>NC_090925.1:118315061-123315061 GCF_040938575.1 Ambystoma mexicanum
AGGATGCTTGAAAATAGAGCCAGCAAAAATAACTTTGAAAGAAGGTGTTACATTACCACAAATTCCCCAGTATAAAATTTCTGTTGAAGGTGAGAAGGGATTAAAAAGTATTGTTACTGACCTAGTGAGATTGGGGGTGGTTGAAGAAATTGCAGGTAGCACGTGCAACAGCCCTATTCTTCCAGTTTAAAAGAAAGGAGGCAATGAAGTACCATATCGTTTCATAATTGATCTGCGCGCATTGAACAAAGTGGTAGACCCACAATTCCCTTTGGTCCCAGACGTCACAACAATACTGACAATGATACCGGCCACTGCAGAATATTTTAGTGTAGTTGATTTGAAGAACGCGTTCTTTAGCATTCCAGTGGATAAAAGCAGTAGATATCTGTCTGCGTTCACTCTAGGAGGTCGATCATTCACATTCACATGCATTCCACAAGGATACACAGAAAGCCCGAGCATTTACAGCAGAGCGCTAAAAGAGCAGCTAGACATGTTAGAATTACCCGAAGGTTGCGTACTCTTGCAATACATAGATGACTTATTACTAGCTGCTGACACAAAAGAGATCTGCAAAGAAAGTACTATATTACTATTGACACACCTAGCGACCCATGGTCACAAGGCAAGTTTGAAGAAATTCCAGTATAATCAAAAGGAGGTGTCTTATTTGGGTTACCTACTTTCGAAAGAAGTGAGAAGATTAACACCAGAACGCATATAAAGTATTTCTACTATGCCTATTCCAAAAACTCAAAAAGGAGCGAGAGCTGTAATAGGCATGGCCTCTTTTTGTCGGCAGCGGATCAGTAATTTTGCGTTGATTGTGAAGCCGATGATAAAGTTAACTAAAAAGGATGGAACAAGTTACTTACCTGTAACTGTTGTTCTCCAGCATGGGTCTGGCATGAATTCACATGCTCATGAATATTCCCAGTCGTCAGGATGGGAATCCTCGGTAAGGAAAAAATCAGTATCAGTTTAGTTTCTGATCTGTCTTTCGTAGTAGTAACCAATCACTGATCTCTGTGTCATACTGACCACAGCCAATGACTGCCCTCTACCTAAGCCCCGCCTCTGGCAGCCATCTTCAGATTTGGTAGCACGTGAAGTGGCAGTATGACCAAGTGAAAAGCCGCAGAGGGGTGGGCGGGAGGGTTCGCATGTGAATCCATGCCAGACCCATGCTGGAGAACAACAGTTACAGGTAAGTAACTTGTTCCTTCTCCAGCATGGGGTCTGGCATGGATTCACATGCTCATGAATAAAGAATACATAGCAGTACACACATGCACAACCACGGGAGGTGGCAAAGGCTCAACATTAAGCATTACATCAAACTCAACATTAAGCAATTCTTACCTCCTCACCAGGCTCACCTTAGGCGAACAGATTGCGCAGCACTGATTGGCCGACCCTGGACTCCTCCCTGGAATCCCGATCGACACAGTAGAATCTCGTGAAGGTGTGCGTCGACCTCCACGTAGCAGCCCTGCAGATGTCCAGCAAGGGCACACCAGATAGGAACACCTTGGTAGCTGCGTTCGCTCTGGTGGAATGGGCTCTCGGGCGGCCAGGCAGCGGTCGGTTTGCCAACCGATGACAGTACATGATACAGCCGGAGAGCCATCTGGAAATGGAGGCCTTTGAGACAGCCTTCCCCTGATTGAAAGGTCCAAAGTTCACAAAAAGTTGTGACGTCTTCCGAAAACACTTTGTGCGGTCCACGTAAAACTTCAGCGCTCTAGCCACATCCAGCGAGTGCAAAGTCCTTTCGGCCAGCGACGAAGGCGACGGGAAGAAAACAGGCAACACCAAGGGTTCGTTGAGGTGGAAGTCCGACGGCACCTTGGGCATGAAGGAGGGGTGCGTCCTGAGCACTACCCTCGTGTCGTGAAAAGTCAAGTACGGGGGCTTGCAGGAAAGGGCCTGGATCTCTCCCACTCTTCGTGCGGAGGTGATGGCCACAAGAAACGCTGTTTTCCACGACAAGAACTTCAACGGAGCCAAGTGCAGAGGCTCGAACGGAGGTCCCATGAGCTTGGTCAGCACCACGTTGAGCTCCCACGCCGGGGCCGGAGCCTTCACCGGCGGGAACGATCTGAACAGTCCCTTCATGAATTCTTTCACCAGACGATGAGACCACAAAGACGTCCGCCCTGTGGTTCTGGTGTATCGGGAGATCGCAGCAAGATGAATCTTGATGGACGCGTGCGCCAGTCCAGCCTTGGCCAGCGTCAGAAGGTACGGCAGTATCTGGGGAGCCGTAATCCGTAGAGGGTTAATCTTCTGTGCGTAGCACCAGACAGAGAACCTCTTCCATTTGTGTCCATAGCATTTAAGAGTTGAGGACGCCCTGGCCTTTGCAAGAACCTCTCTGCAGTCGGCCGGTATGTCGTATCCTCCAAACTCTAACGCTGCAGGAGCCAGGCCTGCAAGTTCAGCGACTTCGGGTCGTGATGGAGGATGGCACCTCCTTCCCTGGAGAGAAGATCCCCGTCCACTGCCAGCTTGATTGACGGGGACGCTGACAAGTCCAGAAGGTCCGGGAACCATATCTGCCTCGGCCACGCAGGTGCGACGAGGATCATCCTGCACCGTGACCTCTTGAGCTGGTTGATGAGCCGGATCAGCAATGGCAATGGAGGGAATGCGTATAGAAACAGGCCCTCCCAGGGGAACGAGAAAGCATCGCCCATGCTCCTCGGCTGGGGAAACCTGCTGGCGAACCTCCGGCACTTGGAGTTCGTCGCCGTCGCAAACAGATCGATCTGGGGTGTGCCCCACCGTCGGAAGAGACGGTCCACTAAATCCTGTCGTAGTTCCCACTCGTGGCACGAGCGCAGCTCTCTGCTGAGCGAGTCAGCGATGGTGTTTTTTATCCCTGCCAGATGAAACAGCACCAGAAACATCCCTTGGGCGACGGCCCAATGCCACAGATCCTGCGCCTCCTTGGACAGGGCTGGGGATCTGGTACCGCCCTGCTTCCTGATGTAGAACATGGTGGTGGTGTTGTCGGTGAAGATCCTCACCACCTTGCCCTTGAGGGACGGAAGAAAGGACCTGAGGGCCCAAAACACTGCACAGAGCTCCAGGACGTTGATATGGAGGGACTTCTCCGTCGGAAGCCAAAGGCCTCTCGCGTGCAGATTTTCAGTGTGCGCTCCCCACCCTTCCAGGGAGTCATCCGTGGTCACTCTCTCCTGGTGGCCGGGGGTCTGGAAGTCCATGCCTGCCGTCAGATGCGCGCGGGTGCCCCACCACCGGATCGCTCGTCGGAAACTCTCATCGAGTGTGATCCTCTCCTCGAAGCTGCCCGTCGTCTGGATCCAGCGCGCGTCCAGGAACTCCTGCAACGTGCGCATCCAGAGCCTGCACAGGCGGATGAGATAAATGCAAGAAGACATAATTCCGAGGAGGGACTTGATGGACCTCACCCTGGCCGCGTCTGCAACCAGCATCCGCTGCACCTTGCCCAAGATGGCCCTCGTCCTTTCCTCCGACGGAGAGGCCAGAAGCGACACTGTGTCGAGCTTCGCTCCCAGAAACAGTGCGTCTTGCGCGGGCACCAGGTGGGATTTGGCGTAGTTTATGGAGAATCCCAGGTCCGTGAGCAGTTGGACGGTCCTTGCCGTGTGCTCCACGGCAAGCTCCTTCGTCTTTGCTCAGATGAGCCAGTCGTCCAGGTAGGGGTAGACGTGGATCCCCTCTCGGCGCAGCTGCGCCGCCACCGGTGCGAGGCACTTGGTGAACACCCTGGGTGCCGATCCTCAATCCGAAGGGAAGGGCTCTGAACTGGTAGTGACGCCCTTGGACCACGAACCTGAGAAACTTTCGGTGTCCCTTTAGGATGGGAATATGGAAGTAGGCATCCTCCAAATCCAACGACGACAGGAAATCGCCCTCCTCCAGTTGACCCAGGACGTGTTGGAGGGTGACCATCCGGAACTTCTGTGTCTTGATGAATTTGTTCAGTCGTCGTAGGTCCAGGATAGGACGCCATCCTCCCGTCTTCTTCTTCACGAGGAAGTATCTTGAGTAAACTCTGGAGCCCCGAAGCCTCTTTGGGACGAACTCGATGGCGCCCTTCTTGAGCATCGCCTTTACCTCCAAGAGAAGTTGAGGGACGTGATGTTCTTTCCTGGCCACAGGGGGGACGCGCGGGCACCTCTTTAGAAACTCGAGCGCCTGACCCTGAGCTAGGGCGTCCAGCACCCAACGGTCGGTGGAGATGGACTCCCACACGCTGACAAAGCTCGCCAGCCAGCCTCCCACCGGGGTGCTTCGGTGGGGGCCCGACCCCACGCTGGTTCAGTCCTGCTTCGACGAGGCTTTGCCGCCTTGTCCTCCTTGGCGACGACGGCGGGGTCCGCCTGACTTGCCTCGTCCCCTGTAAGCTTCCTGTGATGACGAACGGGCCGCTTGACGGTAGGTGGAAAATCCGCCGCTGGAACCTTTGGAGGCACTCTGTTTGCCTCTGCCGCTCCGAAAGGGCGGCCGCCGTTGCTGGAGAACCCCAAGAGCCCGGGCCGTCTCCGTGTCCGCCTTGATGGCTTGAAGGGAATCGTCCACTGTTTTCCCAAACAGGTTGTTTCCGTCGAACGGCATGTCCAAGACTCTGGTCTGCACGTCTTGACGGAAGTCAGTAGCCTTGAGCCATCCACGCCGCCTAAGGCACACGCCGTTGCCCAACTGGCGAAATCCAGTGTCAGCGATGTCCGTCGCAATCGTAATGGCGTGACCCGACGCCACCTCTCCTTCCTGCAAGATCTCTAGGGCTTCCGCCCTCTTGTCGTCTGGTAGGAAGTCCAGCAGGGGGGCCAGTTTGTACCACAACTCCCTGTCGTAGCGGGCTACGATAGCCAAGGCGTTGGCCGCCTTAATCGTCGTCGCTGCCGACGAGATGACTCTGCGTCCCATCGTGTCTAATTTCTTTCCCTCGCCGTCCGGCGGGGAGGTTGACGTAGAGGCAGCGCCCACCCCGCTTTCTTCCTGGCCGTCGCGGAGACGACCGAGTCCGGGGTCGGCTGTGCCCGAAGGCACAAGGGGAACGCGTCCGGGACCCGGTACTTCTTCTCGTACCGATCCCTTCTAGCCGGCGTCATGGATGGGTTCTTGAGGAGGGCGAGGCCCTCATCCCAAATATCGTCTAGTAGAGGTACAGCGAGGACCGTCTTCCTCTTGGTCTCGCGCCATTGATAAAGGAAACCTTCCTTCTTCTTCTCTTCCGGGCAGAGCTGGAAAAGCTCGGATGCCCTGGCGATCATGGAGTGAAACGATCCAATCTCGTCGGGCGGGGAAGCCCGGGTGGGAGGTGACGACGGGAGATCCTCGTCGTAAACCTCGTCGTCTGTACCCGTCGCGGCCGTGTCAGTCCCCGTATCCTCCCCACGTGTCGTGGACGGGGAGGAGGGTTGAACAGGGCGCGATGGCTGAAAGGGAGGTGGAGGATGAATCCTTCTTCTCTTAGGGGGAGGGCTCCCAGAAGGGCCTGGCTCCGGGTCCCCCGTCGGGAGCAGTTCCTCCGTTGGTGGTAACGGCAGTCTCCTCCTTATCTCCGAGCATAAGGACTGTATAGCCAACAAAATGGCCGCCGAGTTGTCTTGCGGCACTGGTTGAGGGAGATCCGACGGGAGATCAGGAGCCCCGTCGGCATCCTCGACGCCCTCGTCGTCTTCCACGTCGGGGTCCCTCCCGACAGGATGGCCTTCTTCCACGCCAGAGCTGTGGCCTAAGACTTCGATCAGCTCCTCCTCAGAGGTTGAGGCCGAGTCCACGACAACCTCCTGCCCCCCCTTTTTCTTCTCCGTCGGAGGTTTCACGGGGGTCCTGTCGATGGGCATGAAAGAGGACTCTCTGAAAGAGGACTCTCTCCGCGGTGGCAGGGAGATCCTGGGCCCCGGGGTCGCCACCACTGGTGTAGCCTCCACAGGCTGAGCCAGGGCCGCCACGACTGTCTCCATAGAGGCCTTGGCCGGATGGATCAAGGCTTTCACCACCTTAGGTGCGCTCACCGCCTTCTCCTTGGGGGGAGGGTCACCACCTCGCTCCCCCTCCAATGGGGCCTTAGGGCACGACCGGGGTCTCTCCAGGAGTTTCGCCGGGTGCTCGGCCTTCCTCTTACCCGAGCCAGAGCGTTGGCTCGTGGTTGACGGCGCCGGGGAGGATGCGTCCTGCCTGGCGCCCGGAGAGCCCGACTGTTCGGCGCTCCCGGTGCCAGCAGACTCGCGGTTCTTGGCCTTCTGTTGGACCCCCGCCGCCGGGGCGCCCTCAAAGGTCTTAGAAGACCGCTCGGACTTCTTCTTCTTCTTCTCGCCTGACGGGCTCTTTCCTTCCAGCCAGTTGGCGAGACGTTGATGGCGGTCCTTCATGGTCCGCTCCGACATATTGCCGCAAAATGCACAGTCCTTCTCCACGTGCGTCTTGTCCTCATGTAGGCAGTAAAGGCAAAGGGAGTGTTCGTCCTCCTTGAAGACATTCTGAAGCTGGCATCCAGGGCAGACCCTGAACAGCTTTCCGGGCGTCGAGCTTCCCTTCTCCTGGGCCATGTCCGAGATGGGCCTGAGAAACTTCTGGAGTCCTCCAAAAGCGTGGCTCGACGAAATCTTCACCCTTGAGGGGCGTAGACGAATCCGACACGGGTCCCCGGTGATTCGATGAAGAGACGGTGGAGCTTGAGGCTCTTTTGACCGAAAAAAGAGAATTTTTTCTGAGAATAAAACGTGAAAAAAAGCACTAAAGCTCGAGAGCAATAGCACGAGGATCCCAACACTTGAACGTGCGGTAAAAATCTGAAGATGGCTGCCAGAGGCGGGGCTTAGGTAGAGGGCAGTCATTGGCTGTGGTCAGTATGACGCAGAGATCAGTGATTGGTTACTACTACGAAAGACAGATCAGAAACGAAACTGATACTGATTTTTTCCTTACCGAGGATTCCCAGCCTGACGACGGGGAATATTCATGAGCATGTGAATCCATGCCAGACCCCATGCTGGAGAAGCAGTGATGCCTTTACAGTGGGATGAGGAATGTCAGAAAGCGTTTGAGCAATTGAAAGCTGCATTGTGTGCTGCGCCAGTTTTAGGCACTCCTAACTATAAAAAGATCTTTAGACTATTTGTGAGCGAGAGTGAAGGATGTGCATTGGCGGTTTTGACACAGGAACAAGGTGGAAGAAATAGGCCGTGCGGCTATTATTCTTCCGCGCTGGAACCTGTAGCGCGCACTACCACGATGTTTGCGATCCGTTGCAGCGGCTGCTGCGTCAGTGAAACAAACGGAAGGAATGGTATTGGGGCACACTTTAATTCTGATGGTGCCACATCCCATAGACGTTCTATTAAACAGAACACAGACGCAACACCTCACCTCTGCTAGACTAATAAGATATGAGCTCATCTTGTTTGCACCCCACATCCAAATTATTAGGTGTAGCGCATTGACTCCTGCAGAATTAATGCCACTGCCCATAGCAGAAATTGGTGACAACGAATCACCACCCCATGATTGTTTAATGGTCACTGAAGAAGAAACAAAGGGAAGAGTTGACTTGAGCGACATCCCACAGAAAGAGCCAGATGGGGAGTTGTTTTGTGACGGCTCTTGTTTTAAATTACCTGATGGCACTTCAACGGCCGCATATGCAATTACTACCGTAGAGAGTGTTGTAGAAAGCAGAAGAATCCCCTACAATTCGGCACAAGCCACAGAAATAATAGCACTGACCTAAGCCTGTGAACTCTCTGAGAATTTGAATGTGAACATTTATACTGACAGCCAGTACGCCTTTGGCGTGGTTCATAACTTAGGCCGACTCTGGGCTGAGAGGGGTTTCTTGACATCACATGGGGCCAGGATTCAGCATGGGCCTTTGATTGTGCGATTGTTGTCTGCACTCACGTTTCCAAAGCGCCTAGCTATAGTGAAATGCGAGGCACATAAAAAAGTAACATGTAAAGTGCGAGAGGGAAACGCATTTGCAGACAGGATTGCGAAACAAACAGCCACAGATTTGGGAAATAAAATGATGACAGTACAGACTGAGGAAGTACCTTGCATGATAGAGAATGGAGTTGCCACAGTCAAAGAAATGCAGGCTGAGGCCACGACCGAAGAGATTCAGGGGTGGGCTGAGGGCTCTGCTGAGTTAGATTTGGAAGGATGTTGGGTGGACAAGGAAACAAAGAACTGGATGTTGCCAAATAGTTACGTAACCGCAATGGTTACAATGACGCATAGACCTACCGACATTTGTGCGAAGAAGATGGTTCAGCATTTATCCACAGTATGGAAAAATGAGCACATAAAAAAGAATGCAGAAAGGCTAGTGCAGAATTGTATTACGTGCCTGCAACACAATGTAGGGAAGGGAACCGTGACTCCAGTAGGTAGTTTTGGCCCACCCTCTATGCCATTTGAGGTGATCCATTTTGATTTCATAGAAATGGAAAGGTGCCAGAACTACAAATATGTGTTAGTGGTGATTTGTGCATTTAGCAAGTGGGTGGAGGCATATCCTTTAAAAGACTGCACTGCCATGTCAACGGCAAAAGTAATGTTGAAAGAGTATTTCTCCCGGTTCGGGTTGCCCCGTGTCCTGTGGTCAGACAATGGCTCACACTTTGTGGGCACAGTAGTACTACAGATCTGTGCAGGTCTACAGATAGAGAAACGATTCCACAGTTCCAGGCATCCCAGTTCTGCCGGGCTTGTTGAGAGACATAACGTTATCTTAAAGTCAAAGATAGCTAAAATCTGTGCTGAGAGCAAGTTGAGTTGGGTGGATGTATTACCCCTAGCGTTATTGTGCATGCGCACGTCTGTGCAGGCTAAAACTGGGCTCTCCCCCTATGAAATTATAATGGGGAGACCCGCAAATGTATGGTGCGCACCGCAGCCCAAAAGATTATGTGAGGTCGAGCATCTTATGTTAAGCACGTACTGTGGCCTTTTAATGCAGAAGTTGCGTTTGATTCATCAGCAGGTGCAGGAGGCGTTACCAGTGCGATACACCGGACCGGGGCACTCGCTGGAGCCTGGAAGCTGGGTCCTGATAAAGAACTTTGAGCAGAAGACAGCATTAGCACCCAGGCGGCGCAGCCCCTACCAAGTACTTTTGGCGACGCAAACGGCCATTCGAGTGGACGGACGGAAGGCATGGATCCATGCGACACATACCAAAAGATTCCCAGGACTGCTGACAACTTCCGACGACCAGAGAAAGGAAACGGTCTCGGAAACGAAAGAAACTGTTGCCAGTCCATTGCCACAGCATCAGCCTGAGCGAGAAGTGAAAGTTGAAACAAAGCCCAAGCGAGAAGAAAACTCAAAACAGAGCCTGAGGAGGCTGCCAGTAAGGGGAAAGGGCGAAAAATGCCCCAATGTTGCTCATCAGAAACAACATCACTGCCGAGCGACACATACCCTGCATTGCAAACACGAGCAGAAACAACGCGTGTACCCCTTTTGCGCCCGCCAGTCTCTGCAAACGAACCAAAGCCAAAGAAAGAAACTACATCATTGCTACCCATCATTGTGCAAGCTGACACTGAGCCTGATATTGGAAGTACAACGACACTATTCACGGATCATACAATACCAGGAGTGAAACGGTATAATTTGCGGCCTCAACAGGCAAAGTGATCCACAGATCTTTGGTGCTTTTCTTTTGCCTTTGGTTCCACTCACGGATGGAGTAGGAGCCAGGGGCGTAGAGGAGAGAAGTGTGAGAGTTGTGCAAGTCGGAAAATTCAAGACTCACGGCTCCTCGGTGCGCTTATAAAAAGTACATGTGTCAGGAGCCAGAGCAGGACAAGCTGGACGCACATAAGTACTAAGGCTGATAGGCTGATAGAGAACATGTGTCCTAAGCCCGAGCGGGACAAGCTGGATGCACATAGTACTCTATCAATAATGAACTGTTCAGAAATCATCTGAGCAGTGGGAGAAAGAACAACTAATCTTGCTCGGAGTGGATAAGTGATCTAGGCTCTGAAAGGGCTGGCAGAAATGAAATGTGACATTTTCGTTGAACTTTTCTGGCATCAAGAACAAGAGACATTTGCGACGAACTTTGCCAGCAAGAAGAAGGACAATGAAGAACAAGTCAAGACCGGATTCAGCCTCCTCCTGCACCCCTGCTGAAAAGATGATAGATTTAGAGGCTGTACATTTAGGGAAAAAGCAAGGTAAAAGGAATAAGGTACTGATTTGGACATTGGTCCTGTGTTTCCTAAGTATGGAAGTACCAAAAATAACAGCTATTACACTATGGTTCCTGGAGTCCGCGCACCCATTAGAAACACTTTTGCCAAAAGCAGCTACTGAAAGCCCGGTTCATGTGATCACTGGTACTTTGCCCCCAATGGAAGAAAGACATAGAGAAGGATATGGCAACAATACATTGTTGCTCATCATGAACATGACCCATGCGGTTTTAAAGAAAAAAGATTGCTGGGTTTGTGCCCATTTACCACAGCACGGTGGGAAAGGGATAGGCTGGTATGTACAACCGTTACCATTAGTTTATTCATGCGAAGTATCGTTGAGTGCAATGTTCTTTGGGAAATGGAACAAGAGTAATACGGGTCAGCTAGATGAGACCAATATGAATGAATTTGAGGAAGTGATCATGAGACCTGTGGATTGTTCCATATTCCACAAAGCTCGCGTGTTTTCACCAGATCCCATGAGGAAGAATACACGAAAGACAAGAAGACTAGATAGATTACATAGGCAGAATAGACCAACCCCGCCAGCAGAAGAAACATCAGTAATGACATTTCGAATGAGGGATGAATGGAATAAAGATGCTGTGCCCCCTGCCTATACAGTGGATCACAGCCCCGAAACTGCTCCCCTATGTTTACAGAAAAAAGGTTCCTATAAAGAAGGAACGTTTAGCAACTGCCTGAACACAGTGGTTTTAAAGCACAAAGTAGTACCCGTGTACGTAGGGGACCCTGTTTACTTTATATGTGGGAAAAAAGCATAATTCGTGCTCACAACATCCTGTGTTACAATTACGCAGATGACACTCAACTTATTCTAAAATTCCTGAACGCGAAACCCAACTCCCAACCTGACCTGACCTCTTGCCTCCTTAACATCGAACGCTGGATGACCCAAAGCCACCTCCTGTTAAACCCCTCCAAAACAGAAATCATGGTCTGCGGCAACTCAGATTTTCTTCCGCACCCACTACCCTGGCCACCCGCCATGGGCAACTCACCGACCCCCTCTAACACAGTAAAAAATCTTGGGTGCACCCTAGACTCCGACCTAACACTCTCGCGCCAAGTCAACAATGTCTCTGCCACTACCACCTCAAAAACCTTAGGCGCATCTTTCCATATCTCTCATTCCCCAACAGAGTCTCCGCGGTCCAATCAATCGTCATATCACGACTGGACTATGGTAACCCCCTTTACCTCGGAATTCATGCCTACCAACTGAATAAACTACAAAGAGCACAAAACGCAGCAGCCAAAGTGCTTCTTGCGCTCGGTCCAAGGGATCACGTATCCCCAGCCCTCAAGACACTGCACTGGCTTCCGGTAGCCCGTAGGGTGGCTTTCAAAACCCTATGCCTCACCCATCGAGCTCTACATAAAACTGGACCCCATTATCTTCAAAAAAAGCTAATACCTTATCACCCTACCCGCACCCTTAGATCAAGCTCAGCCGGCCTCCTAGTAATTCCTAAAACAAACTCAGTCAGGTTAGGCGGAGCATCATTCTCAGCCCTGGCCCCAACCCTGTGGAACTCGCTCCCACCCCACATCCGCCTAACTCAGGACTTAACGGCCTTCCACAAACTACTGAAAACCTGACTCTTTCCCTAAAACCAACCGGCCCCAAACCAGCATCATCACAATAACACCGACCTAACAAACCACCAAAAAAATTAAAAAAAAAAAAAAACGGCTAAACTAACCAGATTGTAACCTACACTGACAAACAGAACTAAAACGAATAAGGTAGATCTAAACAGGGAAATGATTAAATAGAAAAAGAATCACTGAATAAAAGGAACGTAGAGAGCGTGGAGAGCGGATGAACAAGGAGAGCGGATGAGCGTGGAGGGCACGAGTGGATGAGTGAAAAGAGCGAATGAGTATGGATGAGTATAGATGAGTATGGATGAGTATGGATGAGTGTGGAGGATAAATGCTGTTGGCAGATGAGCCTGGAGGATGGTTGAGTGTGGTGAGCGGATGAATAATAAGAGCAAATAGATGTGGAATCGAATGATTGTAGAGAGCAGCTGAGTGTAGAGAGCGGCTGAGTACGGAGAGCGGTTATGTGTAGAGAGCAGAAGGACGTGCAGAGCGCAAGATCGTGCAGAGCGGAAGAGCGCTGAGAACGGAGGCACATATAGAGCGGAGAAATGTGGGGAGCGACCGAGTGGGGGGAGCGAATGAATGTGGGTAGCATATGAGTGTGGGGTGCGTATGAGTGTGAGGAGCGGACGAGTGTGGAGAGCGGACGAGTGTGGAGAGCGGACGATTGTGGGGAGCGGACGATTGTGGAGAGCGGACAAGTCTAGAGAGCGGATGAGTCTGGAGAGCGGATGGGTATGGAGAGCGGATGAGTCTGGAGAGCGGATGAGTCTGGAGAGCGGATGAGTCTGGAGAGCGGATGAGTCTGGAGAGCGGATGAGTCTGGAGAGCAGATGAGTCTGGAGAGCGGATGAGTCTGGAGAGCAAATGATTGTAGAGCGCATGAGCACGTGGATCAGATGAGTGTCGAGAGTGGATGAGTGTCGAGAGCTGATGAATGAAAAGGGTATGTGGAGGTTGAGAGGGCGGAGGAGAGAATAGCTGAGTGTGGGAAATGGCTGAGTGTGGGGAATGGCTGAGTGTGGGGAATGGCTGAGTGTGGGGAATGGCTGAGTGTGGGGAATGGCTGAGTGTGGGGAATGGCTGAGTGTGGGGAATGGCTGAGTGTGGGGAGCAGAGCGTACGAGTACGCAGAGCAGAAAAGTGTGTGGAACAGACGAACACGTAGAACAGAGCCGACGAATACGTAGAACGGATGAATGAATGGATCGGACGAGCACGATGAGGAGAGCGGTGTACATAGAACGGACGAGTATGTAGAGCGGACAAATGTGTGGAATAGATGAGAAGGTGGAGCAAATGAGTGTATGGAATGGATGAGTCTGTGGTGCCGATAAATATCTGGAGTGAGTGAATATGGTGCCGACAAGTGTGTGGAGCGGGTCAATACGTAGAACGGATAAATTTGCAGAACAGATGTGTATGTGTCTGTGTGTGGAACGGACGAATGGTTGAAACGGACAAATGGGTGGAACGGACGAATGGGAGGAACGGACGAGTAAGTGGAGCGGACGAATACATGGAGCGGATCAGTACGTAGAGCCGATGAATTCATAGAACGGATGAATGAGGGGAGCGGACGAATGTAAGAAACCGACAAATACGTAGAGCGGTCGAGTAATATATCAAGCAGAAGAGTAGTATGTTGTGCCGATAAGTGGATAGACCAGATGAGTGTGTGGATCCGATGAGCATGCGGATTGAACGAGGGTGTGGACGGGTGTGGATGCGAACGACTGTATGGAGCGGACAACTGTATGTAGCGGACGAATGTATGCAGAGCGGACGAGAACATGTGGTGCGGATGCCGGTGTGGAGCGGATAGCTGTGTGGTGCGGATGCCGGTGTAGAGCGGATGCCTGTGTAGAGCGGATGCCTGCGTGGAGCCGATGCCTGTGTAGAGCAGACCGGATGAGCGTGCAGACCGGATGAGCGCATAGGTAGACTGGAGTGCATGCACGGGGAGGACGGGAGTGCATGCATATGGAACACATGAGAGCATGCATGAAGCACACTGAAAATGATGGATAGACTAGAGCACGCAAGACGAACTATGAATGCGCGAGTGTGTACCTGATCGCATAAATTGCGTGACGTACATAATATGCATTGGTATGCGGGAACATTTGAAAGAACATGTATCATACCACACCCCACGCCTACTCTCCTCTTTACACCACCACTCAAATAGAACACAGGGATACTATGACACCATTCGGTATAACTGTTCTCATATCAACATCTCCCGCTCACTCCCCATCACTCTAAGTAACCACCGCTGGTTTTACACCCCCAGCCAGGCATTTCTCCTCAGGCCTAACGCAGCCACACTCGAGCTGGATAAATTCTGCCAGAGCGAACAAATTCTCCTGACCTCTCAACCACCACACCTACCGCTAAGAAGCAGCTACCACATTAACTCCGCACCAGTTGCACACATACCATGTGCGCACACGCACCTTTTGACTCTCTTCACCCTCTCTACTGACCCGAACTTCGGTTCCCAAGGGCGTTCAACCTACCAGCGCCTTCAGACCATACCAATGGTATATAAGGCGCTATATAAATGCAAAATAACAATAACAATATCTATGGTTACCTAGGAAATGGGGAGGTACATGCTACCTAAGTCTACTGTTTCCAGGAGTGTTCCTCTTGGAGACAGCAGAAGTAGCCAGACGAACAAAAGGTAGAACTCAAAGGAGTAGCGAGGATGGAATGATAGCAATAGATATAGCCAAATCATTTATACCATTCTTGTCCCAAATAGAAAATTCCTACAATATAAGAAAACTGTCTAGAATATTAAAAAATACAATAGATTCAACAACGGATATTTTATTGAATATGACGTTAGAAGAGAAAGGAATAAGACTAATGGCCCTACAAAACAGGATGGCTCTCGATATAATATTAGTTGATCGTGGGGGAGTTTGCAAACTCGTAAAAACTGCATGCTGTGTGTATATAGATGATTACTCCCCTACAATATTTAAAGCAATCCGGGAATTACATGTCCTAAGTTCCTATACTCTCTACTGAAGAAGGGGGTTGGGGGAAAGGATCCTGGTTGTGGGGACTATTGTGGTCCTGGGGATGGAAGTTAATTTCGATACTAATGGTGGTACTTGGTATATTCATAACATGTTGCTGTTGATTACAATGCCTTCCAATAGTTTGCACTGAGACAACTGAGGGATGTACTAGGGGATGTATGCACATGGTGTCGAGAGAAAAACAAACGCATGGCCGAAATAACAGAGGCACTGATGAAACAAAAACAGTAAAACAATTCACGGCTATAGACATTAATGATGAAGATGATGCTCATGATAGCATGAAAGGTTCAGACATAGATACCCCAGACTTATCCTCATCGGAAGAGGATGCAATGAATGAATAAGACGTTTGGCATACGGCCAAAAGGAGGGTTTGTCAATCTGGAAAAGTGAATACCCTTCATTTGAATGACAGATGTAACTTGATGGCCGAAAGCCAACCATCTTATGCACCGAATTATAGAAATACAGACTGCTATGCTTGACCAACAAGCGGCCATTTTAAACGTAGCAAGAATCGCCATTTTACTTGTTAACCATTGCTCATTGCTTTCTGTCTAAACTGCTTTGCAGCTTGCAATTCTTGCGAATTCTGCTTACTCTGCTCACCTGTTAACATTGTTGTCTGAATATGAAAGGGCAAGGTCGCGGGACTGAGGAGTTTGTTGAAACTCCTCATGAGTAGCCCAGAAAGGAATGCCCACGCTCCCTCTCTGTAGCCTTGAGGGAGAGCTGCAGGGCATTTAATCATTTCACAGCTGCCAGCCAGTCTCGTACTGTGGTAGAATATGTTAGAATAAAGCAGCTAAAGGCTTGAATTATGCTCTTCTTACGGCCACCCTTCGCAAAACCCTTTAGAGCGTGTCGGCTCCCAGGACACGAATAGTACCTCATAGATAGCAAAGCTTGGAATGTGGCTCTTCCCCCGTGTGCAGCTTGCTTCCAAGAACAGAACCACCGTGTTCTGTTCAACAACTAAAAGATGCCTCCGCACTTTCTAATTGCACATTGTTACTAGAATAGACATTGAAAGTGTCATAATTGTCATACCCGTCGGAAATGTCCATCGTCATCCCGAGTTCAAAGATACTTAATAAAGGGGGGGTGTTAAACATGACATAGCTGATTGTATGATATGCATTTTGTATATATGTAACTGATGTATGTAATTCGCTCTCTTGCGTCCCTCGAGGTCTAGGAAACTCATGTCGCAGGGCGTGAGACCACAGTTGGCCAATTGCCACTATTTTTGCTTGCAATAAACCCTAGCATTGGGAATTTGAACCTCGTGTCTGGCACATCTTTTCGTGTATGGTTATTGCCTTGTTTCCATATCGCGAGGGACCCCTAGGGGCCCCTTTCAGTTCAGGCCACTACCCAAGCTACCCCCTTACCAAGAGATACCACTCCATCCAGCCGGGTATAGGTTCAAGTACTACCCAAGCTACCCCTCCATCCAGCCGGGTATAGGTTCAAGTATCCACTGAGCCCCCACTTCAATGATACTGCCCGAAAGATACCATGGGGACCCACAGAAATATCAGTTTGTGATGCAGTGCCAATTGCATTTTCTAACAAAACCAAATGTGTTCCGAACAACCCAAGCATGTACCGCCTTCGTGATCTCCTTTCTAGTGGGTGATATTGCGTCCTGGGCTACGCGCCTAGTCAGTAAGGACGATGCACTCCTGTGTAGTTGGGAAACTGTAGTCGCAGAATTTGGTAAAATCTTCAATCAGTACCCATCTGTGAAGGTACAGTGAGCAAAAAGCAATGGTTGCGAACTCTCAATGTGGTTAATAACCACTGAACAGGTTATCATGCCTTGTTCTTTTGAGAGAGGGGCGCCTGCTACCTTTTTTGTATTTTTGAAAGGAACTTGGGGTTGGTCACCCTAGGTTACCTGGGGGCAACCAGACGTGGACTCCCTGCTCACTGTGCTTAGAGAGGCTCAGCTTCACCTCACTGATGATGCCCAACAAGGCTGGAACACGTGTGTGGGGTTGCTGATGGTACTCTTGTTCAGAAAGGAATTGCCATAGCATTTCGGTGCTGGACTGCCCTTGTGGGCTGGACAAAGACTGATATGCAAATGGATATTTCCCATCTGTGAAGGTACAGTGAGCAAAAAGCAATGGCTGCGAACTCTCAATGTGGTTAATAACCACTGAACAGGTTATCATGCCTTGTTCTTTCGAGAGAGGGGCGCCTGCTACCTTTTTTGTGTCTTCCAACCCAAGCAATCTGACAACAAGCCATCAAATGGTGCCATGACTTACAGTTCGTAGGTCACCCTGGCGTAATCAAGACAAGTGAGCTGGTAGGGACTTCTGATGGCCTAAAATGAAGCAAGACATTCATCAATATGTACCTGTGAAAATTGTTTGAGAAACAAATCTGACCATCAAAAACCAGCGGGGAAATTGCAACGATTGCCTACACCACCTCTACCTTGGCACACCATATCCCTGGTCTTCATTGTTGAACTCCCAAAAAACCGTGGGTTCACTACCACCTTAGTGGTGATAGATTAATTGACCAAATTAGCTCATTTCATACTGTGCAAAGGAATTCCAACAGCCAAAGAGTTAGTTGATCTCTTTCTCCAAAATATTGTGCGCCTTCATGGCATACCCCGGCAGGGGTTAACAATTTACGTCACGTTTCTGGCAGGCCTTTTGCAAAACAGAAAGCATAGACATGAGGTTATCTACCAGTTATCATTCGGAGACAGATAGGCCAACAGAATGGGTGAATCAAACAGAAGAACAATATTTGAGTTGCATGACACACAACGAGTCCACCTGGGCAGATACCATTTGGTTGGCCGAATTGGCCTATAATAATGCCGTACATGCGTCCACCAAAATAACCCCTTTCTTCAGTACTTATGGTTTTCATCCGCATTTTCAACCAGTCCCGCACTCCACAATAAACACCGTTCAAGATGCACTGGCACATAAAAATTATTGGGAAGACGTGTGGCGAAGTGTTCATGCTAATCCCGAGAGGGCCAAACATGCATACAAAATGTACGCAGATAAGAAAAGGAAACCAAGTCCCAAATATAAGATTGGGGATAAAGTATGGTTAGCTACATGCAATCTGCATATATTTGGTTCCCGAAAATACCAACCCTGTTTTATAGGGCCTTTCCCAGTTGAAAAAATTAGAAACCCAGTAGCAGTTCATCTAACACTCCCAACCCAGATACGAATACATCCAGTTTTCCATGTGGCACTGCTTAAACCTGCCCCATCATCCATCCGTCAAACACAACCACCACCAATCTTAGTAGATGGAGATTCAGAGTTCGAGGTAAAAGCTATACTTGATTCACATATCCGACAGGGTCAATTGTATTATCTGGTGGATTGGGTGGGGTAAGGACCAGAAGAGCGTTCTTGGGAACCAGCATATAATGTGCAGCTTCTTGCCTCTTACGAGTCTTTCATCAAAATCACCCCACTAAACCTGATCCTGTCAGAGGGAGGGGGAGTACTGTCAGAAAACCACATAAAGCATAAGGAAGGAAGGTTCTAAAACCTTTGGCAGAGAAAGTCAGCAGAATAACCCAAGTAAAGTACTTAAAAGACTCTTATTTCAGGAAGCTCCTTTTCTCTATTTGTAGGAAAGAAGCTTGGCGTGGGAAGAAAACATCCAGAAACGTGGAAAAGGCCAAAGAACTTCATTACCCAGAAGGCCTGTGTGAATAGGACCACACCTAACGTTAATCGCATGTGCGCGCCACGCCAAAAAAGCCTCATCTTGTGCTTATGACTTCAGGAGGAATAAGACGTGTGATGCCGGGGCTCCTGCAGGCTACTCATAGCGGGACCTTTCCCCACCTACACACAATGCAGGCCCCGTTCATCACTACAGATAAGTTTACTACTTAATTGTGCTTGCAACCAAACTCCATACCGGAGCATTTTTAAAGAACGCTGACTGCGTTTACTACTGAATCAGTTATCAGAGAGCAAAGCAAACTGTGACAGAGTGGTCGTGGAGTGTTTATTTGGAACACTGACTGCGTTCATGGGTGCGCAGCGTTTCTGAGGGGCATGCTGCATTGAGGCAACATTTGTGTTTCTGCGCGGTGAAAGGTGCATGCTCAGCTATTAGATGATTCCGGACACTGAGTAATCTGCATGGAAGTGGGAATTAATGCTTGGAGAGTCAGCCCAGAGGCTAGCTGAACTCTCAATCATGGAACACTAGATAGCAAATTTGCTCAAGTGAATGTCCGGTGGAATACCGCTCATGAGTGAAGCTTGCTTCCGCTGCGCACACTTACAGTTTCTTTTGACTTGTAGCGCAGCCTCCACACCAACGTGGAAGTTGGACAAAGCTGCTCAGCACTTTGATCCGAAGCTAAGTGCACTAATACTTGCATTAAGGTTATTGTGTGCTGGTTGTGTGTTTTAATCAACCAGCAGGTTATATGCAAACACTGTTAAACGTGCATGAGTATACAATTGGGTGCAGTGAATAACATGGGGAAATGTTATGCTATGTGCATTCAATGTTTATGTGCTCTAGGCAATTCAGAACAAAGGCCAGTAGGCCGGCCAGGTGTCACAGGGACACAAGGTGCATGGTGTGCATGTGTGCAGGAGTGAACAGTCGGAGTATCTACAAACCCCAGGAGGGGACAACAAAGAGTACCTTCTTTCCCAATGTACCCCTACCCATCCACTAGCTCTATCTAACCATCTAACCGTTTACCCTAATTAACCCTTCCTATCCAATCCTGTGGACCCTAATGGCGGGTTGAGTTGGCCTGTGGTTTTACATATTCCCAGGTGCCAAGACCTAACGGGGAGGTAGGTGTTTGTGCTACCTCTACCTCTGCGCAAGACTAAAGGGATCTGACATCACACCCCTGACGCACACGAGAGCGCGCACGTGCTGGCAGGCAGGTCGGGACCCGGAAGCGCAGGACCAGGAGAACGGTAAGTGTGTGTGTGCATGTGTATTGGTGTGTGTGTTGTGTATATGTATGTGTTCTGGTTTGGTGGAGTAGGGGGTGTTGGGTTCTTGGGGGAGGGGGCTGGGGCTGAGAGATGGGGGGTTTGTGGGTGCATGTGTATTGGCTTGTGTGTTGTGTGTGTATATGTGTTTTGGTTTAGGGGAGTAGGGGAGTGGGGGCGTGGTGTTGTGGGGGTGGGGGGGAATAATGGCGGGTTCAGGGGTGACACCCACTGAATATTTAAAAAAAAGGAAAACCACATTTTAAAGGACTCAAGAGAAAAAGACCTTTGCAATGCTGGTTTTCCGATTAAAATAAACTCGGTCAATCGTGAACGGAGGATAGCACAGGGGCAATGCGCTGGTTCTGGACGCAAGACCATGCAGAGCAACAGAGGTTCCAATCCTGGATCAGTGCTTAGAAACCAAACTCAGGTACAGTATTAGGCGCGTTATAAAAAGCCAAGTAAATAAAAATAATAATGTAAATCAGTCTTTTTTTCTTGAGACCTTTTAAAAGAAGTCTATTCACATAGAACCGTACAGCCACCAGGCAAGGGGCCCACAAGGGCAGTGCTGAAGGGCGGGTGGGTGCTGGTGTCGACAGGGTAGAGAGCCTGGTAACCTGTGAGATTCATGAAGGACCAGGCTGCCAGTCTCAGCGGCAGTAGGGTGATTAGCAGGGAAAGGAAAGAGGGAAAGTGGAGAAAAGCAGAGTTTCGAGAAGTTGCTGTAATTTAAGGTAGATTGGGTCAAGTCTGAGAGGAGGAGAGAGGCTGTTCCAAAGAGAGACACCAGCCGAATAGAGAGACCTGCTCCACTCTCTGCTTCGAGAAGTATTTGACAAGCAGAACGTTGAAGCTAGAGGAGCGGAGTGGTCTAGCAGGGAAGTATTATTTAGGGAGGGAAAGTTGGAGAGTGCTTGTTCCCAGGCCCCAAAAAGCCTTGTGGATGATGCAAAGGGTCTTGAATTTGATGCTCGCTGGCACGGGGAGCCAGAGGAGAGATTTTAGGGCTGGAGAGATATGATCCCTTGCCTTTAGGCCAAGGATAAGTCTTGAAGCCCTATTGTGGATTAGCTGAAGAGCACGCAAGGAGGAAAGGGCGAGATTGAGGAAGAGGCTGTTGCAGTAGTACAGCCTAGAGAGGACCAGAGCTCTCGAGACGTTAAGCTTCTGGGTAGAGGTAAGGAAAGGGAGAATGCCTCTAAGGAGGTGAAGCCCGAAGTGGGCCCTCTTGGCAAGGTCCAAGATGTGAAGGGTGAAGGAAAGACAAGAGTTGAAGATGACCCCAAGGTTTTTGGCCTCACAGGATGGTGAGGGTACAGGGCCCAAGAAAGGCAACAGAGTGTAGGAGGGAAACAGGACATAGGTGTCCCAATGAAAAGGATATCTGTCTTACTGGCATTAAGACAGAGATCATTTGCTGCACACCATGCCTGGATGGCAGTCAGACAATCGGGGATCAGAGAGGAGGAAAACGATGTAGTAGAGGGAAGTTTGAGGGAGAACTGTGTGTCATCAGTGCAACACATGAAAGGAGTAGAGAAGGAGGAGAGCAAGAAGGGTAAGATAAATATTGGAGAGCCACAGTGATAGGATGGGCCCTGGGAGATGCTGCAGGTGGAGAGTGAGGTGGTGGAGGAGAACGGGCGCAGTTGCAGCTTCAAAGGGCGGATTGTGAGGAAAAAGATCAGCCTAATTTGTGATGCCAAGGGTATCGCAGAGCCATTTTATGAGGATAGTATGGTTGACCGTATCAAAGGCAGAGGAGAGATTGAGGGGAATGAGAACAGCGGGAGACTTGAAGTCAAGATTTGCAAGCATGTCTTCATGGGTGTTCAGGAGAGCAGTTTCCGTGCCTCTGGATACCCAGAATCCATATTGATGGTCATGGTAGCAATCAACAAGTTTAGTATGAAGATTCAGTTGGGGCAGGGCCACCTTTTCCAAGAGTTTATCCAGGAAGGGGCTAGTGGAGATAGGACGATAGTTAGCTGGGCAGGAGGGGTCGGCAGATGAATTTTTTTTAGAAGAGAGCGCACAAGGGAGTGCTTGAGGGAAAGAACCAGTGGCGAGGGAGTGGTTACAGAAATCAGCAAGAGGTGGGGCGAGTGGAGATGTTGTCCTTAAGAGGGATGCACCTGTTTGGATGAGACTTTCATATAGCAGACCACTTTACAGACCTCATTGGGTGTTTAAGGCGATAGGGAGGAAAGTGTGCAGGGAGGGGAGCCAAGGGCGGCTGGGGAGCTGGAGCTGGGTAGGAGGTGCGGGTGGTGGAGAGTGAGGACAAGATATCCTGAGTTTTAGATGAGAGGTGAGAGGCCAGAGCGGTGCAGAGAGCCTGGGAAGGAAGGAAAGAGGTGGACACTGCAGATGGATTGGCGAGTTCCATGAAGATTTTGAAAGGTTTGGCCAGGTTAGTGGCTCCAGAGATGCAGGCTTGGATGTTGGCCCTCTTCTTGGAAAAACGATATTGCCTTTGGAGAAGGCAACAGGCCAGTTTGTCAAAAGATGAGCCTGAGGTCTGCCACTCAAGGACAACGGCAATGATGTTAAGGGTGTTGGAGATGGAGAGGTGAAAGCTATCAAAGACAGACTCAGAGGGGGAGTCGGAATCAGGGGAGGGTGGGAGGGGAGATGAACGTGGAAGAAAAGGTAGCAACTGACATTCGCTTCATCGGTCGAATGAGGTCAAGAGGGAGGAGGCGAGGTCGGCCCAGTCAGATAGGAAGGGAGAGATAGGGCCAGGGGGCCTGTAGATGGTAGCGAAGGTGAGCGAGAGAGTAGGAGAGACTCCAAGCCTGCAGACGAGGCATTCAAAGGAGGAGTAAGATTGAGTAGGTATGATAGAGGCAGGGGTCCAGTCAGGGAAAATCAGGGCCACTCCACCTCTCGGCCAGTTAGGCCTGGATTTGGAGAGGATTTTGTAGCACTCAGGAAGGAGAATGTCAAGAGTAGTGACAAAGATGGCATTGAACCACATCTCAGAAAGGGTGAGGACGCTAATGCCAACATTTTCACTAAGGAGGCAGATGTCAGAGGAGTGTTTAACAGCAGAACACACATTCTGAGTAGCTAAGTGAAGCTGATTGCCACCTTTGAAAGTTTTCCGAGGAGTGGTATAAGGGTGTGATACTCGTGACGGTGGTGGTGAAAAGGTGAGAGGATAGGATGAAGGAGAGGTAGCAGTGACGGAGAGGTAGCAGTGGAAGGGAGGAATATATTGATGAAGTGCAGGCATTGATCGAGAAGGAGAATAGTAGGTTGTGAACCTTGGGCCATGATAGTGCCATTGTGATAGACATTAATGATGCACCGAAGGGATGAGATGCCAAGAGAACTTCCTATCTAGTGTCACCATTAACGGGTGTTGAGGAAAAAGGGGAGAGGATGGAAACAAGATGGGGGTCCACAGGTCAGGAGAGGGAGCAGAAAAGAGAATGTCAGTAATAGTCTGCCTGGAAGTAGCATTGACATAGGTGTCAGCAATAGGTAGGCCTGGGTTAGAGGCAGTAGAGCTTTTTTGAGCTTTTTTCTTCCAAACTTTGTGAGTGAGTTAGGATAGGTGATAGAGTAGCAGTTAGAATCGATAGGCAAAATAGAGAGTGCCATTGGATTAGCGTAAGAGAGAGAGAGAGAGAGAGAGAGACTGACAAGGGAGTTGCACAGTGCACAAATAGCTCACCTAGTGGCCTAGCAGCCAGGCAGGCACAGATGAAGGAGGTTATTTAAGCCTAAAAAGAACAGGGTAGTATAATTTCAAGTACCCAGGTTGGGTGGGTACTACAATGCAACAGGCAATGGTCAATGCACAGGTTTAAAAACACAGCTTGAGATATCTTGGTATCCAGGTTGGTAATTGTCTACTGCTGCCCAGTAGCAAGGGTGAAGCTGGCAAGAGTGTCCCATGATCAATAACGAAAAAAGACACCTTCTTGAACTGGTAGGATATTACAAGGGGTTCCTCCACAATTTCTCTGAACTAGCAGTGCCATTAACCGACAAGCTATTAAAAACTCATCCCAACCCTGTATGCTCGAACCAAGAGGCATAAGCCGCATTTGAGAAGTAAAAGATCCACTTTGCCAGAGCCCATTATTAGCCATACCAGACTGTTAAGACGGATTTCTGAACTCTGTCCTGGCGGCGCAGAAGTTCAGAAGGCCAACCTAATTACTTGGAACAGGGTAACCTCTGGACAAGCCAGACCAATCAGGGTAGCGATCGCGGCATTCAAGACTAGGTCTCAAGAGGGGTGAGGGTGACTGAAAGCCCGCAATGAGCACACAAAGCAAGGACACTTACAAACTACTCCAAACAGGTGTTATATTAAAAATATATACACATTTATTCCAAGGCCTTTAAAACAATGACCGTAGCGAGAAATCACAATACAACTCTAGTAAACCAACACATACCATACCAATACAAGATATATACAAATACAAACAAGTCTCAAGCGTTAGATGCACGAAATGTGTAGTCCACCTAAAAGGGAAGGAAAACAGGCAGTGCGAAATAATGCTTAGACCCAGTCCGCCTTCAGAGGCACCTAACTAAAAGGAAGTCCGAGCCCTACGAAGAGTGAAGCCTTGTGCTCAAAAGTACATGCACATGCTGGTGCCAATGGGCAAAAGGGGAGTCTCTTCAAGGGAAATCAGGCAGTTCAGTTTAGTGCACAAATGAAGAAGAACAGTGTTCCGTGACTCAAGCGCAGCCTCCACTGTGGGCAGAAGCAGAGCGCGAGTACGAAAAGGCGTGCTGTTTTGACACAGCGGGGAAAAGCTATGGGCTCCTGCAGGAGGGCGACCAGTTCCTAGCTATGCTACTCACCGGTCCCCGATGCAAGCAGACCCAGGCTTCTCCGAGTCAGTTTCAGTCGCTGGCAGGTTCAGAAGAGCAGGGGACGTCTCGTCGTTGTTTTGAGTCTGCAGCAGCAGAGTTGAGTAAAAGACGTCCCAAACGAAGGAACCCGCACAGTTTGTTACCACAGCAGGGCAACGGAGCGGCCGTGTGTATCTGAGCCAAATGTACACTACTCACTTCAGACCTGGGAACACCAAGTGTACGAATCGTGTGAGAGTGACAAGGACTCGAAATACTACACAACCTGGCGGCGGTTACAGAGCAAGACTCCTGTGTAGGCTGGTCAGTCTGCTGGATGGCCCAGAGACGCTTCCGAAGGCTTACTAGCAGGAGATGGTGAAAATGCCGAGAATAGCTGTCCCCGCTATTCCAAGGGTCAAAGTACCAGTACAGGCCTTCTGGTTAGATCAAAGGTGAAAAGGGTTTCACAAGGCGACAGCAGTGCAGAGGAGCAGTCCTTCAGCGGGGCACCAGCGATTCCTCGGTCCAGCCTCTTGGTTGCAGGATACTTGGCTCCTGTATTCCTTCGTTCGTGAGAACTCAGGAGATCGACATGGTAGTGGTGTTTCCAGCCCCCTCTTATCCACGGTTCCCTTCGCACCAAAACGGAGGGGACCCAATGGGAGATCCGCTCATCAACACTCACACCATTCGTGGACCTATCACGGACCACGGTGATCCCAAGCATTCACACCACCCTAGACTCTCTGGCACCCAGGATCTTTATTGGGTCCAGACATCCCAGCCCACATCCTGGAGGCACACACCAGGCATGTAGAAGCCCGCAAAAGCATCCGTGTTTCGCGGGAAAGTACATGCCCAAATAAGGAAGGCCCCGGGTCGGCTCGACCTGGGGAAGGCGAAGGGAGCAAGACGGTCAGCGGACAGGACAAAGGAGCCTCGTGGTCTGGCCATTTTGGGAGCCAGGCCACCATTTTGGGCTAAGCGCTCAAAATGTGCTTAAAACGCCAAAAGGAGCTCAAAACACAAGAAACGATCGCTGCCACCATTCCCGTCCGTGAATCACTTGCACCGATCAGTTACAATCCTAAAAGAGTATCTAGGGCCTGTAGAAGGCTAGAGACCCAAGAGAGCAGTAACTTAGCTTACAGTGCCCTCTTGTGTCATGTTGCACGAGAGCCGCAACATGATAAAAGAAACTACGGAAAACAGCATTTCCCGGTACTGACTGTCTTAAGGGCATGTCAGTTTCCCCGTAAGAATGGAGCGAAAGCCCAGAGGAGTGCGGCAGAAGGCTGCACTTCTCTGGCAAAGTCGAGAACAAGGTGAAAAACAACAGCAAAAAGTTTAGGGGTTGCCACATGGAAGGAAAATTACCTACGATTACGAAATCTTTCCTAACACAGACTTCTCGCAAGAATTCCTATTACAAATGGACACATTGCTTGTGGGCCTAGGGGCAGTTTTAACCCAGAATGAACATGGTGAGGAAAAACCAATGTTAAACATCATAGGGAAGCTCTTTTATGAGAGAGAAAGTATCCAATTGTCAAAGTGGAATGCCTAGCAGTAAAGTTCACTGTTCATAGTATACGATATTACTTGGCCGAATGGCAATTCAAAATAATCACTAACCACGCTCCTTTAGTGTAGATGGCCAGAAACAAAGACACTAACCCAAGAATCCTATCATGGTATTTATCCCTCTGGCCCTATTCATTTACAGGCTTAGCCCATTTTTTTTTCCGAACTACAGTTTCGCCAAATGCATTTTTGCTGATTTTCTATCAATTTCTTTTGCTGTCAAGGGCATATGGTAAGTGAGGGTAACATATATATTGAGTGGAGGTAGCAAGGGAACATGCATGGTGTCACCCTCTGTATATTGTGATTTAAACACTGGAGAAAAATAATCGGTAAAAAGAAATCAGCGAAATATTTAGGTCAACAGAATATTTTCAGCAAAGGTTCTAAGAACCCAGTAGAACGTTGGGCTAAATCCAAGCAAACACATAAGGGATTTCTCTCCAGATATCCCCAGTTAGGTAGAGGACCCAATGAAGACCCAATGAAGAGGAGGGCTAAGAAGAAAGGGTGGAAGTGCATGACAGGTTCAGGGACTTGATCCTATCAGGGGTGAAGAGGGTACCCTCATGACCTAGAGCAGTGAGACTATCAGAATGCTTAGCAGAGCCAACCCTGTCCCTGTTTGGGAGTTTGGCAGGCAGTCTCTACCCCTTATTTGTGCCATAAATGTCATTACCTTCTCTGACCCAATGTACTATTTCTGTACTATTTCTGGCCAGAGTTCTCTCTTGTTTCTTACAGGACCGCAAGTCCCAGCATGGACTGCAATGGTGTTGAAACTAGCAAATGGTTGGAAAGACAGAAAGGGAAGGAAAGTCAAAGGAGAGGAAAGAGATGTGATGTTGGAGTAGATCAGAAGAGGAAGGAGAGAGGAGGAATAAAATCAAGGGAAAAGTAGAGAGAGGAGTGGGTGTGTGGACGGACCACAGTGTTTGTTATTGGCACAAAAAGACCATGATTGTATTGAAGAAAACCTGAGGACTAGCTAGGTTAGGACACCTGTAGAAGAACCCCAGAAGAAGACAGTTAGGTAAGGACTTAACCTATAGTGCTCCACCTATAGCCAGCCAGCCAGCCTTTTAGATGAAACAGGTTACCCATCTCTAATGCAAATCATCCTGGGGATTAAGGAAACCTGCGCTAGGTTGGAATGAGCCCAGGAGAGACAGGAGAAAGGAGAACGGTCCTTAGAGTGACCCCGGCACACCAATCCAGTGGTTTTCATTTGTTAAATAAAAATCCCTTGATCCATTTACCAGTTTCTGCAGATTTTTCAGGTCATATGTGACATATATCATTGAGGAACAAGCTTAGCTGAAGAGCCCATGACCACAGCCTTTCATGACTTGCACCCCAGCACCCTCTGCTTGCATTCTCTCATCAAAACGCTGCCCATATGACATGGCTCTTGCCCCTTTCCTGTGCAAAAGTCCCCACAGATGAATATGTAGACATTGCGCATGTATATAATATCAATATCAGCAATATAACTATGAATCAATATCTGAAAATAAACAATACAAACAAACTGTGTCTGTCTGTGCATGGCTATAAGCTGCTGTGGGTGTAAACATAGACCTATGGGGAAATGGATCAAGGTCCTGTCAATTGACATTCTTAAATAATACTGAAAACCGTACAATAGTACTGTATGTGAACATACTGTATGGATAGGCCTATTTAAGCTGGCGACGCAGGGTATGAAGATGCTATCTGTCGGTCGCCATATGCTTTGAACTACAAATCCCATCAGCTCTCCCACTGAAAGCGTGGGACTTGGGGGAAGCAGGGAAATTAAAATGTTCATGCCCACATTGCCATTAGTAAACATTACTAAACAGTAAACATGTCATCAGTGTACAAAATGCTGTACACTGTTAATGTGAACAGAAAATGTTATTCAGTAACGAAAACGGTCCGACACCACAGTAGTGTTATGTACACACACAGGAATCACTGTTTCATTAGCATTGCAAAATCAAGGCATCAGTTAACTGATGTGGAGACATGATGAGTTAGACACAGACAACAGGTGCAAGGTTGTTAAAACACATTTAACTTCAAAAGGCAGGGTAGAGTAATGCCTAACTTGCCCAATTCTAATGTGGGATTTCCCTACCTAAAGAAAACTAAGGATAGTCTGTGTCAGAAAGTCCAAATCAAATAACTGTCTGTGTCTAAATCCTATACTTGCCCTCACAGCTAACTGCATACAATGTGTAGGGATGTCAACATCAAAAGAAATAGTGTTCAACTGGCTTGTAATCAGTTTCTCCTTCCCCAAGTTCAAATGAGTTCATACAACTCAGGGGTTCCCTTCTCGAAGAGTTCAAATGTTCCAACTTTCGACAAAAAACAATAAAAGGGTTTTCCTTCCCCCAGGAGTTCAAAGTCTTCCAGCTTTAAAAAAAACCCACAATCCTTGGGACATTCCCCAGCACTTTTGACATCAGTACTTATAACTGGTTTGCAAAGATAAGTTCTGTTTCTTAATTTTCAAATCACATAAGTGGCTGTTGCAAAACACAAGCCTCTTTATGCATACTTCCATAGGCTTCTGCATACAGGGGGCCCTCGGTCTAGGAACAGTTGTAGGACAACACAGTCCACCCAATAGAGGTCACGCAACCGATACCCCTTTTTGACTGCTTTCCTTCAACAATTGGTCACTGCCTCCATTTGACAGTGAAGCGTGATTTTTTCATCAGTATCCAAGTCTTCTAACACTGTTCTGTAGGTTGCAGTGACACTGCACTTTGCTACCCTTTTTCTGTATTCCTCTGACTCTTGCCAATACAGGTTTCCTCTTAACCTGCAGTTCATTGAACTCTTTTAGCTTTACCCAATTTTTGGTTTCTCATATAATACCCTTCTTGGTATTCTCTTGGCTTTTGCCCCTGGTTGGGTCTCAAACAATATACCACGCGGTATCTGCCACATGTACCACCTTCCTTTCACTCCACTCACAAGGGCTCACAACTTGCTTTTGCTCTGGACCGAATTGAAAAGTGCTTTCAATGTCTTTCAGATCGTTTGTTATTCAAAAGTACATGTTTCCACATTCACAATTGCTTGCAATAACTTCCAGTTTGTTCTGTATTCAAAAGTATTTGTTTCGGCATTCACAATTGCTTACAATTACTTTCAGTTTGTTCGGTATTCAAAAGTGCTTGTCTCAGCATTCACAATTGCTTCCAAATACTTTCAGTTTGTTCGGTATTCAAAGGTACTTGTTTCGGCATTCACAATTGCTCACAAGGCTTTCAATTTCATCAGCGTTTGCTAAAAAGTTCTTCCCCTACAGATATGCTCATTCACCTGGCTTTTAACCATGCTGGTGCTCACTTGGTCCTTAATAGTTATGGCGTTCTCACATAGTTCTCATTAGTGTTCAAATTTGCCTTTCTTAAGTTCCACACTCAAGTTTCATAAATATATTGCCTGTATGGGCAAAACCACTTTCTTGCCCTGTCTGGACCCCCTTTCCCAGTCAGACTCAACGGATGTCTTTGATGGCACTTCTGAACGGTCCCAGGCAGCCACAGTCTTGCTATGCCTATGGCCGTCTCCCTGTAGCAATGCGTCAGGATTCTGTGGCTTTGCTCCCACAGTCGGCGTGCTCTCAGCGGATAGGCTTCCTGGCGTGAGTCCTCCACATAGCGACTGTCTCTTCCTCGCAGTTCACTCGGACCTCTGGCTTCCAACAGTCTTGCTTTCTGCTGCTTTCACTCTGCACCCGGTCTTGGTTCTCCAGCGATTCTCGTGCCACGTTGCTCTCACTCACTCCAGTCAAGGAATTTGCTTAGCCTTCTCCACCTTTCTCTCCTGTTACTCAGCTGATCTCCATGTAGCTTTATAAATATCGCGTGCTGAGGTTTGGGATCATTAGAGCTAATCCACTCAACTTTAAATAAGTCACATCAGTCTTCATTGAATCTGGACTCCTCTTCTTCAACCCAGTACGAACATGGTGTTTGGGGAGGTTTGCCTTAATAAAGGAAGTGTGCATAACTCTGTGTTGTCTCCTCCTCACTTGGTACCTGACTCATGTGTGTCTGTATTAACAATATCGGGCTGATATGCGTTTGTCTCACCCAAATGAGGATATGTATTCCTATTTGGTCTTTTCCTCGTTCCAGTGTTTAGGTAGTGTTTCTGGGGGATAATTCGGATGGATAAAAGGGGAAAAGGCAGACAGTAGCCTACAAAGGCTTGAAAGATAGAGGGTTGATTATGGAAAGGGAATGAGGGATATCATGTCTCACCTATGGATGTCCTCTCCCCACTCCCCAAGTTCCCTCCACCCAGGTGATCCTCCCTCGCATATCAACACCCAGGGTCAGGATCCAAACGCAATGGCCTTTCCCATGTCAGCTGAGAGGCTAATTCTAGGGGAAAGAAGTGAGGAAGCCCTCAGGTTCCTCACAATGAATACATTCCATCTGGGGGCAAAGTGGGGCTTCAGCCTCAGAAGTCAACCAAACTAATGGGCTTCCACTTGGCAGATGGCCAAATAAAAGGATTTGGTGCACCCAATCAACAGGGCATAGTAATTCAGAAACAAAAACAAGTCAATTACTTACATGTAACTGTATCTGTCCAGCATTGGTATCTTTCATAGATTCAGATGCTTCAATATTCCTCGTCGTCAGACAGGGAATCCTCGGTGATAAAAATAATTATTATTATTTTTTTTAATATACACACATTGCTACACAGTCTGATGGATGCTGAGCATAGGAGCAGCCTCTCAGGGGAGGTGGGCGGGCGCATGTTAATCTATGAAAGATACCAATGCTGGAGAAATATAATTACAGGTAAGTAACTAAGACTTCTCCAGCATTGGATCGTTCATAGATTCAGATTCTTGAATAGAATACCAAGCAGTTACAACATGCCACCATCATATACATATATGCATAAATACAGAAAAAACATATTTCTGATCAAATCTTTACCATGCAGCAACACAACGGTTACATACTCTGGGAAAGGTGGGAAAGGGAGGCTGGTCCTACCTTATGCAAAGATATGGCGGAGCACTGCCTGTCCAACTGCAGTTTCTTTGTTGGTGTCTTCAGCCAGGCAGTAGTGTTTCGCAAACGTGTGCAGAGTGCTCCACGTGGCGGCTCTGCATATGTCCTTCAAGGCCACCCCTGCATGGAATGCTGCTGATGCCGCCCACCCTCTGGTGGAGTGCGCTGATGGCGGTCTAGTTAGAGGGTCGCCTTTCATCTGATGGCAGTGGGTGATGCAGGACGAAACCCAGCGTGCCAGACTTTGCTTAGAGATAAGCTGGCCCTTGGTACGGCCAGAGAAAACAATGAACAGTCGGTGTGAGGAGTGGAACTCCTTGGTTCTCTGCAAGTAAAACTTCAAAACTCTTGCAACGTCCAGAGAATGTAATGTTCTTTCTGCTTCAGAAGCGTGATTCTGGAAAAAAGTTGGCAAAAAAATGCGCTTAGTGAGTGTCATTTCCGACAGCACCTTGGGAAGGAACTTAGAATGTGGTCTTAAGATGACCCGGTCCTTCTGGAACAAAGTAAACAGAGGTTCAGACGACAAAGCTTGCAACCCACTGATCCTTCTGGCTGATGTGATGGCTTTCAAAAAGGCCTTTTTCCAAGACAAGAACTTCACGTCACATCTGTGTATGGGTTTGAAGGGAGGTTCCATGAGGGCTGTCAAGACGGGGTTCAGGCTCCAGTTCGGGACCGGCGTTGGCATAGGAGGATAAGTACGCATCAGCCCTTTCAGAAAGACATTAACTGCTGGCAAAGAGAACAAGGATTGCATCTCCGGAGTTGTTGTGTATGCCGCTATGGCTGACAGAGGGACCTTGATGGAGGGCAATGAAAGCCCTGTTTTAGCTAGGCACAGTAAGTAAGGTAGAACTTGGTCAACCGAAACAGTGAGAGGATCGAGGGCAGATCTCTCGCACCACTTGGAAAATCGAGTCCACTTCCTGGTGTAGGTGACTCGTGTTGACGGGGGCTCTCGCGGCCCTGATGATATCCCAACATTCTGATGGTAGATTAAGATTCATCAGTTTACACTGCTCAGGAACCATGCCTTGAGAGATAGGCTCCTCGGGTTGTGGTGGAGGACCTTGCGGTTCTGTTGCATCAACAGATATTGATGCGCCTTAAGGCAAATCGGGGGCCGTCGGGATAGATGCTTCAGAGTCGAGTACCAGGCTTGTCGCGTACAATCCTGCGCAATTAGGATCATTGAACAGTTCTGTTCCTTCAGTCTGCGTAGTACCCTCGACATGAGGAGACTTGGGGGGAAGGCATAGAGGAACTTTCCCGTCCAAGCCACTGAGAAAGCGTCTCCCATTGATTGAGACTCTGGGTACCTCGAGGCGAACCTTCAGCACTTCTTGTTGTCCTTGGTGGCAAAAAGGTTGATCTGCGGATAGCCCCATAAGGCAAAAATCTGTTGGGTTTCCTTTTCGTCCAGCTCCCATTTGTGAGACGACATGTATTCCCTGCTTAGTTTGTCTGCTAGGACATTGTCCACTCCTGGAAGATGCTCTGCCTTCATCTGCACTCCGTGGTGCAAGGTCCATGCCCATAGCTGTTGGGCTGCTTGTGACAGGATCTCTGACCTTGTGCCTCCCTGCTTGTTTGTGTAGTGCATGGAGGTTGTGTTGTCCGTTTCGACTGTAAGTACCTGACCAGCTACCACAGGCAGGAAAGCCTTCAGTGCCCACCTTATGGCCCTGAGCTCTAACACATTGGTGTGGAGTTGGAACTATCGTGCCGACCAAGTGCCCTTGGTTTGGAGGTCCGCAAGGTGAGCGCCCCAGCCTGATAATGACGGGTCTGTCCTCAGCAGAAGGGTCGATGTCAGTGCTTGAAACGGCATCCCTTGTAGAAGATTCTGCTGAATATTCCACCATCGAAGAGCCTTGTGTAACGTCGATGGAATCTGGATGACGTCCTCCCAACATCCGAGAACTGGTTTCCACTGGTGGTCCAGGGCCTCCTGAACCGATCTCATGCGAAGCTTGCAATTTGGTATGAGGAATATGCACGAGAACATCATGTCCAGAAAGGATTTGTAAGAGCGTACAGATGTTGTCTCTCAATCCAGGAAGCACAAGGTTGAGCGTAGAATCGCTGCTACCCTTTATGCCGATGGTCTCACCCTGGGAATGCTGGTATGGAACTCGGCGCCCAGGAAGAGAACTGTCTTGCTGGGAACGGGGCAGGACTTTGTGTTGTTTATGGAGAAACCTAACTCTTTTAGGAGGTTGATAGTCCTTAAAACTGCTGAGCGAGCCCTTGCGGCAGAACATGCTTTTATCAACCAGTGGTCCAAGTATGGGAAGACTTCCGTTCCTGTCCTCAAGAGTTTTGCAGCTACTGGTGCCAAGCATTTTGTGAAAACTCTTGGTGCTGATTTCAGCTCGAACGGGAGCACTCAAAACTGAAAATAAAGCTCTCCCACCTTGAACCTGAGGAACTGCCTGTGAGCTGGATGGATCAGTATATGGAAGTATGCGTCCTCCAAGTCTAAAGTGGCCAAGAAGTCATGCTTGTTTAACCAAGGAAGCACTCCTTGCAATGCTACCATCTTAAATTTTATGCGTTTGATATATTTGTTGAGTGCCCTCCGGTCCAAGATGGGTCTCCATTGACCGTTTTTCTTTTTAATGAGGAAGAAGCGGGCATAGAAACCCTTTCCCCTATGGGGGTACAGCACCAGCTCTACCGCTGATTTCTGGAGCAGTTTTTGAACTTCGGAGATGACCTGCCTTAACATATGCACCCTGCGCGAAGTTGGAGGCAGGGAAGGAGGTTGGTCTAGAAATTCAGATCACCTGCAACACCCATTTGTCCGATGTAATTGACTGCCGGCGTTGGAAGAACTGGCTTCCCCTTCCCCCCAACGGGGTGTGACGTTAAGGGGAAAGAATCAGATAGTCAGTTTTGTTTGCTTTGTGACTTTCCCTGGGCGGAGCCACGCCTGCCTCTATGGGAGTATCTGTTGGAGGATTGATACTTGTTCTCTTGGTACGTGCTACCTTGTGCCTTCTGACCATAAGAGGAGCGGCCGTACACTCTGTACTTAGAAGATGAGCCTTTAAAAGGGTGAAAAGACCTACAGTCCTTATCCTTGTCTTTTAAAGAACTGATGGCTCGGGCTGTGTCAGTGTCTGATTTAATTCCCTTCAGGTGGTCGTCTATTTTCTTTCTGAAGAGCTCTTGTCCATCAAAGGGAATGTCCAATATCTGCACTTGGACTTCAGGCCTGAAATTGGTAATCTTCATCCAGGCCTGTCTTCTGAGTACTGTGCCATGGGCCATCTGTCTGAAGCCTGATTCGGCCACATCAACCGCTGCGTCGATCATATGAGCGGAGATTGCTTCACCATCGGCGATTATCGATCTAGCCTCTTCCTGGAACTCTGGTGGTAAATGCTTAGCCAATTTGGGCATGCAGAGCCAAAGCTCATGATCAAATCTCGCAGTCATGGCCAGCACATTACCGGCTCTTATGGTAAGCGACGCCGAAGCTCATACCTTCCTGCCCATGGATTCTACCTTACGTCTGTCCTTGTCCGGTGGTGCTGACAGCGGCGAAGCGGGATTGGCAGGCTTCTTCCTAGCTGCAACTGTGATGACCGAGTCTGGTTTTGTATGACCTCTCAGACAAAGCGGTGCAGACTCGGGTGCCTTATATTTCTTCTCTGGTCTGGACACCAGAGCCGGAGTAGATAAGGGTGTAGACAACATCTTGGATCCGGACTCCCAGATGGTGTCAAGGAGAGGAATGGTGGTCACCGTCCTCCTGCGTTTGTCCCTGTGCTCATAAAGCAGTGATTTCTTTTCCTCGGATGTAACTGGAATTTTGAACAACTCTGCAGCCTTGCCTATTATGGTGTGGAAAGAAACCAGATCATCCGGAGGTGAAGCATCGCCTGGGGAATCTCTCTTCCTGGTCTTCTCGACAATGTACTCATCCCACTCACTGGCTGCGTCAGGCTCCTGTGTAATCTCGCCTTCTTTTGGATCAGAGAATTCTCTAAAAGGATCCTCCTGCCAATCCGAAACTGAAACGGAGGACGGCACCATTGTTGGATCCCTATCTGGAGATCGAGTTCTATGCGATGATGGTGGTGATGGGACCCTTGTCGGTGAAGCACTGTGAGTCCTGCTCCTAGATCTTCGAGCAGGCTCAGGTGATCGTGCTCTCTTTTGAGGTCTACTCCTCTGAGGTGAACTTCTTGATGTGCCTGGTATTGGAGACATGTCTCTCCGATGGGTTTCTGGTTCTATGGAATCAGTGTGCCTGCTCTGCTCCCTTTGATGCCTGTAGAACTCATCCACGATCCTCTGTATGGACATGAGGATAGTCGGCCTCTTCCATAGAAGGCTCCCAAGGGGGACTGTGTTGCTTAAGAGAAGGACAAGGTTGTTCTTTCACCACTTTTGCATCTGAAAATTCCTCCTGGAGAATTACATCAGGAAGCTCATGTCCCCCAAAGGAGAAACATGTGCTACCATTGGTACAGCAGCTTCAGCAGTTTCAAGGAAACTGTCCTCAAGGACAGGTATCACCCTGGCATGAGCTGGAGGTGCCTCAGGCTCCAATTCCTCTGTAGATGCAGGAACTTGCGGTGTCTCTGACAGTGTTGTGGTCAATGGTACCTTCGTCGACGAGCATCCGCAGACGTTAGATCCGTCGACGAATGTGTTTTCCCCATCGACGAGTGGTTCATGGACAAATTTGTTTTGGATGGTTTCTCCCCCGTGGACGAGTGCTCCGTGGACGAGGGGTTCGTGAACAAATGCCCTGTGGACGAATGGTGTGTTTCCTTCGTCGACGACTATTTCGTGGATGATAAATCCGATGACAAGGATTTTGCCGTAGACGATGTCTTATGTGTTATCATCGTCGATGAGGGTTTCGTCGACAGTCTGGCCAACGACAGGCCTTTATCCTTCCCATCGCTCGTGGACGGTTTCCCCGTCGACGAATGCCCCCCCCGTTCTTTTGCAAACTCCTCCTTACATTTGGAGGTAGATTTTGCTGCTGAATGTGTCTTCTTCTGGCTCGTGGAGTCCAGTGTAGGTAGAAAGGGTATTGACTCCAGCTTCATCTTACTTTTGGCAATGGAAGAGGAACTTCTTTCCACTGAAGAGGACCTTCTCTTCAAAGTTTGCCTCTCAGATGGAATGCTGGAGTGGACAGGAGCTGTTCTGACAGACTCTTCGTCTGAAGATTGATCACTGGCTTCCAGATGTAAAAGAAGTCTTCTGTGCCTGTCCTGAAGGGTCTTGTTGGAAAAGGTCTTGCAAATGTCACATTTCTGAATGTCATGCGGATACAAGCAGTAAATGCAATGTTCATGGGGGTCCTTCATGTAAACTAACTTCTTCTTGCACCTTGTGTAGTCCCTGAACAGGGAAGGGTTCTTGACAGCCTGAGATGCAGCCATTCTGAAGAGAAGGTTTACACGACGATTTTGGGTCAAAACCAAAAGCTATTTGTCCCAAAATGATCTGAGACCCAAGCCCCTTAGCAGGGAACAAAGTAGAATATATTTAAAAAAAATATATTCCATACAAAAAGTAGAAAAAGAATTGAAGAGCTCAGAGAGCTTGAGGATTCCCTATGTTTGTTAGACTGCGGTGAAAAATCTGAAGATGGCTGCCAGGGGCAGAGCTTAAGCCCTGCCACCTCATTGGTTAGGGCCATAAAGGACCAAAGTGAGGTGAAGAGACTACATGATAGAATGGCTCATAGGCCATAATGGGCTATGTACATGCATTTCTATGTAGCAATGTGTGTATATTAAAACATTTTTAATAATTATTTTTATCACTGAGGATTCCCAGTCTGACGACAGGGTATATTCAAGCATCTGAATCTATCAAAGATCCAATGCTGGAGAAATTGCCAATGCAAATCTGTGGATCAAGGAATAAAAACCTGCATTAGTGCTGCGCTTTATCCCATATCATAATCCATTGTAACAAAACATTTTCAGAGAGCATTCCATTGGCTGATGTCATCTCTAGGCTTTTTATGGTCAACATTTTATGATCGCTGCAGGTATGCTGTGTTCACACAGCAACAGGCACGCGGCAACAGCCATGAACACCGACCGCCTTCACAATTGAACATTTTTCCACACTGCTTCCTCCGAACTCTATGGGTTAACTTCCCTTAGACAACTATTCTTAACTTGCCTTGAGAAGGACCCTCCGGGGTCGAAACACATGTCGGCTGACCACACATTTAGACTATGTGTCTATGGTATGGACATTAAAAGAAACTCACTTTGAAACACGGCAACCAGCGTGAGAATCTTTTTATTTATAAGGTTCAAAACAATCCTTCCCATGCAAGGTAACCAGGACTTTTTGCAATTTCCCTAAAAGAGGTGCTGGGTTTACCTCTTCCAACCTGTGACCTTGCACAATAAGAACAACATATCTAACACAGAACTCAGCACAGGAGTGTTCAAATTCTAGAGCCCAAACCTTCTCATATATTTTATAAGCTGATAAGAAGAACAAGAACATTAGGGACTTCTAGTCCCACAATGCTAAGTGTACAGGGATGACGAAGAGGCCTTGTCTTCTGATCTTAGTGATCCATCGAGGGGTGTAAAATGTTATGTTATGTTCAGTGGTCTGGGCTTGGATGGTCCTGTGGCATGCAGGGGTCTTACGATGAAAGTATGGTAAAGCTGTATTTGCTGTGTAGGGTTTGTTGGGGGTAGGAGGGCCTTGCTATCTGTTCCATGGGAATGGTACCGCCAAGAGGAGCGCTGCTCCCTTTTCATGACCTTGCAGGGCACATTCCTCCCAGAGAGTGAGGGCTTGTAACTAATAGAACGATTAATGATTTCATGGACGCTGTGAGACCTGGCCGGGGTGGGGGTGATGTTTGCACTCATGCAAGGGATCTAATGCTGAGGCATATAACGTTGTTCGCCGCGCTTGGGCCTATGTTCCGAAATGGCTGCTGTCATCCGGTGGTGTTTGCATTTGCATTTACTTTAAGGCTTCCAATGCATGCACTGTCTCGATCATGCACACTTCTCTGCATGTAACCCTCTACTTCCTACATGTGCCCTCTAGCATTTATTTCTCATTATGTGTCTTATAGTGGGGTGGGAAGTCCCTCTCTCCGCCCCAACAACAGGCACTTCAAGTAAGGCTGCAGGACAAAGGTGAAATGCATAAAGGGGATAAATAGTACGGGGACCCTTCGATCTAGGACAGACAGGGGCAAGGAGAGGTCAAGGGGAGCCAAGAGACCAGAAACTTAGATGAAACGTAGATGAAGAAGACTTTGACCATCTTGATTCTTACTGTACATCACTTCCTTTGTACCACTCCCCTGATTTCTTGAAAATTAAGGAATCTGGGTATGGCACGGCAGAGAATGAAAACTCAGTAACAGAGACACGGATTGGCCTTCACTAGAGGGTTTGAACAAGGACCAATCCCTTGTTAATATTTAACTGTATGAAAAACCCCATGTGCTGAATCATCTTTTGCTCTCATTTTGGAACAGAAGGATCAAGCAGAACTGTTGTTGGATCTACAACTGCTTAAAGTGCCTTGCATAGGTGGAAGAAAAGATTGCAAAGACAGCTGGCAGCACTTTCCTTTAACACATTTGGGGGACTCGAAAAGTGACTAGTGTAAGGAAAGCTTGCCTGCTACTGAAGACAGCTGGTACCCAGGGAGCACTGCCCAGGACTGTGGCCAAGTCCCTGCAAGCATCTTTTAAGTATTTCCCTGGACTGGCAAAAGCAGCACAAGCATCATTTTCCTACCACCAGTGGCCTGCTGAAAGGACCCATAGCATGTCTGAGCCTAAAGGTGCTGCCTTTGGTAATGTTGGCTGCAGAGCCCAGCATTTCCTGATTCAGGCACCATCGAGCTATCGTTGAGATGCTGACACATAACCTCCCCAACGCCTGTGCTTCAAGCTATGCTTCAGCACATCGAGCCACCCACAGTATCCAGTTGAGCCGTGATGTGGAATCCACTCGGTGAAGTCCTGTAGGTATGAGACCCACTCCCCCCATCTTCATCAAACTATCAAGGTCCAATTGCCTGCTTTTCAACTTGCCACCTGTCAGGCAATTGAACCACGACATCTGGAACCATTGCCATCTGTAACTAGACATCGTGGAGATCTTGGAATGCCTAGCAACAGCATTCCATGTGCCAGTGCTGCAATCCTGTCAAGCCACATGCTGCGTTGAACCACGATTTACGCTACTGAAAAAGCAGTGAAAAGACCAGCTCAACTCTGTCAAGCCACTACAAAAGACTAAGGTAGAGTTGTGAATGGGATGTGGGCACCTAAAAAGGCTATTCTAGGTTCTGGCCTCAGGCCTTGGTACCTTGGCTTTAGAAACCTTTAGGACATTAGTCCCTACCTTAAGCCCCTACCTTAAGAGAAATCCTTTTTAGCTTTTCACTGATTTTTCTACATTTCTGCTTGTTTTTCCACCCCCCTGTCCTTTATACCCAGCGTCATAGGCATATATATAAACGTTGCCTTGATCTATGTATTTGCCGGTAAGATAGCCAGCGGGTTGCATACTTGCTGCTGTGTTCTGCAGGTTTGAATCCTGGAAGGGCCAACTCAGCCTGTCATCCTTCTGAGGTCGATCAGTGAGTATCACCTTCGGTTGGGTGATAATAAATGTATGTAAAATGGTCTATGTACAGTATTATTATTTACGCTAGTGGGTTGTTTAGTGTTTTGACAATTCATCTGTGTTTAAGTAAAGTACCTATATTGCATAAGTACACTGTGAGAACTTTCTTTTTATCACTGTTTGGATGCTTCCATACTGGGTTAAACACGCCCGAAGAGGGTAGCCTGCCCTATGTCCATGCTACCACAGGCAAAGGAGCTATACATTTGATTTGGGTGCATATTTTCTGATGCATAGCCACATCACTGCTGCACTATTGGTATTGTTGGGTGGAGCATGAGTCTAAGAAGCCATCACTAGGCAATAGCCATTTAGTCATTGCGGGTCCCACTGGTGCTGGGAGAGTGCTGCCCTGTGAACGCGGGAATGCATGGCAGCGATAGCAAGAAACGGCATGGGAAATGACTGTATGGGACAGTGTCGCGACTAAGGTGTATGGAGGGGACATCGCCCTAATAAGGCCGTGCAGGCACGGGTTTCCAACACAGCGAAGTGGAGAGATTCGGTAGGGTGAAGTCGGCGGACGAGGCAGCGCAAGGTAAGTGCAATGTGATCAAACACAAATAGCTGGCCCGAAAGTCGCAGATAAATCCAGAGGGCTGTGTGTAAGAGGAACGACGGAGCTTCATGTGACTGGTGGGTCCACTGAGAGCTTCATTTGTGAGCTCACTTTCAACTGATTTTAGAGTAAAAATGCCATGACAGACTGTATTTGTCCGTGGCACAAGTGGTATCTCAAAGATTGTCTCAGGTGCCATGGAATTCACATTGCCATAATGTACCATTAGTATCAGAGTCCTGTCTTGCTCCCAGTTAGCCTGTCGGAGAGACCGTATTAGTTCAGTTAAATGGGGGCATAGCCAGACTACTAACACCATTGGAAAGGGCATCTGGAGAGTTATTGGTGGGGTACATACCTGTTCATATTTAGCCATCTATGACAACTATGCCAGTGGTCTCCAGGAACCAAATCTGAGTGGTTATGCTGATGTATGGTGTTTTTTGTGTTCTTCACGCCATACCTGGCTGTGTGTCAATGTGTCACACAGGAATTGCTAGGGCTGTGTTATTAGCAGTTGTTGTATATTGTATCGAATATGGGCTGTTCTTGCCTCTCCAACTGTCCCATTTTCTTGTTCTGAGAGGTTGTCCTGGGGATGGTGAGGATGTCCAGACATTTGGTCGACCGAAAACTGGTCGAAAGACATTTGGTCGATGCAATTTCGTCAAAAATCAAATGGTCGAATTTTTTTTAAATTATATATTTATTTTTCGGGTTTTCGTTTTTTTTTAAAAAAGGGGTTTTTAGAAAAAAAAGGGGGTTGGGGGGACCCCCCTAAAAAAAAAAAAAGGGGTGAAAATAAAAAAATAAAAATTCGACCATTTGGTTTTCGACCAAATTGGTTCGACCATTTGTCTGGTTGACCAATTTTTTTTTCGACCAAATGTCTGGTAACCGATGGTGAGGTGGTTAAGCATCCTGAGTATGGCTGCCATTTGCCACCTGGTGGAAATTGATATTGATATTTTATTTCTATCGCACTCGTACACAAGTGTTTCAGAGCACGACAAGGCAAGGGAGGGAAACAGGGGAGAACAAAACAACGATGGGGAAACCATGGATGTCATGGTCCAGTGATATACCAGAGGCAACCAGAGCTGCTCTGCACAGCCGGTGCAGTCATGCTCGTTTGTGACATGTGGGTGACGGGTTTGACATGTGGTCCTATTGAAGGAATGAATGGCTCAGGTTGGGTGTTTGGCTTTACCCTAACATGAAGAACAAGAGTACATCTGCATCGGTGCTCTGTGAACAATTTCATGGTGAGTACTTGATTGTTACTTAGGTTCTAAACCATTATGTATTGTTGAAATGAAGCTATTCACGGCATCCAAAAAGGGTACACATCAATGGTTTATGTAACGTGAAAAAAACATAGACACTTTTGATGGGGTTAAAACAACAAAGCCATGTATTATTATTTTTTATTGTACATAGGTTATCATCTGATATGGTGGGTTGGGTGAGAGTGGATGCCACTTGAGTCACGATGGCACGGGGCCATAGTAGTAATGACAACCATTGCCCTTTATCTTCGAAATCAGGGTTGTGGCCCACTCCTATTATAATCACTTACTACAGGTTGCCTTACCAGACAGGCACCACATTTCCGGTGGACTATGTGGGAGACTGTGTGTTGCCTGGCAGGGTTCTCCCTTTCAACTGATCTTGCAGGGCGTGTTGAATCGTTCCCCACTCTGGCCTGGTGGTGGCAAGGCTAGCCAGAGGAACAGTGAAAAAAGACCTGAGCTACCACAGTTTCTTCATCCTGCAGGTATTTATAGAGGGATAGCGTTAACTGACAAAGATGCCAGTGTCCATCTCCATCTTCCGTTAAATAGACCTCTGCTGTTCTGTTGGTTATTAGACTTTGCGCTGTGATGGATATCACAGCATGGTTTACTGGACCAGAATAGGAGGATCATTCTTCTCCTGTGTGTCACATGTATCAGTGTTCAATCCTTGTGAGCGTGGATGGATACATAGAATTTTTAATGTTTTGCACAATACATGTTAACATGAAATAAAGAAATACAGCAGTCTACAAGCTCATCGGGTTGAAGTCTGTAAATGTTCATCAATGGATTATATATATATATATATATATATATATATATATATATATATATATATATATATATATATATATCAGTGAAAAAACATTGTTAAAGGGCCGTTATGGTTTAGTTGCGCTACTAAAAACCTATCAAATTCAGTGGAAAAAATTTTGTTAAAGGGATGTTATCGTTCAGTTGCCCTACGAAAAACCTATCAAATTCAGTGCAAAAACTTTTTTAAAGGAACATTGCTGTTACTTTGCATTAAATAACAACCTATCCATATTATGGTTACAAGTGAAACCGAAAAAAACCCAGTAAGCTAAGCAACCATAACTCACGCCACCACTGTGCACTGCAAGGACTAACACCCATGATATAAAAAATGACATCACAAATGTAATTGATGACATCACTGATGACATCACATGCCTGGCTCCCTTTATTTTTCTTTACTGACATATCTAGGCCTGGTGGTTTCCTTCACTGACACTCAGGAACAAAAAATTGAGAAGGTACTGTATTTGTAGATTTTACCCTTCTCATATGTTTGTTAACTACTTTCCTTAGGGTCCACTCACATCATATAATATATATACATAGGGGAAGAAGCAGCCTTGAAACACAGTAATCATTTGTGTACATGAAGATACTCAGTTACATTATGAACACTTTCTGCTAGTACTCCTGCTTTTTTGTTCACTTTACTTTCCATGTACATGCTCATATTTGCATGTGTTGTTCTTACACTAGTTTCCTAAGGGTCCAGTCATATCATATGATACATATACATAGGGGTATGAGCAGGCTTAAAACACACCAATCATTTCTGTACATGAAAATAATCATTTATGCTATGAACACTTTCTAGTCGTACTTCTGCTTTCTTGCTTACTTTACTTTCCCTGTACATGCTGGTATTTCTATGCATTGTGCTCTTTATGTTTTATCTGCAGTAGTACAACTATGTATGAAGTGGGGCTTCATTACCTACTTATTACATGTTTCACATTACACAAAACTCTAATACAAAAGCATTTATCATTTTACTTTTCAACATGTCAAGATTATGAATAGTGCACCTCTATGGTGTATGCTGCACACAATGCCTGTGTTTCTACATGAGTAGGTTCCTGTACGGCAAAGAATTCCCTAATACAATGCTGTTTATAGCAATACATTGCTTATTGAACTACGCAGCTCATGATATTTCTCCCAATGACCCCTAACAGTTTTGTGCCAACATTATAATAAGAATCTCTTGTACAGAAGTTTCATGCAAAGTAAATGCACATGTGATGTCATCAGTGATGTCATCAATGACATTTGGAATGTCATCTTTGATGTCATGGGTGTAAGTCCTTGCAGTGCACAGAGGTGGCGCGAGTTATGGTTGCTTAGCTTACCATAACTGGCAAATTTCTGGGGGGTTTCGGTTTTACTTGTAATCATAATATGGATAGAACTGTAAAAGAAAACCTAGGGGTCGTAAGGAGACAGTGCGCTTGTTGATTCCGCCAATGAGAAGCAATATTTGACATGGAGATAACCAAATGAAGGTAAGTCCAACGCGCAAATCCTCGGTATTGTCATTAACGTTAGTCCAAGTAGCTTTGAAAACATTTTTCTTTCACATCAGATCTTGTTGTATAGCAAATGTGATCATTATATTTGTATCAAAAGTTGTATGCAACCAGCTGACATGTGTTTCAACCATCTAGGTCGTTATCAAGGCATGTATCCGGGTAAGCACATCAAAATGTTGTCGATGGATGGCTGATTAGGCAAAATACGAGGCCACCCTTATGCTAAATAGCAGAAAGTAGTACAAATATAGGAAGAGCGATTCTATCAACTGGCTGTTAGTCCAAACCCTGTGCAACAAAATATAGGGGCCCAATCCCCATCTATAATGTGGATAAGCGCCAGTCTGCTATGACTGTGAGCCAAGTCATAGCAGACTTACCTTCATTTTGTTATCTCCATAATATGGATAAGTTGTTATTAGTGCAAAGTAACTGTAATGTCCCTTTAAACAGTTTTTGTACAGAATTTTATAGGTTTTTCTTAGGGAAACTGAACCATAACGTCCATTTAAGAAAGTTTTTTTCACAGAATTTCATAGGTTTTTATCAGGATACTCTTAGTTTGTATAGATGTACCATACAACATACCAAATTGATGGTACCATGCCGATGGGCACAGTAGTCGCAGACTGCGCGTCTGTTCGCGGATATCGGGTGGCATCCAACCTTCTGAAACAGGCAGGGGTTCTCTTACATAGTGGTACCATTCAGCAAAGACAAAGAACATATACAAACAGCACCTTGTACGTGAATTTCAAGGCAACATAGAGTAGGTCCGCAAACTCTGTACTTATAAAACAAACAGAGCAAAGCCATAGGGTATACACCATAATGGAATGCACCAACAAGAGAAGTAAAGTCTGCCTTCAACAATGTTACCGCACTGCTGCTTTACATAGCAACAAAAAACGAACTGGCAGAGTAAGGACTGTAAAGTAGTGAGAGCACATGTCACTACAACATGGTAAGTACACTAAAGTGTGTCCTATAATTGCATATAGAATGGCTGGAAGAGAATTTCCCTCATGACGAAATGAGTGAGGATAGTAACCCCATTGGTACACACCATAGTCTGAAGAGTAAAACAGTTAATATATATTGCTTCATATACACCTAACAGATATTTTTTTCTTCAACAGAACATACTGCAAATGAAGGGAATGCGCCACAAGCGGCATCTCTTCCACAACAGCATACAGCCACAGGAAGTGAAGGAAAGTCTGGACATAACAAACTAGACAGCCTGGACACCAAAATGGAGCAATTGCTAAAGAAAATTATGGAACACATAAAATACCACTGCCCCATCCGTATGTATACCCCTTCCCCATTTCCCAGCCCACCATCCCCACAAATTCCCTGTGATCAGATACGTTACGATGAGACCTCAATCCCTTCTTCCACTCACAACCAACCTGTACAAATTCCCAATTCCCCTGTATAAGTATCCATTTCTGCTACCCCTTCCCTTTCCTAATAGTATCTTTAATTAGTTGTGGGAGAACGCGTTTGCCCGTTGCACAACTACGCCCATGCGTATCTCTTCCTCTGTGTCCTGGTAACACCGCCACTGTCCAGCATGTTCAAAAGAACTTGTGACATACTTTTAGTAGTTTGAGGCACCCACCCATGTCCTATGAATAGCTGTGCACATGAACATCCCACCTGCTGTACCCTACAAACACCCAACTTGTTTGAAAATGTTCGCTGCACGTGTCACACTTTTAATTAGTCCGGGGATCCCGACCCTGTCCATCCCATTCGAGAGCATTTGCGGCGTCACCATGTGACTGCACCCAGGCGTGTGTGGGCCCTTATTTGCCGTACACGATCTGGGTCCCCAGACATCAAAAAAATACTGTTTTATGCAATGTATGGAGTGTTACTGTGAAAATACACCCTTACAGAGGTCCCACACTGTGTCCCTGTACATCTAACTATTTTTGGGAATGATTTAGGCCCGCTTTCCAGTTCCAAGTGCTCAACAGCATTCTATAAAAGGCCACACTCCAGAGCTGCTCCGCGTTCTGTTTTTGGCTTTCCAGAACAGAGCAGCGGTGCACATTGCTTCATGCTGGAATTGCTTTGTGATCAATTCTGCTGTGCTATATTACATTTGCAACTAATGGCAAACATGGCTGCTGCTACTGCCTCTAACTCAGCAGCACCCACACCCTCACCCTCACCACCATAACCTCCTTCCAAACGGCCTGGACAAGGCAACAGTCGTGGTAATGTAGATAGAGATCAAGAGGAGAACAAGGATGAAGTACAGCAATTCCCCATTGCCTGCAGCCAGTGTGAGTCCTGGGTGTGTAAACTATTTACCACCGTAAGAGACGTGCCCAAATCTTGTGCTAACAAGGTGAGATGCACTGAGTGCAACACTCAGCCGTGGAAAACCTGGCTTGTACAGCTATAGCACCACCTCCATGGGGCGACATCTCAAATCGAACCACAAGGCAGCAGTTCAGAGGGTTCTCCCCTTTAAACAAGGCAGTAGGTTAATTTCCTCTACAGCATCCCCCACATCTGTTCCTGCCACCACTAGGGACACTCCTGTGGGGTACCAGATCCCTAAACCAGCCTTGCAAGCCATTCACACCGTAGCAGACCCTTACCTTTCAAAGGTCACTGTATTGTGCATGTACTGCGACACGATACTCTGCAGTGGGGAGCAACTTTGAAGTGCTTTCGAGGCTTCGGTCCAGGATCATGAGAAGGACTGCCCCCTACCTAAGGGCCACCCAACATCTTCCTCTCTCCACTTGAGCTTTCTTATCTCTGTGATTGGTGCCCTTTCCCTTACCTCCCTTCCCTTCCTTTCCTTCTGTGTTGTGTTTTACAAGAACAAGAAAAATACAAAACCAATATGTTTTCGAAAAAGGCTCTTTTCAGAGCCACCTTTCACAGTTCAAAAATATAATTCCAATGAAAGGATACAGGCCGGCACGCAGTCTATAAGCTCCGCGGACAGCGCAGTAAATAATGCAAGGTGTGGCTCCGTCAAAAACATTGCACTCATTCCCAAAAGAAAGTGGTGGCTCCGAAAAGAGCTTTTTTGCACTGTTTGTGTTTGGAAGGTTTGAAATGGCCAACACCTACTGTGGAAATGCTTGCTATACTTGCAAAAAGCACTGCACTGCATTTTGGATACTACGCAGAAACAGCTGATTGCTAGCATCAGTAAGATGGACTCCATCTTCACGAAAACTGTTGGTACTACGAAACTTAATGTTTTCATTGTGGAAGGAGAACATGCCACTATCTCACAAAAAGGCACAAACAGCCTTGTTCACATTGCGCCTCACATTCTCCATTTGCGGACCAAATGTGGAAGAACGCAGCCACGTCTGTCTCTGGGTAATGCAAGAAAAAATTACTCAAGACTTTGGAAACATGTCCATGACTTGCCAAAGTTTCTCCTTTATCGCAAACTGCAGCGAAATTCCGGTAACATGTCCTAAACTGTTCCCTCCACAATGAATAATAATAATGTCTGGACGTTCGAGTGTCACCAAAGTAGCACAGAGAGGACACGCATGCAGCCACTTCATCCCATGTACTCCGTACCAGTGGACTTCCACATGATGGAACCCAAGGTGTGCAGGCACTCCACAGCGTTCTGCATGCACTTCCAACCAATGTTTCCAGGAGTCACCCAAAAGCAATACACCTGAACGACGCAGCCATAACCATAACCATTAGCACTCCTATTTGCAAACACACCTTCTGCCACAATCTCTCCTTATTCACCACTACCAGGAAACCTTATTGACCAATCCCCACGCCTCCACAGTCCCATTTCCTCAAAAGATCCGGATGTTGCAAGTGCACTCCTCCAACTGCTGCGGTGTCTGCAGACATATTGTCCTTTCTACGCGGGTGCAGTAACATATTTCAACCAGGGTAGAGGATCCCCTCTTTATTGGTAGCTCTGAAAAGGTTTTTTATTTTGTTTTTTTTTTTAAAGGTGCTTGTAAATAAACCCTTTTCATTTGTATTTTTTGGGGATTGTTCTCTTCTTCTCCTCTGTACATTATTACACAAGCTTCTCCAAAATAGCTTTTTGATTCTGGAACACAAGAGCATTTTCAGTCGGGGGTAAAAAAAAATCAGCTCCACTGAAAAACCTCACAATAAAAGCACTAAGGTTCCCATGGACACAGAAGAACATCCCAGCATCTAATAGAAATGCAGACATGCCGCCGTTTACAAAACACCTTTCCTTCTCTACCTCGGAAGAAAGTACATCAGGATTGTTCCACACTGGTCTAGGTGGTATGCATGAGAAAATCACAGTTGCAGTGGGAAAAAGGTGCATCACTGGTTTCATCAGCTTCTTTAGTTTACAGAGCAGACTTGCAGCTGTGCTAAAAGCCACATGCAGTGCTCCACAATGGAGCACTATTACGTCTACAGTACTCCAAGTGGCCACATCTCTGCACTCTGCAATCACAGCTTGCAAACTCGGCAGAGCCACACTGCGCCACAAAGCGTGCACTTCTTCCAGACCAAAATTGTCATCAAAGTCGCTACCCTGGGCATATCTCTGCAGTTCACCCACAAACAAATCACTGCCGATGAGGACTCTGCATCTCTGGCATCATCACAGTACACAGCAATAAAAAAGTATTACCACCCCCTCCTGTTACGCACAACCCCAACACCTGATTGGATAATCCGCAGTCCCATGCCAAGCATACTAAGAAGGACAGCATGTGGCACGTGTGCTTCCCCAACTACCGTGAGGGCTGCACTCTAGTAAAGCAGGGGCAGTCCTTCTTCCCTTTCCACTACTTTTTCCAGCACTCCCTCATTGGGTACTTTTAAGCAGTCACACACACATCCGCCAATCACATTCAAAACCTCTGCATCTAACACTATCATCTCTGTTCAACACTCCATACTTACCGTTAAACACTCACAGTACAAGTCTCCTGTGATTCAGAATCACCTCCACTGGAAAGTACTGTAAAACTATCCAAGATTTCTGCATCCAGATTCATCCACATCGCCACCCATCACCACAATTTACAGGTATCAATATTTTTTATACAGTACATTTGCAATTCTGTTATAAGTGCCTCTCAACAGGGTACCTTCCACTGAACCTCCAAAACGTACTCAAAAAGCAAACTGTCATTTCTCCCATCACCTACCATCAAATGCCACCTACAATGGTATGTGCTTTCAAAGTTTGCATTTAACCGTATCAGCCACTGTAATATCCAAACGGTTACTCTCTTCTTTCTTTCTGTCAATTTTATGACCTTTTTCCCTACTAACGCACCTCCTATAAAATTTGTCAAATTCTCACAGAAAAGAATCACTGAATGTATCCTACCAAACTAAACAAGAACATACATTGCATGCATAACAGGGTGCCTGCCACTTACCTTGCACACTTCACAGAATGCAACATTACTTAAAAACCAAAAAAATGTATTGTGCATTGACAACAGTACCATTCATAAATGTGGATAAATAAAACAACTGAAATAATTGCTCTTCTCATGTAGCAAGCATATATCTGCAGAAAAGTAAATGGAATTGCACACACAAAAACATTCTACTTTCCAATCGGTAGATCTTTCCGAACCTTTTTCTCACCCTTCCATGATTAGGACTAATCCATTTTCAAACTAAATAGTCCTACACCAATACACACACTTGCTAAAGTACACATCATACAGCACACTTACAAATAAACGATTAACCCCCTTACCAAATATGCTGATGCTCCCAAGTCCCCATTCATCATATACACAGCCATCAAATGGCACACACACACCTGCCAAGACATCCCCCTATACTTTTAAATAATGTATTCTCCAAATGCAATCATTATGCCATTAACAAACATTTTCTTACAATCTTCTTGTTGCAGTACCCACCTCTGTCCTGGAAGCCACTCGCATGTGAACTTGAAAATACAACTTAGAATAAACCTACTCCCAACAACCAACAAAGTAAGTACAATACCATCGTAGTGTTTTACGTCTTACTGAGAGAGTGCAGTGTTCTTGTATTGTAAGATCCACAATTCCATCAACCCACCGGTATTAGCTTCATTCTTACTCATTACACCTCTACAGTTCCTCACTTTATATTATCATCTCGCCACCATTATAATAACCCCCGGATAGCAATATAGCATTTCCAACCTAAATTTACAGCCCATTACACAATGAAACACCTCTATTTATATGCCTACCCTCATATTCAACCACTCATGCACAGTGCACACACATATATATCAAAATCTGCACACCCACACTTTCCTTTTTTCTCCAACAGCTACTACCGAATGCCTACCAAACAGCAACTCTGTAGAAAACAACGCAGAAATAGATCAGCTAAACCTAAAAGCATAGAAAGTAGCCATCCACCCATAGCAGAATTTGTACAGAAATTTCAAAGAGAAGAGCTAATACAGTCACTAATGAAAACGAAAGCACCTACCAGTAAGGAAACTGTATTTCCGCTGTCAAAATGTAGAAATGAAAAGAAATGTACTAAAAATAGTGCAACTCTCACTACTGCTAACAGAGCACGTACAAATGGTAATGCCACCACAACGAGGCATTCCAAAAAAATTATTTTACAAAAATGTTTCCACCACAGAGTCCTTCAGAACCTTATAAATAGAGGGGAGAAATCACGCTCAACCCTTAAAACTTACTGCAGAAAAGTAATCCTGGAAGCTCTTGTAGACAGTGCAATGCTCATCAAATGGAAATGGTTTATATTAATTTTAAAATGAATGAAAACCCTAACAAAATTCATTTGTAAACTACAATCTCTGTACAGGTGAATGGACTCACACCACTAGCACAGAGCCATACTTTCATGAAGAATCATACAAACAAGAGAAAACAAACTAAAATAGCCATTCATAGCAGTGGACGAAAGCATGAAAAGGTAGACAATACCACAATGGAAGAAGAAACACTGCTTTCATAAATATCCCCATCAAACTTAGATTCCACTTCCCATTCCACTGAAACAATATGCCCCATCTACAAATGGCCTTGCACAGCAATATGTAACGTTCGCCAAAACTCTATCAAATATTTGCAGCAGTTCCTCAATCACTATGTGAAAGTCAACGGCAAAGGAAAAATGAAAATACTACAAACTATGGACTCCTGTCCAATGCGCAAATACACAGGACTACCAGTAAATTCCTTAGCCTGCACTTCTGGGCCTGCTTGAAAAAGCACCTTTCACCATATCAAAATGTTAGCAACACACCATTCCACTGTAAGAAATCTCGTTAACAAACTGTACTATGCAAAAAGTCCAGATTTAGAAGTGGAGCATTTTAATGATATGCTCCTACACGCTACAAGAAATAGACCACATCCAAATGAAATATTTTGGAACTGTAGAGCACTTACAAACTCCAGCACTTTCAGAAAACAGTAACGACATGCAGAAGATAAGATATGATATGATGAGGCATTTATAACTCGTCTATACACAAGTGTTTCAAGGCACGACAAGGCAAGGGATAGGAAAAAATGGAGGATGGACAACGACCCTACTAGGCCAGGTGTCATCCAGATCACGCAAGGGCATGGGAAAGGGGTGGGGACAGTGCAGTACATGGGAATAAATAAACATTAAGTAAAGTGACGGCCAGCATGTGGCAAGTGCATGGGCAAGTGCAGAAATCAGGTGTCAAGAGCTGGTGGGGGACTTTAGGGATACAGAAACAGACCCCAAGTGCAGGTGTTGCCAGTGTAGGTGTGTGGTGCTGGCGGGGGAGGGACGTGGGCCCAAGATCAGAGGGTGTCCAGGTAGCCAGTGCAGTTGTGGTTATAGCCAGGAGGTCAGCAGGGGAGAGGAGGAGAAAAAGCAGAAGCAAAGAGAAAGGTTTTGAGGTGCTTCCAGAACCAGAGGTGGTCCTCTTCAAGTTTAAGGGAGGCACCAGCCGATGAAATATCTACCACCAACTCGTTGCTTGGAGAAGCGTCTGACCCTGAGGGAGTTGGAGGCTGATGAGCGAAGAGCTTGAGAAAGAAGATATTTAGGAAGAAAAAGTTGAAGGTATTGAGTCCCCAGAAGGCCTTGTGGACGATGCAGAGGGTTTTGGACTTAATCCTTGCAGCCACTGGGAGCCAGTGCAGAGATTTCAGTCCTGGGGGAGATACGATCCCTGGGCTTGAGGCCAAGGACAAGTCTCCAAGTCCTGTTCTGGAAAAGTTGCAGAGGGCGGAGATTAGAAGCAGGCAGATTTAGAAAGAGGCTGTTGCAATAGTCCAGCCTAGAGAGAACCAGAGTTCTGGGGGAAGGAGAGGAAGGGAAGAATACCTCTAAGGAGATGCAGCTGGTAGTGTCACTTCTTAGAGACGTCAGAGATGTGAGGAGAGAAGGAGAGTTTGGAGTTGAAGATGACCCCGAGTTTTTTAGCCTTGCAGGTGGGAGCAGGAAGAGGACTAAGAGAGGCCGGCCAGAGAGCTACAGGAAAGGAGGGAACGGGTGTGCCGATGAGGAGAATCTCAGTCTTACTGGCATTAAGGCAGAGTTCGGTGGCAGCACACCACTCCTGGATAGCAGACAGAGAGTCAGAGATGAGGGAAGGAGAGGAGGCTGAGGGTGACCTAGAAAATGCGCTGGGTATCATCCGCATAGCACTGAAAGTTGGGCCAGAGAACGGTGATGTGGTGGACAAGGAGTGCCAGGTATTGGTTGAACAGCCAGGGAGAGAGGTTAGACCCCTGGGGGACACCACGGGTAGAGAAAAAGATAGTGGAGAGGAAGGACCCAAGTTGGACCTGGGAGGGTCGGTCAGAGAGGAAAGAAGTCAGCCACGCCAGAGCCTGACCAGTGATACCCAGGTTATCACGGAGACGGTTGAGCAGGATAGCATGGTTGACAGTGTCAAAGGCAGAAAAGAGATCAAGCAGGATGAGGACGCAAGGGGTGTTAGAGTCAAGGTTGGAGAGCAGGTCTTCACGGATGTTCAGGAGAGCAGTTTCCGTGCTTCTGACAGCTCTGAAGCTAGACTGAGGTCATGAAGACAACCAACAGATTCAGTGTGGAGATTAAGCTGGGAGATGGCCACTTTCTCCAGGAGCTTGCCCAGGAAGGGATTGGGCGATAATTAGCCGGGCAGGAGGGATCCAAAGAGGGTTTCTTAAGAAAGGGGTGCACAGGGGAGTGCTTCAGGTGGGATGGGAAGACTCCAGTGGCGAAGGAGTGACTGCAGAAATCAGCCAGGGCAGGAGCCAGGGAGTCGATGTGGTCCTTGATAGTTTTGGAGGAACAGGGGTGAACCTGTTTCGACGAGACTTTCATAGATCAGACTTGTCTAGAAAACTTTGTCTGCGGAGAACAGGGGAAAGGCAGAGAAGGAGGAAGGAGATGTGGCTGCAGAGGGGCCAGAGGAAGAGCAGGGAGTAGGGGGAAGGAGGGGATAGGAGGAGAGTGTGGACAGGATGTCCTGAGTTTTAGAGATGAAGTGAGAAGCCAGTGCCGTGCAGAGGTCCTGAGAAGGGACAGGGGAGGTAGAGACTGAAGCAGGATTGGACAGTTCCTTGCAGATTTTAAAGAGTTCAGCCGAGTTGTTAGATGCTGCAGAGACACGGGTTTGGATATGAGCTCTCTTCTTGGTTAGGACAGAGAGCCGGTATTGCCTTTGCAGCAGGCCAGTTTGTCAGAGGATGTACCTGAAGCACGTCATTTCCTCTCGGCCACCCTGCACTTGCTTTTTAGGGTGATGAGGTCTGAGTCGTACCAGGATTTACACTTGGCTTTGGGCTTCAGGCGGATTCTCATGACAGGTGCAAGGATATCAAGAGTATCAGAGATAGCAGAGTGGAGCGTTGAGATGGCTGTGTGAGGGTGAGAGTCAGCCAAAGGGGGAGGGGGTTGAGAAGATGGCAGCGAAAGCCTCAGCTGAAATGGGCTTCATGGGTCGGATGACCGAGAAGGTGGGTGGCAGTGATGGAAGTGGCTTGGACTGAGGGGTAGGGAGGGTGACGTGGGAGGAGAGGGGACAGTGATCACTCCAGGAGAGGGAAGTGGAGAGAGCGACAGAGAGGGGAAGGTCTGAGGAGATCAGAACATCCAGAGTGTGCCCTGCAGAGTGAGTTCGGCCAGAGGGGAGAATAGTGAGTGAGAGAGTGTCGCAGAGGTCGCAAAAGAGTCCAGAGGGAGGACAGGAGGCATCCAGGTGGATGTTGACATCTCCAAGCAGGAGGAGTTGAGTGGTAGAGGTCAGAAGTGAGGAGGAGAGGTCCGCCCACTGAGAGAGAAAGGAGGAGATCTGACCAGGTGGCCGATAGATAGTAGCCACAGTAAGGGAATGGCTAAGGGAGAGAGAGAGCCTGCAGACGAGGCATTCAAAAGAGGAGTAGGCCTGCGTAGGAGTGACAGTGGCAGGAATCCACTTGGGGAAGATCAGGGCTACACCACCACCAGAGCGGTTGGACCTGGGCACGGAGAGGATCTTGTAGCCGTCAGGTAGGAGAGTGTCAAAGCTAGTGACAGAGCTGGCCATGAACCATGTCTCGGTGAGACCGAGGACATGAAGGTCAAGCTCTTCCAGAAGGCGGCAGATATCAGAGGCGTGTTTGACAGCAGAGCGAGAGTTTAGAGTGGCAATATGGAGATGGTTGCCATCCTTGAAGGGGAGGGGTACAGAATACAGGTAGGGAGAGGCAGAGAGGGAAGGAGAAGGCAAGGTAGTCAAGGAGGAGGCAGAAGGGGGAGGCAAGGTAGCCAGGGAAAGGGGGGAGGGGATAGCAGGAGAAGAAAGGAAGTTGATGACGCGCGGGAAGCATCTATCAAAGAGGTGAAGGTTGGCCTGAGTGACAACTTTCTATGTCACACATACAAAAAAGAAATACGAAAGTTCAAAAGGACATCTGTTCAAGTGCCAAACCAAGTATGTGTGTGTTGTCACAGAAATTTCTATAGAAAGAGCACAAAAACTATAGATAAAATGCACAAAATAGAAGACAATGAGGAATCCCAATGGTTTCAATTAGCTCTGTACCTTATAGCTGAAAACAAATAAGAAATTACTAACACCTCCACACGGTACACATACTGCACTGCAAAACTTGACAATAACCAAATGCCTACACAGGCTATCAGTAATCATTTGGAAATATTTCCACTGCCAAACGCACTCCAGCAGCTTAATTTGTATGAGAGCAATATAATCTAAACAGTACACCCATTTCAAGCAATAATACAACCTCCCTCTGAATTACTAAGATTCATTTGTGTGAAAAGTAGTTTATTTACCATTATATCTCAAAGAAAATGTAGACACTCTATGATTATCCTGGTAAATGGTGTACCTACAAAAGACAAACAAATTTGGCAGCAACTAGGGGACTTAAACAAAGTTAGGAAAGCCTTGCAATATCTTAAAGAGAACAATGAATACTACAAAGAAATAAACGTTGAAGAAAACCTGAGAGAAACCCCCGAAATAATTCAGGACTCCTCAACAACTGGCCAATTTGAACTTCTAGATCCTACTGCAGCCTCCAATATTTTATATCACTATACAATTCACCCACTGCACTCCAAAGACACCATAGATGATGCACTAGAAACATATCAAATGCAGCAAGCCAAAGGATCGCCAATCAGTATATGGGTAAAAAGTGTAGAAGCAATAGCCTTTCCTCTACTCTTCCCGACTGGAAAAGGTGGAAGATACGATGAAAAATGCACACAAATAACAGCATCAGAATACAGCTGTTTACAAATGTATTCTGAAGACCCTAGATTAAGACAAAACGTGGAATACATATTCCACCTCCTCTTTGAAAGTGAACTAGAAATGATATGACATGGAGTTGTACACACATTGAAAACAGGTTCCCATTTTCAAAACATGTCTGCTACACAGCCACTTCAAAAGGCGCAAGACAAAGACAAAGTTTTACAGTCAAGTATTACAAATCCCTTGGCAAACATGCGTGGTACGAAAGAGTACTGGTTCCGATGGCACGCAGATGTATTGTGTATGCTACGCAACCTTGGCCCACCCACATGATTTGTCACTTTAAGTTGTGCAGAGTATGCATGGGAAGACTTGCACACTTTCCTACGCATAGCAAACAAAAACAAAACAGATGAAAACACCAGGAGAACTCTGCTCTCTTGATCCTGTAAATGTATCAAGGTGCTTCCATCATTACTTCATTGCCATACTGCACTTCATTTGCAATGAAGTACTTCCTCCCCTCAGAGAAGTGGAACACTTCTTTTGCAGAAAAGAATATCAAGCCAGAGGAACACCACACATCCACATGCTTTTGTGGATTAAAAATGCTCCTAAATTTGGTGAGGACGGTAATGCAACTGTCTTGCAGTTCATTCACAAATACTTCACTTCCGAAATCCCTTCAGAAAGTACACATAGTGACCTACATGCACACATTTTTGCAGTTTCAAAGACACAAGTGTGTATATTCCTGTTGGCCAAGAGCACACCTTTAGGCAAATAATTATGGGTAAGGTAAGATTAATTAGTGGGATGCTGTGGAAATCTCCCGTCCCTGCACATCCAAAGGTTATTGTATACACAAACAATATGTAAGTTACCGTAGTATTTTTCAAACTGTTTTTCCAAAAAATCACTTATGACCCAATTTTATGTAAAAAGCTGGTTTAGGTTTTACTTCAGTTGTACATATACTTTTTCACCTTCACACATGAAACTGATTTATAGGTTACAACAATTTTTCCTGATACAAAAAGAATTATTGATTCATAGTAAAGCACATAAATGAGTTTGATCAAATTCCCAAATCCCAGTTGTCAATGGTTACTTATGGGTAAACAAATATACTCATCAGATCCCTCACATATGTTCAAAAGTTCACAAATCATATGTAATTTGGTCAAATGCTAATGTGTAACACTCTACACATTTCGGGGTAAGTATCCCCCTTCTTCAGGAGTTGTTCACCCTCTTCTCTGTTCCCTTTATTGATCTACAACGTATAATTAATGACAAGATTTTAGTTTCCATAAATCATTTGAATCATTATTCTGTCATGTCCAATTAATCGAATTGAAATAGTCACCGGGATGTCCAATTCCTCCACTATATTTATCTTCCAGTTTGAATCAATTACTGTAATGCTTGTACCAACGGGTTTCCATATTGTGGGCTGTCAGGTAGCCTAAAATCAATAAAATGAGCCTTTTATTAAACTATGCATGCAAAGACTGCACATTACTTTAGGTTAAAGCTAATTAAATATGAGAAATGGATGATCACAATATATAAGGATCCAATCCTCATGTATGTAAGAAGTAATGGATATGCCATAGTAAAGTTTTTACCTTAGTATGTGGTTGTCCAAAGTATATCCCTGAGTACCAATGGTGGTCCGTAATCCTTAAGTTCCTGGGCTGGTCAACCAGCTCATCAACACGCTAGGGGCCAAGATAGCCCTTATATCCCACCTATGGAAAGAATAAGGTTTTAGGGTAATCTAGGTGTCATAGTGACTGGTTCTAGAGAAATTGATTAAATGCAACAAATTGGCCAATGTCCTAAATAGATAAATAGGGATTCTTACCACCATCCAAATTAATATGGCTTGGGAAGATGGAGTTCAGTCAGTGGCGACTTCAACTTGTTGTTGTCATTCACTTGTGGCATATAGTCTAAGGGAACATAACCCCAAATAGATAATGATAAATATCTATAGTTAAGTATCTACTGTTAATTTTGCCTAGTGTCTCTGTATTCCTTAGCTGGATCAAGTCCAGTCCTTTAAAGACACATGTGTGGCAAGTATTGTCGGCGCAAACATAAAAACAAAGGCAAATACTACACCAAATGCCGCTTTGGTTTCCATAGACCAGTTTCAGCAACAGGGCAAGTAAACAGCTTCATGTCTTCGGTTAGACACAGTGTGAAAGGGAAATCTCATAAGAACACATACTGCATAAAAAGCACCGAAGCATCAAAGTACATCAATGATTACAATGCAATAATTGCCCTCCTATGGAATGCAAATGTAGATGTACAGTACATTTCAGACAATTCCACTGCAGTTGCATGATATGTCACAGCCTACTTAACCAAAGCAGAGAAAACAGAGCTCAAAGACCTCTGCGATGACATATCATCTGACAAAAAACTGTCACAGAAATTGTAAAGCTTTAGCATAAAAATGCTGTCCCATAGAGAATGTGGCTGCAACGAAGCCGCAGACCGTTTAACCGACACCGCCTTATATGGAAAATCTGAAAACATAGTGTGGCTAAGCATTGCTCCTGCTGCATCCAGAAAAAGAGTTCTGAAATCGAACGAAGACTTAGAAAAAATAGCCAAAAACGATCCCAACAGCCAGGACATTTTGAACTACAACTTATTGAACACATACTACCCCAACAGGAGTATTACTTTAGAAAACATGTGCCTGTACAACATAGCTCAAAACATCTCATACAAAAATAACATTAAACCAGATGAGAAAAAAGGTAGATACAGAGTCGAAAGTTGTGAAGGCAGGCTGGTGAAACTTACCAAATCCAGCCTGATTAATCATATGAAATTGTCATTAAAAACTCCTCAACACAAAGAACTGTACTACATGGCTCTACTGAAACTTTTCAAACCATGGAGAAAAAAGAAGATTTATCAGACACCCATGCCTCCCATGAAGATGCTTTCAATGCAAGTGAAAGTAGCATAACAGATATAAACTTTACACAGTACAAATCCTTATTGGACAATGAACACCAACAAGAAGAAGAACCTCAAGCACAACTAAATGTAGACACTCCTGATAGTAGTGAACCTTCTGTGACAGGAAGACAACAACAATTTGTATAGCCACTCATAGCAAAAGAGGCAGAATTAGTCATGACGGAAGAAGAGAACACCATGCGTCAGTATGAGCAATCTGCAGAAAACTTTGCTCTACTAAAATCCTAACTAAACAATGAGCAGTGTACCATTTTTCTAGAAGTAACTAACGAAATTGAACATGGTATACAGCACGAAACTAAAATTCGTACCTGTGAACACTACAAACCTGTACTGCTATATGTAAGTGGTGAAGCTTGTTCAGGGAAAATATTCTTAATAAAAATGATCAGTACATTTCTCCAACAATTAATAAACAACAACCTTTCAGCTGTTGTAACCGCCCTTACAGGTTTAGCTGGCTACAACATAGGTGGTACACTTTACACCAATTGCTACTCTTTCCAGTAGAACACCAAAACAAATTAGAGTACTACAAACTTTCAGCAGAAGCTGCTATGATGCTATGCAGAGTTTTGAAACAAATGAAAATGCTTCTAATAGATAAGGTGAGCATTGTTTCCAACCTAATGTTAGCTTTGATTCAACTCAGATTGCAAGAGGTCCTCAAAACAGACTACAAAGAACTCTTTGGAAGAAAACATGTCATTGTTTTCGGAGAGCTCCTTCAATTAACACCAGTGAAAGGTGAACCTATATTTAAAACCTTAGGACACAAACTGTGCCGTAAAACTCTTAGAAGCATCGGGAATGTAAATCTATGGTAACATTCCCAATAGAGAGAACTAATTGAAAACATGCGTCAGTCTGCAGACCTCCCGACGCCAACATTTAAAAAAACATGCGGATTGGTGTACTATCGAAGGAAGCACAGTCTCCCTTAAATAGCAGATGCATTCATGAGCTGTACGGCCATAACAAATGTGCTACTGATTTCATGGAACAATTAGCACACAAAAATGTCAACTGTATGTCCTTAATGCCAACTCTAGCATGCTGTGCACAATTCAATGCAACAAGGCTGAAAAAAGAAATGCAAGCACCAGTGGAAATTCACTCCACAGACAAACTGGACATACATGGTATGACAATACCGATATGTCAACAAAACATAGCATGACTAAATACCTTAGAAAACTCTATCTCCAGCAAAGCTGGTTTGGAGAAAATTTTAACATTATGTGTAAACTGTACAGTAATGCTAAAGCGTAACCTTGACGTAGAGCAAGGTTTAGTTAATGGAGCACTTGGTGCAGTTGTTGGCTTCCAGACATACCCACGTGACAACATTCAGTTAGTCAATGTCCAGTTTGACAAACTTTCAGAAGTTAAAAGGATAGGACGCATAACAGCTTGATACCTTCTTTTCAAAGACATGTAAGTACGCAGAGAACAGTTTTCTCTGTCGCTAGCTTACGCAGTGACTATTCATAAATCACAAGGTCTAACCTTAGATCAGGCATTAATTGATATTGGCAGCACAGTCTTTAAAGAAGGCATGAGTTATGTAGCACTGTCACGCCTACGTACACTTGAAGGACTATGGGCATCATTCTGAGGTGGGTGGTAAGGGGTTAATGGCACTGGTAAGGGTGCTGGTGCCGTTACCCCTTACCGGCGCATTGAGAGATCCTTTAGCGGGCCCCAAAAAGGGCGGCTGGTTTTATCGGGCGCCCTTAGTCGGAGCCGCTAAAGGACCAGCATGCTAATAGCGGGCCCATTATGGATGGGCCCGTTGTTAGCATGGTGCCCATTCCCATTGAGTCCTATGGGGGCTCGAATCGGAATGTGAATGGGTTCCCTGAATGGGGAAATACCGGGTCCTCCAAGGTTGGAATGGCACAGTAATTCCCCATTCAGGGAACCCGGACCCGGTATGCAGTAAGGGGGTAGCCATGGCGCTACAAGCGCCAGGGCTTCTCCAACCTCGGAATGAGGCCCTATATCTAGTGAATTGTGATGCAAGTGCAGTCAGCGCTGACATTCCTTGCATCATAGAGTACAATGGACTATGTGCACTCTACACACGCCATCTCAAAATGTACCCTGTTCCTCAAAAACACAAAGGTTTTCAAAGAAAACTCATGGTTCTAAATGATCTCCCAACAGTACCACCAAAGAAATTAAAATCAGCTCATACTGCATCAACTACCACAAACACAGAAAAATTGACTGAAAAGGACCACAGATACCCAACTCCACACACAGAGAGAAGTACCTCTTCAAAGAAACCATGCGCACCTTCATCAAAGTACTCAGACACAGAACTGCCTGGTCCATTGGCATTTTCCAATACACAACTGGTGTAAATTGCTATGCAAATGTAACAATTAATGTTCTATTCCAAATGCCAGCAATTGTTGAAAACATGTATTTAAACGGCTTGGAACATTTGTGTTTACAAATGCTTATCCTTCACAGAAATGCAGCAAACAATCCTGAAAACACTTACAGTGTCTCAGAAAAAGGCAGGAATTGGACTATTGTGCTGGAATGGTGAAATTCACATTAAACAAACAAGAAGATCCACAGAAATTTCTAATATGCTTACTACAAATACTGGAAAGCAAAAGCATATACATAAATGAAATCATTCAGATTTCCTACATGTGGAAACATACATGCTCTCTCTACCACCATGTCTTTCAGGAACAAGTCCCTAACGAGATCTTTGTCTATGTAGCTATACCTAACTGTGATTCCATTTCAGCAACTGGTACAAAATGCAAAGCATAGCATATTCTGTACTTCTTGCAATTCCGATAATTGTTTGACCTTACATTTACAATCACATAGCCAATACGTGATACTAATGCTTTTAAGATACAATGCACATGGAACCAAAATTAACTGCATACTTACTACCTTCACACACGGACAGGTATCACTTGGCAATCTACCATACAGGCGACACAACCAGTGCAGGTCACTATACTGCATACATTAGAAAGCAATGGTCATGGTTTGAATGCAATGATACTTCCATTACTTCCATTACTCCAAAGCAGAGATTACCAGCAAATCTTGCAAATCCCTACTTAAAATTCTTGAAGCTAAAATGTACTCATTGATGTACAAAATTAGAATGCCCTACTCCCCAACACCCACTAGTACCTATATAACTGCACAAAAAAGACTACACTTTGGCACTAGAACAACTTAGCATACAGTAACTATCCAACAAATACAACACTGTGTCTGTGCTACAATGTTTTCCCTAATGAACCCAATGATTACAATCAGAAAAACAATAAGTGTACAAAAATCACACTAACATTGTTTCCTACATGGTACTTAAAAGAAAAACTACAGTTTGAGGGTTCAAAACAATCCTCAGTAACCTCTGAAACCACCTCAAATGGATGACCACCTGTCTAACAATGCCCATATCAATTCAATACATTTGCAAATATCATAACGTAACCCCATAATGGTGCACCAGCACTTCAGAATGTGGAAAGATGTGAAACTACCAACAGGAATGCACAAGCTTCTAAACATAGCCTATAACAATAAGAAACTGTAAACAGAATACACCAACTGGTATCTAACTGCAACCATAATACTTCAATATTACTTGCAAAATTAGAACTGCCAAACTCAACCTTCAGCAACCACAGTGCTACAAACATATCCTCAAAAACATCCAAATTATGAACAGTTAAAGTACGCCAACAGGTACTTAACTGCCCTCACAATTCTGCAATATCACAGTGCAATGGCACAATACTTACATAAACATCAGCAGCAATCAAGCACATAAAGAAATACTGCTAAAAAAAGGAAGCAGGCAAACAGTTAGAATACACCAACTGCTATGTGACTGCAACCATACTACCAACATGTACACAACAGAAATTGTACACCATTGTAATTCCTCCTACTGCAGCAGTGCACCTTAAACATTGCTATAATCAGTGCAAACATTACTGTAATGGACTGTGCAACTTAACAACAAACACATTTGGAAGTTTTATTTTTAAACCAGCATGGATTTTCTTTTTCACCACAGACTCAATGATTATGCAAAGAAACACAGGCACTGCACACATTGCACTGAACACTTGTTTAAAGCATAGTACTTATGAAGTACTAATTATGAGGGTCCACAAAGTGTAGAAATATCTGCAATGTAATGAACTGCAAAATAACGAAATACCTGCTGTAACATGTTGTAATAATAATAATTTGGCACTTATATAGCGCTACGAACCCTCAGGTATCTGAGCGCTGCTTATTATTAGCCATGGTGTGTGGTGCTCATTTATCGACCTCGGAAGGATGAAAGGCTGAGTTTGGCCCCGCCGGGATTCAAACCTGTGTTAGCAGGCTCTGCACGGCTGTCAAAGCGAGCGCTCTACTCGCTGTGCCTCTTGACCGGCTATGTTTTCGTTTTCCACAGATAATGAAGCAACAATTACTACAACATTTCACATCCCATACACAACAACTGCACAGGCCCTCCACAATACAAACAGTAAGTATAACATGATTGGTGTCATACTTCTTTATAATATGCAAAGTGTAATGTGTCCACATAGCTCTCTAATCCAATGTCACAATGTTCAATGTACAGCTATATTACATTGTGCTGCTTGTACCCATGGCCTACACTCTTCACTGCACACCCTACAGTCTACGGTCTCCAGCCATGCATTCAATATTGTAGATCCTGGCCACAACTATCACAGCACAGTACAACCATGCATAGAAACACCTACCCACTTATCACAAACCCGACACATAACACAGCCACCTACCCCTTAGCCACTTCAGTTGATATAGTATTACATTACTTCCACACAATGGACAACTTCTTTGCTGAATGCCCTCTTCACCCAGGCCTGTCATTTCTGTACACATTAAATGCACTATAGTACAGTAACCTACCCAATAATCTGCACAATCACCACAACCCAAACACAAAAATGCATCCATATGTCTTATGTAACTGTCCAACTTCTGTAAGGTTTGCCTCCTAGCATGCCACTGGCATCGTTTAGGCCATTAGTTTATCTTTGTTGTTATGTACAACATTTGACTGGAACGTATAGAACACACAATAGAGTGGAGCACATGGTGCACAACTCGTCAAGTATAGTTGAAAGTCTGCTGTACTCCTTAAAATTTAAAACTTCTGCTTCTCTTTTTTAATGTGTAATGGAGGCACAATTTGAAAGCAATACACCACTTACAATGTTTGTAGGAGTTGTAAAGTAATTCCTTTTGTTTCATGAACAAGTGTCCCCAAAGACACCAAAGTGTGTAAGATGGCCCTGACACTGACGTATGAGGAGCCATCGCACACACAGTCTGCCAACATACACCGTTGCTTCGTAAAACACTGCACATATAAATAGTACATAGTGCTCGTAAAATTTACATTTATAAATTGTGTCATCTGTGCATTCAGTTCACCATGTTTAAGGTACCATCATCTCTCCATGTACGTAATACTAACTTCTACGTAACTACACTACTTACAATCAGAAATGCACAGTGAAACCTTAACACGTTGCCGCCTGAATCTTTTTTTTAGCCGCATGGTGGCTGGAAATCGAAACCTAACATACCTCTCTTTCAACAGGACAAATACTAATTGTAAAACAGCCATGAGCGGTACACATGAATTCCTCCAAGGGCAGACATTGTATGAAATTTAAAAAAAAACTTAGATAACTTACAGTATAGTCGCAGCGCACATTTTTCGCAAAGGTAGTCTGCAACTGACCAATACACCGTACAGAGCAATTTCACGTCGACACAGTATAACCATGGATTTTGTAGACGTTATGTAAGTACAACTTTACATAACATGTTTATAGGGATTAAAAGTTAGGATACAGTTCTGTATGCATAATTATGGATGTACCATCCCGTAGAATGTGTCTGTGTGCACTGTACTCGGTTTTGTAACAGCAGTCTTGCACGCTGCGTTACAGTGCCATGTCTCCAGCATTCAGCCTAAATGACTGCTATGATTGTTGGTTTTGTTGACATGGTTCTACAGCCCATTGAAACTTATACATGGAGCACAACACTAAAAGTGAACGCAACTCATGCACTAAAACAGCACACCGTATGCTCAATCGTGTGCTGAAAGATTGGCTTTATTGTCCTTATAATGACCTTTCTAACACTTAAGAGTTGTACGCACCTTCATTGTATTGAAATGAATAACGGCCATTATACCACTCGGCCGGCACACAAATGTCAACAGGTAATCTTTTACTGTTGTATGTTTTGGCAAAACAGCTCCTGCATTGTCCTGCAATCGGAGCTGTCCCCCAGGAGGATTTTCTTTTTTGTATGTTTGGGCACACACAAAGAGAGTGCCGTGGGTCTGACGACACTCGCTGGCACTGAAATCTTTTGTAAAAAGCAAACAGATGAAAAGAGTGTGTGTTGGCAACATTTGAAAGACGATTCGCATATGTGTAGCCATAGAAGGAGAGTGGCACCTACAAAACAGAGAGCAAGCCAGTGGGTGAACATCCAATGCTACTCAATAACACACAGTAGCTCACCCAAAGGTCCATGAACCGGCCATCTAGGGCCCTTTGTGACATCCTTCCTTTTGAGCCCTTAGCCTTTACGCTGCCACTGATAACGGCTACTTAAATGTATTCTTATTCCTCTTCGTTCACAGATACCTTGTACCTTACTGCCCGTGTCACTGCTTCCACTAGCCAACAGACGGACTGTGGAACAATCATTACAAGATTACAGTAAGCAGTGTGTTTTCGCTCATCGCTATCTGGGACGACCGCTATGGCCGTGTATGTCGGTTTGCGTTTCCGGCAATAAGAAGCAACATGCAAACGTTTATGATGTAAGACATCACAGAGACAACTGTCACCATTCCTAACTAAAACACAAAAGCTGGGAAACTGAATACCCCTTCCTCCAGCTTAATAACTCTAACTGGCGACTAAACTCTTAAAGCACCTTTTAGAATTTTTCTGTGATTTTTCATATATCTCTTCCACAGACTCACAGGAATTGTGTTTGTACAAAAATAAACGTTATTCATATCATTACATGAAGAGCTAAAAAAATTATTAATATTCAAAGAATCACAGGCGAAAATGCACAAGACGTGAACGACAGCAGACTCTCGCAGAAGAAATCACATCCGGATCTACAGACAAGTCGATCTGCACAAGTGTGTGACAATGCCATAATAACTGATATCCGGCAAAACAACCGCAATAGGATGATGCCTTGGCGTTGACTTAAGGAAAACTCCTTTGAAAAGCCACACAAAGACTCAGATTAAAAACAAGATGAGGCCAAATTCCACCTCTATTTTGTCTGGAAAAGTCCATACTATTGACGTATCACGAGAGATCAGACGATACATCATAAATAATCAGTGTTATAATGCACTCTAACTTGAGGGTTAGTTAAGACTAAAGCACCAACTTAAGAAATGATCCAGTCCTGAAGAAGGCCATCTAACCTTTTGGAAATTATACTAGATATAGTAGCTAAGGTATAAATAATGGCTGAAAAATTTCGACTATCTATGTGATTGATTAAATTATAAGTCAGTCTACTCGATCAGAGATCAAGTCAAGCTACTCTGAAAAAGTCTGTATGTTATGTGATTGGACATTACTATTGTAATACAATCTGGTCCTCACCCACTCTTATAGAAAGAACTGTAAGAGGTTGTTGTAACTATAGCATGACAACAACATAACAGCTTTACTACCAACCCATTTGTGTTACAGTCACTCTTTTTATTTATTATTTTTTTGATTGTTTATACTCTTAATCATATTTTTTAGCTCTTCATGTAATAATATGAAAAAAGTTAATTTTTGTACTAACACAATTCTCGTTGTGGAAATATATGAAAAATCACTGAAGAATTCTAAAAGGTGGTTTAAGAGTTTGGTCACCAGGCACAGTTATTAAGGTGGAGGGAGGGATAATCAGTTTCTCAGCTTTTGTGTTTCATTTGTCCCTTTTCCCATTTGGAAACTGAAACCCCCAATAACACAAAAATAGGGAAAATACCCAATTTTGTGATATTGCCTTTCCTAATATACAAAGAAAGTGTGTTCTCCTACACAAACTACCAAGGACCATAAATTAATCCTTTTGCTACTTTTCCAGATGACAAAAGAAGTACAGAAAAGCACAGACAGCATTCTACACTGGAATTCACCCGCAAAATGAAAAAAGATGCTGTTTCAGGCTGCTTACACTTTCTTGTGAACATTCTGTGAAAAATAAAACCACTTGCAACAGTACAGCGTTGTTCATAAATTATTCAAATTCTCTCTGACCAACTACTATGTACAACAAGACCGGGACCGTACGCTCTGTGTACGCATGTCTGTTTTAGCTTCTGTTTATGTTCCTGTTTTCCAGACCTATGTCCTCACATGGCACAGTGGGCTATGCTGGCCACGAACGTTATGAAAATAGCTGGAGTGCACGGTTTGAGCAACTACTGTCAAAAACTAATGTCAGCTATGGAGGCGAGTGTTGTGATTTAGTGCTGCGGCCTCATGTAAAGTTAGTGCAAGCAATGCACACATAACATTAGCACAAAATGGCAACACTGAGCGCGTTCTTTGCGCATCTCAAAAAGTACACAAAACAAAGGTAATAGTGAGATGGCCAACCGTCCTGTATTTTGCGGGACTTACCCGCATTGATGGTTTTGTCCGGTGATTTGCTGGCATTCGCTGCGGAACTCTAAACATGCTGAAATTGCCTTCGCTCCCTGCCTGATTAAAACCTTTTGTGCCCTGAGCTCACACTTCTGTGTGATAATTGAACGCCAGGGCAGAAAGGCGGTAGGGGAGCTCTCCCAGGATGTGCGGCATTTGAAGATGTTGCTCTGTGTAAACAGAACATTGCAATGGCAGCAGATAAATATTAATAGGGGCCAGGGGGGGGGGATATTAGCAAGGACTAATCTCCCTTAAGAAATGTGAACTCAAGCGTGATTACAAGCGGCAGTGCAGCATGTTGTCTTTCAAGTAAGACTGTAATTTTCAGAGTGAAGTGTACATTTTTTCTCGCACAGTAGTGTGTCTAGTATATCTGTGCCTTCCATGCTGGATGGGGGAGAAACAGCATACTCATTTTGCAGAACATATTTCTAAGACCAATTATATAGTGCAACGGTACATCATTGTAAAATGCTCCTTTTCTTGTTATGGTATATGTCTTTTTTTCCAAAGCTGTTCTATAAAGAAAACATTTCATACATAGGTATGTCAAGTAGACCTTCAGTTAGATGTAGGTAACTGCGTACATTGTCCATATTTTAAATGTGTGATGCTAAGGAAATCGTTTCATGTCGCAATATCTTACTTCACTCCCTAACCAAAGGGTCTGATCAGGGGCAAACCACTGAAAACACAAATGGTGTAATGTCACTCCGTAATGGGCAACACGTCTAATGAAGTACACCATATGGAAGTGCACGTATTTCAGCTCACCTCTGGTGCTCTACCAAGTCTAAAATGTCCTCCACAACCATTCTATAAAGGTGACCACCCTAGGAGAGATGCATATTTAAAAGTGTGTATGATGGAGCAATGTATGGTTATAACAACTTACCCAAACGATCGAAGCAATAAAAAAAAAATGCACTCCGTAAACATATTTGTGGAATCCATATGCCAGTATCACAGTGTTTGCATGCATGGCTGCATTACGTTGTGGTGGGTGTTGCCAAGGCCTAACCTCTTTGGTGCATGCAGAGGCCTACCGCCTCTGGCCATGCACCCAAGAGTCTAGGCCTTGGCCACAATCACTGCAACTCAATGCAGCCATGCATGTGAACACGTGGCCAGTTACCACAACCCACAAACATAACACAGCCACCGGCACTCCTACCCAACCCCCGCAACATAATACAGCCATGCACGCAAACATCTAGCCAGTTACCAGAACCCACAAACATAACACAGACTCCCGCACCCCTACCCACTTCCGTTCACATATTATTACACTACTTCCAACCAAACCATAAAATCTTCAGAACATTGTCCCTATGCCCACGACTGTCCTAACTACTGACAACCAACACATCGTAATACAGTAAAGTACTCAGTCATCTGGCCAATGGGCACAACCCAAAAAAATAAACCATCCACTTGAACCCTATCCACTTCTATACACATAGTATTCCAACACTTCACCCAGTGGACACACTGCAGGACTTTTGTCTTCATCACCTCCAGCCATGCACCCAAAACTGTGGGACGTGCTAACAATCACCACAGCCATGCACCCAACAATGTGTACACTGCGCACAAACCACACACATAAGCCAACTGTATGAAACCTACTTGCAACCAGTGGGCATACTCTTCGGTACAAAGCCTCCGGCCATGAGCCCAGGGTGCTAAGGGCTTACCACACACAACACAGCATAGTACACCCAATGCAAATATCCTCATATCATCTACAATCCACTCCCCATCCCCACGTGAGCCTGCCTGCAGTCACCGCAGAAGGTAGTCGCCTGAGGAGCTACCCGCGAATCAATTACATGTGGGTAGCTGCGTACATTGTCCATATTGTAAATGTGTGATGCTAAGGAAATCCTTTCAATGTCGCAATATCTTACTTCACTCCCTAAGCAAATGGTCTGATCAGGGGCAAACCATTGCAAACGCAAATGGTAACATGTCACTCCATAAAGAGAAAAAATTGTAATGAAGTACATCACATAGAAGTGCACACATTTCAGCTCACCTCTGGTGCTCTACCAAGTCTAAAATGTCCTCCACAACCATTCTGTAAAGGTGACTACCCTAGGAGAGATGCATATTTAAAAGTGTGCATGATGGAGCAATGTATGGTTATAACAACTTACCCAAACGATCGAAGCAACAAAAACAAAAAGGCACTCTGTAAACATATTTGTGGAATCCATATACCAGTGCCACAGTGTTCGCATGCATGGCTGCATTACGTTGCGGTGGGTGTAGCCAAGGCCTAGACTCTTGGGTGCATACGGGCCTTGGCCACAACCACTGCAACGCAATGCAGCCATGCATGCAAACATTTGGCCAGTTACCACAACCCACAAACCTAACGCAGCTACCGGCACCCCTACCGAACCCCTGCAACATAATACAGCCATGCATGCAAACATGTGGCCAGTTACCACAACCCACAAACATAACGCAGCTACCGGCACCCCTACCCAACTCCGTTCACATACTATTATACTACTTCCAACCAAACCACAAAATCTTCAGAACATTGCACCTGCACCCAAGACTGTATTAACTACTGACAACCAATATATCATAATACAGTAAAGTACTCAGTCATCTGGCCAATGGGCACAACCCAAATACATAACCATCCACTTGAACCCTACCCACTTCAATACACACATTATTCCAACACTTCACCCAGTGGACACAGTGCAGGACTATTGACTCGATCACCTCCAGCTCTGCACCCAAAACTGTAGGACATGCTAACAATCACCACAGCAACACACACAAGCCAACAGTGTGAAACCTACTTGCAACCAGTGGGCATACTCTTCGGTGCAAGGACTCTGGCCATGCACCCAAGGCACTAAGGTCTTGACACACCCAAAACAGCATAGTACACCCAATGCAAATATCCTCATATCATCTGCAATCCAATCCCCATCCCCGATTGAGCCTGCCTGCAGTCACCACAGAAGCTAGTCGCGTAAGGAGCTACCTGCGAATTGCTGCAGTACTCGCAGACACCGCTCCCACACCACTGTCTTCTTCCACCTAAACAAATATATCATATCAACCACTTTTCACTCCCCCACCCTTTCCATCCCCTCTTTCCACCATCAGATCAGGCAAAACATGTTTTCCAGCCCCTTTCAGCGCCACACTATCCTTGGATACAACATGGCGGCATTACCCAAAATTATGATGCACATCACGCTTCCCTCCAGCAGACCTCCGGCGTATCCAATGTCCGCCGACATCAAGCCACACTCTAGGCCAATCAGACTTTTGACTGTGGAATGAACAGGGGAATGGGACGGTGGAGTGGAGCAAGATATCAATAATTTTCTGACACTTACATTTTACATGTTTTGTTAAAAAAATACTGGATGGATTTTCAAGAAATTTACAAAAGCACGCTTTCGGGACCAAGCCGGCAAGCCTGCTGCAAATTTGGTGAAAATCTGTCCAACGGTTTGTGCTTTACGCGTGTCCATTCAGTCTAAGGAAAAAAAAATGTTGGGACCCCCCTATAACTCTGCCCCCATCACGAAACCTCACCAAATTCTGAGTGGGCCATATACTTTTTTTGCAAAGTTTGATGAGAATTCGTCCAGGGGGAGCGAAGTTATAGGCCTGCAAAAAAGTGGTCTTCCTATGTGTTGATACACTAACAAAAACATTGTTAAAGGGAAATTAGGACATTACAGTTAAGTTTCACTAGCAAAAACCTATGAAATTCTATGGAAAAACGTTGTTACAGGGACGTTATGGTTACAGGTAAAACCGTAAAAAAAACTGAAATTCGACAGTTATGGTAAGCTAAGTAAACATAACTCATGCAACCTCCGTGCATTGCTAAAACTAACACCCATAACATCAAAGATGACATCACAAATGTCATTGATGACATCAATAAAGAAAGCACCTTTCACAGATCAACAACAGAATTGACAATGCACGCATGCAGGGTGGGAGGCATGGCAGTGTGGTGAACACTAGTTCAATCAGTTACAAAGGGGGTCGCTGTAGGAAGAGGTTTTTTTAGGTGTTGCAGAGCATTTTCAAGAGAGTCACAGCGCAAACCTAAGTACAGAAAAATGTCACTACTTTCAAGAGGGGCACCAAGCGAATGTAGATGGGGTGTGCAAAAATCTGGATGGCTGGGGAAAAGTATTCGTGCTGTGAAACGTCATAGTCCCATAGAATGCCATTGGCACATGTTGAACAAAGGCACAAATACCCTTCTTTGCAATGTGCCACGCTGTCTGCATTCACGGACCAACTAGAAAACAAAACTGCCACATCGGTGGCTGCATAATGCAATATAAATGTATGCAAGAGATCTGGGACAAAAACATGAACTGGGCAAGTGCCTCCTTCATTGCAAATAGCACTTAAGGGTGTGTGACATGCTGCGCCCTTTTCCCTGCACAATGAACAACGATAATATCCCTATGATTGCCTGTCACCAAAGTGTCACACAGAGAAACCAAAATCTGGCACTTCTTTGTAGCTATTCCATAGCACTACACATGCACATGATGGATTGCAAAATGAGTAGCCACTGCACCGTTTTTTCCATTCACTTTCACTCAATGTATGTGAGAATTCCCTAAAACCTGCACGCTGTGCCTCGTCAAACACACAGTCATAACTGCACCCTCTGCATTTCTGTCAACACATGCACTGTGTACCACAGTGTGTCCGTACACACCACACCCACAAACTTTATTGCCCAATTCCGTAGCCTCTGCAGGCCCATTTCTATGGCCGTCATCTGCAAAAGGGGTGTATGTAACACCCTGCAACTATCACGATATTCGCAGACTTTTCATGCAGGGCGCGCACAGGAGTGGGGGAATAACTTTCAACCAGGGGAGCGGACGTCGTTAGGTGTGGTGGTTCTTAAAAGAACCTTTGATTTTTTTCCTTTTTTGTAAAGGTGCTTCCCTTGCTCACATTGTTATAATAGGGTCTCCACTTTTGGGATATATCAACCCACTCATCCAAGCCCTGCAACATCACTGTGCATTGCTGGCAGCAGAAACATCAGAATGGCCACTGGAAAGCATGCTGCTCGCTCAAAATCACCAGAAAATGCGCAGTGAAAACCTGAAAAATAGGCCGCCATCCACTTTTGCCTATCTTAGTGAGCACAGGAGACCACTGCCAAAAACCACCATTGGGCTACCCACAAAGTAGCCTGAAACCTATTGGAAATAGCAATGCTGATTGCCAAAAGAAACACAGAGCTGTTTGGGAGTCTGTTTTCTTGATTGTCAAAAATGTGCTAAAATCATGGCTTGCAAAGCACCTAAAAGATCCAAGCTCTTTGTTGGGTGTTCCACATTACTCTACTAAAAGAATCCACATCAATACAATGTCAGCAAAAATCATATGTTCTCAGAACAAAATCCTATTTTAAGAATACTGATGGAAAGACAGCTGTCAAACATGAGTGTAGTACCGTTACTCGCCTCTACCAAATACTGGCTATCAGAAGCCTAAGGGCTGGAGACAATTTGAAACTATATTCTGAAAAGGCTTGAAGGAAGCACTTGTTTAATGTATGTATTAAAAATGGGGGTTATATTGTAAGAAAAGACAAATTGTAGACATTGGTTGCAGAGTTAAAAAGTTTCCCACACTGGGATCAAACAGATTCCACACCTTCCCCCTGGACAAAAGAAGCTTTCCCCGGCCCTTGGCCAAGAGATTGACAGACTGGTGTGAACAGGAACTAGCCAAGGTATCCTGGCATGTTGCTCTCAGTCAAGACAATGGATTCTTTGGGATGAATATGAATATGCTGATTTGGGTGTGACTGGTCAGCAACTGCTCTGGGAGAGACAGGACATGTGACCTCTGAGGCAGCCAGCTCTAGGGGCGGAAACAAATCATTGTGGATTCAGATGGCCCAGCAAATATATGTTTTATAAAATTGCTTATAACGGTTAAAATTAAAAATTCACTCACAGTTTGAGACTAAGCTGAACTCTGTGCGCTGTTCTGAGACCAAACCCCGGAATTAATTAATATTGTAGCTGCAGTGTTGCTGCTATGAACCTACGAACGTACAGTAATATGCCCAGAGAGGATCTGCATACATGTATCAAATTTGGTGCAGAACCAATATTGGGAAACCCACCAAAAGCGCGAATAAGTGGTCATTGCTGAACCCAAGCTTGTAGGAACATGGGACTTGAACAGAGACATGCCTTCATTAATCTGTGGTGTGTATATGTATTATGAACTACCATGGTATCTGGGAAATATGTTTCTTGGGAAAAATTGATTTTCTAGGTAAAAGCAAAGGGGAGGGATTTCAGTTAAGCCATAAACACAGCATCACTCTAAGTCATTCTGACACGCTGATCCTTTCTCCAGTCAGGGGACAGGGAATCTCTAACCTATCAAATCCTTAGAGGGTTGGACATTGGACAATCAGCCTACCCACCACCTTTGGAAACACATAAATAGGGACTGCTGAGATCCAGAGAGAACACACTCTTTTCCACTACTCATTGATTTCTTGAGAAGCACCCTGACGGAAGACTCCAGACAGATCCAGACTACAGATAGAACCACATTCTAGAACCCAAACTCTAGAACCTTGAAGCAGAGAGGCCTAAACCAAAAGCTGAATCCTTTTCAGTAGGCCTCAGAATCTTTTGCAACCTGATTCTAACCCCTAAACTTCCACGGGGCTTAACCAAACATTTCAACAGCCGCACGTGCTGTTTGCTTCTAGCTAAGAACGCTGTGTTAAAACCAAGGTCCAGACCCAGAAAGCAGCGCTGTATCCAGAACCCGTCAGACCCAGACCAGAGGCCATGCTGTGAGCAGAACCCAGTGCCTGAGACCATCCGGTGGCGAGAGAACCCAGCCAAACCCTTGACCAGATCTTTGACGAGGCCCACTCCATTCTAAAGCCTAGGAGTGAGTACCTGGTCTAGAACTGTCCATAACCAATCTCTTAGTTTAAAGTAATCGTACTCCAACCATTTTAACCTGTCCAGAACTGCACTATAGAAACTTGTGTCCATCCTGTTGATTCCAAATCTATACCGTGCAATCTGTCATTTGAAATCTTGACTTTATTTCTGAAAATCTACCTTCACAAAAACCTCCGTAACTTTTGAACCACACGTCCTAGAACCGAAATTTAACTGTCCTTTTAATTTGCAAAACAAACCTACTTCTTGGTTCAGTGAGGTCAGGGGGATTCAAAGAGAGGGGCGTTATGTAACGGTTCATCATCCAGATTTAAAGAACTTAGACATAAAAATATATAAAGAAGGGCTTCCATTGGGCATCCCAGACTAGGCATTGTCTTAGTTGGAGTGCTGAATTGAAGTGACTTACACACTGCAGTGTGTAGATTGTGAAACAACATTTCATTGCCACTGTGAGACAATGACATGCCATTTGCCTTGAAATGGTGTTTCTATCGCGTACCAATGTTCTCATTCACACAAGAGAATATCCCAACACTACTCAAGAAGTCACAGATGCTTCTGTTGATGAGACCACTTCCTACTTCTGTCTGGCGACAGGAATCATTGGAATACTTCCACACTATTCTCAGGGGTATACATGAGAAAAGCACCTTGGCAGTAGGAAAAATGTGCTGCACTGCTTTCAGCATAATCTTCAGTTGACTAAACACACAGGAACAAGGCATGTAACCCAAAAGAAGGCTCCAAATTGCACGATCACAAAATGTACAGTTGCCGAAGAGGCCACGCGTCGACATTCTACTAGCAGTCCCCCAAAACTGCACGCTTCGACACTACACTGCAAAGCGTCCACTCCCTCCAAACCAAAATTGCCAGACAATTCTGCTTGAAGGGCATACACACATAGATCTTCCACAAAGCCATCACCCACGATGAAAACGGTGCGTCTTGCCATGTTTGCCAACTGCAGTACACAAAGTAATGGGTGTTAGGCAGAAACCTGTGCAGTTCCCTCTGGGACCACTGCAAAAGATTTAGGACTACAGGTGTTTGGCAGTAAACCCACTTGGTAGCAGGCTGTACCACACAGATTCACTTGGTAGCTGTGGCTGAGCAGTCAGACCTCCCTCAAGAAGAGTTAGGCAGTATACAGAGTATTCACAATAGGTCAAGCGCACAGAACAAGTAAACACTGACCAGAGCTTGGTGTAAAAGAGATATAATTATTTATTTAAAACCACATCTAGAAAAACACACAGGCACTAATAGTAAGCAATTCAATAGCACGGTCACTAAAAGATATACACTCCCTTAAAAGAATATTAGACAAGTCTTAAGTAAAGCTCCACTTATTTTCAGACAGCGGTGAGCGCTTAACGTAGATGGCACTCTAATAGTTCGTTTTAAAAAGGGAGAGAAAGCAGAGAACAAGTTGAAACAGATCCCAACGCTTTTACGAGAACATAACAAGAGAGGAGGCAAAGTAAAACCGTGAATTCAGTGTCAGTAGGCTGGATCCGCTTTAAGAGGATCGAAACGAAATGTGTCCAAGGTCACACGGTTACAGTGCACAAAAGTCTTGAAAAGGTTCAAAAAGGAGTTGGACAAAAGAAAGGGACCAGTTAGAGGGTCAAGGCGGCCAGCCAAGTCCAGAAGGTTTAGGAGTTATTATTACCTTGTAGCAATCTTTAGAAAGGGAGGCCTGGCGGACACGGTACCTTAAAGTGGTGAGAACGCTCCAGCGGGGGCAGTTGTTCCTGGCAGCGGGTGCAAGTCGGTGCTTCGTCCGGGGGAAGAGAGGATCCCGTCGTGGAGGAAGACAGGAGTTTGTTGCACTGCCAGGGAAGAAACCAGCCGCAGAGTTTCTCAGGTACAAGGAGCGGTCCGGTGATTCGCGGTTCAGTGGTGAGTGGCTATCCGGCCGCCGGGGTTCTTGACACGGGCAGTTCGACCACAAACCAGGCTGGGGTGCGAAGAAAGAAAGGAAAACTGGTTGTGCCCACCAGTCAGGGGAAGAAGCCTCTCCAGCCGGGAGATCTTCTCTGTCGTCGGGAAGTGGTGAGTCGGTTCTGCAGGGCTCCACTGGTGGTGTCGTCGTGGTAGGTCGGCTCAGCTTCTCCCTCATCAGATTCTCAGGTCCTGTGACGACTTCTGAAGTTCCAGTCCCCAAAGTCCTGCTTTTATGCAGAAAACCCCCATTCACTCAGCCTAGCTGTCACTCAAACATGCTAAGTGGTGAGCCGGCCGGCTCACCACTTAGGCCAATCACACAAGAGTGCGACCTGAGTTACCAAGGTAACTCAGTCCAGGGTGCCTAAACCCCCTCCCACACCCCCTGTGGTACCCAGACAGAGTGGCAGCACTTTTAGAGGCTTCTGTGGAGACGCCCGCCAAAAAGTGGAACAAAGGGCTCAACTTGGGTTGGAGTCACAGAAGAGAACACAAACGCCATTTTAGAATCGAGTCTTGGCAAAAAATACCAACCGGAGAATTAATATTAATTAAATAAACCGGCGATATGTTTGAGGCTATGAGAATTAAATAATTAAAGTTGGTAGCCCCGAACAATGGGAAAATCCCATGGGTAAATATTTGCGGTTGAATATAAAAAGTAGTTTCCACTGCCACCAGCCAAAACTCGATCAGGGGGGACAGAGACGTGCCCCCTCGACTAACAGACCCCGGGGCAATCGAATTGTCCCAACCAGTACGTCCACAATATGATGGTTTGTACTGGTTTCTGTTAATAATTTGGGACTAGTAAAGCCAATGGTGACTTTACATGCCCTGGGAGACAGTAGTCAGTCCCAGGGTATGGAGTCTATGGTGGGGTGTCACTAAGGCACCCCTGTGTTACTGCACGGAGGGTGCTGTGTAACACACATAGGAAAAACAAATGAGACCCTATGGAGTAAAGGACCCGATAGCCCATAAAACACATTACCAGTCAAAGGAATACCATTAATCATGTCCAAGAGTGGGAGGAAAGGAGTCTCACTCTTGGCAGGAGGAAAAAACAAACCCCAGAAATCCAGCAAAGCTGCTGGGGGACTCACTAGGTTAGGAAATTCAGCCTAAAGAGAGAATTCTCCCTACCAATGGGGAAACTGAATGCCACCCTTTCCTGTGACGCACACCCTGAGCACCTGATTGGCCAAAATCCATAGTCCAATTTCCATTGGCCACCATGGTGAGAAGCGCAAAATGTGCCACGTGCCTTTCCCCAATGAGCGTGAGGGCCACGTCACAGTGAGGCAGCAGGACTCTTTCTCCCTATTGGAGCTCTTTCCTGTGACGTACACCCTGAGCACCTGATTGGCCAAAGGCCATAGTCCCATTTCCATTGGCCAGTATGCTGAGAAGCGCAGAATGTGGCATGTGCCTTTTTCGATGTACCGTGCGTGCCGCACCGCAGTTCAGCAGGAGGAGTCCTTCTTCCTAGTAGTGCGCTTTCGTGTGACGTACACCCTGAGCACCACCTGGTAAGACAATCGCTGCGGTCCCATTTCCATAGGCCAGCATGGTGATAAGCCCCTTCTGTGGCATGTGCGGGTCGAGGGGCGGGCCCCAGTGAATCAGGAGTCCCTCTTCCTATTGGCGCACACCCTAAGCATGTAATTGGACAATCCCCGCAGTTCCATTTTCGTGGCCCCCACTCGCAAAATCCCTGGAGTGGCTTTCGTGCTGCATGCGGGTGTGGAGGAATAATTTGCAAACAGGGTAGGGCTAGTTTGTGGTAAGGGGCGACTCTTAAAAGAGCCGGTTGTTTTTTTTTTGTTTAGATGCTTCTACCGAAACACCTTTTTTCAGTTTTTATTAGCTTTTGTGAGTTCTTCTGCTCACATTAGTACAGTAAACTCTTCACCGCAGTCTGTAGACGAGCAAACTAAACTGCATTGCCAAGGGGTGACAACAAAATGCCATTTTATTGGAAACATTCCGCATTTCCACAACTAATGAGGTCATTGTTGCAGAAGAACATTCCACAAGCGGACAAAAAAGTATACATGCTTCTCTTGATGAGACACTTTCCAGCATCTGGCTCGGAACAACAGTAGGCCATACTCTTTGTGGTATTATGGATGAGAAAAGCACGTTGGCGGTGGGAAAAAGCGTCCTGATGACATTCAGCAATCTCCTCAGTCGACGGAACAAATCTAGGCAAGGCAGGTAACCCATATGCATGCCGCCGTAATGAATGACAATGACATCTACTACTGGAAAAGTGGCATGGTCTTTGCAAAGTGCATGAATATCAGCGAAATTGCACTCATACACAGCACTCCACGATGTGTCCACTTCTTGCAAACCAAAATTGATATCAAAGTGTCTTTGCAGAGCATAGTTGTGCAGGTCTATGACAAACGGATCACCTATAGTCAACACAGTGTGTTTCGCCATGTCAGCCACCCTCAGTACGAAGAATATAATGTACAACAGTTACACCTCCTGTTCCTGTTAACCACACCCACACTACCTGATTGGCTAAATCCCACCCCTGATGCCTCCAGGCCTGATGGTTTGCGCGTTATAAATAAACAAATACAAATACGAATACGGCCATGGCAATCGGGCAAGGTGGTGTAAAGAGCAGATTTTGGCACGTGTACCTCCCAAAGTAGCTCAAGGGCCGCACCCCTGTAAAGTTGGAATAGTCCTTCTTTCCTTTGCACTATCTTCTCTGCAGCTCTGCTTCATTGGGTTACGCGTAAATAGGCACATACACATCCACCAGTTGCATCAAAGCCGCCATCATCCAAAACTGTCACTCCTGTACAACACTTGAAATGTACCGCTACACATTTACAGTACAAATGTCGTGCCATTCCAAAGCATGTCCACTACAAAGTTCAATGAACGTATGCACGATTTCTCCATCCGCATACATCCACATAGCTACCCTGGATGTGGCACGTGTAATCGGGAAAGTACCGCGTAATGCACTACCTTTTCGTGATAGTGTGGGAAGTGAGGGGGTAAACAATATCAAACGGGGTAGGGAATTCAGTCTTCCATCGTAGATGTATAAAGGTGTTTTATTTTGTGACGTGCGTATCATCAGCTATGCGTTTCTGTTTGCCTCTCGTCACATTTTTACCACATTCTGGTAAATGCTTCTTACACAGTGTAAAGAAAACCACATTTTCAATGACGTTCAAATGCCAGTTCTACGGAGCCACTGCATATTTTGCGACCTCATGAACTCATAGCAGGTGGAGAACATGCCAGCAGTCTGCATAAACTCATGCATGATTCTGTTTATAGCACACCTTCCGACCTCTGGCTGCAGACAAATTACACCGTCATGGACTCAAACTCCTCTTGGTGTTATGCATGAGAAAACAAACTTCACAGTAGGAAAAATATGCATCACTGCGGTCAGCAACATCTCCAGGTGACGGATTAATCATCCACATAACATGTAACCCAAATGTAGACTTCTATAGTGCAGCACTTTAAAGTGAACGTTCGTAATGGATGCCACATATCTGCAAAGGCGAACCATCCCGCCAAAACTGCAGTCACCCTGACAGGCCCAGAGGGCGTTCACTCCTTCCAACCCAAAATTACCAGCAATGCCTCTTTGCACACAACACCTGTGCAAATGGCGCACAAAGGTATCACCAACGATGAGCGTTGTGCATCTCTCCATCTCTACTACCCTCACGAAACAGTATAGGTACAAAATGATACCGCCTCTTCCTGTGAACCACGCCCTAAACTCCTACTTGCCTATTTCCCACAATTCCATTTCCTTTTCCACCGTGCTCATAATGGCAGGATGTGCATGTGCGCTTTCCCATCTACAGTGAGGGCCACAGGCCAGTAAAGCTAGGACAATACTTCTTCCTTTTTGCACGGTCACTTTTTGCAGCACTCCCCTTTTTTGGGTGCTGTTAAATTTTCAAACATACATGCAGCAATTACATAAAAAAACCTCTGCATTGCATACTATCATTCCTATACACCACTCCATATTTACCATTAAACACTCTCAGTACATGTTCTGTTTCATTGCAAAGCCCCTCCACCAGAAACATTTGCTAAATAATGCATGATTGCAGCATCCACAAAGATCCTAACACGCACTCAGCACACCTTTGGCCATGCACACACCATTGCAGCCCTTTCCACACCCACCACAACACTATGCATCCAAGCAAGCAACCATGCGGGCACCTAACATTATGCACAAGGAACAAGTTACTTACCTGTAACTGTTGTTCTCCAGCATGGGTCTGGCATGGATTCACATGCTCATGAATATTCCCCGTCGTCAGGCTGGGAATCCTCGGTAAAGAAAAAACCAGTATCAGTTTCGTTTCTGATCTGTCTTTCGTAGTAGTAACCAATCACTGGTCTCTGCGTCATACTGACCACGGCCAATGACCGCCCTCTACCTAAGCCCCGCCTCTGGCAGCCATCTTCAGATTTGGAAGCACGTGAAGTGGCAGTATGACCAAGTGAAGAGCCGCAGAGGGGTAGGCGGGAGGGTTCGCATGTGAATCCATGCCAGACCCATGCTGGAGAACAACAGTTACAGGTAAGTAACTTGTTCCTTCTCCAGCATGGGGTCTGGCATGGATTCACATGCTCATGAATAAAGAATACATAGCAGTACACACATGCACAACCACGGGAGGTGGCAAAGGCTTAACATTAAGCATTACATCAAACTCAACATCAAGCAATCTTACCTCCTCACCAGGCTCACCTCAGGCGAACAGGTTGCGCAGCACTGCTTGGCCGACCCTGGACTCCTCCCTGGAATCCCGATCGACGCAGTAGAATTTCGTGAAGGTGTGCGTTGACCTCCACTTAGCAGCCCTGCATATGTCCAGCAGGGGTACACCAGAAAGGAACGCCGTGGTAGCTGCGATCGCTCTGGTGGAATGGGCTCTCGGACGGCCAGGCAGCGGTCGGTTTGCCAACCGATGACAGTACATGATACAGCCGGAGAGCCATCTGGAAATGGAAGCCTTCGAGAGAGCCTTCCACTGATTGACAGGTCCAAAGTTCACAAAGAGTTGTGACCTCTTCCGAAAACACTTTGTGCGGTCCACGTAGAACTTCAGCGCTCTAGCCACATCCAGCGAGTGCTAAATCCTCTCAGCCGGCGACGAAGGCGACGGGAAAAGCACAGGCAACACCAAGGGTTTGTTGAGGTGGAAGTCCGACGGCACCTTGGGCATGAAGGAGGGGTGCGTCCTGAGCACCACCCTCGTGTCGTGAAAAGTCAAGTATGGTGGCTTGCAAGATATGGCCTGGATCTCTCCCACTCGTCGTGCGGAGGTGATGGCCACAAGAAACGCTGTTTTCCATGACAGAAACTTCAACGGGGCCGAGTGCAGAGGCTCGAACGGAGGTCCCATGAGCTTGGTCAGCACCACGTTGAGCTCCCACGCCGGGGCCGGAGCCTTCACCGGCGGGAACGATCTGAACAGTCCCTTCATGAACTCTTTCACCAGACGATGAGACCACAAGGACGTCCGCCCCGTGGTTCTGGTGTATCGGGAGATCGCAGCAAGATGAATCTTGATTGACGCGTGTGCCGGTCCAGCCTTGGCCAGCGTCAACAGGTACGGCAGCACTTGGGGAGCCGTAATCCTTAGAGGGTTAATCTTCTGTGTGTGGCACCAGACAGAGAACCTCTTCCATTTGTGTCCGTAGCATTTAAGAGTCGAGGACGCCCTGGCCTTTGCAAGAACCTCTGTGCAGTCGGCCGGTATGTCGTATCCTCCAAACTCTAGCACTGCAGGAGCCAGGCATGCAAGTTCAGCGACTTCGGGTTGTGGTGGAGGATGGCGCCTCCTTCCCTGGAGAGCAGATCTGCGTCCACTGGCAGCTTGATTGACGGGGACGCTGACAAGTCCAGAAGGTCCGGGAACCATATCTGCCTCGGCCACGCAGGTGCGACGAGGATCATCCTGCACCGTGACCTCTTGAGCTGGTTGATGAGCCGGATCAGCAGTGGCAGAGGAGGGAACGCGTATAGGAACAGGCCTTCCCAGGGGAACGAGAAAGCATCGCCCATGCTCCTCGGCTGGGGAAACCTGCTGGCGAACCTCCGGCACTTGGAGTTCGTCGCCGTCGCGAACAGGTCGATCTGGGGTGTGCCCCACCGTCGGAAGAGGCGATCCACTAGATCCTGCCATAGTTCCCACTCGTGGCACGAGCGCAGCTCCCTGCTGAGTAAGTCTGCGATGGTGTTTTTTATCCCTGCCAGATGAAACGGCACCAGAAACATCCTTTGGGCGACGGCCCAATGCCACAGGTCCTGCGCCTCCTTGGACAGTGCTGGGGACCTGGTTCCGCCCTGTTTCCTGATGTAAAACATGGTGGTGGTGTTGTCGGTGAAGTTCCTCACCACCTTGCCCTTGAGGGACGGAAGGAAGGACCTGAGGGCCCAAAACACTGCACGGAGCTCCAGGACGTTGATATGGAGGGACTTCTCCGTCGGGAGCCAAAGGCCTCTTGCATGCAGATTTCCGGTGTCTGCTCCCCACCCTTCCAGGAAGGCATCCGTGGTCACTGTCTCCTGGTGGCCTGGGGTCTGGAAGTCCATTCCCGCCGTCAGAGGCGCGCGGGTGCCCCATCACCGGATCGCTCGTCGGAAACTCTCGTCGAGTGTGATCCTCTCCTCGAAGTTGCCCGTCGTTTGGATCCAGCGCGCGTCCAGGAACTCCTGCAACGGGCGCATCCGGAGCCTGCACATGGGAATGAGGTAGATGCAAGAAGACATCATTCCGAGGAGGGACTTGATGGACCTCACCTTGGCCGCGTCGGCAACCAACATCCGCTGTACCTTGCCCAGGATGGCCCTGGTCCTTTCCTCCGACGGGGAGGCCAGAAGGGACACTGTGTCGAGCTTCGCTCCCAGAAACAGTGTGTCTTGCGAGGGTACCAGATCGGACTTGGCATAGTTCACGGAGAATCCCAGGTCCGTGAGAAGTTGGACGGTCCTTGCCGTGTGCTCCACGGCGAGCTCCCTCGTCCTGGCTCGGATGAGCCAGTCGTCCAGGTAGGGGTAGATGTGGATCCCCTCTCGGCGCAGCTGTGCCGCCACTGGTGCAAGGCACTTGGTGAATACCCTGGGCGCCGACCGCAGACCGAAGGGAAGGGCTCTGAACTGATAGTGACACCCTTGGACCACGAACCTGAGAAATTTTCGGTGCCCCTTTAGGATGGGAATATGGAAGTAGGCATCCTCCAAATCCAACGACGACAGGAAGTCACCCTCCTCCATCTGACCCAGGACGTGCTGGAGGGTGACCATCCGGAACTTCTGCGCCTTGATGAACTTGTTCAGCCGTCGTAGGTCTAGGATGGGTCGCCATCCTCCCGTCTTCTTCTTCACGAGGAAGTATCTTGAGTAAACTCCGGAGCCCCGAAGCCTCTTTGGGACGAGTTCGATGGCGCCCTTCCTGAGCATCGCCTTTACCTCCCGGAGAAGCTGAGGGACGTGAAGCTCTTTCCTGGCCACAGGGGGGACGCGCGGGCACCTTCTTTGAAACTCGAGCGCGTGGCCCTGGGCCAGGGCGTCCAGCACCCAACGGTCGGTGGAGATGGACTCCCACACGCTGACGAAGCTCGCCAGCCGGCCTCCCACCGGGGTGCTTCGGTGGGGGCCCGACCCCACGGCCGGTTCAATCCTGCTTAGACGAGGCTTTGCCGCCTTGACCTCCTTGGCGACGACGGCGGGGTCCGCCTGACTTGCCTCGTCCCCTGTAAGCTTCTTGAGACGACGAACGGGCCGCTTGACGGTAGGTGGAAAATCTGCCGCCGGAACCTTTGGAGGCACCCTTGCCTCCGCCGCTCCGAAAGGGCGGCCGCCGTTGCTGGAGAACCCAGAGAGCCCGGGCCGTCTCCGTGTCCGCTTTGATGGCTTGAAGGGAATCGTCCACTGTTTTCCCAAACAGGTTGTTCCCATCGAACGGCATGTCCAGGACTCTGGTCTGTACGTCTTGACGGAAGTCAGTAGCCCTGAGCCATCCACGCCGCCTAAGGCACACGCCGTTGCCCAACTGGCGAAATCCAGTGTCGGCGATGTCCGTCGCTATCGTGATGGCGTGGTCCGACGCCACCTCACCTTCCTGCAAGATCTCCAGGGCATCCGCCCTCTTGTCGTCCGGTAGGAAGTCCAGCAGGGGAGCCAGTTTGTACCACAGCTCCCTGTCGTAGCGGGCTACGATAGCCAGGGCGTTGGCTGCCTTAATCGTCGTCGCTGCAGACGAGATGACCCTGCGCCCCATCGTGTTCAATTTATTTCCCTCGCCGTCCGGCGGGGAAGTCGACGTGGAGGCCGCACCCCCCCCGCTTTCTTCCTGGCCGCCGCGGAGATGACGGAGTCCGGGGTAGGCTGTGCCCGGAGGCACAAGGGGGCCGCGTCCGGGACCCGGTACTTCTTCTCGTACCGGTCTCTTCTAGCCGGCGTCGTGGATGGGTTCTTGAGGAGGGCAAGGCCCTCATCCCAAATATCGTCCAGCAGAGGTACCGAGAGGACCGTCTTCCTCTTGGCCTCACGCCGCTGATAAAGGAAACCTTCCTTCTTCTTCTCCTCAGGGCAGAGCTGGAAGAGCTCGGACGCCCTGGCGATCATGGAGTGAAAAGATCCAATCTCGTTGGGCGGGGATGCCCGGGTGGGAGGCGACGACGGCAGATCCTCGTCGTACACCTCGTCGTCCGTACCCGTCGCGGCCGTGTCAGTCCCCGTGTCATCCCCTCGAGTCGTGGACGGGGAGGAGGGCTGAACGGGGCGCGACGGCTGAAAAGGAGGTGGAGGGTGAATCCTTCTTTTCTTAGGAGGGGGGCTGCCCGAAGGGCCTGGTTCCGGGTCCCCCGACGGGATCTCCACTGGCAACGGCAGTCTCGTCCTTATCTCTGAGCATAAGGACTGTATAGCCAAAAAAATGGCCGCCGAGTTGTCTTGCGGCGCTGGTAGAGGGGAGTCCGACGGGCGGTCAGGGGCCCCGTCGGTACCCTCGACGATGTCGTCGTCTCCTGCGTCGGGAACCCTCCCGACGGGCTGGTCTTCTTCCACGCCAACGCCGTGGCTTAAGGCCTCGACCAGTTCTTCCTCAGAGGTTGAGGCCGAATCCACGACGACCTCCTGCCCCCCCTTTTTCTTCTCCGTAGGAGGCTTCACGGGGGTCCTGTCGATGGGCATAAAAGAGGACTCCCTCCGAGGTGGCAGGGAGACTCTGAGCCCCGAGGTCGCCACCACTGGTGTAGCGTCCACAGGCTGAGCCAGGGCCGCCGCGACTGTCTCGATAGAGGCCTTGGCCGGATGGATTAAGGCTTTCACCACCTTAGGTGCGCTCACCGCCTTCTCCTTGAGGGCGGGGACACTGCCTCGCTCCCCCTCTGCCTTCGAGCTCGACCGGGGCCTCTCCAGGAGCTTCGCCGGGTGCTCGGCCTTCCTCTTACCCGACCTAGAGCGTTGGCTCGTGGTTGATGGTGCCGGGGAGGGTGCGCCCTGCCTGGCGCCCGTAGAGCCCGACCGTTCGGCGCTCCCAGTGTCAGCGGACTCGCGGTGCTTGGCCTTGTGTTGGAGCCTCGCCGCCGGGGCGTCCTCAAAGGTCTTAGAAGACCGCTCTGATTTCTTCCTCCTTTTCTCGGCGGACGGGCTCTTCCCTTCCAGCCAGTTGGCGAGACGTTGATGGCGGTCCTTCATGGTCCGCTCCGACATGTTGCCGCAAAACGCACAGTCCTTCTCCACGTGCGTCTTGTCCTCATGTAGGCAGTAAAGACAAAAGGAGTGTTCGTCTTCCTTAAAGACATTCTGTAGCTGGCATCCAGGGCAGACCCTGAACAGCTTTCCGGGCATCGAGCTTCCCTTCTCCTGGGCCATGACCAAGATGGGCCTGAGAAACTTCTGGAATCCTCCAAAAGCGTAGCTCGACGAATCTTCACCCTTGAGGGGCGTAGACGAATCCGACACGGGTCCCCGTTGATCGGATGGAGAGTCGGTGGAGCTTGAGGCTCTTTTGACCGAAAAAAACCGAAGTTTTTTGAGAAAAAACGTGAAAAAATAGCACTAACGCTCGAGAGCAATAGCACGAGGATCCCAACACATGAACGTGCGGTAAAGATCTGAAGATGGCTGCCAGAGGCGGGGCTTAGGTAGAGGGCAGTCATTGGCCGTGGTCAGTATGACGCAGAGACCAGTGATTGGTTACTACTACGAAAGACAGATCAGAAACAAAACTGATACTGGTTTTTTCTTTACCGAGGATTCCCAGCATGACGACGGGGAATATTCATGAGCATGTGAATCCATGCCAGACCCCATGCTGGAGAAACATAACATTCGTAGCTGCACTTCTATCCAACTCCCCCACACCATTAAACACCCATCCACGAAAACGTGTCGTACTTAGCAGAATCCACAAACATACCACAGCCTGCATCACCCCAACGCACTGCCATTCGCATAGTATTTTGTCACTGGCAACCTATGCACAACAGCTGCACAATATTGGGCCTACTTCAATAAATCTGCACACAGCAGAGTAACCAACCACAGAAAACCAGTACTTCAACCATACCCACTTCCATACACACATTACGTACACACTGCACCCTGTGGCCACACTGCACAACTTCTCACTGCACCATCTCCTGCTCCACACCAAATACTTTAGCATGTTGCAACTATCATCACAGCCATGGAATGCACAATACACGCTTTGCAACTCACTTGTAGTGCTATAGCACGTCGACAATGTGATCACCACCCTGTGCTGCATGCACTATCAAACCTGCATTGCTCTAGTGGGTGTGCTCCTTGCACACATTCCCTGCACCGTAATGCAATCATGCATGTCACCAACTCCCACTATGCACATACGCACCACTTGCACCAGCACTCCTCACCAACCTCCACACCGCAAAGGACATGCATAACGTTACATGCAACAGTTACCATAATGTATAAACATTACACTGTTTCCGGCACCCCTATGCCCTTTCATTCCCATACTATTGTCTTACCGAATTCCACTCAGAAGCTATTGTGTCACTGCCAACATAACCACAAAATTTTACAACATTGCCCGTACTACACGCATTGTGCACACAGCACACTATCCAAGCACATATATACGGCCATAACAAATGTGCTACTGATTTCATGGAACAATTAGCACACAAAAATGTCAACTGTATGTCCTTAATACCAACTCTAGCAAGCCATGCACAATTCAATGCAACAAGGCTGAAAAAGGAAATGCAAGCACCAGTGGAAATTCACTCCAAAGACAAACTGGACATACACGGTATGACAATACCGATGTGTCAACAAGCTCCACAACCATTCCTTTCATATTACCATCCTCTAACTGATGCACATTCAAAAATGCATTACTGCCATGGGTGTCCTCAAGGCCTAGGCTCTTGTGTGCATGGCCTACAGCCTACGGCCTTCGGCCATGCACCCAATAGTCTATGCCTTGAATACACCCACAGCTCTACCATACTGAGAGTATGCAAACACTGCACCCAGACCCCACACTGCAGACTTTTCACTGCAGCCTCTCCAAACACAGCGCACCGCCTTGGAGATATGCAGCAACAAATTGCAACAGTTAACATAATGTACAAAAAAATAATCTCTACTGCATCCCTGTACACTTTCCATCACATACTATGGGCGTACCCACTTCCATTCACAAAGTATTGTGTCACTTCCAACCTACCCACAATCTGTTCGCCACACTGGCCTCTAACGGCTGAAATGTGGTCCACAACCATTCCTTACATGTCACCACCCTCTAAGTGATGCACATTCAAAAATGCATTACTGCCATGGGTGTCCTAAAGGCCTAGGCTCTTGAGTGCATGGACTACGGCCTTCGGCCATGCAACCAACAGTCTAGGCCTTGAACACACCCACAGCAATATAATGACACATGCATGTCACCATGTCAGCAACGACGACAATCCACATACACACCACTGCCACCAGCACTCTACCCAACCTGCGTACTGCCATGCAGCTATGCAGCAACAAACTGCAACAGTGAACATAACGTACAAAGAAAAAACTCTCTCCTGCACCCCTTTGCACTTTCATTCACTTACAATGCGGGTACCTACTTCCATTCACAAAGTACTTTGTCACTGCCAACCTACCCACATTTTGGTCGCAACACTGGCTCTAATGCAACCAATCTGCACATACCACACTATCCAAGCACCACCCTGTACCGTAAGCAGTATCAAACATGCATTCCTGCGGTGGGTACGTTCCAGCCCTACACTCTTGAGTGCATGCCCTACACCCTACGGCCTATGGCCTTTGCCCATGCACCCAATAGTCTAATCCTTCCACAGACCCACCGCACCTTCATTCACCCATGCAAGTGTCCAACTACTACATTCCATCTGCAGCGCACAGCCACCCGCGCTCCCACCCACCCTATGTCATGTGCAATTCACTCCCCTTTTGCAATTCACCTGCCACCACTCACCATGAAAAGAGGTCTCCGCAAAGAGGTTGCGGAAGAAGCTATGGGGCCATTACGACATCTGCCTGCAATCACCACACACAGTACTCACCTAACCTCCCTTATTGCCGCCAACGCATTCTAGACGGTACATTTTCCAGACGCTTCCGCGCCGCACTGTCCTCCGATACACCCTGGCGGCTTTCCCAAAAAATGTTGATGCACACCATGCTTCCCTCCAGCCAACCACCGGCCGCGTCCAAACTTCTCCGCCAGCACGCCGTACCGCGAGCCAATGACACGTCTGTCTGTGGAGCGAACAGGGAAATGGGCCTTAGATTCAAATGCTACGCATAGGCCGACATCTAGTGGAAGCTGCAGAGTATTACAGGTGTTGTTTTCGAAATTTGAAAAGGGACGTTGACAGGGCGCCCTACGTCTGGGCATAGCTTTCAGCACTGACCATCCTTATCTCCTGAAATTGTCGGACTGGAGCTTCTCTGGTGCACCACAGCAACTGTTTGTTACTGGAACCAACCTGCATCTGGGGTGTTTTATAAAGCAATACTATACAGTGTGCTCACATGAATGTGTCCAACGTTATCACCTCTGCTAAGGACTCCAACCTATCCCCTATCCCACTTCTCCTTGACCTGTCTGCTGCCTTTGACATTGTTGATCACTCTGGTCTCCTTAATACTCTTTCATTTTGCTCACTGTGCTGAGAGAGGCTCAGCTTCACCTCACTGATGATGCCCAACAAGGCTGAAACACGTGTATGGGGTTGCTGGTGGTACTCTTGTTCAGAGAGGAATTGCCATAGCATTTCGGTGCTGGACTGCCCATGTGGGCGGGACAAAGACTGATATGCAAATGGATATTTCCCATCTGTGAAAGGTACAGTGAGCAAAAAGCAGATGGCTGCGAACTCTCACTGTAGTTAACAACCACTGAACAGGTTATCATGCCTTGTTCTTCCGAGAGAGGGGCGCCTGCTACCGTTGTTGAATTCTCTTTCATTTTGGGATTCGCAAATGAGTCCTTGCCTGGATTAAATCCTACCTTGCACCTTGCCAATTCTCTGTATCCTGGAGCAACAACACTTCTCATCTCACTTCTCTACACAAGGCTCTGTCTTGGGTTCACTTCTCTTTACAATCTACACCTCCGCTCTCGGGACACACATTTTTGGGTTCCTGTACCAAATCTTCACAGACAACACCCAAATCTTCTTCTCTTTTCCTGAACTCTCCTCTGATCTCTCTATCAAAATGTTCAAATGTCTCTCTACCATGTTTTGGATGAACTCATCACCAATGACCCGGTGGTAACCTATGGCCGCTACCTGATCCTGACACTGGGTGTGGTCATTTGAGGGAGGATCACATGGGAGGTGTTAGCTACATGGAGGAAAAGATGCCCTTATTGTGAAAATCACAATTCCATTCCTTCTTGTCACTCTAGACCAGCGGTCTTCAAACTTTTTTGGCCTGGGCACCTCCAACCCCCAAGCGAAATTTGGGCAAGCCTGGGCTCCCCAAAAATGACAAATGGACAGTATGTACAAATGGCTTTGAACTATTGCGCGCTGTCACCGCACCTTAGTCCCTGGACTCCCCCACTTGCTCCCATCACAGTTGCTGGGCTCCCTCATTCCGCTCCTACCCAGTCCCTGGGCTCTCCCCACCCCATCACAGACCCCAGCCTCTCCCCAGCCTGCTCCCATCACTATCCCAGTGCTCCCGGCCATCCTGCTCCCACCACAGTTCCTACCCCCCACCCCATTCCCAAGACAGACCGAGGACCAGTGGGAGCTAGTGAATTTTTTAAATGGAGGGGCGTAAATATTTCCCCAAAAAATGCCATGGCGACTGACTGTAGCGGGGGGGGGGGAGTTCAGTGGGTTTTCCCCCATGAATTTTGCAATTGGCGCTGGGGGGGTCAAGGGTGAAAGCATGGTATTTTTGACTGGACATCTATGATAGATATCCAGTAAAGAAATACCATCCCTGTCCCCTGGGCTCCATAGCGCCTCAGAAGGAGATCTGATTTTGGCAGGTGTGTAGAGGGATTGTACAACAAAGGCATTTTTAAAATGCCTTTGTTGTACAACCCTCCGCCCCCCCCATCCATCCCAAAATCAGCTCAAAGGACCAAAACAAACAAACACATACACACACACACACACAAACACACACACACTCACACAGCAATCACTCTATCATTAATACAAGCACCCATCAGCATACACTCACTCATAACACATGCATACACGCATCCAAACACATATTTAAATACAAAATAAATTAACATAAACGCACCTTCTGCAGGGAACTGCATGTGGGTGCTGAAATGCCCCGCTCCAGGTTGCTCTATCCGTATGTGCGAGAGGGCGCAGGAGCTCTCCTCACACCTAAAGACATGCAGTGCCCCAGCCAGCATTTCCAATGAGCTATGTAAGGCTGGCGAAGCAAAACGCCCCCAGCCTTGCATGGCTCAGTGAGCGAGTGCGGCTGGGGAACTGAACTGTCAAAGGGAAACAGTTTTTCCCTTTGACAGTTCAGCCTGCCCAGGAGTGCTTAGTGTTTCACTGGGCTGGCTCCTTGGCTACTCCATAATGGGTGAGGGGGCCACTGGGTGGACACCCCCTCGCCCGTTAAGGATGAGCCGTCAGGCTCGGACTGGCCTATAGGGCAATGCCCGTACCATAAATGCAAAATGCTAGTGTAGGCCAGTCAAAATGGGACACTTTTTTGGCCAATGTGGGCCAGTTCGATGAGTTACTTACTATGCAGCTAGTAATTTTGACAATTTTCCTGAATAAATATTCTTTAAATATCACAATTTGCTTACATTTTAACAAAAAACACCCCCTTGGGTACTATTCAAACAGTCTGTGACTAAAGGAATGAATATCCATTTGCAACTGTGGGCCGCTTTTTCATTGGTGACTGAAACCGTTTTATGGTACAGTCCGACCATGTGATCCGCCCTGCCCATTTCCTCCAATCTAAAAAGAAAAAAAAATACATTATTTTTACATTTCATGCTGGATTCTTGCACCCCCCACCCCGCACCGGCACCTGTGGTGCTGCCGTGCCCCCCTGGGGGGGAGAGGCGCCCCCCAGTTTGAAGACCTCTGCTCTAGACAAAACTCCATGAATACCCCAAACATTTACAATACACATAAAACATCTTTTGTTTCTGACATTTCTTCATGTAAAATTTTTAACAACAACAGTTTAGAAGACCACTTAAATCTACGGACTTCAACTCCCAGAAGGCTTCAAGTACTGAGATGAAGAAGAGGAGGGAAGAGTGGATGAAAACAAAGTCAGGCCCAAAGACTAACGTACTAGTTGTTCTGTGGGAACTACAGTTCCTGGGACCTTTAAAACTGGCATCCGCAATAACAAGGAAGGCAGTGTTGGAGAGATCCGTGAATGAGAAAGCCGACAGTAGGAAGACGGGCACAACCTTGAGGCGGCTCACGAACACGGGCTACACACACTGGTACAATGGCGCCAAGGAAGGAGAAGTGCAGCAGACATACTCGAAGGACAGCGGTGCCACCAAGATACACGGCAGAGCTGTTGGAAGTGCGGTCGGTTGTGACTGGGTACAGCATTTCCGTTCCAGGGCACTGTGAGAAACCGATGAGTAGGCTTGGAGCCGCAGCAAGAGCTGGAGAGATATCCGCCGTCTGTCAGAGGCAAATCCAGAAGGGAAGCTTCATCGTAAAAGCAGACCAAGCATCTGGGCAGCTACGAACAACCGGTGAGTCTGCACAGAGCCCTTGAGCGCCCGGGGCATAGCAACATTCATATAATCAAGTGAATAAAGTATGTGAGATTGATATTACGGACAATGCACAAAGGCAATTTAACCAGAGACAAACCCTACTGTTAAATCGATGTTTGAAAGAGAAAAGATTTAAATATCGACAAGAGAAAGTGAAAAAACAAAAGGAGAAAAAAAACCTATGCATGAGATGTCAATGTGGGGGAGAGCTGAAACAAGTGTTAACCTAAGTAAAAACTTTTGACAGAACCAAGCAAACGTTGATGTGGTATATTGCAAAGGGCAGTAAAAGACATAAGGCAACTGACATTTGGGGAAGAAAGGTGCCTGGTAGGGAAGTATACCAGGGGATCTGTGAAACCCCAGAACACGATTTTTGGCAAGCGAGTATACCAGGCAATCCACCAAAGTTCTGTAAAGACTTGAACATTCGGGGACGATACCTGGCAGGGGAGTATACCAGGGAATCTGAAGAGCCCCATTGAAGTATACCTGAAGGAGTACATCAGGAAACCAACAAAGGAGGAACTTATAAAGGAAATCCTGGCAGCTAAAGTCTACTAGGCATTTGTTTTGAAACATTGTGGGAAGATACCTGGCAGGGAAGTATACCAGGGAATCTAAAGAACCCAGAGAGGATTGCTGACAAGGAGGCATATCGGGTAATCCACCAGAGTTGTAAAAGAAAGTTTGACAGTCATATAATATAGCTGACAGTCAAAAATAGCAAGCATTTGAATTTGAAAAATATATGAAAGAAGTTCTGATATGAAAAGGCACCAAGCGTTTTAATTTTTATCAAGACTTTAACATTATCTGGCCTGGGAGCATATCAGGATGTTTAAAAGGCCCACAAGAAGATCTTTGGTAAAGGAAAATCTCAACTCATCCTTTAAATTTACAGACCAAGCCCCTCATAAATCCATTATACAGAAAATGTTACTCAAGAGAAAAACTTTTGTGCTACAGAGAAAGTCTTGTTTAAAAGAGACACTATGCCATCCTACCTAACAATCCAGGATACAGAGACACGTTTGTGCTACAAAGAAATTCTTGTTTAAATGAGACACTTTGCCATCCCACCTTACAAACAAGGGGAAGGGAACCATCCTCTGAAAAAACACTTTTGGATTTATTTTTTTCATTTTGATTATGAGCACTTTAAACTGAACATAAATCGGAGACATTTCCATGCAACCTTAATTGTTTGTTTGTAGTGTGAGGGTCAGCATAGTATGCTTTGGACACAAGGACAGATTTCTAAGTTGAACTACTTGACACAGACTGATTCTTAGTTTTAGTGTCCTAGGCAGGGAACCTCTTTATATAGGATGGGTTTAAAAATGCGTTATTCCAACCCAGTTTGTGTTAAATAAAAAGTTGCATTCTGAGCACATTATAAACTTGTGTTCACCTCTCATTTCTGACCCATCACATTCCTCTGACTATCCAATTCCAACCTGACACTCTACTCTTCTTCAGCTACAAACTTCAGCATCATGTATGGCCTTTCTCACACCTTCTCTAATTTCATCTCCAAAACTAGAACAGCAGCTAGCTTCAACTTCTTAAATAATAGGAAAATCAGGCACCTCATTCCTTTAAACACAGATAAGCATCTCTTATGAACTCTTGTCTCCTCTAAACTGCACTACTGTGTCAGCATCCTCCTTATTCTCGCCAACTATGCTTTCTGTCCTATTGACAAGATCATCAGCTTCGCTACCAGGGCTCTCTTTGGACTCCCACTCTTCACAACTACTTCCTAGTACCGTCACCAGGCTGGATGGCTGACAATGAAAAACTGTCCAATGTATTCTACTCTTTCCAAAATCTATCCACGGTAAAGCACCACTATATCTATCCTCCTCTGTCCTCTCTTGACTACCCTTATCGCTCCCCTCCCTCCCTATTCTTCCTCTCGCTTACGCTCTTTCTCCCTGCTTGTTCCACTTGCATGGAATTATCTTCCCACGGACATCCGTGAAACAGTCTACACTGATTTGTTCAAAACCAAACCAAAAGCCTACCTCCTCACCTCTGAATTGCCCTATTAACTTACCTCTCAACTGCCTGCTAGCTAACATTTTCCCTGCCTCTAACCTGCCTCTGTCCCTGTCATGGGAATCAGGCAGGTAGTTGGGGCAAGCTTGGTGGCGGCTTGGCAGGCCTGGCATAGGCACACAAAGAACCCATAGCAAATCCCTCCTTTAATCCCTTCCTAGTGTTTGTAGCAACTTCCTGGTTACCACTTCCTGTTGCCAAACAGGAAGTGCATGATGATTCATGAGCTCTCTAGCGTTTGGGTGTGGCTGGCTATATAAGCCACACCCAAGATTCCTCCAGTGCTTCATATTGCTTACTGTGAGCTGTTTCACCAACACACTTGCCGTGCTCTGGATCAGCTAGCATCTGCTTACCTGCTCTGGATCATCGTTTCTGCTTACCTGCTCCGGATCACCCTGCTTCTGCTCACCTGCTCCGGATAATCCTACTTCTGATTACACGCTCCGGATCATTCAGCTTCAGCTTACCTGGTTCTTACTACACGCCGCAGCTATCTCCAGTCAAGAGGGAACTTCTACACCGGCACCTGTAAGAACAAAGAAGAACAGCGTTAACACGCGCACATCAGTAACGCTGCGCATACTCACCAAATCTTCCTGCGATGCTGGAATCCAGGTTAGTTGCACGAGCGCACAAACCCCTGTAAGAAAGAAGAGACATGATTCATTGCGCTCGCTCCAAAATCGTGGACACTTATTTCACTGCGCTCTCTCTCGCTACGCGGTGCAAATCCACCAAGTCTCCAGTAGCAATGAACCCGGACTCGAGGTGCTAGTACCACATCATTTCTCCTGCAAGAGAAAGGGAGAGACATTACTAGGCGCGCTTGAATTGAAGGCGCTGCGTAAACCTACCAGCAGCTAGCTTCTAAACGCAGCGCTACTCACCCACAAAAATACCGGCAAACAAAGACAATACGGACAATTTTGGACACTCAACATTCTCCACGCAACGTTCACTTGTGGGAAGGACTTTCTAGCCAGTGAAGAAACTGGCGCCTTGAACTCTCAGCCTTGCTGTGAAGGCATAAAACAGCGTTTGGCATCTGAACTCAGCCTCCAGACATTGGCACCAATCAGATGACTGAATCGCGCCCCTGCAAATGCAGGATGAAGTGCACACCCTACTAAAGATCAAGGTAAGCCCATAGGGGGACATCACAGCACACAGTAAAGAGAAGGGAAGGGCCCAGGGGAATCGGGTGAATTCAGCTCTGAGTGTACACCTTGTATTTCACAGGTATTCCTCTGGGTGAAACAGGGGAAGTGAAGACTCGGGGTCAAGGGAGGCTCGTCCATCGCTCCTGCAGAGATACAGGTGAGTGTGACAGAACACAAAGCCTTCCTCAATACCTCTGCCCGAGCAATGGAAACCTCTGAGGTAGACCAACTTTCCCTATTGTTAGGTGAACTACGGGCCGAGGTGCATACAGCCTTACGGCGCAAACTGGTAGTCAACAGGGACAAAACAGACGACTTGGCAAGACAGCTCTTACAGACCCAAGCTGGTGTAGCATCCCTACCAGGTGGAGTTCCTCAGGGGCAGCCTACTGTGGCACGTGTAGCCACACCAGTTCAGATATTGCTTCTAGGCAACATCCCTTTAGCACCCCCAGAACACTTCTCTGGGGATCCCAAGAAATTTGGAGCTTTCATGAAACAATGCCGGCTACACTTCGTATGCAAACCAGACACTTTTCTGAACAACCAAGCTAAAGTAGCTTTCGTCATCTCCTATTTAGGAGGGCACGCGGCGGACTGGTCTGTCCCATTAGTGCTTAGGGACGACCCTTTACTGAGAAATTACCCAGGTTTTCAGCGTGAACTGGAAAAACTATTTGCCCATCAGACTCGAGGTCAGGCCCTGGATGATGAGCTACTCTCTCTGCGACAGGATGGTCAGGATCTTATCTCATATGTAGCCACATTCAATCGCTTAATAGCCGAATCAGGTGGGCCAGAGGAGAAACAAATAATGTTATTTTATTGAGGACTGAGAGGAGAATTAAAAGATGTCTTGGCGCAAGTAGTTAATCCTCTCGAAGATTGCAGTGAATACATCGACCTAACTATGCAACTGGACCACCGGTTACAGGATTGCAAGGCCGACCGAACCAGATCAGAGCATAGATCAGTGTATGTCCGACCAAAGGAAGTTTCCCATTGACAGGCTTCTGAAACACACTCAGAGCCCATGCAATTGGGTGTTCTCAGGGGACCACAAACCAAGGCAGAAAAAGAACGGAGGCGTCAGGAAAAACGTTGCTTATATTGTGGCCAATCTGGTCACTTCCTCCGGAACTGCACGGTTAAACCCCCACGAAAGACAATGGGGGTACAAGAGAACACAGGGGAAGATACAGGTGCGGTAGAGGAAAACTCCAATGCCCGGCAGATGTAGAGGTCGGTCTGTGGAGCCAGAAACGGAGCACTCAGATCTCACATTTCAGTATTCCTGTGGTTTTGGTAGACCCTTCACAGCCCACCAGAATGAATGCCCTCAAGGCTTTCATAGACAGTGGGGCAATTGGGAACTACCTGGATATAAACACTGCAAAGCCCTTGAAATTGGCATTCCACCGTAAGCAACCATAGAAAGCGTGACAGCGGTGGATGGCACACAACTCCTTTCGGGACCAGTAACACAGTGTACTTCCACCATGACCTTAAACTGCCAAGATGGTCACAGGGAAAGTATTAGATTCAATCTTATCACTGCACCCCAATTCCAGCTGAATCTGGGGATACCGTGGCTAGAGACGCACAACCCAACGATAGATTTGCGAGCTCGAACCTTACTCTTTTCCATGGAATGCACCTCTTGTTACGACAACAAAGGGATCCCAGGAAGCCCATTGTTAGCTTCACAGGAAAAGATAGCAGGTTTAGGCTTGGTGGGCACTTTACCAGAGGAATACCAGGAGTTCCAGGATGTGTTCGCGAAGGAGCAAGCTAATACACTACCACCACATCGAGTTTACGACTGCCAGATCGACCTGCAACCAGGGGCACAAGTACCGTGCAGCCGCATTTATGCATTAACCGAGGAAGAAAACGGTCATCTACGGACCTACTTGGATAAATACCTGGCCAATGGCTGCATTAGACCATCTAAGTCACCAGCCGCCTCCCCACTCTTCTTCGTACCGAAGAAAGAGGGGGATTTAAGAAAATGTATTATTACCGGGCCCTAAATCAAGTCATCATAAAAAATAAGTACCCGTTACCTCTGATACCAGTACTCATAGACCAGGTGAGACAAGCAAAGATTTTCACCAAACTAGACTTACGCGGCGCATATCACCTCGTACGCATGAAGAAAGGGGACGAGTGGAAGACTGCGTTCCATACCCGCTATGGTTTGTATGAATACCAGGTCATGCCCTTTGGGCTTTGCAATGCCCCAGCTGCGTTCCAGCATTTTATGAATGATGTGGTACGGGAACTCATCGATGTCTGCGCAGTTGTCTACATCACTGACATTCTGATCTACTCCACCAATCCCCAAGAACACGTAACCCACGTGCGAGCTGTACTCCGCAAACTGTGTGAAAACCAACTGTACACAAAGCTAGAAAAATGCTCCTTCCATGTCACCGAGGTGGAGTTTCTAGGATATGTACTGACACAGCAGGGGATCAAGATGGACAATAGAAAAGTGGGGGCAATCCTCACTTGGTCCTCACCCACGTCTGTAAAGGGAGTACAGAGTTTCCTAGGGTTTGCAAACTTTTATCGACGCTTCATACCGGAATTCTCACATACTGTAGATCCAATAATGTCCTTGCTGTGCAAACACCGAAAGTTAGAATGGACACAAGCAGCGGAAGGAGCTTTCCGAGCTCTCAAGGAAAAATTCACCTCAGCCCTGATACTGCAACACCCACAGCCCGATTTACCGTACACCGCGGAGACGGACGCTTCAAGCATTGCCATGGGGGCCGTATTATCTCGACAAAATCCTGAAACCGGATGCCTTCATCCCATTGCCTTTTGGTCAGGGAAATATTCCCCAGCAGAATTAAACTATGCCATTTCTGAGAAAGAACTCCTAGCAATCAAAAGCGCACTGTGTGAATGGCGACATTACTTACTAGGAGCAAAACACACCATCACAATAATAACAGATCATCAGAACTTGCAATACTTACGCTCAGCAAAAGCTCAGTCTTCTAGGCAGCTCCGTTGGGCCCTATTCTTAATGGAATATGACTTTGTAATCACCTACTGCCCCGGAGTTAAGAACGGGAAAGCGGATGCGTTATCCCGCATTGGCACAGGAGAGGAAGTCTACAATGCCCCTAACCCAGTGGAGATCATACCCAGCCATAAAATTCTCAGCCTCTGCATCGGCCCATCTCCGTTAAATACACTGCAGGAAGCAATAAAAAAAATATGTCCGAAGATGACCTATTGGCTTGGGACACAAAGGGAAATCAGTTCACCATTCAAGACAAACTACCATACTACCAAAAACGCCTCTATGTTCCAACTAAGGATCTGCAACAAGCAATCATATCAGACTACCACGACTCGCTGTTAGAAGCCCATCTGGGTATAGCCAAAACCATGAAGAAAGTACGCAAATCTTATTGGTGGCCGACTTGGTGAGAGGATATTGCCACCTACATAGGCACCTGTGAGGTATGTGCACAATACAAAACATCCAGGCAAAAACCAGCTGGCCTCCTTCAGCCAATCCCCATTCCGCCAGCACCTTGGCACACAGTATCAATGGACTTCGTCACTGACCTACCTCCTAACTCAGATTATAATACCATCCTCGTAGTAGTGGACCTCTTCCCAAAATGGCCCATTTCATAGCTCTAAAAGGTATTGCCTCAGCTCAGAACCTGGCGCAGGTTTTTATGGACTGAATCGTCAAGTTACATGGATTCCCTACCGTAATCGTTTCTGACAGAGGCAGCCAATTTGAATCTCATTTTTGGAAAAAGTGGTGTGCCCTGGCAAGAGTAGAAGTCTGTCTGTCTTCTAGTCAGCACCATCAATCAGACGGCCAAACCGAGAACGCGAACCAGCCCATGGAACAGTATTTGCGCTGTCTATTATAAGCCAAAGCTGGACAGAAATTCTATGGATGGCAGAGTATGCCTACAACAACTCAACACATTCATCAACCCAAGCAACATCCTTATTTACTATATATGGTCGAAATCCAGAACGTCGGTCTACGATCCACCAGAAAACTTTGAAATGCCCGCAGTAAAGAATCTACATGCCAGCATCATGAAAGCAGCCAGAGAAGCCAGCAGGAACCTACAGCAAGCCAAAGAAACACAGAAAAGAAACGCTGATCGCCATTGACGAAAAGCCCCAGATTATCAAGTAGGAGACTCGGTCTGGCTGGCAACTAGACACATTGCTTTAAAGGGTCCCAAAAATGTCAGCCTAGATACATTGGCCAGTATACAATTGAAAAAGTAATTAATCCAGCAGCCATGAGACTGGTGTTACCTCAACATATGCGTATACATCCCGTATTTCACGTGTCACTATTAAAACCAGCACACCGAGGAACCCGAACTTGCACACCTCCCGCACCCATACAAGTGGGTGAGGAAGCAACAAAACATGAGGTCAAGAACATATTAAATTCCTAACAAGTACGAAAGAGCCTGTTTTATTTGATTTACTGGAAGGGGTACGCACCCCAGGAAAGATCTTGGGAACCCAGCACACACGTGCATGCCCCCCCAATTGGTGCAGAAATTTCATCGGGACCATCCTGAGAAACCAAAGCCCTCATACACACCATTGGGAGGGGTCTTTAGGGGGAAGGCTGTCATGGGTATCAGGCAGGTAGTTGGGGCAAGCTGGGTGGAGGCTTGGCAGGCCTGGCATAGGCACACAAAGGACCCATAGCAAATCCCTCCTTTAATCCCTTCCTAGTGTTTGTAGCAACTTCCTGGTTACCACTTCCTGTTGCCAAACAGGAAGTGCATGATGATTCATGAGCTCTCTAGTGTTTGGGCGTGGCTGGCTATATAAGCCACACCCAAGATTCTTTCAGTGCTTCATATTGCTTACTGTGAGCTGTTTCAGCAACACACTTGCCGTGCTCTGGATCAGCCATCATCTGCTTACCTGCTCCAGATCATCCTGTTTCTGCTTACCTGCTCTGGATCATCCTGCTTCTGCTCACCTGCTCCGGATCATCCATCTTCTGCTTACCTGCTCCGGATCATTCAGCTTCAGCTTACCTGGTTCTTACTCCACGCCGCAGCTATCTCCAGTCAATAGGGGACTTCTACACTGGCACCTGGAAGAACAGCGTTAACACGTGCACATCAGTAACACTGCGTATACTCACTGAATCTTCCTGCAACGCTGGAATCCAGGTTAGTTGCACAAGCGCACAAACCCTGTAAGAAAGAAGAGACATGATTCATTGCGCTCGCTCCAATAACGTGGACACTTATTTCACTACGCTCTCTCGCTCTACACTGTGCAAAACCACCAAGTCTCCAGTAGCGCTGAATCCGAACTCGAGGCGCTAATACCACATAATTCCTCCTGCAAGAGAAAGGGAGAGACATTAACAGGCGTGCTCAAATTGAAAGCGCTGCACAAACCTACCAGAAGCTAGCTTCTAAACGCAGCGCTACTGACCCACAAAAATATCGGCAAACAAAGACAATACGGACAATTTTGGACACTCAACATTCTCCACGCAACATTCACTTGTGGGAAGGACTTTCTAGCCAGTGAAGAAACTGGCGCCTTGAACTCTCAGCCTCGCTATGAAGGCATAAAACAGCGTTTGGCATCTGAACTCAGCTTCCAGACATTGGCACCAATCACATGAGTGAATCGCGCCGCTGCAAATGCAGGATGGAGTACACAACCTACTAAAGATCAAGATAAGCCCATAGGGGGACATCACAGCACACATAAAGAGAAGGGAAGGGCCCAGGGGAATCGGGTGAATTCAGGTCTGAGTGTACACCTTGTATTTGACAGGTATTCCTCCGGGTGAAACAGGGGAAGTGAAGACTTGGGTCAAGGGAGGCTCGTCCATCGCTCCTGCAGAGACACAGGTAAGTGTGACAGTCCCTCACTTCCTCTGCCTCCACTCTAGCACTTCACCCATCATGTTCAAATCCCACACACAGCTGGACGTACCATCTACCTGCACTTAGAAAAGTCCACTGTGTGTTGTTTTTAATCTACGTAGTATGTCCACTTATGTATTGCCCTCGGCGACTGTTCCATTTACTCCCCTCCACAACCTGGTTAGAATGTCCCTCATACTCACAGCATTGCAAGAAGCTCAATGCTTCCCATCAAATTTGATTTTGTATCTATTGTATATTCTTTTGTGATAAAAAGAGTATTCTTCCTCCTGTACATAAATAAGTAAATAAATAAATATGTAAATAAAGAGATTAGCAATTTAGTTACAAGAAAAGAAGTGTGCTTGTTGTCCTTAAATTGTCAAGAACGTATGGTTCCCAAACCGGTGTTAGGCAGAAACCTGTGCAGTTCCCTCTGGGACCACTGCAAAAGATTTAAGACTACAGGTGTTTGGCAGTAAACCCACTTGGTAGCAGTCTGTACCACACAGATTCACTTGGTAGCTGTGGCTGAGCGGTCAGACTTCCCTCAAGAAGAGTTAGGCAGTATACAGAGTATTCACAAAAGGTCAAAAGAACACAATAGAACAAGTAAACACTGACCAGGGCTTGGTGTAAAAGAGATATAATTATTTATTTAAAACCACATCTAGAAAAACACACAGGCACTAATAGTAAGCAATTCAAAAACACGGTCACTAAGAGATATACACTCCCTTAGAAGAATATTAGACAATTCTTAAGTAAAGCCCCACTTATTTTCAGACAGCGGTGAGCGCTTAACGTAGATGGCACTCTAATAATTTGTTTTAAAAGGGAGAGAAAAGCAGAGAATAAATTGAAACAGATCCCAACACTTTTTCACGAACACAACAAGAGAGGAAGGCAAAGTAACACCCTGAGTTTAGAGTCAGTAGGCCGAATCCACTTTAAGGGGATCAAAACGAAATGTGTCCAAGGTCACACGGTTGCAGTGCACAAGAGTCTTGTAAAGGTTCAAAAAAAGTTGGACCAAAAGAAAGGGACCAGTTAGAGGGTCAAGGCGGCAAGCCCAGTCCAGAAGGTTAAGGGGTTATTATTACCTTGTAGCAATCTTTAGAAAGGGAGGCATGGCGGACACGGTACCTTAAAGTGGTGAGAATACTCCAGCGGGGGCAGTTGTTCCTGGCAGCGGATGCAAGTCAGTGCTTCGTCCGGGGGAAGAGAGGATCTCGTCGGGGAGGAAGACAGGAGTCCGTTGCACTGCCAGGGAAGAAACCAGCCGCGGATTTCTCAGGTAAAAGGAGAGGTCCTTTTATTCGTGGTCCAGTGGTAAGTGGCTATCCGGTTGCCGGGGTGCTTGGCACGGGCAATTCGACCACAAGCCGGTCTGGGGTGCGAAGAGAAGAAGGTAAACTGGTTGTGCCCACCAGTCAGGGGAAGAAGCCACTCCAGCCGGGAGATCTTCTCTGTCGTCGGGAAGTGGTGAGTCGGTTCCGCAGGGCTCCACCGGTGGTGTCATCGTGGTAGGTTGGCTCAGCTGCTCCCTCGTCGGATTTTCAGGTCCTGTGGCGACGTCTGAAGTTCCAGTCCCCAAAGCCCTGCTTTTATGCAGCTCACCCCGATTCACTCAGCCTAGCTGTCAATCAAACATGCTAAGTGGCTCACCACTTGGGCCAATCACACAAGAGTGTGACTTGAGTTACCAAGGTAACTCAGTCCAGGGTGCCTAAACCCCCTCCCACGCCCCCGGTGGTACCCAGACAGAGTGGCACCACTTTTGGAGGCTTCTGTGGAGAAGCCTGCCAAAAAGTGGAACAAAGGGCTCGACTTGGGTTGGAGTCACAGAAGAGAACACAAACGCCATTTTAGAATCGAGTCCTGGCAGAAAATACCAACCGGCGAATTAATATTAAATAAATAAACCGGCGGTATGTTCGAGGCTATGAGAATTAAATAATTAAAGTTGGTAGCCTCGAACAATGGGAAAATCCCATAGGAATATATTCGCCGTCGAATATAAAAAGTAGTATCCACTGCCACCAGCCAAAACTCGATCAGGGGGGACGGAGACGTGCCCCCTCGACTAACAGTCCCTGGGGCAATCGAATTGCCCCGACCAGTACGTCCACAATATGATGGTTTGTACTGGTTTCTGTTAATAATTTGGGACTAGCAAAGCCAATGGTGACTTTACATGCCCTGGGAGACAGTAGTCAGTCCCAGGGTATGGAGTCTATGGTGGGGTGTCACTATGACACCCCTGTGTTACTGCACAGAGGGTGCTGTGTAACACACATAGTAAAAAAACATATGAGACCCTATGGAGTAAAGGACCCCATAACCCATAAAACACATTAGCAGTCAAAGGAACACCATCAATCATGTCCAAGAGAGGGAGAAAAAGAGTCTCACTCTTGGCAGGAGAAAAAAACAAACTCCTGAAATCCAGCAAAGCTGCTGGGGGACTCACTAGGTTAGCAAATTCAGCCTAAAGAGAGAATTCTTCCTAACACTCCCCACTCCCCAGACTAAGGGACAGGAGGATTTAATCCACTCCTGGATGAATCTCATAGCTCTAGTCGATGACATACATCCTAGAGAGGCCATCAGCATTTTGGTGGTGACACCCTGACCTGTGCTCAATGGTGAAATCAAACCCTTGCAGGCAGATTGACCATCTCAATAGTTTTAGGTTTTCCCCTTTCATTTGCATTAACCATCTCAAGGGTTGGTGGTCAGTCTGAATGACAAAAGTAGAACCATACAAGTATGGCCTAAACTTCTTCAGAGCCTGCACAATAGCAAAACACTCTTGTTCAATGGTTGCCCACCTTGTTTCAGGATCCTTCAGTTTTCTACTGATGAAGCAAATGGGGTTTTCCCTACCTTTCCCATCCAGTTGACTGTGGACTGTACCTATTCCTACATGTGAAGCATCTGTTTGCACAATGAAAGTTTGGTGAGAGTCAGGAGCTCTGAGTACTGGGGCTTGGCAAAGAGCCCTTTTCAGGGTTTCAAAGGCCTGATTGCATTCCTCATTCCACCTAACTTTTTTAGGGAATTTAGGAGAGGAGAAGGCATTCAGTGGAGAAGCTATGGACCCATAGTTCTCACCTGGGTCTGAGTAGTAGGTGTTGTCCAATTTTACACAGCTTCAATCTTACTGGGCAAAGGCCTTATTTCGCCACCTCCTACCTCATGTCCAAGGTAGACCACTTTACTCTGTCCAATCTGGCATTTACTTGCCTTTATGGTCGGATTGGCCTTTCCAAGAGCCTGCAAAACATATCTCAGGTGGTCCACATGTTCTTCCCAGGAATTGCTGAACACTGCTATGTCATCCAAGTATGCCATGAGTCAATGCTAAAATTCACCAGGCGGAGGTCTCCATCAATAAACACACTAGTAAGTGAGTTCAACAATCATTTATTGCAATGCAAAGCTTCCACGGAAGGGCTGACTGCAAGATACACCATAGGGATGCTATCTAGAGTGAGCTACTAACATTACAGTGAGCAGGCTCTTTATAGGAAAACGTTTACATTGAGTCTTATGACTGGCGCAAAGCCCAGGCACTTCCTGACATACAGTTTCCTGCCAAAACACTTTTGGCTGTTATTCCAGCCCTTGCGGTGACATTTTACAAAGGCCGGACATTGCAAATGGTCATTACTCATATAGCTTATCTAAGCAAGTCAAAATATCCTTCAGGATGCACGTGTAATCTTTAACATGCGTGGTCGTAAAAACAAGCTAATTCATCACATTTGACACAGTGGGGAATTTGCAAACTACACATATCTTGCCGCGGTAGTGATAATAATATCCATTCATGGGCTGCTGGACAATAGCAGGACATATCTTTTTACAGAATGACGCACGAGCTCTGACACAAGTTCCCCTTCCCACATATCCCAGAAAATAACTCCGAATATAGATACGCTTTATGCTTATGTTTCGGGAAAGAGTGCGGATGCTAGCAATCATCATTCATAGAGCAGACCCCAGGGTCAGTGAATGCATGCTGACTCGCACGGCAGCTTTAGACAGGACGGGAAGTGCAAGAGCGTTAACAGACATTATTTATGTAGCCTTTACAGGAAAGGAGAGCAAAAAGGGAACATTCCTAAACCTATGAGTAATATATGTTCAAGGCGAAAACCCTGGGCCTCGTGTGCGGACACAAAAGCAGTTGGTTTAACATGGACATAATGCTATAACATGGGCAATAGGTTTAAGTCTTGCTGAGGCAAAGAAACATGGCAATTACATTAATTTGGTATTTACAAACGACCCTTTTGCGTCAGCAAGACTTTATCAGTAATACACATGGTTTAGTTTGTATTAATTCATTCTGCCATTGTCGTTGTCCGACACATCAATCTTTTGTAACCCCTCGATTGCCTCCTCTAACTTTATCATCTCGTTGGTGGCCATGGCATTAGTGGGTTTGGGTGCCAGTGCTCCCATCATTTTCCTGCATCAATCTCCTATGACGGACATACATAAGGGAAAGCACTGAATGCAACAGCAGCAAGCAGCTATTAATCCTCCTATGACAAGAAGAGGGGTGAGGAGCTTCCATCCCCAGCTCCGTAATAGATCCCAGAACCAGGATGTCCCATCCCCAGGCCCAAAATCAGAATGTATTTGAGCTGCCATTTTATGCATTTCATCGATCCCTTTAAAGATATCGGTGCTATAATCAGGTATAAAAGTGCAGCAGGAAGTGCCAATTATTTTACAAGCCCCTCCTACTTCTGCCAGCATTGTGTCTAATACTAGTCGGTTTTGTAATGCGACCACCCGGACTGCTTGTACTTCTTTAGTGAGGATTGCCAGTATGTCACCGGTCACATTTAGTTCCTTTTCCACTAATCTAGCAAAGTGCTTAATGCTTCTGGAATTCATAACTATTCCCATGGGCATCACTATACCCTTTAGGAAATCAAAGAATTCATCCCAAGTGGTGTCTTCTTTAGTAATAACACCTCTTTTCCTTCGCTGGTAATCCCGTGTACCCATTTTTATTCTCTTTGCCTTGGGTTTTAAGTTCACTTCCTCCACAGATTTGTAATGCAAACCCAACATTACGTATCCAACGGTACATCTACCTTTCCAATAGCGGGGTAACCAGAGGTATGCTTCTTCCCCGCAAATAAACATTGCCCCCTTAGGGGGACTAAAGGGTGCGGATATACTATTCAAATCTACTATATTCTGGCAGTTGTGTCTACCCATGAAAACAGCCTGAGCATGTGTCTTGTTTCGCTGGTAGCAAAAGGGGGCCCTACGAGCTATATTTTGTACAGGGATCGGGTGTGGTAGTACTGCTTTGTTGTCTCTCATATAGTCGGTTAGAGGAATCATTTCTATTTCTTTAGATGGGCAGGAAATGGATCTATTAAGATATCTAGTTACATTGGGTGTTAGAGGAATATGAATTCCTCCCTGTATTCTAGTCTGAGTGCTTGTCTCATTTTTCCTATTCACAAATGTGAGTGTCACATTTTCGGTATAGTTTCGGGAGGCACGCAAAAGATAATCTCGCCAAGGCACGCATGTATCACTTGTAGCAGGAGTCGCGTACCATTCGGGTCTGCTTTCATGGCTATGGGGAACATATTTACATATGTAACAGTTGGTTTTATTTAGTATCTGGTTTCTTTCATTCATCCACGTGAGGATGATATTCCTAGGGTGCTTTTTCCGATACTCCTGATCTATATGGGGAATAGTTACTAGTTCTGGTGTTGGAGGCTGAGGCGTGGGAGGCAGCAAATTATGGGCAGCACAAATATCATGGTGCTCAAGGTACCAGAGGAATATTGCGGACCCTACTGTTAAAACAATACAGACAAGGGATAAGAGCTTTTCCTTTGGGGTGCATGCATATCTGTCAACTCGTGGACGACTCTGCCCTGCGTCCTCTTCATTCATTGTAACAACCTGTTTTGTTCCCTCGCACAGGGCTAATCCCAAATGGCTGAGTTCCGGAACTTGGCCGTTAAATGTCACACGATATATATATGTTATATATTTACACAAAAATGTTCAAAAGTCCCTAACAATTACCCTAACGGTGCCGTCCGTTTATGCGCTAGATCGCAAGGGTTGCACAGTATAACCCGTCCTGCAGTCACCGCTTCGGGCACCTTACCTTGACACGTCTCGTTGAGGCTACTTCCTACCCTTGAGGGGACGCTGAGGCCGTTTCATCTGTGTCTCGGTGGGGCTACATCATACCCAGGAGGGGCTGCTGAGGCCACTTCATCTGTGTCTCGGTTGTCCTTTGTTTGTTCCGACCCTTTACCAAGTCCTTTCTCAGCCAGATGTCAGAGTTCAAACATAGGCAAACAATGTTGCTTCCTAGGGCGTAGATGATACCTGGGAGTGTCCTCCGTAGGTTCGTCTGCGAAGTGGTCTGTGTCCTTGGTCGGGGGATGGACTATCTGAGGTGGTGCCTTTTTAAGATGGTTGGCATGGATCCACGTTTTGTGGCCAGCAACCTTCACAGCAGTTTGCGTCGCCAGTAGGACCAAAAATGGCCCCTTCCAGCGGGCCTGCAGGCAATTGGTGCGATCAAAACTCTTCACGAAGACGTAGTCCCCTGGTTTGATGGCGTGGCCTTCTCCTTCCAAAGCTGACGGGGCTGCGTCTTTCACCTGTTGATGGATAATAGACAGTTTATGCATGAGCTCAGCACAATAATCCCTCAACAGCGGTTCTTCAATATTACCAATAACTCTTGGCTTTGGGATGGACCATGCACTTGGAGGGCGGCCCATTACAATTTCAAAAGGGGACAATTTGTGCGTCCGCTTTGGAGTGGTCCGCATACTCAACAATGCCAAGGGAAGGGCATCTGGCCACTTCAGGTTTGTAGAGGCACATATTTTTGCCAGTTTGTTTTTGACTACGGCATTCGATAGTTCAATAATCCCAGCACTCTTGGGATGATAGACGGAATGGAATCGCTGATCGATACCCAAGGCAGTACATACATACTTCACAACTTGACCTGTAAAGTGTACTCCGTTGTCGGAATACAGAAAGCTGGGCACTGTGTACTGGGGCACCCAGTATTTCAGGATGCATTTAGCTGTGGAAATAGTAGTGTTGTCTCTTAAGGGGTAAGCATCCGTCCAACCAGAGAACCCACACCTCATAACAAGACAATATTTTAATTTAGCAACTGGTTCCATTTGTATGAAGTCCATATACACCACCTCAAATGGCTGTGTAGGAAGTCTGCTATGACCTGCTGGTACTTTCACAGATTTGCCCACATTATGCTGGAGGCAGACAGCACACTGTGCTGCCCATCTCCTGCAATAGGATCCACTTTTCCGGTTTTTCCATACTTTGCTCAGAATGTCCTCCATTGCACCTGCATTAACATGGGCATTCCCATGTGCCATATCGACTACCATGGGTAAATAACTGTCAGGGAGCAACCACCTCATTTTGATTTTTTCCAGCCATACCCCTTTAGGAGTTTGTCCATTGTTACTGTCTTTAGTCCAAACTTTAATTTCGCAATCTGCCGCTTCCTTTTGAATGTCCTTTACTATCTCCTCAGGGCCCTTTTCCCATCCGCCCTCATCCCCTTTCCCTTCCACATCCCTTTGCAGCATGTTACACTCTGGAACAGGCAATTTACAGTGTTCTGCAGCATATTTAGCCACCTGGTCTGCTAAATCGTTCCCCTGCCCCACAAAATCTACCACCTTTTTATGGGCGGAGCATTTCACTATAGCCACCTGGGCGGGTTCAGCCAATGCCGCTAATAGTTTGTTTATCAAATTACCATGTTTTATTTTTGTTCCATGCAAGGTAAGAAACCCTTGCTCTTTCCATAGTAGGCCAAAATTAAAGGCCACGCCATGTGCATAAGCTGAATCTGTATAGATGGTCACAGCTAAATCTTTGCTTAATTCCAGAGCCTTTGTTAATGCCCTTAATTCTGCAGCTTGCGCTGATAACTCGGGTATGCGTTCCATATGGACAATTTCACTTTCAGTTGTTATTGAATACCCAGCCACTGTCTCCCCACTTTCCAGTTTGTAACATGAGCCATCACAAAATAGAATCCCATCACCTCCCTCTAGGGGAAGGTCACTCAGATCGACCCTACCTCGGGTCTGTTCATCAGTGCGTATAAGGCAATCATGCATGTCTTGATCTCCCTCCCCACTCGGCAAGGGCAAAAGGGAAGCCGGGTTCAAAGTATTACATCTCATGATAGTTACATTCGGTGCAAACAATGTCAGTTCATATTGCGTTAAGCGGGCAGCTGTGAGGTGCTGAGTCTGAGTTCTATTGGGCAATACATCCACAGCATGGGGAACTCTTACAATGACGGCAGTTCCCAACACTAAACCAGCGCTTTGCTTAAGAGCTACCGCTGCTGCAGCAACTGATCGCATACATGGGGGAAGCGCTGCAGCCACACTATCCAAGGTGCCAGAAAAATAAGCACAAAGCCTTTGCCTTCCATTTTGTTCCTGTGTCAATACAGATAGGACACAACCTTGCTGTTCATGTACAAAAAGAGTAAAAGGCTTGCCGTAATTGGGTGTCCCGAGCCCTGGGGCACTGCACAATGAGCTTTTCAGAGCATCGCAGGCCTCTCTCATTTCTTGCGTGCAAGTGAAGGGTGTCTGATCCTTTTCTGTTTTCAAACATTGTAACAGGGGCTTAGCTATCAGGGAGAACTCTGGGACCCAATGACGGCAATATGAGGTAATACCTAACAGTCGTCTCAATTCTTTAAAGGTACTGGGATAGGCCATTTCCTGTATTAACCATACTCTCTCAGGTGACAGTGATCGACCCTCTGCAGTGAGGACATATCCCAAATAATCAACCTTGGACTGTACATACTGCATTTTCTTAAGCAACACTTTGTGGCCATGGTATGCCAAATGCTGTAACACAATCAGGGTACCTTCTTTACAACTTAATTCAGTATCTCCACAAATGAGAATATCATCCACATATTGTATGAGCATCACACCAGAGGGTAACAGAATTTCATCCAACTGCTGTTTTAGTGCTTGGCTAAAAATAGCCGGGCTCTCTGTGTAACCTTGGGGTGCTCGACAAAACCTGTATTGTCGCTGTGCTAACACAAAGGAGAAGAGGTATCTAGATTCTTCAGCTATGGGTATGGAGAAAAAGGCGTTTTTTAAATCCACGACACTAAAGTAAGTGGCCGTGGGAGGGACCATAGTGAGAATACTTGTTACACTAGGGACAACTGGATACCTGGGGTCCACAACCTTATTAATTCTCCTAAGATCAATGACAAATCTATACAGGGTCACTTCATCTCCTTTCTTATGAACCGGGAGAATCGGGGAGTTACATGGGCTGTCATCACACTCTTCAACAACCCCAAGTCGCATTAAATCCTGTACAATCCTTACCAATGCTGCTTCCCCTTCTGGAGATATTTTGTACTGCAGGGTTCGGGGTAGAGGGACCCCATGTTTTACCTTGATCACAACAGGGGGAATGTTCAAAACACCTACATCATTACTACCAGCAGCCCAAAGCTCTGCGGGCAGTTCCTGGTGGCAATGGTTCAACCAAATAACAACCACCAATTTTGGATTTACATATGGTCATACGAACGCCTGTTGGGGAACAATAGATAGTTGCATTTAAAGCTTTCAAAAGATCCAACCGAAGGAGATTCTCAGGGCACCTGTTAGTAAGTAACCATTTGTTATTCAATTTCACTCCACATATAGGCGTCTCAACTCTCTGGGACACTGGAGTACATATGGGTTCCCCACCAAACCCTACAGAAACTTTGTTTTCACCCGATAGTGGAACTGAGGGGACGGCCTTGGCGTCAACCGAGCTGTTACCTGCTCCGGTATCGACCAAGCATCTAACGGTGGGGTGCTGTCCTATCTGCAATTTAACATACGGTCCTTTCTGGTCTATAGGAACAGACACCATCTCCTCAGGTTCACTAGGGGCGTTTCAACTCATTGCTGCTGTGTTATCAAAGAACATCATTCCACTTAGTTCATCCTCCACAAACTCATTGCCATCCACTCTAACCATTTGTCGCTGCGCTGCGCTGTTTGAGAATACATTATTTTCGGGGTTTACAAACCTTCCCTGGCCTTGAGGTGGTCCCGCGGGGGGTCCACCTCGGCCCCTTCCTCTCCCACCTGCCGGTTGACCATTCCGCGCCATCAATATGGGACACTCATTTTTCCAATGTCCCGTCTGCTTGCAAAATGAGCATTGGTCTATTCGCGGGGGTGTCCATTGCGTAGTGTTACCTGTAGGGTTTCTTACCTGGGGTTTCTGGCCCTTTGGTTTACTGTAAGGTGGTTGCATCAATTGCTGCATTAGCACCTTATTTTTTAGATTCCTATCTGCCTGTTTCTTACCTTCCATTTCTTCCTCTTCCTGTCGCTCGTAATATTTAGCCATCTCTAGGATCTGGGATGGGGTGCTTGCCTGCCAAGTACTCTCGCCCAATTTAAGTGGTTTCTTAATTCCTTTTCGTAAACCCTTCACAAAGCCGATGGCAAAATATCTCTGACCCGTGGGGTTGCTAACAGACTGGCCACTGTGTGCCTTGAATCCATGTTCAAATTTCAGAAAATAGTCCCCAACTGTTTCTGCAGGGCCTTGTATAACTGCATCCATTTTTTCTACATTCACATCCACCTCTGGCAACACGCTACTCAGTGCCCTTAATATTCTTATCCCTAGCGTTTTTAGGTCCTCTGGAATGGGGTCAGTTGGGTTCCGGTCTGTATCCTGTTTTTCTAACTCTGTCCAATCAATGGCATGCCCAGGGGGGTCCCGAGATCTAAAAGGTTGCCATACATCAGCCGGGGTCACAGCGGACATTACATGATCAGAGTCAGGGTACACATTTTAAATAGCGCTCTCAACTCTTTGTAGAATCCCGCGGCATTGGTCCTAGGGTCTGGGGTGCATTTTATTATACTGAACAGTTCTGCTCTAGTGAGGGGTACATAGACATATGTTTTGGTTACCGTGAGGGTCTTGTCACTTGGGTCGTGGGCTGCTGTAACAATGGGCGCACATTCCCTCAGTGGTGCCATTACTTGGACCCGCTGGGCCCCTGGGAGAAACACTTCCAATAATTCTTTGAACAATCTACCCGTCCTAAGATCCTCCGCTTCCCAGTTCGGTTTATACGTTTTGAATTCAGCCTGGCACTCTCTCACCTTTTTGCAAACATCCTCCCGCCCTCCTGTGTCACATTCTGATCCCATTTTGTTCAAGAGCTCTTGCAAGCATACCAGTCGGGTTGCCTTGCTATGGGTGGTAAATAGATCCGTCCAATATCCCACCTTCCCTGGCTCCTTTTCATCATATATCCTTTTAACCAACGCCTTTCCCGTCGGTTTGGCATCATGCAAAGACTGCTCTGTTCTACAACGTTCCACTTCTTCCTCTTTTAACTGATCATAATAATCTTTCATAACCTTTGTTACCTCGTCAATGATTTGGTCATACGGGTGCCACAGGGTTGCCCAATCTTTCTCAGTGTCAATGGCATTATAAATATCAAACAAACCCACGGGCCACTGGCGTTTAGCCTCATTCCTCAGACATGCATGAAGAAGGTCACAATGCATTTTCATTACCTGTCGAAATTCCTTCTTTTGGCAGGTATATAACCTTTGTTTTATCCCTGAGGTCGGGTTATCAAACACTTGTTGTGCCATGCGCTCTAATTTTGCATATTCAACCGGGGGGAAGAAGGGCCCCTGTCTAGATAAGCGCCCTACTTCCTGCTCCTCGACACCATTTGGGTCCATAGTACCAGTCTGGGTACCATATGGGGGTGGGTATTCAGGGGGAGGAGGTGCAGTCGGGGCAAGGTGCGCGCCGTTAGGCTGGGGTCTGACAGGTGTTGTTAATCGCAAAAGGTTCTCTGTCAATCTGATTGTATCCTGATCAGCCTCGCTGTCAAGGCTGACTATCTCTTTCTCTGGCTTGGGGAGGAGTGGGTACATGCCTTTACTGAATTTTATCAATGCAGCCCGATCCTCTACATCTAGCCGGTGTTCAAACTCTTTGTTATCTAATTCACATGCCTTCTCCTGTAAGGTCCGTTTTTGCTTTTTCCTATCCTTTTTATCTTGGGACATTTTCTGCTTTATCGCTTCTGTTCGCCACTGGCGAATAGCATCGTGCTGGGCGGGGCGAACCTTTCTTTTTAATAACACTAATTCAAGATTTTCGATTATGGGTATACAAAAAGTGCCTGCTTTGGGCCATTTAAACTGAATGGACTTCTTTGTGTATTCCTCCCTGTTTTTACAAAACTGTACCGCCCCCAACCCATAAATGGTTAACATAGTGTAACATGGAGTGCCTTCAGCAGGCGCATGCACAGGTTCCTCATTCTTATTTCTATCGCACAAATTCCCCATTATTAATTACAATATCCTTACTACAATCAAAATAATACGTACCATAAAACTAATACCAATGTGGCTTACCATCCACCAATACTTTCTGCAGACACAAATGCACTCACCTCACCAAGGAGACCTCCCCTCTGTCTGGTTCGTCTGGTCCTTGGCAGAGCAGTCGTTCTCTCCTTCTTCTTGATCTCCGTCACAAGGGAGGACTGCGCTGTTTGCATTCAAAGGTGCGATGGTGTTTGGGCCCAGTTAAGTCGTCCACCGGAGACGGGAGCTCAATGGAAGGCATGCATCAAAGCGATGGACTGCATCTGCAAGGTCCACCAGTTCAGGGACGCCAATCAGTCAATGCTAAAATTCACCAGGCGGAGTACTCCATCAATAAACACACTAGTAAGTGAGTTCAACAATCATTTATTGCAATGCAAAGCTTCCGCGGAAGGGCTGACTGCAAGATACACCATAGGGATGTTATCTAGAGTGAGCTACTAACATTACAGTGAGCAGGCTCTTTATAGGAAAACGTTTACATTGAGTCTTATGACTGGCGCAAAGCCCAGGCACTTCCTGACATACAGTTTCCTGCCAAAACACTTTTGGCTGTTATTCCAGCCCTTGCGGTGACATTTTACAAAGGCCGGACATTGCAAATGGTCATTACTCATATAGCTTATCTAAGCAAGTCAAAATATCCTTCAGGATGCACGTGTAATCTTTAACATGCGTGGTCGTAAAAACAAGCTAATTCATCACATTTGACACAGTGGGGAATTTGCAAACTACACATATCTTGCCGCGGTAGTGATAATAATATCCATTCATGGGCTGCTGGACAATAGCAGGACATATCTTTTTACAGAATGACACACGAGCTCTGACACAAGTTCCCCTTCCCACATATCCTAGAGAATAACAACTCCGAATATAGATACGCTTTATGCTTATGTTTCGGGAAAGAGTGCAGATGCTAGCAATCATCATTCATAGTGCAGACCCCAGGGTCAGTGAATGCATGCTGACTCGCACGGCAGCTTTAGACAGGACGGGAAGTGCAAGAGCGTTAACAGACATTATTTATGTAGCCTTTACAGGAAAGGAGAGCAACAAGGGAACATTCCTGAACCTGTGAGTAATATATGTTCAAGGCGAAAACCCTGGGCCTCGTGTGCGGACACAAAAGCAGTTGGTTTAACATGGACATAATGCTATAACATGGGCAATGGGTTTAAGTCTTGCTGAGGCAAAGAAACATGGCAATTACATGAATTTGGTATTTACACATGCAGAAGTCCTCCATCCCATTCAGAACCTGGTTTACCATCCTTTGAAAAGTAGCAGGTGCATTTTTCAATCCAAAAGGCATAACCTTAAACTGGTATAAGACAACTGGGGTAGAAAATGCAGTTTTCTCCTTGGCATGGTCTGTCAGGGCTATTTGCCAATAGCCTGACGTCAAGTCAAATGTGCTGAGGAACTTGGCTGCACCAAGTCTATCCACCAACTCATCTGTCCTTGACAAAGGGTGGGCATCAGTCTTAGTGACTGCATTAAGAGCTCTGTAATCCACACAGAATCTAAGTTCTTTAGATCCTGCCTTTGGTACTAACACAACTGGGCTAGACCATGGACTAGTAGAGGGCTCTATCACCCCGAGATCAAGCATCTTGTTGACCTCACCTTTGATGTAGGTTCTTACATTTTCTGACATTCGATATCCTCTGCTTTTGACTGGCAGTCACCAGTGAGTATGTCATGCTGTCCCCAAGGGGTCAAGCCTGGTGAAAGTGAGAACAGAGAGGCAAACTGATTTAACATAGATTTGCACTCTTCCTGTTGCTCAGGTGTCAGATTTGAAGAGAGATTTACTCCTTCAATCTTTTCGTCTAAAGGTAAGCCTCTGAGGAGATCAGGAAGAGCTTCACTCTCTTCTTCTTCCTCTGATGATGCTAGAAGCAAAGCTCCTACATCATGTCTGGAGACATACGCTTTTAGTCTGTTGGTGTGGAAGACTGTTGGAGCCTCCTTGGGATTGCCCAAGTCCACCAGATAGTTGACCTCTCCAAGTGTACCCACAACTTTGAAGGGTCCCATCCATTTGTCTTGCAAGGCCCTCTGCCTTGTTGTAATCATAACGAGAACTAGCTGGTCCTGAGTAAACTCGACCATGTTAGCCTTTTGGTCGTGCCAGTGCTTGACCAATGCTTGCCCAGCTTTCAAGTTATCACTTGCTTCTGCCATCATTTGTGACATTCTCCTTCGGAGACCTATCACATAGTCAGTCACTCTGACTGGCTTGGGGGAAGGAGCACTCTCCAACCCCTCCTTGATCAGGGCCAACGGACCTCAGACCAAATGACCATAAAGAAGTTCAAAGGAAGAATAACCTACTCCCTCCTGAGGGACTTCTCTATAAGCAAAGAGAAAGCATGGCAGTAGAAGGTCCCACTTCCTTTTAAGGGGGTCCTCTAAAGCACCTATCATGCTCTTCATGGTTCTGTTGAACCTTTCAACCAGCCCATTTGTCTGAGGGTGGTATGCGGTTGAGAACTTGTAAGTAACTCTTCATGTTTTCCACATGGCTTTCATGTAGTGGGACATAAAATTCGACCCCCTGTCAGAGATTACTTCCTTAGGAAACCCAACCCTGGTAAAAATACCAAGGAGGGCCTTAGCCACAGCCGGAGGAATTGCCTCAGGGTATCTAGTAGCATGGTCTACTACAACAAGTATAAACCTGTTGCCTGAGGAAGTTGGAGGATCAAGGGGACCAACAATGTCAATCCCTACTCTCTCAAATGGGACTCCCACTACAGGGAGAGGCACTAAAGGTGCCACATTCTTGGAGCCAACCTTACCAGAAGTCTGGCAGGTGTGGCAGCTCCTGCAGTATTTATCTACTTCAGCCCCCATCTTTGGCCAATAAAAGTAGAGTGAGAGCCTTTCCTTAGTCTTCTTGAAACTCAAGTGACCAGCCAAAGGAATCTCATGGACTAACTGCAAGAACTGTGGTCTGTTCTCTTGGGGTACTACAAGTCGTTTGTTGTCCCCAGGTGCAGACTCTGTTAGTTCACTGTAGAAGAGGCCATCTTCCCATTGTACCCAGTGTAACCTATATTTCCCAGGCTCTTGCCCTTCAGCCTGAGCATCTGCCTGGTGGCGAAGACCTTCCAGAGTTGGACATTCTCTCTGTCCCTTACTGAAGTCTGCCCTGTTGGGTCCACCTTCTGCCAGTAAAGACTGCAGCTCAGGATGGTCAACAGGATCCAGATCTCCAATGAATTCCTGGCCTTCCACTAGCTCTTCTTCAGAGTCTAGTTCAATCACACAGGGTTGTACTTCCCTCTCAGCCTCAGCTGGAGGGGGAGTTACTGGTGTAACTTTGGACAACCTAGGGGAAGTCCTTGTTGGCTGCACTGGAGTGCTGGCTGTGAGGTTCTTTTTAGAAGTTTTAGGTTTCCCTTTTTCTTTTAGTTTCCTAGAGACAGCAGCTGACATCTTCAGTGGAGCAGGAGTGATCTCTTTCTTCATCATCTCCTTGGGAGTACCTCTCATGGTTCTCTCCCTTGCAGGTCTGGTGAGCTCCTGTAACCTTTTACTAGGAGGTCTGGGGGTATGTGACACAACTCCAAGAGTTTTCAAGTCATTACCCAGCAGAACCCTTCCTGGCACCTCACTTTGTATGCCGACAGGTTTCTTCACAGTCATGTCATTACACTGGATGAGAACTGGTAATTGGGGAAGCATCTGCACAGGCCCTCCAGCTAACTTGGTGAGGCGTTTGGGTGCCTTAGCAACATCCTCAGCCTGAAAAAACGATTTGTCCACCACAGTTATGCTGGCCCCAGTGTCCCTAATGGCAGGAGTCTCCTGAGCATTCACCTGGACACTGTCCTTTTAATACTCTTTAGTATTATCTGGGATAGAATTATAGACATCTAAGTGCTGTTGTTCCCACAAACCCAGAGACACTAAAGAACACTGGCTGAGACTCCAATGGGTTCATCAGCCAGCAATAGAAAGTTTCCACTTGCCATTTGTACTTCCTCCTCTGGAGCGAAGGCTAAGGAGACAAGATGGACCCCTGAAGGTTTACCCTTACATCTGGGATCTCCTTGCACATGGTCAGTAGAGCCACAAACAAAGCATTTACCAAATGCTTTCTGGAATGGTGGCTTGTTCTGACCTCCTTCTGGTTTGGCACCAGGAGGTACACTAGCATGATTTGGTTTCCCTTGTGGCTTACCCTTTTGGTAAGGGGCCCTCTTTGGAATTGGAATTATTAGAATTCTCTTTGGAGTCCTTTTTTGGCTGATTTCCCTCATCCTTTTTCTGAGTAGCCCCAGAATCCTTGTGAGTGGCCCTGTTGGCAACCCACAAGTCAGCAGCCTTAGCTAACTTCCTGGAATCTAATTCCCTTGAATCAGCGAAGTGCTGTCTGAGCTCAGGAGAGCAGGCATCATAAATTGACTCCAACATTACAAGATTCTTCATTCCTTCATAAGTGTTAACTCTGTAACCCTTAATCCATCCCTCTAAGTTTTTCAAACTTTCACTCACCCAGGTAGCCCAATCATGCTTTTTGAGGGCCCTAAACCTCTTAGGGTTTAGGGAAGGGGTCTTCCCAAATCTAGCTATTAAATCTAGTTTCACACATTCATAATCTTTCTTATCCACCTCCCCCAACTCCATTACCACATCAGTTGCAACAGGGGGAAGCCCAGAGAACAACCAGGGAAGTAACTCATTCCCTGTGATGTCCTGGAGCCCATGATTATACTCAAACATTTTTAACCAATCCAACACATCCAACTTAGGTTGATACATACCCACTAATTCCTTAGGCATCCGGGGTCTTTTGGGAACTCCTAGAGGAACCAGAGGAGAGAGAAGCATTTTCCACAGACAACTTTTTCATTTCTAGTTCATGATTAAGCTCTATTTCTCTGAGTCTTAACTCAGCTTGCTTCTGCTCAGCCTGGGCCTTCATTCTTCTGAACTCTAGCTCTTGGTTTCTTTCAGATTGAGCAATAAAACGTGTGTACTCTAATTCAAGCTTCATTTTTTCAAGTTCAAAATAAGCAGGGTTACATGTAGGTCCTGGTATAGGCCCAGTAGGTACAGTAGGTAAGGCAGACAGAGGCTCAGAGTGGCTAACTTCATTAGGTTCACCTTTCCTCTTCTGGCTCATTATCAAGACTTTGATTCAGATCAATACCATCACTGTTTTCTACATTTGCTGGGGGGGTAGATTCCTCTGAACCACCCAGACTTTGGTTTTCTAACAGTCTTTCTATAAGTTCCATTTTCTTGCCCTTCTCAGAGAGATTCTTATGTCTACACAATACTTTTAAGCAATCAGCAGTTTTGGCAGACAATGATTCTAGGCTATAACTCTCCATAGCAGACATAGTTAGAAAATCAGCTTTTTAGTGCTAAGCTCTGTGGTTAGTTGTCCTAAAGTGTTCAAAAAGTACTCTAAAGTGTATACTCAATACAAATCCCACCTCTGTACACCAGTGTTAGGCAGACACCTGTGCAGTTCCCTCTGGGACCACTGCAAAAGATTTAAGACTATAGGTGTTTGGTAGTACACCCACTTGGTAGCAGTCTTTACCACACAGATTCACTTGGTAGCTTTGGCTGAGCGGTCAGACTTCCCTCAAGAACAATTAGGCAGTGTTCAGAGTATTCACAATAGGTCAAAAGAACACAATAGAACAAGTAAACACTGACCAGGGCTTGGTGGAAAAGAGATATAATTATTTATTTAAAACCACAGCTAGAAAAACACACAGGCACTAATAGTAAGCAATTCAAAAACACGGTCACTAAAAGATATACACTCCCTTAGAAGAATATTAGACAATTCTTAAGTAAAGCCCCACTTATTTTCAGACAGCGGTGAGCGCTTAACGTATATGGGACTCTAATAATTTGTTTTAAAAGGGAGAGAAAAGCAGAGAATAAATTGAAACAGATCCCAACACTTTTTCACGAACACAACAAGAGAGAAAGGCAAAGTAACACCGTGAGTTTAAAGTCAGTAGGCCGAATCCACTTTAAGGGGATCAAAACGAAATGTGTCCAAGGTCACACGGTTGCAGTGCACAAGAATCTTGTAAAGGTTCAAAAAGAGTTGGACCAAAAGAAAGGGACCAGTTAGAGGGTCAAGGCGGCCAGCCCAGTCCAGAAGGTTAAGGGGTTATTATTACCTTGTAGCAATCTTTAGAAAGGGAGGCCTGGCTGACACGGTACCTTAAAGTAGTGAGAATACTCCAGCGGGGGCAGTTGTTCCTGGCAGCGGATGCAAGTCGGTGCTTCGTCCGGGGGAAGAGAGGATCTCGTCGGGGATGAAGACAGGAGTCCGTTGCACTGCCAGGGAAGAAACCAGCCGCGGAGTTCTCAGGTAAAAGGAGTGGTCCTTTTATTCACGGTCCAGTGGTAAGTGGCTATCCGGTTGCCGGGGTGCTTGGCACGGGCAATTCGACCATAAGCCGGTCTGGGGTGCGAAGAGAAGAAGGTAAACTGGTTGTGCCCACCAGTCAGGGGAAGAAGCCTCTCCAGCCGGGAGATCTTCTCTGTCGTCGGGAAGTGGTGAGTCGGTTCCGCAGGGCTCCACCGGTGGTGTTGTCGTGGTAGGTCGGCTCAGCTTCTCCCTCGTCGGATTCTCAGGTCCTGTGGCGACGTCTGAAGTTCCAGTCCCCAAAGCCCTGCTTTTATGCAGCACACCCCGATTCACTCAGCCTAGCTGTCAATCAAACATGCTAAGTGGTGAGCTGGCCGGCTCACCACTTGGGCCAATCACACAAGAGTGCGACTTGAGTTACCAAGGTAACTCAGTCCAGGGTGCCTAAACCCCCTCCCATGCCCCCTGTGGTACCCAGACAGAGTGGCACCACTTTTGGAGGCTTCTGTGGAGAAGCCCGCCAAAAAGTGGAACAAAGGGCGCGACTTGGGTTGGAGTCACAGAAGAGAACACAAACGCCATTTTAGAATCGAGTCCTGGCAAAAAATACCAACCGGCGAATTAATATTAAATAAATAAACCGGCGGTATGTTCGAGGCTATGAGAATTAAACAATTAAAGTTGGTAGCCTCGAACAATGGGAAAATCCCATAGGAATATATTCGCGGTCGAATATAAAAAGTAGTATCCACTGCCACCAGCCAAAACTCGATCAGGGGGGACGGAGACGTGCCCCCTCGACTAACAGTCCCTGGGGCAATCAAATTGCCCCGACCAGTACGTCCACAATATGATGGTTTGTACTGGTTTCTGTTAATAATTTGGGACTAGTAAAGCCAATGGTGACTTTACATGCCCTGGGAGACAGTAGTCAGTCCCAGGGTATGGAGTCTATGGTGGGGTGTTACTATGACACCCCTGTGTTACTGCACGGAGGGTGCTGTGTAACACACATAGTAAAAAAACACATGAGACCCTATGGAGTAAAGGACCCCATAGCCCATAAAACACATTAGCAGTCAAAGGAACACCATAAATCATGTCCAAGAGTGGGAGAAAAAGAGTCTCACTCTTGGCAGGAGAAAAAAAACAAACTCCAGAAATCCAGCAAAGCTGCTGGGGGAATCACTAGGTTAGGAAATTCAGCCTAAAGAGAGAATTTTCCCTAACAACCGATCAAACATTGGTTGAGATATAAAAATAATCATGTAGACAGGGTTTTGTTGTTTCAGAGTCCTTATATTGTCACTATTATTAGACTGACGCCACATCCTCTCTAAATTCCTAACTTTACGGCATAAAGAGTTGAGTTCTGTAGTGAACCACTTTGTATTCTATATCTGTGCACTACACGGTCTAAACAAGGCAGGTGGAGCTAGTCTAATAAATGTCTGTATGATGAGCTGATTTGAACTGCCAAGCAAAAAGTTTTTATTGTATTTAGTGATTCAGGTAACATGGACGGTAGACCTGAAACAGATTGTTTGGGAGTTTTTAGTAGCTGTCACAAACTTTACCTCAGAAAAAGGTATTCAAAAAGGTTGCCAAAACGGTCAGTCCAAGGGAAAGAAATTGGAGCGGAGACCTGGATATAAGGAGTCTTTGCAAAGAGCCGATCAATGTATGCCTGCATTGTGAGTAGGACATTCGATAAGGGTGCATCTTGTAGGGAATCAAATAATTGAGTCACATTCCTATTGGTTTTCAGAAATAAAATCACCCAGGACCACCACTGTACGGTTTTACATAAATTGGTCAGTCAATGTGTTCAAAGGTTCATCAAAGAAATTGTGTTACGGGCTAGGGGGCCTGGCCTGTGTACTATAAAAAGGTGATGTAATTGGCATGACCAGCTTTACATTGCAGTGGTATTAATTTGTGCCCAGGTTTGTTGAACAAGTAAACGTTGTTTTGTTAAGCTCGGATTTAAAAATAATAGCAAGTCCTCCACCCTGAGCTGGGTTTAGAAATACAAATATAATGATTAGGGGGATGTCCTAAAAAAAGGAGGATTCTTCTCCTCAATCCAAATATCTATCAGGAAACATGGACTTCAATAAAATGGAACAAACAAATGTGTTAGATTAAACGTTATTCTCCCCCAGTGCCCACCCCCTGGATTCATCTATCAACCCCATTGCCCTCTTTCTCTGGTGGCAAGCTTTTTATTCTGCATAACAGAAAACTGGACTGTGTAAAAGAAGCAAGGGCTACATAAGCAAAGTTTAGTTTGTGCTAGCTCAGATGCTTTCCTTTTGTAATCCTTCCATGTCCAACAAAAAAGACTGACGTATCACAGTAATCAGAACAGGTTTATTTATGAACCACACATATAACATATTTTGAACATACACGGTCACAGAAACAATGTTGATAAATACGAAAGACAGAAAAATGATAACATTATACAATATGGATCCTATAAACAGGAACAGCCAAGGTTGTGGCATGATAATCAGAACAGAAGGGGTTGAGGGGAAAGAAAAGCCATATCACATTCAGAAAGCATTTGTACTTGGTTCTTCCTCAGTGTGTAAGAACGGTTTTAGAGAATTGAATACAATCTTGAAAATTCACTTCCAAACGGGTATTAATCTTCTTAGAGATTATGGAGAGTAAGGCCAACTGCTTGCCAGCGGAGATCTAGTAGTTCATTTCCTGTGATCCCATGGCAGTTCATGTGGCACCTTGAAGCACATTGGAGGCATAGTAACTAGTCTTTCAGCAAAGTAGGGTGATGACTGTACATAGGCAATTATATTTTTTGCATAGCTAATTCAAAACACATACAGTATTTGTCATGGATATTTATAGTCTCAGGTGACAGGCACAGTGCGCTTTGGCATGATACGATACCCTATACGATATTCTTTAGCAAGTCACATAATGCAAATCTCCACTCTCTCCCCTATGTAGCGCTAGAAGCAAGTCACACTGCCTATGCGCAAGGTTATTGTGATGCAAAATATGCTGACTTAGCTAATGTTCTGGTAATGAATTCCAGCCCCATTTTGGCATCTACTGTGACCTGTCGATAAGCCTGTGTTTTTAAGTTTATATATGTATGCACACAAAATGTAAACAGAGAACTCTTAGAGTAGAGGTTTGGACACTGGACACTTGACGTTGAAAAGGAACCAGCATTGCCAGCTGGATTCTAACCTTTCCACCAGTATGCTTGTATTCCCCCTCCAGAATGAATTTGGTCAACATGTATGATTGTCATTTTTAAACAGATTGTCTGAGTTGTACAAAATTAAAGGAAAAGCGGTTTCACGTGTTGCTGCGGCTGTTTTCGCCATGGCTATTTTAACTGTGGTGTTTTCGGCGCAGCCTTTTTTTTTTTAATGGGGAACCCCCTCTTAAGCCCCACTTAACCCACCACAACCACCTCAGCCTGCCACCCAGCACCACAAATTCCCTCATCCAAATACACAACACAAATGTAACATAAAAAAAGAAATCATGTCACTGGCGAAAACACCACTGTTAAAATAGCTGGGACAAAAACATGGTAACCAGGAAAAGTGTATTGACCAAACAAGGGGAAACAATGTGCACATCCCTTTGGATGTTTCTTTGACTATCTGATTGGCCCTACGTTAGTTCTCTTAGTTGGAGGCTCACTGGTTTTTAAATGCTATATGATGCATTATCACATCAGTACACTTTCTATAAAGCAAATGTATATCTTTCTGCAGTGGCCACAAACTGCTACCACAATATTCAAGCTGTGTGTGTGCATGTTACTTCGGCAGCTTTGAAATTGATGTTGTAATTTATAGTGTTGCTTTCGTTGTGTTATTTTTATCTCTATAACAATACAAATTATTTTGAGAAGAAAGTGTGGATTAACAATTCTCAGGGGAGCTGTTCCTGTCTATGTTGAATACAAACATGAGCACACAGGGGCCTTGGTGGCTGTGCTCACAGCTGAGGAGTGGATTCATTGTTGGAGTGGGGAACTTAAAGATGCACAGTAACTGAAAATGTGGTTCATCACTTGTTGCACCCTGAGGAATAGCAAAAAATACTGCAGATCAGAAATGCCAAAATGTGAACAAGTGGTTTGTGCAGTACAGCAGAATAAAGCATAATATTTTTTACTGTCAGTGTTTCAGTTGCAGCTGTCCCCCTTCAGCACACAACTGTGCCAGCTTTGAGCACAGTCACTGAGCCCATCGGGGTGGTAAGAGATTTTCGTACCTTTCAGATGACCAATTCCCAACTACTGTCCAGTATTTTTCAATTCCTCTTTTTCACCCATTACCAATAGTGGAACCACCCATTCATTTCTCAAGTAAGGCGTTGTGGTGTATCTACAAACGGACCTTAATGGCTGCCCGCAGCCAGAGCAAAGGTGAGAGCACCCGATGAGTGGCTACAATTATGCAATGCGCTCACCTTGAAGGCTGAGTTGGGGCCTGTATGGCATGTGGGTCTTTGACTGGTCAGCCTTTTATAGGGGGTGACAGCACTTGATGGCTCTGCTCAGTACTGGGACATTACTTTGGGGCAATGACAGAAGAGCAGCGCCTGCCTATGTTACTTATATCAGACATGGAAAGGGCCATTGGCACAGCACCCCTCATTATATCTCATTAAATAACCAAACCGAAAGAAAATGTAAAAAAGTTAAAGGAGAGCAGCAGTGTAGAGGCGTGAACCAAACACATTTGGCTGCTCTTTTCCCCAAACAAAGGTTCTAACATCTAGTCCAACAATGCCATTGCTCTAACGTGGGCCTAAGTACTTAAGAACCTGAAAATGACTCATATGCAAAATGGACAGAGCCTACAAGGATACGTGATTAGGCAAAGCATGTGCATTGCTGGCTGTGCTCACAGCAAGGATGTTACAGTCAGTTAGGATGTTACAGGATATTGTTCCTGAAACCTTCGAGATTGAAAAGGAGACACCAAGTGGTCAATAAGCTGAGAGAGTCTCACATGTCTGTGCAGACCTTGTCCCCAGAGATTTTGGTGCCAAAAGCAGTGTTTTTGTACGGATGATACAGCCTTTTCGGGCAAAAAAAGGAGCGATATGTTCAACTGTCCCTCTCAAGTATAGTAACCCGTTGCAGAAGGCAAAAACAGAACAAGTTACACTTTCTTATAATATTTCATCTTTCTTTATTGGTTTTCACACAACAAGTAACTAAACAGTTCAGTTGCAAATACCCACTGTACGGTACCCCCTCCCTAACCTATCCCCCTCGGCTCACAGTGCATCCAATTTAGGACATGCATTTATACTTTGGATCTTGTTAATATTGTTTTGAACGAGCACCTGAATGTCTAGTACTAGATTCGCAAACCACAAGGCTGATTGTTTTGGGGCGTCCACGCACCCGGCCGGTTCGGAAACCTCATAGTGTTGTATCGGGGGACTGTGCCATCTGATCAGTTTCCAGGCAATATTGCCAAAAAGGTGGCCAGTAGTCAAAAAGGCGGCTAGTAGATGGAAGCGTTGACACGTACCTGGTTTCCCTTTGTTCACACATGTTCATGGTCTCCAACCATTTCTCAAAGGTGAGGAGGTGGCTTTTCCCTCAGGTTCTTGCCACCAGATATCTGGCTATCCCTGTGGCCATTCCCAACAGTTTCTTTTCAGTGCGGGATCCTCCTTCGATCAGGGCCAGTAGCCATAGTTCTGGAGAGTATGCATGTGTCGGAGAGAGCATTCCGGTCATATCTCCCTCTACCCTCCCCCAGAACATCCTGATAAGTGGACAGGTCCAGGCTGCACGATAAAAGACTGCTGGCTCTGTACCGCATCTTTTACAGGTGGGGGATCGCTAAAGAAAGAATCTACTCAGTTTAAGTGGGGAATGATGTATGAATTTGTAGTGGATCAATCTGTATCGGCAGTTTAGAGATAAGTGTCGAGTTTGCATATAAACCAGTTTCCATTAAGCCTCGCTCAGTGATTCACCCAGCGCGGTCTCCCATGTGTGTTTATACGATTTTCGTTGCACCCTTTTACCGCATCTAATCAATCTGTAAATGGTTGGGACCAGTTTTTTGATGGATAGAGGCTTGATCACATACTGTTACGCTGGGTGAGGTGCCGGGGCTCGTGGAAAGTCGGCCCATTTGGTCTTGAGTATCCCCCTTAGTCTGTAGTAGAACAGGAGAGTCACTGCGTTATGGGGCCCTTAGTACATAGTTCTTCCCATTGTACTAACTGACCGTTCTGTACCAAGTCTCCCAGGGTTTGCACCCCCAGAGCTCGAACATTTTCCAGATGAGACCTCTCGTGTTTCAGTGGGATCCCTATTGTCTTGCATATTTGTAGGTCAGGCTGATAATAGGGAGCGGTTCCCAGCAGCTGATTCACCAGCTTCCAGGCTTGACATGTCATGGCTATGGGTTGAACCTCCCCCCTCGGGATAGTACCTCTATTGCCCCAGATCATACCTATCAGTTTGTTCAGGTTTACGACTGCCTTTGCCAGCATGGAGTACAGGGAGTCGGGCCCAGCGGGGGGTTCCACCCCGATATGTACTGTACCTGAGCTGCTAGGTAATATAAATATATATCAAGGTATTCCAGGCCGCCGTGTTCATTGGGGCCTGCAAGTGTATCATATGCTATCCTGGGCTGCCCTCCTGCCCACACCAGCCTTATCTTCATTCTCTTAATGCAGGACCAGTAGTGGGCAAGGGGCCAAATCGGGACATTGTTCAAGATATATAATAATTTGGGCAGAATCACCATCTTGTCTAGGGCTATACGGGCAGCTTTGAAGATGGGGAGTAGTATCCAAGACTCTACCTTCTGTTCTTGGGCATCTAGGGTTTTTATATAGTTGTCCTTATACAGATCGTCCATTTTCATGGAGACCATAACGCCCAGATAGCATAGTAACTGGGGGCACCAGAGAAACTCGCCGCCCCCGTCTGTTCACTGAACTCTAGAAGTCTGAACTCTAGAAGTCAGAGGAAGAACCTCAGATTTATCCCAATTAATTCTGAGTCCAGACAGTTCTCCAAATCTGGTTACTTCTTGGGTTATGGGGTTCAGGTTTTGTCTGGGGTGCTTTTCATGCTGAAGGAGATTGTCTGCATATAGACATATGGAAGTAAGATGTGCGTGTACTCGGATCATTCGGTGTGTGTGTGTGTAGCTCACGTATATGGCAAGCCAGGGGCTCTATTGAAAGAGCAAATAGTATTGGGGAGAAGGTGCAGCCTTGGCATGTGCCACACGTGGGATAGGTATACTCCGAGATTGTGCCGTTCATACATATTGCAGATCTGGGAGCTGTGTATAGTAGTTGAACGCAGCGGAGATACATTAGTCCAAACCCTGAGCGCTGAAGCACCTCGAAGAGAAAGGTCCACTCGACCGAGTCGAAGGCCTTCTCAGTGTTGAGTGCCGCGATCACCATCAGTACCTCGGGGTCCACTTTGTGCATTAAGGAGAATAGGCGTCTCAGGTTACTCTGGGTGGACCGGCCAGGAATGAATCCGGCCTGGTCTGGAAGGACCAATGCTGGCATCTGTGGTTGTAGGCATTCTGTTAGTAGCTTGGCTAGGATTTTATTATCAGTATTGATCAGCGACAGTGGTCCATACGACACCAGCTGTCAATGATTCTTTCCAGGCTTTATGGGAAGGGTCACTAATGCCGATCTAGTGGTTTCCGGGAGGCTGCCAACAGACAATGCGATCTCGTACATTTCCATGAGATAGGGGAACAGCAGGTCCACATATGCCTTATAAAACTCTGCTGTTATACCATCCAGCCCTGGGGCTTTGCCATTAGGGAGAGATCTTATTGCATTGCTAATCTCTTCTTCAGTTATCAGGGTATTTAGAGAGCCACCCTGTTCCTAATCCAACCAGCCCAGTGCAATCTCGTCTAGGTATTGTGTCATTTCATCATGCCCCGCGTTGGACCGTGATGTGTTCAACCGGTTGTAATATTCCCGGAAGTCATCATTGATCCCCTGTAGGTCTTTGATAAGGGACCCCTTCTGATTCTCTATGTGATGGAGGTGGTTTGTTATTCCCGCCTAATGGCCCAGGCCAGGGTTCTACTCGGGAGGTCCCCCTCTCTGTATCTTGCTGCCAGTATCGGGTCACCACAGAACTTCTCCTCCCTGGATGCTAGCTGAAGCAGCTCTTCCCTGTGCGCCCTCACATCTTGACGTAACTCAGGTATGTCTAAGGTGCCTTGCCTGTTCTCCAGTTCCCGAATGGCGTCTTCCTGTATTCGCATGGACCTATGCAGAGCTTTCAGGACTCCCCCTTCTTTGCAGATACAACTCCTCTTATGTATGTTTTAAAGGCTTCCCATATCATCTTTCAGGACTCCCCCTTCTTTGCAGATACAACTCCTCTTATGTATGTTTTAAAGGCTTCCCATATCATGCCTTGGTCAGGTACTGACCTTGCATTGGCGTGGAAGCAGGTCACCATGTCCTGGCTTATTTCAGCTTAGAATGCTACATGCTCTGGGGATGTTGTTCTAAACCGCCACCGCAGCTGCCCAGTGGGTCATGCTAGGTCTGTGATGCGGACCAGTACTGGTGAGTGGTTCGATAGGATCCAAGGGGGGATGATTGCCTCTGTGACTTTCCTAACAATGGGGTAGGTGACCATTATGTAATCGATCCTGGATGTACCCTTGAGAAGAACGTGTATTCTCTAGTGTCAGGGTGTTCCTTTCGCCAGAAATTGTGAAGATCGTGATCGAGATGGAGGACCAAGTTTTAGCTGCTTGAGGGAGAGTCTGCTGGGAGGATGCAGACCGGTCTAGACCTAGTGTGAGGGCCAAATTAAAATCACCCACCCATATAATCTCATAGCCAGGGAACCTATGGATGTGTTTGGTGCATTAATGAAAGAACTCCAAGGATTTCATGTTTGGTGCATATATAATTATAAGTAGGAATTTGGTGCCGGGCAGTTCCCCTGCTAGTATTATGTAATGACCCTCTTCATCTTTAATCTGTTTGTGTAGTCTGTATTGCAGGGTACCATGGATATATATATATATAGCCACACCCCTAGCGTGCGTGGTGTAGGAAGGTTCCTATCTATGGATGCCCCATATCGCCAGCCCGAAGAGATGAGCACCTAGAGCTAGGGGCGTTTCTTGTAGACACAATATGTTTACCCTGTGGTTTTTGCTATAGTTTGCTATCAGCCGTGATTTCCTCTGGTTGGTAAGTCCCCTCACGTTCCAAGACATTATTGAAAGTGTCCCGCTCTGCTCTTCTCCTACTGTATATGTAGCTATACTACTTGTGAACCCTCAGTGGCAGTTATAGATGTTTGGAATTTAGGCCCGAACAATAATATCTCAAATGTGGGCAAGTGTGACTGTCCGTAGTGCATTGTGCGAGCCATGGAACCCCCTTCAATAACCTTAGTGACTATCCGCGTCAGTCGGAACTGTCAGCGTTGTGTTTCTCCCCTCCCAAATCATCCCACGTCAGAAACAAAAACCTACCAGCTACCGATCCCCCCCCGTCCCTAACTTCCAACATTAACATAACAGTCTGCAGTGGCTGTGGTTAGTTGTGTGCTAAGGGCGGCTAATTAGCTCCAAGTGGCTGCAGCCTTGTAGTATAGCACGCGGGCCCCGCCCATGGTCCCGGAGCCGTCATTGTACCTTAATAGGGGTCGTGTAGCATGTTGTCTCCATGTAGTGGTCGTTCAAGAGCAATGTGGTGAGCATCCAAGGGAGCTCCCCGGGTCGGGGAGGTTTATTGCAAAGGTAAAAAACAGTATCCGGTGAGGTAAAAAAAAAGAGTAGCCCCATTATGTTGAACTCGAAGCTTGGCCGGGTACAGCATGGCGTATTTAATACCTTTTTTGTGCAGAATGTTCTTGATATTTTGGAACGTTTTGAGCTGGTCTTGAACTGCTGGGCTTAAGTCCAGGCACAATTGATAGTGGAGGATCCCCACTGCAGCTCCATTTTCTACCTGGCGATTCGAAGGATGGTATCTCGGTCCCTGTAGCAGAAGATCCTGGCAATGATCAGGCATTCAGGGATGCCTGGGGGCAGCTTGCGGTCAGCGATCGGTGTGCCCGTCCCACCATGAACATCGAGGAGAGTGGGGGGTTGCCTAGGATATCCCCCAACAGAGTCTCTGTAAACTTGTCCATACGATCGATCGGGGTGGACTCCGGCACGGCTAGGATCCGGATGTTGTTCCGCCTGGAGCGCCCCTCCAGGTCCTCAAATTTGGCAAGTACTTTCTGTACAGTTTGTTGCAGGTCGGCCATTTCCCGTTGCAGGATGGCCACTTTGTCTTCGCCATCCCCAATTCGATGTTTGGTCTCTGACATGCGCCCGCAGAGCTTGTCGATTTTGATGGCCGAGATGTCCACCTTGTATGTCAGTGCATCTATCTTTGCCCTTAGGTTATCTGTGCTGTACTTTAGGGCCAACAGAGTCTGATTCGGGGCTGCAACGTCTATCTGGGATTGCATTTGGCTTTGGCCTGGAGACAGAGAATGTTGGGGCTGTTCTGCTCGCACAAATAGGTCCAACCTGGCCTGTTTCTTGGGATTTACCATGGTGGGGCCGTCTGCAGGTTAATTTGCCATGGGAGTGTCCCTACTCATGGTCCACATTCCTTGATGCAATGGTGGTGCTCCGCTGTGTGACGTGATGTATAGGGTGGTCTCCTCCAGCCTATCCCTGTGGGTCAGGTGCTTGGAACCACTGTCCTTCTGACCTGTAATCGCTTGTCTGCCGTACTGTTCTCACAGGTGATTATTCTATGGGCCTTGTGCCACGTTCCTTGCCCACAAGGGCGCCAGCTGATAACCGCCCAATGTGGCGGGATTATTCCACCTGTAGTGATGCCTTAAGTGGACCAGGTATAGTCCTCTGTGTCCTGCGTTGGGGGCGAGATGGTGCAGGACTCCTCAACACTGAGGGTGCCACTCTGTCACACTCTGATCCTGGGGCAGGGGTCGGGGGTGGCCTCCGGTACGGGTCCGGGGCCTCTGCCACATCTGGGATGTATGCACTGGGCAATCCAAAGTGATCACTTTGTCCGCGGTTCCCCGGCACCTCCCCAACTGTTGCGCCAGCTCATTGGTGGGGATCGTACTGCAATTTCACGGGGGGCCCCCAGGTCCACCCCTCGCTGACCGGGTCACAGCACCACACGCTTTTAGTCCTTTGTATGGTGGAGGACCCCTTGCCGGAGTAGCCCTCTGCCTTTCCTGGGATCAACGAGGATCCATAGACGTTGCTCAGGAAGTCCGGAGGGTAGTGGGTGTGGGGCAGCGGAAACTGGATCTTAGTTGTGTGGGTCAGCACTTCTCTCGGTCCGAGTTGTGGTCCATGGGGGATTATCAGGCGCACACTAGTACACGCGCGGGAGATTTTGTACTGCACTCGCCATGCACTGCGGTGCATTCATTGTCGGGTCCCAGGCTGATAGGGTTTTATCGCAGGTGCTAACCGCTACGCAGGGAGTTAGTGGCAGTTATTGTCCGATAGGCAGAAAGGATCCTCCCCACCCGAGTGCAGTTGAATTGCAGAGGCCGACCCTGTCACCACAGGTGTGGATATAGTTAGCAGGAGAATCTCCCATGAGGTGCGATGGATTTCACACAAAGTCTCCCTGAGGGGCCCAAACTAGACCCACAGTTGGCCGCAACCCTGGAAGACCCAATCACCCCAGACGAGGTCAAGGCAACTATTAGATCTTTACCCTCTGGGAAAGCCCCAGGTATGGATGGTCTCCCGGGGGAATTCTATAAGAAATATGAGGAGACCCTCGCCCCGCTGCTGGCACAAGTGTACAATGAGGCTTTCGAACGCGGCATACTCCCTGACTCCATGAGGGAAGCTGTAATCATCCCCTTGCTGAAGCCCGGCAAAGATGGAACAGATTGCGGTTCCTATAGACCTCTCTCCATGCTCAATGTCGACTGCAAAATACTTTCGGCACTCCTCGCCAATAGGCTACGCAAGGTGATCCCCCTGTTGATTCACCACGACCAAACTGGCTATGTACCTGGGCGCTCTATCACTGAAAACTTACGCAGGTTGCACCACATCATATACCGCACTGAGCATGACACCCAGAAATACGCGGTGGCATCACTAGACGCCACCAAGGCCTTTGATTCGGTTAATTGGGAATGGTTGTACGCCACCATGGCCAGGATGGGCATTGGACCCGCCTTTCTTAAATGGACCCATTTGCTTTACACACACCCCGAGGCTAGAGTGCGTACCAACAAGACGTACTCTGACAAATGGCCCCTCCACAGAGGCACACGACAGGGATGTCCCTTATCTCCCATGCTCTATATCATTGCTGCTGAGCCAGTGGCCGCGTACATCCGGCAGGAATACGGTGGGGGAGGCATTATACTTGATGGAGTGACTCACATCATCTCCATGTACGCGGACGACACCCTCCTCTACCTCAATAACCCTGAGCATCTCCTGCCCTACATCTTGGAGACTCTGGACTGCTTCCAAAAACACACAGGCATCCAGATAAACAAAGACAAGTCGTGTCTCTACCCCCTCGCAGCGCTACACAGCAATGAGGGCGGACCCCTGCCCCCACTGGCTCTCCAGTGGCAGGTAACGTCCTTTAAATACTTGGGCATTGTCATACACCGTAGCCCGTACACAGAACACATCCTCAACACAGTCAGATCAAAGGACGCACTCACCAACTCCATGGCTTTCTGGGGCAAACTTCCCCTTTCTGTGGCGGGGAGGGCGGGTCTCCTCAAAATGGTAGCGCTCCCACGCCTACTGCATTGCTTCACCAATGTCCCCTACAACATCCCCTCAGCCTTTTTCAGAGAATTGAACAAACTCTGCAGAGAATTCCTGTGGCAGGGAGGCAGGCACAGGGTGGGGCTTGACATCCTCCAGAGACCCTACGAGAGGGGCGGACTGAAAGCCCCTAATTTCGAACTATATTATCTGGCCAGCCAATTGAAACACGTAACGCACTGGATGGCGGACGAAACCACCACTGACACCAGACTTCTCCAGCCGGCCCTGCCACTACTGCTACTTAGAGACTTGTTGTGGGTCGAGAAGGGGGCTCCACAACGTCACCCATACCTGGCCGTGTTGGGAACCCAGCTCTGGAAGAGGGCCTGTAAGGCTGTGGGGCTGCGAGATCCGTACTCCCCACAGATCCCCATCGCTGCAGTCATGGCGACACCCTCATGGGGGCACACCGAGGCTCGCTCGGTATGGGAGCCCCACGGAGTAGCGACGCTGGGCGACCTCATGCACGAACACGAACTTTCTACATTCTCCGACCTCTGCGAAACCTCCAGAATATACGAGGCCCTGTTACAGGCAACAACAACGAATGAACTGAAATGCAAAAAGAGATGGGAGAGCGAAATGGGCCTTGTATTCGAGGACAACGCATGGGAAAAGATTACCCACTACCACAAAAAGACCTCCAGAAATGCACGCCTCCAATTAATACAGCTATACATCACGAACCGAGCCTACCTCACACCTGACGCCATATCTAAGTTCAAGGGGGCCTCGCCACAATCATGCCCCAAGTGCCATGCGCCACAAGCAGGAATGACCCATATGTTCTGGAGCTGCCCCATGGTCCTGAGGTTCTGGACCCAGGTACGAGATAGGGTGGCGCTGGCCGGGATAGAAGTCGAAATTCACGAACCAGCAGCTTGCATACTGGGGGCCTACAAGCGAAGCACCAAGAACAAGCCCCTAAATAGACTCCTGGACTTGATTTACATAACGGCAAAAAGGCGCATAGCCATGAGCTGGAAGAGCGCACGAGGACCTGGCGAGGCCCTTTGGTGGTACGATCTCAAGAGATGGGTCGCCGCGGAGACGGCGGCTTGGGAAATGGCCATCCAGGTACAAAAACTTGACTCCAGTGCAGATCTTCTCCGCTGGGTAGAACTGACTGAGCCGCTCCTCCGTTCAGCGACATCGGACAGCACTCCAAACAGTCCTGGTAGTCCCTGCTCGACACATGAGCACATTGAATGATTGGGGACTGACCTGTGGTCTCGGGGGGAGGGGGGCGGAACGGGTGGGGAGGGATTGTTGAGGTTGTTGGGGGGTTTTTTTTGTGTGGGTGTTACACATATTACACCGCTATGCCACGCACTGTTTGTTATATGTTTTGAAAAACCAATAAAGATTTTTCAAAAAAAAAAAGTCTCCCTGAGGGTAGGAGGTGCAGGAGTTACGTGGTAATGACAGGCAGTTTCACCCCCCGAAAGGGGGAGTTATGTATAGGCCCACTTGGACTCGGGCGGAGCGGCGGGTTTCCAGAAGCTGTGGCCCTGTCTTGGGAGTCCAGTGGCCGCCGCAGTCAGTGGCTGCAATGCTGAGGCGTGCAGCGCCTAGTAAGCGTCATATAGGCTGCTGTTGCAGTAAGGGAGTTCTGGAGAAGTTCTGTTTGTTTCTGCGCCCAATGATGTTGCTTCTGGGGTTCCAGGGGGGCAAAAAGTGCTCCAGAGGGTGGCCAGAGGAACCCTGGATTGGCAGCGGGCAGTTGCCGGTATTGCTCAAGTTGCCCAGGAGCCTCCACTCCCCCCGGGTGCCAGCGTGTCACAATGCCGCTCTCAATCCGCCACCTGCCGTGGTGCGAGCGGCGGGTGTGCCTCACCTCCAGGGTGTTATGGGCAGGAGCTCACGTTGAGTACTGGTGTCGCAGGGGGCATGCAATGCTGTCCCGGCTGTATCCACAAAAGGGAGCGAAGAACAACCGCTGGCTCTCGTGGGTTCCAGGCATTCTATGAGGTTCCTGGTGGTTGTGTCTTGGTCGGGGGAGTCCTGTCTCTGCCGCTGTTCTGCACCGCAGTGCAGTCCGTTGTGGTCTAGGATCAAGAGGGTTGCCAACAGGCCGATCTGTTCCACGATGGCCACGTGTAATGATTATCGCAGGCTGCCCACAGCAGAGTACTGCACGTCCGTGTGTACTGCCCCTGGCAAGCCGCTCAGGCTCCCGCTCTACGTTGCAATCATCGTCGGGGCTCAGGGGATCAGCTGTTCCTCAAGCAGCGGCCGGGAGGGCGCTTCTGGATCTCCCCCCAGCCTTGGATGTGGCCTGTCGCCAAGGCGGGCCATTCTTGTGCAGCGCCTAGATCACAATCTGCTATCCTCGCTCTGGCGCCAAGGCTCCACCCTTTCCCCACCTTGTCTCCAGGAGCCGCGATGAGGCAGTTGCTGGGCAGTGCCCCGTTTTGCTCACAGGGTGCTCGGCATGGTTAGATGATAGGTTCAATAGGTGCCCCAATGTTTGATTCTCATGTACTTTGGCTCCGGAGGCTGGACAGGGCCCTGATTCAGAGGATTTTTATGAGGATTATGGTGCCGTCGCTGGAGCCTTTCAGGCGGTGGCCATCTTGAAAGCCGCACAACAGCGCCCGCCCATCTTCGAGATATGCTGTTTGTGGAGATTAATTTCTATGACATGGGATCTTTATTAATATTCTTAGAAGATTAAAAGCTCTGCCTATAAGTGGATTTCAGAGCATATGCCATTAGAATAAATATATTTGAAAACTTTAAAACCCTTTAAAAACATACAGAAATGTCTATCTGACTGTTCTTGAATTTTGTAATTATGATTTCCTAAATTATATGCATTTGGTTATGAATATAGAAAATGAAATCTGTCACTTTAAGTCAGCCAAGCTTCACCAGTGTCCTGTTGTACAGTGAAATAACATTTGATCCTCAGTTAAAGATATAATTTATTTATTTTTACATTTATATAGCGCTCACACAGCCCGCAGGCATCGAGGCGCTGTTACAGGAATTAGTTGCGTAATTGTGCTTTTTTTTTTTGTCTTAGTTAGGTATTTATAACGCGCTTAAACACCCAGAGGTTTCTAAGCGCGGACCCAGGGATCGAACGTTGTTGCTTCGTGTCGTCTTGCTTCCAAGACGCGCACGCTGCAGCTGAGCTAATCTATGGAGCAAAGACGACTAAGCACACCCACATCTTTAGAAGTTTGCTTCTGATATGCAATCTTTCCCAAAATCTACAAATATTAACTTTGCTCAACATCTTTTGTGTTTAGCTTCATAAATAGATCATACCTTTGGAAGCACTTTGAATACCTTAGGGCTAATGGATCGCTCTGCCTGAGGATCACAACCCCACAACAGGTTGTGAGTCTTTACTCTCTGAGGCACCTACGCCAGCCAGCTTTGACACCTTGGAGGTCCCCTGCAGCACTGGCAGCATCACACCCATTGGCACATTTCTGATGGTAATATTTTTTCGGCCAAACACCTCTTCGAAAGAAAAGTTTTTTTCCAACTTTTGAGACCCTCAATGGTAAAGCATCCTTTACCGTTGAACATGCCATCAATGAGCTTAATGTTAATGTTCTTGACTTTGAGAACTTCCACCCATACAGTGCAGAGGCACAAATCAACACTAACTCCATTTGGGGCCCCCAAAGTACATCAACTATGGCTGCAAGAGTCAACATAACCTCAAATGATCCTGATGGGTTGTTAGACTGTCCAAGGCCCAGAAAGGTGAAAGAGACATAAGAAATAAAAGGCTACAAGATCTACACCTCTGCCTTCTCATTCCACCAAGTTCATGATCTTCGAGTCAGGGAAGGCCAGTGAACTTGCCATTCCTGTCCCCAACAAATACAGAGTGGAGTGCGTACTCGCCTCATTCTTTCAACTCCATTCCACTGAGTTTTTCTCCAACAGATGATATTTTGATAGCTGGCCCTCAGATTCTGTTACTTAAAAACATATGCCGCAATCAGTTGTTTCCTTCAACTAGATGGTTATTCTTGCACTTGGAACCACAGGGGCATACTAAGATTTAGGAGAGAGCTCAGTCACTACAAGATAGAGCTCACACCAGGTAAATTGTGGGCCAGTTGAGGATTTACTCCCATAAAGATTGTCTGGCCTTGAAATCATTTTTTTAAGTTCCTTGTCCATGTGATGTCCACTCGCCTCATGATGAAGTTCTGTTAACGCCTATGGGGAATGAAACAAGTCAGGCATTCAAGTCTTTGTTGCTTGGGGAGATGTAATGCCAATGGAAGTGTTAAACCATGTGGATGCACAATTGGTGCAGGATTGATATATATGGACAATAACCTTCAACCCAGAAGCGACTCATTAGTTACAAATTACTATGCATGTGTTTGTCTTGTTCAAATAGTTATTTGTGTTTGTATTTATTGTGTTTATACAGCGCTTTCATCCAAAGCGCTTTACATTATAACAACAGAATACATAGAAGATTTTAACAGAAGAAGCAATTTACAATGAATCGAACCAATAAAAAACAGTAAGTAGAGCAATTAATCTGTGAGAGAGAAGGGGAGGGGTGAGGAAGGGAAGGAGGAGGGGAGAAACAGAAGGGATATAAGGGTGAAAGTGAGGGAGGACAAGGGGAGGGGGGACGGAAGAGAGGTGGGGAAGGTTTCAAGGCGGTGAATGGAGAAGGAGAGATTTTAGGGAAGTGCAGAAGTTATAGAGGGATTCTATCTTTTGTGAATAATGAATTCCAATATTTGGATTGTTTGAATCCATTACAAAATTGTTTTGATCTGAAAAACATTATGGCATTGTTTTGTGACAGTGAAACAAACTTGATTGTTTTAGAAAAACATAATTAATAGATGTGTGTGTACCACACCAAATGTTCCACAAAGATATGATGTGTGTGGGTTAATACACAGGCTAGCCTAAAGTGGTTTGTGAAGGGGATTTCTACATGGTATGGCTGGTTCTGAATCTGGACGGATCACCTTCAATCCTCTACCTAGTTATATAGGATAGTATCCAGAATGCTCCTTATGTTGAACTCTTCAGGGCAGCAGCAAAAGTTGCTGTCAGCAATACCATTTAGTCAATGGTCTTTGAGACAATGCAATCAAAGGAATTTCCACAGCACCTCATTCTGTTAGTGCTGGGCATTGTAGAGCTGACTGTGAAAACCTACCTAACCTTAACGTCACGCAATCAAAGCAAAAGGCATGACAAACAGAAAATACCCTCAGATTTAGGCCTGTTGTTTCTCAGGAAACCTCCTGGGGGGTGGTTCATTCAGAGTTTGGCAATAATGGTAAAACATGCAGTACTCGAAATACAGCATGTTTTACTGCTTCACCAAATTATTAGTATCAAATCTGAAACTCTGAAATTGTTCCTATGTTTAGAGATGATTACTGCACAAAAAAGCAGTACAGCATGTGGTAATTACTGATCCCCATGGAGTCCTATGAGACTCCAAAATTGGGAATGAATGAAGAATCAGCGGGACTCAGAATCACACAGACCCTTCCTGTTACCGCATGAGCTATCAGTAATGCCATTTGGTGCTATTACCAGAGCAATGGCCTTGCTCTTGAGAGATCTTCCTGGTGAGGTTTACCATAGTTTAAGATCGAAGCCTGTCAAAAATGTTATATCGCTCATTATTGGGCTTTGCCCTGTTCAAAGCGTGTTATAATGCCGAAGTCACACAAACGAAGATGGAGGCTCAAGGAGGAAGGGCTATGGCAGGTTGCCTTGAACAGAAGATGAGTCTTCACAAGTGTGTTAAATCCTGAATGACAAGAGCAATAGTCAAAAATCTCAGCCACCTTGTGTAAACTATGGACCAGCAAACAATGGGGTCATGGTGTGGTGTCCAAACAATCTACCGTGAGATAGGGTGTTAGATTTACCTTTGTCATCTTCAAGCAAATAATTCCAGGCAAAGCCAGGGCCCATGCCACTCCACCTGAGAAAATCAACTACAGCTGGACTATGAAATGTTCCCATCTCTGAAATGTGCAAAGCAGCAACATCACATGTTTGAGAGACAATACTGTCTGGATTAATTAGAATCTGCTTCAGAGTGCCATGAGGAATAGGGGAGGTAAAAGAAGGGGCTTGGTGTTCGGGCAACAAAAACTGATCACAATTTGAGAAAAGGAACTATAAAGGAGCAGATGGGGTAAGGGTGCATCATTCAAATCAAGTCAAGTAGTCACACTCCTAAAGACCAAACTTCCAAAACTACCTTTGCAAACTAAATTTCAAGGAACCTGGGATTGGTAACCCTCGGTCTCCTGGGGGCAACCAGACGTGGTCTCCATCTCACTGTGCTTAGAGAGGCATCAGCTTCACCTCACTGATGATCCCCAACAAGGGTGAAACACGTGTATGGCGTTGCTGGTGGTACTCTCGTTCAGGTTGGAATTGCCATTGCATTTCGGTGCTGGACTGCCCCTGGGCAGATCAAAGACTGATATGCAAATGGATATTTCCCATCTGTGAAAGGCACAGTGAGTAAAAGCAGTGGCTGCGAACTCTCAAGTGGTTAATAACCACTGAACAGGTTATCAGGCCTTGTTCTGTCGAGAGAGGGGCGCCCGCTACCTTTGCAAACTAAATTTCAAGGAACCTGGGATTGGTAACCCTAGGTCTCCTGGGGGCAACCAGACGTGGTCTCCCTCTCACTGTGCTTAGAGAGGCATCAGCTTCACCTCACTGATGATCCCCAACAAGGGTGAAACACGTGTATGGGGTTGCTGGTGGTACTCTCGTTCAGGTTGGAATTGCCATTGCATTTCGGTGCTGGACTGCCCCTGGGCAGGACAAAGACTGATATGCAAATGGATATTTCCCATCTGTGAAAGGCACAGTGAGTAAAAGCAGTGGCTGCGAACTCTCAAGTGGTTAATAACCACTGAACAGGTTATCAGGCCTTGTTCTGTCGAGAGAGGGGCGCCCGCTACCTCTGCAAACTAAATTTCAAGGAACCTGGGATTGGTAACGCTAGGTCTCCTGGGGGCAACCAGACGTGGTCTCCCTCTCACTGTGCTTAGAGAGGCATCAGCTTCACCTCACTGATGATCCCCAACAAGGGTGAAACACGTGTATGGGGTTGCTGGTGGTACTCTCGTTCAGGTTGGAATTGCCATTGCATTTCGGTGCTGGACTGCCCCTGGGCAGGACAAAGACTGATATGCAAATGGATATTTCCCATCTGTGAAAGGCACAGTGAGTAAAAGCAGTGGCTGCGAACTCTCAAGTGGTTAATAACCACTGAACAGGTTATCAGGCCTTGTTCTGTCGAGAGAGGGGCGCCCGCTACCTTTGCAAACCAAACTTCCAAAACATCTGAAAATTCAAAACACAGAAGGCATCAATGCAGTGGTACATTGTAGTTTGAAATGAACCACTGGATCAGTGGTAAGGTGTTATCTAGAGTTTCACCCAATTTGGAGGAGATCAGAATTAAAATTACAGTGCACACGTCTACAGTCTGAGCAGTTGGCAGACAACGAGATAGAAAGGTAGGGCTGGTCACTTTTATTTTTCCAGAGAGAATGTTTCTCTCTCTTTGACACCAGAAGGACGTTGTTTACGGCAATGTAGACATCTACAAAACAAGCACCAAAGTGGGATCTAAGTGAGGCACACATATATGAAGTCTGAAAGTTTGTGGGACTGGTCCCTTTAATTTCTTGAGTGAACGTTCCTTTCTGACGGCGGAAGGACATTGTTTACAGCAAAGAAGAAACCTACAGAACAAGTCGCCCTGCAACCACCCTGACAGCCGACTTTTGCACTACACGTCACACGCTCACCATGTTTAAGCAGCATGGTGAGCGTGTGACGTGTAGTGCAAAAGACGGCAGTCAGGGTGGTTGCAGGACGACGTGTTAGGTGATTTACATCTTTGTTTGGTATGTAGTCTTGAGGGTTTGTTTAGTTTCGATAAATAGGGCTGCTGTCTAGTTTCAAGCATTCTGGTAGAATCTGGGGACTTAGATAATATGCTATTACGTTAAATTTGAGAAGCAAGAATGTGTTATGGCCTGCTATACTAAACTCTATGACGTATGTTTGTTTGTTTTATTACTTGTATTGCGCACCAGACCCAGGGGTAACCGGGCGCATTGCATATGACAATTTACAGCTTAGTTATAGAAACACAAGTTGGAGACGAAAATATATACAAGGCAAAAAAAGTAATAATACAAGTATTTACAGTCCTACTCAGCCAGGCGGTAAATGCAGAGAGGTAGGTGAGTGCAAGAGTCCAAGACAGTTGAAGGTCAAACGGGATAGGTCAAGGTCGGGCAGTGAGTAGTCTATTATTTGTCCACATCTTTGATCCATCTTGTAAGGTTGTGTCGGAAAGTGAGGTATGGTTGATATGTTCGCAAGGTGGATGGTAAGGAGTACCATAGTTAAGCTTCTTTGACCTGGAAGTTGCAGCCACCAACTCTAGATAGTTTAAATCTAGGTGTTGAGATGTTGTTAGAGTTTGAGGACCTGGTGAGTCTTGTTGGATTTATTCTCGTGAATCTCATAGAAAGGTAACGAGGTGCAGCATTATTGAGACATTTGTAGACGAGTGAGGCTACTTTTAGCTGGATTTTCGCCTGAGTTGAAAGCCAGTTATTGGCTCTTCTAAATTCAGTGATGTGGGCTCTTCTGGGAATACCTAGTGCTGCTCTAAGCGCGTTGTTCTGCAAGATTTGAATTCTTTTGATAACTTCCTTATTAGCCCCAATGTAAAGTGAGTTGCAATAGTCCAACTTCGATAAAACTAGTGCTCTAGCAAGTATGATGCAGCTATTGTTAGATAGGAAGGGTTTGCCTGCCCTGATCAGTTTGCAGGTGTAAGCGGTGGTGGAGGCCATCGCGTGGACCTGCTTGTTGAAAGATAGGGTAGAGTCCAGATAGAAACCCAGAGTTTTGACCGTGTGAGTGGAGGTGATTTGATTGTTATCAATGTTGAAAGAGGAATAGTTAGGGCCCAGTTTTTTTTAAGGTAGGGGGTGTGACAAGGAAGATGATTTCAGTTTTGTCATCATTCAGGGATAGTCCATGAATCGCCATCCATGCCTGGATGATGAGATACACCCTGTTCACCAAGGACAAATCCTTGTCATAATCACCAGTAAGTGGTAGGAGAATCTGAGTATCATCTGCATAATTAGTGTAGGTGATACCAAGATTGTCCAGATCATCGAAAAGGTGCTTCGTGAAAATGTTGTACAGTGTAGGAGAAACACAAGATACCTGGGGCACGCCGCATGTGATGGGGATGGAGTCTGCTGCTGCTGAGGAAGAGAAGACTCTCATGGTCCTGTTATTGAGGAAGGATTGGATCCATGCTGTGGCTTCTTCAGAGAAGTGCGCAGCCATGTCTAGATGCCTACAAAGGACCTTGTGGTTGACAAGGTCGAATGCAGCTAATAGTAAGGCAGGTTTCCCTTGATCCCTCAGCTCGTCAATTTGTGCCTTTAGGTCTAAAAGGGCTGTTTCAGTACCGTGCTGGGGGCGGAAGCCAGACTGCCGTACTCCTAGTAAATGGTTAGTTTCTAAGTGTTTCTGTATTTGTGAGTACGCCACTTTATCTATGATTTTTAAGAGGAATGGCACGGTGGTGATTGTGCGGTAATTCGTGGGTATGGCTGGGTCTAGGGTCTGTTTTTTAGGCAGTGGGAGTACCCAGGATTCTTTTAGGTTACTTGGTATAGACCTGTTGCGAATGAGGCGTTGATAAGTTTTGAGATGAAAGGAGCCAAGTATCTGGCTGCGTCCTTTATCAGTTGGGCTGGGCATTGGTCTCCCTGGCAATTTGATGGTTTGACTGACAGTATAGTTTTTTCAGTCTCAATAATGGATACTTTAGAGAATTTGAAACAAGGAGTGTCAATGTTATTTTTTGGAGGGGTGACAGCTATTTTAGGCATGGTATCCAGACTAATGGAGGATTCTTTCTTGGCAATTTTGGATTGGAGTGTTGTCACTTTGTTCGCCAGGGCTTGCTGGATATTGGTGCACCATAGCTTGTCTTTGACACAGTTGTCTGGCACTGGGATGGGAGATTCTATTTCCTTTAAGATGATGAAGAGTTCCTTCATACTAGAGTTGACTTGGGCTATTCTATTGTTGTAAGTTTCGCGTTTAGCCGACAGTATTTCATTTTTACAGAGGATAGATATATCCCTTAGCATGCTTTTATTTTCTTCAGAGGGTTGTAGTTTCCATGCAACTTCGCATTGTCTTTTTTTGGTACGAAGTGTTTTCAAGTGGGGGGTGTACCATGAATTGAGGTGGGCTTTAGGTTTGCTTTGTCTCATTTTAAGTGGTGCAATTGAGTCCAATGCTGAGGACTTAATTTTGTTGTACTCATTCACAAGAGTTTCAGGGTCCAGGTTGTCTGGAAGTGAATTGAGTGTGGGAAGGATGAGTGGGAGTAAATTATTTGGGGTAATGTTTTTCTTATTCCTTGTCGGGATGGGTGGTGCTAAGAGGACGATAGTGGGAGTAGGTCTATTGGTTTCTAGAGCAAATGTTATAAGGTGGTGGTCTGTCCAGATTTGGGGGGAGATCGATAGGATGGAGGCGTTGCAATTGTGGTCTGCCACCCAATCGAGTATCCTGCCTTTATTGTGGGTAGGGTGAAGCACTCTTTGTGAGAAGCCTAGTTCTGAGAGTAGATTGGCCACTCTGCTTGCTTGAAGGTCGTTCGTTTAGATCGTTAAAACCCAAGTTGACATCCCCTAAGAGGATAACCTGTGATGAATTTTTTAGGTTGTGAGATAGAATAGTAGAAAGGTCCTCCTCGAAGGTTCCAATGGGGCCTGGAGGTTTGTAAATCAAGTGGATGGTGAGGGTTTGAAAGTTGTTAATAACTAGCTTGGCTGTAAGACTTTCACAGGATTTAGTATCATTAGATGGAGCTAGCCTGGTAGATAAGTTAGATTTGACGATAAGGGCTATGCCGCCTCCAGGGCTTCGCTTCTATCTGATTTTAGGATTGAATTTGGTTGGAGTATTGCAAGATGAGTCATAATCAGCTGTCTGAAAATATTATGAAGAGAGTTGAACATTTAAAAACTAAAACTATTATGGCACATTTTAAGAAACATTATTCTATTAAGAATGCAGCCAAAAATGGGCTGAGTATAGAGAAATATAATTGAAAGATGATGCATTGTTGAGGGTTTGTTTAATCCTGCAAAAGGAATGGATAGTGGTGCCCACAGATATTCCAGCCACTCTGTCTAAAGAAGAAGCTACATTGAATGAAAGTTCCTTTTTTATCATTTATTTAATTGAAATGAGACAGAGCTTAAAGAATCTATACCACCTTAGATTTCTACACTGATCACAACAACGTTGCACGCGCTTCATTTGGAATTACTGAGACTGGTTCAACATGACAAAATATTTCTAATGAAGTAAAGGGCACTCAAGCTGTCATGATCTCTGCTTCCAAAAGGTCAGGGTTTTCCCAACTCCCTTGGAAGCAGATCCATAACCCAGGTTCCGAGTGCCAACCAGTCCCAATTGGGACCTTTTGGACCCAGTCCTGGCGCCAGTGGCACCAGGCTCATAAATATGCCCAGTCCCAGCGCTGGAAGCGCCGGGCTCATAATGCTTGGGTGGACTTACCTGCAGCAGACCATGCTGCTTACTTGCCTGCCAGTTGAGCCTCTGATCCCCTTCTGTTTGGAACTACTTTTCCTGTTGGGTGGGGCTGGAGCCACTCCCTAGATTCAGAACACTGGAACTCTTCTGGAAAGCAGGAACTCTTTTCTTACCTAGGCGTGGCTGTGGAAGGAGACACTGAAGCACTACAGGAGGCTATTTAAACCACACCCGGTGGATGAATCTTGCTTTGCGTTATTCTGCAACCTCTGCAGCAGAACGCTCATCGTGTCTTCTGCATCCGGTCCTGGGCCTAAGGAAAAAGGCTTACCATCCTGAATCCAGTCTTCAGCAACACCTATAAAGACAAGAAAGAACAGGTTAGCATTCCGGCATCTGAAAGGCAAAGGCTTACCATCCTGAATCCAGTCTTCAGCAACACCTATAAAGACAAGAAAGAACAGGTTAGCATTCCGGCATCTGAAAGGCAAAGGCTTACCTACTCTTCGTGCGCTCCGGAGGTCTTCACACTGCATTCCGGCATCTGAAAGACAAAAGCTTACCAACTCTTCGCACGCTCCGGAGGCCTTCGGCGCTGCATCCCGCATCTGAAAGACAAAACAAGGTGCGTTTAAAGACATTGGGGAACTTTAATACTCACGTGCCATTACTCCTTTCCACATCTAATCCAGTGGTTATTCCGGCACCCTGCAGCCGCTCCGAACTCGTACCTGCAAAATAAAAAGACAGTTAGAGCGCATCGTGAAGCAGGCAACAAGCGCTTACTTACGTGCTTCCAGGCGCTTCTATTCATCACACGGGCTCCATCTTCAACTCACTTCAGCCCGTCATCCGCCATCGCCGGAACCCTGCAAAACAAGAGACATCATTACTAAAGACTTTAAAGACATTTGAATGACTCGAAACTTACCGTTCCTGCAGTAAACGACGGACAGCAGTCCTCTGAAGTCAAGAGGCCTGCGCTACCTATCCAGTGAAGAAACTGGTTACAGCACCCTGCCCCGAGGCAGATGGAGAGCTCGGCATTCACTTACCTAAGGTGAGAGCATTAACCTTTGGGGGTCTACAGGAGAGGAGAAGAGGAAAGAGATAGGGACACCCCAATAACCCCAGTTCATTAACCCCATATTTTCTATCTGCAGACATCTTACTCTACACGTCAGGCCTACAGTGCAGAGGTCCAGCCCAAAGAGCCAACCGGGTGCTACACATCACCTTTGAAGATACGGTAGTCGCCCAGTCAAGACCGGCGCCTCTGCGAGAATCAGGTGAGCGTTACAGAACGCAAAGCCTACCGCAAAACTCTCGCCCAGGCGCTATGGAAACCTCGGATACTGACCCCCTAGCCCGGTTACTTGGGGAACTAAGGGCAGAAGTGCATGCAGCTCGTCAGGAAACGAATGCTCTAAGAAGGGAACTAATTATTTCCAAGGAGAGAACAGACAATCTTGCTAGACAAGTGCTACAGTCACAAGCCGGACAGACCCCGTTACCCGCATCAGGGGCAAATCTTCCTTCAACATCCTCTATGAATCCAGTGCAGATCAACCTACCTGGGAATGTACCTCTGGCTCCGCCCGAACGATTTTCTGGTGACCCAAAGAGGTTTGCAGTATTTATCAATCAGTGCCGGTTGCACTTCTTATGCCGGCCAGCAGCCTTTCCAACTGATCAAGCAAAAGTAGCTTTTGTACTTTCGTACCTTAGTGGCAATGCGGCAGACTGGTCGATCCCTCTAGTTAATCAAGACGATCCGGTTCTCCATGATTTTCAAGCCTTTCAGCTTAGTATGGAAAAACTGTTCGCAAGACATTCACAGGGGCAGGCCTTGGACAATGAGCTTCTTTCGTTGCAACAGGGTAATCAAGACCTTTTGGCTTATATTGCATCTTTCAATAGACTAATAGTGGAAACTCAATGGCCTGAGGACAAAAGGATTACGCTGTTTTATAGAGGTCTACGTGGAGAGCTCAAAGACGTTTTAGCCCAAGTAGTGAATCCCCCACAAGACTGTTCGGATTATATAGACTTGGTCGTTCAAATAGATCACAGGCTGCAGAACAGGAAGGCCGATCGTTCCAAGTTTGATGCTCGAGTATTTTCCAAACCGCCAACTCCTTCCAAAGGAGTAGACTCCGGGGAACCCATGCAAATAGGGGGTCTGAAAGGTTCTCTAACACAAAGGGAGCGGGAAAGGAGGAAACAGTTGCAATTATGCCTATATTGCGGAAACTCAGGGCACTTTCTTCGAGACTGTCCGGTGAAACCTGCCAAGAAGGCAGTAGGAGCTGCAGTAACCAAAGTTACAAACTCTGAGCAGGGAAACGACCTCGCCCGACAAGAATAGAGGTCCTCTTGCCGAGCGTGAAAACCAGTTCCGTGACCTCGCATTTCGTGATACCTATGGTCCTCATTAGCCCTGATAATCCGGATCGATTACATGCAATTGAAGCTTACGTCGACAGTGGTGCCATCGGCAATTATGTGGATCATGAAATGGTTTTGAGGATGAATCTAACTCTTTGTCCCAAGGCTGTAAAGGACGTCATTACTACGGTGGATGGTACGGAGATAGCCTCCGGGCCAGTAACGCATACCACTCAAGAGGTGACGCTAGTAAGTCAAGATGGACACCATGAGAAGATCGTGTTCGATGTGATCAAGGCCCCTCAGTTTCAGATTATTCTAGGAATACCTTGGTTAGAGAAACACAATCCTCTGATCGATTGGCGAGCAAGAACGGTCCAGTTTCCAGAATGTGTCTCTACTTGTCACCCTCCACCTGGTGTTGCACTGGCCGTAATTTCTTCAGAGACTCCCCAGTTACCTCCCGAATACCTAGAATACCAAGATGTTTTCCGGAAGGATCAGGCTAACTCTCTACCTCCTCATAGGTCTTATGACTGCCAGATAGACCTGATACCTGGATCTACTCCTCCTTGTAGTAGAATTTATGCCCTCACCGAGCCTGAGAACCTTCACCTTCGACAATACCTGGATCAATACCTGGCAAATGGGTTTATTCGTCCTTCCAAGTCCCCTGCTTCTTCAGCTTTGTTCTTCGTTCCAAAAAAGGAAGGAGACCTTAGAACTTGTATCGATTATCGCTCCCTGAACCAGATCACCGTTAAGAATAGATATCCGTTACCTTTGATCCCTGAACTCCTGGACCAAGTCAGAAAAGCATGCATATATACAAAGCTGGATCTTAGAGGAGCTTACCACTTGGTACGAGTAAAAGAGGGCGATGAATGGAAGACGGCCTTCCGCACCAAGTATGGGCTATTTGAATATCAGGTCATGCCCTTCGGACTTTGCAATGCCCCGGCCGCCTTTCAATATTTTATGAACGATGTCCTCAGAGAGCTCATAGATGTATGTGTTGTTGTTTACATTGACGACATCCTCGTTTATTCTTCATCGGAATCTGAACATCGGAAACACGTGAAAATGGTCCTCGAAAGATTGCGTCAACACAAACTTTTCGCTAAGTTGGAAAAATGTGTTTTCAACGTGACTGAAGTTGAATTCTTGGGATTCATATTATCACCTGGCGGAGTGCGTATGGATTCAAAGAAGGTCGATGCAGTTCTCAAATGGCCATCACCATCCTCCGTAAAAGGTGTGCAAAGCATGTTAGGCTTCGCTAACTTTTACCGCAGGTTTATCCCCGAATTCTCTCGAATAGTCCAGCCCATCACTGCCTTGTTAAAGAAAAACAAACGTTTTGAATGGTCTACCGAGGCGGAACAAGATTTCCAGGATTTGAAGACTAAATTTATCTCTGCACCAATCTTAAAACACCCTCGCCCCGAACTCCCCTACATCTTGGAAACTGATGCTTCAAGCCTTGCCATGGGGGCAGTTCTATCACAAAAGGACCCGGTAACCAATCAGTTGCATCCCGTGGCATTTTGGTCCCGCAAATTCTCGCCTCCTGAAATCAATTACACGATTACTGACAAGGAACTTCTGGCTATCAAGTCTGCCTTTAAGGCTTGGCGGCATTATCTGCTAGGGGCCCGACACATCGTTACTGTGATTACGGATCACCGAAACCTGCAATATTTGAAAACCGCAAAAGCCCAATCCTCTAGACAACTCCGTTGGGCATTATTCTTTGCCGAGTTTGACTTCATAATTACCTATCGACCTGGTACAAAGAACGGTAAAGCTGATGCCCTTTCTCGGATGGGAGTGGAAGAACACTTGATCAACCCTAAACCTGTACCAATCATTCCCGAACAAAGAATTCTGGGTGTAATCGCCACCGAATCCATAGAGGAAGTTAAGGATAAAGCCAGGCAACTTGTAACTCCAGCAGACATACAGAATTGGCATCTGCAGGGAAAGGACTTTGCAGTAAAGGACAACTTATTGTATTTCCAAGAACGATTATACCTACCCAGCACAGATTTACAGAAAAAAGTAATCTCTTGTTATCACGACTCTTTAATGGAAGGTCATCCCGGTATGGCCAAGACCTCAGAAAAGATCAAGCGCTACTTCTGGTGGCCGTCTTGGAAGAAAGATACCAGAGACTTTATAATGTCCTGTGGAGTATGCGCCCAAAACAAGAGTCAAAAGGAAAGACCAGCAGGCCTCTTACGCCCTATTGACATCCCACCTCGCCCTTGGCATACGCTTTCTATGGACTTCATCACCGATCTACCTCCATGCTCCGGATACAATACGATTCTAGTAATCGTGGACTTATTCTCCAAGATGGCGCATTTCATTCCGCTCAAAGGCTTGCCAACAGCAGCAACTCTGGCCCGAGAATTTCTCGAAAACATCGTCCGACTGCACGGTTTTCCTTCGGTTCTATTTTCGGATCGAGGTAGTCAATTTATTTCTCATTTTTGGCGAAGTTGCTGTCGGTCGGCTCAAATTGATGTGAGACTATCGACCAGTCACCACCCTCAGACCGACGGACAAACCGAGAGGACCAATCAAACTCTGGAACAGTATTTACGCTGCATGCTGCAACAAACTGAAAAAAACTTGGAAAGATATCCTTTGGATAGCCGAATATGCCTACAATAACTCTGTCCATTCGGGAACTGGGAAAACCCCGTTTTTTCTTTTGTACGGCAGTCACCCTCGAACCTCGGAGTTGGATCCCCTCCAAGATCTTGAAACACCAGCAGTAGACTACCTGCATTCTACAATCACCCAAGCCTTTAAGGAAGCTGTTTCTCACCATCAAAGGGCTAAAGAACAATACAAGAAAGGAGCAGATCAACATCGGAAGGAAGCCCCTCACTATCAAGTAGGGGATCAAGTCTGGTTATCCACCAAATATCTATCTCTAAAAGGGCCACGCACATTCAACCCAAGATACCTTGGTCCCTATTCCATCACTACCATAGTAAACCCAGTAGCGGTCAAGTTGGACTTGCCCCCGCGCATGAAGATACATCCGGTCTTCCACGTCTCTCTATTAAAACCCGTGCAACCTCAAACCCGACTAACCACATCTCCAAAACCTATCCTAGTTGATGGAGAACTCGAGTTTGAAGTCAAAAGCATTCTGGATTCCAAGATCTCCAAATCTAAATTATTCTACCTAATTGACTGGAAAGGCTACGGCCCCCAAGAGAGATCCTGGGAACCTGCTGAATATGTCCACGCTCCTCGCCTAATCAAAAGATTTCACCGAACATTTCCTGACAAGCCAAAACCCCCGGAGAAGCCCGGTTTGGGAGGGGCCTTGAGGGGGGGTACTGTCATGATCTCTGCTTCCAAAAGGTCAGGGTTTTCCCAACTCCCTTGGAAGCAGATCCATAACCCAGGTTCCGAGTGCCAACCAGTCCCAATTGGGACCTTTTGGACCCAGTCCTGGCGCCAGTGGCACCAGGCTCATAAATATGCCCAGTCCCAGCGCTGGAAGCGCCGGGCTCATAATGCTTGGGTGGACTTACCTGCAGCAGACCATGCTGCTTACTTGCCTGCCAGTTGAGCCTCTGATCCCCTTCTGTTTGGAACTACTTTTCCTGTTGGGTGGGGCTGGAGCCACTCCCTAGATTCAGAACACTGGAACTCTTCTGGAAAGCAGGAACTCTTTTCTTACCTAGGTGTGGCTGTGGAAGGAGAAACCGAAGCACTACAGGAGGCTATTTAAACCACACCCGGTGGATGAATCTTGCTTTGCGTTATTCTGCAACCTCTGCAGCAGAACGCTCATCGTGTCTTCTGCATCCGCTCCTGGGCCTAAGGAAAAAGGCTTACCATCCTGAATCCAGTCTTCAGCAACACCTATAAAGACAAGAAAGAACAGGTTAGCATTCCGGCATCTGAAAGGAAAAGGCTTACCATCCTGAATCCAGTCTTCAGCAACACCTATAAAGACAAGAAAGAACAGGTAAGCATTCCGGCATCTGAAAGGCAAAGGCTTACCTACTCTTCGTGCGCTCGGGAGGTCTTCACACTGCATTCCGGCATCTGAAAGACAAAAGCTTACCAACTCTTCGCACGCTCCGGAGGCCTTCGGCGCTGCATCCCGCATCTGAAAGACAAAACAAGGTGCGTTTAAAGACATTGGGGAACTTTAATACTCACGTGCCATTACTCCTTTCCACATCTAATCCAGTGGGTATTCCGGCACCCTGCAGCCGCTCCGAACTCGTACCTGCAAAATAAAAAGACAGTTAGAGCGCATCGTGAAGCAGGCAACAAGCGCTTACTTACGTGCTTCCAGGCGCTTCTATTCATCACACGGGCTCCATCTTCAACTCACTTCAGCCCGTCATCCGCCATCGCCGGAACCCTGCAAAACAAGAGACATCATTACTAAAGACTTTAAAGACATTTGAATGACTCGAAACTTACCGTTCGTGCAGTAAACGACGGACAGCAGTCCTCTGAAGTCAAGAGGCCTGCGCTACCTATCCAGTGAAGAAACTGGTTACAGCATCCTGCCCCGAGGCAGATGGAGAGCTCGGCATTCACTTACCTAAGGTGAGAGCGTTAACCTTTGGGGGTCTACAGGAGAGGAGAAGAGGAAAGAGATAGGGACACCCCAATAACCCGTTCATTAACCCCATATTTTCTATCTGCAGACATCTTACTCTACACGTCAGGCATACAGTGCACAGAGGTCCAGCCCAAAGAGCCAACCGGGTGCTACACATCACCTTTGAAGATACGGTAGTCGCCCAGTCAAGACCGGCGCCTCTGCGAGAATCAGGTGAGCGTTACACAAGCATTTGAATGAGCTTAAATAGTTAAGGTGGGTGCAAAACCTACAAGACAAGCAAGTGGTGCTGATATTTTCAGGACTAGAACTGAGGTCTTTGAATTTATAATCCTCCAGATTTCATTATATGGGAAATGAAATAAAGGCCGCTAATGATATGATGATTCAAACTGATGATTCATTATGAGAGAAGGGAGCCTTCAGTCCTGTTTAAAGAGCAAAAAAAGGGAAAAAAGGATGAAAAAAACAAACATAAAATACAAAAAGCGTTAGCAAAACAAGAAAAGTGAAGAGCAAAAATGTGGTGTAAAAATCAGTGAGAAATCGAAGAATACCATGCGAGCAAATGAGGAGGTCTTGTTGCGTACACTGCATGAGATACTAGGTGGAACAAGAAAGGTACAAAGAACAAAAGGGGATATCCAATAGACAGGATATTAGGAACATTTTGGCTTCTAAAATTGGAAGTTTGAAGATGGAAAATAGTACATTTAAAGAAAACGATAAGGAAGAGTGGGAATTGGAGATGGAGAACAATACTTCAGTGATCACTGCAGAGGAAACCTTATACTCCACTTTGGAAGAGGGCAACAAAGAATGAATAAAAGCGGTTTTGAAGTGTATAGGGATGCAAAATATTGGTGGTAAATCTACGCTGTTGTTGATGAATCAAGATTAAAAAAAAACAAAAGCTGATGGCTGGAAGATTTGTAATCAATCATACATACCCATGAGAACATCTCTGGGCAACCTTCCAGAGTATTGTTTTTCAGCCTGTTAAGCCATTACAGAAGGGAAAAGGCCGTATGACAATCAAGACTGGTAACAAGCCTGCTGGCCCTAGAAACGCGGCCAAAATATGCTTGCAGGGGTTTGTTGGCTTGTGCAGAAGGAATGTAACTAAGCAGTTTGAGATGGACTGCCCATTTTGGGGTGGGATCAAGCCTGATTTGCTTATGGTCTTCCCCTTTCTGTAATGGTCAAATAATGATGGTCTGGAGGGTTGCCCAGAGCAATGCCACGGTTCAGATTACTTCAGAACCTTCTATCCATCACCTCTTTTATGTTGCTCATGACTCCAGATGTAACACGCGAGTGGACAAAACATAACAGAGAGAGTTTATAAGCAAGTTCAGTCTGCCTCCAGGAAAAGAACAAAACAGGCTACAAGGTAGAATATCCTAAGAGCCAAATAGCCAGAAAAAGGGCATTGGCCATGAATAGATCAAGACACTTGAAAATGTTCCCAAACTATCCCGCAATTATGGATGCACACTACAGAAGTTGTTGTAAGAGTATCTTTTTCTTAGGAAAAATATAACTCTTTGGTAAAAATCAATGTCAATTCAGCCATAAAGGCATCAATTATGGCCGAAATAAGGCCATTTTGGTACTTGATATCTGTACAAGCTGCCCTCTTGGTCATGTTTACTTTGAGGATAAAGAAGGAGAAACTAAAAGGTTGAGTTAAAAAAATAAAAGCTAATAGTGGTAGCAGTGCTTTGATAGACATGAGAGTGAAGTATTTTAGGGACATGGAGGGGGTCCCTGAGAATTGAATATATGCCAAATGAAGGCATATATGCCAAATGAAGGTGAAAATGGGTGAGGGTGGAAAATATGGAATGACGTTGCCACATGCTTATATTGGGTAATTATGTTAAGCTGCATGGTCTAGGATTTCAACTTTCCAACAACTCATTTGCAAGACTATTGGGGCCCAGTGTTTTCCCAGAATTATTGTGTTCCAGTGTTGTTACCAGTTTACAGAGGATGAGCTCCATTTTCAGGGATTTGTTTGAGCGGCTGACAGCTCACATACTTTTATATTTTGCATATAACATAACTTACGGCCTCTCCCTCTCTTCCTTATATAGGTTCCCGTAATAGGACACAAAAGCTTCAGGGATTTCTGACAGTTTTTCCAATTTTGATGCATACTTACCTATAATCACTGTAAATATCTAGCCACCTGTCATGCCTATCAAGCTTTTACAAGTCCTTACCAACCATGTCTCCTCCTGTAGTCATCTTTCAGGAAGCCACACCACTTGCTTGGCCTTGTCTAGTAGTTGGAATCTGAGGGCTTCGCTTGCTCTTCCCAATCTCATAAATAACTCTAGATCCCTCTTAGTAAGATTGTCTTATTATACAGTTGTTTTGAAGCTCTCTAATCCCATTTCTGTCGATCATGTTATTCTGCTTTAATGAAGCTGTACTTGAAGCTAATGGCTTGAACTCTTCCTACTGTTTTGTATACTTCTCAAAGAGTGAATGGAATAAGGGAACTTTCAGTTCAAAGTATTCATAAGTTTGGGGTTTGAAATGTTCAGTTATATGTTCACCTTGTCAGCAGTGTGGGTTTAAACTTCATGTCCCCTGTGGCTTGAGCGAATTGCTACTGAGAATGACTAGCAGTGAAGACTTGTCAAATTCCCTTTGGCAAAATTCTGATCTCTTTAACCCTGTATATACCTGTATGGCAAGATGTTCCCTAGATTAAAGATGGAGGTGGGTACTTCTGAGAAATAGCCTCTGACTCGCTGGGTGGACATCAGCCAACATCCCACCCACCCTAGGCACTTTATGGTGAGGCGAATCCCATTGGAAGAACTCTAATGATCCAGGAGGGGGGGCATCTTTTAGACCCCCACACGATATGTAATTCAGATGCTTAGACATAGTGGGTGTATATAAACAGATGCCATTTTGTAGCCATAGTCAAAGCATGAGGCCTGCACAGCCATGCAGAATTTAGTGTATTAGACACAGGTTGCAAGCCTGAAGGACAAATCTGAATAGGCCTGCTCTGCTAGCTTTCACATAAACATTCCTTTGTTCTAAAATTGTTTCCAATATGTGTGTTCTACAAAGAATGCGCCCTGCAAGGCCACGAGACAGTGCCGGGTGTCATGGCGTACGTTATATCCCACACAGGCCAGAGCAGGCCTCCGACCCTCACCAAGCCAACCATAAGTTATAGCCCCTACAATGGCCCGTTCCCAGGATCCCTGAATTCCAAGATACCAGTTGATCCCAGACCACTGACCATAAACCAATCCACCATAAAAGATCTAAGAGCACGGTCGCCCCGCCCTTTATTATATAATGACATTATTTATAATGCGAGGTACAGGGAGGGATGAATTATAGTTAAAAAGCGAGGTTGAAAGCCTTGGAAGCCGAGAGACGCGATTGGGATGAGTGAAGGATGTGTGGGTCAGCACGACCTTGGGACTCCCTCTGTGCCAGTCTTTCAGCATGCCAGGTGCCATGTATAATCATAGAATAGCACTATTCACAAGTGTAGCTAATTGCTCCTTTGGTCTTGGTTCCCTGGAGACTATGAGCCCAGCAGACCCCACGTGATGGCCTGGCATCCTCTATGGGGCAGGCTGGCAATGGATGGGGTCGCAGCAACCAGCCATGCAGGTTTTCACCCTATGTAGTGACAAAGATTATGATGCTGTATTGCTTTTTAAGCTTCTGCTTGCACCCCTTTTCCTCAGAGTGTTCCATGGCAGCAGAGTTCTTTACTGATGTACCTATGTTTGTAGAAATAAAACTTGCTATCCTGGCAAGAGTTTCTTGAGCCTTTTTTCCCTAGCAGGTTGTATTTTTTCTAGCGTGAGCGTTTAGGGGCGTGCCTTCACTCTATAAGTCACAGTTGAGAGGCAAGGGCATGGGATATAGGATACCCTGGCTGCCATGGACTAATGCCAGTACGCCAGAAATTGTAGCATTCAGAGGGCCTCCAAGCTGTTGCTTTCCTTATTTACTATGTGACTCATGACTTCCTTGTGTAGTCGCCATGGCCATAAGGTTTGATATGGAAAAAGGAAGGGAACCAAAGAGCCCCACTCGCAAGCTCAATGTCAGATGGCTTTGCAAGCTGCAGTTTGACATTTATGGAAGTCAGCTTGAAAAACAACCAAAAATGGCAAGCAAGAGTTTTCGAGCCAAGGGGATGCTTGAGCTTACTGCCTTCCTAGAATTTGAGAGATCGTACCATGAGAAACCCACACGTCTGTGCAGCCATTCTTGAGTCAGACGAAAAGAGAGGAGACGCTGCCGGTCTCAAAGTTTATGGAAGGCCCCTTTATATCCTTGGTATGCTGATCCCCTCAGCCACACGCAGTAGAACTAGTTTCTCAAGGGAGATGGTAGTTAACACCAGTTCTAGCAAATCCTAAAGTCTGCTGTAATGGACAACTGCCACATGTGTCCTGCTTACCATTCCAATTACTATTGAGATCGAAGTAAAGAAGAGGAACCAAAGGTGAAACATCTAAGTAAGCAGGTGGAAGTGCAAAAACAGCTGAAGACAGGAAAATAAGAGGGGACAGAAGGAAGGGAATTACCAAGGGAGGATGGAGAGAAGGAGGCAGAAGGGAAGATACAAATTGAGGAAGGAAAGGAGGTGAGCGAGGTACATGTAGAGGAAGGAAAAGAGGAGAGACATTCAGGATGTGAATGAAGAGAGGGCAAGGAAGGAGTAAGGAGAGGAACAGATCAAGAGGAGGAGACAGACAGGCAACTGGGAATGGAAACCATGACCAACAAGGGCAGCAACAGGAAGTAAGCCTTAGCTGAGGGAATGGGTAGCAGAGTCATTTAAGTACTGGACCAGGATGTTTCTCCAATGCTGGTTAAGAGAGGGCAGTCCCAGGCCCAGTGCTAAGCTACAAAGACGTAAGGGAGGTGGCCCTTGCTGAAGACCTACACTGAGATGGTTGGGCCCAATCGCAAAGGTGTGGGGAAAGGCAGAATTCCCTTGGAGCCCATTTCTTGTTGCAGTGTCTGATGCTTGACTCCTGTCAGACACATTATGGGTACTCAGACTTCTTAATAGTGGCCATGAAAGACACAGAGCAAAGAAAGAAGTGTTCACCCCCCCTACAAAAACCATTATTTGTAGGGACCAGCAGGCGATCTGGACCTAAGAGAAAGAGGGATTGACTGAGCACCACAATCTAAAGGAAGTGAATGACGTATAGTCCTTAACCTCATCACTGTCAGTTCACCAAAATAAATAACATGGTGATTTTTCAATTGTTTTTGAATGATATGTTAACTCATCAGCCGTAATATGTGATATGAAAACTGAGATAACAGATCTTGTAACAGTACTGCCTATCCCAGCTTCCATGTGTTTGACAGAGCACTCATTCAGTGACCAGAATCTCTTAACGTTTGGGTTTATTTTCCCAGGGAAAACAAGAGTGTGCTAGAAGAGAATCTCACCCGTGAGGGAAGCCCCAAATTTGCCTGAATGTGCTGTGCTCATCCTCAACATTATATCAAATAAACTTGTCTGAAAAACAATGAAGAAACCTTTCAGCCAGAGAATCATGGAACCACTTCCTCACTGGGACGCTCAGCACCCAGCACCTACTGGAGGTCAAACCATCCCTACCAGCTAGATGAGCGGACAGCTGCCTAACCACTCAGTCGGAAAGAACCTCAAGACTAAAGAAGTAAGTAAGGAGGTCAAACCTCTGGAAGATCTTACCCAGTTCTATAGGGCTTATAAATAGCTCTACTTAAGATCGCCAGTATAATTCTGTTGCCTAGTGCATTGCCGACTTGTCGCCTGATTTAGCGCTTTGTGCCTCGTGGAGTACCACTTCTTGTGCGCTGTGTTGCCCCCAAACACCATAGTTATACTGTGGGGAGTACAGACACCAGTTATCCATCTAGTTACTTCTCTCTTTCTAGTCTGACCCATCCAAATGCTGCTCATTGAACCAGCCCACAGGTGACATAGCTAGGATTCCATAGGCAGCCCTGCTTCCCGCACCAGGCTGGAAGATGTAGGATACAACAGTACTCTCAATATGTCTAGCAGCTCTTTCGGTAAAATCGTTGTTGATACAATTGGTTTGGGGACATATCCAATCCAGGGCAAGCTGGCAAATACTAAACATACCATATGCTTTGGGGGGCATTGGCACTTCAGACTTGAAAACATATTATTTGACGTCACAGATCCAACATGCAATAACTGGTTCACAGCCCCTTCTGAAGGTCAAAATGGATATCTGGAAACATTCCTGCTTCTCCTAAGAATTTGCAATATTTCTCATTGGGATGCCACCAAAAAAGGCAGAATGATATTCCTTGTGTTGCGGTCACCCTCTAGGCCGGGGCGAGTCTGCAACCATCTCATATCATGATTTACTATACCTTGATAGGATAGACGGTCTGCTTTCTCTGTTAATTTATGTGATCAGTCTATTAATGGGCGGTGTAGAATCCTAGTAAAAAAAACTTCTCCTGGAAATACATAAAAGAATTTGAACGTGAAAATCATTCAGTAACAGCCATATTTTATTATCAACTCCAAACATTTTGGAATCCTGTTTAGAGTAGCATGTAACAAAATAACATTTTATTATTTCAACATATTTAAGGTTCGATCTTCTTTCAATTAATTCTGTCATTGGGAAATAGGAGTAGAATTTGACTTATGATGATGTTCTTTTTACCATGATGTGATTGGAACTGATGGGTATTATACTTTTTTTTGCCCTACTTATGTTACCATAAGAAGGAAAACTGTAATCTCCCATTTAGGGTACAGGGGCTTTGCGCATTATAAACCGGCTCTGCTTCATATAATTTTAATGGCAGATAGGGCATTAGCATTTGCTAGTAACAAAAATGTAACAAAGGTCTTTTGTATTAGTAGTAGGTATTTTCAAATAAATTAAATAGTACAGGTACAGTCAATCTTTTTATCAGATCCTTATTTGATGTAAATTGTATTGAAGTTCATATGTGCTTTGTATTGTTTTTGTGCTTTATTTATTTTTCTATGACATTTATGGTTTCAACCAAAATAAATAATATAAAAAATAACCAGCAAAACCTCACAAAAATACCACTTATTGTTTGTTCCTAAAGCTTTTTATTTTGAATACGATATAAAAGGTATATGACCCAAAACAGGTATCTATGGACACATAAAACACTACAGAAGATGCATTTACCCAATAAGCTATGATATTGGTATTGAGTTGTGCTGCATAGGACTCCTTTCCCGCAAGGGTACCCATGTTCACAAGTAACCAAGCTGGAAGCAGGATGACGCATGATCCAAGGTGAAGCTATTAGTATGTGTGTATGGGTGTTGTTTGCGTCTTCTAGATGTATTGCAATCATTTGTATTTATCTTCAACATGACATCAAATGTATGACAGTCATTATACAATGCGCCTTTTACGCAAATATATCTGCAGAATTTGAATTAACTCTCTCAGCAATGCTAATCATGTTAAATTCTCTAGCTTACACGTTAAACCTGTATAGAACTGGTCCTCGATCACCTCAGATATTAAGAATGGGGGCTGTAACCTGTAGGTTATACCCAATCTCTGCAACACAGGTTTATTTGTAAAGCGCTTATACACAAGTAAAGTGCTTCAAAGCACTTCAAGGTGGGAAGGGAACAAGGGATTACAGTTATCATTCTTAGGCCTTGAAGATTCCGAATAATCAAACAACAATAGCTAGCATACTAGGCCAGAGGCATAGCTACTAGTGTAAGTGCGTGACAAGGAGTGAGGAGAGAAGTGGGGGGGGGCATACAGTACAATAACGAAGAGCTATGTCTGGATAGGGAGGGGAGACAGAGAATGGACCGGACAGACAGACTTGCTAGGACTAGTCATTCAAGGTTGTGCAAGTGCACAGAGACAGGAAGTGTGAGGGTGGGGGAGGGGGACAAGTGTCCCCAGTCCAGCAGGGGCCAGAGTTAAGTGCAGAGTGTTTGCCCCTCTCATGGAGCATAATGCAGTAGTGCCAAGCAAAGTGCATGGCCCGGAGGCAAATGCAGGACTGGTGGTGGGAGCCTGGGACCTGTAGGGCTCTGGAGGTGCACCAGACGAGCAGTCAGTGAGCTGAGCAGGTTGGGGAAGAGAAAGAAGAAGGGAGAGAAGCGAGGGGAGAGGAGGTTAGCAGGGGAGAGGGAGAGAGCACGAGGAAGAGAAAAGGAAGGCCTTGAGACCTTATTATAAATAGTAGGGGAGAGGGAGAGAGAAAGTGGAAGAGAAAAGGAAGGCCTCCAGACCGTATTATAAAGCATATGGAATGAGGGCTTCTGAAACTGACACTTGTACTTACGTTTCCAACTGTTTTGCTAAAATATAGTGCTTATGGATAAACTTGGCTAGACGTGTATGAACATAGTACTGTTTTGTAACAATGTTCTGAACATTTCTAAAGTTATCGGGAACCAAACACCTTTGACAAGTGTTTTTGAGTGTATCTTGATCCCTACACTGTCCAAACAGGATTTTAAAATGCACCATGTTGTTTCATTGTTGGCACATTTAATAGGCATGTAAAGGTTTCTCTCATTCAGAACTAGACTCAACACCGTAGGATCAGGATTCTAAGACAGCTCTATTTAGTGTACCCTTCAGCCCATCAGATTTTCTGGGAGGGCTGGTTAATGGTCAGGAATTCACAGAATGTGGTTGCAATTCACAGCACAGGCTTTGGCAGATAAGTGGTCCTCACTGGAAACAGCATCTTAAGAAAAAATTGTTGGCCACTTCCACATATGCTTTTAAGAAATTAAGCACTGGGCCGCACTCACCGTTAGTTAATTGTCCACTGAGATTATTTGTTGTCTTTCATGCAGATCCAGGGCTTTAAAGATCCACAATGTGCAGTTTCTGCTCTATTCACATACAGGAAGGCACATTTCATGGTGGAATTGTGATCAATCAATGGCAGTCTAGAGAGGTAAAAAGTGACATGCGATGTGTAAGCACCAAGCTACCAACAAAGTTAGTTTCACAAAGTTCAACAAAGCTTGCCACAAATATACCCTAATGCACAAAAGGCACACACATTACTTGGTTGTTTAAAAATCTCTACAAGAAATGCCACATATAGAATAGATATGTCCTAAAATATTAAGTACAAAGACGGTTGCAGAAGAAAGAAACGCCATTCAAGTCAAACAATAAAGGAAGGTACATCTCAGAGCCCAGAAGGAAGTATAATGACAGCCAACATCCCCACTGTTGGTGCTTAGTGGAGGGTACCAGTCACATTTTGATATCAGGTGACCTTGGGGGGACCAGACACTTCATAATAAAGCTGCTTATGAAAGAGAAAATAAAGGATGCTGCATAATCACTTCATGCCCACCGCATTGCCGCTCTCTGCCCCTACTTTCAGTGCTATGCGGATGACACTCATCTCATTTTCAGGCTCCATTCCGCCACCTCTTCTCCTTCTCTCATCTCTGACTGTCTGTTTGCTACCCAGGAGTGGTGTGCTGCCAATGATCTCTGCCTTAATGCCACTAAGACCAAGATTCTCCTCATCGGCACACCTGCTTCCTCCTTTCCTGTCACTCTCTGGCCAGCTTCTCTTGGCCCTCTCCCAGCTCCCACCTGTGAGGCTAAAAACCTTGGGACATCTTCGACTCCACACTCTCCTTCTCTCCTCACATCTCTGACGTCTCTAAGTCACACTACCAGCTGCACCTCCTCAGAGGTATTCTTCCTTTCCTCTCCATTCCCCAGAAGCTCACTGTCTTCAGAGCTCCGGTTCTCTCTAGGCTGGACTACTCCAACAGCCACTTTCTAAATCGGCATGCCTCTACTCTCTGCCCTCTGCAACTCATCCAAAACAGGACTGTGAGATTTGTCCTTGGCCTCAAGCCCCAGGATCGTCTCTCTCCATGACTGAAATCTCTGCACTGGCTCTCAGTGGTGGCAAGGATTAAGTTCAAAACCCTCTGGATTGTCCACAAAGACTTCTTTGGCCTGGAACCTCAATACCTTCAACTCTCTCTTCCTAAATATCTTCCTTCTTAAGCTCTACGCTCATCCGACTCCAACTCCCTCAGGGTCAGTCGCTTCTCCAAACAACAAGTTGGTGGTAGATCTATTTCTTCTGCTGGGGCCTCCCCCTGGAACAGCCTCCCTGCATCTCTGAAACTTGAGGAGAACCATCTCTGGTTCCGGAGCACCTCAAGACCTTCCTCTTTGCTTCTGCTTTCTCTCCTCCTCTCCCCTACTGGTCTCCTGGCTGAAACTGCACTGGTTACCTGGCTACCATCTGATCTCAGGCCCAGGTCTCCTCCCCGCCAGTTGCACACCTGCACTGCCCCCCCTGGCCACCCTTGCACTCATGGACTGTTTCTGTATCCCTCCAGCCCCCTACCAGTACTTGACACCTTGATGTCTGCCCTTACCCTTGCACTTGCCATCATCTAGCTACACTTTTTTATTTATTGTCTTTATTTATTTGACAGTTTTTCTATGTACTGCACTGCCCCTCCCCCTTTACCAAGCACTTTTCACCTTCCCCCGTCCCCTGCACTTCACTTGCACAATCTCAATGTCACTTGGCCTAGTAAGATCGTTGTCTCTGTCTTCTCTCTGTTCCCCTTCCCTTGCCTCGTTGCGCTTTGAAACACTTGTGTATAGGCGTGTTATAAATGCCATATCGTATCATATCATTTATTTTAAGCTCATTGGCTATGGCCTTTGTCTTCCGTTATAACAAAGGACAGTACAACGGCGGGTGTCCTAGTGTAACCTTTTGCTATGCACTTTGGCAATAGCTGTACAAGCGGATCAGGAGATAGGGTAGTGAAGGGGACACATGAGACTCCTCTATTCTCCTCTCCCTTACATCACCAACCAGGAGTGGTTAACTTCATTGAAGCGCCGGGTGCCTCCACTTGACTTTCGGTAATGTGAATTTTATTCACATTAAATTGTCCGCATTTCAATAGGCGTTAATTTTCCTGCAAATGAGCGTGAATACATGAAAAACATCTACAGTCTCAATCTTCATAAGTCAGTTTACAGAGCGCCATGCATGTTCTGTTGTACTGCTTTAGATATACTTTATCCCTGCACTTGCGAACCGTTTTTTCAATGATGAACACACATCGGACACCTTTGCCTAACCTGCTTCATTTTCAAAAGGGGGTTATCCGTCAATTGTACTTCCCACAATGTTTTAGACATGCATTGTTCGCCCCCTTTCCCAACCCTTAGCTGGATTACCGACTTTATTAGGCACATCATTTCTAAAAGGCGTCTAGGGTTCAACATGTGGCATATTTTACATAGAAAATTATCTGTATAAGATAGTTCCAAACATTCATGAGCCTTCTGTTGGGGATCCTCACTTTTCTGCCCTGAGCACCATCTGTGGCTGTGAAGTCCTGACTAGCTGGGATTTCAACCCATGTTGCAGCGATGTGTCTGCATCATCTTTAACGCTATTGGTCTCTATTAACGAGATACAATACTTACAGAGGCTATTATCGCGTTCCCCCGGGTTTTCAATTTGGTTTGAACAACAACGCAATTAATAATGATAGTCATCGCTACAGCTTGGCTCTCCTCAATGCTGTCCACTGTATCAGTTAGCAGCTGTGAACAAAACAAGCACATGGTTTTAACTAAGGACTAGCTGTCACACTCCTAGAAAATACAAATGTTTGCTTTAAAAGTATAGACACCGGTGGGCACGTAGTCCGATATCTGGTCCACATGGGCCCCCATATTTCCCAAAGTTCCATTGGGGTGGGGGTCACTAACAAGCATCATAACTGCATTATTCTGCACAACCATGGGCTCATATCCGCTGTCTTCAGAGTTCACAGCATCTGTGAACGAATGCCCAGGCTCCACGACCAGAGGTTGCTCCAGAACCACGTTGTCGCCCGAGGTAGCCATTTCCAAATTATCCATGGTTACAGCTGTTTGCTCCTTAATTTTTTTAATCAAATCTCCAACATCAGCCCATAGCTGTGGCGATAATCGGGAGATTGGTGCTGACAAAAAGCGCAGCCATGTTCTCGCAGAACTCCCCGGTCTCGCGATCTGCCATCAAATCCTGGGCGTCCTCCATCTCATCAACCCCTTAAGACAATAAGCGGTATGGCTATCGCTGGAATCGCCAGAACTTCCAGGAGTTACTTTCCCCACGCTGAATAACCCCTGGGAAGTCAGAAGAGCGCACATGTTTCTGCGGCGTACAATAACAGCTATATATCTGGATTTGAATACCCTCTGTGAGAAACTTAGGGGTATTCTCCCATTAAGACCATGAGCGTCCTCTAGTCAGATGGTCAGGGGAGGGCCAACACTCTTGGATCCCAACCCTGGGGGTGGACGAGCAAGGGAGGATCACCTGGGTAGGGGAACCCAGGGTTGCCTTCGTGGGAATTCCACAGGCGAGGTTGCACTGTTCAGACGGGGTGATAGAAGAGGAGGAGGAAGCCCCGTACACCTTCATGGGATACAATGATTCCCGTCACCCTAATCCTGCTCTAATTTTCCCTAATTCCAATCCCGTCATGCATTACCCCAGGGGGAGGAAGGAAAGAGTCAATAGCTCAAGGTGAGGAAGAAAGAAAAAACAACTAAAACAAAGACAGAAGTCTGATATTACTATCCATTCATCCTCTACCAATTTAGATCACAGGGAAAGCCATCAAGACTCATGTTTGTATAATCAACCTTCAGGAATATGGAAGGGGGCAACCATCCCCTTGAGGGAAAACCAGGCTAGAGGATTTCCCTATCTCCATTGTCGATTCCCTGAAAGAGCAGGAAACAGATCTATCCTTCGAAACCCTTACATCACCACCTCCCAATTTTTTAGCAAATACTGAGAAGAGGAAGAGCAGCAGGGTGCAGTAAAGATTACCCATAAAAACAACATGGAGAAAGTAAGGGAAACCTACTTTAGAAAGAACTCAGCTTGTCCCACTAATAGAGTCAGTCAGGGTCAGGCATTTAATAATGACCATTCACACCTGAATCTACTTGACATTTTTTTCAACTATAAAAGGTGTGGTGTTTCACAAGGAGGTGAGCGAGCTGTGGATGCTGTCCAGAGCCGAGAAGCTAAGGAGCAGAGAGCAGCAGGAGTAGAAGCCAGTAGGAGATCTGTGTGCCGATGTGCTGGCCCAGTGTTTGAGAGGGGCTGCAGCGTGGTTGGGGAGCTGTGTCTCCAAGGAGCCATAGTAAGGCAGCCTGTGACCTGCTGGTGGTGTTCGGCAGAATGCTTGTTCCCTTGGGACGTGTGTCCGTCACAAGGGTATCTGAGGAACAGGTGGTGAGACCTGACCTCAACCCTGTGTATCTGGAGCGATCGCTTGTCAACGTGACGCTGCCTGGTGAGTGAGGGAGAGAAACTCGGGAGCGTGTGCTTGACTGGAGCGGAGAGGGAGAAAGTGGCACGAAGCGTAAAGTGAGATAAAGTGTAAGAAGTACAGAAAGGTGTAACAGATAATCATAAAAAGAGAAATAGAGAGAAGAAAGTCATGCTATCAGCATGCAGAGAAAGAAGGAAGTTGCCCTAGCGACACAGAAGAAAAGTAAAGTGAAAGAAAAGCATTTGAACAATGCAAAGAAGGAAATGTAGAATAAAGACTTTTAAAGTGCAGAGTGTGCACAGTAAAGAGAGGAAAGTGTGTCAAGTGTGCAGGAAGCACGAGAAAGTAATGGACAAGTGCAAGGGTTCACTTTAAGGGAAAGGAAAGTATGTAAGGTTCGCAAGATGCACGATAAGAAAGCAAAGGAAGGTGCAAGAGTGCACGGTGGAAAACAAGAACAGTAAAGAGAAGGTGCAAGTGTACACGAGGAAGAAGCAAAGGAGAACAAGAAGGTGTTCAGGAAGCACCTGAAGGTGAAATATCAGAATGGTCACGCCTAGGAGAAACAAAGAACCAGGCAGTTTTGAAAGTCTCTGATTGTACCCCACAAGTGAGGCGGGTGTGAAAGAACGGTATCTGAAAGGAGAGGTACATCCTGACAAGCTGAACTTGTATTTTAGACCAAAAGGGGCCTAAGCTTGGGGAGGGGACCCGTGAAAGGCCTAACAAAGTGGAATATCTATAATCTATTATTTCATGATATTGAAGGAAAAGCAAAGTGCATCCTGACAAAACTGAATTTAGTGTTGGAAACTGAAAGACGCCTTAGCTTGGGGAAGGGAGCCCTAAGAGGCCTAACAAAGTTGGAGACTTGTTGTTTTGGTGTGTTGAAAGGATTGAAGCTTGGGGAAGAGAACACTAAGAAGTTTCAAAAGGAGCTGTTATATTTCTTTGGTGGTGTTTGGAAAGTTGAAGCTTGGGGAAGGGAACCCCAAGGAACCAAAGACACTGAAAGGATTTGAAAATATTGCAAGGGGTCTGTGCAGAAGGTCTTACAAACAGCCCTTTTTGATAGAACCCATTTTTGTGACATTGACCAAACTACACCTGGGGAGAAGACCACCTGAAACCAACCAATGGTAATTGTTTCTGTTGAACCACTGTTTTCTTTTTTTTAAAGACTTACTTTCACATTTTTATAAAGAGTGATGCTAAGCATAAGTTTAGACACAGACTGACTTTTATTTTTAGACTTTCAAGCGTCGACAACCTTTAGAAACATCAGTTAAGTGAACCAACCCTTTAGTTAGGGCATGGTAGGCATTACCCCAACCCAGGAACCTTAGCAAATAAAGGTTTTGAAACTAACATGTTTGAGTCTGTGTCTCCCTTGATACCATGCCTGTCACACATCTCTCCCAACAGCGTCGTAGCCTTAGAACCGCCCCCTTGTATCAAAAGTATATACAATGTATATACATTTTGTTTGGGCCTTATAAAATGTTCTATATGAAATCAAAAATATATCAAATTCATATCCAATGTATATCAAAAGGGGCAGGTTTAGGGTGAGAAAAGGGACATGGCCACCTGTCAACTGAAATGCTTGATGGTAGGTATCCCCTTCTACTACTCACAAACAATTTAAAAAATGCATAATTTATATTAGTTCTGTGAACTACCATTAAAAACAAGATAATAAATAATACATTTGTAGGAAAACATCTCCAGAATGGTGAGATAAAGTGCAATAATGTTAGTAGTCAGGAAAGTGCAAGTGCTTAGTAGTATTTTCCTAGCACTTTAGATTGAAATGCGGCTGATTGTCTGAACGTACTGATAGCATTGGGTGTATATGGTGACTTATATCTGGGTCTCTCCTCAAGAGATGCCAACATTTTGGTAAGATTTTTCTCACTTCTAAAGCTCCTTAGTTGAATGTCGTGATAAATCTTATACAATTTGATTGTTCTTGGCGTACCAGGGTCTGGACAGCATTTCTACTTTTATATTTACGTTTGATGCGTAGAAATTCACCATATGGTATACTTTCTTTTCAGCACATGGGGTGTGCATTGTTGGCATGTAAAACAGAGTTGGTGCTTGTGGCTTTACGGTATAGTTCGGTGGTAATAAATCCCTGTACCACCTTTACCTTGATGTCCAGGTAAACTATTTCCATTCAGTCATGATGTTCTTTGAATTTCAAATAAATAAATATCGTTGATGTTAAGTATCTTGAAAAATTGTAGCCATTCTGCATCAGTGCCATCCCATATTTATATATATATATATATATATATATATATATATATATATATATATATATATATGATACATTACTCACCGTAATCGTATTTCTGATGCTTGTATCTGCTTAGATTCACATGCTGTGCATAGGCCGACATCTAGTGGAAGCTGCGGAGTATTACTGTTTGTTTTTCGAAACTCGAAAATGGGCGTCGACACAGGCGTGCCAGTAATACTATCCCTAGTGTGACGTCCACTGTACCCAAGATCCCTCACGCGTCTAGGATCCTCAGATTGTATTTTTTCTGACATGAGGAAGCATGAGGAGTAGCGTGAGTACAGAATAATCCAAGCAGATAGACAGAAAGGTAAGACTACAAGCAATCATGCGCCTTCTCTCGGAGGGGAGGAAGGGTGGGTCGCATGTGAATCTAAGCAGATACAAGCATCAGAAATACGATTACGGTGAGTAATGTATCCCTTCTGAGGCTTGTGGAATCTGCTTAGATCACATGCTGTGCATAGATTAGCGAGCAGTACCAGAAGAAGGAGGTGGGATGTGAGAAAGGTCATGAGCAAACAGGTGTCTTAGAACCGCTTGTCCCACTTGTGTATCTGTCTTGGAATGAGTGTCAATGCAGTAATGCTGAGTAAAAGTGTGAATAGAGCTCCAAGTAGCTGCTTTGCAAATGGTGTCGAGGGGAACATTTGCAATGAAAGCCAGAGTGGCCCCAATGCCTCTAGTAGAATGGGCCCTTGGCGTAAAAGGCAGAGTCTTTTCAGAAAGAGAGTAACACAGCTGTATACAGTTGATGATCCACTTCGAGATCGCGCCTTTAGAGACGCGATCCCCCTCTCTGCCTGTAGCTACGGAGACAAACAGTTGATCTGTTTTCCTTAGCGGTCTGGTTTTATTTACATAGTAGAGGACCGCCCTACGCACATCAAGGGTGTGTAGTTTCACCTCAGCTGAGCTTTGCGGGTTTTGGAAGAAAGCCGGAAGCTCGATGGACTGGTTTACATGGAACTTAGATATAAATTTAGGTGAGAACCTAGGGTGTGTGCGTAAAACCAGTTTGTCCTTGTGGATAGTAAAGAAAGGATCCTGCACTGACAGAGCCTGAATTTCACTGACCCTTCTTATAGAGGTAATGGCTACTAAGAAGGCCGTTTTATAAGTCAGGTGTTTGAGACTACTTTTATGCATGGGTTCGAAAGGGGGCCCCATGAGCTTAGCTAGCACCACATTGAGGTCCCATCCTGGCGGTGGGTTCGAAATAGGAGGGTGAAGTCTCTTTACTCCTTCCATGAAGGCTTTAACTACTGGTACTTTCCACCACGATACTTTGTTATGGGATGTGGTGTAAGCCGAGAGGGCTGCCAGGTGTACCTTCAGAGAGTTAAAAACCAAACCTGCGTCCAGCAGGTGGAGCATGTATGTTACAATGTTGGAAGGAGTGCAATCAACTGGGTTGATTTGTTTATTCTGGCACCAAATAACGAATCTTTTCCACTTGTCAAAGTAACAGTGCCTTGTGTTTGGTTTCCTGGATTCTTTTAGGATGTCCATACACCTCTGTGGTAAATTGAGATGGCCAAACTCTATGACCTCAGGAGCCATGCTGCCAGGTTCATTGAGTTGGGTTCCTGGTGCACTGTTTGACCTTGTTGCTGGGACAGTAGGTTGTACCAGGCTGGGAGTTTGATGGGCTCGCACACCGCCATCCTGCGTAGGTGTGGAAACCATGGTTGTCTCGCCCACATGGGAGCAACTAGGATGAGCGTCATCGATTCCTTGTTCATCTTGTACACCACCTTCCTGATGAGAGGAGTTGGTGGAAAAGCGTACGCAAACATCCCTGACCAGTTCATCCACAGGGCGTTCCTTTGGGAGTCTGGCTGGGGAAACCTGGATGCAAATCCTGGGCATTGTTTGTTTTCGCTTGTGGCGAATAGGTCTATAGTGGGGAAACCCCACTGAGAGAAGAGATCTTCTACGATATCTCTGTGGAGGACCCATTCGTGTTCTTCTGGGAGGGAGTCTCTGCTTAGGGCATCCGCTAGGGAATTGAGCTCCCCTGGAACATGTTGTGATGACAGGAAGATGTTCCGTCTGAGTGCCCATATCCAGATTTTCTGGGCGAGCTTGGACAGATTTGGCGAACGAGTCCCTCCTTGTTTGTTCAGATAGAACATGGCGGTCGTGCTGTCCGTCCGGATCTGCACCGACAAGTTTAGCAGATGGGGCTCGAACGCCCGAAGCGCTCGGAATACTGCCAGAAGCTCTAGCAGGTTGATGTGGTTCTTGTCTACTGAGTGAGACCAGAGACCCTGAGCTGTGTGGTGGAGATGGTGAGCTCCCCACCCAGTCAGGCATGCATCTGTAGTCACCACTGCCTGTACTTCGGGATCGTAAAAGGGTTTTCCACTTGCGAGATTCTCTCTTGTCCACCAGTGTAAGCTATGTACGAGTGTTGGCGAAACGACCACTAGATCGTCCCACTGACCACTTGCCTGAGACCACTGTTTCGCCAACCATTCCTGCATGGGACGCATGCGCAGACGCGCGTGGGGGACCAGGTGAATGCATGACGCCATCATGCCCAGTAACCGCATTGCTTTGCGTACCGTTATTTGTTGACCTGACTGATAATGTTGAATTTGCAGTAGTAAATTCCGAATTCTCTCTTCCGAAGGGAAGGTCAACCCTTTCTGAGTATCTAGGATTGCTCCTAGGAACTGTTTTGAGGTGCTTGGCACCAGACTTGACTTCTTCTCGTTGATAGAGAAGCCTAATTCGTGGAGGAGGTCGATAGTCCTCTGAATGTTTGACCTGCAAATTCCTGGGGTTTCCCCCGTTATGAGCCAGTCGTCCAGATAAGGGTACACTGGGATTGCCTCCCTGCGTAGGTGTGCAGCTGCCACCGCCAGTACCTTGGTGAATACCCTTGGTGCTGAAGCTATCCCGAAGGGCAGTACCTTGAATTGGTAGTGGCGACTGTCCACCTTGAAGCGCAAGTATTTTCTGTGCGCTGGGAGCATGGAAATATGGAAATAGGCATCTTTCATATCCAAGGTTGCCATGTAATCCCCCTTTTTTAGGAGGGGGATTACCTCTTGTAGCGTGGTCATACGGAATTTTTGGGGCTTGACATACTTGTTGGCAGGCCGTAAGTCCAATACTGGGCGCATTGTTAAATCTTTCTTTGGCACAAGGAAGTAAGTTGAATAGATACCCTTGTTTACCTGGTGTCCTGGGACGAGTTCTATCGCGTCCTTTTGTAGCAGAATGGCGATCTCCTCGAGAAGGATCTTTTGATGTTCTAAGGAGTGTATTCTTTGTCGTGGAGGGTGGTTCCGGGGACGCTGCAGTAATTCTATACAATATCCTGTGGACACTGTTGACAGCACCCATCTGTCTGAGGTGATCCCTTCCCAAGCCTGGGTGAAGTTGGAAATGCGTCCCCCTACTGGGGTTGCGTGAGAAGGGACCCTGAACTGAGCGTCACTGCTTTGGTGGAGGCGTGCCGCCTCCCTTGTTGGGGCTGCCTCTGCCTCTTCCACGACCTCTCTTGTTACCCCTGCCGTAACTTTGGGTAGAGTGCTGGTTGTTGTTCCATTGTGTACCCTGTCCTTGGGCATAGTTGCCTCTTTGTGAATTTTGGCCGCGTGGGCGACGAAAATTACTGTTCCCTCTCTGGTTAGGGGGTTTGTTGGTAAACTGGCCAAGGGATCGTATTCGTCCTTGGCATTCTTAAGTGCGTCTTCGACCGCTTTCCCGAACAATAGATCGGGTTCCACCGGCTTGTCTATTAATGAAGCCTGGGTTTCTGTTTTGAACCCCGACTGCCGTAACCACGCATGTCTCTTGATAACCAGACACGGCTCTCCCTTCTGCCGAGATCCGAGCTAACTGGCCCTTTAACGGTTCAGGAGCAGAGGCTATGAGCGCCGCGACCTCTTCCCATTGATGGCAGTTGTAACTTGCCAACAGGGTGGTGGAGTTTGCAATCCTTGCTTGGTAGGCGGACGTTGAGGCTACCTTCCTGCCAAACCCGTACAGTTTTTTGCTCTCCTTGTCGGGAGGAGCTTCTGACGACGATAAGGGTGTTCTAGCCCTCTTCCGAGTGTTGGTAACCACTAGGGAGTCTGGTTTAAGATGTCCTCTTATATAAAGAGGGTCAGACTGGGCTGCCCGAAAGAGTTTTTCGACTCTGGGGTTGACGGCTCTGGTGAGGTTAGGATTCACCAGGGATAGATCTATTCTACGTTGGATGGATTTAAGGATAGGGATGGTCTGAGCGACCGGCCTCCTCTCTCCCACCAACTCTTCTGCAAAGTCCCTTTCCTCCTGTACACCGTGGGTGTCGATGTGAAAATGTTCTGCTGCGCGAGCGAGAACTTCATTAAGGAGGGGCTGGTTATCAACTGGCGAGTCGGTAACTGGGGCTTCGCTCTCTACCGGGGAATCTACCCTGTAAATTTCCTGCTCATCTTCTACCTCCTCCAGGTCCTCATCATCCGCATAGTATTCGGTCCCGGTTTGTTCCTCCATAATTTCAAACTCCTGGTCCCCTTCAGGGAAAGTCTGGCCTTGGTATCTGGGGTGTGGAGTAGAGTATGGAGTAGAGTAAGGCTGCACCTCGAAGGGTTCAGGTCTTTCGAACCGGGCCTTTTTTCTTAGGGGGATAGGATCAGAGGAGCCTGAGGGTGTGGCCCCTTGAGGGTCATACGAAAGGAAATGTTCTGGGTTTTTGTCATAAAAATCAGCTAAGGAAGACATCCTTGACATGACCCTGTCTATGTCTTCACTGGACCATTCTTTGGAACAGGGTATGACTTTAGTAGGCAACTTAGAGGACTTATCAACGGTACTCTTGCTGGATGTTGGTGTCCCAGTAGATTTGTGTTTGTCTGTCTGCTTAGGGTGGAAGGATGGTCTTACAGGAGTGGAAGGCTGTGCTTTCCGCTGTTTCCCCCCCTCCCCGTGCGTGGAAAAATGTTTTCCCTGCCCCTTGGAGGACCCAGAGACTTTCGACGCCTGGCGTCGAGGGTCGGGAGAGGTATTTGTGTGCTTCGAGCGTGGGGCCTCGCTGGTGTTAACTGCGGCCTCGGTCTCCTGGAGCGCGGCCTGGGGGTGGAAGTCGTCTTCGTCTTCCGACGATCGAACTTCCGTTAATCTAGGGAGCGAGGCACTCTTGGCAAGAGTGGATGATTGCCTTGCGTCATGAGGCGATCTCGATCGAGAGCGCCCAGAGGACACCGAGTCGGACCGTTCTATCTGTGCCTCTTTCCGAGAAGTCGACGTCGTCGAGGTTCGGTTGGATTTAGTGTGCTTAGTGTGTGTAGGGTGTGTAGCGCTTGCGTCGCCGGGGGTCTTCCCCATAGCCGCCCTGCCGGACAACCTTCCGAGGTCGGGGACCTGCGCTCGGCAGTCTTTCGACGCCGTAATGCCCTCGCCGTCCGAAAGTACGGCGTCGCTGCCATCGCTGAAGGCGCCCTCCGCTGCCATGGCTGCCTGCCTGGCGTGGTGGGCCCAACGCTTTGTCGAACGGTCCTTAAGTGTCTTAGGCTTAAACCTGCTACACGCTCTGCAGTTCGCTTCGGGGTGGTCCCTCGGCAAGCAGAGATTGCACGTGGCGTGCCTGTCGACCCAAGGGTATTTGCGGTTGCACTTGGGGCAGAATTGGAAAGGGGTACCCTCCATACGCACCTTGAGGCAGCGGGCTGGTAAGTGTAGGAATATATAAGGTGTACCTATATACAAAGAGTGAAGAGTATGTACCACCCCCCACTATCCCTACTTGCAGGGCCGAGGCCAGCGGCCTACTAGGCCCAGATCCGTCATGCAGCAGCCGACGGTCGATGTCTTCTCCAGCCGTCGTCGAGTGTCGAGTGTCGACGTTGGGGTGGTGAAGGATGTCAATAAATAATTTTAAACTTCAATAATTAGCAAAAGTATGGCTAAGGCCAGGGGACTCCGCAAGATGCTTCCGACCAGTATGGCGGAAAAAAACAATCTGAGGATCCTAGACGCGTGAGGGATCTTGGGTACAGTGGACGTCACACTAGGGATAGTATTACTGGCACGCCTGTGTCGACGCCCATTTTCGAGTTTCGAAAAACAAACTGTAATACTCTGCAGCTTCCACTAGATGTCGGCCTATGCACAGCATGTGATCTAAGCAGATTCCACAAGCCTCAGAAATATATATATATAGCGGAGAGAGAGAGCGAGAGAGAGAGAGAGAGAAAGAGAGAAAGAGAGCAAACAAGAACACAACAAGGTTACGCAGCTGCTGGACATGCTGCGCACCAGTCCCCAGCACCAGTGCACAGATCAATTGAGCCACTGTGCCAAGCCCATTGTCACATGGAACTGTCATGGAGCAGTGGTCAAGCAACACACATTCACTTACCTTGGCAGGAGCCGCACCAACGCCCCATAACACAAACTTGTACACAATGCAAAACGGGATGTCATTGTTGCTGCACGGCGGCCTGCACTGAGAAAAGGGATGGGGATTAACCCACTTGGGGAGATAAGAGGGGAAACAGAAAAAATGAATGTGTGGGTTTTTTGGGTTAGGTCAGTGAAGGAGGAGGTGGCAGACCAAGAGACCAGCAGGAGGAAGGTTGGTAGACTAGAGTGTGGAGGTGAAGTGGAGAAAAGGTTAGGTACTGGTTGGTGAGAGCGCATAGTACTGTGTTGTGAATGTTCAACCAAGGTGAGAGTTTTAGAAGGAGTTTAGGGAGTGGCTGGAAGGTGATTGGGATGAAAGCAGAATTACTTTGAAGAAAGTGGGGTGCAGTGGTAGTAGCAGTGTGAAGTAGTAGCACTAGTAGTATGGAGTGGTAGCAGTAGTGTGGAGGGATTATTAGTGTGCAGGAGGGAGTTGTAGTATGGATGAGGGAGTAATAGTGTGGATGAAGAAGTAGCAGTGTGGAAGAGGAAGCAGTAGTGTAGAGGTGATGGAGGAGACAGTAGGATCACCAAAAGGTGGAGTCAGACAGTAGGAAGAGAGAGAAAACATCAGAGAGACAAGACAGGAAATGCAGTGAGAACGAAAGAACGTGGATGGAGTTGGAGGCAGGAAAGTAGGTAGTCAGAAAATGGGAAAGGAACATCAGAGCACAAGAGGAAGATCAACATCGGGAGATTAGTCCCTCTAGTCATTTTAGCCACAAACAACATCGATGGAGTACTGTCAGTCTAGAAAGTCCCAGAGGGAGCTTAGACAAATAAGGCTGTCACCAATAATTTAACACGATCAGCAAGCTAGAACTAGACTGTAGGGAGAAACAAGAGGTGTACACTAATCCCGAGACTAGGCACTCATTGATTAGGTAGAGTCTGGTGCTTGTTACACGATCGAGTGAGGGATGGCCCTAGCGTCCAGCTTGAGAAGTCAATAAAACCTTAAACTTTCTGTGGGAGTTAGAGTGTTTTTCGAGCCATATGTGACAGGAAGTATTGCCAAACAACAAAAGCATTCATCATGTAAACAAAATAAAATGGCTAGCTTGATGTAATTATAAAACAGCAAAGCAACAATTATTCTATGAATTAAAATGAAAACCAATGGACAGAGCCTGTAAAATCCAGGTATGTCGGGAGAAAGCCCCAGAGGAAAGGCGAGTAAAAGAAAGAAGACCATGAGAGGGAAGCAGACAGAAATCCTTTCCCGACCAATCACGAGAGAGGATACCAACACCTACAGAACCTGGTGAGTCCACCAGAGAGCAATGAGGACACCGGGGCATATCTACGAACACGCCGAGTGTGTTTAATTGAAAGTGCCTTACCTGAGAGAGTGAAAATAGATGGACATACTAAAAGGGAATTTAAGTCGCAAATTACCCCTTTTCTAATTGGAATATGTACACACTGCAAATACGAAGAAAGCAGAAAGAAGATAAAATATCAGGAAGATACATTATGAAATACTATATACAGACAACTTTGTGAGCCGATGTAAAACCCAAATAAGCAGGGGTCCTGGCGTGAATCAGAGGTCCTGGCAGGAGAGTACACCAGGCAACCTCAAGTGTGTGAATCAAATGTCCTGGCAGGAGAGTACACCAGGCAAATCCAAGTGTGTAAAACAGAAGGCCTGGCAGGGAAGTATACCATGCAATTGAAAAGAATGATAATAAAACAAACAGTGTGGTGTGGAGGTGTTGAATTTGGCCAAGAGAGGCCCAAAGAACTATTCTTGAAAGAAACCGAAATTGTGAATTTAAACAGTTGTTGTGCAAGTGTTGTACTTGACCAAGAGAGGCCCAAAGACTGTGAAGCCAAACGATTGTTGTGCAAGTGTGCCAAGCAGGGCCCCAAAGAACTATGCTATATGAAAATCTCAAGGAGTAAAGAAGAATCCAGGGGAAGGGAGCTACCCTTTGGAATCAAGAACTTTCTCCTTGAAGAAACATTTGTTTAAATAATGTATCCTTCCTTTATGAACAATTTTTCCAAACCAATCAAAGTTAAAGACAAATCCCCTTTTTCACCTTAGAGTTAAGATTGTAGTAGGAGAGTCAGGCTAGAACGTTGGACACAGGACAGTTTTGTTTTTGACATCATGACTCAGCCAGAGCCTTTGTTTTTGTTAAAGGAATGGTTTGGTCAAAATGTTTTATTGTCCCTATGGGTCGGCCATGTGTTTTTAAGGCTAAGTCGCTCGATTTTAGAAAAATTTCCTATGGACCTTACCCGAGTTTTCGTCCATTAAACGCACGCAAAAACAGGCATCAGGGTGCTGCCATTTTGTGATAATCCTATCAGTTGCCCCATCGCCCTGGCTGACCTGCTTTTGCAGCACTAAATCATATCCCCCGCCCCTGAGCCTGTCATCAGCAGACGCGTACCGCCCATTTCACAACGCCAAAGCACGTCTCGTGTCAACATTCGCTGCGCTTCAGCTAATGACGTGTCGCCATGGAAATGGCAGGACGCCTCTTTCCTCAATAAGTGTAAACAGACCGTTTCACAGCACACAGCAGCAGATTTTCGATTCCATTCCTCTCTCTGTGTTACTTTGAGTATTCTGTGATTTGTTTCTGTGCTCTGGTCAGCTACCTTCGTTGCTTGAAGCCCGTGTGAACAGATACCAGTACCACCGCTATAAATTATTTTAGTTTGTTTAACACACAATGGCTACAATACTGCCCTACATGTACGAGCCTGAGTATACCGAACTACTGGAAAGGGAAACACACGAAAACGATGGGTCTTCAGATGGCAGTTGGGAGGACGAATCAACGGATGAAGACACTGGACCTAGTCGCATGGACGGTGCACATGCAATCGGTGCAAGCTAATGCCAACCGAGGAGGAGAACTGCTGCTGCTGTGAAAACTCGGGATGCGTGGCCTACATTTCGTAAAGGTGATCCACGGCCGCAATGCATCACCGAGCTGCCAGACTTCAGGGCAGCCTGCCTCACACGGTCCGTGTTGAGGATAATGATGGTGCTTATGCACAAACTTCGCGCAACTGTTTGTCCTTGTAATCCGAGTAACGAGTAAGTATACTCTGCTTGTCATGCCACTCCTATTTCATGGTCTTCTACTACATCCAAAATTACATATACATATCATTGTAACGAATGAAAGTCGTTCAATAGTGTGGAGTGTCTAGATAGCATTTGTCCGAGCAGAATGCCATTAGTTACAAGAATTGTCATTGACAACAAACGTTTATTAAACTTATCTTGGTCATTTAAAAACAGTGTGTTTCATTCCTTTTCACAGGTGGTACAGGCTGGTGGCCTATCGTTCCTTTACATGGTGGTTTCACGGGAGGCTTGGACATCGCGTTCAAAGAGTAATACCCGCCTGTGCCGTTCGTTCCATAAGAGAAATTATCCCATGTGACAGTGGTCAGTACAGGGAATTTTCCCTCGCTGTGCTACAACCTGACCTGTACAATGTGTAAAGTCTTGTATTTTTGTGTCATCGAAATAAGATACAAAATAAAACACCACATATATTTTAACAACGGTTGTTTCGATTTTTTAAATGAATCAAGTGTGTCTCCATTCAAGGATGGACGTCAGACATCTGTGCTCCGAATGGGTGAAGGTCAGGTCGCTGAGAAGCAGGGTGGTCACTATCTAAGCTAACATAATATATTCTCAATAATGCATGCACTAAATAACACTTGTTCAAAGTCTTTCAGTAGGTTATGTCTCTATAAAAGTCGCACATATATCTATACTATCAATTAACATTGAATTATACAGGCCTTAGGTTAAGGGTCTTGACCACTATAATACACTGTTTGAAGTGTGGGTCTGTGCTCACAAGAATCTCCGGTATGTGGCATTGGTTACTGATAAGCAACGATATACTGCAGTAGGGGTCTAATGTCAGTTGGGGATCTGCTAGGTGGGCATCATGGCGTGGTCAGTGATCTGGCACATGAAGAGAATACCTTGCAGGCACACAGGGTCAGAATGGCAGTAAGTTTCCACTGGCTTATGCAAGAACCTCTCTGCAGTCAGCCGGGATATCGTACCCTCCAAACGCTAGTGCTGCAGGAGCCAGGCCTGCAAGTTCAGCGACTCTGGGTCATGATGAAGAATGGTGCCTCCTTCTCTGGAGAGAATATCCACGTCCGCCGGCAGCTTGACTGGTGGGGACATTGACAAGTCCAGAAGGTCCGGGAACCAGATCTGCCTCGGCCACGCCGGTGCGATGAGGATCATTCTGCACCTGGACTTCTTGAGCTGGTTGATGAGACGGAGCAGCAACAGCAACGGAGGGAATGCGTATAGAAACAGGCCGTCCCAAGGGAACGAGAAAGCATCGCCCATGCTCCTCGGCTGCGGGAACCTGCTGGCGAACCTCTGGCACTTGGAGTTCGTCGCCGTCGTGAAAAGGTCGATCCGGGGTTTGCCCCATCGTCGAAAGAGCCGATCCACCTGGTCCTGATGTAGTTCCCACTCGTGGCACGAGCGCAGCTCCCTGCTGAGTGAGTCGGCGATGGTGTTTTTTATTCCTGCCAAGTGGAAGGGAACCAGAAGCATCCCCTGGGTGACGGCCCAGTGCCACAGATCCTGGGCCTCCTTGGATAGGGCTGGGGATCTGGTGCCTCCCTGCTTCCATATGTAGAACATCGTGGTGGTGTTATCGGTGAAGATCCTCACCACTTTGTCCTTGAGGGACGGAAGGAACGACTTGAGTGCCCACAACACTGCTCGAAGCTCCAGAATGTTTATGTGGAGAGACCTCTTCTCCGGGAGCCAAAGGCCTCTTGCGTGGAGATCTCTGGTGTGGGCCCTCCAGGGAGGCGTCCGTCATCACGTCTCCTGAATCGCCGGGGTCTGAAAGTCTGTGCCTGCCGTGAGGTGCGCACGGGTACACCACCATAGGATCGCCCGACGGAACTCCTCGTCGAGTGGGATCCTGTCTTCTAAGCAGCCCGTCGCCTGAAACCAGCGGGCGTCGAGGAACTCCTGTAGCGGACACATCCGAAGTCTGCAAAGGGGTACAAGGTAGATGCATGAGGACATCATCCCGAGAAGGGACTTGATGGACCTCACCCTGGCCACGTCCGTGGCTAGCAGGCGTTGCACCTTGCCCAAAATGGCCTTCGTACCCTCTCCGATGGGGAGGCCAATTGCCCCACTGTATCGAGCTTCGCTCCGGGAAACAGTGCTACTTGCGACGGAACCAGGTGGGATTTGGGGTAGTTGATGGCGAATCCCAGCTCAGTGAGCAGCCGGACGGTCCTGGCTGTGTGTTCAATGGCGAGTTCTCTTGTCCTTGCACATATTAGCCAGTTGTCCAGGTAGGGGTAGACGTGGATCCCCTGCAGGCGCAGCCGCGCCGCCACTGGTGCCAGGCACTTGGTGAATACCCTGGGTGCCGACTTTAATCCGAACGGTAGGGCTCTGATTTGGTAGTGGTGTCCCTGAACCACGAACCTGAGAAACTTTCTGAGTCCTTTTAGAATGGGGATGTGGAAGTAAGCATCCTCCAGGTCCAACGACGATAGGAAGTCGCCCTTCTCCAGCTGACCCAGCACGTGCTGGAGGGTGACCATCCTGAATTTCTGTGCCTTGATGTACTTGTTTAACCGACGCAGGTCCAGGATGGGGCGCCAACCGCCTGTCTTCTTTTTGACGAGGAAGTACCTTGAGTACAATCCGGAGCCCCCGAGCCTCCTGGGGACGAGCTTGATGGCACCTTTCTTGAGCATCGCCCTTACCTCCAACAGTAGTTGAGGGACGTGATTCTCCTTCCTGGCCACGGAAGGAATGCGAGGACACGTCTTTTGGAATTGCAGCGAGTGCCCGTTGGCCAGGGTGTCCAGCAACCAACGGTCAGTGGAGATGAACTCCCACACGCTGACAAACTTCGTCAGCCGGCCTCCCACCGGGGTGCTTCGGTGGGGGCCCGACGCTACGGCCGGTTCAGTCCTGCTTGGAGGAGGCCTTGCCGACGGCAGGATCCTCCTTGCTTGCCGCGATCTCTGTAGGCCTCCTGGGACGAGGAGCGGGCCGCCTGGCGGTATGTAGAAGAGCCACTGCTAGATCCCTTGGAGGCACCCTGTCTGCCTCCGGAGCTCCGAAAGGGCCGTCGTTGTTGAAGTACCCCTAGGGCCTGGGCCGTCTCCGAGTCGGTCTTGATGGCCTGGAGCGACTCATCCACCGTCTTCCCAAAAAGGTTGCTGCCGTTGAACGGCATATCCAACACTCTGGTCTGAACGTCCTGGCGGAAGTCCATCGCCTTGAGCCACCCTCGTCGTCATAGGCAAACCCGTTGCCCATCTGGCGAAATCCGGTATCAGCAATGTCCATTGCCACCGTTATGGTGTGTTCCGACGCCACCTCGCCTTCCTGAAGAATCTGTAGGGCTTCCGCTCTCTTGTCGTCCGGCAGTAAGTCCAGCAGCTAACTTGAACCAAAGCTCCCTGTCGTAACGGGCCACGATCGCTAAGGCATTGGCCGCCTTAATCGTCGTCGCCGCCGACGAAATGACCCGTCGTCCCATGGAGTCCAACCTCTTGCCCTCGCTCTCCGGTGGGGAAGTGGAAGTTGATGCTGCCGCACCCGCTGCCTTCTTCTTGGCCGCTGCCGAGACGACCGAGTCTGGCGTAGGCTGGGCCCTGAGGCACAAGGGGCGGCGTCAGGGACCCGGTACTTCTTCTCGTACCTGTCCCTCTTGGCGGGCGTCGTAGAAGGGTTCTTGAGGACAGCCAGCCCTTCATCCCAGATGTCGTCGAGCAACGGCACTGCCAGGACCGTCTTTCTCATGGCGTGAAAGGGGCCAATTTCGTCAGGCGGTGAGGCCCGAGGGGGAGGGGATGAAGGAATGTCCGTTGTATCATCACCACCGTCGTCGTCCGTCCCGTCCCCGTATCCGTCGCCGTATCATCCTGAGGGTCAGGCGAGGGGGATGAGGGGTCCCCAGGCCTTGTGGGCACAAAGGGCGGAGCGGGATGGACTCTCCTCTGCTTGTTCGGGGGGCTTCCCGATGGTCCTGGCTCAGGATCCTTCGTCGGGGTCCGTGGTAACCTTGTCCTTATCTCAGTACATAAGGATTGGATTGCCAACAAAATGGCCGCCCAGCTATCCTGAGGCTCTGGCAATGGCTGCGACGGGAGGGACGGTTGCTCCACCGGGCCTTCATCGTTGTCACCATCCTCGCTATCTTCGATCTCCTCAGCAGGATCCTTCCCCTGGGATCGAACTTTCTCGAACCTCTCGTTGAGGCCCTTCACGGTTTCCACCAGATCCTCCTCAGAGGCTGATTCCGAGTCTGTAATGGCCACCGCCCCCCCTCTTTTTCCGCCGGGGTCTTCACGGGGGTCTTAACGATGGGCTGGAAAGAGGATTCCCTCTGCGGTGGCAGGGATACTCTGCGCCCAGAGGCCGTCTCCACTGGCGTAGTCTCAGACGGCTTCGCCAGGGCCGCAGAGATCACTTCGATAGAGGCATTTGCCAGCTGGATCACCTTAGGTGCATCCTGGGCCTTCGCCTTGGGGGGAGTGTCAGCGCCTCGCTCCCCCTCGGGTCCCTTCGAGATCGACCGGGGCCGCTCTAGCAGCTTACCCGGGTTGAACGTGTCGGGGAAGTCGCGCCCTGCCTGGCAGCCGAAGAGCCCGACCTTTTGGCACTCCCGGTGCTTGGCCTTCTGTTGGGCCCCCGTCGCCGGGGCGCCCTCACAGGACTTAGAAGCCCGCTCAGAGTTTTTCTTCGCCTTCTCACCTGCTGTGCCCTTCTCCAGCCAGGCAGCGAGGTGGGAACGACGATCTTGCTTGGTCTGTTCCGAAAGGTTCTTGCAGAACGCAGAGTCCTTCTCCACGTGCGTCTTGTCCTCATGAAGGCAGTAGAGACATCGCGAATGCTCATCTTCCTTGAAAACATTTTGTAATCCGCATCCAGGGCAGCACCTGAACAGCTTGGATCCGGGCGTCAAGTTTCCCTTGTCCTGGGCCATGTCCGTTGAGGTAGGCCGCAATCTTCCAGAATCCTCCAAGAAGCGTAAACCCGACGAAAACTTCACCCTTGAGGGGCGTAGAAGAATTCCGAAATGGGTCCCCATTATCAGAAGTAGAAACGGTGGAGCTTGAGGCTCGATTAAACCGAAAAAATGAGAAAATCTCCTGAAAAAGTGCAAAAACGCAGCAAAAACTCGAGAGCTAAAGCACGAGGACTCCCAACACTAGAACGTGCGGTACAAATCTGAGGATGGCTGCCAGAGGCGGGCCTTAGGGAGAGGGCAGTCATTGGCTGGGGGCAGTATGACCCAGAGATCAGTGATTGGTTACTACTAAGAAAGACAGATCAGAAACGAAACTGATACTGATTTTTTCTTTACCGAGGATTCCCATCCTGACGACGGGGAATATTCATGAGCATGTGAATCAATGCCAGACCCCATGCTAGAGAAATGTACTTTACCAAATGTACCGTGTTGCTGTTTGATTTGAAAGTACAGTTTTATATTCCGAATTGTGGCACACTGTGTTGTGAGATGATGTGTGTTGGTTTCCGGGTTTCTGTGTGAAGTCGCGTAGTCGCGTAGAAGACGACTGGGCGCGTTTGCCTACGCAGCACAGTAACGTCACGGAGAGAGGCGGGGAATATGAATGTTTTGATAATGTCAGGCTCAGGGGCGGGGGATATGATTTAGTGCCGCAAAAGCAGGTCAGCCAGGGCGATGTGGCAAGTGATAGGATTATCACAAAATGGCAGCGCCCTGATGCCTGTTTTCGCATGCGTTTAATGGACGAAAACTCAGGTCTATAGGAAGTTTTTCTAAAATCGAGCGACTTAGGCTTAAAAACACATGGCCGACCCGTAGGGACAATAACATTTTTTTGACCGAACCATTCCTTTAAGGTAGGGAAGTCCTCTTAGAGCACGGTCAGAGAGGACTTTTCCCAACCCCTTTAATTTTCAATAAAAGACTGAACTGAGCTAAAATAGACCAGGTGGAATGCCTGCCAACGCAACAACCATATCCAGGTATATGCTGAGAACCACATCCATGAGTTTAAAGCTTATAAGAGATCCCAAAGAGGAAGGAAAACTCACTAACCCATTAGAAGCGTTACAGAGACTCATCCGAGAAATCAAAAGAAATTATTTAAGGGTCATATTCTAATGAAGACCCTTACAGACTGATGCTAGAAGTATTCTATGGAGAAGGGAGCCACCCCCCCCAGCCTATATTAATTTGCATAGTGGTCGGGTCAGTTCTGGACAGCAGACATATTTATTTGGACTTTCACGAAGGACTGACAAGCACCTTAGTATGATGGGTAGGCTCCACCCATAGAGATAGGGAAAGAGAGGCCATATAATTCTTTCTTTAATAAAAATATTGTGATCCATGTCCTATGAGTGTCTGTGTGCTTCGTCTGACTTGCCACAGATGGTCCCAAATATACAAGAGGAATATTTGTATCAATGGTCCAAACTGAAAAAACAAAATCTGTATAATTACCTGGGTGTTTGCATAGATTATATAACTGGTAAACAACATGTTATGAATCAAAGAGCAAGGACGTTTGAGGCAAAAAAATGTATTTTTTCCTTTGCTTAAGAAATGTAATGATTAACCTGTGGATATGATGTTAAATGTTTACCATGCTAAACCAAGGGCAACTATGGGGAATGAGAAACACATATCACTACAGAGAGTATAATACAAGATCTGTAAAAGGCGTTTGGGTCTTCCAAAGTCAAACTTTGCGACTGACAATACCCTTTGGATGGTGTGCTTTCCTCCCATCTGCAATGAACAGTGAAAAAACAACACACACTTCTGGCAAGATTAGACAAAAAGTATGGGAGATGAAAGGCAAAATACCAGCGATTAACACCAATGGCAACACAATGCCCTGTCCCATCACCGTACATGTGGCAGATGAACAAACGATGCCTGAAGTGTTCTTATCCAAAGGCAGGAAACCTAGTGAATCTGCAAGAGGGTAACAGGACTTCAGGAAAACAGAGCATGCCAACCAATGGTATCAATCCATTCGTCCACAAAACCAAATGCAATCCAAGTCCAGATCCAGGTCAATACCAAAAGAAACACTGTTCCAGTTCCAAAATCTTTAGGGCAATCCAAAAGGGAAATCCAGGTACACAGTTCCATGAGCCCAGTTTACAAAGGGATCCAGTGGGGAAAATCACAATCCAAACGAAGAAACAAAGATCCCTAAACAAGAAATCCAAGAGGCAAAAACAAAAACTCAAAAGAGTCCCAAACCAAAATAAGAATCCTAGTAGAGTTGAGTCCAACTAAGATCCAGGCAGGCATGGAGAAAAACACTAGCCAAAGTGTAAGAGCTAGGAAAAACACGCCAATCAAGAAAAGACACCAGGAATCGGAACGTTCAATGTCTTTAGTAATCCAGCAGCAACAGCATCTAGAAAATAGTTAAAGTGATTTATGGCTTTGGAGAGAAGTTAATTAATCCGATGGATTCTTTTGAATTTTTTATTGTGTTATAGTTAATTACAAACTATTTTTACACATAAAAGATCCACATTCCACAAGTAAAATGTTGTTTTCCATAGTTAACACTTTAATCCAGCCAATTCCCAACATATGAGTCCACTAATTCTCAATCGTACAGGTTCAGTTCATCCAGTCTAATTGATGTCTCTGATAGATTTCCTTTTTCAGAAGTTTCTAAGATGTTGTCCAGGAAATCAATACCTGCACATACAAGAAAAGTTTTTTCGCCTAGTAAGAAAAAAGACCACCATTCATCTAATGCCAATGAACTTGCATTCGTAATGTGTTTTCCTAGATATTTTTTTACTGCATCTCGATTCCCAATTAATGTTTCTTGGCCAGTGTTCAAATGTTCGAGATGTTGTTTACATCTCTCATTCCATTCACTCAGCGGCCATCCTCCAGATTCATTTGCAGATATATTTAGAATTTGATACGGTGCAGATGCATACTTCAACCTGAGCTTTCTGTATAGCGACATGCTTTTCTATATCATTATTGAGTATATTGATTGGAGACCTAATTAATTTCTTATGGTACTCATGGACACGCTTTTTGGCAAATGCAGGACACTTTTCCAAAATATACTTTCTAGAAGTGACCAAATCGACCAATCAATCCCTAATGTCACATGTGCGCCATATTTTATTTTAGACATAATTTGTTTCTATAACACATGATAACTGTGAGCATTGTACATTTTCCGTATCTGGAATTAATTATTGATCCCTGGACGGCGAGTATTTTCATTTGAGTTTTTAACATGTTTATCCATATGGTTTGACCCAATATATTATTGAATTGAATGCCCAAATATCTAATTGAGTCACATTGTTTTATTGCTTCAATTCCCAATTTCCAAGTAAATACAGACCTTTACGTACTTCCATGTATAATGCTTATAATTTTCGACTTTTTACTTTTGATCATTAGGTCATTTTGGACCATGTATGCTTTTAGATGACATAATGTACGTTGGAGGCCTATCTGTGTGCAATCCATGAGCACCAAGTTGTCAGCAGATACAATCCACCCAATGTGCTGATCATTGATTTCAGGTGGAAGTCTGCCACGTTGTTCAAAGTTATTGGCAAGTCTGCCAAGTATAAATTGAACAACGTGGACGCTAAGGGTCACCCTTGTTGCACAACTCTTTTAGTTTGAATCTTTGAAGATAGGTGCCCCCTCTTTGTTCAAACGTATTCGTACAGAAGTATTGGGTGGAAAGCTTTGGTAATTTGTAACAGTGACATGCGTGCATTTTCATTCATAGTTTGGTCCTGTTAACACTGTAAAATGCTTTTTGGAGGTCAATGAATACTAGCAATAAGTTGGCTTTCTTTTTGATTGTTTGCAATTTCAATGCATTCAAGATTATCAGTTTAATTCAGTTCCTGTGCCCTTAGTGAATCCCGTTTGTCTTATGTCCATGATGTTGCAGTTGTTGGTCCAACATATCAGTTGTTTCTGGATGTGAGCTGCAAGCAATTTTCCCATCATTTCTAATGAGGCAATGGTCCTATAATATTTGGGATCCATTCTGTTGCCTTGTTTATAAATTGGTACTATTATGCCTATTTTCCATGTTGGTGGTAATTTGCCAGTCAATGAGATTATTCGAATTATTTGGTGGACAAACGTGGCCCACTCTTCAGGCGCTCTTTTAAAGATATTATTAGTTAATCCATGTGGACCTGGTGCACTAGATGATCTTAATTTCCTAATAGCTGCGCTTATTTCCACTTGATCACAGGTAATTGGCCATGACAACTGGCATTCAGAACTCTCTAGATCAGTCTTTTGTTTGTGTCTTTGAATACGATTGTAAAGGGCTTTATCCACTGATTTTCATTTACCCCGTTGCTCAAAATGGCCTGTTGGTTGGTCGTTGGTTTATTTAGCAAATTCCAAATTTCTCTTCCATTGGTTTTACATATTGCCCGTAGCATCTCTTCTTCTTGTTCCTGATCTCTGATAAGTCGAAACTTAAGAGTCCAATTTTAAGTAAAAAAGTAACTGCTAAAAGACGGAATTCTCTGAACTACTGCTTAAGTATAATAGATAAACAATAGGAATAAAGACATGTACCCATGTCTCTATAAGTAAAATAACAATAGTAGAATCAATACAACCTTATCTGACTAGTTCCCGATTTCAATATGATTGCTTTTTTATTACAAGGTTATGATTTAATGTATAACTGATAATAATGACACCATTAACGTGACCTACAGAGTCGAGTGTCCAGCCATATAAAATTGCCTTTTTTGGATAAATATCACAAATATTATTTTTATGTTATACTTTTTTGCATGAGGTTTGAAAAAAAAATAGAAAATCCTTGCTGGTTCTGATTTGGAAAGAAAAAAATGTTAGACACTGTAACCAGTCCTCCAGATAAGGTTCGTACCAGGCCTTGTTAAGCATGAAAATCTTGTAAATACGTCAGCTTTATTATTTTCCTGTGTACATTTACGCACACATTTAGAGCAGAGGGCAGTGCAAAGGTCAGGTTACTTGATAGAAACCAGAAAGCTTCTTTTGATTTTTATCTACATGGATGTAATTAAGTCCGGGAGGGTAGCTCAGGGGCAACACGCTAGCCTTGGAATCAAGACAATGCAGAGCAACACAGGTTTGATCCCCGGGTTCGTGCTTAGAAACCTTGGTGTATTAAGTGCGTTATAAATAACCAATTACATTGTGACGTGAAGTTTAATTGCAAGCCATGGAGAAAAACCTCTGGTCGCTTTCAAAAAAGAAACGGCACACTGTGATAAAAGGGATGGTTTTCTTTCCATTCAGCTTCTGCTGTGTTGTGTGTAGATGCTCATGGACCAAACAGAAGCACTGTGCATATTTATTTTCATAGCATTTTAGGATTGTAAAATTAATAAGATGGAAAACTAAGTTGCAATTGAAAACTAATCTTTTGTAACAAATTATACTGAAAGCAAACCAGTATTGCACAATAGTATTTTTCAGAGTTCCTGTGCTGTGTGCATAATCATGCGTAGCCAGATCATTTTTACACTTATAATTTAATGTACACTCTAATTATAAAAACAGTGTGTAAAATGATGAGTATTCACAGTCTAGTTTACATCCATTCAACCTTGCAGACAAAGGGATACATTACTATAAATGGTCAATAGCAGCATAATCTTTGGTCAAGGGTGAGTGATTGTCATTACACCAATCGCAGGTATTTTAGTCTTTAGCCTCTTAAATCTTAAAGCCTACAATTAAAACATCCAAACCCTGACTCTCCAGGAAGTCTAAGCACTGTTCAAAAACAAACAAATGAAAGTTACATTTGTAATTGTTATAGAAATTCACCAAATCCTGTCCCTGTGATTATCCAGATATGTGTTCAACTTTATGTAGCGCTTCATACATGGTTCGTCCAACATCTAGGCACTGTAATAATTATACCTCAGTCGATACTCAGTTTACCGATCTCTGAAGGATGTTAGCCAATAAGAAAGCTCAGCCGGTTGAGCACTCATTGCTGTGATCTGTGCGTGATCTCTAGGTTGCAGGTTTGTATCCCTGCAAGGCCAACTCAGACTTTTATCCTTTTGAGGTCGATAAAGGAGTACCAATTTCGGTTTGGTGATAATTGTGATAAATATATTCTATGTACATCACTTTGCCAAAAGCGCTATATTAATAACCATTTGACAATGAGACTAGGTATAGAATTTAACATGGAACCCTTTCCTCTCTGCACTGTTGTATCATAACATTGGCATACCTTTAGGTAGTAATAGCGCCAGGACATGAGGACTTTCATTAAACAACAAAAGGCAATTCTGCTATCAAACCTTAAAATAAACAAAACAAGTCATGTTTGCTTTACTAAGTAATTGACTAGGTTTTTGTGTTTTCAACATTTAAATATATATATGAGAGATCAAATGACCAGACCTTAGAGAAATAATGAAAGGTGTATTCTGTCACAATACAGAAAGCTGCCGCATGTTAATGATTTCCATGCAGTTTCTGTACACGTCGTCTGTATGTCACACAAAGTTTACTCTCTTGCAAAGGAGAAAAGTCATTTTTACTCTCTTGAAATCACATTTACTATCACAGTTTAAAAAAGGGAGTAAAATACTCCCGCCTCAAAATCTTATCTGGAGCACTGACTTTGTAACCCAGCATTTATGTTCATGTTATGGGCTACTTGGTTTAAGATACTTACCTTTAACTATTGTTCTCCAGCATGGGTCTAACATGGATTCACATACTCATGAATATTCCCAGTCGTCAGGCTGGGAATTCTCAGTAAAAGAAAAAACTGTTTCACTTTCACTTAAAAACTGTATTTCTCCTCTAAACTAATCACTGTCCTCTGGGTCATACTGCCCCCATCCAATGACAGTCATCTCCCTAAGCCCCGCCTCTGGCAGGCATCTTCAGATTTGGTAAGCATGTAAATTGGCAGTATGACCCAGAAGAGCCGCAGAGGAGTCGGAAGGGGGGGTTTGCATGTGATGCCATGCCAGAGCCATGATGGAGAACAATAGTTACAGGTAAGTAACTTAAACATTCTCCAGTATGGGGTCTGGTATGGATTTGCATGCCCATGAATAACAAATGCATAGCAGTACTACAATACACAACCAAGGGGGGTGGCAAGGCTCAACTGAAGCAATTAATTCTTACCTTCGGAGCAATCTCACCTCAAGGGAACAGGGTGCGTAGCACTGCTTGGCTGACTATGGACTTCTCCCCGGAATCCCAGTCGATGCAGTAGAACTTTGTGAAGGTGTGCGTGGACCTCCACGTAGCAGCCCTGCAGATGTCCAGCAGGAGTGCCCCAGGCAGGAACACTGTTGTCGGAGTGATCGCTCTGGTGGAGCGGGCTCTCGGACGGCCGGGAAGTTGTCGGTTCACCAACCGATCACAGTGCGTGATGCAGCCAGAGAGCCACCTCGAAATGGAAGCCTTGGACACAGCTTTCCCATGGTTCACAGGGCCAAAGTTCACAAACAGTTGTGAAGTCTTCCGAAAACCCTTACCCTTTTTGCGTGCCACGTAGAACTTCATGGCACAAGCCACGTCCAGCGAGTGCAATGCCTTTTCTGCCAGAGACGAAGGTTTAGGGGGGAAAAAAACAGGAAAGTGGAATTCCAACGCAACCTTTGGCATGAAAGAGGGGTGCATACGCAGCACCACCCTCGATTCATGGAGATGTACTTTGATGGAGGCGTGCGCTAGTCCTTCCTTGGCCAAGTATAGCAGGTATGGAAAGATCTGTGGGGCCGTGCCCCCCAGAGGTCTAATCTTCTATGACTGGCACCACATAGCAAAACGCTTCCAATTGTGACCGTAGCACTTTGAGGTCGACGAGGCCCTGGCCTTGGCAAGGACCTCCCTGCAGTCCACTGGCAACTTATACCCTCCAAACTCTAGAGCTGCAGGAGCCAAGCCTTCAGGTTCAGCGATCCTGGCTCATGAGGAAGTATTGCGCCTCCTTCTCTGGTGAGAAGATCCGGAACCACTGGCAGCTTGAACAAAGGCGATGCTGACAGACTGTGAAGGTCCGGGTACCAAATCTGCCAAAGCCACGACCGGGCAATGAGTATCATCTTACACTGACACTGTCTGATGGTGTTGATGACTCGTAGCAGGAGAGGGAACAGAGGAAATGCGTACAGAAACAGCCCTTCCTACGGGAAGGAGAACACATCCCCCATGCTTCTCTGCTGGTGGAATCTGCTGGCAAACTTCTGGCATTTGGAGTTTGCCGCCATCACAAACAGTTCAATCTGGGGTCTGCCCCATTTGACGAATAGGCGGTCCACCTGATCCTGGCGAAGCTCCTACTTGTGGCAGGAGCACAGTTCCTTGGTGAGGGAGTCTGCAATGATGTTCTTGACTCTCGCCAGGTGGAGAGGGACAGTTAACATCCCCTGTCCGACAGCCCAGTGCCACAAGTCCTGCACCTACTTGGAGGGCACCAGGGATCGAGTGCCCCATGCTTCCTGATGTAAAACATGGTGGTGGTACTGTCTGTGAAGATCCTCACCAACTTGCCTTTTAGAGACGGGAGGAACGACTTGAGCCCAGAACACTGCCCGTAGCTCCAGGATGTTGATATAAAGATCCTTCAGTCACAGGCCTCTGGCGTGCAGATGTCCGGTGTGCGCTCCCCAACCTTCCAGGCAGGCGTCTGCTGTGACTGTCTCCTGGTATGGGGGTTTTTGAAATCCTGTGCCTTGGGCGATGTTGGAGCGGACGTCCCACCATGTTATCGCCCGTAGGAACTGTTTGTTGAGAGGGATCTTGTGCGTGAGGCTTCCGGACACCTGTATCCAACGGGCGTCTAGGAAGTCCTGTAGGGTTCACATCTGCAACCTGCAGAGACAGTCGAGGCAGATGCAGGATGACATCATGGCCAGTAACGACTTGATGACACGCAGCGAGTCCGTATTCGTTGATGACAGTGGTTGCACCTTGCCCGCTGTCTTTTTTCTAACTAGAAAGTATCTGGAATAGACTCCAGAGCCCCAAAGCTTTTGGGGACCTAGCTCTACCGCCCCCTTTCGTAGCATGGCTCGTACCTCTTCCAGAAGCTAAGGGATGTGCTGCTCCTGACGGGGAACAAGAGGGATCCGAGTACACCTGTATTGGAACTCCAAAGTGTGTCCTTGGACGAGAACGTCCAGCATACATTTGACAGTGATCTTTCTTCACTCGCTGACGAACCTCATCAGCCGGCCTCCCACCAGGGTGCCCGAGTGGGGGCCCGACGACATGGCCGGTTCAGGCTTGCTTGGGCACCGGAATCCTGTGCTGTGGGCCATGGCATCACTGTACTCTGCTACCGAAGACCAGTAAAGCTGTATGTACGGTGTGGAGAACCCTTTTGAAGACCTGCTTGATTTTTCCCTGGAGGGGTGGAAAGAAGACGAGCGGTGCTGCTGGAGAGTGCTGAGGGAACGGGCCGTCTCTGTATCCGTCTTGATGGCCTGGGGGGACTCGTTTATGGCCTTCACAAACAGAATTTACCAGTTGAAGGGCATGTCCAGTAACTTCGATTGGACCTCCTGATGGAAATAAGTGCCTTTCATCCAGCCCTATCGATGAAGGCAGATAACGTTCCCCATTTGCCAGAACCCTGTGTCAGTGACGTCCAATGCCACTGTGATTGTGTGATCCGACGCCACCTCCCCTGCCTGGAAGAAAGCGAGGGCTTCCATCTTATCGTCGGGGAGGAACTCCAGGATCGATCCTGGCTTGTACCACAATTCCCTCTCGTACCTGGCTAGGATCGCCAGCGCATTGGCCACCTTGATTGTGGATGCCGTGGTGTAAATCACCTTCTTGGCCATGGCGTCCATCCTTTTCCCCTCGCTGTCTGGAGGGACTGAAGACGAGGAGGACAGGTTAGCTAGCTGTTTCCTTGCAGCCGCTGATACCACCAAGTCCACAATGGCTGTGACCTCAGGCACTTGGGTGCAGAGTCCGGAACCCTATATTTCTTTTCCAGCCTATCCCACTTGACTGGAGCTTTGCAAGGGTTCTTCATGAGGGCCAGACCCACTTCCCAAATATCGTCCAGAAAGGGCACCGCAATGATCGTCTTCCTCTTGGCCTTGCGCTTTTGATACAAGAAGCCCTCCATCCTGGTTTCCTCGGGCACCAGATGGAACAGCTTAGAGGCCTTGGCGATCATGGAGTGTAACCAGATGAAAATGCCTCTGTCACCGGTACCTGTGGTCACCCAGGCCCCCGATCAACCTCTGCCTAAGAAGAGGAAGCGTCATCTGACGCCCCCTTATCAACCTCCTCCAACATGTCTGGCCCCAACTCCCCCTGCAAACCCAGACAAGGGTATGGGAACAGATACGGCCACAATGACAGATGATGACAAAGATATTGTCGAAGCTGATGGTGAATCGCCACATTTGGTTGCCCCACATAGGGTTTCCCTACCGGATGAGGTGGGTTCGAGCTCTGACACCAAGGTGTGTAGAGTCGATAGAATATCCAAGGAAGTGTTTCTCGACTGAGAAGGCAGAACAGGAAAACTAGGCCCTGTGCTGTCGTCGTCCTCCTTTTCATCATCCTTGTGGACCATATGCAAGGACTCCTGATTTTTGTCGTCCGTGGACAAGACTTCCATAGTTTGGGCGACAACCTGGGAGGGCTGTTTTGGGGCCTCCTCGCCCTCCCTCCCTCTTTCATTCCTCCCTGATGGATCTGAACCATGACCTGGGCTGGTTTCACCCCTTCTGGAATGCCCACATACTTTGCCAAAGTTTCTGTGGTGGTGTAGTGCCTTAGGAGCAGGGACACTTTCTGTGCTTTGGGAGCTACCCTCATAGGATCAGCACCCATAGCTGCCGTGGTAGCAGTAGCCATCAGCAAAGTCGTTGATGAGGTCTTTGCCTGTGCCAATTTCGACAGCTTGGGCTGCGCGGCATTCTTCTCCTCTGTACGTGGCTTCTCAGATTTCTCCCGTAGCTTAGCCGGGGTAGATGAATTCCTATTAGAAGAGAAGCTTGTTGCTAGGCTGGCAATGGAGGCGGAAGGTGATGCTTATCGCCTCCTCTCCACTTTGGGACCCACTTCGGCAGCAAACCCAGTGGACTCGAACTTGCAGATCTTGGCCTTATCTTTGGCCCCCACGGATGAGGCGCCCTCAAAGGACTTAGAAGATCGCTCCTCCGACCAGCCGGTCCTGGACGAGGCATGACTCTGCTCGGAGCATGGGTCAGAGGCCTTCTTCATGTTAAGCCATGCCGCCATGAGGCATATTTCGCACTCTACTTCTTTATGGTCCGGGTGAAAGAAGTAGAGGCATTGTAGGTGCTTGTCCTCCACAAACACATTCCGTAGCCCGCATTTGGTGCAGGGCCTGAAGAGGGACCTTCCCTCCTTCTTCTCCTCCGTCATGGTCGAATGGTGCGAAATAGGCCCTTCTTGAATATTCAATGGATCTTCGGCCTTGAGGGGCTCAGAACTTCACCGACAACGGGCCCAACTGCCGGCAGATGTAGAAAAGAGCACACCGGCTCTTTGAAACTAAAATTGAACTTTTTCTGTTGAAAAACACGAAAAAACATACAAATAGCTCAGAGAGTAACTTGAGGACTCCAGCACTGAAGCGTCCAGTAAAAATATGAAGATGGCTGCCAGAGGCGGGGCTTAGGAGTGGACTGTCTTTGGATGAGGGCAGTATGACCCAAAGGACAGTGATTGGTTTAGAGGAGAAATACAGATTATAAGTGAAAGTGAAACTGTTTTTTCTTTTCCAGAGGATTCCCAGCCTGACGACAGGGAATATTAATCAGCATGTGAATCCATGCCAGACCCCATGCTGGAGAATGAAAAGAAATACATACTTGCCAACCCTACCGATTCAGGCGGTAGTTACCGCTTTTTAATCAGTCCTACCGCCTACCGATTTATTGGCACCAAATATCGTTTTTTTTTTTTTTGCCCACGCCAGCTCAGGGGGGTCTTTCAAGGGCTCCCCCGAGCTGGCGTAGCGCGCTAGAAGGCGGGGCATGCAGGTTTTTGATGTCAAGGGCGCCCCTCCGCCGCGGGTGTCTTTCACAAAAGGCGCCATTAGCCCCCCACCACGCCAACTCGGGGGAGTCTTTCAAGGGCTCCCCGAGCTGGCGTGGTGGCAGAAGGTGTTTGAGGCACCTCATTGTCATTGAATGAACCCGCGGCGGCGGCCTCATTCAATGACAATGGGCTGCTGACGCGCCCTATTCCTATCATTACCTTCTCGCCTGATTATTTTTGAAACTTTAAGATTCCTACAGATTTTTGGTCACGGAATGTTGGCATGTATGGAAATATGATGACTGTAGACATCAACAGACTAGTCACCTCATGCACCCCTGACAGCCAGAAATGCACAATATCATGACCAGCAACCCTAAATACCCCTGGTCATGCCATATGCACCATGTCAGATGATTGTTATTACCAGGCCCCTACACATGAGCCAACACATGTGCCATACAGCATCCAAAAAGGTATCCACCCCTTGAGTCAGAGTACTATCACAAGCATGGCAGGACACAGAGGGCTGGACAGATACCCTCCACAAATGAAGTCCTAGGACTGTATCCACCAGAGCCAACAACTCAGGGGACACACCCTCGTCGTCACACCAGGGCAATGACATGCATGCACCCTGTATCCATCATGAACCAGACAAGTAATGTTGAAGGTGCATTGGTAACCCACACCACAGTGCACTGTGCACAGGACAGGCATGAGACACACATACGTAGATGGACCCATGCCCCTGACCCATACCTGTGGTCTGTGCATGTACCTGTCACACTATACATGATAACTAAATCTAGGGTTTTCCTCCCATTACAGGCACACAAGGCAGCCAGGGTGAGGGTAGCAGTGACAGTGATGTAGCGCCTCCACATGCCGTTCCCATCAACGCAGCAGTAGACAGTGAATCCCCAAGCACCCCTTCTGCCACCCATTCACTCCAGACATCTCGCACTTGCCGTAAGACCCCAGCCGAAAAAGCAGGATCACTGGTGTACCCGGAAACAGCTGCCACCTCTACCAACATTGTAATAGCTGTAGAAACCTCTGCACTGGCCACTGCAGGCTGCCACCACATCTTTTGCTGCACCCATCACTACCTAAGCTTCAAATTCAGCGATTCTCTTGCTGGTTGTACCATCCCTCACCTTAACTGCCAGCAGTGTGCCTGGCTCAAGTAATGTAGGATTACCACTGATGACCACTACCATCTTGCACCCTGTAACGCTCACCTGATTCCCGTAGAGGCGCCGGTCTTGACTGGGCGTATACCGTATCTTCAAAGGTGATGTGTAACACACGGCTGGCTCTTTGGGCTGGACCTCTGTGCACTGTATGTCTGACTCGAAGGGTAAGATGTCTGCAGATAGAAAATATGGGATTAATGAACTGGGTTATTGAATGTCTCTCTCTTCTTCCCTTTCTCTTCTCCTGTAGAACCTCAAAGGTTAACGCTCTCACCCTAGGTAAGTGAACGCCGTGCTCTCCATCTGCCTCAGGGCAGGGTGCTGTAACCAGTTTCTTCACTGGATAAGGGGAGCAGGCCTCTTGACTTCAGAGGACTGCTGTCTGTCGTTTACTGCACGAACGGTAAGTTTCGAGTAATTCTAATGTCTTTAAAAGTCTTTAGTAATGATGTCTCTTGTTTTGCAGGGTTCCGGCGATGGCGGATGACGGGCTGAAGTGAGTTGAAGATGGAGCCCGTGTGATGAATAGAAGCGCCTGGAAGCACGTAAGTAAGCGCTTGTTGCCTGCTTCACGATGCGCTCTAACTGTCTTTTTATTTTGCAGGTACAAGTTCGGAGCGGCTGCAGGGTGCCGGAATACCCACTGGGTTAGATGTGGAAAGGAGTAATGGCACGTGAGTATTAAAGTTCCCCAATGTCTTTAAACGCACCTTGTTTTGTCTTTCAGATGCGGGATGCAGCGCCGAAGGCCTCCGGAGCGTGCGAAGAGTTGGTAAGCTTTTGTCTTTCAGATGCCGGAATGCAGTGCGAAGACCTCCGGAGCGCACGAAGAGTAGGTAAGCCTTTGTCTTTCAGATGCCGGAATGCAGCGCGAGGCGTTGGTGACAGCCGATGGACCAGGTAAGTGAAGCGCTGTCACTGAAGACCGTAATGCTAACCTGTTCTTTCTTGTCTTTATAGGTGTTGCTGAAGACTGGATTCAGGATGGTAAGCCTTTTTCCTTAGGCCCAGGATCAGATGCAGAAGACACGATGAGCGTTCTGCTGCAGAGGATGCAGAATAACGCAAAGCAAGATTCATCCATCGGGTGTGGTTTAAATAGCCTCCTGTAGTGCTTAGGTGTCTCCTTCCACAGCCACGCCTAGGTAAGAAAAGAGTTCCTGCTTTCCAGAAGAGTTCCAGTGTTCTGAACCTAGGGAGTGGCTCCTGCCCCACCCAACAGGAAAAGTAGTTCCAAACAGAAGAGGATCAGAGGCTCAACTGGCAGGCAAGTAAGCAGCATGGTCTGCTGCAGGTAAGTCCACCCAAGCATTATGAGCCCGGCGCTTCCAGCGCTGGGACTGGGCATATTTATGAGCCTGGTGCCACTGGCGCCAGGACTGGGTCCAAAAGGTCCCAATTGGGACTGGTTGGCCCTCGGAACCTGGGTTATGGATCTGCTTCCAAGGGAGTTGGGAAAACCCTGACCTTTTGGAAGCAGAGATCATGACAGTACCCCCCCTCAAGGCCCCTCCCAAACCGGGCTTCTCCGGGGGTTTTGGCTTGTCAGGAAATGTTCGGTGAAATCTTTTGATTAGGCGAGGAGCGTGGACATATTCAGCAGGTTCCCAGGGTCTCTCTTGGGGACCGTAGCCTTTCCAGTCAATTAGGTAAAATAGTTTAGATTTGGAGATCTTGGAGTCCAGAATGCTTTTGACTTCAAACTCGAGTTCTCCATCAACTAGGATAGGTTTTGGAGATTTAGTTAGTCGGGTTTGAGGTTGCACGGGTTTTAATAGAGAGACGTGGAAGACCGGATGTATCTTCATGTGCGGGGGCAAGTCCAACTTGACCACTACTGGGTTTACTATGGTAGTGATGGAATAGGGACCAAGGTATCTCGGGTTGAATGTGCGTGGCCCTTTTAGAGATAGATATTTGGTGGATAGCCAGACTTGATCCCCTACTTGATATTGAGGGGCTTCCTTCCGATGTTGATCTGCTCATTTCTTGTATTGTTCTTTAGCCCTTTGAAGGTGAGAAACAGCTTCCTTAAAGGCTTGGGTGATTGTAAAATGCAGGTAGTCTACTGCTGGTGTTTCAAGATCTTGGAGGGGATCCAACTCCGAGGTTCGAGGGTGACTGCCGTATAAAAGAAAAAAAGGGGTTTTCCCAGTTCCCGAATGGACAGAGTTATTGTAGGCATATTCGGCTATCCAAAGGATGTCTTTCCAAGTTTTTTCAGTTTGTTGCAGCATGCAGCGTAAATACTGTTCCAGAGTTTGATTGGTCCTCTCGGTTTGCCCGTCGGTCTGAGGGTGGTGACTGGTCGATAGTCTCACATCAATTTGAGCCGACCGACAGCAACTTCGCCAAAAATGAGAAATAAATTGACTACCTCGATCTGAAATTAGAACCGAAGGAAAACCGTGCAGTCGGACGATGTTTTCGAGAAATTCTCGGGCCAGAGTTGCTGCTGTTGGCAAGCCTTTGAGCGGAATGAAATGCGCCATCTTGGAGAATAAGTCCACGATTACTAGAATCGTATTGTATCCGGAGCATGGAGGTAGATCGGTGATGAAGTCCATAGAAAGCGTATGCCAAGGGCGAGGTGGGATGTCAATAGGGTGTAAGAGGCCTGCTGGTCTTTCCTTTTGACTCTTGTTTTGGGCGCATACTCCACAGGACATTATAAAGTCTCTGATATCTTTTTTTCAAGACGGCCACCAGAAGTAGCGCTTGATCTTTTCTGAGGTCTTGGCCATACCGGGATGTCCTTCCATTAAAGAATCGTGATAACAAGAGATTACTTTTTTCTGTAAATCTGTGCTGGGCAGGTATAATCGTTCTTGGAAATACAATAAGTTGTCCTTTACTGCAAAGTCCTTTCCCTGCAGATGCCAATTCTGTATGTCTGCTGGAGTTACAAGTTGCCTGGCTTTATCCTTAACTTCCTCTATGGATTGTGTGGCGATTACACCCAGAATTCTTTGTTCGGGAATGATTGGTACAGGTTTAGGGTTGATCAAGTGTTCTTCCACTCCCATCCGAGAAAGGGCATCAGCTTTACCGTTTTTTGTACCAGGTCGATAGGTAATTATGAAGTCAAACTCGGCAAAGAATAATGCCCAACGGAGTTGTCTAGAGGATTGGGCTTTTGCGGTTTTCAAATATTGCAGGTTTCGGTGATCCGTAATCACAGTAACGGTCTGTCGGGCCCCCAGCAGATAATGCCGCCAAGCCTTAAAGGCAGACTTGATAGCCAGAAGTTCCTTGTCAGTAATCGTGTAATTGATTTCAGGATGCGAGAATTTGCGGGACCAAAATGCCACGGGATGCAACTGATTGGTTAAAGGGGCCTTTTGTGATAGAACTGCCCCCATGGCAAGGCTTGAAGCATCAGTTTCCACGATGTAGGGGAGTTCGGGGCGAGGGTGTTTTAAGATTGGTGCAGAGATAAATTTAGTCTTCAAATCCTGGAAAGCTTGTTCCGCCTCGGTAGACCATTCAAAACGTTTGTTTTTCTTTAACAAGGCAGTGATGGGCTGGACTATCCGAGAAAATTCGGGGATAAACCTGCGGTAAAAGTTAGCGAAGCCTAACATGCTTTGCACACCTTTTACGGACGATGGTGATGGCCATTTGAGAACTGCATCGACCTTCCTTGAATCCATACGCACTCTGCTAGGTGATAATATGAATCCCAAGAATTCAACTTCAGTCACGTTGAAAACACATTTTTCCAACTTAGCGAAAAGTTTGTGTTGACGCAATCTTTCGAGGACCCTTTTCACGTGTTTCCGATGTTCAGATTCCGATGAAGAATAAACAAGGATGTCGTCAATGTAAACAACAACACACACATCTATGAGCTCTCTGAGGACATCGTTCATAAAATATTGAAAGGCGGCCGGGGCATTGCAAAGTCCGAAGGGCATGACCTGATATTCAAATAGCCCATATTTGGTGCGGAAGGCCGTCTTCCATTCATCGCCCTCTTTTACTCGTACCAAGTGGTAGGCTCCTCTAAGATCCAGCTTTGTATATATGCATGCTTTTCTGACTTGGTCCAGGAGTTCAGGGATCAAAGGTAACGGATATCTATTCTTGACGGTGATCTGGTTCAGGGAGCGATAATCTATACAAGTTCTAAGGTCTCCTTCCTTTTTTGGAACGAAGAACAAAGCTGAAGAAGCAGGGGACTTGGAAGGACGAATAAACCCATTTGCCAGGTATTGATCCAGGTATTGTCGAAGGTGAAGGTTCTCAGTCTCAGTGAGGGCATAAATTCTACTACAAGGAGGAGTAGATCCAGGTATCAGGTCTATCTGGCAGTCATAAGACCTATGAGGAGGTAGAGAGTTAGCCTGATCCTTCCGGAAAACATCTTGGTATTCTAGGTATTCGGGAGGTAACTGGGGAGTCTCTGAAGAAATTGCTGCCAGTGCAACACCAGGTGGAGGGTGACAAGTAGAGACACATTCTGGAAACTGGACCGTTCTTGCTCGCCAATCGATCAGAGGATTGTGTTTCTCTAACCAAGGTATTCCTAGAATAATCTGAAACTGAGGAGCCTTGATCACATCGAACACGATCTTCTCATGGTGTCCATCTTGACTTACTAGCGTCACTTCTTGAGTGGTATGCGTTACTGGTCCGGAGGCTATCTCCGTTCCATCCACCGTAGTAATGACGTCCTTTACAGCCTTGGGACAAAGAGTTAGATTCATCCTCAAAACCATTTCATGGTCCACATAATTGCCGATGGCACCGCTGTCGACGTAAGCTTCAATTGCATGTAATCGATCCGGATTATCAGGGCTAATGAGGACCATAGGTATCACGAAATGCGAGGTCACGGAACTGGTTTTCACGCTCGGCAAGAGGACCTCTATTCTTGTCGGGCGAGGTCGTTTCCCTGCTCAGAGTTTGTAACTTTGGTAACTGCAGCTCCTACTGCCTTCTTGGCAAGTTTCACCGGACAGTCTCGAAGAAAGTGCCCTGAGTTTCCGCAATAGAGGCATAATTGCAACTGTTTTCTCCTTTCCCGCTCCTTTTGTGTTAGAAGACCTTTCAGGCCCCCTATTTGCATGGGTTCCCCGGAGTCTACTCCTTTGGAAGGAGTTGGCGGTTTGGAAAATACTCGAGCATCAAACTTGGAACGATTGGCCCTCCTGTTCTGCAGTCTGTGATCTATTTGAACGACTAAGTCTATATAGTCCGAACAATCTTGTGGGGGATTCACTACTTGGGCTAACACATCTTTGAGCTCTCCACGTAGACCTCTATAAAACAGCATAATCCTTTTGTCCTCAGGCCATTGAGTTTCCACTATCAGTCTGTTGAAAGACGCAATATAAGCCAAAAGGTCTTGATTACCTTGTCGCAACGAAAGAAGCTCATTGTCCAAGGCCTGCCCCTGTGAATGTCTTGCGAACAGTTTTTCCATACTGAGCTGAAAAGCTTGAAAATCATGGAGGACCGGATCATCTTGATTTACTAGAGGGATCGACCAGTCTGCCGCATTGCCACTAAGGTACGAAAGCACGAAAGCTACTTTAGCTTGATCAGTTGGAAAGGCTGCTGGCCGGCATAAGAAATGCAACCGGCACTGATTGATAAATACTACAAACCTCTTTGGGTCACCAGAAAATCGTTCGGGCGGAGCCAGAGGTACATTCCCAGGTAGGTTGATCTGCACTGGATTCATAGAGGATGTAGAAGGAAGATTTCCCCCAGATGCGGGTAACTGGGTCTGTCCGGCTTGTGACTGTAGCAATTGTCTAGCGAGATCATCTGTTCGCTCCTTGGAAATAATCAGTTCCCTTCTTAGAGCGTTCGTTTCCTGACGGGCGGCATGCACTTCTGCCCTTAGTTCCCCAAGTAACTGGGCTAGCTGGTCGGTATCCGAGGTTTCCATAGCGCCTGGATGGGAGTTTTGCGGTAGGCTTTGCGTTCTGTAACGCTCACCTGATTCCCGTAGAGGCGCCGGTCTTGACTGGGCGTATACCGTATCTTCAAAGGTGATGTGTAACACACGGCTGGCTCTTTGGGCTGGACCTCTGTGCACTGTATGTCTGACTCGAAGGGCAAGATGTCTGCAGATAGAAAATATGGGATTAATGAACTGGGTTATTGAATGTCTCTCTCTTCTTCCCTTTCTCTTCTCCTGTAGAACCTCAAAGGTTAACGCTCTCACCTTAGGTAAGTGAACGCCGTGCTCTCCATCTGCCTCGGGGCAGGGTGCTGTAACCAGTTTCTTCACTGGATAAGGGGAGCAGGCCTCTTGACTTCAGAGGACTGCTGTCCGTCGTTTACTGCACGAACGGTAAGTTTCGAGTAATTCTAATGTATTTAAAAGTCTTTAGTAATGATGTCTCTTGTTTTGCAGGGTTCCGGCGATGGCGGATGACGGGCTGAAGTGAGTTGAAGATGGAGCCCGTGTGATGAATAGAAGCGCCTGGAAGCATGTAAGTAAGCGCTTGTTGCCTGCTTCACGATGCGCTCTAACTGTCTTTTTATTTTGCAGGTACAAGTTCGGAGCGGCTGCAGGGTGCCGGAATACCCACTGGGTTAGATGTGGAAAGGAGTAATGGCACGTGAGTATTAAAGTTCCCCAATGTCTTTAAACGCACCTTGTTTTGTCTTTCAGATGCGGGATGCAGCGCCGAAGGCCTCCGGAGCGTGCGAAGAGTTGGTAAGCTTTTGTCTTTCAGATGCCGGAATGCAGTGCGAAGACCTCCAGAGCGCACGAAGAGTAGGTAAGCCTTTGTCTTTCAGATGCCCGAATGCAGCGCGAGGCGTTGGTGACAGCCGATGGACCAGGTAAGTGAAGCGCTGTCACTGAAGACCGTAATGCTAACCTGTTCTTTCTTGTCTTTATAGGTGTTGCTGAAGACTTGATTCAGGATGGTAAGCCTTTTTCCTTAGGCCCAGGATCAGATGCAGAATACACGATGTAGAACGAACGTTCTGCTGCAGAGGATGCAGAATAACGCAAAGCAAGATTCATCCATCGGGTGTGGTTTAAATAGCCTTCTGTAGTGCTTAGGTGTCTCCTTCCACAGCCACGCCTAGGTAAGAAAAGAGTTCCTGCTTTCCAGAAGAGTTCCAGTGTTCTGAACCTAGGGAGTGGCTCCTGCCCCACCCAACAGGAAAAGTAGTTCCAAACAGAAGAGGATCAGAGGCTCAACTGGCAGGCAAGTAAGCAGCATGGTCTGCTGCAGGTAAGTCCACCCAAGCATTATGAGCCCGGCGCTTCCAGCGCTGGGACTGGGCATATTTATGAGCCTGGTGCCACTGGCGCCAGGACTGGGTCCAAAAGGTCCCAATTGGGACTGGTTGGCCCTCGGAACCTGGGTTATGGATCTGCTTCCAAGGGAGTTGGGAAAACCCTGACCTTTTGGAAGCAGAGATCATGACACACCCTTTATTGGTCTCCAGTATCAGCTTTGTCACCAGTCAGGAGTTGGGCTGGAGTTGATCTTCCCTCTTCAGGCCACCCCCTCCAAGCAGTGGTTATACAGTCATCAGTCCTCCACAATCCCCTCTTGCTTTTAGCCTGCAGTCACTCATACAGCTTGATGATGGTGATGATGCTTCAGATGGTGACAATGCAGCAGTGTGAGATTGATGTCACACCCATCACCCCACCTGTTCGCCTACCTGCTGCCCTCCACAGTGATGCCTTATCTGTCACCTGGGAGAAGCTCACAAGAATGGAGCAGCAGCAGGAGAGGATGGAAGAGCTCACCGAGCTTCACCTGCAACACGCACAGGCAATGCAGGATGCCATGCAAGGGGCCACAAGGAGAATAGCCAGGGAATGGCACATCAGCCCCAACATCAGGGGTCAGAGGATGCAGGAGTTTACCTGTCATCTGGCCTGGAAAGTATGCACAGGGCACTTCTCCTCACGATGCAACACATGCGTGGCCTGGAGTCTGTCAGCTATGTCTCTGTTGCCTCCACTGAAGGGTCACAAGCAGGGAGTCCCCATAGGAGGTCATTGCGCACTGCCACTTAACCCCACAGTCGCCTTCTGGCCAAGAGATACAGCGTAAAAAATAATTGCCTGACTCCAAGATGACATTGGGGATTGAGGGAGGTCCGAGAGTGTAGGTGGGCCCAAAAACCGATCAATAAAAAATAATCCACGGGGTCAATAAGGAGTGCACGTCTTTGCAAGAAAAACAAGTTTTATTACATGCATGTACGGCCAGGAGGGTCATCCAGCTCTGAAGAACTGAAAAACTGTGAACACTCACGACACACCCATTTCAGTTACAAGTTTTATAGTTACAAACCACAAAATCTACATTTGCAACATTTATCAACTACAAGTCAACCCCACATTTCCCATTGGCAAACCTTATACATCTATTTTTCATCCCACTGTTGGTCAGTGGAGCGTCCCTGCCCATCTGAGTACAACCCCCTGTGAATGGCCTAATTGTATAGTTAGCAGAAAATTATTTGTCTGGATTGGCTAATTACACTCAGGTAACTTGTTGCAACATCAAACTTTCCTTGTTGGCCAAAATAACATCAGACATTTTATGATGTGCATGACCCTCGAAAAGTCCCAATCAGGAGTGAGTGTGAGCAAAGAAGTCAATACCCTGTAGCAATTAAGTGGATTTTCTCATGGGACCAAACAACTTGGCAACCCCAAACGGCTTCTGCATAGTTCAGTATTTCAATGTGCATAGTTCGGCTTGATTTCAAGTTTGATTATATTTCGGTAATCAATATGCATGACATAAGTTGCTTTCAAGATTTCTTATAGTCCGGTATTCAATATGCATGATTTAAGTAGTTTTCAAAGTTTCTCATAGTCCGGCATTCAATATACATGATTTATGTAGCTTTCAAAGTTTCTCATAGTTCGCTATTCAATATGCATACGTGCAGCCCGCTAGGAGCGCCCCTGCTTCTAAGTGGCTCTACACGTCACTCACCGGTCACTGCATTCCTCTTCTTCCTCCACGGCTGCTTCTTGTTCACTTTCCAGATGCAGGCCAACCTCTGCTCACACACTGGGCCCTGTCAAGCACACGCCGGCAACTGCACTGCATCTGTGCAGATGCGCACAGCATTCTCTCCCCTCTCCTACCCTCAGGTTTCTCATAGCATGAGGAATTATACCAGTTTTGATGTATTCTTTAAGTAAGTGGCCTTGCAGGGTAGTGCGGAAATTGTATTTTTATTTTAGCCAGCATCTCCTTATGTGGGAAAGCTCCCAAAGTCAAAAGACCTACTTATGTGGTAAAAAAGCAGTGCATTGAATGATATGCTTAATTTTGGCCTTACTGCAACTTCAGGCACCTCGTTCCAACAAGCAATGTAAAACCCAGTCATATCCGTGACACAGTGACAGTATTAATGTACAGACAGTAACCACAAAGGTCACCCAGCACTAAATGAAGGTACTCCACATCAGGTACATTCCCAGATAAACCCTGTGCAGCCAGTAGGCTGTGTCTATTGAATAAGGGCAATATAAGTTGCCCTATCTGTCACTCCAGGACATGGGCAATGTACAATGTAATATAGGGAATCTGGCTAGTATTTATGTCATTTAATCATTACACAGTGAATTTATTAATTTAGCACCAATTACTAGCACTGTGCAAATGGCAGAAATTACAGAGGGACACAATGTATTTTGTATTTGTTTATTATTTATATTGCACACCAAACCATGAGGTAACTGGGCACTTGAGAGACTTGAGAGTTACATATATGTGAATAAATATACAATGACAGATAGGTAATAGATCAGAGGAGGTTCCCTGGTTACAATTGGGTAAGGCAAGCATAGACAATTGTACAGTTACATAATAAGGAGGAAACCTGCAAAGGCAGGAGTAGACATTGGTAAAGTGACAAAAAGAGGATGAGACCTGTAACAGTTGGGGCAATGGCAAAAAACATTAAAGAATTGCCATAATGGGCATACATCCTAAGGAGAGAGTGCAGTTGACCTGGTGAATGGCAGTGCTGTGGGGTGGACATCTTGGAGTTTATTGTGAAGGCTTATTAGTGAGCCAGTTTTTGATTCTGGCTTTGAAGGTGAGGAAGGAGGGTTCTAGTCTGAGGTGGACGGGAATGGAATTCCAACGTCTGTCAGCTTGAACTGGGAAGCTAGCTCCTCCTGCTTTCTTTAGGTTGTACCCAGGTACCATCAATTTGAGTGAATGAGATGATCTGGTTGTACGGGAGGCTTGATGTTTGCATATTTTGTCGGACAGGTATTTGGGGGCTGTGTTCGAGAGGCATTTATGTGTGATAGCCAGTTTTCGAAGTGTAATTCTGTCAGGAATGGGCAGCCAATTGGCGTGTCTGAATGTGGAGATTCAACTAGATCTAGGTAAACTGAGTGCAGCTCTTAAAGAGTTATTCTGGAGTACTTGCAGTCTGTTTAGGTTGTGTTCGGAGGAGCCTAGAAAGAGTGTGTTGCAGTAGTCTACTTTTGCCAGTGCGAGAGCCCTTGCTAACGTAAGGCAGCTGTTTGTCGATAAGTATGATTTGCAACTATAGATCAATTTATTTGTTTTGACTTGTTCTTTTAGGGCTAACATTGCATCAAGATAAACGCCCAATGTTTTTATTTCTTTAGATACTTTGATGTTGTTGCCATCAATGTTGAAAGATGTGTGCCTAGAGTCGAGTTTATTCAGTCGTGCTTGAGTGCCCACGATCATTAACTCAGTCTTATCGTCGTTGCGACATAAGCTGTTGGTGGCCATCCATGCTTGGATTTCAAGGTATATGTCATTCAGTAGTTTGGAGTCTTGGGCGTAGAAGCCGTCGAGAGGGATGATGACTTGGGTGTCATCAGCGTAGTTGGTGTAGATGACACCTAATTTGTCCAGGCAATCAAATAAGAGCTTTGTAAATATATTGTATAGTGTGGGTGACAGGTGTGAGCCTTGAGAGACTCCTCAGAGAGTGGGTGTCGGGTTTGCTGAGGTTGAAGGGGAGAAGACTCTAGTGGTCCGATTTGAGAGAAAGGATTTGACCCACTCGGATGCATTGGTGGAGAATGCTGCAGCTGAGGTAAGGTGCTTTATGAGGATTTGGCTGTCAACGAGGTCAAAGGGCGCTGATAAATCTAAGAGTAGGAGAATCGCTAGCTTACCTTTGTCCTTCGCCTCATCCATTTGGACCTTTAGATCAAGGAGAGCTTTCTCAGTACTGTGTGTGGGCCTAAAGCCTGATTGTGAGGCCTAGAAGTTCATTATCCTCTAAGTGTTTCTGAATTTGCAAATATTCCACCCGGTTCAAGATTTTTAGGAGGAACGGGACGGTGGTGATGGGCCTGTAGTTTGTGGGAATATTTGGTGTGAGATTGGGCTTTTTAGGAGGGGCATCACCCAGGCTTGCTAGAGGTTGTTAGGAACCTGGTTGGTTGAGAAGGAAGTATTTATCAGGGTGGTGATGAATGGGGCTAAATTCTTTGCACCTTCCTTGATGATGGAGGCTGGGCAAATGTCCCCTTGGCAGTAAGAGGGTTTTAAGCTTGATATGATATCCTCTACTTCCTTGGCTGTAACTTGTGAGAACGTGAAGGGGGTACAGTGATGTGGGATGTTGTTAGGTGCTGGTAAGGGGTGAGAAGCGTTAGGGAGACTAGCCTTCTTGGAAGCAATTTTGTTTTGTAGTAAGGTGATTTTACAGACAAGCAAGAGCTTGTTGAATTATTGTACACCATTCCGTATCTTTAATGCAATCCTGAGCGGGAGGTGCTGGGGATTCTAGCACTTTTATGATGCTGAATATCTCCTTAGTGCTTGATTTGGCATTGTGGATTCTCAAATAATTAGCTTCTTTTTTTTGTGGAGAGGATAGCAACTTTGAAGATTGCAGAGGCTGAGGTGAATGCTATTTTATTTGTGTCGGTGGATGATTTCTGCCAAGTGGCTTCCGCTGATCTTTTAGAGTTTCTAAGGATTTTTTGTTTTGGGGTGAACCACTTATTGATGTGAGTGATGGGTTTAGCTTTTCTAAGTTTTGGCGGTGCTGCAGTATATAGCGCTGATTTTAATGTCTCGTTTGAAGAGGTCTACCAACTTGTTGGGATCCAGACTCTTGAACTTAGACTCATCGAGAATGTTGTTAAAAAGGGGCAGGAGACTATCAATGGGGATATTATGACCATTTCTGGATAGGGATGGTGGGGCTAGGGTGGCTTTAGGTGGACAGGATCCTGGGAAGGAGAAACAGATGAGATGGTGGTCTGACCAGGCTACTGGGTCATTTTAGAGAGAGGTGATGGAGCAGTTCAGATCTGAAACCCAGTCCAAGGTACGGCCTTTGGAATGAGTTGGTGTTGTGACTCTATGTTTAAAGCCCAAATGTGTGATAGTGACATCCACAGCTGAGGCAAGAGCGTCATTAGGGTCGTGTAGTTGAGGTCTCCTAGGAGGATAGTTTGGGACCTGAGTTTGGTGGTGATAGAAAGGAGGTTTGAGATGCCCTCTTCAAAAGAGGGAGAAGGGCCTGGGGGCCAGTAGATAAGGTGCATGAGAATTGTTTGAGTGGGTGAGAGAGTGAGTTTCACCGAAAGGATCTCTGCAGATGGGAAGCTCGTAGGGGATATGGCTCTGGGGGCCAGGTGAGTTTTGGAGATAAAGGCCACTCCTCCGCCTTTGCCTGTGTTCCTATCAGCCCTCGTAATGGTGTAGCCTTCTGAAAGGGCTAGGGAAAGTGCTGGGCCAGCTGCATGGTGTAACCATGTTTCTGTGATAGCCAGAAAATCGAGCCTGTTGGAGGTATCAGATCCGCAATCTCTGTGGCATAGGCTAGGAGGGATGGAGCGTTGATGAGTGCTCCTTTAATATCGCTTTGTGGCGGGAGGAGGCTGGGTTCTTTTGAACAGGGTGGTGGGTTGATAGTTTGGCAATCGGCAGTGAGGCTGTTTGATTGCAGTGAGTTGAGAGGCTTTTTTAGCTTGGCCAGTACTTTATGGTTAGTGAATCGGGAGCCTAGTCTCAGGTTCCTAATGTGGACCGGTAGAGGGAGAAGTGGCATGGGAGGTGAAGCAAAACGCTGTAGCCATTCAATGGGGCTGAGTGTGGGCTTGACTGCTGGATTCAAAGGTGCTTTGATGTTTGGATTGTGAATGAAGATGGATTGGACCGTAGACAGGAAGTGTGATGGAGGGATTGTATGAACTAATGGAAGGATAGAGGCCATGGCCAGAGTGACTCTGTGGAAAGAGGTCATTCTTGGGAATATGAAGGTGAGAACCAGTAGGAAGAAGGTGGGCAGGGGTGACTGAGAATGCAGAAAGTAGTGTGGGTCAGTGAGGGGATGGTGCAGTAGGTCTAATGGCGTCTTGAGGCTGGATACGGAGCGGTGCAGGAAGTTCAGTTGTTTATTAGTACATACCAGAGGGTCTAAATAGTGCCAAGCATGTGTCGTAGGCGGTAGGATCAGATGAAAATGGGCTGATTGAGATAACACACAGGCTTGGGCACAGACTATAAACAAAGGTTACTTGGTTGATACAATGTGTGCTGGTGCGGAGTCACGGACAGGTCATGAACACAGTGATGGTGCAGTGGACCATTAGACTGGACTATGCACAGCAAATACAGTGGGTGCGTGGTTAGAATAAAATATGCTGATTCAATATTCCACATAGGGCAAAAACACAACATACAGCAATGGTCGATTAGACTGGGCGATGTAAATCGTGTGCAGTGGGCGTTTGGTTAGGCAGGAAAGATGAAACAGGATTTTACTTGGGCAGGAACACAGTATAAAAGGCAGTGGAGATTGGCAGGACAATGTGAGCAGAACAGTTCTATGTGAAGCGCGCATGGTAAACAGAATAGGAATAATTAGGTTAGCGTACGAGGCCTAGGCACAATATATATGCGAGAAGGCATTTGGTCACAGCAGCACCGTGCATGTGCAAAAATGGGACAAATGGTCGAGATAGCTGGGGCATAGAACATATGCATGAATGAACGTCCTTTTTAAAGGGAGGCTCAAAGTTCAAGTCTAGGGAGATGAGTACTCACTGGTGACCGGCATGGTTTCAGAGCATCAGGGGGTCCAGGCGACAGCGGCCAGGCAGCCACGGACAGGCACAGACAGGCTACGTGCCTTATATCGGGTGCCTTGAGGAGAGGTGCGGGCTCGCGCCTTCAGGCGGGGCCATGCAGAAAATAAACAGAGGATCTCCAATGAGGAGTGAAGAACGTTGCTATGCAACCAGCAGCAACAACATCGGAGTGGTGGCCATTTTATGCGAAGAAAGCAAAATCAAGTGATTTGGAGGCAGCAATGAGGTGGGCACATCAGAGGGCCGATCCATGGGCGGCAGGGTTTTCAATCCTGCTAGATGCGGATGCACCCTTGATGTAAACAAAAGGCTCAAATAATGCCTCTTCATTTTATTATTATTATTATTTTTTTTTAATGAACATGGACGGTCTTGTCCGTCGGGCCCAGGTGCATTGTGGTACTTAAGGTCCCTTGTCTCTTCGTATTGTACAACTACTCATGATCCATGATCTATGTCAGGTTTTTGAATAGTCAGCTGCATGCTGGTCTTCAAATTCTCTAAACGAATACAAAAAGTGACCTGACCAGGACAGAGAAAGATGGGCATTGGGACAGAGACAGAGGCACCAATGTACATGCATGACTTCATGCATACTGGCAAGCGGGGACAGCTATACCTCCCAACTCCCACACACCACTTCTGGTGTAGTTCTGGCTCTGGCATTGCCCTGGCAGTCCGCCTAGCGCAGGCTGATAATAGTACTGTGCCACCCCACTTGACAGGGTCATAATCATGGCCCTGTCACATTACATTTTGCAATCCCCGGCCTTTTTACATCACAGACATGAAGACCCCAAGAAATAGTCTGTTTATCCACCAGATAAGGTGGTGATTCCTGGATAATAGCTTGATACACTAAGGAACAAAACTTAAATTGAATCTGATAGTGTAAAGGAAGCCAGTGCAGTTCACACAGGACCAGAGTAATGCAATCAAACGTCTGTGTGCCCAACAGCAGGCTGGCAGCACAATGAAAAAAACGATTTGAAAGGGGCCAGAGTGGAGACAGGTAACCCTAAAAGCAATGCATTCCTGCAATAAACCTTTGAAATGACATGGGCTTATAGAACAGTCTGAAAATCATCTGAGATGCTTAACAGAGATATAATACGACTCAGCAAGGAAAAAATAGAGACAAGACGGAACAATTTTAGCTGTGTAATTGCAAAAGTTTTAAGAAGAGTCTAAAACAAATTCTAAATAACCAAATGAAGAAACCAAAATAGGAGACATTGCTAGTGACGAATGAATCCCAAGCCAATTCAGAACTAAAGGAAACAACGCAAAATTTCAAAGGGTTGAGCTTTAAAGAAAATAGAGACAGCCAGTGCACTAAGGCATTTTGTAATCGGAAAATATTAGATTGGGGCGACACTTACTAAAAAAGTGTGTATCATCAGCATACCGGTGGATGCTGATGCCCAAACAGTCAAACAAATGTTTTCGGTAGATTTGACCTTGTCCAAATTGACCGCAGCAATTTGACCTAAAAACATTTCACCTTTTGACCAAATTGACCTCCATTATCAAGGATGCGGGGTACAGCCCTGCAACCACCTTTTGACCTACTTACATGAATATGAGGAACGGGGGACACCCCCGCAACCCCTGCACCTCATGTTCAGATAAGTAGGTATTAACATATTTGACCTAAAACAAAAAGGTCAACTTGGACCACTCAGAAAAGGTCAATTTGGTGAAAAGGTCAAATGTTTTAGGTCAAATAGGCCAATACCAAACAAATCACTTAGCAGCTAAAAATAGATATTCAATCACAGAAGCAACAAGATTGCCCCATGGGCACACTGCAGGCAATTGACCCGAGGTCAAACTGGAAGTTCCAACCTGTATAAATTCAGAATTTCCAGACAGGATAAATGAGGGCCACCTTTTCTGGCCCTAGGACACTCCTGTGCCACAGCAAAGTGAGATGGGGTGAAGGCCCACACAGACCCTCTGTGTGAACACCAGTGTTAAACCCTCGGTGGGGATCGTCCTGTCGGCCGCAGTAAAGTGCTGGTCTGCCAGGCTAATGTACCCATGGGTCCCTCTGGGAACCCGTCACATGGGCAATGCATCTCCATGGCTTGGTGATTTGAAGGAGTGGGGGAAAGAGAGTCACTAATTTTTACCATCACCTCTCTCAAGGCTTCAAATGAGTAGAAGCCTTAGGCTTCCCAGCATATGAGCAGAGTGCTGAGAGGTGAAACTGAAAGTTCATGACAGCCAGAGCACAACAACAAGTCGTACTTGGGCACCAACAACTGAAAGTTCTCTGTCACAGAACTTGCAAGGAGAGAAAGCTTTTAAAGTAATATGTGGTAGGCAAGTCATTCACAGTCAGAATCCAAAACAATGTAAAAATGAAAAAGAGTGCAGCTGAAGAGGAAACACTCATGCATGTCATAATAAGACATCTAGTCACACCGCTGCAGAGAAAGGGACTGATGGGAGAAGTTGAAAAGCAGAGAAAGAAAAGGTGTTGCCAAAACGTTGGAGGGGGAAAGAACCAAGCTATGTCACAGCTTAACCTTTAAAATAAAAGGATGTTGCTATGCAAAAGAAAAACAGCATTGGTCTCATCCCGTTGGGGGTAACACCCCATATCTATGAATAAAAGGTCATAGGAGCACATCATCAAAAATAACTATCACTGTTTTTTAATTAGCAGGTTCAACAAGTTTATTCATGAAACTCAAATACCATGACAAAGAATATTTAGGGACAATGAAGTGATGTGTTTAAATCCTCAAATCCCTGATCTTTCTCATATTCTGGATCCAGGTGTTTTGTGCCAGTTTTCAATTATTACTCTGGTCCTTCAGCAATCACAAACTAATGGCTTCAGAAACAACTCACAAAAAAGAAGCCATTTATACCTATTAATTGTTTGTAAGTTGCTATAGTTATGCCCGGCCTCACCCTGATCCCCATCGAATGGTTCCAGGTGCCCCTTTCTAATGTTTCTCGAAATTCAGGCGGAAGTAAGAAACCATACAGCTCACATGGCTCCCTAGTTATAAAGCCACATCAATGGAAAAGAAACACATTTAACACAATGTACGCCCCTTAGTTTCCCCTTCTTGCACAAAATCTGCATTTTAAAATTGAGTACTTACATCTGAGGGGAGTAAGAAAAATCACCATCCCAGTTCCAGCTATCCCTGCCTCTGGTCAAGCCAATCCAGTACTGTTTATCACCTGTGTATCGCTGAAGAATAATCTGTAATAATGAAGGTCAAAAAAACAAAATATTACTCACTGAAGTAACAGTTGTACTCCTAGTACTGGATGCCCTTCCTCCGAACCTGTAGTGCTCCACATCTGAAAGCCATGGGACCAGATAATTTATAGTATAGCACAAATGTTTTAAGAAAAAAGGAACATTGTGTGTGTCTGCTCGTCTTCAGACTCAGTCATACACTTTTTTCCACTGGCTCTACATAATTAAGTACCCGACTTTCAATCTAAACCTGAAGGATACAGACAAAGAGAGGGATAATGGACATTTTGTATGGAGGAGTGGATTCTAAGGACTCGGATCATTTTAATGTGATGAGTAACGTGGATTTTAATATGGTCAAAGACTCTGTTACAGAGTCATGCTTCTCACATGGTGCCTAAAGGAAGACATGCTTTGCTGATCATATTAGGGCAATATGGGGTATTTGGTTCTCTTGTTGTTTAAATGCCTGCACGTATATAGCTTTTCATGCACAATTTGGAGCAAGATTTGTTCTATATTGAAGCAATGTCCCTTTTGACCTTGCAAAGGAGTTTCAAGGTGGGTAAAGGTAATAATTAAGGTGGGGGAAGTTGCGGAGAAGATGCAGGGTGTCTGCAAACGGAATAAAAGAAAAAAAACAGACAAAATCGATTTCGGCGCCATCTTTTTGACAAAATCACATAGAACCCACTTTTGAACATGCTAAATCTTCCGCTATATCTTTAATATAATGGAAAATGTAGCTGTAAGATCTTTGGTGTTAGAGGCTGTATTTCGAAGTATGGCCTCCTTTCTTGGGTGTTCTGCGCAGGCCGAGGCCAAGACTTTTAGTTGGCTCATAAATGATGTTGTAGATCAGAAAATCCAAAGCCACTTTAAACTCAGATGTATGGGACTCAGTAATCTTTCTGAATTAACTGCATCCATTCAGCACCTATGCTTGCCCTCTGAAATATAACTGTCAATAATGTAGGCTTTCTACCTTTGCTGTTGCTTGTGTTGCCACATTATTGATTATTTAAACAGCAGGAAAATTGGTTTTGTCACACTTAATAATTAGCTATCTATGGCATCAATCCTCATGCAAAGTTTTGGTATGGATATTATTTACTCATACCGTTTTTTCCACATGTGCTGCTACCATAGCTCTGCTCCCTCCTTCTAGGTGATCTCTGGTTTCCTTCCCACTCCACCATGCCTAATATTTGTCAGTGCTTCTTTTTGCCTGGTTCCCTTTCTTATGCTTCATTTTTTTCCTTCCTTTCCTCGTCATATTTTATGAATTTAGTCATTCTTTTCTTGCAAAGCCCTGGCTCTAACTACCTACTGCCTGAATACAGACGGTGCATCTTGTATCTTCATTTGTCTGTTTTTAACAGGAAGATATTCATGTAACTATGTTCATTGTATCACGTCTTTATTGCTGCATGTGTTGTTAGATTTTGTCATATTTGACTTAAGTCTTAACCCAACTTTTTACAAGAAGGTTCTCATATTCAAAGGTTTTCATATTGCAATGCATGCACTATTTTTGATAAATGAACCTGGGTGTTATGCTAAGTAGTCCAAGAATGTATAGGAGGTATGATGGTGGAACTGTAGCACATTTTCTGTATTTTGTTTTTAAAAAGAAAATCTCAATGACAATGATTAACAAGACCTTTAGTGAGGAGCTTTGCTGTATGCATGCACCCAGTCCACCTTTGCCCTAGGAAGGAGTATTTGAGAGAATGCTAACTTCTGATAGGTGGGAGGCAGGTGACAAACGCTACAAAGAGTTTGGCCAAATTGAACAACCAATCTTGACATCCAGAGTGCAATGTTTACAGAACACAAGATGCGCAATCCGAGAGACGGCTTTACAGTTAACTTTTATGGGAACATACCAATGGAAGGCCACTCATGTTGATATGGTTGCTCCTGCATGCGCATTTATGCATTGGGCAGGGGGATGATACTGAATGAATGACACTACAGATTACAGGACAACTAACTGATGTTCCAAAGGCCTTCATACAATCCCAAACAAAGTTAGGGACCTCTGAATGTCAACCTCATGGAGAGTATTCCTCGCTTGTGAAGGCCTCATCATGAGTATCGTAGTAATGATAAAAATTTGGTATTTTACATACCCCCTATTTTCTTAAGGCATAGGGCACGTAGACAGTCTTCTAGGAGAAATCTACATTATTTACCTCTTGCTGCACTTTCAGTGTAACACATACTGCAAATAGCCCATGCAGTCACATCTTCTGGAGTACAATTCTCACTATCGTACAAATAAAGCATTTAACCTGCAACTGTATTTATCCAGCACTGGTATATTTTACTGATTGAAATGCCATGCCTGCAACCTTCATTAGTTAAAAAGGGAACCTTTGCTTGCCATAGTTACTACTGTACTCCCGGACCAACTCCCTCATTCCCCATATGTATGGCTTTTTAGTTGTAAGGGGACAGGACTGTAGCGTGATGCGAAGCAGCACTATTAAGAGGGAAAAGGGTAAGGCACCAGTGTGCATGCCTTAATCCCAACACGGGAATACCCCTTGCACAAACACGCGCCACCAACCATCAGTACTTTTCGTAGTATAAGGGTGCACATAAGTGAGCACTATGCCACTCTTAGGAGGAGGTGTGTGATGGAGTTCCATTTGATAGTGTGACGCTAATAAACATTTTTGAAATTTTAGGAGAACTAGTGAATGGATTCTGCCATGAAGTCAGATCTGCTAAACAGCCTCAGTTTAAGAAAGCACTCTGTGTTTTAAAAAGTGGTGTTGCTGAGTTTATACCCAGGTGGGGCTGCCAAACATTGGGTGTACAATTGCACTTACCCACATCCATATACATTTAATCACTTCCATTTAAATTGCTGCTTGGCATCAGTAATTGGAATGTTAGCAGCAATGGGGCTACACTTTTTGAAAGTGTGACAGCCGATTTGTTCACTAAAAGGGGCAATGCTATTTCTGGTTGTCAGAACCTGGTAGAGGCTTACTAATTGGAAGTCCCATTTCTGACTATATCAGGAATGTGGACATCAAAGCAATTCTTGTCTGCATGCATAGTTCCAAAGATTTTCTAATTTTTATATTTGCCCTTTCTTGAAATAAAAACAGAAATGGCCTTAAAGGTAAACAAGCAGGTTTCAATTTAGAACTGTAGATCTCCATGGCCTAGTGGTTTCATAGAGTGCCCAATGTGGAGATTCATTTATACATTGTAAAAGCTCATTTGTTATCTTTTTAATCAACTATTTTTCTGAAGACACCTGCAACTGTCATAATGGGCCCAGCCCTAGAAGCTTTCCGTGCTCTGTCCTATGAAGGCTCAGCACCAACTCAGGAGAACCGGCACCCAGGAGGGAAATTACTGGAGTCAATTTGATGCAAGACAGACGTAGAGAGGGGGAATATAGAGCTCAACAGATTTTTTTTCAACACAACGAATAAGAACATAATACATTAACAACCAATTATATAAACAACAATCAATTAAAACCTGAAAATGCTAAACAACTGGTTGTTTACCACAATGGATTATCCAGCTACCTCTAACTAATAAAACCCAAGCAAAGAATCGAAGTATAGAAAGAAGAAGGAAAAAGAAAAGGAAGACAGCCTTGAAACATAGAATCAGAATACAACATTTGTAAAAGTCATTAGTAACAATTATGGAAATATCACACAACAACTTCACAAAAGATCAAGTAAACATTTAGCAATAGAAGTGATCAATCCCAGAGACATCACCGTCCAGATGAAATTCCTTCATCATCCATAAACCTCAAGAAAGCTTCTCCATATGTCCCAGAACTTGTCATTTTCACCTGTATTTTTGTAGATGGCTTTCTCATAGGTTGAAACAGTGAGAAGCTCTTCCACATAGTCATCGATATTGAAGGAGTTGCTTGACTTCCTGGATCTCAATTATCATCCTCTTAGCGACCATGCAAGCACGGAGCAACCAAGTTTTTCTGCCAAAGGTGATTTCATCCAACAGATATATGTTGCCCAGAATCAACAAATAAGCAGTCAATGGGACCGTACAGTTCAAAATCAAGGCTAGTCTCTCACATATACTTTCCCAGAACCGCATTGTCTTTGGACAAAACCAAATCAAGTGACTGAGGCAGCCTCTTGCGCTCTTGCATTTCCAGCAGAGCTCACTATCCAAAAGCTGCCTTCTGAATAACTTTTCAGGTGACCATTAAGCTCTAAAGAGCAGTTTCGTCAATGATGCTCTAAGGCCCAAATCCAGACTCATCAGACGAGTGTTTTTACAGCATCCCCGCCAGAATTTCAGATCCACATCTTCCCCCATCTTTTCCTCCCATATCGCTGGTAGCCTCGGATCTCCCTTGTGGCGGTTCCATGTGTAAATATCCCCGCAAAAATATCGCCATCCAAATATATTGCTATTTTTTTGCGGCGATATTAAGGCATGGAACCTGTGGGGAACACGCCTGCATTATTTATAAAGGAGCGGGAGACACCCCGCAACCCCTGCTCCCAAAAGCCACCAAAATTATCCCCCCAAAAAATATTGCCTAGAGCCATTCCAGACCGCCATATAAACAGCAATATTTTTGGTCGGGATAATATGTAGTGATATCCTTGCGGCAGGCTTTTAGGATTCCAAACATTGTAGCAGCAGGGTGAAATGAACTCGAACACGTCTTTAAAGCTGACCAGGCGGCATTGCTGTGCTACATCGACACAGGCAGTAACAATAATCTTTAGTTTCTTGTGTTCAGCAAATGTACAATTTGTCATGTGATATGACTGGCTTAGTTGTGTATATGAGATCCAACTGCCCCCCTCAAATAGATCTTTAATGTATTTTATGCCAGTTAAAAACTATTCGGCCAAAAGAGGATATTTCCTTAATATTTCAGAGCCGGGTTATGCAAGATGGAGGCGTCAGGGTGTAATTGGGGATCTGCACCCATACTTTTTGAGATTCCACACCAACAGTTGAAAGAATCTGGTTAATGGAATATAGAGGAGTTGAAGCAAAGACAGAAGTTCCACCATCTTAGAAATTCCTGTGCCCCAAGGAACCTCCCCCAGACAAAGAACTCTGGAAGCTGACATCTGTTGGTAAGTCACTTGTCACGTCGGCAAGGGCTGGCCCCTTATACAAGGCTTCAATTGAACCAAATAATTGTGGAAAATGACTACTTAAGAGGGTGAAACTCTTCCTCCCCCTTCATTGAATCATCTTTGGACTAAGGTGAAAAAGGATTTAACTAGAACTTTTTTGGGCAACAGGCCTTAGCCACTGGGGTGAAGACAAACTTACCAAGAGGGGAGTCAAACCCTCCCCTACCACTTCCGAGGAACAAAGAAAATGACCTGCTGTTGGGAAAGGCTTGCCTGCCGATCAGTCTCTGGACTCTTGAAGTGCAAGCAGTGCAAGTGTCCCAGACAACCTTCCTGGCTGGGAAATACAGATGAAGGACTCATCTTTCCTCATGGACCCCTGGCCAAGGCCTCTCAGCACACCAGAAAAAGAAGAGGCTGCCTATGGCTCTCTCTGCAATTTTGAACTGAGCTTTGCAGAGCCGAACATCGCCTGTCTCTCCCAAGCATCTTTGAGTCAAGCGACATTGCTGCTTGTTGAATTGCACCAATTTGCTGAATTCCGTTGCACCAGCTCGACCGCCTCACACCCATTTTGACCGGAAAGCACTCAAAAGCCTGGCTTGGCACCGTTGAGCGTCAGAAGCTATTAAGGTATCTGCAGTGTATTGGTCCCCCAGACATTGTTCTAAGAGCCCTAGTGATAATTAAGAGTCCACTCCTAACCTTTTTAAAAGACATAGGGCCTAATTACGAGTTTGGAGGTAGCCATACCCTCAAATAAGGGCATGGCTACCCCCAAATCCGGGTCTGGGTCCCGCAAAAGGGGAGTTACCGGGTCATTCTGACCTTGGAGGGGCCGGTAAATTCCTTTTGCGGGACCGGGACCCGGTACGTCCCCATTCCCATTTCAGCCCCCATAGGGCTCAATGGGAATGGGGAGGATGGTAACAACGGCCCTGTTGATAACGGGGCCGTTGTTTCCATCCTGTACTGCTCGCTGGTGCCGCTCTGCACGTCTGGTCTGACCAGGCGTTCCAGATTGGCACCCGCGAGCGTACTCGGAATGTTGCAGACTGGTAACAACGGCACCGGTAACACTACCGGCGCCATGGTTGCCTTTCTGCAACACTTGTAATGCGGCCCATAAACTTAAACATGAACATTGCTGCTAAGGTGATTGCCTGCATACCCCTCTCTTCCTATTGAGAGTGCTCCTTTCAACCAAACCTCTGTGTTGACTGTGTATTTAATTCCAGATGTGGGTTTCTGGTGTTTTTATTAGATTGTATGTCATTTTGGTTTGATTAAAGTATTGCATTTATTTTACCTTGACAGGATATTTATTTTATTTTGGTGCCATAATACTATTGTTGTTTTGGATGCGTCCTTGCTGGCTCACAACCATCTTGAAGAGTATATCCTGTGCTTGGTTCCTGCTACCCCAAAGTGAATAAGGAGGTAGACCTTTACATGTTGTGCTTGTTTCATCATTATGATTGGGATCACTGCTGTTTTAGTAGTAGTGTGGGGCTCAGTAGGAGTTGAGAAGGTTGCAGCAAAAATTACCGAATTCAAATGACCTAACCAACCAAAAATCCGAAAGAAGATACTACCAAATGTTCGACCTTCGTTCAGACTTTTGGTTAGGTAGGTCATCTGTATTCGGTTTAGGGCTGTGGGGGATGCGGGGGTGTGCCCCCAACCCCTGTGCTTATTAGTGAGTGGGGATTGCAGGGGTGTCCCAGCAGCTGTCCCGCAGACCAAACTGTACAGTTTGGTGAGCAGGGGTTGTGGGGGACACCCCCTAAGATGAACTGAAGAAAAAAATAAAAGGTGGCAGGGGTGTCCCTCGCAATACCCCGCTCACTATACTACAAAAAGTATAGTGAGCGGGGTGGGGCACTGGTTCCCAATCACGGAAGTGAAAGGTAACTGGCGTTGCAGGAAAATGGCGAGACGGAATTTAAGGTAAGTAAGGAGGTGGGGGCAGGGTGTGTTGGGGGTCTGCGTAGGGGTGGGGGTGTGGGTAGGGGTTTGACCACATCAGGAATGTTCATTGGAAAAAAGACCGAAGATTATTTCGAACAAATAATCTTCAGTCATTTCTCCTTCCAAATTTCCACCTCAGTCAAACAACCCCAAATTGTTGAGAAACTACTACTTATCCCTGTACTCCTACTCCTGTACCTACTCCTGTACTCCTGCAGAGCAGTTGTCATTTCATCACAAAGGCTACCTGTACTCCTACTCCTGTACAGCAGTTGTCATTTCATCACAAAGTCTACTCGGCGACAAAACGGAACTATTGATTACGAGTACAGTAGACCCTACTCTGTGAAACATTTCCTTACTCCTACGCCCCATGTCCTTTCCTCCAAACCTATGGAAAATTACAAAGCACCAATAAGTCTTGCTAGTATACCAAGATCCTGAACAAAATGGACAAGCTCTAATGGAGCTCCTAACTCGGAGCTGTCTCATTGAAAAAACAACAGCTGCTTGTGGCTGACAGATCTACAATGTCGATCGGAAAGTGAGGATAATTGATGGCGACAAATGATTTGGGGAACATCGAGAGATAGATCATTGTGAGATCTACTAGATCATGACCGAGACAACTTAGGCGAAAGACAGCCTCATGCATCACACCTGCTTGGGAGGAGGGGAGGAAATTCACCAAGATCAAGCGGAACCTCGCACAGCAATCACCCGGGGCCAAATGAAGTGGACGTTACTGACACAGAAAGGGGAGAAAATAATGCAAGTATGTTAGCATGCTGCCCTTGCCGCAGCAACTTTGGCACGGCTTATTGAACATGATCCGTGCACACAAAACCCTGCGCTGTCCATGCCGGGAAACAACTTTGTTGGCCAATGGCCGGTCACGCACCATGTGAAGAGACCAGGCATTGTGTAAATGCCTGCGCAGGGATCCGCAGCTGAGCATGCTGGTGCGGTCGGCTCAGCCTGCAGATCTGATTAGTAATAGAGCAACACCCAGCTGGACTAAATACCCATCTGGACAAAGCCCTGATGGGGTCATCTGCCATCGGTGGCAGGGAGGCATTGCAGTAGACAAACATATTGGAAGCCAGCAGAGAGGAAAGTGGCATCACCACAGATACAGAGCGCTACCTTCTTCACTGGGAAAAACACAAGGTGCAGAACCTACTGGCAATGGGAATGCTATATAACTCCAAACACCAGACACCGCTCAAAAGGATCTAATAGGCGAACTGACATTCAAAGGCTCTTACCCGCAAATGTGAAGCCTTGTGCGGTATGGAACAAAATCAGCATTGCCCTCCTGAAAAGCCGTTCTGACGAAACATAGACAGATAAGTAAAGATAATAACAGTCAATGCAAACGCTAGGGTGAAGATAGTTACATACAGGCTGGTAAGGCATCGCAGGATAGAGCGAAAAGCCTTCATGAACTGAGGGCTACTCCTGTGTCAATCTGCGCTGACTGCAATCCTACCTGGAAAGTCCCTGACCTCAGCCTCACCTTTCGTCCATGGCCTTGATCAGCCTTTACAATGCTTGATAAGTCTACTGACTTTGAATCTGATGGTGAGCCGGTAAATATCCAAACAATTCTTCAAGAAATTAAGCCGATCATTAAACATACCCAAGAAATCAACACAGCAGTCCAAGATATTATTACAGAAATGTAAGCCATGAATGTGTATGGGTGCAGAAGTATGAGTTTGAAACAAGGGTGGCATGTTGATTGGTATAAACAGTTATTCAAATAAAAAGAAAAGAAAACCCATCTTGCCCTATCACTAAGAGGGCTCAACTAAATATACTAAGCGCTCTGTCAGGATGTCAGTCAAAAGGAAAAACTTCACTGTTCTGTGTCAAAACCTGTTTCGTGCCTTTACACTCTAAGCTAAGCTAAGTAAATGATCGATCTTCAAGAGTTCCAAGAGTTCGATATCCTGAGGGAATGCCTCCCTTCCCCAGGTTGCCTTCTTACTTCCAGGTCAACTAGGGGCATCATTGTTCCTTGTTCACCATAGTTATCCTCATTGGGGTTCTCTGTTAGGAATAAGGCTTCTTTCCCTTTGGTTGACCGGGGGATGACTCCCTCCCCTCTGGTCCTCGAGGCACACTGTTAGGAACCTAACCATTCCTAGGTTTTCTCACACAGTTCAGTGCACCTTTTCCATGCTCTTTGCAGAATTTCACAACTGGTGTGGAAATTCTTCCATTCCCCCTGACTTTTCTGAAGCTTCTTAAGCAGTTCAATAACTTGTGGGGGAAAGTCTCCCTTTCGCATGGCCTTTCTCAGGGTTCCTATGCAGTTCAACAACTGGTGGGGGAATGTCTCCCTTCCCCTGGCCTTTATCAGGCTTCTTTTGGACAGTCAACATGGTTCACTAGCTTGCCAGGGACTGTGACTATGAAGAACGATGATGATCTTTCTTTCTCTTATGTGTGCAGGTCCCAGACTTGCCTGTCTTGATTGGTTTTTACTGATGATAGACTTGGTTTACTCCGCTGCCAAGCACTATTGTGCGGCCCAAGGTATGACACAGCTTTTCTCCCTTGGTCTGGGTCCCATACCCTGCTTTCTCAACTTCTTACTCCCCTTTGGGCTTTTCACCACCTTCTCTGGGCCCCAGTGCCTTCCCGACAATGTGCAGCACGCTGTCTTCTCAAATATTCCTTGGCGCCTGCAACCTGCCGTGGGGCTTTCCTGACTCTTGTCGTCTACTCTCAGTCTGTGGCGGCACAACTCTTCCTTCCCACACTCGCCAGGCCTCTGGAACACCTGAGCTTCATTCTGCTGGTGTGCTGAGGGGACCGGCTCCTGACCTTCCCACTCCCACTTCGTCATCCCGGTCTACCTTTGTCCTCCTACCTGGACAGTGCTGGCTCTCACGGTCCCTCGAGGGAGGACTTACACTCAATGTTTTGTCTTTCTTCGTTTTTTACACCACAGTTATCAATGGATCGTCAGTATTGACTAGTTCGCTCCTGTTGGTGGTTCTGCAGGGTGCTCTTTAGCACTCTGCGCCTCTTCTTCATCTCAGTATGCCCATTTCTGTTTTCTACTGGGTTACTGGTGTGCTTCTTCGTCCCAGTTTTGGTATAGGATTCACATAGGTAGTACCTACTCTTCCTCGTCTCAGTATAGGGTAGTCCTTTAGTCTCAGTCACCCATAGGTTGTGGTACTTCTTGATTTTCTCACAGTACAACGCCCCTGTACTGTGAGAAAATCAAGAAGTACCACAACCTATGGGTGACTGAGACTAAAGGAGAAGGAATGCCCCACTCCTGGCCAGAGTGTGGGTCTTTTGACAGATGCGCTTTGGAACATATGTCCACGTACTTGACTGCAAGGTATTAGGGGAGACCATTACAGAATAGGAGCAAAAAATATTAGACCTCTGGAAAATGTCCGAAGAAACAGAGGTGACAAAAGGGGATGGGGCGACACCTGACAATAAGAAGAAAATGAGTACAGAGGAGTCTGCGAAAAGTGGGGAGACAAAGAAGGGGATTTATCCGCTCACCACACGGCCAGCAGAAGGATACACTAACCCAACATATGTGCCAAACCCCCACAGTATGTCGCACCCCGTGAGGTGTTGACCCATACAGGGGTAAGCGTGAGAGACCTCTAGGTAGCATTGGCCTCTACATGAACAGAATTGGCACGGTTGAGAGCAGCATGTGAAGCAACACGGGTGGCAGAGGTTCCAATGTTGCCCTCAGGACCGCCCACACAACCGCCCAGGGACGGATGGAAGTCGGGTGACTTCCTGTCAAGGGTAGACAGTGTACCCATAAGAGCTGTTCGTGTCGAGTGGGAGGGAGAAACAGACAATCTGCGGTATGAGAATGTGGGGTCCCCACGAGGGAACTAGGAGTATTGGAGTGACTTTGACGACACAGAAGAAGTTACAGAGGGAGGGGCCGAGCAAGCACCCATGACTACCCCGAGAGTAGAAAGCATATGGTACGGAAGATTAAGGGAAAGGTTTGGTAATATAGCATTGCCACAGAAGAAGGAAAGTGCTGTTAAGGGCGGGAAAGCAAAGGAAAAACTACAAATGTCCTTAATACATAAGGATGCAGGGCGACTGCATTATGTCCCTTTGACACAAATGGACAAAAGCAATCTCCTCAAGGTCCTCCTACAACTTACTGCGGGAGCAGGGAAATGGAATTATGCATTTGAGAAAAACACTGCTGGGGTACCCATAGGGGACATTAAGAGCTTGTTAGTAGAAGCGGTGGGAGATCAGGCAGAAACAGTGTGGATTAAAGCTGGTTCCCAGGAGTAACACGGAGTAACGATGCCCATGATGGAGCTTTATTCAACAAGATTAGAGCGCGAGTATGGGAAGCGCTGCGAAAAACGATCCCAGACACCCCAGACTTACAATAAATAAATAAATAAAGCAGTGCACAATGGGGGACGATGAAGAGGCTGTGCAGCACATTCTCAGGGTTCAAGAGGTGGAGAGCAGAAACGGGCAGCGCCTGGGATCAATCAACATCCTTGTTTTATTTTATTGTGAAGCGGGGACTACCTAAGGAGGTGCAGAAGGCACTTGATAAGATAGTTGGGTTGGAGGCAAAAGGATGGCCCGAGATTTCACGCCTTGAAACACTTGTGTATAGGCGCGTTACAAATGCCATATCATATCATATCATAAAGTATCATAGTGCACGATTGTAGGAGGATCAAAGAGCGCGAGAAAGAAACTATCCAGAGGCAGCAGACAGAGGAAGCAAAACTAGTTCAAAATAAACTAGTGAAGGTAGCAGCGGTATAGACAGTGCCACCCCCAGAACAAATGGGAGAGGAAGGGTGTGCCTCCATCGCAACACAGGCAAGGATGGCAGCAGTATGGGCAGACACTGGACAAGGACAGAGGGGAGGGAACCAACACTTTTCAGGGCCCAAATGGCAAGAAGGGCCACAGCGAGGACGAGGTGGGTTCTGAGAGCAAAGAGGAGGAAGACTTGGTGGACAAGGACCAAGGGGTGGCGGGCCAGGACAGTGTTGGTCATCTGGGAGGTGGGGATACCTTGTAAAGGAGGTCCCAGACATGACCTGCACCCCTGCCCCTCCTTTCGAGGTGCCAGGAAGGTACTTGCCAAGGTACTTGATGTATGAAGAGCAAATGAACCAACAGAGAGTTGCACTGGGGCTCTGCCCAGTGTACATTAGAAGATCCGTACCTGTTGAAGCGCCCGTAACCAGACAACCCTGGGCAGCACGGTACCCTATCAGGCAGCCATACCAGCCGGTGATACGAAATGAGGAGTACCTACATACAGTCCACGAAGAAACCCCAGGAGCCTTAATGGAGGGCCAATGGAAATGACAATGGCCCGAACCAGCACGCGAGTAAGACACGTTAGACCAAGCTGTTATGCAAACCTATGTAACGAACACAGGAAGGAGACGATGCTAAAAAATAAGGAAACGTGTTACTAGACAGGATGAGAACAACCGACCTGTCGAATGTGTGTAAATAAGCTTAGAACGCAAGAAGCTAAGAAAACGATACTGCTTGCAATGCTTAGTAGAACATTAGAAGCGGCATGCGCCAACTATATAACTACCTCAAAAGGCACGTTATACGAGTGCGACAACTCCATTTTGTAAAGCAGAAATGGGCCCAGGCTGCCAGAGGCCTGGCAGGCCAAGTTTCACAACTCAGCCAGAACAGAGAGGAAGAGTGGAATCGAAACTCAACAGAGAGCGGCTCATGCCTGGGAAATCGAGGTCACCCAGAGAAGGGAGGAGAGCGTCAACTCGCAAGAACCAAACTTCAGAGCATACCAGCTCGCCCGTGAAGGTCCAGATAAGAGAAGCCCAGGCAGGTGGTAGGGCCGAAGCAGAAATAAATACAATAAAAGCTGGAAACTGAAGCAGATCCATGGTGAACAGACACGTGACGAGCCAGGCGCGAAGAGGTACCATCGCCTGATGTCATCCAGAACCCGAGGATGCCATAACTTTTCCTGATAAGAGGCTACAGATCTGAGGCCATACCCAACCAACTAATTGACACATAGCCCTAAGATACTGATTGATGGAAGGGAGGCAGGGTGAAACTTGGGACACTAGGCACCTGGGTGTCCATCCTGCATGCTGCTAATTAAAATGGGGATTTATGTCTAGGGGTGTAACCTGACCAATCACAATGGACCAAGTTATCTGGAGTCCTATAGATAGTAGAACCAATGAGTCATTGTACTTGTGATGACGTCAATCACGAGTGATGTAGTGGGATGGGCATAGACGCCCACTAGATAAAAGTTATCCAATCCGCATGCCCTATTATCATATACAGATATAGTACCTATACTTAAGTTACCTTGCCTGACCAATTATATTGCATGACGAGTTTTGTAGAGCTAGACGTCAATGATGACGAATATTGCCTATAAAAATTACTGTTCAACTGAAGTTCGAGGAAGTCGGAGTGAGACGGGTGATCGCACTACAGCTGATTCCTATTTGTTTCCCTGTTTGATGTACTTGTCATTAAACTGACTTCCCTTTGCCAAACTACTGAGTCCTCGTTATTGAGTCGTGTCGGAGTAAGGGAAACCTGCACCCCCATCCCTCATATGGTGCAGCTATCGTGTCTTACAAGTTCTAGAGGATGAGCGCTGACCTATGGGCCCGTCAGTGAATTCCTCTCCTCCAGAACACTCTTTCAAGGGAATGCAGCAGCAGACCAGGAGGGAATTACAATCAACAACCCTAAGGGTACCCCCGCCCAGGTAGCCCACAAGGGCATGTTCAGGGAATGTCCTTAATCATGTATGAGGTTCATCAGGCATATACGCAAATGCCTCCCCAAATCCCTGGCCCTTACCACCAACAAAACCAGCAACAGATTGTGCAGCCACATCAGCCCACCCCAATCAACAAGCCACGGAAGGCAAACACCTATTTGCAACTGCGCCAAAAGGAGCAGCAGCCCCATACCAGGAAGCAACGGTGGTAGGGGGGAACCCTTTCTCGTTCCCCAGGACAGATACATACCCCGACTAGGACAGCCCGTAGAGAGAGCACAGAGAGCACTTGCGTGTCCAGTACTGTCAATGAGCTTACCTTCAGAAGAGGAACCACTGGTGGGGGCAGAGATAGGAAATAAACAATTCATCTTCATGGTGGACTCGGGAGAGGAGAAGTCGTGCATTAGTGAAGGAAACTTCCCGCTATCATGAAAGACTCTCCACACACAGGGATTTTCTGGGGCTGTTTAAATGGTTCCTTACACAAAAGATTTAGACGTCAAGGTGGGAGGGAAGGTTGCATAAGCACCCGTCCTTTATTCCGAGAGCTCTCCTGTCAACCTGCGCGGTAGGGATCTGCTTAGTAAATTAAATATGACAATATCCTTCACAGACAGGGGGATTGTCTATGCCACCCCTGGCACGTGCTCCCTCCAAGCGATGCTGGTAATACATGCGATGACCAGGCAGGCGGTAGTGAGGGGAATCCCTGTGAACCCAAACATGTTTGTTTATGGCAACAAAGTACTTGCCCAAGTTGTCCCAGATTACCAAAATGGAATGGAGGGTACCTGTGACATAATGGTACAATACAGGAAAGTGCAGAGCCCCCTCTTGGTCATTGTCAGTAGACCACCCCAATTCAGTGAGAGTGATTTGCAATATGTCCCTACACATTGTGGACAAAAAACCTGCACAATGTAGAAATGTTGAAAGAAATAACACCTGTAAAGATAACACTCAATACTCAAACCGGTCAAACAATACCCCTTGTCCAGATAGGCAGAAGAAGGGATTCAGGAAACACTGCAAGCCCTGTTACAGCAAGGGATTATAGTGCCCTCCACCTCAACATGTAATACATGTAATATGACTATTTACCCTATTAAAAAGGCAACAGGGCAGTTGGAGGATGATTCAGGATTTAAGACCCCTTAATGACATTGTACAGAAAGAGTTTCGACTTGTTCCCAACCCTGCATCCATTTTGTGCAGCATTCCCAGAGAACCTCCCATTTCACAGTGGTTGATTTGAAGAATGTGTTCTTCTCAGTGCCCTTCCATCCAGACTCACAGTACCTTACAGCATTCACCCTGGGAGTAAAGTGTTATGAACACCGTTGCTTGCCACAGGGGTACTTTGAAAGCCCCAGTATATTTAACAGGATATTACATGAAGATCTAGGGAACACCCAAGTACGCAGCATGATCATCACGTTGATGACCTACTAGTCTGCAGTGACAGAGAACTGAGCTGTCCAAAGGGATTCCATCTCACTACTACAGTTGTTAGCAAGGAAAGGGTACAAAGTGGATAAGAAAAAGCACCAGTACTGTTACTAGAAGTGCTCTACTTAGGGCAACTCATCTCCAAGGATAGCAAGAGGATAATCCCTCTATGTCTTTATATGTTTACGTGGGAATCTGCATCCACGTGTGCTGTTTTGTTGACACTGGACTCCCCGCGTGCAGCTGACTGTAACTGCAAGCACATGTGCTGGTAATGGAGTCTGCAGCATTCTCATGCGAAGGCACACTCACATGGTGTGCAACACACGTATGTCTTAAGTTTCTATAGCGTGTGTTGCGCTGGTGGTTGCTGCTGCCATATGGCTAGTCTGTGCTGCGTTTCATGCACTGCGTTTTCTGATGTTGGCGAATTCCAGCTTGTCTGTTTACTTGTTGTTTCTCTCCTGTTTAGGTGCAGGCTGCCGACCAGAGCTGTAATGAAGCAGTCTGGAGCTCAGGAGTAGAGATACGATCGGAAAAGGAGACCGAGATGGCTGCGGATAGACCAGGTGCTTCGAGGAACGTGGAACGGGGAAACCAAGGTGCGCGAACCGGTCGAGGTGAAGATTCTCCCCTGTATGGCTATTCCGTCCTTCATGGGCAGAATAGCCCGAAGCAGGGTCTGGTTGCCTGGGTGTGGCTTATATATCCAGCCACGCCCAGAAGCAGGAAAGCATGTGGAAATTAAGTACAATGACCCATTCCTCTGCCATGTTGGGGGAACCAGGAAGCATCTAGTCCCTTTAATCACTCTCAGCCAGAACAATGAGCTTCGCGCCAGATGCACCAGGACTGGGCCCAGCTTGCCTTCTTCCTCATCTTTTGTGAGTTGAACCTGACAGCTCCGCGAGCATGGTTTGCGGGCGGCCTAGCAGTACCATAGGGATGATTGTAGGACCGCAAAGGAGTGTGTGTGTGGCATTGGGCTGGTGGTCATGACACTCACAGGGCAGCTACAGTGCACGCCACACCCAACCACTCACAGTGAAAGACATGCAAATGTTCCTAGTGTTATGCAACTATTTTAAGGCATGAATCTTAGACTATGCAGCATATATCAGACCTCTCCTACAAGGCCTCAAAGAGGCCCAGAAAGAGGGCAACACAATTCAGTGGACAGCAGAAATTATGACTAGTTTTAAAGATTTAAAAGAGGTGATTGCAATAGCTCCTATCCTCGCCACCCCCTGATTACATACAGGAATTCTATATTGGTTCCCACTCCAACGGCACACTCATGACAGCAGTACTAACAAAAAAAAGTACATTGGACCAAAACCATTAGTGTACTACAGCGGCACGCTCGATTCTGTCATGCAGGGGCAGTTTGCTTACGAACAAGCCCTTACTGCTGCAGCCTTCACAATTGAAAAAAGTTCCACGATTGTCATGGGATGCTCAGTAACGTTATACGCCGAGCACTCACTCTTTGCGATATTAGATCGCTCCAAATCCACACTCACTACACAAAGAACATCAGCATATGACATAATACTGTCCAGCCCCCATATCCATGTAGTACAGTGCAAAACTGCCACGTTTCTCACTGAGACAATGTACCGCTGAAGACATACAGCAGCACAATTGTGCCTCCTATGAAGAAGAAGGTGATGATATTCCCAAAGCTATAACTAGCCTGTTAGAGGAAGGAGAAGTACTTTTCGTTGATGGGTCTGCATCCATTGACCAAGACACAGGTGAAAAATATGTTGGGGCGAAGATGATGGTGAATACGAAACACTTGTCATGAAAAGATTACCCAGGCATTATTCCACACACGCAGCAGAAATAGTAGCACTCATAAAAGCCTTGCATGTCTCTAAGGGGTGGCATGTTACCATATATTTAGACTCTGCTTATATCACCATGGTGAATGCAGGTGTGTCAGGCTGGAGAAGGAGGGGATTCACATGAGAAGATGGCTTACCGGTACAGCAGGCAAACCCTGATTAATGCATTGATTTCTGCCCTCACACAGCCCTCTGTGGTAGAGGTCGTCAAATCGTAGCACACACCCACAATACTGATGAAATATCATTGGGAAACGCGGCCGCTGATGTGGCAGCCAAGGAGGCCAACATCAGCAGAATACTTTGTGACCACAACCAACACAACGCCACATCCAGATGCATACACAGCTCTCCCAATAGCACAAAGCATCGAAATACAACACAGGGCAGAAGAAAAGGACCTATGGCTCAAACGTGGGTGCATGCAATCACCCACGGATCTCTTGTGGAGACAGCAGGGCACAGGAAAGGTAGTAGTGCCCATGGAATTGGTGTACACAGCCTTTGAACAGTTGACTTTCCCATATCATAGCTCTAAACAACACATTGCAGCAGACCTTCAGGAAGATTGGTTCATCCCAAACTTACACGAGCACCTAGCAACAATGGTGGTCCAACGCACAATGTGTCAAGTGTTCAGTACAGGGATGACCCTAAAAATTTTAAGAGGAACATTGCCCTGCCCTGTAGGTCAATTCTGTGAACTGCATATTGACTATGCAGACATGGGGGAAAGATGCAATGGGGCACGATATCTAATTGTGGTGGTGTGTCCATTTTTCTGGTGGGTTGAGGCTGGCCCATGTGCCCACCCAGATGCCAAGTGTGCTGCAAAATTTCTTGTTAGAGAAGTATTCCCCCGCTGGGGAGTCTGTGATGTCCTAAGATCAGACAATGGGAAAAAAATGTCAATGAACTCTTCTAAGAGGTGACCACCCTGTTGTGAGTGAAACATCGTATGTGCTCCATTTACCACCCACAAGCAAACAGAATGGTGGAGAGAATCAACGGTCTCCTTAAAAGCAGACTTTCTAAATTATGAAACACCCTGAAAAAGAATCATGTGTACTGTCTGCTCCTGGCCCTCTTTAATTTATGCACACAGCCCAATAAGGACCACAACCTGACCCCCCCATGAAATAGTGACTGGCCAATGCATGCAAACACCCCTGTCACCAGTAAGGAGTAAGGAAAACATCAGATGCTCATAAGGCAGCTACGATTCTGGGTGAAGCGTGAAAAACAATACCTAACCCAATTTACACGTGCGATCAGAAGAATCACAAAACAAATGGCACCGCCCTACACAGACGAAAGGGAGACTACAACTTCCTCACTGGCAGATACAACCCCTACCCAACCATTGTTGCCTGGGGAATGGGTCTATTTCAGAAGCTTTATCCAAAAATGGAAAACACCTTGGTTCCATGGGCTCTACAAAGTGGTGTTTTCCACCCCTCTTGCAGTAAAGGTGAAGGGGCTGAGATATTGGAAAATCCTCTCTGATGTTCGTAGCGCACCGCAGGGTGCCACACCAGGGGTCCAGATAGAGAACGTCACTACTTCAAAACCGTAGCTCTTCGCTGACCATATCTGTGCATGTGAGAATAATGACAGTAAATGCATTGCTGCTAGAGCACAAGCTACGTAAACTAAATCTCTCGCTCTCTCTCTTTCTCGTCTCCTCATCTCCTACCCTCCCCGTTTTATCCAAATTCCACAGGTTCGATGGTGGTGGAGATAGATTCTTCAGACAGAAAGTAGTAGTAGAATTAGTATTACTAGGGCCTACAGCTATAACTGTGGCCTACATTTTAGAGAAATTTTATTTACAATATTTATGTTTGTATTGGGAATTATTGGGGGGTATCTTTCATCTGGGCTGGCCATCGAAAAGAAGGGGGGAAGAATCTAACGGGACCTGGAACAGGAGTACACCCTTGAACGTTACAGGATTAGACTTGAATGGAACGTAAATACCCTAAAATTTTACTGTATTTCTTTCAAATATAACTGAAATGCCACCCAATGCCCCCAGTGCTATACTTATGCACTCCACAATAGCTAAATCCACTGACCCCTACCTCTTTCCCTGACACGAATGAAAGGATGAATGACAGTACACCAGTAGCAGCATTTGAGTTCCCTACAATGCCACCTAATGAAACCATTTTTAAAATTAGCCTTGTAAATAGTATGACAAACGACAATATGCAATAGTAAAATGTTCAAACTACTAATGCCAGGTGTTAGACCATCCCTATGCAATGCTAACATCACTAGAGATACGATATCAGTGGGAAAAAGGCCCACGTTGCGCAGTAACAGACAGAGAAGGCAAACGCGCCAATGCACATATGATGCATATCATGGCTGAAGACTAGATGTGGTGGGAGACATTGCCCCCGAACACTTGAACAGTTGGTACTCTGACATGAGTGCAATGGGAAGGCGAACGACTAATGGGAGTTGCTACGCCTGCTCCTTAATACCACATGCACCTGGGGCACCCAAGGTCTTAGTACCACAAGAAGTACCCATAATAGAAATAAAATGTCTCATTCACCTTGCACTAAGTAGGATCAAAAGTACTTTCCAGACACGCAACGTCCATCCAGAACTTATCGATCCTGATCCCCGAAAGTGCAAATCGAGTTCCAGCAACCACAACTGTCTCAAAGAATCACATCTAGTAATCGAAGGAGCAAGATATAACGAATGGCAAGAAACAACACATGCATGCAGGGCCGAAGGACCCCTGGGGCTGTCTGAGAAAATTGCAATACTCGTGGAGCAGACCTGTGAGCAAACATGGACAGAACCTATCACAAAGCTAACTTGGATTGTGGCTCTCGAGAAACCAGTAAAGGTGCAACCACAGAAATCCTACAGACTTTGTTTTGTCAGTGAAGGGACAGTGGCTGTTGGGTCAAACAAACAATGCAACTAAACTGTCATAGTGCCCGACCTCAAGAAAGGCACAGCTGCACTGATGGATTATTACTGGATCTGCGGCCAACAAGCATACTTGCACCTCCTGCCTTCTTGGAGGGGCTACTGTTTGCTAGAAACGCCGCATTCTGCCCTGCTGATCGTTCCAGAGGAGCACCTGAAGGGGGAATCCTGCTCAAAGCTCCCACTGTGCCGCCACCCTAGAAGCTCAATGCACAGATCATCCACCAAACGTTTGCATGCTCCCTGAGAGAGAGCCCTATCACCAACTACGCAGAAGAAAAACAGCATTGAATTACATTTCCAACGACTCGTCCAAGCTGCTTGCACAAATACCTGAAAAATATAAGCTCTATAATTCAGCAGAGACATTTTTTGCATCCTTAGTACACAGTATCCAGACACGGGCCAATACCAAATGGCTCCAAATAGTTTGATGGGAGCTAATTCAGATAGCAAATGATACTGAACAAGGGTTAGCAAGAAACAATGTATTAATGTGGACCCCGCCCTTCACCGCAAGAATGAGCTCAGTTGACCCATGTGGATCCAGACCGATGGGAAAAGAACTAACCAATTACAGCCTGGCATCCGCTAGGGAGCAGGCTCATGTGTAGGGTGCCTCCAATCAGTGGCACTCAGTAGTACTGTATATGATGATGATCGTGGGGTTTCAAGCCCTTGTTTGTGGAGAACAAGTAAGAGCGCTCACGAGCAGCAGAGTCCTTTGCTGATATTTGTATTCTGTACAATTAAACCTTGTTATCCTTGCAACGCTATCTCTTGGCTTATTTCCCTAATGGGTTGTCTTTAATCTGGAGTGTGAGTAAGAAGGGACTTGCCTTCAGAGTTTGGCCTGTTTGCAGGCTATAAGATTCATTTTGAAAAACCAGACCTGATGCTATTTAGGGAAGACTTTCTCTGGTATCCGGACGAGGAGGCACCGTTCAAGTTGCAGAAGCATGCAATCAAGTATCTTGCAATCCAAGTGTGTGCCAATATCAGGGTAATAGTTACCTACATTACCCTGCTATAATATCAAAGATTATATCCAGTCTAGAAAAAAGTGAAACTCTACCCCTCTAACAGGATGCACTAATGCAGTGAAAATTAATTCACTACGTAAAATAGTCTACTTAGCCCAAATGATCCCCTGGCTCTCCCGAGGGAAATTATTTGTGACCTGGAAAAAACGGGTGAGGAGATTTATCTGGAGAAGATAAACTAAAAACAAAAATACTTGAGGCGAATAAGAATGGTGGCAGGCTAGCTCTCTAAGCTTCACACACATACTTCTTGAGTGCCCAACTCTGTTGGATCAAAAGTTGGCTAAATACGGAGTTGGAGGAAGATAGAACTGACGAGTTCCACCCCTTTGCACGAAATGATTGCCCTGTCCCTGCAGCTCCTCCCAAAACACATCAAAAGCCACCCCATCATCAGGATCACACTCAGATATTGGCACTAGGCCCTGAAGCCCACATCAATTGGCCTCCTGGCTTTATTTAAGGACAATAATCACACTCCATGCGGTAAAGACCCCCACATTCAGACAAGCTGAAGCTTGGCAAAATGTACAAACAGCAGACCTGCATCAAGATTTTGTTCCCAGGCAGTTTGCCGAGAATAGGGATCATCTGGGCTTTACAGAGGGAGATTGGTTAAAACATTAAGGGCTTGTCTTCTAGGAACTAACATCACAGAAGGCACCCATAAGAGAGAACTATCTGCCTGTGAGATAAAAATGGCATGCAATAAACACTTTTTCCAAAAACGGAGGAATTTTCATGCCCTATGTATACCAAATAAACTGGGAGGAGGAGTGACATGGGTAGCCCAAAAGACATTTATTCCTTTTTTGCTATGGTTAATCAGATCTCATACAAAATTAAAAATAGGGATATACAGCACAAATGAATCCAGTGCATCTATTATATCACAGTCAAATTGCACTCAGAGCGACTATCAAAGACACCTTAATGCTGGAGAGGTTGTGGCCTGGTAGAGTCGTTCTATGTCAATTTTCCGCTTTTTGAAGGCAGCACAAAAAAAATAATTTTTGGTTGTTTATGTGCACCCCTAAAAAAGACGAAATTGCATGAATTTAGGGGGGGGGTTCTACCACTGTAGCCCCTTCCTCCTTTCTCCCCAGCCCCCCACTGCCTCCTCTCGCCACAGGCATACAGACTCAATCATCCACCATATTAACACACAACCAGTTACATTTACCCTCTCCTCTCCCCACACACTCACCTCTGTCTCCCGCGACTCCTCCTCTCGGTCCTGCTGTGTGTGTCAGCCCATGCATGCACTTTTGTGTGTTGCAGGGGCTGACAGTCCGATTTAGAAAGAATGCTTAGTCCGGTCTTTCTAAATCTTTTTTCAAATTGATTTTCAGTAATCAATTTGTTCACTTAGTACCGGTAGGGTCAATAGGACACATAATATGGCCATGCCCAATGATACAACCTTTTTTGGAAGAGTATACTGCATAATATCAGGACTAGAGGTAATGAACATATACAATCCCACTGCGCCAAACGCTCTGAGTTTGTATGCAAAGTTGCATAGATTGTTTATTAGTCCATCCAAAATCAGCCTGACACGTGTTTCGAGCCTAAGCTCTTCCTCTGAGGCTGAAAAGATTCATCTCATACAATTTGAAAATTGAAGCACATTTACAAAAATTAACCAATATAAGTTAAAACGGGCGTAAAACACCAAGTGTGCACAAATGGTGTCAACAATCAAAATATAATAGCCAAATAAACAATTGTTAATATACAAACCAGAAGAGATGAGTGAAGAATCATAGTAAAAAAAGAAGAAAACAAAAAATCACATAAAAACACAATTAGTAAATGCTAATTATTGTATTGATGAAATGCAAAAAATAGTCACTTGTGCAGTGGGTCACATCATCTATGCCTCTTAAAAGGTAATTACCTTGCATTGTTCTTAATTTCACTATGTCCACTAGGTCAATTAAAATCAAAGAAAAAAAAAAATCTTTTAATAAATCAAAAATGGACAAATAATAATCGAACTTACTGAGATGCGTATAACTCAAACTTCATATTGCCACTTACCATTAAGCGTATTGCCATTAATAGTCAATTCAAATAAAATAGTTTGAAGCAGAGTTCAGTCTGCTTCCTGTTTCCTGCTGGGCAGTTATCTTTGTGAGGAGCTGCAGCGACGCGGCTCCATCAATGTGTCTGCACCTTTAATTTGAAGGACAACCTACTTAAACAAACTCCCCGCGCGGAGCGCGGTGCGGAGTTCGAAGCAGAGTTCAGTCTGCTTCCTGTTTCCTGCTGGGCAGTTATCTCTGTGAGGAGCTGCAGCGACGAGGATCCATCAGTGTGTCTGCACCTTTAATTTGAAGGACAACCTTCTTAAACGAACTCCCCGCTCGGAGCGCAGCACGGAGTTCAAAGCAGAGTTCAGTCTGCTTCAGTCCGCTCCAGGAAGCGTTGGAGAGTGGGTTATTCATTTGTCATCTGCAAGTATGAAATGCACGACATTGAGCGGTGAGCAAGGAGGAAAAGGTCCACAAATGTGACACAAACTTCTGCAGCAGAGGAGGAGACTTGAAACATAGACTGACCTGACGTCAGAGGTAAGCGCTGTAATGTCTAATACTGGCACTGATACTGAAACTGATACTGCGAAGAAAACAGTAAAACCAGTTTACAAGACTGTCAGTGCAAGCCATGATTTAAACGTCTCCAAGACTCCATTAGATGGTTCTAACAATGCAAAAGGCTGCATCTCACCCCGGCATAACTCACAAGCACCCCAGAGACCTTCCCCTTCTTCTGCCTATGTTGATGCGCTTGAAACGCCCTTTGATATTGATATCACAGACTTAGACCTGTTAGAATTGCGTTTGCCCCTTGAAGTTGACCCGTTGATCGACTAGCCTAATCAATCCGGCAAATCAGATGCACCAGATGCGAGCAAACGCGGCAACCCAGGAGAGAACAAAAATGGCAATAGAAAACAGATTTATTCCAGGAATCAGCCACTCAACACCGGTTGTAAGTAAACATTCTCGCTTGCAGGCGGCGTCTGAATCAACGAAAACCGGAATTAACCCAGTACACAGAGAAGTTTGGGAGACAGATACTGACTCAGCCTCAGAGGAGTCTATAATCCTGCATTTGTCCAATTCACCAAGAAGAAATAATCAAAACGAACTGGCAGCGGGTAATGGAAACAGCACTAAAATAAAATCAGGAGCAAAATCTGTCGGTGGAAAACTAGCCTAAAATATGTCTTCAGTAATGACCCTGGCTACATTACCAGGCACAGCCACACTTGATGGAGCTGCACGTGAGGCACGATTGACGGAACAGTTAAAAGCCGATTACTTACGGATACAGGAACGTTTGGAAGCAACCTATATTCAGAAATACGCAAACACCTCGAAGATGAAAGAGAAATTAACACAAACAAGTCAGTTACTCGTCAAAGAAAACACTGCTCATAACTTGATCCATGAGTCCCCACCAAAGCAAATGATGTCACACGCAAGTTTAAGACTGCAAAGTACCAATCAACAAATGGATCTAAGAGACGAAGCAAACTTGAAACCTAAAAATCTACAACAAGAGAGTAATAGGGCTGTTAATATAACAGTTTGTCCACAAACACCATAATCAACTGGACAAACTGAAAGAGAGACAAAAGAAAATCTGTCAATAGCAGCCAGTGTTCAGATCCACAATAATGTACTTCCGGCAACTTCCATTGCTCTGATACCGTTTATGAAGCTTTATGAGATGATAAACGAGACAATGAAAGACCAAAGCTCACTATTAGTAACCATCAACAACAAAATGCAGACTCTGGAAACATTTACGGAAAGTCTTGCAGAAAGAATGGATTACGAAACCGAAACAGCGAGAAGATGGCAATCTCGCCTAAATGACATAACAAAACGCGAAGCATGTGAAAAGTCAGATTTAGTGGATGCGGTTATTGAATGTACGAAGTGGATGCAGCATAATGTAGCCATCCGACAAGCCTGTAATCCCTATATGTGTCACGGCCAAGATGGCCTACCGAAATCAAACTTAGCACTTAGTGTGACACCTTTACTGACTACGAACACGACAGGACAGGCATTCCATACGTCGTTGATGACAACATCCAAAACCTCAGCTACACAGATAGGAGGAATTGAAGAAATCGAGAGCCCACAATCTACAGAAGAACAATCTGGTCAAAATACCAGAACAACACAAGAGAAAGATATAATTGAAATAAACCAGCACAGCAAAGAACTCAAGAGCATGTCGAACCAAAAATTGCATCTCCAGTCGAAAAGGAGAAAGAAAAAACGAATACAACGAAGCAAGCAAAATCGACTGCAATAAATAAAGCCTCCTTTGGAATTTTTACTGGAGCCGCCTTATCGATGTTGAAACCGACAGATGTATCCAACATTGCTAAACGAAAACCAAATGAGCCCACTCGGAAAAACAACAGGAAAACACCAGCCAAAAGAACTCGCTCAAGCAATGCGAAAAAATTCATCCGAAATTTGACCACGCCGCCCAGTGCTGGTCTGTTTGATCGCAATGAGAAGGTGGTATATAAATCCAAACAACTTGCGGCCGAGCAAACGGCGGAAGCTGTGCCTTCAATCATATCAAAATCACACAAAAGACCACAAACAGAAACTGGAAGCTCCGAATCATCGAACGCTGAGAAATCGATTCACTTATGCGACCTCTCCACCTATTCCAACGATGATGAGGTGGAAATAGTGGTCGAAACCAAAATACTGGTTAATTCCAAACAATGCCGTCAAGAAACCTGGCTGAAAGATCGAAACTGCCAAAAAAGATCATCTACTGGCCACTTTAATGACGACGAATCCGGCATTGCGGAGAGAGAGAAAGAGAAGTCAGGAAAACTGTGCAAGGACAAGCATCAGAACATGACGAGAATTCAAAAAAAGCCCACCTACACACAAGCTCACATATATCTCTAAGACTAAACCCAAGACAAACAAAAGGTCAACTGCTACAGGAAGAACGTGTAACAACTAACTCCATTAAGAGACAAAGAGACAATCTGAAAAATGAGGTGTGGAAAATACAATTGGAGAATATTCTAGAAGAAAAAAACGAGGACAACTTAAACAGGAATAATATCATGAAGCTCTTGCATAGTATTCCTGCCCTTCGGAATATAAGATCTGACGACATCGCGATTGTGGAATACATATCGGAAAGTCGCTCCGACTGGGTAATCCTACACATGAGAACAAAATTTGGCGTGAAATCCATAATAGAAGCAAAGGACGATCTGCTATTTTTTGGCTTTGACGTAAAATCTTACATTGACAGAGAAGAAACATACGGTGAGCATGAACAACCACAAACAGTGCACTCTTCGCATGAACAATGAAGATCAGAACTATGGAAGCGTTTTAACGTCTCACTGGAACCAACTATGAAACAACAGCAAATGTTCTCTAATTCGCACTCCATGCGACATAAGGCAAAGCCACAGGATAATAATTAGCAAAAAAAGAAAGCGGAAAATGATGTACATTTGTTGATGTCTTGGAACACCAGAGGATTCGCCCATCTTTTTCAAGAAGACACTTTGATAAACGACAATCATTTTATAATCTGTCTTCAAGAGACATGGATACGTACAATTCCAACCCATGACGGCTACCCAATATATCAAAATGCCGCTGGAAAAAATCTATTTGGGCGACCATACTCAGTTCTAATTACAATGGTCAAACATAATAATAAATGGAAAGTGCTAAGCTCACACAATCCACATTTATTTATACAAGTTACGATTTTAGAACAAAGTAACTTGACAGCATTGAAACCAAAACAGCTGATTGTAATAAATTTATATTGGAATCCAGCTATGATTTCGCAAAATGAATTAATCTCCTCAGTAACCAAAGAAATTGATAACAGCTTACTGACGTTTAAAGATCCTTTTTTTTAATCTGCTGCGATCTAAACAATTCATGGTTTAACAAAGCCAATCAATTGATCGCCTCAATGGATCATAATCAGTCGGAAACTTGGATGAATCGTGGTCAGCAGTGGTCAGCAGTGGTCAGCAGAGATGGCTTTGAGACAGTGCGTCATGCTAAACGGCAGTATTGAAGGAGACATACCAGCTGCCAAAACATGGCACAGAGGCGCTTCCAAAAAGGCACTCGATTACATCTGGGCCTCCAGAAACTTGCTAAATAAAATTGTTAAGTTAACAACTGAACCAACGATGAAAAGTGACTACGACCCATTAGTGCTCTACTGGCGCCAACTCATAGAAGAAAACTTTGCCAGATATACTCCAAACAATGTAAATAATAGACTACGTATAAATGGATCACAAATAATAAACCTGACAACGATCTTAGAGAGTTGTAATGAAAACGGAATTGAAGTCAACTATGAACCATTGGTGCAAAAATTTAAAACGAAGATGAATGGGAACAAAATAGACCTAATAAGTCCAAAATAAACCTACAGCCTCACAGTTGGAGAAGCAAAAAAAGCTCTGGCCAAAGACCTCAGATTCATAAGGAAAACAAAAACAGAAGATCATGCAATTTTGATAAAATAACAACGCCAACGTTACCGAAACTGGCTGAAATCCTTTAAATCAGTGCGAGATCAAGATCAGGCTGAAAAAATGCTAAAGCTAATTGTGTCAAAGGATAGCCGTCACATATGGGAAATAATAAACACTGGCCAGTTAAAACAGACATTTGCCATGTCAAATGGAGTGAACGCAGAAGAGTGTGTGAAATATTTCTCAATTGTCTTTAAGTCTCAATTGCTCACTGAAACATCACACATGCTGACAACAAGTACGACTTCGTCAGTGATAGAAACACAGGAAAACATAGAAAAAGCCATTCAAAAATTAAAAAACTCCAGAGCCCCAGGGCCTAACGGCATTTCAAATGTAACACTTAAACAAAATAAAACGCAATGGGCCTTTTTCATAAATACCTTGTTTGTGCAGATTGCAAGACACAAAATAATTCCGGACGCGTGGACGAAGGCAGTGATTGTTCCGGTGTTGAAGAAGGGCAACCATGATGACCCTGCCAGCTATCGACGCTCGCCTTTCTTCATACTACCGGCAAAGTGTTTGCCACATTTCTGCAAGACAAGCTAGCAAAGTGGGCAGAAGATGCAAAAGTGACTGAAAAGAGGCAAACAGGCTTCACTAAAGGAGTAGGCGTTGAGTTAAACCTAACACTACTAAACATAGCAAAATTAGAAGCACTAAAGAATAACAAACAACTGTTCGCTGGGTTCATCGACCTAAAACAAGCCTTTGACTGTATTAACAGAAAGACACTATGGAGTAAATTGAAAGCCTGGAGATATCCGGAAAGCTTACTTCAACCAATAATGGCTTTATAATAGAATACATCGATCAGAGTAAGGTTAAATAAACAAGGAGATTTAACAGACGAAATACAGACCAAAAGTGAAGTCAAATAGGACTGTCCTTTGGCAGCACTCCTGTTCAAAATATACTTCTCAGGCTTACCAAAAGTCCTAATGGAACCAAAGACCTTCCCTCCAAAATCAATGGCGCACACATTAGTTGGATAATTTACGCCAACGATATCGTGCTTTTAGACCAAACACAAATAGGTCTACAAAGACTTTTTTCAGCTTTACAACGATCTGATGGAAAACGCGCTGGAAATAAACGTACAAAAATCAAGAATAATATCCTTAGGTCGAAAATTTCAATCACGGGGGCGCTGTTGAGCGCCGAACAAGATGGCCGCCTGAAGGCTACACTCCGTGGCAGGCAGGTTGCATGATCCTTTTTTTGGCACTTTCCTGCATTGGCACTCGGCCCTGGAGGGCACGACTTGGTCTCTGGGTATCCAGGCACCATCTGACCCGAATCCCGACGAAAAACGGCGCTGGGGACCCCGAGATCTGGACATCTCCGTGCCCTTCCCCCATCAGCGGAGCGGCTTCGCGCCAATATCCAGCCCCGGCTGTGGGACGCACCGGGCCTCTCTGCGCACCGGAGCCTGCCAACCACTTCAGTGAAGACCCGTGGGGTGCTCCGGGGTCGCGGCCCCCTCCACCCACTCCTGCCGGGACCCATCGCGTGAGGACGTCCCCTCCGGAGCCTTGACCCTGTGCTTGCCCTGGGACTGCTCCCCACTGCCGTGGGAGGGTTGTGGCTGCGGCCGCTGTCACTGCACGATCCAGCGCCACATCGGAGGGCACCTTCAGCGCCGTTGCAGCCTGGCCCCTCCTGGACCGTGGTCGTGCTCGCCAGAGGGGCCGACTATTGGAGGCCCTCCCCCCCTCAAGGAGACTCCGGAGACGGGGTGGACCTGCGGCGCACCCTCGGACACCGGGTGCCGCGCTCCCCCGCCGACACATACCGCAAGACCCTAGTGAGTATGTGGAGGGGGGGTGCTGCTTCACTCCCCCCTGCATCGCTCGGCGACCTGAGTATTGGCGGTGCCCGACTCTGGGGCACGTAATAGACACTGGTTCCTCCGCGAGCTTGGCACGCTCAAACTCTGCCCTGGCTTCACTTCGCCCAAGCGTCCCCCTGCATCGCGGACCTGCCCGCATCCGTTCGCTCTACCTGGGGTGCTCTGGGCCACGCTAGCCACCCACATCTCTACTCTGGGGGGACTCCTGGCCAGGGGACTCCGGGCTCCTGATCAAGTTGCAGTGGTCTTGCGGTCACCGTCCCACACATGACCTGCTGACTGTCTGGTGCCTGCCACAACCTACATTGCTGCTCTTTGAGCCGCAGCCTGTCTACCCCATCGGCAGAGTACAGGGCTGGGAGGTGCTCTTCCCCACCCCTCCTACAGGCTCACTTGGACAACCAAATCTGGACTCCTGCTCTCACAGCGGCTATTGGGCATCGCCACCCCCAGCCCCTTGGTCACCTACACTTGAGGTCCTCGGACTGCGCCCTCCACGTCACCTGGGGCATGCTGAGCCCCCACAGACTGCACCGGTAGTCGCAAGCCTCATATATACGGGTCCACAGACGCTGGCCCCCCTGGACGACTACCTGCTCCACATCACACCTTGCATACCGTCCTACGCGTTGCATGGTCCGAGCTCCCCCACCTTTCTTCTTGAGCTGCTGGGACCCCCCTCACCCCACTTGAATTCCAACATCGTCAAGATGACCAAGGGGGCCGCGAAGAAACAGAGCTCCATCAATATGTTTGCGAAGACACCGGTGAGATTGCCAGAGGAGACCACCGAGCAGGCTCCTACTGCATCATCATCCGCCACAGCTCCGGAGTCCCAAAATATGATGGATTTTATCCACGAGGGCTTCACGCACTCCACTCAAAATTAGACGACATGAACGGCACTATATCTCTATTAAGGCCCACATTGAGAGGACACATAGCCGGGTGGCAGAGGTCGAGACACGGATGGGCTCCGCTGAGGATGCACTGGGTGCCCTGCGTTCTGAGGTTGTCGCTCTCTCCAACCGAGTACTTGATTTGGAAAAGAAGAACGAGGACTTGGAATCCCGATCAAGACGCAACAACCTCCGCATTATCGGTGTTCCCGAGAATGAGGTTCATGAATCAATGGAGGATTTTGTTGAACACACATTACTGACGCTCCTCGACTCACCCAAGCTCTCCCCGCAATTCACTATAGAGCGTGCACACCGAGCCCTGACGGCTAAACCCAAGCCCGGTGCTCCTCCCCAGCCCATCATGGCCCATGTGCTGAATTTTCGAGACCGCAATGCCCTCCTCAGGGCCGCGAGACTCAAGGGTGAGCTCCTACTGGGCGGCGCAAGGATTCATCTTTACCCAGACCTTTCAATGGCCGTCCAGCGTGAACGCAAGACTTTCCTAGCGGTAAAGCGTAGGCTGCGGGACCATTCAATTAAATACGCCATGCTCTATCCCGCCAAACTTCGCATAGAGCATGCCAACCAGGTGCTCTTCTTCACGATCCCGGAGGAGGCCTCCAAGTTCATGGATGAACATTTCCCGGGCTGATCCTCCCCCTCTGATCACGGTTCTACTGTTATCCTACAGTCCCGTTGGGGAGGGCCCAAGCCCGGCCACCTTCCTACATCGGGGCCATACTGGTTTTCTATTCTGTAACCTGCTTAGTTTGTTTCATCTTTACAAGTATGTGCCATGTCAACATGTGCAAAAACTCTATCCAAGTTACGTGCAAATTCCCACTGTTGGCACCTTTTGTTTTACTTGGATCTGCCGTAGCCCGGAAAGACGTGGCCAGTCCGGCCTACAGGCCCCCAGGCGCTGATGCCTCTGGTTTGGTTTTGGTTGAGGGGTTTTGGGATTGCCATCCCTCTGTTTGGGGGGGGATGTGGGTGGGGGTGGGATATGTTGGGGGTTATGTTACTAAAAGCTTGGCGTTGGCAGCGAAGGCGGACCGCAGGGCGACACTCAGTGACTGGTGCCGCAGGGCTGCTGACTGGCCCATTGGTTATTGACATTTTCTCTGATACAAACGCCATTGCATCAATGAGTGGGAGTGACCTGACCTTCATGAGCTGGAACGTACGGGGGTTGGGCAATTATAAAAAGATGAGGCAGCTCCAGCTGCAGGCTGAGCGTCATGAGTCCAAGATTCTCTTTTTACCGGTGACACATGTCCGCACGGAACATTGTATGAGATTTGCCAAAACATGGGGTCCCCATAGATTCTTCACCAATTTCTCTACCCAAAGCCGCGGGGTCATGACTCTCATCCATAAGAGTCTCAAGTTCACTCTTATCTCTTCACAAATAGACCCTCAAGGCAGATATGTACTGCTTCATGCCACACTTCAAAACAAGGAGGTAGTCCTGCTGAACATTTATGGTCCTAATATAGATGACCCGGATTTCTACGTACAGGTCACGTCCCTCCTCGATGGCTTCTCCCTTGTCCCCATCCATTGGGGGGGCGATTTCAACACAATCTTTGATGTAGCCCTTGATAGATCTGGGTCCAGGCCCCCTCAACTTACCAGAGCAGCCTATTCTGCACTATCATCCCTACCCCGTCTCGCCATGGTTGATGCATGGAGGCTCCTCCACTCGGATTCTTGAGCTTATTCTTTCTACTCCTCAGTGCACCATTCCTATTCCCGTATAGATAGATGGGTGATCTCCAACGAGTTGGTTAAGAATGTTATACAGCTAATGATCCTCCCAGAACCCTGTCTGACCACTCTCCTGTAACCGTCACTATAGGTTGGGGCCCGGATCCTGGTCGTACTCGACATTGGAGATTGAAGCCCCTCTCCCTTCTGGACCCGGAGTTTGGCTCTGAGCTCGAGGTGTCTATTGAGGAGTTCTTCGAGACAAACACAGGCTCGGTAGCATCGCAGGCCACTCTATGGGAGTCCTTCAAGGTCTATATTAGAGGGATAGCGCTGTCAAAGGAGAATGGTGTCCTCAAGTCAATCCGGAGAGATCTCGCCGAGAGCGAATCCAAATTATCGATCCTTGAGGCTAAATGCTCACTTCACTCCACCACGGGGACCTTGGCGGATATCGGGGTGGAGCTGGATACGTTCCGATCCCTTGCGGAGCGCGAACAAACATTTTTAATTAACCCTGGCATGGCAAGGAGATACGGGGAGGGTGAGCGCCCTGGCCGATTTCTGGCGAGACTTATCCGTCACGAGATGGAGTCCCCACATATCCTTGGGATCGAAAGGCCAGAAGGCTCTATGACTGTTACCTCACAGGACATCAATACGGAATTGTTCACATTTTACGAAACCCTGTACTCCAACTCAGATGAGGCATCAGTGATGGAGATCAATTCCTTTCTTGATACCCTTCCTTTGTCGATTCTCTCTCCGGAGACCGCGGGTTCCCTCAATTCCCCACTTACGCTCAAAGAGCTCTCTGATGCTAAGGACTCCTTATCCTCGGGGAGGGCCCCTGGCTCAGATGGTATCCCAATTGAATTTTATAAGCGCTATAAACCACTACTACTCCCTCACCTGATGGCTCTCTGGGAGGAATCGGTGGAGGCCGGTGTATTTCCCCCTTCACTCCGGGAAGCCACAATAACAGTACTACTTAAATCTGGGAAATCTCCCTCGCAATGCGGTTCGTACCGCCCGCTCTCACTTATAAATTGTGATGTCAAAATATATGCCAAGGCACTGGCGCTCCGGCTGGCTCCCTTTTTACCATCTATAATCCACCACGATCAGGGGGGCTTCATCCCAGGCCGCTCTACCTCTCTGAACCTAAGGCGTCTCTTTAATATAATTAATAGAATAAACCCCGAGACACATGCAGTGGCTGCCACGCTTGATATGCAAAAAGCGTTCGATTCAGTCTCATGGAGGTATTTGTGGCGGGTTCTTGAGAGCTGTAAATTTGGTCCCTCCTTTCTCTCCTGGGTTAGATTGCTTTACTCGGATCCTGTGGCTAGGGTCCGCACTGACAACCGTTGCTCCCCTCTCTTTGAGATCGCCAGGGGGACGAGACAGGGATGCCCCTTCTCTCCCCTGATCTTTGATATAGCAATAGAGCCCTTCGCCGATATGCTCCGCCAATCCCATGCACATAGAGGGCTCCGCACTGCGGGCCAGGCGGACATAGTGTCCCTATATGCTGATGACGCACTGTTATTCATACGCTCCCCCTCCATCAACTTATCCCCAATACTGGAGGACGTCATCCATTTTGGCCGTATCTCGGGCCTCAAGGTGAACTGCTCGAAATCCAAACTCTTCCCACTCACGGAGGGCACCCCCCCTCCTGACACCCAGGGGTTAAAATGGGCTCAGTCTACGATTACCTACCTGGGGATAGCGGTAACGCGTCATCAAGCGCTGACCTTCAAGGAGAACTACCAGAAGTATCTTACACACCTGTCGTCTAAAGTACTAGCCTGGGACAAACTCCCGATTTCCCTCGCAGGCGGAATAGGTCTACTGAAAATGGTGGTGTTGCCCCAACTACTTTACAGGTTCTCCAACATCCCCTTGTGGCCAGGGGGGGCTTCTTCCGTGAGCTGACCCACACAGTCAATTCCTTTCTACCTTGATACCTGGTCTACCCCTATGACTTACGGGGGCTTTGGCACCCCTGATTTCCTCAAATACTGGTTGGTATCCCAAATCCAATATGCATCCTACTGGTTTAACACAACGGACCCCACCCCACATGTTAGACTCGAGAAACTGGCGGTCAGCGACCGTGACATACGCTCCCTGGTGATACAACCCGCCCCCCCAGGCGCTGGACTCACAAGAGCCCGGTCGCCTGTACATCCTTGGCATTGGCGAAAACATGGAGGCTGACTGGTACCGCTTACGCCTTCCATGGCAACCTCCCTCTCTGGAACTTTCTTCCGGGGGTCCCACGGGTGCCACCATCCATGGTTTGACGCTGGGCTGAAGCAGGATACGAGCTACTACGTGACGTGTTTGATCAGGGTATATTTGTTGAATGGCCTGACCTCCCATTGTCCTTAAGGAGAGGCCAGTATGCCTGGCTTCAATATTCATCCCTTCGTACGACCCTTAAACGTAACTACCAGATGTTCCCGGCATTACCACCAGACAACCCTGCCATCGAGGAACTGACCTCCCCCTCGCCCACTAGAGGTAAAATATCTAGACTATACACTATGCTGCAGTCCAGATCTATTCCAAAATTCGCTAAGCTGAAGCGGGAAAGGGAGGCTGACCTCAGTGTTGAGATGTCGGATGAACGCTGGGCACATATGTGTGAACGCATACACCGGGTGTCTCTCAACTCCCGTTTCAAACTGATTCAGGTTAAAGTACTGCATAGGTTCCACTACACCCCGAACAGATTGCACCGCATGTCCAGTGATCACCCCTCTAGCTGCCCTAGATGCGGTCAGGGGACTGCCGATTACATTCACATGATTTGGTCCTGTCGCCGACTTTCAAAGTTCTGGGATACAGTGTGCTCGACAGTATCTGCCATGCTCGACCACCCCATCAATCCCTCCACAGTGGGATGCCTCTTCCATGACCTCCCAGGCCTCTCCCGGAACTCCAAAAAACTAGCTGGCCTCTGCATGCTTCTCGCAGTACGATCCATACTACTTTGCTGGCTCCGCCCCGCACCTCCCACCCATGCCCGATGGCTAAGAGCGGTCACGTGGGCCTCGGACTCTGAGGAAGCTTGGTCTCACCTACAGCCCACCCACTTTAGGCCTAGGAATAGCTGGCTCAGATTATGATCTTATATGTCTGACCCGAATACGACACCGGATGCATCTTCCCCAGTTGCTTCCCCATGCCAGCTCGGGTCCCCACCCTTATCATAGCTCTCTTATATCTTGGCCATGTTATAAAAATGCCCAATGGTCATGATTATAAGTGAAGCAACCTTTGTATGCCTAGATTGCGTACATCTGTATTCATATTGTACTTGCCTGGCGTTGTTCGCCTGTGTTATGCTGCCACGCTGAATAAATAAAAGTTTTTTAAAAAAAGAAAATTTCAATCATGATCTAGAAAATTCTGCTGGAAGGTAAACAATAAACCGATAGAACAAACCGACAGAATACATTATTTAGGTATCATCTTTAACACTTCAATTCAGGAATGGAGTTGGAAGCAAGATCTGCGGTCAAGGATGCAGATGTTTTCTGTACAAGGAACCAAGCTGCATATTAAGTTTGGCAAATTCACATTGTCCCCGGTACTAACATTTTATCTACAGAAAGTAGTTCCAGCAATAACTTTTGGCAGCAAATCAGGCTGGAACATAAATGCGCAATTTTGGGACCAACTAGAAGCAACATTTTGGCGTAAAGTGCTAAAACTCCCCCAAAACGTGTCAGCGATTGCATTCCGACACAAATTAAGTATAGAAGCTCTATACTGTACAGTTGAGTGGAAATCAATACCAACTCTGCGCAAGATGCTATTAGAACCGTCAGTGAAACCCTATGAGATTCTAAACAAAAAAGCAATTTACTCTGCAAACGACTTGTTAAGAACCTGGGAGGACAAATTATTAAAGATAATAAAGGAAGCTGATGTATCGATGGAGCAAGTGTTACAGATGCCACAAATCGCAAAAAAGCGGATTCGCCGTTGGAACTGGATCACTAACGAAGAAAAACACATAAAAATGAAGACAACTTGCGATATTGGTTTATCAGTACACAAAATTGGTGTGCTGCCAAAATACCTACTCAAATTCCCCTATCGATATTACAGAGATCAATTCATTAGATTAAGATTGAATTTATAAAAAACTAAAGAGGCACTGCCATTGAAGCGCGATCCAAAAACAACAGACAATTTATGCCGACACTGTAATAACGATGTAGAATCAGTAAAATATTTGGTGACCATTTGTCCCGCAATTTCAGCAGTTCGGACACTACATATTGTTTGTTTGTTTGTTTATTTATTTGGTAATGCGCTCCGAGCCCGTGGGCATCTGGGCGCAGCAGTACAAGAGGACTCGAGACTTAGTTACAATGCCTGACACAGGCTATTACAGAACAAACAATGGTTGCTTACAGTAGGTGATACAATGCATATAAAAAATCAAGTTTAAACGCAAAAGAGCAACATTTTAACAGGTTGTGCCATTTCCACTAGGGTGAGGGTCGTTGCATGTCGTTGTTGTGCAGCCATTTGAGAGCGTAGGATCTGAATCTTGTGTAGGGTAAAGGGCATCTAAGGTCGGGTGGGAGTGTGTTCCATGATTGTGCAGCTCTAACTGGGAAACTTGCACCGCCCGCTGTGGTAAGTTTGAATCTGGGGACTTCCAGTAGGAAGGTGTTGGCAGATCTCGTCAGTCGGTTAGAGGGTCTCCAGTTGATTCTTTCCGCTAGGTAGGGGGGTGCTTGATTGTTGAGGCATTTGGAAGTGAGGGAAATAGTTTTAAGAAGGATTCTGTCCTTTATCTTTAGCCAATGGGCTTCAATCCGGTGTTTGGAGATATGTTCTCTGCGTGGGATGTTCAGAGCTGCTCTAAGAGCGTTATTTTGCAATCTCTGGAGTTTGTCAGTAACCGACTTGTTGGCACCTGAGTATAAGGCGTTGCAATAGTCGAGTCTGGACATGACAAGGGCATTGGCCTGGGTGAGGCAGCTGGCACTGGACAGGAAGGGTCTGGCGGCACGGATGACTTTACACGTGTAGGTGGTTGAGGAAGCGAGGGAATTCACTTGCTTTTTGAGGGTGAGAGCTGAGTCAAGGTAAAAACCCAGCGTTTTGACCTCGCGCATAACCTTAATAGTATTGTTATCAATGTTAAATGAGGTGTAGTCCGGGTTGAGTTTGGATAGTTTGTGGTCTGAACCGAGGAGCAGGATTTCAGTTTTATCGTCGTTCAGGCAGAGGCCATGTGTGGCCATCCATGCTTGAATGAGGATGTACATTTTATTCACCAGGGCCAAGTCCACTTCGTAGTTGCCCGAAAGGGGTATGAGGATCTGGGTGTCATCTGCGTAATTAGTGTAGGTGACGCCCAGACTGTCCAACTTGTCGAACAATGGCTTGGTGAAGATATTGTACATAGTGGGTGAGACAGAGGAACCCTGTGGGACTCCACATGTGATTTGGATGGGGTCAGCACAGGTGGTGGAGGAGAACACTCTCATAGTCCGGTTGGCTAGAAAGGATTGGACCCATGCTATAGCATCTCCTGTGAAGTTGGCAGCCAGCTTGAGGTGGTTGCATAAGACTGCATGGTCCACCAGATCAAAAGCTGCTGACAAGTCCAGTAAGAGTAGCAACACTGTTTTCCCATTATCCTTCAATTCCTCCATTTTGGTTTTGAGATCTATCAGGGCAGTTTCCGTGCCATGGAGAGGGCGGAAGCCCCATTGGCGCGAGCCTAGTAGATGATTAGCTTCTAGGTACTCTTGAATTTGGAGATAGGCTACTCTGTCGATAATTTTTAGTAGGAAGGGCACCGTGGTAATGGGCCTATAGTTAGTCGGGATAGAAGGATCAAGGGTTTGTTTTTTGAGAAGGGGGAGGACCCAGGATTCTTTTAAATTGGCTGGCACTGTGTTGGATTTGAAGGATGAGTTAATTGGGAAATATGCACCAAAGAATGACAACATGGAGGAATGGTGGAGCTATTTGATATCTGCCGTGAATCAGAAACTGATGTGTGGAGTAAGAAACTTTATGGACAAAATTTTGTCTGAGTAGCCACAGAATTAAAAACGTCGAGCCGACTGTTTGCTCCTCCTCTAGATAATGTCGGATACCTTGTCAGTTAAGAAATGTATGGTGTAAGGTCTAAGTTGAACAAGACATTGACAAAGCTGTTGAAAAAAAGTTTGTTTTTCTTTTATTACAAAACTAAGTCAATAAAAAAAAATAATAATAATAAAATAGAACACCTACTGGTGAAAAACTGGATATATTACCCCATCTCCATGAAGTGAAAATTATGAATAGAATGTGAATTGTGAGATCCCCAATAATGAAACACCAAATAAATACCTTAGTAATTAATCGTAAATGTGTTCCACCAATATAATTATAATTGCTATGTTCTGATTGAGCAATCCAACATAGCCAAATTCATCCAGTTACGCGTTTATAATTTTTGTTAAAAAAAGAGAGGGGTCCCACATCACGATATTGAATTGAATTGAATTGACTGTTCATTTTTTGTTTTCTTTCATCTTTTTTTTACTGTGAGTTTTCACTCATCTGTTCTGGTTTGTATATTAACAATTGATTATTTGGCTATCTGTATTTTGATTGTTGACACCATTTGTGCACCCTTGGTGTTTTATGCCAGTTTTAACTTATATTGGTTCATCTTTGTAAATGTGCTTCAATTTTCAAATTGTATGGGATGAATCTTTTCAGCCTCCGAGGAACAGCTTAGGCTCGAAACACGTGTCAGGCTGATTTTGGGTGGACTAATACACAATCTATGCAACTTTGCACACAAACGCAAGAGTATATGGCGCAGTGTTTTTGTATATGTTCATTACCTCTTCTCTTGTACTGTTGAGTCATGGGCCAGAGCACCTACACCATACAATTACCTGCTGCCTTCTGCTCAGTTATTGTGAGAGTGTGAGCGCTTGGGTGACTTTGTGTTACCTACCCCGCTTCTGTTTGTGTAATATCAGGACTATCACTCACCTTTGTCCTTTCTATTTAGAAACGATGTTGACTCATGGCACTAAAATGATACAAAAGGTATGCATTCTCACTTTAAGCTATTCTCTGCACGCAAAACCATACTAATGAATTGGAAAGCCAAAGATCCTCCCAAGTGCCCAAATGGAAGCAAGAATTTTCACAATTATGTGAGTGGGAAAGAAGACACTTCAAAGCAAAATTTCAGCCCCAGGAGTCATGGGAACTATTTGAAAAAGATATATAGCGTCGTGGGATAGGTCCGGGCTTGCAGGGCGGGGCATGTATATCCATCCAATTGTACTCAGATAAAAATTATTACAAAAATCAAAAAGTGAACAACAACTATATGGGATGTGGCCTAAGACTATAACCCTTGAGACTCTCATAATGGCTTCCAATAGGCCTGAATCATATCGTATTAAATTAAAGAGAATGGAATCGACTTGAATGTGTATAACCCAACATGATCTAAGCTGGTCTGCTGAATACCTCCTCAAGCCCCAGCAAGAGACATGTCTCCTCTGCCCTGCAGACAACCTTGCAAGTACAGCAAATAACATGAAGTGATTGATATGTATGCTAGTGGGGAGATGTGATATGAAACCCGGACTGCTGCCTTGCCCAGCATGGCTCACAACATCGGAGATACCTGGATCCACAAGTCTGTAACTATATGTTAAAAAAAAGGTTGAAGACCTTATCTGAGAAGACCCTTAGCCCTATATCAAAGTTTTGCTCCAGCTTGAGCTCTTTGTTTTAGTTTGTCCTGTCTTTGGTTTGGTTATATACCCATGTTGAAGAAAGCTGATTATTTTGTTTAGACCATGTGATGTCTATGACAGCTCTGTAGTAAGAAAGGTCAATAATATATCATGAACATATGGTTTAAGTTACTTACCTTTAATTTTTGTTCTCCAGCATGGGTTCTGGTATGGATTTACATGCTCATGCATATTCCCTGTCGTCAGGCTGGGAATCCTCGGTAAAAGAAAAAACAGTTTCACTTTCACTTTAAAACTGTATTTCTCGGCGAGGGGCGTGGCCAGCATGCAAGCAGTCAGGACGTGAGTCTGTGGAGCTCCAGCGGCCGCCGAAGAAATCCCGTTTTAACATCCTTTTCGGTGGGACACATTATGCTCAAAATACATCTGTGGCAAAGAGGACAAGGTGCGACACGGATATACGGAGCCAGAACGCCGAAAACCGACTTATCGTCGAGGAATCTGCCGTCATCGAAACCGAATCGGGCACGAAAGTGCGAAACCAAGATGGCCGCCGCGACCTAGCGGAGCTGCGGAGGAGAGCTGCGGCATCCACGTAAGGGCTGGAAGAGTGGCTGTGCTCGCGCACTGTTGGTGTGCCCAGCATCGAGACGCCAGAAAACGTGCGTGGACTGCAGCGGAGCCGCAGTGCAGGACGGAGGGAGGGAGGCTGGGAGCAGCGGAAGTGACGGGCGATACGCGGCAAGGCATCGGCCCGCGCTGCAGTCTGAAGAGACCTGGCGTGTGCCTCCCGAAGAAGGGAGGAGGGGCTGCTGTGCCAAGAATGAGCAGACGGATCCCCCCTTCCACCCTCTGGAGTGCACGATCCCCCGGACTGAACTGGAACCGACGCCGGCAGCAGCTGGGGGCATTTCAAGTGAATTTCAAGTGAATTGCACGTTACACACGGTCTGTGCCTCCTAGAGCCTAATAGCCCTCCACACTGACCAGTTTTCGGCTGGGTGCAGCCCTCACCTCCCGCAGGGGCACTCCTGGAAGAACTCAAACACCACCCCTGCCTCGGTAGATAGCGGGAAGCGGCAAAGGCATAGAATTGCATCAGAGAGCACGAAGCATCAAACCCGCCTCGCCCCAGTCAGGGTGAGCAAGCACAGGACAGTATGGGCGACCCCCCCCCCCGCTCTATAGTAGTGTTACATCAGCTAGACGGTGCCATTGGGGAGAGGTGGTCACGCAGTGCCTGGGACATTCTGCCCCGAAGAGAAGCATTGCAGTATAGAGCTACCCTGCCAGACACTGACCGAAGCGGGCTCACAGGAGGCCCCTTGCTGAAGCGCAGCGGCACATAGCAGTCAGCATAGCAATCACAAGTCTAAGTAACACCTGCAAAGTCCGTCAAGGAGCACACTAGGGCAAGCTCCCACATACTATACCGCCACCTCCCACGCTACAAAATGGGGAAGGACAAACCGCGGAAATCGACTATACAAAGCAGGATGGACCAATATGCTTTTGCCACGACATCTCAACCAATGGATCAAACACTGCTGCCAAACTCTTCAGAAACGGAGGATGCCCTCTCACTGAAAGATGTAATGGCGGCCATCGCAAGTTCCCACACCTCCATGGAAATGAAAATAGACAGTATAGCGGCGGATGTGTGCTTCCTCCGCCATGACTTGCAAAAACTCACTTCTCGCATGGGGGAAGCAGAACAGAGCATCTCAGGTACGGAAGACAATATTGGTAATATTAACCAACAATTATCACAGACATTGCGCCGGTTGAAGACCCTGGAGGCCAGAGTGGACGAGGGAGAGGGCAGGTCTCGCCGCAACAATGTACGTATCCTCGGAATCCCTGCGGGGACAGAGGGACCGAGCATGGAATTGTTCCTGGAACAGTGGCTAGCGGACATCTACGATCCACATTCCTTTTCCAAATTCTTCTCAGTGGAACGTGCCCACAGGATACCTTCTGGCAAGCCCAATCCAGGAATGCCGCCCAGAAATGTAATTGCTAAGCTCCTTAATTATCGTGATAGGGATGCTCTGCTCCAGATGGCCCGTGCGAAGGGAACGGTCACCTATAATGGCTCCCGTATAGCCTTCTTCCCCGACTATACGAAAGAAGTGCAACGTGCAAGACAATCATTTGAACCACTGAAGCGGCAGCTATCCCTCATGAAAGTAAAATTTGGATTGCTATTTCCATCTCAGCTCAAGATTTATCATAAAGGGACGACGACACACTTCACTGACCCTCAAGAGGCCTGGAAATGGGTGGAGACCCACATAGAGGGTGACTGGTCGGCACGACCAAGGAGACAGGAAGGTAGACCCTGGCCCCGCCCGGACGGTGCCCCCCGGGGGAGACCCCCGGCGGACATGGAACCAGTAGCTCCGGAACAAGTAGTGGAGCCTGCCGAGCACCAGCCAGGATGATACGAATAAACATTGTCAAAGGGGTTGTGGACCACCACTTCTTGCAACACAATCGGAACCAGAATATTGGAATTAAGACTAACACATCGCCCTGGAAATAACCTCATCCCGCCCCTCATACGCTGAGATCATGCAATACAACTGTCTCCAGAGGGATCTTGGGTTGCTGCACGGCCACGATGCATTCGGGACCCCGGGGTCCTCTGTCTCTCGTTTTCCTCTTGCAGCACCAACAGATCCGAGACATTGAGAGGATGGCCGTGACGTCGCCCGAGAAACACTCTCATCCCGAGCCACATATAACATCACGAAACGAACATAGCGACGGCGGCCGCCCGAGGCCACCTCCAAGGAATTTAAACCGTGACTACGAACAGTCAGTTTGGAAACAAAACAACGAGAGTAAGACAGTTGGAGGCTGGTTAAAGCAGAAGCAAAGAGATTTGGGTAATGGTTATTAGTTAATTAGTTACCTGTCCTTTTGACAGGGTGTTTGGTTGTTGTATTGGGCGACAGATGCTTCAGGTTGGGTGGAGTATAGGGTGGGGGTGGGAGGGTCAGAGTTGTTACGTTAAAAATCGCACCAAGTTCAAGAGGTGCACAACAACAACTCCCTTGCGTATGACTCACATAGAACGAAGGAGCGAACAAATCTCGACAAAGAACCAACAGATGTATGATCTAGCTCAATCCCTGCCCCGATTGGTGGATCATAGTACACCCTTAGATATGCAATAAACTGACACCACACATGCACAAGTTACATGGTACAGGGCACCAACGTAGATAAAGGCAGAGCCATCCGAGTGATGACATGGAACGTTAACGGGCTTGGAAATAGTATTAAAAGGTGCCTATTCCTAAAAGCACTGAACCGGATGTGGCCTTCTTAACGGAGACACATCTGGCGGGCACAAGATGTACACTGTTTAGGCGTACAAACTACCAACAAGCCTTTCACGCTGGATTCACCATGGGATCACGTGGTGTATTGATCCTAGTACACAAAAGACTCCCCTATAGCCCCACCGTGGTCACCCAGGACCAGGGAGGTAGATATGTACACACGATAGGAACCCTTTGGGAACGCACTAACAACACTGAAGGCCTCACGTTAATTGGAGGAGACTTTAACGAAGTCATGGACATCGAGCTGGATAGGTCACATGTACGATCCAGAAACCCAGACATACGCACTAAACTCGCCACATTTACCAATGCACTGGGGTTACATGATGCATGGAGATCCCTACATCCCAACACAAGAGAATACTCGTACCACTCTGGTGTACACGCTTCGCTATCCAGGATGGATTATTTCTTCCTACCACTGAGTAACATACATGAGGCATGTGAGGCGCAACTGCTCCCCAGAGGTATTTCAGATAATTCCCCACTTATGTTAACGATTAGGCCCAACAGGCCACTCCCCCCACCAAGCTGGAAATTGAATGGTTATCACCTAGGATTTTCGGAATTGGTGGAACACATACAAAAGGTTACCGAAACATACTTTGAAACAAATACTGACTCTGTGGACAGCCCAACAACGCTATGGGAGGCACTAAAAGCAGTATTAAGAGGTGAAATCATAGCCTGGACTACAGCCTACAAGAAAAAACACCTTGAAGCGGTACGTGCAGCTGAAGCCAAGGTACAGAACGCAGAATCTGCTCAGCTGGCCCATGATCTACCCGAAACACAACGTGCACTGCAGTTAGCACAGAAACAACTACAGCACATATCCTTAGACAACGCAAAACAAGTACATACAGCAATGCGAGCGAAAATATATAAAACTGGGGACAAGGCGGGGAAAATACTGGCATGGTTGGAGCGCAGGGACTTAGGCCTCACCCAAGTTAGGAAACTAACAACCGAAGAACCAGAATCACTAGTAACAGACCAGCACATAGCGGAAGCATTTGCTAAATATTATGCTGAATTGTATAGTGCACCACCCGCACCGCCACCAACCGATATATTAGAATAAATTACCCTTCCTACCCTAGATGAGCAACAGGCGGTCCTATTAGAACAAGAAATTACAGAGGAAGAAATAACCTGGGCAATGTCAGAACTCCAATCAGGGAAGACCCCAGGCCCGAAGGGTTTTCCTGTCGAACTATGGAAAAAAATAGGTGTAAACATAATCTCTCCACAACTACTGCACCTATTTCAACACTCGCGCTCGCAGGGATGCCTCCCCCCAGACCTCAGAAAAGCTACAATAATAGTTTTGCCAAAAGCAGATAAGCCACCTGACAAGTGCAGTTCCTACAGACCCATCTCTCTTATAAACTTCGAGGGCAAAATACTTGCGAAGGTGTCAGCCAATCGGAAGCAACAAGTCATACACACACTCGTACACCCAGACCAATGTGGGTTTATGCCACAAAGACCCACCAGGCAAAATATATACAGATTACACACACCATTAGAAAAAACACCTAAGCTACAAAACTCCCTTGCCCTACTGTCCATAGATTTCGAAAAGACTTTCGACTCTGTGCACTGGGAGGCATTTTGGGAAATTATGCGACGAATGGGCATAGGCCCTTATTTCATGAGCTGGGTCAAACTACTATACCATCTTCCAGTAGCAGTAACAAGAGTGAATGGGTATACTTCAGAACCCTTCCAACTAGGTATAGGCACACGACAAGGTTGCCCCCTATCAGCTTTGATTTTTGCGTTAGCAATTGAACCTTTAGCAATCAAGTCAAGATCCACACAAACATGGAGTGGCTTCAGGTGGGCGGAGGGTTGGGAGGACAGGGTGTCCTTATACACGGATGATCTTTTAATTTATCTGGCAGAGGGGCGTGGCTAACCGCCATGTAGAGAGGAGGCGACTTCGGCGAGCTCCGCTAGATGTGCCACTTATAAGCTGTTTTCTACGGCTCTGAAACATTAAAAAGACCCTGCGAAGCACCACGATTGTTGCTGATGCCTGCTTGAAGCTCCAGGATGCTCCACACACGAGGGTGTAAGCCCGAAAGACTTGTTTTTGCCACCCGCGGATAACCACTCGGAAAGGAGCCAAGATGGCGGTTCTCACACACTGAGCCCGGGGAGCCCAGCGCCAGCCCAACGGACCGCGAAACTACAAACCCGCACAACCGTTCGTGAGAGGAAGAGCGATTTGGTGGCACAGCTGCCGAACGAGGTATCAGCGGTGTTGCATGGGCCACCGAGACACCCGAGGGACCGTGGACGATAGGCACGACACAGGCCTCCACACCTCGAAGCCGCGAACCTCACCCGAGGCCACAAAGGAAAGCGCACATCGCCGAAACAGCCCTCAGCGCCCAAAGCCCACAGACATAGCCGGAACCAGGGGAATGTCGCGCTCAAACAAATCGACGCCAAAGGGGGCTAGGTCCAAGCAGCGCCAGACCACCATAGACGCTTTCACGGCCAACGGACTCCCCAACCCCGAGGCCTCAGACACGGCATCTGTTGAGACGGAAACCGGCCCCACTGTAGCGCTGGTGGAACCCAGCAACAACCAACTACTGGAGGCCATTGAGACATTCCAAGCAACAATGGTGAACAAAATCGACACCGTGGCCACAGATGTGGGCCTCCTACGTCAGGATGTCCGCTCCTTGGCTGGCAGAACCGAAGCGCTGGAGACCCAGGTACGCAAAAATATAGAAGCAAAAACCCATCTCCTACACGACGTAGACGGCCTCCAGCAGAGAGTCAAGAACTTGGAGGACAGAGCGGAGGAGGCAGAAGGGAGGGCTTGCCGCAACACCATCTGGCTTCTCGGCCTGCCGGACGGCATTGAAGGCCCGGATCCCACCAACTACGTGGAGAATCTCCTGCTGCAGGAGATTGGCGTGGAAAAGCAGTCGCAGGGCTTCTCCATAGAGAGGGCTCATAGGTCACTTGCGAAGAAACCACCACCAGGCGGTCCACCTAAGCCTATGATAGCGAAAGTACTGAATTACAGGGACCGAGAGGTCATTTCGGTGTATTCACGATCAGGTGGCCAGATCAAGAGGGACTCTGCCAAGATTGCGATTTATCCCGATTACACCTTCCAAGTACAGATGAGCAGAGCTCAGTTCATTCATACAAAAGCCAGATTGAAAGCAGCAGGATTGCGATACATGCTTCTATACCCCTCAAGGCTAAAGGTGATACACAACAACAGGGCCCTCCTGTTTGACACCCCGGAACAGGCACAGGACTGGATGGATGGACAGCAACTACCCGACATCGAAGACAAAAGGCGGAAGCCGCATCATACCGCCTCCCAAAAACCACAGGAGAACTCTTCTTAATACAACTGCGTATCAGCAGAAGGACCCAGCCTATTAAACGGCTGATATGATCATACTATGCGGAAAGCCGAAGCAAGTGCTCCCCCAACCCCCAGGAGTTTCTTTTTCAGGGTACGTTTACCCGCCCATAGGGCACCCGAAGACCATGCCTGGTCCTAAGGAGTGGAAACGGGACAGTCAGAACGAGGGTCACCTCGCTGGACCAGTTCTATGTTTGGGAAGTTTATTAAATGGGAGGGAGAAACAGAGAGTTAACACCCACGTTGGGAAATTTGAACAAAAAACACAGAGACCTCAGGATAACTTCACGACAGATACATATTAACAGGACCTCGACCGAGGCCGAGGAGGAGCAACGGACACCACGGCACCTATGGATGAAAAAATAAAAGTAATGACGTGGAACGTCAGAGGCATGAACAGTTTTGTGAAACAACGCCGGATACATGCATATTTGCAACGATGCAAGGTTGGAATTGCTATACTTCAAGAGACACACCTGACGACGGAAAAACTGAAGGCGCTAGCCAAGACATGGCGAGGGACCCTGATCGGATCCTCCTACTCCTCTTATGCAAGAGGGGTCCTGATTTGGACCGACCCGAACATCCCATTCAGAGTGGTGAGCACCAAGACGGACGACGAGGGCAGGATGGCACTTGTGCAAGGTACAATGGAAGGGAAGGAACTATGCCTGGTTAGTACTCATGTTCCTAATCATGATGCCACCGCTTTCTTCCACTCCCTGTTTTCGCGACTGAGCCCTTATGTAATTGCACTATGATTTGGGGGGGAGACCATAATTGCACCCTAGATCCCCACAGACAGGTCTGATACCAAACATTCCCGCCCATCCCCCCCAGCCAAAATATTGTCTAAGTTTATAAGCCAGCTGTCACTATGTGATCTGTGGAGGGAACAGGGCCCTGAGCGAAGAGAATTTTCCGTCTTCTCCCCGCCACACAACGTCCACACTAGGCTGGACTATATTCTAGTTAGTCTGGGGCAGCAAGCCACGTTTAGCGATGCACAGTATTTGCCAAGGGTGTTGTCAGACCATTCCCCCATGTTGGCCACCGGGGAGGTATACCCGCCCAGACCCCCAATTCCCACGTGGAGACTTAGGGCCGAAGCCCTGCTCGATGCAGCCTTTTGCGAACACATAAAAGACAGTACCGATGAATACTGGCAAAACAACCTGGACAGTGTTGAATGCGTCGGTACCGCTTGGGAGGCATATAAGGTAGTCATGAGGGGAGAGATGGTAGCCGCGGTGGGGGGCGCCCAGAGGTCCATCACTAATTCACTGGTGGGCGCGGAAAGGGAGTTGGGGGAGCTGGAGAGTAGGACAGATTCGACTACAGAACATCTACAGGAAATTACCAAACTGCGACAAACCTGCCTGTCGCACTGGGAAACCTTGGGAAAACTAAGTTATGCTAAGCACACTGAAAGAACGCACATGCTGGGAGATAAACCCGGTAAACTCTTAGCTTGGCTTTACAAGAGGGAAACCCCTAGGACTCCCTTTTGCCATATACTCAGACCTGATGGCAACACAGCGCACACCCAGGCAGAGATTAACTCGGTCTTTCCCGAGTTCTATCGTGACCTATACTCCAAGACCCTGCCCCCCACTGACACCGAGATAGAGGACGTCCTGGATAACATAGAGCTACCCAAAATAGATTCACAAATGGCTGAAGCCCTATACGACCCAATCACCCCCGACGAGGTGAAAGCAATAATTAGATCCTTACCATATGGGAAAGCGCTGGGCATGGATGGCCTACCCGGGGAATTCTATAAGTAATATGAGGAGACCCTTGCCCCACTGCGAGCACAGGTATACAACGAGGCTTACGAATGCGGTATCCTCCCTGACTCCATGAGAGAAGCCATAATAATCCCCTTGCTGAAGCCTGGAAAAGATGGGACGGACTGTGGGTCATATAGACCACCATCTATGTTAAATGTAGATAACAAAATACTGACTGCACTCCTTGCTAATAGATTACGTAGAGCGATCCCCCTGTTGATTCACCAGGACCAAACTGGCTGCGTGCCAGGGCGCTCTATCACCGAAAACCTGCGCAGGTTACACCACATAATATACAGCACCGAGCGAGGGCCTCAGAAATATGCTGTGGCATCACTAGACGCCACCAAGGCCTTCGATTCGGTGAGATGGGAATGGTTATATGCCACCATGGTTGGGATGGGGATTGGACCCGCCTTCCTTAAGTGGACCCAATTGGTCTACACCAATCCCACTGCCAGAGTGCGCACCAATAAGACATACTCAGAGAAATGGCCCCTCTACAGAGGCACACGGCAGGGTTGCCCACTGTCCACTATGCTATATATTATTGCCGCGGAGCCTTTAGCTGCATCTCCAGGAGTACGGAGACGGAGGCATTGAACTTGACGGGGAGACACACCTCGTCTCTATGTACGCAGAGGACATGCTGCTGTACCTGCACAACCCGGAGCACCTCCTGCCCTACATTTTAGAGACTTTAGATGGTTTCCACAAACACACGGGCATTCAGATAAACAAAGACAAGTCTTGTCTCTATCCCCTTGCTGCATTGTATAGAGAGGAGCACAGATCCCTTCCCCCTCTAGACCTTCAATGGCGGGTGACATCGTTTAGATACTTGGGCGTTACAATACACCGTAACCCTAGCACCGAACACATTCTTAACACGGTTAGGGCTAAAGATGCCCTTGCAAAGTCCATGGATTTTTGGGGTAAGCTCCCACTCTCAGTTGCGGGGCGGGCGGGTCTCCTGAAAATGGTGGCGCTCCCCCATTTACTGCATTGCTTTTCCAACGTCCCCTTCAACATCCCTCGCTCCTTTTTCAGAGACATAAACAAACTCTGTAGGGGATTCCTTTGACAGGGAGGTAGGCACAGGGTGGCGCTGGACATTCTCCATAGACCCTATGAGAGGGGGGATTGAAGGCCCCTAATTTCGAACTTTACTACTTGGCTAGCCAACTAAGGCATGTGACGCAATGGATGGCAGATGAAACCAACTCAGACACCCGACTTCTCCAACCAGCTCTGCCTCGACTGTTACTCCGAGACTTACTATGGGTTGACAAGGGGGCTCTGAGACATTACCCATACCTGGTTAGACTTGGATCCAAGCTCTGGAAGCGGGCCTGTAAATCAGTGGGGGCGACAGACCTGTATTCCCCGCAGATCCCCATTGCAGCAGTCATGACTAAACTCTCATGGGGACACACGGAAACACGCACCCGGTGGGAACCCTATGGGGTGGCAGTATTAGGAGACCTCACTTATGAACAGGAGCACATGACATTCACTGACCTCAGCGAGTCCACAGGCCTGCCCACAGGCCAGTTTTTGCTCCACAGAGCAGTGACAAAGGCCATGAAGGACAGATGGCCGGAGGCCACCGACCAAGTCATGGAGAACGATATCATTGAGTCGATGTTGGACACTGCTGAGGGGGGCCACGCAACCTCCAGACTATACGAAGCTCTACTGCAGGGCACGACCAAGAATTAAATTAAATGCAAAGAGAGGTGGGAGAGGGAATTGGGCCTTGAATTTGAGGACAACACATGGGAGAGAATAACTCACTACCATAAAAAAATCTCTAGAAATGCCCGTCTCCAACTCATCCAACTGTACATTACCAACAGGGCCTACCTTACACCTGATGCCATATCGAGGTTCAAAGGAGCCACAACCCAGACATGCCCCAAATGCAATGAGCCAAGGGTGAGAATGACCCACATGTTCTGGGGCTGCCTGACGGTCCAGAGGTTCTGGGCCAAGGTGAAGGAGAGGGTAGCAAACGCAGAGATTGAAGTGGAAATTCACGAACCAGGAGCCTGTATTTTGGGAAGCTATAAGCGAAACAGTAAGAATAAGTCCCTAAATAAACTCAAAGACTTGATATACATCACAGCGAAGAGACGCATAGCCATGGGATGGAAAAGCGCCGGAGGCCTAAGCGAGGCCCTTTGGTGGGGTGACCTCAAAAGATGGATAGCCGCTGAGACCGCGGCCTGGGAGACAGCGATTCTGGTACAGAGACTGGACCCCAGTGATGAACTACTCCGTTGGGTGGCGTTAACAGTGCCATTGCTCCACCCAGCGGCTCAAGACAGCACCTCGGTAGGTACGAACAGTCCCGGCCCGACACGAGGTCCAGAATAATAAAGTGGATGTACCTGAGGTCTCGGAGGGAGGGGGGTGGGGTGGGAGAGTTGGGAATGTTAAATTATTATGTTCTTTTTTGGATTATGCATATTGCATTGACTAATCAATGATCCTTTGTTTGTCACTACTTGTTGAAAATCCAATAAAGATATTTAAAAAAATGTATCTGGCGGACCCGCGAGTTTCCTGTCCCGTTGTATCGCACTTACTAGAGAGATACGGAGCGTTCAGTGGACTCCGCGTCAACAAGTCAAAGTCCATACTATTCCCGGTGAAGCATATAGATAATGCAATACCAGATGTATGTCCCTACCGCATTGAAAGGGAACAATTCAGATACCTCGGTATACAAATCACACATAAACTAACGGACTATGTAGGGAAAAACTTACATCCAATACCGACCAGGTTCAAAGATGATGTTCGCCACTGGATGGCCCTACCATTCACATTACTGGGATGCGCGGCACTCTTCAAAATGATGGCCCTTCCCCGTTTTGTTTATGTACTACAAAATGCACCTTTACCCATAGCACCCAGTGAGTTCCATAGGATAGACCAAACACTTAGGAGGTTGTTGTGAATGGCACTTACTACCTTACAAAGATCCATATGGGAGGGTGGGATTGGACTCCCCCGGCTACAGACCTATTACTGGGCCAGTCAAATGGCAATAGTGAACGATAAACTGCATGGGGATAACACTCTACCGCATAACAAAATACAGGACACCGACGCACTGGAAAGGCCCATCATGAGCCTCCTCTACCGGAAAAAAGATCGATCCACTGACCCATCCATGTTGTTGCATATAACCCTAGTCTGGACAGATATACATAAGTACCTAGGTTGGGATAAAAAACTAACTCTAGCACAACCACTATGGAACAACAGACATCTCCCGGAGGTGAACAAACTCCCTAAATGGCGATCATGGGCCCAACTAGGTATCATGAAAATTGGTGATGTGATGAAAGAAAATGTAATAATAGCATCTGTGGAACTGGCTGCCACCTTTGCACTCCCACCCAACGGAAAATACCATTATATCAAGCTCAAACACCCGTTGCAGGCTCACCTCCCTGAATTGAGTGACATACCTGATTACTCCCCATTAGAACGTAACATATTCCCAGAATTGCTTAAACAGAAAGTCACATCTACTATGTACAGTGCTATTAACTCCTTTGCTACGAAAGAGCTGTCGGGTCTGAAAGCCAAGTGGGAGAGGGAGGTAGGTAGGTGATATACTTCCAGAGGAATGGGTAACTGCATTAATGTACCCCAGAGAATCGACTATCTCCTCCAGGCTTAGATTAATTCAACTGAAGATACTACATAGGATTTACTACCCAAGGGTGGAACTGTTCAAGTGGGGAAAGACTACGAATCCATACTGTCTGAAATGTAAGAGGGAGGAAGGCTCCTATTATCATATTATGTGGGAATGTGCCATCATTCAACAATACTGGCAGCAGTGCTGTGACAAACTGTCAAGGGTAATGGGAAAGAGAATACTTGTAAATCCAAAGCAATTACTGCTGGGGATAGAAGGAGATATTGATCTAACAAGGTATGAGTAAGCGTTCCTATCTACCACCAGAGCGATACTTAAAAGGAACATAGCGCAACTTTGGGGCTCCGAAAGGCCACCGAGCTTTGAACAATGGATCACGGATGTGGACATCTGCATCGCAATGGAAAAGAGGGTTTATACTGCCAGGTGGTGCCCTGAGAAAGCGCAGAAAATATGGCAAAATTGGGAAGAGGCGCACTAAAAGTAACCAATCATAATGAACCGTAGCGCCATCCAGAGACTTGCAAATGAATTGGTGGGTGTGGCACAAAATTGACAAAATGTCGGGACATATTTTGAAGCTCGTTGGTAGCAGACCATGGCGAGGAGTTGTTGGCGGGCGGGAATGGGAAATTTTGTGTACTCCGCTGTACGGGGCTATATGTTTTGTGTTTCCAAAAACCAATAAAATGTTGTATTAAAAAAAAAAACTGTATTTCTCCTCTAAACCAATCACTGTCCTCTGGGTCATACGGCCCCCAGTCCTCTCCCTAGGCCCCGCCTCTGGCAGCCATCTTCAGATTTGGTAAGCATGTAAAGTCACATAATCTCACTCTTATCCTCCAACACAAAACTACTATCGAAAACAATAATTTTGGGTGACTTTGATCTAGGACTGAAATACCCCCTTGACTCACAAGCACACCTCCTTGCCTACTCAATGGTAGCCCAAGGTTTCACACATCGCATATCCCTGTCGACCCATGAAAAAGGACTTAACTTAGATTGGCTTGCAGACATCAACTGTGTCACTGACATTCTAGCTAACACCCATTGTCCATGGTCTGACCACAATACCATCCTCTTCTCTACTGCTATAACTACCAAACCGGCCAAACCTACTCTCCTCACTTCATCATTGCCGTCAAGAAGTCAGAAAAATATCAATTGAGACATTATGTTACCCCTCTTGCCCCCAAAAATCAATACTCCCCACCCTCAGCTGGATCCCACATAACTATTTACCCTCTACATAAAAACTATCCTAGCAGCTATTGACAAAGTAGCTCCGCTAAGTGTCCGGAAAGTGAAACCAATAGCACACAGCAATATCTGGTTCACATCAGACTTACAAACCCTACGGGCAGCCATAAGGTCAGCCGAATGCAATTGGAAAAAAATACCATCAACGGTAAATAAGGCCCATTTTCTTGCTCTAGCCAATGAATACAAGGCAGCAACTATTAAAGCCAAAGGAGATTGTTATAATCAGAGTGTTGAGAATGCCCAATCTAGCTCCAGAGAACTCTACATCATTGTTTGCGAGCTGGAATCGCCTGCCCCCACCCATGACCATTGCATTAAGGACCAGCAATGGTGCTCTAACGTCCAAAATGCCTTGGCGGACAAAGTTACCCATCTTCAAAACAAAATTGAAGCCAAGAAAATTATATTTAACCATGATCAGACCCATGGAGATGCCCCCACCATAAGGCAGCAAACCACACCCAAATGTGTATTTACCCCTCTGACCATACCAGAAACTATCAAAATTATAAAAGACTTAAACCCTCAAGATGCAAAGGGGACATATGCCCTGCCACCTTCATTAAAGACTGTGCTCATGAGTTGGCCCCTTTCATTACATATCTCATAAACAGTTATTTTGCCTCATGCAAAGTACCTGACGACCTAAAAGAAGTGTGGTTGCTACCGCTGCAAAAAAAACAACATTGGAGCCTAATATCCCAACCAATTTCCGACCTATTACTACGGTGCAATTTCTATTAAAAATCTTAGACCAGGTAGCCTACCTACAGATTCAAAAGTGTCTTGAATCAAACAATCTCATAGGCCTCAGACAGTCCGGCTTCCACCCAGGCCAGGAACTGAAACAGCACTCCTAGATCTAAAAACACAAAAGGATCAGATTAAGGACAAAGGGGACCTTTGCATCCTCCTCCTGCTTGACCTCTCCGCAGCATTCGATCTGATCAACCACAAAATGCGTTGCCACCATTTAACAACAGTTGCTCAATTCTCCCCTAAAGCCTTAAAGTGGATTCAATCATTTCTCTGTAATCGCACTATGAGGGTTTCCTCTGCCTCTTCAGCAGCCACCCTAGCCCCAGTCTTGTGTGGCCTACCACAAGGCTCTTGTATGTCGCCTACATTATATAATGCCTTTAGCAAACATCTCTTTGACAAACTAGACAAATTGGGTGTCATGTATACGAATTATGAGGACGACACCCAAATACTCCTACCTATCACAAGCTCTTACGACACTGATTCTGACAATATCAATAAAATCTACCCTATCATCCAAGCATGGATGGCACAAAATGAACTATGTCTCAACGATGAGAAAACGCCAATTACTCATCACAGGTAGCAAATCAAAACTAAACAATCTATCACAACAATATAAATCCTTCAACATTGATGGTAATACTATCAATGTTGCCAAAGAGATAAAAACATTAGGTGTCTACATTGACTCAACACTGACCTTAACAAGATAGGTCAATGCCATTGTTTCCTCAGCAGCATACACTTCCAAACTAATCAAAGCCAGAAGTCCCTTCCTCTCATCTGACAAATGCATTACCTTGGCAAAAGCATTGATCCTCTCCAGGGTCAATTACTGTAAGTCACTCTTTGCAGGATCCAATGCCAGAAATATCAGCAAACTTCAAGTTGTGCAAAATAATGCAGTCAGTGCAGCACTTGACATACACAAACACATCTCTTCAGTAAGACGTATCCATTGGCTCCCAGTACGAGACAGAATTCTGGGACACTCTGCCACCATCTCTAAGAAAGGATACATCTGTATGGTCTTTCCATAAAAGTCTTAAAACTCTGTTGTTCAAACAAGATGCCTGCTAGTCTTGAAACAAATTCAGAGTTTGTTTTTTTGTGCATTTTGTGTAAATAGTGTAAATAGTGCAAAAGGGTTAAACAATGTATGATTATGTCTGACACTGTATACTGTATGATAAGAATGTAAGATAAGATGGCAACTCTCATGCTCGAAATGTACCCTGCCTTGTAACCTTTCAATGATTAAGCTAAAATGCATGCCTGTGACCTTAGAGTTTGGAGGTTATGAGTTGCCAGAGGACTGCAAGGACGTCCTCGACTTGGAAGTGCTACGGCCATAAGTGGAAGCATTTTTGCTACATGGTGGCTGTTGCAGAAGATTACCCCTCTGAGGGTCACTGCTCCACAGATCTTTCTGTGCTCGCTGTCCTTGCAAAAGCTGGGCTGGCTCATGCATTCATCAAGGTACATCTGGCGGCCATCTAACGCTACACCAGATCCCCAGGATAAGATTACGTGCCTAGATACCTCTGGGTTTTGTGCGCTATTTAAATGTTCAAATAAATAAAAACAAATAAATAAATAAAGTGGTCGTATGACCAAGAAGAGCCGCAGAGGGACCAGAGGGAGGGTTCGCATGTGAATCCATGCCAGACCCATGCTGGAGAACAATAGTTACAGGTAAGTAACTTAAACCTTCTCCAGCATGGGGTCTGGCATGGATTCACATGCTCATGAATAACGAATACACAGCAGTACAACATCACACAACCACAGGAGGTTACAAGGCTCAAAAGAAGCAATGGACTCTTGCCTCTGGAACAGACTCACCTCAAGCGAACAGGATGCGTAGCACTGCTTGGCCGACTCTGGACTCTGGAATCCCCCTCGACGCAGTAGAATTTTGTGAAGGTGTGCGTAGGCCTCCACGTAGCAGCCTGCAGATGTCCAGCAGGAGCACACCAGAAAGGATTGCTCTGTTGGAGAGGGCTCTTGGACGGCCCGGCAGCGATCGATTTGCCATCCGATGACAGTGCATTATGCAGCTGCAGAGCCACCTCGAAATGGAAGGCTTGGACAAGGCGTTTCCATGGTTCACACGACCAAAGTTCGCACTCAACTGAGAAGTCTTCCAAAAACTCTTTGTGCGTGTCACATAGAACTTCAAGGCAGGAGCAATGCCCAGTAACTGCAAGGCCCTTTCCGCCAGCGACAAAGGTTTTGGGAAGAAAACAGGCCACCAAAGGTGTGTACGCAGTACCAGCCTTTGATTTGTGAAAAGTCAGGTACGGTTGCTTGTAGGATAGGGCCTGGATCTAACCCAAACACATCTGGCAGAGGTGATGGCTACAAGGATAGCCGTCTTCAACGAGAGAAACTTGAGTGGGGCCTGATGCATAGGCTCGTAGGGGGTCCCCTTGAGCCTAGTCAGAACCACGTTGAGCTCTCGGGAAGGAGCCTTCACTAGTGGGAAGGATCAGAAAAGTCCTTTAAGAAACTCCTTGACGAGTCTGTGGGACCACAGAGAGGATCTCCCTGGGGATCTGGTGTAGCATGAGATGGCCGCCAGATGTACCTTGATGGATGCATGAGCCAGCCCAGCTTTTGCAAGGACGAGGAGTACGGAAGGATCTGTTGAGCCATGACCTTCGGAGCGGTAATCTTCTGCAACAGGCACCATGTAGCAAAACGCTTACACTTATGGCCGTAGCACTTCCAAGTCAATGACGTCCTTGCAGTCCGCTAGCAACTCATAACCTCAAAACTCTAATGCTGCAGAAGCCAAGCCTTAAGGTTCCGCGATCCTGGGTCATGATGAAGGAGTGTGCCTTCTTATCTGGTGAGCAGATCTGGCTACTTGATTGGAGGCAATGCTGATAGGCTGAGAAGATCTGGATAGCAAATCTGCCTCGGCCACGCCTGGGCAATGACTATCATCCTCCAATGACACTGTCTGAGTTTGTTGATGACTTGTAAGGAGAGGGAACGGGGGAAACGTGTACAGAAACAGCGCTTCACAAGGGAAGGAGAACACGTCCCCCAGGCTCCTCTGCTGATGGAATCTGCGGACAAACTTCTAGCATTTGAAGTCTGCCGCCATGGCAAACAGATCGATCTGCTGGAACAGGAGGTCCACTTAATTCTGCTGAAGTTCCCACTCGGGGTAGGAGCCCAGTTCCCTGCTGAGGGAGTTTGCGATGGTGTTCTTCACTTCTGCCAGGTGGACGAGGAAATCCCCTGTCCTACGGCCCAGTGCCACAAGTCCTGCGCTTCCTTGGAGAGCGCTAGGGATCAAGTTCCCCCTTGCTTCCTGATGTAGAACATGGTGGTGGTGTTGTCCGTGAAGATTCTTACCACCTTGCCTTTCAGAGAGGGTAGGAACAACATGAGGGCCCAGAACACTGCCCGTAGGTCCAGGATGTTGATGTGCAGATCCTTCTCCTCCAGCAGCCACAGGCCTCTTGTGTTCGGATGTCTGGTGCGCGCTGCCCCTTCCAGGGAGGTGTTTATGGTGACCGTCTCCTGGTATGGAGGGTTTTGAAATTCCATGCCTTGGGCGATGTGGGCACGGACACCCCACCACTCTATCGCCTGCCGGAACTCCTCGTTGAGAGGGATCTTATCCGTGAAACATCCGGACACCTGCATCTAACGGGTATTCAAGAATCCTTTAGGGATCGCATTTGCAACCTGTAGAAACGGACGAGGTAGATGCAGGACGACATCATGCCCAGTAACGACTTGATGACCCACACCGTAGCCTTGAATGGCTGCTATCCTCTCCTCGAGGGAGACGCCAGGCAAGCCACTGTGTTGAGTCTGGCGCTGAGGAACAGCGCGTTCTGTGATGGCATTAAGCAGGAATTTGGATAGTTGATGGAGAATCCCATATCCGTCAGCAGTCGGACGGTCACTGTTGTGTGTTCGTCGACAAGCTCTCATGAGCGGGCGCGTATCAGCCATTCGTCCAGGTACGTGTACACGTGTATGCCCTGTAGACAGAGATGGGACGCCACCGGTGCCAGACATTTTGTGAACACTCTTGGGACCAAATGGTAGGGTCTTGAACTGGAAGTGTTGTCACTGCACCACAAAATGGAGACATTTTCGATGTTTCTTGTGAATGGGGATGTGGAAACTGGCGTCCTCCAGGTCCAACGACATCAAGAAATCCTCTTTTTCCAGCAGGCCGAGCACATGCTGCCACGTCACCATCCTGAATTTTTGGGATTTTAAGTATTTGTTCAGACGGCGCAAGACCAGGATGGGTCTCCAACCTCCTGTCTTCTTTCTGACTAGAAAGTATCTGGAATAGACTCCGGAGCATCAGAGCCGTTAGAGAACTAGCTCTCTTCGCCCCTTTCCTTAGCATTGCTCGTACCTCTTCCAGGAGCTGAGGGATGTGTTCCTTCTAACAGGGAACCAGTGGAATACGAGGACACCTGTGTTGGAACTCCAAGATGTGCCCCTGGGCGAGAGCAGATAGCACCAATCTGTCAGTGGTGATCTTTCTCCACTCACTGACAAACCTCGTCAGCCAGTCTCCGAGCAGGGGTGCAAGAGTGGAGACCCGACGTCTTGGCCGGTTCAGGCTTGCTTGGGCATCGGCGACCTCCCATGTGGGCAACGGCAACTCTGAGCTCCACTACTGTAGGCCTGGGAGTGGCCACTGTAGGCTTCTTGTGTTGAGGAGCTGGAAGGCTGTCTGTAGGATGTGGAGAAACTCCTTGATGACCTGCTCGATTTTCCCCTGGAGGAGCGAAAAGAAGATGAGCAGTGCTGCAGAAGTGTTCCAAGGGAGCGCACCGTCTCCGTATCTGTTTTGATGGACTCATCAACCACCTTCCCAAACAGATTCTCGCCGTCAAAGGGCATGCCAAGCACCTTCGCTTGTACCCCCCGACGGAAGATAGCAGCCCTCATACATCCCTGTCGACAAAGGCCGACACTGTTCCCCATTTGCCAGAACCCATGTCAGCGACGTCCACTGCCACAGTGGCAGCATGGTCCGATGCCACTTCCAGAACGAAGGCAAAGGCTTCCATCTTCTTATTGTCGGGGAGGAATTCCACGATTGGTCCTAGCTTTTACCACAATTCCCTGTCATACCTGGCTGGGATTGCCAAGGCGTTGGCCGCCTTGATTGTAGATGCTGCTGTGTAGATCACTTTCTTCCCCATGGCGTCCATCCTTCTTCCCTCGCTGTCCGGAGGGACCGATGATGATGAGGCCGTATTAGCCAACTGTTTCCTCGCGGCCGCAGACACCACCGAGTCCGGTGATGGTTGCGACCTCAGGCACTTGGATGTGGAGTCCAGCAGTCTATACTTCTTCTCCAACCTATCCCGCTTGGCTGGAGCCGTGCAAGGGTTCTTCATGAGGGCCAGACCCTCTTCCCAAATATCCTCCAGAAAATGCACCGCCAAGATCGTCTTCCTTTTGGCCTCTCGCCTTCGATACAAGAAGCCCTCCTTCCTGATTTCCTCGGGCACCAGCTGGGTGAGTTGGGTCCCGATGTGGCGGAGGAGGTTGATACGGGGGTGTCAGATGGCACTTCCTCTTTTTAGGCAGAGGCTGATCAGGGTGCCGTTGCCGAGGAAAACCTCATCTGGATCTCTGACAACAAGGTGCTAAGAGACGATAGAATGTCAATGAAATGTCCATAGGCTGAGAAGGTAAGGTGGGAAAACTAGGCCCTGCTCCGCCACCGTCGTCATCCTCGCGGACCGTGTGCACAGACACTTGCTCATCGTCGTCCATGGACGAGACATCCATATGTGACCTGGGAGGCCTGTTTTTGGGCCTCCTCGCCCCACCCCCATTTTCTTTTCTCCCACAGGGGTCTGAAACGGGGCCGGTACCTTTACCCTTTCCGGAGTACCTGCAGCCTTTGTCAAAACCTCTGCAGTATTGTCGCATTGTGGGAGCAGGGACACTTTTTGCGCTGCAGGAGCCACCCTTGTAAGATCAGCGCCCTTAGTTAGCCATAGTAGTAGTAGTAGATCTCAACCAAGTCGCGGACGAGGACTTTGTCTGTGCTGGTTGAGACTGCTTGGGCTGCACAGCCTTCTCTCCTCTTCTGTCCTTTGCTTATCCGATTTCTCACGTAGCTTGGGTGGATGACTTACTCTTTGAAGAGGATCTCAATGGTAGGCTGGCTATGGAGGCGGAAGGAAATGCTGATTGCGTCCTATCGAACTTGGGACCCACATCAGCAGCGAACCCGGGGGACTCAGACTTGCAGATCTTGGCCTTGTCTTGGACCCCCATGGATGGGAAGATTGCTCTTCGGGACAGGCCGGTCCTCGACGAGGCATTACCCTGTTCGGAGCACGGGGCAGAAGCCTTGTTCGAGATAAGTCATGCCGCCAGCCTACTATGCCTGTCTTTCATCATGTTCTTAGAGAAACCTAGGCATATTTTGCACTCTACCTCCCTATGGTCCGGGTGTAGGCAGCAGAGCCATTGTAGGTGCTTGTCTTCCACAAGCACATTCCGTAGCCCGCATATGATGCAGGGTCTGAAGAGGGCCCTTCCCTCCTTCTTCTCTGTCATGGTCGGAGAGCGCAAAGCAGGCCCAAGATGGCCTTCTAGAGGCTTTGATGAAACTTGAGGGGTGCAGATCTTCACCGACAATGGATCCCTGTTGCCAGCAGAGGAGGAAAAGAACACACTGGCTCTTTGGAACAAAAGAACAACTTACTTACCAACTGTAATGTTCTTTCGACTGGATGTTCCTCCCACGTATTCCTCATCTTGTGATATTCCCTTATCGACAGCTTCGCTGCTTCGGAAACATTTTTTGGCAGAGTGCGCTGTGCTCGAGGTCGTAGCGTCGATTGTCCCTCGACAGGCTCCGTTCTCTGTCGACATCACTGCTGGTATAAATAGCTTGAGCCGCTCCCGTTGGATTCAGTTCTGTTTTTTCGAGGAAATACTCGTGGAACATCCAAGCGTGTCCTGTGACTGATAGGCCCATCATGAGAGGAAAGTGTAAGAAAGCGTAAATTGTACTGCGGGTTGGACTGGGAGGGTCGATGAGGAATACGTGGGAGGAACATCCAGTCGAAAGAACATTACAGTTGGTAAGTAACTTGTTCTTCAAATGGATTGTGTCCTCCCACGTATTCCTCATCTTGTGATAGACTACCATAGCAGTGATCAATTTGGAGGTGGGAGTGCTAGTTATTGTTTTCATGGACGGAATAAAGTACCGCCCTGGCACATAAACCTTCATTGGTGGAAGTGGCATCTAAGCAGTAATGTTTGATGAAGGTATGCATTGGTGCCCATGTTACAGCCGAGCAAATGTCTTTTGCAGGGACTCCCCTCTTCAAAGCCGCAGATGTAGCCATTCCCCTAGTGGAGTGAGCTCGTAGCCCATCCGGTGGGTCTTTTCCTGCTAATCTGTAGTATTCCAATATAGCCAGAATGATCCAGCGGGATATAGTTTGTTTTGTCACCGCTAACCCCAATTTACGACCTGTATAACCCACAAAAAGTTGGTCATCTTGACGTAATTTTGACATTCTTGAAATGTAAAAACTGAGGGCCCTCTTGGGGTCCAGTCTATGCAATCTCTCCTCTTCTTTGCCCAAATGACGAGGAGGATAGAATGTTGGTAAAATAATTTTTTGTGACAAATGTAAGTCAGAAACTACTTTCGGTACGAAATATGGTTTAACCTTAAGAACTACCTTGTCCTTGTAAAAGATGGTATATGGAGGTTTACATGAGAGAGCCTGCAGTTCACTAACCCTGCGGGCTGATGTTAATGCCACAAGAAGGACAATTTGTAGTGTTAAAAGCCTAAATTGACAGGAGTGCAGAGGCTCAAATGGTATACAAGTTAGGAATTTAAGAACTAAGTTTAAATCCCAAGTTATGACATGAAACGGTACTGGTGGATATACATTGGTAAGTCCTTTCAGGAACTGAATGATTAATGGAATTTTAAAGTAAGAAACCTCTTCCGAGGAGCGCTAAAAAATGGGCAGCGCAGCAAGATATCCTTTAATAGTTCCGATCTGGAGCCCCAGATTGGCTAGATGTAACAAGAAAGAAAGCACCATTGGAGTGCCACATTGAAAAGGGTCCACATCCTTATCTTTGCACCAGTTACTGAACTTGTTCCAATGACACCGGTACAAGGATTTCGTTGCTGGCCTTCTGGCCGAAAGCAAAATCTCCATTACGTCATCCGGAAGATCCCAATCCTTGTATCTCAACCTCTAAGAAACCATCTGTGAAGATTGAGTGTCTTGACCTCTGGATGGAGAACCCGACCTTCCTCTTGCGAGAGAAGATCCTCTCTTTCCGGAAGACGTATTGGAGGGCAGATGGACATGTCCAGAAGGTCCGGGTACCAGGTCAATCCGGGGCAATTAGGATCATGGTTTTCCTGAACTTTCTCAACCTCCTGATTATTTGAGGAATAACGAGGACTGGAGGAAAACGCGTACAGTAGGGGGAAATCCCAGTCCACCACGAACGTGTCTCCTAGAGCTCATCTCGGGGGAAATTCCCTTGAGCAATACTGTTCGCACTTCTGGTTTACCGTGGTCGCGAACAGATCCACTTGAGGGGCTCCCCAAAGGATGAAGATCTCCAGAAGGACTTCCTGAGCTAGCTCCCACTCGTGGGAGACTGTGCTCTGCCTGCTTAGAGCGTCTGCCGCCGTGTTCTGCTGTCCGGCTAGGTGAACTGCCGACAGAGAGATTCCCTCTCGTATTGCCCAGAACCAGAGGTGCATTGCTTCTCTGCACAGTGGAAGTGATCCTACGCCTCCTCTTTTGTTGAGGTAGTACATGGCCACTGTGTTGTCCGTCATTATCAGGACATTCTTTCCCTGTACAGAGGGCAGAAAGGCCTTCAGTGCTATTCCGATTGACCTCAGCTCCAATAGGTTGATGTGTAGTTTGGACTCCGATGGAGACCAATGTCCGCTGATTGACAGATCGTTGGTGTGGGCTCCCCAACCTGTGAGTGAGGCATTCGTTACTACTGTTATCTCCGGCCATGGTTGCCAAAAAGATTCTCCCTTGAGGATGTTGTCGTTGCAAGTCCACCATAGTAGATCCTGAGCAACTGCGTTCGTGACTTGCAGAAGGGTGTCTGGACATTTCGTCGAAAGACATTTGGTCGACGGAATTTGGTCGAAAACCAAATGGTCGAATTTTTTTTATTTATAAATATTTTTTTTAGGTTTTAGTTTAGGTAAAAAAATGTTTTTTTTTAGAAAAAAAGGGGGTTGGTGGGATCCCCCCCCAAAAAAAGTGAAAATAAAAAAAAAATTCGACCATTTGGTTTTCGACCAAATGGTTTCGTCCAAATGTCCCGTCGACCATTTTCTTTTGACAAAATGTCTGGTAACCTTGCAGAAGATCTGGCATACTCCCCGAGAACTGGGACCACTGAGTTCAGAGGGCCCATTGAAGGGATCTCATTCTTAGTCTGGCCTCTGGCACCAGAAAAATGCAGGATGCCACGAGGCCGATCAACCTCAGAAAATCGAAGGCCGGCAGATGCTGGGCTTTCTGGAATGTTGTTACCATCTGCTGAATGTGTAGAGCTCTTACCTCGGGAGGCGAAGCTTTGCCTGAGGAAGAGTCCAAGACTGCTCCGATAAACTGGAGTTTTTGGGATGGTATCATGTGGGACTTCTTGAAATTGAGGGAGAAGCCCAGATTGTGAAGGAAGTGGCAGGTGATCGACAGATGTTTTTGAGCTTGTTTGGGAGAACATGCTCTGATCAACCAGTCGTCCAGGTAGGGGTATACGTGAATCCCCCCTCTCCTGAGACTCGTCGCCACTACCGCCATCAACTTGGTGAAAACCCTTGGGGCGGAGGTCAGCCCAAATTGCAGAACTCGAAACTGATAGTGAGAACTGCCAACCGCGAACCTCAGGTACTTTCTGTGCTTGAGATGTATTGGCACACGAAAGTAAGCATCCTGAAGGTCCAATGATAACAACCAGTCTTGAAGTTGGAGAGCCTGAAGGATCTGAGAAAGTGTTACCATCTTGAACTTGTCCTTCCTGAGGAACTTTTGCAAGTTTCTTAAGTCAAGATGGGTCTCAATCCTCCGTCTTTCTTTGGGATGAGAAAGTAAGGGGAGTATCAACCCTTGTTCCTCTCCGCTACAGGTACATGTTTTATTGTACCTTTCTCTAGCAGGGTTAAAATTTCCTGCAATAGGAGCGGGTGTGGAATTTTGGCAGAGTTGGCTCCTGGTGGATGATCGTGAGGCCTTTTTAGGAAGGGAAGGCAGTAACCTTGAGCTACTGCTTCCAGTGCCCAAGCATCTGAAGTAATGCCCCGCCATTCTTTCAGATGCTGAGAGATTCTGCCTCCCACTGGTGTTTTGTATGATAAGGCCTCAGAGTGATTTGGAGGTGGCTGCAGGAGCGGCTGAGGGTAAAGATGCCATTCCTGAAGATGGCTTTGTAGTCTTTCCTCGTCCACCACGAGTGACATTTCTTTTGCCCCTTTGAAAGGCCTGCCCCTTTCCTCTACCAAAAGAAGAGTAGTATCGAAAAGGACGACCGCTCCAGGAAGATGAGCCAAGATAGGGTTTCTGAGGCTGTCGCATGGAGGCACTAAGGAATTTAGCTGCCGCTTTTGGGGTCTGTAGTTTTTCTAGGCTCTCATCAGCCTTACTACCTAACAGCCTCGAGCCATCAAAAAGCATGTTGAGAAGCCTGGCCTGCACATCTGGTGCAAACGCCGACTTTCTCAACCACGCAAATCTGCGTAGCACTGTGCTTGATTCCATGGATCTGCTAATACTATCAGCAGTATCCAGTCCAGACTGGAGACATTCTCTCATTGCCTCCTTCCCGTCTTTGACTTAATTCAGGAAGCCTTCCCTTTCCTCGCCTTCCGGAATATGTTCATCCGCTGCCGAAATGCATTCCCATAGGGTATGTGTGAACCTGGCCAGGGTACAGGTGACATTGATTGACTTCAAGGCCATACTGCCCGAAGTAAAAACCTTACGGGCCCATGCATCAACCTTCTTATCCTCCCTATCGAGAGGGATGGTTGGGTATGCCGTTTGTCTCAAAGTAGTTGCAGCCTGAATAACCAGACTTTCTGGAGTGGGGTGTCTATTCAGGTACTCAAGATCAGAAGTAGAAGTTCTATACTTCTTTGGAAATTGCTGTTAATCGCAGCAATGTTATCAGGGGTTTCCCAGTTCTTTTCCACTGTCCTCTGAAGCGCCCTATGGAAAAGGAGAACTGGATCTTTCAGGTGGCCGCAAACTATTATGTCTGTCATATCTTCCTGTTCAAAAGTGGGTGAGGCTCTTCCCCAGCCCATGTATTCTACCACTCTGTTCATCAAACTCCTGTACCCTGAATCTGCATGCTCTGCAGGATCAGGTCTAGCAAACTCCAATTCATGTGACTTGTCAATGCCACTAGCAGAATGTAGAGTCTCGCACAGGTCTCTCATCTTAGATTCAGGGTCTATAAGTTCCTCTGGAACGTGTCTAGTGCCATATTGCACTCCAAAAGGAGAGATATCCTCATCCTCTGAGCCAGTTTCTTCAAAAATTGAAGAAATAGACTTTAAAAAGTCTGACTTTGGTAAGGGTGTAAACCTCCTCTCTTCCTCTTGATTTTTTGTTGAAGGAATGGAGGGTTTCTTCGTAGGTGTCGAAGGAATCTTCGATGAAGTCTTCGACAAAGGCGTCGAAGATACTTTAGGCTTCGATGTCGAAGCTGTCGGCGCCGATGGCGTTGATGAAGTTGCGCTTCATTTCGATAACTTCTGCTTTTTATGAGGTATCGGTGAAACACTCAACTCTCGAGGATCTCTCAACGATTTGTCGACTCGAGTTTTACGGGTTTCACCCATACTACTGGGTTTTACCGCAGTAGTTTCCGACTTCCCTGTGTCGTCCAATGGAGCGTCCGGGGTCTGTCTCTTTTGGGGTTTCTTTGAGGGGGTCGAAGCCGCATTCTCAAAGACCTCCGTCATTTTTCTTCTAAAATTTTCCCATTTTCTTGGGGAATCCGATTTTGTAGGACATCGAACCAATTCAGTCGATGTATCGGAGGATGACGTAGGAAATCTATGTCTCCTTTTAACTTTTTTAGAAGATGACGAAGATCGTTTCGATCTACTAAGAGATCTGGATCTCTTTGAGTGTTTTTTGTGACATTCCGATTCTTTTGAATCGGACGATTTTTTATGCCTTTTCGATGAGGCCTTCGAAGTGGGCTTTGTCCCCTCCTGCCCCACTGCTAGTTTCCCTTTCCTTTCACGGAGGGCCTTCTCCGTCATCGACTGACAGGAGCCACAGTCGCCGGTTCGATGATCTGAACCCAGACACCAAAGAGAGATGGGGTGAGGATCGGTGATAGACATCTTCGAACCGCAGTCGATACACTTCTTAAACCCAGTCTTGGGTGTAGAAGCGGTAGATGATGATGACATTTTCTGACAGAAAATCTCGAAGCGCTCTGCTCACAAGAGCGAAGCAATCGGAAAAACGGAACTGAAGCCAACGGGCGTGGCTCTAGCTATTTATACCAGCAGTGACGTTGACAGGGAACGGAGCCGTCGAGGTACAATCAACACCATGACCTTGAGCACAGCGTCCTCTGCCGGAAAATGTTTCTGAAGCAGCGAAGCTGGCAATAAGGGAATATCACAAGATGAGGAATACGTGGGAGGACACAATCCATTTGAAATGTAACTTTTCTCATCTAAAAACACAACAAAACGTACAAATAGCTCGGAGAGAAACTCGAGGACTCCTAACACTGAATCATGTGGTAAAAATCTGAAGATGGCTGCCAGAGGCAGAGCTTAGGGAGAGGACTATCATTGGATTATTCAGCTTGTGGCACTTCCAAATTCAGTCTACCACCCATCTCACAGTGGTGACTTCGGAAGCTGTAGATTCCGGTGATAACCGAACATAGGTAACAAAAAGGTGTTCACATGAACACACTTCTCCTGTTCTTTCCAGTGATAATTTGAGTGCCCTGGCCACATTTATGTTGTGAAGGGCTCTTTCAGGATCTGAACACAGACTTGGAAAGAAAGTTAGAAGTCTAACTCCTGATTTATATGAAAGGCCACAACAATTTTCATCAGGATGTTAGGATGAGTTTGTAGGGTCACATGGGGCTGCATTTCGAGGTCAGCAGTAACCCGCCGGTGTCACCACTGCCTTACTTCCCAGTGCCACCGGGACATTACCAGTCCCGGCAGAGCAGGAAGTCAGGTGGCAGATTCGGTAACTTCCCATTCCTGTGGAGTCCCATAGGACTCCATGGGAGTGGGGAGACGGAAGCGACGGTACTGTTGCTAACGGTGCAGGTGCTTCCGTGAAAAGTCTGTCTGCAGGGGCAGTTGTGCCTGGCAGGTCTGACACTGCGGGGCGCTACAGCCCCTGCAGGCAGACTCGTAGTGTGGCAGTCTGGAAACAAGGGTGCAGTAAGCTCACAGCACCCTTGGTTCCGGACAGCCACACTCAGAATGAATCTGACTAATTCTTCTAGCTGACATGACTGAAAGCAACAAATCTATTTTACATGAAGCAAGGCCCAGGTCCGCTGAGGCCATGTGCTCAAAGGGTCCACTCATGAGAGCTAAGAGGAGCATGCTGTGGTCCCAGAGAGGACGTGAAAGTCCTGCAAAATGCCTTTTACTCATTGGATTTGAGGGAGAAATTAGAATAACCTAAGGAAAGGTAGGCACTAATCTCTGAAGGCTAGTCCTACAGGATGTGGGTTTGATGCCTGTCTCTGCCAGATGTGTAATGAACAAGAGGTCATAATCTAGCTTAACTAACGGGGCCAATGTATTTCCTCATGCACCAGTTAGAATCTTGTCCACTTGCCAGCATACAGTGCTTGTGGATGCTTTACATGGTTTGTGGACATGCAGATTCTCCTGCAAGAGATTCAAATGGCCTTAGAGTAGGAGCCTAGCCATCAAGGACAGAATGGTGATGGACTCCCTTCCTCTTCTTCCTGTTTGAAAGGTTCTGACATGAGAGGGAGAAGGAGGTGAGGCCTCTATGACTTCTCGAGAAGATCTGAGTCCCAAAACTTGTTAGGCCAAACTGAGGCAATTATGATCATCTTAACTCCCCTACTGTGCTAGAGTTTGTAAAACACTTTCAGTATCAAGAGTTGAGAACACTCTCTGCAAAATCAAGCACTTCAACCCTCCACAGGTGTTCCGGAACATAGTGAGGACCTTTGTGGTCTCACACATCGATGGGTGAAATGACTTCCTAACGGGCTCCCAGCTGCTCACTTGGCTCCCCGGAAATCAGTCGATCAGCACTCCTCATTACAGGTGCTCAGAAAATTTGACTGAATCATCCCCCTCCTGTGTGAACTATAGTGGCTGCCTCTCCGGGTCAGGATACTGTTCAAGACTGCATGTATTATAAAAAAGGCAGTCACAAATAACACATCACTGTACCTGGTGGCTAAGCTTCACATATCTGATGGCACAGACTCCTCACGCAGCAAATCAACCAACCGGCTCCAATCACAATTTACCTGCAAAGAGAGGACCCGAAAACAGTCCTTCTTGTCTCTTGTTAAGCACCTATCCTCTGGAACTACATCCTATAATTGGCTCGGCATACCCTGCATTTCTCCAGTTACGCAAAGCTCTCAAAAACAGGATCTTCAACATTTCCTGACAAAGGATTAATCCTGATGGATGCACAGACTGACACACAGACCACAACTCCCAGTACTGCACTACTGTTAAAAGTCGCCAGCTAACACTGAGCACCCACAACCTGTCCAGCACACTGCTTTACTGGAGCAAGGTACGTACCTTAAACAATAAAAATAAATAAATAAAAGCAGGTACCACTTGAGAAGTAAGGCATCTCTATGGGAGTCCATCCCTCTGCTCTGCCACACACCATAAAGGAGGCACCTGCTGTTTAATTGGGTGGCAAAAGATCTACCATTGGAAACCCAGTACAGGGACATTTGTTTCACAGCGTTTTGCAGAACCTCTCACTCAGTAGGCACATGCAGTACCCTGCTTAGAGAATCCGCCATCACAGTCAGATCTCCAGCTGGACATAAGGTTGTTGGAAAAAGATTGAGATGGATTGCCCAGTGGCAAAGCTCCTGGACTAGTCTACATAGGATGGAGGGTGGAGAACGCACCGCTATGCTTGTTGAGGTAAAACATAGCCATGGAGTTGTCTGTAAAAATCAGAACTCTCTCTCCCCAAAACGACGGAAACCTTAAGGGCCAAGAAGATTACCTTCAATACCAAAAAACGGGTATGTTTCTCTGTGTCATTAGTGGCGAAACGTTGTGTAGTTGCAATGTCATGTGGAGGCTACTATTCCCAGAAGCAAAGCATTCTTTATGATAGAGATTCTGAATATTTACCACCACTCAAGGTCCCCCATAAGAGTTGAGGGAATTGACACCAACATAGAAAGAGGATGAAAACCTTGTTTCCACTGGGCTGCCATATGTAGCTGAGTGTTCTTCATGCATAATCTCACGCGAGGGACAGCCAGAATGCAAGAGCCATAAGCCCCAACAGCCTCTGAAAGAACAAAGCTTTGGCATCTCTGATTTGTGGGATGTGGATGGTCAAAATCTTTTCTGCAGTAGTCAGAATCTTTTCTGGAGTGGGAAAGACTCTGGCCGAGACATGCCCCACAGAAAGTCCATTACAGTAATTGCAAGTGACAGCTTGAGAGATAATTGCTTGTACTAGGAATGTACTAGGCCCTGGATTTTTACAAAGGGAAGAAATTGTCTCTTCTAGGAAATGTCGCAGAATAAGCCAATCATCTAGGTAGGGGTATATGAAATCCCCCTCTCCCTCTCCCTGAGATGAGCCATTGCAGCTGACATTCATTTTGTGAAACGAGACCAACAGAAATGACTCTGTACTGATAGAAACAGGTTGGAGTGGTAAATGGGAAAAGCTACCTGGAGGGAGGCCAAATGAGGAGGTGTATGTAGGCATCCAGAAGGTCCATCGCACAAAAGCAGTCCACCTGCTGTAGTGCCCACAAGATGTGCGAAAGAGTAATCATATTTCCCCTACAACATATAATCCTACGACAAACGCTCCTACCACTCATCTCCTAACACACACCTCCTACCACACACACTTACGACACACACTGCTACGACACACGCTCCTATTTATTTATTTATTTTCCCATTTGTAAAGCGCCCAAACCCTGAGGCACCAGAGCCCTGTTGCGAAACCAGTTACATGAAGCATAATAACTTAAAGCGGTAGTGTATATAGTGACATGGACATGCAGATGAAACATCAATGCAGGTTAATAATATATAGCATAACCTTTAAGCCATGTATAAGAGGAAGTCTGTTTAGGCAAACAGCCAGGTTTTCAACGCCTTGCAGAAGGACCAGTAGGAGTTCTGTGCTGTTAGTTTTGGGGTGGGGGGAATTCCAGTGGTTTGCAGCTACAGTCGGGAAGCTCACACCACCTCCTTTGGCTCTTTTCACTTTTGGTAGGGTGAGTCGATCAGCATAGAGAGACCTGACTGGTCCGATGGAGTTTTCCCCCTTAATTTTCTGGGAGAAGTATTGCGGACGGTGTTGCTCAAGCTTTTGTGTGTGATGGACAGGGTCTTGAAGATGACCCTTTCCCATATGGGGAGCCAGTGTGCCTGTCTTCTGGTGGCTGAGATGTGGTCTCTTTTGGGGATGTTTAGCGCAGTTCGGAGAGCGTTATTTTGGATTATCTGTAGCTCGCTAATGTTCTGTTTTTATGGCAAAGAGGACATTGCAATAATCTAATTATGCGTCAGCAGTAGCTCTCTTAATGGTCAGACAGCTCTCTGGCGTCAAGAACTGTCTTGCTGCATTGATGAGTTTGGCTGCAGAAAAGGCCACTGCACTTACTTGTATGGTGAGGGAGAAGGCGGCATCCAGATGGATGCCCAGAGTCTTTACCACGGCTGAAACAGGGATCTGGAACTCGCATATCCTGAAAGAAGTATAATGGGGGCTAAGTTTCTGAAGCATAGCAGGTGAGCCTGCCAGAAGGATCTCAGTCTTGTCGTCATTTATACATAGGTAGTTGGTTGCCATCCAAGTTTGGATTGTAAAGTAGAATTTGTTGAGCGTGAGGACATCCTCTTCGTAGGAGCCTGAGAGGGGTAGGAGTATTTGGGTCTCTGTGGCATAGTTGGGATAAGATATGCCGATGTCATCCAGGAGTTCAAATAGGGGTTTGGTGAATATGTTGTAGAGGGAGGGGGAGACACAGGAGCCTTGGAGGACACCACACGGGATGTGAATGGGAGGGGCATTAGCAGTGTCTGAGAAGACTCTCATGGTTCTCCCTTCTAGGAAGGAGGCTATCCAAGCATTGGCTTGATGTGGATGGATGGTGACATAAGGTTTTGTGGTCTACTAAGTCGAAGGCGGCTGACAGATCTAGTAGGAGTAGGATGGCTGGCTTGCCCTCATCTCTGAAAGTGTCAAGTTGAATTTTTCAGCCAAGTAGAGCCGATTCAGTGCTATGGCCTGGTCGGAAGCCAGATTGGTGAATTGCTAGGATGTGGTTAGATTCAAGGTAGGTCTGAATTTGGTTGTATGCAGCTCTGTCCAAGATCTTTAGCAGGAAGGGTACAGTTGCAATGGGACTGTAGTTGTTTGGCAGAGCAGGATCCAGGGAAGGTTTTTTCAGTAGTGGGCGGACCCAGGATTCCTTGAGGCTGGCTGGGACAGAATTTGAGGAGAAGGAGACAGAACCGTAAATGAAGGGGACCAGCCATCTTTAATTATGGACGCTGGGCAGATGTCTCCCTTGCAGTTTGATGGATTAAGGTTTTTTAGGATGTTGGCTGTATCTAGTTCTGAGATGTCCTTAAAGTGGACCGCAGGTGCAGGGATTACTTTGGTGGGGAGTGATGGGATGGTTTTGAGCCGTTCCAACTGTATTTTGTTCTGTAGTGTGTGAATTTTGTCTCGCATGGCATTCGAGATGTTAGTGCACCATTGTAAGACTTTGTTAATGGAGTTGGGGGCTGTGACTGGCGTCTCAAGCTCTCAGAGGATTTTGAATCATTCTTGGGAAATGGAGTTGGCTTTTTCAATTATAGAGTTGTAGATTTGAGCTTTGGCCACAGTAATAGCTTGTTTATAACCTTTTGCAATTTTGTTAAAGGCTGTTTTGGGGCGATCCCTGGGGTCTTTTTTCCAGAGGGCTTCTCCCTGTCTCTTCTTGGAGTGCAAGGCTTGGAGGTCTGCAGTGAACCATGGGGTGCGGTGGCATGTAGGTTTGGACTTTCTAGGGAGCAGGGAGGTGACCTTGTTAACTGCTTTGGTTAGAGTGCTGGAATAAAGTTCTGCTAAGCCTTTGGGGTCTGTTACATCTAGAGATTGTAAGCTGAGGGCAGCAAGAGAGGGTGATATGGATTCTTTGGTAATTTTGCTGGAGCTTCACGCTAAAGTGGGTGGAAAAGAGAGCCCAGAGGGAAGGGGTTGTTTATGCAAGGGGAATGAAAGTCCAATGGTGCGGTGCTCTGACCAAGGACAGGGGGTGTTGGAGGTGATGGTGACCTGGCTGTTGAGGTCAGCTATCCATTCACAGGTTCTGCCCATGTTGTGGGTGGGGGATGAGATGCAGTGTTTGAACCCAAGGTCCGAAAGGGCATTAGCTACAGCGGCAGCTGCAGTGCAGTGTCAGTCGGGTCATCAAGGCCTAGGTTGAGGTCACCCACTCGTAAGATTCTTGAGGTGTGCTTGATATTATCACCTAGAATCGGGCTGAGATCTTCTTCGAAGGAGCTTTCGGGCCTGGTTGACTGTACAAGATATGTATGATAATGGAGTCTGTAGGGCTAGTTGACAATTTGACGGCAAGGCGTTCACATTGACCTTCTATGGAGTTACTGCAGGGCCTGATTTGTAGGGAATCCCTGTAGATGATAGCAACGCTTCCACCTCTGGAGTCTGGATTGTCGAACCTAAGGCATGAGGCCTTGTGGTGCCATGTTTCGGTGATGGCGAGAATGTCTAGAATTTGATTGGTTATCAGGTCATTGATGTCCAGGGCATGGGCAGGTAGTGACCTTGCGTTGATGAAGGCTCCATGGAGCAAGGGTTATAGTATGGGTTCTTGGGGGGACGGGAGCTTGTGATAGTGTACAGAAGCTTGGTGTGGTGTTTGAGGGTTCGTTGGTTGTGGAGTTTGGTTCTGGTGCGGATTTGGCTCTAGTTATATCTTGGGGGATGGTAAGGTGATGTAAGGGGGTGAGGGTATGGGATGGTAATGCTGTTGTCTGAAGATGAAGTGGGGTGGAGAGTAAATGGGTGTCATAATCAGTTGCTTGGTATAGGCCTGAGCTGTCTTAGTGGCTGTAGTTGAGTCATTTCTGTGGGATCTAGAGCCAAGGTGATTATTACTCCTTTAGCTGGTGGCTGGGAGGTGGGTGGGGGGGTGGCTACTGCTGGTCCTAGAGCATAGCCTCACATTCATTGCTCTGATAGGTTCTGGGACTGTGGCGTCCGTTTGATTGAGGGCGAGTGTAGTGATGGATGGGGGCGGGGCAGTGATGGACAATGATCTCTGGGTGATGGATAGGGGGTGCTGGTGGTGTCCAAGGTCGGTGGAGTCTTGTGGTGGAGCCATGGTGCTCTACTCATATGGGGGCTGAGAGCAGTACTGGTTGCCTTGGTACAGGTGTTATTGGGGAGGTGTTGGAGTGGAGGAAGGCTGGTTGCAGCGTAGCGCAGCACATTGAGTGGGGCTAGCTGCAGAGCCGCTGGGGTAGTGTGGGCCTGCATAAGTATGAATGCTTAGGGGGGGTTATGCAAGTGGTGTGAACTGTTGGTGGTTCCTTCATGAACGCATCGAGCGGTGGGGGCATGGGTCCGTATTCGAGCTAGGTGGGAAAGCATATGTGTAGGAAGTTGCTGGGGGAGCGGCGGGCAGGTAGGCATGCTCGGTGCAGTCAGGTGCCCGGGTCCGGTTTCCACGTCGTATCATTAGCATGCTCAGACCTATTGGGTGTACCGAAACTCGCAGCGGGTTTGTGTAAGGGGGTACGGCAGGGGTAATGGGCAGCGTGGCAGCACACAACCCTTGCAAGATGCCTAATAGGTGCTGGCAGAACATTTTGGTACATCAGGCTTACCTTTGACATGTATCATAGTTGGAGCAGCATGGTTTTGCTCAGTATAGGGCAAATGCAGCAAGCAGCGGACAGCAGAAGACAGCTCCTGCTACCTCAGATGTCTGCAATGAGATGATGCCAGCTCCACCATCCGGTGGACCATAGGAGAGGTAACAGGAAGCGATTCCAGCCAATTGGGGCAGGCGATGAAGGTGTGTGCTTCCTCCAGGAGGTGGTTTCTTTCATTTCCAGCGGTGGCCATTTTAGAAGGGGGTGATTCCGACCCGAACCGGGTCCTGCCTCGTGGGGGCTGAAGGGGTTCCATAGCAGAATGTTGGCGTAGCGCAGCCACAGACAGCTCCCGCTGCCTTAGATGACTGCCTTGGGATGATGCCGGCTCCACCATCAGGCGGACTATAGGCGAAGTAACAGGAAAGAAATCCAGCCAATTGGAGCAGGCGATGAAGGTGTGTGCCGCCTCCAGGAGGTGGTTACTTTAATTTCCAGCAATGGCCATCTTAGAAGGGGGTGATTCAGATCTGAACCGGGTCCTGCCTCGAGGGGGCTGTAGGGGTTCCATAGCATAGCAGAATGTTTGCGCAACCGGGTCCTGCCTCTAGGGGGCTGGAGGAGTTCCATGTGAGAATGTTGGCGCAGTGCAGCAGAAGACAGCTCCTGCTGCCTTAGATGACTGCCTTGGGATTGACATGTGCTGCTGTAACATGCACTCCCACAATATACACTCCTATAATACATATTCTGATGATGAGCACATCGACTACACATGGACCTACTGCACAAAACATGATCCTACAATGCAGTTAGTACATCACAAAATGAACATCTGAAAACTCACATCAAAGGCAAGTCACACAAACTGCACACACAGGAAATCAATTTTACTGTTCGTACATTACACAATTAACATCTCCTAAAAACTCACATGAAAGGCAAGTCACAGCTAACTTTGATGTGAGTTTTAAAGTGATGGAATAAATATACACTTTTCATACGAACTGTACAGCGCATAGGAGTTTTACTGTTAATACGTTACACAATTAACCTCTGAAAACTCAACTCAAAGGCAACTGACATAAGAAAATGCATACTTTTCAAATGAAAATGTATGTTTCATATGAAAATATACACTTTCCATACACTAATGTACACTTTAGGAGGCATACAATGCTTGAGCTCCTACAACACAGTCCTACGGCACACTCTTGCAAAACATCCTCCTATAACCTGCACACCTATGACATGCACCGCTATTACTCACACTCTTACAACACACACTGTTTTCACCCACACTCCAGACACATGATCCTATAACACATGTACCTGCAACACATGCACCTACAGCACATGCACCTATAACATATGCACCTGCGACATGTGGATGGACCACAAGGGGATGTACGACACATGGTGCTATGGCACATGCTCCCATAACACGCCATCTGATGACACACACTATTATAACACACCAGAGGAGCATGGTCTGCCCTCGAGGATACGCACAGTGGCTACTCAGCCTGCTATCAGGAACTGGTACTGCACCAAGAGACAGGCCCAAGATTTCCTTCTGAAGGATCACCTACAACTCGCCTTCTGCCTTGATAAGGACTTTGGTCGAAACACATGTTGGCGTTTCTCACATGCACCTAGCATATCATACCAGGCCATCTGTTCTTTCCTATAGCAAACAATTAAGTAATAAACTCTACATGTGAACACGAACAAAGTGTTGCAGATTTCTTTCAAGCAGCAATCGCAAAACATGGCCCCAACCATTCTCCAGCGCCATTACTAAACAAGGTTTGCATACTTACCAATGTACTCTTATAACACACACTATCATGGAACACGCTCCAACAACACATGATCCTACAACACACGCTCCTACAACAGGTGCTCCTTCAACACATGCACCTACAATACACATGACACACAATCGTATGGCAGATGCTCTTACAACACATGCACTTACACCATGCTCTGTTATGCAACACGCTTGTATGCCACATTTATACTACATGCTCTTACAACACACGCTAGGATTACAACAAAAAGTCAAAATCAATAATACATAACCGCTAAAAAAGTTGACATTATTTGAAATAAAATGTGTACAGAATATTTAAGATTAAACCAACAAAAAAATAACATTTGTAAGCAACAGAAATAATAACATTAAATTACCAACATAATAAACATTTTAAATACATTAAAAAAAATATTCAAATCAAATATCATGGTAAAATGAAAGCTGAAAGCATCCCATCTTCAGATGTGACGAAGGATGGTTTCAGACAATCCCAGGAAGGCCCTATGTGATACCAAGTGACCATTTCTCACATCATCAGTGCGTGAGTAAGAGGACATCTATACGTTATGCTGACCGACAACAAGGTATACGTTACTTACCTGTAACTGCTGTTCTACTGCATTGGACACATGCTTATTTGAATATTCCCTGCTGTCAGAGTGGGAATCCGGATTCCCACTCTGGCGACGGGGAATATTCAAACAAGCATGTGAATCTATGAAAGATCCAATGTGGGAGAAGATATAAGTTATTTACCTGTAACTCCTGTTCTCCAGCATTGGTATCTTTCGTAGATTCACATGCTTTTTAGAATATTCCACGTCGTCAGAGTGAAAATTGGATTCCCACTCTGATGACGGGGAAAATTCAAACAAGCATGTGAATCTATGAAAGACCCAATGCTGAAGAAACTCTAAGAGCCTCGTAAACACAGGGGACCTGGGAAATGGAACATAATTGCATGAAGTAGAGGTAAGAAAAGTGCCGAACTAAAACAGCATGGGAAATATGGCACAGAAACAATTATTTTCATCATTCTGGAATACCAAAATGCCTACCCTGGCCCCACAGTTACTCCTACGTGAGCAGGACACGCCGTCAAATGCTGTAAACAAGGGTAAAGAACTCATTTAGTGCAATATCCCTTTTGGACCTTAGCAGGAGGCTTGGAAGCCAACATTACCCTATTAAGATTGTGATATAAATGTAATGGGATTTCCAATTTTCCGTTTTTTTGCTGGAGTTCCATAGGGATGAAGACACTTGATCAGAAGAGGAAGAGAAACTCTTCCCTTAATGTCCCTAAGCAATGGGAAGGCCAACAGATGGAAGAATGCTGTCTCTTCTCTGAAGCTGAGGACCAAGGGACCAGGACACCAAGGCACCCAAGAGGGACATTGTGCCTCGAAGTGCCATACTACACTTCAGCCTGGGAGGGAAGTTGCACAAGAGCATTACACGCTCTCTGGAAGAGAGCCCCAGCACCCGCTACTCAGCAAACTAAGAACATTACTTTGAGCCTGTTTCAAGGCATTGGGCTATGTTGAACCATGATTGAACTGCAAGAATACTTCATGCACCGGGCATCAGACTGAGCCTGGAGTACCCACAAGACCTGTTGTACCACCCGATAATTTCTGTCGGGCCACCTCATTTGCAGCTGTCCACACTGCGAACGAGCATCTTCAAGTTGCTCCCCAACCTTCTGATACCTATACCCAAATCTGTCCCATCTACGATCAAGCTACCCATTAAGACAGTCAAGCCAAGAAACAAGAAACTCAAATACCTCATGACTGCACCATATTGGCCACAGCCAAAAAAAAGCCAGCATAGTAGGCCTGCTTTGAACCTGGGCCCAACAAATGGCAGGGGCCAACCCCTGAAGCAATTTCTGGCGTACAACCAACTGTGGGCTTTAGCCCAGACCCTAGTAGAGTTGTGAGGACACCAGCCATAAAGACCTTTTACACAATTGTGGCTTTCCAGTTAAATTGCATCCATAAGTATCTAGTTGGGGTCGGAGGGCATACCTACCAACACCACAGCAGAAGATACCACTACGCAAGAAAGGCTCAATACAGGGCTTGCTCAGTAGCAGTGTAAGGCTCTTCTCTCACTCCACAACTCAAGGCAAATACTTCAACCAAAGTCAAGACAAATACCCTGTCAAGGACCAAAGACCAAGGTAACAGCAATAACAAAGGCCATGGACAAAGGACAAGATTTGGACATTGCTAAAGAAGAGAGTTGCACCCCATCTTTAAGGCCACCATCTACCCACTTCCAGGTACCTAATTTTGTTTCTGTACAACGTAACAACATGACAGTTACCCATGATACCAAACATAATTTTTCTTCTGGTGTAGTCCTCCTTGCTGTTAATAGAGAGCTCTGACTGATGAGTTTTCCAGATCTTCTTGGCTACCTTCAATAGGTTAGGCTTTAGTAGGTCTTCATCAGCCTACCAGAAAGGACAGAGGTAATAAGCCCTATGTCTAAAGGTTCTTGGTCCGTCCTCTTTAGTTTGAGAAAGCGGATGATCCCAAAGTATGTTCCTGGAACACTGTGACAGACTTAGGGAGTCTGACGTCTTCTCCTGGGTCATCACTAGAGTCAAAGACATATCAAGGAGAAGTAGGGGAACACCTCCCAGAAGCAGGGACTGGTTCATGAGGAGCTTGCAGATGGTGGCCTTGTGGTGGGGACGGCCTCAGAAGCAGAGGTGGAAAAGAAGGCGGAGAACCCTGTTATGTTATGTTATAGTACATTTGTATAGCGCTTTATGTACCATTGTTATGATCTCAAAACAATGTTTGTATGAACGCCCTCTGGGACCGCAGTCCTTATTAGTTGAAAGAGTAGTGTAGCATATAGTGCTTGGGTGCACTTGGTATGTGAGCAGCAAGAGTGGTTTTTGCGGGTTGGCTGCATTCTAATGCTATGTGTGGTGCAGTGGATGTGAGAGAATAGTGTAATGTTTGTAGCCTCGTCTGCAGGCTCTCTCTCTCCCCTAACCATTCCCTTACTGTGGCTACTATCTATCGGCCACCTGGTCAGATTTCTTCCTTCCTCTCTGAGTGGGCGGACCTCTCCTCCTCTCTCCTGGCCTCAACCACTCAACTCCTCCTTCTTGGAGATTTCAACATCCACCTGGATGCTTCCTGTCCCCCCTCTGGACTCTTTCGCGACCTCTGCGACTCTCTCACTCACCATTCTCCCCTCTGGCCCGACTCATTCTGCAGGGCACACTCTCGATGTTCTGATCTCTTCAGACCTTCCCCTCTCTGTCCCTCTCTCCACTCCTCTCTCCTGGAGTGACCACTTTCTCCTATCCTCCCACCTCACCCTCCCTACCCCGCAGGCCAAGCCACCTCCATCACTTCCACCCACCTTCCCGGTCATCCGACCCATGAAGCGCATGTCAGTTGAGGCTTTCGCCGCCACCTTCTAACCCCCTCCTCGCCCCCCTGGCTGACTCTCTCATTGACAGAGCCCTCTCCACGCTTCACTCTTCTATATATGATATCCTTGCCCCTGTCATGAGAATCTGCCTGAAGCCCAAAGTCAAGTGTAACTCCTGGTATGACACAGACCTTGTCACCCTTAAACGCAAGTGTAGGGTGGCCAAGAGGAAATGGCGTGCTTCAAGTTCATCCTCTGACAAACTGGCCTGTCGCCTGCTGCAAAGGCAATACCGACTCTCTGGCCTCACCAAGAAGAGAGCTCACATCCAAGCCCGCGTCTCTGCGGCATCTAACAACTCGGCTGAACTCTTTAAAATCTGCAAGGAACTGGCCAATCCTGCCGCAGTCTCTACCTCCCCTGTCCCTTCCCAGGCCCTCTGCACGGCACTGGCTTCCTACTTCATTTCTAAAACTCAGGACATCCTGTCCTCACTCTCCCCCTCTCGCCTCCCTTCCGCTATTCCCTGCTCTTCCTTTGGCCTTTCTGCAGCCACCCCTCCTCCCTCCTTTTCTGCCTTTCCGCTTTTCTCTGCAGACGAGGTTTATAGACAAGTCCGATCTATGAAAGTCTCGTCGAAACAGGTTCAACCCTGTTCCTCCAAAACTATCAAGGACCACATCGACTCCCTGGCTCCTGCCCTGGCTGATTTCTGCAATCACTCCTTCGCCACTGGAAACTTCCCCTCCCCCCTGAAGCACTCACTTGTGCACCCTCTTCTTAAGAAACCCTCTGCCGACCCCTCCTGTCCGGCTAACTATCGCCCAATCTCCAGCACTCCCTTCCTGGGCAAGCTCCTGGAGAAACCGGCCATCTCCCAGCTCAATCTCCACACTGAATCTGTTGGTTGTCTTCATGACCATCAGTCTGGCTTCAGAGCTGCCAGAAGCACGGAAACTGCTCTCCTGAACATCCGTGAAGACCTGCTCACCAACCTTGACTCTAACACCCTGTGCATTCTTATCTTGCTTGATCTCTCTTCTGCCTTTAACACTGTCAACCATGCCATCCTGCTCAACTGTCTTCGCGATAACCTGGGTATCACTGGTCTGGCTCTGGCGTGGATGACTTCTTTCCTCTCCAATCGACCCTCCCAGGTCCAACTTGGATCCTTCCTCTCCGACATCTTTTTCTCTACCTGTGGTGTCCCCAAGGGATCTAACCTCTCTCCCTGGCTGTTCAACCAATACCTGGCACTCCTTGCCCACCGCATCGCCGCTCTCTGTCCCAACTTGTGCTATGCGGATGATACCCAGCTCATTTTCAGGCTACCCTCGGTCTCCTCCTCCTCTCCTTCCTTCATCTCTGATTGTCTGTCTGCCACCCAGGAATGGTGTGCCGCCAACGACCTCTGCCTTAATGCCAGTAAGACCGAAATTCTACTCATCGGCACACCCACTCCCTCCTTCCCTGCAGCTCTCTGGCCGGCCTCTCTTGGCCCTCCTCCTACTCCCACCTGCAAGGCAAAAAACCTCGGGGTCATCTTCGACTCTGCACTCTCCTTCTCCCCTCACATCGCTGACGTCTCTAAGAAGTCACACTACCAGCTGCACCTCCTTAGAGGTATTGTTCCTTTCCTCTCCTTCCCACAGAAGCTCACTGTCTCCAGAGCCCTGGTCCTCTCTAAACTGGACTATTGTAACAGCCTCTATCTAAATCTGCCTACCTCCACTCTTCGCCCTCTGTAACTTATCCAGAACAGGACTGCAAGACTTGTCCTTGGCCTCAAGCCCAGGGATCGTATCTCTCCAGGACTGAAATCTCTGCACTGGCTCCCAGTGGCTGCGAGGATTAAGTTCAAAACCCTCTGCATTGTACACAAGGCCTTCTGGGGTCTGGGGCCGAAGTACCTTCAACTCTCTCTTCCTAAATATCTTCCCCCTCAAGCTCTTCGCTCATCCGCCTCGAACTCCCTCAGTGTCAGTCGCTTCTCCAAGCAACGAGTTGGTGGCAGATCACTCTCTTCAGCAGGGGCCTCTCTCTGCAATAGCCTTCCTGCCTCCTTGAAACTCGAGGAGAACCATCTCCGGTTCCGGAAGCACCTCAAAACCTTCCTCTTTGCTTCTGCTTTCTCTCCTCCTCTCCCCTGCTGACCTCCTGGCTGAAACTGTACTGGTTACCTGGCCACCTTTTCTGATCTCTGGCCCAGTCCCCGTCAATTGCCCACCTGCACTGCCTCCCTGGCTCCCCCTGCACCTGGGGACCTGTTTTTCTGTATCCCTACAGTCCCCCTACCAGCACTTATGTCTGCACTTCCTTGCACTTGCCACTAGCTGGCCGTTTTATTTATCTTATTTATTCTACTTTCCCATGTCCTGCACTTTCCCCTCTCCCTTCCCCTGCACACTTTTCCTTTCCCCCCTTCCCATGCACTTGCGCAATCTGAATGGCAACTGGCCTAGTAGGATCGCTGGTTGTCCTCCCTTTGTTCCCCCCTTACCTCATCGCGCCTTGAAACACTTGTGTATAGGCGCATTATAAATGCCATATCATATCATATCAATATGTGGTTTCTGAGTCTGCATTCTCGCTGCCGTGAGGCATGTGTGGGAGAATATGAGTGCCGCTAGACTGAGTTTTTGGTGGGGTATAGCTGCGTTCTACCAGGCTGTGTAGCGATATAGGCATGTGTGCAGCTAGGCCGAATTGATCGAGGGGTGTTGCTGCGTTCTATTGTTTGTTGATGTAAAGAGGAGAGTGAGCATAATGGTATGAATGACTGTTTGTGGTTATAGGTGGGTGACTCCTGGCCGGTGAGGGTATGATCATTTATTTTGGATGGGCAGTCCTTTTCGAGACGCTCTGTGGTTGGACTTGGAGGGCCTATTTTTAGGGTCCTTGTAGGGATTTTGAGTTGGGTTGTTGGATGCTTCTTGGGATTTTCTGCAGTGATGTTTTGTTTCAGGTTAGTGTTGATTCTCACAGGACAATGGCCATAAGCGGATGATTATATGGCCATGTGTGGTCCTTTTGGAAACGCTTTGTTATTGTACTTGGAGGGCCCATTTTCAGGGTTGCTGTAGGGATTTTGGGTTAGGTTATTGGGTGCTTATTGGGATATTCTACGACAATGTTTTGTTCTCACAGCACAATGGTCATAAGGGGATGGGTATATGGCCATGGGCGGACGTTTACAAGGATTTGGGAAAAGCCATGTGTTTTCCGCTTTACGGAAGGCCATGTAGTCCTGGTTGTGCCGAATATGAGGGGGTTGCAAATTCCATAGAGTTGGTGCAAGGGTAGAGTAGGCTGACACTCCAAGTCTGACCGAAAGGCAGCGATGACGGTGATGGGTCGGGAACAGTGTTTATTTGTTTGCCAGTCTGCTTCATTCGTTTGGTGGTTGGGAAGTGTGGGTAGAGAGGCTGTATGTGGGGTTGCTGTTCTGAGTGACTGAGTAGTGGCTGGGTTGGAATTGAGGGTGCAGAGATGTGGTCTTGGTTCTTGTACTGTTTTTGTCGAGTTGGAATTGTCTGTCGTGGTCTTGATGGGGAGCATTGTGGTTTTCCTAAAAATGGGGCACAGTAGTAAATGCAACAACACCTAGATTTGTGATAGCTGGGCAGTGGGAAAAGACCCCCTAAAATGGAATGAAACAACACTTAGATTTGTGATACCTGAACAGTGGCAAAAACACCTAATATGGGGGCATGGTAGCAAATGCAAAACACCTAAGATCGGGGCACAGTAGTAAGTGCAACAACACCTAAAACGGGGGCACAGTAGTAAGTGCAACAACACCTAAAACGGGGGCATAGTAGTAAATGCAACAACACCTAAATTTGTGTAACCTGGACAGTGGGAAAAAAACACCTAAGATGGGGGCACAGTGGTAAATGCAACAACACCTAGATTTGGTATTCCTAAAAATGCGGCACAGTAGCAAATGCAACAACACCTAGATTTACGATACCTGGGACTGGGAAAAGACACCTAAAATGGAATGCAACAACAACCAGATTTGCGATACATGGATACGGGCAAAAACACCTAAGATGGGGACACAGAAGCAAATGCATCAACACCTAAGATGGGGGCACCGCAGTAAATGCAACAACACCGGTAGGAAAGGAAGCGATTAAGGCTGAGGATTAAGGCTGAGAAGGAGGGGCCTGAGGAAACGTTGGTATTAATTCAAAGATTTTGTCCTTTGAAAGCTCCTCATTGCTGCCGCTGTCTTAAAGTGGTGAAAGTTGTAGTGGATGGTTATTGTAATTTGTTCAAGGTGGTTGGCTCTGGCAGGCAACAGAAGAATGAGAAGAGTGTGTGTGTGAAGCATATACGTGTAGTTTTGGGAGCTAAACAGTCCACTCAAAGCTGGAAATCAGGTCTTCGTAACCTCGAAAAAGCCTGCTCTTCCATGCTGCGACAGTGTTTGAAACAGGACAAATTCGTTGCTGAAGGGGGGGAGACATTCTGGTACTGTACAGATCCTCTGCTGATTGTGGAATGGATAGATGATGTTGCAGAGCACACAGAACTGTGGGAAGATGGAGCTTTCTCCGGAGTGGCTGACAGTGTCTTTTTCTAGGGGTCAGAAGGATTGTCCCTCATCCCCCCTCTGTGCCCATTATGTGAGGTGAATAGGAATCCGGTACCGGGAGTCACAGACGTCAGTGTGTATTGATACCCTCACCTTTTTATAACTAAAATGCTGCTGCTGAGCTATGCTCTGGTCCGTTTCCAGGGATGACATCTCACATGTAAGGGGATGGAATGCAGGAGTGCTAGAATTATAAGTATAATCCTTCCATTTTGTATCATGGCGTGGGTGGCCTACATTGCCCCACATTCTCTTACCTTCATCTCCCTTCAATGTGTGACATGGCATGAACTGACAAATTTAAAAACCCTCAATTGAAGGGGCTTAGCAATACACGTTCATCGTATGTTGTGTTTTATCATCTTACCAGTGAACTTGGGGGACATGTCAAACTACCAGCTAACTTTGAGACTCACTGGCACTCTATGATGAATGTCACTGCTGTGTCATTTTCCATTAATTGCTACCAAAGGGCAGTGTCAATACTGTACATTAAAAACTTTGAACTTTCTAGATGCAAATGCTGGCGATGAAAAGTGTAATCCAAAGCGTGATAATGTAGCATCATCGCTAGAAACCAAATGAAAATTAGATTGTTAGCACAAATTTATTTATAGCACATATTTCTCACCATAATCTGGGGTTCAACAATTACAGCGAGTATGGCATGATGCAGGGAACAGAAAATCCTGCTTAATTCCCGATTTTTCATTTCGTTGGAGAAATAGTAGCAATGTTGATCGTAGAGCAACCACCTATTTGGACACATCCTGCTGGCACTCTTACGTCCTGTAGAACAACAAAAAGAACTAGTTTATCATATTAACATGTTCCTACTATCTCATCAAGTGTCTCTATAAATATAATATTGCACTGAGTAAGTATTCCAAGGGCTCAGTGCCAAGATGAAAATGTCACTGCCCCATAACAATGTGTTATTCAGCACAGATATGCAGTACTACAGAGTCACAAAATGCATTTCATTGTTTCCTTTATCAGTTGTGGGGAACTCAAAGCAATGATACACGCCACAAAAATTAATGTAGTTTAACCCCTCTTTATTTATGTGTTAGATTGGTCAAAGTGAGGGTTACACAAACGCCTAAGAGGGGCTAGGCAAACGCTAAAACTAAAGAGGGTATTCTAAGGGAAACAGCATCTGGCGCTAATGGAAAAAAAACACATTTTCACTTGGTGTCAAAAGATTTAGTATTATATTCTCTAAATCATACAAAGCCCATTCTTGGGAGGCCTTGCCCTTTTCGTGGGACAGCCTACTCTATACATAATGTTACCAAAGAGGTGGCCAAAATAAAAGTCTCAAACCTAATCCTAACAAGTCTTTAGTCTCCTGGCTACCCTTTACTAACAGCACAAAATGCTAATAAAATTGGCCAAAAGCAAACATTTATAAACCTACTAGGCAAATTCATTTGTGACTTCTTGAAGTTGAGGGAGAAGCCCAGTTTGTGGAGGAAGTGGCAGGGTGGGGCGTGGGAAGGTTTTCACGAAATTGGATATGGCATTGGCTTACCACCAAGTCGAGTTGGAGGAAAATTGTTGAAAATTGACGGCTTTTAGCACCCATTAATGGGTATAACAATTTAAGCGGATGCCATTCGGCTTGGTATCGGCTTCCTCAGTATTTCAAAAGGTTATGGACCGCTTATTAAGTGGAGTGAGAGGAGATTTTTGTTTTCAAGACAATGTCAATAGAGGAACATGATAAAGTGTTAGACAAAGTGTTGAAGATATTTGAGGAAAAAGGGATCACATTAAGGGAGGAAAAATGTGAAGTTGTTGTGTCCAAGGTGGAATATTTAGGACATGAAGTGTCTGGTGAAGGGGTAAAACCAAAAGAAAGTTTGGTAGATTTAATTAAGGAAGTGAACAGTCCAGCAAATAAAGTTGAATTACGGTCATTTTTGGGTATGACCGAATTCTACCAGAAATTTGTAGAGAATTATGCACAAGGTGGTAGAGATGAGAACGTTATTGAAGAAAGGAGTTGAGTTTGTGTACAGTGATCTTTGTGAAGTGGAGTTTCAAAGGATAAAGGAAGAGATACATTTGGCACAGCCATTGGGGTGTTTTGACACGAGGAGAACCACAGTTATTGCAGTTGATGCGAGCGACATGGGTTTTGGTGCTGTGCTATCACAGTTATGCGAGAATGGAACAGAAGAAGTGACTGTGCATGCGTCTCGAGGATAAAGAGGTGCAGAAGTATGATACTCGGTTTTAGAAAAAGAAGCTTTAGCATGTTACTGGGCAATTGAAAGATTTAAAAATGTTGTGTGGGGAACTAACTTTACTATTATTCGGACAGATCATAAACCTCTCAAAGTGATTTTTGAGAATAAAGTTTTGGCCAAAGTTTCACGTAGGGTTGCTGGATGGGTCACCAGGATGCAATGTCATTGTTTCAAAATGGAAGTGATCTCAGGAAAGGAAAATGTTTTGACTGACAGTTTGACACGTTTGAAGGTGTCGATGTGTGATGCGGTTGAAGACATGGACATGAAAATGGAGATGGTGTTTGTTAACTCTGAAGTGAGAGATGAAATGGCGGTGTCGGATGGCATTTTGTTTAGGTGGGAACGGGCAGTGGTTCCCGAGGGTATTCGTACTAAGATCATTGATTTAGCTCACTGTGGTCATGTAGGAGTTTCCAAGACCAAAGGTATGTTGAGATCTGATTACTGGTGGCCAGGTTTCGACAGAGATGTTGAAAGATGGTTGAATGAATGTCCAGAATGTATCATAAATGGGAAAGGTTGTGAGGCAAGGAAGCAGCCTATGGTAGAGGTGGATGTTCCTTCTGCAGTGTGGTGTGATTTGGCCATGGACATTCTAGGTCCCGTAGATTTAGGATATGGTAGGGGAAAGTTTGTGGTGCTGGTGATGGATCTGTTTTCGAGATGGTGTGAATTCAAAGTTGTGAGAGATATTTCGGGGGAAAGTATGGTGGATGTTTTACAAGACATATTTGCGAAGGAGGGTATGCAGGAAAGTATTTTCAGTGATAATGGTACACAATTTACTGGAGGAAGCACAAGAAGTCAGCATTGTATCATCCTGAAACCAATGAGGTCGTCGAGAGGATCAACAGGTGTGTAATGGAGAGTACTCGCATGGCTCAATAGTGTGGATATGACAAGAAGGTGCTTATCCAGAACAGATTGTGGGTCATGCGTGTGTCTCCACATACCACCACAGGATTGAGTCCTTTTGAATCGATGAGAGGACGCAAACCAAATACTGTTGTGAGTCCACCATGGTTAGGCAGGAGCAGAGAGTCTGATTTGGTAGTGGAGGAGGTGAGGAGATCATTAAAGAAAAAGAAGGAAAATTGGGTAATGCGAGAGAATGAGAGGAGAAATAAGAAGGAGTTACGGGTACAATGTGGTGATTGGGTAAGGATTAGGAAAGGTGTGGTTAAGAAAAAGGGTGACTCCTTATATTCTGATCCAGTGAAAGTAGTTGCTGTTTTGGGAGCAGTAAGAGTGATAGGTGGTCAAGTCTGGAACAAAGACAGAGTTGTGGTGGTGAGAAGGAGTGATGGTGCAATGTAATGTTGATCGCTTAGGTCAATTTCAATTATGTTGTGATTTGGGTGTGTATATATAAAAGGGGAGATGTGTTGTAATGTTACTTAGATAGAAGCTGTGATGTCAAATTTAGATTTCTGATTAATCCATTCCATTGATGTCAAAGCATTCTTGTTTTCTTTTAGAAGGTTCTATTACTGCCAGTTAAGAGTTTTTATCTGTTAGCTCTGGATGCCCTGTCTTGCTGGGGGTCCGTGCTGGTTCATATCTTTACAAATAAACCTTTACTATTTAGCTTCAAGCGTGGTGTGGCATACATTATAACGGCATACATCATAACAGGTTTTCACTCTGTCTCCTTCTCAGAGCATCTAACCATTAGTTTCACTGTGAATACATACATTTATTTCATCTGCAGTACATTTCTACTTCTCATGTATTCAAACCCAAAAGGTAGGATTTCAAATTGGCCTTTCTAATGGCTTGCCATGCTGGAAGTTTGGTTGTTATATCCCATCAGGGAGCTCTGCAGGAGTGGAAGCTGTGGGGAAGGAGGGGGGGGGGTCCTTTTGGGAAATCGGTGGATTACAGGTAGCAGTTTTCCTCCTGTCAAGAGGGAGGAATGAACAGAATGCTAAAACAAACAAGGTTTGTGATCTGGCATTTAAAAGAAAGGGGAAATGTTTGGAATAAACATAAAAAGGATTGGCCTATTTGTATAGAATGTCTCCTGCCCTGCAGATTTCCAAGCTCAAGCTGGGAGGAGACTCCAAGCATCAGGGTCAGGATTGGAGGAACTCCTATAGGTTACGGTACAATTCAGAAAGGAAAGAATGTGAACAAAAACATTGGGAGGAAGGAGAAGTAAAGAAAATATTATCTCCAGTTCAATCCCTAGTCTAGTTTCAGAAATACCCCAACGTCTGACCTAGGTGGTGTTCTGCAAGTCACTCAAAGTCTTACCTTCCTGACTGTAATCCAGACGCATCCTGCAAGGAAACCACTTGAAAAGCAGTCTTAGGGGCTGGGTGATGCTCAGTAAGTAGTTTTACATTAATTTCAATCTGTTTATTGCCTGTTTCAAGTGCTTCTGTGGAGGTGTTTGTGTGCTTTTTTCAATCGTGTTCTGCCTATTTTTCTGTGGGGTTTATCTTGTTTTTTTTTACTCCCTCCCCGTTTTCTGAACTGGTCTGCATCTAGGGTGTGCAGTCTCAGGGGCTTAGTCTTTTGTTTGTTTCTAGCATGTCCCCACCCTCCCCCTTGCAATTGGCTGAAGCAGTCATATGTCTCTCTGCCTCGGTTCCTGGCAGCCATTTTCACTTGCATTCCTGAATGTTATCCAGAAGCATCTTGCAAGGTGTCCAAATACGGATACACATGGATACCCTGAAGTCGAACATAAGTTGCGATGACCGACATCATCTTCGTAAAGACATGCAGTGCCGGGCTGAAACCAAAAGGGAGCACACAAAACTGTAAATGCTCCTTCCCCATGGAAAACCGTAGGTATTTCCGATGCGGGCTCCAAATGAGGATTTACATATAAGCATCCTGAAGGTCCACCACGCTGAGCCAGTCACCCTTCTTTAGAGAGGACTTTATCTGGCATGGGGTGACCATCTTGAATTTCTCTTGGGGAAGAGAAAGGTTGAACTGGGAAAGGTCTAGGATGGTGCGCAGGCCTGGTTGGGTTTGGGCACCGTGAACAGACGGGAGTCAAAAGCACTCCCCTCGGTCCCCTAGGGTAACGGGTTCCACCGCCTTGAGATCCAGAAGCTTCTGGACTTCAGCTCTGACGGAGGGCGTACCCGACTGCTGGAAGAGAGGATTGAAGGGTGGGGTAGGTTGAAGGGGCAAGCGAAAGCCGCCCGAGCTACTGACAAAACCCAACGGTCCTTGGTGATGGTCTGCCACACCTCGCAGTGAGACGCAATGCGCCCTCCTACTGGGGTCTCGTGCGAGCGCCAAAAACCCCCATTTAGTGGGTTTCTCAGAGGCGGGACCCCCAGATCCTGAGGAGGTGGCTGAGGACCGAGAGAAAAACCGGTCTCTCTGCTGACGCTGGCAGGAATTTCCAGCTGGAGGATCGACTCTCCATGTTTTCTGATCTAGAAACCCCCGAAAACCAAAGGAAGACCAAGGCTGCAAAGGCGTTCACTGAACCCTAAAGGGTGGTTTTACCAGACCAGGGAAAAAACTTAGCCGTCTGAGTGCTGTCCTTTGTTTTAGTCAGCTCTACGTCCGTTGACGAATTGAACAGTTCTTTGCCGTCAAAAGACAGGTCCAGAACTTTATCCTTCACCTCCTTGGAAAACTTTGTGGCATGAAGCCAAGCCTGACAAGACGTGTCCACGCCAAAGAATGAAGCCCCGAGCCGAGGTGTCGACATGATGCACCTGCAGCCTCAAGCTTATCCTGCGCCAGGACTCTGGCATCTGACAAGCCAGCCTTAAAATCACCCAGCTTGTCTGCAGGAATGAACTGCTCAAATTCCGACAGACCTTTCCACATTTTCATATTTGCCCCTGCTAAAATGAGCTCTGCGTTCACCTGGCGCAACTGCACAGCCAAATTAGCAAATATCTTCCTCCCCAAAGAGTCAAGCAACTTGTCCTCTTTGGTCAGAACCTGTGCCGCCGCTGTAGATGACGCTGAAGCCGGTCTGGATTGAAGCATAGCGGCCGCCACCACTGTGGAGGAAGGAAGCAGGAAAGACGCTAAGGTTACCTCCTCCGAAGAATGAAGCCTATAATGAGCGCTGATCTTTTTGTTAACATGCAGTCCAGAGTGTGGCTTATCCCAGACTTTGAGGACCACGGCCAAAACGTCCTTCTGAAAGAACAAGCCGGTGCGCTCCTGAGGAGACAAGGTGAACGCCCCCAAAAGCACCCCTTCTTACGGAGGGGGTGACTCAGGTACTGGAACATCCAGAAGAGTCATCATGTCCAGTACCCGGTTATGGAACGCCCTACCAGAGCGGGGCTGGTCATCACCATTCTGATCCCCATGCGCATCATCCAACGCGTCCGGATCAACCTGCGTCACGTCTGGCTCCGCCGAAGACTTGTCTATTGGAGACAAGGGCGGCGGAGGCGGAAGGGCTGGAGGTGGGCCAACTGGTAGAGGTGGGACAGCTGCCGGAACAACCGGTGCTGTGACTGGAACCGTCAGAACGGAACCAGGCCCTGGAGAGCAGATTTCCTTAAAAAGACCTCTGAAATATTCCTTCATGGGGTTGGAGTGCATTAGCTTTTGAAATTTCCCGAAGAAGGCATCCTCCGCCGAAGGCTTATACACTGTGTCAGGTGGAGACCTCTCATGAGAGGAATGGCTCCAGGGGCACAAAGGAGATGGTTGCCAAGAAGGGCCCTCACCAGCCGGGTTGACGTAGATCAATGGTGCAGACGCTGCCGGAAGCGAGACTGAGTGCTGTAATGGCAACCAAGCGTTCCAGTCATAAACTGGACGAAACGGTGCACAAGGAACACGCTGTTCACCCAAAAATATGCTTCCAGCACCCAACGCCGATGGCATAGGTGAAAGGAAAGGGGCCAAAATGGCTGTCGCAGTTCATGCGGGAACGGGCACCATTTTGTCAATGCCTGAGGAGAACTGCATCACATGTGTGAGTGAGGCAGGGGTCTCCACAGACAGGTCAGGAGTCTTGACTTTAGCCTTGACACAAGGAACCTCGACAGAGCCGGTACTGTGTGGCCTAGGATGTTTCTGAGACATACTAATAGCCAAATTAGCCTCTGACAGAGGAACCTCGGCGACGCTGGTAACAAGGAATTACGGTCAGCGATCTCACTCTGTGCCCCCTCAACAGAACCGGCATCCCCACTAGAGCGAGACCGATGAGGAACCCACATCACCGACAAGACCTTAACAGGCCTCTCAGTTCTGTCGGTCACCTTAGCCTCCGATAGAGGAACCTCAGACCCAGGTCCGGTAACAGCTCCCTCACGAGGGGCCTCAAACTTTCGTTCACTACAGAAAACCTCAATAGAGGCCTCGGGGCACGCCCCGGTGTCTGTATGGGATGCTCCAGACAAGGAGACCTCGAAGCAAGCTCTGGTACCACTAACCTCAGTAGAACTGGGCCATGGAATAGCCCCCACAGGAGGGGCCTCGGATTACAATCCGGTGTGAGTAGGCCCCTTAAAGAGGCCCTCAGAGAAAACTCTAGTACTTTTCTTAGGCCTAGAAGGCACTTCAGGGGAAACCCCGGTGACAGAGCTTTTAAAGCCCCTCCCGAACCTGGAAGACCCTAGGAAGGAGTCCCCCGGTCGGGGTGGCCTAAAAACTAAAGAACTTACTGGGCGTCTCTTCTTCTCGTCAATGAAACTCTAAAAATGCGGAGGAGGAACGCACTGAAACACCTCCTCCCACCATTCCAGACGACGTTGAAGTGCCCGGACCAAAAGGGAATTTCTGTAGAAACACGAGTCCCACCGGTGGTCCGGACCCAAACACTGTAAACAAAGAGGATGGGGATCCGCCCTAGCGAAATGTCGTTCGCAGGAAGAACAATTAGGAAAATATAACCGAAACATTATCGACAGACTACTACATGACTGCTAAACCGGAGCAGGAGAGGACACTGGAAGGAAAAAATCTTCCCAAGATGCAAGTGCGTCCAGTCCCGAATGTGTGGAGAAAAGGACTGATGGGCGATGCTCTGGGCGGAGATACGGAGGGCAGGACTACGGCCGCGTGCGGTACCCGCGTAAAAAGAGAAGATGGACACATTTTAGAAAAATTTGATGCTTTTTACAAAGTGCTCCGGTCCTGTCCCACAGGACAGAGGAATATTCCATAAGTATGGAGGAAAGGGGACGGGACGTAGGAGTATGGCCCTTCCTGTTTAGAGTCTTAAACAACTACGGGTTTGGCCCGAATTTTATAAGCTGGGTCCTTATTCTCTACACGCAACCTCAAAACACCAGAGTGTGCGTGAATGGGTCATTATCAGAGATCATAGAGCTAGCAGGGGGCACACAGCAAGGCTGTCCGCTATACCCACTGTTGTTTGCTCTGGTGATAGAGCCACTGGCTGACCTGCTGAGGGCAAGACACAGCAAAGCTGGGATACTGCTAGCCAGCATGATAGAGATCCCAACTCTCTTTGCGGATGATATATGCTGTACATAAAGAATCCAGAGACCAACCTGAGGTAGGTCCTGGAGGCGGTCTGAGAATTCAGGCACTTTTCAGGACTGAGGTTGAATGCAGCCAAGTCCGAAATGTCCCTGCTAACAGAGACAACCAAACAACCCACAGAACTGTACGGACTCAAATGGGCCCCCCATCAGATGAAATACCTGGATGTCGAGATGGCCTGCACAACACAATTTGTCCACACATTGAATTACAGTGCACTCACAGATTCCCGGTGTGTTAAACACGAATGATGGAACCACCTCCCAATCTCACTAATGGGCATGCTAGCACTGATCAAAATGATCTTACTCCCGCAACTGTTCTATTTGTTCAGCACAGTCCTGTTGTGGCTGGGCAGATCCTTCTTTACCAAAATCCAAGACGCATGCTCAGCTTTCATATGGAATGGGCAGCCCAGGATAAGCTGGAAATCGCTCACTAGATCGTTTTTACAAGGGGGACTCGCCGCCCCCGACTTCCAGCTATTCTTCCTTTCAGCACAGGTCTACTATGCAATACACAGGGCAGGATGCCCTGATGCCCCACATGCAACCATCGAAACACACAAGGCGGGCCCGACGAGGCTCCTTCACAAAATAGCAAAGAGAGCACAAGAAATTACAACACCACGGCATACTGTGTTATATAACCCTGGCATGACTGCACCGTAACTGCCCCCAACACAGGCCGCAACACTGGCTACACACTGGAGAAGTAGAGGTGTAAACTGCTTCAGATATTTAATTGTCAATAAACAATTCATCAGTTGGGATGAAATTAAGGCAATCATAGGAGACAACCCCATGCAGAAGTTGCAATATCTCCGGTTGTGCTCAGCGATGGCGAACGTATGGGAAGATTTCCCGGATGAACCCCTGGTGAACCCAGGCATGGGGTATGTACTCACCCCAAGCACAATAAAGAAATCAGCTTCTAAGCTGTACAAAAACGGGAAGTTCCAACTCCAGATGTTAGAGGAGCATGGGAACACGACCTGGGTCACACCTTCACTGATACACACTGGACGCAACTATGTAGACTGACGAAGAATATATTGCACAACTCACAATACCGTCTTATACACTATAAGAGATTACAAAGGGTCCACTACACCCCTGCCAAACTCATGAAACTATACGCCACAGTGACTGGGAAGTGCCAGAGGTGTGGGAGCGAGGGGGCAGACACACTGCATATGCTGTGGTCATGTACGAGGTTAACCGGATATTAGACAGAGGTGTACAGAACGCTCGATGAGATGTCAGACCAGCCTATAGATTGGGACCGGATGTCATGTGTACTGGGCATTGTGTGCAGGATGAACCCCACCCGATGCAAATTCTCGAATCTGAGTTTTTTATTGGCAAAGCGTGTCATATTAATGCGTTGGAAACGTAAGGAACCACCAGTGCTGAGAGATTGGGAAAAGGATATGACATGGACAAATGATTGTGAAGAGGTGTATATTGGTATATTACCTATGACAAGCCACCCGAAAGATATATGGGGCGAATACAGGCAATATCTTGCTGATATAAGTTTTTTTTTAAAAAAAATTCCGGGCTTCGTGCTGCAAATTAACGCTCAATCTGGCCACAGCAGATAGCACCTTCTGAAACATGATTGCTGGGTTTTTAAACTTCGACAACAGGTGCGAACATTATTTAATCCTCAATACTGCGGGCTTTGCACGGTGGCCATCAGAAGAGCTGCCACATCGGTGGCGCTGCTGGCAACGCCCCCTTAAATTAACCATGTGGACATTTTTTATTTTGTTTTAGATTGTCAGAACTCTGAGATTTTGTTCCATACCCCTGCCTGCCTCCACCATTGGTATAACTTGAACTTTAAACAAGTTTTGGTTGTTGGTTATGGTGTGTGTCTGGTTCTGCCTTTAGTTTCATGGATTGGTGTCCTAGTGCCAACAACCAGGGTTGTCCAGGGTCCCTCATAAAAAGGAAGGTGGCCGTGGTTTCAATAATGGTTGAGTGTACAAAGGAATAGTTTCATGCAAAAATTATGTTCCCAAAGGTTTGTGTACCATCATACTCACCAGAAATGTGATTTAGATGTAGCAATTATTACAATATTTCAAAGATATTGGATTTGAGCTGACCTTTCTGTGGCATGCATCAATAAAATTGACTGAAAAGTTGTGTATATTCCTGCCTTACTCAAAAACCAAAATGTTAAAACTTGTTTAAGCTTGTTAAACTGACCTTCCAATATCCTTTCAGTATTCCTCCTCAGTTCATCTAATGATCTGCCTACAAGATGATAGTGGTCTGAAATTGTAAGAAAATATCACAGAGATTCATTTTCTAATCTTCACTGGATCTTTCATTTACCTATAACTTTCGATTACTTGTACCACAATAAACACCACCTTTAAAAATCAAGTACTTATGTGTAAGATTTGGTTGCCCTGTTACGGATTACACCCAAAGTGTTGTAGGTCATTTGCAAATAATTGTGTCTGACAGAGAACATATTGAAAACAAGCGAGAACTCACACGAAGATATAAGGTTATGTTACTTACTTGTAATATTGTGGGTATTTTCATTGAATTCATAAACAATGAATATCTCTGCCAATGTGTGCAATCTCAGAACACTTCTTAAAAACCGGGAGGAACATCTCTTTTTCGATAACAATACATTCCATATTAAAAAATAAAACATACATGGAGGCTACCTGGTTTATAGTTTATTCCAGGTTTTGCTCCAAAAAGCAGGCCAGGGTCCTTACAAAACAGTTTTTGCACTGTTCGTATAGCAGAAAAAAATAAAACAAGGAAACTGATCGGCGAGCATAGAAAACTTTAAGAGAGCAATATGCCTTTGTTCCCATAATGAACTGTACTAAGAGTTAACGCCAGTTCTTTATTATGTAAAATCTGATTTCAACATGCTTAAATCTCCTCTGATTTAGACTTCTGAATGTACAGACGAAGCAAGAAGGTTGCTTATGAATTCAATGAAGAGGACCTTGAATGAGAACTACGATTATTAGTAACTTACTTTTCCTACTCCATCATTGGATTTTCATTAATACGTGTGAACACTGAATAAAATAGAAAGCCCATTCACTATACAAGGAGGAGGGGGAATTAGGGAAGTAGAAAACAGCAGAGAGAGAAAAGAAACCAATAAGAACCAAACAGCATAACTGTTTTGGCCAAACAAGCGTCATTGAGAGTGGTTTTCTGTTTTCGATCAGAATCCAAGCATTAATGCTGTGCAAATCTAGACACTGAATTCCAAGTGACTGCTTCTCAGATTTCTGCAATTGTAATCCTTAGAAGAGACATTGTAGCCACCAACCCTCCAGTGGAATGGGCTCAGGGTCTTTTCAAAATCATTCAGGCAACACAATTGGAGGCAGAAGCCTATCCATATTTGCAACATATTGTTTAGAAGCGGGACAACAAGTGTGAATTGCACCCTAGCTGCACCCTATCATTACCAGGCAATACCACTGCTGTCTTCTCTTTTGGGGTACCATACTGCACTTAGAGGTATCCAGTCAATATGTCGAAAACAAAAGTGCTGAATGTTTTTTTCTCGATTTTTTTATTTTTTATTTTATAGGGGTTAGTTTTGTTTAGTTAGCAAAAAATAATTGTTCTTAAAAACTAAAAAAAAACGAGTTTCGGGGGTCCCCCCAAAAAAAAGGCATTCGAAAAAAAAAAACATTCGCCACTTTTGGTTTGACATATTGGTATTTCGAAATAGTGACTGTCGAAAAAGTCACTATAAACCGCACTTAGACATTGGGCCTCATTACAACAGTGGCGGTACAGTGACAGCGGCGCCGTTATCACTGTACCGCCACATTACGAGTGCAGCTTGCGGGTGCCGCGCTGCACACCTGGTCAGACCAGGCATGCAGAGCGGTACTCGCGAGCAGAACAGGATGCTAGCAATGGTACCGTTATGAATGGTACCGCTGCTACCATCCTCCCGATTCCCATTGAGCCCTATGGTGGCTCAAATGGGAATGGGGACTTACCGGCTTCGGGTCCCGCGAAAGGGGATTTACCGGGCCCGCCCAGGTCGGAATGGCCCGGTAATTTCCCTTTCACGGGACCCGGAGCCGGACCCGAGTTTGGGTTTAGCCATGCCCTAATTAAGGGCATGGCTACCTCCAACCTCGTAATGAGGCCCATTGAGATCAAGGCAAGTAACCATATTGGGTAACAAAGAGTGATCAAAATAAAAAGTGTACTGAAATATGATCAGAGATCTGCAGGGCGATTAGGGAAAGCCCCCTGAACTGATACCAGTAGATTATACTTAACAACAGACATACAGCAGATTCATGGCTTGGATATGCTTAAGAGACTGTTGTACTCAGTGTAAGGGTACAACTGGAGACCAGATACCTAGAAAGGTAAGACTCCAACAGACAAAACAAAGGCAGCGTAAGTCTTTCCCATTTCTGCTCTCAACAAAGACCAACCCAGGGGCACACTACTTTATACAGACACAAACAGCGTAACAACAGTGGACCAATTTGCAATGAAGGATGAAAAGCAGAGTGGATACAAATAACAAGGTAAAGGATAGGCAGTGAATGGAAGCACAAAGCAAATACTCTAAACCAAGGCTGTAGAAGGAAACTATACAAGCACTATCTTTCAAGGCACACAGAAATGCTACAACAGAAAAAATCACTGACCAAGAACAGAACAGAAATCTGGGACTATCGGGGATGCATGCAAGGAAATCTGCTACACAGAAACTCTGAATACTTGCACTCTATTACTAGCAGGAAAGACAATGCACTAGTCACAAACAAGTCAGGTTGCTGCAAACTCAACAAACACGTAGATTCAGGCAACTCAAGTGTACTAAACAGGAGGCACTTAAAGTATGGACTAAAGTCTAGTAAAAAAGTAAGAAAGAAACAGGAACGTTTAATACACCAAGTTGCTGCTAACTCAGCAAATGCATGGAATTGGAGAATAGAAGATGAGACGAAATGAATATTGAGCTGCAAGCAGGGCCGGTGCAAGGGATTTTGTAGCTGTAGGCAATTTTTCAGAAGTACGCCCCTCCCTAACCTTCTCTGCCGAGCCGTACTCACATCCATCCCGTTTTGTTGCTTATTTCTGCAACTCGCTACTAACCCATCAAGCATGTTTACTGCTAGGGATCATGTAGGACAGACCTCATCCTCATTTCCATTCACATTCTTTTCAGAGAAGTGAAATTAAAACCTCTATGTTTCATAACTGCAGATTTATTGAACCAGAAAAGTGTATATGTATGTGTGCAGTTCTAATGCTTCTGGGGCACAAGGCACATGTATTAACTGTGTATATTGGCCCAAATTCAACCTACTTTTCATGCTAGAATGCCAGCAGGGCTGACTCAGCTGGGTAGTAGTAATTTAGGTACTATTACATTGGGCCCCATTATAAGTTTGCTGGTCCGGGAACTACGTACCGTAGTTCCCGGACCGGCAAACTACGAGTTGTGCTCGCGGGTGCCTTTCTGCCCGTCAGGTCGGACCTGGTGGGCAGAAAGCCACCCGCGAGCACAGCATGTCGGATGCACCGGCACCGTAATAATCGGCATCCAACCTCCCCATTCCCATTCGGCCCTATGGGGCCGAATGGGAATGGGGAGCCTCTTTTTTTCAGCGCCCGCAAATGGGCAATTACCGGGTACCAGTGATTACCTATTTGCGGGCGCCGGAAAAAATTGCAAGTTTGGTGACAGCCTGCCGGTTTTAGTGGCAAGGCTACCGCCAAACTTGTAATGAGGACCAATTGTGTGATAATATCACCTATTTTAACAGATGTTATAATACGAATCCAGCATTAACAAACACTATTTAAAAAAAACCTGATATTAATAATGTGCTTACATGGGTAACACTGCATGGCATAGTTGAAACTGATATGGTCAATTTCTAGCAGCAATGCAAATCTAGCGTGGACTTTTGGTGGGAGCGATGCAAAATAGACATGACAGAAATTGTCTGGAGACAGTGGGCCTTATTATGGGTCTGGCGGTAACCCTGCCGGTGATACAGATGGGATGCCGCCAGACCTGAAAAAAATTACCGGCTCCTGACTTCCCCGTAACACTGGGGTATTACAACCACTGCGGCCGGGAAGTCTTACGCCGGTAATTCTGTTAATCTCCATTCCCATAGAGTCTGATAGGACTCTATGGGAATGGGGAACACAGAGGCACCGGCGCCGTTAATAACGGTGCCGGTGCCTCTGTTACGGTCTGCTTACCGTGGCCGCTGTGTCCGGCAGGGTCAGACCTGCAGTGCACAGTGACTCTGGCAAGCAGACCAGTAGTATGCCGGTCCAGAAACAACGGTGTCCGTAAGCTTACCAGCACTGTTGTTTCCGGACCGGCATACTTGTAATGAGGCCCAGTGTATGTTATGCAATTCTTTTGTATTGCATGATAGTTTTCTAGGAGGCTATGTAGAAACTAACATGAGAATGTGCTTTTCTGGCTGGAACAAAACTAGGATGCCAGGCAGCAGTACACAAATCAGTGATTATTTCAAAAATGTGTACCTCATTTGTTCCCTCTATGACATCTGACTTAACCATCTCTACTAAACCCTGGGAGGGGTCAGAAATGAGAGGCGGTCACAAAGTGGTATTATTCTCAAAATTAACTATTTTATTAACAGCAAAGGTTTCGGATAACGGCCTAACTTTTCCTATTTTAACAAGAATGTCCCTTCCTATGAAACTAAAGCTAAAACAGGCTGACCTTGTGTCAGTTTAACTCAACAAAAATTAGCAAAAACTCAAACATATAACTTCAACCAAAACAATCCTTGTGTCCAGGGGTTGGTTGCCTTCTCCTGGATTATTTTAGGAATCCTGTTCACAATGTTCTGTATCAAGACTAGTCTCTTAAAGGCACTACAAATGTCTCTTTTACCTAACACTCTCCTCAGGATGGCAAAACACTTTTTCCTTCCACAACACTGGTTGAAATCTAGCAAAGAGGAAGTCTCTCCTAGTCTTTCAGAATGGCAAAACATAATGGGCCTCATTACACGGATGGCGCTAAGAGATTATCGGCACCGGTAAGAGCACCGGTGCCGGTAATCCCTTAGCGTCATACTACGAGGTCCCTCAGTGGGTCCCGTCTTTAACGTGTGGCTAGACCACACGTTAAGGAAGGGACCCGCTGAGGGACTTCAGGGCAAATAACGGTACCACTAATAGCGGTACCGTTATTTGCTCCTTCCCCATTCCCATTGAGCCCTATGGGGGCTCAAATAGGAATGGGGAAGGGCCCTGGTGAATGGGGAATTACCGCCCCGCCAACCTTGGAATGGGGCGATAATTCCCCCATTCACCAAGGCGGAATCAGTAAAATAACGGTGGCAACCACGGCGCTATTAGCGCCATCGTTACCGCCGTCCGTGTAATGAGGCCCAATGTCTTTTCTACAACACTGGCTAGAATATGGCAAAGGAAAGCCTTTTCTACTTTTCAGGATGACTAAAGAAATGTCTTTTCTCCAATAGTGTTTCAAGTATGGCCAAAGGCAAATTTTTGGTTGACAAAATGTTCAATTGAAATAAGAGCTTAATATGACCAAGTCTCTCATCAACACACTAGTTCAAAGTGAGTTTCCTGGTACACTCTCCTGCCAGGAAACGTCTCAACTGAAAACTCTTCATATCCTGGTTTACTCTCCTGCCAAGAATATCTCTCCTTTTGACTCACACAGATCCCCTGTTGTACTCTCCTGCCAGGTATCTCTTTCCAAAAATGTTCACTACCTGATACTCTTATCAGGCCTCTCTAAAACATTCATATCCTCCTTAGATATCACACAATTGTACTTCTTCAATAGCACAACTTTGTTGACTTATATTGTTATTTGTGCCTATTTCCCCCATACTGACATCCCATATATAAGGGTTTGTTTGAGCTATTTCTGTCAACCTTTCTTTCAATCTCTCTTGACTCTTTGCAATGCATGTTCCAGGTTTCCCCCAACCGACATCTCATGTCAAGAGAAATGTCCAACTCTTGCTTCTTTGTTTCTCTTACAATCTCTCTTGGCTCTTGACAATTCTTGTTCCAGGTTACCGTCAACTGACACCTAATTTCAGGAGAATTGTACAACTCTTGCCTCTTTATTTCTCTCACAGTGTCTTTTGGCATATAGCAATGTCGGTTCCAGGTTTCCCCCAACTGACCTCTCATGTCAGGAGAATTGTACCATATTTGCCCTTGTTGTTCTTTTGGTAATGTATTTTGCCTTAGGCAATGCTGGTTCCAGGTTTCCCCCAACTGATATCTCAAGTCAGGAGAATTGTACCATGTTCGCCTTCTCTTTTCAGTTCTGTTTGGTCGGCATTCAAAAATGCTTTCAAAACACTTGTTTGCGTGTTCGCACGTGCCGGGGCTACCTACACTTCTAGGCTGACTCACTGGTTCATTGTGCGGCTGCTGCGAGGAGCTTGCGCAAGGACAGCTTTCCCTTCTCGGCGGAGCTTCATTTGGTTCCCGCGTTGGCTTAAAAGTCCTTCGCTGCCAGAACCAGACCGCATCTGCATGGGCCCTGCTGGACGTCATTGACCTCAGCATCAACGGAGATCGCCCTCTCTGGTCCTGAACGCCATCAATCTGCTGCTGGCAGATGTCTCCTCTTATCCCCATGGCTCTTCTGTGTGGGACTTATGCTGGAATAAACTAAACAGAGCCGCTGCTCAACATTAAGCCTGTTTCTCATGCTTTCATAAACACATCTGTAATGCGCCCTAAAACCCAACATGGCAGAACTACTGCTGCCTTAGCCCATGGACCTCGCCTTTACCGCAAACATACCTGACTTCATCTCATACTACTACCCACGCCAACAACATACTCACACATCTCTTAGAACATAACTCTGTGCTCTACCACTAAATGCAGTCTCGCTTTATTTTTTAACCTCTTCAACCACAACATGGGTACATTGTTCATCTTTCTGTATGGCTATATGGTATTTCTAATATGGGTCAAAGCTAACTACAAACGGATACATATGCATTCTACCACACCCAATCAGAACTGCTAGCACTAGGAAGTCTTCTAATATGTTTTTCGCAATTGGAATCTCTTTGCTTGACTGGGCCTTTGGACCTGCATCCCAACACTCTTGCCTTTAGTTAATACTCTATTAACTAACCTTGCTGCTTCCTTCCTTCTATACTCGTCGTCTTTGGGCACCCACACTTTACACATGTGATGTGAACTCTCCCTAATCCGGCATATTCGTCTGGGGTGGTTGTGAAAAAAAGTAAGTAGTGGTCTTGGAGGCTAAAGCAAGATTTGAGGCCGATAAACCAGATAGTAGAGGCCGAGTTCCTTCTAGTCCCTAACCAGTCTACAATTCTGTGTAACATACCTTTTGAGGCACGTTATTTCACGGTGATTGCTATGAGAAATGCATTTTTCTCAATCCCATTGCACAAGGATTTGCAGGATTTGACATCTTTTACGTTCAGACAAGTTCGTCTGAAAGGCTGCCTCAAGGGTATTATGCGTCCCCTTCGATTTTCAATAGAGTCCTGCAGATGGACTTGAGCAACATTGCATTAAAGAGTGTTGTTTTGCAATATGTGGATGACATTCTAGTTTGCAGAACAACAGAGGAAGAGTGTAGACGTGATTACATTGAGTTATTGACTCTACTTGCTGAGAAAGGATAAAAAGTTGACAAAGAGAAGTTACAGTATTGTCAACAAGAGGTGTTGTACATAGGCCAACTGATTTCACATGAAGGAAAGAAGGTTACCCCTGAAAGAGCTGAAGCTATTTTGAAAATAGCTAAGCCTCACACGATAGAACAGATGCAGAGTTTTGTAGGATTATGCAATTATGTCAGGGCATGGGTCTTTGACTACAGCTCTTGTACCAGGCCCTTATTACAAGCCTTAAAGAAAGCAGAGGCAACAAAAGAAAAAATGGTGTGGACTAAGACCATGGAGGAAGGGTTTGATGAACTAAAAATGCCATTTGCATAGCACTAGTTTTAGGGATTCCCTATTATGCAGAAGAATTCTACCTGCTTTCACACACGGATGGCACTGTTATGAAAGCAGTCCTTACACAGAAAACCATGTTGGGGTACAAGCCCCTGGCATAATACAGTGGGATTTTAGACCCAGTGATGAGAGGTCATTTCCTATGCGAACAAAGTTTGGCTGCCGCCGCGTTCGCCATAGAGAAATATACAACCATTGTAATGGGGTGCACAATGACGTTATTCGTTGAGCACACATTATTTGCCATTTTAGAGAAACCGAAAGATATATTGACATCACAAAGAGCTTCTGCTTATGAAATGGTCATATCAAATCCAGCGATTAAAATAGTTTGATGCAGAATAGTGAACCAAGTTATGTTTATAGCAGAGCCAGTTACTGAAGGAGAGCCAATACATGATTGCGCAAACTATGAAGAATTCTATGATGAGATCCCCAGAGTAAAAGAAAATGCATTATCAGAAGGAGAAATCATCTTCATTGACAGTTCTTCTAGGATCGATCAAAATGATGGAGATATACAGGTGCCGCTGTGGTGAAGCAAATGGCAAATGGGGAATTTCAAGTACTTAATAGTGCACGTTTACCCTCTCATTATTCAGCACAAGCTGCAGAATTATTGGCGATGATACTCGTGCTCGGGAATCACGCAGACCAGGAAGTAACAGTGTACAGTGACTTTGCCTATGTAATTGGCGATGATACTCGTGCCCGAGAATCACACAGACCAGGAAGTAACAGTGTACAGTGACTTTGCCTATGTGACGTCGACAGTGCACTCATGTTTAGCATGCTGGAAAAGGAGGGGCTACCTCAGAGCGGACGGCATACCAGTACAGCACGCGCCTTATTGGACGGACTCATTAAAGCACTACAACTCCCAGTGGGCATAGCAGTCGTGAAGTGTGCAGCCCACAAGAAAGGGACCGATTTTTATCCTGCGTGGAAATCAAGCAGCAGACACTGAAGCCAAGCATGTGGCAACTGAGGATGAAATAATGATGGATGTGGAAATGTCTGATGTGCATGAGAAAATGATTGTTGTGAGGAATGAACCAGAAGGCTACAGTAATATGTCAAATATCCAGTTATTGGAGCTCCAAGGGGAGGCGCCGCAAGAAGAAAATAACCTGTGGAAGCAAGGAGGGTGTTCTTTAAACCCCTCTGAGGCTTTGTGGTGACAAGAGAGCGGTGGTAAACTAATAATGCCTATAGCCCTACTGAAAATAGCACTGGAGCAATTACACCATCCAACGCATGTAACAAGAGAAAATCTAGCAGCAACCGTTGCCAAAGACTGGTTTGTACCAAACCTAGTAGAGCATGTTGCATTTTGTATAATCAATTGCACAGTCTGTCCGAAATTTATGGCTGGGCATACACTACATGTGATTAGATGAGTCATCCCAGGGCCTAATGGTACTTTTCAGCACTTACATATTGACTATGCCGAAATGATTCAAGTATGTAACGGGTACAGGTATCTAATTGTTGTGGTGTGTCCATTCTCTAGATGGATAAAGGCAGGTCCATGAACACACCCAGACTCTACCTGTGCGGCCAAATGCTTGGTGAGGGAAGTGTTTCCCAGATGGGGAGTTTGTGAAGTGATGAGGTCAGATAACAGTCCTTATTTTGTTAAAGAAGTATTTGAACAGATCAGATTGTTGCTTGATATAAAGCACACATTTTCGTTAGAGAATCATCCACAAGGAAATGGCATATACGAGAAGCTCAATGGCTTGTTAAAGGAAAGGATAGCCAAATTGAAGCTTACTCAGAAGAAAGGATGGTTGCACTGCCTTCCACTGGCATTGTATGCACTCAGAAACCAGCCTGGTTCTGACCATCATTTTACGCCACACAAAACTGTGACTGGCAGAAGAATGCGGAAGCCTGTAATGCCTCGAACTAGAGCTAGATGTGATGCTCAGCCAACAGGAGAAGTGTTAGGATTGGAAATACAAAACTACTTGAACTGCATGACATCTAGTTTTTCTGTAATTTCAGGACAGCTGCAGCGACGAGGAGGTTGTAGGGCAGTACAGAACACAGAAGGAGATACTACAACAGACAAGGTTCTGGAGTTACGTGTACCTCAACTATACCCTGGGGATACCATCTTAGTTCAGAATCACACAAGGAAAAGGTGGGATAAGCTTCCACGGCCCTTTTATTGTGGAGGACATAATGTAATCTGCCGTTGGGTTACAAGGAAGAAGAGCTTGGATCTTCCTTGGTGACATCAAGCCATATACCAGAGAGACGCCCCTGCCCGTACCCCAACCCGAAGAGACTACAGACAACGGGGAAGAACCACAGCACGTGCAGACAAGATCTATGACGAGGAAGAAGGACGCATGACTAGTCAAGTGAAAACGCAAGGAACATTTGTGTTAGGTTGTGGCTCAGGTTTAGACATTTCCCTTGAGCAAAATAAGGGAAGAAAGGACAAAAACACGAACACTCTGTGCATCCTAGTTGCAGGGTAAAAGAAGAGAATTGCATTCATTAGGCCACAAGTATCTTGTTGACTTTGGACTGAGGCACGCTAAAGCCTTGATAAGAAAAGCTATGCCGAATTGTGATCAGGGATATGTAAACTGGAAGAGAATACAGTATCCTGAGTCATTCAATACAGAGTCTTTGTTTGGACTAACCTATGGTGTCACACAATAGTGACCTCACCAGGAACATACTGACCTACTTCGAATTGGTATTGAGGTCCTACCCTTCATTGGTCGGGGGACTTACACGCATAACAGAGTTTTTGCAAGATCCTGATAACGAAACGACAATATCAAACTTGCTCACAGTTATTAGAGAACAGTTCTTATCATTGCCGGAGTACAGCGAGGACAAGACAAATGTCCCAATCAGAAGAAGCAGCGAATAGGCTTGTCAGCGTGCTATTCCTTCGTTTAATTGAAGACTGTCCTGATATTGTTGGGAGACATACCGATGTCCTGACTTTCCTTTGAGATTCAGTGAACACAGAACGTTTGAGCGTGATCCTGAACAGTATCATTATTCAGGTTGCACTTCAAGCGCATCAAAATCACAGAAGCGTGTAGAGGCTTTCATTCAAAGGACAGATCATGGAAGCGTGGGCAAGAAATACACTTTTTATGCTAACAGGGAAGCAACATGTCATCTGGAGTGAAGCAGATTCGAGGTATAGATTGGGAACTAGTCTCTATGGAACCGTATTATAGACTCACCAAGGTCATTGTTCATTGTTGGAACATTACATTGGAAAACAGAACTGTTTCCAGAGACAAGAGACAGTCCATTATTCAGATGCAGAGTTTTGTAGGATTATGCAATTATGTCAGGGCATGGGCCTTTGACTATAGCTCTTGTACCAGGCCCTTATTACAAGCCTTAAAGAAAGCAGGGGCAACAAAAGAAAAAAATTGTGTGGACTAAGACCATGGAGGAAGGGTTTGATGAACTAAAAAGGCCATTTGCATAGCACTAGTTTTAGGGATTCCCTATTATGCAGAAGAATTCTACCTGTTTTCACACACGGATGGCACTGTTATGAAAGCAGTCATTACACAGAAAACCATGTTGGGGTACAAGCCCCTGGCATAATACAGTGGGATTTTAGACCCAGTGATGAGAGTTCATTTCCTATGCGAACAAAGTTTGGCTGCCGCCGCGTTCGCCATAGAGAAATATACAACCATTGTAATGGGGTGCACAATGACGTAATTCGTTGAGCACACATTATTTGCCATTTTAGAGAAACCGAAAGATATATTGACATCACAAAGAGCTTCTGCTTATGAAGTGGTCATATCAAATCCAGCGATTAAAATAGTTTGATGCAGAATAGTGAACCAAGTTATGTTTATAGCAGAGCCAGTTACTGAAGGAGAGCCAATACATGATTGCGCAAACTATTACAAATTCTATGATGAGATCCCCAGAGTAAAAGAAAATGCATTATCAGAAGGAGAAATCATCTTCATTGACAGTTCTTCTAGGGTCGATCAAAATGATGGAGATATACAGGTGCTGCTGTGGTGAAGCACATGGCAAATGGGGAATTTCAAGTACTTAATAGTGCACGTTTACCCTCTCATTATTCAGCACAAGCTGCAGAATTATTGGCGATGATACTCGTGCTCGAGAATCACGCAGACCAGGAAGTAACAGTGTACAGTGACTTTGCCTATGTAATTGGCGATGATACTCGTGCCCGAGAATCACGCAGACCAGGAAGTAACAGTGTACAGTGACTTTGCCTATGTGACGTCGACAGTGCACTCATGCTTAGCATGCTGGAAAAGGAGGGGCTACCTCAGAGCGGACGGCATACCAGTACAGCACGCGCCTTATTGGACGGACTCATTAAAGCACTACAACTCCCAGTGGGCATAGCAGTCGTGAAGTGTGCAGCCCACAAGAAAGGGACCGATTTTTATCCCGCGTGGAAATCAAGCAGCAGACACTGAAGCCAAGCATGTGGCAACTGAGGATGAAATAATGATGGATGTGGAAATGTCTGATGTGCATGAGAAAATGATTGTTGTGAGGAATGAACCAGAAGGCTACAGTAATATGTCAAATATCCAGTTATTGGAGCTCCAAGGGGAGGCGCCGCAAGAAGAAAATAACCTGTGGAAGCAAGGAGGGTGTTCTTTAAACCCCTCTGAGGCTTTGTGGCAACAAGACAGCAGTGGTAAACTAATAATGCCTATAGCCCTACTGAAAATAGCACTGGAGCAATTACACCATCCAACGCATGTAACAAGAGAAAATCTAGCAGAAACCGTTGCCAAAGACTGGTTTGTACCAAACCTAGGAGAGCATGTTTCATTTTGTATGATCAATTGCACAGTCTGTCCGAAACTTATGGCTCGGCATACACTACATGTGATCAGATGAGTCATCCCAGGGCCTAATGGTACTTTTCAGCACTTACATATTGACTATGTCGAAATGATTCAAGTATGTAACGGGTACAGGTATCTAATTGTTGTGGTGTGTCCATTCTCTAGATGGATAAAGGCAGGTCCATGAACACACCCAGACTCTACCTGTGCGGCCAAATGCTTGGTGAGGGAAGTGTTTCCCAGATGGGGAGTTTGTGAAGTGATGAGGTCAGATAACAGTCCTTATTTTGTTAAAGAAGTATTTGAACAGATCAGATTGTTGCTTGATATAAAGCACACATTTTCGTTAGAGAATCATCCACAAGGAAATGGCATATACGAGAAGCTCAATGGCTTGTTAAAGGAAAGGATAGCCAAATTGAAGCTTACTCAGAAGAAAGGATGGTTGCACTGCCTTCCACTGGCATTGTATGCACTCAGAAACCAGCCTGGTTCTGACCATCATCTTACGCCACACAAAACTGTGACTGGCAGAAGAATGCGGAAGCCTGTAATGCCTCGAACTAGAGCTAGATGTGATGCTCAGCCAACAGGAGAAGTGTTAGGATTGGAAATACAAAACTACTTGAACTGCATGACATCTAGTTTTTCTGTAATTTCAGGACAGCTGCAGCGACGAGGAGGTTGTAGGGCAGTACAGAACACAGAAGGAGATACTACAACAGACAAGGTTCTGGAGTTACGTGTACCTCAACTATACCCTGGGGATACCATCTTAGTTCAGAATCACACAAGGAAAAGGTGGGATAAGCTTCCACAGCCCTTTTATTGTGGAGGACATAATGTAATCTGCCGTTAAGTTACAAGGAAGAAGAGCTTGGATCTTCCTTGGTGACATCAAGCCATATACCAGAGAGACGCCCCTGCCCGTACCCCAACCCGAAGAGACTACAGACAACGGGGAAGAACCACAGCACGTGCAGACAAGATCTATGACGAGGAAGAAGGACGCATGACTAGTCAAGTGAAAACGCAAGGAACATTTGTGTTAGGTTGTGGCTCAGGTTTAGACATTTCCCTTGAGCAAAATAAGGGAAGAAAGGACAAAAACACGAACACTCTGTGCATCCTAGTTGCAGGGTAAAAGAAGAGAATTGCATTCATTAGGCCACAAGTATCTTGTTGACTTTGGACTGAGGCACGCTAAAGCCTTGATAAGAAAAGCTATGCCGAATTGTGATCAGGGATATGTAAACTGGAAGAGAATACAGTATCCTGAGTCATTCAATACAGAGTCTTTGTTTGGACTAACCTATGGTGTCACACAATAGTGACCTCACCAGGAACATACTGACCTACTTCGAATTGGTATTGAGGTCCTACCCTTCATTGGTCGGGGGACTTACACGCATAACAGAGTTTTTGCAAGATCCTGATAACGAAACGACAATATCAAACTTGCTCACAGTTATCAGAGAACAGTTCTTATCATTGCCGGAGTACAGCGAGGACAAGACAAATGTCCCAATCAGAAGAAGCAGCGAATAGGCTTGTCAGCGTGCTATTCCTTCGTTTAATTGAAGACTGTCCTGATCTTGTTGGGAGACATACCGATGTCCTGACTTTCCTTTGAGATTCAGTGAACACAGAACGTTTGAGCGTGATCCTGAACAGTATCATTATTCAGGTTGCACTTCAAGCGCATCAAAATCACAGAAGCGTGTAGAGGCTTTCATTCAAAGGACAGATCATGGAAGCGTGGGCAAGAAATACACTTTTTATACTAACAGGGAAGCAACATGTCATCTGGAGTGAAGCAGATTCGAGGTATAGACTGGGAACTAGTCTCTATGGAACCGTATTATAGACTCACCAAGGTCATTGTTCATTGTTGGAACATTACATTGCAAAACAGAACTGTTTCCAGAGACAAGAGACAGTCCATTATTCAGATGCAGAGTTTTGTAGGATTATGCAATTATGTCAGGGCATGGGCCTTTGACTACAGCTCTTGTACCAGGCCCTTATTACAAGCCTTAAAGAAAGCAGGGGCAACAAAAGAAAAAATTGTGTGGACTAAGACCATGGAGGAAGGGTTTGATGAACTAAAAAGGCCATTTGCATAGCACTAGTTTTAGGGATTCCCTATTATGCAGAAGAATTCTACCTGTTTTCACACACGGATGGCACTGTTATGAAAGCAGTCCTTACACAGAAAACCATGTTGGGGTACAAGCCCCTGGCATAATACAGTGGGATTTTAGACCCAGTGATGAGAGTTCATTCCCTATGCGAACAAAGTTTGGCTGCTGCCGCGTTCGCCATAGAGAAATATACAACCATTGTAATGGGGTGCACAATGACGTAATTCGTTGAGCACACATTATTTGCCATTTTAGAGAAACCGAAAGATATATTGACATCACAAAGAGCTTCTGCTTATGAAGTGGTCATATCAAATCCAGCGATTAAAATAGTTTGATGCAGAATAGTGAACCAAGTTATGTTTATAGCAGAGCCAGTTACTGAAGGAGAGCCAATACATGATTGCGCAAACTATTAAGAATTCTATGATGAGATCCCCAGAGTAAAAGAAAATGCATTATCAGAAGGAGAAATCATCTTCATTGACAGTTCTTCTAGAATCGATCAAAATGATGGAGATATACAGGTGCCGCTGTGGTGAAGCACATGGCAAATGGGGAATTTCAAGTACTTAATAGTGCACGTTTACCCTCTCATTATTCAGCACAAGCTGCAGAATTATTGGCGATGATACTCGTGCTCGAGAATCACGCAGACCAGGAAGTAACAGTGTACAGTGACTTTGCCTATGTAATTGGCGATGATACTCGTGCCCGAGAATCACGCAGACCAGGAAGTAACAGTGTACAGTGACTTTGCCTATGTGACGTCGACAGTGCACTCATGCTTAGCATGCTGGAAAAGGAGGGGGTACCTCAGAGCGGACGGCATACCAGTACAGCACGCGCCTTATTGGACGGACTCATTAAAGCACTACAACTCCCAGTGGGCATAGCAGTCGTGAAGTGTGCAGCCCACAAGAAAGGGACCGATTTTTATCCCGCGTGGAAATCAAGCAGCAGACACTGAAGCCAAGCATGTGGCAACTGAGGATGAAATAATGATGGATGTGGAAATGTCTGATGTGCATGAGAAAATGATTGTTGTGAGGAATGAACCAGAAGGCTACAGTAATATGTCAAATATCCAGTTATTGGAGCTCCAAGGGGAGGCGCCGCAAGAAGAAAATAACCTGTGGAAGCAAGGAGGGTGTTCTTTAAACCCCTCTGAGGCTTTGTGGCGACAAGACAGCAGTGGTAAACTAATAATGCCTATAGCCCTACTGAAAATAGCACTGGAGCAATTACACCATCCAACGCATGTAACAAGAGAAAATCTAGCAGCAACCGTTGCCAAAGACTGGTTTGTACCAAACCTTTTAGAGCATGTTGCATTTTGTATGATCAATTGCACAGTCTGTCCGAAATTTATGGCTGGGCATACACTACATGTGATCAGATGAGTCATCCCAGGGCCTAATGGTACTTTTCAGCACTTACATATTGACTATGTCGAAATGATTCAAGTATGTAACGGGTACAGGTATCTAATTGTTGTGGTGTGTCCATTCTCTAGATGGATAGAGGCAGGTCCATGAACACACCCAGACTCTACCTGTGCGGCCAAATGCTTGGTGAGGGAAGTGTTTCCCAGATGGGGAGTTTGTGAAGTGATGAGGTCAGATAACAGTCCATATTTTGTTAAAGCAGTATTTGAACAGATCAGATTGTTGCTTGGTATAAAGCTCAAGTTTTCGTCAGAGAACCATCCGCAAGGAAATGGCATATGCGAGAAGCTCAATGGCTTGTTAAAGGAAAGGATAGCCAAATTGAAGCTTACTCAGAAGAAAGGATGGTTGCACTGCCTTCCACTGGCATTGTATGCACTCAGAAACCAGCCTGGTTCTGACCATCATCTTACGCCACACAAAACTGTGACTGGCAGAAGAATGCGGAAGCCTGTAATGCCTCGAACTAGAGCTAGATGTGATGCTCAGCCAACAGGAGAAGTGTTAGGATTGGAAATACAAAACTACTTGAACTGCATGACATCTAGTTTTTCTGTAATTTCAGGACAGCTGCAGCGACGAGGAGGTTGTAGGGCAGTACAGAACACAGAAGGAGATACTACAACAGACAAGGTTCTGGAGTTACGTGTACCTCAACTATACCCTGGGGATACCATCTTAGTTCGGAATCACACAAGGAAAAGGTGGGATAAGCTTCCACGGCCCTTTTATTGTGGAGGACATAATGTAATCTGCAGTTAAGTTACAAGGAAGAAGAGCTTGGATCTTCCTTGGTGACATCAAGCCATATACCAGAGAGACGCCCCTGCCCGTACCCCAACCCGAAGAGACTACAGACAACGGGGAAGAACCACAGCACGTGCAGACAAGATCTATGACGAGGAAGAAGGACGCATGACTAGTCAAGTGAAAACGCAAGGAACATTTGTGTTAGGTTGTGGCTCAGTTTTAGACATTTCCCTTGAGCAAAATAAGGGAAGAAAGGACAAAAACACGAACACTTTGTGCATCCTAGTTGCAGGGTAAAAGAAGAGAATTGCATTCATTAGGCCAGAAGTATCTTGTTGACTTTGGACTGAGGCACACTAAATCCTTGATAAGAAAAGCTATGCTGAATTGTGATCAGGGATATGTAAACTGGAAGAGAATACAGTATCCTGAGTCATTCAATACAGAGTCTTTGTTTGGACTTACCTATGGTGTCACACAATAGTGACCTCACCAGGAACATACTGACCTACTTCGAATTGGTATTGAGGTCCTACCCGTCATTGGTCGGGGGACTTACACGCATAACAGAGTTTTTGCAAGATCCTGATAACGAAACGACAATATCAAACTTGCTCACAGTTATCACAGAACAGTTCTTATCATTACCGGAGTACAGCGAGGACAAGACAAATGCCCCAATCAGAAGAAGCAGCGAATAGGCTTGTCAGCGTGCTATTCCTTCGTTTAATTGAAGACTGTCCTGATCTTGTTGGGAGACATACCGATGTCCTGACTTTCCTTTGAGATTCAGTGAACACAGAACGTTTGAGCGTGATCCTGAACAGTATCATTATTCAGGTTGCACTTCAAGCGCATCAAAATCACAGAAGCGTGTAGAGGCTTTCATTCAAAGGACAGATCGTGGAAGCGTGGGCAAGAAATCCACTTTTTATGCTGACAGGGAAGCAACATGTCATCTGGAGTGAAGCAGATTCGAGGTATAGACTGGGAACTAGTCTCTATGGAACCGTATTATAGACTCACCAAGGTCATTGTTCATTGTTGGAACATTACATTGCAAAACAGAACTGTTTCCAGAGACAAGAGACAGTCCATTATCCAGATTCAGAGGACAACTGTTCAAGAACTATTGATCCGCGAAGCAGAGACAGTAGAACCCAAAAGGAAGTGATAATAATGAAAATGTATCAAAGAACCAGTTTTTGCTTCCTTAGATGATCGAAATGGGCAGTCAAAGCAGTAGCATTGTTCTCCCTCAGGAGGAGAGACAGCCATATTGACCAAGAAACAAATGCTGTAGATGTATTATCTATGTATTATCTATGCATGCATTATATTCATAATCATATTGCTGTCATTGACGATTAGAACCGCATTTTTTATAGGTGCACAAAGTGTTATTCCCGTGCACCCACCTGAAGTCATTCCTGTTCCAAGAAAGAATGATAGAATGACTGAGCTTGAAATGGACGTGGTAAGCAATGACACACACACAACACTTGTTTTAGCAAATGAGTGGAAACGCCAGAGACAGGGTCGGCAAAGTAAACCCAATAAGGGATTGATGAAAGTTACACCTACACAGATAATGAGTACAAATATACCTGGGGCCTCATTACGACTTTTGCGTAATGGGTTAACGGGCTCCGCTAATGGAGGCAGACCTGTTAAACCCATTACGCAAAATTACGAGGTCCACTCGCGAGACCCGGTAAGGACGCCTGGTAAAACCAGGCATCCTTACCGGGTCCGCGAGGGGACCAGGGAGCTAACAACGGGCCGGTCCTAATCGTCCCATTGTTAGCTCCCTCTCCCATTCCCATTGAGCCCTATGGGGGCTCAGATGGGAATGGGGAAGGTCCGGGCCCAGGTTCCCAGAGGGAGGAATTACCGGGCCCTCCAAACTCGGAATGGCCCGGTAAATTCCCCATTCTGGGAACCCAGACAAGGACCCGGTTTTGGTGGCAGCCATGCCGCCAATAGCGGCATCGCTACCGCCAAAGTCGGAATGAGGCCCCTGGTCTAGTATCAATGATTTCAGAATCACATTCTAGAGAATTGAGGGAGTTTGGACAAATAACAATGAGAGGTTTTGCGCCAAAAGAAGTTGAGAGACAAATGGAGAAAGTTGAACTGTTCACGAGACAAAAAGACTTTAGAGAATAAACAAACAGAGGCAACACCTGCAAGCACACCTGATCCTGCGAGACATGATATCAGGGCAGAGCCTCGAAGGAAGACACGGACAGAAGTTTTGAGAGACATTTTCATGCCTAGTTGGTATGTTGAAAGGATGAAGCTTATTACACTTTCTCCTACTTGAACAGTACACATGGAAACGCCCGGATCATCGATGGAGATGCCTGAGAATCCTCCAGCAAGAAGGAGCTATACAGAAGTACTGTGTGACATGCTTGTGGAAGCTCATATCAAAAGAAGAATCACACAAGAAGACAATAACGAAATTGAATGATTACCTGGATAGCACAGCACATTTGGGAAACAACAAATGGTACCAACATATGAAGGAAGTTGGAAGGCGAACTTCGGATGAGGAATGTGTACTTTTACCCTACAGCATGGGAAAGTTAAGAAATCTTTGCAGCTATCGAGATAGATGTTCAGACAGCACACTGTATATCACGCATATCAATGTGCAAGACCAGAGGTCAGTTCATGGGAAGTGATGCTTCTCTCAAATGGGCAACTGAAGAAACAGATCCAAATGAAGACGACTATGTTCAAGACATAAAGACAAGAAACAATGCCAAAACGACGAATATTGTGATCAGATACGAGAAATCTGGAGAAAAAGGAGCAGATATCAGAAGAGAAGTGAACAAGAAATTGGAGACTGCAGGAAAAACTTCAGAAGAATCTCGCAGATGGAAGAACAGAGGTCAAATGCAAATCTGGGGAACAGTGCTTTCACCAGACGGATGGGAGAAAGGAGTAGTGATCTGCAGAGCATGGGTAGTCATCGGTTGTTACCAGGCTACCATTGACATAGTTCAGAATGGATGCAAGCCATTATGACCAAAGCTTGCTAAACTACTGACATGGGTCAAGGACAGAGGAGTACCCTTGCATATAGTACCATTGGAGAGCCCTACATTTAGTTTCAGAAATAATGGCACAAGAAAAATGAGAGAGAATCACAATGTGGCTGAGTGTTTGATGCTCCAGGAATGATGCATGGTACTGCAGTAATCATGGATCAGTATTGTGCGTGTGGATCCCAGGCATAGATGAGATTGCCGAAAAATCGGTGAGGTATATGTACATTGGTGAATGTCCATTTTCCAGCATTGGTGATTCCAAAAAGTGATGTGAACATTCCCGAAAGCAGATGCTCACCTGAGGAAGAGGAGATCTTTGGAGCTTATGAAGAGAACGAAGAGGGGAAAATGATTTCTCTGCAAAATCCAATGAAGCTTTGATGCCATCCCATATGAACACAGACTGTTCAGTCAGACTTCTTCAGTATTCACCTTGATCCTAATGTCAAGAATTCAGGTTGGAGCAAATACTAAATGGTTACAGATAACCAGATTGGAGTTACTGCAGACCATCAACACAACCATAAAATGATTCAATGCAATCAGAGAAGAGTTGAGAGCAATCAGACTGATGACACCCCAGAACAGATATGTCTTGGACATGATCACAGCTATGGATGGAGGTGTTTGTGCAAAAATCGAAGAATCATGTTGCACATTTACACCTTCACACGACGACGAGAATGGGACCTTAACAGAGGTAATAGATATGCTGAAAGAACTACAGAATCAGATGATAAATGAAGTTGATGAAGTTGAAGATGGCAGTTGGTTTGGAGCAATGGTTTCATGCGTTCCTCAATGGATGGCAGATGCATTCAAGTTCCTAGGAGCTCTGTTGGTGATGATATTACTTGGAATCTGTGTGATCGAATTAATAATCTCTCAATGCCAGAAGACTGCAAAGAAAGCCATAGGGAGGAAGATCATGATTTATGTCGAGTCAGGATGGAAGCCCAAAGACCTGACTGATGAAGAAATAAGAGACTTTGTGAAGGACAGCATTTATGCACCAGAGGGAACAAAGTTCCTGTATCCAAGGGATCACAGGAAATATGTGGCAAGATGGATCTATTGCATTCCAAGTGGAGAATGCCAACTGATGACATGGAACAAGGATGAGCACGGGAGAACAGCAGGATGCTTGAAGGGGGTCATAAAGATATTGACCCCAAGGAAGCATTTCTTCAGACCAGAATGTCTGGATCCAAAGGATGAAATAAAAGTGAAGGATGAAGAAAAAGTGGATGCAAAGAAAGAAGTGAGAGTGGTCGATGAATCGCCCAGAGGGGGGAATGCAGAGGAAGAGTAGAGTATCGCCCCCACTCCAGTTGCCCCCCTCCCATTGCCTATGGAGTTCACACCAAAGTATGTGACGTATGAAGAACAGTTAAATCAGCAGAGAGCAGCACATGGGCTCTGCCCAGTACCTATCAGTGTAACAGCATCTATTAATATACCGACACTTAATAAAACCTGGACAGTAAGGTATCTATTGAGACAGCCATATCTACATTCTAGACAATATGATGGTTGTTTGAATGAAATACCTGAAGAAGCAAAGAAGATAATGAAGGAAGATGAATGGTGATGTCATAAGAAATCGGATTGACGGACATATAGAAGATATAATGACTTAAGAATACCGAAAAGAGATAAAATATAAAGGCGATACCACGGATAAGTGACAGATTGGGGTCAAGATGAAGACACGTATGCCACATACATGATGAAGATATTTAGATAGTTTAAGCGTGTACAGATGCAAGTAACTGCAAGGGCAAAGAAATCATGAAGCTAGCTTATGCTTAATAGTCAATAAATTGTGGCAAGCGCCAACGTTTACAAGTATATACCTCAAGAAGCACTTTATGTATGAATGCAAGTCCACTACGCATATGAACAGAATTAACCAAAGGTTACGAAAGGCCGTGTCGCAGCAAGAAAATGGAGAATCGAACAGAGCAAAACTCAGCTAAGGATGATCATGCCAAGAAGCCAAGGTCTTATCTGGCTGGAATGGGCTGACATTGGATACAATTAAGGAGAAAAGAGAACAGAGGATCCTGTTCAGAAAGGACAAGATAAGCCACAGAAGTCAGAAAACTGGTAGAATTAAATCAAATATATGAAAAGACACGCAGAAAAGCCGATTTCACGGTGTTCAGTCACGTGACAAAGACAGGCTGGAAGTATGAGGCTTTCACACCCACGCATAGATCCCCGCCATGCCCATACTCATTAACAGTTCTCCAAGCACAGAGCAGACTCAAGGCCAAACTACAAAGAAGCAATTGACACATGACTACTCAGGTGATGATTTATTGTAGAATTGGTGGGAAGCTGGGGTGCAGACAAGCTTCTCTGCACCTGGATGTTCTTTCTGCGTGCTGTTAGACGTACGTGTAAAAGTATGAGTGGGGTTGATGCCAACCCAATCATAGTGGACCGTGTAATCTAGGCTCCTATAGTGAGTAGAGCCAATGGGATGTCATACTTTTAGTGACGTTCATAGTGGCCATTTTGAAGGGAGGGCTTAGTTGCCCCGCATGACATTGATTATCCAATCCCCTCTCCCAGTTACCATATACAGATATAGTACCTATATTAAGTTACTTTCCTATAACCAATCACGTTGCATGTTAGGGTTCTAAGATTGCCACGCAGAATGACGTTAGTACGTGCGCAGGTTTTACATCAGCAATGACAAGTTTTTGCTATAAATTTTGTGTTTTTTCTAAAGGTAAAGAGCAAGAAGATCGAGCGATTGCTGATGTTTGTTGTACTCCCCGTTTTATGAACTTGTCATTAAACGGACTCACTTTGCCAAACTATTCAGTTGTCTTGATTATTTGATGCATGAGTATCAATCTGCATCCCTGTCTATCTCGAGGGTACTGCTACTCATCTTAAAGGGCTGTTTGGAGATCATCCAGTTCATCGAGATGAGGCCCACAGTGTTCAAAAGTGAAATACATAGCTTGATCAAACACTATTTTTTGGAAAACCTGGGTTCAGTACAGGGGCAGGGAACTCTGTGGGAGGCGTTCAAGGTGGTGCTGAGGGGGGGTGCATGTCCACCTTAATGGGTGTTTTGAAATTGATCTGCAGGCAGCTGACAGAAACAGAGGTGAAACATAGAGAAGAGGAGGCGGATAGAATGAACTCACCAAGTTCACTAGCCAGACTAAAGGAGGGTCTAGAACACTTCCAAACCCTAGCAGACCGGGAGGTAAAATACCTTGCTCAACCTGCAGTGGCCCGCAGATATGGTGAGGGGAGGCCGGGCGGGCATCTGGCAGCCCTGGTCAGGCATGAATGGGGCCACAAGGAAATAACTGCAGTGAGAACGAAGGGGGGAGCAGTAGTAGTGAAACCGGGCAAGATTGCGGAAGTATTCCGTGAATACTATGAATCTCTATACGCCACAAGAGATACCTTACCTGAGGACCAATTTAGGAAATATATAATCGAAGCAGTGTCACATCCTTGACTAAGCACCGAAGCTGTGGAGGCCCTAGCGAAGCCTCTCGCGGTTGAGGAGTTGCTGGGTTCCTCGAAGGCCCCAGGTACAGACGGAATAACAGCTGAGTTATATAAGGAGTGGGGCCCGGATGTAGCACGATATATGCAGGAAGTCTGGGAGGAGGGGTTGGAGTTGGGAATACTTCCCCCCTCGATGCAGAAGGAAGTAATAACAGCAATTCTCAAGCCGGTAAAAGACCCATTAGAATGTGCCTTGTATCGCCCGATCTCCTTGTTAAACTTGGATACAAAAATATTCGCCAAAGTGCTGGCAGACCGCATGCTCCCTTATATTACGCAGATAATACATCAGGATCAGTCAGGGTTCATGGGAGGGACAAGCAAATTATTCTCATTATATGCGGACAATGCAATCATTTACATTAAAGACCAAGTAACTAACTTAGCGCCACTCACACGGGAGATAACTGCATTTGGCGAAGCCTCAGGACTTAGATTAAATCGGAATAAGTCCTCCCTTTTCCCTCTAAATGAAGCAACCGCTCGATTGCCAGATACAGAAGGGTTCAGTTGGGAACAGACGGCTGTCACATATTTGGGAATAAAGGTTAGCAGGGATGCCCACTCCTTGGTGGACAATAATCATAAGAGATATCCACAGACTCTAAGAACTAGCGTAGATGGATGATGTAGACAAACACGTACTCTAATGAGCAGAGTGTATGTGGCTAAAATGGTAGTGGTCCCCAAACTCCTGTATATGTTTCAAAACATAACGGTCTGGCTGGGAATGAGCTATTTCTGTGAAGTGCGCTCCCAAATGATAAAGTTGGCGTGACACCCGAAGACTCCCCGTATACGTTGGGAAGTGCTTGTGTTACTGTGGGAGAAGGGAGAGATCTGTGCACCTGACGTGGAGGCATACTTCTTAGCAGCCCAACTGTCCTTTGCAAGGTTTTGGATGCCGGGGGCGCAACCAACGCCCCACATGTGCATAGAGCGGGGCTCGGTGTACCCCTGCACACTACAGGGAATGCTGATCTTTGGCAAGGTTGCGGATAGGTGCAAAATTGACCCAGTGGCGTGCACAGTGCACACCTGGAGGAGGGCTATGAAAAGGTTTGGGGTGGAACACCCGTTTGACCCAGGCATTTCTTTATGGCAGAAAGAGGTCCTGGCGCCGAAAGGCGATGTATCCATAATGCGGGAATGGAAGGGAGCGGGGACATCACGATGGGATGAATTGTATCCAAACGGTACATTTGTGTCACAGGAAGAGTTTATCGAAAAAAGATGGATGGCGGGATACAACACAGTACTTCAGGATGAAGGCAACGTTCAGAGAGTGGTCCCCGATGTTCCCAGACATCCCTCAAACGACACCTTTGTTTCATTACATCAGGAACTCTCCTGGGTGCAGAGGGGTGCTATCTGCAATAAATAAGATCATCCAGGCAGACTCACAGAGCGTCCCCCTCAGCTGTAAAGGCAAATGGGAGAATGACTCTGGGGAGACCTTCAGCGACAAGCAGTGGGAGATGATATGTGGCTTTACACACATGGGAGCCTTCAGCTCCAGATTGCAATTAATTCAACTCAAAACTCTTCACTGGGCCTACTTCTCGCCGGCACGAATACATAAATACGACAACACTAAACCAGCCTCATGTCAGAGGTGCAGTGCAGACTCGGCAGACATTGTGCACATGCTGTGGTCGTGTACTAAGTTACGTCCCTATTAGGAGGCAGTGATGGAGGTCATGTCAGAAGTGACGGGACATGTTATTCCATGTACAATGATGTGTAGTATGTTTGGGTGGTCCCCTGGGGTGCCTAAGCGATACCACAAACTATTGGCGGCCTGCATGATAGCAGCTAGGAGATGCATCCTGATGAGGTGGACCAATGCTTCCCCACCAGGGGTGAATAAACGGATGAGCTATCTGATCTGGTGATACAGACGAGGATTATGGCGCCCTATGCGGGCAACAAAACAGGCATAAATGCATATGGGGCCCGTTAACTGCATACCTGCTGGCTCGTGACTCAGCTCCGTTGTAAAGGGTGTGGGTGGAGCTACGGAGTGCAACGCTCAGAGTGCTGGTGATATGGTATGAGGAGGATAGCACCTATCGGGCTGGTACTGTGTCGCTGCCAATGAAGCAGTTGTTTACAGTGCTATTGACAGTGTACTAATGTACCAACATATGATTATACTGTGGTCTTAAGATGTAAAGATGTGAAGCAAACCGGTCAGATAGCACAGCGAGTAGAGCGCTCGCTTTGACATCCGTGCAGAGCCTGCTGACGCAGGTTCGAATCCTGGCAGGGCCAAACTCAGCCTTTCATAATTTCGAGGTTTATAAATGAGCACCACACACCTTGGGTAATAAGCAGTGCTCAAATACCCGAGGGTTAGGAGTGCTATATAAGTACAACAACAAACAAACAGAATAAAAACATGTTTTAAAAAAAAACATTGACTGGACAAACAATGATGAATCCCACAAGGGGTGTATACACAGGTTGGACTTGAGACTGCCCACAGATACGATGGAAGCCCAATGCCTCTGTTTAAGTTACTTTTACACGCTGCACTCCTTGCAGGCCCATGAAAAGGGGAAGCAGGAGTGGCATATGTGTCTGGACCCCAAGGCACAAACAAGGAGTGTACCAACACGAGACAAGCCGATATGGGTCCAGCTGGAACCTACAGTGGATGCCCTCAGATGCCACACAAAGCAACACTCTGTCATACATTCAAAATAGACCACAGGGAAGGGAAGGTGCAGACATTGCCTGCTGGGAACGCCAGCAGTCTAACTCACAACTAAGGACCAACATATGCACAAGTGAGGACACAAGAATGGCAACTTAGATAAACAGGGTAAAATAGGCAGTAAAATCACCAAGCATCAGAAGGGGAAAACAAATAAACAATCAAGGAATTGGCCACCCTATCCATGCCCTGAGTCAACATCTCATAGGAAGCACCCTGTTGTTGTGCAACACTATACATGGACTGCTCCCACACTATGTTGCCAGCCGTTACACGGCTGTTAGGCAGAATTGCATGCAGTACCCACTGAGACCACCACATATAATTAGGACTACAGGTGTAAGCAAAACCAACCTTTGGTATAAGTCTGTACTACACATTTTTGTGGTAGCGAGCTGAGCAGCCAGGCATATCTCAAGAGGGAATGTGAGCAGTAAAAGGATGTTACACAGAGGTCTTCCAATCACAGTGGTTCAAGTAGACACACTCAAGTTTTCCTGGTAAAACACTTATTCATTTATTACACAATCATTTAGAAAACATTCACTAGAAGGAGGCAACTTAATATTATACACAAACACACTTCAATACCAAACCAATACGTTTCTGAGAAAATTAGGCTCCCCTGAAATAGGGAGCAAAATGGCATTTCATTTACTTTCAATGGGAGTAAAAAGGCACAAGTTAGCAGAATAGTTCACAAATACGTTCTTAGGCAGTGTAAATAGTTTTAGTTCAATAGAAGACTCGATTCAGTTCAATAGGCCCAGGCAAAGTCAATGGACTAGTGTCTTAGATGGGAAAGAACAGTTCTTGAAGTAAAAGGTAAAGTCTTTGCCAATGTTCTCAGAAGTAGTTTGTACGAAAAAGAATCATGTTGGGTCACAAGCTGATTAGGCCTGCAAGTTGGGAAAGTTCCACGAACTTTCAAAGCGATAAGTAAGTTCTCTCATTCGGGTTGACACAGTATCTTAATATGAAGAGCAAGATGCAGCAGAAAATGTTCACTGTTTCTGTGCCTCATTCGGGACAAAAGGGAGGACATCGAGGGAATCCTGCACTGCACGGGATCGTCCAAAAGCGCCGACAAAATGGAGTCACTTCAGTTCTAGTAGCTGTAATTCAAGCACACAAGCTGCTGTCCTTCCCCCTGGTTAATCCTAACCAGCTCCGAGAATGGTATCCAGGTGGCTTACGAGTTGATTGGTCCCACCAACTCAATCCTTGAAGGGGCTTCTCTGTCGAGATGAACTTGGCAATTCGGAACTGCAGCAGGGCTTCATCGGGCAATCAACGGTCCAGGAGTTGCAGCAGCCGTCCTCTTCCAGCTCCTCTTCGGTTCGTTTGTTCCAGTGGTCGACTCTGCTTTCCAGTCCAAGAGACTCGCCTTTTAAAAAGTTTTCTCCCTTTCATTCCAGTCTAGCTGCCACTCCCAGCAGGGTGGCTGTCCTTGCCGGACAGTAAGCCAGCCAATCACGCCAGAGTGCATTTGGGTCTCCTAGGAGACTAAGCACAGGGAGTTTCGGGCACCTCCCTCACTCCCTGCCCACCCCAGACACTCAGACGCTCAGAGGCGGTCTTCAGGCCTGAAGCCGGCCAAAGGCATAGAAACAAAGGGACCAAACCTGGTTTGGAGCGCAGAGACAAACACTAGAAGGTCCTTTCCAAAAATAAATGGCAAAAAAAGAAGACAGGTACCTGTTTAAAAAAAGGGGCTTAAGGCACCATCTTGAAAACATGGCTCCCGCGATTTTTAGCTACCGGTGTTAGCGGTCGGGAAAAATCATGGTAGTCAGCCATTTCAATAGGAAAGGGTAGCATTAGACTGCTACATGAGTTTCTAGACACAGGGGATACTAGGTAACCCCTCCAGCACTCTATAGGAAGATAGTGTGTGCTGGGTCTAGGAATTTAAAAAGACTAGTAAAGTCAATGTAACTTTACATTCTATGGGAAACAGTAGTTTATCCCAGAGAAGGTATTTAAACCTTTGGGAAGTCTAAAAGACATCCCTGTGTCACTGCACTGAAGGTGCTGTGTGACACACATGAAAAGATGATGCCTATGGAGTTATCTAATCAAAGAACACAAGAGTAAAACATCCTAGTTTTACTCCTAGTAGCTATCGACCGATTTCCCTTCTGGATGGGCCAGGAAAAATCTTTGGTAGATTGCTGTTAAAGGAATTTAATCTATGGACTATGGAAGTGCAACTAAGAGATTGTCATCAATCCTGTGGCTAGGGACAATACCAAATATACTATGTTTAAATTTGATCAAAAAGCAATATGCTGCCCGTGGACAGCCGCTTTACCTAGTGTTCATTGATTTCCGGGCAGCGTTCAATTCCATCGTTCGAGCATTAATGTATAAGAAAATCAAAAAACACAATTGCCCGAACTCACTACTAACTCTACTGATGCTATTGCATTCGGAAACAACAATGCAGGTACGCCTAACTTTTGAGGGGATTCTCTCTTCACCTATTGCTACTAAGAGAGGATTGGGCTCAAGCTTATTTAACTTTTTCATATTTGATGTGGGAGAGATCTTCACTAACATCTGCTGTGACCCCCCCAAAGTTGGGAAATGACAAAATCAAGTATTTACTTTATGCAGATGATTTAGTTCTGCTGTCCCAAACGCCATATGGCCTACAACAAATGTTAAATAAGCTGGAACAATACGCTGTAGTTAATAACTTAAAAATACATGTAACTAAATCACAAACTGTAGTGTGCGACAACACTCTTAAGCACAGGAAAAAGAGTTATTCCTGGACACTTCAGGACAAGGTACTTGGAGTGGTGGAACAGTATAAATACTTGGGTTTCATCTTTACGAATTCCATAACTCCAAAAGTTCAGAACTGGGAATTGAAGTCTAAACTACAAGCTCTCACTTCACAGAAAAGATTCTTGACTATATAGTCGGCAAATTTTCGTTTAAGCATATACTATCTTTCTTTCAAATGAAGGTAGTGCCAATACTCCTTTATGGGGCTGAGGCCGGAAGTCCACGGAAGCGAGAATTTTGGAATAAAATAGAGTCTAAATTCTGGAGACAAGTGTTACAACTACCTAACTGCATCCCGCTGCCCATGATACCTTTTGAGTTGGGATCATTATCCCTGCACACGCAGGTTTTGTAGAAAATGTGTGCGTTATTGCGGAAGTGTCTCTTGGGTTTAAATGCACCAAATGTATTAAGTACAGTAGTACAGTATTTGTTATCAACACCAACTGGGTTCCATGGTAAGTGGTGCTCAGTCCTATTTAGTGCGATGGCCAATGCTGCCATAAGAATTGAAATGTTGGTGTCCAATCCAGAACTAGCAAAAAAAAAAAGATCTACGAACATGACTGGATAGTAAATCTGGATGCTTGTCAAACATATAAGGATTTTGATGCCACAGTATTTGGGACGAAAAGACACAGAGGGATGGCTGAATATTGAATTAAATGTCCCTCGTCAGCAATATATGCGGTTTCATTTCAACTTATGGGACACCCGAGAGGTTTTGCAGAGGAGAAATGTAATTATGCCAAAGCAACATTTTTGTCGATATTGATTAGATAGGCAACAAAAAGAATCCCTTCAACATCTGATAGTGGGATGCCCTGGTGTAAGCTTGCTTCGTATGAAATTATTTCAAAATGTCTTCACCTGATATTCTGACTTGGATGAGATGGTCATTTGGAGATTGATTTTCACAAGCCCAAGATCAGCCGTAAAGGTTGCTATTGTGCATTTTCTTGAAGCAACTGTCCCTGATTTTGAATCCTCAAAAATTCATGAAAAGTAAAGCAGCAAAATGGCAAAGAGGTTACTAATTATTGATGTCTTGATGTGATCTTCAGGGCGTATAACGCACAATGTAAATCTCCTTTATGGTAGTTTTTAATTCTCCTTTTTTTAACTTATAGCTGTGTTAATTTTTGTTAATTTTTGCCCATGTGGTAATTTGCTGTCACATTGTACATAGAACACAGTATCTTGTAATTACGTATCTGTTATTGTGTTTTTGTCTATTTTATTTATGTGTAAATGTTAAAGATTTGAAAAGTTGTTTTTAACAACTACCAAATAAAAAAAAAAGAGTAAAACATACATCAAAATAAATGAAAGAGTGGGAAAAAAGGCTCACAATCTTTCCAGGTAAAAAAAAAAGTCCTCAAAATCCAGAAAAATTGCTGGGGATCTCTAAGGTGAAGGGAATCAGCACATTTATGAGAATTCTCCCTAACACTGGCCGCCGCTTTAGCGTACCCCACACCTGCCTGGCCCAAGGGAACCTGGCCCTTGATGTGATGCCGCTGTCTGTGGCTGCAACTGCATCCCTCCCTTGCTCAGCTGTCCCAGAACCAGGAGCCAATACTGTCGAGTGTGACCCTGCAGCCGTAACCACCACAGATGGACGTGTCAACACTGACTGGCCCTGTGAGGGGACGTGACCCCCTGCAGACGTTTGAGCTACAACAGCACCAACACTTGATGCACTCAACTGCGACAGCACAGAGGAATCCAAATCCGGTTCACCATCAGAGCGACAGGTTTCATCAGCGGTGGAGTCATACTAAGTCAGGCCCTGCATGGACTGTAGCACAAGTGGATTATCATGGGCTGCCACACCATGTACTCCACTGATGCTCCATGTCGGCTCAGTATCCTGTTTCACCTCAACCTCCCCCTCAGCATTCAGTGCCTCATCACCTGCACATGGACAGAAAAAAACCATGAAGAGCCATGTAAATAGCAAGGCCCACCCACAGTTATCACAATGTTGTCCTGCAACACATAAACATGCTATGTCACTCATGGCACAAAGTCCCATACGTTGTCAGTGTAAAAGGAAGGCATGGCTATCATGAAACCAGCCAAGGAAGTGTGTCGAAGGGCTTAACACCACATGCATTGTATGGTGCATAGCACCTGCTTCACACACAAGCACCTGACTGGCATAGTTGAGTCACTAACAAAACTGATGCAAAGACCCAGATGCCACGTAGCATAGCCATGCCTGAACTGTCAAATAGCATGATATGGTACTTGATAACTACTGTCCCACAGCCATGTACAATGGATGTGACATGACATGACATGACATGTAATTCACAAAGTACTAACACACAAGTGTCACAAGGTGCAACGATGCAAGGGTGGTGTAATAGAGTCACCGATCCCATGAGGCTGCGTCACATTGACATTATGTAAGTGAAGAGGCACGGTAAAGGAGAGACCTGGGGTTGGAAGTTGGAGGGGGTAGTGCAATACATCGGAACGGCATAAAATGAAAATATCACAACATAATCAGTAATGAAAATGTGGCGGGCTGGTGGCAGTGGAAGGGTAAGTGCAGACATCAGGTGTCAAGTGCTGTTAGTGGGGTGTAGAGATACAGTAAACAGGATGCCATGGAGGCAGTGTATGGGTACAACTGGTGGCTCAGAGGCCTGTGTCGGAGATCAGAGTGTGGGTAGGTGAATAGTGCATTCTCACAGTCATCCAGGACTCCAGCAGGGCAGAGGAGGAGAGAAAGCACAACACATGAGGAAGCATCAGATGTGCCTCCAGACCCGGAGAAGGTTAATCTCCAGTTCCATTGAGGCAGGGAGGCTGTACCAGAGGAAGCCCCACCCAAAGATAGACATCAACCATCAACTCTTTGCTAGAAGCAACTGACCCGGAGGGAGTAGGAGAGGGATGATTTAAGACCATGACAAAGCAGCTACATGGGAAGATAGAATAGAGTAGAAGATAGAGTAGAAGGAATTGCGGCCCCACGACCCATAAGGCCGTGTGGACAATGCACAGGGTTTTGAACTGAACAGTCGTTGCCACTGGGAGCCAGTGCGATAACCACAATCCTGGGGAGATACAATACCTGGCCCCAAGACAAAAGGACAATTCTCACAGTCCTGTTCTGGATGAGTTGCAGAGGGAAAAGAGTAGAAGCACTCAAATCATGGAAGAGTCTGTAGCAGTAGCCCTGCGTAGGAATGACCAGTTTCCTAGAGACAGTGAGCTGCTGGGGGAAGGAGAGGAAAGGATACCTCTGAGGAGGTGCAGCTGGTAGGGTGACCTCTCAGAGACGGCACAGATGTGAGGAGAGAAAACAAGTGTGGAGTGGAAGATCATCACAGGCTATCCCCGACATCACAGGTTGGAGCAGGGAGAGTAACAAGGGAGGCTTGCCATAGAGTGACAGGAAAGGAGGGAGCAGGTGTGGTGATGAGGATTGTCATGGTGTGCAGCACATTGTTTGTATGCAGTCTGCAGGACAACAAGCACGTGTCAGTCCACCATGACATGGTTCACCCATAGCAGTTATGCAAATGCAGGCATAAGTGCCAGACAATCATAGCACTTCATTCAAGCGACATACACATATCCTGGATGCACAGGCTTCATCACTCAGCGGAAATTTACTCGTACATTGGCAGGTCACCCACGCCTTGGATCTGCTCCACATCAATCATCTCACTAATGACCTCTTCATGTGAAGTGAGTTCATCGGCCTCTTGTGGTGACCCACCTCCAGTCACCAGAGTAGAGGCGAAGTTGGCACCCAGCTTCTCTTTGGCTCAGTGCCAGAGGTCATTCCAACGCTTCACTACCTCAGGAGCGGTGCGCCTCTTATTGCCCAAGGCGTTGATTCTATCTGTGATTCACTGCCGGTGGGCCATGCGATGAGCAGGCGTATGTGTGCTCCCTGCCTGCACGAGCATGTCACAGAAGTGTTCCCGAGGATCTGGAGTTCTTCATCATTGAAGCTCCTCTTCCTCGACATGGGGGTCTCCTGTGCTGTGCCTTGGTTTTGCGCCTGTTCCACTACTGCAAGCTTCGCCTTCTTGCAAGGTTGTGCAGACCCTGTGTGGCTTGGACCACTTGGGTCAGTAGGGGGCGGAGCACTGGTGGACTGGGATATGGCATCACCCACTGATGCTGGGACAGTAGGTTGCCTTTCAGGTAGCCATACCTGGGTGCTGGTGCCAGGACCTTTCACTGCACGTCCTTTCCCCTTGGACACAACGGCATCTGCCCCAGCGTCTCTCTGGACCATAGCTGTGACCACTACAGGCCTGGCTGGGGGACCCTGAGCCTGGATGTTGGGGGCTGCAGCTGCCCATGCAGCTTCCTGACACTGGCTGGTGTGGACAGGAGATGACCCCGCTGCTCACAGGCCCTGGGTGCTGGTGCCAGGTCCTTTCACTGCACGTCCCTTCCACTTGGACACAACGGCATCTGCCCCTGCAGCTCTAAGGCCATAGCTGTGACCACTACAGGCCTGGCTGGGGGAGCCTGAGCCTGGGTGGTAGGGGCTGCAGATGCCCCTGCAGCGTCCTGACCCCGGCTAGTGTGGAAAGCAGATGACCCTGCTGCTCCCGGACCCTGGGTGCTGGTGCCAGGTCCTTTCACTGCACGTCCCTTATCCTTTGACACACGGACAACATCTACCCCTGCATCTCTCTGGTCCCGGGTCGTGGACACTACAGCCATGGCTGGTGGTTCCTGAACAGGAGTGGTGGGGGCTGCAGCTGCCCCTGCTGCTCCTGGACCCTGGGGCCTGGGGACGTCACATCAGCTGCATCTCCCTGACCCTGGTGGGTGGGGGATATAGCTCTCCCTTCATGGCCCCGGACACCTCAGACACCTCGGTCACCTCGGCCACCTCTTCCTCCCTTCCCACTTGTTGCCCTCCCACTCATGGCACTGATGGATTAGTGCATTGGGAGGTGCAGCTATCAATTGCCCTGGGCAATTTGAGTGAGGGGGCAGTGTACGTGATGTAAAACATACCAGTGGGCGCCAGCAAGGCTCAATGTAACCCCTGGGGGGGAAACAGGACGCGTAACGCACAGGCACCCCAAAAAAGATAAATACCTGTATGCTACCCCTCGGTAGCTCACGTGAAAAGAATAAATGTAACGCAGTACGTTGCGGCACCCAGCAATACAAAAAATGCATACACGAAGGACGCATAAGGGACTGTGGTGTTAAGAATGGGGGAATGCGACACACAAGGGCACCCACAGCATGCAAAATGCATACGCAACTCACTGTTAGCCTCAGAAAATAGGGAAAACTACACGCAAATCCCCCACAACAAAAAGCTTGCACTGTTGCAGTAGCGAAGAGATCGCGTGGAAACGCAGATATCAACAAAGTCCACACGTCCATCCGCCTTAACTCGCACAAGCGTGTGATGTTCTCCTATGCACTATTTTATGCCAATTCTGAATACGAACGCCCAACGCTCAGCGCATGTCACGTAACTTACACGCTTAGGCCCTTCTCTCCGATTTCACGCTAATGCACTGTTTCTGCACGTGTGCAGTGCCCATCACTCCGTTTCCGGCTGCCCATGCAAATAACACAGAAGACCCACTCTCCTGCCTACCAGCCAATTTACCTGCCTCTTACTGCCTTGGGCTGCCTTCTACAAGCCTCCTACTGCCTCTGCTGCTGCCTGCCCACTGCGTGTGCCTGCTGCCCATGTGCCCTGCAATTTGAGTGCCTGCTATACAGCCATTGCCAGTGCTCCTGTCATCTGACCTGTGACCACCTTTGCAGATCCAGAAGACTCCCAACGTGCTAGAACACCGCTCCACATCCCAGGACCACCTTGCCCACCCATACCTGCCTTGGGGGTTGCCATGACTAAACCAACATCTTCGGAGTCAAGTCTAATAGCACGTGACCTCACATGCTGGCAATAGCGGCATGGCAGAAACAGGAGCTGAACACAAGTAATGCGGACATGCTAATAACGGCCTACAGAAGACAGAAAAGTACCTTACCGGCATGGAGCAAATACTGGCATCGCAGACCACCCGTAAACGGCCATGTGCAGTGTTCCCAACTCCACAGGTGCACACAATCAGCACAGGTGCACACAATATAGACTGGGTCAGCACAAAAGAAGCACACCCCAGCGCTTCCCACACCCAGTCACACACAAAAATGATTCCAATACTACTAGCAATGCTGGGGCTGGAGGATATGATTGCAGTGGAACTCCAGCAACACCAACAACAACAACAACAGGCAGCACAGAGGAGGCGCAGGAGGAGAAGGAGGGGGAGGCAGGCCCAGCATGCCCCACCAGTGCAGCCAATGGTACCACGCAGGTATCCCCCAATCCCTCGCATCAGAGCCAGTCCATTCAACCTAACCCCTGAGCAGATCCACACCCTGTACCATCTGGACCGGGACCGGGACACCATCACCACCATTGTGAACATGATACATTGTGCACAGGAGGGACGTGCCATGCGTCAGACTTTGATAAACCAATGTTTCTAGCACACATGGATGGGGAGTGTGACATGGAGGTGGGACTCAGGACACTGGGTGTGTCAGGGACATGGACACTGTAGACTGTTCACCAATAAAGCACACATACACAATAAACAATGTCTGCTCATGTGAATTCTGATTTCACAACAGGTGTATTGAAGAAATATAACACTAAGTTAAGTGCACAAGCCCTCCACCCCACACACCCTCTCCTCCCTCCCCCTCCCACTTCAACTTCCCCACACACCCTATCCCCTCTCCCCCTCCCCCCTCAACTTCCCCACACACCCTCTCCCCCCTCTCCATCCCCCCTCAACTTCCCCACACATGGTGTGCACTTGCATGCACCATTAGTCCTCAGGAGTTCGGAATGGCAGGCTGCACCTACACCCCTTTTCCACTGGCAGCATCGGGTGGACCCCTGTCTGACCTGCGCACATTCCGCACAGACCTACGCAGGGGGCTGGTCTGTCTGGAGCTGGCATTTGAGGAGGTCTCTGGTTGTTCAACCACCTGTGTGGGACGCAGGGCCTCCAATGCTGACACCATTTGGGTGAGGACCTGCCGCACAGCTGCCAATTCGCTACATATGTTTTTGCCTGGCCACATTCGGTGATGTGCTGGGTCAGCAGCCCTGTCACCTCCTCCTTGCGCTGTTGTATTGCCCTGATGCCCTCCTGCCTGTCCCAGACACTGGCGGATGTTGTTGGTGCATGCGGAATGGTTGGGGCCTCATGCATGCTCCCCGTGGGGCTGAAGCTCCCTGGCCAGGACACCACCGCAGACAGCTCATGGCTGCTGGCATACTGATTGCTGGGTGGGGAGTGTTGGGGTGACTGCTGGGGGCCTGTAGCAGTAGGTGTTCCGGGTGTCGGAGTGTGTTGTTCATCATCGGACACAGCTGCCGTGGCAGATGTCTCCCCAACGGTACTGCTTGCAGTGGATACTGTGTTTTCAGCCACTGGCTCCTGTGTGGGTGTAGCTGGTGGGGGTGCTGTGGTGGTGTCTGAAATGCTAATTTGTGCTGTCGGTTCCTGCGTTGTGTTGGGCCTGCGCAGTAGTCCAGGTTGCCCTCTTCCCCTGGATGTTTAGGGACGGTTTGCTGGCTCCATGCCCCTGGATCTGTGTCGCAGCATCCTCCCTGGGGTCCTGATCTTCACTCTCAGATTGTGTGCCTGTGGGGTACCAAGAGAGGGAGTCCATTAGTGATGGGTCTACATGCATCAGGCATGCATTGGGGTAGCTGCATTTCTATGGAATGGCAGGTAATTGGCGTTGGGGTAGTGACATAAGGGTTGCTAGCCTCTTGGGTGGGTCATGCAGGGATGCGTCTGGGATGTAACATATGTGGGGTGCATCATGCATGTGGACAAGATGGTGCTGTGCACTGCCTGTCGGCAGTCTCGCAAACATGTGTCTGGTGGACCCTGCTTTGCATCATTGCACTGTCAGTTCAGGGGGACATCATCGTGCTATTCTTTACAGTGGTTCAATTGGGACACCTACCTGCATCAGCTGATGACCGGGCTCCCCCACTCCCTCGACTGCCTCCATCCCGATGGTGCTCGTACAGGTCTCCTCCCAGCGTTGCATCTTTATGGGGGAGGCCGCACCAGTTGCCATCCCCTGGCTACGGTTAGCAGAGATGATGTTGCGGACGCGTAAGTGCAGGTAGTTCCAGCGCTTCCGGACATCTTTCACTGTGGGCGGTTTGGTGCCAACGGCACTCACTTTCCGCGCCACCTCCGCCCATATCTCTTTTTTCCACTGCAATGCAGGTCGCCGCATGTAATTGGAAAAGACTACATCCCCATTTTCTACCAGCGTATCAGGCAGCATGTTGAGCTCCTCTTCTGAGAAGCGCTCCTTGCGCAAGCGCGCAGCACCTTTTTTTTAGTGCCTTGGGCATTGTAATATGCTGCAAGTATATATTGCAACAGGTGTGGTGATATGGGTCCTGGTTACAGAGGATGACAATGGATTGTGTTTTTAAAGATGGCCGCCGTGCTCTTTCCCGTTCCTGTGCGATGACGCTACTTCTGGTTCCGCTTATTGGCGGTCACCGCTAATAACGGTCACCGCTGATAGCGGTCACCGCTAATGCCGGCGGCATGGATGGCAGTGGAGCTATCTGCGCTTCGCGCAATGCCGGTAAGGGGGATTTTTCGCCCTTTAACGGCAGGGCGGTAAGGTCGTTACCAGCATGGCGCAAAGGTCGTGACTGTGTACTCGTAATAGTCCTCTAATAGCGGGCTTGGGGCAACATGGACATGGTATTTGCTCCGTGCCGGTAAGGGCAGTTACTTACCTCCATACTAGTAATGAGGCCCTATGAGTCCCAAGTGCACTGTATTGTAAGGTACATTGTGCACTTGTTACATGTTGCAGAAAAGTTGCAACATTGGAAAAGGACTAAGGGAAACAAAGTCTTCCAGCACTGACTGTCTTAAGGGCATGTCAGTTTCCCCATAAAAAGTGAGCGAAAGCCCTGAGGAGTGCAGCAGAAGGCTGTGCTCCCCTGGCAAAGTCAGACTAAGGTGTTTAAACAGCAGCAAAAAGTTTGGGGCTGTACAACTGGAGGGAAATTTACATATAAAATGATATCTTTCCTAACACTTGCCATTCGAGACAGGGTGGTACCGCTGCTAGCTGATATCACGAGGCGTGCAGGCATCGTTCGTGATGATATGCAGGCTTTCTATGGTGGGCTAGCATATCATCACAATGATGTCTGGCATCTCCTGAACTGGCTAGCTACGTTCCTGGTCTCGAACTGGGTGCGTGGCTGGCCACTTGTGTGACCCCCTCCTCGTCTTCCTCCTCTGTGCGGCAGTCGTCCTCCCTGGCCAGATACCACCGGGGCTCGCTGTGTACCTGTCCCACCCCCAGCGACCCATCTGGTGGAGATCACATCCCTGCCTGAGTTGGGAATCAACGCTGGATCAACTGAGGTGGTCACCACACAGATCCAGCTGATGACAGAAGCTGTTGCAATGGAGGGAAAGCAGGGACTCAGGAGCAGGGCACGTGCACGAAGACCCCTGGTGATGTCAAGAAGCAGGCACCAAGCAATTTGACAGCAGCAGGCTCGAAGTGTAGGAGGCTACAAAACTTAGGGCATCCCATCTTAGGGAGGCAGGTATCCGGTGACAGGCAGGATGCTAATGTGGACCTTCGTAGAAGTATGTCTTCCGTGTTTCTGTGGTACGGGCAGCAAATCGGGGCAGAGAGGCAGTGGGCACAGGAGGCAAGATCCTCCATAGCCAGGGCGTAGATTTCACTGCATCGGGCAGAGAGGCGGGCTGAGGTCCTTGAGGAGACTTGCAGGGAGTGGGAGGGGATGGTGGGGACCATGATGGAGTCCCTGCAAGCCCTTGAGGTGAGAGCGGAGGCCCACATAGAGGAAGTGGACGCAGTGTACGATGATGCCCTGGCCGAAACATTGAGGGAGCATGGTGAGATGGACTAGCCCACTGCCTTTGTCAATAGTTCCTTAGATATAGGTTTCCGTTGTTTTTAGTTATTCTTTGGAGCTTTTGGACTTCATTCCAGATTTTGTACATAGTTGTGAATGTATGGGTTTGCTTTTGTTCATATTATAATTTGGAGTGCAGTTTGGACATTACTCCATGTTTTTTTTGTGCATAGTTTACTTGGATTTTCTACTTTTTTGGGCACCATGTGGTAATGTATTTTTTTCTTTTTCATTTTGCTGTTATTGTAAATATTTTCTATAGACATGGACATTTTTACAGAATTTTTATTTATTCATGTACATATTTTCCAATTTCATTTCCAGTGTGTATGTTCATTATAATTTATTTTCATTACTCACAGTCATTGTTTCTCGCCTTATTTTTTTGCAGTGTGCCGCTTTGTTAGTCTGTTTAGTATCCCAGGTACTGACCATCGTTGGTCATGTGTGTGCTTACCTGCATGGATGTGTCATGTTTGCTATCCGTTTGGGTGCAGAATATACACATGTGGCTGACCAGTGGATGAGTCTGAAGGGGGAGTTTAGGTGCACGCTCAAGTGCCATTTGCTTTCACATGTGCAGCATCACTGTGTATTGGCTCTCAATGTGTTTGTGAGGGGGGTGGGTGTTGTCACTGTGTGAGTGGTACATGTTCACGATATTTGCACATGATTTGCTTGATGCTGTGTAACACACATGTCGTGCTTTGCCCTTCACCAGCATGTCTTTTTGCAGTGATCATTGGCTCTGGTTTTGATCTGTGTTAGGGAGAATTCTCATAAATGGCTAATCCCCCTTACTTACTGAGTCCCTCAGCAGCTTTGCTGGATTTCTAGGATTTATTTTTTTCACCTGGTAAGAGTGTGGGCCTTTTTCCCACTATTACATGTGTCTTCCTGTGTGTGTGTTCTTGGGCTCTGGAGCCTCACCTACTCCATGAGCACCACTTTTTTGTGTGTTACACAGCACCTTTAGTGCAGTGACACAGGGTTGTCTTTGAGACTTCCCACTGACTCAATTTTTCTGGGGCCGACTATTGTCCCTCAGAAAAGGCTAAAGTTGCCATTAACTTTACTTTAGACACTTTAAACCACAGACCTAGTACACCCCATTTTACATGGAGCATTGGAAAGGGTTATTTTGTATCCCTTTTTGTCTGTGTCTCTTGGAGCATTGTTTCGCTCTCTTTTCATTAAGACCTGGCTGGTGGCAGTGGTATCTACCCGAACTTTTCTACCGCGGTTATCTTTTTCTTTTTGATAAAGTCTTTCTCGTGTTTTTCTCTGCGCGCCAAACCAGGGATGATTCCTTTGTTCGCAGTCTTTTCGCAGGCTTCTGCACAGAAGCCCTCCTTAAGGCGCCTGAAAGTCTAGATAGGCAGGATGTGAGGGAGGGGTCTTCGGACCCCTGCCATGGGTTCCCTTGGTAACCCAAGTCGCTCTCCTGTTTGATTGGCTGAGGGGACTGTCCTTGCCAGGACAGCCACCCTGCTGTGTGATTGACAGCCAGGTTGCATGAATGGGGAAGAAACTGCATAAAAAGCAGGTCTCTGGGAATAAAAAGGCAGAGTCGCCACTGGAACAAAACAACCAACTGGGAACTGGAAGAAGAGGACCCCTACAATGACTGAACCGCCCGGTGAAGCCCTGCTGCAGGTCCGAATCTTCAGAATCCGACGACAGAGAAGATCCTCCTGGAAACTTCTTCCCTTGAGCTGGTGGGACCAACCAGTTTGCCCAAACTGCAAGCCAGGACCCCTCCTCTGGTTGAATTTGCTCTACAGAGCTTGTGGGTGACTGCTTTTGAAGTGGAGCAGTGTTTTTCTGTCAGTCACCTTGCCATATAGAGTGCATTGGAGCCTGTTGTCTTCTGTAGTAGTAGAAAATGTATAGATGTTTGAATGTTACTTAAGGTGAACTGAATCTCTGCTGATTGTGTGTTCAGCCAAGTGTGGAAGGTGGAGAGTTCTGGCGTTGTTCCTTTCCAAACAAACAGGATATTATCTATATATCTGTACCATTGCTGGATTTTACTCAGGAATGGGTTCTGCAAGTTCAGAACAAGCAAAGCTTCGTATTCTGCCATATATATGATAGCTAGACTCGGGCCAAAGGCTGTCGCCATGGCTGTACCGCTGATCTGCAGGTAGAATGTTTTGTCAAAGGTGAAAACGTTTTTTGTCAGTGCGATTTCTAGAAGCTCGAGGATAAAGTTGACAGGCATTCTTCTTTGTTCCATGTGGTGAGTGAGGTGGTGTCTTATACACTACAAGGCTGCTGTCTGGGGAATACTGGTGTAAAGCGTCTTGATGTCCAACGTGACTAAGGTATCTTGGTTGTTGTCAAAGGGAAGATTTTCAAAGATGTTAATGGTAGACATAGTATCCTTCAAGTATGTAGGCGTGCATTGGCATAAGGGCTTGAAAAAAAAGTCAATAAATTTGCATAAGGGTTCCAATATGGAGCCGCATCCTGAGATAATAGGTCTGCAGGGTGGGTTGGTGGCATCCTTGTGGACCTTAGGAAGTGCATAAAATGCGGGTGTTCTTCCCTCAGAGGTGTTCAAAAATATTTCTTCAACATCCGTGATCCAATCTTGTTCTCGAGCGTAACTGGTGCTGGCAGTGATTTCCCGTTGGATGGTCTGAGTTGGGACTTGACTTAATTTTTTGTAGTTGGTGCCATCTTCCATTACTGTAGCGACCATCATCTTGTATTGAGTTATACTTTGTATAACTATCCCCCCGCCTTTATCAGCTGCCTTAATTACAATATTGTTGTTGGATGAAAGTTGTCTGAGTGCCTGTTGTTCTCCATTAGTAAGGTTGTGCCTGAGGGGTTTTTGTGTCTTCTGCAGGTTTCTGATTTCTTGTCTAACACATTTCTCAAATGTAATTAGGGCTGGTTTGGTATCGTTGTCATTGGGGCAAAAGGTGGATTTGGGTTTTTGCCCTGTAATTTCTTCTATACTGGATGACTCAATGTCTTGGAGGTATGTTTTTAAACGGATTTTACGAAAGAAGCTTTGAAGTTCATTTTTCCGGTGTGAACCAGTTGGTAGGGTTGGTAGGTACGTATGAAAGGCCTTTCCCTAGGACCCTTGTTTCTTCATCCGTGAGGTTGTGGTCTGAAAACTGAAGATGGGCAGGGTATCTGAACTAGCTAATGTTGTCTGTTTCGGAGGCGTCCTTGCGGGGGATGCAACTGTGGAAACATTTGCATCGGTGAGGGGCCCCAGAACATATTGCCGGGGCCCCCTCTGCCTAAAAAAGGCGGCTGGTGTTGAAAGAAGGTGGCCCTCTGCTGTGAGTATGGTCCGAGCTGTTGGTTCTGATCTCCTGACCCTGAGCCAGAGCTTGAGGTGTCAGAGAAGGTGACCCATCTGTTTTTCCGTCTTGCTGTTCCTGCAGTATTTTTGGGCCCTCTCTTTTTCCTTATTTTCCTTGAATTCAGGTGATAGGTATGGGTACACCTTTTCAATTTTGAACAAACTGATGTCTTTAGCTAATTTTTTATGTTTTTTCTCCAATGTATCTGACATGAATTGATCCATGATTTTGTTGATTTCTTTTAGTTTCTCCTTGGCATTATCCAATGCGGTGTTACTTAGGAATTTTCTTTCTTCTTTTTCTAAATTTGACTGAATTCTGAGGTGTATCCGTTGTACCGTGGTATTGTTAAGACCATTACGTCACGGCTGCATTTAATGGTGATTTGGCTGAAACCAATCAAATACTCCTGATCTTCGAGAAATAGAGCTGGTTCATTATGAATAGTGAGGCCCAGTGGTACTAGATTTGCTTTCAGGTAGTCCCTGAGAAAATGGCCATGAACTTCCTTGCGGAAGCATTTCTTTTTTAGTTTCAGTAGTTCATCTCCTGAGGCCGTTGAGGTGGTCATTTGTAATGCCCCCGGCATGTTGAACAGTGAGGGTCCTTGTATAATTTCATTTGTTTGATCTTCTGTGAAGCTCAAAGTTTGTTCCATTGTGGAAGGAGGAAAGGTGGGAGCGGAGGAGGGGGACGGGGGGGGGGCTGTGTGTAGGGTGCTGGACCCCTAATGAAGATGGAAAATATTCCCTCAGTGGATTAAATTTTGATCTAAGAAAAGGAGCGAATAGGTGCTCAAAAACAAGCTCATGTAGCTAAACCCTATTGCAGCAAGTGCTACATCATAAGGATGTTGTAACAAAAGGGGGAGCCCTACAGGCCAATCCTTAGGCTAGGTACAAGTATATATAACTGGGGTGGTGGTAGCCACCGAAGAAATTAGAACATTTCTAGAGTGTAGAATGTTATGTTATTTACGAGAAACTGTGGTGGTGTTAAAGCTAATCACCATATACCCAGCATGCAAGTATTTGAAATTGTGCTCACATGCAGAGAAATGTCAGGGCTGATTTTAGAATAAATCACAATAACCAGGTTACTCACCGTAGTGACCACCTTACTGGTAGTCCATAGTCCCCTTTCCTCCATACTTATGGAACATCTCTCCGTCCTGTGGGACGGGACCGGAGCACTTTGTGAAAAGCATCAAAAAATGTTGCAAAAATGTGTCCTTCCTCTCTTTATTGCGTGGGGCCCGGCACGCGGCCGTAACCTCACCCACCTCAGCTCCAGCCCACTCATTGCCCATCAGTCATTTTCTATCGCCAGGTCCAAGACCTACTAGCAATAAAAGAGGGGATGGCGGGCGGGCATATGGAGGAAAGGGGACTATGGACTAGGAGTAAGGTGTTCACCAGGGTGAGTAACCTGGTTATACTCCTACTTCCCGTCCCCTTTCCTCCATACCTATGGGAGATTCCCAAGCACTCCTTACAGGAACTATAGGTGGATGGAAATACCCCTTACTGAAAAGGGTTCATCAGCCCAGCCTGACCAAACAGAGCATCAGCTCTTGAGCTCATGTCTAGACAATAATGCTTATAGAAAGCAGATGGGGAGGCCCAAGTAGCTGCCCTAGCGATGGTCTCCCAGGGGACATATATCTGAAAGGCAAGCACGGCTGCCTTGCCCCGCACCAGGTGTGCATGAATGCCTTTAGGAGGCTTCAGCCCTTGGACGGTGAAAGACTCTGTAATGCAGGCGGCGATCCACCGAGACATAGTTGCCTTAGATGACTGCTTACCTTGTGGGTTACCAAAGGTCACAAACAGTTGAGAAGAAGCCCTAAGCTCGGATGTTCTATCCAGATAGAAGTTAAGAGCCCTTCTGACATCGAGACAATGCAGAACCCTTTCTGCCTCTGAAGCAGGGTTCATAAAAAAGAACTCAGATACCACCTTTGGCAGGAAAGCAGGATTTGTCCGTAGAACCACCTTATCCTTGTGAAAGACCAAGAAGGGATGCTCCACCGACAAGGCCTGGAGCTCACTCACCTGCCTCGCTGACGTAACAGCGACCAAAAAAGACACCTTCCGAGAAAGGTACTTGAGGTCCACCGTGGGCACCAGTTCGAAAGGTTTATGGCACAACGCCGTCAAGACCACATTTAGATCCCACATCGGGTGCGGATTACTAATTGGAGGATAGAGGCGTGTCAAGCCTGCAAAATGCCTCTTAACCACTGGGTTACACAGAGAGTACGAGCATTGGTCCGTAGAAAGGTAAGCGGAAACCACTGAAAGGTAAGTTCTGCATGACAGAACGTGTACACCCGACTCTGCTAAGAAGGACACAAACGACAGTACCGTGTCAATTGTAGCCTCCCTTGGGTCCATCTGCTTGCTTAAACACCAATGACAGAACCTGAGCCATTTGCTTCTGTACTGGGACCTAGTCGAGGGTTTCCTGGCTGCCTAGATAATATGCATGTTATCCGCAGACAAGTTAAGATGTTCTAAAGACTTCAACTCAGGCACCATGCCGCCAAGCTGAGCGATTGTGGCATAGCTGCTGCTCCCCCTGATGAAGAAGTTCAGGGGTCACCGGTAACCTGATCGGTGGATACACACGACAGGTGTTGAAGCTCTGAGAACCAAAACCTGGCCGGCCACCACAGGGCTAAGAGTAGAAGAGAACAGTTCACTGAGTTCTTCAATTTGCAAATTGTTCGGTGAACTAGAGGCAGTGGCGGGAAAGCATAAGCCCTCATGTTATGCCATGGAATCTTGAGAGCATCCCCCAGAGAGGAGGCTCCCAGCCCCCCTCTGGAGGCATACTGAGGAAGCTTCTTGTTTGTCGCCGTAGCGAAGAGGTCCACTTCCGGTGTGCCCCAACGCAGGAAAATCCATGAGAGGACCTCCGCCTTCAATTCCCACTCGTAGCTGACCCTTGTCCATCGGCTGAGGGCATCTGCTGTGACATTCAGCTGGCCCGGAATGTGCACTGCAAGCAGCCAAACACTGTGAAAAACAGCCCACTCCCAAATCTGGATGGACAGGTCCACAAGAGGGGGAGACTTGGTTCCCCCTTGCTTGTTAATACATATCAATTAATACATTGATACCACATTGTCCGCGCGTATACGGACCACCATGTTAGCAATGATCGGTCTGAACGCCCTGAGCGCTAGGAAAATCGCCAGAAGCTCCAGATGATTTATGTGAAGGAGCTTGTCCTGAGGCGACCAAACATCCAAGACCTAAAGACGATCCAACGTTGCACCCCACCCCAGAAGGGAGGAGTCCGTTGTGACTGTCACCGTAGGGGCTGGGTCTTGAAACCCTGCACCCACCGACAGGCTGCTGAGAGATGACCACCACTCCAGGTCCACTCTCATGGAAGCCGGAATCATTATCAACTTGGAGTCCGGATCCACAGCCTGACGCCAAGAACTCCGAAGAGCCATCTGAGTTCGCCTCATCTTGAGACAAGCAAGAGGAAGAGCCAACACGCAGGAGGCCATGAAGCCCAGAAGCCTCTGGAACCACCAGGCCAACATGCTCTCCGACTGCGCAAACATCTGACACGTGGCTAACAGATCTGCCATTCTGTCCCCGGTCAGGTACACTCTGCAGTCGATCGTGTTCCAGAGAAAACCCAGGAAAATCAAGTCCTGCAAGACCGTCATGGAAGATTTCCACAAGTTCACAGACAGCCCAAGATGGAACAGGAGCTGGAGGAGAGACTGAAGATTGCACACGGCTTTGAACGGGCAAGGACTGCATAAGAGCCAGTCGTCCAAATACGGATGCACATGGATACCCTGCAGACGAAGATAGGCTGCAATCACCGACATCATTTTCGTGAAGACATGCAGCGCCGAGCTGAGGCCAAAAGGAAGCACTCGAAACTGAAAGTGCTTCTCTCCCAAAGAGAAACAGAGATATCTCCTGTGTGGATTCCAAATCAGAATATGCATGTACGCATCCTGAAGATCCACCACGCTGAGCCAATCGCCCATCTGCAAGGAAGACCGTATCTGGCTAGGCGTGATCATCTTGAATTTCTCTTGGGGTAAGAAAAGATTGAACTGGGAAAGGTCTAGGATGGTGCGCAGGCCAGCCTGGTTGGGTTTGGGCACCATAAACAGTCAGGAGTTTAAGCCCTCCCCTCGTTCCCCAAGAGGAACGGGTTCCACCGCTCTGAGGTCCAGAAGCTTCTGCACCTCGGCATTCAGGGAGGGCAATCCCGACAGCTGGAAAGGAGAGTTGAAGGGTGGGGTAGGGGTAGGAGTAAGTGGAAGCCCGCCCGAGCGACTGACAAGACCCATCTGTCTTCGGTGATGGTATGCCACGCCTCCCAATGAGACGCGATGCGTCCTCCCACCGGGGGCATGTGCGAGCGCGGAGAACCCTCACTTTGTAGGTTTTTCAGTGGTGTTGCCACCTGAACCTGAGGAGGAGGCTGAGGAGCGAGAGAAAAACCAAGTCCGTTGTTGCCTCTGGCGGTTATTCCCCGAAGGAAGCCCCTGAAACCCAAGGAGGGCTGACTTTGCGACAGCAGTCTCTGGGTTTTAAAGGGAGTTTTAACCAGGACCGACAAGGACTTAGCTGTCTGTGTGCTATCCTTCGCCTTGGTCAGCTCTACATCCGTTGTAGAATGAACCAGATCCTTACCATCAAACAGAAGGTCCAACACCTTGTCCTGTACTTCCTTCGAAAACTTGGTGGCATGTACCCACGCCTGTCGTGAGGTATCAACCGCCGGCATAAGGCCCGAGCCGAAGTGTCTACGTGGTGAGCCGCAGCCTCCAGGAGATCCTGAGCCAAGACCCTGGTGTCGGATAAACCTGCCTTAAAATCCTCCAGCTTGTCGACCGGAGTGAACTCCTCAAACTCCGACAGACCTTTCCACATCCGCATATTAGCCTCTGCTAACACTAGTTCGGCATTGGCCTGCCGGAGCTGCAAGGCCGAGTTAGCAAATATCTTCCTCCCAAGGGAGTCAAGGAGCCTGTCCTCTTTCCCCAGAACCTGAGTAGCCGTCGAGGAAGAGGATGCTGCAGGCCTGGACTGTAAGGTAGCTGCAGCCACCACCGTGGAGGAGGGGGCGGACAAGACGACAGGGCCACCTCTTCCGAAGAATGCAGCCTGTATCGTGCGTCAATTTTCTTATTGACGAAAAGTCCAGAGTGTGGCTTTTCCCAGACCCTACGGACCTCGGCCAGAACGTCCTTCTGCAAGAACAGGCCGGTATGCTCCAGAGGAGACAGGATGAATGCCCCAGAAAGCATGTCCTCCTGTGGGGCGGTTGCCTCGGGCACTGGAACATCCAAAGAAGACATCATGTCCAGTACCCGGTCATGAAAAGCTCTAATAGAGCGGGGCAGGTCCTCGTTGTCCTGGTCACCCTGTGCGTCATCCGACAGGTCAGGATCCTGCTGAGCCGTGTCGGGCACTGCCTTGTCCATGGGGGACAATGGGGGCAGAGGCGGAAGAGTCGGCGAAGGCACCGTAGGTAAGGGAGGCACCGGCGGGACCACCAGAGGAACAGGTGGAGCCAGAGGTGCGGGTGGACATATCTCCCTAAAGAGCCCTTTGAAATATTCCCTCATGGGGGCGGTACGCATGAGCGTCTGAAATTTACCAAAAAAGGCTTCCTCTGGGGACTGTTTCGGAACCGGAGGAGGCCTCTCATGAGGAGGACAATTCCACGGACGTAACAGGGAAGGTTGCCACACCGGCCCATCACCCGACGTATCCACAAAAATCAAAGATGCCGACCCTACAGGCAATGAAACATTGTGCGGAAGGGGCATCCAAGCATTCCAATCATAAACTGGCCGATAAGGATGCGCACAAGGAACCCTATTTTCACCCACAGAGCCAAGCCCTACACCTGAGGCCGATGGCGTAGTTGTAGGGGTAGCACCCAAAATGGCTGCCGTGGTCATGGCGGGAATGGCCGCCATTTTGTCATCACCTGAGGGGAACTGCGGCACGTGAGGAAGTGAGGCAGGGGTCCTAGCCGATGGATCAGGGGTCTTAACTTTAGCCTTAACATAAGGAACCTCGGAAGAGCCAGTATTATGAGGCCTGGAATGTTTCTGCGACATACCAATTGCCAAATTAGCATTCACAGGAAGGACCTCGGCACTGCCAGTAAAATAAGAACTCTCCTTCTTTGCCCCCTCAACAGATCTGGTGTTGCCGCAAGTGCGGAAAGGGTGAGGAACACGCTTCATCGATAAGGCATTGCCCGGCCTCTCAGAAATGTTGGTAACCTTAGCCTCTGTATGAGGGACCTCGGAACCAGGTCCGGTAACAGCCTTACTAGCGCGGGGCTCGAACATCCGTTCGGTAACACCAAGCCCCACCAAGGCCTCGGGGCGAACCCCGGTCTTATTTTTGAGGGAAGCTGATAGAAACGCCTCAGAGCCATCTCCGGTACCCCACGACTCAGTAGAACTGGGTCTACAAGTAGCCCCCACAGGAGGGGCCTCGGAGCAGACTCCGGTATCCACAGGCACCTTACGGAGACCCTCGGAGAAAACTCTGGTACGATTATTAGGCACAACGGGCACCTCAGGGCAATCCCCGGTGACAGAGCGATCAACGCCCCTCCCGCTCGAGAAGAACCCGGGAAGGTGTCTCCCGGCCGGGGTGCTCTGAAAAGTAAAGAACTTACCGGGTGTTTCTTCTTTTTGTCGATAAACGCTTGAAAGTGCGAAGGAGGAGCTCGACGGAACACCTCCTCCCACCGCTCCAACCGACGCTGAAGTGCCCGGACCGAAAGGGAATCACAGTAAAAACCGAAGTCCCAACGGTGATCCGGACCCAAACACTCTAGACAAAGAGGATGGGGATCCGCCCTCGCGAAATGTCGGTGACACCAGGAACAATCTGGAAAGTCTAGTTTGAAAGACATAGACAGACTAGTACACGATCGCTAGCTAGACCCAGAGAGGAAAAAAGGTAAGAAATCTTCCGCAATGCAAGTGCGTCCAGTCCCAAACGAGCGAAGAAAAGGACTGATGGGCGATGCGCGGGCCGGGGCCGAGGTGGGCGGGGCCCACGTAAGAAAGAGAGGAAGGACACATTTTTGCAAACATTTTGGATGCTTTTAACAAAGTGCTGCGGTCCCGTCCCACAGGACGGAGACATGTCCCATAAGTATGGAGGAAAGGGGACGGGACGTGGGAGTAAAATCTGTTATATACCCCATAATTCAGGAGACATGTGTTTATTTACATGTATTGGATAGGTTAAAGTTAAATGGACATCACATATAAACAAAAATGGTCATTATCATTGTAAATATGTAAACAATGAATGGAAACAGTGCTCTTATCCATGTATAACCACAACAAAACTAAGCATAAGTCCTACGATAAGTGTGGCTAACAGTGTTGAATTTGGCAAGGGATTACTCTCTTCATGAGACAATTAGTCCCCAATATTTAAACCAAATGAAATTAATGACAAGCAATTCATTGTTTCTACAATTTTCTATAGGACATAGATGAACTTCAATGCATCCAGTGTTAAAAAAATATTTCTGATGCGATAAAACAAACAAACCAACAACAGAGGTTTAGTACATTTTACTGAAAAAATGCAATTACTGTCTGAGAACATGACATTTTGCTAGGCAAGGAAAATGCTACAGAACCATTGTCCCATGCCTAACTGTCTTCCCGGATGTTGAACTGGCCAGTAGGATTGCGACAGCCTAAATAAAGTGAACAGAGAAAAAACTGAAAAATCTGTTTTAAAGTGGAGACTTGCTTATGGAGTTTTCTTTGGGCAAGTTGTGCTGGGTCAACAGTTATAAGACGAGATAACAACACATATAGAAGTGTGTTCTACTAAACAAAGGATACAAATATCTAACCTTAGGTAGGTCCGGGCTGGGAGTGTAAGATATGAAATCAAACTGAACTGGAATATGAGTTTAGGGATCCAGTAGCAGTACAGGGGTGTGGCCCTTAGTGGGCGTTGTAGACCTGGTCAGTTGTATCCAGGAAAGACCGCTGGGATGGCTGGAAATAGAGCACAAAGCAAGAAATTCTTTGTTACTGATATAAGTGCCACAAGCCTACTCTAAATAGGCGAATTTAGGTAGCGACAACGTGCTTACCTAATGGAAAAGATGGCTACAGGTGGGCTGAGATTGAAGCGAATCCATGGTAGAAAGGGTGTCTGTGCCTGGCCTGTGGCAGTCTGAAAACGGAGCGTGCTTGCTAGTAGAATGACCGCTCCTAAAAAAGAATGGTGTCCCATTAGGAGACATTTTGGGCTCACGACATGAAAAGAATGGTCGAACACATTTGTGCGTATGCTTCATAAAGAAGGAGACTGAGAGTGAGCCTAGTGAAGGCTGCTGGGGCCACTAGCATACCTTCATAGAGCCGATCAGGGTGTGAGTAGATGTTCAGAAAGTTTGCAGTAGTCCTCGGCTTGCTGTGGGAGGGTGCTGGGCTGATTCCGAGCTGTATTCTACCCGAGCGTAGTGCTGCATGCTGTACGCATGTGTCGGGGATAAGTGTATAAGCTTTGATCGCGGCCGCGTGGAGGCCTAGATGCATGCGTCTGAGGGTAGTGTGCTGACTGGGGTACAGCGTAGCGGTCTCCTTGGGAATAGAGGGAGACACTAGATGCAGAGTGTGCGCATGCGCGGGCGGGCCATGTTTTGAGCTGTCCTTGTTGTTGTGGCAACGTGCAGACATGGCTTAGCCATTGTGTATATTCATGTTGTGTATATTCATGCTATATGGGCGCTTTCTTCTTCAAAGTCAAGAGAAAAATGAAGGTCTGTACCTGATTGTCCTCATGTTGTCAAGGTTACATGTAGATGTGTCAGAATACACCACTGTAGCGAGATCGTAAAAAGAAGTGCTCTGACTGTGCCGAGCCTGACTCTATGGATGTCATCATACCGTAGCACTGAAGTGGTATGAAAAAAGAAAATGTTGGTACCAGAATGTTCAAATGTTGGACAGGACAGATGGAAAAGCTATGTCTAGCCTGTCTGGGAGTAAATATGTTGTAGCAGTGTAAATACTACGGGGATATAGGTTGGTAAAGGTGGAAACTGCTGGCTTTATGAGCCCCCACAGGTAGGAATGGGGGCTGCCCTAGTAGGTGGGCAAGAGCGATGCCATATATTCATTTGGACAGATTTTGAAGGAACATTTGGGTTGATATTACTTAGAACCCCCGCGACCTGATTAAATGCAAGAATTTGCACTGTCGCATTGGTGTGCCATAGAACGGAGACTTTGAGTTCCTCAACTCTGTTTGTTTAATTAGGAAACCAGGCTGCTGTGGTCACACCTTGTTACTGCGCCAGAAAAAAAATATGCTGGAGACTGAGTCCAATTGCTGTTGTGTGATAAGGAAGTTTAATTGATCTGCCCTATGGATTACACGTGTTTCGGCAAGGTGCCTTTCTCAAATCAGGGCTTATCCAACTTTATTTCTCTTGATCATTACTGGAAGTGTAATAACGGGGATCAATCCCAACTGCAAATGTCATTGCCGCGTCCCGCTTTCAAGCGAAGTGTTGCGATATATTCATTTGTCCGGAGTAGGTCAACAGAATGTGGAGTTGACCTGGTGCTCAGCCTTAAGTAGGTGTCCTAGATTAGGTACCTAGCTGAGCTGGGTGGATGCTAGTGTCCGGGGGGTCAAAGAGGATGTGTAATACGTTCAATTGTGGTGGTAATTCTCTGAGGAAGAGGCTTCGTTCAAACCACATTCAATTGTTCGTAATTTGAAAATCCACCAAGCCTCTTTGTAGTTTAAGGCATTTCTGATGTTAGAGGTATTTTGGATCTTGTCAAGGACCCACCATTTCATCTGGTCTTGTGTATGGTGAAATTCCATAAAGTGGGTTACCAAAGGTGCTGTGGTAGTGCGACACCTTATTTTGGAACGGTGTTCACCAATGTGTTTGTGTACAGGTATGGCAGTTTGACCCACGTAGCGGAGGCCACAAGGGCATTTGATAGTGTGGATCACATTGGGAGTCTAACAGTTGGTGAATTGTCGTAGAGACCAGTCTTTAACTTCAATTTTAAAGATTTGGTTTTGCTCGTATATTTGCAGACTGCACAGTTGCCACATGGATGGTGGCACTTCAGTGTTCTTAGATCCCATAAACCTGTTCTAGCGGTTTTCTTGGGGAGACGGGCATGTGTGAGCCATTCACTGAGATTTTTTGATCTTTTAAGGGCCATCCTGGGTATCGGTTCATCAGGTAAATTTTGGCGAACAAGAGGCCAGAATTGTTTTATGATTTTCTTGATTCTGTTGGTATCTGGTCCGAAGGTGGTGACACAAGTAATGCAGTCATCTGTTGTTTCACTACTTCTGGGTTGAAGTAAGGTTTCCCTTGGAATACATAATACTCTTTTGCGTGTGTTTTTAAGAAGTTTCCTTGGGTAACCGCGTGGCAAGAGTTTAGATTCAAGATGTTCAGCGTGCTGTCAGTATTGTTGTGTTTCCGAACAGTTTCTACGTACTCTTAAAAATTGGCCAAATGGTAGATTTGTTCTCAGGCTTTGTGGGTGACTGCTTTTGAAGTGGAGCGGTGTGTTTCCGTCAGTCTCCTTGCCATATAGAGTGCGTTGGAGCCTGTTGTCTTCTGTAGTGATTGTTAAGTCCAGGAAATGTATAGATCTTTGACTGTTACTTAAGGTGAACTGAATCTCTGCTGATTGTGTGTTCAGCAAAGTGTGGAAGGTGGAGAGTTCTGGAGTTTTTCCTTTCCAAACAAACAGGATATCATCGATATATCTGTACCAGTGCTGGATTTTACTCAGGAATGGGTTCTGCGAGTTCAGAACAAATGAAGCTTCGTATTCTGCCATATATACGATAGCTAGACTCGGGGCAAAGGCTGCCCCCATGGGTGTACTGCTGATCTGCAGGTAGAATGTTTCGTCAAAGGTGAAAAAGTTTTTTGTCAGTGCGATTTCTAGAAGCTCGAGGATAAAGTTGACGGGCACTCTTCTTTGTTCCATGTGGTGAGTGAGGTGGTGTTTTATACACTCCATTGCTGCTGTCTGGGGATTACTGGTGTAAAGCGCCTTGATGTCCAACGTGACTAAGGTGTCTTGGTTGTTGTCAAAGGGAAGATTTTCAAAGACGTTAATGGTAGACATATCCTTCAAGTATGTAGGCGTGCGTTAGCATAAGGGCTTGAGAAAAAAGTCAAGAAATTTGCAGAAGGGTTCCAATATGGAGCCGCATCCTGAGATAATAGGTCTGCCAGGTGGTTTAGTGGCATCCTTGTGGACCTTAGGAAGTGCATAAAATGCGTGTGTTCTTCACTCAGATGTGTTAAAAAATATTTCTTCATCATCCGTGATCCAACATTGTTCTCGAGCGTAACTGGCGCTGGCAGCGATTTCCCGTTGGATGGTCTGAGTTGGGTCTTGACTTAATTTTTTGTAGTTGTTGCCATCTTCTAATAGTGTAGCGACCATCATCTTGTATTGAGTTAAACTTTGTATGACTATCCCCCTGCCTTTATCAGCTGTCTTACTTACAATATTGTTGTTGGATGAAAGTTGTCTGAGTGCCTGTTGTTCTCCATTGGTAAGGTTGTGCCTAAGGGGTTTTTGTGTCTTCTGCAAGTTTCTGATTTCTTGTCTAACACATTTCTCAAATGTAATTAGGGATGGTTTGGTATTGTGGTCATCGGGGCAAAAGGTGTGTAAAGAATGCGCTCACGAAATTTTCATCATTAACTGAAGTTTATTTCAACACGACACGACAGCAGGCACTTCTTGTAGTGGCAGGCTCCAACTGTCAACCCACTCCAGAACACCACACAAGAATCATCATTCCATTAAAGAATCAGGTGAAGTCACAATGTTGCTTGTTTCTTACATATAGAGAAAACATGTATATTGGACTACAAATGTTAAAGCATGCTTAAATAGCTATCTAGTAACTAAGTTGCTACATAATAATAACATACTGTTGAAACTCCAAACCCAACAAATCTCCTCCCTTACAGTTTGAACAAGTTTATTCCAAGTAGTAGTCCTTTTGCCAAGACGGTTTGTTCCTTGCCCTCTCTGAATTAGATTCAAGACTAATATCCGCTTGGGGATCATAACTGGATTCTCCTCTGAATAATTGTTCACCTTCCTTAACATACCCGTTTGGGTGGTTGTCAGCACGGTTGTCACTTGCTCCATAGCTAGAGTTTAGTGTGTGTGCTCTACTGTTTTCCTTTGAATTAACATTAATTTTTTTCTAGTTTCTTGTCTGCTTCTAAATTGACTATTGGAATTATTAATATCAATACTATTTTGGTGTTTCCTTGATCACCAATTGTGTTCAGGTTATACCATTGATATACAATTTGCTATATATTTATTCTGGTCAGGGCAACTGGGGGTTTCCTCATTAGAGTGATCGCCTTCACTCGCTTGAGGCACCCCTTACGGCATGCCCAGATTAACTTTTAGGATTAATGTGATTCATCCTTTTGTGATTTCCTTTAGCAGCCAACATTTGAAACTAGCACTTTAACACAGTATGCACTCTTTTATAGTTGTGTTTTATATTTTTGTATGTTGTATTAGCACTTTAGATGATTTAATACTTTTTTTAAAGATTTAAAATTGAAATAAATAAATATAGTATTTTAAACTGTTGCTTGTTTTATGTATGGTGATCTGAACTGCAGCTAAGGGGACTTTTTCCCTTTCTACACGGTTGGACGATGTCCTTTGAGTGAACCTTTTCTTTCCTTTTCCGCTGGCTTGACCCCTGTTTACTATTGTCACTTGCTCCATGGTCATCTGCCTCATCACTATGAGGACACTTAACCAATTTAGACATGGACCACCACTCACTCCCCCCCTTCCATAATAACCACATTCCCCCTCACCGCAGCAATCCTCTTCAGACCAATAAACTTGCTCTCTAGACATTTAGGGGTTAATCTAGGATTTCTGACAAAAACTAAGTCACTCTCTTTCCAGATTGTTTCCTTGTTTTTCTTTTCTACATCAAATTTATTTTTATATCCATCTTGTGCCTCCCTAATGAGTGCCATGATCTTCTCACGATCTATGTTGACACTCTTTGCCATGTCCAGCCAGCGTGGACAAAGTTTTGTGCCTGGTTGTCTACCCTTAAGCGACAAGAATGGAGATATTTTCGTAACAGAGCGCGGTGTGGTACAATAGTTCCAAGTCATTTCTCTTAGAATCTTTGACCAGATCAATCCCAAAGCCATGGCTAGTTGTAATCCACCTTTCACAAACCTATTGGCCCTTTCCACCAGGCCATTGGCCCTGGGGTGATATAAAGCGGTTCTAGAATGTTTGATACAAAATTTCTTCAGGAAAGCTAACATTTTATCGGAACAGAAGTGGACTCCGTTATCAGTGACCACCTCCGCGGGAAAGCCCTCCCTGTGGAACACCTCCTCAAAAAATAAAATCATTTCTGAGGTAGTGGCCTCACGAAGTGCTTTCCACTCGATCCACTTGGAGTGGTAGTCAACTAGTACCACTAAATATCTGTAGTCATCACCCAAATTCTGCAAAGGTCCTACCAAATCAACAGAAATTTTTTGCCAAGGTTCATTGGGCACATTAACAGGAATTATTGGTACCTCCCTGACTGTTTTACTCTTATCGCTTCTCTCACACTCCTTGCAGTTCCTTACACACTTCTCAACATCACTATCAACACCAGGCCACTAGAATGATTGTCGTAGGTATCTCTTCATGCCACCCATACCTAAGTGTCCCTAAAGAGCTATACTCACCAAATGAGATCTGATACCACTGGGAGGGATTACCTTGCTGCCCTTCCTGAGTTTGAATCCATCCTCTGACAGATTTAACTCATCTTTTACTCCATAACACCTATCAAATTCTCTCTCAATTTCATTCTTGTGGGACCAGCCTACTTTAGTCCACATCTTGAGTTGTTTCAACACAATGGGCCTCATTACAACCTTGGTGCTAAGTGCACCAACTTTACCACCATGGTGTAAACTCTGTTTACACCATGGTGGATGGCGGATTTACCGCCCCATTCCAAGGTGAGTGGGGCGGTAAATCCCCATTTCCCATTTTCCCTTCCCCATTCCCATTTTTGCCCCATAGGGCATAATGGGAGTGGGGAAGGCGCTAATTACGCCGCCGTAAATTACGGCAGCGTAATTAGCACCATGGCAGGTTAGCGCCATGGATTTTAACGCCTGCTAAAAGCAGGCGTTAAAATCAGAATCAGGCGTTAAGGGTTAACGGTGGCGTTAACCCTTAACACCTGAGTAGTAATGAGGCCCAATGTCCTCTACATCAGCACGTTCCCATTCATTCTTGCCTATAGTATTATATTCAATTTCTGATATACTGAACCCTTGACTCTCAGGCATTTCACTTACATCATTGCCACTTGTTGGTAACCTGGACAGGCAATCTGCCACAACATTCTCCTTAGCACCTTGAACTTGTAACCCAGCAGCTCTACCATCCACCTTGATATCCTGGGAGATCCTTTGGCCCACTCAGCACTGCCCAACAACTGAACCAAAGCCTTATGGTCTGTCCTCACAAGAAAAGCTTGACCCCAAAGGAAAAACTTAAAATGTGAAACAGCCCATCATACTGCCAACGCTTCCCTTTCGATGCGGAGTAATTTTTCTCCGCCCTCCTCAGTGGTCTTGAGGCAAAAACTAAAATGTGTTCAACCTTACCAGAATCATATTGGGCTAAGGCTGCACCCAGACCTAGAGTACTTGCATCCACTGATAATAAAGTTTTCCTGCCTGAAATGAAACCCCCTAATGAAGTTGCCTGGATAATACCATTCTTAATCTGCTGAAAAGCCACTTGACATTCATTCGACCAGTCATACTTCACCCCTTTCTTAAGCAGATCTCTCAAAGGAGACGAAATCGTAGCAAACCCACTGACGAATTTATGGTAGTACTCCACCAGACCCATGAAAGAACGTAATTGGTCCTTGTCTTGGGGCTGGGGAGCATTACTGTTGCTTTCAATGAGTGATCGTTTGGGAGCAATGCCATCTTTGGAAATCTTGTGGCCGAAATATTCCACTTCCTTAACAGCTATTCTACACTTGTTTCTTTGAACAGTCAAACCTGCCCCTCTAAGTCTATTTAAGGCAGCTCTCAAAATCTTGTAATGCTCACTCTCATCATCCGCAAACAATAGAATGTCATCCTGGAAAACGGTAACTTCATTCAACCCCCTTAGGACTTCCTCCATCACCTTCTGAAATACAGCCGCAGCCGAGGCCGTCCGAACGGCATGTGATTGTATTTAAAAGTGCCTTCAGGGGTGATAAAGGCGGTCAAGTATTGAGATTCTTTAGAAAGGGGAACCTGGTGATAAGCCGCTGAGAGGTCAATAACTGAAAACAACTTAGGTTCACCAAGTGTGGAGAGAGTTTCTGAAATGTTGGGAAGGGGATGTCTCTCAACTATTATATTCTGGTTTAAACTACATAGGTCCACACATAATCTTAATTTCCCATTGTTCTTGGCCACAAGGACTATGGGTGACAACCATTCTGTAGCCATCACAGGCTCGATTACACCTTTGTTCATGAGATCATTCAGTTTGTTGCATAGCTGACCCTTCATATTCAACGGCACATGTCTCACTTTATGTACAATGGGCTGTGCATCCTTCTTAAGTTTGATTTGGTGTTCAAAATGTTTAAGCCTTCCTAAGTTCTCGGAAAAAACTTCGGGAAACTCCCTAGACCACACGTCCTCAACTTCGGCAATGGTGACTGGATCAAACGCACTCGCTTGTACTCTCACTCCTAGGTTTCTTTGCTCCTCCCATCCCAACAAAGAAGCACCTTTCTTAGCCACTAGAATGTTGGCCTTGCATTATCTTTCCTTGAATAGTACTTTCACAGAAAATTGTCCCAAGATCTCTATAGAGGACTCGCCATATACACATGGACGAATGTCAGTCAGACAGATTACACTTTCACTCTTCCTCAATGTGTCTGTTAAGGTGTCCCGTGATATAATGGTCCACAGGGAGCACGTATCGACCTTCATCATGATCTTGCAGCCATCAATATCAAATTCATCTACAGGCCCCTTTGTTTCTCCAAAGATGGCTGATATTTCAAATACATGCCTGGGAACGGGCTCTTGCATGTTCGTCACTTCCTGTATATTGTAGCTTTTTCGAATGCTTTCTTCACTGCTGTTCCTAGGATCTGCCCTAGGTTCCCCAAGATTGATGGATGCGACCTTACAAACATTCGCAAAATGTCCTTTGCCTTTGCACTTGAAGCATTCAGCAAATTTGGCTGGGCAAGATGGAAAATTCGCTCCATGCCTGGGATTGCTACACCTGGTGTATTAATTTTTAGCATTCCACATCCCTCTCCTGTTAGCAGCGAAATTGGGCTTCCTTCTCTGGTCAGTCGCACACACAGCCTGGGAGCTTTGTTTATCAATCTTCAGTTCCTTGACGTACTGAGACGTCTGTTCTATGCTCCGAGACAATTCAATTGCTTCATCCAACTTCATGTCTTTGGCGAGCAATTTCTCCTGAATTCTCACGTTATTTGTACACCTGACCAGTTGATCTCTAATTAGTGAGTCAGTTAGATGATCAAATTCGCATGTGTGACTCAAAGATCTTATCGAGGCAACATAGGATTCCACTGATTCGGATTGTTCCTGCGTACGTTGGAAGAATTTGTGTCCCTCAAAACTCACATTCTTTTTTGGCTCAAAATGTTCTTCCAATTGCTTGCTCGCAAGAGCATACTCATCAACATCACCAGCTTCTGCTCCATGGTTTCTCGCCAGGCCATCAAACACACTGCGTCCTTCTACACCAAGATTATGGAGCAAGAGTGCTTTCTTCCGTACTGAACTGAACCTATCCCCCCCCCCCATGGCCACCAGGTCATTTTCGAAAATGTCTTTCCACCTGTCCCACCTAATGGGTGGTCGGCCAGGTTCATTCAAGAAGATATGGGTGGGGGTATTGCTGCTGCTATGTCAAAACCGTGGGGAACACAAGGTGAGGGGTGTGTGGGAATAACACTTCCAAACGGCAAGTTAATACCAGCGATGATTCAGTTGGCCTCCCAATTAAGAAACAACGTCAGGATAATGAAAGATTACTAACCACAAAAAACTATTTTTATTCAGTGCAGGCTCTCCCAGTAGAATACAATGCAAATGCAAGTGACATGCAGTCATTGACGAGGCATCCCCCTAAGTTCCAAGAGAGTGAGAACTCTCCATCCAGATCTTTGTCTGTGACTCTGTGAGCAAGGTTAGAATGTCAGCATTGTTTGTGTCTCCATTCAAGCCTTCGGAGTAATGAAATTGACGACACAATGTCTGTGCAGAGGAGAGGACCGGATTCTGCAGGAAACAGGTTGCTAAGTAACTGGTGTCACAATTGCCATGTAATGATTGGCAGGTGGGATGGGCCGAAATGCTGATGTGGCTACGCCTCCTGGCACGCTCGCACACGCACACACGTAATGGGCTTGAGGGCACGGGCCACGTAATGTGAGAGCTCGAGACAAGCGGCCGGCGCACGGACTCGAGCAGGGTACTGCTCGCGCGCGCGATCTGCCAAAACTCAAAAGGACAAAAGAATAATACCGCGGCGCCTGCGGTCCTCCAACCCTCCAGGGCACACCCCCTTGCCTGACAGTCCGGAGCTCAAGTTTCTCCTTTACCGCCCGCTGCCGCGTCAGTTTGCAGGGGCAGTGCAAAACAGCAGTCAAACAGGAAAGCCGGCCGGGGCGAGAGAGCAGCACAGCATCAAAGAAACATCCTTGTCGCTATTGTAAAGAACACTCTCAGAAAATGTTCATCATTAACTGAAGTTTATTTCAACACGACGCGACAGCAGGCACTGCTTGTAGTGGCAGGCTCCAACTGTCAACCTACTCCAGAACACCACAAAAGAATCATCATTCCATTAAAGAATCAGGTGAAGTCACAATTCTTACATATAGAGAAAACATGTATATTGAAGTACAAATGTTAAAGCATGCTTAAATAACTATCTAGTAACTAAGTTGCTACATAATAATAACATACTGTTGAAACTCCAAACCCAACAAGGTGGATTTGGGTTTAAGCCCTGTACTTTCTTCTATGCTGGATGACTCAATGTCTTGTAAGTATGTTTTTAAACAGATTTTACGAAAGAAGCTTTGAAATTAATTTTCCAGTGTGAACCAGTTGGTAGGGTTGGTAGGTACATATGAAAGGCCATTCCCTAGAACCCTTGTTTCTTCATCCGTGAGGTTGTGGTCTGAAAGATTGAAGATGGGCAGGGTATCTGAACTAGCTAACGTCGTCGGTCTCGGCGGCGTCCTTGCGGGGGATGCCACTGTGGATACATTTGCATCGGTGGGGGGCCCCAGAACATATTCCCGGGACCCCCTCTGCCTAAAAAAGGCAGCTGCTGTTGAAAGAAGGGGAGGCGTCTGCTGTGAGTATTGCCCAAACTGTTGGTTCTGATCTCCTGACCCTGAGCCAGAGCTTGAGGTGTCAGAGAAGGTGACCCATCTTTTTTTCTGTCTTGCTGTTCCTGCAGTACTTTGGGCCCTCTCGTTTTCCTTATTTTCCTTGAATTCAGGTGCTAGGTATAGGTACACCTTTTCAATTTTGAACGAAGTGATGCCTTTAGCTAATTTTTCATGTTTTTTCTCCAATGTATCTGACATTAATTGATCCATGAATTTGTTGATTTCTTTTAGTTTCTACACTGCCCACTACCCCTTCTCCCTGCACTTTTCTCCTTCCGCACTTCGCATGCACTGGCCCCATCTCAATGTCACCTGGCCTACCAAGATCGTTGTCTCGGTCTTCAGTCTGTTCCCCCTCCCCAGACAAGTTGCTGTCACGGAGTTCCCCCCCTTCTCATCTGAGTCCGATCTTTGCTGGAGTTCTTGGTCGATGTCTTCTTGAGGACGGACCTGGTCTTGAATAAGGCTGCACGAGTCTCTTCCGACTCCAGTGTGTGTTCAAAGTTCCAGGATGCAACGATCCAGGAATCCGGGAAACGAAGAAGGTGCACAACTCGGCACACGAGTCCAGGAGGTAAGAAGAAAGGAGAGGGACTAGGAATGGGGTTAGAAGGGACAGAAACAGGGAATCAATATTGCGAGCTATGGAGTAGACGTCTGGTCTCTACTTCGCAATAGCATTGAGACATGCAGAGCCGCGGGGGGCGTGGTCAATTAATAGAATACGTTACGTCCAACGTGTAGAGCGAGGAAGGGGTTTCACGCTGGACGGCCATGTTTGGAGTATCAGGGAGTGCAAGACCCGTTCTGACAAGGACCAGGAAGCCCAAAAGGGACACGTTCTGTAGTTCATGACAGTTGCACCTTCAGACACTTGTGTATAGGTGGATTTTGAATGCCATGGCATTTGATGTAATTTCATGTCATGTCCTGCACACATGGGAAGAACTTTGATGTGTAAATTGGGATATCTGTTCTGGTAATGGCAGCTCATTGAGGCTCAGGCTGTGACATGCCTGGGCACTGTCTGTTCATGTGGCACAAATTGAGGCTGCTTTTTTACTGACACTGTGTGGCGTCACGCAGGGTGGCATCACGGGTGATGGGGCTGGGGTGTCCCATGTGGAGGGGGCTACCTGCTGGCTGGGGTGATGGGAGCTGGGGTGCGGGTGTCGCGTCAGGAGGGGACTGCTTCGAGTGGATTGCTACGGGGATTGCAGGGTGTTATGGAGCGATTATGTTGGGGTGCGGCCAGGGTACACGCTGAATTTTCACGCAATTTGGATGGGGTGTGGCTGGGGTACGCGCTGAGTTTTCACGCGATTACGTTGGGGTGCGGGTGGGGTACGCACTGAGATTTCACGTGATTTGGCTGGGGTGCAGCCGGGGTACGTGTTGAGTTTTCACATGATTTGGATGGGATGCAGCCGGGGGTATGCTCTGAGTTTTCACGTGATTACGCTGGGGTGCGGCCGGGGTACGCGCTGGGTTTTCACATGATTTGGATGGGATGCGGCCAGGGTACGCTCTGAGTTTTCACACAATTACGCTGGGGTGCGGCTGGGGTACTGTCATGATCTCTGCTTCCAAAAGATCAGGACTTGCCCGAAGCAGACCCATAACCCCGGTTCCGAGTGCCAGCCAGTCCCAATTGGGACCTTTTGGACCCAGTCCCAGCGCTGGAAGCGCCGGGCTCATAATGCTTGGGTGGACTTACCTGCAGCAGACCATGCTGCTTACTTACCTGCCAGTTGAACCCCTGATCCTCTTCTGTTTGGGACTACTTTTCCTGTTGGTTGGGGCAGGAGCCACTCCCTAGGTTCAGAAGACTGGAACTCTCCTGGAAAGCAGGAACTCTTTTCTTACCTAGGCGTGGCTGTGGAAGGAGACACCTAAGCACTACAGGAGGCTATTTAAACCACACCCGATGGATGAATCTTGCTTTGCGTTATTCTGCATTCTCTGCAGCAGAACGCTCATCGTGTCTTCTGCTTCTGATCCTGGGCCTAAGGGAACAAAGGCTTACCATCCTGGAATCCAGTCTTCAGCAGCACCTGTAAAGACAAAGAAAGAACAGGTTAGCACTACGGTCTTCAGTGGCAGCGCATCTCTTACCTGGTCCATCGGCTGTCACCAACGCCTTGCGCTGCATTCCGGCATCTGAAAGACAAAGGCTTACCTACTCTTTGCATGCTCCGGAGGTCTTCGCACTGCATTCCGGCATCTGAAAGACAAAAGCTTACCAGCTCTTTGCACGCTCCGGAGGCCTTCGGCGCTGCATCCCGCATCTGAAAGACAAAAGAAGGTGCGTTTAAAGACATTGGGCAACTTTATTACTCACGTGCCATTACTCCTTCCCACGCCGAATCCAGTGGGAATTCCAGCACCCTTCAGCTTCTCTAAAGCTCCGAACTTGTACCTGCAAGATAAAAGGGACAGTTAGTGCGCATCGTGAAGCAGGCTACAAGCGCTTACTTACGTGCTTCCAGGCGCTTCTATTATTCACGCGGGTTCGATCCTCAACTCTCATCAGCCCGCCATCCGCCATCGCCGGAACCCTGCAAAACAAGAGATATCATTACAAAAGACTTTTAAGACATTTGAAGTGCCCAGAACTTACAGTTCGTGCAGTTAACGACGGACAGCAGTCCTCTGAGGTCAAGAGGCCTGCACCCTTATCCAGTGAAGAAACTGGTTACGGCACCCTGCCCCGAGGCAGATGGAGAGCTCGGCGTTCACTTACCTAAGGTGAGGGTGTTAACCTTTGGGGTTCTACAGGAGAAGAGAAAGGGAAGAGGAGAGAGGCACCCAATAACCCCAGTTCATTAATCCCATATTTTCTATCTGCAGACATACAGTGCACAGAGGTCCAGCCCAAAGAGCCAACCGTGTGTTACACATCACCTTTGAAGATACAGCATTCACCCAGTCAAGACCGGCGCCTCTGCGGGAATCAGGTGAGCGTTACAGAACGCAAAGCCTATCGCAAAACTCCCACCCAGGCGCTATGGAAACCTCGGATACCGACCAGCTAGCCCAGTTACTTGGGGAACTAAGAGCAGAAGTGCATGCAGCCCGTCAGGAAACGAATGCTCTAAGAAGGGAACTGATTATTTCCAAGGAGCGAACAGACGATCTCGCTAGACAATTGCTACAGTCACAAGCCGGACAAACTCCGTTACCCGCATCAGGGGCAAATCTTCCTTCAACATCCTCTACGAACCCAGTGCAGATCAACCTACCTGGGAATGTACCTCTGGCTCCGCCCGAACGATTTTCTGGTGACCCAAAGAGGTTTGCAGTATTTATTAATCAGTGCCGGTTGCACTTCTTATGCCGGCCAGCAGCCTTTCCAACTGATCAAGCTAAGGTAGCTTTCGTGCTTTCGTACCTTAGTGGCAATGCGGCAGACTGGTCGATCCCTCTAGTTAATCAAGATGATCCGGTTCTCCATGATTTTCAAGCTTTTCAGCTCAGTATGGAAAAACTGTTTGCAAGACATTCACAGGGGCAGGCCTTGGACAATGAGCTCCTTTCATTGCGACAGGGTAATCAAGACCTTTTGGCTTATATTGCGTCTTTCAACAGACTGATAGTGGAAACTCGATGGCCTGAGGACAAAAGGATTACGCTGTTTTATAGAGGTCTACGTGGAGAGCTCAAAGATGTGTTAGCCCAAGTAGTGAATCCCCCGCAAGACTGTTCGGACTATATTGACTTAGTCGTTCAAATTGACCACAGACTGCAGAACAGGAAGGCCGATTGTTCCAAGTTTGATGCTCGAGTATTTTCCAAACCACCAACTCCTACCAAAGGAGTAGACTCCGGGGAACCCATGCAAATAGGGGGCCTGAAAGGACCACTAACACAAAAGGAGCGGGAAAGGAGAAAACAGCTGCAATTATGCCTCTATTGCGGAAACTCAGGGCACTTTCTTCGAGACTGTCCGGTGAAACCAGCCAAGAAGGCAGTAGGAGCTGCAGTTACCAGGGTCACAAACTCTGAGCAGGGAAACGACCTCGCCCGACAAGAATAGAGGTCCTCTTGCCGAGCGTTAAAACCAGTTCCGTGACCTCGCATTTCGTGATACCTATGGTCCTCATTAGCCCTGAACATCCGGATAGATTACATGCGATTGAAGCTTACGTCGACAGCGGTGCCATCGGCAATTATGTGGATCATGAAATGGTTTTGAGGATGAATCTGACTCTTTGTCCAAAGGCTGTAAAGGACGTCATTACTACGGTGGATGGTACGGAGATAGCCTCCGGACCAGTAACGCATACCACCCAAGAAGTGACGCTAGTAAGTCAAGATGGACACCATGAGAAGATCGTGTTCGATGTGATCAAGGCCCCTCAGGTCCAGATTATTCTAGGAATTCCTTGGTTAGAGAAGCACAATCCTCAGATCGATTGGCGAGCAAGAACGGTTCAGTTTCCAGAATGTGTCTCTACTTGTCACCCTCGACCTGGTGTTGCACTGGCAGCAATTTCCTCGGAGGCTCCCCAGTTACCTCCTGAACACCTAGAATTCCAAGATGTTTTCCGGAAGGATCAGGCTAACTCTCTACCTCCTCATAGGTCTTATGACTGCCAGATAGACCTGATACCTGGATCTACTCCTCCTTGTAGTAGAATTTATGCCCTCACCGAGCCTGAGAATCTTCACCTCCGACAATACCTGGATCAATACCTAGCGAATGGGTTTATTCCTCCTTCCAAGTCCCCTGCTTCCTCAGCTTTGTTCTTCATTCCAAAAAAAGAAGGGGACCTTAGAACTTGTATAGATTATCGCGCCGTGAACCAGATCACCGTTAAGAATAGATATCCGTTACCTTTGATCCCTGAACTCCTGGACCAAGTCAGAAAAGCATGCATATATACAAAGCTGGATCTTAGAGGAGCCTACCACTTGGTACGAGTAAAAGAGGGCGATGAATGGAAGACGGCCTTCCGCACCAAGTATGGGCTATTTGAATATCAGGTCATGCCCTTCGGACTTTGCAATGCCCCGGCCGCCTTTCAATATTTTATGAACGATGTCCTCAGAGAGCTCATAGATGTGTGTGTTGTTGTTTACATTGACGACATCCTCGTTTATTCTTCATCGGAAACTGAACATCGGAAACACGTGAAAATGGTCCTCGAGAGATTGCGTCAACACAAACTTTTCGCTAAGTTGGAAAAATGTGTTTTCAACGTGACTGAAGTTGAATTCTTGGGATTCATATTATCACCTAGCGGAGTGCGTATGGATTCAAAGAAGGTCGATGCAATTCTCAAATGGCCATCGCCATCCTCCGTAAAAGGTGTTCAAAGCATGTTAGGCTTCGCTAACTTTTACCGCAGGTTTATCCCCGAATTCTCTCGAATAGTCCAGCCCATCACCGCCTTGTTAAAGAAAAAGAAACGTTTTGAATGGTCTACCGAGGCGGAACAAGCTTTCCAGAATTTGAAGACTAGATTTATCTCTGCACCGATCTTAAAACATCCTCGCCCAGAACTCCCCTACATCGTTGAAACTGATGCTTCGAGCCTTGCCATGGGGGCAGTTCTATCACATAAGGACCCAGTAACCAATCAGTTGCATCCCGTGGCATTTTGGTCCCGAAAATTCTCGCCTCCTGATATCAATTACACTATTACTGATAAGGAACTTCTAGCTATCAAGTCCGCCTTTAAGGCTTGGCGGCATTATCTTCTGGGGGCCCGACACACCGTTACTGTGATTACAGATCACTGAAACCTGCAATATTTGAAAACCGCAAAAGCTCAATCCTCTAGGCAACTCCGTTGGGCACTATTCTTTGCCGAGTTTGACTTCATAATTACCTATCGACCTGGTACAAAAAAGGGTAAAGCTGATGCCCTTTCTCGGATGGGAGTGGAAGAACATTTGATCAATCCTAAACCTGTACCTATCATTCCCGAACAAAGAATTCTAGGTGTAATCGCCACACAATCCATAGAGGAAGTTAAGGATAAAGCCAGGCTACTGGTAACTCCAGCAGACATACAGAATTGGCATCTGCAGGGAAAGGACTTTACGGTGAAGGACAACCTATTATTTTTCCAAGAACGGTTATACCTGCCCAGCACAGATTTACAGAAAAAGGTAATCTCTTGTTATCACGATTCTTTAATGGAAGGACATCCCGGTATGACCAAGACCTCGGAAAAGATCAAGCGCTACTTCTGGTGGCCGTCTTGGAAAAAAGATATCAGAGACTTTATAATGTCCTGGCGAGTATGCGCCCAAAACAAGAGTCAAAAGGAAAAACCAGCCGGCCTCTTACGCCCTATTGACATCCCGCCTCGCCCTTGGCATACGCTTTCTATGGACTTCATCACCGATCTACCTCCATGCTCCGGATACAATACGATCCTAGTAATCGTGGACCTATTCTCCAAGATGGCGCATTTCATTCCACTCAAAGGCTTACCAACAGCAGCAACTCTGGCCCGAGAATTTCTCGAAAATATCGTCCGACTGCACGGTTTTCCTTCAGTTCTAATTTCGGATCGAGGTAGTCAATTTATTTCTCATTTTTGGCGAAGTTGCTGTCGGTCGGCTCAAATTGATGTGAGACTTTCGACCAGCCACCACCCTCAAACCGACGGACAAACCGAGAGGACCAATCAAACTCTGGAACAGTATTTGCGCTGCATGCTACAACAAACTGAAAAAACTTGGAAAGATATCCTTTGGATAGCCGAATATGCCTACAATAGCTCTGTCCACTCGGGAACTGGGAAGACCCCGTTTTTTCTTTTATACGGTAGTCACCCTCGAACCTCGGAGTTGGATCCACTCCAAGATCTTGGAAAACCAGCAGTAGACCACCTGCATTCTAAAATCACCCAAGCCTTTAAGGAAGCCGTTTCTCACCTTCAAAGGGCTAAAGAACAATACAAGAAAGGAGCAGACCAACATCGGAGGGAAGCCCCCCAATATCAAGTAGGAGATCAAGTCTGGTTATCCACCAAATATCTACCTCTAAAAGGACCACGCACATTCAACCCAAGATACCTTGGTCCCTATTCCATCACTACCATAGTAAATCCAGTAGCGGTCAAGTTGGACTTGCCCCCTCACATGAAGATACATCCGGTCTTCCACGTCTCTCTATTAAAACCTGTGCAACCTCAAACCCGACTAACTACATCTCCAAAACCTATTCTAGTTGATGGAGAACTCGAGTTTGAAGTCAAAAGCATCCTGGATTCCAAGATCTCCAAATCTAAACTATTTTACCTGATTGACTGGAAAGGCTACGGTCCCCAAGAAAGATCCTGGGAACCTGCAGAATATGTCCACGCGCCTCGTCTAATCAAAAGATTTCATCGAACATTTCCTAACAAGCCCAAACCCCCGGAGAAGCCCGGTTTGGGAGGGGCCTTGAGACGGGGTGCTGTCATGATCTCTGCTTCCAAAAGATCAGGACTTGCCCGACTCCCTTGGAAGCAGACCCATAACCCCGGTTCCGAGTGCCAGCCAGTCCCAATTGGGACCTTTTGGACCCTGTCCTGGCGCCAGTGGCACCAGGCTCATAAAGATGCCCAGTCCCAGCGCTGGAAGCGCCGGGCTCATAATGCTTGGGTGGACTTACCTGCAGCAGACCATGCTGCTTACTTACCTGCCAGTTGAACCCCTGATCCTCTTCTGTTTGGGACTACTTTTCCTGTTGGGTGGGGCAGGAGCCACTCCCTAGGTTCAGAACACTGGAACTCTTCTGGAAAGCAGGAACTCTTTTCTTACCTAGGCGTGGCTGTGGAAGGAGACACCTAAGCACTACAGGAGGCTATTTAAACCACACCCGATGGATGAATCTTGCTTTGCGTTATTCTGCATTCTCTGCAGCAGAACGCTCATTGTGTCTTCTGCTTCTGATCCTGGGTTAAGGGAACAAAGGCTTACCATCCTGGAATCCAGTCTTCAGCAGCACCTGTAAAGACAAAGAAAGAACAGGTTAGCACTACGGTCTTCAGTGGCAGCGCATCTCTTACCTGGTCCATCGGCTGTCACCAACGCCTCGCGCTGCATTCCGGCATCTGAAAGACAAAGGCTTACCTACTCTTCGCATGCTCCGGAGGTCTTCGCACTGCATTCCGGCATCTGAAAGACAAAAGCTTACCAGCTCTTTGCACGCTCCGGAGGCCTTCGGCGCTGCATCCCGCATCTGAAAGACAAAAGAAGGTGCGTTTAAAGACATTGGGCAACTTTATTACTCACGTGCCATTACTCCTTCCCACGCCGAATCCAGTGGGTATTCCAGCACCCTTCAGCTTCTCTAAAGCTCCGAACTTGTACCTGCAAGATAAAAGGGACAGTTAGTGCGCATCGTGAAGCAGGCTACAAGCGCTTACTTACGTGCTTCCAGGCGCTTCTATTCCTCACGCGGGTTCGATCCTCAACTCTCATCAGCCCGCCATCCGCCATCGCCGGAACCCTGCAAAACAAGAGATATCATTACAAAAGACTTTTAAGACATTTGAAGTGCCCAGAACTTACCGTTCGTGCAGTTAACGACGGACAGCAGTCCTCTGAGGTCAAGAGGCCTGCACCCTTATCCAGTGAAGAAACTGGTTACGGCACCCTGCCCCGAGGCAGATGGAGAGCTCGGCGTTCACTTACCTAAGGTGAGGGTGTTAACCTTTGGGGTTCTACAGGAGAAGAGAAAGGGAAGAGGAGAGAGGCACCCAATAACCCCAGTTCATTAATCCCATAGTTTCTATCTGCAGACATCTTACTCTTCGAGTCAGATATACAGTGCACAGAGGTCCAGCCCAAAGAGCCAACCGTGTGTTACACATCACCTTTGAAGATACGGCATTCACCCAGTCAAGACCGGCGCCTCTGCTGGAATCAGGTGAGCGTTACAGGTACGCGCTGAGTTTTCACACGATTTGGATGGGATGTGGCCGGGGTACGCTCTGAGTTTTCACGCGATTACGCTGGGGTGCGGTCGGGGTACGTGCTGAGTTTTCACATGATTTGGATGCAATGCGACCGGGGTACGCGCTGACTTTTCAAGTGATTATGATGGAGTGTGGCTGGTGTACGTGCTGAGTTCCACATGATTTGGATGGGATGCGGCCAGGGTACGCTCTGAGGTTTCACGTGATTACGCTGGGGTGCGGCCGGGGTACACGCTGAGTTTTCACACGATTTGGATGGGATGCGTCCGGGGGGAAGCTCTAAGTTTTCATGCGATTACGCAGAGGTGTGGCCAGTGTACGCGTTGAGTTTACATACGATTTGGCTGCGGTGTGGCTGGGGATTGCGAGACGTTTCGCGAGATTACGCTAAGGGGGCTGTATGCTGGACCAGCGATGGCGCGGGGGCTTGCGCGTGTTAGGCATTTCACTTGCTTTATTACTGCACATGGGGGCATGTTGGGGGTGTTACTGGTGCAGCTTGATGTTCCTTGCGCCACAGCTACAGATGACTCAGGAAATCCATGAATATGCGTGCCGCACAATTGTTTCTCCGCACGCGGCACATGCACCTTTTCTGCGCAGGATTCTATGAATCGGGGCCTATGTAACGCCACCCTGGGGGAGTTAGTTGTAGCTGGAGATTTGAGTACCAGCCCCCACTAGAAGCAGTGATGTAGCCTTCGATAAATAAAATGTTGGCAACTACCATATTTAAAACCGACACTTGGTCTCTGTAATTGTTGTTGAGATTTTCCAGGGATTTCACCAGCCATGTTAGAACATAGTTCAGGGCCGAGAACGTTGTTGCTCCCATAGGTGGACCAGGGGTAGCCGGCATGGGCAGTTGTGGGATAAGTGAGGAGGCAGTCGAATCTAAGGAGGATGAATTGTCTGATGGACCCTCCTCAATTAGAGCTGGGGAAGTTTCCGAGGTAGCAGCAACTCGATCCAAAACCAGAGTGTATTGCAGTTGAGCTGCTTCCACAGCAGACTTTAACATATTGTTCAAGGTCTCATTTAAAAAAACATCAGGCGTCTGGAGCGGGGAAATTAAACTACCTGAAGTAAATGCCTGTATGCAATGCTCCATCACAGGATAACAAATTTGACCACAAGTAATAGGTTCTTCATCTGGAATGTCAGCCGGAAGATGCAAGTTCCTCTGACTGGAGCTCCTGGTCAATGCATGGGGGTCAAAATCTGCCCACTAAGATATGGACTCAGAGCCTGGACAGGGTGAGAGTAGGCCACTAACTCCCTAGCAGAAAAGAGACAAGAGGATCCCGGCAGCTGTTCAGTCGCTTCAACAATCACAGTTTCGCTGGCCTGGTTGGAGAGGAGGGAGGAGGGGAGGCGTCATGTAAGGGAGATTGTTGCCCCGAGTGGGGTTAGGTACCAAACGGATGCTGAAATAGCAGAAGCCTTTGCCCAGTTTTACGAGGAGCTCTACCGGGTCCCGACAACACCCTTCGACCCGACCCTACTCGATGAGATTGCTCTCCCAACACTGACACCACAACAACGGGAGGAGTTAGAGTCGGACCTTTCTGAATCCGAAATAAGCAGAGCCCTAGCGCAACTCCAGACGGGGAAAACACCGGGCCCTAATGGGTTCCCTGCCGAGACCTGGCAAAAACTTGGAGGGAACAAATTGGCGACCCCCCTTTACAGGATGTTTCTTGGTGCCCGCGACCAGGGCACCCTCCCACCTGACTTATGTAAAGCCACCATTGTGGTCATCCCCAAACCTGACAAGCCCCCGGAACAGTGTGCTTCTTATCGGCCTATCTCTTTAATTAACAGCGAGGCCAAGGTTCTCGCCAAGCTCCTTGCCAACCGGCTGCAATCAGTGACCCATACCTTGATCCACCCGGATCAGTGTGGCTTTATGCCACACAAATCGACACGTATGAACCTGCGCCGGCTCCATTTGGCTCTGGAGCGGGCCCCGATCATTGACACCCCTCTCGCCCTACTGGCAGTAGATTTTGAAAAAGCCTTCGACTCGGTCAGGTGGGACTGCCTTTGGGAAGTCATGAGGCGTATGGGGTTCGGGGACAGCTTCCTGAAATGGGTGAAACTATTATACACTAACACTCGGGCAGAGGTCAGAGTGAATGGTTGGCCGTCCCGGTCCTTCCCGTTGGGAAAGGGCACGAGACAGGGCTGTCCCCTCTCTCCCCTTCTCTTTGCCCTGGCGATTGAGCCCCTGGCCCTCTGGCTTCGCCAGGACGCTGCATGGACGGGGTTCGGGTGGCCTGAGGGACATGAGGACCGTGTCTCCTTGTACGCGGATGACCTTCTGATTTACATGAGGGACCCAACTCGGTCTTGCCCCAGGGTGACACAGATGCTTACCCGTTTTGGTGAACTTAGTGGGCTTAAAATCAATTGGGGAAAATCAGTTCTCTTCCCGGTGAAAGGCATCGTGCAAGCTGACCCTCGGGAATGTCCGTACCGAATAGAACCCCATGGTTTTCGATACTTAGGGATCTGGGTGACCACAAACCTGAGCGAATACACACTACACAACTTTCAACCGGTCCTTGACCGTTTTGTCAATGACGTCCACCACTGGAGGCTTCTCCCCCTTACACCCATGGGAAGAGCGGCACTCTTCAAGATGATGACTCTCCCAAGGTTTCTCTATGTCTTACAAAATGCCCCACTAAAGATCCCAGACTCCGACTTTAAGAGGGTTGATTCCCTCTTTCGGGAACTAATATGGGGGGGAGGTCAGCTGAGGATAGCGCTAACCACGCTCCAGAGATCGGTCTGGGAGGGTGGGATAGGAGCCCCACGCCTCCAAACATATTATTGGGCCACACAGTTGGCAGTGGTCAACGACCTGCTTCATGGAGACAGGGAGCTCCCCCACATCAAAGCCGAGATTGCGACCATGCACGATACCGAACCTTGGCAGCTACTATACCACACTACTCCGAGACCTCTCCCACCAACGACCACGGCTCATACCATCATGGTTTGGAAACAGGCACACAGATTCGTTGGGTGGGAAAACAGTGTAACGGTGGCACAACCCCTGTGGAGAAACTGTAACCTCCCTGAGATTAAGAAGCTTCAACCATGGCCCCGATGGGTAAGGGCTGGGATTCTGAGGGTTGGGGACATTCTTGGTGAGAGGGGGGTAGCATCGTTTGAAACTATCCAGCAAAAATTCCAACTCCCGGGCACTGAGCGATACCACTATGTACAACTGGCCCATGCCCTAAGAAACCATATACCTGCAGGCACCAGTATCCCGGAGTACACACCCATAGAACGTAACATACTACCAGCTCTCATCCCCTCCAAATGCACCTCCATCCTATACAACGCTATTACATCCTTTGCTACGCCAGAACTCACGACTTTGAAAGCTAAATGGGAGGTGGATGTAGGGGTGATAGACCCAGAGGACTGGATCCAAGTACTAATGCACCCGAGGGAGGTGGCCATTTCTTCCAGGATCCGGCTGGTTCAACTAAAAATCCTACACAGGGTTTATTACCCCAGAACGGTACTATATAGATGGGAGAGAGCCTTGAACCCAAACTGCCTCCGCTGTGGGGAGGAGGAGGGAACATTCTTTCACATCCTGTGGGCATGCCCCCAAATCCGCACCTTCTGGAGAGAGTGTTGTGCGGTACTGGGCAATGTTTTGGCGTGCCGTATACCACTAGACCCGAAGATTCTCATTTTGGGGGCTCCGGATGAGATTGAACTTACTAAATGGGGCAAATTGCTACTGAACACGGCAACGGGATTGATGAAGCGTAATATAGCGCAAAAATGGGGAGCCCCGGAGTCCCCAACGATGGAGCAATGGGCAACAGATATGAACATTTGTGCCACTATAGAGCACCGAGTATATACCGCCAGAGGATGCCCTACTAAGGCGAACAAAATATGGGGGAGGTGGGAAGAGGATGGACCTTAGAGCCGGCTGGGCTCGGCGGTGTGCTCTGAGGAGGATATGGTTTAATCGCACAAAACCAGGGGTAATGTCATGGGTGATTGTCAATTGATCTAACGAGATTTGAATTTGGGAAGAACATGCTAATCCACAAAAGCTGATGTTGTGTTCTTGTGAATGTAAAACAATAAAAAATGTTTTATCAAAAAACAATCACAGTTTCAGTCCATTCAGCAATCTATCTTGGTTCCTCCGGCTACGTAGAGCATAAACAACCAACATCACAGGAGGTAAAACAATTAAGTAATTTTTCCTATCGCAGCAAATATTAACAGTCAGTGGACGGGTTAAAGTCCTCAATCATCTGGAAAGAAGTATTATCACAGTCTATCTGGCAACCCTGTAGGGCCTTCCGTTATCAGTGAGGCACAGCTCGCGCCCCCTGCACTTACTTGGTAATGCACCATGGTGCAGGTTCTCGGTGAGGTCGCGTTCGTTGGTCTGCTGGAATGCGATTGCACTTTGAGCACGAGTGCGCGCTAAGTGCCGTGTTCAGGTTAAAGCATCCTTCTTCCAACAAGTGCCCAAATCAAACACCAATCCAAAGTGAATCACTGTCAATAATAGAACACAGAGCAATTGTTTGGTCGTCTTTGCTGCTCAGAAAAACAAAGCCTTGCTGCTAGAATGCCATTTCACTTCCAGCATAAACACACGCGCTACACGCTGCGTTTGGTTTAAAGTATCCTTCTTCCAACAGAATTAGAAGGAATGAAGGAATGAGAGTCACTGTTGGGCCTCATTCCGAGTCCGGCGGTAACCCTACCGGCGCCGGACTCCGACTGATTTACCGGCACCTAGCTTCCCAGTGTTAACGGAACATTGCAAGTCCCGGCGAACTGGGAGCTAGGTGCCAGTAAATTGTAAATCCCCATTCCCGTGGAGTCCAGTTGGACTCCACGGGAATGGGGAGACAGACACACCGCCACCATTGTTAATGGTGCCCGTGCTTCCGTGACAGCTCTGCCTACGGTGGCTGCTGTGCCCGGGAGGGCAGCTCCGACAGACAGACCTGTAATATGCCTGTCTGAAAACAACTGTGCTGGTAAGCTTGCCAGCACCATTGTGTTTGGATCAGCATAGTTAGAATGAGCCCCATTGCATTGTACCTTATTTATGCACACGTGTATTGTACCACCAACAAAGCACTGTTTATTTTTTTATTTCATTTGTCTATTGTACTGATGAGAAAAGCCATAAATAAAATCCTTTAAAAAGTCAAGTTTGCTTAGAGGTGCCGTCCTCTGCAGGCCTTGAAAGGCGAATAAAAGGAATACTAGCCCCATTATGGCCAAATTATCGCCAAACCTGCGATGAGGCTCAAAGACCTTTTGCTGCTCAGAGGACACCTGTGCATAATACTTTGATTGTTTTTCATTTTTTGGGTGTTAGTTACGGGGATCCTGAGTAGTCAGTTGCAGGGAATATTTATATGTTCATGAATTTGGGTAGAGTTAGCAGATAGAACAGAAAATCTATAGCTATAGCTATCTCTGCCTGATATTATTCATGTCCAACATCTTTATTCTAAAGTATCAAATACACTAATGTCAATGCTTACCTAGAAGAATGATGGCCATGACCAAACCAATGATGAACGTGCAGAGAAACATAATTATCCATCGCAGGCACTCTGGACTTCGATACCAAGCTGAAAAAAAATAAAACTTGTGACAGCAAATGTTTTACTCACTAATCACATAGACACTTTCTTATGAAAGTTGTTATCTAGTAGGAGGCAAACTGGTTGACTTAAGAACCTTTGTGTACAGGGTCCACTGTGTAAAATCGGAGTTGGAGATGAGCCAATGATCCTTGGAGATACACCCAAGCTCATTATTCCCATGTCATTGCAAGATAAAGATCCCTCAGAATAAAATGTACTTACCTGAACAACTAGCAGTATTGGCAGGATCCAATCTGACAGCCAATACTGTCTCCTGTAAGTCTGGTGACCATACCTTTATCCCCTCACGTTTCTGAACGCTGTATGTTTCAGGTCACTTGTCTATAAACATGCTTTCTGAATTTCAAAATCTACTCAATCTGCAATTTGTTTTCAGTGTTCATAAAGCTACAGTTGTACATACTGGTCTTTGTAGTTTTTACCTTACTCAAACTATAGCAAGACTATGTTCAGTAGGATAAGTTATGAGTGACTGCACTTGGCTCGCTTACTACACCACTGTCCTTGCATCTATACACCATGTGACGTGGAAGACAATTGTTCTCTAACGAGGTTTGTTTACAATTGGTGTGACTGGTGTACTCCTCAGATGTTTCAGTTTTTGTAAAGGGGAACTTAAGGTCATTGCTTCAAGGAAGTGTGCTCTGAGAAACCCACACACTTTCTCTATATGAAAGAGTAAAGGTGGCAGGCAAAGAAACCCGATGTGTGCGCTAAACACGACCCAAAATTAGTTATTGGGATATGAGCTGCGTTGCCTTGATCAATGTCTGGGCAAGCCTACTAATACCCAGAATAGTGAGAAATCTAAGGATGAATGACCCGCAAAGAGTGCGCTCTTCCTTGAATAAGTTCAATTGGACTATAATGTATACACTATAGCTGTAGTCATATAATAGACATTCCAGACTCCTTGAATGTTAGGTATCTATTATATAAAGGTCCAGCTGAGACCTTTATATAATAAATACCTAACATTCAAGGACTCTGGAATCTCTATTATATGACTACGGCAATAGTGTATACATTATAGTCCAATTGAATTTATTCAAGGAAGAGCGCGCTCTTTGCAGGTCATTCATCCTTACACTTTCACTATATGCTGTGTGATTACAAGATGGTGTCAGTGGTTACAACTGAGCTTGTATCTGAAAGACAAAATGGCAATCTTTCATGAAAAAAAATACATGCAGCCTGGGAAAATGTCTAGCAGTGGCCTCAAGTTATCTTTTTTTACAAGCCTATTGGTGCTAATATTATGGCCTTGTATCATACATATTCCTATTGGCACCTCTGCCCCAATCAATCAGCACTGAAAGATAAGGGTCAATAAAGCATGATCTTCATCAGGAAAATATGATTGGGAACAATGTTAAGGCTCCCTGGCATCTGCAATGTTTAAATCATACCTTATGGCAGAGTCCTACACGCTAATAACTGGACATGTATCGATAAATATAGCACAACGTGTTACCAAAGAAAATGCTTACATATGATTTTAAGCACATTTATAGACATATCAATTTTAAAAGGAAAAAGTTGCTAAACAAGCCATGCATGGATAGAAATATAGTGAGACAGTGGCAAGGCAAATTGGTCTTTGTATTTCTGAAACAAGACAAAAAGACCATGGGCCAGAAATGGGGTGAAAAGGTATGTCAAGACTGACAGAAGCGCTGTATTCATATAACACGGCACATGCAGGGGACAGGGACTGGAACGCTCCCAACTCCCTCTCTCCTTCTCGGGTAGGACTCACTCTGGTAAAGAACCTGTTAGGCTTCCAACCCTATGCCAGGGGTGTGGGGGTTAGGGGTGGGGGCCGTTCCCACCGGGTGGGAACATGCCCCTGACGCTGTCAAAAAGATGAGAACAGGGGAGGCAAGTACAGATGTGGAAAAAGAGACTATTTTCAACCTGCCTAAAAGAGTATTGTCACTAGATGAAGTGTTAGTAGGGTCCTCGTTTACATACAGTGTTGCATTTCTTTGCAAAATCAGAGTTGATTGTAATTCTACAAAAAATTGATATATGACTGTGAATGAAAACAAGAACCATCAAACACATTACCACCCACTCAAGAAATGAGTCCTGGAACCATTACATTTCAAAATCGTTTTTGTGAAAACCTAGACAAATTGGACTGCCTCCCGAAGTATTATAAACCTAACATAAAAAAAGCCAAAAAGGCATCTAATCAACTAAAGAATTGTGAAGAAGAGACAGACAACTCAGACACAATATCTTTGATAGATCCCCCTAAATTGTAGATCCTGCCAATCAACAATCCACAATTCCTGGCCTCTAAATACTCCTCAAGATCTATACAAATCAGCAAAAAACAACCTGGATGCACCATAGTTTTGGTCATGGGGTCGATTCAGGAGCCATGACAAAATGTGGGGACTACTTTTTGAGTTAGAAGAAATTGAGGAGTTTTAATAGCTTAAGTTGCAGGTTTATGCCTAAGCTATGACTAGTAACACAATGAAAGAGGGGTGGGCAGACAAACCCTAGCGTCTAAGCGCTGACGAGCATCTATAATGTTCGTAAATTAAGCTGCATGTCTCAGGGGGAGGTGACAGAGTAAGGACAACCTGTGCCTGTTCTGCTGCAGTATGATGTACTGGACAACTAGTGTAGTTTACAGATATATCAGCCGAGATTTAAACTTAAAATCTTTGGAGGTACCTTTGGTGGAACAAACTCTCACCCGACCTCTGGCAAAAAACTTCTCTTACAGACTTTAAAAGGGGCCTTGTTTAATAAAACTCCTGACTAGTCATTATAAATGGCCTGATATGCGCCTTCTTTGACCTCCGTGGATTCTATTCTTTCCTTTTTGTGGCTACCTATTTTGCCTTTGTCTTGTTTTGTTCAGCGCTTTGAGGCTGCGATGTAGCACTCTACAAAAATGAAATCAATCAATAAATCAATAATGACACCCTAAGCTCTGGGCCTACCAGGACGACTTGGTCAGAGTGGTGGTTATCAAGAGAGGTACAGAGAAATTTCTAACTGTCCCTACCTCTCAAGAGTGTTTCCCTAGACCGCGTTGGTGGGCCACCTATATATTAGTAGATAGAAACGAGAAAAAAACACACACGTTTTTTAAACCTCAATTCTTACGTGTATTTACACTTGCATGCGTAGATGGCCCAGACCTTGTTGTGTGTGCGGCTGTCCACGAAGTGAGCATAACAGGGGAGGTTGGTCCAACAACCCTTGCTTCCAAACAATTTAAAAATGTAGGGTACAATTCAAATACCAACCAATATTAGGGCAAGTTTATTACTTTAATGGCCGTTACTGGAGGTAAGTAGAAACTAATTAAAATGGTATTGTCTAGGTTTGCAAGTCTAAAATGCAATACTTTTTTGAAGACTATGATGGGCGAGTAAGTACTACAGTTTCTTACTCTACCATTCAGATAAGAGTGGTATGCGGCAGCAAATGTCAATGCTGTCTCCACTTGCAAGACCTTAGGTTGTCGTTATCAGTAAACTACACTAGTAGTCCAGTACATCATACTGCAGCAGAACAGGCGCAGGTTGTCCTCACTCTGTCACCTCACCCTGAGACATGCAGCTTCATTTACGAACATTATAGATGCTCATCGGCGCTTAGACGCTAGGGATTGTCTGCCCATCCCTCTTTCATTGTGTTACGACTCCTTTTTGAGCCATCTTGTTGGGGAAACAGACAATTATATAAGAGATACTATGCATATAATTGACATAAAAGAGGGACTGGATTTTCACATTTAGTTTATTAGTCACAATGGATATTAATATTTCTCATGAGTAAGCAAATGACTTGGCAAAACATACTTTAGATAAAAAGCCTCTACCTCATAGGACACCCACATCATTTTTGACGGAATTAACAAGATTAGCTATGTGGTAAGTGTTTTTATTTGCATAGGGAAAATCTATGTCAAGATCAAGGGCACAAGTATGGGGGTCCACCTTTGTTAGGCAGAATCACATGCAGTACCCTATGCAGTACCCTTGGGGAACAAGACTACAAGTGTCAGTACCATTTCACATTTTGTACAAGCCTGTACTACACAGTTATGTGGTAGCAGTGGCTGAGCAGCCAGACTTATCACAAGAGTTGAGTGCGCAGTAGAACAAGTTACACATATGATTAACAAATACAGTGATTCAAACAAACACTTACTCAAGTTTTCTTGGTAAAAGAATATACATTTATTTACACAGTCAGTTCGAAAACATTACACTAGAAAGAGCAGCTCAATATCATCTACTAATATACTACAGATACACAACCAATAAGTTACTGAACAAGTTCAGCTCCCCTGAAGTGGGAGCAAAATGGCACTTCAGCTACTTTAAAAAGGGGTAAAAGGAAAAGGTTATAAGAATCAACAGTACAAACACTTTCATAAGCAGGGCACAGGGTTTCAGTAAACTACAACCAGCAATTCAGTTCATAGGCCTGGGCCAAAGTCATTGGTTCAGAGTCTTTGTATAGGATAGCACAGTTCTGGTAGTAAACGGTTAAGCCTTTGCCACGGATCTTAGAAGAAGTTGGTCAGGCGAAAAGTTAGACGAATGTTTAGGGAAGGACAAGCCTTCGAAGTCGGGAAAGTTTCACAAACTTTCCCTGTGGCCGAATGGATTTCCGGACCGTGTTTGCACAGTACCTTTCAAGTGAAGAAGATCTGAGGCAGTTGTTCCTGGCAGTTCGAGCAGATCTCGCTGTTCCTGAGCTTCAGTCGTGGGGACAAGAAGGAGGACGTCGGGAGGTTCCTGCACTGCCCAGGGATGAGGCCACAAGTTTGGCAAAACGTTGGTTTAAGGTGTGAGTGCCTTAAAGTCCACAAGCTGGTTTCCTTCCCCCTGGCTATCCGGTTTTCAACAGCACTCTGAAGAAAATTAGGCCAAGATGGGGACGGTGTCCAGGTGGCTTGTGAGTTGATTGTTCCCACCAAACTCAAGGGAAGACGTTAACCTTGAAGGGCTTCTCTGTCGATGGAGTTTCAGGCAATTAGGAACTGCAGAAGGGCTTCACCGGTCGTCCAGGAGTTGCAGCAGTTCTCTTCCTTCAGCTTGTCTTCGGTTCTTCAGTTTCAGTGGGCGACTCTGCTTTCCAAGTCCCAGGGACCTGCTTTTAAACAGTTTTCCCCCATTCATTCCAGCCTGACTGTCAATCACACAGCAGGGTGGCTGTCCTTTCCAGACAGCCAGCTGGCCTATCACGCCAGAGTGCATTCGGGTCTCCTAGGAGACTAAGCACAGGGAGTGTCGGGCACCTCCCTCACATCCTGTCCACCCCAGACACTCAGGCGCCAGAGGAGGGCTTCTGCGCTGAAGCCTGCCAAAGACCAACAAACAAAGGGACCAAACCTGGTTTGGCGCGTAGAGACAAAAACAAGAAGGATCTTTCCTAAAAGAAATGGCGAAAAAAGTTGACCGGAGTCTGTCTTTACATATAGGTCTTGGGCACCATATTGAAAAACATGGCTGCTCCAATTTTTAGCTACCATTGTTCGCAGTTGGGAAAAATCATGGTAGCTTGATCTAATCCAATGCCACCAGCCATTTAAAGTAGGAAAGGGTAACATTTGACTGTAAATGAGGGTTTTGACTCAGGGGATGCTAGGCAACCCCTCTAGCACTCTATGGGAAGATAGTGTGTGCTGGGTCTGTAATTTTAAAGAGACTAGTATAGTCAATTCAACTTTACATGCTCTGGGAGACAGTAGTCAGTCCCATAGAAGGGATTTAAACCCTGTGAAGTCTGAAAGACATCCCTGTGCCATTGCACTTAAGGTGCTGTGTGACACACAGAAAAAGATGATGCCTATGGAGTTGTCTTAAAACTCCATAACCAAAGAACACAAAAGTAAAACACACATCCAAATATATGGAAGAGTGGGAAAAAAAAGCTTCACACTCTTCCCAGGTAAAAAATAAAATCCTAGAAATCCAGCAAAGTTGCTGGGGGTCTCAAAAGGTAAGGGAAATTAGCACTTTCTTGAGAATGGTCCCTTACAACTTTTACTGCCAGAATCGCCAATCGCTATTCTTTGTTACAATACTACAGTTACCACTCCTTTTAGCTCTTCGATTTGGAAGATTACATAGATTGAAATGTACTTCATTGAGGAAACCAACAACTTTAAAGGGAACTATTATTCTCCTAAAAGTGTACTCCACAATGCTCTCAAACAAGCAATACAAGATTGCTCATTCATGCCAAAATCAAAAATTCAAAAAGGCAACAAAGACTGGATCATTTGTGTCACCACAGATTGTCCCTTAAACCAGAGTTAAACAGGTCATACATGGTAACTTGTTTATCTTGAAGGACAGTCAGCAGATCAAAACGTTCCTCTTTTTGCCTTAAGGAAAACAGGAATTTAAAGCAGAATTTGGTAGAACCATATAAAGAACAATTGCAGCTATTTGGGGTCACTTTCTCCTTTCCTCTCATCTCGCTCTCTCTACCCCGCAGGCCAGGCATACTCCAGCCTTGCCACCCACCTTCTCGGCCATCCAGCCCATGAAGCGTGTTGTCAGTTGAGGCTTTTGCTGCCACTTTCTCTCCCCCCCTCCACCACTAGCTGACTCTTATCCTGACACTGCCCTTTTCAAGCTCCACTCTGCTATCTCTGATACTCTCAATGTTCTTGACCCTGTCATGAGGATCCGCTTGAAGCCCAAAGCCAAGTGCAACTCTTGATACGACTCTGACCTAGCGACCCTTATCTGCAAGTGTAGGGTGGCTGAGAGGAAATGGCAGGCATCTTGTGCATCCTCTGACAAACTTACCTGCCGCCTGCTCCAAAGGCAATACAGGCTCTCTGTCTGCACTAAGAAGAGAGCTCACATCCAAGCATTCTTCTCTGCGGCATCAAATAATTTGGCTAAACTCTTTAAAATCTGTAAGGAGCTGGCCAATCCTGCTGCAGTCTCTACTTCTCCTGTCCCCTCCCAGGCCCTCTGTACGGCCCTGGCTTCTCATTTCATCTCTAAAACCCAGGACATCCTGTCTACCCTCTCATCTTCTCCTCTTCTTCCCTCTTCTCTCTCTTCCACCTCTGGCTGCCCTACAACCGCCTCTCCTCTGCCTTTCTCTTCCCTTCCTCTTTTCTCCCCATACGCAATTTCTCGGCCATCTTCGACTCCACTCTTTCCTTTTCTCCACACATCTCTGACGTCTCTAAGAAGTCAAACTACCAACTGCACTCCTCAGAGTATTTTCCCTTTCCTCTCCTTCCCCCAGAAGCTCACTGTCTCTAGAGCTCTGGTTCTCTCTAAACTGGATTACTGCAACAGCCTCTTTCTAAATCTGCCTGCTACTACTCTCTGCCCTCTGCAACTCATGCAGAACAGGACTGCAAGACTTGTCCTTGGCCTCAAACCCAGGGATCATATCTCTCAAGCACTGAAATCACTGCATTGTCTCCCAGTGGCTGCAAGGATTACATTTAGACCCTTTGCATTGCCCACAAGGCCTTCTGGTGACTGCGTGCAGAATACCTTCAACTCTCCCTTCGGATATACCTTCCTACTCGAGCTCGTCGCTCCTCTACCTCCAACTCCTTTAGGGTTAGTCGATTCTCCAAGCAACAAGTTAGGGGTAGATCTCTTTCTTCAGCTGGGGCCTCCCTCTGGAACAGCCTCCCTACCTCTCTGAAACTTGTTGAGAACCATCTTTGGTTCCGGAAGCACCTCAAGACCTTCCTCTTGGTTTCTGTCTTTGCTCTTCCTCTCCCCTGTTTCAGCACTGGGCATCTGGCTTCTCTCTGTTTTTTCAGGCCCAGATCCCTGCCCACCCAGCCGCATATCCGTACTGCCTCCTGGTAACCCTTGCACTTGGGTCTGTATCTGCAACCCTACAGTACCCTGCACTTATTGACACCAGTTGTCTGCACCTTATTCTTGCACTTGCCACTTGCCGGCTGCACATCGTGGTGTTGTTTTGATTGCTCGTGCAACACTTACCACTCCTCCCCTACCCCTTGCACTTTCCCCCATCCCTCTCCCCTGCACTGGCACGCTCTCAGTGTCACTGGCCCTAGCAAGATCATTGTTTTATCCTCCCTTTTACCCCTCCCTTGCCTTGCCATGCCCTGAAACACTTGTGTTGGGCGCAATAAAAATAAAATATCATGTCATATCATTATCCCAACGGCACTTGTACAATCTGTAACACAACCTAAAGATCAACCATTTTTGTTTGGCAGAGAATTAACTATATGTGGACATGATCATCAGACAGATCGTAGTCAGACCCAGTGATCACGGTTCACCTTTGGCAGCCAGAACTTGTCCAAACAAATTGATAAAACATTGGCAAACCAAACAAAAAAATCCACAAAGAATCAAATATGTCATGAACCATCATAGATAAAATAAACTCAAAGCAGAGATGCACAGACCCTGAACAAACTCTTAAAAAATCATGAACAATAATGGATTAACACAATCTTAATACAATCTGACAAGGCCTCAGTATTCGAAAAGACATGCACGGTTCTTTAGTTCAATAAACTGGCACTTTGATTAGCATGCTTGACTGACAAACAGAATAATACATATGCCAGTCTTTCATGCATTTACGTATACAGATCATGTGATAACATATTGAAACTTCCCTGTCCGATTATATATCAACAGCAACATTTTCACGTTCAATGAATTGGGACATAATATACAATGCTATGACACATGTCCAGTCCAATATGCAAGTGCCTTTACACCTGGGACCTTATTGCCTGTCGCTCATGACCCGCACGCTGTACGAATATGTACAAGCACATTGACACTTGCTGTTAACATCCCTCAGTAGAGGTAAACACAGGCTGCATAAAATGGCGAGCGCCATGTGCACATAAAGGACAAGTAAGTGATGCAGGGAAAAGGCTCTATGGTATAGATGACAACCTCAATGTGCTGCATTAAAGCATCTACTCCCTTAGCTATGTCATTGTGGATGTGATTTCACAATACACCATGATCTAGCCATAATAATAAATGACCAAAACGCCTAGGTAAATCTTTTAAAAGTGACTGGCCCTCATTACGAGGTTGGCGCTAAGAATCTGCCTTTAACAGCATGCCGGTAATAACATGTCCATGTTGGCTCGATTCTGCAAACAGCGGGTGATTACGAGTGCGCGAGCACGTGCACCCCTGCATGCCGTTAACGGGCGTACCGGCATGCCGGTAACAACCCTCAAACCCCCAGATAGCGGCATCAATGAATGCGCACTTAACACCTCTGCCCTCAGCAACCCCTAAATAGCGGTACCGGTATTAACATAGTGGTAAGAACGGGCCAGTTATTACCGGACCCGGAAGTAACAGCATCGCTCCGGAATGGGAAATGCTTTGGTGGCCATCTTCAAAAACACAATCCATTGCCATCCTCCACATAATAGACCTTAACCACCAAAACTCCAAGCACACCACGGACAAAATGTCAAAGGCTACCCAGAAAGGCACTGCCCGCCTGCGTAAACCACTATTTAAGGATGAGGAGCTGAACATGTTAGCCGATACCCGAGTAGAGAATGCGACTGTGGTATTCTACAGCGACCTCAGGCGTCCAGCCCAGTTGAGGAAGAAACCCATCTGGGAGGACGTGGCTAGGAAAGTAAGTGCAGTCGGCACCACCGCACGCACAGTGCACAATTGCAAAAAGCGCTGGGATGATCTCAGGCTGAGAGTGCGGAACATCTTGTCGGCCAATCGGAGCCAGGGGCTGGCAACAGGTGGCAGACCTCACTCACCCATCAAATCGGCCAGATGGGATGAGACTTGTAGGTCAGTGATAGATGTGGAGTCCACTGAAGGAGTTGGTGGAGCTGAGTTCGGTGTGCCATCATCGGCCGATGAAGGTGAGTGTCCCTACAAACACACGACAACCAATCATCACAGTTGACCTCGAAATGTGATAGCAATGACAGCCAATACATGGCGCATCATACACACCTACACATATCCATATACACATGCTGGGCCCACCATTATCACATCCCAATGCATGCTGCATGCCGCGCCCATACACGAATACACACCCGACACACAGATGACCTGCACGTGTCACACAGCACGCAAGTCACAACACACATCAAGGCCCCACAGCAGACACCATGGTGTACATGTGAACACCTGCATGATTGCAAAACAGCAACCCCCAACCTTGCACGTACCCAGTCCGCTGCAAAGCCAGGCATGGAACTGATCACATGGCGCCAACTGCACAAAGACAAACGCATGCATGATGTAAGCACTACCATCACTGATGCCCTGCCACTCTCTGTCCCCCACAGGTACAGATGCAGACACTGAAGAAGCACATGGAAGTGCACAATCCACAACACCAGCCAAAAGGGCCAGGGGCCAAGCTCATGGCACCAGGCCATCTACTTCGGGGGAACCAAGGATGGGCCACGCGGCAAACAAGACAACAACCAGTGCCCAACCAGCCACGCTGCCACCCACACAGGACCAGCAGACACCAGCCCCTGCACCCCTGGACACACAACCTACACAGGCCGAGGACACATATTCTGGCATGGACAATGATGACACACAGTCCGCTGCCACAAACACAATTGGGGAGATGGCTGCATCGGCACAGCATAGTGGCAAAGAGGAAGCTGGCCCTGACGATTAGACCAATGCAGGAGTCCTCCACTCAGAGCCTGTAGGTCAAAGCCCAAGCCCGCAGGTCACCACACAGGACACCCCTCGCCAGGATTCATCAGAACAGGGCAGCCATGGAGAGTGGTCTCCAACATTGCCCAGCCCCATATTGCCTGCAGTATCACCACCTAACCCACCAACCACCACCCACTCTGCTATACAGGACCTTGAACGACGTCTGTCCAGGATGAAGGGCCAGCAGGAAGAGATGCAAGGCTATGTAATACAGTACCTTGCTGAAGGCGAGGCAACACGCTGTGTCATCCGTGATAGCACTGCGCCCATAATCCAGGCCATCAACTCAAACGCTCAGCAAGTGTGGGATGGATTCAGTGCCTTGGGCCAGATCCTCACCAGGGTTGCAAACAGCATGGAGCAGCGGCAAACTGCAGCTTTGGGGACACAACCATCTACCTCATCTGCATCGACCACGCCAGTAAATTCCAGGCAGACCAGCCCCGTGCGCATGTCCCTGTGAAGTGCGCGGCACTCAGAGATCCAACCCCCACCTCCGAAGGGGGCTCCACAGTAGCAGTGCCACCCTGCACAATCTCTTTAGCACTGCATCCAGACACATGTTGTGCCATTGTTGACTTTGGGTGTTAGGGGGAGGGTGGAGGGTGGTGGTGGGTGTAGTCAGGAGTATTAGGGGGAGGGTGGTGGTAGGTGTAGCACTAGGGGGGGAGGGTGGAGGGTGGTAGTGGGTGTAGTACTGGGGGTGTTAGGGGGAGGGTGGTGGTGGGTGTAGTACTGGGGGTGTTTGGGGGCGTTGAGTGTTTAATCGCGTTTTACAAACTATCACTCAAATACACCCGTTGTGTACGAAACATCACGAGTGGACATTGCTTATTTGGTTTGTGTCAATTTATTGCTTCATAGTGCACTGTGCCCATATATCCCCACACCCAGTGCCCACAGTTCCCAATACATGGCACCCTCTGCATCCCACTACATGGGAATGATTGGTCTATGACCAACTGGCGCACTGCACGACCATCAAGTGTATCGCGACCTGGCCTGTGTCCATGATCTACTCTTTCCCCTCCTTCTACTTCACAAGGTGGTGGCAGCTCCATGTCAGGTGGCAGTGGTACGTTCCGTCGGATGCAGATGTTATGCAGCATTGCACATGCCATGATGATCTTACCCACCTTCTCAGGCCTGTAATGAGGGCGCCACCTGACCTGCTGAGGCAGCGAAACCTTGCCTTCAACAGGCCAAAGGTCTGCTCAATGACCACACGCGTGCGTGTATGTGCACGATTGAAGTCCTCTTCATGCCTGTTCTGCGGATTCCTGACAGGGGTGAGGAGCCACGCCTTCAGGGGATAGCCGGCATCACCTGCATGGGAGCAGAAAGAGGTATGTGTAAGGATACTGCTCAGTTGCCATATGTGCTCAGCCTGTTCATCTTTCTTGTTAATATGCACTATCCCGTTGATGGCAGCCACTTCTACATAACTATCTGCCCTGTACAGTACTTGCCAATCCATGGTGCTAGCCTTGGGTGCCTACATAAATGAGGAGCCTAGACATTGGAACCACCAGGCAGCCCGATGCATTGTCAAGGTCCTTTATGTACGCACATGTGTAGCCCCCCCAACCCTCTCCTCCTATGGCCCAGTGGGCATTCCCCTTGCATATGCATGTGGCCCCCCCAGCCTATCCTCCCATGGTCCAGTGGGCAGACTCACCCAACAGCCAGCAACTACGTATGACAAATCCTTCTATGTAGTGGGGTAGTGAGGAGTTCCGTAGCACCATGGCATCATGCGTGGATCCTGGGTATCTGGCACAGCAATGTGTTATTATCTGGCTGGCATCACACACCATCTGTACATTGATGGAGTGGTATAGCTTCCGATTTTGGTACACCGCCTCCACGGTATGTGGGACTACCAACTCTACGTGGATGCAGTTGAGGCCACCAATTACATTGGGCATGCCTTCCAGTGCGTGGAATGCTATTTTGGTGGCATTCGCCTCCTACGATGTCCGTGGCAGGGGTATGTAGGCCCTTGCGTGCTTTAGTAGTGCATCCACCACTTGGTTTAGCACAACAGATAAGCTTGATTGTGACATGCCATGCATTAGGCCCACTGTGTGTTGGTAGGTGCCTGTGGCCAGGAAGTGGAGCATAGATCCCACCTTCAGAAGGGGGGCGGGGGGTGGATGTGCGGATTTTGATCAGGCTGAACAGGTCTTCCTGGATTAATTCCACTATGGTGGTAATGGTGTCCCTGTCCAGGCGGTACAGGTTGTGGATCTGTGCTGGGGTTATGCCAAATGGATTTGCCCTTATACGTGGAATTGGTGGCTGTCTGCGGGGAACAACTGTCTGCACTCGTGGGATTTGCTCAGCCGGTCTCACCCTCCTTCTCCTGCGTCTCCTCTGTGTTGTCTGTTGTACTGCCTGCTCAAGGAGTAGCAGTGCAGGAATTTCCTCCAGCCCCAGTATGGCAAGTGCAAGTGGTATCATTTTGGTGTGGGAAGGGGTGTGGTGTTTGGGTGTACTCCTTTTGTGCTGGGCCTGACTCCATTGCCTCCACCTGTGCTGAGGGTGTGCACCTGTGGCAGTTGGTTACACAGCAGATTGCTGTTAACGGGTGATCCGCGATGCCAGTTTTTCCGGCATCAAGGTGGACCTTCTTACCGGCATCTGGATGCCGGTATGTACATGTCCGTTTGACTCGTGATGTCATCTTCCTTGCGGCATGACGGTATTACTGGCACGGTGCCCGCGCGCGCCCGCATGACGATACAGTGGTGCATGGCCACAGCGGATCCTTGTCGATGCCGGTAGGACCGGCATCTAGGGTTGTAATACTGCGGACCGTAAAGGATGCCGGTATTGCCTTACCGGCTCTGTTATTATCGGACCACCAACCTCGTAATGAGGCCCACTGTCTTGCTAGACGCACTCTCAAGATGTGTTCCATATTGGAACTCACTGACCTTTCCCATTTAAATAGGGGAACATCATTTCTGTACACAGGCAAGAAGGCAGGACATGCTAGGCACTACATACACAGTGTGGAGTGTAGTGAGTGAATTCTCGTTGCCACCATCAGCCTGGGCTAAAAATGTAACATCTTTCTAGTACCTACAAATACCACTTTGTCTTGTCAAGCACTATAGTTCTGGGGTGCTCTACATTAAGTGGAGAGACACTAGAAAAAGACTTCTGTCACATTCCATGCACCCATGCCTGTGTGACACAAGGGAATTCAAGAATCAATGAGTAAGATCTTAAAAGACGGCATTTGTACCCGTCAAAGAAAGTGCCACATTATCACAGGAATACAGCACTGTGAACTGTCATCTAATCATATTGTCTGCTCCAGGAGAGCAGCAAGGGATTAGAGATTTGTGAGCACATCTTACTTGCCACTCAATGGTTCCTACATCATCCAGTTCAATGGAAAATGCAGCAGTGTGCCTGTGGGAATTGCCAGTCTGATCACTATCACCCAGGTGACCCAGGTGGTCCATTGCTGTGGAATAATTCGTCAACTACCAGTTCGTGCTGAACCAGTGCAAGTGCAATGGCCTGAAGACAAACACAGGAATGTCCAGTTCTCACTGCTGTCACTGAGATTGGCATAGGTGTAAAACTTTAAGGTAACAATAACCCGTGCATCCGTCCATTTTGGACCCATTACATAGCAATAACTCATTCCTCTTTCCCCCCCAAGAAATGTGTAGAATGAGTCTTGCTTTGTTTTTTGGCATAAAAAGGCTGCAGACTTATTTTCCACAATAACATAACACCACACTGTACACATTAGTGGAAATAACTCAGAAGATACAGCGACTGCTCCGTGTCCGACAACCTGCTTCCCCCTTTCTTTCCACAAGTCCATTATAGGCCCAACTCTCCCAACCCTTTGCGCCTGAGCTTCGCCTGCCCATGCAGGTGTTCCTGGGCGGGGAGAGTGCCGTTTCCTTGGGGGAAGCTGAGCCCTTGTTGTTCCCCCCAGACGCCCATGCCGTTCAGGCTCCCAAGGGGCGTTGGTCTGAGAAGGGCGAAGACCCTTCCGGCTTTCTCCTGGCTCATCCGGAGTCTGTCTCTTGTGTTTGGTTGCCCAAACACCGCCACACCGCCTGTCGTCCTGCGACGTCGACGATCAGGCCTCCTTGCTTGTCCTGTTTGTTAAAACAAAGTCCTCTGCTGCTAGGCGGGCGTCCCACTGCCAAGGCTAGCTGGTGCCTGCAATGGGAAGCCCGCTAGTTATAAAGAGGGGGTAGCCCCTCTCCTTTCCATTGTTGCCCTTCGCGGGCTTTTCCTCCGTTTTGCCGCGCTGCTTCCTTTCGTGGGTTTTCCCTTGTTTTTGCCGCGCTTCCTGCGGGCACCTACCTTTCATCCTGGGAAGGGGAAGGATAGGAGGAGGACACCGCCCGGGTTATCGGGGTGCCTCCTCCATTTTGGGATTTCGTCGTCGTCACTGGCGTTGCCAGAACAAGGGGTGCTGTGGAGCAACCAGGTCAACATGGCAGCTTCTTCCTAAACTCTGTGTGAAGCGGGCGCTACACGCCATTATCATCGGGCCATTACACCCTTAAGTGTTCCTGACTATTTGGGTCGTTTCTGGACACAGTGCTTGCCTGAAACCGGCAAAACACGCCTTCATCTCCAGGCCACCGTAAGGCTGCAGACTGGGCGGCGTGCAGCTAGGCATCCCACAACGAACAGAGTTGCCACAGAGAAGGGGCCATGAGCTCTGCAGCTCAGAGCGGGCCCGGTTTACAGACATCAGACTCATTTGCGGGTCGGGAGGCGTACCCCAGCGATGAAACCAGTTTGGACATGCTCAGCTGCAATGCATGGGCTGGTGGTGTCCGGCTCCACTGTGTGCAACTGAAGCCGCCAAACCCTGCTTCAAGATTATGGCTGCGACAGTGGCACGGAGGCTCACTTGATAAGAGTGGCGGAGTGTGTGGTAATGAGCCCGGCTGCGGCAGCGGTTGTCTGCCAGATTCTGCAGATGTGCACAGTTGGCACTGCTCTGGGCCGTGTGTGTGGAGACCCCGGAAGCCCCCGGCTTAGTGCGCATACTTGCCAACCCTACAGATTTAGGCAGTAGGCTACTGCTTTTTAAGCAGTCCTACCACCTACAGATTTGGGTGACAGATTCTACTGCTTTTTAAAGTGGCAGGTAATTTATTTGACTCTAAGGCAGGATGCAGGACAATTAGCCTGTGTAGTGGGCTAGTAGGTGACTACTTTGATTGGGCTCAGACCAATCCACTAACCTGCACTCTTGCCGGGACCCTTAGGTGAACCACCAGTGATGGCAAGTGGCAAAGTGTAACACCATCACACAGCATCAGTCTCCATGTCATTGATTGTTCACCTTGCACTGCAAGAATACATATTTATTGCCCAGGCTGCTGCTGCTACAGAGTAGTGGCAAACGTTGCCTACTAGCTGTGTGTGATTCCCTTCTGTGAAGTTAGGTAATTCAATTTGGTGTTAACTTACCATTCAGAATTATACTTTTTTTTTTTTTTACATTTGAGCATCTTTCATTATCGTGCTGTTTGATGGGTTGTGTATTTTACAATGCTTCAATGGTGCCAATAATGTATTTTTGTATTTCCTGTGATGTCATTGTTATGCAAATTATTAATTTTGAAACTTGAAAAATCCTACATCTTTTTTGTTACAGAATGTTGGCAAGTATGAGTGCGTGCAGGTATTGGGCGCCAACAAACACCAGCAGCGTGGGAGGAGGTGGCCTGCAGCAGTGGCACGCTTCGAACTGCTGAGGCCTCCAGGTGAGCAGACATGGGCCCGGGAAGCTCATCCAGGCCTCCACAATACTTGAGACCAAGTGGGTAGGGCTTGATGCAGTGTAGATCCCGTGCAACCATAATATCAACTGGATCCTGAACGTGTACACTGAGCAGAGAGGGAAGAGTCTGGAGTGCAGTCGGTATCCTTACTGTTGTTGACTTATATGTAGAGGGCCGCTTTGTAAGTTGGGATGACTTGAAAATAGTCGCAGGTGATATTCCGCTGCAAACACTACATTATTTACATATGTGAGCGGCAATGTTCGCTAATGAACCTCCTGCCCATGCATGTTTGTCATACATATTACATACGTCCTCCGTCAAAAAAAAGGATTTCCATGCTGTATAAACTGGCACAAACTATGGGCAAGCACTCAGCACAACTCGTCCCAAATGGTGCAGTGATCTCCAAATTGAGTTTACTGATACATAGTTGAGGGCGATATACGCTTTGTCGAAAGGAGTATCTTTGAATTCAAAATATAGGCTGAGGGCTCGAAATTGAGGGGAGCTGGGAGCTATTTAGCTCCTGCTTATAGCATAGTAGAGCCTGGTTAGCTTAAAACCAACAACTACCAGGAGATACTTTTAGCTTCTAGGGCCAACTGGTGCCTTCCAAACATGTAAATGTGACATTAAATTTGATTATTTGAGAAGGTTAATAATGAAGAATTAGAACACATCTAATATACATTTAAACACAAAGGTTCATTAAAAATGGACACAAAGTTAAATTAGCATTTCTGGTAGTTCCTGGTTCCCCTGTGGTAGCTCCTGCTTACAGGGTGAATTCCGACAGCTAGGAGTTGGTTTTAGCTCCTGCTTATCGAATCTCAATTTCGAACCCTGTAGGCTTATTCATTTCAAGAAGCATACAGAAAAAAGGACCAAACAGGGGTTTCCTTTGAACAATACATTTATTTATACATTACCAAAGAAAACATTCAATTCTTTAAAGTAAAAAGAATTTCATAAAGCCAGAGGCAGCTAATATTTTAAAAACTGTACAAATTCACACAAACAGCAGACAAACTCTATCATGCATACCACATACTGCATACAAACAACCAATCTCCAAAACTGATAAAAATCAAAGACATATTACAACATCTTTTTTTCTTTATTTATTGCTTGGTTTATTACAAAACGTTCATATTTTATATACATCTTATAGTTCATCTTTTACAATATGAAGTTTCCATAAAAGAGAACAACAATATTTGCATCTCAAATCTATTAACAGTTTAAAACTTCCTCAAAAAGTGTAATTACAGCAAAAATCATTGAGGGTTGAGGGGCTCACCCCAAACAAAAACATGCTCCACCAATCTTCTGGTGTTAAGGTTTTAAAATGTTTACCAATATCACACAAATATTTCATTCTGTGACAAGGTGTTTTGAAGAGTCAATCAAATCTCTCCCATTGCAGAACCTGCAACGTGAATCAGGATCCTCTACCTGTCTCTGTGGACTTAGAACCTCTCTGGTAGGCAAGATGTTTAATCTTAACCGCATAAATAGTCCCCGAAAAGAGGACATGGATACTCAGTTAGATTTGCCAGCAGTTGATTAATAGATCTCCTTTCATATGGCAAATGCAATGCTAGTCTATTTGTAGCCCTTCCAGCCTGTGTATTTATCCAGATTACAACATCAAAACTATTCTCAAAAAGATACACGAACAACCAAGTTAATCTAAAGGACATACCAAAGAAACAATTAAAATAATAATGAAAAAACCTAACTAATTTTCATTAGTCCAAAAATCCACAATTGAACAGTCTTTTGGGGCCTAACAGTATCTCATAGCTCCAAGGACGCAGATGAAGAGTCCACAGTCGCACAGATTTACAGCCTGATGGCATCTCATAGGCCTTGTAGGGGAGGACTGGCCGCGAGGCCCTCCTCACCTGCAGCCTTCTCCCCAGGTGAGGACCATGACTCGGTGGCTGTCCCCTCATGCCACCCGGGCCCAGGTGGAGGAGGGTTCACCCGCCGACGACATTGCCCACACGTATCCGTTCCCTGCATATACCAAAATTCAGTTAGGCCTAGAAGCCATCTTGTCTAGCAAACATGGCGTGAGTTCAGCACACTGTAACGAGGCCCCCACCTTTGGAGGGCCTTTCATGCATCCCTGCCGCCGCAGTAGCCCTGGTAGATCCGCTGCGAGCGCGTTCCCATGAGAAAGCCGGGTATGAGCTAACCCGAGATGTTAACACTGTAACATTTCATCGTTCACCATGTAATATTGCACCCCGCACGACCTGGTCCGCGAGGCCAGGGTGATGAAAAAACAAGCTGAAGCATTGTTAGCTGAAGAAAGTAGAAAATAATTCAAGTATTGATATTAATGAACTACCTCTGTTTAAACAGATCCTGCAAACTGTGAATGAACTATAAAGATGCAACGTTACATGATACCACCCCAGGTCTGGACTAGTGCTGCTATAACCACAGAGAAAGATGTCGACCAAATGTATAGCCTTTATCTGTATAAGTGTTCTTACAATTTTATGTAGAAACCTGAACTCATATATGTTTTCTCAATCACCTAAAGCAGCGAGCATCAATTTCTGTAGGCCATAACCTAGAACTACCTCGTGTAACGTTTAATGTACATAAAATAATCACACCATGTAGTAAATATAATGTTAGGTAACGAAAAGGTACTCGGACCGACTGTATTAAAGAAATGTGTAACGAAATTGAAATATATATATGTGTGTTTAAATAACATCAAAATAAGGCGGAACATTATAAAAGTTCCGCATTCAAAAGTTAGCAACGCACGAGGAAAAAACCTTTGTGAATATATGCAAGGCCATTCTCCCTCCCACCCTACCAAGCCTGCCAGATAAGGAAGCTAAGGCCTGTGCCGCGCTCCCTCACCTCCCCCAACCAAGCTGGAGCCGCTTCAGAGAGTCAGAGGCCCCGGTACCGCACCCAAGGCCACAGCCCGCCACCTGTGTTATTTACAGCACGGTAATAAACCCACGTTTGAATCCACTGATCTACCAGCACCCTCTCGTAAATTCCACAACCCTCCCCCTAGACCACCCCAAGAATCATGACCCCGTGCTAACGCGGCAGACAGACATGTATCATTCGGCTCAGGCCCCAGAGCCCAGCCCCTCGACCTAAAATACCGGTCAGTAGGACACAGGTAAATCTCACCCCAACCGACAACCACCGGACCTCTCACGAGGTGCATTCCTCATGTGTTGCGTTTATCTTATAAGACAAACTGCTGAGCGATTTATTGATGAACTTAGATGTCGTTTCTTGAATAACTGCAGTGTGCATGGCCTAGGGCAAACGAGTCAGGAAAGGTATTCATCTTTGTCACAGGCTGCCCCAGCATACCAACACCGCTCGGATGACCTCAAGCTGGCCTGCCAGGCCCAACCCAACCCACGAGGCTGACCAGTGACGTCCTCACGCCAAGACCAACCACGCTGCAGCAACACCTATAGTTAGTCGACGCCACCCAATCCCAATTAACTTGTGCCCCCTATAGTGTGTAGGTTCTGATGACGTTTTTTGTATTAGAAATACGCCTGTCTTTGCTATTGTCAGACAGAGCGCTCTCGGAGGTTGCAGAGTTCTTTGCATGCCCTAATCTTTGGATAAACTCCTACTTACGCTCACCCGCACTCTGTCTTGGTCTTATTCCCACTACGGGAGAGTCCCTTATTGTCTCTCATTGCGGGGAGGATCGTGCTGAAATTGGGGGCGCTTCCTTTCAGTGGTGACCCCGATAGCGTGATATCTCCAAATTATTTTTCCTAACTCCCTTTTAACGACCCCCTTGTAGCACGAGAATCTCCGGTCGAGAAGGGATACGCACGGTGAGCCGGCTCCGGGAGGCTGCCCGCCAACGGCGACTGGCACAATAAGAAGTGCGCACTCAATGAGAAAGGGTACGGGATCCCGATTGGAAAAAAATCCCCTTTGAGTGCCGCTCGCCGGAGCCAGGGGCTGACCGTTGAGTTACCGGTGACACCGCCTGGACGGACCCAGTTTCGGAGACTATCGGTTCAAGACGGGCACGTGAGTACTGAGTGCGAGCGATCGTAAAGGGGAAGGGAGGGGAAATTGTGAACAGAGGAACGGGGACAGGTAGAGGAGAAGAATAACGGGGGTCTACTAAAGACGGGTCTTGAAACTTTCTTTATCTTTTCTTTGCATATGGCCATTAGGAGTAAGAAATAAGTGAAGTGGTAGAAGTGACGGAAACCTAGCTCCGAAAGGGGATGGAAGGCGGCGCCGCATAGTGCTATCTAAACTAGTACTGGGAATATATGAAGAAGTAAGACATAAGTTATTGGTGTCTGGCAGAGGGAGACACCGGGAATATTTTTTAGTGATAGCTACTCTCTCTATTTCTTTTTTCCATTCCACGGGGCAGGGGGAGAAAGCGAAAAGGGTATAAGGTGAATATACTTGTAGAAGAACTATAAAATAGGGAGCACATTTGTAGGAGTGGGGATTAAGTAGTGGCACGTACAGACGTGAACATAGTAACTTTAGCAGAAAAACAGGGACAGCTGGCCAGGGAGGAAAGGGAGGAAAAAAGACGAGGTGTGAGTGGAAAGCATTGCGAAGGGTGCGCGCACCGTGTGAGTGTTGGAGACGAACGGTTGACCGCGAGGTGGCGCCAGAGAGTGTTGACCAAAACTGGTATTTGATCAGTTGCGAGTGAAATCACATGAGAGTGTATGGGAATGAGAAGGAGATGAGCTATGGTAAGTGAGAAAGGACTTGCGCAGTGAAAAAAACTGGGTGATAATTTTTGAGAGGTCCGCCCTTGTCTGTGCCATACAGGTATACGTATACATATCTACACCTAACTAAAAGTAAAAAAGGCGGACACGACTGTGTTAGAGATTTAGAATATGGGGGCCGAAACTCCCCTGTCACATATTTGTAAAAGCTTACCGGGATACGCTGAACGAATAAATAAATATCACGATCAATGGGTGACAGAATTGAAAGGGGAGGGTCTGCCCCAGATTTGGCCCGAGGGAGGGTCTTTTGACAAAAGCGTTCTTGATATGGTACGAGCATGCATCAGCCTCAAGTATAAGGGGAAGCAGTGGCAAAATAGGAAGGAGATATTAGACCTCTGGAGATTGTTTGAGGAAGTACCACCACCCAAAGCTCCGGCACCAAATAGTGATCTCCCTCCCACCACAGATAATCCACTGATGATTCCAAGAGAGGAAAAGGAACAGCTAAGTACGGAACAACCTACAGAGGTGATTAGTTTGTACCCGATATTACCTAAACCAGCCCCCGCAGCAGGATATAGCGACCCTACTTATGTGCCTCCCCCCACAACTGGTACACTACAAAGACCAACAGCCCCCCCACCATACGAAAACACCAGAGAGCGCGCCCAGGGAAGTACACAGAGAGTGGATATAGAGAAGCTAACAAGTGAATTAGAGTCAAGGCTTACTGTGGCAAGGGATGAACTCTCAAGAATAAAAGACATATGTGAGCGCACGGCGTGCACCCCTATACAATCGGGACGCACGTCTAGAGCGTCGAGCGAAAGTAGGCACATCGAGGAAGGATGGAAAAAGGGAGAAATACTGTTCAGAATTGAGGAAGAGCCGACGCGAATAATAGAGATAGGAGCAGTAGAAGGGAGCATTGGTGATGTATCACGAGAGAGAGGGATCAGAGAGGACTTGTTATGTGATGTCAGAGGAGGATTGGATGAGAGTGATAGGTTGAGTATGGCAGTAGGGGGGGAAAGCGAGGAGGTGGACGGTGCATGTTCGCTAGGGACTATAGACGACGAATGGATGGGACGACTAAGAAATAGGGTGGGGAAGATGGCGTCGTTAGAGTCCGCAGCGACTAAGGAAAGGGAGGGTGCAACCTCAAAAGGGAAGCTACAACTTCCATTGATACACAGGGGGGGGGGGAGACCAAACTATATACCATGGGCTCAGATGGATAAGGCTAATTTAATGAAATTATTGCCCCAGCTGTCAGGAGGGGCGAGCAAGTGGATATATGCATTTGAGAAACATACCGCCGGCATACCGTTGGCAGTAGGCGATGTGAAAAGCCTACTAGTAACAGCAGTAGGAGATCAAGCGGACAGAGTATGGGCTAAGGCTGGTTTCCCGGCAGTGACGTTGGACTGTGATCGCCATGATGGGGCTTCCTTTAATACAGTGCGAGCAAGGGTGTGGGACGCACTGAGGGAGACATTCCCAGATACCCCTGACTTACAGTCAGTGATGCAATGTACAATGAATGACGGGGAAGATGCTATGGATTACATTCTCCGGGTGCAGGAGATGTGGAGAGCGGAAACGGGCACGCCCTGGCACCAATCCACATCCCTATTCTATTTCATCATTAAGAGAGGGCTCCCAAAAGAGGTGCAGAAGGCACTCGATAAAATAGCGGGCGTTGAGGCAAAGGGGTGGCCAGAGATCCAAAGTATAATAGTGCACCATTGCAAAAGGATTAAAGAGAGAGAGAAGGAAGTAGCACAGAGAAGGTTGGCAGACGAGGCAAAGTTGGTACAATCAAAACTGGTGAAGGTTGCAGCAGCGGTAGCAGGGCTCCCACTCATGAGGGAGGGAGAAGAAGGAGAGGAGGGGCAAATAGCAATACAAGGAAGAATAGCAGCAAATTGGGCAGGACAAGGACAACGACAGTGGGCTGAGCAGGAGCAGAACGGAGGTCCAACGTGGCAAGAGTGGGCCCCAAGAGGGGGAAGAGGTGAGTACAGGAGCCGAAGAGGAGGACAAGGGTATGGAGGAATGGGAGGAAATGGGTGGCAGGGTCCCAGAGGTCCACAGGGGAGCTGCTGGAATTGTGGGAGATGGGGGCACTACTCAAGAGAGTGCAGGAGCAGACAAAACAACGGGTTCCAGGAGATAGAACAGTACGGTCACCCCCACCCAGGAAGCCCCTATGGCCTCCCCATGGGACAATACCAACAACCGGAAAATGTAGGACAAAGAAGTAACACAACCACACGGACATCAGTACAGAACACAAAATCATCCACAGAACAATGACAATGTGCAATACACGCCAGGTAACACTTTCGCCACAGTAGCTAACGGAGCTCCTGCTCCCGCACCTTACAGCGGGGTGTCAGTAGTTTCGGGGAACATTTTTGATCAAGGGGGGGCAATGAGACACCCCGCATAGGACAGCCCACAGAGAGCACTTGCGTGTCCAGTACTATCTACGACCCACAATGCATCAGAGGAACCATTGATAGGGGCGCAGATAGGAGACAAGCAGTTCATATTCATGGTGGATTCGGGAGCGGAGAAATCATGCATTAGAGAGGGCCGGTTCCCGCTATCTAATAGAACGTTAGAGACGCAGGGGTTCTCTGGGGCTGTAATTGAAGTTCCTTACACAGAGGCATTGGATGTGACAGTGGGGGGTAAAACAGTGAAAGCACCCTTACTGTACTATGAACACTCTCCCATTAATTTGCTGGGGAGAGATCTCTTAAGCAAACTAAATATGACAATATCATTCACAGGGAGCGGTATCGTATGTTCGACGCCAGGAATATGCCCCCTCCGCATATTAACAGTAATACACGGCCACACAATCATGCAAGAGATCAGAGGGTTACCAAGAAACGAGGAGATGTTTGTTGAGGGCATGAGAACATTGGCTCTCATAGTACCAGAACTAAAAAGGATGGATTGGAGGATTCCAGCCGAATTCCTTTTCCGCCCCATAGAAAGCCCCGACACTGCTCCCGGGTCAGTGCTATCGTTGGATTTACACGCAGTACACGTGTCAGCAAACAGAATATGTGTGATTGGCGTTGACATGGAAGGATGTGAGTGGCGGACAGTACTGTGTACAAATGCAAATATCCCACTGAGGGAGCTCTCGGACGAGGAGCTATTTTCTGACGCTGAGACAGATGGCGAAATAGTGATGGAACTAGCAATGCCGTGCGACATTGTAGTTACAGCCAGAAAAACTCAAGTTGAATTAATGGCAGTAGTAGGAGCACCACATGCATTCTTTGATGACGACATGAGGTTAGTACCCACTAACATATGGACAAATGGCCCCCATGATGTGGGGCTATTACATGGGGTTCAGCCTGTGGTAATAAAACTGAAACAGGGAGCAATTCTACCCCGGGTAAAACAATATCCATTGTCACGCGAAGCAGAAGAAGGGATCAGAGAGACACTAGATGCACTGCTAGCACAAGGAATAATAGTGCCCTCAAACTCCCCATGCAACACATGCATTTACCCGATTAAAAAGGCGAAGGGAGGTTCATGGAGGATGATACAAGATTTACGCCCACTCAATGATGTGATTGAGAAGGAGTTCCCTTTAGTCCCGAACCCGGCGACAATACTGAGCAACATTCCGAAAACGGCATCCCACTTCACAGTTATTGACTTAAAAAATGCATTTTTCTCGATTCCCTTAGCAGAAGAGAGCAGGTACTTAACAGCGTTTACACTAGGGGGGAGGAGGTTCGAACATTGCAGACTACCACAAGGATATTGCGAGAGTCCAAGCATATTCAACAGGGTACTACATGAAGATCTGGGGAATTTGTCTGTAGAAAGCACAGTGATTCAGTACGTTGATGATTTATTGGTTTGTGCACAAACTGAGGAGGAGTGTAGAAAGGACTCAATAACACTCCTGACATTATTGGCCAATAAAGGGTACAAGGTGGACAAGGGGAAGTTACAATACTGTCTGACAGAGGTCCTATACTTGGGACAGCTGATATCAAAGGATGGCAAGCGGATCATACCAGACAGGGCACAGGCGATTAGAGCAGTGGGGGTACCCAAAACAGTAAAAGAGATGCAGAAATTTCTGGGTATGTGCAACTATTGCCGAGCATGGATATTGGATTACGCAGCATACACAAGGCCCTTGTTACAGGCTCTAAAAGAGGCACAGCAGGACAACAAGCACATAGAATGGACAGGAGAGATGAACACAGCATTTAACTCACTAAAGGAACTGATATCAAGTGCTCCAGTACTAGCAAACCCAGATTATGGGCACGAATTCTTCCTATTTTCACACTGCAAAGGAACACTGATGACAGCAGTACTGACACAAAAGACATCGTTAGGGCACAAACCACTGGCTTACTATAGTGGCACCCTAGACGCAGTTATGCAAGGTCATTTCGCGTGCGAGCAATCCCTAGCTGCAGCCGCGTTCGCAATTGAGAAAAGTGCCACAATAGTGATGGGCTGTCCTGTGACACTGTTTGTGGAACACTCACTATTTGCAATATTAGAGCGATCAAAGAGCACATTGACGACACAACGAGCCACAGCATATGAAATAATACTGTCCAGCGCAAACATCCATATAGTAAGATGTAAAACAGTGAACCCGGCCACATTCATCACAGAGGCGTGCACCGTAGAGGACATGCAGAACCACAATTGCGCTACATACACAGGTGACGAAGGTCAGGATCAAGTAATTTCTGAGAATGCCCTGAACGAGGGAAAGGTGTATTTTGTGGACGGGTCAGCATCAATAGACATGGAGACAGGAGAGAAACATGTGGGTATGGCAGTTGTACGATTAGAAGAAGATGAATACGAGACACTAGTGCAACACCGCCTCCCATCACACTATTCAGCCCAAGCAGCAGAACTAATAGCGCTAATAGAAGCCTTGCATGCCGCCAAGGGGTGCGCAGTGACAATATATACCGACTCAGCATACATGACAACAACAGTACACGGCGGGTTGGCACGGTGGGGGCGGAGAGGGTTTCGACGAGCAGATGGAACACCAGTTCAACATGCAGAATTATTAAAAGAACTGATTGAGGCCCTGCAAGAGCCCACGGCAGTGGCCATCGTAAAATGCCAAGCCCACACCACAAATACAGATTTTATATCTTTGGGGAACGCGGCAGCAGACGCCGCTGCCAAAGAAGCTTCGTATTTACAGAAAGGTGCAGTAGGAGAGTACATGTTGCACCACACAGCAAGCCAAGAGGTCCCCACAGGATACAACATGATGCCCACGCAGGAAATTATAGAGCTGCAAGAGGGAGCTAGTGCAGAAGAAAAATTGCTGTGGACTAAGAGGGGATGCAGCAAATCGCCGACTGATTTATTGTGGCGACAAAAAAGCTCAGGAAAAGCGGTAATGCCAGTTAAACTGTTAGAAATAGCATTTCAACAACTACACTTTCCTGCACATAATGCAAAGCAACACATAATGGCAGACATACAAGAAGATTGGTTTGCACCTTGCCTCCATGAACACATCACCAGGCTGGCTTTAGAATGCACGACATGTCAAATTTACAACTCAGGTATGACATTGCGCACACTGAGAGGAACGATACCAAAACCAAATGGTCCATTCAGGGAGCTCCACATTGATTATGTAGACATGGGAGAAAGATGTAACGGGGCTCGCTACATGATTGTGGTTGTATGTCCATTTTCGAGGTGGGTGGAGGCAGGCCCCTGTGCGCGCCCAGACGCGAAGGGCGCCGCGAAGTTCCTAGTGCGGGAAGTGTTCCCGCGCTGGGGGATTTGCGACGTTATTCGCTCAGACAACGGCACACATTTTGTTAATGAACTATTCAAGGAAGTGACTACGCTATTGGGAATAAAGCACAAATTATGTTCGATTTATCATCCTCAAAGTAATGGCGTAGTGGAAAAGATGAACGGTCTGTTAAAAAGCAGATTGTCAAAATTGTGTTTTTCCCTTAAAAAGACCTGGATGTACTGCCTGCCCTTGGCCCTGTTCGAGTTACGAAACCAGCCCAGCAAAGACCACCATTTGTCCCCGCATGAGATCGTCACGGGAAGGAGAATGCACACAGCGCATTCGCCTCTCCGTGAACGTTCTGATGCACACAGAAGTGCAGCGTTATTGGGGGAGGAGTTCACAGAGTATTTGAAAAAACTGACACGGGCAGCGCGCGTAATTGCAAAGCAACTAGCCCCCCCCTCTACAAGAGAGGAGGGGAACACAACAGAAACAGAGAGACTGCCTGAAAACCCATTACAACTAATGCCTGGTGACCACATATATGTCAGAAGTTTTGTGCGAAGGTGGAATGCGCCACGTTTCCATGGCCCTTACGAAGTAGTGTTTTGTACACCCACAGCAGTAAAGGTGAAGGGCCTACGATATTGGGTACATTTGACAGACGTACGCAGAGCCTATAGCGCCGTGGAAGGTGAGGTACAGGACGAGGCACAGGCAACTGCGGACAATGAAGTGGTGCAGAATGAATGATGGAAATTTTGTGTGCATTAAGTGATGAACATTGGCCGCGACTGGCGCACGACAAGTGTACTGAAATGAATATGTGTATATATATATATATGTAATTTTTTACAACTTTTTAAAGGGTTTTGTAGGGTTTTTTGTTTTAGAAAAGTTTTTTTCTCAACTTTCCTCTTCATATGAGAAATAATGTACGAATAATAATGATTGCAAAGTTACCTTGTCTGTGGACACACCCCCTCCCTTACCCACTCCCATACTTTGTCGGACAAAAAAAAAAAAAAAAATGTCACAACGTTATAAATGTTTACATGCTTGTACTTAATGCACTTTTATGTTTCAAACAGGATTTACTATGGCATCGAATGGGCAGCCTGCAACTAATAGATTTGTTAGGTTTAGAGAAATGTTAGTGGATAGATTGACATATTCATACGAATGTGGTTTATCAATGTGTGTTATTGTGTTCTTCATCTCAATGTTTTGCCTAGTAACATATTGGGTCATAGCGTTCATCTCTACCGAGATGAACGAGGAGGGAGGGGGGAGCAACACCACCCTTGCCCCTGGCACGAATTCAATTACAAGTATGAATATCAAAGAAGGTGATTTTTTGGTCTGGGATGGATCACGTCTTGTTTGGGGTTACTATACTACACCATCCACTGCTGCCCCGTTACAATCAAGAGATAAAGATATGAAAAATGACACAATGGTCCTACCTGAAATATATAACAGCCCCACTACCCTTCCCGCCCCGATACAGAACAGCGACTTGTTGTTTATTGAGGAAAATGGAAAAGTAATTACGATGACAGAACACAAATTCATATATGAGGAATTGGAAAAGGGGGGAGGGAATGAGAAAGGGGGGCCTATTCTTTCACCTATCGAAACTAAAAGGTATAGGAGAGGGGAGAGAAGTAGGCGAAGAAGAGAGACAAGCAGGAAGGGGTATGATGAGTATTATGGGTTAGGATTAGATAAGATGGAAGACCCACGACACCCCCACCAAGCAAATAAATGGTATGCAGATATGAGTACAACAGCTAAACAGACAACCAATGAAAGCTGCTATGTCTGTTCGCTTATCCCCCATGCATCAGGTACGCCCAAAGTGTTGTTGCCAAGAGAATTGCCCATTGTGGATGCCCAATGTCTCCTTCATCTCACACTGTGTAGAATAAAGAACACCTTTCAAGCACACGATGTCTCTTTCAAAATGATACAGGACAGCAAAACGTGCTATTCAAAAGCGTCTGGAGTGGTCTGTCTTAAAGAACCTTTCTTTGCAATACAAGGGACGCTGTTTTCCGAAAACAAATGGAAAGATGAAGAAGTACTGTGCAAAGCGGAAGCACTGAAAGGTGTCCAACCAGACAAGCTGCGGTGGATGGAAAAAACGTGCTTACCAATATGGAAAGAACACATCTCTAAACTAACATGGGTAACAGCGATGGAGAAACCCTTCAAGCTACAAAGTGAAATACAAAACGAACTATGTTTCAAGGGAGAAGGAAAAGTGGCAATGGGAACGAATAAAAACTGTAACAAAACTCTCACCATCCCAGACATGAAAAAAGGAACAGCAGCACTAATGGACACATACTGGGTATGCGGGAATCAGGCTTACTTGCACCTTCCCCAGGCATGGAGTGGCAGCTGCTCAATGGCCACTTTGCATTCGGCCTTAATGGTGATTCCAGAAAGTCACGTCGACGAGAATAAGCGGACGCAAGGAAACGTGAACAAGGATGCCACATCTCCCACTGCAGAAGCGCACCTCTATGTCCTGTCCTCCGGAGGGAAAGAAAAGGAGCTATTACGGAACAAGCGAACATCAAACTACATATCACAAGCCTCATCCGATTTATTGGCACAGATCCCAGACAGGTATCGCCTGTTTAGCTCCGTGGAAACATTTTTTGCCTCACTAGTTTCAAGTGTCCAAGCAAGAGCAAATGCAAAATGGCTCCAGATCACACGGTGGGAACTGATTCAGCTGGCCAATGACACTGAAGAGGGGTTCAACATAATAAAGGTGGAACTACGAGCTCTGCGACTAATGACCATGCAGAACAGGTATGTTCTGGACCTGCTAACAGCGATCGATGGAGGTGTTTGCCGAAAAATAGGAAGTGCGTGCTGCACGTTCGTACCTTCTGAAGATGCAGAAAATGGGTCCCTGTCCCACGTCATTGAAGCGGTACATAACCTGGGAGAGAAGATGAAGATGGAAGGTGGGGCCGAAGATAGCTCATGGTTCGACAATCTCTTCTCCTGGGTTCCCTCATGGCTTGGACTGGCGATGAAGTTCTTGATACCAGTTGTGGTGGTCCTCCTCGTGGTGTTCTGCCTATGCCAGGTGGGCCTCCGATGTTGTGCTAATGCAGTCCCTAACGGTGCGATGATGATGGTGACAATGGGCAACTCTGGTGGTACAATTAAGGCGACACAAGAGGTACATGTACAGACAGGAACAGATAACACTCCCAGATACCAGTTAGTGCCTATGTGCCGTGATAAGTACATAGTAGATAAACTATGGCACACCACTATCAAAGAGCCCCGAGATGTGGAACTGGAATGGTATGAGGAGGTCTGGGTAGACTTGGAAGGGACTGGTGACTGTATATATTTAACCTGTACCCCAGATGAGTATGCTAGAAGAGGTGAGAGCTTGAGGGGGGTATGCAGAGCTTGGATGCCTAGAAAAGGAACACCTGCATGGGATGACGCAGTGATAGAGGAGCAAGAATGTAGAAGATTAGAAGAGCTAAAGAATTCGTTACTTTAGTAACGAAAGGGGGGAAATGTAGGGGAGGACTGGCCGCGAGGCCCTCCTCACCTGCAGCCTTCTCCCCAGGTGAGGACCATGACTCGGTGGCTGTCCCCTCATGCCACCCGGGCCCAGGTGGAGGAGGGTTCACCCGCCGACGACATTGCCCACACGTATCCGTTCCCTGCATATACCAAAATTCAGTTAGGCCTAGAAGCCATCTTGTCTAGCAAACATGGCGTGAGTTCAGCACACTGTAACGAGGCCCCCACCTTTGGAGGGCCTTTCATGCATCCCTGCCGCCGCAGTAGCCCTGGTAGATCCGCTGCGAGCGCGTTCCCATGAGAAAGCCGGGTATGAGCTAACCCGAGATGTTAACACTGTAACATTTCATCGTTCACCATGTAATATTGCACCCCGCACGACCTGGTCCGCGAGGCCAGGGTGATGAAAAAACAAGCTGAAGCATTGTTAGCTGAAGAAAGTAGAAAATAATTCAAGTATTGATATTAATGAACTACCTCTGTTTAAACAGATCCTGCAAACTGTGAATGAACTATAAAGATGCAACGTTACATGATACCACCCCAGGTCTGGACTAGTGCTGCTATAACCACAGAGAAAGATGTCGACCAAATGTATAGCCTTTATCTGTATAAGTGTTCTTACAATTTTATGTAGAAACCTGAACTCATATATGTTTTCTCAATCACCTAAAGCAGCGAGCATCAATTTCTGTAGGCCATAACCTAGAACTACCTCGTGTAACGTTTAATGTACATAAAATAATCACACCATGTAGTAAATATAATGTTAGGTAACGAAAAGGTACTCGGACCGACTGTATTAAAGAAATGTGTAACGAAATTGAAATATATATATGTGTGTTTAAATAACATCAAAATAAGGCGGAACATTATAAAAGTTCCGCATTCAAAAGTTAGCAACGCACGAGGAAAAAACCTTTGTGAATATATGCAAGGCCATTCTCCCTCCCACCCTACCAAGCCTGCCAGATAAGGAAGCTAAGGCCTGTGCCGCGCTCCCTCACCTCCCCCAACCAAGCTGGAGCCGCTTCAGAGAGTCAGAGGCCCCGGTACCGCACCCAAGGCCACAGCCCGCCACCTGTGTTATTTACAGCACGGTAATAAACCCACGTTTGAATCCACTGATCTACCAGCACCCTCTCGTAAATTCCACAACCCTCCCCCTAGACCACCCCAAGAATCATGACCCCGTGCTAACGCGGCAGACAGACATGTATCATTCGGCTCAGGCCCCAGAGCCCAGCCCCTCGACCTAAAATACCGGTCAGTAGGACACAGGTAAATCTCACCCCAACCGACAACCACCGGACCTCTCACGAGGTGCATTCCTCATGTGTTGCGTTTATCTTATAAGACAAACTGCTGAGCGATTTATTGATGAACTTAGATGTCGTTTCTTGAATAACTGCAGTGTGCATGGCCTAGGGCAAACGAGTCAGGAAAGGTATTCATCTTTGTCACAGGCTGCCCCAGCATACCAACACCGCTCGGATGACCTCAAGCTGGCCTGCCAGGCCCAACCCAACCCACGAGGCTGACCAGTGGCGTCCTCACGCCAAGACCAACCACGCTGCAGCAACACCTATAGTTAGTCGACGCCACCCAATCCCAATTAACTTGTGCCCCCTATAGTGTGTAGGTTCTGATGACGTTTTTTGTATTAGAAATACGCCTGTCTTTGCTATTGTCAGACAGAGCGCTCTCGGAGGTTGCAGAGTTCTTTGCATGCCCTAATCTTTGGATAAACTCCTACTTACGCTCACCCGCACTCTGTCTTGGTCTTATTCCCACTACGGGAGAGTCCCTTATTGTCTCTCATTGCGGGGAGGATCGTGCTGAAATTGGGGGCGCTTCCTTTCAGCCTTCAAACCCAACCGGGTATATGATTTATAACGTGTATAGGATTTATAGCGTCTTCATCAGGAGAAAAACACTGCAAAGCAAATCAATAAACACAAACAATACATGTAGCTGCTGGCTGGCAAAGGTGAAAATACACTAAAAATTTGGAAAGCATGCCCTTTTAAATGGAGAGCTTCAAATGACTACATCATAGGGCTGGAAAATGTATCACCTTGGCCTGATGTGTGGTACACATAGGACAATCCCTCCACCGAGTGTGCGTGAAACGGCTGGAAGGACAGAACCCTACCTTTGCCCAAAGAGTGATTTTGGTGTAAAAAGATGAATTTTCCATGCATGGCAGGTGTAAAATGCATGGAAGGATGGAAACACCATCCACATGAATATAAGAGTGTTGTGAACAAGTACCAAGCACGGCCAGTTCCATGTGCTATCATCATATGGCCTGCAAAATGTCCATAGTTATTAGAGATAATTTGCTGAATATGGAAAAAACATCTAAAGCTCATAATATGTGCTGGTAAAACAAACCCATGGCCAGCACTTTAATAAGCTTTCTTTACAGAAAGTTTTTAATAACAGACATACTTTTAGGTTCACACTCACCAATTAAATTAATAGATCAGCAGAAAAGGCATCCGGCAAAATCTGTAATATGTGCTGTAAAAACAATTGCCAAAGCCATTATTAGATTTCTTTACGAACATAATTATATCTGCACACTGAACAAATAACTTGGCAGGGCAGCAAAACATGTGTCCACCAAAAGCAGCCCAAACCGTGGCTGACTGATTAGGTCTGTGCAACCCTTACGCTGTGTTCCATTGTGCAATTAAAAATTGCGTTAGCAGTGAATCTAATGTTAATTGCACACTTTTGTTGTGGCTGTAAACATAATTTGTGTCAAATCCCATTCGCTGCCCAACAGTGTGATGAATTGCCTTCTGCCCTGCGGTAGTACAAGGATAAGTGGAGGCGAAAGCGCTTATTCAGCCCACACACTACTACAAACCAAGAGGGAACCCAATCATAATGTTAAAACAGGCACAGTTAAACGAAATATACCTCCTATGACTTTGTGGTAACTTGAGCCGCAGCAGAGACATCCTCTCTGGGGCAATACACATAGCACTTCCACACGTGAGCTGGGTTCACAGGGCTCACAAAGGTGTGATATCAAATTGATGTGGCTTGGATATTATGAGAGATGCTAGCCATCATACCCACAACTCATGTATGGCTTACATTTACAGTTTAACGTGCCACAGGATAGCAACTCTCATAGTTATGTCATTTTTGGAACAGATGCGCATATCTTAAATGCAGCCCCTATGCTGAAGGGACTTGGCTGTCACTGCAGCTGGCAAGAGGGCACCTCTGACCTGAACCTGCTCAGTGCCACTGGAGAGAAGGAGCAGCAAAAGGAGGGCCGATGTGTACACTGTGCTTTTGGCATGGAGCTTATGAAAGGGGAATCCAATTTTCAGATCTTTCTGAGATAGAACTACCCTCATCATTTTCTTAGTTTAATCCAAATTAAAAAAGCCAGGGCTTCTACACTCTTGCAAGATGGAAATTCTTCACACCTGGGACAGTCAAAATAAGAGAAAACTGACTTTTCGGCTAGTTAGTTTGTTCTTTCATCTTTTAAAGGCAAAACACTTGTGTGACATCTGTCAAGAGCGGGGACTCCCTCATGGCAGTAAGATTGAAAATGCTCAACTGTTGAAAAGCCTCCAACCTTTTGAGGAAGCCAGTGGAATGGAAGACTCCCAGGGGGTACCGAAGCCCCAGCTCAAGTACCCATCCTGGCGGGTGGAAAAGTGGATGGGAACAGTGAAAGTGATGGCGTTTCCTACCTCTCTGCCGATAAAGAAGGTAGTGTTGTGGCCGGGTCTGTGGCTCAGAGGACTAATGCATCCACTACAAGAACCTGTGTTTGACCTCATGGTCACAGGTTCGAATCCCGGAAGGTCCACTTGGGTCTTCATCCTTCCCAGATCGATAAAATGAGTACCATCAAGTTGGGTAACAATAAACATCTGTTATTAGCGCCAAGATGCCCCTTTGGGGGTGAACGTGCGCATTACAAATACACCTGTTATGTTATGTTGTCTCTCAGAGCTCCCAACGGTTCCAGGCCTCAGTCAGTTCCTGTTCTTCTGTGAGGTCCAACGCTTCTATTAGGTCACAGGGGAGGTCACCCTGGAGCAAATCTAGAGGAAAGGATGTTCCTATTAGCAGAAAGGAAGCTTGCCTTAGAGGTGCCAAAGCATAGGGATGAAAGAAAGACAGTGCTGCTGTTACTTTAGAGGAGCAAAGGAAAATGGAACCTGAGATACAAAGGGAAATGACAAGGACTTTCAATTGGGAAGGAAGTGCCTCTGGTGGTGGCCCCAAAGGGAAACCCAAGTGCAACTTCCCCAAGGATTTTGTTCCTTAATATAAGATGGGGAAAGACATTTATGATTGGCTTGAGGGACTGGAACTCGCCTGCCGGCTCCAGTTTTTGGAAGAAGAGGTTTGAGGTGCAGCCCTTAAGAGCCGTCTACCGACAGCTGGAACTGATGTGATTTTTCAGTTGATTTCTGAGTAAGGGACCATTTATGAGAAAATGAAAGCCACAGTCCTCAGGAACTTCTGCAACACCCCCAAGCAGTACCTCAGGAGCTTTAGAGAGGGCACAAAGAAGCTCGACCTTTGGAAGTGTTTGCACATCAATCTCTGAAATATCTGAATGGAGGGGTTACAGGTAACAATGTTGACGCACTTGAGTGCATGTTTAATTTAACTGCATATGGGAGTATCCTTGAAAGGTGAGAAACCGACCCTAGGGAGCTTGCAAAAGTTGCTGGCAGGTACATGAGTACTTGAGACAGTTACAAGTATTAGGCGAATACAGTCATATGACAAGGGGAATGATAATGAACATAAGGAGGGAATGAAGAGACGTTCTGACCCCTCAGTCAAGAAAGGCCCCAAAAAACAAGAAGGGATATTCCAGTCCCATTGTTGGTCAAACGAAGCCGAAAAAAGGTAAAGGTAACACTGAGACCCTCAACACCCAGAGGCTGTTTTCTTGTAGGGAAATGACAAATAGAAAGGTAGATCTGGCATGCAAGGGGAGACCCAAGCAAGCGATGGCACCTGTTGGACTCGTGGAAGAGGAAGCATTAGTCAACATGGGCATTTTAGGAGATGAAGTACCACTAGGCCTGGGAGTGGCCCAAATTTCCATAATTCTTAGGGGGAAAGGTCCCAATCCTTTAAGGGTGCTCCAGTTCCCACCGATACTCAGATATTTCTGGACGTGTATACATAAATGGGGAAAAGTCTCCCGCTTTGAGTGGTACTGCTGCAAATATCACATCTGTCAGGCGACAATGGGTGAAGGAGGGGCAGTACATCTCAGGACCAAAGCTGGTAGAGGGTTTGATGGTATTGCATACTGTTCCTTGGCAATGTTAGAGTTTAGTTGGAGAGGTAGCACCTCCCTGCACTGTGTTGCAGTCAAGGACTTGATACAAGTAGGGTGTTTGCTGCAGGAGGATAGCTCAGCGGCAACAGGTCAGTGCTTAGAAACCTCTGGGTATTAAGCAAGTTACAAATAACCTATCATATCCTAACAACCTCCCTGACACAGACATAGGGCCTCATTACACGGTAGGCGGTAAGGGATTAATCCCTTACCGCCCTACTACGAGGTCCCTTAGCGGGTCTCTTCCCTAACGCCTGGTTTTAGCAGGCGTTATGGAAGGGACCCATTGAGGGACTTCAGAGCTAATAGCGGGCCCGTTATTAGCTCCATCCCCATTCCCATTGAGCCCTATGGGGGCTCAAATGGGAATGGGGAATGGTTCCCGGAATGGGGACTTACCGGGTCCTCCAAGATCGGAATGACCCGTTAAGTCTCTATTCCGGGAACACGGACCCGCCGGAATGCGGTAAGGGGGTAGCCATGGCGCTAATAGCGCCATGGCTACCGCCTACCGTGTAATGAGGCCCATAGTCGAGGTAGTAACTAGAGCGCGAGCTCGGAGAGCAGCACAGGAGGAGGTGCTTGAGGGCTTCCACCTCAGCTGGAGAGTGCAAGAGACTGTTCTCACCAGTAACTCCTAATCCAAGCCTGAAGTCCCCTGAGGTTCCTACTCTTGCAAGAGGGCTCAGCGGCTACAGAGGTGACTATGGAGTTAGAACCAGACGTCTGGGTTGCCTACTGGTGTAGAAAAGGAACATGAGATGACAGACAGCAAAGTTGCAGACCTGAATGACCTGCAAGAACTGAAAAAGGTGTCTTCAGCTGCAGTCCCAGGTCAGGTTGAATTTTTCCAAGAAGAGAGGGACCGTCCCACCCTGGCAAGTCTGTGAGGCAGACAGAGGAGCAAGTGCAGGGAGGAGGCCCTGAACCATTCCAAAGGTAGAACAGGCACAGAGTCAAAGCCCTGACTATTCCAAAACCCAGAATCGGTGCCAGGTGAATGCCCTTATTAGCTTAGAGATAGAGAGCCTAGGAATCTGAGGGGAGGCAGATCCAGGAGTTGGTTGTTCACCCAGGACCCAGGAGTTACCTGCATGACTTGGCTCCTGACATACTTGCTGGTCACTTAGACTAGGACATCTGACAGCGTGTCAGATCATTTTTACAATCCCTATGAGGATATAGAAAATTCAAACCATGCCCTCTGTCCAGTCTTGCCTAGGCACTGACAAGACATGAAAAGCACACCAGGCCCCCTTAAATCCAGTACCTGCGGTTCAGTGGTCTAGTGAGAGGAAAAGTAACTTCTCTTGGGTGGGATCCCCCAGGTTGTCGTAGCTGGCAAGGGGCCTCATGTCATATTTGTGGCTGCACAGGCACCACAGAGAAATAAGCAGCCTCTGCCTGCCAAACCACTTTCATCGTTGGAAAGCTGGCTTGAGCAGGCCACCAGTCCTAGAACTCCCACACTATGAGTGGGGGAATTAAAGTCTGACAGGAACCTGTAAAACGGGAATTGGAGTAGACTCAGTGCAGCTGAGTTTAGAAGTCACTGATCACCCCATTTCCTGCCTTCACAGGTGGCTGATGGGGTCAGAGAAAGACTGGGCCATAGTTAAGGCATTGTGCCAGATCTCTACAGAGATTCTCAATGAACATGCTGCCTACGTCGGATTACAACCTGCTAGTGTGATGGCAACCAGTTAATTTGGTTTGGGTCTATTTGACCTAAAACATTTAACCAATCACATTTGATCACATTTATTTGACCTTTTTTCAGTCTAAAATACGGGGACACCCCCTGCAAGACGCCACCCCACTTCCCCTCAACCTAATTTATACCCTTACCCAACCCATATATATATTTAATTAAATTTGACTGAAAAAAGGTCAATAAGTGATCAAATGTTTTAGGTCAAATGTTTTTAGATTAATTATGCTAATACCATTAATTTATTGACTTGAGGATAAGCCTGACCCTTAGAAGGGTTGTTCACAATCTTTCTTGGCTGGGGCAGGGGGGTCTGAGGAAATGCCATCTGGCAAGGGTGAGCAAGCCCTGCCCTTTTTTATTAAACTAATAAAATGATCTAGGTAATTGCATCTCAGAAAGGGAAATAGGCTAATCAGAATCACCTTTCATTAACTCAATGGCAAAAGCATAGTGTACTTCTGTGCCCTGCAAAAACAGTAGCCTGATTTCCAGATCCTGCTCTCCAGTGGCACTGAGCAGGTTCAGGTCACAGGTGCACTCTTAATGGCTGCAGTGACAGCAAAGTCCTTGCAGCACAGGAGCTGCATTTAAGATATGCACCTCTGTTCCAAAAACGACACAACTATGACAGTTGCTATCCTAATGGCATGTTAAACAGGAACTAGAAGTCATAGCATCTCTCACAATTATCCAAGCCAGGTGAGGGAGCCAAGATGGCAAACGCTTAGCAGCAGGATACGGCAGCTTCACCGCGCTGCTCTACTTAGTATGCTACACACATTTATCATTATCACAACGCAGTCTACAGACACCTGGAGCAACGCGGCTTCACCTGGGCCGGAGATATCATTATCAAGCCTTGCTACTGAGTACGTGCAAAGAAAGAGCGCGAACTGAAGACTGACTGTTTACCTGGCAGAAGGGAATGAGAGCACTGGGCATCTGGCTAGATCTGCCTGCATTCTCCTGAGATGGCTGCTGAGGAGGAGAGCTCAACGGCGAAGACCGTGGGGCAGCAGTTCAGGGAATAAGTGCAGTACAAGCAGCTGAACGGCACAGGCTACCGTAACATTGGAGCATTCTAGCGGCCATCTTGGATTTCCTCAGTACAATACAAATTACAGCCATTTGACATACCAGTGCAGAAAATCACTGACAACTCTGATTGCACAAGACAGAAAGGCAGTAATCTATAGAACAGTAGAACATGAGATATTCTTGTCAGAAGGAAACTTATTGATCCAAAAGAGATCTATTGCAGATTTTGTTGTGATATAGATGTCAAGGAAACTTTGAAACATATTATTGTGGATTGTCCGGCTCTCACAGATTTGACAATAAGATCCTTTAACCAGCACTTGACTTACTTTGGTCTAATGTCCCCTGAAAATCGATGGCCAACAATACTGGAGACTTAAGTTATGAGTATTCGAATAGCTACTTTTAATTTTTTGAATGCATTGAAATTAGGTACAGTCAATGATACTGAGGTCGAGTAGCGATCCAAAAGCTATATCTCGTTTTATGATGTTGCATCACATGTACATTATATGTCACAATCAGAGGGATGTTTGCCGGCAGCTATGGCTGAATCGATTATATTAATTGATCTCAGTCCAATAGTGTCATAGACCCTTTGTTTTTATTAGGTCTATTTGTTTTATTTGACCAAATTAATTTGAATGTATTTGTGGTGCTTTTCTTATTGTTTTATTGTAACATAGGTATTTCCTTTTCACAATTATATCATTGACTTTTCTAACTTCTCTAACTGTGAATTTTCAAGTATGTAATCTAAAATTGGTTTTGGAAAAGTTGAGTTTACTCAGCTGAATTAAAAAAAAAAAAAAAAAAGTATGTTAATCTTAATGTTCAAGGACATTTGTACCGCGCACTATCACCACCGGAGTGGTCCCCTGGCGCTCTGGCGGCTCTGAAAGAGGAGGGGAGGTTAAGTTAGTGGGAGGAAGCAGGAAAAGTGCCAGGGAGCAGTGATGTGCTGTTGGACCCAGCCCGGTGGGTCCGTTGGCTGGGCCTGGGGTGTTTGCGGCCGGTAGTCGTCGTATACTGTTGTGCAATACTATGTGTGTTTTTCTTTTGTTGTTTCGATGTAGTGAAGTTTGTGCGGTTTGTTGTCCTGTAGGTTTTGGTTTTGTTTGGTTTGGAGTTTGAGAGGTATATGCAGAAAGAGAAATTGTTAGTAGGGTTGGTTAGTTTGCGTCTCTATCCTGAATTGAGGCGCTCGGCTTGCATAGTCTCCTCCCCTGATGCGGCTCTGTCCTGATCTGGGACCGACTGGCATATAAGGTTCCTTATTCCTCTGGCCCCCACCTCTGACATGATCTCTCATAGCTCCCCTTATCCTCCCTTCATACTCCTGTGGTCAGTGCACCTGCCAATGTCAACCTCTCAGGTCATGTGGTGATTGCCAATATCTCGACAATTCCACATCACTGTGGTGCCTGGCGGTAACTAAGGGGCGGGCGAAAGTGATGGTGTATAGTATAGTATAACCATCTATAGTATATAGTATAACAACTGTGACTATAACTGCTGACGCATATGTCAGGTATAGCTCAAGACCAGAAACAGAAACAATTACCAGCAAGAAGAAGACTGGTGGCGGAGCACTCAATGGTCAAAAAGGCTTGATAACAGAGAGTTTTGCCAAGGGAACAAATAAAGTTTCTGAAGGAGCCTCAAGTCAATCAAGCTCAGGAGAAGCAGGCACCCATTTGCAGATCTTAAGCCATTAGTAATGGACAGCAACGGTAGAATTCAGGGCAAGATCAACACACTAGGTATATCTGTGCCACAGATGAGAACAGTTATTGAAAACCGAGAGACTGCATGACTGAAGTGGAGCAGCGCACCTCAACACTTGAAGACACCACTGAGGGGTCTGCATCAGTCATAGCAACATTACAAACAACCGTCAAAAAGCATGCAGCTAAACTATAGGGCCTAGCTGACTGATCTAGGCGCAACAACGTATGTATACTGGGCCTGCTGGAGGCGGCCGAACAAAGAAATATGGAAACCTTCATGGAGACTTTGATACCACAATTGTTCCAGGATTCAGACGATCTCTGTGGCATCCAAATAGAAACAGTGCACTGAACTCCAACACAACTACAGGCGCCTGGGTCGCTACCCAGTAAGATGATGATGATAAGGCTACTGACATAACAAGACAAGCTTACAATTCTTTCAGCAGCAAGAAAGCAAGGAGAATTTATCTATAACAGATACAGAATTTCTTTCTACAAGGATTTTGATGTGGAAACGTAAACACGCAGGAAATGTATGAAGCTGTTGAGAGCCAGAGGGATCCCCTATGACCCACTACCCCCCCTGCACGACTGGGCATTGATGTCAAGGGCAAAAGGCATTTCGTTGAAACCCACAGGAAGCAATCCACTATATCGAGTAATTGCCTTAAATGTGCCAAAGACAGGACAAAAGTACATTCACTAACTAGCCGGCCAAGGAAAGCTGGATGGTGGAGTAGCAAAATAGTAACACATGATCGCACATGAAAATGGTGTACAAGAGCAATGACATAACAAGAAGTAGCAAAGCATATATTGCAAGGCATGGCAGTGAAAGCTGTGATTGAAAAAACATTAAAAAGAGAAAGGTTCAATACCCTCCTAACTTGTGACTCATATTTACATTCTACAAGAGTTGGGTCAGGAGCTGTCGACCCACGGTGGCACACTACCAACGGCAATTAATAACTAGCACTGGTTGCTGGTTGGTCACTGTGCCGGTGCGATCAGTGTGCAGACTCACTCGAGTTGTTTAATGTTTTTTTAAGAATTTGATTGGTTTTGGTTGCAGATTTCCTTGATATCAGAGAGGGTGGGTTGAAAGGGGGACAACAGCACAAAGGTATGAGGTGACCTCAGAAGGTATTACAGGCACAGTTGTGGGATACAGCTGTACACGGTTGCTGAAGAAAACAGCAGGCTGGTTGGGGTGATTATTGGTTTAAGACTGGCAAATGATATGGTTACAGAGCGCAGTATTCGTAGCATACTCAGGAATGACTGGCAACTTAGGTCGGCATTACTGTTAATAATGGTGGCTAATACATTGTATCCTGGAATGTTAAGGGCATTAATGGGGTAGTCAAGAGTGAAAGGATTTAGTCCTATTTATCCTAAAAGTAGTCGGAAAGCTATATTTACTTTTTCCATTTTTTTATTTGTTTTTTATTATTAATAAACAATAGGTGTTTACAGCAGTCACTCTCGTTCCTGCAGCAACCTCGAGATGGCAAAAGCCCATCCCTCATTTTACATCGGCAGTGTCTGGAGAAGCGTGACTTACACCCATGCTTCCTCGCACCTCTGGGTAAGCCTGTTTCATTTTGGACCCAGTGTATGCTAAAGCATAGCTTAAGTGCCCAAATCCTGCGAGGATAACTCTACAGCACTGTTTGACCCTTCGTTCGTCGTCGAAGAAGCAGTACCTTCATTCGCAGTGAAACGGCCCAAGAAGGCCATTCGAAAATGGCAGACGCCGCTTTGTTTACCTGTTGCTAGGCAACATCCTCAGCCGAGCCGAGTGCTCTTATACGCTGCACCAAAATACTTTTCCCAACCGACAACATCGGTAGGCGATAGCCAGCCCTACTCCCAAAGGCCCTCGACATAAGGCCAGATCCTGTCTGTCCCTGTCCAGACCTTATCGACTCTGCGGGCCGCATTACGTTGCCTGCAGCAGCTCCTGATCTAGGGTATGCATCAGGCCGACACAGGGTAAGCAGGCTAAATCACAGCATATTCACTTGTCTAAACACCCATAGAACTAAGTCTCAATACTGTGCCTTTGTCTACCTATAGAACCTCTAACGTGCCTTTGATTTGTAACTCAAGCACAGCACCTCTACTTAGCCATCGCTAATGCAACGCTAATTGAAGAACCTAAGCCTACTACACTAGCCTATCACACAAATCCCCCTAATCAATTACAGTCTAACTGTGCTTCCGTCTGAAGTGGTATTACAAGGGATAAACACATTCCGCCAGTGCCCAGCTGTTTCCGCCTGGCACTTGCTCTTGTCCGGCTACTCGCTTTACGTTCTCCTGTCCCGGCACGACACGCAACTTGATCCTTATGGACTCCATTAGCGGACTCCCAATCACATCGACCGCAAACAATGCTCTCGGCTACAACCTCTCAAGCTGTTTAACACACAGCCTATTAATACGGATTGCAGCGTGTCTGCGACACTGCAATTTGCCTGATTAACCCACCGAAGTGTATTTTGACTATTTATTGCTACATACGTAATCATGTTAACCGTAGACACCCATTGTTGACTGCTGTTACCATTACTACCTAGCCAAATGTATCCATGCTCCTACTTACCTGCCATTTGAACGACTGCTATTCATGTACGCATGCTCACTGCAAAACCACACTGATAATTGTTCTTTGCCATAGCAACGCAGCTAAACTTGCTCATGATCTAATTCACCTGCCATGTTTCTGCTATATATGTACTGTTGCTCACTGTTAAATTTCCATTGTTGACTAGCCTGGGCCACTGTAACCTAGCTTACCCGATGTTTAGTTAACCTATTGGCGACCTCAGTTTGGCAATTCTGTTAATACAAGGATATTTGAGTCAACCGCCCGTTTGCGATCTTAGCTCATACCCAAATGCAGGATCCATCAGCCCATATGACACCTTAATATGCCATATTGTAACTACTGTGCAGTACTAAAGAACCCTACGGACCTTAGCTAAACACGTACACAGTCCAGCCATACTCATGTCTACCTTAATTATCTTGCGCCTTCTAACTACATTCAGCTCCCTGTTCCCGCCTATAATGGCCACCAAAGCTGCAAATAACAACCTCTTACTTCCAAACACAGACCTGTATGCTACACCAAGCACACATAGTATCTCTCTATCTATGTCCTTGATACTACCACTATCTGACAACATACCCCCCTCAGCATTCCGACCCTCTGCCTTCCAGTAGCATTCAAACATAGTTGCCCCATACCATCATCGTTAAGCAGTTCTCATCCTCTTACACCTGCCCAATGGATCAACCTATATGCTGCAAGACCCACACCCAACCTGCTAGGCCGTAAAGACCCCTCATATGGAAACTAAGGCACAATCACCATATGCTAGTGACACGGCAGACACAAGGTTCGTTTTTTCCAAACAAGTCTGGTTTATTTCAAAGTATTCTCAGTCAGCCACCTGGGGTCTAACATCTCGCAATATGTGGAACCCAGACCTTGTGAGACGCAAGAGAGCGAGCAACGCTCAAGCAACAGTATTTATACATGGCATGCAATCTTTTAGAAGGCAATTCAAACCGCCCATAATGTATCTTTCAGGCTAGGGTTCGATGATTGACAATCATGACAATTATGACACGTTATGACAAGTCCTTATACAGTCTTAATATACTTATTCTAGCAACAGTAGCAGAGACAGTTCTTTGTTATGGAGAACATAGAGCCCTTAGTACAGCAAGGATAACATGTTCGTAGGAGAGAGACATTCTTTAGCATGTTATCTGAGCGTTTCTATTCATGTACCAAGGGTAGATGAGTTTGAAGTTTAGAATACATTTTGCAAAGCAGTTTTACAGAAAAGAAAAATCAAATGGTGGATATTCACAAAAAATGGACGTCCTCTGGTTACTCGTAATACATTGATGATTCCGTGTGGGCAATGTCTAGTACATGATGCGAGTGACTTCCGGCCAACATAACATACATACTATACATACTATAGGGTTGTTTCTGGACTAACAAACCCTCCTTTTGGCCGTAGGCCAAGAGCATCATCCATATATCGCATCTTCGTCTGACCATGTGTCTGATTCCGAACTACCCATACTGCTATAATCATCATCAGAAATGTTAATTGACATGAATTCTTTGATCGTTTCAATCTATAGCGTGTACACATTCATTTGCAACCTGGGAGCAGAGGATTGGCATACATTGGGGGTCATTCCGAGGTTGGCGGTAAGTATTTGTTTTTACCGGCATGGCGGAAAGAGCGAGTCCGATCTGGTACCACGCCGCTATTTACAGGCTATTCCGACCTCGCGGGCACGAGCTTTCCGCCATGCCGTTAAAGCCCCTAGCGGCTTACCACTAAAGGGCCCGTTAAACCCCTTACCGGCATGAAGCGAGACGTTCTTAACAACACCGCCATCGAAGCTTTGCCGTCCGTAATTAGCGGTGATCCTAATTTACGGATACCGTAAATTGCGGTCACCGCTAATTAACGGATACGGAAATTACGTCATCGCACAGGAACGGGAAGGAGCGCGGTGGCCATCTTTAAAAACACAATCCATTGCCATCCTCTTCATACAGGACCCGGAGGCATATTTGGATCAGAAAAATAGACATTAGAGACCAGCATCATGCCGAAAGCACTGAAAAAGGGTGCCGCCCGCATAAGGAAGGAGCGCTTTACACAGGACGAACTCCAGGTACTGGTGGACACTCTGCACAAACATGCAGAGATAGTATTCAGCAGTGACATGCGTAGGCCCACCGTCGTCAGGAAGAAGGAGATCTGGGACTTGGTTGCACAGAGGGTGAGCGCCATAGGAAACACCCCCCGCACCACGAAGGACGGCAGGAAACGGTGGGATGACCTCCGTCTCACGGTGCGGGCCATCCTATCGGCCAACCGAAGTCAGGCCCTGGAGACAGGAGGAGGCCCAGCTTCTCCCATCAAAATGATGCCCTGGGAGGAAACGTGTGCGGGAATGATGGGCACAGAAGCCATTGAAGGGGTTGGCAAAATGGAGCGCGGTGCTCTGTCATCCGCTGATGGAGTTGAGTGTCATGAGTCAAGACAGTAAATGCATTCCTAATGTAAGGCACCGCCAAGGGCTGGGCAAGCTGTCACATCATGTATGGGAAACCCCCCCCCAATGAAATCATGCCGTAACAAGTGGGACCCAGGCTGATGTCAGGTACAAGGCTGCAACCAATATTGGCCATACCACACAAAGAGGCTGTCAATGTGAGTCACCACAGTACTCCGCCAACATGAGTGACCTAGACATCTGCATGCATTTTCCATCCAAGCCCAGATCACTGTCCCACTCACCACCCCAAATGTCAACAAAACACTGCAATCCCATTCTGATACCATAGGCTTGAAGAAATGCTGATCCCCAAATCATTGCTCATGCCGTCTCTCTCTTCCCCCCCACAGGCAGTGGGCATGAAAGTGAGGACCAGGAAGCCACCCGGGCCAGTACCTCCAGGGGCAGAGCCAGGGGACACCATATACCTGCAAGCAGGAAGAAAACACATGCAACACCACCTGCTACAGCAACCCCCATGGAGGGTGCACAACCCCCACCCGCACCCCTACCCATGCCTGCAGTGCCGCCGGACACATGCCCCGCGGTGCACTCTGAGGAGTCCAGTGTGGGAGAGGAGAATGCTGCTATGTGCCTCCTCGATGTGCCAGACAGCGCCACATCAATTTCCGTGGCCAACGTGGAGGACCCCAATGAGATTGGACATAGCCCAGATACTCCATCATACAGCCAGGTGGCACACAGCGACTCCGGGGAGAGTGACACCCCAGGGCTCACAGGCCAAGGAGTACCACCTGCCTGTCCTGGATCGACTTCCCCTGCAGGAAGTCCCGAAAGGGCTGCAGGCTCAATACCAAGCCTGCCAAGCACATCGGCCACACTGCCCATGGATGCAGTGCGCTCCCAGCACCTCACAGGCCTGATTGAGGAGTTCATCCGGGACAACCGCGATTCAAGGTTGGAGTGGCACAATGACCTTCAGGCTCTGGGCGAGGTGATCACTGCGAGCACAAACCGGCTCTGTGAGGTGCTGGGCCTGATCGCAAATGCCCTGGAGGCAGCACCCCCCAGACCACAGCCCCAGTGGGAGCACCCACCCTCCAAAAGCTCCTCCACGCAGACCAGCCCTGTCCGTCGGTCACTGCGTACATTGCGCCGCCACGACATGGATCCCCCTGGCTCTGGGAGTGCACATTGACCATACTGCCACACACATGTGGCCTATGGTGCACTGATGGGACTATTGTGGGGTTGTTGTGGGGGGAGGTGAAGGGGGTGAGGGTGTGTGTGTGGGAGTTGAGGGGGAGGGAGAGGGGGTGAGGGTGTGTGTGGGAGTTGGGGGGAAGGGGAGGGTGACGTGTGTGTGGGAGTTGGGTGGAAGGGGGAGAGGGGTGAGGGTGTGTGTGGGAGTTGGGGGGAGGAGGGTGAGGGTGGAGGTTTTGTTGTACACGTTTCTACATTATTATTCAATACACTGGTTGATCATCCCTAAAAAACAGAGTGGACATTGATCATTGTGCATGTGTCTTTTAATGTCTCACAGTATATGGTGTACATGTATCCCCACACCCAGTGCCCAATGTCCTGTCATCCTCACACCCTCAGCTGACTTGTGAGTCAGTAATATTGTCCGATCAATGATTGCCGCACGGAACGTCCCTCCTGTGCATCGGCACCGTGATGCTGTCCTGCCATTCCTTCCTCCTCCCCCTCATCATCATCTGGTGGTAGCAGTTCCACGTCAGGGGGCAGTGGCACGTTCCGAAGGATGCACATGTTGTGCAGCATTACACATGCCATGGTGATCTTGGACACCTTCTCGTGGCTGTAGATGAGTGCCCCACACGACCGGCTGAGGCAACGAAATTGTGCCTTCAACAGGCTGAAGGTCTGCTCTATCACCACCCGTGTACGGTTATGGGATCTATTGTAGTCCTCCTCGTGCCTGTTCTGTGGGTTGCGGACGGGGGTCATGAGCCACGGCTTCAAAGGGTAGCCAGCATCACCTGCATGAGAGTGGAATGAAGGTAAGTGTGTGTGCATTCATGGTGGAGAATTGTACTAGTCTTACATGGCCACAGGTGATTGCTGGCCATACACACATGTCCCAGGATACAGTCACCCCATTACTGGCCCAGCTATGTGTCATGTGCAATGGAATGATGGAGGGGGTAGCTTCTCCCTGATGGGTCATGGTGTGCACTCACGTCTTGTTGCATGTGCATCGTATATGCATGCAGCAGTGTTGGACTGCATTCATTGATGTCTTGCGCGAGACTTGGTGTAAGGGGGTGTTGGCTGTAGTTGGTAGCATACTTGTCATTCTGCACGGATCCCTACCATGGTGACTTGCAGCAAACCTATGGGGGTGCAGGACCAGTGGCACGCTGTAGGATCCCTGTTAGACTCACTTCTATGCACTCCCAGGGATGACTGTCCTGTGTGTTGAGATGCAGGAGTCAGCGACACGGTGCTATTGCACTGCATGGTGCAGGATGCCCCTACGGTGTGTAAGGGCCGTCGATGAGTGGTGCATGTGTTGTGGTATCTGGCCAGGTTTCCTGTTAGTCATGTGGTGTTGGGTGTCGTGTCATCACTGTGTGGTTATGTGGTCATGTGCCGTGTCACTTGCCTGGGGGCACAGTGTGCTGTGAGGTGCACATCGTGCACTGGCGTGAACATTCCCACCCAGGTGGAGTATGCATCCCCGACCCCCCTTTCCCACCCAGGTGGAGTGTGCATCTCCCCCCCCCTTTCCCACCCAGGTGAAGTGTGCATCTCCCCCCCTTTCCCACCCAGGTGGAGTATGCATCTCCCCCCCCCCTTTCCCACCCAGGTGGAGTATGCAGACAACCTACTCACAGCCCCAATGCACTCCCATGGCCCATTCAGGTTACTCACCAAGCAGCCAGGCACGTCGTCCAGCATGTCACTCCATGTAGCGTGGTAGTGTTGAGTTCCGCAGGACCAAGGAGTCATGAGTTGATCTGGGGTATCGGGCATTGCAATGTGTGATGGCTTTTCTGGCATTACGCACCATCTGGACGTTGATGGAGTGTTATTGCTTGCGGTTGCGATACGGCACCTCCATGGACTGCGGGACCACCAATTCAACGTGGGTGCAGTGGAGGGCACCTATGCAATTTGCCATGCCTGCCAGTGCATGGAAGGCAACTTTGGTGTCATATATCTCCTGGGGAGTCCGGGGAAGGGATATGTAGTCCCTTGTGTGGTTGAGGAGGGCATCCAGCACTTGGATGAGTATCCAGGAAAATATGGGCTGTGAAATGCCATGCATGTGCCCCACTGTATGCTGGTAGGTGCCTGTGGCAAGGAAGTGGAGCACAGACACTACCTTCAGTAGAGGGGGGATGGCAGTGCTGATTTCGATGCGGCTCACTATATCGTCATGTATCAGTTCCACTATGGTGGTAATGGTGTCCCGGTCAAGCCGGTACAGGGTGTGGATCTGCTCTGGTGTGAGGTTGAAGGGGGTGGCTCTGATGCAGGGGATTGGGGGCTGCCGGCGTGGTAATGGTGGCTGCACCGGTAGAGCATGCTGGGCCTGTCTCACCATCCTTCCCCTCCTGTGTATCCTCTGTGGTGGGGGCTGTGGTTGTTGTTGTTGCTGTTGTTGTAGTTGCTGCCTTGCAAGCAGGGCCTCCAGCTCCAGGAATGCTGCTATAATTGGTATCATCTTGGTGTGGGAGGGGGTGTGGTGTGTGGGTGTGCTCCTTTTGTGCTGTGCCAGACTCCATTGCCTCCACCTGTGCTGATTGAGTGCACCTGTTCCTCTTGGAAACACTGCTCAGGGTTCTTAACACCTTCTCATCGATGCCGGTATTTACTCCATGGCGGTAAGGTACTTTGCGGTCTTGTGGGGGCCGTTTTTTCCATGTCCGCTTTACTTGGGATCAGCTCCGGTTTATGCCATGCCGCTCATTTCGGCATGGCGTGTCGGGCGCGTGCCACTAAACCGCTATTTACGGCCTCTTACTTTACGGCGCCGTAAATAACGGTCTGGTGGGTCAGAATGGGCCGTAACGGGAAATGATGCCGGTAGTCCTTTACCGGCATCGATTTTCCCTTACCACCCAACTCGGAATGACCCCCATTGTATGCAACAACAGCAGAACATAAGCATTCCAAGTATCGTGATCAAGATTGCAATTAGCTTCCATCCCCATGATCGCAATAATTGCCAGAACCATAAACCTATATTCAGATTCCAGCTACCTGTGGGGACATGAATATCAGAATTTAGGACATGCAATTTCTCGATTGCTTCAAATATCGTGGGGGAGGAGTCACTTACAAATACACAGCACACTGACCCCACGATTTTGCACACTCCTCCACGATCAGCCAAAATTATATCAAGGACCATTCTATTCTGAAGTGTCATTAATCTGACTGCTTTCTCTTCTAGTGTCATATTATAGAGTATATCTGTTGTTTCATTTATTTTTTTTTCTAAAACCCTGGACAGTTTTCTTATATTCCATGAACGTATTGCTTGTCCCCAGAAGGGTATAAAATATTTTGCTATATCGCCTGCAATCAGTCCTGCGGTATCATCTCGCCAAGGTCTTGATCGGGATAGTTTTGCTATTCCAGAGGTTTTAGAGAGAAATACACCAGGAAAAAGTATACCTAAATAACAGGTCCCTTCCCAAGTTCTTGTTAATCATGGATAGGCCTGATCTACAACCTTCAAAATAAACAGAACCTCCAATGTACAATGGTTCCCCTTCTCTCTCGAGCACTGCAGTATTTATGTATCTAGTAAATGTTCCCACTGGATAGGAGCGCTTTTTCCATAAGCAAAATGGGACAGAACGGGGGACTATAATGAATAGTATAAAAGGGAGGCACAACATCTCTGTTCCCTATTGGAGCCATGTTAAAAGTGATTAGGGATTTGTGAGGCCCAAAGAACCTATTCACTGGTTTTGTTGTTACCACCGCTAAATATGAACAACCCACTGGTTCCAATACCATTCTTCCAAACTCGATTATGTTTGTTCCATCCAGCTGGCCAGTATCACTGTCATTCCACTTTCCATAAAATAACGCTCTTAGTGATGCATAACATGCGGTATTAAGTGGTAAAGGCTGTACATACCAGCCCATTCCTTTTCCACCATGTTGGCATAAATGGGAACAGACCCAACAGTTTGACTTATTCAAGATAGCATGTGTTATATTCATAATCAATATCAGGGTATTATTATCATAGCCTTCTCTGTGTTTTACTTCCTGTGAGGAGGGAGTGTAAGAGAGCACATGTACTGGGTTGCTCGTAGTAGGAGCACTGGAAGCAGGCAAAAGAGAATTCAAAGGGTACATAGCTTCCAGATACCAGAATATGAGGATCAGTGTTATCAGAATGCAAAGCGGTATCATAATTATTAGCATATTCTTTCCAAACCAGGATTTTCTAGGAACAGGGTTAGTCTCTATTTCCATAATATCATCAGCGTTGGTGCAGGTAGGAGTAGGAGTAAGTGTATACATTGTCTGGAGTGCTTATCTCAGGAAAAGTTTTCAATGTCCGTTGCAGAAAAGTTCTCCACAGCAACGCACGTTTAACAGCAAAGCGTCCACGTAGTAGCAAAGCATTCAGGCCAGTTCAGGCTAGCCTGCTTAATAAATGACAGCAAGCCGGTGTAATTTCACACAGAGCTCCAAAGAGACAGGAGCAAGCATCAATTGTGTTGGTACCTTATGCCCCCCCGCTTGTCCTGACGGGCTCGCACTGGTCCTTCACTTTTCAAAGATAGCACCGGGAAACTGCTTTTCAGAGCTTTCAGTTTGATGCAGAATGATACAGCTCATACGCTCCATTTCCCTAGGCCTCCGTTTCCCACTTCATCCATGTTGGGAACAAAGGCAAAACAAACACGTAGATGTCTTTCAATTTTGAAAACATAGATTGTACCTTATGGCTCCAGGTACGGCGTGATCAATGAACAATGCACTCTCATTTCCAGATGCAGGATCAGTGCCAGGTTGCAATACAATGAGTGATGATGCGACAGCTGTCGGGCAAGGCTGAAGCACCTCTGACCTCTCAGTCTTTGTTTCAATCTCCCCGGGCCCTTTCTCAGGCTCACAAAGTACTTCTGGCAAAGCACTGGCAATGATATCTTTATGATCAAGTGCAGCTGTATTTCTTTCGACGTCAGGATCAGGCAGAAACAGAATTATTTTCGCATGCTTTGCGTGGATCCATGACTTGCGGCCATCCACTGGGACTGCAGTCTGTGTAGCCAGGAGCACCTGATAGGGCCCCTTCCAGCACGGTGCGAGCAAAGATTTCCTTTCAAAGTTCTTAGTCAGTATCCAGTCGCCAGGCTGCAGACAATGTCCTGGGCCGGTATATCTGACAGGAGGAGCCTCCTGCATCTGCCGATGAATCAAACGCAAGTTTTGAGTTAACTGTTTACAGTAATAAATAAGCAAAGGGTGTGCTACATCCCTAAAAAGCTTTGGCTGTGGGGCATTGCAAACATTTGCTGGTCTCCCCATGATGATTTCATAGGGGGATAGTCCAGTCCTTGCCTGTACAGAGGTTTGCATACATAACAGAGCTAGAGGCAATGCGTCGGGCCATTTTAAATTACTTCCCTCACATATCTTGCTTAGTTTATTCTTTAAAATACCGTTCTGGCGTTCTACCAGATCGGCCCTCATCGGTTGTCTGGCCGAATGGAATCTCTTGTCTATTTGGAGACCTGCACAAATCTGTAATATCACGGCTGCAATAAAATGCGGGCTGTTATCTGACCATATGACACGGGGTATGCCAAAACGGGAAAAGTACTCTTTTAGCATAACCTTAGCTGTGGACATAGCTGTGCAATCCTTTAGGGGATAGGCCTCTACCCATTTGCTAAATGTGCAGACCACCACGAGGACGTACTTATAGGTTTGGCATCTTTCCATTTCCATGAAATCAAAATGGATGACTTCAAACGGCATGGAGGGAGGGACAAAATGTCCTGTTGGTGTTGCTGTCCCTTTTCCAATGTTATGTTGTAAACAAGTCATGCAGTTTTGGACCAATCTTTCAGCAGTTGTTCTGATATTGGAATTCTGCCATACTGTATCTAGATGCTGAATCATCTTTCTAGCACATATGGGTGTAGGACTGTGGGCCATAATAACCATTGTTAGTACATGGGCATTTGGCAACATCCATTTTTTGTTCTTTTTGTCTACCCAACAACCTTAAAAGTCTAATTCTGCTGGACCCTCAGACCATGCTATCTATTATTTCATCTGCAGTAGCTTCTGCTTGCATTTCCTTTACTGTGGCAATTCCATTTTCTATCATACAGGGTACCTCTTTCATTGTTTCAACAAACATTTTTGTGTGTAAGTCAGTGGCAGTTTGTTTCGCAATTTTGTATGCAAATGTGTTTCCCTTTCTAACATCACATGCTACTTTCTTATGCGCTTCGCATTTTATTATTGCTAATCGTTTGTGAAGCGCAAGTGCAGATTGCTGTCTCACTATCAAAGTACCACGTTGAATTTGTGTTCCATGTGATGTCAGGAAACCCCTTTCAGCCCATAATCGACCAAAATTGTGTACCACTCCAAATGCATACTGACTGTAAGTATATATGTTTACATTCAGGTTCGCGGAAAGTTCACATGCTCTAGTTAACACTATTATCTCTGAGGCTTGTGCTGAGTTGTATGGGATTCTTTTGCTTTCAACAATGCTTTTCAGCATAGTGATGGCATCTGCAGCAGTTGATGTACCATCTGGCAATTTAAAACAAGAACCGTCACAGAACAGTTATCCATCTGGCTCTTTCTGTGGGGTATCAGTTAAATCAACTCTTTCTTTTGTCTCTTGCTCAGTAACCATTATACAATCATGGGGGAATTCTTTCTCTCCCCCTTTCTCATTGGGAGGGGGCATTAACTCGGCTGGATTTAAAGCGCAACACCTTGAAATTTTAACATGCGGTGCAAAAAGAACAATTTCGTACCTTGCTAATCTGGCTGATGTAAGGTTTTGCGTTTGCGTTCTATTTAAAAGAACGTCCACTGAGTGGGGTACCATTACGGTTAAAGTGTGACGTAAAACCATACCCTTGGTTTGTTTTACTGACGCGGCAGCTGCAGCAACAGCTCGCAAGCAGCGCAGCAAAGCACATGCAACAGGATCCAACGCGGAAGAGAAGTAGCCGCACAGTCTATTTCTCTCTCCTTGTTCCTGAGTCAAAACAACCCAAGTACATCCATCATTCTCATGCACAAATAACTTAAAATTCTTGTCATAATTTGGTGTGCCCAAAACTGGAGCTGAACATAATGCAGCTTTGAGCAGGTCAATTGCTTCTTGACATTCCATGTTCCATGGCAAAGGTAAGGTAACATCTTTCCTTGTCAATGCCACTATCGGTTTCACAATCATCGAAAAGTTTGCGATCCACTGCCTGCAATATGAATCCATGCCAATTAAAGCCCTGACTTCTTTCTGCGTATTTGGAATAGGCATACCAGAGATGCTTTCTATCCTTTCCGGTGTCAATCTTCTTCCCTCCTTCGAAAGGAGGTAGCCTAAATAAGATACTTCCTTTCGACAATACTGGAATTTCTTTAGCAAAGCTTTGTGTCCATGCATTGCCAAATGAGTCATTAGTGCAACTGTGCTTTCTTTACAAATATCTTCTGTGTCTGCTGCTATTAACAAATTGTCTATGTATTGTAGCAAAACACACCCTACTGGTTGTTCTAGCATATCCAGTTGTTCTTTTAAGGATCTACTGTAAATACTCAGGCTTTCTGTGTAACCATGCGGAATACGTGTGAATGTAAATGAACGTCCTTCTAGAGTAAAAGCAAATAAATATCGGCTATCTGTATGTACTGGAATGCTGAAAAACGCATTCTTCAAATCTATAAAGCTAAAATATGAAGCAAATGCTGGGAACATAGTCAAAATTGTAGTCACATCCGGGACTAATGGCAATTGTGGATCAACAACTTTATTCACTCCGCGTAAATCAATTATGAAACGATACATTATATCATTACCACCTTTCTTGTAAACTGGAAGAATCTGATTATCGCAAGTACTACCAGAAATGTCCTCATTACGTTTCTTTTAATCAAATCGACACAATGCATTTCAATTTTATATTGTGTAATACGCGGCAAAGTAATTCCTTCTTTTAAAATGTTTTCACTGGTTCTACTTTTAAACAACCAACATCATTACCATTAACCGCCCATATATAAGTCGGTACTTTACTCAATTCAGTTGGTAATGGTTTGGATAAGAATTATGGCACAGGAATCTTTTGTGGCGATATTGTCAAATACATTCCATCAGAAGAACAATAAACAACTGCATTCAATTTCTTCATCAAATTTAATCCCAACAAAAATTTCTGCCGCAATTTTTCATCAAAAGAAATGGGCAAGACTCAGTAAATGGACCTAGTGTTATAGGGACTGATTGTGACACTGGACTGATTACTGGTTTACCTGAGAACCCTACTGAGACATTGTCATGCCTTGACAGTGGTGTATCTGGATCCTGCTGATGGTCAATTAAACATTTCTGTGCACCTGTGTCCACTAAAAAAATGTGTTCCCTATTCCCAACCTTCAATTCTATTTAGTATATCTTTCGAGGAACTCTTTCGGTGGGGTTATCCTTTTGCTGGACCTCAGCGCCCTTGGTTATATTGCTGGTATGACTTTTCAGGGTCGCATGGAAAAGTAACAACGGAGTACTTGGTTCCTCTCCTCCGTTTTGAAAAATGAAACTCTTTGGGGTGTTACATTAGCTTGTTCCCAAGCGCCCACAGATAACTGAAAAGGATGACAAATGACTCCCTTTGCAGTGTTCAAAAACTCCACAACTTGTGGTTTATTATGAGATATTCTGGTGCCCTTTGTGATTACACGTGTTTCGATGACTAAATCATCTTTTTCAAATCAGCGCTATTAGTATTACATAGAAATTTCTAATTTTATAATTTACACATGTTAAGCACATACCATGATATTCCCATATTAACATCATATGAGAGTCATTGATTTATCAAGTAAGAACATTCAAGTCAACAAATTCTTGAAATCAAAAATACACAAATTGTAAGATAAAATAAAATTAAAGAATCGCCATTTTAGGGAGGGGGGGAAGGGTAGGAGTGTTAAGGATTGAAGAAAAACAATTAGATGAGAAAAAGAGAAAATGGTAAATTACACCACAAAATACCATAAGGGTAACAGGCTGTATGTCCTTCCTCAGGTGCCATTCCTCCCTATCTGTACTCTAATATATGCATATAGTTTTGTCTTATAGTCGTCGCAAATGACACCTAACACCCCAAACTAAAAACGAAGATGCAAAACAGGAACTGAGATTTGTTCTTTTGGAGACATTATTTATAGGGGTGTTGTGGGAGAGGTGATGAAAACCCTGTAGGGATGCAATTGGTGGGTTTTTCTCTATTTAACGAACAGTTTTCCTGCCTCAAGTGCTGCGGAAGCAGAGTTACAAACAAGTTGGGAAGCGGTCAGAAGACAGGATATTAGAGAATAAACAGGACTTTGTTTTCCTCCGTGCAGGTTTCAGGACTATAATCATCCTGCCTCCTCCCTGCTCAAGATTCCTATTCTGGAATAATTGTGAAGAAAGTTGCTCAACAAAAGTCTATATCCTCATATACCAACTGCAAAGGCTGAAAACGTGTTTGCTAAATGCCATACAAAAATCACAAAGACAGGAGATAATAGAGAGCCGAAATATTGTGCAGTCATGTTTCAAATGGGTTGGAAGGAAATACCAGATAGGCCTTTAGGTCACATATACTGTGGCAGCTAGCAACTGGCATGTGATTGGCTGACTAATGTCCTAGTTAGAGTACCAACAATGGAAGAAATTTTAGAAAATTAAAGCTCATCCTTTTTATTGCAGTTTTACTATTACTCCATAAGAAATGTAAATAAATATTCTCAGTCAAATACATCGGCTTTATCATTTATTCAACATTCACAAATATTTTCAAATTATTTTCAATTAGCATGAACGTCTGAACCTAGCTTACCTTTCATATACTGAATGCAACGGTTTTCAAATCTGACCTTCCTGCCAGCTGGCTTCCTTTTGGGTGACCTTGATGATCCCTTCATTACAGACTTCAATTCATGATGGTGGCCTGCGTCTTCTGTGTTTATTGCTGTATGGTTATCCATTGATATTAAGGAAATATTGTGCTCAAATATGAAATTTCAGAAAACACCTAAGTGGATGGCAAAGAAAACACATTATTGTATTGAGGTATTCCTAGCGCATACCTACATCAGAACAATACATAACTAAATATTATCTTCATGGTGATTCGGGACTCTCCCTTCTTCACACATTTCTGGGAAACTTTGTGAACATAACATTGATCAAAACAGCCTTCAGTTTGGTGGCACAGTTCCTTCATCAATTCATACTTCAGAGTTTAAGAGAATGTAAAACTATTCAACCGTCGAACCACAGTATCCACTACACAGTAACATTAGTAATTACTGCAAGCCCCATTCAGGGCCCCCACCTCAAACACATAGGCAGATCATGACACCTTGCTCAGAATCTGAGACAGTTGCAACAGATCCAGATATAACATGGGCAAGGACCACACCACATATGTCTTTCCAGCAGCAGTCGCCATTAGACAGAGCTCTAAACTGCTTCTGCCTCATTCCAGAACACTGTGTCCCACATCCCATGAGAGAAATTAGAAGGTTTAGGACTCAGCCAGTACAATTCAATGTACCTTTTTGCCATTAGTATGGTGAGCCCTGCAAACCTTTCCTGTGTATGCTGCATGCCCACGTTCAAAGTAAGTATGTTGTGCGCATCCCAGGGCAATTTGCAGAACAACAATCAAAGATCGAATTGCTGATGTCAGTGGGCAGCCCTAGAGTGAGTGTAATAAACAACACTGATTATTCCGACATTTGAGTCTGGTCTATTCTATGTGACCACAAAACCTGTCCCGCTTGGTTTTGTAAAATATCTGGTCACAATCCTGTCATGTATGCCATGAAACATTGGAATGTACGACTCTGTTTCGGTTTTTGTGATACCCTCTGCCATAGTAAATAAGATACATTGGCGGCAAGGACACGCTGCGGCAGAATCTGGTTAGGGATGCAGACCGACCCCTGAGCGGAGCGGGTGACTGCAGATTTAAGGCTCGAGAGATCACAGGGTGCAGACAATGCTATTACTTGTTGGGTCTGCAGGGAAGCCACACCTGGAGAAAGTGTATATAGCATATCCAAAGATGGGCGGCAAAAACTGCTGAAAGGGGTGGCCTATGTGCAAACATTAGCTTCTGTGCATGGGAGCAAAAGGAGCATGATTTAAGGCCGGATTGGGGCAACACATGAGCTCAGTGAGTGTATGAGGTGAAGCTGGTGGGCACGTTGTGAAAGCAGGCGTTGACAGTATATTCCCAATCTAGTGGAACCAGGTGTAGTTTGCAGCAAATTGGGCCGCGAGGAGGCTTGATTCTTCAGACTGGCGTGAGGGCTTGTGAGAGGGGAAGTTCCTCCTGGGGGTACTTCATTCCATGCTCGGAAAGCCACTGGGAGGAGGCGGCAGAGTTTACCCCTCAGCTCGCATGTGGAAATTTCTAATAGTAACACACCTGCCATCTGAATTGTCTTGATTGCTGGGGGTGGTTTCTGTCAAGCTCTGCTGACCTACTGGCACTAGGGGGGCACAAGGGCTAAATCCCTCAGGTCAGCCAAGCAGGGTTATATCTCTGCAATGGTCCAGGTTGCAGACAAGTCCAAACGAAGCAAGGTGGTTGCTGCACAGGTTCATGTGATGGAATCTCTCTGTTGATTGCCCGCTCAGGTCACAACCGAGGCAGACTTGCAAGAGAAACTGGCCGCAATCAGTAAAAAAATCCATAAAAGCACGGAAGAATTATCCAACAAAATACTAGCGCAGGATGAAAGGGTTTCATAAAAACAAGAATCTCTGGGTTTTAAGATATGGTGTGCAAGCAGTCTTATGTGGCGGAGGAGTGGTCCAGCAAGATTGTAGCTCTGAAAGCTTGTTGTGGGGCGTTGGAAGATAAGCAAGAGGACACTGCGAATCGTTCCAGCAGCAACAATATTCACATTTGTGGAATACCTTTGTCAGTGCGAAACGTGGAGCTCCCTGCCTTTGTTGAATCTCTTTCAGTACATTCTGGACCTGCCAGCATCTGCTACTATCGAACTGGACAGGACACATTGCACAACATCTCGAATTGCTGCATCACAGGATAAGCCTCCTGATGTTCTGTCTCGGGTAAATTCTTTCACTGTTAAAGAGCAAATAATGACTGCAGCAAGGGCTGTCGGGCAGCAAGGGCTGCCCGACAGTCACCTTTTGAACTATGTCGCACACTTCACTTCACCTTGGTGAAGAGAAGAGCACTCAGGCCATTAAATGAATGGCTAAGGGACAAAGAGATGGCTTACAGGTGGGGCTACCCTACAACGCTTCTCTTCTCTTACCAGGGGAGGAGATGGGTGATAAAATCCTTGGAGGAGGCAAAGTGTCTGTTGAGGGAGGGTGGGGAGGAAGTCGGGGAAGGCGCAGAGGGACACAGACCTTGAGAGGTCAACGGTCTGACCCAAAAGACTTGAAGGGCTGCAATGCTATATCTCTGCACTCGAGATCAGACAATGAGCCCATAACTAGGTATTTCCCGGTTTGTAGACTAGTGGATGTGGCGTTACATAGGGTGACTCTGCTTTAGTAGGGAGCGGGGGGACTTGAAAGGTGAGGTAGGGGTCCTTCTAAATCGGAATGCCCTGAGTGTAAGTCTCTGTTACACGTATGCAGGTGTTACGACTATTTTTCTAAAGTCCAACTGAGGGCTTCATAAAACCATATCTGAGGCAGTACAAAACTCCACTCTTAGTAGAAGGCTGTACCACCTGAGAACATTTGGTAGCATAGACAGAGCAGCCAGGCTTATTTTAGGAAGGAGAGAGGGCTGTAGCTTGGCACAATGAAATTGTAGCATACATATGGTCCCAAGAAACACTGAAACACTTTGTATTGTAAAAATAAAGGGTTTATTTAAATACAAGTAGGCCGAGATAAATATTGGGAAAGGTAAGTACTATCACATATCATATAAACAATTATAAAAACCAACTCAATACCAAAGTATAACCTTGTTTAGATTACCATGAGCAGTAAAGGTGAAGCAAACCTATAACACATTCAGAATGGCAATAAGCTATTCTGGGAGGGTAAAACCACTGTTAGTTACTTTTAGATTACAATAAGTAATTCAAGGGTAGTAGGCCCTATTGGTCATAAAATGCAGTGTTATTCTCTTAAAGACCCACACTGTTATAAGTAACTTTCTTCTGTCAAGAGTGGATACAGTTACAACACCAATATTACTTTTTAGAACACAGTTCAGAGAGGGTAACTTAACTTGTATAATACCTGGAGGCCTAAAGCTACTCAAAGATATGTATGAACACAGAGAAACTATTTTAGATGAGCCCAGAAGCAATTCAGGGAAAGCACAACCCAACAGGTGAGTCATTTACCATGTACTCTTCTAACCACACAGGGAGTGACTTCCGTCAGGCAAGTAAGAGTGCTTATTGAAATTAACTCAGAACAATTACATTTTAAGAAGAGCATCATCTATTCAAGTTCAGTATAATCTTAGGATACTTCTTTGAAGTGAAGGATACAATCCTAGGGAACCCTTATGACTATTTTAGAAATGCTCTGAAGCAATTCAGGGAAGGCATAACCCAATTCTATGACACGACAGGAGGCGAGCACTATACTTTTCTTTCTTTATTTCCACCAATCCAGCAATTAAAATTTCAAACATATAAACTAATACATTTTTCTGTTTGAGACAGCAAAAGGAAAACTCCCAAAGTTTAAAGGTTTGACTCCAGTCTGAAATGACTCCAACTGCCAAAAACTGCAAAACCCATGAGCCTGTCTCCGCCTGGTAGTCCTGAGGCTGTACCCTTTCCACCTATCTGGTGCCTGCTCCCTGTATAAGAGTCCCTCAACTCCGGGTTCCTTCCTCTTTCTTTTTGCTGCCATACGTCAGTTAAGTAATACTCTTTTCCTATTGAACTTCATATTATTCTGAGGGAATTGCGCGTATTTGTTGAGCGTATATACATAAATATATATAAATATACTAGCGCGGTGCATGCGTAATATTCAAGTTGATATTGTTTTCCATGAATTGATGAGAAGGAGCGCAGTGATCGCCGCTCCCAATTGCCAGTAAGTCGAGTGCGTCCGTGGCCCAGCCGCAGACGTACAAGCGAGACCTTTCTGCATTTCGGTTTATAAGCGTGGAGGCGTGGCCGGAGCCGCGAGCGCACTCGCTGGTGAGAGGCAGCCGGCCCCGCTCAATAGCGTTTCGGACGCACGGAAGGCGGGCATTAGGACCCGGAGGGAGCAGAGCTTCCACAAGCTTTCCTGACATTCCCCGGGCCGTCAGTTCATTAGGGCTGTTTTCCCCGCAGCGAGTAGAAGAGCTGCAGAGTGTGTGCCCCTAATTATAATAAAAAATAAAAAAATAAAAAATCCAAAAGAAATCGGAAAAGGGGGGAAAACGAGATTGGTGACTTGTTAGAATGCTGCAGCTGCAGAAAGACACTACGATCAGCAGCACCATCTAGATCTCGTGCCCCAGAAAGCCTGCAGCCATACAGTAAAGCTGCTGCATACTGTGAGCCGATTCAGCCGGCATAAGACAGTTGGCTCTGCCAACACAAGGCATCATGGCTCAATATAGGGAGGATCAAACCACAACACAGGAATATAGCGAAGAGGAGTGGGAGGAAGAGCCCTCCCCACAAGAAACAGAGCTATCGCTTAGTTTTAAAAAAAGTGTTGGGAGATTCGCTGTCCCAAGCAGTCTGAGAAGGCGTGCAGCCGATTGCTCAAAGATTGGATATGCTGGAAGCGTGGATGCTAGAAAGGGATCAAAGAGCCTCCAGGAAGAAGGTACATCGGCTAGAAACCCCTATGGAGGGGTTGAGCAGGGGGTGTACAGCTCGGAAGAGCAGAGACTCTTTGACCGCCCCCGAGCAAGAAAAGGAAGGTCGACTCCGACCCCCAGAAGGCAGATGACCCAGTCGCAAGACTTAAGAGCGCCAGATCAGACCCCCCCGCCCCAGGAGTGAACAATTCAGGGGACATAGACGAGGGCTACTCGCCCGATGATGAGGGAGAAGAGGGCGAGGACCTCCCTGGGAACCCTGCAGCAGTCGCACCGACCCTCGAAGAGGAGGAGGATACGAACGACATGTTCCACCTAGAATCCATCAGGCACCTGAAGTACTCACAGTGGGTGCCCTCACCCAGGGTGGCGCTCTACATGGCGCAAAACGTAAGAAAGCCTCTGGACAAGGAAGTACGCTCACGCATGAGGGCAGAGTGCCCCTGTCCAGAATTGCCTGATAAGTTGTCAGAGACCCCCGACCTCGACCCTAAAATTGTCAACTTTGTGACAAAGGCCTCCAAAGATGTCCGGAAGGGCATGGACAGGGCATGGAGAGGATGCCAGGACAAGGTCCTTGATCTAGCCGGGCCACTGGCTAAGATCATGGACCTTGCGGAAAAGGCTAAGGATACCGGGACCCCGGTAGACCCCCACGCCTTAGCCAATTGGGCGCAGCACGCCATGTGTTTGCTGGGGAATGCCAACTGCGCCCTCTCATCAGAGAGGAGGGGAGGCGTACTTTTAAAGATTGACTCTAAATTGAGTGACCTCTCGTCCTATGAAGCGTGACAAGGCGCTAAGGGGCTTCTCTTTGACGAAACTTTTGCCAAGGAAATGGCTCAGTTCATAGGGACCTACTCCGCCCTCGCGAAAGCACACAGCTCTATAAGGAGGATCTTCCCCGGATGAGTTTTTGCCGGGACCGGTCGTCAGCAGGGTCGGACGTCTGCTCGCTTTGCCGTCTATTGCAGGCCCTGGGGTCATCGAGGCCAGTACAGGGAAGGGAGGCAGCAAGATGCATTTTTCCCTTGCAGAGCGAGATTCCTGAGGGGACGCAGTCAAAGAGGAGCCTACAGGCAACCTGGATCCACTGGGGGTGAGTACAACCGGCGCACTGGTGGGGAGCAGGACCCTCCAGTTTCTGAGCGCATGGCATACCTTATCCAGCGATGCTTGTGTGCTGCGCGCAGTAGCAGGTTTGCGCATAGATTTCCTAGGCGACCCCATTCAGTGGCAGGAACCTGAAGCGATCCACATGCCGGTACAAGAAGCAGCACTGCTCCAAAGCGAGCTGGTAAAGCTGCAGCAGAAGAATGCTATAGAGCGGGTAGAACAGGGGTTCATCAGCAACATGTTCCTCGTACATAGAAAGGAAAAGGTCAGGCCGGTTATCAATCCGAAGAGTCTAAATGAATGACTGAGATACAATCATTTCAAGATGGAAGGGATCCATCTCCTGAGAGACCTGCTACGTGCAGGAGATTGGCTAGCGCGCCTCGACCTCAAAGATGCATACCTAACAATACCGATAGCGGAAGAGCATTGCAGATTCCTGCGATTTCTTTGGAACGGGGAAGTGTGGCGCTTCAGGTGCCTTCATTTCAGTCTTGCGTCCCCACCATGGGCATTTACCAAACTGATGAGACCAGTGGCCGCGGCCATAAGGGAGAGAGGGATCCGGATCATAATATATCTGGATGATATTCTAGTGCTAGGAGCAGACAAAGCCTCCCTAGCCAACGGCGTGCGTTGGGTATTCTCTCTGCTATCTTCCCTGGGGTTTCTAGTGAATCTGGACAAGTCACAGCTGCAGCCAGTCAAGAAGATCGAATTTCTGGGATTTACTATAGACACTGTGAGAGCGACTCTAGAGCTCCCGAGTCACAAAGTGATAGCGATCAAAAAGGAGCTCAGAGCGGTTCTAGTGAAGAAGGTCATTTCGCTTTGAAATCTAGCCAGGATAGTGGGGCTGCTTGCAGCTTCTATCCAGGCCATCTTCCCAGTCCCACTTCATTATAGGGCGCTGCAGCATTTCAAAATCAAGCACCTGCAAGGGGGGCTAGCATACCACCAGCAGATAACCCTAGACAGTGAAGCAACGACAGAACTGCACTGGTGGTTGCTGAATATGGAGGACTGGAACGGTCGAGCCATCTTCGGCGACGTTCCAGACGCCCAGACTTAGTAATAGAGTCCAATGCAAGCAGGGCAGGATGGGGGGCCAGACGCGAGCAGGCCGAGACAGGGGGAAAATGGTCCGAAGACGAATTACAGCTACACATCTCGAATTACTTGTAGGCTCCTTTGCAGTACAGGCCTTCACCAAAGGCAGAGCCAAGTGCTGCCTGCTGTTGAAGATGGACAACATCTCGGCAGTACGCTACATTAACAAGCTCGGCGGTACCAAGTCGAGAATGCTGACAGAGCTAGCAAAGGATTTCTGGCACTATTGCCTTCAACATCAGATAGTGGTAGCAGCGTAGTATCTGCCAGGAGCACAGAATGACATTGCAGACTGGAACTCGCGGCATCTCGCAGATTCCAGCGATTGGAAGCTGCTTCCCATAGTTTTTCACAGTTTGCAGGAAGTGTGGGGTCCCTAGATACAGATCTATTTGCATCCAGACTGAACACACAGACACGCAGGTATTTTAGCTGGAGGATGGGCCCGGGAGCAGCAGACACAGATGCGTTCCTCCAGTCATGGACGGAAGCAGTACATTACGCGTTCCCGCCGTTCATCATGATCATGAGAGTTCTGCCGAAAGCTCGGAGGGAGCAAGCAGAGTTAGTGTTAGTGGTCCCATTCTGGAAGTTCCAGCCCTGGTTTCCAGGAGCGATGGAACTTTCTTTGGATTTTCTGCGGATAGTCCCACACCACCCAGACCTCCTCCTCAGCCCTGCCGGCCAACCTCACCCACTGTTGGAGGCGGGCACCCTGCACCTGATAGCTTGGAGAATATCAGGAAAAGATGGGAACTGCCGGGCATTTCGCAGCTCGCTGCGGACTGCATCAGAGACTCCTGGGTGCCTTCCACCATTAGGAGCTATAGTTCAGCATGGGATTACTGGTCGCAATGGTGCACAGACCAGCAGCTGGATCCTGTTTCTGCACCTGTAGTGCACGTTCTTAATTTCCTAGCAGCCAGGTTTCAAGAAGGTTGCGCGTATGGAACATTGGGGGTGTATAGGTCCGCGCTGTCGGTGGGTCATGACAAAGTGGAGGGTAATCCGGTGGGGGAACATCCGGTGGTCTACAGACTGCTGAGAGGAATCAAATTGAAAAGGCCACCAGAACAGAAGTACTCTAGCTTATTGGACGTCTGTGAAGTCTTGCAATTATTTCTGAGATGGACAGAGAACGAGTGCCTCTCTAGGTCGCAGCTGTCGGGGTAGTTAGCAATGTTGCTATGTTTGACGGCGTGTCGAAGAGTATCAGATGTAAAAGCCCTGGAGATTAGACAGGAAGATATTTTACCTGGAGGGGGTAACGTTTACCATAGTGCAGAGGACTAAGACCGACTCTAGAGTGATTTCTTACCCATACTTCCCAGACAACAGGAAACTGTGAGTGGCGCAATGCATCAAAGATTACGAAGCAGTGACAGCGCATATTAGGCCGCCAGGCATCACACTGCTGCTTATTGCGCGTAGGAAGCCCCATCATGCCATAGCCACGACGACAATAGCTAGGTGGGTGAGAGAAGTAATGCAGTGGGCAGGCATAGATTTAGCCTTGTTTGGCGTGCATTCTGTTAGGGGCGCAATGGTTTCTAGAGCGTTTGCTGCGGGGGTGTCTTTGCAAGATATAATGAAAGCAGCCGATTGGTCTTCAGAATCCACGTTTAAAACGTTCTATTTTAAACCAGTATCAGACATGACTAATAGAGTGGTGGCGAGCTTTGAACAAGCATAATGCTCGCCTCCTGTCTTGTCATAGAATGAAGATTGCCATGTTTACTGCACAGGTCAGTCTTGATTCTATTAAAGACACGGAGGCGAGCATTATATCCCACCCTACTGAATGCGACTAAATGGGGGATTTCGGACCTGTGCCTTTTAATATGTGCCTGAGGTTTCGCATTCCCACCCTCATAACGTGTTTATCTTTCTCATAGGGGATGAGCAAAAGCCAGCTAGAGAACACTAGCTGCTTGGAACCATGAAGAGGCAAGTTGTCCCGTTGGACCATGGGAGCCGCAAGTCTGGAGATCCGAAGTTTTCTCGATGTGGAGTTGATTCGTTCAGAGTTGACATAGGATTGAATTGCAGTCAAAGAAAGAGGAAGGAACCTGGAGTTGAGGGATTCTTATACAGGGAGCCTCAGGAGTACCAGGCGGAGAGACAATCATGGGATTTGCAGTTTTTGGCAGTTGGAGTCATTTCAGACTGGAGTCAAACCTTTAAACTTTGGGAGTTTTCCTTTTGCTGCCTCAAACAGAAAAATGTGTTAGTTTAAATGTTTGAAATTTGAATTGCTGGATTGGTGGCAATAAAGACAGAAAAGCATAATGCTCGCCTCCGTGTCTTTAATAGAATCAAGACTGACCTGTACAGTAAGCATGGGCAATCTTCATTATACACTTTACAAATGGCAATGTTATTCAAAGTAAGTAAGGAACCTATTATACTTTTAAGAGGGGCCACAAGCAACTCAAAGACAAGTATATACATCAGGACTTTTTTAGAAATGCACTACAGCAGATCAGGGAAAGCAAAACCCAGTAACACACATTGAAAAGAGCACACAGCTAATCAAGGGCGGTAAATACTATTGGAAGACTTTAACACTCACTCGCTTTAAAATGATAAAACACTACCAACTGAGAAGTGTGAACCACAATTCAAAGCTAGCAAAATAACTGCTATACTTTTTAAAGGAGCTACAAGCAACTTAAAAGTATTAACTACTTTTAGACTTGTTGTAACTTATTCTATTACAGAACCAAAGTAACTCAGCAACTCATTTACAAGTAGGTACTTTCAACATTTGTTACAGAGTTCAAACAGAAACCTTATCATAAAAGCCCTTACCTATTTCTAGAGCATGAGTTTTCTCAGTGGCAGAAGAGGGAGCCTAAGGGTCTAGGAGCAAGCTATAGGCAGGTCAGGATAGGTTTCAGTTGCAGAAAAGTCATAGTTCCACAAGGTATCTTTTCAGACAAGTAAGTGGTTAGGGACTTTACAGAAGGCTCCCAATATGTGTTCCAGCATTAGGCCTGGCGAACGGTATAGGCAAACTCCCAAACGCTCGAATAACCCACTTGGCCTCTAAGGATTCACATGAGATTTTAGGTAAGTATTACCCAAAAAAACACAGAACTTCAGCAGAAAAGAAGAGCTTCTGGATCTTTGCCTTCCGGATGCAACAGCACAAGATCCGGTTCTTGGTCTGGAGACTGAAGAAATGGACACTGAAGGAAAACAGGTGGCAATCATCGACAGGGGAGGCTTACAACAAAGGATACTTATCAGCTTCTTGCGGCTCTGTGGATTTGGCACTCTTTTACAGGAACCAGATGAAGGATGAATATTGCCGGTCAGATTCTCTTCACTTTCTAGGTTCTGCACTCTGTTCAAGGGACTTCAGGGATTCAAATTGTGCCTCTGGAGGTCCAGCAGGAGTCCACCAACGTTTCGGACAAAATCGGACTTCAGAAGACCATGCACTGCACTCATGCTTCAGGTCCCCTCGTATTGGTGTTTTACAGCCCAGCAAGGTCACAGCACATTGAGGGATGGCTCGTTTTGCAGGTCTTCTCACAACTAGTGGATCTCACCAGCCTCTGAGTAGGAGTCGTTGCATTCGGGAGCCCCAGATCGATTGGAAGGTAAGGTTACATTAGAGTCCTGTTACACAGCAGGCTCTCTGTTCGCTGGAAATCGCTACAGACATCTTTTCTTCAGCTTTCCCTTCAGATTCAGCTCCAGTGGTCGACTTGTCAGCAGCTTCCATGATCGCAGTATTTATCAAGAACTACAGCACAACTTCTGCACACTCTCTCTGCAGTTTACAGAAAGGGATGGTCTGGCTTTCTAATCAGGACAGCCAGCCCACCAGTGGGAAATGATTCCTTTCAGGCAAGGTGAAAGGCAAAGGGCTCCTCCCTCACTTCCTACGTTCTCAGACACTCTGGAACCTCGGAGGGGAATACAAAGGATTCCTGCTGAAGACAAAACTTCAACCAAGATCTTTACCACCTAGAATGACAGAAGAAGTAGGAAACAACAAGAAAACGAGGAATGGCGAAAGAAGAAGGAGCCCATCTGTGAGTAATAATGACTAAAGTCATAAAAGTGGTCTCACTGCCACCAACCATTCAACTTGCAACAGTAACACAAATGTTACCAGGTAAGTAAGAATGAGGATCCTGTGTATCTCCCCAGCACTTCACATAAGGTGCAATGTGCTGGCTCACTATATAAAATGTAAAGGAAATGTAAATCCCACTTTACCCATCAGGACAGTAGTTCACCTACGTATATTAAAGAGAAATTACAAAGGGAAGCCCAAAGGGACAACTCAGCCTAAGCCCAAAAGTTATAGGGAACTATAAATCCAAACACACTATGGAGAAAAGGGCACCCATAAAAAGAGTAACAGTCTAGCTGAGAGGGGAAAATGATTCCCACTCACCTAGGAACAAAACAAAATAATTACAAAGTCCAAGCAAAACGTTCTGGGGTTGACAAAGGTCAGGAAGATTATTCACATTTCTGAAATTCTTACCTAACAGCAGGTGCTTTCTAAGGGTTGGGTGTATGTTTTGATTTGTGGTTGGGGGGGTAGGGATTTGAAAGTTAAACTTTTTTACTGTGAGTCAAGCGGTGCATACGTTTGTCAGGCAACAGAGGGCACTTGGGGCTGGCTTCCAAAGTTATGGAAGGCAAGGCTGATGACTTTGTGGTGACATGCAGAGTCACTGAGGGCTCCTACCTGTCACCCACACTGTACAATATCTTTACCAATCCTGTATTCAAACTGCTTGCCGTTAATGGCGTAATTTATACAGATTACAGCAATGACATCCAGTGTCTTATACTGCTTTCGGGTAATTACATCATAGACACTGAAACCATCAATTCAGTCTACTTTCTCATACAGACTTGGATGGCGGACAACTGTGTAGCCCTAAATGATGCAAAAACCAAGCTGATGATAACTGGTACGGCAGCTCAGTTGAGAAAGCCGAGTCTCGATTTTCTTGAATTTCAGATGGCTGCACCATTGCCACACTTACCAAAAGAAAGACTGGGTACAATCCTAGATCAGGAAATCTCAAAATGTTAGTCCAGTTAAGACCTTTCCTATACCGCAACAATTGTGCCACCATTGCCCATGCTATAACTGGCACAAAACTGGACTATTGCTCCAGCCTACTGCTAGGTATGAGCTAAAGAGAAATCGTCTGGTTACAGATAGTGCAAAATAATGTGGAACGGGCTGTGAACGGCTTACTCAGAAGAGATCATATCTATGAGGCCAGGAGGGCTCTGCACAAGCTACCTATTGCCAGTAGCATCACCTTTCGTCTGCTGTGCATTACACACAAGTGCCTACATGTGTATTTATCTTGCAGACTCTCATGGCAGCCTGCACGGAGGATGCTAAAATCTAAATCTAATAACTCCTTCCTTCTTCAGGTGCGCAGGACCAAGTTGACCATGGTTGCCCAGGTGTCTTTCTCCTATGTAGCCCTGAGACGCTGAAATGCCCTCCCTCCTGATCTGAGGGTTTGTCACTCCTTTGCCAGCTTGAAACGTGGATTGAAAACAGTTCTGTTTTATTGCTCTTTCTACACAGTTTTTATTGTCTTTACCGCTTTATAAGTAAATAAAGTAAAGTAAAGTAATGAAAAATGTTGCAGTTGTCAATATCCATCATATTTTTGCAGGAAACTCACTTGGTTCAGAGGGATGAGCATAGTGGGGTATGGCCATTTTACTGGTGGAAGGTGTCCCAATATCAAAAACTAAATTGTGTAGTATCCTATGGGGAGGTATATATGCATTAAAAGGGTGGTTGTGAGATTGCTTGTTCCTACTGAGGTATGCCAGTATCATTACTTGCCGCCATGCCAACTCTATATTCTGCTTTCCAAAACAGCTTCTCTCTCTTGCGCTCCCTTTCTGTAGCAATGGTTTTGGCACTTGCACCACCAAAATGCACCAAAACAAAAAATGATGTTTAACTTGCACACTTACTCTGAAAAACATGGATTCTAAATGAACTGCTCCAAAACAAAAATGATGGCCTTCAACCTTTACAATAGGCACAATAGATATAACCGAACCTCAAATAACAACCCTTTTGAACTTGTACACAAATACAAATAACTTAGAGGGGGTTTACATAAAGATAGTAAATGCACTCATTAATCACTTCAAATACATTGATGGAGAAGTAGATCAATATATGTGTTCTCTGAAGAACTTCGAAACCAAACATTGCGGTTAAAGTGCCTTAAATAGAGGCATACAAACATAAGTCCCCGCCATGCTACTGACTCCAGTATGGACTTTCAATAACTGTCACTATATTAACAAAATAGAGGGTAACATGTTGGTGCTTTCCTGATGCCACAAAGCACTGCTACAGCATATACGAAATGTGGCCTTGGGCTGATATCTGCTGTAACTCTTGCTAAAATAAATGTCATGCTCTTCCGTTTTATATTGAATTCTGAATGTGGAGCATGACACACTTAATGCCAACATGATCCATCCCATTCTGTAGGTGCCTAGTCCGTCTTTTTCTTTGCCTTCTGGGACATGTAGTTTCACTTTTCCCACTATGAAACCAGAACTGCATGTCCCAGAACGGCAAGAAAAAAACAGGACCTGGATAAGCACCTACAGATTGGAACGGATCATGCTGGCAACTAGTCCTTTGGTCGAAGTTGCCATGATCTCATAAACGAATCAGCTCCAAACTCCTAAGGTGATATATTGATTCCGGAAATCAAACTTAAATTGCAGGAACTGGGCGAGGGTAACAATTCTGAAACATTGCCTAGTTATGGCAAAGCTGCTGACTGTTTAAAGCACTGCCACGCCATACCTGGATCTTTCACCTTGGCGGGTACAGTTACGCGGCTGAGTTGCCGCCGCGGAACCGCAAACGACTTTTAAGCGTGTGCGGAAAAACGGCGCTGACGCACGTGCCTTTCCCAAGAGAAGCGTCTAGTCTCCTCCCTGCCCCCCCCCCCCCCCCCGCCCAGAAACGGACGCTGGCAAAGCTCCGCCTCCTCCGCATCACGTGACTTGCACGTAACGTGTAGGCCACGTAACATGCGCAAGAGCGGGCGTGCAGGAGAGCACGTTGTGCAGGAGAGCTGAACGACACGAGATTTGCTCTGAGATTGGGAGCGAGGTTGAAGAAGGGCAACCAATGCAGACAACTCTTAGGAGAATTTGTAAAAGCAGTCACATCTTGGGACTTGTGCTACTCTGCTGAAGGGAAGAATAATTTATTTTTTTAGCAGACGGAGAGGCAAACATGGAAAAATGTTGCAGCACCTGGAAGGAAGAATTTGTTGCAGAAAGCAGGCTAATTGAAATTTCCATTTGGAGTGCATTGGGTTAGAATTTTAGGAGGGAGAACATACATGCCAACATTTTGGCACACCCGAGGGAAACTTTGCGGTTGGGCCTAGTGATTTAATTGAAGGGGCATAATAAATACCTCTCAACTCACACGCATTTGGCGGGTGTCACCCGCCACTTAGGCAGCTCTCTCACCTGCCAAGCCCCCCAAACGCCCATAGGAAGCAATGGGCGCTAACCCGCCTAATGTAAAATCGGGTGTTTTCACCCTCCCAAGGGCCATGAGAGCTATGTAAATATTTCCCACAAAAATGTGTAAGCGGCTGAGCCACGCCCAACCAACGGGAGGTGGGGGGTTCGGTGGGATTTTCCCACTAAGAAAAATGTAAAACAAATAGGTTAAAAGGATGCATTTTGCAGCATACTTTCTTGAAAAATGGTGTCAAAAGCCACAAAGTTTACATTTGGTTTTGTTAACAAATTGAAAAAATGCAATAGATGCAACTCGACAACAGCACACAGAGCATTCTCAAACTCATTTTCATAATGACTTTGGCCACAATGTATGCCATGCTGGCTGTGCCCATACATGTCCATGCAGAGTTCACAAATACATGCCAGAGGTACCACAGTAAAACATGTTTATGTTGGCTTTGCCAGTAAAAAATACATGCAACAGTAAGAAAATATATCCACACTGGTTCCATGTGTTTATAACGACTGAAAAAATAACGACAGTGTTGTCGATATTTTCATTATTTTATTTAAATGCACCAAACACCCTCCCCAACATATTTTAGGACCGGTGTAATTTTATATACTAACTCCAGTCCTAGAATATTTGGGGAAAGTGTTGAATAGCGCAAGAATGAAAATATCGACAACACTCTCGTTATTGTTTCATTTGTTATAAACACTGCATAATATCCACACTTACTGGACCAATGTAGTATAGACAAGCCACGTAATAACACTGATGTTTAGGTTATCCTTGAAGCCCAGTAAAAATGCCATGTCACAGGAAGAAAACGTAACCAGACTGGCTACAGCCATGTAGGCACGTCTACCTACATAACAATAATTATTACTTTGCTCAGATGCTCCATGGGACTTTGAATTTGATTATGAAGAAATACACGATCTAATCCACAACACAAACGTGTCGAGGGCAGCAGGCCCGGATGGGTTGGCCAATGAGATTCTGAAGAAAGATCCCGCAGGGTGGGCATCTTTTATGCTAAAACTGTTCACAATGGTGATAAAGGCAAAGAAAATTCCAGCATCCTGGACCCGCTCCATTGTTGTTCCTATCTTCAAGAGGGGTGATAGGGCCAATCCATGCAATTACAGGCCTATCACACTTCTTGACGTGATAGGCAAGATTTTTGCAGCAATAATCCTGCGGCACCTTAATGAATGGAGTTCGAAGTCAAACCATTAGGACCAGTGGCAGTCGGGTTTCCGAAAAGGTATTGGCACGAACCTAGACATCTTCATTATAAACATACTTAAGTGCCTGGTCCACCAGAAAAAGATCTGTGCAGTTTACATCGCATCAATCGACCTGGAACAGGCGTTTGACTCAGTCGAGCGCAGAATCCTGAGGCACAAATTAAAGAAATGGGGCTGCCCTCAAGCATTAACAGAACCCATGGAAGAACTGCATACGAACACAAGTCTTAAAATCGGGCTGGATAGAAAGGGTTCACTATCAGACGAAATTCGTTCGGACAATGGTTTAAAGCAGGGTTGTCGTTTGGCGCCAGCAGTGTTCTGCCTTTTTATATCCGACATGTCCGAAGCTTTTGAAAAAACTAGATCCTTTCCACCTAAAATTGCCGGCCACCCTGTGGGTCGTCTCCTCTTTGCAGACGATCTGTTACTGCTGGATTAAACAGAAATTGGGCTGCAGAGACAATTGAAGGATTTGTCACACTACATTTATGCCAATGCATTAAAGATAAATGCTAAAAAATCCAAGATACTGATCTTGGGAGACAACGGGAGGGCCAGGAAGCGGAAGAAATGGTCATGGCTACTGAATGGTGAACAAATACCAGTGGTTAGTTCAATGGTATATTTGGGGACCACCTTGATAGATCGACGCTCCAGGAATTCAACATCTCAGAAGCAAAGCCACAAATTTGGCATCTCAAGCGCTTCTCATTAAAGGGCGTTATTGTAAGTCCTCGTTGTTACCAGTTTTGGACTTTTATAAACTAAAAGTGGTGCCAATACTCACCTATGCGGCAGAGGCTAACCTCTTCATTGAACCCAAGAATTGGAATCGCTTGGAAAGCCTATTTTGGAAGAGGGTTCTGGCCCTACCGAATTCAATACCCATTGAATGGGTACGGAGGGAAATGGGCCTGACATCCTTATACTCCACGATGGAATGTAAGTCCCTATCACTCATGAGGAAATGTCTTGAACCACCAGGAGCTAATGGGTTTTCCATTATTTAGGAGGCCATAGAAGGGAAGCAGGTTGAAATTCTAAAGACCTCGTATGAGTCGTGTTCTGCAATTCTGTCCAATGTCGCTCTTTCGGGAAAGTCACTCATCGAAAATCCAATGAGGGTCAAGTGTGACTTGGATTGGATCCGGACCGAGTGGACAGTGAAATCATATAAACTGTTTGCTGATGAACCTGAGGAGTTCTACAGAAGAGGCTTTGTGATGCCTTGCACATTATTATTATTATTATTATTATTATTATTATTATTATTATTACTTAGCTAAATTTCCATAACAAACGGAGCGACAACATTTTTTAAGACTTCGTCTGAATTTACATCCATCACGGGAGGTCATAGCAAGGAGAACAAAGGCCCAGGAAGAGCGAAATTCGACCTGTCGATTGTGCAACAAAAATATGGAGACCTTACAGCATTTAGTACTAGTGTGCAAGCCCATAAATTCCATAAGAAATCGACTCCTGGGGAGATTCCTCGAGGAATCACCATTAAAATCGCAGGAGGACTGGTGGGCTTGCATTAGATGGAGTGGTTGCCTCTCCCTATCACTAGCTGTTCTCCAACTAACTAGGATAATCTTCTCTAATTTGGAGGCCAAAGAAACTGCTTGGACTGGTTGAAAACGCTCCATTACAAAAACTTCCATTTCTCCTTGTTGTTTTTTTTTTCTTCTCTTTCTTGTTGTTTGAGCTCCCGTGATTACGTGACTACATTACTTTACGTTTTGTGATGGGTTATTTTCTTTTCTGTTTTTATTTTAATGTTTTTGATTGTTATCAAAGTCTTTTATACATGGTTGCATCGAAGGTTTAATTAAAACTAAATGATGTAAATAAAAAAAAAATAACCAGACTAGCTGCAGTAATGCAGTCCAGTCTAGCTGAATATCCACACTTATGCATACATGAAAAGTGTTGTTACGTGGCTAGACTGGGCTGCATTGCTGCAGCCAATCTGGTTACGCTGTTACTGGGCATCTTGTTTAAAGCAAACATGATATCATATTTGCTTTAACCATGATGCCCAGCAAAAAATGACATGCCAGCAGCAGTCTGGTTACACTTAACGCCTCTTGCATGCCATTTCTTTTACTAGGTATCATAGTTAATGCAAACATGATATCAGGTTTGCTTTAACGTGGATGCCCAGTAGAAGAAATGCACTGCGGCATCCCCAAATTAGTGCTGGTGAGGGGGCCTCTGATTTGGGGGGTAGGAGTGCTCCAAACTCAGCGGCCCACTCACCAGTACGGTGAGCGCCGCTCAGATTCACCCCCAAATCAAAGGCCTATTACCTCTCAACATTTTGTATCCCTGAGTGTGAGGGAAAACAAAAAAAATGTATTTAGCATGTGAGAACGGACGGGTTAGTGAACTTATAAACCTCTGGGTATTAAGCGCGTTATAAATAACCTATCATACCATATAATTCCTTGGCGGGTGACACCCATCAAAATGTGTGAGTTGACATTATGGGCCTCATTACACGGACGGCGGTGGACCAAGGTGCTATTAGCACCTTGGTCCATGCCGTTAAAATACCGGCACTGCCTTGGTGGAAAGGGGAATTACCACCCTATTCCAAGGTTGGTGGGGCGGTAATTCCCCCTTCCCCCATTGCCCTTCCCCATTCCCATTTTTTCCCTATAGGGCATAATGGGAATGGGGAAGGTGCTAATTACGGCACCGCAAATTGCGGTACCGTAATTAGCTCCCTGGTCCCTTTGCAGGTTGGTTTTTAACGCCTGCAAAAAGCAGGCGTTAAATTCTCCAACCCGCAAAGGGACCTCGTAGTAAGGTGGTAAGGGTTTACCGGTACCGGTAAAATACTGGTACCGGTAAACCCTTACCGCCTACCGTGTAATGAGGCCCTATGTATCCTTGCCAACATTTTTAGACAAAAAACCTCTCATTCTATTTGCTAAATGGTTGCCCTTTGGTCCCCATGTGACATATGATAGTGCACCGACCCACGCCACGTCCTATTTGTTGTATTTCTCTGCGTTTACAGGCTCTCCCCACAAACCTATTTTACTCGGCCAGACTTCCATGAGATAAGTGTGAATTTGTTTTTTTTAATAATTATTTGATGCATTTCACTGCTGCTGGAATTGCTGGGCTACGCGCTTAGCTATTTGATTGTTTATTTACTCCTGATAACTGCTTCTCAAGCCAATTAACTATCTCCACAGAGTGCATGTTGATGGCATCGTGTGCTGAAATGCACTGCTGAGCAGGCTGGTGGGATGATATCAAGACTAGTGTGTGACAAAATGAATTCTGCCCCCCAGGAGTACAAGGATGAGTAATGGCTAAACCGCCTACTCAGCCCTCACACTCTGCAAAACAAGAGTGATCCCAATCCTAAAGGTGAAACAAGCACAGGTAAGCGAGATACCTCCTTCGCTTTGTGTGGTAAATATACTCTTAAAAGGGGTGTACAGGAATGTGAAACAGTAGCAACCCAAACATCAATAGTACAACAGTTCTAAGTAAAGGAATGTCTAATCAAGGTTTTATAAACATATTTATGCTTTTATTAAACTCCTCAAAACCCTATCAAAAACCCAAGCCTGTAAAGGAAGACAGTTCAATACAGAATGTAAAAGGTGTAAGTATGCAGGATACTTATCATGGAGAAAAAAGGCAGTACAATACCACAATATTCAGAAAGGATATGCTTCTTGGTGAAAAAGGTGCTAAAAGGGATTAGCCAGTCTCTAGGGTTCCCAACAAATGTACCAGGGGGCTGGAGCCTTCTAATAGTACCATAATCAGTCTTTGACGGTATGATGCTGGAAATGCATTGGAGGAACAGGGTCTCCAGTCCTTGTCCTGTACTCCCGCACCATGTGTGTTCTGTGTTATTTTCTGCACAGGAGTCCAGTTGGGACACCTGGCAGTGCGGCTGTTCTTCTTTTTGGTCATGGAGAATAGAGACCCTTGGGACACACTTATGGCACCCATAGGTGGGGGCACAACCCTGTGGCCCTAGTGTATGTTTTTGGGCACCTGTGTGTTGCCCACAGAGCAGGGTATAGGCTGGTTGCAGCTCCATGCAGAAGTGACAGGAGCTCTGAGTATCCTCCATTTTCTGATAGAAGGCAAGATGGACCCTGAGGCCTCTTGGTTTCTATTGCCTCTTACCTTGTTTTCTCAAAGTCCTGGGAAGCACCGACTCTATCCCTACCCCTGATTGACTGTTGGGTGGAAGATCCATATATGGTATTGTAGGGAAGTCCAGGCCAGCCTTCCCAGTGATTGTATGCTGTGGGTACACCCTAGGGGTGGTACCTAGATGAATAGAGTGTGTGGGTGTCTGGTTTCTAGGTGTGTGACACAATCAATGAGACAGCCCTGGCTGAAACTGACATGAATGCAGTGTGGTGTGCTGAAAGTCTGGGTGCTTGCCCCAATCGACATTCCTTGTTATGGGTGTCTGGGTGGAGGTGAACGGCCTGAATGCATATGAGCCTGATTGGCTGCTGCTTGCATGAATGCCCTTCTGTGTGATTGGCTGACTGAGCCTGGCTCAGCCAGAGAGAGTGAATAATGGACAGATGTGTATATCTGGGGACCTCTCACTTACCAATTTGTTCAGAAGCTGAAGTCCAAACTTGAAGCTCATCCTTGAAGCCCAGCTGGAATAAGAAGATTGCTGCTGCATTTAAAGAGACGAAATCTAAAAGCTGTCGAGTCTGTCGAGTACTGAACCGAAAGAGGACCTGGCTAGGAGACATCTTCCCCAGCTACGGGGGACCATCGTGCACCAACAGCTATTATTAATTGAAGCGCCCTGGAAGCCAGTTTTGGGTGTCTGACGTCCGGAGAAGGGGTCTGCCGAGAATCCTAAGGAAAAGCACTGGAACATTGAGGCCATCGAAGTCTTTTGCTGTCGACCGAGGTTCGGAGGATTTCCGTAACGCTGGAAGCCAGTCGAGTCTGATCACGCAGAAGTGGGGACAGCTTGATGACGTGCGGCTCGACGACCGGAGCCCATAAAGCTCCATCATTGCCTAAGAACATTTGACAAGGGCTCCCTTGCCATCACCGTCGACCACTTTGTCCTGCAGGAGAAAGTCGAGGTCATCGGCTAACGAGGAAAGTCGGCCAGTGGGTTTCCCGCCACCAGAAGCCGACAAAGACATCCTGAGGACACTGACAAAGTGAAGATCCGAAGTCCAGCCCGTGGTCGAGTCCCAGTCGCCGAAGCTATTCCGAGGTATGTGCTGCGGATTCAACACTGACAGGCCAGAGGACCATTGAAGATGACTCCCGACGCTCTCTGCCGGTCCTGCATCCATCACTGAGTCTTCTTTATGGCACTGAACAATTTGCATCAAGGTGCACCTCATGCCTCATCTTCACAGGACTTCCACGATCGATCGTCCAAGAGCATCACAAAGGTCGAAGCTTCAGAATCTCTGCAAGTATTCCCCTTTTCTTCAAGGAATCTCCACACCCTGTGGCTCCTGTTTTGAAGGGAGCTCACTCTCGAGGGCACCGTCGACGAACCATCGAAGAAACTCTTCCACAACAGGTACATTGGGGTGCTTGAACTTTTTGACCAGGAAGACTTATTTAAACATTTATGGACTGGGCTTGTTAATACATTTATTACAGGTTGCCCAGGTGGGGGGATCCTCCTTCAAAATTGTGTCTTGATAGTTGGACAAAGCATTCTTCTATTGTTTAACCTAATCGGCCTTCCTTCCAATGATCTATGCCGATACACCTTACTGCATGATTTGTATGCTATTTTATAACTGTAAGCAGTGATGCATTAGAGAGGAATCTGAAGTTAAGTGTGGTACCAGAAAGACATTGTACATATTTGCCATATTAGAAGTGCCAGAGTACAAAGTGTGTTATTAATCGTGTATATATCTTTAACCTTATTTTTATGTAAAGAACTTTGTTAGCACATAACATAGTGTGTGGAAATTCCTTTGTGGGGTCTTGGGGACTCACTGTACTTCAGAACCAGCCTGCATCGCCTCCTGAGAGCTTAATCCTTGGTTGCTCGTCCATTGCTACCCCATAGAGAACCTTGGCTGGCGTGCTCTGTGCTTCTACTCTGCTGTATAGAGGGCAGGAGTACAGATAACCCACTCCAGTCTTTACAGATAGTTCAACAGCTTTGAACCAGCCTTCTTAATGTTGTTTGAGCGGTTGAATCACGTTTTAGATGCTGTGAGTCGCAGTTATCCAGATGTGGAGCAGGCATTGAGTCGGGTTCAAGGCGAGGCTTGTTGTAGATCGTCACTGGCGTAATGGGGGACCCCACCACCACATGTCCTGTGAGGGGGGATGTGTTGGACTAAAAGAAAATAAAAAAAAAATGTTTAGTCACTCTGCCTTCATAGAGAAATTATTTAACATAAATATGTCATGGGGTGGGGGAGCTCTATGACTTCAAAATTAAATTGTTTCTTTTTGAAGTCACTCTGCCTTCATAAAGAAATTATTTCCATTATGGTTCGGTTCTTAACCGAAATAATTTCTTTATGAAGTCGGAGTGAACCAGTTCGCCACCATACCAAACCTGCTGAGCCATTTCTTTTTGAAGTAATAGGGCTCCCATCAACCCCATGACACATGCATGTGTGAGTGTATGGTGAAAGGGTGCACACTTAAATGTATGGGTGACTGCCTGGGTGTGATTGTATGGTGAAAGGGAGCACACTTAAATGTATGGGTGGCTGCCTGGGTGTGCATGCATGATGAAAGAGTGCACACTTAAATGTATGGGTGGCTGCCTGGGTGTGTGTGCCGGTATGGTGAAAGGGTGCACACTTAAATGTATGGGTGGCTGCCTGGGTGTGCCTGATTGGTGAAAGGGTACACACTTAAATGTATGGGTGGCTGGGTGTGCATGTGTGTGTATGGCGAATGGTGTGTGTGCTTGTGTTCAGGGGCGCAACAAAACCTAACTATCAGGGGGGTGCTAACCCTTCAAATGTTGGGAGAGGTCCTAACTTCACGGGCGGTGGGGGAGGAGCAAACTTATTTGTGTGGGGCATCTAACTTCTTTATGCATGCAAATGAGACAATTCTAGTGCAGCTTCAATGTTACAAGCAGGTAACTCTTTCCTTTAAGTCTGAAAGCACCCACTTATGGACTGCTGTGAGAATAAGCGGTCTCCTGCCCCCTCTCTACCCTTCCAATCACTTCCCTGACATGCACATCACGATTTCAATTGCCTAAAGAATTATGCATTTGAATACAGGTACTAACAGTGAAAATGCTTTATGTTAGTAATTGCTGGACCTTTGTTAACAGCAAAACCCAGGTGTCGTTTAACATCTGCGTCCTGTTCTGTCCGGCAACAACTCTGCAGGTCAGCCAGGTCGAGTCAGCATAGCCCAACATTTCAAGGGGTACAAGGGGGCAGAAGCTCAGTCAGTCCAATGATGTTGCCCAACTACTTGTGTTTAATCCCTTGGTTACTTATTGGTAATCTTCATTACTCATTCCCCTATTATTCCTCGTCCCCGTACTTGTGTATGAGGCACTTTGACTCATACACAAGTGCTGGGATGAGGTAGAGGGACATGGAGGTAATGCCTGATTTAGTTACCTGTAGTCTGCATTACTCCTAGTGCCACTCTTCCTCATCCTAGTACTTACCTATGGGGTAAGGCGATGATACGCAAGCACTGGGACAAGGAAAAGGGATGTGGAGGTAAATCTGGGTTGAGAAGCTGATTTTGGGGGTTGGGGCATGGGTTGGGATGGAGAGGGGATGTGTGGGGTTGTGGGGGGTTTGGTGTGACAGGGATTATGCGATAAATCGTAATAGTCATCGATGTCCAGGCTAAGCAGGCATGATATGTGGTATTAGTAGCTAGAGAGGTATTTTGGTGCTGCCAGCCTAGTAATTTATTAGGTTGGCTTGACTTTTTTTTAACTGGGCATCTCTGATAAAGCAGTCATGCAAAGTGTAATTACCTGGCGAGATTGGCATTTGGGTGCTGGCAGTCTATCCGTTTCTTACTGCAGCATTGTATATTTTTCTGGGTATTTGTGATAAAATAACCATGATAAGTGTTGTTGCTTCAACTGGCATTTTGGTGCAACCAGTCTAGGTATGTCTAAATGTGGCCTGACATGCTTTACTGTAATATGTTATTACGTGTCTAGACTGGCCTACATTGTGCAGCCAGTTGGACAGGTTTTCATTGTGGCATGGCATTTTTAATCGCAAAGCAGTATATTAATTAAAGCAATCATTTTCCTGTGCACTGTTGGTGACTTGCATATATTGGATTTTTGGATTGGTGTTACCCTACAAAACAATTGCAAACTTTCTGGCTGCTTAGCTATTTTTCCTCAGAAAGTGTTCTGTATAATGCATTAAAACACATATTTATATCTTCCTGCTGGGTAAGTGTGCGGTATGCACATGCAGCAGCGTGCGGTGTACACCTGCAACAGCACGTTCATGCGTATTGTGCAAGCATGGTAATCTAGGCCAGACCAGACTGTGGCACAACCCGTGATATGTTACTGAGTGTGGGGTGCACCCTCAGCATGGCTCGCAGGGGTTCCCCCAAATTTTGTGTTACGCCACTGCAGATCGATGCAGTGTTATAATGAACCAGGTCCATGGGGCCTCCAGTGTCGGTTCGGTGTTCGAGCAAGGTTTGAAGAGGAAGATGGTTGTGACTCAAGGCGCTTGGTCGAGACACAGCAGATCGAAGTCTTCTTGCAGTGGAGAGGGTCGGGTTCAAACCAGAGGCAACAATATGCTCAGCAGGTTTGGTGTGGTGTCGAACTGGTTCGAAGATGCAGTGACAGCATTTTCGAAGATCAATAGAGTTCTATTGATTTGAATGGTGTCAAACAGGGTTCAAAGACGGTACAAAACTGCTCCTAGCTGTTCTACCTCGCAACATGCTGTGAATCCCAATCCAGTTGTTCAGGGACAGGATATGACCCTGGTTCTCATTCTCCCAATACAGAGGAAGATGGAAAACACCTACAGGAGTACTTCACTTTCAGTGTGGTCCTGGGTACCAGTGTAGCTGGCAGTGAGGCAGGTATTGCTCCAGTCTCTACCAATGTGCCCTTGAAGTAGTTAGGGACCTGAGGTTGCCTATACCTTGGAACACCCAATCTTCACCTTACTGGCGGAGAGAACTCTGGAAAGTCCAACTCTCCCAAAGAGGTCTAAATTAGTTATTCTTGCAGTCAAGTAATGAATCAAATAAGGGATGGAAGACCCGCTCTTTTATAGGCACATGTCCACAAAGGATTGAACAAAAGCAAGCCTTCTTTAAGGGGTCCAATCCCTGTAACAAGTGGTCCTTGCCTTCTTGCATTATTCCCAAAGTGATTTATGCTGAAGGAAGTGGAGGAGACAAGAAGGATGATGAGGAACAGAGAGAAAAAAGGTGGTGGAACCCCGCCCCAACTGTGCTGAGCTCCCTCTTACTAGACTAACCGGGCATCATTCATAGACCCATAGCATCAAAAGCCCTATGGTATGCAACACCCTGGTGTGTGGCGTGTTCCTTTGTTTAGGGTGCGCCCTTTGATTCCTGTTTCCCAGGACAGCTCCTGCTAAGGAGCTGCCATGCTAAAGAGAGGTGTTAAGCAACCTCAAAAAGGATCAAAAGAGAGCCATAATGTTTCAGTCTCTTGCCCTGCTGGCTGGCAGAAACAGGCCGTCATACTACCGTACACACAACCCTTCCACAGCTGCCCTGGGCTCACAGTGTTGAAATGTGTATGATTCAGTCAGATTTGGCTATGATAATTATGTGCATTACCAGACACCATACCCCAAATGTAGGTAATGCCTATGTTTAAAGATTAAACTGCCACCATGATGGCAATTGCTCATGATTATGTGGTTTTGGCACAGGGAGGTACATTTAAATGCAACCTTTGTGCTGCAGTAACTTAGCCGTCACAGCAGCTGTCAAAGGGGCATGTGTGGCCTCTGAAAGTGTTCTGCACTACTGGATCGCAGCGGCTGTAGATCAAGAAACTGAGGCAGCAGAGCAGATGTGTCACCATGCTTTTAGCATGGAGCTTATTTAATAAAAGGGCAGGTTGGCTTGTCTGAGATGGGGTGTCCCGCATCATTGTATTAAATACTGAAGGCAAGTCCCTTTACACTCACGCCAGAAAGAATACAGCCCTCTAGGGTAAAAGTCCAAGAGATTGTTTGCAAGAATAACAAGGTTTAATTATACAAAAGTAAAGGTGCCAGCAGAGGACTCTGCTGCTCGAGAACTTTCTGCTTCAATTATCATAAACGGTACATTATAAGAGTCCACATCATCACTAAAGACGTCAGACATAGGGTCTAAACCCGCAAAACTAATTGGCGAGACTATATACAAGATCCTGCTCCATAGGGGATGCCAGGCTATGATTGGTTCCCATCTCCGCCGTCTGTCTGTCTCCACGTGGGTCAGCTGGGCTCATCTCTCCAGGGAATGAAGTTCAGGCGCTTCACATGTTGCTGTTGCATGGTTGCTATTGTGAGCTAATGCTACTACTCCATCATTATGGCATGCAACTGGGAGGTGCATGGACTGGCACCAGGGGGGAGGGAAGAAATACGATCATGCTGACCCACACATTCTGTGCTCTGGCAATATTGCACTCCTCACACCTAAGGCTTCCACCCTCGTTTTGATCTATAATTTATCCCTCCCTGTACCTCGTTCTACAAATGGTGTATTTATGGGAAGAGGTGACATGGTCATGAATGTTCAGATCTTTTATGACTGCTGGTTTTATCGCTGGTGGGCTGGGGTCACCCACTAGTGTGGAATGCAGGGATTCTTGGACTGGGTCAGTGGTGGGTACCATTACTTCTGGTGTGCTGGGTGGGAGTTAAAGGTCTTCTGTTGGCCTGGCTGTGATGATTGATATGATATGGCATTTATAAGACGCCTTTACACAAGTGTTTCAAGGCGCGACGAGGCAAGGGAGGGGAAACAGAGGGAAGACAGAGACAACGATCCTACTAGGCCAGGTGACATTGAGTTTGCGCAAGTGCAGATGAGGGGGAGAAGGGGAAACGTGCAAGGGGAAAGGAGAGGGGGCAGTGCAGTACATAGGATTACAATAAAGAAAATAAGGGTCAGTGCAGACATCAGGTGTCAAGTGCTAGTAGGGGCTATAGGGATACAGAAACAGTCCCCAAGTGCAACGGTTGCCAGGGGGCAGTGGGCAGTGCAAGTATGCAACTGACAGGGAGGGGATCTGGGCCCGAGATCAGATGGTAGCCAGGTAACCAGTGCAGTTTCAGATTCAGCCAGGAGATTAGCAGGGGAGAGGAGAGAAAGCAGAAGCAAAGAGGAAGGTCTTGAGGTGCTTCCGGAACCAGAGATGGTTCTCCTCAAGGTTAAGAGAGGCAGGGAGGCTGTTCCAGAGGGAGGCCCCAGCAGAAGAAAGAGATCTACCACCAACTCGCTGCTTGGAGTAGAGACTAACCCTGAGGGAGTTGGAGGCGGATGAGCGAAGAGCTCGACAAGGAAGATATTTAGGAAGAGAGAGTTGAAGGTATAGAGGTCCCGGGCCCGGAAGGCCTTGTGGACAATGCAGAGGGTTTTTAACTTAATCCTTACCGCCACTGGGAGCCAGTGCAGAGATTTCAGTCCTGGAGAGATACGATCCCTGGGCTTGAGGCCAAGGACAAGTCTCGCAGTCCTGTTTTCAATGAGTTGCAGGGTGAAGAGTTGAAGCAGACAGATTTAGAAAAGGCTGTTGCAGTAGTCCAGTCTAGAGAGAACCAGAGCTCTGGAGACAGTAAGCTTCTGGGGGAAAGAGAAAGAAAGTAAGAATACCTCTGAGGAGGTGCAACTGGTAGTGTGACTTCCTAGAGACGTCAGAGATGTGAGGAGAGAAGGAAAATGTGGAGTTGAAGATGACCCCGAGGTTTTTAGCCTCACAGGTGGTAGCAGGAAGAGGGCCAAGAGAGGCCAGCCAGTGAGTGGCAGGAAAGGAGGGAGCCGGTGTGCCGATGAGGAGAATCTAATGGGCATCACAAGGAGCCTTGTGCTGTCTCATGGCCTTGCAGGGCAAATTCCTTTCTGTGATACTAAGTAATTGCAACAGTCTAGGAACAAGGGGAAGTTTCTGTGAGAATTAGCAATGCAGGCTTATCTGTCCTCAGCGTTTGGGCCTGTTCAGGTTTCACTGCTGGACCTACGTTTACCGCACATCCACGTAGGCCTGCATGTGTCTCCCATAACTATAAAATGGCGTCTTTTTATATGCGCGCACTAAGTCTATGCATCTATAATGCTGTGATATTGTATCCGTGCTGAGTTTCTTTAGCACAGCCCTTTTCCCCCTAGCACATCGCGCGGATGCCTATGGGATTCGCTTCACTCTAAAGCACCTAGGGCGGTGGGACAGACTCATTTCCATCCTAACAATACTGGCATTGTTTAATGTTAATTATTTCTTATAAGGGGCAACTCGAATGTAGACATCAATGCGCAGCAAGTAAGAGAGCTCAGTAAAGAGAAGCAAAGGTTAGATCGGGGAGATGCAGGGGCTGATAGGCACTAGTCATAAGAATTAAATAGAAATGTTTAAAGAGATTTCTTGAAGGAAAAAAGCTCAGGAAAGGTGCGCAGAAAAACAGGAAGACAGTTCCAGAAACGTGGGACAACAGAGTGAAAGCTATTGCCGCCAAAGTGGGCAAGCTTGTAACGAGGTTGCGTAAGGTTATTGGAGTTGTTGGATCGTAGAGCGTGAGATGACTGAGAAAGGTTAATCCATTCTTTCAAGTAAGGCACTTATAAGTGAGGGAAACTACCTTAAATGCAATGCAGTGCTGAACAGGAAGCCAGTGTAGGGAGTTACGGGATTCAGTGACATGGCTCTGGAGATACCACTTACTGCACGAACAGCATAATTCTGAACCACCTGTAAGGAACCTAGATTGGACCGAGATGCACCAGCCAAGAGGCAGTTGCTATAGTCAAGAATCGACACTCTCCCCCGAATCACAGAAGCCGAATGAATTCGTCCCTCCCACCGTGGTTGGCACAGGTGCCTGAAGTGTAACACAGGACACCATGTGGCAGCCAATAGGGGGAAGAGGAGTTAGGGAGAGGTTGGGGAGGGGAAGTTAGGGAAACCGGGAAAAGGGTTAGGACAAAACCTAAGTTGGATAGGTAGGGGGAAGCACTGGGGAAAAACCCTTCCTTTCCTATACCTGTATATCCTAGTTCCTGACACACTGTAACATTGACTACATGAATACCCAGTAACATAGATCAGGACACACCTTAATACGTATGCCCCTGACTTCAGAACAAATATAGAGCACAAAACATGCACATGTAGTAGCAAGCGGGATGAACACAGGACAATGGAACTTTTCCCATCAATGAAGAACGAAACACATGGCCCGTAGGGCAAGCTTGCTACTGCAATACATAAACACATAAATGCATGTCCTTGCGGTTTAACCAGACAAACTAATACACATCATCACCCCTTGAGAGTGAATACACTTGTCACCCTTAATGAGCTATATTCGGGAGAATATGCCCCAAAATTGTTCCGTAATGTCCTTGTGTCTTATTACACAAAACCAATTGCTATATTCCCAAATTCAGCCCTTCCGTGATTGCCAAGTATCAGCTTCATGCGAGAGAAAACATATGCATCATAAGCTCCCACCCCGCAATGCCTTCTGCACTTATCTGAGCTTCGAGGGCCCCGCGGGTCTCCTTGGAGGATTAGTAGCACGCTGAAAATGCTGCCGCAGTTCCGCATGCAACTCAGTGCAAGAAAACGCTCAAAACCTCGTGTAGCTTTAGGGCAGAGCGTCACCGTCCATGGTTTCCTTAGTGTTTCGCCGACATGCTCCTCACGCCAACCGCTCCTGGATTTGTAGTAAGCCACACCTGTTTCACGCGCCGTTGCTCTTTATGCTGTTTGTAATCACTGCAGCTGGCAATGCGCATGTGACCTTCTTCCTGATTGTGCACAGAACTACCAACCTCCCGTGGCTTGCTGGGAATTGTAGTCTTTGCCTCCAAAACCAGCCCAAAAAGAATTAAGGGCCTCATTACGACCCTGGCGCTAAGGGATTACCGGTACCGGTAAGGGTACCCGTACCGGTAATCCCTTAGCGCCTGATTACGAGGTCCCTTTGCGGGTTGGAGACTTTAACGCCTGCTTTTTGCAGGCGTTAAAAACCAACCCGCAAAGGGACCTTGGTGCTAAGTACGGTGCTGCAATTTGCGGCACCGTACTTAGCGCCTTCCCCATTCCCATTGAGCCCTATGGGGCAAAAATGGGAATGGGGAAGGGCCATGGCGGCATGGGGAATTACCGCCCCACCAACCTCGGAATGGGGCGGTAATTCCCCATTCCGCCATGGCGGAGTCGGTAAGTTACCGGCATGGACAATGGTGCTATTAGCACCATGGTCCAACGCCAGGGTCGTAATGAGGCCTTAAGAGACAAAACGTGTGACTCCTGTGTGCTTCCAGCCCTTATTCCGCACAAGTTGACCAGGGCACTGGTAAGGGCTGCATTATTGGTGGTGGATAAGAAAGGTTTGATTTGTCTGATAAGATGTGTTGTATAGGCACAGGATGCCTTCATCTGGCTGACATGTTTGTTCATGTTGAGATTGACATCTAAATAAGAGTCTTGAGCCAGGGGCTGGTCCGAATAATAATAATAATAATAATAATAATAATAATAATAATAATAATAATAATAATAATAATAATAATTAGGCATTTATATAGCGCTACGAACCCTCAGGTATCTGAGCGCTGCTTATTATTACCCATGGTGTGTGGTGCTCATTTATCGACCTCGGAAGGATGAAAGGCTGAGTTTGGCCCCGCCGGGATTCGAACCTGCGTTAACAGGCTCTGCACGGATGTCAAAGCGAGCGCTCTACTCGCTGTGCCACTTGACCTAATTCTAGAGACGTTAACAGCTGAATTTCTGGAATCCTTTTTGGCAAGGCGTTGAGGACTACCAACAAGCATGATCTCAGTTGTATTGCCATTGGGCCAAGGGAATTTTTGGTCATCCAGTCCTCAATGGTAGCATAGATAGAAGTGATTTTAATGAGGTCCAACTCATACTTGCCAGTCAGTTTAATCACCACCTGGGTATCATCAGCGTAGTTGGTATAACTCACAGTGATGCTGTCAAGAAGGTCAAAGAGAGGATGAATGTATACGTTAAAGAGAGTGGGAGAAAGAGATGCACCCTCAGGGACACCACATCTCAGCAATTGGATGGGAGATGTGTAGCCCCCTGAGGCAACACAAGCTGATCTAGGACCTAGAAATGAGGCGTTATTAGAGCAGTTCGGGATAGTTCCTAGTCTCTCCAGCAGCGGAGAGTGATCAACGTGATCAAAAGCTGCGGCGAGATCTAGGAACATTAAGAGAGCAATCTGTCCTGAGTCAGCGATATGACACAGGTTAGCTTTTAAGTCAACCAGAGTGGTTTCAGTGCCATGTGATGCGCGAAAACCGGACTGCAATGAGCCCAGTAGATGGTTATTTTCAATGCGTGCTGTAGTTGACTTTATGCAACTTTGTCTGAAGTTTTTAACAAAAGGTAACATTAGTAATAGGCCGATAGTTGTCCGCAGAGGCAGGATCAAGAGTAGCCTTTTTTAGGATCGCGGAGATCCAGACATCCTTGAGAGAAGCAGGCACAGTAGAATTAGTAAAAGATTAATTAACCATTCTAGTGACAAGAGGGGCTAGACAACTGAAAACGTCCTTAATCTTAGCAGGAGGACAAATGTCGTCAGGGCACCAGGATGGCTTACAGTGTTGGACAATATTGGATAACTCAGATTCCGAGTTCTCTTTAAAATTTAACACAGGGACAGAGGTGTCAAATAGGTTAGGGGCAGGGGCCTCATTAGTGATGGAACTATGAGGATTGAATAGTTTAGCTTGTAACGAAGCAATTTTATAATGATGTAGATTGAGTTTGGCATTAAAGCCTGATTGAATATCTAGACACCACTGATTACTTTTGGTGATGGCAGAATAGGAGTTAGCTTTGTCCTCGAAAACCTTTAGAATGGCAAAGAGTTATTTTTGAGATGACTTGGCATTGCTGATGCAGTTGTCATAGAAATCGTGTTTAGCAATCAGGATATCAGTTTTGTAGTCAGTGGCAGCTTTGCGATACAAGGCAATATTAGCCTCAGAAGGTTTATTCTGCCAGGCCTGTTCCCTTTTCCTTTTTTTAGTTCTTAGGTCAAGGATTTTGTCAAAGAACCATGATTGGCCCAGTGTTTCCGTCTTGCCAATTTTAGTTGAGGGGGGCGGCAAGAGTGTCTGTGACAGAGGAGACAATGGGACACATTAAAAATCGCCCGGTATGGAAACAACGGTGGCGGTAAACCGCCGCCACCGTTGTTTCCATGCTGGGCGATCACAACTCCTGCAGGCGGGAGGTGATGTTCCCGCCAGGTTTGACCTGGCGGGTTTAACACTGCCCGCCTGCAGGCGGACGAGGAAACACCGGCAGCATTACGAGATGCTGCCGGTCTTTCCATGATCCCCATTCCCATTGAGTCCCATAGGACTGGGAATGGGGATTAACACCATTCCGCCTCCGTGATTCCTGGAAAACCGGGGTTGTAATGCCCCGGTAATTCCGGGAATCATGGAGGCGGAATGGTAATACGAGTCTGGCGGTAACCAAGCGGTTTTACCGCCGCGGTTACCGCCGGACTCGTAATGAGCCCCAATATCTTTGTATTGATCAACTAGGGTGGTGGTACAGCGTGACGGTAGCAAGTTACCCAACATAGGTTGGGCAAGTTCACTGAAAGCGGCGAGGAAAATTTTGCAAATATTCCTAACTGTGTGTTTGACACAAGGGTTGGAGTTCCGTCTAACAATTTTAGACGGAAGATCCAGTGAAAAGGAAATAAGACAGTGATCAGACCATGGGCAGGTCATCATTTCCAAAGTAATGAAAAATAAGCGATGACACAGTACCCAATCCAGAGTGTGTCCATCGTTATGAGTGGGCAATTATTATTTTCTTAAACATGTATTTTCATTGAAATTCCGATTAACACAATACAGAGATTACACATTGGGAAGGCCAAAAACAGTGTGACATCGAAATTCCGTTTTTGTAATTATACAACTGTTAAGCTTAATAGAAAAAGGAGAGGGGAAGAAAAAAAAAAGGGAAAGAAAGTAACACATTGCTCTCGCCGTGATGTCATAGCTTGGTCGCACTGAGGAGTTCATCCAGTGAATTCGGCCTTTATTAGTTCAAGGTTTAGTAAGGTACTTCAAGAGTCAAGGCTGGAAAAACATCTGCTCTTTGTCAGCCACATGTCCCAAGAAAGGCCCCAGAAAACGTGAAAATGTAGGCATCCGTCCCGCTACTAGCGTTGAAAGTTTCTCCATCACCAACAATACCCACACCTTCATCCACCAGCGGGAGATGTATGGTCCCTCTACTGCCTTCCAAAGCATGCACGGGGGATTTGGGCTGCCATCTGTGGTTAGGAGATTAGTTCACCCACAGGATTTCCTGTGAATCCCACCTTTGAAGCAGTTCGTTGGCTACTTCCCATAGCTCAGGGACATTTGCTTTCAGCAAGCCAGCGTAGGTGGGGGTTAGATGTACCCCCAGGTAGGAGATATCTGTATCCGACCATCAGCATGGGAACCTTTCCTGAAGGGTTGCCAGGATGGCCAGCGTTTCTGACAGGCCCATGCCTATAGATTTTTCATGAGTTATTGCAAACCCTGAGACTGCCGTGAACTGGGCAAACAGGTCTATGAGAGCCAGGAGTGAGGTGAGCAAGTCCTTTAGAAAGCATAGCACGTCATCTGCGTATAATGCCAACTTGTGGCATTCCCCCATATCTAAAGCCCTGGATGTCAGGGTGAAGGCATACTCTTTGGGGTAGGGGTTCCATAACTAAGGCGACTAGTATGGGGGATAGATGACATCCTTGTCTAGTCCCCTTACCCAGGGATATCAGAGAGGACCACTGAGAGTTAACCTTGACGCGGGTGGATGGAATCAGAAAGTTTGCAAGCACTAGCTTGGTGAAGCACGGGCCAAAGCCATAACCCTGAAGTACCAGTTTCAGATAGTCCCAGGACATACTATCGAATGCTCTATGAGCGTCAAGGGATAATAATGATAGTTTTCCTGGGATTTGAGGAGCCAGGGCAATGAGATCACTCACTCGGTGGATGTTATCATGGGACGACTGATTTTGTATGAAGCCCGTCTGCTTGTTGTTAATTAATAATGGGAGAACTTCCCCAACGCGCCGCGCCATAATATTAGTTTTGCGTCATTGTTAAGCAGGGCTCTTGGGCGGTATTGTGCATTGTACTGGGTTTTTCCCCGGTTTCAAGAGTAGCGTGGTGGCCGATTCCACCACGGTGTGCATCACTGTTCCGGAGGAGAAAAAGGAGGTAAACAATTTAGTCAAATGGGGAATCAGTTCCATACTAAATGTTTTATAACACTTGTTAGTGAAGCCATCAGGCCCTGGGGCCTTTCCCAAATGGAGTGAGTTGATTGTCAGTAAAACCTCTTGTTCAGTGATGGACCCTTCTAAGGGATCCTGTAGGGTCTGGGGGAGTTATATATAAAGTCATGCAATGCCTGTTGGTCACCCTGGTGTGTGGCCGAGTGTACCCGGTAAAAGTCTTCCATGATTCGTAGTTTACCCTCTTCTGAAGCCTCGCACTTACCATTAGGATCCCGCTGAGCATCTATGTAATTGCGCCTGGCCTTCTTTTTCAGTTTTGGCGCTAACAGATTAGCCTTATTCCCTTTAGTGTAAAAGTGTTGTTTTGTGAGCATCGAGGAATGCGCTGCGCTCCCCATATGTTGTGCCTCCAGGGCCTTCTGCGCTACTCGCAGGTCCCGAAGTGAGCGCCAAGACCCCTTCTACCTATGTACCTTCTTTGAAGCTCCTCCTCCAAATGGGTCTGGAGCAGCTTCCAAGCTTTCCCCCGTGCCGTTGATTGGCCTATGATACAGCCCCGGATAACCACTTTCCCAGCATCACAAACAGTGTCGGTACCCACTTCTCCAGTGTAATTTTCCAGAAAGTAATGCTTTATCGCTTCAGAGATCTGGGAATGAACTAAAGGGTCCTCCAATAGGAAATCATTCAGGTGCCATGAGTGTTGTGCGGGGGCTCTGGGTGGGGCAGGGACATCATGAGCATTAAGGGGACATGATCTGATAAGGCTTTTGGGAGAATCTCAATGTTAACTATTTGCGGGATTAGGGTGTTGGAGAGGAAGAACATATCTAGCCTGGAGAACCCCCTGTGGACTGCCGAGAAAAAGGTATAATCGTGCTCCTCCTGGTGGAAGAAGCCCCAGGCCGTAATAGTGTGGTGAGGGCTATAACGTTTTGCTTGTTTTGGGCCATCGGGGGTAGAGATTTGTCAACCGGGAGATTAGCCACTGCATTGAAGTCCCCGCACATAATGATATCCTCTTCGGCAAACTCCCTCAGCGTCTTTGAGAAAGAAGCGAAAAATACTTTCTGGTTGGCATTGGGGCCATAAATCAGTGCAAGGGTCACTTTTCGTCCTTATAATAGCGCAACCACCATGATATGCTTCCCTCCCCATCTCGCAAGATATTCAACATTTTCAGCGGGGTACCTTAGCGTATCAGGATGGCGACTCTGCATCTCTTTGAGCCGCTAGAGTCACAAAACGCAGTGGGGTACAATTTATTGTTGAGGCAAAATTCATCTGAGGGCAAGAGATGGGTCTCCTGGAGGAACAGGTGTGAGGAATTAAGGGTGGACATTCTATGGAAGAGTGCCTTGCATTTCAATGGGGCATTTAGACCCTGTATGTTCAGGGTGAGACAATTAACATCAGGAGTCACCATCGTGAGCCCGCTCGGGTAAACCTATGATGCATTGAGTGGCTGATCCCCCCAGTGGGGGTGGCCACGAGGCCCCGCTTGTTGGCAAACTCATTTTCCCAGGCAGTGTCTTACAGTACAAATAAGGGTTCACAAAATGTAAACATAAATAAGACAAAGTTAGGCATTTAAAAACTTGCCAAAACCTTTCCAACAATGACATAAAGTCAACAGTGCCTTATCCGTTCAGGGTTCCCGATCTTTTGCCACAACCCGCCTCTTCTTCTTATAGTGATGATGAGAAAGCAAAAAGAAATGAGATCTCTTATGTTGGTGCCCCTCCCAGGACAGCAGAGCCCAAATAATGGGTGAATTTCCAGTAGTACCATCTCGGGCGGCCATCCTCCCCGCTTCTGAAGTTATTGTTGCCAGTGAGAAGTTCCAGGTGTAGAAAGATCAGTCTGAGGGCCGCAGAGATTCCGGTTCAGCCCTCGGTGTCACTGAAGATTATTGCTAGATCTTTTCCGGCATTAGAACATTGACACGATTTTAGTCATTACATTACATGACATTGAAGTAACGCTAGCTACGTCATGATGTGAAAACACCAGATGTGACTAGCATTCTTAGTTGCTATGGATGCTGACAAACGCTGCCCTCAGTCTGCATACCGGCACTGACACAGGTCCTTCGCGGATCTTATTATGAATTGTAAGTTACCTTTCTTAATTATCACAAAACTGCACACACTATTTTCTATAGCGGGCCAATTAACAAATACTATTATATTTCACAGAGCATCTGCGTGTTTAACCACATGCCCAAGACAGTTCATTACGATACGTGTGCCGCCTGCTTTTGAAGACAGACCGCATACTCTGCGGTGAGTAGCAGTGAGCCTTTCTTCGAAATGGGTCTTCATACTTAATGTAGAAATAGTCTATAATTAAGTTATCTGTTGCACTCGACAGAATGGAAGACTGGTGTTTTCCAGGAGGATGAGCTGGATACCCCTTGAGAGGACATTCATTCGCAAGGTAATGGATGTCAGACGATACTTAATGCAAAATTTGCGAGTAGTTTTTCCTTCACTATGGACAAGCATTGACTTATTGAGGATTGTCTAAATGTTTGCAGTCAGAAAGATCTATGGTAGAGCACACACATTAGGATTTGACTCCAGGACACCCCATTACGGCAAATGGCCGATAACTTAGCAAGACAAAAGGTGATTTAGCATGCTTTGGATGAGCTTTTTTTTATCATGAATGGTATTACTAAATGTTTGGCATAAGTCAATAGCACATTGAAATTACTTTTCCCTTCTCTTCTTTTGAAACACAGTTTGGAATTCTGTACATAAAGAACCCCTGATGAAGAGCGGCTATGCTCGAAACACGTTGGGTACCACATTAAAAGAAACATCTTTTTCGTTGAAGGTTTTTTGACTATTTGAGTTTTCTAATGAAGTATAATCATGAGTGTTGTAAACTCTAAATTGCCTATCTAAAAATGACATTGTTGACACAAAATGGTATAAATTATCTTTGAAACTTAAATATAATTGTTTGGCTGTATTTCGGCCATAGGCAGTGTGCAGGGGACGGGAGTTCCCACACTTTGGGAACTTACTACTTTTTGCTTCGCATAAAACTATGGCTCATGTGCCAGAGTCGCTACTTCTCCCCTGCACCTCTAACACATTACCGATACTTGCTTCTAATATTCTATATGTTATTTACAAGGGAGTGCAGTGTTTACCAAAATACCAGGTGTTGGTTACGTCAGAGAGCCAAGTTTCAGTGAGACATAGAATATCAAATTTGCTTATAGCTATAAGGTCAAAAGAAGCCCCATTTTAAAGCGAGAAGAAGTATTGGAGGATGTTTTGGGTGACATATGCAATGAGATTACAGGATGAACGGGAGTGGTTAGCAAGCCATCGGCAGGGCCGGGTATATCGTATGGGAGCTGATTCCTACAGAGTCACGCATTCGTGCGAAAGCAACAGGATCCCACAGAACAGCTGCGAGAATGGTAGATTGGAAACGGAAGGACGGAACAGCACTGACCGACACAGACCAGCCTAAATCACACGCCAGCCCTCACGCCTGAGCAGGAAACTACAGATTTGATGGGGTTTGTAATCCTTGTAAAAACATGATCAACACAACTTTTAAAATGCAGTACATACAATAGATGAAATAGATAGAAATCGAGGTAGGAGCTAAGGTAAAACCGAAAAAAGAACTCATGTGAAGCAGCAAATTAATTCTAAAGGTTCTAGTTTAGCAGCAAGCAATAATCAAACAAAGTAACAAAGTGATGGAGCTAACAGAACAGGGAGAAGGGCAGACTTAAGTACCGGCACAAAACGGCCAGTCAGAGGTGCAGGAAACTACATATTTGATGGGATTTGTATTCCTGGTAGAAAAACGATCAACACGACTTTAAAATGCAGAGCTAAAATTCTTAAAAGGCTAACAGTATATACAATAGAAAAAACTGATAGAATTCAAAGTAGGAACTAAGGTAAAACTGAATAAGGAACTGATGTGAAGCAGCAAATTAATTCTAAAGGTTCTAGTTTAGCAGCAAGCAGTAATCAAACAACGAAGTAACAAAGTATTTAAGCCACAGCGCGCTGGTGGCACAATGTGAAGACCACCAGCCAGCATGTTGGAGCACCTTGAGCCATGGGGCACTGCTGGGCAGGTGACAGCGCAATGTCAAGACCCACACTAAGGCATGCTGGCATTGTCTTGTGCCACAGAGCATTCCTGGTCTCTCTGGTGGCACAATATCAGGCCTGAGACTGTGCTTGCTATCATTTTCCTGATCTACATACACACACACACACCTGGGTATTGTTCTGGCGGTGAGGCTGCAGCATTGGCCGTACATTCTGTGGAGGAAGGGCACCAGCGGCGTATTGGCTACTCATTGGCCCACACTCCTTGTTGGGTGTTCCCTGACACTGGCCCATCTAAAGCAAAAGCTGTGCCCCCTACAGTTTTTAGTTACTGGTATGCCATGGGTCTAGTCGTACAAGGCACTGCATGCTTACTGGTGGCAGCAATGCAGAGTAAGCCTTAGACACCACCAGGTCGACCACAGTATAAATAACTGGCACAAACTATATGCTGTGTGCAGAGCTCGAAATGTACACTTGCCACTAGAAATTGGCTAGTGATAATTGACTCATGGTTTGTAAGAAATGGTGTTCTGTGTGTAAGTATAGAATTGAGGTGGAGAGTCATTTCTTTTTGTCTGGCTAGTTGCTTGCAACTTGACATTTTTTGCCCCTACTGTGTGGGAGGTAGGATGGTGTTCCAGAGAGATGATGTTGTATCAGTGAGGAGCAGAAGAAGCAGAGTGCAAAGCCGAATAAGGAACACTGTGAGAGAGTTAAGAAACAGAAGATAGCTAAGCCACACTGTTACTTGAGAATTGCAGGAGAGAATAGAGCAAGGAGCCCGTAGGGGCTTTCACACAGGTGATGCCAAGTAGGAGACAGAAGAGAAGTAGAAAAAGAACAGCCTACCGGCTTTTCTGAAACTTGAGGAGAATCATCTTCGGCTCCAGAAGCACCTCAAGACCTTCCTCTTTGCTTCTGCCTTCCGCTCCCCTGCTGATCTGTCATCATTGGCACCGGGCACCTGGTTATCCTCTGATTTTCAGGCTCAAGTCCCTGCCCACCCAGCCACACACCCGCACTGCCTCCTGCCAACCTTGCACCTGGGTCTATATCTGCAACCCTACACTCCCCTTACCTGCGCTTATTAGACAACCATTGTCTGTGCTTTAACCTTGCACTTGCCACCTGCTGGCTGCACTACCAGTTGTTTTCATCCCGTGTTCAGCACTTTCCACTCCTCCACTCCCACTTGCACTTTCCCCCTTCCCTCTCCCCTGCACTTGCGTGTTCTCAATGTCACTGGGCCTAGTACATATCTGGTAAAGAGTTTTTACTCCTGGATATCTTGCTTGGATTTGCTGCAATGATTAGTTCCAACACTCTGGTAGGGTCGAAACAGGTGTCGGCTGACCGAATTGGTACATCAAGTCCTAATAGTGTTTCTTAAACACTGACAATTGTATTAAAAAAACACCCAAGAAAACCACCAAATAAAAAACAAATTGCTTCGTACTTACCAGAGTGTTGGAACTAATCATTGCAGCAAATCCAAGCAAGATAATCAGGAGTAAAAACTCTTTACCTACCTACCAAACTGGGGTCCAGGCTAAACCCCAAAACCACTCCTGTGATCTTGCGATACTCCCAAACCTTAAATGAAATGGAGCTTAGCACAGGCAGGTTCCACTTCTAGAGGCTAACTTCACCCTAGTACATATCTGGTTTGTCTCGTTACCTATGCTTAGCTTGGGATGCTTCAATGGGATAACTGGGGAATCACCACTGGACCACAACGTTGGTCAGCGGGACCCATGTTTTGCCGAGGGTGTCGATCTTCATCCACCCGGACTCCTTCGACTGCTTTAGAAGAGAAAAGAGGGTCCAAAACGGAACCCTCCCGTCCCCTGCACACCTTTGGGTTGCGTCAGTGTGACGCCTTGAAGTTCAGTTTCATACAATAGTCAATTAGATATATATTCAAAAAAATTATTTTAATAGTAACGCAAATTTGAGTAAATGCAGTAATGACATCCAGTATAAAGAGAAAAAGATTCTTTATTCCAAACGCAAAGTCCAGGGGGGATTCAATTCATTTGATAGTGGCTGACGCGTTTCGAGAAATTCATTCTCTTCATCAAGAGCCCAGAACAATGAATCAATCACTGAAAATAGAGAAATATATACAATAAGATATTTTAGAGCGCTCCAGTTATTTGCATCATACATTTGGAGTTAATGTTGAGTTAATAGTGTGTTCCCAGAGAAATCTGATCAACAAAATCTTCAAACTTTTTTGATAGGAAAACAAAGTTGAGGTAACTACAATAGGTCAACATGACCAGAAGTTATGATTCAATTGTATCCAGAGTCACAAACAATCGAAACAAGGGATGGCCGCTAATCCAAAGATCTATTAGGAATACATAATAGATTACAAGGGCACTGGTATACTACCAGAAAAAAGTAAAGTATGTTGCTTACCAGGACTAGAAAAGTCCCGAACTTCAATGGATAAAGAAAACCGCTTCGTGTGTGCGGAGAAAAAACTCTGAGTGGAATTCAAACGAGATTCATCCAAAGGAGAGTAAGGAAGTCAGGTACACTATGGAAGATAAATAATAAGTGCAACGATAAGTGTAAAATGCCATAAGCGGCACGTCAAGGAGAGTAAAATAGTAAAAGGGCAAACACTCACCGCTGAGGGATGCCCAGCAGGCTCACACCATGACCAGTGATTTCGCGTGGCGATGCACAAGTGGCTCGTAGTCTAACTTATAAATTCTAGGCAGTCTGGTGTCCGGGCCTATAAGGGAAATAGCGGCCGCTGTAAATTGGTGTCTGTGTGACACGTATGCAGACAGCACTGCATTATCACGGCGAAAATCGCCTCGTATTATTAAATGTTGCTTACTTGTGTCTGTAGTTAGTGTGCCATCGGGAGACGTTCTCCTGATGGCACACTAACTACAAACACAAGTAAGCAACATTTAATAATGGACCCTCTTTTCTCTTCTTTTGTATTTTCAGTATCCCTGTGCCAGGGCTGCTTTTCCTCCCCCGCACCCTAAAAATCCCTAATTGTTGTTAAATTGGTATATGTAAGCAATTACTCTAAATTTTAGTGTGTGCACCTTCCATCCTTTCCCTCCTTCGACTGCTTTGCCACTCTTCCACGGCAGACTTAGTAACCCTTGCTCTCAACGCCTCCGGTCTTGGGATTGGGTCTTGTCCGTGGCGCTTCTGGGTTGGAGTACTGGATCTCGAATCACCCGGTTCTCCCCTCTCTTGCTGGCCACTCAGATTTGGCTCACAGGTCTAGGGTCACAAGGTGATTGCGGGTTCACTTCTTCTGCTCTATCCCGGTCTTTCCTCTGAGCCACTATCCTGCTGATCCATTCCTCTTCTTCTTCTCTGGTTTGGTCGTTTCCTGGACCATTTTCTCCTTCAGCTCGTGGGTTTGGCTTGCCAAGGTGAGCCTGTTGCCTCCTTCGCCCCTGTACTCCACGGGCTCTCCAGTTCGACTTCGGTCTTCTGTTGTGCTCCAACTTGCATAAATTGCTTCCACTGCTTCCGATGCTCCGACCTCCGATCTCTCACCCGGTCTCAGTCCAGGTCTGACACTCCATCTTCTGTTTCTGACAGGTTTATATAGAGGGTCCCGCTCTGGCGTAATGTCATGTTCCAGAGTTCTAGCGGAAAACGTATGTTCTTCAGGTATTTCCCTTTTTCTTGGAAGTTGGTTATGCTTCGGGTCAGCTAAGGCATAGCGACCAAAGGCATTAACAACAGACTTGGTTCAAACAGAAAGGGATGTTTAGACGAAATAACGAAAAAAATAGCCATCAGACCCTGGTTCTTAAAGGGGCCGTATCTGGGCCTTAGGTTACCCTTCTGTGAAGGGGAGTTCCACCCCATGGGATCCTCCAACGTTGCACCGCCCAGGAGGATTTAGGGTTATTGGCTACACCGCTCTGGACCCATGGAAAAGTTTCTCCCTCCGTAAAGAAGTGACATAGTCTGGAGGATTATCACACCACCAATAATCCTCACAAATCAAACCCTTCACTTTATGCACTACAAAATGTCCTGCATGCGCCAATTCCATAATCACATGTCTCATCCCCACTGGTACTATGATTCGATGACACATGACCATGAATGTTCTATCCTCTCCAAGCTCATCTTTCACTCTTCTAAACTTCTTGAGCACCTCCCCTACTCCATCTCGTGGCCAACCTCCCACATATTTTTTTTTTACCTGACTATGGGCCTCATCACAAGTTGGGCAGTATTCCGGTGCAATCTCCACCTAGCAGAAATAGAGTTACCGCCAGGTCGTGCAGCGGTTTTAGTGCTGCATCATAACCTGGCGTTACCGTGCCCAACTCTGGCCAAAACGCTATTATCGCCTGGCGGAAATTGCGCCGAAATAAGTGTTAAAGCCAAAACATCGGCACTAATAGAGTTATTGCTGGGGACACCGGCGCAATTAGTGCCGGCAGAATTTGCGGTATCGCCGGAACGGGAAGCATTGTGGCAGCCATTTTGAAAAATACAATCCATCGAATATCTCGACTTCCTGCAGCCATCCAGACCTGGAAACAAGCCAGAATGTCCCAGGAGAGGATCAGAGGCAAGGTGGACGAGAATCGTTTGTGGAAACCTACATTTCGTGAGCGAGAGGTGGTGGTCCTCACCAATGAGGTTGTTGCTTCCAGGGATGAGCAATATAGCATCAGGCAACATAAAACCTCAGCACAGCGCAGGACAGCCGTCTGGCATTCTATCGGCCAGAAAATGACTGCTGTTGCCAGTGTTCCCCAGAGACGGGGAAGACTGTCGGAAATGATGGAATGACCTCAGGGTCAGGGTGCATGGACCGCTGTCCCAACACGGCCAGGAGTCCCTGGCAACTGGAGGAGGCACTGTGGAACCACTGGTCCTCACCGCCTGGGAGGAAAAGTGCAGCACAGTGCTGGATATGGACTGAATAGAGGGAGTGGGAGGTGCAGAGGCAGTTGCCAGCAGCCAGGAGGCAGGAGGTGAGTCAACCCCCCCGTCCACAGTGCAAATGCATGCACAAATGACATCTAGCGTAAGATGCCCCAGTGGACAGGGACATATGCCAGCAGACCCAGAAGCTGGGCATACCAACAGAGTGGAGTAAGGGGGTAACACAACAGCCACCCTCCACAGCAGCCATGGGGCAGGGCACCAAGGGCACTCCTGTGTGTTATAGCAACAGGAAGGGGTGGCAAGTGACCTATCCAAGTGCCATGCACACCACACCCCTGCTGGTGCACCATGTGCCAGCAGGATTGTGGTGCATGTGCAACCAGGACACTGTGCATCAGTCACACCAGTATGTTGCAAGCACCGTCGGCCTGCCCAATGTTGCCATGGCACACAAGACACGGGGAAGTACACGTCCCCCTACATCGACATGGGCTAAGCCAGCCAGTCACTGTACACCACAGCGCAACCCTGCTGGCTACACAGCAGTGCCCCATCGAGCCACATCAGCCCACCCCCACAAGCTGAGTGCCACCCAGGGAGGGGATGTGGGGGCATGACGGACCACAAGCGTGCATGCCAAACATCAACTGCCCCAGCATGGACACCCAGCCCACTCCACACAGATGCCACAAACCAACTGGCCATGTGTCACACACTCATTGCTGCAACCATCCCCATAATGCTGTGCTCACATGCAATCTCCCCTGACCAACCATGGCCATCTGCCCAAATGTGTGGGATCCCACTCTGTACCACAGCAAATGTGTCTTGCATGCCATCTCCATATCTGACAATATTTCCTATGTCCCCTACAGGTACTCCCGCATCGCCAGAGGTACAGTGTGTCCTATGTAGCCCCCTGGAGTGGATTGGGTTCACCTGTGGCTTCATTTCTGACACCTGTGTTCATTTACCTCCAGCTATAAGCTGGAGGTAACTGCACTGTGCCTTTGGTGGCATGAGCGTCAGTTTTCGGGGCACATACTGCCGTACATGGAATTGTGATGTGGCTGTGTTTGCGCTTCGTGTGGCAGGAGCAGATACCACCGGTTATAAAAGCGCTGGGTGATTTTACAGTCAGCTGTATTTGTACTGTCTCGTGATTCGGCGGAGCAGTATTGGCGCCACTAATTCCGTTACCGAAACTTTGAAGGGTTACCGCTGGACTTGTGATGAGGCCCTATATACTTCATCAGCCAAGCATGCCACCACCCACTCCTTCTCTTGAAGACCTCTTTACACAATGAAAACCACCTTTCACTATTTCACTGTATTCTTTATCTACGTCTGCCTCCATTGCATTCCCAGCCTCAAGAACTATGGCTGAGCCTAGTCTTATCTCCTTGCCTTTGTCGCATTTCTCAAGCCGCCTCCTGGAACTGCTTTGGGCGGACCCGACCTGCAAGAACTTTCCTCTTCTGGCTTACTAAGTGAGTGCCCTGCACCTCCTTCTTCTCCCTTGGTGTTACCGCCTCCTCCACTGGACAACCACCTCCTCCGGATGTTTCCACGCCCCACACATGACTACCTCCTCCTGATGCTATTAATTCCTCATCTTGCTACATCCTCCTCTGCTTGACTATCACTTCCCCTGATGGTGCTTCATACTGCCTACCAACTGCTGATATTAACTGGGAACATGCTTGGTGATTCAAACTCTTTGTATCTCTCTGAATATTGCGCATATAGTGGAACTGTAACATTGTATGCCAGGCATATCACTATACTGCCAGATGCTCTTGAAACTATGTCACCCAAGTAGCAACCTCCACAGTCAGTAATAATGTGTATGTAGGTCTCCCATATTCACCACAGTTCTTTTCCCCTTCAAATAGACTTCCTTGAGGGTACGTGTGAATTGACAACAGCATCTAAACACAAGCTGCCATGGTTTACTAAAATGAATTTCCCTTAAATGGAATTGTATTTTTTCCTATGCAGGAGGTTTGGATTCTCCCTGGAGGGAGCGTCAGGCACCCTCTGTGTCGATGATCCAAGTTGTCTATGCCCCTTGCATGGGCTTCTCTGATGCTGGGAAGGGTCAAGGTGGTTTTGGGCTTCTACATTACTGCTCTGGGCTTTAGGAGGGTCCCTATGGCCTGAATGGATCTTCAGTGCCTGCATGTGATGTCCCCTGCCAAGTGACAGGGCTAAGGGAGGGTGACCATGGGGATCCTTGCCATACTGCCCATAGGCCCATAACCATTTAATAGGTCATGGAAGCACTCAGCCCTCTGAACCGGCCCTAAGTAGGTGGCTTCATCAAAGGGCCTAAGCTAAGAGGACCTAATGTACATATTACAATACGCATTTGAACCCACACACTGTTGCAGATTGTCCACACCCATGAAAGCATCCATCAATGCACTCACAGACTCAGGAGGTTTAAAGTGCTCCAGCACCCTTCATTCCTTGGCTTTTACAGACAATACAGACGATGTGTCATCCTCAAGGACTCTATAGCAGTGTAATGTAATCCTACAGGGGCATGACAGTACAGCTTTTCTCCTTTTGCTGAAGGGTACTCCTTGGCTAGGATTTTTGTATTCCCCTCCACCCCCATGGGTCATTTGTAGACTTGGGGTACTTGGGATAAAGACTTTTTCTCAGGTTGGCAAGGTTACACAACTTCCTCTCATCCCTGTTGTATTTTCAGCTACCAGCAGGACCTGGATTAGAGCCCCATCAGGGTATATCGTATGGGAGCTGGTTCCTACAGAGTCACCCATTTGTGCGAAAGCAACAGGATCCCACAGAACAGCTGCGAGAATGGTAGATTGGAAACAGAAGGACGGAACAGCACTGACCGACACAGACCAGCCTAAATTATGCGCCGGCCCTCACGCCCAAGCAGCAAACTACAGATTTGATGGGGTTTGTATTCCTTGTAAAAACATGATCAACACGACTTTTAAAATGCAGTACATACAATAGATAAAATAGATAGAAATCGTGGTAGGAACTAAGGTAAAACCGAAAAAATAACTCATGTGAAGCAGCAAATTAATTCTAAAGGTTCTAGTTTAGCAGCAAGCAGTATACATGGAGAGGCACAGAGGACTATGGACCTGGATAGTGGGTGAGGAAAAATGCCTGCACGCATGTGCTGCAAAGTACATGTCCAAAGGGGGGATGTGAATAACTACACAAAGCATGGCATGACAAGCAAATGAGAAATATGTACTTGACCTCCTCCCACACCAACATCACAGAGCAGCCCAGGGAGCATGCACATGGATGGAGAAGCTGATTTAAACATACAGTAACAATTATAAAACAGACATGACTACAGGTACCACAATGCAACATGCACTAACCAAAGGTATGCTGACAAATGGCCACACACAACGACAACCCTGCCAGTACCACAGACATACACTCGTGGGTCCAGCCCACAATGGCCACCCGGTGGCACCGGATGCTCAGGGAGGGCCGATTGAAAACTCAGTATGCCACGTGCTCGGTGGAAATACACTGCCACATGACAGCCACCATGCCAGTTGCACATGTCACAGAGAGACACCTTACATAGCACATGCTGAAAGGGAACAGAGTACATGAGAAGCAGAATCAATACATGACATCAGTCCCACACCATGCACAGACATTGAATAGACACATGACGTGAAATTAAAGCCCATTTGCATGCACAAGATGTCCATTGCCCTGATACTGTGCAAGGCCACCCCCGCACATTACACTGTGTGTAATGCCTGTGCCTCGCCTCATGCGAATGACTCTGGATACCCACAGCTGCCCTGGCTAAGGACCCCTGTGCGTGATCCACAAACAGCACAGGACAATGCCTACAGCCATGCTCACAGAAGGACCTGTGTGTGCATCAAGAATACCTTTGGCCTCCTGAAGGCACGTTTCCACTTCCTCAACCGTACCAGTGGAGCCGGATGTATGGTCTAGTGGAAGTGGGTAAAATTGTGTTTGTGTGTACCATGCTGCACAATATCTGCCCGAAGAGAAATGTTCTGCTACCCGTCTGACGTGGACATGCCACCCGCAGAGGATGATGATGTAGTGCCTGTGGTACAGGCAAATGCTCTCATTGCCATAGATAACATGAGGGATGGGAGATGCGACCGCGAGGGACTGATAGACAATTTATTCTGACACTTTCACATGGCACAAGCTATGCACAACTGTGTGACACCCACCTCTATCAATAAGAACGACAATGACACAATCAGGAATGCCTTTGCATTGATGAAGTTTAACCGTTTTAATAATATGAAGTGCCCCAACTATCCCACCTTCAACCACCAACTCCCCAGCACACTATCCCCCCTCGCAACCCCGGTTACCAACTCCCCAGCATGGCCACTCAGGGCAATAAGTGTCTCGATGTTGATCACAACCGTGGCCTCTTCCCCCCCCTGTCAGCTCCCAGTGATCTTGGGCACATATGGCACTGGGACTGACCCCTTGGTGTGCCTTGTTGAGACTTGGTGGGCCTTGTGGAAGTGGAAAGGGATGGATCCTGGCCCCGGGATATGTTGGAGTGTTACCTCCATGCACAGGCAGATTGCCTCTGCGAGATATGAGACTCCTTCGGTCATCTCCCTGACCCTCCTGCCGTAAAATGTAAGGGCGGCCGTACTGGCAGTTGTCTCGGCCCGGTTCCTGGTGATGGCCTGCACAATCCTGCGGATGGCCTCTTTTATGCTGTCACATATGGCCCTGCTTGGTTGCGGGTACTCTCGGTGGGCCATCCGTCTTGGTGTAGCCTGTCTGCCCCTTTGCGGGGTGGTGGTGGCAGACCTTGAGGGTCTGGATGCGCCACTCCCAGATGGAGCTGCCCCCTCGTCCTCCTTGGGTGCCTCTGGCGATGCGTGAGTACCTGTAGGGGACATAGGAAATATTGTCAGATATGGAGATGGCATGCAAGACACATTTGCTGTGGTACAGAGTGGGATCCCACACATTTGGGTAGATGGCCATGGTTGGTCAGGGGAGATTGCATGTGAGCACAGCATTATGGGGATGGTTGCAGCAATGAGTGTGTGACACATGGCCAGTTGGTTTGTGGCATCTGTGTGGAGTGGGCTGGGTGTCCATGCTGGGGCAGTTGATGTTTGGCATGAATGCTTGTGGTCCATCATGACCCCACATCCCCTCCTGGGGTAGCACTCAGCTTGTGGGGGTGGGTGTGGTGGCTTACGCCATCGCACTGATGTGGCTCGATGGGGCACTGCTGTGTAGCCAGCAGGGTTGCGCTGTGGTGTACAGTGACTGGCTGGCTTAGCCCATGTCGATGTAGGGGGACGTGTACTTCCCCGTGTCTTGTCTGCCATGGCAACATTGGGCAGGCCGACGGTGCTTGCAACATACTGGTGTGACTGATGCACAGTGTCCTGGTTGCACACGCACCACAATCCTGTTGGCACATGGTGCACCAGCAGGGGTGTGGTGTGCATGGCACTTGGATAGGTCACTTGCCACCCCTTCCTGCTGCTATAACACACATGAGTGCCCTTGGTGCCCTGCCCAATGGCTGCTGTGGAGGGTGGCTGTTGTGTTTACCCCCTTACTCCACTCTGTTGGTATGCCCAGCTTCTGGGTCTGCTGGCATATGTCCCTGTCCACTGGGACATCTTACGCTAGATGTCATTTGTGCATGCATTTGCACTGTGGACGGGGAGGTTGACTCACCTCCTGCCTCCTGGCTGCTGGCAACTGCCTCCGCACCTCCCACTCCCTCCATTCAGTCCATATCCAGCACCGTGCTGCACTTTTCCTCCCAGGCGGTGAGGACCAGTGGTTCCACAGTGCCTCCTCCAGTTGCCAGGGACTCCTGGCCGTGTTGGGACAGCAGTCCACGCACCCTGACCCTGAGGTCGTTCCATCATTTCCGACAGTCTTCCCCGTCTCTGGGGAACCCTGGCAACAGCAGTCACTTTCTCGCCGATAGAATGCCAGACGGCTATCCCATGGGGGTGGAGGGGAATACAAAAATCCTAGCCAAGGAGTACCCTTCAGCAAAAGGAGAAAAGCTGTACGGTCATGCCCCTGTAGGATTGCATTACACTGCTATAGAGTCCTTGAGGATGACACATCGTCTGTATTGTCTGTAAAAGCCAAGGAATGAAGTGTGCTGGAGCACTTTAAACCTCCTGAGTCTGTGAGTGCATTGATGGATGCTTTCATGGGTGTGGACAATCTGCAACAGTGTGTGGGTTCAAATGCGTATTGTAATATGTACATTAGGTCCTCTTAGCTTAGGCCCTTTGATGAAGCCACCTACTTAGGGCCGGCTCAGAGGGCTGAGTGCTTCCATGACCTATTAAATGATTATGGGCCTATGGGCAGTATGGCAAGGATCCCCATGGTCACCCTCCCTTAGCCCTGTCACTTGGCAGGGGACATCACATGCAGGCACTGAAGATCCATTCAGGCCATAGGGACCCTCCTAAAGCCCAGAGCAGTAATGTAGAAGCCCAAAACCACCTTGACCCTTCCCAGGATCAGAGAAGACCATGCAAGGGGCATAGACAACTTGAATCATCCACCCAGAGGGTGCCTGACGCTCCCTCCAGGGAGAATCCAAACCTCCTGCATAGGAAAAAATACAATTCCATTTAAGGGAAATTCATTTTAGTAAACCATAGCAGATTGTGTGTAGAAGCTGTTGTCAATTCACACGTACCCTCAAGGAAGTCTATTTGAAGGGAAAAAGAACTGTGGTGAATATGGGAGTCCTACATACACATTATTACTGACTGTGGAGGTTGCTACTTGGGTGACATAGTTTCAAGAGCATCTGGCAGTATAGTGATATGCCTGGCATACAATGTTACAGTTCCACTATATGCGCAATATTCAGAGCGATACAAAGAGTTTGAATCACCAAGCATGTTCCCAGTTAACATCAGCAGTTGGTAGGCAGTATGCAGCACCATCAGGGGAAGTGATAGTCAAGCAGAGGAGGATGTAGCAAGATGAGGAATTAATAGCATCAGGAGGAGGTAGTCATGTGTGGGGTGTGGAAACATCCAGAGGAGGTGGTTGCCCAGTGGAGGAGGCGGTAGCACCAAGGGAGAAGAAGGAGGTGCAGGGCACTCACTTAGTAAGCCAGAAGAGGAAAGTTCTTGCAGGTTGGGTCCACCCAAAGCAGTTCCAGGAGGCGGTTTGAGAAATGCGACAAAGGCAAGGAGATAAGACTAGGCTCAGCCATAGTTCTTGAGGGTGGGAATGCAATGGAGGCAGACGTAGATAAAGAATACAGTGAAATAGTGAAAGGCGGTTTTCATTGTGTAAAGAGGTCTTCAAGAGAAGGAGTGGGTGGTGGCATGCTTGGCTGATGAAGTATATAGGGCCTCATCACAAGTCCAGCGGTAACCCTTCAAAGTTTCGGTAACGGAATTAGTGGCGCCAATACTGCTCCGCCGAATCACGAGACAGTACAAATACAGCTGACTGTAAAATCACCCAGCGCTTTTATAACCGGTGGTATTTTCTCCTGCCACACGAAGCGCAAACACAGCCACATCACAATTCCATGTACGGCAGTATGTGCCCCGAAAACCGACGCTCATGCCACTGAAGGCACAGTGCACTTACCTCCAGCTTATAGCTGGAGGTAAATGAACACAGGTGTCAGAAATGAAGCCACAGGTGAACCAAATCCACTCCAGGGGGCTACATAAGACACACCGTACCCCAAAAACTGTGTCCAACACCATACAGCCACTAGCCACTGTGTGCTGGGATAGACAGCTGCTCATGCTGCGCCTGCAAGTCGAGAGGTAGGACCATCAGGCCAGGGCACAGAGTGTGCAGGGGAGGTAGGGTCAAGCAAGGTGTGCACCAATCCACAGGGTCAGGCCCTCACCTTAGACCCTCACTGACAGCCAGTTGGTCACCCTATACTACCTCAACAGGGAGACCATAACTGAGCTGCTCACCACAATACAAGACAATATAGGGAGCAGGATCAACAATGCTGTGCCCCTACTGCTGAAGCTAGTGTCTGTCCCACAATGTGCAATGCCACATCTCATTGCCTACCACCCCAGCCCAGGTCAATGCCATAGAGGCACAGTTCTATGCCATAACACAAAAGCCAAATGTGATCGCTGCCCTGGACTGCACCCATGTTGTATTGGTGGCTCCCCCAGCCCGACAAAGCATTGTACCGTAACAGCAAGCACTAGCACACCCAGAATGTACAGGTGACATGCGCCCCCAGCCTGTACATAACCCCCGGCTGTGCCCGCTACCATGGTTCCACCCACAATTCCATGGTCCTACGGAACAGCACGCCTGCCAGAATACATGGAGAGGCACAGAGGACTATGGACCTGGATAGTGGGTGAGGAAAAATGCCTGCACGCATGTGCTGCAAAGTACATGTCCAAAGGTGGGATGTGAATAACTACACAAAGCATGGCATGACAAGCAATGCGAAATCTGTACTTGACCACCTCCCACACCAACATCACAGAGCAGCCCAGGAAGCATGCACATGGATGGAGAAGCTGACGTAAACATACAGTAACAATTATAAAACAGACATGACTACAGGTACCACAATGCAACATGCACTAACCAAAGGTATGCTGACAAATGGCCACACACAACGACAACCCTGCCAGTACCACACACTTGCACTCGTGCGTCCAGCCCACAATGGCCACCCGGTGGCACCGGATGCTCAGGGAGGGCCGATTGAAAACTCAGTATGCCACGTGCTTGGTGGAAATACACTGCCACATGACAGCCACCATGCCAGTTGAACATGTCACAGAGAGACACCTTACATAGCACATGCTGAAAGGGAACAGGGTACATGAGAAGCAGAATCAATACATGACATCAGTCCCACAGCATGCACAGACATTGAATAGACACATGACGTGAAATTAAGGCCCATTTGCATGCACACGATGTCCATTGCCCTGATACTGTGCAAGGCCACCCCCGCACATTACACTGTGTGTAATGCCTGTGCCTCGCCTCATGCGAATGACTCTGGATACCCACAGCTGCCCTGGCTAAGGACCCCTGTGCATGATCCACAAACAGCACAGGACAATGCCTACAGCCATGCTCACAGAAGGATCTGTGTGTGCATCAAGAATACCTTTGGCCTCCTGAAGGCACGTTTCCACTTCCTCAACTGTACCAGTGGAGCCATCTCTGGTCTAGTGGAAATGGGTAAAATTGTGCTTGTGTGTACCATGCTGCACAATATTTGCCTGAAGAGAAATGTTCTGCTACCCGTCTGACGTGGACATGCCACCCCCAGAGGATGAGGATGTAGTGCCTGTGGCACAGGCAAATGCTCTCATTGCCATAGATAACATGAGGGATGGGAGATGCGACCGTGAGGGACTGATAGACAATTTTTTCTGACACTTTCACATGGCACAAGCTATGCACAACTGTATGACACTCACCTCTATCAATAAGAACGACAATGACACAATCAGGAATGCCTTTGCATTGATGAAGTTTAACCGTTTTAATAATATGAAGTGCCCCAACTATCCCACCTTACACCACCAACTCCCCAGCACACTATCCCCCCTCGCAAACCCCGGTTACCAACTCCCCAGCATGGCCACTCAGGGCAATAAGTGTCTCGAAGTTGATCACAACCGTGGCCTCTTTCCCCCCCTGTCAGCTCCCAGTGATCTTGGGCACATATGGCACTGGGACTGACGCCTTGGTGTGCCTTGCTGAGACTTGGTGTGCCTTGTGGAAGTGGAAAGGGATGGATCCTGGCCCCGGGATATGTTGGAGTGTTACCTCCATGCACAGGCAGATTGCCTCTGTGAGATATGAGACTCCTTCGGTCATCTCCCTGACCCTCTTGCCGTAAAATGTAAGGGCGGCCGTACTGGCAGTTGTCTCGGCCCGGTTCCTGGTGATGGCCTGAACAATCCTGCGGATGGCCTCTTTTATGCTGTCACATATGGCCGTGCTTGATTGCGGGTACTCTCGGTGGGCCATCCACTTTGGTGTAGCCTGTCTGCCCCTTTGCGGGGTGGTGGTGGCAGACCTTGAGGGTCTGGATGCGCCACTCCCAGATGGAGCTGCCCCCTCGTCCTCCTCGGGTGCCTCTGGCGATGCGTGAGTACCTGTAGGGGACATAGGAAATATTGTCAGATATGGAGATGGCATGCAAGACACATTTGCTGTGGTACAGAGTGGGATCCCACACATTTGGGTAGATGGCCATGGTTGGTCAGGGGAGATTGCATGTGAGCACAGCATTATGGGGATGGTTGCAGCAATGAGTGTGTGACACATGGCCAGTTGGTTTGTGGCATCTGTGTGGAGTGGGCTGGGTGTCCATGCTGGGGCAGTTGATGTTTGGCATGAATGCTTGTGGTCCATCATGCCCCCACATCCCCTCCTTGGGTGGCACTCAGCTTGTGGGGGTGGGTGTGGTGGCTTACGCCATCGCACTGGTATGGCTCGATGGGGCACTGCTGTGTAGCCAGCAGGGTTGCGCTGTGGTGTACAGTGACTGGCTGGCTTAGCCCATGTCGATGTAGGGGGACGTGTACTTCCCCGTGCCTTGTCTGTCATGGCAACATTGGGCAGGCCGACGGTGCTTGCAACATACTGGTGTGACTGATGCACAGTGTCCTGGTTGCACACGCACCACAATCCTGCTGGCACATGGTGCACCAGCAGGGGTGTGGTGTGCATGGCACCTGGATAGGTCACTTGCCACCCCTTCCTGCTGCTATAACACACAGGAGTGCCCTTGGTGCCCTGCCCCATGGCTGCTGTGGAGGGTGCCTGTTGTGTTACCCCCTTACTCCACTCTGTTGGTATGCCCATTTTCTGGGTCTGCTGGCATATGTCCCTGTCCACTGGGGCATCTTACGCTAGATGTCATTTGTGCATGCATTTGCACTGTGGACGGGGGGGTTGACTCATCTCCTGCCTCCTGGCTGCTGGCAACTGCCTCCGCACCTCCCACTCCCTCCATTCAGTCCATATCCAGCACCGTGCTGCACTTTTCCTCCCAGGCGGTGAGGACCAGTGGTTCCACAGTGCCTCCTCCAGTTGCCAGGGACTCCTGGCCGTGTTGGGACAGCAGTTCACGCACCCTGACCCTGAGGTCATTCCATCATTTCCGACAGTCTTCCCCGTCTCTGGGGAACACTGGCAACAGCAGTCACTTTCTGGCCGATAGAATGCCAGACGGCTGTCCTGCGCTGTGCTGAGGTTTTATGTTGCCTGATGCCATATTGCTCATCACTGGAAGCAACAACCTCATTGGTGAGGACCACCACCTCTCGCTCACGAAATGTAGTTTTCCGCAAACGATTCTCGCCCACCTTGCCTCTGATCCACTCCTGGGACATTCTGGCTTGTTTCCAGGTCTGGATGGCTGCAGGAAGTCGAGATATTCGATGGATTGTGTTTTTCAAAATGGCTGCCACAATGCTTCCCGTTCCGGCAATACCGCAAATTCTGCCGGCACTAATTGCGCCGGTGTCCCCAGCAATAACTCTATTAGTGTCGATATTTTGGCTTTAACACTTATTTCGGCGCATTTTCCGCCAGGCGATAATAGCGTGTTGGCCAAAGTTGTTGCGGTAACGCCAGGTTATGATGCAGCACTAAAACTGCTGCACGACCTGGCCGTAACTCTATTTCTGCTAGGTGGAAATTGCACCAGAATACTGCCCAACTTGTGATGAGGCCCATAGTCAGGTAAAAAAAAAATATGTGGAAGGTTGGCCACGAGATGGAGTAGGGGAGGTGCTCAAGAAGTTTAGAAGAGTGAAAGATGAGCTGGGAGAGGATAGAACATTCATGGTCATGTGTCATCGAATCGTAGTACCAGTGGGGATGAGACATGTGATTGGAATTGGCGCATGCAGGACATTTTGGAGTGCGTAAAGTGAAGGGTTTGATTTGTGAGGATTATTGGTGGTGTGATAATCCTCCAGACTATGTCACTTCTTTATGGAGGGAGAACCCTTCCCATGGGTCCAGAGCGGTGTAGCCAATAACCCTAAATCCTCCTGGGGCGATGCAACGTTGGAGGATCCCATGGGGTGGAACTCCCCTTCACAGAAGGGTAACCTAAGGCCCAGATACGGCCCCTTTCAGAACCAGGGTCTGATGGCTACTTTTTTCGTTAAGTCGTCTAAACATCTCTTTCTGTTTGAACCAAGTCTGTTGTTAATGCCTTTGGTCGCTATGCCTTAGCTGACCCGAAGCATAACCAACTTCCAAGAAAAAGGGAAACACCTGAAGAACATACGTTTTCCACTAGAACTTTGGAACATGACGTTACGCCAGAGCGGGACCCTCTATATAACCCTGTCAGAAACAGAAGATGGAGTGCCAGACCCGGACTGAGACCGGGTGAGAGATCAGAGGTCGGAGCATCGGAAGCAGTGGAAGCAATTTATGCAAGTTGGAGCACAACAAAAGACCGAAGTCAAACTGGAGAGCCCGTTTGACAGAGTACAGGGGCGAAAGAGGCAACAGGCTCACCTCGGCAAGCCAAACCCACGAGCTGAAGGAGAAAATGGTCCAGGAAACGATCAAACCAGAGATGAAGGAGAGGAACGGATCAGCAGCATAGTGGCTCAGAGGAGAGACCGGGATAGAGAAGAAGAAGTGAACCCGCAACCACCTTGTGACCCTAGACCTGTGAGCCAAATCTGAGTGGCCAGCGAGAGAGGGGAGAACCGGGTTATTAGAGATCCAGTACTCCACCCCAGAAGCGCCACGGGCAAGCCCCAATCCCAAGACCGGACGCATTGAGAGCAAGGGTTACTAAGTCTGCCGTGGAAGAGTGGCAAAGCAGTCGAAGGAGTCCGGGTGGATGAAGATCGACACCCTCGCCAAAACCTGGGTCCCGCTGACCAAATTTGTGGTCCAGTGGTGATTCCCCAGTTATCCCATTGAAGCATCTCAAGCTAAGCATAGGTAACGAGACAAACCAGATATGTACTAGGCCCAGTGACATTGAGAACACGCAAGTGCAGGGGAGAGGGAAGGGGGAAAGTGCAAGTGGGAGTGGAGGAGTGGAAAGTGCTGAACACGTGATAAAAACAACTAGTAGTGCAGCCAGCAGGTGGCAAGTGCAAGGTTAAAGCACAGACAATGGTTGTCTAATAAGTGCAAGTAAGGGGAGTGTAGGGTTGCAGATACAGACCCAAGTGCAAGGGTTGGCAGGAGGCAGTGCGGGTGTGTGGCTGGGTGGGCAGGAACTTGGTCCTGAAAATCATAGGATAACCAGGTGCCCGCTGCCGAAGATGACAGATCAGCAGGGGAGTGGAAGGCAGAAGCAAAGAGGAAGGTCTTGAGGTGCTTCTGGAGCCGAAGATGATTCTCCTCAAGTTTCAGAAAAGCAGGGAAGCTGTTCCAGAGGGAGGCCCCAGCCGAGGAAAGAGATCTACCCCCAACCCGTCGCTTAGAGAAGCGACTGACCCTGAGGGAGTTGGAGGAAGAGGAGCGAAGAGCTCCAGTAGGAAGGTATTTAAGCAGGGAGAGTTGAAGGTATTGTAGACCCAGGCCCCTTGTGTACAATGCAAAGGGTCTTGTATTTAATCCTTGTAGCCACTGGGAGTAAATGAAGATATTTCAGGGCTGGAGAGATACAATCCCAGAGCTTGAGTCCAAGGACAAGTCTCGTAGTCCTGTTCTGGAAGTGTTGCGGAGGGTGGAGAGTAGAAGCAGGCAGATTTAGAAAGAGACTGCTGCAGTAGTCCATCCTAGAGAGAACCAGAGCTTTAGAGACAGTGGGCCTCATTACGAGTCTGCCGGTAGCCGTGCTGATAAAACCGACAGGCTGCCGCCGGACTCGTGCATTTTTCCGGCGCCTGGCTCCACAGAAATACCGGGGTATTACGACTCTGGTGTACCTGAAAGTCAGGCGTTGGAAAAATGTTAATTCCCATTCTCACCCCATAGCACTCAATGGGAATGGGGATGAGGGAAGCACCGGCACTGTTAATAACGGTGCCAGTGCTTCCCAGAAAGTCTGCAGGTTGGTGCCGTCCCGCCCGCCAGGTTAGGCCAGGCAGACAGGACGGCACCTGCCTGCAGACTCAGAGTGTGCCGGTCCGGTAACAATGGTGCCAGTCCGGTAACAACGGTGCCGGTAGGCTTACCGGCACCATTGTTATTGGACCAGCACACTCGTAATGAGGCCCAGTGAGCTTCTGGGGGAAGGAGTGGAAAGGAAGAATACCTCTGAGGAGGTGCAATTGGTAGTTTGACTTCTTAGAGACGTCAGAGATGTGAGGATAAAAGGAGAGTGTGGCGTGGAAGATGAACCCGAGGTTCTTAGCCTCACAGATGGGAGCAGGAAGAGGGCCAAGGGAGGCCAGCCAGAGAGTGACAGGAAAGGAGGGTGCAGGTGTGGCGATGAGGAGAATCTCTGTCTTACTGGCATTAAGGCAGAGATCATTGGCGGCACACAAACATTCGATTGGATAGCAGACAGACAGTCAGAGATGAGAGAAGGAGAAGAGGTGGCAGAGGGAAGCCTGAAAACGAGCTGAGTGTCATCCACATAGCACTGAAAGTTGGAGCAAAGAGCGGTAAAGCAGTGGGCGAGTCGTGCTAGGTATTGATTGAAGAGCCAGGGAGAGATGTTAGACTCCTGGGGAACACCACAGGTAGGGAGTGAGATAGAGGAAAGGAAGGACCCAAGTTGGAGCTGGGAGGGTCGATCAGAGAGGAAAGAGGTCAGCCAGGCTAGTGCCTGATCCATGATACACAGGTTATCACAGAGACGTTGAGCAGGATGACATGATTGATCGTGTCAAAGGGAGAAGAGAGATTGAGTAGGACAAAGACAGATGTGATGTTAGAGTCGAGGTTGGAGAGCAGGTCTTCTCGGATGTTCACGAGAGCAGTTTCAGTGCTTCTGGCAGGTCTGAAGCCAGACAGATGGTCATGAAGACAACCAACAGAATATGTGTGAAGATTGAGCTGGGAGATGGGCAGCTTTTCTAGGAGTTTGCCGAGGAAAGGAACGATGGAGATTGGGCGATAGTTAGCCGGGCATGAGGGGTCGGCTGTGGGTTTCTTGCGAAGGGGGTGCACAAGAGAGTGCTTAAGAGGGGAGAGGAAGGCTCCAGAGACGAAGGAGAGGTTGCAGTAGTCGGCCATAGCAGGAGCAAGGGTGTCAATGTGGTCCTTGATGGTTTTGGATGAACAGTCAAGAACCTGTTTTGATGAGCCTTTCATAGATCGAACTTGTCTGGAAATCTCGTCAGGAGATAACAGAGGAAAGGAAGAGAAAGAGGGAAGGTGAGGGCGGCTGCAGGCGGGCCAGAGGTAGTGGAGAGAGAAGAGGGAAGAGGAAGAGAGGACAAGAGTGTGCAGGCCAGTTTGTCAGAAGATTTACAAGAGGCCCACCATTTCTTCTCAGCCACCCTACACTCGCGTTTAAGGGTAGCTAGGTCAGAGTTGTACCAAGAGTTGCACTTAGCTTTGGGCTTCAAGCAGATCCTCATGACAGGGGCAAGAACACAAGAGTATTAGAGATAGAAGAGTAGAGCATGGAAAGGGCTGTGTCTAACATCTAAGAGGAGCAGCAAGGCCTGCTCACCTCTGTCAATGATCTCAATGATGTTGGACTTAAGTTCTAAGAGGTCAGTTTTGGGTCCATGATCGGCCCATAGACCAGACTGAGTAGTGGCAATAATAATATTTTCCTGCACACAGCTTTGATACTAGTTCATTGCTTGCTTGTCCAGGATCTTTAAAAGAAAGGGAACATTAGTAATTGGAAGAAAGTTTCCAGGATCATTAACATCAAGATTCTCCTTGTTTAATAAGGGTAAGATCCAGGCTTCCTTAATGCTGTCGAGAACAAGGCCTTCAGCAAAGGAGCGATTGACAAGCGTAGTAATCCATGGCAAGAGTGAGCTTTGAAAGTCTTTAAAAAGCGAAACAGGGAAACTATCTCCTTTGCAGGATGTGGGTTTCGGTTTAGCTATAACATCTCGGCCCTCACTTTCTGAGACATCCTGAAAGAAAAAGTGGAGTGGGAGGTAGTCAGGGGGGGAGACAGACAGGGAGGATTCCATTTCCAGAGGGTTGCAATAATTTGAGATGGTCTGCAATGTTTTGTAGGTGAGTTTTTGGTTTTCTGCAAGAAGCCATCATGGATAAGTTGGCACCAGGCATTATCTGCAACTGGAAAAGGGTCAACTGGGATACCCTTTTGTTCAGAGAGTACTTTAAACAGTTCCCTTGGTTTGGATATAGCAGATTCAATTCTGGTATTTAATTGATCCTCTTTAGCCATCAGCAGAAGTTTCCTATAAGATTTCATGAAAAATCTATAGGAAGAGAGAGAGGTATCAGAGGGAGATTTGCACAACTGGCATTCTGCATTTCTCTTTTTGGCTCTAGCAGCAAGAATGTCGGTAGATAGCCACAGTTTATGGGGTGGGGAGTCACTTTTTTTGGGATCTGTTTAAAGGGGGGCTAGGAGTTCAAACGACCGATCAATGGCGTTCCTGAACGTTAAAGTAAAAACATCCAGGGGAATGTACTTCTCCAGGGGTGGGGGGGAACAAGGGAAGAGCAATTGATGCAAAAGTGTCATGTGAGACCATACTACTACGAGCAAGTCGCTTAGTAGACACTAGAGGTTTCACCCTCTCTATATGCGGATAAAACCTCATATAGAGGCTTCAAAAGCAATAGAAAAATGGTCAGACTAGGGACTGGTCTGAATCTTAACCTTGGAAATCACCATGTTGTGAGACACTATCCAGTCCAGGGTATTGCTCGCAGCATGGGTAGGACATGTGACTTGTTGTATAAATCCAAGGTTTGATAATGTTTGTGAGAGAGATACAGCATTTTGGCATGTGGGGTCATTAGCTCATAAATTGAAGTCACCAAGGACTAGACAGGGTGAATGTGATTTAGTGATGTTGCCAATCAAGGCCAAAAACTGTTCTTCAAAAGAGGGTGCGGTGATTGGGAGTCTATAAAGGAAAAAGACACTAAGAGAATTGGTAGCATTCATCTTAAGTTTGGCTAGCAAAACTTTGCAGTGTTTCAAGTGGGGTATGCTGGAAATGTACAATTGTAAATATTTGCGGAATATCAAGGCCACACCTCCACCCTTGCTAGTAACACGATCCATGTGTAACATGTCGTAGCCCACGGGGATGGCAAGGAATGTGGAGGGATGGGCAGCATTGTGAAGCCAGGTCTCAGTCAGTGCCATGATATCAGGTTTTTGTACGATAATAAAGTCTGCAAACTCTATGGCGTGACGAATTAATGAATGTGTATTAAGCAAAATAAAATTAAGGTGCATGGGATTCGGGACATATAAGGCTTCTTGATCGGGTGTTGAAGTAGCATGAGTGCACCACGCCTCTGTACCAGGTGGTGGGTTAGGGAGGTCCTTAGTGGTATTACATGAATTAGGCGATGAGGAGTGGATAGATGTGTAGTGGATGGCAATTAATGTAGATATGGGAAAACATGCTACATTGGTGTCAGAAACATTGGAGTCTACAGACAGAGTGGCAAGTGTTACCCGTCTGTTTCTTTGCATGACTACAAGTAAGCTTCAGCATGTAGACATGATAGGAATACGTAGGATTCGTGGCGAGGATACAATATGGAGGGATGGGTGGGAGGGATTGCACTTAGCTTTGGGCTTCAAGCAGATCCTCATGATGTAAAGGATGGGTGCAGCAGGCAGCCCTACCCAGCACCAACAGGCTTTCTGAATTGCTGCCTTTCGACACTGCTTGGTTCCCTTCTCATGTTCGACACCGACGTACCAGCAACTCCTTCTTCTTTTTTAACATTTTTTTAATGAACTTTATTTTTGGTTTGCATGTCACAGTGCACTCGCTGCAATTCTCATCTACATGGTACCTATATTTGTTACACATTGGTAGCCCATATCCCATTACAGTCTTTTACATCAGTTGCAAGTCTTTGCACAACTATACAGTATAAAATTACATTTGACTAACAGCTTGGCATGGTGTATCATACGCACTTTTGCTATCAGAGTTTACTGTATCTGGTAAGGTATCGTCCAGGTATGCCCTGAACAGGGCCCAGATATCCTTTGGTTTTCATGGAGCAGGGACCATTCCTACATAGTTTTCTTCACATAAGTCAAAGGTGCGAGGAACTGTTCTGCTGTTGGAGCCTGACTGCTCTTCCAATTCTGAAGGATGTATTTCTTTGCTACTGCGCAGGCGACATTGAACAGTCTCCTCGTTTTTTCCAGGACCTTCCCAATGTCGCCAAACAGATATTTTGGAGGGTTGAGGTGTTCAGGGATTTGTGTTATTTCCTCCAGGATATTAGCCATTGTGCGCCAGAATCCTGCTATTTGGGGACAGGCCCAATACATATGAAAAGAGTCCGCTCCTGGGGCATTGCATTTCGGGCAGCTGTCGGATATAGCATTATAGAACTTTGCCATTTTTGCAGGGGTGAAGTGTAGCTTATTCAGGATCTTGAATTGTATTAGTCTTAGGCCTGAATTTAGTGAAATCTTCTTAGAGAGGAGGCAGTATCTGGACCATTTCCCTGTCTCGATTGTGATGCCCATGTCCTTTTCCCACGATGTCTTGATGGTGTTCAGTGTCTCCGTGTGTGCCTGAACTATACTGTATAATTTGGATACCCCAGTGCCCGCCTGGGAGTACAGTGACTGGTAACATGCGTGTTCGGGCGGTTCATCTGGGAATGTTGGCCACCTTTTTTTGAACGCCGCTTTCATACGGTGGAATTGTAGGGTGACCAGTTGGTTTCTCCCAAACAAGTCTACAAAGTCTTCAGGGGTTACGAATTTACCGTTTGGGAACATAGTTTTTATTTTAAGATCGTATTCTGGGATCCAGTTTTTCTGGATGGCGACGTCGTATGTAGGTTTGATGCCTGGGAAGTTCCAGAGTTGGGCCTGGGAGTCATAGGGGGTGTCTATATGGAGTCGCTTGCTAATTGCGGCCCATGCTGCAACTGTGCAGGAAGCAGGATCGAACTTACAATCGTCTTTATGTGATTTTGTGAATATAATGGAACGCAAATCGGTTGGGCGGACTGAGTGTTGCTCGATAGGTATATGTGGTGTTCTGTCCAAGGGTTCCTGCCAAAACTTTGCGTAGTGTGCCTGTGCCACATAGTAATATAGTTCAAAATCAGGGGCAGCGAAGCCTCCCATTTCGCAGGGTTCAACCAACTTGTCCTATTTCATCCTGTTTGCACCTCCGTTCCACACAAAAGTAGTGGCCATGGATCGAAGATTGTCAAAGAAGGGTTTGCCCAGCCATATAGGTACATTGCAGAAGATATATAAGAGCTTAGGGAGTACTGTCATCTTGAGTACCGCTATTCGGCCAGCAAGCGAAATGGGGAGTTTAGACCAAATTTGAAGTTTAGAGTATATGGTTTGTAGAGTGGATTCATAGTTGTCTATATAAAGGGAATTCTTGTCACGAGAGACCAGGATTCCTAGGTATCTGATGTAGTCAGGAGCCCATGACAGACCATGTGTGTTTGTGGGGCAAGTAGTAGCTCGTGTCAACGGAAAGATCTCGGATTTGGCAGTATTGATCTTGTAGCCTGAATGTGTGGTGAATTCGGTGATCACGGTTAATATAGGGGATAAGTTATTTTCTGGTTCCCGAACATATAGCAGTGCATCGTCTGCATATAGTGAGATGGCTTGGTATACACCGGCCATTTTTATACCCCTCAGGTCTTGCTCAGTCCTAATTACAGCCGCCACAGGTTCTATTGTAAGAGCGAAAAGGATGGGGGAGAAGGGCCATCCCTGCCTGGTTCCTATGCATAAAGTGAATTGACTGGATAGGGTTCGAATGGTTAGAACTCTGGCTTTGGGAGAGGAATAGAGAAGTTTGACACAACCTATCATATAGGGGCCGAATCCGAATTTGTGAAGGACCTCGAACATATATAGCCACGAAACCGAATCGGGCGCTTTTTCGGCGTCCAGTGATATGGCTGCTGCTTGTGCCTCTGGCTTGATCTGTGCTAGGATGCTGAATAGTCTGCGCAGGTTTAGGGCTATGGATCTCGTTGGGATAAATCCGCATTGGTCGGGATGTATTAAGGTGGTCATTTTGGGGAGCAGTCTAGTGGTCAGTACCTTTGTGTAAATTTTGGCATCTGTATTGATCAGGGACAAAGGCCGGTAGGAGGAACGTTCATAGGGCGGGCGTCTGGGTTTCAATAACTCCTTCTTTTTTTAAATGTTTGTATTTGATTTAATTGTATTACAATTTTTTCAAAAGGTTTTGAGGTGCATGCCACATGCATAAGCACTTTCGGGTAAGGGTCATTTAAACCATTTCAAATTTCTTTCATCTATACGCTCTGAGTGGTAATCTTCATCAAAGCAACTCCTTCTTCTAAGTTGGGTCCATCCTCCAGGGGACTTGTCCAGTATAGCCGAGAAACTCCATCACTTTGCCTGGCAAGGCACCCAAGGCACTGTGACGAAGAAGAGCATCTTCCATCCTCAGGATTCATCCCGGGGTCCCAGATTCATCTTAGATCCTGTTCTCCTGTGGCTTACTTTGGGGCAGTGGGATCTGTAGAAAAAGAAAGCAGACAAGTATTGAACATATTTGGAATGGGTGTAATATACAAGATAAAGTACACCTTAACTTTTTCTTACAGGTTGACCAGGTGGGGGGATCCTCACACAGTATTGCATTGTGGATCATAAATAAAGCATTCTGCCAATGTTCTGAAAATAACCTGCATTACTACACTGAATGTCTATGCAAGTACCCAATGCTCAGTATTTCTGATCCCTTTTAATAACTGCATACAGTTGATGCATATTTAACTGAAACTAGGTACCGCATAGCATTGGATATATTTGCCATTATTAGAATAGTGTTGCCTGAGTACAAAATGTGTCATTTATGTGTATGCATTCACTTGAACCTTATTATATATAAAAGAACAGTGTTAGCACATAACAAAGTGTGTGGACATTCCTTTGTAGGGGCTTGGGGATTCACTGTACCTAAGAAACTGCCTGCATCACCTCCCGTGAGTTTCAGCCTTGGTTGCTATTCGATTGCTACGATTTGAGAACCTTGGCTGGGTTGTGCTGTGTCTCTAACTTAACCATATAGTGGGCAGAAGTACAGATAACCCCCTCCAGTCTTTACAACACCCCACTTTGTAAATCATTTTAGGGGTCACTGGCCTGTCAAAATTCTAAAAAAGGGCATGTGCCGCCAAAGAGAAAGAGACTCTACTCCCTTCACACTAACCCGAAAGGTGCAGCACTTCAAAAAACACAATCTATAAAACATGTTTGTCCCAGTCCGCGATGCCAAGCCCTGGAGGGTGTGAACATAGCCTCTACCTAACCACTGAAGCCAAATGAATTACGACCCCTCCCACCGTGGTTGGGACAGGTTCCTGAGTTACGAGTATCAGGTAACCACAGGGCAGCCGATGGAGGGAAGATGGTTAGGGAGTGGTTGTGGGTAGGAAGGGGGAGTTAGAAAACCTGGGAAGAGGATTAGGGTATCTTGATTGGATGGGGTTGGGGGAAGAACAGGAAAGGTAACCGACAGACACCGTAGGAGGTTGTCTCTGTTAGGGAGAATTCTCAAGAATCTGCTAATTTCCCTTACCTTTTGAGACCCCCGGGCACTTTGCTGGATTTCTACGATTTTAATTTTTACCTTGAAAGAGTATGTGTCTTTTTTCCCCACTCTTTCATGTATTTTGATGTGTGTTTTACTTTTGTGTTCTTTGGATATGGTGTTTTTAGACAAACTACATAGGCATCATCTTTTTCTTGAGTGTCACACGGCACCTTCAGTGCAGTGGCACAGGGGTGTTTTTCAGACTCCCCAAGGTTTAAATACCTTCTCTGGGACTGACTACCGTCTCCCAGAGCATGTGAAGTTAAATTGACTTTACTAGTCCTTTTTAAGTTCAAAGACCCAGCACGCACTATCTTCCTATAGAGTGCTGGAGGGGTTGCTTAGCATCTCCTGTGTCTAAACACTCATGTAACAGTCAAAGGTTACCCTTTTCTCTTGAAATGGTTGGTGGCAGTGGTTTTAGAACAAACTACCATGATTTTTCCCGACCGCGAACACCGGTATCTAAAAATCGGGTCAGCCATGTTTTTCAATATGGCACCCATGACCCCTCTGTAAAAACAAACTCCGGTCATCTTTTTTCGCAGTTTGTTTTAGGAAAGGTCCTTCTTGTGTTTCACTCTGTGCGCCAACCCAGGTTTGGTCCCTTTGTTCGATGCCCTTTGGCGGGCTTCAGTGCTGAAGCCCACCTCTGGCACCTGAGTGTCTGGGGTGGACAGGATGTGAGGGAGGTGCCCGAAACTCCTTGTGCTTAGTCTCTTAGGAGTCTTGAATGCACTCTGGTGTGATTGGCTGGATGACTGTCCGGCAAGGACAGCCACCCTGCTGGGTGAGTGTCAGCTAGGCTGGGATGAATGGGAGAAAACTGTTTAAAAGGCGAGTCTCCAGAACTGGAAGGCAGAGTCGACCACTGGAATGATAGAACCCAAGACGAGCTGAAGGAAGACGACTGCTGCAACTTCTGGACCATCGTTTTGCCCGGTGAAGGCCCGCTGCAGGTCCGAATTGTCTGAAACTCCATCAACAGAGAAGCTCCTTCATAGACAACTTCTTCCATTGAGCTGGTGGGAACAACCAACTCGTAAGCTGCCTGGACACCATCTCCATACTGGTCGAATTTTCTTCAGAGTGCTGTTGAAACCGGATATCCAGTGAGAAGGATACCAGTTTGTGGGCTTTAAGGCACTCACACCTTAAGCCGACACTTAGTTAAGCTTGTGGCCTATTCCCTGGGCAGTGCAGGAACCTCCCAACGTCCTCCTTCTTGTCCCCATGACTGAAGCTCAGGAATAGTGAGATCTGCAGGAACTGCCAGGAACAACTGCCACAGATACAGCTTTTCTTCATACCTAAGGTACTGTGCAAACGCGGTGTGGTTTGTGAAACTTTCCCAACTTTCGGGCCTTGTTCGCTCCTAAACAGACATATAACTCTTTTTCTGGAAAACTCATTCCTCGAACATTGGCAAAGACTTAACAGTTTACTACCAGAACTGTGCTATCCTATCCAAGACTCTGAACCATTGACTTTGGATCGAATTGCTGGTTGTAGTGAACTGAAACTATTTGCCCTGCCTATGAAATTAATTGTGCTTTAACTTCTTTTAACCTTGTCTTTCTAACCCTTTTGAAAGCAACTGAAGTGCCATTTTGCTCCCACTTCAGGGGAGCTTAACTTGTTCAGAAACGTATTGGTTGTGTACTGTAGTATATTAGTGTGTGATATTGAGCTGCTTTCTTACCCTGGAATGTTTTCCAACTGACTGTGTGAATAAATGTATATTCTTTTACCGAGAAACCTTGAATAGTGTTTGTTTGAACTACTGTGATTGCAAGTCCTTTGAGTAACCTCTTGTACTGCTCACATTACTTTTGAGATAAGTCTGGCTACTCAGCCACTGCTACCACATAACTGTGTAGTACAGGCTTTTACCAAAGGTGAAATTGTGCTTACATGTGTAGTCTTAATTGTGTGTAATGTTCCCCAATTGTACTGCATGTAATTCTGCCCAACAGTCTCCATGTTACATATACCCGGTGTGCACCATCCTTGATTTGCGATGCCTAGAACCTAGTTGTTGTGTCTACATGCAATTAGGACCTGGCACATAAGGCAAATAATCACACATGAAATGTGGCAGTACTCTCCCTTGCTTATGTACTGACTGCCACTACTGGCAGCGTCTACACGCAGTTAAAACACAACACGCAAGCACACATAATGAAGGCGTAACCTCTGCAGCATGGAAATCTACATACAAATAAGGAAATCTACATACAAATGATGACAATGAGTGAATGCTGATATCAGGCATATTATAATAGCAAGCAAATGATGCCCAGAATATTTCAAGAATATCTAAACTATAGGCTTGTCACTTTTGAAGAGCTGAACACAGTGCCACATATCGTGTCTTCTGCCCTGTTGCTTCACAGGACTTTGCACACTAGTAATTGGTGAATAACATGCCCACTTGACACAGTACTTATCTTAGGCCCGGGGACCTCTGGAGGGCGTAGATACAGGCATGAAGTTACCAGCTCGCCTGCGGTGCAGTAATGTGTCCCAATAGCAAGCAGGTTTCTGAGCTCTGTGTCGGTTGCTTCCTTGCAGCCAGGCCCAAACACGGCATAACCCACCACCCTATCCTCGTGGAGGGTGTTTTTTACAATTGAAAAAGATCAATGAAGACACTGCTTTCTATGCTCTGCTCCCTTCATTTGCATATTCACAACTTCAATTATCAGCAATGTGCATGTGAGGGAGGAGCATATAATGGTGTTCCTGTGTGCGTGGCTGCACACTTGTGCACACAGTCCTGACCGTATCCCCTCCTGGGAGATGTAGTTTCCGGCCCAGCAACGTGCCCTAGGGACCCAGACAACCACAATGCCTGGGATAATTAGTCCGCTTGTGGTGGCGTTGGCTGCAGAGGCCCTCAGTAGTCCCACCACCTCGCAATTCCTGACAGTAACCCCCTTCTCAAGGGGCCTAAAGGGTCCTGACTTGTCAGGATGGAGACCATGGAACTGTCTTACCAGTCTTGGTGTGTACACAGCCTCTGCTGGTTCCCAAGAATGATCCTCGGGTCCATAACCAGCCCAGTCTACAAAATACCACAGCTTTCTTTGTCTCTTCTTTGAGCCAAAATATGCCATACTTCGTACGCCTCTTGGCCATCCTTCACAATAATCAGGGGTTTCTTGGTCCTTACACTGGCGTCTGCAGGTTTAAGAGGAGAGACATGGAACACTGTGTGAATTCTCATAGTATGAGGGAGTTGTAATCACATTGCAGTTCTGGATACACATTTTCCAATTTCATAAGGTCCAATGAAACGGGACAAACATTTCTGTGCTCCCATTTACCGTATATAATGCGTAGACAACCAAACCCTGTTTTATACTGCATAGTAACGGGCAGGTCATCTCTTCTTTTCCACATGCCTCTTGTATGTTTCTTTATCCTTCTTCAGGTTTTGTCGTGCTCTCTGTCTGACCTGAAGAAGTATCTGTTTGCGCTCTGCCATTGGAGGAAGGTTAATGGACATGGACAATACTTCTGGAAGCATGTTCTTCTCCTGCCCATACAAACACATGTTTCGCGACATACCAAGAGAGGCATGCTCAATGTTATTGTATGTGAATTCCGCTAACCAGAGGGCCTCAACCAAGGAGTCAACCCCATCAGCCATGAGAGAGTGGAGATTTACCCTCTCTGTTTGACCATCGGTTTTAGGATGATAACTGCGCACAGCTGATTCACACCATGTTGCAGAAGGCACGCCTCAATCCGATACGATAGATATGGGCAACCCATGCTGTCTCACAATGTTTTGCAGGAACAGAATGGCCAATTTCCCAGCATTCGGTACCCCACTACATGCCACAAAATGTGCTTGTTTTGAGAAGTAATCTACCACCACAGTGATGTTATCGTATTTGTTATCTTTGAGGCTCAGTCCTGGAAATATCTGCTTTGTAGCTCATGCAGACGTAACATTGCAGAATCTAAACTATATGCTTGACACTCTTGAAGAGCGTAACACAGTTCCACATATCATGTCTTCAGCCATGTTGCTTCACAGGACTTTTCACGCTAGTAATTGGTGAATAACAAGCACCCCTTGGACAGTACTCATCTTAGGCCTGGGGAAACTCTATAGGCCTCCCTGAGCGTGTAGATACAGTTGTGAAGTTACTGGCTTGCCCGCAGTGCAATAATGTGCCCCAATAGCAAGCAGGCTTCCGAGCTCCGTGTCGGTCACTTCCCTGCAGCCAGGCCCAAACGCGGCATAACAGAGGCTCCTCGCCGAAGGAGAGTTTTACAATCGATAAAGTTCAATGAAGACGCCACTTCCTCTCCTCTGCTCCCTGCCCGTGCCGTGTTCACAACTTCAATTATTAGCAACAAACACGGCGAGGGAGGAGCATATAAGGGTGTTCCTGCGTGCGCGACTTACATATGCAGTCCTGACTGTATCTCTTCCTGGGGATGCAGTTTCCGGCCCAGAAACGTGGTCCGGTGACCTAGACAACCACCATGCCATGGCTTATTAGCCCACTTCTGATGGCTCACAGATGCCCTCAGTAGTCCTCAGCACCCTACAATTTCTGACACGGGACCCACAAAGATTTATTATGGTGATTTAACTTTGTATTAGTTTTGGAGGAGCACATTGGGAGAAGGAGGCCATTCTCCTAGCCTTGCTGGAACTTTATCTGAACAGTCTGGCTTCGATACTAAGGAAACTTTAACAGCACAGAGAAGGGAGGCCAGTGATAATACATACACACGCATAGAATAAGGCACTTGTCACACAATGAAGCCCCATATGCATCCACATGAAGCCCTTTGACCTGATATTGTGAAGGGCCACCCCCACTCAATACACTGTGACTCATGATATGATATGATAAGATATGGCATTTATAACGCGCCTATACACAAGTGTTTCAAGGCGCGACGAGGCATGGGCGGGGGAACAGAGGGAAGACAGACAACGATCCTACTAGGCCAAGTGTCATTCAGATCGCGCAAGTGCATGGGAAGGGGGAAAGGGGAAGTGCAGGGGGGGAGGGCGAAGGGGACAGTGCAATACATGGGATAAAGAATAAATAACAAAGTAAAGTATGGCCAACAGGTGGCAAGTGCAAGGGAGAAGGGTAAGTGCAGGCATCAGGTGTCAAGTGTTGGTGGTAGGACTGTAGGGATATAGAGAACAGTCCCCAAGTGCTGGGGTATCCAGGAGAGCAGTGCAGGTGTGCGACTGGCGGAGGGGGGGACCTGGGCCCGAGATCAGAGGGTGGCCTGGTAAACCAGTGCAGTTTCAGTATAAGCAAGGAAATCAACAGGGGAGTGGAGGAGAAAAAGCAGAAGCAAAGAGAAAGGTTTTGAGGTGCTTCCGGAACCGGAGGTGGTTCTCCTCAAGTTTCAGGGGGGCAGGGAGGCTGTTCCAGAGGGTGGCCCCAGCTGAAGAAATTGATCTACCACTAACTCGTTGCTTGGAGAAACGACTGACCCTGAGCAAGTTGGAGGTGGATGAGCGAAGAGAGGGGAGATATTTAGGAAGAGAGAGTTGAAGGTATTGAGGCCCTAGGCCCTAGAAGGCCTTGTGGACGATGCAGAGGGTTTTGAACTTAATCCTCGCAGCCACTGGGAGCCAGTGCAGAGATTTCAGTCCTGGAGAGATACGATCCCTGGGCTTGAGGCCAAGCACAAGTCTCGCAATCCGGTTTTGGATGAGCTGCAGAGGGAGGAGGGTAGAAGCAGGCAGATCTAGAAAGAGGCTTTTACTATAGTCCAGCTTAGAGAGAACCAGAGCTCTGGAGACAGTGAGCTTCTGGGGGAAGGATAGGAAAGGTAGAATACCTCTGAGGAGGTGCAGCTGGTAATGTGACTTCTTAGAGATATCAGAGATGTGAGGAGAGAAGGAGAGAGTGGAGTCGAAGATGACCCCAAGGTTTTTAGCCTCACAGGTGGGAACAGGGAGAGGGCCAAGAGAGGCCGGTCAGGGAGTGACAGGAAAGGAGGGTGTGCCGATGAGGAGAATCTCAGTCTTGCTGGCATTCAGGCAGAGATCATTGGCGGCACACCACTCTTGGATGGCAGACCGGAAGTCAGAGATGAGGGAGGGAGAATAAGTGGCTGAGGGTAGCCTGAAAATGAGCTGAGTATCATCCGCATAGCACTGGAAGTTGGGGCAGAGTGCGGCAATGCGGTTGGCAAGAAGTGACAGGTATTGGTTGAACAGCCAGGGAGAGAGGTTAGACCCCTGGGGAACACCACAGGTAGAGATAGAGATGGAGGAGAGGAAGGACCCGAGTTGGACCTGGGAGGGTTCATTGGAGAGAAAATAAGTCAGCCACGCCAGGGCCTGACCCGTGATGCCCAGGTTATCACGGAGACGGTTGAGCAGGATGGCATGGTTGACCGTGTTGAAGGCAGACGAGAGATCAAGTAAGATGAGGACACAGGGGGTGTTGGAATCAAGGTTAGAGAGCAGGTCTTCGCAGATGTTCAGAAGAGCAGTTTCTGTGCTTCTGGCGGCCCTGAAGACAGACTGATGGTCATGGAGACAGCCAACAGATCATCTCAACTCATGGCTCTGCCTCTCTCCTTGCAGGTGACCTTGGATACCCGCAGGTGCCCTGGCTCATGACACCTGTGTGGGAACCACAGACACAACAGGAGTTGGCCTACAATCACGCTCACAGCATGACCTGTGTCTATATAGAGTGTACCTTTGGTCTCCTGAAGGCCAGTGTCTGCTGCCTGGACCGTACGGGAGGTGCCCTAATGTAGCAACCAGAAAAAGTGGGGAAAATCGTGCTGTGTCTGCCATGCTGCACAATATCTGTTTCTAGATGAATGTCCCCCTACCTCCTGATGTGGACATGCCACCCCCGTAGGATGAGGACGCAGTGACTGTGGAAGAGGCATCTGCACGCATTGCCAGAGACGATGTCAGGGATGGACGAGTGGCTCGACAGGAGCTGATGGACAATGTTTTGTAGGACCTGTGTTAGGAAGTAGAGAGGGTCTTCCCACCCCCCTAGGCGATACCAAACAAGAACTAGATTCTAATAGAGCACATACAGGGAGCAGGGGGAAGGTGGGTGCACAAATTACCTTAGTGCATACAATGCAATCTTTATGATAGATGTGGATGTGAGCGCCATCTTGGCAAGTGGCAGCCATTTTAGAAGTTAGGCCCAAGCGCGGTGAACAGTATTTTGTGTGTTAATAATAGGCCCCTTGCATGAGCAAACACCACCACCACTCTGGCCAGGTCTGAGAGATCCACAACCTTCTCCATTGTTCAACAAGTTACAAGTCCTCGCACCCTGGGAAGAATGCGCCCTTCAAGGTCATGATAAGGGAACAGAGCGCCTCTTGGCCATACCATCCTACCTGGCCTCAACGATCCCTACATGAGAAATACAGCTCTGCCACACATTCATCCCATGACCCCCTCATGCCACAGCACCATCCAAATCCAGACCACCGACCATAAAACCTTTACACCACTCGATCGATCACTAAGATCAGAAGGCAAGCCTATCGCGCAATGGGTCACATTATTTGTGCAGCGAGGTGCAGGGTGGCATCAGAATTATTGACCAAAATTAAGGTGGAGTAACTTGGGGGTTGCTGATCTGTCTGGGAACGAGTGAAGTGTGTTTGAGTTAGATTGACCTCGGCTCTCCCCCAAGCCCATCCCTGTATGTGCCAGGTGCATTGTTACAATCGTAAGAATAACATTGTGTGTCAGAGTAGCTAATTAATTGTTAGGTCAGCTCACCGCGTATGATGAGCCCAGCAGCACCCACTTGAACAAAGATGGACAGATGTGAAGATGGACCAATGGCATGGCATCCCATATGGAGCAGGCCCTACTTCTATAGGCCTCCGCCAATCCGTATTGTAGAATTGTACTATGTGCAATGATGTCATTAGTGATGCTGTTTGTGCTTATAATGTACTGCACATGCCAACGGACCTCAGAACGTTCCGCGGCAGCAGAGTTCTTTGCTGATGCATTCCTATTTTTGTAGAAATAAATATTTGTTATCCTTGCAAGAGTTTCTTGGGCCTTTTTGCCTAGAAACCCAAGCTACTCCTCACTGATGACGCCCAACAAGGCTGAAACATGTCTGGGGATGCTTGTGGTCTTGTGCTGAAGGGATGTGACCTAGCAGTCTGAGCTGGACTGCCCCTTTTGGGGTAGGACAAAGCCTGATTTGCATATGGTTTTTCCCCTTCTGTAATGGCTTGGCAGGCTGAAAAACGATTGTCTGGAGGGTTGCCCAGAGCTTTGCCCGTGGTTATGATTAATTCAAAACCTTCCAGCCATCACCTTTCTGTTTTGCTAAAGTCACCCCGAGTGGGACGGGTATGCCCAGACGTGGGTCCCGAGTCTGCCGTGCCTAGAGACCCAAGCTACTCCTCACTGATGACGCCCAACAAGGCTGAAACATGTCTGGGGATGCTTGTGGTCTCGTGCAGAAGGGATGTGACCTAGCAGTTCGGGCTGGACTGCCCCTTTTGGGATAAGACCACGCCTGATTTGCATATGGTTTTTCCCCTTCTGTAATGGCTTGGCAGGCTGAAAACCGATGGTCTGGAGGGTTGCCCAGAGCTTTGCACATGGTTATGATTAATTCAAAACCTTCCAGCCATCACTTTTCTGTTTTGCTAAAGTCACCCAGAGTGGGACGGGTATGCCCAGACTTGGGTCCCGAGTCTGCCGGGCCAAGAGACCCAAGCTACTCCTCACTGATGACGCCCAACAAGGCTGAAACATGTCTGGGGATGCTTGTGGTCTCGTGCAGAAGGGATGTGACCTAGCAGTTCGGGCTGGACTGCCCCTTTCGGGGTAGGACGAAGCCTGATTTGCATATGGGTTTTCCCCTTCTATAATGGCTTGGCAGACTGAAAAACGATGGTGCGGAGGGTTGCCCGGAGCTTTGCCCCTGGTTATGATTAATTCAAAACCTTCCAGCCATCACCTTTTTGTTTTGCTAAAGTCCCCCCAAGTGGGACGGGTATGCCCAGACGTGGGTCCCGAGTCTGCCGGGCCTAGAGACCCAAGCTACCCCTCACTGATGATGCCCAAAAAGGCTGAAACATGTCTGGGGATGCTTGTGGTCTCGTGCAGAAGGGATGTGACCTAGCAGTTTGGGCTGGACTGCCCTTTTTGGGGTAGGACCAAGCCTGATTTGCATATAGTTTTTCCCCTTCTGTAATGGCTTGGCAGGATGAAAAACGATGGTCTGCAGGGTTGCCCAGAGCTTTGCCCGTGGTTATGATTAATTCAAAACCTTCCAGCCATCACCTTTCTGTTTTGCTAAAGTCACCCGAGTGAGACGGGTCTGCCCAGATGTGGTTCCCGAGTCTTCCGGCCCTAGAGACCCAAGCTACTCCTCACTGATGATACCCAACAAGGCTGAAATATGTCTGGGGATGCTTGTGGTCTCGTGCAGAAGGGATGTGACCTAGCAGTTCGGGCTGGACTGCCCCTTTTGGAGTAGGACCAAGCCTGATTTGTATATGGTTTTTCCCCTTCTGTAATGGCTTGGCAGGCTGAAAAATGATGGTCTGGAGTGTTGCCCAGAGCTTTGCCCGTGGTTATGATTAATTCAAAACCTTCCAGCCATCACCTTTCTGTTTTGCCTTTTTCCCTAGTGGGCTGTATTTTTCTGGTGTGAGCGTGCAGCAGTGTGCCTTCATTTGGTGACCCTGATGTGATCCCAGTGACCCCTGCGCTGAGGCTTCCAGGTCACTTCTCCCAAGGGGCCGTGCTCATCTGCAGCGACCAGTCCCAAATGCTTAAAGTCCCAGAGGTTTGCAGGAGACGTCTTTGCAGAATTCCTGTCTGCTCTTTGAAGCGGGGCATGTCTCCAGAGAGAGTGCAGGCCAGTGTTGGATCCCTGTGATGGAGGAGTTCGGGTGAACACGCTTATGTGCGTATACCATTGGAAGAGATAACAAGTAGGGGAAGGGTATATGGGAAAACGTATGGGTTGCGTGCAAGTGGAGAACGAGGTTGTTTCTATAGTGTGGGCGTGTTTTTGTTTTTTATTATTATTGAAGTTTGAAGGAGTATAGTATGGAAAAGAAAACAGGAGTGTCGGGAGCCTCCCTGAGTGATGGTGATGGTGGTACCACTTTTATTGTGTAATGGAGAAAAAGGAAATGAATAGGAGCCCTGCATAATTAGTGAGCTCGGAAATAGAAGTGGTTGTTATTTTAGCTCAGGGGCAACACGTTTGTCTTCAATGCTAGAGAACGCACCGCAACACAGGTTGAAATCCTCATCCAGCACTTAGAAACAAATCTCTGGTATTAAGTGCGTTATAAAAGAACAATTATAATTATAATTATTGTGCAGGGTGGAGGTCCGAGGAGGGGCATTGTGTATATAGCTGTGTGTTTTTTGTGTGTGGAGTGCGAGAGTGGGTGTGTGTGTGAGGGGGAGGGAAATTAAAGAAAGCTGACAGGGAGGGGGGAACAATAAACAGATTTTTTAGTTGTGATTTTTGCAGCGTGTGCAGCGCTCAAATAGAAGTTTAGGGACGCCTTACAGCACATATATTGCTGCAATGGGAGGAAAGACACCTTTAGAGTATATATACACAGGGCCCTGCCCTGGTACTGGGAGAAGATTGGGAAGTATCATAAACAGTGGGTGACAAAACAACGAGGGGGATGCCACGTTCCTGGCCAGAGCAAGGCACCCATATTAAGGGAATAATAGAACGCATCATAATGCTGTTGCAGATCAGGAAGGAAATTCTAGACATATGGAAGATGATTGATGATGTGGATTACTCTGATGAGGGAGGGACACGGAACACCCATGTAGGGATCAAGCAAGCAGAGGTGGGTGGGACATGGACAGAGCACAAAGGGGTATATCCATTGGTTGTGCTCCCAGTGACGGCGTACAGTAACCCGACCTATTTATCCAACCGGGGAACGGTCCTGCCGCCCTCATATACCCAGACTTCAGCAACTGCTCCACTGTAAGAGTGCATAGGACAGAGAGAACTAGAAGAGGTGCTAGAGTCAGCACGAGCAGAGCTGCTGACCTCAAGAATGCATTCTTTTCCATACCTTTGCACCCAGACTCACAGTACCTCACTGCCTTTACTCATGGGGAGATGAGGTTCGAATATACAAGATTACCTCAGGGGTAGTGTGATAGACCCAGTATTTTTAACAGGATTCTCTGTGCAGATTTAGGCAACATTCAAGTGTCCAGCACGATCATTCAGTATGTGGACGATCTGCTGGTATGCAGCAACACTAAGCAACAATGCAGATAAGACGCAATCACACTCTTACAGCTTCTAGCTCGCAAAGGGTACAAGGTTGACAAGGCAAAACTGCAATACTGTCTACAAGAGGTTTTATCTCTAGGGCAGTTGATTTCAGCACATGGCAAACGAATAATACCTGACCATGCTGGCTATGTGCGTGCAATCCCACGACAGTAAATACAAATTCAGAAGTTCCTAGGGTTGTGCAATTACTGCAGGGCATGGATTCTTCATTACGCAGCATATACAAGGCCACTGTGACAGGACCTCAAAGAAGCACAAAAGACTGACAATAAAATTGCATGGACTGAAGAGATGTCACAAAAAGCTGATGAACTTAAAAAGGTGATCTCAACTGCATGCACCCATGTTGGCGACCCCAGACAATACACAAGAATTTTACTTGTTCTCACACTCTAACGGCAAGCTCATGACTGCCGTGCTGACACAGAAAAGCACAATGGGACACAAGCCACTGACCTATTACAGTGGCACGTTAGAGTCAGTAATGCGAGGGCAGTTCACTTGTGAACAGGTCCTTGCAGCTGCAGCATTTGCCATCGAAGAAAGTTCTACAATTGTAATGGGCTTTTCAATCACGCTCTATGTGGAACATGCCGTCTTTGCCATTTTAGAAAGGTCAAAAGCTACCCTGACTACCCAAAGAGCATCTGCATATAAGATCATTCTGCCCAGCCCAAAAATACACATTATACAATGTAAAACAGCGAACTTGCAACATTCATTGCAGAAATGTTCACTGAGCGAGGATTTGGCAAGGCACGACTGTGTACATACGAGGGGGAGGAGAATGACATTCTCAAAGCAAAAGACAGACCACTCGAGGGGGGACAGTTCCTCTGTGTTGATGGGTCAGGAACTGTTGACCAGGACACAGGCCTCAGGCAAACGGGCACAGCAGTAGTGCGTTTAGTTGATGGTGAATGATGGTGAATAGGAGACATTAATTTTGAAATGATTACCAATGCATTATTCATCACAGGCAGCAGAACTCATTGCACTCATTGAAGCACTGCAATCATCACAGGGGTGCCACGTGATCATTTATTCAGACTCGGCATACGTCACTACAACAGTGCATGCCGTTCTTTCCCAATGGAAAAGGAGGGGATTTAGGAGGATGCATGGGACCCCAGTACAGCATGCAATGTTATTAGACAAGCTCATTTTCGCACTCTCGCAGCCATCTGTAGTGGCGGTCGTTAAATGTGCCACCCATATGAACAACAGAGATGAGGTGTCACTCAGGAATGCTGTTGCAGACACTGCGGCCAAATTAGCAGCATATCTCCCATTACCAACTATGGCAGAGTATGTCGTCACGACCACAGCCCCTGACCAGCCACCTGTCTCGTACAGTGCCCTGCCCAGAGCGCATATAATAGAGTTACATGGAAGTGCCCCAGAAGAAGAAAAACAAGTGGGTAAAAAGAGATTGCACGCTGTCCCCTACTGACTTGTTGTGGAGGCAGGAATGTACAGGAAAAGCAGTAATGCCACACAAATAGTTGATAATATCTTTCAACCAGCTCCATTATCCCTCCCACATCTCCAAACAACACATTGCTGCTGACATACAAGAGGACTGTTTAATTCCAAATATCCAGGAACATTTGCCCCTCCCTACGGCTACGTGGATATGGGTGAGAGGTGTGGCGGGTCCCGGTTTAGTGTTGTCATCTGTCCCTTCTCATGATGAATGGAGGCTGGTCGTTGTGCACATTCTGATGTCAAATGCACAGCCACTATTCTGGTACGCAAAGTGTTCCTCCAGAAGGGCGTGTGGGACGTGTTAAGGTTGCATAATGGCACACACTTTTTTAATGAGTTGTTTAATGAGATTACTGCACTGCTTGGCATTAAAAACCAAATGTGTACGATTTATCACTCCAGGCCAGCAGGATTGTGTAGAGGATCAATGGACTCCTCAAAAGTAAGCTGTCTAAGAGACAATGGGTGCATTGTTTACCATTGACATTGTTTAGTCTCGCATGCAGCACAGCAAGGACCACCATTTATCATCCCATGAGTTGGTGACTGGTTGTCGCATTCACATACGAATATCTCCCATTAGCAGGGTGCCAGACGCACATAGGCCAGCAGCTGTTTTAGGAGACAAATTCAAAGACTATTTAACAACACTAACACAAGCACTCACATTCTTTTCCCGACAGATTGCACCGCCCAGATCGAAGACATGCCAGGCGCCATAACTGACTGCACAACTGACTCCTCACACTCTCAACTGCTACTACCAGGAGAATTTGTCTACCTGTGGTCCTCTGGCCGCAGGTGGAATAGCCATAGATTCAATGGACCCTTCGAGGTGATTTTTCAACTCCCCTTGCAGTGAAAGTAAAGGGACTCCGTTATTGTATTCACCTCCCCGACGTTTGAATTTATTTTCGAGTTTCTTTATTGGGGTTTATGTTATAAAACAGTTGCGTCACTGATCCAAACAATCACAGTGGTAGTAATTTGGAATACATCAAAATAGATCTTTTGTGAAGAAACAATTAAACAGAAATAACAAAACAATAACAACATTAACGAGTCTCCATAATGTCAATGATGTAAGCAACAAAAAGGGGGGGGTCTGGCCGCAGGAGAGCACAGGTTGGATACTGTGCCAGTGTTCCGTTTCGGGTATTGTGAGTCAACAGGGGGCTGATTGTTCAGGGGGGTTTATCGTCATTGGGGGGGTTAAGTAAGGCCCAGGTGAGTGTTTTCCAGGCAGCAAGTCCCAAGCTCGTGTCTTCGGGGGAAGTGGTAAGACCATTCTCCCAAGCTGAAGTTTCCGCCCCTATCCAGCGCTCAAGTTCGTTGTGCCATGCCTGGTATTGTGGGCCTCTGGGTCGCTTCCAAGCCATGGCAATGGTCCTTTTGACCAGAATGCATACCAGATCCATTAGTCTGACTGAGTGTTTGAACTTGGCCAGTCTGGGGTACGTTCCGAGGAGGCACTCTGACGGAGTCCATTCATATCTGGTCATGCCTGCCTCGCTGCAGAGGAGTTCAACTCTCGCCCAGAGTCTCCGGACCTGGACACATCCCCAGAACATGTGTAATAGATTGGCTTCATCTCTACCACACCATGGGCAGTTATGCTGGGGTAGGTTATATATTTTGGCTATTCTAAGCGGTGTCAAGTATGATCGATATAGCATGTTGAGTTGAATTAATTTAAATCTAGAGTTTCTGGATACCGCATTGGGGAACGCTAATGCTCTATTCCATTCAGCTTCGGACAGTTCGTGGCCCAAATCACTCTCCCACCTGGTTTTGAGGTCCTTGCTGCGGGGGTTAGGCCTGTCAATTAGGTGGCTATATATGCGGGACACAGGCCTCCACCCGTCTCCCAGGCTGTATAGGTGCGTTATGAAGGTGTCGGATTCGGGCTCCTCAGGCCACGTGTCCCATTTAGTTCTGGCCAAATTGCGGATCCTTGCGTACCAAAGGAATTGACCGGCTGGGACGCCATCATCGAGCTGCAAGGAGGAGAAGTCCCGGAAAGTGCCCTCACTGTATAGGTCCCCCCACGTGTATACTCCCAGCCTTTCCCAGTGTCGAATAGAGGCAAGGTCTACTGAGTTCTGGCATAGGTCAGCTAAGAGCGGTGTGTCTGGATTGTAACTGTGCTGTAGGCGGAGAAGACTTTTAACCCTTTGCCATACCTGACGACCCAGGGTAGCTAAGAAGGGTATCCCCCCCACAAGACGTTGAGGGGCCCAAATGAGTTCATTTAATCGGATTGGGGCCGTCGAGTGCTGTAAGAGCAGTGTTTCAGGGGTAACATCATCGGCTAGCCATTTAGCCACAAAGCTTAGTTGAGCAGCCAGATAGTAACGCTCCAGATCAGGGAGCCGGATGCCTCCCTGCTCGTAAGGGAGGGTCAGGGTGGATAATGCAAATTTGTGCCTACTAGTTCCCCACAGGAAGTCTGTAAGTATCTTCCCTAAGAGACGGAAGAAGGGAGCCCTAATGTAATACGAAATGTTTTGGAAGCCATAGAGAAATCTGGGGAGGACGATCATCTTAATGATGGAAGCCCTGCCCATCATGGATAGGGGGAGGCGAGCCCAAAACCCGATTGACTTGCGCAAGGGGGGAAGTGCCGCTACCGTGTTGTTGGCGTGCATGAGTTCAGGCGTGTGGTAAATATTAATGCCTAGATAGCGGAACGTAGTGGGGCACCATCCTATACCCAGTGAGGGGAGGTCATCAACATGTGTGTCCCTGAGGGCGCCCAGCGGAAACAGACAGGACTTGCGTTTGCTAAAGTGTATGCCTGACACCTTGGCAAAGTTGTCAAGGACCTCCAGCATAGTTGGGACATTCAGCTGCGGATCCCTCACGTAGAGGAGAACATCATCCGCGTACAGGGAAATTATATGGTCCACCCCATCAATCCTGATACCAGCATCAAAGAATTGTTTCCTGAAAAAAATGGCAATGGGTTCAAGCCCTATTATGTATAGCATGGGGGAGAGCGGACAGCCCTGCCGTGTGCCCCTTTGTATATCCCATGCCGTGGATATGAGTCGACCAGTCTTCACCCGTGCTCGCGGCTTGGTGTAGAGAATTATGATCCAGCGAATGAATCGTTCTCCGAAGCCAAACTCCCTGAGTACCGCAATCAGCCATTCCCAGAAAATTGAATCGAATGCCTTGATGGCGTCTAAAGAAAGTAATGTGTGGGCTTGCCCAGTGTGAGAGGGATGTGACAATATGTGTTGTAATCTGCGTAGGTTGGCAGTGGTGTTGCGGCCCGGCACAAAGCCACTCTGGTCGGGGTGCACCACTTCTCCGATCACCCTGGACAGCCGCTTGGCCAATATGGTTGTGAGAATTTTAACATCGTAATTGAGCATAGCGAGAGGGCGGTAGGAGTCACAGTCATCCGCAGGCTTACCAGGCTTGAGGAGCGGAACCAATAAAGTCTCTCGCATGCTCTCGGGCAGGGTGCCCGACTCGTAGGCTTCTTGGAATACCTCGTGTAGCAGCGTGGACAGTTCCGGCTCATAGGCTTTGTAAAATTCAGCGGGCAGCCCGTCACTGCCCGGTGCCCTGCAGGTGGCCAGTGACTTAATGGCGTCTTTTATGTCCTCTATATCGATGTCAGCATCTAGAGCCTCCCTGTGTGGCAGGGGGAGAAGGGGCAAGCCAATTTCGTCCAGGGTGTTTGAGATGTCCTCGGGGGGTACCTCTTCAGCGTGGGAGTACAGCTGGGTGTAGAACAGCCTAAGGGTGTCGTTAATTCCCTGTTGGGACCTTTGTAGCGTGCCATCGGCATCTCTTAGGGCAGTGGTCGGGAACTTAGGGTGTTCTTTCTTACACAGCCAGGCGAGTAGTCTGCCAGGTTTGTCGGCATGGGCGTGCGTTCTGTTGGTTCTGGTGATATAATCAAATTTGGCCAATCTGTCCCAGGCTTCCTTGCAGGCGGCCCTAGAGCTGGCCAGCTTGACTTCCTGTGGTTGGAGGTCCAGGGTGTTGGATTCTAGCTGTTCTATTTCAGCTTCTAGTGATTCGAGTTCAGTTCTTAGGCGTTTCCTCATGCCTCCGGCCTTTGCTATGACCTCTCCCCTTACAACCACTTTGAGAGCATCCCAGACCGTGCTTAGGTGGGCTACACTGCCTTTATTCTCATTGATGTAGTTCTCTATGGTTTCTCTAAGGCTTTCCCTGAACTCGGGGTCTTTAAGTGCCTCAGTGGGCATCCTCCATGTGGGTATGGGGGATCTGGGTCCAGTGATGTTCCATTCAATTACAAGGGGAGAGTGGTCAGAGATGGTGCGGCCCAGGTAGTTGGAAGAGTCGATCTGGGGGAAGCTCTCTCTGCCAGTGAAGAGGTAGTCGATTCTGGTGTAAAGATTATGCGGTGAGGAGTGGAAGGAATAGCCACGATCCTTGGGGTGCTGTTCCCGCCAGATGTCGACCAGGTCTAGGCGGTTCAGCATGGTGTTCAGGGCGGTGGTGGCAGTTGATGGGCCAGCCAAGGGGGGGGTCGACCTGTCGAGTGCAGGGTCACTGATGCAGTTAAAGTCGCCTCCCCAGATAAGGAATGCATCTCTATAGGGCGCAATCTTTGTGCTTAACTTGGTGAGGTGCGCAGGGATGTTGTTGTTGGGGAGGTATGAGTTGACTATGCAGATCTCTGTTTGTTCAATGTGGCCCAGAATTATGACATACCTTCCATCGGGATCCTGTTCGATTTTGGTGAGCTGGAAGGGGATGTGAGGGCTGATCCAGGTGAACACCCCTCTGGCGAATTTGGAGTATGTGGACCCAAACCCTTGTCCACCCCAGTATGATTGGAGTGCTGCCATGGCTTCCTTGGTTAGATGTGTTTCTTGTAATAGGACCAACCCTATCTTCTTTCTGTGTAGATAGGATTTTATTCTGTTCCGGCGTAAGTAGGTACCTAAGCCCCTCACATTCCAGGTGGCGATTTTAAGGCGTGTGGGCATGATGATGGCAATGTGGCCAGGGCGCTGGCTCCACCCTCCTTGAGCCAGCTCTGTGTGCCGAGTGGTCGCCCCCAGGGTCTATGCTCTGCTTTCTTCCTGTTGGCCTTGATTGTTGCGTTGACGTGTTAATCGGAGACTTATAAACGAATTTAACTTCCACTCGAACAGGTGGATTGAACAAAAAAGTTAACTGTGTGTTGCTCCCAGCAGCTGTTCTGGGAGGACAACGCTCGGGGGCATCCGCTACCCATCGGCCTGTCCAGGTCATGTGGTGCGGTTGTGGTGTTGGCCTTGGGCCAGCCATGCTTGGGGTGGGGTGGGTTGCGCCGATGTCTGTGGGGTGGTCCGCGGAACTCCCGTCCTTGAGAGAACTAATCAATCATTGTTGTATCGGATCTGTTTGGGTTTAGCCGTTGGGTGTCGAAACGTGGTCCTCTCCCTCGGCCAGGTTATTATGTTCCATCCACATAGTGGCTGCCGCCGGGGTCTCCATGTAGACGGCTTTACCTTTGTGTAGAATCTTGAGGCGCGAGGGGTACAGTAGCATGTATTTAAGGTCGAACTTCCGCAGTTGGGCTTTGATAGGTATGAACGAGTTCCTGGCTCGCTGGACTTGCGGGGTATAATCGGGATAGATTACAATCTTGGAGCCATCGCGTCTGATGTCACCTCCATCCCTCGAGAATTTGAGGATTGTTTCCCTGTCACGAAAGTTCAAGACCTTGGCAATCATTGGGCGAGGGTGTGATCCCGGAGGGGGCCGCTTTTGTAGGGCGCGGTGGGCTCTCTCGATGGAGAAGCCCTGTGTGAGTTTGCCAGCTCCGACTTCCTGCATTAGTAGGGACTCGATAAATTCTGTGGGGTCAGCGCCTTCCATCCCCTCCGGAACGCCCAGGACTCTGATGTTATTGCGGCGGGCTCTACCCTCTGCTTCTTCGGATCTCGCTTCAAGATGAGCCACTTGCCTCTCAAGTGTGATGACTTTCTGCTTTAAGTCCTTGGCAGTGTCCGTGGTGTCCCGGAGGTTTATTTCCACTTTGTTTATTCTTTCTGCCATGTTGCGGGCGTCTTGGCGGATTAGCTGCATGTCCACCTTGAGTTCGTCTATCCTGGTCTCCATGCACGTTTGGAGTGCTGCGATAGCTTGGAGCACTTGGGCGTTGCTGGGGTCGGTAGCAGTTGTTGGGGTTTCAGTCTGCGTGGGGATCTCATGTTGGTTGGGCTGTTTGGGTTTAGCCCCTGAGAATGAGTCCATGATTGTGGCACCCCTGTTCTTGTTGCGCGAAGTAGACATTTGTCCCACCTGGTAGTGTGGTAACAGGGATGAGCCCTCCGTCGGCCCCACAGGACGGCGTATTTCAGTGAAGAGCAGCGGTGTTCCTTGGCGACACGATGCAGGGTGTTCCCCCGGCAGTGCGACAGGGCACTCAGCGATTTCCCGACACTCCGGGCCGTGGCCTCGCTGGGCCCCGTCGTCTATGGTACAGGCGAGTTCCGGCTCCCAAGCGCTAGGATAGGGTCTGCAGGCTTACCGGTGCGTTGGTGGGTAAACTGTTCACTCCTCAGTCCTCGGGCCGTCCGTTCGGGGGGAGAGGAGGAGGGCCCCTGTTTAGGTCTCCGCCGCTCCTTCGCACAGAGCTCCTCGCGGTCAGCAGATCGCGTCAGTGGGCTATGCACATCTCGTGTCCCCTCCGCAGTGGTCCCGGGGCGATGGATGTGACTCCGTCCGCTCCCCTTGGCAGTGTGGTGGTCTCCTCATGTGCTCGGTGGCATCCAGCGGCAGGACGAGTCCCGAGGAGCAGGGAAAAGCGAGGGTGTCCGGTCTTTCGGACGATGACTTTGCTGGGGACTTTCCGCCACTTGCGTAGGGACAGGGGAGGCGAAGCCCGATGGAACCTCTTCCCTTCGCCTCGCAGCCCGCTCGGTCCGCCCCTCCGTCAGGCCTCGCTGTCGTCCGCCATCTTGTTTCGCTCGGGGGCGTCAGTTCCGAGGTTGCGTTTTCGGGGACGCTGGTTCCGATTCTTCTCGTTCCAGCGCCGAACGGGGTCAGAATCACTTCCCCCACTTGGGTATAAGTTTTGGCACACAATCGGGCCAGGAATAAGGGTCGAATAAAGGATCTAGGCCAGGATCGGGACGGGAGCTCCACACAGTCACGTCTTTACGCCATCAGCGTTGGCCACGCCCCCCTCCCCGACGTTTGAAAAGCACCTTCGGACGCTGCACCAGCACTTTAAAACACTGGTCTACCTCATTTCTCTTCTCACTGCCAGCATTCCAGTTTGACATACCCGACCCCCACACAAAACCTGTGCACAGGCACAGCTGCTAAAAATCGTTACGTTTACACAGGGGAGCTTGCTCTCTCTCTCTCTCTCTCTCTCTCTCTCTCTCTCTCTCTCTCTCTCTCTCTCACTCATTTTACCTTTCAGGTTATCAAGAAGATGGAACCAGCTCTCTCAAATCAATCATTATATGCTAGGAAAAATTGTAATTATAGTATTATGCCTAGGTTTTCGTACTCATATATGTGTGCAATGCATAATATAGTGGGTACATTTGCTATGTCTATGTTTGGTTTAGGGATTTATTAAGGGGGAGGTCTTTTATATTAAAGGGATTTATAAAAGAGGGGGCTGTGGAGGGCATGGCTAGACGCGATGTGAGCAAGACGTGCTGTGTGTGAGCTCCTCACTAGATCCTAGAAAAACAGTCCCTTCATGCTACAGATCCTTCGTGCTACAAATTGCCTTAAAATCCCCCTGAGATTGCATCCTTGTAACGAGGGAATGCTGTGGAACTCACTGCTCTTCTTGCGGAGGCAATCAACTGCCCAGGAAAGGAGGTATCGGTCGCAGAAAACTGGAGGAGGACACCACCAAAATGGTGGGTTGATCTAGAGAGAGATGGAGATAGCAGAGCAGTCCTCCGCAGATGGTCCGCACATCTGAGGAGCCCTCCTGGACCTGTGAGAGACAGGCAGAATCCAATAACTGGCTATGGTAAGAGACCAGAGCGGCCCCCAGACCTGCGTGCAATCACGAAGCGATGCAGTCCTCGGCGGGGGAGAGAGCCTGAACACCACGCACCCTTGGCCCAAGCACCCACAACGTCATAGCAGCCTGATAGAGGAGAGTGTCCCGGGGCCTTCCAAACAGCCAGGACCACTCCTCCACCTAATTAGTGGAGGCATGACGCCTTGGCACTAGCGGGAGCCAGTAGAGGCCAGTTGCGACACAGAGACAGTTTTTATCAGTGCTCCCCCGCACACCAAACATACACTACCGTACAGTAGCGGCCTGACCAGGCAATCAAAGTTGGCGAAGTTCCACAGGACAGGATATCATGACTGCGGGAGACGGACAGAATCTGTCAACCAGCTACGGTAAGAGACCGGAGCGGCCCCGGACCTGCGCGCAATCACTAAGTGCAGTGGTCCTTGATGGGGGAGAGAGCCTGCACACTGCGCATCGCTAGGCCAAGCACCCACAATGTTATAGCAGCTTTATAGAGGAGAGCGGCCCGGGGCCTTCCAAGCAGCCAGGACCGCCCATCCACCTAATTAGCTGAGGTCCAATGGCCTTGGCAGTAGCGGGAGCCAGTGGAGGCCAGTAGCGTCCCCCGGCGCTCAAAGGCGCGACTACAGCACAGTAACAGCCCAACCAGGCAGTCAAAATTGGCATAGGTCCTCCCGGGACAGGATATCGGGCAGTAGCCAATACAAATAAAAATGAATCAAAATTTAAAAAAGGGTCAGATCAGGTCCAGAACCTAGACGAGTGGCAGCTGGGACCGGCCACTCTGGTGCCCAAGCAGTCCCCAACGACTCTTACCAGTAGGCTCCCACAGAAACGAACTTTAATGACTGCTGACTGCCTGCAACCGGGGGAGCCTAACGCAGCCACCGGAAGGGCCAGTTAACAAGCCGGAGGCTCAGACTAACCCATACCAGACACAGAGCAGGCGGCAAAGTGGAACATAGCAGGGGGTCAAAAACAGCAGCAAGACCGTTCGCATTGCCAAGGAAGAGAACCCCCCCCCCGCTCGAACAGGACAGAGTTTCTTTGATTGCCCCCAGGTGCCAGAGGGAGGGAGGAAGAAGATAGCCGTGCAACCGAAACAGACCACATTATAGACCTTTGCCAAGAAAAATGATAAAAAGACAGATCATATGATCCCGGATACACACTCGCAAGGCAAAGACCAAGACCCCCAGCAGAATGACACCAACAACAGGATCCTGGAAGCAATTGCAGATCTGCGGGCATCTATGGATACCCACAACGGAGAGATGAAAAGTGATATAAGTCTCCTGAGGCGGGATGTGTGCAACCTAGCAGGCAGAGTGGGTGAAATGGAGCAGAAACCGGAGCAGACCTCAACCTCCAAAAAGAAACTACAGGAAACAGTCCATGAGCTGAAAGTCAAAGTCCAGATGCTGCAAGAAAGGGCTGATGTTGTGGAGGGAAGAGCGAGAAGAAGCAATATACGCATCTTGGGGCTACCTGAGGGGGCAGAAGCCAGAGACCCTACCACCTATATCGAAAACATGCTCCTCCAGGAAATAGGTCTGGGGGCCCAATCGCAGGGGTTCATGGTAGAAAGAGCCCACAGGGCACTGACAAGAAACACCCCCCACCCCACATGGGGCACCCATGGCCATCATAGCAAAGATCCTAAATTACTGGGTCAAAGAAAAGATCCTAGCCTAATCCACATCAGGATGAGAGCTCCACTGGAAATCAGCACTGTTAGCAATCTACCCTGACTATAATATTCAGGTCCAGAGGAAAAGAGCCCAGTTTAACCCAACAAAAGAAAGACTCTGACGCCAGGGCATAAAGTACATGCTCCTAAACCCTGCCAAGTTGAAAATAATCCACAATGGAAAAACTCTGTTCTTTGAGAGCCCGGAGGAAGTGAATACCTAGATGGATAATCACAACATAGATCAGATGCCAAAGAGAAAGGAAGACATTGAGGATGCCAACTAATGAAGGGGCAAAGAAGCACATATCAGACACTGAAAGCATGTCTTCAATATGAGTAACAACATTGGGGAGCTCAGAAACCTTGAATATCAGCACTTACCTTGACAGGCAGCTCCCTGGTCAACGCCACTGGAAAGAATAAAACACCTTTGCATTTCCACTACCACGCCTGACACTCTCATCCAATGGACCCAGGAGCCCTGTCTGAATCCCCTATCATGGAAAACATAGAGTACTGAATAGTACTTGCCCACCAAAACCAGAGATGCACTGGAGACAATTGGTGGTTGAGCCTCTCTGGGTACACCCCGGTGGGCAACATGTTGGCAGTTATGTTAGAGTTCATGTTGGAGTTATTTTGTTCAAGTTACAGCCTGGTCTTGACAGTCACATTGAGAGAAATCTATTAGGAACTCATAGGTTGGCGACAAGTGGGAAGACGCTATGGGAGCTCCTATGGGAAGTGGAAAAGAAGCTGGGAACAAGAGAGGAAGACCCCATGTCAGAGACACTAAGGATCACCCCATGGACAGCCTGCTCTGGGAAGGTGAGACAACAGAGGAAGTACTCCAGGGCATTCGTGAAACAGGGAGTAGGGGTTAATACACTTTATGGCTGACACGCTCAAGATAGCCATATGGAATGTGCGAGGGGTAAATAATTACGTCAAAAGAGTAAAGATGGCGACATATTTGGGCCACAAGGGCATTCCCATAGCCCTATTACAAGAGACACATTTAACACCAGCAAAACAATCCTGCATTCTGGGGAAATGAAGGGGAAAGGGGTTTGGCTCCACATACTCCAATTATGCCAGGGGGGTGCTCACCTGGGCAGCCCCCATGGTGCCTTTCTGACAGTTTGAGGTACAAACAGACCCAGAGGGTAGAGTCATACTGGTACATGAATTCCTCGACCAGAGGGAAATCTGCCTAATGACCACCTATGCACCCAATCACAATGCAGCAGCCTTCTTCCGCTCCTTATACACCAGACTGACCCCCTACAGGGGCATGACATGGATTTGGGGAGGAGACTTCAATTGCACACTAGACACAGTATTAGATAGGTCAGAAAACAGAGCCGGATCCCAGACCCCTCCTCCCGACTAAGGCCCTACACACACTAACAATATAACTGGACCTACAAGAGGTCTAGAGATGAACACATAGAGGAAAGAAAGAATACTAGTTCTATTCGGGTGAACACAAACTATACACAAGAATAGACTGTGTGCCTCATTATAAGTGTGCCGGTTTGGAAATAACAGTGCCGGTAAGCTTACCAGCACCGTTGTTTCTGGACCGGCACACTACCACTCTGCGGGCGGTTGCCGTCCCACGCACGAGGTCAGACCTGCCAGGCGGGTTGAAACCGCATGCATAGTTTTCACGGAAGCACCGTTAACAATGGTGCTGGTCCTTCCGTGGACCCATTCCCATAGAGTCCTATGTGACTCTATGGGAATGGGGACTTAAAATTTACTGGGGCCTGACTTTCCGGGCCGTCAGGGTTGTAAAGCCGGTAAATCTTTACAGGTCCGGCTTCAACCCGCCGGTAGCGCCGGCACGGTTACTGCCGGCCTGTAAGGAGCCCCTATGTCTTCACAGGAAGAGAACAGTTAGGAGACATAGGGCCTCATTACGAGTTTGGAGGGGGCTATTAGCTCCATGGCTGCCTCCAAACCTGGCTCCTTTACCGGGTTCCTGCAATGAGGAATAACCGGGTCATTCTAACGTTGGAGGACCCGGTAATTCCTCCTTGCAGGAAACATTCCCCATTCACATTTGAGCCCCCATAGGGCTCAATTGGAATGGGGATAGAGGTAACAATGGGCACATTACAAGTGTCCCGTTGTTACCTCCCTCTTCCCCTCACGGGACCCGGAAAGGACGCCTGGTTTTACCAGGCGTCCGATCCGGGTCCCGCGATGCGAAGCTCGTAATCAGCCCTGATGGAATGAAGGGGGCCGGTCCCGTACCGGCCCCCTTCATTCCATCAGCCCAAGCCTCGTAATGAGGTCCATAGATTGCCAGTACCGTTGTTACCGGACCGGCAAACTACGAGCTCTGCTCGCAGGTGCCTTTGCGCCCACCAAGTCTGACCTGGCAGGCAGACCGGCACCCGCGAGCAGACCATGCCTCCCCATTCCCATTGAGCCCTATGGAGCTCCAATGGGAATGGGGAGCTTTTTCTTCCTGCACCTGGGAATGGGCAATTACTGGGTCTGGCAGGGCCGTAATGACCCGGTAATTGCCCATTCCCGGTCGTAGGAAAATAAATAATACCGGCGGCAGCCGTGGCGGTTTTACCAGCATGGCTACCACCAGTCTCATAATGAGGCCCATAATCTGCGCTGAAAATGAGGAAAGGACCACTCGCCACTAGTAGTTGAGTGGATACTCTCTAACAACCCCGCCCCAATACCCACTTGGAAACTAAGAGCAGAAACACTAAGAGATAGTGTGTTCAGACAAGATCTAGGGGGGCAGGTGGAACAGTACGTCACTCACAATCAGGGTAGTGTCAAGGAAATGCAGACCATATGGGACACGTTCAAAGTGTTGATAAGTGGTGCAGCCATAGCCAAAGCAAGAGGGGTACAAAAAGAGCTAGAATGACGAATCGCAGGTGTATAATACAAGATAAAGGAATTGGAGGGGGCAGAGAACATAGGAGCAGAAGTGGAAGAAAAACTCATAAAGCTTAGACAAGAATGCCTGAAGCACTGGGAAAGGTTGGGCAACTATAGTTATACAAAATCCACCCAAGTACTGCATGGACAGTGAGATAAACCAGGCAGATTACTTGCCTTGCTGACCAGAGACACAGATACTTCGGAGGAGATAACTGAGGTAACCGATGAATGCGGGGAGACCTGGAGATCCCAGAAAGAGATAAATGAGACCATCAGGTCCTTCTACTGCAATCTTTATGAGGGCAATACTGACACCAGAAAGGAAGAAATAATAGAAACCCTAGAAGATATAGGCCTCCCTACAGTGACAGCGGAACAAAGAGCAATGTTGGAGGCGGCAATCATGCTAGAAGAGATATAAGAGGTAATAGCTATGCTACCATCTGGCAAAACCCCAAGAAGCGATGGCCTCCTGGCAGAGTTTTATAGTGAGTTCACAGACTTAATTGCTGCACAACTACTCCTGACCCTAACAGAGGCATACAAAACAGGAAAACTACCTGACAGCATGGAACAATCAATCATACTACCAATCCTGAAGTCAGATAAAGACAAGAGGCTATGTGAATCCTACAGGCCGATAGGATTGATTAACTAAGATGCAAAAATCCTTATGGCTGCCCAAGCAGAACGAGTCAACAAAGTAATCACAACATTAATACACTCGGACCAAACAGGCTATGTCCCAGGCAGAGCCACAACAGACTATCTGAGAAGACTCCAGGTGATTATAGATAGAACAAAACACTGGCCTGAAGGCTGCGCTGTAGTGGCACTAGATACCATCAAATCGTTCGACTCTGTTAGATGGGAGTGGGTTTTTCAGTCACTGTAGAGCTTTGATATTGGTAATATTTTCATTCGGTGGATCCACATGCTCTACTCCAGCCTGACAGCGAGAATATGCACCGGCAAGCATATCTCAGAACATTTCCCGATCCTCAAAGGCACTAAACAGGCTTGCCCCTTGTCGTCCTTATTACACATCCTAGCACTACAACCCCTAGCAATATATATGAGGAAAATGTTCAGGGACATGGACTCCAAGTCGATGGCGTACTACACGTAATATCTCTCTATGCAGATGATCTGCTCCTATACATTAAACATCCAGAAGAAAACCTAAAGACATATCTTGAAGTGCTTGAGAACTTCGCAAAACTATCAGGAATTACAATTAGCAAGATGTAATCCTATCTCTTTCCCCTGGTAGGGTGGATAGGGACTGAGGATAAACAACTACCACACCTGGGGCTACAATGGAAGATGCATACCTTCCATTACCTAGAGGTCAATTTCCATCATGATATCAGAGATACATATCAGCACAACACACTAAAAGCGAAATCGAGCCCAGAATCCTCAATAAAGTTCTGGGAGAAACTCCCTCTCTCTGTAATGGGCAGAACTGCCCTATTGAAAATCGTAGCTCTCTCCGGCTTACTGTACTACTTCAAAAACATACCATATCTCATACCCAGGGTCTTCTTCAGAGACCTGACCTTGACTCTGCCTTCATCTGGAGAGGTGGCAGAAAAGAGTAGCACTAGATTCTCTGCCACCCGCATTTTGAACTCTACAAGCTGGTGGGCCAACTCTAGCATGTAGCAGGATGGCTGGCAGACTGTGAAACAGCAGACCACACCCTGATGAGCCCCAGCATAGCCCCCTACATTCTTAAAGAAGCATTGTGGCTCAAGCAAATACAAATAGCAAACCCCCCTAGACTCCTACAACTAGGCAGACAAATATCATCCAGAAACAAAAAACTACTGAAACTAGATGAACCCTACTCCCCCTAGATACCATTAGCAGCCTTACCCAGAAAACCCAGGGATCATTTGGCCAAAGCAGGAGGTACTAGGAGGACAGAGGCATAGTAACTATAGGTGACCTCTACTCCGCCAACAAGTTACTCACATTTCAGGACCTGGAAGATGCATTAGTGGGCCACAAAGGTCAATTCATGACATATACCAGAATAATACAAACACTAAAAAACACATGGTCAGATTTCCCAGATTTAGAGGAAGAGAACACGATGCTTGGCCTACTATTTGACACATCTGAGGAAGGTCATGCAGTTTCCAGATTATATCAAGGATTGTTAGAGGCATTGCCTAAAGACTTAAACAAAGGTAAAAGAGCCTGGGAGACAGAGATAGGAAGGGAGCTCATTGACAAGGAGTGGACAAGGGCAACGCTATACCCCAACAAGGTCTCGAGAAATGCAAGGTGAAGCTGACCCAATAGAACACTTTCCATAGGGAATACATAACAGCCCAGCAGATATCGCGATTCTCAGGGGCAGAAACTAAGGGATGCCCAAGATATGGAGAAGAGGAAGCGACTATGGGACATATGTTCTGGTCCTGCCTAATAGTCCAGGAGTACTGGAGGGAAATAGAGAGGAGGCTGAGGAAGGGTGGGATAAGGGGACAGGAATGGAACTTGGATGCATGCCTTCTGGGGATATATAAAGACCCCAAGAAAGATAAGACAATGAAGAGAATACTAGCTATTACTTGGGTTTGGGCGAAAAGGAGAATAGCGATGGCAAGGAAGCCTCCAGAAGGCCCAAACATAAGTACGTGGTGGAAAGATTTGAAAAGGGGGTATATGACTGAGACAGCAGTGTGGCATTAGGTGCTTCAACTGGGCAGTAGGGAAAATGCAAAGGATATAACAACATGGAATGCACTAGTACATGACCTGTTCACCTCACCTGATGACAAACCCACACAAGGACCCGGGACTCAAGATTAGAACATTGAAGGACTGAAGAGAAATTACTCACAGGAGTAGAGTACCCATGGGTCCAGCAGCAAAACTGTCATACCACTAACCCGAATAGCCCAGATCTTCTGAGTGACAAGGACTGTGTTCACAGTTACCGTTTGAATTGTGGCAGGGGTGGGAGTTGGGGTGGCGGGAAGGATTCCATATATGAAAGTGACCCTAGAATTCATATTGTACAAAATTGCAGATATTTATGATGAAACCAATAGCGAAAACATTTAAATAAAACAAAATAAAAGAGGGGGGTGAGGGTAGAGAACAACATTTTAATATCACTGTAAATAACAGGTGACATGTCCACTTAAACAAAACTAAACACCACTTAAATGGAACTGAATATATATTGCCCACACGGCCCAACCTTATGCATCAACAGGTTAACAATTCTGGACAAAATAAAAACCCACCCCCTCACACTGGATTGTTAACATATATTGCTAGGTCCCTAGTGTTTCCCAAACTCCACACTGTCTTTTACAACACAACTCGTACTGGTGTGAATAATAATACTGATGTTATTAATGGATATATAGGTGCACCTAAACGCATAAAGAGATAAGCACGATGGGCAAAGTGTGATGTTTTTCATGGGCTTGGTCTTGTCACCATAGATGTGCGGCACCCAGAAATGTTTAACAGCTGATATACGGACACAAGCTCATTGGGAAGAAATACAGTGAATGGCAGCTGTTATGTGTGTATGTTAATACTGAATGTGTCAGGGGCACCCAAGGTCCTAGTGCCACAGGAAGTACCAATTCGTGAGGTGCAGTGCCTAGTACATCTTGTGCTATGTAGGCTCAGGGGCCCTTTTCAGGCCTACAATGTAAGGCTCAAACTTGTTGATATGCACAGCCTGCAATGCGAAAAAATAAAAAAGGTAGCAAATGCATAAAAGGACCCTGCCTGGTAATACAAGATCTAAAATACACAAATAACAAATAACAAGAAACAACAGTAAGCTGCATGGCAGAGGGTCTGGTGGGATACAAAGAAGGGGTTTTGGCACGGGTGGAAGCAGTGTGTACACTGTTCTGGGCTGAACATGTAACAAAGTTAACATGGATTGAAGCAATGGAGAAACCAGTGAAAGTACACAGAGAAGAATCATATGAACCTTGCTTTTACAGTGTCGGAACAGTATCTGTAGAGGCCAATGAACATTGCAATAAAACCTTGCTCATTCTTGATCTCAAGAAAGGCACAGCAACAGTTATGGATTACTAATGGGTGTGCAGCCAAGAAGCGTACTTGCACCTCCCACCATTATGGAGGGGGTATTGTTCGCTGGACATGCTAAACTTAGCCCTACAGAAGGACATAGTCAAGGGGAGTCAACAGACACTTTTGCCCCTACCTCCTTTCCGACCCCTGAAAAAGGAACTAGAAACCCGTTGCCAGCACCAGAGTTCCACACCCTACCTTGGAAGGGAAAACCTATAACCCTGCAAAGAAGAAAAAGATTGAACTATCTGTCCAAGGACTCATCAAGCTTGCTCAAGGAAATCACAGACGAATACCGACTCTTCACCAAAGCAGAAACTTTCTTTGCTCCATTGCTATTACCTGGGGTGCAAGCTGCGGCCAATGCTAAATGGTTGCAGATTGTCCGCTGGGAACTGATCCTGCTGGCTAACTAAAATTAGCAAGGGTTCAACGTCATGAAGGTGGAACTCCGCGCCTTGAGGCTTATGATGATGTAGAACCGCTATGTCCTCGATATGCTAACCTTCATGGAGAGAGGCGTGTGCCAAGAAATTGGGGACTCATGCTGCACATTCGTGCCTCCCGAAGGAGATTCCCTGTCACATATAATCAAAGCTTTGCACAACCTGGGAGTGCGCCTGAAGAAGAAAGCGGGAATGCAAGATGAAGACTGGTTCGATCTGACTTTTTCCTCGGCTCCATCATGGCTGAGGTTGATCATGAAGATGCTGGTATCCGTCATCATCTTTATTTTGGTCATTTTTTGCACGTGCCCAATGGGACTCCAATGTTGTGCCAAAGCAGTACCCAGTAGCGCAATGATGATGGTCTTAATTGGGGGGGGCACCCAACTCACTTCGTGGTACCACAGAGAATGGTACCCAAACAGAGGACCCAAACAAACCCTGCACGGAAGAAATGTACCACCCCTTAGAACCCTGTGGTACAGTTACCACACCACCACCTGACCCTGAAAATTACACAGAGCACTGGGTAGATTTAGCAGTGGATGGGGGGTGTATTCATATGACATGTACCCCAGAAGAATATGCCCAGTCTGGAGCAAGTTTACGAGATGTTTCCAGATCATGGGCTCTAAAAGACAGTTCACCACCATACCTGAATGGAAGCTCAAAGGTTGGATAAGGTGCAGAAAGGGGAGAACAACATATTTTGGAATTTAGTTTTCAGTGAAAATGCAGGGGAGTTTGTTAATTTAGGATTAACAAAAGGGGGAATGTTAGGAAGGTGACAGGGTCTTCCCACCCACCTACGCAATACCAAACAATAACTATAAAGGGGGGTGCGCGAACACCTTTGTGCATACAATACAAGCTATATGATAGATGTGGGTGTGAGCACCATCTTGGCAACTGGCAGCCATCTTAGTAGTTAGGCCCAAGTGTGGCAAACATTATTTTGTGTGTTAGCATTAGGCCCTGTGCATGAGCGCGAACACCACCCCCACCCTAGCCGGGTCTGAGGGATCCACAACCTCCTCCATTGTTCAGAAAGTTACAGGCCCTCACGTCCTGGGAAGAATGCACCCTGCAAGGACATTAGAAGGGAGCAGATTGCCTCCTGGCAGTACCATCCCACGGAGCAGATAGTAAGGCCGGCCTTCCCCCAACAATCCCTACATGAGAAATACAGCTTTACCATTCTTTCATCCCATGGCCCTTGCATGCCACAGCACCATCCAAATCCAGACTACCGACCATAAAACTGTTGCACCCCTCGATCAATCACTAAGATAAGAAGGCAAGGCTATCGCGCATTTAGGAATGGGTCATGTGATTTGTGCAGCGAGGTGCAGGGTGGCATCAAAATGATAGCTCAAAACTAAGGTGGAGGACCTTGGGGGATGTGATCTGTCTGAAAACAAGTGATGTGTGTGTAAGTTAGTGTGACCGCAGCTCTCCCCCAAGCCCATCCCTGTACCTGCCAGATGCTTTGTTACAATCGTAAGAATAACATTGTGTGTCAGGGTAGCTAATTGTTAGGTCAGCTCACTGCAGATGAAGAGCCCAACAGCACCCACGTGAACAAAGATGGACAGATGAAGATGGACCAATTACACAAGTGGGTTCGCTCTGACAACTAAATTTAGAAGGGGTACTCTTTTTTTATATAGTACACATTAAATTATTTAGTCATGTCACACATATTCAATCATGTGTAATAGAGGTGAAATCTAAACACAAATAGACTTAAAGATTCACATATTCACATATGGTAAAGTAGCATTTATTAATTATGCATTTCAACATAGAAGGATTAGTATCCAAAAGTATTTAGTTTTTTATCTTTGCATTTAAATTTGTAAATTCAAAGGAATTTTTTAAAAACAAATATAGTTCCATATTGGTGCTTTGAAATTGAATAGTGACCACCACCTATAAGTGACAAGTGATAGTAGGGTTTAACTTATATAAACATATTTCAACCAATATTGAAAACAATACATATGAAAAGCTAATGGTTTTCTGTAGCCAGGCTTTTGGGTGACCTAACACGTGGTCGACGTCCTGGGTTGAATCGTAAGTTGTTTAAAGACAATTAATAAGGACTAGCAAGAGATGGAAAGGAAGCTGGTCCTTGGACGTTTCGGCTGATAGCCTTCATCTTGGGCCGGATATAGGTCGCCCTGGAAAAAAATCCAGGGGACTCTATTAGTGCTTAGAATAAACTTAATAAGAAATTTACATAACATGACATTTAAAAACAGCCTTAATTGTAGGGCATCATAGGCTAAATTAGCCAACACACACACATGGGCAAGGCATAGTACTGACCTTAGGGGTCTGGGTCTTAGGTGGGACCTGGACGTATAAATGCGCAAATGGTATGGAGTCCACGACACAGGGGAGCCTTGATGTAGCTCGTATCTGTCCAAGGTTAAAAGCAGAGAAAGAACGGAAAAGAAAGAGAGAGAGGAAATCTGGTTGCTAAGTGCTCCTTAGTCTTAGTGGAAGACATAATTATGTGCTTAGCAGAAGAATAGGCACATGCTTGGGAGAGTACAGGAGCTCACCTAAACTTTGTAGGATCTTGTGACGTTCCCCAGGTGAGGTATGTAGAGTGCAGAACTGCAGGTGCAGTATCCGGGTCTTGCGGGCTGTATGCAGATGGTATTTCTGCAGTGGCATAAAAAAGTTGGCAAGAATGCCTGGTCAGTGATGCAAAAGACGCGGGCTGACTCGCTGTGTGTAGGAGAGGGAGCTGCATTACCTGGATAAGATTCAGTGTTGCAGCGTAGAGGCTGTCATGCGCTGGGCTCCTCTCATCTAGTCAGAAAATAGTCTTTAGTACTGGTGGAAGATGGACCAATTGCCTAGCATCCTATTTGGAGCAGGCCATACATCTATAGCCTCTGCCAATCCGTATTGTAGAATTGTACTATATATGATGATCTCATTAGTGATGCTGTTTGTGCTTATAATGTACTGCACATGCTAACGGACCTCAGAACGTTATGTGGCAGCAGAGTTCTTTTCTGATGCATTCCTATTTTTGTAGATACTTGTTACCCTTGCAAGAGTGACTTGGGCCTTTTTTCCCTAGTGGGCTGTATTTTTTCTGGTGTGAGTGTGCAGGGGCGTGCCTTCATTTGCCCTTTGTACATTATCAATCACCACTCTGCCTGACACATATTTGTGAATAAACACAATATGACACACTGAGGAATGTCCTTGCATTGACAAAGTTTAGCTATATTTCATGTTTTTAGTGCAGAAACTATCCCCCCTGCCCTCCCCAACACCACCCCAACACACTATCCCATCCCTACCAAACCCAACACCCCACCAAAACACTATCCCCATTCCCCCATCCCCAACACCAGCCCAACACACCCACTGTGTGCATCAAGTGGGACACTGTCCATTGCATAGCCTCTTCTCCCGGAGGGCTGCCCCAAGTGACTGTCAATTTGCATGGCCTCTTCTCCCGGAGGGCTGCCCCAAATGACTGCAGGCACAGATGATGCTCACATCGGCGCCTTGGTGTGCTGGCCCATAAACCCTCAATGGGTGTGGCAGAACTTGACGGTATGGACCCTTGCCCCCGGATGTGCTGCAGAGTGAGTTCAAGACTCTGTTGCATGGACTCACAAATGCAGATATTCCCTCGGTCAGGGCGCTGACCATAGACCGTCAGTGTGGCAATACTTGCAGCCGCCTGTGCCCGGTTGCTCTCCATTGATCTGATAATCCTGCGGATGGCTCCCTGCATACAGTCCCGTATGGCCTGGAGGTGTAGGGAGTGCCTGTTGGCAAGGGCCTCCATCTCTAGTTGCTTCATCTCCATGTCGTCCAGCCTCTGAAAGATGGCTCGGTGGTAGGTGGGGAATAGGGAATGGGCTGGGGGCTCCACAGAGTGTTAGGACTGTAGCATGGAGAGCCATATGAGGTGGTGTCCATATCAAGCTCGAGTGTCTGGGCACGCTGGCCGCAAGGAATGCTGTCAGGGCTTTGTGGTTTTAGATCGCCCTGTGCTGGTGAGCTGGTTTCCTCCTGGCTGCCATTGGCACTCCTGCCAGAAGGTGTCTCCTTGGTCCCAGCTACTGCAGCTGACTGTGTGGGTGCAACTGGTGTGGAGGTGCCCACGGTGGCATGTGGGTTTGGTGCAGGGCCTGCACTGCCACCAGCAGACCTGGTCTTGCAGGGGACAGCTGTCGCGTGCTGGGACTTGCACCTCACTGTGAGATGTGTCCGGGGTGGTAGTTGACATTGAAGGCCTGGAGGTACCATCCGTTGATGGGCCTTCCCCAGCTTCATCCTCAGCCTTGTCCTAAGTTGTCAGAGTGCCTTTAGGCAACAAATAACATGCTGTCAGGTATGGTGCATTCACGTGGGTTGGCATGCAAGTCACACATGCTATTACACAGAATGACACCCAACCCATGTGGCCCGATGCACATGGTTTCTCAGGGGCCATTGCATGTGCCCATAGCATTGTAGGAAAGGTTGCACATATGCTCCTGTGACACATGGGCCAGTGGCCTTTGTCCCGTGTGCGGCCAAGGTAGCATGTCCATGCAGGGAAGCTGACTAGGCATTGCATGCATGCATGGGGCCCTGCAGGGTCACACATATTGTGGCATGCTCTCATGGTCATGTGATGGCATACAGGCACATCCTTTGCTTTTGCTGCACATGGGACGGTGGAATGTGTACATGCCCCCAGATCCCCTCCCCAGGCGACACACGCCTAGTCGGAGTAGATATAGTGGCTTTGTCTATGGCACTGCCATGGCTCAATGGGGCACTGCTGTGCAGCTAGTAGCAGTGCTTTGTCTTGTTTTGTGTTTGTCTTTCTGCATCTATGAAGGTGCAGGGAGTCATACACTACGATGGGGCTTGTCTGCCATGCCAGCATGGGGCTAGCCGACTGTGCCCGAAACATGTTGGTGTGACAGCTGCACAATGACTTGGTTACTCACACACCACACTCCTGCTGGCATGGAGAGCGCCAGCAGGGGAGTGGGATGCATTGGACTTGGATTGACCGCCGCATGCCACCTCTTCACACACCACAAAACCTCTCAGGGGTGCACTTGGTGCCCTCCCCCCAGGCTGCTGTGGACAGGTGCTGAAGTGGCACCCCATCAGTTCACCCTGATTTCCCGGGACCAGCTACTGGGGCTGCTGGCATTTGTCCTTGTTCATTATAGCATTTTATAAGGCTAACATTTAGGGATGGTAATTTGCTGTGTGAATTGGGGAGTGGGATTGATTCCTCTCCTGCCTATTGGCTGCTGCCAACCGCCTCTGCTTCTCTGACTCCCTCAATAGCCTCCATGTCTAGGATACTGCTGCGCTTCTCCTCCCATGTTGTGAGGACTAGGGGCTTGGTAGTTCCGCCTCCTGTTGCCATGGCCTCCTGTCTGTGTTGTGAGAGGAGTCCCCACACCCTGACCCTTAGGTTGTTCCATCTTTTGTGTCAGTCTTCTGCATCATGGGGGACACTGCTTACCGAAGTAACCTTCTGACTTATTGACAGCCAGATGGCGGTTATGCGCTGCCTGCTCCCATACAGCTCCTCACAGTATCCTACAACCTCATCTGTGAGTACTACAAGCTCTCCCTCACAAAATGTTGGCTTACGGAGTCCGTTTTATGGAACCTTCCCTTCGGTCTGCTCCTGAGACATGTTGCCAGTGATGTTTAGTCGTGGATGGCTGCAGGAAGTGGGTGATTCAGGATGAATTCAGTTTTTAACGATGGCCTCCTCTATGCTTCCCGTTCTGGCGATGACGCTATTTCCACCGGCGCTAATTAGGCAGTCGCTTTTAGCACTGACGGAGGCCAGCGGTAGCGATATTTGTGCAGGTATTTCTGCGAAGTGCCTTGTTTTATCGCTAATTCCACTGATTGGAATTAGTGTTACTGCTGAACTGGTGTGCACTGTAAGGAACTCATGGTGGCAACAGTAAAGATAGACACAAGTGATCACAGTTCAAGGGTGTTTATTAAACTGTATGCAGGTTTGAAAAATGCCTAATCTAAACCTAAATGTAAAATGGGTGCAAGCGTCGATATTCAAATGAAAGTAAGGCAGTCCTAGTGGCGTTGTGTTAAATAAAAAGGGCCTATACTAAGATAAACCTATTGCCAATCCTCACAACTAATACAAAAAGGGTGTGGGATAGTTTTCAAAAAAAGAAAGAAATGTTTACAAATAATATGTCAGGATGTGGTAGCATGGGTCTCCCTTCCCCACTTTTTCAGCAAGGGGTAAGAAGGATCTTGAAGCACAGTACACTTTTGAACTTCCCCAGCATGAGACTACAGTTCCGCTTTCAGTTATCAGGGCCGTCGATGGCCTTCTCTTTTCACATGAAAGTCTCTTGCCTTTAAGGAACTGATGTATTCACGAAAACAAAATAAAAGTTCCTTTAACAAATGATAGTTTGTTTCCTTAGGTGCCTTAGGATGAGGATTCCTCACCCCTGGACCCCCTCTTCGGGCGCTGACCCGTCTTTACTTTCAGTCTCCCTACGCCGGGTTCACTATGGTTTTTTTTGCTTTCACGAATCTTAATGTCTTTTTAAACAGTTCCAGTGGACATCCCTCTGCCGGGTTCACCTTTGTCGACACAGTTTTTCTGGTCTTTAGACTTTGCGCCTTTTTACTGGCATCGCTCCGTTGGATTCACTCTTGCCATTTCACATTTCCTTTTGGGGTTCACTCTGGCTTTTCCAGCCCTGACAAGTCTTAAGGTCTTTATAAACAGTTCACCATGGACATCCCTCTAACTGGTTCATGTTTGTCGACACACTGTTTCTTGGTACTTTAGACTTTGCCCCTCTTTGCTGGCATTCCTCTGTCGGGTTCACTCTTGCCGTTTCCAGGTTCCTTTTGCTTAAATGTCTGTGGAATTCACTTGCCTTGCTTTCTCAACATGCAGGATTCACTTACCTTGCTTTCTCAACATGCCGGATTCACTTCTCTTGCTTTCTCTAGAGTTCTTAGGTCAAAGGCTTTCGAATGTACTGGGATTTTGCTAGCCCTCCTGTATGACCACTTTGACCTATCTTGGCGGCTCTCCTATGGCATTCTGGTATCTGTAGTGTTCAACTTATGGGATAAACCAGGGTTCCTCGAGACAGCACCCACATGGCACTGGTCTCCTCTGCTGCTAGTATTCCCTTTAACACATTCACAGTTCTTTGAGCTTCTCTCAATATTCCACTTTGTGACTTTCATTCAACACAGCCCAGTTATTATTGGTTCTCCCTTCGACTCACCGGCTGTGATAAACCGCTTGGCTTTTCTTCTATCTTGAGTCAAGGCCGGTACCACGATCACAGGCGTCTCCCTAGCTCCCGCTTATCAACAAAGGGATGCCCTGTGTACCGTTGACATCCATCTGCTGCAAGACTGTATAGCAAATGTTCTTGGGTTTATATCTTCTTCCTTGAAGGTTTTGCGGGTCTGGGCTGGAAAGGGCAAGGTTGCTTCTGTCCTTTGCACCCTCTCGATTCTCGTCGCCTTTCTCCTTCTCTTAAACTGCCGTGCCTGGATAGCTGTCTCATTGTGTGGTCTGCCTTTGTCGTACTGTACTCTCTTGCTCCACCTTTTATCCCTGTGAGGAAGGGAAAGGTCCGTCAGGTATGTGTAATTCTGGTCAATTGCCTGACTTTGCCTGACCCTTGCATTGGGACATGTCAGGTAAACAGCTCTGGTGTTAGTCCGTTGTCTTACGTATTGTGCAAAAGTCTTTGTGTCGGAAAAGGGGGGGCAGTGTTTTTGAATGTCCTATGTGGTAGTATGGGGAAAAGGTGTTGAAAGAACGGGGATACCGCGTCTCACCCATCAGTGTCCCACTCCACGAGGACCCCCAATCCAGGTGATCCTCCACACTTTTCCATCCCCAGCAACTGTATCCAATAGTGATGGCCGTGTCCTGGCCACCTGGATGACAGATCCCTAGGGTTTAGCCAGGGAGACACCTTCAGGTTTCTCACAGCGCATTCATGCCAGGTTGTAACGCTGGGATACTGCCTAACTCCTGAGGAGGCCCCAAGTCTGTTGATAATACCTTTGGTCGCTATGCCTCGGCTAACCCGCAGCATAAGCAACTTTCGAGAAAATAGGAAACACCTGAAGAACATATGTCTTCCTCTAGAACTCTGGAACGTGACGTTACAACAGGGCAGGAACCACTATATAAATCTGTCAGAAACAAAAGACGGAGTGTGAGAACCAGAGTGAGACTGGGAGAGATTTCGAAGGCCAGAGCATTGGAAGCAATAGAAGAAACTTACCCCACGGTGCAGAACGGAAGACTGAAGTCAGACTGGAGAGCCCCTTCGACAGAGAAGCCAATAGCGAAGCCGCGTAGGGGGCCGAAGGAGGTGACAGGCTCACCTCTGCAAGCTAAACCCACAAGCAGAAGGAGAAAACGGTCCAGGAAGGACCAAACAAAAGAAGGAGAAGAGAGACGGGTCATCAGGAGAGTGGCTTGGAGGAAAGACCGGGATAGTGCAGAAGAAATGAACGCCCACCCACCCTGCAACCCCAGACCTGTGAGTCAAACCCAATGCAAGAACATAATGGCAAGCGAGTGTCGTTATCTTAGGGACTCAACCAACATCAAAACCTCAACCTGGTGGCCAGCGAGAGAGGGAAGAACTGGGAGACGAGAAGTCCAGTACTCCACCCCGGAGGCCCCACGGGCAAGACCAATCCCAAGACTGGAGGTGTTGAGAGCGGCAAAGCAAAGCCCGGGTTCCACCAACCGACGTTGTGGTCTAGTGGTGATTCCCCAGTTATCCAGGTGAAGCATCCCAACCAAGCACAGGTAACGGGACAAGCCATATAAGTGTGGGTGGGATTAATCAGGGACATGAACTAGAGTAAAAAAAGCTCTATCCATCAATACTTGAAGTAGACATGAAACACATACCTGAAGATCAAAAAAGTCAGTAGCCAACATGTTATTTTGTTCTTCTCCCCAAAGTAAGTGGAGGGGTTATCATCTTGGCCTTCCAGCAGATTCATAAAACGCAGGCTGAACCGATAAATCCTGTTGTCCCCAGCCCAATGCACAGTGCAGGGGTAATCTTCTTGGCCTGAAAGCAAACTCATAAAGAATGGGTCGAGGTCGGTGGGGTGTAACCCGACTATGCTCTCCTTTTCAATCCAAACACCACACCTCCAGGGGTGCTCAGGATAAAGAGTGAAGGGAATGAAAGAACTCCCTCTCCTTCAGGTTAAACCAATGGGATAAATTGACAGAGGAGAGGGGAACCAATCGGGATACAACACCCCACTCTGTAAATCATCTTAGGTGTCACTGGCCTTGTGAAGATTGTAAAAAAAAGACACGTGCTGCCGAAGAGAAAGAGACTCCACTCCCTTCACAGTAACCCAGGAGGCGCAGCACTGAAAAAAACACAATCTATAAAAACGTCTACATCCCAGTTTGGGGCACACAAACAGTTATTTTGGCGACTTTTCTAACTTTGAATTTGTTTTGGGGCAATACGGAGCACACTGGGAGAAGGGAGCCATTCTCCCAGTCTTGCTGGAACTTTATCTGAACTGTCTGGTTTTCATACCAAGTAACGTTTAACAGCTTGGAGAAGGGAGCCATTCTCCAGGGCTTGAGCAATATATAAAGGGCACACTTTCCCCAATTCTTGTGGCTCATGCCAATACTGGTTTCTCTTGAAACACACACTTCTGTAGTATAGTTCATGTGGCTCTGGCCAATGCTTGTTCTCTCAAAGTTCCCACACATACAGCCGTATACGGTGTGTAGGGATATCAGTCTTTAAATCATAAGTTTTCAAATAACAATTCCAAGCTTCTTCCCGCTTTGGGTTGGAAAGGATCTCCCTTCTGCTTGATTCAAGATAGTTCACAAAGTCTCTCAAAAAGGGCTTTCCAAGATTTCTAAATATTTCAGAAGACACAAAGGGGATTCCCTTCCTCAAGGCTTCGGGATAGTTCACAAAGCCCAAACTGTCTCCCTTCCCCAAGGCTTCAAATCATTCAACAATTCAAACAATTCAAATCCTCATTTCCAGTGCACACTGGGTTTCCTTCAACTTCACTAACAAGCTCTGTTACAGCTATTCCAATTGATACCCTACTGGTTTCTCCTTCACCTGCACATTGCCACAGTTTCAATTTCACAGTGATATTTAGTTCAGGCTCATTTCACATCCTCTTGATGCTGTACCTTTCCTTGGTAGCCAATATGCAACGGGCAAACTTAACCCTATTCGTCTGGCTCCTGCCAATACTGGTTTCTCTTGAAAAGCACACTTCTGTAGTAAAGTTCATAAGGCTCTGGCCAATACTTGTTCTCTCAAAGTTCCCAGTTCCTGAATGTTCACAAGTTTCCACCAAAAACTGCTTTCAAACAGATCAGTATTCAAACTGCTTACTTTCATTCGGATCAGTATTCAAAGTGCTAGGTTATACATGATCTGTAATTTCATTTGGATCGGTATTCAAAAAGAGCTTGGGTATACATGTAATGTCATTTGCATCTTTACTTTGCTTTAGCTTTTCACTTTCTAGTATTTCGGTAAACAGCCGCCTTCAATAGGCCCCGGTGTCCCTTTCCAAATTCACAGGACTCACCGGTCTCTCCGGGCATCTTTGGTTTCTCTCGCGGTGAACCGTTGCACCCGCTGTAGTGTATTCTGTTTCACTTTTGCCTCTTCCGGCTTCTTCTGGCTTCCACGGTCGCTGCTTCTCCCAGCGTTTCGGATTAGAGATCTGGTAAAACTAGTCCGGCTTGCCCGCACCTGCGAACGCCTGAGAGCTGCTCCTCTGCTCTCGGTGTCCCCGCAGCCTGCTGCTTTCTTGCCGTGGCTCTCGTGGGTGAGCCTCCTCCCTGCACCACACTGGTACTTGTTCTGCCTTCTGCACAGCTTCCCAGGGATACTTAGTCTGTTTGTGTCCACAGCCATGGCCGACACCGTTCTCTCTCCTCTTCCTGTATTGCAGGTATTTAAACTTCCTGCCAAGATGATTTGTTCTCTGGCTACCAGACCACAAATAGTTGGTTCTAGAGCCTTTTGTCCCCTGTTATTGCATCTTCCTCATCCCAGTACTAAAGTGGTGTATTTGTGAGTGAATGTCAATGGGAACATAGGGATCTGATCTACGATAGCCCACAAACCTGGGGAATTGAGGGCACATTTTGGTAGGAAAAAGGGGGATAAAATGTCTCATCGAATGGGTACCTCATCTCTTCCCTCCAAGGCTCCTCAACCCAGGGGATCCTCCGTCACATATCCGCCCTGAGGGTCCGAATCCGATAGCGACGGCCTTTCCCTGGCCTTCTGGGGAAGGGCAGATTAGGGGAAGAAGTGAAGACGCCCTCAAATTCCTCACAAATGTGCAAGTCAAATGCAGTGGGGTTTGTGAAAAACTAGGGAATGTTTCACTACCTAAACCCTGCGGATGCGTTGCTCAGGTGGCCTGGGGAGGGTCATCGCTTTTGGATCCCGACATTGGGGGTGGGCAAGCGAGGGAGTTTCACCTGGGTTAAGGGTCCTCAGGGTGTGGGTGTGGAACACCCAGTAACGAGAAATGGTATACCCCTACTCCTATCCCAACCTACTTTGTAGGGCACTACAACGCCCATGATCCTCACACTTCCTACTCTATCAGTACTACTGGGCCGAGGAAGATCAGGAGCAGAGGCATGAAGATTACCTCTGACTCTTTTCAATGGCTCTGTCCCGGTAATGAGGCCAGGCAAGGTCAGGCCCCCATTCCAATCATCCCCACATGACACCTATTAACTTCCCCACCGGGGATGTAAGGCGGAGCATACAGGTACACTCTGACCGAGGCTGGGAGCGAGAAGGGGCCAGACTTCAGGAGCTGTTGCGAATACGAGATTAGAAGGCAGAAAGCCAGAAGACTTTACGAGCTGTGGAGGAATCTTAAGAGAGCTAGGCAAAAGAACCGCACTTGCAGCAGGCAGGTGATAACCCGAGCTGGAAGTCGTCCTTCTGGGGAACTTTGATGAGAAATCTGCTTCCCTCCCGGTGAATGATTGAATTGGGTAGTTTCGATAAAGCTATGAGTAAAGGAACCTTGAACTCGGACACGCGAACCATATTAAAACACAGCCAGTGAGTTAACAAAAGAGAAGAACAAAGGCTGGTTGTTTTTGCTTGAAAGTAACTGTATGAAGACAAGGTTGTGTGTAATACGGCAACTGCGAGTAAACAAAAATCAACGCTTCAAAGAGACAGTGTGATACAATGTCTGCATAGTGGTCCTGCTGTTGGATACAGCACAGTCGAATGTCTCTGTAGTAACATCCCTGACTATTCAGGCTTGTGTGAACTGTGGAAAAGGTGTTAAAGGCCTAAGCCCAACTCAGGGACTCTGATGTGAAAGATAAGATACCTGAGCCTGACTGAGGGAAACCAGTAATGTTGTGAGTGGCTCGAACCCGACAGAGAAAAGACCATAATCTTGCAACTACAAGTACCAGAAAGTATTGGGAGAAAGTAAAGGTAACGGTTGTCGAAGAGGCCAGGAATAGTCCGAAGCCAAACCTATACAGCCTCGAAAGTCTTCGACCAAGAAAGCTTAGGTTTAGAATCTTTTGTTTTGAAAGTACTGACTAGGACTGTTTTACTTTTATGGTTGAGTTTACTCCCACTTTAGATTTAGGGCCAGTTAGGAAGTCTCCAACCCATTGCAAAGTTATAAATAAGGCTGTTGAACTATTCTTTTTGTGTTGTAGTCAAAATATTTTGACTTTTCACAAAACCAAAAAAGACAATGGGCCTCATTATGACTGTGCCGGTCCGGTAACAACGGTTCCGGTAAGCCTACCACCTCTGTTGTTACTGGACTGGCAAAGTACGACTCTGCCGCCCATTCAAGAAGAGGACCCTTCATAACATCGAGGCCGCATGCCAATCAGTGCGCGCGCCTCTCAAGTGGCCTGTTTTGTCTATTTGGCCGGTGGGGTTGAGGAACATTTTGTTGCATGCGTGACTTTTTGCCCACTACCTGTGGAACCGAAATGGAAGGCGGCGTGCATTGGTTTTACTATCACGATCAATACACGGTTCCTTCATTCCATTCCAGCCAAAGATTTGATTCAGGTGAGGGCTTTAATTACGACAGTAGTATGTGTCATGTCTTCCCTTAACGGGAAAATGAAACGTAAAGCCTTAGCCACACCCACAGCCATGACCCGACGTGCAAGTATGGCACTGGCAGTAGCATTGCCCCTGCCTGGGTCATGGATTTACTAGAATGCGCGCACATGTGTTCTATGGTGGTGGGTGGGGCTCTGAATCAGGGAAATGAAGCCCAATTTGAATCTTCCCATTCTCTTTTCGGTGAAGGTGGGAAACGTGCAGCCAATAACAGCAATAACACTCCCCTCGATCATGATTTGAATGCAAGCTACTTGTTTGCCGACACCCCCCCCCCCTATATTCAGCACGGGGGAAATCACGTTGTTGGGACTGTCACGACACCTGGAGACCGTCGTTGAAAACCCTGATAATCATCAAATGAATACAATGTGTAATAACAAGTGTGCCTTGGAGGGAAATAATGAACTCAGCGTAAATGGCATTATGCTAACATTCAGGCCTTCTAAATGAAACAGTCATGCCCTTAACTCCACTGCCTGATCTTTGTAGGATGATGATGTCAGAATGGTGCTCCGACTTCCAAAGGAATGTAAATAATGGGAATAAACCATCTGAGAAAGTGATACCCCAAAGTGTAAAAACTGGAAACATCTTCCCAAAGGGTATGGATGAAGTGTCAGAAAAGCTGCCACGGGCAACTACTATGAAACCTCAAATGGTCCCGATGTGTACTCTTACAGGAACAACCAATAGTGTTTCCTCCAATGACTGCTTGGTTGGCACAAATGGAGACAACGAATTAAATGAGGTCAAATTATCAAAGAAAAAATAAATAAAATCTAAAAGTAAAAAAAAGAAATATGCCCGTAAGTAGTTGCCTCAATACGTCGTCACGAAAGTTCATGCGTGGCATGGACCTGCGTGACAATTTGGCAGACTTTCAGAAAGAAAAGGAGGCTCAAGCAGGCAGAAATGCACGAGAGGTTCTCAGCAAAGCCGCATGTACAGCGAAGGCCAATGGAGATGACATAGGTAGTACTGATAAATCTGAATGCACTGATGGTGTTAATAATCTAGCCAATGTTTTAAAACAGAAAGCAACAGCGACTCGCATTGATAGGAATCTCAGAAAAATTGAACGAGGCATGTTAGACATATTTGATATATTTAAAAATCCTGAAGCTCTGTCTCGTCCCAATATTCCCACCTCGGCTGGTCCTGCATCGCCTGTGATACCACCTAATCATAATGTGCATGGATGATCCAAAATGTACATCGCAGGGTAATAAGAAGACGGTTACCATGCAATGTAGCATTCAGCCTAATTTGGATATGAGTGCAGGTATCATCTCCAGGGAGAGTAACAAAGAGGATGTAATTGGAGACGTTGAGAAGTGCGCTCTGGAGGGAGACGAAGCTCCATTGAAAGGCTTGTCTGAAACCACATTAAGTTCAATGATTGAAGCATTTATTGATAACAAAATTAGGGATGGCCCTAATAGGAAATCTGAGGGAGATATGACTAGCCTAGAACAGATGAAAGTAGTTGTTCACTCGCCTCTAATAAACATGGGGGTTTCTAGAATTGAATGCGAGCGTCAGGTGGAAGATTCTCGGCTTGATAAGGAAAAAGGGTATTAAACCCCAGACATGTTAACGATAAACGCTTTTCCCAGGAACCTAGATGCCTCCTCTAACTATAATGGGGGTGACGATGGTGTACTCAGGGCCCCAGCATATGCCCATGAGCATAGCTTAGTTTTATACTATGTATTTGAGAAAGGGGACCTTAGAGCCCTTAATCGCCCGTACATCCTAAATATGTTTAGTAGTATTCATGAACTTAGTCTGATTATCTCCTCTGACATATAGTTGGTGGACTTCGTACACAACTATCGCTATGACTATGTCAGGCTGATAATAAAAGGCCCATTAGTAAGAGTTCTATTATTAAAAGAGGCCGAGTCTCTGCAGAAAAAGGGGTTTGATATAGTGCCATTTACACATATTGTAATGGAAAGAAATGGGCATCTCGGTGACAAATTAAGTCTGCCCCTAAAGGGTAATAACGTTGCATTACCTTCTCAGCAAGTAGAAGCGGCACAAATGGTTGATGAAGCCAGGAATCAGCTAAAAGTCATGCAGGAATGCGATGGTTAGCAATATCATTGCGAGACTCTATAGAACAACTTCAATTGGTCCATAAACCCCTTTGGCAAAGCTGATCATTTCTGTTTAGTTGCATGGAATACCAAGGGGTATAAACATTTTACCGAAGATCCTGAATCTTGCAATTTGCTTGAATTGTACGACTTTATCCTGCTGCAAGAAACATGGGCTACAGGCAATCTGTCTCTTGATGTCTTCACTACCATCTGCTCACCTGCGAGTAAAGGCCCAAGGGGAAGGCATATGGGGGGTTTGGCATTGGCATATAGAAATGAACCTGCAATAGTGTTAGAATCCTCTACCATGATAATGGACTGTACTATTTCTGCCAGTTTCAAGATCCTAGCTAAAGACATCACTGTCCATGTCCTACTGTTCAACATGTATTGGAACAGTGGTATAGTTAACGATGGGCAGCTACTTGATCTATTCGAGTGTTTAAGTGAACGGTTTGGAAAGTGGCTAGATGACAATCCTCAAGGTGTTATTTTGCTCGCAGGCGATCTAAATGCTGAATGTAATATCTCAAAAAATGAAAAGCAAGCGCTACTGGCAAATATTTGGGCTGGGTCAAAAAAGAATTCTGACAAAAAAACTAGAGGGAGTTTGTGGATTGAGTATGGGTTGACTTGGGGCTTGAAACCCATGTTCAATTTAACACCCACCTGGAAAGCCAGAGGGGTTAGTTCTATTATTGACTACATTTTTGTGAATAACCAAGTCATGTCCCTCTGTGACAATATTGAAATAGTGCACTATTCCATCAGTGACCATGCTATGCTGCGCTTAGCTTTGCCATGGGTTAAAAAGTGTGAAAGTGAGATCTATTTTCCTGCACAAATAGAAGTTAGTAACACTTGTTCTCGTGTGAAATGGACTCCACATAAGCTTGCAAGGTTTAACTCAGTAATGGTATATGATTTTGTTCACTCTACCTAGGAAAAGAAATGTATCACTTACTCGGTCATATCATTTAAAGAATACATAGAAACTGCACTACTTCGTAGTAAGTCATTTACCTTACAGCAACCAGGTGAATGGAAGGGCCACAAACATATATATGATCAAGACATAAAAGTTGCTAAGGAAAAACTCAGAAAAGACATTTGTATGATTCAAGGGGGGCATGATCGGTTAGAGGTTATTAAGATCCAGGTAAAACAACGGAAACAAGCATATAAAATTGGATCATTGACCACAGAGCCTTAATATCTCAAAAAGATGGGGAAGCAATGATTAAAGCATGATTGGGGCCAATTCTCGTTTGTACTGGTCTATTATTAATAGAACTAAAGCTTCCCAGCCATATATACAACCCAATCCAATAGATTCTAACATATGTATAGACTATTTTGAAAAGATGTATAAGAAGTCGTATATGGTTTGGGAAGCCTGCTATGGCAAAGAGGTGTCATGGTCGCTTGATATATCAAGCCAAAATATTGGGACAATAATATGGAAAGCAAAATCCACCACCACGCTGGGCCTAAACCATCTGTCCTTTGCCAATCTAAAAAGCAATATCGGAATGTGGGCAAAAGACTAATACATACTGTTTAAAGACATTTGTAATAAAAAGATGATACCTGATTTCTGGAAAATATCTTATGTGCTGCTTGTGTATAAAAAAGGCAATCGTCTTGTAATTATAGACCTATTACTATTATGACCACAGAATCCAAAATATTTGCTGCATTGGTTCTGAAAAGTTGTTAATGTGAATGGATGTAAATTCTATCCTAGATTGCAGACAGATCAGCTTTCGAAGTGAGATGGGGGCAGACACGGGTGGTTTGTTAGTATGCCAACTATTGAGTCACATCAAATCAAAAGCATTAGAGAATTTATACATCGCTTCAATGGACCTTACAATGGCGTTTGACCTGGTCGACAGGCCAACTTTGTGGAAAGCTTTAGTATCATTAGGGATCGACAATGGTTTGTTAGACATGATCATACATTTGTACTCTGATACAGTCATGAGTGTGAGATTGAATAACAGGGGTCTACTGTCGAATATAACAACAACCCAAAATGGCCTGAAACAAGGCTGTAGACTGGCGGCAACCCTTTTCAACTTGTATGTCTCACATGCGGGCATGGTCCTAAATAAGAGTGGTCTAATTGCACCAAAGATTGGTGGCTTATCCGTTCAATGGGTCGCATATGCCAGCGACTTTCTCTTAATGGATGGCTCAAAGATTGGCCTGCAGAGACTGATTAAAGCTTTCCAGTTATTCATAGCAGAAAGGAAATTGTTAATTAATCCAAGTAAAAAAAAACACAATATTTCATGCTGGTAGTAAAAGAGTGAGACCTGCTTCCCTAACGTGGGGTTGTTGTGGAGAAAGAATTAAGAACCAAACAGTACTAGGTTTCTTGGGCTATGCATTTACTAGCTTGCAATCTTACATGGTCCAGAAGAACAATCTCCTCATGAAAGCAAAAGAGTCCATACACCAAATCAGGGCAATTGAAAGAAAATATGGAAAGTTTACACTAGCCCCATGTTCAATTCTATCGTTTGAAAGTTATCCCAAGACTAACATATGGTCTGGAATTTCTATCTAATTATGTGGGGCCATATCTGAGACAACTGGAATCATTGATATGGCCTTTATAGTCAAGCAATATCTTTCTGGAAATGGTATCCTAGGCCAGAAGAGTATCTGGTGAAATACCCCTCAAGATCATTTAGGAATAAGACTATGCGATTTAGGTTTAATGATTTAAATACAAATCAGATATTGAACATAAGGTGGAAGGCGGGTGCTTAGAAAAAATATTGTAGATTCTGCAAGCAAGCTTGAATGTTAGAATCCTTGATGCATTTGCTCTTGGTGTGTCCCAATCTCTTGCAACATAGAATTGACTATTCAAAGTTTGTTAGAGATACAACGGAGGTACAGAAAAGCTATGGTGCGAAATGTTGCATGAGGCTTCAGTTTCTCAAAAAATACGGGTGAACGATTATTTGCAAAATATTTGCTCAATTATTTAACTAAGTTTATGGTTGATATTTCCATCATGTTATACAGAAGTTGTACACATGAATGAATTTAGGAGGCATGGGTATACATGGGGGTGCAACATTGATACATAGATATATTGATACATCGTCAACCCGTAAAGAGTTCCTCACCAATATAGAAATCAATATGGAATACTGGGTGCAATTTATACTTATATGTGATATTTCTTCAAACGATGGTAGTTATATGTGAAGTCATTACTGTGTTTAGCAAAAAAGGAAAGAGTGCTATAGCTTATGTATTTTTAAAAAAATGTATTATATGTCATGGTTTATCAAATTATGTTTTATTGTATCATGTTTTATTGAATTACTTTGTAATCTAAGTTTTGTTAAAGTTCATATAAACCAAAACAATAAAAGAAAAAAAAAGTAATCCCCTTGTGTTTCCGGCAAGCCAGGCGCTGGTAAATATTGCAAGTTTGTGCGGTTACTGGCGGACTTGTAATGAAGCCCAATATCTATAACAAACTCCAAACATTAAAATAACATGGCAGCAGCATTCATAAAAACGTCCAAAAAACGAGAAGGGAAGTAAACATGAGGTAAAATAGTTCCAAGAAAAAATTATCAGAAGCAGTAATTAAAAGAGTAAAAGAAGAAAAAAAGAAAGGAAAAAAAATAGCTGTTGAACTTGCATCGCTTGTTTGTGACTTTCCTTTTGATACCATGAGTCCCTCACAGGTTGGACAGTCGAGATGCAATAAGTGGAGACGAATGCATCAGCACTATACGGTTTATTAAAATGTCACTTTCATTGCATTGAAATTAATTTAGACTTATTTGCGACTTACTGTTATGTATACAATGAACCAAATTATTTGGATTCACCTTAAAAGACATATTTTGCAACTGCAACTCAGCTATTACACTGCTACTGATGATTTCCTCAACAATTCTATGAATTCATTTTTTAGAATGGACACTTAGCTAATGCATGCTGCAGATCATTGTAAGAGACACACTGAGATAGTGTTTCATTTATATCAATAACATGGGTCAATGGTCCTTCATCCTTAAAGCTTTCACTGTGTTGAGGATAGTGTTTTGTTCAAAGGTGGATGCCAATTACATTCTACCAGCAAAGAGTCATGTTGAGGTCCCACTAGACCCCAGCAAAGATGTACAGACCGTGGTTGCTACTCAATGCAAGGGCCCATCTCGTGCTTCCACAAGGGAGGCCATGATAATGATATGTTATTTGTATAGCACCTTAATCCAAAGCGCTTTGCAGAGCACATATTTACATATGATGCACATGCTTCATATCTGCTCATGGGTGGAACAACTATGGAGAGAGATTTTTTTTACAAACATCAATCATATATTTAAGGACCAAGTGAAAGAATCACGTGATCTGATACTCTGGCATGGATGAATAATGGACATTCTTACTTTCGGAAGAAACAATACTTTATTTTAAGGGTATTTTCAGTTGTTAAAGAGGTAACATTGGGGTAGTGGAGGAGTACGGTAGGCCCAAACACTGAGACTGCGTTGCAAATATGGTCCTATTGGCCTCATCTGATAACTTCCAGTACATGAGGCGGGAGCGTGAGTATCCATTTAATATGGTCTGGCGCTATTTCTTATAGAGCTACGCCTAATCAGTTGGAGTTTCAGCTTGGTGAGCTTTTCCTTCCTTTTTCTTTCCCTTTTTTCTCTCTCTTTATTGCATTCCTCTCTATTGCATTCCCCTCTTTCCCTGCTCGTCCAACTTTGCTCTCTTAGAATCTCATGTTTTTCGTTCCTTTCTTTCCCTACCCTGGTGCTAACCACTGTAGGTGTATTGATCATGCTCATTGTATGCTCGATCAGCTGTGTTTTTCAAGGTGTTGTCATGCTGCATGATGCGCAAGAGTTTTTTCATATCGTCTATCTTGACAGGATGTGTAGGTTGAATGGATGTGGGTTTAAGCAAAAAAATCTCCCAACATAATTGTGTCTTATCCCATGCTCCTAACCGCATGTTTTATCCTGATATCAGCATTCTCCTGTGTCACCTACAGAAACATTCGTTACATGTAATAAAGTCGCATTGAAAATGGGCAAAAAGGTTGTGGTATGGCATCCGCAACAGAGGAATAGACAGAGTAGGGCCTGAGCGGGCAAGGCCCACCCAAAATCTGTAAATACTGTTAGAATCCTGAGGGTATTTTCCCAGGTAGACTTCGTGAAACCCTTGTTTAGGTGGTCAGAGGAGGGCTGGCGCTCTAAGGTCCCACCCCTGGGGGTGGACGAGGGAGGGAGGATGACCTGGGTAAGGGAACCAGGGGTTATGCTCAGGGGAATGCCCCAGGTGAGACGCGGTACTACGACGAAGAAGGAGAGGTGAATGATATCTCTGAGGCATTTATAGGCTACAATACATCTGCCTCACCTCCTCCCATTGAATCTCTCCTACCTATATCCAATGATCCCTCCATACAGAATCAATCCCCTAAGATTTCAAACCTGCTTGCACCTGAAGATTATCTATCTCAGAATCCTTGTTTTCCTGTTCCGTATCCAAATACTCTCAATCATTCTTCTTTCCGTCCCTCTGATTATTATTTTCCGCACTCCCAACCGAAAATAAAATACTACACTTCCCACAATCCCCCTTGTTTATTTCATGATTTCAACTATTCCTGTTTGCCCCGCCAGCCCTAGCAACCCCTCCTTCTGATTGTGACTTTTCCAACTCCCAGTCGAAAGTGACCACAAAACCTCATACTCATTTCGAAAACCCTCCAAAATCACCTATACCCCATCCATTCACATAGGATACTCTGGCACTCCAACCACTTTCCTTTCTAACACAAACGCTGTCTTTCCACTCGACCGACAGCAGACTAATAAAACTGTTTTCCTGACAGGTCCTGCTGCAAGGATCAGGCAGATTCTGGCAATTGATTTAAATCACACACACTTGACGGCCCTTTCCATTCCCCACAGGGATCAAAGGTGGAGCAAGAGAGCAGAGCATGAGCAAGGCAGCCCGCACGACAAGACAGCTGTCGAGACTGGGCAGTTCAAGAGGAGGAGAAAGGCGGTGAATATTGAGAGGCTGACAAGGAGAGACACAACCTTGCCCTTTTCGACGCAGACCCACGAAACCTCCACACAGGGAATCGTAAAACCGAAGACAATAGCCCAAATGTGCTGCAACAGATGTCAACGGTACATGGAGCATGTCGATGCTGATAAGCGGGTGTGAGGGAAACTCTTGCCTACCGTGGTACCGACCTTGACTCCAGCTACGGAGAAAGCCAACCGGTTCATCACAGCCGGTGAGTCGAGGGGAGAGGTGATAAGAAACTTGCAAAGTGGCTAGTTGAACCAACTTTAAAGAACTGTAATAGTGTTAAGGGGAGACCAGCTGCAGAGGGATCCACCAACACATGGGTTCTAACTCGAGAGACTCTGGGCGAGACTCTGGCCGATCCCCGTCTGAATGAAACTACAGAAACCAGAGGCCGTAGAAGAGACGCCAAGTTAGGTCAAAGTGGTCATACAGAAGGTCAAGCTAAATCCCTGTACAGTCGAAACCCTTTGACCCAAGAACTATAGAGAAAGTAAAGGAATTGAATCCCGCAAATCATTGAAAGCAAAGCGAATGTGAAGTTGCCAAACGTGAACCCGGAAGAGGAATGCTAAGGAAGAAGGGGCAAAGTCTAAAGTGAACCCGGCCGAAGGATGTCCACAGGAACTGTTTAAAAAGACACCAAGGTTTGTTGAAATCCATAGTGAACCCGGTGGAGGGAGGCTGAAAATCAAGAGAGGTCTGCGCCCGGAAGAGGGGGAGCCAGGGGTGAAGCCATCACCTGAGACAAGTAAGTAGAACAGAACGTTGTGTTTGTTTGTTAGTACTTTCAGGCCCTTAGAATCAAGAGGCAAAAGCACTGAAGGCCTTGATACTGATAGGAACTATTTCTGAAGGGTCTGAACCCAAACGAGGGAGATCCTGGGATGAAGCCATCACCTAAAGTCCATTGAGAGAAGGGACTGTTATTTTGATAAAGGCGATTTGTGAAATGTCTGCGCCCAGAAGAGGAGGACCCAGGGGTGAGACCATCACCGAAACAAATGTTCATTTGTTGAAGGAACTTTTGTTTTGTTATTAGAAAAAGTCAGGTCCTCGAAGGCAAGAGACTTTCAAGTGAAACGAGACTTGGCCATTGACGGCCCTGAGGGCTGCAAGTGGAACTGTCGTCTCGTGCTGGGAATGCTCGAGTGTATGCTGTGCTCAAAACGTGGGGAAGGGAGACCCAAGCTACTGCATCCTGACATATTATTAGAGAACATTGGTTTGTTTTCTTGAAAACTTTCCCACATCCTTTTTTGGTATTAGTTGTAAGCTTTGGCAATAGGTTTCTTAGTATAGGCCCTTTTTATTTTGACACAATGCCACTAGGATTGCCTTATTTTCATTTGATGTTTGATGCTTGCTCCCATCTTAGATTTAGGTTTAGATTAGTCATTTTTCCAACCTGCATGTACAGTTTAATAAACACCCTTGAACTGTGATCACTTGCATCTGTCTTTACTGTTGCCACCATGAGTACCTTACAATACTCTCTCTGCCACAATCTGTGGTAATTTACAGATGTTAATGTCACTGCGCTGGGCTACATTAGCTTCAGGCACCACTTGTTAGACAATTCTGGCTACGCCAATGCACCGTAATCCACGTAATGGATGCGGGGGAAACCCTTGCAATCCCCGGACCCATTAAACCGCACAAGGCGAGCGGGGGACACCCACGTAACCCACACTCCCCTTGGGTGGTATAATGGAAGCACTTTCACCGGTTTACACCACAACCTTTTTGCCGCGCTTTTTGGTAAAAACTCCAATTTTTCAGCTACCCTATTTTTATGGATACCGAAAGATTAATACTTCTTCTCACCATGGCATCACACTGTTGGAAACAAAACAAAAACAGATGTAGCTACCAAAAAGAATAGGTAGTTAGTAACCAATAGCCCAGCTAATAAAATGACAGCTAATACATGGTTAAGATGTAACCACACTTTAGCTTCTGGATTAACTGTTGCATGCTTGATTATGCATGAGGTGACAGTCTCCAACACGTGCTGCAAGACTTAGTTATGGTTGGGTGCCTTCATTGGTTCTATATTAATTTGATTGGAAGCAACAATACACCTACATAGCACAACAATTTGATACAAAAACATTTGACAGTGGAGTGGTTCCATTCCTTCTCCAGTGGAATGGTTTCTGCTGTCTTTTACGAGTACAGGTGTTGTTTGCAACACATAATGTACACTTAACTACACACTGCTTATAAAGAGGTCTCATTGTGTGCATCCTAAAATGGCCAAAACGATAAAAGTGTGCAAGTGGGGACTAGAATGCGGTATCTGGTGAATCCATCGATGGACTTTCCATCGAAATACTTTCCATCGAGGGATTTGCATTGAACAAATATGCATCAAATGCATGTTTTTAAAGGGTAAAGGGTTAGTTTTTTGGGGGGGCATTTAAAGGGTAAAAAACAGGGGATTGGGGGGGAACCCCTATTAAAAAAATAGAAATAAAAAAATGCATTTGATGCACATTTTTTCAATGCAAAACTTTCGATGGAATGGACCCTCGATGGCAAATATTCGATGCAAAGACCATAAACCTTAGAATGTACAGATGAGCATAGTACAATTGTTCTTGAAAGTTGATTGTTGTGTTAAAAAAATCTGTGTTTCTCGGAAAGGCTTCTTTATTATTTAAACAAATAAACTTAGTGGTGTTCATTTGATCCCTCTCCTTAGTAGGTCTCTTCTTTCTACTTGTGTTGCCACCACCTTAACACTGTCCACCTAAGATTGTTGGCTGTCACTTGGGTGTCAATTGTTTATTGATGTACTTCCTTCTGTTTCTGGTCATTGTTAAGCAGTGTGCTGTATTACTTGCCCTGGAAATCAACAATGACATGATATGATATGATATGGCATTTGTAACGCGCCTATACACAAGTGTTTCAAGGCGCAACGAGGCAGGGAGGGGGGAACAAGGGGAAGACAGACAACGATCCTACTAGGCCAGGGGTCATTTAGATCGCGCAAGTGCAGGGGTAGGGGGAACGGAAACGTGCAGGGGGAAGGGGAGGGAGGAAGTGCAGTACACGGTAAGTAGAATAAAAAATAAATAAATAGGGCCAGCTGGTGGCAAGTGCAAGGTAAGTGCAGACAAGTGCTGGGAAGGGGGGGCTGTAGGGATACAGAGACAGTCCCGCAGTGCAGGGGTTGCCAGGGAGACAGTGCAAGTGGAGAGTGGCTGGGCCAAGGACCGAGGTCGGTGAGAGTGGCCCAGGTGCAGGTTCAGTGCAGTTTCAGTGAAGAATTTAGCAGGGGAGAGGGAGAGAGAAAGCAGAAGCAAAGAGGAAGGTTTTGAGGTGCTTCCGGAATTGGAGATGGTTCTCCTCAAGTTTCAGGGAGGCAGGAAGGCTGTTCCAGAGAGAGGCCCCTGCCGCAGAGAGAGATCTACCCCCAGCTCGTTGCTTCGAGAAGCGGCTGACCCTGAGGGAGTTGGAGACAGATGAGCGAAGGGCTCGGGAAGGAAGATATTTAGGAAGAGAGAGTTGAAGGTATTTAGACCCCTGGCCCCAGAAGGCCTTGTGGACAATGCAGAAGGTTTTGAACTTAATCCTCGCAGCCACTGGGAGCCAGTGTAGAGATTTCAGTCCTGGAGAGATACAGTTCCTGGGTTTGAGGCCAAGGACAAGTCTCGCCGTCCTGTTCTGGATGAGCTGCAGAGGGCGGAGAGTGGAGGCAGGCAGATTAAGATAGAGGCTGTTACAGTAGTCCAGCTTCGAGAGAACCAGGGCTCGGGAGACTGTGAGCTTCTGGGGGAAGGAGAGGAAGGGAAGAATACCTCTGAGGAGGTGCAGCTGGTAGTGTGACTTCTTAGAGACGTCATATATATGAGGAGAGAAGGAGAGTGTGGAGTCGAAGATGACCCCGAGGTTTTTTGCCTTTCAGATAGGAGCAGGAAGCGGGCCAAGAGAGGCTGGCCAGAGAGCTGCAGGGAAGGAGGGAGTGGGTGTGCCGATGAGTAGAATCTCAGTCTTACTGGCATTAAGGCAGAGGTCATTGGCGGCACACCATTCCTGGATAGCAGACAGACAGTCAAGATGAGGGAAGGAGAGGAGGAGGCCGAGGGTAGCCTGAAAATGAGCTGAGTATTGTCCGCATAGTACTGAAAGTTAGGGCAGAGAGCGGCAATGCAGTGGGCAAGGAGTGCCAAATACTGGTTGAACAGCCAGAGAGAGAGATTAGATCCATGGGGGACACCACAGGTAGAGAAAAAGATGTCAGAGAGGAAGGACCCCAGTTGGACCTGGGAGGGTCGATTGGAAAGGAAAGAGGTCAGTCACGCCAGAGCCTGACCAGTGATACCCAGGTTATCACGGAGACGGTTGAGCAGGATGGCATGGTTGACAGTGTCAAAGGCAGAAGAGAGATCGAGCAGAATGAGAACACACAGAGTGTTGGAGTCGAGTTTCGAGAGCAGGTCTTCACGGATGTTCAGGAGAGCAGTTTCCGTGCTTCTGGCGGCTCTGAAGCCAGATTGATGGTCATGAAGACTACCAACAGATTCAGCATGGAGGTTAGGCTGGGAGATGGCCAGTTTCTCCAGGAGCTTGCCCAGGAAGGGAGTGATGGAGATTGGGCGATAGTTAGCCGGGCAGGAGGGGTCGGAAGAGGGTTTCTTAAGAAGAGGGTGCACAAGGGAGTGCTTAAGGGGGGATGGGAAGACTCCAGAGGCGAAGGAGTGGTTGCAAAAGTCAGCGAGGGCAGGAGCCAGGGAGTCGATGTGGTCCTTGATAGTTTTGGAGGAACAGGGGTGAACCTGTTTAGACAAGACTTTCATAGCTCGGACTTGGCAGAGAAGGGGGGAGGAGGGGTGGCTGCAGAAGGGCCAGAGGAAGAGCCGGGAAGAGAGGGAGGGAGGTGATAGGAGGAGAGTGAGGACAGGATGTCCTGAGTTTTAGAGATGAAGTGAGAGGCCAGTGCAGTGCAGAGGGCCTGGGAGGGGACAGGAGAGGTAGAGACTGCAGCAGGGTTGGCAAGCTCCTTGCAGTTTTTAAAGAGTTTGGCCGAGTTGTTAGATGCCGCAGAGATGCGGGCTTGGATAAGGGCTCTCTTCTTGGTGAGAACGGAAAGACGGTATTGCCTTTGGAGCAGGCGGCAGGCCAGTTTGTCAGAGGATGAACATGAAGCAGCCCATTTCCTCAATGCCACCCTGCACTTGCGTTTTAGGGTGACGAGATCCGAGTCATACCAGGAGTTACATTTGGCTTTGGGCTTCAGGCGGATTCTCATGACAGGGGCAAGGATATCAAGAGTGTCAGATATAGCAGAGTGGAGCGTGGAGAGGGCTGTGTCAGGGTGGGAGTCAGCCGAAGGGGGAGGGGGGGGGCGAGAAGGTGGCAGCGAAAGCCTCAACTGACACGCGCTTCATGGGTCGGATGACCGAGAAGGTGGGTGGCAGTGATGAGGGTGGCTTTACCTGTGGGGTAGGGAGGGTGAGGTGGGAGGAAAGGAGAAAGTGATCACTCCAGGAGAGAGGAGTGGAGAGAGGGACGGAGAGGGGAAGGTCAGAAGAGATCAGAGCATCAAGAGTGTGCCCTGCAGAATGGGTAGGCCCAGACGGGAGAATAGAGAGTGAGAGAGAGTCGCAGAGGTCACGAAAGAGTCCATAGGGGGCACTAGAGGCATCCAGGTGGATGTTGAAGTCACCAAGAAAGAGGAGTTTAGTGGTTGAGGCCAGGAGTGAGGAGGAGAGGTCAGACCACTCAGAGAGGAAGGAGGAAATTTGACCAGGTGGCCGATAGATAGTAGCCACTGTAAGGGAATGGCTAGGAGAGAGAGAGAGCCGGCAGACAAGACACTCAAAAGAGGAGTAGGTCTGCGTAGGAGTGACAGTGGCAGGAATCCACTCAGGGAAGATAAAGGCCACACCCCCCCCCCTGCACGGTTGGGCCAGGGCACGGAGAGGATCTTGTAACCACCAGGTAGGAGTGTGTCAAAGCTGGTGACAGAGCTGGCCGTGAACCATGTCTCAGTGAGACCGAGGACGTCCAGGTCCAGTTCCTCAAGAAGGCGACAGATATCAGAGGAATGTTTGATGGCAGAGCGAGAGTTAAGAGTGGCAATGTGGAGAAGGTTGCCATCCTTGAAGGACTTCCGGGGAGGGGTACAGATCAGAGGTACGCCCTGCGGAGGTGTAGAAGAAGGAGGTGAAGAAGGAGCACGAGAGGGGGCAGGGAGGGAGGGTAGAGGCAAGGTACCCGAGGACAGAGGAGGGGGGACAGCAGGAGAGGAAAGGAAGTTGATGAGGCGTGGGAAGCGTCTATCAAAGAGGTGAAGGTTGGCCTGAGGGCCTTGGACCAAGACGGTCCCATTAGCGTAGACATTAATGATGGCCTTAGAGGAGCAGAAGGGGGCCAAGAGGACATCCCAACGGGTGCCACCATTAATGGGAGAAGAGGAGAAAGGAGAGAGCACAGAGACCACATGAAGGGTCCATAGGTCAGGTGAAGGCACGAAAAAGAGGATGTCAGTGAGAGTTTGCTTGGAGCAGGCACTAGTGTAGGTGTCAGCGATAGGGAGGCCAGGGTTGGAGACCAGTATGTTCTTTTTAAACTCTTTCCTACCAGATTTAGTGAGGAGAGCAGGATAGTCAATAGAGAAGCAGTTAGAGAAGATAGGCGAGATAGAGAGCTCCATGGAGTAGGAGGGAGTGGAGGGGAAGACAAACGAGACGAGTGCACGCAGACAGGAAGTGAGCGGCAAGGCCAAGTTTACCACATTTCAGAAAACAACAGTAATGCGTATTAGGTACCCAGTGGAGAGGCCACCTAAGTTTGAGAAACCTGCAAGGGGAGAAAAAAACCCTAGTTTACCACATTTCAGAAAAACAACAGTAATGTGTATTAGGTACCCAGTGGAGAGGCCACCTAAGTTTGAGAAACCTGCGAGGGGAGAAAAACCCTAGTTTACCACATTTTAGAGAACAACAGTAAATGCGTATTAGGTACCCAGTGGAGAGGCCACCTAAGTTTGAGAAACCTGCGAGGGGAGAAAACCCTAGTTTACCACATTTTAGAGAACAGTAAATGCGTATTAGGTACCCAGTGGAGAGGCCACCTAAGTTTGAGAAACCTGCGAGGGGAGAAAAACCCTAGTTTATCACATTTTAGAGAACAACAGTAAATACGCATTAGGTACCCAGTGGAGAGGCCACCTAAGTTTGAGAAACCTGCGAGGGGAGAAAAAAACCATAGTTTACCACATTTCAGAAAAACAACAGTAATGCGTATTAGGTACCCAGTGGAGAGGCCACCTAAGTTTGAGAAACCTGCGAGGGGAAAAAAACCCTAGTTTACCACATTTTAGAGAACAACAGTAAATGCGTATTAGGTACCCAGTGGAGAGGCCACCTAAGTTTGAGGTATGGGCATAAATACTGCAAGTGTTTTATTTATACCTTGGGTTGTGAGCACCATTACTACTGACTTTGGCTTGAATTGTTTGATTTTCAAAGTTCCTCTTGCTCGTTGTACTGTTAGTATCAGGGATCACTATATCAAAGAGGGCTATGATCTCAGATGGAATAAATTATATTGTTATACTGCGTTGCTAGGTCAGTGGCACATTAGCAGTTGAGTTTGCATGTCGAAATGTCATTGCGCAACCAAGAAACGCCTCATGTGACACGACAGGTAAATCCACCAGGTTTAACAGAGGTTGCCTCGCATAAGAACATGTCACCTCAAAAATACAGCTGTGTTCTGAATTCACTTTATCATGAATGCTATGATTAGCAGGTCTTGACAACATGATCATGTTTCCTGGAAATGTATTGTTTTTCCACAGGCTTTTTCAAAAGCTTTTTTGACCTCTTTGTTCCTGAGAGTGTAGATGAGCGGGTTCAGCATTGGAATTAGAACAGCATAAAACACAGAGTACAACTGGTCTTCTCCCTGAGAATACCTTGACATTGGCCTAAGGTAGGAACAGAAGATGGTCATGTAGAAGAGAAGAACCGCAGTCAGGTGGGCAGAGCAGGTAGAGAAGGCCCGGCGTCGCCCAACAGCTGAACGGATGTTCAAAATAGTGCAGATGATGAGGACATAGGAGGTCATAATCAACAGAGTCGAGCCAATCCCCAAAGGCGCTCCCAATGCAAATGTCAGAATTACCATAAGAAAGGTGTCACTGCATGTCAGCTTCATTAGTGCTGTCAGGTCACAAAAGAAATGTCTCAATAGGAGGGGACCACAGAAGGAAAAGCGTGAGGTTAACAAGGGATGAGGCACAGCGTCTGCTACACCGACAAGCCATGAGATGGCTGCCATCTTAACACAAGTCTTCCTGCTCATGATAGAGTTATAGTGGAGAGGATTGCAAATGGCGACATAACGGTCGTAGGCCATGACGGCGAGAAGCGCAGACTCTGTGCTCACAAAGAACAGGAAGAAATAAAGTTGGACGATGCAGGCGGTGAAAGAAATGGTCTTCAGACCTGTCAAATGGACGGCCATGGCTTTGGGGAGTGTGACGGAGATGGAACACATGTCTAGAAAGGACATTTGAGCCAGAAAATAGTACATGGGCTTGTGCAGCTGAGGATTGAAGTAGATGATGGAAAGAACCACAAGATTCCCCACCACAGTGATCAGGTAAATCCAGAGAAGAAGAACAAAGAGTGGGACCTGCAGCTCTGGAATCTCAGAAAAGCCAACGATGAGGAATTCTTTGGTGACAGTGCCATTGCCTGCTTCCATCGGGTCTGTGTTAGATGAGAAAAAACAAGCAAATAAGAAGTTATGAGATAAGGTGTAACGCATGCATTCCAAGAACAGCTGGCTCACATGATGTGAGGCACTATTCACATGTTCTGCTCAATCTGTTATTTCACCACCACATGTAGATGACGCCTACATTTCCATCTCCTTTTCTATTCTATACTTTGTATGAAACAAAACATGTTGGTTCATTGTAATGAGCACCCGGACTAACGTGGTTGCGAATAATAAGGTCAATACAAGCCCTGTGTTCATCAGATGGAGCAAAGGAAATTGCTGCTTCTTACAATAAAAGAAAATTTGGAGGCTCATCATTCTCTCACCTGGCAGCAATTACCTGGAATAACCTGCCAAAAACATATGCAACAAAAAGGATCATCTGGAATTCAGGGAAATACTCAAGACTTGGGTCTTTGCTCCAGAACCAGAATCAGAAGGAAACCACTAGGAAGCATACACTCAACGGGAACCAATAACCCAAAGGAGCAACCCATGACTCCTAACCTAACCTTGCCTACCCCAACATCCCCTGTACACATTCAGCTAGTCCACAAAGGAAACCTAGGCAGGTAAGGGCCCCCTGCCCCGACAGACAGGGAGTGAACAGAACCCTCTAACCCAATCATTGCCAACACCCCTGCATCAACCAGATACACACTCCACTAGAGTAACACATAGGAAACTGACAGTTCTCAACATGTCTGCCAAAGGGGTGGACAATACAGTACTAAACACACAGGATAATCATAGATGTTGAGCGCAGAAACGCAAACTAAAGAGGTAAGAAAACCTGCTAGCCCAACTCTGAAACCTCAACTTTCTGCATAGACTTCTCAGACAGAAACTCATACAACCACTTCTCTGCACAGCACTCCGCACATACTTCACCACATTTCAACATCAGGCAAACAACATAAAACGTGGCACAACAGCACACTGGGAAGTCGCACTGATGCAGAAATTGCACCGAAGCTCAGCAAACGGTGCAAACCGAACTGAAGCTGCCAAAAGGACATCAAAACTCTCACTCTCCTATTCCGGTTACACCCTAGTAACCCTCTCACTTTGCCCTTTTCAGATGCGCCAGAGCACCTGGGGACAACTCTGGTGGTGACAGTGTGCGGTACAAATACCTTTATTATTAACATTAATATATAACAGCTGTGGACTTTTATATGTTAGCATATAAAGGTGGCCTGAAGACTATCACACAAACAGTTGAAATTTGAATCTTGTTTGTGAATGGTGAAACTGAATCGTTAACTGCTTTGCACAAGTCACTTTATACGGTGGGCACAACACTTTATATGGTTTTATGTGTACAAATATGATTCCATGTTGACAATGATGTTTAGTCAATAAATTGCAATACACAGAAACGGTAGAGGGCCCTTATAGTGTGTTTTGTGTACATGCACAACCAAGGATGCCCCTCTCCCATTAGATTAACCCTGGTGTCCCTCCTAGTATAATCAGAAGGTTTATTTTTGCTGCCTGGTGGGTGGGATGGTTGATGTCGGTGAGCCCATGTGTGTATCGAAATGACTGAAGTGCAACTCCTTGTGGTTTGTTTGCTATAGTTCTTAACATCTGCCTGACAAATTTGGATGCACAATTCTGCCCCTGTTACATTGGATCAGCGCGAGAAAGTTAGAATATACAAAGTACTTTTGCCATAGTCATTTTGTGGTTGCTGTCATCTTCTGGCATTTTGTGTGAAATGGTCCATGTTAGGGAGAATTCTCCAAAGGTCCTAATTTCCCTTACCTTTTGAGACCCCAAGCAAATTTGCTGGATTTCTAGGATTTTATTTTTTACCTGGGAAGAGTGTGAGCCTTTTTTTCCCACTCTTCCATGTGTTTTGTGTGTGTTTTACTTTTGTGTTCTTTGGTAATGGAGTTTTTAAAACAACCTCCATGGCATCATTTTTTTGTGTGTATCACACAGCACCTTCAGTGCAGTGGGGCAGGGGTGTCTTTCAGACTCCCCAAGATTTAAATACCTTTCCTGGGACTGACTACTGTCTCCCGGGGCACGTAAAGTTAAATTGACTCTACTAGTCTCTTTAAATTTACTAACCCAGCACACCCTATCTTACTACGGAGTGCTGGAGGGTTGCGTAGCTTCCCCTGAGTCAAAACACTCACGCAACAGTAAAATGTTACCTTTTCCTATTTTAAATGGCTGGTGGAAGTGGTTTAGATCAACTACCATGATTTTTTGCGCCCGCTAACAACGGTAGCTCAAACTCAGGGGTAGCCATATTTTTCAATATGGCGCCCCAGACCTATCTGTAAAAACAGACTGCGGTCATCTTTGTTTCTCCATTTCTTTTAGGAAAAGTCCTTCTTTTGTTTGTCTCTGTGCGCCAAACCAGGTTTAGTCCCTTTGCTCGTGCCCTTTGGTGGGCTCCTGTGCTGAATCCCTCCTCTGGTGCTAGAGTGTGGACAGGATGTGAGGGAGGTGCCCGAAACTCCCTGTGCTTAGTTTCCTAGGAGACCTAAATGCAATTTGGTGTGATTGGCCAGCTCGCTGTCCGGTGAGTACAGCCTCCCTGCTGGGTGAGTGATGGCCAGGATGAATGAATAGGGGAAGACTGTTTAAAAGCAGGTCTCTGGGACTTGGAACGCAGAGTCGACCACTGGAACGAAAGAACCGAAGTGGAGAGGAAGGAAGAGGACTGCTGCAACTCCTGGACGACCGGTGAAGCCCTGCTGCACGTCCGAATTGCCTGAAACTCTGACGACAGAGAAGCCCTTCAAGGTTAACTTCTTCCCTTGAGTTTGGTGGGAACAACCAACTCGCAGGCCACCTGGACAACGTCCTATTCTGGTCGGATTTACTTCAGAGTGCTGTTGAAAACCGGATAGCCAGAGGGAAGGAAAGCAGGGGGACTTTAAGGCACTGACACCTTAAACCGACGTCTTGCTACAACTTTTGGCCTCTTCCCTAGGCAGTGCAGGAACCTACCGACGTCCTCCTTCTTGTCCCCACGACTGAAGCACCGGAACAGCGAGATCTGCTCGAACTGCCAGGAACAACTGCCTCTGCTACAGCTTTCTTTATTTAAAAGGTACTGTGCAAACACGGTCCGGAAATCTTTTCGGCCATCGAGAAAGTGCGTGAAACTTTCCTCAACTACGAAGGCTTGTGCATCCCTAAACATTCGTCAAAAGTTTTGCCTAGCCAAATACTTTAAAAATCTGTGGCAAAGACTTAACCATTATCTACCAGAACTGTGCTATCCTATATTAACGACTCTGAACCATTGACTTTGGCCCAGGCCCATTGAGAAGAGTTATATTTAACTGAAACCTTTTCCCCTGCCTATGAATGTATTTGGGCTGTCTATTCTTATAATCTTGTCTTTTCCCTCCCTTCTTAAGTATCTAAAGGGCCGTATTGCTCACACTTCATTTTTGAGCTAAACTTGTTCAATTACTTACTGGTTGGATTTTTGTGGTGTATTAGTGTGTGTTATTGAGCTGCGTATGCTAGTGTAATGTTTTACAAATGATTGAGTAAATAAATCTATATTCATTTACTGAGAATCCTTGAGTAAGTGTTTATTTGAATCACTGTATTAGTTGGTCCTTTGTGTAACTTGTTCTAGTGCTCATTTAAACTCTTGAGATAAGTCTGGCTGCTCAGCCATCGCTACCACTTTACTGTGTATTACAGGCTTGTACCAAAGGTGATATTGTGCTTACTCTTGTAGTCCTAATTACCGGTAGTGTTCCCAAAGGCTACTGCAGGTGATTCTGCCTAACAGTCTAAGACTACCAAAATGTTCCGGGGGCCTTTATTGTCCATTTATAAGTATAGAACGTGTATTCAAATCAGGTGCATTGGTCCAGTGCTTTCCAGATGTGCACGTAGGCTGCAAGCCTTAATGCTGTTTTGCAGGCTTTGGACCAGGAGCAACTCTGACAGCCTTCCTCAGTCACAGCCCAGGAGTGGCCAGTACAAGTGGTTTCTGATGAGCTTGTGTATTCTATCTGTCCATCAGTGTCCATGTTGGCCAGGAAAGGCATTCAAGAACGAGTGGTAGTTCTTCATGAGTATGCACAAGCAGTGTGACAGGCAGGCCTGGAGATGGCTGTCTTTGAAAAGCACTCGTCCCTTCAATGTCATTGATTTCCATTCCTTCATGAGGGTGCTCTGCTCAGCATTCTCTATGCTGCAGAAGGCTCTGGCTGCCCCTTTTTCCTTAGATTTTGTAAAGTTAGATATGCTATGGTAAGACAATAGCCAGTAGGGTTTGCTGAATCTGGCCTCCATGCAGTCTTTGAAGCTCAGGAGGATGTAGACTGCACTGGAGGTAAACACAGGGAATCTGGGTTCCTGCCTTTATCAAGTGTTCTGAGCATGGTGGGCGAACAGATGGATGTTACCCCTACTATGGGATGCTCAGTTCTGTATCATTGGCTGCCTTCATGAACTTTATATGCTCATCTTCACAAGTGACATGAATGTTGCGCCGGCCCAGTCCTGGTCGGTATTGAAGCTGAAGTGGTAAGCTGACAGGTCAGCCAGCCTTTGGTGACTAATGGCATAGAGTTTGCCAATATTCAAAATTATGTTAATTGTTTATCGTCAGTTCACGCCGTGAATTTGACACCATAGGACTTCTCAGTGACTGCTGATTTTAAGGCCAGGAACTCCAGTGTGTGCAACAGGTTGATCCTCTGAGATGGACTCAATCCTCGGATGACAAAAGCAATGGGCCTCAGTTCACTGTCGCTCTCCTGGTACAGGATAACCCCCACTCCATCCACACTGGCATTAGCATGAAGGATGTCAGGCCTTTGCAGGCCTGAGTATGGCAGGAAAGGTCCTACATTTAATGTATCTATGCATTTCCCAAATGCTTTCTGCAGGGATTTGTCCATCTCTCCTCAAAGGGCTCTCAAATACAGTATAGAGGTTCCATTCCAATGGACAAGGTATTTGCAACTTTGTATGTTGAAGTGGGACTTTGGTGAGGGGTCTGCTGAGTTTTGCAAAGTTGGGTCAAGGAATATGTAGTAATTACAGAATCCAAGGAAGTTTTAGAGTTTATGCGGGGTTTGAGGTTGTGACCAGGTTCAGAGTTCATCACCATTTAAAGGGTCCACTGAGATGCCATCTGTGGAATCTATGTGTCCAATGTACTTGATAGTAGTATAGCAATGGGGACTTGTGCCCTCACTTGACCAAGTACCTCAACCTTCCTTCATGATGTATTGAAAGGGGCCTTGTAAAGATTATGACATGATCACGGTAAACTAGGACTTCCAGCAGGTTCATTTGTCTTACTGTCCTTTCCATCTGCCTTTGGAATGTGGCTGGTTCACCAGAGATATTGTCCGGCATTCGGGTGACTTCATAGAACTAGAGTGCGTAGATGAGTACAGTTTTCTCTTGATATTCAGTGTGCATTGATATCTGGTATAGTCCACTACAGACGGTGACACACTTGCTTCTTCTTAAGCAGTTAAAAACCCCTTCCACTCTCAGTGTCCTGGATTATTGATCAGGTTGGGTCTGTTTTTCAGCGTGAAGTAATCTATGCACCTCCAGATATCATTGTTATATTTGTGTGCAGCAATGAAGGGGGTGGCATATGGGGTACATGACTCTCAGAGCGGATCATCATTGTGATATCTTATATCTTCTGCATCTCCTGGTGATAGCCTTCAACGTTGCTCACAGAATGAATGGTCTGTCAACTGTTAAACAGATGTAGTGTTCCACTTCAGGGGCTACTTCCTAATCCCAGTTGGAGATGGAAAAGACGTCTAACTTCTGCACTACCTGTTATCGCAGTTTGTTCTTTTCTCTCAGGAAAAGGTCATTTTCCCAAAGTAGAGCTTCTGCAAGTTGATTTCTGAAATGGTTGACTGGCAGGCAAAAGGAGGGGGATGGTGGATGGTGGATAACATTTTGCTATCTGTATTCCTCCTCCGAGGTAAATGACATGGTCTATTATGTTGGTCATCAGCAAACAGATATTCTGTGGTTTTTTGAAGTTTCTGTTATCAAAGTAGTTGGTACAAGTAGTCAGCCAGGCCTTTACTCTTTTTCCAAGGGCCTCCATTACTAGTCCTTTCAAATGCTACCTGTTCCTGATGTGAACTCTTCTGGCTATTACCATGGTTGCGTTGGAATATGTGTCAATCTTTCCATCAAATGGGGATGTCTGTCCATCAAGTTGTGATGTCTTCTAGGGGTGACTGGGGGGTCATCACTTTAAGGTATGGTTTCTGGCATGGTGGGTTCATGGCTAGCCTTGTGGCATAGTTCTGTCCAGCTATCTTCTGAAAGGGTCTTGAAAAGCTGCCAAAACATTGTCAAATGTTTGCTGAGCACTATCAAAATATCAGAATTCTTCTTCATGGTGATACAAAAGAGAGTCAAACTGGGGGTCATTCCGAGTAGGGCGGTAAGGGTTAACGGTCACCGGTAACGAGACCGGTGCCATTAAACCCTTACCGTCCTATTCCGAGTTCCCTTTGCGGGTTGGTACTTAACGCCTGCTTTTTGCAGGCGTTAAAAAACCAACCCGCAAAGGGACCTAGGAGCAAATTACGGCACTGTAATTTACGGTGCCATAATTAGCGCCTTCCCCATTCCCATTGAGCCCTATGGGCCAAAAATGGGAATGGGGAAGGGCCCATGGTGAATGGGGAATTACCGCCCCCGCCAACCTTGGAATGGGGCGGTAATTACGCCATTCATCATGGCGGAGTTGGAAAAATACTGGCGTCAACCAAGGCGCTAATAGCGCCTTGGTTAACGCCAGGGTCGGAATGAGGCCCAATGCTTTGAGACTGGTGCTTACTCCTGGTACATCTGCTGACAGGTGCTGCAATACATGGATTTAATCCACGTATTCAAAAGTCCCATCTTCCAAAACTAGGTGGTTTACTCCAGTAAGGGTTTCAAGTGGTGGATGACTAAGTTTGGTTTTTATAGCCTGGCTCATAGATGGTGGTCACCTGTGAGCAGCCAGTGTTGAGAAAGTCATTGGTGTGTCTTCCTCCTGTGACTCTTGTCTTTACTCTTACGTCCCGTCCCCTTTCCTTCACACGTGTGGGACATTCTGTCCATCGGGACAGGACCGGAGCACTTTTTAAGCATTTGTGCTTCTTTTATTTTTACGTGGGGCCACCCGTGATCACAATCCCGCCTTCCTGAGCTTCACCCCACGGATCGTCCTTCAATCCCTTACTCTGCGCGGTCAGGATCGGACGCACTTGCATTTTAGGGAATTTTTTCTTTTTGTTCCCTTGTCCTTTATATTCGTGCTCCGGTTCAATTGTCTTCTTTCTTACATCTATGCCGGAGCGTCTGGGATTCATGTTCTATTCTTCGTACGAATGTTGTTTTGCGAGCACGGATCCTCACTCTCTCTGTCTGGAGTGCATGGGCCGGGAACACCAGTGGGACGCTTACTTCTACTGCAACTCCCTCTCTATCCGCGCAATCCAGAGTCGGCTTGTCAAGTGGGAGGAGGTGTTCCAGCAGACTCCTCCTCTGCATTTACAGCAGTTCATTGAAGAAAAAAGAAACCGTCGGGTAAGTTCCTTCCTTTTTAGGGCACCCTGCCCAGAGGACTCCTTACCAGGGTCTTCTGGTTCCATTGGGGGCCCAAGTGGCTCTGGTACCAGGGCTCTCCCTGAGGTGTCCCGAAAGGGATCTAACCTGCACTCTGGAGTTTCCTCCACGGTTCCCTGTAAAGTGGCTGTCAGGACCGGATCTTCATCCTAGGTTCGCCATCTGGGGGCTAAAGTTAAGCCCAGCTTTTCTGGAGCTGTTGTTAAAGTTAAGCCCAGCTTTTCTGGAGCTGTTTTTACCGGGGTAGTTCAGGAGGTTTCCAAATCTGGAACTAAGTGTACTGAAACTCGTTTCAAAGCTTCCAATAAAGCGAATAAAAGCACTGGGTTTACCCCAGAGGTTCCCCGACTAGGGGCTACATCTAAAACAAGCAGGATCGAGGGGCCCCCTACAAGGGCTCTGGCTATGGGGGGTGACCCTAAGCCTTCCTACACACACTTCATTGGTCGAACCGATCCTGCTGAGGGAGCAAAGAAGGTGGGCAAACACCCTAAGTCTTCAAATACCGGCTCTGCCGAGGTTCCCTCACTGAGGGCTAATTCCTCAGCAGACTCTAAGGGGTTGCAAAAGCCCTCTAGACCTGCTAGCAGCAGCTCTGCCGAGGTTCCCTGTCACAAGACTAAAATGGAACATAAGTCCCCTGATACCCTTGTGGTGGCAACAGCCTCACTGACACTCCTCAGCCAATACAATGGCGGCACCCATTTTGACTACCTCTCTTACATCATTGTTCTCAACGGCTGGTACAGAGGGCCCTGTTTTTGGGGCTGAGCAGCCTTTTCCATGTAATGTGGATAGTAGGGATCAGTTCTTCCCTCCGATGGATTGACACACTCGTTTTCCGCTGCCACACACAGTCTCGCTCCATCCTACGCCTGCTCCCTTGGTCTATGTGGATCCAGCTGGTGGAGGGCCATCATGGCAACCAGCCTCTTTGCAATCCTGGGGGTATGCCCCTTCAGAGCGGCATCTAGCCCCTGCGGTGACTAGGCCTTCTTCGGAGGATGCGTTTTTTGGCAAGTTCCAGCCCCTTATGCACTCTGACCTGATGAAGGCATACTTTAAGGATCTATTCAAAGAAATGTATCCTAAGCCTCCCAAGCAGCCACCTGCCTCGCCTACTCCTCTGCAGGTTAGTGCCCCCTCTACCTCCTCTTCCAGTGGGGCCCCCTCCACCACTACCACCACTGCCTCTCTTTTCACTTGTGCTGAAGACTCCAGTTGAGCAGTCAAGTCTGCCCACAGGATCTGAGGTGCCACATGCTGCGGATCAAGATTCTGTTCCCACCGAACTGGTTGAAGGACAAGCGGACCAGGATAGTGATGACCAGAGCCAAATTTATCAGAACCTTTCCTGACCGGGTAGTGGATATGATGCCATTACTAGATATTCTAGTACCCGAGCCTTCGGCTCCACAGGAAGGTGTACTTTTTGGAGCTTTTACTCTGTCGACCCAGGAGTGCATAGGCCTTTACTTCAAAAGAATGTCCTGGCTCCAAGGTCTGGGAAAAACCTAATTCCGGGCAGCAGGTGAATAGATAAATTGACACTCACCACAAGCTACACGCTTCTCACCACAAGCTACACGCTTCAGAAGACATACCCTTGACTGCACGTTCATGTTAACTGTTAACTGTTATACTGATAGTGTTAGACTATTACTTGTTCACTTCTCAATACAGTTGTAGAATCAAATACGATCTCACCTTGGCAGACAGCTGAATATCCGATGGAAGAGCCAATGTAGTAAGTGAAAGCTCCCCCAACTGACCTGTCCCTCCATACCAGGAGGTAAAAACCAGGGGGGAAAGGACACGACCATCAGTAAAACCCTCTGGGGAGAAAACTCTGGACTAGTCTGAGTACTGGTGAATGGATAGCCGTGCCGATGATTCTCACCAAAGCCTTGAATGGTACTGTATGCGGGAAGGCTTCCACTGGTAACAGAGAAACAAAGGGGTTGAAAGAGATTTCTTAAGAGAGAACGGAAAATAGGGCTAAATAATAGTGCAATAAGGAAAGGAGTCCCTCACCTTCTAGCGCAGCATTAATTAAGAATCAGGGAGTTGTTACCAGCGTCCCGGAACTGGAGTCACTAGGAAACAGGATCCCTGAAACAGACAGAGGGTAAGTAAGGATGACTTTTGGGAGATGTATTCCCCTAACAATCGAAGGAAGGGACTCACTCTTAGCTGGTATACGGAGAGAAGCAATACCTGGAGGGACGAAGCTGAACTAGCGGGAAGAAAGGGAACGCGGTAGTCTGCAGTGAGTAGTCGAGGAGCTTGGGTGAAAGGGAGAACCCGCAGATAGGACCTAAACGGAACAGAAGTACAGAGTTAGAGATGCAACACTATGAGCACCTAGAAGCGTACTCACGGAACGCCTGCAACAACAGTAGCGACGCGAAGGAAACCCGATCTCTGTTCCGTATAAGGAATCGCGTGAGCGACCCCCGGCGTCTCTGGCGGACGTGCAGAGACTGAACCGCTGCTCTCCGCCCAGGTTGTACAGAGGTCCTCCATCTTGGATGTGCACAATCTGATCGATCCGCATAAGCGGATATGGTGCCAAAGGGACCAAAGGCCAATATGTGTAACAGTATGCCCCCTTCATCTGGGGGGCGTCCCTGGCTTTCCCAGATGTAGCCAGAAAAAACGTTGTACCAACCGGGGTGCATGAACCCCAGAAGCAGGTTCCCAGGTCCTTTCAGCAGGAGAATACCCTTTCCAATCCACAGGGAATTGCAATCGACCCCTGCGATAACGTGAATCACAGATGCTGGCTACCTCAAATTCAGGACCAGTGTCAGTCGAGACAGGAAGTGGTGGAACTTTGCGCAACCGATGAAAACGGTCTTGTATTGCCAATTTGACCTGTGATAGATGGAACACAGGATGTATACGTGACCATAAAGAGGGTAGTGCGAGTTTAATGGCTGCTGAGCCCACCAGGGAAATCACTTTAAAAGGTCAGAAAAATCTAGGAGAAAGTTTAGATGGAACCAAATGACGGGGTAGGAACCAGGATGCCAACCAAACTGAATCTCCCACTGTTAGGGCCGTAGCGTCCCGGCGATGACGATCTGCATACCTCTTCGCCCGGTCTTGAGCTGTTTGCAGTGACAGTCTGGCGAATGTATGACCTTCTTGTATGTCTGAGATAAGGGTATCCACCCCCGGACAGTTAGAAGGAGAAGCAGTGATTGAGGGAACAAATGAAGGGTGATATCCATATGAACAATGAAAGGGACTGGTTTGCAGAGCAGAGTTTTTGGCATTATTATAGGCAAACTCCGCAAATGGTAGTAATTCTACCCAATTGTCTTGAGCAGCCCACACAAAGCATCGCAAGTAACCCTCCAGGGTTTGATTCAGGCGTTCAGTTTGCCTGTTAGTCTGGGGATGGTATCCCGAGCTGAGGGCTCGTTTAATCCCTAAAGTATGACAGACCTTTTGCCAGAAGAGTGAAGTTTATTGAGAACCCCTGTCCGATACAATAGTATCCGGGAGGCCGTGTCGCGAAAAGATTTCAGAGAGAAAGATCTTGGCCATCTGTGCAGCTCCAGGCAGTTTGAGTAAAGGTGTAAAATGAGCCAATTTAGAGAAGTAGTCTATAGTGACCATTATGGTGGTTTTGTTACCAGAAGGGGAAGATCCACTATAAAATCTGTCGAGATAATTTGCCAAGGTCTTTCTGGAATAGGCATCCGTGTTAATAATCCCAAGGGTGGTACTCGTGGAATCTTGGATTATGAACACACGGCACATGCTGCTACATAGCCTTGAATGTCTGATCTGATATCCGGCCACCAGAAATGACGTTGAATTAGCTCCAAGGTAGATTGAAAGCCTTGATGGCCTGCCGCTCGGGAGTCGTGGCACATGCGCAATACTTCTTGCTGTAACAAAGATGTTGGAACAAAGACCTGAGGTCCATGAAAATAATATTTGTTTTCCTGAGTAAAATGATGGGTAGAAGCGATTCTTTCGCAAAGTAGTTTGCTTAATGAGGTAGCGGATTTCAGTTCTTGCAGAAAATCAGTAACAACGGCGATAAAGCTTGCATTGGGAAACAATCTTTCTGGACAAAATCGAGTAGTAGGTGAGTCTTTACGAGAAAGGGCATCCACCCTTAAGTTGTGTTTTCCGGCAATGAAAGTGAATGCTATCCGGAACGGAAGGAACAAATATGCCCAGCAGGCTTGTCGACTGTTGTTAGTATGCGCATGTTGCAGTACTCTAAGATTTTGATGGTCTGTACAGACTTCCACCGGGAACAGCGATCCCAATAGCAAATGCCACCATTTTTCGAAAGCTCTTTTTATAGCTACCAACTCTTTCTCAAGAACTGAATAGTTCTGTTCCGAAGCATTGAAGGTTTTTGAAAGATACGCCACTGGTCTTTCATCTCCCTGGTCCGAGAGCTGTAGTAACACCGCGCCTAACGCATGTTGGGAAGCATCAGTCTCCACGATAAATTGCCTAGACTGGTTGGGAGTAGTCAAGATGGATGCAGATGTAAACATTGTCTTCAAGGTCTGGAATGCTTTTTGTGCCGGTTCATCCCAGGAGTATGGAACCCCTTTTTTCAGGAGTTGGGTCAAGGGTAAAATGATCTCCGAGAAGCAGGGAATGAATTTTCTATAAAAACGTGTGAACCCCAAGAATCGTTGGATTTCTTTTACACTAGATGGAGCAAGCCATTTTAATACAGCTGATACTTTTTTGGATCCATGGATATGCCCTGAGCAGACAAGACAAACCCTAAATAAGTCACTTGATTTTGGTGAAATTCACACTTAGGCACTTTACAGTATAAATGGTTGGACTGGAGATGTTCAAGAACGATGTTCACATGTCTAATGTGGTCTTCTCTGTTAGATGAATAAACTACAATATCGTCTAGGTAGATGATGACGAAATGGAACAGAATGTCCGCAAACAGATGGTCATTAAACCGTTGGAAAACCGCTGGTGCGTTTACCAATCCAAACGGCATTATGTGGTATTCATAATGTCCAAAAGGCGTCCGAAAGGCTGTTTTCCACACATCCCCTGGGGCGATACGAATGAGATGATATGCCCCTCGGAGATCCAATTCAGTATAGAAAGCAGCCCCCCGTACAGCTTCGAGGATGTCAGGTACTAAAGGCATAGGATACTTGTCTGCTATGGTGATCCTATTAAGGCCCCGATAATCAATGCATGGTCGGAGTTCATCAGGGTCTTTATTAGGAATAAAAAAAGAGAAGCGCCCGCTGGGGAACAGATTCTGTAATGAGTCCATTACGGAGATTGGATTGGAGATATTCCTTTAGAGCAGTCTTTTCTCGCTGAGAAAGAACATACATCCGTCCGAAAGGAATAGGTTGGTCAGGAAGCAGATCAATATGACAGTCGTCTCTCCTGTGTGGAGGTAGAGTAGGAAATTCAGGTGTTGCGAATACCGATTGAAATTTCCTGTGGCATTCAAGAATGATTTCTAGCTGGTTAATGGTAGGTACAGTTGGGGAGTTGGAAACTTCTGTTGGAATATGGATGCCTACTGACTCATGGGATAGGCAATGGTGTACACAATATTCAGACCCTAGAAAAAGAGTCCCAGCTGTCCAGTTTATAAAGGGGTTATGAACCCTTAACCAAGGAAGACCCAGAATTACCAGAAAGTGAGCGGTTTTTATGAGGTCAAAGACTAAGATCTCCTTATGCACAGCAATCGTACAAGTGACTGGTTCAGTCTGTTCTCGTATGGGACCTGAGCTCAAAGGACTTCCGTCAACTCCCTGGATTGGCGTAACAATTGTCTTAGGTATACGGGCTATCCCATGTTCCGTGGCCCATTTATCATCTAGGAAATTTCCTGCGGCTCTGCAATCAATTAACGTGGGTATTCCTTGTAGAACTTGGTCTGGTAACGTGATAGTCAAAGATATGATAACCATGGTGTGAGTGGTGGAAGAGGTCTCTAGGGTCAAGCTCATTCTATGTGGGGAACCTGATTGATAAACTCCTATCGCTTTTCCCCCTACGGTAGGATTTTGGAGTTTCCCGATCTTGAAACTTTAGTATGACAGGGAGGAACAATAGGGCAATCCCGCAATATGTGGGAAGAGGATCCACAATACATGCACAGACCCAGTGATTTTCGTCTCTCTCTTTCATTAGCGGACATGGGTCCTCTCACTGACCCTATCTGCATAGGTTCTTCGGCTAGGACCTGTTTACTAGGGATTGGAGGATGTTCGATATGCAGTCGAATACCTTTGTTTTTTCTTCTTTCATGAGATCGTTCTTGTATTCAATATTCTATTTGCATGGTAAGGGTTATCATGTCTGCTAGATTAGCAGGATGAGGGACTTTAGAGACTTCATCTTTGAGCTCGTCAGACAGCCCTTGTCTAAACAAAGTAAGAAGTCCATCATCTGGCCAACCCGTCTCGGAGGACAACTGCTTGAATTGTGTAATGTATGCCTAAAGATCCTTACTGCCTTGTTTAAGATCGAGAAGTCTCTCTTGGGTTGCTACGGAAATCTCCTGTCTGCTAAACATTGACTTTAAACTATTTGTAAAGGCTGGGTAGGAATCTAGAATAGCATTGTTTGATGTCACTAATGGGGTAGCCCAGGCTAAAGTGGGTCCATAAAGATGGGATATCACAAAACCCACTTTATCCTTGTCAGTTGGAAAAAGCAGGATTTAAATGTAAACTGAACGGTGCAACTGTCAAGAAATTCCTTGAGTTTATGTGGGTCACCGTCGAACTTGCCCGTATGTAATGACATGGGGGTGAATCTGAAAATGCCCGGGCAACTTGTTGTCGCAATTGGGCATTATCCTGTTTGAGGGACTGCATTTCCAATGACATCGATTGCATGGCAGCCATGAGCTGCTGCATTTGTGTTCCATGGTATCACTGTCTGCCAATTACTTAATGGCGTCGCTAACTGTTAACTGTTAACTGTTATACTGATAGTGTTAAACTATTACTTGTTCGATTCTCAATACGATTGTAACCATACAGTTGTAAAAGCAAATACGATCTCAGCTTGGCAGACAGCTGAATATCCGATGGAAGAGCCAATGCAGTAAGTGAAAGCTCCCCCATCCGACCTGTCCCTCCCTACCCGGAGGTAAAAACACAGGGGGAAAGGACACGGCTGTCAGGGAAACCCTCTGGGGAAGAAAACCCTGGACGAGTCTGAGTACTGGTGAATGGATAGCCATGCCGATGATTCTCACCAAAGACTGGAATGGTACTGGATGCGGGAAGGCTTCCTCTAGTAACAGAGAAACAAAGGGGTTGAAAGAGATTTCTTAAGAGAGAAAGGAAAATAGGGCTAAATAATAGTGCAATAAGGAAAGGAGTCTCTCACCTTCTAGCGCGGCGTTAATTAAGAATCAGGGAGTTGTTAGTAGCGTCCCGGAACGGGAGTCACTAGGAAACAGGATCCCTGAAATGGACAGAGAGTAAGTAAGGATGACTTTTGGGAGAAGTATTCCCCTAACGATCGAAGGAAGGAACTCACTCTTAGCTGGTATAAGGAGAGGAGCAATACCTGGAGGGACGAACCTGAACTAGTGGGAAGAAAGGGAACGCGGTAGTCTGGAGTGAGTAGTCGAGGAGCTTGGGTGAAAGGAAGATCCTGCAGATAGGACCTAAACGGAACAGAAGCACAGAGTTAGAGATGCAAGGTAGGAAGATAGGTCAGGGAAGGAATGTTAACACTATGAGCACCTAGAAGCTAACTTACAGAGCGCCTGCAACAACAGTAGCGACGCGAAGGAAACCCGATCTCTGTTCCGTATAAGGAATCACGTGAGCGATCCCCGGCATCTCATCTCTGGCGGATGTGCAGAGCCTGAACCGCTGCTCTCTGCCCAGGTAGTACAGCGGTCCTCCATCTTGGATGTGCACAATCTGATCGATCCGCCACTGATGTGCTAGCATTTGCCACTGATGTGCTAGCAATGGTGGTTATGCTTTGGGGTAAATTTCCCCAGATATTCCTACATCCAAAATGTGTAGAGTACTATTTGAGGGTTCCATGTGGGATATGGGAGTGGTGACATGATCAATCTCTACTTTAGTGTGTAGTGTAAACCAGTATCATTATAATCCTGGTTGCCATGGCAAAAATCAGCTCAGGTGTCCCCAGTATATAGTGCCCTTCAAATCTGATTTTTCTACCAATTGTGCCACTTTTAACACTGTATCTGTGGACAGATCTACAGGGATCCTCTCTTTCACGAAAACCTGCTTGGGTTTATTCCTTCTGCTCTTGCCCGGAAACTGGGTTTTTGCTGTGTCCAGAATGCAATATACCAACAATGAAACAACTTGAAATTGGATTCTTGCTGCCTCCATAGTGTGATATCCCAACATGCAAACCACTTGCAATAGTAACCAGTAATATTTTACTTACTCTCAGCAGTGTGCTTCCATGTCCAAGAGGAATGAATAGTTGGTGGAAATGAGTTGCAGATTTTGGGGGCAAGAAGAGAAAAGAAAAGGAAGTGGGAGGGCGCACAGCAGGGGGTGGGAACATGCAAAAGATAGTTATATTGAGAACAGGAGGGCCAAGCCAGAGAGTAAAGAGAGGTCACAGACGAGAGCTAGAGTGCCAGTAAAAGGCAAGAGTCATAATGAAGAAGAGAAATGGTGAGGAGAGATGGGGATAGAGGGGGCTGGGGGCAGGGGATAACAGGAAAAGAAAACGAATGGCAGAATGTAACACTGAGCCGAGAGGATTGAGATGGGAAGAAGGAAGGACAACTAAGAGGGCACAGCAATAGTCAAGTTGGGAGAAGATCAAAGAGGTGATAAGGAGTTTACATGCATGAAAGGATAGAAAGGGGTGGTCATGGGGGATGTTGAAAAGGTGGTAGCGACAGATCCGAGCAGCGGTGGAAATATAATAAGAGAACGCCAGTGATAAATCAGATGTGACTTCAAGATTACGTGCAGTCGGAGAAAAGGAGGAGGGAAGAAGGAGGAAAGAAAAGACTGGGAGGAGAAGAGAAGGGTGATGGAGAGGGTAGAGGGAAGAAGAGGACCTCAGCTCTGGAGGCATTACGATGCTGAAAAGGATTGAACAGAGAAGAGGCAAGCAGAAGCAGTGGAGTAATGGAGTCAGAATACCTCTTTCTGTCCCGCTCTATTATAATCTTTATCATAGGGCAGCGCACTCAGGGTGGAAAGGCGTCTTTGTTCCCCTGAGTGTCAGCAGGGCGCCAACGCTTTGGCTCTTCCAGGAGACACATTTACTTTTCCATGTGGGAGCTTTGTTCTATTGAGGTGAGAAAACGGCAAGACCCAGCACTTCATTTCTCCACCTCTGAGAGATGTTGCCTAAACTGGCGGTTTAACTTGTCTCAGTGTCGTGGGGGCAGGCGCTGCTGGGTCCTATTGTAAATGCAAAAGTCCATAACGCAGATAAGCTGTATAGGCAGGGGCCAGTTCTCAAACACACGCGTTTGGCTAAAGGATACATAGGCATCTTCGCTGCCCTGGAAAGTCTTTTCTGTTCAGTAGATGGGCATCAAGAAAGAGATATGTCCTAATCTTGTGTAAATCTACTGATTGTAATTTAGTGACCTGTACTGTTTCTGTGCACTTGTATAGGCCAAGGACAATTAGATTGAAACATCTTAGATGTAACTAAGCAAAATACCCCAAGCAGGGGGGGATTTAACATAAAACATTTATTAACCAATATGGATTGACAGACTCACCTCCTATCTTATCAATAATGCCTTCCCAATACAAGTAAGCAGTGTTATACATAGAAAGAAGGTAACTCCCTAGACATTAATCAGGACCTCCTTGGAGGGGTGTGTGGCAGGCTCCCAGTCAATGAGGAGGCTCAGAACGGGGTCTTTACATCAACGTTAAAGGCCCGCTCTGAGCCTCCTCAGGGCGGCAGGCTGCCATCTTCCCTCGCCCTGAATCAGGTAGGTGCGCTCCCTGCACCTCTGCTTCCCCATCCTGCCGGGAAACAAATAGCAATATAACCCTTGCAGGGCTATTTACCTGACAGTAAAATCCACCTGCGAGGATTATATTACGCAGCGCAAGGGAAGTGGAGAGGGTGTGGGGGGGCTTAAATATGTGGAAAAGGGGAGTGTGATAGGGACATGGGGGTGCAGGGACTGCACTTACTTGATTCCCAGCGTGGGAAGATGGAAGCCTCTTGCTCTGAGGATGCTTGGCCGGGGTCTTTACTGGTGTGGTAAAGACCCTGTCTGATCCTCCTCATTGGCTGGGAGGCTGCCACACCACCCTCACCGCGTACTAATAACTGATATTTCCAGTATGTTTTGTACTATTTCCTGCAAGTGTATCTACTGTAGCAGAATAATTTGCCATATTGGTCGAGATACCATTATGCACATGCACTTTATGTAGAAAAACATTTATTCATAAAGGGATCATTAATTATGCTACACTAGGACTTTGTAAGAATGAACTTGACCTCTGGTCCAGTGGTAGAGCACTGACCTTTGGGGTCACATGGGCTCACATTGTAAGCTAGGATGTTATGCTGCTTTCCTATTCTTAACTATGCTGCAGAGAAATAATTCATCAATTTTATTAAATTTATGTATATTGCAATTTGTTTTTTGATTTTAATTGTATTGTATCTGTGTTTCTATGCGCCTTTTGGCCGCGGCTGAAATACAGTTATTGACTGACTGATTTTCCTTCCAGGAGTGTCCATTTATCAACTATGTCTAAATGAAATCCCTGGGGGAGCCTTTGATTCAAATCATACCCCCTCTACGAAGGACCAGTCAATGTGCTGGTCTCGGGAGGATAGCTCAGTGGCAATGTGCAAAAGCAAAAGGACACAGAGCACCACAGGTTCGATCCCCGGGTCCGCGCTTAGAAACCTCTGGGTATTAAGCATGTTTTAAATAACCTATCATTTCATTCTGAGTACATTTTGAAAAATGCTTTCATGTATTTGTCTTTATACATGTATACTCTATGGCAATACAGCTCACTCTGGAGCCTTATCCCAGAAAGATACAAAGCACTTTCTCCCATTCTTCCAGTTTCTTCAGTATTTAGTGGTAGTTCACTTTGCTTGTATCCATTTTCTAATGCTTTTAACCCTATGTACAACAAAGGGGTTAGCCCTGTGCACAGTGCAAAGGCTTGTGTCTGACAACTGTAAGGGTTGGACCCTGAGTTTTCACACGAGGCTGGGATGAACTTCTTAAAAATGGATCAGCATTAGCAGACACATCCTTTGGAGAAGATCTGTCCCTGCCTCAAGAACGGGACTATTTATTGACTACCGATGAATCTGTGATGAAATTTCATCAAGCTTCTGGGTCCTTCACAATGATTGTTTGTCCATTCAGCAATGGCAAATCTTGTGACGAATAACGGGTTTATTCATTGGGTTCATGGCCCCCTTCAGTGATTCATTTAGGCAAAGGAGAAAGACCATTGGAGGAGGCACGGGCAGATATAAGCACCGAGGAGGGAGGGCCTTGTGTTGATGAGCCCACAGAGCAATTGGAGGAGCAGGCATGTAGCTACAGCAAGCAGACTATAGGAGGTGTTTGGTGTGGTTCCGGACTGGGTGGGGAACATCGAAGTTGTCTCCACCCAGCAGGGACAGGGTGCTGAAGAGGAGGACTGTCAGGAGACTGGAGGTGGCTCAGGGGAGGACCAACCTGCGGAACTGCTTCAGGAGGAGTAGCCAACTGAGGGATAAGGGGGGTGAGGGGGAAGTTCAGAAGAAGTTAGTGATGAAGAAGTCCCTTCCACAGGAGGAGCCCCAGGGAGTGGTGACCGCTACCCTGCTCCGCCCAGCACATCCCTCAGTGTCCTGGGTGTAGGACTACTCTACCCTGCCTCCAGGGAAGCCCATCAGGGGAAAGGATCCTGAAGTCTTCTGCATGGCAGAGGCCTATTGGAAGCAGGTCAGGCAGGTGTAGAAAGGAAGAGGATAGAGGGAGTTGCACCATAGAGACAGCGGCATAGAGGAACCATGTACACCAGTGACACAATAAAACCAAATAAAATCCAAATACAAAATATAGGGCCTCATCATTAGTAAACCAGTATTTAAAGATAAAAATATTAAAAGTTTATATACATTGAAAAGTTAAATACATAAATAAACATACATATGCTTACCTTATACATTGCTTTTCTTTATATTTTTTAAAAAATGCAATTAATATGCTTTCCTTATAGAATGTATTTATTGATATTTTCGAAAAAATATAGCAAATAATTCGACATTTTATATTTTCAACATTATTTTTTTCGACTAAACATTTTCGACATTTTGACATTCGAAAATATTGCATTCGAAAAAATGACTGCACACCACTGAGGGTTTATAGTGAAAACCGACTAAATATTTTCGACATTTTGACATTCGAAAATATTGCATTCGAAAAAATGACTGCACACCAATGAGGGTTTATAGTGAAAACCGACTAAATATTTTCGACATTTTGAAATTCGAAAATATTGCATTCGAAAAAATGACTGCACACCACTGAGAGAGACGTGACAAGATTGAAGGTCTTCCCATGTGCGTCTAGTGGCTGTGATTTCAGAGCCGTGATTGTGCTACACTCTGAGGCCCATGTACAGAAGCAAGCCAAGGGACAAAGGAGTGAAGTAGACTCCCCGTTTTAAGGCTGGCCCAAAGACACCCATGCTGCAGAGGGGTATGGTTCCCAAGAGTGGCCAACACATGTAGCAGAAAGAGAAGAAGTCTGGAAGTTGAAGCAGCACGCAACCACAGTGTTCCTTGAGCTGGTGAGCAAAGCTCTGTATTCAGGTTCACTTTAAAACCCTTGCCGGTAACTGTTTGCAACTCTGTATTAACTCACGTAAGAGTGGGAGAGAGTAAAAGACATTTAGTCATTGTGAAGAGGCCGGCTTACAATGAAAATATATCACACACGCTTCTAAAGCCCCTACCGGCAGACTCGGAGTAGCCCAGTCTGGAAGACATGACGGAGCCGGTAGCACCAGCCATTTTACCAGCATTTTTTCCATACCGGTTTACTAGTGATGAGGCCCTATATTTTGTATTTGGATTTTATTTGGTTTTTTATAGGGCCTTACACCAACGCCATTCTCACAACTAATGACCTTACTGAATACTTCACTGCAAAAATGTCCAAAATGGGAGACTCTCTCCTGACCTTCCTCACACTCCCTCCTCCTACATTTTACACTGCACCTAATCTATTATCATCCTCTACCTCTAACTTCCACTTTACTCACACTAATACTGATAAAATGCTATCTCAACTGATGAAGGCTAACCCCTCTTGTGCCCCATCAGACAGTTTTGCTCTTCAGCTAGTCAAGCCTATTGCCCCTTTAGTGTCCTGTCATCTAGCTGAACTTTCAACCTGTCCTTTGACTCTGCTTGCTTTCTCTCTGTTTTCAAAACAGCCAATGTCATCCCTCACCTAAAAAAGCAAGAGGCTGACGTTTGACCTGTGTCTCTCCTTCCACATTACCCTAAAGTGAATGGGTTGTGTTTAACTGTTTTACCAATTTCTTGGTCCACAACTTTTGAGGCCCCTACAAGTAGGTTTCCGCTCCGGTCACTCCAAGGAAACTGCTATCATGAATGTGTCCAACTTCATCGCCTCTGCTAAGCACTCCAACTTGTCCTCTATCCTAATTCTCCCTGACCTGTCTGCTGTCTTTGACACTGTCGATCACTCTGATCCCCTTGATACTCTCTTTCTTATTGGGGTTGGCGATTGAGCCCTTGTCTAAATTGAATCCTAACTTTCACCTCACCAATCCGCTGTCTCCTGCAGCAACAACTCCTCTCAACTCACGCCTCTCACTTTTGGTGTTCCACAAGACTCTTGTGTCCGCTCTTCTTTACACTCTAAACCTCTGATTTTGGGGCACTAATCTCTTCCTTTGCGTTCTCATACATACTCTTTGCGGACGACACCCACATTTTCTTCTCTTTTCCTGAACTCTCCTCTGATCTCTCTATCAACATTCCAAACTCTCTCTATGCCATTAAATATTGGATGCCTTTAAACTCTCTGATGATAAACACTACCTTAACAGAGGTGCTCTTCTTACCTGCTAAAAGCTCTCTCTGATCTCTTCCTTTGCCTGCAGGTCCCATCTGACACTCCCCTACTTTTCTTCAGCTAGAAGCATCTGCATCATCTATGACCCGTCTCACATCTTCTCTGCTTTCATCTCCAAAACTGGAACAGCACTTCACATCAACCTCTTAAATATTAGGAAAATCAGGCACCTATTTCCTTTCAACACTGCCAAGCATCTCTTAACCACTCTTTTCTTTTCTTCTCTAATCTGGACTACTATACCAGCATCCCCTGTGGTCTCCCTACCTATGCTTTCTGTCCTCTCAATAAGATCATTATCTTTGCTACCAGGACTGCGCTTGAACTCCCTCACTTCACACCTACTTCCTCATACCGTCACCAGGCTGTATGGCTGATGATGCAAAACAGGGTCATATTTAAATTTCTTCTCCTGGTTCACAAATCTATCCATGATAAGGCACCACTGTATCTATCCTCTATCCAACTCTACAAGCCTTCTAGTAATATCTGCTCTGCCGCCTCAACTACCTTGTGGCTCCTCGCCCTCCCCGTGCTTTCTCTCACTTCCGCTCCTTCTCTCTTCTTGCTCCACTTGCATGGAATTCTCTTCCCCAGACATCCAAGAAACAACCCACAAGGATTTGTTGAAAACCAAACTAAAAGCTTATCTCCTTGCCTCTGAGTAACCATCTTAATCTACCTCTCATCTTCCTGCTACATAAGATTTTTCCCTCGCTTCTAACCTGCCTCTGTCCCTCACTTCCTCTGCATCCACTCTAGCACTTCACCCCTCATGGTCACCTTCCGAACACAGCAGGCCGTACCACCTACCTGCGCTTAAGAATGTCCAATTTCATTGTCCTTGATCTGTCTATGTCTGCCTATGTATTATCCCCGGTGACTATTCCATTTACTCCCCTCCACAACCTGGTCTGGATGTCCTTCAAACTCACCCCATTGTAAGAAGCTCACTGCTTCACGTCAAATCTGATTTCTTATTTATTGTATGGTCTTTTGTGATCAAAAGAGCATTGCTCCTCCTGTATATAAAGAAATAAATAAATACATACATGTTTCCTCTCCTGCCCTGTGCCTTCATCGGCCCCTTAGTGAACCTCTTCTTTCTATGGGACGGATGATACTTGGCATCGACTTCATACTCGGTGTCCTTGACTTTGGATCAGTCTGGGTACGACGAGCTGTTACTCACTTGGTTTATATGGATTAGACCCCAGAATATGTATGGAACTGTACATGGACTATCTCTGTGGATATTGGTGAACGTCTTGGCAAACCTAGACTCTTGAAAATGTTACTTTTTCCGGTTTAGGAATGTTTTAATGTTGGTTTGTATTATGTGTGTTTTTCCTCTGGGGCCCATCCTGTAATTTTGAGTGTCTTATTGACTCCTCCACTGCTGATCGCCAACTTTCAGGTGCCTTTTGGCATTTTCCATACTATTGCCTGTGCTGCTGCATGGATGCTTATTAACCCCTGTGTTTGTTCTGTTGTTTACAGCCATTGGGGCACAGAGCTTCAAATCAAGTGTGAATGCTCATAAAGCAGAGAGACAGAAACTAGTCTATCTTAGTAAACATCTCAATGTACCTATACTGCATATGAGAAATCTTATTTTTGAGTAATATATGCCTTTCCTACATCGTCTCGTAGGTTGCACCTGTCTAGGAAGTAGTCATGTTGTGACTTGTGCAAGGCTCCCTCCCGCATCGTTTTGCGTGGGAAGGTCCGCATTTGGGAGTGGACTAGGGGAAGTGACGTTGGGCTAGGGAGGGGGCGGGAGAAGGGAAACAGTTCAGTTACATGTACGACAGCGTATAATAAAGACGTGCTTTGTTACAATGGCAGTTGTAAATCACCCAAGTGGTCATAGGAGCGGGTGAGGCCCGACTACACACTGGCGATGAGCGGGTCCAGAATGGGACTCACGCCACAGCAAAGGAAGCATCCCCGAGGGCATAAGCGGAGTTGTGAGCCTTGCACACGTGGCTCCGATGAGCAGGCCGCATTACCCGCAGTCAAGCGATACAGGAGGGTGCCGTCAGGCACATGTTATGCGCATCGGCACGCCTCCCATCGCACGTGGCCGATATCAAGGCCATTACGAGGTACGGAGGGGAAGCAAACACTCCATAACATGCGCTCTCTCCTGGCCAAGAGCGAAGACCCTTGAGGAGGATCTGCACAGATTACTAACCAACAATGTCAAAACCACCTCACAATTGTTGGTACTAGGGGACTTTAACCTAGGATTTAATGACCAAGCAGACGTGCACGCTTTGACCATTGCTAACACTATCAACTCATTAGAATTATCCCAAAAAGTCAACAATCCTACCCACTTGAAGGGTAGAATACTAGATTGGATAGCCGATTCCAACTGTACAGCCGCCATTTCTTCCATTTCGCCATTACCATGGACCGACCACTCACTGGTGTCCTTTAATCTCCTAACCACCCGACCATCCACCACAGCCCTACCTATGGCACCATCATGCCTAGCTAGAAATAAGAAGAACATGACAGTGGACAATGTCATTCCTGCTATCCTCCCTACATTAAATGCACTGCCTGACAACCTAGACCCCAGTGTACTAGTTCACAAATATAATACAATAATGATTGATACTATGGACAAAATTGCCCCACTCAAACTGCGAACAAGTAAACCTAATGCCCATTTAAATAAATGGTTCACGCCTGAACTCAAGGCCTTACGCCTAACAAAGAGAAAATGTGAATCTGCCTGGAAACTATGCCCAACTGATGAGAATAAGGCCAATTTAACCTCTATCTCTCATCACTACAAAAATGAAGTCTGCCAGGCAAAGCGGAATTCCTATAATGACCGCATTGCCAATTCTAATTCAAGTATGAAGAAACTTTTTTCCATACTGAAAGAACTCGAATCACCCATTGCCACACCAGACACTTGTACCAAGGATCAGACCTGGTGTGCAGATATCCAACACGCATTAGCAAACAAAATAAACACCCTCCAAAAGAAAATCCAACTAAAAAAAGACTTGCTAAACCTTCCTAATCAGCCCAAGCCACCACCTAATGATATCCTCAACACTCAGACTAGCAAATTCTCCTTCACCAAAACCACTACATTAGAGGTAGAGAAAATCATCCTCTTCCTTAAACCTTCCAATTGTAAAAGTGATATCTGCCCAGCACAGCTAATAAAAGACACTGCCAGAGATTTATCACCTTTCATCTCCAAACTCATCAATGCCTCTTTCTCCACAGGCAACATCCTTGCCAACTTAAAACAATCTTGGGTGCTCCTGCTTCTCAAGAAGCAGACACTAGACCCTCTGATCCCTACTAATTACCACCCGATTACCACGGTACCATTTTTATTGAAGATATTGGGCAAAGTGGCTTATACACAGATTCCAAAACACCTTGAACTACATAAGCTACTAGGAGCTAGACAATCTGGCTTCCGTCCACTACATGGAACTGAAACAGCCCTCATTGATTTAAAGACCCAAATAGATGAACTGAGAGATCAAGGAAAGACAGCACTGCTCTTACTAGATCTCTCAGCTGCTTTCGATCTTGTGGACCAAAAGGTCTTCTGCAGACATTTGGACTCTGCTGCTCACTTCTCCTCCCAGGCCATCAGATGGATAGAATCCTTTCTGAGTGAGAGAACTATGAGAGTTTTCTCCCCCTCGCCAGCAGCAGGCCCTACACCCATCACATGCGGAGTCCCCCAGGGCTCCTGTGTTTCCCCAACATTATACAACATCTTCACCAAACCTCTGTTCGATGATCTGGACCATCTAGGTATCACCTACACTAACTATGCAGATGATACACAGATTCTCCTCCCGCTTTCTGGGGATCATAGTAAGGACAGGGAGTTGGTGAATAGAGTGCATCTTATCATTCAGGCATGGATGGCATCCCATGGTCTTTGCCTGAATGATGATAAGACAGAGTTGATCATTCTGGGCACGCAAGCCAATATCAATAAATTAGGCCCAGACTACTCCGCGTTTAGTATAGACGGAAATGTCATCAAGGTCTCTAGGGTAGTAAAAACGCTTGGTTTTTACCTTGATTCTACCATGTCATTCACTAAACAGGTCAACTCCTTAGCTTCTACTACAGCCTATACCTGTAATTTAATAAGAGCAGGTAAGCCCTTCCTATCCAACGACAGCTGTATGATCCTGGCGAGAGCCTTAATACTCTCCCGACTCGACTACTGTAATGCCCTGTATAGTGGTGCCAACAAAGCCATTACCCAAAGGCTACAAACTCTACAAAATAATGCCCTCAGAGCTGCACTTGGCATAAACAAAAGGGAGCATATCTCCTCTATTAGACGCCAACATAAATGGCGTTCGACTGATAACAAAATCCATCTAAAAATGATCTCCCCGACCCATAAAGCCCTTAACAATGCTGCTCCTAGCTACCTGACAGATAAAATCAAGAGAAAAATATCTACCAGACCGATAAGAACTGCCAATTCTAATTGCCTGGTAGTACCAAGATTTAAATTCGCCAAAATTGGTGGCATCAGCTTCCCTTTGATAGCAGCTAACCTGTGGAATGCTTTGCCACATAACCTGAGAGCAGACCAACCCTTCTTACACTTCACAAGGGACTTCATCAAACACATCAATTCTAATAACTTGTAGTCACCCCCACTAGATACTTTTGTATCCTCAGCCTAACTGAACTGTATATATGTATTATTAGAAATCTATCAACAAATGTATATAACTTTAACATTGCTTGTAAACCCATTGCGCCTTGTATATTAATCCTCTGCAACTATTCGTATATACCTGTAAGTATGTAAACTGTACATTTCTGTAACATTGTAAATTCTAGATTCTTGTAACTTGTAAGCTTTGCATATTCTTTCTGCTGTGCCTGGTTACCCTTGGGTCTGGCGCGCATTATAAATTAATAAACAAACAAACAAACAAACAAGGTAAGGAAAATAATTAATAAGGGCACAGCCCAGAAGGGAACCCCCCCTTCCAGCAAAAGTGAGAAGAACAGAAAGGGCTAAGCACACCTGCAAATAAGCGGAGGGGCAGCAACAGGCAGACCAGAGGGCAAGAAGACCCTCCCGGCCACATAAGTGGAATAATGCTACCAGAGCACCACAGCACCTACACCATGTCAGGAGATAAAATTGCATCCACATCAGGTGGCGGCGCCTCTGGACCCATCCTCCCATCAGGTGGAGGATCCCAAATACTGCATCTACCACAGGCATTCGACTTGCGTGACACCAGCAACCTGGGGCCACGATGGACAGTATGGCTCAGAGACATCAAATTCTATTTAGGAGCCATTGGGCTCAACGACAGCGAGAGGCTAAAGAATACCCTGTCAATGGCGGTCAGACCAACAGTCAGGGACATCGCTGAGGAGCTACTCAACCTTGAGATGGCATAATTCCATGATTTATACAAAAAACTGTCAGAATACTTGGCACCCAATACCAACGTGGACCACGAAAGACACAGCTTTCACATGATGCGCCAAGACAAAGGGGAATCTCTTGACAACTTTGTCATGAGGCTAAGAATAAAGTTGAAACCCTGAATTCCATTGATACTCCAACGAGGAGGCAAGGAGATCCCAAGTCATCGCTGGATGCGACTCTCAAGCGTTCCGGAAGAATCTCTTGCAGATGCAGGGATTACCGGAGGAGATCCTAGCCTTGGCACGCATGGAAGCGGCAGTAAAATCACAGTTAGACAATCTGGGCAGACGCTCAGGCGCCACATGCTTCAGATGTGGATATGAATACCCTCATACCAGGGTCTTGCCCAGCACCGGGTCAGAAATGAGTCGCATGCAGAGGTGACGACTACTTCTGGGCTGTCTGCAAAAATGCACCCTTACATTCAGCCAGCAGATGATCGCTCAGGGAGCGACAGAAGGCGACACTGGTGGGCCCACACGAGGCCGGGCCCGACAGAGAATCCAGAAGACCGAGGTGAGATGAGCGTGAATACGGCAGATCTTATGCACAAGAAGAAAACAGACCATCCGAAGGTTCCAGACACAGTTGCTGCAGACTTTATGTCCGGTACATTGAGATGCAGTCACTCTCCAGTAGTGACTCACCCTTGTCGGGTGATGACCTATGCAAAAAGGGATACATGTGGGCCCAGAATAACACCACTACGACACAACATTGTCCGGTCCTCATGCTCCAAGTGAATGACACCCCCCTGGAATTCCTTATAGACACAGGGCGGCAGTCGAAATCATAAGCAAAGAAGCCTACAAGTCACTCTCCAGGGCCCAAACCTCAAGAGATCCACTGTCGACATCTATCCATACAGATTCACCTCAGCACTGCCATGAAAGGCAGTGGAAATGGGCCTTGTACACATCCTATACCAATTAATGGCCCACAAATACTTTGCAAGGCCGGAAGACATTGAAGCAGCATTTCCGAACCTATTCAGAGGACTTGGAAAGCTTAAAAACTGGAAAATTCAACTGCACATCAACCCAGATATCAAGCCATTCACCCAACACTACAGGGGCATACCCATCAATTTACAATGGCAAGTTGAAGAAGAGATCGGCAAACCTTTGAAGCAACAGGTCATTGAGCCGGCGGCAGGGCCCACTCCATGGGTGTCACTCATAGTACCAGTCCTGAAGAAATCACTGGATGGCTCCATCAGGCTATTTGTGGACATGAGGAGAGCGAATGAAGCAATCGAGCGGCAAAGGCACCAAGCAGCCAGGATAACAGATATGATCCACTTACTAAATGGCGCAAAATGTTTCTAGAAGTTAGACCTCCCAAAAGATTATCATCAGCTTGAAATTGCCCCCGAATCACATTACATGACCACTTTTGTTACCCACCTGGGTCTCTTTCAATCTCTTCCATGGCAGAAATCTTTCAAGAGGAGATCCACAAAGTAATTCGCCACGTCGTGTTCGGCAAGTGAAAGGAACAACATGATGCAGCCCTACACATAAAAACCATGTCACAAGTTACTTACTCAAGAGACCTATTGCTTGATTTGAACATTGATAGGGGGTCATTCTCATTACGTGCCCTGTCTAAAATGAGTGCTTTTGGAATTGAAAAACTTAAATTAGTAAGTGACTGCACGATTCCACATTTAATTGACCAACTGTCCATATCAGCAGGGTTGCTAAATACTAGATCTGCCATTGCGCATGCAATGGAGATCTGTCTTCTTATTGAGTCCCACAAGTTGGATGTGGTGTTTATTACCGAAACATGGTTTATCAATACTTTTCACTCTACCTTCCATAATCTGGTTCCTGAGGGCTACTCTATTCAATATATCAATAGGGCGAGTAAAGTAGGTGTAGGGATAGCTATTATTTATTGCTCCCAACTAAAATTTGACTATCTTTAGTCTTTACATTGGGATAATTCCTCAGAGATGGGTACTATGACATTTTCCTTAACCCCATAGCATTCAGTAAAAATTATACTAATCTATAGGCGCCCTGGGTCAGCAGCACTTTTCTTGGAGGGCCAGGATGATTTTCTTATTTCAACAGGTAGCAAATATAAGGAACTGTTGTGTATTGGTGAGTTTAACATTTGGTTAGATGATCTTACAAAATCAGACACAAGATTACTTAATGAACTGTTAGCTCAGCATGAGGTCTTATCATTAGCCTCCACTCCCTCTCATATAAAGGGTCATTGTCTTGATTTAATGTTAGCAAGAGGAAAAGGGACTAGTATGGTTGACACTCTCCCTATCCACTGGACAGATCACTATCTTAGGGTGGTTCATATCAAGACAGAACAATGTAAGGAGCCCACCCAAACCTCTGCCAGTACTAAACCTGTGAGGAAAAAAAAAAGATTTGGATGCTATACCTGGGATGGAATTTAGCAGAATTCTGAATAAGTGTATTCAGCTTAATGACTGTGTCACCCTCTTTCAAGAAGGCACGCAAGCTATGAGTCATATTTGTACAAAATATGCACCTTTGAAAAACATGGCCATCAAAAAGTCTTGTAAAATCTGGTATACCAGCGATCTTCTGGCGTTAAAAAAAGAACATAAATACCATGAAAACCGATGGTATTGCTTGAAATTATTTGAACACTCAATGTTAGCGAGCAAAGCATTGACTAACTATAAAAAAGCACTGTTTACAGCTAAATCAATTTTTCTATCAACTAAAATCACAACAGCAATACACCATCCTCAAAATGTATTTAAAACAATTGCTGAGTTTGTAATATATATGCACCAGTGAAAGCTTCATCTGTAACCCATGCTAATGGCCTAAACATTTTTTTCAGAGATAAAATTCTAAATATTCAAAATAATATTGGGCTTCACAGAAATCTAGATAAAGCTGTGAGGCTGCTAGCCAATCTAGAGAAAATCTAGGAGCAACAACCCAGTTCAGTTTTAAGCAAGTTTCCGCTGATGATATCACTGCCCTATTGTCCGAACTGAAACCTACATTTTTTTTGTTTTTTCCAATTCCCGCTTTAGTTGCCAAACGACTTTCTCCTGAACTCAACCCCTTCATGGCCAAGTTTGTTAACCTTTCACTTACCCAGCGATTAGTTCCTGATGCCCTGAAACTATCAGCAGTTGTTTCTCCGTTGTTGAAAAAGGTTGGTTTGGACCCCGAGGACTAGGCAATTATTGCTCAATTGCTGGCCTTCCTTGGTCAAGTAAAGTCCTGGAAAAGGTAGTCACCAAACAATTGCAGGATTACGTTGAGGATCATTGTTTGCTCCATCCCCTGCAATCTGGTTTTTGTCCCCTGCATGGGACGGAGACGGCATTGATGCCGGTTTGGGACGTGATGCTGCAGGCTGGGGATGTAGGTAAGCTCTCCCTGCTTGTAATGTTCGAGCTTTCCGCTGCGTTTGACACCGTAGACCATGGCATTCTGTTGGATCGTCTGAAAGATCTTGTAAATGTGGACCCCTGTGTGTTATAGTGGTCCACATCATTTCTCACTGGCCATCGGCAGTGCGTCCAGATTGTAGGTTTTCTTTCAGAGATCCTCCTCCAGTGCTGTGGAGTGTCACAGGGATCGGCTCTTTCCCCACTTCTTTTTAAAATTTATCTTCGTGCTTTAATGAATGTCTTGGAAAAATATCATCTCAGATTTCATTCCTATGCTGACGACACCTAGCTATACATTAGGCTTGATGATGTGGAGGAAGCTCTTGCCCTGATCAGTAGATGCCTAGAGGAAATAGGAATTTGGATGGAAGAAAACTGGCTACAACTAAACCCTGAAAAAACAGAGGTGATCTTGTTTGGGCCGAAGCACCTCGTTGATGGAGATAAATGCCCCCCCAGCCGTAAGTATTACACCAAAATAAAGAACTTAGGCTGTGTCTGGCAGAGTGACCTGGGATGTAATGCCCAGGTCTCAGCCAAGGTCCAGTCTGCTTTCTACAACATCCTTTTTTGCGCCAAGCACTACTTCGCGTTCCTGCTACTGATTGTGCTGTTGTGATTGGGACATTGGTCAATTCCAACCTTGATTGTTGCAGTGGACTTTTGGCTGGAGCACTGAGCAAACAGATTCATCATCTCCAAAAAAAGAAAAACGCGGGAGTAACGTTGGTTTTCGATGTAGCCAAGAATATTCACATTTCTGGTTTAAGCCGATCGCTACATTTGTTGGCAGTGGAAGACCGGATTAAATTTAAGATTGGCTGTTTGGTCTACAAATGTTTGTCTGGGTTGACACTAGTCTACCTGATAAACAAACAGAAACGGTATCGACCTACTCGGGCCCTTAGGTTTGACGATCAACTCTTGTCATCCCTAGGACGAATTGTAGATCAAGAGGAGATTGGATTTTTTCAGTGACTGGACCCAGACTATGGAATAGCTTTCCATTGAGTCTGAGACAGGAAAACTCCTTGTTGAGCTTTAGAGCATGTTTAAAAACAGAAATGTTTAAGTAAATTGGGTGATTGTGGCTTTCTGTCTGTTTTTTTCTGCTCTGACGTTATTCTTTTGGGCTGTTGTTCTTTCTCCTCATGATTTGGTACCATCTGCGCCAGGACATGATTCAGTTCGATGTGTGCGCGTTACAAATGTTTCAAAATTCAAAATACACCAGGTATGCACAGCACTCAAAGGGGCGGGTTTGACTCTCAACAAGAGCAAATGTGAATTCAGGAAGAGTTTGCTCAGGTTCTTCAGACACATATTTTCAGAGAAAGGGATGCGACCCGACCCAGACAAGGTGGCGGCACTGAACACTGTCTACCCATCTCAGAACTCTGTTCGTTCCTAGGACTCGCAAGCTACTGCTCAATGTACCTCCAGGATTACTCAACGGTCAGCAATCTCTTCTGCCTACTCATGCGGAAGGATCAACCCTTTGAGTGGTCAGTGGACTGCCAGCAAGCTTTTGAGACCATCCGAAAGAACATCTCCAAGGCTGAAGACATGGCCTACTTTAACGCGGAAAGGAAAACTGAAGTCATAGTTGATGCCAGTCCTGTGGGACTGGGAACCATATTAATGCACCAAGACCCCACGGACGCAAACAACCTGTTCATAGTGGCGTATGCAAGCAGAAGCCTCACACTCACGAAACAAGCGTACCCCCAGGCGGAAAACGAAAGCCTGGCAGTAGTTTGGGCCTGCAAATACTTCCTATATGGGAAGGCATTCACCGTCATTACAGACCACCTGGCTCTCCTAACGATCTACGGAGACCCAAAAGCAAGAATGCCACAGAGAATACCAAGGGTAAAGGTCTATAAATTTGACATCATACATCCTCCAGGCAAGGAAGACAACCCAGCCGACTACTCGTCGAGACACCCCACAGGGCCGGCCCTGAAGCGATAAGAGAAAAGACAGTCATGCTGGTGCATGAAGGCCACCGAGGGTAGTGTCCACAAAACACCTCATATGACATCTTGTATGGTTCCCTAAACTGGACGCCATAGTGGAAGACGTAGTGGAAGACGCCATAGGCAGATGCGCCATCTGCTCTCAAGTCGCTCAGCCCTCTCATCCCAACCCACTGCAGATGTCCCAGCTATCAAAAGGGCTCTGTGAAGGACTAGCCGTGGACTTCTTCGGACCACTACGAAATAGCACATATGTACTGGTAGAATCCACAGTGGCTACCTGCGTCATCTTCAACCTAGATCGCATGTTATCAACATACGTGATACCGAAGATCATAAAGTCAGACAACGGCCTGTCTTTCACCAGCCACGACTTCGAGAACTTTGCACGCTACATGGGGTTCCAGCACAGGAAAATAAGACCAAGATGGCCTCAAGCTAACAGCATCATCGAGAGATTCATGGCCAATGTCAAAAGAATACTACAAATAGCCAATATTGTCAACAAGCCATTTGAGCAAGCTTTATATCAACACACCACACAGCACCACAGGAGTCTGCCCATTCGTCCTCATGTTCCGAAGAACTGTGAGAACACGACTACCCAAAGGCAGCAAACAAGCACACACAGGGCCACTAGAACAACAGGCCAGGACTCGAGATCAAGAAGAGAAAGAAAAGATGAAAGACAGAGCAGACTCCCGGGGAAGAGCAAAAGAGTGTGACATAGAACTGGGAGACCATGTACTAGCACGTCAGTCGAAGGTAAGAAAGGAGGATCCCATGTTTGCACCCGAATGACTGGTTGCAACCAGTAAAAAGGGTACCATGATAACAGCAAGTCGGGAACAGCAGAAGTCCATAACACAAAACCCCTCTCACTTCAAGAAACTCCTGATTCAACGCCCACCGCCCACTGCCTGGGAACCCTCTTGCAGCAGTCAATGTGACCTGTTCTCGGATGACGCATATCTGGTGGATGGCGAGCAGTCAGAAGAAGAGGCCAGCAGTGGACAGTCAGATGATCTACCACCAGTGAAGGCGCCCAGTTTACCGATGCAACCACAGCGATGTTGAGTTGAGCTGGCAATTTAAAAAGGGAGAGATGTCATGCCACAACCTGGGCAAGGCCTCCCATCCTGCATCGTTATATGTGGGAAGGTCCACGTTTGGGTCCGGAATGGGGGAAGTGACGTTGGGCTAGGGAGAGGGCGGGAGAAGGGAAACAGTTCTGTTACGTATACAACAGTGTGTAATAAAGATGCACTTTGTTACATCGGCCATTGTGCGTCTCCAGAAGTGATGGCCTTGTCTCAGACTTCCCTATCTACTAGTTTGTGCGTCCCAAGTTTTTTTTAATCAACTTTCTTTATATTTGCATGCAAGAGGTAATTCAGTAGTTTCTTACCACTGCATCCCCAAACCAAAGCAAAGAAAAGTGGGGGGCATCCGCACCGTCCCCTTTGCAGCATGCTACCATGACAAAAAGCAAGTAGAATGTAAGCTGCACAGAAAAGAAAGTGTTAAATCTGCAAGTGACAGGAATTCAACATTATCTGTACTATGGGATTTTCGTATGGGCATATTCCGAAAACAATAGTTAATTCAACCTTTTATCTTCAATACTTTCGGGTAATACCTAAAAAACCTTAGTGAATGGCTGTGCCCTGTGAAAGCATCTGAAAGTCTTAAGGGGTGGCATCGCCCTCGAAAAATACCTGAGAACCGTAAGTGTTTGTTGTCTCATGTGAAAAAATCCCAGAACAGTTAATGGGAGAATATGAAATAAGTTGTGAAGTGTGTGATCAGGATTCAAAATCAATATTTGCAGTATAGCCAGTGCAATGGAATTTGTAAGACTACAACTGGTCATGGCCTGCCAGTCACAGTCACTACTACAGCTATCCCTTTCCCTGATGTCTACCTGAATGGCACTGTCTTGGTCCAAGACCCTCAGGTCAACCTTCTCCTCTTTGACAGACGCTTCCTGTGCCTCATCAATTTCCTTTCTTCTCTTGCTATCCCTTCTCTCCCTGCTTCGTCTTCCTTTCCTCCCCCCTCTGCCTCCTCCTTGGCTACATTGCCCTCTCATCCTTCCTCTTCTGCCCCCCTCAGGCTCTTTCTATGCCTCCGCAGGGCATACCTCTGATTTGTACCCCACTCTGGAAGTCTTTCAAGGTTGGCAACCTTCTACATATTGCCACTCTCAACTCTCGCTCAGCTGTCAAACATTTCTCTGACATCTGCTTCCTCATGGAAGAACTTGATGATTCACGGCCAGCTCTGCCATGAGCTTTGACATTCTCCTCCCTGATGGCTACAAGATCCTCTCCAGGCTCAGATCTAACCATTCCGGAGGGGGTGTAGTCTTGATTTTCCCTGAGTGGATTCCTGCCTCTGTCATCCTATGCAGGCCTACTCCTCTTTCAAATGCCTTGTTTTAAGGCTCTCTCTCTCTCCTGGCCACTCTCTTACCGTGGCTACAATCTATTGGCCACCTGGTAAGGTCACCTCCTTCGTCTCTGAGTGGGCGGACCTCTCTTCCTCCTTCCTGTCCTCGACCACTCAACTCCTCCTTCTTGGAGACTTTAACATCCACCCAGATGCTTCCTGTCCCTCCCCTGGACTATTTCAGGACCTCTGTGACTCTCTCTCTCTTTCTATTCTCCGCTATGGCCTGACTCACTCTGCAGGGCACACTCTGGATGTTCTAATCTCCTTAGACATCCCCCTCTCTATCCCCTTCACCACTCCTCTCTCCTGGAGTGATCACTTTCTCCTTTCCTCCCATCTCACCCTCTCTACCCCTCTCGGTCATCCGACCCAGGAAGCGTGTGTCAGTTGAGGCTTTTGTTGCCACTTTTTCTCCTCCTCCTCTGGCTGACTCACATCCTGACACAGCCCTTTCCATGCTCCGCTCTTCTATCTCTGATACCCTTGATGTTCTTGCCCCTGTCATGAGGATCCGCTTGAAGCCCAAAGCCAAGTGAAACTCCTGGTATGACTCTGACCTCATCACCCTTAAACGCAAGTGCAGGGTGGCTGAGAGGAAATGGCTAGCTTCTTGCACATCCTCTGACAAACTGGCCTGCAGCCTTCTCCAAAGGCAATACTGGCTATTTGGCCACACTAAGTAGAGAGCCCACATCCAAACCTGCATCTCTGCAGCATCTAACAACTCGGCCGAACTCTCTAAAATCTGCAAGGAGTTGGCCAATCCTGCGCTGTCTCTATCTCTCATGTCCACTCCCAGGCCCTCTGCACAGCCCTGGCTTCTCATTTCATCTCTAAAACCCAGGACACCCTGTTCACCCTTGTGTCCTCTCCTCCTCCTCCTTCTACTCTTTCCTCTACCTCTGGCCCCCCTGTGGCCACCTCTCCTCCCTCTTTCTCTTCCTTTCCTCTGTGTGGCCCTGATGAGGTTTCTAGACAAGTCTTATCTATAAAGGTCTTGCCAAAACAGGTTCTTCCCTGTTCTTCCAAAACCATCAAGGAACACATTGACACCCTCGCTCTTGCCCTGGGAAACTTCTGCAACCACTCCTTCACCACTGGAGCTTTCCCTACCCCCCTGGATCACTCCCTTGTGCACCCTCTTCTGAAGAAACCCTCAGCCAACCCCTCCTGCCCAGCTAACTATTGCCTGATCTATCTACATCACTCCTTTCCTGGGCAAACTCCTCCTGGAAAAGCTGGCCATCTCCCAGCTTCATCTTCACACTGAATCTGTTGGTTGCCTCCATGACCATCAGTCTGGCTTCAGAGCAGCCAGAAGCACGGAAAGCTCTCCTGAACATACGTGAAGACCTGCTCTCTAGCCTTGATTCTAATCTCCCCTCTGTCCTCATCGTACTCAATCTCTTTTCTGCCTTTGACAATGTCAACCATGCATTCCTGCTCAATCGTCTCTGTGATAACCTGGGTATAACCGATCAGGTCCTCGCCTGGCTGACCTCGTTCCTCTCGGATCGACCCTCCCAGGTCCAACTTGGGTCCTTCCTTTCCACTATCTCACTCTCTTCCTGCGGTGTTCCCCAGGGGTCTAACATCTCTCTCTGGCTGCTCAACCAATACCTCGCACCTCTCGCCCACCAAATTGCTGCTCTCTGCTCCAACTTTCAGTGTTATGACACTCAGCTTGTTTTCAGGCTTCCTTCTGCCACCTCTTCTCCTTCTCTCATCTCTGACTGTCTGTCTGCCTGCTGTCCAGGAGTGGTGTGCCGCCAATGATCTCTGCCTTACTGCCAGTAAGATGGAGGTTCTCCTCATCGCCACACCTGCACCCTCCTTTCCTATCACTCTCTGGCCAGCCTCCCTTGGCCCCACCTGTGAGGCTAGAAACCTCAGTGTAATCTTGGACTCCACACTCTCCTGTTCTCCTCACATCTGTAAGAAGTCAAACTACCAACTGCACCTCGTCAGGGGTATTCTTCCTTTCCTCTCCTTCCCCCAGAAGCCCAATGCCTCTAGAGTTCTGGTTCTTTCAAGTCTAGACTATTGCAACAGCCTCTTTCTAAATCTGCCTGCTTCTACTCTCCGCCCTCTGCAACTCATCCAGAACAGGACAGCAAGACTTGTCCTTGGTCTCCTGCCCAGGGATCGTATCCCTCCAGGACTGAAATCTCTGACTGGCTCCCAGTGGCTGCGGATTAAGTTCAAGACCCAAAATGATAAGATTCAAAGTTAAAGGATCCTTAATAAAGCTGCTCATAAAGGTCTTAGATGTAAAATTCAATATTTAATGTCCATATTCAAGGACATGCTAGCTCAAAGAGAATTGAATTTTTGGACCTCATCATCAGCATTTCTGATGGTCAGATACGCACACAGACTTTTAGAAAACCTACAGCTGTCAATTCTATTTTACATGCTGCAAGTTGTCACAAACACACAGTAATAGATAATATTCCATTTGGGGAATTTCATCGAGCTCGTAGGAATTGCAGTGCCACAACAGACTTTATTGATGAATGTGGACACATTTTTGAAAGGTTTAAGAATAGAGGCTACACTGTCAAAAGCATTAGACAAGATATGCAACGGGCTAGTAGCATACCACGAGAGGACACTCTCTGTGTACAAAAGCCGTGTCAACCAAAAATCTATTCGGATGTATGAATTATCACAAAATATGTTCAGAACTCAGACATGCTATATGGTTTGTTAGCCAAAAATTGGCATTTACTTCAACTTGATCCGGACATTTGTCCACATATCACGAACAAACCTAAATTCATTTTTACCCGGAATCAGACACTTAAAGATCACTTATGTCCTTCTTTTTTAGCTCCCTCTATTAATTCGGGAGAGTCTGCCACTTGGCTACCCTCTAAGCCTAAGGGTTTTTTCCGATGTGGCACATGCAATTACTGCAAGCATGTTTTTAGCTCAGACAGTTTTGTGTTTCATAATGGTCTATCTGTACAAATACGTGACTTTATGAACTGTAAAACAAAATTTGTGGTTTATGCAATTCTCTGTATATGTGGTAAAGTATATGTAGGCTCAACAATTAGGGAAGTGAGAATACGCATACGAGCGCATTTCGCCAGTCTCAAGAAGCCTGATTGCAAATTGCCACTATCCATTCATTGGCAAGAACATCATCAGATGGACAATGTAATAGATTTTCAGTTCATTGGTTTAATGCAAACACGACCGCACCCTAGAGTTGGTGATCACCTTGCCCTCTTAAGGCAATTGGAGGCACGTACTATTTGCAAATTGCATTGTACCACTTTGGGTTTGAACAGTGACACCGAATTTCATGTTTTCTTGTAGGTGGGCGTTAGGGTGTGATAGCCATTTAGATTTTGAATGCTTATGGCAATAAAAATAGCACGTCTGTCACCACTGGGGATCTGGGAGATCCGGGGGTGGGGTGAGTGTACCACGACCGTCGGTTTAATATACCACACCTGATCTAATATTGCATATCTTACTAATATAATCATCCTCTATCACATATATTACTCATCCATTATTAGGGCCCTGGGGGTATCTGATTTGCTTTACGCCCATTTAAGGTAAGGAATGTACAACATATGGTGTATTTTTGCACTACCTCATAGTATGGCCAATACCAGATCTCATTGAGGTTACTCGTCGTTTGTATGTGCTCATGGTTTAGGAACCTGTATTTATACCCAATTTTATTTCATTTTGGATTTAGGATTCATTATTTTCAATGATCATTGCACCATGTTCTCATATCTCTTTACAATAATCTAACCAGAATTTTTTATCTATGGAATGGTAACTTTGTTTTCATTTCCAATCTGTTTTGTAACATCTAATCTGACTCAGTGTATTTTAAAACCTTATCTGTGTTACTGGCGTTTTCGTATGGTTTTTTGCTCGACTTCTTTTCCAAAGGTAAGGCTCTATTTATAGATTTATCAGTCAGCAAATGCATAATGTTTCCGTTCGGCTAAATGCACTTTGCTATCTCGCATGTCCATTTCGTTTTGGGTCACGAGGAGAGATCACGTGACTTGTTTCAGTGAGTGTCATGTGCTCGCCAGGTCCTTTTTTCTAAAAAACTAACACGGAAACGAGTGTTGGTTACACTATTACGCGGCTCGCACCTTTCATTCCAAGACGGCAGCATAATCGGGTAGGTTTGTTTGTGCTTTTACTACGTTCAGGTAGCGGTTCAAGGGTTCTAAGCACAAAATTGAGCTCCTAAGTAGTTTGTTCCTTTGCCCCGTTAGGTCATGCCATTCTGAGGCTGTAATTATTCAGACCCATTGGAGAGTCATAAATGAGTTGCCACATAATCTGCATTTCCTATATGGGCAGCACAACGTGTCTTTGAGGTACGCGTCCATTTATATTATGAGTTCTTTTTCAGTGGATTGTTTGGTAATGATTATTTTTAAGAGACTAATCTTTCATCATATCACATATAGGACGCCAATTTTTTAAGTGGAAATATACTACAGTATATTTGGAAGCAATTAGTATAAGAGAAGAACCGACAATTGGGGTAATTAACCCTTTGTTTTATATGCATTAGGCACTGCATGTGCTCGAGAATAATGTCACACATAATTGAAGTATACTCTACAAGTACATATTAGGTTATTCTTATCCTTCACACGCTGAGTGCTGGATTCTTTTCGCTTGCGGGCGTGGTGATAGTCACGACTTTTGGTGGCACTGGATTTCTGGTGGTGACCAATGTGCTTTAAGAGAACAATTCTTATGCTTATCTAAAAATATATTATTGTTTTATATTGGACTTTTGGTGGTGACCGATGTGACTCACACTAACAGTTCCTATGTTAACCCCAATCATAATATCATTGTTTAAAGTGTTGTTTTTTTAATATACATTCTTGTCTGCTATTTTTTCTTTTCTCCTTTACATGTGCCATTGGTGATGTGATTCCTGTTCATCTTTTGTTTATCTGGCTTTGGTAATGTATATTCTATGGATGATTATTTCTGTGTGCATTTCATTGTATTTTTCACTTGCCATTCTGAATTAACTTTCTCTGTGCCCTGGAATACTTCGCCTTTTCCTTGTTTGCAGACTCGGTGATATGCATTGTGGCTAATGTAATTGTGTAATTGTTTTGCATCATGTATAATGAGCAGAGCTTTGCCTTGAGAAAGACTTGTGGAGGTCGAAACACGTGTTGCCACAGAACTCTGACTCCTTGAATATGGACATTAAATATTGAATTGTACATCTGAGACCTTTATGAGCAGCTTTATTTAGGATCCTGTAACTTTGAATCTTATCATTTCAAGTTTTCAACTGTTTTGATTACTGGCTGCGCTTACATTTGGTGGAATTATCACTGTCTTTTCTCCACGTTAGTAGGTACTGAGGTGCTTACTATTTCACCACAGGGCCGCAGCTAGTCGTAGTACAATATCAGGAAGTTTGTTTATGATTCAACTGCTCAAGCGCTTCCATCTCCTGGCATACCTCAGTTACTCTGTTTGTATAAGTTCAAGACCCTCTGCATTGTCCACAAGGCCTTCTGGGGCCTGGGTCCTCAATATCTCCAATTGTCTCTTTGTAAATATCTTCCTTCTCGAGTTCTTTGCTCCTCCACCTCCAACTCCCTCAGGGTCAGTCGCCTCTCTAAGCAACAAGTTGGTGGTAGATCTCTTTCTTTGGCTGGGGCCTCCCTCTGGAAAGAGCCTCCCTACCTCTCTGAAACTTGAGGAGAACATCCCCGGTTCAGGAAGCACCTCAAGACCTTCCTCTTTGCTTCTGCCTTTTCTCTTACTCTCCCCTGACGATTTCCTGTCTGATACTGAACTGGTCACCTCTGATTTCAGGCCCAGGTCTCTGCCCGCCTAGTTGCACACCTGCACTGCTTCCCAGCAACCCTTGCACTTGGTTCTTTATCTGTAACCGTACAGTCCCCCTGCCTGCACATTTGGACACCTGCTGGCCGCACTTCTTGTTGTTGTTTTGATCCAATGTACAGCACTGCCCCCTCCCCTTTCCCCTGGCACTTTTCCCCTCCCCACACCCCTGCACTTGCGCAATCTCAATGTCACTTGGCCAGGTAAGATCGTTGTCTCTGTCCTCCCTCTGATCCCCCTTCCTGGCCTTGTCACGGCTTGAAACACTTGTGTATAGGTGCGTTACAAATGCAATATCATATCATGTACTTGATGCCAAATCATTATCCTCATCATCCGAGCATGTGTGCTGGCTGTTGTATGTTTTCATACACTTATACAATAAAATGTTTGTCCATTTTCATAAATGTGAATTGTTGAACATGCAGCACTGAACGAGTTCTCCTGTGGTTAGAGACAGCATCCCTGTCTGCACTTAAATGTCACTCTAACTGCACATTTATGGGGGTGGCAGTGGGTTGCTTAGCGATCCTACAGTAACACGCTTAAGTGCCAGTAGCCTGATGGACTGTTTGCTGTGCCAGTATTATGAAGGCTCAGCAGCCCTTTCTACAGGTGAAGTGTTCAGTAACTAGGTGTCAAGCATATGTGCAGCTGATCGTCTGTTGCTTGTGACTCTTGATTTCCTGTCTGTGTTCAAGGTGCCCGAGTCATTCAGGATGGTTCCTGAGGATGGTGTCCCACAGGTTCTTCTCACTGTAGGCTGTATCCACACAGCTCACAAAGCTTTCAACAGATGTCTATGTTCAATGATGTATTGCCAATTGATGCCGTCACTTGGGAACATTTTGATTGGTTGGTGTTCTTCCTTTTGCCTTCCTTCTTGAGCTAATTGATACTGTAAGCAAATGTCTGCAGCAAAGTCACAGTGTATCCGCCTTGTGATGCAAGACCTTCTCCTCTGAGACATGCAGATGAAAATATACCACTTTTACTTTAAAAAGTGTGTCCATGAAGGATGCTAGCAGTTACTCAAAGTTAACTTTGCATCCAACACCCCATGGATCACCATTCAAGCTTGAAAGCAGGCCCCTCACCAACTGTGCCACATTCGCATCACCTGCCAAGGCACGGATCTCGCCATGTTGGTCAGGTTGAGCTCAAGCAAATACACCAGAGAAAGAACCTCACTCAGCAATGAAATGTGATTGCTAACCCATCAGGGGGCCTCCTCAAAGGTCAACGGGCAAAGCTGACATTAGACAGTAGCTGATATTGACACGTACTAAAAATGCTCATCTAATGCCCTACTTTGAGTGTTGCAGTAATCTGTGATGCCATTGCACTGCACATATAGCCTGTCCAGCAAGTGAGTGTCTACTGAGGTCCTCAGGTTATGCAGTGGCAACTTGGGGCACATTCGCAGTTAGTTAGGTGTGTTTCTGGCATGGTAAATCTGGCTGAATGCTGAGCGGATCTTCTGGGCCATAGTGACCAATTATTTTGCAGGCTCATAATTGCTGATACATCGCATTACCACGAGGTGTGGATGTGCATTGCCTTGCCAGTCCGTAAGGCAGCAAGGACATTTGATCCATTGTCTGCCCGAACAAAAACCCAAATTCAAACTTCAAGGCCCTAGCCACTGTGCCTCCACTGACTCGACCTTCTCCCAAACAGCATACACCTGCTTCCCCTTTGAAAGTCCCGAGGAGCTATCCTTGCTGATGGAAGAAGGAGGCGCAACCCTGTGTGCCCTGACAGCCATATAGTCAATGCTCTGACCTCTGGTCGACATGTCCATGGTAAAGTAGACCTTTTATCCCATGGAATGCTGTTATAGCTGCACCACTGTAGCCATAACTTCATCCAGAACTGTTTTGCGAGACAAAAAACGTTGTGTGGGAATTTCCTAGCAGTGATCGACTTTTTCCATGAAGCGCGGTACCCCAGTGTTTTCCACAAATGACCAGGGCAAGTGATATATGGCAAACATTGTAGCCAGGATAGCATCAAGCATGAAACATTTCTGGCCATGCTCAAATGCTTCCATAACACTGCCCACATGCAACACTGGAACAGTGTTAGGGGTAGAACTTGGTGTCTTTCTCCCAGTGCCGTGCACTATAGCAGCTGAAGTATTTCCAGTAGTTATTTTGTGGACTGGCATAGGTTTGCTGCTTGTCTGGTGGTTTGGGGAGGGATGCACCACAGATCTTAGGACTCCTTGTCATGTATATGCATGGTGTCACTACATATGAGACCGCATACATGTAGGCTCCTACCTTCCCTTGGCACACTCTTTGCTAGCAGACTGGTTAAGTGGCCAGATTCAGTTACTGTTTATTCTCCATGACGTACTGCCTCATTTTTGACTTTCCTAATGGGGTAGCAGCACACATGCTAGGTTCCTGTGGCTGCTATGGTGCTGGCAGTGGTGTGCTGGTGGTGTTCTGGGTTCCATGTAATGATGTGATGTGCTTTCTGATCTGTGACAGGAGGTCAATCCTGCTGCATCTGCATATGTAGTGTCATGCTCCTTTTCTATCTCAGCTTTGCTGCTTTTCAATATTAATGCCTTACCCCACCCCCCCTATAAATGTCACATAAAATGCAGTAAAATGGCCTTTCACAAAATGCAATGTAACAGCCGCAGTGAGTTGGGCTTGAACTGTTCTTCCTTGATCTTTGTTAGTTACAATCTGCACACCTCTCCTTTCTGCCTCTGAGATGCTGGCAGGAAATGAAAGTGCAGCCTCCTCTGTCTGTCTCGCTGGATGTTGTCTTCATGTTCCGATACCTGTGCACTTTGCTGCTTTGGTAAATGTACCCCCAAGTGACTTATTACAGGGGCATAGAGCATGAGTTGAATGATATCTTCAGTTGACCACGTACACATATGAAATCTAAAGTACACACAGCAAGTGCTGAAACAAGAGTGATATGATCATGAGCTACCTGTCTTGACATTTAGATACTGTCATGTTGTTCCAAATGTAGACTACTGTCTTCAAGAATCTTTGATGCTTCCTACTAGCAAGCTCAGGTGAGAATTTCTCTCCCAAAGGCTGCCTACAATTTCTGGGTAAACCCTGCCCCCTTCTTCCTCATGTGTATCAACCACTCGCTTCAAGAGACAGACCCTTGCTGGTGTGTGCTCTGCCTCCCCAAATCTCTGCTGCTCCCTCCCAGAAAAATCAGGTGAGCGTGTCTCTGTAATAAGATGACCTTAATGTTTACAAGCTCCTCCTCCCAAGTGTCACCTAATGGCACATGTCTCGACCAGTCGCGCCAATGGAAAGGAACTGACTGGTGTGTTACCCGCCTCCCCAAATCTCTTCTCTTCCTACTTGCAAATTCAAGGCAGCGTGACATTCACCCAGACTGCCCTCAAGAATGACCGGCCTCTCCCACTGCTCCTCACTGTCGTCACCCAATGGCGTGTGTCTCATACACAAGCCTCAACTGACAGACACTGACTGGTGTGACACCCACCAACCACCCTCACAGCTCCTCCTGATCCTCTTCCCAGGTGTCACCCATGTCTTGTTTACTCACAAAAAGCGACCGGCAATGACTGGTGTGCCACCTAGCTCACCGAATCTCATCTGCTCCCACCTGGCAAAGTCAGGTGAGGGTGACCCTCCCTCAAGGTGACGTTAGGGTGGCCCAGCTTCCTCTCAGGTGACACCTGATGGCACATGGCTCATCCAATCACTTTTAGTAAGTAGGTCATTTGTATAGCGCCTTTCACCATTTGCATGGTCCCAATGTGGACACTGACTGGTGTGCCACCCGCCAGTCCTCTGAATCTCTGCTGTTCCCTCCCAGCAAAATCCGGTCAGGGTGACTCTCCCGCAAGCTGCCCTCATGAATTCCCTGCTCCGCCTGCCTCCGCCTTCTCCGTGCAGGTGCCACTCCCGTCATTTAGGCCACACACCCTCGTTGCAGCACTCCCTCGATTTCTCACCCCACTTAAATCACTGTGTATATAGCATGGCCCCCGCCCTCCCGTACATGCAACAATTGCCGGGCGTGTCACACCAACACAGGAGTAGAGAGTGTGTCGCACTCTGCTAAAACATCACACATGCCGCCATCTTACATTTGAACACACCACTCAATACCCTTTCTTCTCATTCTATGCATTTACAAGTCAATGTTGTTGGCAATAGGTATTGATCACCACAGTGTTGACGGGGGTTCTTCACGCGGTAATGCATGTGTGAATGCCGGCCATACTTCCCAACCATCTTGGAAGGTGTATACCTTGCACGCAGTTCCTGGTAACTGACCTACAACTCCATATTTCTTGGAAGCCATCCATTTCCAAAGTCCCATACTCTCATGTTGTTAGTCCCTGCACTCCATTTTGTTCTGAAAGGAGCACTGCAAAACCCTTTTGCTGGGCGACCACTGACATAAACTGGGCACTGATGCCCCAATGTGGCAAACTGGAGCTAAAACTGCCCAGCTCAGTAGCCTTTTACTTGACAAGGGTGTGGCTAACTGGCAACTAGGTGACAATGGTGCGAGTGCCTACATTTTTTCTAATAAATGGGGAGAGTACCTGGCCTTCCCATGGATATGACGGCAATAATGGCCATATGATGTGAGTACCTAAGCACATTGTGACAATACTTGACAAATGATGGTATTCCGAGGAGATGGCTGGGGGGGGGGCTAGGTTGTTAATTCCTGAATAATTGTGTGATCACATGGGTTATATGATACCAATGCCTGGCAGACGCCTACACATCAGCCAACACAAATGGCTCTGTCAAATGCTGCCTTTAATCGTAAGCCAGATATCCACGGAAAGTGAGTGCAAGGATCTGGGCTCATTCTAGCCCTGCAGTATGTCCATAGCTCCCATCTCAGATGCAGATGCATACTGCCACCACAATGCACATACTCCAGGCTGCTCAGCCCCAAATGCCCGCTTTGCCGAATGTGGCTCATAGATACATACATGCAGAATGGCTCATGCATGTTTAAGGGGCTATGTATCGGAGATCACATGTGAATCTGAAACGGTTGGGATGGGTTTTTAGGAAGCAGAACTGGGTGTTTTGGGGGGGCAAAAAAAGAAAAAAAGAAAAGTGATTCTTTATTAAAAAAAAAATGTCGTTATAGAATATTCAATATATGTGCATTCTCTATAAATTACTTCGGTATAAAGACATGTACCCCTGAGCCTTCGTGTAGACAATAAGACCTGGATAGCATGAATTGTGCGAGGGCTGGAACACGCATGTCGGGTTGTTTTTTGCAATTGGCTCTACTGAAGGGTAGTCCCTTTTGTAATATTGAATGGGCGTCTACGCATTCAGTGGTGGCTGGTTCCTTCATTGCATAGAAATGTTTCACATGATTTCTTTAAACCTCATTCCTGGATGTCTTGCTCGCACTGTTCACTCTGGCACAGAAATCCGCTCTTCCTTTCTTTGCCCTTAGGTCTCCCTTCTTTTTGCGTTATGATGGGCACATCCTGTTCTTCTCGCCCTCTCCTCTCTCACGCATGCGCAGTAGGCCGCCTTCTCTTAACTCCACGCAAACAGGAAGCAGGCGAAGTATCATGGTAGCTTTGCTGCCAGCGCATGTCATTGCTAGGCATCAGTTGCAAACCCCCTCTTTATCATGCTGTGTAGCATCATGCCTGCCGCCGTCACAGTGAACTCACAGCACACAACCTCATATATTACCCTGTTCTTAAGTGAATATCATTGTGGCATTTTTTGAAATTATTTTTTTTAAATTAATAGCGGTCTTTGCTATGCACATCTTTACTTTTTTTGAGTCATTCATCGACACTTAGGGCAGAGTTGCTGTCTTGCACTTAGGAGAGTGCAGAAGATGGCATCACGAAGACTAGCCGATTAACACTAGAGCCAGTCTGTGAGCAATCAGACACATCCTGCCTTCTCTCACATTTCCACAATGGACCCTTGCAGTCGCATCCCTTGTTATCTCAAGACTAGACTTTGCAAACACTGTCTACTGGGTCATTCCAGGAAATCTTTGGCAGAAGCTACAGAGAATGCCAAATGTAGCAGTGAGCCGGCTACTGCGACTAAAAGAGGAGCTAGAGAGAATGCCAAACGCAGCCGTGAGCCGGCTACTGCGACTAAAAGAGAAGCTGCAGAGAATGCCAAACGCAGCCGTGAGCCGGCTACTGCCACTAAAAGAGAACTGAAAGAGATGCGATCACTCCAGGTACTACACCTGGCTGCCTGTCAGGCAAAGATCGCAATTCAAGGCACTCTGTATCGTCTGCCGTGGCTTATTTTTTTTTTATTTTTATTAATTTTATTGGTTTATACAAACCTTTAAAATCATTTTCGAACAAACAGACATACATCAACTTCACAAGTTCCCGTCCCCGTTCAGGAATCCTCATCCCCACTCCCTTGAGTATACAAGTGTCAAATTTCCCCATGTCCTCTTTAAGCACATTTGGGAACCTGGGCACCAGAGTCCAAGCTCAGCCGATTTTCAATTATGGCTAAAAAACGCGTCAGTGGGATTAAGAGTTTTGAGTCAGTTCCATTGAACATATGGCCCCACCATTCGTCAGCGCACAGGTACGGGTGGCTTAAGCTCCAAGGTCCCAAGTGCACAGTTCTCTCATTTCGAAGGTTCGTACAGAAAAGCACTAGATGCTTCAGTGATTCTGCTTCTTTTGTGCAGAATCTACACGTGGTGTTTAAGTTCTTATTGCAACTCCAGGTTCTTAGACTCTTTGGTTTTAAACAAATTCCGTCGAAATAACATGAAACGTCTACGAGCATTAGGGTCCGGAAATACGGAAATGTAGCGTTGGACTTTATTAAAAGCGTGAGCTTCTGCAGGCGCATCTATCATCAGTGTTGCTGTTGATCGTTCTGTGAAGGTTCGATCCCAATCGAGGCGCCAGATTTTCAGTTTTGCGGCATTAGGGTTTTCATGGAGCAAGGTTGGTGTGATGTCGAATTCTACCAGCAAACGTTCACATCTCTGCATCCACATAGATACCAATTTTTGCTCTTATACTGGTGTATTGTAGAAGATTTCAAACTGGGGAATATTTTCTCGGGAGAGGGTTTTGCTGTACAAGGATAGCAGGTTCCAGCTAATCCTCGCATGGACATATATTAGGGCTAGTTCATATATTGTGCAAGCGGTCTTTGTCCCTCTTGGCAAACCAAGAACTTTCGTCCAAAATTGGTTCTCAAGGGAGGACCATACTTCATAGGAACAGCCCAGCGCATTTTCAGCCCCGTATGTTAGAACAGGAATGACTTTCTGTTGGTAAAACAGCTGCAGCGGTTCAAGCAAAACATTTCCCAAATTTCCTTTTCATAATGAAGGCTTGACTCGCCAGCTGAACACATTTCCTTTTTGTGTCTGTAATCCATGGACCGTCGGTGATACACGCGCTAATTACCATTCCCAGGTATTTTACGCTTGTTGGTATCGCCATTACGTCCCCATTTAGGAACCACCTCACCATTCGAGACACGCCCTCTCAAGTTCTTAAATATTAGTATCTCGCATTTCTTGGTGTTAATCAGCAGGCGTAGCATTGTATGGCGTCGAGTTTCCTTTGTAGACCGACAGGTGTTACGTCCATTACTACTAAATTGTCGGCGTAAAGCAGCCAACTTACATGTGATTTATTCATTTTAGGCGGGAAGGAATTTACAGCGTCTATTGCAGTGCCTATATCTGATATGAATAAACTGCAAGTGGACATCCCTGTTTTACTCCATTGTGAGTCTTAATTACAGTTGATAATAATCCAGATGGATCTAGATGGACCTTAATGGATGTATTTGTGTGAAGATCCTTAATAGCCTCTGCCAGGTCTTTGGGGCAACCCCACCGTTGCAGTTTGTCCCACAAGAGATCCCTATCAACAGTGTCAAAGGGGCTTGAGAAATCAATAAATGCCACATATACTGTTGTGTTTGATTTCAGGGCCTCCATTTTTATCAAATTCAATAACAAGAAGTTTAGGGAACAACCTACTTGTTTAACGAAGCCGGCCTGCCGGGGGTCTACATGTGATGTTTTTACTGCCCACTCCACTAGTTTTTGCTGCAGGATAGTGGCGTACATTTTTCCCAATACATCAAGCAGTGCTATCGGCCGATAGTTTTTGGGATTTGATCTGTCTCCTTTTTTGAAAATTGGCACAATAATTGCTGACTTCCAGGATCTAGGAGACAGACCCAGTTTACTTATTCTTTCAAATAAGGCGACACAAAACTCAGCCCAGATCTCCGGATGCTGCTTGATGGTATAGTTTGTAAGGCCGTCAGGGCCGGGTGCTCTCGAATTTTTGGCCTTCTTGATTATCTTCACAATGTCGTTTTTACAGAAGGAGAGTGATCGTGGAGAGAATCTTGATGCGTTCACACATTCCGCTACCTTAGATCCTTTATATAATGCACCAAAGTGAGAAATCCATTCCATTTCACTTACCAAACAGACTTGAAGGGATCTTTGCGGGGGCCTGCATATTGTTAATTAGCCCCTAGAACTCACGTGTGTTTTTATTCTTTAGTGCGGCTAACATTTCCTCAGCGTCATTTTGGATGGTCAGATGTAGATGGGACTTTAGCCAGTTCTTATACCTTTGTTTGATGGCTCTTGTTTTCATTTTGCAAGACTCTGGTTCGAGGGATTGAGCATGACGAATCTCACTTCTCATCTCCCGTTTATGTTTTTGTATCTCAATGTCAAACCAGCGTTTACGGGCGAAGTTCAAGTTTTTCAGCCCTTCCTTCTGAGGTTTATATTGTAGCAATAACTGGTCATATTCCATTTGAGTACTTTGCTGGCAATAGGCAGATGACAACTGAGCAACCTCATATGTCTCAAGACGTAATCTGACCCTGTTTGCTTCAGCTAGCACTGTGTGTTTCCACCTCGAGGCATCCTCTTTCAGTGACATTACAATTTCAGTCGTTAGCATGTTATGATCACTGCTAGCGTTCTTCGTAATTCTGAGTGATTTAATTCGTGCATGTGGGTTGGAAGACACAAACACATAGTCAATTGTAGATGTTAAATTATCGCAATGCCAAGTTGTCGATGGTGGTATGTCTCCGAATGTGTTACCATTCAGCATCTGCATCTGTCTTGAGTCCATCTTTTCAATCCATTCTTTTGATAGCAGTTTTTTTTCCGCACCCGCAGGTTTAAACAAGTAAATGTTTAAGTCTCCACAGATCATAATATTTGCAGAATCTTTAGACTCATGCAGGTGATCCAATTTGGATATAATCTCCTCTAAAAATTCAGTTTTACCCGCCGTATGATGGTTCCAGTAGACGTTTAGGATGGTAATTTCCTCGGGATCTTCATCGCCCTTGGTTCTCCTTCCTATCGTGGTTTTCTGAATGAAAGAGGAGTGATTGATGGACTTTACAATTCTTAGGCCAGAAGCCCTACTAACTAATGTTACCAGGCCAGACATTGGACAGCCTTTCTCCAGTTTTATAGCAGGGTTCAGGGCCACTTCATAGTCACGTGAGATTGGTGCTTCCATTAACCAGGTTTCCTGCAAACAGACAATATTCAAGCCACACAGCCAATTCGAAATGAACAGATGCGCGAATCCACGCGTGTTCCAAGAGGTAACTGTACATACGCATAAGGTCGGCAGATCCTGGCATTATTAATTATTACTCTCGTTAAGTGAGGCGGCTAACCATCCCCATTCTACATTGTTGCATGTTGCATTGGGGCATCAGCTGCTGCCATCACGCGGTGCATCGAGACATGTATCTCCACGTATAGTAATTCTAATAGGCAATTTGATGGCGTCGAATACGCACCCCTCCTCCTTTGTCGGTGGACTGGTGTTGTTTCTAGTTTCCTGTTCGAATTCAGCTGAGGTGCCCAAAGACTGTCCAGTTCCAACCATCTTTGTCTCGATGACTTGTGGGAGATGATCCTCGTGTTTCTTATAAACACGTAACACCGTACTCTGTTGCAGACAGCTTAGCGAGTTGTGATTGACATTGTTATTTGTAATAGGGTAATCCATACGTGGTGTTTCCATCTTGTATACTTCAAACCCCACTGAAAATAGTGCAACGTTGGCATCAGTAATTGTTGTAGCTTTCAATGATGATGACACATGCAGAATTACTTTGTCATTGCGCCTTTCATTGGGAAATTCAACTATCCTTAAGTCGTTTGATGTAATTTGACCGTAGGCTGGGTATGAGATGAAATAATCGAATAATGTTTGCTCGATTAAGGGTCAGCTTGTCCTTGGGATCGAGGCACTCGATCATCACCTTGGTAGCCTGGATCTTGTCATGCACCTTTCCTGTGTAACTTCTTTTAGGCGCATGGCGTTTCTCACAGTAATCTCATAGATCATCCCTTCTAGTCATGTTCAAGATCCTCTCACTAGACTTACTGTCGGTCCTACGAGCGTTATGGGGGATAGGATCATTAATGTCCCCGTTCATGCTCGTATAAGTTATGGCAGAATCGCAAACCTCACTCTGAATGCTTTTTTGAGGTAAACATTGTTTTAACCTCTTTTCGTGCATTGTTATAAATGGAGGACTAGTAGGGGTGTGTGGTCCAATCTCCGGGCTTGCCAACCCATTAACAAAGCAAAAAATTCTCGCACTTTTAGACCCGGCAATCTGCTCAGAGGCAGTCCTGTCCACTTGAAGGGCTAAGTTTTCATCTGCCACCAACGGACATCCGTTAGTGTCATCGCAAGGCTCTGATATAAGGTTATCTTGTTCAGTGTTATTTTTCGCAGGTGGCATTTTTGAGGCGTTGTGATCTGCCTCGTCAAGCTCTCTATCATCATATGTCAACATATTTAATAATTCTGCCGATATGTCATTCTTTAGTATTTCAATATCCACCACATCTTGCGGTGAAGTTGATTCTTTTGTCAGGTCCACTTTCTGTATAGGTTGCAATGTTTTGGCAACTTCCTTAGTTACTATTTGTACCAGTTTTATGTTTCTTAAAAACTTTCTTGCTCCTGTATTTTTGTGGACTTTCCTTGTAGGTAGGTTTTTCGTTTTTTTGCTAAGATTCTTAGATTTGATTTTAGGTTCTAATAATACCGCAGGACCCTTCATACCACCTCCAAAAATTGGAAACACACCAGGCTTTTCAACACCTTGGTTCAGGTTTGACCCCTGTTTTTCTGCGGTTTCCCAGGGTACCACGGTGGAGGTTGATGCTATTTGGTTGTCATCAATCATTTGCCTCTTGCATTCTCTCGACCTGCTCAAAGGCAGAGTTAAAGGAAATATCAACAATTTTTTCATACTCAATGATATACTGATGTCTGGACCTTGTGTAGATGTGAACTGAGTTTTTAGTGGTATTAGAGCTGTTATGTCACATCCATCGCACTCAGGCACAGTTGCGTAAAGTACTTGTTCACCCTCGAGAGCTTTGAAGAAGGGTAGTATTGTCTCCCCAACCTGTTTAGTTAGGGGCGTCTTTGAGTCCCTTCTCAAGGAGCTCTTAGAGGTGAGAACATTACATGTAGGTTGGCTGTTTGATTGTGGCACTCATGCCGAAATAGAGAAATTGCTTCTCTTGCCACTTCTGCCAGTAGTTTTTTGTCCACAGAGTCGTTGTTCCTCTGTTCACACAGAGATTTATATGCAGCATCCAGATCTTTTAGACCTTCATTTATATTTGTAACTGAATGACAGCATGTTTGTTCTACATGTGACACTTTGGCGCTCATAAGTGCCGTCAGTGTAGTCAGGTCCTTCATTGAGTCATTCAGGTTCTCATATAATTTCATAAACGGGGCTAACGACATCGCCATAGAGGATATTATTGCGGCTTGTAGTGCGGGTAATAACCTAGCCTCAAGTTGCTCAGTGTTACAAGTCTGTGTGACTCTTTTCAGCCCATCCGTTTTCCTGTACGCTTTTCCCCGCCTTATTTTCGTGTAAAGTCTTTCTATGATAGAAGAGTCTGAAAGATCTTGAAGATCTGAGGCAATGGAGTCCAATGAATGAAGATTATGGCTCGTCTGGTTTGTTGGAGCCTTCACCACCTTTTTGAGTGGCGGCAGTCTCTTTTGAGAATGCATCTGATTGAACAATAGCTCATTGTCTGAAGCCCCACTAGAGAGCCCCCCAGTTTCTTTGTCAGTCTGTTTTCTCCGTTTATAATGAACATTGGGCCATATATCTTCGTTAGGTTCGTTCAAATCAGCATTATGGCGTTTCTGTGTTTGGTCACATTGCAACGGCACATTCATCCATGGTTTGCTGGCACATGCCTTGTTCATTGATATGAGACTGTGCAGGATGTTATTAGCCCCCCCAGTGAGTCACAACGCTCTTCATTTCCGTGATACCATTTTCCGTTGTGAGGTTGATTTTTCCCAACCTCCTGAGGTATGCAGAGAATGTCCTCATTGAGTACTACGGTCGATTTCCATTCCAACTGTGTGTTACTTAGATGAGCGGGCAAACTTGTGCTCGAGGGATATCCCAAGTTAGAGTCCACGCCCACTATATCGGAAAAAACGTCATCGCCGGCGTAGCTCTAACACTCTCCAGGTGGGGAGGAAAGTGCGCAGGAAGTCCACAGCGACTGCTCGCGGACTGATCAGAGCCAGCCGCAGGGGAGGGGCCCACTGCAAGCTACGCGTCTCCAGCACACGAGCCGCTGCACACCGGCAGGTCAGCTCCAGCCGCGGACCTAGACCCAGCCGCGGCCGCGATACAACAAAAGGCTCCGACGCCAGCCCCCAGGGACGCCACCAGCTGAACGCCCCTCTCCACGCAGGGTATGTGTGCCTCCGTCTCTACGTCTGAATTGGTAGCATTGTGTTACTTGTTAGTAGTAAAACATGGCTCACTAGTCTGCGTTTGTTGTACGAGTGACGTGAATGTTTGAACGTTAGTTGGGTGTATATTGCAGGTGTTAGTGCCTGTGTTACAAGCGACGGGGGAGCACAAATCGGCGCAGTGTGTCAGTTCCACACACACCCTAATCAGACCTGTTAAAGGGTCACTGTTGGTACAATCCTCGCTTCGTTGAGCCCTAGGCTCTTCACTCGTGGAGTTACATGAGAAAAATCGACTTACATTCGTCGCGGTTTGCTTCTGGGTCGAACTGCTTTCTCTGTTATGTCCTGGGCGCCAACGTTTCTTCTGTGCTCGTGTTCTGAGTACAGGGGAGGCCTGACAGACCTGTGTAGACATTTTTCAAATATGTCTTGCACGGCACGGCTCCACTCGCCAAACAGCCCAACAGTAGAAATCTAGCCCTTTCTCCACAGGGCTTACGCCACAAGGGCGCAAGAGGCGGCCTTTTAAAGTCAGCTGGTCAGCTGGTCTCAGACCTTAAAGGCACACGCACCTCACTCAGCAGCAGCAGTAACGGGAACAGGAGAGCAGTCCACTCGCCACAGCCCAACAGCAGAAATCCAGCCCTTTCTCCACAAGGCTTACCATGCCGTGTCATATGAGGAGTCAACCAATGTAAAATCACACCCTACAGCCTACCAGAATTACTGTGCTCCTGGGTGTGCCTCGTTACATCAGCATATGGCAAGGGAGCTCATTGTTCCAGACTCTGGAGCTTGTATCTGAGAGGAATCAGCATGCTGCGGGACCACCTCGACCTTCCGGAAATCACTCAAGACCGGGCTATTTTTTAGACCCAAGAAGGTCAGGCGTCCATTACTCCCAGTGAAACATGCACCAGTTCCAAATAACCATTCCAATAACAAAACTCCAAAGCATGCTAATGTGCACCCTGACACACACCCAACAGATCGGAAAGAGCCCAAAGCAAACAGTCAAGAGTCTTAGCAACCAACCAGACATCTGAGATATTTGGGTTGAACACCTATGACTAAAAACTGTGCCGGAGACACTATACAAAACCAATTCTACCTACAAAAGCATCAGCACACCAGTAGTCCCATCAATGGATCAGATAAATGGAAAGCCCCCTGTAACTTTCCAGCCTCCCACCCTATCAGACACCACGTCATACCACGGTGAAACACTAAGGAGCTCATGTTCTAATGAGCCATAACGTGAATGCAAGTCGGAAAAGCTTTAAGTAAGTCTTTAATGCCTTGCTCATTTTCATTCATTTGTAGGGCGGAGAGGAATGGCGGAACATAATGTGTGTTTCTGCTGCTCCTTCCTCTCCGCCATACAAATGTTCCAGCATTTGTGCAGGCATGGATTTTCATACCGGCGCAAATTCCGGCGATCCCTATGGGGACCGGGCCCGCCAGCTTTATGCACCAGCATAAAGCAGGCGGTCTGTGTAGGGATCCATTGGACACGCTCCCTGCCATGCTACATGCATGGAGAGGGTTTAGCAGTGCTCCCAGTTGAAATGAAACCCTCGCCACCATGCTCGAATGTCATGGACGGTTTCATTTAAATTGTGTGCTCCACTTGTTATGCGAGCATGGCAAGTGGTGCTCACAATGGAAAGTAAACGCTGCCTTGCATGCCAGTACAACAGGCAGTGTTTACTCACTTGTACACCACCTTTTACCTTTTACATTTGCACCCTGCAGTGTAAATGACGAAAATATGGCGGCAGAAACTCGCTTACATCCAAATACATGCCCTGCATTCATGAATCCATCTGACACCCTGGAGCCGCTACTCAAACACACCTTTTTCATGCCCACATGTCTCACCTAACAGAATGCCAAAAACACCTGGAGGCTTACCCCACACACAGAAACTGGTTCCACATCAGCACAGCAGCAAAAGCCACTTTTGCCCTCCTCTTTTGCCCCATCTAACCTTATAACCCCACCAAGACCATTCTTTTGCAGGGCTTGCAGTGCCAAGCTATTAAAATAACAGTCTCTGTGGTATGAAATTAAATAACTTGACAACAGGGCTGCAGACTCACACCTGGCGCAGGACTGCAATCTCGCACATTTGGCTAGAGTTCTCCCTGCAGCAGCACAATAGCTGGATTCTGTGCCCTGAGCAGGGAACTACATTAGTTAAACAATGTCTTATTTCTCTGAGCAGAAGCTGAGAGGTGAGCAATTCTATGTCAAGAACCAGAGGCTCGGATTATGACAAGCTGTGCGCAGAGGGCGATTTGCCTTTTAGGCAAGTGAGCAGTGTGTTAGAGACAGAGAGACGCAGATCAGTCCTCGTAAAGATAGACCCTAAACTTATCGAGTTAGCCATGTCAGAGGCAGCAGCAGAGGCACAAGGAAAGCTATTTGCCGACTCCTTTATAATTTAGTTAACAAAGTTTGACAACTCGTATGCTGCCATCGACAAGGCACAAGCATCCCTGAAAAGTGAAACACATTTTTGGACTGGCTGGCAGAGGAAGGGGCCGCTCGGCCAGCTGTTATATATTCAACAGGTCCTTCAATGACAGAAGTCAGTGGAGGCAGGATGAGGGAAAACCCAACCCATTCTCCCCATCAAGAGGGAGAGGAAGAGGCTGGAGGCAGACAGATCAGCAACAACAGCCTAACTCAGGTGAGAGCAGAAACTCAGTGGCCCTCATTCCGAGTAGGGCGGTAAGGGATACCGGGCACCGGTAAGGAGACCAGTGCTGGTAATCCCTTACCGCCCTACTACGAGGTCCCTTAGCAGGTCCCTTCCTTAACGCCTGGTCTGACCAGGTGTTAAGGACGGGACCCGTTAAGGGACCTGGGCGCAAATAACAGACTTGCCATACGCCGGCCCGTTATTTGCGCCCTCCCATTCCCATTTGAGCCCTACTGGGGCTCAAATGGGAACGGGGAATGGTTTGGTAAATGGGGACTTACCGGTCCCTCCAAGGTCGGAATCGACTGGTAAGTCCCCATTGAACCAAACCGGAGTCGGTACCGGTATGGGAGGCAGTTATGGCGCAAATAGCACCATGACTACCACCATAATCGGAATGAGGGCCAGTGTGAGATAGACAGTACTGCGGTAGGCGGGAGGCTAGTGCAATTCGTAGAACACTGGTACAACATATCGACAGATGCTAGGGTTATAAATAACATACGTGGTTTTTGGATAAACGTTCCTGCCAACCCAATGCAAGAGAAGTGGAAAAACAAGTTGATACAGAGCAGAGAGGACAGAAGACTTCTAGACACAGAATTAGAGGCATTAGTGCAGAAGGCCACCAAAATGTGAGTGCCAGCTCTGACAGGGAGCTTTGTAATCAGTATGTTTTACTACAACCAGGACTGGCTTGTCAGGATAGATTTCATTGATGCATACCTGACAGTGCCAGTTGCAGTAGAACAGAGGACGTTTCTAAGATTCCGATGGAAAGAGCAGATATGGGCAGTCAAATGTTTGCCCTTCGGACTAGCCTCAGCCCCATGGTGCTTTATGAAGTTGATGAAACCAGTAGTGACATATTTAAGGGAGCAGGGAATATGGTTGGCAACTATATAGATGACATTTGCATAATGTATCAAGACAAAGAGATAATCAGGAAACAGGTATACTCCACAATAGATCTGCTATGTCGATTGAGTTTCTTGGTGAACTGGGAAAAATCTCTCCTTCAACCCGAACAGACCACAGAGTTTCTGGGGTTCATAGTGGACACTGCTTGAGGGACACTGAACCTCCTTTACCCAAAGTGAATGTTAAGCAGAATCATGTGTGGCACCTTTGGGACCACTACACACAATTAAGACTACAAGTGTAAGTACAATTTCACCTTTGGTACAAGCCTGTACTACACAGTAAAGTGGTAGTGATGGCTGAGCAGCCATACCTATCTCAAGAGTAAAGTGAGCAGATATTACACAAAGGACAACAATCACTATGGTTCAAACAAACACTGACTCAACGTTTCTGAGTAAAATAATATACATTTATTTACACCTCATTTATAAAACAGTTCACCATATTATAAAGCAACAGAAAATCACGGTCTTAATATACTAAAACAACCCCCAATCAATTCTGGACAAGTTAGGCTCAAAATGAAGTGTGAGCAAAATGGCACTCCAGCAATTTAAAATAGAGAACAGACAAGGTTATTCAAAATCAGTAGCACCAACAAATTATAGACAGGGCAATCTAGAAAAGTCTACTACAACTAGGATTCAAGTCAATAGGTCTGGGCCAATGATAATGATTCAAAGTCTTTGCAGAGGATCACAAAGTTCTAAGTAGTTTTGCGGTTAAGTCTTTGCCAAGTGTTCAAAACGAAGTTGGTCGGAGGAAAAGTTATTAAAAGGAGAAGAGAAGGACAAGCCTTCGGAGAGGCGAAAGATTTCCCACACTTTCACCGCGGTCGGATGGAACGAACGAACGAACGACCGCATTTGCACAGTACCTTTAAAGAAGAAGAATGCTGTAGCTGAGGCAGTTGTTCCTTGCAGTTCCTGCAGGCTCACGGTTCCTGAAGCTTCCCTCGTGGTGACCAGAAGGAGGATGGCTGGAGGGTCCTGTCCAGGGAAGATGCCAGCATCGTAGCAAAATGACGAATAAAAGGTGCGCTCCTTAAAACCCAAACTGGTTCTCTTCCCGCTGGCTATCCGATCTACTGCAGCGATGCACAGTAAATTTAACCAGGATGAGGACCGTTGTCTGGTGTTTGGGCAGCTGATTGTTCCCACCAAGCTCAAGGGAAGAAGATTCCTTGCAGATCTCCTCTGTCGTCGAAGTTTCAGGTGATTTGGACCTGCAGCAGGGCTTCACCGGGTGTCCAGTAGGTGCAGCAGTCGTCTTCCTTCAGCTTCTCGTTGGTTCTCTTGTTCCATTGGTGACTCTGCCTTCCAGTCCCAGAGACTGGCTTTTTAAGCACCAATCCCCCATTCACACAGCCTAGCTGTCAATCACACAGCAGGGGGGCTGTCCTGGTAGGGCAGCCACCTAGCCAATCAAACAAGAGGGCAACTTGGGTCTCCAAGGAGACCCTGTGCAGGGGGCTTCAAACCCCTCCCTCACATCCTGTCCAGCCAGACACTCAGGCGCCTAAGGAGAGCTTCTGTGCAGAAGCCTGCCAAAGGACAGCGAACAAAGGAACCAAACCTGGTTTGGCGCGCAGAGTAAAACACTAGAAAGACCTTCACAAAAAGATATGGCGAATAAATTCGACCGGAACCAAGTTAAAATAAAAGTGGAGTACCGGGTTTGAGTTTGACGCTACCTCCATAGCCTCGAACGGTACCGAAGGCTATTTTCATAGTCTGCGGTAGAATAAAAATGGTAGATACCACTGCCACCGGCCAAATCTTAGAGAAAGGGGAACATAAAAATGTCCCATGAGAATCAGACAAAAGGGAATAACTATTAACCCCTCCAGTACTCTATGGGAAGATAGGGTGTACTTGGTCTGTACATTTAAAAAGACTAGTAAAGTCAATGGCAACTTCACAGGTTCTGGGAGACAGTAGTCAGTCCCAGAAAATTGAGTTTAAAGTGGGAAGTCTGAAAAGACAACCCTGTGCCACTGCACTGAAGGTGCTGGGTGACACACAGTAAAAAGATGATGCCTATGGGGTGGGTGAGACTCCATAGTCCATGAGCACAAAAGTAAAACACATTGAAAATGAAAAGTTCAAAGCCCCTTAGGTAGAGGGAATTAAGCACTTGTGTGAGAAATCTCACTAACAGTGAACGATATCAAAAAAGAAATAAGGAACACACTATTGAGAGAGATGATGTCGCTGCAGGAGATATCCAGACTGTTGGGACGCTTGGTGTCGTAAATCCAAGCAATCTTCGCAGGACCTCTCCACTACAGAGCCCTTCAGAGATTAAAGATTCAACATCTCAGGAGGGGCGTATCGTACGAGCAAAAGGTGCACCTTTCACCAGAGGCGAGAGACGAGCTTGAGTGGTGGCTGCATCACATGGAGGCATGGAACGGGAGAGTAATTTTTGGCTCATGCCCGGACCTGGTAATAGAGTCCGATGCCAGCAGATGGGGCTTGGGAGCCCAATGTGGAGATCTAACGACAGGAGGGAGATGGTCAGAGAAGGAATTAGGTCTACACATCAACTTCCTAGAGCTACTTGTGGGCTCATTTGAAGTGAAATGCTGGACACAGGAGAAGGCTCAATGTTGCATTCTCCTCAAGATGGACAATGTGTCCGCAATAAGATACATAAACAGACTAGGTGGCACGAAAGTCAGGATGTTGGCAGAACTGGTGAAAGCCTTCTGGCACTTATGCCTCTAGAGGAGAGAGTCTGTGATGGCAGAATACCTACCGGGATGTCAGAACGAAGTTGCTGACTGGAGCTCCAGGTTCCTCACAGAGTCCAGCGATTGGAAGCTGGACGAAAGGGTGTTGATGGCAAGGTGGGTTCTTTTCAGAGAGACCTTTTTGCGTTGGGGTTGAACAAACAGATGACTCGCTTTTTCAGTTGGGGGCCGGATCCCAAGGCAGAGGCGACGGATGCATTTCTGCAAACTTGGGGCCCGTTCTTGGAGTATGCATTCCCGCGATTTTCAATGATAGCGAGAATGCTGGCCCAAGTGAGGAGGCAACGGGTGTCGATAATTCTGATAAAACCGGCGTGGAGGGGCCAAGTATAGTTCCCAGATTGCGACAATCCAATTGCTCTTTCAAGGCTCGACCTGATTATTCGGGACCGTGCAGGTGACAGTCATCCCCTGGTGAGGTCAGGCAGTCTTCACCTCATTTGTGGGCAATCTCAGGGGATCCTGGTCTAGGCCAGGATTATCGAGCGAGGCTGAACACATCATCAAGCAGTTGTGGGCTTGGCGGACAAGGAAGGTGTAAACTAGCCTAGATTTCGAAAAGCATTAATGCTGTGATTAGTGCGTCTATGGTTCAGTTATGCCCGTAAAATAAGGAGTCTAATGGGAGTGTAAACCGGCATTTTATTAAAGATAAAACCATTGACGATCTAAACCAATGTAAATCTTATCAGGATTTTGGCAACTGGGTGGACTCCTTTGATGAGATTATCTCATACACCCACTTGAATAAGGGTGATAAAGCGTGTCAATGTGATTTGAGATAGCAGAAGTAAATAGGAGGGATACTGCGGTTACATGTCTTTATATCAAAAGATTTAATACTGAATACACATATCTTGAATATTTAATATTGAAAACTTTTATAGTGAATGCACTTTTTACTTTTGTTGGTGGTGGCCCCCCAAACGCTAATTTCCCACCCCTAAAAACGCATCCCGACCGTTTCGCAAAAATATTTAACCCTTTACTGCACCCCTAAATGCATTCACTATAAAAGTTGTCACTATAAAATATTTGATATATGAGCATTCAACATAAACAATTCAATATAAACACTGTATACCAGATACAGCATGTCAAACCTCTGTGTCTCTGGGTACCAATGAGGAAAATCCAACAAATGAGATCAAAGTGTCTCAGCTCAATAGCAAGTCCCATGATGCGGGCCCTACATTGGTGGAAGGGCCAGGATGGGTGTTTGCACCCCCAAATTAAAATGAAAAACAGATCAAACCTTCGCCAAGAATGATCATGGCTTCTCACCGGAGAGATCTTCGAGTCAGGAAATCAGGAATGCTTTTAATATTGGCTGTCTCTCATAGAGATCTGGCTTTGGGTTATAGGGACATTATCCTCACCAATGTTCAAAAGCCGGAGAGAGTGGAATCTAAAGAGGCACTCAAGAACAAGGTTTTGTTGTGGCTTCATTCTAAAGTGGGCCTTGGTTGTGTAAGAGCAGTGGTCGAAGGGAGCGGGAGTGGTTGGGAGCGGTGCTCCTCTACTTTTTTAAATTAAGTTTAACTGTTCCTATACTATCATTTTAAAAGAAACAGTTCCAGAATTGTTTTGTTTCAAAATAAACGTGTAGGAAGAAGGTTTTTGTTTTAACACTTTATTTTACTTGCACACAGGTACTACAAATACATAGAGATACTGCTCATTGGCTCATACATTGTACATGATCAATTTCCTTTAGAGTCTGAGTGTTCATGGTCGGCCTTCTATAATAGATATAGTTTGTACCTTTCCCATATATTCTTTGGTCTATATGAGGGTAAAACCGAGTCTATATACAATTCTTCCATATCATTTGTCCATATCATATCTTTGTCCCAGTCTGCCTTGGTTGGGGGGTTTGCACTTTTCCATTTCATCAAGATCGCTCTTTTGGTTATGAGCAGACTCAGGTTCAAAAGTTTGCGCCATATCGGGTTCATTTTTTCAACCACACACAGCAGGCACATCCGGGGGGACCATTCCAATGGTTGATCAGCCATCCCATCAAGGGCCTCACATACCTCAGCCCAGAAGCCCCTCGGTTTTGCGCATGCCAACAACATATGATAAATGTTTGCATCTTCTTCATTGCATCACGGGCAGTTCCCCGACATGGTTGGATATATACGTTTAAGTTTTTCAGGGTTGTAGTGCGTCCTTTGAACTATCTTGTAGTGAATTAGTCTGTATCTGGAATTACATGATATTTGTTTAGTAAGTGCACAAATCTGGGACCATTCCATGCCACCAATTTGTTGTCCCAGGTCCTGTTCCCACTTGGCACGTGTAGGAAGAAGTTGAAACTTACACTTTCATTGCACTACACTACACATTCCCTTAAACAACAGGTGCACGTGTTTGGGGGGGGTTATATTGTGTCTGGGAGGCGGCTTGGTGATGTGGGGAGTGGGTGCAGGCCACCAGGCGACATAGTTCCACTACTTCTTTTCATACACTTCGACCACTGTGTAAGAGGTTGAGATTTTAGACTTCTGTGAAGGATACATATTAAAGAATGGTGTGCTGGCACCAACACTGTCTGTATGGCAATGGTCAGAGCAGCCTTCCTTCAGTTCTGAGCCTATGGGCTCATTACGAGTATGCCGGTCCGGAAACAACGGTACCAGTAAGCTTGCTGATACCGTTGTTTCCTGACCGGTATACTCCAAGTTCTGCGGGCGGGTGCCTTCCCCCCGCCAGGTCTACCCTGGCGGGCAGAACGGCACTGCTTGCGGACGGACGCGGAAACACCGGCACCATTACGACATGGTGTCAGTGTTTCCGTGGTCCCCATTTCCCATTACGACATGGTGTCGGTGTTTCCGTGGTCCCCATTCCCATGGACTCCATGGGAATGGGGATTTACAGAACGCCGGCTTCGGAATTACCGGATCACCAGGGCTGTAATGCCCCGGTAATTCCACAAGTCGGGAGCCAGTAAATCCCGCCGGACTCGTAATGAGGGCCTATGTTATAATGTGACCAATGTGCCAATTTTTTCGAATGTAAAAATAAATAAATAAAAAAGCTGGTTTGTGGAGAGAAACGTTCATCCAGCTACAACAGATGTAGTACACGTAGCAAATTTCTTAGCACAGGTGACAGCGCAGGGCAAGGCATACAGGACCATTAATACAGCCCGTTCAGCGGTATCAGTGGGATACACACAGGTAGAAGGGCTGGCAGTCAGGGAGCACCCATTGATATGCAGATTACTGAAGGGTGTCAGACTGATCAGTCCTCCTAAAGTGAAAAATGACAATTTCTCGGATGTAGATAGAGTGTTGAGGATGTTTACAAGATGGCCGCACAACAGTGAACTATCCAGGAAAGAGTTGTCTGCAAAAGTGACAATCCTATCATGTTTATTGTCAATCAAGCGAGTATCAGACATGAGAGCATTGGAAGATAATAAAAGAACTTTTACTCTCAAAGAGAAGAAAAACGAATCTGAGAACGGTAGATTATGACTCATTTCCGGGCCAACCCAAACAATGCCCGGTACGATGTGTACAGTCATACAAAGACATTACAAAAGGCATACGACCTCCAGGGGTTTCACAACTGTTCATTGTGTCGTGGAGACCCTTTGGAGCGGAAGCCTGCCGTTGCCTAAAAGGCCTGTCACAATCCTTCGCCTCCATGCCTTTAATAGAACTATGACTTTCTACAACGTATGTGTTGAAAATGTGACATATTCAGTGGTCGAAGTGTACGAAAAGAAGTAGTGGAACTACATTCCCTGCTGGCCTACCCCGACACCCTACAAACCCCATCCCTGCGCCCCCTCTCACACACAATCTCAACCCCAAAACAAAGCCACCTGCTATTTATTGGAATGTTCAGTGCAGTGCACTGAAGTGCAAGCTTCAACATCTTCCTACACTTTTATTTTAAAACTAAACCATTCCAAAACGGTTTCTTTTTAAAATAAAAGTATAGGAACAGTGAAACGTAAAGATAAAAAGTATAGGAGCATCGTTCCTGACCGCTCCTGCCCACTTCGACCTCTGGAAATATTCATTCACAAAAAACCAGCCCAGTAAAAGGAGGTATTGCTGGAGCAGGGGGCACTCACACATTTGTCACATCACCTGAGAGTCACAAGACGACACGGGAAAGGCATTTTGAAACAGACCGAGATATAAACAGGCTGCTTAAGAACCAGTTTAATTGCACCAAGATGTAAATGCATTAAGAAGAAATTCTCCTATGCAAGTATCTGTGTAGTTTTGTAACTTGATCTGCACACCACACGTTAAATGGCTGTTCAGAATGCACACGTTGGCGCTGTAAATGAAATGTAATAAGCATGAACACAGAGACACAAAGGACCTTCTTACTTCCCAGGATCAGGAATGCGAAATCAGAGCTTTTTCTCTGACAAAAGAACGATTCAGGGATTCTTCACTTGACCATAAGAGCTCCTTGGCAAGAGAGAGGTGAATGTGGCGTGTTGCTCAGTGGGTGTTGCATCAACTGTCTTCCTCCGGATGCCGGTGGCTCTGTAGGAGAGGGACTGGTTCCTTTGATACAAGCTTGTCAGCAGGCAGTGGCAAGGCTCTTGCTTATGAAGGCGCCCCTGACAAGCTCCAGGGAGCTTTGGAAATTTTACTGTAGGCTCTGGAGAACTGTACAGAACAACCTGGCACCGCTTCTTTCAGTTGTTCATCTTGGTTTTTAATGACTCTAGAGTGTGTTGGTAACAACTCCAGTCCTGGCGCATTGGGCAATTGGTAACAAAAACGATCCCATGCATCCCTTGCTATTATGTTGGGTTACTTTGAGCAACATTTACATGCCCAGCTTCCCTAATTAGGCGGGAGACTCCCGATATTTCAATGAAAAATATAGCTATTTTTCCCTTTTTCCTGCCTAAAATAATTCTAACCCCAAGGAACGCCTTTGGGAACATTTCTTTCTGCCGCTTTCCGTGACAAATTCTCCCCCCCAAGGTGCTTCAGAAAGTTGACAGACTCACTCTTCAGAGCCAATTATAATACCTATCCACTAATAGTACCCAAGTACTATTTCAATGCCAGATTCTGAATTTCACCAGGAATACTAGGCAAAACCTGGAAACACGTGGTGATCCATGTTGGGGACAAAAATGGGCACCAACCAAGTTTTCTTTTACTGAGAGCATGCAGGGTGTAATTTAGTTGGGAATGCTTCCTTGATTAAAACTTGGAGCTGGTGGAAAGTGGAAGACAAGAGAATGGATAGTATACCCTGTCATAGCTCTCAACCATTTGCCTCGCAAAGGCGGGTGAAATCACCCGATTTTGTTTTTGGCGGGTGAGACGCCCATTGGAATGAATGGGAGTGCAGGAGGCTTGGCGGGTGAGTCAGCCCTTTGCAAGGCGGGTGACACCCGCCAAAAGCGGGTGAGTTGAGAGCTATGCCCTGTCGATGTGTTTGGAGAAAATGATGTGCTTGTACACAGGCGCGTTATAAATTACATATCATAACATTTGATTCTCTGTAGACTAAAAGTCTAGGCATTTCTGCAGGAACTGTTTGATTTTTCCGGTTATCCCATATCCCGCGTCCTAGAACCCTATTGGTGGATTTAGACATTTCTTTAGCGGATTTGCACAATGAGGCGCGTGCTTGGGCAGCTGAGGAGAGTGCGAGAATCAGAACCCTCTGGAATTGGTGCTCTCAAGTAGTCTTTCTGGACCACCTTGCTTGTGTAGTCTGCACGCTGCATGGATGAGTGGGCCGGATTGACAAAGAAAGATGGGGAAAGCCATGAGTTAGACATAATGCTTCAGAAGAATGCACAACTGGATGGATTTTCACCAGTCAGTGAAGATCCTGAGTGGGGGTCGATCCCAGCTTCTTGTGGTGTAAATCCATGCAATAGTTGTGAGTGACAGCGCACATTCCCATTGGGAGTTTGCATGAGAAATGCACCTTTTGGGACACTGCGTATCCTCACTGCACAGAACTTCACAACATTTTCTAAAGAAATGTAGAGTTGGAGGGTTTTTGTAGATGTTTTTGAGCAGCTTTGTCAAATAGTGCCTGGATCTAAGGGGTCAAGTTTAGGCTTCTTCAGTAAAGGAGTAATAGCTACTGCTTTGATCAAATCAGGGACAGTCCTGTGTTTAAAAGGTGAATTGACAAATCTAACCAAAAATGGAGCACACATATCTGGATTACGCAGAATGAATATAGATGGAAGAACCTCGCCATGCCAGTGTGTAGGATGCATGGAATTAAGAAAGACAAGCATCTCAGAGATTGTTATAGCTTTAAAATGGAAAGAATTGACTTGCTACTAAAATTTGATTCTAGAGTACCAAGGTTGTTTGTGGGAGTGATTTTAGCCCGAGCTTGAGGGATTTTATCAGCAAAGGCATTCTGGATGTTAATACAATCCTCATAAATTGGGAGAAAAGGGGGTTTACCCATCGCTGTTTTTTCCAATTTCCAATTTTCCAATTTCCTATGTATATCAATTAATGTCCTCGTCTTATTTCATGATTGTTGTATCTCCTTGTTAACAAAAACATATTTTTGGCCATGAAGATTTGTGATCTGTAGGACCTCTGAATGTCTAACCAACAAGCTTTGTTATCCTCTGTAGGGTCTTTCTCCCAGCAACGTTCCGCTTCTCTTTTCTTCCTTTTTAGAGCTACTAGTTATTCTGAAACCCATGATTGCTGACATGGTTTTTCTCTCACATCCTTGGCGCATTCAATGGTGCAACCTTGTCCAGGAAATGTTTTATCTGGTCATTACATACATTAGCAAGGATTTTGGGTGTCTGTACACCAGTCGTATATTCCAAAATGCTTTGGATACAAACCATGAGTTCATCCGTCGAAGTCTTTGGCAAATTATGTGTTTTCTTTGGAGGGTTTAAAGTTAAATCCTACTGGAGTGGCTACAGAGATATTGGGACCACTTGAGTCTTAAAGCCAGGTTTCGGTTAAGCACATGAAGTCAATGTTTCCATCCGTGATATAATCATGGATATGTAAGGCGTTTTTGTGAATTGACCGTGTATTAAGTAGGGTTCGTTTTAAGGTTGATAGCTCTAAAGACTTCCTAGGGTTCGCAGTGTCCTCTGGGGACATAACAAAACTTTGGTCACTGGGATCTCCCAGCCGAAATAAGTCTACATGTTGGGAAGGTTTCCCCGGAATCAATATTTCCGGTAGATATTGTGATAGAGTCTGCACATTCATCCTGATGAACTGACAACATTTGCAAAGTAACAGGTTGTTCAGAAGTACGCTCCACTGCATCTAGAATTGGAGCAGTGTTGTTAAGATTTGCACTTCTCTGGGAGGAACATGTTCCCTTCGGCGCAATGTCCAACCAAACTGGTTCCGGTGGAAGATTGGATACATTCTGAAAATTATTGTAAAACTCATGAATGTATTTTTGATTTTTTTTTCTCCAGTCTTACCCTTTGTAAATCAAACAAAAGGCTAAGTTATGGGTGTAAACCCATGGTAAAGATAACGAGGTACCACAGAAACAAAATAAAGCTGAACGAACCGCTTCCTCCCAAAAAAAGCTGGGGAGCACAACGCCATGGCCGCGGCACTTCCGGCGTAGACCGGTGAAGACCGGCTTATCCCTAAAGCACAGGCGTTGAAGCGCCTGACGTTTCAGGATAAAGCCACAGTCTTGCTGGGTAATGTAGTTGAGCAAGTATATGTTGAGAGAGCTTTATCCCTTTGCAAATGCCTACAGATAACCAAGTAAAACTAGTAAGCAGCAATAAAGTGGCAAGCGTATCTCGCACACAAAAGTTCACAAGCAGATAGCAATTAAACAATACACTCACCGCATGCAAAACTATTCTGTCCACTTCTCCAGACTCAGCTGCTAATGCAAATGCTGCATACAGGACAGTGATGAACAGAGTCACTGAGTATTTGGGTTGGGGACGTCCTGCAAAGGATATAGTACAGGATGACCTTACAGATATCCTGGATAAAAGGTCCCCTAAAGAACCTGCACTGCCTTTCCATTCTGCACTTAACTATATCATTTTGGAAAATTGGCAGACGCCTGATACTACACCATAAACCAAACTACAAATATAAACCATCAACTATTGATCCTCATTTCCTCTCCAGACAACCTACTCCTGAGAGTTTAGTGGTATAAGCGGCTACGTCATCATCTAAAGCTACGGCTTATCCATCCATCCAACCAGATAGGGAGGACAAAAAATATGACATGCTAGGAAAAAGGGTGTTCTCCGCTGGGAGTCTGGCATTTAAGGCCATTAATGCGTCTTGCGTATTCACCAAATATACATTCACTTTGTGGAATGTAATCTCCCAAACAGCTGATAATGTTCCTGGGGGAGAGATGAGGGATTGTGTCAACAACATCATTAATGATGGTAAAGTAGCTAAGTGCCAATCTCTCCAATCAGGATTGAATGCACCAGACTGTGGTGGTCGCTCTATGGGTGCAAGTGCGGTCATGAGGAGATTTGCATGGCTGCGTGAATCTGGATTTGCTCCTGACATCCTGTCAAGGCTACTGGATATCCCCTTTGATGGTCCAACTCTTTTGGGGGCAAAAGCTGACGACAGATAGAAAAGCTTCAAGCTTCTAAGGCAGCTGCAAAATCCCAACCTCAACATCAGAATTCCACGTGGCACTAGAGTCCTTGGAGGAAGAACAGCTCAGGCAGTCACCTCCTGACTACCCTCTGCCACAGCTGCAGCCCCAAGTGTGGGAGTGGGAGGCAGGGTGATTCAGCGTCTTGACGAATGGAGTACATTACTTAAGATGCGTCGGGGCTGCATACAGTTGCTCAGGGGTTTGCCTCCCATTTCTGAAAATGCCCCCAGATTGTCCCCGAGCGAGCAATCTCTTCAGGAACCAGACCTATTCCTTCTGCAGGAGATTCTCTTCCTGCTGGAGAAAGGTGCAGTGGAAAGGGTACCTTTAGCGAGGCAATACCAGGGTTTGTATTCCACTTATTTTCTGGTTTCCTAGCAAGACAGAGGACTGCGACCATTCTTGGACAGGTTCCTCAGGAAGGGCAGATTCAAGATGGTCACTCTTTTGTAGATCCATCAGGCCCTTCAGCTCCAGAATTGGATGGTGTTGCTCGTTCTTTAGCATGCTTACTATCATGTGCCTATACCTCCCAAGCACAAGAAGTACCTGAGGTTCGTCATTGGCAGTTCTCATTATCAGTTTCGAATACTGCCCTTTGGGATGATATCCACTCCGAGGGTCTTCACCAAGTTGATGGCAGTGGTGCAGCAAATCTAAGGAGGGGAGGGATACACATCTTTCCCTACCTAGATGACTTGGTAATCAGAGCTTGTTCTCCCGAAATCTGTAATTCATTGGCGCAGTCCTGGACTCTTCCTCGGGAAAGGATTTGCCACTGGAGTTGAGGGCTCAACATACCTTGGAGATGGTTACAAGATTTCAGAACGCCCAATATCCACCGGCTTTCCATTTTCTGAGGTTGTTGGGCCTAATGGCATCATCCATTTTCCAGGTGCCAGAAGCCAGCCTAAGGATGAGGTCCCTCCAGCGGGCCCTCAGATCCCAATGATCACAGTTGTCAGGCAGTTGTCAGGCAGGATGACTTTCCTTCCCTCGGGTCCTGAGCAAGGGCGCACAGGATCTCCTGTGGTGGGCCTGCAAGGAGAATGTGATGATAGAGGAACCTATTTGGCAACCCTGGCCAGAGATGATGGATGATTACCTCAGGGGACGGGGAGCTCATATGAGCGATCTTACAATCAGCGGACTGTGGTCCCCAGCAGAATTGAAACTGCATATAAACCTTTCAGAGCTGAGGGCAATCAGAGTGGCGCTGATGGCCTTTTTGCCTTCCATACAGGGGAAGAACATCCTGATAATAATAGACAACACAGTGGCCATGCATTACCTCAATCGGTGACGGGGTGTAGGGTCACTACCAATGTGCAGGGAGACAATGCAGCTTTGGTTTTGTGCAATTCAAAACAGAATCTCTCTATTGGCTTTTCACCTGGCTGGAGAAGAAAATATAATGGCGGACACACTGAGCAGGCAGAGCACAGTCTCCCACGAGTGGAAGTTAGTTCAGGAAGTCCTTCTTGAGATCTTCGCCCATTGGGGAAGCCCTCAAGTGGATCTGTTCGTGTACAGTATCAACTGGAAATGTGACCTGTTCTGCTCCGGGAATGTCCGCATAGAGGAGCACTTGGGGATGTGTTTTTGGTGGGCAGGGAATTTCCATTCCTATATGCATTCCCACCAGTTCCCATCATTCCTCATGCCATCAGGAGGTGGAGGAAGTTTGAGAAGTCCATGATCCTGATTGTTCCAGATTGGGCCAATAGGACATGATACACATATCTTCTAGACATGTCCATCTGCCCTCTGTTTCATCTTCCTCAGCGAGTGGACCTACTCTTGCAAAAGGGAGTCCGTGTTCTTCACCCAGAAATCAGAACTCTGAACCTTTGCATATGGTTTCTGAGCGGTTAAGAGTTGGGACCTCCTGGAAGATGTTATGGAGGTGTTGAGTTTTCGGCCACAAGACCAGCAACAAAAGCACTATACCACTGCAACATGTTTTGCAGCTGGCGTAGGGCTAAAGATATTGAACTTTTTACTTGTGATGCCTGAAGGTCTTTTTTGTTACACTTAACCCATCGGGGCTACAGGTGGCTACTGCCGAGAGCTGTCTGGCGGCGTTATTCATCTTTAAATGCACGCCAGAGCAAGGCTGTTATTTTAAAATACCCATTGTAATTCAGTTCGTCAAGGGACTGGCAAATATTTTCCACCGGTCTTTTTCATAGTACTGACTTGGGATCTAAACGCGGTATTAACATTTCTAATGGGAGCTCCATTTGAACAACTCCATTCCTGTATACTTAGATTATTGACATTCAAGACAATCTTCCTAGTGGCCATCACTTCTGCTCGCAGAGTGACTAGCTACAGGCTCTTTCATGCAAACCTCCTATCACTACATTTTCAAAGGAGAAGGTAGTTGTGATGGTTTGCCCCTGCTTCCTTCCCAAGGTGGTGTCCGAATTTCATCTGACACAAAAAATTACCTTGCTAGCATTATATCCACCACCTCATCCTTCCAAGTAGGTAAAGTGGTTGCACAGACTTGACCCTACAATGGCTCTACATTTTTTATATTTGCAGATTGGCAAATGTCGCACAAGACAATCAACCCTGGACACAGACTGGGTCAGGGCGTGACTAAACAGAACTTGTCACTCCGGATCATTCTGTGTATTTCAGAATATTATTCTTTAGCCGGGAAAGATGTCCCTGAAAATCTAAGGTCACATTCCACCAGAAGTGGCAACCACTTCAGCTCTGCAAAGAGGTGCACCGGTGTGGACCATATGTAATGTCGCATCTGGGTCTTTGGTACACAGTAACACAAATCCACTCAACCCACCTCCTATCTAACTGCTATGGGAGTGTATCAAAGATGAGGAATCCGTGGGAGGACACAATTCATTAGAAGAACAAATTGCTTACCACTGGTAATGTTCTTTCTGCTGGATGTTCCTCCCACTTATTCTTCATTGCCCTCCCACCCTACCCCTTTGACTGTGGGTGAATTTTCGAATGCCCTTCTCTTTCTTTCAACACTCCTGAGGGTTATCTATCCACAAATCGGCTGTGTGAAAGAGAGAAAAATTAGAACTGAGGCAATGGCCGCAGTGCGTGCTATTTATGTCACCATTGACGTCCTGTCCGAGCAGGGGAATGGAAGCCACATAGGGACCTCGACTCAAATCTGCATAGTGCCCTCTATTGTAGGAATTGTTTTTGAAACTGCAAGCAGGTTATCAGTATATCAGAAATGAGAAATCTGTGGGAAGGACATCCATTGGAAAAAACATTACATGGGGTAAGTAATTTGTTCTTCTTAAATGCCTATTGCAACTTCCTTTGAGTGCACCCACAGCCCAGGCTTATAAAGGGAGGAGTGTTGAAGATTCAGGTAGTCTCGCAGCCCTAAGACCGGTCTTCTATTGATTCAAAATCTGGGTGGCCAATGTGAACCCAATTAATTCCTGTCAGTTGTTTTATTGACAGGAATTACAATGAAGTAATGTACTTTGAAGTCATTCCTGCCGAAAAAACAAATCAAATTATACAGGGGGCCCGGAAAAGGGATTAAAAGGAGTGCGGAGGGCTTGGGGTTATCGTGCTAGTATACGGCAATGGGAGTCTTGGGGGAACACCCCAAATAAAAAATAAAACCATACATTGTTTGTCCATGGGAATTAAATGATATTCATGAGGCCATAACCAGGCTGCAAAGTTCTAAGGCGGCTGGTCCTGATGGGCTCCCGCCGTGTGTGCTGAAGGACGATCCACACTTTTGGGCGCCCGTTCTCAAAAGGCGATTCGACATTGTATTTCAAACCAGGAGCATTCCAAGTTCCTGGCTCACGTCACTCATCATTCCGTCATATAAAAAAGTACAAATGGATCTTCCAGCTAATTATCGACCCATTGCTATTATTGATGTTGCTGCCAAAATGTTCGCCTCACTAATCTTACAAGACCTGAATTCCTATATCAATAAGAATAATATCCTGTCACATTGTCAAACTGGATTCAGGAAACACTTGCGTACCCAATTAAATGCGACCATCCTATCACACTTATTGGCTGCTTCAACCCAGTCCTCAAATGGTCCCATATATATGGCTTTTCTGGACTTATCCTCAGCTTTTGACAGCGTAATCAGAAGCATCTTATGGGCGAAGATGTCTAAATTTGGTAGTCCGTCTCATTTTATAGATATTATCGCCTTACTCCATCATAATACAAATTACCAAATTAGAATTGATCAAGCTGGCTGCTTAACTGAAAAAATTGCTACAGAAATAAGCGTCAAACAAGGTTGTAACCTGGTGTCCGTACTATTTAATCTTTATCTGGCGGATGTGGACGACCTATGGCTTAGTCAAAAATCTTTCCCGGTCAAATTGGGTAGTCTACGCCTTAGCTGGATGGCCTTTGCAGATGATGTGATTCTGTTTGACAGAATACCTTTTGGTCTGCAGACAAAAATTGACATTTTTGCTGAGTTTTGTAGCCAACATAATCTTGCCACTAACGCAAAAAAATCTAACATTCTCATTTTTTCAAGCAAAAATAAAGGAAAGAAAGGTACTCATTATAATTGGAGCTTAGGAGGAAAATCAATTCAAGTTAAATTGAGTCTTATATATCTAGGATATAATTTAACTACTACAAATTCGTTAACTTCCTGGTACAATTCTCTCACGATCAAAGCAGCTCTGTTGATCGCTCAAATGAGAATCATTTGCAGCAGATTGTGCACATTTTAATTGACACCATTAATAGATTTTTATTTACTTAAAGTGGAGTCTATTGTTTTATATGGTTTGGATACTTGTATACTAAATTTAGACAATCACATAAATAGGGTACAGGGTCTTATTTGGAAAAAGGTACTGTTACTTTGAAAAAGTCTTCCAAATGCTTTTTTCCGACATGAACTAGGTCTATCATCATTAGCTTGTCGGTTGAAATGGTGCCGACTTAATAACTTTAGTAAAATCCTGTTACCAAAGGCAAATTCTTTGTATGAAGATCTTGCTGAAATGATAACGAATGAGTCTCTGAGTTCCATGGCAAGATTCAAAAACCAAATGCTTGATACACTAGTGGAACTGGGAATGGTTGAGCACGATCTAGTTTATCAATCAGGTAATTTTAAGAAAAAACGCCTACAAATGGATTGGGTATCTACTGGGGGTCAACTAGCACATTACGTACAATTATCTGAATATGCTAAATTTAGACACAAACAAATGCCAAGGATTTATTATTTAAAGATTTGTCCTAGCGAATGAGTTAGACAAATGTTCATGAGATTTTGGTTTAACCTCTTTAATACCCAGGAGCATACCAAGTATAGGAATGATAATCATGTCAGTCTTTGTGATCTAGGATGTCGCTTGTGTCAGAACCCAAAGGAAATAGAAACGTTAAAACATCTCATACTCTATTTTCACTTTTTTGAAACACAGCGTTTGTTGCACTTGAGTAAATACTTGGAAAATAATTCAACAACTTCATTAGAACTATTCTGGTGTTTTTGTATGTGGGGAGATAGCAATACTTTGCTTATTGCATTATCACGCTTCCTATGCTTTATTCAAACAAAACTAGATGAAGTTAGGACATAGTATTATGCTATTATTATCCTCAATGTCAGCAAGCACCCATTGTTCAATCTCACCTTACAGATAGTACATTTGTTAGCTGCGATATTATACTAATGTAATTTTTAGGGTTTAATCTTGAAAGATCAATGTAAAATCTATAAGTGATTGGAAAATTCTATGTAAATTCTATATGTGATTGGAAATTCAATGATGGATATTTGTACCTATAGTTCTTACAAATTGTATTTTGCATTTTCATAAATTGTACAAGAATTCAAGTTTTAATGATTCAAAAATGTATTTTTCGTTTTAGAATTGTAAAGATGCTTTGCATTAATAACAATTTTTAATACAAACAAAAAAAAACATACATTTTGGCAGGAATTACTTTGAAGCAAATTACTTTGTTGTAATTCCTGTCGGTAAAAGAGACTTGGAACCATGTTGACAGCAAAACTATGGAGAATTCACAATCTCAACACATTTGGGAAAAAACTGAAGACCAAATTGTTCTAATCTAGACTAGTAGTCACCTGATCTCAAATGTTGTTTGGGTCAAGCACTGTGAAACCTGTGGTTGTAGTGCCTTTGCGACATAACTAATGGTAAAACAGAAATAGAAAAAAGGAGCTGGCCAGGAGAAAGAAATCACCCAAGAAATAACTCCCCACTGCTGTACACAAACAAAATACCTCTTAAGTTGACCAGTCAGCTGAGGAAATGTAGCCACAATGTGTGTATAAATTGGCAAGAACTGGATAACCAGCCATACCACATGGTGTAGCCCAGGCCAAGGGGGTCCTGTCAAATGTCCTATAAGGAAGTTTCACCAATATCCAGTCAGTACCAAATATGTGGTGCTTAATATGATGCTTCACCGCTCATGAGTCAAGGGAGACCATGTTTCTTTTAGAATCACCACAAAACATAAGCCTAGGAAAACGAGTCTCCAAGACCTTATTGCTCATCCCCTTGTGTGCTACTACAACAACCTTTAGCTAAGCATTTTCCTCTGTTAGGAGCTGTATCTTAGACGTCAAACTCTGGAGTGGAGCCATTATCCAATTTGAATTGATAGACCATTAAACCTACGAGGATTGGGGGTCAACCTGCTCTTTGATCCTACTTGGTGTATGCAAACGGGTGGGTGTGGGGGGGCACAGCATCTCCTTTGGACTCAATAGAGAGGCCTATGGAGTAAAACATGTGAGATCCCGATGTGGAAGAAACAGAACGATTCCGAAAAATCTCAAGTTCATGAATATAGGTCTTCTGCAATGTTGCAGACCTCTCCAGCAAAGAACAAGACAAAGCAAAGACCAAAACATGGCAATCATGGGGACAAAGAACGGGAAGATTTGTGACACAATTTACAGATACATGGACACCTGACAGAAAGAAGCTACACAATGACTGTGACTCAAGGACCTGTTACAATCTGCCTTTTGCTGCACCTGTTGTGTAGGGCATCCCTGGTCTTAGACATCAACATCTACTCACTGAACTGCTCACTATTGTTTGTCTTGAACATGGAGGGGTCATTGCATACCACCTCCATAAGTCTGACCACCTTGTTCCCCTCTAGATTTCCTTCTTGTAAGTGCATACTCTGCTTATTTATGAGAGTCCTTCATTCTGGTGAATAACTAGGTGTTCTCCCTCTATGTGACCTGGGAAACTTTAGAACCTTTGGCAGTTTGCACCACTAACGGCTCGCTTCTAGGTCAGTCCAACATTGAGCGAAGCTGGGGAAGTGGTCTCTAACGACAAAAACTGCACACTGCCCAGTGCTAATGTGTTGTTCTTTTCATTAGAGGTCCCACAAATCACATGGGCCTGGCTCTCCAGTGGTTGTCCATCCTTGTTGTGTGTTCTGACTTGTGCTTTATATCTATCAGGCCACCAGAGACCATGGGATAAGGATCGTCAGATTCGCATCTGAAGGGGAGCCATAGGAAGAGAGTAGGTGCGTACACACAACCATGTTGCAGTGCAGAGTAGAGCACATTCCAATTTGACAACAAAGCCTATTTAAGACAATCACACCGAAGCAAAAACACCCTAAAACAAATGAAAGAAAAAGAGATCTCGTGGAGGTCCTGGAGATGCAGAGAGGGGTGCAATCTCACTGAACATGTTAGATTTAAGATAATCCAAGTTAGGAGGGGTCCTCAAAGGGGATTCGAACTAGAGGTAAATGTAAGTCTCTGGTCTGACCTGCTGAACTGCATGTGGCCATTCCAATCGGCTGGGAATGCTTTCTTGGACATGACTGATTTTAGCATTCTCTTGAATGTGTTGTAATCAGGTTTGTGTATGTGGGTAGGTTATTCCACATTTTTGTGGCAGAAACTGCAAACATGTTTTCCACATGTCTCTGCCTTTAGAATTTGGGGAGCAAAAAGTGGTTCTTAGCTAAACGGCTACTGTTCCTAGTTTTTTGATTAAGTGGACAATGTGCCTTTTTGGTGTTTAGGGACTTTGTTATATATGCAACAGTGTGGCAGCCAGAGTACTTTCAGACAGATTTTGACTTCACAAGGGAAGAGGTTTTAGGTGGCTTTGTGAGAGATTTCATTGATGTGTGGGTTGCAAGATATCTCACTGTTAAGGAAGAAGGCAAGTTCTGGCTAAGAGAGGGAGTGGGGATTTTGGCCATTGAAAAAAGGCCAGTGTTTGGAAAAAGCCACACATGAGGATTTCAGTCTTTGAAGAATTAATGCAAATGTTATTTACACTTAGCCATTCATAGAATGCCTGCAGGCAATTTGAAATGTTTTCAAGGTGGATGTCATTTATATTTTGATTGAAAACTATTTGTGCCTTGTTAAAACAGAAGTGCTATTTTTGCGGATTCTAGGGCCCCTAACCTTTTAGCTTTTTTTCCTTATGTTTTGGGGGGGATTACTGAGTTATTTTTGTTGACCAGAGGGACATATCCCGAAGTCCCCTAGCCTTTGTAACCCTCTTTGCCTTACTTAAGGAATATGGTATTGATGGTGCCTCTCAGTTACCCCATTATTGTCCTAGTTTGATTATTTCACCTTACATTGGTTTTAGGGAATCGGTTGGTAGAAGCTGTACCTTAGTTTTTGATTCACCTGGGGTGTAAGCCATTTTACCGTAGTGGTAGCTCAATGTCGTTTTTTGGGAGCCATTGTGGTACCAATTTATATTTTTAAAACTTGTTCTCACCCATTTTGCTTTTATTTACGAGCTGCCTTTGGTCAGGGCAACCACACGATGCACTCAAAAGTGCTGTTCTGACCATGTGGGATCTTTGTGAGCCAACATGGCAGCCTCATATTGTTTTAAATTGGTTTAGACCAGTGTAGGTCTCTGGCTCCACCACTCACTTCCTGTGGTTTTAGTCTAGGCTGAGTGGCCATATTCTTACCATCAAGTATGGTTGATCATGTGACCCTTTGCTCCCATTGATTGATGGGCTGGCCTTTGGTCAGCCCCTTTTTTCAGTGGTACTTACAGCCCTGCCAAGACCCTGCCACTCTCTCTTTTTGTTTTATTCTGCAACTTGGAAGAAGCATGTCTGTTGACCTACTGCTTTCTGACGTTTTTGCTGTTTTTAACCCTCACGTGGCCATACTGGCCAGTTGTAGTGGTTTGGACATATCTTGGTTTGGGTTTCCTGCTCCTGGAGGTCCACTCCGGGCTTATTGACTTGTGGTGCTGCTTCACTTTGTGGACTGGGTTGAGCCTTCACACTGCAACCATTTTCCGGGCCATTCACAGCTGTTTTCTTGCCCTTTACCACAAGGGATTGCTGCCTTGGTGATAGAAACTGTCACCTGGAATAATAATAATGTATTTCTTATATAGCGCTACACACCCATAGATCTCAGAGAGCTCAAATAACGGAAGGGATTAATATCCTATAGAGTAGTACTCAGTTTATCAACCTCGGAAGGATGAAAGGCTGAGTTGACCCTGTCACAGCAGGCTGCACACAGGTATTGTTGTGTACTGCGTACACGAGGTACGCATGCGCGAGCCTCTAGGGAGCTCGCGCATGCGCGTTATAGTAATAAAGGCGGTGCCCGGCAGTTTGCGCCGGAGACCGGAGCCATCACACGTCTCCGGCGTGTGTTCTTTGCATGCATGGGTGCGTGTGGTTGCATGCATGTGTGACGGCCATCGGCCAAACCCGCACAATACAAAACTGGCGACGAGGCGGGATCGGAGCTGTTCTTCCCGTTTTTCCGACGACGTCGGCGAAACGGAACACAACTCTGCAGTCGCAGACCCGCTCTAACAGCCGGCGGCCATTTTGGGTGCTCGTTCACTACGACATACGCAGTGGTTGCGGCCCGCTTCGGGTGCTCGTGCGCCATCTGCCCGTTGCAAGCAGTTGCAGCAATTTTTGGACACTCCACAGCCCAGCTGGTGCAGGGCTGTGACACAAGAAGTGACAGAAGAGCCAACAGGAAGACTCTGTCACAGTTGGGAGTCGGATCACCAATCAAACTGCAGAGACAATACTGTGAGTACCTATCGTGATGGGTGAAGAAACAGATGATGAGGGTGCCGTTGCCCCAATACCACGCAGAGTGCGCACCACTCTGGCTCCCATGCCTGAATTTGACACCACAGGGCCTCCATCGAAACTTGGCCCAAAATGGCTCATATGGGTCAAAAGACTGGAAATGATGTTCAGAGCCTCTGGTGAGACAGAAGACGAGGCAAAGATCACCATCATGATGTACTCCGCAGGCACTGAAGTCCAGAAAATATACGACTCCCTCGACATTCCAGTGGCAACGTATGACGCTGTCAAACAAGCACTTCGGGATCACTTCCTACCCTTAGCGAATGTTGACTTCGACAGGTTTGTCATGGGGGCAGAAAAACAACGGAGCGAAGAGTCATTGGACCATTTTTGTGCCCGTTTGAGACACCTAGCGAGCTCCTGCAGGTGGGTCAACGAAGAGGAAATGGTCCGCAACCAATTGCTGCAAGGATGCTGCTCAGGAAAACTTAGGAGGCAAGTCCTGAGACAACCAGGGCTGACCCTCCGGCAGATCCTGGACATGGGAAGAGCGTATGAGCTGGCGGAGGCCAGAGGATCGAAAATGGACGCAGCCACGCATCCCAAGAACGAGGAGGAGGCACTTGCAGTCGGACATTTCGCACCTGGGCAGGCCAGATGGACACTGAAGAGGGGAGAAGGACCCACGACATCAGGTACCCCTCAGTCGTGCTCCTATTGTGGATATGACCTCCCACACAGAGGTGAATGTTCAGCCAAATCACGAACATGCGGCAGGTGTGGGATACCTGGGCATTATGCCAGGATGTGTAGGGCCGCCATGCCCGTGGCAGCAAGCAGAGGACCTGAGAGGGCCGGTAGAGGTGACACTCGCACGGTGAGAGGCATATCGTCCCTTGAACAGGACGTGCACGACCTACACATTGCCGAAGAAGAGGAAGAAGAGGAGGAAGAAATTTTCTTCATTTCCAGCATCGCAAATGTCCCTGGAACTCGACGAAGACCCATATGTACTGTAGATATTGGAGAGATTCCCACTCCAGTCCTCATCGACACGGAAGCTTCAGTTTGCGTACTGGCGGACAGACATTACAACGCACTGACAGGCCCACCAACCCTGTCACCCTCCAAGGCTCAGATATACGCTTTTGGTGAGGACACTCCCCTACCCATCCAAGGGGTATTCGTGGCCCCAGTGACATGGCCAGAACAGCATCAAAGCAAGGTTTTTTGTAACGAGTGTAAGTCTGCACTCTCTTTTAAGCTGCGCAGCATCTGAAGCACTAGACCTGGTTCATTTCACGTTTGCTGTATATCATACGGATCTGGACAGCCTGCTGGCACGCTTTGAGGGACTCTTCAGGGGCATAGGGAAACTGAAGGCTGAGCCAATAAGGCTCCACATTGATGAGTCAGTCAGACCAACAGCGCTGAAACATTGTCGCATACCATTTCATCTGAGGGCTCAGGTGGAAAAGGAGCTGCAAGACTTAGTGGAACGAGATATCATTGAAAAGGTGGAAGGGCCCACCCCGTGGGTCTCCCCAATTGTAGTGGCCCCAAAGCCCAAACAGCCTGGGGCTGTACGCATTTGCGTAGACATGAGACTTCCTAATATGGCCATAAAAAGAGAATGTCATCTCACTCCCACTCTGGACGACATTGTTGGAGAACTTCAGGGTGCGAAATTCTTTTCGAAACTAGACCTGAGAGCGGGTTACCACCAGTTGGAGCTTCACCCGGAGTCTAGATATATTACGACTTTTACAACACACGAAGGACTGTATCGATATAAAAGACTCAGTTTTGGAATATCCTCGGCGGCAGAAATCTTCCAAAATGCGATTAGGGGGGCTCTGTCCGGACTAAAGGGAGTAATAAACATGTCAGACGATATCTTAGTCTTTGCCAAATCCGAAGCAGAACATATCAAGCGGCTGGAAAACACTTTTCACAGACTCCACAGCCTCGGCCTGACGCTGCACAAAGTAAAGTGCGAATTCTTAAAGGACAGCCTAGAGTTTTTTGGATTTGTCTTCCATGCGGGAGGCATATCCCCAGATCCTGAGAAGGTGAGAGACATTCGAGAGGCGTCCCCTCCCACGTCCCCGGCAGAGGTCCGCAGTTTTTTAGGGATGGTAAACTACTGTGGACGGTTTATTTGAGATTTGGCGTCCCTTTCTGAACCCCTGAGAGCACTCACTAGGAATGAGGTAGCATGGACGTGGGCTGGAAAGGAACAGAGAGCATTCACGGCCATCAAGGATGCTCTGTCTGAACAAGATACCATGGCATATTTCAACCCGTCCAGGGAGTCTGAAATCATAGTGGATGCCAGTCCAGTGGGACTCGGGGTGGTTCTCGTGCAGGCGGATCAACAGGGATCCATGCGACCAGTTGCATACGCCAGCAAGGCACTTACAGACACGGAGAGAAGATATTCTCAAATTGAACGCGAAGCCCTCGCAATACTAAGGGGCTGCAAACATTTTAGACTATACATCCTAGGGAAGCCTGTTGTAGTGGTGACGGACCACAAGCCCCTAATTCCCATTCTGGCAGGCGCATCTTCCAAACCGCCACCTCGGATAGAGAGGTGGATGCTATCCCTCATGGAGTACGGGGTGAAGCTGGTATACCGCCCGGGTACGCACAACCCTGCAGACTATTTGTCTCGTCACCCCGGTGCTGGACAACCAAGAGACACTACGGAGGTTGCAAATTGTGTGGACATCGTTCACATGGTCGTCGAGTCTGCGCTTCCCATTGCTTTGACAAGGCAAGAAATTGCCAACGAATCGAACTCGGATGAGGCATTTCTGAGAGTCAAGGGTGCGGTAGCCTCGGGAGCATGGCGGGAGCTCCTTCTGAACAATGCCAGGAGAAATGCAGGAACGCAAAGAGACTTGCAATTGCTCTGGGGTGCACGACATGCACTGTCAGTGTCTGCCGATGGTCTCCTTTTGAGAGGGCACCGAATTGTGATCCCCAGGTCACTTGTGCCAAAGGTCCTTCAGCTGGCAAACAACGGACATCAGGGGATGACCAGAATGAAGGCACGTCTCAGACTCAAAGTCTGGTTCCCCGAATTGGAGAAGAGAGTGGAAGAGTTTGTGAGGGCATGCATCCCGTGCCAAGCCACGAGCCCGGCGGAGAAGGGACCACCGATTTAGACCATGGCAAGGAGTGAGTTACCCTGGGGGACAGTACATGCTGATTTTGGCTCTACCGGAAGAGGTCTACATTTCCTAGTGGTAACTGACCAATGGTCCTGATATCCAGAGGTGGAGCTGGTCGAGTCCCAAGCCACCGACCACACCACCCTGGCCATGGACAAGATATTTGCTACCCACGGTTTCCCCATCGAGTTATGTTCTGACAATGGGTCAACTTTTCAAGGACAATCGTTTGCTCGATACTGCGAAGAGAGAGGGATAAAACACCGAAAAGTCACCCCACTATGGCCAAGAGCCAATGGAGAAGTAGAGCGGTTCATGCGCACACTAAACAAGGTGTTTCGCATATCCGAAAATGGAGGTGAAGATCTTCGACGGAACTTGTTCGACTTTCTCCGGGAGTATCGCACAACACCTCATCGATCGACTGGAATAGCCCCTGTGGAGGCACTCTTAAAGAGGATCCCAAGAGGACTCATACCTGAATAAGAGGGGAGACAACCAGGAGTGATCGACAATGACCAAGTACTACTAGAAAGGTCATGGAGAAACGAGAATGAAACAGCGCGGAGAAGACTGCCAGAAAAACAGATTGCAGTTGGAGATACCGTGTTGGTGCGGAACAGAAGAGCAGAGGGAAAGCTGTCGACAACTTACGAGACCCAACCACTGGGTGTAACATATGTGAAAGGTACTATGGTCACCGCAGCCAATGCCAGAGGAACGGTCACCAGAAATGTGTCGTTTTTCAAGCGCATCAGGGCCGCTGGAGATGAGACAACAGCAGAAGAGGTCCCGGAACAATGGGCAGAGACAGGGATGGAGGACGCTACCCCAACGGCAGATCACAAGACTTCGGAAGCTCCTGGTGACGCTGCACCACGATATCCGAGCAGGGCTGGACGACGACTTCCCCAGAGGTTCCGAGACTTTATTATGGACCCTGCATTATAGGCAGGGAAATGTGTCGGTGCATATACGAAGAATGAACCAGGTTGTATTGTTGCAGTGAATTGTTAACTGTCGTTTCTGGAGTAAGTTGTTAATTGTTTGTTTCCGGGGAAAAGGAGGGATGTTGTGTACTGCGTACACGAGGTACGCATGCGCGAGCCTCTAGGGAGCTTGCGCATGCACGTTATAGTAATAAAGGCGGTGCCCGGCAGTTCGCGCCGGAGAGCGGAGCCATCACACGTCTCCGGCGTGTGTTCTTTGGATGCATGGGTGCGTGTGGTTGCATGCATGTGTGACGGCCATCGGCCAACCCCTCACAATACAAAAGGTATCAGGCGTGAGTGCTTAGCTCACTGTGCTAGCTGCCCGGCTGACTGTGATGGTCTAAAGGTTTAATGAGCTGAATATATCAGGAGCATTCCTATTTTCACGTCAGGGATCGACAATCTATCCAGAACACAGCAGTATAACCTTTCTGGGAGTTGAGACACTTGAACAAGGGTACAATACTCTAATTCTTTAGGGAAAAATCCAAACTTTCTCAAAATGTTTTGGATTTTTTCAAAATGTAATGTTTTCTATTATTGTTTCTTCATTTCCAGTTTATCTTGTTGTCATATTATCTAGAACAACATTAGTTTAAAAATGGCTGCCATCACCCGATGGATCGTCCTCAGGTGGCTCCTCATTCATGAAACACTTGCACACGCCTCCTGTGATTTCCAAACATGTATTCTTGTCATTCCATGTTTTAGGGTATACACAGCCATTATTCACATGCTGGGAACCGTTTCTGCTGGTCTGCGACCCTTTGTTGTTCACTGAGCCGCCAGGAGCCATCTTGATGGGTTCCTTCATCTTTCTAGAGTCTTCCTCGCTGGATCATTTCTACTGGCTTGAAGGTCATTATTGTGGGAAGGCCAGGCATTCTTCTCCTTGTTCATGGGGGTCATCATTTTGCTCAGGGTTCAATCCCCTGGGCACCATATCCTGTAAATCGCACTGTGGATAGAGTCCTATACTTATCCGAATTGTTTCGCTGTGCTGGATTTGTTTTTATAAAAAACACCACTGTGAGTACTTTCCTTGGGTATTGGGTGTGTAATGCATAAATGGGTTTACAAAACGACTTGAAATATCTCTTAATATGCTCCAACACCATTTCTATCAGATTTCGATCTAGCAACTCTTTCTGAATGTGATCCCAAAAAAGACTATGGCACTGATTTCCTTGCGTCCTAGAGTTTATTCTTTTGCACATGTGGAACCAATGACCCACAGCCAATATGTGCCTTGAAAAAGGACACCCTCAAAGATGATCAGAGCCATTCTTGGAGATGCTGCTCCAGACATGGACTTTAAGGGTGGACTGCGGCTGTGGTGTACTAGACAGGTGCCCAATCTTCCGAAAAGCCACCCTATTGAAGTGCCCAAGTGCAAAAGATGTTTCATCTCAGTCATGAATGGGACACGCTGGAATCCCAGCATGCCGAGTTCTCTGCATGGTGAACACTGGGTTGTCAGAAGCATCGTCCCCGTTTTATGACCAGTGTTCACCACACAGAGGCTTGGAGTGTAGCGATGATAGGAGTTAGATGGCCTGGGACAGACAATATGAGGGTGGAGGGTTGAGCCACCCATTATTGGTGAAAGAGGCAAATGGATCAGGGATTGTGTGAGTGGTGCAGGGATAGGTATGGAGTTGGGGATCGAGGTGGTGTAGAGAACAGGGTGTGGGTAGGAGGTGAATGGCAGAGGAAAAATAGGTAGACTTGGTGGGAGGAATTAATTGGGAGATTCTGTGGGAGCGGCATTTGCTGGATAGGATTTGATGGGACATGGTTTCAGGGAGAGGGCTTACAGGTTGGGAACATAGATCCATCTTGTCCACTATTTTGGCTGCAGCACCTGCTTTTCCTTGTTAACATTATGTATTCTAGCTGACAGTCTAGAAGACAATAGAAACACAACCTTTCTACATCATGCATGCACAGGCTCTGCATGTGAACACTACAAAAAATGTAAGGCTCTATTGTTTACCCCATGTACGGGTGAAGATTCAGATGCAAGACACATGGTTTGTAAGTGTGTTGGCATAAACATTCATTTTTTAGAAAGTCAGGAAAGCCCATGTCTGCTCCTATATCTAAGAGGTGTTTCCCAGCCTCAACTAAAACTGAGGATGCTGTCAGAATATCTGTCAAAAGAAATATAGTAGACTGTCCTATGTCCCAAATCTATGTCCGTCCCTTACACTTCAAAGGAAAACTAGATAACTAACTCCACCCTGATTCCAGAAAGGTGGTTTCTTCCTTCTGGATGGTTACAAGCAGTTTGTGACTGTTTGGGGAATATCACTCTTTCCCTGGCCGTTACCAGGCCTTTCGATATAGTTCCACACACATGGAGGGGGAGGTCTCTGTTTGCCAGGCCTTCATAGGCAACGCTTTACAGTTTCACAAAGATGGGGGGACATCTCTCCCTTCCCCAAGCCTTTCTTAGGCCCTATTTCAATATTACCAATGATTGCCGTGGTTTTGCCAGAGGATATCTCTCTGCTCCCTGTGTCTTCTTTTGACCTTTGCTAATGGATATCTCTATCCCCATGGTCTCTCTTCCAGTTATCTGGGCATGGTTTTCCCAGAGGATATCCTTCTCTTAGCCTAGTATTCTCTTGACCATTGCCAAAGGATATCTCTCTCCCCTTGGTCTTCTCTTCCAGTTTTGTGGGTCCCTGGCCCTTTCCTCAGGCTTATAATATCTCTTACTCAGTCCTGGTTCACTATCCTGCCAGGCATTGTTTTGCAAATACAACTCTTCAATCCTTTCAACATTGGGGTCCCAGCCCCCTTTCTCATGTTTATAATGTCTCTTAATCAGACCCTGTTCACTATCCTGCCATGCACTGTTTCTCATACAAAATCTTCTGGAATTCTTCCAAGTAATGGCATGAGGAAGATGACGACTCTTGTACTCTAATTGGTTGTTCTCAACCATTGGTTTTACCCCATGGATTTCTCTTTTGCCCTGACTCAGGTGCATCTCTTCCCCTCAGGGTCTCAACAGGGTCCTTGGTCTGCCCCTTCTTTGTAGAGCAATTCCCAATTCATCAACACAGCTCTCTTTACGGATTTCCTCAACCCCAGGGATGTGCTCCTTACCCCTGCTCCACAGGTTTTTTCTCTCTCCAGCTTTCCAGATGTCTCTCGCCCATGGAAGTCGTGCAATGGTTCCACAACCCTGGGTCCCTCACAGGTGCAGCAGGTCCTCCTTCCAACCTCCAGCTCGCCACTGGATACCTGTTTCTCCCAGTGTGCTCCGTTTGTCTCAATAGCATGCTCTGCTGGGACACGTCTGCTGTCCCGGTCTCCCACACCCCCTGTTCCCGGCACGGCAGCTCCCTCTAGCTTGCGATTCCTCCAGGGAGGATCTGACCCAAGAGAAGTCTTTCCTCTCTTTTTATCTTCGGTCCACTCATGTGTGGTTGAAAGCTAGCAAGTTCGCTAGTATGTTCGCTTTGGTTCAGCAGAGTGCTCCTCACCCTTCCTCGTCACAGTATGGCGTTTTTCATATTCATAGACAGGTCTACTCTGCATAAAGTAATTCTGAGTAGAAAGAGGAGGTAAAGAGGATGGGAGTGTTTTGGTCCTAACAATTTGGGGGATGTGTTTTTGGGGTTACAGGGGCAGTTGTTATACCACAATCTCCCTTCATAGTCTTCCCTTCCTCCATGGGATCCTCCCACTGAGTACCATCCCCGCACTGGGCTATCAGGTATCATGGGAGGGATCCCTCTCGGGGGAAGAAGTGACGACATCAAGGAATTTGTCACACCTATCAGGTTACAACACCACCACCCAGTCTGTATAATTTGCCCAATTATAAAATTAGGACCTCAAGCCTCAGAATCCAAAGCAATAACCAGGACTGGATAAGCTCAGACAGATTGGAATGGATCATGATGCTAAATACAATATAGGCAAACAAAGGGGGGTCTGGGAATCTCTCTACCAGCACGAACACAGCCCAATGACCTGTTCTTGGGTGAATAACCCCTGGGAGAGACTCTACCAAGTCTTTAGCTCACTGTCCTTTTCACAGAGAAGAAATTTCCCCGCATATCAGCCTTTGTCCTGCCCATGGGCAGTCCAGCGCCGAAATGCTAGGCAATTCTCCTCTGAACAAGAGTACCATCAGTAACCCCATACACGTGTTTCAGCCTTGTTGGGCATCATCAGTGAGGTGAAACTGTTGCCTCTCTAAGAACAGTGAGCAAGGGGTCCACGTCTGGATTGCCCTGTTAACTTAGGGTGAAACCCAAAGTTAATGTATGCAAACAAAGGGGGGTCTGGGAATCTCTCTACCAGCACGAACACAGCCCAATGACCTGTTCTTGGGTGAATAACCCCTGGGAGAGACTCTACCAAGTCTTTAGCTCACTGTCCTTTTCACAGAGAAGAAATTTCCCCGCATATCAACCTTTGTCCTGCCCAGGGGCAGTCCAGCGCCGAAATGCTAGGCAATTCTCCTCTGAACAAGAGTACCATCAGTAACCCCATACACGTGTTTCAGCCTTGTTGGGCATCATCAGTGAGGTGAAACTGTTGCCTCTCTAAGAACAGTGAGCAAGGGGTCCACGTCTGGATTGCCCTGTTAACTTAGGGTGAAACCCAAAGTTAATGTATGCAAACAAAGGGGGGTCTGGGAATCTCTCTACCAGCACGAACACAGCCCAATGACCTGTTCTTGGGTGAATAACCCCTGGGAGAGACTCTACCAAGTCTTTAGCTCACTGTCCTTTTCACAGAGAAGAAATTTCCCCGCATATCAACCTTTGTCCTGCCCAGGGGCAGTCCAGCGCCGAAATGCTAGGCAATTCTCCTCTGAACAAGAGTACCATCAGTAACCCCATACACGTGTTTCAGCCTTGTTGGGCATCATCAGTGAGGTGAAACTGTTGCCTCTCTAAGAACAGTGAGCAAGGGGTCCACGTCTGGATTGCCCTGTTAACTTAGGGTGAAACCCAAAGTTAATGTATGCAAACAAAGGGGGGTCTGGGAATCTCTCTACCAGCACGAACACAGCCCAATGACCTGTTCTTGGGTGAATAACCCCTGGGAGAGACTCTACCAAGTCTTTAGCTCACTGTCCTTTTCACAGAGAAGAAATTTCCCCGCATATCAGCCTTTGTCCTGCCCAGGGGCAGTCCAGCGCCGAAATGCTAGGCAATTCTCCTCTGAACAAGAGTACCATCAGTAACCCCATACACGTGTTTCAGCCTTGTTGGGCATCATCAGTGAGGTGAAACTGTTGCCTCTCTAAGAACAGTGAGCAAGGGGTCCACGTCTGGATTGCCCTGTTAACTTAGGGTGAAACCCAAAGTTAATGTATGCAAACAAAGGGGGGTCTGGGAATCTCTCTACCAGCACGAACACAGCCCAATGACCTGTTCTTGGGTGAATAACCCCTGGGAGAGACTCTACCAAGTCTTTAGCTCACTGTCCTTTTCACAGAGAAGAAATTTCCCCGCATATCAGCCTTTGTCCTGCCCAGGGGCAGTCCAGCGCCGAAATGCTAGGCAATTCTCCTCTGAACAAGAGTACCATCAGTAACCCCATACACGTGTTTCAGCCTTGTTGGGCATCATCAGTGAGGTGAAACTGTTGCCTCTCTAAGAACAGTGAGCAAGGGGTCCACGTCTGGATTGCCCTGTTAACTTAGGGTGAAACCCAAAGTTAATGTATGCAAACAAAGGGGGGTCTGGGAATCTCTCTACCAGCACGAACACAGCCCAATGACCTGTTCTTGGGTGAATAACCCCTGGGAGAGACTCTACCAAGTCTTTAGCTCACTGTCCTTTTCACAGAGAAGAAATTTCCCCGCATATCAGCCTTTGTCCTGCCCAGGGGCAGTCCAGCGCCGAAATGCTAGGCAATTCTCCTCTGAACAAGAGTACCATCAGTAACCCCATACACGTGTTTCAGCCTTGTTGGGCATCATCAGTGAGGTGAAACTGTTGCCTCTCTAAGAACAGTGAGCAAGGGGTCCACGTCTGGATTGCCCTGTTAACTTAGGGTGAAACCCAAAGTTAATGTATGCAAACAAAGGGGGGTCTGGGAATCTCTCTACCAGCACGAACACAGCCCAATGACCTGTTCTTGGGTGAATAACCCCTGGGAGAGACTCTACCAAGTCTTTAGCTCACTGTCCTTTTCACAGAGAAGAAATTTCCCCGCATATCAGCCTTTGTCCTGCCCAGGGGCAGTGTACTGTAAAGACATGTCATATAAACACAGCACAAACTAACCCCCCAAACATCTTTACATGAGAGCAAAAGACTTGGTAGAGTCTCTCCCAGGGGTTATTCACCCAAGAACAGGTCATTGGGCTGTGTTCGTGCTGGTAGAGAGATTCCCAGACCCCCCTTTGTTTGCATACATTAACTTTGGGTTTCACCCTAAGTTAACAGGGCAATCCAGACGTGGACCCCTTGCTCACTGTTCTTAGAGAGGCAACAGTTTCACCTCACTGATGATGCCCAACAAGGCTGAAACACGTGTATGGGGTTACTGGTGGTACTCTTGTTCAGAGGAGAATTGCCTAGCATTTCGGCGCTGGACTGCCCCTGGGCAGGACAAAGGCTGATATGCGGGGAAATTTCTTCTCTGTGAAAAGGACAGTGAGCAAAAGACTTGGTAGAGTCTCTCCCAGGGGTTATTCACCCAAGAACAGGTCATTGGGCTGTGTTCGTGCTGGTAGAGAGATTCCCAGACCCCCCTTTGTTTGCATAAATACAATATAGTATGTGTACTGTAAAGACATGTCATATAAACACAGCACAAACTAACCCCCCAAACATCTTTACATGAGAGCAAATGTAAAGTGTATCTCATGCCATGGAGATAGAAGATGGCAGACCACACAAGGTAAATCCTGTCAGTGATGAGCTATTGCTGGATTTCACTAATGGAATGCCCACTTTCAAGAATATTCATCAACTTGGCCTTCATCACTTGGCTAATGATTTTAGGCATTGCAGGACCAGCACATAGAGTGGCTCATGCATTGCAATGCACAACACATAACAACATATTTTCTCAAATGTGGGTATTTTAAATGGAATAGGATAGGAGGAGGAGAGTTACACAAGGCAAGCAAAAGTGGCCAGTTGAATTGTTTCATTGTGTACCATCCTAAACATCACTATGAGGCCATATTGGCCATTTTCATCCCTGGTAGACAGAAACTCACCCATGTAAAGAGGTGGCAACAGGCACTTTGTAGGAGGGCAACACCTCAATATCAGTGGTTCTTCCCTCATAGCAACCCAAACCAAATGTTGTCATCAGAATCTTTTTGGGAGAGACTGATAGCTGGTCATGAAGTAAGTCTTACAATTGAAGTGTTGAAAGTGCCAAACTCCACAACCCAAAATGCTAAGGCAAGAAATAAAAAAAAGCCACCCAGAGCAGCAGAGCACATTTCAATGAAGAATATTAAGAAGTGTAACCTGCCAAGCAAATGGCCATGGAGCTGTTGTGACTCATAATAGGATCCAAAAGTCTGCACATACTTCAATCTAGCGGCACATTTTAAACCAGTAGTACTGTAATCTAAAGATGTGACGGCAGAGTGGGAAATATAACCCAGCACTGAGATTATGATCGATGCTGATATGACTTTCACCTCTCCAGCATCGTTGCACAGTCTGCCCCAGGCATGCTAGCATACGGAGTGTCTGCTTTTATATTATTGTGCTTGTCAACAGGCAGCGAAAAGCAAGACAATAAAATGTTAAAAAAGACAATTGAAAAGGGTGTTGGTGGAGGTCAGATTCATGCTCAGATCTCACGAGTAGCCTTTATTCAGAGACAATCTACCAACACTGTGATTGTGGGACTTGTGCAAGCATGCATAACCTTGAGCAGTGGACGTTATTTAATCTGGCCAAACCAGTGTCACTGAGCAAGCATCTAGTCCCACACTGTGAAGAGAGTGGAGAGGTGACTTTAGTTTCTCTTTTGGGGTAACAGCAATAGGAAGAAAAGAAATAAATCAATCATTGCAGAACCTCGTATTCCTCAACATTAGGCTCCCTCTCACCCTCATGCAATTCAGAAAAGAAGCCAAGACCCACTCCTTCAAAAAGCATGTTCCACTATCACTCTAGTTGACAGCCATCATTTTAGGCTACCCTCTTTCGACCTGTCTCAGTGACAGGGTTCCACCTGGGATCAAGAAGGACTAACAGGTCAAATGTTTTCACCAATTTTGAAAAGGGCTTGTTATAAGGTTGGGCAAGTCTAGGTAAAACAGGATATTGCCCCTTCTTCTTCTTGGTTTGACCTATAAGTGGGCTTTCCAGGGTTCCATACCCCACAACTCTCTTTATTGTGTTTTCTTGTGAGCAGGCATGTTAGTGGACTTAGCGTCAATGATAAGTCGAGAGTGGTGCCAGCGGTCTGCTTGCACTTCCTTCTGATCTAACTTTCCTCACCTCTCTAAACTCACAGCAAACTATCTGTCCCCACTTCATACTTCCTCCTACAGTCTCGTCCTGTCTGTGACCAGCAGCAAATACCCTTACCTGTGCTCTAACTAGATAGTTGATGTCACTCTCTTTCCTTTCCTCACCACCTGATGTTCTTTTGCCAAATTTCATTTATACTCCTGATGTTAATTTTACAGTCTGGTCAGTACCTACTTAAATTCGCTGCTACCTCCTCCTCAACGTGTTCCATCTCGAACGCCTTCATTGTCTATCCCTCCCCATGATGTTACCTCCTACGTGTCAGTGTTACTCTCTTATGTTGCTACCTCTTCCTTCTTTTTAAAAATTGTTTTATTATTGTGTTCTAGTCGAAGATACGACTTTTCACTTTTACAGTACACAAGAAAATACTAGAATTAGCATTCATTCATACAATATCAGATCAAATAAATTCATTATTTTCTTATAAAACCTAATATTTGGAGCACTTTCAACATCAATTGTAAGACTTACTTCGTGACCAGCTATTAGTCTCTCCCAAAAACATTCCGATGACAACCAGTCTGCTCTATCAACAAATCGACCAAGCAAACTGGCTCTCATCACTATGGTGACCCTAGAATTGATTATTATATATTTAAAAGACTGCTTTGTAGTCTGGTCACAAAGAGAGCAAAAGTCAACACCATCTGTAGACTTATCCCGAATCAGATGAAATTTAGGCAGAACCTTAAGAATACCAGACTCAAACAAGTCCTGGATGAAGCATGGCCCCATTTATATGGGGTCTGGATAGATATCTCCAAGGGTTTTGAAAGTTGGAGGCATGTGGCCTGCCAGAATTCCTGCTAGCAAAAATACTGAGCCTGCATGAAGATTCTAATCTACGACTAAGATTAAATGCGCAGAGTGATCTCTCTACTCTGGTTCCAACTCGGCGAGGGGTGAGGCAGGGGTGCATTATTGCCCCCTGCCTTTTTAATCTTTAACTTGCTGACTTATCAGAAGCATTAGATCAACAAACGCTACTTAGTCCTAACATTGGTCTTCAGTTTATAAATTGGATTGCCTATGCCGATGATATAGTCCTGCTTAATTACACACCGATAGGCCTACAGTGACTTTTGAACGCTCTTGGTGATTATGCTATAAAAAATGATCTCCAAATAAATCCAAATAATTGCAATATAGTAACTTTCAAGAGGCCTTTGAAGACCACCCCAAACATGAAGCATTAAGAGGACTTTGCAAAATCAATTGGTCCCTCTCGCAAAAGAAGTCACTTATCTGGGTTTCAAGCTGAGTCCTTTTCCAACACTTGCTCAGTTCGACTTGAAGCAAAGAATACATTGGTACAGTTGGTATGTCAAATGAAAAAACTGTGCAATACCTACTGTACATTCTCAATATCTCCTTTGATAATATTTTATATATCTAAGGTTGGTCCATTGCCACTTTATGAATTGGATATAAAATCCCAATCTCAAATGTTGAACTGGACTAGAATGGAGGAGAAGATATGGAGGAAAGTTTTGTGTCTCGCTCAGAGCCTCCCAATGTCAAGTTTGAGGTACGAGTTAGGGTTACAATCTTTACAGATGTATATAGATTGGAAAACGACCTCGCTATACAGATGTACAGTGGTGCCCCAGACAAATTCTTTGTATAAAAATATAGCTTCCCAGTTAAAAAAAGGGTCTAGTCCAGTTTTAGTTCAATTGGGAAAAATGTGTCATTAAGATCTTGCTACAGAGTGATCTAGTAGGGACTGATTTAATTATGAATCATATGGGTGTGGTGGCTTTGGCTCAAATGGACTGGATTCGAACTATAACAGAGATGCGTAGATTGGCAATTTCAAGATCTTTGTCTATTTACGATAAGCCTAGAGATTTACTGCTAACGTACTTAAGACGTTTTCCAAATTCAAAATTGAGGTTGGAATTCTTAAGGTTCTGCCTAAATTTCATCTGATTCGGGATAAGTCTACAGATGGTGTTGACTTTTGCTCTCTTTGTGACCAGACTACAAAGCAGTCTTTTAAATATATAATAATCAATTCTAGGGTCACCATAGTGATGAGAGCCAGTTTGCTTGGTCGATTTGTTGATAGAGCAGACTGGTTGTCATCGGAATGTTTTTGGGAGAGACTAATAGCTGGTCACGAAGTAAGTCTTACAATTGATGTTGAAAGTGCTCCAAATATTAGGTTTTATAAGAAAATAATGAATTTATTTGATCTGATATTGTATGAATGAATGCTAATTCTAGTATTTTCTTGTGTACTGTAAAAGTGAAAAGTCGTATCTTCGACTAGAACACAATAATAAAACAATTTTTAAAAAGAAGGAAGAGGTAGCAACATAAGAGAGTAACACTGACACGTAGGAGGTAACATCATGGGGAGGGATAGACAATGAAGGCGTTCGAGATGGAACACGTTGAGGAGGAGGTAGCAGCGAATTTAAGTAGGTACTGACCAGACTGTAAAATTAACATCAGGAGTATAAATGAAATTTGGCAAAAGAACATCAGGTGGTGAGGAAAGGAAAGAGAGTGACATCAACTATCTAGTTAGAGCACAGGTAAGGGTATTTGCTGCTGGTCACAGACAGGACGAGACTGTAGGAGGAAGTATGAAGTGGGGACAGATAGTTTGCTGTGAGTTTAGAGAGGTGAGGAAAGTTAGATCAGAAGGAAGTGCAAGCAGACCGCTGGCACCACTCTCGACTTATCATTGACGCTAAGTCCACTAACATGCCTGCTCACAAGAAAACACAATAAAGAGAGTTGTGGGGTATGGAACCCTGGAAAGCCCACTTATAGGTCAAACCAAGAAGAAGAAGGGGCAATATCCTGTTTTACCTAGACTTGCCCAACCTTATAACAAGCCCTTTTCAAAATTGGTGAAAACATTTGACCTGTTAGTCCTTCTTGATCCCAGGTGGAACCCTGTCACTGAGACAGGTCGAAAGAGGGTAGCCTAAAATGATGGCTGTCAACTAGAGTGATAGTGGAACATGCTTTTTGAAGGAGTGGGTCTTGGCTTCTTTTCTGAATTGCATGAGGGTGAGAGGGAGCCTGATGTTGAGGAATACGAGGTTCTGCAATGATTGATTTATTTCTTTTCTTCCTATTGCTGTTACCCCAAAAGAGAAACTAAAGTCACCTCTCCACTCTCTTCACAGTGTGGGACTAGATGCTTGCTCAGTGACACTGGTTTGGCCAGATTAAATAACGTCCACTGCTCAAGGTTATGCATGCTTGCACAAGTCCCACAATCACAGTGTTGGTAGATTGTCTCTGAATAAAGGCTACTCGTGAGATCTGAGCATGAATCTGACCTCCACCAACACCCTTTTCAATTGTCTTTTTTAACATTTTATTGTCTTGCTTTTCGCTGCCTGTTGACAAGCACAATAATATAAAAGCAGACACTCCGTATGCTAGCATGCCTGGGGCAGACTGTGCAACGATGCTGGAGAGGTGAAAGTCATATCAGCATTGATCATAATCTCAGTGCTGGGTTATATTTCCCACTCTGCCGTCACATCTTTAGATTACAGTACTACTGGTTTAAAATGTGCCGCTAGATTGAAGTATGTGCAGACTTTTGGATCCTATTATGAGTCACAACAGCTCCATGGCCATTTGCTTGGCAGGTTACACTTCTTAATATTCTTCATTGAAATGTGCTCTGCTGCTCTGGGTGGCTTTTTTTTATTTCTTGCCTTAGCATTTTGGGTTGTGGAGTTTGGCACTTTCAACACTTCAATTGTAAGACTTACTTCATGACCAGCTATCAGTCTCTCCCAAAAAGATTCTGATGACAACATTTGGTTTGGGTTGCTATGAGGGAAGAACCACTGATATTGAGGTGTTGCCCTCCTACAAAGTGCCTGTTGCCACCTCTTTACATGGGTGAGTTTCTGTCTACCAGGGATGAAAATGGCCAATATGGCCTCATAGTGATGTTTAGGATGGTACACAATGAAACAATTCAACTGGCCACTTTTGCTTGCCTTGTGTAACTCTCCTCCTCCTATCCTATTCCATTTAAAATACCCACATTTGAGAAAATATGTTGTTATGTGTTGTGCATTGCAATGCATGAGCCACTCTATGTGCTGGTCCTGCAATGCCTAAAATCATTAGCCAAGTGATGAAGGCCAAGTTGATGAATATTCTTGAAAGTGGGCATTCCATTAGTGAAATCCAGCAATAGCTCATCACTGACAGGATTTACCTTGTGTGGTCTGCCATCTTCTATCTCCATGGCATGAGATACACTTTACATTTGCTCTCATGTAAAGATGTTTGGGGGGTTAGTTTGTGCTGTGTTTATATGACATGTCTTTACAGTACACATACTATATTGTATTTATGCAAACAAAGGGGGGTCTGGGAATCTCTCTACCAGCACGAACACAGCCCAATGACCTGTTCTTGGGTGAATAACCCCTGGGAGAGACTCTACCAAGTCTTTTGCTCACTGTCCTTTTCACAGAGAAGAAATTTCCCCGCATATCAGCCTTTGTCCTGCCCAGGGGCAGTCCAGCGCCGAAATGCTAGGCAATTCTCCTCTGAACAAGAGTACCACCAGTAACCCCATACACGTGTTTCAGCCTTGTTGGGCATCATCAGTGAGGTGAAACTGTTGCCTCTCTAAGAACAGTGAGCAAGGGGTCCACGTCTGGATTGCCCTGTTAACTTAGGGTGAAACCCAAAGTTAATGTATGCAAACAAAGGGGGGTCTGGGAATCTCTCTACCAGCACGAACACAGCCCAATGACCTGTTCTTGGGTGAATAACCCCTGGGAGAGACTCTACACGATAGGCATTACTAGACCATTTAGAGTGGTAGAGAAACCCCTTCTAAAACCTATTTGCTGCTTTGATAGAATGTTTTTATCTATGGCCCAGGCTTCCAAAGCCCTCAATACCACCCCCGCAAAAAATCATACCATTTGCATTCGGAAGGGGGCGATCAGGCTGTAATTGGCAGGATCCACCCAATCTCCCTTCTTGTAGATAGGAATAATGACAGCAGTTTTCCAAAATTCTGGAGGGACCCACTCTTCAAAACCTCACCAAACAAAACCAGCAAGGTTTTAGACTAGAGATCTACAGATTTATGTATGGAGTTGCTCAGACCATTCGGGCCCGCTGCCCTGGAAGATAAAGATCTTATAATTAGATATGATATGATGTCTTCACTTAAGTTCAGCCTCCAAGCTATGTGAAATCTCATTTTAAATATAGATGTTAAAGGTCTCTTATGAATGGCACCAAAGTAATTACACCAAGTTGTCTCCTCAATAATGTTGCTTTGGAGGCTGCACTGTGAAACCTGGGGGCGATTAACTAGGGACCAAACATTTCGTGAGTTATTATTCGCCAGCTCTCTCAGCAATAATTCCCTGTCTTGTTGATGATGTAAGTATCTGTGTGAACAAGACCACTGTTTAAAATTTGTATGCAGAATCTTCAATTCAAATTGATATGCTTGCTGAGTTTCGGTTGTATGTTTTAGGCCCACATTGATTGCCTCAAGGCTCTTTTCCTGAGCCATGTTTCATCATCAGAATAATGTTTATGTGTTTGGCACTTTATGGGGCTGTGAGTTCCGGGCGGGTCAAGATCTTACAGAAAATCCAGAAAATTGTTTGTGTTACATGCTCTACTCAGCTCCAGCTTAGTCAAATCATTTACAGCTCTTAGTAGGTTGTTATTTAAAGAAGCAACCCCCTTTCTAAATTTTACTATTCTGTTTTTACCATTGTTTTTACCTCAGGTCAGAGCGATATATTCTACTTCAACCCTTGATGTTCTACAGGTAAAAATACCTGTGAGCACATTGTGGTTGCTGTTACCACCACCTACGACCCGAAAGGTTTTACACCTAGCAAATAGATCTTCAGAGAGAAATAAATAATGTATGGTTGAACCCGCCAAGCCCTTCTTCCATGTTAACGCTGGTAGAATATCCCTCTGAACATTCCCAATAGCAATCGCAAGATTACAACTCTTTCCTACCATTTACAGTGGGCTTTCGGTATGTTGTTTTCAACCCCATCAATCGCGACGTTATACATAGTGAATTTAAATCTCCTGCTAGTATTATACCTGCAGATCCATATGTAATTTTTACTCTCAACAGCAGGTCTGACAGTGACTCGAAAAAAAATGTTAGATTCGAGCAGGCAGGATTCCAGTAAATATTAACCACCACCATTTCCTTCGGATACAAACTTGCTCTCATGGTTACTTTGACAGCTAACAGGCCTTGGATTAGAGTGGGAATTAATTCAAATTTTCTACCTATTGAATTCCGCAATACAATTAGGTGTCCTCCAGCAGATTGCACTCCCTTACCCTGAATCGCTAACTGCTCCACTATAAAGAAATCATCCATCTTGAAACGATGGATTAACCAGGTTTCTTGAAATAGTATTAGGTCATAGCTGCCAGATATTGCCTCTCTCATTAATTTGTTCTTAAAAGAGCTGGAACCCCGCGTGTTCCAGCCCAACAGTCAGAGATCTCTATTGACTAGAGTTTATCCTTGGTCACCCCTAACTTCCAAAGGTTTTGGCTCAGAATGTCCGGTAACAGGGACCAAACCTTTGCCTTAGTCTCATTCATCAAAGTTGACTTTCCTCAGGCTAGCGTTGTACTTCTTGTATTTGATGTTCTTGGTGAGGAGGAAATGCCTGCCTGGTGTATTGCTCTGCCCTCTCCTCTCAACTCTCGCCTATGATTGTTATCCTGGACATTGTGACTGACAAGCTCTGATGAAATCTCAAGTCCTAACTTTCTTAGCTCAGCGCTAGCCGCTAGCAATGCGTTGCACCTAGCCTTGTTTTTAAGGCCATTTTAGCTATAAATGTACAGTTTCCATACAGGAAGCCAACATGCTCTATGCCATTAGTAGAAAAGAGGTACAGAACAGGATTTTTTTTTAAGGTTGATAAGATAGCACTACATTTTAAAGCCTTAGTGTCCTTTCCTTTTTTTGATTGTTTAAGCCATATCCTAGGAATGGTGAATGGTTGACTGGCCGAGGAATCTAAGTCCGGTTCTACTCGAGCCACTACTGCAACATCATTCATATTCCAATCCCCCTGTGAGCCTTTTTTGGAAGAAGACTGCCAATGGGTTTCATTCTCTGTTGACACAGCCTCCAAACCGGATCCTAAATTATTTGCATTCACTCTCAAGTCACTCTCTGGTACTTGATTTGCTAATGACGTGACAAGAGTAGCGGGAGATGCTTGAATTCTTTTTACCACAATAGAATATCTGCTCCCACTTGATTGGATCCTGGACCTTTTCTGTTTGCACTCTGATGTTAACTTTACAAACAGGTCCAGTAAGATCATTGGGCCTCACTACGAGTATGGCGGTTAGTGGTAAAATTGGAGGTAACTTGGTTACCTCTAATTTTACCACTAGGCCAAATTATGAGTTTTGGCTTTGAGTTGAAAATTTATCTCCAGCAGAACCCTGGAGGTAAATTGTGCTGCTCAACGCCCAAAAATTGGCAGAATTGTTGTAATTACAGTGGCGGTAATTCTGCCACAGTAATTCCGTAAATGGTAATTCCAAAGGACCCAAAATAAATTGGGATTTACACCGCTACCACCACTTGTAATCCTGTTTTAAATCCACAGGACCAAGTGGTGGTAACTGCGAATCCGTTTGGTGATATTTCAGAGGATTTACCTCTGAATTACCTCCAAATTCTTAATGAGGCCCACATTATGTCCTAAATCTCTTTCTGAGACTTGATCTATTGATGATGTTACAGAAGTAGAGGGAGCTACCTGATTTTTCTTTTGCCACAATAAAATATAGGGTACCATTGAATTGACTCCTGAACTTTTACTGTTTGTATTTCGATGGTAACTTTAGGGGCGGGTACAGTAAGATCGTTTGTCAGAGAGCTGGCAATTTGCCCTTGAGAGACTTGCATCTGGCGCTGACCTCTTTGCGTCTCCGTACCTTCAGAGCTGGAGCTTTGCTGTTCCATGTCGCTCGAGGTGACCACGAGCATTTGCAAATGTTCAGTTGATTCTTTATTAGAAATGGACATTTACTGAGGAAATTTGTTTTATCTACTTTTTCCTCCCATTATATCTGCTCTTTTTTTATTAAGTCCATCTCTAAGGTGTAAGTATCGACAGCTCATTACATTTGGTCTTTTTTATTAAGTCCATCTCTAAGGTCGACGTATTGACAGCTTCAGTTAAATCAATAATCCTTTCTCCTTTGCCATCAGAGTCATTAGCCGCATGAGCCATTCTCCTAAATTCTTCCAGGACTGATTCTGACAGCGGGGTATCATCCCAGACCTGATTTGGCCCCTCTGCTGTTGGTGTATGCACGATTCCATCTTTCTTAGTGTCGCACTGGTATGCGTTATAAGACAGGACTAACAGATTTCCATGAATTATTTCCATCAACTGATTGGATTCAGTGATTTTATTGTACAAGGTGTTGATGTTGAGCTCCTGTTTTTTCACTTCCATCTTCAACGCCTTGATAAAATACATTACAGTTTTATTTTTTGCTGATTTCAAACCAACTAAAGACGAGTCACAGACAGCAACCTCCTTGGTTAGTTCCATTAAAATGACTGAATGCACCTGCACTTCACTTTTCAGTAGTTCGAAGACGTACACCAATGACGTCAAAACGAAATTCAGAGCTAGTAGAGTTTAATCGTGTTTGCCTATCTGAATTACAGGCTCCATTCCAGGGGTGGGACAATTTGCGGGCTGGAATTGTTGAGGACTCTCTATCTGCTTAGATTGTATTGGACAAGCTAATATTGGTCTCATAACTGTAGATTGTATGAAGGAACTTGACGGTAGAAGGCATATTTTCTCCCCTGGGGTTGCGTTATTTGAAAACCCCACCACAACCTTCAGCCCCAATTCGCCGTCATTGACTTCATATAGGTCAGCGTCTCCCAAACTCCGACACTTCCTCTTGTTAAAGAATAATACCCCAAGCCACTTTCGAAAGCTGCCCTTAGGTCTTGAACTATTGTAGGGGTGGTAAAACCTTCACTTAAGCCGTCATGATTTGATAGGTCAGGTACCCCATGTATTGCTTTATTTTCATAGACTGTGCAATGGTCACCTGATCCAGAGTTCCCAATGGCGTGATTGCTTGGTGTTTGTTAGGCCTCTCCTCCTGGGGTAAAGCATCAAGTTCGGGTGCTCTTAGGTCGTCCCACATGGGAGTGCTACCCAAATTGTATATTTTTGTCATTTTTTGTTTCTTATTTCCTAGGACTTTGTCAATTAGCTTAATATAAGTTACTGAAGTATGCGACACGAACCGAAAGAGGTAAGAACTGTCTTTATTGTTCGCATACAAAGATTATCATCTACAATAACTGGCTCCCCGTACCGCAGCCTCCACCTTCACTCTCACATCCCCAACCGTCATCCTTTCACACGTCACTGCATTCCACATTCACTGCATACCACGGGCTGGAGGCCTAGAGACAAGAAGCCTCGGGACATGGAATACTACATCATCCCCCCCTTACACAAATTTAAAAAATTAATACCGGAAGGACAACTATTGAAAAACATTACATAGATAATTGAATGCAAACTTATTAAGTCATAAGGAGACTAACGAACCAGCATAACACAATTGCAATAATAAGTAAATTCACATGTCATAATCCCTAGACCAAAATGGTAATCTCCTCTCTCTTGAGCTACGCGCACTCCTATTATCAGACATCTCAACCACTTGTTGTCGTTGTGCATTATCTCCACCAGACTGTCTCACTCTCACCACATTATCATTTACCATATCCATACCCTTTAGAATATAGTCATCACCAAATAAATCACTCTCTCTTCTCCCAACTTTGGCTTGCATAAATCCCTCATTGTTTCCTTTCCACATCCACTTACTAACTCTATCCAGATTCCAAACAGATCGTCCAACAACTCTAACTGCTCTCTTGAACACTTGTACCACCTTAACAGGTCTGCTGTATTTAGATTCACCCTTTTTGACACTCCGTCCAAGTTTGATTCGCACAAAATCGCACAAAATCTCCAGGTAGAATTCTCAACCTAATTCTCAGGAGGAGTATTGTGTAAATCACACGTACCTTTCCGTTCGTCGCAGTTCCTAGATTCTGTCTTCACCACTTTCCTCCGATTAACCCATTCAGGATTTAATAATGTATTGGGAGCTCTTCCCCTCATTAATTCAAAAGGGGAAACCTCCATTCCTCTTTTAACTGACATCCTCGTGCTCCATACCCTCTCCTTTAAAACTTCATCAACTGGTATGTTGTTGCTCAATGCCAATTCCACTGCTTCTACAATTACACGGTTATATCTTTCCACCAACCCATTGGTTTGTGGGTGGTATAATGACGAAAACCTCCATTCAATTCCCATCTTCCTGGCAAAATCTTTCATTTCACTACTTCTAATCTGAACACCATTATCACTTATTATTACTACAAATCTGCATTAGAAACTTTACTACCTCACCTGTGTCAATTTTCTTCACCGCTTTGACTTCTACCCAACCTGAGTAATAGTCTACTAATACTATTAGGACCTTTTTCTCTCCCACTAACTTCATATATGGCCCAATGTATCAATCCCTAACATCTCCCATGGAGAATCATCCTTGTCCATGCTAATTGGCTTGGACTTGACAATCTTGCAACTTTTATCACTGTTTTGACATGGCCAACAATTCCTGATATATCTCTCAATCATAATATCCATGCCTGGCCACCAGTATTTCAAATGCACATTATTCTTAGTGCCTGTAATGCCGGGATGACCTTGATGTGCCTTTTCGATGAGCTCATCCCGAAACTTGTGTGGGGGAATTAATTTATCCCCTCTAACTAAAAATCCATCCTCCATTGACAACTCGTCTCTAATTTCCCAAAATCTCCAACAACCTTCGCTAATGACCTTTTTCTCTGGCCAACCTGATTCCGTGTACCTCTTTATCTCTTGCAACTCATCATCTTTGGCCAACTCCACCATCCACATCTCCTTGGATGTGACCTCAAAAATAGTCGCTACTCTTTCTTCATCAGAATCAGCAATTGTCTCATCGCTCTTCAATGGCAACCTAGACAAATAATCAGCAATTGTGTTCCTTTCCCTGGTACATACTTTACAGACAAATTGTAATCTTGTAATTTTAAACTCAATCTAGCTAATCTCGGTGAAGCTTTACACATCCCCTTCACCGTGAGAACTTCTATTAAAGGTTTGTGGTCAGTCTGAACTATAAATTTGTTTCCCCATAAATACTTTCTGAAATAATTCACTGCCCATGAACAAGCCAACAATTCCTTCTCAATCACAGAATATCTACCTTCTGTTTCAGAAATAGCCCTTGAAGCATGACTGATAGTTTTCTCATTTGCCTCTTCATCAATCTGTGTCAGCACTGCCCCTAAACCACTTCCACTGGCATCTACTGTGATCTTGGTCAATCTTCCATAAACAAATCCTCCCAATTCTATTGAGTTACAAATTCCTTGTTTTATACTTCCAACTGCCTTACTACATTCATCACTCCATGTAAATTTTGCATCCTTTTTTAACAGGCTCCTCAATGGTTCAGTGGTACTGGCAAAATTCCTAACAAATCTGTTGTAGTATTCACACAATCCCAAAAATGACCTTAACTTGTCTTTGTTTTTAGGTTCAGGGGACTCCTTGATGGCTTTCAATGCATCCCCTTTTGGCTTATAGCCCCTGCCATTCACTGCATGTCCTAAATACATTTACTATCTTCAACTTTCAATCCGACTTCCTCCAACCCCTTCAACACTTCCTTCAACCTCCTATCATGCTCCGCAGACCCCTTGCCAAACACTATTATATCATCTTGATATACAAGTGTCCCATTCAAACCTTTCAACACATTCGTCATAATTCTCTGGAATACTGCTGCTGCAGACGCCAAACCAAACGGCATGCGTTTGTATCGATACAATCCTTGAGGCGTAACAAATGCAGTAATATCTCTACAATCTTCTGTCAGGGATATCTGATGATAAGCGCTAGATAGGTCTAACGTAGAAAACACATCAGCATTATCAATACGATTTAGCATTTCGGATATGATAGGAAGTGGAAAAACATCTGTTGTAATGTTCTTGTTGACGTCTCTTAAATCCACACAAATCCTAGGTTTGCCATTTTTCTTTACTGCAATCACAATGGGGCTTATCTATTCAGACGACTCAATTTTCTCTATCACTCCTTCAGATTCTAACAAGGTCAATTCCTGTTCCACCTTTTCAGCAATAGCAAACGGAATGGGTCTGGATTTAGTATGTCTGACAGGAATTGCTCCCTTCTTAAGGCAAATTCTGTGTGAAAAATCTTTCAACAAACCCAATTTAACCGATTTGGCTTTTCTTTTTCTTTGACTTCCTTGCTTTTTACTGCTTGACTCTTGTTGACAACCAGGATTTGTTCTTCATTGCTTGGATCCAACCTGATCCTGAGTCCAGCTTGATCTCTCATACCCCAAAACATTTACCCCCTTTTCTGCCACGTATACCTTTACTTGAGATCTTCTGTCTTTAAATTGAACGATGCTCGAGAACCACCCAATCATCTCGATTTTGGATCCCTCAAATCCACCAGGGTTCAGAATGTCAGATGCCTCTATCCTGGTTTTGAGGCCACATTTTACTAAATTCTTCCAAGTTTTCTTGGTGATAATTGTCCATGGCGAACAACTATCCACTTTTACTTTTATTCTCCAGTTGTCCAAAAATACTTCACAACTCGGGCATTTGAATTCTCCATCAGGTGGTTCCCGTATAAGAAACACTTTCTTCATCCGATTCTTCTTCTTCTTCCATAATGGCAGATATCTTCTCCTTCTTCTACACATGACTGTGAAATGGCCTCTTATGCCACAATTTCCACATTTGTGTCCCAATGCGGGACATTGTCTTGCATAGGCATAGTGACCAACTCTGCCACAACTATAACATCTGTCTCCTTCCTTCTGTTGGTTATGCTGAGTTCTCTGATCATTCTGGGGTCTGGGTTCATTTTTCGCCCAAGCCTTCCCTCTATATGAATTTCCTCTCCTCATTCTGTTATTTCGTCCTGGTGCATTGACTTCAATCTTGTCTTTGTTCTTAGTATTTCCCCCTCCTCTGTCTTTCGGTCGAACTACATTGACCTGTGCTTGTTCCTCTGTTTCTTTTTCTTGTATCTCCTTGCTGCTCTGGCTATGTTTTTGCATACTTTGTATAGCCTCCTCTTTCTTGCTTTTCACCTCCTTCGAACAAAAATGAGTGTGTTCTACTCGCTTTGCTATTGCTATGGTTTCTGGCAGAGACGGATTACCCACCATCCACAATCTATCTTGGATTAAGTTATCTTTCGAGTGGATAATGATCTGATCTCGGATCAACTCATCCAAAGTGATGCCATTGCCAAATTGGCAAGTCTGTGATAGTACTCTCAGTGCGGAGACATATTCTTCAATGTTCCCATGTTCCTTCTGCACTCTAGTATAGAACTTGTACCTGTTTATGGCCACATTGGTTTCTGGAGCATAATATTTGTCCAATTGCCTGATCGCTCTGTGATGCTCATCAGCATCACCAGCTTCATCTCTAGTCAATTCTTGCAATTCTCTGAACTTCCTTTGCCCTTCCAACCCCAACGCATGTAGTAATAACAACTTCTTTTTTCGGGACGTGAGTTCCTCCTGTTCCACTGCCTGGATATAGTTCAACCAGAATTCTTTCCATTCTGACCATAAATCTGCCGGTTGACCTGGAGTTGGAAGGAAACTTGCTGGCGGTTGTATACTGATGCCCTGCATAATCCTGTAGTAAACTGATTTTTGTATCTGAATAAACTCTTATATACTCCTTAGGTGTAAGCTATGTATTATAATTTCTTTTTTTTTTTTTTTTTAAAAATACTGTGAGGAGGAGTGGATCACCATCTATTCCTTATTATTATTATTTTTTTTTAGAGTACTGTGAGGAGGAGGAGTGGATCACTGTCTACTCCTCATTCTGCCTGCTCTTCCTGTATTCAGGCAGATCAGGTAACTCGCTCCACTGCGGGTCCTTTTCTCTAAAGCTTCAATGGCCCGTAGCTTGGAGAGCGGGGACAGTTCCGCACAAACCAACGTATCAGACGTTAGTTCGGAGCAGCCGCTCTTGTCCTGACCCTATTTAACTGCACGAACCAACGCAATGCCAGTGCGCTAGTTCGGAGCATCTGCTCTCTGTCTGCACAAGCCTGCACGAAAAAGTGCAGCCACTCGGAGCACCCGCTCTCGGTGTGACTGCTGTCCCTGTTGCTGCTGCTCCCTCCGACCTGTGGGCTCTCAAGGCGCCGGCATCCTCGTCGCCATTTGAAGTATGCGACACAAACCGAAAGAGGTAAGAACTGTCTTTATTGTTCCCATACAAAGATTATCATCTACAATAACCGGCGCCCCGTACCGCAGCCTCCACCTTCACTCTCACATCCCCAACTGTCATCCTCTCACACGTCACTACATTCCACATTCACTGCATACCACGGGCTGGAGCCCTCGAGACAAGAAGCCTCGGGACATGGAATACTATAGTTACCAATGGCATAAAACCCAAAAGAATTCCAAATGAGAAACACCTTTTTGAATTGGAAATAAAGTTTGAGTTTGTTGCAGCAGAACCGCTCCAGTGAGAAATTCAAACAGAATCAGAAACATGCTGAGATCTGTGCGCTTTAATAGCTCCTTCCGCACACTTTTCACAAGAGCACGATTCAGCATAGTTGGCAAGTACCAGCAGTTCTGTGTGAAAAGTATCACTTCAGTAAGTAATATCTGAATAAATGGATTCACGTAGTCACAATACGGTCAATGAAATGTTATGAAAAGGAAGGTCATTGACCTTCTTACATGCAGTAATCACAAATGCCAAGTACGTTCACAGACAGTTGGTCACAGGGAATACTGCTCCAAGAATTGTGTGGTGGGGTGCTCCTCTTCCTCCAAATCAGCTTGTACTGAAGAAACACTGTAGGTAAAGCGGATAGGACTCCACTGACGACCACACTCGCTGCCGCACTTCGCGCCACAATCCACGAGGTGCTAATGTTTTTTAAGGTGTGTGGTGGGGGCTCCTCCTCCAAATCAGCAGGGACTGAAGAAATACTGTAGGTAAAGTGGGATAGGACTCCATTGATGACTGCACTAGCTCCCGCACTTCCTTTGCTTTGGATCTCAAGACCTCTTTCACTGGGGCTCCAATCACCCCCTCTCGACTTTACTGGTCTGGTATCTCCTCCTGTCCCCATCTTTCTCCTTACATTACTGCATGTTCTAATCCTTTCATTCTCACTCCCTCCCTCTCTATTTCTGTCTCTGTTGTCATAACCTCCCATCTGTTTATCACCCATCCTGTCCACTCTTGCCCTCTAATATCACCTCCTCCTTCTTCACCTTCTTAGCTCCTGCCAACTACTCCCATTTACATTCACCCTCTGATGTCATCACCTTCTTCTTCAGCTTTGCAACTCCTACCACCTCCTTCTGTTCACTCACCCTCTGATGTTACTAACTCCTCAATTAACTTCTTAGCTGTCGCCATCATTTCCTGATCTCCACTTTTGTCACCATTCCCCCTCCCCATCTATTCTGCCACAGGTTCTTCCACCTCTTTCCAGTTTTCAGGCTTCATCAAACACAAAACTCCTGCTCCTACAACCCACGCTACCTAGAGGTTGGTGCTTTTATAATGTGCCCCCATCTCCTGCTGGGTGGGCCTTTAACAAAGGGCCTGTACCAGTGGCTTGTAATTTGGTGAGGGCTAAGATTGCCTATCCTCCCTGTTGGCATCTGAGGTTGCTTTGGGTTCAATAGCTAGGCCAGGTATGCAATTAGCCTCGTCGTCACCTTGTTGGTTTTACTCTTTCTCTCCTGGGCCTCATGGGTGCTGCCGGTGCTATGGTGAACTCTTCAGTGTTTCCGGCATGTGTTTTACTGGTCGTCTGGGGAATTAGCAACATTGTATCCCCAGCAAGAGATTCTCTTGCACTGGAACAATGTTGTGGAAAAAGTTTTCCTACGCTGAGCTCTCAACATTTTGGGAATTTCCAAACTTGCAATATTGTATCCTCATTCCATGGAGTACACAGCTGGTCCTGGACATTCCTGCAGAATAGTTCTTTGATGTGCAGTGGGAGGTTGTAATAGTATTTAAACACTCATTACCATTGACTAATGCAGGAAACCCTCTTTCTTTAAGGGATACCTTCTTTTGGATCTACTCAAGGAGTGTAACAGGCTCTATTAGTTGGGGAGCAAGTGTACTAAGATTACCCGGCAGTGCCTTACAAGGTGTTTGGATAGGGGTGGAACTGTCGGGACTGGGCTGCCCTACAAGGCCAGTGAAGTGGGGGAAGGCCTAGCCTCCCAGGACTGGCTTGAGGTGGGGCACTGTGATTGTCCACTGCCATGTGGAAGGGACCAAGATGGGCTGACTCAGGGATCCTCCCAATGCACCCTTGCGGCCCATATCCACTGGCTCAGGGTGGTCCTCACCTCGCCGGCCCCCATAACCAGATCTGAATTGCATCACACACCCAACGCCTCTTTTCAGTACTGTTACATGCTCCTCACTAACTTGACATGGCACCTATTCCCTGTTACCCTAAATGGCATGTGGTAAGAATTGTTTCCCCCATAACCATCTAATGTATGCATGTAACTCCTCCAATAGCACAGCACTCAGCTGCTTCCTGGAGCTAGGTTCACACTCAGATAATACTCAAAATAAAATGAAAATGATGTTTAAGTGTCATATGGTAGAGAGAAATATCAGAAAAGCCTTGCTCCATGCTGGTGTTGCTTTAGCTACGTGTACATCCTGTCCCAAGCGCCTCTGTGTCCATTCTGTACTGAATGACTCCTCTGCTTGGCTGCTTTGAAGACCTCCTGCAGCTGGGAATATTCCGGGAAGACCATGATGATGCATGTAGGTTTTCCTGCAGCTTAACCGAATGCTGGTGTTGGGCCTCATCTGTGTGTTTTAATAGGGTCCATGGAACCCTCTGCTGCTTTGGGCAAGCCAAATAAGCACACACCCAACATGACAGAGGTCACAACCAGCCCTGATTGATAATTCTAGAGGAAGACTTGTTCAATTTTTTTTGGGGACGTTTACACAGTTAGATCACTAGACAATAAAAGAGAATACAAATGAATGCACACAGCCCACAGATGTAGATCAACTTGGCAGTGGGGGGTGGGGGATTCCAGCAAGTACAGGCACCAGAGTGCATGTTTAATAAGATCTAGGTCTGCAGCTTTGCCCTGATTTCGGTGTAAAGCATGCTGGGAGCTGGTACATCGATTGGTTCAAAGCTGCGCAAGCTCTCCCCCACACCAATAGGCTGCCACCGGCCTGTTAATAGGATCTTGTTACAGAGGGAATGGGGGAAGGTAAGCACAGTGTGGGTCCTGAGTGCAAGTGGTACTGTCCTCCACAGTTCCTTCATGCGGAAGACTATAATGTGTGCAGGAGGTTGGTTCCTCACCGACGGCAACAGTCAGACATGGTCAGACACCGCTCTTCTGGGCACACAGCACCTGCTTGTGGATGTTCCAGAGACCTGCTCACTTCAATGGCTCTGTGTTAGATCGCATTCCAGAACCTCATAAAGAAACAATTAAAAACAAAGTTTCCTCTGCAGAAATGAAATCATATGCAACTAAAAAGCATCTAGAATCAGTTACCTAGTTGGTTGTTTACAGAAGTATCTCACCTGGCAAAAACAGCAAAAGGGTGGGGGGGATTTCCGAGCCTCAGGAAAGGGACGCGGCCTTGACTTGGCTTGATAGTGTCACCACACAATTGATAAGTTAGCATAAAGCTCCTGGGGGACCACCTTGCACAACAATGCCACTGATCTTTCCCACATGGGATTCATGCCCCCATGCAAAAGCGACCGGATAGAAACCTGTTGGATCATTAATCCAATGACCAATGCCACATCATCCATGGCACACAATATCTATAGATGTTCTCACATACTGTCCTCCTGATTGTTTCATTTCGCCATTTGTGTGGCGCCTTTCGCCAGAGGTATGGTCCCAACGCACTGTAGGTTGAAGGCCCTCGGAGGGACCCAACGCACTGTAGGTTGAAGGCCCTCAGAGGGACCCAAGTCAGAAGTATGGGAAAGTTAGGGGGTGCTAGTATGCATGTGAGACACGTTGCTAGCCACTCTTGTCTAGTTGGCGTGTGTATAGGTAGAGAGAGGTACACCTAGGGAAATAAGCTGGTGTGGGTGTAAGAGGATGGATGGTAATGTATTGTGGCCACAGTTTACATTTTTTGTCTTGAAACGTAGCTACATTGTTATGCCAGCAGGGATGTGCAAAGTGTTTATCGAGTTGTGTGCAGGAGTGTGGCCGCGCCTTTGGCTAAACCCAAGAGCGCGGAGTGCGATTCGATAAAAGGCATTGGTTATAATAACCTGAAAGCCTAGAATTGGCACATTCGTCAGTTTCTAAAACATCTGGGTTGATACATTATGGTGGGCACATTGTACGTGCATCCGGCTATCGTTAAGGGGCTACTTTCACGATCATGACAAGACCAAAAGGCTGCATTCTACTATCATCTGGATTCCACGAATGATGGGTATTGTACTGTTCTGGTTGTTGTAGACATGCTCACTAAGGCTAATCATTCTGTTCCACTAAATGGGGTTCCTTCCACAACCCACTACACGCGGTGTGTCTGCGCGATTTACCCTGCGATGCAGTGTTCAATAACAGTCCACAGGTTATCACTCGATTTTTTTTATTCATGTATACAAGTAAATATTACGTTTCTGTCCAGTAAAACTGACGGTGAGGTTGAAGGCATTTTATAGGAAATGGAAGCATTACTTTGCTGATTCATTGCTGAGAGGAGGGTGGACAGATCTAGCATGGATCACTGAATTCTCATTTTTATAAAACAATATAAGATTCCATATGTACATACCTCTTCTCGTAGTACTCCAATGTACCATTCCCATTTTCTTCAAGACTTATTGCCCAAATCTATAGACTACTGAACTCTCGCAAAATTTAGAAAAGGCCACAGAGACTTACACATGACAAACTGTCCCAAAAAGAACTCCAGCCCCAACATATACAATTGGTAGCAGAGTGTTGTTTCCTATCAAAGATCTAGCTTTTAAAGGCTGTAGGAAGTACCTATGCAAAGTAATTGGTAATTAAACACTCGAAACTATGATCAACCCATCAGCTGTCAGATTAACATTGCAAGAACAAATTAAAATACATCACTTGTAACAGCATGTTGCAGTGGCTCATGACGGACCAATCCTTCACCACTAGACATAGACAACAGTCTTGCTGAGTTTGAAGTTGAGGCAGCCCCAGACTCTAGGATACTCAAGGCACAACTTGATTGTAGAGGATATGGCCCTTGCGAAGTTCTTGGCATCCAGTTTTATATGTTCACGCCCCTCATTTAGTTCACTCCTACTATGCCAGCTATCTGAACAAACACGCCCTGGCATGGCACAAGGTTTAGGATGGGAACGTGACGTAAGGCCCATAGGGGAACAGCTATATCGAGGGGAAAAGGATGACTGGGGTAGGCTGCTTTGGTGGCAAACTGGTGACAACACACAGTAGCAATCACATGCAAACTACTACCAGGATAATGAGTGATGTCAACATTCCTTTCCTAATGTCTTCCAGCTCAATACTGGGATAACCAACAGGACCAGGAAAAGCAAAAATACCTGTTTGTTAAGAGACACAGTGAAATACCCATTTTGTAATACAAATGTCGTGAGATTATGAAGCTCTCACAAGACTTCAGCAGCAGTTTTGAAACGAATGGTACTTCAATCACTTCTAGAAAACATGTGCCTTTCAACAGAGGCCCATGACACACAGTAGCTCTGCTCTTCTGTCTGTTTCTTCACGTCCCCCTTGGAAGATGTTACAGTGAATTCTGAGCCTTCAGTGGGACTCTTCTCACTTAATGAAAGTCTTCCTTCTGAACACCATCAATGGGCCTAAAATTTGACAACAAAAATAAAGGTCAGCAAGCCTTCAGGGCAGTCCGGCCACACCTGCTCGTGGATGAGTCTTATCACCAATCGGACATTGTCTCTCAGCCCCCAAACAGTCCCAGCTGAATACTTGGCAGCGCCATTTGTAGGCTTCCAACTGGGGAGCCTCAAGTGGGTGCTCATGCCATCTGTGGATTGAGGGTGGTGGAAGGCCTAGTCAGTGCAATCCAAGCCCTGCTGGATACCATGCTGCAGATCGCTGTCGTCACTACATGCTCCCAGGACAGTTAGTGGTGTTGGCCAATCCCTGTGGATCGACCAGCCGTACAAGTTGCAGGTGACAATCGGAGCATCCTTTGCTGCAACTCCTGTTGGAAGAGTGAATTCATGGCATATCCAGGATCTTATTTTGCTGACACTTATCCGTTCTGTGCTGTGGGGCGAGTTTGGGCCACTGGTGTTGCTGTCCTAGTACCCTGCTGGTCCAGTCTGTATTGCTGGGGCTGCTGGACCAATTCTGGCATGTATGTTGCATCACACTCACTCCGGAGATCCTCTCCACTAACATTTATTTGAAAATGATTACATTCTCTAAAGTGCTGTGTGCATTTCCCAGGGTCAGTAATTTTTGAGTCCTTTTTGTATATCGGTACAATATGTGCGACCGGCCATCATTCAGAAAATTGATTATTTAATGCAATCTGCTCAAATGAAATAGATACAATAACTGACCACTCCCTTAGTGCACCTTTAATCACCATTATTTCTTCACTCAAGCTGGGAGGAGTGGGTGGGGACAGAGCAGAAGGCTGCCCCCAAACTCCTTAGGGAAAGGTTGTGGCAGGCAGCAACACAACAGCAGCAACCGCAACATCTCAGCACCACACATATCCAGAAGGGCATCTGCATGGTTCCAGTGGCAGCCATTAGAGGCAAGCGTTGGAAGGAGGTAAGGAAGCGGAGCCGTGCAAGCGAGTGGAGAGATCGAAGAGAGGCAACGTGGGTCCATTGGTCACTGTGATCTGGGCAACTATGTTCCTAGTTAGGGAGTTGGAAGTGCGACGTCCCCACCGGTTCAAAAGATGGTTCCTGGAAGAGCAGTTCCTCATGGCATGATGTGGCACAAAGTCACAGTGAGTGTGAATTTGACCTCTGAGGGACAGTCTAGTGATTGGAAGGCTTGAACGGAAGGACTGCCATTGTATACGCTACTGAACCCATGACATTGAACCAGACCGAGGCATGCAGCTGGCAGCGCTTAATACCGAGAGGTTACAAAGCGCAGACCGGGGATCGAACCTGTTGTGCTCCATCTCGTCCTAACCCTGTCTCTGAATTCGATGCATTCTACAGAGGTACATGTTGACAGTCACATGTGATCCAAAAACCGTGTGATTTCAAGGATGAGTTATTGCCGTGCATCCACTTAACTGTGAAAATACACACCATGGGAAAAGCATGTGATGATTTCCCGCCTTGGTGCAATTAGGACGAAACATGCTCTTCAAGTGGATACATATTTATTTCTACAAAAAGGAGCCCTGTACTAGCCTGCAATGAAGGGCCAGGGGCAAGGGCCCTCAAAGACTTCAGTGAGCTTCTGGATGATGAGAGTATGGTTTGCTTGATAGACTTAGTGGCCAGCTGTGGTTGCCAAACTGAGAAGGTTGAGAGACACGGCCACAGGGCCAGAAGAAGCACTTCTAACTTAGCACAGTCAGTTAGTGGATGTCCACAGAGGAAAGAAGAGTCCTTCTGGATCAGGGCAACACCATCAGTAAAGACCATTGGCAAACAGTCAAGGAAACTGTTATAGGCAAAGTTGGGAACAGGAGAAGGAAGTTCCTACCCGCAGAGAGCAGCACATTGTGGAACTAGGGGCCTACAGGCAGCACTCCTTATGTAGTGCATCATTTCTGGAAGGAGTTAGGGATCTGAAGGCGGTGGCATGACCACAGCGTGCATGCCTCAGCATGAACCGCTACCTCCACATGCCCGAAAGGTAAGTTCCAGATGCTGTCAGAGCTCTGAGCCTCATCTTGTGAAAGAGATATGTGGCTCCAAGAGTTCCTGCAATGGCTGCCTCTATGTAGCCATAGTGTTAGGTACAAAAGCGAGGGAACACAATGGCAAAATGGGACCCCTGAGCTTCAAGGACCTCTGGCGATCTCTGCTAAAGAGGCTAATGCAAACACAGGAGCCAAGACCTGTCTAGATGAGAATTCAAGAGGTGCAAGAAAGAGAAGACACAAAAGCAAGCATTCTTCTCATACTCCTCCACACTCTGCAACAGAATAATCTGCTCTTCTGCACTTCAAGAAGGCTTAAGACACTGGTCTTCATGGAACAGTAAAGTTACTGATGATGAAAGGATTCTGACATGATGCTGAAGGCAAGGCTCCCATTCTTACCCATCCTGCTGTCCACTGATTTATATACCCATTCAATTGATATGATATGATATGATATATGTCATTTATAACGTGCCTGTACACAAGTGTTTCTAGGCGCGTTACTTGTACAGCACTGCGCTGCTTTCTTGTTAGGTTCTCACTAGATATAGGTATTGTTGCTCTGGCTCGTTTGTTGATTTCGTCCAATATGAAAGCAATTCATGTTATGATTGTTCAAGAAAGTCTACCACCCCAAATGAGTGCACACATCAAGCTTCATGAATAATAATGAATGGATCAACCTTAGGAATGCCCTATAGCATCAGACAGGCTTGATTCACCCTCTTCCCACATCTATTTCCAAGACATTTGGTGATCAACACATCAGATATGGAAAATGCAAGACACGTCTTCCCTTGTGTCAGTTCAGATATCTAACAGTCTCCAAACGGGCCAAATGAAAGTGGAGAGTAATAATGTCACATTGAATTTCAGGGACCTCCAAATACAGTCTCCAGTGATTACAAGCTTCTGTATAGAGAGCACACCTCTTTCAAGGATTCAGTAGTTACAATCAGTGGGAGTTAACTTTCTAAAATATGGACCGCATAATACAATTTACCATCTCAATGTGTTTGAGCTAATACTGCACACAATGTAATGTTGGTAAGCAGTATATTGTACAGAGAACTGAGTGTATTCACCCACCTAAGGGTGTCTAATAAACAATTATAACTCCCAGGAATGCTTATTGTGACCCCCATTTAAGCCGAATCTTGTTAGCCTAGTCCAATGAACAGCATCTTACAATTTCCATCAGAAAGTCCCATATAAAAGTTTGCAGGGCCCAGCAATAATTTAAGAAAAGAGGTCATTGGCCTCTTCCAAATATTATACTGTCTGAACCTTTGACCGATCCACAGAGATGTAGGCTGCCTTAGCCCAGAGATGAACAAGAGCTTAGTAAGTTGGGACAATGACCCAGGTGTACAACATTAGCCCCCATTATAGGAGAGGGTCGTTGGGTTGGAAGTGCTTGGGCACCTAGACCAGCCTGGTTTCCTCAAGATGTGGGTACACCAGCACCAACACCCTATACTCATGGACTGAGCCACCACAGAACCCCAGGCGTTGTCCTAGCCATGCATGGCTACATAGAAGCCGCCACACCCCACACAGAGTGATGGGGCTTGTTGGTTTGGTTTGGAGCCTTCGGGGGCGCATATGGGCTGCATCAGAAAGACAGATGACAGTTGACACTGATAGATGAAATCGTTAGGGTCTATCTGATAAATCATTTATTTTAAAGGATCTGTGCAGCCTAGTTTAGACATTTAGGGCTCAGTGAGGGTTCAAGTAGAATTCTGTTATGCTGACCCAGAAGACCTTGTATGCTTACCTTATGCTTACCTTTTGGTGCTGACATCAACCCTACCCCCTCAGTTGTCCCTTGCCCATCAACACGCCCTCAGCCTGCTCTTGCCCTGCAGTGACATCCCATTCCCCGAGAATGGCACTAACAGGTCTTTCTTCATCTGCCGGCTTTGCAGCCCTTGCCCCTACTGGGGGTTGCAGCTCATGGCGCTATAAAAGCAGACCACACCCTCCTCCCAACTTTTCATTGCTCAGATTGCCTGCTGGTCTCTAGCGGCAGACACTGACATCGCCAACAGCTGGTGACTGGCAAAGATGGCCAGGAAACTGGTAGAGGGGAAAGACTCTCTGGTTCACCTAATCACACCCCCCCAACCTACATGTCTGGTGACGTTGCTGTAACACATGGCAACGTATTGGGGCCCTATAGCAAGTCCTTTTTCGGCCTACAAATGAACCCTGGCAGATTTCCAAACCCAACTCCTGAACTAAGATAAACCTAAGCGTGGGCCACTCAGGAGTCCACCTGGCAAGCTTCAGGGCCCTACCTCACAGGAGAGCAACTGGAGCGTCTACCAAGGTTTACTGAAATCTCCCCAGCTGCATGCTGTGGCTGAGTGAGGGCGGCTCTCATATATAGCCGGGACCTCTGCCAAGCTCACCAGCTGGGGCTTTGAGGTCAGCTCTACTTCCTGCTCACTTGTACAGGTCCAGGGAGTGTCCATATGCCTCCTCCCCAGCAGCGACCTGCAGATGGGCAGTTTCATGTATAACATGTGATTGGACCCTGTCTACAGTCCAGGCTTTGCTGAGATGGATCATGTGTGATTATGGCTCCAGCCATAGGTTGGAGGCTGGTCCTTACTATATAGGCAGCTTTGCCCCAGGGCGAGTGTGTTGCTGCCTGAGTCCCGCCTGTCCATGGCCAACATCAAGACATGGCCGCTGCAATGGGAGGGCTGGCCATTGGCAGGCACAGTGCCATCTTCTTCAGCTCTGTGGTGAAAGGGGAAAGCAGCAGCTGGCCTCTGTATGGGTCTAGCCGGTCTTTCCCAGATCAATCTACGCAGAGTAACTGTGCACTTTGAATCTGTATGATGCAGGGTTACATGACTTCCTATTACCTTTTGGTAAACCCAGTTTATTTGTTTTGGCTGATTGATGGAGCAAGCTACCAATCACCAACTAGTGTTACGCATAAGAAGGCCTGGGGAGATCATTGTAGAAATTATAACATTCCAGCGAGTCCTGAGTTGGTGTGTGCAGTGTGTATGCTTCATCATGAGCAAGGTTCAACACAACATAGAATGTGGTGTCTTTGTAGAGACACTGACACACTCTGCCGATAAAACTAACCAGTGCATTGACAGGAGCCCCCTCTTTATCATCAAGAAATAAGCCTTTGCCACAGGGCCGAGGGATCCACAGACGACTTGAGACACCAATAGGTTCCATCAAGCAATGGCTTATTCATTGGAGTCCGGGAATAGATAAATCAGGGAGTAGCTGCAAGGAATCAAGGGTATGTCTGCTTGCAACGTGGTAGAAGTGTAAGGGGAACATAACCAGTGGGATGATTTTGGGCAAATTCTAGTTTAACTGCTGCCCTAGTTCGCTAGTTAAAGATCCAATTCCTACCTCCCTAGTCAAAAATAATAAGGGATCCTTGCAGTTGTAGTCTTCTGGCAAAACCTTGGCCCTCCTGGGGATTGCGACTGCAGCTTCAGATAAGAGCAGCGTTCTTTCCGTTCTGTCCCAGGTGGCTTTGCAAGTTGCAGCCATTGTTATCCCTCTACCCGGCCAAAGGCGGTATGGGAATCAGAGCGATTCTCTGCACATTTCTACTCCATCTTGGCTCTGGCTCTCAGGCTTAGTCTGTGTCTGGGTCAGAGCTCCCAGCAAGGTGTGGATTCCAGATGCTTGCAGAGATTGGATGACTGTCCTCACCCCTGTATAATCACCTCTCTCTACCTCTTCAATATTGTTTGCCTTCCTCCTTCTACCTTTCTCTCCCTCTCTCTATTTTGCAACCAAGCTTATCATCCAATTTTCTCTGCTTTCGTCCTGCTCTCTGATATTTCCCATTTCCAACTCCAACCTCCCCCCTATACTCCTTCTCTCCTCCTCCTTTCTGGTATTTCGCTTCTCCAACCTCTGCCCTTGATTTTTGCACCTTCCTTCCTCCTCTTTGCCTGAACCCTCCCGGTCTCTGTTCTCGCCTTCCTGGTCCCCACCCCTTTTTGTGTCTGACTTTATGAGGGAATTGGGCACTAATAGTTTAACTGGGGATGCTCGGGCCTCCGAAAGGATGGGAGCAGGAGACTGGTGTGTGGGTATTGCTTCCTCCGCTTGACCATGTGCCTCATTACAAATATGGCGGTCCGGAAATAAGGGTGCCGGTAGCAACGTACCGGCAACCTTTCTGGACTGCCATACTACAACAATGCGGGTAGGCACCACGGATCCCCCGGCAGGCCTGACCTGCTGGATTTTCGGGCCGATACCGGCATGGTTGTCACTGAAGCACCGGCACCGTTAGCATGGAAATGGGGATATACAGTTACCGCCGCCTGCCGTAATATCTCGGTGGCACTGCAAAGTCAGGCGTCGGTAACTGTATTACGGGATTGCTGAAAATCCAATGCCTACCAGCGGGTTTTACCGGCAACCCCGTAATGAACCATGTGTCTCTGATTCCACTGTGAATAAGTGTTTAGGACCCTCGACTCAGCAGAATGAACATACATAATGCTGAGCCACTTATTGGAGGCGTTCTTCCGTATTATAGCGACTGTGTGTGTGTGTGTGTGTGTGTGTGTGTGCGCGTGTCAGCGTTTGCGCACTCCAGGTCTTCCACAACTTTCCTCGTGTTCGCGAGCTGTTTCCGCTCTGCGTCTGTATGTGTAGTTAGCATGGTGTGTCTTTGAGCGTGGCTTTCCCTGGACTGCATGCTCTTGTATCAGGCCCACGCTACAATCCTTACCTAGTTCATGATCCTGAGTCTGTAACGCCCGTGTCAAGCCTTTGTTGATATGTGTGTGTGTGGAGCATGCCAACTGGTTGTGGATGGAGGACAGGCTCTGGGGGACGCCCTGCACACTGCTCCTGGGGTCAGCATTGCAGAGCAGGTGGCAACCCTTGGCCTCAGAGTCTCTACTAACACTGTCCTCTTCTGGCGCCATGCGACTTTCTGTCGCCTTACACTGCAAAGGGGGCTCATTGGATTCTGGATTTGCTGTGCTATCAGGCACCGAATATGCTAGCTCAGCATTATGCAATCAGGCCTAGCAGTGTCAGCTGAGCACATTCTAATCAACCCTGGCCATTGCAACTGACACACTGGGAATCTGGCATTGCAGTGCTAAATTGACACAGTAAAATGAGACCTTGCCATGCGAAATGGAGTTGCAGTCCCAACTGAGCAAAATGGACACCAAACAAACTGGAGTCAGGCCCTACTGGATTATGGACACTCTTTGTCAAAGGCCTAATGAGACGTGCTTTTGCTATCAAAGTGGATCCAATGAAAGGTTATGATTCTGAGTTCATTGGGTGTTATGGAATTAGGTTGTGCTCTGTTTGTTGAAAATGATGTACTCAGACCATACTGACCGAAGTGATACAAATGAATTTTGTCTTTGCGGAATCGCATTCTATGGGAGATTTCGACCATTCTGTACTTATGAGGCCAATGGAAACAGGGATATGATGTGCAAAAGGGTCCTCATTGGCCCAGGCCTCCTGTGCTAACTGGGTCTAATGGAATCATGACTCGCTGTGCGTACTTGGCATTATAGCCTGATTACTTACTAATCCTCATTTCTCCGAGTCCACGTCTTCCTCTTCAAAGTTTTTGTTCTATGAAGTTAGTGCTGAACATAGAGAGGCACGTGCTTAACAATCCTCTGAAAATACTTTCCTAGTCATATTTTTGTAATCCAAAACATCTCTGACTCAAAGAGACTTCTGGTTTTATTATTGAACAGTGTACAACTATATTGGGTCTTGGGAGGGAGGAAACTTGAGGAATGAGGATCAAGAAAGACTTGGCATTGGAGTAATGAGGAATGAGGATCCAGAAAGACTTGGAATTGGAGTAATGAGGAATGAGGATCAAGAAAGACTTGGCATTGGAGTAATGAAGATTAGCGATAAGAAATCAGGCCATTACCGATTAGTCGTCTTCGTCATTACAGCCGTCACTTTTTGAGGATGTACCGAGCCAGTGCCAAATCCTTTCAGAGATATATTGAAAACACAGACAAGCAGGCTTTGCCACAACATTCATGCTTTGAGGACCATGGAACTCGTCCCACAATACAGTTGCAGCCCAGAGACACTGGCTAACTAACCTCTAAAAAGGGTAACTGTGCCTCAGTCAGTGACGGAAACAACCAAGATCAACAGAGACACTCAAAAAGACTGCCTCCAAATCCCATGAAGCCACAGGTCTCTGACAGACCCACCTGTAAATGAGAAATAAAGTGACATGATTTACCAAGTGCTCATCAAACACAGCACAATATGGCAAACCACCGGGCAACACGGTATGAAGCGTATCATGCACCAGTTGTATGCATCCATTCCTCGAGGCATTGGCCGGCTACAAATGCTTCCAATCGGCACACCTCGAGGACAACACCCAAGTGATAACCAAAGATCCGGGCTACATAACAGCGTAATAAGCCCCGAATGACAGTCTGGCATACAATTAAAAGGAACTCATTTCCTATCTGTTTGAATTTTGAGGAGACCTCTGAGATGTCCAAAAGTGAAAAGATGAAGAAGGAAGATCATCTCTGTTTTTTAGGAAAAATCTAAATGATACCCAGTCCCCATGATAAAGAACGTAAAGTCAGAGCAACCCCAAGACGAACAGGCAATCAAGACACTAAGGTATGAACCTGATCCTTTGGATTCACCGACACAGAAGAGGGCGACTTGGACCCAGGCCCTGTTTTGTGAGGGCAAGGCACACAACAAAGGGCAGACTGTAGCGGACCCTGCTTTGCTTTTCAAAGTACACCAGTTTCACTCAAAGCTGCACCATGTGTGGAACATCCTCAAAAACCCACATGTTCTGCAAAGAATATCAAAAGCAAAACAAGCCATTTTGCGAGCTCAGACCTTCTTTAAGTCTCTGAGTCTCTGTCACCTCTGAGACTGTGACATGCAGAAGCATCGAGCATTCAGGCAAAGGGTATTTTGGAGAGCTGACCGAAAATGTAAAGAAAAATGTCTCCGGTGGGTGCGGAAAGGACACAAGTTCCAAAATGGGGACCCTTATAATCAATCATTTCCACCCCTTTAACTCATCAGATAGTGGAAGAGACACTGGGCTACTGACCCCTAAAAAGGTTGAAAGTTAATTAGATGTCAGGACCTGCAGAATGTGATGTTTGAAGCCAGTCTACTAAGTCCCATTGTCTCCTCACAAGCCTGGTTACATCCATGAACCACATAGTGGAGCAATAATCCAAAAAGGGGGGCTATAGAAGGCAACAGAACCTACCCCTGCTGGAAAAGAAAAAAAAGCAAATATCAGGTTACACGAAATAAGATTAGGGAAAGTAAATGTGTTCAACAAAAACAAACCACAAGAAATACCTGGAATTGTGGAGGGCAGCAATTGAAGAAAGGATGTGAACAAGGACACCACAGCACATGGACAGCAAAAAGGATTGCCAGCACCATCCAACACTACCAATGTACCGGAAAGATCTCATTGCACAAGAACAGTTCATATCCAAAGGGAGACTGATACTAGCCGGAGGCCTGCAGCCCGCAAACAATCCCCAAGCCGATTAATCCAAAATGAGTGAAGAAGAAAACACAGCACAGGGAGCTATAGTTCAGTGAACATGTTCAAGAGCAGCCCACACAGAAACAGGGCAGAAAGGCAAAAAGCAGGGCCCACACATGATAAATCATAACCCCAGTGGCAGCCAAGGAGTTCCGGGAGTCGCCCGAGGTTGAGTTGGGGGAGCAGAATGAAGCTGAGGAGAAGACAATGGCAGCCAGTGTTCAGTAAGGAGAGGTTAGTCTACTGGAGAGAACAAGGAGCGTAGCAAGAGGAAGGCAGGGTGGCTGAGTCCAGGAGTAGGAGTATGTTCTATTGCTTTTCTTTAACAGCAGTGGGTAGATTGTGGGAGTCCAGGGGATCAACTGTTTTATGTCTACGGGGGTTGTTTCATACTGCTAGTAGTTGCCTCTGGCCTCCTGAGTCCTCCAGTCTCCCCTATTGGCCCAGCCAAAGAGACTTTGACACATATCCCTCCACTTACTGTCTGGCACCCCTTTCACATTCAGGATGTGGTACTGGGTGACTACTGGAGTAATCAAGATTATTCTGGGGGTTCCCCTAGCTGTGATATATAGAAAATATGTAGGGGTGAACGCTCAAGCACTATCTCATGTTTCAGGGATTTATAGGTTTATTGCTGGGCAGACAGGTTGATGGGACAAGGTCATCACTCACATGGGATGTTCTCTCTGTTACACAGCATTAAAGGCTTCAATGGCCCACTTGATGGCCTAGTATTCAAATTCTACGAGGCTGTAATTCTCCCTTTTGGATATAGCATCTGTAATATTCTACAAGTCTTAAGAAAGCTTGTATCGCCTTCTCAGTGTTAGCACATGGTACTGCACTGCCATTATCTTTTAAGTGTGGGGCTGCACCCATGCACTACCTACACAGAAGCCCAGGTACTACTGGGCAAGGCCAAACTTGGCAGGGTTAGTTATCAGTCCCACCTTGCATAAAACCTGACCTACCAAATTTACTTGTCTCATATGTTCTTCTCACATTCAACTGTGTATGAATATATCGTCTATATCAGGCATCTGCAACCTTTGACTCCCCAGGTGTTTTGGAATATGTCTCCCACGATCCCTCACTATTGATTATACTTGCTAGGGCTGATGGAGAGCCAAAGGCTGCAGAACCCTGATCGATCTGGGAACACATCTTTATGTCCTTAGTACTATATCCATCAATCTTTGGAATTGTGCTGGTGTCCATTGTATTTGAAAATGAAGGATGGTGAATTGGAGCCACTCCACAGCCCACTAGACTGAGGGCATAAAGCTGTATTTCCCTTGTCCTATGGAGATAAAAATACCTGTCAATACCCCTTTACAAGGTGTAGGTTGGATATCACAGTCGGAGGCTAAATTAATGCACCAACTAGAGCCTCGGGTAGTCTTTGATCTGGGGCGGGTAATTGGCTTTTTGGAAATCTACATAGTAAGGGCCCACTTGCAACCTAGAATTGGTTTAGGATTCTCCTTCTATGCCTTGTCCCAGTTGCCATGATTTACCTGACTTTTCTTCTGTTTTTCAGGTTGCGAAAATCTATAATTCGGATCCCCCAGGATTTTCCTGACTACAAATCCACGCACTGGTCACCTGGCCACCCTCTGAATTCAGGCCCAGTTCCCTGCTTGTCCAGTTGCAACCCGTACTGCCCCTTGGTACCCCCTGCACTTGTGGTCTGTATCTGTAACCTTACAGCCGGCTCTTTTGCACTTATAGGCCACCCATTGTCTGCACTTCTGAGCACCCGCACTTGCCACCCTTTGGCTGCACTCTCTGCTGTTTACTTTGGCTCACACTCTCCATCCCTCCCAGCCCCAGCACTTCTCCCCTCCCCCTTCTCCTGCACTTGCACGATCTGAATGCCACAAGGCCTAGTAAGATCATTGTTTTTGTCCTCCCTCTGTCCCCCCCCCCTTGTTTTGTCACGCCTTGAAACACTTGTGTATAGGCACGTTATAAATGCCATATCATATCATATTTCTTATCATATCATATCACAAAGGGTCCATGCTACTGGGCCAGTTGGTTGTAGTGGGTAGTAACATAACCTGTTCCCCTATTTAAAACGTCCTTAATTGGCCCTTTTGATCATAAAGGGTGTTCTAATTGTCCATTGGTTTTTCACAAACATCTTCGCATTAGGTCTCTAACAAAGGTACATTTTATTCTGTTGCTTTGGACAAACTGGGAGGTGTTGGTGCTGGACTCCCTCCTTAAGCATGTCAAATACCTCAGTAGGTTGTTTTCCATGTACTTGTATAAAATGGGTCACAAAGGAGTGGGGCAGCACTTCTACTGAGAACGAACATGGGTCAAATACCCTGTTCTATGGAATTCATTCCACTCAGGAGGGTCTACAACCACGTTTAGTTCACTGCACCCTTCACATAGGAGAATTATCCATTTGCATATCAGTTTTTGCCCCAACTGCAAGGGCAGTGCAGCACAGAAATGCTAGGCAAATCTCCTCTGAACAAGAGTACCATCAGCAATCCCGACACGTGTTTCGGCCTTGTTGGGCCTCGTCAGTGAGGTGATGCTGAGCCCCTCTAAGACACAGTGAGCAAGGGGTCCACGTCTGGATTAGCCTAGGTTACATAGGGTAATACCCCAGGTTTTACAAAGTTACAAAGGAGTTTGGGAGACCCTCTACTGATAACAAACATGGGTCAAATACCCTGTTCAATGGAATTTCTTACACTCAGGAGGGTCTATGATCACGCTTTAGCTCACTGCACACTTCACAGAGGAGAAATACCCATTTGCATATCGGTCTTTGTAACTGTTCACCATTACTAACCCCGGAGAACCCGGATGTGGACACCTTGCTCACTGTGTAGTAGTATTTGTAGTGGGGCTTTCGGCATATCTGCTCTGGAGGTCTTTTAGTATAGGACGGGAGTCCTCCATCGTCATAAGGGTACATTGGATTGATCCAGGGACCAGCAAATGGAATAAAGTTTGTCCGTCCCCTTTGGCATTAACCTCCCCCTCTGCACAAAGTAGAGACCTTGCCTTCCCTTCTTATGTGCTTCTCAGACCACGGGCCTCATTCCGAGGCTGGAGCTATCCATGGAGTAAAGAGCACCATGGTAAGCAACCATGGAGCTATTTACTCCATGGAAATCCGGCATGGTGAATGGAGTAATTACCGGTCCATTCCAAGGTTGGAGGGACCGGTAATTCCCCATTCACCATACCGGTTCCCCATCCCCATTCCTGCCCCCATAGGGCTCAATGGGAATGGGGAAGGAGTAAATTATGGCACCGTAAATTACGGTGCCGTAATTTACTCCAAGGTCCCTTTGCGGGTTGGATTTTTAACGCCTGCTAAAAGCAGGCGTTAAATGCCAACCCGCAAAAGGGAACTCGGAATATGGTGGTAAGTGCTAACGGTCACCGTTGCCATTAACGGTGACCGTTAACCCTTACCTCCAGCCTCGGAATGAGGCCCCACGTCTTCAAATGCTCCTTTTAGGGTCTGGACATCTTTTTTTAGCAGGATTGAAAATTGGGAATTCTTGTAACTCTTCTGAAATTCTTGCTACTCTGACCTGGATCTGAAGATGCAAACTCCCTTCCCCTGTCCTGAGTGCTGCCAGTTCAGAGACATCCAGCATCCCCAGTAGTCAAATATGAGCTGTGCAATCGGATCTTATATTTCTACTGTGTACGGGCCTGTTCCATTACAATGAGCAATTCTTTACAAATAGCACAACACTGCTTGCCTAGGACATACTGGAGGGGGCAGGTGAGCTTGCCTCCAGCAGAGAAGGAAAGATCCAGAAGCGTTGTTGATGTAGGAGTGCTGTTGTACCCAGCTCAGAGGAGGAGGTGTGGTTAAACAATGTGGAAGAGCAAAGGTTTGTGATGGGGACTTATGGAGCCCCTGCCTCCCACGTGAGGACTCATCTCTTGGAGTAAAGATTATGAAGAGAACGGAGGGATTGAAAGTAATGGATTATTTTCTGTCTTTGCTTACTGTGGCCAATATAAACCATCTGCGCCGTGCTGATTGAGTCATGTGACATCTTGTGTTGCTCTGCTAAGTGGATTTACTCCATTTTGTCCTAACCAAATTTGATTAACCTGGCTTTGCTCTGCTTACAGGTCATCATGGATTCATAAACTCATGTGATCACTGGGCATAATAGAATCAGGTCTTGCTGTGCTAAATGTGCATGACATGTGCCACAGGGTTTGTGGAACTATCGGGTAATGGCATACCTAGGGTTTTGATGGCAGTACCTGGCAATTGTGTGATATCCATATGGCATAACGGGCTTGCAAACAATGTTAATAATCTGTGCATATCACTACAATACCTGACAACTGATTGCAATACCCAGGCATCTGAGGAGAACAGATGCAAAGCAGTGCAGGTATGTGGGCATGGAAGCCCAATGCATGGCTAATGTCTGTACAGTAGGCATACAACAACCAGAACTGCTTTGTAAGTTAAGGGAGCCCTTCAAGTACACTGGACCATAACACAGCTGTCTTTCAACACCTTTAACATGTGACGTCATCACAATCCTAAAGAAATTATGCCTAAAATTGACAACTAAATAGAAAATATTGAATACAGTCATCTCAGCTCTACTGGACAGAGAGCGTTATGTCCCCCACGCCAGACCTTCATCAACCTTAAGAAAGAAGGATGCTGTCTACCAGATGGTGGTGTGTTTAATGGATTCCTTCTGTACTTACAGAACAAATAACCTGTGGACACTGTGTAGAAACAGCAAGCCATCAAGTACACGAAGAACTCAACATCACCAAAGAAGCAGCCCAGGAGCAACTGAAAACCTGTGCAAGACCAAAACATATCTGACCCATCCATCTTTAAAGGACTTCAGACGTTCCACAAACAAACCGTCACCACAGCAAAATACTCTTACAAGAACACCATAACTGAAGCGACCAACAAAAGCAATGTTCTCTTCAAGGGACATAAAGAGTTCATTAAGCCTCCAATGCCACACTCCATTGAGAACTCCACTTCCATCAACAACTTCTTCATTGACAATATCAGCAAGATCTGGTAAAACATTGATGCTAACGCCAATGCAGGCAGCATCCAACCTGCAAAATGATGACATGGATTACCTTAAAAATACTCTCCCTGGAAGACCTGACAAAGAAACTGGCATCGCTCAAATCAACATACTTCACAGGAGACATCTTGCCAGCCTCTGACGGAAACCTGACTGAAACGTTCCACGGCATCCAGGAAGTCATCAACACATGCATCACTTAGAGCACATTCCCCACCACCCTCAAGGCCGGACAAACCCTCTCTCTGTTCCTGTTCAAGAATCAAACACTGGACCATATTTATGTATAACATTTTTGGAACGCCCATACCCTGCGGTATCACAACTTTTGGTACAATAGACAGTGGTGATAAGTAACAGACAAAGTTAACTAAATTTGTCAAAAGTTTCTACAGGTTTTTTGAAGGCAGCCTATGATTGTTCATGTCTGATGGTGGCCGGAAGAGAGTTCCAGAGCATAGGGGCGGTAACACAAAAGCTGAAACCTCCTGCTCGTTTGTTCTTAGAACGGGGAGTGTGCAGTCAGATAGTGGAACTGGATCGTAGTGAGATTCTGGGTGATGTGGTTGTTAAGGTAATGGTGTGCCTCAATGTAAACGCACCGATGGGCAATAGAGTTTTAAAGTCAAGGCGAGCTTTCATTGGTAGCCAGTGGACTTCAAGTCTGCTTGCCGAGATGTGGTTAGATCATTGTAAGCCGAGGGCAGCACAACAGGCTTTATTCTGCAGAAGTTGAAGTTCTGCCAGATTGGATGCCGAGGTGCCTATAAGCAGAACCTTGCAGTAGTCCAGTTTAATGAGTATAAGTGCTTGTGCAAGTGTAAGGAAATTACTCTGAGAGAGGAATTGCCTGCTCACGGAGATGAGCCTGGATGTGTATGCTGTGGAGGAAGCAAGTGCATTTAAGTGCCTGGCCATGGTAAGCTCTGCTTCAAGGTGGATGTAAAGACTGGAGGGGGGTGTCTGTACTTCCACCCACTATATGGTAGAGGAGAGGCACAGCGGACCCCAGCCAAGATTCTCTATTATTGGTAACGTAGTCGAGCAATCAAGGCCTAGCTTCTCAGGAGGTGATGCAGGCTGGTTCTTAAGTACAGTGTAGTCCCCGAACCCCCACAAAGGAATGTCCACACACTGTATTACTGAAAACACAGTCTTTATATAATTAATATTCAAAGGTATGTACACGATCACAACTATACCACTAGGTATAGTTCTGTGTGGAGATCCCCCCACCTGGGCAACCTGTAAAATAAAGATATATAGCACAAGCCTAGTCCATATATTGTTCAATAGCCTTGTTTCCTCCTATTAAGGTTTTACCCCCCAATGTACCTGGTGGAGTAGAGTTCTTCGAAGACGCGTCGAAGGATCCTTCTTGAGTGACTCCCTTTAAAAATGGAGCCACGGATTGTCGAGAGGCGTCGAAGATGGTGAACTTGTCGTCGATGGCAGCGATGAGAAGTTCAAGGGTGCCGAGACCCGATTTCGATCCAGGCGGTGCTTGTCAGCGACGTCCTGCGAGGATGAGGTGTGCGGGGCCGCTCTGCAATGGATTGTTCAGGACCGCAAAGAGTTTCAGAAGAACTGTGGCCCAACAAGGGCGTCGAGTCGTCAAAGTCTTTGTGGCCTTCAGGTGGCGGGAAACCCACCGGCGGATTCTCCTCGGCGCATTGGTCGTCCTTGGCTTTGTCCGGCGGGACCAAGCAGTCGACGTTGCAGACAAGGGAGTCCTTGGATTCAAATGTTGTTAGGCAAAGGAGCGGGCGGCTCCGGTCATCAGCAGTATGCCATCAAGTGGTCCCCACGGCTGGGCAACACAACTTCGAAGGGCCTCCAGCGGTTACACAGACCTGCGTACCCTGTTCGACGGCAATGGACTTCATCAGCGGCGAAGTCCGGGTGCTTTGCTTCGTTCTCCTCAGCGGTCCCCTATCGGGTCGGCAGCCTTTGAGGGTCTGATTTCCAGGGAGCTTCGGCGAAGGTTTTAGCGGTGCTCGATGGTCCCTCGGAGCACGGGAAGAGGGCGTCTTACCAGGTCCTCTCTCGGATCAGTCTTCTACAGATTCGGCAGCTTTCAGATCGGTCGAAGCAAATGCAACAGCAAGTCTTCTTCTTCCAGCTGGGCATCGAGGATCAGCAGTTCCAGTTACTCTTAAAGTGAAGACACAGTTCTGAACGCTTCTGAACAATTTCCAGTGGTGAGAGGTCCCCAGATATACTATTCTGTCTCTCATCCACACTGCTGGGTCACTCTCAGCAGCCAATCATACAGAAGGACATTCATGCAGTCAGTCAGCCAATCAGGCACACAGTGCATTCAGGCCATCCTCCTCCCTCTCAGACACTCACAACAAGGAATGTGGATTGGGACGAGTACCCAGCCATTCAACACTACACACTGCATTCAGGCCAGTTTCGGGCAGGGCTGTCTCAGTCTTTGTCTCTCATACCAGAAACCAGACAACCACAACAAGAAGTGCATATTGGTCACACACTCCATTCACCCAGGTCCCACCCACAGGAGGTACCCACAACATACAGTCACTGGGAAGGCTCCAGCTAGTCTGGCCGGCCTTCACAACAACACCATATATGGAACTTCCACCCAACAGCCGGTCAGGGGGAAGGGACAGAGTCAGGGCTTCCCAGGACCTTGGGAAAACAAGGTAATAGGTAATAGAAAGCAAGAGGCCACAGGGGCCATCTTGTTTTCCATCAGGAATCAAATGATTCCAATGGCAGGGCCTGGGTATCCCCAAAATGGAGGATACTCAGCGCACCTGTCAAAGTCAGCATGGAGCTGCCACCAGCCCATACCCTGCTCTGCGGGCCACCCACAGGTGCCCAAAAATATACACTAGGGGCACAGGGTTGTACCCCCACCCATGGGTGCCGTAATGGTATCCCACGGGTCTGTTCACCAAACCAAAAGAGAGAGAGCTGCACCGCCAGGAGTCCCACATGAACTCTTGCGCGGAAAATACGACAGAACACACAATAAAAAGGCAGTAAAGGACAAGGATACGGAGGCCCTGTCCCTCCGATGCATTTCCAGCATCACAGTGGACACCCAGTGTTTTGACCTGTTTCAGAACTGGGGTGATAGAGCCATCGATTCAGAGTGTGGTGAAGGAAGTGTCAAGGTTTTTTAGCTTATAGGGAGAGCCCACGATAAGGAGCTTTGCCTTCTCATGGTTAACCATATATCATCTGATTTAAGCGATTTATACTCTTTCAGAAATTTCAAAAAATACTCACACCTTAGGCTCATTAGGGCTGTGCGATCAACCATAATATGTTTTAAAGTCTCCGATTCTGTACACTTCGTGCAGACTCTACAATTACTGACAGATGTCTTGTCCACATCCCACCCTGCTTTCACAACTTTTGTTGGTACTGAAATAAAACGAAATCTCATAACTTCTATTCTGTGCTGTATATTAGGATGTCTTTGGATGTATTTTTGAAGATCGTTTAATTTTTTTGCAGGAAAGTATCCTGTTTTAAAACAGATGCATCTCTCACACTTGTTTCTCGTTTTCATCCGCTCAAACAACCAGTATATCTTTTTTGCTCTAACTGGATTATTTGTTAACAAAGACTCACTGATGCCAGCCTCATTCATGCTTTCTTTACAATTAGTTTTCCAGATGTTTATCATGTCCGTGCCGGTAGCAGTGAACATCTGTGATATGATGTTAATTGCTGTGCGTTCATACCTTTCCTTCATTTTGCATTTTTCATACAGTAACACAGAATTCCAATTTACAACTGCTCAAAGAGATATAAGGCCCAATTTGTGTTGTATAATTGGCATGGGAAAGCTTTTTGGGAGATTCAGTATTGATTCCCAGTATAGGCCCTCTAGATATGGCCAATTCGGTTGATCGATTGCCAATTTGCTGGATGCTCCATATGTGAAAGTTGGTATCCCTTTATGTCTATAGTATATAACAAATGGTTTGCTTGAAAATTTACCATATTTTTGTTGTATCAGTTTAGCTTGAGAACACAGCAACACAGCATAAGCATTGTATGTTTAAGCTCTTCTTCATATGGTGTATCACCCTTGCTATCATTCATGCTCATTCCCAGATACTTGTAGTTTTTCACTACTTTGATGTTGTTTCCCTCAATGGACCAGTGATTCTTGGCTACATGACTGCTACCATCTATTAGTATATTTGACTTAGCTGAATTGATTTTTAAGTCATTATCCTTCACATGCATCTCCAGGGCACATGACGTTCTATGTAAACCGACAGCCATCTGGTCTATAATGATCAAATCATCAGCATATGATAGATATTTATCACATTTTTGTTCATTCTCGGGGTAAATGATCTGACTGTGGCAAGATAGCTATTGATGTTCCGGATATAAAAATTTAAGAGGGTGGGTGCAAGCAGGCATCCTTGTTTTAATACAATATTAGTCATGATTGCTTTTGTTAGAAAACCCTCTCTATTCAGTTTTACTTTGACAGATGTCCCTGTGGTAAACTGTTGGATCAAATGAAGTAAATATGGGGGACATCCTCCTGTTTTATTTTGGTCCATAGCTTGGATTGTGACACTATGTCAAATGCTTGTTTGTAATCTATGAAGGCTGTATATAGTGGCCTGTTCTTGTTCAGTGCTTGAGTTTTTAATGCTTGCACTATAAATACGTTTGGTGCTGTTCCCACTCCAGATATAAAGCCAGATTGATGAACACCTAGTATATTATTTTCTATAAGGCATTTATTCAGTTCCATCCATATGATCTTGGCATATATTTTCCCTGCTGAATCCATAAGTGACAAAGGTCTATAGTTGGCAGGATTCAGTCAGTCACCTTTTTTAAAAACTGGAAAAATGATGGACTGTTTCCATGCTGGCGGAATAACTCATGTCTTGTGTATTATTTTGTATATTTCCTGCAAAATTAGGGCACATTTTTCTGGATAGAGTTTTATGGTCGCATGCAAAATGCCATCAGTGCCTTCAAAGTACTCAATTTCTGAATTATTTTTTGTACATGTTTTGTTTCAAACTTTAGATTATTGTCTGCTTGATCATATATGGTAGGTGTATTCTGTACCAGAGATTCTTTGTAAAACAACTTGGTGAAGTGGTCCACCCATCGCGCTTCACCAATAGCGTTCAGAGTGTGAGATGTTATCTCTGTTCTTGCTCTATCTTTTAATAGGGACCAGATCTGAGCACTCGATTTTTTAGCAATAAAACGTAGCATATATTCGTTTTCATTTTGGATTTTTAAAATACGATGTTGTTTTACAAAATGTCTGTATTTCGTATTTATTATTGCACGTTTATTGTGATATTCCTTCGGGTTGCTTGTTATGATGTTACGTATGTCCCTCTTTTTTTCCCTTTTTTTTCTCGTATCATTGGATCATATGATTTTATAGCTCTTTCTCGCAGGAGGACATTTTCTGTGTTTTTTTTTCTTTTTTCCAACATTGTTTTTAGTAATTTTGGCCGAACAAGCCATACAAAGCTTCAAGTATTACATACATTGTGTGCTTGTTAAGGCATTTAAGAGCAGAAAACCGTTCTGGAATAACTGAGAGTTCGCAGATCGCGCCTTGTCTTCCAGACAACTTCATAATCACAACTGAAAAACAAAAAAAACAAACAACAAAAAAGGGGGGAGAGGGGGAGGGGGGAACATGAGCTGTCTACACAATAGGAACAGAAGACTGCTTAGTTCAACATTGGGGTGGTTTCTAAGGTTTGGAGTGACTCTTTGGTTGGGTTTAGGATGGGTTTATTTGATGTCGGTCCTTCAAGGTTGGAGCGTCAGGCTTGGACAGTTTTAATCGACTTGGAAGTAAGCAGGGGCTTTTCAGCACTTCAGGCCTGACTGCTGTTCTGTTCTCCTCAGGCCTGGGTTTCCAACCAGTGCAGCGCCGGGTGCTGTCTTGCCACCCCAGGGAATTGTTGCACATAGTCTAGGAAGGGGGCCATATATGCTTGAATTTGGGCTTGTTGCCTAGTCTGATGGCCGTGACTTTCTCGGCAGCAGCAATGTCCCAGCATTTAGACCACCACATTTGTGTAGACGGGCGACTGTGAGGAGGTGGGAGCAGAGGTCCGCCATGCAGCCCGATAAGGGGAATTGGTCATCTCCTGTGGCCACCAGTAGCATGATTCCTGGATCCCAGGGGATGGTGAGCCCTGTGATTGCTTTGATTTGTTCCAAGATATTCTTCCAGAATCGGGTGGCTTTCGGACAAGTCCAGAAGAGGTGAAGCAGGGTTCCGCGGTCCGGGCAGCCCCTCCAGTACTGCCCCGGGAATCGCTGATTTGCATTTGTTTAAGATTACGGGGGTCTGGTACCACCTGTAGCAGATTTTGAAGGCATTTTCCTTGTTTGTCACACATTTTGAACTTTTATGTGCACGGGCCCAGATATGGAGCCATTCCTCTGGTTCGTTTTTCCAAGATCCTCTTCCCATTTCAACACATACGATTCTTTTTTAGTGGGGTCCGTTCTGTCTAGCATTCTGTACAGCGTGGAGATTTTCCCTCTCGGAGGGTTTGCAGAGAGAGTAAGTTCTAATGCCGTTAGTTCTCTGCTGCCCTGTTTCCTGACCTGCTGGTTCTATAGCCAATGCCTCAGTTGCGTATAGCGGAATCTTTCAGTTTCCTGGATCTTGAATTTTGCTTTGCACTCCTCGAAGTTTAGCAGACGGCCATTCTCGAAGAAGTCTGTCATAGTCTCTAAGCCCCCGACTCTCCACTCCGCAAACAGGTTTGGCGAGATTCCCGGGGAGAAGTCAGGATTGTCCCAGATTGGTGTCAGGGGTCCCGTTGTGCTTCTGCATTTCCACCGGCAGGCTGCCTTTTTCCAGCTTGCCACTGTGTTTCTTGTTGCTGGGAGGGGGCCCAGGACTTGGGTCTCCTTGGTTTCTTTGCGGTGGGGTAGAGATTCAATCGGGGTCTTGCTCCAGTCCTCTTCTAGTTGTAGCCATCGGGGGCGGTTGACAGGGAGCTTCCAGGCGAAAGCTGGGGCTAATTGGGCTGCAAGGCAGTACCTTGCCACGTCTGTGACCCCTAGGCCTCCCAAGGCGGCACTTCTGAGCATAATGCGTTTCGGGATACGTGGTTTCTTTCCTTCCCAGATGAAATTCAGTATTTCACCCTGCAGCTTTCGTAAGGCCTTTTCCCGGATTACCACAGGCAGGGCTTGTGCGAAGTATAGCAGCCGTGGGGTTAGGTTCATTTTTATAGCTGTAATACGGCCGAACCATGATATTTCTTGTTTTCTCCAGCGCCCAATGTCCTTTTTCAGCTCCCCGAAGAGTGTCGGGAAGTTATACTTATACAACTTCTCAGTTTTGTTGGGTAGATGGACTCCCAAATAGCTGATGCTGCTTCTAGCCCAAGGGATCCGGAACTCAGCTTCCAAAGACGATTTGAGCTTATTTGGGATGCTAATGCCCAGTGCCACCGATTTGGAGATATTTATTGAGAACCCTGAGGCTGCACGGAATTCTTCCAGGGTTTGCCCCAGGGCTCTCATTGATTCTGCAGGTTGGGTGAGTGTGAGGAGCACATCGTCAGCATAGAGGGTAATTTTGTAGGATTCTACTTTGATCGTGAGGCATTGTATTGCTGGATTTCGTCGAACCCTGTCCACGAATGGCTCCATTGATAGGGCAAAGATGAGTGGGGAGAGTGGGCAGCCTTGTCTCGTACCTCTGGTTATGTTTATTCTGCCGGATTTGGCTCCGTTTAGGCGCAGGGTCGTGGAGGGACTTTGGTATATGGCTAAGACCCATTTTGCGAAGTTTGGGCCCAAGCCGAAGTGTCGTAGGGTTTCCTCCACGTAGCCCCAGTCGAGCATATCAAATGCCTTGTGGGCGTCTAGGGAGAGGACTGTCAGTTTTGTGCCCAACCTGTTCGCTGACTCTATTAAGTTGACGGTTCTGCGGATATTGTCTTGGGTGCCTCGCCCCGGGATGAAGCCTGCTTGGTCTGGGTGGATGATCTCTGGGAGGGAGGGGGCTAGCCGGTTTGCCAGAATTTTGGCGAATATTTTCGCATCATTGTTTAGGAGCGTTATGGGCCTGCATGATGCGCATTGTGTCCGGTCTTTCCCTGGCTTTGGGATTAGCACAGTAGTTGACTCGTTCATAGACGCTGTTGTGGAGCCAGAGGAAAGGAATGAGTTGTACAGGTTTGCCATGTGTGGGGATAGCAGGTGAGCAAATTTCTTGTAGAATTTAGAAGTGAGCCCGTCTGGCCCGGGCGTTGTATTCTTCAGATGGCGAATCGTGTGGTTAACTTCCTCCACTGAGATTAGTCCCTCCAGACTGGACATTGATGGGGATGGATGTGGCTTTGGGATGGAGGCCAAGAATCGAGCAATGGCTGGGGCAGACGTCGGGGGTCCTGCCATGATTTCCTCGTGGTGCTGCACCATTATTTCAAGCTTTTCAGAGTCTAGGTGGTGTAACAAGCCATTTTTGTCCAGCAGGACTTGAATGTGGTTCCTGGTATGGAGCTTTTTCAGCTTGTGAGCTAGGAGCCGATTCACTTTGTTACTGTTGAGGTAATAGTATTGCTTAGCATATAGTAGTGCTCTGGCAGCTCGGTCTGCTAGGTGGATTTCCAGCTCCCTTCTAACTCTCTTTAGTTCTCGGTGCGTTGTTTTCATATAGCGTTGTTTGAGCTTGTTTTCTAGTGTTACTAGTCTTCCAGCTTTCGTTGCTTCATCAGATTTTGGCGCTTAAGTCTAGCTGTTGAGTCCATTGCCACCCCACGAATTACCGGCTTCATGGCGTCCCATACTGTAGCCGGTGAGGAGTCAGGGGTTATATTCTCTGTGAAGTAGTTCTGAATCGCCTCTGCGAGATCGGAGCAAGCAACTATGTCAGATAGGATGTAGTCTTGCCTCTTCCATTGCCGCCGGATGGGTTCAGGGACTCCGTGGAGACGCAGCGTCGTTGTGACTGGTGCGTGATCAGAGATCGCGATGGGACCAATATGAATGTCCTCCACACAGGGGGCCATTGTATTAGCGACTAACAAGAGGTCGATCCACGAATACCCTCTGTGTACGTGCGAAAAGATGGTGTAGTCCCTTTCTCCTTGGTTGCGTATCCTCCATATGTCTATGGTCTCGGTTTCCTGTAAGAATTCCGCCAAGGCCAAGGATTTGCTAAAGTCTTCCCTAGAAGCTAGGAGCGTCTTGTCCACACTTGGGTCTGGGGGGAGGTTAAAGTCTCCTCCGATAAGTAAATGGCCAATTGAGAATGCCGTGATCGTGGGGAGAAGGCTGCGGAGGAATTGTTCTTGCTCTTTGTTCGGCCCATAGATCGCCACCAAGGTGATCGGAAGTTCAACTAGGAGGCCTTTCAGGAGCAGGACTCTACCCTCCAGATCTCTTTTGACCGTGATTTGCGTTAATGGGAGGTCTTGGTCTAGCAAGATTGCGACTCCTCTCTTTTTCTGAGTGGCTGAGGCAAAGTAACATTTCGGAAAGCGTCGGAAATGGATTCTCTTTTCATCCTCCTCTATCAGGTGGGTTTCCTGGAGGAAGACGATGTCCGTTGTCAGTTGGTTGAGCCTGTGCTCCACCGACTTCCGCTTTCTTGGTGTATTGAGCCCCTGTACATTCCAAGTCGTGATGGTCAGTGTTTTGTTTAGCGAGCCCACCCTAAGAATCTCATGTATGTCGATTCATAGTCTTCCTTGGAGGTATCTTCTTCCCTGTGTTCCAGCGCTGCACTCCCCTCTGTTCCCCATTCCATGAGGCCCCTCTCTCCTCCTCGTCCGCCTCTTCCCCCCTCCAGCCACCCCCCAACAATAGCAAGGGTTCCGGACCAGCCTACAACCAACGGGGCATTCGGCCGGACCAGTGTAACAGTTCTGCTTGGAGGCCAACTGGGCCTCTTCTGTTGACCAGTAAAACTCAAGTTGAGGATGCCGGGAGCTAGTACTTTGTCGGCCTTGAGCTCAGATACTCTGGTTCCGGCAGTTTTCGAGACTCTTGTCCCGAGCTAGGCAGGGTGATGGGCCGACCGGGCGCCCTCGCTTGATGGGTTTGGGGGCTGGCTGAAGGGGACATCCTGAGACCTTTTGGTATCCCGTCTCGCAAGGTGGGTGGTCAGTTCAGGAGGGGACACAGGGCCATAGCCTACCCCCAAGCGGCTATTGGTAGGAGCATCCCACTCAGCGGTTGTTATCCCTTTTGCTCTTGCTTAGTGGACCTCGGGGTATGCGTCGTCCCGATATCTTGGTCCAGGCTCTAGAGGAGTCTCCACAGGAACCCCCCTGGGCCTCTGCGGACTCGGCAAAGGCCCCCTCTTCGGCATTCGGATTCATGAATCGTTCGGCCTCTCTGGGGGAGGGGATCGTCCAAAGCCTGCCTTCCCAGCTTAAGATTATGGCCGTGGGGAAGCCCCAGCGGTAGATTATTTTTCTCTCACGCAGCCATTCGGCAAGTGGTTTGAGGGATTTTTTTTTGGCAAGTGTGGCCGCTGCCAAGTCTTGGTACAGGGATATTTCAGCATCTCGAAAAACAATGCGGGCCGAACCTCTGGCTTCCTGCATAATTTCCTCCTTGACTCTGTAGAAATGGACCTTTGCTAGGATGTCTGGCGTGGAGTTTGCGCTTTGTTTGGCTCTCACCCTGTAAATCCTGTCCAGTTCCAAGGGGGCGTCGTCTGGGAGCGTTAGAAGAAAGCGAAATAGGTCATTGACATAGGCGTTCAGTTCATCTTCGGGAACCGAGAGCGGGATTCCTCTCAAGCGGATATTGTTGCGCCTGGACCTGTTTTTGGCTTCTTCTTGTTTGTTCTCGAGGGCTTCGCATCTGGCCCCCAGCGCGGCGATTCTGTCTGCCCCCTCCCCGATCTCGAAACTTTGCTCAAACAGGGTGGTTTCTATTTCTTCTGTTCTGGTCTCTACTTCCCCCACTCTCTTGTCAAGGTTTGAGATTTAACTTTTTAGTTCTTCTGTGCCTTTTTGGTACTCTTTGGTTATGGCAGACGGGAGCTCCTGGAGGTCCGCTTTGGTAACTGCCTGGGCAGGGAGTTCGGCGACGGGGTCTGGGAGAGCTCCCATTGTGTCATTGCGCTCTCCTTTCTTAGTTTATTCCCCCATGGTGGAGGATAGTAGGGTCCCTATGTCTGTTTGTTTGGTCGATTTCAGGTTCCAGCCATAACTCCCTGGAGTGTAAGCAGAAGGCGAGCTGCCCCCACCCGGAGAGTGTGCTGTTTTGGAGCGTTGGGGGGTCCCCTCCTCCCCCAATCCCAAGGCCGAGGAGACTAGGCTAGGAGCACTCTTGCAGGGAGCTCCAAGTGTTCAGTTACTATGTTTATGGATGCACTGGGGCTCCGTGGGGAGTAGCAGGGCCACAGGACTCCTCAGTCAGGTTGCTTCACTGGGGGCCAGAAGAGGGTGTGATGGGGCTCCTGGGGTTACGAGGTTCGGTTCTGAGGGAGAGGCGCACCCTCCTCCTCTAGATCGGATCCGAGCCCTTGTCCTAGGAGGTCCTTTGGCTAGTTGACCTCCCGTCTCCTCCCGCCCGAGGACCAGGAGGGAAGATATCGAGCCGCAGGGTCTAGGCCCACTACGCGGTGCGGCAGGTGCCGCCCTACCTTCTTCCAGGCGTAGATGTTGGTACCCACTTTGCGGGGGACGTCGGGTGCTCCTCTCCCCCCGACTGCGACACCGCGAGGGGTGGGCCGCGGCCTCGGTCTGGCAGCAGGCCCCGCTGGAGGCCGCCCGCTCCGGGTTGCAGGCAGCTGGATGTTGGTGAGGCCGGATGGGGAAGGCCAAGGACCCGCTCTGCCCCCCTCTGCGACCCCACCACCTAGGTCTGCGGGTGGTGTGTGACCAGAACTGGGCCTCGTTTCCGTGCCACTGGTGGGCTCTGGTCCCAATGCCTCGGTTTTCACAGCACCGAGTAGAGAAGGGCTCCGTTGGGAGGTAGGACTCCCCGCTCTCCGTTGTGGGGCGCTGTGATGGATGCAGACGCCGGCGCTCGCTCCTGGCCGGGGGCGATGAAGAGTCAGTGGCCCCAGGGAGGGGAGGCAGAGCCCTGCGCCGGCACCCTCCACGGCGGGGCTCGTCTCGCTGCTGCAGTTGGTCTCCGGGCCAGATGCCTCGCGTTATGCACACCGGGGCTGTGCTGACACCTGCCAGGTCCCGTGGGGAAGAAGGATCCACTGCATATTGGCTGTCGGGCTCTGCTCTGCTGCGGATGCACTGCTCTCTCTCGAGGGCTGCTGGAGGACTCTGCTTCTACCCGGCGCAGGGAGATGGGCTATGGGGGGTCTCCCCCAGGGCTCCCGCCAATCTCACTCGGCTCAGGTATTCGGAGTGGGGCCAGATTGCGCCGCTCTGAAATCCGCTATTTTGGGACCTCAACGCTGTTGGCCCATCTCGCTGGAGGATATGGTACAAGCTCGGTCCAGCCCCAGCTTTGGGCGATGAGATTGCAGCCTGCGCTGTGCCAGCCTCACGGCTCTAGTGAACGCCGTCTTTATTTACAGAGAACAGAGTTTTACTGGGGCATTTTTAGGTTACAACGCAGTCGCGGCCGGGAGCTCTCACCGGGCCAGACCGCTCACCATGGCGCCAAGCCACGCCCCCATTTTCTGTGGTTTTAAATAGTTGACGCACGTTTACATATTGATTCTGTTCCACATGAATCATATTGTGCAGTAGTCTGTCTAATTTGCCAGGTGTCCGTTTGATATGATTTAACCGCGGATTCAGGTTCAAATGTGAATTACAATAACTTTGAGCTGGGCTATTGGGTGTTTCATACGTTATAACCAGGATATTATGGTCACTTACACGACAACAAAACCAGATAACATCTAGGAGTTTTTTTGATGAAAAGGCATAATCAATGATAGCCTGCATGTTCTGCCTTCAAGTTGGTCTAGGTGGTACATCCCCTTGAACACACCCACTTATCATAATCATGTTTCTTTACTTCATCAATCTGAGCCATTTTTCTGCTGGAGCTGATACCATTTTTCTATCACTGATCACACAATGCGTCTTGAGATCACCTGCAATCAGTGTCGCAGATATGGTCGGCTCAGAGTCAATATCATCTAGCAGACTATTGACAAGTTTTAGAAATGTATCATCATAGATATATGCAGGCTTCCAATAAGTATTTATTATTGCCATTGTGTTGGTGGGATCTTTAGTTTCAAATCTAAGTAGTTACAGTCCAGGATGGGGGCTTTTCCACGGAATGAATTTTCCTGGCAAGTCCATTTTTAAAGCACTTACTAAGACCATCATTGGTCTTCCTTTAGGTGGCTTGAGTGCAGGAACCCAACAAATCTGTTGATTTGTCCATAGCGTTCGGTAGTTAGCCAGGTCTCCTGCAATAATACTAAATCAAAATTATTCAGTATTTTAAAGTTTTCAGGTTGCATCAAAAATTTATGGCCTCTGGTATTCCATATGGCTATTTTAAATGTAGGCGCCTGGCTTGTAGTTGTATCATAAGCATATTTTTTGTGGTTGCTGTCTGCCATAGCTTGGGACAACCAAGCCCATCTAGCCAGTTGTTCTACAGGTGTTTTGGGTTTCGCATCTTTGAAATAGACTTCTCTCTGTAGGCTGCCAATTGAACCTTGGCAGTTTATCAGCAAAGTTTCGAATGTATTATCCAGGTGCTGTTGATCTCTGCTCCCATCACCAGTACCTGTTTATAGATTGTCTTGCTTTTTCTCCGTCTGCATTTGTTTTTTAATTTGTATATCAAAACCCTTTTTGCAAATTTTTCCCCTTTCTGACCAAATCAATTGTCTGACGATCAGCGACGGCACACTGATAATCACTGTATCCATTTGTTTTGTCCTGACAATAGTTACTGTGTCTATATCTCTCGATCTTATCGCTCGTAAGGGCAGGATGGTGTGAAATAAAGCTGATAAAGTTGACCTATTTGGATAGGGATCTCAATGTCTCCTGTCAGACATCAATATGATAAATTGATTGTCTGCGTGTAACTCCGCTTTGCACGAGATTTCAGTCTCTCTTGATTGTGGTCTATTTTTTTTTATTTTGCTCTCTTGATTTTTTATTGCCTTTTCATTGGTCATGAATGTGGTCCTTCTCTGCTCCATTGTGTTGAACTGAGCAGAGTCTACCCCATTATTTGGGTTTACTAATTCAAGACTCTGCATCGGGTCTTTCTCGGGACAAATGCTCTCTGCCTCTGAGCACTCAGAAGTTATAGAGTGTGTTGATATATTCATCAACACGCTCATATTCTCATCAGGATCTATGTCCGCTGGCATACTTTTGTCTTTTACTGCACTTCTAAGTGTAGCAATTTCTGATTCTAAATCGATCTTTGGTGGCTTTGAAGTTTTTCCTTTTGCCTCTTTAAGTTTTTTATTTACTTGAGGCACAGTCAACTCTTTTTCAAATGTCCTTTTCCCTGTTATTTGATTGGTATTTTTAGGAACTGTTTGATTCTTCATTTTTTTTTCTGCCTACATCTTGTCTTTTCTTTCCCCGTTTTTAGTCGGTGGAACAGATCATAGATCTGTTTGTCTACTTGCAAATTACTAGATTCTACCTCAATCAGGGTGTTTTCAATTTCAACACAGGTTGTAGTTACCGGAGACTGATCCGTCAAACCCTCCATCACATCCACGCACAGCATAACAGTGGGAAGGACAGTTTCATGATCATCATCTATTTGCTCATCTAAGTTCATTGGGCTACAGTGTGTATTTATATCAACGTCTATCAGAACCCGCCCAAGTTTGTCCTTTGATGTTGTCAAAGTTACATTACATTCACAACTACTTTTCAGAGATGACATTTCCCTTTTCATGTCCAATATTATCAGGGATAGCTGCTTAAGTTCTGAAAACACTTGATCAAAATTGGCTTGAATGGCTGTCAGCGATACTGAATTCTGCTCTGTTTTTTTTTTCAATATGTCCGTACATATTTGTAAGTCTAAAGATGCCAGTATCCATTACCACCATTGTGATTTGGTATGCTGGTATAATGGGATTTTTAAACCCAAAGGGCGGTCTTGGAGTGGGTCTGATGTAGGACATCTCTGAAGAAGCAGTGGAATTCATCAATTGGTTTAAGGGCTCGGGGTGAAGGTCGAGGAACCAGATAAGTTTGTGTAGTTCACTACATTAGATAACATTTGTATCTGACTGTTAGTAATCATTTGAGTTTCGGGTACTATGATTTCCTCTCCAGGCTAATCAGATATCATGAGAGATGCGACCACCGGAGAGCCTTCTTCGTTATTTCTATATGGACAGTGCACATCACTCACATGAAAGTTTTGTACATGGCTTACAGCTTTTTTTGAGGGATAGCTCTCAGTACCTTTTTCATTAATGTTTGTGGCTGGCGCACTTAAATTAGATTATAAATCTGTGTCATTTCGCTTATGCTTCTCATATTCACTCTTTTCTCTACATTTAAGTGCTGTTCCACCCATATGCGTGCAATCGCCATCCCCGTTAAACCTAGCTGTCCAACATTCACCCTCTGATGGTTGCGCTAAGGCAAGAGCTTTATCATGCTCAATGCATTCTTCATTTATAACAACTTGAGAGCATAGTCTTGGCATATCCAGGTTTTCGCTCGCATCAACTTCTATTTGCATGTCTAGTGAACGTATTACAATCTCATTTGGGCTTACTTGACCGGATGAGCGTTCTGAATTATATTGCGCATGTTAGCAGAGCTTTGGGTGTTGATCGCCAGTATTTCTTCATCCATTACATGCTCTGACGTCTTTGCTGCACGGTTTGTCGGTTTAAGAATCGGGTTGAAGTGAGGTTGGTAGCCCACCATCATTCCTTCTGGCAGAGAACCACATTTGCCGTATGTCTGCTCCGACCGGCTTGGAGCGATTTGCACCCTTGGTTTTCCTGGTTTTGTTTGGTCGGGGAGAGCACTTGCATTCCTCGATTGCAATAGGAGGGGTGGTTCGTTTTGGAGCAAGTCTGTAGTGCCCTCCGCATGGCAGTTCTCAAGGTACACATGTTTTTTCGAGCACAGACTAAACCCTTGAAAATCGAGACACAAAAAGGGGAGGCTCTGTCAGGCAGCATCCCCGCCAACTGCTAAAAACCTGAGTCAGACCCCTCCTCCAAGCTAACCGCCATGCTGACCAGCGAGGACTGCTCCACTGCACAGCTGCACAGCTGAACAGCACAACAGTCACCACTCACAGTCAGCACTCTCTCGGGAAGCAGTCGAAACCACAGCCGAACAGTCACCACTCGCAGTCAGTACTCTCTCAGGAAGCGCATGGGCTCTTTTGTTCCTATGTAAGGTGACAAGCTTCTCTGAGATGCTTGTTGGGCTTGTGCGGTTTGGGTATTTTAGCTTTAATTGGGGCATGCATGTCTATGGTGTGGAGGCGGCAGGCATGGTAGTGGTTGATAAGTTACTGAGGGTTCTTCTTAGAGGACATGGAGCAGGACTCGAACGAAAATGTGGGATTGTGGGCTTCAGTAATTCATATGACAATTTACAGGTATTCTTTACTAGAACAGGGCTCAACGCCGGTGTTCCGAATTTGTGAGGGGTGGCTAGAGAGAGCTTAATGTGGATGAGGCATTATTACATTTATTTTATACAGATAATTCTGTTTCTCCACGTCTGGCTGATCCACAACAATGTGTGACCGAGTTCAAGCTATTAGTTGTCATTCCACTCTATCAGCTAGTTGTTGCTGACCAAACTTGTATTTTTGCTTGATATTTACAAAAGCTTTTTTACTTTTAGGGTGACCTGTTAAAAAAATAAAGGAAATGCATATCAATCCTGGCATGCATTAGGCAGGGACGTCATTTCACCAAAATGCCAGTGGTAGCGGAAGTGACATCACACGACCCTTGACCCCTGATGACATCACAGGAAGTGGTGTCATTTGACCACACCCCACACCCCAAAGTGATATTGCGGGAATCGATGGAACAAGACCTTTCACCCGTTGACAAAACAGGAAGTGGCATCACATAGCATTGTACACTACGAAAAATATGGTTACGATATCACTATAATGCAGCGGTATTCAAACTGTGGGTGGCGGCCCCGTGGGGGTCGCGGCCGCATCCCTGGAGGGCCGTAAGAGCCCAGCATGAAATGCTTTTTTTAGCTTGGAAGAAATGGGCAGGGCCGGCTCACATTGTCGGGCTGAAACATGACACTGTCTCAGGCACCAATGAAAAAGTGGCCCACAGTTTTAAATGGATATTCATTCACAGACTTTGAATAGTACCCAAGGGGGAGCTTTGTGTTAAAATGTAAGTACATTGTGATATTTATAGAACATTTATTCAGCAACAATGGTCAAAATGACTAACTGCATAGTGAAGTAACTCATCAAACTGGCCCACATTAGCCAAAAAGGTGGCACATTTTGACTGGCCCACACTAGCATTTTGTATTTTTGGTACATGCATTGCCTTATAGGCCAGTCCAAGCCTGGCGGCTCATCCATAATGGCGAGGGTGCCGCCCACACAGTGGCCCCCTCACCCATTATGGAGGAGCTAAGGAGCCAGCCCAGTGAAACAATGAGCACTCCCTCAGCTTCTTTTTGCAGCTGAGGAAGTGCTCCTGGGCTGGCTGAACTATCAAAGGGAAAGCTTATTTCCCTTTGACAGTTCAGTTCCCCAGCCCCACATGCTCACTGAGCCATGCAAGGCTGTGGCGTTTTGCTTTGCCAGCATTGCATAGCTCATTGGAAATGCTGGCTGTGGCACTGCATGTCTGTATGTGCGAGGGAGAGCTCCTGCACCTTCTCGCACATACGGACAGAGCAGCCTGGAACAGGGCATTTCAGCACCCACATGCAGGCCAATGCAGAAGGTATGTTTATGTTCATTTTTTTATTGAAACATGTGTATGGATGCGTGAATGCTTGTGTTATGTGTGAGTGTATGGTGATAGAGTGATTGCTGTATGAATGTGTGTGTGTGTGTGTGTTAGTTTGTTTTGGTCCGTTGAGCTGATTTTGGCAAGTGGTGGATAGATGGGGGAAGGAGGGTTGTACAACAAAGGCATTTTAAAAATGCCTAAAGGATTGTTGCACAATCCCCCTACCCACTTGGCAAGAACAGCTCTCCTTCTGAGCTGCTGTGGAGCCCAGGGGACAGGGATGGTATTTGTTTTACTGGATTTCTATAATAGATGTCCAGTCAAAAATACCATGCTTTCCCCTTGGCACCCCAGCGCCTTGCATACATACATAACCATATTGATTGTGTTAGGCCTAGTGGGGCCCAGGGGACAGGATGGTATATTTTTGCTGGACATGTATCATAGATGGCCAGTAAAATATGTCATGCCTGCCACCTGGGCCCCAGCAGCAGCAATTGCAAACTGTTTGGATATTTACCCATTTTTTTATTAAAGAATGCTCAACAATGCAACATTTTAACCCATTATTTTATAAAAAAAATTCAATCGGGGGGGGGAAACCCCCCGAAAGCCCTTTTATTGGTTCGAACTCCCTCACTGCGCTCGGTCGCTATGGCATTTTTGGGGGAAATAGTTATGCCCACCACTTAAAAATTCACCAGCCGTCACTGGCTCTCAGACTGTGTTGGGAACGGAATGGGGGAGCCCAGGGACTGTGGTGGGAGCAGGATGGGCGGGGACTATGGGATAGTGGTGGGAGCAGGGTGGGGAGAGCCCAGGGTGTGTGATGGTGTGGGAAGAGCCCAGGGACTGGATAGGAGTGGGATGAGGGAGCCCAGCCACTGTGATGGGGGTAGGTGGTGGAGCACAGGGAGTACTGGGAGTATGGTGCAGTGACGTTGCGCAATTCATACTGTCCATTTGGCATTTTCTGGGGGGCCCGGCCTGCCCAAATATTGCTCGGGGGGGCAGGCCTAAAATGTTTGAAGACCACTGGTCTAGTGGATTTACGATGAGGTAACTAATTTGAATGGCATGCTCGTCAGAGTTTCATATACAAAACAATCCAGTGTGCTTGTGTATGGACATCACACATTTCGCAGCTATCTCTATAGTAAAAATTACACCAACACAGAGGGCCGGTGCAGGGGGGTCCCGAACGATTTATTGTTTGCTCAGGGGGGCCTTGGCATAACAAGTTTGAAGAGCACTGCTATAATGTGATGTACATTTCATACAAGAATGGATCGCCATATGTATTGTTAAGATCAGTGTGCATAGACTCATATTACCAAATTACTGTAAATGCAAGCAGACGTCCATGACCAAATGATAATGATGTGTTATTATATAGCACTTACCCTTAAGCGCTTTATATCGAAAAAATATACACCCAATACCACCCAACCTGTGTTGGTTCTCATTTATCGACCTCAGAAGGACGAGAGGCTGAGTTGAGGCATTTAAGAACAGACAAAATCAGTGACTCACCACTTCCCCCCCCCCAAGTGTGCCTGAAATAAACCTTTAATGAGTCTAGATAGTATAGAATTCCAGTAAGACACATTATTTGGTATTCCTATTCTTTCTTATTTAGGGTCAGTGCTGAAAGTGTTAGACTTGTAGCACTCCTGTTCTTATTTTTGTTCTTTTTAAGGGGCCTGAACAAGAAAGCCAGCCACTCCAGAAGTAAAGCTGGCCACAGCCCAGGAGCTGGCATTAGAAAAAAAAAAGATTCTTTAAAAAATAAATGTTTTAGAGGTCGCAAGGGAGACCACAGAGGTCACAAGGGAGACCTCACAGGTGACCCCTAAATGACGTCCGTGCCATTAGGTATTTAGTGATTCAGTCATACAACTCTCAGAGACATACAACAGATATAAAGCTCTTTGGTCATTCTTATGTTCCTAAAATGCTCCTTAAAATGCAAAACAGCCAGAAACCTTATTGGTGCAACTCCACATTATTTATGCATTAATCTTTTATAACAGGCTTAACACCAGAGACCAGTCTCCAAGCGATTCAAACCTGCTTTGTCTTGCTATCAAGGCAAAAACGTTGCCACTGAGCTATTCTCCAAGCCCATTATTGCTGGAGGTCTTTCTAATCAACACACACATACACTGTGTTAAGCAATCACTTTTATATTCAAATACTTGACATGGATTTTGGAGGGATTCCTACCAGAAAAGAAAAGGTTAAATTAATACATCGTGTTACAATATTAAACGCATGACTATGCTTAAGTCAAGCAAAGAGTTCCCACAAGTGGGCACTGAAATGATGTTCAGAAGCAAGTACTGCTTTCCGGCCCCACCTTTCAGAGAGCTGCGGCCCGCCAAATCGTACATGTATGAAGAGATCTGACAGAAGTTAAATTAAAATGGCGAAGAGTAAATCAAAATGCGCAAGAGTGTCAAGAAACCTGTCAATTGATACCCAAAGTCATTAAAGCATGAGAGGGAAGACAGCTGTGTGCCAGAGGTACACCCGGCTTCACAGCTGTAAATAGGAAAGGTCTGTGGTGTCCCATCAAGATGTCATTTCAGCCTTCTTTATAGAAGCTGTTTGGTGTTAAGCAGGCAAATGGCATCCATGCTGGGTTTATCATGTGTCTTTGATGACATTCAGCTGCACTCTCAGCACTAACAGGAGAACCCTGCAAAGGATGCCGCACAATGCACAACAGTTACGATTACATGAGTTAGGGTCTCCTAACTCATGTTAGGAGACCCTAAAAAAAGGGTAACCCTTAAAAGCAGCAGTAATGCTATTACCACTGCATTTAAGGGCTGGTGAAATAATGAGTTGGGCGGAAAGTTTGGAGTTTTACCTCCAGCTTTTTGCTGGAGGTAACATACTCCACTTTCTGCCCATTTTTCAGCACTATTAGTGCGGCTGTAATTGCGCCCCCTACCGCATTCGGCCCAACGTACCCAATGTGGAATGGGAACTTTCTGCTGCACCACTACTCGGGATCCGGGGCTAAAAGCGCCAGACCGAGTAGCAGTAACGCCATTTGCGCTGGCGATACCGCCGGGATGTCGCCAATGATCTGATAGAGCCCTTAGCTTTTAAATACAAGGTTGGACTTTTGCTATGAATAAATACCTAAAATGACAGTAGGAGAACTGGATGTATAGCCAACACATCTCAAAATGGTCCTATGTATTGTACAGTCCAACCAGCTACATGGAATTAACAAACATTTTAAATGAACATAAACGCCACAAAGGTAAAGTTGTGCTCGAACACCTGACGCATTACTCACTTCTCCTGAAGTGGTGGGTGTTCTGGACAATGGCATGAACAGCAATGATGTAAACAGTATGTACCTCCACATATGCTATAAAAGGTGCCTACACTGCACAGCTACGAGGGATGCTATTGCCTCCAACCTATGAATGCTGCCCTTATCCATTGTACTCCACGGTGAGAATGCACAGCCAAAGATTCCAAGAGCCTTCTTGAACTGTCTTTACTCTGCCGAGGTGTGTATGCCCAGGCAGAGTTTACAAATTTCACTTGTGATTTTTCCGTTTTATTGTGGCGTTCCAGCTCAAGGGATTGGCACTGCATGGGCTTCAGCAGGTGTGTAACTTGCTTTATTTCGATTTGGCCCCCAGCTAACACCAGAGCTGCAACCATTAAAAGGAGGTTAAGTTCTTTTTATACAGCGACATTTCGCCAAAACCATTGTAACAAAAGGGACAGAGAGGGAAATGGGGTTTCTGAACTGAGAATATCTGGTTGGCAACCCCACCTCCCTTATCCACCCTACCCCACTCTCTCTAGCCCCACCTCCATACCCAAACTCTCTGTACCCCATCCACCCTACCCCACTCTACACCCACCCACACATATCCTCCTCTCTACCCCACCCACCAGACCCCCACTCTCTCAACCAAGCCCAGTCCCTCTACCCCACCCATCCACACTACCCCCACCCACCCTACCACCACTATCTCTACCCGTACCCGCTCTACCCCCACTCACCAAACCTACCCCCACTCTCTCTAATCACACTCTCTCTAAACTCACCCACCCAACCTACCGTCACTCTCTCTACACCACCCAACCTACACCCACCCACCCTACCATGCCTCCCTTACACACCATACCCCCACCCACCCTACTCCCATTCTTTGTACCCCCACTGTCTCTAACCGCAATCTGCCTGCCCTACCCCACCCATCCACCATAACCCCAATCCACCCACCCTGCCCCATCCATCCACCCTACCTCCACTGTCCCTACCTCCAATGTGCCTACACCCACCCACCCTACCTTCACTCTCTTTACCCCAGTCCACCCAACCAGCACTCTCTCTATCCCCACTCTCTATACCATCACCCACCCTACCCCCACTCTCGCCACCCCTGCCTACCCTACCCCCACTCACTCACCCACCCTATCCCCACTCTCTCTACCCCCACCCACAACCATTCTCTACTCACATCCTACCCCCACTTTCTCTAAAAACCAGCACTCATTCTACCCCAACCCATCCAACCCCCACTGTCTGTACCTCACCCTCCCAACCCCACTTTCTCTACCCACCCTGCCTCCACTCACCCACCCAGCCCCCACTCACTCTACCTCCACCTACCCTACCCCCACTCTTTCTAACCCCACCCACCCAACCCCCACTCTCTGCCCTCACCCACTCTCTCTACCCCACCCACCATACGCCACTCTCTTTAGCAAGACCCACCCACCCTACTCCACTCTATCCTCACCTGCCCCACCCCACTATCTCTACCCCCACCCACCCCCCACCCAACTCTCTCTAAAAACGCAACTCTCTACCCTCACCCACCCTACCAACTTGCTCTGCCCTCACCCAGCCTATCAACTATCTCTACTCGCACTCTCCCTACCAACTTTCTCTACCTTCACCCACTCTACCAACTCTGTCTACCTAAACACACCCACCCTACCAACACTCTCTACATCAACCCTCAACTCTCTAACCCCATCCACCCGCCCTAACCTTTCTCTAGCTTCACTCACCTTACCCCCTCTCTCTACTGCCACCCATCCTACCTGCCCTTTCTCTACTCAACCCTAATCCCTCTCTCTTTACTGCCACCATGCACCCTACCCCTTCTTTCTTTGGCCCCACTCACCCAACATCCGTTATTCCCCACCCACACAACCCCACCCTACCTCCTCTATGGCCCCAGCCACCCGCATTACCCCCTCTCGCTATTCCTTCTCATCCTTCCTTTCACACACTTGCTTTATTTCTTATGCTCTCACTCTCACCCTTTGCACTCATATTTCCTCTTGCTTATCATCTATGTCACCCTCTTTCAATGGATTGCTCTCTCGCTATGTTCCCCTTCTCATTAGCGTCCCTTATCGCATCCTCCTTTCAACGTTTTCACTCTCCTCCTTGCACTATGGTGCCTATATATTCCAAAAACCAAGAACAACTATAAACACCAAAACTACAGCAAATGCTTGTTATAAATTGCACCTGTACCACGTGCCTATGTAAACTACACCATTTGAAAAGACTGCATGTAGCAATGTAGTTATGTTACCTGAAACATTAATATCATAGACCAGTCTAGGTGTTTCTCATGGTGTGACTGCGCAACTCGCGAGAAACCAGATATTAGGACTGAACCCAAAATTCCTCGTTCCAACCTTCTCTCACTTGTGTCCAATTGACAGACAGCTTATGCTCTGATCCCTTCCTCTGAAAGATTACTTTCTGACCTAACCAAATGTAGGCTATTGGCCTCCACATGTACCTCCCGTGCACTCAACTGTCGTACACACTGCCTTCTCCGAAACCTGGGCAGCACAGATCTGAAAACACCCTTTCATCTAACATAACATAGAAGAAAGGATGCTTGAATGAATAGAGTGAACGCATTGTAATCCCAGCAGCCTTAAACGCCTCCTTATGTTGTTATGGAGCCAACATGGGGATGGAGGGGTGTCGTTTGGCCAAGGTGGGCAGAGTCCGTTCTGGTGAAGGGCCGAGTTGGCGGGAGGCACATGCACTTAGTTGGGCCTAGGGTATCAGAAAGCCTAAACTTACTGCTTAACTGTTCCCTGCTACCCAGACTGGTGTGCTGGAAATACCTGCTATAGTGTAAATACATTTCATGCATTCAACCATATAATAAAACGGAGCTCCTTATCTTGGGTACCTCACAACGCCTGAGCAAACTTGAGCCGTCCTATCAGTCATTCACCATAGACGGCAATACCATACGAGTCTCGAAAGACACTAAAACATTAGGCTTCTTCCTGGACTCCACCCTATCCCTAACGAGACAAACAAATGCAGTCAGGTCTGCCTCTGCCTACACGTGCAAACTTATCTCAGCCTGCCGACCGTTTCTCACCACCCCTAACAGTGTCACACTAGCCAGAACACTGATCATGGCTAAAATTGATTACTGCAGTGCTCTTTACTTAGGCACTAGCCAAGAGAACCTGTCCAAACTTCAAACCACACAGAACAATGCCATTCGAGCGGCCTTGAACTTACCCCGCAACCATCACATCTCAGTAGCCAGAACTAGCCTAAAGTGGTTACCTGTGAAGCAGAGAATTGCCCTAAAAACTCTTGCCCTCACGCATAAATGCCTAGCCTACAAGGCCCCACTCTATCTCTGCAGTCGGCTTTCGCGCCACTCTACAGGCCGACCACTAAGAACTGCTCAGACTCATTGCCTAACTATCCCCAGGTTTAAGCTTCAGAAAGCGGGAGGCACTAGCTTCCCTGTCCTAGCCTCTAAACTTTGGAACACCCTCCCTGCTACCATCAGAGCCGAAGATTCCTTCAACACCTTCAAGACTAAAACCAAATCTTGGCTCTTCGACCAGTAATAAGACTCGCCCGACTCTCTCTGTCCTACTTCTCTGCCCGTCTGCTACCTATGCTAACCTTTTGTTCACCCAGGTTATATCCTCTGTTACTCCCAGATGCATTGTAACCTATGTAATATATGTTATTAATAAGATTATTATTATATTCGCATTGTTTAATTTTGTAATGTATTCTCCTGCCTGTATGTTTTATTCTTGTAACCCTGTACAAATTGCGCCCTGATGCCCCTGGGCCTGATGGTTTTGCGCGTTATAAATAACTAAACAAACAAACAATGGATGCCTGTAACCCAGTGGTCGAAATGTATGAAAAGAAGTAGTGGAACTATGTTCCTTACAGGTCTGTCCTGCTCCCCACAAACCTCATCCCTGCGCCCCTCCCACACACAATTCCAAACCCCCAAACAAACACCTGCTATTTATAGGAATGTGCAGTGCACTGAAGTGCAAGCTTCAACTTCTTCCTACACTTTTATTTTAAAAACGAAACCATTCCAGAACTGTTTCTTTTAGAAATAAAAGTATGAACAGTGTAAAAATAAAAAGTAGGGGAACACTGCTCCCGACCCCTCCCATCCCCTATGATCTCTGCTCTAACCACACTGATATGCAGTTGCTTTCCAAAGGTAGACTTGCGCACAATAAGTCCCCAAAATAGAATACATATTAAAGTCCTGTAGACAAAGCACCTCCATCTGTTGTCTTTCGTGAACTGTCTCGCCTTCGCTTAAGGCAGGGGTCTGAAATGTGGCTCTCTAGATGTTTTAAACTACAACTCCCATGAGCCCTATCCAATATAGTCAATGGCGAGGAATCAATGGAGTTGTAGTTCAAAGCCAGTCATTGGAGTTTGAGTTGCAGACCCCTGGCTTGGGGCATGGTATGTTAAAAGTGCCTTGGTATATTGCAGCTGGTGGCAGCACTGCGAGGGTGGGAGGGGGAGCAGTTCATGCCCTCCCTCCCCTAGCATCAATGTATAGTTTGCCCGGCTTAGCCACTCAATGCCCATCCACTCTCCTGTTGGCTGTGCCACACTTTCGTGCAGTCATTTGAGCTGGGCGTTTATGTCCACAAAGATGCTCGTGTTGCTATACTCAGCATGTATCCCTACATGTATGCATTATGTATTTCAAATATGATGCACTACCAAATACATGTACATTTTGGAATTTAAGATTGTAAGGTTTGCTACCCTGCGCGGTGCTGTAGGGTTCACAACGAACAATTAAATATCCTACAAAACAGGTTCATCTGAGGTCAGCACTTCCTCCCTAATTAAATAGACGTTGCATTTCACGCTGAATCTCCAGTGGAACACGTTAACTAACCCTTGAGGATTTCCCCGGATTTTCAGAATACTCCAGAGTGACTCGTTAACACGACCTAGGAAGTGGGTTAGTGGAGCAATACTGCCACCCAGTGGCGGCGAGAAACCCGCCGCTCATGTTGAATTTACTGCATTTTAAAGTAGTACTGTGCCTCTTATCTGCCTGTTTTTAAAATACCTGTTTAAAAGGTTAAATCAAAAACCTAGGATGTTCGTTCCTTGCTTAACATTTAACACGTTCACAGACGTGGTGTATACTGTCTCTGTCCGGTGCCTCGTAACTAGCTTGGTGAGTTATATGTGGAAAGTTATTTAAACCGAGCAACTTCATAATGGTATTCCTTATAAAGCAGGTGCTACTGACTTGCTGACGCTGTAATTCCTTTGTTTTATGTTAAAATGTCACAAAATGACATACCTGGCTGGTGAATTTTCGAATTGGAGTGGCGTAAATATGTAAATACTTGCCACAAACATGTGAGAGGGCCCGAGCGTAGCGAGGGGACCAGAACCAACCAAGGGAATTGGGGGTTCTCCTCCCAAGGAACACTTTTCAATAATGGGTTAAAATGGTGCAGTAGACAGTACACTTTCTGTGAAAAAGGACCCTCTTCTCGGCATATCCCTGTCGCAAAGTACCCCAACCCCCCATCCCTTTGAAAAGTAAACACATATGACTACACCTTAAAAACATGTCTGTATCCTGATGAACCATCCACACTGACCCTAACTTGCCAAACTTTTGGAGAAAGCGGTGCCTCTTGGATGACAAGCACACATTAATATAACACATCTACTAGCTCATATCCAACATCAGGACCTTAGATGTGTCACCAAGGTGACTCGTGCCAGGTAGTCAGTTTCACCCTTTCCATCACTGATTGGTTATTCCCATATCCACACTTCCTGAAAGACATCAGCTTATCCAAAATGGCTAACCTGGGGCGACCTACATTCCCAGTGCTGTGCAGAGACCTCCAGGGGTCTCTCCACCCCACGATAATAGTCAACCGCTCAGTGCATAGCTGGCTCTTACTACTAACAACTAGAACATCACCACCCAATAAGAGGCTGGTGATACTCGGCTCTACCTCCACCGGCGGGGTCCTGCCTCAGCCTCATCCAATCCTGGGTGTCTGATGTTAGCGAATATTGAACTCATCCAAATCAAGATTTGAGTGTCATCATTTTAGGAGAAGCACCTGAAACACTGAGAGCGGATGAGCAGTACAAGAGGCTGAATGTAGATGTTGAAAAGGGCTGGGGACAAGGTGGACTGCTGGGGACCCCAGACAGTAGAAAAGAGGCGGCCAAGGAAAAGGAAGCAAGCGGGCTATGGTCAGCCGTAAAGGAGGCAAACCAAGCCAAAACCTGACCCGAAAGCCCAGCCACTGCAAGACGATCCAGTAATACCTGATGGTCGACTGTATCGAAAGCAGCCGATAAGTCCAACAAAATAAGGGCCCCCACCCCGCCTCTGTCAGTCAGTAAGCAAAGATCGTCATGCACTGATACCAAGCCACTCTCCGTACCTCGACCAGGACGGAAACTCGGATTGGAACGGATTAAAAAAAGAGGATTGTTTTAAGAAAAAGTGAGAAGAGTGATGGTCTATTTTCCTTTAATGTTTTGTTCACAAAAGCAAACACTTTTCAGGAGGGATTGAACCCAATGACTTTGTGAACAAGACATTGAAGGAGAATAGACCATCACTTTGAGTTACTTAAATTTGCCCTGATTTGAAAAAGGCACAGGCGGTGCTGAAACACGTGTATGTGATTAAAAATCAAGACCAAGGCTTTGAAACTAAATGAAGTTGTGTGACGCATTTTTCTGTGTGAGGAAACATTTCAGATATCACATTCTAGATGTATGCTGATGACTGTCAGAATAACACCAATTTACAGGACAAAGCTGCAGATGAGAAAAACTGCTAGTATCCTCCACATATTCACTTCTGGAAGAAGGAGACCTTCAGATGCTTAAAAGTGCCCAATGCCGGAGAGCCTACTCTTGGCTGTTCCCAAGATGAAGGGATTGCCTCTCGGGAGGATAGCTCAGGGACAACGTGCTCGCCTTGTAAGCAAGACCATACAGAGTACCACAGGTTCGGTCCCCAGGTGGGTCCGCGCTTAGAAACCTCTGGGTATTAAGCGTGTTATAAATAACCTATCATATCATATAATACCTTTTGAGGGGCCCATCTCAGAAACGGGGAAATTCTATTCAACCCAGATTTTCATTTCACTCTTCAAACACAGGCCCCCTTGAGACACACACAGTCTACACTTCTCAATCTAAATAACGCCCCACCCGCCCAGCCAAACGGTTGCATTGAGTTATGTTATGTTAGTCACATTTATAAAGCGCACATCCGCCGAAGCATCTTTGGAGCTGAGAATGAAACAGGGAGTTTTAAGAACTAGCTGACCAAAAACTGTTTAGAACAAGTGTGTTTTTAGAAGCAGACAAAAGGTAAGGCGATTCTTGGTAGCACGGAGTCACACAGCCAAAGAATTCCATAACTTAGAGGCCACCACTGAAAAGGAACGACAACCCAACCGCTGAAACTGATAGCGAGGGATCGGGAGGAGACAAGAGCCCTTAGAGCATAGTTTGCAGGAAGGCACATAAGGATGGAATGTTTCCTGCAGATATTCAGCACCTGGTTCCTAAAAGACCCGGTGGACTAACACCAGGGATTTGAAGTAAATCTGCTGAAGAATGGGAAGCCATAAAGACCATAGAATGGGGGAAATGTGGGCAATCTGTACAGATGCGGGCCGCATAATTCTGGAGGAGCTGCAAACGATGAAGAAGATACATGGGTTGGGCCAGAAAAAGAGAATTACAATAATCCAGCCAATTTAAAACTAAAGAAGCCGTTACAATAGGGATAAACTGGATAGGAAGAAACTGTAAAATCTTATGAAGAACTAGAAGCTGGAAAAACCCAGCCCTACAGATAGTCCCAACGTGAGCGACCATGGACAGAGAAGCTGAAAAAATAACCCCCACATGTTTTACCTCAGACGCTAGCGTAGGGCAAGGACCCAACTCAGTGAGCCAAAAAGCCGGAGACCAGGTCGAGGTAGGGCAGGAAGCAGCCGAATGAGAGCCATGGGGGGGGGAGGCCCCCAGGACCTCTGTCTTGTCCCCATTTAATTTCAGTCAATTGTTGCCCATCCACTTACTCACGGCCAGTAGGCAGCTCCTAAACTGAGACGCTAGGGCCGGGTGGGTAGAGTCCAACCGGACGATGATTTGAGTGTCATCAGCATAGGAGTAGCACCTGAAACTGTGAGAGCGGATGAGCAGTACAAGAGGCTGAATGTAGATGTTAAAAAGGGTTGGGGACAAGGCGGACCCCTGGGGACTCCACACAGCAAAAAAGAGGCGGCCGAGGAAAAGAAAGCAAGCGTCAGTGTTTGACTACGGTCAGCCAAAAAGGAGGTGAACCAAGCCAAAACCTGACCCAAATGGTCAGCTACTGCAAGACGATCCAGTAATACCTGATGGTCAACTCTATCAAACGCAGCCGATAAGTCCAACACAAGCAGAGCCCCCACCTCTCCTCTGTCTGCCAGTAAGCAAAGATCGTCATGCACAGATACCAAGACACTCTCCGTACCTCGATCAGGACGGAACTCGGATTGGAACGGATTAAAAAAAGATGATTGTTCCAAGAAAGAAGTGAGAAGAGGTGAGCCAAGCGATTCCAACAATTTCATGAAGAAAGGCAGAAGTGAGATGGGATGAAAGTTCACCGGTAGAGAGGAATCCAGAGAGGGTTTTTTCAGAAGAGGGATAAGGATCGCTTCTTTAAGCTGTGAGTGGACTGGATCATAGGTGCTGCCCCACTTAGAACAGAGCAAAGCTTTCTCTCTGTGTACTTTATAACACACAAGGGTGATCACCAGGGGAGTCGCTAGGCCTGGAAAAGACCCGGGGCTAAGCTGATGTCAGAACTGTTGGGACTGGGGGCTAGCTAGTCTTTTGGCTGTAGCTCCTGAGATTCTATCCGGGGCTACAACCAAAAGATCAGGGGCTATAGCCCCCTTAGCCCCCCCTAGCAACGCCCCTGGTGATCACAAAGAGCACCAAACTATTTTTAGGCCAAAACTCAGTAAACAAACTGTATTCTAAATCTGTCACTGTCCCTCTTTGAAGAACTGAGCTTTCCCTGGGAACCGCAAACTAACTCTGAGGACTGATGTTGTTCCGCTTGTCTAACAGGGAAAGAAGGAGAGATGTCCCTCCACTAAGCTCAAACTCGTTGCTTTAGGCGCCTTCCAACGTGGATGGGCTTCTTAAAAAATCTGCACACACCATTGGTACAAAACACACTATGGGATGTCGCGGGATCAATCCATCTGGCATTTAAAGGGGGAATTTTCTCTTTATTCCACCCACCCTTAAATATGCGTCCATGCAATTTGTCTTTAAAAATATGAATTTATTGGATTATAGCCACATGCGACCATTCCTATAAGAACACAAATTACACAACAATATTAAAACACAAGAATTAAAAAGTGTTATCCCTATAACCTTAATCACATAGGATACATACATGGCAGGTCAACCGGTTTCAGTGACATGTGGGTAGTCACTTTTTTCAGGACCATCATTAGCAACAATATTATTTCTGTAGCAACCCACGTCCTTCCTTTACCGGTCGCAAACAGGCCATAATTAAGCAACCTCTGAGAGACCAAAGGCTGCTTGCGGTCTGTACTCGTGATGTTACAGCGCCTCGGCGGGTATGTAGATGCCACCTGCTGTGTACACACTCCTTGTGCAGCTGTAAGACTACCGGCTCCCGTTCTGTCGGCTCGCAGCTGCCGTGTGAGTGAAGCTGTTTTCTCTCTGTGTACACCAACTTTCTTTTTTAAACGGAAGCTCCTGTAGTAGCGCCGCACAGCCCCTGTGGTGCGGGGTCCCTGCCACACAAGAGCCGGGGGTGCCCCAGCACAGGCTTCACCCATCAGGGATAAGGCTGGGCCGGGGCTTGCAGCGCGAGAAGGAAGTGCTCAGTAGGGGGTGGAGCTGACTATGACATGTGGCACATGTCACATGCCACGTTCAGCTCCAACCCCTTCTACTCAAGCTACCTTGCGGCTCATATACAGGAACCAGGAAGCTCTGCCAGCTTCCTGGTTCCTGTTTGTGAGCAGCACGGCGGAGCCAAGGGTGGCCTGAAGTGATAGACCAAAGCTTGAAAAACAGGTAAGAAGGCTTTTTTATAAAGAAAATGTGATTTGTATTTTGCATGTGTGAAGTGCCTGCCAGATGTATATATGTGCTATGGGTCAGTGAGTGGTGGGTGAATGAGGTGCACTGTGATAGTGTGTGTGTTTGAATGTTTTGGGTTGGTAGGTGTGTGCCTGTGTAGATAATGCAGTGAGAGTGGGTGTAAGAGAAGGTGTATGCATGAGTGACTGGTGGGTAAATGAGTATGAATGTGATGGTGTGTTTCAATGTTCTGGATGGGTACGTGTCTGTGTGGAGAATGCAGTGTGAGTGACAGGAGGGAAGGTGTATGGGTCAGTGAGCGGTGGGTGAATAAGTAGGAATGTGATAGTTTGTGTTTGAATGTTCCGGATGGGTGGTGCGTTCCTTTATGGATAATGGAGTGCAAGTGGATGTGAGAGGTTTATGGGTGAGTGAATGGTGAGTGAGTGAGTAGGCATGTGAATGTGTGTGTGTGTGTGTGTGCGTAAATGTTCTGCGTGGGCGGGTGCCAGTGTAAGTGTATGTGAGAGAAGGTATATGGGTAAGTGACTGGTGGGTGAATGGGAATGAATGTGATTGTGTGTGTGAATGTTCTGGGTGGGTGGGTGCATGCCTGTGTGGTGAATACAGTGTGAATGAATGTGAGAGAAGATGTATGGGTGGGTGAAAGGGGATGCCTGTGTATGTGTCTGTGTGTTTGTGTGTTTAAGGCCCTGGGAGACTGGGGATCACTGGAGCATTTGTGACATATACTTTATTGACTTTGCACATTTTACTGGTATATTCCCGGCAAAGCCAAGTTCATGTGTGCCATTATCTGGCTAGACTGGCATTATTTGGTACAGCCAGTTTAGCCATTGCTTAATGTGGCATGACATTAATTTCTCATCATCTTTGATGAACCAGGCATGATAAGTAGTATTACCTCGCTAGACTGACGTTTTGGTGTAGCGGCCTGTTTATTTCTCACTGTAGCATGACTTTTATTAACTGAGCATCTTTGATGAAGCAAAGATGATAAGTGGTATTATGGGTCTAGACTGGCTTACATTGGTACCAGTTTAGACAGGTTTTCTTATTGTGACATGTCACTTTTAATGGCCAAACCAACTGAGTATTTTCTTACATAGGAGTACTGCATATATTGGCAGAGCCAACTGTGCCTAGTGCCAGTAATGATACTATAAAAACATCTCAAAGTGAACGGTACCCAGTGATTTTAGTTAATAAAAAATAAAGAATGACAAAACAGAAACAATAAAAAAATACAGATTACTTAAAAACATTATATGTGGGGCTGGGGTAAGGGGTTGAATCTGGTGGGGAGGCGTTTGGGGTGGGGTTTTAAAAATGGGGAAGCAGGAGGCGCAGGGGAACCCGCCTCCCCACCCCCAAAAAAACAACATTTTTTTTGTTGTTTTTGTTTTGGAAAAAAATATTTATTTATTTATTTATTCATTAAAATCACATGGAACCAAAGTGAACATGAGTATGATCTTATATGGCAATACTAGCATATGTTGGTGGAGCCAGCATGGAACTGTATGGGCAGAGCCAGCATGAAAATGTTTCTTATATTGGCATATATTAAAGGGACCGGCATGACAATGCATTGGGAAATGCGCTTGTGCACTTTGGCGACTTGTATCTATTGTACTTTTTTCCATGAGCTACCCTACACCCTAAAAAACTGATTGCAACAGAAGGCGTACTGTGTCATGCACTATTTAACCCATTATTCAAAACATCTTCTCATGGGAGGGGGAAGAATCCCCCTGGCCCCCCCAAACCCGTCTTTGTTAGTTTGGGCCCCCCTCGCTATGCTCGGTCGCAATCACATATTTGTGGCAAATATTTACATCCTCCAATAAAACAACTGGGTATATTTTGGGACCAGGCACGCCCCCTTCTTTCTATACTACGTGAAACATTTAAGCTTTGATTAAAAAATATATTTACTTCTTTCACTTGGAGTAGTGCATGCCGCTACAGCGGCATAATCATCATGGATATTGTGCACACGTGGTGGTCCCGCTCGGCGTATGGCGCACCCTCTGCTTTGTTAAGGAACTTGGGGGGGCTCAGCATGGCTTGCAGGGGGGAGCCGACATTTGGTGCTACGCCACTGGTTGGGCTCTGCTCACCTTGAACGCATGCAAGTGTGATGTGAATAGTGGGGCGGTGGGCGCAAACTCGACCAGGCCCCTGCTCTGGTGCAGTACTCTTTAAGTAAATAAGCGCTGGACACAGAGTCTCAGAAGTGAGAGAGCCATGGAGTGACCCAACCCTCCCCACTCAAACTCCATCTTGGAAAGAGCTTTGTGGAAGCTTCATTCGCGAGCCGGGCCAAGGGGGGCCATTGAATAACGCACCTCACACATAGAGTTCAGAAAATCGTTGATGCATTGAGCCCCACTCTTGAGAGAAGTGCAGCCCCCACTCCTCACACCTCACCCCGTTAGAAAAGATTGAAGAAGAGTCATGTATCAAAGTCTAGGACATTAAGGTGTGACGTTCGACTCTGGGTTGTGGGGGACAGCATGTGGTTGCTTGTCACATAACATAAAGATAAATGCACACAGAGACAAAGGGCCTCAGCGCACACCCGCAGATTAGGTGTCTTCTATCGTAGTGGTAGCTGACTCGGTTCTATGTGACTTTAACGAATAAAGAAATAAAGAATTAATTTTTACCGAAACAAAAACATCAACAACAAATGTTGATTTACAGCCCTCTGTTTCCCCATGTTTAAAACCTCACCCCAAATCCCTTACCCCAAGCCCACATATTTTTCTTTTTAAAATTTGGTATTTTTTCAGTGTGTCTGTTTTGTTTAAAATTCATTCTGTGTTTTTTATTTGTTAAAATCAGTGGATACCAGCTGGCTCATAGATACATGTATAAACAGTGAATTTTGTTGAAACTAAATCGTGGTCAATTATTTCATTTTGAGGCCTTGCTCGCGCAGCATTTTGCTCTTAGGTAAACACACAGCGCACGCCTCCCCAGATCTGTGCTTTTTTGGCTTGTTTACCACATCAATGCCACAGATAACGAGTACTTTTGTGTCCATTGATCTATAGATGTTTCATACACTGGCTGTAGCCTGCATTATGTATGTTTTCATATAGGCTTCACGTCGAATCTGGAAAATAACATTCCACAAATGTGTGATCGTGGACAAATATCGCCAAACACGGGTGTTAGATGCACCTGAAGGTCGTGTGCCATCACTTCCTGTGATGTAACTTGGGGGCAGGGTCAAATGACACCACTTTCTGTGATGTCATCAGAGTTCAAGGGTCATGTGATGTCACTTCTGCTACCCCAGGCATTTTGGTGAAATGACGTCCTTGCTTTTGCTGAGTCACAATGACTTGCAGGGTGTTCTATCAGCCCAATTCAAAGACAGACAGCGAGTGGTGCAGCAGGTGGTAGACAAAGTGGGGACTGTGCTGGAAGCTGAGAGTGGCAGTTGTCCTTTCTGAAGGGTGCATGCTAGAGTGCTAAGGTGCAAGCGTGAGAGCAAAGATGAGTGCTGGAGTGAGAGCAAGGGTGCATGCTAGAGCGCTAAGGTGCAAATGTCAGAGCAAAGATGAGTGCTGGAGTAAGAGCAAGGGTGCATGCTAGAGTGCTAAGGTGCAAGTGTGAAAGAAAAGATGAGTGCTGGAGTGAGAGCAAGGGTGCATGCTACAGTGCTAAGGTGCAAGTGTGAGAGCGAAGATGTGGGCTGGAGTTACAGCAAGGGTGCATGCTAGAGCACTAAGGTGCAAGTGTGAGAGCGAAGATGCGGGCTGGAGTGACAGCAAGAGTGCATGCTAGAGCGCCAAGGTGCAAGTGTGAGAGCAAAGATGCGGGCTGGAGTGACAGCAAGGGTGCATGCTAGAGCGCTAAGGTGCAAGTGTGAGAGCGAAGATGCAAGCTGGAGTGACAGCAAGCGTGCATGCCAAAGCACTAAGGTGCAAGTGTCAGAGCGAAGATGCGGGCTGGAGTGACAGCAAGGGTGCATGCTATAGCGCTCGGGTGCAAGTGTGGGAGCAAAGATGCGGGCTGGAGTGACAACAAGGGTGCATGCTAGAGCGCTAAGGTGCAAGTGTGAGAGCAAAGATGCGGGCTGGAGTGACAGCAAGGGTGCATGCTAGAGCGCTAATGCGCATGTGTGAGAGCGAAGAGGCGGGCTGGAGTGACAGCAAGGGTGCATGCAAGAGCACTAAGGTGCAAGTGTGAGAGAAAATATGCGGGCTGGAGTGACAGCAAGGGTGCATGCTAGAGCGCTAAGGTGCAAGTGTGAGAGCAAATATGGGGGCTGGAGTGACAACAAGGGTGCATGCTAGTGCGCTAAGGTGCAAGTGTGAGAGGGAAGATGCGGGCTGGAGTAACAGCAAGGGTGCATGCTAGAGCGCTAAGGTGCAAGTGTGAGAGCAAAGATGCGGGCTGGAGTGAAAGCAAAGGTGCATGCTAGAGCGCCAAGGTGCACGTGTGAGAGCGAAGATGTGGGCTGGAGTGACAGCAAGGGTGCATGCTAGAGTGCTAAGGTGCAAGTGTGAGAGCAAAGATGCGGGCTGGAGTAACAACAAGGGTGCATGCTAGAGCGCTAAGGTGCAAGTGTGAGAGAAAAGATGAGTGCTGGAGTGAGAGCAAGGGTGCATGCTAAAGCGCTAAGGGCAAGTGTGAGAGTAAAGATGCGGGCTGGAGTGACAACAAGGGTGCATGCTAGAGCGCTAGGGTGCAAGTGTGGGAGCGAAGATGCGGGCTGCAGTGACAACAAGGGTGCATGCTACAGCGCTAAGGTGTAAGTGTGAGAGCGAAGATGCGGGCTGGAGTGACAACAAGGGTGCATGCTACAGCGCTAAGGTGTAAGTGTGAGAGCGAAGAGGCGGGCTGGAGTGACAGCAAGGGTGCATGCTGGAGCGCTAAGGTGCAAGTGTGAAAGAAAAGTAGAGTGCTGGAGTGAGAGCAAGGGTGCATGCTACAGTGCTAAGGTGCAAGTGTGAGAGCGAAGATGTGGGCTGGAGTTACAGCAAGGGTGCATGCTAGAGCACTAAGGTGCAAGTGTGAGAGCGAAGATGCGGGCTGGAGTGACAGCAAGAGTGCATGCTAGAGCGCCAAGGTGCAAGTGTGAGAGCAAAGATGCGGGCTGGAGTGACAGCAAGGGTGCATGCTAGAGCGCTAAGGTGCAAGTGTGAGAGAAAAGATGAGTGCTGGAGTGAGAGCAAGGGTGCATGCTAAAGCGCTAAGGGCAAGTGTGAGAGTAAAGATGCGGGCTGGAGTGACAACAAGGGTGCATGCTAGAGCGCTAGGGTGCAAGTGTGGGAGCGAAGATGCGGGCTGCAGTGACAACAAGGGTGCATGCTACAGCGCTAAGGTGTAAGTGTGAGAGCGAAGATGCGGGCTGGAGTGACAACAAGGGTGCATGCTACAGCGCTAAGGTGTAAGTGTGAGAGCGAAGATGCGGGCTGGAGTGACAGCAAGGGTGCATGCTGGAGCGCTAAGGTGCAAGTGTGAAAGAAAAGTAGAGTGCTGGAGTGAGAGCAAGGGTGCATGCTACAGTGCTAAGGTTCAAGTGTGAGAGCGAAGATGTGGGCTGGAGTTACAGCAAGGGTGCATGCTAGAGCACTAAGGTGCAAGTGTGAGAGTGAAGATGCGGGCTGGAGTGACAGCAAGAGTGCATGCTAGAGCGCCAAGGTGCAAGTGTGAGAGCAAAGATGCGGGCTGGAGTGACAGCAAGGGTGCATGCTAGAGCGCTAAGGTGCAAGTGTGAGAGCGAAGATGCAAGCTGGAGTGACAGCAAGGGTGCATGCTAGAGCACTAAGGTGCAAGTGTCAGAGCGAAGATGCGGGCTGGAGTGACAGCAAGGGTGCATGCTATAGCGCTCGGGTGCAAGTGTGGGAGCAAAGATGCGGGCTGGAGTGACAACAAGGGTGCATGCTAGAGCGCTAAGGTGCAAGTGTGAGAGCAAAGATGCGGGCTGGAGTGACAGCAAGGGTGCATGCTAGAGCGCTAATGCGCATGTGTGAGAGCGAAGAGGCGGGCTGGAATGACAGCAAGGGTGCATGCAAGAGTGCTAAGGTGCAAGTGTGAGAGAAAATATGCGGGCTGGAGTGACAGCAAGGGTGCATGCTAGAGCGCTAAGGTGCAAGTGTGAGAGCAAATATGGGGGCTGGAGTGACAACAAGGGTGCATGCTAGTGCGCTAAGGTGCAAGTGTGAGAGGGAAGATGCGGGCTGGAGTAACAGCAAGGGTGCATGCTAGAGCGCTAAGGTGCAAGTGTGAGAGCAAAGATGCAGGCTGGAGTGAAAGCAAGGGTGCATGCTAGAGCGCCAAGGTGCACGTGTGAGAGCGAAGATGTGGGCTGGAGTGACAGCAAGGGTGCATGCTAGAGTGCTAAGGTGCAAGTGTGAGAGCAAAGATGCGGGCTGGAGTAACAACAAGGGTGCATGCTAGAGCGCTAAGGTGCAAGTGTGAGAGAAAAGATGAGTGCTGGAGTGAGAGCAAGGGTGCATGCTAAAGCGCTAAGGGCAAATGTGAGAGTAAAGATGCGGGCTGGAGTGACAACAAGGGTGCATGCTAGAGCGCTAGGGTGCAAGTGTGGGAGCGAAGATGCGGGCTGCAGTGACAACAAGGGTGCATGCTACAGCGCTAAGGTGTAAGTGTGAGAGCGAAGATGCGGGCTGGAGTGACAACAAGGGTGCATGCTACAGCGCTAAGGTGTAAGTGTGAGAGCGAAGATGCGGGCTGGAGTGACAGCAAGGGTGCATGCTGGAGCGCTAAGGTGCAAGTGTGAGAGAAAAGATGAGTGCTGGAGTGAGAGCAAGGGTGCATGCTACAGCACTACGGTGCAAGTGTGAGAGCGAAGATGCGGGCTGGAGTGACAGCAAGGGTGCATGCTAGAGCACTAAGGTGCAAGTGCGAGAGCAAATATGAGGGCTGGAGTGACAGCAAGGGTGCATGCTAGAAAACTAAGGTGCAAGTGTGAGAGCAAAGATGCGGGCTGGAGTGACAACAAGGATGCATGCTAGAACGCTAAGGTGCAAGTGTGAGAGGGAAGATGCGGGCTGGAGTGACAGCAAGGGTGCATGCTAGAGTGCTAAGGTGCAAGTGTGAGAGCAAAGATGCGGGTTGGAGTGACAGCAAGGGTGCATGCTAGAGTGCTAAGGTGCAAGTGTGAGAGCAAAGATGCGGGCTGGAGTGACAACAAGGGTGCATGCTAGAGCGCTAAGGTGCAAGTGTGAGAGGGAAGATGCGGGCTGGAGTGACAGCAAGGGTGCATGCTAGAGCGCTAAGGTGCAAGTGTGAGAGCAAATATGGGGGCTGGAGTGACAACAAGGGTGCATGCTAGTGCGCTAAGGTGCAAGTGTGAGAGGGAAGATGCGGGCTGAAGTGACAGCAAGGGTGCATGCTAGAAAACTAAGGTGCAAGTGTGAGAGCAAAGATGCGGGCTGGAGTGACAACAAGGATGCATGCTAGAACGCTAAGGTGCAAGTGTGAGAGGGAAGATGCGGGCTGGAGTGACAGCAAGGGTGCATGCTAGAGTGCTAAGGTGCAAGTGTGAGAGCAAAGATGCGGGTTGGAGTGACAGCAAGGGTGCATGCTAGAGTGCTAAGGTGCAAGTGTGAGAGCAAAGATGCGGGCTGGAGTGACAACAAGGGTGCATGCTAGAGCGCTAAGGTGCAAGTGTGAGAGGGAAGATGCGGGCTGGAGTGACAGCAAGGGTGCATGCTAGAGCGCTAAGGTGCAAGTGTGAGAGCAAATATGGGGGCTGGAGTGACAACAAGGGTGCATGCTAGTGCGCTAAGGTGCAAGTGTGAGAGGGAAGATGCGGGCTGAAGTGACAGCAAGGGTGCATGCTAGAGCGCTAAGGTGCAAGTGTGAGAGCAAAGATGCTTGCTGGAGTGACAGAAAGGGTGCATGCTAGAGCGCTAAGGTGCAAGTGTGAGAGCAAAGATGCGGGCTGGAGTGACAGCAAGGGTGCATGCTAGAGCGCTAAGGTGCAAGTGTGAGAGCAAAGATGCGGGCTGGAGTGACAGCAAGGGTGCATGCTAGAGCGCTAAGGTGCAAGTGTGAGAGCAAAGATGCGGGCTGGAGTGACAACAAGGGTGCATGCTAGAGTGCTAAGGTGCAAGTGTGAGAGGGAAGATGCGGGCTGGAGTGACAGAAAGGGTGCATGCTAGAGCGCTAAGGTGCAAGTGTGAGAGCAAATATGGGGGCTGGAGTGACAACAAGGGTGCATGCTAGTGCGCTAAGGTGCAAGTGTGAGGGGGAAGATGCGGGCTGGAGTGACAGCAAGGGTGCATGCTAGAGCGCTAAGGTGCAAGTGTGAGAGCAAAGATGCGGGCTGGAGTGACAGCAAGGGTGCATGCTAGAGCACTAAGGTGCAAGTGTGAGAGCAAAGATGCGGGCTGGAGTGACAGCAAGGGTGCATGCTAGAGCGCTAAGGTGCAAGTGTGAGAGGGAAGATGCGGGCTGAAGTGACAGCAAGGGTGCATGCTAGAGCGCTAAGGTGCAAGTGTGAGAGCAAAGATGCTTGCTGGAGTGACAGCAAGGGTGCATGCTAGAGCGCTAAGGTGCAAGTGTGAGAGCAAAGATGCGGGCTGGAGTGACAGCAAGGGTGCATGCTAGAGCGCTAAGGTGCAAGTGTGAGAGCAAAGATGCGGGCTGGAGTGACAGCAAGGGTGCATGCTAGAGCGCTAAGGTGCAAGTGTGAGAGCAAAGATGCGGGCTGGAGTGACAACAAGGGTGCATGCTAGAGTGCTAAGGTGCAAGTGTGAGAGGGAAGATGCGGGCTGGAGTGACAGAAAGGGTGCATGCTAGAGCGCTAAGGTGCAAGTGTGAGAGCAAATATGGGGGCTGGAGTGACAACAAGGGTGCATGCTAGTGCGCTAAGGTGCAAGTGTGAGGGGGAAGATGCGGGCTGGAGTGACAGCAAGGGTGCATGCTAGAGCGCTAAGGTGCAAGTGTGAGAGCAAAGATGCGGGCTGGAGTGACAGCAAGGGTGCATGCTAGAGCACTAAGGTGCAAGTGTGAGAGTGAAGATGCGGGCTGGAGTGACAGCAAGGGTGCATGATAGAGCGCTAAGGTGCAAGTGTGAGAGCGAAGATGCGGGCTTGAGTGACAGCAAGGGGGCTGGAGTGACAACAAGGGTGCATGCTAGTGCGCTAAGGTGCAAGTGTGAGAGGGAAGATGCGGGCTGGAGTGACAGCAAGGGTGCATGTAAGAGTGCTAAGATGCAAGTGTGAGAGCAAATATGAGGGCTGGAGTGACAGCAAGGGTGCATGCTAGAGAACTAAGGTGCAAGTGTTAGAGCAAAGATGCGGGCTGGAGTGACAACAAGGATGCATGCTAGTGCGCTAAGGTGCAAGTGTGAGGGGGAAGATGCGGGCTGGAGTGACAGCAAGGGTGCATGCTAGAGCGCTAAGGTGCAAGTGTGAGAGCAAAGATGCGAGCTGGAGTGACAGCAAGGGTGCATGCTAGAGCACTAAGGTGCAAGTGTGAGAGTGAAGATGCGGGCTGGAGTGACAGCAAGGGTGCATGATAGAGCGCTAAGGTGCAAGTGTGAGAGCGAAGATGCGGGCTGGAGTGACAGCAAGGGGGCTGGAGTGACAACAAGGGTGCATGCTAGTGCGCTAAGGTGCAAGTGTGAGAGGGAAGATGCGGGCTGGAGTGACAGCAAGGGTGCATGCAAGAGTGCTAAGATGCAAGTGTGAGAGCAAATATGAGGGCTGGAGTGACAGCAAGGGTGCATGCTAGAGAACTAAGGTGCAAGTGTTAGAGCAAAGATGCAGACTGGAGTGACAACAAGGATGCATGCTAGAACACTAAGTAGCAAGTGTGAGAGGGAAGATGCGGGCTGGAGTGACAGCAAGGGTGCATGCTAGAGCGCTAAGGTGCAAGTGTGAGAGCGAAGATGCGGGCTTGAGTGACAGCAAGGGTGCATGCTAGAGTGCTAAGGTGCAAGTGTGAGAGCAAACATGCGGGCTGGAGTGAAAGCAAGGGTGCATGCTAGAGCGCCAAGGTGCACGTGTGAGAGCGAAGATGTGGGCTGGAGTGACAGCAAGGGTGCATGCTAGAGTGCTAAGGTGCAAGTGTGAGAGCAAATATGCGGGCTGGAGTAACAACAAGGGTGCATGCTAGAGCGCTAAGGTGCAAGTGTGAGAGAAAAGATGAGTGCTGGAGTGAGAGCAAGGGTGCATGCTAAAGCGCTAAGGGCAAGTGTGAGAGTGAAGATGCGGGCTGGAGTGACCACAAGGGTGCATGCTAGAGCGCTAGGGTGCAAGTGTGGGAGCGAAGATGCGGGCTGCAGTGACAACAAGGGTGCATGCTACAGCGCTAAGGAGTAAGTGTGAGAGCGAAGATGCGAGCTGGAGTGACAGCAAGGGTGCATGCTAGAGTGCTAAGGTGCAAGTGTGAGAGCAAAGATGCGGGCTGGAGTGACAGCAAGGGTGCATGCTAGAGCGCTAAGGTGCAAGTGTGAGAGCAAAGATGCGGGCTGGAGTGACAGCAAGGGTGCATGCTAGAGTGCTAAGTTGCAAGTGTGAGAGAAAAGATGAGTGCTGGAGTGAGAGCAAGGGTGCATGCTACAGCGCTAAGGTGCAAGTGTGAGAGCGAAGATGCGGGCTGGAGTGACAGCAAGGGTGCATGCTAGAGCGCTAAGGTGCAAGTTTGAGAGGAAAGATGCTGGCTGGGGTGACAGCAAGACTGCATCTAGAGCGCTAAGGTGCAAGTGTGAGAGCAAAGATGCGATCTGGAGTGAAAGCAAGGGTGCATGCTAGAGCGCCAAGGTGCACGTGCGAGAGCGAAGATGTGGGCTGGAGTGACAGCAAGGGTGCATGCTAGAGTGCTAAGGTGCAAGTGTGAGAGCAAAGATGCGGGCTGGAGTGACAGCAAGGGTGCATGCTAGAGCGCTAAGGTGCAAGTGTGAGAGGGAAGATGCGGGCTGGAGTTACAGCAAGGGTGCATGCTAGAGTGCTAAGGTGCAAGTGTGAGAGCAAATATGGGGGCTGGAGTGACAACAAGGGTGCATGCTAGTGCGCTAAGGTGCAAGTGTGAGAGGGAAGATGCGGGCTGGAGTGACAGCAAGAGTGCATGCTAGAGCGCTAAGGTGCACGTGTGAGAGGGAAGATGCGGGCTGGAGTGACAGCAAGGGTGCATGCTAGAGCGCTAAGGTGCAAGTGTGAGAGGGAAGATGCAGGCTGGAGTTACAGCAAGGGTGCATGCAAGAGCGCTAAGGTGCAAGTGTGAGAGGGAAGATGCAGGCTGGAGTTACAGCAAGGGTGCATGCTAGAGCGCTAAGGTGCAAGTGTGAGAGCGAAGATGAGTACTGGAGTGAGACCAAAGGTGCATTTGAAATAGCTGTGGTGCATTTGACAGAGTGCACCACAGCTAGGAGCTACGGTGCATGTGAGACTGCAAGCTGGTGTACGAGGGAAGGGGTTTGTGCAAGGTGGCAAGTGAGACAGAGTTCACGTGTGTGAGAGAGGGCTAGAGAGGGGATGTGCGTGGGAGAGGGAGCAGTGTCTGGAAGAATACAGCTGTGTAAAGGAGAGGGAGGTGATGTGTCAATGGTTTTGATGGTGTGTGTTAGAGTGATGGGCTATTCCGTGTTGACCCTTTGCTTCCCCCTTGCCCTGGTGCCCAGAATGAACACCATGAAGGAAAACAGTGCTGTTATGGATGCTGAGTTGCAGGGCAGCGGGGGACATGAGTGTGTGTTGTAAGGCAGAGATTGGACGGCTAATGTGCCACACCGTGTCTGCATCTGTGTACCCTCGACCTGCAGATGACCACACTTCGTTTGTAGTTCTAAGATGGAGATTCCAATAAACACACAGCGTCGTTTTTCATACAGATAAGAATTAAATGTATTTGCAAGATGTGTCATGACGTGCTCAGATTACCCAGGATTCAGAGCAGTGAGGGATGGGAAAAGCTATTCTGGACATGAAGAATCCATGAATATTAAAATAGACACCATGCTGACTAATTTACCAGTCTGTTAATGTAAGCCTTCTTCACAGGGGAGCACTTCAAAACATCACACAAATATACTTCAGAATTACACACTCTCTTAGTTCAGAATCAGTAAGTACCCATTTGGGATGGCATACAGGAGAGACCTATACCCACAGGTGACTTCAATTGCTAGGGTGCTGTTTACATTAATGTAATTTTGTTGGCATTCAGAATTAGATCAGAGTAAGTAAAAAGGCAAAGATTATTAGAGCAAACAAGTTACCATAAATATTTCTTATGCAGGCAAATATTTTCAGATCCCCCAATAAGAGTCATTCAGCTAAAACAGGCTAAGCCAAACTCAATAGGCAAGAGTCTTATATGGGCTGAAGCACTTCTTGGAAGGTACGTAGGAAAGTCTTTGCACAATGTTTCAGAAGTCTTTGAAGAAAAAGATGAATCAATATAGGGCCACAACCTTTTAAACTTGTGAGTAGTAGAAGATGAAAGCAACTCTACAGCAAGAGGTAAGTTCTCTTAGACTTTGTACGTACCTTTAAAATGAAGACAAAGATGCAGCAGATGAATCCTGTGTTACGCTCACCTGGTATCCACGGGGAAGCGACCCAGCCGTAGGGACTCTGGTATCCTTCTCTGTGGTTCCCAGGTGTGGCCAGCGGGGAAGTTCTGCCTGTAATACAAGAGGGCTATGTTCAAGACTGGCCAACTGGGGTAATCAGCCACCCACCACCCCGTATGCCTGAAGCCCCTCCGGGCCTCTCCTCACCTTATTTTTAATTTAGGTGTGCTCTCCGTCCTGCCTTCTTGGCAGGGGCGCGTTCTCCTTTGTGGGCGGATGCGATCGAGTTACTTTGCTGATGCCGGCCCGTTTTGAGTCTTTCAGGTAGGTCTTATTGCTGTTGTATTTTGTTGTTATTCTTGCATGCCTTTCTTTAATCAATGTCTCTTTCTCTTCCTTAGATGTGCGGAAGTTCAGTGTGATGCATTGGCTGAATTGGGTCTCGCCGGTAAATGATGGCATGTAAAGAGCGCTATGATGCGGTAAGTAGGCGCTAGGCACAGCGCCGCGATGCCTTGCCTTTGCTAACCTGTTGTCTTTTCTTTCCCATAGATCGCGGTGCTCACCCGGAGTGTGGAATTCCGTAGCGATGCTGGTTGAGGGGCAACTTGGGAGGTAAGCCTTTCGGCACAGTTCATTATGTTGTAAAGTCTCTAATATCTTGTTTTCCTTCCTGTGTTACAGTTCCGTCGGTCCGGGAGACGCGCTGATCCTAGGAAGCTGTTCGCAGGAGCTGTGGGCAGCTAACAATGAAATTACAGGTAAGCTGCTGCTGCTAGACTTTGTCTCCTTTGTCTCCTTACAGATGCTGTTCTTCCGAGGTTCGCGGGTACAGCTGAACACGGTGAGCGTCACGTTGCAAGATTGCAAAGTAACGCAAAGCGTGTTATCCAAGTCGGGTGTGGTTTAAATAGCTTCAAGAAAGTAGTCCAGGTAAAGTAGTTACTAGGCTACCACACCCAAAACACTATACCGCATAGCTTGGTTCCTAGGAGCCAAGCTATGTGGATGCCTCCATGTTGGCTGGCAACTGGAAATAAAGTAGTTCCCTAAACACATGTCTTTATTAAGCATGAGCCAGGCGCCAAAGGCACCAGAACCGGCCCCAAGAGGGCGTAGGCAATGGATGCCTAAGTTTATTGGAGACCCGAGCCAAGACCGCTCCTGGCCCATGGGCTTGCCCGGGGGGGTTTCTGGATGTGGGTTGTGACATCTGTTCCTGTGCAGCTCTGCAGATCTCACTGTTCCTGGGCTTCAGTCGTGGGGACAAGAGGGAGGATGTCGGGGGACTCCTGCAATGCACTGGAACGGTCAAAACTCGCAACTGCCAAACTTCACTTTCAGTGGCTCTTCAGTGTTTCAGCTCCTCACGTCTACCGCAAATAGCAACACCTTGGTTCCTGGCTGTCGAGATGGACTTTCCTTGCTTCTGGGGTCCCGCACTCTGTTAAGAGATCTCAGGCTTGGTCAGTCCTGCTTCCTGGGAGTCCAGAGGATCTTCCAGGAGCTCTTGGCCAACTTAAAAGCAACACACACAAACTGGTGTTCCTCTATCTGGCTCTACGGTTTCCAACGGCAACTCTGTGGAAATTCAACCAGCTCCGAGATGGATGTCCAGGTGGGTTACTTTGGAGTTGATTGGTCCCACCAACTGAAGGGGAGAAGTCGTCCTTGCAGGGGCTTCTCTGTAGATGCAAACTTGGCATCTTGGCACTGCAGCAGGGCTTCACCGGGCAAACCAATGGTCTAGAAGTTGCAGCAGACTTCCTCTTCAGTTCCTTTGTCCAGTAGTCGACTCTGCCTTCCAACCCAAAAGACTCGCCTTTTATACAGTTCTCTCCCTTTCATTCCAGCCTAGCTGTCACTCACCCAGCAGGGTGGCTGTCCTTGCCGGACAGTCAGACAGCCAAACATCACATAGTGCATTTGGACTTCCTAGGAGACTAAGCACTGTGACTTTTAAGCACCTCTCTCACTTCCTGCCTACCCCAGACACACTGGAGCCAGACGCGCGCTTCACTCATGAATCCTGCCAAAGGCAAAACAAACAAAGAGACCAAACCTGGTTTGGCGCCCAGAGTAAATCTCAAGAAGGACATTTCCACAAAGAAATGGTGAAAAAAGAAGACTGAGGCCATTTTGACAAAAAAGGCACCCTTGGGTACTTTACTGCAGCTGCGACCGCAGCCCGCGGTAAATGCACACCACGGTAGTAAAAACAAAACCACTGCCACCAGCCATTCAGTGAGGAAAGGGCAACACACAAAATGATACATGAGAAGCTAGACACAGGGGATACTAGGTAACCCCTCCAGCACCCTATTGTAAGATAGTGTGTGCTGGGCCTAGAAAGTTACAAATGTAAGGAAAGTCAATTTCACTTCACTGCTCTGGGAAAGAGTAGTTTATCCCAGAGAAGGTATTTAAACCATGGGGAAATCTAAAAGACTTCCCTGTGTCACTGCACAATGTAAAAGATGATGATATGGAGTAGTCAGGCTCCATAACCAAGAGAAACACAGAGTACAAAAATCACATTAAAATACATGAGAGAGTGGGAAAAAGGGTCTCACTCTCTCCAGATAAAAAAAAATCAGGTCCTCAAAATCCAGCAAAGTTTCTGGGGGTATCTAAGGTAGAGGGAATTGGCACATTTCTGAGAATTCTCCCTAACAGCTGCCATGTGCACTAGGGTTCTGTTTACATAGGTTTTCCTTTGCATTGCAATCAGGTGCATCCAGGAGACACCAGCGGAGGCGGCTGTGGTGGTGGTAGACCATGCTTCCAGGAGTCAAAGCACAATCCTAATGCGCAGGCATTAGTGACAGTGCCAGCATTCGTCAGAAGTGGAATGAAGACTGACTTCAGCCTCCGAGGCACAACGCTGTGTTTGAGGCCTCCTCAGGATGCTTGCATAGAATGTGGCGGTGTAGGGGAGAGAAGGAGAGGATCAGTAGCTGGGAGAGGAGGTGGTCAGGCTCCCTCAGCAGCATGAAGAGAAAGAGCAAACACCAGGCTGTGGAGAGGTACTATGGCGCATGCACTCCATGCATGGAAGCAGACAGGGAAACTGAGGAACTTCATGAATCTTAACCCCTGATTGGTGGACACACAATAAAACAACCATTCATTGGTTGAACAGGCAGAACCAACAAACAGGGTTTTGGCCAACTCATGCCACAAGAATTTGCATGGCCAACAAGATATTTTGCTTCCCAACACCCCTTCCAATAACTCTCATCAATGTAACACTTGTTTAGCCATTTAGTGGTCCAGATAAACAACAGATTCACACTCACAATGATACATATATGCTTGGACTTTTTTGTTCTATTTAATTTGGTCTTACATTTTGGCAGGATTTCCTATCAGAGTATATTTTAATTCTTGTTTCTTCTTCAGAAGTTGGAAAGGTGGTTGGGGCAAAAGTCACTGGCCCTCATTACGACCCTTGCGGAAATCGACCGACCGGACCGCCATAGCGTAAATAGCGTTTCCGCCATTGCACGACGGAGCAAAGTGCGGCTCATTCCGACCCATCGGGCACGAGCACCACGCCATGGCGGAAGTGCAAAGTCCGCGATGGCGGAAATGTCCCCAAAACGCCCCTCACCGCCGTCGTACGGCGACCTAGGTGCAATACCGCCACCGGACATAGCGGTCACCGCAAAGAGCGGCAATCGGAAAATACGGTGACCGTAAATATACGGAAACGGAAGCAAAAACATGGTCCCGGAACGGGAAACAGCACGCCGTACACCTATAAAATCAGAACATTCACACAACCATTAAAAATACTACCCTGAGAGACATCCCAACCCGACATCCACCCTAGTGAAACCAAAACAATGGGAAAAGTAGCGAAAAAAGCGTGCGACCGCAAGCGGCAGGTCCACTTCTCACGTGAGGAACTCACGGTGCTCACAGAGACCCTCCAGGAGAATGCTGCCGTCGTCTTCTCGACGCAAATGACCAGGACGGCACTTGCGAACAAGAAGGCCATATGGGCCCTGGTGGCACAGCGGGTAAGTGCGGTGGGGACCGCACCCCGCAACCCACAGCAATGCAGAAAGCGATGGGACGACCTGCGGATCCGCGTCCGTAGCATACTTTCTGCCAACCGAAACATTGCCACAGCTACCGGGGGAGGATCGGAATCACCCATCAAGCTGACCCCCTGGGAAGAAATCTGTGCCTCCACCATTGGAATGGAGACCATAGAGGGAGTCGGAGGGATGGAGAAAGGAGTGCAGACATCCGAAGAATCAGGTAGGTGGCCCAAATAAAACTATGCTAAAACCACAATGTCCAATCATGTGAAGTACCATGTGTCCACATAGTGCAACAGAAACACATGTCCAGGAGAACGTCCACTTACATTGGCCTGATAGCGGACATTAAAAGTCAAATTAAATAAATAAATAATTAAAATTCCTAAAAACACCCTCTACACATGCAGCAGGCACCCCCTAACTGCAGGCTGCAATACAACTGCATCCTCAATCCACACAAAAATGAAACTACCTCCAAGGCCCTGACCCAATTCACCCTCAGGTACCACCCCAATGCATGTGATACATTGCCATTCCAATTTCCACAGACCCATTAATAACGCTCGCCCTCCTTTACTCCACCACAGGGTCCGATTCAAACGACGAGCTCCAGGACACCCCTACCAGCACACCTGCAAAGAGGGCCAAGACCAACGGGCAAAGACCCTCCACCTCAGCTGCATGCATCAAGACACGGCTGCAGCACAAATCAAGTGGCAGCACACAGGAGGGGACTTCAACAGGCACCCCAGCAGCCAGCATGGCCACAACACCACCACCACCACAGGCCCCCCCAATGGATGCCACAGAAGGCACTGCTTCTGGTGGCAGCAGCACCATAGGTGACACAGCATTAATGGCAGCATGCTCCGACACAGAAAACGGTGATGTCGAAGTACGATCCATCCATGACCTGTCTCAATCCCCCTGTTTGTTTCATCCCGTACAACATGAGGATACCATGCAGGGGCACTCACAAGACGACGACTGGCCATCCCCCACAAGCCCTGTGTCAAGGCAACATGAGGTGATCAGCCCCTCTGTGACACCACCGCAAATGGCCATGGCCCAGCAGAGGCAACAGTCCCTCGACCAGGTGATCGAGCAACAGCAGCAACTGGCCACGCTCCTCAAGGAGCATGCTGATGAATGTGGGGGTACCAAGGCAGCCATAGAAACATGTACAGAGACACTAAGGGCAGAAATGGAGAGAAGCACCGAGAGCCTGAGAGAACAAATGGAGAGAACACCGAGAGCCTGAGAGTACAAATGGAGAGAAGCACTGAGAGCCTGAGGGGGGAACTGCATGCGACGTCCAAAGACGTATGTGCTGAACTTGCCGCTGTGCGCCGTGTGCTCACGGAGCTCTCACAAACCCTTAGGGACATGCATGGACGTGAGCAGGCAGAGACATCATCCGTTGCAAGTTCCGTCCAGGGCAGCCCCCAACGTAGATCAGGGAGGAACCTGCGCTCCACAGCCAGGGGTGCCCCTGATACCCGGAGAGGGGGCTTGCAATAGCGACTGCCCACTGACAATGAGCATCTTTGGACACTGGTGTTCGGGGGGGAGGTAGGAGGGTGGAGGGGGTGTGTTGGGCTCACTTGGGTGGCGGGTCAATGGGGTGTGTAACACAATTTCACATATGCTATAAACATTTCACAATCATCCAATGAGATGTGTGGACATTGATCTTTGTGTACGAGGCCATTATAGGCGTACAGTCCATATTGTGCATGTTCCAGACACACACAGTGCCACAACTCCCGTGTCCATGTATCAACCACCAGGCGTGAGTGCTAGAAGCATGAATCTATGATAATCTGACGAATTTCACGGCCCTCCTGTGCCTCGCGGACTCCTTCAGGTTCTGCCACATCCCCACCCACATCATGACCATATTCTGGTGCTTGCAGTTCTGCGTCAGGGGGCATGGGCACATTTCTACGTATGCACATGTTGTGTAGCATGACACATGCCATGACCATTTTAGCAACCTTCTCATGGCGGTACAGGAGTGCCCCGCCAGACCTGCTGAGGCAGCGGAAACGAGCCTTCAGTAGGCCGAATGCCTGTTCTATGACTACACGGGTACGTGAGTGGGCATGGTTGTAGTCCTCCTCATGCTGGTCCTGTGGGTTCCGGAGTGGTGTAAGGAGCCATCTCTTCAGTGGATACCCGGCATCACCTGTATGTGGACAATAAAGGATGTTTGAGGAATGACATTGCTACGTAAGCACCCCCCCCTTCCTGGCAGGTCATTGCCGCATCACATACCCCACATTATCATGCATGAAATGAGACTCACCGAGTAGCCAGGATCTGTTCCCTGCATGTCGCTCCATGTAGCGTGGTATTGTAGAGTTCCGTAAGACCATGGAATCATGGGTTGATCCAGGAAATCGGGCACAACAATGTGTAATGATCCCGTTTTAGTCACACACCATTTGTACATTAAGAGAATGATATTGTTTTCGGTTGCGGTACTGGACCTCCATGGCATGTGGGACAACCAATTCCACATGGGTGCAGTCGATGGCACCAATGCAACCCGGTATGCCGGCAAGTGCATGGAATCCCACTTTTGTGTTGGTAATTTCTTGCTCCGAGCGTGGTAGAGAGATGTAGTCGTCTGCGTGCTTCAGGAGGGCATCGAGCACTTGCAATAGTGTCCGTGAGAACAGTGGCTGTGATATGCCATGCAACTGTCCGACTGTGTGCTGGTAGGTGCCTGTGGCCAGGAAGTGGAGTACAGACACCACCTTCAGTAGGGGTGGGATGGCGGTTTGGCTATCTATCATGCTGACAAGGTCAGCGTGTGTCATGTCCACAATGGCGGTTATGGTGTCCCGGTCCAAACGGTAGAGGGTGTGGATCTGCTCATCAGTGAGGTTGAACGGATGTGCTCGGAGGCGTGGGATTGCGGGCTGCCTGCGTGGTGGTAGTGGCTGTGCTGGTGGGCCTTGCTGGCCCTGCCTTGCCCTCCTCCTCCTCCTGCGTCTCCTCTGTGCGGCCGGTTGTTGTAGTAGTTGGTGTTCGTCTTCTTCTTGATGTTGGAGTACTTGCAGTGCTATCAGGTCCCCCAGGGCCAACATCGCAAGTCCTGCCGGCAGCATTTTGGAGTGGGTGTGGTTGTGGGAGGGGGTTGGGTGTGCAATTAATGTGTTTCCAAGCTGTATAGCCTACACCTGTGGTGATTCATTCCACCTGTGCAAGCTGCAATCCCCTTTGGGCGAGCACGTCCCGCACACAACGCTGCAAATCGACGCATGGCATCTTGCTATTACAATCATGTATTTGATCCCGATGGCAGTGAGATATCGCTTCATATGTTAATTCTGCTATGCTCCCATTGTTTCACATACTATATTCGCTGTCGGGAACAAACTTGTGAAGGGTCAGTGGAATGTAGTACTCGATTAACGGTGGACCCTCATGCAGCTCTGTACTGCGGTTCACCGACGGGCGGGGCGTCCCATTTGTGAGTGTAGCCAGTTGCCATTTTCACACACAGCCGCACTAGATGGATTAATTTGTGATTTCAAGCGGCCACAGATGCCTTTTCGACGTGATGTTGCAAATGAGGAATTCGAAGGACGGCGCTTTCGGTTTTCAGCTAGCGGCGAGGAGATGCCCACAGGTCTGACTGCGAATATAACGTTCTATTGTTCAATGTCCTTGGGACAGGGGCCATGGCGAGGATGCAATGATTGATATGAATAGTATGGGATGCGCAATAGCGAAGTGGGCGATAAGGCCGCACGTTCCCAATTACATGTTGCTTCACAACACTGGAATTACGGGCTGGGGCACAGTGGATTTTGCAGGCTGCATTACGCACAGACTCAATGGAAGTTTCACATGTCATGTGAGTATGGAAGCAGGCGTTTGTGATAGTGTTTTCACCTCGATATAGATAGTTATGATTCGCTAGTGGTTTTTGGTTGGTGATGATCCTTTGGAGTGGGCTAGCATGCATATGGCTGTGGATTTGGTGTGATCATTGAAGTGAGTAATTCAAATGTAGTTCTGATGGCCATACTATTCTTTTTCATTTCGTTTGGGTGACAGGTATCTCCTCCCCTTTTGCCACTGCCATCTGTATGCCACTCCTGCAGATGGATTTTACTCCCGACACCTGCTGCTTCGTGTTAATCAGTGGAGCAGCATTACGATCTTATGGGACGATCGCCAATGGGCCACATGCCCTTACGCAGTACTAATGGCTAGGAGCAACATTTCGGCCTTTCAGCTGGACTAGTGCCTCCCTATTGGGATGGCCCTGCGGGTCGAGGCCCTTCCATGTTGCCTTTTCGTACGAGAATGTAGCCCCTGTGTGCCATGAGGGTACAGGGCGTCACACAAGAAGTAGCTGGTCATTTATTGCGGATGCAGCCCACAATGGTGGAATGTATTTTGGAGTTCATGGCCTGATGGCTGTATGGGCTTGGTGAATTTGTTGTGCATTTATTCCTATTCTGATATGAACCGTGTAGCGTTCTTCTTTGCAGGTGATGTGTCATATTCCTATTTGGGGAGCGATGTATTGTGAGGAGATCTGCATTGGGTTCCAGCTTCGGAGTATAGTTGCGGGGTACTGTGCTGGGCGCGTTTGCCTACGAAGCCCAGTGAGGTCAGGGATGAGGGCTGCCAATGTGACTGTTTTGGTGATGTGATGCTCAGGGGCGGGGGAATGGCTTTTGTGTGACAGATGCCGGTCAGCCAGTTGGATTGGTGGTATGATGTGATTATCAGAATATGGCTGGTCACAGGTGCCTGTGTTTACGTGCGTTTCTTGGAGGGAGACTGAGGTCATGTCCATTTGTGTGGCTTCTGTATTCGTGCCATCTGTGCCCTGCAGCTTCCATTGGCCCCTCTTGAGATTCATTTGTTCGTTGGCAGGCATGGATGACTTGTACATTTCACTGGTTGCATTGTGTGGCTTCATTGCACCTACGGGGAGTTGTACAATGTGGCCAGGGAGCGGTGTACAGGCACTCAGTAGGGCCGTTTACGGTTGGTTCGCGATGCCGTACTTCTCACCATGGCGGAATGGTACTTTCCGCCGTGCTTGATGGCGTTAGGTGCATGTCCGCTGGGGTCAGAATTCGCGTACCGTTGCGCCATGGTGGTAATTGTGGTTTGGCATGGCGCGCGCGCGCGTACTTGGTGCAGTTAGCGTTGGCGTTCACTGCGGTGTCGCTAATGGCATTGTACTTTGCGGTGACGGGTCATAATCGCACCGAGCGCTATTCGATGGCGGTATTGCATTTCCGCCATCGTTTTTCGATTTCCGCCAGGGTCGTAATGAGGGCCACTGTCTGCCCCGCGAGTAAGTGTACTTCAGGGATTACAAGCAGGTCTGAGTGCAGCATTGCAAGCAAACAATAACCCTCGACGATGGTGGGAGGTGCAAGTATGCTTGTTGCTGCACCCGCAATAGTAATCCATCACTGCTGCTGTGCCTTTCTTGAGATCAGGAATGAGCAAAGGCTTATTTCAATGTTCGTTGGCTCCTACAAATATCATTACGGCACTATAAAAGCAAAGTTCATATGTTTCTTCTCTGTGCACTTTCACTGGTTTCTCCATTGCTTTGATCTACGTTAGGTATGTGATGTTTTCAGTCCAGAACGGTGCACATGCTGCTTCCACTCAGGCCAGAACTCATTCTTCGTATCCCATTAGACCCTCTGTTAACTGTTGCTTCTTGCCATTTGTTTGCGTATTTGAGTCCTTGTATCACCAGGTAGGTTTTGTTTAGGCATTGGCTGCTTTTCAGAATTTTGTTGTATTGCAGGCGATCTGGATCAATAAGTTCGGGTTCAATAAGGACGTAGCAATATATTCTAACAATCCAGTGTGAGGGGGTGCATTTTTATCATGTACCAAGATGGTAACAGGCACGGTGGACTAGACAGATGCCCTTACATTTAATCCTCTCTGTCACCGGAAGACAATGAAGAGCATGAATCACTGGACTGAGGTGAGCTCCATAAGGGGCACCAGTGGTAACTCTTGCTGCCATGTTCTGTTGGCGTTGCAGCCGCTGTATAATACCCTTTGGTTGATCCAGGTAAAGGGCCTTGCAGTTATCAATGTAGCTGGTGATCAGGCAACCACATAAGGATGTAAGGCCTCCTGCAAAAAAGGAAGCATCTACTACAAAGTTTTTGAAGAGATGAAGCACATCTTGCAAATGGCACTCACCTGCATGGCCATAAAGAGTGTTGATGAAGGTCATACTTTAAGGTTCTTAACTGACACCACCAGGGAAGGGGGATCCCAGAGAAGCACCAGAAGAAGAACCCACCACCATCCCCTCTGTCTTGTCCCCATTCAGCTTGAGCCAGTTGCTATCCATCCAGCCCTTCCCGGCTGTCAGGCCCTTGCATAGGCCTGCCGACACCCTAAATTGATAAGGTCTAAAAGCACCAAAATCTGGGTGTCATCCACATAGGTGTAGCACCTGAAGTCACGAGAGCAGATGAGAGCAACCAGTGACTGAACGGCAGACCCTTGGGGGACACCACAGAAAAAGGCATGAGACGGTGAGAGGAAAGGGGAGAGAGAGGTTGACTGGCCCCGGTCAGATAGAAAACGAGCAAACCACGCCAGGACGGCTCCCAAGAGGCCTGCCGTTGGCTAGACGAGACAACAGGATGGAGTGGTCGACAGTGTCGAAGGCCACTGACAGATATAACAACATCAGGGCACCCACTCCACCCTGATTTAAAACAGAAAATGGACCAATGTCTTGGATCAGGCCTCCAGGATGTCATCCTTTCTTTCCAGTTCACGAATTTCCCCATCCTTGTGTCAGACAGGCGGTGGAAAATGCCCACTTTTTCTTGCAAGATGCAGTGTTTCAGGGAGCAGGCAAATAACTGGACGTTCTCCCAAGAGGCCTTGTATGATCATGGATGTTCCATCAGGATGTGCCTGGGGTCTGATGCATGCTAGATGTGTTACATTTATATTGTCTGTTCTTGATTTCAAAATGGACACAAAGTCTAAGTCTCCCCGGAAATCAACATATTTTAACAGGAAACTGGACGACTGGATTGATTTCCTTAAGTAGCCTGTGTAGGATAAAGTCCTAGGTAGTGGGACAATGGTAGGAAGAAGTGTGTTTATGTTGCCGAAACATTATGATCAGGTTTAAATTGTCTGAAAAAAAGATAAGCACATCATTATATGAAACAACTGTAAAACAGTATGTGACCAATTCACAGAAATTGTTCTGGAGCAAATAAGTTAATAGCCTGAGCATGTCAGATTTGCTCCATCTACAGTATCCCGGATTCACAACGCCTACAATGGGAGAAAACATGGAACTGCCCAAAGCATCTCTGTGATGCAAATGAGCAGGTCTTTGTGAATCTCATTTGCAGATGAGCATCTGGAAACTGTTCCAGGCAACTCCGTATATCGTTTTAGGTTTTATGCTTTGTCAATCAGGTATAAGGAAACAGGAATACATCTGAGATGTTAAAATATCTTTATGAATTCTGCTCCCTGATGTTAACAGGAACCACAAAATAGTTGATAGAACAACCAGTTTTCAACAATTATTAACCTATTATTTAGATGCTAAACAGTTTCCTGTGTGCCATTACATAGAGGTGTAAACATGCAAAAAATGAAAAAGATAGAGTTCAAAAAAGAGAAACAAAGGAAAAGGATATACTGGTGTAGTAGGAGTAAAAAGAAAAGAAACATACCTATAATTTAGAACAATTAACCAATAGGCGTTTCCTTAGAGGCTTTCAAAATAATCTCATATTATTGTACATTGTCTCAAAATGTTGTTTTGTTCCCATTTGCTATGTCCAAGGTGTTAAGATCATTCTATTGACATGGGTTTTTCTCTTATTAGCAATTAATGACATGTTCAGACAGATCTTTATTCTTATACAATACATGGGAAGTGAGCACAGTTACATTCAAAGACATTTTTTATCGACACTGCATGAATGTAATCTAGTAAGGTGAAACCTCACTACAAAGAAAATGAAAATATCAGATTTGCACACAGCTTTGGGAATTTCCATAGGGCACCAGTAGTTCTAAAGTAGACACTCTGCTTCATTCATCTGATCTTTAATTCACAATAGCAACCTGAATATCCTCAAGGATGTGATTCTGCAGTCCTGGGCCCAGTACATCATTGCTATTTTAATTTGTTTCAGTCATTCGTTTACTTGTCTGAATAAATAACTTTATAGATAACTTATATGCTGAAAAAGCATTTGGATGGTTTGAGTGGAATTTTGCATTCATAGTCCTGGAAAACTATTGTTTAAACAATGTTGTATTAAAATGATTAGAAGGGTATATTGCCTGCGGGAAGCAATTTACTCATCACTGGAAGTAAAATGTATTGTCTGACTGAGAAAGGTGTACTCAGTGTCACACTTTTGAAACCATATCATCGATTACACATTCCTGATCATGCTGAATTCTAGGAAAAAGTCTATGAATTAGAGGCCCTGGATGCAAGACCATGTGCGCAAAGTGTAAGAGAAGAGGGAATTTTGCCAATTGTTGCAAAGACTTTAAATTCACAACAAACAAAATTATGTATGTGGCTGAAGAGGAGGGAGGCCATCTGAGGATGGAGATGACAGCCCTATTGAAAATATTACAGTGAATGTAGTGGAAGGAGTAGTAGACGAGGAGTGTGAGAGTGCATATACTGTAATTTGTATGAATGGGAAGAAGTTTCGATGATGGCTGACTCACGTGCAAAAATATCACTAATACCCACAGATATGTTTGAGCAAACAGTAGGGGGAGATGTTCAAAATTTAAACAAGGCAGTTGTGAGTCCTGGGGTATATAATTTCACCAAAATAGAGTTATTGGGATATTTCATTGCTCAATTTGAATTTAAAGGTAGATGTGCCTAAGGAAAAATATATGTAACAAAAAAGGGTGCAACCTTATTGGGATGGCGTGACCAGACAAAAATGCGTATTAGACTTGATCCAAACATGTCTGAACAAGTATTGCAGGTTAGGGATGATGCAGTGTGTGGGAAGTTTGGAAAGGATTTCAGGAAGGATGCATACAAAATTAAAGGAATGAAGCATCAAATAATACTGAAGAAGGGAAGTACGCCTCTGTCTGCAAAATTACAATCAGTACCATTGGTTCTGAGAGAAGGAGTAAAGATGAACTTGGAGGAATTGCAAAAGCAGGGTATCATTGAAAGGGCAGGTGGAGTGCAGTGGATTTCGCCACTAGTAGTAGTAACAAAAACACAGGGTAACTGAGACTGTGTGTGGACTTTTGTGAGTTAAACAAAGCGTTGTGGTGAATAGACATCCTTTACCAAATATAAACAAAATGCTAGCAATGTTTGGCAAGGGTAAGGTATTTTCCAAATTAGACATGGCCTCTGCATATCACCAAATTGAGTTAGAAGAAGAGAGCAGAAAATTAACGGCGTTCATAACACATGAGAGAGTCTTTCAATTTAGGAAGATGACGTTTGGTCTGGTATTGGCATCATCCATCTTTCAAAATGTAATGGATCAATTGCTCAGAGGAATGCAAGGTGTGCTTTGTTTTCAAGACGACATCTTGGTGTGTGGTGAGAATGAAATGGAGCATGATTTAATGTTAGATCAAGTACTGAAGATCCTCGAGCAAAAAGGGGTATCATTAAGAAAAGCAAAACGTGTGTTTAAGGAAACAAATGTTGAATACCTAGGTCATGAAATATTGGCTTTTGATGTTAGCCCCAAAAATGAGATGGTAGAAGCTATGAAAAGAATTGGAATGGCCTGAAAATAGAAGTGAACTTAGATAATTCCTGGGAATGATAAGGTTCTAGCAAAGGTTTGTAAACAAACTTTGCAGATAAGGTAACAGACATGGGAAAGCTGTGAGGTGTGTCAGAAGGAATTTCATGATATTAAAGATGAGATAGACTTTGCAAAAGCATTACAATGTTTCAATACAAGGAGGAAACGTGTACTAACAGTAGATGACCGTGGCAATAGTGTAAGGGCTGTATTGTCTCAAATCAGGGAATGTGGGGTTGATGATATAATTACACATACATCACAGGTACTAAGGGGTCCTGAGAAAAACTATTTAGTTCTAGAGAAAGAGGCTTTGCCTGTCATTGGGCCATAGCAAAGTTCTAACATGTTGTGTGGGGCATGGAATTTGTGATACGAACTGATCACAAGCTGCTAACATGTATTTTTGGGTCAAAGGGCCTCAGCAAAGTATCTAGAAGAGGGGCAGTGTGGAAGAAATACCTGGACGTGAAAACATTTTGACTGACCACTTATCACTTCTGGGAGGCCAAAAGTAGGAGGAAGGGAGAGAAGTGAATATATCAGAGATGATATACGTGAATTATGATGGCATTGTATCTAAGAGAGACTGGTTGGAAGCCGTAAAAATATGATGATTCATTAAGAAATGTGAATAGTTATGTCGTGTTGGGATGGCCACCCAATGGACAGTTGAGTCAGAATGAAAAATCATTTTGGGAGGTGCATAATGAATTGAGTGTAGTGAATGGATTGTTATACCGGTGGGAGCGCATCATGGTGCCACTTATGATTCATGAAAGAATTATAGATCTGGCACATGAAAGATACGCGGGTGTAACACGTACAAAGGATGTTTTAAGAGGAAATTATTGGTGGCCTGGTTTTAACTAGAAGGTAGAGAAGAGATTGGATGTTTGCGTAGAATTTAGTAAGCCTGGTAAAGGGGAAGTAGCAAAGACACAACCACTCATGGAAACTGATGGGCTAAGCAAAGCCTGTGACGACTTGGCCATGGATATTTTAGGTCCGGTTGAGATGGATAGTGGACGAGGAAAATGTATTATTGTTTTCATTGACTGGCTATTGAGAGGGGGTGCATCAAAAATCCAAGTAAAGCATCTGTTTAATAATTTCCTACATTCCATAAATGACATTTATTATCATCTAACTAGTGCAATTAGACAATACAATCCACATATATGAACTCTTAAATAGGGCTACCATCATGAAAACACAAGTTTCGATATTAGATTTCAAACTCATGATTGTAATCGTTCCTGAATTCTAATAGCAACAGAAACATGACATCATTGCTAAAAAAAAGTGAATGCAGTTACTCTTGTGCGGTACACTCGCACATTTCCGATTGTATCCAACGATAGTCCCAACATATTTCTGTCCCAATTGGGATAATGCTGGACATTCTTCAGGACTAAGGTTAGTTGAACACAACTGTATTGTTTTTATCTGAATGCTCATTACTTAAACTTCTAGGCTGTCCTGTGCCAAGTCTTGTATCTGTAGTGCAGAGACAAAAAGGGAAACTATGTATTTTTTTTTTTTTTTATTGTTTATGGTTTAAGACAAACCTTTACAAAATTAAACAACTTACATATAAAATTGTGGCATAAAACATTTCAAAAATTATAAATCAATTTTCAAATTACGATCACATTTACACATTCACATACATCTAAAATTTCTCATCAACCATTCCTCAATAACAGGATAACACATAATAGAATAGCGTTCTCAGATTAAAACTTCGGTGTCTCGAAATGAGCTAAACCGTAGTTTCTATAAGCAGTTTATACTGCGCCATTAAAATTGAATCCAAAGATCCTAAAAATCTTGTCAAACATAGTGTCAACCGTTGGCTAGAACCTTCCATACACCTTCTCCACAAGGATTCTCTCCATGTATCAGATTCATTATACATGTACAACCCAAAGGATATATTTCTTTGGGAATTGAAGAATGGACAAAACATGGTAAGATGTTTCAGGGTTTCAAGCACACTCCCTGGTCCACAGAAGCGACAATAACCCATAGATTTGCTGCGGCTCGAAGGATCCCACAAAAACAACCTTTCATTTGTGATAAATTGATTCAGTTTAAATCTCATATATAGCTTTCTAGCAATATTACACGGGAAAATATCCAAATATTGCGCACGATCTCCAAATTTTCTGATGAATTTGGCATATTCATAATACATTTTGGTTTTACCAATTTGATCTACCATAACACACCAGAAGTATTTTTGGAATTTCTTTTTACAAGCTGGGATTCCTATAATTAAGTCATCCTTATCAATCGTGGTTTCATTTAGTATTTTATCCATTTTGTCTTTAAATTTTGCCAAAGAGGGTACATTCTCCTCATTCAATAATTGTGCTAAGTCCTCGTATAGGGATTTTTTCGGTGGAGCCAATAGTTTGACGTAGTTATTAAGTCGTCGCCAATACCATTTAGCAGATATGGGTAAGATCCCAACTTCGTGGCAGATCATCGTGTTCGGTATTGACATCGCCATCCCCAAAGCTTGCTTCCATAATTTCCCCTGAATACAATCCAGGTAAAGCTCTATCTCGGATATGCACATATCTAGGCTATACAGGAGTATTGGTTCTACCTTTAATAAGTAGAACTGTATTAAGGGGTCCAAAGAAAATTTGCAGTATCTGTGATATATGATCTTCATTTGTGAGATAAGGGGTTTAGCTTTATTATTAATCATCTCTTTCCACATTCCTATAGAATAAGAGTCGGAAAGCTGATAACCTAGATAGCGCATCATCTTGACCTTAGGGATCACACACTCGTTAAGCAACCAGGTAAACTTAATATTTTTCCTTTTCCCATCAGAAATCACAATGATAAACGATTTCAGTGTGTTTACTTGAAGGTTATTTTTGTAGGCATAGGATTGAAAAGCTGTCAACTTGGCCTGTAAGCCATACGGGGTGCGATCCATAAACAAAAGATCATCCGCGAAAGCAAGCCAGTTGATTGCGAAACTACCCAATTTCACTGGGAATGAGACAACATCGGCCCAAGCAGAATCAAGGTCGGCCAGATATAGGTTGAACAACACTGCAGCCAAATTACAGCCCTGTTTAAGGCCAATTTCTGTAGGTATTTTATCAGTTAGAGCTCCTTCTTTGGTTAGTCTTATTCGATATGTGGTATTTTGATGTAGAAGTGCTATTATGGCCACCAAGGACATCGGGAAACCAAAAGCGACCATTTTTTCCCAGAGAATTGCTCGGATGATTGAATCAAACGCTGCCGTTAAATCCAAGGCCGCCATATAAATTGGACCGGTATGTTTCCCCTTGGTTTGGGCATATAGATGTGCTAGTATAAAGGCATTAAGTGTGCACCCCATGCGTTTACGAAAGCCCACCTGATATTTGGGCAAAATGTCTAGCTGATCTATAATCTGTAAAATGGATTCCAGCAGTAAATAGGTAAAAATCTTCACTGATGCATCCATAAGTGCAATTGGTCTGAAATTGTTCGGATCATCCCAACTCCCTTTTTTATAAATAGGGATGATATTCGCCGAACACCAGGAAGGTGGAATACGAGCTGTCAGGTAGACACTATCAAATTTATTCTCAAGAATTCTTGCCCAAAAAAGGGGATCCTTCTTTATCAAGCAGGGGGGGATGCCATCAGGGCCTGGGGCCCGAGAGGGCTTAATCTTATCAATCGCTCGAATGATATCATCCAGAACCCAAGGGGATTTTTTTAAAATCATGGTATGATAATTCTTCGTGTCGATAACAGCAAATCGTGGCGGAAGGGCAAATTTAGCTTGTACATATGTGACCCAGGTAGTAGCAGCTACAGCTGCTTCTTTCACCAATGATGAGACTCCTGTCAGCTGTCGTAAGGCAGACCAAACTTGTCTGGAGTCATGTCTTAGGAGGGAAGATAAGATATTCTGATTGTCAGCTATCAGCAACTCATATTTCATGATTTTGAGCGTGTTGCGGTATCTCTGATTAATTTTTGCTTTTAGCTTCACGTAATTATCCCCCGTTAGATAGGGGGGGCCAAGGCTCCGTATGTCCTTGCGTTTCTCTTTGCGAAGATTTTTTATTGCTAAATTAAATGTATGATGATGAGACAATGTTTGGGTATTTTGGTTTATAGATATTAGAAACTGAACATGGGTCTGAATACTATGTTCATTATTCCATTCGACAATGGGACAATCACTACCTGCTCTAACCTTGGGAACATATATAGTAGTGTCATGTTTCAGGCGATCCATCATTTTTGAGCACAATCTGCCATTCCAGCGTAAACTGATATTTGGCCGATCTAAAACAATAGTTGTCAAAGCCAAATCTTTATCGTATTGTCGAAGCGAAGGTTTCAAATTAAGGAATAAAGCCATGTGATCACCTAAAGCTGGGTCACATATGTCCAATGAAACAACATCTGACATAAGATTAGTGGAGACAAAAAAGTAATCAATCATTGAAGATGCCCCACCTCGAGCCCAAGTATATCCATAATGATCAAGGTTGGGGGTCACCAATTGGATGTCCCATGTGAGGAAATAATCAACCCACTGCTTCCCCAGATGCATAGAAGGGGTAAAGGAACGGGAGTGTATCCAATTGGGTGGTGTAAAACACGAGGCATTAAAGTCCCCCCCAACAATTATAGGAATACCTGGATCATCGGATATGATATCAACAAGGATTTTGTCCAATATCTCATGTAAATCAGGCAGAGATATATAAACGTGATTCCAATACAAACAAATGACCATCAATGTACCGGTGCCGCATCCCATACCTCTTAGTTTTACTGCTATTATAGAATAGTTAGCAAAAACTAAATCGGAGGAAATTCTGCAGGCCTTGTCAGTGAGAACGGCAAGGCCACCAGATGGACGTCCCAGTAGGCCCTTGATAGCAGGTTGGACATGGGTACAATACCCTGGGACATCAAAGTGGGACAAATGCATCGATTCTTGAATCAGGATGATCTCGGGGCGTGCTTCAGGTTCCACTCGAGATGCCCAAAGCCGAAAGTTTTTCAGGCCGCAGGCATTCCAGGACATTAATGTAAGTCCCCGCCCCTTATTCTATTTGTTGGCCATATTCTGAGAGGACGAAATCTGGGCTGGGTGATCATTTGACTTAATACCAGAGCAGGCCATCGCTAAAGTCATAAATTGTTTAAAGAGTTTGTCGTTTAATGGGGCTGGGAATACTCCCTCATTCAACCCTATTTGTGTGACCTGCTTGGGAACTGTTTTATCAACAAAAGATTTCGCTAAATCTTCATTTTGAAATATCGATGGGGTTAAACCTATCAGTTCGAAGTCAGATCTTTGGGCCCAAATCATTCTCATGATAATGTGCGAGTGATAGCCACAGATCATCCTATTGTTATTATTGGAAGAAAGTCGGACCCAATCGATATCATAGGATCTAATAGTTCTTAGTGCTGGTATATCCTGGAAAGCTTTGAGAATAGCAGATCGATTTAAACGCATTTTCCCATTAGGTGTTTCATTAGATTCCCAACCCATGATAGATGGCATGTCTGGGGAAAGATGTAAATCAGCCTCATCTGGGAGTTTATCAAGGGGGACTTCGGCCCCAATGATTTCTCCACGATGGTTTTCCAGAATCGGATAATCAGTTAAGCCATTCACACGCGCAGGAACCCGAGGACCTTCCTGAGGTTCTTTAATGTCAATCTTAGGTATTTGTGTTTGAGCTGGTTTTCTATGCTCTTTCAACAGTCTAAGACCACTTCCTCCCTTCATTATGTGCGATGCTTTCTTAATTCTCATGTTAGGGAAAAAATTCAACAAATTCGATTGCTTAAGATTAATAAGTTCCGAATTTGTATCTTGTTGTACAGGTTGTATTGCGGGGCCTAGGGTACCTGGTTCCAGATTAGCATGCATTTTGCAGTTATTAGCACGCTGTCCCTTAGGGTTCGAACCGGGAGAATCACGAGACCTAGGTAGATTCAACAGTTCCTTGGATTCTGGATTAAGTTGTTCCAAGTCAATGACCTGGTCTTCAGATATTATAGGAGAGCAAGATTTCTTGTCCGCCTCATTAAAGGCGTGTGATTTCGTAAGGTCATTTTTTATTTTTTTGTTGGCAGCTTTAATATTTTTTTCTTGATGGAATTTCCTTTTTTGGGCTCTTGCAGCCATTTTTCTCTGCTTCCTAGTCATGACTTCACCTCTCGGAACTTGAGAGAGAATGGGTGAGGATAGGGTGGCTATAGAGGGCTCTTTTGGATATAATTCATCCCCTAGGTCGATTAGATTGGTAAGATCAGACAAGTTACTAGGGAGTATACTCCCCTCAATATGTGGCCCTGCCTCTGTACCCCCCGTTTCTCCAAAAATGCGATCTGCAGGAGGCAAAGCAGACGGAAGCTCACTAAAACGATTCGTCAGCTGCTGTATGGCCAGCACATTAGCTGCGATGGCCAAAGACAGCTTCTGAATCATTGGTTCTATCACCTCTTTGGGATCAGATTTGGGGACAGCTGTGATGGCAGCAAAGGATGGTTTACTCTCTCCTGCCATCCTTGGATCTGCCAAGGTTTGCGAGGCCTGATGTGTGCTCTCAATACGAGGTTGAGTAGCCTCAGATTTCAAATCTGGGAAAATCATTTGATTTACCGACGAGTGATCCACCTTTTTTATACCTTTACTCCTAACCCCCGCGTCACAGGCAAATAGAAAACCTTCTATCCTGCTAATCTTTGACAAAACATCAACTAAAACACCTTTTAGGATACCTATTTCACCTTGCGTTTGCTCATGGCCTTTGTCTAACAGGTTTAATAGTCTTGTCATTACCGGAAAATCAGTGCCCATAGACTCATTGCATGATTTTTGTTTCTCCATTACATTATGAGGACTAAGGTGTCTAACATCTGGATTCTGTGAAGCAGAGAACATCGCAATTTCATGTTCTGAGAGGGAGAGTACATCTATAGGGTTATTGTTGATTTTTGTGTCAGTGGGGGAACTAGATTTAAATTTGTTAAAGTCCCTTCCCATCAATTTATTAGGACCGATACTAGCTGTCCCACTCGTGCTTTGTGATGATGCATCAACATTGTTAAATAAATGCACGTTTTCTATGCCAAATCTAGCTTGAGTAACAGGTGTAGAGGGAGCCTTTGAGAACCTCATACGATTCCCCAATGCAGCCTCAATGCCAGGTGGTATTATAGAAACATCTGCTAATTTGATGTTACTTGACGTGCCCCCAGCATGAGGCGTAGCGCACATATTGGTATAAGACTTTAAAGACGTCGAGGGAGATTGATTGTACAATATCTCCTCACAATCATTAAGATCATTAATTTTGAATGTAGCAACAGTCTCAGAAGGGTCAGTCGGTCCCGTATCACCGACTCCAATCAAGGGGTGGATAGTGGGGGCATTCTCCAACAGACGCAACTTAGCCATAACTCTGGAGCATGAGTTGTGCATAGGGCCGACGCACAAAGAAACATCGGTCATAGATAGCCCCATATTAGCTGTGGCAGATAAGGAGGCCCCCTTGATAGACTCATTTATAGTGTTACCTGAGTCGTTGCTGAATTCAGGTATGGTGTCACGAATTTTCCGCCCACTACATAAGCCATTAACCATGTTTTCTAATTTCCTATAATCTCGTGTAGCTGGTAGGCGGGACCTTCCAACGTTCTAGGTCACACGTCTTTACAAATCTGTGATTCGGATCGCTATAAATCACCTCTAAACAGCCCAGCCCGTGTCCCGTCAAACAGTCCAACAGTCAGTGCACTTGCGAATGCACTTCCGGGATGCGCGCGCGCGGATGCGCGTGCACTCGGAAGATATGGGCTGCGGGAAACACGTTGGTGGGCGTGAGCTGGGGGGAACCAATGAGAGCACCTAAAACAAAAAGAAGGAACTTTTTCACAATAGAGAAGGGACAAGCAGGACAAACACAGTATCTCCTAACCAAGACCTAACACAGCAGAACACAACACCATGCAGGGACTAAACACACGTCACGTATAATTACTTGTGGGCATGCAGAGCACCACGTCACAGCGGCAGTCCAGCAAGGCGCGTTTCGTGGGACAAAGAAATTCCTCTTGCCGACGAGCACCTCAAAATAGTCCTGCGAGGTAGATTCCAGTCGGCACAATCCTGGGAGCAGCTCAAACACGGGCAGACAGTCCAACAGTCAGTGCACTTGCGAATGCACTTCCGGGATTACTATAATTTCTTGTAAATAAGACAATGCAAGTCGTATATTCACCTATGGTGCCTAGGAAGGCCATGTTTTATTTTCATAAACTTCCAATACCTCAATTAAATTCACACTGTTGGTGTAACAAAACATACAAAACACCAGTCAGGTGAAATTGTGACAAAAGATCAAAAACATGAAAATGGACTAATTTCCCACTTATCAAGATATGATAAATATATGTTTATCCCATTGCATCACCCTTCTCAGCCTAGATAATTCCACTGATTCATCCATTAAATTATTCTAAACAAAATTGTAATTGTCTATTAAAAACAAAGACGATTCTTGAAGAGGGCCATTACTAAAATATAGACTCCTGTGGGATAATTGAATACATACTATAAGGTACAAATATTCACTGTTGTCCCAGTGCAGTATAATGAATTCTTTGTGTTGATAATGGGTCTATTATTGGATACACCTAGTTAGCCAAAGACATCCCAGACACCGTTAGTAAAGGTCTTCGACATGTTGTTGCCCTCTGAACTGCGACAATCCTATGCATAAAAATCACTTCTACTCTTATCTGTCAATTTATAGAAGCTACAGACCAAACTGTGAGATATCTGTGTCCGGTACTGTCTCTATTGCAAAAACGTTGCTTGGTCTTAATAGTGTTCCCCACCGGCATTGTTTAGCACATCCGAATGTGGAAGCGTTAATACACTTTGCATACTCTCTTTAAAAATAACACTGGATCAAGATGTCAGGTGATACTCCATAGAAGTGCAAAACATTTTTTACAAAATATATCATGAAAATATCTCTGAACTCTAGAAGCTGAACTGAGAAAATCCCTTGCCCAACTGTGAAGATTCTTAATACAATGGATCTCCTACATATATTATTGTATCAGTGTGGTCTTTTTTAGAAGCTGTGTCATTATTAAGGCATGCTAACACCCCATACAAAAATGGGCCAAATCCTAGCTGCATACAGCATTACCACCAAAGGCATAGTTAATATCTCGTATTACAGCGTCACTCACCAATTCAGATGATATTGCAGATTCACCAAGGTCTTATCTGCCACTTGCCAACTCTATTGATGATCATCAAAGCTTAAACCATTCTACATTATAATTAAGACCCTCCTCAAGGCTGTTGGTTAAAAAGATGAGTTATTGCTCTCTTCTCAGTAGCTTGCCATTTATCTTGGGCCTACAGGTCCCTCTGTTTGTTGTAGAACAGTCCATCTGAAATCTGAAAAAGTGTTCTGCCTTACATTCCACAATTCTAACCGTGGCCTTGTCTTAGTTTGACCTAAATTGCGCTTGCCAGGTGGATAATTAACCGCATAGAACATATGACTGTTGTGAGCATATGTACATTTCTTTTGGACCCAAAAGGCCTGGATCAACGGTCTTCCTTTTTTGTGCCCGGTATCCTCAGTGTGAGTATTGCCGGCCTTTTGGAGTGTATGGACTGTGCCACAAGGCTTTGCCAGGGCAAAGAACACAACAGACCATACAAATATGGCAGCTGCTCTTCTCAGTTTCAATGTTGTACCAGGTCTCTGGGGTCGTAGGGATTCTGTACCTTGATATCGCTCTTCCTCTTCAACTATTTATTCCCAGAGAGGTGTTTAGTCAGTCCACCTGCGAAAAGCGTTCAGTGAAATATGGGGGGAAAGCAAGACACGCACACTCGAATTGATAGGCGGTTAAGACCCTAACCCAGATCTAAAGGAGTGAGAATAGATCAAAATTATCTGTGCAAGGAATAACCCAAAATCCCTCTTACGCGTTGCAGAAAAGGTATGCTTAATGAACTCAGATTGAACACAAATTGGGAACCTACTGCAGGAGACACATACCCAAGGAAACGAAGATGGCACGATTTCTGCTGCACTTGAAGTCATGTTATGTTATTGGGTCTTGTAACATTTACTACATTAATGGCCTATGGCGGCTTTGGAACCTGCAAGAGGCATTGGGTAGGACTTGGTTGGGGAGGGAAGTTAGTACATGTGAAGGAGAACAAGGGAAGTGTTCCTGCAGCTTGGATACATTTGGAGCGGTGAGCGGGTAAACTTCTACTGTTGGTGTTTTTGAAAAGTGATTTCTGGAGATACAGGGTCTGGCCGTGCCCTGAGGTGGGTGTGTTTGGTAGGAAGTTTGAGTTTGTGCGAGCACCCAGTCAGGTTCTTGTCAGAAGTGTTTGGCTGGAGTTTTTTTTTACCATGTTTAAGAACGTCTTTACCTAGAAAGAGGTGCAACAGGCAACCCATTTGTTTTTACTGGAACTCATTAGGGGCTTATTTTGACATGTTTATAGCCAATAGGCTGCTATGTGTTTTGTTTGCATTTTTATGTTTGGGGGCTATTTTCCAGACATGTAAGATGGTATGATAGGTTATTTATAACACACTTAATACCCAGAGGTTTGCATCAGGTCTCTCCCAGGTTTGGGTAGAACAGTGATCACGGCTCTGTGGAATTCTGGTGTTAGTGTCCCTTCTTTTGCTGCCTCATTAAAAAGTCTAGTAAGTATGTCTGCTACTTTGTCTCCCCCTACTTTATAGAACTCTATTGTGAGCCTGTCTTGTGAGTTATTTGCCTTTGTGTCTTTTATGGCCTCCCTCACCTCCTCTACCAGAAATGTCCCCCTATTTGAAGCCTTCCTTCAGCACTTAAAGTGGGTAGATGCATGCTATTTAAAAACTCATCTTCCCCCCTCTGGTCTCTGGCCTCCTCCGTTGTATATAGGTCACCATAAAACCCTCAGAAGACAGCCTATATCCTTTGGATCAGTAATATTTTCCCCTGTTGTTACATTCACAGCATTGTGATTCCTGCCTGTTCTTCTCTGTGCTTCCGTTGTGTATCTTAACAGGAAACCTGCTTTCTCTTCCTGTTCATAGGTAGTTACTTTTGTCCTAAATATTGCATACTCTGCTTTCTTTGTAAAAAAAGTACTTAACTCATATTTTGCTCTCCTAACCCTTATGAGGTGCTCCTGAGCGGGCTGTTAGTCATAGAGATGTGTTAGAATAGTTACCTCTTCTTCGAGCAGCCTTTATTTCTGCATGTCTTCCATCTTCCTTCTTGCCCCAAGCTGCATCATGATCCCCCAGATATAAGCTTTTCCTGCTGCCCACTAGCTACTCACTGCGCTAACTGAACCTTCATTGAGAGCAAAGTATTCCTCTATTGCATTTTAAATGGGCTTGTTTGTCTTATGGATGTTTGAGCATACTTGTGTTTAATCTCCACCGTGTCGCCTTTGCCTTCCCAAAGATGCATCTAGCGAGATGCTCACCACCTCATGGTCCCCCCATGTAACAGGATGCATTGTATAACATTGTTTAATAATTGATTGGAAAGTAGAAAATAGTCAATCCATGATCTTGTGCTATGTATACAAGATGTGGATGTATATTCCCTGCCTGAGGGATTCTATAACCTCCAGGGATCGCATAGGCTATGAGTGTCTATTAAGTGTACAAAATGCTCTCTGTCTCTGGCATTACTATCTCTGGGGTTGTCCAACTTGTCCAGGTAGGGATTTTACTGCAGGTTCTGTGAGAAACCTGAGGGTATTCTCCCAAGTAGACCTCGGGAATCCCTTATTCAGGTGGCCAGGGGAGGACTTACACTCTCAGATCTCAAACCTGGGGGTGGACGAGTGAGGGAGGATCACCTGTGTAGGGGAACCACGGGGTTGTGCTCGGGGAAAAAGCCTCAGGTGATACGCAGTATCACACTGTGGAAGAAGGAGAGGAGAACAAGATCCCTGAAACCTTTGTAGGTTGTACCACATCTATCTCCCTTCTTCCCAATGAAGCTTCCTTGTTAGAATCCCACCACCCATACACCTCTGGTAAACCAATTAAAAACCCAAACCCCATCACAGTATCAAACAACCTCTCTCAGAATCACTGTTTTTATGTTGTCCATCGGAATACTCCCAACCATTCTTCTCCACGTCGTGATTATTTTTTTCTGAACACCCAGTTTACCTTCACAAAACACTACCATTCCCACCATCCCCCTTGTTGCTTTCACAACAACAATCCCAGTGAATCCCATATATTTCACAAACCCTACCAAACTCATCCTTTTAAGTTTACAAACCCTCTTAGAACGAGGGCTATAATTCCCTACAATACTTTTTACCCATTCTACCACCTAGGACATTTAGAAACACCAACCCCGCCCCCTTTTCCAACTCGAACACTTTCGCACACCACGGACTAATATCAGGGTCTGCATTCTTTTCTATTCATAATGTACTAGGCCTCAACTTCCAAAATGGCGACACTTCTGCCATGTTAACACACTGACCATGCTTCTACCACGTCTTTATGACTGCATCTTCCACCTACCTCGGCTCTTCCCGGACACCTTAGTTAGTGCCCTACCTTTGGATACAATAACTAAACACAGGGCCTATAATACTGCCCTCTGCAACCACAGCAGTAGTACATGTGTTGCTCGTTCTGTGTTGCTATATGTCAGAATCTAATATGTGCCAAACCTAACTAAAAACAATACCTACACTTTCTGCAATGCAAACCTCAGTCTGCTCCCATGATAGTTTGTGCTAATAGGGTTTTCTCAACCTGTACCTTTTTGCCATGCTGAAATGCCATACACGTATCCCCCCCTTTAGGTAATACTCCATTAACTAACCCTTCTTCATCCTCGCTGGGTACCCATGCCCTACACACATGACGTGAACTCCCCCCTCCTGCTAGATCAACCCAACACTGCACATACATCCCAGGGTCTGGTGGGGGTGTGGTCACCATCCCTGGGGGCTCAGGGCCCGTTCTATTTTTTTTTATCATTATTGATATTCCAACCTCCTCCAATTTGTCAGTCTGGGTGTACTTGTGTTTTGTGACAGGAGAAACTATAACCGCCCATATGGCTACAATCATCATGGCGCTCGTCGACAATGTCTTTGATCAACACCTAAGGATCATTTGACATGAACAAAAAAGCACAAGCAAAAACTCCTGATGGGAACCAGCCTTTTTATGGCTATTTCTAATGTTATTTCTAATGTATGTATGTTAAAATAAGGTACAACAAAAAGATTGAATTGTAAAATGCCGAGGCCCACTGTGCCACATTTTGCAATTCGATTTTGCAGTTTTTTTTTATAAATGTCCCCCGCATGCACTTTCATGTATGCAGGGGACACCCCTGCAGCTCATGAAATCAAAAATAACGAAGTAGGAGTGCAGGGGACACTGCTGCAACCCCCGCACACCTACCTCAGTATTTTCAGATTTGTGATTTTATATATATGGCTAATGTGGAAAAACCATCTGTATGGCCTTCTGGTACGACCTTTTTGTTCGATACCATTTCTAACCATGATGGAGCCCATGAGAACATTGAGTCGAACCAATCATCAGCATTGCAACGAGCTTCTTTCTCCATAGCAATCCTCAGGTTGTGCAAGGCTCCTGTTGCATGGGACAGGGACCCGTTGTCTGCATTGTTTGGGGGTGCATTTGTACAGCAGGACAGGCCAATTTTCTTGCACATGCCCCCTTCCACAGGCATAAGCAGACCCAGAACATATCTGTTCTGGAAGGTCATGGGTCTTAATGCCCGTAATTCAGTGTTTATAGAATTAAGACCCTGTTCTGTCTGCTTCGCAATTTGCAAAGTCCCCCATCTGGTAATATGCAGCCATTTGGCAGTAGCTGCAGTCTCGATACCTGGAACCAGGAGGGAGGTCAAAAAGGTTTCAGTTTTAGTGAATAGGCGGCATTGATCCGGGTTCACCTTCAGTCTTTGGATAGGTAATGCAATCGTTTCTGATGATGACTTGTTAGTGATTGACAGGCACACTTGTTGGATGGGTTAAGTTGGTTCTGAAGCTGGCACAATTATAACCGATAAATGGGAGTCAGGGACTACTCACGCTCCTGAGTGCAAGGTGGTCAGTGAGCATACACCCCTCCATGATGGTGTGAGGTGTAGATATGCATATTGCCCACACACCCAATACAAATCCCTCAACGCTGCTGTACCTTGAGTCAGATCTGGAATGAAAATTGTTTTATTGCACCGGCTGTTCGTTCCTATCAGTGTAGTGTCATTTCCTCGAAAACAAAAGGAATACTCCGCCGGCCTCGGTTCTTCTGCTGGTGTGTCACTTAAATGTATTCATGTCAATTTAGGCACATAATTTACCCATGCCCTTCCACAGTTCTAATTAACACATGCCACTACACCTTCCGAAAACCCCAGTAGGTCCCCTGCTGTACAGCTCGCTACTCCTGCCACCCATTTATTGCTGGAAAATCACACTCCTTCCATCTTCAGTCTTATTTTGCAACGGGCTTGTTCTTTCTTTAAAGCATATTCTTCATAATCTTTGTTTATTATTACTGCTTGAATGGTTTGTCCTTGGAAAAAACTTCACAATCTGCACATGGCTAAATGCAGCAGGCACTGGGTTATGAGAAGCAGCATTTCTTGAGGTATGAACAACTTGGCTGCACGCGTCACATGAGGTATCAGAGAGCATACACAGCAGCTTTCGTTTGACCTCTCTCCCCACATCTCTCATGTGATTATACCACCTGCTATCTGATTTGGGTTGGTGCATGGCCACAGTGTCAAAGATTACACCTGTATACTGCCTATATAAGGTATGCAGAATTCTGGAATGAGCACCCAGGTGGATCATCTGGATGGCTGGAGAAATCAAAATCTTATCTGTACATTTAAAGGCTGCTTTCATGGCAACAAGAACGCCTACAGAAGGAGACTTGATAAAGTATTGAGGGACCATCCAGGAATCATTGGGAGTTCAAATCAGATGTTGCCTTTACTACAAATACTATCGGGCTGCATGTATTGTGGTGGTTGCAGTGTGAAAGTGACATTTGCAGATACTAATATACGCAATATATTTTGGAATAACTGTAACATTCGTTCATCTACTGGCATCAAGGTCTTCTTGGATAAAGGAGCCAAGCAATGTCATCACCATGGACATTAGTACCAACCAACTCTGTCTTTAGAGATCAGCAAAGGAACTGCTGTGGGTGCTGAGGAGCATATTGAGCAAAGGGAAAGGGCGGGTTACATGGGATTGTCTGGTTCGGAAGAACTGATCGTTATGGCCTCAGCAACACTAGAGAGAGTTCTAGGCAACTCAGCAAGATCTGAATAGTCAGCACAGGCCAGCGATCCGGTGTACAACACAGTCCATGGCTTTTCACCTCAGGGGGGTGGGGTATAGTATCAAATTGTTTGGCGGAAGGGAGTGTTGTCATGAAATATAGGCAGCTTAAAGAGCAAGCTCAGGGATCCAGAGTGTATTGAATTTATATATACAATTTTGATGTATTGCACCTGCAGGAGACCTGGGAGTTAGCACCCATACAACTTCCTAACGTTCATGGGTACTATGTTCCAGCAATTGAGAGTAAAAAAGGCAGAAACAAAGGAAGTCTGCCCATATAGGTTAGAGCCCATTCTGGCATTGTTTGTAGCTAGCAACCTCTTTCTGACACGGTACTAATGGTAAACATTACTAACGATATGGAGCGACCGATAGCTGTTATTTATTTTTATAATTCTCACATTGCAAATTCCTGGGTCCTGATATAGCCTCCTTATTGAACTGTCTAAACAGTCCAAGTATTCCTGTATCTGCTAAACGTATTGTGGACCCATTCGTAATTGTAGGAGGCAGTTTTAATATAAGGCTTGGTGACTGTTTGCCAGCATTGGCTGCAACACAGGAAATTGATGCAGCTCTTAATATACTGCCACCGATTATGAAAGATAGGTCTTCAAATAGGGCAGGCGATACGTTTATGGTGAGTCTTGTTGATTGTGGTTTGCGAGCTGTAAATGGAAGACTACCTGCAGATAGGAAGGGGCAATATACCTTTCGCACCTCTAGGAGCAACTCAACAATCGATTTCCTCTTAGTGTATGTGTATGATTGGCATCTTCTGCAGGATTCAAGAATTGAGCAACGCCCTGAGAGCGATCACGACCCCCTGATATTGCCAGTACTCTGCGGCCATAGTCATATTAATTCTATCCTTCAATCGGACCGCGATTACTATATTTTTAATAGAAAGAGGCTGCTAAAATGGACAGTCATGGATAAGGAATCCTGCTCTGAAAATGTAATAGTTGCATGCCTTCCATCCGTCGAGATCTTTTTGTCTAGTATAGCATCCGATATTACTTACCTACAAGCATTCAATAATATTGATATTTGTACGTTACATTTCACTACTGCCTACTGGCCTAGTAAACAGGCAAATTCTGATTCACCATGGTGTAACCAGGAATATAGGAAGATGAAGTCCAAGCTCCTGGTGGTAGCAAAGGCATTAACAGAAATAAAATCTCTAGGGCCACGGCAAGGCAGTCCCATAAAATTGCACTGAAATGGGCTAGAGAAGTGTGGAAGAGGAAGCGATGGCAGCAGCTGGAAATAGCAGCTAAAAAGCCAAATAAAAGCAATTTCTGGAAGATCGTGTAGCATGGTAACATCCATTTGAAAAACAACCCAGGTGTGGTTTCCACAGCTAGAACATTGATTGATCACTTCTCCAGGTTGTTCAATCACAGGGTTGATGAAGATGACCTGGAGATACTAAGCTGCTTACACCAGGACCTTTCACTTACTAACCAACCATATTTGGAGTTTCAGGTTGAGGAAAGAAGCAAAGCTCTGTTCTCCATTCCATCTGGTAAGGCACCGGGCCCAGATTCGGTGGTGACGGACGTGTTTAGGCAGGGACACCTTGTATATGCCCCGGTATTCACTAAAATCTTTATTGCATTTGCGACTAACAATACGTTTCCTAACAGTTGGAATGATAGTTCCTACATTAAAAAAAGGGGTGACAGATTGGACCCTTGCTGCTACCGGCCAATATCCTTGATTGATTCCACTGCAAAATGGCTGGGCAGGGTGATTCACACTTGCATTGTCAATTGGGCTCAAACTTTGAATATTCTGTCTGAGGAGCAGTATGGGTTTAGGGCAGGAGCTAGCACAGTAGACCAGGTCCTGAACCTCAATTTGATATTGGATGAATACACCAAAGGCTATGATTCGCCTATTTATTTGGGGTTTGTGGAGTCAAGATTTTGATAGGGTCAACCGCACAAAGCTTTGGAGCTCGCTACAGTCATTGTGGGTGCCAGATGCCATTCTAAATTTACTGATTTCAATGCATACTGATCTAAGAGCATCATTGAGACTAGAAAATAGAGGAAAACTATCTTCTTTGTTTAGTGTACTGTGCGGGTTCAGGCAGGGATGTGTCCTGGCCCCTCTGACCAGTGACCAGGATCACCTGGGTTAGGGGCCTTCGGGGAGTGGGAGAGGACCACTGGATGGTGAGATGTGGTATCCCCTTCCCTATAACACCTTTACCCCATCCTACCAGGTAAGATATTTAGGAACTCACCCCGCCTTTTACAACACAAACAGTTTCTCACAGACAGCCCGCTATGAGAGAAACAGACTAACACCCAAACAGTTTACCTGATGTGTCCCAATACATTGGTCAGGTGAGTTCAGGCTATTACTAACCATCACATGCCCCTGACTTCCATTAAGCTTTCCCACGCGGATAAGGCGGAGCACGAGAGCAAACTGAGTGAGTCAAAGCTGTTTTGGGACAGCAGCTGAATGAGAGAGGAAAGACAGCAAAACAGAAGGGTATCACAAGGAGGGAAATTCCCATGACCTTTTCAACAAGGAACCGTTATTTTCCTGAACCCTCAAGAATAGAAAAGGTAAGACCAGGAAACCAGGCTGAAGAATCCTGCATTGTGTGTCAGAGATACCTGGGGCCCTCCCACATCAATAATCAAGGCAGGGAGAATCACCAGCCGCTGTGGTACCGTCCTTGGCTCCAGGTAAAAACCAGCGGCAGTAAAATCAACACAGCTGGTGAGTTGGGGAGACCGATATAAGACTGGTCTGTGTTGAAGCCAAGGTTGAAAGCAGCAACATTGTATGGCGAGCCCTGGAACGAACATTGTTAAAACGTGTGTGATAAGAAGAATAAAGTTGAATTGATGTTGAGTGACTGAACTTTAAAACCAAAATACAATAACTTTGACAAAGTTGTCGGGCACCACGTGGGTGCTCAATCGAAGGTCTCTGTAAGGTATACAGCTGAGGAATAGCAAAAGTGAAAGTAAGAAAAAGCCATATCAAGAAGAGAACGAATCATTGTAAATCAAAGTAGCACTGCAACGGGTAAAGCAAAATACTGCGCATAGTCGAAAGTCTTCAATTTTGATGAAGTAGAGAAATTTGGTCTGAGCCCGGTGGAGCAAGGCCAATTGAAGGTTCTGTGTTAGAAGGGGTCTGAGCTCGGCGTAGGGGGACCCGGGGTGAACAGTAAATCACCCAAGAAGTTGTATATTTGGTCTGAGCCCGGTGGAGGCAGACCACTTGAAGGTTCTGTGTTAGAGTGGGTCTGAGCCTGGAGGAGGGTGGCCTGAGGTGAACAGTAGACCACCCTAGAAGTTGTGTATTTGGTCTGAGCCGGCAGAGGGAGACCAATTGAAGATTTTGTGTTAGAGTGGGTCTGAGCCCGGCAGAGGGGTATCCGGGGTGAACAGTAAATCCACTGAGGAGTTGTATTTGTGAGATCCTAAGAAGAAAGGAACTTTAATGTTTTTCGTGTTGCTTCAGACCCTATGAAATAAGAGACTTTGGGCATCATTCATACCCTGCCTTGTTTTTGGACCAACATATTACAGGTTTTCCTGCCTGAGCCGACAGACCCATCACGGAAGCACTGGCACCGTTAACAACAGTCCTGGTGCTTCTGTGTCCCCATTCCCATAGAGTTATATGGGACTCTATGCAAATGGGGAACAACATTTTACCAGCGCCTGACTTTCTGGGCTGCAGTGGTAAATATTTACAGGTCTGGTAGCACTGGCACGGTTACCGCCAGCCACGTAATGAGCCCCTTTGAATGGTGAAGATACTTTGGCACAGAAGGCCTGATGTTGAATATCGGAACAGCATCCTCGTGCTGAGAAGCCAGAGAGTGTGCTAAGCTCAAGTGTGCCACCTTGTCTGGTGCTGAAAACGTGGGGAAGGGAAGCCAATGGTTTGAATATCCTGATAATCATTTCTTTAACACTTTTCTTTTTACATAATATTGTTTCCCACACTATTTGTATTTAGAAGTATGGATTGGCAATAGGTCTATTAGTATAGACCCTTTCATTTTGACAAACTCGACTAGGACTGCGTTATTATTATTTGAAGGTTGTAGCTTGCTCCCATCTTTAGATTTAGGTTTAGATAGGCGTTTTGCAAAACTAATTGAAGTTCAATAAACACCCTTGAACTGTGATCACTTGTGTCTGTCGTACTGTTTGATACCAGGCCTTCCTTACAGCCCCTGGAATTTCTGGTCATTCCAGTGGCATACACAATTTCAGACATAAATCATATATCCCAGATAGAACTGTGGTGGTGGTAAGTTCAATTCATCTGTCGGCAAAGCTTCAGCTGCGTCTTCTGTTCTATGAGCAATCTGTCGAGACAGGACATTTATACATTTTGTTAACTCATGCAAATACCCCTGAAACTCCTCTCCCAAAACTCCTGCTGACCTGTGAGCATCTGATGGCGTGTGTGTAGGAGTAAGAGGCGTGTGCATCCTTCTCCCCATCACTATCTCGTGCGTGGACAAGTGGTGATCTTTACTGGGCTGCGTTCTCAGGCTAAACAAAGCCAGAGGGAGACGCTGTATCCAGTTCCACCCTAAAGTTACACAAAGCTTAGATACATTATTTTGCAAAAACCCATTTATCTTTTCAACAATTCTGTTGGCCTGAGAATAATAGATTGAGCAAAGTGTGTGTTTTATCCCCAGTAGGGACACCATTTATTTGAAGAGCTCATTAAAGATGTGAGTCCCATTATCAGATTTTAGGACCTCACACACCGCCCAATGAGGAAATACCTCACAAACCAAAAATAAGCCAGCATATTTTGCATCAGGTTGTGCGCAGAGACCATCCTCAACCCAATGGGAGAAAGGGCCTACCACAACAATAAGGTAATGATAATTACTGCACCTGTTTATCATGTCCACATAGTCATGATCGTCTGGCCAGTGTTGAACAAATGTCACGTTGTGCAATTTGCAACAATCATGTTGAGAAATTTCTGTAAATGGGGGTCAAACCAGTCCTCCTAGATGTAGGCAGCTATGTGCTGCTTGGAAACATGCCCTCGGTAGTGCAGCTGCTCAAAAGCAACCATGAGCAACTCCTGTGTCATTTTTACCTTACCTGGAATGTTTTGTCTCCATATCAGGTTAGTCAGTGACTGTGAGCAATCCCTCTTTATCCAGAGGTCTTTCTCATCCTGGTGCGCCTGACCCTGTAACTCAACTATTTGTGTGAGTGGTACAGCAGTGTAAGGGATTGCTAGCTGAAACTGTTGGTTTGCCCCCTCAGGATATGCAGTAATATTTGGGTCCTTGTGATATGCTGCTTCTTTGGTGGCCTTATTTGCTGCATCATTGCCAAGAGAAATTGGGTCTATATTTTGGGTGTGGGTGGTGCATTTAACCACTGCTATTAATGTGGGATGGTACAAAGCATATATCAATCTCTCCAGCAAGGCCACATGCTGGACAGGTGTACCGGCGGACCTCGAAAGCCCCTCCTTTTCCATGGTGGCCATGTAAGCAGAGTATATGGTCACTAAGCAGCCTTGGGATGCTTCTAATGCTAAAATGAATGCAATACTTTCTGATGCCTGGGCTGAATAATGTTCCATGTCCCAGTCCTTCATTCTCTTCCTCATCCCACTTTAAGAGCTTATTGATCCCATTCCTGTTGAGACTCCTTACAGGATTCCATGGCTATATCGCATGTGATATAGCATCCTGTCCAGCTCTAATCTGAGGAGGGCTCATTCCAAGTAGGCGGCTGTCCTAGTTCATCCTTCTACCCATTAAAAGATGACCACCATCCACTGGACGCACGCATGCATTGAACTGACATGACCCATCATCACAGAAGAAGGATGTTATCTTTAACACTGTGACAAGGCTTTTGTGCATCTCGATGCTCCATGTGTACTTCTGAGCAGACGCTTGGCGGTACTATTCTGTTTTCTTTTGGATCCTTCCTTACCTCCTTCTCTCCTCCCTGGGTCTGGATTCTGTCCTTGCCTTTGCCCTTCCCTTTCCTGCCTTGCTATTCCTGGCTCTTGTACCTGTGTCTTCCCTGTGGACTTCTATTCCTTCGTTGGAAGTCCTTCCTTGATATCTGAAACCATGCCACAAACTTCACACGCTTTGCTGCTAGTTGGATTTCCTGGGAGTGTTTACACCTACCTCCTCTTGGAATCATCTGGACTGTGGGAATTCTGTTTTCTTTCTGCTCTAGGTGATTTTCTATTGTCTTCGATCCATCTTGGGTCTGGTCTGTATAGGGGTGTACCCATCCATCCTTGGACAGAGTGGATCCCAAGAGGGACTGCCCTTACCACTTATGACATGCTTGATTCCACTACAAACAGGTAAAACCTACTAGTCTACTAGTTCAATTTCCTCATGTCCTTCCTCATCTTAGTCCCCCATGCATTCCCAGTTGCATGTGCTCTGCCTTGTCACAGTTCATCATGCTCTTCCTCATGTCAGTCTCTCATGATGTTGCTTGCTCATTCCTATTTCTTGTGCTCTTCCATCTCTGAGTCTCTCATGTTCTTCTCCTCCCAGTGCCTCATGCTCTTCTTTGTCTCAGTTCCTTATGCTCTTCCATAACCAAGTCGCTTATGCTCGCCGTAGTTGCAGACTCTTTTGCTCTTCCTCATCGCAGCCCCTCATGCTCTGTTTCATCTCAGTTCTTCCTCGTACTCTTCCTTGTCCCTGTCCCTCGTGTACTTCTTCATCCCAGTGTCACATGCTCTTCCTTGTCCTAGTGCCTCATGCTCTTCTTTGTCACAATCTCTCATGTTCTTCCTCTTCTTAGTCCCCCATGCTCTTGCATGTCTCAGTCCCTCAAGCTCTTCCCCGGTTCAGTCCCTGATGCTCTTCCTCCTCCCAGTCCTTTATGCTCATCCTCATCTGTGTCCATCATCTTCTACCACGTCCCAGTCTATTATGCTTTTCCTCGTTGCAATTCTTCATGCTCTCAACTCAATCTCTCATGTTCTACATTTGTTTAGTCCATCATGATTTTTCTCATCCCAGTCCCTCATCTTCTCCCTCATCTGAGCCGCTGATACTTTCCCAGTCCCTTATGCTCTTCCTCATACAGTCCCTCACATTCTTTCCTGTCCCAGTCACTCATGCACTTCCTCGTCTCGACTCTTGATGGTCTTCCTCATCCCAGTACTTCATGCTCTTACTGTTTTCAGTCCCTCATGGTCCTACTTGTCTCATGCCCTGATCTTGTTCTCCAACCCAGTCTTTCCTCTCTTCCTTGTCCCACTTCCTCTTCCTCATTCCAGTCCCTCCTCCTTATCCCAGACCCATTCCCTCTTCCTCTTCTTCATCACAGTCCCTCTTCCTCCCCCTAACTCCCTCGTCTTCCTTGATGGCAAAGCCGGGCAACTGCACATGACCAGACGCCATAGCCAGTGGCCCGCCAATCTGCATTGGGGGAAAACATGGTGTTTAGTTAAGGACCATACTGGTAACATTGCTTATGGCATCATACATATCACAAGAAAAAACAGCACTACACATGAGGCCAGCTATAGCATAACAAAATCCTTGACATTTGTGAAAAACTTGAGATAAGAAGCAGTTAAATACAATGAAATACTTGAAATTCAGTAAGAACATATCCCATGTCATATCACTTATGACATCACCTAAGATATCACTGTAAACTAGAGCTCAGTGAAGGTATTATAAGAGGATTCAATTCAGCACTACAGCCAAGTCAACGCCTAGTCTAGAATACTGAATGAAAACCCTTATTGATATATCTTTATGTCCAGTTCATGCGTTCTGGATGACTACCCCTATATAACACCCCTCTCTTGGAATCCTCCTGACCCCACTGAGCCAAGAAGTAGTTCTGTTTTGCAAGTTAAAAGGTTTAATTGATAGTTTAAACAATAGATATATATATCACACTTTAGAATAAATTAATAATTGAATAGCACACTTAATCTGATATGATAAAGATTAACAACGGAGAATCTGGCACTAGCACACTTCTTTATAATCAATGATGAGTGGTTATAGGATGGATAAGTTAGCAACAATACTTTTATGGTTTCAAATGGATGCAATGTGGAATGAAATGCAGTACAGAAAATAACTTGATAGGATTTCAGCAAAAGACAATGTAATCACTTTCTTGGACAATTCACCCCCCCCTTTTATGCAATGCAAGGAAATGGAAGGAAGGCACACAGTTCTCAGAAATGCAATCAAATGTGATTCAGTTCACCCCAGCAAGCTTAGACTACAGATCGGAGTTTTAAACACAGGCCCAAAATGCTTTTATATGTGCTGGCAATGAAGTGAAAAATATGCTAAAATGCTTTTAATTCCCTCTAGAGGTTCTAGGTGAGTGAAATATACTTGGGATGAGTTCAGGCTCACTTTAGCAAGGATCTAGGGTGTAACTAGCAGGTTAAACAAATTTTTGGCAACTGAAAGCAAGAAGCTTCTGTTTTCACACGTGGAGAAATTTGCAAATCGCGGCAAAATTCGCGAGTGCGTTTTTCACGATTGCGGCAAAACTATAGGGGGTTTCCCGGCTTTCAGAGGAAAGTTACTGCAAGTCTCTAGCACAAACGGTCACAGAGATACGAGCGATTAAATAAAGGTTGTTTTTCAGATTTGAAATTTTAAAGTTCAAAAAGACAAGTGCAGCTTGCAACTAGAAAATGACAGGTGACAGCTTTACAAATGACAGGTGACAGTTAGGAGGCAGTTCTACTTAGATTAAAATAGCTTGGATTATATTATTTTAACTAAGAGATTGGTTCTGCACAGTTCTGCTAGGTACTCACACTATATTCTTGAATTAGAATGGGCCTCGCCACAGATCTGGTCAGGTTTTAGACTGGACTCTGGTCTCTGCACTTCACAGTGATCTGGGTCAGCTCTCTCTCTGGATTCTGGAGATTGATGGATTTGAAGTCTGGATCTTTCTGCACAGCTTTCTCTAAAGATTGATGGAGGTAAAGTATGGATTTTCCGGCAGAGCTTCCAGCTGCAAATGGATTTGAAGGTCCCTATCTGTCCTGTCTGTCTGCTTTTATGTGTTTTGAAAATGGGTGTGTGTGCAGCATCACTAGACCCTACCCCTCTCCACTTATCATTGGCCAAGCTTTCATTTCTCCCCTGATTGGGGGAGCTAAGTTGTGTCAGAGTGATGTCATTTTACAGCCTGCAGAAAGTCCACTCCTCCTGTCAACTTGCACACAAATCTAGATTTGAACCAAATACATATTTGCAGAGGTACATATTGTTTTAAAATTACACGCACCCCTCACATATCACAGGAGGTATCCCCTGTTCAAACTCTGCTCTTCCTGGGGGCTTGCATTCAGAAATGGCACATATTTCACTTTTTAACTGATTTTGCAATATCGGACATTAACCCAAATTTACACACATGTGCGCAAGGAGTATGGACATTAGTTGATGAAGTGTCAGATTTTTCACATGCACACATTTTGAGTAATATCCTCTTTTCCGCTAAAACCCCCCCGAACATACCACCGGGTCCTAACACGTCTTAAAATGTGGGCAGAAAAATCACAAGAATTATGGTATCATTTATAAAATTTTCACATGTCCGCTCTATGAATGATCCATCTTTTTAGAGTTATGTTCTGGCCCCAAAGGGGTGTGGTTTCCCCCCTGCACTAGGTTGAATTTCTGGTTTTTCCAGTTCTGCCAAGCCAGCTTGCTCTCACAGGCAGTGCCCCTCCCCTTCCCTTCCAGGAGGAAGCTACATTTACGACATCTGCAATAAACCATCTGCCTGGGTGAAGGGGGTTGCATTGTTCAGAGCTCCTGTATTCTGTGGGGGCTCCCCTTAATTCAATTATCAGAGAGATGGCATATCCCTAGTGTGGCCAGCAAAAGGCAGATAGGCCTGGGAACACAGCTGTGACTCAAGTTTCACTCCTGATGGGGGGTAGTTGCCAGGCAGAATTCAGTTCCTTAAGCCAGGTTTCAGATAAAATGTCACTTTTTGTTACCCAGTCTTCTGCATTCAAATAAAACTGAACATTTTTACATATGCAGCTAGAATGCTGATTCTAAGTTTAAAACTATGACATTTAAACAATTGAAACCTATGTGACACTCAAAAGTAGGTCACTCAGTCAATTTAAACATTTAGATTTTTAGTGTCTTTCAGTCCAAATTTACTTAAACTGCTGAAATCCACAGCTCAGCCAGTCTTGTTATAAACCTTCAAGTCACTTCAGAATATAACTTTACATTGGATCCACCTCTCAGTAAGTCTTTCTTTGGCCTGCTTTGGGTTCATTTATTCAGTTTTATACAAAAAGTAAAATCTGGTGTTGTTTTAAAACACCGGCTTTTGGATAGTGGTGAGTACTGGTACTGCACCCCTTTTTGGGATTTAAGAAAATTAATTCCCAACAGTTATGGGTTTGCTTTTGGCAATCAGCATTGCCATTCCCAATGGTTTCAGACTACTGTGTGGGTAGTCCAATGGTGGTTTTAGGCAGTGCCCTTCTGTGCCCATAACATCGGCAAAAATGAGTGGCAGCCTATTCTTCATGCATTTCCCTGTGCATTTTCTGGGAAGCTCTGGCCATTATGATGTTTTCCATGTCAGTACTGCACAGTTTTGAGGTAGGGCTCGGATGCATGGGTAAATACATCCCACAAGCCCCCCTCTTGCGATGGCCATTCTGTTTCACTGATGGGACTCGCAAGACCTGGGATGTTTCCTCATCTTCTTCCAATAGATGGCACCGTTCAGCATCTTTTTCTTCATCCGGTCGGATCGATCGGTTCTCCTCGCCGGTCCTGATGGGAATATTGGGCGGTACACTGGGCCCCCTTGCGTCATCCTCCCAGTCTCCGGATCGTCCTTCTTGTCCCGTCTCCAGGTTTTCTTTCTCCTAGGACGACAAAGGAAGAGCGGCAATACCTATTCATAGACGTTTTTCCACCACTGTTGAGATAGTGGGGCAGCATATGCATTTCATCATAACGAAACATTACATTCTTATTTTGAAAAAAAAAAAAACAGTATAACTAAGAGACAGTTTCATGCAAATCACAATATTTTAGAGACTAGATGTGGTCTGTTTTATGGTTGGAACTGAATTAGTCTGAGACAGTACCCGCTAGGATTCCAGAGGATTCCTCCAGTTGTTCCAGAGTGTGCCTGGGATGGCAACATTTCACCTGGTTTATGTGGACCCACTTGTCTTCCCCCGCTGCCAAAGGACCTTTGGGGATGTGGATTTTGTAGGCCACAGGAGAGATCTTGTCGATGATCTCAAAGGGTCCCTTCCATGTAGGCAAAAATTTGCGCTGCTTGGCCTGGTTCCTTTGGAAGTTGTATAGATAGACCCGGTCCCCCACCTGATATTCCTTCCTGGAAGTTTTCAGGTCATAATGGGTCTTCATGCTATCAGCTGATCTTTCTAGATTCCGCTGAGCATAAGCAAAAGCATGTTGAAGGTGGTTCCTTAAATTCTCCACATACTCATGAGTTGTGGAGGCATTTATCAGTGTCTGCTCTTGGGTCCTGTAGAGCAAATGCTGCGGAAGCACCATCTTGCGCCCAGTCATCAACTCAAATGGTGACATTTTGGTTGCAGATGAAGGGGTAGATCTGATGGCCATTAGGACCAGAGGTAATCGGATATCCCAACTTGGCCCAGAATCTGCCACAAACTTTTTTAAGATGCTCACAATTGTCCGGTTATATCTCTCTACTGCCCCAGAAGAAGCTGGCCTGTAAGCAATATGCAACTTCCTTTTGACCCCCAGTATCTCCCACATCTTTGTCATTACTTCACTGGTGAAGTGGCTACCTCTGTCTGACTCAATCCTTTGAGGTAGACCAAAACGGGAAAAGATATGGTTAATCATCAGGGCAGCTGTGGTTTCTGCCTTGCAATTTGGGGCTGGGAGACATTCCACCCACTTGGTGAACAAGCATGTGACGGTCAACATGTACTTATTCCCCCTCGCACAGCGAATCACGGGGCCTACAAAGTCGATTTGTAAATCTGACCATGGCAGTGTCATCCCCCTCTTTTGGAGAGGCGCGCGGTGTGTGAGGGACGTCGGCTGAAATTGTGCACACACAAGACACCCCTTCAAGTATTGGTCGAGGTCCTGCCCCATGTGTGGCCAGTAGGCAACCTCTCTTAAGATTTCCAGTGTTGTGTGAAACCCCCTATGACCGGCGGTGGCCGCATCATGGGCGTGACTTAACATCAGGCTTCGGAATGAGGTAGGAACCACCCACTGATCGTGGCCAGCTTTGGATTTCCTTACCAGCAAACCGTCTTGGATTCGGAACATTTTTGGACATTTCATCAACACCCTTAGGTCCTCTTTCCCAATATAATCGGTATCCGTCAGGGGAAAGTTCTCAGGGTCCTCAAGGTGCTGGTAAAATTTACCAATTATTGGATCCCCTTTCTGAGCTGTAATTAAATCAGCATCAGGGGTCTCCTTACTCCATTGTGCAATTGAAAGGTCGTTGTGAGCATTTGTCTGGGACCTAGTGATAGCAGTGACCTGGATTTCCCCCAACAGGGACTCAATCTCAATTAGAACCCTTGGATGGCCCCGGTTTTGGCCAGCTGATCAGCTAAGTCATTTCCAGTTTTGTCTGGTCCCTCTACTTTGGAATGACCCTTGATCTTTTTCCAATAGATGGTCATCTCATTCGAGGTGACCAGATCATCAATGTTTTGGATCAACTTCCCATGTTTCAAAGGTTTGTTATTAGCACATAACATGCCTCTGGTTTTCCAATTAACCAGGTGCTCCACGAACCCGTTCCGTACATAATCCGAATCTGTGATTATGACCAGTTCGCGGAGTTGATGCTGGACAGCAGTGAGGATGGCCTGTTGCACAGCCATCAATTCTGCCACCTGACTACTTCGGGGACCAATTTTGTATCCAGCGGAGGGTTCTGGGGACTCATTCACCCATGTATTCCCTACGCCAGCCACCAGTTCTTTCTCCCCGTCCTTGTCAACATGGTAAGAGCATCCATCCACATAGACAGTGGGCATTCCCTCACACTTGTCCTCTTCAAAGACTTTGTGTGGGGAATTAAGGTATGCCTCCATGTTGTCCTTGATTTTCAGACTTTCGTCCTCGAGACAGTTTTCCCTGGCACAATCATGCAAGTCAGCCAGACCTTGTGCGAGGGGACTCTTCTTGTTTTGGCCATATCTGACCTCCACAGGAAAGCCTTGCATTGACAGAATCCAGGAAGTAATTCGGGAATTACTCACATTTCCGGCCCGGATTCTGTCACTTTGGAGATATTGCAGAGGCTGGTGTGGAGTCTCCACTATGATGTGTTCCCCCTGGATAAACGGGCGGTAATTCTTCAATGCCCACACCGTTGCCAGGAGTGCCTTCTCACAATCGTTGAATTTTTCCTCCACAGAGGATAAAGTTTTGCTCGCATAGGAGATTACTTTATTGACCTTGTCATGCTTTTGGTATAATACTGCCATCAAGCACGTATTAGAGAACCCCGTCTCCAGGAAGAACTCCTTGTTTCTGACAGGGTAAGCTAGGTAAGGCGCTTGTGAGAGGCTTCTTTTGAGCTGTCTTACTGCCTCGGCTTGTTCTGGACCCCATTCCCACTTGACCCCCCCCTTCAGGAGATGAATCAGGGGTCTGGTGATCTCTGCGTAGCCCTCAATGAACTTTCTGCTGTAGTTAGTCAGTCCAAGGAGGCTCCTTAGTTCCCGCAGAGTTGTGGGGTCTTTCAGTTTCTGAAGTGCTTACACTTTCTTTTCCTGGGGACAGAGACCCTGAGGAGTAATCTCATGCCCCAAGAAATTAACACGGGTTCTACACCACTGTGCTTTCTGAAAGGAAAGTTTTGCTCCGGCGGCCCTCAACTGGGTCAGAACATAACGGATCTCCGCTATGTGTTCCTCCACAGATGAACTTTTGATGAGGACATCATCTACATAAGCCAGGTTACCCCTCGCACCCAGGTCGGGCATGGCCTTATGTAGGAAAATGTTGAACTCATTACCGGAGTTAAGGTATCCGAAGGGAGTCCGGGTCCATGTATACTGCTGGCCCCCAAAGGTAAAAGCCAGTTTGTACCGGCACGGTCCAGTATCCATTGGTCAGGTCTATTGCAGTGAATACCTGTGACCCCTGGATCTGGGCCAGCCCTTGGTCAATGTAGGGAAGAGGCCATCGGGAAGTATGGACCCGTTTGTTGAGCTCCCTGAGGTCGGCGCAGAGTCTCCACTGGCCGTTTGGCTTTAATATTCCCAGCACCGGATTATTGAAGGTGCTGTGGACTGGACGGATTATTCCCCGGAACTCAAGGTTCTTAATTATTTCAGTAAGGGACTCCATTGATGCGAGAGGCAAGCGATATTGCTTCACAAACACAGGAGTCATGCTGGGGTCCGTGGGGATTGTTGTTGTGTGGATGTCAGTGCGACCACAGTCATATGAGTCTACCGCAAAGAGATCTTGGAAATCCAAGAAAACTTGTTTCAACTTCTGCTTTTGTTCCAGAGTAACACAGGCATCAGCTAGGTTGACTCTTTCTTCCACCATCTGCCTGAAGCCTGGGAAGACTTCTGGTTTGGCTATTTCAGCGGCCTCCTCCAGCTGGGTGGAGAAGTCCCTGGTCAGAGTGCTGATTTGGACTGGAGGCTTCAGGTGGGAAAGGCAGCCCTCATGGACCTGGAAAATCACCTCATCCCTCCTGAAGTCACAAGTCACATCTTCCTTACCATAGGGGCAGGAAGTGTACACCAGGAAGTTCCCCCCATGCCGGGTAAAAATCCTGTCTGGTGTTGTATTGTCCTCACTGTCACTGTCAACGCAGTCCTTGGGGATTGACCCTAACAGTTCATTACCTAAATCCATGGAAAAATGTCGGTCATCAACCGCCATTCCAATAATGGTGCCTGCGGCTAGAGTAATACTCTTTAAGTCGCTGTTATCCACCTCTATTGGAATGGTGTCATGTTCTATGTTGACTAATGGTGTTGGGTTTACCCCTAACCCTTGCTGTTGGAGAGAAGCATTTAGATGTATGTAAGCATCAGGGTTTTGCAAATATTGTCCTCTTTTAACTTTCACTTCCAGGGAGAATTGTCGGGTCCTTTCTGGGATGGTGACTTCCTCTTTGATCTGAATTTCAACTGCATAAGGTAGCAATTGATCTGACCTAAATGCTTTTTCTGGATCATCAAAGCCCATGGGATTATCCGCTAATCGGGACCAAGCTTTGAAGTTTATTAGGTCCAAACTAATGGCAAAGCGATTGAGAATGTCACTGCCTAAGTAAAAGGCGGCAGGGACGTCTCGCACGACCCAACAATTGTGGACTATGCTCTTGTTGCCAATGGAGATTTTGAGCATACACCTGCTTGGCAGGAGATGTTTGGAATTAGGTGCTTCCAGGTCCATTTCCCATTTGTCTATCAGTTTGAAGGTGGGAATGGCTGGATCTTTTGGGAGTTGGCGGAACATGGCTTCGCTGATGAAGCTCTTACCGTTGTTCACACACACTCGAGCGAGAACAGAGTCCTTCCCATCATTTAACTGAACAGGGATGAACAACTGCTCTCCAATTTGCTGAATATCAGCCAGGCTCTGAGCTGATTTCACATCTTTCTGGACTATAGGAGTGGGAGTTTCTGATTGTGGATTAGTATAGAATTTCAGAGTGTTTCCTTCCAGCGTGGAGTACCACTTTAGACTGGAAGGAAGGTTGATTTTCAGAAATAGAGAGGACCCTCCATCACCAGTCTGTTGTCCTACTGCTATTACTGTCACGTCTGGAATTTGGCTATTCTGGAAGTGAAATTCTACTTGGTCAGGTTTTTGTTCAACCATGTGGCAGGTGCCGTTTAAACTAACATGGTTGACACTCTGTTTTAATTTTATTGGTTGGCTAGTCTGGGTCCAGAGGACCTTGTTTACACAATCTATTAGGGGTGACAACCTTCTCAGGAGGTCATTCCCCAGTAAACAAGGGGTGCCCTCTGGGGTCACTACTATGACCGGGTGTTTCAACTTGTGTCGCCCAATTTTAATGTCCAAATCTGCCGTCCCCTCGATGGGAATTTCCTTCCCGTCAAAGTTCTGGAGTTGTCCAGGAAGAGAGGTGAGATGAATTTGGTAATTCCCTCCCCTTCCTGCATTCAGTTCATCAAAGGCCCTTCTGGACAGAAGGGTAGCTTGAGATCCCGTGTCCACCAGCGCTGAGATTGTACCCTGCCCCTGTACTTGTACCGGGACATAATATCTTCCCTCCTTCTCCTCAAGGGGACACAGATAATGTACATTTTTGGACAACTGGTGGGCTAATTTTCTGGTTTTGGACATTGCAAGAGAAGAAATTTGGGCAGAATTCTGTGGAGAGCCTTGGGAATCTGAAAGAAAAAATTGGCAACTGGAGATCAGAGTCATTGTGGGTTCCCCGGGTTCCGGTTCTGGGCCGCCCCCCCCTTTTTGGAGGCAGTCACCAGGATGGGTTTGAACCAGGGGATTTTCTTGCTGTTGGTTCTGGGATGAGATGGTGGGCGGCGGTAGCTCAGTCTCCACATCTCCCCAGTCTGGATTTGCATCCCTAGGGACCCATTTTTCTTTGGGAGGAGTTCCCCCCTCTCTGAAGGAGAAGATCCTTTTCCCAGGATCCTCTGAGGATCCCTCTCCCTCAAATTGGAAGGTCTGTACCTCCTCCTCAAACTGAGTCTGTTTGGGTCTTTTGTTTCTCCTACCTCCCCTCTGCTCCTTAGGAGGCAGACCTTCAGGGGCAAGAGATTTTGTTTCCGGTTCCTGGGTTTCCAGGGGCTGTTTACAAGTGAGGAAGGAAGCTTCCTCCAAGGCTTTACACCCCCCTTCCCTTTGTGCCTCCTCCCTGGGAACCGGTGTGTTATCGGGGTGCTGCCCCCGTCATTGTTCTGGAGCACCAGGTCCAGAGTTGGGTGCGTTCTGCGCTGGCATGCCGATCTGAGGGTTCTGCTGAGCCCTCAGTATGTGACCCAGATCCCGCGCCATGTTTTGAACCTGGCGCTCTAACTGGGAAACCCGCTCAGGCTGATACGGGGCCCTGTTTTCTCCCCTGGGCTGATCCCGGGAAGGGTAGCTATCCCTTCTTTGGTAGTACCCCTGGTTGGGAAGATTTGGGTACCCCTCCACCCTTGGCCTCCCCTCTCCCGGATTAGGTTGTCTGGGCTCAGGGAATTGGGGAAAGAAGGATGGATGATTTTGGGGTTGGAAATTGGGTGGATACCTGGGGAAAAAGTTCTGCCCAGGATTTGGAGAATTTCTGCCCTCCGGTGGGAAGTTAGGAGGGAAGTTCCCTGGGTTAGGTGCTTGGCTGGATCCCCCCCTTGGGCTGGAGGAGTCCACACATAACCCAGGATGGGTCGATTTCCCTTGTAACGGGGACTTACATAATCAGGAGAGCGAGGGACCCCATTTGTGGGGCTGCCTCCCTGGCTCCCTGTCTGTGACTGACCCGAGGACCTCCTGGGCCTAGCATTATTAGGTGCAGGTAGGTTTTTAGGCCCCCCCATCTCCAAATCCAAAACGGGGGTGACCTTTACCTCTGCCACCTTGGCAGCAGCAGGGGTGCTGTTGGCTTTGGGGTTTTTCTGGGCATTACTTTTGCTATCTACCGGTTTCTGCACCTCATAGATCCGGGTAGCCTGTTCAATGACCCAGTCTAAAGATCTTTTCTCATGAAAATCCCTCACGAGCTGGGTCATTATGTATTTGGGCAAGGCATGAAAAAATGTATTAATGAATTCTCTACTGTCTGTGCGCACCCTTCTGGTGGTCTGCGCAAAAGCACGTTTCAGTTCTTGCACAAATTCTTGTGGGGCCTGATCCTCCCCACATTGCAAATTGTAGGCTGCCTTGCGAGCCTCTTGAGGATTTCTATGAATGGAAAAATGTTTCAAGATGGCCGCCTTATAGGTGGACCATCTTAAATGATTTTGGTCCTCCAGCCCCGCAAAGAAACTGGAGTATTCCGGGGAGAAGGTCCACTTTACATATTGAATACAGCTTTGGCTGTCCTTCAAATGGAAAGTCTCCATCATTTGCTCAAACAACTCTAAGTGCTCCCAAACAGAATACTTAGCGTTCTTATGGTAAGGCGTGATGACGCTCCTGATCGCCTTAATCTGCTTTAAGGGGTCCTTAAGCAAGGCCCTTTTTGCCTTATTGGCCTTTTTGGTTCGGGTAACCCTTGTCCATTCATCCTCTGACTCAGAGGCACTGCTCCCAGAGGTTCCTGTCTGTTCTTCCAGGTTTTCCCGGATTCTGCGAGCCTGGGAATGGCTGGCAGAATGTGGGGACCTGGTCTCCTGTTTCCTGTGGTGCTCAGAGGAGTCCTCAGATCCCTCCTTGCTGCCAGGATTTGCTGGGTACCCCCCCCACTGACCTAACTGGGCAGAGGTTTTCAGGATGCCCTTAAGGGGCCTACTCTCCTGGGGTTCCCCACTGAACTGTACTGTACTTGGGTGCCCATACCCGGATGCCCACCCCTCCATTCCTGAGTGGTACTGGCCTATGAGCCCCATACTTTTAGCTGGATAGTAATCTGCCATCCCTGTGGCCCTGTGCTCATGTGCGCCAGGGGACATGGGGGTGGTAGAGTCCAGGGACTGGGAGAGAAGAAGGCCCCTGGTGTTAGGGCTCCTGAGGTTATGGTCAGGAGTCTCTCTTTCCCAGCGGACCTCATCTCTATCCGCCCCTGCTCCCTGTTGCAATGCAAGAGCCTGCATTTGTGCTTTCAGTTCCTCAGTCAAGGCCTTACTAGACTCTATCAGTCTCTCCTGCATCGCTACCTGTTGTTGGAGCCTATCATTGTGTTGACAGAGGGCCTCATTTTCCCTCTGTGCTTCCTGGTTGGTCCTGGAGAACTGGGCCAGTCTTTGCTGCAGGAGGTTTACCTCCTGAGTCCCATCCCTACTGGCCTGCTCCTTTCTTGCCAGAGCATCTTCCACCCTTCTGGTGTGCTCTACCAAGTTCTGGTTTTCTTTTTGGAGGTCACCCAGCCCCTGGAGGGCCAGGTGATTTTCTTCAATTTCCTTTTTTGAGTGGCAGACTTCCTGGCCTAAAGTGTCTCTTTCCTGACTGAGAGCCTGCATCTGTGCTGCCAGGTCATCCCTCTGTCGTTGAAAGGCACCAGCTTTTTGGCGCTCCTCATCAAACTCTGCCTGGGTATCCAGGTCTTTCAGAATCAGTTTATTGCTCTCCTCTTTCTCTCTATCTAGCTGGCTTTGCAGGGTGACTACCTGCTCCGCGCATGCCCTGTTGAAATTGATCTGTTGCTCCAACTTTTTCTGGTTCTGCAGTAAGGAGTCCAAACTGTCTTGGTGCTCCTTCTGCAGGGCCAGAAATCTGGTATCCTGGTCTGTCTTTTCCTGTTGTAGGATGCCCATATCCTCTTTTATTTTAATGATATATTGCCTACTATCATTTTCTGACTCCTGGCTCCTCTGCAGCCTCTGCTCAGAAGAGGCCAGATCAGATCGGGCCTTCTCTACTGCCATCTGCTGCCTATTTGCCAGATCTTGGCTTTCAGTGCATTTATCCTGCATGTCTCCCATATATAGGTACAGGTATGCTGCTATCCTGGCAATCTTATTGTGTTCATCTTTGGCTTTAGGAGCCATATATAGTTCACTCAGGGCCACATGTAATGGACCCTGATCTCTCCATTGGTCTGACCCTGTTTCAGTGACCTGTCGCGTGATGGCCTGCAGCCAGGCATCCTGGCCCTGTTCAGTCCATTCACCTCTCACAAATAGTTTATGTAAGAGGTGCTCTCTGGCTATTTTCATGTCTACTAAGGTCGTCATTCTAGAGATTGGTCTCTGTCCTGACTTACAGAAGTTTGTATTTTATTTTTGCAAAACAGACCTTTTCCTAAGAGCATTCCTTTGAGGAGTGCTTTACAGCGTAACACAGCGTGGTGATCCGACTGGATATGTGTATCTGGTCAGCTGGCACGCTGTATTAATCTGCACAAATGGTAGATCTAACCCAAACGTCCGGAACAAGCCCCCAATTTGTAAGAGGATTCAATTCAGCACTACAGCCAAGTCAACGCCTAGTCTAGAATACTGAATGAAAACCCTTATTGATATATCTTTATGTCCAGTTCATGCGTTCTGGATGACTACCCCTATATAACACCCCTCTCTTGGAATCCTCCTGACCCCACTGAGCCAAGAAGTAGTTCTGTTTTGCAAGTTAAAAGGTTTAATTGATAGTTTAAACAATAGATATATATATCACACTTTAGAATAAATTAATAATTGAATAGCACACTTAATCTGATATGATAAAGATTAACAACGGAGAATCTGGCACTAGCACAATTCTTTGTAATCAATGATGAGTGGTTATAGGATGGATAAGATAGCAACAATACTTTTATGGTTTCAAATGGATGCAATGTGGAATGAAATGCAGTACAGAAAATAACTTGATAGGATTTCAGCAAAAGACAATGTAATCACTTTCTTGGACAATTCACCCCCCCCCCCCTTTTATGCAATGCAAGGAAATGGAAGGAAGGCACACAGTTCTCAGAAATGCAATCAAATGTGATTCAGTTCACCCCAGCAAGCTTAGACTACAGATTGGAGTTTTAAACACAGGCCCAAAATGCTTTTATATGTGCTGGCAATGAAGTGAAAAATATGCTAAAATGCTTTTAATTCCCTCTAGAGGTTCTAGGTGAGTAAAATATACTTGGGATGAGTTCAGGCTCACTTTAGCAAGGATCTAGGGTGTAACTAGCAGGTTAAACGAATTTTTGGCAACTGAAAGCAAGAAGCTTCTGTTTTCACACGTGGAGAAATTTGCAAATCGCGGCAAAATTCGCGAGTGCGTTTTTCACGATTGCGGCAAAACTATAGGGGTAGGAATGCGGTTCTAGGTTCCTAGAAAAGCCACGATTCCCAGCTTTCAGAGGAAAGTTACTGCAAGTCTCTAGCACAAACGGTCACGGAGATATGAGCGATTAAATAAAGGTCATTTTTCAGATTTGAAATTTTAAAGTTCAAAAAGACAAGTGCAGCTTGCAACTAGAAAATGACAGGTGACAGCTTTACAAATGACAGGTGACAGTTAGGAGGCAGTTCTACTTAGATTAAAATAGCTTGGATTATATTATTTTAACTAAGAGATTGGTTCTGCACAGTTCTGCTAGGTACTCACACTATATTCTTGAATTAGAATGGGCCTCGCCACGGATCTGGTCAGGTTTTAGACTGGACTCTGGTCTCTGCACTTCACAGTGATCTGGGTCAGCTCTCTCTCTGGATTCTGGAGATTGATGGATTTGAAGTCTGGATCTTTCTGCACAGCTTTCTCTAGAGATTGATGGAGGTAAAGTATGGATTTTCCGGCAGAGCTTCCAGCTGCAAATGGATTTGAAGGTCCCTATCTGTCCTGTCTGTCTGCTTTTATGTGTTTTGAAAATGGGTGTGTGTGCAGCATCACTAGACCCTACCCCTCTCCACTTATCATTGGCCAAGCTTTCATTTCTCCCCTGATTGGGGGAGCTAAGTTGTGTCAGAGTGATGTCATTTTACAGCCTGCAGAAAGTCCACTCCTCCTGTCAACTTGCACACAAATCTAGATTTGAACCAAATACATATTTGCAGAGGTACATATTGTTTTAAAATTACACGCACCCCTCACATATCACAGGAGGTATCCCCTGTTCAAACTCTGCTCTTCCTGGGGGCTTGCATTCAGAAATGGCACATATTTCACTTTTTAACTGATTTTGCAATATCGGACATTAACCCAAATTTACACACATGTGCGCAAGGAGTATGGACATTAGTTGATGAAGTGTCAGATTTTTCACATGCACACATTTTGAGTAATATCCTCTTTTCCGCTAAAACCCCCCCGAACATACCACCGGGTCCTAACACGTCTTAAAATGTGGGCAGAAAAATCACAAGAATTATGGTATCATTTATAAAATTTTCACATGTCCGCTCTATGAATGATCCATCTTTTTAGAGTTATGTTCTGGCCCCAAAGGGGTGTGGTTTCCCCCCAGCACTAGGTTGAATTTCTGGTTTTTCCAGTTCTGCCAAGCCAGCTTGCTCTCACAGGCAGTGCCCCTCCCCTTCCCTTCCAGGAGGAAGCTACATTTACGACATCTGCAATAAACCATCTGCCTGGGTGAAGGGGGTTGCATTGTTCAGAGCTCCTGTATTCTGTGGGGGCTCCCCTTAATTCAATTATCAGAGAGATGGCATATCCTTAGTGTGGCCAGCAAAAGGCAGATAGGCCTGGGAACACAGCTGTGACTCAAGTTTCACTCCTGATGGGGGGTAGTTGCCAGGCAGAATTCAGTTCCTTAAGCCAGGTTTCAGATAAAATGTCACTTTTTGTTACCCAGTCTTCTGCATTCAAATAAAACTGAACATTTTTACATATGCAGCTAGAATGCTGATTCTAAGTTTAAAACTATGACATTTAAACAATTGAAACCTATGTGACACTCAAAAGTAGGTCACTCAGTCAATTTAAACATTTAGATTTTTAGTGTCTTTCAGTCCAAATTTACTTAAACTGCTGAAATCCACAGCTCAGCCAGTCTTGTTATAAACCTTCAAGTCACTTCAGAATATAACTTTACATTGGATCCACCTCTCAGTAAGTCTTTCTTTGGCCTGCTTTGGGTTCATTTATTCAGTTTTATACAAAAAGTAAAATCTGGTGTTGTTTTAAAACGCCGGCTTTTGGATAGTGGTGAGTACTGGTACTGCACCCCTTTTTGGGATTTAAGAAAATTAATTCCCAACAGTTATGGGTTTGCTTTTCGCAATCAGCATTGCCATTCCCAATGGTTTCAGACTACTGTGTGGGTAGTCCAATGGTGGTTTTAGGCAGTGCCCTTCTGTGCCCATAACATCGGCAAAAATGAGTGGCAGCCTATTCTTCATGCATTTCCCTGTGCATTTTCTGGGAAGCTCTGGCCTTATGATGTTTTCCATGTCAGTAATGCACAGTTTTGAGGTAGGGCTCGGATGCATGGGTAAATACATCCCACAGTATCACAGGTGACATCACTGATTATGTAAGTTCTTGAAATGCTGTTCTTGAAATGATCACTACTACACCTAAATAAAATGGAGTGTATGGGTCAAGTACTATGTTTGCATTCACTTCACCTCTAAACATATTTTCATTGTTCACCCATGATATTCTAATAGACATGATTCAGACATTACTGAACGAGTATTTACAATCAATAAATATGTTAGTCCCTTTATAAATCTTTTCTGAACTGGGCAACATTTGCATGACATTTAAGGTTAGTAAGTTGGAAACTTGAAGTCGTTCATTTAGCCTTGAGGATAAGCTGAATGGTAATTTGTATGGATGCAGTCACATGTTAAAAATGTCCACATTATAGATTACAGAGCATGATGAAGAACTAAATAGACATTGTGATGTGTGAAACTATGATCTTGCAGCAGTCCAAAGAATGATAATAACATGTATGAGAAAGAACAGTTTGCCAGGTGTCTGAATACCTTCCTTTTTCATATCCCAACAAACTAACATTTTCTTTAATCAAGGAGGAGGTAGGTAATGACAATGTGAAAAGGTAATGCCTATGTTAGGTGATCTGTAAAGGTTGATCACGAGGAACTACAGTTACATGTGTTGAGCTCAAAAGGGAATTAGGACTAAGGAAGGTAATGTGCTCTATCTCTTACTTTGTGAACTTTATAGTGTCTACAACATTTAGATTACCAGGAAAATGAATACTTTTTAAGGTATTCTTTCATGATTTTCGATACTGGAAAAATACCTTTCTCCATTGAATTATGTATGCATGATATCCTGAAATGGCATGCATCCCATCTACACCTACAAAATATGTTCATCATATTTCTGGAAATATTCCCTCGGATGGGTAACTTCTAGTGATGTCATTGATGTGCTATAGTGTCCAGTGATGTAATTGATGATGGCATTGGTGATGCCATATGTGATGTCATCCATGATGCTATCTGTGATGTCATTGGTGTGCTCAGGGGCTTAGAAATGGTGGCTCAGAATTAAGGTGGCCTAGTATGCAACACCTGTGAAGTTTCATGAGTTGTATTGTGTTAAACTGCCACCTTAATATCACTTCAACTAAGGATTTTCACTAAATCTCAAGGGTGTTGTTGTTTTGACCTGATTTAACATTACTGACTTCTGACTTAAGTTTATTTGCTGAATATAACCATATAATAGATGATTTTATATATTATATATGTATACACATTTACAATAGTTAAGATTACTACTGATGAAAAACATACAGTATACCAATGTTGGAAATGCCAATGTAAAGTTTTAACATGCAACTAAGCATCACATTTAAAATAATGCACAACGGTATTTGCAACCAAACATACCATTATATGAAATCAACAATTGTTCAAGTTATTCTGAGTTAACCCATATTTTTTGTTCGTAAATGTATTAGAACATGTATTTTTATATTTGTGAATTTTTAGTATAATGACTTAGTAGGAATGTATTTTTTTATGGTGTACCTAGCAGAGTTTGAAAGAATATTGTAATTGTGCGCAGTATTTCTGTATTATTGTTGAGCATGGTTTGTGTTCTTTGGACAAATGCTAGTACTGTTAGTTCTATGGTTATGTTGTTAATTATTTCGTGAAGTTGTAGTACAGATTATTTTATTTGCATGAATAGGAATTGAAGCTGTTGTGTATTTTGAATGTTTGGTGTTGTCTGTTGGTAAACAATATGTTGTAGGGGCTGACATTTTGTTATAAATGTGCCTGTTAGCATCTCATTCTATTTGTAAACAGTGTTGTTTGTAGGTGTAAAAGATGTTACTGTTTTGTCAGTTTAAGTTGTGTGGCGTATTGCTTTTGTTGTATGTTCAAGTGTGTGTTTAATAAGTATACATTTAGTAAGTTTTATGGGTTGGATACATATGCCTTTGCTATGTATTGTAAATGAATGGATAAATTACATTATTAAAAATGTAATCTATTATTTTCAAGAGAAATGTGTTGAGCAGATGCTTCAAAAAGTATATCTTATTACCAAATTTGTTTTTTTGCTTTATGTTATATAAAGTCGTTGTTCATTGTGGTTGAACTTACAAGTATGTTTGTTTATACGTTATATATTTCTTGTAGTCATTTTAAAAATATTATTTTTTGTCTTGTACATTGTATGTGAGTCGTATAAATATATGTGGTTAACATACCTCGGTGTGTTTATTGTATTGTACTTCAGTTGAAGGGTAAATTAAGGTTGCAGCAATGTTGTTTTTAATACTGATGTTAAGTAACATTTTTTGTTGTAAGTAAACTTCTTATTAGTTTATATTTAATACGTAATAACACTGATTCCTTTAGATTTAAGTGATGTGTTTGGTATTTTATATGTTATGTTATGGTTTGTTAAAGGTTCTCATACTGTGCACTGTTGCCACCTGCATGGTTCTTTGGCACTATGGCAGATCTGTAAGGCAAGGATGGGTGTGGGTATGTTAATAGAGCTAACGGTAAAAAAGATCTAGAGGGCTGTGATGTGCTGTTGGCAGCTTCAGTTCGGTGACACCATTCACTGAGCGTAGGTACGTTTTTCATTTGTTGCCACCATGTGGTGTTGGGTGAGACTATGGGCTTCATTACAAGTTTGCCAGTCCAGGAACTACGGTAGCAGTAAGCTTGCCGGTATTGTAGTTCCCTGACCTGCAAACTATGAGTTCTGTGGGAGGGCGCCCTCCCGCCCGCTAAGTCTGAACTGGCAGGTGGAACGGCACCCGCACGCAGACCATTTCGGATACACCGGCACCGTTATAAATGGTGCCATTGCATCCGACCTCCCAATTCCCATTGAGCCCTATGAGGCTCAAATGGGAATGGGGACAAATGTTTTCCGGTGCCCTGGAATGGGTAATTACCGTGTCCGCCAGGGTTGTGATACCCTGGTAATTGCCCATTCCAGGGCGCCGGGTGTGGCCCTATGTGTTGTTTGTATCAGTGTTGTGGTTTGTTGTGCTGTAGAGGTATGGTTGCATTTAGATCAGAGTTTGAGAGGTGTATGCAGAAGGGTGAGTTTTTAGTAGGGTTAGTTAATGGCAGTAAGTACCTTTTCTACCCCTACTGTTCCAACTAAGTACAGCCCATATCCCTTCCCTTTTTGCACATTCTGGTGTGCCACAGTTACCACCCCCACAGGTTCTTCCAGGGGATCTGTTCTCTGTGCCATGTGGACTGTCTGTGCAAGAGCGAGACAACTCTCCCATGTTTCCATTTTAGGCTCTCTATCAGTGGTCCAATTAAGGCGGACCCCATCTGCCTCTCCTGTTTTCGTTTGGCCCTCTAACTGGATGTGCACAGCTTAGGTCTCAAAATAATCCCTGCCATTCATGGGCTATGGTGGTGTTATGGAGATTTCAATGTTTTTTGTTGTTTTTTCAAGATGCAATATGTGTTTTTTTGTTTATGTTCTCCATTTGTTGACCTTTGTGCAAATTAATATATTGGTTATTTAAATACTTTCTTATTAAAAGTAACATCTTATGTGCTGTTTACTTTTCCAGTGAGCAGTAAACTGAGAAATTATTGTGTTGATAGATTCCCTGATTTGATGGCATCTACTCACTAGATTTATACATATGATTGGGTTACCAAACATTATAGGTCTCGACCTACAAGATGTAGACGGTAGTGGATGAACCATTTTTCCTTGCTGGCCTTGAACCTTTGTCTTCTTTTCTTTGATACTTCATTTGTATGCAAATTTACCATGATATTGCAAATGGTTTTAATTAGTAATTCTTATGGGGTAACTTATTGTATTCATAAATTGCTTTATTTACAAATTTGGTATCAACTTTACGTACTGGTGCTTTGTTGGTACTTTTCACACATACTATCTCAGGTGCTTCTTTATTAACAGGGCTTGCCCGTACTGTCACACAGTGATACGAATTTACGTTTAAATTGATAAACATGTTTTTGTTGTTGTTAAGATTTAATGATTGCCTTTTTATCATAAACCACATTTTTGAAATGTTATTGTATGGTGAATAATTGTTTTTTCCTGATAAGCCAATGCCTATATGGCATCTTGCGTGCTTATATTTTTAGGCACATTTTTTACATACTTTTATAACCATCTTACTGACAGTACTTGGAACTATGTAAGATTTATGTACCTATCTTACTAATTTGACATTTATTTACATATTGCATGGTTTTCGTTTTATTACTTTGTGGCTGCATCCCTTTTAATGGTGTTACATAGACATCTTTTAAAAACCAAGCACGTCTTCCTTTTATTGTTACAGTGTTATTGTTGAATTCCTACCCGATATGTTTTATGTATTAGACATACATCGTCTGGTAGTGGAATTGCCTTTGTGTTAAATTATTGCTTCTGTTTTGTAATTCTTGTGACAAACATATTTAGGAATATGTGTAATTAATAATCAATGGATGCATTTTTACACTATGCTCTCAGCATTTTAGAACAATGAGGATTAGGTAATCTCCATAAAGTATTAATTAAATGTCTTCTTTCAATTGCCCATATTTTTCACAATTTTGAAAGTTGTTTCCATGTTTAATGCATTCCTTAATTGTAATTTTAGGTACATCTGGGAAATGAAGTAAAAGCAAATTTTTAATTTTCAATATGCACCTGTTGAGCTCCAGGCAACTTCAACATTGCGGTGTGATCATGAATGATTATTGGGGTCAGTTCTGAGCCATTAAATATACACAACAACAATGTTATAAGGATCTTGTTGTTGCAGGGATATAATCATTTGTTCATGGTAATAATTGTGAATGGCAGGGGATATATAATTGAATGTGTGTGTGTAGTATTTGGAACATTTTGGATTTCTTTCATGAGTGCAACCAGTGCTGCGGTTACTAGTTTTTTTGTTGCTTTGTGGATTATGTTCACTAAGGAATGTATATGATTTAGTAAATGTATACTTACATTAGCATTGGCAGTTTCCACCTGACTATATGCAAGCAGGTGAACTGCTTTGAAGAAATATCTTTGTGTTTTGTTTGCTAACTGAAATGGGTTTGTTGGTTGCTGTCTTTTCTTTTGTTGTTTCAGTTTTTGGCATGTATTTTCCTTATAATCCAGCTTTTGTTGTTTTGTTATTTTCAAATAATTTTAGGGATTTCAACTCTTGGTAAATGGGAAGCATGTATGAGGTTTTTAATGGGAGGTGTAGTCTGTGACTCTGTTGGTGTTTTAAGTGACTAAGTGACTATATATGTTTGCACAAATAATTTCTTTAGATGTGAGGCCTATTGGGTGTGAATTTGTCATTTTCTAAATACATCATGTGCATGTGTGAGAATGTCTAATCATTTTTAATTACTGTAGACATGGGACTGGTGAAGTGCTTGTAGATTCGATGATAGTGCATGCGCTACTGGAAGTAAGTTTGGGGTTACATATGGTAATGGGTGTGGTGATAACTGTGGATGCAATTACTGTTTAGCAGTATTACTGGAAGTTAGACTCGTTGTTGATGTGGTGCTTGTAGTTGTGGATAGTGATGGTTGGGGATATCACTCTTGTAGTAGTGATTGGGCTTGATGTGGTGGTGGGTGAGTGTGTGTTTAGAGTATCATAAATGTGTCCAGTGTGTGATGGGGTGGTGTATGCATTATATTTCTATACGAAATGTATTTTTTCAGTGGCTGGTGGTGTGCTGTGGTGTCAAGGTGTGTGATTGGTTACATGTGTATGGTTTATGATGTGCGTGATGTATGCCTGTGATGGTTATGCTTTTTGTTATGTTTTGATGTTTAGGACCCAGAAAAACATAAACAAAAGAAAATAGTTTGACCAAATTATGTGCTCTGTATTTGGGTTTTTTGCATAGTTACTATCCTGGTGATGGTTAAATAGTAGCACTTTGCAAATTCAGTGGTAGCCAATGAGGAGGCAGTTTCTTTCAGATTCACAATGTTCACCCACATCGCTCTGAGCATTATGGTTTCATGGTTCTGTAAATATCTAACGTTTATTTAAGTTCAAGTGCTTCTCTTGTTGTGTAAGTAAGTTAACCGTGTAAAGTTTTTTTTTTTTTACATATTCTGGCAACATGTGGCTGTTGAATATTTGCAATGCACTAACAGAGTTTACTTGTCAAAAACAATTGCCCACTAAAAACTGTAAATATTGATTCTTTTTCTTTTACCAATACTTGAACAAACTGCACATATTTCATCACTTTGGGTGGCGTTATGTTTATTGTGTCACACTATTTTGGTATAATGTATTTCTTGTGCTTAAACAGATTATGCTTCTCTGGATATTAACCGTCACATTGCATAATATAAAGCCTGTTTTTGCTGGTGCCATAGGTATATCATAAACTACTGTATACATCCTGTAAACCAACTGTACTTCCATGGCACACGTGCACACTCACACACACACACTTGCACATGCAGAAAAAAGCTGGAGATAAAACAGCCAGTTTAGCGCCCAATTCGTGATATGGCCAGCCCTGGAATGCTGCAGTAATACTTTTACCGCCCCATTTAAGGGCTACAGCCCAACTCATGAGGAGGCCAAATGTGTGGAAAACTACCTTCTGGGGACTAACCTTCCCCAGAGGTTTAGAAATATGCTAATAGCAGAAATATGTTCAGAGAAAATTCATAATATAGGATCCAGCTTCAAATTTGAAATAAATGCCTATTTTTATTTGCGTGTGCAGTACCATCATTGCGGAGACTTGAAAACATGTTACCATCCTTGGGGGGACTTGGCACAGATGTTTTTTTAATCTTTTGAAGTCATTTGGAAGAGATTACTATGTGGGTTTAGGTCCCCAAAGTGAAATCAAGTCCCCACAGTGGGTGCATGTTTTCCATCCCAAGTCCCCACAAGGATAGTAGCACAAACACACACACACACACAGATGCAAACACATAAATGTGCCAAGTGTGCATTACATATAATTATATTCTTTCCCTAACTCAAAGTGGCAAGCTACTAGCCAGCCATAAAAAAGTTACTCACCCCCTCAATTCTATACATACAAACAGCACACCAGTTCGTACTCACCAAGAGTCAAATTTCACAAGCAAATAGTTATTGTGGCGAGTGCACATTATGCTGTTTAAATATTTGAAATGAAATGGTGTCTTGTGTATTTTAAAACTGTGTACTGAACCTACCAAAATTATTCGACCGTCTCCTAAAACCTGGAAGCACATAATGATAGGGTTTGGAGTGTTAATGCGTAGGCCTTGCAAGGGATGGAACAACCTGCATGGACATGGTTGACTTTGTGATCATGCACACAGAGGCATCGGGGATCATTTTCAAATCAGCGGATCAGGGAATGGAGGCATACACGCCAAGTGTGATGCTTGTATGCCTCTATTTCCTGCTCCAGACCATCAAGCATAAAACAAATGGATATCGATGGAATCTGCTTGTTTTACCACCTACTAAGAAGCAGGTGGATTAAATGGAATCCATTAGTAATCGCTGTTGGCAAAACATAATATTCAGACAGTGGGCCTCATCACGAGTTTGGAGGCAGCCATGTCCTTAATAAGGGCATGGCTGCCTCCAAACTCGGGTCTGGGTATGTGGTCCAGGAATGGGGAAATACCGGGCCATTCCGACTTTGGAGAGCCCGATATTTCCCCATTCAGGGAACCCGGACCGGACCATCCCCATTCCCATTTGAGCCTCCATAGGGCTCAATGGGAATGGGGAGAGAGCTGACAAGAGGCTAGTTAATGACAGGTCCGTTGTTAGCATGCTGGTCTCCTCGCGGGACCCGCAAAGGACGTCTGGTCTGACCAGACGTCCAGAGCGGGTCCCGCGAGGGAACCTCGTAATGAGGTGGTACGGGGTGAACGGTGCCAGCACCTTTACCGGCGTCGTTAACCCCTTACCGCCTCACTTGTAATGAGACCCAGTGTTTACTAATTTACAAAACGCAGAGAACAGTTGGAGAGTAAAGGCAATTTTCACCTGGTTTAGCACTTAGGTTTCCCACTTTGCCTGGTAAATGATTGCAATCACATGCAGGGGACCTAACACCATCTAAGTGCTAATGTTTGTGGTCCCCAAGATTCAATTAGCATTTTATTTAACATGACCACCTGCATGAGACTCGGTCTTGGATACAGTGGCAGAAATATTGTATACATGTGCGTTGTCTATAGAAACATGCCTTCATAAGTATTTTGGTACAAATTCCTCCTTATTTCCAGGGCAATCCAAATGCCATTGTCATAGATGTTGGGAGGGGTGCCATTGGTTCAGTTTAAAATGGGCGGAGCTTATGGAGCAGCTAATGCATCGCTCTGCATAGGTGATTGTTGTAGGAAAGTGAAGCTCACAGTAAAACGTAGAAGGTCAAACAACATGCACAAGTGGTTTTCTGAGAGATCGAGAAATGATTCTTCATTTTAATATTCACAGCAAAGTGGTTGAAATGTTTCACAATGATGGTAGTAGCTATATCAGGAACTTTGGCACCTCAGTGTTCATGGAGAACATTCACAAAGTGTTCAATACAAAATTCCAGAATTCAGTGCCTGCTTGTTTTTTGGACTCCACGCTTGCGAGTCTGTTGTGCATGAAAATGGTTTTCATATAATTCTCAGAACAAATACACATTTCAAACTTGTTTTAACTTGGGGAGTTGCGTGATTTTTTACACATGTGTGCACTGGGACCCCAAACGGCCCATAAAGCTGGGGGTTGCCCAATAGCACTTTAAGATGAGTAAGCAGCACCCGTGAGATGGATGGGGATGCAGATTAATACTCTAGCATCTCATCAATAATGACAACTCAATAGTTTGGCAAAGGGAGTCCGTTTAATGACAAGTACAAAAAACGATGAGTTCATGAACATCAGCAATCGCTAGATCTTCCTTCTCGCTTCAACAACTCCAACGAACTTCATAAAAAAACATATCTTTTATACTTAAAACTCGTCATCACTGACATGTAACGCTTAAAATATTGCATGCAATTCTATTGGTTATAGGAAGGTAACTTTAATATAGGTACTATATCTGTATATGGTAATGAAGTGAGGGGATTGGATAAACAGTGTCAGGTGGGGCATCCAAGCCCTTCCTTCAAAATGTCTACTGTAGACGTCACTAAAAGTACGGCGTCTCATTGGTTCTACTAACTATAGGACCCTAGATTACTTGGTCCACTATGATTGGGTTGGCATCAACCCCACTCATACTTTTCCACCAGCCTAGCAGCGTGCAGAATAGCCGGCCAGGAGCAGGAAGCTCGTCTGCTCCCCCAGCCGCCCTCCAATTATTGCAACAATCAATCATCACTTCAGTGGTCATGTGTCAGTTATTTATTTGTATTTTGGCCTCAAGACTTCTTCTTGGTCTGGAAAAGTGAAGGCGTCTGGGCATGGCACAACTCCATGCGTAGGTGTGAAAGTTTCATCCCTTCTGCTTGCCCGGTCACGTGAATCCGACACTGTGAAATCGACTCATTCTCCATGAAATTTGTGTATTTGATTTAATTTTGCCAGCCATCGGCCTCCTGTGGCTTATCTTGACCTTTCAGAATAGGATACTCTATTCTTCTCTTCATTAATTGTATCCACTGTTGCGCTATTTCAGCTGGTACGACCTTGGCTTCTTGGCATTACTTGCCTTAGTCTGAGTTTCTCTCTGTCCTTAATTCTTGATTTTCCTGCTGCAAAGCTCTTCTCGTGAGACCTTAAGTAACCTTTCGTCGGTTCAGCTCTTGTGCATAGAAGAAGTATACTTATATAAAGTTCTTTTCTTGAGGTAGATATGTATAGGTGGCGCTTGCCACACTCTATTTTACTACTAAGCTTTAGCAAGCCTCATGATTTTCTTTGCTTCTTGTGGTTCCTTGCATATGTACACGTGAAAGCTGGCTGTATATCTTCATCATGCTTATGGGATAGGTTTCTACCAATTGACATCAATTGTTTCGCTTCAAACTCAGGATGTCACTTATACATGGTGTTTCGTCTCTTTTCATCATTCATAGGTCGTCATATCTTCTATATGTGAGTCATTCCGGGTTCTTGTGATGTCACCATTTGTCTGTTTTTAGGACTTTCTTGGCTTCTTCAGGCATTGCGTTTTGACAATTGTCATTCTGTCTCACTAGTCTATATGGTTTTCTCAATGGGTACCTCACTGTCCAAGTTTTTATGTGCAGGTACTTTAATAGGTGCTGTCAGTCTGATAGGTACTGGGCAGAGCCCCACTGCGGCTCTCTGCTGGTTTATTTGCTCATCATACGTCACATATTTCGGCGTGAACGTTCCTGGCGTGAACGTTCCTGGTACTTCAAAATGGGCGGTAGGGGTGTGAATCGTGTTTGGGACCTCCTCTACACATGTATTGTAAATTTTTGCATGTCTATGCATTTGTGTGTGTGATTGTACATGACACATGTCCTTATGCATCTTTGTGAAGCTGTATTGGTTTCAATGTACCATAACTATGCGTGTGCATGTTTGTATAGTGTATGCGATTATGTGTTTGTGTGTGTGTATGGTATGCGTATGCTTGTGCATGTGGACGTGGGTGTATATTACACCTACTTATATGTGCATGACGGTGTGCGTGCATCTGTGTGTAGCATAGTGGACGTGCTAACACGTATCTATATGCTGTATTAATGTAGTTAGGTAGATGTGCATGTGTGTATGACACATGTGGTTATGCCTGTGTATATTTTGTGGTAATGAAAGCTGTATTGCCTTAAAATGTTTCTAGTTATGCATATGGTGTGTGGGATATGTGTGCATTTGTATAGTGTGGTGGTTGTGCTTATGCTAGTATGTATAAAGTGTGTCTATGGGTAGAGGGGTTTTTCACGTGTGTTAATGTGTGTAGGGGAACCTTTGATGTCTTCAATTATTTATGTTTGTGCACATCATGTGTGTATAATATGTGCTTTGGTGTGCTACTGCATGTGTTTATGGAGAGTGAATATTTAAATATATCTGATGATGTGTGTGCATCTATGTGGGGTGGGGGTGCTTGTGTATATGTTGTATTTGTGTGCAGACAAGCAAATGGGGATCCTGTAAGCATGTGAGTTTCTTATGTTGTGTGTATGTGCGCATTTGTGGTTTTGTGTGTTTATTTGAAAAGATAATGGAAGCTGTATTGCCTTTAGTTCGATGCTATGTGCATGGTTTTGTGTTTATGCATATCTGATGTTGTGTGCAGGTGTATGATATGATATGATAAGCCATTTATAACGTGCCTGTACACAAGTGTAAAGCGGGGTGTGTGCATATGCATGCATTTATGGTGTGTGAGTGTCTGTGGGTAGATTTAATGCTGTGTGTGCATGGGTGTTGCTGTGTATGCTGTATGTACTTATGGGCATATAAACCTGTATTACTTCCCATTGTTCACGCGTATGCACAACATCTTTACTACAACTAAAGATTCTATCTTTACAGCATGTGCTGCTGTGTGTGCATAAAGAGAGTGTATGCTTATGCTTATATGATGCTGTGCGTGATGCCCTGTGTGGTATGGTGGGTGCTCTTACTGTGCATGACTGATCAAGTGTGTGTGGGGTCACTGTGGATAATTCTGTGCATTTTGTGGTATTTGTTTTAATCCTGTGTGTTCCTCAGACATAAGTGTATGTATAATTGCTCCACTGTGTGCTTGAAGTGGCAGTTCACCATATGTTTTTTGCAGAACACTTTTTAATTTCGCTGTATATTTTTTTCGTCCCTCCCTCTGATCCTACTACCAATGACCGAACAGAGTATGAATGTATTTGTGGGCTGTGACTGTATTTGTGCATTTTGCTCTATGTTTTTTAATTCCACCAATTTTGGCCCTACTGTTTGTTTGCTGCAGGAGATCATCTTGTGTGTTTTGTGAAGCATATGTCATTTTGCAATATGTATTTCAATTCATTTTGTCTCACCAAACCTGTGCCAGATTACTAGGCGTTTGTGCAGATGCACGAGTGTGTGTGTGTTAAAGTTTGTTGATGTTATTGTGTATTTTGGGGAATGCTTTTCATTGCATGAAAAGTTTTTTAAATTAGTTTTGTAACTCTAATCCTAGTGCACATAGATAATTGGGTGAATGTGTGTGTTGTATGTGTGTGTGTTTTGGGGGGAGTTGTATGATATTGTGCATTTTGAGGAATATATTTAATTTTGCGGTATATTTTTATATTATTTTGTCCGACTGTACATTACTGAACAGGTGTGTGCGTTTGTGTATGGGTGCTGCATATGCTTTTCTGTGTTTTGGGGAATATTTTAAATTTTTATAGTATATGTTCCAGTTTGTTCTGTCCCTCTGCGCATGTACGGTAGTTCCACTTCAAGCATGATGAGGCAGACCCTATGATCCCACTGTGCATGACTGAACAGGGGTGTGTGTGTGTTTGGGGGATGCAGCTGTTTTTTGTTGCGTTTTGCAATATACTTTCAATTCCATCTGTCCCTACTGAGCATGAACGGTTGCCTTCCTTTGTGTTTGGTTTGGCAGATCATCCTGTGCATTGAGTGGAATATTTTTAATTTCACAGTATAGCTTTTCATTTTTGTTTTGCCCCTCCAAGACTACTGTGCACGACTGAATAGGTGTGTGTGTGTTAGAGGCTGTGACTTCTTTTGTCCATTCTGGGGAATATTTTTTATTTCCCAAAATGTTTTTTATTTTGCCTTGTTCCTCTAAGCCCAGTGTGCTTGACGAAATAGGAGTGTGTGTGTGTGTGTGTGTTTGAGTTTATTTGGGGTTATAGGTGCCTTTGTGCATTTTGTGGAATATTTTTGATTTTGCTGTATATTTTTCATTTCGTTTTGTGATTCCGACATACTCTGCATGTTTGTGGTGCTACCGTATGTTTGGTTTGGCTGTTCATCCTGTACGTTTTGCAGAATACTTTTCATTTGGCTGTATATTTTTTATTCTGTTTTGTCCCTCCGTCCTATTTTGGATCAATTGTTGTTGTGTGTTGTGTGGTCTATTTTTAGCTCAGTTTCTCCCTCTGACCCCACTGTGCATCTACGGATGCTCTACTGCATGTTTGTTGTGGCAGACCATCTTCTGCATTTTGTGGAACTCATTTCATTCAGTGATATATTTTTTACTTCTGTTTTTCTTTTTTTAAACTTTATTTAGAAAGAAAAGAACAGACATCACAAGATCGTCACCGACATGACATGCAGAGTAAGCAACATAGCACCACATAGCCAAACATATACCAGAGTAGAGCTGCACATAGCAGCAGACCTGCCCCACAATTACATGTCCATTAATCTTCTTCCCTCTGTACTTCCATCAGGCCTTCTCCATCAGATTGTACAGACAGCGATCGATATACCCGCAGCGGATTCCAACTGTCCTTAGGTCTGCAGGCAGGGGTAACCATGGCAATATAGGTCTCTTACCTCTCGCTATTATGCTACACATGTTGGAACTGACTTTGACTTCCAATTCCGGAGAATTCAATTTTTGGCAACAATAGAAGCCACATTAAAGAGTCTATTAATGACTATCGAAACCTTGGCAATGGGCCTCATTATGAGTGTTGCTGTAAGGCAACAAGAGCGCCAGTAGTGCTACTGGCGCCGTTGTTACCTCGCCGCAAGATTCCGAGTTCTGCTCACATGGCCGCTCTGTACGCCTGGTCAGACCAGACGTGCTGAGCGGCACCCGCTAGCAGAACAGGATTCTAACAACGGCCCTGTTATTAACGGACCGTTGTTAGCATCCTCCCCATTCCCATTGAGCCCTATTAGGGCTCAAATGGGAATGGGGACGTACCGGGTCCGAGTCCCATGAATGGGAATTACCGGGCCCTCCAAGGTCGGAATGGCCCGGTAATTCCCATTTTGCGGGACCCAGACATGGCTACCTCCAACCTTGTAATGAGGCCCAATGTCCCCATAAAATATTTAATAGGAAACATTGTGGTTGGGATCCCAATGAAGTCCATTAAAGCCCCGGCCACCTGTTCCCAAAAAATGCGTGCCACACAGGCATTCCCAGAACATATGTATAGAATTTGTCTGGGATATCCCGTATTTCATGCAAGCATCGCTAGCCCCCGGGGTGAACTTCTCAAGCTTGGTTGGTGTATAATGTAGATGGTTCAGTATCTTAAATTCAATTAATCTGTATCTGGCACACATAGACACTACTTTGGTTGGGAGGCAACATCTCTTCCACTGAGCGTCAGAAAATTCGAATCAAGGCCTTGCTCATATTTCGAGCATGCCCCAAGTTTAGAGGTCTGATTAGCTTGGATAAGTCCTTAAAGCTTGGAGACCATACATCTAGCCCCCTGCGCCCCGCTCCAATTGCTTCTATCAATGGAGGAGTCTCTGGTTCTTGCAGAAAGGACGGCCATAATCGCTGAATGGCTGCCCTCATGCAATAGTATTGCAGTCTCGATATGGGATCATTCCAAAGCTTGTTAGTAAACTCACCGAACGATACAAATCGCACCTTCCGGGAAGGAGTCACCAAGCATTAACTGCTCTCCTTCCCCCCAAGATTTCTGTATATCACCATCAAATGATGGAGCAATACCTGGGAAATAGGATACCTGTATTCTATAAAACCCTTATACCGAACCTACTTAAGAGCCTGGACCAAGCACTTACTGTGGTACACACAGGATTGTACGTGCAAGAGTCGACATAGCTATCACTAAAGATAACCACTTTCAAATTGGTAGGTAATGCCCCGTATCTTTCCAGCGGCAAGTGCACCGGCCTTGAAGTTGAAGAATACCAATATCCAGCAAATTGTGCTTGGGCCACAAGATAATATAATTGAAAATCTTGTGCAGCCAGCCCTCCATGTTCATACAGTTCCACAAGTTTTCCCCAACGTAGCCTGGCCACTCCAGCCCCCCAGAGAAATGCCAACGTCGAAGGTCTCAATGTTGTATAAAAAGACCTATCAGGCCTGATAAATAGATTACTGAAAAAATATAATAATTTAGGAAATGATATCATAATTTAAGCAAGAAGAGTCGTCTGTGCATTGAAAGCGGGAGGCTGACCCACACTTTCAACTTTGCAATGAGGTGTGGTAGGTATGTTGCATAATTGCCTGCATAGAGGGATTGCCGCATCTTGGAAACGTTAATACCACGATACTTGAAATGGGAAGTAACCCATCTAAACCCCATTAGGTTACGGGGCGGAGTTGTAGTGTCGGTTAGGGTAAACCGCTCCGATTTAGTCCAGATGCCTTTGTATCCTGAATACCTTGCAAATGCATATACATCACCCATTACGGGACTGAGATTTAACTCGGGATCGCAGAAGTATAGTAAAGCATCCTCCCTATATAAGGTAATCCCCTGTGGTGGCCTGGCTATGCAAATGCCCATATGCCCATGTTTCGCCTTTATAAGTGCCGCTAGCGACTCTATCATGAGCACAAAAAGGCGAGGAGACAGAGGGCATCCATAGCGTGTCCCTCTCCTAAACTGCATGCTCTGGGACACTATGGCATTGGTACGGATCCTCACCATGGGCCGAGAGTATAGGAGCTGGACACAGCTAAGGAAGCAGTGACCAAACCGGGGTTGCCGAAGACCCATGAACAGGAATTTCCAGGACACAGAATGAAAAGCTTTTTCAGCGTCCGGTGAAGCCCCGTGCCTCCTCTGGGAGTTCTGGGAGGTCAATATCATCCAGATATTTCATCACACTCTTGTCCGAGCACGTGTCAGCATTAGCATACAATGCCATATAATAATTCCTGAATTCAGTGTTAATGTCTCCCTCCGCAGTGAGAACTGTTCCATCCTATCGGCCCCGTAACTCCAGTTATTGTATACATATTACCTTCTGCCCTGACGTCTTGAGCTAGAGACCTCCCTGGCCTATCTGCCTCACTGTGTCTACGAGCAAGCACTGGCTTAGAAATGTACAATACCTCCTTTTTTGCTAACTCCTGAAATTTTAACAGGTGTCCCTTAAGCATTCACAGATGTGCTCTATTGTTCATCACGCCATACTCATTTTCTAATTGCCTTATCTGTTCCTCCACGTCCCGTAGTTCTGATCGGAGGGTTTCAAATGACATTTGAAACCCTCAGGACAATATCTCCCCACGTATAAAGACTTTAAATGCTTCCCAGACCATGGGGGTCAATGTTACAGAGCCAACATTATTGGTGGAAAATTCATCAATTTTGTCTTGGAGGGATAACGTCAAACCTGGGTCTAGCATTATAGAGGTAGACATCTGCCACATGGGTCAAGGCTTATGCTGTAGATCCATTGCAAGGGACTACCCCACTAGGGAATGATCAGAGAACATGTGTGGGAAGATTTTGCACCTCCGCACATCCAATACTAAGCTAGCAGAGAGTAGCCAATAATCGATTCTGGACATTGTGTCATGGACCATTGAGTAATAAGTGTATTCCCTTCGCTCGGGATAGGAGCCCCTCCAGATATCGACCAACTCAAGCTGGGACATTATCTGCCAAAGCAGGGAATGGGAGTATTAGATGATCGGTCCTTAACAACAACCAGGATAGCAATAAAATCATCTCCCCAAATGATGGGAATATCTGACTATGTAACCAGGATATCGCACAACTGCCTATAGAAGTCGGGGTCATCAACATTTGGTCCATATGTATTAACCAATTTAACCATTTTGCTAGCCACGGTTCCCCACACTATCCAATACCGCCCCATGGGAGGAATGCAACTTCTGGTAGCTTGAAACATAGACCAAGGAATGAATGAGGGTCATTACCCCTCTTGTCTGTGATTAATAATCAGAACAATGTCTCTGTTGACCCCACTTTTTGGTGAATGCTTCATGCACCTTACCCACCGCATGTGTCTCCTGCAGCAGACGAATCTTGGGGCAGTGACGCTCGAGATATACTAGCAACTTTAAACCCTGCACATTCCATATAAGAAATGCATTGCCTCCCTTGTTAGTACTCCATCAGCCATCCCCACAAACCCACATATCAGATGCCATTCACAGCACAATCGTTCCCTGCATGCCAAATAGCAGACTGTCTGCCAAAAATGTAAACTTGCCCCATCCATTACCCCTCCACCCCCACTGACACCATCCACCCCAACCTGATAGTGTATACCCCAAGCATCTCCATTTGAAAGTTCACAGAGTATGATGTGAACAGAAACTTCACATCCAATCCCTCTGTTTTGCCCCGGCATAGCTCAGACTATTAATCATTGAGCCCACATTTAACACATTCATGTGCAATCATATAGAGCTCCCCATCAGGTACCCGCTGACAGGCCCTGACCCAGCCTTTCACTGACTGGGCTGATCTCTCGCCGGAACCGGGATCAACGCCTCGATGAATGCCTTGACTTCTCCAGTAGTTTCAAAAAAGTGTGCAATGCCTACGTGCTGTAGCAAAGCTTTGATGGGAATAGAATTGTGTGCGGATTTGCCGCTTGGAGCAGTCGCTTGACAGAGTCATAAGATCTTCTAACTGCTTGTACACTAGAAGTCTGGATATATGAAGATTTTACTCGATTCGAACCGCAATGAGCCCGTTCACTTGAGAGCTTCAATGTTCGGTCCGTGTCCCTATAATTCAGTAACCTCGCAATAATCCTATGCGGTGGTACACCGGGCTTTAGGGCAGGGACAAGCACACAATGAGCACTTTCCACTAGGAATTGTGCCGAAAATTTGGCTACTCCAAAAGGACTTTGAAAAGGTTCTCAACAAACTGTTCCATGACACCCCTTAAAGCATTCTTGGGAACCCCCAGCATGCATATATTATTTTGGCGGAACTACGACTCAAAGTCTTCGCATTTTACATGCACCACTACAAGTTCCTTCTTCACCACAGCTATATCCTGATTGTGGTCTCCACTCTGTCATCTAGGTCACTGATTTATGTTTCATTCATGGTTATGCGCCCACTTTCCTTATCTAACTTGGCACGTAAGGAACTTATATTAGCCATGATGTCAACCAGTTTGGAATCGAGTGTGTCAAAACGGTTCTGCATCGCAAACATGACGGGCTCCATATCCTTGGGGGCTCCCAGGCCGCCCAATGGGGTAACATTCGAGGCAGCCTCCGCTGCTGCTTCCTTGGCCAGGGTACTTATGTAGGAATCCAGGGGCTCACATTTTTTCCCAGCCCCTCTCATCATACCTGAAGGGTGTGTTAACATTGCTGTGCCTACAGCAGCTAAAAAGTCCCACCTTGTAGTCTTAAGTCTTTGTTACAGTCCACAATGGCCAAAGAGACTGTAGCTCAAATTCCAAATATGGTGTATTATCCCTTCCAGAACGGACTGGCACCTAATCTTATAGTACTCTGCACCAGAGCCTGGTATCAGTGACCGCTGCTAAGGCTCCTAAGGGTTAGTTTTACAAAGGTAGCGGGCGCCCCTCTCTCGCAAGAACAGACATGATAACCTGTTCAGTGGTTATTAACCACTTGAGAGTTCGCAGCCACTGCTTTTACTCACTGTGCCTTTCACAGATGGGAAATATCCATTTGCATATCAGTCTTTGTCCTGCCCAGGGGCAGTCCAGCACCGAAATACAATGGCAATTCCAATCTGAACGAGAGTACCACCAGCAACCCCATACACGTGTTTCACCCTTGTTGGGGATCATCAGTGAGGTGAAGCTGATGCCTCTCTAAGCACAGTGAGAGGGAGACCACGTCTGGTTGCCCCCAGGAGACCTAGGGTTACCAATCCCAGGTTCCTTAAAAAATAGTTTTACAAAGGTAGCGGACGCCCCTCTCTCTCAAGAACAGACATGATAACCTGTTCAGTGGTTATTAACCACTTGAGAGTTCGCAGCCACTGCTTTTACTCACTGTGCCTTTCACAGATGGGAAATATCCATTTGCATATCAGTCTTTGTCCTGCCCAGGGGCAGTCCAGCACCGAAATACAATGGCAATTCCAATCTGAACGAGAGTACCACCAGCAACCCCATACACGTGTTTCACCCTTGTTGGGGATCATCAGTGAGGTGAAGCTGATGCCTCTCTAAGCACAGTGAGAGGGAGACCACGTCTGGTTGCCCCCAGGAGACCTAGGGTTACCAATCCCAGGTTCCTTAAAAAATAGTTTTACAAAGGTAGCGGGCGCCCCTCTCTCGCAAGAACAGACATGATAACCTGTTCAGTGGTTATTAACCACTTGAGAGTTCGCAGCCACTGTTTTTACTCACTGTGCCTTTCACAGATGGGAAATATCCATTTGCATATCAGTCTTTGTCCTGCCTAAGGGTTAGTCCTCATGCCAGTACCCTGGAGCCAGTCCTCTTGCCAGCAGGCTTCAGTGGTTCCTCTTTCCCACTCACCTCTTCCATGTGCCTTCAGCTCAGTGACTCAGTGATATTTAGCTTGGTGGGTGCCTTGCCGCCTCCCTACTGCACTCAATTGCGGCCTTGAGGCACTCACCACTTTACATCCAGATCCAAGCTCTGCCCCAGATCATCAAGGGTCTCTGTAGCTCCATACCTGCTCCTCACCAAAGCTGCACAATCCAAAGCACAGTCTTGTTCCCACTTACCTGCAGGAATGCACTGTGGTTCTCAGAGTGCCATCAGGCATGTGCTTTGCTGTTCTTCTCTTCACCCCTTATTTCCTGGGGCAGCCTACGGGCATCACCAGCAACTGGATTCTAATACCCAACCTCGACATAGGGATGGCACAATAGCAGGGCACAACAGCAGAGGCTAACCCACTTGGCATTGAGAGCAGCTCAATTCCAGGATAGCCCCAATAGCCACCACAACAAGCTCCGTCTAGATGCAGGAGCCCGCCATCTCTAGCAGCATCCACGGGCTCAGTAACAGGCCACCCGCACACTCTCCGCTCCTCCTAACTCAGGGAGCAGTCACGTGGCAGGCCTCACAGTCACAGCCACATGTTGCACATGCTCTGGGGGGAGCATGGAGCCGTGCACAGAGCGCACATGTGTGTGCGACCTGGTGGTCACTTTGATGTGACTTGCAGCCCGCACACAGAACCCACCAGCACAAGCTCTGGACACCATCCTCCTTCTGCGCTCCGCCACCCGCCTCCACCACAGGGGCCCGTCTGCCAGGGACACTACAGGATTAATTCAGGGAAGGAAGGATGTCGCTGGGGGTTGAGCTCACAGGCTAAGCGGTCATCTTCGTTGCTTCTCAGCAGCACCCCCCCTTTACTTCATTTTATTCCTACTGACCCTACTTTGCATGACTAAACAGGTGTGTGTATATGTGTATGTGTCTTGGTAGATGCACATGTTTTGGGGCCTAAGGAGGTCATTATGTGTTTTGCATAATATTTTTCATTTTGCTGTTTATTTTTAATGTAATTTTGTTACTTTCACCCCTACTGTGCGTATATTAGTGTCTTGATGTGTATTTGGTGCCACAGAGCATCTTGTGTGTTTTGTTGAATATTTTTCATTTTGCTGTAATTTCATGATTAATCAGAGGTGTATATTTGTGCGTATGGGTTTTTGTGCATTTTGTAGTATATTTTTATTTTTTTGTCTCTTCCTTCCAGAATAATGAAGGATTCAATCTTAATGTCGGCAGAAGATATAGCTACCATCATGAATGCGTCCTTTCAGAGAGGGAATTTCCAACCCTTATTGAAAACAGCTCAAGTTACTCCCGTCTTGAAAAATAACTCATCTGATCCTGATGCTTTATCAAATTTCAGGCCTATATCAAATCCACCTTTCATTAGTGAGATAATGGAAGGATAAGCTACAGCTCAATAGTTCAAATATCTAGAAATCAACAATTTTGTATCTGCCTCACAATCAGGCTTTCGTCCGTGTCACAGGTCAGCGATTTTGGTTTTATGTGTGCAGCAGAAACATCTGGCTATCAGAGATCATGGAGACTTGGTGGCTTTGATTATCCTCGATCTCTCAGTTGCATTTGACACAGTAGAACATAATATATTGATTCAATGCCTAAAATCTCAGATGAACATTTCCGGGACAGCATTGGCCTGGCTAAAATCATATTTGACTGGCAGAAGCCAAAGAGTCCAACTTGGAAATGATATATCGGATAGGAACTGGCTGACTTGTGGAGTGCCACGTGGGTCTGCTCTTTCACCCCTCCATTTCCATGTATACACATCTCCTTTAGCGAATGTCATTGAAAGATGAGGTTTTGACGGTCACCTATATGCTGACGATACACAGATTCTACTAGAGTGGGAGAGTGCTGGTGGCAACACGCAGATTGATGCTAGACAATGTTCTCAGGCTTAATGGGGAAAAAATGGAAAGACTGTTAGTAGGTGGCCAGCCGGAGGATCCCCTGCCATTTACATGGCCCTCTAGTTTAGGCATCCCTGCTGTTTCAGTTGAGCTAGTCAGAAATGGGGGAGTGCTGATGGATAGTAAATGGTAATTTCCCCGTGGCGGATGCTATAGTTACGAGTGCCCACTTTCACTTGTATAATATAAGAAGATGTGGCTACTACTTAGATCTGAACCACTGAAAGACTCTGGTTCAAGCAGTGGTACTTTCCAGAATCTAATATTGTGCAGCTATCTATCTGGGTCGAGCAAACAAATGCATAGCAAAATCGCAGACAGTGCAAAATCCTGAAGTACGAATACTTTATGGGCTCAAAAGGTTTGAGCATATCTCTGTAGCCTGAGCCTTACTGTACTGCCCTAAAATCGAAGTCCTTATTTAAATAAGAGTTTTAACTCGGATTTGGAAAATCATTCAGGGAGTGGTGCCTATATATTTGGCTACATTTTCAATGCCTTACGCTCCTGTTCATGTGCACAGATTGAGCAGAAGAGATCTATTGCAGGATGCTAAATGTGCAAAAAAAGACCTCAGACGCAAAATGAGCAGCACCTTGGGCTGTCAATTTTAGAATGATCTGCCAATCCTAATCCACAATGGTCTCACTTTGCAAAGTTTCAAGAGTAGATTAAAAAAGCTTCTGCCCTCTTCTTTTTCATTTCTTGAATTTTAAGAATTTTAAGATAGATAGAACACTGCTGGATGGAAGCCTGAACTGTTTTTATATATTTTAATGTAATTCCGTATCGATTATGTTTTAATTCGTAATTATGTAGCACCTTGAAACTGGTTTCGCTGGTAAGAAGTTAGCGCTCAATAAATACTTTTTCGATTCTATTCTATTCTTTGCACCTACTGTGAATGCATGTAGATAATGACACATTTGTGGGCCTCAAAAGTTTAATACCTCAAGTTTGACTGTTACGATATTTGAAATTTGTGAGGCATGCAGTAGTCAGTCTTAAGCCAAGGGGTTTGGAAAAATCTAGCAAATCGAGGTGGACAGTTATGAGATATTGGGCACTGAATAGTGCATGTTACCCTCTATGGAAAGTCCAATGCAAAACCCTGTTTTTTTCAGCAATGTTTTTTGGCATGAAAACACTGATGAAACTTGTAAAGATTTTGCAGGAGCATTACAATTCAGCCAGATCAGTGGCCCGCCACATTTGGTGAGCTTTCCTGGATGGTAACAAAGGTTATGCGTATACATACCTGTGCCAAACAATAGCCATAACAGAGACACAGAAGTTAACGTCATATTGAGATACAGGAATTCTCACATTTTGTATTGGTTTATTCCAGACATGCCACACGTATATTTGTTAGGGCATGAAAATGTGTAATTATCTGATTGCATTCCCTTTCATTTCGCTTTTTGCTTGCAAATTACATCAAACCTCATGCAGAAGTCCATAAGAAGGCAAATAAAAACCAGGCCTACACAAGACCATAAGCAAATGAATGCATTATTCTCAAAATGGATAGCCAAGGAGGGCAGCGTGCTTGTAATTGCTCTCTAAATGTAAATGTCACGTAGGATCAACTCTTGTGGAAAGAATACTACAGCATGAACATGTGTGACCATCTATTGGCGTGGAAGGAGATTTGTTATCAAGGGTTGGTGAGTTTGTGCACTGCTATGCAATCATTAAACATCCACTCACTCTATGTCATCACCTACATCAGCATGGCAGAAGGTCAGAATGTTTTATATTGGACAATTTAAAATCTAAGGCTCAGAAATATCCATATGCCATTATATAAGGCTCAGAAATATGCATGTGGATGTTATCAATTACCATCCTGAAAGGGGTGATGCTGACTTTTTGTAATAAGCCATGACACACTCTGTTACAATTGTGTTTCATTAAGCTATGTGCTAGGAAATGGTTAATATCAACATTGCTATGCTTTATGGTCATGTTTGTATTTTTTACAGTAGCTTGGTATCATGCCTCAAAGGTACATCAATATATTACCCGCTGGTAAATGGCATTGTAGAGAATGTGAAGTTAAGAAAAGTATGAAGTTGGCTATTGTAGCCAAATGCCTATTGAACAAGCACGCGTGAGTGTGTTATAACGGAACCATACCTTGCCACAATCTTAGACAGATTTGCCTCTGACATTCTATGTGGCAGGAAAGACTTGATGAATTTAGTGCCTGAGTAATTGTAAATCTGGGATAAATGCACTGGTAGTAGACATTGGACCTAGCAGAAGTATGCAGACATAAAAGCATACAATGACAAACAAGAAATAGAAAAGAGATCAGTCTCTCTGGGGGACAACGTTAATTCTAGGAAGAGCTGAAGGCACCACTCTTGGAAGAACATCTTATCAGACGTTGGCCACAGGGTCTTGACTGCAAGTCCACACCTACCATTCACTTTCTCAAAGCAACCATGCCTTCCCCACTGCCACCTTTTGTGCAACAATTCATTGCTTCCTTGCTAGGTTTGTGCTATAGAAAACTCCTCGCATACACACATATGTATTAGGAAGCGCCAAATATGGCGCATGCATAGTTTATCCTCCAATGAAGGTCCGGGTGGCTAAATGTATAGTAAAGAGTGTATAAGATGGGCACTGGTGAACTTTGGAGAGACTGGTAAATATGGATTGTAACATATTGCGGATGAAAAGTGCTGCTTTGTTGAGCTGCAAAGGAGTGAGCGAGACTACCTTTGAGCGAGAATAAGGTGTAGATTTCAGTTTACTGTGGACAACCTACATGTGGTGTGGGGCAGAATCATTCCGCGGATGACTCTAAGGGCCACCGTGATGACACGAAGGAATGAAAAGAGAAAACCATTGTGAGAGCAGAAGCTGGAGGTGACATCTTGTGCCATTTCATCACTTATTCCTCAAGGATGAACAACGGATTGTGGGGTTATTAACATTCATCATGAAATATTTTCCGAAACAGGATTGAAACTAAAATGTTCTCACCTATTCATTTTGAAGATACTGTATATATCAACTTTGCTTTTATTTATTGATAAGGGAGAAGATGCGTTTTATGCGCAAGTGTGGCATAGTGCGTATGAGTGGCGCATTGGACGTGGACAGTGAGTGCAGAAAAGGTATTGTGACAACAGTGAGTTGAGGAGAAATTCTGCAAGTTTGGGATGCATGTTCAGTTGCAAGGCTTTTCGACACTGGCCGCAGGTGTTCTTGAAGACTTAGCACACAGAGTTGTACATTAAAGTTAATTATTTCTTACAACTCTTTTACCACTAGGAGCTCATTACATTATCGCGAAAGTTATTGCCAAGCAAGGTGGTCACCACTGGCTCATGGCATGCCCCCGCTGTGGCATTTGCAGATTGGCATCTGCTGCTCCGACAGCGACTAGGGAGACACTCTTGTGTGTGCCCTGCCAATTAGCTGTAATGAAATCTGTGCCACATCGTACCAACACCTGGTGTGTAAAGAACACATTACTTGTGTCCCCACAGACTCAAAGACCTAAAAACTTGTTTCGGCTCTCTGTTGGAGCGTGGCCCACGTCCCTATGCGTTAAGGATGCACGTTTTCCCCACATGGGGAGTAGTGTAGCTGGGGGCCTTGCACAAACTATGATGCACTCACTTCTAATCAGAAAGTTGAAATGTTGCCAATTTCAACTCCCACTTTCCTCTGTGCAACACCTGAGAAGTTTAGAATGCAAATGTCACCTCCTCCCTTGGAGCTGGAGGCACGCGCGCGTGTGTGCACCTGGGAGTCTGCTCCACGGTTTAATTAGCAGGCATGTTCTGTCCTTGGAGAGTCTCTGCTGTTATTGCTGTATCTAATTCTTTATCTAGCAACACAGACTATCTAAAAGTAACAAACAACCGCAGTGAGCCACAGGGGGCCATGTGGAATTAGTCATCTTCTCCCAGGTGCCCAGCAGTTAATGAGTTCATAGGTGGATTGCACTGGGGCTCATTAAAAAAGTTTGTAGACGCTAAGAGAAATCAGCCTTTTCTGTGCTGCAGCAGTGTCGAAGGAGCTAGTCATTAAGACATCTGATCAAATTCTCATTAAAACAAAAAGTAACACTAACACAATAACCAGCTAAACTTTCACATGCATTGTAATTTGTACAATACATTACTAGTTGATATGCGCTCCTATAAACAAAGCAACTGCTGCTACAATTTTCTTATAAAGTAATTTAAATAAATAAATAAAGTGGACCTTAATTCAAATCAGTGTATATGAATTCTATCAAGACTGCTTTTTGGTCAAAGTTTTTCCCAGAGGTATATATTCCAGAAGAAGCTATTCTGGTTCCACGTGATAATCTCGCCTGGAAAAAGTTGCCAGGTAGGCGACATTTGTTTACCTGACCCCTAAAATACTTTCCACACATTTTCTAGGAGGGGTATCTTTTTATATTATAAACTCCAATCCTAGAATATTTGGGGTAAGTGTTTGATTTTACCGCGGGTGCATTTCTTGAGAAATGTCACCCCCTGGCGGGCCATTTCCCCGGTAACTTTATCATTGGGTGTAAGAGGCCATCCCATTAGCATCTCCCCTTCTTCACAATTTAGAAATATTTACAAAATGCACCTTTGATAACAACAAACTGGTTTACCAGAACGTATATTAACAGATACTTATTCAATATTGCCATATTAACCGAGGAAGCAGGCCGACCTTGCCGGTAACAACCCGCCAACCAAGATAAGGGGCAGAGTGAAGCGAGGATCCCCGAACGTACATTGCAGTGCTGTTACTGCAGGTTCAGGCATCTGCTGAGGTTAATACTGCCATTCGCACCCACATTATATGATAAACCTGCTTCTGTTATTGGAAGTATCTTTTTCAGTGTTGGCCTTACCGGGGGTGCTGTATGTGTGTTGGGAAGGGTGGTATTAAGTCTTGACTCCCTTGTAAGGGATTCTGAATTTGGGGTCTTGCCCATAGTAAATATGTACATATATTGCCCTCACTGATAGAGGATGAGGGCAACATTTTACTTCTTAAAGTGTAGCTGAAGCGGTCAGGTCTTGCACAGAATAAGGACTCAGTGTCCTGCAACGCCATGTTGTAAATTAGCAGATGGTCGACCACAGTGGAGTGGAGGGTGGTTAGTGAACAGACATAGAGGATGGACCCTTTTCTAGTCGGCCCACACCAGCTTCCTGGGGTGTCTGCACCCACTGCCTCAATAATGTGGTTGTAGGGCTGATCACGTGGTCCAGTGCCCTCAAACAGAACACTTGGTTGAGGCAAGACCAGGGAGGTGGCAATGACATAAATCCAGAGGCAAGGCAGTGTGGGTACATAAAGCGGGCTCCAGAGATGCCAGCAGGTAGTTTGTTAAATACCGTCTCCCAGATCTGCAATCAGACTGATCACGAATGGTCTCACGGTTGGATTTCTACCATTCTACAAATCAGTCTGCAGGACTCTGGATGGATTGTAAATTATGAGTGAGCCCTTGTTCAACAAGGATACCCCACTCCTGGCATGCGGGTGTGAATGAGGCCTGTTTTCCCCACCTGGCATTCCTACGGTTAGGGGGTGAACATGCATTGACATGGAGATGAGGCCCATGTGCCACAACCTGCACTCACAGGGGGAGGGGTGGAGTCCACTGGGACTGACTCACAAACCATGGGTATCAGAGTGCCCTATGTCTACAGACTAGCTCAGATCAGGTTTTAAAAGGGGCAATTTATATCTAAACTACTACCTTTGTCACGCCTGAGCTGGTGGTACTGTGGGGTGCCAGTGTCTTCTGTCTGCTCACTTTCTGCTAGTGGTTTCTGTTTGGGGATTTCTTTTTTCTGCTGCCAGGAGCGTCCAATGGTCTTTACAGGGCCAAACTGACGATTTAGATAATTTTTGTATCTGTTATTTTGGCAAGATGCGTGAGAGAGAATTTAACAATTGGTGGTTTAGAGTTTTTGCCTCTGCTAATAATTTGTCTCATTAGGCAATAAAGAGGCTCAGCCATGAATGAGACGTAGAAAAGGGCAGGAGATGCTGACTATTGGCCTGATTCTGGCAGATTTTGGCTTAATTCAGTGACTCCTAAGGCTTTTGGCTTTACATTTGCTCGGATGCTTGTCCAAGTAGTGGTTTGGGGATGGCTTGAGGGCTGATATTTCGTTTGGAGTTGAAGAATAGCAGTTTTAAGGATAAGGTTGTACTTGCTTTCAAAAAGGACATGCATTTTCTAAGAGCTGGTATTGGTTGTGTTTGTTGGCCATGCTATGTTAGAGCTGTGTGCCATATGTGTCAAATAGGGCATTCATGTTGCCAATGATCCTGAGAGGTCGGTGGAAATAGATGTTGATGAAGGTGGCACAGGAGGTTGAAGAGAGTGAATGGGTCTATACCACAGTCAATTTTGGGACAATCCGAAGCAATGTTGGCTTTTGTGAGCAGGGCGGGAATGGTTGAAACCAGTAGAACGAGACCTCTGTGGCTATTGGTGGGAGGCCTGGGGTTCTTGGGATCTACGTTGATGAAAGGTGCACTTAGATTGAGCAGTGACTACAATACAGGTCCATAGTAACTCCTGTGCAGTAGCGTCAGACCTATGGAACAAATATTCCCAAGACTAAAGCTGAATCTTCATTTTGAAGGATGACCCCTCATGCTGGAGCTGCGCAGAACTGTTTTCAGGTTAGAGGAATTATATTAATGTGAGCATGGGAAGGAGCACTAGTCGACATCTGCCACTCTTACCTACACACATCATTGTAAATGATCTGTTCAATCTGCCCCACATACATACACGCAGAGGTCCTGCTAATGACTAAACGCATAGGCCTGAGATGCTGGCCAAGTCAACGTGTGTTACGAATTGAAAACTAGGTCAACGAGCCAACGCCACAGCCTCTCTACAAAGATCTTCATAAAGAACTATGGAGATCTTATTTGCTTCTTGTGGATTGGCTAGGCCTCATTACGAGTTTGTCGGTGCAGTAAAAAAGTTGGGGTAATTCCATAACAAATTTCATACAGAATTAGCACCATTTTACCCCACCGCAATAAATTACAAGTTTGGAGGTAAAGTGGAGGATTCACTTAACCTCCGAATATCTGTGGATTGTCTATAGTGGAATTACTGCATGTGTTAAATCGCCAAAATCCCCATGGAGTGATACAGACACCAAAACTGTAGATGTAGACCGCTTTGCCACCACTTATAATCCCGTGGTAAATCTGCGGAACAGAGCGGCGGTAACATTGAGTGCAGGGCTCAACATTTGTACTTGCCAGTAGCCATTGACTAGTGATAATTGGCTCTTGACGAGTAAGAAATGGACTGCTGTGTGTATCTATTGAATTGAGGTGCCAAGTGACTTTATTTGGCTGGCTAGTAGCTTGCTGTGACCAACTGACTTCTGCCCTGCAGGAGTACAAGGATGAATAGAGGCTAAAACATCCACTCAGCCTCACACTTCTACAAACCAAGAGCCAACGCAATCATAAAGGTAAAACAGGCACAGTAAAGAGATATACCTCCTTCGCCTTGTGTGGTTATGTGGGCCAAGGGAAGGCTATTCTCTTAAGAGGGGTGTGAATGTGGTTCAGTAGGGACCCAAACAACGAAGTATAACAGTCCAAAACAAAGGACTGTCCAACAAAAGGTTCTATAAAAATATATGCTTTAATTGGACACTCCATTTACACCACTAACCAACTAGAAAACACTGAAAATGCCCACAGCCCTGTAGAAGAAACACAGGCTATGCACAGATAGAATAGATGCAGCACTCTGGGTGATTACACAAGGGGGAAAGGCAAGCAGAAGCCGCAATATTCTTGAAGAAGAATATGTACTTTTGAGCGAACAGTGTTCAAAGTGACCTAACCAGTCTCTAGGGCCCGAAAATGGTCCAAGGGGGCAGTTAGCAGTCAATAGTATCTTCTTTACAGTTCTTAGTGTTTCAGCAGCGCCAAACCAGATTTCTTGGTGCGAAGATCAAGAGAGAGCAGAAGGCAACAACAGAGGGTCCTGCTGGTTCAAATGGGCTGAACATTTCTTGAAACTTCCTGCAAGCAATTCAATGGCAAAAAACATTAAGAGCCTGGCTGTCTTGGCTCTCTTGGTGCTGTGAGTCCCAATCCAGGGTTTCCGGGACAAGATGGGTCCTTGTTCTCGGGCTCCCAAGTACGAGGACGCTGGCACACAACTGTAGGGGTACTCTAATACTTTGAGGTCCTGGGTACTGCTGTGGCTGGGGATAGAGGCAAGTCCTGTTCCAGCAGCTGATCACCCCCAATCGTCCCTTGGGATGGTTAGGGGACAAATTTGGTCTCTGCCTTGGAACACCTACCTTCACAACTGGAGGGCTTTAAAGAGGACTGCTCTTTCAGACGGGTCCAACGAAATCTTCAGGATGATTTAAAATGATTCCAGATGATTCAAGGAAGTGGAGGGATACCCCTTCTTTTATATGTAAAAGTCCCCAGCTAATTGGACCAAAGCTAGCCTTCTTTAGGGGTTCAATCCATGCTCTTGAAATGAGTGGACTCTGCACTTGCGACGTCACACCCAAAGTGAGTGCTTTGCTCCAGAGGAAGTGGATAGCCCCCTCTCTGGCTATTGTAGCTCTGTCCCCCTCCTTTTCGCAATAGGAACAAAGGCCTTTAGAAATGGAGCACGATGGTTTGAGACTACTCCCTGAATGTTTGTTCTCCTTTGATGCTTGGGCCCAGGGCAGCTGACTGCTGTGTGGCTGTCCCTGGCAGAGGGTGTTTTTTGCCCTCACAAAGAGATCAAAAAGGCATGACCGTTCAGGTTCCTGTCTTTTCAGGTTCAACCCATCTGGCCCGAATACACATCACGTTCCAGAGCTGAGCTTGGCTCACAGGAGCGGACACATTTTTTTATATCAAATTGGATGTGGCTGTAATAATTATGAGAATACCATCCACCACACCCTAACTCAGGTATGGCTTATATTTCAAGATTATTTTGCCACCAGGAGGGGACCCATAATAATATGGGTTTGGAAAGGGGGGTGCATATCTTAAATTCAGTCCCTGCGTTGCAGAGACTTGGTTTCACTGCAGCTGTTAAATGGGCACCGGTGACTTCTGAACCTGGTAGGTGGTGCAAATCAGGGTACTGATGCATCAGGACACAGGTACACAGTATGTTTTTGGCATGGAGCGTATGAAAGTGGAATGGGGTCAGCAGATTCCCTTTCAGTGATGGAATTATCCACATAATTGTATTCATTTAAAACAAATCATAAAAAGCCAGGGCTCTCAAACCCTTGCCAGATGCTAATTCATCACACCCCCACCCAGCCAAAAAGGTTGAGACTCATCCTTCTAAAGACCAGTCTCATCCTCAAGGTGAGAAAATAACTGAATGCCATCTGCACTAGCCTGTTAAGGTCGAGACCCATTTTTACTCGAGAGATGTCCCAATGCCCAAGCTCTGTATTCTTCTCAAACATGGCCCAGTTTTTCTCTAATCCCATCAGCCATCTGTGAAGACAGGTAATGGGCTGATCGGTGGCATCTAGGCTCAGCTGCACTGAGTCCCCTCCAATTCTAGTTTTATGGGTGCCTGTCTGGCTTTTATTTCCCTGCCCATAGTCTAGGAGTTCAAGACCTGGGGCCCTGCTTAATCCAGCTTTCCAGCAGTGTAAAGTGGTTTGGCAGGCAAAGGCCTGCTGAGGTTGCTGTGGTGTCTGCACAGCCACAGAGATGACATGGGGCCCTCCATCAGTTATGACATCTTGACGAGATTCCACCTGAGAGAAATTACATTTTGTCTACACAACCACCCAACCACAGGTAGTTGATTTAAAGGGGCCTGGGTGCCTCTCCTGTCCTTTCAGTACCAAGGCAGGACTGCGCTCAGGGCACATGTCACATCTAAGTGGCCAGCAGGTTTGTCAGGAAACAAGCCTGGTAGGAGGCTCCAAGAGCTTGGGTGAACAGCCAACTCCTAGATGTGCCTTGCTCCAACTTTATTGGGATCCTTGTCTATGAACTGGCCGGGGCATCCACCTTACACCGGTTCCTGATTTTGGAATAGGCCACTGCTTTTGCTCTGCACCTGTTCCCCTTTGAGGAGTGGTTCAGGACCTTCATGCTGCACTCGCTCCGCTGTCTGCCTCAACAGACTCACCAGAGTCGGACAGTCCTTTTGTTCCTGACAACAGTCAACCTGACCTGCGACTCCAGCAGAAGACAACTCCTCCAGCTCTGGTAGGCCCTTCAGGTCTGAAACGTTCCCGTCCGCCATCTCGTGTATCTCCTCACACCCGTAGGCAACCCTGAGATCACTGAATCTGGTTCTAACTCCATAGTAACCTCAGTGTCGGCTGAGCCCTTTCTCATAAGAGAATGAGTGTCAGTGGACTTCAGTGTTACTGGTGAGATCAGTCTCTTGCACTATCCAGCTTAGGAATCCTTTTGTTTTTGTAATAGGTCAGGGCATTCGCTCTGAGCCTGTTCCCTTTGTTGAAGTGGTTCAGGACTTACGCCCTGCACCTGCTCTGTGGTCTGCCTCAACAGACCTGCCAGATTGGAACAGCTCTGCTTTTCCAGGGAACAGTCAGCCTGACCTGGGACAGCTGAGTACAACTCACTCAGTTCTGGCAGGCCCTTCAGGTCTGAAGCGTCCCTGTCTGCCATCTCAGGTTTCTCCTCTACGCTAGTAGGCAACCCTGAGACCACTGAACCTTCTGCTACCACAATAGTCACCTCAGTGTCCACTGGGCCCCCTCTCGCAAGAGTAGGCACCTCATGGGAGCTCAGGCTTGGACAGGGAGTTACTGGGGACACCGGTCCATTTTACTCTCTGGTTGAGGAAGCCTTGGGGCTGCAGCCCTCAACTGTTTCCTCCTGTGCTGCTCCCAGAGCTTCCGCTCCAGTAACTGCCATGACTAAGGGTGACACGCCAGCATGGCACTACATGCACCGACGCATTACACTCAAACAGCACTTCATCAATAAGTGCAATGAGAATTCTTTTGATTTTCTGTATTTGCAGCCCGACTGTGTTACAAGGGATGGGTGCGAGTGAAAAGGTGTGACTAATAATGCGTTCCCTTGGTCACACTGCTACATTCGAATCTGATCCATTACCTCACAGGCTGCAGACAGATCAGGATGTACCTGAATGCAAACTCTGAAAGACATGGAAATCTGGCCTCCGCCCAGGTACCTGTCTTCTTCCACTAAGCGTTGTGATCATCTGGGCAAACCCTACTGTGCATGCATGCACACAGACAAGATCTGCAATGGTGCCTGCATTAGCAAGCATGGTAGCCATCATGGCAACTTTGATTTGAAATTGGGTCAGAATGGTGATCCCCGAGTTCTCGCACCGCAGTGAGGTAGCATTGTGTGGAAACTCCAGTGCAGATCTTTCGTACTGAACGAGATCTCCACATGCGCTGCTAGCGTGAGAATTGGACGATGCGCATGCAAAGTGCAGAATGCCATTTTCTTCTTTTTTCCCCCACATTTTTAAAAAGGTCATGAACTGGGGAAGTGTCTGAGGCTCCAAGTTCAAAGTTCAATTCGTTTTATTCAGATACAAATATATATAGCCTAAAAACCGTAGCATCCACAATGTAAAGGATGGCTAATTTCTGTCCCAGATAATGCTGCTGAAGGCTCCTGTGCCCTGTATGCTTCAAGAGCCTCAAGGGACTACTTGAGGAAGGTCCTACTTGAGGAAACCTTATCTTTGCCTCCTATCTGAATTTGACTTGTGTCCCCCTTTGGAGGTATATACCCAATACAGAGCTATGTAGGTGATTATTTTTGCCTCTTTGTTTATGCCCATTTGAATGTTGGTCAGAGCAACTAAAGCTAGTGGGAGCAAGTGAAACTTTACAAACAAACTCTTTTAGATTCAGCGTCTTTTCCAGAGGTTTACTACTGGACGGTGCACAACTTCAGTTGCTGCTTTGGGGGATTATGGGTAGTATATTCCCGTGGTCCCTTTGTGCAAGTCATAAAAGCTGGTCATAAACTTTGCAATTAGCCTCTATCCTACTCAAGGACACAATTGACACATACAGTGGAGCCATTTCTTTGGTAAAACTGCCCACAACCTTCAGGCATGAAACACGCCGTACACACCTCTCAAATTCCAGGTGCTTGCTATGCTATGCTGTAAAATACACTTGCTGCACTTGAGTTGAAGCCTCCACTGTTCTAAGACATGGGTTGGGTGGAGGACTAATGTATCATTTCAACTTAGTCCAAACAACCAATAAGAGGGCTACAATGATAGACAACCCATTCTGCAAAGGATATCCAGTCATTCCACTCTATAGCGGCACAAGTTGCCAAATATCTGTCCTGATAGTCATCTTGGAAAGCTGCTGTAAAGGTTTTAGTAGCCTTATGGGCCTGCACAGGCAATACATTTGTATTGAGCCTTTCTTGGTGGCTCTGGTGAGGTATTTCGAAAATAGCCAGGTGATCAAGCCCCTGGCCCTACCATGTTTCCGATATAATATTGGCCAAATTTGAAGCAGCGTCAGTGCTGGTCAATATTTGAAGATCCAGAGAAATTGTGTTCATCATCTTGCAAATTAATCACAGTGTCAAGTACCTTTATGAACTCGCTTGTGTACAGGGGCGTTATAAATGCCATATCATATCATACCCTCAAAAACAACAGCATTAGCTGCTCAGATGGACCATCTGGAAATTTCTGACTTCTTATGGATGGGCCGGGCTGCCTGGTTGGATGCTTCTTTTCTTTTGCTGCGAGGGAAACTGAGCTACCTAAGTTTGCTCTTTGACAGATTGTGTTGAAACAGAGAATTCACCAGACTTGGTTGACAGGTCCACCCACCACAAGACGATGACGTGGAATACCTCTACAACTAAACTGGAAAGAGGCTATGGCCCTGCTTCCTAGAGCACCAACCGGCCGGACCGGACCAATTCCCTTGCAGTTGAGGAAGGAACTCATCAATCAATGCCTGTGGCATCACCTCGGCTCCTTGCACTCTTGCATCACCTACCACCCCTATGACTGGACACCCAAGGCCAAATATTATAACCCCCCACCTTAAATGTTACCACCAATGACCTGTGCAGTGCACCTTTGCTTCCTGGCTGGGTACACGCTATATAATCCCCCAAACACACAAAATGTAACTCTTGAAGTTAGTCTATGAATAGAATTGTGTTCATGGTTTGGGAAGGTAGCTTCACATTAGTTGCAGGAACACAGACCCCGACCCAGAATCTTGAAGGCTCCCCTGTAAAGAATTGTAAGTAGGGAAATCAATGGGGGCTGCCCTTACTAAAACAAAAGAAAGACTACTCTTCCCTTGTGTTACCATGGTTGGCGAAAACAGCATGTGGAATACTTACCCTGCTGAAACAGAATAGCCGTGATCAGAAGCTGAGGATGTGCGGGCCCCTGAGTAAGGGGTACTGTATTTACCACTGAAACACATTCAGAGAAAATTGAGGCATCCTGGACATTCCAGTGTGAAGCCATTGAAAGGGTTAAGTGTAGCTTCTTCTGTTTCCCCAACTCTTGGGCTCTTGGTGGGATAGTAAGTTTTGTTTGCATAAAGCCTTTTGATTCTGATTTTTGGAGAACTTCCATGTGGACAGTTTGTGTTGCGCCCATTGTGGAAATTCTCCAGCACGGGTCTTTCACAGTCCCATGATTTGAAAAGTTCATGCTGTCCGGGTGGACATTCTCAATCTGGGGGAACAGTACTATTACAAGAAGCTCATTGGCTTTGAAGCCTATCCACCTCCTTTTTGACGGGGAACCTGCTAACCTGTTATGTTAATTTTGTCCTGTGCCAGTCACCGCCATGGTGGTCTTAACAGTAGCAATGCTTGTGGGAAGAGTGGCGTACTGTGCGTACTGTGCCCCTGCCAGTGGTCTGCAGCGTAATGGAAAAACCGGGATATGAAGGGGTGAAAGAGGTGTAGATTTTAGCCCAACCTCAGATATTTTTAGTGTCCAGGTGGGCATATTATATTTTGATAGGTAATGCGTAAGGCGTACAGCTGAAGGTCTCATTCGTAATGCTGCTGAGAGCCAGTGTGTAACCTTACTGTAACCTGACTGTGGTTCAGTACTGTCAAGAAGTACCGAAATTAGTCAGACGAAGGATTTCAGAATGGCTATTGTGATATTCGGGAGGACCTGCCGTACTCCGCTCTACACGCCAGCACACAATGTAAGCACAAATTAGGCAAGAGCCGGAGTGAGGTTGGAACACGTCTTTATTCACCTCATAACAAACATGAACTAACTTTCTTTTTCCGCCACCCGCTCCTCCCCTTCCTGTGTCCCCAAGTTCTCCCGTCATGCGATAGGGTCGTCTAGCGACATCATCATGAAGTATGGAGGTTTGGTTGTTAAGTGTTACCATGACCTGCAAAGACGCCAGCTGGAAGAAACGGCGTTGGTCGTTATCTAAGCTCGACGTCGGATGTCAAATTCTGGAGCTTTGCTGCTTTTTGTGTCAGGGTAAAGGGGTAGGTTATTATTGATTACTTGTGGGGATTTTTTTTGTGCTCACATGTTACATTTTCTCAGCTAACGTAAATCACCAGCTCCCTGTGGGTAATCACTTTGCCCACCAGAATGGTTCTGTGTCAAACCACACAATCAAAATCATGATGATTAGCGGCCTAGAAGAACTTTGAGAGTATTGAATGTACTAATCACCCCGCTCCTGCTCCCCTCTAACACACCTCCCAAGTATTATACACACCCATCTAGGCTAGCCAAACTACACAGAAACACATGCCCCCAACATAAACAACATCGCATACTACAAACAATCACAGGCACCGTACGCCTATAGTTACAACAAGCCAATGCGCACAACCACAACCTCAAATACCAGCCAGTCTACACATAAAACACACAGACACACACCCAACATAACACACATTCACATACAACAAACAACCCACGCATTGGGCCTCACCCTTACGGATACAACATGCCAGTGCACGTAAACAAACCATCTGCAACCCAACACACACAGGCGCCACTTTCTCCTGGTTCTGGACCTATCCTATCCCCCTACCCTCACTAACCAACCCTGTCTCTTTCTTGCAGAGCTACATGAGCGCCTGGGGACTGCTCCTTGGTGGTAGTGGTGCGCTGTATAAGGCAACATAACATAGTTAATGCAGAAAAGGTTTTCCTTATTTTTGGGACTTTTGGAAGATTATTTCTCAAGATGAGTGATTTATGAACACTAAAATATTGCCTTCGAATTGAATAAAAATGTCTTCCAAAAGCGTGCTGTGGACCAGAATTGTTGTCACTTGCCAAGAACGTGAACCTAGTGGACCAGGGCGTGCTAAAGAGTACCATCTATTTCAAAATTATCTTTTTGAATAGTTAAAAAGATTTAATTTTCCTTAACAGAGCTGGTGTTCCAAAGCCCACATGAAGGAGAGGATTTCCTTTGAATCTCCAAGGTTTACGCCTTATGCGGCTATTACAATGCTTTATGGCAGCTGATATAGAGGAGTACTCGGAGAGCCTTTTTGGTGCCATGTAGCAGGATGTAATCTTCGTTATATTGAATTAATCGTCATTATGCAAGCTGGATGTAACAAGATATCATGACCAGAGGACTAGTAATTGTAATTGGTTATTTATAACGCGCTTAACACCCAGATGTTTCTAAGCACAGACCCGGGGATCGAACCTGTGTTGCTCTCGGCGTATTGCTTCCAAGGGGAGCGTGTTGCCCGTGAGCTATCCTCCCAGCCCACTAAGGGTAATTATGTCTATCTAGATTACACTGCCACTATATTTTAATAAGTGGGTGATGGTTACACAACTAAAGCCTTCTCTACTTGCCGGGGAATCCCACAATCACCGCTGGAGACCTGCACACCAACAGAAGCCACAACATCGCCCGGCTGGAGAGAAAGAACTGTAGGAAACAGCTCTTTCCCTTGTGCACACCCTGACTCTGGAACAAGTTACCAACACATATAAGACTGGCCTCCTCTATCCTACACTTCAGAAAGGGCCTGAAAAAAAGCGCTCTTAAAAGAAGATCTCGCCAATTGCTGATCGCTCCACTGATCGAACCCTAAATGCCCCTCTCTGGAGCTCCCCATCACTCCTGCTCCCCCCACTCCATCCCAAGTCTTCTGCTCCCCCATGCCCTTATTTGCAATCGCCTGGTTGAGTCTCCATAGCTTCCCAGCTTGGTTTCGCGCTTTATTCTCCTTTCTGTTGTGGGTGGGAGGAAGGCAAGATTTGGCTGGCAGGTCCTGTAGAGAAGCCTGATAATGGATGGGTTTGGTCTGCCATTGTTAAAGAGTTATCACAGGGTTTTTCTATTACACACTACCAGGTATGGTATCAGGCCCATAAAAAGGATTGGCGTACCTCAGAGTGGGAGCACACTTAGTTGAGAGTTTGCAATCCATGGACTGTTCTTCAAGTCGGAGCCCAATTCCATCCACAATTTTCTTTATTGTTAGGAATTAAAGGAGAGCATGTCTTCGTTAAGGAACCAACTACCTACGGTATGCTTGTCAGGGCGTCGCTGTGGGGCGATCTAGCAATACAACAGGTAGTACTTTGAAAGTTGCTGGTTTCTGGGAGTGCCTGTGGATGTAATTTAAGTACATGTTGCCAGACAGGGAGGAAAGGGTATTAGCATACTTGACCGCGGGCCAAATTGACCTTTTCAAATTGAATTAATTATTTTAATTATTTTGGTTGTTTTCGGGGGGAATTTCGGTCAAATTAAATTCAATATATATGTGAGTTGGGGTGGTGTAAGGGAATAGGTTAAGGGGGGGGAGAAGTGTGGGGGTACGGGTCTCCCCCCGCATTTTCAAACAAAAAAAAACAACCAAAAATAATTCGGTGGAATTAGAAGAGGTACATTTGTTTCGGTCAAACAGACCTAATCCGAGGAAAGGAGGTATCCTCAATTGAAGAATCTTCTTTGTGCATTAAATGATAGGACTACTCTAGTAGTAGTTGATTTTCCCAAGTGGATGGCCTTTTCACGGCAGGCGCCCGAGCACACTAGCCCATATTGCACAGTAGGAAGCAACCCTCTAATTGTGCGTGCAAGGTTATGGTGGCCTTGGGTGTAGACTTGTCACTTGTTAGTTCAGGGGACATGTGGACATTTGTTTGGTGTACTAAAATATGGTCAAAGACATTTGAACCTAGCGTAGCTAATGCACCTCGTGCTTCTGCGTGATTACTGGTCACTGATGAGAGTACATAGGCTCTCACTCAGTAAGCTGGTGGTGTGCGGGTCCTGAGAGTGGTGTGATGTCGAGAGCTTTGTATGAGGGTTTTTCAAGGGTTTTGTTATTCTGGAGGCAGGTTATTCATTGGATGGTATTGGTCACAGGTGTGCCCGTACACCATACACCAGTGGTAGCCGCCCTTACGTATATGCCACATTCTTCAGAGTTACCCTTCTCTGCGTGGCGAAGGATGACTTGGGTACTGATATGCGTTAAGAAGAAGTCTTAAAGCTGTGGAAATTCCCCTTTTGGCTAAATATTGAACATGAGGAGTTGTGCATGGCACTTCTGGCCAAGTATGACAAGACCTTGTATGAAAGATGTGGAGAACTCGAAGATTATGGGGCATGTTGAATGAATTGGATGTTTAATGCCTTGATAGTGTGTGTATTCCCTGATGTGCCGTTTGATTGTATTCTGCGAACAATTGTTATGGGATATTTCTTACCTATATTCAGGTGTACATCTCGATAAAAATGTAATTGAAAAAATGTATCATTACAAAGTATGTGGTACACACAATGAATTAAAATATATTTTTTCACCCAGCTCAATTTAACCTATTTTATTAACCTGGGAAGGATGAAAAGCTTAGTCGACCCAGACTGTAAGTAAAATATCCAAACTGAAAAATCACACACAACTCTCCAAAACAGCTGCCTACTGAGCTATGTTTCCAGTAAAGAATTATTATTAATGTTATTAGAATATTTATTGAGCGCGGACATAGCTGCAAGAAGCAACGGGCGCTTCACCGGTCATAGGGGGAAGTACACCGTGAGAAAGCAGATCGCAAGGGATCAATGCAATGGAGCAGGGAGATAACAATGCAATATGGCGGGGAATAGATCTCCAAGTCTCAGGTTAAGTGGTGAGTGGAGGGTGTGTGAAACTGGGTGTTAAGGAGGAGCCATTGCTTGATGAGGAGGGCCTTGGGCTCCTTACTGAAATGTAGAAGAACGTGGAGGAGGAGTCTCTGGTGTTCACGAGGATGAGGATCCAGAGAAATGGCCTGTCTTCTATAGCGGGTAACGGGGTGGTGGACATGGGCTTTAATGGTCCGCCAGCCCGAGCTTTGGGCTGTGAAAGCTATTGGCACCATGGGATTTACCGGGGTGCGGATAGTTTTCTTCTTTTTCTTCGTCCGACAGCAGTTTAACTCAGCGTGAGACCATCTCTAGTCGGGGGAAAAAAATGTAAAACAAATGGAAAAGTGGCTAGGTCCCTTTCGAATGATGGCGGCCATGGAAAACATGTTCCAAAAAATGGCAGACGTCATCCGGTGCGGGCAGTGAAAGCACAATTGTGCCCGGGAAAGGTCGATTGTGATTGGTCAATCTGTCTTTCCCTGGTGAGAAGGGTTCTTTCTGCCCTCCACAGCAGAGTTCAAGTCTGTACATGTCATGGCGTCTGGTGGATCATAGGCCTCCGAAGATGCTGAGCGTCTTACTGAGGAATTGAATTCCCTCCACTCAGTGTTTTCAGTTTTATATTTTATTTAACTAAGGTTTATATGGAAATACTAACTTGCAAACATGTTTGAAACTTTTAAAGTAATTACTGCTTATGTAGGGCTTGTTTAAGTGATCATCATGATTTAAGGATGACTTGGAACATATGATGGGGAACAAGGTTGGGTGTGTGGCTAGGGTTAGGCATGGGTGAGCTAGGGTGGGCGAGAGGAGCTAGAGTGGTTGAGGACCAGTATGCTGTGTTTGTGGGGGTAGTGCTGGTAGTTGTGGCCACAATAAGTAGGCAACTGGGGGTAATGTGGATGGCCAGGGAGGAAGGCAATCATGGGTGGGAGCAGGCAGGAGTGGTGTAGGGTGTGTGGGTTACCAAGCAGGGATGGGTTTCCTTTGGTTGATGGACAGTCATTTGTTATGGTGGCTGGGTAGAGAGGAATGTGGTATAATGGGTGGGTGGATACAGAGGCAGGCATGGGGTAGGGTGGGTAGGCAGGCATGGGGTTGGGTAGGTGGGTAGGCAGGTGTTGAATAAGGTGGGTGAATGGTTAGACAAGCAAGGGGGAGTATAGGTGGGTAGACATGGGTGGGGTAAAGGCAGACATGATTCTGCAGGTGTGGGATCATCTGAGTGGAGTAGGGTGTGTAGGCAGGCAAGGGGTAGTGTTATTCAGTGGGTAGATAGGCAGGGTTGGAGGGTAAGTAGCCAGGTGTGGGTTCGGGTGGGTGTATATGAGGGCAGGCATGTTGGGCAGGTGTGGGGTGGGTGGGTAGTAAACAGCATAGCAGAGTGGCTGGGTGGATGGGCAGGCATGGAATATGGTAAGGTGTGTAGGCAACAGTGGGAAGGGTGGGTAAGGAGGTGTGTGGTAGAATGGAGGGTAGGTAAGCAGGCATTTGTGGCCTATGGAAGAGTGTAGGGAGGGTGGCTAGAGTAGGAATTGGTGAGTTAGGGGCTGTGGGTAGAGATAAGGTAGGTGAGGGGTGTTAGAGGGGATGGGTGCAGCAGATATAATGATGGGCAGTGGAATTGTTGATATGCGCTGGCAAGATGAGCGGAGCTATAGATGGTGCTTATTTATTTATTTATTTATTTATTTATTTATTTATTTAAACATTTATAAGAAGGGCACATAAACCAGAGGCATCTAGGTGCTGGTTACAGAAAAGGATGAGGAAAAAGGAGGCAGAAGGAGGGGGTAGGTAGGATTAGTTGAGGAGAAAAGTCTTTTTGATGTTTCCTGAAGGTTCATTTCGAAGATGTGGCGGGAGCCCATTCCAAAGGTTTGGCGCACAGGCTATGAAGCTTGCCACCCGTGCTCGTTTCCTGTTGAATCTTGGTGTGGTCGGGCAATGTTTGTAGGCAGATCTGACAGGCCTGGTAGAGGAATGTTTTTTTTGTCTCAGTGGTGAGGTATTGTGGTGCCTCGTTAGTGATACATTTGCAGGTAATTGAAAGTGTCTTGAACTTGATCATATCTTTTACAACCTGTCAGTGGACGGCTTTCCAGGCCTCCGATATATGATTGTGTCTCCCAATGTTGAGAGCTGCTCGGAGGGCATTGTTTTGAGTTCTTTGTAGTGTATGCAGGTTTTTGTTGGAGGTCCCACAGAGTAGGGAGTTGCAGTAGTCCAATTTAGAGCCTATTAGGGCCCTTGCAATTTCTAGATGGTTCTGGGAGGAGAGGAAGGGTTTGCTCACATTGATAAGTTTGATGGAGTACCCTGATGAGGAGGCAATGTGGTTGACTTGGCGAGTCATGGTGACGGCGGAGTCGGGCTAAACACCCAGAGTTTTGACATAGGGTGCTACTGGTATCTTGTGTTCGTCGATGGTGAAGGATTTGTAGGTAGTAATGAGAAGGATTGGATAGTTCTGTAGATGATGTTGATACAATGTGAGTCAGAGACGTAGTCACCAGAGAGGGGTTTGAAAAATGTGTGTGTCATCAGAGTAATTGGTATATGAGATGCCGAGGGCGTCTAGATGGTTGAAGAGGGGTTTGGTGTACACATTGTATAGAGTGGGGGAGACACAGGACCCTTGAGGGATACCACAGGAGGTAGGGGTTGGGGGTGGCAGAAGGTTCTCCTGTAAAGACTCTGGAAGATCTATTAGCCAGGAAGGAGGTAATCCATTTGGTTGTGTCTGGTGAGAACTGGGCTGAGGTAGATAGTGCTAGGCAGTGAAGCTTGTGATCAACGAGGTTGAAAGCGGAAGAGAGGTCAAGCAGCAGGAGGAGTGATAGTGAGCCCTGGTCGTTGGAAGTGTCAAGATGGCTGTTGAGGTCAAGGGGAGCTGTTTCAGTGCCATGTTTGGAGTGGAAGCGGGACTGGTGGTTCCCTAAAATGTGGTGGAGTTCTAGGAATGCCTGAATATGCAGGTAGGCAACCCTGTCCATGATTTTGAGGAGGAAAGGGACCGTTGTGATAGGGTGATAGTTGGTGAGAATAGTGGGGTCAACTGTAGTTTGTTTTAGCAGCGGACTACCCAGGATTCTTTAAGCGCAGCAGGGACTAGGCCAGAGGCAAAGGAGGTGTTGATGATCGCAGCCATGAGGGGTAGAAAGGGTTCTGTGCAGTCTTTCTCTAGTGAGGGGGAGCAGGCGTCTCCCTTACAGCATGATGGTTTAAGGCCTTTGATGATGTTGGCTAAGCAGCTGGTGTTGGTAGGCTGGAACTCGAAAGGCGGGATGGCGGGTAGGGATGGGGAAGTGGGAAAGTGCGGGGGTGGTGAGGGAGTTTTGTTTAATCTTTATTTTCCCTTGTAGTTGGCTTATTTTTCTCGTGAGAGTGTCTTGGATGCTGTTGCTCCATGTGTCATCTTTAATGAAGGCAAGGGGCAAGGAGATGGGGGTCTCTAGTTCCTTAAGGATGGAGAAGAGCTCACAGGAACTTGCCAAGGCTTTAGAAATTCTCTCATTGAAGGATAACGCTTTGGAAGTAACGAGGCTAGTTTGTACTGAAGGGAAATCTTCATGAGAGTGCTTTCTTAATGGGGGTGGGTTATTTCTGCCATGCGGCTTCCGTTGCTTTTTTTGTGGTTCTGATAGTGTAGATGCAAGGGGTGTACCATGAGTTGAGGTGTGCAGATTTTTTAACTTTTTTAGGTTTGTGGGGAGCTTGTTAGTTGACTGCTGAGTGTAGCAGGGCATTATAGTGCTCGACTAGGGGGGTAGTGTCGGATGTGTGGGGGAGTGGTTGGTTGAGAAGCGGGGGGCAGACGGGCAGGTGTGAGGTTCCACAAACTACAGGCTAAAATGGTGGCATTGCTAGGTGCTGGCTTGGTAGGAGCTGCAGTGGCAGATAGTGAGAAGGTAATGGTATGGTGGTTGGACCATGAGCAAGGGCTAACGGAGACGATGTTGATGTCACAGTTATGGTCACAGTCAAGGGTGCGGCCGAGTCTGTGCATAGGTTAAGTGATGTGTTGGGTGCAGCCTAGGACTTCTAATGGTAGCTTCAGAGTTGGTGGGGTCAATGAACCCCAGGTTGAGATCACTGAGGAGGAGGAGGTGAGTGGATGGTTTGAGGTAAGAGGTAATGATTTGGCTGAAGTCATCTTTGAAGGAGTGGGTGGGACCAGGAGGTTGGTAAATGAGGTGAATGGTGATGGAGGCCGTGGAGGAGCAAAACAGTTTGATAGAGAGATTCTTGCATTTATGCGGGGCAGTGAATGTAGTGCTGTGTTGAGGGAGTGTGCCCTGAAGATGACGGCAACTCCCCCGCCTTTATTTGTGATCTATCACAACATAGCATAGAGTAGCCAGGTGGAATGGCTATCGATAGGAGGGGCCGGATGCCGGGGTTAGCCAGGTTTATGTGAGGGTTAGGAGGTCGAGTTTTTCATCCGTGATGAGGTCATGAACCTCGTGAGCATGGACTGCTAGGGACCTAGTATTTAGGAGGGTGCAGCGGAGGGGCTTAGAGAGGGGGGAGGAGGTAGGGGAAACCGGACTTGTCGCAGCATAGGGGGATGCTGTGGAGATCACAGTAGGTGGAGGGATATGTCCAGGGCTGGTACACAGTTGAAGGAGGCTATTCCATGTAGAGATGTTCTGTGGACTGGATGAGGGCCGCAGCAGGCTAGTGCAGGCTGCGAGGTGGCTAGTCCTTTTTGTCACTGTTTGTGGGCGTGTTCTGCTCTGGTGAGGCTGAGTTGAATGGCTTTGTGGGCATGCCTGGCAAACGCAGGTTTGTCTCGGCACAGGACGGTTGGGTGGGGCTGAAATAGCTTGGATGCAGAATAAGTGGGTGTTGGCATGGATAATGGATCAGCTACGGTGTGTGAGGGTAGCGTTTTAGTCCTGAGTGAGAAGGCATATGACTTGTGCTGAGGTTTGTTAGTAGTATGCAGCTTGATGGCTGGTAGGAGGTGAGAGGTAGGTGAGGGGCTGTGGCGCAACTCTTCCAAAGCTGGGAGGAAGAGAGTAGCTGGTGGGGAAGGGGTCTCTGTTTCTGGTGCCAGGAGAGGTGTTAGGCGAAGCTGGGGCAAGCAGGCGGTCGGTAAGTGGAAGTGGGTGAGGTGCACAGGACATGGCGAGCTAGTGGGAAGACTTGTTGGGGAGCACAATCCACAATCAGAGGGTTGCGTTGTGCTGAGGGCAGTGTATGTGCAAGTGTGGGGAAGGTTAGTGCATGGTTGACCTAGGGCTGTAGTGATGTTTTGCAATTTCGGGGCATTGCAGAGATGTAGGGGGGGAGGAGGGATGTGGGTCTGAGGTAATGTTCGAACAGGGCAGCAGACATTAATGTGACATAAATAACAGTGTGGGCCTCAGCACACATATGTGATGTAGTGACAGGCTTACCTTTATGTGCAGACAATGCAGCTGGCTGTGTGGGCTATGATTGGTGGGTGCTTTGGCAGGTGTGGTTTATGGTAGGTGGGTAAACCTGACTATAGTTAGGCAGGTTTGGGAAATAAAGGGTTAGTGGGTTGACAGGCATCAGAGAAGGGTGTTTGGGTGGTTGGATAGGCAGACATGAGGTGGGGGGTGTATAGGCAGGCAGGCATTATGGCTGGGCATACCATGGTCTAGAGTGAGTTGGTTGTTAGGGAGACAGGACTGGGATACAGTAGGTGGATATGGCGGCATGGCTAGGTGTTTGTGGGTAGGTTAGTAAGTGTGGAGTAGAGTGTGTGAGTAGGAAGGCATAGCTTGGGCTTAGGCAGGTTTGTGGTAGGGTGGGATAGTGTATTCTGGTGGGTTGTGGGTTGGGCAGACAAGCTTAGGGTACAGCTGTTGGTGGTAGGCAGACATGTGATAACAGGGGTGGGATAGGGTGGGAGTTAGGCATGGATTATGGTGCTCAGGCATGCACGGGGTAGGATGGGTGGCTAGGCATTCATGGGAAGTAGGTAATTAGTCACTTGGTGGGGTTGTTTGGTTGTGGTAGGCAGGGATGGGTAGAGTGGGTGAGTGGGAGGAGGCAGGTGTTGTGTAAGGTGCAGGGTTGTTGGTTAGTAGGACTGGGGTGGAGTCCCTTTGTAGCGGTAAGGTGTCCTCAGGTAGGGTGAGTGGGTGCAAGTAGTGAAGTTTGAAGTATGGTGCGTGGGTAGAAATGAGTTTTGTAGGATGGACGGGTGAGTGGGCAGGCAAGTGGTAAGGTAGTCTGGTGGGTGGTGAGGAAGGCATGGGTTGGTGGGTAGATAGGCAGAAGGTGGGTAGGATAGATCTAAGGGTAGGCAGGTGAGGTGCGAGTGAGTGGGTAGGCAAGCATGTGGTAGTATCCGTGTGTGGGCTTAGGCAGTTGAGGGTAGAGTGATTGGGTGGCTAGATCTAGGGTGGGTGGGCAGACAAATGTGGTTTAGGGTGAGTTGGTTGATATGCAAGTATGGTGTAAGGTGAGTGGGTGGATAGCCAGGCATGCGGTCGGTGCGTGAGCAGGATAGAGTTGGTGGAGTGCTTTGACAAGTGCAGTTTAAGACTAGGCAGGTTTTGCAGAAGGGTAGTTCAGTCAGTAGGCAGGCACCCATGGGTAGGGTGTTTGGGGTGTGGATAGGAAGGCCTAAGGTAGGGTGGGTGAATGGCCAGGCCTAGCATGATGTAGGATGGTGATTAGTCAAGCAGGTGTGTGCTATGTTGAGCGTTGGTAGTCAGGCATTGGGTAGGGTGGTTGGGCAGGTGTACGGTACAGTGGATGGGATGGGATGGGCAGGCAGGCATGGGTTATGGTTGGAGGCATGAATGGGGTAGGAGTCATTGTTAGCCAAGCATTTTGTAGAGTGGTGGGTGATGATAGGCAGGCACAGGTGAAAATAGATAGGCTTTGTATTAATTGGGTGGCTGTTGATAGGTATGCCTTAGGTAGGGTGGGTGGGGGCAGGCAGGGAGACTTAAGTGAGCAAGGCTAGGCAGTCCTGGGGTAGGATGGGTGTTTGGTCATAATGCAGGCCTCAGCTAGGGTGGGCAGGTTGGGGCATGCAGGTGTCAGTTATGTGTGCAGGTGTGTAGCAGGGTGGTTATTGGCAGGAGTGGGAAAGGACATATGTGTGTTTAGGCATTTGTGATGTAGAGTGCGTGATTTGGTAGGCTCTGGGTTAGGTAGGTGGAAAGGCAGGCATGCAGTATGGTAGGTAGGTAGACAGTGGTGAGTTTGTGTGGGTCAGTAAGATGGAAGGCTTGGTGTTTTAGGCAGGTGTTGGTTAGGATGGGCATGTGTGAGGTCATGGAGAAGGCAGGGCAGGGAGTGGGATGGATGAGTTGTTATGCAGGCAAGCAGTGTGCGGATGGGTAAACTGGCAGGCTTGGGGTAGGTTGGGTCGGTGGGTAGGCAGGTTTTGAATGGGTGCAGGGGTGGCAGGCAGGTATGGCTTGGCATGGGTAGACATTGTGCTGTAGGGTCTGTGGGTGCACAGGTATGTATGGGATAGGCTAGATGGGTTGAGGTAGGCAGGCATGTAGTAGGATGGATGGGTGGTAGTGTAGGGTAGACCCAAAACACAATCAATAAAAAATCACTCTACCAGTGGTAAGAAATAAGCCCACAGTTTGCAAAGAAAGTTTAATTACATGCAAATACGGCCAGGAGAGTCAGTCAGTCCCGTAGATCTGAAGACTGAAACCACACTCGACACGCCCATACTACGTTCCATTTTATATAGTGGAAAATCACAGATTAGCATGATCAAAACATATCCCATATTCCCCATTGACTATCATCTATACAAAAATCTAAACATCACCTATATTTTACTACGCCATTGGTCAGGCATATATAAATACAAACCAAATACGTATCAGAACGAAAGATACCACTGACACACGTCCCCCAACAAGCTTAGGACGTACAGGACAAATGATTCCCCAGTAAGACATAAGAACTCCCCCTTCACCCGTCCAAAAGAGGTAAACAAGATAGATCGCCAATACAACATACATCCAGACGCCTCGCTGTGACGGCAGAAGGTAGAAAAGGAGAAACAAGACACAAGAACCGGAAGATCCCTACAGATGACAAAACTCCAACGGGCCCGTGGAACTGGTTCAAATCACATCCCTCCACCAAAGGTGACAAGTAGCAACGACCAGCAACCCCAGTAACTGCACCTACAAGATCGCAACAAACTGCGGACGCGAATTCCAGAGAAGTATTTACGCTGGCCCCATGGAACAAGCGAGGTCACTCACACTTAACAAATGCCGGCGACTTCGACTGAATATGACATACTATGCCTACAAGAAACATGGCTGGGTGAAAAACTGTGGGATGTTTTAATGCACTCAGCCACGCCCTGCAACAAATCTGTGCATTACTGGCAGCGGAAACATCGTAATGGCCGCCGGAAAGCAAGCTGCTCGCCAGAGATCATCCAAAAATGCGCAGTAAAAATCTGAAAAATAGGCCGCCACCCACTTTTGCCATGTCAGTGAACACAGGAGATCACTGCCTAAAACCACCATTTGGATACCCACACAGTAGCCTGAAACCACTTGGAAATAGCAATATTGATTGCCAAAAGCAACCCAGAGCTGTTTGGGAATTCATTTTCTTGATCGTCAAAATTGCTAAAATCATGGCTCACAAAACCACCAAAAGGATACAACTTCTTGTTGGGTGTTCTACATTACGCTGCTGCAAGAATCCTCATCAGTACAACGTCAGCAAGAATCACATGTTATTAGGACAAAATCCCATGTTAAAGACATTTGATTTAAAGACAGCTGTCAAAAATGGGTGCAATACCGGTGCTCGCCACTGACAGGTGCTGGCAATTCCTAATCCTGACAGGAGAGCTGTCTTGCAGAAGCTAAATAAGCCAAAGCAGAGAAGTCTATCAAAATGCCATATAGAGTGCCACACATTGATTTAATGTGGAAAAAGACTTGATTAAGGATATGTTGCTTATTTTCAGTTTATAATGCTATATTTTTTTCACAAGGAACTAAGTTGCAATTGACTAGAAGGCAGTCTGATGCAGTTCAGACTTCAAAAGGTTTGCTTTCATGAGAATCCTTCACACCTCAGAACTCCACACCAGAAGGCAGGATATCACAGGGTCCTGTTGATTAAGAGGGAGGAGATTTTCCCTGCAGCCTGGAGGAAGGAACAATGGGAGCTTTGGGACTGAATAGAATATGCTGATTTTGGGTGTGCCTGAACAACACTGCTTTGAGAAAAACAAGACATGTGACCTCTGAGTTAAGCCAGATTCTAGGGGAGGAGACAAACCACTGGGTGAATTCAATTGAGAGCAAATGTATGTTTTATAAAATTGCTTATAACAAATTGTGCCAAGTGAACAAAAATGTCAAACCTTGAGATTCTTAAAATGAAAAATTCACTCACAGTTTGAGACTAAGATGAAATCCGTACGATGTTCTGACACCAAACCCCGGGATTTATTAAAATTGTAGACACTGTGTTTGTACTAGAAAATTGAAAACGTACAGTAATATGCGCAGAGAGGGTGTGTACCTCCGTGTAAGATTGGTGCAAAACCAATATTGCGAAACCCACTAAAATCGCGAATAAGTTGTCATTTCTGAACCCAAGCTCTTACAAAGAGCAGGGTTGAACAGAGACCTTTCGTAATTAATCTGTGATATGTACATGTATTCTCAGCAACTTGTGTACCTTAGAAACAGGTTTGATTTTGAAAAATTGTTTTTCTAAGTAAATGCAAAGGGGAGTGTTCTTTCCGCAACCATAAACATGTCACCTGATGACATAGGATGACTCACTACTCCATTCTCCAGTCAGGGCACATACAATCCGCTAACCTATCAAATCCTTAGTGGGTTGGGCATAGAAAGTCAGCCTCCAGACCCCCTTTGGAAACACATAAAAAGAACCACTGAGATCCAGATAGGGACACTCATTTTTCCACTACTCATCTATTCCTGCGCAGCACTCTGCCCGACCATATCCAGACAAAGACTCCAGACTCCTGAGACTCTGGATTCCAGACAGACTGCAGAACCAAAACTATAGAACCCAAACTCTAGAACCTTGGCGAAGCAGAGGCCTAATCCACAAGATGAACTCTTCTCAGCAGGCCTCAGAATCCAGCAACCTAACCAAACTATTCAATCGCCTTGCCGTGCTGTTTGCTTCTGCCTAGACCCTGTACCAGAACCAGATCCAGACCCAGAAAGCAGCGCTGTATCGTGAACCAACTTGATCCAGTCCAAGAGGCCAAACCAGACCACCGTGCCGTGCTGTGAGCAGAACCAGTGCCTGAGACCATCCTGTGGTGAGAGTGCAGTCCAAAACTGACCAGATCTGTGACGAGGTCCATTCTATTCCAAAACTAGGAGTGAGTATCCAGTCTAACAACTGTACAGAACCAATCTTTTAGTCTAAAGTGATCTTATCCCATCCATTTCAACCTATTCAGAACTGCATTTAGAATTTTGTGTCCATCCTGTGATTTGAAATCTTTAAAAGCATCATCTGTCATTCTGAAATCTTGACTTCATTTCTGAAAATCTACCTTCACAAAAACGTCTGTATCTTTCGAACCGCATGTCCTACAAGCGACATTTAACTGTCATTTTAAAGCTAAGATCCTCAGCTTTCCAACAAACTACAAAATACATTCCTTATACCTTTTCCGTAATCGCGATTTACGCACGCAGAAAAAGTGCCACGAATTGCAATTTAGCTCCATTTCACCACTTGTAAAAATAGCTGCTTCTTGCTTTCCACTGCTGAAATTCGTTTTCAATCTGATAATCATTCATGTATCATTGCTAGTGTTGACCTGAACTAATCCAAAGTAGCTATCACTTAGTGAATTAAAAACATTTTAGCATGTTTTTCACATTCAGTCCAACCACATTCAAAGTATTTTTTGCCTGTTTAAATCATACCTGTTTTCTCTCAGCTTGCTGGGGGGAACTGGGATTGAACTGCATTATTACTGCATTATTACTTGTATTCTTGAAACCTGTCTGTCCTCATTTCCATCTCTTCCTATTGCATAAGGGGGGAGTGAGTTGTCACAGGGAAAACGTGATCATATTATCTCTTGTTGAAATCACATCAAGTTTATTTCTGTGTTGCATTCTTTCCCACCTTGCATTTCCTTGAAACCATACAAGGTATTCTGTGCTACCTTATCCTTTCTATACCAACTCCTCATTGATTAAAGAGAGTGTGCTGTTGTAATATTACCCATTGTTGATCACTATTATATTTATAAGCGTGCTATCAAATATTAATTTATTAATAGAAGTGTGATATATATATATATACATTGTTTAATTCTTCAAATAAATCTTTTAATTTGCAATACAAACCTACTTCTTGGCGTTACATAAGGGTTCATCATCCAGATTTAAGAAATTGACATAAAAATATATAAATAAGGGCTTCCATTGGGCATCCCAGACTAGGCATTGACTTAGTTGGATTGCTGGATTGAAGTCACTTAAAAAAAAACCTTCCCTAGATGGCTACATGATTGAAATATCCCCAGCCGTGAAAGGATTAATGGGGCGCCCATCATCGGGTCTGTTGATAGCCATCCGTATAGGATCGGGAATAACCCCAATTGGAAAACTAGAAGAATCCTATGGAATGCTGGCAATTACAACAACATGGACCCACAAATCACCAGAACTAGACAAAACAACCTCTTCAAGGTTAGTGATTATCAACAACTACTGGAACCCCCAACGGACAACAAACAAAGCTTTCTGCACAAAGGCAGCAAACCTGATTGACAAAATATACACCGACTATGAAAATACCAACATCATTATCTGCGTCGACTTGAACGCAAAATGCGATGAACAAGGTAGCAGTGGGAATCAATACCTCCAGACAACAACAAAAGAACGAGGCAAGGCATGGATGTCGCTAATTGCCCCCAGAAATCTCCACAACGTAGCAAACCTCTTTCCACACCAAAAAATGTAACCAACATGGGAACGAGAAAGCGCAAAGGCAACGCTGATTCAAACCTGTCAGGTTCAAAGAACCATCCACAGTGATGACAATCTCTTACACTTCTCATGGTTGGGAAATCGACATGCAAAACATGGCTACAGCCTTAATGTTGCAGTAAACAAACAACAAACTAGACTGCGTCGGTCCGCTGCAGACGTAATGGAGATTAACGCTAAATATAATCCACTAACAGCGACAAACTCGACACTGTCAAAAGAATTGAGACCGAACTATCTACCTCCGCTACTAGCGTACAAAACTAAGCCGGGTGGATTGAAAAATCCTAGCAAACAGTTTAATCATACGTTGATGGATTAGGAAACTGAAAAGAAAAGCAAAAAAGGCAAATACAGCCGAAGCTTGGGCATTATTTGAAACAGAATCAAAGGCCTACACCAGATGGACTAAACATCATAGACTTGCATTATATCAACAAGACTCGGAGGAAATGCTGCGTACTCTCAGCACAAAAAAATCTTGAGACTTCTGGGCTCTAATTAAGAATAGCCAGACTGTGGAAGACATCTCAAATTCAGTTTCCGAGGAGAAATGGATGACACACTTTGCTGCTCTCTTTGATCTTTCGCAATCTTGTAATCAATCGCCCCAACGAGCCTCAGTTTGATCATGGGACGATCTGACAGATCTGGAAGACATTGAAAGCGTGATTGTCAAACTCAAAAACTCAAGAGCTCCAGGCCCGGATGGCCTGACCAACATTGACCTGAAGCAATCACCTGGTGAATGGGCAAATGTAATAAGTAAAATCTTTGGCCACTGTGGAAAAACGAAAATGATCCTGGAGTCCTGGCAGCACGCAACGGTCGTCCCGATATTCAAAAAAGGATCCCGGGAAAACCCAGAGAGCTATAGGCCTATGGAGCTCCTTGACATTATCGGGAAGAAATACTCATCCCTTCTGCTGACCAGGCTACGAACATGGGAAAAAAACACTCCCTGGTCAGACATTTTCCAAATGTGTTTTAAGAAAAAACGGAGGAACATCCGTGAACATCCTCCTGTTGAAATTTAAAATCAAAGTAAAGGCAGGGTCGCCTAAAATCTACCTGGCGTTCGTCGACTTAAGCAAGGCCTTTGACAAAGACGACAGAAAAAGAACTGTGGGACAAACTAGAAGCCTGGGATTGTCCGGAGTCAATTCTGGGCCCAGTGATGGCCCTACACTCAAACACAAAGATCTGTGTAAGGCTGAATCGCCATGGGACCCTATCTGCGGAAATCGCTACACACAGAGGAATGAAACAAGGCTGCCCTTTTGGCCCGGATCTTTTTTGCTGCATTCTTGGGGGACTATCAATATTCCGAAGCCAAAATCAGAGCACTACCTCCGAAAATTGGAAAGACAGACATTTCGAGAATATTATATGCTGATGATCTCATCCTCATAGACCACACCAAAATCGGTCTACAACGCAAATTTACCAACCTGGCACGCTATATTGACGACAACAACCTGGAAATCAATAAAAACAAAACAAAAATGTTGATTCTGGGCAAAAAGAAGACAAACAGTGCACATGAATAGAAACAGAATTGGTTCTTGGACAAAGCGAAACGTGAAATAGTCTCCCACTACACATATCTGGGAGTGACCATTGATGGTTCGACTCAAGAGTCAACGATGCAGGAAACGCGATGGATGAAAGCAAAGCAGCTAGCCACCCAAATAAGATCTATTGATACCAAATACGGAAGATTTTCATTGCTACCGGCAATCAAATTCTATAAAGTAAAAGCAGTCCCCACACTCATTTACGGAATGGATGCAACCCTTACGATGCTCACTTCTATAGGGTCTAAGCTAGAAGGAATAATCTGGAAATCAGTTTTGGGTCTGCCCAAATCGACGTCTATGACTGCTATTCGGTGCAAATTGGGCCTCGTATCACTAGAGGGGTCAGTAGCCCACAGTGCGATGCAACTCTACAGGAAAATACTGCTGCTGGATTCACTACCGATCTCCAAACTGATAGCCAACGAAATTAAGGGCGAGAAATCTAAAACGCTCAACAAATGGGTGGAACATCAAAAAACAAAATTGAACGATGTCGCCTGCACAGAAGATGACCTGAAGTCGAACCCGCAAAGGGTTAAATAAAAATGGACTGTAAAGGCTGGATTGACACCATTGACAAAATAATGGAGAACAAACTCCTAAAACATCTTCCTCCCACATTCAACAAAGTTAAAACCCCTTTAAACTACTGCATCAAATTCCCAGGCAAGCAGCTACGAAAAACATTTATGAAATCAAGACTCAATCTGCTAACGACCCACGAAATTTTAACCATAAGATCAACAACAGCCTCAAATTAATGCCTCCTCTGCAATAATCTGGAGCAGCCGGAAACACTATGACACTTGGTAATGTCATGCCCAAAAATGAGCCAATACAGAGCAGTCTACCTATGGCCGCTACTCACAGGAGCGGTAACCATCGACGAAGACTTGATCTGGAACTGATTAATCTCAGGAGAATCCACCAGATGGGCTCTGGCAATTGTAAAAAAGGTGGACTTAGCTTTGAAAACCATCAATATACAAAAGACCACCCAGGTCGAAATGGAAACCTGAGCAGGCTGTTCTTCGCGGACAGGACTTATCATACGATGCGAGGCCCAAATAGGGCCGCTGGGGTTTTAAGTAATACAAAAAATTTAAAAAAAATACAACCCCTTACAAAATAACCTAAGTGTGCACTCATCAGAAAAACTGTAATATGATTGGTCCACTACATTCAGGTACTTTGTTGTGACAATGGATTCTCCTTATTAGTTAAGGTAACTTTGGCCAACTCGTGATGTAAATAGCCCTGAGAGGACCCAATCTGGGAGGTAGTGCGAATAATGACATCAACCCTGCCTGGTAATACATTGGCTTTCTCATAAAACCAGCCAATTTGCCATTCTCAAAAGGCTTCTTTGACCTTGCAGCTGTATTTTGTTGGCATCACCTCTTGCAACTCCGCTCTGAGAACACGTTGCACCCCTAGCAGGCTTCCTACTCTGTCTCTTTTAGGAACTGGGTGCTTAATTGAAACACAGTCGAGGCACCATTCTTGGGAATTAATTTCTCATATTTATTTACTCTATTAGCTCAAAAAGGCACATTTCAAGTGGACTGTAGTACTCCAAAACCTAGCTCTACGTCCTGGCAGTGCCAGGCCCTGTTCCCATAACATTTGCCCTGCATGGCTGCAGCACTAATCTAATTGTCTAAAACCAACATTTCGTTCCCAGCTCCTGTGCGCTGCTCAACCTGACACAATTAGCCTGCTATCTGCGTTGCGTGTCTCACTTTGTTCCTCGACCTTTCTGTTTGATAGTTCGCTGGGGGGAGGGGCTACATAATTCTAACTAAATGAGCAGAGCAAAAGTTCCAAAGGCTGACCTAATTCTATAACTACCACAAATCTGGTATTTCCAACAAGGCCTTATCAAATTCACAGAACTCTTGCTCACGCAGCAAGCAGCCCTCCTATTGCTACAACACAATCTATACCCTACCTTAATGCTTAAATCAACACCTTCTAAATGCTCCTCACTACGACCAAAACAACACTTCAATTACTACTACTAGCTAAAAACTATTAAACACACCCTAGCTCTAACTTCTAAATATATAAGCAACAACATTACATGTGTTGCTCCTATTTTCATTGTGTAAGGCTCTGTGATGTTCTCTAAATGTGTGTCAATGCTAACTACAAGTAACACGTGTACAGAACTGCCTATGTAAATGGCAAAATACTGACACTAAACAACCAGCTCTCTTTGCTAATACAATCAATGCAGCCTAAACCTTTTTCAACTGTTGGGGCGTTGCACTTGCATCCCAACACTAGTCAGCTGTAGAATATGACTGTAGGATCATGGCTGGTAGTTGTAGGTTAGGGAGTATGGGTATTAGGTAGACTTGGGGTAGGGTGAGTGGGAAGGTAGGAGTGGGTTTGGGTGGGCAGATTGGAATGTATGCAGTAGGGTTTGCGGTCAGGTCTGGGATAGAGTAATTTGGGGTGGAGTAGGGTGGGTAGGCAGGCATCGGGTAGTGTCGCTGGGTATGTGAATATTGGTAGGGTGAGTGAGCAGGCAGGGTACAGTGCAGGTGTGGGGCAGGGTGGTACAGTGGTGATTGCCATTCATGGGGGAGGGTGGGTGGACGTGTAGGCATGTGCGGGTCAGTGTGGGTGGCGTGGGTATGGTGAGTCTGGAGGCATGCGTAGTCAGGGGTGGCTGGATAGACAGGTGTGGGTTAGGGAAGGCATGTAGGCTACCATGGAGTATGCAGGCAAGGGGTAGGATGAGTGAGTGGGTAGCAGGCGTGGGGTTGTGCAGGTGGGTAATTTAGCAGTCTTGAGGTGGGGTGGGTGGGCGCTCCGGTCACTGAGTGCCGGAATCTTTGCCAGATGCCTTGACAATCAAATAGTTTGCTTCCCAAAACCCATTCCCGCTGTTTTGGTAATAAAACCATAAATACATATGAAATAACTACAACGGGTACAATGACAATAACATTTATCAATATAATTCATTGCATTCTAATTCTCAGAGCTGCCAACAACAAACTGTGCAAGGCTCCTGCCGCATCTCTATAAGGTAACAAATGATGGTAGAAGAGTTCAGGGTAGCTTTGAGTAAACCCATAAGACGTAAGAATTGACACAATTGTTTTTACAGAAACTACGATGGGATTTTGATAAAAGAAAAAAAGATTACAGTGCACCACAGACAGGGTCCTGATACAGGAAAGGATGTAAGCACAAGTGTGTCCCTAGAGCGAAGGGGTGTTGTAGCATCAATAGGTTACATCTAAAACGAGTAAACTGTCATTTAGATCAGGACTCTGAAATCCTTCATCCATACGACTGTTACTCTTCTTTTCTAATTTTATTTCTCCTGACATGTACACACCCTGGAAGCTTTTGTGCAATATTCCCATGTATTTTGGCATACCTTTAGGAGCAAAGTTCCCAGCTATGGAGCATACATGCCAACATTCTCGACCACTTAGGAGGGAGATTCTGCTCCCTAAAGCGGGAGAAAAGAATTTCCCCATAGGATCACATTGGGGTTTTCATATTTCAGGCGGGAGTAAGATAATAATAGCAATCTTTTTAAACAAAAAATCGAGAGTCTCCCGCCTAAATCGGGAGAGTTGGCATGTATGATAGAGTTACTGGAGGGAAGTAGTGCTTGGGCGGGATGAGAAGGGGCAAGGGGGAAATGCCCCCCAGGATGGCTGGACTGTTGCCAGTACTTCCCTGGTAGTGCTGTGACATTCCATTGCCAGCAACATTGTGGCCCTTTTATCGGGCGCGGCTCTCCATACCCCTAAGCCACCCCCAGCCCCCGTTTATCCACTACCGTCTACATAAAATGCAGTGTAATGTCCTTGGGACTAAGGGCTGCGTTGACTTGGGGGGATACAGGAATTCTCAAGCTCTAGGGGATGCACTCGCTAATATTTGCCTTCTCAGGCCAGATCCCCAGTTGCTCCCTAAGGTTATCCGAAATAAAAGTGGCCAACATGTAAACTCACCCACAGGATAGCCTTGATTGAGCTCAGTATGACTAGGAGCCAGGAGGAGATAGAATCCTTTTAAAAGGCGAGTCTTACACCTTCTATAAACAAATGGGCGCCTAAACCCATCCACCAACCGAAACCCAGAGCCAAGTAGGTTTAGCCTGTGGATTAGCCCAGCTCTTTGCTCACCTCTCTGTACCATTGGCTTTTGCCCAAGGGAGGCGCTTTGCGACAGATTATGTGCCAAAACCAAGTTTCACCAAAATCTGAAATGTCCAGCCAAGAGCAGGTACTTCTGAGGAGAGAATGGGCCTAGCGAGGGATGGGTGGGGGGTCGGCCGCTCTAGGCCCTGAGTTAACCCATAACACTCCCTATAACACCCCACTTTCCTTGCTCTCTGGCTTCCCCTCTTTGCTTCCTTCTCACCTTATTTCCTCAGCATTCATCCTCTGAGAGGCAAAAGTCCCTACTATACATATATTGAGCAATGCAGATATGCTGTCCCGAGGCCCAGCGACCCCCCTCTTCTCATCTGCCACTCAGGCTATAGACATTCACCAAGCCTAGTGCCAAGAAGTAGCTTCATGATCGCAGAGATGCCTGAGGTCACTCACTGAGGTAGGTCAGGCCCGGAGGGGCGAGCTTCACTCTTTGTGAGGACGCAACAGGCAGCTTTTACCATTTGACTGCAGTCTGCAGGCCATGGACGCTGATATCCGAGCTCTGGGTAGGCTTTGGTTCTTACTCTTCGAGTTCTCAAAGAACTCCTGCCTGCTAGCAGAAAATGAGCATCAAAAAGTACAATAGGAAGGAGTCGCGCGCGAGGGGGCCGCATTCTTGCCATTGATACCCACACGCGCGCCCAACACCAAAGGCATTTACCAGACGAGTGATATTGAGAGAGCCAGGCCCCAGCTGCAGGGCAAACCGGTTCCACGAGACGGTCACGAGGTCCCCGTTCCAGCACTTCCTGGCGGGCGAGCCTGACGTTGCAGTCGCCATCTCTCTGATGCTACTCGCGACACCCGGGGGCAGCATTGGCAACCCCTAGGATTTGGCGTGTTTTAAAAAGCCATGCAATGACCTGTCACCTGGGTGCTGGACCTGCTGGTGATGTGGTGTCCCTCTCTGTGATGCTATTGGGGGCCACAGGGCAGGCACGGTCACCTCCACTACTACTATGATGTGGGGGTAATGACTGCACTGACCTTGTTCCTGCAGCATGTTAACCCTTCACATCTAACATTATTTTATGGACTCAAGTTAATGGGTATAAGAAGCTCTGGTTATGTTCCCTGGAAATGAACTTTACACGAAAACAAGCCAATATTTTGGGATTTTGTGTCGGCACGGGAAAGGCCCTTGCCAGGCACAGTCATAGTGGTATTAAGTGGCCATTGATGGTAGCAGGTGCAAAATAGTGCAAGTACCTAGGCATTTTAGAGCAGTGTCTGGCAAGTGCACAATATGTATACACAAGCCAAAATTGTTGGCTTTGCAAATGCTTGTTTTTTAATATGACTTCAGTGAAGGAGAGGCATAGTGCTTATAAATCGAGTGGCTGAAGGCAGACCCGGTTGAAACATTTGTATTACACCAGTAGCACCTTTACAACTCCAATTAAGTAATTAACCCTCAGAAGACTGCTTTGAAAAATACTGTTAGGCCTTTCCAGTGCAATGTTTTGTGGTATGGCTTGATTAAAGCTAGCTCAAAGAATGACCACGAGGCAGTGTTTTATGCGGGGAAGGCCAGGAACTCGGTGGGAATGGCCATAGGGTTTAGCATGACCATGGGCAGTCAATGGGTGGGCAAATAACCCAACAACACCGACAAGGTGTGTGCCCCTCCTCATATGCCATATCTTTTTTTTTGTTTTTATTTTTTATTATTGGTTTATCATAAACCTTTAAAAAAAGCCAGAACAGAGTCTACGCGTCCGTGTTGCCTTATTTCTGTGTTTGGGTGTCGTTTGTGTTGGGGCGAGGATTGGGTAGCACCCATTCTATGGATTTCATTGCTGCGAGGATCATGCTCGTGTTCTCTCCTATTACGAGTAGGTACCACCATTCCTGTGAGGTCAATGTCCTAGTCTGGTTCATGTGATTTCCCAGGTGGAGCGGCCTTAAGTTAGTAAGTTTAGGGCACTGCACCATTAGATGGTAGAGTGGTTCGATCACTTCTTTTCCCTCACAGAATTTGGACCCTGGGTTGTTATTTGTCCTTCCGCTCAAGTTTATCAAGAACTTCACGCGTCGGTAGTTTGTTCAATTTAAATCTTAGAAATAGCTTACGGTAGTGTTTTGAGGGGAACTTGGTCAGATACTTTGGTAAGGAATTGATGGAACGTCTTTCAAGGCTGAGTCGGTTGGTTAAGAAGTATTTAGCTCTCGCTAGTTGCGTGTTTATCCAATCTTGTTCTTCGATTTACTTTTTAATCATGTTTGGATTCTGTGTCGGTGGGACAGCTGTGGTTCCTATATGGTCTAGCCACCCTATGCATTTCATATTGCAATTTCTCAGCAGAAGCTCCTTGGTTGCATTGTGAGGAGAGCTAATGATGTTAACGGGGTATGGATGAGGTGTCATTATGCATTTTCTGTACAATGACAGCGTTTTCCACAGCGTTATGGACTCCAGAGATTGTAGGCCCAACTCATATCTAATTGAAGGGATAGGAACCCTACTTGGTTATTTTAGGGCACGTCTCCAGAATAGGCCTTGTAATGTCCCCCTCGAAGGTTGAGGAGAGTTTCTGCTCCATATGTTAGAATTGGTTGTACTTTTTGTTCATAAAAAAATACAAGAGGTAGTCCTGCATGTACAATGTGTTTGGAATGCAAAGGGTCTTACAAGACACCATTTGAGTGCTATGTTTCAGCATATTTGATTAGAAACAGGAGCGGGGGGGGGTGTTTTTTCACTAGCAGGCCTTGGATGCGGATTACTGGTTTGTGGCAGACAGTGGTCGGAGTGAGTGGGATTCGCACACTTAATCTTGAAGGAGCTCGAGGAATTCATGCTGCAATCCAACATCTTCTCTCGCTTCCAAGTTGGTTTTTGTAATAGGATGGGAACTCCATTGAATGCTAAAATGTTGGCACATCTTTTGGAAACTGTAAAACACAACACATGGGGCTCATCTATCTAGCATCTCTCGATATGACCTCGGCATTCGATAGTGTCATTTCCCAAGTTCTATGGAACAAATTATTGAGACTTGGCATTCGGACTAGATTGGTACAGCTGATGGCCTCTTTACATCACGAAACTACATACCAAATTCGGTTAACTCAAGAGGGGGCACTAACTAGAGCTATTACATCTGTTGCGGGCATCAAACAGGGATGCTTGGCCTCTACTCTCTTCAATCTATATTTAAGTGATCTGGACGAAATCTGGAAAAACAAGAAAATCCCATCCGTTGGATTTGGTAGATTAAGGCTCCACTGGCTCGCATTCACAGATGATCTAATTTTCTTTGACAAGACTCCGTCGGGCTTGCAAATTAAAATGGATTTATTCTTGCAATTCTGTCTAAAGAACAATCTCAAAGCTAATTCTGGCAAACCTAAAATCATTGAGCCTCATTACGAGAATGGCGGTAGCCATGCCACTTTTAGCGGCATGGCTACCCACATACCGGGTACCGGGTCTGGGTTCCTGGAATGGGGAAATACCGGGGCATTCCGACCTTGGAGCGCTCGGTAATACCCTATACCTGGAACCCGGACCCGGTACATCCCCATTCGCATTTGAGCCCCCATAGGGTTCAATGGGAATAGGGAGGATGCTAACAACGGGCCCGTTAATCACAATACTTGGCGACTTTTTCCAGGTGTCATTATTACATGGAACGTGTTCTTCTGTGCTTCTCTATACTATAATGTGTGTAGTGGTCGGCATAGTCTTTGTGTCTGCAGTGCGAGTAACATCTTCCTCGTTTCAAAAAGCCTTACACCCCTTGCTGCAACTTAGGCTTGCTGTCTTCAAGAGCCAGCTAAAGCCCCCTGTGGTACATGCGTGCCGATTCCCTCACCAAGTGGAACTATTGAGCATTGCCCTACGGGTGCCAAGGGCCTCATTACGAGTTTGCTGGCATTCCTGTGGTATTCCTCCAGAAATACCGCCAAACACAGTTACCGCTACCATCACTCAGCTGAGCAGATTTACCGCAGGAAGAGTGACGGTACAGCTGTGTTCATCTCCATTTTTGGAGCGTGTCAGAGTGCAACGAGGATTTGGCCGATTTACCGTGGCAGTAATTCCACCTGCGGTAAATCTGCCCCTTTATGATGGTAAAATGAAGGAGATACTTCAAGCTATATGCTGGAGATTTGGTGGTAAAGGAAAGTGATGGCAAAGTAGCTGTAACGTAGTGACCTCTATTCTACTGCCTCTTTTGCCCATATCACCAAATCCATATGGTTGCCCAAAGTTTCATTTCAGCTCGCATACCGTGCAGCAGGTTAATAAAACAATTGGACAGCACCCAATTTAACACTGCCAAGTCTGAAATGTATTATATGTGTTTTGTGCTTTTGAACAAAGAAAAAATGCAATCCCCTCACCATCGCTCTAGAAGCCAAACCTAACCCACTCCCCCTTTTCCTGCAAGGATCATGTCTTTGAAAAACAGATTCAAAGGGTCTAGGCTAACAATAGCAATCTTCTCCAGGTCCTTGGAGGCGGGGGAAAGTCTCATGAAAGTACTTGACTAGGGACAGAGTTCGGCCACTGACATGACTTGACTTCGGAACATTCGAACTCCACCTTCCAATAAAAATCAAATCTTCAGGTCTCCTGCGCTTTGAATAATAGTTGCTGTGTTGCCATTTGAGACCTGCAGCCCAGTCCCCACCCTCTTGGGCTAGTTAGACATCAGGTGCCTTCCTGTTCAATCGCTATTGCTGCCTGCTTCTTGATGCCTCTTCTGCTCGCATCTTGATAAACAGTGTTGCATGTCAATTTCAAGCGCTTGTTTTCATTTCACATATTCTGTCACCATGACACAGATGCCGTGCAGCAGCAATGCTTGTGTTATATTGGTTCCATGTGATAATGTCCCCGCAAAAATGTCACCATACAAAAAATTCGCAGAAAAACAGGTCATTTTCTGCAGACATTATTACAGGGGACATGCGGGTGACGCCCCCGCAACCGCTAAAACCTTTTTTTTCCAACGGGAGCAGGTAACACACCTCGCAACCCCTACACCCCCTGTCCCTATATATATGGTCACCTATATAATGTTGCCAATAACGTTTCCCAGCGACATTATGTATGGCGACCATATATATATATATATATAGGGACATTATTACCTGATACCGTTATATTGATATGTCCTATTCTTGTAATAAATCCCTAGGCATAACTAATTATCACAACTAAACAGATTTTATAATGTTCCGACAGACCGCACAGGGAAATCCGCTAGCTTAACTCCCCTTGCGGCATACAACGTAACATGTGAGAAAATTGAAGCCGTGAGCGGGCGGCAACCTATGATGAGAATTGGCCCCAAGGAGCCAGATATTCCGATATTCAGTTATATTTTCGAGTGTGAGGAGTTTATAGATTATGTGAATAAAACGATGGGCCAGCAATCCATGTCTTGGGACGTCTGAATGGTCTCCATGCTAAACCCTTTGGGAGTAAATTGACTTCTTCTAAATGATAGCTAAGAGTTAATTAAGGTGGAATGAACATTTCTGAGATCAAAGGGAGGACAAACCAGCCAATCCGATCTATAAGGATCCAATTTGGGAGTGTAGGTTGAGGGAGGGGAGAGTTCATTCAGAGAGATCTTGTGAGGAATCTGAAGGAAATCAGCAAGTTTAAGGAATCTTCTGAAATAACTCTCCCCCTGGCTCCTGATTCTTTGTGACTTTTGACTTTTCTGGCATTAAATCATCAAGAATGGCTCAACTGAAGCAATGGGCACTTGGACGGCTCTGTGTTACCACGGTCAACATAGTTTTTTCCTCCACGGTTCAGTTGCACCTGTTGAGATGTCGAGCTGCCTAACCAGCACACGAATCCCTGGCTTCTCAGTTAATGACACAGTCGTGTCTCTTTCTGCAATGACTTAGATGTCACGCGACATCCCGGGATAGATTGGGGCAGAATTGCTCAATTACACAGATGGCCCAGTAGGATGGAAACACCATTGTCCATTTTTCTACCCCATGGATGATCCACTTTTTCAGATCCCACATCTGGATTTTTAATCAGAAATGTTAGATCATTGGCTAAAATTTGGCAGACATTTTTAAATGATGAAGTTTCCAGACAAAAAAATCTAACATTTTGGAGAAAGGAGTGGAAAGGTTGGGACAGATGGGTGGCTCCATGGTGCTGGAATTCCTCGTTATTGGCAGAAAGTCTGTTGATGTAAGGCAGGGTAGGCTTCTCGTAATTTCATACGTTCCACCCGGTAACGGGAGGTTCCATCGCTAAAGATTTGGTTGCAGCCAAATCGTTTGCGTTTTCTGGGTCGAATTTTGCCTCAAATATATGTGTGGGGGGGTGTAATGGTAATAAATAAGGAGGGCGTTCAAGGGGGTACTGCGGGGCAGTCACTCCTGCATATATTTGAAGCAAAATGGTTAGAAAGAAAAACAAGGATTCAATGGATTTGGCGGCGAGCAAATCTACACGATGAAGTCACATGGAACCGTTCCACCCACTTGCAAATCATTCAATTCATGCCTAATCATTAGAGTATGAAATTTCAAAATCATGTCAAACCCACCAAGAGAATTGAATACAGAGGATTTTATTATAAATAGCGGTGGAAATGACATTGCTGTCTGGATCCAATTGAGTAGACAAAGGGATTTAGCAACGGTCAAGGTTCAGGGTCTTCCGACTCCGCTGCCGTGCTGCCATGTCCCATCCGCACATCCTGAGTTAACTTCCTGTGGAAAAACGAGGGAGAAGATTCCGTTATCCCGCTGTGTTCCATCAACGAGCAGCACTGCGCGAGCCTAAGCGCCGTTGCCCCCTTACCGCCAAATTCTGAACCCACATATTTTGTGTTCGTCTGCATATTGTCTATGAATTCACATCTCATGGGCGACATGTACCCTCGTTCTGTAGCCGCAGAGCATGCGTAGGGAGCTTCGATATGGTACGCATCCAGCCCCTCCCAACCTCCCCGGTGGTACCATGTCATCATGTTGTGCAGCAAACTAAAGGTTAGCCCATTCTACCTAAAGTCGAAATACTGAATTTCTATGAATTAGATTGCAGCTACTGGAAAAACATTGAACATACTAATTGTTTGGGGGTGTAGAGCTACATAAAATACATAATTTTTTTTTAAATAAAAAAAATATAAAATACTCAATTGTACCTTTTCTTGTTTGTTTGCTCACAAATGTGTATGCATGCATTGAGTTTTATATAGCGCAAAACTAGCTGGGAAACAACAAGGCGCTGTTCAACGAGAGGATACAGTATGACAGCTCAGTTGCTGCTGCATTTACCGGATGCGCCCTTGTGTTCCTGTTCCTGCCTCTTACCACCCAATCTCATGCCGCCCACGCCACCCAAGCTAACACTCTGGCGCTCCAGTTACAAGCCACCCAAGCAAATACTCTGGCGCTCCAGTTACAAACATGCTAAAACTTCCCTGCAGGCAGCTCTCGCGTTTATTGTTAAGTCAGGGGCAGCACGCTCGCCTTGGAAGCAAGACGACACAGAACAACACGGGTTCGATCCCCGGCTCTGCGCTTTGAAACCTCTGGGTATCAAGCGCGTTATAAATAACCTATTCCAATTACAAAAGAAAAAGTGCAAACAGGTCGCTTCCGTGCAATTTTAGTCATTTGCACCGCGAAATGCAAAGGAGAGGTGTAAATGCAGACGTAATTCCCAGTGCGTCTTTGTTTTTGCTCTCCATAAAGCGAATGGAGTGAAGGCCGCCTGCCATTTACGCATAAATTTAGTTGCACTTCATGGCTATGGAATCTGCCTGTTTGTTCTTTGATGGTGTAAAACCCTGGTGGACTCCAGAAGAACTTGCCACTTTTGCGCCGACCTGAAAATGCGATGGTGGCGCAAATATTGTACATCTGTGTGGTGGAGCAGGTGGTAGTGGTGGAAATGGTCATTCAGTTCCGTGCCCCCACAAATGAATGAAAATGTGAGTAAAGTAAAGGTCATGTATGCATCTTTTACGCATGCTTTTCACTGTACCCCACATAGAACATGACACCCCTTATGTTTCGCTGGACTCTGCTTTTGCCTGCTTTATTTCAGAGTAGATATCGGTCGCCCCCTCCACCCCAAACCTCTGGGGGGAAGGGGGGCTGGTAGCCACCCCTGATCTCTGGTTTGAGAACAGGCAGCTCCTTGCATCTTGTCGAGCAAGCAAGTTTCCAGATTGTGTAGAAGTCAGTCATAGCCTGGAAGGGCCAGACTTTCCAGAAGTGGTCATGAGACGAAAGGTTTCTGTTTTTGGAGATCTGCCATTCCATAACCACGAGGGCTGGCCCGCAAGGTTGGGAGGTCTATGGCTGGGCCAATGGCATGCCACCACTAGGTCCATGCCAACAATGGTCGAAGGAACTCTAAAGTGACTGGCAATAGGCGTGATTCGTCGGCCCATGAAAGGGAGAGTAGGTCATCACCTGACTGAACACGCAGGGCAATTAAGACTGTCATCACAAGGGCATTGGATGGTTATTCCACTCTAGCATTATTGGCCATGATTCCAGTCGTTATTGCTCGTTATTGGTCCTCAACACATTCACGTGCCAGATCCGCGGGTGAGAGTGGATAAGTAAAGGGCGATAACTTGCGATTCCGACTGGCCTCTCCATATTGTCATTGCTTTGACTGAGCTGTCGTCTCAGAGAAATGTGAAAGGCCTATACCAGTGCTTATGGACTGCATTCTGCGGAGTCTGATGTACTGTGACACTTCTAACTAATTTGCGATTATTCATTATCGCTTCATGTTGGGTGATGCGACATTCTCTTGGCGCCTTTGTGATGCCAGTGGGGAACCCTTCATGCTTGGAGCTCCCCCTTTTAGGTATACTGCAGTAACAAGCGAAGGCCGGGTCACTACAGCACTGTTACAATGCAAAGGTGACAATGTCAAGGCTGGCAAGGGGCCCCAACTTGGGTATGGGAAAATGAGCCTCGGGCCAGGCCCGCTTGAGATGTTATTTATTTATTTATTTTTACATGTATAAAGCGCACAGGCAGCCCGGGGGCATTGCAGCCCTGTTACAGGAGATTGCGGCTTAGTTACACAGTTACGTACTTTGTAAGGATCGCAGATTTACCCTAGAGTTCTTGGTTTAAACAAACCTGCATGTTTTGAGGGCTTTTGCGAAATGCAAGGTGTGAAGGATCAGCTCTAAGGGTCAAAGGTCGGGCCTTCCATTCCCTGGCAGAGATGAAGTGATGAAGTGTCTATTTATCAATTCTACGTGCAACTGTTGGACCACCATTTTAGGTCTTGATGGTGATACTGGTAAGAAGTAACACTCTCTATTTGAAGAGGCATTAGATGTTCAGCGTATCATTCACCTTTGGGTGCATCCATGATGGACTTCTATATTCCTTATAATAAGGAAACTGCAAGAGTAGGGTGTGGAGGCACCGCCTCCATCTTAGGCGAGGAGCGATAATCTCTTTGTTTTCCATTAATGATATGTGTCTGGCAGGCCTGGGCCATTGCATGCCCTCAGAAAGCTCACATGCATTTGTCTAAGGTGCACCCTGTCTCATTGTGGACCCCGGCTGGAGGTGGCTAATACCGCACGGCTAGCTGGCGCCCTGTGCAATGCTAACGCCACAGCGTCCACCTCATTGAATTTGCCTAATGGTAGTAGCACTCAATTAGGGTAGCATGGGGATGGCAAGCCTTGCTTGTCACCTGCAAATATATTGGTTATGGGTTGATGGCTAGGGGCACCTCTGGGACAACTGGCCAAAGAGTATATGAGGCGTCCAAATCATGCACGGTTCCTTCAAGCACCGTCAAAGATAGCATGTGCTTAGCTGACAGCCTCTCCTCATTGCAGTGAAGCACTTGATACATCTGGATTTCTAAATTAGGCCTAGTTTCCCAATAGCCCCTGGGCATCATGCACTCAAGGTCAGTGTGCCATCACAGTCACCTCTGCTTCCTGACAGGGGAAAACAGACGGGTAAAAGGATACAGTTGGAATGGGAGGGAGTTGGCGCAGTTTGTGAATGGCTGAGTATTCGAGTGGTAGGGGACAGAAGCCACGGGCCCACGAGAGCTTGAGCGATAAGTCCAACCCGGCCTACCCGGCCTAGACTTGGCTCGTCGTGTCGGTAGGTGTGGGAGCTGGCCTGCCTGTGCATGAGGCGTGCCTGTCTGCATACCTGATGTAGCCCCTCATTCCATGAGGCAAGGCTTTTCCAGTCTGCATTCACTCATACCCGCTTGTCATAATGGCATGTCTGGTTTTTCCTCAATGCAGTTTACCTACTTGATCCTGCACTTTTTTGCTCGTTTTATTGTACCTATCACATTCTTCCCCTCCTGCACTCCCTCTCCCCCCCCCCCCCCCCCCCCCCCGGTCCCCTGTTCTTCATATTTCAGCACTTGCTTGTCCCAAATCATCTCACGGCCTAGTCTGAACTCTTTCGCTTGCTTTCTTCCCTTCTCCCCTTCCTGCACTTCCCCTCCCCCCACTACTCTCAAGCTAAAGCACTTGCACGTTCCGAAAGTTTCAAGACCTTTTAAGAAGGTTTTTGTTTTTGATGTATACCTTCTTCCTCATCCCTCCCCCTCTTCTCTTGATGCGCCATGAAACACAATGTTTGTTGTGTAGTCTGCATTACATATAACCAATAAATACAAATAAAGAAGGATTAAGCACATACAATATTCTTACCAGCATTGATAAGAGTCATTAAGGAGCCTTGGGTTTCTGGGGTGGCTTCGGCTGAACCTTTTTCAGTCCGTCGGCGATGCTGTCACTCTTCTGTACGATATTCCAGGGGATGTCACCCTTGCCCCCTGGGCTGGCTTTCTGTGCAGCGGACAGGATCTCAATCACCTTTGGTTTAGGGATTTGGTTACCTTTGAGGAGCTTCTGGACAGCCTTCAGGATGCCCTTCCCAGCTTCTACCTTCTCCGCAAGGTGCATGAAGGCTTCTTTGACCTTATCTTGGATCTTGGCAGAGATGGCGTCCACTGAGTTCTTCCTGTCGGGGAGGAGCCTCTTGATCTGGATTGCTATGTCTTTGATCAGTGTATTTATCTCCTCAGCGTCATCCATGTGGGGTGGGGGGTGGGCACCTGGTGGGGATCCAATGATAGGGGGTGTTTAGGGAACACAGAAAACATGGCGTTAGCTGCCCACTGATTCTGCCTGGCTTTTTCAGGTGAGAACAAGCCCTACTGTTTTATGGCTGGGGGAGGGGGTTATGACATCTTCAGGGGCTGCTTCTCAGTGAACATGTCTCCACCAACACCCACATCTTCTGAGCGTGGCTCAACATTGCCATAGAAGTAATGCCATAGAACATCAGGGAGAGGCAAGGCTGAGTGGCCGTATGGACTGGGTCCTCTTTTCCCTGCACAATGTGTTCTTATACTACACAGTGATCACAGCATTGAAAACATGCTACAATGCAGCGGATTCAAAAATGCTCTATGTATGTGTATGAAAGTATGTATGAATGGGATGCATAAAGTGAAAACCTAGCTGGGAGCAAAAGAGCACTGTACAAAGAGGGCGGACCCAGAGGCTGACAAGGAGGCTAGTGGATTAGGAGAGCAGCTGGGATTGGTAGAGGGAGCAGGGGAGGGGAGACTCCAGAGAGGAGGAAATAGGCTCTGCATTATGTTCACAGCTTTAGGGAATCATATTGATGCTGCCCTTAATTATTGAGCATCAAGTCAGTATCATAGAAAAAGCTGTAAGTTATTTCATTTGCCACCCACAAATTAGAGTGAAGAATGTGTCTAGACACACTGAAAGCCCGGCAGGTTAGAACATATGAAATCATATCTGTAAAGATACATCTCGGTGTTAGAAATGACTCTGTTTCAAGTCCCTCTAAGGCAATGTGACATGGAAGTAGATCAGAACTCTTCCACTCTTTGCATTTATAAAAAACTCAACTAACCTAACCTACATTTGAAGGAAACTGTAAGTGAATTAGAAGCTGAGGTCTTTGGATTGGCCCTTGAACTAAAACAAGAGAAAGGGGAAGGTGGCAAATAAAGAAAGACGCTATGGATGGGAGAGACACAAAAGAGAGGAAAAAAGGCAAGTAATGCAGAGATAGTGAGTGAGGATCAAGAAGGAGAAAGTTGAAGATAGCAGGAATGCCAGAGGCCTGGAGAGAGAAGTGAGAGCGGCAGACTAAGGAGGTTAGGGACTGACTGGGGAAAAGGATGGACGAAGGAAAGCTTGGGAGGACAGGAATGAGCTTGAAAAAGCCACTGCAATGGAAAGAGTTAGTTTTGGTGATATACAATGTCAGAAAATGATGGTGTGGGAACAGACCTGGGGAAAAGCCCAACACAATAAATTACAAAGGGAATGCAGGTAGAGATTGCAAAGAATACAGGGGGAGATGGGGAGGAACAATAAAGAGCATAGTTTGGGCTTTGTTTTAATACATGAAAGCGTATCTGTGTTGTGCATAGTGGTGTGTGGCAGCAGCGCAATGACATGAATTTGAGATGCAGTAGCGGGATGTGGCGAGAACCAGGGGGAGGTGCTGTCTGGCAGAGAACGAGCCACAATATCAGTTAGTTTATATGCTGTCTCATCTTAGATTCCTCCAGCACCTTAGCACTATACTAGTCCAATTTAATAGTCCTCATTTTATCAAGCTCGCAGGATAAAAGGCGGAGGTAGTCCTGCCATGGTGCAGCACTGTGATTTTAGGTGCCACACAGATCTAAAGGTGTTTACAAGTAGCTTTTGGCATGGTTTGTTATTCACGCACTCATAGACAACATATACCCAGGCACCTAAGTGCAAGCAAACAAACGCCATAGTAAACAGGTGGGACCCTCCAATGTGCAAGAATTGCCCTGATATGCAAGTTATTGGTCTTATGATCAGGCAGGGGTATAGCATGCCCAGGTATTAGTAATATATGCTATAATGTGCCATCAAACCGGCAGCTACTAAGCCTGTGCACTGCTTTGGCGATCCTATATGCAATGTACTGCAACCATAGGTCAGGCAAAATACAAACCATACCTGTTGCAGTGATCATTTGGGTTCTGTGCCTCAGTGTGAGCAAAGGATCTTAACATCTGCGCCCAGATGCAATTTACTGCTTGATTCCGAAAGGATGTGTGCACTATAAATCCCTAATCGAATCAAATCTATTGCATCCATGCACAGCTGCGCGTTCTGTCTGCCAGGTGACTTCATCATCTCCCTTCTAATGCTAGTGGCAAGTGTTATATGCCCAGGCTCTCCCACTGTCTAGGGCGGGTACCCATTTTGTTGACTCAGGTCTCAGTCATCTGACCTTATTCCTTGCATGGAAGATATTGATTTAATGCAAGTGCCTGCATATGCTAAGTAGAGTACACACACACACACACACACACACACACACACACACACACACACACACACACACACACACACACACACACACACACACACACACACACACACACACACACACACACACACACACACACACACACACACACACACACACACACACACACACACACCCACACCCACACCCACACACCACACACCACACACACACTCCTCCCCACACACACACACCTCACAACACGCCACACCTCACACACACTCCTCCCCACACACACACACCTCACAACACGCCACACAGAAGACGTTGCGAGTTTGTGTCCTGCTAGCATTGTCCCTAAAAATTCTCTCCCTGCTCTCCCTGGCCCCCAGGCACTCCCCCACCCCAGCCACTCTCTCCAGGCTTGGAAAGTGGGATATAGTCACAGAGCAGAACAGTGAGGTAACCAAAGCATGGTTAACTAGGACGGCACCCAGTGGCGTTGCTAGGGGGGGGCTGAACAGTGAGGTAAGCAAAGCGTGGTTAACTGGGTGGCACCCAGTGGCGTTGCTGGGGGGGGGGGCTGAGGGAGCTATAGCCCCGGGTCTTTTGGTTTTGGCCCCAGATAGAATCTCAGGGGCTACAACCAGAAGGCCAGCTAGCCCGAGTCCCAACGGTCCCGACATTAGTGCAAGCCCATATCTTTGCTAGACCTGGCACCAGTAGCTGCCTAGTAGCTGCCTAGCCAGCTGGAGTCTGCAGCAGCTGTAAAATGGGGGAGCAACTCCTCTGTTTTTCACACTGTGTATTGTAATAACAGGTGAGACTAAGACAAGGCTGTCTGGACCTGCATCCCAGAGATGTTTGCTTCCCTATATATCCCTTTCAACTGGCGTCCATGACTTGCTCACTGCGCCCCCTTAAATTCCCTCCCAGTGTGGACACTTGCCATTGCACAACACATCGGATGGTATCACAGATATGTTGAAGACAACAAATAATAAGAACCTCAATACATAGCGACCATCATAAAATTACAATCGAATGGACCTTTGAGTTGGAACACCCAAAGAAAGCGCCTACCCCCAGGTTAGAAATCAACATGGGATGTAATAGACTGCGAATCTCGGACGACCTTCTTAAAGACCTACCACAAATATTCTGAGATAACCCTCAGCGTGAAATGGAAAAACTCCAGTATGAATGGCTTCTAATCCCATTCAAACCAACAAATTGTAAGAAACCCACTGCTAAAAATAAACACACACATGTGTTCAATCATCAAATTCTAAAGAACAAAAAGGAATTAAAAGCTAATATAAATAGATTGAAAAAATAGAGTCTGGAGATAATATAAAACCATGAAACTCCTAATCCGATGATATAAGAACTGGATAAAAATGATAAAGATCAACTTGATACAGGCTGATGCGGAAGAAATATTGGCAGCAATGAAGAACAAAAATAGTAGTGATCTTTGGAAGCTGCTGAATCAAAATCAGAATCAAGCATAACGTCTTATAATCGATGTTGTGGAATCTCATTGGATAAATTATTTTTCAATATTGTACAAGAAAAATTAACAAGATCATCAAAAAAAAAACAAAATTCACCTGATAAAAACGACATCTGGAAAGTCGATTGGAGCCATCAAGAAATGTTCACGCTCATTAAAAAGCTAAACAACTCACGTGCCTCAGGTCCTGACGGTCTAAGCAATGCCATACTGAGATAAAATCCCGGAATACGGGCCACCTTTTGCATGCAATTCTTCACGATTATTGGGAACAACAAAGCTACCCCTGCTACATGGAATACTGCAATATTAATTCCGACTTACAAGCACAGTGATAGAAAACTCCCAAACAACTACCACCCAGTACCGACTTTGGGGAAAGTCTTTGTGACATTACTGTTGAGAAGGTTAACAATCTGGGCCAAAGGAAATAGAAGACAAAACCCAAGACAAACAGGTTTTGTTAAAAATGTTGGAACAAATATTAATCTCTTTTAAACATCTTGAAATCTGAAGCGATAAAAGATAAATCTAACACACATGCAGCCTTTATCAATTTACAGTTAGCATTCGATGCTGTAAATAGAACAAAACTATGGGCAAAATTGACAGCTTGGAATTGCCCATCTGATATACTGGAACCGATTAAGGCACTTTATTCCAACACTTTGATTGAAATTAGACTAACTCAACAAGGAATCCTGTCAAAGGAAATTCAAAGTTGGAACGGCCTAAAGTGGGATGCACCTTGGCAGCAACGATTTTTAACCTTTATACATCGGACATTGCAGAGAATCAACAAAATATTATAACAAACCCGCCAAAAATAAACGGAGTACAGTTGCCATACAGGATTTATGCTGACAGCTTGGTTATTTTGGATAAAAGCCAAGTTGGCCTCCAGAGAAGACTCCAATCGCTGGAAGCGTATATAAAAATGAATAATCTAAAAATAAACATAAAGAAATCGCAAGTATTGTCTCTAAACTATCATCGAAATGGACGAGCACAATCCAAACCCCTGACGATATTCCTGGAAGGAAAAGAATTGGAGAATGTTAAATCAATAAACTATCTAGGGATAAAAATGTATCAATCAGAAACTGAAAAAGAATGGCAACTTCTCTTAAAATCCAAAGCCCTATCCCTGGCGCGTCCAGGTTTATTATTGCACATAAAATACGGAAAATGTTCACCACAACCCATTATCACCTACTACAGACAGAACATTTCGGCCATTCTAATATATGGTAGTGAAGCCATGCTGAACATTCCACGCAATATCTGGGAACAATTGGAAGGAATTGTATGGCGCAAGATTCTTGCTCTACCCTCGACATACCCAATGCCGTAAATTCGCAATGAACTAGCCTTGCAATCCTTGGAATCATTGAGGAACTGGAAATACCGGGACCTATATATAAAAATACTCAGAAATGAAGACATACCTTCCATCGAAATATTACGTGAAAAACATCAGGGGCAGAGAACTTCCTCAACTTGGGGGAAGGGTTTGGGCCTCGTGTTTACATGGAACGCCGCTCCGTCAAAGCTGTTTTTGCCGGAGCACAGCTCCATCTTGTTCTGGCCCAATTCCTTCTCTAAAAAAGAGTGCATATAGAAAGGCATGGAATGCCAAGCAGAGCACCAGCTCCTTTTGTAACTAACATTCTTACATCCACAGACAAACCCTCACAATTTATAGGCAGATACTTTGGTATGGGAGGTGAGGTGGATCGGGTTAAAGGTGGGTACTGACGAAGGCGAGGAGGGAGTCCCTCTTTTATGTTGATGGCTTTCTTGCCTTTTTGTCTTCAAAATCTGGTCATCCTTTCCCGGATGAGCCCTGCAGCCGGGCCCTTCTGTCCCCTTTCTTTGCTAACTCTGGTACCATTGCCTGGAGATCAGTATTCTAAAGCTGCAACGGATCAGAACTACCTTCTGAAAACATCCTTTTAAAACAGGCCCTGCGGTCAAGGTGGCATTTGGCAATGCATGTCTGTGCTTATTTGGTAATTCAATTCACCCCCATCTCTGGTACGCCAGTGTTTCTATTGCATCTGTTTTTCTCGCTTTCATGGCTACTAGGCCGCCCGGTGAGTTTGTGTTCCTGCTGTGCAGTCTCTCCAATATCTTCCATCCTTACCTCTCTGCCACCCCTATGGCACTCACCCTCTCCCCTATCTATTCTAACTGCTATACTATCGCCTCTCACCCCCCTCTCATGAGGTCTGGAAGGAAAACATTTAAAACAGACATCCTGACCACTAATCCTGGCCTACCCAATGCAGACACCTACGTCAGTGCAACTTCCAGACAGATTCTCACTGACATCCTCTTTTCTGTCCCCTCTCCAGATCATTGGACTCCTCATCTTATCTCTACTCTCACTACTCTCACATCTTCACCCATTAATGGTGGCACTAGATGGGAAGTGCTCTTGGTGGGTTTCTCATCATCCAGGTGTATCATTAATGTCTATCCAGTGGCACTATCATGGCTCAGGGTCCTAAACCCAACCTTCTCTTCTTCGACCTGCGCTTGCTGTCCCTCATCAACTTCCTTCCCCCTGCATTTCTCTGCATTTCTCTGCATTTCTCTCTCCCTCTCCATTCCCTCCTCTGGTCCTACCCACTTGGCTGGGCACACTCTCGATGCCTTGATCCACACTGATCTTTTGCTCTATTCTCCACTCACCACCCCACTCTCCTGGTCAGACCACTCCTGCCTCTCCTCTCACCTTGGTCCTCTGTCGGCTGATCACACCTCCCCCAACTCCTCCAACTCTGCGAACCTTGTTCACAGATATGTGCGTGATAAAATGAGTGTCAGCTGCTGCCTTCGCATCCACCTTCAGCTCCACTCTACCTCCGACTCCGCTCTCAGTAACCTCCATCAATAACACTCTCGGCATTCTTGCCCCATTCTTGCCCCAGTCATGAGGATCTGCTGAAAACATGCCTCTAAGTGTAACAACGGGTATGATTCTGAACTTGGAGCCAGGAAACTTAAGTGCAGAGCTATGTGATGGAAGTGGAAGACCACAGGCTCGCCCTCTGACAAACTAGCCTGTTGCCTGCTCCAAAGGCATTACCGACTCTCCATTCGATGCAAGAAAAGGGCCCACAACCAGACTCACATCGCTGGGACATCCAACAACACGGCTGAACTCTTTAAAATCTGCAAGGAACGAGCTAACCCTTCCGAAGTCTCCACCTCCCCTTTTTCCACCCAAGCCCTCTGCAATGCATTGACGACACATTTCACTGCTAAAATTCAGGACATCCTGATCACTCTCTCTTCCCTTTACCTCCCCTTCCCCCATCCTCCCACCACCTATGGCCTCCCATCCCCCCTCTGCCTTTCTCTGTTCCTCCTCTCGTATCACATCCAATGAGGTAACTGGAGTTGTCTGCTCTATGAAGGTCTCATCCAAACAGGTGCCCCTCTGTTCTTCCTGAACCAATAAGGACAAAATCTTATCTCTTGTGCCTGCAGTTGCAAATTTTTGCAATCACTCCTTTGCTACTGGTTCTTTACTCTCTTCCCTCAAGCGCTCTCTTGTGCGCCCCTACTGAAAAAACCTTCCACCAACCTTTCATGTCCAGCTAACTACCGCCCCATCTCGATCACTATCTTCCTTGGGAAACTCTGGAGAAGCTAGTCTCCCCCAAACTGACCCAGCACACTGAGTTTGCCAATTGCCTACATGACCATCAATCTAGATTCCGAGCATCCAGAGGCACGGAAACAGCTCTATTGAACACCCGCAAAGAACTGCTTGCATCCCTCGATTCTAACTCTCCAGCTGTTCTTATTCTACTTGATCTCTCCTCTGTATTCGACACGGTCAGCCACTCGCCGTCATAAAATAGCTCCATGATACCCTGGGTATCTCGTAGCGGGCACTGAATTGGCTGACCTGCTTCCTCAATGACAGTCCCTCTCAGGTTATCCTGGGCTCTTTCTCCTCTCGCACCTCTGTCTCCACCTATGGCATTCCCCAGGGCCCCAACATTTCTCTGTGGCTCTTCAACATCTATCTTGCTGCACTGGCACACCTGATTTCCACTTCTTCCTCTTACTTCTAGTGTCATGCAGATGACACAGAACTCTTCTTCAAACTGCCCTCTGATCCTCTCCTTACTTCCTCCATCCTTCCTGACTGCCTATCTGCCATCCAGTCCTGGTGTACCTCCAATGATCTCTGCCTCAATGCCAGCAAAATTGAGATCCAACCCATTGGGACTCCTGCTCCCTCTTTCTTCCCCTCACTCTGGCCATCCTCTTTGGGCTCTCCCCCTTATCCTTCATCTGAAGCGAGAAACCTTGGAGTCATCTTCGACTCCCCTCTTTCCTTCATTCCTCACGTCCTGGACCTTGTCACGAAGGCCCATTTCCAACTCTACCTTCTCAGATGCATCCTTCTTTTCCACACTTTCCGCCACGAAGCTCAATGTCTCCAGAGCTCTGGTTCTCTCTAGGCTGCACTACTGCAACAACCTCGTCCTCAATCTACCCTCTTCCTCTCAACTTCCCCTCCAGCTTATCCAGAATAGGGCTGAAAGACTTATCCTTGGCCTCAAGCCCAAGAACCACATCTCTCCAGCCATAAAATCTCTCCATTGGCTCCTGGTTGCTGCAAAGATCAAATTGCATCATTCATAAGGCTGTCTAGGGCCAGGTACCACGCTGTCTACAACTGGTTCTCACCAAATACACTCCATCCAGATCTTAAGTGGCCCTCAGGATCCTGGCCTCCCACCCCAATAGCCTCCAGCCTACGACCACCCCTAGCACTTGCCATTTGGCTCGAACTGGCCTGTGCTTTCTGACAGGCTTGCACTTATTGTTCGTGCCAGTTGACCACTCGTACCAAGTGAAATCTGCCAGGCACTTACAGCTGCTTGCAACTTATTCCCTAGCACTTTCCTTCGTGGCACTCCTAGCACTTACCCTCCCCTATCTCATTCCCTCTCCCTCTCTCTGCACTTGCACGCTCTGAATACTCAAAAGGCCTAGTAGGACCGCCTCTCTCTTTCTTCATTGTTATTATGATTGCCTTTCATTCCTATGTCCACTCCCTGCTGCCCTGTGGGCGCTTTGAAACACAATTTACTTGATATATAAGCGCCTTACAAATGCACAATAAATAAATAAATAAACTTGCTTAATACTAATTAACGGTAACTCAGTGGAGCTCACAGATTATGCATATACATTGGGTCTCATTCCAAGTCTGGCGGTAACTGAGCCGGAAAAACCAGCAGGTTGCTGCCAGACTTGGAATTAATTACCGGCTCTGGGATTGCCTGAATTACCGGGGCACAACAGCCAGAGCCAGCTTTCCGTAACTCCCCATTCCCATGGACTTACTCCATGGGAATGGGGGCCGTGGAAACACCGGCACCATGCGGTAATGGCACCCAGGTTTCCACGTCTCTCTGCGGCCGGTGGCGTTACAGCCACCAGGACAGACCCGCCGGGTGTAACACCACCGGCCGCAGAACTCGTAGTTAGCCGGTCTGGACACAGTGGCGGTACGGTTTTACCGGCACCGTTAAATCCGAACCGGCTAACAATGGATTAGAGCACAGATGCGACCCAAGGGCGAGTAGCGCTATGTAAGAATACAAATAAATCATATCTGTGGCCTAGTATTTCTGCAGCTCTTCCTTCATTCTCTGCTGGGCTCTTGACACACTTGAGGGGCGTGGAATCTAAGTGTATGTGTCTAGAAAGTTGTCTCTTAATTGATTCAGAAAAGTTTGCACTTGGTGTAAAACTAAACGCTGGATGGGGGGCATGCAACCGACAGTTTAAATGGTTAACTGTGTCACCAAGAAACCTGGGCTCAGATCCCAGCTTCACACCCGACCAAACTGTGTGATCCTGGGCAAATCAGCACATAACACACTGTCAGTTGAGTGTCCACTTTAAACAGCCTCCTTCACACACTGTTTGAAAGACCATTGATTTGTGATGGTAGATTTGACTTCTTGTATCACATTCATGTTTTTTAAGCGCTTCACGCAGGATTCCACCAGTTTCTAAGCGCTGTACTGAAAGATTGCATCCTATTCTATTTTAATGGTACTCAATTTATCAACCTCAGAAGGCTGAAGGGGTGAGTCGGCCGTATCGGGATTTGGACTTGCCAATTCCTGGCTAGCACCAAGTGTGAAGTGACCCCTCAAACTGTATGTTCACATCACAGGCTGGACTGTCCCTTGGCTCATTCGTGGCAGTGCCCCTTTTGAGCAATAGTTCTTGCCTCAGAGAAAAGTGAAATACATGCTTTAAGAATACCTTTAAAGGACCCTTTCTTCCCAATATGTGTGAACTGACCAATAGAAACATTCTCTAACCCAGCGGTCTACAACCTTTGGCTCGCCTGATAGTTTGGACTTCAAATCCCATCAGCCCTATTCCTCATAGTCAATGGTGAGGCAGCATGGGAGTCGTAGTCTATAACAGCTGGAGAGCCACAGGTTGTACATTGCTGCTCTAACCTTTGGCAAAAGATGTTTGTGCTTGGTGGCTAGACTCGGACTGGCCTAAATGGCAATAGGGCAATGCCATCATGGCTGCCCCAGCAGGCTAGTAGTGGGCTAGTTTGTTGGGACAGTATGAGCCAGTGTGATGCCTTAGAGCACTGCGAAAGCTGGGAGTTTTCATCAATGTCAGTGGCCAAAGGGCCTCATTAGGAGGTTGGAGGTAGTCATGGTGCTATTAGCGCTATGACTACCTCCAATACCAGTACCGAGTCCGCCCTCGTTCAATGGGGACTTACCGGTCTATTCCAACCTTTGCGAGACCGGTAAGTCCCTATTAAAAAAGCCATTCCCCATTCCCATTTCAGCCCCCATAGGGCTCAATGGGAAGGCGCTAATAACGGTACTGCAATTGTGGTACCATTATTAGCTCTGAAGTCCCTTAACGGGCCCCGTTGAAGGGACCCACTAAGGGACCTCGGAATAAGGTGCAAAGGGATTACCGGCACCAATGTCCTTAACGGTGCCCAGTATCCCTTTGCGCCCACCTCGTAATGAGGCCCAGGCCCTCATTACGAGGTTGGAGGTAACCATCGCGCATTTAGCGGCATGGCTGCCTCCTTACCGCATACCGGGCCCAGGTTCCTCAGATGAGGACTTACTGGGCCATCCCAACCTTGGCGGACCCGGCAATTCCTCATCCGAGGAATCCGGACCCGGTCCATCCCCATTCGAGCCCCCATAGGGCTCAATGGGAATGGGGAAGGAGCTAACAACGGGCCCGTTTATAACGGGCCCGTTGTTAGCTCCCTGGTCTCCTCGTGGGACCAGGTAAGGACGCCTGGTTTTACCAGGCGCCCATTGCGGGTCCCGCAAGGAGACCTCGTAATAGGGCAGAATGGGTTTACTGGTAAACCCATTCTGCCAACCTCGTATGAGGGCCAGAATCTTACATAAACCGTTTAGTTTTGAAGAGGAAGGGTATTTTCTGTTAACTCCTAGTGCAAATGTGATGGGGTAAAAGGGAAGAAAAAAAACACATTTTTAAACCACCAGAACAGCCAGTCATGTTTTAATTACTCTTCAGGGGTCATTCAAAGTTAATTGTATTTTTTCCTGGCCATAAACCATAACCCTTGAATCCTATCCTGTCATTATCATTTGCAGGTGTAATGAGCAGCTTGGACAATCCCTAAATGATACGATTTTCAGTAACACTTGATGAGGTGACAGGGCAGTTTCTAGCCAAAGTGTCACGTCTCAAAACATTCAATTCAGAGTTCTCGGGTTTCCCGTTGCCATGTATGAGAAGGCCACCCCAGCCCTTGCTTGGGATTCTGGGGTTTGTAGTTTTCCTAAATTTCAACTTTGAAAGAAAAAACGACAAGACCCAGAATTCAAAGAAAAAAAGCAGAACTGGATGGCCTTCTCACGCATGGTCAGGGTAGACAAGAGCTGTGTCGAATACACTTACCAGTAAAAAAGAGGAACTAAAAAAAGTAATGTGCTCCATTGTCGCATCCAAGAACTCCCAGACATCGCCCACATGAGGTCCTGCCTGCTTCATCACCACTCCCCACCTATCCTATATGATCTTGTGCACGTGGCACTTTGTCGCAAATCAGCCCCCGCGGAGGGCCCTCCTCCACACAGCTGATTTGGCTCCTGGCCACTGGCCTGCGTTGGCTACTGACTGATTGCTCTTACCATGGGGTGCCGGGTGCTCTCCATTCCCCGGCATCATTGGGTTCCCAGTCTGGTTCTTGGGGGCGAATAGCTTCATGACGAATTCCATGGGACACAGTGACACGTTGCCTTCTGAAGGTGAGATATCTGTAAAGAAGGGGAGTGCGTCACAGTGGGTATGCTTGCTGTTTCCAAGTATCGCACACACTATAAGCATGAGTAAAGTATAGTCACAAATTGTGGTATGAGTAAAGTATGGTAAATAATTGGGGCATGAGTAAAGTATAGCCACAAATTGTGGTATGAGTAAAGTATGGTAAATAATTGGGGCATGAGTAAAGTATGGTAAAGAATCAGGGCATGAGTAAAGTATAGTCACAAATTGTGGTATGAGTAAAGTATGGTAAATAATTGGGGCATGAGTAAAGTATGGTAAAGAATTAGGGCATGAGTAAAGTATAGCCACAAATTGTGGTATGAGTAAAGTATGGTAAATATTTGGGGCATGAGTAAAGTATGGTAAATAATTGGGGCATGAGTAAAGTATGGTAAATAATTGGGGCATGAGTAAAGTATGGTAAATAATTGGGGCATGAGTAAAGTATGGTAAATAATTGGGGCATGAGTAAAGTATAGCCACAAATTGTGGTATGAGTAAAGTATGGTAAATAATTGGGGCATGAGTAAAGTATGGTAAATAATTGGGGCATGAGTAAAGTATGGTAAATAATTGGGGCATGAGTAAAGTATAGCCACAAATTGTGGTATGAGTAAAGTATGGTAAATAATTGGGGCATGAGTAAAGTATGGTAAAGAATCAGGGCATGAGTAAAGTATAGTCACAAATTGTGGTATGAGTAAAGTATGGTAAATAATTGGGGCATGAGTAAAGTATGGTAAAGAATTAGGGCATGAGTAAAGTATAGCCACAAATTGTGGTATGAGTAAAGTATGGTAAATATTTGGGGCATGAGTAAAGTATGGTAAAGAATCAGGGCATGAGTAAAGTATAGTCACAAATTGTGGTATGAGTTAAGTATGGTAAATACTTGGGGCATGAGTAAAGTATGGTAAAGAATTAGGGCAGGAGTAAAGTATGGTAAAGAATTAGGGCATGAGTAAAGTGTAGTCACAAATTGGGGCATGAGTAAAGTATGGTAAATAATTGGGGCATGAGTAAAGTATGGTAAAGAATTAGGGCATGAGTAAAGTGTAGTCACAAATTGGGGCATGAGTAAAGTATGGTAAATAATTGGGGCATCAGTCAAGTATGGTAAAGAATTGAGCATGAATAATTATGTTAGATAATTGGTGCATGGGTAAAGTAGGGTCAAGAGTTGGGGCATGAGTAAAGTATGGTAAAGAGTTGAGCCACAAGTGAATTATGGTAAAGAATTGGGGCATGAGTAAAGTATGGTAAAACATTTGGGCATGGTTAAAGTATGGTGAAGAATTGGGCCATAAGTAAATTATGGTAGATAATTGGGACGTGAGTAAAGCATGGTAAAGAATTGGGGCATGAGTAACGGATGGTAAAGAGTTGGGATACGTGTAAAGTATGGTAAAGAATTGGGCCATGAGTGTTGTATGTTAAATAATTGAGCCATGAGTTAAGTATAGTAACACATTGGGGCATGTTTAAAGTATGGGTCAAAAGTTGGGGCATGAGTAAAGTATGGTAGAGAGTTGAGCCACAAGTGAATTATGGTAGAGAATTGAGGCATGAGTAAAGTATGGTAAAGTATCGAGCCATGAATAAAGTATGGTAAATCATTGGGGCATGAGTGAAGTATGGTAGAGCAATGGGCCATGAGTAAGGGATGGTAAAAAGTTGGGGCAAGAGTTAAGTATGGTAAAGAGTTGGGGCATGAGTAAACGCTGGTAAAGGATTGGGGCATGAGGAAAGCATGGTAAATAATTGGTGCATGAGGAACATATGGTAACTAATTGGGGCATGAGTTAAGTATAGTAAGGGTGAGGGCATGAGCTTGAGTATGTTATAAGTAAGACAAAGGCAGTAAGGATAGGTAGAAAAGGTTGCTGTATGGGAGGGTCTGCTGGAATAGGTATGGTAGGAATGCAGGGATGGACGGCAAACTATCAGATGAGATATGGAGTGGCCAGGGAGGAAGGACGCAAAGGACAGTTGAGTGAGAAGAAGGACAAATTGAGTGGTAGAGGCTGGAATAACTTGAGATATGGTCAGGAAATAGAGGAATGGAGGTGGATGAGATCAAATGGATGATGGAGAGTTCTGTCGATGGCAATTGATTGGTGGCAATCCTGAATGCATGCGCGGAGGGTCGTTGGTGGGAGTTAGTGTGTGCACTCCCAGGGGATGGGTGTGTACTCACCAGTAATGCCTGTGTACTTACAAGCTATGGCTATAGCTAGGTACGAGTTGGGTTCGTTTTCACAGGAGATGGGTGAGTCCTTGGAGGTTATACATGAGTACACAAAGAAACCTGATGTGTGCTCAGAGGAGATGGGGGCGTTCGTGAGATGGGTGTGAATCTTCTGGAGACAGGTCTCTACTCAAAGGAGATTGATATGTACTCACAGGAGATGGATGGGATGCATTTGACACCATAGGGGGTCTCGCAGCACTTCTGTTGCCTATCACAGGTCACATCCGTAGAGCAGTTCCGGAAGGAGTTGAGGTTGGGGAAGCCTTCTGGTGTTCCTGGGAATCCAGGTAAGTTGCCTGAAGCATTCAGTTTCCGCAAAACATCTTCTACACATACCGGGGCACTGCCTTTCGGAGCAGTGGGATCTAGAGTGGGAGGGGAACAGAAGCACATGACATTAAAACCTTGGATGATGAATCTACTAATGCCAAGAGGTTTTCTTGGCAAAGCATTTACCACTAAACACCCAATCCACCAGAGTACCTCTTAATGTCTTACTCATATAACCTCAGGAGGACCAGGGCCTCTGAGAGTTCAGGGTTAACAGTAGTATTAAGGTGGTGTCCCTTGGGGGGGGCGTGGCCAACCTCCATGTAAGAAAGCCGGACTTTGATACAGCTCCGCTGATGTGACCATCGTTCTGCCGTATATCTGCAACCTAGCCATGGTGAAACAGCATAAACAACCCACGAACCCGGAGCTACCGAGTGACCTACCGACTGCAGTTTCGGACCCCTCCGTGCCCCCATGAGGAGAAACACCGTTGCGCACGGAGAAGGAGCGAGCCGGAAAATGGCGGCCGCCTGTTGTTCGCCTGAGGACTGAGCCCCGCGCCCAGCACCGAAACGCAGCACTAGCGAAGAGGCTTGCCCCAGCTGTAACAGATCCTGGCGAGGACAACGGGAGCTGTGCTGCTAGCCCTGCCTGGCTGACGAGCACACTGCGCCGCGTCCTGCGGAGGAGAATCGGGACCTGCATCCGGGGGCCCTACGGTGCGGGACCTGCAGCACGAGCGGGGAGCGAGGACGGCGGCTGCACACCAAGGAGAGCCGAGGCCCGGAGCCGTCGTGCGACATCAAACGAGAGGTAAGGAGTGGGAGGTGGGGGCTGGAAGGCTAGCCCAACACAGTACCGGGCGGCGCAGCCCCCACCTGATCCTCCACACAGCCTCTGCTTGGGAGACTGTGCATCGAGGGGGCCCCACGCAAACAAAGCCCAGTGCGGCGGGCGGTGTCCACAGCACCTCGCTAAGCAGGCTGCAACTGGCCCAAAAGGAGACCAGGAGGGGGTGAAAAGCCCCAACATTTGTCAGCACCAAGCCAAACACTTAACAATATCACGTCAGTAGGGGGGAGACATCAAAAGCCCACACCACCCGCGATTCAACTGTAGCACTCGGGGATGAAATCCAACATTTAAAGTGAGCCGATTGAAGGAACGCATGTAAGGATTGGGCCATCATACAGACATAGGAGCACCCCCCACCTTGTCAGAGGGCTTCATCTCTCATCAAATATCATTAACAAGGTATGCAGATACATTATACAGACCCAATGTGTACTGTGGCTAAGTACAAATTAAGTGAATATAACATTCATATCCCACATATAGGGAAGCATTGATACCTAGCATCCATTGCGGTGTGCGGCGCCCCTTGCCGACCTTGCTGCGGCACCCGCAGAACAACGCGAGCCTAGCCCACAGGCAATGAGGGACCTACCTTAACAATCCACGCGAGACAGCTCCCGGCGAAGCTGGCTGAGGCGGAGGGCACAAACGCATGAAACACGCCCGGGGCCTGGGGCACTGAGTGGACTGGCACACGGAGTGACAGATCAAGATAGTGGCCAACACACGACCAGTTTGCCCGACACACCTAGGGGATCCCCCCTGGGCACCATTAGACCGGCACCCCACCAGGGATAGAATGGGGCCACATCACGGAACCCTGCGGGGCGGAGCTAGCGAACACCACAACAGTACGGCTACGTAAGCTAAGAAACAGAGCTCATAATCGTATAATAGCTATACAGCCCGAAGCAGCCACTGGCGCTATTCGCACAGCTGAAGTTGGGCACGGCAAGCTTGCCAGTGAGTAAGGGGATGTCCGTAAAAACTGCCAGAGGCAAACACATGCAGACAACTATGGAGACCTTCGCAGCCACAGGTGCCTCCAAACCAGACGACACAAACACGACCTCCACCACGGCCGGGGAAGTGCCTGCTGAACCTGCAAACTCGCAGTTCCTAGAAGCCATCATGGCACTTCAAAAAACTATGGAGAGCAAAATAGATGCCGTGGCTATTGACTTAAATCTGCTTAGACAAGACGTGCGCGCTATCGCTGGCAGAACGGAGGCACTGGAAAACACAGAGGCCAAAACCCACCTCTTGAGAGAGGTAGACGCCTTGACCCAAAAAGTAAAGAACCTCGACGATAGAGCAGATGAGGCGGAGGGGCGTGCACGCCGTAACAACATTAGAATTATTGGACTGCCGGAGGGAATCGAAGGAAACTACCCCACTAACTACGTGGAGAATTTGCTACTGCAATTAGTCGGAGCTGGGAAGTTATCACAGGGGTTCACCATTGAAAGGGCGCATCGATCCCTCACCAAACGCCCACCACCAGGAAATCCACCAAGGCCAATAATTTCCAAAGTCCTCAATTATAAAGATAGGGAGACGATTCTAGCCCATTCAAGATCGGGTGGCCGCATAGAAAGAGACTCTGCAAAAATCGCCATTTACTCGGACTATACCCTCCTGGTACAAAGAAGCAGATCCCAATACTCCCACATCAAGACGAGACTCAAAGAAGCGGGCTTGCGATACATGCTACTGTACCCGGCGAGATTGAAGGTCATCCTAAATAATAAAACACACATATTCGATATACCTGCAGAGGCAAACGAATGGATGGATATTGAGCAGATCCCAGACATAGAGGGAAGGCAACGCAAAACAAAAGGAAATGGCACCTCCCAAAAAAAAACAACTAACACCACTCTATGATAAGAAAAAGGAAGCAACCAGAACTTGCCGATTGCGGCATCATTGAGTGACTCGAAGCTGATCGAATAAGTGCTGCCCGGTAACAGATACTAGCGAAGCGGTTGCCCGGCACCCCTGAATCTCTTTGGGTAGTTAACCCGCCTGTAGGGCACCAGGAGACCTTAGGTCGAATGGAGCGGAAACGGGATAATCAGAACGGGGGCAGCCCCGCTAGACTAGTTTTGTTAGTTGTGAACTTCAAGTTTATTGTTAGTTTCCCTTTAGGGTATGTTTACCTGCCCGTATGGCACCAGGAGACCATGTTTGGTCCAACGGAGCAGAAACGGGACTGTCATAACGAGGGCAACCTCGCTGGGCCAGTTTTATGTTGGGGGAGTTTACAGTTAAAGGGGGGAGGGGAAAGGGGCGTTAGTTCCAATGTTGGGAACATACACTGGGAAATGCCAAGACCACGGGATCCATCCATACGCAATGCAGCACTAACAAGACCTCGAGCTCCACCTACCACATACAACAATCCACATAACACCTATGGCTGACACAATAAAGGTCGTCACTTGGAACGTCAGAGGCCTGAACAGCTTTGTTAAACAACGGGGTGTCCAAACCTACTTGAAGAGATGCAAGGTCGGAATCGCCATGCTACAAGAGACTCACTTAACTGCAAAGAAACTGGAAGCCCTGGCCAAAACTTCGCATGGTACCTTAGTGGGTTCTGCTTACTCCTCCTTGCCAGAGGGGTTCTGATCTGGATTGCCCCGACTGTCCCTTTCAGTCTTACTAGCACTAAAACAGACAACGAGGGGAGGATGGTGGTAGTGTGTGGCTCCATCGAGGGCAAAGAGTTATGCCTAGTCAGCACTTACGCACCCAACCATGACGCGAATACCTTCTTCCACTCCCTTTATACGCGCCTTAGCACATATATGGATAGAATCATGATATGGGGGGCGACCATAACTGTACCCTTGACCCTTTACTGGATAGATCCGACAACAAACACGATCGTCCCTCCCCTCCGGCCAAAATTCTTTCCAAACTAGTCCAACAGTTGCAACTAAGTGATCTTTGGAGGGACCAACACCCGGAGCAACGCGAGTATTCCTTCTATTCCCCACCACACGTCGTACACACCAGGCTGGACTACATTTTTCTCAGCCTAAAACAACAGTCTATATTTGTTGATGCGCGCTACTTGCCCAGGGTGCTGTCTGACCACACTCCCCTGATGGTCACCTGGGAGGTGTTCCCGCCTAAACCCTCTGTACCCACATGGAGGCTGAGGGCTGAGGCCTTACTTGATACTGCATTCCGAGAACGCATAAGGGATAGTACTGAGGAATATTGGCAAAATAACTTGCATAGCGTTAAATATATGAGCACAACCTGGGAAGCATACAAGGTGGTCATGAGGGGCGAGATGATCACAGCTGTTGGGGGTGCCCAGAGATCCATTACAACCTTGCTAGAGCATGCAGAGAGGGACCTGAGTAAGCTTGAAGGCAGGGCTGACCCAACCCCTGATTAATCACAAAAAATTACCGAACTCAGACAAACATGCCTAACTCATTGGGAATCCCTCGGTAAACTGAGCTACGCCAAGCACACAGAGAGAATCCATGCCCTGGGGGACAAGCCAGGGAAACTCTTGGCCTGGCTCTATAAAAGGGAGACCCCCAGGCCACCCATTTGCCACATACTCACACCAGACGGCACCGCCGTGCATACCCAACAAGAAATTAATTTGTTTTTTTCTGACTTCTACCGTAACCTGTACTCCGAGGCCCCGCCCCCCTCTGACACCGGGATCGTAGACGCCCTTGACGTCATCGACCTGCCTAAATTAGACTCACATATGGCTGAGACCCTAGACGAGCCCGTCACTCCCGACGAGGTCAGGGTGGTAATTAGATCGCTACCAGCTGGGAAAGCCCCGGGCTTGGATGGCCTCCCGGGGGAGTTTTACAAGACCTATGAGGAGATGCTCGCCCCTATATTAGCCCAAGTCTTTAACGAAGCCTTCGAGCGTGGCATCCTCCCGGACTCCCTCAGTGAGGCCGTGATAATACCCTTGCTGAAACCTGGGAAGGACGGGGCAGATTGTGGTTCATACAGTAATCCCACTGTTGATCCATCAAGATCAAACTGGTTATGTCCCAGGGCGTTCCATTACGGAGAACCTGCGCCGGTTACATCATGTCATTTACAGCACCGATGGAAGGCCACAGAAACTTGCAGTGGCTTCACTAGATGCCATCAAAGCTTTTGACTCCGTGAGGTGGGAATGGTTATATGCTACCATGGCCAAAATGCGGATAGGCCCTGTATTTCTAAAATGGACCCAGTTAGTTTATGCTAACCCCACTGCGACAGTACGCACCAACAAAACCTATTCCGCATAATGGTCCCTACACAGAGGCACCCGCCAAGGTTGCCCACTGTCCCCCATGTTATACATTATTGCAGCGGAACCGGTGGCAGCTTACCTGAGACAAGAATACGGGGAGGGGGGCATTAAGATAGACGGGGTGACCCACCTCGTCTCTATGTACGCTGATGACACCCTTTTGTACCTCCAAGACCCTGAGCACCTCCTGCCCTACATCTTAGAAACCCTGGACTGCTTCCACAAGCACACCGGGATCCAGATTAATAGAAGCAAATCTTGCCTTTACCCCCTAGCAGCACTACACAGTGATGAATGCGGATCTCTCGCCCCTCTAGATCTCGAATGGCAGGTGACATCTTTCAAATATTTGGGGATAACCATACATCGTAACCCCTGCACAGAACACATCCATAATACTGTAAAAGCCAAAGACTCTCTCACTAAATCCATGGAATTCTGGGGGCGGCTCCCGCTTTCAATGGCCGGGAGGGCTGGTCTCCTTAAGATGGTCGCCCTTCCCCGCCTATTACATAACTTCACCAACGTCCCCTTCAACACCCCCCCTCGTTCTTTAAAGACCTCAACAAACTCTGTAGGGGCTTCCTCTGGCAGGGAGGTAGGCACAGGGTGGCATTGGAGACTCTCCAGAGACCATACGAGAGGGGCGGATTGAAGATCCCCAATTTCGAACTCTACTTTCTTGCTAGCCAGCTGAGACATGTCACGCAATGGATGGCCGATGAGAGCACGACGGACACTCGCCTCCTCCAACCGGCCCTCCCCCGACTGTTATTAAGAGACATACTGTGGGCCAGAGAGGGTGCCCTGAGCCACTGCCGGTACGTCATCAAGCTCGGGATCCGGCTTTGGAAAAGGACCTGTAAACTGGTTGGGTCAGAAGATCTGTATTCCCTACAGATCCCCATTGCAGCACTTATGACTAATCACTCCTGGGGGCAACTTGAAACACGCACACAGTAGGAGCCCTTCGGGGTGGCCAAACTAGGGGAACTGATCCAAGAAAAGGAAATCTTAACTTTCCCGGAACTCTGCAAGGCCACAGGCCTCCCGGCAGGGCAGTTCCTCTTGCACAGGGTAGTTGTACAGGCCTTGAACAATAGATGGCCGGTCACTGCCGACCAGACTGAGGAAAATGAATGCATCGAAACGATACTGAACTCCGCTGAGGGGGGCCATGAAACCTCACGTATCTACGAGGCCCTACTGTGGGGCACGACCAGGGACAACCTCAATTACAGGAACAAATGGGAAACAGAACTGGGCCTTGTTTTTGAAGACAAAGACTGGGGTGATATAACCCACTACCATAAGAAACTCTCCAGAAACGCCTGCTTGCAGCTCATCCAGCTGTATATCACCAATAGAGCGTACCTCACGCCAGAAGTCATATCAAGATTCACAGGTGCTGAAACCCAATTATGCCCCAAATGCAGTGAGCCCAGGGCTGGAATGACTCACATGTTCTGGTGTTGCCCAGTGATTAGGGAGTTCTGGTCGCAAGTAAAGGAAAGAGTGGCTGGCGCAGACATCAAAGTTGAGGTGGATGAGCCCACGGCCTGTATCCTGGGCAGATATAGGTGTAACAGGAAGAATAAGCTTCTAAATAAGCTCAGAGACCTTATATACATAACTGCTAAAAGGCGCATAGCCATGGGGTGGAAAAGCTATAGAGGGCTGCTTATGCCCCTATGCTGGGGAGATCTTATGAAGTGGATAACAGCTGAAACCGCGGCTTGGAAGACAGCGATCCAAGTTCAGAGACTAGACTCCAGCGAGGAGCTGCACCGTTGGGTGGCCCTGACAGTACCCCTGCTCCACCCTGAGTTGGATGATAGTGTGCTAGACGGAGAAGGTGGCCCGGACTGGGGCACGGACTCGAGAGGAACAGTGAACTAACCGTGGTCTTGGGGGGATGGGGGAGGGGAGGGCGGGGGGGAGTTGGGATTTATATTTCTGATATGCTTGACCTGTTGCCAATGATATTGGTTCTGTTATTTCATATTATTAAACCAATAAAGAAATAAAAAAAATAAAAAAGGTGGTGTCCCTTGGCCCCATCATTCCGTATCGTTCTAACAAAAAGTGCCCTCCTGCTCTCTGGTAATCTGCGACTCACCTTTTTCTCTCATTCGGAAGTGGTCTCTGGCTTCCTGATGCCACCTTGTTCTGGTAATTGTCTAGATTCCTCTCTCTTGTCCCACAGTGAGCCACAGATCTTCTGATGGTCTTTCATTGTTCACTTCTGTACTGCTAATCTTCTCACTCACTCTATGGTGACCACCTGTTTCCATGGTGTCCGAGTTATTTCCATGCTCTGTAGCTGACATTGCGTTTCCTTTCAATGGTGGCATATTGGTCTCCAGCTTCCCTCAGCACTCACCATGCTCTACAGTTAATCTCCTCACTCATTCTATGGTGACTGCCTGTTCCCATGGTGCCCGAGTTCTTGCCATGCTCTGTGGCTGGAGTTGCGTTTCCTTTCTATGGTGGTGTCTTGGTCTCCAGCTTCCCCCAGCCCTCACCATGCTCTACTGCTAATCTTCTCACTCACTCTATGGTGACCACCTGTTCCCATGGTGCCTGAGTTATTGCCATGCTCTGTGGCTGACGTTGCGTTTCCTTTCTACAGTGGCGTCTTGGTCTGCAGCTTCCCCCAGCCCTCATCATGCTCTACTGCTGATCCTCTCACTCATTCTATGGTGACCACCTGTTCCCATGGTGCCCGAGTTCTTGCCATGCTCTGTGGCTGGAGTTGCGTTTCCTTTCTATGGTTGCATATGGGTCTCCAGATTCCCCCAGCCCTCATCATGCTCTACTGCTAATCTCCTCACTCACTCTATGGTGACCACCTGTTCCCATGGTGCCTGAGTTATTGCCATGCTCTGTGGCTGGTGTTGCGTTTCCTTTCTATGGTGGTGTCTTGGTCTCCAGCTTCCCCCAGCCCTCACCATGCTCTACTGCTAATCTTCTCACTCACTCTATGGTGACCACCTGTTCCCATGGTGCCTGAGTTATTGCCATGCTCTGTGGCTGACGTTGCGTTTCCTTTCTACAGTGGCGTCTTGGTCTGCAGCTTCCCCCAGCCCTCATCATGCTCTACTGCTGATCTTCTACTCTCACTCTACGGCGACCGCTGGGTATCTTGGTGTCCTGAGTCATTCTATGCTGGGCCTTGGTCTTCAGCTTCCCTCAGCATGCGCTACTGCTGACCTTCTATTCTCATTCTATGGCGGCTGCCTCGTCTCCTGGTGGCCGGAGTCATTCTATGGTGGCATCCTGGTCTCCAGCTTCCCTACAACCACAGGATGCTGTACTGTTGATCGCCTACTCTCAGTCTTTGGTGACTGTTTGGTCTCCTTGTCCCATTAGTTTTTCCCACGCTCTTTGGCTGACTTTGCTTTTACATTCTATGGTGGCGCCTTGGTCTCCAGCTTCCCTGAGTCCTTTCCATGGTCTACAGAAGATAATTCTCTATTATTCTAAGGAGACCATCTAGTCTACTGCTGTTGTTGGCTCTACCATATTCTTTGGCTGATTTTGTTAATAACTGCTTCAAGAGCGCTTCCAGGGTTGGTTCTGCAGCTGCCATGTTGCTTTCTGGAGCAGTAGTGTGTTCTCATTGGTGCAGGATAGGTCCATTGTTAGGAAGTGCAATGCCCTTTCTTGGGGCAGTATGGCTTTCTTGATAGGGCCAATATAGGGCTTCCTTTCTGGGAAAATATTGCTTTCTGCCTATGTGATATGCCTTCCTCATTTGGCCAGCAATCAGGTCTACCTGTGCAAGCAAGCGTTGCATGACTTACAGTGGGAAGTTCTTAAACCACTCTTCAAAAGCTCCAGAACTCTATTCTGCTTTCTGAAAATCCTATTGAATTGCACAAGAGTGTACTTTGGCAACAAACCATAATCCAGTTGAATACATATCATTCAATATTTCACAACGACTGCAAACGAACCGGCGAAGCGGAGGCCCTGCCTACTGATTGAAAATATATTTCCAGACATAACATCAAACTAGGCAACCAGAGTGGCTTCCATCCAAAATTCAGTAGATACATAAACACCCTCCAGAATTTCCCATCATAGATAAGAAAGATGGCTGCCTATTGTTCCTTCTTGACCTCTCGACCACCTTCAGCACCACAGATCACAACAGTGAGCCTGCAAGGGTTCAGTCTTAACCCTAGAAGGGTTCATTCAGACTGATACCCTTTGGTTTAGATAGGAACCTTAAGAGCCCACGGTTGGCCCATCCACTGGCTCTACAGTCTTCGCTATCATCCTTGGGCTTTACATGGAGTCACTATGAGCTCTCCTCTCCAACCCCAACGTCAGCATCTGCCAATGCGCAGATGACACACAGCTGTACCATATCCTCAAATCTACAAATGATATCCAGTGATTGAAACATGGACTCCCACCACCCCACGCCTGGATGGCCAATGCTTCCTCAACACTGCATCCCATCAAGAGTGAACTCATGCTCCTCTGGAACTCCACCACTCAAAGGCCACAGTACTTGAGCTCCCAGTAGCCACACCGGTCGAAGGCAAAGGGGTGCTTTATGCATGCTCTTTCTGTTGACGCGATGAAGAATATTGCAAGTAAGTAAGTGCACAAAGGATGATGTCCATCAACACATCCCCCTCAGAAGCTTGGCTGTAAATGAAGCAGGCAGTGCATTCACAGAGGTCATGCTCTTGCGGTATTCAGCGGGACATCACACACCATGTCATACACCGGCAGCACTCTGCAGCTCTCACACAACACATCAGACAGGATGCAACACTCAGCCAAGTACACAGCGGGCTCAAGGAAATTTGCATAGCTCTACCTTAGGCAAAGTCGATCTTGCTCGCCCTTGCTTGCAATCTCTCCATCAAGTCCCACATTTCTAAGAAAACCCAGATAGGATGCACCAATTATTTCTCCTTCTCTAGATTCAGCCCTTCCCACCTGGCTCTGAACTCAGAACCAACACCTGACTCTGATATCGCGCACCTTTACGGTACGAACACCCAACTAGCAGGAAATCCAGACTTACCCATAGCTCGCATGAAGGCCATCCACCACGCGGCAGCTCCGACCTGTCTTCAAGGGTGGGGTCTCGCTGCTCAGCCACCCTTGCCTCTTTATTCCCATGAGCTAGGACCATTGTCACGGTTGGCCCTTGTTTTCTTCTTGGGGTTCATATTTGTGACTGCAAATTGCACAAAGATCTTTGAAGTTGGCACTCATCTCCAGGGATCTCTTACTCACTTTGGGGTTTGATATTGATATTTTATTTCTATCGTGCTCATACAGAAGTGTTTCAGAGCGTGACAAGGCAAGGGAAGGGGAACAGGCGAGAACAAAAATAACGATCTTACTAGGCCCAGTGACATTGAGAACGCGCACGTGCAGGGTAGAGGGGGAGGGGGAGAAGAGCATGGAAGGGGGAACAAAAGGAGAGTGCGGAGAGAGGAGGAAAAAAAGAAAAATAATGGTACAGTAATAAATAAAAAGGTAACAACAATGGGAATGCAGCCAGCAAGTGGCAAGTACTGGCTTAATGGCAGCAGGCCGGGTAGGTCTGAAAGTGCATGAAGAAAAGGGGAGGGCTGTATGGGTACAGATACAGACCCCAGTGAAAGTGGTGGCCTGGAGGCAGTGCGTGAGGGTGGCAAGATGAGCAGGTGCCTGGGCCCGGAGGGCAGAAGGTGGCCAGGTGCATAGTGCCGAGGGAGAGTAGAATCAGCAGGGGAGAGGAGGGGAGAAGGCAGAAGCAAAGAGGAAGGTTTTGAGGTGTTTCTGGAACCGGAGATGGTTCTCCTCAAGTTTTAGAGTGGCAGGGAGGCTGTGCCAGAGGGAGGCCCGAGCCGAAGACAGAGATCTACCCCCAGCTCGTTTCTTTGAGAAACGACTGACCCTGAGGGAGTTAGTGGTGGAGGAGCGGAGTGCTTGAGATGGGAGGTATTTGCAGAGGGATTGCTGAAGGTATGTTGGATCCAGGCCACAGAAAGCCTTGTGGACAATGCAGAGGGTGTTGAATTTAATCCTTGCATCCACTGGGAGCCAATGGAGAGATTTCAGAGCTGGAGAGTTACGATCCCAGGGCTTGAGGCAAGGACAAGTCTCGCAGTCCTGTTCTGGATACATTGTAAAGTGCGGAGAGTAGAGGCAGGTGGATTAAGAAAGAGGCTGTTGCAATAGTCCAACTTAGAGAAAACCAGAGCTTGGGAGACAGTAAGCTTCTAGGGGAATGAGAGGTAAGGAAGAATACCTCTGAAGAGGTGCAGTAGGAAGTTTGTCTTTTTTGATACATCAGCGATGTGGGCGGAGAAGGAGAGTGTGGAATCAAAGGTGACACCAAGGTTCTTGGCCTCGCAGGTGGGGATAGGAGCGGGAAGCACGTACATCCATGACAGAAGGCAGTTTGCAAGAATACCCTCTGTAGGAGGCTTGGATGGATTTATTTACAAATGGACAACATTTCTCATATAAAAAAACCCACGTGGCTAGAATTTTTCTTAGAACATGGCAGGGCATAGATCAGCATTCCCACCCATACAGCAACGGAACTTTCCTTTCCTAGTGGTAGCACGGGTGGATAGCTCACATGTTCGAAGCCAGTGGCAGGGTTGACTCCCCCTTCAGTACCACTAATTGGATGATAATAATAAGAGCTTTAAAAGAGGGGGAACATTGCCATTCAGCTCTATTTAAAAACCGGATATGATATATTAGCACCTTTGGGGGGTCTGCCAGCCAATCAGGTCTGAATCTTATGGTATACGTGCGGTCTGAACAAGCTCAAAGCTGCTCGTGTCCGTCCTCCATCTTACTCTCCCTCTCCCCAGTTACCCCGCCCCATTTGTACTTACCAGGCAACCACTGCTTCTCTCATGCCCCCCCAGGGTGTCATGGAAATGGAAGAGGAGCTCCGCTCGCAGCCTTGCTTCCGTTTCCATGATGACCATATTCAAACAAAAAATATTCTATTAGCAGCCTGGGACATTTAGCCTGGGATGCTCAGAGCAATACTCCTGGGCTCCCCGGGGCTGAACCAGGTGGTAACGTCCCAAGGATCCTCCTGAAAGGGGATGAACCAGGTGGTAACGTCCCAAGGATCCTCCTGAAAGGGGATGAACTGGGTGGTAACGTCCCAATGATCCTTCTGAAAGGGGCTGAACTGGGTGGTAACGTCCCAAGGATCCTCCTAAAAGGGGATGAACTGGGTGGTAACGTCCCAAGGATCCTCCTGAAAGGGGATGAACTGGGTGGGAACGTCCCAAGGATCCTTCTGAAAGGGGCTGAACTGGGTGGTAACGTCCAAAGGATCCTCCTGAAAGGGGATGTACCGGGTGGTACCGTCCCAAGGTTCCTCCTGAAAGGGGCTGAACCGGGTGGTACCGTCCCAAGGATCCTCCTGAAAGGCCCTCGTTATGCTGTGGTCTGTTAACTTGGATCCCATGACGTTACTACCTGGTGGCATAATCATGACCCTACGAAATGCCCTATGCCAGTGGCGCCTGGGCAAAGAAGATTTAGGAATAGGCATTGGATGCGGAACATTGTTTACAACTATATAGAATGTAAAGATCACTTTACAAGAGGCTGCTGTGTGGCAGAGGGTCCCCCATCAACAATGTGCTGGTCTATATGGTCAGAATAGTGCATTTTAAAGAAAGCTGGGCCTTTCACAATGACCAAAACCTGAAGGCCCTTTGTTATGTTTAAAAGATTTTTATTATAAGAAATGAATATACATGGGAATTCATATTTATCAGAGATGTGTGAAATATATGAGACATATATGGAAGAAGCATAAAAGACGGCATCTGAAGGACCTTTAACGAACCGATAAAGCGCCTCTCCTCCAAGGATATTCTTGAAAACAGAAGGCATCTTAAAGCAAATTTACTAAGAAATATCGGTCAGAACCGCAGAAGGGCTACTTTAATGGGAAAGGAGCTGGCCGTTAGCCCCCAAGGGCAGTGGGTGCTCTTTGCAAGTCCCCCAGTAAAGAAGATATTGCCAGCCCCTGCATTCCCTCCAGAGAGCATACCCGCCGCCACCGTTGTTTCCGGACCAGCAGAATAAGAGTTCTGCAGGTGGGTGGTGTCACTCCCGCCAGGTATGCAGACGGGAATGGAAACACTGGCACTGCTAGTTAGGGTGCCAGTGATTCCATGGTCCCCATCCCCATGGAGTCCTATGGGACTCCATGGGAATGGGGAGTAACGTTATTCTGCCTCCGGAATTACCGGATCAGCGGGGCTGTAATGCCCTGGTAAATCCGGGAAGTCCGGAGGCGGAAATTCACTCCGGGTCTGGCTGCAACCTGCCGGTTTCTCCGGCACGGCTACCGCCGGACTCGTAATTAGACCCTATGGGCCTCATTCCGAGTATGGCGGTAAGGGATAGCGGCCACCGGTAACGAGACCGGTGGCGGTAATCCCTTACCGCCATACTCCGAGTTCCCTCTGCGCCCTCGCCCTTAACGCCTGCTTTGAGCAGGTGTTAAAGTCAAGGGCGCAAAGGGGCCTCCAAGCCAATAACGGTGACCGTAATGAACGGTCACCCTTATTTGCATCTTCCCCATTCCCATTGAGCCCTATGGGGGCTCATTTGGGAATGGGGAAGAGCCTTGGTGAATGGGGAATTACCGCCCGGCCAACCTTGGAATGGGGCGGTGATTCCGCCATCCACCAAGGCGCTGCCGGTCCGGGTACGGCGTCAACCAAGGCGTTAATAGCACCATTGGTTAGCGCCGTACTCGGAATGAGGCCCTATATCTTTTAATTTTGTACTATGCATTTGAGTCTGTTAAATTGATTTAATGTATGGGCTTTATTGTATCAAAGGTGATGTAATAATAACATTAAAAAAACAGGCTGCAATGCCAGTTTTGACATGGCATCATCCTTGTAAACAGATGGTAAACCCAGCATGTGCCACTTGCTGGCTGCACTACCGTTGTTTGTTGCCTTTTTATTTTTTAATGTATTATTTCTTAAAACAAATTTCTCCCCCCTCCGCACTCTCCTTTTCTCCCCCCTTCCATGCACTTTTCCCCTCCTGCTCCCCCATTCACTTGCACGTCCTCAATGTCACAGGGCCTAGTAAGATCGTTGTCGCGCTCTGAAACACTCGTGTATGAGCGCGATAGAAATAAAATATCAATATCAATATCAATGGTGAGGGTGCCAGCGAGATCCGCAGGGGGAGGAGGAGTGCAGGTGGTCACGGTTTATGTTATGCGCTGTGAGATCGAGAGCAGACGGGGGCGACCGATTTGATGTGATCGACCACTTGATGTATGTTATCTGTCTTGTGGATGAAAAGTTATTACCAGCATTGCATTTTTCTGGAAACTCCAAGATTACCAGGTTAGGCAGGGGTTCGAGCAATGTTTGACTGCAGCAGAGAGCACTTTACGGCTCCAAGATTACCAGGTTAGGCGGGGGTTTGAGCAATGTTTGACTGCAGCAGAGAGCACTTTACGGCTCCAAGATTACCAGGTTAGGCGGGGGTTTGAGCAATGCTTGACTGCAGCAGAGAGCACTTTACGGCTCCAAGATTACCAGGTTAGGCGGGGGTTTGAGCAATGTTTGACTGCAGCAGAGAGACATAGCTCTCAACCGTTTGTATCGCAAAGGCGGGTGAAAACACCCGATTTTATTTTTGGCGGGTGAGAGGCCCATTGAAATGAATGGGCGTGCTGGAGGCTTGTCGGGTGAATCGGCTGTTTACAAGGCGGGTGACACCCGCTAAAAGCGTGTGAGTTGAGAGCTATGGAGAGCACTTTACGGCTCCAAGATTACCAGGTTAGGCGGGGGTTTGAGCAATGCTTGACTGCAGCAGAGAGCACTTTACGGCAGCTCGCATGGCGAGAGCGTTGATGAGTAATATGCGGTTTTGGCCTCCATGATGGGACGTTTACAGTAGATTGTAATGCTGTTTATGCAGTCCTCACAGGGGAGCACTTTCTTGGAAGCCCAGTAGACTGAGGCTGAAGTCGAGGGTACACGCGGGTGGTCGGAGTCCCCCCACTTTTTTCAGAAGTCCCCCCATTTCTGATAGGGCACCATGATATGCTAATTTCTGGTGACACCACATTCAATTGGTATGTTAATGAGTCCCAACATAGAACATAGGTTATGTATGACAGAGCTGTTATATAGTGCATATACGCTTTATAAATTACATGCTCGAAATTGCTGGGAGGTGGGTTGTTATCCAGCTCCAGAAGTAGCCGAGAGGAGCCTGAAGAGCTTAAGACAAACAGCTGCCCGGGGGGGCTTCGTGTAACTCCCCTGGGGAACTGGCGCCATTACACATCCATGGCATTAATGTTGGGCGCATCTAGAAGACATTTAGAGAGTACTGGGTGCAAAATGCAGAAATGTGTAGTTTGCATCTCATGTTGACGTTGGAATTCCAGCACCCTATGCATAAAGCTTCCCCCACCTTCACTCCCCAAGGATAATGAGAATTATAATAATAATTGTTCTTTTATAACGCGCTTAACACCAACGAGCGGTTCAGGATCGGGATTAGACTGCGCTGCGTTGCCTTGCTTCCAAGACAAACACGTTGTCCCCGAGCTATCCTTCCTCCCCGATGACATGAATGTAGGGTACTGCCATTGCTTCCATGCTGACCCGTGCCACCCTACATTATCTGCTCTTACAAAGGATTGAGCCATTCCCCTACACTGGCCATGCTGGGGCCAGCCCTCTGGCTGCACTACCTTTATGGTTCAGAAGAATATTGGGAAACTGCAGAAGGCTGTGCTGCAGTTGCAGTGCCAGGTCCCCTGGAAAGTGGGGTATGAATGTGAAGTGGGGTCTGATTGTGCTGCTGTAAGAGTGCCCCATGCTGGATACGCACAGGGAAGTGCAAAGAAAGCGAGAAGAGGCCTGGATTTCTCATGACAGTTCAGGACAGCAGACCTCGGCTTGGTGTGTGGCTCCTTAGATATGTTATACTACAACTCCCAGGATCTCGCACAACTGATAGGCTGGCTAGGGCTGATGGGAGTTGTAGGCCAAAACGGAATCTGTTCTGTTCGCTGACTTTAAGTGCATTCATTGGTCTATTCTTGACAGGTAACATCTGCGCTTAGATGCCGTTACCTCTTTCTGTAGCGTGTTGAATCGATCAGAATCAAATCAAAACATCTGAAGAACCAAAGGTTGCAGACTGCTTCAATAAATCATTGAGAAAAGGCTAGCATTGAGATTCCAGTAAGTGCGGGCATTATGTAGTTCAGAAACACTAAGGGGCTCATTACGAGTTGGGCGGTAAGGGTTTACCGGCACTGGTAAGGATGCCGGTGCCGGTAAACCCCTACCGCCCTATTCCGAGGTCCCATAGTGGATCCCAGCAGGAACGGCTAGTCTGACCAGCTGTTTTTTGCGGGACTCATTAAGGGACCTCGGAGCTAATAAAGGGCACGCAGTTTGCGGGCCCGTTATTAGCGCCTTGCCCATTCCCATTGAGCCCTATGGGCGCTCAAATGGGAATGGGGAATGGTTTACTGAATGGGGACTTACTGGGTCCGCATAGGTCGGAATGTCCCGGTAAGTACCCATTCAGTGAGACCGGACCTGGGTTTGGAGCTTATAGCGCCATGGCTACCTCCAAACTCGTAATGACCCCCTAAGACTAGAAGTGGTAAATCCATCCACACTTATCTTAAGATTGACCGTCTACTCTTATGCATTGAATTCTCATCCGTCATCGGAAACCGCAAGGCCATAGCGGCAAATCGGCCGAGAGAGGACCGACTGGCATTTGTTAAGGCTGGTGCGGGACCAATGTCTGGTACCCACTCTGCTGGCGAGTTTGTCCTGAATTGCACTGCCTCCACATGCCTCTATGATGAAGACCGAGAGGGTTCAGGTCCATTTGGGGGCCTATAAGGGGGTCGGACTCAGGCCACTTAAGGCACTTGTGTTGATGTGACACCTCACCACATAAAGAACCATGCATGCATTTCGTGCTTTGAAATACTTGTGTATAGGCGCCTTATAAATACCTTAACATATCATATCATGCATAGACATTTTGTGTAGGGGGTCCAATTATTTCTAAGGGAATCACAATTCATGAGGCCCCCAGAGGGTCACCCTCTGAGGCTGTACTCACCAGAAACAAGTGGGAGGCACTTCGGTCCACAGTGGAGCCTGGCGCAGCACTGCCCGGCAGCACAGTCTGCATTGAGTGAACAGTTCTTGGCCGACAGAAGTTCTGCGAAGCCGGGTGGCATCCTGGATGGTGGGCTTCCAAGTGGTGGAGGTGGCATCCAGGATGGTGGGCTCCCTGATGGTGGGGCAGATTCTGGAAAGCAGCACAAGGAGAGTGAGGTGAGTAGAACCAATGCCCCGTGTGATATCTGCTACTACCCTAGTCTTTCGACTCTTCTTGCCCTACCATTCTGCCCTCCTTCAGCCATTGTCCCCTTTTCTCAGCATGCATCAACCATCTCTTCTCTAATACCCCATCTTTCTCCTTTGCCCTTATTGCCTTGCACCACACTTAACTGCCATTTCCCCAGTTCCCCACTTCTGTGCTCTCCCCAACCTTTCCCGAAACCCCTTCACAGTTCCTTCCCACTGCTCCTTTTCCCCTTCCTTTCTTTTCTATGTCCTCCTTCCTTTCTCCTCCTACCTCCCCAACCTGCTCTAAATGCCCAGGTACTTTCCACATTATTGTTATTCCCACCCACTCTGACAGTCCTGCCATCTTGGCCCAACATATCCCCTATCCTCAGCGATGTTCTACTACTGTGTTTCTACATTTTATATTTCCTCTCCACCTCTAAGGGGTCCTCATGCTACCTTTTCCTCTCTCGCCTCAAAGCTTCTAACTTGCCTTTTCCTTCTGTAAATTCTGCCAGACACCCAATGGACCAATTGGAAACTTACGTGCAGCCATCTCCTTCACCAGGTCGGTGGCCACCAGCACAGCCAAGATGAGTAGCTTCATTATGTCGATTACGCCACGTAACGGTCCAGGCCAGAGGAGGTCTTTGGAAAAGACGCGACGATGAAACCCTACTGTTCCTCTGAAGAAACATTGCCTCGATCCCCCATATTTATGGTCACAGGATTACTGTGGTTGGCTGAGCTGAGGCACAACGGCACCTGAAACCCTCAATTACCAGATCATGCCATTCAAGACCCACCCCAGAAATGTGAGCTGCTCACGCTTTATCCCCTGTACACAGGCTGCGCGACGTCATTGCGCTGGCCCAAAGACCTGGTATGGGAGAGGGGGGCCAAGGCATATTAGAAATGGAATAGTATTCCAAGAACAGGCTGAGCTACTGCCTTTGTTTGTTATTGGCCAATTCCTCCATGACGCGGGCGGTCAGGCGAGGGTGGGCTTGCACCTGGTTTCTGGTGATCCTGTAGGCTGCTTTCCCATGAAGCTCGTGTACGGTACAGGGCTCTTCTTTTTGTTCCTTGGAACCTTCTCCTTTCTATAGCAGGTGGGTTCCTTCCTTGCCACAACACCTGATCTGTAGCTATTTATAGCCTTCATTTAAAGAATGTTTTTGTGCGTTCCAGTTTTCCTTGAAAGGCCAAAGGCAGGAGAATTGGAGGAATTTCATCACGAGTGGGACACTTCGTACAGTTTAAATGCAAACCTCGGACCGAGCGCAAATACTGATGGGCCCCGCCCAGATGACGTGCCTAATCGCTCGTCAGCTGAAGGCAGCCCTGGGACTTTTGCACTGGTTTCGCGCGCCAGAGTATTGACAAAGATTTTAGCTCTGTGCCAAGGGCCCCGCACCCCTCCAGTTTGACGCTTCTGGAGCCATGAGACGGCCATGTTCCTCAAAAGTGGAAATCGCATATCGGGGCCTTGCTCCACTTGCACTTCTCTGCAGAAGGGTCTTCTCAGTGCAATTCTAATGCTTTCCACCACTGAGTGGAAAAGACGTTACCTTTCCCCTACGTGATTGGAAACAGCAAATGCCTTCAGCAACTATCGATTGCAGGAGACATTTACAATGGATTTCTATGGACCCCGACTGCTTTTACCAGGTGAAAAAGTCAGGCGGAATCCAACAGGATGCACTGGTTTTACGCCGGCATGAACACACAAAGTGAGGGGAGAAAACAGACGGATTGGGCAGCTAGAGCGGGAAGAGCAGGCGGACCTGGTCAATCTCCTGCATTCTCCGAATAAAATCAAATTCTGGGGATCGTAAAAGATGGCAGTAACAATCGAACATGCTTTCACCGCCACACTTTGAAGTTCCGTGACATAGGGGCTCGGGAGGATAACTCAGGGGCCACGTGCTCGCCTTGGAAGCAAGACAACGCAGAGAAACGCAGTTTCGATCCCCGGGTCCGCGCTTAGAAACCTCTGGGTATTAAGCGCGTTATAAATAACCAATTACAATCATGTAAAAAGGCTCACAATGTCTTCACGTAGCAGTCAACTAACCGGATCTAAACGATAGGATCAGCTGATTCCTTGCGTCGTCGTCTCAAGACGTGAGCCCACCATCACTGTCTTTATGCCTGCAAGATGGTGAGCAAATGTTGGTCACACCAAAGAACCCCGCTCCCATCCCCCAGCTAACCTCTCCAGTGCTGCAGACCCGCAACCAGCGCAGTACTGAAGCTGTGGGTCCTGCCATTATCCAGCAAAGGTGTAAATGATGACATTAGATTGGGTTGCCATCAGCCTCCTGGTAATTCCATCAGCCTCCTGGTAATGCCATCAGCCTCCTGGTAATTCCATCAGCCTCCTGGTAATGCCATCAGCCTCCTGGTAATTCCACGACCCACCACCAGTGAGATCTACGTTGGGCCTTTCGTGCAAATTCAAAAGAGAATGAGACTATGCAGAACCCTGTGTTAGCCATTGTGGGGCAGGTATCGCAAACGAAGCATGGCATACCATGCTGCACTGTTGTGATGTACTTCTAGTGAACAATAAAACACACCACTATCCAGTGCACAAGAACCCCACAAAATAAGAGTTGTCCAACTCCGTGCCTCCAGTGCCGGAATCCTGACGGGTTTTCAGGAAACCCCTCATTAATATTCATGAGGAAAAATGTGCATACATTGAGAATCATTGTAAGCAAATGTATCATTTGAATATTAATGAGGGGTATCTTGAAAACCCAACATGGATCTGGCCCTCGAGGCCTGGAGTTGGACAACCCAACATCATGATGATAGTCCACCTTCATTCATGGCTGGGGGTAACTCATCTATACATAGATAAGGGATTTTTTAGTCTAGGCATCCCGAGCAGAGATTGGGTAACCACTAACACCACTTCTTAGGCACAGAGCAGACTAGGAAACTGACACGGTTGTCAGACCTGACCCCTCCTGCAAAATCCATTCAACTGTTCCTCATGAAATCAGATAAAAATTGAGCGGTTTTGTCAAGCAAGTAGAGGTCCGTCACCCTGGGTGATGCCAATAAAACCGCTATCCTCATGGGTCGGGTCTAGCCGGATGGCTGCCATCTTCCCTAACGCGTTCCCTGAAAAGGAAGGTGTGCGTGGGAGCTGTAGGTTGCTGGTGACCTTTCAGTCTGATGTCTTAACCAGTGCCCTCACCAATGCTTTACCAGTAAAAAGCTTTGGAAAGCAGTCACTAGTAAAGAAGGGACAACTGAACATGTCATGAGGTGTCACGACTAAAGTCACTTCATGCCAATCACAATTCCCTGGCAGTGCTTTGGAAGAAGAGACTGGGGATCCCCAAGGAAGGATGTGCTACTGATACATGGCTTGACAGCAGAATACCTGCTTGCTGACTTCAAGGAGGACATGCTAACTTTGCTTTTAAATATATTATTTTAAGGTATGCATTAGTGCAGAAACCCACAACCTGTCCTCAGAGAAGCATGCATTGTTTCAAATTGCATAGACAATATTTGACAGAGGGGGTGGATGGTGAAGCATTATAAAAGGGGACCAAAAAAGCTGGATTCTTCTTCAGAAGTCTAGAGGCTGCTATATGTGGGTGAATGGGTTCTCCCAATAGACAACCCATTCACCCACATTCTCACATTTGGTCGTGCCATTTTCTGAGAATTGGCAAATGAGCACTATCTTTGACTCCCTCCGGATGCACGCCCTTAGGACACTGCCCCGCTTATCACAATCAATGCACGAGGATCACTCTGACGACTGGGGTCCTCAGTGGTTTTTTCATTCTGCTATCCTAGTTTGCAATTTAGCATGCTTCTGGCGTGCAGTGTTGCAGCAGTTAGGCAACGTGTTGGCGTTACCGGAGAAACCAGGCTCGCACATCAATTTCCCAGCAGTTCTGGTGTCCCCAGTAGGCGTTTCCAAGATAAAACAAGGTCACAAGGACAAGAATCAGGCTGAAAGGGAGAGACCAGATTACATTAAGAGCCCCGACTAGGACTATAGGTCCAAGAAGCAGACCTCCATAGCCTGGCAATAAGGAAATGAAGCCCACATAGAAGTTAAAAGTGAAGACCATATAGGCAGAACTTGATCCCTGAAGATGGTCCTCAGGAACGAAACGCATTGGACATCTTAGGAAATCCTATGTCTCTGAATAATACAAAACTTCTTTTTTATGAAAAATCATTCAACTACTGTGTAAAATTCTATGTGCTCTGCCAAAGCAAAATTACGAACTATGTATACATGTGAACCATAGGTGACTCACTTACATTAGGTCCTTCCAGACGTCTGGGATATCCCAACCTAGACAACATGCCTAGATAAGTTTCCCACCCCACTGTGCAAGGGGGGCTTTTCTGGCAACAGGACCAACGAACTATCTGGAACTATGAAACAAGTTCTTAGCTTCTACAAAAAATAGAAACAAATATAAACATATCAAAATATAGAGGCGCCCAATCCCTGACCTCTGGCTAGGATTCACGTAACGTTTCTGGTGTTCCGATCTTCTGCTGCAGGGCATTGGACCTCCGCCACAGAACGACGTCCGGCCGCTCGTGAGCAGCCCCTTGGTTCGTACCAGTCGAGGTTGGTTTATTCCATCAAGCGGGTCCCTTCGACCGTGGTACAGTAACCCTGTTTGGTGAGCACTTTCAGATCATACAGCGCATGCTCAAATGAGTCCATAGACAAACAAGTAGGGGCAAAGCCAAATGGGATCGGGAAAACCTAAAAAAGTCAGCTAAAAGAGACACCCTAAGGGGGCTGGGTGGTGATTTAATACGGGGTGGGGGGGCTTTATTTATTTCATGGTCAGTGATCTGCAATTGAATTTACCTTTATTTTGTTCACTGCTTTATTTATTTATCCATGTTTTTGTCTCTGCTATTATTCTACAAAGCATCCAAAGAAAAAGACAGTCCATAGCATTTAATAGGTAAAGAAGACATACAAATGATTTAAAGGATATTTATTTCTAAATTGGCCAATAAACACATAAGCACTGACAAAGCCAATAGGCAGAACACAGCCGCATATACCCATTTGTAACAATCATTAGCCCACGTGTACTTGCATATAATAATAATGGATGTATTTACTGCTTCAAGGTGACCTTCCCAGCTTCGGTGGGCTGTACTAATTGGGGTCCCTATTAATACCCACACCATTTATCAACCTCAGGAGGATGAAAGGCTGAGTCGCCCGACTAGGATATTGATCCCATGTTGCAGGATGTCACCCTGTTCCCACATGATCAAGTTGCGCTGGGGGTATGCGCCCCCATATGCCCAGGTAGAGGGGACAAAGCATTGAATGCACCTCACCTACATCATTTGCAAGGTACTCACCCATAGGTTCAACCACAGCTGCACACCCAGGTACAGCTTCGTATCCCCAGACGTTGCCATCAGATGCCCAGGTGCAGACACATACACCCAGGTGGAGGTTCCAATGCTCAGGTGCTGCCACATACACCCAGGTGGAGGTTCCAGTGCTCAGGAGCAGCCACATACACCCAGGTGGACACCCAGGTGGAGGTTCCAGTGCTCAGGTGCAGCCACATACACCCAGGTGGAGGTTCCAGTGCTCAGGTGCAGCCACATACACCCAGGTGGAGGTTCCAGTGCTCAGGTACTGCCACATACACCCGGGTGGAGGTTCCAGTGCTCAGGTGCAGCCACATACACCCAGGTGGAGGTTCCAGTGCTCAGGTGCAGCCACATACACCCAGGTGGAGGTTCCAGTGCTCAAGTGCAGCCACATACACCCAGGTGGAGGTTCCAGTGCTCAGGTGCAGCCACATATATACAGTGATTATACTGGGAGATTTCAATCTCGGGTTTAATGACCCTCTTGACACCCCTGCCATTGCCCTGGCCACGGCATTAGAGGAGCATGGCCTCCTTCAACTCTGCTCCAAACCCACCCACTCGAAAGGCAGAATCCTTGACTGGGTTACCGCCCTCAATTGCAACATTACCCTAAAGGACCCTGTTCAGCTCATCTGGACGGATCACTACCTCCTCCCCCTTGACATTAATATCAACAACCTAGTGCACAAAAAGCCTATTATTGCTCCGGCCTGCCTAACCAGGAAAAAGAGCAATATCACAGCTGAAGCCTTAATGCCTCTGGTGACCCCCATTTTGAACGCCCTACCAACCACAACTGACTTAAACTCGATGGTCAACGCCTATAATGACTCTATGGCTAAAGCTATCGACACCATTGCCCCACTAAAAATGCGTAAAGGGAAACCTAAAGCGCACCTGAATACATGGTACACCCCAGAGCTCAAACTTCTCCGACTACAAAAAAGCAACCTTGAATCACTATGGAAATCGGTGCCTTCAGCAGACAACAGAACTAACCTCACCAACATCTCCACCCACTACAAAAATGAGATCACACGTGCTAAGAAAGAATCTCTTAATTCCAGGATTTCACAGGCAGGCTCTAGCACAAAAGAGCTCTTTAACATCTTAAAGGAATTAGAAAACCCCACCCCTCCCGAAGATACCTGCACAAAGGATAAACCTTGGTGCACAGGGATTCAGAACGCCCTTGCCAACAAAATCTCAATGCTCCAAACTAAAATTGGAAACAAACGGCAACAGCTCACTCATGACCCCACCTCCAGACCCACCCATCCCCCACTCACCACCACTAGCTCAGGCTTCACCTTCAAAAAGGTTACCACACCTGAAGTACAAAAAATCATAGCATCCTTGAAACCCTCGAACTGCAAGGGGGACAGTTGCCCCGCACAGATTATCAAGGATGCTGCCAGGGATCTCTCCCCCTTCATCACCAAATTAATAAACTCGTCTTTTTCCAACAACATGGTCCCAAGTAATCTGAAACAATCCTGGGTCCTACCCTTGCTAAAAAAACAGACCCTCGACCCAGACATACCAACTAATTATAGACCCATTACCACTGTCCCATTTTTACTAAAGATTCTTGACAGAGTGGCCTATTTACAAATTCAGGATTACCTTGAAACTAACCTATTACTAGGTACTCGCCAATCTGGCTTTCGTCCCCAACATGGGACGGAAACGGCCCTTGTTGATCTCAAGAGCCAGATAGACGAAATCAAAGATAAAGGGAGGGCTGCCATCCTGCTTCTCCTCGACCTCTCCGCTGCCTTTGACCTGGTTGACCACAAAATCTTGTGCAACCACTTATCATCGGCAGTACACTTCTCCCACTCGGCGGTCACTTGGATCCAATCCTTCCTGGACAATAGGACCATGCGAGTCTTCTCACCCATAGCGGCAGCCGACCCTATTCCCATTACCTGCGGTGTCCCACAAGGATCGTGTGTTTCACCCACTTTGTATAATATATTTACAAAGCCCTTATTCGATAAACTGGACCATCTGGGTGTCACCTACACCAACTACGCAGATGACACCCAGATACTCCTCACTTTATCAGGCAACTACAACGCGGACGCCAACAGGATCGGCGAAGTCTTCTCCATCGTTCAGGCATGGATGGCCACACATGGCCTCTGCCTGAACGATGACAAGACTGAACTGCTCCTTGTCGGCTCACCCAACACTATCCGTAATCTCAGCCCGAGCTACTCTAGTTTCATCATTGACGGCAACACCATTCCCACTGCCAAAAGTGTAAAAACTCTTGGTTTCTATCTCGACACTAACACCAACCTCGCCAAACAAGTTAATATGACCGCCTCAGCCACTGCCTACACTGGGAAACTAATCAGAGCCTGCAGACCTTTGATATCCCCCAACAATTGCCTTACTCTAGCCAGAGCACTTATACAATCCAAATTGGATTATTGCAACAGCCTGTATGTAGGTGCCAATAAAACGGTCGTCAATAAACTGCAAGTTCTACAAAACAATGCACTCCGTGCCGCCCTTAACATTCCCAGAAGAGAACATATCTCAGCCACAAGAATCACGTGCAAATGGCTCTCCATCCAACAAAAAATAGACCTAAAAACTATCTGCCTCACCTACAAAGCTCTTAACCACCTGGCCCCACCTTATCTAACCGATAAATTCATCTTAAGACAGAATATTAGAACCACCAGATCCTCTAATACACTACAACTGACAGTGCCCAAATACTCCCTCAAAAGAGCCGGTGGATCCAGCTTCCCAGTTCTAGCCTCACAATTATGGAACACCATTCCATTGGACATCAAATCTACCCCTACATTTCAACCTTTCAGAACTAAGATCATCACCTGGTTACTTAACAATTAACTAGCACTGTATGCATGTATGTCATTAATTCTACTATAACTGCTTTCATAACTGATTTTGTGATTTTGTAACTATACTTATGCTGCACAACTGTACAAATGTTCTTACCTATGCCTGTAACCTGATGTTTAAGCGCCCATATACCTCTGGGTCTGGAGCGCTATACAAATAAATAAACAAACAAACAAACAAACATACACCCAGGTGGAGGTTCCAGTGCTCAGGTGCAACCACATACACCCAGGTGGAGGTTCCAGTGCTCAGGTGCAGCCACATACACCCAGGTGGAGGTTCCAGTGCTCAGGAGCAGCCACATACACCCAGGTGGAGGTGCTCAGGTGCAGCCACATACACCCAGGTGGAGGTGCTCAGGTGCAGCGACATACACCCAGGTGGAGGTTCCAGTGCTCAGGTGCTGCCACATACACCCAGGTGGAGGTTCCAGTGCTCAGGTGCTGCCACATACACCCAGGTGGAGGTTCCAGTGCTCAGGTGCAGCCACATACACCCAGGTGGAGGTTCCAGTGCTCAGGAGCAGCCACATACACCCAGGTGGAGGTTCCAGTGCTCAGGTGCAGCCACATACACCCAGGTGGAGGTGCTCAGGTGCAGCCACATACACCCAGGTGGAGGTTCCAGTGCTCAGGTGCAGCCACATACACCCAGGTGGAGGTTCCAGTGCTCTGGTGCTGCCACATACACCCAGGTGGAGGTTGCAGTGCTCAGGTGCAGCCACATACACCCAGGTGGAGGTTCCAGTGCTCAGGAGCAGACACATATGCCCAGGTGCATTTAATCAACACTTCATAAGGCCATGCAAAGCCACTAACTGCTAGATACAGTCATGTATATGTCCAGGGGATCAAAAACGACATGTTGCCAAAGAAAACGCCACTATATTCTGATTGGTGGGGTGTATTAGATTTGGAGATGGCTGAGGGGTTCCTGCCTTCCCCTCGGGCCACCATCTTGTCATTAGAGTTTGGCCTCGGTGGATGTTGTGGCGAAGGTCTTCCGCCTTTGCTTCTTTCACCTGCACCTCATGCATGGAGTCTATCCTGAGCATTCTCAGCTAAGGGCAGAAAATACAAGGGCTCTTTCTCTTGTTATAGTCTCACATCCCTCTGACACTTAATGCCGGCTACACTTAGCCCCAACACCTGAAACCTGCACCTAACCACCCATGAATGCACATCCTAACAAAACACACTACTGCAACAAATGCACACTAGCCAACCTCAACCAAAAAATCCCCATGCAACATTTTGTTTTTATTTATTTATTTTTTGTTCGTGTTTTTCAGTACAAAAGTAAATTTACACACAAATTAACGAATATAACAATAAAAGGCATGAAAGCAAAAAAGAAAGCAGATTCCAATTGATATAATTCACACAAAATTGTCCTCAGACAATGTTAGCGCCATAACTCAAGTGGAACAACGTAAAACATATAGAACATGTATCTTCAATTCAAAGTATAAGATTATCATTGCTAAACATTCAGCATACTCACTTAAATGCCCTCCATCAAAGCCCAATCTCGCATAGCTTGTTCTTCTGATACTTGAGCCAATTCAGAACCAAATCCCCGTTAACATTCTAACCAAAGCTACAATGAGTGACATTTGTGGGGTGATCATGAGCCCGTGCCATAGATCCTGAATTAGAATCTGCCATGTTGAATGTACAATTCTTTCAAAACATTTAATTCTCAGATCTAAGAAAGTTGGGCAGCTCATTACACGATGGAATATATTTTCTGCGAGCCCCATGTTAGACATTGTGCAGGTCCTCATACCCTTTGAAACACCCAGCTTTGGGCCAATATTTTCCAACGCAGGGAGGCATTGTAGTCTGAACCTTAGGTACTAGAATCTCATTTTTGAAGACAGAAATATCGCCAAATAACCCTTAGGTTCCATAATATGAAGGAAGAAATGCTTCAATCTGCCCAAATATTGTATGTCCATAATCCCATCCCAGATTTTAATCATTTCCTTCAGTACTGCTTCGGCTCTGTGCCTGTCAGCTCTAGGTCTTCCCTCGTCCTGTCGCATCATCGTTTACATTCCCTTATATAGGGATTTAGATCTGACAGTTGAGCCATCACATAGAATCCGAGTGCAGGTTTACCTGCCAGCTCCAGATTGCCCATGAGGGAGAGACTCCTCCTGGTCTGTTGTGCCCAGGTTCTAAACTGTTGTTTTAGCTTTTTTTTCTTCTTTTCTTTGTCCTCCCAAGATTTTGACGACGGGCATTTAATTAAATGCCTCACGTCATTCCTCATTTGACTCTTTCACCGTTGAATCTCCCCGTCAAATCCACGGTCTTTCCCTGAAATATACATCTTACATTGCACCTGTGTTCTCTTGTGCCCCTGTTTTCTCAATCTCAGCAATATGTCAGAGGAATTCCCTGGAGCTGAATGCAATAGCTTTCTTTCTGTAGACAGATTATTCCACCAGTCGGAAATGTCAAAGTTTACCATTTCTAAGTTGGGGCTATATTGTGACAACTTAGTGCCCTGACCAGATACCACCAGCAATCCACCCCCACGCTCTACTGGTTTGCTCGGAGGTGCCCGGCTGATGGCTAGTTGTAGCATTGCATGGTCACGCAACGTTGTTTTTATTATCTTAAATTCTACAACCTCTTCCACCTCTAAATTCTTTACGAATATATAATGTATAATAGAATTTGTGTAAGCATTTGCCCATGTTGGAACCCCAGAGAAAGACCCCCAAACAGTTGGTTGGTTTGAATAAAGTTCCATCTAGACAACCATATGTTGCCACAGGTGCCATCCTAGGCAGATGGGTGAGTGGAGCGGTACCAGAATCATCTAGTTTGCCCCTGCCACCTTCACCTATTAGGCATTTGCAATTTATATCCCCAGCCAGAATTACAGAGCATGTCAGATAATCGGAAAGCCAGGTTATTAGAATGTTATCAATGTCATATATAACCATATCAACGTCCATACTTGAAGGGTTGAAATAAACGTTGATAATTAGCATCACAGACTGTTTAACAGGGTCATTCTTGTCACAAACCATTGTTTTCAAAAAAGCCTAGAAGTTCACGGAAATTTTTTTTAAATTGGTAAAGCTGTTAAGAGCCCACCCATGGGTCTGCCTCTTAAACCCTTTTTGGACAGTGTTCAATATATTGTTAACCCATCCGATGTAGGGTTACTCCTCAGACATGTCTCTTGAAGCAGTATTATATCAAAGTCATCAAGAAACTCCTTCTTTACATTGTTCAAAAATGAGAAAATGCCACTGGAGTTCCAGTTTACCAGTTTACAAATATCTTTAGAAACCAGGTGTCAAGGGTTTTGACCCATGTTGAATCAATAGACTGGGTAGATGTGGGGATGAGCTGTCGCCACCCATTATTCTATCCCAGAACAAACTAAATCAATAGACTGGGTGGATGTGGGGATGAGCTATCGCCGCCCACATTCACGCCAGAATCCAGGAGAACTGCGCAGTTGGCGCAAGACCACTCCAAAGATACAACCTTCTTGTGGGGGGTTCCACATCACCACTCTACTGTAAGGATGCCATCAAAACAATGTTAAGCAAGGGTCCTATACTATCAAGCAAAAGACCACTCTATTGAAATGCAGTAATTCAAGACAGATCCCAAAAATGGATGCAATACCGGTACTCACCACTATCAGAAAGCCGGCGTTTTAAAACCACCAGACTTTTTTGTAAAACTGAACAGAGGAACCCAAACCAGGCCCAGGAAAGACTTGCTAAGAGGTGGATACAATGTAAAACTATATTCTGAAATGACTCGAAGGAAGTCGTTATTTAATGTATATGTAAAACGTGTAAGTTTGATTTAAACTGGGAACTATAGTGACATTTAGCTGAATTCTGCCTGACAACTACCCCCGACAGGAGAAACCTGCTCAGCTACTCTTCCCAGGCCTAGCTGCCTCCTGCTTCCCCACCAAAAGGGGATGACACCTCTCTGATTAGATTAGGGGAGGGGCACCTGCAGGAGGTTGAACAAAGCCTTGTCCTGGACTCAGGCAAATGTTATATTGGGGGGGTCGTAAAGTGGCTTCCTCTTGGGGGAAACTGGGAGGGGCAGTGCCTGTGAGAGCCAGCTGAGCTTGGGGGAAGTGGATAAACCAGTTATTCACCCTGTGATGTGGGAAGCCACACCCCTTTTTGACCAGGGCATCATTTTAAAAAGATAGATAACTCATGGTGCGGACTGGTCAAAATTATATAAATAATATCATTATTCTTGTGATTTTTCTGTGCACGTTTTAAGAGGCGTTAGGACCCTGTGGTGTATTCTGGGGGGTTGCTAGCGGAAAATAGGGTCTCACTCCAAATGTCTGCATGTTAAAAATCTGACACTTCATCAATTAATGTCCATACTCCTTGTGCACATTTGTCTAATTTTTGGTAAATGTCCGATATTGGTAAACCAGTCAAAAAGCACAAAATGTTGTCATTTTTGAATGCAAGTCCCCAGGAAGATCAGAGGCAGACAAGCATGGACCATAAGGAATATATAATGTATACATGTAATTTCAACAAATTGTGTATCTGGGAAATATGTATTTGAATCAAATATAGATTTGTGGGCAAATTGACCAGGGGAGGATCCTCTGACCCATAAACAGACCTCATCATGATGACAACCCCTTTCCTTCCCCCAATCATGGGAGAGGGGAGAATTGGGCCAATGACAAGTAGAGAGGGGCAGGCTCAGTTATGCCACGCACACACCCACTTCCAAAACACATAAAAAGAGACTGCTGGGACAGGTAGAGATATTCATTTTCCATTCCTGCGGAGCATTTTGACGGCCGACATCCTATCCAGACAGAGACCATAACCAGAGACCCATAGACTACAGAACTTTGAACCTAGTAGGCCCACTGCAAGCAAAAGTATTCTCAGCAGGCCTTCAGAATCCAGCAAACCTAACCAAACTATTCAACAGCCGGGCGAGCTGTTTGAATTCTTTGCCAAGAACTTTTGCCGGAACCGCAGACCAGACCCAGACCGCTGTGAGCAGAACCAGAGATCCGGATCGCAGTGAGCAGAACCGGTGCCTGATTGACCCGCCGAGCACAGAGAACCGCCGCTAGACGTGTTGACCAGATCCGTGACGAGGCCCATTCATTTCAAAATTAGGAGTGAGTATCCACCAGAACTGTGCAGAACCCAATCTCTTAGTTAAAATAATCTAATCTAAACTATTTTAACTTAATTAGAACTGCCTCCTAGAAAGCTGTCATCTGTCATTCTAAAGCTGCACAACTGTCACCTGTCATTTTAAAGCTGAAAGCTGTCAACTGTCATTCTGAAACTGTGATTCATTTCTGAAAAACTACCTTCACAAAATCGTCTGTATCTCCGGAACCGTTTGTCCGTTTGTCCTAGGAACGTGGTTTAACTTTCATTTTAAAGCTGTGATTCTAGGCTTTCCAACGAACCTAGAACCGACTTCCCTATACTTTTTCCGCAATCGCGATTTACGCACTCGCAAAATTTACCGCGATTTGCGATTTTGACTCAATTTCTCCACTTGTCAAAATAGCAGCTCCATTCTTTCCTTTGTTATAATCCGTTTGCAACCTGGTAATAACTCATAGAACATTGCTAAGGTGAGCCTGAACTAATACCAACAAACATCTCTCACTCACCCTGAATCTCTAGACGGAATTAAAATCAGTTAGCACATTTACCCATCCATTGCCATCACATTTAAAAGCATTTTGGGCCTGTGTTTCAAACTTCTACCTGTTTCCTCTAAGCTTGCTGGGGGGGAACTGAATTCTGTATTGTATTTGATTGTATTCCTGAAGACTGTGTGTGTTACTTCCATCTCCTTGCATTGCATATAGGGGGAGGTGAATTGTCACCAGGGGAAAAGTGAACATATTATCTCTTGTGAAACCATATCAGTTTATTTTCTGTACTGCATTTATTCCACCTTGCATTTCCCTGAAACCATAAAGCATTTCAGCTACCTCATCCTCTATACTACTCCTAAGTAACCAAATCAGTTTACCAGTAGAACATTATCCATTGTTGATCACTGTCATATTTTAAGTGTGATATCCAATATTAATTTATTATAAAAGTGTGTTAGATATATATTGTTATATTTCTCAAATAAACCTTTTAAATTTGAAAAACAGACCTATTTCTTGGCTCAGTGGGGTCAGGGGGATTCTAAGAGAGGCGTGTTATATAAGGGTTGTCATCCAGAGTACATGAACTGGACCTAAAAATATATTAATAAGGGTTTCCCTCAGCATCCCAGACTAGGCATTGACTTAGCTGTAGTGTTGAAGTGAAGCCACTTAACACAGGGCACCTGCCCATTAAAGTGGGAAGGGTTGTAGCAAGCCAGCCCCAACTCGAACTTCCAACTTCTTCGGAGTTGCTGTTTCCTTGGTCCTGATCAAATTAGCGTCTTACAGTAATAGTTGGACGTTGAAAGGCACTTGAGAAGGCCCTCCCTCGGATCGGTTTGTAATATTCCACACCCTTCAAAAAAAATCCTCTTGATTTCTAAACACTACGCTCTCAATCATTTGTCAATGGAAGTGTACAGCGCATTTTCCAAAATGGGTCTGATCAAATAAATGAACAAACTTAAAGCCAAACGATGATATAGAAGTTAGGTCTGGGATAGTGGAGAGCAGCTCCAATACTCTTCATCGATTTAATGGTATGGTCCGTTCTTCTTCAAACACTGATTCAAAGATTAGGATGTGACTCTCAGTTCTCCCTGACCTGCATCTATTAGCGGTGGAAAGCCAGGTGTTCGACATCAATGCTGGATGAGGCTGTGTGGGTGACCGATGTTAGGCAGAATTACATGCAGTACCCTTTGGAAACACTACACACACTTAAGACTACAGGTGTAAGCATAATCTCACCTTTGTTACAAGCCTGTACCACACAGTTATTTGGTATCAGTGGCTGAGCAGCCAGACTTATCTCAAGAGGGATGTGAGCAGTACATGATGTTACACAAAGCACTTGCAATCACAGTAGTTCAAACAAACACTATTCAAGGTTTCTTGGTAAAAGAATATACATTTATTTATCACGCACACAACAGACAAACATGTGCACGCACAAACAAACGGCAGACCTGTCTGCGTTTGCTGGTGCACAACCTTATATGCCAACAGGGAGAGAAAACAGAGATCAGACAGACAGACAGACACACACACAGACACACACATGCACATGCTCACGGTCAGGACAGGATCTTTCAGGCCCTGACACAGAAAGGGCAGAATCGGATTCACACAAATTTCCTGCACTCAAATCGAGCAGATCTCCCGCTGACACATTTATGATAGATTTCCCCAATGCACACAAGGCAGATCGCTCTGACAAACAACCCGGTCAGATCCTCCTGTTTTAGACTAAAACACACAGGGCATATCCTCCATTCAACACATGAATGGCAGGTACCCTCGCCCTTTTCGCTCTCTCACACACACACGCTACACACACACACACCAGACCTCTGCCTGAAGGCCTTACCTGTCCTTTCAGTTACACACAGCAAAGACAAGGTGTGTGCCTCTGAGTTAGTCCTCCTCCTGCACCCTCCCACTCTGCCTGCACCCCTCTATGGTCTGTGAGCTGCACACACTGGAGTAGAGGCAAACTCTCAACTATCTGAAGTGGTGGAAGTGTACCCCAAAAAAAAGTAGTGGCAATGTGACCCGGGCAGAGAGCAATGTGCAACCCATTTTTCAAGGGTTGCAGCCATGCTGCTTGACAGCCAATTGAGTTGAAACATATTTCAGTTTAGCTGTAACTGCTATTGGTTGGTAAAGTGGAGACGTGTGCTTTACCTTCACAAAGACAGTTCCAGAATGATGAAAATGGTTGCAAAAAGTAGTGGAACTGTTAACAGTAAAAAATACAAAAAATAGTGGAACTCGGCTCCCAACCATTCCTGCTCACTTCAACCACTGACTCTCTGTAGAGGATGTTCACGACTTTTCCTGACAACTACTCTTGGCCCTTAAGAATTCTGTTGGCAACCTTTAAACCCAGGAAGCGAGTCTAGTTCTGGGTACAGTGCTACACATTTCCTTGCTTGTGGAGCTCCTCTCCAGTAGGGTAACTGCCAAGACTGTTTGCATTAATTTATCTTGTCTCTGTTAAATAGTATAATGCCCTTGGGTCTTCTCCGTAGCTTGGCCCCCGCACCCATACCTTGTAAGAACACAGAGAGACAGGTCTGCATGCTACGGAGTCCCGGCCGCAACTGACGGCTGTAAGTGATTTCAATCCGGCACTCACCCAAGTCAAAGCCCAGCATGTAGTGCACAACTGAAATCCTTATTTATTTTTGTCTAAAAGTTCAATATTCTGAACAATATACCACTCATATCACACCCTTCTCCTGGAAACCACCACACCCCCCAGTCACACTGAACCAGGAATCAGGCTGGTTTGCAAAGGTAAATGTTTATTTATGTATTTAAGATTTAATCACAATATATTTCAATAGATACACAACAGTCACCAATGGGGTGACAGAACACTGACTATTATCTTTAATATACAAGGGGCAAGTAATGAGCAAAACCAATGCAGTGCAGAAAATATTACTTTTGTGTGGGTTCAGATCAGATAGCACTGTGCTTAGCAGTTCCCCCTGCAACACCCCTCAACCCTGCTGCAACACCCCCAAATAAGCAATGTAAAGAGATGGGAGGAGAGAGCAGGTACTCAGGAATAGCACAAATCAAACAGAATATCATTCCCACTTCCCCCAGTAAACACAAGAGAAAAACAGAATTGACTTTCAGCTGTCAGACTGGCTTTCAAGATTGTCTTTAGAATTGCCTGGGAAAAACACCAAATATGGTCAAAATGCTGCAATTGTTATAAATTCCAATGGGAGCTGCTTTGAATAGTTGCATACAAGCACGAGCAAGGATTTGGTCAGCAGAAAACCATTGAAATCTTAAGGTCCAAGTCGGAAGCAGTTTAGAGCTATTTTACAAATGTAAACCTTTCAGATTTTTAAAATCACGGCGAACTTTTCATTGCACGATATTCGCGACAACGGGAGAATCACACTTATTTGCAGTGCGGTTTTGGGTTCTATGGATAGCTTTTTCGTTTCCATCACAAACACTGAGGGAGTTATGGAGGTTTTAGTAAAGGTCGTTTTTATAAAGTAGGTGTGAGAATGGAAAACAGGAGTGCACTTTAAAAATAACAAATGGGGTTTCTTACACTAGGAGATGATTATGAAGAAGCGAATACCACACAGGGATCTTACAGTCACTGGATCAGGGTGACCCACACAATAAGGAAACTCGACTTCTTCAGATGAGAAAAGGGTCAGCGCAAATATAGTTCTAATAATACAGGTTCTGAAGGAAAGATAGGATAGGTTTGAGCTAGGGATAAGACAAGGCAAACATACTCCTAACAATACTGTTTTGAATAAGAGATAGAATGGGCCTCATTCCGACCCTGGCGTTAACCAAGGCGCTATTAGCGCCTTGGTTGACGCCGTTATCATTCCGACTCCGCCATGGTGAATGGCGGAATTACCGCCCCATTCCAAGGTTGGCGGGGTCGGTAATTCCCCATTCACCATAGGCCCTTCCCCATTCCCATTTTTGCCCTATAGGGCTCAATGGGAATGGGGAAGGTGCTAATTACGGCACCGTAAATTACGGTGCCGTAATTAGCGCCAAGGTCCCTTTGCGGGTTGGTTTTTTAACGCCTGCAAAAAGCAGGTGTTAAGTTCCAACCCGCAAAGGGAACTCGGAAGAGGGCGGTAAGGGTTTAACGCCACCGGTCTCGTTACCGGTGACCGTTAACCCTTACCGCCCGACTCGGAATGAGGCCCAATGTGTCTGAGATAGGGATAAGACTATGCAAATTACATATGCTATGGGACCAAGTCCTTCCTGTTTATACTCACAGGATAGGTTTTTAAATGGGACCGTCAGCTCTGGTCAAAACTGGGTCTGGTCTAAGAAAGACAGCACATCAGGCATGGGACTGGATCCTCTAGGCCGGTCGCCGTATCGGCACAGGATCTGCTCTCCTAGTCGGTGAGTATTTGGAGCAGCTGGATGGCGAGTTCCTCAGGCAAGCCTAGTGGTGGCAAGCAAGAGAATTTCTGGATACTGGTTCAAAAGGCCTTCTCACACCACACAACACTTTACTGAGTGGGGAGAATACATTTGAGGATTGGGGCCTTGCTGGAAATCAATAGTCTGTATTGCTGGCAAGAGATTTGGCATCCGGATCTGGAACAATATGTAAAGCTGTATGTAGGATGCTGGATCAGAGTGCTTCGCCAGAATCAGGAAAGTGGCTGGATCTGTGAGTCCCTATGTGTCGTCTGCTGTCTCTATTTATGCTACAGAATTACATCACAAAGGGGGTGTGTGTGCCGGCTTAGCTAAACTTGCCCCAGTGAACTGGGATTGGACAAAACCTCATCTCCGCCTTGCAATTTGAGTGATTGGATCAAGGCTGGGTGATGTCAGGTTTTATGATTTGCTATACAATCCTCAGAGACCTCCCTTTAGCCACTGGTTTCCAAATCTGTTTTTATATTAAATGTACATTTCTACATTGGTCTCCTTTATACAAATCACACACAAAGATGCCGTATTTTACATAGCAGCTATTCCTCAAAACCCCACAGTGGTGGGATCTTGTCTCCACTTTCTACAGAATTTTGCCCTTTTCGATATGAACACAATTTCCAATTTATCTGCCAATTTCCACAGGTGTGCGTGTTTAACATAGGGATATGCGTGTACATTTTCACAATTCTAACAGTGATACATTTAGCATAAAACCACATATCTTGCCATTCTTGTCCAGAACATGCCACACAGTTCTGCCGCCTCTTTACATGTGCAGCCAGAAATTAAATTAACAACTCTGTCATTTTTATATTTTTCACCACTTTGAATAACAAGTTATTAGTCTTTTAAAAATGTGTTCTTTTTCATGTTTAGCAACAGATGGTTGCTTGGCTGCACTTCTTTTTGTCTCCCTGCAGTCCAGGGCATCCCCCTCTTTGCTGGTTCCTTCCAGAGGCCATTTACGACTCCTTTTCACACTTCTAGTTTCCTGGACATCAGCCTTGTCATTGTTCCTTTGCTCTCTGTAGACAGAATTCTGTCCTAAACTGCAATTAACACCTCCCTGTGAGTTTCGGCTGAGAGGAAGGCCCTCCTTCTGGGAGAAACCCCTGCTTTTCCAGTTCTTTGCAGCTTTGGCCAAGCTAATTAACTTTTAAACTTAGCAAAAGCCACATTTGTTGCATCACATACAAATACATTTCTTTCTTGGCCTTGAAATCTGTGGAATCAAAAACACAAATCAAATCTGTATTCCTTTTTGGCAACAATCCTGTTTATGTTGGCTAGTTCAGCAGACTTTTTAGTTTTAGGTCATTTTAAAGCTTCCTCAATACTCCCCTGACAGCTGTCATTCAGGCACCCAGATTTTGGCATAGAGGCTGTCAGTTTTCAGACTTTGTATGTTTCACCATGTTTCATTTGATACATGGATTTTAGCACCAGGCAAGATTGTGAAAAGTGTTGTGTTATAGGCATTTTGGAGTTTTTGGCAACAAAGCAAGTGTCATTTTAGGCACATTTTTGGGTTTCATTAGCAAAGTGCTGCTTTTCTCTCTGCACTCTGTTTGCTGGTCATGGGACCCACTGGCACATTTCTGCAGGGTGTGCTCTATTCCACTGCACATGCACAATGGGTGGCAGGTTGTGCATCCCTCTTTTTGTGTGCTGAAGCACACGGTTTTGGTAGGTTTTTGTAGGTTTTTGGAGCGCACAAGGGTTTTGCCACCATTGTTGCTGTTTCTTTCCCCAGAACTAGCAGGGTGATGCTGCATAGCATAGCGGAGTGGGTCAATACATCCCACACGGCATGGGCTCCCTTTATTCTATAGCGCAAGCACGGCCTCGTTGCGGCCCACACATGCGCCCGTTACTTCATAACAGTCGCTAATTGTGGCAAGTAACAAACTCCCTGATAATCCTTGCTTAACATGACAGGTTTGTGCACTGCATTTTCTCTGCTGAAACATTTTGGTTGCTCAAATCAACTTACACAATGAACACGCTTTCTACCTCAGCCTTCCAGATTTTGGCTTTCATGTGGTGTTTAATGCAACATTCCTCAGGATTCTTCTGTAAAGCAGCTGTTATTGTTTCCTAATTTAACAGTCAACAGTGTCTCAAACTGGACGCAGGAAGGGCTGTGTGGACCATGTTTGGGACCTGACCTGTGAAGCAGAGATTCTGGCCATGTCAGGGCGCCTGCTTACCTCACGCGCCAGTCACTGCATTTTACGTATTGCCAGCGTGCCTCATCACGTGGTACACAAGCAGCCGCCTGGGTCCTAACGAACTCACTAAAGGGCAGAGCAGAGCAAATCGGCCCCCTGTGTCACTGGCAATGTGTTCCAGATCCACAAATCAATAAACAATGTAACATCCCTCCTTTTTCATAAAAAACAAATAAACTCAAACAGTAAGATAACCAAAGAAGTCTCAACGGGACACACAGTGATAACCACTACACACAACATGGTGGAGGCCCGGTCTGGGCCCTTGCCATACTTTCTGGCACCTTAGGTTGCAGGGTCCAGAACATAGTCCTTGAAATGGGACGGGAATCGTTGTCCTTCCCGGCGGGGATATCACCCCTCCTCTCTGCATATCTCCTGAGGAGGCTCCAGCGGCTCTGGGTGCCCGGGGTCATCTTCCACCCTGGAGCCTCGCTGAAGACATGAGTGGACTCCCCACCACCCGGATGCTCATCGGGGCTCTGAGGTCCACTTTCTTGAAGAAGCAAGATTTCCTTGTAACAGTTCCGCTTTGGTATGCCGCCATCACCATGGAGCGTTTGATGTGGGTCAACGCCATGGGCTTGGGCTCGTAGTTGAAGGATAGCTTCCCCTCAGGATGACGGGTGCGAATGAGGACAGTGTCCCCTACTTCAATGTTCACCGGCCTGAGATTCCTCTGTACATTCTCACGCTCATTGTGCTCCCTCCTAGCCTCCAGCGTTTCCTGGTTATCAATGACCGCAGGTGTCTGACCTCCCAGCTCTGGCAGTAGGCCCCGTGGACACCGGCTGAACAAGGCTTCAGCTGGAGCCACCCCGGTGGAATGGTGGGGTGTGGCTCGATATACTCGGAGGAACTGGTATAGATTTCTCAGCAGTTCCCCCTTTTGACCATTGGTGATCCGAAATACCTGGTTGAGGGTTCTCATAAAGCGTCCCACCTCACCGTAAGCTCACGCCCACCCAGGGGTGACCTTCTGGTGGGTGACGCTGCATTCCTCCATGAATGCTGCAAACCGGCGGCCTTGGAACGGGGGACCATAGTCCGAACACAGTTCTTGAAGAAACCCGTGGATGGCAGAGATTTTCTCCAGAGCCTGGATGGTGTGATTGCTGGATGTGAACTCGACCTGTTCCCCCTCCGGGTGGCAGGACCACTGATCTATGATGACCAAGAAGTACATACCCTGGCCGGTGGACCGAAAGTCTGCGTGCACCGTCCCCCAGGGCTGGTCGCTCCTGTCCATCGACTCGATGCAGGGCTCCCGAAATACTGGTGCAATTGCTTGACACCAGACACACTGTTGCATGTGTTTGTCCACCCTTCTTTCTATGTTCCGGAACTAGACTTTGGCTTTTAGGCATGCTTTGGTCTTGGCTGCACCCTGGTGGCCGCTATAAGCAAGCTCTACTGCACGGTCCACCAACACCCGCGGAACCACGATCCGCCTTCCGCTCAGTAGTAGCCCTTCTTCGGATGCTGATAGTTCATGATGCACTTGCCACAGCGCCTATAAGTCACCCTGTGCCTCCGTCCCTCTTCGGGACAGGTCCGCGAGGAGCATCTTCCAGTCCCCATGGCCCATGGTGGACTGAACCAGCTGGAAACACTCATCGGCTTGCGGGGCACCCGCCACTTCCTCCAGTGTCAGTGCGATGGGCATGGCTGCCTCGAACACCTGGCGAACCGCCTCGCAACAGTCCCCTCCTGACTGACCTGTCTGTACATCACGGGCCGTAGGATGGCGGGACAGATAGTCTGCTGGGTTGTTCGTGCCAGGTCTGTACTGCAGCTTCACCCCATATTCCATGAGGGTTAGCATCCACCTCTCAATCGTCTGAGGCGGCTTGGACGATGTCCCTGTCATGATAGGAATCAGGGGCTTGTGGTCCGTGACAACCAACACAGGCTTTCCCGGTATGTATAGCTGAAAGTGTTTGCAGCCCCACACAATGGCCAGTGCTTCCCTCTCTATTTCGGAATACCATTGCTCAGTATCGGTGAAAGCCTTACTGGCATAAGCTATTGGCCGCATCTGCCCTTGAGGGTCTGGATGAAGAAGTACTGCCCCCCAGTACCACCAGGCTGGCATCCACGACCAGTTCTGATTCCTTCTTGGGGTCAAAGAACACTGTTGTCTCCTCCCTGGTGAGCGCCGCCTTGATGGTGTTGAATGCCTTCTGCTCAACTGCTGACCATGTCCAGGCAGTGTCCTTTTTGGTCAGGGCCCGGAGTGGTTCTTAGAGGGAGGCAAGGTTCTTGGTGTACCTCCCGCAGTAGTTAACCATCCCCAGAAAACTGCGCACCTTGGACGGATTGTCTAGTGCTCTGGCCTCTTGAATGTCCTTAACCTTTTGGGGGTCCGGTGAGATCCCTTCAGCGTGAAAAATTAACCCAAAGAATTCAATACTATTTTTCAAGAATTCTCATTTCTCACGATGCAAGGTTAGGCCGAGGTCGCAAATCCTGTCCAGTGCCTTCTCCAGCCTGGCCAAATGTTCTCGTTCTGTGGAGGCATATACCAAGATGTCATCACTCAGATTGATCACACCGGCCAGTCCGGCCAAAGCACCCCTGATCACATTTTGAAATACTTCTGCAGCTGAGGATATTTCAAAATTCAGCCTCTTGTATCGATACAGACCGTTGGGAGTGGTGAAAGTGGTAATATACCAGGAGTCTGGATGTAGTTCAATCTAATGGTACCCTGAACTTAGGTGTAGATTTGAGAACACCTTAGCACCCTGCAACTCCCCCACCACATCATCTAACGTTGGTGTCAGGTGTCGCTCCCTTTTGATGGCCATGTTGGGCAACCTCATGTCCACGCAGATGCGCTTGCCCCCAGGCTGTTTGGGCTTTGTTGCCACCACATTGGGGACACACATGGGGTAGGGCCCTCCACCCTCTCAATGATGTCCAGGTCAATGAGATTATGAAGGTTTTGTTCCACCTGTGCCCTTAGATTAAAAGGAATGCAACGGTGTTTGAGCGCCTTTGGCCTCATGGATTCATCGATATGCAGACGTATCAGATCTCCTTTGAGCTTGCCCACACCCTCAAAAAGTCCAGTTCGGTGAGGCCATGGATGTCCGTCTGGTACACAGAGAGCGGAAATGCACTATATTCAGAGATTCAGACGCTGCACAGCTCAGCAGCGACTGCTGGCTTACATCAGTCACAAAGAACTTGGCCTTGATGGATAAGTTGGCATGCTTCACTGACGGAGAGGGGGTGTATGATTTCCCCCAAATTAGTATATCTTGGCTTTGGACTCAGCCAATGCTGGCGGTCCTGGCAATGCCTCGTAGTGTTGCAAGGCCATCACGCATACACGCATACTGACACGCCCGTGTCAATGAGGACTGGGGTCAGGGTCTCACAAATGTCGACCTCACACATGGGCTGTCGGCTCTTCTTCACGACGGCATCAATGTTCGAGATGAAGAATACTTCTTCTTTTTCTTCTTCTCCCTCCTCCGCAATGTCCAGCTCTTTGAGGTTTTGCTCAACAGCGGCCATGCCCTTCTACTTGCGTGGGCCCCCACTGTTCGTTCTGCTCTGGCCCCTCGAGACAGCCACGGGGTTGGCAGCCCGGCACATTCTTCCACACCCTTGTCTTCGCGGGGCATTCGCCGGAGTGCAGAAGATCATACCCACACTTCTGATATTGTTGGGGAACCTTGCCCTTCTGCAGTGGCTCGAATTTCCTTTGAGTCCATCTTGGCCGCACCGGCATAGAGTTTACATTCCACCTGACGGCGTACGCCTCCTCACTCCTACCGGTCTTAACCGCTGCATCCATTCTTGAGCCACGACTGTCTGCCAGCTCATATGCTCTTCCCATGCCCAGAATCTGCGTCAGAGTGAGTCATGGCTCGCGGAGCACTTGGCAACGCAGTTTGCTTGAACTGCAACCTTGAATGAGCTGATTTCTTACCATGCCTTCCTCATTCTCCCACTGGCATGTGGTTGCCAGGTGTCTCAGCCTCCTGCAGAAACTGTACAGTGACTCATCCTCCTGCTGCTTCTCCCCACACATCACAAAGCGGGCAAAGTCCTGGTTGGCTAAGAAAAGAAAGTATTCTTTGAGGGTATCCTTGGAAGCTTGGTACGTGGCCGCCGGAGGGTTTAGTGATTCGTATATCCGATGGACCTCGGAACTGGCAGCATACAGTAGGATAGCTACCTTTGCATCATCCTCCGTCCCACGATGGCCCTAAAGTACATATCGAGCTTCTTAACCTACAGCAGCCACTTGGGGCCTAGCTTCAATGGAGGCCCAGGCATGTCAAATTCTGGCATGGGTGCCAGCGTGCCTTGTTGTCGAGGCACAGGTCTGAGAGAGGGTAGCGCCCCAGGAGCAGGTGGTGTCACCACCCCTTGAACATCATTGTTGTTGCCTATAGCTGCAGACCGCACAGGCACTTCTCACATTGACAGAGGCCGCAAGTCCGACAAACACCGTAGTTGTCTGCACAGGTCCATTGCGAGGCGTGTGTAACCTTCAACAGGGTGTACCAGGGCTATGGCGCCAGAAAGATTGATCACAGATGAAAGTCAGTGAACCAACACAGGCTTTCATGCAGATCTCCAGCATAGTTGGGCAAGGATGGGAATACAGTTTAAGCCCAGAGGAAAACACCAGGAGGACAGCAACACCCAAAATGGCCACCCCGCAGCAGGATGTCCTTGAAAATTGGGTGCCCAAGTGAACCAATGTGCCAAAAGCAACCAAAATGGTGCAAAACGTCCATAGAAACACAGCCTGTATCAGATCAGAGCTTTGAGTGTTCCATAAAATTCACAAACATACAAAGATGTATACCCCACAGCAGGATGTTCCTGAAGATAGCTGCACAAGTAGACCAAATCTTCAAAATTGTTCACAAATGTCCATGATCATGAATGTAGACACAGCCATTAGTAGAAAACAGCTGTGAGGGTTCCGAAAATTGTCAGTACGGCGCTATAGCACCCTGTGAGGTGACGCTACCATAATAGTCGACAAAATGGCGGCCGCACGTGTACCGCGCGGGTGACACGACAAGTGAGCACAGAGAAAAAGGCTCCGGAATCGATTGCTCGAACCCGAAATTCCCTCCCCACTCAGGTGCGTCCTCGTCGCCAGTGTAAAATAGTATAATGCCCCCGGGCTTCCTCCGTAGCTTGGCCCCCGCCCCCCGTACCTTGTAAGAACACACAGAGTCAGGTCTGCAAATTTCACTGTCAACAGTGTCTCAAACTGGACGCAGGAAGATCTGTGTCGACCCTGTTTGGGACCCGACTTGTGAAGCAGAGATTCTGGCCATGTCAGGGGCGCGTGCTTACCTCACGAGCCAGTCACTGCATTTTACGTATTGCCAGCGTGCCTCGTCACGTGGTACACAAGCAGCCACCTGGGTCCTAATGAACTCGCTAAAGGGCAGAGCAGAGCAGATCGGCCCCGTATCTCGTCTGCGTGGACACAGCTCCAAGGTCCATGTCGGGTGATCCCGACATAAAGTGAACCGGGAGCGGGCCACAACAGGGGCTGAGAAAGTGAAAGACTTCCCTGAAGTGTTGATCATCAAAGAATAAAAAATGAAGATTACTCCTTCAACAATTAGCACTGCCATTCATGGTGTTCAGTTTCCGAACTCGGGAGGGTGAAGTGCTGTGTCAGCCCTGTCAGGATTTGAACTTGTGACGTGCTGCCGAACCCCTATGTTAGAGGGAAGGTTACCAAGGTGACAAGCCACCCATAAAAATACTGCAGAATTCCGTATCTTAGAGGAAAAGCTAGCAGCGTATCCTTTTTTTTTTAAAGAATTTTAACCACGGCACTCTAACCATAAGTACATCGAATGCCCATGAACTGGATGGAAGCAGCAGGTGAGAGAGCGGGATCTGTGTGCGTACATTACCTTGCACGCAGCCGTTACACACAACAAATCTACCAATCACAGAAGACTTTGGTAACGCTTATCGGTGATGTCATATGTCAAGGACCTTTGCGTCACCACATGCGCCAACAACAAAAAGGAGATAAGGGGAAGGATGGCCAGAAGTGGGGAAGCGAGGTTATCCCTCCATTTAAAATAAAAGTCCTGTGCATTGGCGAGGCATTGACCTTGTGACAGGTGTTGCTGTCATATGCCCAGGCATGGCGTCACTTTGCTCTTGCACTGACATCAGATACTGACATCAGATACTGTGTGTTGGCTACCATACACCAGCTACTGGTATCAGAATGATGCTAGAGAGAGAATGAGAGCGAGAGAGAGAAAAAGAATGAGAGAGAGAGACTGAGAGTGAAACTGAGAGACCGAAAGAGAGAGACTTTTAGGGAGACTGAGGGAAACACTGAGAGAGACTGAGCGAGGCTGAGGGATACTAGGAGTGAGACTGAGAGAGACTGAGAGAGGCGCTTAGAGAGACTGAGAGGGAGAGAGACTGAGAGAGACAGAGAGAGAGACTGGGAGAGAGAGAGAGAGAGACATAGAGAGCGAGAGAGACTGATTACTGCTGACTAAAGCCCTACTACTACTGAGCTCGCAGTGATCCCAATCATAAAGGTGAAACAGAATATCATGAATGGTCGACCACCTTCCCCGCTTAAGGTACCGCAGGCCGAGGGCAGGCTACACTCTTCTGAAGGGATGTAAGCTAGCAAAGAAACACCCAAAGCAGAAACAGTGCCGAGGAACCAAACTAAAAGAAATGTCCAATAAAAAATGGATACAAATAATAAATGTAAACTAAAAATACGCACAACTATCAAAAACACTAAGGAGCCATCCCTGTACAAATACACACAACTAATAAAAACAAGAACCCACCCCTGTAATGGAACCGTTGAGAAAGGAGACTTTGGAATAAAGTTGCTCTCTGGGTTTGAAGACAGGGAGCAGACAGGCAACAATTTTAGTAGCAGTGTTCAAGGGTATGCAGTGTTAAAATGGCGGCAAAAATGTCGCCTTACAAAAAACTCATGGCAAAAATGCTGTGGTTTGACCCATTAAAGGTGTACCCCATTACACCATTTAAGGGGACCAGGGGTTCCGGGATTGTCCCCTGCTCCCCTTAAATGGTATAATGGGTATGGGGGTTGCCGGGATGTCCCCCTCATCCTTTACATGGATTGCGCCAGCAAAACCACAGCCTTTTTGCCGCAATATTTTGGGTCCGCAGCCATTTTTCCCATGATTTTAACACATGGAACCTGTTCAAGTGTACTGAGATTGTCTATAAAATGGTAAGGAGTGGGCTCTTAAATGTCACGTGGACTCTTTAAAGCATGCCAGGGGGACAGAACCACTTCAAACATGTTTAGTTCTTCATCTGCGGGCTCAACAGAGTTGAGTCGGGCTTCTAGGAGCTTTCTGAGTCAATGATTAGGTCTCAGTTTGCTGAGCTGGTTAACTGGTCCAAGACAGGATTCGGTTCAAGCAAACACTGCACATGGCACAACGAAGCTGGGGACAGGGAGGCGATAACAGGGTCAGTGTAGCTTGCAAGTAGTTTGAGGTGGAAACCTGGGCCCAAGGCTGTTCCTTTACTTCTGGGCTGCTGGGAGGCCCGGTCCCAGGTTCTTCAGGGGGCCGGTGAATCCTTTCTTCTATAGCCCCCAGGCAGGAAGGGTTTAGAGACCACCTGCTGGTTTCTGTCACCTCCAGGGAGCAGGGTCTCAGCTGCAGTAGGCCTGGTCCAGCCTGCACGTCACCTCAAATGTTCCTCAAGGGTTCCTAAGGGTAAATGATTGCCGCAGTCAAAAACCTTATTTCCGGAGGTTGCCCATAAAAGTGTACAGCAAATGATAAATAACATATCATCGATATATATCTTAAATACTTTTTAAAAAAGTATAAATTAAAAATTACCCAAGATACAAGTAAAAACTTTATAACATAATACTGGTGATGATATAAAGTGCAATTAATTCTGTTGGCAGATGCAAATTTGAAAAAGTATTCGAAATTGATATTTTCGCGGTTTACTCACCCAGTGATTCGGTTCTGTACCAGCAGGCTTGTGTTATATAGCTCGAAACCACAAAGACTATTTCGGGCGAGCTGGTCAATTTCCAGATAACAAAGTCATCGTGGAGCACGCCCGCCTGGAAGTATTGGCAGTAACCACCTTCGTCTCAAAGCGGCAAGTACAAAGTGGATACTTGTTTCCTCAAGAGAGGGGCAGAAAGGGCAGTGCTTGTCAGATGCTGAAGACCACCAGAAGGTAAACTTGGCTAATGGGAGTAGATTCAGTCTAAACTGTGTGTAGAGTGCTCTCTTGAAGACTGGGTGTGCCGCGTTCAGGTATCTCTCTGGGTCTACGCTTTGAACATGATGCATTCAGGACATCAGGATAAGTGTACGGAGTCAAACATCTGCGTTTCTAGATAGAAGCAGGGACGTAATTTCACCAAAATGCCAGGGGTAGCAGAAGTGACATCACGCGACCCTTGACCCCCTGATGGTGTTGGTACTCATTTATCCACCTCAGAAGGATGAAAGGCTGAGTTGAGGCATTTAAGAAAAGACTAAATCAGTGACTCACCCCCTGAAGTGTGCCTGAAATAAACCTTTAATGAGTCTGGCAATTATTGTATAGAATTCCAGAAAGGCACATTATTTGGCATTACTATTCTTTTTTATTTAGGGTCAGTGCTGAAAGTGTTAAACTTGTGGCACTCCTGTTCTTATTTTTAAGGGGCCTGAACAAGAAAGCTAGCCACTTCAGAAGTAAAGAGCCACATGGTGCTGGCTACAGCCCAGGGGCTTGCATTACAAAAAAGGTCGCAAGGGAGACCACAGAGGTTGCAAGGGAGACCTCAGAGGTTGCAGTTGCGACCTCTGGTGACCCCTAAATGACGTCCCTGGATACCGGGTACCAAGCCTGCTCTTCACTTCCTTCGCTACCTCGGATGCTATGGTGACGTCACTGCGCAGTGGGTGTAGCATGCCTATATTGCTTGGTACAGTCTTAATGTGTTTGTACCAGGACCCTTGATACATCCCATAACCTGTCTTCATATAGTCAAGTGTTCAGATTCCTGCATCCACATACAATACAAGATTGTAGTCCTGTTTCCATGAATAATGGGATTGTGGGGGTGCTTAATGGTAGACTGAACGTTTGTTTGATCCATTTTCTTTTCTTTCTATTGTAGTTCAATTGTTTTTGTTTTCTGTCCCCTATAGATCACTACCGTAGTGGGCTGCTGGTAAGGTTTGTGATTGCTCTTTTCTTGACTGTCTCTGTCTTCACCTGGCACAGGGTTTTGGAGCAGACTGTGCTTCCAGAAGAGTTCTAATGAATTCTTCTTCTTCAGTAGTCAAACACTGAATCCACTAAGGGCAGGGTACCGCCGCCCCCGCCCCCCTTGTATAGGCACAATGCTACAGCAGATTGGTACATAGCAAACCAGTTGTCAAGGGTTAAATCCAGGCTGCTGTAACAATGGTCTATTGCCTACTAATGTCATGCCCAGAGTGTCTTGTCTGCATGAAAGGGGGTGGCGGAGGGGGGCAGTAAGTTTGTGAGCTCCAGCAAAAACAAAGATGGTGTGACCCTTCTGTGGTCTGGACCTCTCCTGTAGGCTACTCTAACTTTGCTGCCTTCCTCTGCCTGCCTGCATCGAACGGCCTCCTGTAATCTTCAACCTGGTGTGACATATCCATTGTCACAACAGGACTGTATTTGTAGCACTGGTTCCCAGGACACCTCATGTGAAGGGGGTTCCAATCCCCTGGAGGAAATTGTCAACTCTCCTCAGGGGATCAAAGAAAAGCTTCTTAGGCCCAACATTATTGTTGTGGGTACACCTAGGCCAGACGGCTAATACACACCAAGACCTGTCATGTATGAGTCACTGCTCACAAAGCTGACAATAATATGACACTCAATGCTTATCCCTATATGATTGTACAATCTGAGTACCCACCCTGTCATAATGAGGCATGTCTCATATTTAGATATTAATAACTGCTGCCTGGCAGTTATTGCCATAATGCCATATCATATAATATCATATCAGTATGTTACAAAATAAGCAATTATGGTTTTATATACTATCGTGACACAGATTAAGTCATTCTGTAAATGTTTCCGTTTTTCTAAAGGTTTGTGTGAACCACAAACAAATAAAAAAAAACAAAATAATAACAAATAAGCAACCTCTGCCTGTTGAAAACTGGTAGAAGAGAGGGTGAGGTGGAGACGCGCTAAACACTACAGCAATAAGGCACACAAATAATACAGTTGATGTTTTAATTGTAGCAGAAACAGCCGACACGTGTTTCGACACGCTGGTCGTTCTCAAGGCTGAGTAATTAATAGGTCATGATATAACAACAAAAAATGAGTTACAAATTATCATAATCAAATTAGATACACACATTAGCAACATCATTGCATAAACAAAAGATGGCGATTGAAATTAGAGCAAAGCAAACATACCACAACACATTGTGTAATGCAAAAGTTGTTGGCATACCGTGAACCAGGGTTGGAGAGTGGAGCACGCGAGGCGGAAGCAGTTGCAAGGATTAGAACAGAGCAAAAATTGTATAATGAGTATGGTCATTTTTGAAAATGTTCAGCCTGTGAATACAATACTAAAATGATAGTCACATTTAGTGTATACAACACTCAAAGTGTGGGAAAACAAGAAGAGGGATAATCCTTTTGGACAGTGCGCAGAAACACCGGAGCCACCAGTCATGCATTGAGAACACCAATCACCCATTAATCAATAAAGAGAATGTCTTGAAGCAACAAGTAAATGATCACCAATTGGCCCTTGAGAGATAACAAGAAAGTCCTGGCAGGAGGAGACTAGAGTCCAGAGGGAACAAAATAGTAAATAGTCTAAGCTTACCGTACGCGAGACAAATATGTTGATGAATCATGGTGGGGTAATCCCTAAACAAAATAACCATGGGTGAGCAATAAAGTAACATGCAATAAACGGATCAGATTATTGTGCAGAAATCAGAAACTGAAAGTGAAGATAATTGAATTAACATACCACAAAAAAAGAAGGCGATGTGAGACTCACTCGGACATCGCATGCAGATCACAATCCCTGCCGTAATGGCCGTGACAAATATATTACCTTGGAAACAAAAGTAAACGATATTGTATGGGTACTAGTTACAAAGGAAACGAAAACAATTACGATAGAGCCAGGCTGGCAAAGTACTTACTCGTAAATCGAGCGGTCAAATAACAAGGAAATCCCCGAAAGCAGTCGTCCAGGTGAAAAAGAAAGAGGAAAGAGATACAGGATTGCGGCCGACGTCACAGCGGTGACGTTAGCGGCGTCGCATGCATCGGACGTCGCATGAATGACGTCAGATGTAAACAAAAGTTGGCATTAGTGGTCTGATGCTAAGTCGGCACAAGGGCCAAATTACAATTGGTACAAATAGGATCATTAAACGAATGCTATTACATAGAATGAAAATACTCAAATACGGTCGCAATAACGAGAATAACAGGGAGATAATATGAATAATCCCAAAAACAACATTAAAAAAGAGCCGTACCAGCATACAGCACATATTATGGTGAAACCAAGCAACAGAGTGAAAACAAATGCAGGGAACAAAATACCATATATTACAAACGAGTAGAACTATTATATTACAAGAGTAAGGCATATTGGCCAGAATGGAAAATAAAACAAAACACACTAGAGGTACAAGGTGCTGGTGCCCGCACGCAAGGTTTAGTGGCTCCGGCGTAGAGCAATAAAGTAACACGCAATAAACGGATCAGATTATTGTGCAGAAATCAGAAACTGAAAGTGAAGATAATTGAATTAACATACCACAAAAAAGGAAGGCGATGTGAGACTCACTCGGACATCGCATGCAGATCACAATCCCTGCCGTAATGGCTGTGACAAATATATTACCTTGGAAACAAAAGTAAACAATATCGTATGGGTACTAGTTACAAAGGAAACGAAAACAATTACGCTAGTGCCAGGCTGGCAAAGTACTTACTCGTAAATCGAGCGGTCAAATAACAAGGAAATCCCCGAAAGCAGTCGTCCAGGTGAAAAAGAAAGAGGAAAGAGATACGGGATTGCGGCCAACGTCACAGCAGTGACGTTAGCGGCGTCACACGCATCGGACATCGCGTGAATGACGTCACCATAATATGTGCTGTATGCCGGTACGGCTCTTTTTTAATGTTGTTTTTGGGATTATTCATATTATCTCCCTGTTATTCTCGTTATTGCGACCGTATTTGAGTATTTTCATTCTATGTAATAGCATTCGTTTAATGATCCTATTTGTACCTATTGTAATTTGGCCTTTGTGCCGACTTAGCATCAGACCACTAATGCCAACTTTTGTTTACATCTGACGCCATTCACGCAACGTCCGAATCGTGTGACGCCGCTAACGTCACCGCTGTGACGTCGGCCGCAATTCCGTATCTCTTTCCTCTTTCTTTTTCACCTGGACGACTGCTTTCAGGGATTTCCTTGTTATTTGACCGCTCGATTTACGAGTAAGTACTTTGCCAGCCTGGCTCTAGCGTAATTGTTTTCGTTTCCTTTGTAACTAGTACCCATACGATATCGTTTACTTTTGTTTCCAAGGTAATATATTTGTCACGGCCATTACGGCAGGGATTGTGATCTGCATGTGATGTCCGAGTGAGTCTCACATTCCTTTTTTGTGGTATGTTAATTCAATTATCTTCACTTTCAGTTTCTAATTTCTGCACAATAATCTGATCCGTTTATTGCGTGTTACTTTATTGCTCACCCATGGTTATTTTGTTTAGGGATTACCCCACCACGATTTATCAACATATTTGTCTCGCGTACGATAAGCTTAGACTATTTACTATTTTGTTCCCTCTGGACTCTAGTCTCCTCCTGCCAGGACTTTCTTGTTATCTCTCAAGGGCCAATTGGTGATCATTTACTTGTTGCTTCAAGACATTCTCTTTATTGATTAATGGGTGATTGGTGTTCTCAATGCATGACTGGTGGCTCCGGTGTTTCTGCGCACTGTCCAAAAGGATTATCCCTCTTCTTGTTTTCCCACACTTTGAGTGTTGTATACACTAAATGTGACTATCATTTTAGTATTGTATTCACAGGCTGAACATTTTCAAAAATGACCATACTCATTATACAATTTTTGCTCTGTTCTAATCCTTGCAACTGCTTCCGCCTCGCGTGCTCCACTCTCCAACCCTGGTTCACGGTATGCCAACAACATTTGTATTATACAATGTGTTGTGGTATGTTTGCTTTGCTCTAATTTCAATCGCCATCTTTTGTTTATGCGATGATGTTGCTAATGTGTGTATCTAATTTGATTATGATAATTTGTAACTCATTTTTTGTTGTTATATCATGACCTATTATTTACGCAGCCTTGAGAACGACCAGCATGTCGAAACACGTGTCGGCTGTTTCTGCTACAATTAAAACATCAATTTGTGTGCCTTATTGCTGTAGTGTCTAGCGCGTCTCCACCTCACCCTCTCTTCTACCAGTTTTCAGTTCCAGCCAGGGTGGTCTGGCTGCGTGGGTGGTAATGCTGCTGACACCTCACAATCTTTGATAGAATCTTTACCACAATCAGTGATTACTAGCGCACAGACTTTACTTGCGAACCCACAGTCTTTCTCCAAGTCTGCCTGTTGAAACGTTTGGTTGCAGCAGCTGTGTGGAGGAATACACATGTGACTTTTGAACCTGCCCTGCTGCAGCTGCAGCACAGCTATTGGGGTTGTCAGGAGATGGTCACATCAACGCACTTGTGTACATTCTGTTTTTTTCCCATGGAGCGTCATAAAAGTGGTGTCTGGTTAGCAGATCTCGCTTTTAGAAACAGGAATACCAGCATCATTTTATTATTCAAAATCAAAAAGGCTCAGGTTATTTCACCCTCATAGATGGCATCCCAGCACAGAGAGGGAAAGAGAGAGAGGTAGAGGCAAAAAAACAGAAAGGAAAAGAGCTCCAGTGGGGTGCGGGGAGACAACGACAGAAATAGGCAGATGGAGGAAGAGAAGATGCGAGAGGGACAGAGCAGAGAAAAAGGCAAAGGGAGTAGCATGGTAGAGGCACAAAGAGAGAAGGTTTGGGGTAACTGAGACAGAGCGAGTAGTATGAGTGACAAAGGGAGTAAAGGAGAGAGAGACAGAGAAACAAAGAGACATGAAGAGTGTGACACACACTTTCAAAGAGAGACAAGGGGAGAGTGTGCAGGAGAGGAAAGGACTGGCACAAAAGAAGGGAGGATTTCGACGAACCAGCCCTGTGAATATATGTGGAGAATTGCCTAGAAAGTGTGCAATCCAGGCAAATCATTTCATCTCACTCTGTGAGTTCCAATGCAAACTATCCACAGTCTTTCTTTTGCACCAGATCGATGATGATGTAATAATTAATGTAATAACTAAGCAACATGTATTTTTACCCAGAAGGAAATACATTAAATATGCTGATACTAAGTTGCAATCAATGTTTTTTTTATTTTTTAGATTTGTCTTTGTAATCGTTTATTTGTAAACAATGTATTTGTCTTCCCTTTGAAATGTTGTTTGGCATGGCGTGGGGTGGGTGTGTGTGCGTTCATATTTATTTGTATCCAATTGATATTTTAACTTGGGGGGGGGGGGGGGGTGGCAAGAGCTGAGTTGTGTGGCACTTATGGTCATAGTTAAGCGTGCCTCAGCAGCCTCAGGGTGCTTGATTTTCAAAAACTTGTCATAATAGCCCAATACGAATCATGCATTTCCTTTATCTGGGAGGGTCTCAGCAAACCCTGCAATTATAAAGCCTTTCTTGGCCAAAATAACATGCAAGAGACTCCCTTAGCTGCGCCAGTGGCGCCCCCAGACAGTTTTCATAGGGGTGGCCAGTGGGGGGGCCAGCATTTTTATAACGGTGGCTGTGGCCACCCTTGGCCACCCCTTGGTGACACCTCTGAGCTGTGCAGCAACAGTCAACGCACCGTACCTCAGATCACCGCTGAACGCTGGCATTCAACGCGTCAACATGCGCACAAGTTAGTGCTTCAATGCAAATAGTTTACGAATAGACAGAGTAAAAAGACTTCCATCCAGGGAACGTGGACGCAGGTAATTTAGTATGTCTATTCATGATTTATTGTGTGCAAAGTTGCCATGAGGAGGTGCTTTGGGGGGGAGGGGCAGGTACTGCGTGGGAATGGCCATAGGGATTAGCATGGCCATGGGTAGTCAATGGGTGGGCACATGACCAAACAACACCTTTAGACTGCCCCTCCTCATATGTAATTCCTGTGTGCCCCTCCTCATATGTCCTTCCTGTGTGCCCCTCCTCATATGTCATTCCTGTGTGTCCCTCCTCATATGTCATTCCTGTGTGCCCCTCCTCATATGTCATTCCTGTGCCCCTCCTCATGTCATTCCGGTGTGCCCCTCCTCATATGTCCTTCCTGTGTGCCCCTCCTCATATGTAATTCCTGTGTGCCCCTCCTCATATGTCCTTCCTGTGTGCCCCTCCTCATATGTCCTTCCTGTGTGCCCCTCCTCATATGTCATTCCTGTGCCCCTCCTCATGTCATTCCATTCCTGTGTGCCCCTCCTCATATGTCATTCCTGTGTCCCTTCTCATATGTCATTCCTGTGCCCCTCCTCATATGTCATTCCTGTGTGCCCCTCCTCATATGTAATTCTTGTGTGCCCCTCCTCATATGTCATTCCTGTGTGTCCCTCCTCATGTCATTCCTGTGTGCCCCTCCTCATATGTAATTCCTGTGTGCCCCTCCTCATATGTCCTTCCTGTGTGCCCCATCTCATATGTCATTCCTGTGTGTCCCTCCTCATATGTCATGCCTGTGTGCCCCTCCTCATATGTCATTCCTGTGTGCCCCTCCTCATATGTCATTCCTGTGCCCCTCCTCATGTCATTCCTGTGTGCCCCTCCTCATATGTCATTCCTGTGTCCCTTCTCATATGTCATTCCTGTGCCCCTCCTCATATGTAATTCATTTGTGCCCCTCCTCATATGTCATTCCTGTGTGTCCCTCCTCATATGTCATTCCTGTGTGCCCCTCCTCATATGTCATTCCTGTGTGCCCCTCCTCATATGTAATTCCTGTGTGTCCCTCCTCATATGTCATTCCTGTGTACCCCTCCTCATATGTCATTCCTGTGTGCCCCTCCTCATATGTCATTCCTGTGTGCCCCTCCTCATATGTAATTCTTGTTTGCCCCTCCTCATATGTTATTCCTGTGTGTCCCTCCTCATATGTCATTCCTGTGTACCCCTCCTCATTTGTCATTCCTGTGTGCCCCTCCTCATATGTCATTCCTGTGTGTCCCTCCTCATATGTCATTCCTGTGCCCCTCCTCATGTCATTCCTGTGTGCCCCTCCTCATATGTCATTCCTGTGTCCCTTCTCATATGTCATTCCTGTGCCCCTCCTCATATGTCATTCCTTTGTGCCCCTCCTCATATGTAATTCCTGTGTGCCCCTCCTCATATGTCATTCCTGTGTGTCCCTCCTCATATGTCATTCCTGTGTGCCCCTCCTCATATGTCATTCCTGTGTGCCCCTCCTCATATGTAATTCCTGTGTGTCCCTCCTCATATGTCATTCCTGTGTACCCCTCCTCATATGTTATTCCTGTGTGCCCCTCCTCATATGTCATTCCTGTGTGCCCCTCCTCATATGTCATTCCTGTGTGCCCCTCCTCATATGTTATTCCTGTGTGTCCCTCCTCATATGTCATTCCTGTGTACCCCTCCTCATTTGTCATTCCTGTGTGCCCCTCCTCATATGTCATTCCTGTGTGTCCCTCCTCATGTCATTCCTGTGTGCCCCTCCTCATATGTCATTCCTATGTGCCCCTCATCATATGTCATTCCTGTGTGCCCCTCCTCATATGTCATTCCTGTGTGCCCCTCCTCATATGTCATTCCTGTGTGTCCCTCCTCATGTCATTCCTGTGTGCCCCTCCTCATATGTCATTCCTATGTGCCCCTCATCATATGTCATTCCTGTGTGTCCCTCCTCATATGGCATTCCTCCCTATCCATACTCTAATGCAATAGTTTAGGCTTATAGGTGGCGCAAGCGACACCTATAAGCCTAAACTAATAATACGCACACTGTAACCCTACATGCCAACATTTGCCACATCTGGGAGGGAGATTTTGTAACAGAAATCGGGAGAGGTGAATGTTTCCATTGTATCGAATTGGGGTTAAAAATATTGTTTGTTTATTTATTTATTTGTACATTTATCACAGCTCACAAAGCCCACAGGCATCTAGGTGCTAGTATCAACGTAATAGACAGCGGAACGGGGGAAGAGGGAGACTGTCCGTTGAAAAGGTAAGTCTTCAGCTGCTTTCTGAAGGCATTGTGGGATCGTTCATCTCGTAGGTGGGCAGGTAACTTGCTCCAGAGTGCAGGTGCACAGATGGGGAAGCTGGCGCCCCCTGCTCTGGACCGCTTGAACCTGGGTGTGATAAGGCAATGTTTTTAAGAGGATCGTGTAGGCCTTGCTGACAAGCTCTTTCCTATTTTGCCCGCTAGGTAGCGTGGCGCGTCATTCGACAGACAGCGGTGGGTGAGGGACAGAATCTTGAAGTTAATGCTGTCCTTGACTGGGAGCCAGTGGGCAGTTCCTCTGGCCTGAGAGATATGGTCCCATTTGCCAATCTCAAGTGCAGCACTGAGGGCATTGTTTTGGATAGTTTGTGTAGGTTCTTTTCGGAGGTGCCACAGAGTAGGGAGTTGCAATAATCCAGTTTCGAGCCTATGAGGGCCCGGACAACTTTGAGTCGGTTCCTGGTGCTGACGGTTTTCCTGGAAATGATGAGCTTAATGGAATAAGGAGATGATGATGCAATGTGGTTGACCTGGCGGGACATGGTCAGAGAGGAGTCGAGGTAGACGCCAAGGGTCTTGACGGAAGAGGCGACGGCAATGTTGGGGCCATCAATGATAAAATATTTGTAAGCCTGAGGTTGTTTAGCCAGGTGGGCAGGGGGCCCTATGAGGAGAAGCTCTGTTTTTTACATGATTGAGGCAGAGGATTTGTGTGGCCATCCAGGATTGGATAGCTTTATATATGGCATTCATTATGAGAGTGTCCTTAGGATGGTCACCAGTGAGGGAATGAGAATTTGGGTGTAGTCCGAGTAGTTGGTGTAAGAGATCCCAAGGACATCAAAGTGGTCAAACAGGGGCTTGGTATACACGTTGTAGAGGGTAGGAGAGACACAGGAACCTTGGGTACCCCGCAGGAAGTGGGCGTGAGGATGACATCAGCCGCTGTGGCAAATACTAGCGAGGATCTGTCGGCCAGGAACGAGGCAACCCATTTGGCTGCTTCCGTGGAGAAATGGGCAGAGGAGGTGAGGGCACGACAGAGGATCATGTGGTCAACAAGGTCCAATGCCGCTGAGAGGTTGAGTAGTAAGAGCAAGGAGAGGGTGCCCTAATTGGTGGAGTGATCAAGCTGTTTTTTAAAATCTAAGAGTGCTGTTTCAGTCCCGTACTTAGGACGGAAACCTGATTGATGAGTTCCCATAATGTGGTGGTGTTCTAAGAAGGATTGGATTTGTACGTAGGCAACTATGTCCATGATTTTCAAAAGGAAGGCAACCGTGTTAATGGGTTGATAGTTGGTGGGATGGCCAGGTCAAGTGTGGGTTTTTAAGCAGCAAGGAAATCCAGGATTCTTTCAGGGCGGGTGTGATGGTGCAGGAGGAAAAGGTGATGGTGGCAATGAGAGGAAGAAAAGGGCCAACACAGTCCATGTGCAGGGAGGCTGGGCATATGTCACCCTTGCAACAGGATGGTTTGAGCCCAGCGATGATGTCAGCGAGGGTAGATGTGTGATCCATTTGCACTTGAAAAGGGATGTCCTTTTGGGCTGGTGGAAGTGAGGGACAGGCAGCTGGTAGGGAGGATCGTTTGGCTTTTATTTGAGCTTGTATCTGCATGATTTTGCCTGTGAAGATGCTTTGGATTTTGTTGCACCAGGCGCTGTCTTTCAAGATGGTTGGGGAGATGTGAGTTTCCAGTTCCCGGAGAATGGAGAAACAGTCACGAGAGCTAGAGGTGGCATTGAAAATTCTTTTGTTATAGGTAGTTGCTTTAGAGCTCAATATAAGCTCTGTGTAGCTGAGTGATCGTTTGGAGAGGTTAGTTTTTTTGGTATGGTGGGATCTTTGCACCAAATGGCTTCCGCTGCTCTTTTTTCTCTGGGTGAAGCACAAAGGTCTGGGGTAAACCAAGAGTTGAGGTGTGCTGGATTGTTAGATTTCTTGACGTTGAGGGGCGCCAGGTGATCGATGGCCTTGTGGAGCACAGTGTTTGTAGTAATCCACCAAAAATAAGGGAGCGGAAGGCTGATGAGGGGTGATGAAGTTGCTGCTGGTCAGATTACGTGAGCTACAGGCAAGGTGTTGTATGGGGCAGACTCTTCCTTAAGGCATTTGTGAGTGATAGGTATGGTGAAGGCGATGGTGTGGTGGTCTGACCATCGGCATGGTAGGTTATAGAGGAGAGATATGTTGCATTTGTGGTTCAACACCCAGTCAAGGATGCAACCATGGGAATGAGTAGGCTCTGTGATGAGCTGTAGGACTGCCAAGGAGGTAGATATGGTAGTAGTGTCAGCAGGGTCACTGAACCCCAGATTGAGGTTGCCTCGTACTAGAAGTTGTGTTCTGGGCTGAAGGTTGGACAAAATAAACTGTGTGAGGTCGTCCACGAAGGAGGCGATTGGGCCAGGTGGGCAGTAGATGAGGTGGATAGTAAGGGTGGCATTAGGCGAGCATTTAGGTTTTGCAGAAAGGGATTCGCAGTTGGGGTTAGGGGTGGAGTTGGTGGTGTATAGTGCAAGGGATCCCTTGTAAATAAGGGCTACTCCACTGCCTTTTTTCACAGGTGTGTGGCATCGGAGTAAGGCATAGCTCCATGGGTACGACAATAGATAATGCCGGGCCAGCAGTGGGGTAAGCCAAGTTTCTGTCAGGGCTAAGATGTCCAGGTCGTCAGCCGTGATGAGATTGAGAATTTCAGGTGGATGTGCAATGACTGACCTGCTGTTGAGGAGGGCACACCGGAGAGGTAGTATGGTGAGAGGCATTGTGGGCATGGGAAAAACTTTGGGCTGGATTTGGGATTTGGGTGGACAGAGTCATCCTGGACGGTGAAGTAGCATCTGTGAATGAACTTAGTGCACATGATGGAACCCTAGGTGGCAAGGATGGGTGTAGTGGGGGTATGTGGCATGGTGGTGCGATGTTGGAGTTTAGCATTTGAGGAAGTGGTCACTGGTGGCATGTAGCATGGGGGGGTGACGTTGGAGGTTAGCATTGCGGAAAATGGTCGCTGGCGGTCATGATATCAAGACTCATATGTGGTCTAGCCGTGTATTGCTCCATGGTTTTTGGCAGCGCTGTGTTGGTTGTTTGGTGTGGGTGGCAAGGTGCCAAGTGTTGCTAGGTGGAGAGTGCTTGGTGGATCTGATGGTCTTGTGTGGGCCCCTTTGGGGGTTCTTCTGTTCTGGACAGGCTGGTTGTGCTGAATATGGGGGACCATATGTTTTAGGCCTGATCTGCAAATGTGCATTTGACCTGAACATGATTGCTGGCTTTTTGCTGATAGATATGGTTGGTGGGATTTGCCATTGTACTGGTGGTCTTGGTGAATGGGGCAAGAGATCGAGGGGCGGTTTAGTGTGGGGGCAGGAACACATAGACAAGGCGGGGGGATACAAGTGAGGCAGATGGTGGCTTCATATTCCCAGCTGGTGGGGCTGGAGGCTGCTCCGGGGCGTCTTCCGAGGGGCACAGCTCTGGTAATGGAGGAAGGAAGAGAGTGGCCGCTGGGCTTCTTCCGAATGGGGCAGTATTGTAATTGTTTATTTGTAAAGCGCTTATACACAAGTGAAGTACTTCAAAGCGCTTCAAGGCGGGAAGGGAACAAGGGAATACATTCGTCATACTTAGGCCTTGAAGTTTCCGAATGATCTGACAAAAGTAACTAGCATACTAGGCCAGAGGCATTTCTACTAGTGCAAGTGCATGACAGGAGGAAAGGAGAGAAGGGGGGGGAGAAGGTAAGGGCATACAATCAATAAACTGTCGTACTAGGCCTAACGACTTGCCAGATAGTCCAAGTGCATGACAAAGAGTGGGGAGAGAAGGTAGGTGGGTGGATTGAGGAGAGGGAAAAGGGACATACAGAACAATAAACTACTGTACTAGGCCTAGCAACTTTTCAGATTGATTGGGGATTGGTCATCACTAATGTGCCTATGCTCGAGTATTTCAAGCACAACCAAGCTAGGGAGGGGAGAAAGAGGGAGGAGAGGACAGACAATCTTGCTAGCCCTAGTACATTCAGTACATTCAGTATGAACCATTGAGGTAGGCGGTGGTGAGAGGTATCACCATAGAGGCGTGGCAGGTAGGTCTGTGGCAGGCGGGTTAGGATGCATAGATGGGTGCACATTAAGTGCGGTGTTGATCAAGAGGGCAGAAGTTATGCCATGGAAGTAAAGGAGGAGGAAGAAAGTAGGTTGTGGTAGAGATGTGTGAGACGTTTTGGTGTAAGGTAACACAGATAAACACATCAAAGCCAGAGTAAGTGGTAGACGAGGCGCGGTAGGCTTGCCTGCAGTAGTGGGGTGTATGGACAGGTGCAGAGGGCATGCAGTATGGTAGTGGCGAGGTGAAGCAACACTACATCGCCGGCTGAGACCTGCAGAAACACCATCCTTAGGACGTGTCTGCAGGCCTTCACAGTGGGCCGGCAACACCTCCCGGCTTGGAGGGAGAAATTAAAATAAAGCAGCATTTTTGGTGAACAAATCGTCAGTCTCCCTCCTAAATCATGAGGGTTGACATGTATCCTCTAACCTGCACACATTTTGTTAGCTCCCAATAGTACAAGCAGCCCCAAACATGTTTCAGCCTCGTTGGGCTTCATCAGTGAGGTGTAACTTGGTTCTCTTGGGAAAGCAGGCTAGGGGCCCACTGCTGGACATTCCTGCCCCGCTTATGGTGACAAATGCAATTCTGAAAGGTTATGGGTTGTTGGTTTTGAATAAATAATATCCATTGGCATTGCTCTGGGCAACTCACCAAGCCATCATTTTCAGCCTGCTGTGACATTACAGAAGGGGAAAGAACTGATGCAAATTAACCTTGGTCCATCCCAAATTGCAAGGCCACATCCATTCTGCATGATACGACAGGCAAAGTCAGGCAGCCTCATTAGGCCTCATGAGTTGGTCTCTAGGCCATGTCTGGGGAAACCCATCCCACTTAGGGTGCCAGATGCAAGACTGAAGAGTGATGCCAGTGGTTAAGGTTAATTCACATCCTTCCATCAAAATGCCACCAGACCAAGCCACTAACTGTACCCCATGATTATCCCCAGGTCCTTTTACACTGCAGTCAGGACCTCTCCATATCTTGCATCCAATGCCCCCAGGGGAGCCAAAAGTCATTCTACAATGCCCCTACCAGTTCTAGAGTACACAGAATAGTCCTTGGCTGGGAACTGCCACTTGGCTTGCTCAAAATGCCCACTGAATACCCACATCCCTTGCTTCCAGTGAGGCCTGAAGTGCCCGAACGCTAATGGTTTCTGATTAGCCCCTGAGCCTTCCTAACAGCCCCGAGAACTGTACCAGCCTGCGGTAACAAATGGCCCTGGAGTATCCTCATGCCACCTGAAGCTGCATGAGCACTGACACGAGTCAATCTCTATGCCACAAACACTGTCCCTCCCAAAACTGCCCATGCCTCACAAACAATGTTCCTAGAACAGTCCGTTGCTTGCTGCCAATGCCCACTGGACCGATCATGCTTCGCTGGCAGTGCACCCCAACCTGACCCATGTTACTAGCATTGCCGTCAGAGTAGCCCCATACAATTTGAAACGGCCCTTTGAATTCCCACCAGCTGGCCTCCATGCCAATGCCCAGAACTGCCACATGTCTCAATCCCAATGCCGTCTAAACTGCACCATGCCACTAACAATGCTCCTAGAATAGCCCATTATCTTTTTGCCATCTGCACAGCACTACACAACGCCCCACTCCTAATGGCCCCAGATTAATTACTTGCACCATTTGGCTCTGCACCCAGAACTTCCCTATGCCTTGCACCAAATCCCACCAGAACAGCCTCATGCATTGCTCCCAATGCCAACAGAACTGCCTCATGCCTTGCTCCCAATCCCACTAGAACAACCTCATGCCTTGCTCCCAATGCCAACAGAACAGCCTCATGTCTTGCTCCCAATCCCACCAGAACAACCTCATGCCTTGCTCCCAATCCCACTAGAACAACCTCATGCCTTGCTCCCAATGACAACAGAACAGCCTCATGCCTTGCTCCCAATTCCACCAGAACAACCTCATGCCTTGCTCCCAGTGCCAACAGAACAGCCTCATGGCCTGCGCCCAATCCCACCAGAACAGCATCATGCCTTGCTTCCAATCCCACCAGAACAACCTCATGCCTTGCTCCCAATGCCAAAAGAACAGCCTCATGCCTTGCTCCCAATCCCACCAGAACAACCTCATGCCTTGCTCCCAATCCCACCAGAACAGCCTCATGCCTTGCTCCCAATCCCACCAAAACAGCCTCATGCCTTGCTCCCAAATGCCAAAAGAACAGCCTCATGCCTTGCTCCCAATCCCACCAGAGCAGCCTCATGCCTTGCTCCCAATGCCAAAAAAACAGCCTCATGCCTTGCTCCCAATCCCACCAGAACAACCTCATGCCTTGCTCCCAATGCCAACAGAACAGCCTCATGCCTTGCTCCCAATCCCACCAGAACAACCTCATGCCTTGCTCCCAATCCCACCAGAACAACCTCATGCCTTGCTCCCAATGCCAAAAGAACAGCCTCATGTCTTGCTCCCAATCCCACCAGAACAACCTCATGCCTTGCTACCAATGCCAAAAGAACAGCCTCGTGCCTTGCTCCCAATCCCACCAGAACAACCTCATGCCTTGCTCCCAATCCCACCAGAACAACCTCATGCCTTGCTCCCAATGCCAAAAGAACAGCCTCATGTCTTGCTCCCAATCCCACCAGAACAACCTCATGCCTTGCTCCCAATCCCACTAGAACAACCTCATCCCTTGCTCCCAATGACAACAGAACAGCATCATGCCTCGCTCCCAATCCCACCAGAACAACCTCATGCCTTGCTCCCAATGCCAACAGAACAGCCTCATGCCTTACTCCCAATCCCACCAGAACAGCCTCATGCCTTGCTTCCAATCCCACCAGAACAACCTCATGCCTTGCTCCCAATGCCAAAACAACAGCCTCATGCCTTGCTCCCAATCCCACCAGAACAACCTCATGCCTTGCTCCCAATCCCACCAGAACAGCCTCATTCCTTGCTCCCAATCCCACCAAAACAGCCGCATGCCTTGCTCTTGCTCCCAAATGCCAAAAGAACAGCCTCATGCCTTGCTCCCAATCTCACCAGAACAGCCTCATGCCTTGCTCCCAATGCCAACAGAACAGCCTCATGCCTTGCTCCCAATCCCACCAGAACAACCTCATGCCTTGCTCCCAATGCCAACAGAACAGCCTCATGCCTTGCTCCCAATCCCACCAGAACAGCCTCATGCCTTGCTTCCAATCCCACCAGAACAACCTTATGCCTTGCTCCCAATGCCAAAAGAACAGCCTCAATGCCTTGCTCCCAATCCCACCCGAACAACCTCATGCCTTGCTCCCAATCGCACCAGAACAGCCTCATGCCTTGCTCCCAATCCCATCAAAACAGCCTCATGCCTTGCTCCCAAATGCCAAAAGAACAGCCTCATGCCTTGCTCCCAATCCCACCAGAACAGCCTCATGCCTCGCTCCCAATGCCAAAAGAACAGCCTCATGCCTTGCTCCCAATCCCACCAGAACAACCTCATGCCTTGCTCCCAATGCCAACAGAACAGCCTAATGCCTTGCTCCCAATCCCACCAGAACAACCTCATGCCTTGCTCCCAATGCCAACAGAACAGCCTCATGTCTTGCTCCCAATCCCACCAGAACAACCTCATGCCTTGCTCCCAATCCCACTAGAACAACCTCATGCCTTGCTCCCAATGACAACAGAACAGCCTCATGCCTTGCTCCCAATCCCACCAGAACAACCTCATGCCTTGCTCCCAATGCCAACAGAACAGCCTCATGCCTTGCTCCCAATCCCACCAGAACAGCCTCATGCCTCGCTTCCAATCCCACCAGAACAGCCTCATGCCTTGCTCCCAATCCCACCAGAACAACCTCATGCCTTGCTCCCAATGCCAACAGAAAAGCCTCATGCCTTGCTCCCAATCCCACCAGAACAGCCTCATGCCTCGCTTCCAATCCCACCAGAACAACCTCATGCCTTGCTCCCAATGCCAAAAGAACAGCCTCATGCCTTGCTTCCAAATCCACCAGAACAACCTCATGCCTTGCTCCCAATGCCAAAAGAGCAGCCTCATGCCTTGCTCCCAATCCCACTAGAACAACCGCATGCCTTGCTCCCAATGACAACAGAACATCCTCATGCCTTGCTCCCAATCCCACCAGAACAACCTCATGCCTTGCTCCCAATCCCAACAGAACAGCCTCATGCCTTGCTCCCAATCCCACCAGAACAGCCTCATGCCTCGCTTCCAATCCCACCAGAACAACCTCATGTCTTGCTCCCAATGCCAAAAGAACAGCCTCATGCTTTGCTCCCAATCCCACCAGAATAACCTCATGCCTTGCTCCCAATCCCACCAGAACAGCCTCATGCCTGGCTCCCAATCCCACCAAAACAGCTTCATGCCTTGCTCCCAAATGCCAAAAGAACAGCCTCATGCCTTGCTCCCAATCCCACCAGAACAGCCTCATGCCTTGCTTCCAATCCCACCAGAACAACCTCATACCTTGCTCCCAATGCCAAAGGAACAGCCTCATGCCTTGCTCCCAATCCCACCAGAACAACCTCATGCCTTGCTCCCAATCCCACCAGAACAGCCTCATGCCTTGCTCCCAATCCCACTAAAACAGCCTCATGCCTTGCTCCCAAATGCCGAAAGAACAGCCTCATGCCTTGCTCCCAAATGCCAAAAGAACAGCCTCATGCCATTGCATACTACCCAGTCAGAGCAGCCCAATGTCATTGCATACTGCCCAGTCAGAGCAGCCCAATGTCATTGCATACTGCCCAGTCAGAGCAGCCCAATGCCATAGCATACTGCACAGTCAGAACAGCCTCATGCCATTGCATACTGCCCAGTCAGAACAGCCTCATGCCATTGCATACTGCCCAGTCAGAATAGCCTCATGCCATCGCATACTACCCAGTCGAACAGCCTCATGCCATTGCATACTGCACAGTCAGAACAGCCTCATGCCATTGCATACTGCCCAGTCAGAATAGACTCGTGCCATTGCATACTACCCAGTTAGAACAGCCTCATGCCATTAGATACTGCCCAGTCAGAACCTTGGTCTCCAAACACCTTTAGAACTGCCCCAGCATTCTCTCCAGATCCCCACTTTGCTGCAACATCCCTTGCTTCCAATGATGCCTGAACTGCCACCACCAACACCATTGCCTTCTGTATTTGGTTATTTATAACGCGTTTAATACCCAGAGGTGCAGACCGGGGATCGAACCTGTGTTGCTCCGCGTCGTCTTGTTTCCAAGGCGAGCGCGTTTCCCCCGAGCTATCCTCCCGAGCTTGCAGTAGCCCCACGCAGAATCACACTGCTCAAGAACCACTTGATGACTCACTCTCACTGCCACCATACTGGCCCTGTTCCCCTTATACTTATTTCTTTATTTATTTCAGCACACCAAGCTCCGAGGCATCTATGCGCTAGTTACAGGAAGTGCATAGTACTTCAGTGAAGTGCAACAATACACATACGGTTACAGACACAATTGGTGTGTATATACCGACTGGCCAAGCCCCACCTCATGCTGCGGGTGGCTACATCATTGCCTCTAAAAATGGGTACCCCTCTTCCCAATGCCACAGGAACTGCGCCCTTATGACCAGAACTTCCCTGTGCCACAGACGCTGCCGTTAGAGTGACCTCGTGGCATTTCACACTATCCCCACAACTGCCCCATGCACTAGTCCCAGTTCCGAAGAACTACCCCATGCTACTCCCATTGACATGAAAATAGCCCTATGCCATTTTGAATTGCCCCAGAACTGTCCCATGCCTCACTCCCAATGCTCACAGGCTTGTCATACCCCTTGGCAGCAAGACTGTGCCCTGCCACTAACATTACTCCTGGATCAGCACCAGGCTATGCCACGCTGCTCCCAAAAGTCCTCCCTGCACACACTACTCTCAGAATAGTCCTAGCCCAGTAAACCTGGCAAGAATAGCCTTACTCCATTCCACATTGCCCCAAAACGGCTACACCTCTCACACACAATTGCCTAGAAGCCCCCATTGCTGCTCACATTGCCAGCATAATAGCCCCAATGACATTTCACATTGTTTCAAATGCCCTGGCAAGTGACCCTGTCACTAATGGGTTCTCAAAATGGCCACATGCTCGTTCATACTGCCCTGGAACTGCTCAAAGTCTCCCTCCCAAAGCCCTCCAACATGTCACGTCTTACTCCCAATATCCCCAGAACGACCCCTTGCCATGAACATGGCCTTCCATGTAGCCCCATGCCATGTGGCCTGCCAGCAGAGCCATGTTCTGCTCCAAATGAGCCAGGGCACCATCGTGCCTCACTCCCAGTGCCCTCAGGACTGCCCCATGCCACTAACACTGCCCCCAGAATTAGCCCTAGGCCATTTCCCATGCAGTGTCCCAGAGCTGCCTGATTGCTCACTCCCAATGATGACTGAGCTGCAGCAGCCCGCACTTAAAGCGCCTCCAGAGAAACTCTCTGCCGGTAATAGCGCCTTCATGTCACTCCAAATGCAGATTGAGCTGCAGCAGCCCACACTTAAACGCCTTCAGAGAGACTCTCTGCCGGTAACAGTGCCTTCAGGTCACTCCTATTGCAGACTGAGCTGCAGCACCCCGCACTTAGAATGCCTCCAGAGAGACTCTCTGCCGGTAACAGTGCCTTCAGGTCACTCCCATTACAGACTGAGTTGCAGCAGACCCCACTTAAAATGCCTCCAGAGAGACACTCTGGTGGTAACAGTGCCTTCAGGTCACTCCCATTGCAGACTGAGCTGCAGTACCCCGCACTTAGAATGCCTCCAGAGAGACTCTCTGCTGGTAACAGTGCCTTCAGGTCACTCCCATTGCAGACTGAGCTGCAGCAGCCCGCACTTAAAGCGCCTCCAGAGAGACTCTCTGCCGGTAACAGTGCCTTCAGGTCACTCCCATTACAGACTGAGCTGCAGCACCCCGCACTTAGAATGCCTCCAGAGAGACTCTCTGCCGGTAAAAGCGCCTTCATGTCACTCCAAATGCAGATTGAGCTGCAGCAGCCCACACTTAAATGCCTTCAGAGAGACTCTCTGCCGGTAACAGTGCCTTCAGGTCACTCCTATTGCAGACTGAGCTGCACCACCCCGCACTTAGAATGCCTCCAGAGAGACTCTCTGCCGGTAACAGTGCCTTCAGGTCACTCCCATTACAGACTGAGTTGCAGCAGACCCCACTTAAAATGCCTCCAGAGAGACACTCTGGTGGTAACAGTGCCTTCAGGTCACTCCCATTGCAGACTGAGCTGCAGTACCCCGCACTTAGAATGCCTCCAGAGAGACTCTCTGCTGGTAACAGTGCCTTCAGGTCACTCCCATTGCAGACTGAGCTGCAGCAGCCCGCACTTAAAGCGCCTCCAGAGAGACTCTCTGCCGGTAACAGTGCCTTCAGGTCACTCCCATTACAGACTGAGCTGCAGCAGACCGCACTTAAAATGCCTCCAGAGAGACTCTCTGCCGGTAACGGTGCCTTCAGGTCACTCCCATTGCAGACTGAGCTGCAGCACCCCGCACTTAGAATGCCTCCAGAGAGACTCTCTGCCGGTAACAGTGCCTTCAGGTCACTCCCATTACAGACTGAGTTGCAGCAGACCCCACTTAAAATGCCTCCAGAGAGACACTCTGGTGGTAACAGTGCCTTCAGGTCACTCCCATTGCAGACTGAGCTGCAGTACCCCGCACTTAGAATGCCTCCAGAGAGACTCTCTGCCGGTAACAGTGCCTTCAGGTCACTCCCATTGCAGACTGAGCTGCAGCAGCCCGCACTTAAAGCGCCTCCAGAGAGACTCTCTGCCGGTAACAGTGCCTTCAGGTCACTCCCATTACAGACTGAGCTGCAGCAGACCGCACTTAAAATGCCTCCAGAGAGACTCTCTGCCGGTAACGGTGCCTTCAGGTCACTCCCATTGTAGACTGAGCTGCAGCAGCCCACACTTAAAACCCCTCCAGAGAGACTCTCTGTCGGTAACACTGCCTTCAGGTCACTCCCATTGCAGACTGAGTTGCAGCACCCTGCACGTAAAGCACCTCCAGAGAGACTCTCTGCCGGTAACAGTGCCTTCAGGTCACTCCCATTGCAGACTGAGCTGAAGCACCCTGCACGTAAAGCGCCTCCAGAGAGACTCTCTGGCGGTAACAGTGCCTTCAGGTCACTCCCATTGCAGACTGAGCTGCAGCACCCTGCACTTAATGCGCCTCCAGAGAGACTCTCTGCCGGTAACAGTGCCTTCAGGTCACTTCCATTGCAGACCAAGCTGCAGCACCCCGCACTTAAAGCGCCACTAGAGAGACACTCTGCCAGTAACAGTGCCTTCAGGTCACTTTCATTGCCGACCGAGTTGCAGCAGCCTGCACTGAAAGCGCCTCCAGCGAGACTCTCTGTCGGTAACACTGCCTTCAGGTCACTCCCATTGCAGACTGAGCTGCAGCACCCTGCACGTAAAGCACCTCCAGAGAGACTCTCTGCCGGTAACAGTGCCTTCAGGTCACTCCCATTGCAGACTGAGCTGCAGCACCCTGCAGGTAAAGCGCCTCCAGAGAGACTCTCTGCCGGTAACAGTGCCTTCAGGTCACTCCCATTGCAGACTGAGCTGCAGCACCCCGCACTTAAAGCGCCTCCAGAGAGACCCTCGGCCGGTAACAGTGCCTTCAGGTCACTCCCATTGCAGACTGAGCTGCAGCACCCTGCATTTAAAGCGCCTCCAGAGAGACTCTGCCGGTAACAGTGCCTTCAGGTCACTCCCATTGCAGACTGAGCTGCAGCACCCCTCACTTAAAGCGCATCCAGAGAGACTCTCTTCCGGTAACAGTGCCTTCAGGTCACTCCCATTGCAGACTGAGCTGCAGCACCCCACACTTAGAATGCCTCCAGAGAGACTCTCTTCCGGTAACCGTTCCTTCAGGTCACTCCCAATGATGACTGAGCTGCAGCACCCTGCACTTAAAGCGCCTCCAGAGAGACTCTCTGCCGGTAACAGTTCCTTCAGGTCACTCCCAATGATGACTGAGCTGCAGCAGCCCGCACTTAAAGCGCCTCCAGAGAGACTCTCTGCCGGTAACAGTGCCTTTAGGTCACTCCCATTGCAGACTGAGCTGCAGCAGCCCGCACTTAAAGCGCCTCCAGAGAGAATCCCCGCCGGTAACAGTGCCTTCAGGTCACTCCCAATGCAGACTGAGCTGCAGCACCCCGCACTTAGAATGCCTCCAGAGAGACTCTCTGGCAGTAACAGCGCCTTCAGGTCACTCCCAATGATGACTGAGCTGCAGCACCCCGAGCACCCCGCACTTAAAGCGTCTCCAGGGAGAACCTCTGCCGGTAACAGTGTCTTCAGGTCACTCCCAATGCAGACTGAGCTGCAGCATCCAGCACTTAGAATGCCTCCAGGGAGACTCTCTGCCGGTAACAGTCCCTTCAGGATACCCCCACACCTTTTCACACTGCCCCTGGAACACCTCCTCCTGCTGGCACTTTTCTTTCCCTTTGATGGTAAAACAGTTTTGGAGGTATTTGGGGAGTTGTCTATAAGCTTTCCAATTCACAGTGAGGTGATAACTACAGCGCCTGGATAGTACCCGTTTGCCGTTCCCACCACCTGATATCCCGAAATTACAGGGATATTGCAGGCAGCGGGAATACTGGTAAACCCCCATTCCATGGAGTCTCATAGGACTCGATGGACGGGATTGACAGTATTTTGCCGGTGGGGGCCTGATTCACCTCCAGCTCTTTGATGGATGTAATCCAGGTAACCCCCACCGGCAGACCTGTAGTCTGCCGGTCAGTAAAAGTGCTGGTATACGGAAATACTGGCAGTATTGTCTACATACGGTGGCCCTCATTCCAGTTTTGCCGGTATAACTCTAGTAATTCCGGTGGGATACTGGCAAAACTGCCTCACTGTGTTTCGCCACCCAATATTCTGGTATTACTGGGATATTATGGGCGGCGGAAATGCCGGTAAATTCCCTTTCCATGGACTGCATGGGATGGGATTGCTGGAATTACCGGAACCGGTAGTTGCAGTGCTGGTGATTCTGGCATTTATTTGTCGGTACAGGCTTGAACTCCCAACAGGTCAGGCCTGCCGGCAGTTCACTGCCCCCCACCGGCAAACTTGCTTTTCCTCGATCTGGAAAAAATGCTGCTGCCAGAATTACCGCCATTTTTACCGCCATTTTGTTCAGACCAGGAAACTCCTAATGAGCGCCAGTGTCTTCTAAATGCCACATGCAGATGTGTTCTTTAATGCTTATGGTAAATTCTGAATGCGGTATCCAACTTGCAATGAGGCGGTTAGTGCAGGCAGGTGGTATTGGAAATACCACAAGGTTTTCCGGCTACCGCCTGACTGATAATGAGGATGACGCAGGCAGGGTTAAGGGTTGCACTGGGACAGAAAATAGACTCACGCACCAAAAGAAAAGTAGCTCACATTTACGAATTCGATTTTTCACCATATACTGTTATAGTGTTTTCAGCCACATGTTAAACTACACTGGCCGTGTAACTTTCACCAAAACGAGCAGCAGCACAGAGCATGAACTCATCCAACCGGAATGAAATGGCTCCCAAGACCAGCTGTCAGCTCAGCCTTTCAGCCAGCAAGCCCTACTGAGGCCAGCCGAACCCACGCAATTGTTGCCATATATTTTGTTTGCTGGGGCTTTTCCAATTGAAAGTGATATTGCAGGCAGCGGAATGGACATTGTATTTTATTCTATACACCACTGTTTTTGAATTAAGCTTTCCCCCTTTTACTAGTAAGGTTTAAAATATAGTTAGCGGAAAGGCAAAGCTGGTCACCACCACAATGAAAGGTTAGGCAAATCTTTCGCTAGGTAGACTGAGCATTATGACTAATCACGCCACACAAAACTCGAAATAATTCAGAAGTGAAGCAATGCTGCCATCATGTGGTTAACGCTAAAGTTACAATTGTCTTTCTTTCAATGTCCTTTGGAATTAAAGTGTGCACTTAATAAAACGGCGAATGATATGAAATACACTTGAAAACCCCCTGCACATTTGTGATTTTCATGATGGCTGATCATTTATTTTTAGATTGTTTCCCAACCTTTCTGGTGGTTCTGAAACAGATACCCGTGACACTTCAGGTATGCCTTATTCTGATGAATGAACAAAAACCCCATGAAAGAGGGTACACGTATGTGTGTCCTATAGCTGCCCTGCTTCCTGGCCAATCCTGATCCATTTCCTCCTGCAGGAAGTCACTTCCTGCGTGTGGTCCCTCACCCGACGGGAAATCCTACCACCCTCAACGGAACGGTGCAGTCTACTGTTTGTGAGGGAAGTGTCCAGTGCGGGACTTCAATTCACAAAAATGCGTGGGGTAGCGGAAGTGACATCATATACTAGATAGCATCACAGGAAGTGGCAACACTTGCCCTTTGACCTTGACAACCACAGGAAACGATGACATAAAACCTCTGGGTCCGGAGACATCTAATGAATTGAATTCGCAAAAGTGTTTTTTAAAAAAACGACAATAAGTGTAAATTAATAAAAATATACATACTGGTAACGTGGACAAAGGGCCATTTTAGTTGTTAATCATATATTAGCTACAGAGCTGCCTCAATATATAAAGACTGCGGGCGTGAGATACCCAGGGCGCACCTAGTACAACTATGATAGGCTAGGAGCAGGGCGTTCTTATGCCAGTACTGCCCCATATGGCCAATTACTGTCATCTTATGTCTGTAAAAGCCTTGCGTGCCAGGTGTAGCCATAATATGGTGACTCCTGCTTCGCATGGCACTGGCTGCCATACTGTGCTAAGCTGAAGCACATAGGGCATAATAGTGCCATCATATACACGTCCTTAACACCATAGGACCCGATTCATGGAATTATTTGCATAGTTTAAAGTGACTTTCCGCTGCTGAAAAGTGACTTTGCACTTCCAACATAAACCCTAATTCATGAAACTGTGCGAAGTGAATTTTTGCAGTACAAAATGAACTTTGCACTGACTTTTCACTGCAAAAATACACTTTGCACAATACCCTGAATCCGGGTTTGTGTCAGCAGTGTAAAGTCACTTTTCAGCATTGTAAAGTCACTTTGAACCATGCAAAAATTCCATGAATCGTGCCCTGTGTATTGTGTGCAAAACCTTACTTGCATGCATTGTTAGCTTTTCAAATGAATTGATAGGTAAGCACATCATGTTTAAGTATTGCTGGTAAATGTACAACCTTTTCCGAGATGGTGACATCACCATCTTAAAAGGTTCTATGAATTCACGAACAGGATTTAGAAATGGCCCCATGTACTTAGTAAATACTTCTGAAAGAATAGAGATGTGGACAAGTCAGACTTTCAAAACTATTCGATTAGAGATAGATTTAGTAACACGATTTCAGTCCATATGGCAGGTGAAACCAGGAATGCTGGACACGTTATACACATTGCTTTTTTTATAGTGCAAACTAAGATTAGTCAATGTTGGTCATCTCAGTTTGATAATGTAATGAAAATTGGACCCTCTTAGTCAAGGTGATTTGGCTAGGATCACACAAGTAGGTCAAGTGGAGAAACCAGGATTTGCGCCTTGTTCACTGTCTCGAATTTTCCAACTAGCCCACATGTCTGACCATCCCATCAACTAGCCCACATGTCTGGCCATCCCATCAACTAGCCCACATGTCTGACCATCCCATCAACTAGCCCACATGTCTGACCATCCCATCAACTAGCCCACATGTCTGACCATCCCATCAACTAGCCCACATGTCTGACCATCCCATCAACTAGACTACATGTCTGACCATCCCATTATTAATCGTGTATTACGAGTGCTGGATTGTGCTCTTTCGTGAGCAGAAGCAGGTTTTGTTGATCAATAGAAAGGATGATTGATGCACAAATCCCATTAGAAATGAATCTGAAAATGCAAAGGAAATCTTTTTGGAATCCTATTGACTAAAACAAATAATGTGAATTACTGTGATGGGATGCAGGAGGAACACAATGACTAGCAGTAAGCACTCAATTCACTGAGATATCTCCACCCCTTTCTACATACTGTGTAATTTCCTAAATTTACAAAGCACACCAAAATACATGTTTTTCACAGTTCACAATCACATTTAGCACATAAAACATTCAACATTATACTAAGTAAACTGGAAGAGATGTGTGTACACACACACGCACGCACGCACGCCCGCACGCACACACACACACACACACACACGCGCACACACACGCGCACACACACACACACACACCCCCACCCCCCCCCCTTTTAAAGGTTTTAAGATGAAATCCTCTGCTTCCCCCAACCAATGCCTCTGGGTCGCCACCAGTACCAGTAGAGTAGAATGTGGAGCTGCCACTTGATTTGTTTGCAGTTTATTTGCCCTATTCACGCGCATATTCATACTGCCTTCACTCAACTGAGTGGCAAGTCAGTGAAAGGCGTATTGCTGCAGCCAGGTTAGGGCTTGGGTTATCCCCCACTGAAGCCTCCCTCCAGGCCTCAGAGATGGCAAAGAAGTACCCTTTGCTTGGCCGTGCCTTGCCTGCTTAGCAGAGGGCATTCCTTTGGCATCTCGGATGCCTGGGAGGAGGATATGAAGGAGCTTGCCCCCAGCAGCCCTTTGCAGGTGCTTATCTTTCTAAAGCACCATCTTCCAGTGCAGGTACGTTTTGTGAATGTGGGTCATTCAGAGGTGTCCTTGACAGATACAGTAATCAAGAAACAGTGCCAACTTTATTGACATGCAGAACACCTTCAAACCTCCCTCCTATACAGGAAACGTACAGCATGGGCAGCATCAGAGCAAGTGACCCCCACACAAAGAACAGGTGTAGCACAGGAGGCAGTGGTGGCTGCTGCAATGATACAGTGCACAGGTACCTCAGGGATAACAGCACTGAAAGCTATCACACACCAAACAAGCGCAGCCCGGGCAACAGCAGTTCCAGCTAACTGGCACTGTGTGTCTGGAAATACCCTTCCACATACAGTTACTTCATGGGCAGGACCAACATAGACTTTCCTCACAAACAGAACCGGTACAGGCACGTCATAGGCAGGCCCTGTGCAAGCTTCCCTCCAACAGCTGCAGTATGGACCGGGCCGGTGCAAGCTTCCCTCACAATCGATCAGGTACAGAAGGAACAGGGCCAGTGGAAGGTTTCCTTACAAACCTGGGCAGCATATGCATGTTCCCAAACAATCAAGCACGCATGCAGCATGGACAGGGCTAGTGGAAGCTTCCCATTCAAACAGGTACAGCATGATCGGGGTGAGAGCAAGCGCCATCCACAAACGGTTAAGACTAGGCAAATAGATGTTTTCTTACAGAGAAAGTACAGCCTGAGCCTGGTCAAGGCAAACTTCCCTCATGTCCTAGTAGCGATAGCGAGTGGACAGGACCTCTCAGGCAGACGCAGGTACAGCATGGAAAAAGCTAATACATGTTCCCCTAACAAATGGATATATGGACAGTACAGAATGGGCCAGAGCAAATATCCTTCAGAAACAGATACAGCGTGTGCAGGGTCACTGAAAGCTTCCCTCACAAATGGGTACACAATGGGCCGGACCAGTGCAAGCTTCCTTCACAAAGAGGCAGTGGCATCTCCAGGAATCAAATGTAGACAGGGCACAGAGGGCACTACAGGCAAACGTAGGGGTGTTGGGGAGGCACCTAAAAATGGACAATGTGAATTGCTTTCCCAGATTGACATGGGCGAAGTAGCTGGGGAGGTAGACATGGTGCATTTCTACAGCACAATGTTTGGGAAAAGTTGGATAAAAAGACATCTGCAAGCAATTTTGTAGGAAAAATAAGAAATTCTAATGCTTTGGGTGCTTGGGCGTCAACTGTAAGCACAATGACAATTATGCATCATAGGTAAGAACAAATGACACCAGTTTTAATATTGTGCCAGGATATCATGCTGTGCACAGGATTGGTTTGGGAGTGCCAGGATGTGATAAGAATTAGTTGCAAGGTGTTACCACTAAAATGCCAGGTTACTTCCAAGTATACATTACTGTTGCTTAAATGCTTCGGGTTGCCGTCAATTTAGGGTCACTCGTCTTGCTCTATTGCAGGTAGTTGCTAATAAAAGTTCCAACCTGCCTGGGTTAATGTTTAAAGACACCATGGTTCTCTAAAAAACTGTTCAGAGATATGTGCCAGCCTGCCAATTAAGCATAGCCTTGCCAGTTTCAAATAATTGTACTTAATCACAATCCCCATAATGCCAGTTCCAACAGTGCTTTGCCATCCTTGCCCAACCCTGCCCCAGTATGACATGTTCTGATGGAAGTTCAGCCTCAAATCCCCCAATAGTTTCATCATACGCCTGGTCCCCCATCATATGTGATACATCGCCTTGCAGGGGCTGTACTAATATGCCAGGTGCAGCGTCAGATGAAAGCCGTTTCATGGTTTGTAGTCACCATTTGTAAGGTAGAGACCAAACCCAAATGACACAACACCATCAACAGAGCTCAAGCCCCATACATGGCATTCTGCCCCCACCACCCCGGCATAAACCCTATGCCTAGCATCCTGCCCTCCGCCAACCTGTGCACAAGCCCATACCTGGCATGCCGCCTGCCCCCCGCCCCCACAACCCTGAGCACAAGCACCATACCTGCCATCCTGCCTTTCCACCACCCTGAAAACAAGCCACACGCCTGTACCCCCACACCACCCAGAGCACAAGCCCCATACCTTGCATCTTGCCACCCACTATGCAGAGCACAAGCTCATAGTCTGCACCCTGTCCCCTCCCCACTTGGCACCATGCCCCCCCCACCCAAGCAGGATTGCAAGCCCCATACCTTGCATGCCGAACTGCACCCCCCAGAGCAAAATTACCATACCTGGCATCCTACCCCCCCACCACCATGACTGCAAGCCTCATGCCTGGCATCCTGCCCCTACCACCCAGAGTACAAACCCTATCCCTGGCATCTTGACCTTCCATCACCCAGATCACAAGCCTCATGCCTGGCATCCTGCTCAATCACAACCAAGACCACAAGCCCCATGCCTGGCATCCTGCTCAATCACAGCCAAGACCACAAGCCCAACCAAGACCACAAGCCCCATGCCTGGCATCCTGCTCAATCACAACCAAGACCACAAGCCCAACCAAGACCACACGCCCAACCAAGACCACACGCCCAACCAAGACCACAAGCCCCATGCCTGGCATCCTGCCCCTACCACCCAGAGCACAAGCCCTATCCCTGGCATCTTGACCTTCCATCACCCAGATCACAAGCCCCATGCCTGGCATCCTGCCCCTACCACCCAGAGCACAAGCCCTATTCCTGGCATCTTGACCTTCCATCACCCAGATCACAAGCCTCATGCCTGGCATCCTGCTCAATCACAACCAAGACCACAAGCCCAACCAAGACCACAAGCACCATGCCTGGCATCCTGCTCAATCACAACCAAGACCACAAGCCCAACCAAGACCACAAGCCCCATGCCTGGCATCCTGCCCCTACCACCCAGAGCACAAGCCCTATCCCTGGAATCTTGACCTTCCATCACCCAGATCACAAGCCCCATGCCTGGCATCCTGCTCAATCACAACCAAGACCACACGCCCAACCAAGACCACAAGCCCCATGCCTGGCATCCTGACCCTACCACCCAGAGCACAAGCCCCATGCCTGGCATCCTGCTCAATCACAACCAAGACCACCACAAGCCCAACCAAGACCACAAGCCCCATGCCTGGCATCCTGCCCCTACCACCCAGAGCACAAGCCCTATCCCTGGCATCTTGACATTCCATCACCCAGATCACAAGCCCCATGCCTGGCATCCTGCTCAATCACAGCCAAGACCACAAGCCCAACCAAGACCACAAGCCCCATGCCTGGCATCCTGCTCAATCACAACCAAGACCACAAGCCCAACCAAGACCACAAGCCCCATGCCTGGCATCCTGCCCCTACCACCCAGAGCACAAGCCCTATCCCTGGCATCTTGACCTTCCATCACCCAGAGCACAAGCCCCATGCCTGGCATCCTGCTCAATCACAATCAAGACCACAAGACCAACCAAGACCACGAGCCCCATGCCTGGCATCCTGCACCTACCACCCAGAGCACAAGCCCTATCCCTGGCATCTTGACCTTCCATCACCCAGAGCACAAGCCCCATGCCTGGCATCCTGCTCAATCACAACCAAGACCACAAGCCCAACCAAGACCACACGCCCAACCAAGACCACACGCCCAACCAAGACCACAAGCCCCATGCCTGGCATCCTGCCCCTACCACCCAGAGCACAAGCCCTATTCCTGGCATCTTGACCTTCCATCACCCAGATCACAAGCCTCATGCCTGGCATCCTGCTCAATCACAGCCAAGACCACAAGCCCAACCAAGACCACAAGCCCCATGCCTGGCATCCTGCTCAATCACAACCAAGACCACAAGCCCAACCAAGACCACACGCCCAACCAAGACCACACGCCCAACCAAGACCACAAGCCCCATGCCTGGCATCCTGCCCCTACCACCCAGAGCACAAGCCCTATCCCTGGCATCTTGACCTTCCATCACCCAGATCACAAGCCCCATGCCTGGCATCCTGCTCAATCACAGCCAAGACCACAAGCCCAACCAAGACCACAAGCCCCATGCCTGGCATCCTGCTCAATCACAGCCAAGACCACAAGCCCAACCAAGACCACAAGCCCCATGCCTGGCATCCTGCTCAATCACAACCAAGACCACAAGCCCAACCAAGACCACAAGCCCCATGCCTGGCATCCTGCACAATCACAACCAAGACCACAAGCCCAACCAAGACCACATGCCCAACCAAGACCACACGCCCAACCAAGACCACAAGCCCCATGCCTGGCATCCTGCCCCTACCACCCAGAGCACAAGCCCTATCCCTGGCATCTTGACCTTCCATCACCCAGATCACAAGCCCCATGCCTGGCATCCTGCTCAATCACAACCAAGACCACAAGCCCAACCAAGACCACACGCCCAACCAAGACCACAAGCCCAACCAAGACCACAAGCCCCATGCCGGCATCCTGCCCCTACCACCCAGACCACAAGCCCCATGCCTGGCATCCTGCTCAATCACAACCAAGACCACAAGCCCAACCAAGACCACAAGCCCCATGCCTGGCATCCTGCTCAATCACAGCCAAGACCACAAGCCCAACCAAGACCACAAGCCTCATGCCTGGCATCCTGCCCCTACCACCCAGAGCACAAGCCCTATTCCTGGCATCTTGACCTTCCATCACCCAGATCATAAGCCTCATGCCTGGCATCCTGCTCAAACACAGCCAAGACCACAAGCCCAACCAAGACCACACGCCCAACCAAGACCACACGCCCAACCCAGACCACAAGCCCCATGCCTGGCATCCTGCCCCTACCACCCAGAGCACAAGCCCTATCCCTGGCATCTTGACCTTCCATCACCCAGATCACAAGCCCCATGCCTGGCATCATGCTCAATCACAACCAAGACCACAAGCCCAACCAAGACCACAAGCCCCATGCCTGGCATCCTGCCCCTACCACCCAGAGCACAAGCCCTATCCCTGGCATCTTGACCTTCCATCACCCAGATCACAAGCCCCATGCCTGGCATCCTGCTCAATCACAACCAAGACCACAAGCCCAACCAAGACCACAAGCCCCATGCCTGGCATCCTGCTCAATCACAACCAAGACCACAAGCCCAACCAAGACCACAAGCCCCATGCCTGGCATCCTGCCCCTACCACCCAGAGCACAAGCCCTATCCCTGGCATCTTGACCTTCCATCACCCAGAGCACAAGCCCCATGCCTGGCATCCTGCTCAATCACAACCAAGACCACAAGCCCAACCAAGACCACAAGCCCCATGCCTGGCATCCTGCCCCTACCACCCAGAGCACAAGCCCTATTCCTGGCAACTTGACCTTCCATCACCCAGATCACAAGCCTCATGCCTAGCATCCTGCTCAATCACAGCCAAGACCACAAGCCCAACCAAGACCACAAGCCCCATGCCTGGCATCCTGCCCCTACCACCCAGAGCACAAGCCCTATTCCTGGCATCTTGACCTTCCATCACCCAGAGCACAAGCCCCATGCCTGGCATCCTGCTCAATCACAACCAAGACCACAAGCCCAACCAAGACCACAAGCCCCATGCTTGGCATCCTGCCCCTACCACCCAGAGCACAAGCCCTATCCCTGGCATCTTGACCTTCCATCACCCAGAGCACAAGCCCCATGCCTGGCATCCTGCTCAATCACAACCAAGACCACAAGCCCAACCAAGACCACAAGCCCCATGCCTGGCATCCTGCCCCTACCACCCAGAGCACAAGCCCTATTCCTGGCAACTTGACCTTCCATCACCCAGATCACAAGCCTCATGCCTAGCATCCTGCTCAATCACAGCCAAGACCACAAGCCCAACCAAGACCACAAGCCCCATGCCTGGCATCCTGCCCCTACCACCCAGAGCACAAGCCCTATTCCTGGCATCTTGACCTTCCATCACCCAGATCACAAGCCCCATGCCTGGCATCCTGCTCAACCACAACCAAGACCACAAGCCCAACCAAGACCACAAGCCCCATGCCTGGCATCCTGCTCAACCACAACCGAGATCACAAGCCCTATAGTTGTTATCCTTTGTCACCAAAACTGACACCAACGGCCCCATACCTGGCATCCTGATTATCCACCACCACCCGTAAAAGCCCTATACCTGTCATCCTTCTCCACCACAACCAAGACCACAAGCTCCATACTTGGCATTCTGCTCCCTATGACCCAGAGCACAAGACTCATCCCTGGCATGCCTGTCCACCAACCAGAAAACACACTCTTTATCTGGTTTCCTGTCCCTACCACCAAGACTGCAAGCCCCATAACTGGCATCCTGCCCTGTACCACCCAGATTGCAAGTCCCATGCCTGGCACGCTGCTCCATTCAAAAAGAGACCCCAAGTCCCATACCTCGCATCCCGATCCTCCAACACCCACAGCACAAGCCCTATACCTCTCATACTTCTCCACCACCACCAAGACCACAATCCCCATAACTGGTATCCTGCCCCCACCACCAAGACTGCAAATCACCTACCTGGCATCTTGCCCCCTACAACCCAGATACCTAGCATCCTGCCTGTCCACCACCCAGAAAACAAGCTCTATACCTAGTATTCTGTCCCCACCACCATGATTGCAAACCCCATACCAGGCACCCTGCCCCTTTAGCACCCAGAGGACATGCCCTTTAAATAGAATTCTCCCCCAAACCCAGCAGCCAGCGCACATGCCTAAAATCTAGCGTTCTGACTCCCACTATGCATGAAACAAATCACATACTCTGCATCCTGCCTCCCCACCACACCAAGAAGCACAATCCCTGGGCCTGGCACCATGCCCCCCACAACCGGGATTGCATGCCCCATACCTGGCATCCTGTCCCCCACCACCCAAAGCACAAATCCAATACCTGGCATCCTGCCCCACAAAACCCAGTGTGCAAGTCCCATCCCTGGAATCCTGCCCCCCAACACCCAGAGCACAAGCCCTATACCTGTGGGTCCCATGTCAGCAGCCCACAAAGAGCATTCCTCTTCTGTTCAATGCTGGCAGCAAGCACAGCAGCCCAGGTCCACATCTGTCTCCTGGGAAGGAGGGTACAATGGGGATCACAGCATTTTGTAGGGGAGGCAAGTCCCCCACTGTGTACCCACCTTAGAGTCACCACTGCCTTAATTGTTCTGCATGACTTGAATGGCTGAGAAGTTAGTGAACATGTGGATATATAGGGTGTTCATTATAAGTTGGGCGGTAAGGGATACCCTTACCACTCAATTCCGAGGTCCCTTTGCGGGAACCGTAAAGGACGTGTGGTCTGACCACACATCCATTACGGGTCCCACTAAGGAACCAGGGCGCTGATAATGGGCCTGCTATTCACAGGCCCGTTATTAGCACCTTCCCCATTCCCATTGAGCCCTATGGGGGCTCAAATGGGAATGGAGAATGGTTGGTTGGATGGGGACTTACCGGGTCCTCCTGGGTCGGAATGACCCGGTAAATCCCATGCAACCAGACCGGTACCGGACTCGGTTTGGGAGGCCGCCATGGTGCTAGTAGCACCATGGCTACCGCCCAGCTCGGAATGACCCCCATAGACAGAATTGGTAAATCAGATGAGGGTGAAATGTACTCTCTCTAATAAATTTACCTGCAAACTTCTCCCCTCCCCTAATATTCCTTCCTCTCTATTGCTATCAATTCAACAAAAAATATTGCATGTCATTGGGTCTATCGTCCCCATGGGAAAGCTGAAGATTTTCTGGATGAATTCTCGGATCTAATTTCCCAAACCACACTTACAATGCTATTAATCTCTTCTTAGGTAATTTAACTAATAATACCAGTTTTGCTTTTTGTCTGGCTAATTTTTACGCTCTTTTATTTACTCTTCAAAAAAAAGTGAATCCTGACTAATTGTTGCACTTCATCAGCTGCGACTGGTCCAATCATTTTAAAATTCCTTTTAATTTTTTAATTGATCTTTTTCTACTTCTCACTCTACTGGTCAGCCAATTCTTCCTAAGGTTTCTACTCAGGATACTGCTGCTCTGTGTACAATCTAAATCACGGTTCAACGTCCACTGTTTAATATTCATCAACTGAAATAGACACTGCTGCATTATTCAATACCTTCTATAGTATCATGTCTACCTCCACTGAATCTCATGCACCTTTAATTTGGAAGAGACAATGTAACCCCAATTATAACCGGTAGCATAATCATGAACGTGTTGAAAACAAAAGGATGGTACGTAAATAAGAAAAAAAAATGGAGACGGCACCAATTTATTGAGTCCCGAAAATTGCTCAAAATTGCATGTCAAGATTGCAAAATATTGTTTGCTAAAACAAAATCCGATTATTGCAGTAAATCTATTCTAAAAGCCGGATCTAAAACAAAAAGAACTGTTTTTACAACAGTGCGCCATGCTTTAATTACTGTAACTCCCTACGTTTGTACTTTTTCTATAAAGACATGAAATTATATCAATTCCTTCTTTGTCAATAAAATATATTAGACGTTTAATGAACTTTTAAGTGAAGCAAATGTCAATCAAATGTTTGCCACTCTCGCCCCGTACGATACCAACTTCGTGCTCCTTCCACTCTCCCTCAACCAATGATTTATCCTCTCTCCTGAACGTGTACAAAGTGATGTTTTATTTGCATCATTTGATTCCTGGCCATTTTTGGAAAGAACTAAATTCTTCTTTATCTGTTTTGTAACATTTTTTTCAACTTTCATTGTCCCAGCGAATCTTTCCATCACACTTAAAACTTGCCCTAATTAATCCACTACATAAGAAACCATCATTGGATTTTCATGAATATTGTAATCTTAAACTGATCACTAGCCTCCCCTTTTCGGGCAAAATCCTGAAAACGGTAGTCTTGTGTCGCTTAAATGATCATATAATGCAATATTGACTTCTTTATTTCTACCAGTTGCATTGCACTAAAACAATATCTCTGCCGTTACTGGACAATATATTGAACATAACTGATGCTGGTGATACCTTGATTTGTCTGTGACATTTGATACTGTCAATCCCTAAGTCCTACTTTCAATTCTTAAATATTGGATGCCACTTGATGGTGTTGTTCTAAAATGGATTTTCTCGATTTGACCTCAAAGTCCCAATTGGTTATTACTCAATCCTATCATTCCATTACTATCCCAGTTTTATGTGGGGTTGCACAGGTTTCAAAATTATCCAAACTCTTTTTAATCTTTACATTGAACACCTGGTTGATATTAATACAAATCCTAAGATGTCCATTCATCCGTACGCAGATGACGCACAGCTGTGTTGCTTTGCCGGATGATATCTGCAATCTCAAACTTTGCTTGTCTAATATAAAGAAATGTATGACATTAGAAAGTCTGAAATTTAATTCCATCAAAACTGATTTTATTTGGTTTCTCTGAGTCAATATTAAAACATTGACAGCCCCTTTAATTGATGAGGGCATTGTTCCCTCTTTAACTCCTAGAGCCAGGTCTCCCGGCTTCTGGCTTGACAAGAAAAGTCATAATAGGTCATTTTAAGCTTGCACTTTTTTCAAATCAAATCTCACAAATGAATTGTTTTGTGCAGTTCTCCAAGCACTTGTCATTTCACATATTGATGGCATTAATGCCCTTCTTATGGGTGCCCCTTGGTGTGTTCTTAGACCCCTTGCGTACTGTTGTCTGATTGCTTTTGAGTCAGAGGAAGTTTGACTCTATTTCTCAAATTTTGGCTGGGCCACATTGGTTTTCCCCTGAAGCACGTATCAAATTCAACCGTGCCTGCCTCACCTATAAGATTGTCAGGCTTTTGAAACCTCCAAACCTGGCTAATCAATTGACAATACCTGGAGGTGTCAGAGCTACACAAAGTAAAGACACTCTACGTCTATTGATTACTAAAGCAAAAAAGCTTGTACATCATGAGCGTCGCTCTCGATTGCCCTTATACGCCTCTGGAATTCCTTGCCCTCTGCTCTCCGTTTGGCAGCTTATAGTCTGATTTTCACAAGGGGATGAAGATTCATCTGTTTCAAACTGTATTGAGTTTCATTTATCCTCCACTTAATTCTTTTTACATGTTTAACTTGTTGTACTGCACTTAATTGCCCATAGGGTAGGTTTTAGGGTTGTCCATTTTGAAAACATTCTTTAATAATAATGACAATAATAATAAAAATAATAATAATAATGGGACCATTAGCGAGTAGTAGGTTCACAAAGTGTGATCAAGTGTCTGCAAGGGTGTGTTCTGTGGGTGCTTTGGTTTGTGCAGTTATTGTGGCAAGGTTATGGCATGTGAGGGAGTGATGAAGAGCTGTGCATTTTCTCTGCAGTCTGGGATTGATAAATTGTGTAGGTGCTTTGAACTGTGCATTTTCTCCACGGCCTCTTTGTCGTCCCTTGTGTTTAATGTGTTCTATCAAGTGGGCTTTGAATAAGAAGTCAAACTACCAACTGCATCTCCTCAGAGGTATTCTTCCTTTCCTCTCCTTCCCCCAGAAGCTCACGGTCTCCAGAGCTCTGGTTCTCTCTAGGCTTGACTACTGTAACAGCCTCTTTTGAAATCTACCCGCCTCTATTCTCCCCCCTCTGCAACTCATCCAGAACAGGACTGCAAGACTTGTCCTTGGTCTCAAGCCCAGGGATCATATCTCTCGAGCACTGAAATCTCTCAATTTGCTCGCAGTGGCTGCAAGGATCAAATTCAAGACCCTTTGCATTGTCCACAAGGCCTTCTGGGGCCTGGGACCAAAATACCTCCAGCTTTCTCTTGTTAAGTATCCTCCTACTCAAGATCTTCGCTCCTCCACATCCAATGCCCTGGGGGTCAGTCGCTTTTCTAAGCAACGAGTTGGGATAAGATCTCTCTCTTCGGCTGGTGCCTCCCTTTGGAACAGCCTCCTGCCTCTCTGAAACTTGAGGAGAACCACCTCCAGTTCCGGAAGCACCTCAAGACTTTTCTCTTTGCTTCTGCCTTCTATCTTCTATCTTCCACTTCCCTGCTGATCTCGTGTCTGCTACCACACTGGTTACCTGGCTACCCTCTGAACCATGGACCCAGGTCCCTGCTCTCTGAGTTGCACACTTGCACTGCCTCCTGGCAACGCTGCGCCTGGGGGCTGTATCTGCAACCCTACATTTCCCCTACTTGCACTTATCTAACACTTGTTGTCTGCACTTAACCCCTGCACCGCCACTTGTTGGGCGCACTCTTTGTTTTCTATGTCTTGATCCTATGTCTCACACTTCTCCTCCTCCCCTTCCCCTGGCACTTCTCCCCTTCCTTCTACCCTGCACTTGCGCAATCTCAAGGTCACCTGGCGTAGTAAGATCATTGTCTTGTCCTCCCTTGTTCCCCTCTCTTGCCTCGTCGCACCTTGAAACACTTGTGTATAGGGGCACTATAAATAAAATATCATATGATATCATATATCATATCATATCCACAGGGTTAAAATGAGTCGTCCGCATCATTGAAGTCATCATCATGGTGTGGTGTATGTTATGCATCATTGCGTGCGTCTTGGGCATAGGAGGTAGCTCATCTATGTGTTGGTCCAAATGGTATTTGGGTGGACTGGCAAGCATGAAAAAGTGGTTGCGCTTGTTGCAGGTTCAACGTTGTTTTCCTCAGGCAGGGCATGGGATGGCAAAGAGCGAGTGCTTGGTTGGAGTATTTGTATGTCTCGCTACTGTGGATGCACCTCATGCTTATTGTACTGGTTGCATGGTGAGGTGAAAATGGAGGTAGTTCTGCCGTATTGTGTATTTGTCTGTGTGAGGGGGGCATGTGCTGTTGTCTCAATGGCAGTCATTTGGTGGACTTGCAGCATGTTATGAGAGTTGGGTCAATTGCAGATTTCGTCAAGAGTGTTCAAGAGTGTGCACATTAGTTAAAATAATAATAATAATAATAATAATAATAGGAAGAAGAAGAAGAGTAAGAGGAAAAAGAAGAAGAGGAAGAAGAGGAAGGGGAAGAGGAAGAAGAACAGGAAGAAGAAGAGGAATATTTATATACAGGGAGGAACAATGCTCCTTTGATCACAAAAGAACATACAATAGATAATAATAATTACTTTCTGCCCTTAGGATCTTTGCATTTGTCTGTTGGCATTGCAGGAGCCGGGGTATTTTATGGTCAAGGCTCTGTTGCAGTGTGTTGTATCAGGTGTGTCCTGTGATGCCTGGTTCATTGGCACTGCTATTGCGGGTACATGGGTGCTTTAGGTCAGAGAGGACTGGATACCCATGAGAAGGGCACCTTAGACCTACATGCCTCTCTGAAATTTGAGGAGAACCATCTCCGGTTCTGGAAGCACCTCGAGACCTTCCTCTTTGCTTCTGCTTGCTCTCCTCTTCTCCTGGCTGAAACTGAAACTGCACTGGTTACCCGGCTACCCTCTGATCTCGGGCCCAGGTCCCCTCCCCCACCAGTTGCACACCTGCACTGCCCCCCTGGCAACTCTTGCACTCAGGGGCTGTTTCTGTATCTCTAAAGCCCCCTTCCAGCACTTGACACCTGATGTCTGCACTTACCCTTGCACTTGCCACTAGCTGGCCAAACTTTTTATTTATTGTTTTATTTATTTTTACTGTTTATCCTATATACTGCACTGCCCCCTCCCCGTTTTCCTCTGCACTTTTCCACCTCTGCACTCCCCTGCATTTGCGTGATCTCAATGTCACCTGGTCTAGTAAGATCATTGTCTCTGTCTTCCCTCTTTTTTCCCTCCCTTGCCTCTTCACGCCTTGCAACACTTGTCTATAGGCGCGTTATAAATGCCATATCATATCTTATCATATCATGTCATGGGTTGGCAGATTATGGGACTGGATTTCCTGGGCCACTCTTGGGCTCGAGCATCATGGGTTTATTTTTCTCACCTCCCTGGGGCCTGTTAAGGAAACGTCAATCGTTCTTCTTGATGACATATGTAGTAACGCAATGAGAAAAGGTGTCTATAAAGTCATATTTCTGCACTATAGAGATACAGAAGAAATACACTTTCCCTGTGAATTAGGGATTTTGTTTCCCTGGCAAACACTGCGGCAGAGCCTATCTAAATGAGGAGGCTAAGAGGCCCTGATACGCCCCATGAAACACAAAGTAAAGAATTCTTGTACACTTCCAACAATACAATTCCCCCCTATGATATTGTGCAAGGAACACAATTCAACAATTACAGATCCCTATATAGTGCCATTAGAAAGTAATCACCACAAATCTCTATAACAATTTCTTTTTAACTCGACGCAGGATCTGTAATGGTGATTCATGATGTTTTAGGTGATGTTTCTATATCAATAAGCAACACTCATCTAAACTGTAGTTAAACAGTTTCTGCTAATATTTATGACTGCCTTTCATCAGGCAACAACTAACTAAGAGAGACCAATGGAGTTATTTATAGACGTATGTCCCGAACTCCTATAAAAGCTTTATAGACAATATTCGACAAAAGGGGACAGACCGTCTTTCTCTTCCAATAACTCTCCTGACAATATCCCTATTTTCAAACTCAGTACAATTTTATTCAAGAAAAAAAAACAACACTCAAAATTCTAAAAAGTCTACATATCTAAAAGAAGAATGTAAAACTGGGTGCACTTGAGTTAAAAAAATACAATAAAAGTTCTAAATCAGTTTTAAATAAAATACTGAAAAAAACTTTCACAAACCAGTCAAGGCGTCACCTATACACCCAAAAGAAAACTCCTGCCTATACAAATCTAAACAAAGCAGTACACAAAAATAAACCCTGGTGTATAATAACGCTTTTGCTAGGTAGCACCTTCAAACAACCCCTATTCAGGGTTTGATAAAGGTGTGTGAATAATCTACTGTTTGTTGATTGTCTACCCCTTACAGTTGCTACAGAAACACTAGGTTGGTGACAGAAACCACTAGATTGGTCTATGTACAGCACCTTATTATTTAAGGTGTTCATATGCCCGACATGTTTCATTCAAAAAAACATATTTAGCCAAAATTACTTGAAATTCATCAGGGGATCAAAAGCAAAAAATCCGCTATACATACAACAGATAAGCAAATTCCATGGGCCATGAGTCTGCATGGATACTCCTATAGTATGGTCCCCAGCATCAGTCATTGCCCGGATCTGCCTTCAACTTCATTATTATTATTATTATTATTATTATTATTATTATTATTATTATTATTATTAATTGTTGAGGCCTTGTTCGTGTGCCTGCGTGTGTTACTCCGGTGGCATTGGTTTTGCTCTGCCCCACATGTCTGTGAGTGACTGCACTGGCTGCTGTAGATCTAGAAGGCATCTATACTACTAGGCAATATCCATCTGCCAGGACCAATTTATACAAAGAGAGAGACACAGACTTCCTCCTCAAAATGACGCCAGGCAACAACGCCAATTAAAAAAAAGACTAGATCGTCAACATTGTAGATTGTGTAAGTGACAATACATGGGGAGACCAGCCAACATGACTGGTCGTGGACTTCCTGGGGAACGTCATGCCTATTTGTGCTTGCATGTGAGGTTTTATATAGTGTGAAAATAGCTAGGACAGAAAGAGCACTGTACATGTCTTCAAGGTTAACATATGAGGTAAGGGCGGAGGCTACCACATGTGGCATGGGACGTTCCACCTACGGGGTTGGGAGGTGATGTGGGAAAAAAAGGTGCTCAGTTGGGACCTGGGTATTGACTGATGAGTAAGGTAAGAGTTCCTTCCTAAACTGCAGGAGCATTGGCAGGGTCCGGATTGCTACCGTGGTGGGGCTCGGTTGTAGGTCAAAGGATTTAAAAAAAAGGATTGAATGATAAAAGGATCGATTCAAAAGGATCGAAAAAAAAGATTGAAAACATTTTTTTTTACATTTTTTTTTGTGGGGGTCCCCCCAACCCCCATTTTTGTGGTAAAAACCACTTTTTTAACTATATGAAAACCAATAAAAATATATAATAAAAAAAAATTGATCCTTTTGTTTTCAGCCCTATTACGCCGATCCTTTTACATTCGATCCTTTAACTGGACACCGTGGGGCTCCAGTAGGCAGGCCACAAAGAGAATGCTTGTTTGCTGTTTTTATCTTTGCGTGATGGTTTTGTCTCAAGCCTAGTGATTGCTTGGCCCCTTGGGTAGCGTGACCCAATTGAGCTACAGAGCTTTCTAGCTAGGTAGCTAGGTAGACAGGTAGGTGTGCAAGCAGTGGTTGCCACAGGAAATTCAGGCAGTCTTAAAGAGTATTCAGATTCAGAGGGGGAGCCAGAGCAATGCCTTAGGATAGGAGAAATGTGCTCCAAATTCTTGACACCTGGTTTGAGTGCTGTGGTGTGATGGGTGTCCCTAACTGAGGGCCCGGTGCATGACTGGAACGCCTGCGAGGAGGGTGGTACCCCATTTATTGGGAGATTTGACTTTTGTGCACCTGGTGGAAGAGGCCGCATGTTTAGCAACCGCATGGTGCTGGGAGTGCGGGGAATACTCAATGAATGTATTGGTGCTTCAAACGCATAGTCTGAAAATTGACCAGTGCCTTCCTGAGAAGCAAGACCAGAGCAGACAAATAGAGTACAGTGTCTTTGGACAAACATCAAGGCAGAAGTATTGGGTGCTGGAGTGGTCTATCTGTTCACTAGATCTGGCTGGAGAGAGATTGCTTTCTGGCCAATCTAATGCATGCAGATATTTCAGGGTCTCTGCAATCAGCCTGCATGCGTCTAAAACATAAAGTTGTTCTGATTTGAAGCTTACCTGATTACCAATTGTGCTTTGTGAGGAACCCGACGGGGTCCTGTTAGGGAGAATTCTCAGAAATGTGCTAATTCCCTTCACTTTGGAGACCCCCAGAAACTTTGCTGGATTTTGAGGACTTGATTTTCTTCCTGGAAAGAGTGTGAGCCTTTTTTTCCCCACTCTTTCATGTATTTTGAAGTGTGTGTTACATTTGTGTTCTCCGAATATGGAGTTTTAGATAACTCCATAGGCATCATCTTTTCATATGTGTTACACAGCACCCTCAGTGCAGTGACATAGGGATGTCTTTTATACTTCCCAAGGGTTTAAATACCTTCTCTGGGATAAACTACTGTTTCCCAGAGAATGTAAAGTGAAATCGACTTTACTAGTCTGTTCCAAATTCCTAGACCCAGCACACACCATCTTACAATGGAGTGCTGGAGGGGCTACATAGTATCCCTGTGTCTAAACACTCATGTAGCAGTCAAAAGCTACCCTTTCCTATTGAAAAGGCTGGTGGCACTGGTTTTACAACGAACTACCATGATTTTTCCCGAATCCGAACACCAATAGCTAAAAATCATGGGAGCCATGTTTTTCATAATGGCGCCTTAAGTCCCTTTTCTTTAAACGGGTCCCGGTCTTCTTTTTTTGCCATTTCTTTTTGGAAAGGTCCTTCTAGTGTTTGTCTCTGCGCGCCAAACCAGGTTTGGCCCTTTTGTTCGTGTGCCTTTGGCGGGCTTCAGGACTGAAGTCTGCCCTTGGTGTCTGAGTGTCTGGGGTGGGCAGGAAGTGAGGAAGGTGCCCGAAAATCCCTGTGCTTAATCTCCTAGGCGACCCAAATGCACTCTGGCGTGATTGGCTGGCTGACTGTCCGGCAAGGACAGCCACCCTGCTGGGTGAGTGACAGCTAGGCTGGAATGAAATGGAGAAAACTGTTTAAAAGGCAAGTCTCTTGGACTGGAAAGCAGAGTCGACCACTGGAACGAAAGAACTGATGAAGAGCTGGACGAGGACGGCTGCTGCAACTCCTGGACCATTGGTTTGCCCGGTGAAGCCCTGCTTCAGGTCCGAACTGCCAAACTTCCTTCGACAGAGGAGCTCCTTCAAGGACGGCTTCTTCCTTTGAGTTGGTGGGACCAATCAACTCATAAGACACCTGAATACCATTGTCAAGGCTGGTAGGGACACAAGTTTGTGTTCTTGAATCTACAGCTACTGGAACTGAAGGGACTCCATTTTGTTTGCTTTCTTCAATGATCCTGTGCAGTGCAGGAGTCCCCCAACATCCTCCCTCTTGTCCCCACGACTGAGGCTGAGGAACAGCGAGATCTGCAGGAACTGCCAGGAATGACAACTTCGGCAACATTTGTTTTCTTAATACAAAGGTACTGTGCCAACCCGATTAGGAGAACGCCACTCTCACTGAGTAAGTTTGTGAAACTTTCCCAACTTGCAGGCCTAATCAGCTTTTGTAACCCCACAAATGATTCTTATTTGCCTAAACTACTTCTGAGAACTTTTGCAAAGACTTTATCGTTTGATACCAGAACTGCTCCTTCCTATCCAGAACACTAGCCCATTGACTTTGGCCTGGCCTATTGACTTGAATTGAATTATTCTGGTGAACTGAAACTATTTGCACTGCCTAGAAAGTATATATAATCTATTCTACTTACTTTTGTCCTTTTTGTTCACTGCCAAGTAACTGAACTGCCATTTGGCTCCTTTTTCAGGGGAGCCCAAACTGTCTCAAAAACCTAGAGTTTGGTATTGAAGTGTATTGGTCTATAATATTATGTTGTCTTCTTCTAGTGAAATGTTTTATAAATGATTGTGTAAATAAATTAATAAGTGTTTTACCAAGAAACCTTGAGTATAAGTGTCTACTTGAACCACTGTGATTGAAAGTCCTCTGTGTAACTACATGTACTGCTCACATCCACCCTTGAGATAAGCCTGGCTGCTCACCTCGCTACCAAAAAATTGTCTGGTACAGACGTATACCAAAGGTTGGTCTTGCTTACACCTGTAGTCCTAATTGTGTGTGGTGGTCCCAGAGGGTACTGCATGCAATTCTGCCTAACACGTCCTCACGTATTTCTCCCCAACATCCTCTGCTCAGGTGGCCAGGGAAAGATCATCGCTCTTGGATCACAACCCTGGGGGTGGAGATGCGAGGGAGGATCACCTGAGTCGGAGAGACTTGGGGAATAGTAGGGGGATGTCCTTGGGTGATACGCAGAATCCCCCATTTCCATTCCACAATGAACCCTCAGTCCCAGCTTCATTATTGGGATATTGTTACCCTTTTTATTTTTTCCAGGATAACACCATCAATCTAGCAACACTAGGAAGAGGGTGAAGAAGAGGAGGTCTACACTCAAGACATGGTATCCCCTTTTTCATTTAATAACCAACCTTACCCTCCCCCTGCCTTTATAGGCTGTGGCCAATCACTTACCTTCATTTCCCCTCATTCATACCAATATAGGACTCGGACAAAGAAGAGGTGGCTAGGAGTGGTGCACACTAAAATGTAATTTCACCATTCTGATATTGAGAAGAGGAAGAGGCCTACAGACTGTGGTGAGGGTCAGGCATGTCCAGAAAAGTGAGAGTGTGGACCATGAGAGGGTCATAGTGTTGGGAGCCTCCCTCGTTGGGTGCCACAGCAGGAGCTGCGGGGCACGGAAGAAATCCAATTGTGACTGCAAGCTGCCGGCAGCGTCTGCGAGAGGCAAGCAGAGCTGCCGGCAACCTACAGAAAGAAGACCGTAGTGCGAACGTGGCTTGAAATACTACACAGATGTGTGTGCGGAGCAGAAGAAGAGGAAAGCAGCCACCCTGAGGAGTCACCAGGGACCGGTGAGTGAACAAAATGGAACACTCATACCGGGGTGCTCCTGGGGTCTATTAAAGGGCAAAAGTAATTGCAAAATTAATCAAATGAGATGTGCAAGATTCAGTGAACCCAACGTAAGGGTTTGTGGTGGACCATATGAATAAGATGAACTGTGAGTGAAAGAATAAGAACTAGGAACTATTGAATACTGAACTAGAGGAAAGCTTTTGATGAGCCTACGAACGGAAGGCAAGGCTGTGTGAAGTCTACGCAATATATATTGAAAGCAAAGAATGAATATTATGAAAAGCAGTGAAAAGCAAGCATTTAATAATACAGAGGCTTGTGAAAGTAATGTGGTGAAGGAAAGAGAGCACCACTGAGTGAATTGTATGAACAAGCACATTGCTTCAAAGTCAAGGGACTGGCAAAGAGGAACACACATTGTGGAAAAGGCAAAAGACTGTCGAGGAGAAAGCCAAGTGAATGTCAACCAGAACAAGGTGCAGTTAAAAAAATGGGCAAGAAAGCCTAGGGTTACTTGTTGCGTGACCTGTACTGGGTGGACCGTGTGGTCTGACAACTGCACCTAGACCGGTGATACCCTATCCGTGAAAGTCTACGAAACATACAGAGAGAAAACCCAAATGTATGAATTAGATTGCTGAAGTGAAGCAGAAGAAAGCAATCTGTGTAAACTGTCAAGGAAGTAGAAGGAGTGTAAAGCTGACCTTGAACTGATTTAGAATATTAAGAGACTGAAACTAAGTATAACTTGGCAAGTTGAATAAACTGACAGCGTGGGCAAGGAGAAAACCCAAGACCTTTTAAGTTTTGGTGACACCTTAGGTCTTTGCAGAAGAATATTGGCCCCTTGGGGAAAGAAACCCCAAAGCCCCTTTTTGAAATCTGTTTTCTCCTTGGGGATTACAACCCCAATATTGTTTTGAGGGGCTTTAGAACTTTGGGAAGAGAACCTTGACATTTCTAAAACCCGTGTTGCCACCTTGTGGAAGGGAACGCTGAGGCCATTTTGGAACTGTGTTGTCTTCTTGGGGAAAGGAACCCTCGAAATCCCTTCTTGGCACTGTGTTATCTTCTTGCGGAAGGGAAACCCGAAACTTTGTGGAACTGTCTTGAACTTGGGAAATGGGAGCTGGAAAACAAGCCAAGAGCTGGAAGAAGCTTAGAACTGCATTTGGAGCACTATTTCTTTTGTTGCTGACATCCCTACACATTGCTTAGCTTCAGTTGTGAGGGTGAGGGCAAGGGTAGGTTTTGGGCACAGACAGACTTTTAAGTTGAACTCTCTGACTCAGACTATCCTTAGTTTCTTTAGGTAGGTTAGGCCTTCAACCATCCTGACATTTAAGTTAATAAAACTATTTGTTTGAACTTGGGATCTGTTGTCTGTGTCTTGCTTCATGACGCCTTCACAGCTTTCACAGAAGAGGTCCTGAAAACCATGATGTGCACCTTTAAGCTTTTTAGTATGTTCATAGTTTAGGCTATGTGCACATTGTCTGGATTTTAAAAGTAATAACTATGTGAGAAATTATGTTTTTTTGATGACGATTGTCTTAGTATTCGCCGAAAGTTCTACATATTTTAGCAATATCGGCCTTACATAACCTTCTATTGCTTTTAAGAATGAAATGAAGTACACAAGCTGCATGCATATAATATGAACAATAGACACGGTACAACGGCCTCATCCTCGTGGTTCTCAGAGGTCTTTTCACTATTTTTTTGATCACACTATGTTTGTGCAAACACTACTTGTGTACATTTTCTGCCTTTTACAGTTGATTTCTGAAACTAAAGTACTTGTTTAAAAAGAAATATGGTGGCTTTTGGCATATTCCAAGTCGATCTTGATCAAAAATTCTAGTTATGCTACAAAGTAACCATAATTCCTTAACAAGGCCTACATAATCATCAATTGCTTTAAAAAGATATTTGCACATTTGTACAAATGACCCTTCGAACCATCACCACATTCCATGGCCTACCGAATTGAGAAATCCACCAGAATACCAAAGTGCTCGGAAATCTGGGAAAACTAATGGACAATGGATTAAGATTCGCACCACAAGTCAACAGAGAAGTAAAGAAATGCTTCTTTCACCTACACACAGTCAAGAGGATACTCCCCGTCTTTACCTTCCCACATAGAACACTCACCGCCGTTTCTCTCGTCGTGCTAAGAATAGATTACGGCAATATCATCTGTCTCAGAATGCCAGAATACTGTATGAAAAACTACAGTGAATACCGAAGGCAGCAGCAAGACTACTTCTCAGACTCACTAAGAGAGAACACATCACACCAGCACTGAGAACACTACACTGGCTACCGATGAAAAAACACATTTTCTTCAAACCACTCTGCATAACACACAGAGCAACCAATGGCCAAGGAGCAGGATTCATACAGGGAAAAATCTCCATCTACAAAAAGAAAACCAACATTAAGGTCCAGGAGCAACACTCGCCTCACAATGAAACAATAACCAAAGCGTACATTCGGGGATCTGCATTCTCCTGCAAAGCGGCAAGATTGTAGTACTCATTCCCAAAGGAAATGCGAACAACAGAATATCAACTAAATTGTGAAAAATGTTAAAAACATGGCTCAATAACTCACCAAGCTAAATAGGAAACATCATCAAAGGAAAACCGCCAACACAGCACAATGAAACATCAAAAACCTGATTGCCCGAAACAGGGCCATCCACAGAAATAAATCATCTTACTGGGAATCACAATAGAATAATATTAACACAACAGATCAACCTAACCTGCGGAAAAGAACTCAGACGACTGCCCACTAACCCTACTAATACTCATCCTCCAACACTGAACACATCAGACACATACCTCTGCCACAGGAAAAGAAGAAACAAAATGCAAACACTCGACAACACCCAACAGGACACTAAACCAATTGCATACAAATCACCCATATACACTCATGCATCAAGCACAACATAACATCAACCAACTAAAAACAAACCAGCCCACAGTGACCGTTTTTTCAAAAATGAAGCAACCAACAGCACATCAAAGCTCTCTTGTGCTTTACCCTCTCAATCCCACTGACTAACCCTTCCCTAATCCCTTCCTTTCCAGATCTTCCAAAGCGCCTGTAGTCCCTGGAGATGGCAGCAGTGCACAGTATAAATCGCAATAACATAACATAACACAAGTAGCAATTGCACACTTATAATATGAACAAGAGACACAGAGAAAAAGATGTACAGAAAAGTGGGATGAATTCTTTTTACTGTGTTTGTTGTTTTTGCTATGCAATCACTACTTATGCACGTTCTTGGCTTCAAAAGTAATTGATGGGCATATAGGGTCTACTTAAGAAAGTGTTTGACCTTTTGACTCATTTTGGTTAAGTCATTGTTTTGATTAACATCATCTTACAATTTTCTAAAAATCTATATATAATATTTTGGGGAGGAAGGAGGAGCCGTGCTGTCAGGAACCGGGACACCCTTTGGATGGTCCAGGAAAGGGCTGCTGAGGCTACCTGAATACGTAGGCAGTGCTGCTTCTGGTGGGGTTGACATCCAATCCTCACAGGATCCCTTCCTGCTGCACAGGAAAGTCTGTAAGTGGTGAAAGGAGGTAATGGGCCATTCAGAGTTTTTCTCTATCGTGAATGTGTGTGTGCCTTTATTCATTGGCGGTTTATGGCGGGTGTTGGCTGTTGGCGGAGGAGCCTGCAGTTCTCTGTTCTCAATTGTGATTGGGTGTGATGCTGAGTGTGCTCATACTTGGGGTGTTCGCTCTGCTGAGTTTGCAGTTCAAATCCCTGGAAACGGCAAGATCTATGTTGTTGAGTCTGCTCTAATGACACAACCATCCATTCCTTCATTCTCACTCTTTCAGCCACTGATCCATGCATCTACTGATTCATCCACCAGCTAACCCAGTCACACAAGGACACGCACAACCACATCCATTCATAAGTTTACCACCAAACCCATCCACATAACCACACACACAGGAAATCAGCCATCAACAAATAAACATTTCCACCTTTTGAAAAGCCAGAACTACTGGCGTTGCCAATGTGTGCTTTTCATGATGCCCACCACATGGCATCATGTGGAAGAACTGCAAAGGATGCTTCTGAGCTGGTGATGGCTGCAGCCTCTCCTGTCCAGGTGTGCAATTCGACCAATGTATTTATTTATTTACCAGTGGAAAAGCCTGTGTACACAGGTTAATGTGTGTAAAGGAAGACATTTTCAGAGTGCAAATATATTATGTGGTGTATTTTAATGTAATTTATGTTAATAGAAAAGAAGATCTTGCTCCTTTCACGTGGAGAAGTAGTAACCTTAAAGAAAATCTCACAGAATCTGTTGAAAGCTCAACATAGAGCATACGGCCAATTATTGTATCTGCTCCTCACTTCTTGGATTCCACTTATGGGATTTGGACTCAAATATATAATGTTGAGGGATGTCAGAGCAATACAATTCTAATTCAGCATGATTTGAAATAGACAGGAGATAATAAAATAAAGTAAATTGAAGTCAAAGTTTAAAACGTACATGAAGAATATTATTGATATAATACATACAAAGAAATGCTACAATTAATAATTACATAATACATAAGTACAAAAAGTAATTTATTTTGCTAGCGAAAGAGTGCTTAATCAGATCAATTTCTGTTTATATGTTTTAAAAAATATGCATAGATTTGCAACTTGAAGTATGCTGTTAAAGTGGTATCCCTGTCTTGGGCCTTTCCTGCAGCTAATTGTATGTCATCATTTTTGAAATACACATTTTGTTCACCTGAAAGATGAACTTGAAGTCTTATTGGTATGTGCCTAAGGCAATAGCTCCCTCTTGCAATGATGACAGGTAAAGTGGGCAGGATGGCTTCCGACAAACATACATCTGGCCTTTTATTATATAGTATGATTAATTGGTCTTTGTAGAGCACTGACCAGAGCCTGAAGGCATGTAGGTACTAAGAAAGAGATAACTGATATACCAAGAGAGAAGCCAGCTAGAACAAATGAGTTTTCAAAACCCTATGAAACTGGACGTGATCAGTGATCTCGTGTAGCGTAAGAGGTCCACAAGAGCATGCTCCTTTTAATACGTTTGAGAGGCAGAGCACAAGCACCTGACAGGATGGTAACGGTTCACGTTTTCTTGTAAACACTCTGCCCCATATTGTGGATTGCATGAGTAATACACAGAATCTTGAACTTAATACGCAAGTTCACAGGAAGCCAACAGAGCCGATGAAGCATGACCTGTGAGAAGGTTAGACAGAGGGCATCCAGAGCCAGCCGTGCTGCAGAATTTTCAAGAGTTTGTAGTCGCTGGATCTGAAAATCAGGTTGTTCAAGATATATTCCATTGCAGTAGTCATGCAACCCCATAATGAACGACGTGACAACCTGTGCTCCAAGGTCCATAACATGTTGAAAACATAGAAAGCCACATGTTTTGGCCTCTTCCACGCAGCTCCCTTCACCATATGAGCATTGAAGTATAAGTGAGGCTAGGGACAGGACTGGACATCAACAGTATCATTTCTTGGGAGTATTTTAATGAAAATGTTACCTCTCATCACAGAAAAAGCCCTCCAAGGCTCCTGATTTGTGTAACAGGTGCGCTACACAGAAATCCCCTTCTGAGCGCCGTTCATCACCCAAGAGCGGGTCTTGAGTCCTTAGCACAACCTTTCATGAACAGGAGTCAGAAAAACTCATGAACGCCGTGCGGTACAATATGTATGTGGACCAGAGTGGTTGCACCACTATTACTATTCCATGGTGGTTTCATCCCGCTGACATGAGATGGTGTATTTAATTCCCAGCGTATGGTCAGACAGGATGTCTTGTCTCAAATTCTGAGGTAAAGAGCGTCGCTTTCTGTCCCAACAACTCTTAATGTTTCTATTTGCATTTATTGTTTTATAAAGCACTTTCACCAAAGTTCTGTACAATAAAAAGCATTACAAAGTAATACTAAATATGACATTAGTTCTGCTGGATTTAATGATGGACAATTTGGGCAACATATTTTGGCTGTTCCCATTCTCCTGCCCATATTGGCCAGGTCGCCTTTTAGGATTCTACAGCTTTGCATGCAGTGAGTTCATGTTTTGTGTGTAAATGCAGACCCCATACCCTGCCCCTACTTAGTTCTCTTTGAGGATAGGGCACCTGTCAATAGGACATTAGGAGCACGTGACTTTAGTTCTTTGGTTATTCACAAAACGTGGCTATATTACTCGGTATCAACCTCAGCCTTCTATCAAGACCAATCGATGCACACAGTTTAAGGTAAGCCCTAACTTTGTCCCAGTGAAACCACAACATTAGCAATTGGGAGTGAGTACTTCTGCTTGCGGGAGCAGCCTCAGCTCTTGCTTCATCTCTTCTTCAAATTAGAAACATAAACTATTCAAAAGTAATGCAAGCCACGCAGCACTTAATGAAACAAGCCACGCCCTCACAAATGACGCACCTCTCAATAACAGGCCAATAGAGAGTTGTGGGACACAATAAAAAGTGTGAAGATTCCAAGAGAGGTCAGCCAATCCTGCAATCGGAGTTATGGATTTTCTTTCAAGATAACTTAATCCAGTTAGCCAAAGTTCAAAACAATAGAAAAGAGACTTATCCACACAGCGCTCTAGAAAACGGCCCACATTTAAGCAACAGAACCCGAGCAGGGGGGCATTACCAGTCAGGTAATGCCACGGGGCATAAGTTACATGGCCAAACGAAGAGAGGGCTTTAACGTTGGCCTGGGGCATTAACTGATCGGTAATGCCTCCCTGCAAGGGATATATTGCTATTGGTACCCCAGCAGAGTGTACCGGGGTACTAATAGTGTTTTTATCTCAAGTTAAGAAACGGCATGTTTGCCGTTTCGCAGCTTGAGATAAAACTACATATACAAATGGCTGCCATGGATTGGGTTGAATGAAACTACACACAGTCCCTACTCCCTTTCCATGGCAGTCATTGCCGTGACAGGGACAAAGCAGTGCAAGGTAAATGGGTGGGGGATGGCGGAGGTTGGGCAGTTGGTGGATGTTGGGTGGAAGGGGATGTGGGCCAGTGCACTTACCTGATTCCTGGTGAGGGAAGATGGCGGCCTCCCGCTCCGAGGAGGGTAGGGCCAGGGTCTTTACCATGCGGTAAAGACCCTGTTCTGAGCCTTCTTATTGGCTGGGAGGCCGCCACACACCCCTTGCTGGGTACTCATCTATGAGAATGCTAAGTAAATTGTATAACCACTGCTCTGAGTGAAGAAGGTGGTTGCGTAATACTCTTGTAAAGCGATATCAATAGTACAACCTGTGAGCGCCCTGTCATTAGCATACATTTCATGTAACTCACACCAATGCTTAGAAACACGATTACACGAGAATGAATTAAAAGGGTCCATTATGTACATGTTTTCCCTGGTGCCTCTCTTGCGAAAGATGCTTCTAAGAAATTAGAAACAGTGGCTGTCCAGGTCTAACCATTGAGTCCCATTGTACTTAATGGACTCTTGATAACCTTGGGTGTGTTTGATAGAATTAATATGTCCTGTTGTGGATTCAATGTCGTACCTGACCCGCAAAGCCGTCCGGCGTGCTCCTAGAATGTGAAGGAGATTTTGATTGGCTGGCTGAGAGGGAGGTGCATTCTGGGTAGCTGCTTCGTATTTTTATTTTTTATATCTATGCATTTCCATTGCTGTGTTTTGGGGATAATGCAGGGGGGGTTTTCAAGATGACTTGGGTCTTTACAGGCACCCACTTCTTGAGCGTTGTTGTCATGGGGTTGATTGGGTCAACCCAACATGGAAGCGCGTTCAAATGTTTCTTCCGAAGAAGTTCCAGGAGGAAGTGGAAGAGCTGGAACTTCCAATAAAGCAGACGAGGTCCCACTCTATCTTCTCTGCAGTTGGTTGCCTAGAACCTTATTAAACATGGGTCTTAGAACCCTCAGCGAGAAGGTGGCGCACTCGCCTCAGATTCAAAGCGTACCTCTTGGGCACATCCTGGCCTTATGGGCTCGGACTGGGGAGAACATGTTCGCGCCCATTGCGTCCACAATGTTAAGACACTCGTATGCGATGTATTCCCGTTTTCTGCAAATGTCAACACATTCGTTGGCATGCGGGTATAACTGTTCTGAATGTAGTGGAATGCTCAAAGTTTGAATCAATGTTGTCCTGCCTTTTTGTCTTTGCGATTGTGATCTGCTCACGTGGTAACCGGGGGGGGGAGGGGGGTCAGTGCAGACATTTTTATTAAGAGCATTGAGAATACAATGCAATCTCTGTTAGTCATGCTATGTTCTTTTTTAAATTGTGTTTTTATGATATATTTGTTATTACCTATATCCACATGTATTGTTATAATATGCACTTATGGATTCATCTGAAATAAAACATTGGACTGAGATCCGAGGGCTCAGTCCCAAACGTTCTTCTCAGTTACCAGTCTAGCTATAATTGTTTCTGTTTTTGAACACAGATGTGTTTGAGTAGTCGAGTGTGTAGATAGGAGTGGTTCTGGTACTAGTTTGTCCATAGGGCATATAACGGGATGTGGCTATGGTGGGTGTAGGTAGCAGTGGATGGCCCTGGAAACTGACATGCAGTCCCTTCTCCCTTTCTATGGCAGTCATTGTTATGTTATGTTATGTTATTTTATCTTATACCGCGCCAAAGCCCGTAGGCATCCAGGTGCCGAGAGACAGAACCTGCAGGCTACCTATAAGGAGAGCGAAGTACTAATGGAAGAGATAAGTCTTCAACTGTTTCCTAAAAGCGAATAGATCCTTGGTTTTACGCAATGTAGCCGGTAACGCATTCCAGGCCTTGGCGCCTAGGATATGAAACGCTCTGCCTAGCCCGTGGGATCGTTTCACACGATGTTGGGCTAGTAAGAGATCTTCCGCTGATCTGAGTCTTCTTAAGGGTTGGTAAACACTTATAACATCCTTCAAATAGATTGGTGCAGTCCCAAAGATGCATTTGTGACAGATGGTAAGTAGCTTAAACCGAATTCGGGCCTCAACAGTAAGCCAGTTTAGTTTTTCCCTAGCAGCGGTAATGGGTTCTGAATATTTCATATGGAAGATGATGCGAATAGCTTTATTTTGTACTTTTGCTGTGATGGGGACAAGGCAGCACAAGGTAAGTGGGGTGGATGGTGGATGGAAGGGGCTGTGGGCCAGTGCACTTACCTGATTCCTGGTGAGGGAAGATGGCGCCCTCCCGCTCTGAGGAGGCACCACCCACTTAGTATGTTGAGCGCCACGGCTGGGTAGACTGGCTTCAATATGTCGCCTAGGTGGTTGGCTTTGTAGCTAGTCTGCATATTGCCTTAGCCCTTTTAAATGATGCATAACAGACTAGAAGGATATCTCCATGTTGAAACAAAGAATCAAGCAGGTGCCCCCAGACGTGCTCAGAGCACGGTTAGTGGGGCATAATTGGGGCCATTGTGCCCAGCTACGACACATCCAAAAAGAGATTATGCTGGAAAGTTCAGAAACAGGTAGAGAATGCCTGTGAAAGCACAGCAAGGCTAGAACAGTTCTTCTAAAGTTTGACAGGAGCAGTGCATAATTTGTGAGAAGATAAGTGCCAGGGCCCAAATATTTCTTACATGGGGGTGGGGCAGTTTCCCGTCTTCTGTTGACACCACCCACTGTTGCTCCACACAGTGCCACACGGCTGCTCCATACAGTTGTTAAGAAGGGCCCTCGGACCCCCCTTTGCCCTGTTCTGCTGGACACTGCTGGGCCTTGGCATCTCGGCACACAGAAAGAAGACTCAGGAAAAACAGGAGGCTGGAGCTGGTTTTCAAACAAGACATCAGGTTTTATTTCTCCATCAGCCGACACACACGATACATCATGGAAAGTACAGGAACTCAGCCCATCTCACTGAAGTCCGTCCTTCTTTAATACATTGCTAGAGAGGTGAGCTAATGGTTTAGTCATAAAGACAACCCCTTCCTATCTCTGATTTGTTGACTCATATGGCCTGAACAATGAGCTGTTCCTATTTCTGCTAGTGATAGGCCGACCTCTATGCCACTCAACTGACTCCTTTGGCACGCAGGCCTGGTCTAAACTGGTCCAAACCACTCTGAACTCATTCCCTTGCACTTTAATTCAACTCTCATACAAAACCAGACTCTCCATAGATGTCCCACATCTGTTAGTTCATTATTCTGTACTTATCCTTCAACTGGAGATACATTGTGGCATCAGCCACTGGATTTCCCGTTCCAGCAATCCTTACGTAGGCTGCAGCTGCTAATGAAACCAGCCAAAGGCGTCATTTACTGTCTGCCCTGGATTTCTTATCTCCTCCACAGAGCACACTGTCAAGATTGGAGTTATGATTCACGGAACGTCCCGGTTCTCCGGCTACTTGACCTTCCTTGAACTATAAGAGATCATTACTTTCCATTTCAATACTGTGTTACAAGAATTGCTTTCATTAAATACTCAAATTCTCTATTAAAGGGATTTGTTCTCTTAAAGGGAATGTCTTGTCACAGAAATGGTGGATTGCGCTATTTCTGGTCATAACCTGACATCTAATCTGTTTTAATTTTAGTTTTATAATACATACATACTTTATCATGAACGTCTTACTAAGCCATTCATTATTAAAACAATTTTGACACATTCTAACCTTATAAACGTGACTCGTTAAACAGCGCTCGTGCTTTGAGGCACTAGGATTCTCTGCATATTTGGAGGCAGTAATCACCTCACCAAGCTTTTCTACGCCTGGTTTAAAGGAGGGGGGTCTGTCTCTGCTGCATTCAGGTTTGAGGGGAGGGGGGTGTAGACTTCCGATTCACAGTGTCAACATCTTTCGGGTTAAGGCTCCAACTCCCACTGGTTCATTGAAGGTGAAATCAACATAACATGTTAGTTGTGTCTTGAAATAAAATAAATGTTTAAGAGTTTCTTTAAAACACATCATCGTTAACATTTTGCTCTAATCTTATCAGTGTCAGCGGAGCATGTTAACCATCTAACCACAGGGAAAAAGAGCAAAAATGCTTTCCTCCTCTGGTAAATTGATGGACGAATGCAGGATAAATCATTACTGAACTGAGGAGTTTCCTGTCAAATACTGCAGCAAGGTCGTCTTGCATAGGTTGGCACTCATGACTGTTGGGGCTAGTGGCTGGTGACAGTCCTGTTGTTGTCAACACAACTGCTGGTTATCACACTAGAGAATTTGCAGCATTGTCATGCAGGCTGAGTGGAGCAGTGTGTTGACATGGCCAGCATCAGTGCCCAGGATTGTTACCTTGCATCTCATTGTTTTGAATGGAAATTGATAAATAGTCCAGCCCCGCCCACCTGGGTCAGCAGGTTTGTGAATAATGAATCACCAGCCCCGTATGCAGAGACCCTGGCCAGTGCACACTGTTGTTGATTTTTATATTACTATGACTGACTGACTGACAGTTAAAATAATAAAGTTTCCAAAACACCTCAATATAATCAAGCTGTGCTTAGAAATAAGTGCCGGGGCTCAGAAATAAGTGCCTGGGCTGAGCCCTGGCCACCCCCGCAAATTAAGCCCTGGACAGGAGTGTGCAATCCTCCCACCATCCTGCTCGTCCTTTCCTCTTTTCACCCCTGACGAGGTTGCTAGACTAGGCCGATCTCTGAAAGCCTCTTCAAAACAGGTTCATCCCTGTTCCTCTAAAACCATCAAGGACCACATTGACACCCTCGCTCCGGCCCTTGCTGATTTTTGCAACCACTCCTATGCCTCTGGATCCTTCCCCTCCCCTCTGAAGCACTCCTTTGTGCATCCTCTTCTCAAGAAACCCACAGCTGATCTTTCTTGTCCAGCTAACTATCGCCCAATTTCCATTACTCCCTTTCTTGGTAAACTCCTGGAAAAGTTGGCCATCTCTCAGCTTAACCTCCGTTCCAATTCTGTTGGCTGTCTCCATGACCACCAGACTGTCTTCAGAGCTGCCAGAAGCACGGAAACTGCTCTCCTAAACATCCATGAAGATCTGCTCACCAACCTTGACTCTAACATTCCATCTGTCCTCATCCTCCTCGATCTCTCTTCTGCCTTCGACACGGTCAACCATACCATCCTGCTAGACCGTCTCCGTGAAAACCTGGGTATCACTGATCAGGCTCTGGCCTGGCTGACCTCTTTCCTCTCAGATCGACCCTCCCAGGTCCAACTTGGGTCCTTCCTTTCATCTATCTTCCTCTCTACCTGTGGTGTTCCCCAGGGGTCTAACCTCTCGCCCTGGCTTTTCAACCAATACCTGGCAACTCTCGCCCACTGCATTGCCATTTTCTGCTCAAATTTCCAGTGCTACGCTGATGACACTCAACTCATTTTCAAGCTGCCCTCTGCCACCTCCTCTCCCTCTCTCATCTCTGATTGCCTAACTGCCGTTCGAGATTGGTGTGCCGCCAATGATCTTTGTCTGAATGTCAGCAAGACAGAGATCCTCCTCATCGGCACACCTTCACCATCCTTTCCCCTCACTCTCTGGCTGGCATCCCTTGGCCCTCCTCCTACCCCCACCTGCGAGGCTAAGAACCTCGGGGTCATCTTTGACTCCACCCTTTCCTTCTCCGCCCACATGTCTGAGGTCTCTAAAAAGTCAAATTTCCGACTGCACCTCCTCAGAGGTACTCTGCCTTTCCTCTCCTTCCCCCAGAAGCTCATGGCATCTCAAGCTCTGGTTCTCTCTAGCTTGGACTATTGTAACAGCCTCTTTCTAAATCCACCTGTCTCTACTCTCCGGCCTCTGCAACTAATCCAGAACAGGACTGCAAGACTTGTCCTTGGCCTCAAGCCCTGGGATCGTATCTCTCCAGCTCTGAAATCTCTCCACTGGCTCCCAGAGGATGCAAGGATTAAAATCAAAACCCTCTGCATTGTCCACAAGGCTTTCTGGGGCCTGGGTCCAAAATACCTTCAGCTATCCCTCCGCAAATACCTCCCCTCTCAAGCTCTTCGCTACTCTACCTCCAACTCACTCAGGGTCAGTCGTTATTCTAAGAAACGAGCTGGGGGTAGATCTCTGTCTTCGGCTGGGGCCTCCCTCTGGAACAGCCTCCCTGCCACTCTAAAACTTGAGGAGAACCATCTCCGGTTCCGGAAGCACCTCAAGACCTTCCTCTTTTCTTCTGCCTTTGCTCCCCCTCTCCCCTGCTGATCTGTTCTCTCTTGGCACCGTGCACCTGGCCACCCTCTGTCTTTTGGGCCCAGGTACCTGCTCATCCTACCACCCTCCCGCACTGCCTCCGGGCCACCCCTTGCACTGGGGTCTGTACCTGTACCCATACAGCCCCCCTTTTTCTTCCTGCACTTATCAGACCTACCCTGTCTGCTGCCTTAAACCTAGCACTTGCAAATTGCTGGCTGCATTACCACTGTTTGTTGCCTTTATTATTTATTTATTGTTATTTATCTGTTTCTCCTCTGCTTCGCACTTTCGACCTCTCCCCCCTTCCATGCACTTTTCCCCTCCCCCTCTCCCATACACTTGCGCGTTCTCAATGTCAATGGGCCTAGTAAGATCGCTGTTTTGTTCTCCCTTGTTCCCCTCCCTTGCCTTGTCGCGTTCTGAATCACTTGTGTACGAGCGCGATAGAAGTAAAATATCAATCAATCAATCAATCTAAAATAGCCACCTGCATCCACAGACTTGAGGAAAATGGGCACCCATGTGTCCCAGCGGCTAAACAAAAGTACAGAGATATTGAAATAAAATGGAACAATAGAAGGGATCTTATGAATCAAATATAGGAGATTGGTATACAGTGTAGTTAGCAAATGCAATACAATCATTCATTAATCACACTTAATCAAGTGGGGCTATTGAGTTGCATGACATCATTGCGACCCTCTGGGATAAGGGTGCACTATTTTCCTAGCCACATGAGCTCTTTATGGGACAGTGATAGACTCTTTGTCTTTGGGAAATCATTTGATGTCCTAAAATGTAAAGGCGGGAAATGAGTACATGCCTTAAGTGAAGTGCTAGCGTCTGTACACTTTTAATGTCAATCATATTTTTGCACATTCATATTTCTAGCTTCTGTGTTGCCCCACATACAAATGTTATTCCACAAGGATTTATGCGAGTTTACACACCCATCAGATCCAGGCCTCATGAAATTGTGAACATAGTATTATCACATGAGTAAAAAAGGGGATAGGACCTGAACAGCTTCCAAGATGGCTGCTCCTAGCATCAGCATCTGGGTGGTTTTCTTGTGTTCTGGAAAACAGACCCTAGTGGATTGCCCTCTCGCTTGCTGATATTTTGATCTCGGAAGGTACTGTCGCCCCTTTCAGGCAACCCCGCCATGCAGAGATGGTGGGAGGCCTTAGAACAGAGGAGATGAACTCCCAGGCTCAAGATGGTGAAGTGATGGCTTTTGTGACCTGAGCAGGCTCAGACTGGCCTATAGGCCAATAGGCTTATGGTGGAACTAGACCGCAAAATGCTGTTGTGGGACCGTTTTTTTGGTCAAAGTAGGCCACTTTATTTGACGATGTGGACCAGTTTGATGAGATAATTCACTATGCAGGAAGTCGTTTTGACCAGTGTTGGTGAATAACTATTCTTTAAAATGCACAATTTGCATTACATTTTACTAAGAAACTTCCTTTTGGGTACTATTCAAACAGTGTCACAAAAGGAATGAATTGCCATTTGCAACTGTGGGCCACTTTTCCATTGGTACCCAAGACAATTTGATGGCCCAGTCCGACCCGGGACTTGACTGGTGCAACAATGAGAGGGGAGGTGAGGGCTCTTCCTTCATGGACTGGGAGGAGGCTGGGCGAGGATCTGCATGGGGTCTAGTTGGAAATGTGGTTTCCTCCTTGGGGCCGCTTCCCTCGCCTTCTTGTGAGGCCAGAACCCTTGGTGTCATCTATGATTTCACTTTCTCCTTCTCTGCTCACATCACCAACATTGCCAAGAAGTCTGCACCTCCTCAGAGGTATTCTTCCTTTTCTCACTTTCCCCCAGAAGCTCACTGTCTCCCGAGCACTGTTTCTGCAAAGCCTCTTTCTCAATCTGCCTTCCTCGATTCTCTGCCCTCTGCAACTCATCCAGAACAGGACTGCAAGACTTATCCTCGGCCTCAAGCACAGGGACTGTATCTCTTCAGACCTGAAATCTCTCCAATGGCTCCTGGTGGCTGCAAGGATCAAGTTCAAGACCCTCTGCATCGTCCATAAGGCTTTCTGGGGTGGGGTCCACACTACATCCAACTCTCTCTTCCAAAATACCCTCCTTCTCGAGCCCTTCGCTCAGCTACCTCCAACTCTCTGAGGGTCAGACGTTTCTCCATGCAGAGAGTGGGCGGTGGATCTCTCCCCGCTGCAGGTGCCTCCCTCTGGAATGACCTTCCTGTCCCTTTCAAACTGGAGCCGGACCGCCTGAAGTTCTGGAAACAGCTCAAGACCTTTATTTATTTATTTATTTATTTATTTATTTATTTATTTATTGCATTTATTTCAGCACACAAAACCCATAGGCATTTAGGTGCTAGTTACAGAAAGTGCATAGTACAATTCCCAAAGTACAAGAACAAGCATATTGGTTACATACCAAATAGATTAGTGTATGCAAACTGGCAAAGCCTCACCTCACGGTACAGGGGGCTACATCAGTCATGCAGACAAGCATATGGGACAAAGTCGATGTGAGTGTATACAGACTGGCAAAGCCTCACCTTCCTTTTCTCCTCTGCTTTCTCTCTCTCCCTCCCCTGCTGACCTACCTGTAAGCTGCGCCGACTGGTTGCTTTGCTACCCTCAGAGTCTCACTGGGTATCAGGCTCCTCCAAAATCAGTGTCCCCTGCACTGCCTGCGGGCCTACTGCGCATTTAGGGGGTTGTAACTGTAACCTCTACAGTCCCCTACCTCCTTGCACTTACCCAGGGCCGCACTGCCCTGGCTGAACTTACTCAGAGATATGCTGCCCTGATTGCACTTCCCCTTTCCCTCTCCCTGGCACTTCCCCCTGCACTTTGGGCTGTCGCACTTGCTCGATCTGAATGACACAAGGCCTAGTGTGTCTTGTCCTCTTTTTGTCTTCCCTCCCTTGTCTTGTCACGCCTAGAAACACTTGTGTACAGGCACATTATAAAAGACTTGATATGGCATTTATAACGCACCTGTACACATATCATATTATGTGGCACGATCTGAGCGACCACTACCTCATCTTCTAGATAGAGGTCAGAGGCTGAGCCAGGGAACTGTTATACCTGGGTAAGATGGATGTTGGGACCTCCCCATGGGAGGTGAACATGTACTCTGGATGGAAACCTGCCTACACTGTCATTGGTGGATCAGAGTTGGATAGTTGAAGGACTACAGCTGCTCTGCTACAGATCTGCGAGGCTTTTCTAGGGGTTCAGGGAAGGAGAGATGATGGTAGTGATTTCTTCGCAAAATAATGTATCTGAGGTGCCTTTCTCACAGGCAGGTGAGCTTGACACATCTCGGGAGCTTCATGAGGTTTTGGCTACGATCCTTTCTCCCCACCAGACGTTGGATAGGGTGCAACACTCTGCATCTGTGTGGAATTGCATTCGGGAACCATGGAAAATCCACCTAAAGGGAAAGAGGGAGCAGACTCTGCCACTGGAACGTGTCTTAAGGTCTGGATGTTGGATCTGTCAGTAGCTTTAAAGGCATTGATCCCACACTCCCATGTAGATTTCAGATGTCAGCTTCTGAAGTTACCTTGCGTGGCCTGCCAGAACTCAGGGTTCCAATGATGGACTCATATGTGGTGTTGGACAATGGGCCTCATTACACGGTAGGCGGTAAGGGTTAACGGTCACCAGTAATGGTATCGGTGACCATTAACCCTTACCGCCTTACTACGAGGTCCCTTAGCGGGTTGGTAAAACCAACCCGCTAAGGGACCTTGGTGCTAATTACGGCACCGCAAATTTGCGGTACCGTAATTAGCACCTTACCCATTCCCATTATGCCCTATGGGGCAGAAATGGGAATGGGGAAGGGCAATGGTGGAAGGGGGAATTACTGCCCCGCGTGGAAGGGGGAATTACTGCCCCGCCAACCTTGGAATAGGGCGGTAATTCCCCTTTCCACCAAGGCGGTGCCGGTATTTTACCGGCATGGACCAAGGTGCTGTTAGCACCTTGGTCGACCGCCTACCGTGTAATGAGGCCCAATGAGTTGGAGCAGGCAGAAAATGCTTTAGCTGGGTGAAAGAGAGGGTCTTTGGGCTCCCCTCATCTACCCATGGTGATAGCCATGTGTAACGAATTGACTTCTACCCTGCAGGAGTACAAGGGTGAGTAGAGGATGAAGCACCTGCCTAGCCCTCACACTTCTACAAACCAAGAGCCATCACAATCATAAAGGTGAAACAGACACAGTTAAGCAAAATACCTCTTCACCTTTTGTGGTAACATGAGGGAGGGAAGGCCATACTCTCAAGAGTGGTGTCAATGTTGTTCAATGGCGACCCAAACATCGAAGTATAACAGGCCAAAATAACGGAACGTCCAATCAAGCTACTATGAACATATATACACTTTAATCAAACACATCATATGCAAGAATGATTAATAGAAAACACTACACAAAACGCACCCCTGAGGAAAGAACACAGAATAAGAACAGATAGAAACATGCAGCACTCTGCGTAATGAATCAGGGATAAAAGGCAAGTTAAAGCCACAGTGCTCCTTTAAAAGGATATGTTCTTGGGTACAAAAGGGATCAAAGTGACCTAACCAGTTTGTAGGGCCCACAAATTGGCCAAGGGGGCAGTTAGCAATCAATAGAATGTGTTTGCAGTTCTTGGCAGTTGAACAGCATCAAACCAGGCGATTTGGTGTCGAGCTGGGGTGAATGTGACAGTTCAGAGCACATCAAAGGTGGCGTGCAAGCAATGCACATTGGAGCATCCACTAGGATTGATACAGAGTCAACCTGGTTCAAGTTGTGTTCTAACCTCTGGGTAGGGTTGGCGAGTGATGCTCCTATAGTTTGAGTCGAGGGTCGGTGACGGTTCGCAGTGCTGATCATGATGCTGCAGTGTGCAGTTCGATGAAATGGCAGTTCGAGGTTGATTTAGGTGGAGTCGTTTGTATGACTGTCAGCTTGAGTCAGCGAGTAACACTCCAGTGGATTGAGTCTGGACCTGCGATGAGTAGCTGATTCGAGCCAAGAAGGTGACGGGCCCAGAGAAATATGAGGCAGCGCCAAGCTGGTTAGAGATGCAAGCATGCTGGTTCAAAGAGTTTGGTTGAGTGCCAAAGGCAGCACTGGAGGGTCCTGTGGTTAGAGAGGCCGTGAACGTGTTTCGAAAGCAGTTCGACCTGTTCGATTAGATGAAAACAGGGATCCTGGCTGTCTTGGCTCTCATGGTGCTGTGAATGCCAATTCAAGGATTCAAGGAGCAGATTGGTCCTTGTTCTCTGGCTCCCAAACACAGGGGAGTCTGGAACACAACTGCAGGCACCCTTCATCAACACTGTGAGCTCCTGGGTACCATTGTGGCTGGCAGAGAAGCAGGTCTTATTTCAAGAGCAGTTCAAGAAAAAATCCCCCCACCCCCATGGTCCCTGGGGATAGTTAGGGAACATACATCCCCTCTGCTTTGGACACTTAGTGTTAACCTCACTGGTGGAGGACTTTGGAAAGATCAAATCTCCCAACAGAGGTCCAATGAATGATTCCTCAGGTTGTTTTTTCAAGCGCAAAACCAAGAACGAGTCAGAGAACACTTCTTTTCAAGGTTAAAGTCCACAGGCAATTGGACCAAAGGTATCTTTCTTTAGGGGTCCAATCCCTGTTCTTGGAACAAGTGGACTTTGCCCTCTGACCTCACACCCAAAGTGCTTTGTGCTACAGGAAGGAAAGATAGATGCTGGAACCTTCCTCCAGCTGTAAAGAGCTCCCTCTGTCTACACTAATCCCCCCCTTCCCTTCTCATCAGGATCGAAGGTCTTCAGATGTGCCAGACCCGATAGTGAGGCTACTCCTGTTGTGAATTGGTGTGCCCTTTGATTCCTGTTTCCAAGACAGCTTCCTGTGGAGTGGCTGTCTCTCTGGGGAGGGTGTTACCTGCACTTACAATGGAACTTAGAGAAGCAAATCTCAAGGCTATAGTCTTGCTAGCAGCAGCAAAGGCAATCTGTCGGGGGAGAATACACACCACCCTTTCTCAGCTGAACTAGGCTCATAGAGCTTACACACGTGTGAAATTGAATTGTTGTGGTTTGGATAATTCTGATATATGCTAAACAAAATACCTTAAACTCAGGTATGGCATATATTTAAAGATGACGTGCCACCACGACAACATTCTCAAAGGTAATACGTTTTTGGAACAGGGGTGCATATCTTAAATGCACCCGTGCACTGCAGAGCCTTGCTTGTCACTGCATCTGACAAATGTGCACCAGTGACATCTGAACCTGTTCTGTGCCACTGGACAGCAGGCGCTGCAGATTAGGCTACTGATGCAGAGGGGCACACGTGTACTTTATGATTTTGGAAAGTACCTTAGGAAGGGGAATCTAATTAGCAGATTATTCTTTCAGAGATGGAATTACCCACATCATTTTATTATTAATACAAATCAAAAAAGGCAGTGCTTCTACACCCTTGCCAGATGGAAATTCCCCACACCTTGAAACAAGAGTGCAGGAGGCGTTTGATTAAAAGACCTGGTCATCACATATACAGGGCCTGATTCTTCCCAAGAGAGCTTTCTGCTTCGTGAAGTAAGGTGGGGTGACCCTAAAAGAAGCATCGAGAGGAGGTACAAGAACAGTGGTCTAGAGGCAGAGAGGACATTAAAAACGTCTACAGAGAGTAACAAGGGCTGAGGACAAATGGAGCAGCCCTGACTCATTCCTTTTGCTGACTCTATTGGTGAGACAATGCTTAGGTGCAAGTGGATGAGAGAGGTACAGCAGTCTTTGGCTTGACTGTGGTAAAGACGTTGGTGTGTACAGTCCTGCTAAACTGTGGAGGTGTCCATTCTGAGGCCGCTTCTGACTTTCTAACCAGGAGGTAGATGAAAGCCATGTAGAACTTGCAGTGAAGGTCCAGCAGGGTGCTGAATGGGTTCTATTTTCAAGAGCTGTTTCAAGTTGCTATGTAGCATCAGCGGGTCGAGGGGTGGGGGTATTTGCAGTTGCAGATGTTTGTATTTGGGGGGCTATGCTACAGCCAGTGAAGCTCAGAGCCAACTCATTACCTGCACATCGTCCCCATTCTGTTTCTACCTCTCTCTTACTCCACGCCTGTGGCCCTTTCTTGCTTTTGTATTTCTACGGTAATCTGTTTCAGTCCTTTGACTACCGCCTCTATCAAGAAACGGTAAGCTGTTAAAATGGGGATTCCGCCTTATTGCAGTAATTTTAGGGCATTGTTTAATTTTCTTTCTATCTGGCTTAAAACTTGGGATTGCTGATATGAACAGTACAGTGCTGATCTTTGTCATTTTGAGAACCCAATACAAAGGTTGCTGAAATAAAAGACTGTTCATAAATGAGCAGCGCGGTTCTTCTCTTTCAGGTGAAAAAGACTACTGGTGAAGTGGGATCAGGAGCCACGTGCATTTTCTTACATACTTACGGTCTGCATTAAAAATATTTGCAAAATGAACACTGGCCTTGTTTTTAGTATCATACTGTGTGTTGAGTAGGTCACTGAGATCAATAGACTGGCCTGTTCTGCCTTCTGTAGATCGAAGCTCCTTTCAGAAAGCCTGACTTCCTTGTTGTCATTGGTTACACAGGGCTGTGTAGGATCTGAAGCACTCATAGTAACTCTCATCTACTGATCATTTGGATGACCCTTGTTTATAAACTTTGGTGAATCTAATTCACAAACCAATCAGATGAGGATGTTTCAGGAAAGTTACATAATTATTGTTCAGAGGCTGTCCACCTCAGGAAAACATAGCAAATTAATGTTAACCACACCTTGCCTGAATATATATGTGTATTATTGTCATTAATCTCTAAGCAGCAGCAGAGGTTCCAGCCCGAACTGCGCCACACCCAATTAAGGCACGTGCACAGAGGTTGCGGCCATTAATGACACACAGACCTAGCCCAGTACCTGGACACCCTTGTGCTGGGATATAGAGGGTTTAAGATATGTGACTATGTATGCGTCATCATAAACATGTTCGCATCAGTTGGGCTAACTTTTCATCCATTGCTGTACCCCGGAGCAGTAGGTAGAATTCATATTCAAAATAGATTTAATTTTGTGTATAATAATCTCCAATGCTGACAAAAGGACATTGTGGTTGGTTGGTATGTGGGACCTCCATAATAGCATCATGGCCTCCACAGTGCGATATACAAGTGTACCGATGGTATGCCTCACGTCTGACCGAATGATTATTAGTGAAACATTCAGACTGGGGGTTGCATTGAGAATAACCTTAGTGGAGCAGGATTGGGAGAAGTGTGTAGGAGGGTTCTGAATATGGTGTAGATATGGAATAAGTGTTGACACCCAGAGGGGTTAGCAGAAACAATGTATCAACCAAAATGAAGGACTACACATGTGTCCATCCAGGGGTAGTGTAAATAGCAGGCGTGCTGGGTGTACCTTTGTATTAGAAACACCATACCTTTCAAATCCATCTAACCATTTCAATGAAGCATTTCGATGATGCTGTCAAAACTGAAAATGTCTGTGATGCAAGAATATCATTCTGGTCCCATTGGCTTGAATTTCATCTCCTACTTACCGTTCCGAAAAATAATGGCCCCTTTAGTTGGTCTGTTGGGTGATTATACCAGTGTCGTCTTGTAGATCTTTCAAGACTGTGGTTTCTGAATTTGATACAAATGATTACATGTGCATTCAAGTTTCAAGTTGTAGACATGTAGTCTGAACAACCTCATAAGGGTTCGATGGGAGCTGTTACACAAAGGAATAACAACACAGTCCTTAGTTTTACCTTATCCTGGGATTCTTAAGGTGGAGAAGAAAGGAAGAAATCTAAGTAGGAAAGTTACAGTTACTGGACTTTTGACACCTGGAGAGGAAGCAGAGGCCTACTTTTGAGGTTGATTTCAAAATCTACAATCTAATATTAGTAAATAAAATGATGGTGACAAGTCTTTTTAGTTTTGGCTATTAGGAGTCATTTAAGCACGACCTATAAGCCAAAAGTATTGCCTTGAAGTACTAAACAAAGGGAGAAGCGGTATAAGGAGGAACACACAGGTTGTGTGCCCAATTTGGTTATTTACCCACACACTGACTGCCCATGGCTATGCCAATCCCTGTGGCCATTCCTACCCACTACTTGCCCAGTGCACATCCTCCTATGATCTCTTTGGGCCAGCTCTATCAAGCAGCAACATCCAACCGTGTGCTACATAGGGACTGCCACTGTTATTTCTAAGCAGTGTTCTGAGAGTTGATGGCTTAATTTAACTTTGAATGCGCTGCTATTTCCCTGACTAATCTTTCTCGTTCTACTGGAACTCTGGCACCTCCTCTCTAACGCCCCTTAACCTGGGCATCCCTGAAATAATCAGCCATAGGCCCACTCTTCTTCACTCTCGTCACCTGCTGCCTCTGCAAACAGAGTGCCTCCTTCGGCTCCAACCATCACCTGTTTGCTGATGATACTCAGATCAGCCTCTCTTTCCCTTCTTTCACCCATGAAATCTCCAAACGTACATGTAACTGCATAACCAAAATTCACCACTAGATGCTCTACACTGCTTCATGCTGGACTTCTCAAATAAAGCTATATTTCTACCAGTGTTCAATGCTAGCTCTACTCTCCCTTCTGACATCTTTTTCCACTTGACACACTTACCACTTCACCAGAGGATTTCAACCTTTGGTTCATTTTGACCTAGACCTGAAACTCTCCCAGACTCAACCTCTTAAACAATGTTAACGTCTACCCACACATGATGCACCACTTCACTAAAAACTTAACCTCCACTGTAGTGCTCAGCAGACTCAACCACTGCACCAGCTTTCTTCTTGGTCTTCCTCTCTACCTCCACTTTAGTGCTCAGCAGACTCAACCACCGCACCAGCTTTATTCTTGGTCTTCCTCTCTACTTCCACTGTTGTGCTCAGCAGACTCAACCACTGCACCAGCCTTCTTCTTGGGCTTCCTCTCTACCTCCACTGTAGTGTTCAGCAGACTAAACCAGTGCAACAGCTTTCTTCTTGGTCTTCCTCTCTCTCTCCACTGTAGTGCGCAGCTGTTAGGCAGAAACCTGTGCGGTTCCTTCTGGGACCACTGCAAAAGAGTTAAGACTACAGGTGTTTGGCAGTGAACCCACTTGGTAGCAGTCTGTACCACACAGATTCACTTGATAGCTGTGGCTGAGCAGTCAGACTTCCCTCAAGAAGAGTTAGGCAGTATACAGAGTATTCACAATAGGTCAACAGAACACAGTAGAACAAGTAAACACTGACCAGGGCTTGGTGTAAAAGATATATAATTATTTATTTAAAACCACATCTAGAAAAACACACAGGCACTAATAGTAAGCAATTAAGAAACACGGTCACTAAAAGGTATACACTCCCTTAGAAGAATATTAGACAAGTCTTAAGTAAAGCCCCACTTATTTTCAGACAGTGGTGAGCGCTTAACGCAGATGGCACTCTAATAATTCGTTTTAAAAGGGAGAGAAAAGCAGAGAATAAATTGAAACAGGTCCTGACACTTTTACAAGAACACAACAAGAGAGAAAGGCAAAGTAAGACCGTGAAGTTAGAGTTCAGTAGGCTGGATCCACTTTAAGAGGATCGAACGAAATGTGTCCAAGGTCACACGGTTGCAGTGCACAAAAGTCTTGAAAAGGTTCAAAAAGAGTTGGACCAAAGAAAGGGACCAGTTAGAAGGTCAAGGCGGCCAGCCCAGTCCAGAAGGTTAAGGGGTTATTATTACCTTGTAGCAATCTTTAGAAAGGGAGGCCTGGCGGACACAGTACCTTAAAGTGGTGACAATACTCCAGCGGGGGCAGTTGTTCCTGGGAGCGGATGCAAGTCGGTGCTTCATCCGGGGGAAGAGAGGATCTCGTCGGGGAGGAAGACAGGAGTCCGTTGCACTGCCAGGGAAGAAACCAGCCGCAGAGTTTCTCAGGTAAAAGGAGCGGTCCTTTGATTCGCGGTCCAGTGGTAAGTGGCTATCCGGTTGCCGGGGTGCTTGGCACGGGCAATTCGACCACAAGCCGGTCTGGGGTGCGAAGAGAAGACGGTAAACTGGTTGTGCCTACCAGTCAGGGGAAGAAGCCTCTCCAGCCGGGAGATCTTCTGTGTCGTCGGGAAGTGGTGAGTCGGTTCCACAGGGCTCCACCGGTGGTGTCGTCGTGGTAGGTCGGCTCAGCTTCTCCCTCGTCGGATTCTCAGGTCCTGTGGCGACTTCTGAAGTTCCAGTCCCCAAAGACCTGCTTTTATGTAGCACACCCCCATTCACTCAGCCTAGCTGTCAATCAAACATGCTAAGTGGTGAGCCGGCCAGCTCAGCACTTGGGCCAATCACACAAGAGTGCGACTTCAGTTAGCAAGGTAACTCACTCCAGGGTGCCTAAACCCCCTCCCACACCTCCTGTGGTACCCAGACAGAGTGGCACCACATTTGGAGGCTTCTGTGGAGAAGCCTGCCAAAAAGTGGAACAAAGGGCTCGACTTGGGTTGGAGTCACAGAAGAGAACACACACGCCATTTGAATCGAGTCCTGGCAAAAAATACCAACCGGCGAATTAATATTAAATAAATAAACCGGCGGTATGTTCGAGGCTATGAGAATTAAATAATTAAAGTTGGTAGCCTCGAACAATGGGAAAATCCCATAGGGATATATTCGCGGTCGAATATAAAAAGTAGCATCCACTGCCACCAGCCAAAACTCGATCAGGGGGGACGGAGACGTGCCCCCTCGACTAACAGACCCCAGGGCAATCGAGTTGCCCCGACCAGTACGTCCACAATATGGTGGTTTGTAATGGTTTCTGTTAATAATTTGGGACTAGTAAAGCCAATGGTGACTTTACATGCCCTGGGAGACAGTAGTCAGTCCCAGGGTATGGAGTCTATGGTGGGGTGTCACTATGACACCCCTGTGTCACTGCACTGAGGGTGCTGTGTAACACACATAGGAAAAACACATGAGACCCTATGGAGTAAAGGACCCCATAGCCCATAAAACACATTAACAGTCAAAGGAACACCATAAATCATTTCCAAGAGTGGGAGAAAAAAAGAGTCTCACTCTTGGTAGGAGAAAAAAACAAACTCCAGAAATCCAGCAAAGCTGCTGGGGGACTCACTAGGTTAGGAAATTCAGCCTAAAGAGAGAATTCTCCCTAACACTCGCCCCCCCAGACTAAGGGACAGGAGGATTTAATCCACTCCTGGATGAATCTCATACCTCTAGTCGATGACATACATCATAGAGAGACCATCAGCATTTTGGTGGTGACACCCTGACCTGTGCTCAATGGTGAAATCAAACACTTGCAGGCAGATTGACCATCTCAATAGTTTTGGGTTTTCCCCTTTCATTTGCATTAACCATCTCAAGGGTTGGTGGTCAGTCTGAATGACAAAAGTAGAACCATACAAGTATGGCCTAAACTTCTTCAGAGCCCACACAATAGCAAAACACTCTCGTTCAATGGTTGCCCACCTTGTTTCAGGATCCTTCAGCTTTCTACTGATGAAGCAAATGGGGTGCTCCGTACCTTTCCCATCCAGTTGACTGAGGACTGCACCTATTCCTACATTTGAAGCATCTGTTTGCACAATGAAAGTTTGGTGATAGTCAGGAGCTCTGAGTACTGGGGCTTGGCAAAGAGCCTTTTTCAGGGTTTCAAAGGCCTGATTGCATTCCTCATTCCACCTAACCTTTTTAGGGAATTTAGGAGAGGAGATGACATTCAGTGGAGAAGCTATGGACCCGTAGTTCTCAATGAAATTCCTGTAATAACCAGTGAGACCTAAGAAGGCTCTCACCAGGGTCTGAGTAGTAGGTGTTGTCCAATTTTGCACAGCTTCAATCTTACTGGGCAAAGGCCTTATTTCACCACCTCCTACCTCATGTCCAGGGTAGACCATTTTTCTCTGTCCAATCTGGCATTTAATTGCCTTTATGGTCAGATTGGCCTTTCCAAGAGCCTGCAAAACATATCTCAGGTGGTCCACATGCTCTTCCCAGGAATTGCTGAACACTGCTATGCCATCCAAGTATGCCATGCAGAAGTCCTCCATTCCATTCAGAACCTGGTTTACCATCCTTTGAATCCAAAAGGCATAACCTTAAACTGGTATAAGCCAACTGGGGTAGAAAATGCAGTTTTCTCCTTGGCATGGTCTGTCAGGGCTATTTGCCAATAGCCTGACGTCAAGTCAAATGTGCTGAGGAACTTGACTGCACCATGTCTATCCACCAACTCATCTGTCCTTGGCAAAGGGTGGGCATCAGTCTTAGTGACTGCATCAAGAGCTCTGTAATCCACACAGAATCTAAGGTCTTTAGATCCTACCTTTGATACTAACACAACTGGGCTAGACCATGGACTAGTAGAGGGCTCTATTACCCCGAGATCAAGCATCTTGTTGACCTCACCTTTGATGTGGGTTCTTACATTTTCTGACATTCGATATCCTCTGCTTTTGACTGGCAGACAGTCACCAGTGAGTATGTCATGCTGTCCCCAAGGGGTCAAGCCTGGTGAAAGTGAGAACAGGGAGGCAAACTGATTCAACATAGATTTGCACACTTCCTGTTGATCAGGTGTCAGATTTGAAGAGAGATTTACTCCTTCAATCTTTTTGTCTAAAGGTAAGACTCTGAGGAGATCAGGAAGAGCTTCACTCTCTTCTTCTTCCTCTGTTGATGCTAGAAGCAAAGTTCCTACATCAGGTCTGGAGACATATGCTTTTAGTCTGTTGGTGTGGAAGACTGTCGGAGCCTCCTTGGGGTTGCCCAAGTCCACCAGATATTTGACCTCTCCAAGTTTACTCACAACTTTGAAGGGTCCCATCCATTTGTCTTGCAAGGCCCTCTGCCTTGTTGGAATCATAACGAGAACTAGCTGGTCCTGAGTAAACTCGTCCATGTTAGCCTTTTGGTCATGCCAGTGCTGGACCAATGCTTGTCCTGCTTTCAAGTTATCACTTGCTTCTGCCATCTTTGGGACATTCTCCTTCGGAGACCTATCACATAGTCAGTCACTCTGACTGGCTTGGGGGAAGGAGCACTCTCCAACCCCTCCTTGATCAGGGCCAATGGACCTCTGACCGGATGACCATACAGAAGTTCAAAGGGAGAATAACCTACTCCCTCCTGAGGGACTTCTCTATAAGCAAAGAGAAGGCATGGCAGTAGAAGGTTCCACTTTCTTTTAAGGGGGTCCTCTAAAGCACCTATCATGCTCTTCATGGTTCTGTTGAACCTTTCAACCATCCAATTTGTCTGAGGGTGGTATGCGGTTGAGAACTTGTAAGTAACTCCGCAGGTTTTCCACATGGCTTTCATGTAGGGGGACATACAAATCAACCCCCTGTCAGAGATTACTTCCTTAGGAAACCCCACCCTGGTAAGGAGGGCCTTAGCCACAGCCACAGCTGTAACGGTCCTCATAGGAATTGCCTCAGGGTATCTAGTAGCATGGTCTACTACAACAAGTATAAACCTGTTGCCTAAGGAAGTTGGAGGATCAAGGGGACCAACAATGTCAATCCCTACTCTCTCAAATGGGACTTCCACTACAGGGAGAGGCACTAAAGTTGCCACATTCATGGAGCCAACCTTACCAGAAGTCTGGAAGGTGTGGCAGCTCCTGCAGTATTTGTCTACTTCCCCATATTTGGCCAATAAAAGTAGAGTGAGAGCCTTTCCTTAGTCTTCTTGAAACTCAGGTGACCAGCCAAAGGAATCTCATGGGCTAACTGCAAGAATTGTGGTCTGTTCTCTTGGGGTACTACAAGTCGTTTGTTGTCCCCAGGTGCAGACTCTGTTGGTTCACTGTAGAAGAGGCCATCTTCCCAGTGTAACCAATATTTCCCAGGCTCTTGCCCTTCAGCCTGAGCATCTGCCTGGTGGTGAAGACCTTCCAGAGTTGGACATTCTCTCTGTCCCTTACTGAAGTCTGCCCTGTTGGGTCCACCTTCTGACAGTAAAGACTGCAGCTCAGGATGGTCAACAGGATCCAGATCTCCAATGAGTTCCTGGCCTTCCACTAGCTCTTCTTCAGAGTCTAGTTCAACCACACAGGGTTGTACCTCCCTCTCAGCCTCAGCTGGAGGGGGAGTTACTGGTGTAACTTTGGACAACCTTGGGGAAGTCCTTGTTGGCTGCACTGGAGTGCTGGCTGTGAGGTTCTTTTTACAAGTTGTAGGTTTCCCTTTTTCTTCTAGTTTCTTAGAGACAGCAGCTGACATCTCCAGTGGAGCAGGAGTGATCTCTTTCTTCATCATCTCCTTGGGAGTACCTCTCATGGTTCTCTACCTTGCAGGTCTGGTAAGCTCCTGTAACCTTTTACTAGGAGGTCTGGGGGTATGTGACACTACTCCAAGAGTTTTCAAGTCATTACCCAGCAGAACCCTTCCTGGCATCTCACTTTGTATGCTGACAGGTATCTTCACAGTCATGTCATTACACTGGATGAGAACTGGTAATTTGGGAAGCATCTGCACAGGCCCTCCAGCTAACTTGGTGAGGCGTTTGGGTGCCTTAGCAACATCCACAGCCTGAAAAAAAATCTATCCACCACAGTTATGCTGGCTCCAGTGTCCCTAATGGCAGGAGTCTCCTGACCATTCACCTGGACACTGTCCGTATAATACTCTTTAGTATTATCTGGGATAGAGTTATAGACATCTAAATTCTGTTGTTCCCACAGACCCAGAGGCACTAAAGAAAAACTGGCTGAGACTCCAATGGGTTCATCAGGCAGCAGTAGAAAGTTTCCACTTGCCATTTGTACTTCCTCCTCTGGAGCGAAGGCTAAGGAGACAAGCTGGACCCCTGAAGGTTTACCCTTACATCTGGGATCTCCTTTCACATGGTCAGTAGAGCCACAAACAAAGCATTTACCAAATGCTTTCTGGAATGGTGGCTTGTTCTGACCTCCTTCTGGTTTGGCACCAGGAGGTACACTAGCCTGATTTGGTTTCCCTTCTGGCTTACCCTTTTTGTTTTGTTTGGGGCCCTCTTTGGAATTGGAATTATTAGAATTCTCTTTGGAGTCCTTTTTTGGCTATTAGCCCCAGAATCCTTGTGAGTGGTCCTGTTGGCAACCCACAAGTCAGCAGCCTTAGCTAACTTCCTGGAATCTAATTCCTTTGAATCAGCCAAGTGCTGTCTGAGCTCAGGAGAGCAGGCATCATAAATTGACTCCAACATTACAAGATTCTTCATTCCTTCATAAGTGTTAACTCTGTAACCCTTAATCATCCCTCTAAGTTTTTCAAACTTTCACTCACCCAGGTAGTCCAAGGGGTACCATCATGCTTTTTGAGGGTCCTAAACCTCTTAAGGTACTGGGAAGGGGTCTTCCCAAATCTAGCTATCAAAGCTAGTTTCACACATTCATAATCCTTCTTATCCACCTCCCCCAACTCCATTACCACATCAGTTGCAACAGGGGGAAGCCTAGAGAACAACCAGGGAAGTAACTCATTCCCTGTGATGTCCTGGAGCCCATGATTATACTTAAACATTTTTAACCAATCCAACACATCCAACCTAGGTTCATACATACCCACTAATTCCTTGGGCATCCGGGGTCATTTGGGACTGGAACTCCTAGAGGAACCAGAGGAGAGAGAAGCATTTTACACAGACAACTTTTTCATTTCTAGTTTATGATTAAGCTCTATTTCTCTGAGTCTTAACTCAGCTTGCTTCTGCTCAGCCTGGGCATTCATTCTTCTGAATTCTAGCTCTTGGTTTCTTTCAGATTGAGCAATAAAACGTTTGTACTCTAATTCAAGCTTCATTTTTTCAAGTTCAAAATAAGCAGGGTTACATGTAGGACCTGGTATAGGCCCAGTAGGTACAGTAGGTAAGGCAGACAGAGGCTCAGAGTGGCTAACTTCATTAGGTTCACTTTCCTCTTCTGACTCATTATCAGGACTTTGATTCAGATCAATACCATCACTGTTTTCTACATTTGCTGTGGGGGTAGATTCCTCTGTACCACCCAGACTTTGGTTTTCTAACAATCTTTCTATAAGTTCCATTTTCTGGCCCTTCTCAGGGAGATTCTTATGTCTACACAATACTTTTAAGCAATCAGCAGTTTTGGCAGACAATGATTCTAGGGTATAACTCTCCATAGCAGATATAGTTAGAAAATCAGCTTTTTAGTGCTAAGATCTATGGTTAGTTGTCCTAAAGTGTTCAAAAAGCACTCTACAGTGTATACTCAATACAAATCCCACCGCTGTACACCAGTGTTAGGCAGAAACCTGTGCAGTTCCATCTGGGACCACTGCAAAAGATTTAAGACTACAGGTGTTTGGCAGTTAACCCACTTGGTAGCAGTCTGTGCCACACAGATTCACTTGGTAGCTGTGGCTGAGCAGTCAGACTTCCCTCAAGAAGAGTTAGGCAGTATACAGAGTATTCACAATAGGTCAAAAGAACACAGTAGAACAAGTGAACACTGACCAGGGCTTGGTGTAAAAGAGATATAATTATTTATTTAAAACCACATCTAGAAAAACACACAGGCACTAATAGTAAGCAATTCAGAAACACGGTCACTAAAAGGTATACACTCCCTTAGAAGAATATTAGACAAGTCTTAAGTAAAGCCCCACTTATTTTCAGACAGCGGTGAGCGCTTAACGCAGATGGCACTCTAATAATTTGTTTTAAAAGGGAGAGAAAAGCAGAGAATAAATTGAAACATGTCCCAACACTTTTACAAGAACACAACAAGAGAGGAAGGCAAAGTAAGACCGTGAAGTTAGAGTTCAGTAGGCTGGATCCACTTTAAGAGGATCGAACGAAATGTGTCCAAGGTCACACGGTTGCAGTGCACAAAAGTCTTGAAAAGGTTCAAAAAGAGTTGGACCAAAGAAAGGGAGCAGTTAGAAGGTCAAGGCGGCCAGCCCAGTCCAGAAGGTTAAGGGGTTATTATTACCTTGTAGCAATCTTTAGAAAGGGAGGCCTGGCGGACACGGTACCTTAAAGTGGTGACAATACTCCAGCGGGGGCAGTTGTTCCTGGCAGCGGATGCAAGTCGGTGCTTCATCCGGGGAAAGAGAGGATCTCGTCGGGGAGGAAGACAGGAGTCCGTTGCACTGCCAGGGAAGAAACCAGCTGCAGAGTTTCTCAGGTAAAAGGAGCGGTCCTTTGATTCGCTGTCCAGTGGTAAGTGGCTATCCGGTTGCCGGGGTGCTTGGCACGGGCAATTCGACCACAAGCCGGTCTGGGGTGCGAAGAGAAGAAGGTAAACTGGTTGTGCCCACCAGTCAGGGGAAGAAGCCTCTCCAGCCAGGAGATCTTCTCTGTCGTCGGGAAGTGGTGAGTCGGCTCCGCAGGGCTCCACCGGTGGTGTCGTCGTGGGAGGTCGGCTCAGCTTCTCCCTCGTCGGATTCTCAGGTCCTGTGGCGACTTCTGAATTTCCAGTCCCCAAAGGCCTGCTTTTATGCAGCACACCCCCATTCACTCAGCCTAGCTGTCAATCAAACATGCTAAGTGGTGAGCCGGCCACCACTTGGGCCAATCACACAAGAGTGCGACTTGAGTTAGCAAGGTAACTCAGTCCAGGGTGCCTAAACCCCCTCCCACACCCCCTGTGGTACCCAGACAGAGTGGCACCACATTTGGAGGCTTCTGTGGAGAAGCCCACCAAAAAGTGGAACAAAGGGCTCGACTTGGGTTGGAGTCACAGAAGAGAACACAAACGCCATTTTAGAATCAAGTCCTGGCAAAAAATACCAACCGGTGAATTAATATTAAATAAATAAACCAGCGGTATGTTCGAGGCTATGAGAATTAAATAATTAAAGTTGGTAGCCTCGAACAATGGGAAAATCCCATAGGGATATATTCGCGGTCGAATATCAAAAGTATTATCTACTGCCACCAGCCAAAACTCGATAAAGGGGGGACGGAGATGTGCCCCCTCGACTAACAGACCCCGGGGCAATCGAATTGCCCCGACCAGTATGTCCACAATATGATGCTTTGTACTGGTTTCTGTTAATAATTTGGGACTAGTAAAGCCAATGGTGACTGTACATGCCCTGGGAGACAGTAGTCAGTCCCAGGGTATGGAGTCTATGGTGGGGTGTCACTATGACACCCCTGTGTCACTGCACAGAGGGTGCTGTGTAACACACATAGGAAAAACACATGAGACCCTATGGAGTAAAGGACCCCATAGCCCATAAAACACATTAACAGTCAAAGGAACACCATAAATCATGTCCAAGAGTGGGAGGAAAACAGTCTCACTCTTGGCAGGAGAAAAAAACAAACTCCAGAAATCCAGCAAAGCTGCTAGGGGACTCACTAGGTTAGGAAATTCAGCCTAAAGAGAGAATTGTCCCTAACAGCAGCAGACTCAACCATTGCACCAGCGTTCTTCTTGGTCTTCCTCTCTACCTCCATCATAGTGCTCAGCAGACTCAACTACCGCACCAGCTTTCTTCTTGGTGTTCCTCTCTACCTCCACTACAGTACTCAGCAGACTCAACCATTGCACCAGCTTTCTTCTTGGTCTTCCTCTCTACCTCCACTACAGTACTCAGCAGACTCAACTACCGCACCAGCTTTCTTCTTGGTCTTCCTCTCTACGTCCACTACAGTACTCAGCAGACTCAACTACCGCACCCGCTTTCTTCTTGGTCTTCCTCTCTACCTCTTTGCTCCTCGCAAAAATTTTCTCAGCTTTGCAACAATCCTCCCCCGCTGTACCCCCCATCACCATGCAGGGAAGATGTCCATGCAAAATCACTTTTTTAAAATCTGTCCATGGCCTTCCCTCCTACTCCCTCGCTGAAGACATCTCACTTTACTCTCCCCCTAAGACTCTCTACTTTTCCATCTCTACAACCTAACAGCCCCACACATCATCTTGCACCTCCTCCCACTTTTGTTCCTTTTTGCTACTTGCCCAACTCTGCGGGAATGATCCTCCCCTAGCCATCAAAGTCCTTTCATTGGTGGAACTATTCTCACTGATGGTCAAACTACATCTAATAATGAAGGAAGGACCCCCCCCATATCTCCTCCTCCATCCTATCGAAACTAATCGCCAACCCACCCACTTTGATATATATACTATATGTAAATCATAATTATGTATATTCTGGCCTGAGGCTCTCAGTGTCCATAACCCTTCAGTTCCTGGTGAACCTCATTCCACCCAGTAATGTTTTTTTTAGAGGCACCTTTTCCATGGACTGCCTCCGCTCCTTGTTTTTGCTGACTTTGTGAAGTCATTTTTGTTTAAAATGACACCCTTGTTCTTCAATAAATTCAATAATAATAAATATTAATACATAACTACAAATAAGCTAACTGTGCAACTCAAAATTGACTCAGGGCTCAAAGTGGGAACAGAAATGTGCATGTGCCTTTTTCACGCCCTCAAGGAGGGTTCTGGGCTGAATTGGACATACTGTCTGTGTTCTTCTTCTCATAATAAAGTCATTTAATTTCCAGTACTTACATAAGTATGCATTGATTAATTCACTGTGAAAAGAATGGGCAAGATGGGAAAGGAGTGGGCTAGATGTGGAAAGGATGTGCTAGATAGGGAATGACCCGGATCAAAATCTGCAAAGGTAGCTTCCTAAATTGGACAACTGTAGGTGAGAGACATCAATGTGTAGGGCCTCCTGAAGAACCTGATTAATGTCTATAAGCGCAGGGAAGGTGGTATGTAAGCCAGCCCCCATGGTCTCTCCCACCAGAAAGCAAACGCTTACCCCAGGTATGCAACCTGCAACATCACATTGAACAGAATCCATTTTCGAAGCAGTGGTTGAATTACTAACTCTATTCATGGAGACAACCAACAGATTCAGTGTGAAGATTAAGCTGGGAGAGGGCCAGCTTTTCCAGGAGTTTGCCCAGGAAAGGAGTGATGGAGATTGGGTGATAGTTAGCCGGGCAGGACGGGTTAGCAGATGTTTTTTTAAGAAGTGGGTGCACAAGGGAGTGCTTCACGGGGGAAGGGAAGACTCCAGTGGCGAAGGAGTGGTTGCAGAAGTCAGGCAAGGCAGGAGCCAGGGGGCCGGTGTGGTCTCAGAAGTCACACTACCAGCTGCACCTCCTCAAAGGTATTCTTCCTTTCCTCTCCTTCCCCTAGAAGCTCACTGTCTCTAGAGCTCTGGTTTTCTCTATGCTGGACTACTGCAACATCCTCTTTCTAAATCTGCCTGCCTCTACTCTGCACCCTCTACAACTCATCCAAAACAGGACTGCAAGACTTGTCCTTGGCCTCAAGCCCAGGGATCCTATCTCCCGAGGACTGACATCTCTGCACTGGCTCCCAGTGGTGGCAAGGACTTAGTTCAAATCCCTCTGCATTATGCATAAGGCCTTCTAGGGCCTGGGGCCACAATAATTTCCACTCTCTCTTCATAAATATCTTCCTTCTTGAGCTCTTTGCTCATCCGCCTCCAACTCCCCCAGGGTCAGTCGCTTCTCCAAGCAACAAGTTGGTGGTAGATCTCTTTCTTTGGCTGGGGCCTCCCTCTGGAACAGCCTCTCTGCCTCTCTGACACTTGAGGAGAACCATCTCCGGTTCCGCAAGCACCTCAAGACCTTCCTCTTTGCTTCTGCTTTCTCTTCTCCTCTCTCCTACGGAATTTCTGGCTGAATCTAAACTGCACTGGTCACCTGGCAACCCTCTGTTCTCGTGCCCAGGTCCCCTCCCTGCCAGTTGCATACCTGTAATGCCCCTGTGGCAACCCTTGCCCTCTGTGGCTGTTTCTGTATCCCTACAGCCCTCTACCAGCACTCGACACCTGATGTCTGCACTTATCTTGCACCTGCCACCAGCTGGCCGCACTTCTTATTTATTGTCTAATTAATTGTTTTTATGTATTTACTGTTATCCTATGTACTGCACTTCCCCTCCTCCTAGTGCCCCATCACCCTTTTCCACTGCCCGCACCTCCCCTGCACTAGCGCGATCTCAATATCACCTGGCCTAGTAGGATCATTGTCTCTGTCTTCCGTCTGTTCCCCTCCCTTGCCTCGTCGCGCCTTGAAACATTTGTGTACAGGCGTGTTATAAATGCCATATCACATCATATCATTCCCTTAAGTACTACATATATACGCTATGGCAGAACTAAATTGTAACCCCCCATTGCAGAGAAAGAACTGTGAGTCCACACATGTGGGGAATACATATGTCAATATTTATTCTGTAGCCTTCTTAGTTTGAGTCCTAGTATTAGAATATTTGGAGTAAGCCCTATGGCAACTGGTTCTGGCCATTTGGTGGACAATCGTTTGGGCTTCCATCCAGTTGATTGTTCATGATGTGTTCCTGGTTAATCATATCTGACATTACATTTCCAGGTCAGTTTCCCCATCTCCTTTCTCATTTCATGGACTTGGGAGATCTTCTGAAAGAAAATTGAATTCTCAGGGTTATGTTTATTTTTTATTAATTTATTCCAAAATATAAATACTGCACACCTAATCATGATATATATGCGAAAAGTAGAAAGAACAGTGAAAATCCACAGGGAGAAAAAGAACAATCCCCCAGAAAGGACAGGAGAGCCCTGAAACAGTCTTCAATGCCAGAGGTGGTTGGGCAATGCCAGAAATTCAGTGGTTAATCATTAACATGAGTTTGGTTTCTAAGTAGGTAAATTATCTGCTGATTGGGGATATTCTGAGAAACCACAATCAATAGAGAAAGGTGTCCACTGCCCTGATCGTGCAACTAGCAGAAATTGCAATAAAACACACAATCTTTTTGTGTAAATGGGACCATTTTATTTACAAATCAGCGGAACAGCCATAGGAGCTATATTTGCTCCACCACTGGCAAAATTTGATATGGATTACTTTGTTCACTAAGTCATTTGCACGAATGCATTCCCTTTTATGGATAAGATGGTCAAACAGGTCTGGTACTTTGGAAACATCTTCCTTATCTGGAATGGTACCGAAACTCAATTGGCTGAACTCTACGATTCTTAAAAAAGAAGAATTTGCTTCCGAGTATTACACACTCATGTGGACAATATTCATTCCATTTCCTTGCCCTATTGATCTGGACAGAGAACAGGATTCTAGTGCCAACATTATACAGGAAACTGACTGATCTGCACCCACTGTTGTTATTTGGTAGCTACAACCCAAAGGCCGTCGGGAGAACATGCCTGTTAGGCATTTTCTCAGATGTAAAGGGACTGTTCTCTCCCTGACTGAATTTGACAGTCAGAGGAATGCTCTCAGCAGGAGGCTCTGTTAAAGCGACATCCCATGCAAACTTATCAAATGGGCATAATAAAGCACATTCAATATTCCAAAAGAGACAAAACGGGAAACAACGTAGACAGATCACTCATTGACATACACATCCCTCAGAAACAAGATGAAGACATCCTTTAAGAAAAACTGGCCATTCAGAAATACAGAGAGCGCACCAGGAATCCCCCATGCTGTGCCTTCATGGGAGCCAGCAATGTTAAAGACCACTTCATAAAAACACTCCCATACAACAATATTGCATGCAAGCCACGCTTTGGAGCCCAAGCCCCATTAGACACAGGCCTTGCAAGGGATGGTCAGTATGCCCAAAACACTTTGCGAGCAAGTGAAATCGACCCTGGTTTCAGATCACCATGGCAGATATCTGGGTTTGTCAATTCTAATGATTGATGAAGGAACAGAAGTGTCGGCATGCACAGGACATACATAAGTGATGAGTTAATCAATACTTGGGTCTGTTTTTTTTATAGTAAATGTATGTGAACCATTGGCGAGACACATGGGACGGCAATACTAATAGGCTTCTCAGCCCTCGCACCTTTTTTAGTCCTGATGAATGCTGTAAATCGTGAAATGGCAGAAACCGGTAGATGCTTTTTGAGGACTTTAGCAGTGTGATTATAACCACTAATCTTAAAGTTGAACTCTGTGTAATGGTGAATTATAAAGAGGTTGTAGTCCAAAGAGATGCCAAGTTTGTAAATATTGCACTTGTTTTGGGCATCAGAGGACGCGTGTGTTTTCTTTTGGGGTCGGACTGTCTGCTAAATTAACAATGAAATAATAGTAATGACACTGCTGTCAGGAAAGAGGATTTTTATAATTAAGTTCATGATCCGCTATAAGGTTAACAACACATTGTACCTACTATGAGGCAGTCGGCACATCAGTGCACTATTCTAGGGCAAGGTCAGTTTCCTTTCAATAGTATAAAGCTAGACACAGTCCTACTGCACTAGAACCGCCCAAGGCGTATGATTGGAATGGCGTCTATTCTAAACAGTGCAGCGATAACTAATCCAGGCCTGCAGTATTTTGAAGAATATGGTTAATTGGTGGTGTTGACAAAGGCGTCTGAGAAACAAGGGAGATGGTGGAGTACGTAAGTGATATTTGGAAGAAGATAGCCCCTCCTTCCACTCGAATGAGGTGTGTTTTCTAGCAAGTCTACTTACCAAAGTAAGGGGGCTCGTCTTAGTTTGGTTGGTTTCCAGGCGTGTTCGCGGCTGGAGTCGTTCTTTTCTCCAAGTCTCCAGGACAAAGTTCAAGAATCCCATCAGACGCAGATTGATCTATGCATCGAAGAGAGGAAAACAACATTGTGTTATACACGGTAGCACTTTTGATTGCTTACATAGGACTTAATTAGCGTTGAAAGTAATGTGTTTAGTTTCCAATTTGTTTGTTAGCCGCTCATGTTTGAGGAGTTGTGGGGCGTAAGTAGATGACCACAGTGATTACTTGGTCTACTTAGTTCACATCAGTAGTGCTTTTGTGTTGAATTGGTGCACTGTTTGTTGTGAAGGCATTGATTGGGGGTATGACGTCCTTTCATCGCGGGATGTTTTTTCGTGTTTTTTTTACGCTGTCTTTTCGAAAAAAAACCATTGATTTTTTTACGGGGGGTTAGTAAATTATATATATGGGGTGTGGGTGTTTGGGAATAAATACAAATTATACAAAATGAATTTAAAAAAAAATGTGATGTTTTTTTCGTAAAAAAATCACGGCAAAAAACCCTGCGAAAAAACATCCTGCGATGAAATGACATGGAACCGGTTGGGGTGTCCTATGTTTTGGGTTGGCATCTGTGCCCCACAGCTGGGGCAGAGCAGAGCTTCCAATGAACTGTGTTGGGAGCTATTTATTTATTTATTGGTTTTTACTGCGCCAAAAGCCTGCAAGCATCAGTGCATTGGCAATGGAAGAGTGTGGGCCCAACCATAAAAGCATATGCCCAACATGGTGCATGTACCTGTGCTGTGGCACGTAAATACAGGTGCCTTGATTGGATTGTGATTTCAGGTAACTCGGCACGTGATTGGTCAGACTGCCTGATGTGATTGTATGGCTCAGTTCTGGCAAGGCTGACCTAGGGAAGGTTCCAGTGAGGTTGAAGGCAGGGTGAGTTATACAGAGGGAGCTTAGCCGGGTCCGCGAGAACAGAGACCTACAGGAAGCATCAGGGGGTTCCCCTCGGGCCAATCATAGCCTTCTGACAAGATCTCCCCAATACATAGACACAAGGGAATCGGTCAATCTGTAAAACACTGGGATTTCAATTGCCCACTGCGTGCATACGGCCTTAGTGGGAGATACAGTTTCCGTGAGCCATGCAGAGCAACTTCCAGAGAAATGGGCATATGGCTTACTGGAGGTTGGGTCATTAGGGACATGAGGACCCCGGTCGGACCAGGGGACCTTCCCTGTGGGTTGGGCTCTGTATGCCTACAGGGGTGGAGCTGTCGGTTTCTCTAACCACAGGTCCAGGTTAGGTTGAGCCAGGTTCTAGTTACTCAGTTTATGTAGGCTCTAGTTTCTTGGCTCTAGTTTCTCGCAAACACCTGTGCCCAGGAAATGTAAGGAACAGAAGCAAAGTGCTAGAAGCTGTTGTTGGCTAGAGAACATTTCACCTCGCCGCGAGGCTCGAGGATCTGAAAAGCACAGACACGCGTGGTGGAGCTGGGTGGCTCACCATCCAGGAAGAAGGCTCTCCCAGTGAAGCTGGTGCCTCAGGCCACAGGTGGTCTGCCCATTCCAAGGTATACTGGGAGCTAGAGTTAACCCTTAACTTCCTCACCCCAGAACCTAGGACCGCGAGGCTGAAGGGCAAGGAAATGCAAGTCCGTCCCATCTAATCGTCTATTAAAAGAGACGTGGCTATGAAGCGAATCGACTTATGTCTCACCCTGTAACCCGTAAGTGTCCCTTTAGTTGAAGCTATGGGCCTCATTCCGAGGCTGGAGCTATCCATGGAGTAAAGAGCACCATGGTAAGCTACCATGGAGCTATTTACTCCATGGATATCCGGCATGGTGAATGGAGTAATTACCGGTCCATTCCAAGGTTGGAGGGACCGGTAAGTCCCCATTCACCATACCGGTTCCCCATCCCCATTCCTGCCCCCATAGGGCTCAATGGGAATGGGGAAGGAGTAAATTACGGCACCGTAAATTACGGTGCCGTAATTTACTCCAAGGTCCCTTTGCGGGTTGGATTAAATGCCAACCCGCAAAAGGGAACTCGGAATATGGTGGTAAGTGTTAACGGTCACCGTTGCCATTAACGGTGACCGTTAACCCTTACCTCCAGCCTCGGAATGAGGCCCATGTGTCTGGAATGACACTGTGGCGGTCCTTTTCCAAGTCCACAGAGCATAAATAAAGGAGCTGGAAAAGGCATAAATGTGTAATGCCCGCCATAACACCTTTTTATACACTCTGTGGCGTTTTTGTGGTTTTTGAAGGCAGTGGAAGGGTACAGAACCTGGAGTTACATCTCAGCCTCCCTTTTCCCCCTCTGCTTTTCGAAAAGCGCTTCGTTTTACGCCAGCATGATATTTTCATGGTGGCGTAAAACCAATGGAATACGCTGGCTTTTTACAGCAGCAAAAAGCCGGCGAATTCCAGAGGAATCCATTGTAAACGCTGCCGACCATGCGTAAATGGCAGGCGACGCTTCCTCCATTTGCACCGCACAGTGCAAAAGGATGGTGTAAAGGTGACCTTGCCACACTTTTCCTTTCATTTATTTTTGATTTTATTTGTGATGTTTCCAAATGAAGTGTTTTTCAATTAGATTTCTGGCACATTTCCTCCTTGAAGTGATTTGTCTGCTGATAGTTCTTAACCCCTTAAGTACCCGTCCTTTTTGCATAGACTTGCATAATAGCCTGGTTTGCTACTTTCTGTGGCAGCTCCAGCAAAAGATCCCTGAATCTGGGTTCTGTGTAATATTTCTGCATTTTGAAGGGCGAATAAAATAAATAATCAATTTATTTTGGTCGATTTTGTGTGGCCACCAAAATGCCATAATATCACACTCCGAACCGGCCCACCCCTCAGGAATGCGATCCTTCCAACACCCCCACTCCTACCATCTCCTGCACCGGCTGGATTGCTAATAATTCAGGGTGGTTTCACCCCCCAAACACCACCTTTCATCCGGCACCGTTTCCCAGCCCAAAACATTCCCCCCTCAGTTTCCAGCACTCACACACGCAAGCACACTTTTACCCGCTCCCCGCCTTCTCCCTTCCCCACCACAAACATTCCCCCTCCTCGCCCACTACGACAGGTACACACGCACATACAATAACACTTACTTCACTCCTGCGACTTCCCTCGCCCTTTCAGTCCGTGCACTCACCTGTGTGGTGCAACGGGGGCATGACAGATTGATTTAGAAGGTCTGCTAAGAGCATTCGCCGAGCAGTCTTTCTGAATCCATTTTCTTTTTTTTCCGGTTAAGTGAAAGAAAGTGTTCACTCAATGCACCAGATCTGTGCATTTGAGACGCAAACGAACCCCTGGGTGCTCGGTCAGCTTCACAGTCCCGAAAACTCATAGTTTCCCATATGTACGTTTGTTAGACACATGCATAGCCTTTACATTAATGTGTGTCCTCCTGATGAAGCTGTCATACACCGCAGTGAAACTTGTGTTATTATAATTATAATTGGTTATTTATAACGCACTTAATACCCAGAGATTTGTAAGCGCGGAGCCAGGGATCGAACCTGCGTTGCTCCACGTCCTCTTGCTTCCAAGGAGAGCACTTTGCCCCTGAGCTATCCTCTCTAGTGGTGAGGAAAGGTATGACGTCTCTGTGGACTCAAATCAGTTCTAAAAGGAAATTCGCCATACAGCTCTTTAAAAAAGTTCAAAGCTTTATTTGGAAAGATTGCAAATTCGATAAATGCATAAAACGTCATGGAAAAGAAAAATCGTATTTCTGCTTCTGCTAAATATTATGAAAAAAATGTATATGGTTACGCGCAATTCTAAACCTCTGCCTCCAATATTATTTATATATTAGATCAAAACTACAAGGTTTAAGGCGGTTGCATGCAGCATCCGCCCAGATATAGCACTGGATGAGTGCACTTCTTTCCCTACCTCCCTAGACACTGTGGCCCTCATTAAAGGTGTGACGACAACGGTAAAACAGGGCATATTACAAAATGGCACCTTGCTTTCCCAGACACGTGATCATGTGAACAATATTGCTTTGTGAAATGGCGGCAGCAAAGTGTACTGTGACAAAGCGTGCAGTATTTGACAACAACTTCATGCGGACATATATAGACAGTACACCCTGAATTTACTGCGTTATTATACTGAACCGGGCAATATATCACCAGTAATGCCCTTCTGCTCAAAGGTTGTGAGAATGACTGCCCAATGAGGGCAAATGATAAATGGGAACCGCACATCAACTGCTCAACATCCTTTGCAAAGGTGACCGACAGCAGAAGTTGCTACCGGGGACGGTGCAAGTGTTAGGCGCAAAAAGGAGGATTCGATGATAATCAACATGGCCGCTGACTAGGAATTGATCACGCTGTGTGAACTAGATACATCGTGCATATTCTGGAAGGTGGGAGATGGGGACCTAGAAAGCTCTATCGAAATCCACGAAACCGTGGCCCCTCTCCTTGAGGGGGTGCTAGTGCCAAGGCTTACATGCCCTCCTTCAACATGCTCATCACCACATTGCCTTCTAAACCACCCCAGATGCCGTCAAACGCAACAAAGGTAGGTTCTACAACATTGCACACTTCCCCAACATCCTAGAGGCCCTAGACTGCACACGCGTCAAACTGATACTCCCCCAATGAAGGTAGGAATTGGACGCAGCAACACACGATGAGCACACACATGACCTGTGATGCTGATATCACTATCACCCTCTGCTGTGCAAGGTTCCCTGGAACAGCACACAATGCCATGATCCTGAGGAACAACGCCCTGCCACTGTACAAGGTCTTCCACTTGAGTCAAAGGATGTGGACACTAGATGTGTAAAGAAACCCCTCATGTGAGTCTAAGGAGGAGATCAAAAGTGAGGGAATTATGGAATACGCAGCAAAGGGGGAGGAGGGGACAAGGAGTGATGGGGGCTGTGGGGTGAAGGAAGAGAGGATATGAAGTCAGAAAAGCGGGCGTATGGAGTGAGGGGAGGGGACAAGGAGTGATGGGGGCTGTGGGGTGAAGGAAGGGAGGATATGAAGTCAGGGAAGGCGGATATGGTATGAGAGGAAGGACTATGAAGCAGGAGTGTTGCTAGGTCTGGAAAAGATCTGGGGCTACTCTAATGTCAGGACTGGCGGGAATCGGGTCTCGCTATAGCCTTTTGGTAGTAGCCCCTCAGATTCTATCCGGGGCTACACCAAAAGACCTGGGGCTATAGCCCCTTAACCGACCCACCCAACTCCCCCACAGCAATGCCTCTGATATGCAGTGAAGGAAGTGGAGGGTATGGAGTTAGTGAAAGGAGGATGCAGAGCAGGGGCGTTGCTAGGGGGTGGCTACGGGGGCTATAGCCCCTGAACTTTTGGTTGTAGCCCCGGATATAATCTCAGGAGCTACAGTCAAAAGACTAGCTAGCCCCCAGTCCCAACAGTACCGACATCAGCTTAGCCCCGGGTCTTTTCCAGACCTAGCAACTCCCCTGATGCAGAGTCAGGGAAGAGAGAAAGGGCCATCCGCACCCCTCTATCCCCAACTCCAAATGGTTTTATCCTAGAAGGGGTTGTATGCATGTTTTAACTGTCAACATATCTGTGCGAGCTGATGTCCGGTTTTAACATTTCACTCGTTACCTCCGCTATAGGCGAGTGCCATTATTACACTATGGAAAGTACTGATTGCATGAGAACCATAATGTGCACAAGGGAAAGTGTTACCTTCTCAGACAAGCACTTATCCTTCACGCTGCAGAAATCAGCCACGTCTCAGTTACTTTCTCACAGCTCTGTTTATTGTAATATACTCTGCTGTTCTCATGCTGCCGCTCATGTTTTATTTCCAGAGGATGGATTACAAAGGGCTGAGTCACGAGAGCGGAGTAGGTGGACAGTGGTGTGAGAGCAAACATGGCTAAGCTACATTTTAAATATGCCACAGCCCAAAGTGTTCACATACAAGGAAAACACATGGTACCATGGTCGGACTCGGCCATAAAATTGTCCCGGGCACCAATGAAAAAGTGGCCCACAGTTGAAAATGGCTATTCATTCCTTTTGTGACAGACCGGTTGAATAGTACACAAGGGTGAGCTTTGATGAAGTGTGATGCAATTTGTGCATTTTAAAGAGCATTTATTCTGCAACACAGGTCAAAACTACTAGCCGCAGTATAAATTAATTCATCAAACTTGCCCAAATTGGCCCAAAAAGTGGCCCACTTTGACCAAAAAAACGTGCCCACACCAGCATTTTGTGTTTTTGGTTTGGCCATGGGCCTATTGCCCTATAGGCCAGTCCGAGCCTGCATGGCACATCAAATGATTATCACAGAGTTGATAAACACAAGTTAATTATTGCAATGTCCTGAGTGCCATGCCATTCCAAGATAGTGCCCATGAACACACTGCACTAGTCAAGGAGCAATGGCCAAAGAAAAGCACTCTCTATCACAAAAAAGAACATAAGTGCTTTGTCTAAACCACTGCACTGTCTTGCAGAAATCAATTATCTTTAAATGAAAATGTATAATGCTGTCATTATTCACTAGAATGAACAATTCAGAGCCGCGGCTGAAAGTTGTCCTACGCAAGGAAGAAGCACACTGAATAGAAGCATTATTAAACAGCTGAAACCCACACAGGTAGCCAATAACATCATCAACGCCAGTGGTGTCCTACCATCCCAGGACGGACCCGGAGAATATAGTGCTCCTTTTAGGATGCGATGGCTCATGTCTGTGGCAAAGAGCGGCTCGTCGTTATGAATTGGGAGCATTGATGTTGCCTTCTTTAGCCATAATGTAATGCAGCAGCATGGAAACAAAAGGAGCTCCTGAAAGTAGGGGCTGGAAACCTCTCTCTCTCCTCAATGTACACAGTTGCATTCGCTTGTATAAGGTGGGACTCTCCCAGCGGGCTTTCACCAGGACACACTCATTCTGCATCACAGAACAGCCAGGGCCCCTCCACATCCTGCCGCTAAACCTCTCTCTAGATAGATGTGAAAACTGGGTAGGAAAAGAGGTCGGTGCTAGGAGGGGGAAATGTTGCTCCCCATTCACCCCTCCTGCCACGTTAGAATAATGCTAACACAAGAAAAAGGAAAAAGGTTTTTAGGTCAAAAGTTGCTTGTTCAATGAAAAAAAAGGGAAACACGAGTGTTGTTATGAATTTGTGCTGGAGTATTTTGGCATGGGATTTGTTGACATCGCAAGGGAATGGTGACCCACATGCAGGTGATTGGTCAGACTTTCAGTGCCGCTACATGCGCAAAAGTAATTGACCACATGTCCGTTCACTGTCTAACTATCAGAGGCGGTACATGCGCTACACTTCCGTCGAAATGAAGCCCTGTCGCACGCAACCTGGATTGTATGAAGTCAAGGATAAAGCTACTGCATCCAGTGTTCTGTACCTTTAACTCTACTGCATCCAGTGCTCTGAACCTCTTATTCTACTGCATCCAGTGCTCTGTACCTCTAACTCTACTGCATCCAGTGCTCTGTACCTCTAACTCTACTGCATCCAGTGCTCTGAACCTCTTATTCTACTGCATCCAGTGTTCTGTGCCTCTAACTCTACTGCATCCAGTGCTCTGTACCTCCAACTCACTACTGCATCCAGTGCTGCTCTGAACTTCTAACTCTACCGCATCCAGTGTTCGGTACCTCTAACTCTACTGCATCCAGTGCTAGGTACCTCTAACTCTACTGCATCCAGTGCTCTGAAACTCTAACTCTACTGCATCCAGTGTTCTGTACCTCTAACTCTCTACTGCATCCAGTGCTCTGAACCTCTAACTCTACCGCATCCAGTGCTCGGTACCTCTAACTCTACTGCATCCAGTGTTCTGAACCTCTTATTCTACTGCATCCAGTGTTCTGTACCTCTAACTCTACTGCATCCAGTGCTCTGTACCTCCAACTCACTACTGCATCCAGTGCTCTGAACCTCTAACTCTACTGCATCCAGTGCTCTGAACCTCTAACCCTACTGCATCTAGTGCTCTGTACCTCTAACTCTCTACTGCATCCAGTGCTCTGAACCTGTAACTCTACCGCATCCAGTGCTTGGTACCTCTAACTCTACTGCATCCAGTGCTCTGAACCGCTAACTCTTCTGCATCCAGTGCTCTGTACCTCCAACTCACTACTGCATCCAGTGCTGCTCTGAACTTCTAACTCTACCGCATCCAGTGTTCTGTACCTCTAACTCTACTGCGTCCAGTGCTCTGTACCTCCAACTCACTACTGCATCCAGTGCTCTGAACTTCTAACTCTACCGCATCCAGTGCTCGGTACCTCTAACTCTACTGCATCCAGTGCTAGGTACCTCTAACTCTACTGCATCCAGTGCTCTGAAACTCTAACTCTACTGCATCCAGTGTTCTGTACCTCTAACTCTCTACTGCATCCAGTGCTCTGAACCTCTAAATCTACCGCATCCAGTGCTCGGTACCTCTAACTCTACTGCATCCAGTGCTCTGAACCTCTTATTCTACTGCATCCAGTGTTCTGTACCTCTAACTCTCCTGCATCCAGTGCTCTGAACCTCCAACTCACTACTGCATCCAGTGCTCTGAACCTCTAACTCTACTGCATCCAGTGCTCTGAACCTCTAACCCTACTGCATCTAGTGCTCTGTATCTCTAACTCTCTACTGCATCCAGTGCTCTGAACCTGTAACTCTACCACATCCAGTGCTTGGTACCTCTAACTCTACTGCATCCAGTGCTCTGAACTACTAACTCTACTGCATCCAGTGCTCTGTACCTCTAGCTCTCTATTGCACCCAGTGCTCTGAACCTCTAACCCTACCGCATCCAGTGCTCGGTACCACTAACTCTACTGCATTCAGTGCTCGGCACCTCTAACTCTACTGCATCCAGTGCTCTGAACCTTTACCTCTACTGCATCCAGTGCTTGGAACCTCTAACTCTACTGCATCCAGTGCTCTGTACCTCTAACTCTACTGCATCCAGTGTTCTGTACCTCTAACTCTACTGCATCCAGTGCCCTGAACCTCTTATTCTACTGCATCCAGTGTTCTGTACCTCTAACTCTACTGCATCCAGTGCTCTGTACCTCTAACTCTACTGCATCCAGTGCTCTGAACCTCTTATTCTACTGCATCTAGTGTTCTGTACCTCTAACTCTACTGCATCCAGTGCTTGGAACCTCTAACTCTACTGCATCCAGTGCTCTGTACCTCTAACTCTACTGCATCCAGTGTTCTGTACCTCTAACTCTACTGCATCCAGTGCCCTGAACCTCTTATTCTACTGCATCCAGTGTTCTGTACCTCTAACTCTACTGCATCCAGTGCTCTGAACCTCTTATTCTACTGCATCTAGTGTTCTGTACCTCTAACTCTACTGCATCCAGTGCTCTGTACCTCCAACTTACTACTGCATCCACTGCTCTGAACTCCTAACTCTACTGCATCCAGTGCTCAGTACCTCTAACTCTACTGCATCCAGTGCTAGGTACCTCTAACTCTACTGCATCCAGTGTTCTGTACCTCTAACTCTACTGCATCCAGTGCTCTGAACCTCAACTCTACTGCATCCAGTGTTCTGAACCTCTAAATCTACTGCATCCAGTGCTCTGAACCTCTAACTCTACTGCATCCAGTGCTCTGAACCTCTAACCCTACTGCATCTAGTGCTCTGTATCTCTAACTCTCTACTGCATCCAGTGCTCTGAACCTGTAACTCTACCGCATCCAGTGCTTGGTACCTCTAACTCTACTGCATCCAGTGCTCTGAACTACTAACTCTACTGCATCCAGTGCTCTGTACCTCTAGCTCTCTATTGCACCCAGTGCTCTGAACCTCTAACTCTACCGCATCCAGTGCTCGGTACCACTAACTCTACTGCATCCAGTGCTCGGCACCTCTAACTCTACTGCATCCAGTGCTCTGAACCTCTAACCCTACTGCATCTAGTGCTCTGTATCTCTAACTCTCTACTGCATCCAGTGCTCTGAACCTGTAACTCTACCGCATCCAGTGCTCTGAACCTCTAACTCTACTGCATCCAGTGTTCTGTACCTCTAACTCTACTGCATCCAGTGCTCTGAACCTCTTATTCTACTGCATCCAGTGTTCTGTACCTCTAACTCTACTGCATCCAGTGCTCTGTACCTCTAACTCTACTGCATCCAGTGCTCTGAACCTCTTATTCTACTGCATCTAGTGTTCTGTACCTCTAACTCTACTGCATCCAGTGCTCTGTACCTCCAACTCACTACTGCATCCACTGCTCTGAACTTCTAACTCTACTGCATCCAGTGCTCAGTACCTCTAACTCTACTGCATCCAGTGCTAGGTACCTCTAACTCTACTCCATCCAGTGTTCTGTACCTCTAACTCTACTGCATCCAGTGCTCTGAACCTCAACTCTACTGCATCCAGTGTTCTGTACCTCTAAATCTACTGCATCCAGTGCTCTGAACCTCTAACTCTACTGCATCCAGTGCTCTGAACCTCTAACCATACTGCATCTAGTGCTCTGTACCTCTACCTCTCTACTGCATCCAGTGCTCTGAACCTGTAACTCTACCGCATCCAGTGCTTGGTACCTCTAACTCTACTGCATCCAGTGCTCGGAACCTCTAACTCTACTGCATCCAGTGCTCTGTACCTCTAACTCTCTACTGCACCCAGTGCTCTGAACCTCTAACTCTACCGCATCCAGTGCTCGGTACCTCTAACTCTACTGCATCCAGTGCTAGGTACCTCTAACTGTACTGCATCCAGTGCTCTGAAACTCTAACTCTACTGCATCCAGTGTTCTGTACCTCTAACTCTCTACTGCATCCAGTGCTCTGAACCTCTAAATCTACCGCATCCAGTGCTCGGTACCTCTAACTCTACTGCACCCAGTGCTCTGAACCTCTTATTCTACTGCATCCAGTGTTCTGTACCTCTAACTCTCTACTGCATCCAGTGCTCTGAACCTCTAAATCTACCGCATCCAGTGCTCGGTACCTCTAACTCTACTGCATCCAGTGCTCTGAACCTCTTATTCTACTGCATCCAGTGTTCTGTACCTCTAACCCTACTGCATCTAGTGCTCTGTATCTCTAACTCTCTACTGCATCCAGTGCTCTGAACCTGTAACTCTACCGCATCCAGTGCTTGGTACCTCTAACTCTACTGCATCCAGTGCTCTGAACTACTAACTCTACTGCATCCAGTGCTCTGTACCTCTAGCTCTCTATTGCACCCAGTGCTCTGAACCTCTAACTCTACCGCATCCAGTGCTCGGTACCACTAACTCTACTGCATCCAGTGCTCGGCACCTCTAACTCTACTGCATCCAGTGCTCTGAACCTTTACCTCTACTGCATCCAGTGCTTGGAACCTCTAACTCTCCTGCATCCAGTGCTCTGTACCTCTAACTCTACTGCATCCAGTGCTCTGAACCTCTAACTCTACTGCATCCAGTGTTCTGTACCTCTAACTCTACTGCATCCAGTGCTCTGAACCTCTTATTCTACTGCATCCAGTGTTCTGTACCTCTAACTCTACTGCATCCGGGGCTCTGTACCTCTAACTCTACTGCATCCAGTGCTCTGAACCTCTTATTCTACTGCATCTAGTGTTCTGCACCTCTAACTCTACTGCATCCAGTGCTCTGAACTCCTAACTCTACTGCATCCAGTGCTCAGTACCTCTATCTCTACTGCATCCAGTGCTAGGTACCTCCAACTCACTACTGCATCCACTGCTCTGAACTTCTAACTTTACCGCATCCAGTGCTCGGTACCTCTAACTCTACTGCATCCAGTGCTCTGTACCTCTAACTCTCTACTGAATCCAGCGCTCTGAACCTCTTATGCTACTGCATCCAGTGTTCTGTACCTCTAACCTTACTGCATCCAGTGCTCTGTACCTCCAACTCACTACAGCATCCAGTGCTCTGAACTTCTAACTCTACCGCATCCAGTGCTCGGTACCTCTAACTCTACTGCATCCAGTGCTAGGTACCTCTAACTCTACTGCATCCAGTGTTCTGTACCTCTAACTCTACTGCATCCAGTGCTCTGAACCTCTAACTCTACTGCATCCAGTGTTCTGTACCTCTAACTCTACTGCATCCAGTGCTCTGAACCTCTTATTCTACTGCATCCAGTGTTGTGTACCTCTAACTCTACTGCATCCAGTTCTCTGTACCTCTAACTCTACTGCATCCAGTGCTCTGAACCTCTTATTCTACTGCATCCAGTGTTCTGTACCTCTAACTCTACTGCATCCAGTGCTCTGTACTTCCAACTCACTACTGCATCCACTGCTCTGAACTTCTAACTTTACCGCATCCAGTGCTTGGTACCTCTAACTCTACTGCGTCCAGTGTTCTGTACCTTTAACTCTACTGCATCCAGTGCTCTGAACCACTAACTCTACTACATCCAGTGCTCTGTACCTCCAACTCACTACTGCATCCAGTGCTCTGAACTTTTAACTCTACCGCATCCAGTGCTCGGTACCCCTAACTCTACTGCATACAGTGCTAGGTACCTCTAACTCTACTGCATCCGGTGTTCTGTACCTCTAACTCTACTGCATCCAGTGCTCTGAACCTCTAACTCTACTGCATCCAGTGTTCTGTACCTTTAACTCTACTGCATCCAGTGCTCTGAACCACTAACTCTACTACATCCAGTGCTCTGTACCTCCAACTCACTACTGCATCCAGTGCTCTGAACTTTTAACTCTACCGCATCCAGTGCTCGGTACCCATAACTCTACTGCATACAGTGCTAGGTACCTCTAACTCTACTGCATCCGGTGTTCTGTACCTCTAACTCTACTGCATCCAGTGCTCTGAACCTCTAACTCTACTGCATCCAGTGTTCTGTACCTCTAACTCTACTGCTTCCAGTGCTCTGAACCTCTTATTCTACTGCATCCAGTGTTCTGTACCTCTAACTCTACTGCATCCAGTGCTCTGTACCTCTAACTCTACTGCATCCAGTGCTCTGAACCTCTTATTCTACTGCAACTAGTGTTCTGTACCTCTAACTCTTCTGCATCCAATGCTCTGTACTTCCAACTCACTACTGCATCCACTGCTCTGAACTTCGAACTCTACCGCATCCAGTGCTCGGTACCCTAACTCTACTGCGTCAATTGCTAGGTACCTCTAACTCTACTGCATCCAGTGTTCTGTACCTCTAACTCTACTGCATCCAGTGCTCTGAACCTCTAACTCTACTGCATCCAGTGTTCTGTACCTCTAACTCTACTGCATCCAGTGCTCTGAACCTCTAACTCTACTGCATCCAGTGCTCTGAACCTCTAACCCTACTGCATCTAGTTCTCTGTACCTCTAACTCTCTACTGCATCCAGTGCTCTGAACCTGTAACTCTACCGCATCCAGTGCTTGGTACCTCTAACTCTACTGCATCCAGTGCTCTGTACCTCTAACTCTACTGCATCCAGTGCTCTGTACCTCTAACTACTGCATCCAGTGCCCTGAACCTCTTATTCTACTGCACCCAGTGTTCTGTACCTCGAACTCTACTGCATCCAGTGCTCTGTACTTCCAACTCACTACTGCATCCACTGCTCTGAACTTCTAACTCTACCGCATCCAGTGCTTGGTACGTCTAACTCTACTGCGTCAATTGCTAGGTATCTCTAACTCTACTGCATCCAGTGTTCTGTACCTCTAACTCTACTGCATCCAGTGCTCTGAACCTCTATCTCTACTGCATCCAGTGTTCTGTACCTCTTACTCTACTGCATCCAGTGCTCTGAACCTCTAACTCTACTGCATCCAGTGCTCTGAACCTCTAACCCTACTGCATCTAGTTCTCTGTACCTCTAACTCTCTACTGCATCCAGTGCTCTGAACCTGTAACTCTACCGCATCCAGTGCTTGGTACCTCTAACTCTACTGCATCCAGTGCTCTGAACCTCTATCTCTACTGCATCCAGTGCTCTGTACCTCTAACTCTCTACTGCACCCAGTGCTCTGAACCTCTAACTCTACCGCATCCAATGCTCGGTACCTCTAACTCTACTGCATCCAGTGCTCGGCACCTCTAACTCTACTGCATCCAGTGCTCTGAACCTCTAACTCTACTGCATCCAGTGCTCTGAACCTCTAACTCTACTGCATCTAGTGCTCTGTACCTCCAACTCACTACTGCATCCACTGCTCTGAACTTCTAACTTTACCGCATCCAGTGCTCGGTACCTCTAACTCTACTGCATCCAGTGCTCTGAACCTCTTATTCTACTGCATCCAGTGTTCTGTACCTCTAACTTTACTGCATCCAGTGCTCTGTACCTCCAACTCACTACTGCATCCAGTGCTCTGAACTTCTAACTCTACTGCATCCATTGCTCGGTACCTCTAACTCTACTGCATCCAGTGTTCTGTACCTCTAACTCTACTGCATCCAGTGCTCTGAACCTCTAACTCTACTGCATCCAGTGTTCTGTACCTCTAACTCTACTACATCCAGTGCTCTGAACCTCTTATTCTACTGCATCCAGTGTTCTGTACCTCTAACTCTACTGCATCCAGTGCTCTGTACCTCTAACTCTACTGCATCCAGTGCTCTGAACCTCTTATTCTACTGCATCCAGTGTTCTGTACCTCTAACTCTACTGCATCCAGTGCTCTGTACTTCCAACTCACTACTGCATCCACTGCTCTGAACTTCTAACTCTACTGCATCCAGTGCTCGGTACCTCTAACTCTACTGCATCAAGTGTTCTGTACCTCTAACTCTACGGCATCCAGTGCTCTGAACCTCTAACTCTACTGCATCCAGTGTTCTATACCTCTAATTCTACTGCATCCAGTGCTCTGAACCTCTAACTCTACTGCATCCAGTGCTCTGAACCTCTAACCCTCTACTGCACCCAGTGCTCTGAACCTCTAACTCTACTGCATCCAGTGCTCGGTACCTCTAACTCTACTGTACCCAGTGCTCTGAACCTCTAACTCTACTACATCCAGTGCTCTGAACCTCTAACTCTACTGCATCCAGTGTTATGTACCTCTACCTCTAACTCTACTGCATCCAGTGCTCTGAACTTCTAACTTTACCGCATCCAGTGCTCGGTACCTCTAACTCTACTGCATCCAGTGCTCTGTACCTCTAACTCTCTACTGAATCCAGCTCTCTGAACCTCTAACTCTACCGCATCCAGTGCTCGGTACCTCTAACTCTACTGCATCCAGTGCTCTGAATCTCTTATTCTACTGCATCCAGTGTTCTGTACCTCTAACTTTACTACATCCAGTGCTCTGTACCTCCAACTCACTACTGCATCCAGTGCTCTGAACTTTTAACTCTACCGCATCCAGTGCTCGGTACCTCTAACTCTACTGCATCCAGTGCTAGGTACCTCTAACTCTACTGCATCCAGTGTTCTGTACCTCTAACTCTACTGCATCCAGTGCTCTGAACCTCTAACACTTCTGCATCCAGTGTTCTGTACCTCTAACTCTACTGCATCCAGTGCTCTGGACCTCTTATTCTACTGCATCCAGTGCTCTGAACCTCTATCTCTACTGCATCCAGTGCTCTGTACCTCTAACTCTCTACTGCACCCAGTGCTCTGAACCTCTAACTCTACTGCATCCAATGTTCGGTACCTCTAACTCTACTGCATCCAGTGCTCGGCACCTCTAACTCTACTGCATCTAGTCCTCTGAACCTCTAACTCTTTCCCCGAAGAAGGAAGATCAGAGGTTGAAAACCTTCCGCAGTGGTGTTTTCCATGTCCCACCGACATGGAAAACATGTCGAAGCTTAAAGCAATCCTGCAGCTGGTTATTAACATATAAGGAGCACATTCACAACATGTTTTACCACATCTATCTAGATTCCTTTGCAAAAGTCACTTTGAAACATTACACAAATCTTGGCATAATTCCTTCGGCTGTTTTCCTACTTGTAGATCAATAATAGAGGAGGAATTGCATTATAAATTCTTATGTTTCCAATGTAATGTAATATGTCATTGGTGTAGTGCCTTTTCCCATTGGTTTGGTCTCAAGGCACTTTATGTGAACACCCTCAGGGGACTAAAGTCCAAAGTATGGGAAGATTGGTTAGAGGAGTGTAGAATGCAAGTGTGCATTTTAGCCATTACAAAGGGTAGATAGGGTTAGCAAAGTCCCGGTTAGCGACCAATGTCAATTTGGCTTGTGGATGGGTGCTGTGAGGTTGTCCGGAGAGTATGCAAGTGCAGGAGACTGATTGTGTGTCCACTTAGACTGAAGTTCTGTCATGGCACATAGCTGCATTCTAACGGCAGAGGTGTTGTATAACGTGTCTTCAAGTATATGATAGCAGATGTGTGCGTGTGGGTGGCCGAGCCTGCGACTGTCGGCTATCAAAATGGAGTGTGATATTTACCTGTGTGTCCTGGCAAGGTTCAAAATACACCATGATTCAACACAATGGCTAAAGTTAGAAGCGCAGATAGATTCAAAACAGTGGCAAGGTTCAAGATACATCTAGATTCAACACAGTGTCTGAAGTCAAAAGTGCAGCTGGGTATGAGACAGTGGCAGGGTTCAAGATACACCTAGATTCAACACAGTGTTTAAAGTCAAAAGGGCAGCTCGGTATGAGACAGTGGCAGGGTTCAAGATACACCTAGATTCAACACAGTGGATAGCGTCAGAAGCACAGCGGGGTGTGAGACAGGGGCAGAGTTCAAGATACACCTCGATCCAACAGAGTGGTTAGCGTCAAAAGCACAGCTGGGTATCAGACAGCGGCAGAGTTCAAAATACACCATCGAGTCAACATAGTGGCTGAAGTCAAAAGTGCAGCTGGGTATGAGACAGTGGCAGGGTGCAAGAGACACCAAGAGCCAACACAGTGTCTGAAGTCAAAAGCACAGCTGGGTATGAGACAGTGGCAGGGTGCAAGAGACACCTAGAGCCAACACAGTGTCTGAAGTCAAAAGCACAGCTGGGTATGAGACAGTGGCAGGGTACAAGGTACATTACATACATTAAAGACTGCACCTCAGGACCCCTTCTATGCATGGACCCCCCAATGGGCTTTAAACAGGGCGTTGATTGATAAATGCATGCCATGTAAATGTATGCATTACTTTCAAATATCAATCGCCATCTTAAAATAGATGCATAGTTAAGCAAAATAAAGTTTGTTCAAGAAGCGATTTTTCAATAGTACAAGTGTTCATCTTTTAGACAGAATCTGCCCAAAAGAGGAAAAAAAACTGTGGCAGCTCCTCTGTCAAAAAGGTTCAGGAAAATGGCCAGAATCTCACTCATATGGAGGGAACACCCTCAGAAACACCCTGGGCAGGGCTCTACAGCATGAGCTTTGACCAGTGCCAGAATGAAGCTCATGCACTTACCAGCATGGCCTGCTCTCTCTCTCTCTCTCTCTCTCTCTAAGGGGCACACACCTGGACCTCTAATTCTACTGCATCCAGTGTTCTGTACCTCTAACTCTACTGCATCCAGTGCTCTGAACCTCTAACTCTACTACATCCAGTGCTCTGAACTCTAACTCTACTGCATCCGGTGTTCTGTACCTCTAACTCTACTGCATCCAGTGCTCTGTACCTCTAACTCTACTGCATCCAGTGTTCTGTACCTCTAACTCTCCTGCATCCAGTGCTCTGAACCTCTAACTCTACTGCGTCCAGTGTTCTGTACCTCTAACTCTACTGCATCCAGTGCTCTGTACCTCTTACTCTCTACTGCATACAGTGCTCTGAACCTCTAACTCAATTGCATCCAGTGTTCTGTACCTCTAACTCTACTACATCCAGTGCTCTGAACCTCTAACTCTACTGCTTCCAGTGTTATGTACCTCTTCCTCTAACTCTACTGCATCCAGTGCTCTGAACCTGTAACTCTACTGCATCCAGTGTTCTGTACCTCTAACTCTACTGCATCCAGTGCTCTGAACCTCTAACTCTACTGCATCCAGTGCTCTGTACCTCTAACTCTACTGCATCCAGTGCTCTGAACCTCTAACTCTACTGCATCCAGTGCTCTGTACCTCTAACGCTACTGCATCCAGTGCTCTGAACCTCTAACTCTACTGCAACCAGTGCTCTGTCCCTCTAACTCTCTACTGCACCAAGTGATCTGAACCTCAGCTACAGTCCATATAGGTCACACATACTTTAAAGGGAGTTTGCCCTTTTCCCATGTTGCGTGAGAAGGTGTAAAACAAGCAGGGTTTGCTCCAGATTTAGCTCGGGCATATTAATATTCAATAACATTTTGAACCAAAGAAGGTTTTGAGCAAAGAAAGTTATTTTTAATGTTGTAGTTGTCATATCATTAAACAGAATAAACAAGTATTGATCTGATTTTAGAATGGAAAAATTGTTTCTAATTTTGAGGCGAAATCGATTTGAACCATATTCTTACATTAAGCAGGAAATATATACCAAAATTATGTGTCAGGGAGATGTTTCGACAGCTCTATGGTGAGGGACGTACAACTCTTCTAAACTAAAAGCAAGACCGGGGTTCCAACCAAAAGAAAAAGCAAACTCTGGCAAGTGTTAGCTATGGGAGAGCAGTCAAGGTTCACTCAGGGAGGGCGTAGGCTGCCAGTGAGGTACAGTCAGCCCCAATAGTTACCCTCTAGAGAATACACCACACTGGAAGTGTGAGAGGATTGGTTGCAAGAATAGAGAGGTTTACTATGGCGCTTGTTTTAAAGATAAGAAGGCATTCCCCAGGTATATCTTTAACTCTACAAACATTCAAACAAAGGTCAATCATTCTGCTACCCGAGGGCCGGAGGCTGGAGGGGGGCATGAGTGGAGGGGATGGGGAGGGATGCTCCTTTGTTGTTGGGGAAAAGAAAAGTTATAAAATGCAGTTGTGGACATGTTCCTGATATGACCTTGATTTGCTTAACTTTGATGTGTTTATTTATTTATTTTTTATTTTTTATAGCGCCCCTCACCCAAGGGTATCGTTACAACCGCCAAAATGAAAAATAAAAAAATAAAGGTCAGCAGACATTTTGTGATAGTTGCGCTTGTTGTATGTCTGTCAGTCATCCTGCCTGCCGAGGGCCACATCCGTCGTGCCCGCCTGCCAAACCACTACCTCTAATAAGAAGCGTATCCTTCTAAAATAGGTACATTTACACACATGGTGTGGCTGTCGATTCATCGAAACTACTTTGGGGGGCACGTTACACACCTGGAACACCGCAGCATAGAGCAGGATGGTTAAGCCCCTATGTTAGTGTGTCATCCAACAAAGTGAAGCTAGGGTGGTGCCACGGCAGACTCGGGTAACAAAACATACCCAGTTGCATGTGTGTGTTGATGACTCTGGGTCAGAGTTGGAGATGGACATGGTGATCTAGAAGGTATATGGGTGTGCTGTAGGAGTGTTCATCTCTGGACCACAGCAAGTGGTTGGACTTGAAGATCCATGAATCACTAGTCCAGTCTCACAGTTTTAGTGAACACACAACATTGTGAGACTAGACACAATGGTCCAGACAGCTTTCAACAAAGGAAGCAGGCGCCCCTCTCATGGAAGAACAGGCGTGAAAAACCTGTTTAGTGGTTATTAACCACATTGAGAGTTCGCAGCCATCTGCTTTTTGCTCACTGTACCTTTCACAGATGGGAAATATCCATTTGCCTATCAGTCTTTGTCAGACAGACCTGTTGCACTTTATAAAGCAGGGGATTGGGCATGCTAGCCCATGTGTGTGTGGCTATCTGATCCAGTAGGCCCTACTACATTTGCACCTGGGTAACGGCACTCAGCCAATCAGGTGGCTGGAAATGCGGGTGAGAACTGCCACTTTACACCCACATTTTCCCTGCCACCCAAGGGCTTTCCCCGGGTGCCACCATCTTCATATTTCCTTTGGCCATCCATCCCCTCCCTGTTGCCTCTCCCACCCCAAAGACGTACTGCACCCTGTCTCCTACTCTCCTCCCTCCTTACCCACTTAATTGCTAGACCAGAGCCTTCTGCTCCGGTCGCGGCACTCCATCCCCGTCCTTGGCGGTGGCCATAGAAATATCTATTTTCTATGATATGATATGGCATTTATAATGCGCCTATACACAAGTGTTTCAAGGCGTGGCGAGGCAAGGGAGGGGGGACAGAGGGAAGACAGACAACGATCCTACTAGGCCACGTGTCAGTCAGATCGCCCAAGTGCATGGGAAGGGGGAAGGGGAAAAGTGCGGTGGGGGAAGGTGGAGGTGTCAGTGCAGTACATGGGATAATATAATAAATAAACAATAACTAAAAGTACGGCCAGCAGGTGGCAAGTGCAAGGGTAAGTGCAGACATCAGGTTTCAAGTGCTGGTAATGGGACTGTAGGGATACAGAAAACATTCCCCGAGTGCGGGGGTGGCCAGGAAGGCAGTGCAGGTGTGCGACTGGTGGGGGAGGGGACCTGGACCCGGATCAGAGGGTGGCCAGGTAACCAGTGCAGTTTCAGTTTCAGCCAGGAAGTCAGCAGGGGAGAGGAGGAGAAAACGCAGAAGCAAAGAGAAAGGTTTTGAGGTGCTTCCGGAACAGGAGTTGATTCTCCTCAAGTATCAGGGAGGCACGGAGGCTGTTCCAGAGGTGAGGCCCCAGCTGAAGAAAGAGATCTACAACCAATTCGTTGCTTGGAGTAGCGACTGACCCTGAGGAGTTTGGAGACCGATGAGCGAAGAGCACGAGAAGGAAGATATTTAGGAAGATAGAGTTCAAGGTATTTTGGCCCCAGGCCCCAGAAGGCTTTGTGGATAATGCAGAGGGTTTTGAACTTAATCCTCGCAGCCACTGGGAGCCAGTGCAGAGATTTCAGTCCTGGCGAGATACGATCCCTGGGCTTGAGGCCAAGGACAAGTCTTGCAGTCCTGTTCTGCATGAGTTGCAGAGTGCGGAGAGTAGAAGCAGGCAGATTTAGAAAGAGGCTGTTGCAATAGTCCAGCCTAGAGAGAACCAGGGCTCTGGAGACATTGAGCTTCTGGGGAAAGGAGAGGAAAGGAAGAATACCTCTGAGGAGGTGCAGCTGGTAGTGTGACTTCTTAGAGATGTCAGAGATGTGAGGAGAGAAGGAGAGTGTGGAGTCGAAGATGACCCCAAGGATTTTAGCCTTACAGGTGGGACCAGGAGGAGGGCCAAGAGAGGCCGGCCAGAGAGTGACAGGAAAGGATATGGTGTTGGCCATTTCTTTTTTTTTTCACACTGTAGATTGGGCTCACGCAATATGCCAGTACAATCAATACGTACCTGGCCGATAATGGCCCTGAACCTACACTGAGGCCCTCGCTTCGCTTGCCTAGGCTCGGTCTGGTGGGCCACTACTGGCCAGGTATGGCCCCCAATGAGGGGGTGATTGGTTCATTAGTATAGTGACGGTCCCAGTACCGCAGCACAGAGCGGGAACTGATAGCTAGGTCCTCATGAAACCTCAAGTGCTATTATTCTATGCACGAGAGCTCACTCACTGAGTGGTGCGTTCTGTCAAAGGTCCACTTCACGGTACTCACAGGAGATGAACGGGATGCACTTCCCACCATGGGGGGTCTGGCAGCATTTCAGAGGCTTGTCACAGTCAGCCGCTTGAGTGCAGTCCTTAATGAGGCTTGGGTCTGGAAACGCTTGGGAAAATCCCTGGATGTCGGCAGGCTTGGCTGGGTTATTCATAAGATCTCCTGGACATCGTGGGCGACTTGGATCCTGGGAATTCGGATCTGTGTTGTGGGAAAAAAAGAAGCACATGTAAGCAGGAGCTGCATGGTTTATAAGACCTTCTTTTACCACTGGTGTCTTCATTGTGTTCCATTTGGGAAGACCACTCGATGCTGTGCTGAACTGCCAGCACCACCTCTATACACCCTCTTCACTAGCAGAACTCAGGCAGGTTCACAACATCCTGGATGTGGAGTCGATCCCATACAAGACCGATTTGTGAATCTGTCCTTTGATCTTATTAACCACTGTGGCTGAACCTTCCCAGTAACCACCTGCGCCCCCTGGCAAACATGTGACTGTAGAATGAATTTAGTGCAAAGGTGGGGGGGGGCGTGGACTCTGTGCACCTGTCCCCTCATCAGTTCCCCTCTGTCTCCACATTTGGCTTATAGTACTAACCATTCCAAGTAAACTATCGATACCTATCACCCCCTATCAGGTCCCCATTGCCCTCTCCTCCACCACGTGCCAGAGGCTTACTATGCAGTCATCATGTCCCCAATGATATCATTCACCAACAACTATTCACTATCAGGTCCCCATTGCCCTTTCCTCCATCACGTGCCAGAGGCTTACTATCCAGTCATCATGTCCCCAATGACACCATTCACCAACAACCATTCACTATCAGATCCCCATTGCCCTTTCCTCCATCACGTGCCAGAGGCTTACTATCCAGTCATCATGTCCCCAATGACACCATTCACCAACAACCATTCACTATTAGGTCCCCATTGCCCTCTCCTCCATCATGTACCAGAGGCTTACTGTCCAGTCATCATGTCCCCAATGACATCATTCACCAACAACCATTCACTATTAGGTCCCCATTGCCCTCTCCTCCATCACGTGCCAGAGGCTTACTGTCCAGTCATCATGTCCCCAATTACATCATTCACCAACAACCATTCACTATCAGGTCCCCATTGCCCTCTCCTCCATCACGTGCCAGAGGCTGTCCAATCATCATGTCTCCAGTGACATCATTCACCAACAACCATTCACTATCAGATCCCCATTGCCCTCTCCTCCATCACGTGCCAGAGGCTTACTGTCCTGTCATCATGTCCCCAATGACATCATTGAACAACAACCATTCAATATCAGGTCCCCATTCCCCTCTCCTTCATCACGTACCAGAGGCTTACTGTCTAGTCATTATGTCCCCAATGACATCATTCACCAACAACCATTCACTATCAGGTCCTTATTGTCCACTCCCCCATCAATGTCACAATTCCCACTGTGCTGTGTTCAGTTTCCTAAATACTGTGAGTCCCCAAATCCCTACCCAGGTCTCCAGTCTCTTCTTCCTCCATCAGTTTGCCGGTGTTGCCCTCCCTGCATTGTATCTACGGTCCATGCCCTCCGCTTCAGATTTTACTGCCTCAACCGTTGAGGTATTCAGTACTCATCCGATCCCAATGAGGTTCCCACTATCATGTCCCCGGTGTCTTTCTCCCCTCTGTCAGGCCCAGAGCCCTTTCTATGCCACAAGGTCCATAGTTCCCACATCTCCCCATCAGGTCTCCATTCTCCCCCGCCCCCCTACGGCAGCGCACGATGGTCCTAGTGCCCACTGTCCCACAATTAGGATGAAAATGGACCAGGGCCCATCTGTTCCTTAAGGGATTGAGCAGGTTCTACACTAACCCCCTCAGGACTCTGGCATCCACCCGCCCCTATCAGGACACTGTTGCCCCACTCTCACCTTCATGTCCCTCGTTGTCAACCAATCAGGATAACAATGTCCATCTCTGGCCATTGGGAGCCCTTTCGAGCTCTTAGTGCACTGGTCCTTTTCTCGTCCCACAAACCCCAGTGCAGATCTTCTCATCTGCATTTGGCATTTGCCCCTCTTCATAGTAAGTAGCCATTCCATCCTATCCCACCACCACTAACAGCAACAGAAACATGACCTCCTCTCACATTAATGGAACATTTCTCAAACTCTGATTCTCCTCATAGGGTTCACTGTTCTTTTATCCCACCCCACCTTTGGGGGGTGTGGGGGGGTAGTGCTTCAAGAGGTGCAGAGCTGTCTCTCGCAACCCCTCATTAACCCACAAACGGACACATGCAGGTGTATTGAAATGGTCATGCAACACTCACATAATCACTCACTTTCTTACTCATGTCTCTCACCCATTCACCTCACTTACCCACTATTGATTGAGTGTGTGCGCGCCAACATGTGAGTTTGTGAGAGTGAATTTGTGAATGAATGTATGTGTGCCAGTGTGGGTGTTAGTCTGTAAATCACCTCACCCACTCACCTCACCCCACTCTTGCAATCATATCACTCATATGATCATGTATGCTGAAATGTTTGAGTGTAACTGAAGGTAACTGAGTTGGGGAGTGTGTATAGTCGTGCTCATGTGAGTGCCTGCACACATGCATTTTTCCTCCTTATAACTGTTCACCTGTGAATGGAGATCCTGGACCTGATCCACAGAGATTTGTTGTGGGGAAAATGAGGAGATGGCCTGAGCCTTTCAGATTTTCTCTGGATAGCTCATATCATGAGCACAAAGCCGAACACTGGAGCAAACCTGGAGCTTTCTGGTGCATCTCTGAGATGCTTATGTGCAAATTCGATTCACAAAGATTTGCTCAAGGGAGGGCATCTCTTGATTTGCTCCAGTACAAATCTTTGCGATTCTGCCACCCAGAATGCATCCCGGGACTTCCTTTAGATAGTCAGTAATACTATCTGGTTACTTCCCAATTTTTTTGTTAAAGGGGCATCGATCTCACATTGGGAAGAGCATATGCGGGACACTAGTGAAGTGAGAGCAATTACCTCTCTCTGAATCCGCAAATTTCGATCAGTACATCACAGTTGTATCGCTGCATGAGGGCATGCTGTGATAAAATCACGGCAAAAATGTCACCTGTACAAAAAAGAAATGCTGTGGTTTGACCAGTTAAAGGTGTACCCATTACACCATTTAAGGGTTGCGGTGGTCTCTCCCGCACCCCTTTAAATGGTATAATGGGTCCCGGGAAGCGGGGGTGCCCCCCGCATCCTTTACATGGATTGCAGCGGCAAAACCACAGCCTTTTTGCCGCAATATTTGGTGTCCACAGACATTTGTGCCGCGATTTTAACACATGGAACCTGCATGAGTCGATACATTTCACAAGGTTCACACAACTACTACAAAATGAAAACAAAACATACTCATGTACTAATGTGTCAGACATAGAAACAATTAAGATACTTCATGTGCACTTTCCACAAGGCATTTTTACATAAAACAAGACCAATCATCAACAACTTGATATATCAATATTTTTCCAAAAAGTGGGGTTAGTATGTGACAGAGTTATTAAATGTATTTAGTTTGACTGTCCAAAAATGACCCAGCAGACACACATCATATAATTCAACTGGTATTGCATTATATTCCTTAATCTAGAGGCTGTTATTCTGGTCTCTAGTTGTAGGGTTTTTTATTTTAACCCATTGGATATGTCTACATATCTTCGGCCTAGTGTCTTTTCTTCGTAATGTGGCCATCTTCAGGACAACCGTATTTCTTTGATCTTGGGAAACAGTCACGGTTCCCCTTTAGATTTTGTTCTTGCATCAGAGATCCTATGCACATGCTGGATCACAGATCTGGAATTCCCTCCCACTCGACCTCAGATCCTGTCCCTGATTTGCACTCTTCAAGCAAAGACTAAAAACTGTCCTGTTCATCTGATAATCCTGATCTATCCGTGCTGCACCCCACACTTTGCCCCATCTGATCCCTCACTTCTTGTTGCTTGTTGTTTGTCTAGTGCTTCTATGCCTCTGGGCCTGTGTTCATGCGCTTTATGAATACATAAAATAAAATAAATACATGAAGTTTCAGCAGGGGCCTGGTACCTGAAATAAAATGGGCTGTCATGAATGGAAATTGGCAATTGACTCCAAAGCCTGAGTCACAACACTGAGAGTCTTTATATCCGTTGGTCGGCCAGAGTCCTAGGAATGAGTGGTCTGTCAGCGTCCATAGATCAAAGGTTTCATGCTGAGGCTATCCTTAATGTAGGCAGAAGCGGCCCCATGAAGGCATCTGAAGATCATGCAGAGGGTTATAGGCACAGTTTCCCACTCCTCTGGAAGCCATGGCAGGGTCCTGCTAGCAACTCAGACAGGATTGCCTTCCTTCTACAGCTCCCGCAACCCCTTTCTAAACTACATCAAAAACTGGTTACGATACATTGATGATATTTGCTTAATATGGAGTGGCACCTCAGAGCAACTATCCCTGTTTCATCAGTGGCTGAATTTGCAGAATGTTCACATCCAGTTTACAATTCACACTAACCCAAACAAAATACCGTTTCTAGATTTAGAAATTCAGAAAACTACAGGAGGTTCAATTGCAACAGTCCTCTATAGAAAACCAACCGATAGAAACACTCTGCTCAACTATATGAACTTTCATCCCCTGAGTTTGAAAGAGGGTTTACCCTATGGCCAGTTTCTGCGTATTCGCAGAAACTGCACAGATGTACAACAATACAAAATACATGCCAAAAGCCTTAAGTTAAGACTTAAAGAGAGAGGCTATCCTCACAAAACGATACAGAGAGCCTATAAACGTGTGTTACATACAAATCGCACTAGTACGTTAGAATCCACACTAAAACATCAAGAAGACAAGCTAACCTGTGTTAGTACCTATAGTCCGATCAGTAACACATACAGAAAGATCATACGCAAACATTGGAAGATGATCTATACCGAAGATTTCACTCCCTCGGTCCCAAGGTTTGCCTTCAAAAGACCACCTAACATTAAAGACAATTTGGTACATTCGTATCAACTTGTCAAACCCAAGAAATTTACACAAACATCTTTGTGGGGCCTCCCGCCTCTAACTGGTCACCATCGGTGCGGCCATTGCTCAGTGTGTGCACAAACAACTACTCTCAAACAAATCACTCTGTGTCACTACACCATTCAGTTGAAAGAGTTCACCAACTGCTTAACACCATGGGTGGTGTACGCCATTATATGTCCATGTGAGATGGTATATATAGGCAAAACCAAACGACCAGTTCGCCAACGAATAAATGAGCATAAATCCTGCATTCGCAATGCAGTTGATAATAAACCATTAGTGGCCCATTTTTCCAAAAAACAACATAAATGTACAGACTTTCTTTGGTGTGTCATCCAAGTCATACAAATTTCTCGCCGTAATGGGGACAAAGATAAAATCCTTACCCAAGCTGAACAAAAATGGATTTATAATTTAAAAACAGTCCAAAATGGATTAAATGTAGCCGTTGAATGGAGAGCTTTTCTTTAAACGGCTCAGATTAAGAGCCTGCTCACTCCACTCTCCTAATTGCAGTGTGAGACTAAACTAATAATGTCTACTGTCTTTTCACCATGACACTTACATCAGTGTCGGTAGTATGTATTCCACTCACTAGCTGCAGTGACATATTTGTACAGAATACATGAACACTATACATTTTACACTAAATCGTGCTATCCTCATCTCCCATGGTGATAATAAGAAAAAAGACCGTCTTTTATGACGTTACTATTGCACAGTCTTTTTACTATCATGCATTTATGTGTTATAACTGAGACCACAGTGTGGCCGACTCACTACAACAGTGACAGCGTACAGTTTTAGCCATTCAATATGTAGCCTCTCTATACACTGAAACCCCCGTAAGCATTTGAGGCATGTGCCAGGTTTGCGGGAAATCGTAGCCCTTACGCCACTCGCGTCGTCTTTCTAGCTGAGTTCCACGTCGCCTTGGGCTTCACGTGATCTTTAAATACGCCCAGCCCCTCCCCTTCCCTGACTCGATTCATTTAGAAGCCAGCAAATGCCGACCGAGCAGGATCATCATTCCGCTTAAACGACCCAGTAAGGTGAGGAGCAGCGCTCTCTTCTAGAGCTATGAGTACTAATCTACGCATTAGCCTCGCCATTTAGTGAATAAGACCGTTCGGTCCGTGTGACAGCATCACTCACAGTCACTTTAAGAGTAACGCGCATCACTCCACGCACCAGTCCCGTATTTAATGAATTAGATCGCTCGGACCATGCGGCTGTATCACCTGCAGCCACTCCATATACAGGGCTGAGTGTCACTAGATGTAACTGCACTCACCAACGGGTAGCACATGTTTCATGCTGGCTTACGCTAAATAAATTCCAGAAGGGTAATTCAGTGAACACCCTTCTCTCCTTTTCTTTCTTTCCCTTTAATAGACACCACGAGGTTGAGTGTCGAAGGAAGTGACTCCAATCTGAAATTACTTCACGATACGAGTCGGAGGCACAGAACTCTGAAGCTCCACCCACTGTCAAAGGGGTACTTGTAAGTTTGCTCTGCAATGCCATTTGTAAACGTAATGTCCAGTAGTTAGTGAGTGCTACAATTTATATACAAGGCAGTAATTTACCTTGTTTTCTATTCTCCATTTGTCAAGGTTATAGATTAGGGGAATACAGAAGATACCCTACAATTTCATCTCCGTGGTCCACAACCATTTTTTCGGCCACAGGTAGGTGCAGTTTCTATGGCATAGCTATCAAGCCATCACCTTGAGACCATCTATAAGAGACCAGACCGCTACACATTGTAATTTCTGTTTAATTTATGTTTTTAGATTTGGCTTTTCATACGAAAAAGGGTGAAGACGCTAAGCTTTTATTAAATCATCACTGTCCTGAAGATGGCCCAACACTAACCATTTAGACCACCGTGAACAACGATGGGACTATTGAAAGGGGCCGAAACATATGTCGACCTATAGAAAATTCAATTGTGTTTTTTCTAATTGTTATACATATAAACAACAACTAATATGTCTGAGGAAATTGTTAATTGCCGCACCCAATTGTCACAGAATGATTGCACTGATATGAATGGTATGAGTGAGATATGACAAAGCCCATCAGTATATATTTTTCTACAAAAATTCTTTTATCAGTACCTATTAAAGAGATTTATTTATATATATTTGTTACGGTTCTGTTTAAAAACTGTCTCTCCCTCAAGGTCACTGCTGTTGATTCACACACCAGTCTCCTAGCACCTGTACCTGTTGTGTCGTCAGACCTTAGAGAGAGGGGTAGTCAGTCTGTTACTCTGTTTCTTTTCTTCCCTACATCCAGAAATCAGTCCGTTTCATGGCACCCAGAGTCTGCTGATAGGTTTCACTGAAGCACCCTCAAAAATGAATTATAGTAGCCCAAGCAACCAGTCACCAAGGCTCCTGCTACAAATGCAGGCTTGGGCAGTGGCATAGAGTGGCACATTCCACATAGCAACCTAAAATTACAAGAGCATCCCTTCTGATGGTCCCAATCCTTTATCTACTGTAAAGTCTAAGCATTTAACCTGAGATAACAACTTGACATGTTTTCCCAAAAATCCGGGGGAGATGTGGCGTGATGGGGGATTCCTTCTTAGTGTTATCAGGACCGCTTCCATCTTCTACCGGCTACAATGAAGCTTGCTAGTGTCCATCCAGGCTCAGATAACATCCAGGCGCCGCACACGTGTGGTCGAGCAAAATTCAATTTCGCTGTAATTGCTATAGGGTGGGGGAAAAGAACAGACATGATTTAACTTCAAAAAGAACAGTTCCAGAATGGTGAAAGTAGTTCTAATATGTAGTGGAACTGTTAATGATAAGAAATGAAGGCAGTGCAATTTAGTTCCCGCTCAGGTCGACCTCTGCTCTTGGAGAATTTCATGTCTGACTTGGTCTTTCTTAGACTGTATGTTAGCTCCACTTTCTCCATCACCATTGGCCTTTGGCAGAGCTGGTTCTTGCTGGTAACAGCTTTCCTTGAACGCCCTTTAGTTACCAACCTTTGACCTGCCTACTGAGGTAAGGTCTCTGCGTATCTTGAAAGGACATAAGCTGGCTGCCAAGGTGTCAGCATCGATGGTACTCTTTTGCCGAATGAGGGCATGGGCACAGAGATCACTAAAGCAACCATGTCCATCCTTTAGCATAGAGCCCAAACACTCCACCGGACCGCGTGGATAGCTCAGGAGCAACGCATTTGTTCTGGAAGCAAAACAACGCAGTGCAACACAGCTTCGAATCCTGGGCTCGCCCTTAGAAACTGGCCCCTGGTGTTAATCGCATTATAAAAGAACAATTATAATCTTTTGTAGGTGGATAAGAAAAGGTCAATCTTCCAACAATGCGGGCCAGTGCAAAGGCAGCAGCTCATTGGGAGGGGAAAGCACCTGATGCCTGGCACTGACAATGGCTTACACTAGCTTAGCAAAGGATTTGTGTCAGTGTCTGCAGTGGGTGCCATGGCAGTCATTGAACCAGCAGTTGATGGCATTAGTGCTGAAGCAACTCGATGGCACTTATTCCGTCCGTCCGTCCATCTATCCATCCATCCAACCACATCCAGCCATGGAGCCACGTGTGTCCAGCACTGCACCTTACACTTTTCAACTTGCTAGCACTGTGTCACGGCCCTTCAGAGATTTAAGTGGCACCCAAGCCCCAAGCATACCAACACTACCACAGATGGAAGAAGAAAAGAAGGAAGACACTAGGTGGACAAGGAAGGAGCTATACACGAGGAAACACAGGAAGCAGAAATGGGGGAGGCAGAAACGGGAAATGAGTAGCAGGGGTAATTGAAGTAGTAATAGGAGTAGTAGCATTAGTGATAGCTGCAGTAAGAGCATGTGTTGTAGTATCAGTGGCAGTGGTAGAAATAGCAGGATGTGTAGTAGTAGCTGCAGTAGTAGTATTAGCAGTTATGGTAGCAGTGTCATTATCAGTAGTGCAAATAGGAGACGCGACAGTAGAAGTTGTTGAAGTAGTAGCAGGTAAAGAAGTAGCAGGTGTTTAAGTAGTCCTAGTCATAGTGTTAGTAGGAGTAGTAGTAGCAGTAGTACTAATATTAGTAGTAGCAGTAATGTCAGCAGTAGCTGCAAAAGTAGTAGTAGTAACAGTAGTAGCAGTAGTAACATCAGTAGAAGTGTTAGTAGTAGCAGTAGTAGCACCAGCATTATTAGCAGTAGAAGTAGCAGTAATGGCAGTAGTAGCATGTAGAAGAAGTAGCAGAGGTATTAGCAGTAGTAGTAAAAGTATTAGTAGTAATAGTAGTAACAGTAGCAGTAATAGCAGTAGCAGCAGCAGTACTAGTAATAGCAGTGGTAGTAGTAGTAATAGCAGTAGTAGCAACATTGGTAGTAGCAGCAGTAGTAGCAGTAGTAGCAGCAGCAGTAGCAGCCGTACTACTAGTTGTAGCAGTAGAAGACGCAGTAGTAGCAGCATCAGTAGCAGTAGTAGCAGCAGCAGCAGTAGCAGTGCTAGTAGTAGTAGCATCAGTAGTAGCAGTATTAGTAAGTCTGTAGTAGAATTAGTAGGACAGTAGTAGCGGTACTAATAGTAGTAGTAGCAGCAGCAGTAGTAGTAGCTGTAGTAGAAGTAGTAGCAGCAGTAGTAGTAGTAGCTGTAGTAGAAGTAGTAGCAGCAGCAGTGATAGTAGTAGTAGTAGCATCAGTAGTAGCAGTATTAGTAGGTCAGTAGTAGCAATAGTAGGACAGTAGTAGCAGCACTAATAGTAGTAGCAGCAGCAATAGTGGTAGCAGCAGCTGTAGTAGAAGTAGTAGCAGCAGCAGTAGTACTAGTAGTAGTAGTAGCAGTAGTAGTAGCAGCAGTAGTAGCATCAGCAGTAATAGTAGAAGTAGCAGTAATGGCAGTAGTAGCAGCAATAGTAGACGTAGAAACAGTAGCAGACGTATTAGCAGTAGTAATAATAGAGGTAGTAACGGTAGTAGTAGCAGCAGTAATAGCAGTATTCGCAGTAGTTGCAGCAGCAGTAGTAGTAGTAGCAGCAGCAGAAGTAGTAGTAGCAGTAGTAGTAGTAATAGCAGTAATAGCAGCAGCATTAGTAGTAGCAGCAGCAGTATTAGCAGTAGTAGCAGCAACGGTAGTAGTAGTAGCAGTAGTAGCATTAGCAGTAGTAGTAGTAGTAGCAGTAGTAGCATCAGCAGTAATAGTAGAAGTAGCAGTCAGCAGCAGTACTAGTAATAGCAGTGGTAGTAGTAGTAATAGCAGTAGTAGCAACATTGGTAGTAGCAGCAGTAGTAGCAGTAGTAGCAGCAGCAGTAGCAGCCGTACTACTAGTTGTAGCAGTAGAAGACGCAGTAGTAGCAGCATCAGTAGCAGTAGTAGCAGCAGCAGCAGTAGCAGTGCTAGTAGTAGTAGCATCAGTAGTAGCAGTATTAGTAAGTCTGTAGTAGCAGTAGTAGGACAGTAGTAGCGGTACTAATAGTAGTAGTAGCAGCAGCAGTAGTAGTAGCTGTAGTAGAAGTAGTAGCAGCAGTAGTAGTAGTAGCTGTAGTAGAAGTAGTAGCAGCAGCAGTGATAATAGTAGTAGTAGCATCAGTAGTAGCAGTATTAGTAGGTCAGTAGTAGCAGTAGTAGGACAGTAGTAGCAGCACTAATAGTAGTAGCAGCAGCAATAGTAGTAGCAGCAGCTGTAGTAGAAGTAGTAGCAGCAGCAGTAGTACTAGTAGTAGTAGTAGCAGTAGTAGTAGCAGCAGTAGTAGCAGTAGTAGCATCAGCAGTAATAGTAGAAGTAGCAGTAATGGCAGTAGTAGCAGCAATAGTAGACGTAGAAACAGTAGCAGACGTATTAGCAGTAGTAATAATAGAGGTAGTAACGGTAGTAGTAGCAGCAGTAATAGCAGTATTCGCAGTAGTTGCAGCAGCAGTAGTAGTAGTAGCAGCAGCAGCAGTAGTAGTAGCAGTAGTAGTAGTAATAGCAGTAATAGCAGCAGCATTAGTAGTAGCAGCAGTATTAGCAGTAGTAGCAGCAACAGTAGTAGTAGTAGCAGCAGTAGTAGCATTAGCAGTAGTAGTAGTAGTAGCAGTAGTAGCATCAGCAGTAATAGTAGAAGTAGCAGTAATGGCAGTAGTAACAGCAATAGTAGCCATAGAAACAGTAGCAGATGTATCAGCAGTGGTAATAGTAGTAGTAGCAGCAGTAATAGCAGTATTAGCAGTAGTTGCAGCAGCAGTAATAGTAGAAGCAGCAGTAGCAGTAGTAGTAATAGCAGTAGTAGCAGCAGCATTAGAAGTAGCAGCTGTAGTAGCAGTAGTAGCAGCAATGGTAGTAGTAGTAGTAGCAGTATTAGCAGTATTAACAGTAGGTGCCGCAGAGTAATGGTAACAGTAGTAGCAGTAAAAGTAATAGCAGTAGTAGCAGCAACAGCATTAGTAGTAGCAGCAGTAGTAGCAGTAATAGCAGTAGTAGCAGCAGTAGCATCAGCAATAGTAGTAGTAGTAGTAGTAGCAGTAGTAGCATCAGCAATAATAGTAGAAGTGGTAGTAATGGCAGTAGTAGCAGCAATAGTAGCCGTAGAAACAGTAGCAGACGTATTAGCAGTAGTAATAGTAGTGGTAGTAACGGTAGTAGTAGCAGCAGTAATAGCAGTATCAGCAGTAGTTGCAGCAGCAGTAATAGTAGTAGTAGCAGCAGCAGTAGTAGCAGTAGTAGTAATAGCAGTAGTAGCAGCAGTAGTATTAGTAGTAGCAGCAGTAGTAGCAGCAACGGTAGTAGTAGTAGTAGTAGTAGCAGCAGTAGCATTAGCAGTAGCAGTAGTAGTAGTAGCAGTAGTAGCATCAGCAGTAATAGTAGAAGTAGCAGTAATGGCAGTAATAGCAGCAATAGTAGCCGTAGAAACAGTAGCAGACGTATTAGCAGTAGTAATAGTAGTGGTAGTAATGGTAGTAGTAGCAGCAGTAACAGCAGTATTAGCAGTAGTTGCAGCAGCAGTAATAGTAGTAGTAGTAGCAGCAGAAGCAGTAGTAGCAGTAGAGGTAATAGTAGTAGTAGCAGCAGCAGCATTAGTAGTAGCAGCAGTAGTAGCAGTAGTAGCAGCAACGGTGGTAGTAGTAGTAGTAGCAGTATTAGCAGTAGTTGCAGCAGAGTAATAGTAGCAGTAGTAGCAGTAAAAGTAATAGCAGTAGTAGCAGCAACAGCATAAGTAGTAATAGCAGTAGTAGCAGTAGTAGCAGCAGCAGTAGCAGTAATAGCAGTAGTAGCAGCAGCACCAGTAGTAGTAGCAGTAGTAGTAATAGCAGTAGTAGCAGCATTAGTAGTAGCAGTGGTAGTAGCAGTTGCAGTAGTAGCAGTAGTAGTGTCAGCAGTAGTAGTAGCAGTAGTGGCAGTAGTGGCAGTAGTAGTGGCAGTAATAGTCTGTTTGATAATCCAACTCACGTAATTATGAGTCTATGCTGCATTGCCAAAAGGAAAATCAAGGAATGGGCTTCTGAAGCCAGAGAAACTCAGGCAATGACGAATCCCACTAATAGACGGCTGGTGATCATATCAAATAACCCATCAAGGACTATCATACTTGCTCTAAATCTACATCTCAAAGGGCACCCATTTCAAGAGCCCGGTTGGAGTGCCTATTGCTAGGTGCGGTCTTAAGCAGGAGGTCAGACCGGAGCTTATGTGCCAGGCCGGCTTCGAGGATATGGCTCACCTTCTCTTCTTTTGCCCTGCGTATGTCCATCTTAGGAGGAAGCACCTGGTTCCGTTACTTAAAGGTAGGGGCTTTAGGCAGTGCCGTCCAGCCCTATACTTGTCGCTGGATGCAGCTTCCCCCGCCATAGCCTGGCCTTTGTCACTATTTATTAGAAATGCTTGGAGACTTCGAGAACAGAAAAGGTTGATAGAAAATGAATATTTAGATGAGTTGCGGTCTTAAAGGTTTTAATATCATGTTTTATTAGTGGATAGTATTAACAATTAACTCTATGTACAGCATAGATCTGTGAAATAAGAACTGGCGGTATTTTATGTAAGTTCTTGTTTTATTAGTTCGGAGGTGGCATTAGAGCACATGTTTTTTTCCGTATTTCTGTGTACAAGATCTCGAAAAATGATGGCTATGGGAATTTGAACATGTATACAATCTTGTTCTGAACTGCTATATATTAAGGGTATGCTGCTGGTAGGTGGATTGTTTTATTACAGACTTGTTTTTATTGAATTTTAGCTAAGGCCTTTTTTCTCCAATTATGTAAACTTTAATATAATGATTATTTGTATTCTATTGTATGCATATTATGGCTGTATCTTTTTAAGGATTTTATTTATTCAAAATAAAGATTAACTCACTGTCGCGTGTCCACGCCAGACACACGCCGCAGCTCCCTATAGACTCCCTCCCAAACCACACACAGCGCAGCCACTTACCTGTCGCCATCTTCCTTCTTGGCAGCTGTATGACCTTCGGCTTTGGTCCCATGGGCATAGACTGGCTCATCCTGGTTTCGAGGGTCGCGCTCCGAAGGGCAAACCAGCTCCTGGGTTTAGCACATGCGCATTGTAACAGCAATGGCGCTGGTTGAACCAGGCATAAGGGAGCCACTATTTCGTGCCGCAGGCATATTTATATCGCCGGCCATAGCTGTCAAGCGCGTTTTATTGCGCTCTAGCAGTCAACCAGGTTGCTGCTCTTTTTTCCTTCTTTGTCCCCGCCTTGCTCTGCGCCAGTTGCCTTATGATCCTGTTCTGACTTTTCCTTACTTGCCCTTTTTCCCTGACCTTACTCCCTGCCTCATTTCTGCCTGCCTACCTACAACTGCCTGCTCATTTTCCTGTCTGCGTGCAATTATCTTATCAATTCCTGGCTGTCTGCCTGCCTCCATTGGACTTCCCTTGAGTATCCTGCTATTGGATTCAGGTACCTTCGCTGTGCCTCCCCGTCAGTGTTTCCCACTGTCCCTACACCACGAAAATACAGGGGAAGTATCCGCGTGGTGTGGGGGAGGTGGGTTGGGAACACTAGGTATCATATTCCTGGGGTTGTGTCTAGTCAATTTCCTGCATCACGAATGCAACGCGCCTGACGGCATATCGTGCAACGGATCACCGCGCCAGATCAGTTAGCAATAGCAGTAGTGTCCATCCCCCAAAGGCTCCCCTCATTGGCTGTACTCACCAGAGATGGGTGGGATGCATTTCTTTCCAAACGGAAGGCTGCAGCAGATCAGCCACCTGTCGCAGTCTGTATCCTGGGAACAATCCTTGGGAAAACCTGGAGCAGAAGGTGGAAGGTTTTCTGGAATGGAACATGAGATGGGAGTGAGCTGTGTGACATAGACCTCCTCCTTCCCTGCTGACCGCCTCTCCTCACCGCTCTTTTCATCTGCTCTGCGACTCTTACCCCTCACCCTTGCTCACTGTCTGCCCTCCCCACCCCTCACCGTTCCTGCCTCTTCCATAGCCGTCATTTCCTTTGGATGTTTGTGTCCCCCACCATGAGGCAATCCTTTTTGTTCTTACTGTTGCTTCCTTCCTCACTACTCCCTGCTTTACCCTTCTCTGCCCATCCTCGTCACATTTCTGCATGCCTCACGTGTCCAATCTCCCTTGAATTAGTCTTCATTCCTCCCTTCACTTCCACTTTCCCATCCATCACAGTTTTCCTTCCTTGTCCTCTCCTCACCTCTTCTCCTCTTTCATCCCATTTCTTTCCCCTTCTCTGTCTTCCTCACTACTCTCCAGCCCCCTCATTTCTTACACACTACTCTTCTCCCCTCTGGTTCACTTTCCATTTCTACCCACCTGTTGTTCTCCTCCAGCCTCACTTTTCCTGCCCCCCTTGAACTTCCCTCTCCGCATCTCACCTTTTCAACCTTGCCCTCTTTCCTCCTCTCCTTGCATCATCCCTCCTTTCATCTCCTTACATCACATTTCCTCTGCACCTTTTTTTCTCTACTTCTCTTCTGCCTATCCCTGTAATGACATCATCCCCCTTTTTCTCTATTGATGTACTCCCCTCCCCTCCCCTCTTTCTTCTCCTCTATCATCCTTCCCCTTTATACATGTCATCCCCTCTCCTCTTTTCTTTTCCCCTCTTCACGCAAGCTTTGTCACACCTGTCTAATCCCCACTCTCTTTCAGTCTTCTCCTCACTCTTTCAAACTCTTCTCCTCTCCTCCTCTATCCAACACCTCTTTTCTGTCCGACGCCCCATCTTTCCAAGACTTGCCACTTAGCCTTCTATTCTCCTCTCTTCAGTGTTCCACCTCTGCCACCCTTGCCCGCTTTCCAGCACCTCTTCTTCTTTTCCAACTGCTCGCAGCTCCTCCCCCGCGCCCATCCCCTCTCATCATGTCCCTAGCTCGCCCTCTCGTCTCTCATAATACCTCCCTCTACACTCATCATATCAGTATCCCTACACATTATCCCCACCAAAAATATCGCCGTACATATGGTCCTCCGTCTTGCCATAGGCGATATTTTTGGGGGGATAATTTGTGGGAGCGGCGGTTGCGGTTAAAAATAATGCAGGGGTTGGCAGGTGTCCTCCGCGGGGTCCATGGCTCAATATCGTCGCAAAAATATGGCGATATTTTTGCGGGCATATTAACACATGGAACCATCATATCAAGTCTACTCCTCCCTCTTCTCCTTTCTGATCTTTCCTTCTTTCCCCTATTTCTTTGTTTCCGTGCCTCTACTCCCCTTCATCTCTTCTGCTTTTCTGTCCTTGTCTACCTCCTCTCCTTGCATTTTTTTCCAACCTCTTCCTCTCTGCTCTCCCATTCCCTCTTTCCACTGAGCCTTCTTGCATCTACTCTTGTCATCATCCCCACCCTGAACCAGGTGCATAACAACCATCCATGCAGCCTCTGCACAATAGGGTGGGCCCAGACTCAGGGCCCCCCAGATTATCCTAATCTCCTTCTTTGGGGACTAACCTAGCTGGGGCCCTGATCACATTTTGCAGGGGGGTGCCACTCATTTTGTGAAGACCCTCCGCACTGCTGCCACTCTTTCCCCTGGACACCCTATATTTGCCACTTTTCTCTTTCAAACCCTTCTCGGTGTCTCATCTTGCTTTTGAATCTCGTTATTCTCCTACCCTCTGCCCGTCACTCCTTTCTTCTTCTCTATCTCTATTCCCCTTCCTGGATAAGCCTCTCCATTTCCTGTCCACCACTCTTATGCACTCATACACTTCCTTTCCACCCTCGACCTTGCAAGCTTCCCTCCCTGTCATTTTCAGCCCCTCCCGCTTGCCCCTCCTCTCCACCCTTACGCCATCCCATTCGCCTCCCTTCATCTTCCCTCTTGTCTCACATACACGGCCCTCCTTGCTCTCCTCTTTTCTTCTCCTTTGCCTATTATCCTCTCTGTGTGTGCATCAGCCCCCTTCCCGCTCTTTTTTTCCGTTTCTTAGATCGCCAGTTTTTTTTTAGATGAGTTTTTTTGCAGAATATTGTCTGCCGAAAAAGCTCATCAAATGTCTTTTTTATTTTGAGGGGGTTACGCCCCAAACTCCTCTTCCCTATTATCTAGTCCCTTTTACTCCACACCCCCTACCCCTAAAATCCCCTTACCGACCTCCCACCGCATATTTTTCTATGAGTTTTTCAGTCGAAATGTTTCAGCAAAAAACTCAGCGAAAAAAAAGCCTGGCGATGTAACAATACTGTACCTTTTTACCCTCTTAATTCCCCCCCCCCCCCCCCCCCCATCTCCCCATATAGCCCCGGCCCCCCTTTCCATCGCTTTCTCTTTCACTCTCATCTGTTTCCCAATATACTCTTCTCCTCTCTGTGTTGGACATGAATGCGAGGTCCTGCTAAACAGCTTCACTTTCAGAAAGTGCTGTGCACCTTCCAAAAGTGCTGTTAGTTGTGTCTACCCATGTGCACGCCAGGGGGTGCAAATGAGTCACTAACCCATAGTGAAACACACACATACTTTAGACGGTGGGTTCAGTGAAATAATATCGCGGGAATAAATATCGGTCTTGCCACAATATTTCTTGGCTGCCGTCAGAAAGCACATCCCACATATTCGAGGTTATTTTACTCATGTAATGCCAGTCTAACAATATTTGGGGAAAATACTGGATGGTGGTTGTGGAGTAGATAATATAGAACTACATCCTGTTTCAAGAACTGTATGTATTCCAGCTGTGTGTACCATCCATTTCAGGCAGCAGCTGGAAGAAGCCGGAAGCCTGCTTGCATTGCGGTCTCTCTCACCTGGACTCTTAGACGAGGCAGTGCTCCTGTAGGTGACTTCGTTTTTTTCTTCCCTGGTGTGGGATGTGCAAAAGAGAGTGCCACTTCTGTGGGGTTCTTTTACGGGGCCCCGGGCACTCTTTTAATATGCCTCTGGCACTGCTGGTGTCTAGCTTTCCCCATCAGCTTCCACACCCAACCATCTTCATTACTCCCCTTTCACATGCCCACATCCTCTTTATTCCCTACAACAACCCTACAATCCTCCTATATCCCCCACCCACACCACCATCATTGTATAGTCCCTGCCACACTCCCACCAACCTCAAATATTCCCTTCCAGATCCTGACATACCTCCTATGTTCCCTTCCACATTCCCCTCATCCTTCTGTGCTCCCCACCACACCCCATTATCCTCCTATCTCAGTTTCCAGCACACAACCATCCTCCAATGTCCCCCCCACAGCATCACCATCATCATTCTCCAATATTCCCTTCCACATCCTACCATCCTCCTACATTCCCTCCACACACCCACCATGCACCTATATTCACCGGCATACCCCCACCATGCACCTATTTTCATTCCCCTACACACACCTTCCACCCTCCTACATTACCCTCTACAACCGCATCATGCACCTATAGTCCCTTACACACACCCATCATACATCTATATTACCCTCCACATCACCATCATTTTTCTATGTTCCCCTACACATGCCACCATGCACCTATTTTCGCCTACACACATCCTCCATCCTCCTATTTTACCCTCCAGACTCCCATCATTCTTCTATGTTCCCCCACACATGCCACCATGCACCTATTTTCCCCTACACACAGCCTCCAATATTCCCCTAAACACCCCCACTATGAAACTATTTAATTGGAATACAGATAGGGAGGAATGATACATGAGGAGGGACACAGAGTCCGAAGCTTTTGCCAGGCACTGCTATTAGAAGACTGTCCATTGTTCACCTGCTACCAACAATGGGTAGTTAATACCACTAGTGCTGTGCCTGGCAAGTAAAGCCAAACTGTTGGCATTGCCAATGCTTGTTTTTGACTGAGTTTCCCTCATCCCACCCTTTCCACCCTGCAACACCCTGCAATTTGCGTGCACTTGTGTTGCCCTTTTCCTGACTACTATTGCTCATCAGGTCCCCTCTTGCCTAATCCTACCCTTCAGCCACTGAGCACTCACCATTGGACTGAGCCACTGCGGTGGCCAGTGCCGCCAGGAAAGCCACGAGCAGGGTCTGCATGGCTGCAAGGAACCCCACCAAAGAATGCTCAGGTAGGTCAGGGTCTGGCAGGCGAGATGCGCAAACTCCCCGGTGTGTTTATGAAGCGCAGCGGGCGGGCCTCCTGCATTTATCTGCCGGGGAGTGCCATGGAGACAGAGCCTGGCAACAATTGGTTCCCAACCCATCAATTATCAGAGCCATGCCGGGAAGAGGCGTGGCCTAGTGCTGAAGTTGACATTCGTCGAGGTGGAAGTTGACTTCTGATCCTGCCACCTTACACACTGTCAACAAGCGGTGTGATTCGAGTTGGTGGGATCACAGGAACTCCGGGAGTGCCTGGCACCCTGTGTAGGTGATGGTATCCAAGCAGACCACCTACCCTCCCACCCCCCATGCAGGGCTATCTCTCGGGGCCCAATCCCTTTCTAGGACAGCTGCCTTTCGTTTTCTGTCCTGTCAAGGTTGTGGTTATTTTTAGGCTGCTGTTCTTTGAGTTCTCGGATTTCTCCTTCCTGGTTACCGTCAGTGAACAGCAAAAGCCCCGCACAGTGGGACTTCAACAGTACATTCCACATAGGGGAGGGGGCCACATTGTTTTCAAAGCTTCAGGCTGCCGTTGACAACCACACGGAGGCCCCACGCGAGCCCGCGTGCTTCCTCGATCCTCCAGTGATGAGCAGTGCCGCGCCCCCTGGGAACCGGTTCCTCAGGCCTGCAAGGAGAGCAGCCTCGACCCTGTGCTGGGGGTCACCTGATGTTGCAGGCTCCTCCTCCTCCAAGCCAGGCAAGTCTCTCAGGTGGCCGCAACACGCGCAAGGCACTCCAACGTGCTGGGGGTACAAGAGGACCTTACACCCACCCTCAAAGAAATGCATGAATGACTGTCGCAAACACACGTATAGTGCTAAATGTAGTTAAGAAAATATATTGCTGTGAATTTGATAACACGCTGTTGTTGTAATTAGATTTAATTAATTCGTTCATAGCTATATTTTCTTTTCATTTAAATTAATATATATTTATATGCATTTTCTGATTAGTTTGCTGTGTTCGATTTGTAGAAGGTTTTCGTTTTAAACCATACATTTAGTTGCACTACAAATGTTCAAGTTTGTTCACAGTTTTCATCAAATCAGTGATCAAAAGAAAAGACTTGCGCCCTTTTTTGTGTCTCCCTTTCTGCTCTCCTCGCGCCCTCCAGACTTACCAGTCTTATAAGTTAGGTAAAGCCAAAAAAAAGGGCTGGACCCCACAGACAGATGTGTGCTGCCAAAGCAGAAGAGATACAGCCATTATTTGACAGTCTGTTTGAGCTGATGGCAGCCCTCTGCCAATGTCAGCAGATGAAACATGCAGTGGCAAAGCCAATACGTCTTGCTTTGCAAAGGTAAAGGGAACAATTATTTTTGTAAGCTACAACGAAAAGTCACAGTCTACATTGGCAAAAGCTAGGTATATTGGGATTGGCAATTCTTGATTTTGAAAGTGCCCATTATTTCTGTAACCCACTAAGTCAAATTCAAATTTATTAGATCAGATTTCTCCATTAACAATAAAAACAAACAATAGAAACGACTCAATATAAACACCAAATGAAACCAATACCCTGCATGCTAAAAACAACCCAGCCTCAGCCCGTAATATCACACAGTTCATAACGCATCCTTCATCCCGGACTAATTCTGGGTAAACCCTGTAAAAAACGCATAGACATACATAATTCTAGCACGGCGTAACATGGGACACTTGACATAATCACACAAATTGAGGGTGAAATCGACATTGTTGCAATTCATAATATAACACAGCAGTTGCGACTAATGTTTGTGATAAAGTACGGTTTTAACAATTTCTTACGTAAGTTCATAAAACACAAATCAGTAAAAAGTGACATAAGTCTTCCAGGGCGGCCATGTTGCAAAAACAGATATTAGACAAAGCCCCTGACCCACATTTAATGCGAGTGTTCAGGGGGAGTATATTCAAAGGTACCATCAGAACTGCCCTCTGAATTTTCGGTGATGGGAATTTACATACTTCTCCTACCAGATTGTCACATCGCAGTGCGGAGAACAGTCTCAAAGAATTCAAAGTGGATGCCGTTTTCCAATCCTCCTCTCGATCGGCACTGAGGTCTCTGTGTCTCAATGTAGCCTTCTGGGCAGTCAAATGGAATTGCGACAACATGTTCACATTGGCTGACCCCCACTTCCTGAACAAATTACAGCCTTCAATATTCCAACTGTATCCCTTGCAGAAGCGTGACCTTGCAAATTCGATGAAGGTACATTTTGGGTTCACAACTTCCCCCATAAAAACTTTCATAGAAAAGGAACACAATATGAACATTGCCTGAGTTTAATATTTTGGCATCCCAAGTTCAAGTCGCTGTGCTCTATTGGGTGTGCCTGGCGGGAGGCCAAGTAGTTGTTTAAAAATGTAATTCTGTAGAGCCTCCAACCTGTTAAGTCAGACAATGGGGACTCTATAAATAGTGCAGAGTATAAGCAAAGTTATTGATATGATATGGCATTTATAACGCGCCCATACACAAGTGTTTCAAGGCGCGAAGAGGCATGGGAGGGGAACAGAGGCAAGACAGAGACAAACGATCTTACTAGGCCAGGTCACATTGAGATTGTGCAAGTGCAGGGGAGGGGGGAAGGGAAAAAGTGCAGGGCAAGGGGGAGGGGGAAGGGCAGTACATAGGAAATGGTAAAATAAATAAGACAATAATAAATAAAGAGTGTGGCCAGCTGGTGGCAAGTGCAAGGGTAAGTGCAGACATCAGGTGTCAAGTGCTGGTAGGGAGCTGTAGTCATACAGAAACAGTCCCCAAGTGCAAGGGTTGCCATGGGGGCAGTGCAGGAGTGCAACTGGCGGGGAGGGGACCTGGGCCAGAGATCAGAGGGTAGCCAGGTAACCAGTGCAGTTTCAGTTTCAGCCAGGAGATCAGCAGCAGAGAGGAGGAGAGAAAGCAGAAGCAAAGAGGTAGGTCTTGAGGTGCTTCCGGAACCGGAAATGGTTCTCCTCAAGTTTCAGAGAGGCAGGGAGGCTGTTCCAGAGGGAGGCCCTGAACAGCAGTCTTTCCAGTGTGAGCTGGCCTCGATATGTTTATTGTTGCTGTGATGGAAAATTCATAACTCACCAGCAAAGGTATTTAACTTGCATGTGATGAATGGCGAACATGCATTTCACTACTTGCCATCAAGGTTGCTGTTCTTCCAGGGACAAGAATCCCCAGGGTGTCTTTTGATCTCTGATATTTTTCTTACAGAGAATAAATATTACACTGCATTTCAATCTGTAAGCGCATGTGGTATGAACACATTTCATTTTTCCAAATATGTACATTGATTGTGGTTACCTAGATTACTCATTGGGGCACACAAATCACCTGCGTGAAGCGCTGCTCCAAGTCCATTTGTAGCAGTTGGGAGCTGCGGATAGTTGGTAGTGCAGTCATGAACAAAATGTTGCTGTGCAATTCATTTGTTTCTTTCGATATTACCTCCATCCAATAGCAGATTTTGGAGGAGGACGTATGAGCTCCGCAGGCAATCCTTGCTTGCTAACATGCCCACGTGATGTCTCCACCTATCCCAGCAAGAATTGAAAGAGTAACACTTTGTGAGACTACACAGCCATTGTCCACTTGGTATTAGGTAACCCACCTTTTGGTATAGGTCTGTACTGCACACGTTGGCAGTGTGACTGAGCAGCCAGGCCTATCTCAAGAGGGGTAAATGTGAGCTGTAGAGCTGTAGCAATGAAATTCACAAATACGAGTAGCCAAGTAACACTTGTACTCAAGGTTTCAGTTATAAGTAGTTATTTATTTATTTAACATCATTGTTTAAATAAGCATTGTTTAAAAAGGGCAAGATAGGTAACAATCAAATACACTTTAAATTACTTTTCCAGAATCAGCATAAGTTTAGTGGATCCTCTTAAGAGATGCTTTTTACACACTTCCTGCACCCAGAGGTGACTACATTCACAAGGACAGAGATGGCATTTATAAATCACTATTTATACTTTGCAGATTCTGAGGGTGCCGGAAGGAAGGTTAAAGGAAGGAAAAGGGTTACACAGGTTCTCAGGGCATGAGAGTATACTCAAATCTTCCAATGAAGTCTAGACAAATCCTTTTCCAGCAATAACAGTCTAAAAACAAGTTACCACCTATGAGGGACAGAAATATCAAAGTCAATGGACTAGAAAAGTCTGCATGGGGCAGGACACCCAAAGTCAATTGGAGCACAGTGTATGGAGCTGCAGCACTTCGTAGTTAGCAAAGTCGTGCACAAAGTTAGAGTTTTTTTAGAAATCACTGGTAGGGTCAGAAGCTGCTACACTTGATAAAAGCAGAGTTAGGATCAACTCTAAGGTAAGCCAATGCAAGTCTCAAGTGAGAAGAGCACAGCTCAAAGACACTGAGGTAAGTACCCCAAGTCTAAACAGTACCTCTTGTTTGAAGAAGAGTGGTCCAGCTGGATTCTGTCCTGTTGCAGCGATGCAGATCCTGGGTTGAACCCAGTGGGTTTCTGAGCCTCAGTTGTGGGGTCAAGAGGGAGGATGTCTGGAGGTCTCTTGCAGCACCAATTTGGAGGTCGTCAGCAGCTCAGAGCTCTTTTTGGATCAACAGCACTTTGCGGTTTCAGTGCACAGTAAACGGCACCACCGCGGATCTTAGATCCCGGTTGGGTTTCCTTCACTCCTTGAGTGCAGCACTCTGGTGAGGGGACTGGAGCTCTGGTCATCCTGCTTCTGCAGGGTTCTTGGGAGACACCTGGAGTTTCTGGCTGGATTGCAGATGTTTCACACAAATACAGATTTCTCGATCCCAGGCACTTGGTTCTTGCAGCAGCAAAGAAGTACAGCCTATCAGGGAGGATGATCCAGTGGAGTTCGTCTCAGGGTTAGTTGGTCCCACAAACCCAAGGGAAGAAGCCGTAATTTCCAGAGCTTCTATTGTTGATCAGGAAAAGACGTTTCAGCAGAGCAGCAGGGCTTCACTGGCCAATTCAAAGATCCAGGAGGATGCAGCAAGCTTTGTTCACGGTTTCTTCATCAGGTGTTCTTCCCAGTGGTCTACTTTGACTCTAGTCCCAAAACCCTCACCTTTTAAGCAAGTTTCTCCCATTCATGCACAGTCTCTGCTGTCAATCCCACAGCAGGGTGGCATCCAATCAGGACTGGTTGCATTTAGGCACTCTTAGAGACAAAGGAGAGGGAAGTTTCGGGAACCCCCCTCACTTCCTGCCCTTCCAGGCACACTGAGCTATAGGCGAGTTTCAGGACTGAAGCCCTCCAAACAGAAAATGAACAAATGGCTCAAACCTGACTTGGTGCTCAGAGTAAAACCCAAGAAAGACCTCACAAACGGAAAATGGCTAAAAAAGAAGACTGGGGCCTTTTTGACAAGGTGGTCATCCATGGGTGCTATACTGCAACCGAGGATTCAGCCTATGGTAGAAAAGCACAATGGTAGGAAAATTAAACCACTGCCATCATTCATTTAAAGTAGTGAGGGTAACATACAAATGTTACATGAGAATGTAGGATAAGGGGCTACTAGGTAACCCCCCAGCACTCCACATAAGATGGTGTGTGCTGGACCTACAAAGAGAAAAGGTAAGTAAAGTCAAATTCACTTTACTATTCTTGTAAACAGTCATTCACACAAGAAAACGGTATTTAAACCTTATGAGAAATCTAGAGGATTTATCTGTGACACTGCACTGAAGGTGCTGTGTGTCACCATACAAATGTTTGTCAGACTCCAAAAACAGAGGGACCACATAATCCACATTAGGTCAAAAACACACGAGAGAGTGAGCAAAAGGTCTCACTCAATTCAGGATTAAAATTACAAAGTCCTAAAGTCCAGCAAAAGAGCTGGGGGTCTCTAAGGTTGAAGGGAATTAGCACAGAAATTAGAATTCTTCCTAACATCGCCCTGCTGTGAATGCGCCACTGTTACAATGGCTTTCCAGCTTGTTAGACCAGGAAATGGTGAACAGTGCCAATACACAGATTACAGACTTTTTCCGGTCCAAGAAACTTGACCAGATGCACATGGAGGGGGCCTGTGGACTGACTAGTAACAGACATTGACAGCCGGTAGAGATTGAATTTGATGCTGTTCCAAACTTGTGACCATCGATTTTGCCATCTAACTCACCGTCGTACTCTGGCCATTTGGTGATCCTATTTCTCCAAGCAAAACAAAGCATCAGCTACGGAGGACTTGAAGAGCTTGAACGATTCCCTGGAGTCTGTGCTGGATTCTCCATCACTGTTCTTTGGGCAGTTTTCTCAGGTTCCAGTTTGGGTTTGACTCGACCAAATACCTCTGTCCCTTTTAACCCCTTCCTGCTTGCCGGCCAGACCCCATGATTTGGCTAATCTGGATATTGCCTATTTATCTGCAATCAGTTTGGTGTTAAATTCATTAGTTAGACAGTACAGCAATGTTAGGATGGAACAAAAGGGTTATACAGTGGTCTTAAGGTCTATCAGAACTAAACTAGCCTCATTGAAAGATTCGTTGGTTCGGCTAAACGCCCAAGAGTAGATTTCATAAGACTACACCTTTTAACACATTTTCTGAGGAGGGGTCTTGTTTAAGTAACTAATGTTCAAGTGGTGGGCGGTCTAGGGTCTAGGGTTTTAGAATGTGCCCATGCCTCAGATGGTTCACTAACTACAAATTTAGCTTCTGTTAATCCAGAGTGCTAGGCTGAGACCTCCGGAGAAGGAATGCCGGAATAATTACATGGGAGAAATTACAATCCGCTTCACTCCAAAAAATCCAAGAATAAAAAATGGTTTTCCTAAAAACACGAGCTCCACGACATTTGTATGTTCACTAACCGTCCCTGTGGCACTCGTTCAATAAGAATCAAGACAATGCACCTGGGGCATGGGCTCCACTTCACGAGTCCTCAAAGAAACGAGTGAAGAAAGGTACCAGGATTGCTGTTCAGGGTGAGGGTATACTACTTTTCTATCTAGACCTATAACCTTAGATCCATCATTGGGTGCCAAAATATCAGGAGTCCTTGCCACAAGTGTTATCAATTTGTTGATGTCCTCTGTTCAAAGCATTGATGTTCCTTCATCTTAACCGAACAGTTCCAATATCTCTCAAGAGGAATCAATAACTACGCCTGGCGTCATCCTATCAGAAGCATACAAGAGTCAGTCTCGTGCAAGGAATCTGCCCCAGGTGGTGTCTGCAATTAAGAATAAATTGAAGTCTCCTGGTGTCTCAAATACGCATTTTAATTCTTCGTGGCCAATACGTTGTATTCATTTGCATACTGGAACTTCGATAGTTTTTAATTCGGTCTTACATTCTGTCGTTGCTGCATGGTACTCTACGACTAAGACTGATCAATTCTAAAGATATTGATTGAATTCAATTGAAGGATGATTCTAGGCCAGATCTTGTACTATTGCATGTTCCGTCTCGCATTGTATAGGAAATGCTCATGGCGGGATCTGATATTTTCGTATCCATGGATATGACTTATTTCCGCATGATAAGGATCAGGAATTCAAGCCTGTAACTAAATCATTGTTTGTTGAATATGGTAATTGTAGAAAGTCCAACTGTTTGTCAGGCTTGAAGCTAAAGGTCTGCTACAAGAAAGAGACTCAAGAAACAAGCATTGGCAATGGCGATAGTTTTGACATTTACTGCTGTTCTTTGCATTTTGCATTTATAGGCACCAGGGTGCAAGGAGAAGAGTGCAAAGTTTTAAAGCAGGATGTGATAAGGGGCATGGGTGTGCAAGAGAATGAGATAGAAGGAGAATAGAGCAATGACGCAAACAAATGCAGAGAGGGTGCCATGGATGATGAGCTGGAGGAAACATGAGTGAGAAAGCTTGAGTGTGAGAGGGTAAGAAATAAAGCAAGTGTGTGAGAGGGGGTAGAGAGTGGGGGTGGGGTAGATGGGTGAAGGTGGGAGGGGTTACAGAGAGTGCGGGTTGGGGGTGCTGGTGGTAGACAGGGTAGGGTGCGCAGGGGTAGAGAGAGCAGGGGTAGGGTGAGTGGGGTAGGGAGCGCCCTCCCAAACTACAATCCTAATGCAGTCCATACAGCTAAGTGATCATCCGGGAATAGACACAGCTGTGGTGAGCGTTATTCAGTGCAGTGATACAGGAGGCACACATGAAGGTTTTATTCTTTCTGTGCCACAGTGATACAGTCAGATGCCAGGGAACGCTTCTTCCATGAGTGTCCCAGAGATACAGGAAGACATCACTGCCTGGCAGGGTCCTATATTCCAAGCAGTGATGATGTCAGATCACAAAGGACTAATGCCAGGGAACGCTTCTTCCATGAGTGTCCCAGAGATACAGGAAGACATCACTGCCTGGCAGGGTCCTATATTCCAAGCAGTGATGATGTCAGATCACAAAGTACTAATGCCAGGGAACGCTTCTTGTGCACACCCTTATTTCTTTCTGTTTCATCCTGTGCACCGCTTCCTTCCAGTGCACCCTTTTAATTCCTTCTGCTCCCTTCCTGTGCACCCTCTTAATCCTTCTGTGCACCCTCTTATTCCCTTCTGCTCCCTTTGTATGCACCCCCTTTGCCCCAATATTCCCTTCCACTTCCTTCCAGTGCAACCCTTACTCCCTTCTACTTTCTTCGCGGGCAACCCCTTATTCCATTCCACGCCCATCCCATGCACCCTCTTATTCCCTTCTGTTCCCTTTCTGTGTACCCCCTTATATCCTTCTGCTCCCTTTCTATGGCCCCTTTAGTCCCTTCTACCTTCTTCCCCTGCAGCCTCTTATTCCCTTCTGCTCCCTTTCTGTGCACCCCTTATTACCTGCTGTTTCCTTCCGGTGCACCCTCTTATTTCCTACCGCTCCCTTTGAGCGCACCCCTTATTCTTTTGTACTTTATTCCCATGCACCTTCTTATTCCCTTCTGCTCCCTTCCCGAGCAGGCGCTTATTCCCTTGTACTTTCTTCCTGTCTATCTGTGCACCCCTTAATTCCTTCTGCTCCATTCCCATGCACCCTCTTGTTACCTTCTGCTACCTTTCTGTGCATCGCCGCCTTATTCCCTTCTGCTCCCTTTCTGTGACCCCCTTATTCCCTTCTACTTCTTCCTGTGCACCCTCTTATTCCCTTCTGCTCCCTTTCTGTGCACCCCCTTATTGCCTTCTACTTTCTTACTGTGCACCCTCTTATTCCCATCTGCGTCCTTCCCGTGCACCCTCTTATTCACTTCTGCGCCCTTTCTGTGCACCCCCTATTCCCTTCTACTTTCCTCCCATTTGTTATTTCCTTCCATGTCCTTCACGTGCACCCACTTATTCCCTTCTGCTCCCTTTCTGTGCACCCCTTATTCCCTTCTACTTTCTTCCCGTGCACCCACACATTTCCCTTCTGCTTTCTTCTTGTACCGACTTATTCACATCTGCTTCCTTCCTGTGTACCCCTTAATCACTTCTGCTTCCTTCCTATGCACCCCCTTTTTCCCCTTCTGCTCCCACTCTGTGCACCCCCTTATTTCTTTCTGCTCCCATCCCATTTACCCACTCATGTCCTTCAGTTTTCGCCCTGTGTGCCACTTCCTTCCCATGCATCCCCTTATTCCCATCTACTTTCCTCCCATGCACCCCCCTATTCACTTCTGCTCTCTTTCTGTGCACCATTTATTCCCTTCTGCTCCCTTTCTGTGCACCCCCTGATTCCCTTCTTCTTCCTTCCTGTGCACCCGCTTATTCCCTTCTGCTCCCTTTCTCTGCACCCTTTATTCCCTTCTACTTTCTTCCAGTGCACCCTCTTATTCCCTTCTGTTCCCTTCCTGTGCACTCCCTTATTCCCTTCTGCTCCCTTTCTGTGCGCCCCTTATTCCCTTCAACTTTCTTCCTGGGTACACCCTTATTTCTCTCTGCTCCCCATGTACCCACTCATTCCCTTCTGTTTTCGTCCTGTGTACCAATTCCTTCGCATGCACTCCCTTATTCCCTTCTACTACCTTCCTGTGTATCCCTTTATTCCCTTCTAAAGTCTTCCTGTGCACCCACTCTTCCCTTCTGCTTCCTTCCCTTGTACTCCCTTCCTACCTTCTACTTTCTATCTGTGCACCCTTAATTCGTTCTGCTCCTTTCCCATGCACCCTCGTGTTCCCTTCTGCTACCTCTCTGTGCACCGCCTTATTCCCTTCTGCTCCCTTTCTGTGCACCCCCTTATTCCCTTCTACTTCTTCCTGTGCACCCTCTTATTCCCTTCTGCTCCCTTTCTGTGCACCCCCTTATTCCCTTCTACTTTCTTACTGTGCACCCTCTTATTCCCATCTGCTTCCTTCCCGTGCACCCTCTTATTCACTTCTGTGCCCTTTCTGTGCACCCCTTATTCCCTTCTACTTTCTTCCCGTGTACCCACACATTTCCCTTCTGCTTTCTTCATGTACACACTTATTCACATCTGCTTCCTTCCTGTGCACCCCTTAATCCCTTCTGCTTCCTTCCTATGCACCCCCTTTTTCCCCTTCTGCTCCCACTCTGTGCACCCCCTTATTTCTTTCTGCTCCCGTCCCATTTACCCACTCATGTCCTTCAGTTTTCGCTCTTTGTACCACTTCCTTCCCATGCACCCCCTTATTCCCATCTACTTTCCTCCCATGCAACCCCCTATTTCCTTCTGCTCCCCTCCTGTTCACCCTTGTATTCCCCTCTGCTCCCTTTCTGTGCATCCCCTAATTCTTTTTGACTTCCTTCTTGTGCACCCACTTATTCACTTCTGCTTCCTTCCTGTGCACCTCCTTATTACCTTAAACTTTCACCCTGTGCACCCCTTAATCCCTTCTACTCCATTCCCCTGCACCCTCTTATCCCCTTCTGCTTCCTTTCTGTGCATGCCCTTATTCCCTTCTACTTTCTTCCCATGCACCACCTTATTACTTTCTGCCCCCTTTATGTGACCCCCTTATCCCCTTCTACTTCTTCCTGTGCACCCTCTTATTCCATTCTGCTCCCTTTCTGTGCACCACTTATCCCTTCTACTTCCTTGCCATGAACCCTCTTATTCTCTTCCGCTCCCTTCCTGGGCACCCTCTTATTCCCTTCGGCTCCCTTTCTGTTCACCACCTTATTCCCGTCTACTTTCTTCCCATGCACCCTCTCATTCCCTTCTGCTCCCTTCCTGTGCACCCTCCTAATCCCTTCTGCTCCCTTTCTGTGCACCCGCTTATTCCCTTCTGCTTCCTTCCAGTGTTCACCCTTATTCCCTTCTGCTTCCTTCCTGTGCATCCTCTTATTCCCTTCTGCTCCCCTTCTGTGCACCTCATATTCCCTTCTACTTTCTTCCCATGCACCCTCTTTTTCCCTTCTGCTTCCTTCCCATGCACCCTCTTGTTCCCTTCTGCTCCCTTTCTGGGTACCTCCTATTCTCTTCTACTTTCGTCCCATGCACCCCCATATTCTTTTCTTCTTCCTTCGCATGCACCCTCTGATTCCCTTCTGCTCCCTTTCTGTGACCCCTTATTCCCTTATACTTTCTTCCCATGTGCCCTCTTATTCCCTTCCCGTGCACCCACTTATTCCCCTGTGCTCCATTTCTGTGCACCATTTTATTCCCTTCTGCGCCCTTCCCATGTACCCTCTTAATCCATTCCACTCCCTTTCTGTGCATCCTTTATTCCCTTCTACTTTCTTCCCCTGCACCTTCTATTCCCTTCTGCTTCCTTCCCGTGCATCCTCTTATTCCCTTCTGCTCCCTTTCTGTGCAACCGCTAATACCTTATACGTTCTTCCAGTGAACCCCCTTATTTCCTTCTGCGTCTTCCCGTGTACCCACTCTTTTCCCTTCTGCTTTCTTCTTGCACTCCCTTATTCACATCTGCTTCCTTCCCGTGTACCGCCTTACTCCCTTCTGCTTCCTTCCCATGCACCTCCTTGTTTCCCTTCTGCTCCCTTTCTGTTCACACCCTTATTTCTTTCTGCTCACTTCCCGTGTACCCACTCATTCTCTTCTGTTTTCGTCCTGTTCACTGGTTCCTTCCCATGCACCCCCTTATTCCCTTCTACGTTTTTCATAAGCACCCACTTATTCCGTTCTGCTTTCTTCCAGTGCAGCCCTTTATTACCTTCTGCTTCCTTCCGTTTTACTCCCTTGTGCTCCATTTCTGTGCATCCCCTAATGCCCTTCTACTTTCTTCCCATGCACCCACTTGTTCCCTTTTGCTTCCTTCCCCTGCAGCCCCTTATTAGCTTGTACTTTCTTCCTGTGCACCTACATATTCCCTTCTGCACACTTCCTATGCACCTTCCTAATCCCTTCTCCTCCCTTTCTGTGCAGCCACGTAGTCCCTTCTGCTTCCTTCCAGTGCACACCCTTCTTCCATTCTGCTACCTTCACGTGCACTCTCTTATTCCCCTTTTCCCCCTTTCTGTGCACCCCTTATTCCCTTCTATTTTCTTCCCGTACATCCTCTTTTTCCTTTCTGCTCCCTTATCATGCACCCTCTTATTCCCTTCTGCTGCCTTTTTGTGCACCCTTATTCCATTCTACTCTCTTCCTGTGAACCCCCTTATTCCTTTCTACTTCCTTCGCATGCACCCTCTAATTCCCTTCTGCTTCCGTCCAGTGCACATCCTTATTCCCTTCTGCTTTCTTCACGTGCACCCTCGTATTCCCTTCTGCTCCCTTTCTGTGCACCCCTTCTCCCATCTACTTTCTTCCCATGCACTCTCTTTTTCCCTTCGGCTCCCTTCCAGTGCACCCTCTTATTCCCTTCTACTGCATTTTTGTGCACCCCTTATTCCCTTCTACTTTCTTCCTGTGCACCCCTTATTACTTTCTACTTCCTTTGCATGCACCCTCTAATTTCCTTCTGCTCCCTTTCTGTGCACCCCTTATTCCCTTCTGCTTTCTTCCTGTGCACCCTCTTATTCCCTTCTGCTCCCTTTCTGAGCACCCATTATTCCCTTTTTTCTTTCTTCCCATGCACCCTCTTAATCCCTTCTGTTCTCTTCCTGTGTAACCTCTTATTCCATTCAGCTCCCTTTTTGTGCACTCCTCATTCCCTTATACTTTCTTCCCATGCACCCTCTTATTTCCTTCTGCTCCCTTTCTGTGCACCCCTATTTCTTTCTGGTCCCTTTCTGTGCACCTCCTTATTACCTTCTACTTTCTTCCCATGTACCCTCTAATCCCCTTTTGCTTCCTTCCAGTGCACAGCCTTATTCCCTTCTACTTTCTTCCTCTGCACCCCCTTATTCCTTCCTGCTTCTGTTGCATGCACCCTCTTATTCCCTTCTGCTCCCTTTCTGTGCACCCATTATTCCCTTTTACTTTCTTCCCATCCACCCTCGTATTCACTTCTGCCTCCTTTCCGTGCACCCTCTTATTCCTTTCTAATCCCTTTCTGTGCACTCCTAATTTCATTATACTTTCTTCTTGTGCACCCTTGTATTCCCTTCTGCTTCCTTCCTGTGCACCCTCTTATTCCCTTCTGCTCCCTTCATGTGCACCCTCTTATTCCCTTCTGCTCCCTTTCTGTCCATTCTTTATTCCCTTCTACTTTCTTCCCGTGTACCCACACATTTCCCTTCTGCTTTCTTCTTGTACCCACTTATTCACATCTGCTTCCTTCCTGTGTACCCCTTAATCCCTTCTGCTTCCTTCCTATGCACCCCCTTTTTCCCCTTCTGCTCCCACTCTGTGCACCCCCTTATTTCTTTCAGCTCCCGTCCCATTTACCCACTCATGTCCTTCAGTTTTCGCCCTGTGTACCACTTCCTTCCCATGCACCCCCTTATTCCCATCTACTTTCCTCCCATGCAATCCCCTATTTCCTTCTGCTCCCCTCCTGTGCACCCTCGTATTCGCCTCTGGTCCCTTTCTGTGCATCCCCTAATTCTTTTTGACTTCCTTCCTGTGCACCCACTTATTCACTTCTGCTTCCTTCCTGTGCACCTCCTTATTACCTTATACTTTCATCCTGTGCACCCCTTAATCCCTTCTGCTCCATTCCCGTGCACCCTCTTATCCCCTTCTGCTTCCTTTCTGTGCATGCACTTATTCCCTTCTACTTTCTTCCCATGCACCCCCTTATTACTTTCTGCCCCCTTTATGTGCACCCCCTTATTCCCTTCTACTTCTTCATGTGCTCCCTCTTATTCCATTCTGCTCCCTTTCTGTGCACCACTTATCCCTTCTACTTCCTTGTCATGAACCCTCTTATTCTCTTCGGCTCCCTTCCTGGGCACCCTCTTATTCCCTTCGGCTCCCTTTCTGTGCACCACCTTATTCCCGTCTACTTTCTTCCCATGCACCCTCTTATTCCCTTCTGCTCCCTTCCTGTGCACCCTCCTAATCCCTTCTGCTCCCTTTCTGTGCACCCGCTTTTTCCCTTCTGCTTCCTTCCAGTGTTCACCCTTATTCCCTTCTGCTTCCTTCCTGTGCATCCTCTTATTCCCTTCTGCTCCCCTTCTGTGCACCTCATATTCCCTTCTACTTTCTTCCCATGCACCCTCTTTTTCACTTCTGCTTCCTTCCCATGCACCCTCTTGTTCCCTTCTGCTCCCTTTCTGTGTACCTCCTATTCCCTTCTACTTTCGTCCCATGCACCCCCATATTCTTTTTTTCTTCCTTCACATGCACCCTCTTATTCCCTTCCCGTGCAATCACTTATTCCCCTGTGCTCCATTGCTGTGCACCATTGTATTCCCTTCTGCACCCTTTGCATGTACCCTCTTATTCCATTCCACTCCCTTTCTGTGCATCCTTTATTCCCTTCTACTTTCTTCCCCTGCACCTTCTATTCCCTTCTGCTTCCTTCCCGTGCATCCTCTTATTCCCTTCTGCTCCCTTTCTGTGCAACCGCTAATCCCTTCTACGTTCTTCCAGTGACCCCCTTATTTCCTTCTGCTTTTTCCCGTGTACCCACTCTTTTCCCTTCTGCTTTCTTCTTGCATTCCCTTATTCACATCTGCTTCCTTCCCGTTTACCGCCTTACTCCCTTCTGCTTCCTTCCCATGCACCTCCTTGTTTCCCTTCTGCTCCCTTTCTGTGCACACCCTTATTGCTTTCTGCTCCCTTCCCGTGTACCCACTCATTTCCTTCTGTTTTCGTCCTGTTCACTGGTTCCTTCCCATGCACCCCCTTATTCCCTTTTACGTTTTTCCCAAGCACCCACTTATTCCCTTCTGCTTTCTTCCAGTGCAGCCCTTTATTACCTTCTGCTTCCTTCCTGTGCACCGTTTTACTCCCTTGTGCTCCATTTCTGTGCATCCCCTAATTCCCTTCTACTTTCTTCCCATGCACCTACTTGTTCCCTTTTGCTTCCTTCCCCTTCACCCCATTATTAACTTGTACTTTCTTCCTGTGCACCTACATATTCCCTTCTGCACACCTCCTATGCACCTTCCTAATCCCTTCTCCTCCCTTTCTGTGCAGCCACGTAGTGCCTTCTGCTTCCTTCCAGTGCACACCCTTCTTCCATTCTGCTACCTTCACCTGCACTCTCTTATTCCCCTTTTCCCCCTTTCTGTGCACCCCTTATTCCCTTCTATTTTCTTCCTGTACACCCTCTTTTTCATTTCTGCTCCCTTCCCATGCACCCTCTTATTCCCTTCTGCTGCCTTTTTGTGCACTCTTATTCCCTTCTACTCTCTTCCTGTGCACCCCCTTATTCCTTTCTACTTCCTTCGCATGCACCCTCTAATTCCCTTCTGCTTCCTTCCAGTGCACAGCCTTTTTCCCTTCTGCTTTCTTCACGTGCACCCTCGTTATTCCCCTCTGCTCCCTTTCTGTGCACCCCTTATTCCCATCTACTTTCTTCCCGTGCACTGTCTTATTCCCTTCGGCTCCCTTCCCGTGCACCCTATTATTCCCTTCTACTGCATTTTTGTGCACCCCTTATTCCCTTCAACTTTCTTCCTGTGCACCCCCTAATTCCTTTCTACTTCCTTTGCATGCACCCTCTAATTCCCTTCTGCTCCCTTTCTGTGCACCCCTTATTCCCTTCTACTTTCATCCTGTGCACCCTCTTATTCCCTTCTGCCACCTTTCTGAGCACCGATTATTCCCTGTTTTCTTTCTTCCCATGCACCCTCTTAATCCCTACTGTTCTCTTCCTGTGTAACCTCTTATTCCATTCAGCTCCCTTTCTGTGCACTCCTCATCCCCTTATGCTTTCTTCCCATGCACCATCTTATTTCCTTCTGCTCCTGTTCTGTGCACCCCCTTATTTCTTTCTGGTCCCTTTCTGTGCACCCCCTTATTACCTTCTACTTTCTTTCCATGCATCCTCTAATTCCCTTCTGCTTACTTTCAGTGCACAGCCTTATTCCCTTCTACTTTCTTCCTCTGCACCCCCTTATTCCTTTCTGCTTCCGTTGCATGCACCCTCTTATTCCCTTCTGCTCCCTTTCTGTGCACCCATTATTCCCTTTTACTTTCTTCCCATGCACCCTCGTATGTATTCACTTCTGTCTCCTTTCCGTGCACCCTCTTATTCCCTTCTAATCCCTTTCGGTGCACTCCTAATTTCATTATACTTTCTTCCTGTGCACCCTCGTATTCCCTTCTGCTTCCTTCCTGTGCACTCTCTAATTCCCTTCTGCACCCTTCCTGTGCACCTTCTTATTCCCTTCTGCTCCCTTTCTGTCCATTCTTTATTCCCTTCTACTTTCTTCCTGTGAACCCTATATTCCCTTCCACTTTCTTCCTGTGCACCCTCTTATTCCCTTCTGCTTCCTTCCCATGCAATCTCTTATTCCCTTCTGCTCCCCTTCTGTGCACCCACATACCCTTCTACTTTCTTCCTGTTCACCCTCTTATTCTATTCTGCACCCTTTCTGTGTGCCTGCTTTTTCCCTTCTACTTTCTTCCTGTGCACACCCTTATTCAATTCTGCTTCCTTCGTGTGCATCCTCTTTTTCCCTTCTGCTCCATTTCTGTGCACCCTTTATTCCCTTCAACTTTCTTCCAGTGGCCCCCTTATTCCTTTCTGCTTCCTTTCTGTGGACCCCTTATTCCCTTATACTTTCTTCCCGTGCACCCTCTTATTTCCTTCTGCTCACTTTCTGTGCACCCCCTTATTCCCTTCCACTTTCTTCCCATGCACCCTTTAATTCCCTTCTGCTTCCTTCCAGTGCACAGCCTTATTCCCTGCGGCTTTCTTCCCATGCACCCTCTAATTCCCTTCTGCTCCCTTTCTGTGCACCCCTTATTCCCATTTACTTTCTTCCTGTGCATTCTCTTATTCCTTTCTGCTGCCTTTTTGTGCACCCTTTATTCCCTTCTATTTTCTTCCTGTGCACCCCCTTATTCCTTTCTACTTCCTTCGCATGCACCCTCTTATTCCCTACTGCTCCCTTTCTGTGCACCCCTTATTCCCTTCTGCTTTCTTCCTGTGCACCCTGTTGTTCCCTTCTGATCCCTTTCTGAGCACCCACTATTCCCTTTTTTCTTTCTTCCCATGCACCCTCTTATTCCCTTCTGTTCTCTTCCTGTGTAAGCTCTTAATCCATTCTGCTCCCTTTCTGTGCACCCCCTAATTCCCTTCTGTGTCCTTCCCGTACACCCACTTATTCCCTTCTGCTACCTTTCTGTGCACCCCTTCTTCCCTCCCACTTTCCTCCCATGCACCCACACATTTCCCTTCTGCTTTCTTCTTGTACCCACTTATTCACATCTGCTTCCTTCCTGTGTACCCCTTAATCCCTTCTGCTTCCTTCCTATGCACCCCCTTTTTCCCCTTCTGCTCCCACTCTGTGCACCCCCTTATTTCTTTCTGCTCCCGTCCCATTAACCCACTCATGTCCTTCAGTTTTCGCCCTGTGTACCACTTCCTTCCCATGCACCCCCTTATTCCCATCTACTTTCCTCCCATGCACCCCCCCATTTCCTTCTGCTCCCCTCCTGTGCACCCTCGTATTCCCCTCTGCTCCCTTTCTGTGTACCCCCTAATTCTTTTTTACTTCCTTCCTGTGCACCCACTTATTCAATTCTGCTTCCTTCCTGTGCACCCCCTTATTACCTTATACTTTCTTCCTGTGCACCCCTTAATCCCTTCTGCTCCATTCCCGTGCACCCTCTTATCCCCTTCTGCTTCTTTTCTGTGCATGCCCTTATTCCCTTCTACTTTCTTCCCATGCACCCCCTTATTACTTTCTGCCCCCTTTATGTGCACCCCCTTATTCCCTTCTACTTCTTCCTGTGCACCCTCTTATTCCATTCCGCTCCCTTTCTGTGCACCACTTATCCCATCTACTTCCTTGCCATGAACCCTCTTATTCTCTTCGGCTCCCTTCCTGGGCACCCTCTTATTCTCTTCCGCTCCCTTTGTGTGCACCACCTTATTCCCTTCTACTTTCTTCCCATGCACCCTATTATTCCCTTCTGCTCCCTTCCTGTGCACCCTCCTAATCCCTTCTGTTCCCTTTCTATGCACCCGCTTATTCCCTTCTGCTTCCGTCCAGTGTTCACCCTTATTCCCTTCTGCTTCCTTCCTGTGCATCCTCTTATTCCCTTTTGCTCCCCTTCTGTGCACCTCATATTCCCTTCTACTTTCTTCCAAGGCACCCTCTTTTTCCCTTCTGCTTCCTTCCCATGCACCCTCTTGTTTCCTTCTGCTTCCTTTCTGTGTACCTCATATTCCCTTCTACTTTCGTCCCATGCACCCCCATATTCTTTTCTTCTTCCTTCGCATGCACCCTCTGATTCCCTTCTGCTCCCTTTCTGTGACCCCTTATTCCCTTATACTTTCTTCCCATGTGCCCTCTTATTCCCTTCCCGTGCACCCACTTATTCCCCTGTGCTCCATTTCTGTGCACCATTTTATTCCCTTCTGCACCCTTCCCATGTACCCTCTTATTCCATTCCACTCCCTTTCTGTGCATCCTTTATTCCCTTCTACTTTCTTCCCCTGCACCTTCTATTCCTGTAACGCTCACCTGATTCCCGTAGAGGCGCCGGTCTTGACTGGGCGTATACCGTATCTTCAAAGGTGATGTGTAACACACGGCTGGCTCTTTGGGCTGGACCTCTGTGCACTGTATGTCTGCAGATAGAAAATATGGGATTAAGGAACTGGGTTATTGAATGTCTCTCTCTTCTTCCCTTTCTCTTCTCCTGTAGAACCCCAAAGGTTAACGCTCTCACCTTAGGTAAGTGAACGCCGTGCTCTCCATCTGCCTCGGGGCAGGGTGCTGTAACCAGTTTCTTCACTGGATAAGGGGAGCAGGCCTCTTGACTTCAGAGGACTGCTGTCTGTCGTTTACTGCACAAACGGTAAGTTTCGAGTAATTCTAATGTCTTTAAAGTCTTTAGTAATGATGTTTCTTGTTTTGCAGGGTTCCGGCGATGGCGGATGACGGGCTGAAGTGAGTTGAAGATGGAGCCCGTGTGATGAATAGAAGCGCCTGGAAGCACGTAAGTAAGCGCTTGTTGCCTGCTTCACGATGCGCTCTAACTGTCTTTTTATTTTGCAGGTACAAGTTCGGAGCGGCTGCAGGTGCCGGAATACCCACTGGGTTAGATGTGGAAAGGAGTAATGGCACGTGAGTATTAAAGTTCCCCAATGTCAACGCACCTTGTTTTGTCTTTCAGATGCGGGATGCAGCGCCGAAGGCCTCCGGAGCGCACGAAGAGTAGGTAAGCCTTTGTCTTTCAGATGCCGGAATGCAGCGTGAGGCGTTGGTGACAGCTGATGGACCAGGTAAGTGAAGAGCTGTCACTGAAGACCGTAATGCTAACCTGTTCTTTCTTGTCTTTATAGGTGTTGCTGAAGACTGGATTCAGGATGGTAAGCCTTTTTCCTTAGGCCCAGGATCAGATGCAGAAGACACGATGAGCGTTCTGCTGCAGAGGATGCAGAATAACGCAAAGCAAGATTCATCCATCGGATGTGGTTTAAATAGCCTCCTGTAGTGCTTTGGTGTCTCCTTCCACAGCCACGCCTAGGTAAGAAAAGAGTTCCTGCTTTCCAGAAGAGTTCCAGTGTTCTGAATCTAGGGAGTGGCTCCTGCCCCACCCAACAGGAAAAGTAGTTCCAAACAGAAGAGGATCAGAGGCTCAACTGGCAGGCAAGTAAGCAGCATGGTCTGCTGCAGGTAAGTCCACCCAAGCATTATGAGCCCGGCGCTTCCAGCGCTGGGACTGGGCATATTTATGAGCCTGGTGCCACTGGCGCCAGGACTGGGTCCGAAAGGTCCCAATTGGGACTGGTTGGCACTCGGAACCTGGGTTATGGATCTGCTTCCAAGGGAGTTGGGAAAACCCTGACCTTTTGGAAGCAGAGATCATGACAGTACCCCCCCTCAAGGCCCCTCCCAAACCGGGCTTCTCCGGGGGTTTTGGCTTGTCAGGAAATGTTCGGTGAAATCTTTTGATTAGGCGAGGAGCGTGGACACATTCAGCAGGTTCCCAGGACCTCTCTTGGGGGCCGTAGCCTTTCCAGTCAATTAGGTAAAATAGTTTAGATCTGGAGATCTTGGAGTCCAGAATGCTTTTGACTTCAAACTCGAGTTCTCCATCAACTAGGATAGGTTTTGGAGATTTAGTTAGTCGGGTTTGAGGTTGCACAGGTTTTAATAGAGAGACGTGGAAGACCGGATGTATCTTCATGTGCGGGGGCAAGTCCAACTTGACCGCTACTGGGTTTACTATGGTAGTGATGGAATAGGGACCAAGGTATCTTGGGTTGAATGTGCGTGGCCCTTTTAGAGGTAGATATTTGGTGGATAACCAGACTTGATCCCCTACTTGATATTGAGGGGCTTCCTTCCGATGTTGATCTGCTCCTTTCTTTTATTGTTCTTTAGCCCTTTGAAGGTGAGAAACAGCTTCCTTAAAGGCTTGGGTGATTGTAGAATGCAGGTAGTCTACTGCTGGTGTTTCAAGATCTTGGAGGGGATCCAACTCCGAGGTTCGAGGGTGACTGCCATACAAAAGAAAAAACGGGGTTTTCCCAGTTCCCGAATGGACAGAGTTATTGTAGGCATATTCGGCTATCCAAAGGATGTCTTTCCAAGTTTTTTCAGTTTGTTGCAGCATGCAGCGTAAATACTGTTCCAGAGTTTGATTGGTCCTCTCGGTTTGTCCGTCGGTCTGAGGGTGGTGACTGGTCGATAGTCTCACATCAATTTGAGCTGACCGACAGCAACTTCGCCAGAAATGAGAAATAAATTGACTACCTCGATCCGAAATTAGAACCGAAGGAAAACCGTGCAGTCGGACGATGTTTTCGAGAAATTCTCGGGCCAGAGTTGCTGCTGTTGGCAAGCCTTTGAGCGGAATGAAATGCGCCATCTTGGAGAATAGGTCCACGATTACTAGAATCGTATTGTATCCGGAGCATGGAGGTAGATCGGTGATGAAGTCCATAGAAAGCGTATGCCAAGGGCGATGTAACGCTCACCTGATTCTCGCAGAGGCGCCGGTCTTGACTGGGCGACTACTGTATCTTCAAAGGTGATGTGTAGCACCCGGTTGGCTCTTTGGGCTGGACCTCTGTGCACTGTATGCCTGACGTGTAGAGTAAGATGTCTGCAGATAGAAAATATGGGGTTAATGAACTGGGGTTATTGGGGTGTCCCTATCTCTTTCCTCTTCTCCTCTCCTGTAGACCCCCAAAGGTTAACGCTCTCACCTTAGGTAAGTGAATGCCGAGCTCTCCATCTGCCTCGGGGCAGGGTGCTGTAACCAGTTTCTTCACTGGATAGGTAGCGCAGGCCTCTTGACTTCAGAGGACTGCTGTCCGTCGTTTACTGCACGAACGGTAAGTTTCGAGTCATTCAAATGTCTTTAAAGTCTTTAGTAATGATGTCTCTTGTTTTGCAGGGTTCCGGCGATGGCGGATGACAGGCTGAAGTGAGTTGAAGATGGAGCCCGTGTGATGAATAGAAGCGCCTGGAAGCACGTAAGTAAGCGCTTGTTGCCTGCTTCACGATGCGCTCTAACTGTCTTTTTATTTTGCAGGTACGAGTTCGGAGCGGCTGCAGGGTGCCGGAATACCCACTGGATTAGATGTGGAAAGGAGTAATGGCACGTGAGTATTAAAGTTCCCCAATGTCTTTAAACGCACCTTGTTTTGTCTTTCAGATGCGGGATGCAGCGCCGAAGGCCTGCGGAGCGTGCGAAGAGTTGGTAAGATTTTGCCTTTCAGATGCCGGAATGCTAACCTGTTCTTTCTTGTCTTTATAGGTGTTGCTGAAGACTGGATTCAGGATGGTAAGCCTTTGCCTTTCAGATGCCGGAATGCTAACTTGTTCTTTCTTGTCTTTATAGGTGTTGCTGAAGACTGGATTCAGGATGGTAAGCCTTTTTCCTTAGGCCCAGGACCGGATGCAGAAGACACGATGAGCGTTCTGCTGCAGAGGTTGCAGAATAACGCAAAGCAAGATTCATCCACCGGGTGTGGTTTAAATAGCCTCCTGTAGTGCTTAGGTGTCTCCTTCCACAGCCACGCCTAAGTAAGAAAAGAGTTCCTGGTAAGAAAAGAGTTCCTGTCTTCCAGAAGAGTTCCAGTGTTCTGAATCTAGGGAGTGGCTCCAGCCCCACCCAACAGGAAAAGTAGTTCCAAACAGAAGAGGATCAGAGGCTCAACTGGCAGGCAAGTAAGCAGCATGGTCTGCTGAAGGTAAGTCCACCCAAGCATTATGAGCCTGGCGCTTCCAGCGCTGGGACTGGGCATATTTATGAGCCTGGTGCCACTGGCGCCAGGACTGGGTCCAAAAGGTCCCAATTGGGACTGGTTGGCACTCGGAACCTGGGTTATGGATCTGCTTCCAAGGGAGTTGGGAAAACCCTGACCTTTTGGAAGCAGAGATCATGACAGTACCCCCCCTCAAGGCCCCGCCCAAACCGGGCTTCTCCGGGGGTTTTGGCTTGTCAGGAAATGTTCGGTGAAATCTTTTGATTAGGCGAGGAGCGTGGACATATTCAGCAGGTTCCCAGGATCTCTCTTGGGGGCCGTAGCCTTTCCAGTCAATTAGGTAGAATAGTTTAGATTTGGAGATCTTGGAGTCCATAATGCTTTTGACTTCAAACTCGAGTTCTCCATCCACTAGGATAGGTTTTGGAGATTTGGTTAGTCTGGTTTGAGGTTGCACGGGTTTTAATAGAGAGACGTGGAAGACCGGATGTATCTTCATGTGCGGGGGCAAGTCCAACTTGACCGCTACTGGGTTTACTATGGTAGTGATGGAATAGGGACCAAGGTATCTTGGGTTGAATGTGCGTGGCCCTTTTAGAGATAGATATTTGGTGGATAACCAGACTTGATCCCCTACTTGATAGTGAGGGGCTTCCTTCCGATGTTGATCTGCTCCTTTCTTGTATTGTTCTTTAGCCCTTTGAAGGTGAAAAACAGCTTCCTTAAAGGCTTGGGTGATTGTAGAATGCAGGTAGTCTACTGCTGGTGTTTCAAGATCTTGGAGGGGATCCAACTCCGAGGTTCGAGGGTGACTGCCGTACAAAAGAAAAAACGGGGTTTTCCCAGTTCCCGAATGGACAGAGTTATTGTAGGCATACTCGGCTATCCAAAGGATATCTTTCCAAGTTTTTTCAGTTTGTTGTAGCATGCAGCGTAAATACTGTTCCAGAGTTTGATTGGTCCTCTCGGTTTGTCCGTCGGTCTGAGGGTGGTGACTGGTCGATAGTCTCACATCAATTTGAGCCGACCGACAGCAACTTTGCCAAAAATGAGAAATAAATTGACTACCTCGATCCGAAATTAGAACCGAAGGAAAACCGTGCAGTCGGACGATGTTTTCGAGAAATTCTCGGGCCAGAGTTGCTGCTGTTGGCAAGCCTTTGAGCGGAATGAAATGCGCCATCTTGGAGAATAAGTCCACGATTACTAGAATCGTATTGTATCCGGAGCATGGAGGTAGATCGGTGATGAAGTCCATAGAAAGCGTATGCCAAGGGCGAGGTGGGATGTCAATAGGGCGTAAGAGGCCTGCTGGTCTTTCCTTTTGACTCTTGTTTTGGGCGCATACTCCACAGGACATTATAAAGTCTCTGATATCTTTTTTCCAAGACGGCCACCAGAAGTAGCGCTTGATCTTTTCTGAGGTCTTGGCTATACCGGGATGACCTTCCATTAAAGAGTCGTGATAACAAGAGATTACTTTTTTCTGTAAATCTGTGCTGGGTAGGTATAATCGTTCTTGGAAATACAATAAGTTGTCCTTTACTGCAAAGTCCTTTCCCTGCAGATGCCAATTCTGTATGTCTGCTGGAGTTACAAGTTGCCTGGCTTTATCCTTAACTTCCTCTATGGATTCTGTGGCGATTACACCCAGAATTCTTTGTTCGGGAATGATTGGTACAGGTTTAGGGTTGACCAAGTGTTCTTCCACTCCCATCCGAGAAAGGGCATCGGCTTTACCGTTCTTTGTACCAGGTCGATAGGTAATTATGAAGTCAAACTCGGCAAAGAATAATGCCCAACGGAGTTGTCTAGAGGATTGGGCTTTTGCGGTCTTCAAATATTGCAGGTTTCGGTGATCCGTAATCACAGTAATGGTGTGTCGGGCCCCCAGCAGATAATGCCGCCAAGCCTTAAAGGCAGACTTGATAGCCAGAAGTTCCTTGTCAGTAATCGTGTAATTGATTTCAGGAGGCGAGAATTTGCGGGACCAAAATGCCACGGGATGCAACTGATTGGTTACCGGGTCCTTTTGTGATAGAACTGCCCCATGGCAAGGCTTGAAGCATCAGTTTCCACGATGTAGGGGAGTTCGGGGCGAGGATGTTTTAAGATTGGTGCAGAGATAAATTTAGTCTTCAAATCCTGGAAAGCTTGTTCCGCCTCGGTAGACCATTCAAAACGTTTGTTTTTCTTTAACAAGGCAGTGATGGGCTGGACTATTCGAGAGAATTCGGGGATAAACCTGCGGTAAAAGTTAGCGAAGCCTAACATGCTTTGCACACCTTTTACGGAGGATGGTGATGGCCATTTGAGAACTGCATCGACCTTCTTTGAATCCATACGCACTCCGCCAGGTGATAATATGAATCCCAAGAATTCAACTTCAGTCACGTTGAAAACACATTTTTCCAACTTAGCGAAAAGTTTGTGTTGACGCAATCTTTCGAGGACCATTTTCACGTGTTTCCGATGTTCAGATTCCGATGAAGAATAAACGAGGATGTCGTCGATGTAAACAACAACACATACATCTATGAGCTCTCTGAGGACATCGTTCATAAAATATTGAAAGGCGGCCGGGGCATTGCAAAGTCCGAAGGGCATGACCTGATATTCAAATAGCCCATACTTGGTGCGGAAGGCCGTCTTCCATTCATCGCCCTCTTTTACTCGTACCAAGTGGTAAGCTCCTCTAAGATCCAGCTTTGTATATATGCATGCTTTTCTGACTTGGTCCAGGAGTTCAGGGATCAAAGGTAACGGATATCTATTCTTAACGGTGATCTGGTTCAGGGAGCGATAATCGATACAAGTTCTAAGGTCTCCTTCCTTTTTTGGAACGAAGAACAAAGCTGAAGAAGCAGGGGACTTGGAAGGACGAATAAACCCATTTGCCAGGTATTGATCCAGGTATTGTCGAAGGTGAAGGTTCTCAGGCTCGGTGAGGGCATAAATTCTACTACAAGGAGGAGTAGATCCAGGTATCAGGTCTATCTGGCAGTCATAAGACCTATGAGGAGGTAGAGAGTTAGCCTGATCCTTCCGGAAAACATCTTGGTATTCTAGGTATTCGGGAGGTAACTGGGGAGTCTCTGAAGAAATTGCGGCCAGTGCAACACCAGGTGGAGGGTGACAAGTAGAGACACATTCTGGAAACTGGACCGTTCTTGCTCGCCAATCGATCAGAGGATTGTGTTTCTCTAACCAAGGTATTCCTAGAATAATCTGAAACTGAGGGGCCTTGATCACATCGAACACGATCTTCTCATGGTGTCCATCTTGACTTACTAGCGTCACCTCTTGAGTGGTATGCGTTACTGGCCCGGAGGCTATCTCCGTACCATCCACCGTAGTAATGACGTCCTTTACAGCCTTGGGACAAAGAGTTAGATTCATCCTCAAAACCATTTCATGATCCACATAATTGCCGATGGCACCGCTGTCGACGTAAGCTTCAATTGCATGTAATCGATCCGGATTATCAGGGCTAATGAGGACCATAGGTATCACGAAATGCGAGGTCACGGAACTGGTTTTCACGCTCGGCAAGAGAACCTCTATTCTTGTCGGGCGAGGTCGTTTCCCTGCTCAGAGTTTGTAACTTTGGTAACTGCAGCTCCTACTGCCTTCTTGGCAGGTTTCACCGGACAGTCTCGAAGAAAGTGCCCTGAGTTTCCGCAATATAGGCATAATTGCAACTGTTTCCTCCTTTCCCGCTCCCTTTGTGTTAGAGGACCTTTCAGACCCCCTATTTGCATGGGTTCCCCGGAGTCTACTCCTTTGGAAGGAGTTGGCGGTTTGGAAAATACTCGAGCATCAAACTTGGAACGATCGGCCTTCCTGTTCTGCAGCCTGTGATCTATTTGAACGACCAAGTCTATATAATCCGAACAGTCTTGTGGGGGATTCACTACTTGGGCTAAAACGTCTTTGAGCTCTCCACATAGACCTCTATAAAACAGCGTAATCCTTTTGTCCTCAGGCCATTGAGTTTCCACTATTAGTCTATTGAAAGATGCAATATAAGCCAAAAGGTCTTGATTACCCTGTCGCAACGAAAGAAGCTCATTGTCCAAGGCCCCTGTGAATGTCTTGCGAACAGTTTTTCCATACTAAGCTGAAAGGCTTGAAAATCATGGAGAACCGGATCATCTTGATTAACTAGAGGGATCGACCAGTCTGCCGCATTGCCACTAAGGTACGAAAGTACAAAAGCTACTTTTGCTTGATCAGTTGGAAAGGCTGCTGGCCGGCATAAGAAGTGCAACCGGCACTGATTGATAAATACTGCAAACCTCTTTGGGTCACCAGAAAATCGTTCGGGCGGAGCCAGAGGTACATTCCCAGGTAGGTTGATCTGCACTGGATTCATAGAGGATGTTGAAGGAAGATTTGCCCCTGATGCGGGTAACGGGGTCTGTCCGGCTTGTGACTGTAGCACTTGTCTAGCAAGATTGTCTGTTCTCTCCTTGGAAATAATTAGTTCCCTTCTTAGAGCATTCGTTTCCTGACGAGCTGCATGCACTTCTGCCCTTAATTCCCCAAGTAACCGGGCTAGGGGGTCAGTATCCGAGGTTTCCATAGCGCCTGGGCGAGAGTTTTGCGGAAGGCTTTGCGTTCTGTAACGCTCACCTGATTCTCGCAGAGGCGCCGGTCTTGACTGGGCGACTACTGTATCTTCAAAGGTGATGTGTAGCACCCGGTTGGCTCTTTGGGCTGGACCTCTGTGCACTGTATGCCTGACGTGTAGAGTAAGATGTCTGCAGATAGAAAATATGGGGTTAATGAACTGGGGTTATTGGGGTGTCCCTATCTCTTTCCTCTTCTCCTCTCCTGTAGACCCCCAAAGGTTACCGCTCTCACCTTAGGTAAGTGAATGCCGAGCTCTCCATCTGCCTCGGGGCAGGGTGCTGTAACCAGTTTCTTCACTGGATAGGTAGCGCAGGCCTCTTGACTTCAGAGGACTGCTGTCCGTCGTTTACTGCACGAACGGTAAGTTTCGAGTCATTCAAATGTCTTTAAAGTCTTTAGTAATGATGTCTCTTGTTTTGCAGGGTTCCGGCGATGGCGGATGACAGGCTGAAGTGAGTTGAAGATGGAGCCCGTGTGATGAATAGAAGCGCCTGGAAGCACGTAAGTAAGCGCTTGTTGCCTGCTTCACGATGCGCTCTAACTGTCTTTTTATTTTGCAGGTACGAGTTCGGAGCGGCTGCAGGGTGCCGGAATACCCACTGGATTAGATGTGGAAAGGAGTAATGGCACGTGAGTATTAAAGTTCCCCAATGTCTTTAAACGCACCTTGTTTTGTCTTTCAGATGCGGGATGCAGCGCCGAAGGCCTCCGGAGCGTGCGAAGAGTTGGTAAGATTTTGCCTTTCAGATGCCGGAATGCTAACCTGTTCTTTCTTGTCTTTATAGGTGTTGCTGAAGACTGGATTCAGGATGGTAAGCCTTTGCCTTTCAGATGCCGGAATGCTAACCTGTTCTTTCTTGTCTTTATAGGTGTTGCTGAAGACTGGATTCAGGATGGTAAGCCTTTTTCCTTAGGCCCAGGACCGGATGCAGAAGACACGATGAGCGTTCTGCTGCAGAGGTTGCAGAATAACGCAAAGCAAGATTCATCCACCGGGTGTGGTTTAAATAGCCTCCTGTAGTGCTTAGGTGTCTCCTTCCACAGCCACGCCTAAGTAAGAAAAGAGTTCCTGGTAAGAAAAGAGTTCCTGTCTTCCAGAAGAGTTCCAGTGTTCTGAATCTAGGGAGTGGCTCCAGCCCCACCCAACAGGAAAAGTAGTTCCAAACAGAAGAGGATCAGAGGCTCAACTGGCAGGCAAGTAAGCAGCATGGTTTGCTGAAGGTAAGTCCACCCAAGCATTATGAGCCTGGCGCTTCCAGCGCTGGAACTGGGCATATTTATGAGCCTGGTGCCACTGGCGCCAGGACTGGGTCCAAAAGGTCCCAATTGGGACTGGTTGGCACTCGGAACCTGGGTTATGGATCTGCTTCCAAGGGAGTTGGGAAAACCCTGACCTTTTGGAAGCAGAGATCATGACAGGCGAGGTGGGATGTCAATAGGGCGTAAGAGGCCTTCTGGTCTTTCCTTTTGACTCTTGTTTTGGGCGCATACTCCACAGGACATTATAAAGTCTCTGATATCTTTTTTCCAAGACGGCCACCAGAAGTAGCGCTTGATCTTTTCTGAGGTCTTGGCCATACCGGGATGTCCTTCCATTAAAGAATCGTGATAACAAGAGATTACTTTTTTCTGTAAATCTGTGCTGGGTAGGTATAATCGTTCTTGGAAATACAATAAGTTGTCCTTTACTGCAAAGTCCTTTCCCTGCAGATGCCAATTCTGTATGTCTGCTGGAGTTACAAGTTGCCTGGCTTTATCCTTAACTTCCTCTATGGATTGTGTGGCGATTACACCCAGAATTCTTTGTTCAGGAATGATTGGTACAGGTTTAGGGTGGATCAAGTGTTCTTCCACTCCCATCCGAGAAAGGGCATCAGCTTTACCGTTCTTTGTACCGGGTCGATAGGTAATTATGAAGTCAAACTCGGCAAAGAATAATGCCCAACGGAGTTGTCTAGAGGATTGGGCTTTTGCGGTTTTCAAATATTGCAGGTTTCGGTGATCCGTAATCACAGTAACGGTGTGTCGGGCCCCCAGCAGATAATGCCGCCAAGCCTTAAAGCCAGACTTGATAGCCAGAAGTTCCTTGTCAGTAATCGTGTAATTGATTTCAGGAGGCGAGAATTTGCGGGACCAAAATGCCACGGGATGCAACTGATTGGTTACCGGGTCCTTTTGTGATAGAACTGCCCCCATGGCAAGGCTTGAAGCATCAGTTTCCACGATGTAGGGGAGTTCGGGGCGAGGGTGTTTTAAGATTGGTGCAGAGATAAATTTAGTCTTTAAATCCTGGAAAGCTTGTTCCGCCTCGGTAGACCATTCAAAACGTTTGTTTTTCTTTAACAAGGCAGTGATGGGCTGGACTATTCGAGAGAATTCGGGGATAAACCTGCGGTAAAAGTTAGCGAAGCCTAACATGCTTTGCACACCTTTTACGGAGGATGGTGATGGCCATTTGAGAACTGCATCGACCTTCTTTGACTCCATACGCACTCCGCCAGGTGATAATATGAATCCCAAGAATTCAACTTCAGTCACGTTGAAAACACATTTTTCCAACTTAGCGAAAAGTTTGTCTTGACGCAATCTTTCGAGGACCATTTTCACGTGTTTCCTATGTTCAGATTCCGATGAAGAATAAACGAGGATGTCGTCAATGTAAACAACAACACACACATCTATGAGCTCTCTGAGGACATCGTTCATAAAATATTGAAAGGCGGCCGGGGCATTGCAAAGTCCGAAGGGCATGACCTGATATTCAAATAGCCCATACTTGGTGCGGAAGGCCGTCTTCCATTCATCGCCCTCTTTTACTCGTACCAAGTGGTAAGCTCCTCTAAGATCCAGCTTTGTATATATGCATGCTTTTCTGACTTGGTCCAGGAGTTCAGGGATCAAAGGTAACGGATATCTATTCTTAACGGTGATCTGGTTCAGGGAGCGATAATCTATACAAGTTCTAAGGTCTCCTTCCTTTTTTGGAACGAAGAACAAAGCTGAAGAAGCAGGGGACTTGGAAGCACGAATAAACCCATTTGCCAGGTATTGATCCAGGTATTGTCGAAGGTGAAGGTTCTCAGGCTCGGTGAGGGCATAAATTCTACTACAAGGAGGAGTAGATCCAGGTATCAGGTCTATCTGGCAGTCATAAGACCTATGAGGAGGTAGAGAGTTAGCCTGATCCTTCCGGAAAACATCTTGGTATTCTAGGTATTCGGGAGGTAACTGGGGAGTCTCTGAAGAAATTGCTGCCAGTGCAACACCAGGTGGAGGGTGACAAGTAGAGACACATTCTGGAAACTGGACCGTTCTTGCTCGCCAATCGATCAGAGGATTGTGTTTCTCTAACCAAGGTATTCCTAGAATAATCTGAAACTGAGGGGCCTTGATCACATCGAACACGATCTTCTCATGGTGTCCATCTTGACTTACTAGCGTCACCTCTTGAGTGGTATGCGTTACTGGCCCGGAGGCTATCTCCGTACCATCCACCGTAGTAATGACGTCCTTTACAGCCTTGGGACAAAGAGTTAGATTCATCCTCAAAACCATTTCATGATCCACATAATTGCCGATGGCACCGCTGTCGACGTAAGCTTCAATTGCATGTAATCGATCCGGATTATCAGGGCTAATGAGGACCATAGGTATCACGAAATGCGAGGTCACGGAACTGGTTTTCACGCTCGGCAAGAGGACCTCTATTCTTATCGGGCAAGGTTGTTTCCCTATTCAGAGTTTGTAACTTTGGTAACTGCAGCTCCTACTGCCTTCTTGGCAGGTTTCACCGGACAGTCTCGAAGAAAGTGCCCTGAGTTTCCGCAATAGAGGCATAATTGCAACTGTTTTCTCCTTTCCCGCTCCTTTTGTGTTAGAGGACCTTTCAGACCCCCTATTTGCATGGGTTCCCCGGAGTCTACTCCTTTGGAAGGAGTTGGTGGTTTGGAAAATACTCGAGCATCAAACTTGGAACGATCGGCCTTCCTGTTCTGCAGTCTGTGATCTATTTCAACGACTAAGTCTATATAGTCTGAACAATCTTGTGGGGGATTCACTACTTGGGCTAACACATCTTTGAGCTCTCCACGTAGACCTCTATAAAACAGCGTAATCCTTTTGTCCTCAGGCCATTGAGTTTCCACTATCAGTCTGTTGAAAGACGCAATATAAGCCAAAAGGTCTTGATTACCTTGTCGCAACGAAAGAAGCTCATTGTCCAAGGCCTGCCCCTGTGAATGTCTTGCGAACAGTTTTTCCATACTGAGCTGAAAAGCTTGAAAATCATGGAGGACCGGATCATCTTGATTTACTAGAGGGATCGACCAGTCTGCCGCATTGCCACTAAGGTACGAAAGCACGAAAGCTACTTTAGCTTGATCAGTTGGAAAGGCTTCTGGCCGGCATAAGAAATGCAACCGGCACTGATTGATAAATACTGCAAACCTCTTTGGGTCACCAGAAAATCGTTCGGGCGGAGCCAGAGGTACATTCCCAGGTAGGTTGATCTGCACTGGATTCATAGAGGATGTAGAAGGAAGATTTCCCCCAGATGCGGGTAACGGGGTCTGTCCGGCTTGTGACTGTAGCAATTGTCTAGCAAGATCATCTGTTCGCTCCTTGGAAATAATCAGTTCCCTTCTTAGAGCGTTCATTTCCTGACGGGCTGCATGCACTTCTGCCCTTAGTTCCCCAAGTAACTGGGCTAGCTGGTCGGTATCCGAGGTTTCCATAGCGCCTGGACGGGAGTTTTGTGGTAGGCTTTGCGTTCTGTAACGCTCACCTGATTCCCGTAGAGGCGCCGGTCTTGACTGGGCGTATACCGTATCTTCAAAGGTGATGTGTAACACACGGCTGGCTTTTTGGGCTGGACCTCTGTGCACTGTATGTCTGCAGATAGAAAATATGGGATTAAGGAACTGGGTTATTGAATGTCTCTCTCTTCTTCCCTTTCTCTTCTCCTGTAGAACCCCAAAGGTTAACGCTCTCAGCTTAGGTAAGTGAACGCCGTGCTCTCCATCTGCCTCGGGGCAGGGTGCTGTAACCAGTTTCTTCACTGGATAAGGGGAGCAGGCCTCTTGACTTCAGAGGACTGCTGTCCGTCGTTTACTGCACAAACGGTAAGTTTCGAGTAATTCTAATGTCTTTAAAGTCTTTAGTAATGATGTTTCTTGTTTTGCAGGGTTCCGGCGATGGCGGATGACGGGCTGAAGTGAGTTGAAGATGGAGCCCGTGTGATGAATAGAAGCGCCTAGAAGCACGTAAGTAAGCGCTTGTTGCCTGCTTCACGATGCGCTCTAACTGTCTTTTTATTTTGCAGGTACAAGTTCGGAGCGGCTGCAGGTGCCGGAATACCCACTGGGTTAGATGTGGAAAGGAGTAATGGCACGTGAGTATTAAAGTTCCCCAATGTCAACGCACCTTGTTTTGTCTTTCAGATGCGGGATGCAGCGCCGAAGGCCTCCGGAGCGTGTGAAGAGTTGGTAAGCTTTTGTCTTTCAGATGCCGGAATGCAGTGTGAAGACCTCCGGAGCGCACGAAGAGTAGGTAAGCCTTTGTCTTTCAGATGCCGGAATGCAGCGCGAGGCGTTGGTGACAGCCGATGGACCAGGTAAGTGAAGAGCTGTCACTGAAGACCGCAATGCTAACCTGTTCTTTCTTGTCTTTATAGGTGTTGCTGAAGACTGGATTCAGGATGGTAAGCCTTTTTCCTTAGGCCAGGATCAGATACAGAAGACACGATGAGCGTTCTGCTGCAGAGGATGCAGAATAACGCAAAGCAAGATTCATCCATCGGGTGTGGTTTAAATAGCCTCCTGTAGTGCTTAGGTGTCTCCTTCCACAGCCACGCCTAGGTAAGAAAAGAGTTCCTGCTTTCCAGAAGAGTTCCAGTTTTCTGAATCTAGGGAGTGGCTCCTGCCCCACCCAACAGGAAAAGTAGTTCCAAACAGAAGAGGATCAGAGGCTCAACTGGCAGGCAAGTAAGCAGCATGGTCTGCTGCAGGTAAGTCCACCCAAGCATTATGAGCCCGGCGCTTCCAGCGCTGGGACTGGGCATATTTATGAGCCTGGTGCCACTGGCGCCAGGACTGGGTCCAAAAGGTCCCAATTGGGACTGGTTGGCACTCGGATCCTGGGTTATGGATCTGCTTCCAAGGGAGTTGGGAAAACCCTGACCTTTTGGAAGCAGAGATCATGACAATTCCCTTCTGCTTCCTTCCCGTGCATCCTCTTATTCCCTTCTGCTCCCTTTCTGTGCAACCCGTAATCCCTTCAACTTTCTTCCAGTGAACCCCCTTATTTCCTTCTGCTTCTTCCTGTGTACCCACTCTTTTCCCTTCTGCTTTCTTCTTGCACTCCCTTATTCACATCTGCTTCCTTCCCGTTTACCGCCTTACTCCCTTCTGCTTCCTTCCCATGCACCTCCTTGTTTCCCTTCTGCTCCCTTTCTGTGCACACCCTTATTTCTTTCTGCTCCCCTCCCTTGTACCCACTCATTCCCTTCTGTTTTCGTCCTGTTCACTGGTTCCTTCCCATGCACCCCCTTATTCCCGTCTACGTTTTTCCCAAGCACCCACTTATTCCCTTCTGCTTTCTTCCAGTGCAGCCCTTTATTCCCTTCTGCTTCCTTCCGTTTTACTCCCTTGTGCTCCATTTCTGTGCATCCCCTAATTCCCTTCTACTTTCTTCCCATGCACCCACGTGTTCCCTTTTGCTTCCTTCCCCTGCACCGCCTTATTAACTTGTACTTACTTCCTGTGCACCCACATATTCCCTTCTGCACACTTCCTATGCACCTTCCTAATCTCTTCTCCTCCCTTTCTGTGCAGCCACGCAGTCCCTTCTGCTTCCTTCCAGTGCACACCCTTCTTCCATTCTGCTACCTTCCCCTGCACTCTCTTATTCCCTCTTTCCCCCTTTCTGTGCACCCCTTATTCCCTTCTATTTTCTTCCTGTACACCCTCTTTTTCCTTTATGCTCCCTTCCCATGCACCCTCTTATTCCCTTCTGCTGTCTTTTTGTGCACCCTTATTCCCTTCTACTTTCTTCCTGTGCACGCTCTTATTCCTTTCTACTTCCTTTCGCATGCACCCTCTAATTCCCTTCTGCTTCCTTCCAGTGCACAGCCTTATTCCCTTCTGCTTTCTTCCCATGCACTCTCTTATTCCCTTCGGCTCCCTTCCCGTGCACCCTCTTATTCCCTTCTACTGCATTTTTGTGCACCCCTTATTCCCTTCTACTTTCTTGCCCTGCACCCCCTATTCCTTTCGGCTTCCTTTGCATGCACCCTCGTATTCCCTTCTGCTCCCTTTCTGTGCATCCATTATTCCCTTTTACTTTCTTCCCATGGACCCTCTTATTCACTTCTGCCTCCTTTCTGTGCACCCTCTTATTCCCTTCTAATCCCTTTCTGTGCACCCCTTATTCCCTTCTACTTTCTTCCTGTGCACCCCCTTTTTCTTTTCTACTTCCTTTGCATGCACCCTCTAATTCCCTTCTGCTCCCTTTCTGTGCACCCCTTATTCCCTTCTACTTTCTTCCTGTGCACCCTCTTATTCCCATCTGCTCCCTTTATGAGCACCCATTATTCACATTTTTCTTTCTTCCCATGCACCCTCTTAATCCCTTCTGCTCCTTTCTGTGCACCCCCCTTATTTCTTTCTGGTCCCTTTCTGTGCACCCCCTTATTACCTTCTACTTTCTTCCCATGCACCCTCTAATTCCCTTCTCCTTCCTTCCAGTGCACAGCCTGATTCCCTTCTACTTTCGTCCCCTGCACCCCCTTATTCCTTTCTGCTTCCTTTGCATGCACCCTCTTATTCCCTTCTGCTCCCTTTCTGTGCATCCATTATTCCCTTTTACTTTCTTCCCATGCACCCTCTTATTCACTTCTGCCTCCTTTCCGTGCACCCTCTTATTCCCTTCTAATCCCTTTCTGTGCACTCCTAATTTCATTATACTTTCTTCCTGTGCACCCTCATATTCCCTTCTGCTTCCTTCCTGTGCACCCTCTTATTCCCTTCTGCTCCCTTCCTGTGCACCCTTTATTCCCTTCTATTTTCTTCCTGTGCACCCCCTTATTCCTTTCTGCTTCATTTGCGTGCACCCTCTTATTCCCTTCTGCTGCCTTTCTCTGCACCCATTATTCCCTTTTACTTTCTTCCCATGCACCCCCGTATTCCCTTCTGCTTCCTTCCTGTGCACCCTCTTATTCCCTTCTGCTCCCTTTCTGTCCACCCTTTATTCCCTTCTACTTTCTTCCTGTGCACCCTCTATTCCTTTCTGCTTCCTTCCTGTAAACCCTCTTATTCGCTTCTGCTCCCTTTCTGTGCACCCCATATTCCCTTCCACTTTCTTCCTGTGCACCCTCTTCTTCCCTTCTGCTTCCTTCTCATGCACTCTCTTATTCCCTTCTGCTCCCCTTCTGTGCACCCACATACCCTTCTACCTTCTTCCTGTTTACCCTTTTATTCTATTCTGCACCCTTTCTGTGTGCCTGCTTTTTCCCATCTACTTTCTTCCTTTGCACCCCCTTATTCAATTCTGCTTCCTTCGTGTGCATCCTCTTATTCCCTTCTGCTCCCTTTCTGTGCACCCTTTATTCCCTTCAACTTTCTTCCAATGGCCCCCTTATTCCTTTCTGCTTCCTTTCTGTGGACCCCTTATTCCCTTATACTTTCTTCCCGTGCACCCTCTTATTTCCTTCTGCTCCCTTTCTGTGCACCTCCTTATTTACTTATGCTCCCTTTCTGTGCACCCCCTTATTCCCTTCTACTTTCTTGCCATGCACCCTATAACTCCCTTCTGCTTCCTTCCAGTGCACAGCCTTATTCCCTTCTGCTTTCGTCCTATGCACCCTCTAATTCCCTTCTGCTCCCTTTCTGTGCACCCGTTGTTCCCATTTACTTTCTTCCTGTGCATTCTCTTATTCCTTTCTGCTGCCTTTTTGTGCATCTCTTAATCCCTTCTACTTTCTTCCTGTGTACCTTGTTATTCCCTTCTGATCCCTTTCTGTGCACCCCTTATTCCCTTCTGCTCCCTTTCTGTGACCCCCTTATTCCCTTCTACTTCTTCCTGTGCACCCTCTTATTCCCTTCTGCTCCCTTTCTGTGCACCCCCTTATTGCCTTCTACTTTCTTGCTGTGCACCCTCTTATTCCCATCTGCGTCCTTCCCGTGCACCCTCTTATTCACTTCTGCGCCCTTTCTGTGCACCCCCTATTCCCTTCTACTTTCCTCCCATTTACCTTGTTATTCCCTTCCATGTCCTTCCCGTGCACCCACTTATTCCCTTCTGCTCCCTTTCTGTGCACCCCTTATTCCCTTCTACTTTCTTCCCGTGCACCCACACATTTCCCTTCTGCTTTCTTCTTGTACCGACTTATTCACATCTGCTTCCTTCCTGTGTAGCCCTTAATCACTTCTGCTTTCTTCCTATGCACCCCCTTTTTCCCCTTCTACTCCCACTCTGTGCACCCCCTTATTTCTTTCTGCTCCCATCCCATTTACCCAATCATGTCCTTCAGTTTTCTCCCTGTGTACCACTTCCTTCCCATGCACCCCCTTATTCCCATCTACTTTCCTCCCATGCACCCCCTATTCACTTCTGCTCTCTTTCTGTGCACCACTTATTCCCTTCTGCTCCCTTTCTGTGCACCCCCTGATTCCCTTCTTCTTCCTTCCTGTGTACCCGCTTATTCCCTTCTGCTCCCTTTCTCTGCATCCTTTATTCCCTTCTACTTTCTTCCTGTGCACCCGCTTATTCCCTTCTGCTCCCTTTCTCTGCACCCTTTATTCCCTTCTACTTTCTTCCAGTGCACCCTCTTCTTCCCTTCTGCTCCCTTCCTGTGCACTCCCGTATTCCCTTCTGCTCCCTTTCTGTGTTCCCCTTATTCCCTTCAACTTTCTTCCTGTGCACACCCTTATTTCTCTCTGCTCCCCATGTACCCACTCATTCCCTTCTGTTTTCGTCCTGTGTACCAATTCCTTCGCATGCACTCCCTTACTCCCTTCTACTACCTTCCTGTGTATCCCTTTATTCCCTTCTAAAGTCTTCCTGTGCACCCACTCTTCCCTTCTGCTTCCTTCCCGTGTACTCCCTTCCTACCTTCTACTTTCTATCTGTGCACCCCTTAATTCCTTCTGCTCCATCCCCATGCACCCTCGTGTTCCCTTAGCTACCTCTCTGTGCACCGCCTTATTCCCCTCTGCTCCCTTTCTGTGCACCCCCTTATTCCCTTCTACTTCTTCCTGTGCACCCTCTTATTCCCTTCTGCTCCCTTTCTGTGCACCCCCTTATTCCCTTCTACTTTCTTACTGTGCACCCTCTTATTCCCATCTGCTTCCTTCCCGTGTACCCACACATTTCCCTTCTGCTTTCTTCTTGTACACACTTATTCAAATCTGCTTCCTTCCTGTGTACCCCTTAATCCCTTCTGCTTCCTTCCTATGCACCCCCTTTTTCCCCTTCTGCTCCCACTCTGTGCACCCCCTTATTTCTTTCTGCTCCTGTCCCATTTACCCACTCATGTCCTTCAGTTTTCGTCCTGTGTACCACTTACTTCCCATGCACCCCCTTATTCCCATCTACTTTCCTCCCATGCAACCCCCTATTTCCTTCTGCTCCCCTCCTGTTCACCCTCGTATTCCCCTCTGCTCCCTTTCTGTGCATCCCCTAATTCTTTTTGACTTCCTTCCTGTGCACCCACTTATTCACTTCTGCTTCCTTCCTGTGCACCTCCTTATTACCTTAAACTTTCATCCTGTGCACCCCTTAATCCCTTCTGCTCCATTCCCCTGCACCCTCTTATCCCCTTCTGCTTCCTTTCTGTGCATGCCCTTATTCCCTTCTACTTTCTTCCCATGCACCCCCTTATTACTTTCTGCCCCCTTTATGTGCACCCCCTTATTCCCTTCTACTTATTCCTGTGCACCCTCTTATTCCATTCTGCTCCCTTTCTGTGCACCACTTATCCCTTCTACTTCCTTGCCATGAACCCTCTTATTCTCTTCAGCTCCCTTCCTGGGCACCCTCTTATTCCCTTCGGCTCCCTTTCTGTGCACCACCTTATTCCCGTCTACTTTCTTCCCATGCACCCTCTCATTCCCTTCTGCTCCCTTCCTGTGCACCCTCCTAATCCCTTCTGCTCCCTTTCTGTGCACCCACTTATTCCCTTCTGCTTCCTTCCAGTGTTCACCCTTATTCCCTTCTGCTGCCTTCCTGTGCATCCTCTTATTCCCTTCTGCTCCCCTTCTGTACACCTCATATTCCCATCTACTTTCTTCCCATGCACCCTCGTTTTCCCTTCTTCTTCCTTCCCATGCACCCTCTTGTTCCCTTTTGCTCCCTTTCTGTGTACCTCCTATTCCCTTCTACTTTGGTCCCATGCACCCCCATATTCTTTTCTTCTTCCTTCGCATGCACCCTCTGATTCCCTTCTGCTCCCTTTCTGTGACCCCTTATTCCCTTATACTTTCTTCCCATGTGCCTTCTTATTCCCTTCCCGTGCACCCACTTATTCCCCTGTGCTCCATTTCTGTGCACCATTTTATTCCCTTCTGCACCCTTCCCATGTACCCTCTTATTCCATTCCACTCCCTTTCTATGCATCCTTTATTTCCTTCTACTTTCTTCCCCTGCACCTTCTATTCCCTTCTGCTTCCTTCCCGTGCATCCTCTTATTCCCTTCTGCTCCCTTTCTGTGCAACCGCTAATCCCTTTTACGTTCTTCCAGTGAACCCCCTTATTTCCTTCTGCGTCTTCCCGTGTACCCACTCTTTTCCCTTCTGCTTTCTTCTTGCACTCCCTTATTCACATCTGCTTCCTTCCCGTGTACTGCCTTACTCCCTTCTGCTTCCTTCCCATGCACCTCCTTGTTTGCCTTCTGCTCCCTTTCTGTTCACACCCTTATTTCTTTCTGCTCCCTTCCCGTGTACCCACTCATTCCCTTCTGTTTTCATCATGTTCACTGGTTCCTTCCCATGCACCCCCTTATTCCCTTCTACGTTTTTCCCAAGCACCCACTTATTCCCTTCTGCTTTCTTCCAGTGCAGCCCTTTATTCCCTTCTGCTTCCTTCCTGTGTACCGTTTTACTCCCTTGTGCTCCATTTCTGTGCATCCCCTAATTCCCTTCTACTTTCCTCCCATGCACCCACTTGTTCCCTTTTGCTTCCTTCCCCTGCAGCCCCTTATTAACTTGTACTTTCTTCGTGTGCACCTACATATTCCCTTCTGCACACTTCCTATGCACCTTCCTAATCCCGTCTCCTCCCTTTCTGTGCAGCCACGTAGTCCCTTCTGCTTCCTTCCAGTGCACACCCTTCTTCCATTCTGCTACCTTCACATGCACTCTCCTATTCCCCTTTTCCCCCTTTCTGTGCACCCCTTATTCCCTTCTATTTTCTTTCCGTACATCCTCTTTTTTCTTTCTGCTCCCTTACCATGCACCCTCTTATTCCCTTCTGCTGCCTTTTTGTGCACCCTTATTCCCTTCTACTCTCTTCCTGTGAACCCCCTTATTCCTTTCTACTTCCTTCGCATGCACCCTCTAATTCCCTTATGCTTCCTTCCAGGGCACAGCCTTATTCCCTTCTGCTTTCTTCACGTGCACCCTCGTATTCCCTTCTGCTCCCTTTCTGTGCACCCCTTATTCCCATCTACTTTCTTCCCATGCACTCTCTTATTCCCTTCAGCTCCCTTCCCGTGCACCCTCTTATTCCCTTCTACTGCATTTTTGTGCACCCCTTATTCCCTTCTACTTTCTTCCTGTGCACCCCCTTATTCCTTTCTACTTCCTTTGCATGCACCCTTTAATTCCCTTCTGCTCCCTTTCTGTGCACCCCTTATTCCCTTCTAATTTCTTCCTGTGCACCCTCTTATTCCCTTCTTCTCCCTTTCTGTGCACCCCGTATTCCCTTCTACTTTCTTCCTGTGCACCCTCTTATTCCCTTCTGCTCCCTTTCCGAGCACCCATTATTCCCTTTTTTCTTTCTTCCCATGCACCCTTTTATTTCCTTCTGCTCCCTTTCTGTGCACCCCTATTTCTTTCTGGTCCCCTTCTGTGCACCTCCTTATTACCTTCTACTTTCTTCCCATGCACCCTCTAATCCCCTTTTGCTTCCTTCCAGTGCACAGCCTTATTCCCTTCTACTTTCTTCCTCTGCACCCCCTTATTCCTTCCTGCTTCCGTTGCATGCACCCTCTTATTCCCTTCTGCTCCCTTTCTGTGCACCCATTATTCCCTTTTACTTTCTTCCCATGCACCCTCATATTCACTTCTGCCTCCTTTCCGTGCACCCTCTGATTCCTTTCTAATCCCTTTCTGTGCACTCCTAATTTCATTATACTTTCTTCCTGTGCACCCTCGTATTCCCTTCTGCCCCCTTTTTGTCCATTCTTTATTCTCTTCTACTTTCTTCCCGTGTACCCACACATTTCCCTTCTGCTTTCTTCTTGTACCCACTTATTCACATCTGCTTCCTTCCTGTGTACCCCTTAATCCCTTCTGCTTCCTTCCTATGCACCCCCTTTTTCCCCTTCTGCTCCCACTCTGTGCACCCCCTTATTTCTTTCTGCTCCCGTCCCATTTACCCACTCATGTCCTTCAGTTTTCGCCCTGTGTACCACTTCCTTCCCATGCACCCCCTTATTCCCATCTACTTTCCTCCCATGCAACCCCCTATTTCCTTCTGCTCCCCTCCTGTGCACCCTCGTATTCCCCTCTGCTCCCTTTCTGTGCATCCCTTAATTCTTTTTGACTTCCTTCCTGTGCACCCACTTATTCACTTCTGCTTCCTTCCTGTGCACCTCCTTATTACATTATACTTTCATCCTGTGCACCCCTTAATCCCTTCTGCTCCATTCCCGTGCACCCTCCTAATCCCTTCTGCTCCCTTTCTGTGCACCCGCTTATTCCCTTCTGCTTCCTTCCAGTGTTCACCCTTATTCCCTTCTGCTTCCTTCCTGTGCATCTTCTTATTCCCTTCTTCTCCCCTTCTGTGCACCTCATATTCCCTTCTACTTTCTTCCCATGCACCCTCTTTTTCCCTTCTGCTTCCTTCCCATGCACCCTCTTGTTCCCTTCTGCTCCCTTTCTGTGTACCTCCTATTCCCTTCTACTTTCGTCCCATGCACCCCCATATTCTTTTTTTCTTCCTTCACCTGCACCCTCTGATTCCCTTCTGCTCCCTTTCTGTGACCCCTTATTCCCTGATACTTTCTTCCCATGTGCCCTCTTATTCCCTTCCCGTGCACCCACTTATTCCCCTGTGCTCCATTGCTGTGCACCCTTTTATTCCCTTCTGCTTCCTTCCCGTGCATCCTCTTATTCCCTTCTGCTCCCTTTCTGTGCAACCGCTAATCCCTTCTACATTCTTCCAGTGACCCCCTTATTTCCTTCTGCTTCTTCCCGTGTACCCACTCATTCCCTTCTGTTTTCGTCCTGTTCACTGGTTCCTTCCCATGCACCCCCTTATTCCCTTTTACGTTTTTCCCAAGCCACCACTTATTCCCTTCTGCTTTCTTCCAGTGCAGCCCTTTATTCCCTTCTGCTTCCTTCCTGTGCACCGTTTTACTCCCTTGTGCTCCATTTCTGTGCATCCCCTAATTCCCTTCTACGTTCTTGCCATGCACCCACTTGTTCCCTTTTGCTTCCTGCCCCTGCACCCCATTATTAACTTGTACTTTGTTCCTGTGCACCTACATATTCCCTTCTGCACACCTCCTATGCACCTTCCTAATCCCTTCTCCCCCCTTTCTGTGCAGCCACGTAGTCCCTTCTGCTTCCTTCCAGTGCACACCCTTCTTCATTTCTGCTCCCTTCACCTGCACTCTCTTATTCCCCTTTTCTCCCTTTCTGTGCACCCCTTATTCCCTTCTATTTTCTTCCTGTACACCCTATTTTTCCTTTCTGCTCCCTTCCCATGCACCCTCTTATTCCCTTCTGCTGCCTTTTTGTGCACCCTTATTCCTTTCTACTCTCTTCCTGTGCAGCCCCATATTCCTTTCTACTTCTTTCGCATGCACCCTCTAATTCCCTTCTGCTTCCTTCCAGTGCACAGCCTTATTCCCTTCTGCTTTCTTCACCTGCACCCTCGTTATTCCCTTGTGCTCCCTTTCTGTGCACCCCTTATTCCCATCTACTTTTTTCCCATGTACTCTCTTATTCCCTTCGGCTCCCTTCCCATGCACCCTATTATTCCCTTCTACTGCATTTTTGTGCACCCCTTATTCCCTTCAACTTTCTTCCTGTGCACCCCCTTATTCATTTCTACTTCCTTTGCATGCACCCTCTAATTCCCTTCTGCTCCCTTTCTGTGCACCCCTTATTCCCTTCTACTTTCTTCCTGTGCACCCTCTTATTCCCTTCTGCCACCTTTCTGAGCACCCATTATTCCCTTTTTTCTTTCTTCCCATGCACCCTCTTAATGCCTTCTGTTCTCTTCCTGTGTAACCTCTTATTCCATTCAGCTCCCTTTCTGTGCACTCCTCATTCCCTTATGCTTTCTTCCCATGCACCCTCTTATTTCCTTCTGCTCCCTTTTTGTGCACCCCCTTATTTCTTTCTGGTCCCTTTCTGTGCACCCCCTTATTACCTTCTACTTTCTTCCCATGCACCCTCTAATTCCCTTCTGCTTACTTCCAGTGCACAGCCTTATTCCCTTCTACTTTCTTCCTCTGCACCCCCTTATTCCTTTCTGCTTCCGTTGCATGCACCCTCTTATTCCCTTCTGCTCCCTTTCTGTGCACCCATTATTCCCTTTTACTTTCTTCCCATGCACCCTGGTATGTATTCACTTCTGCCTCCTTTCCGTGCACCCTCTTATTCCCTTCTAATCCCTTTCTGTGCACTCCTAATTTCATTATACTTTCTTCCTGTGCAACCTCGTATTCCATTCTGCTCCCTTCCTGTGCACCCTCTTATTCCCTTCTGCTCCCTTTCTGTCCATTCTTTATTTCCTTCTACTTTCTTCCTGTGCACCCTCTATTCCCTTCTGCTTCCTTCCTGTACACCCTCTTATTCGTGTCTCCTCCCTTTCTGTGAACCCTATATTCCCTTCCACTTTCTTCCTGTGCACCCTCTTATTCCCTTCTGCTTCCTTCCCATGCAATTTCTTATTCCCTTCTGCTCCCCTTCTGTGCACCCACATACCCTTCTACTTTCTTCCTGTTCACCCTCTTATTCTATTCTGCACCCTTTCTGTGTGCCTGCTTTTTCCCTTCTACTTTCTTCCTGTGCACACCCTTATTCAATTCTGCTTCCTTCGTGTGCATCCTCTTTTTCCCTTCTGCTCCATTTCTGTGCACCCTTTATTCCCTTCAACTTTCTTCCAGTGGCCCCCTTATTCCTTTCTGCTTCCTTTCTGTGGACCCCTTATTCCCTTATACTTTCTTCCCGTGCACCCTCTTATTTCCTTCTGCTCACTTTCTGTGCACCCCCTTATTCCCTTCTACTTTCTTCCCATGCACCCTTTAATTCCCTTCTGCTTCCTTCCAGTGCACAGCCTTATTCCCTGCGGCTTTCTTCCCATGCACCCTCTAATTCCCTTCTGCTCCTTTTCTGTGCACCCCTTATTCCCATTTACTTTCTTCCTGTGCATTCTCTTATTCCTTTCTGCTGCCTTTTTGTGCACCCTTTATTCCCTTCTATTTTCTTCCTGTGCACCCCCTTATTCCTTTCTACTTCCTTCGCATGCACCCTCTTATTCCCTACTGCTCCCTTTCTGTGCACCCCTTATTCCCTTCTGCTTTCTTCCTGTGCACCCTGTTATTCCCTTCTGATCCCTTTCTGAGCACCCACTATTCCCTTTTTTCTTTCTTCCCATGCACCCTCTTATTCTCTTCTGTTCTCCTCCTGTGTAAGCTCTTAATCCATTCTGCTCCCTTTCTGTGCACCCCCTTATTCCCTTCTACTTTCTTACTGTGCACCCTCTTATTCCCATCTGCTTCCTTCCCGTGTACCCACACATTTCCCTTCTGCTTTCTTCTTGTACCCACTTATTCACATCTGCTTCCTTCCTGTGTACCCCTTAATCCCTTCTGCTTCCTTCCTATGCACCCCCTTTTTCCCCTTCTGCTCCCACTCTGTACACCCCCTTATTTCTTTCTGCTCCCGTCCCATTTACCCACTCATGTCCTTCAGTTTTCGCCCTGTGTACCACTTCCTTCCCATGCACCCCCTTATTCCCATCTACTTTCCTCCCATGCACCCCCCTATTTCCTTCTGCTCCCCTCCTGTGCACCCTCGTATTCCCCTCTGCTCCCTTTCTGTGCACCCCCTAATTCTTTTTTACTTCCTTCCTGTACACCCACTTATTCACTTCTGCTTCCTTCCTGTGCACCCCCTTATTACTTTATACTTTCTTCCTGTGCACCCCTTAATCCCTTCTGCTCCATTCCCGTGCACCCTCTTATCCCCTTCTGCTTCTTTTCTGTGCATGCCCTTATTCCCTTCTACTTTCTTCCCATGCACCCCCTTATTACTTTCTGCCCCCTTTATGTGCACCCCCTTATTGTCTTCTACTTCTTCCTGTGTACACTCTTATTCCATTCTGCTCCCTTTCTGTGCTCCACTTATCCCTTCTACTTCCTTGCCATGAACCCTCTTATTCTCTTCGGCTGCCTTCCTGGGCACCCTCTTATTCTCTTCCGCTCCCTTTGTGTGCACCACCTTATTCCCTTCTACTTTCTTCCCATGCACCCTCTTATTCCCGTCTGCTCCCTTCCTGTGCACTCTCCTAATCCCTTCTGCTTCCTTCCTGTGCATCCTCTTATTCCCTTCTACTCCCCTTCTGTGCACCTCATATTCCCTTCTACTTTCTTCCCATGCACCGTCTTTTTCCCTTCTGCTTCCTTCCCATGCACCCTCTTGTTCCCTTCTGCTCCCTTTCTGTGTACCTCCTATTCCCTTCTACTTTCGTTCCATGCACCCCCATATTCTTCTCTTCTTCCTTCGCATGCACCCTCTGATTCCCTTCTGCTCCCTTTCTGTGACCCCTTATTCCCTTATACTTTCTTCCCATGTGCCCTCTTATTCCCTTCCCGTGCACCCACTTATTCCCCTGTGCTCCATTTCTGTGCACCATTTTATTCCCTTCTGCACCCTTCTCATGTAACCTCTTATTCCATTCCACTCCCTTTCTGTGCATCCTTTATTCCCTTCTACTTTCTTCCCCTGCACCTTCTATTCCCTTCTGCTTCCTTCCCGTGCATCCTCTCATTCCCTTCTGCTCCCTTTCTGTGCAACCCGTAATCCCTTCAACTTTTTTCCAGTGAACCCCCTTATTTCCTTCTGCTTCTTCCTGTGTACCCACTCTTTTCCCTTCTGCTTTCTTCTTGCACTCCCTTATTCACATCTGCTTCCTTCCCGTTTACCGCCTTACTCCCTTGTGCTTCCTTCCCATGCACCTCCTTGTTTCCCTTCTGCTCCCTTTCTGTGCACACCCTTATTTCTTTCTGCTCCCTTCCCGTGTACCCACTCATTCCCTTCTGTTTTCGTCCTGTTCACTGGTTCCTTCCCATGCACCCCCTTATTCCCTTCTACGTTTTTCCCAAGCACCCACTTATTCCCTTCTGCTTTCTTCCAGTGCAGCCCTTTATTCCCTTCTGCTTCCTTCCTGTGCACCGTTTTACTCCCTTGTGCTCCATTTCTGTGCATCCCCTAATTCCCTTCTACTTTCTTCCCATGCACCCACGTGTTCCCTTTTGCTTCCTTCCCCTGCACCGCCTTATTAACTTGTACTTACTTCCTGTGCACCCACATATTCCCTTCTGCACACTTCCTATGCACCTTCCTAATCTCTTCTCCTCCCTTTCTGTGCAGCCACGCAGTCCCTTCTGCTTCCTTCCAGTGCACACCCTTCTTCCATTCTGCTGCCTTCCCGTGCACTCTCTGATTCCCCTTTTCCCCCTTTCTGTGCACTCCTTATTCCCTTCTATTTTCTTCCTGTACACCCTCTTTTTCCTTTATGCTCCCTTCCCATGCACCCTCTTATTCCCTTCTGCTCTCTTTTTGTGCACCCTTATTCCCTTCTACTTTCTTCCTGTGCACACTCTTATTCCTTTCTACTTCCTTTTGCATGCACCCTCTAATTCCCTTCTACTTCCTTCCAGTGCACAGCCTTATTCCCTTCTGCTTTCTTCACGTGCACCCTCGTATTCCCTTCTGCTCCCTTTCTGTGCACCTCTTATTCCCATCTACTTTCTTCCCATGCACTCTCTTATTCCCTTCAGCTCCCTTCCCGTGCACCCTCTTATTCCCTTCTACTGCATTTTTGTGCACCCCTTAATCTGTTCTGCTTTCTTCCTGTGCACCCCCTTATTCCTTTCTACTTCCTTTGCATGCACCCTCTAATTCCCTTCTGCTCCCTTTCTGTGCAGCCCTTATTCCCTTCTACTTTCTTCCTGTGCACCCTCTTATTCCCTTCTTCTCCCTTTCTGTGCACCCCTTATTCCCATCTACTTTCTTCCCATGCACTCTCTTATTCCCTTCGGCTCCCTTCCCGTGCACCCTCTTATTCCCTTCTACTAAATTTTTGTGCACCCCTTATTCCCTTCTACTTTCTTGCCCTGCACCCCCTTATTCCTTTCTGCTTCCTTTGCATGCACCCTCCTATTCCCTTCTGCTCCCTTTCTGTGCACCCATTATTCCCTTTTACTTTCTTCCCATGGACCCTCTTATTCACTTCTGCCTCCTTTCTGTGCACCCTCCTATTCCCTTCTACTCCCTTTCCGTGCACCCCTTATTCCCTTCTACTTTCTTCCTGTGCACCCTCTTATTCCCTTCTGCTCCCTTTCTGAGCACCCATTATTCCCGTTTTTCTTTCTTCCCATGCACCCTCTTAATCCCTTCTGTTCTCTTCCAGTGTAACCTCTTATTCCATTCAGCTCCCTTTCTGTGCACTCCTCATTCCCTCATACTTTCTTCCCATGCACCCTCTTATTTCCTTCTGCTCCTTTCTGTGCACCCCCCTTATTTCTTTCTGGTCCCTTTCTGTGCACCACCTTATTACCTTCTACTTTCTTCCCATGCACCCTCTAATTCCCTTCTGCTTCCTTCCAGTGCACAGCCTGATTCCCTTCTACTTTCTTCCCCTGCACCCCCTTATTCCTTTCTGCTTCCTTTGCATGCACCCTCCTATTCCCTTCTGCTCCCTTTCTGTGCACCCATTATTCCCTTTTACTTTCTTCCCATGGACCCTCTTATTCACTTCTGCCTCCTTTCTGTGCACCCTCCTATTCCCTTCTAATCCTTTTCTGTGCACCCCTTATTCCCTTCTACTTTCTTCATGTGCACCCCCTTATTCTTTTCTACTTCCTTTGCATGCACCCTCTAATTCCCTTCTACTCCCTTTCCGTGCACCCCTTATTCCCTTCTACTTTCTTCCTGTGCACCCTCTTATTCCCTTCTGCCACCTTTCTGATCACCCATTATTCCCTTTTTTCTTTCTTCCCATGCACCCTCTTAATCCCTTCTGTTCTCTTCCTGTGTAACCTCTTATTCCATTCAGCTCCCTTTCTGTGCACTCCTCATTCCCTTATACTTTCTTCCCATGCACCATCTTGTTTCCTTCTGCTCCCGTTCTGTGCACCCCCTTATTTCTTTCTGGTCCCTTTCTGTGCACCCCCTTATTACCTTCTACTTTATTTCCATGCACCCTCTAATTCCCTTCTGCTTACTTTCAGTGCACAGCCTTATTCCCTTCTACTTTCTTCCTCTGCACCCCGTTATTCCTTTCTGCTTCCGTTGCACGCACCCTCTTATTCCCTTCTGCTCCCTTTCTGTGCACCCATTATTCCCTTTTACTTTCTTCCCATGCACCCTCGTATGTATTCACTTCTGCCTCCTTTCCGTGCACCCTCTTATTCCCTTCTAATCCCTTTCTGTGCACTCCTAATTTCATTATACTTTCTTCCTGTGCACCCTCGTATTCCCTTCTGCTTCCTTCCTGTGCACTCTCTAATTCCCTTCTGCGCCCTTCCTGTGCACCTTCTTATTCCCTTCTGCTCCCTTTCTGTCCATTCTTTATTCCCTTCTACTTTCTTCCTGTGCATCCTCTATTCCCTTCTGCTTCCTTCCTGTACACCCTCTTATTCGCGTCTCCTCCCTTTCTGTGAACCCTATATTCCCTTCCACTTTCTTGCTGTGCACCCTCTTATTCCCTTCTGCTTCCTTCCCATGCAATCTCTTATTCCCTTCTGCTCCCCTTCTGTGCACCCACATACCCTTCTACTTTCTTCCTGTTCACCCTCTTATTCTATTCTGCACCCTTTCTGTGTGCCTGCTTTTTCCCTTCTACTTTCTTCCTGTGCACCCCCTTATTCAATTCTGCTTCCTTTGTGTGCATCCTCTTATTCCCTTCTGTTCCATTTCTGTGCACCCTTTATTCCCTTCAACTTTCTTCCTGTGGCCCCCTTATTCCTTTCTGCTTCCTTTATGTGGACCCCTTATTCCCTTATACTTTCTTCCCGTGCACACTCTTATTTCCTTCTGCTCCCTTTCTGTGCACCTCCTTATTTCCTTCTGCTCACTTTCTGTGCACCCCCTTATTCCCTTCTACTTTCTTCCCATGCACCCTTTAATTCCCTTCTACTTCCTTCCAGTGCACAGCCTTATTCCCTGCGGCTTTCTTCCCATGCACCCTCTAATTCCCTTCTGCTCCCTTTCTGTGCACCCCTTATTCCCATTTACTTTCTTCCTGTGCATTCTCTTATTCCTTTCTGCTACCTTTTTGTGCACCCTTTATTCCCTTCTATTTTCTTCCTGTGCACCCCCTTATTCCTTTCTGCTTCCTTTGCATGCACCCTCTTATTCCCTTCTGCTCCCTTTCTGTGCACCCATTATTCCCTTTTACTTTCTTCCCATGCACCCTCGTATGTATTCACTTCTGCCTCCTTTCCGTGCACCCTCTTATTCCCTTCTAATCCCTTTCTGTGCACTCCTAATTTCATTATACTTTCTTCCTGTGCACCCTCGTATTCCCTTCTGCTTCCTTCCTGTGCACTCTCTAATTCCCTTCTGCGCCCTTCCTGTGCACCTTCTTATTCCCTTCTGCTCCCTTTCTGTCCATTCTTTATTCCCTTCTACTTTCTTCCTGTGCATCCTCTATTCCCTTCTGCTTCCTTCCTGTACACCCTCTTATTCGCGTCTCCTCCCTTTCTGTGAACCCTATATTCCCTTCCACTTTCTTCCTGTGCACCCTCTTTTTCCCTTCTGCTTCCTTCCCATGCAATCTCGTATTCCCTTCTGCTCCCCTTCTGTGCACCCACATACCCTTCTGCTTTCTTCCTGTTCACCCTCTTATTCTATTCTGCACCCTTTCTGTGTGCCTGCTTTTTCCCTTCTACTCTCTTCCTGTGCACCCCCTTATTCAATTCTGCTTCCTTCGTGTGCATCCTCTTATTCCCTTCTGTTCCATTTCTGTGCACCCTTTATTCCCTTCAACTTTCTTCCTGTGGCCCCCTTATTCCTTTCTGCTTCCTTTATGTGGACCCCTTATTCCCTTATACTTTCTTCCAGTGCACACTCTTATTTCCTTCTGCTCCCTTTCTGTGCACCTCCTTATTTCCTTCTGCTCACTTTCTGTGCACCCCCTTATTCCCTTCTACTTTCTTCCCATGCACCCTTTAATTCCCTTCTACTTCCTTCCAGTGCACAGCCTTATTCCCTGCGGCTTTCTTCCCATGCACCCTCTAATTCCCTTCTGCTCCCTTTCTGTGCACCCCTTATTCCCATTTACTTTCTTCCTGTGCATTCTCTTATTCCTTTCTGCTGCCTTTTTGTGCACCCTTTATTCCCTTCTATTTTCTTCCTGTGCACCCCCTTATTCCTTTCTGCTTCCTTTGCAAGCACCCTCTTATTCCCTACTGCTCCCTTTCTGTGCACCCCTTATTCCCTTCTGCTTTCTTCCTGTGCACCCTGTTATTCCCTTGTGATCCCTTTCTGAGCACCCACTATTACCTTTTTTCTTTCTTCCCATGCACCCTCTTATTCCCTTCTGTTCTCTTCCTGTGTAAGCTCTTAATCCATTCTGCTCCCTTTCTGTGCACCCCCTAATTCCCTTCTGTGTCTTTCCTGTGCACCCATTTATTCCCTTCTGCTCCCTTTCTGTGCACCCCTTATTCCCTCCCACGTTCTTCCCGTGCACCCACACATTTCCCTTCTGCTTTCTTCTTGTACCCACTTATTCACATCTGCTTCCTTCCTGTGTACCCCTTAATCCCTTCTGCTTCCTTCCTATGCACCCCCTTTTTCCCCTTCTGCTCCCACTCTGTGCACCCCCTTATTTCTTTCTGCTCCTGTCCCATTTACCCACTCATGTCCTTCAGTTTTCGCCATGTGTACCACTTCCTTCCCATGCACCCCCTTATTCCCATCTACTTTCCTCCCATGCACCCCCTATTTACTTCTGCTCCCCTCCTGTGCACCCTCGTATTCCCCTCTGCTCCCTTTCTGTGTACCCCCTAATTCTTTTTTACTCCCTTCCTGTGCACCCACTTATTCACTTCTGCTTCCTTCCTGTGCACCCCCTTATTACCTTATATTTTCTTCCTGTGCACCCCTTAATCCCTTCTGCTCCATTCCCGTGCACCCTCTTATCCCCTTCTGCTTCTTTTCTGTGCATGCCCTTATTCCCTTCTACTTTCTTCCCATGCACCCCCTTATTACTTTCTGCCCCCTTTATGTGCACCCCCTTATTCCCTTCTACTTCTTCCTGTGCACCCTCTTATTCCATTCTGCTCCCTTTCTGTGCACCACTTATCCCATCTACTTCCTTGCCATGAACCCTCTTATTCTCTTCGGCTCCCTTCCTGGGCACCCTCTTATTCTCTTCCGCTCCCTTTGTGTGCACCACCTTATTCCCTTCTACTTTCTTCCCATGCACCCTCTTATTCCCTTCTGCTCCCTTCCTGTGCACCCTCCTAATCCCTTCTGCTCCCTTTCTATGCACCCGCTTATTCCCTTCTGCTTCCGTCCCGTGTTCACCCTTATTCCCTTCTGCTTCCTTCCTGTGCATCCTCTTATTCCCTTCTGCTCCCCTTCTGTGCACCTCATATTCCCTTCTGCTTCCTTCCCATGCACCCTCTTGTTCCCTTCTGCTCCCTTTCTGTGTACCTCCTATTCCCTTCTACTTTTGTCCCATGCACCCCCATATTCTTTTCTTCTTCCTTCGCATGCACCCTCTGATTCCCTTCTGCTCCCTTTCTGTGACCCCTTATTCCCTTATACTTTCTTCCCATGTGCCCTCTTATTCCCTTTTCCGTGCACCCACTTATTCCCCTGTGCTCCATTTCTGTGCATCATTTTATTCCCTTCTGCACCCTACCCATGTAACCTCTTATTCCATTCCACTCCCTTTCTGTGCATCCTTTATTCCCTTCTACTTTCTTCCCCTGCACCTTGTATTCCCTTCTGCTTCTTTCCCGTGCATCCTCTTATTCCCTTCTGCTCCCTTTCTGTGCAACCCGTAATCCCTTCAACTTTCTTCCAGTGCACCCCCTTATTTCCTTCTGCTTCTTCCTGTGTACCCACTCTTTTCCCTTCTGCTTTCTTCTTGCACTCCCTTATTCACATCTGCTTCCTTCCCGTTTACCGCCTTACTCCCTTCTGCTTCCTTCCCATGCACCTCCTTGTTTCCCTTCTGCTCCCTTTCTGTGCACACCCTTATTTCTTTCTGCTCCCTTCCCGTGTACCCACTCATTCCCTTCTGTTTTCGTCCTGTTCACTGGTTCCTTCCCATGCACCCCCTTATTCCCGTCTACTTTTTTCCCAAGCACCCACTTATTCCCTTCTGCTTTCTTCCAGTGCAGCCCTTTATTCCCTTCTGCTTCCTTCCGTTTTACTCCCTTGTGCTCCATTTCGGTGCATCCCTTAATTCCCTTCTACTTTCTTCCCATGCACCCACGTGTTCCCTTTTGCTTCCTTCCCCTGCACCGCCTTATTAACTTGTTTTTACTTCCTGTGCACCCACATATTCCCTTCTGCACACTTCCTATGCACCTTCCTAATCTCTTCTCCTCCCTTTCTGTGCAGCCACGCAGTCCCTTCTGCTTCCTTCCAGTGCACACCCTTCTTCCATTCTGCTACCTTCCCCTGCACTCTCTTATTCCCCTTTTCCCCCTTTCTGTGCACCCCTTATTCCCTTCTATTTTCTTCCTGTACACCCTCTTTTTCCTTTATGCTCCCTTCCCATGCACCCTCTTATTCCCTTCTGCTGTCTTTTTGTGCACCCTTATTCCCTTCTACTTTCTTCCTGTGCACGCTCTTATTCCTTTCTACTTCCTATTGCATGCACCCTCTAATTCCCTTCTGCTTCCTTCCAGTGCACAGCCTTATTCCCTTCTGCTTTCTTCCCATGCACTCTCTTATTCCCTTCAGCTCCCTTCCCGTGCACCCTCTTATTCCCTTCTACTGCATTTTTGTGCACCCCTTATTCCCTTCTACTTTCTTGCCCTGCACCCCCTTATTCCTTTCGGCTTCCTTTGCATGCACCCTCTTATTCCCTTCTGCTCCCTTTCTGTGCACCCATTATTCCCTTTTACTTTCTTCCCATGGACCCTCTTATTCACTTCTGCCTCCTTTCTGTGCACACTCTTATTCCCTTCTAATCCCTTTCTGTGCACCCCTTATTCCCTTCTACTTTCTTCCTGTGCACCCCTTATTCTTTTCTACTTCCTTTGCATGCACCCTCTAATTCCCTTCTGCTCCCTTTCTGTGCACCCCTTATTCCCTTCTACTTTCTTTCTGTGCACCCTCTTATTCCCTTCTGCTCCCTTTCTGAGCACCCATTATTCCCGTTTTTCTTTCTTCCCATTCACCCTCTTAATCCCTTCTGCTCCTTTCTGTGCACCCCCCCTTATTTCTTTCTGGTCCCTTTCTGTGCACCCCCTTATTACCTTCTACTTTCTTCCCATGCACCCTCTAATTCCCTTCTGCTTCCTTCCAGTGCACAGCCTGATTCCCTTCTACTTTCTTCCCCTGCACCCTCTTATTCCCTTCTGCTCCCTTTCTGTGCACCCATTATTCCCTTTTACTTTCTTCCCATGCACCCTCTTATTCACTTCTGCCTCCTTTCCGTGCACCCTCTTATTCCCTTCTAATCCCTTTCTGTGCACTCCTAATTTCATTATACTTTCTTCCTGTGCACCCTCATATTCCCTTCTGCTTCCTTCCTGTGCACCCTCTTATTCCCTTCTGCTCCCTTCCTGTGCACCCTTTATTCCCTTCTATTTTCTTCCTGTGCACCCCCTTATTCCTTTCTGCTTCATTTGCGTGCACCCTCTTTTTCCCTTCTGCTGCCTTTCTCTGCACCCATTATTCCCTTTTACTTTCTTCCCATGCACCCCCGTATTCCCTTCTGCTTCCTTCCTGTGCACCCTCTTATTCCCTTCTGCTCCCTTTCTGTCCACCCTTTATTCCCTTCTACTTTCTTCCTGTGCACCCTCTATTCCTTTCTGCTTCCTTCCTGTACACCCTCTTATTCGCTTCTGCTCCCCTTCTGTGCACCCACATACCCTTCTACCTTCTTCCTGTTTACCCTTTTATTCTATTCTGCACCCTTTCTGTGTGCCTGCTTTTTCCCATCTACTTTCTTCCTTTGCACCCCCTTATTCAATTCTGCTTCCTTCCTGTGCATCCTCTTATTCCCTTCTGCTCCCTTTCTGTGCACCCTTTATTCCCTTCAACTTTCTTCCAATGGCCCCCTTATTCCTTTCTGCTTCCTTTCTGTGGACCCCTTATTCCCTTATACTTTCTTCCCGTGCACCCTCTTATTTCCTTCTGCTCCCTTTCTGTGCACCTCCTTATTTCCTTCTGCTCCCTTTCTGTGCACCCCCTTATTCCCTTCTACTTTCTTCCCATGCACCCTATAATTCCCTTCTGCTTTCTTCCAGTGCACAGCCTTATTCCCTTCTGCTTTCGTCCCATGCACCCTCTAATTCCCTTCTGCTCCCTTTCTGTGCACCCGTTGTTCCCATTTACTTTCTTCCTGTGCATTCTCTTATTCCCTTCTGCTGCCTTTTTGTGCATCTCTTAATCCCTTCTACTTTCTTCCTGTGCACCTTGTTATTCCCTTCTGATCCCTTTCTGTGCACCCAGTATTCCCTTCTGCTCCCTTTCTGTGACCCCCTTATTCCCTTCTACTTCTTCCTGTGCACCCTCTTATTTCCTTCTGCTCCCTTTCTGTGCACCCCCTTATTGCCTTCTACTTTCTTACTGTGCAACCTCTTATTCACATCTGCTTCCTTCCCGTGCACCCACTTATTCCCTTCTGCTCCCTTTCTGTGCACCCCTTATTCCCTTCTACTTTCTTCATGTGCACCCTCTTATTCCCTTCTGCTCCCTTTCTGTGCACCCCTTATTCCCTTCTACTTCCTTCCCGTGTACCCACACATTTCCCTTCTGCTTTCTTCTTGTACACACTTATTCACATCTGCTTCCTTCCTGTGTAGCCCTTAATCACTTCTGCTTCCTTCCTATGCACCCCCTTTTTCCCCTTCTGCTCCCACTCTGTGTACCCCCTTATTTCTTTCTGCTCCTGTCCCATTTACCCACTCATGTCCTTCAGTTTTCGCGATGTGTACCACTTCCTTCCCATGCACCCCCTTATTCCCATCTACTTTCCTCCCATGCACCCCCCTATTCACTTCTGCTCTCTTTCTGTGCACCACTTATTCCCTTCTGTTCCCTTTCTGTGCACCCCCTGATTCCCTTCTTCTTCCTTCCTGTGCACCCGTGTATTCCCTTCTGCTCCCTTTCTCTGCAACCTTTATTCCCTTCTACTTTCTTCCTGTGCACCCGCTTATTCCCTTCTGCTCCCTTTCTCTGCACCCTTTATTCCCTTCTACTTTCTTCCAGTGCACCCTCTTATTCCCTTCTGCTCCCTTCCTGTGCACTCCCTTATTCCCTTCTGCTCCCTTTCTGTGTTCCCCTTATTCCCTTCAACTTTCTTCCTGTGCACACCCTTATTTCTCTCTGCTCCCCATGTACCCACTGATTCCCTTCTGTTTTCGTCCTGTGTACCAATTCCTTCGCATGCACTCCCTTATTCCCTTCTACTACATTCCTGTGTATCCCTTTATTCCCTTCTAAAGTCTTCCTGTGCACCCACTCTTCCCTTCTGCTTCCTTCCCGTGTACTCCCTTCCTACCTTCTACTTTCTATCTGTGCACCCCTTAATTCCTTCTGCTCCATCCCCATGCACCCTCGTGTTCCCTTAGCTACCTCTCTGTGCACCGCCTTATTCCCCTCTGCTCCCTTTCTGTGCACCCCCTTATTCCCTTCTACTTCTTCCTGTGCACCCTCTTATTCCCTTCTGCTCCCTTTCTGTGCACCCCCTATTCCCTTCTACTTTCTTACTGTGCACCCTCTTAATCCCATCTGCTTCCTTCCCGTGCACCCTCTTATTCACTTGTGCGCCCTTTCTGTGCACCCCTTATTCCCTTCTACTTTCTTCCCGTGTACCCACACATTTCCCTTCTGCTTTCTTCTTGTACACACTTATTCACATCTGCTTCCTTCCTGTGTACCCCTTAATCCCTTCTGCTTCCTTCCTATGCACCCCCTTTTTCCCCTTCTGCTCCCACTCTGTGCACCCCCTTATTTCTTTCTGCTCCGTCCCATTTACCCACTCATGTCCTTCAGTTTTCGCCCCGGGGTGTACCACTTCCTTCCCATGCACCCCCTTATTCCCATTTACTTTCCTCCCATGCAACCCCCTATTTCCTTCTGCTCCCCTCCTGTTCACCCTCGTATTCCCCTCTGCTCCCTTTCTGTGCATCCCCTAATTCTTTTTGACTTCCTTCCTGTGCACCCACTTATTCACTTCTGCTTCCTTCCTGTGCACCTCCTTATTACCTTAAATTTTCATCCTGTGCACCCCTTAATCCCTTCTGCTCCATTCCCCTGCACCCTCTTATCCCCTTCTGCTTCCTTTCTGTGCATGCCCTTATTCCCTTCTACTTTCTTCCCATGCACCCCCTTATTACTTTCTGCCCCCTTTATGTGCACCCCCTTATTCCCTTCTACTTCTTCCTGTGCACCCTCTTATTCCATTCTGCTCCCTTTCTGTGCACCACTTATCCCTTCTACTTCCTTGCCATGAACCCTCTTATTCTCTTCGGCTCCCTTCCTGGGCACCCTCTTATTCCCGTCGGCTCCCTTTCTGTGCACCACCTTATTCTCGTCTACTTTCATCCCATGCACCCTCTCATTCCCTTCTGCTCCCTTCCTGTGCACCCTCCTAATCCCTTCTGCTCCCTTTCTGTGCACCCACTTATTCCCTTCTGCTTCCTTCCAGTGTTCACCCTTATTCCCTTCTGCTTCCTTCCTGTGCATCCTCTTATTCCCTTCTGCTCCCCTTCTGTACACCTCATATTCCCTTCTACTTTCTTTACATGCACCCTCGTTTTCCCTTCTGCTTCCTTCCCATGCACCCTCTTGTTCCCTTCTGCTCCCTTTCTGTGTACCTCCTATTCCCTTCTACTTTGGTCCCATGCACCCCCATATTCTTTTCTTCTTCCTTTGCATGCACCCTCTGATTCCCTTCTGCTCCCTTTCTGTGACCCCTTATTCCCTTATACTATCTTCCCATGTGCCTTCTTATTCCCTTCCCGTGCACCCACTTATTCCCCTGTGCTCCATTTCTGTGCACCATTTTATTCCCTTCTGCACCCTTCCCATGTACCCTCTTATTCCATTCCACTCCCTTTCTGTGCATCCTGTGGGATGTATTTACCCATGCATCCGAGCCCTACCTCAAAACTGTGCAGTACTGACATGGAAAACATCATGATGGCCAGAGCTTCCCAGAAAATGCACAGGGAAATGCATGAAGAATAGGCTGCCACTCATTTTTGCCGATGTTATGGGCACAGAAGGACGCTGCCTAAAACCACCATTGGACTACCCGCACAGTAGTCTGAAACCATTGGGAATGGCAATGCTGATTGCCAAATGCAACCTAGAATGGTGGGGAATTCATTTCTTAAATCTCAAAAATGGGTGCAGTACCAGTACTCACCACTATCCAAAAGCCGGCAATTTAAAACAACACCAGATTTTACTTTTTTGTGTAAAAATGAATGAACCCAAAGCAGGCTAAAGAAAGACTTACTGAGAGGTGGATCCAATGTAAAGTTATATCCTGAAGTGACTTGAAGGTGTATAACCAGACTGGCTGACCTGTGGATTTCAGCAGTTTAAGTAAATTTGGACTGAAAGACACTACAAATCTAAATGTTTAAATTGACTGAGTGACCTACTTTTGAGTGTCACATAGGTTGCAATTGTTTAAATGTCATAGTTTTAAACTTAGAATCCGCATTCTAGCTGCATATGTGAAAATGTTTAGTTTTATTTGAATGCAGAAACTGGGGAACAGAAATGACAGCTTAAAGAGATTCCAATTTGCCTGGCAACTACCCCCATCAGGAGTGAAACTTGAGTCACAGCTGTGTTCCCAGGCCTAGCTGCCCTTTTGCTGCTCACACTAAGGATATGCCATCTATCTGATAATTGAATTACCTGTGCTCTGCAGGAGAGTGAACAAAGCCCTCTTCACTCAGGCAAAGGTTTTATTACGCAGTCGTAAAATGTAGCTGCCTCTTGGCAGGAGCTGGGAGGGGCACTGCCTGTGAGAGCAAGCTGGCTTGGCAGAACTGGATTAACCAGTATTTCTACCTTGTGCTGAGAGAAAACCACACCCCTTTGTAGCCAGAATATTGTTTAGAAAAAGATTAATAACTCATGGTGCGGACATGTGAAAATTTTATAAATGATACCATAATTCTTGTGATTTTTCTGCCCACAGTTTAAGAGGTTTTTAGAACCGGTGGTATGTACAGGGGGGTGTCAGCGGAAAAGTGGATATTACTCTAAATGTGTGCATGTTAAAAATCTGAAACTTCATCAGTTAATGTCCCTACTCCCTGCGCACATGTATGTAAAGTTGGGTCAATGTCAGAAATTGAAAAATCAGTTAAAAAGTGAAATATGTGCCATTTCTGAATGCAAGCTCTTAGAAACAGTAGATTTGGACAGAGACATGGCTAAATTCAGCCACACCATGTATATGTAATTTCAAGCAACTGTGTAACTGTGAAATATGTCTTTTATTATCAAATATAGAATGTGTGCAATCTGACAGAGGAGTGTCCTATCTGCAAGCCATAAAATGACATCCCTCTGACTCACAGTTCATTCCCCAATCAGATGATAAATGGAAGTTTGACCAATTAGAAGCTGAGAGAGAGGTAGGGTCAGTGATGCTAGAACACACCCACATTCTAAACACATAAAAGCAGACAGACAGGACAGATAGGGACCTTCAATTCCATTTGCTGCAACGCGCTCTGCCGGACCATACAACATCCAGAAATCCATACTTTACCTCCATCAACCTCCAGAAAGCCAAACTAGAGACTTCAATCTATCCAGAGCAGAGAGAAAGCAGTGCTGTGCCCAGAGAGAGACCAGAGCCCAGTCCAAAACCCTGACCAGATCCGTGATGAGACCCATTTAATTCAAGAATATAGTGTGAGTACCCAGCAGAACTGTGTAGAACCAATCTCTTAGTTTAAATTCATCTAATTCAATCTATTTAACCTAAGTAGAACTGCAGCTTAGCAATTGTGTTATTCTGCCATCATTTTTAAAGCTGAAAAAGTGTGCGTTTAAAATTTGCAAAAACCAAAAACGACCTCTAGTAAATCGGTCATATCTCCGCAACCGTTTGGGCTAGAGACTTGCAATAACTTTCATTTGGAAGCTGAGATCCTAGGCTTTCCTAGGACCCCAAAACGATAGAGATAGTCCTTGCGGTTCCTCTGTAATAGCGCTCGGCGCATCCGCGAATTTTGCCGCGATTTGCAAATTTCTTCACGTGTAAAAAGACAGCAGTTTTGCTTTTCCTTGCCAGAAATTCGTTTAACCTGCTAACTATCCCTGCATCATTGCTAGTGTGAGCCTGGACTAATATTAACTAGATACCACTCACCCTGAACCTGTGAAAGGGAATTAAAAGCATTTCCAGCATATTTCTCATCCATTGCTAGCACATATCAAAGCAATTTGCCTGTGTTTTCAAAACTCCTATCTGTTTTTCTGTAGTGTAAGCTTGCTGGGGTGAACTGATTTACATTGATTGCATTTCTGAGAACTGTGTGTTTTCCTTCCATTTCCTTGCCTTGCATCAAGGGGGGGAGGGGATTGCCAGAGAAAAGTGATTACATTGTTTGGTTGAAATCATATTGAGTATTTTCTGTACTGCATTCATTGAATATTGCATCCACCTGAGCTTACATAAAGCATCCTCTACCACATTATACTTTTGTTCCTATTTACCAGTGTGCTACCTTATCCATTTCATGTCAACTCATTAGTGATTATAAGAAGTGTGCTAGTGCCAGATTCTCCGTTGTTAATCTTTATCATATCAGATTAAGTGTGATATTCAATTATTAATTTATTATAAAGTGTGATCTATATATCTATTGTTTAAATTATCAAATAAACCTTTTAAACTTGCAAAACAGAACTACTTCTTGGCTCTGTGGGGTCAGGGGGATTCCAAGAGAGGGGTGTTATATAGGGGTAGTCATCCAGAACGCATGAACTGGACATAAAGGTATATCAATAAGGGTTTTCATTCAGTATTCTAGACTAGGCGTTGACTTAGCTGTATTGTTGAATTGAATCCTCTTACAAATTGGAGGCTCGAGCCGAGACGTTGGGTTAGATTTACCACTTGTGCAGCTTAATACAGTGTGCTAACTGACGGGATACATACATCCGGTCGGATCACCACGCTGCATTACGCTGTGAAGCATTCCTCAAAAGGGACACTCCAAGAAAAGTTCTGTTCTGCAAAAATAAAATACAAACTTCTGTAAGTCAGGACAGAGACCAATCTCTAGAATGACGACCTTAGTAGACATGAAAATAGCCAGAGAGCACCTCTTGCATAAGCTATTTGTGAGAGGTGAATGGACCGAACAGGGCCAGGATGTGTGGTTGCAGGCCATCACACAACAGGTCACTGAAACAGGGTCAGATATATATAGAGATCAGGGTCCCTTACATGTGGCCCTGAGTGAACTATATATGGCTCCTAAAGCCAAAGAGGAACACAATAAGATTGCCAGGATAGCAGCATACCTGTACCTATATATGGGAGACATGCAGGATAGATGTGCTGAAAGCCAAAATCTGGCAAATAGGCAACAGATGGCGTTAGAGAAGGTCCAATCTGACCTGGTCTCTTCTGAGCAGAGGCTGCAGAGGAGCCAGGAGTCAGAAGATGATAGTAGGCAGCACATCATTAAAATAAAGAAGGATATGGATGTGCTGCAACAGGAAAAGGTAGAACAGGATACCAGATTTCTGGCCTTGCAGAAGGAATACCAAGAAGGTTTGGACTCCCTACTGCAAAACCAGAAAAAGCTGGAGCAACAACTGGACTTCAACAGGGTATGTGCTGAGCAGGTAGTCACCCTGCAAGGCCACCTAGATAGAGTGAAGGCAGAGAGCAACAAACTAATTCTGAAAGACCTGGATACCCAGGCAGAGTTTGATCAGGAGCGCCAGAATGCTGGTGCCTTCCAAAGGCAGAGGGACGACCTGGCGGCACAAATGCAGGCTCTTAGTCAGGAAAGAGACGCCATAGGCCAGGAAGTCTGCCATTTAAAAAGGAAAATGGAAGAAAATCACCTGTCCCTCCAGGGGCTGGGTGACCTCCAAAAAGAAAATCAGAACTTGTTAGAGCACACCAGGAGGGTGGAAGAGGCTTTGGCAAGAAAGGAGCAGGCCAATAGGGACATTGCCCAGGAGGTAACCATCCTGCAGCAAAGACTGGCCCAGTACTCCAGGACCAATCAGGAAGCACAGAGAGAGAATGAGGCTCTCTGCCAACACAATGATAGGCTCCAACAACAGGTAGCGATGCAGGAGAGACTGATAGAGTCGAGTAAGGCCTTAACAGAGGAACTGAAAGCACAAATGCAGGCTCTTGCATTGCAACAGGGAGCAGGGGCGGATAGAGATGAGGTTCGCTGGGAAAGGGAAACTCCGGAGCATAACCTCAGGAGCACTAGTACCAGAGGTCCTCATACCTCTCAGTCCCTGGACTCTGCCACCCCCATGTCCCCTGGCGCACATAAGCACAGGGCTGCAGGGATGGCAGATTACTATCCAGCTAAGAGTATGGGGCTCATAGGCCAGTACCACTCAGGAATGGAGGGGTGGGCATCCGGGTATGGGCACCCAAGTACAGTACAGTTCAATGGGGAACCCCAGGAGAGTAGGCCCATTAAGGGCATCCTGAAAACCTCTGCCCAGTTAGGTCAGTGGAGGGGGTACCCATCAAATCCTGGCAGCAAGGAGGAATCTGAAGATTCCTCTGAACTGCGCAGGACACAGGAGACCAGGTCCCCACATTCTGCCAGCCATTCCCAGGCTCGCAGAATCCGGGAAAACCTGGAAGAACAGACGGGAACCTCTGGGAGCAGTGCCTCTGAGTCCGAGGAAGAATGGACAAGGGTTACCCGAACCAAAAAGGCCAATAAGGCAAAAAGGGCCTTGCTTAAGGACCCCTTAAAGCAGATTAAGGCGATCAGGAGCGTCATCACGCCTTACCATAAGAACGCTAAGTATTCTGTTTGGGAGCACTTAGAGTTGTTTGAACAAATGATGGAGACTTTCCATTTGAAGGACAGCCAAAGCTGTATTCAATATGTAAAGTGGACCTTCTCCCCGGAATACTCCAGTTTCTTTGCGGGGCTGGAGGACCAAAATCATTTAAGATGGTCCACCTATAAGGCGGCCATCTTGAAACATTTTTCTGTTCACAGAAATCCTCAAGAGGCTCGCAAGGCAGCCTACAATTTGCAATGTGGGGAGGATCAGGCCCCACAAGAATTTGTGCAGGAGTTAAAGCGGGCTTTTGCACAGACCACAAGAAGGGTGCGCACGGATAGCAGGGAATTTATAAATACGTTTTTCCATGCCTTGCCCAAATATATCATGACCCAGCTCGTGAGGGATTTTCACGAGAAAAGATCTTTAGACTGGGTCATTGAACAGGCTACCCGGATCTATGAGGTGCAGAAACCGGTAGATAGCAAAAGTAATGCCCAGAAAAACCCCAAAGCCAACAGCACCCCTGCTGCTGCCAAGGTGGCAGAGGCAAAGGTCACCCCCGTTTTGGATTTGGAGATGGGGGGGCCTAAAAACCTACCTGCACCTAATAATGCTAGGCCCAGAAGGTCCTCGGGTCAGTCACAATCAGGGAGCCAAGGAGGCAGCCCCACAAATGGGGTCCCTCGCTCTCCTGATTATGTAAGTCCCCGTTACAAGGGAAATCGACCCATCCTGGGTTATGTGTGGACTCCTCCAGCCCAAGGGGGGGGATCCAGCCAAGCACCTAACCCAGGGAACTTCCCTCCAAACTTCCCTCAGGAGGGCAGAAATTTACCAAACCCTGGGCAGAACTTTTTCCCCAGATATCCACCCGACTTTCAGCCCCAAAACCATCCATCCTTCTTTCCCCAATTCCCTGAGCCCAGACCACTGAATCCGGGAGAGGGGAGGCCAAGGGTGGAGGGGTACCCAAATCTTCCCAACCAGGGGTACTACCAAAGAAGGGATAGCTACCCTTCCCGGGATCAGCCCAGGGGAGAAAACAGGGCCCCGTATCAGCCTGAGCGGGTTTCCCAGTTAGAGCGCCAGGTTCAAAACATGGCGCGGGATCTGGGTCACATACTGAGGGCTCAGCAGAACCCTCAGATCGGCATGCCGGCGCAGAACGCACCCAACTCTGGACCTGGTGCTCCAGAACAATGACGGGGGCAGCACCCCGATAACTCACCGGTTCCCAGGGAGGAGGCACAAAGGGAAGGGGGGTGTAAAGCCTTGGAGGAAGCTTCCTTCCTCACTTGTAAACAGCCCCTGGAAACCCAGGAACCGGAAACAAAATCTCTTGCCCCTGAAAGTCTGCCTCCTAAGGAGCAGAGGGGGGGTAGGAGAAACAAAAGACCCAAACAGACTCAGTTTGAGGAGGAGGTACAGATCTTCCAATTTGAGGGAGAGGGATCCTCAGAGGATCCTGGGAAAAGGATCTTCTCCTTCAGAGAGGGGGGAACTCCCCCCAAAGAAAAATGGGTCCCTAGGGATGCAAATCCAGACTGGGGAGATGTGGAGACTGAGCTACCGCCGCCCACCATCTCATCCCAGAACCAACAGCAAGAAAATCCCCTGGTTCAAACCCATCCTGGTGACTGCCTCCAAAAAGGGGGGGGCGGCCCAGAACCGGAGCCAGGGGAACCCACAATGGCTCTGATCTCCAGTTGCCAACTTTTTCTTTCAGATTCCCAAGGCTCTCCACAGAATTCTGCCCAAATTTCTTCTCTTGCAATGTCCAAAACCAGAAAATTTGCCCACCAGTTGTCCAAAAATGTACATTATCTGTGCCCCCTTGAGGAGAAGGAGGGAAGATATTATGCCCCGGTACAAGTACAGGGGCAGGGTACAATCTCGGCACTGGTGGACACTGGATCTCAAGCTACCCTTCTGTCCAGAAGGGCCTTTGACGAACTGAATGCAGGAAGGGGAGAGAATTACCAAATTCCTCTCACCTCTCTTCCGGGACAACTACAGAACTTTGACGGGAAGGAAATTCCCGTTGAGGGGACTGCAGATTTGGACATTAAAATTGGGCGACATAAGTTGAAACACCCGGTCATAGTTGTGACCCCAGAGGGCACCCCTTGTTTACTAGGGAATGACCTCCTGAGAAGGTTGTCACCCCTAATAGATTGCGTAAACAAGGTCCTCTGGACCCAGACTAGCCGACCGATAAAATTAAAACAGAGTGTCAACCATGTTAGTTTAAACGGCACCTGCCACATGGTTGAACAAAAATCTGACCAAGTAGAATTTCACTTCCAGAACAACCAGATTCCAGACGTGACAGTAATAGCAGTAGGACAACAGACTAGTGATGGGGGGTCCTCTCTATTTCTGAAAATCAACCTTCCTTCCAGTTTAAGGTGGTATTCCACGCTGGAAGGAAACACTCTGAAATTCTATACCAATCCACAATCTGAAACTCCCACTCCTATAGTCCAGAAAGATGTGAAATCAGCTCAGAGCCTGGCTGATATTCAGCAAATTGGAGAGCAGTTGTTCATCCCTGTTCAGTTAAATGATGGGAAGGACTCTGTTCTCGCTCGAGTGTGTGTGAACAACGGTAAGAGCTTCATCAGCGAAGCCATGTTTCGCCAACTCCCAAAAGATCCAGCCATTCCCACCTTCAAACTGATAGACAAATGGGAAATGGACCTGGAAGCACCTAATTCCAAACATCTCCTGCCAAGCAGGTGTATGCTCAAAATCTCCATTGGCAACAAGAGCATAGTCCACAATTGTTGGGTCGTGCGAGACGTCCCTGCCGACTTTTACTTAGGCAGTGACATTCTCAATCGCTTTGCCATTAGTTTGGACCTAATAAACTTCAAAGCTTGGTCCCGATTAGCGGATAATCCCATGGGCTTTGATGATCCAGAAAAAGCATTTAGGTCAGCTCAATTGCTACCTTATGCAGTTGAAATTCAGGTTAAAGAGGAAGTCACCATCCCAGAAAGGACCCGACAATTCTCCCTGGAAGTGAAAGTTAAAAGAGGACAACATTTGAAAAACCCTGATGCTTACATACATCTAAACGCTTCTCTCCAACAGCAAGGGTTGGGGGTAAACCCAACTCCATTAGTCAACATAGAACATGACACCATTCCAATAGAGGTGGATAACAGCGACTTGAAGAGTATTACTCTAGCCGCAGGCACCAGTATTGGAATGGCGGTTGATGACCGACATTTTTCCATAGACTTAGGTAATGAACTGTTAGGGCCAATCCCCAAGGACTGCTTTGACAGTGACAGTGATGACAATACAACACCAGACAGGATTTTTACCCGGCATGGGGGGAACTTCCTGGTGTACACTTCCTGCCCCTATGGTAAGGAAGATGTGACTTGTGACTTCAGGAGGGATGAGGTGATTTTCCAGGTCCATGAGAGCTGCCTTTCCCACCTGAAGCCTCCGGTCCAAATCAGCACTCTGACCAGGGACTTCTCCACCCAGCTGGAGGAGGCCGCGGAGATAGCCAAACCAGAAGTCTTTCCAGGCTTCAGGCAGATGGTGGAAGAGAGAGTCAACCTAGCTGATGCCTGTGTGACTCTGGAACAAAAGCAAAAGTTGAAACAAGTTTTCTTGGATTTCCAAGATCTCTTTGCGGTAGACTCATATGACTGTGGTCGCACTGACATCCACACAACAACAATCCCCACGGACCCTGGCATGACTCCTGTGTTTGTGAAGCAATATCGCTTGCCTCTCGCATCAATGGAGTCCCTTACTGAAATAATTAAGAACCTTGAGTCCCGGGGAATAATCCGTCCAGTCCACAGCACCTTCAATAATCCGGTGCTGGGAATATTGAAGCCAAACGGCCAGTGGAGACTCTGCGCCAACCTTAGGGAGCTCAACAAACGGGTCCATACTTCCCGATGGCCTCTGCCCTACATTGACCAAGGGCTGGCCCAGATCCAGGGGTCACAGGTATTCACTGCAATAGACCTGACCAATGGATACTGGACTGTGCCTGTCAGTAGGGAGGACCAATACAAGCTGGCTTTTACCTTTGGGGGCCAGCAGTACACATGGACCCGGGCTCCCTTCGGATACCTCAACTCCGGCAATGAATTCAACATTTTCCTACATAAGCCCATGCCCGACCTGGGTGCGAGGGGTAACCTGGCTTATGTAGATGATGTCCTCATCAAAAGTTCATCTGTGGAGGAACACATAGCGGAGATCCGTTATGTTCTGACACAGTTGAGGGCCGCCGGAGCAAAACTTTCCTTTCAGAAAGCATAGTGGTGTAGAACCCGTGTTAATTTCTTGGGGCATGAGATTACTCCTCAGGGCCTCTGTCCCCAGGAAAAGAAAGTGGAAGCACTTCAGAAACTGAAAGACCCCACAACTCTGCGGGAACTAAGGAGCCTCCTTGGACTGACTAATTACAGCAGGAAGTTCATTGAGGGCTACGCAGAGATCACCAAACCCCTGATTCATCTCCTGAAGGGGGGGGTCATGTGGGAATGGGGTCCAGAACAAGCCGAGGCAGTAAAACAACTCAAGAGAAGCCTCTCACAAGCGCCTTGCCTAGCTTACCCTGTCAGAAACAAGGAGTTCTTCCTGGAGACGGGGTTCTCTAATACGTGCTTGACGGCAGTATTATACCAAAAGCATGACAAGGTCAATAAAGTAATCTCCTATGCGAGCAAAACTTTATCCTCTGTGGAGGAAAAATTCAACGATTGTGAGAAGGCACTCCTGGCAACGGTGTGGGCATTGAAGAATTACCGCCCGTTTATCCAGGGGGAACACATCATAGTGGAGACTCCACACCAGCCTCTGCAATATCTCCAAAGTGACAGAATCCGGGCCGGAAATGTGAGTAATTCCCGAATTACTTCCTGGATTCTGTCAATGCAAGGCTTTCCTGTGGAGGTCCGATATGGCCAAAACAAGAAGAGTCCCCTCGCGCAAGGTCTGGCTGACTTGCATGATTGTGCCAGAGAAAACTGTCTCGAGGACGAAAGTCTAAAAATAAAGGACAACATGGAGGCATACCTTAATTCCCCACACAAAGTCTTTGAAGAAGACAAGTGTGAGGGAATGCCCACTGTCTATGTGGATGGATGCTCTTACCATGTTGACAACGACGGGGAGAAAGAACTGGTGGCTGGCGTAGGGAATGCATGGGTGAATGAGTCCCCAGAACCCTCCGCTGGATACAAAATTGGTCCCCGAAGTAGTCAGGTGGCAGAATTGATGGCTGTGCATCAGGCCATCCTCACTGTTGTCCAGCATCAACTCCACGAACTGGTCATAATCACAGATTTGGATTATGTACGGAACGGGTTCGTGGAGCACCTGGTTAATTGGAAAACCAGAGGCATGTTATGTGCTAACAACAAACCCTTGAAACATGGGAAGTTGATCCAAAACATTGATGATCTGGTCACATCGAATGGGATGACCATCTACTGGAAAAAGATCAAGGGTCATTCCAAAGTAGAGGGACCAGACAAAACTGGAAATGACTTAGCTGATCAGCTGGCCAAAACCGGGGCCACCCAAGGGGATCTAATTGAGATTGAGTCCCTGTTGGGGGAAATCCAGGTCACTACCATCACTAGGTCCCAGACAAATGCTCACAACGACCTTTCAATTGCACAATGGAGTAAGGAGACCCCTGATGCTGATTTGATTACTGCTCAGAAGGGGGATCCAATTATTGGTAAATTTTACCAGCACCTTGAGGACCCTGAGAACTTTCCCCTGACGGATACCGATTACATCGGGAAAGAGGACCTAAGAGTGTTGATGAAATGTCCAAAAATGTTCCGAATCCAAGACGGTTTGCTGGTAAGGAAATCCAAAACTGGCCACGATCAGTGGGTGGTTCCTACCTCATTCCGAAGCCTGATGTTAAGTCACGCCCATGATGCGGCCACCGCCGGTCATAGGGGGTTTCACACAACATTGGAAATCTTAAGAGAGGTTGCATACTGGCCACACATGGGGCAGGACCTCGACCAATACTTGAAGGGGTGTCTTGTGTGTGCACAATTTCAGCCATCATCCCTTACGCACCGGGCGCCTTTACAAAAGAGGGGAATGACACTGCCATGGTCAGATTTACAAATCGACTTTGTAGGCCCTGTGATTCGCTCGGCTAGGGGGAATAAGTACATGTTGACTGTGACATGCTTGTTCACCAAGTGGGTGGAATGTCTCCCAGCCCCAAATTGCAAGGCAGAAACTGCAGCTGCCTTGATGATTAACCACATCTTTTCCCGTTTTGGTCTACCTCAAAGGATTGAGTCAGACAGAGGTAGCCACTTCACCAGTGAAGTAATGACAAAGATGTGGGAGATACTGGGGGTCAAAAGGAAGTTGCATATTGCTTATCGGCCAGCTTCTTCTGGGGCAGTAGAGAGATATAACCGGACAATTGTGAGCATATTAAAGAAGTTTGTGGCAGATTCTGGGCCAAGTTGGGATATCCGATTACCTCTGGTCCTAATGGCCATCAGATCTACCCCTTCATCTGCAACCAAAATGTCACCATTTGAGTTGATGACTGGGCGCAAGATGGTGCTTCCTCAGCATTTGCTCTACAGGACCCAAGAGCAGACACTAATAAATGCCTCCACTACTCATGAGTATGTGGAGAATTTAAGGAAACACCTCCAACATGCTTTTGCTTACGCTCAGCGGAATCTAGAAAGATCGGCTGATAGCATGAAGACCCATTACGACCTGAAAACTTCCAGGAAGGAATATCAGGTGGGGGACCGGGTCTATCTATACAACTTCCAAAGGAACCAGGCCAAGCAGCGCAAATTTTTGCCTACATGGAAGGGACCCTTTGAGATCGTCGATAAGATCTCCCCTGTGGCCTACAAGATCCGCATCCCCAAAGGCGGTTCTGCAGAGGGGGAAGACAAGTGGGTCCACATAAACCAGTTGAAATGTTGCCATCCCAGGCACACTCTGCAACAACTGGAGGAATCCTCTGGAATCCTAGCGGGTACTGTATCAGACTAATTCAGTTCCAATCATAAAACATACCACATCTAGTCTCTAACATACTGTGATTTGTATGAAACTGTCTCTTAGTCATACTGTTTTTATTAAAATAAGAATGTAATGTTTCGTTATGATAAAATGCATATGCTGCCCCACTATCTCAACAGTGGTGGAAAAAAAAAAAAACGTCTATGAGTAGGTATTGCCGCTCTTCCTTTGTCGTCCTAGGAGAAAGAAAACCTGAAGACGGGCCAAGGAGGGCGATCCGGAGACCGGGAACGAAGATCCAATGGGCCCAGTGTACCGCCCAATATTCCCATCAGGACCGGCGAGGAGAACCGATCGATCAGTACCGGATGGAGGAAAAGATGCTGAACTGTGCCATCTATTGGAAGAAGATGAGGAAACATCCCAGGTCTTGCGAGTCCCATTCGTGAAATAGAATGGCCATTGCAAGAGGGGGGCTTGTGGGATGTATTTACCCATGCATCCGAGCCCTACCTCAAAACTGTGCAGTACTGACATGGAAAACATCATGATGGCCAGAGCTTCCCAGAAAATGCACAGGGAAATGCATGAAGAATAGGCTGCCACTCATTTTTGCCGATGTTATGGGCACAGAAGGACGCTGCCTAAAACCACCATTGGACTACCCGCACAGTAGTCTGAAACCATTGGGAATGGCAATGCTGATTGCCAAATGCAACCTAGAATGGTGGGGAATTCATTTCTTAAATCTCAAAAATGGGTGCAGTACCAGTACTCACCACTATCCAAAAGCCGGCAATTTAAAACAACACCAGATTTTACTTTTTTGTGTAAAAATGAATGAACCCAAAGCAGGCTAAAGAAAGACTTACTGAGAGGTGGATCCAATGTAAAGTTATATCCTGAAGTGACTTGAAGGTGTATAACAAGACTGGCTGACCTGTGGATTTCAGCAGTTTAAGTAAATTTGGACTGAAAGACACTACAAATCTAAATGTTTAAATTGACTGAGTGACCTACTTTTGAGTGTCACATAGGTTGCAATTGTTTAAATGTCATAGTTTTAAACTTAGAATCCGCATTCTAGCTGCATATGTGAAAATGTTTAGTTTTATTTGAATGCAGAAACTGGGGAACAGAAATGACAGCTTAAAGAGATTCCAATTTGCCTGGCAACTACCCCCATCAGGAGTGAAACTTGAGTCACAGCTGTGTTCCCAGGCCTAGCTGCCCTTTTGCTGCTCACACTAAGGATATGCCATCTATCTGATAATTGAATTATCTGTGCTCTGCAGGAGAGTGAACAAAGCCCTCTTCACTCAGGCAAAGGTTTTATTACGCAGTCGTAAAATGTAGCTTCCTCTTGGCAGGAGCTGGGAGGGGCACTGCCTGTGAGAGCAAGCTGGCTTGGCAGAACTGGATTAACCAGTATTTCTACCTTGTGCTGAGAGAAAACCACACCCCTTTGTAGCCAGAATATTGTTTAGAAAAAGATTAATAACTCATGGTGCGGACATGTGAAAATTTTATAAATGATACCATAATTCTTGTGATTTTTCTGCCCACAGTTTAAGAGGTTTTTAGAACCGGTGGTATGTACAGGGGGGTGTCAGCGGAAAAGTGGATATTACTCTAAATGTGTGCATGTTAAAAATCTGAAACTTCATCAGTTAATGTCCCTACTCCCTGCGCACATGTATGTAAAGTTGGGTCAATGTCAGAAATTGAAAAATCAGTTAAAAAGTGAAATATGTGCCATTTCTGAATGCAAGCTCTTAGAAACAGCAGATTTGGACAGAGACATGGCTAAATTCAGCCACACCATGTATATGTAATTTCAAGCAACTGTGTAACTGTGAAATATGTCTTTTATTATCAAATATAGAATGTGTGCAATCTGACAGAGGAGTGTCCTATCTGCAAGCCATAAAATGACATCCCTCTGACTCACAGTTCATTCCCCAATCAAATGATAAATGGAAGTTTGACCAATTAGAAGCTGAGAGAGAGGTAGGGTCAGTGATGCTAGAACACACCCACATTCTAAACACATAAAAGCAGACAGACAGGACAGATAGGGACCTTCAATTCCATTTGCTGCAACGCGCTCTGCCGGACCATACAACATCCAGAAATCCATACTTTACCTCCGTCAACCTCCAGAAAGCCAAACTAGAGACTTCAATCTATCCAGAGCAGAGAGAAAGCAGTGCTGTGCCCAGAGAGAGACCAGAGCCCAGTCCAAAACCCTGACCAGATCCGTGATGAGGCCCATTTAATTCAAGAATATAGTGTGAGTACCCAGCAGAACTGTGTAGAACCAATCTCTTAGTTTAAATTCATCTAATTCAATCTATTTAACCTAAGTAGAACTGCAGCTTAGCAATTGTGTTATTCTGCCATCATTTTTAAAGCTGAAAAAGTGTGCGTTTAAAATTTGCAAAAACCAAAAACGACCTCTAGTAAATCGGTCATATCTCCACAACCGTTTGGGCTAGAGACTTGCAATAACTTTCATTTGGAAGCTGAGATCCTAGGCTTTCCTAGGACCCCAAAACGATAGAGATAGTCCTTGCGGTTCCTCTGTAATAGCGCTCGGCGCATCCGTGAATTTTGCCGCGATTTGCAAATTTCTTCACGTGTAAAAAAGACAGCAGTTTTGCTTTTCCTTGCCAGAAATTCGTTTAACCTGCTAACTATCCCTGCATCATTGCTAGTGTGAGCCTGGACTAATATTAACTAGATACCACTCACCCTGAACCTCTGAAAGGGAATTAAAAGCATTTCCAGCATATTTCTCATCCATTGCTAGCACATATCAAAGCAATTTGCCTGTGTTTTCAAAACTCCTATCTGTTTTTCTGTAGTGTAAGCTTGCTGGGGTGAACTGATTTACATTGATTGCATTTCTGAGAACTGTGTGTTTTCCTTCCATTTCCTTGCCTTGCATCAAGGGGGGGAGGGGATTGCCAGAGAAAAGTGATTACATTGTTTGGTTGAAATCATATTGAGTATTTTCTGTACTGCATTCATTGAATATTGCATCCACCTGAGCTTACATAAAGCATCCTCTACCACATTATACTTTTGTTCCTATTTACCAGTGTGCTACCTTATCCATTTCATGTCAACTCATTAGTGATTATAAGAAGTGTGCTAGTGCCAGATTCTCCGTTGTTAATCTTTATCATATCAGATTAAGTGTGATATTCAATTATTAATTTATTATAAAGTGTGATCTATATATCTATTGTTTAAATTATCAAATAAACCTTTTAAACTTGCAAAACAGAACTACTTCTTGGCTCTGTGGGGTCAGGGGGATTCCAAGAGAGGGGTGTTATATAGGGGTAGTCATCCAGAACGCATGAACTGGACATAAAGGTATATCAATAAGGGTTTTCATTCAGTATTCTAGACTAGGCGTTGACTTAGCTGTAGTGTTGAATTGAATCCTCTTACAATCCTTTATTCCCTTCTACTTTCTTCCCCTGCACCTTCTATTCCCTTCTGCTTCCTTCCCGTGCATCCTCTTATTCCCTTCTGCTCCCTTTCTGTGCAACCGCTAATCCCTTTTACGTTCTTCCAGTGAACCCCCTTATTTCCTTCTGCGTCTTCCCGTGTACCCACTCTTTTCCCTTCTGCTTTCTTCTTGCACTCCCTTATTCACATCTGCTTCCTTCCCGTGTACTGCCTTACTCCCTTCTGCTTCCTTCCCATGCACCTCCTTGTTTGCCTTCTGCTCCCTTTCTGTTCACACCCTTATTTCTTTCTGCTCCCTTCCCGTGTACCCACTCATTCCCTTCTGTTTTCATCATGTTCACTGATTCCTTCCCATGCACCCCCTTATTCCCTTCTACGTTTTTCCCAAGCACCCACTTATTCCCTTCTGCTTTCTTCCAGTGCAGCCCTTTATTCCCTTCTGCTTCCTTCCTGTGCACCGTTTTACTCCCTTGTGCTCCATTTCTGTGCATCCCCTAATTCCCTTCTACTTTCTTCCCATGCACCCACTTGTTCCCTTTTGCTTCCTTCCCCTGCAGCCCCTTATTTACTTGTACTTTCTTCGTGTGCACCTACATATTCCCTTCTGCACACTTCCTATGCACCTTCCTAATCCCGTCTCCTCCCTTTCTGTGCAGCCACGTAGTCCCTTCTGCTTCCTTCCAGTGCACACCCTTCTTCCATTCTGCTACCTTCACATGCACTCTCTTATTCCCCTTTTCCCCCTTTCTGTGCACCCCTTATTCCCTTCTATTTTCTTCCCGTACATCCTCTTTTTCCTTTCTGCTCCCTTACCATGCACCCTCTTATTCCCTTCTGCTGCCTTTTTGTGCACCCTTATTCCCTTCTACTCTCTTCCTGTGAACCCCCTTATTCCTTTCTACTTCCTTATCATGCACCCTCTAATTCCCTTCTGCTTCCTTCCAGTGCACAGCCTTATTCCCTTCTGCTTTCTTCACGTGCACCCTCGTATTCCCTTCTGCTCCCTTTCTGTGCACCTCTTATTCCCATCTACTTTCTTCCCATGCACTCTCTTATTCCCTTCAGCTCCCTTCCCGTGCACCCTCTTATTCCCTTCTATTGCATTTTTGTGCTCCCCTTAATCCTTTCTACTTTCTTCCTGTGCACCCCCTTATTCCTTTCTACTTCCTTTGCATGCACCCTCTAATTCCCTTCTGCTCCCTTTCTGTGCACCCCTTATTCCCTTCTACTTTCTTCCTGTGCACCCTCTTATTCCCTTCTGCTCCCTTTCTGAGCACCCATTATTCCCTTTTTTCTTTCTTCCCATGCACCCTCTTAATCCCTTCTGTTCTCTTCCTGTGTAACCTCTTATTCTATTCAGCTCCCATTTTGTGCACTCCTCATTCCCTTATACTTTTTTCCCATGCACCCTCTTATTTCCTTCTGCTCCCTTTCTGTGCACCCCTATTTCTTTCTGGTCCCTTTCTGTGCACCTCCTTATTACCTTCTACTTTCTTCCTGTGCACCCTCTTATTCCCTTCTTCTCCCTTTCTGTGCACCCCTTATTCCCTTCTACTTTCTTCCTGTGCACCCTCTTATTCCCTTCTGCTCCCTTTCTGAGCACCCATTATTCCCTTTTTTCTTTCTTCCCATGCACCCTCTTAATCCCTTCTGTTCTCTTCCTGTGTAACCTCTTATTCTATTCAGCTCCCATTTTGTGCACTCCTCATTCCCTTATACTTTTTTCCCATGCACCCTCTTATTTCCTTCTGCTCCCTTTCTGTGCACCCCTATTTCTTTCTGGTCCCTTTCTGTGCACCTCCTTATTACCTTCTACTTTCTTCCCATGCACCCTCTAATCCCGTTTTGCTTCCTTCCAGTGCACAGCCTTATTCCCTTCTACTTTCTTCCTCTGCACCCCCTTATTCCTTCCTGCTTCCGTTGCATGCACCCTCTTATTCCCTTCTGCTCCCTTTCTGTGCACCCATTATTCCCTTTTACTTTCTTCCCATGCACCCTCGTATTCATTTCTGCCTCCTTTCCGTGCACCCTCTTATTCCTTTCTAATCCCTTTCTGTGCACTTCTAATTTCATTATACTTTCTTCCTGTGCACCCTCGTATTCCCTTCTGCTTCCTTCCTGTGACCCTCTTATTCCCTTCTGCTCCCTTCCTGTGCACCCTCGTATTCCCCTCTGCTCCCTTTCTGTGCATCCCCTAATTCTTTTTGACTTCCTTCCTGTGCACCCACTTATTCACTTCTGCTTCCTTCCTGTGCACCTCCTTATTACCTTATTCTTTCATCCTGTGCACCCCTTAATCCCTTCTGCTCCATTCCCGTGCACCATCCTAATCCCTTCTGCTCCCTTTCTGTGCACCCGCTTATTCCCTTCTGCTTCCTTCCAGTGTTCAACCTTATTCCCTTCTGCTTCCTTCTTATTCCCTTCTGCTCCCCTTCTGTGCACCTCATATTCCCTTCTACTTTCTTCCCATGCACCCTCTTTTTCCCTTCTGCTTCCTTCCCAGCACCCTCTTGTTCCCTTCTGCTCGCTTTCTGTGTACCTCCTATTCCCTTCTACTTTCGTCCCATGCACCCCCATATTCTTTTTTTCTTCCTTCACATGCACCCTCTGGTTCCCTTCTGCTCCCTTTCTGTGACCCCTTATTCCCTTATACTTCATTCCCATGTGCGCTCTTATTCCCTTCCCGTGCACCCACTTATTCCCCTGTGCTCCATTGCTGTGCACCATTTTATTCCCTTCTGCTTCCTTCCCGTGCATCCTCTTATTCCCTTCTGCTCCCTTTCTGTGCAACCGCTAATCCCTTCTACGTTCTTCCAGTGACCCCCTTATTTCCTTCTGCTTCTTCCCGTGTACCCACTCTTTTCCCTTCTGCTTTCTTCTTGCATTCCCTTATTCACATCTGCTTCCTTCCCGTTTACCTCCTTACTCCCTTCTGCTTCCTTCCCATGCACCTCCTTGTTTCCCTTCTGCTCCCTTTCTGTGCACACCCTTATTTCTTTCTGCTCCCTTCCCGTGTACCCACTCATTCCCTTCTGTTTTCGTCCTGTTCACTGGTTCCTTCCCATGCACCCCCTTATTCCCTTTTACGTTTTTCCCAAGCCACCACTTATTCCCTTCTGCTTTCTTCCAGTGCAGCCCTTTATTCCCTTCTGCTTCCTTCCTGTGCACCGTTTTACTCCCTTGTGCTCCATTTCTGTGCATCCCCTAATTCCCTTCTACGTTCTTCCCATGCACCCACTTGTTCCCTTTTGCTTCCTTCCCCTGCACCTTCTATTCCCTTCTGCTTCCTTCCCGTGCATCCTCTTATTCCCTTCTGCTCCCTTTCTGTGCAACCGCTAATCCCTTTTACGTTCTTCCAGTGAACCCCCTTATTTCCTTCTGCGTCTTCCCGTGTACCCACTCTTTTCCCTTCTGCTTTCTTCTTGCACTCCCTTATTCACATCTGCTTCCTTCCCGTGTACTGCCTTACTCCCTTCTGCTTCCTTCCCATGCACCTCCTTGTTTGCCTTCTGCTCCCTTTCTGTTCACACCCTTATTTCTTTCTGCTCCCTTCCCGTGTACCCACTCATTCCCTTCTGTTTTCATCATGTTCACTTGTTCCTTCCCATGCACCCCCTTATTCCCTTCTACGTTTTTCCCAAGCACCCACTTATTCCCTTCTGCTTTCTTCCAGTGCAGCCCTTTATTCCCTTCTGCTTCCTTCCTGTGCACCGTTTTACTCCCTTGTGCTCCATTTCTGTGCATCCCCTAATTCCCTTCTACTTTCTTCCCATGCACCCACTTGTTCCCTTTTGCTTCCTTCCCCTGCAGCCCCTTATTAACTTGTACTTTCTTCGTGTGCACCTACATATTCCCTTCTGCACTTTCCTATGCACCTTCCTAATCCCATCTCCTCCCTTTCTGTGCAGCCACGTAGTCCCTTCTGCTTCCTTCCAGTGCACACCCTTCTTCCATTCTGCTACCTTCACATGCACTCTCTTATTCCCCTTTTCCCCCTTTCTGTGCACCCCTTATTCCCTTCTATTTTCTTCCCGTACATCCTCTTTTTCCTTTCTGCTCCCTTACCATGCACCCTCTTATACCCTTCTGCTGCCTTTTTGTGCACCCTTATTCCCTTCTACTCTCTTCCTGTGAACCCCCTTATTCCTTTCTACTTCCTTCGCATGCACCCTCTAATTCCCTTCTGCTTCCTTCCAGTGCACAGCCTTATTCCCTTCTGCTTTCTTCACGTGCACCCTCGTATTCCCTTCTGCTCCCTTTCTGTGCACCTCTTATTCCCATCTACTTTCTTCCCATGCACTCTCTTATTCCCTTCAGCTCCCTTCCTGTGCACCCTCTTATTCCCTTCTACTGCATTTTTGTGCACCACTTAATCCTTTCTACTTTCTTCCTGTGCACCCCCTTATTCCTTTCTACTTCCTTTGCATGCACCCTCTAATTCCCTTCTGCTCCCTTTCTGTGCACCCCTTATTCCCTTCTACTTTCTTCCTGTGCACCCTCTTATTCCCTTCTTCTCCCTTTCTGTGCACCCCTTATTCCCTTCTACTTTCTTCCTGTGCACCCTCTTATTCCCTTCTGCTCCCTTTCTGAGCACCCATTATTCCCTTTTTTCTTTCTTCCCATGCACCCTCTTAATCCCTTCTGTTCTCTTCCTGTGTAACCTCTTATTCTATTAAGCTCCCTTTTTGTGCACTCCTCATTCCCTTATACTTTTTTCCCATGCACCCTCTTATTTCCTTCTGCTCCCTTTCTGTGCACCCCTATTTCTTTCTGGTCCCTTTCTGTGCACCTCCTTATTACCTTCTACTTTCTTCCCATGCACCCTCTAATCCCCTTTTGCTTCCTTCCAGTGCACAGCCTTATTCCCTTCTACTTTCTTCCTCTGCACCCCCTTATTCCTTCCTGCTTCCGTTGCATGCACCCTCTTATTCCCTTCTGCTCCCTTTCTGTGCACCCATTATTCCCTTTTACTTTCTTCCCATGCACCCTCGTATTCATTTCTGCCTCCTTTCCGTGCACCCTCTTATTCCTTTCTAATCCCTTTCTGTGCACTCCTAATTTCATTATACTTTCTTCCTGTGCACCCTCGTATTCCCTTCTGCTTCCTTCCTGTGACCCTCTTATTCCCTTCTGCTCCCCTCCTGTGCACCCTCGTATTCCCCTCTGCTCCCTTTCTGTGCATCCCCTAATTCTTTTTGACTTCCTTCCTGTGCACCCACTTATTCACTTCTGCTTCCTTCCTGTGCACCTCCTTATTACCTTATTCTTTCATCCTGTGCACCCCTTAATCCCTTCTGCTCCATTCCCGTGCACCATCCTAATCCCTTCTGCTCCCTTTCTGTGCACCCGCTTATTCCTTTCTGCTTCCTTCCACTGTTCAATCTTATTCCCTTCTGTTTCCTTCCTATGCATCTTCTTATTCCCTTCTGCTCCCCTTCTGTGCACCTCATATTCCCTTCTACTTTCTTCCCATGCACCCTCTTTTTCCCTTCTGCTTCCTTCCCAGCACCCTCTTGTTCCCTTCTGCTCGCTTTCTGTGTACCTCCTATTCCCTTCTACTTTCGTCCCATGCACCCCCATATTCTTTTTTCTTCCTTCACATGCACCCTCTGGTTCCCTTCTGCTCCCTTTCTGTGACCCCTTATTCCCTTATACTTCATTCCCATGTGCCCTCTTATTCCCTTCCCGTGCATCCTCTTATTCCCTTCTGCTCCCTTTCTGTGCAACCGCTAATCCCTTCTACGTTCTTCCAGTGACCCCCTTGTTTCCTTCTGCTTCTTCCCGTGTACCCACTCTTTTCCCTTCTGCTTTCTTCTTGCATTCCCTTATTCACATCTGCTTCCTTCCCATTTACCGCCTTACTCCCTTCTGCTTCCTTCCCATGCACCTCCTTGTTTCCCTTCTGCTCCCTTTCTGTGCACACCCTTATTTCTTTCTGCTCCCTTCCCGTGTACCCACTCATTCCCTTCTGTTTTCGTCCTGTTCACTGGTTCCTTCCCATGCACCCCCTTATTCCCTTTTACGTTTTTCCCAAGCCACCACTTATTCCCTTCTGCTTTCTTCCAGTGCAGCCCTTCATTCCCTTCTGCTTCCTTCCTGTGCACCGTTTTACTCTCTTGTGCTCCATTTCTGTGCATCCCCTAATTCCCTTCTACGTTCTTCCCATGCACCCACTTGTTCCCTTTTGCTTCCTTCCCCTGCACCGCATTATTAACTTGTACTTTCTTCCTGTGCACCTACATATTCCCTTCTGCTCACCTCCTATGCACCTTCCTAATCCCTTCTCCTCCCTTTCTGTGCAGCCACGTAGTCCCTTCTGCTTCCTTCCAGTGCACACCCTTCTTCATTTCTGCTACCTTCACCTGCACTCTCTTATTCCCCTTTTCCCCCTTTCTGTGCACCCCTTATTCCCTTCTATTTTCTTCCCCTACACCCTCTTTTTCCTTTCTGCTCCCTTCCCATGCACCCTCTTATTCCCTTCTGCTGCCTTTTTGTGCACCCTTATTCCCTTCTACTCTCTTCCTGTGCACCCCCATATTCCTTTCTACTTCCTTCGCATGCACCCTCTAATTCCCTTCTGCTTCCTTCCAGTGCACAGCCTTATTCCCTTCTGCTTTCTTCACCTGCACCCTCGTTATTTCCTTATGCTCCCTTTCTGTACACCCCTTATTCCCATCTACTTTTTTCCTATGCACTCTCTTATTCCCTTCGGCTCCCTTCCCGTGCACCCTATTATTCCCTTCTACTGCATTTTTGTGCACCCCTTATTCCCTTCAACTTTCTTCCTGTGCACCCCCTTATTCCTTTCTACTTCCTTTGCATGCACCCTCTAATTCCCTTATGCTCCCTTTCTGTGCACCCCTTATTCCCTTCTACTTTCTTCCTGTGCACCCTCTTATTCCCTTCTGCCACCTTTCTGAGCACCCATTATTCCCTTTTTTCTTTCTTCCCATGCACCCTCTTAATCCCTTCTGTTCTCTTCCTGTGTAACCTCTTATTCTATTAAGCTCCCTTTTTGTGCACTCCTCATTCCCTTATACTTTTTTCCCATGCACCCTCTTATTTCCTTCTGCTCCCTTTCTGTGCACCCCTATTTCTTTCTGGTCCCTTTCTGTGCACCTCCTTATTACGTTCTACTTTCTTCCCATGCACCCTCTAATCCCCTTTTGCTTCCTTCCAGTGCACAGCCTTATTCCCTTCTACTTTCTTCCTCTGCATCCCCTTATTCCTTCCTGCTTCCGTTGCATGCACCCTCTTATTCCCTTCTGCTCCCTTTCTGTGCACCCATTATTCCCTTTTACTTTCTTCCCATGCACCCTCGTATTAATTTCTGCCTCCTTTCCGTGCACCCTCTTATTCCTTTCTAATCCCTTTCTGTGCACTCCTAATTTCATTATTCTTTCTTCCTGTGCACCCTCGTATTCCCTTATGCTTCCTTCCTGTGACCCTCTTATTCCCTTCTGCTCCCTTCCTGTGCACCCTCTTATTCCCTTCTGCTCCCTTTCTGTCCATTCTTTATTCCCTTCTACTTTCTTCCCGTGTACCCACTCATTTCCCTTCTGCTTTCTTCTTGTACCCACTTATTCACATCTGCTTCCTTCCTGTGTACCCCTTAATCCCTTCTGCTTCCTTCCTATGCACCCCCTTTTTCCCCTTCTGCTCCCACTCTGTGCACCCCCTTATTTCTTTCTGCTCCCGTCCCATTTACCCACTCATGTCCTTCAGTTTTCGCCCTGTGTACCACTTCGTTCCCATGAACCCCCTTATTCCCATCTACTTTCCTCCCATGCAACCCCCTATTTCCTTCTGCTCCCCTCCTGTGCACCCTCGTATTCCCCTCTGCTCCCTTTCTGTGCATCCCCTAATTCTTTTTGACTTCCTTCCTGTGCACCCACTTATTCACTTCTGCTTCCTTCCTGTGCACCTCCTTATTACCTTATTCTTTCATCCTGTGCACCCCTTAATCCCTTCTGCTCCATTCCCGTGCACCATCCTAATCCCTTCTGCTCCCTTTCTGTGCACCCGCTTATTCCCTTCTGCTTCCTTCCAGTGTTCAATCTTATTCCCTTCTGCTTCGTTCCTATGCATCTTCTTATTCCCTTCTGCTCCCCTTCTGTGCACCTCATATTCCCTGCTACTTTCTTCCCATGCACCCTCTTTTTCCCTTCTGCTTCCTTCCCAGCACCCTCTTGTTCCCTTCTGCTCGCTTTCTGTGTACCTCCTATTCCCTTCTACTTTCGTCCCATGCACCCCCATATTCTTTTTTTCTTCCTTCACATGCACCCTCTGGTTCCCTTCTGCTCCCTTTCTGTGACCCCTTATTCCCTTATACTTCATTCCCATGTGCCCTCTTATTCCCATCCCGTGCATCCTCTTATTCCCTTCTGCTCCCTTTCTGTGCAACCGCTAATCCCTTCTACGTTCTTGCAGTGACCCCCTTGTTTCCTTCTGCTTCTTCCCGTGTACCCACTCTTTTCCCTTCTGCTTTCTTCTTGCATTCCCTTATTCACATCTGCTTCCTTCCCGTTTACCGCCTTACTCCCTTCTGCTTCCTTCCCATGCACCTCCTTGTTTCCCTTCTGCTCCCTTTCTGTGCACACCCTTATTTCTTTCTGCTCCCTTCCCGTGTACCCACTCATTCCCTTCTGTTTTCGTCCTGTTCACTGGTTCCTTCCCATGCACCCCCTTATTCCCTTTTACGTTTTTCCCAAGCCACCACTTATTCCCTTCTGCTTTCTTCCAGTGCAGCCCTTTATTCCCTTCTGCTTCCTTCCTGTGCACCGTTTTACTCTCTTGTGCTCCATTTCTGTGCATCCCCTAATTCCCTTCTACGTTCTTCCCATGCACCCACTTGTTCCCTTTTGCTTCCTTCCCCTGCACCGCATTATTAACTTGTACTTTCTTCCTGTGCACCTACATATTCCCTTCTGCTCACCTCCTATGCACCTTCCTAATCCCTTCTCCTCCCTTTCTGTGCAGCCACGTAGTCCCTTCTGCTTCCTTCCAGTGCACACCCTTCTTCATTTCTGCTACCTTCACCTGCACTCTCTTATTCCCCTTTTCCCCCTTTCTGTGCACCCCTTATTCCCTTCTATTTTCTTCCCCTACACCCTCTTTTTCCTTTCTGCTCCCTTCCCATGCACCCTCTTATTCCCTTCTGCTGCCTTTTTGTGCACCCTTATTCCCTTCTACTCTCTTCCTGTGCACCCCCATATTCCTTTCTACTTCCTTCGCATGCACCCTCTAATTCCCTTCTGCTTCCTTCCAGTGCACAGCCTTATTCCCTTCTGCTTTCTTCACCTGCACCCTCGTTATTTCCTTATGCTCCCTTTCTGTGCACCCCTTATTCCCATCTACTTTTTTCCTATGCACTCTCTTATTCCCTTCGGCTCCCTTCCCGTGCACCCTATTATTCCCTTCTACTGCATTTTTGTGCACCCCTTATTCCCTTCAACTTTCTTCCTGTGCACCCCCTTATTCCTTTCTACTTCCTTTGCATGCACCCTCTAATTCCCTTCTGCTCCCTTTCTGTGCACCCCTTATTCCCTTCTACTTTCTTCCTGTGCACCCTCTTATTCCCTTCTGCCACCTTTCTGAGCACCCATTATTCCCTTTTTTCTTTCTTCCCATGCACCCTCTTAATCCCTTCTGTTCTCTTCCTGTGTAACCTCTTATTCTATTAAGCTCCCTTTTTGTGCACTCCTCATTCCCTTATACTTTTTTCCCATGCACCCTCTTATTTCCTTCTGCTCCCTTTCTGTGCACCCCTATTTCTTTCTGGTCCCTTTCTGTGCACCTCCTTATTACGTTCTACTTTCTTCCCATGCACCCTCTAATCCCCTTTTGCTTCCTTCCAGTGCACAGCCTTATTCCCTTCTACTTTCTTCCTCTGCATCCCCTTATTCCTTCCTGCTTCCGTTGCATGCACCCTCTTATTCCCTTCTGCTCCCTTTCTGTGCACCCATTATTCCCTTTTACTTTCTTCCCATGCACCCTCGTATTAATTTCTGCCTCCTTTCCGTGCACCCTCTTATTCCTTTCTAATCCCTTTCTGTGCACTCCTAATTTCATTATTCTTTCTTCCTGTGCACCCTCGTATTCCTTTATGCTTCCTTCCTGTGACCCTCTTATTCCCTTCTGCTCCCTTCCTGTGCACCCTCTTATTCCCTTCTGCTCCCTTTCTGTCCATTCTTTATTCCCTTCTACTTTCTTCCTGTGTACCCACTCATTTCCCTTCTGCTTTCTTCTTGTACCCACTTATTCACATCTGCTTCCTTCCTGTGTACCCCTTAATCCCTTCTGCTTCCTTCCTATGCACCCCCTTTTTCCCCTTCTGCTCCCACTCTGTGCACCCCCTTATTTCTTTCTGCTCCCGTCCCATTTACCCACTCATGTCCTTCAGTTTTCGCCCTGTGTACCACTTCGTTCCCATGAACCCCCTTATTCCCATCTACTTTCCTCCCATGCAACCCCCTATTTCCTTCTGCTCCCCTCCTGTGCACCCTCGTATTCCCCTCTGCTCCCTTTCTGTGCATCCCCTAATTCTTTTTGACTTCCTTCCTGTGCACCCACTTATTCACTTCTGCTTCCTTCCTGTGCACCTCCTTATTACCTTATTCTTTCATCCTGTGCACCCCTTAATCCCTTCTGCTCCATTCCCGTGCACCATCCTAATCCCTTCTGCTCCCTTTCTGTGCACCCGCTTATTCCCTTCTGCTTCCTTCCAGTGTTCAATCTTATTCCCTTCTGCTTCGTTCCTATGCATCTTCTTATTCCCTTCTGCTCCCCTTCTGTGCACCTCATATTCCCTGCTACTTTCTTCCCATGCACCCTCTTTTTCCCTTCTGCTTCCTTCCCAGCACCCTCTTGTTCCCTTCTGCTCGCTTTCTGTGTACCTCCTATTCCCTTCTACTTTCGTCCCATGCACCCCCATATTCTTTTTTTCTTCCTTCACATGCACCCTCTGGTTCCCTTCTGCTCCCTTTCTGTGACCCCTTATTCCCTTATACTTCATTCCCATGTGCCCTCTTATTCCCATCCCGTGCATCCTCTTATTCCCTTCTGCTCCCTTTCTGTGCAACCGCTAATCCCTTCTACGTTCTTGCAGTGACCCCCTTGTTTCCTTCTGCTTCTTCCCGTGTACCCACTCTTTTCCCTTCTGCTTTCTTCTTGCATTCCCTTATTCACATCTGCTTCCTTCCCGTTTACCGCCTTACTCCCTTCTGCTTCCTTCCCATGCACCTCCTTGTTTCCCTTCTGCTCCCTTTCTGTGCACACCCTTATTTCTTTCTGCTCCCTTCCCGTGTACCCACTCATTCCCTTCTGTTTTCGTCCTGTTCACTGGTTTCTTCCCATGCACCCCCTTATTCCCTTTTACGTTTTTCCCAAGCCACCACTTATTCCCTTCTGCTTTCTTCCAGTGCAGCCCTTTATTCCCTTCTGCTTCCTTCCTGTGCACCGTTTTACTCTCTTGTGCTCCATTTCTGTGCATCCCCTAATTCCCTTCTACGTTCTTCCCATGCACCCACTTGTTCCCTTTTGCTTCCTTCCCCTGCACCGCATTATTAACTTGTACTTTCTTCCTGTGCACCTACATATTCCCTTCTGCTCACCTCCTATGCACCTTCCTAATCCCTTCTCCTCCCTTTCTGTGCAGCCACGTAGCCCCTTCTGCTTCCTTCCAGTGCACACCCTTCTTCATTTCTGCTACCTTCACCTGCACTCTCTTATTCCCCTTTTCCCCCTTTCTGTGCACCCCTTATTCCCTTCTATTTTCTTCCCCTACACCCTCTTTTTCCTTTCTGCTCCCTTCCCATGCACCCTCTTATTCCCTTCTGCTGCCTTTTTGTGCACCCTTATTCCCTTCTACTCTCTTCCTGTGCACCCCCATATTCCTTTCTACTTCCTTCGCATGCACCCTCTAATTCCCTTCTGCTTCCTTCCAGTGCACAGCCTTATTCCCTTCTGCTTTCTTCACCTGCACCCTCGTTATTTCCTTCTGCTCCCTTTCTGTGCACCCCTTATTCCCATCTACTTTTTTCCTATGCACTCTCTTATTCCCTTCGGCTCCCTTCCCGTGCACCCTATTATTCCCTTCTACTGCATTTTTGTGCACCCCTTATTCCCTTCAACTTTCTTCCTGTGCACCCCCTTATTCCTTTCTACTTCCTTTGCATGCACCCTCTAATTCCCTTCTGCTCCCTTTCTGTGCACCCCTTATTCCCTTCTACTTTCTTCCTGTGCACCCTCTTATTCCCTTCTGCCACCTTTCTGAGCACCCATTATTCCCTTTTTTCTTTCTTCCCATGCACCCTCTTAATCCCTTCTGTTCTCTTCCTGTGTAACCTCTTATTCCATTCAGCTCCCTTTCTGTACACTCCTCATTCCCTTATGCTTTCTTCCCATGCACCCTCTTATTTCCTTCTGCTCCCTTTCTGTGCACCCCCTTGTTTCTTTCTGGTCCCTTTCTGTGCACCCCCTTATTACCTTCTACTTTCTTCCCATGCACCCTCTAATTCCCTTCTGCTTACTTCCAGTGCACAGCCTTATTCCCTTCTACTTTCTTCCTCTGCACCCCCTTATTCCTTTCTGCTTCCGTTGCATGCACCCTCTTATTCCCTTCTGCTCCCTTTCTGTGCACCCATTATTCCCTTTTACTTTCTTCCCATGCACCCTCGTATGTATTCACTTCTGCCTCCTTTCCGTGCACCCTCTTATTCCCTTCTAATCCCTTTCTGTGCACTCCTAATTTCATTATACTTTCTTCCTGTGCACCCTCATATTCCCTTCTGCTCCCTTCCTGTGCACCCTCTTATTCCCTTCTGCTCCCTTTCTGTCCATTCTTTATTCCCTTCTACTTTCTTCCTGTGCACCCTCTATTCTCATCTGCTTCCTTCCTGTACACCCTCTTATTCGCGTCTCCTCCCTTTCTGTGAACCCTATATTCCCTTCCACTTTCTTCCTGTGCAACCTCTTATTCTCTTCTGCTTCCTTCCCATGCAATCTCTTATTCCCTTCTGCTCCCCTTCTGTGCACCCACATACCCTTCTACTTTCTTCCTGTTCACCCTCTTATTCTATTCTGCACCCTTTCTGTGTGCCTGCTTTTTCCCTTCTACTTTCTTCCTGTGCACACCCTTATTCAATTCTGCTTCCTTCGTGTGCATCCTCTTATTCCCTTCTGCTCCATTTCTGTGCACCCTTTATTCCCTGCAACTTTCTTCCAGTGGCCCCCTTATTCCTTTCTGCTTCCTTTCTGTGGACCCCTTATTCCCTTATACTTTCTTCCCGTGCACCCTCTTATTTCCTTCTGCTCACTTTCTGTGCACCCCCTTATTCCCTTCTACTTTCTTCCCATGCACCCTTTAATTCCCTTCTGCTTCCTTCCAGTGCAAAGCCTTATTCCCTGCGGCTTTCTTCCCATGCACCCTCTAATTCCCTTCTGCTCCTTTTCTGTGCACCCCTTATTCCCATTTACGTTCTTCCTGTGCATTCTCTTATTCCTTTCTTCTGCCTTTTTGTGCACCCTTTATTCCCTTCTATTTTCTTCCTGTGCACCCCCTTATTCCTTTCTACTTCCTTCGCATGCACCCTCTTATTCCCTACTGCTCCCTTTCTGTGCACCCCTTATTCCCTTCTGCTTTCTTCCTGTGCATCCTGTTATTCCCTTCTGATCCCTTTCTGAGCACCCACTATTCCCTTTTTTCTTTCTTCCCAGGCACCCTCTTATTCCCTTCTGTTCTCTTCCTGTGTAAGCTCTTAATCCATTCTGCTCCCTTTCTGTGCACCCCCTAATTCCCTTCTGTGTCCTTCCCGTGCACCCACTTATTCCCTTCTGCTCCCTTTCTATGCACCCCTTATTCCCTCCCACTTTCTTCCCGTACACCCACACATTTCCCTTCTGCTTTCTTCTTGTACCCACTTATTCACATCTGCTTCCTTCCTGTGTACCCCTTAATCCCTTCTGCTTCCTTCCTATGCACCCCTTTTTCCCCTTCTGCTCCCACTCTGTGCACCCCCTTATTTCTTTCTGCTCCCGTCCCATTTACCCACTCATGTCCTTCAGTTTTCGCCCTGTGTACCACTTCCTTCCCATGCACCCCCTTATTCCCATCTACTTTCCTCCCAAGCACCCCCCTATTTCCTTCTGCTCCCCTCCTGTGCACCCTCGTATTCCCCTCTGCTCCCTTTCTGTGCACCCCCTAATTCTTTTTTACTTCCTTCCTGTGCACCCAATTATTCACTTCTGCTTCCTTCCTGTGCACCCCCTTATTACTTTATACTTTCTTCCTGTGCACCCGTTAATCCCTTCTGCTCTCTTCCCGTGCACCCTCTTATCCCCTTCTGCTTCTTTTCTGTGCATGCCCTTATTCCCTTCTACTTTCTTCCCATGCACCCCCTTATTACTTTCTGGCCACTTTATGTGCACCCCCTTATTGTCTTCTACTTCTTCCTGTGCACACTCTTATTCCATTCTGCTCCCTTTCTGTGCACCACTTATCCCTTCTACTTCCTTGCCATGAACTCTCTTATTCTCTTCGGCTGCCTTCCTGGGCACCCTCTTATTCTCTTCCGCTCCCTTTGGTGCACCACCTTATTCCCTTCTACTTTCTTCCCATGCACCCTCTTATTCCCTTCTGCTCCCTTCCTGTGCACCCTCCTAATCCTTTCTGCTCCCTTTCTATGCACCCACTTATTCCCTTCTGCTTCCGTCCAGTGTTCGCCCTTATTCCCTTCTGCTTCCTTCCTGTGCATCCACTTATTCCCTTCTGCTCCCCTTCTGTGCACCTCATATTCCCTTCTACTTTCTTCCCATGCACCGTCTTTTTCCCTTCTGCTTCCTTCCCATGCACCCTCTTGTTCCCTTCTGCTCCCTTTCTGTGTACCTCCTATTCCCTTCTACTTTCGTCCCATGCACCCCCATATTCTTTTCTTCTTCCTTCGCATGCACCCTCTGATTCCCTTCTGCTCCCTTTCTGTGACCCTTTATTCCCTTATACTTTCTTCCCATGTGCCCTCTTATTCCCTTCCCATGCACCCACTTATTCCCCTGTGCTCCATTTCTGTGCACCATTTTATTCCCTTCTGCACCCTTCCCATGTAACCTCTTATTCCATTCCACTCCCTTTCTCTGCATCCTTTATTCCCTTCTACTTTCTTCCCCTGCACCTTCTATTCCCTTCTGCTTCCTTCCCGTGCATCCTCTTATTCCCTTCTGCTCCCTTTCTGTGCAACCCGTAATCCCTTCAACTTTCTTCCAGTGAACCCCCTTATTTCCTTCTGATTCTTCCTGTGTACCCACTCTTTTCCCTTCTGCTTTCTTCTTGCACTCCCTTATTCACATCTGCTTCCTTCCCGTTTACCTCCTTACTCCCTTCTGCTTCCTTCCCATGCACCTCCTTGTTTCCCTTCTGCTCCCTTTCTGTGCACACCCTTATTTCTTTCTGCTCCCTTCCCGTGTACCCACTCATTCCCTTCTGTTTTCGTCCTGTTCACTGGTTCCTTCCCATGCACCCCCTTATTCCCTTTTACGTTTTTCCCAAGCCACCACTTATTCCCTTCTGCTTTCTTCCAGTGCAGCCCTTTATTCCCTTCTGCTTCCTTCCTGTGCACCGTTTTACTCCCTTGTGCTCCATTTCTGTGCATCTCCTAATTCCCTTCTACGTTCTTCCCATGCACCCACTTGTTCCCTTTTGCTTCCATCCCCTGCACCTTCTATTCCCTTCTGCTTCCTTCCCGTGCATCCTCTTATTCCCTTCTGCTCCCTTTCTGTGCAACCGCTAATCCCTTTTACGTTCTTCCAGTGAACCCCCTTATTTCCTTCTGCGTCTTCCCGTGTACCCACTCTTTTCCCTTCTGCTTTCTTCTTGCACTCCCTTATTCACATCTGCTTCCTTCCCGTGTACTGCCTTACTCCCTTCTGCTTCCTTCCCATTCACCTCCTTGTTTGCCTTCTGCTCCCTTTCTGTTCACACCCTTATTTCTTTCTGCTCCCTTCCCGTGTACCCACTCATTCCCTTCTGTTTTCATCATGTTCACTGGTTCCTTCCCATGCACCCCCTTATTCCCTTCTACGTTTTTCCCAAGCACCCACTTATTCCCTTCTGCTTTCTTCCAGTGCAGCCCTTTATTCCCTTCTCCTTCCTTCCTGTGCACCGTTTTACTCCCTTGTGCTCCATTTCTGTGCATCCCCTAATTCCCTTCTACTTTCTTCCCATGCACCCACTTGTTCCCTTTTGCTTCCTTCCCCTGCAGCCCCTTATTAACTTGTACTTTCTTCGTGTGCACCTACATATTCCCTTCTGCACACTTCCTATGCACCTTCCTAATCCCGTCTCCTCCCTTTCTGTGCAGCCACGTAGTCCCTTCTGCTTCCTTCCAGTGCACACCCTTCTTCCATTCTGCTACCTTCACATGCACTCTCTTATTCCCCTTTTCCCCCTTTCTGTGCACCCCTTATTCCCTTCTATTTTCTTCCCGTACATCCTCTTTTTCCTTTCTGCTCCCTTACCATGCACCCTCTTATTCCCTTCTGCTGCCTTTTTGTGCACCCTTATTCCCTTCTACTCTCTTCCTGTGAACCCTCTTATTCCTTTCTACTTCCTTCGCATGCACCCTCTAATTCCCTTCTGCTTCCTTCCAGTGCACAGCCTTATTCCCTTCTGCTTTCTTCACGTGCACCCTCGTATTCCCTTCTGCTCCCTTTCTGTGCACCTCTTATTCCCATCTACTTTCTTCCCATGCACTCTCTTATTCCCTTCAGCTCCCTTCCCGTGCACCCTCTTATTCCCTTCTACTGCATTTTTGTGCACCCCTTAATCTGTTCTGCTTTCTTCCTGTGCACCCCCTTATTCCTTTCTACTTCCTTTGCATGCACCCTCTAATTCCCTTCTGCTCCCTTTCTGTGCACCCCTTATTCCCTTCTACTTTCTTCCTGTGCACCCTCTTATTCCCTTCTTCTCCCTTTCTGTGCACCCCTTATTCCCTTCTACTTTCTTCCTGTGCACCCTCTTATTCCCTTCTGCTCCCTTTCTGAGCACCCATTATTCCCTTTTTTCTTTCTTCCCATGCACCCTCTTAATCCCTTCTGTTCTCTTCCTGTGTAACCTCTTATTCTATTAAGCTCCCTTTTTGTGCACTCCTCATTCCCTTATACTTTTTTCCCATGCACCAACTTATTTCCTTCTGCTCCCTTTCTGTGCACCCCTATTTCTTTCTGGTCCCTTTCTGTGCACCTCCTTATTACCTTCTACTTTCTTCCCATGCACCCTCTAATCCCCTTTTGCTTCCTTCCAGTGCACAGCCTTATTCCCTTCTACTTTCTTCCTCTGCACCCCCTTATTCCTTCCTGCTTCCGTTGCATGCACCCTCTTATTCCCTTCTGCTCCCTTTCTGTGCACCCATTATTCCTTTTACTTTCTTCCCATGCACCCTCGTATTCATTTCTGCCTCCTTTCCGTGCACCCTCTTATTCCTTTCTAATCCCTTTCTGTGCACTCCTAATTTCATTATACTTTCTTCCTGTGCACCCTCGTATTCCCTTCTGCTTCCTTACTGTGACCCTCTTATTCCCTTCTGCTCCCTTCCTGTGCACCCTCTTATTCCCTTCTGCTCCCTTTCTGTCCATTCTTTATTCCCTTCTACTTTCTTCCCGTGTACCCACACATTTCCCTTCTGCTTTCTTCTTGTACCCACTTATTCACATCTGCTTCCTTCCTGTGTACCCCTTAATCCCTTCTGCTTCCTTCCTATGCACCCCCTTTTTCCCCTTCTGCTCCCACTCTGTGCACCCCCTTATTTCTTTCTGCTCCCGTCCCATTTCCCCACTCATGTCCTTCAGTTTTCGCCCTGTGTACCACTTCGTTCCCATGCACCCCCTTATTCCCATCTACTTTCCTCCCATGCAACCCCCTATTTCCTTCTGCTCCCCTCCTGTGCACCCTCGTATTCCCCTCTGCTCCCTTTCTGTGCATCCCCTAATTCTTTTTGACTTCCTTCCTGTGCACCCACTTATTCACTTCTGCTTCCTTCCTGTGCACCTCCTTATTACCTTATTCTTTCATCCTGTGCACCCCTTAATCCCTTCTGCTCCATTCCCGTGCACCATCCTAATCCCTTCTGCTCCCTTTCTGTGCACCCGCTTTTTCCCTTCTGCTTCCTTCCAGTGTTCAATCTTATTCCCTTCTGCTTCCTTCCTATGCATCTTGTTATTCCCATCTGCTCCCCTTCTGTGCACCTCATATTCCCTTCTACTTTCTTCCCATGCACCCTCTTTTTCCCTTCTGCTTCCTTCCCAGCACATTCTTGTTCCCTTCTGCTCGCTTTCTGTGTACCTCCTATTCCCTTCTACTTTCGTCCCATGCACCCCCATATTCTTTTTTTCTTCCTTCACATGCACCCCTTGGTTCCCTTCTGCTCCCTTTCTGTGACCCCTTATTCCCTTATACTTCATTCCCATGTGCCCTCTTATTCCCTTCCCGTGCACCCACTTATTCCCCTGTGCTCCATTGCTGTGCACCATTTTATTCCCTTCTGCTTCCTTCCCGTGCATCCTCTTATTCCCTTCTGTTCCCTTTCTGTGCAACCGCTAATCCCTTCTACGTTCTTCCAGTGACCCCCTTATTTCCTTCTGCTTCTTCCCGTGTACCCACTCTTTTCCCTTCTGCTTTCTTCTTGCATTCCCTTATTCACATCTGCTTCCTTCCCGTTCACCGCCTTACTCCCTTCTGCTTCCTTCCCATGCACCTCCTTGTTTCCCTTCTGCTCCCTTTCTGTGCACACCCTTATTTCTTTCTGCTCCCTTCCCGTGTACCCACTCATTCCCTTCTGTTTTCGTCCTGTTCACTGGTTCCTTCCCATGCACCCCCTTATTCCCTTTTACGTTTTTCCCAAGCCACCACTTATTCCCTTCTGCTTTCTTCCAGTGCATCCCTTTATTCCCTTCTGCTTCCTTCCTGTGCACCGTTTTACTCTCTTGTGCTCCATTTCTGTGCATCCCCTAATTCCCTTCTACGTTCTTCCCATGCACCCACTTGTTCCCTTTTGCTTCCTTCCCCTGCACCGCATTATTAACTTGTACTTTCTTCCTGTGCACCTACATATTCCCTTCTGCTCACCTCCTATGCACCTTCCTAATCCCTTCTCCTCCCTTTCTGTGCAGCCACGTAGTCCCTTCTGCTTCCTTCCAGTGCACACCCTTCTTCATTTCTGCTACCTTCACCTGCACTCTCTTATTCCCCTTTTCCCCCTTTCTGTGCACCCCTTATTCCCTTCTATTTTCTTCCCCTACACCCTCTTTTTCCTTTCTGCTCCCTTCCCATGCACCCTCTTATTCCCTTCTGCTGCCTTTTTGTGCACCCTTATTCCCTTCTACTCTCTTCCTGTGCACCCCCATATTCCTTTCTACTTCCTTCGCATGCACCCTGTAATTCCCTTCTGCTTCCTTCCAGTGCACAGCCTTATTCCCTTCTGCTTTCTTCACCTGCACCCTCGTTATTTCCTTCTGCTCCCTTTCTGTGCACCCCTTATTCCCATCTACTTTTTTCCTATGCACTCTCTTATTCCCTTCGGCTCCCTTCCCGTGCACCCTATTATTCCCTTCTACTGCATTTTTGTGCACCCCTTATTCCCTTCAACTTTCTTCCTGTGCACCCCCTTATTCCTTTCTACTTCCTTTGCATGCACCCTCTAATTCCCTTCTGCTCCCTTTCTGTGCACCCCTTATTCCCTTCTACTTTCTTCCTGTGCACCCTCTTATTCCCTTCTGCCACCTTTCTGAGCACCCATTATTCCCTTTTTTCTTTCTTCCCATGCACCCTCTTAATCCCTTCTGTTCTCTTCCTGTGTAACCTCTTATTCCATTCAGCTCCCTTTCTGTACACTCCTCATTCCCTTATGCTTTCTTCCCATGCACCCTCTTATTTCCTTCTGCTCCCTTTCTGTGCACCCCCTTATTTCTTTCTGGTGCCTTTCTGTGCACCCCCTTGTTACCTTCTACTTTCTTCCCATGCACCCTCTAATTCCCTTCTGCTTACTTCCAGTGCACAGCCTTATTCCCTTCTACTTTCTTCCTCTGCACCCCCTTATTCCTTTCTGCTTCCGTTGCATGCACCCTCTTATTCCCTTCTGCTCCCTTTCTGTGCACCCATTATTCCCTTTTACTTTATTCCTGTGCACCCTCGTATTCCCTTCTGCTCCCTTCCTGTGCACCCTCTTATTCCCTTCTGCTCCCTTTCTGTCCATTCTTTATTCCCTTCTACTTTCTTCCTGTGCACCCTCTATTCCCTTTTGCTTCCTTCCTGTACACCCTCTTATTCGCGTCTCCTCCCTTTCTGTGAACCCTATATTCCCTTCCACTTTCTTCCTGTGCAACCTCTTATTCCCTTCTGCTTCTTCCTTCCCATGCAATCTCTTATTCCCTTCTGCTCCCCTTCTGTGCACCCACATACCCTTCTACTTTCTTCCTGTTCACCCTCTTATTCTATTCTGCACCCTTTCTGTGTGCCTGCTTTTTCCCTTCTACTTTCTTCCTGTACACACCCTTATTCAATTCTGCTTCCTTCGTGTGCATCCTCTTATTCCCTTCTGCTCCATTTCTGTGCACCCTTTATTCCCTTCAACTTTCTTCCAGTGGCCCCCTTATTCCTTTCTGCTTCCTTTCTGTGGACCCCTTATTCCCTTATACTTTCTTCCCGTGCACCCTCTTATTTCCTTCTGCTCACTTTCTGTGCAGCCCCTTATTCCCTTCTACTTTCTTCCCATGCACCCTTTAATTCCCTTCTGCTTCCTTCCAGTGCAAAGCCTTATTCCCTGCGGCTTTCTTCCCATGCACCCTCTAATTCCCTTCTGCTCCTTTTCTGTGCACCCCTTATTCCCATTTATGTTCTTCCTGTGCATTCTCTTATTCCTTTCTGCTGCCTTCCAGTGCACCCTTTATTCCCTTCTATTTTCTTCCTGTGCACCCCCTTATTCCTTTCTACTTCCTTCGCATGCACCCTCTTATTCCCTACTGCTCCCTTTCTGTGCACCCCTTATTCCCTTCTGCTTTCTTCCTGTGCATCCTGTTATTCCCTTCTGATCCCTTTCTGAGCACCCACTATTCCCTTTTTTCTTTCTTCCCAGGCACCCTCTTATTCCCTTCTGTTCTCTTCCTGTGTAAGCTCTTAATCCATTCTGCTCCCTTTCTGTGCACCCCCTAATTCCCTTCTGTGTCCTTCCCGTGCACCCACTTATTCCCTTCTGCTCCCTTTCTATGCACCCCTTATTCCCTCCCACTTTCTTCCCGTACACCCACACATTTCCCTTCTGCTTTCTTCTTGTACCCACTTATTCACATCTGCTTCCTTCCTGTGTACCCCTTAATCCCTTCTGCTTCCTTCCTATGCACCCCCTTTTTCCCCTTCTGCTCCCACTCTGTGCACCCCCTTATTTCTTTCTGCTCCCGTCCCATCTACCCACTCATGTCCTTCAGTTTTCGCCCTGTGAACCACTTCCTTCCCATGCACCCCCTTATTCCCATCTACTTTACTCCCATGCACCCCCCTATTTCCTTCTGCTCCCCTCCTGTGCACCCTCGTATTCCCCTCTGCTCCCTTTCTGTGCACCCCTTAATTCTTTTTTACTTCCTTCCTGTGCACCCACTTATTCACTTCTGCTTCCTTCCTGTGCACCCCCTTATTACTTTATACTTTCTTCCTGTGCACCCGTTAATCCCTTCTGCTCCATTCCCGTGCACCCTCTTATCCCCTTCTGCTTCTTTTCTGTGCATGCCCTTATTCCCTTCTACTTTCTTCCCATGCACCCCCTTATTACTTTCTGCCCCCTTTATGTGCACCCCCTTATTGTCTTCTACTTCTTCCTGTGCACACTCTTATTCCATTCTGCTCCCTTTCTGTGCACCACTTATCCCTTCTACTTCCTTGCCATGAACTCTCTTATTCTCTTCGGCTGCCTTCCTGGGCACCCTCTTATTCTCTTCCGCTCCCTTTGGTGCACCACCTTATTCCCTTCTACTTTCTTCCTATGCACCCTCTTATTCCCTTCTGCTCCCTTCCTGTGCACCCTCCTAATCCTTTCTGCTCCCTTTCTATGCACCCACTTATTCCCTTCTGCTTCCGTCCAGTGTTCGCCCTTATTCCCTTCTGCTTCCTTCCTGCGCATCCTCTTATTCCCTTCTGCTCCCCTTCTGTGCACCTCATATTCCCTTCTACTTTCTTCCCATGCACCGTCTTTTTCCCTTCTGCTTCCTTCCCATGCACCCTCTTTTTCCCTTCTGCTCCCTTTCTGTGTACCTCCTATTCCCTTCTACTTTCGTCCCATGCACCCCCATATTCTTTTCTTCTTCCTTCGCATGCACCCTCTGATTCCCTTCTGCTCCCTTTCTGTGACCCCTTATTCCCTTATACTTTCTTCCCATGTGCCCTCTTATTCCCTTCCCGTGCACCCACTTATTCCCCTGTGCTCCATTTCTGTGCACCATTTTATTCCCTTCTGCACCCTTCCCATGTAACCTCTTATTCCATTCCACTCCCTTTCTGTGCATCCTTTATTCCCTTCTACTTTCTTCCCCTGCACCTTCTATTCCCTTCTGCTTCCTTCCCGTGCATCCTCTTATTCCCTTCTGCTCCCTTTCTGTGCAACCCGTAATCCCTTCAACTTTCTTCCAGTGAACCTCCTTATTTCCTTCTGCTTCTTCCTGTGTACCCACTCTTTTCCCTTCTGCTTTCTTCTTGCACTCCCTTATTCACATCTGCTTCCTTCCCGTTTACCGCCTTACTCCCTTCTGCTTCCTTCCCATGCACCTCCTTGTTTCCCTTCTGCTCCCTTTCTGTGCACACCCTTATTTCTTTCTGCACCCTTCCCGTGTACCCACTCATTCCCTTCTGTTTTCGTCCTGTTCACTGGTTCCTTCCCATGCACCCCCTTATTCCCTTCTACGTTTTTCCCAAGCACCCACTTATTCCCTTCTGCTTTCTTCCAGTGCAGCCCTTTATTCCCTTCTGCTTCCTTCCTGTGCACCGTTTTACTCCCTTCTCCTCCCTTTCTGTGCAGCCACGCAGTCCCTTCTGCTTCCTTCCAGTGCACACCCTTCTTCCATTCTGCTACCTTCCCGTGCACTCTCTTATTCCCCTTTTCCCCCTTTCTGTGCACCCCTTATTCCCTTCTGCTTTCTTCATGTGCACCCTCGTATTCCCTTCTGCTCCCTTTCTGTGCACCCCTTATTCCCATCTACTTTCTTCCCATGCACTCTCTTATTCCCTTCGGCTCCCTTCCCGTGCACCCTCTTATTCCCTTCTACTGCATTTTTGTGCACCCCTTATTCCCTTCTACTTTCTTGCCCTGCACCCCCTTATTCCTTTCTGCTTCCTTTGCATGCACCCTCTTATTCCCTTCTGCTCCCTTTCTGTGCACCCATTATTCCCTTTTACTTTCTTCCCATGGACCCTCTTATTCACTTCTGCCTCCTTTCTGTGCACCCCTTATTCCCTTCTACTTTCTTCCTGTGCACCCCCTTATTATTTTCTACTTCCTTTGCATGTACCCTCTAATTCCCTTCTGCTCCCTTTCTGTGCACCCCTTATTCCCTTCTACTTTCTTCCTGTGCACCCTCTTATTCCCTTCTGCTCCCTTTCTGAGCACCCATTATTCCAGTTTTTCTTTCTTCCCATGCACCCTCCTAATCCCTTCTGTTATCTTCCAGTGTAACCTCTTATTCCATTCAGCTCCCTTTCTGTGCACTCCTCATTCCCTCATACTTTCTTCCCATGCACCCTCTTATTTCCTTCTGCTCCTTTCTGTGCACCCCCCTTATTTCTTTCTGGTCCCTTTCTGTGCGCCCCCTTATTACCTTCTACTTTCTTCCCATGCACCCTCTAATTCCCTTCTGCTTCCTTCCAGTGCACAGCCTGATTCCCTTCTACTTTCTTCCCCTGCACCCCCTTATTCCTTTCTGCTTCGTTTGCATGCACCCTCTTATTCCCTTCTGCTCCCTTTCTGTGCACCCATTATTCCCTTTTACTTTCTTCCCATGCACCCTCTTATTCACTTCTGCCTCCTTTCCGTGCACCCTCTTATTCCCTTCTAATCCCTTTCTGTGCACTCCTAATTTCATTATACTTTCTTCCTGTGCACCCTCATATTCCCTTCTGCTTCCTTCCTGTGCACCCTCTCATTCCCTTCTGCTCCCTTCCTGTGCACCCTTTATTCCCTTCTATTTTCTTCCTGTGCACCCCCTTATTCCTTTCTGCTTCATTTGCGTGCACCCTCTTATTCCCTTCTGCTGCCTTTCTCTGCACCCATTATTCCCTTTTATTTTCTTCCCATGCACCCCCTTATTCCCTTCTGCTTCCTTCCTGTGCACCCTCTTATTCCCTTCTGCTCCCTTTCTGTCCACCCTTTATTCCCTTCTACTTTCTTCCTGTGCACACTCTATTCCCTTCTGCTTCCTTCCTGTACACCCTCTTATTCGCTTCTGCTCCCTTTCTGTGCACCCCATATTCCCTTCCACTTTTTTCCTGTGCACCCTCTTCTTCCCTTCTGCTTCCTTCTCATGCACTCTCTTATTCCCTTCTGCTCCCCTTCTGTGCACCCACATACCCTTCTACCTTCTTCCTGTTTACCCTTTTATTCTATTCTGCACCCTTTCTGTGTGCCTGCCTTTTCCCATCTACTTTCTTCCTGTGCACCCCTTTATTCAATTCTGCTTCCTTCGTGTGCATCCTCTTATTCCCTTCTGCTCCCTTTCTGTGCACCCTTTATTCCCTTCAACTTTCTTCCAATGGCCCCCTTAGTTCTTTCTGCTTCCTTTCTGTGGACCCCTTATTCCCTTATACTTTCTTCCCGTGCACCCTCTTATTTCCTTCTGCCCCCTTTCTGTGCACCTCCTTATTTCCTTCTGCTCCCTTTCTGTGCACCCCCTTATTCCCTTCTACTTTCTTCCCATGCACCCTATAATTCCCTTCTGCTTCCTTCCAGTGCACAGCCTTATTCCCTTCTGCTTTCGTCCCATGCACCCTCTAATTCCCTTCTGCTCCCTTTCTGTGCACCCCTTGTTCCCATTTACTTTCTTCCTGTGCATTCTCTTATTCCCTTCTGCTGCCTTTTTGTGCACCCCTTAATCCCTCTACTTTCTTCCTGTGAACCCTGTTATTCCCTTCTGATCCCTTTCTGTGAACCCCTTATTTCCTTCTACTTTCTTCCTGTGCACCCCCTTATTATTTTCTACTTCCTTTGCATGCACCCTCTAATTCCCTTCTGCTCCCTTTCTGTGCACTCCTTATTCCCTTCTACTTTCTTCCTGTGCACCCTCTTATTCCCTTCTGCTCCCTTTCTGAGCACCCATTATTCCCGTTTTTCTTTCTTCCCATGCACCCTCCTAATCCCTTCTTTTCTCTTCCAGTGTAACCTCTTATTCCATTCAGCTCCCTTTCTGTGCACTCCTCATTCCCTCATACTTTCTTCCCATGCACCCTCTTATTTCCTTCTGCTCCTTTCTGTGCACCCCCTTATTTCTTTCTGGTCCCTTTCTGTGCACCCCCGTATCCCTTCTGCTCCCTTTCTGTGCACCCTCTTATTCCCTTCTAATCCCTTTCTGTGCACTCCTAATTTCATTATACTTTCTTCCTGTGCCACCTCATATTCCCTTCTGCTTTCTTCCTGTGCACCCTCTTATTCCCTTCTACTTCCTTCCCGTGCGCCCTCTTATTCCCTTCCGCTCCCTTTCTGTGCATCCTTTATTCGCTTCTACTTTCTTCCTGGGCAGCCTCTATTCCCTTCTGCTTCCTTCCCGTTCACCCTCTTATTCCCTTTGTCACCCTTTCTGTGTGCCCACTTATTCCCTTCTAATTTCCTCCCGTGCAGCCTCTTATTCCCTTATGCTCCCTTCCTGAGCACCCTCTTATTCCCTTCTGCTCACTTCCTGTGCACCCTCTTATTCCCTTCTGCTCCCTTTCTGTGCACCCCTTATTCCCTTCTACTTTCTTCCGGTGACCCCCTTATTCCCTTCTGCTTCCTTTCTGTGGACCCCTTATTCCATTCTGCACCCGTTCTGTCCGCCTGCATATTCCCCTCTACTTTCTTCCTGTGCACCCCCGTATTCCCTTCTGCTCCCTTTCTTTTCCCCCACTTATTCCCTTCTACTTTCTTCCTGTGCACCCCTTATTCCTTTCTGCTTCCTTCACGTGCACCCTCTTATTCCCTTCTGCTCCCTTTCTGTGCACCCTTTATCCCCTTACCCTTTCTTCCTGTGGCCCCCTTATTCCCTTCTGCTCTCTTCTCATGCACCCTCTTATTCCCTTCTGCTTCCTTCCTGTGCACCCTCTTATTCCCTTCTGCTCCCTTCCCGTGTGCCATCTTATTCCCTTCTGCTCCCTTTCTGTGCACCCCTTATTCCCTTCTATTTTCTTCCTGCGCACCCTCTAATTCCCTTCTGTTTCCTTCCCGTGCATCCTCTTATTACCTTCTGCTCCCCTTCTGTGCACCCCTTATACCAATCTACAGTTCTTCACGTTCACCCTCTTATTCCATTCAGCTCCCTTTCGGTACACCATTTATTCCCTTCTACTTTGTTCCTGTGCACCCTCTTTTCCCTTCTACTTTCTTCCTGTGCACCCGCTATTCCATTCTGCTTCCTTTCCGTACACCCTTTTTTCCCTCTGCTCCCTTTCTGTGCACCCTTTATTCCCTTCTACTTTCTTCCTGTGCACCCTCTATTCCTTTCTGCTTCCTTCCCGTGCACCCTCTTATTCCCATCTGCGCACCCCTTATACCTTTCTACTTTCTTCCTGTTCACCCTCTTATTTCCTTCTTCGCCCTTTCTGTGCTCCCGCTTATTCCCTTCTACTTTCTTCCCGTCCACCCCCTTATTCTTTTCTGCTTCCTTCGCGTGCACCCTCTTATTCCCTTCTGCTTCCTTCCTGTGCACCCTCTTATTCCTTTCTGCTCCCTTTCTTGTCATCTGCTTATTCCCTTCTACTTTCTACCCATGCACCCCTTATGCCTTTCTGTTTCCTTCGCGTGCACCCTCTTATTCCCTTCTGCTCCCATTCTTTTCATCCGCTTATTCCCTTCTACGTTCTACCCGTGCACCCCCTTATGCCTTTCTGCTTCCTTCGTGTGCACCCTCTTATTCCCTTCTGCTCCCTTTCTGTTCACCCATTGTTCCCTTTTACTTTCTTCCCATGCGCCCTCTTATTCCTTTCTGCTCCCTGCCCTTGCACCCTCATATTCCCTCTGCTCCCTTTCTGTGCACCCATTATTCCCTTTTACTTTCTTCCCGTGCACCCTCTTATTCCTTTCTGCTCCCTGCCCTTGCACCCTCTTATTCCTTTATGCTCCCTTCCCGTGCACCCCCTTATTCCCTTCTGCTCCCTTTCTGTGCACTCTCTTATTCCCTTTTGCTTCCTTTCTGTGACCCCTTATTCCACTCTACTGTCTTCCTGTGAGCCCCTTATTCCCTTCTGCTTCCTTTCTGTGCACCCATTATTCCCTTTTACTTTCTTCCCGTGCACCCTCTTATTCCTTTCTGCTCCCTGCCCTTGCACCCTCTTATTCCTTTCTGCTCCCTTCCCATGCACCCCCTTATTCCCTCCTGCTCCCTTTCTGTGCACTCTCTTATTCCCTTCTGCTTCCTTTCTGTGACCCCTTATTCCACTCTACTGTCTTCCTGTGAGCCCCTTATTCCCTTTTGCTCCCTTTCTTTTCATCCGCTTATTCCCTTCTACGTTCTACCCGTGCACCCCCTTTTGCCTTTCTGCTTCCTTCGTGTGCACCCTCTTATTCCCTTCTGCTCCCTTTCTGTTCACCCATTGTTCCCTTTAACTTTCTTCCCATGCGCCCTCTTATTCCTTTCTGCTCCCTTCCCGTGCACCCCCGTATTCCCTTCTGCTTCTTTTCTGTGACCCCTTATTCCACTCTACTGTCTTCCTGTGAGCCCCTTATTCCCTTCTGCTTCCTTTCTGGGCACCCATTATTCCCTTTTACTTTCTTCCCGTGCACCCTCTCATTCCTTCCTGCCCCCTGCCCATGCAGCCTCTTATTCCCTTCTACTTTCTTCCCGTGCACCCTCTTATTCGTTTCTGCTCCCTCTCTGTGCGCCCGCTTATTCCCTTCTACATTCTTCCCGTGCACCCCCTTATTCGCCTTCCGCATCCTTACTTACAAGCTGCCTGAGAATGTTAGGGAAGTGCGCAGCAGGTATATAAGGCGCGCGCACCTCTGCTGCTTTGGCAGAAATGTCCACATTACAAGGCCTGTCACCCACACCGCATATGCAGTTACAGGATTTAAGCCAAAGCAAGCACGGATTAACGCAACGCTCTGTGCTGTGAGCACACCACCTTCCAATTTGCTTAGCGCCGCTCACATTTCAGAGGGAACATATTGTGTTCAACCACTTAAAACTATAGTGTTCCCGTGCATTACAATGCGGGACCATTTGAACCTTCTAGTACACTGAGTTAGACTAGATTTTGGGTGGACATTGCAGGAAACAGACTCCTTTTTCTACAGCTGAGGCCTGAGGATGAAATGAGCGCCAGACCCTCCAAAGAAAAATCACTTGAGAAATACGTGAGTGTGGGAAGTTTGAGCTGTAAATTATCTCGAGAAAGAAATGTGTGAAAAATATAATAATAATAATAATTCTGTCACACTTTAAAGAGCACTTTTTGGAAAGTGCATTGCAGGTGCACAGAGAGGCTTTCTGACAACTGGGAATGGTTTTCAGAACGTTTTGTCCCCTATGTAATTTGCTCAGAATCACACAATGGGCCTCATTACACGGTAGGCGGTAAACCATGGTGCTATTAGCACCATGGTTGACGCCGGTACCATACCGGTACCACCATGGAGGAAAGAAGAATTACCACCCCATTCCAAGGTTGGCGGGGCCTTAATTCCCCCTTCCTCTATGGCCCTTCCCCATTCCCATTTTTGCCCCATAGGGCTCAATGGGAATGGGGAAGGCGCTAAGTACGGTGCCGCAAATTGCGGTACCGTAATTAGCACCAAGGTCCCTTTGCGGGTCCCTACTTTAACGGCTGGTCTACACCAGCCATTAAGGTCGGGTCCCACAAAGGGACCTCATAATAAGGTGGTAAGGCCCAATTTGTTCAATTATGTGGGTCAGAGCTGACTCTTGTTTCTGAATTCAGAACTCACAGTGCAGCCACCGGGCAGACATATGCTTATGGTCTACTATGCTTTAATCCCCTCAGTATTGGTAATTCATGAGGCCGTGTCCCACCACTCTCAGGCAGTGTCAGGTCCTCAGGGGGCTTGGACGTGTACTTCGCTGTTAATAGCGGTGCTTGTTCATCCGACATGCTGTGCTCGCGGATGCCGCTCTGCCCGCTAGGTCAGACCTGGTGGGCTGACAGGCACCCGCGAGCACAGCTGAGAGTATGTCGGTACGGTAGCAACGGTGCCGGTAGCTTACCGGCACCGTTGTTACCGTACCACCATCCTTATAATGAGGCCCACAGTCTTTTAGTCTCACCAACGGTGCCGGATCTTCCCTCAGTGTGTATCTCTCGTGGCCTCTGGTGGTCGTTCTCATTGACCTGTGGGTTTCCGGGTTTGGCACTTCTTTTGATTCTGTCACTGTCTCCTCTCTTTATTCTGGGATGCTTTCTTCCACGTCACCCTCCCTGCATTATGACACATCGACATATGGTGGTCTATCGGCGGACATGCTTGTGACTCCTTGTCTGTGGCTTTCGGTCCACCTTTCTTTGGCAGTCGCTTGAACCAGGAGGCGTTCCTTTATATCGTTTCAGCTCCTCTCTGTGCTGTTATCAGTGTTCCTTTTTTACTCCACTACCATCCAGGGACTGTTGTCGAATGGGAGGGCGAGTTTTGACTTGTTCACAAAGTTGAGCATGATTACCTGATCCGCGGGGCGCAGTTTTCTTGCCATGTCTTTTGGTACTCATTAATTCTTTTGCCCTGGGCCGTTGTGCCACGGCCTCCTTGTCTTTGATCTTCTTGGTTCGAGATGATTTGTGGTGAGGTATTGATGACTGCAGTACATGTGGAGATGCTCAGTAGTTTCATAGTAACCTGTAAAGTTCTACTTTCCACAGGAGCGCCTGTGCTTTCACAATCTTGAAAACTTTGTTGTGGGCATGAAACTGAAACGCTCAGTGTCTATTAGCTTGGGGCCACCCAGGTGAGATACAGCAGTGATGTACTTGAAGCTCTTCCAAGTCTTATTGAAACTCTCTCTCGTGGAATGGTGGACCATTGCCACTCTTGACTGATAGTGGGAGTCTGTGGGTGGTGGACAGCTTTTGGAGAGCTGGTCTGACTGTCTCAGTGGTGGCGGATGATACTACTTCGCCTCTGGATATCTTGAATGATCGTCAATTGCAACTAACAGATAGGGCCTCATTACGAGGTATGCCGGTAGCCATGCCGCTATTGGCGGCATGGCTGCCGGCAAAACCGCATCCGTGTCCGTGTCCTCGGAATGAGGACTTACCGGACCATTCTGAGTTCGGATGGCCCGGTAATTCCTCACTCGAGGACACGGACACGGTTCATCCCCATTCCTATTTCAGCCCCCATAGGGCTGAATGGGAATGGGAGAGGGAGTAAACAACGGGCCATTACGAGATGGCCCGTTGTTTGCTCCCTCTTCCCCTCGTGGGACCCGGTATGCACGCCTGGTTTTCCCAGGCGTGCTTAACGTGTCCCGCGAGGGGACCTCGTAATGTGGCGGAACGGGTTGAACGGCGCAGCAGTCTTTTACAGCGCCGTTTAACCCGTTCCGCCAGGGTCGTAATGAGGCCCCTAGACTACTTCTCATACTGTGCATAGGTGTACACGAATGGCTTCCCACCAGGAATTTTCCTCTTGGGCCAGAGCATATCGGCTCTGGTTTTGTGGGCGTTCCAGCTGCTCGACACGGGAGACATGTTACAATCAGTTCTTTGACCATCCGGTCAATGTGAGGGCACCAAAATCTGCTCCTTAACCCGCACACGGTGCAGACATTTCTCTGGTGGCTCTTGTGCGTGAGGGAGACTACACTGGCCCTCATTACAACCTTGGCGGAGGACCATGGTGCTATTAGCACCATGGTCCATGCCGCTAAGGTTACGATTCCGCCATGGTGGATGGCGGAATTACCGCCCCATTACAAGGTGAGTGGGGCGGTAATTCCCCATTCACCAATGGCCCCTTCCCCATTTTTGCCCCATAGGGCATAATGGGAGTGGGGAAGGCGCTAATTACGGCACCGTAAATTTCGGTGCCGTAATTAGCACTAAGGTGGCTTAGCGCCTTGCATTTTAACGCCTGCAAAAAGCAGGCGTTAAAATGTGAATCAGGCGTTAAGGGTGATATCCTGGGCTGGTGGCTGCGCTGTCGTGTAGTTTATGGCTTCATAGTCTACTCCTAGTGTAAAGAAATCTTATTTGTCATTATAAAAAGCGCATCTTTCTTTTGCAAATTTTGACGCTTTCTTAAAAAAAAACAACCTCCACAAAAACCTTCATAACTTCTTCCCCGTGCATGCTAACATCCTCAGCTTTCCAATAAACCCAAAACCGCATCCCAACTCTTTATAGTTATTCCGCAATCACGCTTACCGGGCGTGAAAAAGTTTGCCGCAAATTTTTCGTTTGGCTCAAATCCCTGACGTGTGCAATAGCTGTTCATCGCATCTGACCTCAGAATTAAGTTTTCAAAGTGCTAGTTACTCAATAATCACTGCTAGTGTTGGTCTGAAACCATACAAAGCGGCTCCCACTAGTATTGAAACCATTTTAGTGAATTAAATCCATGTTTACCATTCATGCAAAGCCAACTTTCAAACCATTTTGACAAGTTTGCAATCATTCCTGTTTTTCTCTGTGTTTGCTGGGGGAAAATTGGGATTGATACTATATTGTTGAATTCTGTATTCCTGAAACCTGTTTTCTCTCCTTCTATCTCTTTATATTGCATATTGGGGGATTGAGTAGTGTGCAGGGGGAAAGAGTAATCACATTGCATTATGATTGAGCCCACACAAAGTATTATTCTATGCTGCATTATTTTCCTATCATTACTCCTTGAGATTAAAGAGATTTATTGTGACATCACCCCATTGGTGATCATTGGATAACCATTAAAATAGTGTGATATATATATTGTGCAAATCCATAAATACATCTTTTAACTTTGCAAAACAGCCTGCTTCCTGGTTCAGTGTGACCGAGGGGTATTCAAAGAGGGGGGCGTGATATAAGGGTACATCATTCAGAAATAAAAGAACTGATAGACATATATAAATTATTAAGGGTCCCAGCTGTGCATCACACGCTAGGCATTGACTTAGGTGGAGTGCCGGGTTGAAATCACGTACATACCGTATTCCTCCATGATGGTGCTCAGAGTGGAGCACTGGTCCACTGTACTAAGCCCTCCCCTGAAACCCGTTTGGGAGGCCTTCAAGATATTGTTACTTTAAGTCCACTCCTCCAGTCTGAGCAACAAACATTTGGAGAATATCTCACCATCAATATCCGGTGAGGAAATTGGTCTATAACCGTGGGGGGCTTGTGGCCCAAGGGCTACTTGTCCAAGTAGATGACTTAATGCCTTTCTCAACAACTGCATTAAACATAAAACAATTTGGTGGCCCAATAAATATATATTTTGTGTCTTTTGGCAATCTTTATATGCCATTTTGGAACTATAAATCTGACTACCACTGTACATACCACTCATTAAATTGTGGTTGAATTTTCTTTTCAAGATTCTACATTCTGCATTGAACCGTCGTACACCCCTTTCTATAACATGGACCTTCTGAACTTGCGGATGCTGTTTGCCAATAGCTCTGTCCCGGATAGTTTTTTTAAAAAACATTTTTTAACGTGTTTATTTTAAGAAGGCAGGTTATCACAATACATAAGTTCGCAACATGATGCACAGAACAGTACAACACGATTCCTCTCCCATTCCCTACCCCAGTCTCACGTTCCTTCCCCCCGCTCCCGCTGGGGATCCCCAGCTTGTACTGTTCTCCTGGCCAATTGGGGCTTAAATGTCAAAGCCAGGAAATTTTGGTCATAGTCGAGGACCGGACCCCAGATGTTATGAAAGCGATGTAGAAGGTCTGCCCCGGCTGCCATCACCCTCTCAGCTATCAAGATATCCCAGACCTTCACCCACCAGAACGGCATGAGGGGACCTTCTGCCGTCTTCCAGGTGCGGGCTATCACGTTCCTGCCCGCCAGTAAGCATTGGGATAATAGTTTGGCCTTAGGCCCTGACCTTGGGTAGATTCCAGGAATTGGAGTTCCAAGGAGAATAGGTTCGGGCTCTAGGGGCAGTTGCACCGGAGTAATGTCTGCAATCGTCACCAGGCATTATTTCCAGAAGGCTTGGGCCTTGGGGCAAGACCACCACATATGGAAGAAGGAGCCTACTTGGCCACATTGTCTCAGCAGTGTGGGTCGAGAGTGGGAGGCATCTGATGGAGTCTTAAGGGCGGGAAATACCACCGAAGGAGGATCTTATAGGTGCATTCCCTATTTGTGATACAGGATGAAGGGGTGTGGGCCCGGGACCAGATATCAACCCAGAGTTGGTCCTCAATAGGTAGGCCCAGGTCCGCTTCCCATTGGGACATGTATCGGGGCTTGGAAATTAGGAAGTCCGGTTGGAGGCGTTTGTACAGAGTAGAGATTCTCCCTCGGGGTGGCAGCTCGGTAAGTGTCAGTTCAATGGCCGTTGGGGGGCAGGTGGCTGCCTGGCGAGTCTGTGGATGAGTGCACCAGTGGCGTAACTTGATGTACGTGAACCTATCCTGTTCCTGAATCTTGAAGAGTTCTTTGCATCCCTCGAAGGTATAGTGTTGACCCCCCCTCGAAGAGTTGTCCCAGGGTCTCCAGGCCCCCTGCGATCCAAGGCCCAAAGTTTCAAATTGACAGGCCAGGTGAAAAAGTCGGATTCATGAACACTGGGGCGAGGGGGCTGAGTCCCACTGGAATCTTCTTTATTTTCAGCGCTTTGTCGCAGACCGAAATGGTATGTTTAGTGGACGCCAGGAGTTCCCGCCATCGCCGCCGCTCCGGAGCAGGGACATGTGGGAGAAAGCGTAGAGGCAGGGGTAGCTGCGCCTGTTCGAGGTCCACCCATCTAGGGCGGTTAATAAGTATTTGCCATGATTGGATACAGGCCAGCTGGGCCGCCATCTGGTACTTTTGTAGATCTGCAACCCCGAGACCGGCGAGCCTTGCGTTGCCCAACATCGTGGATTTGGGGATCCTGGCTTTTTTCCCCCCTCCAAATAAACTGCAACATTATCTTCTGTAGGTTTTGGAGGGCTGGGGCCGGAATCGGGACCGGGAGAGAGGAGCAAGCGTAAAGGAACCTCGGTAGCAAGTTCATTTTACATGCCGTGATACGGCCCATCAGCAAGATCTCCTGTGCTGCCGACCACTTGAGGTCCGACTCCAAGGCCGTAAATAGTGGAGGGAAATTAGCCTGGTAAACCTCGCTTGGGTTAGCTGGAATCTGGACCCCCAGGTAACTGATTTCGCTGGTCGTCCATTGTACTGGGCACCGCGAGATTAGGGCTTCTCGGTCCGACGAGGATAGACCCACCGCCAGGCAGCTGACTTCCAAAAATTGATGGCAAAGCCTGTGACCCTTACATAGCTTGCTATCTCTGCCAGGGCCTGAAGGAGGGAGGAGCGGGGCTCCGTAATGGTCAGAAGGACATCATCCGCTGTTAGGAAGAATTCTCTGTTTAGGCTGAATTTCCTAACCTAGTGAGTCCCCCAGCAGCTTTGCTGGATTTTGTGGGGTTTATTTTTTTCTCCTGCCAAGAGTGAGACTGTTTTACCCTCACTCTTGGACATTACTTGAGAGTGTTTTCTGTGACTTGCTATGTGCTTATGGGCTAGGGGGTAATTTTCCCCATAGGCCATCATTGGTTTTTAAATGTGTGTTACACAGCACCCTCAGTGCAGTAGCACAGGGGTGTCCTAGAGACCCCCAAACATAGACTCCACACCCTGGGACTGACTACTGTCTCCCTGGGTCTGTAAAGTTACCATTGAGTTTACTAGTCTTAACTTAATAACTTAACCAGTACAAACCATCTTACTGTGGAAGTACTGGTAGGAGCAATTAGATTGCCCCTGGGTCTGTTGTCGAGGGGGTACTGTCCCGTCCCCCCTCGCCGAGTTCTGGCTGGTGGCAGTGGATACCACGGAAATATTCCACCGGAATATTCCCCAATGGGATTTCCCATTGTTTTTGATGCACCACTTTTTGGTGCAATGTTAAAGATACCGCCGGTTTATTTATTTAATATAAATTCACCGGTTGGGATTTTTTGCCGGAACTCGCCGCCAAAATGGCGTCTAGGTTCACTTCAGTAACCCTGAACCCGAGTCGAGCCTTTGTTCCACTTTTGGCGGGCTTCTGCACAGAAGCCCTCCAAAGTGGTGCCATTCTGTCTGGGTACCACAGGGGATGTGGGAGGGGGTTTAGGCACCCTGGACTGAGTTGCCTTGCCAACTCAGATCGCACTCTAGTGTGATTGGCCCAAGTGGTGAGCCACCCCGCTCACCACTTAGCATGTTTGAGTGACAGCTAGGCTGTATGAATGGGGGTTTGCTGCATAAAAGCAGGGTTTTTGGGACTGGTTCTTCAGAAGTCGCCACAGGACCTAAGAAGCCGAAGAGGGAGAAGTTGAGCCGACCTGCCAAGAGGACACCACCGGTGAAGCCCCGCAGAACCGTCTCACCACTTTTCCCGACGACAGAGGAGATCTCCCGCCGGAGAGTCTTCTTCCCTTAACTGGTGGGGACAACCAGTTGCTGCCTTCTTTTCGCCGTCCCGAAGCATCTCGTGGCCGCCTTGCCTGTGCCAAGCACCCCGGCAACCGGGATACCACTTTTTACCTCAACCGCGAAAGAGGGGTAAAATCCTTTGTGACCGGAAAACTCCCCGGCTGGCCTCATCCCTGGTAGTGCAACGACCTGCAGCTTTTCTCCCCATCGAGATCACCTCTTCCTCGGGACGACGCAGCGACTTGCGCCCACTACCAGGAACGACTACCACCGCAGGAGGAATCCTTCCACGTTTAAAGGTACTGTGTTCCGCCCGGCCTCCCTTGCCACCGATTGTACGGGGTAGATTTAGCCCTCGGCTCTCGAACCTGGGTAGGTCTGGGACACCCTAACTAAACTTTTCAGAACCGTAGTAAAACCTTTTTCTACTCACCTGCAAAGACTTGTGACATTGTGTGATCTTGGGCACATTTTCGCCTGGCTCCCTCTAAAGCGAGCCCCGAACTAATTCTCCTTGTTCCACCATTGACTGTCTTTGCTAACCTTATGTGAAAAGTGTTTTACCTTACTGCTCTCTTTATTTCTGCCTTTTCCCTCCCTTTTGGTAATACTTGTTGGAGTACCATCTAACGTTAAGCGCTCACCTCTGGTTGGAAATAAGTGGGGTTAACTTAGAATTGTCCAACAAATGATTAGGGATGTACATATGAGTAATAGTAACTGTGTTTGACTTTCTTACCTTTTCTATTGTGCTAGTGTAATTTATGAGTGTACCTTTAATAAATAAGTTTATACTTTTACACCTAGCTCTGGTCAGTGTTTGCTTGTGCTACTGTGCCTCTGTACCTATTATGTATCCTCTGTATACTGCCTAACTCTTCTTGAGGGAAGTCTGACTGCTCAGCCACAGCTATCACAGTGAATCTGTGCGGTGCAGACTGCTACCAAGTGGGTTTACTGCCAACACCTGTAGTCTTAAATCTTTTGCAGTGGTCCCAGAGGGAACTGCACAGGTTTCTGCCTAACACTGGTGTACAACGGTGGGATCTGTATTGGGTATACACTTTAGAGTACTTTTGAGATACCTTAATGCAACTAACCACAAAGCTTAAGCACAAGAAAGAAAAAGTCATTTTTAACCTGTCTACTATGGAATGTTATAGTCAAGAGTCCCTTGCTACAAAAACTGCTGATTGTCTAAGACTTCTCTGTAAGCATAAGAATCTCATGACTAAAGGAAAGAAAATAGAGCTAATAGAAAGGTTGTTAGAAAACCAAAGTCTGGAGGATGGTCCAGAGGAACCTATCACTCCAGCAAATGTAGAAAGCAGCAATGATCTTGATATGGAACAAAGTATTGATGATCTTGGGTCAGAACCAGAAGAGGAGGATGAAACTGTTGTAGATAGTCCCTCTAGGCCTCTGTCTGCTCTACCAGCTGTACCTACTGGACCTTTGCCAGGTCCCACATTTAGCCCTCAATACTTTGAACTAGAGAAAATGAAACTTGAATTAGAGTACAAGAAACCTAATGCTCAAACTGACACAGAACTAAGGCTAAGGGAAATGGAGCTCAAGTATGAGCTAGAAATGAAGAAATTGTCTGTTGAGAATGCTTCTCTCTCTGGCTCCTCTAGAAGTTCCAGTCCTAAAAGACCCCGGATGCCTAAGGAATTGATTGGTATGTATGAGCCTAAGTTGGGTGTGTTGGATTGGTTGTCTATGTTTGAGTATAATCATGGGCTCCAGAACATCACAGGTAATGAGTTACTCACCTGGTTGTTCTCTAGGCTTCCCCCTGTTGCAACTGATGTGGTAATGGAGTTGCGGGAGGAGGATAGGAAAGAGTATGAATGTGTGAAACTAGCTTTGATAGCTAGGTTTGGGAAGACCCCTTCCCAGTATCTTAAGAGGTTTAGGAGCCTCAAAAAGCATGATGGTACCCCTTGGGCTACCTGGGTGTGTGAAGGGTTGAAAAACTTAGAGGGATGGATTAAGGGTTACAAGGTGAACACTTATGCAGGAATGAGAAATCTTGTAATGATGGAGTCAATTTATGATGCCTGCTCTCCTGAGCTCAGACAGCACTTGGCTGATTCACAGGAATTAGCTCCTAGGAAGCTAGCTAAGGCTGCTGACTTGTGGGTTGCCAACAGGGCTACTCACAAGGATTCTGGGGTAACTCAGAAGAAGGATGAGGGAAGACAGCCTAAGAAAGACTCCAAAGAGAATTCTAATAATCCTAATTCCAAAGAGGGCCCCAAACAAAACCATAAGGGTAAGCCACCTGGGAAACCACAGCAGAGTAGTATACCTTCTGGTGCTAAACCAGAAGGAGGTCAGTACAAGCCTCCATTCCAAAGGACCTTTGGGGCCTGTTATGTTTGTAAGGCTACTGACCATGTGAAAGGAGATCCCAGATGTAAGGGTAAACCTTCTGGGGTCCAACTTGTCTCCTTAGCCTTCGCTCCAGAGGAGGAAGTGACTATGGCAAGTGGAAACTTTCTACTACTGGCTGATGAACCCACTGGAGTCTCAGCCAGTGTTTCTTTAGTCTCTCTGGGGTTGTGGGAACAGCAGAATTTAGATGTATATAATTCTATCCCAGATAATACTAAAGAGTATTATAAGGACAGTGTCCACGTAAATGGTCAGGAGACTCCTGCCATCCGAGACACTGGGGCCAGCATAACTGTGGTGGATGAATCATTTTTCAAGGCAGAGGATGTTGCTAAGGCACCCAAATGCCTCACCAAGTTAGCTGGAGGGCCTGTGCAGATGTGTCCCCAGTTACCAGTTCTCATCCAGTGCAATGATATGGCTGTGAAGATACCTGTCAGTATACAATGTGAAGTGCCAGGAAGAGTTCTGCTAGGAAATGACCTGAAAGCTCTTGGGGTTGTGTCACATACCCCCAGACCTCCTAGTAAAAGGTTACAGGAGCTCACCAAATCTGCAAGAGAGAAAACCCTGTGAGGTTTATCTCAGGAGATGATGACGGAAATCACTCCTCTCCCACTGGAGCAATTTACTGCAGTAACTACCAGATCAGGAGCAAAGGGGCAACCCAAGACTCCTGGGAAAAAGCCTACAGCAAGCACTCCAGTGCTTCCAACAAGGACTTCCCCGAGGTTGTCCAAAGTTACACCTGTAACTCCACCTCCAGCTGAGGCTGAGAGGGAGGTACAACCCTGTTTGGTTGAGCTAGACTCTGAAGAAGAGCTAGTAGGAGGCTCAGAACTTATTGGAGACCTGGACCCGGCTGACCATCCTGAGCTGCAGTCTTTACTGGCCGAAGGTGGACCCAGCAGGACAGCTTTCCGTACGGGACAAAGAGAATGTCCAACTCTGGAGGGTCTCCGCCAGCAGGCAGCTTCTCAGGCTGATGGGCAAGAGCCTGGGAAGTATAGGTTACACTGGGAAGATGGCCTCTTCTGCAGTGAGCCAACCGAATCTGAACCTGGAGCATACCAACGCTTGGTAGTGCCCCAAGAGAACAGACAACAGTTCTTGCAACTAGCCCACGAGATTCCTTTGGCTGGTCACTTGAGTTTCAAGAAGACCAAGGAAAGGCTCTCTCTCTACTTCTATTGGCCAAAAATGGGGGCTGAAGTAGATAGGTATTGCAGGAGCTGCCATACCTGCCAGACTTCTGGTAAGGTTGGTTCCAAGAATGTGGCACCTTTAGTGCCTCTCCCAGTTGTGGGAGTCCCATTTGAGAGGGTAGGGATTGACATTGTTGGTCCCCTTGATCCCCCAACCTCCTCAGGCAACAGGTTTATCCTTGTTGTAGTAGACCATGCTACTAGGTACCCTGAGGCAATTCCTATGAGGACTGTTACAGCTCAGGCTGTGGCTAAGGCCCTCCTTGGTATCTTTACCAGGGTTGGGTTTCCTAAGGAGGTGATCTCTGACAGGGGGACAAATTTTATGTCCAACTACATGAAAGCCATGTGGAAAACCTGCGGAGTCACCTACAAGTTCTCAACCGCCTACCACCCTCAGACAAACGGGTTGGTAGAAAGATTTAACAAAACCATGAAGAGCATGATAGGTGCCTTAGAAGAACCCCTTAAGAAGAAGTGGGACCTTCTACTGCCATGCCTTCTATTTGCTTATAGGGAAGTCCCTTAGGAGGGAATAGGTTATTCTCCCTTTGAACTTCTCTATGCCCATCCCGTCAGAGGCCCCTTGGCCCTGATTAAGGAGGGGTTGGAGAGTGCTCCTTCCCCCAAGCCAGTCAGAGTGACTGACTATGTGATAGGTCTCCGAAGGAGAATGTCACACATGATGGCAGAAGCAAGTGACAACTTGAAAGCTGGCCAAGCTCTGATAAAACATTGGCATGATCAGAAGGCTAACATGGTTGAGTTTACTCAAGACCAGCTAGTTCTAGTTATGCTCCCAACAAGGCAGAGGGCCTTGCAAGACAAATGGATGGGACCCTTCAAGGTTGTGGGAAAACTTGGAGAGGTCAACTATCTGGTGGATCTGGGCAAACCCAGGGAAGCTCCCAGAGTCTTCCACACCAACCGCCTCAAAGCCTATGTCTCTAGACCAGAAGTAGGAGCATTGCTTCTAGCTTCATCGGAAGAGGAGGAGGAGAGTGACGCTCTACCTGACCTCCTGAGAGGCTTACCTTTGGACGAAAAGGTTGAAGGAGTTAATCTCTCTTCAGATCTGACCCCTGAGCAACAGGAGGAGTGCAAAGCGATGTTAAATCAGTTTGCCCCCCTGTTCTCACTTTCACCAGGCTTGACCCCTTGGGGACAGCATGAGATACTCACTGGTGACTGTCTGCCAGTCAAAAGCAGGGGATATAGAATGTCATAACATGTCAGAACCCACATCAAAGGTGAGGTCAAGAAGATGCTTGATCTCGGGGTAATAGAGCCCTCTACTAGTCCATGGTCTAGCCCAGTGGTGTTAGTACCGAAGGCAGGATCCAAAGAGTTGAGATTCTGTTTGGACTATAGAGCTCTTAATGCAGTCACCAAAACTGATGCCCACCCTTTGCCAAGGACAGATGAGTTGGTGGATAAACTTGGTGCAGCCAAGTACCTCAGCACACTGGACCTTACGTCAGGCTATTGGCAAATAGCCCTGACAGACCATGCCAAGGAGAAAACTGCATTTTCTACCCCAGTTGGCCTATACCAATTCAAGGTTATGCCTTTTGGACTGAAAAATGCACCTGCAACATTCCAAAGGATGGTGAACCAAGTTCTAGCTGGGATGGAGGACTTCTGCATGGCATACTTGGATGACATTGCAGTCTTCAGCCACTCCTGGGAAGAACATGTGACCCACTTAGGACATGTTTTGCAGGCTCTTGAGCAGGCCAATCTGACCATAAAGGCAAGCAAGTGCCAAATTGGTCAGAGTAAAGTGGTCTACCTTGGACATGAGGTAGGAGGTGGAGAAATAAGGCCTTTGCTCAGCAATATTGAAGCTGTGCAAAATTGGACAACACCTACTACTCAGACCCAGGTGAGAGCCTTATTAGGCCTCACTGGATACTACAGGAATTTCATTGAGAACTATGGGACCATAGCTTCTCCTCTGAATGTGATCTCCTCTCCAAAATTCCCTAAGAAGGTCAAATGGAATGAGGAATGCAATCAGGCCTTTGAAAACCTGAAGAAAGCTCTCTGCCAAGCTCCAGTACTCAGAGCTCCTGACTACCACCAAACTTTCATTGTACAAACTGATGCTTCCAATGTAGGTATAGGTGCAGTTCTTAGCCAACTGGATGAGAAGGGTAGGGAACACCCCATTTGCTTCATCAGTAGAAAAATGAAGGATCCTGAAACAAGGTGGGCAACAATCGAAAAAGAATGCTTTGATATTGTGTGGGCACTGAAGAAGTTTAGGCCATACTTGTATGGTTCTACTTTTGTCATTCAGACTGACCACCAACCCTTGAGATGGTTAATGCAAATGAAAGGGGAAAATCCAAAACTATTGAGATGGTCAATCTGCCTCCAAGGGTTTGATTTCACCATTGAGCACAGGTCAGGGTGTCACCATCAAAATGCTGATGGACTCTCTAGGATGTATGTCATCGACTAGAGGTATGAGGTTCATCCAGGAGTGGATTAAATCCTCCTATCCCTTAGTCTGGGGGGGGGGCGAGTGTTAGGAAGAATTCTCTGTTTAGGCTGAATTTCCTAACCTAGTGAGTCCCCCAGCAGCTTTGCTGGATTTTGTGGGGTTTATTTTTTTTCTCCTGCCAAGAGTGAGACTCTTTTACCCTCACTCTTGGACATGACTTGAGAGTGTTTTCTGTGACTTGCTATGTGCTTATGGGCTAGGGGGTAATTTTCCCCATAGGCCATCATTGGTTTTTGAATGTGTGTTACACAGCACCCTCAGTGCAGTAGCACAGGGGTGTCCTAGAGACCCCCAAACATAGACTCCACACCCTGGGACTGACTACTGTCTCCCTGGGTCTGTAAAGTTACCATTGACTTTACTAGTTTTAACTTAGGAACTTAACCAGTACAAACCATCTTACTGTGGAAGTACTGGTAGGAGCAATTAGATTGCCCCTGGGTCTGTTGTCGAGGGGGTACTGTCCCGTCCCCCCTCGCCGAGTTCTGGCTGGTGGCAGTGGATACCACGGAAATATTCCACCGGAATATTCCCCAATGGGATTTCCCATTGTTTTTGATGCACCACTTTTTGGTGCAATGTTAAAGATACCGCCTGTTTATTTATTTAATATAAATTCACCGGTTGGGATTTTTTGCCGGAACTCGCTGCCAAAATGGTGTCTAGGTTCACTTCAGTAACCCTGAACCCGAGTCGAGCCTTTGTTCCACTTTTGGCGGGCTTCTGCACAGAAGCCCTCCAAAGTGGTGCCATTCTGTCTGGGTACCACAGGGGGTGTGGGAGGGGGTTTAGGCACCCTGGACTGAGTTGTCTTGCCAACTCAGGTCGCACTCTAGTGTGATTGGCCCAAGTGGTGAGCCACCCCGCTCACCACTTAGCATGTTTGAGTGACAGCTAGGCTGTATGAATGGGGGTTTGCTGCATAAAAGCAGGGTTTTTGGGACTGGTTCTTCAGAAGTCGCCACAGGACCTAAGAAGCCGAAGAGGGAGAAGCTGAGCCAACCTGCCAAGACGACACCACCGGTGAAGCCCCGCAGAACCGTCTCACCACTTTTCCCAACGACAGAGGAGATCTCCCGCCGGAGAGTCTTCTTCCCTTAACTGGTGGGACAACCAGTTGCTGCCTTCTTTTCGCCGTCCCGAAGCATCTCGTGGCCGCCTTGCCTGTGCCAAGCACCCCGGCAACCGGGATACCACTTTTTACCTCAACCGCGAAAGAGGGGTAAAAATCCTTTGTGACCGGAAAACTCCCCGGCTGGCCTCATCCCTGGTAGTGCAACGACCTGCAGCTTTTCTCCCCATCGAGATCACCTCTTCCTCGGGACGACACCGTGACTTGCACCCACTACCAGGAATGACTACCACCGCTGGAGGAATCCTTCCACGTTTAAAGGTACTGTGTTCCGCCCGGCCTCCCTTGCCACCGATTGTACGGGGTAGATTTAGCCCTCGGCTCTCGAACCTGGGTAGGTCTGGGACACCCTAACTAAACTTTTCAGAACCGTAGTAAAACCTTTTTCTACTCACCTGCAAAGACTTGTGACATTGTGTGATCTTGGGCACATTTTCGCCTGGCTCCCTCTAAAGCGGGCCCCGAACTAATTCTCCTTGTTCCACCATTGACTGTCTTTGCTAACCTTATGTGAAAAGTGTTTTACCTTACTGCTCTCTTTATTTCTGCCTTTTCACTCCCTTTTGGTAATACTTGTTGGAGTACCATCTAACGTTAAGCGCTCACCTCTGGTTGGAAATAAGTGGGGTTAACTTAGAATTGTCCAACAAATGATTAGGGATGTACATATGAGTAATAGTAACTGTGTTTGACTTTCTTACCTTTTCTATTGTGCTAGTGTAATTTATGAGTGTACCTTTAATAAATAAGTTTATACTTTTACACCTAGCTCTGGTCAGTGTTTGCTTGTGCTACTGTGCCTCTGTACCTATTATGTATCCTCTGTATACTGCCTAACTCTTCTTGAGGGAAGTCTGACTGCTCAGCCACAGCTACCACAGTGAATCTGTGTGGTGCAGACTGCTACCAAGTGGGTTTACTGCCAACACCTGTAGTCTTAAATCTTTTGCAGTGGTCCCAGAGGGAACTGCACAGGTTTCTGCCTAACATCCGCGTAGAGGGCCAGTTTATGATGTGCTGAGCCCGATTGGAAGCCTTTGATTGCAGGGTTCAGCATGATCCGCTGGGCGAACAGCTCCATAATTAGTGCGAAAAGGAGCGGCGGCAGTGGACATCCCTGTCTGGTTCCACAGGTTAAGCCGATAGGGGAGGAGAGGGTGCCATTGACTCTGAGAAGGGTTTTAGGCGCTTTAAAGTTAGCCAGAGTCATAGTGCAGAATTCCGGGCCAAAATCAAAAGCTTCGAGGGTGAGCCTCATGAAGGTCCAGTCTACTTTATCAAATGCCTTAATTGCATCCAGGGCCAGAAGCACCAACTCCCGGGAGTCTCGGGAGGCAAGCTCCACCAGATCCAAGGTCCTGCAGATATTGTCGGCAGTGCAACAATGTTTGAGGAAGCCAGTTTGATCGGCGCTGATTATCTCCGGCAAAACATGGGAGAGGCGTGTTGCTAGAATTTTGGAATATATGTGAGCGTCAATATTAAGTAGAGCGATAGGTCTATATGACGCAGGATTCCTCGGATCGCCTCTGGGTTTTGGCAGTAAGACAGTGATTGACTCTTGCATGGACGAGGTTATCGTGCCTGTGGTTCTGAATGAGTTAAACAGCTGCACCAAAGGCGCTAACAATTGCGGTTTGAAAATCTTGTAGAACCTAGCCGTAAATCCATCCGGGCTGGGGGCCTGGGATTTAAGGGCTTTTATCGGCACGTCCACTTCCTCGTCGGTGATCGGCGCCTCCAAAGAGTCATAGGTTGTCTTCTTTAGTCGGGGCAGCGCTGCTTCCCAGAGATATTCCTTTTTGTTCTCCCACGTCTCGCACTGGAGCGGTCATCACCTGGGTCAGGTGGGCTGTTGCAAGCCGAAGTTTGTCCTGGTCGGCGTATTGAATTTTGCCATGTTGATCCCGCAGACCCACAATCGTGTTGATCTTTCTTGTCTTGGCCAGTTTGGCCACCAGTAATATATTTGCCTTGTTGTTCTTAGCATAGTAAAACTGCTTAGCCTTCGCCATTTGGTGGGCAGTATGTTCAGCATAGTGGGCCTGAATCTTCTTCTGCGCTATCCGGATAGCCCGCTGTGTTTTAGGGGTCCAGCCCTTCTCCTTATGGAACCTTTCAGCTTTATCAAGTTCTTCCTCGAGGCTCTGACGAGTTTGTCATCAATGCCTGTGGTAGGCCACTCCTTGCGCAATCAATTCCCCCCTCACCACTGCCTTCATTGCGTCAGAGTTGTTGGTGGGGGAGGTGTCTTCGCTGGGGTTCTCCTTGAAGAAATTGGTGATCGTTGTTGCGATTGTGTCTCTGAGAGGCATTTCGTTCAGAATCGGGTCATATAACATCCATCTACGCTGTTGCGGATTAAGTGGTTCCTGCACTCGGATCTCTAGGGCCACGGGGGCGTGATCAGACAGGATTCTGGAGCCAATTGTCACATCGTCGGTGAATGTAAAGATTTGCGGGGATACCAAGAGAAGGTCTATCCTGGAGAACGTTCTGTGAACATACGAGTAGAAAGAGAAGTCTGTTTCAGATGGATGGAGTACCCTGCATGAGTCCACCACCCCTAAAGTTCTGAACAATTGCAGGAGAGCCAAAGCTGTAGTGAAGTCCCTAGAAGAGGGCGGGAATGACTTGTCTTTGACGGGGTCCGGGGCCCCATTGAAATCACCCCCAATCACAATCTGGCCTTCCAGGAAGGGAGAGAGAGCTGTACTTAGCGACTCATAGAAAAGCGCCTGGCCTGAAACTATGGTGTACAATTGTCCCCCCATCAGACATTTTACTGCTATGTATCGCCCCTCCGGGCAGCACATGGAATCTAGAATCTGAGGGTTCAGCCCCTTCCCAAACAGGATTGCTGTGCCGCTTCTCTTAGAATTCCCAGGTGCAAAGAGTTGCTTTGGAAAGTTCCGGGAGCGTAAGCGACCGTGATCTGCCGGCAGTAGGCGAGTCTCCTGTAGTATCACCACTGCCGCGTTGTCATTCTGGAGTTTCTGCAGGATGGACTTGAGTTTTGGTGGTGAGTTCAGTCCCCTAACATTCAGGGAGACAAAACGCAGAGTCTGGTGTTCCGGGACCAGTTCCGGGGGCTCTGATAAGTTCTGAGGGGGGGGGGATGTAGAGGAATTAGCCATCATGTCACGTAGTGTGCAGCCATAGGTTCCCTTGCCTTTGGGTTATTTGCTCGGACTGCCAACGGGAGGACCGAGATTTAACTAGGGGAGGCAGACTGTTTGTGGGTCGAAAGCCCCACCTGGCCAACAGGACCAATGAATAATGAAAGGCCAACATGGCCAAGATCATCAATAGTCTTAGTGGATCATTCCAAGGACTCATTGGTGGAAAGTACCTTGGAGCTGGGCATGAGCCGTGAAGTGGTGCCCGCTACATTAGGAATGGCACTCATCTGTGTTCCTGTGGGTGCTGCTCGGCTCCAGAGTGCGGGACCGGCGTACCAGGAGTGTAAGAGCCGGCGTCCTCATCACGGGACCTCGCTAGGCTATTTCCTCTTCTGGAATCTCGGAACCTTCGACCAGGAATTTTGTGTGAGATTAGGAGCCGCCACATTGTCCGAGCCGGCTGACGCGTCTATGGGCGGTGAAGGTGAGGGGCTGGAAGTGTCCGGGTTCAAGATGTTTTTAGCATCTTCCAAGTGGCTAATTCTCCTTACAGAGCCTTTGTAGGAGAATTGCAAAGCAGTGGGATGAAGCCATCTGTAGCTGACTTTTTGGGCTTGAAGAAAGGTAGCTAACGGGCGGAGGGCTCGCCTCCTCTGGAGCGTGAGAGGGGATAGATCTTGAAAAATCTGGAGGGAGGTCCCCTGGAATGTGATGTCATCCTTGGAACGCCTGATCATCGAGATGGCTTCCCTCATGGTGAAGAAGTGCACCCTGGTGATAACGTCAGTTGGGCCATCCGATTCCACTCCGGGACGAGGGTTCAGCCTGTGGGTTCGGTCTAGGAGCAGCTGTGAGTCATCAAGGTCAGGGAGGAGGGTTTGAAAGAAGAGGCCCACGTATGCCGCCAATCCCTTGTCAGGGATCGAGGCAGGAACCCCTCGGATTCAGAGGTTGTTGCGCCGGGCCCTATTTTCCAGATCCTCTGGTTTGTATTCCAGAATGTCTCATTTGTCCTGCAGGAATCTAATTGAACGCTGGACCTCGGCTAAGGCGGAGGTGTGATCCCAGGAGCGATCCTCAACCTCCCCCAATCTCTGTTCCGCCTCTGAGATCCTTTTGTCTGTACTCTCGAGCTTGGCAGAAAGTTCCGTCATGCAGGACCGGAATTCTGCTTTGATGTCAGCCATAAATTCCCAGATATCTTCTCTGGTCGCCAGTGGTCCCTTGTTATCCAGAGATTCCCGTGAGGCAGAGGGGCAGGAGTCCAGTTTCTACGTTTTTTCAGATAACATCAACATGGCTGCTATGTCCAAGGACTTGGAGGATTTCTGTAGTTTAGACACTGTGTTGCTTGTCGGCGGCGACTTAATGGTCGCCAAGAGCTCCGCAGCCTTGCAAGAAGCCAAGGTGTGTCACTTCACTTGTGCAGATTATAGCCTTGTCCGCAGGGAACAGGGCCGTGGGCCGGGGCGCCCCAGGAAGAGTTCAGAAGGCTGGAGAGGGAGAAGAAGAGTCAAGGGACCTGCATGCGGGCCAAACCTACCACCAGCGCGGGTCCGGGATCTCTTGGGAGGGCGCAGAGTGTCCAAGCGTGCACCGGGCTGCTCACCCATAGAGGCTGCGGGGCACGATGAGGAATCCACCAGGGGCCGCCGCGAAAGCTCTCTGGCATCTCCCCAGACTTCTTACCGGGAGTTGTGGCCCCCTCCTCTCTCTGGCTGCCGGGGGGCCACCAGGCGTAGCTACGGTGCGGGATCCTCCCGGGGCTGACGCAGGGGCGGGCGGTGGAGGGATCTCTCTGCATGCAGACCACCTCAATCGTCTCCATCGCGGCCTCCGCTGCCAGCGTCTTGGCCTCCGCTGCCAGGGATCCCCCACTCGGACCCAGGCACGGGTATCCGCTGGGCTCTGTGTGTCGGCGTGGATCCCCAAACCACGAGGCCAGCGTCAGTTGGTGCTCACGGGAGGTCCGCGGGGAAGCTCACAGCGGTTCCCATCGCTTAAAGTTGCATCCAGGGTTCCAAACCGGCTCCTCCATCCGGAGCCACGCCAACACCTCCTTCTCTCCGGCGCTTCAGGTGGGCAGGGACGGGCCGTTCCCCGCAGACAGATGGAGCCAGTCTGCTCGCCACGCCCGGGCGCTCAACTCCCCCAGCCTGTATGCTGCCACCGGGCTCGCCACCATGTCCCTGTGCCGTATGCGCACAGCCGTGCGTCCGCCATCTTGGTTTTCTCAGGCGGGGGAGGGAGCCGGGATCTGGACTGCGATTTGGAGCGTAAAGCTCCGATATCAGCCCCTCATCTCAGGACAGCTTGTTCTCCAGCGGCTCCCACGCCTGCGGCCGAAGTCGTTGGATCGATTAGGGCCCAGGAATCGCATAAATTCAGGCCCGGCAGTGGGCAATCCACGGGTGGCTTCAGAGGAGCGACCTCATCGAGTCGGCTCCAAGCCACGCCCCTCTGTCCCGGATAGTTTTAACCAAAGAGTCAAACTGGCACTTTCCTTTGTGGCCTCTGAACTATTTAACCGTTTTAAGGGAATATCTTAACTTCTTGTGATTTAGTAATTCTTTCCAATACCTCATTTTCAAGCTTAGGCATCACCAACCAGCCCCTCTGGCTGTCGGACATCTTCTTTGTGGTGCCCACCCTGGCCATTGGAAAGTTAACTCAAGAGGATAGTGTTCACTCTTTGTTCAAAGAGAAATGCAAAATTTCATAACATTCCTGAAGGATAAACAATCCACAATACAGTGATCGATGACTTTGGCACAGTATTGCTGATATTGTATGCTTAGGAGTGCACCTTTTGCCACTAAAGATCCCAGAAAATCCCTGGTCAATACCCCAAAGTACATCTGAAAATCAGTGTTGCATTTGTGAACAATTTTACTGTCCAAACATTTGCACTAAATGTCTTTACATTATTTTATTCAATACCCTGAGACCCCTGCTATTTTTTTATTTTTTTTATTTAGTGATTATAGTCAATCAGATCGTGGCACTGTATTCTTACACATTACACATATTTCAAATATTTCATTTCTAAAATTTCATAAATCGAATTATATCGTTCACACTTAATCTTAAAACCAATGTATGTTATCATTTGAAACCAACTAACATTTAAAAGGAAAAATAAAAGGGGAGACAATAAAACATCAGGTTTAAGCAATCTGTCAGTTACATTAAAATAAAAATAGCCTTTCATAAATACTAGGCTCAAGAACAGAATGTTCTCCCAATCAAGAATGGGCAGCAATCCACGTTCCCTCCACATTTATAGCCACAGATACAGAAGGATCACAAGGCAACCAGATATTTGTCCACCTTCTGCAATATGTGCGTTGCAGCCACAGTTGCCACCAAGGATTCTGCTCCATATAAAGAGCCCCACAGTGTATCCACATACTTATGGTAACCTCTCTCACAGAGGGGCATCAACACACTGCTTTGGGTAACTAAATGTCTAGTCGATTCCTCTGATAATTTACACATACGACAGAGTCGGTTACATCTTTCCAGACCAATCCACGCCCCAGTGTTTTCATGAACCGGTAAGGTTTCAAGGTGCAATGAGGTGACTAAGTGTACCAGTTTTGGCGAATAACTTTTTACCAGATAATCAGAAGGTTTAATTGATATTCATACCCTGTGTGGAGTACATGCTATACCTTTGTTTGTTGGCTAAATAGTCAATGGACACGATACAATCATAATCCTTTGATTTTCTTTCAAAGTCTGAGGCATATATGTTTGTTTACTCCTACCATGCTTTTGAACAACTTGACTGGTCCTATTTGTCTAAAAAGGTAGTACTGACCACTCAATTTCCTCAACATTTCCTGTAAACAACCACTTAATGTCAAATGAAGTTAAAGGCCTTTACTAGAATTGCCAATGTGCTAGTAACAAAAAAGTGCTAGTAGCAAATTAAAGTGTTCTATAAGCAGTCATAAGATTATTACATTTCTAATTTGTGTTGCAATAATTTGTCTGCCAACTGAGCGCCGATATGTTCAGTGAAAAAAATGATGTTGCTCAACATTTCATTTGATATGCATATTTTGCTCATTGTGCACAAAAGGTTGGGGACCCCTGCTGAATAGCCTTTGTTTTGAGTTCTTCTTCCCGTGTCAGGATTCTGTCCATTTCTGTCTCTCAATTTCAGCTATTTGATTTAATTAACTAGGGTGTCATTACCCTCTCTGGCCTTTAGATACGTGCTCACTCCATCCCACATAGGCTTTTGACTTAGTGGTTGTTCAATACTTGGCATCAGCAAATGTCCGTGCCATCCTAATTTTAGCAGAAATATGTATTATGCACTTGATCTATTCATTCACCCCTCTCTGTGCCTTGCGCCCATCTCTCGAAATAGCCTCATTGACTTCAGGCCAACATACTCCCTTATTCTGCACACGAAAACAGCTTCTTCATCAATTCCTCAATTTGTAATCCTATTCTTGTTTTTGAGGTAGCTGGATTTATTCTTCAACACAGGGCATCGTCCATTTTCTTCCAATGGCCGTCCTAACCATTATTTATATACACCTATTCTTAGCAAGCTTCTATATGCTTCTTCTATAGTGCGTTAAAGCCTATTTACAGTTATTGGTCAGCACGCTACTTCATCTTCTTATTTTCACGATAACTTCATGTTTTGGTACTTGTTTCTCTTAGTGCTTCTATTACATCATCAGTCTTAAGTATTTTCATATTGTTTTGACTTAGGCTTATATGTCTTCTTTATGACATCATATTGCTGTCGTCAGACTTTTGTTTTAATGTTCATCCATGATTCTCAAAGCCACTTCCTGGCATTTAAGCAATTGACTTCCTTCTTGGTAACTTCCCTCCATTGTCCCAATGTGAGGATATCTTCTGACTGGCTGTCTGAGTGCATATTGTCTTTTGTACAATCGACACAGTATGGACAAGTCACATAAACTCCTGCATAAATTCCCAATGGTAGCCCTTCATCTGCTACTCCAATAGGACGGCGGTGAAGGGGCAGGGACTAGAGAAGAGGCCTCCACCTGCTCCTCTGCATCATTCTTGGTGATTTCATAACACTGGTCTTGGCATGTGACTTTGGCGAGTTCTGTGATGTTGATGGCTCTAGGCTTTACCCTGTGTATGACCTGGCAGATGTGTTCTTCCGTGCTTTTGGTCTTTTTTTATATCTGCCGTAGTTTCTTATTGGGGGTGCTTCAAAGGGAAATCAGCTGGATTGTCTGCTCTGACTTGATAATGTAGGTTAAACCCGTATTGCTGTAGGTGTAACAGCCATTGCTCAATTCTCGCTGGTGTATGAGGTACCGACCTCATCAGTATGGGTAGCAGCAGTTTGTGATTCCAACTATATAAATGTATGTGGAAGTGCTGGCACCCCCATGGCACTGCAATTGCTTCTTTTTCTATCTGAGAGTACCTCTTTTCAGTTTGTGCAAGTGCCCTGGACGCACAGGCAATTGGACTCACTTTGCCTGTCACTGATTTTTGTATCAGGATGGGCCCTAGGCCTACTGAACTGGTGCCCACATATACTTCGGTGTACATGGGCATGTGGTAATATGCCATTATTTTGTCAGCCGATAGTGAGTCTTTAATGCTCTGAAACGCTTCTTGACATAGGTCGTCTCGCGCTCTGAAACACTTGTGTACGAGGGCATTAGAAATAAAATATCAATAGCAATATCGTCCCATGCCCACTTTGTGTTGATTTTCATGAGTTCCAATAGGGGTTCGGAAAGTATTGCCAGGTTGTGAATGTATCAACCACAATAGGTTGCCATGCCCAGGAAAACTCCTCACTTCCATGAGCATCGTGGGTGGTGATGCTTTCTTGATATCAGCCACATTGAGGGGGTCTGCAGCTACCCCCTTGCTATTAAATATGAAGCCAAAATATGTGAGCTCCTCCTAAAGGAATTCACACTTATCTTTGTGTAGTGTGAGGGTGGCACTGTCTAGCCTCTCAAGCACAGCTGTTAGTCGTGACATGTGTTCAGCCTTTGTTTACGCATAGATCAGAATGTTATCGCTGACGTTCAACACTCCAAGGAGTCCCTGCAGCACTGTCTGTATTGCATGTTGAAACAGTTCAGCTGCCGAAGTTGAGGCGCTTGTACCTCCTCAGTCTTAGGTGTGTCAAGAAGGTAGTGATATATCTCGATTCTTTATGTAATTTCAATTGGTGATACCCTGCTTTAAAGTCTAGTTTCGAAAATATTGTTGACCCTGTTAGGTCTGTGATGATCTCGTCTAGCATGGGGGTGACGTGCCTCTCTCGTATAATTGCTGTGTTGGGGAGGCGCATGTCAATGCAGATTCTTACCTTCCCTGCTTGTTTTAGTTTGTATGTTACTACCATTGGGACCTGTAGCTTGCTCAACTATTCCTGCTTTTTCAAGGTCATGGAGCTCATTCACCACAAGTTCACGCAAGTGAAACAGTGTTCTGTGTCTCACAGCTTTTAGTTGCTGTGTGGTGTCGAGGTGGAGCTTTATTGTGCATCCTTTTAGGCACCCTCTTCCTTTCACTAGGTTGGGGTGTTTGGAGAGAAGTTCTTGTATACAATTTGTTGGTGATATATGTATACAAATTGTAAAAGTACCAGGACTTCACCTGATTCCCAACATAGCAAACACTATGTACTAATATATGTTTGGTTGTATTACTGTGTCACCCCTTTTCAGTTCTGTCCTTAAGCATCCTAGCACTGGCAGGGGTTTTCGACACCTGTATGCAAACAGTAATGTCTTTGTTTTCTTAAGCACAGGATTAGGCCTTTAAATTGCATTTGTAGATTGCGGCATGACATTTATCAATGCTCCTGTGTCGACTGTGACAGTTGTCACTTGTTCCGCGAAATCTGTCGTACATCTGGGTCATTTCCGTTTTTCTCTCTTGCCCCTTCATTGAAAGCTGATTGCCCTGGTCTGTATGTTTGCTGCCTTTGGTTCATCTTCCCCTGATTCTTCCGTAGATGAGTCGTTCTATGCATCTACTCAACGTGTTTTACCCTGCTTCTTTTTCTGGCTGACACTCGGCGGTGTGCAGCGTCTTGGTGCCATTGCTGCTGAGGACCACGCACTTTCTCATATCTTGTGATCTGGACGTCTCCACGTGCTGCATGTCATACATTGTGCCAGGAAATTTTTCCTCCAGTGGCGTGGGCCTCCGCACCATCCACATTCTTTGGGGTCCAGCATATGTGATTGCAACATCTGGATGCTCTTTGGCGGTCTATCTAGGCATCTCTGCGGGCATACAATGAGGAGTAACTTCACAGACAGACAACTCCATTCTCAAGTATATATTCATCTTTTCATGTAGTTAAGCGAACATGCACTTGATTATTGCATATAGGCACGAAGAACATGCTTATGACTCATGTAGGTAGAGGACGAACGTACATACATATTTCTATATATACATATCCGACGCCAAAGCTGAAACCGCAAGATGCAAAGTGTGCATAGATTTAGCATGCATATACTTGACTGATACTGACATGGAGAAGCCATAGATAATGATATGAAAGCAGTATGTCTCTGAAATAGATGGCAAAGGAGTGCATGGAGAAGATGACATGATCTCTGCAGCTACAGGCGAGCAGAAACTAGGCACCCAGCCGAGGACAAGTGGAGATGGGTGTGAGAATTCGACCATCCGCACAAGAAGAAAGCGCTCGCCTGAGTTTTTTTGTTTATTCAAAAGAACGAATGATGGGAGAACAACCTCTGAAAATATGTTGGGCCATTCCCGCACATATTTTCCATACTCACTGCACAGCAGAAAAATAGTCTTGTACTCTGGGAGGACACAGTTTACCAGCGCTGCCCTCCCCTGTCATATTCAGCTAACTCCTGACAGCCATGGGTACATCAAAAACCTTTGGCCCTGTGCAGCCTGATTAGAATTTCAAGGCCCCATGGATTTGCATCTCCACTGTAAAACCTTGCTGGTGGCGGTGAATACTGAAGAATGTTAATTAGCAGGCCTCAGGGAAGGCTTGGGTGCAGAAAGTGACAATGGAGACCAAACGCCAATACCACTTTGTAATGCAATGTGTTAACTTGGTAGTAACAACCCTCCTTGGTAGGACAAGGGAAGTGAATGTCCTGTCTGGAACCTCTCCTTTCAGAGCAGGGAAGGATGTGAGAAAGTCTGCCTGCAAACCCTACTTCAAAAGAAGCCCATGTTGTGATCAAGCGCTGCATAGGGCTCAGTTAATTAGGGATACACTTTGATGTACAGCAGACAGGAACATGGGTGGGACTTAGACGTATATGTTGTGATCCTTCCCCTGTCTGTTGCCAAGCGCTCTGGTTCTGACCTGAAGCATCACTGAAGATTATTGCTGGAGACCCAGGATTAGCTCACTTACATTAGGCTTCGCCTACAACAATCCCTGGGCCCCGTTTGGCTTTAAAAGAGGGCTGAGCCCTTCACTGATGAGATCATCTGAAGACTTTGCAAGGAGTAAGAAGAAGGACTCATTTGGACCTGAGCTGAAGGTACGGTCTACCTTACATATTCTGCCATTGAAGGAAGGCCAGGGGCTCAAAGAGGGAGGCAAGATCCCTCCCCTAAACATCTCCCAGGGCACAGAGGGAGATACCGGACTCAGAGGACCCATCCAGCAGCTACAGAAGTGGTAACCAGGCAGTACACAGCATGCCCTGCTAGGTTCTGATAGCAAGCTTCCAAGGTGGGAAGTGCCAGAGAGTCACTGGACAAATGACAAGGCTGTTACCTGTTAACCCCCTCCTGAGCTTTGGGCTGTCTGCCTTGACAGGCACAAGCCCTGTGAAGAAGCTAGGAGAAATGCCACACAAGCATCATCCAGCATCCATCTTTTTAAGGACAATTTCGAGACAGTCGTGTCCTCGAACTGCATCCGGCTGCACCGCTGACTGTTTTTATGTCCCAGTCACCAGAGCTGTCCGAGACACCTCAACCAGCATTCCAGATCCCTCAACCAGCACCGAGACCATTCTTGGCCCTGAGCCGCTGTTCTTGACAGCTTGCAGACCTCCGTCCAGCTTTGCTTGCCGAACTGCCTGCCATCTGGTACCCGCAACTGTCTCCCGCCACTAATTCTGTCTCACGTGCTGCAAAGCACCCTGGAACTGCCTCAACACTGTCGAGCAGCAAGAACCTCTTTTTTTTTTTTTTAAATGTATTTTATTTTATAACGACCACACAGTGCAACAGAACATAAATAGAACACATCAAGCCACAACAAAGGCCAAACAACAGATATGAAAAAGAAAAGAAAGAAAAAACAGAACAGAATTAACTTAACAATCCCCTTCCCTCCCCCCTATGAGCCTGTAGGGTGTCCACCATCATTGTCCGTTCCGTGTGGTGGGGTTCCGTCGCTCTCAGATCCAGCCGAGGTCGACCCCGTACTAAACAGTTCAGCCAATAGCACCTTCCATGCCGTGAGGGAGCTCACCTCTTCCTCCCCTCCCGCCCTGCTGGCCTCCCACCATGCTGTCATCTCGGCGGCAGCCCATTTCTGGAGGTCACGCCACCATACCTCCACCCGCGGCCTCTGACAATTCCTCCATCCCATAGCTATTCTGCGTTTGGCAAGTACATAAGCCAAATCTTTAAGCTTCTCCACGTGCCGAAGCTTGCGCGCTCTGGGGTACCCTCCAAGCAAACAGGCCCAGGCCGAATCTGTCTTAAGTACAATGCCCCTCCCTGCCAGCTTCTGCGCCACTTCATTACAGTAGGTTGCAATCACAGGGCAGGCCCAGAACATGTGAATCATATCAGCGTTCTCTGTGTTACACTTGGGACACGCCTGGCGCCCAGCGTCTCGAAATCTGGAAATTCTCAGGGGGGTCATGTATGCCCTATGCGTGATATATAGTTGTATCTGTTTAAACCTGGCATTCCTCGACACTTTTTTGTGGTACCCCAGGGCGCGCTCCCACTGCCCATCCGCCATCGGGGCCCCCATCTCTGTTTCCCATTCCAGCCTCAGGTACCCCAAATCCTTCCCAACCTTTGCCATCAGCATCTCGTACAGCCTGGAGACCTCATGCCCGCCCTCGGATGCGTCATACATAATCTCCAGCGTCGCATCCGGCTCGTCAGCCAATACGGTCTCGGGCCAAGTGCTCCGGACCTCCCTGACCACTCTGTGGAACGTCATGTATTGCCCCGCATGCAGCCCCGCCCCCGCCTCTAGATCTGCGAACTCCGCCAAGGCCCCATCCTGCCAAATGTCGCCCAAAGTGACCAGCCCCACTGACTCCCAGTATGTTCGCAGGATGGCCCTAAGCTGCCCGTCTTCCCCTGCCAAGGCCACCAGCGGCAGCTGCGGCATGCACGGCAGGGGATCCCCCATCATCCGGCAGGCTCTTCGCCACATGTTCCTGCCCAACGCTAGCATCTTAGGACGCCCCCTCATCCATGTGCTGGATACCCAAATAATCTCTCGCAGGTAGAAGGGGGAGCAGTCCTTTCCCAACAGTCTATGTTCCGGGGTTTCGTCGTCCGAAAGCCACTTGGCCACGTACTGCAGCTGCGCTGCCACGTAGTAGGCCTCAAAGTTCGGCAGCCTCACGCCGCCTTTCTCATAAGCCTTCTGCAATTTCCACAATGCGACCCTGTTACGCGTGCCCTGCCATAAGAAATCTCTACATACCCTATGTAGTCTAGCAAAAAACCCCTTGGGTATCATGTATGGAATGTTATTGAAATAATGCAACAGCCTAGGTAGCACGACCATCTTAAGCATAGCGCCCCGGCCCATCATCGCTAAAGGTAGTTTCTCCCAAAACCTCATGCACTTCTCGATCCTCCCCACTGCCAATTCAGTATTGTGCCTGTGTTCCTCCCCGGTCGTGTGGTATACGTCTATGCCAAGGTACCGAAAGGTGCTTGTCGCCCATGGGATTCGCAATACTGGCAACCTCTCAGTCGGTATCCCCACATAGCCGCCCAGCGGGAACAGAGTGGATTTCCGAGGGTTGACCGCTATGCCAGAAAGCCAAGCAAACCTCTCCATCACCTCCAAGACATATTGCAAGTTCTCTTCAGGGTATTGGAGGTACAACAGCATATCGTCGGCATACAGGGATATCAGATGGCTCTCCCCCCCCACCTCTATGCCCACCGGGTCATACTGTTGCCGGAGGTAAATTGCCAAGGGCTCAAGGGCCAGGATGTACAACATTGGGGACCAAGGACATCCCTGCCTGGTGCCTCTACCTAACTGCCACCTATCCGACACTACTGCCCCCGTGCGAACTCTGGCTAGAGGCGCGCTATATAATAATTCGGCCCACCTCCTGTACCCTGGCCCCATTCCGAAGTGATCCAGTGCCGCCAACAGCCACGGCCAACGAACAGAGTCGAACGCCTTGACCGCATCCAGCGCCACTATCGCCATTTCGCCGTCTTTGCTACATCCCCATTCGACCACTCTGTGTAGGCGTCTATGGTTGTGGGTAATGTTCCTGTCCGGGACATAGCCCGTCTGGTCAGGGTGAATCAGCTTGCCTATCACTCTCCTCATTCTAGCCGCCAAGACAGCTGTTAGGATCTTGCTGTCCTGGTTCAGCATCGACAAGGGTCGGTAGGAGCCGCAACCGTGTCCCGGTGTGTTGTGCTTGGGGAGTGGCACTATGACCGCTTCCCTGAGTGATTCTGGTAGCTGTCCCAGCTCAAACGCCTCATTAAACATGTCCAGCATGGGTGGGAGTACCTCCTCCCCATACGCCTTATAAAACTCGCTGGGGAACCCGTCCGCCCCCGGGGCCTTGCAAGTGGGCAGCTGTCGCACTATCTCTCTGAGCTCTTCCAGAGTGATCGGAGCATCCATCTCCTCTCGCTCTTCATCGCTGATTCTGGGCAGGCCTATATCCCCGAGTACTTCATCTATCTCCTCTCGGCTCCCCCCTTCCCGATCTTCATACAATGTTTGGTAGTATTCTGCGAATGCCCCTTTTACCCCTTCTTGCGTATCGATCTCCGCACCCCCTTCGGTGATGACCGATCGGATCGGAGCCCTAGGGGTTTCGCTCTTATATAGCCAAGCGAGGAGCCTGCCTGTCTTGTCCCCACCCGCATGCAACCTCTCAATGTACTTCGTATAATTCAGGTTACAAAGTCTGTCCCAATGCCCAGAGCACCGCTGCTGCAGCTCAGTAACTACTTCCATATCGGTCCCACCCTTCTCCAATTCTTTTTCCAGCTCGATCTCGGCCTCTCGCAGGTCGGTCAGGATTCCGCCCATTAATCCCTTGGACTTCGCGATAGCAACTCCCCTCATCACCACCTTAAAAGCCTCCCACAAAGTACCAGCCGACTTGACACTCCCTGTGTTCGACTCAAAGTACGCGACTATCTCCTCCCTCATGTCCTCCTTGAATACCGGATCCCGTAGCGCTTCCGCCCGAAGGCGCCATGTTGGAATCCGTGCACGTGGGGGGCGCAGCCGCCAATGCATGATTAGGGGCGAGTGGTCCGAGAGGACCCTCGCCCTGTAGTCAATCTGTTCACACTCCGTAAGAATGTCTGGAGTGGCAAAAAAGTAGTCGAGCCTCGTGTGCAGTTGGTGCGGAGCCGAATAGTGCGAATACTGCCTCCCACCCGGGTGTCTCGCTCTCCACACGTCTACCAGGCCTAGATCCGTTAGCAGCGACTGCAACACCTTGGCCGCTGGGCTGGGCCTAACCATTTTGTCATCCGACCTGTCCTCCCTGGGGTTAAGCACACAATTAAAGTCTCCACCCCAGATTACTGTGCTCCCCATCCCTTCACCGAGTCTCGCGCACAGTGTCTTAAAGTAAGTCGCTGTGTCCTGGTTGGGCGCATAAGTGTTTATGATACAGACAACTCTACCTTCCACAAGCCCCCGAACCATGGCCAGCCGCCCGTCCGACTCCACAACCTCCCCCAAGAGCTTGAACGGGACATGTGGTGCAACCCAAACCAGCACACCCCTGGCATACGCAGAGAATGTGGATCCAACCACTGTCCCCCTCCATTTTCTCCGCACCATTTCAAGTTTATCCCGTGTCAAATGCGTCTCCTGTAACAAGGCCACGTCTATCCTCTGCCTCTTCAAATACAACATGACCTTATTACGCTTCAGGTAGCTATTCAACCCTCTAACATTCCATGTCAATACCTTAAGGTCTCCCATGATTTATCCGTAGCTCCCACTTCCCCCTCTGGTCTGATCGCCTCCCCCCAGTCCCGACTACATCCCTTCTCAGTTTCTTCCCCAGGCTCACATAACAACTAACACCCCCCACCCCCCTAACCCAACCAACTGCCCAGCTCCATCCCTGGATCTCAGGCATCCCTGTGTTCGGTTCTCTTCGGAAGCCCGTGTAGAGAACCCGACAGGGTGTCACACCCCACACAGTGACTAACCTAACCACACACTGGGGTACGAATAAAACGGCCCTCGGATGCCCCCTACACATTTATATCCGCGCTCGCGGACCATGTTCGAAACAGTTAAAAAGTGCATCCCCATCACAAAGTGGCAAAGACTATATTCCAGTCCAAATGTTCAAAGTCCGCCGGGCCCACTGTTTCACTTAACTCTCCCTGCTCCGTCCGCCATCTGCTCATCAGGCTCCTGAGGGCAGTTCTGCGCATCGAGCCATTCCATGGCCTCCTCAGGGGTGTCGAAAAACAGCGTCTTAGCCTTGAAGAAGACCTTAAGTTTGGCTGGGTAGAGTAACATATACTTGAAACCGGCCGTCCGCAGGCGCCTTTTGACCGCCCCAAAGTTCATCCGACTGCGCTGCACTTGTAGAGTGTAGTCGGGGTAAGCAGTGATGGTTGCCTCCCCTCGCCGTATGGTGCTCCCTTTACGAAAATGTTCCAGAATCTTCTCCCGGTCTTTGTAGTTGAGGATCTTGGCGATCACGGGCCTGGGCGGATTACCCGGCGGTGGCCTTCTGATCAGGGCCCTATGTGCCCTCTCCACTGCAAATCCCTGCGTTAGGGCACCTCCAGTGATCTCCTGCAGCAGCAAAGTCTCAATAAAATCTGTGGGATTCTGGCCCTCAGCTCCCTCCGGTAGGCCCACAATCCGGATGTTGTTTCTGCGGGCCCGACCTTCTGCCTCTTCAGCCCTGCTTTCCAGGTTGCCTACCCTCTGCACCAGGGCGTGGATCTCTCGTTTGTGCGCGGTGCATTCCGCCACAGTCGGGCCCATCTCCTTCTCCAGGGACTCTGTGCGCTCGGCCAGGGTTCGCACATCTTGCCTCAGGAGGTTCACATCCTCCTGTACCGCCCCGACCTGAAGTTCCATCGCAGTTTTCAGTTCGGCCACCGCAAGTTGGAGTTTGGTCTCCCATGTCGCCTTCAGATCAGCGATCGCTGCCAGGACCTCCTGGTTCGTTCCTCCTGCGGCCATCTCCTTGGGCTGGGCCTTCTCTTTGCTCCTGGTCCCCTCGGTGCCAGGCGATGTCTTGGCAAATTCGTCGAGCGTGGGCTGTTTATTCTTCGCCCTCAGGAGCTTGCTCGACATATCTTCGATCAGGAGCGTCCCTTCGATCTCGCTTAGGCCCCAGGCCTGGGGGCACTATGTCCCCCCGTCGCCACACAGTTTCGGCTACCTCCAGTCAGGCTTGCTCTCGCTGGATCGCGCTGAACGTGAACTGAGGGAATCGCCTCCAGAATCCCGGTCCCCGATCCTTTGTCCCAACATCAAGCGACGGCAGCCATTTTGTCTGCCGGCGAAGCTCCGGCCCCAAAACTTCACGCGGCTCCTGAGTACACAAGCGCTGCACAATCCCGTATGAGAATGCACCCACATGTGCAGCCAAGCCTCGCATTTACAGTCATCACCGTCTATGCCACATCGTAGCGGCCGTTGCGCGAATTCAGCCGGATAATGTTCGGATCAGCGGGAGCTCCCGTTCAGGCACGTCCTTTCACATGGCGTCCAAGCCACGCCCCCCGAGCAGCAAGAACCTCTTCAGCACCAGGTACATTGCCGTTCTGCCCTTCTGGTCCTTCTCCAAAGGCTTCTAGAGACAGTTAAGACTCTTTGCCCTTTGGTGCTGGGACCAAAACAATCTTGAACAGCAAGACTGATTGCTTTACCAACTACCCACCAGTCAGTATCCAGAGTTCATCCCTTTCATTTGTAAAAAAAACTGTCAGTCCTCTGTTTTCCTTTACAGTGTGGGTTGTAATTGTAGTGTGCTAGAACTGTCTGTTGTAGTAATAATAAAGTAGATATTTGTATACAACGTTCACTGGACAGTCCCTTTTATCATTGGGTAATAATTGTATTTTCGCTGCGTTGCAACTAACCAACGATCCACGACCTTGCGGAGATAAGCTTGCCGTTCCCTCCACGTTACCAAAAATTGGACAAGGAGGTCTTATATTTGACTTGTAATCTAATCTGTTCAGATCCCTTCTAGTGTACTAGAGGTGTGGGGTTGATTGATGGTTTAGAAACCGATATTCATCCCTGGACTACTGGTGCCCCGGAGGTTGATTCATCACAATGGGAAAGTTCCAGTTACCAAGACAATGAGCCATCTGCAGACAATCACGCTAAAATCCTCATAATTACAAGCAGGATAGCTTCATTTCATGGTCTCCACACACTTGACCCAGCCGAACAGGACAATGTCCATTTAACCAAGGTAGGCGAAGAGGACTGTTCCCATCGAACCAGAGGAGTAAAAAGCTGCATGTGTTGCCCATAAGTTAGTAAGTGAATGCACTCTCCCAGGCTTAGGTGATCAGAGATGGCAACCTTAGGGAACACTTGGCACCTCCATGTTCATTTCCATTGCCTTGAAAAGGTACACTCAGTCTTGTGACCGTCCAGGGTCCCAGGGAGGGGAGGACACATTCTGCCCAAACCAGATTCACCTTTCACGTTGTCAGGTCAAGGAGGTCCTACGCAGAGGCAGCACAAACACCTTGCTCCCCTTGAGGGTCTTGGCTCATGCACTAGCAGTAATGCGGGGCACTGCAACCCCCACGGGGAAAGAGTGTTAGGGTCCACGGATTGAATAGGTAGAGGGAAGAAGGATCACCGGAAAGAGGGTTAGGGAGTAGTGATGAATAGGTAGGGGGATTTAGGGGAAAACATGCTACTTGGATCTTTGATTTGCTTGCCTGCTTGCCTGCTTGCAAGCTTAGGCTTTAGGTTTGGCTGCGTGCCAGGCGACTCTCTCTCACACTCATCATACACACACACTCTCTGGATCGGGCTGGGTGTCATTCAGTTGTTTGCCTCTCTGTGTTTTTGCCCATGAACACTCACACCAGTAGCCCACTGAGTAATCACCCAATACACTCTGGGTTGACCCTCATGAGTGCCATAGCACACTGCCACTGTTTCAGCAATTCACAAGAAACAGAGTGTTTCTAACATGGTTCAAGAACATTGCCATAAGAGCGTTGTCATAACATGGAAATCAAGGTTTTGCCAGAACACACTGTAAAAACATTGCCATTGTCATGAAGTAAAAGCACCTAGGTTCCTCCCTTCATATAGTCTGGCATCTGTCTCTGCTGTATCGGCTGTCTCAGAAGCCATCGGACAGAGCCTCATAGCAGTGGCGCCTGCAGTCTGCTGAAATGGATGCAGTTAGTATGTGCCTAATCATACACACATTGTCTGTCTGTCTACTATGATCACATTAGCGATCCTCATGCGCTTTAACAGTTTATGCGCCCTTCTGCACAATAGCATGAAGATTAGTGGTCCACCCCGGGGCCTGATCCTAGTCTCATGCAGTTAGTATTTTGCTTTCCACACAAAAGCTCTATGAGTTTCATGCCAGCACGTATCTGCTTTGAAGCAGGGCCTGGCAAGGGTTGACGTGACGTGGCCCCGCTGTGAGATTGCCTGCTGGGAGCAGGTTTTCTACCACATGGGATGCGTACATGCGATAGAAATCTCGAGCACGAACAAGCGTTCAACATGCATGCATGAGTGAAGGTCTGGGAGTCGGCCTGGCCGTTGCCCGAGCTGTTTGGAGGCCCCGTAGGCTGTACAATGCCGGTCCTGGGGGTGCTGGGGATTGTAGTCTTTCCCCAGCGTTGGTCCTTTCTGTGTTCCTGCTAGCTTGAGCTGGCTGTCTCCTTCTGGTGCACCTGCAAGAGGGGCAGATGTGAAATCTCCCATGTGATTGGCTCCACACCATCCTGCTACCCTTGCACTCTAGCCTACTTCATGACACACGTGGGGATGTCATGCTTTGCAAGGGCCATTGGTCTCTCTACAACCCAGCAACATTACAGATTGATATGAGTAGAGGTGGTCCACTAGACATGGGTATCCAATAAAATAACTAACCTATATTGTTCCCATATGTATCCTACCCAAACTGACCAATGTAAATGTGTGATAGGTTTCTAGAATGAAACCTGGATTTGTGATGTTACAGTGGGATACAACTGGGTGACACATGCTTAGAAGGCTAGAGCTCCGAGAAGATACTTGTTTTTCTGGTGTGATCCCTTTCATTTTGTTTGCTAATAAAAGAAAGTAACTTTGGCACATGGCTGAGTTTTCTGTTCTTGTGGCGGGGAGTCTTTGATGGGCTCAAACATTCTCTGCTGATAACTGGGGTGACTGCTAGAGAGCCCCGGCCACAGTTGTACACACAGTTCCATTATCTCAACTCTGGGTAAAGCTGTAAAATTAACAATTGATGTTGTAGCTGTGGTTCGGGAAAGAGGGTGGGCCAAAGAAACTGCATCCAATACGGTTTGGATAAATGCAGTGCATGACGAAACAAGCAAGGCAAAGTGCTGTATAGTTACACAAATAAAGAAACCTCCACTACAACTAAGACTCCATTTCCTCCTCGCTCTCTTACCTTGGCTGGCTTACCTTTCACTCCCAACTTAAATTCCAATTCCTCTGTCTGGTTTTCAAATCTCTCCATGACCTCGCCCCCCCTATCTTTCTTCTCTCCTCTCATTTTACACTCCCTCCCATTCCCTCTGCTCTGCTGATCTCTTCGTACTCACCGTCCCCCAGTCCCCAAGTGCCTCTTCACGCTTCCGTTCCTTTCAGCTCTTGGTCCCCCTTTATTGGAACTTTTTACCTCTCTCTATCTGCTCCATCCCGCCCTACTCCTTCTTCCGCACCTCCCTGAAATCTCCTCTTCTCCACTACCCCCCTGACCTCCTTCCCTTCCCTTCCCTTCCCTTTTCCCTCATTCTATCTGCCTTTAAATTTGAAATTTCATATTTTCCCTTGACTACCTCCTCTTCCCCCTTCCTTCCCACCCTTCCATTCACCTTCTTCCATCTAGGTAAATTGTTCCACATATTGTTTCATTGGTTTGTTTCACGATTGTAAATATGCTTCTTTCATTATTCTTGTATCTTGTTGTTACATTGTAAAGTGCTTTGGATTAAAGCGCTAAATAAACCTAATAAACATGACATAATAATAAACATAATTTTGTCCACAGCTAGGCCAAAACTAAAAATAGCTTATTTTTTTCATTGTCTCCCAGATACAATTGTAGGTATAAGGGCTGTAGAAAGCCTCCACCTAACCTCGCAGTACTCTGTCTGCTTCAAATAGGATTTGCTCTGGAATGGGGCAGCCTCTAGCTGTAAGCCATGCAGAATATTGCTGTGTTGGCCAATGCCAGTTTAACAATAATGATGCAAGCTTTTCATTTCAGTTCACATTTCTTTAATGTTTTTTTACATGGTCTCCTCTCATCAATGCCTCTTGTGCTCCACCCTCTTCCTCAGCTGGTATTCAGCGGCGTCCTCCTCCTCCTCTTCCTCTTCCCTCCTCATGTGCCTCCCTCCTCGTGACGTGGAGACTTCGTCGGCACCCCCTACTGGGACAATGCACCTGCCCACACATTTAACACATGAAATGTAGCTTAAGGCAAAATTACATTTCTTCAATGAGCAATAGAAACTGTTGTATTGTCTTTTTCGATCTTGCAGTCAGTCTTTCTTCCTCCAAATCACTGTGCATCCGTGTACTCTTTTGCGTGTCCTGATGCAGAGTTTCTGGATAACAGTTGTGATATCATGTGAACTCATTCTCTGAGAAATGTCTCTTTGTGTGTGTTTCTCAGGATGATTTTCTACCAGCCGTTGAGATGACTGAACAGTCTGGTATTATCATAATTGACCTAAAAACATTTGACCTAAAATATTTGATCAAATGTTTTTGACCTTTTTTTTTGGTCAAATTGAATTCAATATATATATTGAGGGAAAGTGGGGAGTTGCGTGCAGTCTCCCCCACATTTTAGACCAAAAACAAAGGTCAAATAAATTCGATCAAATGTGTTTAGGTCAAATGTTTTAGGTTAAATAGACCCAAACCAATGGTCCTGCTTGGTCAATAGACCACATTCGTTTCCCCCCAGTCATAAGTGTTACAGTCAGGCTCAGACTGGCCTATGGGGCAATCGGGCAATGCCTGAACCAAAAACACAAAATTATATTACGGGCCCGTTTTTTGGGTCAAAGTGGGTCACTTTGTTTGGTCAATGTGGCCCTTTTGATGAGTTACTTCCCTATGCAGCTGGTAGGTTTGACCATTGTTGCTGAATAAATATCCAAACCACGGCTGATGCACTTGCATTTCTATCCCCTCAACAGGGATGGAAATGCTTTTTGTTCTTTGGCATTTCACCGAGACAGGCGCACAAGCTGTCTCAGGGAAATGCTCTCCCATAAACCATGTTGTTGCTGGGAGGCTGTCGTACATTAGTGTTGGTAGTGTGCTCGCGACGTTATCACACGAACATATCGTAAATAAAAAACGGAATGGTTGAAATGATCGGATTTCATCTGTAGCAAAATAACATGCAGCCGAAAACTTCAACCATTCGGTTTCATTTTAGCGAACAAGGGAAGCAGGGGTTGCAGGGATGCTGGGTTTGCGGGGTTGTCCCCTGCATCCTTGTTCCCTATAATGAAATGGGGATGGCGTGGGTGTCCAACAACAAAAAAAAAAGATAAGAAAAGGACCCTGCAGCGCGAGTTTCCACCACCCAAGTGAAGGGAAGGGAACTGGTGCTGTAGGGACTCGGCGGCACACAGCAAAGTGTTCCGCCAAAAGGTCAGTAAGGGCTTGGTGGAAGCGGGGTCTACAAGGGCCATCTAACTGTGGGGTGCTTATTTCGAAAACGAAAATATAGAATCCAAATGTTTCTCACACCACTCTTTAGGTGATAATTAAAGCTGTTAGATCTACGATCCCGTCTCCTGTAATCATTGCTGCGTCATTTGTGTCTCCATTATTCATTGTACTCTGCAAGCGTGGAATTGACATTGGCGACAAGGAGGTGCCCTGATCTCCTGCCCCTACGGCTCAATGGACTACGAACTGCTGCTACTGTGCAGCACCCGCACTACGAGGAGGTTCGCCTCACATCAGCACGGTGCGCGACGGTTGCAAGTTAGAGCCTGCAGTGTCTCGGCAGGCCCGGCCGGCCCCGCCGATTGAAGGTGCATCAGGCCAGCTGGTATCTGCTTCCACACACATGCTAGCACTGCCACGGAGGAAAAGTAAATGCCTGCTACATTGCAGTGTTTCGCAATGAGGAACATATTAAATGCAGACACCGAAACAACAAAATGTTGCTGCAGTGTAGCATTTTGGGTGCATTGCCACGGAAAAATACATAAGCAGACACCAGAGCAACAACATAAGGAGAGCACATGCTCTCGCAGCCTTGGGGTCCCCTGGCCCACGTGGACAGTGTTGCAAATTTGAACCAAGCACGTGTGGTGCCTGGCCCCAACAAGACATCATCAAGGTGACAATTTACGCTGCATATTTTGTCCTAGTACCTGAGCATCATGTCGGACAATGAAGTGGGCAGCAGCTCACAAAGCCCACTAGCAAGCCCATCCCCCCGCACCCCTATGTCCAGGGAGGAAGGAGGCCATGAATCTCTACAACTCCAGGTCATATAACCATTTGACATTTCCGATACAAGCAGTTTGGCACCAAGGTGGAACAGATGGCTCAAGGAATTGAATATTTACATTGATGCAACAGGCGTCAGGCAAGAACGCCGCCTCAGAGGCACTCGCTAGACCCTGTTGTGAGAGACAATTTGAGATGCCAGAAAATTCGACTGATACTTTCCAGGGAATAATTATTTTGCCACGCTGAATTATGTGGACAATGAGCGCTACATCGTCCACACCCCCACGCAAGACAAAGGGAAAAGTATGGATAATTTCATCATGAGGCTGGGGAAAAGGATGAAATATTGCGACTTCAACCGCTGCTCCACAGGGGAGGCTTTAAAGTCACAAGCCATTGCAGGATGTGAATCTCCTGACTTCAGAAAGAAACTATTGCAGAAAGGTAGGACCCTTGAGGAGATTCTCAACTTGCTACAGCAGACTCTCTATTGTCCCTGCAAACTGAATCATTAAGCAACATCAAATTCACACGGACTGCCTCAACAGCATCCCAGTGCCCTGTGCGCACGTCCGAACGCCAGCAGGAACAAAAGAAATGGTATAGCTGTTGTTACAATTTCCCGCACATCGGCCCTGCCCATCTGTAGGCCACAAATGTGACAAGTGTGGAGGTGAAAACCATTTTCAATCAGTGTGCAAACACATCAAGTTCTTCCAAAAAGCCGACGGCAACTGAGACTCAAGAAGGCAGGAAAGCCATCGCCCATGGAGAGAAAGTCCTGAATCAAGACCTTACTGATCACCAGCGCCCAGTAGACACAGCTCGCACAGTAAATACAGGGATTCGGCTCCCAGGGACAGGCAACACGAAAAGAGAAGAGGTGACCCCAGTCAGTCAAGATATAGGAGTGACTCACAGAAAAGATCGTCACTACAGAAGATAAGATTTCTAGAAGCCTTACAGAGACAACGGCGTGAGTCTGACTCGTCGTCATCGAGCGGTGACCTGAAAAGAGGCTACGTACATGCCATAGGAAATGCCACAGCAACCCAATACAGCCTGACTTTGCTGCTACAAATAAATGGGCACAGTCGTGAGTTCCTCATAGATACTGGAGCCATGGTCAATGTTATCAACGAAGAGACCTACAAATCTCTCAATAACAAGAAGGAGCTAAAAAAGGGCAGACGCTGATATATACCTGTATGGCACAAACACACCACTTGACTGCAAGGGAATGTTCAAGGCCACGTGAACATACAAGGATAAGAGCCTGAAGGTCACAATATATGTGGTAAATGGTGAAGTTCCAGGCAGTAGAATTCTTAGCTTTCAGTCGGCAATCCAGATGGGCCTGGTGCATATGATGTACCAGATAATGTCTGCGTACATGACCAGCCCCAATGAAATGATGACAAAGATGTTCCAGACACTGTTCAAGGGTCTCGGAAAACTAAAAGGGAAACAAATCAAGCTGCATATCAATACCCACATTCAACCAATAGCACAACATTACCGGGGAATACCCCTCAATAGTCAGAAGCATGTGGAGGACAATATACAGTCCTTATTAGATCAGGACATCATTGAACCAGCATTAGGACCCACCCCTTGGGTGTCTCCCATCGTGCCAGTACCAAAAAAGGAAAATAACGCAAGCATTCGTATTTGCGTGGACATGAGGGCACCGAATGTGGCGATAGAAAGAGAGAGACACTTGGCACCTCGAATGACTGACATGATGCATTTGTTGCATGGGGCAAATGTCTTTTCCAAGCTTTATTTAAACAAGGGCTATCATCAGCTCGAGCTACATCCAGACTCTCGTTATATCACCATTTTTTACACAAATGTAAGGCTTTTCAGGTACAAACATCTTAGCTTTGGGGTATCCTCAGCTGTCAAAATTTTTCAAAACGAGATACACCAGGTCATGAAACACATTCCCCATTGCTTGAACTACTGCAATGATATTCTAATTTTCGGAGCGGCACAAGAAGCACACGACGACACACTCAGGAAGGTGTGCATGGCGTTCGACGATGCAAACTTGACCCTAAACGCTGATAAGTGTGAGCTAAGCAAATAGACGCTAAAGTTCTTTGGGCACATCCTCTCACTCACAGGCCTGCAACCAGACCCAGACAAGGTGCAAGCATTAGTAGAAACTCCTACATCAACCTTGGTGTCGGCTGTCAGATCATTCTTAGGTATGGCAAGTTACTGCACCTGGTACATTCAGGATGTTGCATCGGTTTGTACGCCCCCTTCTTTTACTCACTGGCAAAGGCAATATTTCTCTTGGTCAACTGACTGCGAGGAGGCGTTTAAAGAAATTTAAAAAACATATTGTCTCTGCGTCGTGCATGGTTTACAATAAAACTGAACTAGAAACCAAACTGACTGTGGACGCTAGCACCGTTCGCGTTGGGGTGATCCTAGCGCAAATAAAACCAAGTCCATTACCAGCATCAGCAAGACGTGTGGTAGCCTATGAGAGTCGCAGCCTATTGCCAACCGAGAGCACATATTCAGTCAGAGAAAGAGAGCCTCGCTGTTGTATGGACGTGTGAACATGAACACCTATTCCTATATGGTCAGCCATTCGCCATTGTTACGGACCATCAAGCCCTCACAACTATATATGACAAACCAACGACCAAGATGCCACCTCTCATCGCAAGATGAGGACTTCGCTTGCAGGAATATTCTTTCACCATTATACATTGCCCAGGTAAAGACAGCAATCCCACTGACTTCCTGTCTAGATATCCCTTACCCGCCGAAGATGAGAGACTGTCCATCAAGGCCAACGTATACCTAATTTACCTTGTAAGCAACATGCTTCCAAGATCAATCTCAGTGCTGCAAATAGTGGAAGGCACGAAGTAAGACCAGCTACTCACAGCAGAGAATGTACAACATCCGGCAAGTGGCATCACAAAACTAAGCACCGTAAAACCCTGTCGGCAGCAGAAGAGAAACAGTTCCAGACATTCCGCCTCACAAGGCACACTCAGTCCGTCTCTCCAAAAGGACTACTACTGAAGGAGAACAGAATCGTCATACCTGTAAGTTTACAAGATCAGGTACACACGGGACACCGTGGCATCGTGTCCATGAAAACACAGCTTAGAACAAAAGTATGTTTCCTGCAGATGCATGACAAGGTTGAACAGACTCTAGGGAATTGTATAGCGTGCAAGGCAGTTGCTCCGTGCACATTTCTGGAGCCACTCAAAATGACAGCGATGCCACAGCAAGTGTGGGACAAGGTTGCTGTCGACATGTTTGGGCCGCTAGCCAATGGCAAATACGTACTGGTAATAATGCATGAGATGTCCAGGTTTCCCGAAATTCACTTGATCCATTCCTCGAGCGCAAACATCTTGGTTTCCAGCACCGTTAAATCAAACCCCTCTGGCCAATTGAACAGTAGAGAGATTCATGGCAAATCTAAAACAGACTCTCCAAGTCTGTTCGATCACCAAGGGATCCTTCATGCAGGCCATCTGTACACCACTTCGGGACTACAGGAACACACAACACAGTTCCACGGGAATATGTCCATCAATACTCATGTTTGGCTGCGTGGTAAGACCCACCCTCCCACACAATCCCAAAAATGGACCACCGACAATATTGTAGACAAGGCTAGAGCACAAAATCATAACAATGAATGGAAAATGAAGGATTATGCAGATCACAGAAGGAAAGCGAAGAACAGTAACTTTCAGATAGGGGATCAAGTACTTGTACGGCAAACGCAAGACTCCAAGGACGCCCCAGCTTTCAAACTGGAACCCATGACAGTGACCTATGTCCAAGGTACCATGATAACCGCTGCCAGTCCCTCCGGCGTGGTCACCCGACTGATCTTTTGATGGTGAGATGACTCATGTCAGAGAGGACTCCACAGAATTGTGGGAACTCGTCTGATGCAGACTCAGAGTTCATGGATGGTGATGTGGACACAGACGGCAGTTGGAGTGATCGCAACCCTAGAATCACTCCTCCCCTCCAAAGTCCTTCAGAAGGGTAGTTTGCAAGTCGTCGAGATGGATTGAAGAAATGGGCTAAACTCCCCAAGTCATTTACTGAGCCGAGTGGAGATGTAGTGTCCTCTCTCTATTCCCATGCCACGGCAGGATACAGAGAACAGGCTCCCACCTGTCCCCTTTCCATGATGGTTGTGGGTTGCATCCCACTCTGTAAATAAGAGGCGGGTTATGGCTTGTGCGCCACTTCTTAGGTGATAATTAAAGCCGTTAGATCTACACTCCTGTCTCCAGTCTTCATTGCTGCGTCATTTGTGACTATCATTTATTGTACTCCGCGAGCACGGGATTGACAGTATATTTCTGCGTTGCACAATAGCAGTTTATTAATAAAGATTCAGTAGGCTTTTCATTTAAGTACACATAAATAATTTTTCTTTTACTCCACTCCCTAATGTGTACTGTGCTCCAACCACTTCCTCAGCTGGTGTTCAACTCCCTGGCCCCTCCTCTTCCCTCCTCGTGTGCCTTCCTCCTTATGACCAGGATGCCTCGCAATTAACCCTTACTGGGGCGGTCTGCAACTGTTACTTAATTCTCATGACCTGACTGAATATGTATGCAATAAATAGGATAGAAGATCAAGGATCAAGCCCCCCAAGAGTCGCCCTCTGTGTGTGTACTTACCAGATATGAGCGGGACACAGTTCTGCCAACAGGGCGCCAAGTAGCATTTCAGGGCCGAAACCTGAAGCTTGTATACTGGTAGCAGTTCCTGGCCGACCTGAGGTTTGGAAATCAAGGTGGTATGGGGGAAGTGTGGACCACAAGGAGAAGATTGCACTTTTATAGGTGGTGGAAGGAGTTCAAGACCTAAGAATGGGAGAGTGCTTAGCAGATCACACTGAGAACATCTCCTTTCCTGTTGACCATTACCATCCTCGTCTTATCCTTTCTTCCTCCCATATATTTCTTGATTTCCATCCCTTGGTCCCCTCCTCGCTTTTTCACACTCATTCTCTCCCTGCTTCGTTGACACCTAATGTCCTCTGTCCTCTTACTCTCCTATCGCGTCCTCTTCATTCCCTCCCAGCAAGACTCCACAGCCCCCACTGTCCGCCAATTCTGATGTCATCTTCGTCGGTCAACCCTGCACAACTTCTACGTGTTCTCCCTTCTCTCCACCTCCACACATTCCCATGTACCCAATTTTTTAAGGATCTGTTCTCTGTGCCTCAAAGTCCCTCACTTTGTTTAGTATTTTACACCCAGAAGAAACCAGTCGCTACTTCTCCCAGCATTCACATACTCCTTTCCCTCAATAGCTTTACTTTGCCATTCACATACCCCACTCTGCTCTTGTTTCTTTCCTCCAATATCGACTTGCCACCTACCATCTGTTTCACCAGGCCATTGGAACCAGCACAGCCAAGACCAGAAGCATACATGAGCATGTCAAGCCTATGGCCATAGAAGGTCTTTGAAAGACCTTCTTTCCCCCCTTATTTATCTGCAGAATAATGCTGTGGTTGGTTGAGTTGGGACACAGCAGGTATTTTTAATTATAATTATTAGAGCAATTATAATTGGTTATGTATATTGCACTAAATACCCAGAGGTTTCTAGGAATCGAACCTGTGTTGTTCCGCATCGTCTTGCTTCCAAGATGAGCGGGTTGCCCCTGAGCTATCCTCCTGAGACAGTATCTGAAACTGTCAGTTACCAGATTAGACAGTTTGATACCAATCTCCAGAATATGAGATGGCCATGTTGGTTCCCCATGAAGAATATGTGCTATGTTGTTAAGCTGGCACAGAGACCATGCTCAGGTATTGCACTGGAAGCAGAAATGACCAGGCGAGGGCTGATATATTCCTCTTGTGAGCTACTTCCATTTCTCTGACATTGGATGTCACATAACAATGAAATACCGCTCAATTTCTCTGAGCCCTATTTAATTTTTTGTGACAGGGTTAGTGTAATAACCACCTTTTTGAGACTTTGGGGGTCATTCCGAGATTGGAGGTAGCCATGGAGCTATTTGCACCATGGCTGCCTCCAATACCAGGTCCGGCACCGGTCTGGTTCAATGGGGACTTACCGGTGCATTCCGACCCTGGAGGGACCGGTAAGTCCCCATTGAACCAACCATTCCCCATTCCCATTTGAGCCCCCATAGGGCTCAATGGGAATGGGGAGGGCGCTAATAACGGGCTTACGTATAGCAGGCCCGTATCCCTTACCGCCCAACTCGGAATGACCCCCTATTTCCAGGAAACAACACCTTTCCATAGCTTGTGAACTAGCTTTCTGTTATATGATATCTAACCATTGGGTACTTTTAGATCCAATTTGAAGAATTTCTGTGAAAGTACATTTTCCCAGAAGGCCAAGTACCGTAGGACAATTAGAATAATTTTGTAACAATTTCAATAAGATGTTTGGTGTTAATGCTCGCAATCTACTTGTCCTCACCCACACAGAACACCTACCGTCATCTTCCTCGACATATCAAGAATACACTACACCAACAGCATCTAACTTGGAACTGGATAACCTCACGTAAAAACTACAGTGAATACAGAATGCAGCAGCAAGACTGCTCCTCAGACTCAACCAGAGAGAACACATCTCACCAGCACTGAGAACTCTACACTTGCTACCAGTCAAAAAAGGATTTACAGAGAAATGAAGCGGAATTAATACAGGAAAAAATACCCATCTAAAGACCAAAAGGAGCACTCCGATCCAGCAATGACATATGCCTCTAACCAAAGCAATATTCAAAACTGAAATATGGTGGATCAGCATTCTCTTGCATCTTAGCAAAACTTTGAAACTCACCCCCCAAGGAATTACGAACAACAGAAGAACACTACTATTCAGAAAACTACTAAAACATGGCTCTTAACTCACCCACCTAATCAGGAACAACTACTGAAGAGAAAGACCCGACTTCGAAACTAGGGAAGGCAAGACAAACCATTATAAAACCAAATTGAACCAAAAGTAGCTAGGATGGCCCAACGATAGGAAAGCATAGTATCGTCAACCGAGGAATAAGGAATGCAGTCTAACTGAAATAGTCTAACCTACAAAAATGCACAGACCTCGCTCACCTCTACCCTACTAAAACCTTCACCTTTCCAACAAACCAATTGTGATGCTGAAAATGCATCGGAGGGACAGGGCCTCCGTATCCTTGTCCTTTACTGCCTTTCTATCGTGTGTTCTGTTGTGTTTTCCATGCAGGAGTTCATGTGGGACTCCTGGCGGTGCAGCTCTCTCTCTTTTGGTTTGGTGAACCGACCCATGGGATACCCTTACGGCACCCATGGGTGGGGGTACAACCCTGTGCCCCTAGTGTATGTTGTTGGGCACCTGTGGGTGGCCCGCAGAGCAGGATATGGGCTTGACTTTGACAGGTGCGCTGAGTATCCTCTATGTTGGTGATCCCCAGGCCCTGCCATTGGAATCAGTTGATTTCTGATGGAAAACAAGATTGCCTCTGTGGCCTCTTGCTTTCTATTACCTATAACCTTGTTTTCCCAAAGTCCTGGGAAACCCTGACCCTGTCCCTTCCCCCTGATTGGCTGTTGGGTGGAAGTTCCATATATGGTGTTGTTGTGAAGTCCAGTCCAGACTGACTGGAGCCTTCCCAGTGACTGTATGTTGTGGGTACGCCCTGTGGGTGGGACCTGGGTGAAAGGAGTGTTTGACCAATATGCACTTCTGGTTGTGGCTGTCTGGTTTCTGGTATGAGAGACAAAGACTGAGACAGCCCTGCCCCGAAACTGGCCTGAATGCAGTGTGTAGTGTTGAATGGCTGGGTACTCGTCCCAATCCACATTCCTTGTTGTGAGTGTCTGAGAGGGAGGAGGATGGCCTCAATGCACTGTGTGCCTGATTGGCTGACTGGCTGCATGAATGCCCTTCTGTGTGATTGGCTGCTGAGAGTGACCCAGCAGTGTGGATGAGAGACAAAATAGTATATCTGGGGACCTCTCACCACTGGAAATTGTTCAGAAGCTGTGTCTAAACTTTAAGAGTAACTGGAACTGCTGATCCTCGACGCCCAGCTGGAAGACGAAGACTTGTTGTTGCATTTGCTTCGACCTGATCTGAAAGCTGCTGAACTCATCAAGGACTGATCCGAGAGAGGACCTGGTAAGTCGCCCTCTTCCCGTGCTCCGAGGGACCATCAAGCACCGCTAACCTTCGCCAAAGCTCCCTGGAAGTCAGACCCTCGAAAGGCTGCCGACCCGAGACGGGACCGCTGAGGAGAACGAAGCAAAGTACCTGGATTTCGCTGCTGATAAAGTCCATTGCCGTCGACCACGGTTTGCAGGTTTGTGTAACCGCTGGAGGCCCGTCGAAGTTGTGTTGCCCAGCCGTGGGGACCACTTGACGCCGTGCCGCCGACGACCGGAGCCGTCCGCTCCTTTGCCTATGAACATTTGAATCCAAGGACTCCCTTGTCCGCAACGTCAACCGCTTTGTCCCAACGGAGAAAGTCGAGGACGACCAACGTGCCGAGGAGAATCCGCCGGTGGGTTTCCCGCCACCTGAAGACCACAAAGACTTCGACGACTTGACGCCCTTGTTGGGCCACAGTTCTTCTGAAACTCTTTGTGGTCCTGAACAATCCGTCGCCGAGGTGCCCCGCACACCTCATCCTTGCAGGATGTCGCTGACGAGCACCGCCTGGATCGACATCGGGGTCTTGGCACCCTTGAACTTCTCATCGCTGCCATCGACGACAGGTTCACCATCTTCGATGCCTCTCGACGATCCGTGGCTCCTGCTTTAAAGGGAGTCACTCAAGAAGGATCCTTCGATGCGTCTTCGAATAACTCTAATTCACCAGGTACATTGGGGGGGGGGTAAAACCTTAATAGGAGGAAATAAGGCTATTGAACAATATATGGACTGGGCTTGTGCTATATATCTTTATTTTACAGGTTGCCCAGGTGGGGGGATCTCCACACAGAACTGTGTCTATTGGTAGAGGCCAGCATTCTGCCTATTGTTTCAACCATCTTACGTTCCTGCCTATCTCTATTGCTGGTTTCCTTGTTATTGATCTGTGTGACATTCTAACCGTACAGTTGATGCACTTTAATGAGATTTGATAACCTTGGTGGTACCACTTTAGAATTGTATATATTCATCATTGTTGATTTCTGAGTACAAAGTGCGTTATTGTGATCGTGACCTTTGAATATTAATTATATAAAGACTGTGTTTTCAGTAATACAGTGTGTGGAAATTCCTTTGTGGGGGTTCGAGGACTACACTGTACTTAAGAACCAGCCTGCATCACCTCCTGAGAAGCTAGGCCTTGATTGCTCGTCCATTGCTACTGCTTGAGAATCTTGGCTGGGGTCCTCTGTGCCTCTCCTCTACCATATAGAGAGCGGAAGTACAAGCACCCCCCACCAGTATCTTCACACCCATCGCTCAACCATTAAATAATACACACACATACCACTACCAAAGTGCATACCTAAAATCACACTGCACACTGCAAACAGCACACTCCCTCCGGAATCACACTCAACCCAATGCACTAAATCTCCAGCACTATGCCACAGACACACAAAACAATCCCATATAGACCCATACCCCAAAACAACACCAAACCCATACCATCTAGAAGCAAGCCCAACACACAATTAATTAAGCAATATGACCTGAGCCCCGCTTCAAGCCTCTTCATTGGCTGAGGGGCTGCCACGCCCCCGCTGCGTACAATGACCGTGGAATCCCAGCCAAGGGATTCCCGGCCAGGTAATGCTTCTGCGAGGGCCAATCAGAATGGTTGTTTCATTCTGGTTGCGCCCTTTTTTAAGAACTGAATCTACCAACAGCGCTGCAAAATCTCTCTTGCGCTTCCCTCTTATTGTCCCACTAACTAACCCTTTCAACACTCCTTTGTTTTCAGATCCTCCTGAGTGTCTGGAGACCATGAAAATGGCAGCGGTGTGTGTTATAAATCTCAATAACACAACATAACAATTCACACACTGTAAAGACGCCGGAGGGGGTAGTCTGTACTCCTGCTCTCTATATGGTGGAGGAGATGCACAGAGGACCCCTGCCAAGATTCTCTATTATTGGTAAAGTAGTCGAGCAATCAAGGCATAGCTTTTCAGGAGGTGATGCAGGCTGGTTCTGAAGTACAGTGTAGTCCCCAAGCACCCACAAAGGAATGTCCGCACACTGTATTTGTTAAAACACAGTCTTTATATAATTAATATTCAAGGTCATGTACACTATCACAATAACTCACTTTGTGCTCCGGGAATCAACAATGGTAAATATATACAGTTCTAAAGTGGTACCACAAACGTTATCCGATCTCATTAAAGTGCATACGGTCAGAATGACACATAGAACAAATGAAGAGGAAACCAGCAGTAGAGAGAGGAAGGAAAGCAAGATGGTTGAACAATTGGCAGAATACTGGTCACTACGGTTAAACACAGTTCTGTGTGGAGATTCCCCCACCTGGGCAACCTGTAGAATAAAGATACAAGCCCAGCCCATATATTGTTCTCAACACACTTCCCAATAGTTCTGCAACCCCAAAGTACCTGGTCTTGTAGCGTTCCTCGTCAGGGAATCGACAGCCCTTCTTGAGTGCCCTCCATTTAAGGCAGGAGTCACGGGTCGTCAAACGTCCGACGGAGAACAGGTCGAGCTACGACGGTGAAGTGGCCGCTTCGTTCCTAGCGGTGCTCATTGACGGGGAAGCGTAAATGTCCTGCAAGGAAGAGGCGTGCGGGGCACCTCAGTGTCGATAGATCTGGACCGCAAAGAGCTTGAAGAACTGTGGCCCAGCAAGGGCGTCGAGTTGTTGGCTTCTCTGTGGTCTTTGGGTGGTGGGAAACCCACTGGTGGATGCTCCTCGGTGCGTCAACTGTCAGGCCTTCTCCAGCAGGATACAGCAGGGACGATGTGGATGAGAGCGTCCTTGGATTTGAAAGTTCTTAGGCAAAAACGGGAGCAGGGCGGCTCCAGTCGGCGACGGTGGTCGTCTACAGTGGCGGACAACAGTCCAGGTGCTTCTCCTTGGAGTTCTGCAGCAGTTCCCGTATCGGGTCGGCAGCCTGTCGAAGGTCTGTCTACCACGGAACTTTGGCAAAGATCAGCTGGTGCACGATAGTCCCTCATAGCTCGGGAATAGGGCGCCTCAACAGGCCCTCTCTGGGTCAGTCCTTGGAGGCACAGCAGCTTTCAGATTGTGAAGGAGCGCAACAGCAATTCTTCTCGTCCAGCAGGGCTTCAAGGTCAAGCTTCAGTTATTCCAGTTACTCATCGTAGTGAACTTCAGCTTCTGAACACGATTCCTAGCAGTGAGAGGTCCCCAGATATACTGTTGATCTCCCATTCATTCCGCTGGGTCACACTCAAGCATCCAATCACGACTAAGGGCATTCATGCAGGCAGGTAGCCAATCAGGCACACAGTGCATTCAGGCCATTCACTTCTCTCGAAACACTCACAACAGGTTATGTGTATTGGGACAAGTACCGAGCCATTCAACACTCCACACTGCATTCATACCGGTTTCGGGCAGGGCTGTCTCAGGCATTGTGTCAACCACCAGATACTAGACACCCACAACATAGAATGCGTATTCGTCACACACTCCATTCACCCAGGTCCCACCCACAGGCGTACCCACAACATATGATCGTTGCGAAGGCTCCAGCCAGTCTGGTCAGCACTTCCCCACACTACCTTATATGTAACTTCCACCCAACAGCCAGTCAGGGGGAAGAGACAGAGGCAGGGCTTCCCGGGACTTCGGGAAGATCAAGGTAACAGGTGATGGAAGACAAGAGGCCATGGGGGCCCTTTTGTCTCCATCCAGAATCTACCAATTCCAATGACAGGGCCTGGGCATCCCAAAATGGAGGACGCTCAGGGCACCAGTCATTTCAGCATGGAGCTGCCACCAGCCCGTACCCTACTCTGTGGGCCACACACAAGTGCCCAAAAACATACACTAGGGGCACAGGGTTGTACTCCTACCCATGGGTGCCATAAGGGTATCCCATGGGTCTGTTCACCAAACCAAAAGAGAAAGCTCCACCGCCAGGTGTCTCACATGAAATACTGTGCGGAAAACACGACAGAACACACGATAAAAAGCAGTAAAGGACAAGGATATGGAGGGGATACGGAGACCCTGTCCCTCCGATGCATTTCCAGCATCACACACACAACCACACACAATGTTGATCCTGCCCATCTAATTAGCCTCTGTATGCATTCCTCTAGACAGCATTACCATTTCCGCCAATGTGTCTGGCAGAATTTCTCCCTTATTATAAGTCCATGACTATGCACCGATCGGCCTGGCGGTACCATTGATGTACCGGGTGGATATAAATTAGTGCCAGGTGCCAATAGTGTCATACCAAAAATTGGAAGAGAGCAGCAACCATCTTTAAAAACAGAATCCATTTAAAAACACTGATTTCCTGCTGCTATCTAGTGGTGAACGAGGGTGCATTCATGTCAGGGCAATGAGGGAAGAGCAAAGGGGAGCCATTTTATGAATTTCCCAGGAGGTGCAGCTGCCCAGTTAACCTCTGGCAATGCTCTGGGCAACCGTCCAGACCATCACTCTTCACCTGCCAAACCATTACAAAAAGGAAAGCCAATATGCAAATCAAGCTTGGCCCCACCCCAAAAGGGGCAGTCCAGCCTGAACTGCTTGCCACATCCACAAGCATCCCCAAACATGTTTCAGCCTCATTGGGATACAACACCTGAGGAGAAACGAAACACCTATTTGAATGTAAGTCTGAATGTAAAAGGGATAAACAAACCATGGAGGAGAGAAGAGAACCTTACAGAGAGCCTCTGACATAGGTACATCCTCAGAGTGTAGCGTTGAGGAGTCGCAGAGCCAGCAGCAGCCTGAGAGCGGGAGAATGCCTGAGGAGAATGCTGGAAACCCATTGTAGTGAGCAGTGGAGCAACCGCTGCTGGGACAGAGTCCCAGAGACTGTCCTGCTTGGTGGCGTGACCCCGAGGAAGAGGTGGTTGACCCGGGGCCTGCTAAACAACACAGAGGCCAGATGAAGCCGGAGGAATGAAACCTCCCTTCTGCCGACGTGTGCAGAACTTGCCAAAACCCAGAGATGACAGGAGGAAGGCGCTGAGAAACCTAAGCGAACAGAGTGAGAACCGGGGAAGACACCCCATCCAGATGCCAAGCCCTGTGAACCAGCCCCAGTCAAGAGATAGTACCCGGGTGGTTCTGGAAAGGGGGAGGCAACCGAGATTGAACGAACTGTATGAAACATGTTGTAAGGTGGATTACGGGAACCTGAGAAATCCGAAGAATAGATCTTGGAAGAGACCCCAAGAATCATGTGAAAGATTGAAGGAACTGTATTAAACAAGTTGTAAGTCCGGTTACGGGAACCTGGGAAACCTGAAGAATAGGTCTTGGAAGAGACAGAGAGAATCGTGTGATACAAGTATCCAATAGGGTCGAAAATACTGAATGAAAGACATTGAAAAGAACGTTACTTATGGAAACCGGAGAAGTCCGAAATATAGATCCTAGAGAAACAGGAAAGGTTCTTTGATATAAAGGCTGAGGATGGTCAACAGGGCCATAGGAGAGAAATTCACAACGCCTACTTAAAAAGCCTGAAATATACGAATGGCGTGCACGGGCATTGCTTTATAAGAGGCATTGAGAAATCAATAGAAGTAAGTGCGAACTCTGGTCATGGGAGCCTGAGAAACCTGTAGTGAAAGCCTTTGGAGAGGCTACAGGAATTGTTGTATCAGTCGGATAAAAATGGCCAAGTACACCCTATCAGAGACCCAGTGACGCTTGGAGAATCTATAAGATTTAAAGTGAGAAAGAGATGATCAAAAGATCTGCGCTGAAAGGGGTACAAGAAGGATACAAGAAGGTTCCCAAACCATGGGCTGACCAAATCCACAAGCCTACATGAAGAGCTACACAATCTCATAAGAGACAGCCCAAGAAACTTGAAAAACCTTCTTCATTGACTTGAAATATTTTATTCTCTAATTGGATTACAAGAACGTGAGTTGCTTTTCATGGAGACAGTGAACTTTAACCCTGAGAAGAAGCCCAGAGAATCTGGCAGAAGGGAAGTTACCCGGCAAAACACACTCCGGTCTTATTTAGTTATTAGATCTAGTTTAACGGCCTCACAGAAGAAGGGTTGGAAGTAGAACTTCTCTGCGGATTTTGCTGACAGACCAGCACCCTTAGTTCTGTTAAGTAGGGTACATCCCCGTAGCAATAGGAAAACACACTGGCTACCACAATGTATTTAGTATGTAAACAAAACCCTTGAACTGTCCTCATGGTGTCAGTCTTTCTTCTTCTGGTTCACCACAGTCCATTGTCTTAAAATCATCCTATGTTCCACGTCAATCAAGGCGTTGATTCGTTCCGCAGTACATGTGTTGTGTATCACAAAAGACAGGAAATGCTGGTCCTACTGACAGGGCTGAGACAGCTTATCCATGGTTATTCTCTGTTATCTCTTCCTTCTTCCCTGTTGCTAAGTTACCCATAAACAAGCAAAGCAGAATGTGAGCTCGCATGGAGAGTCCAAGTGAAAGCAGTTCATGGGGCACCATAGCAATCTTGTATTACAATAGAACAATTCAATACAACAATATGCACACAAACATAAATCACAAAAAATATAAAAATACAGAACATGAAGAGCTTCATCAAACTGCTCCTGAGACATTAAATAATAATATTATCCTCTAGTAAGATCTTGCCCCCAAGAATCTACTAATTCATTAAAACATTGCACACTGGGGAAATTGCTCACTCAGTACTGACTGCATTACATTATACACATGTCGCGCAGTTCTACCTCCCTACTGGCACAAGGCAATGCCGCACCTTCCATGATTTCCAAATAGGCATTGAGATGATAAACACTACTGGGTGGGAAACAAAACTTCCCACCCACTCCAGTGCTTCCAGGACATGCCTGATACCAGCTTCCAACAGAAGGGTTTAACCATCCTGCCCGCAACACCTCATTAAAAGGTTTAAGGGTATCTTGTGCATGGTCTTCAAACCAACATAATCATTCACGGGGGTTCAAGGATCTATCTGTCCCTATTTCTGCACCAAGGGTTAAAGTATCAATCTGGAACCTAACATATAATGACCTTGTTTCCTGAATAACCATCTTGTCCAGGTAAGATTCCAACCCTCTTAAAGAGTTTAGGTCAAAATAGGCCACAAGCATGAAGTTGGAGCAAGTCAAAGCCACAAGCCTGGAATCTTCAAATTCCCTGCATGCCCCTTTGAGACTCTGAATATCTGAGCGTGGCCTTGCATTAGGCCCTCTACCGCAGATGGTTGGCAGTGGCGCCTGTCCAGCCAATATGTGGGAACCCGGGTAACCTAACCCTAGCCTCCATTGTCCCAACCCCCGTGAGAGGTTCCTAAGGGGCCCCGATTTAGAATAAAGTCAAACCCAAGGAAGGGCTGGTCAGAGTGCAGCCTTGGAGCCAATAGTCCTTATCATTATTGTTAATAATAAGAATAATTAGAAGAATATTTGGTAAAAACACAGAAGATCTCCATGGCAGCACGTCGATTCAGTGTTTTTTATATCACTGTGCACCAGGGGCAGTGGTTTCGCAATACTTGTGATAAATGTATGTTAGACCTACCAAGTATTCCCCTCACTTCTGCTCCTCTACCTTCTAACTTTTGGCAGCCGGGGTGACTTTAGTCCTTGCCCAGAGGGAGGCAGGCTATCCTTATCCCCAACATCTCATGAAGCAGGATTGTCCATCTACTGGCACAGGCCGGTTCAGAAATGCGTTAGGGAAAAGGTCCTGCTCCGCTAGCGGGGGGCCACACATCTGCATGTTCCCAAAGTTTCAAACCCCAAAAAGCAACCGCAACTGTGTTTCCCTTGGAGGCATCTTGCAGCGCTTCCACAGAATGGGCACTGGTCTTTCATTTGGACCTAGGCACCGGCCGCCCTCTGCCACCTGCTCAATGAGTTTGAACTTTTGCGGAATTGGGTGCCAAAGGCCGCAAAACGAATTTCCAAATAATCACGCCAGGATACTAGTTACAGGTCCATCCCGTCCACCATTATCTCATGCTTTTGGGACTTTGGATGGTGTCCAGGACCATAGCCTTACCGTTATACCATTAATAGACAAGAATGCGTGGGCACAATCGCCTTCAAAGTCCAGAAACAATCAAACAGGGTCCATTTCTGTTTGCGAAAGGATGACAGCATCATCTGGAAAAGGCAAGAGCGTGGCGGGGGTGCCCCCCATCAAATGTCATTTGCACACATATCCCGAACTGATTGACCGGCATCATTGATCAAATACTTAAAAGGTGCTGGTGAAAAACTCCTCGCTGCACCCCCTTATTAATGCTAATATCCTGGGTCACCTGACCCCATGGGGCAAGGTGCACTCTTCGGCCCGTATCCTCATATAGGAACTGCAGTAAGTAAACCATCTCTGGGTCCAACCCCTCAGAGCATATAGCCTATCATAAAAAGCCCCTCGTCATAGAATCATAGCGTCAATAAAGACCAGATACAGTGTACCCAACAAAGAGTTTATAATACTTCCTGTGTATTAGTGAAAATCAAAGACCTTGCTCAATTGGGCGAGCCCTAGACTGCAAATCCCCCTGAATGTGCCGCAGCCTCCTTGCCTCCGCCAGCTTGGATTCTAATCTGGACGAGCTTATCAAATAACCTACCACATGTATCAAGCAGGTACATGGGATGATAATTGGATGGGTCTGACGGTTTGATCCACCGTCCGTGACTCTTGTGCCTTCCCAATATCCAAGATATCATTTCAAATATTTTCAGAGAAAGGAGCCCCAGATCTCCATGGTTGCCTTGAACAGGTGCCCGAGAACTCAGTCCTTGCCCCAGGAAAATGGTTCCCCGGTCTTCTAGATTTGTACTCACACAGCAGAGGACTGACCTATTGGTAAGTCATTCCATTTTTCTCTCAGGTAGTACCCGGGATGGTCCCACCATCACTGCCCATGGACAATTATGAGCAATGCAACCCGTGCTACGACGAGCCCTTAACCTGCCGGGGTATCTACAGCTACCATGGTCCTCAACCACTACCAGGCTGAAACATTGCGCACCCTTGTTTTTCGGCACCACAGAGAATGAGACATAGCTCTGGGTGCCATCAGCCCCTTGATTGCACCAAGCACGATGACTTTGAAAGAGATGTCCCTGCTTGGTCTTCTCAGAGCCTGAATAAAAAAGAAGGTTGTCCAACACGATGTGGGATCCCGCCTAGGGCAGATCCAGCAGTCCATACCTGGGCTCACCCAGTGTATTACTGCATTCCATCTTTTATGAACAAGGAAACCCATCACAAAGCAGTGGCGGCACAGCCACAAACCTCTGAAGTCTCAAGAGTAGCCTAGGTTCATCAAAAGTGGTGAAGGACACCACAAATTCTAAAATGATGAGGACAAAATACAAAAAAGGCGTTCCTTGTCCACCTCATCTGCCACGTTAGTCTCATGGCATATTGTCAACACACACTGGGTGACACCAAAGAAGCCGTTACCATGAGCTCCTCTCCAGCAAGGTGAGCTTGGCTGTAGAACGATAGGACGCAAAACAACATTCAAGCCCTCATTACAGCTTTGGAGGTTACAGTAAAAAAGGCTTAATCTGCAAAAAGCAACCTGTTTTACCTCTGTTCTCATTAGAGGATAGGAGGTGTATATACCTCTGGCAGTAGTCCAAGAAAATACCTGCAGCCCTACATACTAAATGTTATCAGATCGGCCACACCCTTCTTTCGACTTTCAGCAATAAATACCACACTATTAAAGGGAGTTATTTCAGCCTGAAAATCCACACACGTTTACCTCCAACACAGCGGCGGAAGTGAACATTGTAAAAAGCCACCAGAGTATTTTTTCCCTGTACTGAAGGGAAGCTCACTCACTTCCCTGCAAAATAGGGAAGCAACTTGTATCATGGGCACATTGGAAGGGTGGTAAAAAGGTGAGCATATCTGATGCCTACCCTGTAGCCACCTTTTCATCTAATGATTAAAATAAAGGACTGCTTTCGCATTAAACGCAATGTAGAGTAGTGGTGTAAACCACTAGTGTACCCCGTCCATTTCCACCATCAAAAGCAGCATGGAAATGTTTGGAATCAAAAAAAGAAGGAAAAAAAAGCAAGTGGTTTCTGGACTATCATCAGGAGTATCCCAGCAATACCTCGATTGTTTATTCTTCTACCCTGCCCCCTCCTCCCTCCTCCAGCCTACTTCTGCAGGAGTCTGTCCTGATACATTCTGGTTTCACCATCACCGTCTTGTGGCCAATGCTGGATTTGACTTTTATGGACTTCATTGATTCACGGTGCGTCACCCTTTCTCAACTCTCATGCTTGACTTCCTTTGCATCTTGTACTCATGGTGGCCCTGAATCATGTTGTTCCCATCCTCATCTTGTATCCAGGCTTGCAACATTATGTGTTACTACTGACTTCTGCAATTGTATTTGCTCTCCCCTCTTGCTTCTCCACTCTTTTGACTGCTTACTCTCTGTTCTCGCCTCCTCTCCCTTTCTACCTTTTCCTATCTCCTCCCCTCCTCCCCTTACTTTCTTCTATGCACTTTCTCTATCAGAATTGTCCACAGACTTAGTATGATAGCACCTTGTCTTGTTTCTACCCGCTGTCCTCCTCCTACTGCACTGAAATGTCGTTAGGCCTAGTACGATAGTCGCCTGTTTTGTTCCTCCCCTCCCAGGAGAGCCCTCACCTTTATTTTTCTCCAGCTCTACCAGAAATGTCGTCAGGCCTAGTGAGGTAGTCGCCTGTCAGTTTCCATTTCCTTCCCACTCTCCCCCTCCCTTCCTTATCTATGTCTTAGCTCTTGCACTATCTGAAATGTTGTCAGGCCGAGTACGGTAGTTGCCTGTCTGTTTCCATTTCCTTCCCACTCTCCCCCTCCCTTTATTATCTATGTCTTAGCTCTTGCACTATCTGAAATGTCTTCAGGCCGAGTACGATAGTTAATTTCACATCCTTACTGTTCATGGCCTGTAAGAATGTCATTGTATTTTCCCTTTATCCCTCCCTTGCCTTGAAGCACTTTGAAACACATTTTGCATAGGCGCTATATAAATAAACTATCATATCATATCATACCACTGGTATAGTGTTAGAGACTTAATAACTACCACCGGCAGTATTTGTGATTACAACTGACAGCACTCCTGCTCAAAAAAGCTTTCTCTTTAATGAAGTGAGTCCTGATTTCTTGCCCAGTCGTCATTAAATGGGAAGGGGTGGAGCATCATTAATCATGTGCGGGCCTCAATACGAGTCTGGTGGTAGTGGTAAGGCAGGCGGCATTTGGACTATTTCCCTGTTTGCGGTTGCGTCTCACCCTGATGGTCCGGCCTTATTGACCCTGGTCACTCCAAGGTGCCATTGTTTCCGCTCCTATTCTCTCCCACTGCCGGTGAACCGCTGTTTATGTGCAGGCGTGACCGCATCCAACGCGGTTGCATTTTTAGATCAAGACACTGAAATGGCAATAGCCACAGCATGTTTTCTGAAGTTGGCCAGAAAGAGGTGGAGAGGAGGAGAAAACTGGAAAGGTAACTTAGCCTGGTCCCGCAACCCCATCCCTGTGTTGGAATAATAAACCCTGGAGGACCCCTAATCCACTCAGCAGTGACTTTTCAGGCTCATAATCCATCCAGAAAATCGCTCTCAACTCACCCACTTTCGGGGAAATATTGCCTGGAAGTCTCATCCAGGACCGGCTTTGCATTTCTCTCCATGTCTGTGTACCACATGCATTTTTTCCCATGCTTTTGCGTGTGCCATTCGAACTCATTCTACTCATTTGCCCTCACTCTTCATCCTTCCTTTATCTCCATGAAATGTTCATTCTATTTTCCCAACTTTTTAATTTAACTTTTTTGCAAATGTCTAACAGGGAAAGCATTTGATTAAATAAACAAACAGAATGAAAGATACCCGAAAAGGTTAATAGGTGTGTTTTGTTTCATTCTTTTAACATTGCTTATGGCTTGAATGTCCATGTAGACAGCTCTCCAGTTAGGCACTCAGCTCTTGCATCTTTCTGAGGTCAATAAATTAAGTGCCCAGAAATGTGATATTATAACCTATTATTACAGTGCGTGGAAGCAGGTGGAATTTAGCTTGAAGTACTATCTAAAACCACCTCCTCCTTGACCTCTTCTTCGTGTTCTCCGCTGCTTCCCCTCCTCCACTCTCTGGTCTTCTTCAAACATGAGCCTCCTGCTCCTACAGCACGTAATTCCTGACTGTAGTAGGTAGTGGGTGGACCTCCTGGTGGGGTCCATCTGCAGAGAATGTGCTGGGGCTTTGACTGTCTGTCCTACCTGTGTGCCCCTGTCAGTGTTTTAGGTTAAAGGGGTTGGGCTAAGCCTATAATTGACCATTTAGAAGTTTACCCAATTCTCTTCTGACCCCCACCCACAGGAGTTGATGGTGCTTTGCTGAGCTCTTTGATATTTTCAGCATGTCACACAGGGTAAGCTTGGGGAATACTTTGTCACACTGAGTGTTCGGGGAATTAACACTATCATATCTCCGGAGGGAGAATCTCATGCTGTAGAGCAATGTGTATTTATTTATTTTATTTTTTACACTTGTAAAGCACCCAAACCCTCAGGCATCAGGGCGCGGTTGCGCAACCATTTACATGCAGTTGAACATCGTCTTCACCTTCCCACGATCAATTCTCAGCGTTCGAGAAGACGCAAACTTGCACCATTGTGTCTGTTGCTCCGCAAACATGACCCATGGGTACTGAGGATCTATGTCACTACTGCTTCTGCATTCTCTTCGCCACACATTAGCTTTGTCACATTTACCTCTTCATACCTTTACATCTTCCATCTTTCACGTCTTCTAGCGTTCGGTACCCTTCTTTTCTAACACATATTCTTCCCCCAATCCCTCCTTGACCCCCCCACCCAACCCTAACCTTGCAGCTAACCTCACCATATCCATCGCCACCTCGACAATTTGAAGGTGCAGACGAAATAAAGGTAAGAAGTAAATGCACAAAGAAGTCAATGGCCCTCATTACGACCCTGGCGGAATCCGCGGTGCTAAATGCACCGCGGAGCATGGCGGAAAGCCGCCGATAGCGCCATGGGGGTTGGCGGATTTACCACCCCATGCCGACCTTGGCGGAGCGGTAAATCCCCAATCCCCATTTTACCCTTCCCCATTCCCATTCTTGCCCCATAGGGTATAATGGGAGTGGGGAAGGAGTTAATTACGCCGCCGTAAAGTACGGCGGCGTAATTAACAACGAGGTCCCTTAGCGCCATGGTTTTCTCCGCCCGGTAAAACCAGGCGGAGAAAACCTCCATGGCGCTAAGGGAACTCGTAGTACGGCGGACGGGTCCGCCGCGATTAGCGCTGGCGGAAACCCACTCCGCCAGGGTCCTAATGAGGGCCAATGTTTAATAGCCAAATCACACAATAAATAAATAAAAAAATAAAAATAAAAAAACGAAGAACGAAATGTGATCCCCGAGTCTTCACCTTGCTGGACTCCAGAGCCAGGCAGGCGATTTCATGACAGTACTGGCATGAGATGTCAGTACCCCTTTCTTTTCCTTTTCCTTTGACGTACAAACACTTAAAAGAAGCCTGTGTTCCTTTAACATGTATGCAAAATGCACTCTCCCTTTAAGCAAGGAGACTGTGGTAATGCATAGGGTCTAATGCGCCAACTTTGGTCTTGCTGGAGAAATGTTGATTTTAAAGCCACAAAACTATACATGGGTTGAGAATAGAGGCCTCATTACGAGGTTGGAGGTAGCCTTGTCGGTAAAACCGGCAAGGCTATCTCCAAACTCGCGAAAAAATCCGGCACCCAGAAATTAGGAATTACTGGGTATTCCGGTTTTGCCGGACCCGGTAATTCCTCCATTGCCGGGTGCCGGTGCCTGTCAGTCCCCATTCCCATTTGAGCCCCAGAGGGCTCATTGGGAATGGGGATGTCGGATGCACCGGCACAGTTTATAACGGTGCCGGTGTATCTGACTTGCAGCGCTCGCGGGTGCCGCTCTGCCCGCCAGGTCAGACCTGGCGGGCTGGCAGGTACCTGTGAGCACAGCTAGTAGTATGGCGGTATGGTAGCAATGGTGCCGGTAGCGCTACCGGCACTGTTGTTACTGTACCGCCATACTTGTAATGAGGCCCAATCTTTTGATTATACATCACAGTTGCATATAACATCAACTCTCCAAGGAGTAATAGGCTCCCACCATCTTGCTCTTGCACTTAAATAGTTTTAAGATATACAGGAACGTCATTTAGGTGTCACCAGGGATTGCAACTGCGACCCCAGAAGTCTCCCTCGCTACCCCTAAACCCCTCCACACCCCAAAAACATTTATTTTTGTAATTGAGGCTCCTGGGCTGTGGCCAGCAGCATGTGGCTCTTTGTTTCTGGAGTGGCTGGTTTTCTGGTAGCTATAGCCGGTAAAATAGCTCAGTGGGTAGAGCAACTTGAGTGTGGTCTGCAGGTTTGACTCCCAGCAAGATCAACTCAGCCTTTCGTCCTGCTGAGGTTGATAAATGAGTACCAACACAGGTTGGGTGATATTGTATGTATGGCAATGGGGAGCATGCAAACAACGGGCCTGTTAATGGTAGAATGCTGGGCTGATCGCGGGACCCGCTAAGGACATCTGGTAAAACCAGGAGTCCTGAGCAGGTCCAACAAGCGGACCTCGTAATAGGGTGGAAAGGGGTTAACGGCTCCGGTGCCTTTACCTGCACCGTTAACCCCTTACCGCCCCCCTCGTAATGAGACCCATTGTCCTAGGTGACAAATCAGTGCAATTTAAAATGTCACATTGTCCTAGGTGACCAATAAGTGCAATTTAAAATGTCACAAGCCTTTCACAGAGTCGATAGAGAAAAACTCAGGCTAAACTAAAGGCGTGGAATTGTCCTGAGTCCATTCTGGACCCAATAATTGCCCTCCACTCCAACACCGAAGTAAGAGTTTGCCTAAACCACCAAGGCTTACTCTCTAAAGCTATATCTTTGGAACGCGGTGTGAAGCAGGACTGCCCCTTGGCACCTGCTCTTTTTATATCCTTCCTCAGCGACTTCAAAGAATCCCAAGCCAAGATCAGGTCTTTTGCACCAAAAATAGGGAAAGAGGCTGTTCCGAGACTGCTATATGCAGACGACCTGATCCTATTGGACCATACCCAGATTGGACTCCAGCGCCAACTTGACAATTTTACACAATACATCAAAGATAATAACCTGGAGATCAATAAAACAAAAACAAAATACTGATCTTTCAAAAACCGGAAAAAAAAGAAAGAGAATCTGCAGTGGTATCTACACAACAGCAAAATCGAAATCGTCTCAGCGTTTAAGTATCTGGGAGTCCAAATTTACAGCACTAAGAAAGCTTTGAAAATGCAGCAGACATTATGGGAAAAGACAAAGAACTTAACAGCCCAGACACGAGTTGTCGATAGAAAATATGGTACATTTTCCCTACTTCCAGCTATCCAGTTTTACAAGTCAAAAGTAATCCCGTCATTGACCTACGGGATGGACGCAATGCCAACTATTCCGTCCTCATTGTGGTTAAAGCTGGAAGGTTTAACTTGGAAATCAGTACTAGGGCTTCCGAAATCAACTTCTACTGTTGCAATAAGAAGAGAACTAGGCTTACTCTCACTAAATGCAGTTGTTGAACAAAGCACTATGCAACTGTTCAGAAAAATCCAGCACCCAGAGAACCTGCCAATCTACCAAATGATTGCAGAAGAAATCACTAGGGGAAACAACCATTTCCTAAATGACTGGGCTCAGGCCCAAAAGAATAAACTGCATGAGATTGCTTGCACAGAAGAGGACTTGCTACAAAATCCACTCAGAATTAAAACAAAAATAGAAGGTCAAGACTGGATTGACACCAATGCTAAAGTAACCTCAAATAAACTGCTAAATCACCTACCAACGACTTTTAATAAAATAAAAGAGCCAATGGCATACTGTGTAAAATACCCGAGCAAACCCTTAAGGAAAATGTTTATGAAAGCTCTTCTTAACCTGCTCCCCTCTCAGGAAATTCTAGCAATAAGGGCAGCAAATGATGGAAAGACTTGCAGACTTTGCAAAGATCCACAAAAGACAGAAACGATCAGACATCTTTTGATGAGATGTCCTGCAATGAACAGGGAAAGGAAAGCTTTTTTCAACCCCCTGCTTCTAAACTCTTTTGTGAACGACAAAGAAATATGGTGGAACCGTCTTATTACAGGAGGACAAACCAGATGGACAATATCGACGGCTAAACTCCTGAGCATCGCGATGGACAAGATAAAATCATGTTTGAGCCCTTTGCAACTTCCACCCGAAAACATAGTCGAATAGAAGACTCTTTGCTTTCCCTTCCGCTACTTTCCATTTCGAACATTAGACACCTCTTACTTGACGGTTCTCTTTTTCTTACTGAAAGTGAACTTGTAAAAATCTAATTTGATTATATGCAAGTATTTAAAAAAAATAAAAATAAAAAAGTCACATTGTCCTAGGTGACCAATCAGTGCAATTTTAAATGTCACATTGTCCTAGGTGACTAATCAGTGCCATTAAAAATGTCATATTGTCCTAGGTGACCAAACAGTGCAATTTAAAAAATGTCTGGCTTCAAGGTGACCAAAAATTGATTTAAAAAAATTACAGGGTATGAGGTGACCAGAGTAATTTACAAGGGTCACTCGGTACATGCATAGGTGAGCGTTGATAACATTCATTGCCCATGTTTAGGACATGGTGCTCGTGTGTTTGTTCTGAGCTGATGGGAATTTGGATGGAGGGGCTAGTAGGAAAAATGAGGTGACCCTAGGGCCTACCAGCCCTAACAGGGCCAAGCAGAGCCTGTCTTTGCCTGTGCAGCCCTTTGCTGTGGATACCGGGAAGTGGGATACCTCTGGACAGGCATTCACTGGATGACACGTGATCTGGAAGAGCCAATGACAGCGCTGCCGGATTCCAAATATAAGCTCAGATGTAGCGAAGGGACCTTCTTCAGCTGAACTCCCACTCCAGCAGGGAGTGGGCAGGGGTGGTTGGTGCAAATTGCAGGGCTCTTGCTTATGGGGTGCAATGTCACATGTGTGCAGTCCAATGCAGCTAGCATGTTGGGAATGTGGGCCATGAATTCAGGCCCTTGGTGGCATCGATGGCTTCTGCAGTGGTGAGGATGCAGTTGTGCTGTGCAGCATGGTGGAGTAATGCATGGGGCTCCAGTCCTAGCACATTGGCGGGGATGGGCTGTAACATGGCATGCAGCATGCCATTATGTTGGGAGGTGCCAGTGGAACCCACGTGTGGCATTCACATACACCTCAGGAGGATGGTGTGGAAGAGTGTGTGGATGTGTAGGCCACTCAGTGTGTTTTTCTAGATCGTGGTGAGTAGGTGTCTGGTGGTTTATCATTCCAGGGGATACAGGGTGAGAATCTGTCCACCAGGGAAGGCCTGGGTGAAGGTGTGCCCTTTGGTATGGGCACACACCTCACCTGCTGTCACCTCCCTCTTTCCCCTTTGGTGTTGGCTCCAGTGCTGCTGTTGTGGCTCCTTGTGCAAACTAAAGCAGAGGAGCTCACCCACCCATTACCAGATTCCCTGTTGATTCTCTCTTCACATTCGGGGTGAGTGTGCTTGCTGAAGGGGGGACCCTTATTTGCTCTTTCTAGCCTGTTGCCATCACCTGGCTTCCCCTTCCCCCAGATCACCGGGCTGCATGCATCACTCTCTTTGCTCTTTCTAGCCTGTTGCCTGCACATGGGCTTCCTCTTCCCCAAGATCACCGGGCTGCATGCATCGCTGTCTTTGCTATTTCTAGCCTGTTGCCTGCACCCGGGCTTATGCTTCCCCCGGATCACCGGGCTGCATGCATCGCTCTCTTTGCTCTTTCTAGCCTGTTACCTGAACATGGGCTTCTGCTTCCCCCAGATCTCCGGGCTGCATGCATCGCTCTCTTTGCTCTTTCTTGCCTGTTACCTGCACCTGGGCTTCTGCTTCCCCCAGATCTCCGGGCTGCATGCATCTCTCTCTTTGCTCTTTCTTGCCTGTTACCTGCCCCTGGGATTCTGCTTCCCCCGGATCACCGGGCTGCATGCATCGTTGCCTGCACCTGGGCTTCTGCTTCCCCCAGATCTCCGGGCTGCATGCATCGCTCTCTTTGCTCTTTCTTGCCTGTTTCCTGCACCTGGGCTTCCGGTTCCCCCGAAACACTGGGCTGCATGCATCGCTCTCTTTGCTCTTTCTAGCCTGTTGCCTGCACCTGAGCTTCCGGGGCCCTGGGCTACATGCATCACCCTCTTTGCTCTTTCTAGCCTGTTGCCTGCACCGGGCTTCCGCTTCCTCCGGATCACCAGGCTGCATGCATCGCTCTCTTTGCTCTTTCTAGCCTGTTGCCTGCACCTGAGCTTCCAAGGCCCCTGGCTACATGCATCGCTCGCTTTGCTCTTTCTTGCCTGTTACCTGCACCTGGGCTTCCACTTCCCCTGGATCACCGGGCTGCATGCATCGCTCTCTTTGCTATTTCTATCCTGTTGCCTGCACCCGGGCTTCCGCTTCCCCCGGATCACCGGGCTGCATGCATCGCTCTCTTTGCTCTTTCTAGCCTGTTACCTGAACATGGGCTTCTGGTTCCCCCGGATCACCGGGCTGCATGCATCGCTCTCTTTGCTCTTTCTTGCCTGCTACCTGCACCTGGGCTTCCGCTTCCCCCGGATCACCGGGCTGCATGCATCGCTCTCTTTGCTCTTTCTAGCCTGTTGCCTGCACCTGAGCTTCCGGGGCCCCTGGCTACATGCATCACTCTCTTTGCTCTTTCTAGCCTGTTGCCTGCACCCGGGCTTCCGCTTTCTCCGAATCACCGGGCTGCATGCATCGCTCTCTTTGCTCTTTCTTGCCTGTTACCTGCACCTGGGCTTCCGGTTCCCCCGGATCAACGGGCTGCATGCATCGCTCTCTTTTCTGTGCAGACCATCGAGCCTTTACACTCACCTCATTCTCTGGCCTTAACTACTGTCTCAAGAAAATCATGCACAATGCTGGTCATGGCCCTCACACCCTTGTTGTTTTCACATGTGTTTTGGGTTTCTTCCTAAAGGAATTCAGGTCTGTTTACCGGAAGCCCGCATTCCATTTAGAAAGAGAACTAAACCAAAACACAGCACTGGAGACTGTGGGCGAGGCCGCATTCTCCAGACTGCAGACAGAGGTCTTCTCCTATGGGGGCATTGGAATAGGGGGGCAGGGTGCAGGAAGGGATATTCAGCTGTGGGGAACCTGCCTCTACCCCTCTCCACACCTGTAATCCTCCACACCACTCCACCACCACTCCACACTCCCAAGGATCCACCCTGTAGCCCCTCCGCATCCCACCAACCCATCCCATCCAGCACACTACCCCACCAACCCATACCCCACACCACCCAATAGCCCCTCACCCAACACATCCCATCAGCCATACTATCTCATCACCCCACCCAATCCCATCAACTGACCCCATCAGATGCCATCACTGCACCCCATCCAATCACCCCATCATGCCAGCCCACCCCAACCCCCGCCCCATACTCCCACCATCGATCACCAAACCCCACTAGCCCACACCACCTCATCACCCCATGTAATCCTGCACCCCACCTCATCACCCCACCGCATGAACCCACCTCATGTCTCTACCCCACCTATCACTCTACCCTATCACTCCATCCACCCCACCCATCCCATCACCCCACCCCATGCAATCACCCTACCCATCCATGAACCCACATCATGACCTCACCCCAACCAATCACCTCACCCTATCACTCCACTCCACCCCATCCCATCACTCCACTCTATCACCCCAGACCACCAAAGCACCCTCTCCCATCAGCCCACCCCAAGCCATCACCCCACCCTATCACTCATTCTGCCATTCCCCACCCCACCAACCCCCCACACCACCCCTATCACCCCAACACATCCCATCAGCATTACCATCTCATCACCCCGCCCAATCCCATCAACACACCCCATCAGATGCCATCACCTCGCCCACCCCATTGCCCCATGATGCCAGCCCACCACAACCCCGACCACATCCTCCCACCATCCCATCAGCCCACCCGACTCCATCAGCCCACATCACGTAATCACTGCATGCCATCAGCCACCCCAGCTCATCACCCCATCCCATGAACCCACCCCAACCCATAACCCATCTCAACACTCGACCCACCCACCTCATCCCACCCTTTCCCTTCACCACACCCCATTAAAGCAGCCACCTCATCACCCAACACACCTAATCATACCACTGGACCCAAACACCCAAACCCATCACCCCACCCCTCCCCTCGATCACTGCCCCTCACCCATCACGCCACCCCATCCCATCACCTCACTCCATCCCATCACCTCACCCAATCCCATTACCCTAATCCACCCAACCACATTAACCAATCCCATCACCCTATCAGCCCGTCACCACAAACACCCACCCCCAACACTCCACACACTACCACCAACACTCCACACCACCAGCACGCCACACCACCACACCAAACCCCCCACTTCAAGCCACCGCCCCACAACCCCATAATACTCCACATCATCACTGCTTAATGTAAAATGCAAAACAACTTGAATACTCGCAAACTATTGCCATTGCCAGAGCTTGCTTTTAGTTACATCCAACTTGTAATGAAACCCACAGACTTTATTTGGTACCCCCCATTTCGGCGCAGCCGGTTCGGCGTGGGCCCATTTGGCGCGGCTAGTTCAACGTGACCAGTGCGGCGCAGGGATTTTTCGGCGCGAGCATGTTTCCGCGCGGCAATACACCATCTGCTTAAATGTTGTTGGCACAGCTGCTGCTGTAGAGTTGACCTGATTGTTTTAATCAATTGCAAAATACATCTCTTGGAACACAGAGTCACTTCTATTACACAATTGTTCCTCTAGTTTACAAGTGCATTTTTTTATTCAAGTTTTAACTGATGGCTTCAAAGTGATTATTTTGTGCATCGCCAACCATAGTTCTCCCATAGTACCCCATGTACCCCAGTGTAGTGCACACATGCACACCAAAATATATCATGCATGTTTCCTCAAAAAATGCTGGGTGCGATTTGCCTCCAAAGGTTTGCTTTCGGCTACGTTTGTACTTCTGGTGTTGAAATGCATATATACATACCCCAACACGAGACAATGGAGCAAGGCTTTCACAGTAATCCCTCGCGGAGCAGCACATTTCGGGGCGGCCAGTTCGGTGCAGGCCGATTAGACTGACACTTTTTCAGTGAGAAATCGCGCCGAACCGGGCGCGCCAAACCGTCTCCTGCGGCGAACAGGCGCGCCGAAATGGCGTGCTCCGGACTTTAGTATTGCTTAATATAAAATTAATGTTATGCTACCATCTGGTGGTGGAATTTGATATTGCCGCTGTGAACAACTTAACCCACGATGAGTTAGGATTTGAGAAGTGCCATGAAGAAGGCGGCTGACCCAATTCATCTTTCAGGTGATGGAGGAAGCCAGAGCAGAAGCAGGCAGCACCCGAGCCTTCCATTCCGCCATCACAGCTTAATTCTGCTAGAGGAGTAGGGAACCAAGACTAGCGATAGAATGTGCATTTTGGGAGTAGTCAACGTGAGTTGTGGTGTAAAACGCAAAGTCTTTGTATTTCTGCTGAGAGTGAAAAGAGCATCAGTGCATACAGGACAAACACAGTGATCCCCCATGTGCAGCTGGCGAACAGCACATTGCTCGTGGCATGCTAAAAGGGCCCTGGCGTGGAGGCCACGAAGAAGGCACTGCAAGGCTGCCCACCAATGGCAGCGTAGCCTGAGCCAGGAGCGTGTGAGAAGGCTAGCCAATCAGCTAGCTCTCCCAGACATGCTATTAGTTGTGGAGGCACCAGTGGAGGGGGCTGAGTGGTGTAGATAGATGGGTGGGCCTGCACTGCACAGGAAACCTTGTAGGTGGTTCCGAAAATGAATCTAAGATCAGGCCCCAGCGATTGAGGAGAACCGGGGGCCCAGCAACTAGGCCAACTGCGCAATCCCTGTACAGACCATGGCACAGATGCTGTATTCAGAAGCAGAAATGACCCCCCAGTGAACCCAAACATTTCGCGACAGCCCCTTCCACAGCTCTCTACAATTGCTTGGCGGGAGCAGTCACACAGTTTGTGCGACCGCTGTTGCAGCCTGCTGCTGAGTCTTCCCCCGCTGCACTCCCGTGCAGTGCAATGTGGCTGGAGCAGTCAGACAGTTTGTGTGACCGCTGTTGCAGCCTGCTGCTGAGTCTCCCCTCGCTGCACTCCCGTGCAGTGCAATGTGGCTGGAGCAGTCAGACAGTTTGTGTGACCGCTGTTGCAGCCTGCTGCTGAGTGTTCCTCCGCTGCACTCCCGTGCAGTGCAATGTGGCGGGAGCAGTCAGACAGTTTGTGCGACCGCTGTTGCAGCCTGCTGCTGAGTCTTTCCCCGCTGCACTCCCGTGCAGTGCAATGTGGCGGGAGCAGTCAGACAGTTTGTGCGACCGCTGTTGAAGCCTGCTGCTGAGTCTTCCCCCGCTGCACTCCCGTGCAGTGCAATGTGGCTGGAGCAGTCAGACAGTTCGTGTAACAGCAGTTGAAGCCTGCTGCTGAGTCTTCCCCTGCTGCACTCCCGTGCAGTGCAATGTGGCTGGAGCAGTCAGACAGTTTGTGCGACCGCTGTTGCAGCTTGCTGCTGAGTCTTCCCCCGCTGCACTCCCGTGCAGTGCAATGTGGCTGGAGCAGTCAGACAGTTTGTGTGACCGCTGTTGCAGCCTGCTGCTGAGTCTCATCTCGCTGCACTCCCGTGCAGTGCAATGTGGCTGGAGCAGTCAGACAGTTTGTGTGACCGCTGTTGCAGCCTGCTGCTGAGTCTTCCCCCGCTGCACTCCCGTGCAGTGCAATGTGGCTGGAGCAGTCACACAGTCTGTGTAACAGCGGTTGCAGCCTGCTGCTGAGTCTTCCCCCGCTGCACTCCCGTGCAGTGCAATGTGCCTGGAGCAGTGACACAGTTTGTGCGACCGCTGTTGCAGCCTGCTGCTGAGTCTTCCCCCGCTGCACTCCCGTGCAGTGCAATGTGGCTGGAGCAGTCACACAGTCTGTGTAACAGCGGTTGCAGCCTGCTGCTGAGTCTTCCCCCGCGGCACTCCCGTGCAGTGCAATGTGCCTGGAGCAGTCACACAGTTTGTGCGACCGCTGTTGCAGCCTGCTGCTGAGTCTTCCCCCATTGCACTCCCGTGCAGTGCAATGTGGTGGGAGCAGTCACACAGTTAGTGTAACAGCGGTTGCAGCCTCCTGCTGAGTCTCCCCCTGCTGCACACGCGTGCAGTGCAATGTGGCTGGAGCAGTCAGACAGTTTGTGTGACCGCTGTTGCAGCCTGCTGCTGAGTGTTCCTCCGCTGCACTCCCGTGCAGTGCAATGTGGCTGGAGCAGTCAGACAGTTTGTGCGACCGCTGTTGAAGCCTGCTGCTGAGTCTTCCCCCGCTGCACTCCCGTGCAGTGCAATGTGGCTGGAGCAGTCAGACAGTTTGTGCGACCGCTGTTGCAGCCTGTTGCTGAGTCTTCCCCCGCTGCACTCCCGTGCAGTGCAATGTGGCTGGAGCAGTCAGACAGTTTGTGCGACCGCTGTTGCAGCCTGCTGCTGAGTCTCCCCCTGCTGCACTCCCGTGCAGTGCAATGTGGCTGGAGCAGTCAGATAGTTTGTGCGACCGCTGTTGCAGCCTGTTGCTGAGTCTTCCCCCGCTGCACTCCCGTGCAGTGCAATGTGGCTGGAGCAGTCACACAGTTCGTGTAACAGCGGTTGCAGCCTGCTGCTGAGTCTCCTCCTGCTGCACACCCGTGCAGTGCAATGTGGCTGGAGCAGTCACACAGTTTGAGTAACAGCGGTTGCAGCCTGCTGCTGAGTCTCCCCCTGCTGCACACCTGTGCAGTGTAATGTGGCTGGAGCAGTCAGACAGTTTGTGTGACCACTGTTGCAGCCTGCTGCTGAGTGTTCCCCCGCTGCACTCCCATGCAGTGCAATGTGGCTGGAGCAGTCACATAGTTTGTGTAACAGCGGTTGCAGCCTGCTGCTGAGTCTTCCCCCGCTGCACTCCCGTGCAGTGCAATGTGGCTGGAGCAGTCAGAGTTTGTGTAACCGCTGTTGCAGCCTGTTGCTGAGTCTTCCCCCGCTGCACTCCCGTGCAGTGCAATGTGGCTGGAGCAGTCAGACAGTTTGCGCGACCGCTGTTGTAGCCTGCTGCTGAATCTTCCCTCGCTGCACTCCCGTGCAGTGCAATGTGGCTGGAGCAGTCACACTGTCTGTGTAACAGCGGTTGCAGCCTGCTGCTGAGTCTCCTCCTGCTGCACACCCATGCAGTGCAATGTGGCTGGAGCAGTCACACAGTTTGAGTAACAGCGGTTGCAGCCTGCTGCTGAGTCTCCCCCTGCTGCAGTGTAAGTGTAATGTGGCTGGAGCAGTCAGACAGTTTGTGTGACCACTGTTGCAGCCTGCTGCTGAGTGTTCCCCCGCTGCACTCCCATGCAGTGCAATGTGGCTGGAGCAGTCACATAGTTTGTGTAACAGCGGTTGCACCCTGCTGCTGAGTCTTCCCCCGCTGCACTCCAGTGCAGTGCAATGTGGCTGGAGCAGTCAGAGTTTGTGTAACAGCGGTTGCAGCCTGCTGCTGAGTCTTCCCCCGCTGCACTCCCGTGCAGTGCAATGTGGCTGGAGCAGTCAGACAGTTTGTGCGACCGCTGTTGCAGCCTGCTGCTGAGGCTTCCCTCGCTGCACTCCCGTGCAGTGCAATGTGCCAGGAGCAGTCACACAGTTTGTGCGACCGCTGTTGCAGCCTGCTGCTGAGTCTTCCCCCATTGCACTCCCGTGCAGTGCAATGTGGCTGGAGCAGTCAGACAGTTTGTGTGACCGCTGTTGCAGCCTGCTGCTGAGTCTCCCCCTGCTGCACTCCCGTGCAGTGCAATGTGGCGGGAGCAGTCAGACAGTTTGTGTGACCGCTGTTGCAGCCTGCTGCTGAGTCTCCCATCGCTGCACTCCCGTGCAGTGCAATGTGGCGGGAGCAGTCACACAGTTCGTGTAACAGCGGTTGCAGCCTGCTGCTGAGTCTTCCCCTGCTGCACTCCCATGCAGTGCAATGTGGCTGGAGCAGTCAGAGTTTGTGTAACAGCGGTTGCAGCCTGCTGCTGAGTCTCCTCCTGCTGCACTCCCATGCAGTGCAATGTGGCTGGAGCAGTCAGAGTTTGTGTAACAGCGGTTGCAGCCTGCTGCTGAGTCTCCTCCTGCTGCGGTCCGGTACAAGAAAATTCAGTCCACGAGTCTACATTTTCTTTTATGATGGAGTTCGCTGCTGGGGCATCCAGCCCCGCGGCCATTGGTGAATTTCATTTTTTTATCTCATCTTCATTTTGAAGTTGAAAGCCCATTTTCCCCTCTGCTCGGACTGTCACCATCTCTCCTTTCAACCCCGGTACCAAACAAATTGGAAAAATGGTCTACCCATCGATCTGGGGACGCCTGGCCAATTGTACTTGCGGGTTGAAAGCTTCTAGCATTATTAAGTATTTCCCAGGGATTTCTGGTGTTGTTTTTGCAGATAATCCGTTGCATATGCTCCGCATCATGCTGCATTCCTAAAGCTCTCGACGCCAAGAGGCAATTACAATATTGTTGTTTCCTCTTTTTAATTTGCAGTCCAAGCAGGTTATCTTTTGCTTCTATCAATTTCCTGATATCTGCTCGTAGGGATTTCTTGATCATCACTACCTCCATATTATACGCATGACGTGGTTTAAAGTTTAATCTACCCATACAGCTCTGCTCTTTGATATAATCCTTAACTATGCCAGCATATTCAACTTCATTCGGATAGTCAAGCACAAATTGCTCAGAGCAAGCTGTGATGCCGGGGACTTCCCTAGGTTTGATTCCTAATCTATTTCTGCCCCAAAATGCTTCAATCGAGTTTGCCATTACCTTGTTTGGCTGTCGTGGGGACGTTGCCCAACTTATTACTAACAGGTTGTGGTTGCTTACCGGCATCTCTATGACCTCAAACTTGTTAATTGCAGCCAACACATTCGCAGAGACAAAACAGTAATCCAAACAGGCTGGCTGCACCCCGCTAGACCAAGTCCAAGCCCCTGGGAGGTCTCCCTTTGTCTGACCATTTAACATCGCTAGAACACGGCCCCTCGAATCATTTACCCAGGACAGAGCTCTTTTTCCCATAACAAATCGCTTGAGACTTCTCCTTGAGTACCCAAGTAGTGCAAATTAAAGTCCCCACATATAATAATGTGTCACAACTATCAGGGCTGCACCCAGCATCTTCATTACACAATCAATAAATCCCTGTTCTCAGTGCACATATTCACACTCCAGTATAGATTTATAAGTACTATTGACATTATTTTATCGCCCTCAGAGTTCTGCCGTTTATCAACATTTGGACAAAAGGTTTTGGTTGGGAGACTTTCTTCACAGTTAGACTTCTCTCTGTTTTAACCAGCGTCAGCACGCCTGAATAAGGCCTCCCTAACTTGTCCTTGTGCGCTTTGTTTAAGTATGTTTGATAGCCATCGCAAATAGGTTTAGATCGGAGCCATGTCTCTTGGAGGCAGGTACCATCATACCGACGCAGACCCAATTGTTCATTTGAGAAAAGGTCCGCGAAGCCCTGAGAATTCCAAGATCCTATTAGGAGAACCTCATTTTTATTCTTCATCTGCACTAATGTTGGTGAGGCTCTGCCAATACGGCTGCTAGCCATGATGAATTTTGAGGGTTGGCAAAGCCGGTCGGGGACTCCTGTTCCCTTTTTGAAGCTGGTTTCTTGCTGTCGATGTACCAATCGTAATTGTGGACGATGGAAAGTTGTGGGTGGATAAGGGCTGGGAATCTGACTCCTGCTCTTCCTTGTCCTGTGAGGAGGGAATCTTTCTGTTCTTTAAACCCCTGTGGGATGTTTTAACCCACTAGGCTCTGCCCTGCGACATCCCTGTGTGCTGATGGTGAAAGAATCAACAAAAATGGCCGCAAAAGCCCTATGCGCGCCAAAACCTATGAAAATTGCACTTTGGAACTGGAAAAGATGGCTGCCAGATCTACTTTGCCTGTTGTCAGTGGTGAAATGGACCTCACTGCTGAAACATGTTACTTGGCTGCCCACCAAGGAAAAATGAAAACTGCAGGAAAGGCAGTGTTTTATTGAAGGAAACCCAGAAATTGTTCTTAAATCCCCTTTTCTTGGTTGCTAAAAATACAAGATACCGGACCAAAACACCACAAAACATCCAATATCTTTGCTGGGTGTTACCCGCCACTTCATTTAAGGAATCGTTATGAACATACAATGTCATGCAAAGCAGAATCTATCATCAAAATATCCACAGTAGAAAGTGTGCTTGCCTGTGAAAACCTGTCAAAATATGGGCGCAGTACCAGCGGCCGCCTGTATGACAGCTGTCAGTTGCATCAGAAGCTTAAACTTGTGCAATTGAAATCAAATGTCTATTCATTAAGTGACCTGTTATCAAAAGTAATATAGGTTGCAACTATTTAATCTCCATGGTTTAGAGACTGGAATTAGAGTTCTAGTTGCCTGTTTTAAAATTGCAAGTTTATTTTCATTAAAGAAAAATTTAACAAAGTGACTTTTAAAGTAAGCCTGATGCAAGCCAAAACTACAAAGCAACTCCCCCACTGGGCAAGGCACCTCCCTTCTGCTCTCTGGACCAGGAACTCAGATTCAGGTGTTGATTAAGAGGGGAGGGGCACTGGGGCTACTTCTGGGAGAGACAATGGACCTTCCTTGGCTGAAAGGATATGCAGATTGTAAAGTGTCAACAGTGGCCTCTGCCAGAGGAAGAGGGCGGGTATTGCTCTTGAGCTACAAGATGAAGATGGAGGCGGAGACAGACATTTTTGTTGATTCACAATGCACAGAAAGCATATTTCTAAAAAGACTGATAAAGGACTGTGCGAATTTGTAAAAATTGTAGAATTAGTTGCAGTGTTAATGTGATTTTTTTGTGCACATTTGAAAAGGACCCAGAACTCTGTGCGATGTTCTGAGAAGGCACAGTGAAAATGTTGGTTTTGTAGCAAATGCATTTATGTCAGGAGCATGAAACTTCATACGATTATGCCCTGATATCATGCACACATATGTGCAAAATTGTGGGCAAATCAGATGTTGTGTCCCGGACGAAAAGTGTGAAAATGTGTCAAATCCAGAGTCAAGATCCCACCGCAACGAGGATTGGAAGAGGGTTTGCTCCACAAAATATGTGATCTATGTATGTTATTGGTATAAAGATTGTACACATGTAGATTGTACAGATGTATTATATCAAAAATAGATTTTATGTTCAAAAGGCAAAGGGGAGGAGGTTTAGCCTCATAAACTACATCATCATGGTGACACACTGTTTTCTCCTCTAATCAAGGGAGAGAGCAGACTTTAGCCAATAGACTACCTAGGGGGTGTGCTTAGGATAATTCAGCATACGTACCCCTTTATGAAACACATAAATAGAGACAACTGAGGACCTAGAAAAAGCCGACTGATCCACCCACCATCCCGAATTTGGCGATGCACTTTGAAGGAGATCCATCCACACTCCTTGTTCCAAACTACAGAAACTTTGCAAGCAGAAAGGCTCAGAGCATAGCTGAATCACTTTCAGCTGGGCCTAACTTCCAGTATCCATCACTCAACTTTGAAGGGAAACCAAAGAAGCAGCCAGGCTGTGCTGTAACTGCTTGCCTGGCAAAGAATTATCTTCATAACCAGAAGGGCAGATTAAATCCCAATCTGGTGCCGTGCTGTTCTGTGCAGACCAGAGAGCCACTGCAGATCCAGTCCAGTCGTGTTGTGCAGTGTAGACCAGAGCGCCTTGCTGTCCAGGCCTGCCGTGCGGTGTCCAGAGCGGCTTGCTGATCGTTGAAGCAGACCAGACCCCAAATGGGTCTTTGACATCTGAAGGTAACCATATAGATTACAACCTTTAAACACTAATACATTGCATGTATACAGCGCTACGGACCCTCAGGCATCTGGGCACTGTTCATTATTACCCACAGTGTGTGGTGCTCATTTATCGACCTCAGAAAGATGAAAGGCTGAGTTTGGCCCTGCCGGGATTCGAACATGCATTGGCAGGCTCTGTCTTTATGTCAAAGCAAGCGCTCTACTCGCTGTGCTATCTGACCGGCTAAACATGGAACAATGAGTATATCATTTGTGGTGGTCTGTTTAAATACCAATCAGTCAACCAAAGCAGCTGGATTGAAATCACTGTCCTGACACTACACAATGACTTCAAAACAAAGGTTTTGACTCTGCAGGAGGCAAATTTAAACCACACCCTGCTATCTGACTGTGGGGTTTTTTAATCTTATACTGCAATATGGTTCTAAAAGAATATGAACAGTCTTTCGAACTTACTGGGGCCCATTTTAAGACTGTCTGTACCTAATATCAAGAACATGTTGGATTTTAAAGTATATGTTAATTAAGATTTGCTTCCTTAAAATGCATCTTCCAGCACGGCTAGAAACGTGGATACTGTTGTATGTTGCCTGGTACAGGTTTTAGTGTCTTCCAGTAAAGGCAGTAATGCCAGGCCTGCATTCCATGCATACTATTCCTTCAAACAATGAAGTTTAAATTGAGAATCCTGTTTTGGGCAGGCACTGTCCAGTGTGCTTCTTTCCTACACATTTCTCTCTACACCATCTGATGAAGAAGTGAATGGGACTTTGAAAGATAATGTATTGTTCCACCTCTGTAAAATACTTCAAGTTAGTCCAATTAAAGGTATCAAAACCTGCATTTTGTTTGATTAATCAAACAAAAAAGGCACAGAAAATAAGCCCCACAAATATGCCAGTCAGGGTATTAAGAAAAAGATGAACTGTACCAACTCCATCGTACGAATAACCCCAAAACTCACCCACCGCCACGCACTGCTCATGACTCTGCATATGCCAACACAAACATCAAGCAAGCTGACCAACAACCAACAAGACTTGAGCTACAAATCGCCATCTTCCACAGATCTCCAGTCTTCGCAGCCTTGCTTTGGCTTTTCACCACATCTTCGACTGCCTGCTGCAGGTTCAGGACTGGGCTGGATGATGAGCAACTCTCCATGCTTGAAGGCCACACAAACAGAGAGTATCCACTTCAGAACCTCCATTTCCTCTGGTCCTCCTTTTCACTAGGCCTCCTGACCTTGGAGTGCCCCCTACCCTTGTCTCTTCAGCTAGGATCCTTGACATCCTCCTAGGCTTTGCTCAGAAGATGCAAGAGCTTAGAAAGAAGTTTCAATTCCAACTTCATGCTTTAAAATGCATCCTCTCACTCTTGGTCATGAGCCAAAGAGCACAGGTGATCTTGGCAGTGGTTCTTTCATGCATTCACTGCTGTAATCGGGCATCATACCAGTACCACTTGCACTTTTTTCTGACTCATACTCAATTGTTTTTGGTGACTTTAATTTGCCAGCAGCGGCCAGGCTATCGCCAGGAAAGATGGCAGCGGCTGGTGCTATGGGCAAAAAATGTCCAATGTGCTGCATTTTGCCAAGGCCCCTTTAGCTGAAAGGGTGACACTAGAAACCTCCCTAACAAGCATTGGCAAAGCCAAAGCTTTTTACTTTTGAGTAGGCATAGGTTGGCCATTTGCCATTCACTGCCATAATGGTAACACCTGGTCATAAAATGGTAAAAGTTGGAAAATTGGGTGATTACATATTAGCACCTTACAAATGCCTGTTTAATACCAATGGACAAGCCAAAACTGTTGGCTGTGCCAATGCTTGTTTTTTGCAGGACTTCAATACAAGGAGTAGATACACATACATTTGTCTAAGAGACCATTTTATTACAGCAGTGCTGAATTTACAGGCACACTAGAGCCATTACCTCTCATAAGGCTGCCTAGAAACAACACTGGCAGACTAACATTTGATGTTACTACTTGATAAAACTAACTAAAAGAGATCCCGGGGGATGCGGTTTAGGAGGGGAGGGGCAGGTAGTGGGTTGGATTGGCCCTAGAGATTTGCCCACTCATGGGTGGTCAATGGGCAGGTAAATAACCAAACAGCACCCACAAGCTGTCTCCCTCCTCACATGTTATCTCCCATCCAGCTGTACTCCAATGTAACCGTTTTGCCTCATAGGTGGTTCTTAAGCCCCACCTAAAAGCCAGAATTAGAAATGACAGCAACCCTAGTTTAAGGCAGTGATGTGCAGGCATGTTTACAACGTTTAAAGTAATCATGGCGATTTAAAGGATGAACTAGGGTGGCAGGGCAGAGGTATGATATGATATGATATGAGCTGAGGTGGGAGGCAGTAGACAGAGGCGAGCTAGGGTGGGGATAGGAAGGGGTGAGATAGGGTGGGGATTGGAAGTGGTGAGATAGGGTGGGGATAGGAAGGGGTGAGATAGGGTGGGGATTGGAAGTGGTGAGATAGGGTGGGGGATAGGAAGGGGTGAGATAGGGTACATGGTTGTAGGATAAGAATAATAGGGTAGGTGATTAAGGTTTAGGTAGGAAAGGTGGGGCTGCAGGGTGTGGGGTAGAGTGTGGGTGTTTTTTTGGGGTAGAGTGGGTGTGCGTAGTGAGGCGTAGGTTATGGAGGAGAGAAGTAGCAGGGGTGGATAGAAAGATAGGGGTGAGGTAAAGTGCCATCGTCGAGTGCAGTGTGAATTGGGATGGTGGGGAAGGCTAGCTAGGGGTGAGGAAGGGTGGGTGGTAGTAGAGAGGGGTCAGGGATGGTGAGTGGGGTGTAGAGAGGGAACAGGATGGCCGGGTGGCGTTAGAGGAATGAGGTTGGCTGAGTGGGTGGGGGTAGAGAGGGATGGGGAAGGGTCGGTGGGAGAGGTTAGAGAGTGACGAGGAAGGGTGGGTGGATGGGGTTAGAGAGTGATGAGGAAGGGTGGGTGGGGTAAGGGATGGGTGGACATGGGTGGCTGGGGTTAGATATGGGTGAGTGCAGATAGAGGGGGTGGGGAAAAGGTGGTTGAGGGTAGAGTGGAGTGGGGCACTGTGGGTGGGGTAGAGTGGGGCAAGGTGGACGTAGAATGGGGTGATGTTGGGGTGGGTGGGGATAGAGAGGGGCATAGTATAGAGGAGTGAGGTAGTGTGGGTGGGTAGGGAGGGATGGGGTATGGGGGAAGGTTTAGAGTGCAGGTGGTGAGGACGAGTGGCTGGGCTGTAGAGAAGGTGAGGAAGGGTGGGTAGACCCTAGGGAAGGGTGAGGAAAAGTGGGTGAGGGTAGAGAGGGGTGGCGGTTGGTTGCTGGGGAAGAGGAGTCGAGCAGGGTGGTTGGGGAAGATAGGGATGAGAAAGGCTGTGTGGCTGTGGGTAGATTATGGAAGAGTGGGTGAATTGGGATACACGGGTGAGGAAAGGTGGGTGGGTGGGCATGTAGTGCAATTTGGAAAGGTGGATGTAGAGTGGGGTGAGGAAGGGTGGGTGTAGGTGGAGGGGGATGAGGCAGGATGGGCAGAAAGGGGTAAGGAATGGTGTGGGAGGGTGGGGTTAGTGAGGGCTTTGTGTAGAATAGGGTGTGGTGGCATAGAGGTGGATGGAGGCAGGATTGGACAGGGTTAAGGTACAGTGAGGGTAGAGTGATGCAGAAGAGAGGAGATTGACAGCAGAGAGGGATTAGCCTGGGGGTGGTGAGGGCTAGAGGGATGTGACAGGGGTGTGGGGTGGCGTAGTGGTGTGGTGAAGGCGGTAGAGTAGTGGTGGGGCGGTGGCATGGTGTGGTGGTTTAGAGTAGTGGTGTGGTTGTGTGCAGTGGAGGCACTGGGGTGAAGTAATGGTGTGGAATGGTGGTGGTGTGGAGTGTTGGTGTGTAGTTTTGGTGGTGATGTTCAAGTGTGGAGAAGTAGTGTGGTGTAATGATGTGGATCGGGGAGCGGTGGTGTGGTGTTGTGAAGTGGTGGTTTGGTGGTGTGGAATGGGTGTGTGCACATGTAAACGTGGGGTGGTATGGAGTGGTAGTGTGGAGTGGTGAAGTGCTGGAATTGAGTAGTGGAGTTGATTGCTGGTAGGGGGTTGTGTTGGTAAGGGGGTGGTACTGCTGGAATGGAGTAGTGGTGTTGATTGGTGGTGTGGAGGTGTGAAGGCGAGGGGGTGGGATGGTGGCCTGGAGCGCTGTTGTGATGTTGTGGCACCATGTGGAGGAGTTGTCGTGGAGTGGCATGGTGGAGTGGTGGTGTGGGGAGTTGTGGAGTGGTGTTGTGGAGTCGTGGTGGGGTGGGGTGCTGATGTGGTGGTGGTGGGGTGGGATGATAGGATGGCGGTGTGGTGTGGGGTGGTGGTGTGTTGATGTGGGGTAGAGTGGTGTGTGGCGAGATAGCAGAGAGAACTGAAAAAAGCAGAGTGGACCATGTGTCCTGCTGGCACCAGACCGTTATGACATGCCTAGACATAACGGAGAGTGGCAGGGCCTTAAGGTGTTGTCAGAACTCAGAGGATGTATGAACAAATAGTGGAGCTGGCCCTTCATCACACCACAGTAACGCTATTACTGACGCATTTAAGGTCCGGCCAAACACGAAGCTGGCGGTAAATGCGCCAGAAAAATGCCAATTATCGGGCCCTAATTGTGCCGAAAATTCCCCATTGGGTCCAATGGACCCAGGGGGAAATGGAGAATTACAGTTACCGCCCAACCCGTGATCCGGTGGTAATACCACTGGAGGGTTGGCCGGTAACGCAAATACAGTTGGGCGGTATCCCAGTCAGGATACCGCCCAACTCATGATGAATATTTGCTGATTAAAAGGTGCAGTATGGGTGAGTCTGTCCCTGCACTGAGCGTCTCCCCTTGATAAACAGGTGCTGTATGGCTGAGTCTGTCCCTGCATTAAGCATCTCCCCTTGATAAAGAAGTGCTGCATGATTGAGTCTGTCTCTGCACTGATCACCTCGCCTGGATATACAGGTGGTGTTTGGCTGAGTTGAGTCTCTCTCTGTTTTAAACATTTCCAATTGATAAAGAGGTGCTGTATGATTGAGTCTGTCTCTACACTGATCACAGCTCTGGAATAAACGTGTGTTGAATATTTGAGTGTGTCCTTTCATTGAGTTTTTCCTCATTGATAAGGAGGTGCTGTATTGTTGAGTCCCTCTCTGTATTGTGCACCTCTCCTGGAAAAACAGGTAGTTTATGGATGAGTCTATCACGGAACAGAGCATTTCACTTTGATAAAGTGGTGCTGAACGGTTGAGTCTGTCCCTACACTGAACACCTCCCCTTGATAAAATGGTGCTGCATGTTTGAGTCTGTCCTTCCATTGAGCACCTTCCTTTGATAAGGAAATGCTGAATGGTTATTCTGTCCCCCCATTGTGCACCTCTCCTGGATAAACACGTGTTGAATGGGAGATTCTGTCCCTGAATAGAGCATTTCCCTTTGATAAAGAGGTGCTGTATGGTTGAGTCTGCCCCTCCACTGAGCAACTCTCCTGAAAAACAGGTGTTGTATGAGCAAGTATGTCCCTGAATGGAGCATTTCCCTTTGATAAAGAGGTGCTGTATGGTTGAGACTGCCCCTCCACTGAGCACCTCTCCTGAAAAACAGGTGTTGTATGAGCAAGTATGTCCCTGAATAGAGCATTTTCCTTTGATAAAGAGGTGTTGATTGGTTCAGTCTGTCCCTGCACTGTTACACCTCTCCTGGATAAATAGGTATTGTAGGAGCAAGTATGTCCCTGAAAAGAGCATTTCCCTTTGGTAAAGATGTGCTGATGGGTTATGTCTGTCCCCGTATTGTATACCTCTCGGATAAACAGGTGTTGTATGGGAGAGTCTGTCCCTGAATAGAGCATTTCCCTTTGATAAAGAGGTGCTGTATGGTTGAGTGTGTCCCTGCACTGAGCACCTCTCCTGGATAAACAGATGTGGTATGGGCAAGTATGTCCCTGAGAAGAGCATTTCCCTTTGGTAAAGAGATGCTGATTGGCTCAGTCTGTCCCTGCATTGTACACCTCTCCTGGATACACAGGTGTTGTATGGGCAGGTCTGTCCCTGAACAGGGCATTTCCCTTTGATAAAGAGGTGCTGATTTGTTCAGTCTGCCCCTGCATTGTGTACCTTTCCTGGATAAACAGGTGGTGTATGGTCAAGTCTCTCCCCACATAGAGCATGTTTTCTTGATAAAGGGGTGCTGTGTGGTTCAGTCTGTCTCTGCATTGTACACCTCTCCTGGGTAAACAGGTGTTGTATGGTCAAGTCTGTTCCCAAATAGAGCAGCTCTCCTTGATAAAGAGGTATTGTGTGGTTCACTCTGTCCCTGCGTTGTGCACCTCCCCTGGGTAAACAGGTGTTGTATGGTCAAGTCTGTCCCCACATAGATCATCTCTCCTTGATGAAGAGGTACTGTAAGGTTCAGTCTGTCCCTGCATGGTGCACCTCTTCTGGATAAATAAAGGTGTTGTATGGTTGGGTCTATCCCTGCTCTAGGAAGCTCTCCAAGATGGAGGCTCTCCTGGTTCTGGGGTGTGCCTTCACTCGGCGCCTTAGCAGTGTGACTGGTCCTGTGTTGAACTTTAAGGATATAGTTCGATTTTTATTGCATGGTTTTATGGAAATATTAATTTTTCTGATAGCAACATAGCAAGGGGGTGTGGAGAGATGAAGGCATTGAGCCATGCAGGCCAGCTTTCCACTTTTAGATGCAATTGCAAGGTGTGCCTGTTTACCTGGTTATGGCAATTATTTAGCAGTTGACTTTGAGGTTTGAAACATATTTCTAGGCTGATTTTGGGCTTTTGTATTTTTTTATAATAATGGTGTGTGATGCATTTCAAAGATTTAATCTTATTTTAACATTTAATAGCTGTTTGTTTTAATGGAAATGTCTATTTTTCAGAAATAACACTCTAGTGCTTTTGATTTTTCCTGCCACTCTTCTAAGCGCCTCCCTATACGAAGAGAAGCCGCTGCATGCGTGGGTTAAAGTGTTGAGTACCGTCCCTGCACTGCAATGAGTACCTCTCCTCCATGCAGATGTGTTACATGGCTGCAGCTGTTCCCAAGTTCTGGGAGAAGAGGTGCTGCAGAGGTGCAGTTTAGTTGCACCTCGTCCTTCGGGTAACTTTGCGCTGTATGGTTGGAATTGTTGATGAGAACCCACTTCAATTTCCTGAACCCCCACTTACAAGTCATCTGTAAAATAAACGCAAATTGCAGGCACTCACCTGCTTCAGGGTCGCCTGCATGAAAATGTAAACGTCCTTGAGGCGGTGGACAAGGAAAGTGTAATAGCGAGGCAAACTCGCATTTATTCTTTCTATGGAGTCCGCCGTGTCTTGACCAGGTGCAAAACCGAGCCAGATTTCATAGGACTATGCAGGGCTTTAAGTGGGCCAGTGCTAGCCAGGGCCAAGCCCCAGCATTCTCCAGAAAGAGTTCCTGAGCCAGGGCCCTGCCGGGGCCCATTCCTGACTAGCCCCAGCCGCACTGACACCTCAGGCAGTCCGTGTAGCGGCTGCATGGTTACACAAGCTGCCTGCAGGTGTCAGCACTTCGGATTAGAAAAAAAGAAAAGACATCGCCTTTTCTTTTTTCTAAACCGAAGTACTGACACCTGCAAGGAGCAGGTGTAACCGTGCAGTGCGAGCTACGTGATCTCTATGTACTCAAACAGGAGGAGAGCTGGACTGCCAAGCTCTCCTTTTGCTTCAGAGTAAACAGTCATCACCCAGCATGCTGTGTGATGACTGTTTACTCAGAAGCAAAGGGCGAGCTGGCCAGTCCAGCCCTCCTCTTGTTTCAGGCTACAGAGACATCAGCAGCAGACAGACCTTTTATTCAAGGAGCCCGTGGTTCAAGCGTTGCCTACCATGCAGCTCCTTGAATTAAAGGGCTGCCTGTTGCGTGTGAATCGGGGCACAGTGGTGTCCTACTTTTGGTGTGCCCAGCCCCTTCTTTTGTTTAAAAGGAGGAGCTGGACGCATCAAAGGTAATAACGCCAGCGCACCCCTTCTTTTACCAGCCCCACCCTCTTAGGCGAGGGGGGGCTCTTGTTAGGGGCCGTGGCCTAAGTACAACCATGCTTAAGCCACAACCCCTAACCAGAGCCCCCCCCCTAATTTCTAATCCCATTTAAAACACTGGGACTGCCAATAGAATCCCTTTGTTGTTCGCCTGCATGAAAATCGAATGCAGGCATAAAAGGAAACAACCACCAAGACGGGGGAGCAATGCATGGCAATGATCTTATCTCTGTTCCATGCCCCCCTCTATCGGGTCAGTGCTGCAAAAAGAGATGGCACGTTAAATGGTGGCCTAAAACCAGTACGCGTCATTTTTATGCCTCCATATTTAATTGCTAACCTCAACAAGCCAGGCAGCATCGCGCACCAAACCCACCAAACTGTCCGTAGACATCAATGTGGATTGTTGAGGCCTTGTTCGCTTCTGAAGTGCTCCTTTCAATGGGACAAAAAAAGCACATTCACAATTAATATTTAGTGGAACATGGTCCATTTGGCTGACGTGCACCATTCATAGATGTGTCTGACCTGGCACTAGCTAACATAGGCGCTTTTGCTGCAAGATGACCTACAGCAGGAATGACTCAAGAAAGGCTGGACCAGCTCAATGTACATTACTCTGGCATTATGCTCTGATGAAAAGCCAGCTTGCAGCAGTTTCCTTCCGGTGTGCATGTGAAGGAAGCAATATGTGTTTCTCTCTCATCTGAAGGGAGATGGTTTGGAGAAAGCGTTTCGTGCTGCCATTTCCCGAGCTCGGCCCGTGGTGGGCTCCTAGTGCCAGGACTGACGCCCGGACTCGGCCCTGGCTCGGCCCTACCAATGAAATCTCTGGCTCCCCCACCTCTAAACCAAAGGCGTTCATGGGTCTCCTACTAAATTTGTAACCATGCACTGTGCGCGCTGGGCCATCAGGTAGCTTGGGAATAACCACCTTCAAATCTATCTAGCTCCATGCTTGAAGCACCATGAAGGAGCTATGCTTTTAACAAGATTAAATCATGAAATCATGAAGACATACTAGGATAATGAGAGTCGACTGGTGGGTGTGGTATGCAACTATGACATAAAGAAACCTCCTCGCCAGTGGAGAACAGAATTATGACAAACTATTTTGTAGGAGGCAGATGTTGTTCCATTATATAGGATGCAATATAACACAAAAAGGGACATCACAAATGCTATGAGCTGTACGGGCTTGTATTTTCAGACAGGAATACAGAAAAGAAATTACACTGGGTTCTACACAAATTTTTTGTGGTTCTTGAAACACATGGGAAGCAGTCAGCTGTTGCACCCCAAATGCACAAATGCCCCTTTTGATTAGTGGACCTACACTTGTGGGTCTTTGTGTGCAGTTTTGCACCCTCTACAAGTTGTGCTGCTTGGGTGTGGGTCAGTGCTCTGTGATCCAACCTACCTGCGAGCAAAGCTCTACGTCTGCCCAGGATCTCGAGTTTTGTGAAGCGAGATCGCCCTTTCCATGGACGATGCTGTGTTGGTTGATTCAATATTATTTGCGATACAAGCTAATAGCCACTAGATGGCAGGGGAGGCCCAGAAGAGAAGAAGACTGCTCAATGCGGTACGCCGTGTTTTGGCGCAGGTCTGTCCTATAGGGTGCAGGGTCCTGTGTGCCGAGATATTTATTTTTTAATTAAATGTATTGTCAACTGGAGCACGCGAAAATGCAGTGCTTTGGTTGACAGTATATTTAAGCAAACTTTAGCCGCTCAGCACAAGAAGCGGCACAGTGAATGCACGCTCCATGCAGAAATAGGTTGAGGTGGCCCGCATTTTATTGTTAGCAGGACTCAGCGCCCTATTTCTGCATGTAGCGCGTGCATTCAAGTGCCGCTCCATGTACTGAGCCGCGACTGTTTGCTTAACTATTCTGTCAACCAAAGCACTGCATTTTACCCTGCTTTGGCGCAGAGCCCTGTTCCCAGACTCAGGGGCTTGCCCACAACACTCACTTTTTTGTTGTAAAAATATCTTTATTAAGTGCTTAAAGATGATACAAGGGTAATAAATTCAATTCAATAAGAAGACTTTTGTGACAATTACATTACCCCCTCAAAGCAGAAGGGGTGGTTTCAGTTTTACTTTGGGCATTTGGGTGGGTACATATATATTTTCTTTTTCAGAGTCTGTGGTTTACACAATGTTCGTGTATTTGCCTGAGTAGCCTAAGAGTCTTTTTTTGGAGGATTGCCTGGGCTGGGGGTTTTACTCAGATCCCCCATCTTCCAGGCTGTCTCTGATTTCGTAGTCTCTTAGCAGGCCGTGGACCATCCTGCGGCAGGCCTCGGTTGTCAGTAGCTCATCATTGAGGTCAGGCGTTTCCTTGCGCAGAGGAGAATGTCCTTCAGGCAGCAGAGGATCCTCCAGCAGTCCTGGATTGCCTCTACTGCGCGGGTCTGTGCAAAGAGTCCATACAGCACAGACTGGTGTATAATGTCTTGGGGCGGGATGTGAGCACTCGGCTCAGTGTTCAGGGTCCTGCGCAGTTTCCTTGCAAAGGGGCATGCCCAGAAGAGGTGGTACGCTGTTTCCTCTGCCGGACACACCCTTGGGCAGCTCCTGTGTGGGCAGAGGCCCCGCCTTTACGTGAATGTTCGCACAGATAGTGCCACCCTCACCGTCAGCCAGGCAATGTCCTTGTGAATGTTCAGGAGTTTGTTTGATGCCACATTTTCCCACACCTGGGTAACTGTGGCCGCTGGCAGGTCCTCAATGGGGTCTGTGGTGTCCTGGGTCCTGATCAGGTTGTGGATAGTCCTCGGGTTCCACAATGCAGGCACCACCACTTGAAGGCCAAAATCCGCTATGAACTTTTCCATCTCCCTGTAGTACCAAGGGAGCGGGCAGTTGTACGGGACAGAGTTTTCCCACTTGTCCCAGCCCAGCCTCCTTAACACTCATGCTTTAACGAGCAGAAACAGCCAAAGGCTTGCACGGTTGCTAGAGCTCAGGGCTGGACTGGGAACCAAAAGAGGCCCTGGATTTTTTTTTCAAAGTGGCCCCATATTTCGTCGAAGGAGCGTGCATAGCGCGTGAGCCCAACCCTTCTATGAGGGGATTGCGAGTATCCCCCAAGAAGATTTTAAATAAAATTAGTCCAAATTAGTACATTTAAACCATGTTATAATCATATATGGATTTTAAAAATTCATGTTTTAAGTAAGTTCATGATCTCATAAAGTAGATCTTCAATGATAGATGGACACACCACGAGTGCAATATCAGGCTCAATAAACATAAGAAACATATCAAATAACAAATGGATTGTAACAAATGTTTTTATTAAGTAACAGAAGCTGTGAAAACTCTAGAATTGTAAAACAGCTAATAATAAATATTAAATATTCAATAGAAATCTGTGAAAACTCTAGCACTATAAAACAGCTAAAAATAAATAATTATTATTAAATATTCAATAGAAATCTGCGAAAACTCTAGAACTGTAAAATGGCTAATAATAAATAATAAATATTCAATATATCTTGTGACATTCTAACTTCAAAGCAAACAGACCAATGGTGATATCACTGCCAAGTGACTAAAAGCATCACTTCTCCCTTACCATCAGCATAAAGGCTTCCAACTGAGATTTTGAAAGATAATTAAATTGAACTTATATAAATACCACACATCCATGAAAACTGTAGACCTGTGGAGCAGCTAATATTAAATAATAAATATAAAATAATGAACATCCCTTGTAACAAGCTGCCTTTTGTAAGGCAAAACATTGAGCATCAATTTGTTTAAGGAATGTGCATAAAGGCTTCCAACTGAGGTATAGTAAGATATTGCATTCAGCATGTTATGCATACAGTATTAAATAATGTAAACCATGCAAAGCTGTAGAACTGTATAGAAGCCTATATTAAATAATTAACAATCTTTGTAACGAGCTACTTTTGGAGGCCGGATGATGAATGATTTCATCATTGTTAAGTGTCATCAAAGCATCTTTTTCAACTGACATAAGCATGAAGGCTTCCAAATGAGGCTGAGTTAGGGAACTGCAAAGTCTGTTCAAGATGCACTTGACCTTTCACAATGACCTTTCACGTGCCACCTGAGAGCAGGACAATGTCAGCGTAAGCTTGTAGGCATTAGAAAGTGATCTATAGGCTCTGCTGTACATTTTGAATCTTCGTAGCACAGTATAGCAACATGCTATACAATTCTTGCACATTTTTCATGTTGTACTTTTGTCTCTGTCCTCAGGATCGTCACCTTCTTCAGTTTGAAAAATGAGATGAAAATGGGCCTCATCTTCTTGTGCGTACAATTCATATTCTTTATCAAGAGACATTTTGAGTCTGTTCCACTTTGATGCAAAATCAAGCAGTTCAGTCTGCAATGTTTCAGTGGATGCTTCTGAATCACATCGTGTCAGCAAGCTGCTTAGTCGAGCCAGGGCATTACTTGGAAGGTTCTGCAGGATCTCCTGAAAGTTTCTGGGGTCCAAACATGCCAACTCTGCAAAGAGCAGACCATGGGTAGTGAACCGGCTCTGCAGACTTGTAATGATTTTGTCCATTGCAATATTGTACACTTCAAGTCGGGATTTATCACTGGGTAACACGATAGGTTCATCCCCTGCAGCTTCACCAGGCATCACCTTCTTTCGACATACTCGAGGTACTGGGAAGTCTTCTTCGACTACAACTTCACATTCCCTTTCCTCCAGCTTGTCATTTGACCAAATTATGAACTTCCTGTTGCATCCATTATATCACTAAAATTACGACCCTGTGTCTGTAGTTTTTCTATAGTTTCATTTACCATTCAATATGCCTGTAGCACATCCAAACCTTGTGTTTGTAAGTACAGAGATAAAGGAGTGGTATTTTTAAAAATATATAGATACATCTGAGCGGTCAAAACAGTACGGAATGAAATGAGTGACTTTGCATATGCTTCAGCCTTGTACCTAGTATCTTCATTGAAGCGATCAGATCTGGCTAACTCCAGCATCATTTCTACAACATCAACAAACATTGTGCGACTTGGGTCATTATATCTTTTGCCCACCATCTTGTTTCCCCAATTACAGATATTGAACGAAATCTATCCGGTTGGCATTTGTCACGCCACACGTTCATGCAGAGGTATGATTCACGAATAAATACACCACATGAATTCAACAGGCCAAACAGCGATATTGCAGGTATAGCCACTTTTGTGACATCCAACATTACTAGATTAAGTACATGTGCATAGCACCACACATGCATTTGGCCTGGGACTTTGCTGCTCAGCCATTTTGTAAAGCCATTGTACTGCCCTTGAATGTTGGAGGCTCCATCTGTTGAATTACCAACACAGTTTGATACATCAATATCCATTGACTGCAGAACATCACAGACCAGATCACACATAGCTTTCCCAATGGTTGATGCACAGTTTACTAGAGATATAAGACGCTCATGAACAACATCCATAATGTATCTAATTACAATAGAGCACTGATCTAAAGCATTTATGTCCTGAGTTGTATCCAGCTGTATTGAGAACATTCTAGCTTCTCTGATTTCTTCAGTAATTCCTTTTTTCAATAATGATGAAATAATATCAATGATGTTGTTAACAGTAGTTTTTGAAATCAGTGTAACCAGGCTGCCACGCCCTTTACTACCCTTTACACGGTCATGTCGGTTTTTACTAGGTTTTCCGACTTCTTCAAGGTGACTTTTTAGTAAAGGATCAAATTTGTTCAGAAGAAGAAGAATTTCCAGAAAATTGCCATGATCCAAACTTTCATCTTCTAAGGTATGGGCTGCTTCAATTGTTGCCCGATAGCTGAGACCTCTTTTGCCAATCAGTTTAATTGTTTCCACCACACGCTCCAGAATGGCCCGTTTCCTTTTCACTTCCTCTTGTTTTGCAGTTTTTTGTTTTTGAAAGAGACAGCTAAAAATATCAGCATTCTTTGATCTCATAAAGAAAGAGGTCGAACTATTGTTGTGTAGGTTGCTTCGTTCATGCTCATCAATTCTTTGATACATATGCTTTTCATCAATGCATCCTTCAATGAAAGCACTTCTGTCTGTGTTTCTGCTAAACGCAAGACACACCATGCAGAAAAAAGCTCTAGCCCTGCATGAATAAATCAACCACTGCCGCCGTTCCCCATCTTTATGTTGATATAATTTATTTGTATTGAAATGAATTGGAAGGTCTGGTTGACATGGATGGAATTTTAAAAAGGCAAGTAGGGTTTCTGATGATGGCCTGACAAACCACTGTTTCTCCTCAACATTTTCAGCTGACTCAGCATCAGCCAGTACATCAACATTGTCACGCTCTACTTCCTCAGCTTGTACGTCTATGGAACCTTCAAAAGTTGAAGCCTCTATTTCAGTTCTTTCATCACTCTGTCCTGTACCTCCAGGTTCAGTGTCATTGGTAATTGTGGCAGAACAGCTGCTTTCTGGTCTAGGATTTTCCTGAGGATGGACACGTTTTGTTGACATAAACATGTCACTTACTTTTTGATATTGGCTGGCCTCTTTTTCTAATTTCTTATTTTTCTTCCCACGCTTTTTCTCAGCTCCTCCTTTAACTTGTTTTCTTTTCCCGTCATCATCTACTTTTTTATCCATGCTGAAATCTTCCAAGATAAAAGAACATTTGTGTAATCAAAAAGCTTCCATGTTTTGGTTACTTTTAACAAAACAAGTATTACAATCAAGTCTGCTATTGGTCAGTCACTCGGGACAACTGTCCTGGCTGGGCTTCGTGCATATACTGTTCTGAATTTGTGTAAGGGAAAGCTGAGTTCAAGCCAAAAGCTGGACAAAGCTCGAAACTTGTAAGTTGTAAGGGCAAGTACAGGTTTTGGACACAGTCTTGATTTGGACATACTGACACAGACTATCCTTAGTTTTCTTTAGGTAGGGAAATAAAGCTTGAGATTAGAAAGCTAAATCTGTTGTCTGTGTCTTACTTCATTGTGCCTTCACAGCGCTCAGACAGTTACACACTCATTCATGTACCCACTAACTTACCCAAATATCCATCCACCCACTTATCCCCCCTCTCTATTTTCCCTTCATTTCATCGCATTATTGCAACTCCTATGGGACCTCCTAACAAAGCTATGGGTTTGCCTGCACGATGAGTTACATCTTTATATTAATGTCAAAAATGGCTGGTCAGTACATTTACAAAGAGGAGGATAGCTCAGCGGCAACGTGCTCGCCTTGGAAACAAGACGACACGGAGCAACACAGGTTCGATCCTCGGGTCCGTGCTTAGAAACCTCTGGGTATTAAGCGTATTATAAATAACATATCATATCATCATATCATAACCAGGTCTAACGTATATGCAAGTTAGCAAGCATGATGTAAATTGCATGGATGCAATGTTGTGGGCACATACAGTTAAAAATGCTACTTATATAAAGGGAATGTAAAACGTAACTTTAAACTTCTCTGCAAATGATTTTCCCCATGTCTACTGTCAGATCCTACAGACACATGATGCTGTCAATTAGCACATTTTTCTGCTGCTTGCCTTGATGATTATAGAGCAACATCGCAATTTTGAAAGGCAATATTGGGCTTTGCTTTCCAAAGAAAAAACACCCACCCATGGTTATGCTAGGATTCAATATAAATGACAACAATTGGGAGCGTAATGTGATTGGTAACGTGCAAGGTATGTTTGAAAAATGCAAAGGCTTACGGTCAGAAATGTTCACCGGTGTACACCGCAATCTGTGTTTGAGCTGTTGTGACACAGGCACGTGATCAGAAAATGGCGTCACCAGCAGTTACCTCAGACCTCGGGCTACGGGCATCAACCATGAACGAGAAGCGCTGGGGAGGAGACAATCATGGTTGCACGAAATCCTGCGAAGAAATTAAAAAGAAAATGAATGAAGGTTCACTGGTCCAACCCCCTATAAAACATTGTATACATGATGTCATAGTTCACACACACTCTGCAACACACTTTTCGGCTGTGCACAAACAACGATAAAAACCATACGCTCTCTCATGCAGTGCCTGGAAGAGTTGACTGCGATGAGTGGTTCAAGCCTGTGCTATAGGGGCACCTGATGCAGTGCAGAATTAGTGGGACGTCCACTGCAGTGCTGTTTGTCGTTACAACATTTGGCCTATGCCTACCAACTTCCTAGTTTGGTAAAAGTGGGTCACAGTTTGATGAGTTACTTCACCATACAGCTAGTAGTTTTGACTAGTGGTGTTGAATAAATAGTCCTTAAAATGCACAATTTGCATCACATTTTATCAAAAACCTCCCCGTTGGGTACTACTCAAACAGTCAAGACCATTTTATGCCCCGGTCCGACACTGGCTGAGTGCATGAGCGCCAGTGTACAATCACCGACAGAATGTCAGCCTACATCCAGAACCTCCAAGTGAGTTTGCTAACTTTGGCGGAGGAGCCTGGATGGGATAGCTCAGTGACCTCGCTCTTGCATAGTGGGGTGAGGGTTGGTAACTTGGGAAGGGCTGCAGCCTCATGCAGGGATAGATCACACCTCCCTGACTGTGAGAGGTGAGGAAAGGGCTGAGGCCATGACGAGCCAGCCCATACACTTCACCACAAGCAGAGGGTGTTTCTGCCCTCAAACAGCCATCGTGCAGGTGAGCAGGCCTACAGGGCGGGGCGGCACACGGGGAGCTTGCAGGTTTTGTGGTTACTTAGAAGATAGAAGATTTTTCTAGTCAACTCTGCACTGGGGTCTCCTTAATCGGATTTGTAATGGGTTTTCTGGATGCCATAGCGGATGGAACCACCCACATGGCAGGATTTGGACCCTGAGCCCCCATGTGAGGTGGCGAGCACAATGGCGGGGCACTAGATCAAATGAGATCTGGTGGTGTGTGGAGCGCGCAGAAGGATGTACTCGCACAGGAGATCATCTTCATAAGACATATTTCATTATTATGAACTACTGTTTGTTTGCTTATCCATTTGTTGATATTATAATATGTAATAAAAATTATGAAACCAAAACAAAAAAAGTGAATTTTGGAACATAAGAATGACCACCAATTTCTCAAACGTGTCTGTGCTAGTAATTCAAACGTGCATTCCTTCGGAGCATGCAATGCACGCTGGGTATGGTGCTCATTTCCTCTGTCAGAATAGTCACCCTAACAGTAAAATGTGTGCAAAGCATGAGACATATATACAGCTTTGGACAGTTTAATTGTTTAAGTCTGGGCTGTTGAGCAAAGGATGACTTTCCGATGCAGTCTCTGAGAACGTGTGCCAGGCCCGCAGGAAATACAGTTTTTGCAGGAACACAGCTCCCTTACGGTCACTTCCTCCCTTTTGCAAACTTAGAGAGAAACTGAAACCCACATAATCCAATGTACATTTGAATACCGCGCTCAATGTCCTTTGCGATCATGATGATGCAACATATTCAGTCCTCTTGTTCTCTATTTGCTTGGTCATACTGTACACACTGCTTCAATCATCACAAGCCAAGCCTCCACTTCCATACCAACAACCACCCAGCCATCCCCAGCTCTAATGTCCATCTCTAACCTCACATGACATAAGACAGCCCACAGGCGATGTAGCCAGGCCTAAATGCGCCTATATCCTGACCTGCAACCCCCTCCTACTTCAGCACGAGGTTTGCTATAGTGCTCTACTGCTGCAATGCACCCCTGTCCTTCTACCCCTGGTGCACACACACACAACTCAGCTGGTTGTGTTACAGCCCCATAACTACGGCACCACACACACCATCACAGACACACATCCATATACACAAACACCAGCACCCTTCACAGCACCCAGGTGTCCTTCAAGTAGGAATTCATTCAATCTACATCATGCCAGGAAAAGGCGTTATATGGATGTGTCACCGCCCTGGTGGGTAGCAGGCTAATGCACCACGTCTGGATGAGTTTTTCATGTCTCGCAACATGTAGTCGTATCCAGGGACGGGACCGCCACCCATTTCTGCTGCCAGAGATGCAACTACGGAAGAAAACTTTGGATTGTAGACTAAATGCTGCCTGAGTTTCTAAGCACTATGAAACTGAAGGAACTATCCCGTCTGGCGGAGTTACTGCCACGAAATGCAACTGCATTTGCTTTGGAAGTCGAGATCTCTTCAGACTCCTATCCCGCCTTGCGGCACTGATGTGCCTTGGACCTCAGGTTGATCGTTGCATGAACTTCAAGGAGCTATAGTCCTAAACTTGCAGACGGGGCCATAGGTGAGTGACTGACTGCCCTTGGGGGTAAGCAGAAGTTGCACACTAATTGTTGGCCACGCCATGTTGCTGCGCTTGGGTGACAAACCTTGCACGCTTCCTGCTTGCTGACAGGGAACATTTCTAGGGGCTAAAATCCTAATATTGGCGCAAAAGAACAATAGATGCGTCACTGCTTCAAATGGTACTGTTTGGAGATTTAATACAAAGAGATGTGTGGGTTACAGAATTACAGTTACAAAGTGGCCGCCAAGTTGATGGCGAGGGCCTCGCTGACAGTGACAGGCTTGGGCTGTGTTGTGTACATAGACTGCACACAAGTCGCCCCAATCCTGATAGAGACACGCCCTCCTTGTGTCAGTTACTGTGTACACAATGACTAACTTGGATGTGGGCAGCTGCGTTTGCGTCGATAGCTATAGCTCTCGAAAAAGCATTCAAGCACTAGGAAGGGTATATTTATTTTCTTTTTACACTCCCACACAGTGCTGTTAAAAACACAACCTCACCTGCCATCTTCGAAAAAAACAGAAATATATCAGGATGTGTTTTGGATTCCCTCTGATCGACCCCGCCTCCACTGCATCGCAAGATAGGTAGTGAATTAAATGTAAGTGTTCATTGTTGTGCAATCTCCAACGAGCTGTGAAAAAAAGCAAAACATCTCCCCTGTGGAACCACACATAGGAATGAGCCCGGTGCTAATTATAAGCTAATAAGTAGCAGGAGGTTGAATGCGAGGGCAGGGGCAGTGTGGGGGCGAGACCTTCTTCAGAGCCTATCAGGAGCAGGTGACGTCGGCAAGAGATTAATTGGTGCCAGAAGTAGCGAGGCGCACTACTGCGCGAACATGGGACTGAAGGTGGAAAAAAGAGACCAGGCCGCTTGATAATGTTAAAAGAAAGAAGTGGTAGGATTTTTCGCAAATAAGAAAACGAATCATATGTACGGTGTCCAAGTGGCCTGAATTACACTTCCACTATTGATGGAGAACGAGTATGCGCATGTCCTTTGCTTCAGATAAATCCACATACAGGAACCTCGCAAAGGGGCGTCTCGTGGTCCCTAGGTGACCTTGGGGCTTCTAAAATAAAAAGGCAGTGTCCATAAAACAGTGTGCGGTTGATAGATGAGACATTATGTCAGCACACTTATTTCTAAGTGTATTTGGCTAAATCACACAGATAATAATAGCGATTGAAAAGCATTATTGTATTCAAGACTGATTCAAGACTGATCCGAGACATAGGTTCGGCAGAAGCAAGAGTTAAAGTGATTTTTATTTTGTTTTAAAGTTAGGGGTGGGGGCTCATGGGGCTGGCTCAGAGCGATAAGTCACCTGGAAGGATAGGCACACACTACCCCAGAGGCAGACTACAGAGAATCAGGGGAGGGGAGAGGTGTATTGCTAGTGTGGGATCTTCAAATATGAAGAGCTTGCGGGTTTCACTGCAGGCGAATATTGTCAGGATAAATTGGTATCGAAGACAGGGCCTAAATGGAAGACCCAACATACATTTGAGAGGATCATGATCAGGGATGAAGAGTACATGTATGGGCAGGGGCGTCGTAAGACACCTTATGGGGTGTCACTGTGCACATAGAGGGTGCCCATAAGGCTAATTCAGGGGTTTCATAACACAGAGGTTCTACAATGCCCATGATACAGGAGCTCCCATTTTTGCAGAAAACACACAGTGGGCCTGATTCATGGACATTTTTGCACAGTGCAAAGGGACTTTTCACTGGTGCAAAGTGACTTTGCACTGCCAACAAGCACCCTGATTCACCCCTGTCTTTTTGCCGTGCAAAGTGACTTTGCACGGAAAAAAGACACTTTGCACTGTTCTGTGAATCAGGGTTTTTCTTGGCATTGCAAAGTCACTTTGCACCAGTGAAAAGTAACTTTGCACCACTGAAAAGTGCAAAACATTCATTGAATTAGGCCCAGTGTGTCTATAATTTAAAAGCAGTCCACACATATACATATAGGTGCTTTTCAGAGCGCAGATCGGCTGCTCTTCTTTTTCAGTACAGGGGTTACAAGATGTACATCTAGGGAACATTCTTAAAAACTAATGCAAATAAAACAGCTGAGATAATGCACTTTTTTATTTGCATTAGTTTGAGAAATGGGCAGGTCACCATATTCTCAAATGCACCTCATTCTCAAAGGTATCTCATCACTTGTGCCAAAATATGTACTGACAATCTGACTGAGTCTCCAAAGGGCCCGGGCAGAGCTTTATAATGCACATACTGGCCTTCAAACATATAGGTAGTGGCCCCACATCTCACAACAGTGCATATAAGGCCTCCTGGGGGCCCAATCACATACAAGGACTGCCCAACACATATAGGTTCCATCAGCACTACAGGAGACTCTGCATTACACAGGAGCCCCTCAGATCACACGGGGGCCACTCAGCACACACTATGCACCCCCCATACATGGCCTTATTCACATGCGGGGGTTGGCCCCTCGGCACATAACATGTTGATCAGTCCATTATCAGCGCATGCAGGACTCATCAACACTTTTAAAGAGTGCTTTGGTACATGAAAGGCCGCTGCACATACAAGCCCCCCTCAGCAACTACAGGCCCATCAGCACACAGTGGAGCACCACTCATACAGGCAGGTATAGGCCCTTGCCACACTGGTAGAGGCGCATAGATGGGGCGGCGTTACCCCATACTGCAAAACAATACCAGGACGCGAAAGAGGACAGGACAGCGTTGCAGTGGTAAGTGGCGACATGGGAGGGAATAGGCAGGTAGGCAGGGAATGGTCTGGGAAGTGGAGGGGGGTCAGGTAAGGAGAGGGTGGATGAGTCATGGGAGTTCCACATAGTTCCCCCAGATAATGAAAGCGGGGAGGCCTGTGAAATATTGGTGGGTGCTGGTGGTGTCCCCCAGAGTGTTAGCAAGTGGCATAGGTGGGTGGGAGAACAGGGAAAGGAGGGAGATCTTTTTTCCAACTCCAGTTGCACAAACATTTAAGCACAATGGATCTTTTTTCACCCATCACATAGAACCGAATGGGAAACTATGCTTAGAGGGGCCCAAAGCACACATTGGGCCCCATGAAATACAAGAGCCACTCAGCATGCACAGAATCTCCTCACAACATTCAAAGGTCTGCCAGCACATAAAGGGGCCCTTCAGCACAAAAAGGGTCTCAGCACACACACACACAGGGGCCTCTTGGCACACATTGGGTCCCATCTCATATACTGTGCATATTCAGGCTACACAGCACAACGAAGGCCTCTTCTGCCCGTAAGAGAGCTGGTCAGCACACATGCAGGTCCTCATTGCACACGCATGACACCTCCACCCCGCCCCCATAGAACATACAGTGCCAAACGCCACAAAAAGGGCCCCTTAGCAGTTACCTCAGCAGAAAGAGACCTTTCAGTAAAGGGGTGAGTGACCCTGTAATTCAAAGAACAATGAGGAAGGATTACACAAATAATAACAAATTGCTCTTTTATTCTCTCTCCCTATCACACTCTCTCGCTAATATAGTCCCACCTCTCTACTTCACTCTCTCTCTACTGCACTCCCTCTTTAACACACTCCCTCTGCCTCTAGCCCACTCTCTGTAACCGCTCTTCTTTATGTGTACCTCGCTCTCTTCACCACACACTCTACACCAATCGTTCTCATCTCACTCTCTCTTCCTCTCCTGCACCCTACTTTCCTCTCACTCACCCTTGTATACATTGTGCCAAGCAATGCACATTCATGCGCCCTTTACTGGCAGCACCCTTGTTGTGACACCCCCTTGCTCCCTGTCTCTCTTACCACCTCGAACAGAGCCCATGATATCATCTGATGATAAAGCATTTATAACGCGGCTATACACAAATGTTTCAAGGCGCGACCAGGCAAAGGGGAGAAGAGAGGTAAGACAGAGACAGCGATCTCATTACCATCCTATGCACCCTATTTTTTTCTCTAACCCTGTTGACTTTTGAACATTGGGTCTTTTTCACCATTGCAGTTAAAGCTCTCTTTTGCACCTTAGCTCTAACTCGCATACACTCAACAATTCATAAGAAACAGTCAACATATTTCATCTAGTAAACTCAGTCATTCGGCGTGTTACACAAATCAAAGAAATAAAATAAGTCAATAAAGGAAGCTAGGTTATACCCACACTACAACATTCATAATAGCAACGCCAACTTATCATTTCCAATTGTAAACGCTGGATATTCAGAACCCCCCCAAATATACGATGTCCAAAAGCATTTGATAGAATGCTAGAATGACAGCGGATTGACATAGCCAGAATATAACCAGAACACACGACAACTCAGGAACATGCCGCGCATCTCAAACACAGCGGACTGAGCAAAGCAAAGCAGAATTGCAGCTGCTCTCCCAAGGCAACGCAGGGCCCGGTAGCATACCTCGCTCTGACATCATTCCTTCCCTAATGCCACCCACCCTTCCCTCAACAGAAGGCCATGTGCCATATAATGCCAAATGCAGGCCCCGGCAGCATAACTCTGTCTGACATCATTCCTTCCCTAGTGCCACCCACCCTTCCATCAACAGAAGGCCATGTGCCATATAATGCCAAATGCAGGCCCCGGCAGCATATCTCGGTCTGACATCATTCCTTCCCTAGTGCCACCCACCCTTCACTCGAAAGGAGACCAAATGTAGGCTGTCACTACTTGTACTCAAGCAGTGGGTCCAGAAGGCGCTGTCACTGATTGATGCCAAGTCGTGGATCATGTATTCAGCCAGGTTTAATTAGTGCAATGGTGTTTGATATGCCAGGGCACTCAGTGAGAATATGTCTCACGGCTTCCAAACAGTTGGGATGTTTACAGCCACCGCAAAATTTTTCACACCGCATCATTTTTAGAGCAGGGACTGAATTTGCCAAAACAAGCAGACGACGTAATGGAAATAACAGTATAAATCTACAGGGGTTTCCCGAGGGGCAGACGCTGTGGCTGGCATGCCCGGAGTATACAGCATGTATGGAACGTGATGGTGAGATTTAAGCCCCAGCAAGCGTGTGTAATTATTTCTCTTGTCCCAGTCCCTTAGTTTCATTTCAAATTCTTTGCAAAGCTTTGGCCCTTCGGGTAACTCAAGTCTCGCTTTAGAGACCAATGAGTCACTTATAGCTCCCGAATGTACTGTACGCATATAGCGTATGTTCCCCTGCTCTCCACATCATAATGCCAGTCGCCCCAGCAGTAAGACACGGACGCTGTGGGGTGCTCTAAACCTTCATTTGGTCATGTTTCATGCTTAATATCGTGCTGGCCGGGTTTCAAATCGATCCTGTGCTGGGGTAGCCAGTCCCCCTACTTTCAGAGAGTGAGTCTACAGCAGTGGAGGCTAGTGACTTTGAAAGGTGGTGGGGCGTACATTTCTCTGGGCGAATTTTGGAGCGAGCAAGCCCAACTTACATCAAGAGGTGTGCATGGAGGACGTTCTCCCACCGTGAACAATTTTGAAAAATTGGTTCTATTGTGTATGCATAAAGAAATTGATTATATAGCTATCCAGAAAAGATATATCAGTAATATATCTAATATCCAGTAGTTTCCTAATGAGTGCTGCCATTTTATTGAGCAGCTTGATAAGCCAAAAAATTAAAAGTATGCTCTGGGATAAAATGCTCAACGGACGTGGCACTAGAATTGCAGGATGTTTTTGGGTGTCACACCACAAAAATAAGCAAGCACAGATTAAAGAAATCAAATGGTGTATTTAAGATTAAGAAACGTGTTTCACTGTGCAAATGCCTTTTCATTGTTACATATTAAACTGGAAGCGGAGCATTTAGCAAACAGTGCTGCCAGCATGTGAGAAGCCCATTTTTAAGAGAGATGGCCCCTGACCAAAAGATATTCATAATCGTATCCCATATTTACCCTGAAAAGACAGGTTAAGCCAAGAAAAGAGACTGTAAAACATGACGTGATTGCTGGCTGGTCACTCAGAGGAGTACCTTTAAGCCTGTTGGAGTGTCCTTTGCAGGCGAGAGCAAACCACCAATTATGGATATAATATTCACCGTTCCTTTCCCCCACCCCTGGGGATATCCATGGACCTGAACAATGAAAGATACACTGGGACGGGGAAGAGGGGTGTCGGTTCTTAGTCCTGCCAGATGAGGCTGTTGCATGGAGTTGCTTGTGTACCTAGACTTTGGTATGCTTCTGTGCACACACGGTTGCCTCCCTCATCCTCTCCCGCTCCCCCATGTCCCACCAAAGGCTAAGTGCACTCAATAACAGCCTGCATAAAACATCATCACGCTCTTTAAACATAAGCCATAAGTCACCTGTACAACATGTACCCGAGATAAGGGCCGTAAAAGGAGAATAGAGGCACAGACACGGCCCGGATAAATCACTCACCAACAGTGTGTCATGATTCATGACTTACTCAAAGTGTGTCTGGAAAGTAGTGCTGGTATGATATGGTATGATAGGTTATTTATAAAGCGCTTAATACCCAGAGGTTTCTAAGCGCGGACCCAGGGATCGAACCTGTGTTGCTGCACAATGCGTTACACTAGCAGGTAGCACTGGCAATGTGTGCACGTTATTCTCCCCCTCTTTTGTGTAGCTCTCGTTGCTTGCTAGGCAGGTGTGATGCATACAGACCCCACATGTACTCAAACAGAAGCACTGGCCAGGGCAGGGGGTCCAAAGATGCTCCATTTCTACCTTATCCTGTCATCCACGTTCTTCTTGCACACATCATTGGCTTTGGAAACAAAACTTGTAATATTGGCCAAGTGCTGCTGTGGATATATTCGCCTGGCAGGCATCACTCACCTGAGGGGAGCGCATTAACACTTGTATTGCTGGCAGCTCTTGTTTTTTCTAGACGAGAAGAGCGATGTTCCGGCAAAAGAATAATGGTGGGATGGCAGCTTCCGTGGCCATTCCCAGAAGAATGTAAATTCTCAGGACCCCCCACACACACACACACACCCCCACACTGCGCCAGCGCTCCGCCAGGCGGGTCCTGACCTCCGCCACGTCTTCATGCATGGCAAGTGAGTGTACTGGATTTCAGAAGGCAGGCCAGAATAATGCGACTCACAGCGCTATGTCTCGAGTCAGTCATTCATTCTCCAGTCTGGTGCAAGGACAGCCTAGTATTTGCTCCAGCGGCAGAGTGCGGGCGCTTAGTGAGGAGGGTGACGTCCCCCAGGGAGAAGGTCCCTGCTGCCTGCTACATGTCAGACACTGGAGGTCAAGTGCAGCTTATTACTGAGCTGCAATTGTAAACATGCATCCCATAATCCCTTAATTATCCAGGCTTTGGGAGTCTGCAGAGTCGGTTTTGTCCACGGCCCAATAACAGGGCTCTGGGGAATTATTTGAAGGCTGGCCAGGCAGCGCAGCAGGTTTACTTTACTGACCATCTCACACTGCACGTTGATCAGGGCACAAGTCAAGGGTACACGTGGGGGGACGCAGTCCCCCCCCCAGCTAAAATGAGAAACATTGAATGTCTTCTTTGAATTTATGCATTAAAGCCGAGGATCGAACTACAGTCGTCAGAGTAGTAGGCTGGACACTTCACCAGTGCACTATATAACTTGATGAAAAATAACAAATGACTAAAGGTAAAATGTCTCATTTCGGTACTGCAAGTCCCAGAAAAACATTCGTATTGCTTCAAAAAACACTATTAGAAGAAAAAAATCCTCTCTGGCTTTAGCTTTGGGTGTGTGTTGTTTTTATGAAAGGCAAATGCCATTCGTCCTGTGCAATTTGGCTGGTTTAATGAAATATGCATATTTAACATTGATATGCTAATTTATGGCAACGTCACATTCCCTTCCATTTGTTGATGAGTCCCCCCACTTACATTTTTAGGACTTGCCCCCTGACGTTGATGATATGTATCTCGAGTTGAGATACATATCATCAACGTGCAGTGTGTGTGTCTCGCTTCTTACCTGAGGCTGACAATCCATCGATCTTCGGGCTTGCCGTTGCTGGGCCTCATGCAGCCCGGACCAGCTGCCTGCCTGCAGTGCCTGCTAATGTGTGCACTGCACTCTGTGCCGCAGGCTGGGCTGCAGGCAGGGCACGTGCCGTTTCAATCTGGTGCCCCAGCCGAGGAGGCCCTGCGCAGGGGCGGGCCCGGCCCAGCCCAGCTGCTGGGAAGGAAAGAAAAAAAATGACGGTGCCTCTGCAGGGCACGTGCCGAGCGGTTCCTATCTGGTGCCCAGCCAGCCCAGGGGGCCCTGCGCAGGCGTGGGCCCAGCCCAGATGCTGTGAAAAAAAAAATGACTGTGCCTCTGCCTCGGTCAGTGGTGGCAGTGGTGACAGCCAATTCAAGGCAAACCACCCAGGCGGAGCCGAGAGGACGCGATGTGTAACACATGTATCCTTCCGCTCAAAAAGAGGCCCTACAGGCCAGAGGCCTACCGGGGGATGTCCCGGTATCCCGGTGGGGCAGTCCAGCCCTGCTAGAGCTGGCCAGACTGGTATGTATGTCCTGCAATGTAGAGACATGTTTTTCTTAGGGGGAGAAATGTGACCAATTGAAGCTGCAGACCCCAACTTGCATTATTCTCTCAAAAGGGTTTTTTACTGAATCACAATAAGACATTATTTAAATGTAAAATTCTGGACATACTTATGTTCCCATAATACTCTTTGCTTTCATGCAAATTGGCAGGATTGGGTTCTAGGAAAAGATACTGCATTGCATGACATGGCCTGGGACCACGTCCATTGGCCCTGCCCAATGCTCCCCCACAGCCACACCCTTGGAAGCAGGAGTGGGTTACCCCAATACATTTTTACCAGCAACGGCTTACAATACATTTAAGTAAAACATAAATATCTCAGTGCGCCTAAAAGGAATCTGCGCCAGAAGCACCACGCCAAAACAGTCGGCACCAAAAGCGCTCCGCCGGAATGTCTGGCTTCGAGTTCAATGTGCTGCATGTCACATGGGCAGGCCGTTAGCAGGAGGCACGTCACATGGAAACCTATTCGAAGGCTGCAGTGGTCCTAGATTAAGGCAGTTTGAAATATGTCAGTTTCAGCTGCCGCGCAACAACAGATGACAAAAACCCAGCGAGGTAAAGAACGGATATGTTTTTCCCATTTCTCTCCTTTGCTACTGGCAGTGAAGGCTGGACCCGGCCGCAGAGCACCAGTATTAATAAACACGCCAATGTATCAATGTAAAACAAGCATTGACAAAACCAATAGGTACTGGCTATTCATAGGGTGACCAGATTTTGAAAATAAAAAACCGGGACAGGGCATCGACATAAAAGTAGGACTGCCATTTGAAAGGGACTGCCTTGAATACCCATCAGTAGTAGGGTGATGAGGGCAGGGGACAGGGGGTCTGGGTCCAGTCACTCCCTGCAAATAAACTTTAAAGATTTGGTTGTGACTGTAAGCATGTTGAAAACAAAGCAACTTTTGCTCCGATTACTATTTTAGGTCTTGCTAATGGAGCCCTTACATGAGCAGTCCGACTCTGTGGGACGATCACTCAATGTCCATTGCTGCTCACCAAAAGGTCATGAGTTCCAGGCTATCTCTGGACAGCTTAATGTAAAATAGCTAAGCCATGCTTACATAATTTAGCTTATAATTCTGCGATAAATGGACTTTTAGAGCACACCTGTGATTCTATCAATGGTCATTCTGCCTTTTCACAAAACCGGGACGGGCGTTTTTAAAGGGGGGCAAGGGCCCTGCAAAACCTGGACATCTGGTCACCCAGGCTAATGCCATATGAACAGTCACGTCATCAGAAAGACTGTTATAGTCAGTACATGTAACGTACACCATCAGATGCGACTGTGTTGCTTTATATGTCAAGTGCCGGCTCAAATGCCAAAATAAGGCAATCACCCGGCCGGTAAGTCACCATATGTAAGGTGCAGCTTCACTCTAATGAAACTAGGACTTGGCGCCGGGCATCATACACACCAGGAGCAGCAAGGACCTGGTAATGCCATCCCATGTCTGGCAAATCACCATGTGCTACCATCATATGTAAAACGCAGCCATAAAGCCTCAACAATGCCACCATAGGTTGGGTAAAGAAGTCACTGTATGTATTAGCCACATAACTGCTGCCAGCATAGGACCAGTGCAGCTACCAATGCCCCACTTGTATCATGCTCAGCACTTGGTAAATGATTTAGAGCCTGTGCAAGAGAAGAGAAGCTCCCTTTGGGCATGAGACATGTTTTCAGTTTTGTAAGAGTCCTTCTGGGTCCATGAACACAATGGACCAATCCCATCCCGCTTAAGAGGCTTAAACCAATGGTAGCAACTTCTGGCAAGCTGTTTTAGGAGAAGGGTGATTGGTGGGTTATGTTCTTGGATTTTGGCATTTTGGGGGACATTATGTTTGCATGTGTATTGATCTGGTTGTTTTCTTGTTCCAACACTTGGTCGAAAACTATTTTTCGGGGTGCTGACTAAAAGTAGTTTTGAGTGTGGATTGTATGCATAAAAATTAGAAAACTTAATATGATAAGGCTTCACATTTGTGTAGAGGGCCATAAAAAGATATGTAGAAGCCTGTGTAATGTATATTACAGGGCCCGCGGTAGCAGCCGTGTAGTTATGGTTAAGTTGCTAAACTCATAGGAAGAGCACTTTTTCGGCAGCTTATAACTTCGCTCCCCCTGGATGAATTCTCACCAAACTTTGCAAATAAAATTATATGGCCCACTCTGAATATTTATGCCAACTTTGGTGAGGTTTCGTACAGGGGGGAGAAAGTTCTAGGGGGGGGACATCATTTTTTTTCTCCATAGAATGAATGGGGAAAAACTTTGCGCACGGCTACAGGCCGAACGGCTGGACAGATTTGCACCAAATTTGCAGCAGGAGCTGGGGCTTGGGTCAGAAAACATGCTTTTGTGTCTTTGGTGGGAATCCGACCAGTCCTTTTGTTGCAAACAACTGAAATGTATGTCTCTAAAAATGAGTGCAGAGCGGACCCATTTCCCTGTTTGCTCCGTGGACAGAAGTATCATTGGCTTGCAGTACGACGTGCTGTCGGAGAACTTTGGACACAGCCAGTGGTTGGCTAGAGGGAAGCGTGCTGTGAGTGATCATTTTTTGGAAAACTCTGCCATGGTGTATCTGCACACTATGCAGTGGTGGAAGGGTCTGGAAAATGTACCATACACCATGTGTTTGCAGCAAGAAGGGAGGGAACGGGTGGGGGCGTGAGAAGTGGTTCATGCGACATATGTACATAGGTGGAAGAAGACAGAGGAGTGCCTGCAGTAGTCGTGCGTATTGTGTCAATCCGTGGGTTCCTAGACAGGCAAATAGTTTGTTTGGTGATTGGAGGCAGCTGTCCTAGCAGCCGGATAGCTTCTGGCGCGATCTGTTTGCGGCGACCTCTTTTCGTGCTGAGTTTTGGGTTAGGTGAATTTTAGAAGGTGAGTGAATTGCACAAAACATCGGTTTTGGTTGTGCTCTGCGGATTGAATGCGGTAGTTGGCACATGGTGGCATGTATGGGTGAATGAAGTAGCGGTGAGTCTGTGGAAGGGTTGTGTGCAGATTGGTTGTAGTAGGGCCAGTGTTGCGAACAGAATGTGGGTAGGTTCGCAGTGACACAATACTTTGTGGATGGAAGTGGGTACGGCCATAGTATGTGAATGAAAGTACATAGGGGTGCAGGAGAGAGTGTTTTCTTTCGACATTATGGTAACTGTTGCAATTTGTTGCTGCATAGCTCCATGGTGGTGCGCAGGTTGGGTAGGAGTGCTGGTACCAGTGGTGTGTATGTGGATTGTCGTAGTTGGTAACATGGTGAAATGCAGGGTGGCATAACGTTGCCGTGGGTGTGATCAAGGCCTAGACTATTGGGTTCATGGCCGTAGGTCATGCACTCAAGAGCATAGGGCTTGAGGATACCCACGGCACTAATGCATTTTTGACTTTGCATCAGTTAGAGGGTGGTGATCTGTAAGGAATGGTTGTGGAGAACATTTCAGATGCCATAGAGCAGCAGAAGTGAGCTGCCATGCGTGTATGTTTGCTTTCGCAGGTGAGGTCACTGTTAGAACATGGTCAAGTTTTTGATGTGTGGTTGGAGATGGTGCAGTAAAAAGTCATGCTGTGTGGGCACTGGGTGCAGTGTTTGCATACTGTCAGAATTGAAGAGGGTATGGTTGAAGTGCAGTTTATATGTGCTTGGTTACTATGCTGTGTGCAGATTTGCTGAAGTAAGCCCAATGGTCTGAAAATGTTGTGGTTAGGTTGGCAGTTTCACGTGAATGGCTGTGGGTAGGGGTGGTGGTGGTATGTTTGTGGATTCTGCTAAGTGCTACCTGTTTTCGTGAATGGGTGTTTTATGGTGTGGGGGAGTTGGGGTGCAGTGCTGCTACCTACCAATGTTACGTTTGTGCATAATGGTAGCTGCCCACAAGGGCGCATGTACGGATCCACAGTGGTGTGCTGGGTGTGGGCAAGGGTGGACTGTTGTGTGCATGGCCAAAGGTGTGTTGGGTGCGCCTCAGGATCTTTGAGGATGCTGAAATCGTGCATTCTTTAGCAGACGTTTCTGGTGGAGGGCCTTTGGAAGCAAAGGGGCCGTGCACTGAGAGTGTTGAACGGTAAATATGGAGTGTTGTGACATGTTGACATGCATGGTGGCATTACCTAGCCGTGGGTCTGTTCAAGGTCTAGACTATTGGGTGCATGGCTGAAGGCCTGAGGCCATAGGCCATACACTCAAGAGCCTAGGACTTGATACCCACGGCAGTAATGCATTTTTGACTTTGCATCAGTTAGAGGGTGGTGACCTGTAAGGAATGGTTGTGGAGAACATTTCAGATGCCATGGAGCAGCAGAAGTGAGCTGCCATGTGCTGTATGTTTGGTTTCGCAGGTGAGGTCACTGTTACAACATGGTAAAGTTTTTGATGTGTGGTCGGAGATGGTGCAGTGAAAAGTCATGCAGTGTGGGCACAGGATGTGCTGTTTGCATACTGTCAGTATGGAAGAGGGTATGGTTGAAGAGCGGTAAAGGTTTTGATGTGCGGTTGGAGATGGTGCAGTGAAAAGTCATGATATGATATGATATGGCATTTATAACGCACCTATGCACAAGTGTGGGCAGTGGGTGCAGTGTTTGCGTACTGTCAGTATGGAAGAGGGTATGGTTGAAGTGAAGCTTATATGTGCTTGGTTACTATGCTGTGTGCAGATTTGTTGAAGTAGGCCCAATGTTGTGAAAATGTTGTTGTTAGGTTGACTGACTGCCGCTGTCAATAGACAGTAACTCAGTACCTCACATCTATCTCTGTTACGGGTGCAAGGAAAAGGATCAAGCAAAAGTAGGCGGCATTAATGAATAAGGCTAGAGACCGAAGAAAAGCAAATAAGTCTTTATTTGTAAAAGTACATATTTCCAAAACAAAGGTGTCACTAAATAGTGGCATGCATTGTCAATTTCACTTTTAAGTAAAAAAAGGGTCATGTTTTTCAACTGCTATTGCCATAATTAGGATAAGAGATATATAGCTTTGTTATGTGCAGTTTATGAATGATGTACACTGCGAAATCAATTACTTCTGGGCAACCCTGATTTTACAGATAAGCCACAGTGAGATGAAATGATTTTCCCAGGATCACACACCTTGGTAAGTGGTGAAGCTGGGATTTGAGCGCACTCTGCAATTTCCTCCTTTGGTCACTTCTCTTCTGAGATCATGCCTTTATAAATATTTACATTTTGGTTTTAAAAAATCGCCAAAATGACTGGGCTTCATACAGGTGTCTTGCAGATAAATAACATGATAAACGAACCTGGCAACCTACACATACTCATAGAAACACGTTAAGAACATATAATATGACTGTAGCTTTATTTTCCATATTCTGAATGGAAGCTGGCAAACACCACAATGCAAGGTAATGTGAGCCTGTACTTTGAGAACTTAGAGACACACAACTAAATAAATTGTGCAATAGAGTTACCTGCCTTTTGTCATTGTTTGCACTGAGTAATAGAGAGTAGGGCTGAGGTAGGAGAGGACAAACTTTAGCGGCAGACAGTGGAAGAGTTTAGGTAGCACAGGATATATACATTGATATGAAAAAAAATTGATAGAGTCCCTGAAGGATGGACGGGAAAGAACAGGGGAGAACAAGGGGGATCATTTTGTTGGGACCTCAAGGCCAAGCAAAACTCACCCTACCAAATATTAATCAAGTGAACAGCCGAATTGCAGCAAAGGGGAACGCTCCTTTCCTTTCCCAGCCTATGTCTGTCCCTGGAACTAAATTAACAAGTGGCAGGGCGTGGCACTAGAGTGGCCAACCCTCCAAAACAGCTTTGAAGGATATTTTCCACCTTGAAGCCCATGAAAAGTATTTCATGACTCAGGATTTCAGAACTCCATGTGGCATCTTGGGTGGCAATGGGGCATTTAGAGTGTGTAAGCTTTGTGTTTGGGAGATCACGGGTATGCATTGTGTGGGCTCGGGTTGGCTTGGTTGTCATTGCTTCGTGTGTGAATGAGAGGCGGGCAGGGAGGACAGCGTTACAGGGAGCAAGAACAGGACCTCTTTAGCATTTCCCCCTTTTCTAGTTGCCACGGATCATTTCCCCCTGTCCAGTGGCCAAACACATTGCACACTTGTTTAAATTGATCAGCCGTGGATTACATTAATAGTGCATTCATAGTGCAGCACGTGAAACGATATCATCGTTTTCTTTCATATGTCCAGTTTTTTTCCTCCATGAATTAATATTTGTTAAACATTCTTAATATAATGTTTTTTCCCTTTATCTGCAATAAAGACATATTAGGAACTTCATTATGATTCCAGTTTAGGGGCTCTGGTGCCTGCTATCTAGGGTTTCTTTTTTTAGTTTAATTTTTTTAATTAAACAAGTGTGAACAACAGCAAGGCAAGGTAAACAGAAGCATGACACAACATATCCGATACCAGCGTAAAATGGATACATTGAGTCACCCCTTATCACCAGGGACATTATTTCACCCAAATGCCTGGGGTAGCGGAAGTGCCATCACACAACCCTACACCCCCTTGATGACATCACAGGAAGTGATGCCATTTGACCCCGCCCCCAAGTGACATTACAGGAAACGACCTTCAGATTTTTCAGATGCGCCTAGCACCTATGTTTCCCTGTGCCCTCATTTCAGCCAGATATAAGAACTAAGGCACCGGGGGAGGCATGATTTGTTCACGTGGGGTCTATATGTAAAACATAAATAATGCAGAATTTGTAACAGGGTAACCGAAATCTCTAACGCAGGCTATAGCTAGTGTATGAAACTTTCTATAGATCAATGGACACAGAAGTACTCGTTATCTGTGGCGTTGCTGTGTTAAACAAGCCAAAAAAGCACTGACCTGGGGAGGCGTGCGCTGTCTGTTTAACCAGGAGAGAAATGCTGCACGAGCAATGTCTGAAAATTAAATCATTGACCAGGATTCAACAAAATGTCCTAGTTATAAATGTATCTGTGAGTCAGCTACCGCTACATTAGAAGAAACCTATTAGACTGGTCTGCATGCACACAGGGGAGTGCAACTGATAATGTTATCTTTGCTGGAGTATAATACCTGGGAAAGGTTCTTTCAATATACCCAAGACCCCCATAGTTTTTATTATCTAAGCGTGATGCTGGGTGCTAGAGAACTTTAAAAAAAAATCACCATTTAATGTAATATCATTGCCGCACACATAAATCCACAGCACCACACAGTTATTTTTAATTAAAAACACCCACATTTTGCTTTTCACCCAGGGACTCACTGGCAGACTTCAAGGCGCGCACTGCACACTACCCCTTTGTCAGACCCAGTGGTGCCCAATGGCGTAGCACAACATTTGGGAACTCCCCTGCGAGCCATGCTGTGGGGGTCCCACCAAGCTGTGGGCGTCCCACCAAGAATACAGCCCCACTCTGCTACTACAAGTAAATGGACAAAACAAAGAATTTCTAATTGACACAGAAGCAACGGTCAATGTCATAAATGATGAGACTTACAAACTACTCACCTACAATAAGGCACTGAAAGAAGACGATACATTAATATATCCATACGGCTCCAACAAGCCACTCAACTGCCAAGGGATGTTTACAGCGCACTGTCAGTACAAAGACAAGAGTCAAAAGATCAAAATATATGTTATAAAAGGGGACGTGCCAGGTGGCAGCATTCTAAGTTTCAAGTCTGCGATTCAAATGGGACTCATTCAAATAATGTTTCAAATAATGTCGGCATACACGACCAGCCCAAAGGACATGGTGGAAAAAATGTTCCTCTCTCTATTCAAGGGACTGGGAAAATTAAAAGATAAACAAGTAAAGCTGCACATCAATACACAGATACCTCCAACAGCGCAACACTAAAGGGGCATACCCCTCAACATACAAAGACAGGTGGAGGACGAAATTCAGTCACTATTACAGCAGGACATCATAGAACCAGCATCGGGACCAACTCCCTGGGTGTCTCCCATTGTGCCCGTACTGAAGAAGGGCAACAAGGACAGCATTCGCATATGAGTGGATATGAGGGCCCCAAACTTGGCCATAGAGCGTGAACAGCACCTTGCTCCAAGAATGACTGATATGATGCACCTACTGCACGATTCTAAGGTGTTTTCAAAGTTAGATTTAAATAAGGGATACCACCAGTTGGAGTTACACCCTGCTTCATATCACCACCTTTTCAACACATCTGGGCCTGTTCAGATATGAAAGACTCAGCTTTGGGGTATCTTCAGCTGCCGAAATTTTTCAAAACGAGATACACCAGGTGATAAAGCACAGTCCCAACTGTTTAAACTATTCCGACGACATATTAATTTTGGGCACCACGCAAGACAGCCATGATGACACACTGAGGAGAGTCTGCATGGTGCTGGAAAACGCCCACCTCACACTCAACCTGGATAAATGTGAGATTAGCAAATCCACTCTCAAATTCTTCAGACATATCTTCTCAAAAGATGGCCTGAAACCAGATCTGGAAAAAGGTCCAAGCGTTGGTAGAGACCCACACACCCACGTCAGTCTCAGCAGTACGTTCATTCCTGGGAATGACGAGATACTGCACTCGTTATATACAAGACTGTGCCTCAGTGAGCACGCCTCTTCGATTGATCACTGGGAAGCATCAAGAATTCCAATGGTCCGATACATGCAAAGAAGCATTTCAAGAAATTAAGAAATGAATCGCAACGGCTTCATGCATGGAATACTACGACCCTGACCTTGACACGGAGCTCACAGTAGATGCTAGTCCAGTTGGGCTAGGAGCAATTCTAGCACAATCCAAGTGTGGAGCATCACCTGACTCCCCGAGGAGAATTGTAGCCTACGCAAGCCGCAGTCTCTCCACCACAGAATGTGCATATTCCCAACCTGAAAAGGAGAGGCTAGCGGTAGTATGGGCGTGCGAACATTATCATCTATTTCTGTACGGACGACCGTTCGCCATAATTACTGATCACCAGACTCTCACCACCATTTATGGCAAACCAACAGCCAAAATGCCGCCACACATTGCCAGATGGGGTTTGAGGCTACAAGAGTACTCATTCAAGATAATCCACCACCCGGGCAAGGACAACAATCCCGCAGACTTTTTATCGCGATATCCACTTCCAGCTCAAGATGAGCAACAATCACACAAAGCAAACCAATATCTACGTTACCTGATCAGCAGCGCATTACCCAAGTCCATCACCACAGCCCAGCTGCTGGAAGCGACTCAAAAGGACCAACTACTCCAGACAGTACAATCATGTCTAAAATCAAACCAGTGGCAGAACAGACCAAGAGGGGCACCGCTCCTGTCAGCGGAGGAGGAACAACACTTTCGCACATTCAAACTTGTCCGCAATACCCTGTCCACATCACCAGAAGGCCTGCTATTGAAGGAAAACAGAATAGTAATTCCAGCAACTCTGCAAAACCAGGTACTAGACATTGCGCATGCGGGACACAGAGGGATAGTGTCAACCAAGAGACAACTGAGAACAAAAGTGTGGTTTCCATCCATAGACGAACGGGTGGAACAACTATTAAGGAAATGTTTACACTGCCAGGCGGTGGCACCTCACACATTCCCTGAACCAATTCAAACATCTGAAATGCCTCTGCAGGTGTGGGATGAGGTAGCAGTAGACATGTTTGGGCCTCTGGCAAATAGCAAATACGTGCTAGTGATCATCGACGAAATGTCACCATTCCCAGAAGTCCATTTGATCCACTCGACCAGTGCTCAAGCCGTCATACCCGCGCTGGACAAAACCTTTGCTGACTACGGCATTCCCTCCAGAGTCAAATCAGATAACGGGCCCCCTTTCACTGGGCATGACTTTGCCATGTTCACAGAACACCTAGGGTTCCAGCACCACAAGGTCACACCACTGTGGCCACAGGCTAACGGAATGGTGGAACGATTCATGGGAAATCTCAAACGCACTCTCCAGATCTGTTCCATCACAAATGGTTCGTTTATGCAAGCCATCTGCACCCTAGTACGAGAATACCGGAACACGCCGCACAGCTCAACAGGTGAATGCCCATCAATGCTAATGTTTGGACGTGTCATCAAAACAAGGCTTCCTCATTACACACGAGCCAAGGCTGAAGCCACGCACATAAAGAATGCCAGAAGCAAAGACCGAGAGGGCAAGGACAAGATGAAGGAATATGCAGACACAAGGAGACAGGCCCGACCAAGCTCCATTCTTATTGGCCACCAGGTACTAGTACGGCAAAACCAAGTCATGAAAGACATGGCTGCCTTCAAGCCGGACCCCATGACAGTAACTCATATCCAGGGTTCGATGGTAACGGCCGCCAGCCCACATGGCACAATCACCAGGAACTCATCCTTTTTCAGGACATTCAGCAGCACTGACACCCCTGTCAGCACTTCAATGACACTGACAGATGACTCTTCAGATATAGGCCCTCATTCCGAGTTAGGACTACACCATGGAGTAAATAGCTCCATGGTTGGCAACCATGGAGCTATTTACTCCATGGAATACCGGCATGGTGAATGGAGTAATTTCCGGTCCATTCGAAGGTTGGATGGACCGGTAATTCCCCATTCACCATAGCCCTTCCCCATCCCCATTTCTGCCCCCATAGGGCTCAATGGGAATGGGGAAGGAGGTAATTAAGGCACCGTAAATCACGGTGCCGTAATTTACTCCAAGGTCACTTTGCGGGTCCCGTAATTTACTCCTGCTAAAAGCAGGAGGTAAAGAGGGACCCGCAAAGGGAACTCGGAATACGGAGGTAAGGGATTACCGCCATCGGTGCCCTTACAGGCGCCAGTAATCCCTTACCTCCAACCTCGGAATGACCCCCATAGACTCTAAGTACCACGAAGAGGAAAGAGACGCTGATGACAGTGGCAGTGAGAGTGACTGCACTCAGTCAAAACCGGCCCCACCTGTGCGCAGCCCATTAAAAGGGTCATCCGCAGACCCACGAGTTGAATTGAAGAATTCAATTGAATATTGTTGAAGTATTTGTTTAAGGAGAGGGGAGATGTAATGCCCTACTTCCATTATTATTATTATGTTCAGAGGGACAGTCCTCTGTTTATTGCAGTTGTGAGTGGGCTGCGACCCACGTGATTGAGTAGGCGGGGTTACCGCCAGTTAAGCAGTTCGCGCTTCATTAAAGACATGTTAAGACGTCTTTGCCTCAGCTCCTGAATTATTGATCTGCATTCATTGCCAGGCGCTAATCTGCATGCTGCAGCGCGGCGCCCCAGCAACAGTCTCAATTGAATATTTAACAGGAGGAAAGGTAGGGCCAGGAAGCCAAGACTTCTTTAATATCAAGCACTGCACTGTCTGCGATGGGGATGTGGCCAAGCCAAGGCCTTCTGCTTAAGAACCCGGATCTCTCCATGAACCAAGCACAGACAGCGATCATTTCTATGTCTCCGGCACTTTAGAGGAAAACAGGCCCAGTTGCTACTCCCCCAGCAATGTGCAAGTACAGTGTGCATGCCCACAGTCTTTAAGGGGAACACACCGTAAATGCAAAGCAAGTCAGAGCAATTATTTCTGAGAGTGTGCTACAGTGTGAGCGTGACTTTAGTTAAAAGGGTAGTTTATCCGTTACAAAAAGTCTTACCTATGTAAAAGATCACTATACTATATGGAAGGTGCAGCATGACTATTTTACAGGGAAATGCAAGAGCGTATCAATTGAAAAGGAGTCAATGGTGAGGGGAGACGGCAAGGGTGCATGCAGCCTAACGATTACACATCACAAAGGATATCTGCTCTGACCAGCATTATGCATTTTCATGTTGGAAGCGAGCAACAGAAGTTCAGTCCATTCTTTATTAGGCAGTGAAAGCAAAACACGCCAGGCTCTTCTGCAATGCAAACTATGCTATGTAGAATGGTCGTCAGGGGCCACAGTAACCAAAATGGCCCCGGTGCAGGCAGAATGGAGAGAAATGGTGAAATGTGAAGAAAAAAAAATGGCCATCATTTATTTCTATTTTGCCCACGCGTCACAAGCAAAATGGAAAGAAAGGCCCATTTTTATTTTTAGCTGTGCACTGGGCACCCATGGTGTCCTGGGGTACTGGCCCAAATGGAGGGTCATGATGGGGTCCCTGTTGGAGCTCGGGCTGACCCAGGCGTCACCAGGCTCGCCCACCTCTACCTGTGCTCTAATTGATCCATTCACGCTTGGATAGTGCCCCCCCTCGCATTGTTGCATAAGCGGATTACACCTTTTCTAAAAACGTGAGCACGGAGTTGCAAGTTGCTCACGCTTCATAGAGCAATCGCGCACAGTAGCCATCCACTCAATGAAACCAATGGGTTGCAAAACTGAAGTATTGTCTTCCGTCATTCATTCTTTCACTCACACTGTGCATGGGGAAATTACCCGCATTTGTTTAATGTTGTGCGTGTTAAGTCGTGCTGTTGCCGGAGGCCCAGCACGAGGGGCTGGCTCCGGTCCAAGAGGCTGCATGGCCTGGAGCGCGGCCTAGGCAGGAGAGCTCACAAGAAACACACACACACGCTGGCTTAGCTTCGCCCGGAACTACCTCCCACTCAGGGGGCGGGGCTTTTATTAACTTGCCCTACGTCACCGCGCTGCGGGACGTAGGGCGGATATAACATTCCTCCTTTATTTCAAAATGACCTAACAACATCAACATAAACATAAACATGAACAGCAGGCTCAACTATAAACTTCTGTCATCGCTGCTGGAATTAGCATACATAGTCATTCAGCCTCGCAGGCGGTCTCGTGGCCTTTCTCAGACTGTACCGCTTCGCTTGGGGGCTGTCCCCGCTCGGTTCGTAAGTCTGCTCACCTTCGCTGCCTGTGTACTCACTACTGGGCAGTCTCGGTGATTGCCAGCTGCAATCCCCCGCAGATTCTTCCTCGGGGTCTTGCGCCGGCCCGTCGCTGCTTTGTTGCTCGTTGTCGTCGTGATGTTCTTCGCCATCCGTCCAGAGGTGCTGGGGCACGGGCTTGAACCAGGACGCGTTCCTTGTTACTTCCCGACCTCCCCGTGTGACAGTTATCATGGTCCCACGCCGATTGCTGACGGTCCATGGCAGTTCATCATACCTGGTGTCCATCTTGGATTTCGTGGGATTACGCAACATGATGACTTGGTCGCCCACTCTGTGGTTTGAGGCCCTTGCTCTTCTCTTGGCGCTCATGTGAGCATTGGCACGTGTTCTCCTCGCTTCCACGCGTGCATGGTCGACGTCGTCAGGGGTTCTACTTGGATGATGAGGAATCGACGAGTTGATGACGGTTCCGAACATAAGGTCAGCAGGTGGTATGCCCGTGGTGCTGTGGGGGGTGACCCGATAGTTCCTTAGGAACCGGAATAGGTCGATCCTCCACGGGCTGGCGTTGGCCTTTGATACTCGGAGTACCTTGTTGATAGTCCTCATGAATCGCTCGACGTCCCCATTAGCTTGCGGCCACCTTGGCATAATATGGTGGTATTTGATGCCCAGTTCCTGTAGGTATGACCTGAATTCCTCCCCTGTGAATGGGGGCCCATTGTCGCTCTTAATGGTCGTGGGCAGACCATGGGTGGCAAACATCTTTTCTATCACCGGGATGACCACCTCCGCGGCGGTGGACTCCAGTATCTCGACCTCTGGATATCGTGAGTGATCATCGATTGCCACCAGTAGATGTAGACCCTCTCTGATTTTGCAAAAGTCAATGCTGATCGCTTCCCATCGTGCCCGGCCACGCTCGGCCGATAGGATCGGTTCTGGGTCTGGGGGTCCACTCGTTATTTGGCAGGGCAGACATGTGTTTACTAAGTCCTCCACACGATCGTCAATTTGAGGGAACCATACCCTGTGTCGGATCCGTGCCTTTGTTCTCGCAAGCCCTTGGTGTCCTTCGTGCGCTAGGGCTACTATCCTGTCTTGCAGCCTTGGGGGTATGATGATGCGGTCACCCCTTAGCAGGAGTCCTCCCTCAGTAATTGAGAGGTCTTGTCGAACCGTGAACATACCTGCTAGGAACGCCTTGGCCCCCTCGGTTCTGTTGCGGGTGTGCGACAGGAAGTCTTTCCAGTTGCCTGACAAAATGGCATCTTTTACCAGATCGCAACATGGGTCATTCTGGGTTTCTGTTGTAATGTCCTCGATGTTTATCGCTTTGGGCCTCATGGTGTGGACCACTTGACAGATGTGCTCCTCCGTCTCTTCGGCGACTAACACTTCCTGCTGGGTGGCTGGTCGTGGGTGCCTCGACAGGAAGTCAGCGGGGTTGCCGCTGCCCGGTTGGTAGACAAGTTCGAAATCATATTGCTGGAGGTGTAGCAGCCACTTGGTGATTCTGGCTGGTGGGTGTGCCGATGACCCAATGAAGATTGGTAGCAGGGGCTTGTGGTCGGTGATCGCCGTGAACTTGCGCCCATATAGGTACATGTGGAAGTGTCGACACCCCCATAGAACGGCAATTGCCTCCTTTTCTATGTGGGAGTACCTTTGTTCCGTTGCTGTGAGTGCCCTGGATGCATAAGCAATCGACCTTTTTGTACCCTCCTTCGTGACCTGCATCAGGATTGCTCCGAGTCCGACTGGGCTGGCATCCACAAATAGCTCTGTCGGGAGGTCCGTGTCGTAATAGGCCATCTTGGTATCCGTTGACAGGGAGTCCTTTATGCTCTCAAATGCCTCCTGGCATTCGGGTCCCCAGTCCCACTTGGTGCTGGCCTTTGTTAGCTCCCGCAGTGGTTCGGATAGGGTTGCTAAGTTCCGAATGAATCTGCCACAGTAAGTGGCCATACCCAGGAAACTGCGCACCTCGGTGGGAGTCGTGGGGGGGCTGGCAGCTTGTATGTCCGCCACTTTCTGGGGATCAGGCGATATGCCGGTGCGGTCGAACCTGTATCCAAAAAAAGTTATTTCTGGTTTTAGGAATTCGCACTTCTCACGATGGATAGTGAGTCCGGCGCTTTCCAGCCTGCCCAGTAGTGCCTTCAGTCTCACGATGTGTTCCTTGGTGTCCGGTGCATGTATCAGGATGTCATCGCTCACGTTCAATACCCCTGGTATGCCTCTGATGACCTCCTGGATGGTTTGTTGAAAAACCTCCGCGGCCGACGATATACCGAAACTCAGGCGCTTATACCTCCTCAGGCCTAGGTGGGTTGAGAACGTGGTGATATAGCGCGATTCTCTGTGTAGCTTCAACTGGTGGTACCCCGCCTTTAGGTCTACCTTCGAGAACACACACGATCCCGTGAGGTCAGTGATGATTTCATCGATTGTCGGCGTTATGTGTCGCTCTCTCTTTATGGCTGCATTGGGCAGGCGCATGTCAATGCAGATCCGAACTTTCCCTGGCTGTTTGGGTTTCCGGGTGACCACCATCGGGGAAACCCACGGTGTTGGTCCCGTGACTTCTTCAATAATACCAGCGGCTTTGAGTGACCTTAACTCCTTCTCGACTTGTTCCCTCATGTGGAAGGGTGTCCTTCGGTGTCTTACTGCGCGTGGTTGCACTGATTGATCAATGTGTAGTTTGATGGTCTTTCCTTTGAGGCAGCCTATTCCCCTCTGTAGCATGGGGTGTTGCCTGAGGAAGTTCTCGACCTCGGATGTGTCAACGTGGCATATGAATTTGACCACGCCCAGGTCTTCAGCCGCATCTCCGCTCAACAGGCTTTCAATTCCCGCCTTGACGACATAGATCTTCGACCACAACTTCTGTTCGCCATGCTCAAGCGTGGTGCGGAACCTCCCGATGACAGGTAGAGGTTTCCGACTGCCGTAGGCAAATAGGCGAGTGTCTGTGGATTTTAGCTCGGGTCGTGGAGCGAGGGTTCGGAAAACGGTGGTTGGCATGACGTTTACCGAGGCCCCCGTGTCAATGGTCATTTGTATGTCCTGGCCTTGTATGTTGACCATGCATTTTCGTCGCCTGGCGGTTCTTTTTGACTGTGCTGGCCCGTGGTTTAGTGTGGATACTAAGTACACCTTTCGGCCCTTTCCTTCATTCTCCGTGCCTGCTGTTTGTCGTAGGGCTGAGAGGTCATCTCCTTCTTCTTCCGTCGAGGAGTTGACTACTGCTACCCTCCTCGCGCTGGCTTGTTTCTTTTTCTTCGATGACCCTTTCTCCTGGGATCCTTGTGGGGGTTGCAGTGGCGCGTTCACGGATCTGCACACTTTCGCGTAGTGATCCTTCCGGCCACATGCTCCGCACGTGGTGCCTTGCGCCGGGCAGTTTCGCCTTCCGTGCCTTTGGCCACCACACCATCCACATTCGGTTGGTCCTGGTGCTCGAGGCTGCCACCTGTTCTGGGTGTAACCGCTGCCATTTTCGCTCCTCGTTGATTGTCTGTCCGAGATCTGAGCAACCATCGCTGTGGACAGTGACGGCTGGAGTTTTTGTAGGGTCACTTCCATGTTGGCGGCCCTGGAGTGGGCAAGCTCCCTCTGTCGGCCCAGTTCCAGGATGCGTTGTAGAGGGATGCCCTTCTCACTGAGCACGAGACGCCTCAGCTTCTCCGAGTGAATTCCATTTATGATTTGCCTCCTAATCTCCCTTTCAGTGTTCGTAAACTCACACGACATGGCCAGCTTCCTCAGCCTCGTGTGGTAGGCGTCGAGAGTCTCGTCGGTGGCCTGGATAGTCGTGCAGAATATAAAGGTTTCATAGTCTGGATTTAGTTGCGGGAGAAAATGTGCTGTTAGAGCGTCCTTCGCACTCTAGTATGCATCTTGGCCGTCGTCCACATCCAGGGAGTTAAAAATGCGCAGCACCTCGTCGCCCACACTGAGGAGTAGATGAGCCTTCATCTTTCTGGATGACGTGACGTCCTTACATTCCATGGCCATCTCGAACTTCTGTAGCCATAGCTGCCATCTGGGCCCACTGGACGATGGGTCTGTGAATGGGTCGAATGGTTGGATCAACGTCGACGAGCTTCCCTGCGTGCGAGGCGGTGGTGACGCCATGGACAGGTTTGCCGCCATTCTGGACGGTGTGGAGTGTCCAGGGGTAGATAGCCCAGTCGCCATGGTGTTGCGTGCGCTCGGTCGCCGAGTGTCTGCCCTTCGGGTTCGTGCGTGCCCTGTGGTGAGGCAGCGTCTTACCGGCACATGTGCTCCGATGGATTGATGCAGGAGACGACGTGCTGGTGGTGACCGGGACGATGCGTGAAAAAAAACGTTTCTTTTTTTTTTTTCACCCCCTGAGGATGAGATGTGGAAGGGGGAATGAAAAGAGAAGAGAAGAAAAACATTTTTTTTATTTTTTTTTTTTTTTTTGGGGGTGGGGGTCACGTGGTCGTGGGGGCCCCCACCGGGTGTCCAAAAATTTACACGGAGCGACCATGTGGTCTCCGCGTGCGAACTCGCGTTGGAGCGCGTGGATGCTCGCTCACTTCCTCGTCGCCATTGTTAAGTCGTGCTGTTGCCGGAAGCCCAGCACGAGGGGCTGGCTCCGGTCCAAGAGGTCGCATGGCCTGGAGCGCGGCCTAGGCAGGAGAGCTCACAAGAAACACACACACACGCTGGCTTAGCTTCGCCCGGAACTACCTCCCACTCAGGGGGCGGGGCTTTTATTAACTTGCCCTACGTCACCGCGCTGCGGGACGTAGGCCGGATATAACAGTGCGCCATTTATTTCGTTTTTACCTTGCTCATCCTTGTAGCTACCCGAGAAGCTGAAGCGACATACTCCTTGGGGAGGCGAGGTCTGCCAGCGCGAGATTTGTGCGCCCCCACCACAAATACAGAACAGCTGGGGGTTCAATTCTGTTAGGCTGATAAGTATCCATTTCTTTAAAGGCTGATAAGTTTCAAAATTATTAAACTGTTTAGTGCTAAATCCGGCATGAGTCTTCCTTAAAAGGTGCTGGGCCAGACCTTGCCTCCAGCTCAGTGTCATGTAAACTTAATAACATGACATTGAGCAGCTAGAGGCAAGGGGTCCTTCTGCGGCCGCACCCCCTGAGCTGGTGCTGCTCTGCTTGATATGCTGGCAGTCAGACCAAAAAAGAAACAGACGGCAGTGGGTGAGCAACGCTGGGACTCGTGGCCGGCCCGAACCCTGCCGGCCTCACCCATCTCTAGTATGTGACAGGGATCCTCCGTGATTCAATCTAATGTGAACATGTGAACCCTCATGCGAGGCGATTAGCAGATGCAATAAACATTGGGGGATACCCCATTTTCCCAATTTGGCCCACAGTAGCCCTCGATCTATCACATCGAAAGTGGCAGATAGATCAGTGGTGGCCACAAACAATGACTCATATTTACTAGACCATACCCAACTCAAGATAGATTTGAACATACACCCATTGCCCAAGAATCTCCTAAAGCCAGTCTGCCCCTTTGGATTTTTCCAAGACCACTTTGCCCACTCTCCAGATCCAGCAGTAAGGCCGAAAATACCTTACCGTCAGCGTCGAGTGTGGCTATGGGCCGGTAATTTTGCGAGTTAGAATGAAGGCCTTTCTTAAATATAGGTCCAATATATGCAATGGGGCATGATTGTGGGAAACAGTAAGAATCAGCCAAGTTCTTAAACAGTATAGCCAAAGTAGCAGCCCACACAGTTGGATTACCCTTGAACAAAAAATGAGATTGTTGCTTCGGGGCCACGGCTCGAGAATTACTTGTATTTATAATCAATTCCTCAATGTGCTCTTGCTCAACCCTCAAATTCCGTCCTCCCTCACTCGGGGAGTCAGAGGCACATTCAAACTTTCCCCACACACAGCCCTCCTCCGAAACTGCATTCATCTGTAGAGACGTGTCAGGGGTTTCTGAATCATTAAGCAATCGCCAGAAAACATGCACGTTTTTTTTTTGCGGAACCTGAAGCACAGATTCTGCATCGTGCTGAGTTCTAATAGCACCATTGCCCCTTAGATGATTCCTATGGGTCTAGCTTCGATTTTACAACACAATTCCTGTTGCGTACACCCAAACTGTTTCTTTGGGATTTTTATCTGGGCTCTCAAGTCTCTTTTTCTCCCAGCCAACCCGACATCATAAGCACGTGGGTGCTTCTTTACTGCACCTCGATTAACCCCTTTCACAACAACCACACTCGCTTGCAGAAGGTTTTCCAGAAACTCGCTATACTTAGGCCAGGCAAAGTCTCATATAACGAATCTTGAGACACGAGATTAAGAAAAATTGCAAGTGTCTTGATGACGCGCGCCACTGTACCTGGGTTCCAGAAGACCCAATTCCCAGCGTGGTTCACCTTTAGAACCACACACATACACTCATGGGCCCTCACACTCGTCTTAACAATATTGTACCTGCTTGATAGGGTGCAGTGATCACTGTAATATGTTCTAGCAATGTCGAGACATTTGCATTTTTCCAAGACAGTATTCCCTACAAAGATATGGGGCCTCATTACAAGATTTGCGGAATGGGTTAACGGGCTCCGCTAATGGAGGCGGACCCGTTAAACCCATTCCGCAAAATTACGAGGTCCCCTCACGGGACCCGGTAAGGATGCCTGGTAAAACCAGGGGTCCTTACCGGGTCCCGTGAAGGGACCAGCGAGCTACCAACGGGCTGGTCGTAATCGGCCCGTTGTTAGCTCCCTGCACTCATTCCCATTGAGCCCTATGGGGGCTCAAATGGGAACAGGGAAGGTCCGGGCCCGGGTTCCCTGTAGAGGGAATTACCAGGTCCTCCATACTCGGAATGGACCGGTAATTCCCCATTCACGTAACCTGGACCCGGACCTGGTTTTGGTGGCAGCCATGCCGCTATTGGCGGCATGGCTACTGCCAAAGCCGTAATGAGGGCCATAGTCTAAAGTGCAAGAGGTTTCACCATTAAACCAAGTATCATTATTCGGAACGTGTCCCATTATGGATCCATAAATTAAATGAGTAAAAACACAGCATCAATAAAATATTTCAAAACAGAACAAAAGATAAAAGATGGATAACTATTCAGATGGTGCGCCTTAAACTTTTGAATTTGGCCACATCTTCGCAGCGCTGTATTGCTAGTTTCGACGATTGATTGACTCTTTATTTATTATGCACTTATACACAAGTGTTTCAAAGTGCAACGATGCATCGGCGGGGAAGACATTAGGTAGGCATGGTACGTTCAGATCATGCAGGTGCACAGAAAAGGAAGTGCGTGGGGGGATAGTGTGCTCAGTCCCATTCGAAGGTGGGTTAGGGGCAGATCGATACCTCTCTCATGGGTCGAAACCGAAGTGCGGTAGTGCTGCAGCAAGTGCAAGGCCCGGAGGAAAGTACAGGAAGACTGAGGATGGAGGTTGGGACCTGTGAGGCTCTGAAGGTACACCAGGCAAGTAGAGGTAGAGAGCGATAGAGCAGAAAGAGATGGTTAGCCGGGGAGAGGGAGAGAGAAGAAGGAGGCAAAGGGGAAAGTCTTGAGGAGATTCTAGAATTTAAGGAAATCTGACTCAAGACATAGAGGCAGGGAGGCTGTTCCAGAGGGAAGCACCTGCAGTGGATAAAGATCTCCCTCCATTTATCTGCTTGAAGAAGCGTCTCACCCGCAGAGAGTTGGAGGAAGACGAGCGGAGGGCTCAGGAAGGAGAGTATTTAGGAAGAGAGTGTTGCAGATAGAGTGGGCCCAGCCCCACAAAGCCTTATGGACAATGCAAAGGGTCTTGAACTTAATACTTGCAGCCACGGGGCTGGAGGAAGGAAGGTTGAGAAAGAGGCTGTTCCAGTACTCCAGCCTAAAGTGGACCAGGGCTCTGGATACCTCTGAGAAGGTGCAGTTGGTAGTGGGACTTTTTAGAGATGTCCGCGATGTGAGATGAGAAGGAGAGAGTGGAGTCGAAGATGACCCCCAGATTTGTTGCCTCGTTGGTAGGTGGAGGTGCAGGGCCAAGGGAGGCCGGCCAGAGAGAAAGAGGCAAGGTGGGAGCAGGGGTCCCAATGAGGACAGTCTCTGTCTTACTGGCATTGAGGCAGAGGTTGTTTGCAGCACACCACAACTGAATTGCGGACAGTCAGTCAGGTATGACTGAGGAAGAGGCCGAGAGTAGCCTGAAGAAGAGCGTGTGTCATCAGTGTATCACTGAAAGTTGGAGGTGAAAGTGGCTATCCAACGGGCGGGGGGCCATGTAGCCGTTGAAAAACCAGGGGGATAGGTTAGATCCCTGGGGGACACCACACATAGAGAGAGTGATAGGGGAGAGAAAATAACCCAATTCCACCTGGGATGGGCAGTCCGAGGGAAAGGAGGTTAGCTACGCCATGGACTGATCAGTGATACCCAGGGTATCACAGAGACGTGGAATCAGGGTGTTGCGGTTTACCGTATCGAAAGCAGAGGAGAGGTGGAGTAGAATGAGGACAGAGGGAGAGGGAGAATCAAGATTTGAGAGCAGATCTTCACGGGTGTTCAGGAGAGCAGTTTCCATGCCTCTGGATGCTCTAAAGCCAGACTGCTGGTCATGGAAGCAACCAACAGATTCAGTGTGGAGGGTAAGCTTAGAAATAGCCAACTTCTCAAGGAGTTTGCCCAGGAAAGGAGTGATAGAGATTGAGTGATAGTTACCGCAATGGATGGGTCAGCAGAAGGTTTTCTGAAGAGATGGCGCAAAAGGGAGTGCTTAAGAGCAGTAGGGAAAGCTCCAGTGGTGAAGGAGAGGTTGCAGAAGTCGGTCAAGGCTGGGGCGAGAGAGTCAATGTTGTCCTTGATGGTTTTGGAGGGACTGGGATCCACCCGTTTGAGGATGCTTTCATAGACCGGACTTGTATAGTGACCTCCTCAGGTGTGAGAGGGGAGAGAGAAGAGAGAGAGAAGAAAGGGGGGGTGGTGCATGAGGTGGTGAGGGAGAGAGAGAGGAAAGGTTATCTTGTGTTTTTGAGGTGAATTGTGCAGCCAAGGCCGAACAAAGAGCCTGCATGGGTGCAATGGCGCAGTAGGCTGTGGCAGGACTGGCTAGTTCCTTGCAGACTTTGAATAGTGCAGCCATGTTATTGGGTGCTGCAGAGATGCAGGCTTGAATGAAGATTCTTTTTTTGGAGCGAATGCAGAGTCTATGCTGCCTTTGAAGGAGGTGGCAGGCCAGTTTGTCAGAGGGTGCGCCTGAGGAATCCCATTTCCGTTCTGCTACCCTGCACTTGCGTTTAAGGGCAGCCAGTTCAGAGTCATACCAAGAGTTGAACTTTTTGGTAGGCTTCAGTCGTACCCTCATGACAGGGGCAAGAATATCAAGAGTGTTGGAAACTGAGAGGTTAAAGTTAGAGAGGGCTGTGTCAGGGTGAGAGTCAACCGCAGGAGTAGCAGGAGCAGAGTAAGTAGAGGCAAAGGTGGCCACTGACACTCTTTTCATGGGTTGGATGACCTTGTAAACTTGAGCCAGTGCCGGGCTTACCGATGCAAGAGGAGAAGAGAGCTCCAAGTGAAAGTGAGAAGAGAGTGATCAGTCCAGGATAGAGAAGTGTTGAGGGGAATAGATAGAGGGATGCTGGCTGAGATGAGAGCATCCAGGGTGTGGCCAGTGGTGTGTTTTGGGCCAGAGGGTAAGATGGAAAGAGAGAGAGAGAGTCGCAAATATTGCGGAAAGGCCCTGGGGAGTCAGGTGAGTCGAGATGGATGTTGAGATCACCCAATAGGAAGAGTTGAGAAGAGGAGGAAAGGAGGGACAAGGCCAAGTCAGCCCATTCCGAAAGGAAGAGGGAGGGCTGACCTGGTGGCCGATAGAAGGAGGCCAGCAGGAGTGAAGACCAGGCACTCAAAGGATGAATAGGCCTGAGTGGGAATGACAGACACAGGAATCCCCTCAAGTAAGATCAATGCTACTCCCCCACCTGGTCTCTTTGGTCTAGGCAGAGAGAGTATCTTGTAGCCTTCTGGGAGAAGTGTGTGACAGAGCTATCCTTGAACCAAGTTTCAGTGAGGGCAAGAACATCAAGATCCAGGAGTTCAAGGAGGTTGCAGATGTCAGCTGAGTGTTTGACAGCTCATCAAGTGTTAAGCGTGGCAATGTGGAGCAGGTTGCCATCTTTGAAAGACTTACGGGATCCAGAAAGATGGATCCTATGGTTATCGGAGGTTATCGGATGTCTTCTTCAGGACCAAGTTATTTAGTTAAGTCTTTCAGTTTTTTTCTTGATGCTGTATTTACTAATTTAATGGTACTCATTCATTAATCTAAATAACTAATGACTAAGATCTTTTAAATAATGATTAGCTCATCTCACTAGACACGCTTTTCATGTATTATTTCATAAATGTACAGGATGTCCAAAAGCTGTTATATCCATAACACGAGGCAGGCAAAATGGCAGATGTGGGCAAAGAGATGGTGCAGAGTCTAGACTTTGAATATGACAGAGAAGCCACCACAATCAGATAACGAGCGGTGGCAAGGCAAATTATTCACCTTTCACAGAGTCCCACAGGACCTCATTAGGGATTTGTAGGATATCCCAAAGAGCAGTAATTCCACCCATGTAATTATACGTACTTTTGTGCAGTAATGTTGAAGGAACACTAAAACGGAACACCTCCTATACAGAAGAGACAACCACTCATCAAAGGTAGTATCAAAAATCCACCCAAAAAGGCTTGGAGATTTCACTGATCAACAAAAAGTGATATTAAAAATCTCTGAGACTCTGAGACTTCCACTACCACGTCTCTGGGAAACAAATATGGCTAGTCACTGAGATCAAAAACAAACTGCCAACTCGCATCCCTTTGAACATTGCTAGAGCCCCATGTCGCTAACCCCATGCTGAGGTGTTTGGCTCCTTCCTCCATAAATTGGAGGAAGAATTCCACAACTTAATCCAGGAATGTTCCCTGCTGATCCTTGTCCCTCGTTCTTCTGTAAGAGCCGCTGCAGTCGATGCTTGCGGCCAGTGCAGCAAGAGGTGTCATCCATGCATCTTTATCAGCAGGTAAAATACCAGATGTATTTAAGGAAGCAGTGCGGAAACCATTGATAAAAATGCTGAGTTAGACCCCTCAAATCCTAATAATTTCAGGGCTGTCTACAAATGCAGATAAATGGGCCAAATAAGAGATAGAGCGGCATTCCTCCAACTGGTGCAATTCGTGGAAGAGAGCCAGCTGCTTGACTCAGCACAAGTGTGCGTGTTGCAGACCCAGGCATAACATCAGTGCTCTTATCGATCTGGCATGACTTAAGAATCTGTGGACATCAGGACAATACAGTGGTCCTCATCCTACAGGATCTCTCGGCTTAATCTGACTTAGTTGACTACTGCATCCTGCAAGATCATGGCTCTTTGATTTGTGCTTTGGGGATCTCGCCCTATAGTGGATCATGTCCTTGCTTAATGGTTGCACACAACGGATCACAATTGATCCATCTACCTTGGCCTCCAAAGAATGTCTATTTTCTGTATCTCCTTTTAATGACCTCTTTCTCCTTTACCCTCCATCTTAAATGCTCTCAACCTTTCCTTTCTCGTTTTTGCCAAGGTTTTCGCTATGAACATTTTGTAATAATGAATTTTTGTTAAGTTCAGTAGAATTTATTTACTGCTATCTCTTCCTGCATACCACTCTGTCCCCTTGGGGAATGAAGGTTGTGTCCCATTACCAATAATGTGGACGGATATATTCATCACGATGTGGAATTGACCAACACTTCCGTTCCGGCATCCCTATGATTTTCTGCCAATACTATAACAGATCTGCTGGTCGGAAAATTCAGAATGTCAGCTGGTGACTGGAGATTTGTGTTGTAAAATATCTGGCAAGTGTCCATGGGTGAGGGGATGTGCGAGTGACAGAGCACTTGTAAATGTATTCAACACCTGGGTTACTCATGCCTTGGCACTCTTGCCTTGAACCTTTGCCAATCCCTACTGATCTAAAACTGGGGCCGAGCTACTCTCATAGAGTTACCCATGATCATGGCTGTTGAAGAAAGATCTGGGCCACCTTGTTCATTAATTGATTTTTGTAAATCTCGTTCACCTTCACTGGCTGTTTCAGATTGAACATCCTGTAACATGTCTATTTCATTCTGGGTGTTTGTTCTGTCTCGTCTTTGGCCTTCATAGTTCAGAGGTATGTGGCCAGCTCCTGACCAATGAGCCGCCCCCGTTCATATCAGCCGCTCAGCACAGCTTCTGGTGGTGCTGCTCACCCACAGTACAAGGCTGCGTGGCTTCCTGTTTCCTGTGCCTTCAGCAGTGACATTGCGTGGATGAAACCAGAAAGAGCATTCAAGGGGCAGACCCTGAGCTCCTCATCATCGTCTTAAAAGGTTAGCAATGGAGGAAGAGGAGGGGTACACAGCTCTACGCTTCAAGGGGAGGAAGAAGCCAGAGGGAAAAGGCGATGATGGGCAGCCAGGTGAGAAGGATTGATTCCTTTTGGCTTCCTGTTCTCTGTACTCTGTCTACCTCATTTACATAGCCTGCATGGAAAGTGACAAATAATCAATAATGACGGCGCTGTGGTCATGCGCTAACGGGGGTTGTTTCTACTTTTACATCCTCAGGGCCAGTAAAGACGGCCTGTGCATAGGGTTGGGCGATATATCGATTTTTGGATGTATATTGATAGAATTTCAAAGTCAATATAGGATTAGACAATATCGTTAACATCAAGGTATATACATATATATATATACATTATTACATATACTACAATTTCGTATATTTACATTTTGATATTTACACAGCTCTATGTATTCTCAAACAGGAAGAGGAACCCTGTCTTTATTTTGATCAATGTCTCCTAAATAAAAGTGTTTGTGACATCTCACATGTAGTTGGCAGCTTACAACTGAGCATTTTACCCACATTAACAATATTGAGATATGACCTTTGGTCCATATCACCCAGCCCTACATGTACATCAAGAAATGTGCACATTTTTGGTGCCTGATTCTTGAAACTACATTTGACACTTATTTCACAAAGATGACCTGTGCATTTCTTGGATACCACCTATTACCACAAATGGAGTTGCCCGGCCCCCTTATATACATTAATATCAGGTGTGCAAGCCTGACACTAATGTATTACATGCTCACAGCACTCATACGGATGCTAGGGGCAGGTTGTATGTTGAAACACACACAAAAGCCCAAAGTATTTTCATCTCGGTCAAATAGATAGAAGTGCGCGCTGAACAAAATGCGCAAACGGCTCGGAAATGACTGCTCGCCATCCTATTTGAAATGATGGAATGTGGTTTTACATGTGATGAACTGCCCCTCAACACCTCCCGCAGTCCACTAACTGTGCATGTGTATTCACAGCGGATCCCTTCACTTATGGCGGGAATAGTTTAATTGTGTGTTGTATCCTTGATTGGCAGCCCTGTGTTTGTTTTTTATTGGTTCCTTATTATTGGTTGTGCATTTTGTTTTTTGTGCGCCCCGAGGCCTACGAGCGGGGGCGCGTTACAAGAATTAAATAATAATAATAATGCATCGGACCTTAAAGTGTGGGCTCTTCTTGCCTCTCACTCACGGCTGCAGGGACGTCATTTGGGGGTCGCCCAAGATTTTACTTTTTTCTTTTTTTTACATTGATGCTCCTGGGCTGTGACCAGTGCCATGTTGCTCTTTGTTTCAGGAGTTTTCAGGCATTTTTGTTGAGGCCTCTTAAAAAAAAACCAGGGGTTTCCACACAAGTGTAACACTTTCGGCAGGGACCATAAATAAGAAAGAATAGGAATAACAAATAATTTCTCTTTCTGGAATTCTATACAATGCTAGACTCCTTAAATGGGTGAAAGGTTGTGTTCTCTCGCTTCCCATAATGTCACTTTGGAGTGGGGTCAAATGACATCACTTTCTGTGATGTCATCAGAGGTCAAGAGTCACGTGATGTCACTTCCGCTACACCTGCCATTTTGGTCAAATGACATCCCTGCACGGCTCCCATCTTCTGTGTGGGTGGCTCTGGAGGGGTGTTAGAATGCTGGACTAGACTCATCTTCTATAGGAGGCATATTCCTGAAGAGGTACCACGCCAGGGCTACGGAGAGGCGATGGTAATCTCATACGACCTGTTCCTTCGGTAGGGAGGGACATACTTTGCCTAAGGGTGACATCTAGGTGAGGTGAAAAATCCAGGTGAGGGGAAACCCAGGAGTTTTTGGTACTGTCACACCCGAAATAGCTGAATTTCCCTCCCGCCGCCAAGAGCATTATCCTTTAATTTCTCAAGGAAGTTATATTGAGACCTAAATAGATTATATTACCTTTATTAACATGTTCTGTTCTCACACTCATAAAGTGATATCAGTGGAGTAATTTTGCTGAAAATGTTGGGGGGGCAGGGGTGGGGTGGAGGGAGGGCGGATGGTGGCTCTTAGGGATCGTTTCAGCCAAATTGTTAAAAAAAAATTGGTTGAATGGTAGATTTGTCTGATTTCAGTCACCACCATTAGTTCAAAGCTAAAGATACCGAACATGAAGAGCTGGGGTTGCGGGGGTGTCCCCCGCTTCCCATGTTCAGTATTTTTGGCTTCAGCGGTGTGGGGATGTCTGCCGCTTTATCAGCATTGGTGGCATGGGACCCAACAAACCAAAAAGAAGAAAAAGGGACCCTGCAGCGTCAGATCCGATCCACGGTAAATGGATGGATCTGACGCTGCAGGTTACAGGAGAGGCGGCGGATGGAAAAAAGGTAAGTAGGGGGCTTTTTGGGTGTACTGGCGGTTTGGGGGGACATGGGTTTGTTTTTTTTGTACTGAGGTAAAAACTTATTTGCAACGAAAATGACTATGTTCAATTTCGCCGTGATTTTGTACTTCGGTCAAACAACCTAAACCCCTGAGGGATAACACTAGACTACTACACCACAAGAGTCCGTTGCTGACGCTTTGTTATAACTTTCATAAGACTGGTGGCCTATCTTTAAAATTCAATTGGGCCCCTACACATCTTCAGCCGGCATGCCATGCACCCAGTGACACAACATAATATTCACAAACTTAATTCCAATAGAACATACAAACAATGCATTATTTATCATTCATTCAGACACAAAAGTCAACAAACATATGCTTGCACACACTCTCACTCACACACACACAAATATGCACCCAGCACATCCTTTGACATACACTGTGTGCACACAACATTTATATGTACATGTACAATAACACATGGAAACAGTGGCGCAGCGTCCATTGAGCAGACCAGACTTTATCACCCCTCTGATCCCTGAAAGTTTGGGCTAAGTTGATTTGACCTGGCTGAACTATAAAACCATGGCCGAAAGGAACAGATTCACTGGAATGTCAGTAATTCCCTTGATTTTTCCTTTCATTCAAAGGCAGAAGCCACTGCAGTGCAATGGGTGACCTTGGTATACATTTTTATATGTGTACGTGCCGATAGATTTTTTTCTACAAGATTCTGACTGATTAAAATTAAGGTATGTTTTCCTGTGTTAAAATGGCTCCAAGCAGTGGAGTACCAAGCCGGGAGAGGCAGGGGCAAGCTGCCCCCCATGGCTCTTTTAAGAACCAGACCGGGACATTTGTCATTGGGACACCTCTCCCGTACGGCACATCAAAGAGAGCGCCCAATGGTAAAGGTGTCCCGTTGGACGATGTGTGCTGAGCAATTCCTGCTCAGCATGCTCATTGTCCTGGATGCAGGACAGCTTACCTGTGCCAAATGGTAGAGGTGTCCCGCTGTCAGGACAAAGTCCCAAGGAGCTCCGTGCATAAGAGGGTCCTCATGTTGCTCTGTATCAACAAAGCATTACAATGTGAGCCATTAGGCACTGATGGGAGAGAGGGGGTACTATTAGCAGGGACGTTTGTCCCTTTAGAAATGCGAATGGGAGGGAGAGATCAGAAGTGAGAAGGGTGCATAATGTTCCAGCCTTTATGAAATAATGACTATGGCTTTAAAACCCAAGGGGGATTTGTTAGGCTCACATTTATCTATGTGATGCTATTGTGACTTTGCATGCAGAATGGGGAGAATAAAACTAAAGCCATATTTCCATTGCTCAACATATTTCTATGACAATGTGTATAGTGTATGGTTAGTTTACTATGAAAGGTTAGTTTATTATGTAATGTGGTTTGTTTCCAGGGCATTGCTATAAATAATTATTTAAGCACATGAAATGTAAAGCAAAACCTTAATAAATATCTATATCAACTAAACCTGGAAAGATGTGCGTGGTCGCTTAAATTGTCCACATTCCAGTTTCACCATTCAACCAAGTGTGTGATCCTGAGCAAATCATGTAATCACATTGTGCCTTATCTGCAGCTCTACAAGTGACTCTGATTCACTTCAAAGCTTATGTTAATGTATAATGCTATTATAATGGAAAAGCTTAATGACTATAAAGTTGCTCCACATATAACAATAGTGCAATTTAGGTATTTTGCAACACAATGTTGCCACTTGGCTTATTAATGGCAACTTATTCTAAAGTCCATTCCATGGTGCCTCCAAGTATCAAAGACTAATAATGCGCCTTGGAATGTCCTTTTCTGTGAAGTCACTTCTGTTGGTGCAATCCATATAATAATTAGGAGGTTTGCATTTATTGTGCCTCAGAGGGCTTGGACAGAGCTCCAATAGATGAGTTTCCTGCATCTGGAATGATCCTGCAGTTTTTTTTTTTGTTGTGTGTTAAAATGGCATCTTCCACTAATGTGACCAAAAAAGTAGATGGAGCATGGGTGGGTGGTTTAGGGGCGCTAATGAAACCATGTGGAATTCCACACACTGCATTTCATTGCTCACCCCCGCCCCCACTCTTACAATGCTGGATACTCCCCTGCTTTGTTTGGTTATCAACCAGTCTTTTAATGAGTCATTCATACCTGAAAATATAAAGGAAGCGTGGGTTACACCCCTACTTAAAAAGGAAAATTTGGATCCAGCAGAGGCTGGTCATTATCGGCCAATTACAATTGTTCCCTTTAGCCAGAAGATTCGGGATAAAATTGCTTATAATCAATATCAGATGTTTGTTGAGGAACATGATATTTTAGCAACACAACAGTCTGGATTCCGGCCCAATCATGGGACCGAGACGGCACTGCCCGATTTAAAATCCCATATTGCTGCCATTGTTGATAACGGCAATACAACCTTGCTGCTGCTTCTGGACCTGTCCGCCGCATTTCATCTTGTTGATCACCAACTTTTGGCAGACAGGTTAATATCAGTTGGCAAATGTACCAAAGAAGCAACAACTTGGTTTAAATCTTTCCTAGGCCCACGAAATATGAGAGTAACCAAAGACAATGCCTTCTCCATTGCCTCTATCCTTCTATGTGGTGTCCCACAGGGGTCATGCTTATCTCCTCTTCTTTTTAACATATACTCATGTGTTCTCTGTGTTCTTCTGTCGGCTATGGGCATATACTTGGCCAATTATGCCAACGACACACAGATAGTCATCAAACTTATATCAAAAAGATCTTGAGTGTAGTAATCACATCTTTAGGGAAATTCAGAACTGGATGGCTTTGAATTCTTTGGCCCTCAATAACGCTAAAACTGAGTTACTCATTGTTGGCACTCAGCAGCGGCTAAAGAAACTAGATGTGAAATACAAGAATTTTCTGATTGGTCATCACGTTACTCACATATCAAAAAATGTAAAAACTCTTGGGGTATACTTTGACCCTCAGCTGTCTTTTACTCGGCAGACCAATTTCCTCATGTCTTCTTGCCACTTTTACATCCAACTTCTATGGCAGATCCGTCCTTATCTGTCCAGAGAAAATCTTGCCTTGATAGCGATTGCAATTGTGAACTTCAAGCTGGACTACTGTAACAGTCTTTTGATTGGTACATCTCAGACAAATCTTAGAAAATTGCAGGTGATCCCGAACAGCGCAGTGCGAGCTGTGCTTGGACTTGGGCACAATATGCATGTTTCTGAAGCAAGACACAGCCGGCATTGGCTGCCCGTTCAACAACGACTGCACCACAAGGGGCTGTCTATCATGTACAAATGCTTGCATGGCAAGGCCCCATCATACCTTAAGACCAGGTTAAAAAAGAAACCTGATGGTTGTTTATTACGATCCAGCGGAAACATCTCTTTGTTCCAACCTACGTTTACGCTGAAGGGGTTTGGAGGAGCCTGTTTCAATTCAAAGATAGATAGATAGATAGATAGATAGATAGATAGATAGATAGATAGATAGATAGATAGATAGATAGATAGATAGATAGATAGAGCTGTTTTTGGTGGCCTGTAACCTGAACCATGACACCCATTTACTAATTTGCACCAAACCGTCCTTAAAAAAGTGTCTGCAAAACTGGAAATACTTTTTGCCAGTTTGGTGAAGATTATTTTTGGCAGCAGGGTAAAGGTTACATGGGGCTCTTAAAGGTGTGCTTTTAACACAAAATCCCATACGGTTTCTTCTGTGCACCTAGAGCAAAAACTGCTTAACAAAAGTTCACCATGTTTGGAAGGTGTATTGCACTCAGCTTCATTTCACAGAATTTGCAGAGTACGACTGTTTTGGGTCACAGGTTTTCTCAGCTTGACTCTTTCCACTCTATTGCGGTGGGCCCACCTTCCCCCAAATTCATTTTGAAGTTAGGATGGTGGTGCTTTAGTAGCATCTGAAAACTGGCAAGACTCATTTTAGAGGCGTTTCAGAGCTGTGGCTTGCCACAGAGAATGCACCATTTGTTATTGTTAGTGTGTCTTCATACCTGGGGCTTTAATGTGAACTGTGAGCTCTGCTCACATTGTCCAAATGTGGCACGCGCCCTCACTAGGGTCAGCCCACAGGCCAGCCCCCCAACAAACATATGCAAACATAATAAAAACATGTTTCTTTTTTTTTCTTTTTTTAATTAAATTTTTATTGATTTTTTTAAAACAACAGCATAGGTGCACAGATTACAAGATTTGGGCAATCGCCCTCAACAAATCATACTATAGGCCATTATTCCCTTCGTTTGTTCCCCCACCCAGCCCACACAGCATCTCCAGCGCTGCAGTCTGCTTATAGAAATGATGCGGCATAGGGCAGCGTCAGTCCGGGTTTTCTCCGCCAGTGGTCAACCGGCTTTCCAAGTTCCCGGGCCATTCGTTCCATGTCGGGGCTTGTTTTTGGGCCGGGGCAACGACGCTTGAGGGTCTCAGGTCGTGGCCTATATATTGCCAAACACCTCTTGAAATTGCAGCCAGTCTGTCTCTATCTGGGTGCTTGAACCATGTAAAGCCGCTGTAAGTCTTCCATAAGGAATATGTCTTTGGCAATCATCACCCATTCTTTCTTCGTGGGGAGGGCGGGCCTCCTCCACGTTCTAGCGCGAGCCGCTCTGGCTGCCAACAGTAGGGAGTGTGAGAGGTCCGGTAATTTTTCCCAGTGTTCATCCTTATGCTGCAGGCCAAACAGTATCAACATCGGGTCCAGTGGGAGCACACCTTCTCCCGCCTCTTTCAGCCAGTTGAGGACTTCGGCCCAATAACTTTGGACCTTCCCGCATGTCCACCACATGTGCCAATAGTTTGCCCTTTCCCCACACCCGTGCCAGCAAAGAGGGATTACGTCTGGGAACATCCTAGAAAGTGTGATCGGGTCATACTGCCATCTGTGCAGGAGTTTAACAGCATGGATTTTGTATTGGCAGGAGATCGAGGTCTTAAAAGATCTACTATAGAGTCGCCCCCAGAGACCGTCTCCGATCCTACAACCCAAGTCTCTTTCCCATTTCCCCCTGAGGCTTTTGGTGGTTCCCTCCCGGGGGTTAAAAGGGCCGAGTAAAGAAGTGAGATGAGGCCTTTCATTTCTACATGGATATCTAAGATTTTCTCAACTGGGGTGAGTTTTCTTTGTAATTTGGGCTTTAGTTTTGGTTTCATTAGGATTCCCTTAAGTCTCAGGTAGAGGAGTGGGGAGAGCCTACCTATTCCCAAGGATTCTATAAGCTCCTGGATACTTATAAAGGACTCCTCCCTGATCAACTGACCAACTCTGCATAGGCTTGTGTCAAACCAGGGCTGATAGTGTTCATGGCCTGGGATTTCCTCTAAAACTGGTGTGGACCAGATGTGGCTCATGGGGGAGGGCCAAGTGGTCACCTTCTCACCGTGTCCTTTACCCTCCAGCTCCTTCCAAATTGTACTAGTATTGGGTGATCCCTGATTCTCCTTGGGAGCTTTTTCATCGGGACCCATAACCGCTCACCCACTGTGACAGGGCTCAGGAGGGAGTTTTCAAGAAAGATCCATTGTTTGTTGGGGTCCTCTCTGAGGTGGGGGGCCAGGGTTCTGAGCTGGGCTGCTCTGTGGTAAATTCATAAGTCTGGGGGGCCGACCCCCCCTCTATCCTTGGGGAGGGTGAGTGTTTCATAACCTATTCTGGGTCTCTGGCCTTGCCATATGAATTTCGCTATGCGTTTTTTGGCTTCTTTAAGGAGTGCTTCTGGGGCTTCTAAAGGGAGCATCTGGAAAACGTACAGGACCCTGGGGAGGAGGTTAATCTTTACGGCATTTATCCTTCCCATCCACGAGATGTGCCCCTTACTCCATGTCTCCATATCTTTGAATAAATTGTCAAACAGCGGGGGGTAATTTGCCTGGCTTAGATCTTCGTGGGGCCGGACGATGTTGATCCCCAGGTATTTAATCCCTTTGGTACGAATTTGAAACCCCAGGGGGGACAGTTCCCTGAGGTCCCTGTCTGCATCTGGGGCAAAGGGGAAGATCATTGACTTCCCTATGTTCATCCTGAAGCCTGAGAATTGGCCAAACTGTTCAATAACCTGAACGGCAGCCGTGACCAAACTAGTAGGTTCCCTCAGGTGGAGCAGTATGTCATATGCATAGAGGCCGAGCTTGAAGGTCCGATCTCCAACGTCAATACCGCGGACCATTGGGGCACATCTGATGTACTCCGCGAGTATTTCCATGGTCATGGCAAACAGGATTGGGGAGAGGGGGCAGCCCTGCCTCGTCCCCCTTTGAAGGCTGAATGTTCATGAAAGGCAACCTTTTACCGTGACTCTAGCAGAGGGGTCTGTGTATAAGGCCTTAATGGCTCGCCTGAATCCCTCGCCAAAGCCCAGTTTGACAAGGACTCCGTGTAGAAACTCCCAGTCCACCCTGTCGAACGCCTTTTCGGCGTCGATGGCCACCAGGACAATGTTGTCTCCCTTCGGGGCCGCTTCCCTCATCAGGTGCAGGGTTTTTCGGAGGGTGTCTGCCCCCTGTCTCCCCTGTATGATGCCCACCTGGTCGGAGTGGATGAGTACCGGCATATGGCTGTCTAGTCTTGTGGCTATGATCCTGGTGAACAGTTTAGCGTCCACATTCAGGAGGGAAATTGGTCTATATGACCGGCAGTCTGTTGGATCTTTGCCCTTCTTTGGGATCACTGTTATCAGTGCCTTGCAAAAAGACGGAGGCGCACTCCCGGTCCTCATGATATTTGTGAATAGGCCTGCCAAAAAACCCACTAGTAGGCCTCCAAAGGCCTTATAGAAGCCTGCAGTAAATCCGTCCTCCCCAGGGGCCCTGCCCAGTCTAAGGCCCGATATTGCCTTGAGTACCTCCTCCCTCGTTATTGGGGCGTCTAAGGCTGATGCCTCTTGGGGGTCCATCACAGGTAATGTTACTCCTCCGAGGTATGCTCCCAGTGCCTCTGCCTCCACTTCTCCTTCCCTCCCACAGAGAGTCTCATAAAACCATGCAAACTCCTCCACTATTCCCTCGGGATCCGTTTTTGTCCCTTCATCCCTGCATGAGATCCTTGACACCCATCTATCTCTCCGTTGGCCCCGGAGTTTGGCCACCAGCATGGCGTCAGCCTTATCCCCTTTTTCATAATACATTTGATGCAGCTGTTGGAGGCCCGCTACAATTTTCCCCATCTCCAATGCTCTCAGCTCTTGCCTTTTCTCTCTTGCATCCCCCAAGTCCCTTTCCCTCTCCTCATCACTCTTCCCTTCAGATCCCTCCAATGCTATTATCTCCGCCCGTAGCCTATGAGCCAGGAGAGTCCTGGTCCTTTTTTTGGAAGCCCCCTCTCTAATCAGAACACCCCTCCAGGTCGCCTTTGCTGCCTCCCAAACTGTCTCTGTGTTGACTTCACCCGTGTTATTCAGTTCAAAATATTCATTGATCGCCTTCTCCATCTCCTCCTTAAAAACCACATCTCTTAGCATGAAGTCATTGCATTTCCACAGGGATTCTCTGGGTTTCAGACCCAATACACTAATATCTTCCCAGACCATATCGTGGTCCGACCAGCTAACCGGGTGGATGATGCAGGACTCCACTCGGCTCATGTTCTGGTGCCCCATGAAAAGGTAATCTATTCTCGTTCTAGTGCCCTGGACCGCTGAGTAGAAGGTGTATCCCTTTCCCTCCGGATGCAATTCCCTCCATGTGTCCACGAGCTCATAGCCCCACATCAGCTCCCGGAATTTCCCCTGGGGTCTACCCCCTCGGCTGCCTAGCGGGATGGCCCCTCCGCTATGATCTAATTCCCGATTTGCCCACATGTTAAAGTCTCCACCCATTATAAGGAGCCCCTCTGTCCTGGCCATTATCTCTCCCATCGCCTCTTTGAGAAATTCAACCTGGCCCACATTAGGAAAATAGATAGCTGCTAGGGAGACCCTGGAGTTGTGCAAGTCACCCGATATAATAATGGCTCTACTGTCCTCCCTCCCCCACCTGGTTACCTCTGTGAGTCTCTCGTTTCTCTGCAGGATTATCCCGACTCCACTCCGTTTTGTGGGAGCGGATGCCCAGAAGGTCTGGCCCTCTCCTCTCCCGTGACCGTTCTAGTTTCCTCTACGAAGAGGATATCTGTTTTAGCATTCTTCATTTCCCTCCCCAAGAGGGAGAGCTTTGCTGGGGAGTTCAGACCCTTTACATTGAGTGAACCAATTCTCAGTGACTCAGTCCGGCCCCTATTCTCATTGTCTGCCATTGGGTCCTTGTCTTGTGTGTACCGTCTTCCCGGATCTGTGCTTGCTGCTGCCTTCCAATGTGGTTTTGTGACTGTGTGGGTCCCCAAAATCCCCAACCCCAACTCCCTCCCTTCCCTCGTCTTTCTCCCCCTCTTTATCATGATGCCTGCCAACGGGCAAGCCACCAGGGTGAATGCAAGACCATCCACTGCAGTCCCCTTGTTAAGCTTAGCGTCCCCGGCCATGGCTGTTTGATTCAATCTCTCAGTTTCTCTAATAGCGAGCCTCTGACCACTTAGTCCCCTTCGGCTTCCGTTGTGGGGGTGTTTAGTTTCTTGAATTTCCTTCGGCCCTTTATCTTCTTCTTTGTGGACCAGGGGCCCTCCGGCTCCCTCCTGGCGCCCCGAGGCTCTTGCACCTTCACCTCGTTTCCTTCCTCTGGGGTATCCCCTTTGAGTACCTGCAGCACTTGGGATACCTCCTTGCCGCTGGTCACTCTATAGTCCACTCCTGAGCGTTCAAAAGACAAGGCAAATAGCGAATATGCCTTGGCTGGTGAGCCACTGGGTGAGTGGCCGGCACTCTCTTCTGCACGTAAGAGTGAAAGCCGAGAGGTCCTGGAAAATCCTCACTGTGTCTCCTTCGAACAAGAAACTCTCCAGCCTTCTCGCTTTCTTGAGGACCTCCATTTTTTCTCTGTAGTGGAGGACGCGCACAACTATGGACCTTGGGCCGCCCCTCGCTCCACCTCCCCCTCGGTGGGCTCTTTCCAGCTGGACTTCCTTGCCCACCTCGAGTGTGAAGAGTTGGTTGATGAGGCCCTGAACCTTTCTCCCCACATCTGCGGCAGTCTCGCCTCTCTGTTGAGTCACACCCATGATGCGCAGGTTGTTTCGGCATTCTCTGTTCTCTAGGTCGTCCATTTTCAGGGCTATGTCCTCTTCTCTGATTTCTAGGTCTGTTAGCCTCGCTTCATATTTCATGTCTAACAGGTCCATTTGGAGGTGGTTGTTTTCCATTCCCTCCATTTTTTCCTCGAGCCTCTCCACTCTCCCCCTGAGATCAACTATAGAGGCTTGTATGTCCGTTCGAATCGCTTTTATCTCCTGGAGGATGTCCTTGAGGTCGTCCTTCGTTAACACTGCGGGGGGGGGTTCAGCACTTGAAGGCATGGTGACTGTGTGTGGTTCTCCGAGGGGTGCATTGGACCGGCGGAAGCGTTGGAGGGAGAGGATTGCGCACGTGGGCTGTGTCGGTTCCAGGGCTCCGGTCTCTGGGTGCCCTTTGGAGTTTGGGTGGAGGCGGGGGCGCCTCTCACCCTGCCTTAATGCCTTGAGGTTTCCTCTGGTCGTCTTGGGCCCTCCTTGCTTCCGCGGAGGCAAGCTTGCATGTGGGGGGGGACCCCGGTGATGGCTCCGGTCCTCACGAGGGGGGCTAAAATTGTGATTGGGGCCTGTTTCCCCAGATGCTTCACGGCTGAAATGTTCTGGGGGGACCCCTGTACTCCAGGGGGGAAGGCCGTGGCAGCCTTTACGGGGTGAGTTGCGGTGGTCTGTGCCCGGAGGGCGCCGGAGGGGGGGCATAACACAGTCCGCCGAGTCTCAAGTATCAGTTTTCCCCCCTGCGCTCCTCACCTTTTTCGGGCTGTCGAGGGCCGCCACACATCCATTGTGGGCTCGGACCCCTTCACTGGGCGCTCCTTCTCGGGTAGGCCTCCGTGCACGGGGGATGAGACGGGAGGCTCCCCAAGTCCTGATTTGCTGCTGGTGGTCCGCACCGGAGCGGTTCTTGGTGGTAGGGGGCTCGCACCAGGACGCCCCACTCGTCCCTGACCCCGCACGATGTCCACACGCCACCGGGGCAGAGCCGCGGTGGCGATGACCGGCGGCTCCGGGTTCCTCGGCGGGTCCGGCCAAGGCCTGGGGCGCTGCGAGATGTGACGCTCCCAGTGGCTCCGCTGCACGGCATCCGAAAAGGTGTCCTCTCTGTTACTCGGCGAGCGGGGCCTCAGATTGGGGCCAGGCTGTATCCACTTTCGGAGGAGCGCTCGATTTGTTGGGCCGCTGCCGCAGGGGCGCACGTTCCCGTCGGGGTTACTCCAAACTCCCGGCCGGGGATTGGCTCAGAGGCCCTGGCGGCCTCCCATGTTTCTTTTTTTAAAAGTACCACTGCTCTACTTTTAATAATAATAATAATAATTTAGTATTTATATAGCGCTACGAACCCTCAGGTATCCGAGCTCTGCTTATTATTACCCACAGTGTGTCGTGCTCATTTATCGACCTCGGAAGGATGAAAGGCTGAGTTTGGCCCTGCCGGGATTCGAACCTGCGTCAGCAGGCTCTGCACGGATCGCTGTGCCACTTTACCTGCCCGGGCCTCGTCTCATGTTACACAGACCTGACCTCTTCGCACTCACGCACCGACAGACAGAAACCAGCAAGCTGAAAGAGCTTCCTAGTTCCTGTCTGTGTGTCGCACGAACACAAAGCCAGAAAGCGATTCTCTGCGCCCCGGCCCCTGGAAGTACTGCTGCTAGCGTGGCAGCTCAGGCACCAGGCCCTGCAACATCCAGTTCAGCGCCCTGGCTGCTGACTTTGAGTCAGGCCAGCCAGGGTGAGGCACTGAGCCACACAGCGCATCCAAGCCCTGAATGTGATGCACGGCAGCTGCCAGGCATCTCAGCATTATGTAATGAGACAGCACAAGCATTGCTGGGCAGCCCAGCCGGGCTCGATCTGTCCAATTACATAATTGATGATTGTGGCACCCCCCTGCCCTCCCTCCAAAACATGAGGGGGACAAAACGGCATGGCACAGAAGTTGGGGGGGGGCCCTCTGTCCCACCCTATAATTATGCCCATGGTTGATATCATTTTCATAAAAAATTAAACTATTTAAAACCTCTAACTAACGCTTATACCTTCAAGAAAGGAAACACTGGTGGGTTTAAAAGTCAGACATTATGTAATTTGTTTTTGGTTTTGCTTTCTTTTAAACCGTTATAACATTTAATGTATAACTTAACATCAAAATAAAAAAATATATTTCCTGATATGAAAGTTTTCTAAGTCTTTTTAAAAAGTTGATATTAGCTACGCAAACAAAGGGGGGTCTGGGAATCTCTCTACCAGCACGAACACAGCCCAATGACCTGTTCTTGGGTGAATAACCCCTGGGAGAGACTCTACCAAGTCTTTAGCTCACTGTCCCTTTCACAGAGAATAAATTTCCCCACATACCAGCCTTTGTCCTGCCCAGGAGCAGTCCAGCGCCGAAATGCTAGGCAATTCTCCTCTGAACAAGAGTACCATCAGTAACCCCATGCACGTGTTTCAGCCTTGTTGGGCATCATCAGTGAGGTGAAACTGGTGCCTCTCTAAGAACAGTGAGCAAGGGGTCCACATCTGGATCGCCCTGTTAACTTAGGGTGAAACCCAAAGTTAATTTATGCAAACAAAGGGGGGTCTGGGAATCTCTCTACCAGCACAAACACAGCCCAATGACCTTTTCTTGGGTGAATAACCCCTGGGAGAGATTCTACCAAGTCTTTAGCTCACTGTCCCTTTCACAGAGAAGAAATTTCCCCACATATCAGTCTTTGTCCTGCCCAGGAGCAGTCCAGCGCCGAAATGCTAGGCAATTCTCCTCTGAACAAGAGTACCATCAGTAACCCCATACAGGTGTTTCAGCCTTGTTGGGCATCATCAGTGAGGTGAAACTGTTGCCTCTCTAAGAACAGTGAGCATGGGGTCCACGTCTGGATTGCCCTGTTAACTTAGGGTGAAACCCAAAGGTAATTTATGCAAACAAAGGGGGGTCTGGGAATCTCTCTACCAGCACAAACACAGCCCAATGACCTGTTCTTGGGTGAATAACCCATGGGAGAGACTCTACCAAGTCTTTAGCTCACTGTCCCTTTCACAGAGAAGAAATTTCCCCACATATCAGCCTTTGTCTTGCCCAGGAGCAGTCCAGCGCCGAAATGCTAGGCTATTCTCCTCTGAACAAGAGTACCATCAGTAACCCCATACACATGTTTCAGCCTTGTTGGGCATCATCAGTGAGGTGAAACTGGTGCCTCTCTAAGAACAGTGAGCAAGGGGTCCACGTCTGGATCGCCCTGTTAACTTAGGGTGAAACCCAAAGTTAATTTATGCAAACAAAGGGGGGTCTGGGAATCTCTCTACCAGCACAAACACAGCCCAATGACCTGTTCTTGGGTGAATAACCCCTGGGAGAGACTCTACCAAGTCTTTAGCTCACTGTCCCTTTCACAGAGAAGAAATTTCCCTGAGGGGCTACTTTTGGACCTTTAAATTGTCATTGTATAAAGTTGCATGTGCTATTTACATCATGTTGTGCTATATTAGCTGTTTAAAAAAAAAATTGGAACTTCACCAAATTGCAACACGTGCTTCCTCTTCAGTATTATTATTATTATTATTATTAATTGGTTACTTATAATGCGCTTAATATCCTGAGGTTTTTAAGAGAGGACCCGGGGATCGATTTGTTAAGCGCGTTGCCCCTGAGCTATCCTCCTGAGATGCCCACTTATACCCGCTGACAGTGAGGGGTGTTGCATGTCAACCCTGTTGGGAGACATGGTAGCTCCCAGTGTGTTGTCTTGGTCACATGGGGCAACCATGTGACCAAGTTAATAAGAACAACGAGCTGCTTCCGGCTCGTCAGTCAAGCCCAGATCAGACTCCGGTGTCGTTCCTTTTTGTGCACCAGGCTGGTGCAACACCGCGTGGAATAGGCACAGGGACGGGGCCCTCCACGACATCGGCACCCCTGCTGGGCAACGCCGCCCTCTCTGCTGAGTAGCCATGTGATCATGGCCGAGTGTGGCAACCCCGGCCTGGGTGCCCCCAGAGACGGGGGTGCCGTGAGCAGGGTGTCCCTGGCCACGTGGGTTACTCCGGTGATCCGAGCGAGTGGGGTGATCCCCACTCTATTGTCCGCGGCGTGTCTGTGTCGGGGGCTCCTGACACGCGTACGGCGCTGCCCGGTGATCCGAGGCAGGCCCCCAACAAGGGGGTTACGTTTGGAACTTCAAAATATCTTCCTACAGTTTTGTGCACTGTTTATTTTGCAGTTTGTTACGAATGAGGCCCGCGACCATCCCCTTCATAATTGTAGAGAGTTACAAGTAACATTTCTTGGCAGACTTGTGTAACCTAGTCTCTACAAATGAGGATGAAGCGACCTTGCCAGTACTAACAGTGGGTTGTTCAGAGTCTCTACCAACATGGACATTCTCAGAGGCCGCTAACTGTTGACAGCCTCCCATGTCCTTGTTCTCAGCAGTCTAAACTGCCCTGCTTGGAATTGAAGGAATCTGTGATTTTCAGAGGTAACAGTGCAGGGTGTAGCTGTCGAAGCCAGTAGCACCAGGAAAGGGTAACCGGGGTAACAAGTCTGATACTTTGTGGCCAAGCTTCGCTGGCCGCAGACGTGCTTATCGGGGGTCGCTAGCAGCGGATGTAACCACATAGGATGGAGTTGTACTGATGTTTTATTTTATTCACCCTTTGTGTTTTACAGATGGGTCACAGGGGCCGCACTGGCAGGGACGTGCGCTGTGGACAAGTGTTGCGCTGAATATCCTTCTGGCCATCGCTGTCGTAGGAGTTTGCTCTTTTGGTAAGTTTTTGTAATGGGTGACCCATCGCACCCAAAGTTGGGGGGTTTAGGGGGTGGAGTGCATCTTCATTGCAAGCATGGGTGATTAACACTGAAGTACAAGTCCTCAAAAGCATTCTGTACCTGCCAAGAGCTCAGTGGCTTTCATACATGGTGACAAGGTCAACCAATCGGACACCATCACCCTAAACCTATAGAGAACATGCACAGACAAGGTTTGCACTAACATTCGTGCTTTAAGTTGCATAGGAAATTGAGGGGGGGCTCTCACGTGTCATGATGCAATATTTGGGGGCTGGTCCTAAAAATATGTGTAAAAATATTGACCCAAATAAAATAGAACATCAACTCACAATAGGTCAGTAGAGCAGGCAATCCCACAGTTCATTCTTACAAATTAAAATAATTCTAATGACAATTCTTTAATATATGCTGTAAAAAGTAATCTATCTATTGTGGTACAATTTCCATTCTGTGTTTGAAAACAAGCACATTTCTTTAACTTGTGTTATGGTTCTAAACGTGGAGGAAAGTGACATCTATTGTTGAAGAGCAGTATTGGTACTCATTTTCATTTCAATTATTGCAGGGAATAAGTCTGCTTGGGGAAGTCAGTTCTGGGAGCCCTGTCAATATTTTGGGGTTGAGGCATGGCTAGCCCTGACCCAGGGCTGTCACGAGATGTGGTGAGGCCAGGGGAAAACATTTGGTGAGGCCCCCTTTTGGTTTTATGCACTGGGCCAGCGCCTGCACCTTCGCAAACAGAGGACTCGAGAAATCTCCCCTTGAGTTGTGTGGAGGAACCCAAATGCGGTTTATTCCTACAACTGCAAATCAACTACATCAAAGTTAGATTTCTCCACTGAAGAGGTTTATGCCAGACTAACTTTTTCATCATATGCATTCATATATATAGAATTGCATGGCGGCATGTGGTGTGTGATGCCAGCATTAAGGAGCACCCTGCCCTTGTGTGCGCATTGAATGATGTACAGTGGAGGCTGGTGAATCTCTGAACTGAAGAGGCTTAAATGTTTGGGCCAATTATGTAGGAATCGACAGAGCACAGTGAGGGTGCTCAAACCAAGCAAGGGTTGTTTGAGGGGGTTTCTCACTTCCAAGAAAATGTTTGAAACATTGGGTTACAATTATGCATTTTACAGCACTTTCTTTGTAACATTGGGTAGAAATCCATACAGTTTGCAATTGGTTTTGTATGGCAGCACATGGAAAAACCCAATAGTTACAAGTTACCAACCGTGCACAGGAACAATTTTGAATACATTTCATGCCGCCATTGTACACAACATATGGTAGTATAAAAATATATCCGTGCTGGTTGTTCCCCTGTATGTCCATGGAGGCTGCACCAATATATGCCATTATAACCATGTACAGACTCCCAGCCAGTAAACATGCCATGCCACAGAAAGTATGTCCAGGCTGACTGTGCACCACAAGTGTTATTACTGGCTCGACTGGCCTAAATTCAATGTGAGCCAATTTAGCCAAGTAGTATGTTTGCTTTAACTTTGATGCATAGTCTGGTGCAACATGGGTAAAGCAAAACAAGCATTGGCAATGCCAAATGTGTGGACTTTCATGTAGGCATGGGAAAGGCACTGCTGTATTGGTGTTAACTGGCCGTTGGTAGCAGGTACAAACTGGTTTGAGTACCTGAGCATCTAATAGCTGTGCCTGGCAAATGCCTAATAATTATGCACAAGCCAAAACTGTTGGCTTTGCCAATGTTTGTTTTTAACAGGACTTCAGTGAAAGACACGCAGGATGCAACACCATTGAGCAGATCGGGCTCTAGCCCCCTCCCGAAAGATTGGGTTTTGTTGACTCGACCTGGCTGCATGTGCAGAGCCAGGCCCTGGCTGAGTAGGGCTAGAGCCCTCCCACTTTGAGGCAGAAGGCCTCTTTCGATGTGTCGCCAGCCCCTAGTTCTCGTTATGGAGCGGCAGCAGCATGAAAGATGCAGAGCACAAAAGCCTATCCATGCGATATCAACAGACTCACTTTGATAAAGCCAAAGTCTTAACTTCTTGTCTCAGCTTTTAGATGGCCCACCTCTCCAGAGATTAGCATAGCATTATGAAAGTAAAGAGCCTCTGAATTGGGCTGAAAGGTACGACTAGTGGCCAAAGGAAAGGTGAAATAGCTATTCTGCTTCCTAGCTGGGCTCAGGGTATTGGGAGGGAAGTGGGAGCAGGGCTGGTTGAAGATGTGTCAGGGCTGGTGGGGGCCCATTTCTTTTCGATGTTAGTGGGGCTCCCCTGGCCTTACAGATTGGAAAAATAGGCCGAAGCACCGGTGGAGTGCTTAAATCAATAATGAAGTCAAAATAATACAGCAAGGTGGTTAAAAGCTGCAGATTATCAGTAGGTGTCTGTGTCATAAGACTGCCAACATGTGGGCAGCTGCTTAAGGGCCCCTTTCAACTGCAAAAGCTGAAAGAACCAAACGCCATCCCTCAGTGGGGAGACCGACAGCGCAATGGGTTTATTGGCTCCACATTGGCACCACTCACTATCTGCTTTCAAAACTGTCATCCAGCCCCTGCTTGGCTGACCAACAGAGCCATGGCCAGACGGAATAGACGTTAAACAGTGTCTGGGCTTCGCTGTTAACAAAGGCCCTGCAATTACTAATATAAAATATTTCACTGTTAGCACCTGCATTCATAAACATACATTTTTAGGCAATTGAAATTGTGATGTGGGGTTAGCACTTGCATACCAGGGGAGTGATTAGAAGGGAAGTGGTGACATAGACATCTCATTCTCACAGCATTCCTTAAGTGTGACGTTTCAGAAATGAAGGAGAGTTAGCTGCTTGAAACATTGAAGCTTCACCAGAATAGTCTCATTCCAATGTGCAAAGATGTTAGATGTGCCAACAGAAGTAGGTTTGCTCCTCCCGACAGGCTCTGTAGTTAGCGCCTCTCCCAACATTTGAAGTGTTAGCCCCACTTCGGCGCCCCCTGAAATTTGTGCCTAGGTGCACCTCTGATGCCATGACCTCACCACTTAATTAAGTGGCCCGCAGGCCTACTAAATGTAGGGGTGGGGCTGGCGCACACACTCACATACAACACTTTCACCCAAGTATTCATCCACCAGTAACACAACTCCTTGCATGCATGCATACATATAACCAAACACAGAAACATAGTATTGACACCAACATAAACACCAATTTACACACATACATTCATGCACCTATACATACAAGTTCATTTTAAAACACATATATACACAGAAAAATACTTAACTTATCTCCATGCACCCTTCACAAGCACCTGCGCAGCCACAGGGGACCAGATGGCTCTCCCTTCACTCCGACACGACGCGTAGACCTGCTGCCTGAAAAGAGAGAACTCCTTCCCTATCAGTCAGCTGTTCACGCTGAGCAAGGTGAACACACTGACTGACAGGAGAGGAGTCCTCTCTTGTCATTCAGCATGTCTACATTGTCAGCTGAATAACGGGAGCAGCTGTCTGTTGCGGAGCCAAACGGCTTTGCAACAAACGGCAACATCATTTCAGGGCAGAGAGGAGAGGGCACAGTCCCCCGTGTGAACAATGGACACGGCTGGACTGTGCTGCCTTTTACTCAGAATAGGGTGCCGCGAGGCCCTCACAAGCGCGAGGCCTGGGGCATTTTGCCCATCCTGCCCCCACTCATGACGGTCCTGCCCTGACCCACTTAAAGCGCTGAGTAGTATAAGGCCTAGTGGGCTTGTGAGCCTTAATGTACCGCATGACCAATGTAAGGGATCAGAGCTTCACTAACTACTGATGTCTAGCAGCCAGTCAGAGCATGATACTGGTTCAGGACCCCATGACACACAGCATGCACCTCATTACCACAGGAGCGTGCCTTTCTTTCATAAAGAAGAGAAAAGAAAGGAGTAGAGCAAAGAAACCACAAGTGCCATGGCCCACTACAGGCTCTCCTCTCCACACAGGCAGTGTAGATCCAGCAGACCCAGTATTAACTATGAACACGCCAAACATAGCACTACAAAGGGGGTGGCTTCTTGGTCCAGAGGGTGCACCCGTGGGCGGATGACGAGTCAAAGTGGAAGCTTTAGAGGTGATGCTGCAGGGGAATTATAATGGCTAGTTGTGTGTCTAGTGGTGTGAGCCAGAGACTAGAGGGCGTGCCTCTGAAATGAAGGCTCGTTGTGTGCTACAGCAGTGCACAGTATACATATATGAAGCAAAAGCAACAGAGACTGCAACACATCTAAATTTCAGACTTATCAGCCATCAACAGGATCCACCCTGTAGACTCTTTCAAATAAACTGTCTTTCAGCAGAAAGCGGTCATCTTCACACTTCCACCAAACACTGGATTTTCTTCAAATTGGACCCACGCAATCTCATGGAGATGCTTAGGAGTGCTTAAAATCACATCAGTTTGGGACAGCTGTTTGAGGATCGCTGTCACCTTTTGACTGTCAGGGGGTTCCCTTTATGTGCCCTAGGTATTCTGCGAAGGACCTGTCGGGCCACCACCAGACTAGTGGTAGTGACCTGGCAGAGGGCTGAGAAGCACATCCATATTATGATATGTATAGAAAGGGCCAGACAGAATCCAGGCACTTGAGATGTATGAGGACGATAGTTTTCTCTGGTGTATAGAGAGTTGGATTTGAAGATGTCTCTAAACTCTCAGGACCTTGAATATTTCAGAATCCACTTAATACGCAGAGGTTTCTAAGCGCAGACCCAGGTATCGAACCTGTGTTGCTCCGCGTCGTCTTGCTTCCAAGGCGAGCATGTTGCCCCTGAGCTATCCTCCCGAGACAATGAATTCCATGGCACATGGTCTTACCAATCCAAAGAAATGACTGACTCGGAGTAAACGCAGATCAAACATTGTTTGTTTTGAGGTAAATAGGCAGAACTTGCATATGAATGGGAGGATTTTACACTAGGAGGATTATGGTCAATCATCTGTTTTGTAGGCCAGGTAAAGAGTTCTGGATTGGTGGTGTGCAGAACATAACACCAGAGATGTTTGAATACTGAGGCGCGAGGTAATCTTAAATGCTGAAGCTTTAACTGACTCCTATCATGACATCACCAAGAAGCTTGACACAAAGTTTACATGGCTCAAAGAAAGGAGCTGGGACCCAAAGAAGCCCACAAGGGCAGTGGATTACCGGCACGCCAATAATCCCTTGTTGCACGTGGGGCCTATTTGCGAGAAAAGAGGCAAACAACACTGGGAATTGTGAACTATGGACCTAGGAGGATTCACGCTGGACTGCAGTAAGGCACTATTCTGAGAGAAAAGAGGCAGAACAAAGCTGGGCACTGTGAACTATGGACCTAGAAGGATTCAAGCAGGACTGCATTAAGATGTTATTTTGAGGGAAATGAGATAGAACAAAGCTGGGCTCTCTAAACTATGGACCTATAAGGATGCACGCTGGACTGTAGTAAGACACTATTCTGAGAGAAAAGAGACAAAACAAAGCCGGGCATTGTGAACTATGGACCTCGAAGAATGCACACCCGAGTGAAGTAAGACATTATTCAGAGGGAAATGAGGCATAACAAAGCTCTGCATTGTGACCTAGGGACCTAGGAGGAGGCACGCTGGACTGCATTAAGATGTTATTTTGAGGGAAATGAGATAGAATAAAGCTGGGCTTTCTAAACTATGGACCTAGAAGGATGCATGATGGACTGTCGTAAGACACTATTCTGAGAGAAAAGAGACGGAACAAAGCTGGGCATTGTGATCTATGGACTTATAAAGATGAACACTTGTCTGCAGTAAGACATTATTCGTAGAGAAAAGAGGCAGAACAAAGCTGGGCATTGTGAACTATGGACCTAGGAGGATGCATGCAGGACTGCAGTAAGGCAATATTCTGAGGGAAATGAGGCAGAACAAAGCTGGGCATTGTGAACTATGGACCTAGGAGGATGCATGCAGGACTGCAGTAAGGCAATATTCTGAGGGAAATGAGGCAGAACAAAGCTGGGAATTGTGAACTATGGACCTTGAAGGATGCATGCTATAAGACACTATTCGGAGAGAAAAGAGGCAGAATAAAGCTGTGCATTGGGACCTATGTACCTGGGAGGATGCACGCTGGACTGCATTAAGACATTATTCAGAGGGAATTGAGGTATAACAAAGCTGGGCGTTGTGAACTATAGACCTAGGAGGATGGAATAAGGACTGCAGTACAACGTTATTTAGGGAGCTAGTAACTTGCCCTTCATGTACATGAGTGGATATTAAATTGGCTGATTCCAGACCCAAAAAAAAGCTTGATGACCCTATATGTTTTATACATCACTCAAAAGACGTGATATAAGGGAACTGATACAACCACAGGACACAATAAAAAGAATGTTGCATACAGACTGGAAGAATGGTGCCCCGGTGCCACTGTTCCATATACTATAGCAATATAAATGCTAAACCCCTTTCAAATACACTGATCTTGATTATGTCCATCATAATCAACTCTCAGGTGAAACATTGGCTGCACTTTAGTATTTGTAAAGCTCTTTTTTCTTGAACCAACTTATCTTAGAGGCAAGAAGTGATATTTTATGTGTTCACAAGTCGTCCCACAAGGAAGGAGGAACAGAACATGCAGAAACAATATTGTAGAGTTGACAGTCAGGTTTTAATTTTGCAATATAATGGGAAAAGGTAAAAGGAAGTAGAGATCAAGGAGTCCGCATAAATCAAAGCAGCCATACTGGGTTATACGGTAGGTAATTTCACCACAGTAATTTCACCCCTTCTATCAGAAGGGTGTACCCCACCTTCCTTTGCCAGCCTCCTAGGATAAAAGGTTTACTCCTGGTTGACCCTAAGGTAAGGAAGTGGTGGGAATAATACGTGCGTGGATGGTGAGAGCAAAACAGTAGAGTGCTTCACAAACATACAATGATGGGATAAAGGGCAAAACCAAGCCCAGTAAGCACCAAAGCTATGGGGGCCGAATGCCCCGTGTTCAATCCCAAACCTAGGGGGCGATGCTTGGCGCCGACAGAAATGGTCGCCTAGCTTCGGCACTCCGGTGGAATACAAATGATGTAATTCCCCTTACTTTACCACATATTTCGCTTCCTCAGCAACCCGCTATCACTTTGGCAGTTTGGAGCTCCCTCTATTATAACTCAGTCTCGGCTGCATTTCCCTGTGTGGGACCTCCGGTGGCCTGGGTCTGCAGCCGTGTCATTCCGTATTGGAAGCAGCCGGCGTCTCCCGTCAGCTTTGCAGTCACCGTGACATGAAAAGCCTGTATAATGTCTGGGTAACAAGTTTTCCTCATAAACCTCTATTATCAATACTAACAGGATTTATTTTAAAAGGATATTAAGTCGCATATAAGACTATACAGCTAATTTCTTCCCCTTTGAGGGGCTGACTTGTCTTCTAACTGCTTTTTGGAGGAAACTAGTGCTTTCTTCTCTCTTATCCCACCTCATAAAGCATTTGCTCCTTCCTTCTGGTTTTTGCCTCAAGCAAGCTAATTACTAGGATACGCTCAGAGTCTACTCCACAGTTTTGCTTTTAGATATTTGACATTTTCATACCGGCTCTGAGGGAAAGAAGAAAGGAAAAATATTGGATTTTACTACGTTTATATATTCTTTTGTGTACTATGGCTTCTAAAAAGGGACAGATAAAAGAGGCATACTCCCCTACTATCCTCAAAAGGCAGAAGAGTGAGTCTCCTACACCTAAAGAAGACACAGCTGACCCCGTCATGCAAACCATTCTATCAGAAATAAGGGCTCCTAAACCCTTTATGGAAGACACCAATGCTAAATTGCAGCAGCTAGATAACAAATGGTCCGTTTTTGAAGCTCGGATGAATAAGGTGGAAAGGCGAGTTGGTGACGCAGAAGATGTTTCTAATAAGGTCACCAATCTGGAAATCAAAGTTGCCGCTCTACAACAACAGGCTGAGAATCTTGAAAACAGGAATAGGAGGAACAACTTGCACATTGTTGGCCTTCCGGAAGGAATTGAAAAGGATAACCCATGACCTAACATATCATATCATACTGCTTTCTTGTATGTGTTTCTACCTTAGATTCTCGACCTACCAACATCTGTGCAGCTCAACATTGAAAGAGCACATCAAATAGGTCCCATCAAGTCGCCTCGAAGCTCCATAGGTCCACCCAGGACGCTCATACTAGCCCTCTTGGATTTTACCCATATTACTCTCATTATGGAAAAAGTCAAACAAATTGAACATCTGACATGGGAAGGGAAGAACATTTTCATCACGCAAGATGTCGCCAAAGCAACTGCGGCAAGAAGGAAATAACTCTTGGACTTTAGACCACCCCACAGGCAATTGAAAGCCAGATATGGTACTATCACCCAGACATCCTAAAGTTACCCTAAATGGGCAGACCTCGACTTTCATGAAACTCAGCAGACTTAAGACAATATATTCAGTCTCACAAAAGGAATTATATGGATACCTCTAGGCCCATCACTTGAATGAATTTAATACCTCACATGGGCTAATTTTTTACCTCTGATTTTCTCCACCAGAGTGAGGATTTGGTGAGCCCTTTCTCTCACGGCTCACCCCCCCCCCCATTGTATTACTTCTGTGACATGGATTTGTGTGGCTGGTTCCTGTTAGCCACCGCTCTGCTTATAGTTTTTGGCTGTGTTTCACTTTGACCAACCTCATGTTTTCACTCTTGGTTCTATCCTCTCCCTTATGTTTCGCTCCCTCTATGTCTCCATCCGTCATGCAGGGTACAGCTACATATTCTACTTTAACATTCTCTTTTGTTTTATTCCATTTTTATCATATGGTTTGCTACATTTGGAAACACTTTGTTTTGCCTGCTTCCTATAGTATACGGTTTCATCCTCCATATTTATGCCACTTAACATAGTCTCCTGGAACGTTAAAGGATTACATAATCCTATCAAGGGACAAAAAGTGTTATCTCATCTGAATAGAATAGATTGAAACCCTCAATTGCCTGCATTCAGGAGTCACATCTCTCAAACGAAGAAGCAACCAAACTTAAGCGACACTGGGTGGGCCAGGTCTTTTCTAGTGCTGCAAATGGTTAAGAAAATTGAGACATTACACCTATTAATAAGGCCCTCAAATGCCAGGTGCTTTCCAATGAATCTGATAATTTAGGAAGATGGGTCCTTCTCAAAATATTAGTTGACTCTAAAGAATATACTATTCTCAACATTATGGCCCACCTTTTGGAGACAATTTAGGAATCATGTGCTTCAATGTAACCCCCATAATTTGATTGCCTGAGGAGACTGTAACCAAGTTATGGACCCCTTCCTGGATAGGAAGTCAAGTGTGCAGCACCACAACACCAGCTATCACACACAATTCACTAATTGTGTGTCAGAATTGGGCCTCAGTGATGCATGGCGTATCACTCACCCTACTGATTTTGAATTCACCTTTTACTCCACACCCCACACTTCCTTCTCGTGGCTCAATTATATTTTCATTTCCCATTCCATGGTTAATCTCCTCCTTACTGTCCAGATTGAATCCATTACAATCTCTGATCATGCCCCAGTATATATCCAAATTGCATCCCCAATTAACTCTCGCAATTCTAACAGATGGAGATTTAATACTAATCTGTTGATTGATGAATCTTTTGCACCTTTCATTGCACAACAACAGAATAATTTCTTTGCTGAAAATAAGAATCAAGACACAACTATCACTAATAATTGGGACTGCTACAAGGCGGTTCTTGGAGGTCATATCATATCATTTGTTGCCAACAAAAGGAAAAACTCAAACATGAATCGGACTACATTCTCAGACAGTTCAAACCCCTGGAAACCCAATTTGCTGCACAAACTCTTCCTCTATTCTTAAAGATATTCTTAAGTTAATATTTCAATATAACAAAATCATTGCACAATACTCATGTGCCAACCTGCTTAAATATAAATCTATCAACTTTCCAATAAGAATAATACATCTTTGGCATCATACCTTAAATTTAAAAAAGAAAAAACTAAGATTGTAGTTATTAAAGATCATTTAGGGAACAGAACATTCTCAGACAAAGAAATTGTCCAAGCTTTCACAAAGTTTTATTCTAATCTGTACACTTGTGAAGCCCCTCCTAATAATACCTTTGTTAATGATTGTCTACCTAATATATCCCATGACTCCTAACTCCAGGTGGACCTTCAATCACTTAATGCTCCAATTACCTCTTCTGAAATACATCTAGCTATCAAGAATCTTAAAAAAGGCTAAGCCCCAGGACCAGATGGTTTCCCTACCGATTCTTTTGCCCTCTTCTCCAATCTATTAGTCCCTAAACCTAGGGAACTCTACTCTCATTTCATCTCAGATAATAAGGCACGGGGCTAATTTCTAGAGGCCATGCTTATCGTATTCCCTAAACCCAATAAAGATCCTGAACTCCCCCAAAACTACTGTCCTATTTCCCTTATCGATACCGACTGGAAGATTTATGCCAAGATTCTAGCCAACAGACTTCTTCCTTTTTTACCTAACCTTCTTAAGCAAGATCAAGTTGAATATGTGAAAGGTACGGGGTCTTCCTCCAACATTAGACTTTTTCTAGATATCATAGACCTAATACACACTTCGAATGATCTCCACGCTGCGGAGGATCTTGATGCAGAAAAAGCTTTTGACAGAGTTGAATGGGATTTTATGTTCTAAGTTCTTAAGTGGCATGGCTTTGATCCCCCCTTTGTTTCAATGATTAGCGTCCTCTAATCTAATCCCAAAACCGCAATCTTCGTAAATGGACAATTGTCCTCTTTCTTCCCCTTATCCAGAGGGACACGTCAGGGGTGCCCTCTTACTCCGATTCTTTTTTTGTTGTTTTTTTATGGTTTGTTACAAAGCTTTAAAATATGATCACATAAAACGCAACATTTGCCAAGCATGGTGACACTACAGACTTTCCTTATTTATAAGTTTAGATTCAAAGTGCATTGTGAAGTTTAGTACAAGCAGAAGCAAACAGAAAAGGAAAAATAAAAGAAGAAAGAGAAAATTAAAATCGAAAATCCACATCATAAACAGGAAGTCAACCTGTACTCACAGCGGAGTTCTCAGGTAGCAGAACAAAAAGAGAGAGGGTAAAAAATAATCATCCACTGAGTTCAGAGATGATGCAACAGCGGCCGGTGACTGTATAGCATGACCAGATACTTCTATAAGTCTCTCCATTAAGATTTCCATAAAAAAGGTTAGAGCAATTGTTAATTTTCTCTCTGTTTCATCAAACGTTTTTGCCACCATTCGTCGGCGTTTATAGTTGGTCTTTCCAGGATGAATTGTCCAAGGCACCTAGTTCTCTCTGTGCGCAGCTCTATACAAAATAGAGTAAGATGTTTCAGTGTTTCATCGTGCTGACGACATAGCCTGCAAGCTTTAGATGCATAGCTGTTTTTCTCCCACTGAGCTTCCCTCTCTTTTGTTTTAAACAAATGAATGTGGAATTTGATGTGAAGGTCTCTTCGGTAAGGATCAGGAAACAGTTTTAAGAAATTGTGTGTTTTATTAAGGGATCCTTTCTCACTTGGGATGTCTTTCATGATGTTGTAACTTCTTCTTTGGTCCCCAGTTGCGATCCAGTCACTTTTCCACAACAGGTTTTTGACCAGGTTTGGGTTAGTGTGTAGTGTGTCAATACAAGTATTTAGGTCATTTCGAATCATTTTGCAGTGACCAAACCAAGCTGTCAGTACATTCTGTTGATTATCAGTATCCACATTTTGCAGGATTTTAAACCGTAAGGGAGGGTCTTGATTTGTGATTTTGCGGTACAAATTTAGCATGTTCCAGCAGATTCTAGCGTGAATGGATATTAAGCTGAGTTCATGTCTGATACATGCTGTAGGAGGTCCTTGTGGTAGACGTAGAACCTTTGACCAAATTATGTTTTCAAGGGTGAGGTGCCAAAAGTGCTTTCAGCTCCGTATATGAGCCCGGGTTCTGGTTTCTGTTTATAAAACCCAAGCACTGGCAGAAGTGAGTATCCCATGGTGCGTCATTTATGTTTCAGTTGATTAGCATCCCCAAGTATCTAATGGTCGATGTTACTTGAAGGGAGATTTTCTCAATGTGCCACTGAAATTTACACCTACGAGTCCTGTTGGTCCCTTTTAGATTTTCAAGTACAAGGATTTCCGATTTGGCAACATTTATGCTGAGACCATTAGTCTGGACGTATGTTTCCAAGGCATTTAGTTGTCTTTGTAGCCCTATGGGCGTTACGTCTAGCAGAATTCGATCATCTGCATAAAGTAGCAGTTTTATGTGCTGGCCGTTTATTTTGGGAGGGAATGCAAGGGCACAATCAAAAGTCTGGGCATTGTCAGAGAAGAAAAGATTGAAAACGATGGAGGCCAAAGGACATCCTTGCTTTATTCCACAGAGGTAGATATTGGTGTTGATAATTTCCCAGCTCGATCTAATCAAATTCTGATGTTTTTATTCATGTGGAGTTCTCTTATTGCCATTAATAAACTTGAAGGGCAACTGACTAGTTTTGACCATATTGTTTCCCGATCAATGCTGTCAAACGTGTGGGCGAAGTCAATAAATGCAAGATAAATTCTTCCGCTAGTTCGTATTGCCTCCATTTTCAGGATATTCACAATCAGGAGGTTCAAACTACAACCAACTCCTTTCACGAACCCTGTTTGTCTTGCATCAATATGGTTACTAAGGAGACTCAATTCTGTTAGTTGATGTTGCAGAACGGTTGCGTAGATTTTTCCTAGCACATCAAGAAGCGCGATTGGCCGATAGTTCTTAGGGTAGACTCTGTTTCTCTTTTTAAATATAGGGACAATTATTGCGCTTTTCCACGATGACAGAGTGGCACACGCAGCAGCAATTCTGTTGAATAGCAAACAGCAAAGGCCAGCCCACTCTTCTGGGTTTAATTTCAAGGTGTAATTGGTCAACCCGTCTGATCCTGGAGCACGGGAAGTGCTCAGTTTTTTGACAATATTCAAGATGTCAGTTTCCTCAAATTTAAGGTGCCAAGAGGTTAATTGAGGCAGCATTGGATCTTTTGTAGTTCCTTTTTTGGTATATAATTGCGAATAATGAACAATCCACTCGTTCTCCGACACCATGTTCGACTGAATATTGTGTTGAGTAGTCTCAAGTTGATTAATAATGCTCCAAAACTCTCTAGGATTTGTTGTTTGTGAGTTTTGATAACACAGTCTCGGCATCTCACTGGTTCATAATGGCCTTGTGGGACTTTAGCCAATTTCTATATCTCTGAATTATGTGTTTTTTCTTAATATTTGCTTCAGGATTATTTTGTTTCAAAGCTGCCCGAATTTGCATTCTCATTTTTCGCTTTTGTTTTAGCATTTCCATGTCGAATGTGTGTTTCGGTGCAAATCCTGTCATACAAAGACCATGTTTTTGTACTTTAAATTGTGTCAGGAGATGGCTGTATTCCAGTTCTTCTTCTTCCCTCTGATAGGGCAATCTGAGGGATTTGACTTGTCTAATCTCAGTTTTATCCTGCTTGAGTCAGTTGAGATGTTGTATTTCCAATAATCATCAGCCTTTGTGATCAAATTCGAAAATGCACAATTTCACCATGTTATGATCAATTCTTTTTATTTTAGCGCTTGAACCCATTTTAGAAGAGATTATACAAAATGATAACATTTTAGGAGTTCAATATGGACATTTACATATTAAAACTGCAGCATATGCTAACAGCGTGCTTCTGTTTCTAAAAAAAACCCACAGCAAAGTGCCCAACACTTACTAGACATCATTTCAAGGTTTTCTAAAGCATTGTGCTACAAACTTAATACAGACAAGTCCGAAGTTCTCCCCCTAATATACATTGCACACCACATCACACTCTTACCGTAGGCATGAAATCGTGCCCCAAAGGATTCAGATATGTAGGTATTCGCATCTCAGCATCCACTAAAAATATTCGTAAACAAAACTCAAAATTCTGTTGGCTAGGGTTAAAGAACTAGTATCCTCGTGGTCTCCTCTCTACCTTTGCTGGTGGGGCCGCCTGGAATCTATTGAAATTATGATCTCTCCTGTCATCCTCTACCTTCTCTATATGATACCAATCCCCCTTTCATCTTCCTTTTTCAAATCCATAAACACCTGCCTAATTAAATTCTTATGGGGAAAAAAGAAACACAGAATTTCGCTCAATAAGTTAAAAAAATCCTGCATTCAAGGTGGTGTTGTCTTCGCAGATTAAAAAAAATATCACGTGGCTTTCGTTATCAAAGAAACGCAGTTGTGGTTTGCTCATGAGGAGTCAACATGTGCACCTAATTGGGTACGTCTGGAAAGAGCTATGGTGTTCCCGTTTTCCCTTGCTGATCTTTACCTTATTAAAGGTAAGAACACATTTACTAACTACTCCTGTATTCGCCTATCTGCACTTTATCTTAGATTATATATGTTTCCGTCTCTAATTAAACAGACCCTTTTCATCTTTCCCTTCCTCTGGTTTAATCCCCTGATTAAAATGAAAGATACATCTATTTTTTGAAAACCATGCCTCTCCAGAGGGATCAGATATTGCAATCATTTCTGCTTGCAGGGTGTTCCTGTCACTTTTAATGAATGTTCTACCACGTTTCACATGCCTACCTCAATTCTGAAGCAATATCTTGATATTATTGCTGCGATTGTTGGGAACTATGAGTCATTAATGTATAGCGCCAATATTCCTAATGTGTTGAGGCTACTACATATGCTAAACTCTGATACTACTGGAAAAATGACTGCCTGCTACCTGACTTACAACTATGCTGGCCCCCACAATGGAAATGCATCTCTAAGATTACCGCTTCTGCCAGCCTAATCCAAACCCTCTTATTTTCCATCATAGAGCCTTCAACCCCCCTGTTTCTCTTTTCAAATGGGGATAAGCACCTAATGATAATTGTTGGAGCTGTTTACATTCCTAGGGCTCCTTCAAACATATGTTTGCTGACTGTCAACATGTCGAACCATTTTGGAACTCTGCGTAGAACACCATCAAATGTATTTTCAGCTTTTGCTAAGATGTTTCCTTTGACTTCCTTATCTTTGGCAGTTCTCTTTTGCACAATACTTCCATTAGCAAACATGCAGGCTTTTTGTTTGATTTATGCTCAATGTTTGCAATCCAAACCATCACTACTAATTGGAAAAACGTTAGTCATATTCATTACAATTTTTGATGTAATATCCACAGATTAGAAAGTTGTAATGCCTATTCTCCTGATTTACTTTGTAAGCATCATTTGAAATGGCAGCCCTTTCTTGATTTCCTCTCCAATGCTGACTCTCATTAATAACCCACAAGCATTATTTGTCATGATTGTTCCTGTACCCCTCATCCCCCCCTTGTGTATGTCCTGTCCCGTCTGTCTTATCTTGTCATTTGTATTGTCACTCCCACTCTATTTAAAAGTTCTTACCTGCTTTATTCAATTGTATATATGTATACTTGGCTGATATATGCATTAAATATTAGTTGTTATTTCTTCCCTTAAGCTACTTTCTTGCATTTGCCATATTTTTTACAAATCTCTGGTATGTATTAGTTGCCATGTATTATTTAATTCCTCTAATAAAATCTTTAAACAATTCCAAACCTAGAAGCAAGGATCCTGAGCATCCACCAGGGCAAGGTACAATCTGTGACTCACAGTCACAGGGAGGTCTAGGCTTCTCCAACGCACTTCTTGACCGGCGAGAGAGGACCTTGGTCTCTGTCTTGAGGCTTGACCTCGGTTTATAGTGATGATCTTGACTTTCCTGCAGTCGACCACATGTCACCAGGTGTCTCCTCCTACCAGGACTAATAGCAGGTCGCTATCTGAGCCAGACTTCTGGCTCCTTAATCCTATTTACCTTATGCCACTGGAATTTGCTCTGGGTAGCTACATTACCACACTGGGTAGTTGTGGGTTATACTTTTCAGCCCTACTCCCTGTTACTAGTAATGAGCACTGGCTGGGATGGTCATCTTGCAGGTTCTGCCACAATCTGAGCAATGCCCCTGGCCCTCAATCTGTGAGTGACTCCCCCAATCTGTGGTGTGCAAAAGGCTTCTTGGACTTCCTTCTGTCCACAAGCCAGCCTATCTCACTAAGCGTAGACCTTTCGCCAAGTAACTGGCCAAGTCTGCAAGGACAACAGAGTTTCACTGTATCTTTTCTCATCTCCCTCTCCAAATCTCTGGAATATTGTCCCAAATCCAACAGTGCCAACATGTTTGTCTCTTGTTATAGAGGCTGTCATTGTCTGATGGATGAGAGTGGCTTGTCAGCCATCGTGACCATGGTGGCCCTTTGTTCCTGAGAAGCCTTTCTGTATGCATGTATATGTTTCCCAAATTAGAGATGTATTCCTATGCTGCTTGCAAATGATCATTGCATGTGATCTTTAATGCCTTTGTGTTTTCCATGTACTGCCCTCCACGATCTGCTTCAAGTATTGCTGATCCACTGTGGGCGCTTTTACACGGCACTCAATCCTGGCGTGGACTGGGACTGTTGAGTTGGAAATATTTCCAGTGAACGCCCCTGGTTCACGACCGGCATCGCAGACTGCATTCCTTGTGGTATCATTCCTCACTGGCCCGGACCTAAACTGGCCAACATGAATAGACCGTCACTTTCAGTAGTTAATCCACATCGATTTCATTGGCTCTCCTGCAAACTCCCCTTAACTTAGGGGATTCGAGGTTTGCCATAGGGAGAACTCAGCAACCCCCTGGGGGATCCTCCATGTACACCCTCCAGTAGCTGTCTCATGGAGTAGGTGGGCCCCCTCAGTCCCCAAAGGTCCACAGACCTCTCCATGCAGTGATAACCTGGTGACCTCACCACACATGGCATTGCATAATAGTGTTTTCAATTACAGGTAATGTTACTCCAGTAGTCGATCACTCGATCACTTCCAAGTTGATGCCCATTGTGATCAAATTGTAGCTATCCACCCATCAAAGCGGTTCAGTGTATTTGCCTCTTGTGAAAAATGTCAATCCCAATAGAAAGAACTGTAACATTATGGAGCAGCGTTGGGATACTTCCTCTGCTATGTGAAGTGCAGGCCTGAGCACCATTGTGACATAAGAAGGTCTTGTATGGCAATAATGACACACAATGGCCATCTCTCTACTGGGAGGCGCACTCCCAGGCACACATGAGGAAGTTCCTAGAATCATAGCATAGCCTGCTGAGTTATAAGGAGGGCATTGGTATGATCAGATTAGCAGTGGTCAATTTTCACAAGGCTGGTGGCATCTCAAGTGGGCATTTATCATTTCCCCACTTCATCACAGTACAGTTTTTAAAGGGGAAAAGTATAAGGGGATAATGTCAGGACACACAATAATCAGAATGCTTGGGTGAATGGAGAAATGAAGAGGTATCACTCAGGGCAGTGGAGCTACTGCAAAAAGTGAGCCAATCTTGGGGTGCAAATATTTGCCTGCATCTCTGTGCCCCATATTTCTCTGATACGTGTTTCCTCTTATGCAGTGGATTTGCTTTTCATTTCACATGATTCCGTTCTTCCAGACTTACCTGAATCTTCTTTTGCTTCAGTCTACAGGACCCGTGATGTTAAGACGCAAGCGGTCCCAAGCCGTGGTAGCGAACTAGATTGCAACTGCTCGTCAGGTAAACACGACATGCCGCATCACCACATTCCCATGTTGCTCCTTAATTGAATACTGGGCTGGACCTAAAGGCAGCTTTGGGTCCATTGCATAGAACCTGCCAAGAGCTGGCCATAACATACTATATTTATGATAAGTTCAATTTGTAGAGTGTAGAGTTCCAAGTTAATTACACTATGGAACATTGTTTGTGCAGAACTGATCAGGATAACAGTGCACCCACCTTCACACTGGCAATGAGCTGGTGCAGCAGCAAGTTAGGCTTCTCAAGCCAACACAGGGGTATCATTACCCACATGCCTGTACAACAAGATACTACATAGCAGCTCTTAATGGCATTTGCCAATTGGCCGATTCAAAAGTTTCATGTGGAGGGTGTTGGGAAGTGGGGTATGGGCAGTGGGCAGGGGTGTGTCTGCATGTGTGTGTGTGTCACACATGTGGCATTTTCTTTTGGAACTTCTGTTTATTGAAGATTTTCTTCACATATCACGTCAGACAGCATGCATTATAATTAACAATACAAGACAGGACATTTTGCACGCCAAGTCAAGCTCTCCCCAGGATTTTCCCCATCCTATCTCATGAATGTGGAACGGGTGGGGATCCCAAGGCTCGTCTTCTGTTGCAGATGTGACAAGCTTGAGCACATTATTGTGCAGAGTCACTGTCACGTTAAACAATGCCAGTGAACCCCCAATGTTACCCTCCTCCCTCCAACTGTTAACTACTGCTACTATTGCTACTGCTGGGATCGGGTTTCTGGTTATCGGAAGGCTATCGTGCCGATATAGATGCGTGGTTGCGCTAACTACATGTAAGTTATGCGGGGTGTCGGGTGTATGGTGGGGCTCCAGCAGTCTGCGATGTGTTGGTAGATGGGTCTGGTACTGTATGTCGTTGGGACAGGGTCGTTATCTTAGAGGTGGCGCAGGTCTGTATGTGGAGGGGGCCTTATGGTGGGGGGACCGAACCGGTCCCAGAGTTTACGTGTCAATTCCGCGCTGGTCGGGTTCATTCTTTTAAGTGCGCTTCTCTCCTGGGAGCACATCCTGGCCAGCATAACAGATAATTGTGATTTGGTGGGCGGCTCTGGTGCTTTCCAGTTCACCACTAGGAGTTTGCGGACGGCGAACGCTATCGTGCTCATGACTTTGCATGCAAGAGGGTCCGAGTGCCAGTCCATATAATTGGCCCCAAATAGCATGTCTTCCGGAGCTAGTGCTATGTCAGCCTCTGGGAATTGGGTGGTTAGCAGTCCGTGTACCGTTTGCCAGTATTGTTTAATCTCTGGGTACAACTACAATATGTGCACCATAGTGCCTATCTCTGCACACCCGCGCCAACGGAGTGGGGAGGATGTCAGTCCCATTTTGTGCATTTTGGATGGGGTATACCGAAGGCGTTGGATTATTTTATACTGGATTTCTCTATTTTTTATATTCACCGAGATCCCTGGGATGGCCGCAAAGTACTGGTATATGTCCCCCGTCTCGATTGGGGAACCAATGTCTTGTGACCAACCTCTGCTATGGCAGAGTTTCTCCCCACATTATTTGGAATGGCCATGGAATAGAACGTGCATGGGTTCCTATCTGTCGCTCGAGTTCCTGTTCGCATGGGGCTGGGGGTGTTTGCCTGGAAGCCTCTGTGGTGTAGCGTATTATTTCAGCGCAGACTATACCGTACTGTAACTACTGTTCTGCGTGTAGGTCAAGTGTTCTGCTGCCCTCCGGGAATGTCTGTAATTTAGGGATGTCGCATAGCTCAAGTATTTTAATTTGTGCCCAGCGGGTGTCTTGTTGCGAATGGAGTTTTGTTTTATGGTCGAGTGAGAGAAGTGTTTTGACCGACATCTTACTAGGCCCCAGTTTTATGTCGATACCCTGTTGGGAGCGGAGATTGTTGCACTGGGTTATGGTCGGGGCCATGATTGGGTGTGTTTTGAGATGTCGTGATTTCTTCGTTGGAGGGATGGAAAGAACGGCGAGAGGTGTTAAAGGGGACATCTAAGTCAGTTCCAGTCCTCTCCAGCCCGAGTTCTCAGCCGGGTTCAGATCTGTGTGGCCTGATAGTAGCTTCTCCAAGATGGTAGCGCCAGGCCGCCATCCGTTTTGGATGCTGTTAGGGTCTTCATACGTGTACACGCTCATTTACCCCCCCATATACATTTGGAGAATGCAGCGTCTAATGTCTTATACATCCCTGGGCTGTGGGCACATGGAAGCATCATTGCCAAATAGATGAGTTTGGGCATCAAATTCATTTTGATGGCATTAAACCTGCCGGTCAGGGACAGGGTGAGAGCGTCCCATCTGATGAGGCCCGAGCGGATCCACTCGATTGTATGTGGATAGTTGAGGTCCCGAAGGTGATAAATGTGAGCACTGATATTGACCCCCAGATATTTGATATGATATGATATGATATGATATGGCAGTCATAACGCGCCTATACACAAGTGTTTCAAGGCTGTTGGGTGTTCTGACCCACGTTTGGACTATTATGCTACAACATTTGGTGCTGTGGGCTTAGGAAATCCAAGATGGCCGAAAAAGCCCACATGTGCGCCAGAATCTATGAAAACCGGGCAGTTTGTGCGCACACCAAAATGGTCGCCTGACTTGCCACCCCCCCGGTGCGGGTGTACTGGGTCAGAAGAGCCATGAGTGAAATGGGGTGCCAAAGAGAAAAACAGCAGTGCCTGTTTGCTAGAAAGCACTTTAAAAATAACCCTTTGTTTCTCTGAAGGCAAGCTCAGAATGCCCATTTCAAACATTGCAGAATATCCAACAATCTCACTGAACACCAGCAGACATTTGACAGAATAAAGTCTTGTGGGCATACAAAATCTGGAAAGAGGATGAGCCTAAAATAATGTTCATAGCAAAACTGGCTGAGCTGTGGATTTCAGCATTTTAAGTAAATTTGGACTGAAAGACACTAAAAATCTAACAGGGTAATTCATAGAATTTCGCAGAAAAGTGTCGCAAGCGGCTGGCGCAGAGTGTCCGCGTGCGATTGTCTGCGTCAGGCACGTGCGCTAAAACCGATTTCCGCGCACAGCGTATTCATGGATTTAAGGCTCCCAAACCAGCCGTGGCGCAGAGTATCGCAGCGACCCTGCAGCAGCGCCAGTAACGCCCCCAAGAACGCCCTCGCGCAAGGAAAACCCTTCAAAAACCCCAAATAATCGCAAAGGGCTGCGCTAACCCTGGACCAGTTCACCGGGCTGGCAAACAGCAAACGCCAAGCGGGGAACGTGTATTTCAGTGGTTCGCGGGAAGTTACACATGCGATTGTCCTGTGTACGTGTGCATCAGGGGTGCGCGTGAAGTTCCACACCAAAATTAGCAGGGTACGTGTATTACAGGGGTGCGCGGGAAGTTCCACACGCGATTTCAGCAGGGTACGTGTATTTCAGGGGTGCGCGGGAAGTTCCACACGCGATTGGCCTCGTGCGAGCAGGGTACGTGTATTCCAGGGGTGCGCGGGAAGTACCACACGCGATTTCAGCAGGGTACGTGTATTTGAGGGGTGCGCGGGAAGTTCCACACGCGATTCCATCAGGGTACGTGTATTTCAGGGGTGCGCGGGAAGTTCCACACCCGATTGGCCCCGTGCAAGCAGGGTACGTGTATTTCAGGGGTGCGCGGGAAGTTCCACACGCGATTTCAGCAGGGTACGTGTATTTCAGGGGTGCGCGGGAAGTTCCACACGCGATTCCATCAGGGTACGTGTATTACAGGGGTGCGCGGGAAGTTCCACACGCGATTGGCCCTGTGCGAGCAGGGTACGTGTATTCCAGGGCTGCGTGGGAAGTTCCACACGCGATTTCAGCAGGGTACGTGTATTTCAGGGGTGCGCGGGAAGTTCCACATGCGATTCCATCAGGGTACGTGTATTTCAGGGGTGCGCGGGAAGTTCCACACGCGATTGGCCCCGTGCAAGCAGGGTACGTGTATTTCAGGGGTGCGCGGGAAGTTCCACACGCGATTTCATCAGGGTACGTGTATTTCAGGGGTGCGCGGGAAGTTCCACACGCGATTGGCCCAGTGCGAGCAGGGTACGTGTATTCCATGGGTGCGCGGGAAGTTCCACACGCGATTTCATCAGGGTATGTGTATTTCAGGGGTGCGCGGGAAGTTCCACACGCGATTGGCCCAGAGCGAGCAGGGTACGTGTATTCCAGGGGTGCGCGGGAAGTTCCACACGCGATTTCAGCAGGGTATGTGTATTTCAGGGGTTCTGGGGAGTACTACACGTGAATTGGCCGTGTGGGTCCTCCCAGGTGTTCGCTCCACAACCTCCATGGCCCCTGCAGGCAGCCCACACCACGGGGGACTACCCTGCACCCCTGCTCATGTCCCGCAGGCAGCCCATCCACCATGGGCATGCCCCCCAGCCAACCCACATGTCACCTTGCACTACTGATCAAAATGCATGTCTCCCACCACCCCCACCCCCCAGCAGTGCAGGAGCAGCCTCCACCAGGCCCCCACCCATGTCTACCACCACCCCCACCCCCCAGCCACCAGGGGCAGCCTCCACCAGGCCCCCACTCATGTCCCCCTGCACCCCCACCCCCCAGCAGTGCAGGGGCAGCCTCCACCAGGCCCCCACTCATGTTTACCACCACCACCAACCCCCAGCCACCAGGGGCAGCCTCCACCAGGCCTCCACTCATGTCCCCCTGCACCCCCACCCCCAGCAGTGCAGGGGCAGCCTCCACCAGGCCCCCACCCATGTCTCCCACCACCCCCACCCCCCCAGTCACCAGGGGCAGCCTCCACCAGGCCCCCCACCCATGTCTCCCACCACCCCCACCCCCCAGTCACCAGGGGCACCAACCAACAGGCCCCCACCCATGTCTCCCACCACCCCCACCCCCCAGCCACCAGGGGCACCAACCACCAGGCCCCCACCCATGTCTCCCACCACCCCCACCCCCCCAGTCACCAGGGGCAGCCTCCACCAGGCCCCCACCCATGTCTCCCAGCACCCCCACCCCCCAGCACTGTGGGGCACCTGCCAGCAGGCCCCCACTCATGTCCAACTCATGTTCCCCACCACCCCCACCCCCCAGCACTGTGGGGCACCTGCCAGCAGGCCCCCACCCATGTCCAACTCATGTTCCCCAGAACCCCCACCCCCCAGCACTGTGGGGCACCTGCCAGCAGGCCTCACCCATGTCTCCCACCACCCCCACCCCCCAGCAGTGCAGGGGCAGCCTCCACCAGGCCCCCACCCATGTCTCCCACCACCCCCACCCCCCAGCCACCATGGGCATCCCCCACTCATGTCTCCCACCATCCCCACCCCCCGGCAGTGTGGGGCACCCTCCACCAGGCCCCCACCCATGTCTCCCACCACCCCCACCCCCCCAGCCACCATGGGCAGCCCCCACCAGGCCCCCACTCATGTCTCCCACCCACCCCCACCCCCCAGCCACCATGGGCACCCTCCACCAGGCCCTCACTCATGTCTCCCACCACCCCCACCCCCCAGCAGTGCAGGGGCACCCTCCACCAGGCCCCCACCCATGTCCCCTATCACCCCCACCCCCCAGCAGTGCAGGGGCACCCTCCACCAGGCCCCCACTCATGTATCCCACCACCCCCACTCCCCAGCCACCAGGGGCAGCCTACACCAGGCCCCCACTCATGTCTCCCACCACCCCCACCCCCCAGCCACCAGGGGCAGCCTCCACCAGGCCCCCACCCATGTCTCCTACCACCCCGCCCCCCAGCAGTGCAGGGGCACCCTCCACCAGGCCCCCACTCATGTCTCCCACCACCCCCACCCCCCAGCCACCAGGGGCACCCTCCACCAGGCCCCCACTCATGTCTCCCACCACCCCCACCCCCCAGCCACCATGGGCAGCCCCCACCAGGCCCCCTCTCATGTCCCCTATCACCCCCACCCCCCAGCAGTGCAGGGGCACCCTCCACCAGGCCCCCACTCATGTCCCCCTGCACCCCCACCCCACAGCATCCAGGGGCACCCTCCACCAGGCCCCCACTCATGGCCCCTATCACCCCCACCCCCCGCCACCAGGGGCAGCCTCCACCAGGCCCCCACCCATGTCTCCCACCACCCCCACCCCCCAGCAGTGCAGGGGCACCCTCCACCAGGCCCCCACTCATGTCTCCCACCACCCCCACCCCCCAGCAGTGCAGGGGCAGCCTCCACCAGGCCCCCACTCATGTCTCCCACCACCCCCACCCCCCAGCAGTGCAGGGGCAGCCTCCACCAGGCCCCCACTCATGTCTACCACCACCCCCACCCCCCAGCAGTGCAGGGGCACCCTCCACCAGGCCCCCACCCATGTCCCCTATCACCCCCCCCAGCAGTGCAGGGGCACCCTCCACCAGGCCCCACTCATGTCTCCCACCACCCCCACCCCCCAGCCACCAGGGGCAGCCTACACCAGGCCCCCACTCATGTCTCCCACCATCCCCACCCCCCAGCCACCAGGGGCAGCCTCCACCAGGCCCCCACCCATGTCTCCCACCACCCCCGCCCCCCAGCAGTGCAGGGGCACCCTCCACCAGGCCCCCACTCATGTCTCCCACCACCCCCACCCCCCAGCAGTGCAGGGGCACCCTCCACCAGGCCCCCATTCATGTCTCCCACCACCCCCACCCCCCAGCATCCAGGGGCACCCTCCACCAGGTCCTCACAATCCCCAATCATGTGCGTTATGGTCAGCCTCCACAGCCAAAAAGCCCTACCAAGTAACCCATTCACCCACATGAAAATGGAAATTACATGTTACACCCCCAATGTTCATAAAGCTAATGAACCCATGTCCGTCACACACAATGGTTGCAATTGAATGGGAAAACACCCAACATGACATGCATGAAACCAATGAGATGATACCACACAGTGAAGTATGAAAACAAAATTGTATTAAAAAAAAAAGAAAGCAAAATAAATGAAACAAACTACAATGGCAATGAAAAAAAGATAAGCTGCCTGTCCGTTTAAAAAAATAAAAACACTAAATCCTAATCCAAAAAAATGTTGTCCAAAGTCAAATGAAAAATAAAATCAATCCAATGAAGAACTATGTACAAAACATCCAAGGGTCCATGAGCCCAACTGAACAAAGGAAACCTACAAAAAACCCTAACTAAAATGCAACTATATACAAAAAGTGGAGCAGTGTCCGTCGACTCCAAATCATAAGAAGAAACAAAGGAAACCTAAAACTAAAGAACTATATGCAAAGGCGGCGGGCAAGTCCAGCGGCTCACTCCGTGGTGTTCCGGGCCAGGGCATCATCGAACTCCTGTCCGATGTCCCGGAGGCGGTCCTGTTCCATGGCCCCGAGGGTCCGCAGGGACGACGCCGTGTCCTCCAACCCCCTGCGGATTGCCTCGAGGCACTCGGCCCGCCACAGGGCCCTCTGCATGGAGTTCTCCGCCCTGACCATTGTGAGCCGCTCCTTTTCCGCCCGCCGCCGCTCCGCACCTATCTGCTGGCCCAACCGCTGCCACACAGAAGACACACCCAGTCCTGGGTCAACCTGCCCTCCGGCCGATGCCTGCCCCTCCGATGTTGAAGGCCCCGAGCCTTCATGGCTCCCACCACGTTGCTGCTGCTGCTGTGCCTCTGCCCGTGCACTGCCTCCTGCTGCCTGCACATCCTCCGCCGGCTGGGGTGCAGTTGTTGATGTGGCCACCCCTGCTGGACGTCTGACTCCCGACTGTGGCAGGGATGCCTCCTCCACCAGCCTGGCCGCACCATCAGAGGCAGCTCCACAGGGCACCCAGGTGACTGATGGGTGGGAAGATGGCACAGAGGACGACTGGCGCATAGGGGGTCCAGTTGAGGAGGGGGTCAGAGCAAGCCCCATCAGACAGAGGAATCCGGCCTGGGTGACCTGTCCCAGCAGGCTGACGTGGTCAACGAGCCATTCGAGATGACGTGCAGTCTCTCCATGAAAAGACTGCAGGTCACCTCGCATGGCCCGTTGACGCAACGCCACACCAGCCAGGACAGGCTCAACCCGGACCTGGTTAGCCACGTCCGCAGGCAGAGGAAGGCCAGTTGACGTCAGCTCATCCCCTGCCTGAAAACGGGTCTGGACGTAGGCATCCCTGCTGGTGCAAGATGATGCAGGGACAGGATCGGGGACAGGATTGCACACAGGCACCTCCGCGGCGGTCTGTGCTGCCTCCTGTCCCTGGTCCTGCACTGCACCACTAGCCCCAGTGGGATTTCCACCTCCAGACCCCGTCTCTGGTGCTTGCACGGCCTCCTCCTCCACCAAACCCCCCACCAACCTGGATGACTCCGTGCCATCTTCCCCTGTTGGGCCCTGTGGGGTCCCAGCTGCCCCTTCTGCTGCCGAGGAGTCCAACTCCAACCTCCGCCTCTTGGACCTCCCCCCGGCAGCTGCGGCCTGGGACGCGGCACCGGACTCCTCACTCCCCGACGAGATGACAACACGGGAGGGGAGCCGGGCCTTGCGTCTCCGGCTGGCGGTGGGATCCCCGCCGCTGTGCTCCAGAGCACCTTCTCCACCCTCTTCATCAGTTGACGCTGCAGACAGGGAGAAACAAAACACAGGCATCAGGGCACTGTACAATGGACACATACACACATGACAGTTGCACATGAGTGGCATTGGCAAACCTCAGACATGTCATCACAATCCCCAACACACATGTCATTACAACTTGCACACATGAGCCATACCACAGCCATATCGCAACTGCCACCACCATCCCTACCCATACAACAGCATGAGCAGCCAAAGGTGAGCCAGACATCACATGCAACACAGGAAGTTCACCACACATGTACACACACCACCACACTTGCACGCATGTGTACACCTCTGCCAAGTGTCGCACTGTTCAGACGGGCATCCATGTCACATCTGCCAATCAGGCTTCCACATACCGCTGTCACATGCATCCATGTTGCATCACTGTTGCACTCTTGTCAAATACACACACATGCACATGTACACAGTGCTGATACATGCAGCCGAAAACAACATACATGCGTGACATCACGGACATGTCTACTATCATACACATTCATCCAAACATGTGTGCCCACACAACTGCATTTGGCATGCAAGCCTACACACACAAGCACCATCCATGTCTCACACATTACAGCCCTCGCATGTGTCAGCCCCACGGCCCTGTACACCCCTACCCATACTCGACCCCATACAAACAGATGTGCAACCTGCACACTACCGAATAATCACCACACGCACTGCTCACAATCAGGATGCATGTACACTCACCGCTCGACTCCAGACGGGTCTGCTTCTCTAGGACCTGGACGTGGAGCGCTGGGGATATGCGTTCCAGGACCCTCATCTGTTCTTCCGACAAGTGGCCCCGGCGCCCCTTGGCATCCGCTGCCTTCAAGAGGCGCCGGGCCTTGTTCAGGGTCCTGGACCTGAAGTCCTCCCAGCGCTTCCTGACATGTTGTAAGTCGCGGACTGCCACCCCCTCCGCGTTGATGGCAGTCACGATGTCAGTCCAGATCCGAGTCTGTCCTTCCTTGTCGGCGCGGGAACTTCCGAAGAGGGCATCATACTGCCCCAGGACTTGCTCCACCAGGACACCAACTTCGGTGGCACTGAAGCTGGTGCCCCTCTGCCTCTCTGGCCGGGGGTTGTCAGTGGTCCCAGATGGTGTTTGCCCCGACATGACAACCCCAGAGGCAGGAATGGGTGGGCAACTGGGTCCTGGGGCTGGGCTGTGGAGCGATGAAATCCCAGTCGGGAGTCTTTGGTTCCAGCAGGGGTGGTCACAGCAACAGCACCCCTGGCTGATGTGCAGGCAGCAAATGGCAGTGCACGTGGGCAGCAGGCAGTCAGGCAGCAGCAGATGGCAGGTGGGAGCGTGCTCGGGGCTTTGGGGGGCAGTAGTTCGGCCTTCTGGGCAGGAGCGTGGTCTTCCGTGTGCTTATGCGTGGCCAGCTTGATACGGAGTGATTTGGCACGTGAAAAATCCAACACGTCTGCGTGTAATTTGAGGAAAGGCCCTTAGCGCGTAAACGCGTCGCCAGCGTATGCGCGTCTATGAAGTCACGTGCACGTTGAATTGGGCACACGTTTGAAAATGTTGCGTGTGAAAAAAATGAAAGACACGTCCGAGTGTCAAAGCGTGTAATTGGTGGGAATGGGCCTAGCGCGTACACGCGGCAGTGACAAAGCATGTAATTGGTGGGAATGGGCCTAGCGCGTACACGCGGCAGTGACAAAGCGTGTAATTGGTGGAAATGGCCCTACACGCAGAAGTGACAAAGCGTGTAATTGGTGGAAATGGCCCTACACGCAGAAGTGACAAAGCGTGTAATTGGTGGAAATGGCCCTAGCGCGTACACGCCGCGTAAGTGACGCTGGACGTGTGGGCCTGTATAAAAGGTACGTGTAGAACACCATTTCCTTGTACGTGCTTTTCGTGGAGAGCGAGTGGGTGAATTCTGTACTTCTTGTCGTTTCACACGCGATTTACTTCACGGCGTTTCAAGTTCGTATTCCCTGTTACCTCTGACAGCTTTTTCTCTTTTTTCTCTTTTACTGGTTTACCTGGGCCTGTTCCCTCAAACAGTGTTCCCTTCTACTGTTGTCCTGTCTCCTCAGACAGCGTACAAATCTTCTTTTGGCGGGGGTGTTGCCAACCAAACGCGCTCCTTTTTCACGCTCTTTTACCTGGCAGACGGTGAGTCACGCACGTATCTAACATCTGTGCTTGCCCCGTGTGTAGCCTACCCCTTCAGAGGTCATTCTAGGCTGCATGTGACACGCATACGTTCATTCTTGTGTTACTGGGTGCCACAGCGTAGTGCAGGTTTTTCTTTCTGCACACGTGGTCTAGGAGGGGTTGCGTGCACGTCATCTCCCTTTTTTGGGGCTCCTGTGCGTAGCGTGACCCGTCATCTTTCCCCAGGGGTTACATTCAGCCTTGCTAGAGCACTAGGGTACAATTACCATCTGGTACCCAACCCCTTTGACCCCCAATTGCCCAGGACAATAGTTTACAGCCACTCCCATACGCACATTAACATCAGTGCCATGGCTGGGAGGTGAGGATTCCGTAAGGGTGGCAAAGGTGGAAGAGCCACAAGTGGTGGCCGTGGTGGATCCGGTAGGGGACGTGGTCGTTACTTGCAGGGTGAGCCTGTCCCCCCATGTGTGGAGGACCAGTCAAGGGCACCCATAATCCCCCCCCTCCCGTTGAGGCTGATGTGGCTGACACCATCCATGCTCAGCCCTTGTTGGACCAGCCCATTGTGGCACCAGACCTGGCTGACTCCATGGCTGACTTCCAGGTCAGCAGGCCTATGACACGTGCGCTGGTGCACGTTGATGTCATCATGCCACGTGCATCTGGGGCAGCAAGGTCATCTGCTGCCTCAAGTAGGCAGGGCGGAGAGGCTGCAGGGGCAGCTGCGGCTCCATCCACCACAGCTCTCACACACCCAGCCAGGACAGTGTCGGTCCTAGTCCATCCTGCTGACATTCCCCCTGACACCATTACACTTGAGCCAATGCCTGCACCAACTCCCATGCTGAGTGTGCAATCCCACACTCCTGATACAGAGTCCACCAGGGCTCCTGCCCCTAGTGTCCAGAGCGGCGCAGGACACTCAGGATCACCACCACCTTCCAAGCGGAAGAGGAAGAGTGCTCGTCCGGCACAGGCTGATGCCCCAGACACGGCTACACAGTCCGGCTTGTCGAGGAAGCCCAGCTTCACGGATGACGAACTGAATGCACTTGTCGAGTATGTGTCCGCACATGATAACAAGATGGTCATTGTTGCAGGATCCAAGACCACACCTGCACAACACCAGGCACACTGGCAGACCGTTGCGGGCATCGTAAGTGCCCTTGGAATCGTGAGGCGCACAGCCAATGATTGCTATAAGCGCTGGAATGACCTAAAGCGCAGGGCAAAGAGTAAACTGGCCTCAAGTCATGCCGCAACTCTAGTGACTGGAGGTGGGTCTCCAGTAGTAGACATGGAACTAACTCCACATGAGTCAGTCACTGGGACCTACGTCACGGAGGAACAGATCCAAGGCGTGGGAGATCTGCCTGATTACGAGGCATTGTCCGGTGAGTGCACATGCATGTGTGTGTCATCCATGTGCATGGTGTGTGTGTGAGGGCTTCTCTTTGTGTGCCAGGTGAGAGTGTGTGCGCCTGAGTCGTATGGGACAGCCATGTGCTTCATGCAATACATCCTGCACAGCTGCATTTGGCCATAGCAGTATCCCTTCTGCCAACAGTAGACATCTAGCCCAACTGCACGCCAGTTGCCCTTGAAGTGTCACCTTGCCACAACATTGTTGCTTATTTTTCACTGTTCATTCAGTCAGATTGTTTGCATTCCACCACTTTTACTAGGCATTTCGCAGTCCTCTAGTCACATGTCTGACATGGCTATGGTAAAGTGGAGTGACTTTGTTACCTGGATATCATTTGTTCACACATGTCCCTGTGCAATTGGACCATTTTGGACTGGCAGCTCCAGGTGAAAAATCTGACCTGTTTGAATTAGAAAAGCTATTACATGCGGGAACTGGACTGAATGAATAGGTGCTGCCCTCCTCTCCATCTTCACTCAATAGCAATGGTACATGCCATCTGTGTGATGGCATGTGTGTTTCACCTGGCAATCACAGGCCAATGTGTGATGCCACTGCCAGGCAGCATGCAGACAATGTGTTCATCTTCCATCTTGGTGTCATCAGTGTGTGCCATTTGCCTGCCCTTCATATGCAGTGAGGGTGCATGCATGGGAGGGTTTTAGTCATGTGGGACATGTGTCAATCAAGTACTGGTTCTCTTGCTTCTCAGCCCTCATTGTGTGCCATGGTGCTAATGCCTGTTTCCATTTCTTTGTTTTTATGTCTTTGCAGGGGAAGACGCACCTGATACTGCTGGGGTTGTGGAGATGGTGCAGACCCAGGAGGGGTCCGAGGGCCGACCAACCACCAGTGAGGGACGTGGTGTGGTGGTGGGTGAGAACCCACAAGTGCTGCAGGTCGTGCTCTCAAGGGGTGTCTCTGGCTGCACCTCCCCCGAGCTGTACTCAGGTGTTGATTCGGATGATGAGACCTACGTGCCGTCCAGGGAGGGATTCTGTTCTGTCCCACCCACCTGCACCAGGGTCAGAACCCTCAATGGGGATGTCAGTGTTGGCAACTACGCCTTTGGTGGTTACGGATGCAGGGTCACACTCCGCGACATCTGATCCTGTTCCTGGGCCAGCAGATCAGAGGGGGAATGCAGTCCTGCAGCCTCAGGCAGTGCCGGCACAGCAAGGCGCAGTTCGCCTTGCCCCAGACAGGTGTGGTGCCCGCCGACGTGGTGGCCGTACGCCACCTGGCAATACCGCATGGGAGCAATCCATTTACGGTATGGCAACCCAACAGGCAGCATCATCCGAGATGATGGCTCAGGCCATGGATAGGGTGGCCACTTCCATTGTCCCCCCTGAAAGGCTGATGGAGCGACTACAGCAGGCAACCGACTCCCTCTGCCAGTCACACAGGGAGGACATGTTGGTGTCCAACAGGGACAGGCGGGCGGCACTGGCGACTCTGCAGGAGGCCATCTCCATAGAGTCCCAGGGCCACAGGGAAGCCCTGAGGCAGGAGCTCCTTCACCTCAGGACGACTCTTGTTGAGCTTGAGGCTTCAACACACCAAAGGACAGAACAGCAGCTGGAGCGTCTCACCCGTACGCTCTCATCTGAGATGCAGGCAACGAGGGCGGAGGTCCGGGGCATCCCGTGAGTTGTTGCATGGGGACCTCCGCACACTCATCCTCCAGAACGAGACCTACCACACCCGCATGCTTGCAGCCATGGAGGAGTTGACTAGGGCCTTGCGTGGGCTGCCTCCCATAGTGAAACCACCTCTGTATGCAGCTGCACAGGGTGATAATAGCGACAGCAGTGATACTCCCACAATAGGGTAGCCGTGTGGGCCATGAGCCCATGGAGGTGTTTTTTTTCCCAGGATCTACACAGGTGGGTTTTGGTGTGCACCCTGTCCTCGGACCTCCTGGGTGGCCTCCCCAACCCCCCCGGGCCCATCAATGGCCATTTTTTATTTTTTTTTATTTTTATTTTTATTTTTAATTATTTTTTTCCCAATTTTTTTGGGACAATTTGTTGCCTTCCGTGGTTCCTGTGGGCATATGCTGCATTGTGGCTGGGCACATGCAGGCTTGTCATGTATTTGGTTCAGATGCTTGGTTTGAGTCACACACACCCCTCCTGCTTCCCGTTTCCATGGGCTTGCAAAGGGTGTGCCCAAGTGACATTGACGTACATGGTGACATTGGACTCCCACTACATGTGTGGGTAGTCTAGTCAATACTGTGTATACATTCCTAGTGCATATTGCTGTTGTGTTGTACACTGCATGTTGCATTGATGTGTAACTCATCATCTGTGTCTACCTCCCAATTTGCAGGTCCCTTCCTCATGTCTACACAAGGCCCTCTAGTTTGGAGATGGGGTCCATGTTGGCAGCAGTGCACCTTCAACTCTACATGGCGCCAACACTGCACAGTTGGTAGTGGTGGGAGTGCAGGCATTTCCATGTGGTGAGACTACTAATTTATTACATTTGTGATGTCATGTTAATGGTAGTACCTGCTCAAGTTTGTTGTTGGTCCTGCATTACTGTGAGCATTTCAGGTGTTGCAAGTTTCAATTAGGGACACTGTACATTGTGACACTAGTGTCATGTTGTGGGGATTACTTTGTTTACCTGCAAATAGCATGACATGGCACGGTGTGTCGTGTGGCGGTGCTGGGGATGGGTTGACTGACATGGCAGTGTCCTCTTGTTGCATTTTGCAAGTGGGTATTCATTTTAGCTGCTTGAATGTGTTTCTTCACAAAACTGCATTGGTGGTGTCTGTGTGGGTAGGGATGCACACATTGTAACACTTCCAGGTGAACAATCTCAGGCTGATATGGTTTTCACGGTTTATTCTCCAGACATTCAGGATCAGTGTCAGGTTGAGTCATCATTGATTGTCAGATGGAATGTGCCAGGGCAGTGTGCACTCCACAGGGGTGTGATTTCTATGTGAAGTAATTAGCCACTAGCTGTGTACGGGCTGCCTCCCCCCGTGCCCTTTCCCCTCCCATGCGCAGCGGCTGTGCATGTGGTTGGGGATGTGGGGCCACCACCATGTCCACGGCCAGGCCCCGGCGTGTTGCAACGTTGTGCAGGACACATGCTGCCACTATGATCCTGCACACTACTGGGGGAGCGTACAACAGCTGCCTGCCAGAACGGTCAAGGGAGCGAAAGCGTGACTTTAGCACTCCGAATGTGCGCTCCACTATGCCCCGGGTTGTAATGTGGGCTGTGTTATATCTTACCTGGGGTGGCGTGGTGGGGTTCCGAATTGGCGTCATCATGTGGGGGCTGAGAGGGTAGGCACTGTCCCCTGTGGAGGTGGTGATTGGTATCATTGGTGGGGTTGTGACCTTGCTCAGTATCTGACATGCATGCATGTGCAGTGACATTCATACTCACCAAGCAGCCATGTATCGCCATGCCGCCCAGCTTCTAGGTCCCGGCTTAGGGTGGACATTCGGTAAATGAAGCTGTCGTGGGTGGACCCGGGATAGTGCGCATATACTGAGGTGATGATTCCCTTGGCATTACATACTACCTGCACGTTGATGGAATGCCAGTGCTTGCGGTTCCTATAGATGTGCTCTGATGCCCTGGGGGGACGTAGAGCCACATGGGTGCAGTCGATGGCACCTAGCACTTTGGGGAATCGTGCCACACCGTAAAAATCCAGGGCGGCAGCATGCCTTTCTGCAGGTGTTCTGGGCAGGTATATGTGCCTGCGGACTGATGGGCATGCAGTGATGATGTTCAAGACCTGGTGTAGGCAGCGTGACTGGGTGGCCTGTGATACCCCACCCACTATGGCACTTGTCCGCTGAAATGATCCAGTGGCTAAGAAGTGCAGTACATTGAGGACCTTCTCCAGGGGGCTGAGTGCTTGGGAGCACAGGGTGGGTGATGTGAGGTCATCCTCCCACTCACTCACCAGGTCCAGTATTATGTGTGGTGGAAACCTGTACCTCCCATACACCTGGTCATCAGGCATCCCGAAAAGGCTGGTTCTGGGTGTGAATATTCTGGCCCTGACTATCCTCCTCCTCCTCCTTTGGTAGCCCACGCCCACTGCTGCTAGGAACGGTATCTTCATCCTGGGTCTGAGCTTGTTATTTTGTTAGCGCGCAAATGTATGCGTTGCGTGTGTTGTAGGCGAGCGTGTGACCCGCGCACCCCTGAAATCCAGTACCCAGTCCAATAGCGTGTGGAAATTCCCGCGCACCCCGGGATACAGGTGCGCTGACGTACTTGCGTGTGTAAGTGCCCGCGCACCCCTGATATACACGTACATAGGCCAATCGCGTGTACGCGCACTTTTGTCCAATTACACGCGATGACACTCTGACGTGCTGTCCAATTACACGCGATGACACTCTGACGTGCAGTCTTTCCACGTGTGCTCTGTCATCACGTGCTGTGTGGGAAACACCCGTGCGGGTCATGTCACAGACGCGCTTACTCGCTGAGGGCCTTTGGTCCAATAGAATCGCGTATGCGTGCTGACGCGCTTACGCGCTAAGGGCCTTTCCTCGAATTTCACGCTGACGTGCAGGATTTTCACGTGCCAAATCACTCCGTATCAAGCTGGCCACGTGAAAACACACGGAAGACCACGCTCCTGCCCAGAAGGCCAAATTACTGCCCCCCAGTGCCCCGAGCAGCCTCCCATGTGCCATCTGCTGCTGCCTGCCTGCCTGCCTGCCTGCTGCCACCGTGCCCTGCCATTTGGTGCCTGCACATCAGCCATCTGCAGGGGTCCAGTTGCTGTGTCCACCCCTGCTGGAACTGAAGACTCCCGACTGGGATTACATCGCTCCACAGCCCAGCCCCAGGACCCAGTTGCCCACCCACACCTGCCTCTGGGGTTGCCATGTCGGGCACTTCCACATCTAGCACCAGTGGCAACCCCAGGCCAGAGGGGCACCAGCTTCACTGCCACCGAAGTTGGTGTCCTGGTGGAGCATGTCCTGGGGCAGTATGATGCCCTCTTTGGATCGTCCCGCGCCAGCAAGGAAGGACGGGAGAGGATCTGGGCCGACTGTGTGGTTGCCATCAACGCGGAGGGGGTGGCAACCTGCGACGTCCAGAAGATCAAGAAGCGCTGGGAGGACTTGAGGTCCAGGACCCTCGTGAAGGCCCGGCGCCTCGTGGAGGGGGGCCGGGGCTGCATGAGTTCCATCCAGATGAGGGTCCTGGAACGCGTACGCCCAGCGCTCCACGCCCAGATCCTTGAGAGGGAGACCCGTCTGGAGTTGAGCGGTAAGTGTCCAAGCATTGCTGTGTGAGACAGGGTATGTTGCGGTGTGCTGGTTCTCTGATACTTGCCTGTATGTGTGACATAGGCCATGTATGCATGTATGTGTGCAGGGACATCATGGTAATGCATGTGCGACCAGTGATGTGTGAACCACATGGTTGTTGCATGTGTTTAAATGCCACATGGGGAGCCCTATGCAGATTTTAGATATGAGAGCATGCCAGTCTCTGTTCCTGGACATGGGTGGGGGTGAGGGATGGGTGCTGATGGCAGGTACATATATGGTAGCCATGTCTGTGTGCCTGACCTGTGTGTCTGTGACTTGTGCATGCCATGGATGCATGACACATGTGTGTGACAATGCACAGATTCACTGATGCAGCCTAGTTACCCTTGTATCCGCTGTGTTTGGGGTGTATGGGGCCAGATGGATGTGACTGAGGTGAAGTGTGTGCATGTGATAGGCATGACCCATGATGCATGTGAGTTCCATATCATTGTATGTTTCAAGAGTCCATTGGACATGTATGGAAATGTCCATGGCATGCACCATGCCTGTTACTGTGTGTGTTTTGCCTGGACTGACCCATGTGTTGTGGAGGGACATGATGGAAGTGTACTTTGACAGTGGTACTCATCTGCTATTGCTTCCTGTCTAGGGGACCATTGTACAGTACCCTGATGCTTGTGTTCTTTGTCTCCCTCTACGCAGCGGCTAGTGAAGAAGAGGGCGGAGACGGCGCTGTGGAGCAAGGCGGCGGGGATGCCCCCACGGCTGCAGCGGAAGGGGTGGGTGAGCCCCCACAGGGGCCTGCTACGGTGGAAGACGGTGAGGAGCCATCCAGGTTGGTGGTTTCCACAGAGGAGGAGGAGGCCGCCACAGGGGCACACATGGGGCCTGGTGGGGGCATCGCTGCTGGTGCAAGTGGTGCAGTCCAGGGCCAGGGGCAGGAGGCAGCACAGGTCACCGTGGAGGGGCCTGTGCATGTCGCTGTCCCTGACCCTGTGAGTGCACCACCATGTACCAGCAGGGTTGCCCCGTCCCAGGCCCGTCCGCAGGTAGAGGGGATGTCCATGTCACCTGACTCCCTCTTCCATGTTCGGGGGTTTCCTGCATGTGTCGGCCAATCTGGCGGCCCTCTCCTCCTCTGTGGAGGCTATACGCCAGTCGTTCTCCTTGCCGTCTTCCGGCCCAGATGCCACCAGGGCCCCCTGTGGACCTGCCCTGACCTATGCAGCCAGCTCGGTGGGGATCCCATCCCTGCCACAGTCGGGAGTCGGAGGTCAAGCAGGGGTGGACACCACAACAACTGTACCCCAGCAGATGGAGGATGTGCCGGCATCATCAGGCAGGGCACGTGCACGACGGCGTCGGTGGATTCCATCAGCCTGGATGCCATCGTGCTGGCAGAGGCAGTTGCGTCGGAGGCAGCAGCAGAGTCAACGTGGGAGGCATCATGGCTCGGGGCCATCAACATCGGAGGGGCAGGCATCGGCCGGAGGGCACGAGGACCCAGGACAGGAAGTGTCTTCCGTGTGGCTGCGGTTGGGCCAGCAGATAGGAGCGGAGCGGCGGCGGGGGGAAGAGGAGCAGCTCACGATGGCCAGGGCGGAGAACTCCATGCGGAGGGCCCTGAGGCGGGCCGAGTGCCTCGAGGCAATCCGCAGGGGGTTGGAGGAGCAGATGGCGTCGTCCCTGCGGACCCTCGGGGCCATGGAACAGGACCGCCTCCGGGACATAGACGAGGAGTTTGATGATGCCCTGGCCCGGAACACTACGGAGTGAGCCGCTGGACTTGCCCTCCGCCTTTGTATATAGTTCTTTAGTTTTAGGTTTCAATTGTTTATTCTTATGATTTGGAGTCGACGGACACAGCTCCACTTTTTGTACATAGTTGCATTTTTGTTAGGGTTTTTTGTAGGTTTCCTCTGTTTGTGTTGGGCTCATGGACCCTTGGATATTTTGTACATAGTTCTTCATTGGATTGTTTTATTTTTTAATTTTATTTTTTCTTCTCCATGGAGCAATGGTGTTTGGATTTTATTTTTTTTTCTGTCGGATTGATTTCATTTTCAATGTGACTTTGAAGTACATTTTTTTTGGATTTGGTATTTTTCATTTTTTGGGACGGACATGCACCTTTTCTTTTTTTCATTGGCATTGTAGTTTGTTTCATTTCATTTGCATTCATATTTTTTTAATACATTTTTGTTTTCATACTTCACTGTGTGGTATCATCTCATTGGTTTCATGCATGTCATGTTGGGTGTTTTCAAATTCATTTGCAACCATTGTGTGTGACAGACATGGGTTCATTTGCTTTATGTACGTTGGGGGTGTAACATGTAATTTTCATTTCCATGTGGGTGAATGGGTTACTTGGTAGGGCCTTTTGGCTGTGGAGGCTGACCATTACGCACATGGTTGGTGATTGTGAGGACCTGGGTGCAGGGGGACATGGGTGGGGGCCTGGTGGAGGCTGCCCCTGGTGGCGGGGGGGTGGGGGTGATAGGGGCCATGAGTGGGGGCCTGGTGGAGGGTGCCCCTGCACTGCTGGGGGTTGGGGGTGGTGGGAGACATGAGTGGGGGCCTGGTGGAGGGTGCCCCTGGTGGCTGGGGGGTGGGGGTGGTGGTAGACATGGGTGGGGGCCTGGTGGAGGCTGCCCCTGCACTGCTGGGGGGTGGGGGGGAGACATGAGTGGGGGCCTGGTGGAGGGTGCCCCTGGTGGCTGGGGGGTGGGATTGGTGGTAGACATGGGTGGGGGCCTGGTGGGGGCTGCCCCTGGTGGCGGGGGGTGGGGGTGATAGGGGCCATGAGTGGGGGCCTAGTGGAGGGTGCCCCTGCACTGCTGGGGGGTGGGGGTGGTGGTAGACATGAGTGGAGGCCTGGTGGAGGCTGCCCCTGGTGGCTGGGGGGTGGGGGTGGTGGGAGACATGAGTGGGGGCCTGGTGGAGGCTGCCCCTGGTGGCTGGGGGGTGGGGGTGGGTGGGAGACATGAGTGGGGGCCTGGTGGGGGCTGCCCCTGGTGGCTGGGGGGTGGGGGTGGTGGTAGACATGAGTGGGGGCCTGGTGGAGGCTGCCCCTGCACTGCTGGGGGGTGGGGGGTGGGAGACATGAGTGGGGGCCTGGTGGGGGCTGCCCCTGCACTGCTGGGGGGTGGGGGTGGTGGGAGACATGAGTGGGGGCCTGGTGGAGGGTGCCCCTGGTGGCTGGGGGGTGGGGGTGGTGGGAGACATGGGTGGGGGCCTGGTGGAGGCTGCCCCTGGTGGCGGGGGGGTGGGGGTGATAGGGGCCATGAGTGGGAGCCTGGTGGAAGGTGCCCCTGGTGGCAGGGGGGTGGGGGTGCAGGGGGACATGAGTGGGGGCCTGGTGGAGGGTGCCCCTGCACTGCTGGGAGGTGGGGGTGATAGGGGACATGAGTGGGGGCCTGGTGGGGGCTGCCCATGGTGGCTGGGAGGTTGGGGTGGGTGGGAGACATGAGTGGGGGCCTGGTGGAGGCTGCCCCTGCACTGCTGGGGGGTGGGGGTGGTGGGAGACATGAGTGGGGGCCTGGTGGAGGGTGCCCCTGCACTGCTGGGGGGTGGGGGTGGTGGGAGACATGAGTGGGGGCCTGGTGGAGGCTGTCCCTGCACTGCTGGGGGGTGGGGGTGGTGGGAGACATGAGTGGGGGCCTGGTGGAGGGTGCACCTGGTGGCTGGGGGGTGGGGGTGGTGGGAGAGATGAGTGGGGGCCTGGTGGAGGGTGCCCCTGGTGGCTGGGGGGTGGGGGTGGTGGTAGACATGAGTGGGGGCCTGGTGGAGGCTGCCCCTGATCTGCTGGGGGTGGGGGTGGTGGGAGACATGGGTGGGGGCCTGGTGAAGGCTGCCCCTGGTGGCGGGGGGGTGGGGGTGATAGGGGCCATGAGTGGGGGCCTGGTGGAGGGTGCCCCTGGATGCTGGGGGGTGGGGGTGCAGGGGAACATGAGTGGGGCCTGGTGGGGGCTGCCCATGGTGGCTGGGGGGTGGGGGTGGTGGGAGACATGAGTGGGGGCCTGGTGGAGGCTGTCCCTGGTGGCGGGGGGGTGGGGGTGATAGGGGCCATGAGTGGGGGCCTGGTGGAGGGTGCCCCTGGATGCTGGGGGATGGGGGTGCAGGGGGACATGAGTGGGGGCCTGGTGGAGGGTGCCCCTGCACTGCTGGAGGGTGGGGGTGATAGGGGACTTGAGTGGGGGCCTGGTGGAGGGTGCCCCTGCACTGCTGGGGGTGGGGGTGATGGGAGACATGAGTGGGGGCCTGGTGGAGGCTGCCCCTGGTGGCTGGGGGGTGGGGGTGGTGGGAGACATGAGTGGGGGCCTGGTGGAGGCTGCCCCTGGTGGCTGGGGGGTGGGGGTGGTGGTAGACATGAGTGGGGGCCTGGTGGAGGCTGCCCCTGCACTGCTGAGGGATGGGGGGTGGGAGACGTGAGTGGGGGCCTGGTGGAGGGTGCCCCTGCACTGCTGGGGGGTGGGGGTGGTGGGAGACATGAGTGGGGGCCTGGTGGGGGCTGCCCATGGTGGCTGGGGGGTGGGTGTGGGTGGGAGACATGAGTGGGGGCCTGGTGGGGGCTGCCCCTGGTGGCTGGGGGGTGGGGGTGGTGGTAGATATGAGTTGGGGCCTGGTGGAGGCTGCCCCTGCACTGCTGGGGGGTGGGGGGGGGGTGGGAGACATGAGTGGGGGCCTGGTGGAGGGTGCCCCTGCACTGCTGGGGGTGGGGGTGGTGGGAGACATGGGTGGGGGCCTGGTGGAGGCTGTCCCTGGTGGCGGGGGGGTGGGGGTGATAGGGGCCATGAGTGGGGGCCTGGTGGAGGGTGCCCCTGGATGCTGGGGGGTGGGGGTGCAGGGGGACATGAGTGGGGGCCTGGTGGAGGGTGCCCCTGCACTGCTGGGGGGTGGGGGTGATAGGGGACTTGAGTGGGGGCCTGGTGGAGGGTGCCCCTGCACTGCTGGGGGTGGGGGTGATGGGAGACATGAGTGGGGGCCTGGTGGAGGCTGCCCCTGGTGGCTGGGGGGTGGGGGTGGTGGGAGACATGAGTGGGGGCCTGGTGGAGGCTGCCCCTGGTGGCTGGGGGGTGGGGGTGGTGGTAGACATGAGTGGGGGCCTGGTGGAGGCTGCCCCTGCACTGCTGAGGGATGGGGGGTGGGAGACGTGAGTGGGGGCCTGGTGGAGGGTGCCCCTGCACTGCTGGGGGGTGGGGGTGGTGGGAGACATGAGTGGGGGCCTGGTGGGGGCTGCCCATGGTGGCTGGGGGGTGGGTGTGGGTGGGAGACATGAGTGGGGGCCTGGTGGGGGCTGCCCCTGGTGGCTGGGGGGTGGGGGTGGTGGTAGATATGAGTTGGGGCCTGGTGGAGGCTGCCCCTGCACTGCTGGGGGGTGGGGGGGGGGTGGGAGACATGAGTGGGGGCCTGGTGGAGGGTGCCCCTGCACTGCTGGGGGTGGGGGTGGTGGGAGACATGGGTGGGGGCCTGGTGGAGGCTGTCCCTGGTGGCGGGGGGGTGGGGGTGATAGGGGCCATGAGTGGGGGCCTGGTGGAGGGTGCCCCTGGATGCTGGGGGGTGGGGGTGCAGGGGGACATGAGTGGGGGCCTGGTGGAGGGTGCCCCTGCACTGCTGGGGGGTGGGGGTGATAGGGGACATGAGTGGGGGCCTGGTGGGGGCTGCCCATGGTGGCTGGGGGGTGGGGGTGGTGGGAGACATGAGTGGGGGCCTGGTGGAGGGTGCCCCTGGTGGCTGGGGGGTGGGGGTGGGGGCGGTGGGAGACATGAGTGGGGGCCTGGTGGAGGGTGCCCCTGGTGGCTGGGGGTGGGGGTGGGGGTGGTGGTAGACATGAGTGGGGGCCTGGTGGAGGCTGCCCCTGCACTGCTGGGGGGTGGGGGTGGTGGGAGACATGAGTGGGGGCCTGGTGGAGGGTGCCCCTGCACTGCTGGGGGGTGGGGGTGGTGGTAGACATGAGTGGGGGCCTGGTGGAGGCTGCCCCTGGTGGCTGTGGGGTGGGGGTGGTGGGAGACATGAGTGGGGGCCTGGTGGAGGCTGCCCCTGGTGGCTGGGGGGTGGGGGTGGTGGGAGACATGAGTGGGGGCCTGGTGGAGGGTGCCCCTGCACTGCTGGGGGGTGCGGGTGATAGGGGACATGAGTGGGGCCTGGTGGGGGCTGCCCATGGTGGCTGGGGGGTGGGGGTGGGGGGTGGGGGCTGCCCCTGGTGGCTGGGGGGTGGGGGTGGGTGGGAGACATGAGTGGGGGCCTGGTGGGGGCTACCCATGGTGGCTGGGGGGTGGGGGTGGTGAGAGACATGAGTGGGGGCCTGGTGGAGGGTGCCCCTGGATGCTGGGGGGTGGGGGTGCTGGGTGACATGAGCAGGTGTGCAGGGTAGTCCCCTGTGGTGTGTGCTGCCTGCAGGGGCCGTGGAGGGTGTACAGGGAATACCTGGGATTTCCCGCGCACCACTGAAATCCACGTACCCTGACAAATCGCGTGTGGAACTTCCCGCGCACCCCTGAAATCCACGTACATGGCCAAATCGCGTGTGGAACTTCCCGCGCACCCCTGAAATCCACGTACCCTGACAAATCGCGTGTGGAACTTCCTGCGCACCCCTGAAATCCACGTACCCGGCCAAATCGCGTGTGGTACTTCCCGCGCACCCCTGAAATTCACGTACCCTGACAAATCGCGTGTGGAACTTCCCGCGCACCCCTGAAATCCACGTACCCGGCCAAATCGCGTGTGGAACTTCCGGCGCACCCCTGAAATCCACGTACATGGCCAAATCGCGTGTGGAACTTCCCGCGCACCCCTGTAATCCACGTACCCTGACAAATCACGTGTGGAACTTCCCGCAAACCCCTGGAATTCACATGCCCTGCCAATTCGCGTGTGAGACTTCCCGCGCACCCCGGTATACACGCACATGTATTTTTTGTCAGCGGGTGTCCGTGTTTGTGGGTACCCCTTTGCACGTCATTTGTCCTGGAGGGCCACAGTATGGGACATTCATCATGGCAGTATATAGGTGCTATTTTTTGGCGCACCTTTTGGCGCACATTTCTTACAGGCGCAGAGACGCTACCGCCTGCTTTCTTGTGGCGGTCGTGTTTGTGCCTGTGCGCTGGTTTGAGCGTGCGCTTTTTTGCCCTATTCTATTCCATGAATACGTGTTGTAGGCGAGCGTGTGGGCGTTCCGCGCACTTGTACCCTGTACTTCCCCCGTGACGCCCACATTTTGGCAAGTTGTTCCCCATTTCGAGTGTTACGCCCCGTGTTCCGCCTACTTTTGTTGCGTGCGCCGCACTATGTGAGATTTTCGCTGTGGCCTGTGCGATTTTCGCTGTGACCTGGCGCACGCAGTTAGATGGCCTGTGCGCCAACGTGCGCCGTGCACTTTTTTATCGCACATTCGATGGTTTTCTCGCACACGGCCTTCCATGAATTGATGTGCGCTGCTTTTCGTGCGATTTTCGCACTTGCACTGCGATTTTCGCACTTGCACTGCGATTTTCGCTATTCCACTGCGATTCGCACATTTTTGGCCACTTGCGCCTCGCTAATTATTCCATGAATCGGCCTGTAAATGTTTAAAAGAAATGAGTGACCTACTTTTGAGTGTCACGTAGGTTTCAATTGTTTAAATGTCATAGTTTTAAACTTAGAGTTCCACTCTTCCTTGAGTCATAACCCATGTCACTATCACTGCCTTCATCCTCACATTCTTCAGCCTCTCCATTTTTGGTGCATCTCACAAGTCTGGACATAGACCAGCACTCCCCTCCTTCCAGAATCACTACATTTCCTCTTACAGCAGTAATTCTTTTAGGTCCAAGGAACTTGCTTTCAATACACTTGGGTGATCTTCTAGGATTCTTCACATATACCATATCACCTTCCTTCCAATCAACACTCTTACACTTATTTTCTAGGTCAAATTTGGCCTTATACTCGTCTTGGGCCTCTCTAATAAGTGTGACAATTTTGCTCCTATCAACATTAACACTCCTGTCTAGATTTAACCAACTAGGGCAGAGTTGGGTGCCTGGCTGTCTCCCTTTCAGAGACATAAATGGGGAGATCCTAGTAACAGTATGGGGTATAGTACAGTAACCCCATATCATTTCCCTCAAAATTCTTTTCCAATTCAATCCTGCCGCCATAGCTAGTTGTAATCCTCCCTTAACAAACCTGTTTGCCCTCTCTACCAGTCCATTGGCTCTGGGCTGATACAGAGCTGTTCTGTAATGCTTGATGCCATATTTTCTGAAAAAATCTGTCATCCTCTCTGAACAGAACTGGACGCCATTGTCCGAAATCAACTCTGTGGGAAAACCCTCCCTGTAGAATACTTTTCTTTGAAGAAGATTATCATCTGAGCAGTGGTGGCCTCTTGTATAGCTTTACACTCTATCCACTTAGAATGATAATCTACCATGACAATCAAATATTTGAGGTCTTCTCCCAGGTCCTGCAGAGGACCTATCAAGTCTACTGCAACTTCCTTCCAAGGCTCGGTGGGAACACTCACTGGTCTCATAGGTGCTTCTCTTACTATTTTACTCTTGTCACTCTTCTCACACTCTTTACACTTCTTAACACACTTTTCAACCTCTCCATCAATCCCTGGCCACCAAAATGACTCTCTAATATGTCTCGTTGTGCCTCCTATTCCTAGATGCCCTTGATGAGCTAAGGTCACCAATCTAGATCTAATACTGGCAGGGGGAATAACTTTCAGACCCTTTCTAAGTTTGAGACCATCCTCTGAAATACTAAGTTCCTCTTTAATGTTATAATAACACTCAAAAACTTTCTCAACATCATTTCTCTGAGGCCACCCTGTTTTGGTCCAGCTTTTAACTTGTTCTAACATAACATCTTCACCATTAGCAATTTCCCACTCTTCCTTACTTATGGCATTATATTCAAGTTCAGAAATAAGTACATTTTGTTCTAGGCAGTCTTCTTCATTACTTTTGTTCCCCACTGGTAGTCTAGACAGGCAGTCTGCCACTGCATTATCTTTGCCTGCTATATAAACCATCCTAAAATCATAAGCCAACAGTTCAACTATCCACCTTGAGACTCTGGGTGAACCTTTGACCCACTCGACACTTCCTAATAATTGGACTAAAGGTTTGTGGTCCATTTTTACCACAAAAGTTTGACCCCACAAGTAGAACTTGAAGTGAGCCACAGCCCATGATACAGCCAGCGCTCTGGATGCGAACGCAATGATGTGTTCCACCTTGGCAGAGTCATATTGAGATAAAGCTGCCCCCAGACCTTCATTGCTTGAATTAACCGCCAAAATTGTCTTTCTTCCAGATACAAATCCGCCAAGTGAGGGCGCTTGAACAATACTTTCTTTAATCTTTCCAAAAGCCACCTCACACTCACTTGACCAGTCAAACCTAACATTCTTCTTCAACAATTCTCTCAGGGGAGTGGAGATGCTAGCAAAATTATTAACGAACTTGTGGTAATACTCCGCCAGCCCCATAAATGACCGTAACTGATCCTTGTCTTGAGGCTGGGCAGCATTGCTGATGCTATCCACGAGTGACTTCTTGGGAGATATACCATCGCTTGAAATCCTATGGCCCAAGTAATCTACTTCAGCTACGGCAATCTTACATTTGCTCCTCTGAACAGTCAGGCCAGCCTCTCTGAGCCTAGTTAGAACAGCCATAAGGAGTGTTATCATGCTCCAATTTATTGTCAGCAAACACTAGGATGTCATCTTGGAACACCGTAACTCTTTTTAAACCTCTGAGCACCTCCTCCATCACTTTTTGAAAAACTGAAGCAGCAGAAGCTAAACCAAATGGCATTCTCTTATATTTAAACACACCCTCAGGAGTTATGAATGCGGTGAGATGCTGCACATCTTCTGATAGTGGGACTTGGTGGTAAGCTGCTGATAAATCAATGATGGAAAATAACTTTGGCTCACCCAAAGTGGAGAGAGTTTCGGAGATGTTGGGAAGAGGGTGTCTCTCAACAATGATATTCTGGTTAAGACTGCGTAAATCGACACACAACCTCAGTTTCCCATTGGATTTAGCCACACGGACGATGGGTGATAGCCATTCTGTAGCAGCTACAAGTTCAATCACACATTTTGTAACCAAGTCATGCAGTTCATCACGGAGTTGACTCCTCATATTTAATGGAACTTGCCTTACCCTATGTACAACAGGTTGTGCATTTATTTTTAGTCTTATGTGATGTTCAAAGTTTCTCAGCCTTCCCAGTCTCTCGGAAAACACTTCGGGAAAATTCTTAGTCCAGACATCTTCTATCTCTGCAATCGATACAGGATTAGGTGCACTTGCCTGGACTCTCACTCCCAAAGCTCTCTGCTCTTCCCATCCTAGTAAAGAAGACCCTCTCGTGGCAACAAGTATTCTGGCTTGACAGTCCCTTCCTTTGTAAGATATTTTCACTGGGACTTCACCCATGATATCAATGGCAGATTCTGAATACCACAAGCTTTGACGTCAGTGGGTTTGTTTTTGTCTTCATTCTTCTTTAAAACATTTACCAGAGTATCCCTTAATACTATGGTCCACGGAGAGCATGTGTCAACTTTCATTACAATATTGTGCCTATCCACACAGAAGGTATCCGTCGGTCCTTTCTCATCACCATGTATGGACAACACTTCAAAAATAAACCTTGCATTTGGTTCTTGATTGTTTGATACTTCTTGGATGTTAAAGTTCCTCCTAATTTCTTCTTCATGAGTGGATTTCACTTCCTTCCTGGGTTCTACAAGGTTCACTGAACTTGCTCTACAAACATTGGCAAAGTGTGCCTTTCCATTGCATTTGAAGCAATCAGCGAATTTTGCGGGGCAAGACGGAAAGTTCACGCCATGTCTGAAACTTCCACACTTGGGGCATGAGCCCCTCGAACCCCAGTTCCCTTTTTTCACTGATGAAAAGCTTCCCTTCTTCTTTTGATCGATAGCACAGACTGACATGGCTGGAGTGATTTGTTTGTCAACTTTGAGCTCCTTCACATATTGAGATATCTGCTCAATACTCCTTGCCAGATCAATTGCTTCCTCCAACTTCATGTCCCTCGCAAGTAGTTTTTCCTGGATTATGGGATTATTCGTGCATCTAAGTAGCTGATCCCTGATCAGTGAGTCTGTCAGTTGTTCGAACTCGCAAGTGTAACTTAAGGACCTCAAGCAGGCAATGTATGACTCAACCGACTAATTTTGTTCCTGCATCCTCTGAAAGAATTTATGTCTCTCAAAGCTGACATTCTTGCGTGGTTCAAAATGATCTTGCAATTTCTTGATGGTCAGAGCATACACATCTATGTCACCAGCCTCAGGTACTTGATCGCCAGTCAAACCATCAAATATTCTGCGTCCTTCAACTCCCAAATTATGAATCAAAAGGGCTTTTTTTCTGACAGAGGAGAATCTGTCCCCCCCCCATTGCTATTAAGTAATTTTCAAAAGTATCCTTCCACTTATCCCATCTAAGTGAAGGGCGACCAGGTTCATTTAGGAATGATTGTGGTGGAGGAATAGAGGTAGCCATAGTAGGTGGGAACTAAATAAGAATTTTCCAATGATGTAGAACACCAGTAGATTGTCTGGGCGGAATTATACTGGGTAGCAGTGCTTGAGGTGAATTGTCTGCTGTTCACAATTGTTGCTACAATGTATCCTTTGTTCCGCTAGATTTGACGTTCTTTTGAGCTTCCCGGACAGAAATCTGGTTGCCAGGCAACCAACGTCACAATGAAGGTTTTTTTCTTTCTGAGCCGTAGCGCGTAATTTGACGTGTCCCCAGGGAGCCAGCCACAGCACACGGATATGAGAAGCTTATGTGACACGAACATGCGCACGCCCACGTGGCCAGTAGAAGCGTTGTGCTTTTATGGCGCACGCAGGACCACACAGTTTCTTGCTTCCCCCTTCTCTTCGCACAAAATACACAAATCACTCACTTGCCTTGTGTGAGGATCCTTTGTAAGGTGTTCTCCGCCGCCTTCCGCGATTCTCCTGCTGCCGCTGCTAGGGAAGGAGACCGGACGAACACAACGCTGATTAGATCAGCTGTGGAGATTAAGCTGGGAGATGGCCAGTTTCTCCAGGAGCCTGGTCAGGAAGGAAGTGATTGTGATTGGGCGATAGTTAGCCTGGCAGGAGGGGTCAGCAGAGGGTTTCTTGAGAAGGGGGTGCACAAGGGAGTGCTTCAGGGGGGATGGGAAGACTCCAGTGGCAAAGGAGTGATTGCAGAAATCAGTCAGGGAGTCGATGTGGTCCTTGATAGTTTTGGAGGAACAGGGGTGAACCTGTTTCGATGAGACTTTCATAGATCGGACTTGTCTCGAAACCTTGCCTTCAGAGAATAGGGGAAAGGCAGAGAAGGAGGGATTCTGTTTGTATTCGAAATGAGGCTACCCCTCCCGGGTCCCAGGGGATGTCCGGCCTTAGCGGTAGTATCTCTGATTTGGCCCAGTTAACCCAGTAGTCTGCCATTGGCCCATATTGTTGTAAGAGATATCGCACTCGGGGGAGACAGGTGGGGGTATCGCCTATCAGTAAGAGGAGGGCGTCAGCATATAGGGGGGCCCCGGTGTTCCACCCCCCCTCCAGAGCCCCTGCCACTGGGGATCTGTTCGTAGTATCACTGCCACTGGTTCAATAGATAAGGCATTTGGAGAGAAGATAGCAAGCACCCCTGATGCATACCTGAAAACAGGGCAAAAGGAGCTGAGGTAAGGCCATTGATGGTGATAGTCAGGGATGGGGGAGGTTGTAGTCAGCGAGCGCGAAGAACATAAAGTCCCACTGGGTATTGTCCTTTTCTGCGTCAATTGTGAGGATAGAATCCTCCCGGGCCGTTTCCCAGCGAGAACATGTAGTAGGCAGGGGACATTGCCCCCCAAGTGACATTTGCGTATGAAGCCTGTTTGGTCGTCATGCACCAAGTGAGGCAATAGTGATTCTATTTTCTGTGCAAGGCATTTCGTCAGAGTTGATCGTCGAAATGGGTCGATATGACCCACATTCATCTTCTGGCTTCCCCTTTTTATGGAAGACCACTATGTTGGCAGCCTTCATGGAAGCCGGCCAGTATTGAACGCCTCTGCGAACACCTTGTGGAGTTTTTAGTGCGACATCATCGGCCATAAGTTTGTAGAGATCGATCAGGATCCCATCGAGGTATGCCGCTTTACCCGAATTGAGGACGTGAATATCCCGTCCGATGTCGGCCTGTGTAAGAGGGGTGTCCAGCGCAACATGTTGGGCCTGAGTGATTTTGGGCAGTTGGATTGAGTTCAGAAATCCCTGCATTGCCTGTGGGGGCAGTGTCTCTGGTTTCGCGTAAAGGTTTGCATAAAATTCTGCAAATCTGGCATTAATGCCCACATCCCCAACGACTAAGTTCCCTTCCCCGTCTCGAATTGAGGTGATTGCCATGGCCACCTGTCGTTGTTTTAGTGCAAGCGCCTTGGGGTGCAAGGGTCTATCGATTTCCAAATAATACCATTGGGACCAACTCGAGAAGGATTTCTGAACTCTAGTTGTCGTGATGTCTTTAATATTTGCTCGCACGTTGCGAATCTCTCTGGTTTTTTTAATGTTGTTTTTCTAGGGTTTCGAGAGTGAGTGTTAGCTGTGTGCTGAGACACGCCCGGCCTGCCCATAGAGTCAGGGTTTGCTATGCAATACTTTAAGACGAGATAGCTACACCTCGAGATGGATGGGGGTGCAGTGTCTCTTACTCCAACACCAATCAATAAGGACAACTCAATGGTTTGGCAAAGGGGAGTCCGTTTAATGGCAAGTACAAAAACAGGGAAACATGGAAATCGACAGCAGTGTGGCAGCCCGTCTCGCTTCAACTCCCTCGAACTTCATACAAAACATAACTTTTATACTAAAAGCGCATCATAATCTGATGTGTAACACTCAAAAGTTAACAAGCAATTCTATTGGTTGGAAAAAGGTATCTTTAATATAAGTGCTATATCTGTATATGGTAACAGAGTGAGGGGATTGGGTAAATACTGTCAGGTGGGCATCTAAGCCCTTCTGTCATAAATGACTACTATAAACATCACTAAAAGTATGACGTCTCATTGGTTTTACTAACTTTAGGACCCTAGATTATTTGGTCCACTGTGATTGGGTAGGCATCAACCCCATGCATAACTCTCCACTTTGCCTAGCAGCACGCAGAATGGTCAACCAGATGCAGGACGTCCCTTAGCTCACCCTGCCTTCCTTGAATCAATCATCACTTTATGGGCTATGTGTCAATTAGCTCACTGTGATTGGCCCCGAAACTGCATCTTCTGTCTGGAAAAGTATTGATATCTGTGTCTCGGCCGGTACCAGGCGTAGGTGTGAAACCGTGCCTCCTTTCGCTCGGCTGGTCACGTGCTAGTACACAATGGATTTGCCTTGTTTCTCTCCATTTGTGCATTTGATTTTCGTTTCACCCTGCCACCTGCCTTCGCTTTCTTCTCTCGATTCTTCAGAGGCAGGATATTCTGTTCTTAGCTTCAATTAAATGTGGCTACTGTCTGCAGCTTCTATGTGACCTCGGCTTCCCTGGCACAAGCTGCCTCTGACGAGTTTCTATTCAACCTTTTTTCCTCTTGATGATAGAATATGAAACTTCTTGCGTTTGGCCTGTAATAACCTAGGTTGGTTCTGCTTTTTATGCACAGTGGACCCGCACTTACAATATTGTGCTTCGTTTTGAGGTAGATTATGTACAATGGTGCCTGCCGCTCTATTCTTCTACTTAGCATAGCAAGCCGCACTGTTTTCTTTAGCTTCTTGCGGTTCCAAGCATATGTAGAGGCGTTAGCTGGTTGAATATCTTAATCATGCTTTCAGCTTAAGCTCTCTCATATTTCAACAATGTTCTCTTCTTTTAGTTTCACAACATCTTTTTTCCTGGCATTTCATCTCTTTGTGTCATCCTTGGGTCATCATGCCCTCTATCTGTACGTTAGTCCGGGCCCTCGTGATGTCACCATTCACCATCCATTAAGGATTTTTTGGTTTCTTCCTGTACAGTACTTAAACAATCTTCATTTCGTCTCATTTGCTGGTAGGGTTTTCTCAAAGGTTACCATACTGCCCATGGTTGTCTGGTTATTGGTACTTTATTAGGTATTGTTCTTCTGACAGGTACTGGGCAGAGCCCTACTGCGCCTCTCTGCTGGTTTATTTGCTCATCATACGTCACATATTTCGGTGTGAGTGTTCCTGGTACTTCAAAATTGGCGACTGGAGTGCAGGCTTTATTTGTGACCTCCTCTACACTCCCCCCTCTTGTCGATTTATCGACCACTTCTATTTTCTCCTTTGGATTCATTTTACTTGGTTCTTCTGTATTCATCTTCATATCCTCTTCTGGGCTCATTCCCTCTTCATCTTCTGGTTCTGTACATGATGACTTGAAGAGGTGTCTTTTTGGTGTCCATATCGTTATCATCTTTATCACTCCTCTCAGGTTTACTGCTATCTTTACATGTTCATCTTTGCTCCATGTCATCAGCTGACATTGTCCATTTGGGTTGCAATAAATCCATTTTCCCACATCATTTCTGCGTTTCCTGGGATAGAGAAACTTTGTACCTTCTGGTGCATGCTTGCTAGCCTTCACAAAGTCTCTTATTTCTTCGTCAGTCAGATCTATGAACTTCCATTCTGGTTTGACATCAATCATGATCATCCCTATGGCTTTCTTCACAGTTTTCTGGCACTGTGAGATTATTATCTTGATAATGCAATATCCTAGCAATATCATCACTAGTAAGGCTCCTAGGAACTTGAATGCATCCGCCATCCACAGTGGAACCCATGAAAACAGTGATCCAAACCAGCTGTCATCATCAACTTCATCGGTTTCATTGATCATCTGGTTCTGTAGGTTTGTCAGCATTCCTATAGCTTCTGTTAATGTTCAATTTCCCTCGTTGTGAGAAGGTATAAATGTGCAACAGGATTCTCATATTTTTGCACAAACTCCTCCATCCATAGCTGTGATCATGTCAGGTACATATCTGTTCTGGAGTGTCATCAGTCGAATGGCTGTTAACTCCTCCTTGATCGCATTGAATCCTTTTATGGTCGTGTTGATCGTTTGCAGTAACTCCCATCTGGTTATCTGCAACCATTTAGTATTGGCTCCAACTTGGAATCTTGGCATGAAGATTGTCATGAACACTGATGAGGAGATGCTAAACAGCCAGTGTTCATATGGGATTGCATGAAAAGCTTCTTCTGATTTAGCAGAAAAGTAATTCTCTCTCTTCATTCTAGTTATCAGTTCCACAGATCTCTTCTTCCTCAGGTGAGCATCTGCTTTCGGGAAACTGTCAATTTTCAGGTCACTTTTCGGGATCACTAATGCTGGAACGTGGACATTCACAATCATGCATATGCCGCCCCAGTCTCTTGGCAGTCTAATGTATGCTTTGGATCCAAATGCCCAATAATGATGCATGATCACTGCTGTCCCATGAACCATTCCTGGCACATCAAAAACTCGTCCACAGTTCTGACTCTCTCCCATCTTTCTTGTGCCATTGTTTCTGAAGCAGAATTCTGGGCTTTCCAGTGGTACTATCTGCAAGGTTCCTCCTCTGTCTTCGACCCATGTTAGTAGTTTTGCAAGTTTTGGCCATAATGGCTTGCAGCCATTTTGCACAATGTTGACAGTTTCTTTGTGGAGTCCAGTGATCATCCAAGCTCTGCAAATCACCACTCCCTTCTCCCATCCGTCTGGCGAAAGCACTGTTCCCCAAATCTGCATTTGGGCTCTGTTTTTCCACTTTCAAGCTTCCTCTGGAGTTTTTCCTTGGACATTTAGTCTCGGGTTCACTTCCCATCTTATTCCTGCTCCTTTAACTCCAGGCTTCTTGTATCTGATCACATGATTCCTCGTATGAGCTCTGTTTCTTGTCTTAATGTCCTGAACATAATCATCATCATCTGGATAGGCTGTTTCAGTTGCCCATATCAGTGAAGCGTCACTTCCCATAAACTGGCCTCTAGTTTTGCACATGGCTGCGTGTGAAAGATAGTGCGCTGTCTGGACATCAATTTCTAGAAGATCTTGGATTTTCCCATGCTATACGGTATGAGAGCACTAACATAGCATTCCCCTTCGGAATTTCGTCTTCCAACTTCCTTCATGTGCTGGTACCAAATGTTGTTTCCTAGGTGTGCTGTGCTAGCCAGGTAATCATTCAGTTCATTGTCGTCTTCATGCGTACTTCTCTTGATTCATAAGGTTTTCATGTAGTTTGCTATGACTACGTCTCTGCATGCATTTGTGTAGCTTTTTCTTGCTGGAGGGTTCTCAGGTATCCTGATCCAAGGTACAGGCCTTCTCATCTGCGCCAATTGAGTGGACAGGAGTCTGGCATCTCTTTCTTTTTCTTCATGCATTTTTTCTCTGCTGCGTGCTAATGCCCATGCCAACCAACCTGGTACTGGCCCGGCATATGGTTGTATTGTGGAACTGGTACTTGTCCCTTGTGTTGGACCGTGTATGCTGGGCGATACAGACTCTGCGGTTTAATTTTTCAGTTCCTCATGCAGTTTCCTTGCTCTGACTATGTGCGGGAATAGTAAGTCTACCAACATTTGTGTCCTTTGAGAGAGTTTTTCTGATTTTGCCCTTGTTTTCTCAAGAGGTTCTGATATGACTGCTTCTGTTGGCTTTTCCTTTAACTCTTCTTGCTTTCTCATGACAGCTTCTTTGACGTCTCTTAGTTTGTGGTTCTGCAGTAATTAATACTAGGTCTGTTTCGTGTACATTCAGCGTTTGCGTGCATGTAGTTGTCAGTCATTTTTCTTCATTCAGTTCGAGCCGACCCTGTCTCCGGATTTACTGCTCATTCGTTACCACAAGAGTGTGTGTATCATTGCTACTCACATCCATTTCAAGTTCACTCACTCCACCATTCGATCTTCTAGAGACTGGAATTACTATTTAAGGTCTGGGTGCTTTTGTGGGGTTTATGTGTATATCATTAGGTGGGTGCACTGAAATTGGAACGCTTTGTGCACCAATATAGAATGCAGTTCTGATTGTTAATGACAGTAAAATAATGATGAATACAATGCATAAGTACATAATGGTTCGATACGTGAGGTGACAGAATTTCCTTCCAGAGAAGCCAGGATTCCTCTCTTCTTGTGGGAGGAACAGGCTGCTGCTCTGGGCCCCCATCTTGATCATTCACCAATTGTTGATGTTAGTATTTCCTTATTCAATGTCGCCCTTCAAGTTCTTAGTTTAGGAGTGTCAACTGATCAAAAGGTGTTCCCCTTCCCCTTCTTGCATGTGACAATTGTCTTTTATTTCAGGATACAGTTCTTTTGCTAGACTATGGAAAGGGAATCAATTTAAGTAATACTTCGGTGTGTCTTTTCTACTGTGGATTTTCAAAGTAGGTGAGTTTCCAATCCACCCCACAAATCTGCTTCAATCCTGAGGACATGATGGACACTGGTTGGTATGAAAAAATAGGGAAAAATAACAACAAATGTGACAAATGGAGTTTTGACTCTGCTCCCTCGATCTGTCCCTCGGCAGTAGGTTTCACAATCTTCTCCTAAGTACTCGATGGAGATTGGAAGTTTTGATTTGAGCTACAATAGCATGCAAGAGCATGTTTAGCTGAGCACACTTTACTGGATCTTCGAGCAATGTAAGTACGTCAACATTCATTGGTCTTCCCACCAGCTCTGGAAAGTTCTCATTGAGGTGAAAGAAGACGTTGTATGCAAATCTACTGTCTTCTGGTGACAGGGACATCTGTCCAGATTTCTGTTGAGATTCAGGATCATATGTTTTTTCCGTGATGTAAAAAATGTCTGCACTGTCCGTTTGTGTGAAGTGCGACCAGAAAGATTATTTTGTTTAGAAGATGACTTAGGTTTTCTGTATTCGTTGGATCTTGAAGGAATGTTAACATATCCGTTGTTCTCCTGACAGTAGTTGGACAGTCTTCAATGATGCGAAAGAACAGTGTGTTGATAGCACATCTATTTCTGCCTGTGTTGGGAACATTTGCTTCATTTTTACTGTACTCAGGGAGTAACAGAAAGCAGTTGCCTTATTATTTTTTCGTTTTCAGGATCTTGGAGAAAGTCTGCGACACTTGTGATCCTTCCTACTAATGACAGGTATGATCTTAGCACTAGGTTGAAGTAGGTAACTATGTCCTTTGTGATGTCTCTACCGTGGTCAACCATAAGTGACTTCCAAGTAGGGTCTCTGTATGGAAGGAACTAGGGTACTGTATCTTATTTCAACTCACGTGTCCTTGGTCAACATTTGACATATTCTTTCTGATCAAGGCTTTTTAGCGTGCCTCACTCCAAAGTTCAAAATCAACAGACTATGTTGTGGCTGATAAGCAAAATGTTCTTCTTCACCCTGCAACTAGGATGCACAGAGTGTCCGTTTTTTATGTCCTTGTCCCCTTTTCTGCTTAGAGGAATGTCCAAAATGAAGCCACAATCCTTTGGAAAAAGTTCTTTGTATTTACTTTGCTGGTCATGCATCCTTCTTCCTTGTCATGGATCTCGTCTGCACGTGCTGTGGTTCTTCCCTGTTGCTCGTCGATTCCTCTCGTTGGGGTGCAGGCAGGGGGCTTTCTCCGATGTAAGGTTTAATGTCACCGAGAAAAATCCATGCTCTCCTGCACTGTAGCTTCACAGCGGATGGAGTGCAGTCCTCTATAATGAAAGGACCGTTGAATCTTGGTTCGTCCCACTTTTTCCTTGTATGATTTCTCACCAAGACGGCGTCACCAGGGAAGATGAGTGGAACATGTAGACCCTGAACTGAGTCTGATGCAGAATCTCCTTTTGTGTTCTGTGCTGCGCTGCACCCTTTTTGTCGTCGCTGCAGCTGTTCTGAAATTACAGTAAGGCAAGATGTCATCTCGTGTGGCATAAGATAATGGTCAGAGCCAGGTTGGTTCCGAAGAGCATACAGTGCCAATAGAAGGCAGTGCAACCATCCCCTCTTTAGAGTAAGCTTCAGCTTGGCTATTCTCTCCTTTAACAAGCTGTTCAGCCTCTCACACATCCCATTACCTTCCAGATGATACGCCGACGAGAACGTGTGCTTTATACCAAGCAGCAAGCTAATCTGCTCAAACACTGTATTGACAAAGTGGGCCCCATTATCTGATTCATGACTTCACACCCCGCCTACCTGGGAAACACTTCCCTCACTAAAAATGTGCCCGCACAGGTAGAGTCTGCGTGTGTACATGGAGCTGCTTCTATCCATCTAGAGAATGGACACACCACAACAATTATGTATCTGTACCAATTGCAAACATGAATCATGCCGACGTAGTCGACATGCAAGTGCTGAAAAGGCCCATTTGGCCTGGTGATGACTCCTCTTATTATCTTTAATGTGTGCCATTGCGGTGCATTGCTGGCAGATTATGCAGTTCACCATAAAAAATGCAACATGCTCCACTAAAATGGGTATGAACCAGTCTTCCGCGAGCCTTGCTGCTAGATTCTCTTTTGTCATGTGCGCCGGGTAATGTAATTGCGCCAGTGCTATTTTTAATAGGGCTACAGGCATTACTAGTTTACCAGTGCTGTCTTGTCACCAAAAGCTGTCTGAGGGGTTTAATGAACACCCTCGATGTTTCCACAGGTTCTTCTCTTCCTGTGGTGTCTCCCCTTGGAGCTCCATCAATTGTGTTTGCCCGAGATCGTCATAGGCTTCCGATGTTGCCCGTGCAACCATCATCCTTTCATTGGTGCACGCCACTTCCACAATCGTCTTACTTTTGGATGCCATACGTTTGGCTTCCGTGTCTGCTACTTGGTTCCTGCGTCAGACAAAATTTGTCCCCTTGGTGTGGGTGGCGCATTTCACGACCGCTATGCCCACTGGGAGCTGTAATGCCTTAATCAGCCTGTCCAATAAGGTTTTGTGCTGCACTGGCGTGCCGTCCGCTCAGAGGTATCCTCTCTTTTTCCAGCGCCCTAAACCTGCGTGCACTGTGGAATGTCACATAGGCGGAGTCACTGTACACCGTTACTTCCTGGTCTGCGTGATTCTCAATGGCGAGTATCAATGCAAATAATTCTGCAGCTTGTGCTGAATAGTGAGATGGTATTTGTGCACTAAGAAGTACTTGAAACTCTCCATTTGCTGTGTCAGTGTGCTTTATCACAGCAACGCCTGTGTATCTTTGCCCATCACTTTGTTCGATTCTCGATGACCCATCAATAAAGACGATCTCTCCTCTTGCAGGGCATTTTCTTTTACCCTGGGAATTTCATCATAGAATTCTTCGTAGTTCGCGCAGTCATGTATTGGCTCTCCCTCAGTGATTGGTTCTGCGATAAACCGGGCTAGATTTACTATCTTACATCAGACTATTTTGATCGATGGGTTTGACATGATCACTTCATAAGAAGAAGCTCTATGCAATGTCAATGTGCCCTTTAGTTTCTCTGGAATGGCAATAGTGAGTGCTCGACGTACAACATCATGGAACATCCCATCACAATGGTTGTAGCCTTCTCTATGGCGAATGCTGCGGCAGCTAAACTTTGTTCCCATGAGAAGTGGCCTCTCATTACTGTGTCCAGATTCCCACTGTAGTATGCTAGGGGTTTGTACCCCAAGGAGGTTCTTTGAGCAAGCACTGCGTCGTGAAAACAGGTAAAATTCCTCGGCATAATTGGGAATCCTGAGAACTGGAGCTGTGCAAATAGCTCTCTTGAGTTCAGCAAACCCTTCCTCCATGGCTACAGACCATTCAATCTTCTCTTTTGTCACTTGGACCTTCTTTAGGGCCTGAAGTAAGAGCTTAGTATAAGAGCTGTAATCAAAAACCCATGCTCTAACATAATTGCATATGCCTAGAAAGCTCTGCATTTGCTTTATCGTCTGCCCTCCTCATCGTAACCGTCAACCAAAACCACTTTCCCTCGCACTGCGGCAGCATGTATTATTAAGGGAAATACTTGTCCCTCCTCCTCATGCATTGGTATTCTTGGTCTGAATAAGAACTCATCAGAGGCTCTCATTACTTTATCTGCAAGGCCTGGCTATCCCGCCATCAGCATGCGCATGCCATATGCAAATATTTCTGGGTCTAATGGTATGGCCCTCATGGCAATGTGTCCTGAGTATGCTCTAATTATTTCACATACATTTGAGTAGTGCATTCCTGGAGTTGAGCATACTATGCCCTCCTCCGTGAACGGAAATGTCATGTTCAACTTTGTCATTAGGTCTCGACCCAAAATATTTACTGGGTTCTGACATGAGTATAATAAGGGTACATACATTTCGCACTCTCCTATGGAGACTGGGAGTGCGTTTGTAAAGGGAACTCGACTGTGAGCTCCTGTAAAACTCTGAGTATCTATGGCCTCGCCGGACAAGGAAAACTTGCCTTCACGTATGCACAAGTGTGTTGCACCTGTGTCTACTAGGAAGGATAATCTTTGCCCCCTATAACGACATCCACCCTAGGTTCCCTATGGGGGTCTGGTGTCACTGATAGGATAGAGCACATCAGGGTTCCCAGTGAGCTGTCCTAGTTCATATACAGGTTTGGCCCACTGTGCACTTGTAGATTTTCCCCATTCCCATTGTTGCTTCCCCTTCCAGGGTTCTGGGTGTGCCCTGTGCTCATTGCCTGTGACACTTGCAACGGTGCCTGTTGGATTTATCCTTGCAGAAAACTGCCCATGCTCTGAGGTTGCACTCTGTGCTGCGCTCCTGGCGCTTGTTGTTGCACCATGTGATTCTGTCCTACGCCCTGTTGTACAACTGCAGGTGGATTCGCCATGCCTGCTCCCATCCCTTGGCCGTTCTGCATCATGCCTTGATTTCTGCATGTGCGCGCCAAGTGCCCTGTCATTCCACACAGCCAACATACTGGCAGTGGTTGGACTATTTGCCCATTTGACATATCTGGGTTTCCATTTTGCATGTTTTGAAAGCCTCCCTGATTATTTTGGAAGCCTCCCTGACTGCGCTGCTATCCTCTTCCCCTAAATCCTCTCCCCCATGGGCAAAATCCTACGTTACCCTGATTATTCTGTTGTGGACTAGCCACCTGCTGCATGCTTTGTTCAGCTACGTTAGTTAGCATGGCTCCTTCAAGAGCATACTTTGAGAGTTTCTTCTGCACCAGTTTTGCTTCCTCACCCTTTCAAGTTGCTTCCTTCTTTCGATTCTTTTCCTGTAATAGTCTGAAATAATGTGCGATAGTCAACTGTATTTCAGCTCAAGGTTTAGCCTCAACTCCTACCAATTTCTTGAGTTGTTTCTGCACTGGTTCTGGCAATCCTTGGCACAATATATGGTTTCGAGCACCGATGCGTCTTGGAAATTCTGTATATAAATTAACGGATCTTCAGAATCCTTAATTTTTCGAGTCATTATAGCTCCCATATCGGAAGTATCTGGGTAAAGTACTCGCATACTGCTGCTCTGCAATTGTTAAATGGCGCTCCGTCATGTGCAATATTGATTGTGGTTACACCAGGGTACCCTGCCCGTGCTCACACATCGTCTGCTGTCTCACCAAGTATGGCGATTAGGAGACCCTTAATATCCCCTATGGCTAACGTGTTTCCCCCTGTCATTTTTTCTAACTCATGTATCCATTTTCCGGCTCCCGATGTCGGCATTGGAAGCTTGTTTTTCAAGTTTTCCCGATCCATGTGTGGCCATGGAATATATTGTGGTCTTACTCCCCCCTTCTCTAGTAGCGGAAACTGGAATGTGTTGCCACATGTTTACTCCAGTTTGATGAGACCTTGGCTTCTTTGGCTCACCAAGCCCCGTCTGCTGAGATTCACTTTGTAATTCAATTTGCTTTTTAACGGCGACACACTAGAAATGAGGCCTTCTTGTTACTGTCCAGCACTGCTATAATGCATAGTGGAAACATCCATCCTTCACTTATCCATAGGCATATATGTATATTGGCGCTTACCGCAATCTATTCACTATAAGCTAGCCTTAAGATTACTTTGTCTGCTTGCGTTTCTTTTGCATCTGTACACGTGTAAAATTACTCAATGTCTTCATCTGTTTCTGTGGCATAAGCTTCTTCACCTTGATCCCAAGATGTCACTTATCCTTGATACTCTTTTGATGCCTTATAGAATATCTGCATTCTCTGGTCTCTGCATCTCTTCTAGGTACGTTATCTCATCTCTGTGTGACGTATACTGGCGATGGTTGATAACTTTACCATTCGTCCTTACTGTTTATTGGCTCTGCTTCTTCCGCGATTTCATTCAAATGACCACCTATTTTCTTGTATGCAGGTATGGTTTTCTCAATGGGAACCTTGCCTCCAAGAGTCACTTTGCTGTCTGTATTTTCACTGGTACCGCACAGAGTCCATACTCTTCCCTTTGTTGGTTCAACTGTTCGATGTATGTCACATACTCTGGTTTCCAGCATACAGGTAAAAGGGGCGGAACGGTTGAGGTGGGGTACTTTGCTCCTCCTCTACACTCCCCCCTCTGGGTGATTTATCGACCACTCTCTCATCATCCATCACATGCAGACATCCTCTCCTGACAAAAAGCTTCTTTGGGATCCATATCTTTATGACTCCCTTCAGGCATCCAGCTGATTTAACATGCTCATCTTTGTTGCATGTCATAAGACTACATTGTCCACTTGGACTGCAATAGATCCATCTTCCTACATACTTCTTGTGATTCTTTGGATACAGGAACTTCGTCCCCTCAGGTGCATGGATACTGGCCTTCACAAAGTCTCTGATTTCTTCATCTGTCAAATCTCTGGATTTCCAACCTGATTCGACATCAATCATTATCTTCATCCCTAAAGCTTTCTTTGCTTTCTTCTTACATTGTGAGATTATTATCTCGATTAAACAAAATCCAAGCAACACCAACACTATCAAGGCTCCAAGAAACTTGAACATCTCTGCCATCCATTGTGGATTCCAAGAGAAATGTGATCCAGCCCACCTGTTATCAGCAATGTCTTCTACTTCGTCAATCATCTGACCATGGAGCTTCGTCAGCAAGTCTATGGCCTCTGTCAAGGTGCTATTCTCGTCATCACGAGAAGGTATAAATGTGCAACATGATTCTCCGATTTTTGCACAGACACCTCCATCCATTGCTGTAATCATGTCTAAGACGTATTGTTCTGAAGAGTCATCAGTCGTATAGCTTTCATCTCTTCTCTAATAGCATTGAACCCCTTTATGGTTGTGTTGATTGTCTGCAGCAATTCCCATCTGGTGATCTGTAGCCAATTTAGTTTGCTCCAACCTGGATTCTGGGCATGAAGATTAAGGTGAATAGTGATGAGGTCTGACTGAACAGCCTATGTTCATAAGGAATAGAGTCAAAAGCTTCTATTGACTTAGCTGAGAAATAGTTCTCCGTCTTCATCCTCTTTATCGGCTCCACGGATCTCTTCTTCCTCAGGTCAGCATCTGCTTTCGGGAAACTATCAAGATCCAGATCACTTTTAGGAATTACCAATGCTGGAACATGGACATTCACTAGTGAGCATCGTCCTCCCCAATCCTTGGGTAGCTTCATGTATACCCTGGATCCACAAGCCCAATAATGATCTATGATAACTGCTGTACCACTTTTCATTCCTGGAACATCAAAGATTCGACCACAGTTCTGATTCTCTCCAACTTTTCTTGTGCAATTATTTCTGAAGTACAGCTTTGAAATTTCCAATGGCAGTATCTGCAAGAGTCCTCCTCTGTCTTTGACCCAAGTTAGGAATTTAGAAAGTTTTGGCCATACTGGCTTGCAGCCATTCTGTACAATGTCAATGGAAGGTTTGTAACTGCCAATGACTACCCAGGCTCTGCAGATTACCACTCTGTCTTCCCATCCGTCTGGTGATAACATTGATCCCCAGATCTACATCTGTTCTCTCTTCTTCCATCTTCGAATGTCCTATGCATATTTTCCTGCAATCTCCACTTTCTTGTTTACCTCCCATCTGATTCCAGCTCCTTTCAATCCAGGCTTCTCATATCTGATCACATGATTCTTAGTATGGTCTCTGTTTCTTGTCTTTGCATCCTGGATATAATCATCTTCATCTGAATCTGTCTATCCAGTTGCTCATTTGAGGTAGGCATCACCACCCATTGACTGGCCTCTGGTTCTGCAAAGTGCTATGTGCAAACGACAATGTGCTGTCTGGACATCTATTTTAATAGCAATGAAGATTTTAGACTTCCCCATACTGTAACGCAGGAGTACACACACAAAGGGTATCCAGTCACTATTTCGAAATACATAGCATCGAAAACAAATCCATTGAATACTTACCATTTAAAAGCCATTCCCTTGAAAAAAAATTGATGGTTCCATCGACATGTTATGGTTAAGTATTGGGTTGGGGTCGGGGCTAGGTTTAGTTTAAGGGTTAAATTAGGGTTAGGGTTAGGGTTGGGGCTTGGGTTATTTTAAGGGTTAAATTAGGGTTAAGGTTGGGGCTAGGGTTAGGGATAGTTTAAGTGTTAAATTAGGGTTAGGGTTGGGGCTAGGGTTAGGGGCTAGGGTTGGGGTTGGGGCTAGGGTTAGTTTAAGGGTTAAATTAGGGTTAGGGATGGGGCTTGGGTTGTTTAAGGGTTATATTAGGGATAGGGCTGGGGCCAGGGCTAGGGTTAGGGTTAGGGTTGGGGCTATGGTTAGAGTTAGGGTTGGCACTTGGGTTAGATTAAGGGTTAAATTAGGGTTAGGGTTGGGGCTAGGTTTAGTGTTGGGGGGTTTGGGGTTAAGGGCCTGGGGGGCTAACCCCCCAATATAAAATATAAATAAAACGTTACAAGGACCTGCCAGTGCTGAACTTTCAGCACTGGACAGCGCTATGTAATGTTTTAAAGTTAGGAAACATGCATGGAAATGCTACTTTTTACATGTAAAAGTGCATTTCCATTGAAACCAGTCCATGAATATTGTCGATAGACTGGTTTAGATGGAATTGCACTTTTACATGTGAAATATAGGTTTTTGATGCTTTGGCATTCAACTGTGTGTAGTTGATGCTTTTGCATGTCGACCCTTTATTTTCGAGGAAATCACTATAAACCCACACAAAGCATTCCTCGTTTGAGGTTGTTCTTCCCATTTCTTTCATATGCTGATACCAGATGTTATTTCCCAAGTGAGCTGTACTGTCCAGGTAATCATTCAGTTCGAAATCATCTTCTTGAGTGCTTCTTTTAATTCTCATTTTTCTCATGTGACCTTCCATAATCATTTGATTAAGTGTGCCAGCATAACTCCTTCTGACTGGATCAATAATAGGCACATCTATCAGTGGAATGGGTACACCTACATGTGTCATCTGAGTAGGAGAAAGTTCAAAAGTTCCATCCTCTCAACATACCCTTTGGGCATGAAAATGCCTTGAAAAATCTCCATGTGTGTCTGTCTTCTATGGATTGTCTTTGGGTCATTTATCACATGACCAGGTGTGTTTGCATGCATTACCTGTATAGGCTCACCGTCAAACAACCTCTTGCCCTGCCTGTCTTTCCAAGCCTGCCTCTTGTGTACTAAAAGAGTCTCTAAGACACTTCTTGCATGTGAACGATTGCTAGTGACACTTATCTCAGACTCAGGTAATTTATCATCTTTCTTTGTAACAGGAATAACTACATAGGGTCTTGGGTGCCTAGTAGTTGCCACAATTGCACCTTCCTTCTGCTCAGGAAGATTCACAGGAGTCTTAGCTCCACGTACATCAACATAGTAAGATGTGCACACTCTGAGTGAAAGCAGTATGATTATGAACAAAATACAAGCGTTAATAACCCAGAGATATGTCAATTTGTAGCATCGATTTCGTGGACAACTTGGCCGTCTCTCTGCATCAGGCATTATTATATTACTGTTGATACTGTCCATTTTCAGTACCTAAGGAAGTAAAAAGTAATCCTTAATACATCAGCATTATGTACTGCTTCTGGAAGCTGCTGTCTTGACTCAGCAATTTCGTCCTCAAACTGCTGTCTGCTTACTGGATGATAAGAACAAACTCTCAATGTCTCCCTGGAACCAGTCTTTAACCAGACGAAATGTGGATGTCTCCAGAAGAAAACCAGCCTCGTTAAATCTAGACAAGTGTAAGGACATACACTAGTTCCCAGTCTACTCCTCGAATTTGCCTTAGATCAGACAACATGATGAACTTCTTTCAGCATGAAACAAGAGATCTGTCTTGACCAACAACTTCTCGATCTGTCCCTCGAAGGAAAGTTTCACTCTGATCTCAGATTTCTCGCAGAATATAAACTTACTTGGATTATGATGTCTTCCAAGATTATATTCAAGTTTGCAATGTTTGTAGGATCCCTTAGAAATGTAAGCACATCCGTATGCCTTCCAACAAGATGCACATACTCTTCAATTAGACGAAAGAACACCACACTGGCTAATCTGTGTGCAGCATCAGTTGATAGGGGCATTTGTGCTCTCCCCACTGTACTCCGGTAACTGCAAAATCTTCTCAGTGATGACTATAAGCAACCTTCTTATAACTGGGCCATTCTTAGCATCTTGTAAGAAAGTAGATATGCAAGTAGTTCTCCCCACAATTGAAGGGAATGCACGCAACACAAACTCAAAATAAGCAAGAGTGATCCGAGAAAGGTCATCATTGGGAATGACCATGGGCAAATCCAAACAGAAACTCAGTAAGAAAAGAATCAGGATACTGCACCCTTTTCCAATTGTCGAAAATGAACTCAGAATATTTCTCTTCATATCAAGGCTTAAAGCATGCATCAGTCCAAAGTTTAAAAAGCTCCTGCAGCTTTAAGAACAAAAGATCTTCTTTCACCCTGAAATGACAGCACAGAGTGTTCGCATTAGCTTACCTTAACTCTTTTAGAGATGGCTAAAAGTGTGGCCCGAACCAAGCCACAGTCCAATGAAATCTTTTCTTTTTATTCGACAACCTCTGTGTCCTTCTTCCTCGTCATAGGCCTTGTCTGCATTTGCTGAGGTTCTTCCCCGATGCTTGCTTCTGTTAGAGGTGTGGGCAGAGGGGTTTCTCCAGTATAAACTTTGACATCACCTAAGAAAGTCCAATCACATCTGCCTTGCACTCTGACTGCAGACGGCGTAACGTCTTCCACAATGAAAGGGCTGTTAAAGCGGGGTTTTCCCACTTCTTCCTTGTGTGATTACAGATTAAGACTGCATCTCCAGGGAATAGTGCCAGTGGTAGGCAATGCAACCAACCTTTCTTCAAGGTAAGCTTCAACTTGGCTATCCTTTCTTTAAGCAAGTGTTGAGCCGTTCACAGATTCCATTTCCTTGTGGATGATAGGCCGAAGGGAACTTGTGCTTTATACCAAGCAACAAGCTGATCTGTTCAAATGTTTGATTCACAAAATGTGGGCCATTATCAGACCTCATTACTTCACATAATCCCCATCTGGGAAACACTTCCCGTTCTAAGAATTTAGCTACACAGGTAAAGTCTGGGTGTGTACACGTACCAGCCTCAATCCACTGTGAAAAGGGACAAACTACAACAATCATATATCTATATCCATTACATAAATGCAGCATGTCGACATAGTCGATATGCAAATGCTGAAAGGGGCCAGTAGGTCTCGGAATAACTCACCCAACTGTGCGCAGTGTATGCCCAGCCATATATTTTTGACACATGATGCAGTTCACTACATAGAACGTAACATGTTCTAACACATTTGGTACAAACCAATCCTCTGCAATAGTTGCAGCGAGGTTCTCTCTAGTTGTATGCACAGGGTGGTCTAGCTGTTCCAGCGCCACCCTTAATAAGGCTACAGGCATCACCGGTTTACCAGTGCTGTCTTGTCATCACAATGCTTCAGAGGGGTTTAAAGAACACCCTCTTCGTGTCCACAAATCCTTCTCATCTCGGTGTGTTTCCCCCTGAACTTTCATTAGCTGTGTTTTTGACAAATCACTATATCTTTCAAACATCACATCATCACAACCATTTTCTCATTTACATCAGGCGTAGCAAATGTCATTACATTGTATGAGCATGCAGCGAGTTTTGCTTTGACATCTTCTGCTTGGTTTTCACGTGAGATAAAGTCTGCCCTTTTAGTATGTGCTGCACATTTAACGACCACGATGGGCACTGTGAGTTGTGGTGCCTTAATAAGCCTGTCCAATAAGGTGGCGTACTGCACTGGCATGCCATCCGCTCTGAGGTAGCCCCTCCTTTTCCGACGTGCTAAACCTGCGTGCCCCTTTGACGTCACATAGGCAGAATCACTGTACACTGTTACTTTGTGGTCTAAATGTTCTCGAGAGCGACTAAACAATTTGTCCACCTGACAAGGCATTTTCTTTTATCCTAGGAATTTCATCATAGAACTCTTCATAGTTTGAACAATCATGCGCACACTCATCCTCTGCCAGTGGTTCAGCTATAAACATGGCACTATTCTGCATCAAACTATTTTGATCACCGGATTTGATATGACTACCTCGTAGGCAGAAGCCCTTTGAGAAGTCAATGTGCCTTTTGGTTTCTCTAGATTGGCGAATAGTGCATGCTCAACAAATAACGTCATAGAGCATCCCATCACTATGCTTGCAGCTTTCTCTATGGCGAACGCAGCGGCTGCCAGCGATTTTTTGCACGGAAAGTGACCTTGCATTACTGGGTCTAAAATCCCACTGTAATATGCAAGGGGCTTCTACCCCAATGTGGTTCTCTGTGTAAGGACTGCTGTTATAACAGTGCCATCTGTATGCGAGAACAAGAAGAATTCCTCAGCATAATTAGGAATCCCTAAAACTGGAGCTGTGCAAATTGCTTTTCTCAACTTGTCAAAGCCTTCCTCCATTACCTCAGTCCACACAATTTTTTTCTGAGTTGCTTGTGCTTTCTTTTAGGTCTGCAATAAGGGCCTTGTATATGAGCTGTAGTCAAAGACCCACGCTCTGACATAGTTCCACAATTCCAGAAATCTCTGCATGTGTTTTATCGTGTGTGGCTTTGCAATTTTCAAAATAGCCTCAGCTCTCTCAGGAGTAACCTTCTTTCCTTCATGTGAAATCAATTGGCCTATGTACAACACCTCTTGTTGACAATACTGTAACTTCTCTTTGTCAACCTTATATCCTTTGTCAGCAAGTGTAATTGTCAGCTGAACAGAATCACGTCTGCACTCTTCCTTTGAAGTGCTGCATACTAGAATGTCATCTACATATTGCAATACAACACTTTCTAAATCAATATTGCTTAAATCCATCTGCAGGACTGTATTGAAAATTGATGGAGACTCACAATACCCGTGAGGTAATCTCGTGCTTTTCAACTTAGTCTGTTCGACCATGAATGACATCAGATCCTGCGAGTCTTTGTGCAATGGGATTGAGAAAAACGCATTTTTCAAATCAATCACAGTGAAATATCATGCTTCAACAGGTATAATACATAAGATTGTAGCCGGATTAGGAACTAGCGGGAACTCAGCCTCTACAATCTGGTTTATCAGCCTTAAATCTTGAATTAGCATCCAAGACTCCCCTTTCCCCTTTTTCACAGGATAAATTGCCATATTACAGGGTGACTTTGACGTCACTAAGATACCCTGATCCATCATGGTGGAAATCGTCTTAAAAATACCTTCATCTGCCTCTCGAGACATGGGATACTGTCGTGCTAGAGGTAGAATTGCTCCTGGTTTCAATTTAATCTTCACTTATCCAACCTCCTTCAGCAGGTCTGCGTCATAGGGACCTGTAGTCCACAGTGAAGCTGGCACTTTTGCCATGCCTACATCAAAATACTCAGGACGTTGTTGTGCTAACATCATTTTCTGAGGAACCTCTCGTTTGATTGTTCTCCCCCAATAAGTAATACCCATATCAAATATCACTTCGTCATCAGATGGATGATCTCCAAATAGATTGTCATCAGTGACGTCAGTTAATCTGTAACCTTCCCCAATGGCAATTACTGCACACCATCATCTGCCTTTGTCATCATTCCCATCAAGCTAAGCCATTTTGCCTCGCACTATGGCTACTTGTAAATCTAAGGGGAAAAACTTGTCCCTCTTCTTCACGCATAGGTATATTTGACCTAAACAGAAATTCATCAGGTATTCTCATTGTTCTGCCTACTAGGACTGGCAGCCATGTCAATAAAATACGTACTCCATAATGAAAAACCTCTGGTTCTAAAGGTATTACTCTCATGGCTATCTGTCCTAAAAATGCCATGATAAATTTGCTCATGTTTAAATAATGCATTCCTGGTGTTGAACACACTATGCCTTCAACAGTAAACAAGATTGTCATATTTAACTTTGTCATCAAATCTCGACCCAATATGTTGACAGGTGTCTGCCTGGAATATAGCAAAGTCACCTTCATGTCACATTCTCCTATAGAGACTGGTAAGTCATCAGTATAAGGAACTCTACTTGTAGCTCCTGAAAAACCTTGAGTATTCACATCATTCCCAGACATTGAAAATATTCCCTCTCATATACATGAGCGCGTTGCACCCATGTCTACTAAAAATGAAAAACCTTTGCCTCTTATATTGACGTCTACACTCGGTTCCTCATGAGGTTTCGGCATCACAGATAGTACTGAACACATCAATTCTCCAAGTGAGCTATTGTGGGTCCAGCCTCATTCCATTACTTGTAAAAAGATTCCCTCCATCGACAGTGACACCCCCTACTCTAGGAGTCATGAGCTGTCCTGTACTTGTGCTCTGCTGGATCTGCATGGGTGAATGCTGTGACTATCCTTGAGGTGAAGCCACTGCTACCTGCTGTGTCTGCAAGCCTTGCTGCACTCTCGATGTTTGCTGCTGCTGCATCGTTTGATTCTGAGCAAACCCATCAACACTCTGCTGTGAATACACAGAGAGGTTTGCAGCCCCCCTTTTAAAAACTTTGCACAAACCCTTGACTTCTACACATACAAGCAAAATGCACTGCCATCCCACATGTCCAACATTAATTCTGCATATTTTGAAACCCACCTCGAGTGTTCTGGAAGCTTCCCTGATTATTCTGCCAATTCCCTTGATTATTCTGAAAACCTCTTCCTCGAAATTCACCCCTTCCTCGTGGAGTAAACCCATTATTGCTCTGATCAAACTGCCTTTGGTTATTCACCTGTGGCATATTCGTCATCTGTTGTGAATTCGATCCATCTACACTAGTCAACATTGCCCCTTCAATGGCATATTTAGACAGTTTCTTCTGTACTAATTTTGCCTCTTCGCTTTTCCTAGTATCATCTTTTTTGCGATTTTTTTCCTGCAAGAGTCTGCAATAATGCGCAATGGTCAGCTGAATCTCAGACCATGGTTTGGCTTCTATACCCAAACCTCTTGAGCTGCTTCTGTACAGGGTCTGGCAGCCCTTGGCATAATATATGATAGAACACATGTATAGATTTTTCCACAAGATTTGTGCTTCTCCAAGCTCCACTGCTCTTGAGAATTCTGAATGTAGACAAGCGGATCATCTCCATCCTGCATCTTTTTCGCTATTATAGTTCCTATATCGGACGTGTCTGGATACAGTACTTTAAGCGCTTTCCAGACTGCCGCTCTGCAATTATTGAATGGTTCTCCCTTGTGAGCAGTGTTAACTGTAAAAACACCAGCATATCCTGCCCTTGTCCGCGTGTCATCAGCTCTATCATCAAGTATGGCGATCAGGAGACCCTTAATGTCCCCTATGGCTAATGTGTTTCCCCCCGTCATTTTTTGTAAGTCATGTATACATTTCCCAGCGGCAGAAGTTAAACTCAGGAGTTTACACCTTAAATTATCCATGTACATCTGAGGCCATTGTATGTACTGTGGTCTGGCCCCTCCTTTTTCCAATAAGGGAAACTGTGACGCCCCAAACTCATTCTCATCTCTCATTATTTGTCTGTCCACCGCAGGGACAATATTCCCATAACACCTTTTTCCTGGTAATGATCTTAATCTGCTCACATAAGGCGGCGACTCCCCCCTCTCACCATGGAGTTGCCCTTTAGGTCGGTCTGACTGTGTCAATGGTTCTGACGCCCTAGATATAGGTGCGTTTAAATCTGACCATCTGACTTCTTTCTCCATTGAAACACATCCCTCAGGGGCGCATACATTCCCTTGTACTTCCCCATGGACGCTACCTTTGCCTTTGTCTGACATTTCTTGTGCCCAACTCGCACAACTTTCTCATCGTTATCTCCATTCAGAGTCAGTCTATCTAGAGACAGCTCCTTATGCTTCATGCTACATAAGGCTCCCTCTGTGTCATACAACTGAGAGCTCTCGAGTCGATCATTTTTTCCCTTCCCCTTTGAGTCTTTCTGGGCTTTCATTTCATGATAAACCTTATCAATCGCTTCCCCAATACTCCTAGAGTGAAACTCATCTTTTAGATTTGCTCTAGACGGGCCTGGTAATGACTCGTATTCTGAGAGGAATTCCTCTATATCCTCCCATACTACTTCTGGTTCAGGATCTCTTATCTCCTTTTCCAGGCGATCGAGATCACGTGCTCTCTTCCTTCATTTACGTTCCATATCATCGTCAAATTCTCTTCGCTTTCTTGCTTCCTCTCTCTCTCTGTCTTCCTCTTTTTTCTTCACATCCCTTCTCTTGTTTACCCTGCATATCTCCTCATCCTTTCTTCTCTGTATTCTCTTATCCCTCAACTTCTGTTCAACCTCTTCTATTCTTTTTCATTCTAGCTTTTCCTGCACATCGATCACTCTCTGTCTGTTATCTCTTTTTCTTTGCTCCTCTGCTCTCTCTTGTTTTCTTGACTGCTCTGCTTGATATAACTGCTCTCGACTTTGCCTATCCTTCCTTTTTATTCCTTCATCTTTCAATCGTTCTTCTCTTTCTTTATATTTTTTATCTTGCTCGTCTTGATCTTCCCTTTGTCTTACATCCTTGATGTTTTCTAAGTCATCCACTATGGGAGTCTAGGTTCAAATTTGTTCTGTTACGTTTATAAAAACGCAGGCCAGGGTGTATTCTATTATGGTGGCCACTCTCGTGATATTCTATTGCTTGGCCACACTCAAGTCAATATCTCATTCCCCATATATATAACTCTATTATCCTCACGTTATGTTTATCCCGCAACCCTCCGTTACTCACTTCTTTTCTTCACTTATCACCCATACTTTTGCCAACTCGCTCAGTTTTTACTCACCGCTCTAATTTTCATCTTCTGACTCTCAGGATTGTCTGCCTTTTTTACCGCCTCTTCAACCTTTCCGATCGAACCGCTTCTCGTAGACCTGGGAGGGGATTCTATGGAAACTAGGGGACCCGTCATACCCAAATTGCAAGGTTTTTTTCAAATTGCACTGACCACTATCTACGAGGAGCTTCACGTCCTTTCAGGCTGTCCGATATTTCATAAACTCTAAAGTTTACTCAGGTCGATGGCTCTAAACCATCCTATCCACTACCAAGTGAACTGGAAAGCCCAGCCCCTTTGATGAGTAGCAATTACCCTGGAGATTAATGAGGATGCAGACTTTATTCATACATCAATAATAGAGACTACTCAGGTAGTTGGCAAAAGGAAGACTGTTTTATTATCAATTATCTAAAACAGGGAGCATAACAAACATCAACAAACTCGCTCGACCCTCTTACTCAAACATTCTTAGAAAAAATGAGATCTTATAGGCAAATGCGTCACCAGTGACGTCCAACCTGCGCATGAACCAATGTCATCCTACGTGGCAAACTACAAAAACATATGCGTATGGGTGATTGGCTCTGAGTGAATATCTAAATATACAATCCATGCTAGTCTAAAAAAGTGTGAAAATGTGATTGGTTACTTGACAAAAAGTGGGGCAATTGAGCCCTCCCCTAAAAATGACCACTATGAATGTCACTAAATACACAACGTCCCATTGGTTTACACAACTATAGGACCCCTAAATACACAGTCCTTCATAATTGGTTGGCACTCTAACCTCCGTCAGTCCTTTTCCATCTACGTCTAGCAGCCTGCAGGCTGGCCATCCAGGTGCTGGTGAGCTCGCCTTAACCATTGCTTCCCACCAATTAGCATATCAATCCACCATCACCTTAGGGGTCTACTGTCATTTAGGATTTGAAGCTCGTCCTTGGGAGTCTTCTTATCTCTGAGAAATTTAGGTAGTGTAAAGCACGGCCTGCCCTGGTGCGTAGGTGTGGCCATCTCATTCGTCCTACTTCATGCTTCCATGTGACTGGAGACCATGGAATCAAGTATTTTCGTGCATTTATTATGGTTATGTTCATGCCTTCTGAACAGGAATTTTGTTCTTTCACATGATTTTTATCCAATGTCAGTTTACTTCAGTTTGATAAGACCTTGGCTTCTTTGGCTCACCCAGCCTCGTCTGCTGATATTCACTTTGTAATTCAATTTGCTTTTTAACTGCGACACACTAGAAATTAGGCCTTCTTGTTACTGTCCAGCACTGCTGTAATGCGTAGTGGCAACATCCATCCTTCACTTCTCCATAGGCATATATGTATATTGCCACTTGCCGCAATCTATTCACTATAAACTAGCCACAAGATGACTTTGTCTGCTTGCGTTTCTTTTTCATCTGTACATGTGTAAAATGACTCAATGTCTTCATTTGTTTCTGTGGCATAAGATTCTTCACCTTGATCCCAAAATGTCACTTATCCTTGATACTTCCTTGATGCCTTATAGAATATCTGCATTCTCTGGTCTCTGAATCTCTTCTAGGTAAGTTATCCCAGCTCTGTGTGATGTATACTGGTGATGGTTGATAACTTTACCATTCGTCATTACTGTTTATTGGCTCTGCTTCTTCCGGGATTTCATTCAAATGACCATCATATTTTCTTGTATGCATGTATGGTTTTCTCAATGAGAACCTTGCCTCCAAGAGTCTTTTAGCTGTCTGTATTTTCACTGGTACCACACAGAGTCCATACTCTGCCCTTTGTTGGTTCAACTGTTCTGTGTATGTCACATACTCTGGTTTCCAGCATACAGGTAAAAGGGGCGGAACGGTTGAGTTGGGGGTACTTGTCTCTTCCTCTACAGGGGTTTACTTGATGTCACAAATCTAACAGTTGTCATCGCTGTTCGCAGCAGGAGGGGAACTGTTGGTGTACTAACAGGGAGATTAAGTATTTTCTTTGCGAATGAGCCTTCCACTATCACCAAGTCAGAGGTATTAGTGTGACCCCATAACTCACAGCCGAAATGGGCAGCTGACCGGACCTCCGCTGAATACACATCCAAAACTGTTAGGGGACGGGGATGGCCTGTTTGTGGGTTCACTCCTTCGCGTCTGTTCAGGGTGAGGCTCGCTCTTGATTAATTGGCCAGTCCATTTCAGGTCATCTTGGAACCTTATCCCCAGATAATCCTAAAGGTGCACCTGCTCAAGCCCTCCCCCTTCAATAGAAATATTTGTTTTAATTTTGCGCGCTGAATTACACACCATTACAACTGTGTTGGAATGGTTGATTAACAGACCTCTCTCTTTACAGAAATCTGTAAGTGTTGCTATCTGTTTTTGGATACCCTTTTTTGTCCTTGAAATTAAAACTCTGTCATCCATCAAAATACTGACTTTACACTTGGCAATGCTAGGAGCATCTGTATTTAGGGGTGAGATTCTTAGAATCAAGTCATTTGCATACATTATGAAAAGCAGGGGTGCGAGGACACACCCCTGGTGAACTCCATTAGTCACTGGGAATTATTTTGTTCTTCCATCCCCTTGCCCGCATCATTCTGCTGCTGTGTTATTCCCGTAAAGTTTCTGTATGGGGGCTAAGATGTTAATTTGGATTTTAAGACCTTTTAAAACTTCCCATAACCTTGCTCAGTCAACTGAGCCAAATGCAGATTTAAAAGCCACAATAATTATGAACAATGCTTCATTTTTGTGGGACACATACTTACTTAAGATTGCGTAGAGGCAAAAAACCTGGACTATTGTACCCCAGCCACTTTTGAACCCAGCCTATAAGTACAAAATGATAACCTTATCCTCTACCCAGCTGTCAAGGCGGGACAAGAACATTTTCCCATATACCTTGGAGAGGCCTTCAATCAGGCTAATAGGTCTGTAATTTGATGGTAATTGCCTGTCGCCTTTTTTAAAAATTGGAATAATGTCAGTCTATTGCCAACTAGAGGGAACGTACTAAATTCTACATAGATGGCTAAGGTACCAAGCGACCATAGGGGTGCAGAATTTTCCATCTTCTTTAAAATGGTAGATGAGAATATTATCGGCACAGGCTTTTCCTTGCTTTTGGGAACTAAGGGCCCTCTGTGTTTGTTCTATGCTAAATTCAAGTGGGGTCTAATGTGTCTCCCTTAATATAAGCACAGTACTACCTCCCCCTGTGCTGAAGGCATAAAGAAGACTAAAATGTTGGTACCATGTATACTTAGTATTGTACCCCATGTTATGTTATGTTACTTGTCAATTATATAGCGCCTTATGTATCATTGGCATTTGCAATAAAGATTCCACCTCACAATTTTGAGATTACCCTGATTGTATAATTGAGCTCAGATTCCAAAAGCATGTACCGTTGTTATTCTGGGTGGCCGTATTCTATAGCTCTCATCTGGCCTCCTCAGCTACTTTTTTCTTTCTATTTAGCCGGCCATTATAAATTTGTCTTGAAGCGGAAATATGCTCCGGCAATCTGTTACCTTTGATCTCTCTCAGGGGTCCCTCTTAGCTATTTTACATTCTGAATCATACCATGTATTACGGTATGTTGATTTCCTTTGAATTTCAGCAGAAGGGCTGGTAACTTTAGGGCTTAAGGCTGCTACCACATTTCAATAGAATGTTTCTATCAAGTTGTGGATTGTACTTTCTAACGCTAAGGCTGATTCAAGTATTGGAAGAACTGCCTCAGAAGTCCTCGGCGCATTACCCTTGTAAATAAACTCTGCCCATTGAATAATCTTTCTATTGTTCGTAAGGACAATGTCTGATGAGTAAGGCTCAATTCTAACAGTCAGATCAAAATAAGGATCTCCACCTAGTTTCAGACATATGGGATTGTGATCGCTTTCTGTGCGGCATCTACTTCAAATGATTTCCCGGCATCCCGAATAGGCACTTCCAAAAATATATATTCTATGTGGCTTGACTGTAGCCCTCTTCCAAAAATTGGTGCAGCTGGGCGATCTCCACAGAGTCGTCCCTTACAGGACCGCATGTCCATTGGCTTGGGAGGATAGCTCAGGGGCAACGTGCTCGCCTTAGAAACAAGATGACACGGATGCCGGGTCTGTGCTTAGAAACCTCTGGGTATAAAGTGCGTTATAAATAACCTATCATATTATATTATTGCATAGAGGAAAGTAGCCGTCTCCTTCACTTGGTGATGGCTATGCTTGGGAAAGGATCAGTCTAAAATGGGTATACCACAAACATAGTCTTCATCATTCAGGAGGCTAGTAAAAATAGGAAGAAGATCTATCTGTGTGTTGAAGTCAACTACAGAATGTTCTGTGTGGGTAATGTAAGGGTGCAGAAGAAGGCAACTGACCAGGTGGTACCATGGTTTTGGGCAAAGACTTTTATTAGATTCAGAAAAACCTAACTATCCCCAACTCTCTGAGGGGTTTCCCTGCCTCAAACTAAAACTAAGGAACGGTCAGAATGTCAGTCAACTGAAAATCCACTGTCCTGTGTTAGAACCCTGGTTCTGTCCCTTACACTACAACTAGGATTCCCAAGTAAAAGTAAAGTAAGTTTTCTCACCAGGGGAATGACTCTCTTCCCTGGTGCATTAAAAGAAAGTCTCTCCAAATCTTCACTAGGTGGAATGACTCCCTTCCCCTGGTCTTGACTTTCACACAGTTCAAACAAAACGGGGAAAGGAGGAATGACTCACTTCCTCCGGCTTCTTCAGAAGAGATCAGTCAGCTCCAGGGGGAATGCCTCATTTCCTCTGGATATGGATTCCAACAAAATGGAGCCAGGAGGATTGACTCCCTTCCTCTGGATTTTTCAACAATGATCAATTGTCTCCAGGAGGAATGTCTCCCTTCCCCTGGATATGCCTTCAAACCAAGTACCAAACACAACCAGGGAGAATGCCTCCCTTCCCCTGGATATGCCTTCCAACCAAGTACCAAACACACCAGCGAGAATGCCTCCCTTCCCTGGGATATGCTTTCCAACCAAGTACCAAACACACCAGCGAAAATGCCTCCTTTCCCTGGGATATGCCTTCCAACCAAGTAACAAACACACCAGGGAGAATTCCGCTCTTCAAATGAATTTCTCAATTGCTGAGGGCTTTTCCCAGAAAGTCAATGGCCCTTTTCCTGCCAGTGGTTGGTGGTCTCTCCATCTGCTGGTTAGTCTGATCTCTTTGGGTCAGTGACCCTTCTCGATTCTCCCTTCTCACTGAGCTCAGTTGGTTCACTGTCCTGCCAAGTGATGCCACGAGGAAGATGATTTGCACCGTTATATAGTTTTCTCCTGTTTTAGGGTCCCAGATACTGTTTTCTCCTCCCTTTTTATAAGGGTCACTTGGTTGAACTTCTCACCAAGTACTGCCACGAGGAAGATGACTTTGCTCATTATTCCTGTGTGGTGTATAGTTCTCCCACACATATAAGCCCCTACCGGTCCATGCATGAGGCCCATTACTTGGCTTGGCTCCGGAATGCTCATCCTGGGTGCTTCTGAAGATGCAAACTCTACTTTGCCGATCTTCTACCCCTTGGAAAGACACAAAAATTATCCGGTGTGGAAAACCGAAGTGTAAAAGTAATAAACCTTGCTTTTACACTAGGTTTTCCCTCATTGACAATGACCCCAAGGTAGTTTGGAACCAGAAATCATATGTTCTTATGTATAAAATGAACATAGAACTGGTGACATGACATAAACAGGGGAACCACCAGGTATTATAGAAGCACCTGTAATGCTGGGCAGTGCCCAATGCATCAATTCTCAAATATATAACATGTAACGACCCCTCCCGTGCACTCTGTGATGCAATGTATTTATTTATTTGTACAATTGTATAGTGCACCTAACCCTGAGGCATCTGGGCGCAGTTCTTGACAGTTACAATGAGGTTACATGAGCAGAGTTTGTATACATGTAGTTTCATGACGGAGCAATGCAGTTACATTGTAGGGGAAGAATACAAATACAGATATGGTAGCAGTAAGATAATTGTGCAGAATAGTCTAGGTATGCAGAGAAATAACATCAGACCAAGAGTTGGGTTATGAGGAAGGCAATGATTACCGCTCATGTGCGAAAAGCCAGGTTTTCAGATTTTTTCTAAAGGCCCAGAAGTAGGGTTCAGCTCTTAATGGCAGTGGGAGGGTGTTCCATAGTTTTGGCAGCTAACACAGGGAACCTGCGGCCCCCTGTTTTCTGATGTGTGCATCTCGGAATGGTAGGTAAGTGTGCCTGGGTTGAAAACGTAGGTCTATAAGTTTGGTTTTTAGTAAATGTGTCTGGCAGATATTTGTGAGCAGAGTTGGATAGGCATTTGTGACTCAGTGAGTTTTGAATGATAGCTGGTCCGATAGCACAGTGAGTAGAGCGCAAAGCTGACACAGGTTTGAATCCCGGCAGTGCCAAACTCAGCCTTTCTTCCTTTCGAGGTCCGTAAATGAGCACCACACACTGTGGGTAATAATAAGCACCGCTCAGATGCCTGAGGGTTCGTAGCTTCTATAAATGCTAAATTATTATTATTATTGGATCCTGCACTGGTAGCCACTGGACGTTCCGTCTTGCCGGGGTAATGTGATTTTTTTCTAGGCTTGCTAAGGGCCACTCTTAGGGCATTATTTTGTATCACTTGGAGTTTTTTTTTTTAAATGCGGCTATTAGTGCCCTCGTACAGGGCGTTACAGTAGTCTAGTCTGGATAAGATGAGGGCTCTAGTCATGGTGATGCAGCTGTCTGAGGAGAGGAATGGTATGCTGGCATTAATGAGCTTGGAGGTGGAAGCTGCCGCAGAGACCGTGGCGTTAACTTGTCTAGTTAGTGTGAGGGTAGAGTCGAGGTAAAAGTCTAGGGTTTTCACTTCTTTGGATACTTTGATTGTGATGCTGTCAATGACGAAAGATTTGAAATGGTCATCTAGTTGATTCAGTCGGTTTTGAGAGCCTATGAGGAGTAACTTGGTCTTGTCATCATTTAGGCGTAAGCCGTGAATAGCCATTTAAACCTGGATACTTTGGTACATTTTGTTTAGTAATTTTGAGTCTATGTCGGAGGTGACTGTGATCAGTATGAGAATTTGGGTGTTGTCATCGTAGTTAGTCGTAGTTAGTGTATGTGCCACCCTTGTTTTCCAGATGGTCAAATAGTGGTTTTGTGAATATATTGTAGAGTTTGGGGGAAATGCAGGATCTTTGTGGGACTCCACAATTGACTGAGCAGGTTCTGCTTCTGCCGTCGGGGCGAATACCCTCATGGTTCTATTGGATAGCAAGCATTGTGTCCAGTGCATACCTTTGGTTGAGACATGGGCGGCAGAGGCAAGGTGTTTGCAAAGTATTTTGTGATTGACTAAGTCAAAGGCCACTGAGAGGTCTTATAAGAGGAGGAGTGCAAGGTTGCTGTTGTCTTAGATCTCGTCCATTTGTGTTTTGAGGTCTGCGAGGGCTGATTCAGTGCCATATCTGGGTCTAAAGCCTGACTGGCAGAGGTCAAGGAGGTTGTTAGATTCTAGGTGTTTTTGAATTTGCAGGTAGGCTGCCCGGTCCAGTATTTTAAGTGGGAACGGTATTGTAGTTATTGGGCGACAGTTGGTTGGGATGTTAGGATCTAATGTGGTTTTTATTAGGTAGTGGGAGGACAGGCATCTTTGAGATTAGTTGGGATGGTACCTGTGTCGAAGGAGGCATATTTTCGTGATTTGATGAAAAGGGTACGCTCAGCTACTGCGTCTTTAATGACTGAGGCTGGACAGATGTCTCTTTGACACTTGGATGGTTTGAGGCTCTTGATGATTTTAAAGACTTTGAGTACTGAGACTGGCGCAAATTTGAACTGTGTGTTAGATTTCAGTGGCGTGGCAGTGAGCGAGAGTATGTGGGTCTGGTATTAGGTTGCACTTTTTTAATTCAATTTTAGATTGTAGTAAGGCAATTTTGTCCAGTAGGGCTTTTTGGATGTTTGTACAGCAGGTCATGTCGTTGAGAGAGGATTACTTTGGTGGCACTGGGGATTCTAATTCACGTAGAATAGAGAAAAGCTCTTTAGTTCCAGAATTGGCTTTGGTAATTCTCTCATTGTAAGTGGTACTTTTAGGTTTAAGGATAGCTTCCTTGTAGTTTTTAGAGGCAATGGAAAAGCTCTCTTTGTTAGATTAATGAAGTTATTCTTTCCAGTTTGTCTCTGCTATTCTTTTGGTGCTACGCAAGGTTTTAAGGTTAGGGGTATACTATGTGTTAAGGTGGGCAAATGGTTTGTGCATACCCAGAGGTGCTACTTTGTCTACAGCTGCTAGTAGGGTTTGATTGTAAAGCTCTACCATAGATGATGGGTGCAAGCTAGGGTGGTGTGTATAGTCTGTGATAGGATGCATCAGAGGTAGTAGTTTCTCAACTGTGATATTACGTCTATTTCTCATGAAGGCAGCTGGTGCTTGGGTTGAGGAAGTGTCCATGGGAAGGTTGTGTTGGATGGTAAAAGTGATGAAGTGATGGTCAGACCATGGGCATGGGGTGTTGGATAGTATCTTGATATTGCAGTTGAGGTCTGCCAGCCAGTCCAAGATTCTACCTTTGATGTGATTAGGGTTATTGACACGGTGCGAGATGCCTAGTGCAGTGATAGTTTTTGCAATAGCTAAGGCGTTGTCATCGGTGGGGTCGTTAAGTCCTAATTGTAGGTCTCCCAGCAGTATGATCTGTGAGCCTGGCTTATTGTTCCATGTGAGGAGTTGGATGACATCTTCCTCGAAGTTGGAAGTGGGACCTGGAGGTCTGTTAATAAGATTGAATGTCAGGGTGAGGGTGGCGGCAATGCAACAGGGAATGCAGTGATGCTTCTAAACCAATCAATATCTGTGTTAATAGCAACTACTGATGATACTGACATGGCTCGAGTTGAGAAATTGTTAACTCAAAGATTTCCACATGTTCCTTCACATGAGATTATCAATTCACACAGTTGTGCATTTCCAGTCTTGTGTAATCCAGGTATACAATGCTTTGGGCTAATTGCCCTTCTTGCTGTAGGGCTATAAAATAAGCACAGCTGTACCCCCCTTTATACATCTGTATTGCCCCTTTGCACAACTGTATCGCCCCCTTTGGGTCCCACACGGAGCTGAGACTCACCCTCAATATTTGCATCTGTCCCACAGAGCAGAGCTACTCCATCAATTGTGTATGTTTTTTGCTGAGATGACAGCATTACTACATTGCTGCCTCTTACCTTTTCCCTTGACAGACTCTCAAAAAAGGAAGGGAGGCTGCTGGAGCATGTGTCTCTCAATGTGTTTCATTGGTAACTCCAGTGGCCCTTGCTCAAGTCAGGGTACCTGGCGCATCGGACAGTGTTGTCTTTCTGACCCGAACTGAGGCTGAGATGCAGCATACGCCAAAGTGCACGGGGGAGGCAACTGAGCCCTCCCTGTTGCCAATGGCAGTGACTGTGTATCGGTGGGATAAAGGGCACCACCTCCAAATGTGGTTAAACATGGCTGACATGGCTCAATGTGCATCCCTTGCAACACTAGTCCCACTCCCACATGGCTACCTTCTGGCAGAAGATGCACTCCTCCCACTGTGCAACCTTCCGGTCTGGCTGCTTGCTCATGCATGCAGTGGGATGGATTGAGATGACCCCTGACCCTTTTGGAACTTTGCAAAGGGACTCTGGTGCCGAGCGTGCTCCCTCTGCATCAGCTGTCACAACTGCCTGCACCTCCTACTCCTGCCATGCCCCCCAGCGCAAGTACCACCTCCCCCTCCCTGTGAGCCATTATCACCTCTTCCTCTTCCACAGCCACCATTTTCTGTCCATTTAGTCACTGGCTGCTCCTCCAGTGTACACGCAGCCACTGCTGCCTCCTCCTCCTTACATTCAGAAGCCACGCCTCCCCCAAGATCTCCGACAGAGGCTTCTCTCCCCACACCTCTACCCACATCTTCACTTCCTACACCTACTGTTGCTCTACAGGCTGCAGCACCCACACCATTGCTAAATGTGTATAAAAACATGAGGCAAGATGAAACAGGTTCCCAAGGACTTTGAGACGTGGAGCTGTGGTTATGTCAGCCATCTAGAAGCTTCCAGCTCAATCCCTAATGGCGCTCTAGCTCTACACCAATCAAAGGCAGCCAGACCCACATTACACATGTGTCTATGTTCCATCTGAAAAAGTAGCCCACCTGTTTCCAGGTGTCACAAATACAGTGATCACTAAAAGGGAGCCCCAAGGAGGATTTGCCAGGCCATTCCCCGTGCAGGATTCTATGAACGTGCAGGGATGAAATCCACAGGGCACTCTCCGGTGACACAATATGAGCAGAAGAGGATTTTACTGGTGCTAAAAAGAACATCTCTCTCCTCCACTAAGAAAGGTGGAAAGACAATCCCTCAACATTGGATGTGTTGCACCAGTGCTCTCCTGTTTGGGATTAATTTACACATGTTCTCAGCAAAGTAGGATTGATGCATTATTGGATATTTGCCTTCATTACTATGGATCTAATTGCATACGTGGAAATAGCAATGTTTTAAGCATTTAAATGACAGAGTAATATTTCTTCCTTTGACCTTTTCTGGCAGTGCCTGCGAGTTCCCTGTGTCCTGAGCACTGGCTATCACATCGAGGGAGGTGCTACTACATCGCCAAAGACAAGGAAGTCAGGACCTGGGGCGAGAGCCATGAAGACTGTTCCTCGAGGAACTCCCGACTGCTAGTGATACAGGACCAGGCACAGCTGGTAAGGCATCACTTGTACAGGACAAAGCCGAGCTGGTCCAGGCACAGCTGGTCATCAGTGAGGTGAAGCTGAGCCTCTCTAAGCACAGTGAGCAGGGAGTCCACGTCTGGTTGCCCCCAGGTAACCTAGGGTGACCAACCCCAAGTTCCTTTCAAAAATACAAAAAAGGTAGCAGGCGCCCCTCTCTCGAAAGAACAAGGCATGATAACCTGTTCAGTGGTTATTAACCACATTGAGAGTTTGCAGCCATTGCTTTTTGCTCACTGTACCTTCACAGATGGGAAATATGCATTTGCATATCGGTCTTTGAACCCACCCACAAGGGCAGTCCAGCACCGGAATGCTCCCTGCTCACTGTCCTTAGAGAGGCTCAGCTTCACCTCACTGATGATGCCCAACAAGGCTGAAACACGTGTATGGGGTTGCTGATGGTACTCTTGTTCAGAGAGGAATTGCCATAGCATTTCGGTGCTGGACTGCCCGTGTGGGTGGGACAAAGACTGATATGCAAATTGATATTTCCCATCTGTGAAGGTACAGTGAGCAAAAAGCAATGGCTGCGAACTCTCAATGTGGTTAATAACCACTGAACAGGTTATCATGCCTTGTTCTTTCGAGAGAGGGGCGCTTGCTACCTTTTTTGTATTTTTGAAAGGAACTTGGGGTTGGTCACCCTAGGTTACCTGGGGGCAACCAGACGTGGACTCCCTGCTCACTGTACTTAGAGAGGCTTAGCTTCACCTCATTGATGATGTCCAACAAGGCTGAAACACGTGTATGGGGTTGCTGATGGTACTCTTGTTCAGAGAGGAATTGCCATAGCATTTCGGTGCTGGATTGCCCTTGTGGGTGGGACAAAGACTGATATGCAAATGGATATTTCCCATCTGTGAAGGTACAGTGAGCAAAAAGCGATGGCTGCGAACTCTCAATGTGGTTAATAACCACTGAACAGGTTATCATGCCTTGTTATTTTGAGAGAGGGGCACCTGCTACCTTTTTTGCATCAATAACAGAGGACAAAGCAGAGCAGGTCAAGTATCAATAATAGACGACAAACTCGAGCTCGTAAGGCACCAATTATACAGGCCCATGCAGGCGGGTAAGGCATCAATAACAGAGGACAAAGCAGAGCTGGTAAGGCATCAATAACAGAGGACAAAGCAAAGCAGGTGAGGCATCAATGATACTGGACCATGGAGGGCGGGTAAGGCATCAATAACAGAAGACCAAGCAGAGCTGGTAAGGCATCAATAGCAGCGGACAAAGCAGAGCGTGTAAGGCATCAATTATACTGGACCATGAAGAGCAGGTATGGCATCAGAAATAGATTACCAAGCAGACCCAGTAATGCAATGGTGAGGCAGGACCAGATATATATAAACAACATCATCAGTATTGCAAGAGCTGGAAAAGATGGGAAGGCACCAATGATGCAGGATCAGGAACAGCTGGTAAGGCAGTGGTGCCAAACCATGCCCAGTTAATGATAAGTGACACAGGATCGGAAACAGCTGGTAATGAATTGGCTAGTGGAGAGCAGGTCTAACAGGACTAAGTGAGCTTGACATGTTTAGACAAAGAAGCTACACCTCATTGACATTGTCCAATGAGGGTAGAACACGTCTGGGTTTGCTTGTCACGCAGAAGGTACGTGATTTAGCAGTTTAGACTGGACTGTCCCTTCTGGGGTGGTACCAGCCTAAATGTGCATGTCATATTTCCCCTTCTCTAATGGCATGGCACGTTGAAAAATGATGGTTGGTGAATAGTCACAGCGATGTGAGTGGTTATGATTGATTCAAAACATTCCCAACCTCACTCTTCTGTTTAGCTAGGGCATAAGAGGACATCAACTGTTAGGGTTGCAATCACAAAATGGCAGATGATAAAATGTTGACAATGAACCCTCAAATCTGAGTTATCCCAAATTCTCCACTTGACCAAACTCTGTGATCACAGTTCAAATGCCTGTCCTCCTGGTCCCTTACCCGGCCAAAACAATGGGAGCACTTATAAGCAGTTTTATTGCACAACACCAACATTGTGCACCATATTGGAACTGGTGATGTGTATATATAGAAGACACAAAAGGTTCATTAAGTAATGACATTTATTCACTGGTCACATTGCTTCACTTCACTTCGAGCATGTATTCTTGGCACTCTCTTTGTTTACATTTCCAAACCACAGTGTGGGTTCTTTCTTGTCATTAGTGTTTCACTACTCCAGTGTGTCATGAGTTTCCCCAGGAGAATGGTAAAGAAATCGCTGGCTGTTGCTGGGAAAGATGTTGAGACAAAATCTCTGCCGTCTGTAATAGCATTGATGGGTGGTGTACTTTGGGGAGGTTGAAGATCTCTTCCTGGAGGAAGGGGTGATATCTAGTGTCACTGGGCTCATGGCTGTAACGGTACCATGTGGGCACAGTAAGGGCCTTAAAGCTGCCTTCATGCCATAGAAAATCGCACTGACCTCTCTCACATCAAATGGAGTATGAATAAACGGTATACCGTCATTTCATCGCCGCACTTTTCATTGCAGGGTTTTTTGCCGCGATTTTTTACTCGACAAAAAAACATCGAATTTTTTGGGGGGGGTACATTTTAAAAAAAATGGGTTTGGGTGTTCGGGATGTAAAAAAAAGAAAAAAAATTAAAGGGGGTTGGAGGTGGTTACCCCCCAAAAAAAAGAAAATTTGATGTTTTTTTCGGAAAAGAAATCGCAGCAAAAAACCCTGCAATGAAAAGTGCGGCGATGAAATCACGTAGAACCGAATAAAGAGGTTCAGGGTGATCTGATCGAAAACATTTGGTCGAAGGAGGATTCAGCTAATTTCTTTTTTTTGACAGGTTGATTTTGCTGCTTATATAAGCAGCAAGGAGCCATATAAACTTGATCTGATGTGATCTGATGTGCACTCAAGCCCTACGGCGATGCCTGAATTTCGAATCTGGTTGCTGCTAAACTATATGAAAGCCTTTAGTGTGTGTCAGAGCAGAGCTCCTGAAGCTGCTATGATTCTGTACTTTGAGGTACTGAATTGCTGCGCTGCTGTGCGCTTCTGGCCGAGGGTCATACTAGGCCTTTGGAGATATTCGCCTTTGTCTTCTCAATGCATATATCATTAGTTATCTCTAATGCTGTAGCTTATACAATCAAGTGAATACACTAAGTAGTTTGTGTGTCATGTATACTGCTTGATTTATACTTGAGAAATTAAAATGCAAACGGTACCAAAATTAATTTGAGTCCTTTGTGTTACAAGAATGACATTCTGCTTTTCGTAAAACATTCCAGACGGAATAAGGGATAGGTGGACGCACTTGTAATGATGCCCCCTGCCTGACCAGGACTACCAGTGTGGGAGTAAGTGGGGGAGATGGCCACCCTACCACCCTTCAAATGATGTGAGGCCTGGGGAAGAATTGGGCGGATCCTTGGGTTTTCGCCAGAGTTTGGGGATGGCTCAGCAGGGGATCATCACATTTGCTCCGGGGCACCTTTAAGGGTATTTTTAGAAGAATGGAAGCTGATCCTGCAGGCCCTTGCTATGCAGACCCACAGTGCTAACAAGTTCTAACAGGTTCTAAAAACCATAGCTTGGACATAGTAGCATAGTATGCCCAAACATGCTTAATAAGGATGCTGGTATGGGTCAAGCAAGCGCGGCACAGTGCGAAGGCCTGCCGGCTCCACTCACAGTCCTGAATATGCATGCAAATATGCACATAGATGCAGAAAATAAGATGGAGGACCAGCCTAATATAGGCTCAGTCTGCAGTGCTTGCCAACGCCAGGCAAGGCAATCTTTTACACATGAAACACTAAACCACCTGCCCCCTCCCTTCACACACCCCCAGTAAGAGCTAATTATATTTCCTGGATGCCACACATTAACTGGCCCAGGGATAAGCAGTAGAGAAGTATATAAACACAGGGAGAAGTGGGTTATTTGTGGGTGGTTAGAGTAGTGGAACAGAAAGGGTTGAAGAGGGGGAGAAGGAGCTGGAGGTAAAAGAGATGGATGCAGGAAGGTGCAGGAGGAGGTGGAGAAGAAGACTGTGCAGAAGAAGGGGCAGGCAGAGAAATAGTTGAAGGAGCAGGTGAAAGGATGTGGTGAACATCAGGGGGAAGGGATAAACGCAGAAGAGGTTGGATTTGCTAAGGATCAGGGAGAAGGAGAAAGAGCAGCAAGGCTCAGAGGAAGAGCAAGGAGGCCTGCAGATAGCTAAGGAGGTTGAAGGAGTTGAACACTTAGGAGCAGGGGCGAGAACAAAGAGGATGAAGGAGGTGAAGAGGAGGAGAAGGAGAGAAACAGTACACCATCTGGAGAGAGGAATGAGGGGGAGTGGCAAAAGCCCTGGAATGATAGTTGGAGGAGGGAAGACACAGTGGACCAGGAGGGGAGCAGGGTGGTAAGTCCTTTAGGGATTTAGGGGTATGAACCGCTAGAGATTAAGACAATGCAAATCTATAAGTTGGCTGGCTGGAGTGGGAGGAGGAACTAGAAGGCGGTGGAACATCAAGGAGGCTAAACGACAGCCAGTTTGAGGGCAAGCAGTGAGCCTCATGGGCTGGTCCCCAGGCACAAGTGAATGGTGGCTTCACAAAAAGAATAAGGTGAGGGGCTTGGCAGATTGTATACTTAGATCCCTGAGACAGTGATGTAAAAAAAACCGACAGCGTACATCTTAAACCTCTCCTGTCCTTCCCGAACCAGGGGAGACTCTGTGGAACTTCCTTACAGAGAGTCTCAGACTTTAGCAAGTTTGCCTATGACATCTCAGCGAGCTACGCCGGCATGTTGCCTACTGGGACATGGGATTCATTCCACCAGGACATAATTACCTAAGAATTTGAATGACACTTTGGAGAGCCCCACAGAGATATTGTTGATATTAAAGGAACTTTACTTTGTGAAACAGTGGGAATGAACAGTATTTCAGATGTTGAGCCAATTTCCACAAGAACCTTAAATGGGCCGACTACAAGGTGCAACCTGAGGACACTTACTGCTGAAGTACAATACTGCAGGGTCCCAGAAAGTGTTACATCAACTTAACAAGTGAGACAGAAATTGGTTAGGAGAGGAATCCGGGGAAAAGATTTCTGTTTTGATAATGCATTATCCTAACCAAAGACATGCTTAGTAAACAGGGACATGTTGGGGTGTGAACAATGCAAGGAATTCATCCCTTCTCGCAAGGGTGAGCCACCCTTTTTGAGACTAGCATGGTGAGCCACTACGAAAAACCTTCCCCAGTGGATTGTGCAAGCAGTATCTCATTGGGGGTTACCCCCATTTGGGGACAAGGACTCCCCAATAGGCGAGTCTGAAACATCTCCATTACCATCAACAGTGTTAAAGAAGAGGGACCTTTAACTATGCCTGTTTTGGCAGCTGACCCCTCCCAGAGACCAGAATCCCAGAACCAATGGAATTATGCCTCTTGTTACAGGGAGAGGCTCATAAGGGACAAACCCCTTACCTGTCGTAGATGGGCCGATGCAGAACGAAGAACCAGAGAGAGTCCGTGCCAGACGAAAACCGTCACTGCAGCGATCTCTGTGGGCTGTCCTACTCCTGGTACATATTAGCACCGGGGAGAGAAAACGGACTCCCTCCAAAAACACTTGCTCCAGTGCAGTGAGTAACCATTCCTTGAGGCAAAGGATGTTTATCCCATGTCTGCACCAATGCTTGTCCTGGCATGCTTGGTGGGATCCCATAGGTTTGTGTAGCCCAGCCACTGAGATCTGTTTGACCCGTGCCAGCTGTGATTGCATCGAGCCTGGGGCATATGGCAGAGTCAGGGATTGCATCTGTTGTGCTCCCATGTTGAAATACTGTGATCCGCCACAACAATCTTGTGACATGTGTTCCAACCACCCACATGACCAACATTGAATCCCATAAAATCCTCCATAATTATTTCCAGTTGGCCCATTAAACCCGGGAACCCGTTCCTCTGATCCCGCCAAAGGACTCACTTCCCTGTGGAAATCCTCCCCTGCCCCTCGGAAACCCTCTCATCAGCCTTGGACCGGGCACATACCCGTCCATCCACCCTGTGTCATACCCAATTCACTGTGTCCCTGTTGTCCCGATTGCCCCTGCTGTCCCTCCATAGAATTTGTGATTACTGCCACTTCTAGACAAAGCTTCACCAATTTCTTTTGAACAAGCTTAGCCTCTGCTTTTTGTGCCTGCTCTACACTCTCCCTCTCTTTTTCTTGTCTTCTTTTGCAAAAATGCACAATATGTGCTTGAAATGTCCAGCCAACTCTTGGTCTTCATCCCTACCTCCTTATCTAAATCATGCTGGACTTCCTTAGGGAGAACCTTTTTTAGCATGTGGTAAAATGAATTGCCACATTCTTGTCCCATGCTTCTCTCATTTCTGTCATACACATCTCCTGAATTAACTGGATGTGTTTGGCAGGATCACCATCCAGTTTCATTGTTTTAGCTAGAATAAAATTTATATCAGGAGTGTCGGGATACATAATCTGCAAGGCGCCCCATATCTGTGCCCTGAGGTTATTCAAAGCTGCTCCATCTTGGATATTTGTATCAAACTGAACTCCCGGATATCCCGATCACCTCCAAAGCTTGTCTGACCACTCCCCCATTAGGGCTGTGAATAAGCACTTCATGTCCCCTATGGCCAACATGACACCAACAGTATGTTTCTCTAGTGCATATATCCACTTTACCGCCCCTGCAGTGTGTGAAGACAGTGGCCCTCATTACGACCCTGGCGGAAAGTGACTGACCGGAACGCCACAGCGTAAATAGCGTTTCCGCCATTGCACGATGGAGCAAAGTCCGGCCCATTCCGACCCATCGGGCACGAGCACCACGCCATGGCGGAAGTGCAAAGTCCGCGATGGCGGAAACGACCCCAAAACGGCCCACACCGCCGCCGTACGGCGCCCTAGGTGCAATACCGCCACCCCTCTTAGCGGACACCGCAGTGAGCGCCAACCGGAAAGTACGGTGACCGTAAATATACGGAAACGGAAGTAAAAACATGGGCCCGGAACGGGAAACATCCCGCCGTACACCTATAAAACCACTAAAACCACACAACCACTAAAAACACTACCCTGAGACACACCCCAACCCGTCATCCACCCTAGCGAAACCAAGAAAAATGGGAAAAGCAGTGAAGAAAGCGTGCGACCGCAAGCGGCAGGTCCACTTCTCCCGTGAGGAACTCACCGTGCTAACAGAGACCCTCCAGGAGAATGCTGCCGTCGTCTTCTCCACGCAAATGACCAGGACGGCACTTGCGAACAAGAAGGCCATATGGGCTCTGGTGGCACAGCGTGTAAGTGCGGTGGGGACCGCACCCCGCAACCCACAGCAATGCAGAAAGCGATGGGACGACCTGCGGATACGCGTCCGCAGCATACTATCTGCCAACCGCAACATTGCCACAGCCACCGGGGGAGGTCCTGAATCACCCATCAAGTTGACCCCCTGGGAAGAAATCTGTGCCTCCACCATCGGAATGGAGAGCATAGAGGGAGTCGGAGGGATGGAGAAAGGAGTGCAGACATCCGAAGAATCAGGTAGGTGTCCCAAATAAAACAATGCAAAAACCACAATGTCCAATCATCTGAAGTACCATGTGTCCACATAGTGCAACAGAAACACATGTCCAGGAGTACGTCCACACACATCGGCCTGATAGCGCACATTAAAACCACAATAAATACATGAATAATTAAAAACCCCTAAAACACCCACTACACGTGCAGCAGGCACACCCTAACTGCAGGCTGCCAAACAACTGCACCCTCACTCCACACACAAATGAAACCACCTCCAAGGCCCCGACCCAAATCACCCTCAGGTACCACCCCAATGCATGTGATACAATGCCATTCCAATACCCACAGACCCATCAATAACCTCGGCCTCCTTTACTCCACCACAGGGTCCGATCCAAACGACGAGCTCCAGGACACCCCTACCAGCACACCTGCAAAGAGGGCCAAGACCAACGGCCAAAGACCCTCCACCTCAGGTGCACGGATCAAGACACGGCAGCAGCACAAATCAGGTGGCAGCACAGAGGAGGGAACATCAACAGGCCCCCCAGCAGCCAGCATGGCCACACCACCACCACCACAGGTCCCCCCAACGGATGCCACAGAAGGCACTGCCTCTGGTGGCAGCAGCACCATAGGTGACACCCCATTGATGGCAGCATGCTCCGACACAGAAAACGGGGATGTCGAAGTCAGATCCATCCATGACCTGTCCCAATCCCCCTGTCTGTCCCATCCCGTACAACATGAGGATACCACGCAGGGGCACCCACAAGACGACGACTGGCCATCCCCCCCAAGCCCTGTGGCAAGGCAACATGAGGACAACAGCCCCTCTGTGACACCCCCGCAAATGGCCATGGCCCAGCAGAGGCAACAGTCCCTCGACCAGTTAATCGTGCAACAGCAGCAACTGGCCACGCTCCTCAAGGACCATGCCGATGAGTGTGGGGGCACTAAGGCAGACATAGAAACATCAACCGAGACACTTAGGGCAGAAATGGAGAGAAGCACCGAGACACTAAGGGCACAAATGGAGAGTAGCACCGAGAGCCTGAGAGTCCAAATGGAGAGAAGCACCGAGAGCCTGAGGGGGGAACTGCATGCGACGTCCAAAGACGTATGTTCCGAACTTGCCGCTGTGCGCCGTGTGCTCACTGAGCTCTCACAAACACTCAGGGACATGCATGGACGTGAGCAGGCAGAGACGTCATCCGTCGCAAGTTCCGTCCAGGGCAGCCCCCAACGTAGATCTGGGAGGAACCTGCGCTCCACAGCCAGGGGTGCCCCTGATACCCGGAGAGGGGGCTTGTAATTGCGACAGCCCACTGACAATGAGCATCTTTGGACACTGGTGTTCGGGGGGGAGGCAGGAGGGTGGAGGGGGTGTGTTGGGCTCACTTGGGTGGCGGGTCGATAGGGTGTTCAATATGATATCACACATGCCATAAACAGTGCACGAACAACCAATGAGATGTGTGGACAATGATCTTTGTGTACTAGGCCATCATAGGCGTACTGTCCATATTGTGCATGTCCCAGACGCACACAGTGCCACGAGTACCGTGTCCATGTATCAGCCACCAGGCGTGAGTGCTAGAAGCATGCATCTATGATATGCTGACGAATGTCACGGCCCTCCTGTGCCTCGGGGACTCCTTGAGGTGCTGCCAGATCCCCACCCTCATCATGACCATCTTCAGGTGCTTGCAGTTCTGCGTCAGGGGGCATGGGCACATTTCTACGTACGCACATGTTGTGGAGCATGACACATGCCATGACCATCTTTGCGACCTTCTCATGGCGGTACAGGAGTGCCCCGCCAGACCTGCTGAGGCAGCGGAAACGACCCTTCAGTAGGCCGAATGCCTGTTCAATGACTACACGGGTACGTGAGTGGGCATGGTTGTAGTCCTCCTCGTGCTGGTCCCGTGGGTTCCGGACTGGTGTGAGGAGCCATCTCTTCAGTGGATATCCAGCATCACCTGTATGTGGACGATAAACGGATTATGTGGAATGCCATTGCTACGTACGCACCCCCCCCTCCCCTTCCTGCCAGGTCATTGCCGAATCACATACCCCACATTATCATGCATGTGATGAGACTCACCGAGTAGCCAGGATCTGTTCCCTGCGTGTCGCTCCATGTAGCGTGGTATTCTAGAGTTCCTCAAGACCATAGAATCATGGGTTGATCCAGGGAATCGGGCACAACAATGTGTAATGATCCTGTTGGAGTCACACACCATTTGTACATTCAGGGAATGAAATTGTTTTCGGTTGCGGTACTGGGCCTCCATGGCATGTGGGACGACCAATTCCACATGGGTGCAGTCGATGGCACCAATGCAACCCGGTATGCCGGCAAGTGCATGGAATCCCACTTTTGTGTTTGTAATTTCCTGCTCCGAGCGTGGTAGGGAGATGTAGTCGTCTGCGTGCTGCAGGAGGGCATCGAGCACTTGCAATAGTGTCCGTGAGAACAGTGGCTGTGAAATGCCATGCAACTGTCCGACTGTGTGCTGGTAGGTGCCTGTGGCCAGGAAGTGGAGTACAGACACCACCTTCAGTAGGGGTGGGATGGCGGTTGGGCTATCTATCATGCTGACAAGGTCAGCCTGTGTCATGTCCACAATGGCGGTTATGGTGTCCCGGTCCAAACGGTAGAGGGTGTGGATCTGCTCAGCAGTGAGGTCGAACGGATGTGCTCGGAGGCGTGGGATTGCGGGCTGCCTGCGTGGTGGTAGTGGCTGTGCTGGCGGCCCTTGCTGGCCCTGCCTTGGCCTCCTCCTCCTCCTGCGTCCCCTCCGTGCGGCCGGTTGTAGTCGGTGTTCGTCTTCTTCTTCTTGCTGTCGGAGTACTTGCAGTGCTATCAGGTCCCCCATGGCCAACATCGCGAGTCCTGCCGGTAGCATTTCGGTGTGGTTGTGGGAGGAGACTGGGTGTGCAATTTATGTGTTTCCAGGCTGTATGGCCTCCACCTGTGGTGATTCATTCCACCTGTGCAAGCTGCTCTCCCCTTTGGCCGAGCACGTCCCGCACACAACGCTGCAATTCGAGTAATGGCATGTATTTGTACCCGATGGCCGTGTGACATTTGTTGATATGTACATTCGGCTATGGTCCCATTGCTTCACATACAATCTTTGCAGTCACGAACAGACTTGTGAAGGGTCAGTGGAACGTAGTACTCGAGTAACGGTGGGCCCTCATGCATCACTGTACCGAGTTGCACCGACGGGCGGGGCGTCCCATTTGTGGGTGAAGGCAGTTGCCATTTTCACACACAGCCGCACTGGATGGATTAATGTGTGATTTCAAACGGCCACAGATGCCATTCCGACGTGATGTTGCAAATGAGGAATTCGAAGGGCGGCGCTTTCGGTTGTCAGCTAGCGGCGAGGAGATGCCCACAGGTCTGACTGCATATATAACGTTCTATTGTTCAATGTCCTTGAGACAGGGGCCATGGCGGGGATGCAATGATTGATATGAATATTTTGGGATGCGCAATAGCGACGTGGGCGATGAGGCCGGTCGTTCCCAAATACATGTTACTTCACAACACTGGAATTACGGGCTGGGGCACTGTGGATTTAGCAGGCTGCATAACGCACAGACTCAATGGATATTTCTAATGTCATGTGAGTAAATATTCAGGCGTTTTTATACCGGGATGAGGGAATGATGAATGGATGCATGGGCAGATGATTTGATACAGAGTTTGCCATGTACAGGGCTTCTTGGAATCTATCCGCCTCCCCTGCGCTATGTGATGCAGGGCTGCCATAGTGGGACCATCGTCTCTCTGGCCTTGTTGAGCCCTCCCTTTCTCGACGCGCCTTCAGACACTTGTGTCCATGCACGTTAACATTCCCATCTGATGCATTCTGTTTTGACAGACGCATGCACAGGTACACTCGTTTGTGATGGTGTTTGCACCTCGATATAGATGGTTATGAGTCGCAAGTGGTTTTGGGGTGGTGATGATCCTTTGGAGTGGGCTAGCATGCATATGGCTGTGGATTTAGTGTGATCATTGAAGTGAGTTGTTCGAATGTAGTTCTGATGGCCATTCTGTTCTTTTTCTTTTCTTTTGGTTGACAGGTATCTCCTCCCCTTTTGCCACTGCCATCTGTATGCCACTCCTGCAGATGGCTTTTACTCCCGACACCTGCTGCTTCGTGTTAATCAGTGGAGCAGCATCACGATCTTATGGGACGATCGCCAATGGGCCACATGCCCTTACACAGTACTAGTGGCTCGGAGCAACATTTCGGCCTTTCAGCTGGACTAGTGCCTCCCCATTGGGACGGCCCTGCGGTTCTGTGCGCTTCCATGTTGCCTTTTCGTACGTGAATGTGGCTCTGTGTACCATGATGGAACAGGGCGTCACACAAGTAGTAGCTAGTCATTTCTTGCGGATGCAGCCCACAATGGTGTAATGTGTTTTGGAGTTCATGGCCTAATGGCTGTATGGGCTTGGTGATTTTGTTGTGCATTAAATTTCTATTCTGATATGGGCCGTGTTGCGTTCTTCTTTGAGAGTGATGTGGCATATTCCTGTTTGGGGAGCGATGTATTGTGAGGAGATCTGCATTGGGTTCCAGATTCGGAGTTTAGTTGCGTGGTACTGTGCTGGGCGCGTTTGCCTGCGAAGACCAGTGAGGTCAGGGATGGGGGGCTGCCAATATGACAGTTTGAATGTTGTCATGCTCAGGGGCGGGGGTTTGGGTTTTGTGTGACAGATGCCGGTCAGCCAGGTGGACTGGTGGACTGATGCGATTTTCGGAATATTGCTGGTCACAGGTGCCTGTGTTTGCGTGCGTTTCGGGGGGGGACTGTGGTCATGTCCATTGGAATGGCTTCTGTATTCGTGCCATCTGTGCCCTGCAGCTCCCATTGGCCCCTCTTGTGAATCTTTTGTTCGTTGGCATGCATGGGTGACTTGTACATTTCACTGGTTGCATTTGTGACTTCATTGCACCTACGGGGAGTTGTACTTTGTGGGCAGGGAGCGGTGTACAGGCACTCAGTGGGGCCGTTTACGGTTGATTCGCGATGCCGTACTTCTCACCATGGCGGATTGGTACTTTCCGCCGTGCTTGATGGCGTTAGGTACATGTCCGCTAGGGTCGGAATTCGCGTACCCTTGCGCCATGGTGGTATTTACGGTTTGGCATGGCGCGCGCGCGCGTACTTGGTGCAGTTAGCGTTAGCGTTCGCTACGGTGTCGCTAATGGCATCCTACTTTGCGGTGACGGGTCGTAGTCGCACCGAGTGCTATTCGATGGCGGTATTGCATTTCCGCCATCGTTTTTCGATTTCCGCCAGGGTCGTAATGAGGGCCAGTGTCTTCATAAAGTTATTCCGGTCCATGTGTGACCACGGAAAATAATATGCCCTTCCCAGACCCTTCTGGAGAAACGGAACTGTGTTATACACGGTTTTCCAGGGGCATCCCCCATCTCTCCCCTACTACTTCCTACAGCCATGCAAGTACCCTGGCGTGACCTATGACTCCACTGTGTGCTTTCTATCACTGCTACTGGAGCGGAGAGGTAGGGTGACTACGTCCTTCTCTCTCTGCTAGACATCCTATGCTTCTACTTCTTCATTGTCTACTCTGGCTACTACATCCCCTGACCCTTGTACAGGTGCGTAAGCACCCCCATAAAGTGCCATCTCCTGTCCTCCCTGCTCAGTCCCTGTGGCAGCTTCCCTGTTCTCCATATCCACCACAACTGCTCTAATAACCAAGTTGTCCAACCTAACAAGAACCTGCCCATGCCTCCACCTTCCTTCTTCTAGATCCCTTACCTGTCTACTCACTTCCTCCCGCTCTTCATCTCTTTGCCCCATAGCAGTACTACCTCTTCCTCCGCTAGTCTTAGCGCTTCCTTCATTTTTTCCAGTTCTTGTGTCTCTACCATTCTTCACAGCCGATCCTCTATCCTAGCAAGAAAAGGCCTAATCTCTTCTTTCTCTCTCATTTTCAATCTTTCATCAGCTCTTCTGACTGACTGCCTGCCTCACGCTCTATCGCTCCTACACCCTTAATCTATCTGCTAATCTAGCAGTCGGGGGAGTTATTCACTTCCTGCTCTCTGTTTTCAACCTCTCTGTAGCTCAAACCATTGAAGGAGTTATCCTTCCACTTTCCTAAAAATTCAAGTTCTTAGTAATTGTAACTGATGGAGGTGTTACCTGTGTCCGGCTCCCAACCACTGGAGTAGCCACTGGAGAAAATTGTGGTACAAACTCAGGGTCTGTGTACCCTGCTGTGGACGATAAAGGATAGCACCCATATGGGGCAGTGCAGAAGGAATTCCCGCACCCTCCTATTTCTGCCCTCCCTCCATGATTTCAACATTATGGTTCTTCCCACCTTTTTCATACATCCTCCATAATTTCAAGATGTTTAACCGCTTCTCTAACTTCGAGCCCTTGTGCTTTGTAGTCAAGAAAGGTTTGCATGTTCTCAAATATCCCCATATCCCCATATCATAGGTTCCCCTGATTGGCCAAGAATTTATCATTTTCCCCTCACTTTCCCTCAACCACTTTCTGTGGTATTTTCAAATGTTTGCCTTATAGCCGGGCAACACCTGGTACAAATGATTCTATCGAGATTCCATACTCTTCCCCAAGTTATAAAAAAATTATTTCACAGAAAAAATGTCAAGCCAAACCCATGGCACAAAATATTTTCACCCAAAGAACCCCCTTTTTACCCTTACCCAATTCCTAAGTCATTCTCTACACTCACTCACCACAATTGTTTATACTGCAATGACCTCGCTTTACTAGTATTTAAGGATCAGCAATCTATACTCGTCCATGGTACACAATTTAGAGCACCTGATCTGCTTCTGTAGTTCTGTTTGAACTACGTCTCCGAGCACTAACCGGACCATTTAAACAACTTCAGCGGTGCATTTGTCACACCAGTTAGTGCTGCTTTGTGTAAGGTTTGGGAAAGGCTGTACCAGACGCTTCTTAATCCGAGGGAATTCTCCCCCTTTTCCCCTTTGTCGCTGGTTAAGATTATTCATCCTCTTTAGTAGTGTCACTAACTTTTTGAGGGCACGCATGCACAATATGTCTGCTCCTGTTAGAACCCATTATCAAGTGAAACAGGCTGTAATTCTAGCAAAGTACCTTGCGCTCAGACTCCACTCTGTCTCTACCAATGATAATGTCCCAGGGAACGCCTCCACCAAAATTAACAATATGACAAATAATAACCTGGATGCCCGTATTATTCAATCTTCTCTGCTAGCTGATTCACTCCCATTGCAGAAGGACATGCACTCGGTATTACCAGCAGACATCGACAAGAAGGAAAAGATGCAAGTATCACCCCTGCCAAATGAGCATCTTAACCATGCTATTTCCTACCCAGAGCAAAATACTCAAATCAACCCTCCTATTACATCACTTGATACCAGTTTAAAGACTGAAAATAACTCTGAGATAATCCCACCTCATAACTTTTTTCATCATGTCCCTTCTAAATACCCATTCACTATGCCTACATGGAACAGAGATTGCTGATCATATCGCCATGCATACATGTTTGCAGTTACTGGGACATGGCTGCATGATACAGCCCAGGTATTCGCAGATGATGCCACCCCTAAAGGATACAAAATCTATAGAGCAGATCATACTGGGAAAAGATGGGGAGGAGTGGTGTTCATCGTAAAAGAACACCTTGACTTTCACCCTATATGTGTTTGGAGCGATGCAAAAATCTGCAAGTCAACCACAATGTTTCCTTGACTATACTCCTATTGTATAGACCTCCACAGATTCTACCTTTGGTCGAGGAACAACTCCTCGCGTTACTAAACAATACCATAAAAGTTAACTCTCCTGTAATTGTACTTGGTGATTTCAACCTGTGGCCCAATGACTCTAACGACCCCAAGGCACTTTCTCTATTATCTGCCCTTGAAACCATCGGTTTCTCTCAACTGGTCAGAAACCAGACCCACCAAGTTGGCCATACTTTGGATTGGATCTTAACTCAAAACCTACTCAACTCCCATATTCACATACAGGCATGTGCTTGTTCTGACCACTCTTTAATTTATTTGAAATCATTGTTACTCGCAGCTCCACTTAGACTAAAAAGTAATTCACGGACTCGGATAAAATTCAGAAATTTGAAAAACAGTTTGCCTACTGACTTCTCCACCCTCCTCACCACAAGGCTAGACACCGGAGAAACATTTGACAATTCCTCTGAACTGGTATGTCACCTCTCCGAAGCTATCAAGACTACCATTGACACTATGGCCCCTGAAAAAATAAAGAAAGTTCAAACAGAAACCTTAAAAAAATCTTAGTTTGGTGATAAAGTGATTGAGTCAAGAAAAATGAAAATAGCTGTAGACAGTGAATGGGAAAAAAACCTGCCCCCCTCACTCTAGGAAAATACAAGAACGCTGCCCATGCCTACAAAAACTCTATTATTGAAGCGAAGGCAAAAAATTACAACTCTATCAATAAAGCTTAATCCTCATTAAATGAGTTATTCAAGATTCTTAAAGAATTTGCCAATCATACCACGCCATTCCCACCTGTTACAAAAGATTCAGCTTGGTGCCAGATTATTCAAGAAGAACTCTTGAAAAGAAAACACTGGTCACCAACAGAATATTGCAAACCAACTGATTTGCCTAGCCCCCAACAAAAAGCAGACCTCCTTTAACACCATAACAAAATGGAACCGTATGCCATTGATTTCCAAATTTGAATTTCATTACTGTACCGAACTAGAAGGTCATGATATTATCATGAACCTCAGATCCACCACATGTGCTGGGGACCCATTCCCAACTAACATCTTGAAAGACCCGCTGGACATTCTCACTCCTTGGATTACCAGGATGATATACATGTCCTCCAGGGATGGCGTGGTACCTGCCGCTCTGAAGGATGCCTGGATAACTCCAGTACTGAAAACGAACACCCTGAACCCAGCCTTAGCTAAGAACTACCGGCCAATGACTAATGTGCAATATCTCTTGAAAATCATCGATACAGTTGCTTATTTGCAACTACAAAGTTTCGTAGAGGAAAATAAAATCTTAGGCATCTATCAATCCGGATTCAGAGCACAGCATTGGACTGAGACAGTGCCCTTGGACCTTAAATCTAATATCTCAGCCATTATAGAAACAGGACACTCAGCATTAGGAATGCTGTTGGACCTCTCTGCAGCGTTTGATCTTATTGATCACAACCTTCTGCAAGAAAGACTGATAAACATTGTTTATTGCGCAGAGAAAGCGTCCCTTTGGATTTCATCTTTTTTTAGGCCCTAGAAAATAAAGGGTGGCCGTTGAGACACTGAAGCCTCTCCCATCTTGGCCATGTGTGGAGTTTGACAGGGATCTTGCTTGTCTCCTACCCTATTTAACATATACATGAGACAACTACTCGACCTCCTTGATGAACTGGGTGTCCAATATGCTAATTGCGCACATGACACCCTGATCCTTTTTGAGTTGACTGGTACTTACACCACTGATGTCAAGACCGTGAATAACATCTACACTAAAATTCAAACCTGGATGGTCTGTAGCTAACTTGCGCTGAACAATGAGAAGACCGATCTTCACATTGTCGCTTTGGGCCCTCGTTTAAAGAAAGAGTACTCTAGGTTCTCCCATTTTTCCATCATGGGCAACTGGATCCCTGTCAGCAAATCAGTTAAAACCTCAGGCGTCATGCTGGATTCCGAGTTGTCAATGAAACAGCATGTCTCAAGCATTCGCTCCTCCTGCGGCTATGTTATTAAACTACTCCACCAGATTAGACCCCATCGCACCACAAAAAATAGATCCCTTCTGGCCACTGCATTAGTCAACTCATGGTTGGATTATTGCAACAGCCTGCTTATCGGTACATCTCAATCCAATGTTTCCCGTTTACAGATCACGCAGAATGATGCTGTCAGGGCAATTTATAGATTGGCCAAGCGTGTTTTGGATTTCAGTAAAAGGCTACACTGGCTTCCAGTCAAACAGAGCATCAGGCATAAGATTCAATCCCTTACTTATAAATGCCAGAACTCTGCGGCCCCACAGTACTTGAAAAAAGGATTTCTTCGCAACAGCCTACAAGAGCTTTGCGTTCTAATAACGCCAATATATTGCACCAACCCCGCTTTCGCCTAAACAAGTTTGGAGGCACAAGCTTTGAAATTCAGGCACCTCAAGAATGGAATTCACTCCCACCCACCCTGAGATCCCTCTCTTCTGTGACAGTTTCCAAGAAGACCATCAAGACTCTCCTCTTTAACTCAGCAGATTAATTGTGCCTGTGCCAGACCACTCTGCCCCCCCCAACCGTGAACCTTGGATCTCTGCTGATTGTCTGTCCTTTTGTGCGCACTCCGAGGCCTACGGGTTTGTAGCGCTTTATCAGGGGTCAAGTCCTAAAAAGTAAAGTGGGGGACTCATCAACAAACGAATGGGATGTGACGTCGCCAGGAATATCATATCAAGGTCAAATCTTCACATTTCATTAAATTGGCTTTACATAGCCACCCAAATTGCACAGGACGAATGGCATTTGCCTTTCATAAAATCAACACACACAAAACACCAAGGGAGGATATTTTCTTCTAATAGTGTTTTCGAAAACATTAAAAGGTTTTACAAAGGTGTAAACCAATACAAATGGTTTCCATGGCACTTGCTGTACCGATATGGGACATTTCACCTTTAGTTTGTTGTTCTTCATCAGGTTTTATAGTGCAGTGGTGAAGTGTACAGCCTACAAACCTGACTGTGGTATGATCCCTGAGGTTGGCTTAAATTCAAAGAGGACATTCAATGTTTCTCATTTTAGCTGGGGAGACTGAGCCCACTCTCTGAATAAAGTGGGTGGACTCCGTCCCCCCGCGTGTACCCTCGACTTGAGCCCTGCGCTTTATACAAATTAAAAATAAATAAATAAATACTATTTTGGTTCAATTCTACTTCTCATTCGCACACAAAAGACAGCATCTCATCAAAAAACACTCAGCCTGACAATATTTCTGAGATATTCCCAACACTCAAGCATAGGAGGGGTGCAATGCTTTCCACTACAGCACCGCTGCTCTCGCTCTTTTTATCACTAGTACAGCCTCTTCACTACATTCACTAACCAAGAAAATCGAGGCGAGGGCTCCGTCCGCACAGCTAATACAAGAGAATGTCAAGGGCCTACTTCAGAAAGGTATCTACGATTGGACTTACCCCAGGATACCACCTCACCTTCAGGTGAGGGCTCCAGCCAAACAGACAAGCAAACTAATGGGTATCAGGGCAAGCCTCACACTGGGCATGCAGGGTAAGATACCACCTTACACCTCTAAAATAACATACTAGGTAAAAATATATACAAGGGACTTACAACACAGAACAGTTTAATTACTCTGTCAAAAACATCAACTTTTACAATCCCTGTAACCTCAACTAATCCACACCTGCACTCCAAGTCTACCCTTACCAAGCCCTTTAATCAAAGAAACAACCCCTTTTTACCCCTATTGCACCTTGCTTTACACCGCAAATGTGCACTCACGTGAACCCAAGGCGCTCTGATGTGGCGCTCCGTCAAGTTGTCCTGCACAGCTGGGCCATGGCACCACGTCTCTGAGAAGCAGGCGGACCTTTAACCAATATGGCATCCGCAGACCTCTTTTTCACCATGCCCAGAAGATTGGTCCCCGTCATGAGGTGTCACAGCTGGGAGGTGCGGACAGAAGACGTCCAACGTCTCGGAAAGCCTGGGCTCCTACCTGGCTCACCAAATTTGCTGGGGTGTGCCCCTTAATCATACCAACCCATGTAGGCCCACCACTTGAAGAATGAGTGCACGCTTCCTACATAAAGCAAGTTTATTGTACAATTATCTGGGGGGCAGTTAGATGGTACTGCAGGACCAAACTAACCCAAGTCTCAACAAACCACATCAGTTGACATCTTTCATACACTTCTGCAACAGTGAAGCTCTCCCAGATACTTTATTGCCATCCACCCCCAAAACATGATTGGACAAAAACCTCTTCAAAGAAATCCATATTTTCGAACTTCCTGCGTTTTCATTGGCCAGTTTTATCCTAATAGTAATCTTCAGATCATATTCATAACACAACTCTTCTTAGGATTTTTTCGTGATGGATCATGACATCAACACATAGTTAAACATTGGTATTGAAACATAATTCATTACAAGCAATAACTGGCCTAAGCTGTTTAAACCCTAAATCTTGATTTGCACATGGATCAGAAAAATATTCTCAGCTGGTAAGATGGATTTCTAAACTCTGAAGGCGAGCGTCCCCCAGATAGAATGATCCTCCCCACAATGAGAGACAATAATGGACTCTCCCAAGATGGGAATAAGGCTAGGACAAAGTGCGGGTGAGCTTAAATGGGAGTTTATCAATCAGAATAGGGCATGCAAAGGACTCTGCAAACTCCGAGAGCGCTCTGTCTGACAATAGCAAAGACAGGCGTATATATTTACAGAAAGCGTCATAAGAACCTACATGCTATAGGGGGCACAGGTTCATGGGGATTGGGTGGCGACGACTAACTATAGTTGCTGCTGCGATGTGGTTTGCCGTGGTCGGTGGACGTCACTGGTTACCCTCGTGGGCTGGGCTGGGCTGGGCCGGGCGGATCAGCTGGGCTCATCCAGACGGTGTTGTTGTGCCAGCCGTGACCAGTGTCAGTGATGAATGTCTTTTCTGACTTTCTGTCCTAAGGCCAAGCACACCGCAGTCATTCAACATTGCAATATTATCTTCTCCGATAAATCTTCCAATAGGTTATTCTACAGGTTAATGCAACACAGGAGGAATGCACCTAGAGTGGGGTCTTTTGGTGATACATCAATACATGGTTACCATCGTCCTGTTGACCGGGTATCATAGGTCGCAAGGTTGGGTCTCAGGGCATGGGATGGGCTGTCCGAGTTATCATGTCTTGTTAGAAGTCAATATGAATGTGTTCCTGTAGTGTTGCTATAATATTGGGTGTCCTAATTTTACAGGGGCCATTAACCTAAGGTGAGCCGGTGGGTCGTGGAGCCTAAGAAAGGGCACCTTTGGATTTGTGTTTTAAGGCCTGGGTTTACTGCTGGGTTGTAAATAATTCAGGCGGCAGGCCGTGGCCTTGGGTGCTGCGGGGGGATGTGAATGTTTGAAGCGGCTCCAGCGGAATTGGGGGAGGTGGAGCAGAGCAGCACAGGCCTCTGCTTTTTCGTCTGGCAGGCTTCAATGGGAGGAGGGGGGAATGGCCTTGCATATGCTCACAAAGGTATTTTCCTTGTGTGTTGCAGATTTAAGTGGAAGAGACATAAACATTCACATAATATACAATACTCATTGAGTCTTTTTAAAGCTTATGTTTTGACATTGTTAGTGCCTTTCACATGGCCATTTCAAACGCGTTACCTATACGCTAAGTATTTAACAACCACAACATTTTGTTACATTTTCTATACATGTGCGGTAAGCGAGGTAGTAGTAAGGTCGGTGGAGCATGCAGGAACAACCCACTAATAAGACTGATGGCAGTGACACATAGTGAGCTTGGACGTACATATGGTGCATTTTCGTGCACCACTTACATGAGATCCCAATAGGGTTGTATTTGCCTTCCTTTGCACTCTAGCAGCATTAGTTCAGTTATGGCATGGGACCTTGGGGTGCAGTCTTCTCGGCGAAACACATAACATGAAAAACCCCCCGGTCACTTTTACTATTTGCGCATAGCTACGGGGATGTGGGTACTTCATCCCGAATGTCATATAAGCACACATTCTGCCATCTTCATGGAGTTTACAGGTTTTTAGTCAGAAAGGTCGTGGAGAGAAAAGTTTCATCACAGGTGGTTTGTTCATTAGTATTTGGGGTCTCTGCTTTTGTCAGGGGACCATTTTACAGTTCTTTTCCACCCCGGCCCTGCTGGCCGGGTCATACTGGAAACAGCGATACACTGCAGCAGGAGAAATGTTACAGTGTTGGTATCTAACACTAGCTCATGTCCGACTGTTCGTGGGAACGGGCTCTCAGCGGATCTGCCAGAGAGCTGCGGCCACAGGGATAAGTGAAACTCTCCAAGGGTGGGGGCCGCGCTGTGGTGCACAGGGCTCAAACCATCGTTATTTTACAAAATGGTTTCCAGGGCCTAGCTAAATACAGCATGTTTGGTCAATGTCTTCAGCCAGTGTCCCACCCACTAGCTGGGCCCTGGTGGCAGAGGGAACCCCTGACGAGCCATGGACTTCACAGGGGAGAGAGGATGTAGGTGAGGGGGGTCTCTTGGACCAATCCTCCCATACAACTCTGACCTGTTGGGCAGAGGTTTAGGAGGCCACCCTAGTTTAGTGGAACAGGTGGAACCTTTCCGGACAAGTCAGACCAATCAAGGTAGCTTTGTGGCGGTCAAGACTAAGTCTCAGGAGGGGTGAGAGTGATCGGAAGCCCACAATGAGCACACACAGTAATGAGCCACAGATTACACTTAGACAGGTGTATATTAAAAATACATATACATTTATTATAGGCCTTATAAACAAACACATGTAAGCACGGTAATAAGAAACAATTACCACACAAGTGTATCACTAGATTCCATATATACAATTGCTTTTAGCCTAATGCAAGATGGGGGATCAAGAGCGAAAATGGTACCTCTTCAGGGGGCTTTAGCTGTTCAGGAAGGGGCTTGAGGTGATGAAGAATGAGGTTCCTTTATCCGAGGAGGGTCTACCCTTGCAGGTAGAGCGACATTCAATGTTCGAAAAAAGCTAGGAGCGTAGGCTATCCCAGCCAAGTGAGAATCTTTTAAGGGATTGTTGTGCGTAAAAAGGCGTTTGCTGTGCCAGGGGCCACCGGTAAGTGAAGCAAGTACTCACTGCCCCTCAGCACAGGTCAGACCAAACTTTGCCAGTTTAGTCGAGGTTGCTTGTAGGTTTGAGCTCTGCAGTTTCTTAGCAATCCAGCTTTCAGCGGCTGCAGGACCGGACGATCGTCCGTGACGGGACAGTATCCTTTTCTCAGCTCACGAAGAAGAGAGGAGGAACATTCCAATGCAGCAGGCTTCAGGATATAGGAGGGCAGATAGGTAAAGCACCTCCAGCGACTGCCCCAACAACGTAGTGATGTAGGAATCACAAAGGCTCATGGTGTGGCACACTCTCTTTGTTCGCGACCCAGAGGAGCTAGGACTAAGGAATGTGGCGGGAGAGGGCCCAGGACCATAAGTTTATGATTCCCCAAGTCTCGAGTCACAACTTGGGATGGCGGCGCTCCTATGCGAGACCCTGTGGTATAGATTTTTTCCAGTTCACTGGACGGCCCAGGAAAACTTCTGAGAAGGTGTCGGGGGGAAATTCTCCCGGGGCCGGCTGGGCCGTCCGCGGACCTACGGGCAGGGAGGCCCCAACTCCTCCCGCGTATCCCAAAAATGAGTATGAGGCACACGCAAGAAGCAAGGTGATTCTGCTGTTTATTAAACAAACGGCAGGGATGGGTCAAGGATCGTACGCGTCCGTCCTGACACACTCTCTCTCTTCGTGGGGCTCGCAGGCCCTTTTTACCTCGGTATGACGTGCTACTCGCGTCACCTGGGAAAGTTAGCAAAAAAACTATCGCCACTCTGGATTGGTTCCTCGAGTGGTAGGGTTAGTATAGCATACGTATAGAGAACGCTGTTAGTGGTTGAGGGTCAGTCAGGTGGTATACTTGGGTTGTCCCTTCAATTAGATACATGAAAATTGTTACATGAAGACCCCTGAGGATTGGCTAATGTTAATGGCGTCAGTGATAAGTGCCCCATGTTCTGATTGGTCCACTCGCGAGCCCCCCAGTCTGGGACCATCGCTGTTCCCAGCTCGCGGTGCACCTGTCATTTGCAACAATGTATAACTATGGGTATGTGCAGACAATGCGAGGATTTGTTCATATGCTGGAGGGCAGACTATTCCCACTACCGCAGATGTCCATTGAGTCGCTTAATTGTTGCTGCCTGTGTCTCAAAACGTGGGATCCAGGCGCCTCCTTCCTCCTGGGCCTGGCACCCTGTCAGGTTCGGCTTGGTCACGTGAGGAGAGACCGTGGTTAAGGCAGAATTCTGCACATTTAATATTGCATTTTCCACTGTGTGTCTGGCTTAGTTTGCAGGTGTGACCTTGGCTTCGGCTTGTGGCATGCGAGTTTGCAACATTGTGCCCTTGACTGTCTGTTCTCGCCGGGCTCATTCTGCAGGGTCAGCAATTGTACTCTTGCTCGTTCAATGTTCATGGAGGCTCTTGCTTGCGGCCTACTTGGGCCTGGTGCATAGGTGGGGATGTTTGATGTACGGCGCTTTAGGTTGTGGTATCATATTGCTTTATCCCCAGTATCATGTCTTTGTTATATTTCTCATTGCAATGCATGGGGTAGGAGAAGCGTCAGCAAGCATTTTAGATGAGTTCGTTGTGCGTCTTGCGTTTCTGCATTTTGAAAAAGCTATGTGAAAAATAATAAAGATGCGCGTCAGTGGGTGTGCCCGTCACCTACGTCATAGCACTGAATATGTTCTTCGTGTGGATTGGTGTGGGAGTGTCCAGTGTGCATGTTTGCACGGGTGTGCTGACCGTTGGCTAGGTCGTCATGGCATCTCTAACGATGTGTTCATTTACTGTTGAATGGTTCAGTCGAGTTCATCCATGCCGCAGGTGTCGGCATGAGCAGGGCAGGCTGGTGGGCAGGCTGGTGGGCACATCCGTATGTTCCTGTACCAGGGTATTTGGTCGTCTGGTAGATAGGCAAACTCCTCTCGTGGCGGGTGTCTGGGCCGCGATCCTCTAGGCCAGGGGCGTGAGGGGATTGGTGGGAGCCTTTTGTTCCATTCTCCCACTTCAGTCCCCCCTCTGGTCGACTTGTCGACCACAAACATATCCTTTTCCTTATCTCCTCTTACTCTCCATATTTTAGTTACTCCTCCCAAATCTCCATAGTGGTTGACATGGTCTTCAAATGACCAGTACATATATACACAGGTTCCTCCAGGTGTGCAGTATACCCATTTCCCTATGTAGCTCCTTGGGTTTCTTGGGTTTTCGAGCTTCACAGATGGTGGGTCCAGGTGGTTGGTGATGATCTGTTTGCGCAGTTTTTCTCTCTCTTTTATTATTGTGCCTGTGTGCTGGCCATCATCTGCCGGCATCAAGGGGTGCATACCAACCATTTCGATCATTTCGTCTGTGGTGCGTGCCTTCCGGGCCTTCCAAAATCTTATTATGATCAGTACAGCTCCAGCCAGTATTATGCATCCAACTATAATCTTCAGTCCGTCCGACAGCCAAGATGGCATCCATGACCATAACAGTGAAAACCAGCTGTCATCCTTCTTCACTCCTTTACTTTCATTCATCATTTTGGAGTGCATCTGGGCCAGTTGTGATACTGCTTCTGTCAGTGTACCATTGTCAGCATCGTTAGCAGGAATGAATGTGCAGCATGATTGTCCTATCTTTGCGCAGACTCCTCCTTCCATTGCTGTAAGGAGATCCAATACATATCTGTTCTGTAGTGCTACCATCCTCACTGCTCGCAGTTCCTCTTTTATTGCGTTGAATCCATTTACTGTAGAATTAATTGTCATCATTAGCTCCCATCGAGTTATCTGGAGCCATTTTGCGTTTGCGTAAGCTTGTAGTCCCGGATGTATTATTGACGAGAAGAACATTGCTGCTCTGCTGAATAGTCTGTGTTCTGGTGGGATTGAAGTGAGTGCTGTTTCCGACCTTCCCCATAGGTAATTTCCTGTCAGAGGTTCTCCTTGTCTTTTCTTTCTATTCAGGACATTGTTGGTGTTTTTGTTTTCGTTCTCTGGCCCCTTCTGAGGTTTTACAGATCTCTTCTTCCTCTTGTTTCCTTCATCCATTTTAGGGAAGTTCGCCATGTTCACATATTTCTGGGGCCCCACTAATGATGGTACATTAACGTGTACCATTGTGCATATACCGTTCCACAGAGGGGGCAGTGTGTGGTATGCCTTGCTTCCGCAAGCCCAATAATGGTCCATTAATACTGCTATTCCTGCTCCCCCGTCAGGTAACTCCATCACGCTTGCACAGTTGGTGTTGTATCCCACGTCCACTTCTCCTCTATGTTGGTAGCATATCTTAGGTGCAGACAGCGGCAGTATGCTTATTGGGTCTTCATCCTTCTCTATCCACGTCAGCATGGGTACGTACTTGACCCAAATCGTCCAACATCTGTTATTGTGTTCATTAATAGTTGTAATATTTTCTCTTGTTACCATGTTGCTGCCAATCACTCCTATGTCCTATTTGTTGTCCATGTACACCTTCCCGGTTATTGTTACCAGTGGTCTTTCCCAACATCCTTGTTTACCAGGAACTTCAGTGGCGTACCAGTCACATGGTAGGTATTGTAGTGTTACTTTCTTTGTCTCTCCCTTTTCAGGGCCACTTGTCATGTATCTGAATGCTTCAGCATGCAAACTGCTCTTGTGGTAACTCAAATAAGTCTTGAGGAAGTTGTTTTCGTATGGATATGTGTCTCGCGTTTTCCACACCAGGTTCAACACCGTCCCTTGAAATCTCCCTTTCGTTTGGAACAGTGGCAAGTATATTATACATGGTGCTGTTTTTTCATCTATTTCCGTGGCAACGAATGTTCGAGAAGCGCTCATGGTGTATGGGATCAATGAGCAGACGTAGCAGCTGTCTTCTGTTGTCTGCTTACCTATTTGGGTCATGTGTTGGTACCACATGTTGTTCGAGACGTGTGCTGAATCTGTTATGTAGTTATCAATACCTTTATTATCTGAGTATGTGCTGCTTTTAACTCTATTTCCCTTATGTGGAATCTTGCTAGTACCACCTGACGTGACACCTGTTGCAGCCGTGGGTGGGGGTATATTAGGTTTGGGTACAGCCAAAATATTGATAGCATAACTTTTCTGCCATACAGAGGCAGCCAAAAATCCGGTGATCATCAAAATCCCTATCATCTTTATTACAAAAGCTATTCTCACCGGCATCTTGCTCTTACCTTGCTGCAGTCCGGCAGCTTATTCTTGCGATGTTAAAGTTGCCCACCTGAAAATTCTCAATAGGCTTGTTATCAGTGTTAGTTGTTGTTTTTAAGCTCTCCCTATCAAGTAGTCGTTCAGTGCCCAGGCGAAGAGCTGTTCCCACGCCAATCTAAGCGATCTGTCTCTTAGGGCAGGCAAGTGTTGGTGAAGATGGGGCATTGATTGTTCTATGGCCAAGATAAATGCTGTGTAGTAGACACGTACCCTCCTTCTTTTTAGGTACTTTGGCCTTTTTATGTGATAGACAAATTGGTGTGATAGGGCTTCAGGGTAGTTATCGTCTGAGGGTAGCATCTACTCCTGGGCGATGAACTTTGTTAGTTATCTGTTTTCTTAGCAATACAATAATACGCGGTACCTGCATGTGCGGAAAAGGAAAAAGAGAACATTCAAGTGTTTACATGTGTATATGTGCAAGACAATGTCCGTCAATTGGGTGGTTACTGTAGTGGGTAGGGGGTCGATGGGCAGAGGGTTTGGGCTCAACTGGCGGAAGTCTCTTTACTCTTTGATCGTGTGACCATGGGGTGGGCGGTATAGGAATTACCAGTTTCAGTAGTTGTCTCTGGGGAATCTGGGGGGTGGCAGGGTATGGAGACACTTAGGTCGTCAGCTGTGGTAGAATTCTCTTCCTCCGTGGGTGACGCTGTCGTTGTTCTTCCAATGGCCCTGTCGGTGACGCTAGGGCAGGTCTGGAGTTTGCAGATCTTTACGTCGTGTAGGTGATTCCAAGCACGCTTGTCCTGCAACTTTACTGCTCTCGTAGATACCTCCTCTACAAGGTGGGGACCAGTGAAGCGTGGGCTGTTCCACTTTCTATTGAAATTGCGGAGTAGCACGTGGTCACCTTTAGCAATTCTGCACAGTTTTTCCTTTTCCGGTCCTTGGTCCTCGTCTTCTTGTTGGCAACTCTTAGACCCGCCCTGCGTGCGCTCGAGCTGTTGAGACACAAACACTACACAAGTAACCAAAGAAGACACATATTGGTACATTTCATCACCAAGAACAGTTGCAGTGTTTTCATAGTCTGTGAATGCCCTTGATGTTGGCGTTAGGGGAAGGCGCATTTGTCGTCCGGTCACCACCTCATGAGGAGTGAGGTGGTGGCCGGAGCATGGTCTATTCCTCAGCTCAAATAGAGCTAGCGGAAGGCAATACAACCAACTCTTCTTTGTTGTTTGCTGTATCTTTGCAATTGCCTCCTTCAGTAGGCCATTCAGGCGTTCGCATATACCGTTGGCCTGTGGGTGATATGCACATGCAAATTTATGCTTGATGTTCAGTAAGGATGTGATGTGCTGGAACATTTCATTAGCGAAATGCGGGCCATTATCCGACCGCAGTACCTCGCACACTCCCCACCTGGGGAAAACCTCCCTCACTAGAAATTTGGCTGCTCTAAATGCATCTGGATATGAGCAGGGTCCTGCCTCAATCCACCTGGAGAATGGGCATACCACTACAATCATATACCTATTTCCTTGACATACCTTGATCATATCAACTTAGTCAATATGGATGTGCAGGAAAGGTCCCTCTGGCCGGGGTATAGTACCTTTTATCACTTTCAGCGTGTGACCGGCCGTAAACTGTTGACATGTGAGACAATTGCTGATAAAATTTGTCACATGGGAATTTAACTCGGGACAGAACCAATCTTCCCTAATTCGTGCTGCAATAACTTCCTTGCCTGTGTGGGCTGGGTGGTGGAGTTGGCTCAGGGCGGTGTTCAATAGTTCCAATGGCTGTCATGATCTCTGCTTCCAAAAGGTCAGGGTTTTCATAATGCTTGGGTGGACTTACCTGCAGCAGACCATGCTGCTTACTTGCCTGCCAGTTGAGTCTCTGATCCTCTTCTGTTTGGAACTACTTTTCCTGTTGGGTGGGGCAGGAGCCACTCCCTAGATTCAGAACACTGGAACTCTTCTGGAAAGCAGGAACTCTTTTCTTACCTAGGCGTGGCTGTGGAAGGAGACACCTAAGCACTACAGGAGGCTATTTAAACCACACCCGATGGATGAATCTTGCTTTGCGTTATTCTGCATCCTCAGCAGCAGAACGCTCATCGTGTCTTCTGCATCTGATCCTGGGCCTAAGGAAAAAGGCTTACCATTCTGAATCCAGTCTTCAGCAACACCTATAAAGACAAGAAAGAACAGGTTAGCATTACGGTCTTCAGTGACAGCTCTTCACTTACCTGGTCTATCGGCTGTCACCAACGCCTCGCGCTGCATTCCGGCATCTGAAAGACAAAGGCTTACCTACTCTTCGTGCGCTCCGGAGGTCTTCACACTGCATTCCGGCATCTGAAAGACAAAAGCATACCAACTCTTCGCACGCTCCGGAGGCCTTCGGCGCTGCATCCCGCATCTGAAAGACAAAACAAGGTGCGTTTAAAGACATTGGGGAACTTTAATACTCACGTGCCATTACTCCTTTCCACATCTAACCCAGTGGGTATTCCGGCACCCTGCAGCCGCCCCGAACTTGTACCTGCAAAATAAAAAGACAGTTAGAGCGCATCATGAAGCAGGCAACAAGCGCTTACTTACGTGCTTCCAGGCGCTTCTATTCATCACACGGGCTCCATCTTCAACTCACTTCAGCCCGCCATCCGCCATCGCCGGAACCCTGCAAAACAAGAGACATCATTACTAAAGACTTTAAAGACATTAGAATTACTCGAAAATTACCGTTCGTGCAGTAAACGACGGACAGCAGTCCTCTGAAGTCAAGAGGCCTGCTCCCCTTATCCAGTGAAGAAACTGGTTACAGCACCCTGCCTCGAGGCAGATGGAGAGCACGGCGTTCACTTACCTAAGACATCTTACCCTTCGAGCCAGACATACAGTGCACAGAGGTCCAGCCCAAAGAGCCTGCCGTGTGTTACACATCACCTTTGAAGATACGGTATACGCCCAGTCAAGACCGGTGCCTCTACGGGAATCAGGTGAGCGTTACAATGGCATTACCATCTTTCCAGTGTTACCCTGGCGCCATAGTGCGTCAGTTGGTGACATTGTACATCCTCTTTTTACCCATATTTCTTTTTCTGCCATTGGTGCAGCCGCTTGTAACTCCATTATCTGTGTGGCTGGGAGATGGGTGTACCCTTCTCTTATCAACATCTCTTTAGCTATCCCCCTCCCTCTCCCTCTCTCTGACTCTGGGGGGTTCCATATCTCACCAAAATATGCGGCATACTTCGCATGTGCGTCTGCTGCTGCATTTCCTCGTGAGATATGATCTTCTCCATTAGTGTGTGCAGTACATTTGACCAAAGCTAATTCTTGGGGGTCATTTATTACTTCAATTAATTCAGCTAATAAGAGAGCATGTTGCACTGGGGTGCTGTCAGCTCTCCTAAACCCTCTTCTCCTCCATTTGGACAATCCTGAGTGGACCGTAGACGTGACATATGCGCTGTCAGAATAATTAGTTACTCTTTTGTGAAAGCTTTCCTTCAACGCCAAGATCAGTGCAACCAGTTCTGCTGCTTGAGCAGAGTAATGTTGTGGTAATTTTACGTATTTCACCGCCACATACACCGATTCCTCTGTCATTTTTACCACTGCTGCCCCAGTTCTCCTTATCCCATTACTTTGGTCTATTGTTGATGACCCATCAATGAACAAGAGCTCTCCTCAATTTAGCGCGTCCTCTTCAACTTTTCTACTACATGAGTACATTTCGGTAGTCTGCGTACAATCATGTGTATAGTCGCCTTCCTCAATCACTTCTGCTATAAACCTTGCAGGATTAACTGTACTGCATCTAACAATTGATAATTCTGGTCTAGATAAGATGATCTCATAACCTGACGCCCTCTGTGTGGTTAGTGTGGACTTAGGCTTGTTCAATATTGCAAATAGTGCATGTTCCACAAATAGTGTGGTTGGGCACCCCATTGTAATTGATGATGCTTTCTCTACTGCGAAGGCAGATGCGGCGAGACCTTGTTCGCAGGGGAAATGTCCTAACATTACAGGATCCAAGTGACCACTGTAAAATGCTACTGGTTTGTAACCCATGCTTGTTTTTTGAGCCAACACTGCTTTCATTACTGCTGCCAATATGGTCAGCATCTTCAATGAGTCCTCTCTGCATTGCTTTTCGCTTATGCTGCAAACTATTATATCGTCAACATACTGCAACACTGCTTTCCACTTCAATGTTTCCCAAGTCCATCTGTATTACTCTGTTGAAAATTGAGGGTGACTCGCAGTACCCTTGTGGCAATCTGGTGTGTTTCCATTTTGTGTTTCTGTACGTGAAGCTTGTTAGATCTTGTGAGTCTGGGTGCAGGGGTATTGGGAAAAAGGCATTTTTGAGGTCAATCACTGTAAATCGTGATGCCTCTGCTGGAATGCCACACAATATTGTGGCCGGGTTTGCTGCTATGGGGTATTCTGCTTCCACTATGTTGTTCAAGGGCCTGAGGTCCTGGATGAAGCGCCAAGACCCTCCTTTAGCTTTACGCACTGGATATACAGCTGTGTTACATGGTGATTCTGATGGTACCAATATGCCATTGTTTATAAGGGCCGTTATTGTTTCATATATGCCCTCATCTGCCTCTTTTGATAGTGGGTATTGCTTCACTCTAGGGAGTATTGCACCTTTTTTCAATTTTATTCTTACTCCCCCTATGCTCTTTATGCACCCACGTCATAGGGACTGGTAGTCCATAATGATGTTGGGACTTTTGCCATATCCTCCTCAAAGAAGGGAACTGGGGTGGATGTGGGTGCTTCAAGTGCCATTGCAATTTTCTGTGCCACTTGTTTGTATGTTACTCTTAGCCATATGTCTACACTCATCATAAATACCATTTCACCTTCTTCCTTTTCTTCTGAAAAGAGCTCCTCGTCTGACACCTGGGTGAGCCTGCATCCCTCTGCTAGGGCTATCACTGCCCTCCATGCTCTTCCTTCTCTGTCTTGGGCATGTACTGCGATGTAATCAGCAGTTGCTATAATGCTCTCCATGCTCACTGAAATCACCTTTCCTTCTGGTTCATTGGCTGGTGTTTCTGGTCTGAACAAATAGGCTGTTGGCCTCCTCCAGATCTTTCCTTCTATTCCTGGCATCCATGCAAATGCCATGTCTGTTCCGTACTGGAATAGTTCGCCATCTACTGGCTCTGCCCTAATCACTGTCTGACCACAATATGCTTGCATAATTTGTCGTGCAGTGAGCATGTTTATTCCTGGAGTGGAGCAAATTATGCCGTCCTCCGTAAAGGAGATCGTCATATTCAACCTTCTCATTATGTCTCTCCCCAGTATGTTTACTGGTGAGGCCCTAGAATATAAAAGCGGGACGGACATGTCATAATCCCCTATTGACAAGGGAATGTTATCAGTAAAGGGAACCAACCCCCTAGCCCCAGAGAATCCTTGGGTGTTCATGGCTTCACCTGACATCTTAAATTTACCTTCCCTTATGCAAGACCGGGTCGCCCCGGTGTCAACAAGGAATTACCATTTTTTGTCACCTATCGTTACCTCTATGCGTGGTTCCTCCGCACTATTAGGTGTTACCGACAGGATGGGACACACCAAGGCGGTCTGTGGGCTGTCCTATTGTGGATATAATGATTGACCACTTCCTGTGTAAGGGTTGTGTCCCAGGACCGTCACCCTTCTCAGTTGTGTTTGCTGTAGTTGTGTATTGGTAGAGGTTATTTTATGGTCTTGAATTTGGGCAGGTTGCTGTACTTGCTGCACTTGGTGTTGTTGTGTTATCGCTACCTGTTGTTGTGGTAGTGAATATGTCTGTGGCTGTTGTTGTGTTACTAGTTGTTGCTGCACACTTCCCGGTTGCAGCGCCTGCTGTTGTTGGGTGTCCTGCTGTTCTCTTGTAGGCCCTTGTTGTCCCTGTTCTCCCCATGATGGTGTGCCTGGTCTCATTCTACATGTGCGTGACATGTGCCCTAGTAATCCACAAATCCAACATACCGGCGGTTCCCTGTTCTGCCATGGAAAGCTCCCTGAATTGTCCTGGTATACTGGTTGCCCGGAGGGGTAGAAATTTCTGAATCCTCCCCCTTGCTGTTGTGTGTTATAGCCGTATCCCCTCCCCCTCATCATTCCTCCCCTTCCCCTGTTGTAATTATAATATCCAGCTCCTGGCGTTGAGTATCCTCCTCCCATGTTAGTCGTGTATGGTTGGGGTGGTGGCAGCTGTTGTGCTACAATCTGTGATGATTGTATTTGGGAGGGATCTTGTGCAGCCACTACTTGTGTGGTGTTTTGGGTCATTGTTGCAGGTGTAGTTATTAGTGCACCTTCCAACGTGTATTTAGTAAGTTTTTTCTGTACCAATTTAGCCTCTTCCGCTTTTCTATCCTCTTCCTTTTGTTTCATCTTTTCTTGCCATGTCCTGCAATGATGTACTATCGTCAGTTGTATTTCTGGCCATGCTTTTGTTTCCATCCCCACTACCTTCTTCAGTTGTTTCTGAACTGCTTCTGGGAGCCCTTGTATTAGTATATGATAAAATATTGCTGGTGTTTTGTCCCATTGTTCTCTAGTTTCCATACGCCTCTTCTCTTGAATTTCCTGGATATAATCAACAGGATCTTCGTTCTCCCGCATCTTGCGTGAGGCAATTGCTCCTATGTCTGATGTGTCTGGGTACTGTACCCTCAGCGCTTGCCATAATGCATGTCTGCAGTTTGTGAATGGTGCCCCATCGTGTGATGTGTTTGTTATTGTGACCCCGGGGAAGCCTGCTCTCTTCCAGATTTCATCTGCTGCATCCCCCAATATTGATATTAGAAGGCCCTTTACATCCCCCACTGCCAGATTCTGTCCTGCGGCGTGTTTTTCCATTTCATATATCCATTTTCCCGCACCTCCACTTAATGATGGGAGCCTGCACTTTATATTTTCCTTGTCTGCATGCTTCCAAGGGACGTATTGTGGTCTAACCCCTCCCCTCTCCAGAAGTGGCATTACGTTGTGTCCTGTTTGATCCCCTGGGTTCCACAAAATCGAGTCCGCGCACCCCTCCTCTTCGTCCGTGTCTTCTACATCGTCAATTGCGTCCATATTTCCCTTGCTCGTAACTGTTTCTCCTCCATCTCTTCCCCTTCTTTCATCATTTCCTTTATTTAATGTGGGCGTGTGTATTCGTTCTCCCTGCCTGCGCCCAGGGAGGTCTCTAAGCCTGCTTGCATAGGGTGTCAGTTCGTGGGGGAAGGGTGCGAGTTTAGATGGGCATGTTGCACGTAATGAGTGTGGGGTGGTGGAGCATGTTGGACGGGATGATGAGGGTGTAGCTGCACGTGTCTGCCTTCCCGCCATTCCTTGCTCTCCCCCTCACTTCCCTCCAGTTCTTCCTTTCTCCTGCAGGCCCATGGTGAGTCTCTATTTGTCCGGGTGATGTATAATTTATCTAGGCTTTCCCTTTCGCTATTTCTTCCTTCCTTCTCCATTCCTTCTTCTTCCTCACTACAAAAGTCATTCACGAATGGCAACCCCCAATCTGTCTTTTTCCCCCTAATCGTTACTGTTTTTAAGTCTATTTGATCCGTTCCTCCCGTTTCTTTTTTACCAATTGCTCCCCTTTGTGCTGATGTTGTTGCTACTTCTGTGTCTGTGTACATACCTCCTTACTTCACTCTCCCCTCTCCTATCTTCTCTTTCCCCTTCATTTTTCTCAGCTATTACTCTACCAATTTCCTCTCTTTTCTTTTTTAATTCCTCCATTACTTCACTACTCATCTTTTCCAATATCCTTTCATCTTCTTTCTTCCTTTCCCATCTCGCCTTTTCCCTTTCTAATATTCTCTCTATGATCCTCCCTTCTTTGTATTTCCTTGTCGTTTCTGATAGTAATCTCCTCTTCCAGATTTCCATTTCCTTTTCTTTCTCTTCTTCCTCTCTTTTCTTGTCACGCAGTGCTGCTCTGGATACCCTTTCTGCTACTGCCTTTACCCTTTCGGCTTCTCTCTTTTGCTCCTCAGTTCGTTCCCTCATTTTGTCCAACTCATTCTTACTTTCTTTCCTTTCCCGGGCTCTCTCTCTTTCCTCTCTCTCGAGCTGCTTGATCAGTGCATTCTGCTCATCCCTTAATTCTGCTAATCGTTCCTCCAAAATCTCTTCCTTTTGTCGTAACAGCTCTTCCTCCTTCCTTTTCCCCTCTTCCCCTTTCATTTCACTCTCCCTGGTATTATCCTCGTCCATTTTCCTTACTACCTCCTTCTCTTCTCCTGTTAAAGAACCTCGTAATTTTAATAGTACCTGCGCAGCTACCCACTCATCATGTCCTATTTCCGCGATCTGCTCTTCTCCAGTCCTCCCCTCCCCTGCGGGCATCTTCCTATGAGCTGATCCCGTCGTACTAGTCCGCTCCCCTCCCGTGTGGCCACCTGTAGCTGTATATGGTGGCGGGCTGTATGCCGGGTTCGAGTACCCCTCAGCCGCCCTTAATTGTTCTCTTGCTATTTGTCCTAGTTCTCTTAAAGGATACAACCCCCCTCCCTCCGTTTTCACTACCTTCGCTAGGGGTATATCGTCGCTCTGTTCCTTTTTTATTTAATTTTCGTTTGAGTTGTTACTCTTTTCTCCTCCCTCTTGTCCGTTCCCCGTGTTCTGTGTGCCTTCACTCTCTTTTTCCCCATTCTCTCCTTCCTCCTTAATCTCCTTTTCTTCTGTTGTTTCCCCCACAATGAACATTCCGTTTGGTCCTGGTCGGGACCCTTGGAACATCCTCCATAAGTTAAACACCTCCACGTGGTGTGTCAACTTCTTCCCCTTGTATGTGTTATGCAGATGGGTTAATAGTGAATGTTGGGTATATGGATCGAAACTGCCATTAGGCGGCCACGGTGTCATCAGTTTGTTGTCCGTCCCCTGTGTCCATTCTATGCTGTATTTGATCAGTTTCTCCCTATGGGGTGACAGTGTTTTACATATATGCTGCAGCGGGGTAGTGAGGGTGTTTCCCCACCCTCCCGATCCTGTCCCGTGTGACATAGTAGCACTTCAATTGTTATTCTCCCTCTATATAGTAGTGGTTATCTTGCTAATAGTGTACGCTATACAATTTCAGATCTTTACCTGGCCCCGTAATTTTGGGGACTTGCGATTGTCCGCTAAAACAAAATAGTAAAATATAGCATTTGCATTTGTATATTCTTTTCTTTCTTTTCTTCCTTTACCGAACACCTTTACGGCCCCCTGCGGCCGAGGCGCACGTAGCCCCCTGCGGCTGCGTGCCCCTTGTGACGTTCTTGTACAGCCGTCCCACTTTCTTTTACCCCTCCTCCTCTTTCTTCACTTGTCGTGGCCGGCGTTCTCCGTGCGCTGCTACGTCCCCCTTTTCACCTTACCCCGATCTACTCGTTACCGTTTATCTCCGTCTCCATTCCCTTACCATTATTCTCTTCCCCACCACTCTCCGTAAAATGCCTTGCGTTCGAGATATCCTATGAAACCCCTACTGGTGACGTCACCGATCTCTTCCAAAACTACTGGTAAGTTCTTTTCATGTTTTTTTTTTTTTTTAAAGGCCAAAATATGCTTGCAATCCACCCCCGTTAACCCCACAGCTGTCTTCTTGTCACGCCTGGAACAAGGTAATCAACAATATAATCGGACTGCGCACGCTGCGTCGCCTCGCGTGTGATACGCCCCTCGACAGGAGGGCTTAACAAGCCAATTATCTTCCGTATTAGGCAACCAGCTAGCTACCGCCTACAGGGAAACGTCATCTATCTATCGAGTTTCCTGCTCGATCAATAGGGATCCTCATCTACTCATTGATCAATAATCGCCAAATCGTAGGAAACCGTACACACACACACCCTTACACGTGGTCGCGACATAGGCCAATCAGGTTCTACGAGCGGCCGCACGTGATGTTTTCGTGCTCCGCCCCCTCCTCTTCCGTAACGTAGCAGACTGCTCTCGCACTTGTCCAGCTACCGTTCACTTCACCGTCAATTTATCAATCCTTCGCCGCGCACCTGTGTAACACCTCCCGTATTCTATTCCTCCCCCCTCCCTCACAATTTCACATTGCTTGTTGGGCGTGGCATACTCACCAAGTTCTCTTGATGCGGGGCCGCTCGACTGCGTGCACCCCTCCAAGCGGCTCACCACCTCCCCTCGTCTGGACCACGTCTGGACACTCGCCAACCGCGGGCGGGATACTTCTCAACCGGCTCCCGAAGGCCAATATCCGGATTGCGCTGTCCGGTCTTCTCGCAGTTCCGCGATGGTCCTGTAGTCCTCAAAAGGGGGCAGCGGCAGAGGGGGCCGCGCCGCCGGGCCTCCTCGCAACGGGAGCACTCGGAAAAAAATAAAATAAAAGCAGATCTTAAACAGATCTCAGCAGTGCCTCCAACTTGTCCGGGGGAAATTCTCCCGGGGCCGGCTGGGCCGTCCGCGGACCTCCGGGCAGGGAGGCCCCAACTCCTCCCGCGTATCCCAAAAATGAGTATGAGGCACACGCAAGAAGCAAGGTGATTCTGCTGTTTATTAAACAAACGGCAGGGATGGGTCAAGGATCGTACGCGTCCGTCCTGACACACTCTCTCTCTTCGTGGGGCTCGCAGGCCCTTTTTACCTCGGTATGACGCGCTACTCGCGTCACCTGGGAAAGTTAGCAAAAAACCTATCGCCACTCTGGATTGGTTCCTCGAGTGGTAGGGTTAGTATAGCATACGTATAGAGAACGCTGTTAGTGGTTGAGGGTCAGTCAGGTGGTATACTTGGGTTGTCCCTTCAATTAGATACATGAAAATTGTTACATGAAGACCCCTGAGGATTGGCTAATGTTAATGGCGTCAGTGATAAGTGCCCCATGTTCTGATTGGTCCACTCGCGAGCCCCCCAGTCTGGGACCATCGCTGTTCCCAGCTCGCGGTGCACCTGTCATTTGCAACAATGTATAACTATGGGTATGTGCAGACAAATCGAGGATTTGTTCATATGCTGGAGGGCAGACTACTCCCACTGCCGCAGATGTCCATTGAGTCGCTTAATTGTTGCTGCCTGTGTCTCAAAACGTGGGATCCAGGCGCCTCCTTCCTCCTGGGCCTGGCACCCTGTCAGGTTCGGCTTGGTCACGTGAGGAGAGACCATGGTTAAGGCAGAATTCTGCACATTTAATATTCATTTTCCACTGTGTGTCTGGCTTAGTTTGCAGGTGTGACCTTGGCTTCGGCTTGTGGCATGCGAGTTTGCAACATTGTGCCCTTGACTGTCTGTTCTCGCCGGGCTCATTCTGCAGGGTCAGCAATTGTACTCTTGCTCGTTCAATGTTCATGGAGGCTCTTGCTTGCGGCCTACTTGGGCCTGGTGCATAGGTGGGGATGTTTGATGTACGGCGCTTTAGGTTGTGGTATCATATTGCTTTATCCCCAGTATCATGTCCTCGTTATATTTCTCATTGCAATGCATGGGGTAGGAGAAGCGTCAGCAAGCATTTTAGATGAGTTTGTTGTGCGTCTTGCGTTTCTGCATTTTGAAAAAGCTATGTGAAAAATAATAAAGATGCGCGTCAGTGGGTGTGCCCGTCACCTACGTCATAGCACTGAATATGTTCTTCGTGTGGATTGGTGTGGGAGTGTCCAGTGTGCATGTTTGCACGGGTGTGCTGACCGTTGGCTAGGTCGTCATGGCATCTCTAACGATGTGTTCATTTACTGTTGAATGGTTCAGTCGAGTTCATCCATGCCGCAGGTGTCGGCATGAGCAGGGCAGGCTGGTGGGCAGGCTGGTGGGCACATCCGTATGTTCCTGTACCAGGGTATTTGGTCGTCTGGTAGATAGGCAAACTCCTCTCGTGGCGGGTGTCTTGGCCGCAAACCTCTAGGCCAGGGGCATGAGCCTTTTGTTCCATTCTCCCACTTCAAAGGCTCTTCCGGCAGGTAACCAGGAGGTGCCGAGAGTAGTTGTTCCCACTACTCCAAAGGGTTGAAGCACACTTGCGGCCTTCAGGATCGATGACAAAAGCAGGGATCCGATTGGGACAGCAACAGACACAGGGTGCCAAACCTTCCAGTGCGTCTCTTGCAGTTCCACAGGTCTGCTTCAGCATTTCAGAATACTTGGCTCCTTCTGTATTTCGGAGTGAACTTCAGTTGATCTACCTGGAATGGATGCAGAGTCCCTCTTATCCAAGATTCGGTTTGCGCTCAAATCTGGGATAACCAATGAAAGATCTGCTCTCTTGCATGCACGCCAGGTGTGAATTGGCCCACGGCGGTCTCAGTCATTCAGGCATAGCAGACATCCTGGCACCAGTAGTGTGGACTGAGACCAGACAGTCCCAGTCCTCGTCCTGGGAACAAGCAAACGTGGCAAGCAGGAGCCTGTGAATGATGCAGTTTTCCCAGGAGGCTGCATGCCCAAATAAGGAAGTCCTGGGTCAGCTCGATCTGGGTGAAGGTTACAGACAAGATGGCAAAAGGACAGAGCAAAAGACTTCGCCAGGGAACAAACGCGATATGGTACAATAACAAGAAGTAAAAATACCAATAAAGTAAACTGATGCTACCAGTTCTTCCTAGGCATACTTGTCTCACCACCAAAAATCCTTTCAGAGTGTCTAGGGCCATGAAATGCAAATACCCCTGTGTGCGGTACAGTAAGGTCCTTGGCGCACAGATAAAAAGTTGCCAAGAAATGGCAACATAGTCAAAGACTAAGGGAAACATAGTTTAGTACTGACAGTCTGAAGGACGTGTCAGTTTCCCCATAACAAATAAAAACGTCAGGTTAGGTCAGTCAAGCAAAACCAAAAAGTTTGGGGGGGTCCATAATATTATAAATTACACCTATGGAAATCTTTCCTAGCACTGGCGATATGAGGAAGGTTGGGTAAATGATTTCTCTTGAGTTAGTGATGCTATCTCATTCTCCAGCTCATTAGTCTCAGTGGAAAATTCTAATCTAAATACCCTGATGCTTTATCGCACATAGCACATCTGACAATACAATAGCAACTCCTGGTTTCTTATTAGTTAGCCCTGGGCATTGGCTCACCCTGTGTTTGACGGCTAGCTAAAATAAATAATGAAACCCCCTTTGTCACGCTCCCATTCATAAGGAAATTATCTTCTGCCATCTGGAATACTTATCAGACCAGAAAAATCATGCCTGGTTTCTGCAGCTGCTGACCGCGAAGGTGGTGAAATTACTCATTCACCTATCCCCTGCCCTCCGAAAACCTCACAAAGTCAGTTTTTAAAAAGCCATAGTACATTTTGCAAAAGAGGCTCAACTACTGTGTTTTTGATTCATTTGTAAAGAGCAGACTATATTTTTGATTCACGGGTTCCCCATGTATTGTATTTGTATCAATGTGCATGTATGTTTAATACCTGTTCTCTATTCCCAGTTCTCTTTCTTGCATGTGCATTGAAGCCCTCCCCATCTCTTAGTTTCCATGTATTTCAAAGCACCCCATGTGTATATTGTGTTCATGTTGGATTTGCGGGTTTTAACATTGTATCTCGCTACGTGCGTGCAGATCTAATATGTATTAATTCGAAATAACAGTGACACTAAAAGTAACATCCCATCCATAATTAACTGTGCTTGATACATATAGTATTGGAACATCACACCCAATTTGACGCCCTCATACTCATGGGGACCCTTCCTGACCACCCCAATTTTAGGGAACCAAAGATGGGAAGACCCCATAATGGGTTATAAACTACTGCATGGGGCATATCTTAGCCAGAAACATTATAGGTGTAATTGTAAGGAGATGTTTCAACCAGGAATGTGTGGAAGTGAAATAAAGTGAGCTGGATTAAAGGTAACTTCTGAGCAACAAAAGTTTGAAGGCCAGTAATGTTAACAATTTAATGGTCACTGTTGTCATCTAACTTTGCTCCTTCATTTATACTAATTTATGAAAACTAAGCAGAGCCAAAACTACGGTTTTGTCAAATGGCATATATGAGATTTTACAACCTGTCTTGTTTTTTTAACCTCATGCCATTTTGCTCTGCACACAATACAGAATACAAAGGTTTACTGTTACCAATATAAATTTAGATGTACAAGAACCGGATTTGCTAGAAGAAGGCATGTAGGCCGGGACTGGTGGAGTGCTTAACCGTTGACAGTTACCATGCTGACAGATCTACAGAAGGGAGAATCCATTCCAACAAAGCTTTAATTTTTTTTTTACATTTCAATTGTGTTGCTTTAGCCACAAAACTAGCTCAAAAGCAGTGTGCTCAGGGTGTGGGTAGCCAACATTTGGGCTCTTAAGAGTAGTGCAGTACTGTGAGTTGCGGTCTGGTCATCCATTGGAATTAGTCCTTGGTCCGGTGTTGTTGAAAAAGACATGTTTTGAAAGATTTGAGAAATTTGAGAATTGTGGGGGCATTCCGAGCTGACACCCTGATCAAGTTTCAGAAGGTGGGTGCGTGACAAGAGAAGGATTGTTTGAGGGTCCTCTCTTTGTGGACGAGTTGTGATTCAAGCTGGTTGGTCGATTTGCTGCATGAGGAGCATGTGCCACCAGATATGAGGAACCTTGCCACCAGGTATGCTTGTGCATTACTCCTGACTGCTTTGTAGATGATACATGCAGTCTTGACCAGTATCCTGGAGGAAGCCAATGTAGTTTGCATAGGACAGGGGTCAACATTACATGCACTCATAATAAGATGCTCTGCAGCATGGTGGACTGCTTTTAGGGGACCCAAGTGAACAGCTATGAGCTCCGTTAGGGGGGCATTTCCTCCATCGATGTGCAAGACCACAAGGGCCTGCACTGGGGTTCAGAAGTCCGGCAGTGGGATGAAGGGTTTGATTTTGCGATGGGTGGAGATTTGGGGCAAGGCCATTTTGACCTTCTTGGATATGTGTTTCTGGAAGGACAGGCTGCTGTTAATGGTGTAGCCTAAGGGTTTTGCCAAATCTGAGAGTTGCAGAGCAAACCCTTTTAGGTGCATATTATAGAGCCATTGGTGGACAAGTGGTTGTTTATCAGGGAGACCGAAGAGGACAAATTCAGTCTTCAATGAAGTGGGCAGTCGACATCCAGGACTGGGTGATGGCTAGCTAATTGCTGAGAAGACTGATGTCCTGTGGGCCTTTTATCCTCATTTACAGCTAATATTGTCCACGTATCGGTGGATGGATACATTGGGATCCTTGAGGATTGTGCCCAGAGGCTCTATGTAAAGGTTAAAAAAGGTTGGTGAGAGGATGAAAGAATGGAGCCTTTGGGGGCTCCACAGGAGACTGGGGGTTGGTTAGAATGCAATGTGTTCATGTGGACAGCCTGGTGTCTGCCCGAGAGGTAGGAGGTAAACCAATTCAGGACAGTGCCCAAGGATCCCATCCTGTCAGTGAGGAGGGAGAGGGGGAGGCGGTCATCAATGGTGTCGAATGCAGCCGAGAGGTAAAGGAGACATGATAAGAAGGGCATCATCCACCACCTGGATGGTGGCTGTCTCAATGCTACACTTGGACTGGAACCCTGACTCATAGTCGTTTAGGAGGTGTAGTTGTTCAATATTGGCCAGTAGTTGTGTAGCGATGACTTTTCCCGAGAATTTGCCAATAAACGGGAGGATCGTAATGGGATGGTAGTTGTCCAAGTTGTCTGGGTCTAAAGTCGGGTTTTCAAAAAACGTCATATGAGACCAGTCTTATGGGGGTCCGGGAATGACCTTTCTGTGAGGGAAGCATTAATGATGCTGAAGAGTTCATTGAGTGCCTGACCCTTTGAAGTGAGAAGGCCGGAGACCGGAAATTAAGTAAGTACTTTATTGATAAGGACCCTGCAGCAATACATACAACTTCAGCCACCCCTCCAAGCTCCAACCACCAACATTCCCACTCCAGAACCATGGCTAGAACAGCATGAGTTTGCATGTGCCCACTACAACACACCCCCTCTTCCCTAAACCAAAAGCCAAAAGTGAGACAGTCCAAGAAAGAGGGAAAGAAGAAAACAAAGAGAGGAAAGGAAGAACAGAGAGAAAAACCAGGAAATCAATATGATGAGAACAATAACAATAAACTAAGAAAATACATAGGCAAAGAAAACATGTAATGATCTCAAAGATATATGATAACTGAGACAGCAGCACACTACCTGAGATAATCTTTCATCCACACCAGCTCGGTCCTCTTACTTCCTTGACCACCACCACCAGAACAAACCGCACCCTCCTCCAGACCTGTGCTAGGAGCAACCCCTTCCCCAGCACTATGGCACCTCCACCCACAGTACCTGCACTCCCCTCACTCAGTCCCCAACTTCCATCCAAATCTCCACACAGATCTTTAGGTGAGCCACTGCCTATTCTGCACCAGCTGATCAATGGCAACCATCCTGTCAAAATACCAACTGGAACCATCCTCCACCCCCACCTCCGATTTTAAGGAAATAAGGATACCCCCTGCACCACTAAAATTGCTAAATCCCAAACCCTGGATAGCGGGGGACACCCGCGCAGCCCCCGCTCTCCAGAGTTGCTATTTATCAATCTATGCCGTCAAATTGGCCTGAAGGCCAAATCACCCATATGAAATTCGACCATTTCATTGGTCAAATAGGCTAAAACCAGTCCTGCGACAGGTCAAGCAAAATTCTGCGCATATTCGAAAGTCTTTGATTTTTATGAAATAGAGAAAGTTTGGAAAAGTACGTGAATTTGGTCCAAGCCCAGCAGAGGGAGACCAATAGAAGGTTTTGTGTTAAAGTAGGTCTGAGCCCGGCAGAGGGGGACGCAAGGTCAATTGAAAATCACCCAATAAATTGTACATGAGAATCCTGAGGAGAAAGGAACTTTTGAATGTTTGTTTGTCGTATCAGGTCCTCTGAAGTAAGAGACTTTGAATGGCAAAGAGACTTTGGCACAGAAGGCTCTGATACTGAGATTTGAACTACAGCCTTGTGCTAGAGAAGCTAGAGACTGTGCTGAACTCGAGTATGCCGCCTTGTCCTGTGCTGAAAATGTGGGCAAGGGACCCCAAGGGCTTGAATATCCTGACATATCATTTCTTGAACACTTTTCTTTTGCATAACGTTGTTTCCCACACTATTTGTATTTAGAAGTAAGGATGGTCAATAGGTTTATAATGATAGGTCCTTTTATTTGGACAAGACACCACTAGGACTACATTATTATTATGTGATGGTCATAGCTTGCTCCCTTCTTTAGATTTAGGATTAGATAGGCGTTTTCCAAACCCAATTGAAGTTCAATAAACACCCTTGAACTGTGATCACTTGTGTCTGTCTTACTGTTTGATACCATGCCTTCCTTACATGATCCACTTCACCTCTGGCCGCCTCGAGAAGTAGTCAACCAACACAATCAAGATCTTATTCTCTCTTCCTAAAATCTCATACGGCCTTAAAATGTCAATCGCCACCCGTGACCAGGCACTCACAGGTAACGGCACTGATGACAGTTCCTGCCTGTGCTATTTCAACACCTTATCACGATTCTGGCACTCTATGCACTCTCTAATAATTCTCTCAATCATCACGTCCCTTGCAGGCCACCAGTATTTCTCTCTTAATTTCCTTTTGGTGCATGTAACACCCAAGTGCCCCTCATGAGCTTTGTTAACCAACTTTTCCCTGAAGCACACAGGCACCACCAGTACTCCTCCCCTCGTATGTAGATCATCTTCCAGTGTGAGCTGGTCCCTGACCTCCCGGAAACCCCTTAACTCATCACTGATATCCCCCTTGACTGGCCACCCAGATCTCGTCCACTCTACCACCTTGCTGATGATACAATCCTCCTCCACACTCTTCCTCCAATACTCCTTCTTGATGATGTCATATTCGTCCACAAACACCTCCCCCAGAAAATTCAGCATTTCCTCCTCTCCTTCAACTGACACTTGATTGCTAGCGTCCTCCACCTCCAAGTGCGCCCTTGACAAGACATCAGCAACATGATTGAGCATCCAAGGCATGTACTCCACCCTGAAGTCATACTCCTGCACTCTCAAACACATTCTGGCAATCCTGGCAATCCTGGGAGTATCCTTCAACATACCCTTGACCATGAGCACTTCCACCAAAGGCTTGTGATCCATCCTAACAATACATTTCCATCCCCACACATACCTCCTGAAATACTCAATTCCCCACACACACACCAGTAACTTTCTTTCAGTAACTGAGTACATGCTCTCACATTCGGAGAAATCCCTGGACGCATGACATATTGTTCTTTCCTCCCTCCCAGCACCATGCAAAAGCACAGCACCCAACCCTTTCACACTTGCATCTACTGTGATAATATTCTCCTCCTCCAACTTGAAACTCCTAAGATTTTTGGCATTGCGAATAGCCCTCTTGATCAACTCCAAGGCCTCTTGACACTCAGCGTCCCACACAAACTCCACTCTCTTCCTCTACAATCTCGGCTTAGATAACTCAGCAAAATCCTTCACACATGTATTGCAAAAAACTCTGCAAGGCCTAGAAATGCCCTCACCTCATCCTTATTACTGGGTATCAGTGTTTCTCTTACTGTTTGCATGGTGTCCACCTCGGGACAATACCTCTTGCCACTCACCACATGCCCAAGATATTCTTCCTCATTCTTTCTGACCCGACTCTTATTCCTCTCAATTGTCAAGCCCTTATCTCTTAACTTGCTTAAAACTTCATACAGCTTTTTGTAATGTTTAACAGTTTTACCGTAAATCAGAATATCGGCTTGATACACAAGTGTACCCTCCACCCCTCGAAGAATCCTGTTCATCACCCATTGAAAGAAACAGAACAGGCCAAAAGGCGTGATGAACGTGGTCAACAAATGGCAATCTTTGGTGAGTGGTATCTCATGATATGTTGCAGACAGGTCCAGACTCGTAAACATCCCAATCAAAGGCGGGGATACTTGTCTGCAAGAATGTTCTTGTTAACTGCTCTGAGATCAACACACATCCTGGGTTTGCCGTTCTTCTTATGTGTCACCACTATGGGGCTGACCCATTCCACTGTTTCAACTCTTCTGATTATCCCCTTCTCCAGAAGCCTCTACAGTTTAGACTCAACTTCACCCATAATTGGACATCGGACTTTGGGCCTCATTACGAGGAAGGTGGTAAGAGGTTAACGGTGCCAGTAAAGGTGCCAGAGCCATTAACCCCTTACCGCCCCATTACGAGGTCCGCTCGAGGACCCGCTCAGGACGTCTGGTTTTACCAGATGGCCTAAGCAGGTCCCGCGAGCAGCCCCGCATGCTAACAACGGGCCCGTCATTAACGGGCCCGTTGTTAGCATGCTCCCTATTCCCATTGAGCCCTACAGGGACTCATATGTGAATGGGTATGGACCGGGTCCGGGTTCCCTAAATGGGGAAATACCGGGCCCTCCAAGGTTGGAATGGCCCGGTATTTCCCCTTTCAGGGAACCCGGACCAGGGTTTGGGGGTAGCCATGCCCTTATTAAGGGAATGTTTACCACCAAACTCGTAATGAGGCCCAATGTTTTAATTTGTGACTCACAGGCTTAGACCCAGGCATCAACACAATCCTGTGAGAGAATCCTCGTAGTCACCCCACCTCCACAGTAAACACCTCGGGGAACTGCTCTTCATCAGTGGCACATCTTTGCACCAACAACACTGGCTCAGCACTCCTGGGATCCAGTCAAATCCCAAGAGCTGCATGATCCCTTTAGCCCAGAATGTCCATGTCTTTCTTTGTCACGTAAACGCTGACCACTGCTAACCTTCCCTTGTATTCAATGTTGCATTGAAACATCCTTATGACGGCAATCTTGGAGCCTTCATAAACTCCGGGATCCTTGACATTGAAGCGTTTGAGTGAAACATTCAGCCTGGCCTCCTGCAGTTTCCTCCACCTGCATTCTGACAAAATCGAGTAGGGTGAACAACTGCCCACCATTACTTTCACAGAGAAACCTTCAATCCTGACCTTGCAACTAGGACACTTCATATGAGAATAGTCCTCTGCGATTGATCGCAATGTTCATTGTGGGTGCGTAATGTGCATCCAACTGGAAGAGAGCTTATTGGTAAGCCTCAACATCACCTGCCCCTTGAGCAGCAGTCAAAGGTGGTAATTCCCTGTATTTCATTTGACCTTCATTCCCCAGATAGTGCAGCAGCAACATCTTCTTCATTGGTGACATCGCCTCACATTTAACTGCCAGGGCTAGAGAGACCGAGCTCCTCAGTCCAAGTATGCCCTCTTGTGTGCAAAATCCCTACTACCAAAGTCTTTGCCACAGAGTTGGGACATACTGCAACCAGAACCCTCTGTCTTCCACAGCTAAGATGAGGGAGAGTAGTGTCGAGCAATGAAGATCAGCTGCTGGCTGTTTATCTGGTTGCCTTCGGTAACCAAAATGGCTGCCACGCTCACCTTGAGCAAATTATGTCTGCACTGCAGCGCAAGGTGCGCTCAAGCTTGTGCTGCTTGAAACCAGGGCCTGATCCTTAGCCACTCTGGCAAAAGGGACGTTTCCCCTCAGCCTCCAAAGAGCCACGGGGTCCTCGGTGGTGCCCATGAACACCACCCCCTGTCTTCCTCATTGATCCTTTGCTCCTTGCTCCGGACCCCTTCAAAGAGCACATATGGGACAGACAAAATTAAGTGGCGAGGTCGGAGACAGGAAACAAAGTAAGTACTTTATTGATAAGGAACCCACAGCGGTACATACAACTCCGGGCACCCCTCCAAGCTCCAACAGCCCTGCAGAGTTCCAATTCCAGAACCCTGGCTAGAACAGCATGAGCCTGCATGAGCCCACTACAACAACCTTCAATTGATTAAGGATAGCGGCTGGGATGATATCATCAGAGTAGGAAGTAGGTTTGAGGGAGGAAATTGTTTGTAGGATGGGTGAGAAAGAGAAGTCAATTCAGTCCAGTAGGGCATTGTGCATATTAAGATGCAAGGAGGGGCTAATGCTGTGGAAGGTTGGTTCAATGAAGTTTCAGATTTTGTCTATTTTTTCAATAAAAAAGTTGCTAAAGTAGTCACATTTTCCATGAGTTGCTGGCACTTCGAGGTCAGATGACAGTTTGGTACAATGCTTCACTACTTCAAAGAAGGCTTTGCTCCTGTTAGAGGCTGCTGCAATGGTGGTGGAGTAGTAGGCATCTTTGGCCTCTGTAATCAGAATCCTGCGATTCCCACTCAGAGATTTGAGGCTGGTGAGATTTCCAGGGTTACGTTTTTTGCACCACAGTTTCTCTCTGATTGAGCGTTTCTTGAAGCGAGCTCAGAAGTGTACCAAGGGGCAGATGCTTTCATCTTAGCGCAGCTGGTTTTTTATGAAGACCTGAGTGTCCACCTGTTTGAAAGCAGAGCTGTTGAATAATTCTAGGAGGAGCAAGATATTCACTGTGGTGGGGAAGTCTGCAAAGTTTTCTTCTAACTCATTGACTGGGAAGGTTTTGATTGAGCCATGCTGAATGAGAGGGCGTTTAGTCTGAGCTTTATCTGCTGTAGTTGAGTGGGTAATTGAAGGTTGGATGGCGGCGGGGTCAGCCCAGTCGAGTGGGACAGGGCATGTGCAGCTGATGAGGGGGGATGATGTAATGACTAACTCTAGGGTGTTGCCTTTGTTTTGCGTGAGGAGAGCACAATTTGCTTAAGGTCCCTGGATCCGGTCAGTGCGAAAAGCGTGCTTTGAGTGTAATTGTCAGAGTGAGACTCAGGGATGGTTAAATCTCAGAGAAAGACATTATTAGTGTGTGCCAATGTGGCAAGTTGGAGATGTTGGTAATTAAAGGGTCATGAGTGATTAGAATGAGCTTGTTCTAGGAGAGGGGATGGTGAGGCATGGCTGATCGCTCCTGTGGATGATTTCCACTCCACCTCCTGCCCTTGCTTGCCGGTCGTCATGTCAGATGCAGTAGCCTGGGGTAGGAGTGTAGAGGAGGAGCTGGATTCCTCTACCAGAAGTCCCACCACTAAATTGCCTATATGTTGGGAACCAGAGATTGCGACACGTTCAGCACCAGTAATGATACCTATAACACAAAAAGCCTTTGAGATAAGGTATCCATTGAGAAGACCATGTCTGATGTATTCACAAAGAGCTGACGGATTCCTTGGGCAGATCCCTGAAGACGCGTGAAGATGAGTGAAAGAGAAGATTGGTGACGTCACAATGAGGTGAAGACGACGCACCAAAAGAGATGCCAAGGAAGAGAATGAACAGACTGTATAGAATCTGATAACGACATAAATAAATCAAGTAATCTTTCATGTGCGGAATGAAGATTGCATGTGGAAAAAGCACTGAAGAAAATGCAAGCTGTTTTATAACTGTACAGATGCTGAAACGCAAGTAGACTAAGTAATCATAAAGGCTGCCTATACGTAGTGAATAGACTGCAGGCGGTGCCGCTATTATATAGAATCTGGATATTCGATGTCGCACTTTAGTAAGCCGTGACCCGTGAAGAAAAGGGCTGAAAGTGTGGCACAGTAGGAATAACAGCTGAAGATTGAGGAAGAATCTAGCAGACTGTCTGGCCCAGTGTCAAGGGTTGGGGCAGCCAAGAACTGGTTTTCTATCTCTAAAGATACAAAGGATGTGAGAAGCAAGATGAGCCCCTGTTCAGGTGCGAAGGAAAGATGCCATGAGTGCCAAGTTTAATTCATTTTAATATTGTTAAATACAGAAAAGGAGCTAAAACACAGATTCCTGTCCCATGGGGTAGATGGAAACAGAACTTGGGCAAGCTACACCAATACTGAAAATAAGAACGCGCTCACATTCCCTTCTATTCTCAGGCACAGTGATACTTTGCAAGGCCGAGTTCGAAGACATTTAAATAGGCAGAAGGCATGAGCGAGGATGGATGACGGGCTAATTGGGTGGGAAGGCATGGTCAAGTCCACCCACTGACACCTGGGGTAGCAGCTTGCATGCTGCTAGCAAGTCGAATATTCCAGAAGGGTACAAGCGTGCCAACCAATTATAGAGTGCAAACAAAGGGGGGTCTGGGAATCTCTCTACCAGCACGAACACAGCCCAATGAATGACCTGTTCTTGGGTGAATAACCCCTGGGAGAGACTCTACCAAGTCTTTAGCTCACTGTCCTTTTCACAGAGAAGAAATTTCCCCGCATGTCAGCCTTTGTCCTGCCCAGGGGCAGTCCAGCGCCGAAATGCTAGGCAATTCTCCTCTGAACAAGAGTACCATCAGTAACCCCATACACGTGTTTCAGCCTTGTTGGGCATCATCAGTGAGGTGAAACTGTTGCCTCTCTAGGAACAGTGAGCAAGGGGTCCACGTCTGGATTGCCCTGTTAACTTAGGGTGAAACCCAAAGTTAATGTATGCAAACAAAGGGGGGTCTAGGAATCTCTCTACCAGCACGAACACAGCCCAATGAATGACCTGTTCTTGGGTGAATAACCTCTGGGAGAGACTCTACCAAGTCTTTAGCTCACTGTCCTTTTCACAGAGAAGAAATTTCCCCGCATGTCAGCCTTTGTCCTGCCCAGGGGCAGTCCAGCGCCGAAATGCTAGGCAATTCTCCTCTGAACAAGAGTACCATCAGTAACCCCATACACGTGTTTCAGCCTTGTTGGGCATCATCAGTGAGGTGAAACTGTTGCCTCTCTAGGAACAGTGAGCAAGGGGTCCACGTCTGGATTGCCCTGTTAACTTAGGGTGAAACCCAAAGTTAATGTATGCAAACAAAGGGGGGTCTGGGAATCTCTCTACCAGCACGAACACAGCCCAATGAATGACCTGTTCTTGGGTGAATAACCCCTGGGAGAGACTCTACCAAGTCTTTAGCTCACTGTCCTTTTCACAGAGAAGAAATTTCCCCGCATGTCAGCCTTTGTCCTGCCCAGGGGCAGTCCAGCGCCGAAATGCTAGGCAATTCTCCTCTGAACAAGAGTACCATCAGTAACCCCATACACGTGTTTCAGCCTTGTTGGGCATCATCAGTGAGGTGAAACTGTTGCCTCTCTAGGAACAGTGAGCAAGGGGTCCACGTCTGGATTGCCCTGTTAACTTAGGGTGAAACCCAAAGTTAATGTATGCAAACAAAGGGGGGTCTGGGAATCTCTCTACCAGCACGAACACAGCCCAATGAATGACCTGTTCTTGGGTGAATAACCCCTGGGAGAGACTCTACCAAGTCTTTAGCTCACTGTCCTTTTCACAGAGAAGAAATTTCCCCGCATGTCAGCCTTTGTCCTGCCCAGGGGCAGTCCAGCGCCGAAATGCTAGGCAATTCTCCTCTGAACAAGAGTACCATCAGTAACCCCATACACGTGTTTCAGCCTTGTTGGGCATCATCAGTGAGGTGAAACTGTTGCCTCTCTAGGAACAGTGAGCAAGGGGTCCACGTCTGGATTGCCCTGTTAACTTAGGGTGAAACCCAAAGTTAATGTATGCAAACAAAGGGGGGTCTGGGAATCTCTCTACCAGCACGAACACAGCCCAATGAATGACCTGTTCTTGGGTGAATAACCCCTGGGAGAGACTCTACCAAGTCTTTAGCTCACTGTCCTTTTCACAGAGAAGAAATTTCCCCGCATGTCAGCCTTTGTCCTGCCCAGGGGCAGTCCAGCGCCGAAATGCTAGGCAATTCTCCTCTGAACAAGAGTACCATCAGTAACCCCATACACGTGTTTCAGCCTTGTTGGGCATCATCAGTGAGGTGAAACTGTTGCCTCTCTAGGAACAGTGAGCAAGGGGTCCACGTCTGGATTGCCCTGTTAACTTAGGGTGAAACCCAAAGTTAATGTATGCAAACAAAGGGGGGTCTGGGAATCTCTCTACCAGCACGAACACAGCCCAATGAATGACCTGTTCTTGGGTGAATAACCCCTGGGAGAGACTCTACCAAGTCTTTAGCTCACTGTCCTTTTCACAGAGAAGAAATTTCCCCGCATGTCAGCCTTTGTCCTGCCCAGGGGCAGTCCAGCGCCGAAATGCTAGGCAATTCTCCCCGTGAAGAAAAGGGCTGAAAGTGTGGCGCAGTAGGAACAACAGCTGAAAATTGAGGAAGAATCTAGCAGACTGTCTGGCCCAGTGTCAAGGGTTGGGGCAGCCAAGAACTGGTTTTCTATCTCTAAAGATACAAAGGATGTGAGAAGTAAGACATAGGACTGTATTCGTTAAAGGAACTTAAAATGGCAACCGGATATAGTAATCCGATATATGAACCGCCTGCTTATAGCAGTGACGATAGTCCAGAAGAGAAAGGAGGAGATCTTTAAGATCATGCAGAACAAAGAGGAAAAAGTGAGCGATCGAATGTAGCAACAGACATAGAACGAGAGATTAAGATATGGAAAGGAGAGAAGGATAAATCTGACGCGGTAACGCTCCTACAGAACAAATGGATGGGAGGAAAGATATTACTCAAGCTAGATGGGAAAATAATTGAGGAAGTTAGGCAAAGAGAAGATCAAGACAAACACGACAGAAAGGATAAGGAACGAGAAAAGATAATGAACACGAGAGAAAAAGCAGACAGAGACGAGAACAGATTTATCAGGAAGAGCAGCAAAAGAAGGAAGAAAGGGCAGAGGAGCAAAGAAGGTATGGTAACAGGCAGAGAGCAATCAAAGAATGGCTTAGGCAAGAAAGGAAGAGAGAAGAGGAGGTGCACAGAAATTAAGGGATAAAGGATGGAAAGACGAAGGGAAGAGCAAGAGCGAAGAGCGAACGAAAGAAGAGAGGAGAAAGGGCAAGAAGAGGAAAAATTAAGAGAATTAGATGAGGAGTTGGCTCGAAAAAGGAGACAGCGGGAGCGTGATATTGATTGCATTCAGAAGGAGTTAATGGAACCGAGTTCAGTAATACAATGGGGAAATATAGAGGAGTTTCTTCCGTGAAAGGAGGCAACACCAGGGCCATCTAGAGTAGCACTAGAAGATTTTAATGTAGGGAGCATCGGAGATAGGATTGATAAAGCCTATCAAGATTGAAGAGAAAGTAGCAAATCGGGAAACCGACGGAAGGGAGATCGACCCCTGGTCTTCCAATCACAAAGTGAAGAAAGAGTCCCATTTAGTCTCGAGCATAGACCCTTTTCTTTAGACCAGTTGGCCTTAGGTAAGGGCCAAGGGAGTGAGAGCCATACTAGTAGGGGACTAGATATGTTAGATGAAGTGAGGGAAACCTTCCGTGCGGAGGAGGGAGGAAATGCATGCGGCCCTAGGGACGCCTGCAGGCAGACAAGGAAGTAAGATGGTCTGATTTAAAGTAGCCTAAGGATAGGATGCCAGATCCTATAGTATATCCTGAGCATCCTAGACGACGATCGCATAGTGAGAAGGGAGAGTCACTGCCATATGTGAGCAGGCTTAGATCATTGCAAGGTAGAAGTTGATTAGGAACCATTGCCCCTACTATGGATAGGCAAATGATGGGAGCCGATTGCGGTTTGGGGTTCATGCAGTTCCCTTTATTGGAGAAAGGAGGAGCAAGACCACAGTATATTCTGTGGCCACAAATGGATAAGGATAATTTAAGATGCAAACTCCCTAGTTTAACGGCGGGCGCAGGACAATGGATTTATGATTTTGAAAAGATGACAGGGGGAAATACTCTGGCAATAGGGGACATTAAGGGTCTCCTAGCAGCCATTCTTGGGGAAAGAGCTGATGAGACATTTGGATGAGAGCAGGGTATTCGAGTGCACGCACAGAACACAGCACACAACGGAGCGCCATACAATAATTGTAGAGCAGATGTCTGGAGAGCTCTCAGGGTGCAGTATCCTGATACTTCAGACATGGGTGCAATTATGACACGTAAGATGAAAGAAGACAAGGATCTGCTTGCTTTTATTCAAGACATTCAAGAATGTTGAACTCTTGAAACTCGCGAGCCGTGGGGAAAAACAGTGGCAGTATTTTACCACATTTTATGTCAGGGGTTGCCGAACAGGTACAGAGGCAACTCAAGAAACTAGTGGGAATGGAAGAAAAACCATGGGCAGAGATACAGTTGACTATAGTGCATCACTGTCAGCTATTAAAGGAGAAAAACAGGAAGAGGGAAGATGTTAGAAAACTTGAGGAAGCCAAGTTAGTACAGAAGAAATTGTCAAAATATGCCATAGAAGGGACAGTATTGACAAGTGGAGAAGGACTGGGAATGCAGCAAGCAGTGGGTACATTGCAGGCGAGTAATCAGCACCCGATGGACCAAGGAGGGAATGGATTTGTTCCACGAGGCAGAGAAGTGGGCTACAGAGGAAGGCATAGTTTTCAGAATAATCTAACATCTAAGTGGTTTACAGAATATGCAGAACGATAATCAGAATGCACAAGGAGGATTTAACCAAGGGGGACTAGTCAGAAGGGCATGCTTTGTTTGCTATTTTGGAGAAACATAAGGGTACATTGACATTGCAGAGAGCTTCTGCGTATGAGGTGATTATATCAAATCCAGAGATTAAAATAGTCAGATGTAAAATAGTGAACCCTGCCACGTTTGTAGCTAAGCCTGTGGCAGAGGGCGAACATCTGCATGATTGTGCAAACTACAAGGAGTTCTATGATGACATACCGCGTGTAAAAGAGAATGCGTTAGCGGGGGAGATTCTCTTTATTGATGGAGCTTCAAAAATCGAGCAAACTAGTGGAGAAAGACATTCTGGCGCAGCTGTAGTGAGACATAGTGCAAATGGTGAATTTTAGATTATGACGACGGCAAGACTACCATCTCGCTTTTCTGCGCAAGCAGCCGAATTGGTGGCACTTATTGTCAAGCTCGAAAGTCATGCAGATCAGGAAGTGATGGTGTACAGTGACTCTGCCTATGTGACATCAACCGTACACACAGGGCTAGCATGTTGGAAAAGGAGGGTCTACCTCCAGGCGGACAGTACCCCAGTGCAACATGCAGCATTATTGGACAGGCTGTCACAAGTCTCTCCCCTTCTCACCTGTTTTTCCTGTTTGCTTGCGACCTTCTTTGGTGGTTTCTTTACCACGGATCGGGATCTGCATAAGGCCGTGTGCGGGTCTTCGGATTCCAGCGTGAGAATGATATCTCAACTCCAGGATATGTTCAGATGTCCAGCACGGAAACAGGAAGGAACAATGTCCGTGCTCTGAGGCACGGAAGGCCGTGACTCGAGCGCAGGTGAAAATCCAGGAAGCTCAGAGCTAAGTTTGAGGAAAGGAAGGAAAGGAGGAGGATTCAAGGAACCGGGGGACAGGATTTAGGAAAAAGCCCCGAGTGAACTCCGGCAACACACGTCCAACTACAGCGAGCGGTAGCGTTGAAACGCGCAGAGCCACTGGGGCTTGTCAGTTTGGTAGTGCGCCAAGCGTGGAGCGCAAGGACTGGCAAGCTGCGTTCTGTATTGGGCGGCCATGTTGGGAGGAATACTGCATTCAGTCCTCTATGAGTCAGGGCCACAAGTCCAGAATGGACGCAGGCGACGGTTCATGACAGTATGCCTTCTCTAGAGCTCCTCTGGGTTTGCCAGGATGGATAAGATGGTATCTTCGAATCAGCCTGGGGCCATTCATGTTTGACATGGGTTCCCAGGTGCGCTCACTAGGAGGATACCCTTTCCATTCAGCCAAATATTGTAGTTGACCACGGTGGTACTTAGAGTCACAAATTCTGGAGACCTCATATTCGAGTTGGTCATTGACAATCACTGGAGTAGATCTTGGAGCAGTTTGAGAGGGCTGAACATATGGTTTCAACAGAGAAGTGTGGAAGACTGGATGGATCCTTTTCCATGATTCTGGTAGTCGGAGTTGAAAGGCCACTGGATTGATAATTTCTTTTATAGAAAAGGGTCCGTAATACCTGGGAGCCAACTTATTTGGTCAGAGGTGACGTGGGAGGAGTTTTGAGGATAACCAGACCTTATCGCCTATTGAATAGGAAGGCCCTGGTCTTCTTTTGGAGTCAGCATAATGTTTTACATCTCTTTGGGCCTTTTCTAGGTGTTCCTTAGCTTCCTTGTGCACATTGATTAGTGTTTCAATCCAGTAATCAACCGCAGGAACTGGGGTAGGTTGTGGAAGAATGGACGGCAGGACTGAAGGATGAAATCCTTGACTACAGAAAAAAGAACTGGTTTTGATGGCTGAATGATCTGAATTGTTGCATGCAAATTCGGCCACAGGTATTAAGAGTGACCAATCATCCTGGAACTTGGTGGCGAAGCAACGAAGATATTGTTCCAGGGTTTGGTTTACTCGTTCAGTAGCTCCATTGGTCTGTGGGTGATAACCCGAAGACAAGGCACGTTGGATTCCCAGTATACGACATAACTGTTTCCAGAACTGGGATATGTACTGGGGTCCTCTGTCAGAAATGATCTTGGAAGGTAGCCCATGAAGCCGGAATATGTGTTCTAAGAAAATCACAGCAAGTTCGGATGAGGATGGTAGCTTATTTAAAGGCGTAAAATGAGCCATATGTGTGAACAGATCAATGGTAACCATTATGGATGTGTAGCCTCTAGAAGACGGTAGTTCCACGATAAAATCCGTGGCAATGATTTCCCAGGGTCTTGTTGATATTGCTGGTTGGAGCAGGAGTCCTGCTGGTCTTTTATTATCATGTTTGTTCTGATTGCAGACTGCACAAGTCTGGACATGGAACTTGATATTGTCCTTCATCTTGGGCCACCAAAACTGTCTTTGTATTAGATGAAGGGTGTTGGTGATGCCATGGTGTCCTGAATGGAAGGTATCATGACATATGCTTGTGATCTTTTGTCTCAGTCCAGGAGTAGGGATAACCAACCGATTATCCTTGAATAGATATCCGTCTTTTGTTTTGAGATTCCACTGATTGTTTCTCTTAAACTCCTTCCAGGGTTCAGAGGACTGAGTTTGGGCTTGAATATCCTCCAGGAGAGTAGTTGCTTGAGCAACAAATATAGTGTTGGGAAACATCTTAGGAAAGGTCCGATCTTCAAGGGGTTCATAATCAGGACGTCTGGATAAGGCATCGGCTATAATGTTATGTGTTCCAGGGAAATGATGGATTTGAAATTGGTATTGGGCAAAAAAGAAGGCCCAACGGGCTTGGCGACTGTTTCTACATTTCAGGGATTGTAGGTCTTGAAGATTCCGATGGTCGGTGCAGACTTGTACCGGGTGTTTGGCTCCCAGAAGGAGATGACGCCAATCAGTGAAGGCCTGATGGATGGCTAACAATTGCTTCTCCAGGACGGAATAATGAGTTTCAGTGGTTCCTGTTTCAGGACTGCCCCAATGGCATAGTTGGAGGCATCAGTTTCAACAATGAAGGGTCGATCTGTGTTGGGTTGAGCAAGGATGGGAGCTTGTGTGAGCTCCGACTTCAACCGTTGAAACACCGAATCTTGGGCTGAGGTCCACTGAAAAGGTGTGTCCTTCTTTAATAATGTAACAATAGGATGCATGATCTCAGAAAATTTTGTAATTCATTTTCTGTAGAAGTTAGCAAGCCCCAGGGAGGATTGAATTTGCTTTACAGTAGTGGGAACAGGCCAAGATAGAATGGAATCAACCTTCGAAGAGTCCATTCCAATCCCCTTTGGGCTTAGAACGAATCCGAGATAGTGAACAGTAGATACATGGAAAAGGCACTTCTCGGCTTTGGCGAGGAGCTTATGTTCACGTAGACATTGTAAGACTGCCCTTACGTGCTCTTCATGTTTTATATGGTCCTTGGAGTAGATCAGTATGTCGTCTAGATATACAATGACGAACAGGAACAGCATATCAGAAAATACCCGATCCATAAAACGTTGGGAGACTGCTGGGGCATTAGCATGTCCAAAGGGCATAACCAGGTATTCAAAATGGCCGAAGGGTGTTCTAAAGGCTGTTTTCCATTCGCCACCTTCCTTTATATAAATAAGATGGTAGGTGCCCCTGAGATCTAGTTTTGTGAAGATGACTGCACCTCTGACTGCTTCCAGGATGTCCGAGATGAGAGACAATGGATAACGGTCCTTGAGAGTGCATTGAGTTCCATTTTCCAAATTGGTATACAGGTATTCCCTACAGGTATTCCCGGAGGGCCCTTTTTTCAGGTTCAGACAAAATAAACATTCTTCCAAAAGGAATTACTGCTGAAGGTTCAGTATCGATGGCACAATCCTCAGGTCTGTGGAGTGGTAGAGCTTGAACAATGGCTGTTGAAAATACATCTGTGTAAGCCTGTTAGGCCCTGGGAATCTGAATGACGTTAGAGACGGTGACTGGTATTTGCTGAGTTTCTTGGAAGTCTTCAGTGGACTTTGGTAAGGTGTTTAGGGACAAACAGTGGGACATACAATGTTCTGAACCAAGAAACAAAGAGCCTGCCACCCAATTGATATAGGGGTTGTGCTTCTGTAACCAGGGCATGCCTAGAACCATTGGATAATGGGCAGATCTTATAATATCATACATAATCCTCTCTTGGTGGTGGTTTATAGAAAGGAGAAGTTCCTTGGTTTGAAGGGTTATGGGTCTTGAAGACAGGGGTCTCCCATCGATAGCTTCAACAGGTTGCACAGTCTCTCGTGTTTCGCATGGAATGTGATGAGTAGTGACCCAATCACGATCTATGAATATGCCCATGGCTCCGCAATCCACTAGTGCCAGGATGGGGTAAGATTCTTTCTTGGAAGGCGATAGGAATGCCTGTAGAATCGCAAGGTTATTTTGTCCAGGAGAGTTCAAGGAAGGAATTGATGTGGAGCAGACACCACTCTCCTGAAAATGTGCCCCATCTAGGATCGGGAGCTGGCGTTTCCTGAACGCCGTGGAGGAGCGATAGGGCACTCTCTCATAAGATGTTTATCGGAGGCGCAATACATGCAGAGACCAGTGTGGATACGGCGCATCCTTTCTTGTGGGGTAATGGGTCCACGGAAGGCCCCCAGTTGTATGGGTTCTGGATCCGAGGTCGGAGAAGCTACGGGCTCTGGACTGCAAGGATGGCCTATGGCAGCCCTTTGGAATGATGACTTAGAATTATTTTTCTCTGCCTTTCTTTCCTGGATTCGAAAAACCAATTTGCAGGGAAAGGTCCAAGAGGACCTGGAAGGAATTTGGGCGAGCTACCCTGGCTAACTCGTCCTTTATTTCTTCATTCAGGCCTCTTCGAAAGAGGGTGAAGCTGGATTCTTGGGACCAATCAGCTTCCTTCACAAGTTGTTTGAAACGAGTCACATAGCTAAGCATATCCTGGGATCCTTGTTGAAAATCAAGTAGACTTTCTTGAGCATTGTAAACCTGCTCAGGACGATCAAACATGGCTTTTAGGGCTTCCACGAGCCCATCATAATCATCCAGGAGGGCGTCGCCCGAATTGACTAGGGGGGTTGCCCAGGTCAAGGGGTTACCAGTGAGGTGTGATATCATAAACCCCACCTTTGCTCTAGGGGTTGAAAAGTAGTAGGGCTTAAAGATGAAATGTACCAGACATGAATCAAGGAAGGCACGAAGGGTCTTTGGAGAAACATCATATTTGTCCACTACTCCACCCAATAACACACTTTCCTTAGTAGCAGAATCATCACAAGACAAGACTAGCTGCTTTATAGCAGCATTCTCTGCCTTAAGGTTTTGAACTTCTGTGGTAAGTTCCTGCATGCCTCGCATGAGGTCTTGAACCGCGGCTTCCATCTCTGTATCCGTATCATTCTTTTGGCGTCTCAATCTGTCACAAGTCTCTCACCTGTTTTTCCTGTTTGCTTGCGACCTTCTTTGGTGGTTTCTTTCGCACGGTCTGGGATTTGTATAAGCGTTGAGACGCGCAGAGCCACGGGGGCGTGTCAGTTTAGTAGTGCACCGAGCGTGGAGCGCAAGGACTGGCAAGCTGCGTTCTGTATCGGGCGGCCATGTTGGGAGGAATACTGCATTCAGTCCTCTATGAGTCAGGGACCATGAGGTCCAGAATGGACGCAGGCGACGGTTCATGACACAGGCTTATTAAGGCACTACGACTCCCAGTAGCCATAGCGATAGTTAAATACGCAGCACATAATAAGCGAACTGACTTCATTTCTTGCGGGAACTAAGTTGCAGATGTAGAGGCCAAAATCTTTGCATATTCGCCAGATATTTCAAGTTTTGATACTCCAGATGTAAAGGAGAAAGTAGTCACGATTACAGTAGTGAATGAGGGTTTAATCATTTACCAAGAACACAGTTGATAGAAATTCAGGCCAGTGCATCACAGGAAGAGCAAGAATTATGGAAACGAAGGGGGTGTTCTCTATCCCCCACTGAAGCATTATGGCGACAAAACAGCGCTGGAAAGACAGTGATGACAGTAGCATTGTTAAAGGTAGCGCTTGAACAGCTGCACTACCCTGTGCATGTAACTAGGGAAAGCCTCACAGCAGCTATTGTGGAGGACTGCCCATTCCTGCTGTTGTTCCTGCAGTTATTCCTGTTCCCCCTGTACAACCTATTGTTCCTATTCCTCTAGTTGTTGTTTCTCCACCTATCCCACCACCCCTTCCTCTTGTGCCGATAGGAACCCATAGGCCCGACTCCTAGAATGGTTAACCCGCGAGAGGGTTGGCCAAGGGCTGGATAAAGAGTATAAAAGACCTAAATATTCCAATGTGCGGTCTCTCTAACTAATGCATCGAACCTTTTCCTAAATAACAGGTTCCCTGCCAATCCTTGGGCAACCAGGGAAATGCTGAACTACCACAAACAAAATAGACAGGCCCCCCTACATACAGAGGCCTGTTCTCTCCGGTCAAATTTACAATGTTCACACAACCTTCAAAATCTCCCATTGACCGAGTGCCATTTCTTTGTACACAGAAGGTGACTGAATCAGGGCTATGATTAATAGAGTAGGAAGGAGGCACGGCGTCCTTATTGCCTATCGGAGCCATTTTAAAGGAAATTAGAGTTTGAAAAGGAAGAGATAGTTTATCAGATGGCCTAATAGAAGCAACATTAGGTTTACTTCTATTTGCAAAAAGCGAGCATCCCAGGGGAGTCAATTCACGTTTTTCAAAATCATTTAAATTAGTTCCATCAAAGTTCCCTGAGATGCTATCATTCCAGCGGCCAAAGAATAGTGCTCTAAGAGAGGCATAGCAAGCAGTCGTTAAAGGTGAAGGGTGAATATACCATCCTAGCCCCTTGTTCCCATGTTGCGGTAAATGGGTACAATTACTCTTATTAAAAATGGCATGCGTCGAATTCATTATTATCATTAAAGTGTTATTATGGTATTTTCGTCTATGCTGGGAGTCTCTAGGTGACAGAGTGTGAAGGTGTACAGAGGGAGTCAAAGCAGTAGGTAAAATTTCAATTGGCAGTAAAGGTTTTAGAGGGTACATTTCTTCGAAGTACCAAAGTCCCACAGCAGTAACTATACAAATTCCAATTATTATTAACACAACACAGCAATACGTTTTTGGGGCCCAGGCACATTGTTCGTTGTCCGAGTTGGTCACCCCCTTATTTACAAGTCCAATGCAGGGAGCAGCGGTGGAGGTGGCAGGCATCGTAGTTTCTCAATCGACGACCCCAATGTTCGTTGGTGGCAACACTACGGTCGCGCGACTTCTTAGTCCTTCCCAACCCTAGCCAGCAGAATCCCTTTTTTTTCCTTTTGTTCGAAAGGAACTTTCTTTTACAAGAGAAAACTTTCAATCACTTCTTCTTTTCAGATGCACGGAAAAAGACCCGTGCCGTAGTTCTATTTTCTTCGTCGAAGGTCGTACCTGGTGGTACCCAGAACTGTTTGATCCGGAAACAAGGTAACGTCACTACCTGAGGGAAGCGACGTATCGGAGGCGATGGAAGTCGCAGAACTTGAAACAGTGTTTTCCGGAAGTGAATTTTTCAAAGAGTGCGGAGACGAAATGGACTGTTCCCCAAGCTCCACGGGCTCAGAGAAATTCTCCGACACACTCACAGCGCTGTTTGCTACCCCAGGATCAGAGATTGTAGCATCAGCGAGGGGTTCTGCTTCTTCTGTAACGTGTGGCGTCGGGTGAGGAAGTTTCTTAACATGCGTCGCGTGGATCCAATGCTTCTTTCCAGCCACCCGCACTGCTGTCTGGGTGACCAACAGTACCTGATAGGGTCCCCTCCAGCGAGGAGCGAGACAGGAAGACCTTTCGTAGGCCTTCACTAGGACCCAACTTCCAGGCTGAATATCGTGTCCTGGGCCCGTAAACCGTACAGGTAAAGCTGATTGGACCTGATGATAAATGAGATACAGATTTTTAGTCAACTGGTTACAGTAGTCTACAAGCAATACATCCTCAACCTCCCTTAAGGTTTTGGGCTTCGGAAGGCCCCAAATGTTAGCAGGTCTCCCCATCACTACCGTAAATGGAGAGAGCCCAGTCTTAGTTTGAGGTGTGGTACGCATGGCTAACAATACAATAGGTAAGGCATCTGGCCATTTCAGTTTGGTGTCAGCACATGTTTTTGCAAGCTTATTCTTTAGCATACCATTATGTCTCTCTACCAACCCAGCACTTTGGGGATGTCTAGCCGAGTGAAATCGCTTTTCAATGTGTAACGCTGTGCATATCTGCAAAAAAACTGCTGCAACAAAATGGGGACCATTGTCCGACCAAATTAACCTTGGAAGCCCAAATCGTGGAAAGAATTATTTTACCATAGTCTTTGCAGTGGTCATGGCAGTAGCATCTTTAACGGGGAAATCCTCGACCCATTTACTAAAAGCACAAATAATCACAAAAACATATTTTAGATTGTTACACCGTTCCATCTCAATAAAATCAAAGTGGATGACCTCGAAGGGAACAGAAGGGGGCCCAAAACCTCCCCTTGGAGTTACTGTCCCCTTCCCCACATTGTGCTGTAAACAAATCATACAATTCTGAACATGTCGCTGTGCAATCTTCGAAATTTTATCATTCACCCAGACTTGTTCTAACATTTTCGGGATCTGCTGAGCACACACATGCGTAGGACCGTGTGCCATCGTAACCATTGCCAGCACATATGAATCAGGGAGCAACCATTTTCCTTCAGATGTATCCACCCAACACCCATCGTCATCCAGTTTCCCCATTCCTTCGGCCCACTTTTTAGACTCTTCTATTGTGGCATCAGTCTGGATGTCTCGCACAGACCCGATACCCTCATCCATTACATAGGCATCTTTTGTTTCCCTTACAGCATACATGCCTGCGCTAAGGTCTGTAGCCGTTTGCCTGGCTATCTGGTCAGCAAAAGCGTTCCCTTTTCCCACATCATCTATGACCTTACGATGTGCTGCACATTTCATGATCGATAACTGCCTAGGGAGTGAGAGTGCCGAGAGCAATTGCACTATCAGGGGACCATGCTGGATCTTGGTCCCATGTGAGGTTAGGAACCCTCTTTCCGACCAGAGCCTCCCAAAGTTGTGAGCCACCCCAAAGGCGTACTGGCTATCAGTATATATGTTTACTGTATGCCCTTCGGAGAGTTCACAAGCTCGGGTCAACGCTATAATCTCTGCGGCCTGCGCGGAGTTTGAAGCAGGAGCCATCACAAAACAGCTCCCCTTCTGCATTGCCCAAAGGAGTATCTATAAGATCTATCCTGCCCTTTGTTTCCTGTTCAGTGGTATACAGGCAGTCATGTAATTCTTCGTCACCGCAAACAGTATTTTGCGGGAAAGGTAGAAGTTCAGCCGGATTAAGAACACAACACCTCTTAATTTGAATGTGAGGGGCAAACAGAATTAATTCATACCTTGTCAGCCGTGCAGAGGTGAGGTGTTGCATTTGAGTCTTATTCAATAGGACATCTACAGAGTGAGGTACCATCAAAATTAAATCATGGCCTAGGACCATTCCCTCACTCTGTTTAACAGATGCGGCAGCAGCAGCGACAGCTCGCAAACATCTTGGCAAAGCGCATGCAACAGGATCAAGGGCGGAGGAGTAGTTGCCGCACGGCCTATTCTTCCCTCCGTGTTCCTGTGTTAACACAGCCAAAGCACATCCATCACATTCATGCACAAACAACACAAAGGCCTTGTCATAATTTGGAGTACCCAGAACCGGTGCAGAGCATAACGCGGTTTTGAGAAGCTCAAATGATCGTTGATGTTCCGATTTCCATGGCAGCAGCAAAGAAATGCCCTTCTTCGTCAAGGCCAACATCGGTTTTATCACTAGTGAGAAGTTCGGGATCCAAAGCCTACAGTAAGAAGCCATACCTATTAAGGCTCTGACTTCTTTCTGTGTATTTGGAACAGCCATGCCAGAAATGTGTTTTATTCTTTCATGTGTCAATCTTCTCCCCTCCTTTGACAGGAGGTAGCCTAAATAGGCGACCTCCTGACAACAATATTGAAATTTTTTGAGCGAAGCTTTATGACCATTTTTAGCTAGATGAACAAGCAACAGTACAGTGCCTTCTTTACAAGCACTTTCAGAATCTGCGGCCAAAAGCAAGTCATCAACATACTGGAGCAGTGTACAAGTAGGTGGCAATTCAAGGGTATCAAGCTGCTCTTTCAAAGCTCTACTATAAATGCTTGGACTTTCAGTATACCCTTGAGGTGCACAAGTAAATGTGAATGAACGTCCCCCCAAGGTGAACGCGAACAAATATCTACTCTCCTTGTGTATAGGAATACTAAAGAAAGCATTCTTTAGATCCACAACACTAAAGTGCGTAGCTGTAGCAGGGATCATTGTTAGTATCGCTGTTACATCAGGCACAATTGGAAATTGTGGGGCGACAACTTTGTTAATAGCACGAAGATCAATTATGAAACGGTATGGGATTGCATTGTCGCCTTTCTTGTATACAGGCAAAATCGGGCTGTTACATAAACTACCTGCAATCTCTTCAATCACCCCTCGATGCACAAAATCGGAGACAATGCACTTCAAAGCACGCTCGCCCTCAACTGATATTTTATATTGCGGAATGCGTAGTAGTTTAACTCCATGCTTCAAAACTATTTTAACGGGCTCAATCTGTAGCACCCCAACATCATTGTCGTCAACCGCCCATAAACATTCTGGAACAACACTAAACTCAGGAGGCAATGGTCGAGTCAAAAACTGAGAATTGGGAAGTTGATGTGGTGAAACCGTCAGTCGTACTCCATCAGAGGAACAATGAATTACTGCATTCGATTTCTTCAACAGATTTAACCCCAGCAAATTCTCTCCACTGTTCGAAGTCAGAAGGAGGGACAATGGTCCGTAAAGGGACCCAAAGAAACAGACACCGGCGAAGAAACCGGGCAAGCAATTGGTATACCAGAAAACCCTACAGAAACATTTGTTTGCCCTGACAGTGGAAAGTTTGGAACCCGGGAATGATCAATGGAGCACTTCTGTGCTCCAGTGTCTATCAAAAACTGATGTTTCCTATTCCCCACTAAAAATTCAACGTAGGGACCTTACTGATTAACGGGAATAGGTGAAGGTTCCAAACCCTGCTTCGGGCAGTCCTAACAAAATAAAATGTCATCGGAAGGAAGCTCTTCAGAAAGGTAGGCAGCAGAAGGGTGATCAAATATGTTTCTTGTGTCCACACTCGAAGTCTGATTTTCCCGTGAAAAAGGTTGCTGAGGATCTTGTGAAAACTGACCTCTATCAGGGCCCCCTGCTCCAGGGCGACCTCTAGGTCATCTACCCATACTCCCAAACGCATTGTTTTGACCTTTGTCGAAGGACGGGGCACTGTGCTCGCCAATGACCTTCCTGGCGGCAATAGGCACATTGATTAACATTCACAGGACCCAAAGGAGCGTATCCTTTTGGGACATACTGACCTCTGATCTGTGACGTACCTCCTCTGGGATTTCTAACAATTTGTTGTAACAATACTTTAGTCTTCAAATCTCCTTTCCTCTTCTCTATTTTCTCTTTTTCATTATTAACACGGTTCTCATAATACTGAGCCATGTGCAAAACTTCAGATTGGGATTTCGCCTGCCAAGCGCTCTCAGAGGACATAATCTGTGACTGGAAGTCGGGCAACAACCCACGTACAAATTTGTCCACAAAAAACCTCTTCCCAGACTCTGTACCCAAGTTCTGTCCACTGAAGTCAGAGAATACCTGTTCGAATCTATTAAAGAATTCTGTGGCACCTTCAGTCTTTCCTTGAACACAGGCCGTAAGCGTGTCCCAAATAATTCTTTTCTCAGGAACATAATTCCTGAGAAAATAATGTTTTTCAATTTTGCGACAATTCTATCAGGCAAAGTAAGTATTACCTGAGGTGGTTTCTCACCAGCTGGTCTTTCCCCATCAAACCTAGTCATGTTAGCCCACGTATCTCCCAACCCTGGCACATCGTCCATTGTCCGAACCTGCTTCCATAAATCTACGGGCAGGAGTACAGGGAATAGCAAGTCTGTCATGGGCGCTACTCCCGAGGGGCCAGGACTGGCCCAGCGCCCTCGGAAGCAGACCCATCTTCCACTACTCCGGACCCAGCAGACCCCTACAGGGGCCCTTTGGACCGTGTCCTGGTGCCTTTGGCGCCAGGCTCATGAAGGGTTTCAGTCCCGGCGCCATAGGCGCCGGGCTCATATTGATAAACAGTGTAATAATGCCTGGGTGGACTTACCTGAGGCAGACCATGCTGCATATTTACCCAGAACAATCCAGTCTGGTTGAAGTCCCCAGCCATCAGGGCTGGGAGGAACTATTCCCTCCATTCAGGAACTCTTTTCTTACCTGGGTGGAACCGGTGGAAGAACACTGGAAGCACTTCTCTGCTATTTAAACCACGCCCGATGGAAAACACGTGCTTCGCGTTATTCTGCAGCAGCAGCAGGACGCTCACCGAGTCGGCTCCTGCATTCCAGGGCCAGAGTCATCTTCAGCTTCCGCGCAGCAACCTGTGGATGAAGAAAGACACAGAACAATACTTACCAGATCCCGGAATCCAGTCACCGGCAAAACCTGCAAAGAATAAACATAAGGTTAGAAAAGTGCAACTCGCTCGCAGCCGCGCCCGCTTACCTGATCCATCCGTGATTGCAACGGAGCTAACCGCGGCCTTCTCTTCGGCAGCTTCTCTGCACCTGAAAGGCAAAGGACATAATTAAAAAGGGGTTCGGGTGAAGGCAGTCGCATTCATCTTAACTTACCAGTTTTTGCACGCGCAGAAGCGGCCGCATCAACCGCAGCATCCCGGCACCTGAAAACTAGAAAAAGGACATTATTAGAGGTGCCATTAAAAGCGGCCAACGAACATTATACTTACGTGCATCGGCACGTGCAGCGGCAACGGAAAACTACGCCCACAGCATCCCGAGGCCTGAAACAAAGGAAAAGGGACATTATTGAGGTGCCCATCTTTTAAAGCCTAAAGACTACAGTATACTTACAGGCATCCGCTCGTGCAGTAACGGCGGCATCGCTCTTCGGCATCCCAGCACCAGTGCCACAACTAAGGCCGCAAAAGACTTGAGCCTCAACATTGAACTCATCCAGTGACGTAACTGGAATCCACGCACCCCTGCACCAGACGCAGGATGGAGAGCTCAGCATTTATACGCCTAAGGTGAGAGCTCGCCGAGACAAGTAGAAAGCTAGGCTGTGGGAGAAACTGGCGATTGGTGGGAGAAGGAATCCCATCAAACGGTGATTAACCCTTTTTCTTCCACCTGCAGAAAACTTATCCTGCAAGTCAGACATTCGATAAGAGGAAGCCCAGTCCTGAGAGTCGTCCAAGCTCTACGCTTCTCAATTGAAGAAATGATAGCAGCCCAGCCGGGATCAGCGCCTCCGTGGGAATCAGGTGAGCGTTACAGAACGCGAAGCCCACCAATAACCTCCTACCCAGGCGCTATGGAAACTTCCGACACAGACCAACTGGCCCAGTTATTAGGGGAATTAAGAGCTGAGGTTCATGCTGCCCGCCAGGAAACGAATGCCCTTAGGAGGGAATTGATATTATCAAAAGAACAAACTGATGATCTCGCCAGACAGTTATTACAGACACAAGCGGGGCAAACCCCGCTACCTAATTCAGGAGGGAGCTATATCCCAGCGGCTTCAGCCAATCCTGTTCAAATCAACCTACCCGGAAATGTGCCATTGGCACCGCCTGAACGCTTCTCTGGTGACCCTAAAAGGTTTGCGGTGTTTATAAATCAATGCCGATTGCACTTTCTTTGTAGACCTGCAGCCTTTCCGACTGACCAGACTAAGGTAGCCTTTGTGCTTTCGTATCTTAGCGGCAGTGCCGCTGATTGGTCGATCCCTCTGGTTACACAGGATGACCCGATCCTTCGTGATTTCCCGACCTTCCAGGCAAATATGGAAATACTTTTTGCAAGGCATTCCCAGGGGCAGGCCCTGGACAACGAACTCCTTTCCCTACGACAGGGCAATCAAGATCTTTTGGCCTACATTGCATCATTCAATAGGCTAATCGTGGAAACCAGATGGCCTGAGGACAAAAGAATCACGCTTTTTCACAGGGGTTTCCGTGACGAACTCAAAGACGTCCTTGCCCAGGTAGTGAATCCTCCTCAGGATTGTTCAGAGAACATTGATTTGGTGGTCCAATTGGATCACAGACTACAAAACGGAAAGGCGGATCGATCCAGGTTTGAAACACGAGTGTTCCCTAAGCCTCAAAGTCACACCAAAGGAGTTGAAGCTGTCGAACCTATGCAAATTGGTGTTGTAAAGGGTCCCCTAACCCAGAAAGAATGCGACAGGAGACGACAAATGCAACTATGTCTCTATTGTGGAAATTCAGGACATTTTCTTCGAGATTGCCCGGTGAAACCACCTAAGAAGACAGTGGGAGCTTCTGATAAGAGTTCTGAAAAGCCTGAGCCGGGAAACGACCTTGCCCAACAAGTGTAGAGGTCCGCTTGCCGAGCGTAAAAACCAGTTCTTTGACCTCGCACTTCATAATGCCAATGGTCCTCGTAAACCCAGAGCAACCGGATCGTTTGCATGCAATTAAGGCATACATTGATAGCGGAGCAGTTGGAAATTATGTGGACCGCGAATTGGCTTCCAGGATGAACTTACCTCTTTGTCCAAAGGTGGTTAAAGACGTCATTACCACGGTGGATGGGACGGAAATCGCCTCCGGACCAGTGACCCATACCACTACTGAAGTGACGATACTAGGCCAAGACGGGCATCAGGAGGTAATTGTGTTCGACGTGATCAAGGCTCCTCAATTCCAAGTAATTCTAGGGATTCCTTGGTTGGAGAAACACAATCCTCAGATTGATTGGCGAGCAAAGACGATAAAGTTCCCAGAGTGCACGCCAACTTGTTATCCACAACCCAACATTGGGCTAGCGTCAGTGACGGCTGACGGTCCACAATTACCTCTAGAGTATCGAGAGTTCCAAGATGTTTTTCAAAAGGAACAGGCTAACACCTTGCCACCCCACAGATCATACGATTGTCAGATAGATTTGCTACCCGGTGCAACTCCCCCTTGCAGTAGGATTTACGCCCTTATCGAGCCTGAGAACCTTCATCTGCGACAGTATTTAGACCAGTACCTGGCCAATGGCTTTATCCGTCCGTCGAAGTCCCCTGCATCCTCGGCTCTGTTCTTCGTACCAAAAAAAGAAGGTGACCTCAGAACCTGTATAGATTATCGTGCTCTGAACCAGAAAACAGTAAAAAAACGGTACCCCTTACCTCTGATCCCGGAACTCCTTGACCAGGTAAAAAACGCCTGTATTTATACTAAGCTTGATCTCCGGGGAGCTTATCACTTGGTACGGGTCAAGGAAGGAGATGAATGGAAGACGGCCTTTCCCACTAAGTATGGGCTATTTGAATACCAAGTGATGCCCTTTGGACTATGCAATGCACCGGCCGCCTTCCAATATTTTATGAATGATGTCCCCAGAGAGCTCATTGATGTCTGCGTTGTCGTCTACATAGATGACATTCTTGTGTACTCATCTTCAGAAGCTGACCATCGAAATCATGTTAGGGCGGTCCTTGAAAAACTTCGCCAGCATAAACTTTTTGCCAAGCTCGAAAAATGTGTTTTTCATGTCACTGAGGTCGAATTTTTGGGATTTATTCTGACACCCAAAGGAGTCCACATGGACTCGAGAAAAGTAGACGCTATCCTCAAATGGCCGTCTCCTACTTCCGTGAAAGGCGTTCAAAGGATGCTAGGCTTTGCCAATTTTTACCGTAGATTTATTCCAGAGTTTTCACGAGTGGTACAACCCATCACCGCCCTCTTAAGAAAAAATAAACGCTTTGAATGGTCCGCAGAAGCAGAACAAGCCTTCCAAGAGCTAGAGGCCACCTCGGCGCCAATACTGAAACACCCACGCCCGGACCTCCCTTACATCGTTGAAACCGACGCCTCCAGCTTAGCAATGGGAGCAGTCCTATCACAAAGAGATCCAGAGACTAACCAACTGCATCCTGTGGCATTCTGGTCTCGGAAGTTCTCGGCGCCTGAGATCAACTACACCATCACAGACAAAGAGCTTCTAGCGATTAAATCAGCCTTTAAGGCATGGCGGCATTATCTCCTCGGGGCCAGACACACCGTCACAGTGATCACGATCATTGAAATCTGCAGTATCTGAAAACCGCCAAGGCTCAATCCTCCAGACAGCTTCGCTGGGCTCTATTCTTTGCTGAATTTGACTTCGTGATCACTTATCGCCCCGGCAACAAGAACGGCAAAGCGGATGCTCTTTCCCGAATTGGAATGGGAGATAACGTTGCCAATCCAGAACCTGTACCAATAATTCCTGAACAAAGGATTGTGGGTCTGATTTCTTCACAATCCATTGAGGATATTGAAGAAAAAACTAAACAACTTGTAACCTCACCAGACTTACTGAACTGGTTACAAAAAGGAAAAGATTTTACCGTAAGCAATGACTTGCCTTATTTCCAAGGACGATTGTTCCTACCACACGCCGATTTACAAAGACAGGTAATCTCCTGCTATCATGATTCATTAATTGAGGGTCACCCTGGCATTGCCAAAACCACAGAAAAGGTGAAGAGACACTTCTGGTGGCCTTCGTGGAGAAAAGACATAAAGGAATTGTGATGTCCTGCGGTGTGTGCGCTCAAAACAAGGGTCAGAAGAAGAGGACGGCTGGTCTTCTGCAACCATTAGACATCCCACCGTGTCCCTGGCATACCCTTTCCATGGACTTCATCACAGACTTACCCTCCTGTTCCGGGTACAACACCATTCTTGTTATTGTGGACCTGTTTTCTAAAATGGCCCACTTCATTCCGCTAAAAGGCTTACCTTCAGCATCAGTCCTAGCCAAAGTATTTCTTGAAAACATCGTCCGGCTACACAGCTTCCCGTCAGTACTAATCTCAGATAGGGGGAGCCAGTTTATTTCCCACTTTTGGCGTAGCTGTTGTCGATTAGCTCAAATAGATGTAAGACTTTCGACCAGCCATCATCCCCAGACCGACGGGCAAACCGAGAGAACAAACCAGACTCTCGAGCAATATTTACAATGCATGCTACAACAGTCGGAGAGTAACTGGAAGGACATCCTTTGGATAGCTGAATATGCTTACAACAATTCAGTTCATTCGGGTACCGGGAAGAGTCCCTTCTACATCTTGTATGGGATTCATCCTCGAACCTCCAACCTTGATCCACCTCAAGATCTTGGAACACCCGCCGTGGATCAATTGCACACCGTTATTACCCAAGCTTTTAAGGAAGCAACTGCACATCTACAACAAGCTAAAGAGAGGTACAAAAAAGGAGCAGATCAACACTGAAGCAATGCCCCTCAATACCAGGTTGGGGATCAAGTCTGGCTGTCCACCAAACATTTATCGCTTAAAGGGCCTCGCACCTTCAACCCCAAATACCTAGGACCATATCCAATTACGGCCATAATTAATCCAGTAGCCGTTAAATTAGAATTGCCAACCCATATGAGAATACATCCTGTATTTCACGTATCTCTTTTGAAACCCATGCAACCTGGAACCAGATTGACCAAACCTCCAGAGCCCATTGAAGTGAATGGGGAGCCCGAATTTGAAGTAAAAGACATTTTGGACTCTAAAATCATCAGATCGAAGCTATTCTACCTAACCGACTGGAAAGGCTACGGACCTCAGGAAAGGTCATGGGAACCCTTTGACCACGTCCATGCTCCTCGTCTAGTCCAGAAATTTCACCGAACCTTTCCCGATAAACCAAAACCCCCGGAGAGGACAAGTTTTGGGAGGGGCCTTGAGGGGGGGTGCTGTCATGGGCGCTACTCCCAAGGGGCCAGGACTGGCCCAGCGCCCTCGGAAGCAGACCCGTCTTCCACTACTCCGGACCCAGCAGACCCCTACAGGGGCCCTTTGGACCGTGTCATGGTGCCTTTGGCGCCAGGCTCATGAAGGGTTTCAGTCCCGCCGCCATAGGCGCCGGGCTCATATTGATAAACAGTGTAATAATGCTTGGGTGGATTTACCTGAGGCAGACCATGCTGCAATTTTACCCAGAACAATCCAGTCTGGTTGAAGTCCCCAGCCATCAGGGCTGGGAGGAACTATTCCCTCCATTCAGGAACTCTTTTCTTAACTGGGTGGAACTGGTGGAAGAACACACGCTGGAAGCACTTCTCTGCTATTTAAACCACGCCCGATGGAAAACACGTGCTTCGCGTTATTCAGCAGCAGCAGCAGGACGCTCACCGAGTCGGCTCCTGCATTCCAGGTCCAGAGTCATCTTCAGCTTCCGCGCAGCAACCTGTGGATGAAGAAAGACACAGAACAATACTTACCAGATCCCGGAATCCAGTCACCGGCAAAACCTGCAAAGAATAAACATAAGGTTAGAAAAGTGCAACTCGCTCGCAGCCGCGCCCGCTTACCTGATCCATCCATGATTGCAACGCAGCTAACCGCGGCCTTCTCTTCGGCAGCTTCTCTGCACCTGAAAGGCAAAGGACATAATTAAAAAGGGGTTCGGGTGAAGGCAGTCGCATTCATCTTAACTTACCAGTTTTTGCACGCGCAGAAGCGGCCGCATCAACCGCAGCATCCCGGCACCTGAAAACTAGAAAAAGGACATTATTAGAGGTGCCATTAAAAGCGGCCAACGATCATTATACTTACGTGCATCGGCACGTGCAGTGGCAACGGATATAAAGCCCGCAGCATCCCGGCACCTGAAAACTAGAAAAAGGACATTATTAGAGGTGCCATTAAAAGCGGCCAACGAACATTATACTTACGTGCATCGGCACGTGCAGCGGCAACGGAAAACTACGCCCACAGCCTCCCGAGGCCTGAAACAAAGGAAAAGGGACATTATTGAGGTGCCCATCTTTTAAAGCCTAAAGACTACAGTATACTTACAGGCATCCGCTCGTGCAGTAACGGCGGCATCGCTCTTCGGCATCCCAGCACCAGTGCCACAACTAAGGCCGCAAAAGACTTGAGCCTCAACACTGAACTCATCCAGTGACGTAACTGGAATCCACGCACCCCTGCACCAGACGCAGGATGGAGAGCTCAGCATTTATACGCCTAAGGTGAGAGCTCGCCGAGACAAGTAGAAAGCTAGGCTGTGGGAGAAACTGGCGATTGGTGGGAGAAGGAATCCCATCAAACGGTGATTAACCCTTTTTCTTCCACCTGCAGAAAACTTACCCTGCAAGTCAGACATTCGATAAGAGGAAGCCCAGTCCTGAGAGTCGTCCGAGCTCTACGCTTCTCAATTGAAGAAACGATAGCAGCCCAGCCGGGATCAGCGCCTCCGTGGGAATCAGGTGAGCGCTACAAAGTCAATATCACTTAAGGTGAACACAGAGGACTGCAAAACGGACTCTATCTCTTTGTAAAATCCTGTCAGGTTTTTCCTGATATCGGGAATTGATTGTCTAATAGTGTTCACTTCCTGTCGTGAAAACGGGACGTGAACAAATTGTGATACATTATGTGCAGGGATATCCACAGCGGGTGCACCAGTCCCAGCGTTAGCGGGGATCTCAACCTTTGGGACAAATGTCAGAGGAACCTCTCTCATAGGCAACTGAGATATAGGTAACTCCGACCGCTTACTAAGCAACAGAGCCAGGTCGAGCGCTAAGGCAGTCGAAGAAGTATCGGGCGAAAAAGCCCTTTTACAAATTCCCAATAACTCTAAAGGACAACTAACCTTCTTCCTTACACATTCTTCCTGCAGGTACTGTACCATTACCTGAATGACCTTCCTCTGCATTTCTACTGTATACTGACTATACGTGTCATATACTTCATCTGGCGGTATCGATGAATCTGAGATCCATCGAATCGCATCTTTGGTACAAATTCGTACTTCCTCAGGTGCCGATCTACGACACGGAAGGAACCGTTTCTGCACATACATACTATCGTCTTCATCATCCTCATCCCGTAATTTCTCAAAGTCCCTCCTATACTCAAACAATCTCTCAACATGACCATGTACTTTCTCCTCTGTATCCCTCGAAAGTGCTAAAGTATTTAGATCCCTCACCCCTTGTGGGAGATCCGAATTATGTAATCTACCTCACATTACACATAAATGAGTCCCCAAACCTTCGATAAAAACATTTTTCTCGGGAAAATTGGCCATATTTGATAATGTGGAAAAAACGTTGACTTGATCACCTTTCTCCATACAGTGCTTAGCCCATGCAAATAATTCCTGTTTCTTGTCTGCAGAAACAGTATTACGAGTGACAATCTTTCACCCCGCACCCCGATCAACTTCAGTCAATACAGAACCACTCGGGAGCAGAGATATGGGCAAATTCAATGAGGGTGCAACTATCGGCACAAGAGGAAGGGGTGGCGGGATAGGTGGAGGAACAACAACTAGAGGAATAGGAACAATAGGTTGTACAGGGGGAACAGGAATAACTGCAGGAACAACAGCAGGAATGGGCATAGCACCCGGGAGAGGATCATACGGAGGTGGCGCAGAGGCACCAGGCCTGCGTTCGTGTAACAATTTTTCAATAAATTCTTCAGAAACATGGAAATCTTTAGAGGGATACATTTTCTGGATACCGAGTAAGAAAGCCCTTATCCATATTTCTAACTGACTCCGAATGTTTTTCTCTATCATATAACAACGCCTTTTCGGCATTTGTTTTATGACGGCGTGCATGTTTATCCCTACTTTTAAGCGGCTGCAACGCTTCTTTTTTCCAATTCTGCAAAACATCAAATGCTGCAGGTCTGGCCTTCTTTTTTAGCAAGACCGATTCTAAGTATTCAATACGGGGGATCTCGAAACTACCATTGATTGGCCACTGAAATTCGGAGGCATGTCTGGTTTGTCTGTGCCAAATATCATTAAATACTATATTTCCAATGCCATACTTACAGTACATAGTACATGCCGGCGACCCCTCCTGTGGTGCCGGGCGGCTAAATTCCAAAGATTGTCGATCGCTGCGGAACAGAGCCCTAAAGCAGCTAGACACTTTCCCAGGCATTTCACAAAAATTGGTGTTACCTGGTCAATAATTGTGTCTGCAGATACAATACGCCAAATTCAAATTGTCAGGGTTAAATTAAGAGCCGGGTCACGACTGCACCTGACCAAACCTAAGGAGGACCGTACGGTTTACCAAAGAACTTACCTAACGAATTTTACCTTGTGTTTGGTGGTTTCGACAAATCTGGCCGCCTCAAAAATGGACCCTCGTCAAGATGCCGTGTCAGACCACACGACTATCATCCAAGGATCGGATCGTGCAGCGCTGCCGAGGTATTGCGTCTCGTTCGGTCGGGCCCGCAGTATCACACCGTCCGATCCCGGTTCGATAGTCTGCGTTAACCTTCAATGATCCGGCATCAATCTTGAGGGTCCCTGTTCGGGCGCCAACTGTGAAAACATAAAAATAATATGAGGCCGGGAAGCCCAGAAAGAAACACACCAACACAGGTTACAAAGAACATACAAGTGCTTTATTTAAAAGCTACAACAGTTACCAAAGTCAATTGACAAACGGATAGCTATTCGGCTCTCAGAGTAACGTAACAAACTTCAACGAAAGTTCGATGCATTAGTTAGAGAGACCGTACATTGGAATATTTAGGTCTTTTATACGCTTTATCCAGCCCTTGGCCAACCCTCTCGCGGGTTAACCATTCTAGGAGTCGGGTCTATGGGTTCCTTGCCAGGTCAATCCTATAATATATGCATTTTGATTAGTTTTGCTGATATAGTTGTACATTTACACATAGGTCAACAGTAGGACAAGGTCTCAGTTCGCAACCCCGACCAGTGGCCTGCAGGCATATTAATTATTCGTGTCTACGGAGGTCACAACGGCCAGAATCTTACTCAGAATGTCATTCGGCCTCCATTTTGATGTTCAGGGTGACTTCCATATAACAAGAGAACCTAAAATGGCGGCTTAATCCAAGATGGCGACTTACATTACTTTCTCTAAGGTCAAGACCTTGCCGTGGAGTTTGTTCGCATATGATGTTTAGACAACTTGGCGTAGGCCAATACAAATACAATTGTTGCGATAGGAGGCATAACATTGTTTCAATTCCGACAGTATCTCTGTCATTTCAGATCAACTCCAGCGCCAGGGGGGTCGGTCTCAGAACACAGATGAAGACCATAAAGCAACCGGAATTTCTGAATTACTATCTGTACCTAGACTTTTTGCTGGAGACGCAATACTAATTCAGAACTTTACTAGAAAGTGGCATGAAGCACGATTTGTTGCACCTTATATTGTGAAGAATGTTACTCCATCAGCAGTAAAAGTCCAAGGGAGAAGAGCTTGGATTTCCACGAGTGATGTCAAAATCCACACTGGTGAGACTGGCACACCCCTAACGATCGATTTGGAAGCAAGACACAAGAAGAAGTTCAGCGCGTGCAGACTCGATCGTTGATGAGGAAGAAGGACGATAAGGTTGCTGATTAAATAAATGCAAGTTTGCATTTGGGCTGTGGCTCGCCCAGACACTCTTTATAGATAATATAGTAGGAGTGAAAACTCAGTTATTGAGCCGCAGGAATCTGTTGAAAATGAACTTTAGAAAGTTGTTCGTATTGTTAGTATTTTCTGAGTATGTTTGAACGACAACACCTGATCAGAAATTGGAAGCGTGAACAATACGCTGATTCTTTTCGTACAACGCAATTGTTTGGGTGAGTTTATGGTTTTAACTGATGAAGATGCCCATAGGATCTTGCTTGCTGTTTTTGTTTTTATTCTCAGAGCTTATCCTGCTCTTTTTGGGCGTAGTGTCGACATATGTACCTTTCTGCATGATCCTAAAAATGGCCCACCGATAAGGAGGTTGCTTTTGGTGATAATTGAGCAGATCCTGCAGTTACCTGATTTACCAGAGTTGCCTGATTAATAAGGTTTTTTCCTTCCTTAAAATCAGTATGCATGCACAATGAGAAACCTCGAGAGTGGTACAGTTTTTTAAAGTGAGCGAGCCCGACGAAGTTCGAAATGTCAAAAATGGCTGGGGCTGATGTGCTGGTTCATAATATACGTATGTGCCACCATACTTTGTGATTTTCTGTTTCTCCAATTTGGCATTCCTTATTATCTTAAAGCTCCTGTTGAGGTAGAGGCTACTATGATTCCCCCTACTACAGGTACCATTCTTGATTTGTTTACTTCTAATAAGATAGAAATGTATGTGGTTCTTCCCAAACAGAGAACTCTTTTTGACATGCTTCATGATCATTTTGCAAGCACTGATTTAGTAGTAATAAGAAGCAAGAGAAATGCAGAGGAAGATAATGATGGGATAAACACATATTTAGACAGTACTGTAATATCTGGGTAATAACATGGTATCAACACATGAAAAAAGTGGGGAAGAAAATGTCTAAGGAGAGTTGCTATGTCTGTGCACACCTTAGGCCATGGATGCAACATGAACTTTCATTGCCAGAGAAATCCCGGAGTATGATGCCAGATGTCTCGTTCAGCTTGCAGCCTGCATGACAAGAGGCCAATTTCAAGGAAGTTGGGCCACTTTGCGATGGAGATCGAAATGGTCATAGACTGCAGGTGGTGCCGCCATTATATAGTATCTGGATATTCGATGTCGCACTTTAGTAAGACGGGACCCGTGAAGAAAAGGGCTGAAAGTGTGGCGCAGTAGGAAAAACAGCTGAAGATTGAGGAATCGAGAAGGCTGTCTTGCCCAGTGTCAAGGGTTGGGGCAGCCGAGAACTTGTTGTCTAGCTCTAAAGATACAAAGGACATGAGAAGCAAGACAAGCCCCTGTTCAGGTGCGAAGGAAAGACGCAATGAGTGCCAAGTTTAATTCATTTTAATATTGTTAAATAAAGAAAAGGAGCTAAAACACGGTCTCCTGTCACATGGGGTAGATGGAAACAGAACTTGGGTAAGCTACACCGAGACTGAAGATAAGAACGCACTCACACTCTCTTCTATTCTCAGGCGCAGTGATACCTTGCAAGGCTGAGTTCAAAGACATTTAAATTGGCAGTAGCCATGAGCAATGATGGATGGCGGGCTAATTGGGTGGGAAGGCAGGGTCAAGTCCACCCACTGACGTCTGGGGTACCAGCTTGCATGCTGCTAGCAAGTCGAATATTCCAGAAGGGTACAAGCCTGCCAACCAATTATAGAGGGCCATGTATTGACGAGCCCTATATTTTGAGAGCCAATGATGTGTCGTGTATCTAACACATGTTGAGGTTGACTTGCACTAGGGGTGGGCATAAGTTGTCCACCTGACTGTAGAGCTCCAATCACAATCATATGCCATATAGAAAGTATACCTAGATGTTCCCCGTAGACCTATCACAATCCCAATTAGGTTTTCTTAGTTTGCCACATAGCATGACATCACGAATGACGAGTTTCTGTTATAAAAGTGTGTTTTTTATGTGATACGTTGAGATTATGCTGTGAGACGTCCGTTGATGTCCATTGTACTCCCTGTTTTAGACAATTGATATTAAAACAGCTTGTTTTTGCCAACTTCCTGAGTCGGTCTGGTTATTGGTGTAAGAGTTATTCTGCATCCCCACCCATCTAATGACACGCTTATTTAAAAGGGCCTAGCGTTTCCGGAGGATGTCAAAAACATGTGGGAGAGGATTGGGTAAACCATGTTTGGTGATGAAGAAGGTATCAAGGTTGTTGCAGGAGATGTGGTTGGCGATCTCTGCGGCATGAGTGACTGCTGACTGAGCATTGATCAGCATGAGGGCTGTGTGTGTGGTCTGTGGGTGTAGGATGGAGCAAGAGTGATATTGATGTGGTTCACTAGGTTAGCTTGCCAGGGCTGCCCAGGGTGCTTGCCCATTGGAACCCTAGCGAGGGTGGGGATAGGCTGTGGAGGGAGGACAATGTGATAATGTCTTCTGAGGAGGAGTAGTAGTAGCAACTACTTTGTAGGTGAAATGCAGGATAGGAGGTCCAGCCCATGACCCTATCATGCCCGAACAGGCAAAAACAGGTGTCTTCGCCTATGCTTTGCTGAGGACGCCGGCGATGAGGACACCTAAGGAGGACTGGTAAACAGGCGGTGGGTGGACCAGCAGAGTGACAGGCCTGTTCATGTGACCTGCATCCTTCTCAATACTGTCTGCCTGGAGCTTTCCTGAAGTTCTTCCGTAGCTGCCTGGAAGGTGCGGAAACTGGTAGTGGGTGTAGCAACTGAGCAGCAGGGCTGATCACGTGACCAGCGGCCTCCTCAATGATGCCTTGAGCTGGCCTGGAATCCTTAAGTAGCTGCCTGAAAGGGACGGCACGAAACCTGGTGGTGAGCAGAGCAGCTGAGTGGTGTGGCCTGGTCCTGAGAACAGCAGCCTCCTCAATGGTGTCTGCCTGGTGTCTGCCTGGCATCCTTAAGTAGGAGCATAGAAGGCGTGAAACCTGGTAGTGGGCAGAGCAGCTGACTGGCTCCTCAATCATGTATTGCTAGGTAGCTCCATGACATGTCTGCCACGGTCATCCAGCATTGCTGCTCAGCCACAAGCAATTTGCATTATGGGGCTTGTGGTGATTTTGCAACCACTAACTAGATATTCTTTATGGTGGCTGTGTAGCAAAGATACATATTCGCATGCACCAAAGCGCTGCATTGTCTCTTGGCATTCTTGTCCAGAAACAGGATGCTTTTCCACTATGTGCCGAGTACTATAAGGACTCGAATACCAAGAAAACAGAACATCTGCAATGGATGATGCTCACCTGGGACATTGGGCCACGTGTGTGGTGTCTTTAGTATTTGCACGTCAAGGCGCTGCACACCATTAACATGGTGTGTGAAGCAGGTTGATTTATATCGTTTGATTTATATAGTGCTATGTGCAACATGCATTACAGAGCGCCAAGAGATCTAACCCGGGGATCCAATTACGCCCCATGTCACCTGTGATTGGTGCATTCTCCACTCTCTGTTTCTCTGCATTCGGAATTCGTATTTTTGCTTTTCAATTAGGAATGCAGAGCTGCAGGTGGCAGAATGCACGAAAAGGAGGCAGGCTGGATACCCAGCTCACAGCACACTCGGACTGCTTCAGACTGCATGACCAGCTGTGGTTTGCTTGTGTCATCAATGAAGGTGGACTACTTTTTGCAATATTTGAAAAAGGCAACTGCATGTTGTTGGCAAAACATGGATAAAATATGCAGTTTTGCAAAGTGACATTTGTTTTGCTTTGTGCATTTTAAATATATTTCGCTAACTTTCACAAATTTGTCCCTAAAGCGACAATAAGGCTGCTACTCACAGTTCCAAGGAGCACCACAAAATGAAACTGGAAATGGCAGAAGGTCAGGAAGTCGAACCAGGAAAGTTCTGTTCGCAATGCCCGCCTTCAGACCCCACAGGACTCTCGTAACTCGTCAAACATGGACGGGGTGGAACCCCCCCTCCTCCCACTGAAGCTGCACCCCCTGCTTTTGGTGTCTCAAACTCCCTCATCCCTTAATTAAATGTTATCATTTTGAAACATTCACATTTGTTTACAATCAGGTAACACATGAAATTAGCGTGTGCTTTCAGGAGACAGAATGCTTCTGTGTCTCCCCGAACATGAGTCAGAGTATCTCCACACTTGAGCACATGAATGGGGGTGTGTGTAAAACCCGGAACATGCCGGAACGGGCCGGAACGGTACCCTGATATATAAAACAGCAGCGAAACTTAACTGAAAATCATGCAAACACACATGAAGAACATTTTGAAATGAGAAAAGTGCACCAATATGCTGTCATTAACCCATTACTGCCCAAAATCTACATTTTATCACAAAAAGTACCCGGAACGGGCCGGAACGCTTCCCTAATATATAAAACAGCAGTGAAACTCACCGGAAAATGATGCAAACACACATGAAGAACATTTTGAAATGAGAAAGGTGCACCAATATGCTGTCATTATCCATTTACTGCCCAAGGCAGTGGGTTTGGTACTCAAGAATGGACACAGTGATAAGGGATGATGTCGGGACATAGTGATAAAGGAAGCATGTCTGGACTTAGTGGCCTATTCTGATGGAGATGTAATTATGCTTGAGGTGTAATTCATGGGTGAATTCCCCATTTGGAATGTTCACCAGTTTTTTTACACTTGTTTCCCAGGCCAGGCTCCAGGGCGTTGATCAAGGGGGCCCACATTCCATTGGGTGTGGATCTAGGAGTACCCTCAACAAAGTGCTGGTGTTGATCCTGATTTCCAAGATCCATGATCCAGCAAAAACTGTCTTCCCAGATCTGCAACAATACATTTGCATCCCTCTATAAAAAAACAGTACAGAGCAAAAGAGAAGCAAGGAAGATAGTGTTACAACATCAACCTACCTATCTTCCCTTCCCATCTGCTCTCCACTTTCTTTTATATTTGATCCTCCTTCACCTTTCACCGTCCAATCACCTTCCTTCAGCTGCCCTAACCACCATTCCCAGGAACCTCCCCTCCCACCTATTCACACCAGCACCAGCACACAGCATGCCTTTCCTGGACTGGCTTGGGAGAAATGAGGGTGATGCCTCCTCCTCCTCCTCCTCTGAGAGGGCTGAGCAATGAGGCCCCCAGTCTTCGTACCATCTCAGATGGTGTCCCCCCCAACAATACCTTCCTGAACACTGTGGCTACTCCCAGCAGGCTCCGGAGGAAATGCTTGTGGTCCCTCCATTTTGTTGTGAAAGATAGGCCCCCACACCCAGAATACTGAAGCAAGGACAAGGAGATTTTGTTTCCTACAAATTTAAAAAATGTGTTCAAACTTCTTAAAATGTCAAGAACAGAATATACCATGTCCATTCAATACAGGTAGTCTTGTTGATCTTACCAATATTTCAAACACAACAACATATCCTCCAATAACATACACATGTATACAAACCTCCCCTCACCCACCCATTCCACAACCTCCTTCCCCTCTCCTTTCCAACTGAACCCCTACAGTAGTCCCATTCTGAAAGGCTCCCATCAATGGTGCATGTACAAAATTTCATTTGAAAGACATGATTTCATGTGTTTGCTGCATGTGTGCAGCACATTTTAATTGAGTTGAGAGTGTAAGGGAGTGCTAGGGCTGTAAGGGCTGCACCAGGAGGCAGACAGTGCTGATTGAGGAGTTTGCATCCTCCTGGTATTGCTCCTGGTGGGGCGCGCCCCTGTACATCATTGTCTGGTACATACTGTTTACATACTGGTTATAATATGGAATTGTCCATTATGATGCTTTGTTTGATGTTTTTACTTTGATTTTATGTTGAATGACACAATTGTGTTCAATAAATGTGGCCCGGAAATGTTCAAAGTTAGATGTGTGTGTGTCCTAATCCCTGTGCTGCCCATCTATTAAACCATGAGTGAGGCTTTTTGGAATAGCTTACAATGCAAACTGAATCACTTCTAGGGGCACCTAATTTTAACAGGTAAGGCATAGTGAAATAAAAATATGCCCAGGATCACACACTTTAGTCAAGTAGCAAAGCCATCATTTGAGCTTAGCCTGAAATGTAGATACTTGACCACACCTCTTCCAAGCTCAAGTTGGTACAAATATGTGTTGAAGTTTGGCTTTAAATAACTAAAATAATACTAAATCGTGTACAGATTACTATAAAATGGAAAAGTCACATGATAAACCAACCTGACAATCTATTCATCATTGCTGAAACATGTTGATGAAAAGATTAAGGGGGGGCATTTTGTTTTGAATCCTAAATTGCACAAATCAGAATTCTCCTGCTTGCACTTTTTTTGCAAAAGGGGCCATTCATTAATTTGAATTGTTTCCACCAAGTACTGGAATAGTAAAGAGTAAAACACAAGCGAAAATCGCCTTTGCTATTTACTTTACCACTCCGTGTCTGGAAAAGTGTAAATCACTTCCACAATTAACAATTGTGGGAGCCATCTAAAATGGGTTCCTTTGGACTCTGCCCGCTTCTTCCTGGTGTAAAGGTCAGGCAGGTCCCATAGGAACCTATTGGTTTTCCGCTAACGTAAAAATCCATGCTGGTGGAATACCAATCGGATTTGGCAGGAGGACTTTGTTAAGTCCGATCTGTTCTCAAACTTCACCTGTCAAATCAAACAAAGTCCTGCAGCTCATAAAAAGTGGGGCTAAATGCATTTAGCGCCACTTCTTCCACTCCGCTTGACCTGGAACATGATCCTCTATGACTGTAGCTTTATTTTCCCCATTCTGAATGGAAGCCTACAAGCTCCAGCATAGCAATTAATGAGAACTTACAAAAAATCTCATACAGACACAAAGCGAAATGAAATGCACGACAAGTTTATTGTTTCACACAGCTTATTCTGTGTCCCTTTACTTACACATCACCCAACAATCTCACTTAAATAGCTTCTTAAAACCCTATATAATGGCACAGCAATGGTCACTGGCTTTTTACCTTTTCTCATCTCTAATCACTTCCTTTTGTAGATAATCTGCCTCTGAGATGCGTTAAAAAGATAGGATCTCACTGTTAGGCCATGTGCAGCCCTGGCTGTTTGTATTTGAGGGGAGAGAGTAGAGCAGGGGGTGAGGGGCATTGGCATTTGTCCCTTATCCAAATGTTAAATCCACCTCTGATTGCACTCTTTAGAAAATATTTAAATACTGCTTCTTAGTTATAAAAGATGTACACATTTTATACTTTGACTGCAACATTATAGAAAATGCTCTTCTTTTTTGTTATTTTACAGGTGTTCATGTTTCATTTCTGGCACTACCTATACGGTTTATAGTGATAACATCGAAAACAAAAACTTCGAAAGTCAAAATCTTGAAAAAAAAGGCCAAAAAAAGTCTAATTTTTTTTTATTACGTTTTTTATTCGAAATGGGGGGTGCCCCCCAAACACCCTTTTTTAATTTTTTTTTTGTTTTTACCTTTTTTTTTACATGCTAGAGCCAAAAAATAAGAATTCTTTTTCAACGTTATTGTTTTCGAGATTTTGACTTTCGATTTTTTTTTTCGATATTAGGACTGCACACCATCTATACACCCAGCACCCAGGATTTACATCATACTTTCCAAACAAATCCCACAACACATATTCTGTTTGCATGCAAACTCTGTAAAGTTACTCAAACAGAATGAGGTTACCAAGTCAGTACTTATCAGTTTGAATCATGAAACGTTCTCTCAGAGTAGACTAGGCTTCCAAACAAAGATACATTCTATTTAGGTTGGAACCCCACTAGTAAGTAGGCATGAGAAGATCTGAAACTGGTCAATACTTGCCAACCTAGCTTTATCATTTTCAGGTAGGGCCTTGTTGGACCGGCTCAGTGAGGTGCAGCTTGATTCCCTAGGAGGAGCAAGCAAGACACCCACATCTGGGCATATACACATTCACTTAGGGAGACAAACAGAATCCAAAATGCATTGGCCAAACCAACGTCTTGGGCTTTTGATTAGGCATGGATATGCATTTGCCAGGCACTGGCATAAGGGTACCACCTGGCTTTAAGATGGGAACAGCTTGAAAATGGTGCCAGTAACTGGTCATATGATGGCATTGCCTGGCAAATATCTGCTAATACCTATACGCAAGCCAAATCTGCTGGCTTTATGATTGCTTGTTTAAGGCAGGACTTCAGTGCAAGGCAAGTCACATAGCCATTGACAAATATATTGCTTATACAATCAACTGGCTGAAGACACACATTAAGAGAATTGTACTACACCAGGAGCTCATTTACAGAGGCAATTAAGTAATTAAACACTCAAAAGTATGCTTAAATATAACACTGGCTGGCCCTATACAGCAAGACATTTGGTGTTAATTTGTGATGGAGCTTGCTCAAAGAGTTCTAGAAAGGTTTGTTTTTGGTGGTGAGGCATGGACATAGCCACGGCTAGTCGTTAGGCGGGTAAATGACCAGACACACCCATAGGATGTGTGTTTCTCCTCACATTTAATTGCCATCCTATCTGTGTTCCACAGCATGTGTTCTGGTTGTACCTAATAGGTAAAAAGTCTCTGAATCAATTAGAACCACCGTCATTGCTCTGGCCAGCCTTCCATACCATTGTTTGCATATCAGCCATGGCTCTGTCAATAATATCATTAGCCCTTCCCAAACTGCTAGACCACAGGGCCTAAACATTCATATGGTTGCTTGTGTTCCAGTGCAGATGGACCACAGCTTAGCAATTGAGATTGAACTGCACCTTTTGGTGGCAGCACCAAAAGTCATTTGCTAATGGCTTGTCGCCCTCTCTAATTGCACAGACATACTACAGAATTATGGCATGGAATGTTGAGCAGAGCAATGGTAGTGGTAATGTTTAATTCAAAGCATTGCTTCTATCACTTTTTGATTTTACTGCACTCTCCCCACCAGAATTACATATTTGTTACTACCAACCACATCCTTTCACTTATACTCAAGTAGTTCATGCAGCAGAATATATACTTTGAATGTCATTTGTAAGGGCCGCCAGTCAGTTGATGCACCTTCTGCAGAAATCTGTTTTCAAGCAACTTTACCTGTCATTTATTTTTTGATATAGTTACCCATTTTATTAAGCATGATGTAAAAAAACACTATATTACCACAAAAAATAAACATACTTGAAATTACAGAAAACAAAATTGTGATTTTATGTCAGAGAAAATAGTTGTAGGCAGCCTGCTTGAATAAGTGTGCTACCTCACTTAGAGGTGTGAATGGCCCCCATATCCCTGGTCATTTGTACTTTCATGGCTGTGGGGCATAAATCATTGTCTATGGCAAGAAAACAAATCCTGGCCAGACCTCCTGCAATTCAGCCTCTCAGAATGATGTCTCTGAGGTTGCTGCTGAATGTTAAGAGTGACATCCACCCCTCACTCCCTCGGTTACCAGTGGTGTATAACACCACTGACATGGCCTCCTTTCTAGGGGGGCCCGTGGCTGCCTCTGGGGGGGCCTGGCCCCCTTGGCCCCCCTGCTGGAGCCAGGCCTGCTGTTTCCTATCTTTATAATGGGGCCTATTCTGCTAGAGGTGTAATATCCCCATGGGATTGTTCCACCTCTAGCATAATAGGGCCTATTATAAAGATAGAAAACTGGTGCAAAAAGCAAATCTATATTCCGAATGGGGAATTCACCCATGAATCACAACCCAGGCTGAATATGGCACTAAGGGCCATGGGTGTGTCACACATCTAGCAGAATTGTGCCCTACGTTCCACACTATATACTAAAATGGGTATCTACGTGCTGATAACCAGTAACCTGTGTGTATCAATGGGGTAAACACCATATCTTCAGCAGCCTCACTAGAAGCCCTTCACACTGATTCCTCTAACTTTCTCTACTCTCACTGATTATCCTAGAAGGATGGCAGGATGGGAGGTCTTCTGATCAGTAAAGACACGCCATCCACCTCTCTCCCCAATTACTTAATCTCATTTTCTTTTGAGTACGTTTGTATTCAGCTCCTTGCTCAACATCCTCTTGCATAATTCTCATCTATTGACCTCCTTGAGTCTTCAATCTCTCTTTTCCAATGACTTAGACCTCTTAATCAAATCTCTGCCGCTGAAATCCTGTCAATTCAACCTGCGGAACATGACTACGGCCACTGTCTTCACCTTGACTCCTCATACTCTGACCATTTTCTGGTCACCCTCCACAATCAGTCGGCCCAATTTTGCTGAAACTCACTGGACTAAATAACTCCTCAACTGAATAAAATCAGGCCCTTCCTTTTGGTGCTCTTTCCATCTGTTACCAACTCCTGTGAGAAGGCCTTCCCAGATTTTAACCTAGCACTAGTGCTCTCGTTGAGTACCATTATCCCTCTTGCCTGTGTCTTGAACCTTGGATTTCCCCAACCATCCAGCATCTCAGAACCTATTGTGATGGGTAAGAAATGTGAGGCAGACAACTTTGTAAAGAGTTTTCAACTTTAGCATTTTATTAAATAAAAAGGTTTGATAAACGCCACTCTTTCCCTACCCTGACAAGGATTTTCCTGCCTAGAATAAACTAAAGAAAATACTCTTACAAAAGGATATCTGTCCCTCACACTTGTATACTCAATAAATCAATAAGGAAATGTATGACAGTTCAATCCAACAATTATATATAACATAAAACCACATCCACAAGTTGACCACTGCCTCTTCTCATAACATGGGTTCATTCCCCTTCCCCAGGTTTGAGCAATGTTTTGCTCCACAGTTCAAAAGAAATGAGGAAATTCTGTTTTGCTACAAAGTTCCAACACAGTTCTTTCGGATTCAAAACTTGATAATAAAAAGTTCAGTTGTATCAACAATGTACGAAAAGAAGTGATAGGTTCCAACTCCTCCTGGAGTAAGAACATGATTTACATTAATCTCCTTCAAGTAAACAACAACTGTCTTTGTCAGGATGATATGCCATTGTGTCAGGAGCATAGCTCTGGGGCAACGTGCTCGCTTTGGTAGCAAGACGATCCAGAGCAACACAGGTTTGATGCCCGGGTCCGCACGGGTATTAAGCACGTTGTACATAACCAATTACAATTGTGGGTGACTTTAATCTTAAGGTCAATGAGGTGGAGAACTTTAAGATTCAAAGCTTTCTGTCCTCTATGAAAGAACTCTCCCTTCCCCAGCAGGTTCATGAACAGACCCATTCCTTAGGTAACACCTTGGACCTGATTTTCTCAGCAGATGCTGACATCACTCTTTTTGTGGCCTTTCAAATCCTGAGGTCTGATCATTTATTTGTTCCCTTGACCTGGGGCATTAAGGGCCTGCCATCTGCTCCACCAGCCAAATTAGTCCAGCGGCATGGATGGCGCTCAGTATTTAAATCTGATATGAGCTCTTTTATACTTGCCCGACTTTCAGGGCTGTCCCCTGTGGACATGAATTCTTTAACTAGTACTCTGACCGCAATTGCAGGCAGCCTTGCTCAGCTAAAGACATCTAGGCTATCCTCACGCCCCTCTCAGCAGTGGTTCATGGACAAGCTGCGTGCACTTTGCCTACAACGCAGGCAGATGGAGTGAAAGTTGAGGCGCTCTTATACCCCCAGGGAAACACTTGCTTTGTCTCTGGTCACGTCCCAGTATCAACTTGCCATTTCATGTGCCAAAAGTGTCTACATTGCATTTATTATTGAAACTTCTGTGAATCACCCCAGGGAGTTGTTCAAAGTGGTTCGTAATCTCCCTACTAGCTTAACGGCTCCTGTTCCCTCCTCTCAGGCCCTCTGTAATTCCTTGTCCACATGTTTTATGGATGAAATCATTTCTATTCAATCGAATATTGCTGTTACTCACCTTCCTTCTGAGTCTGATATTTCTATGATATGATATTTTATTTGTATTACGCCCATACACAAGTGTTTCAGAGCGTGAAGAGGTAAGGGAGGGGAAACAAGGGAGGACAAAACAACGATCTTACTAGGCCCAGTGACATTAAGAATGTGCGAGTGCAGGGGAGACGGAAGGGGGAAGTGCGAGGGGCAGGGGAGGAGTGGAAAGTGCTGAACACGTGATAGTAGAACAGCAACTGGTAGAGCGTCCAGCAGGTGGTATGTGCGAAAATAAGGTGTAAACAATGGGTGTGTTATAAGTGCTTGAAGGGTACTGTAGGGTAGCAGATACAGACCCAAGTGAAAGGGTTGCCAGGAGGCAGTGCGGGTGTGTGGCTGGGAGGGCAGGGATCGGGGCCCGATATCAGAGGGTAACCAGGTGCCCGGTGCCAAAGCAGGCAGTTTAGCAGGGGAGTGGAAGAGCGAAGGCAGAAGCAAAGAGGAAGGTCTTGAGGTGCTTCCGGAACCAAAGATGGTTCTCCTCAAGTTTCAGAGAGGCAGGGAAGCTGTTCCAGATGGATGCCCCAGCAGAGGAAAGGGATCTACCCCCAACTCGTTGCTTGGAGAAGCGACTGACCTTGAGGGAGTTGGAGGTGAAGGAGCGAAGAGCTCAAGTAGGAAGGTATTTACGGAAGGAGAGTTCAAGGTATTGCGGAACCAGGCCCCAGAAAGCCTTGTGGACAATGCAAAGGGTCTTGAATTTACTCCTTGCAGACACTGGGAGCCAATGAAGAGATTTCAGGGCTGGAGAGATACGATCGCAGGGCTTGAGGCCAAGGACAAATCTTGCAGTCCTGTTCTGGATGAGCTGCAGAGGGCGGAGACTGGTTGCAGGCGGATTTAGAAAGAGGCTGTTGCAATAGTCCAGCCCAGAGAGAACCAGAACTGTGGAAACAGTGAGCTTCTGGGGGAAGGAGAGGCAAGGAAGAATACCTCTGAGGAGATGCAGTTGGTAGTTAGATTATTTTGAGACGTCACAGAGAAAAGGAAAGCGTGGAGTTGAAGATGACCCAGAGGTTCTTAGCCTCGCAAGTGGGAGCAGGGAGAGGGCCAAGGGAGGCCGGCCAGAGAGTGACAGGAAAGGAAGGTGCAGGTGTGCTGATGAGGAGGATCTCTGTCTTACTGGCATTAAGGCAGAGGTCGTTGGCGGCTCACCACACCTGGATTGCAGACACACAGTCAGAGATGAGAGAGGGAGAAGAGGTGGCAGAGGGAAGCCTGACAACAAGTTGGGTGTCATCCGCATAGCACTGAAAGTTTGAGCAGAGAGCAGCAATGCAGTGCGCGAGCGGTGCCAGGTATTGGTTGAAAAGCCAAGGAGAGAGGTTAGACCCCTGGGGAACACCACAGGTAGAAAGTGAGATAGAGGAAAGGAAGGACCCAGGTTGTACCTGGGAGGGTCGGTTGGAGAAAAAGGATGTCAGCCAGGCCAGGGCCTGATCAGTGATACCAAGGTTATCACAGAGGTGATTCAGCAGGATGATATGGTTGACCGTGTGAAAGGCAGAAGAAAGATCAAGCAGGATGAGGACAGATGGAATATTAGAATGAAGGTTGGAGAGCAGGTCTTCTTGGATGTTCAGGAGAGCACTTTCCAGGCTTCTGGCCGCTCTGAAGCCAGACTGATGGTCATGGAGACAACCAACAGAATCAGAGTGAAGAGTAAGCTGGGAGATGGCCAGCTTTTCCAGGAGTTTGCCCAGGAAAGGAGTCATAGAGATCGGGTGATAGTTAGCCGGGCAAGAGAGGTCGACTATGGGTTTCTTGAGAAGAGGGTGCACAAGAGAGTGCTTCAGAGGGGAGGGGAAGGCTCCAGAGGCAAAGGAGTGGTTGCAGAAGTCAGCGAGAGCAGGAGCAAGGGTATCGATGTGGTCCTTGTTGGTTTTGGATGAACAGGAAATAACCTGTTTTGATGATACTTTCATAGATTGGACATTCTGGAAATCTCGTCAAGGGAGAACAGCGGAAAAAATGAGAAAGAGGGAGGAGAGGCGGCTGCAGGGGGCCAAAGGTAGCGGAGAGAGAAGTAGGAGGAGGAGAGGACAAGAGGGTGGACAGGATGTCCTGGGTTTTTGAGATGAAATGAAAGGCAAAGGCCATGCATGGCCTGGGAAACGACAGGAGAGGTAGAGACTGCAGCAGGGTTGGCCAGCTCCTTGCAGATTTTACAGAGTATGGCCAAGTTGTTAGATGCCGCAAAGATGCAGGCTTAGATGTGGGCTCCCTTCTTAGTGCGGACAAGGAGCTGGTATTGCCTTTGAAGCAGGCGCAGGCCAGTTTGTCAGAGGATGCACAAGAATCCCGCCATTTCCTCTCAGCCACCCTACACTTGCGTTTAAGGGTAACTAGGTCAGAGTCATACCAAGAGTTGCACTTGGTTTTGGACTTCAAGCGGATGTTCATGACAGGGGCAAGAACATCAAGAGTATCAGAGATAGAAGAGTAGAGAATGGAAAGGGCTGTGTCAGGATGTGATTCAGTCAGAGGAGGACAAGGGGAGAGAAAGTAGAAGTGAAAGCCTCAACTGACACATGCTTAATGGTCGGATGACCGAGAAGGTACATGGCAGTGTTGGAGTTGGCTTGGCCTGATGGTTAGAGAGGGAGAGATGGGAGGAAAGGAGAGAGTGATCACTCCAGGAGAGAGGAGTGGTCAGAGGAATAGAGAGTGGGAGGTCTGTAGAGATCAGAGCATCCAGAGTGTGCCCAGCAGAGTGAGTTGGGCCAGAGGGGAGAATAGAAAGAGAGAGAGAGTCACAGAGGTCGCGAAAGAGTCCAGAGGAGGGACAGTAAGTATTCAGATGGATGTTGAAGTCTCCAAGAAGGAAGAGTTGAGTGGTTGAGGCCAGGAGGGAGGAGGTGAGGTCCGCCCACTCAGAGAGGAAGGAGGTGATTTGACCAGGTGGCTAATAGATAGTAGCCATGGTAAGAGAGTGGCCAGGAGAGAGAGAAAGCCTCAGACAAGGCATTTGAAAGAGGAGTACACCTGCATAGGAATGATAGAGGCAGGAATCCACTCTGGGAAGATCAAGGCTACACCCCGTCCAGAATGGTTGGATCTGGGTGCGGAGAGGATCTTACAGCCATCGGGGAGGAGAGTGCCAAAGCTTGCAACAGAGCTGGCCGTGAACCATGTCTCGGTGAGACCGTAGACATCTAGGCCAAGTTCTTCCAGGAGGCGGCAGATGTCAGAGGAGTGTTTGACAGCTGAGCGAAAGTTTAGAGTGGCAATATGGAGAAGGTTGCCATCCTTGAATGACTTCCGGGGAGGGGCACAAATCAGAGGTATGCCCTGCGGGGGTGTAGAAGGAGCCTGAGGGGGTCAGAAGAGGAAAGAGGAGAGGGCACGGTAGCCAAGCAGGAGGCAGAGAGGGGGGCGAGGAAGCTGATGAAGGGGTAGATGGGACAGCAGGAGAAGAAAGGAAATTGACGAGGTGTGGGAATCGTCTATCAAAGAGCAGCAGGTTGGCCTGAGGGCCTTGGACCATGACGGTGCCATTAAAGTAGACATTAATGATTATCTTAGAGGAGTGGAAGGGGTCCAGGAGTGCCTCCCACCGGGTGCCACCATTAATAGGTGAGGAAGAGAAGGGAGAGAGTACAGAGACCATATGAAGAGTCCGAAGGTCTGGCGAAGGAACGACAAAGAGGATGTCGATGAGGGTCTGTCTGGAGGAAGTGCTGGAGTAGGTGTCAGCGATAAGGAGACCAGGGTTAGAGGCTAAGATATCCTTATTGAACTTCTTCCTACCAGACTTAGTGTGGAGGGTAGCATAGTCAATGGAGAAACAGTTAGAACAAATAGGAGAGACAGAGAGTGCCATAGCTGTAGTAGAGGAGGGGGAAGACAAGAGTGAGTAGCGGAGGGGGTTTGGGGCGGGGACAGGATGGGGAAAGGCAGGATGAGGGTAGCACAGGGTAGTCACTGGGCACAGCCAAGGTAAAAAAAGCATCAAATGGTACTAATAGCTAACTTTAAAATAGCAGCAAATGGTACTAACAGCTAACTTTAAAATATCAGCAAATGATATTGAGCCATGTGAGCCTCCGCTGGCCGCTTCTTGGTCTGTGTTTCCTACTTTCTCTGTTCTGGAGGTGACCACTGCTGTTACTAAGCTGTTACTACCTCTTGATCCTATTCCTCTTCATCTTATTAATGATATCCTTCCTCACATTGCTCATTTGTTGACAGAAGCAGTTAATACATCCCTCTCTGTGGGAGTGATCCTGGCCTCCCTTAAACTGGCCACTGTGATCCCACTGTTAAAGAAACCCTTGTTGGATCCACTGATCCCTTCTATCTTCTGTCCTATCTCTCTTTTACCATTCCTGAAGAAACTTCTTGAATCCGTGGTCTGTCCACTACTCTGCACTTTTCTTAAAGGAATCCTCTTTCTTTCACCCCTCACAATCGGGGTTTCGCCCAGGACGTCAGAACGAGAGTATCCTGGTCTCTGTCATGGATGGCTTGGCGGGGACTCATGACGGGGGCAGTGTCAGTGCTCTGATTCTATTGGACCTGTCAGCCGCCTTTGACACCACTGATCATGGAGTCCTGCTAGGCCACCTGGCAGGTGCCGGCCTCTCGGGCACCGTCCTTGATTGGTTCTCTTCCTTCCTCACCGACCGTTGTCAACTTCGATCACTCCCTCCTTTTTTTTCTGCGGCTATGGCTAGATCATGTGGGGTTCCTCAAGGGTCCGCCGTCTCTCCGGTCATATTTAACGTCTGCACCCAGCCTTTGACCAAACTGATATTCTCTCACAGCTTCCTTTGTTATTCCTACACCGACGACAGGCAGATACTGGTTCATCTGGATCTCTCCAGCCCTGAGTCAGCTGCCAGATTTCGTGCCTGTCTGGAGGCCTTGGGAGAATGGATGAATTCCAACTGGCTTAAGCTGAACAGTGATAAAACTGAGGTTTTGGTGGTGCTCTCCACCCGCCACAGCTGCTACTCTTTGGATGGCAGCTTTCTGGCCTGCCTCCCTGGACCCCTTTCCTCAGCCAATCTCAATGGTCAAGGACCTTGGGGTTAAATTCACTGCACCCTTGTCCATGGAGTCACAAGTCAGCTCTGTGTGCCAGCTGGGCCATTTTCAGCTGAGGCTCTTGTGTTGGGTCATCCCCTATATCCCAGAGCATCTCTGTGTCTTTGTCATGTCTGCGTTGTTGCCTCCTTATTGTACTATTGCAACTCTCTGTATTTTGTCCAACCTGCTTACGCCTGCAAGTCCTCCAGAATGCTGCTGCCCAATTGGGAATGAAGGGAGGATAAGGGGAGCCATGATAGAGCATGTTAGAGGAAGGGGCTAGAGGAGTAAGAAACCTTATATCCTAGTCGGACCCAGATCAGAACAGAGCCGCATCAGGGGAGACTACGCAAGCTGAGTGCCTCAATTCAGGATAGAGACGCAAACTAACCAACCCTACTAACAATTTCCCTTTCTGCATACACCTCTCAAACTCCAAACCAAACACAACCAAAACCTACAGCACAACAAACTGCACAAACTTCACTACATCGCAACAACAAAACAATAACACACATAGTCTTGCACAACAGTTCACAACGACTACCGGCCGGAAACACCCCAGGCCCAGCCAATGGACCCACCGGGCTGAGGCCACCAACAGCACATCAATGCTCTCTTGCACTTTTCCTGCTTCCTTCCACTAACTCAACCTCCCCTCCTCTTTCAGAACCGCCAGGGGACCACTCCGGTGGTGATAGTGTGCGGTACAAATGTCCTTTAACATTAACATTAACATTAACACAGTATGAACTCTTACATTATATATGCAGTTCACAGCTCAGTCGAACCCAAGGTTCCCTAACCTCAGTCGCACCCAAGTTTCCCTAACGAGACACATTTCTACTTAACATTAACATTGACATTAACATTGCTCCCATTTTTGCCAGATTTTATGGGCTTTCCCAGGGCATCCTCTGGCTGTGTATATTCGGTGTTCCATTGCATGCATCCACGTCCGCCACCCATTGATCATAATATAGAACAGCATTTGAACCCCACAATCGTGCAACCTTTCTTTTAGCTAGTCCAGTGGCCGTTGAAAGCAATAATTTCTCAAAGCGGGTCATTTCTCCGTCCTCCACAACCCCCAATATTATCAATTTAGGATCTCTAGGGATGGATCGGCCCAGAACCGCAGATAGTCTGTCGCAGCAGTCCTGCCAGAACTGTTGGATATGCAGGCATTCCCGTAGTATATGAAAGAAGGTGCCCTCATCTTGGTGACAACGCTGGCAGTTGGGGTTCATGGTTTTACCCCAACGGTAGAGTGGCACTCACGGATAGTACACTCTGTATAGCACTTTAAGTTGTATAAGCCTGATCCTAGCGGATATAGCGGTTTCCTGGGGGTAAATTAGGATCATGGTCCAATCTTCAGGCAGTAATGGGCCAACATCTCTTTCCCATTTGGATTAAAAACTGCAAAGCTCCTGTGTGGCAAAGGAGGAAATTGCATTATACATGATCGATGTGGTTTTGACATCCACATGGTCCAGCACAATATTTATTTCTATGGGTGTACATTCAGGCAGGCTAGAGAGATCTGGTATATGTGTACGAATTGCGTGAGACAGTTGCATGTAATGGTAGCGCTCAGTTACAGGGAGATCAAAGCGGGTCCCTAGATCTTCAAAGGGTACGAGTCTGCCTTCTTTTATTACATCACCAATTTTTGATATGTCAGCTATTTCCCAGTTCGGCCACCTCAGGAGTTTATTAAGCTCTGGGAGATATCTATTCTTCCACAGTGTTTGTACCAGAGTGATTTTCCCGTGGATTGCAATTGTGCGAGGAGGTGGATGGCCTATGGTCTGATGGAGACTCTCCAATGGGTGTATTCCCTGTCTCGCAATTTAGTCTGATCGAATGTGTGTAATTCTGTATTCCCATGCAGCCCATCATTTATGACCGTCATTTGGCTGGCCCAGTAGTACGTTTGTAGGTGGGGGAGCCCAATACCTCCTTCCCATACGAAACGTTGGAGGATACGCAGCGCTATTCTCGTGTGTCCTCCTCCCCATAGTATTTACGAAGTATCCTGTCAATTTTACGGAATTCAGCCATGCAAATGTGTAACGGTGCGTTTTGTAGTACATATAAGAAGCGAGGCGAAATAATCCGTATCCCATCAGTATTTGAGTGACTATGGGAAAGGAGTCAGCTGGGTTGCCTAATCTGGCTAATTTTACCTAATCTGGCTGTATTAGGCTAGTTTTTTTCTCTAATTATCTTCCACATGAGGCATCTCTTGCTGTATCTGGTCGTGGTCTATCCCTGCCTTTCTCATTCCTTCTTTGCGGCCTACAGTCTCCTTCCAGGTGTCGCTCTGCCCAATTCCACGCCTTCCTGGGTTCCGTAAAGTTTACGGTCGTACCATTATGGTATATTTTCAGTTGTGCAGGGAATATGAGCCCATATTTAATTTTGAGTACCTGAAGGCGCTTTTTAAGTGGATCAAAAGATTGCCTCGCCTTTTGTACCTCTCTGGTGGAGTCTGGAAAGAACGCGATCCTGGAGCCATTATATGTCATGGATTTGTTGGTTCTGGCCATCTGAAGCACAGTGTCCCGATCCCTGTAGTCAGTAGTTTGGCGATCAATGTGCATGGGGGCACTTCGGGAATTTGTCTGCCAGTTGGCACTCGATGGGCTCTTTCAATGCAAAAGAATTTCGAGAAGGTCTTGGAGGCGAACAGATCCGATAGCCATTGCTCAAGGAATAGTTCCATACTCGGGCCTTCTGTGTTTTCAGGCAGTTCAAGGATCCGGATATTGTCTCGATCTCCCTTCCCCGTCCTCCTCTCGCTCCTGCAGTGTTTTAAGGTGTTCCAGTACTCCGGTCATTTGATGACCCACAGCTCGTAGACCGTCCTCTGTTTCTGATATGCGAGTTTCAGTCTCTCCCGTGCAGGAGGTAAGTTTCTGCAGATCATGGCATAGTAGAGACACCTCTGCACTTATGCCGTCAATTTCTTTCTCCATGGAGGTTCATGAGCCCGACATGGCGCTCATTTCATCTTTGAGGGAAATGTTGTCTTCTGTGCCTTGCGCATCACCGGACTTAGCGTGTTCCGGTGGAGGGGTTGGGCGTTGTGTATTGCTCCATTTTGCTCTGTGTGGTAACTGTGTGGTAACATTTTTGACTCTGTCTTTACCCATGCTAGGCTAATCAGTGGTTGCAGCGTATCCGTCCCGCTTGCTGTGCACTAAACTTTTTTTATCTTCTAGTGCTGCAGCCGGTCTGCCCACCACGTGTCAGTAGTGTATGTGCGAGGTATTTGCAGTGTACAGCTACGTTTACTGTGAGTGCGGCACTGTTGTGCTGAGATATAAATGGGCTTTGCAACCAGTCTTTATTACTGTGTCCCCAAGTTGTTTTACCCTTGGATCTGTCGTGGGGGGGACTATCTGTATTCGCCGCTAGTTCTGTATAGAAAGCAGTCCTGGGTGACTCATGTACACCCAAGCACCCCGTCTCATGTGCAGCAATCAGGGAACTGCTTGTGATGTACTTGCAATTTGCTTGTGGGTAGACAGTTGCACATGTAAGTGGTCAGGGGGCTTCCGTTTGTTCTGATCAGGACAGAGGAGACGTGATTGTAGGCAGGACACAACTCAGGCGTGTTTTGGATTACGTTCAGTCAGGAAATCAGCTTGTGTCGTAGTACATCACGCTTTCCCAGGGTTATATTTGAGTAATGCTGGTCATATCCAATGCCGGTTATATATATTCCCCAATCGCAGCTCAGCCTCACAGATCTTACATTGCCATCTTAACGCTTATAGTTTCAACACCCTGGTACCACACAGAGCGGTTTGTCAATGCTGACTGCTTACCTCCAGGTCTCGCCGCTATGCCTGCTCTTAAGGTTTCCGCATGTTCCGTGTAGTTCCACAAAGCCTGTAGGTCTCTGGTGCTGGAGTCTATTCTGTGTTCAGCAATGTCAGAACATTTTCTGTCCTCTGGGACCGATGTCTCTGTGATCTTGTTCTGTTTTTGTCTGCCTTTTCCACTGTAGATGTCACTGGCGAGTTTCCAATATTTCAAGCTATTTCACCTCTTGTGGTAGTCGGCGGGGCAGTTTACCAAGAGAAACCAATCTAGGTAGCTCGCCGCTGGGATATGTCCTTTTGGCCTGTTATCTCAACCCGTCAGTGCCTCCTACTTGTCGATCAGGTCCCGGGGGAGGGGAGGGAGAGAGAAGAAGAGGCAGTGGGAAGAATAACGTGCCTGGTCTGACTTTCCTGGAGTGCCTCCGTTACGTGTATCCTTCCCTCCACCCGGTGTTTTGGATCGTGTTCTGTGGCATAGCGCTGGGTGGTGCCGCTCTGTCGGTGTTCGGCGCTGTTGCTGTTGGGCTCAGGCAGACCGCTTCCACAGGCGTCAGGTTACCCGGCCCTTCACTGCTCTTGCCAGGGTTCTGGCTGGGCAGGCTCAAAGCTTTGCTGCCATCCAGCCGACGGGCGGAAGGCAGTACCAGGTGGGTCCCCCTCCTCGTTTCAGTCCGGCTAAAGTCAGTGCCAGGGTCAGCCCCTGTTGACGCTTCCGACGAGCGTTGCGCAGCACCTCTAGAGACCGCGGTGTCTCTGCTTCTTTCGGCTGCCATGGGTTATGTGTCTCCGAAGCTCGAGGGATGTTACTTCCACTCACACATGTTCTATCTCCTACTCTTGCAGGATCACAGTCTTGCTCATCTGCATCACAGGGTGTCAGCCGCCAAGTGGCCCTGGTCCCTGCATGTCGTTCTTCCAAGCTTCTTCGATCTGTCGGCCATTTTGGCTAGCACACGCCACCGAGTGCCTCCTTGTTTCATGCCGAATATCTCCTTGTTTGCACTCCGGTTAGGGTCCACACCACAGTATACCATCGCAGTGGTGTTCCGTTGCTAATAGGTGCTTATTGCAGAAATGTATCTTCATAATAAACAGGATTTTGACAGGATTCAGCTGGTGACCCAGGGAGCACAGAGGATTCACGTCCTCATTGTTTGCTCGTTGGCCAAGCCCCCCCACAAACATGTTCAATTCAAGGCCTTTTGCCTTGTCCACTGAGATTTATTTGGTCAGGGAGTGGAATACCTCATGGCGAACTTCTTGCCCTACATACCGAGCCGAGCTCTGCGGTCAGCTAACGCTTTCTTGCTGACTGTTACGTTGGTCAGGTATAGCTGCATTGGTGGCCACGCTTTCTTATTGGCTGTGGCTGTTCTCAGGAATTGAAAAGGCAGGGTGGTCCTACATTTGTTAAAGTTGCTGCAGCTGAGCTTTTCCATGAGAAATGTTCTGGTCAGCATGAAGCAATGCATTGTTGCACTCTTATGCTCAAGGCATGCAGAGAGAAAAAAACAACATAAATCTGACCTGTATCTAAAGTAAATGTGATCAGCACAGACAAGATGAAGCTGCAACATTTAAGGGAATAAGAAACATGTGAAATGTTACCAATTCCTGAAACATGCATGTGGAAGTGATAAAGGAAAACCTGACTATGAACACAACTAAACAGTTACTGCTGCCTCCAGTGTTTAGTAAGGTGTAGTCACCCTGTAGTAATATTTTCAAATATATAATTTCCCTTCATTTCAATCAAATTAAAAGTGTTACAATTCTACCTCTATATTTAAGGAGATAGGGATTTTCTAGTACAATATAGATGTCATCACAAAGTCCCTCTTTGAGTTTACTTATTAGCTGCCTTTTTACTGCAGAAGATTTTGGGCAGGGTTAATGACAGCACATTGTGCAACCTTCCTCATTTCCAAAATGTTCTTCATGTGTGTTTGCATCATTTTCAGGTGAGTTTTGCTGCCGTTTTATATATTAGGGTAGCGTTCCGGCCCGTTCCTGGTACTTTTTCATGTGAAAATGTAGATTTTGGCAAGTAATGGGTTAATGACAGCACATTGTTCAACCTTCCCCATTTCCAAAATGTTCTTCATGTATTTTTGCATCTTTTTCAGGTGAGCTTTTATGGCATTTATATATTAGGGTAGCGTGCCGGCCCGTTCCGGGTACTTTTTCGTGTGAAAATGTAGATTTTGCACAGTAATTTGTTAATGACAGCACCTTGTTCAACCTTCCCCATTTCCAAAATGTTCTTCATGTGTGTTTGCATCGTTTTCAGGTGAGTTTTTCTGCCGTTTTATATATTAGAGTAGCGTTCCGGCCCGTTCCGGGTTTCGTGTGGAAATGTAGATTTTGGCCATTAATGGGTTAATGACAGCACATTGTTCAACCTTCCCCATTTCCAAAATGTTCTTTATGTGCGTTTGAAGCATTTTCAAGTGATTTTTTCTGCCGTTTTATATATTAGGGTAGCGTTCCGGCCCGTTCCGGGTACTTTTTCGTGTGAAAATGTAGATTTTGGGCAGTAATTTGTTAATGACAGCACCTTGTTCAACCTTCCCCATTCCCAAAATGTTCTTCATGTGTGTTTGCATCGTTTTCAGGTGAGTTTTGCTGCCGTTTTATATATGAGGGTAGTGTTCCGGGCCGTTCCGGCCTGTTTCAGGTTTTACACCAGTCCCATGAATGGCACTTATGCACAATATATACATATACACTTTTATATATAGCCTTTTTTTGAGACTATTTCAGCTTTTGAGGTGTTTAGGTATTTTTGATATAGTTAAACTGGAAATCTCTGCCCTATAAAGAAATTACAAAAAAATAACATTTTAAAACAGTACAACGCTGTTGAACTTCAAACCCAGTTTCCAAGGAGACTTCGAGTGCCATCTTGAGAATGGCCTTCAGGGCCCAGGCTGCAAGACACTAGATACGTCGCCATATTACGTAGGGATAAGCCTCAGTGAATGGGAAGTGGGATCTGCATCTAGCGCCACACTGGGCCGAGTGTTGAGTTCATGCAGTTAGTTTCGCTTTAGGCACATCAAAGGTAGGAGCACAGAAATAAATGCGGATTGGGTGGCTTCCAAAAATGCAGGGCATATTGCGTGTCACCCAAGATTGCAAATACTGCACACATGCAAGCATTGTACAAGGACTGCAACTGATAATCAGTTCTCGGAGAAACATGTTGCATATCTATTGGGCAGAGGTTTCTGATTGAATTTCACCTTCATACACGTTAGAGTTGAGCTGCTTATATTTTTAGTAAGATTGCATTGAAACTAATGCTGACCTGTGACTGCAAAGGACTAGAGACGGTGGCAAGCATTAATCTCCTATATATTCTCATTGTTTTACAGAACTTCATCAACAGCCATATACCACATAACAACATTCTGTGGATTGGGATCTTCCTGGCATGTCCTGGGAGGAAGTGGACCTGGGTCAATGGCTCCAGGGTGAACAATGAATGGTACGTACCTTCCAGTAGGATAAAGGGTGGGGTGGGCAACCTTTTCCTCCATATTTGTGTGCCAGGGGGTAGAGGTGAAGCAGACAGAATAGGCTGAGTGGGGACTGCTCCAGCCACTTTGCACCAACATGGCAAGGGAACCTGCCATTCAGGCTCTCTCTTCTCTCCAGGTACTAAACCCATGTACAAATACCAACCTGTGCACTTTCTAACAAGAATCATGGCTTGTATGTAGGGATGGCAAAGGCATTTGTCAGACATCCACCATTTACCAGATTTTGCCAACCTGGCCCTGTTGCTACTATCATTTGCCTTTCATTAGTCTGGTATGCTATCATTCTCCCATCATATTGAAGTTATTTCTATTATGCTTCAATACATTGCAGGAAAACCCATTAAGGAGGTGATTCACAAATGCCTACTAATTGGGCAATATAATAATGACCACAAACAAGAAGGCAGACACTATTATAGGAGAGAACAATTGAGCGGTCTTAAATCATATTTAAAATAATTCTTAGGGGGAGCCCTGAACTCCAATGTATTCCACTGTCAAAAGAGAGGACGCAGCAGAATGCTCGCAAAGTATCTGAGAAGGGCAAAGCGTGGGTAGAGTTTCTATCTGGTTGGGGTTTGAAAATGGCCAATGGCAGGTTGCTGTGGGACAAGCCAGCAAAACCAACGAGGGCGAGGCTCTGTCGTTTCCACACTTGCCTATATTTTTATGTCTGCAAGCCTTTTTGAATTAAATGTCTCCCTGAATATGGAACAGGAAGGGGGCAGCGACCATTTCCGTTTAGAGCTTTCCTTCCGAGACATTCTTTTTGGTCCGCAAGAAAGACAGAACTAAGCAATCACACTTAAGAAAGGGAGAGCTCGACTTCTGAAATATAAAAGGGATGGGGCTGGCTTTGAATGGTCACCTCATGGAAGTGTCTGGGGGAGTCTGACAGGAAAAATGCCAACCGGACAGCTTTATCAAATTAATTTGGTCCTCCTACCCACCAAATCAGTGGGGTGGTGGGATAAAACAATCTCATCGTCATGCATTTGACGAGGAGACTATGTGGAGGAAAAAACAGCTGAATCAGAGACTGAGACAATTGATAAAGCCGGTCATGTCGGCATTGGATTATAAAAGAGAGTACAGGGCCTTAAAACAGAACTATAAGCTTTGGTCAGTGGATAGGAAGATGCTTCGTCTCCAACTGGATGGAGAACAAATGTTAAGGTTGATCGCAAACAGAGATGCTCGAGGCTTCTGAGCAGTTATTCACCAACTAGAGGGTAACACAAGAAGCTTACAATGTAATCTGGTATCTGAAAGAGGGTGGGTGGGCTATTTGTCAGAGACTTTTGCAAACTCCTTGAAATCCACCTTTTTAGTGGATATGGAGTTGGTTTGGTCCCTCCCTTTTGATGAGGAGACTCTGGTGAAACTGATTGTGAGTGGCTTGCAATCTAAAGCGGCAGGACCCAACGGTTTAACATGCCATGTCCTGAAAAATAATCCCCCTCTCTGGGCAAATTTGCTGTCCAGGTTATTTAAAGAGAGTTTCCTGAGAAAAATGTTCCCACCCTCATGGAAATTTGCAACAATCATCCCGCTGTTTAAGGGGGGCGATTGGTCGGTACCAATGAATTATCGCCCAGACATCGAGAGTAGGCTGTTCACGGGAGTCCTGTTGGGAGAACTAGAGAATTGGGTGAAAGAAGCAGTGATTCTCTCTAAGTTCCACACAGGGTTCAGGAGGGGCCTTTCTACATCTCTAAATGGATAAGCATTGAATATTCTAAGTGAAAAACCAAGGGGAGGAGGCGATCATCAGTTATATGGGGCTTGGGTTCATTTTTCGAAAGCCTTCAACCAAGTAGACAGCAGCGCCTATGGTCGAAGTTAGGTGCATGGGGCATCCCAGAGGGGATTCTGGCAATGCTGGTGGAAATTCTTATGAATACTACAGTAAGAGTACGCTTAGACGAGGAGGGACATCTGTCGGAGCCCATAAGAGTGGAGAGAGGGGTTTGTCAGTGATGCCTTGGGAGCTCACCTCTTCTTCAACTTATACCTGGCTAATGCAGCGGAACATCTGAAATCATTGGGGTTGGCCAGTCCAGTGATTAATGGAGAAAGGATGCACTGGCTTGCCTACGCCGATGATGTGGTGCTGCTGGATTCGACAACAGTAGGCCTGCAACGTTTATTGAATAGCCTATATTGCTATGCAAGGGAGACGGTCTAGCACTCAACCCAAAAAAGTTTAGAATATTGGATTTTAGAAACAAGTGCAAAAGAATTGTCTATCCGAAGTGGGTAATGGGAGACCAACCCATCTTAAGGGTTGAAGATCTGGTCTATTTAGGCTATAAAGTTTATGCCTCCCTGGCTTCCTGCAAATTGGATATTGATCTCTGTTTTTCGTCTTCTCTTAACAGCTAAAGATTGGTCGCTATACGTGGATATTAAATCACATTTTAAAAATAATAGATTGAAAATGCTAATAAATATGAGTACATGGGCAGAAGAAGGGATGCTAGAAGCAGGCACAAATCTCCAAACTTTAATTAAGAACCCAATGAAGGTGAAGAAAGCTTGTGGTAAAATGGATTGTATAGCTACAATTGACAATATGCGAGCCTTAGCTTATCCTAATCTATTTATGATGGTTGACAAAAAGCAGGGTTATAAGGCAAAATACTTGGTGAAATTAAAAGTTCCTCAGGGTCTGCCTAAATGTAGTCCATACAGGGGAGGTTCTCTCCATAAGAGGGCAGGGCGATAATGCTATTGCTTTATGCAATTTATGCAAAAACCCTAAAAAACAAACCCTTAAGCACTTGTTAATGGACTGTAAAGGAACCTGGCCTGCGAGATCTATGCTCTTCGCAAGTTTTGGTGTTGGCTCAGTACACTTTCTACCTGCAATGTTCTGGGATAGAGTGGTCTCAGGACAGGTTCAGGCACTTACAACAACAGTGGTACAGGTGCTGGAAAGAAGCCAAATAGTATTCTAATATGGCAGTTCAGAAATATGGAGGTTACAAATAGTGTAGACGGAACTGAGGGTCCCACCAGAAAGGGTTGGATGAGTAGTCTTAGTAATGTTTGCTCTAGGAAGGAAGTTGATAACCTCCAATAAATTAGCAGGTACCCGGTTTAATTATCTCCTTTTCCGTTTCCTTTTACTCTTACCCTCCCTTTTGTCTATCTCTCTTCATCCTTAGTTCTGTTCCTCCCTTTCCTTCGGTCAAGAATTGTCAGTATTAGATTTAATCTATTTGCAATTATTTTAAATTGATGTATGTTTTAACTTGTTGCATGTTTTACCTTAAGCTTCGATTTATTCTGAATAATTGGTTATTTTAAATTGTGATGATAATGTATGATTCCTTTTTTAAAAGATTTTTTAAACCAAATACAATAAAACAAAACATTAAAAAAACAAAAAAACTCACATTTCAAATAATTCACATTTTATTGTACAAATTAAAAAGCATAACATTATACAAAAATAGACATTCATTGAAAAACCACACCAATAGTGATGAAGTGTCCAAACACAAATGTAGGATATAAAATGCAAACAAAACATATATGACATCAGTGCGTTCATCTATCTAATCTATCTAATGACAAATACTGAAATGAATCGATCATTTTATTCCAAAAACATAATCAGAGTATGATGCCTTAACCCAACATGTTTCTGTCCAGAAGGCTATAAATGACAGACATTCCTCAGTGCTAATGCTGTAATATATCAACGTCCATGTGTAGTAGATGTGTCCTCACTGATTTGAATATTTCATATAGCTATCTCAATTCGGCCGTATCGGGATATTCTAATGTACCAAAAATGTGATCTGTCAGGCGGGAACATCGGGGAATTAGCGGACTATCTACTTCATCATCACCCATCGACAGGAGTTCTCATATCATTTTTGGTGGTACTGATGACTTCAACCAATTCAAATGCACTTCAATTGTGCATACTTTTCGACAATTCCACATTCATATAATCTCTTTAACCTGTACACATGGGAATAATTCCTATATCGTCACAGTAGTGGGGCACGAAGTCGCCAACAATGAATGTAAACTATGACGCTGCATCGTTCCTTGCTGCAAGGAAAAAGCATCTCTGTTGTCGATCGTTTTTTCCGTGCTGCAAGGAAAGAGGACACAAATCGGTGGCCCATTTCCCCCACACGATCACTTTGGAATCGTAAAACAGCATCTTATTTTACATTAATTATTGACGACTTTGTGCCCTTCTACTGTGACGATATAGGAATATTTCCTGTGTGTGGTGTTGACTAAACGGTAGTGGATAATTTCAACTAACCAGCAAGCTAAGCACTGTTGAGCCATTGTTTTAAGATAATTTGTTCAATACAATGATCCTCAGTACAACAGCAATCCTCGATAGGACATCCAATGATTGGATTATTTTTTTAAAATTCCATATTTTTTCAAACTCTCCTGTTAACGCCAGAGTACAAACACTAGGGGTTTCAGATCTACGGATGAGCCATGTTAAGGAGCAGTAACAACTAAACAAAAAATAACAGTAAACATAAAAATTTACTCAAAGTCCCATAAGGTAAAAATGTTTGTAACATATTCCACAAACCTAATTCTATTAGCATTTGCTCTCATCATTCTGGTTCACTAGATTCGATAAACTAAACAGATAGAATACACAAGGTCTTACATTGCAGAACCCTGTTAAGTCTTTTTACTATGTTCAATACATCCTCTGAACGAAAAAGACTAGACCATTACACTGGTTCTAATCTTTGATGTTCTTCATCATTGTCTGTCTCCAATGTTCATTTGGGAGACAGACTTCAACTGGCAGAGGTAACCAAGCATGTTTCAATTACAACTGATTGAGCCCCAAATAATCAATATTTTACCAACAGAATATTGAAAGTAATGTATTTAAAAAAATATTTATGTTTTTCATGATTTAGGAATCCCCTATGAAATCCCAAGAATGGGATACAAAGAACATACAACTAGTATTTAGTAGACTATTTTCGCAAACCTTGCACTGCAAATTTGTTTTATATTTTCATCCACTCTTTATTAATCCTCAAAGCCATTCTTTCATGCATTTGAAATCAAATACACCACACATGGCCTTACAGGGACTTCAAGGTCAGACTTATGGGGAAGAGGTTGAACCATTTGGAAAATACCTATAATGAACGAACGTACTAATGGATTAATGAACCAAGCAACCAGAGCACTCATTGGTCAATTTCCAATAGAACACTAGTATTAAAAGAAAAGTTTTTCTGTGCCAAAGTCCAATCCTGGAACTTGGTCTAGATTGTACAACTGCATCGATGAACAGTTTATCACAGCGAAAAAACATTGGCTATTTGAGAAACCTTACATAGTCACCTTCCCAACTACAGAAAAACTCCCAAGAACTCTCTGCCTGTACATGAAAGGCTGCAGGTAGTGCCTCTTTTGGGCTGCCGAGCATGAGAATAGAGCATGTCCAAATGCACGCCCCTCTTGGCCACAGTCCCTCTGAGAGCTGATGTGGATTTGACTTGATCCCTTTGTCTCAGAGAACACTTTGGGACTTCCCAGAGCAGGCCCATGGTGCTGCGGTCCTAGACCCTTGGCCGACTGCACAGCTTGCCTGCTGTCCAAGGAATACTTTGGCTTGTGGGAAGAGAAGGAAAATAATGACAAAGAAGCTATCTGACCATCTTGCGTACACAAGCTATACAATGTGCTTGGCTACTGACCTCCACACGGACTGCATCCCATTAAACGACCTCACCTGTGTCAGGAACCCACGGCACAAGCAGATGATCATCGAGTGTAGACTCATAGGACACTCTCTGAAGCTACAAAGGGATTTCCAAAGCCAGGAAGGTGAGGCTCTGCACCCAGCGTGACGGGAAAAACTACACAAGCAGAATGTGTTGCCCCATTCTGAATGGAACAGAGCAAAATACCCTGTAATGCTGCCTAGAAAGGAAAGAAGACTTCCCACTAAAAGTGAAACAGACAGGATGAGCAGCTTTCTAGGAGGACAGAGATAGAGTAGAAATAGCTGCCAGGTATTGTCAGCATATCACCAAACTAGAGGTGAAATGTAATTTCAAGTATGTGTGACAAATCTCCCCTTTTGGGGTAGCACTTTTAGCAAAATGAGAAGTCTGTCATTTGTGTTTGCCACCATATAACATTCCTGTGGAACCGCTGGCTCTCCAAAAGAGGAAAATGGACAATCAGGGAGGGGAGCGTCTGGCGGTGAATGTGGAGGCATGTTGGCCGGGCGGTGGAGAGAAGCCGCCACTCCAGGTTGGACCTGCAGCAGAGCTGCCAGACCCACATGATGAGGCGACCTGGAACACTGAGAGGTAGACCTTTAGGCGGGGTAAATCGCATGCGATATGGATCTTCGACAGAGCAACAGTGGCGGAGCAGATTTTGGCATAGGGGTGGGGTGTGATCGGCTCTTTCATGGTCTTAAAGGCAATGCCCACTGCCTCATTCAAGTCGAATTGACAGCCATTTCCTAAGAGACTGGTTACCAGGTCAGATAAGTTACGAATTAAACACTGATAAAAATGTGTGAAGTCTAGGATTTGTTGCACTTCCGTCACAGATGTTGGTGGAGGCCATTGCAGGACTGCTGTGTTCTTTTTAGAAACTAGGCAGATTCCCTCGAGAGTTAGGGAAAACCCAGGAAATTCCACCTGAGTGACATGTAAATTGTGCAAAGAGGCTATGTTCTTGCAGCTGTTTTAACACAGCTCCCACCTGCTGTATATGTTCTGGCAGAGTCCAAGAATATATCAGGATGTCATTGGTATATACAACCCCACGTACATGTTAATGTTAATGTTAAAGGACATTTGTACTGTGCACTATCACCACCGGAGTGGTCCCCTGGCGCTCTCATCTAGCAGATCTCCCAATAGCTTGTTCATGAAATGTTGGGAGGCAGCGGGGGCTTTGCAAAGGCTGAAAGGGCATAACTTGATATTCAAACAATCCATATGTGCTATCATCCATCCATCTTCCTCTCATACGCGAACCAGATGATAAGACCCGGAGGTCCAGTTAGTGTACATTTCGGCCCCCTGTAATTGATTTAATGGAACTGCGACTAGAGTGTTGTGGAAGCGGTTCTTCGTGGTTATGCACTTCAGTACCTGGTTATCTATGCAAGCCATTTGTGAGATACTGCTCCAAGAATTCCTTGAGCTTTTTATCTTAAGGTTCAATAAACGCATAAATGGGACCGCATGGCAAACGAGCATAAGGAAACAGATCAATCTGGCCATCAAAGGAGTGACGTGGCAAGACAATATTTGGCTTCTCATTTAAAAGACGTGTAAACATTTATGTTTCTCCAAAGGTAACTGACCACTGATCCCAACAATGGGCCTCATTACGAGGTTGCCGGTCCGGTAACAACGGTACCGGAATGCTTGCCGGTACCGTTGTTATGAACGGTGCCGGTGCTACAGGCATCTCCATTCCCATTGAGCCCTATGGGGCTGAAATGAGAATGGGCATCTACTGGCGGGGCCGGAATACCCCGGTAATTGCCCATTCGTGGGTGCCGGACTTTCATGCCTGTATGGAGGTAGCCTTGCCGCTTTTACTGGCAAGGCTACCTCCAACCTCGTAATGAATGTCTTTCGTTGTGTGGTGTGAGTAAACAACGAAGTTGAAGCGCCTGTTGTCTATCACCCTGGCTGTAAAAATTGTTCACATACAAACTGGAATCAAAAAGCAGAGTGCGTGCAGGCAATCAATGTGAGGATTAGGCCTTGACAGCCAAGGCATTCTTCTAATCAATATGAATTGCAGCACATCCATGATATCAAAGCTCATATGTTCCATATGTCTGTCTTGGAAAGTCATTACTACTTCTTTGGATAAAGCATTTACCGGGTTAGATGTCAGCTCTGTACCATGGACTGTTTCGGTATGTAAGATACATGTATCTGACAAGGGTGTAATTTCCTGTTGCACCACAATCTATGTAAGCCATGCTCTCTTTTGTTGTGCTTCGCCCGGGCAAAGGTGAACAGCAATTGTTAAATTGTATGTTTAGGGCAACAATTTCCACAATGCAAAGCAAGAGCTATTTTTCTGTGGCAGTCCAGTTCCCATCACTGCTGGGCCTACTTCTTTCTCTGACCCTATATGTGTTCTAATAGTGTTCTTTCAAACACCCATACTTTCCTTTTTTAGGTGTCCGGACATTTGGTCGAAAGACATTTGGTCGAAAGACAAATGGTCGACGGAATTTGGTCGAAAACCAAATGGTCCAATTTTTTTTTTTTTTTATATATATATTTTTAGGTTTTCGTTTAGGGAAAAAAAGGGTTTTTTAGAAAAAAAAAGGGGATTAGAGGGGGGACCCCCCCCCAAAAAAAAAAAAAGTGAAAATACAAAAAAAAAAATTCGACCATTTGGTTTTCGACCAAATGGTTTTGACCAATTGTCCTGCAGACCTTTTTTATTCGACCAAATGTCTGGTAACCCCTTGTTTACACTTTGGGCTTTCTTAAGGAAGTGCCCAGCCTTTTCACAACAGAGGCAGAGCTGTTGCGCCCTGCTTTGATGTCGTTCTTCCTTACTTGTTGGTACTCACTTTCCCCATTCTGTGTGGGCTCTGTGGTTTCCATTTCTCTGGATTGCAATCAGTGCCGTATGACTAAGAGGCAAAGATCTCTTGAGCAATCGTCTTTCCTCTCAGGTATTCTGTGCTCTACTTGTACCCACCGGTTGATGGACTCTGCTCAGTCATTGAGGGGATTTACTTCCTGTGTCAGTACATCTTTTAATCCCCCCACTTAGCCCTGGCAAAACATAGATGTCCTATGTTCTATGCACCAGCTGGCTTCTACTATCAGCCTATTAAAAGTGTTCATGGGTCTTAGTAAATCTTGACTTTCTTATTGTAAGGTTAATAATTTGTTGTCTAACAATTGGCCATGTGATTTTTTGGTGAACAACTTATCTAACACATTAAGCATTAGATCAGTCTTTTCTAACAACATGGTAAAGCCTCTCCCTTAAACAGAGCCTTATATTCCAGAAATGCAGACAGAGAGTGCCGCAGAGTGCACTAACAGTTTGCAGTTCACACTGTTGGTTTGTTTGGGGCCTATTGTTCGGTATTTCCTTTCGTCCTTCCACTGCCTTTTGTCGCACACCTGTGAGGCAATTAAGAAGGGCTTGGAGCGTGGAGCGCGTGGGGAGAGTGCAGCAGAGTGCACTAACAGTTTGCAGTGAACGCTGTCCATTCGTTTGGAACGATTTTGCAGTCTTTCCGTGCTGCCTTTCACTGCCTCTTGTCACACACCTGTAAGACATACAAGACGGGTTTGGAGCATGGAGGGCGCACGAGGTTTAAGCAGAGTTCACTAACAGTTTGCAGTTTGCGGGTTGCCACTGGAGGTGGATCGCAGCAATGTGTGCTTTGGAGAGGAACTCAACAGAAGCCTCGAGCAGTCAGTGCAGTCTGGTGGGACTGCAGGTGAGAAACCCACTTTTTTCTTCTTTACCTTGACTCAATTACTTGGTGATTATATCTTCTAATGAGAGACATCCCCTTCTAGGCCTTGATTGCATGATTACTACAGGCTAAAGCCGCATTACCTCTCTCCTATGTGCTGCGTAGCAGAGCGGGCAAGCCTGCGGTTACCATGTGCATTAGTAAACAGCTGGCTCGGGGGACAGTAAAAGTAACAAAGGCAGCAGCAGTTGGGGCATGTAGCTCCTCTCCAATTGTAAACACGGATTTACAACAGCAACTCAGGCACACATCTCCACTGACTCCCAACGACTGTACTAAAATAACAGGCTTCTTTTCTGCAGTTAATAATGGCCCAATTAATAGTTGTCAAAGGAATATTGAAGTGACTAATACGATGCATATGGTTAGTATACCTCCATTCCTTTTGACAATATATATATTTTTTATTGTTTTTAGCTGATATAATCAACTTGTACAATTTAATTTAACACATATCAAAAATAGAAGAACAGAATTAAATACATTCTCACAAATGGCAGCATATAGATTTAAAACAAAAGTTACAAATTCACATCATGACATAAAATCTTGCTAATATAAATGTCTTACTAAGAAAAGAAAAGAAAGAAAGAAGAAAATCATTTTTTTAGTGGGTAGAAGTTTAAAAAATTAAAAATCTGACCAGTAAGAACCTTTAATAATAAAAACATAAGAAATCACCTTCTAACGAGAATCGATTCAACAATCAGACTTAATTTCATTATTCAAGTTCATATTCATATCCTCGAGTTTTAAGGCTCGAAGGAAGTTGATAGTCCCAATTCTAAGAGATACCAAAAGGTCTGAGAATAATATTTCCCACATATGCAATAATAATTAATTGTTAAACTTGTGCCTAAGCCTTCAGTAAGAGACATTGGGCAGTAGCCTTCCTCAGGCTGGGACCAATGAGGCACACCCATTGGCATCTACCTTAAGTACCAACCTTTGAGCGAGCCTGGACTTAGCATGTAATGTGACTTCGACCACGGATGAAAGAGACTCCTGTAACACTTCGGTAACAATGATGTCAGAAGTGGCATCACTGGCGCAGGACAGCACATATTCCTGTGACAGTTGACGGTTCATGCTATATTCAGCCTATGCTCATCGCTGGCAGAAGAACAACTTGCTACAAAAAACATTTTAGCCCGGTTGGTGGATGTTATACTGGCACAGAGTTCAGAGTGGGAACCACCGACGGCTCAGTGCAGTGACAAGGATTATCAAGAGGTCCAAGAGTTGATACTAACTCTCTATTCTCACTGCCTCCTCTCAATGTCTCTACAACGAGCAAAAATGAGAACACTGGCTGAAACCCATTGGCAACGGTAACTCAACATAGTCGCCAAATGGCCACAGAATCCGCAACCGCAAGTCTAAACCAAAATCAGGCGATGAATAAAAGGAAAAAACACAAGCCCAGGCGGAAAGGTAAAGGGACCCAGTTGATGAAAAGGCCCCCAAAACGTAGGAAAAATCCAGAGGCATTAGTAGCCCTCAACCGCTCAGATGTAATATGCATGGAAAGCCAAGAGGGTTATACATTAGAGACAAAGAAATCTGTGAAAAATTACCCGATTCCCCCAATGGCAACTGTCTCACGTGTGACTGGCTCATTAGATCGATGGCTGCAGGTGCCAGAAACTGGGGGCAGAACCTAAATAATTGAGCAACATCCAACACCACCGGCTAAGAGGATTGTCGTGCGAGTGCAAATACCTACGCTGCAAGTGGTATTCATACGCTCGTTCCGGTGTATGCCTCCATGACTAAGACACAAGCTTTTGGTGGGACTAAACCTGTCTATAGAGAAAACTCCTTGCTGAATGACATCTCAAGAATTAAAATACAAGCCAGTTGCTCAGACATTGCAAACCCCTTCAATACAACTATCAGTCCATAGACCCCGCCTAGAATCAATACGAATAATGGAAACCACACCTACCAATGATAGCCTGTTTATAAATCAATCCCAGGTAGTCCATCTGATGCATATTGACCAGAAAACATGGTGTGCCCACATAACATTTCCCACACACACAAATGAGTGCATAAACAACAAAAGTAGTTTTGGAGTTAATGAAATCATAAATGTTGACTTTCATACCAGTACCATCTATAAAGTCAATACAATCCTTATTTGCATACTTGCACATCCTACAAAGCCTTGTGCAGTTTTAAGCCAATTACGCCCCAGTGTTTTATCTAATTTTACCCATGTCTGGAAATGAAGGGCTCAGTTCATTCCTAATAGTTTGAGCTTTGGTGTATATAAACTTGGGTTTATCTGACAGAAAAGGAATCAGATCATTGTCTAAATGTAAAATATCCAGTGTTTGGACAAAAGTTTATACAGGGCCAAGGCATCCCCAGAAAACTTCTTGCTGGTTTGGTTGTCTTGGCCACTGTATTGGTCATGGTTGTCCGATGTACAGATGTATATTTATGTGAGGTTCTATTGATGACATCTTGCTTGCACCCCGGCTCGAGAAACCGCGGTGTTAGAAAATCACGTTCTTGCTCAAAATCCATATTGTTACTACAATTACGTTTTTACCTATAGAATTCACCACCCACAATGTTATTGATGGTGGATTGCTGGTGGCAACTCTGTGCATGAAGCGCAGAGTTCACCTCAGTGGGTTTGCGATAAGTGCTGATCTCTATTTTGCAATATGGAGATCAAGGAAATCAATGCTGCTCGCACTGCAATGGCCTGTGAGTGTAATGCCAAAATCATTATCATTGGTATAGGATACAAATCTTCCAAAAATGTTCTCAGTACCTTGTCAAATGATCACAATATCATCGATATAGCGTCTCCATGATATAATGTTTCTGGAAAAAAAACTGCTGTTAAGTGCGTGTATTTACTCGTATTGTGCCATGAATAAGTTAGTCAATGAAGGAGCGTATTGGGCTCCCATCGCCACCCCTTTTTTTAAAACATAATATATATCATTGAACATGCGTCTCCAACTCCCTCATGGTCAGCCGCTTCTCGAAGCAACGAGCTGGGGGTAGATCTCTCTCCGCAGCAGGGGCCTCCCTCTGGAACAGCATTCCTGCCTCCCTGAAACTTGAGGAGAACCATCTCCGGTTCCGGAAGCACCTCAAAACCTTCCTCTTCGCTTCTGCCTTCTCTCTCCCTCTCCCCTGCTAAACCTGCTTAACTCCCCACTGAATTCTGCACTTAACCTGCATCTGGGCCACTCTCAGCGACCTCGGTCCAGGGCCCAGCCACTCTCCACCTGCACTGCCTCCCTTGGCCCCCCCTGCACCGTGGGACTGTCACTGTATCCCTACAGCCCCCTTCCCAGCACTTGCTATGCACTTACCTCGCACTTGCCACCAGCTGGCCCTTTTTATTCATTATTTATTTTACGCTACTTACCTTGTACTGCACTTTCCCCCCCACCTCCTCCCCTTGCACTTTCTCCTTTTTCCCCTTACCTCGGCACTTGCGCGATCTGAATGACACCTGGCCTAGTAGGATCGTTTGTCTGTCTTTCCCTTGTTTCCCCCCCCCCGCCTCGTCGCGCCTTGAAACACTTGTGTATAGGCGCGTTACAAATACCATATCATATCATATCATATCATGCAAGCATTGTTAGTCAGAGTGAATCTAAGAAACATTTTGAGCATATCAATATGCCTCTGATAAGATGCACAGGAGGATCAATGCTTCTATACAAAGCTGTTACATCAAGAGTGACTTGTGTACTATCTCGGATGTAGGATGACATGTTAAGTACATGTTGTTTGAGTACATTATCCAGATATTGGCAAATACCTTCTGTTGCCCAACCTATACCACTCTTATGGATCTAACATCAGGAAGAATTTCAAATGGTTCATGTATTTTTGGCAAAGGGTATAAGGTGGGCATGGTAGGTTCAGTGATGTACAGAAACTTCTTCTCATCATATGAGAGATACCCCAAGGTGTGCCATTCTTGGATCAGGGCCTGTAAGTCCTGAGTGACTCTCTTGGTTGGGTTAGAGATTAGTTGTTTGTAACATCTTGGCGTGGCTAGATGTTTGTTGCCCATGTTTATATAGTCCTGCATGTTCAGTACAGCAACATTGCCTTCTTTATCTGCCTCATTGATTACAATGGTGGGATCCCCTGCTAGCCTCTGCAATGCTCGTTGTTCCTTTGAACTGAGATTTGTTTTTAGCACTCTTCTTCCTGACAGAATTCTTATCCAAGTGTTCATGTATATCTTGTGTTAGGGCTCGATGAAATGTATTTCACAAAAGGTAGCAGGCGCTCCTCTCCAGAGAGAACATGGCATGATAACCTGTTCTGAGGTGAGAGTTTGCAGCACACGCTTTTTGCTCACTGTACCTTTCACAGATGGGAAATATCCATTTGCATATCAGTCTTTGTGCCGCCCACATGGGCAGTCCAGCACCAAAATGCTATGGCAATTCCTCTCTGAACAAGAGTACCGACAGCAAACCCATACACGTGTTTCAGCCTTGTTGGGCCTCATCAGTGAGGTGAAGCTGTGGCTACTCTGAGCACAGTGAGCAGGGAGACCACATCTGGTTGCCCCCAGGTAATTTAGGGCGACCGACCCCAAGTTCCTTACACATATTTCACAAAAGGTAGCAGGCGCTCCTCTCCATGGCATGATAACCTGTTCTGAGGTGAGAGTTTGCAGCACACGCTTTTTGCTCACTGTACCTTTCGATGAAGTGTGTCAATTACATTTTCATTCCCTTGCTTGGGAGTGAACTTGGATCTAGGCTTTAATTCCTCTATTTTCAGATGTCTAGATGCTACTCCTTGCTCAGAACAAATCATCCCTTATCTAGATGGGTGTCCTCGTCCAGAGACAATAGAAGGTCGTACCCTCAATGTCTCCCATGGTGAGAGTACTCAAGGGATTGAGCAATGGTCTTGGCACAAAAGTCTGAACTTGATTAGCAAAAACAAATTTCATTTAAATTTTCTCACAAATTTGTATACATCAATTTGAAAATCAACAAAATTGGTGGTTGTGCTTGGTGCAAATGATAATCCTTTATAGAGAACCCTATGTTCTGTTTCACTTAATGTTCTACTTGAAAGATTAACTACCAAGTCTGTATTGGTCATTTCCCTAATTGCTTCCTCATGTTGGATCTGGTAAGAATCCCTATTGGTCCTGTGACTTCGTATGAAATTCTGACCCCCCCACCCGAAACCCCTCATGCCCCTGGTATGGCTTTTTGTATTGTAGTATTTGGTACTATTGGGCTTTGGAATCTGACTTGTTTTATGTTTCTTTGTGTGCCTTTCTTGTATCTGCGGATTTGGTCTAAAAAATCTTTGCCTTTGGTGGAGGTTGTGTTTGTAGTACTTGAACTGGTTCCTGTCTCATTGGGGTTCTCCCCCTCGGATTCTGGATCAGAGCTGGCTAGAGTGGAATTAAATGAACTACCTCTTGATTTGGAACCTATGTCGTCATATTTGGTCTGAAAGGTATACACTCTGTCTTGACGGTAATCTTTGTCATCCCTGAATTATTTCCTAAACTTCCTTAGTTTAATTTGGACAACTTTGGGAGCAACCATTCTCTAATCATTTAATACATCACATAGAAAAAAAGTGGCTGGGTGCAGGTGAGGTGCGTGACTTACTGATGGACTGAGCAATCATGTGCTAATGAGACGTAACTTGTCTATTTATGATGGTGAATACGTGTCTTTATTCTTTTTTTTCGTTTTTTCCACACCCTCCATCGGTGAAATGACCATGGGTGTATAACCAATTGTTTCTATGAATTTTCAATTGATAATAACATTGTTCTTGTATATACATATGTTATGTTACAAATATGTGTATACATCTTCCATTCAATTTTATCATAACGTTTTATATTTTATGGAAAACATTCATTTGAATTTATGTTTGACATTTTCATTTTTCTGTCAGCCTTGAGGATGACCAAGGTCGAAACATGTCGGCTGACCCCAATGAGATTAAATCATTCTTTTGGATGATCTATTTGGAGGATTTTCGACTTTTTTCACATATCAAGCCGCTGCTTAGCAAACTCCAAAGAGAAGAGGCGAATCACCCAAATCCAATCAATTCACTGGACATTTTTTCAAGGGCCTTATGGCTGGATCTGGTGGAAAGGGTGACGCAGCCTGTTAAGAAACACAACTTTGGTGGCCATAGCGCACTATCTAAGTTTTGAACCCATAATCTTAACCATATTATTTTATCAGACAATAGTGATACAAATACAGGGTTAAAACAGGGCTGTGACTTAGATGACTACCTGGATGAATGTCGTAACTTTCCCCCTAAACTTTCGAACAGGTCGGTGGGCTGGTTATCATAAGCTGATGACACCGTCCTGATCGATTAAACCCCCGTAGGATTGCAGAGAACGATGGATGCATTGCACCTTTTTGCGACAAGTAATGGCCTAAAGATAAATTACATTAAAACCAAAATCATGACACTCAGCAGGAGTAGGCATAGAACGCTTCCATTCGCATGGCAGATTGGTGGGGAAATGCTTGAGGTGGTTGATTAATATATGTTTCTCGGACGACCCATTAGATCCTATCCCTTGACATCTTTCTATAAAGACACACTATACAAGAAAATCTTGGCGCATTGGCAGGTGATAAAAAATGACATCAACAGAAAATGGGGTGGGTCGATTGAGGGATTGATCGAGGTATATTAAAAAAGATATCTTCGCTTGTGTTATGTACAGAATGGAAACTTTGCTGACACAGCACACCAATTGGTTAGACTGGTTAGAAGGGAAAATACTATGATCACTAATTGGACTCCCTAAATCAGTCCCTGTGTAGGCAATGTGTCTTGAATTAGGAGGGCTTCCATCACTCACTACATTATGGAAGGTGGCATGCTGCAAACTGTATGTCAAGATCACATATAGTGAAGATGATAAGAACACACTAATGAATCTGATGGCTAAACACGTCCATATTAAGCAGGACAATCCGGCATATAAAGATCTAGCCGTTATTGCAATGCAGCACATTACAGACATTTAAACCCCCATGCCTAAAGGGGAGCATTATTTAACAAAACACAAAAATGTAGCTCTCTAAACTGGGACAGATCACAGACAGTTATGGCACTCACATGTAGGAAGCCATATAGTGAATATGCGTCTCAAGGCCATGAACCGGTATACCTCATCTGCAGTGCTCTGTTGAGACGTTTTATTATATATCAGCAGTACAACATCTTACCAGTGTGCGAGCACATAGGCTCTTATCAGAAATACCTAGGAAATGGTGGTATTGCCGTATATGTACATCGAGCATCGAGACCTCTAGACGCATACTGAGAGGATGTCCCAATCTTAAGAAACTATATTTGATGGGTTACAGTTGCTACTGTTGTACATGGAGCAGTATGCACACAGACCAATTTTGGTCTGTTATATATTCAGCTGATTCTACGGTAATTACGACTGCGGCATTCCATATATGGTTCCTTGTCCTACAGAAGATTGAGAACTTAACTTAAGGGTGCCATGAGGAGATGAAGAATGGACATTGGGCTATTTTACTGTGGATGGAAGACCTATTGTCAGGAATGCGCTTACTGAACTACAATGTATAGGTCAATGACTTATGTTTGCATTTGTTTTATATGTTGATGGTTTTTCTTCCTGATTTTATTAATTGCTGGTAATTGCTGTTATATGTAGCTGTGTACATTGTATATTTCTTCTTCTTTTCTTATGCTGATTTTATGACAAATTTGTATTTTCCTTTATTAAAATGGTGAAAAAGGCGTTTAGCCAATTGCACAAAAATAAAAATACAAAAACAACAATTCCAGAAAAATGTTCTCTCACACTCACTGATAAATAATCACAGGTAAAAAACACGCATCGCTACTACCACGTCCATTTTACCTCTCCTATTGAATTTTTGTATATTGGATAATCCCCTTTTTCATATCTCCTTTCCTCAACCCTTTTATATCCTCAAACTCAGGTCTGACAGCAATATGGCAAGATCACAATGCGCGACCTCTCGGGCAAGGTTCAGGTGTGTAAGGCACCTACGTTAGTGATGCACACATTATGAATACTGGATAACATAACATAACATAACATAACATAACATAACATAACATAATGGTAGCAGAGATGTCTGTGGTCTTGTGACAATGGGCTGTTCTTGAAAGTTTGCTGGATTTCAAATTCTGCAAATAGGGCTTGTTGATTTCATTGTTCTTCTTGCGATTTCAAGGTGGTTCTTCCGTAAGTGTATGTTTGGTCCATATGACCCTGGTGTACTTGTCGGTTATTGGGCCACTCTTATTTTCCGACAGGCTGTTTGCAAGATGCTTAGAGGTGAATCATGTGTGCCTTGGGTAATGGCCTGTATTTCTAGCCCTTGGTTTGTTGGGAGTTACCCCAAGTAAGGCTGGAGCCCCCATTCAGGGCATGATAGTGTCCCTTACATCATCAGTCTCTTCCCCATGAGCGGTGGCAAGCAAGGCATGTCTAATGGTCATGACAGTAATTAACCAGGACTCATTGAGAGTCATTGAGATACTATTCATAAGGAATCCAAGTGTCTAAGTGAAGTATTGCAGACAAAGTCTATGCTGTACATAGTCACTTGAATATGGAATAAATTTCAACTATGCGTGAAGTACCGCAATGTCAAAAATCAATAACCTATCAATTCCAAAGCATTACAGACAATGGCCCTCATTACGACCCTGGCGGAAAGTAACTGACATGACCGCCATAGCGTAAATAGCGTTTCCACCATTGCACGATGGAGTAAAGTGCGGCTAATTATGACCCATCGGGCACGAGCATTACGCCATGGCGGAAGTGCAAAGTCCGCGATGGCGGAAATGACCCCAAAACGCCCCTTACCGCCGTCGTACGCCGCCCTAGGTGCAATTCCGCCACCCATCTCAGTGGTCACCGTAATGAGCGGTCAGCGCAAATTACGGTCACCGTAAATATATGGAAACGGAATTAAAAACATGGGGCCGCAACGGGAAACCGCACGCCGTACACCTATAAAACAGAATCCCCACACAACCATTAAAAATCCGACCCTGAGACACATCCCAACCCGTCAGCCACCCCAGTCAAAAAAATAAATATGGGAAAAGTTGCTAAAAAAGCGTGCGATCGCAAGCGGCAGGTCCAATTCTCCCATGAGGAACTCACCGTGCTCACAGAGACCCTCCAGGACAATGCTGCCGTCGTCTTCTCGACGCAAATGACCAGGACGGCACTTGAGAACAAGAAGGCCATATGGGCCCTGGTGGCACAGCGGGTAAGTGCGGTGGGGACCGCACCCCGCAACCCACAGCAATGCAGAAAGCGATGGGACGACTTGCAGATACGCGTCCGGAGCATACTTTCTGCCAACCGAAACATTGCCACAGCTACCGGGGGAGGATCGGAATCACCCATCAAGTTGACCCCCTGGGAAGAAATCTGTGCCTCCACCATTGGAATGGAGAGCATAGAGGGAGTCGGAGGGATGGAGAAAGGAGTGCAGACATCCGAAGAATCAGGTAGGTGGCCCAAATAAAACAATGCTAAATCCACAATGTCCAATCATGTGAAGTACCATGTGTCCCCATAGTGCAATAGAAACACATGTCCAGGAGAACGTCCACATACATTGCCATGATAGCGCCCTTTAAAAGTCAGATTAAATACATAAATAAGTAGAAATCCTAAAAACACCCTCCACATGTGCAGCATGCACACCCTAACTGCAGGCTGCAAAACAACTGCATCCTCAATCCACACAAAAATGAGACCACCTCCAAGGCCCTGACCCAAATCACCCTCAGGTACCACCCCAATGCATGTGATACATTGCCATTCCAATTTCCACAGACCCATAAATAACGCTCGCCCTCCTTTACTCCACCACAGGGTCCGATTCAAACGACGAGCTTCAGGACACCCCTACCAGCACACCTGCAAAGAGGGCCAAGACCAAAGGCCAAAGACCCTCCACCTCAGCTGCACGGATCAAGACACGGCAGCAGCACAAATCAAGTGGCAGCACACTGGAGGGGACTTCAACAGGCACCCCAGCAGCCAGCATGTCCACAACAGCAGCACCACAGGTCCCCCCAATGGATGCCACAGAAGGCACTGCTTCTGGTGGCAGCAGCACCATAGGTGACACTGCTTACATGCCAGCATGCTCCGACACAGAAAACGGTGCTGTCGACGTAGGACCCATCCATGACCTGTCTCAATCCCCCTGTTTGTTTCATCCCGTACACCATGAGGAAACCACGCAAGGGCACCCACAAGACGACGACTGGCCAACCCCCACAAGGCCTGTGGCAAGGCAACATGAGGTGATCAGCCCCTCTGTGACACCACCGCAAATGGGCATGGCCCAGCAGAGGCAACAGTCCCTCGAGCAGATGATTGTGCAACAGCAGCAACTGGCCACGCTCCTCAAGGAGCATGCTGCTGAATGTGGGGGTTCTAAGGCAGCCATTGAAACATCTACTGAGACACTTAGGGCAGAAATGGAGCGAAGTACCGAGACACTAAGGGCACAAATGGAGGGAAGCACCGAGAGCCTGAGGGGGGAACTGCATGCGACGTCCAAAGACGTATGTGGTGAACTTGCCGCTGTGCGCCGTGTGCTCACTGAGCTCACACAAACCCTTAGGGACATGCATGGACGTGAGCAGGCAGAGACATCATCCGTTGCAAGTTCCGTCCAGGGCAGCCCCCAACGTAGATCTGGGAGGAACCTGCGCTCCACAGGCAGGGGTGCCTCTGATACCCAGAGAGGGGGCTTGCAATAGCGTCTGCCCACTGACAATGAGCATCTTTCGACACTGGTGTTCGGGGGGGAGGTAGGAGGGTGGAGGGGGTGTGTTGGGCTTTTTTGGGTGGCGGGTCGATTGGGTGTGTAATATCATTTCACATTTACTATACAATTATTCAAAATCATCCAATGAGATGTGTGGACATTGATCTTTGTGTACGAGGCCATTCTTGGCGTACAGTCCACATTGTGCATGTTCCAGACACACACAGTGCCACAAGTCCCGTGTCCATGTAACAGCCACCAGGCGTGAGTGCTAGAAGCATGCATCTATGATATGCTGACGAATTTCACGGGCCTCCTTTGCCTCGCGGACTCCTTGAGGGGCTGCCACATCCCCACCCTCATCATGACCATCTTCAGGTGCTTGCAGTTCTGCGTCAGGGGGCATGGGCACATTTCTACGTACGCACATATTGTGTAGCATGACACATGCCATGACCATCTTTGCAACCTTCTCATGGCGGTACAGGAGTGCCCCGCCAGACCTGCTGAGGCAGCGGAAACGAGCCTTCAGTAGGCCGAATGCCTGTTCTATGACTACACGGGTACGTGAGTGGGCATGGTTGTAGTCCTCCTCTTGCTGGTTCTGTGGGTTCCGGATTGGTGTAAGGAGCCATCTCTTCAGTGGATACCCGGCATCACCTGTATGTGGACAAGAAAGGATGTTTGTGGAATGACATTGCTACGTACGCATACCCCCCCCCCTCCCTGCCAGGTCATTGACGCATCACCTACCCCACATTCTCATGCATTAAATGAGACTCACCGAGTAGCCAGGATCGGTGCCCTGCGTGTCGCTCCATGTAGCGTGGTATTGTAGAGTTCCTCAAGACCATAGAATCATCAGTTGATCCTGGAAATCGGGCACAACAATGTGTAAAGATCCTGTTGTAGTCACACACCATTTGTACATTGATAGAATGATATTGTTTCCGGTTGCGGTACTGGACCTCCATGGCATGTGGGACAACCAATTCCACATGGGTGCAGTCGATGGCACCAATGCAACCCGGTATGCCGCCAAGTGCATGGAATCCCACTTTTGTGTTTGTAATCTCCTGCTCCGAGCGTGGTAAAGAGATGTAGTCGTCTGTGTGCTTCAGGAGGGCATCAAGCACTTGGAATAGTGTCAGTGACAATAGTGGCTGTGAAATGCCATGCAACTGTCCGACTGTGTGCTGGTAGGTGCCTGTGGCCAGGAAGTGGAGTACAGACACCACCTTCAGTAGGGGTGGGATGGCGGTTGGGCTATCTATCATGCTGACAAGGTCAGCGTGTGTCATGTTGACAATGGCGGTTATGGTGTCCCGGTCCAAACGGTAGAGGGTGTGGATCCGCTCAGCAGTGAGGTTGAACGGATTAGCTCGGAGGCGTGGGATTGCGGGCTGCCTGCGTGGTGGTAGTGGCTGTGCTGGTGGGCCCTGCTGCCCCTGCCTTGGACTCCTCCTCCTCCTCCTGCGTCTCCTCTGTGCGGCCGGTTGTTGTAGTTGTTGGTGTTCGTCTTCTTCTTGAAGTTGGAGTACTTGCAGTGCTATCAGGTCCCCCAGGCCCAACATCGCTAGTCCTGCCGGTAGCATTTTGGAGTGGGTGTGGTTGTGGGAGGGGGTTGGGTGTGCAATTTATGTGTTTTCAGGCTGTATAGCCTCCACCTGTGGTGATTCATTCCACCTGTGCCAGCTGCAATTACTTTTGTGCGAGCACGTCCCGCACACAACGCTGCAATTTGACGCATGGCATCTTGCAATTGCAATCATGTATTTAATCCCGATGGCAGTGAAATGTTGGTTTATCTGTTAATTCTGCTATGGTCCCATTGTTTCACATACTATATTTGCAGTCGCGAGCAGACTTGTGAAGGGTCAGTGGAATGTAGTACTCGATCAACGGTGGACCCTCATGCAGCACTGTGCCGACGTTCACCGACGGGCGGGGAGTCCCATTAGTGATTGAAGCCAGTTACCATTTTCACACACAGCCGCACTACATAGATGTATTAGTGAATTCAAGCGTTCACAGATGCCTTTTCGACGTGATGTTGCAAATGAGGAATTCGAAGGACAGCGCTTTTGGTTTTGAACTGGCGGCGAGGAGACGCCCACAGGTCTGACTGGAAATATAACGTTCTATTGTTGAATGTCCTTGGGACAGGGCCCATGACGAGAATGTAATGATTGATATGAATTGAATGGGATGCGCAATAGCGTAGTGGACGATAAGGCAGGACGTTCCCAAATACATGTTACTTCACTACACTAGAAATCCGGGCAGGAGCACAGTGGATTTTGCAGACTGCATTACGCACAGACTCAATGGAAATTTCAAATGTCATGTGAGTGGATATTCAGCCGTTTTTATACCGGGATGAGGGAATGATGAATGGATGCATGGACAGATGATTTAATTGAGAGTTTGCCATGTACATGGCTTTTTGGAATCTATCCCCTTCCCCTATATGTTCAGATATTAACCGTGTAGCGTTATGTGAAGCAAAGCTGCCATAGTGGGACCATCGTCTATCTGCCCTTGTTGAACCCTCCCTGTCTCGACGCGCCTTCAGACACTTGTGTCTATACACGTAGCTAATCCCATCTGATGGATTCAGTTTTAACAGACGCATGCACACAAAACACTTGTTTGTAATAGTGTATTCACCTCGATTTATATCGTTATGATTCGCTAGTGATTTTTGGGTGAAATTAATCCTTTTGAGTGGGCTAGCATGCATATGGTTGTAGATTTAGTGTGTTGAATGAAGTGAGTAATACATATGAAGTTCGGATGCCCATACTATTATATTTTTTTTAATTTGGGTGACAGGTATCTCCTCCCCTTTTGCCGCTGCCATCTGTACGCCACTCCTGCAGATGGGTTTTACAGTCGACACCTGCAGCTTCGAGTTAATCAGTGGAGCACCATTACGATCTTATGGGACGATCGCCAATGGGCCACATGCCCTTACGCAGTACTAGTGGCTAGGAGCAACATATCAAGCTTTCAGCTGGACTAGTGCCTACTTCATGGGATGGCCCTGCGGTTCTAGGCGCTTCCATGTTGCCTTTTTGAACGTAAATGTAGCCCCTGTGTACCATGAAGAAACAGGGCGTCACACAAGAAGAAGCTGGTCATTTATTGCGGATGCAGCCCACAGTAATGAAAATTATTTGGGAGTTTATGAGCAAATAGCTGTATGGGCTTGGTGATTTTGATGTGCATTAAATTTATGTTCAGATATTAACCGTGTAGCGTTATTCTTTGCTAGTAATGTAGCATATTCCGATTTGTGGCGCGATGTATTGTGAGATGATCTGCATTGGGTTCCGGCTTCTGAGTAGAGTTGTGTGGTACTGTACTGGCCGCGTTTGCCTACGAAGCCCAGTAAGGTCAGGGATAGGGGCTGCCATTATGACTGTTTTTATGCTGTCATGCTCAGGGGCGGGGGATTAGCTTTTGTGCAACAGATGCGGGTCAGCCAGGTGGATTGGTGGAATGATGGGATTATCAGTAAATGGCTGGTCACAGGTGCCTGTGTTTGCGTGCGTTTCTTGGAGGGTGACTGAGGTCAGGTCCATTGGTGTTGCTTCTGTATTCGTGCCATCTGTGCCCTACAGCTCCCATTGGCCCCTCTTGAGATGAGCCTGGCTGCTCAGTCACTCTGCCAACTTGTGTGGTACATGCTTATGCTGATGGTTGGTTTGTCTACTGGCAAGTGTACAGGGCTAGTGCAGTCTCCCTCTGGATACTGCTTTGAATGTTGATTTACACTGGTGGCAAGCGATGGGGGACTATTGTTGTTTTGTCTCATGGAATATTTCAGTTCATTTTGTTGTACTTGGACCTTCAAATGCCTGTGCTGCATCAGTACGGCAATGGTGACATGCCATATATGGATGGCCACTCACAAGGCACTTGGAGCCCCTGCATGCATTTGTTCGTTGGCATGCATGGGTGACTTGTACATTTCACTGGTTGCATAGTGTGACTACATTGCGCCTACGGGGAGTTGTGCAATGTGGGCAGGGAGTGGAGTACAGGCACTCAGTAGGGCCATTTACGGTTGGTTCGCGATGCCATAATTCTCACCATGGCGGAATGGTACTTTCCGCCATGCTTGATGGCGTTAAGTAAATGTCCGCTAGGGTCAGAATTCGCGTACCGTTGCGCCATGGCGGAATTTACGGTTTTGCAAGGCGCGCGTGCGCGTACTTGGTGCAGTTAGCGTTGGCGTTCACTACGGTGTCGCTAATGGCATCGTACTTTACGGTGACGGGTCATAATCGCAACGGGCGGTATTCGATGGCGGTATTACATTTCCGCCATCGTTTTTCGAATTCCGCCAGGGTCGTAATGAGGGCCAATGTCCCTATTCGTTAAAGAATACCAAAGAAGGGTAGAAAGTCTACTGATGCAAATGGCACCCTAAGTGTATCAGTGAAGACCAGTTCATATGTTGTGTAGAAAGACTACCTTGGTAAGCAGCAGAGCCAGGAACAAGGGATAAGGGAGCCCGAGCGGTGGGTGCAAGAGGCTTATCCTCGCGATAAGGGGCTGTCTGTTATCGCAGATTCTCTGCAACTCCAGGGAATGTCTAGAAGATTGAAAAGGGGCGTTCTGATGACCCGTGGAGCCCGGTGAGGCCAAGAGGCCTCTGAGGCCCCTGAGACCCCGCAGGCAGAGAATCTAGCCTCAATAGAAACCTTTCTTTTAAGAAACCTTCTCAACGTTCGGAGAAGAAAGTCACAAGAGACAGTAAAGTTCATACCCCAAGACTCCACACTGTGTGTAATAAAAGTACTTTGAATTTTGTTTTACAAAATGACTCGATCATATTGTTGGGGAACATTTATTTATTTATCTGTATTTATTTATTTGTAATCTTCACGTGGTTGTCAGACTTTATTCTATGTGGATGTGCACAGCTTGCTTCAAAGCCATACATTCTGCTCAGTTGGCGGTGTGCACCCCAGCAACAACAAAATAATAATAATCATAATATAATAATAGTAATAATAATAATAATATTAATAATAATGATGATTATGATAATACAGTAATTCACTGCCTTGCATCTAATTTCCAGTGATGACGTCACGTCTTCTTGTTTTTGCTGCAGGTTGAACGTGTCTGGGCCTGCCGAGGAAGGAAGCTGCGGAGCAACAAAAAAGTTATCCCTTGCCGTTCTTTCTGAAAGCTGCACTGTGGAGGCACGCTGGATTTGTGAAAAGGAGGCAATGGGGATATAAGAAGCATTTTCTGTGCCAGCAGCCCAAACCGACCAGTCTGAGCAGGGCTTATACTGCAGACATGCCTTTCCCTCTGCTGTGTCATCAAGGAGGGTAGAGTCAAATGTGTTGGAGGCGGAGCCCACTGATGTCAACAGAGTGCTCATATTTAGCAGGGTGGATCTATTGAAGTCTATGGAGGGCATTGAGCTTTTTGGGAGAGTGCAATTAGTCCAAGGCAGGTAACACCTTTCAACAGAGGCTGAGTAGACTGCTTTAATATAACAGCTCTTCCAAGTGATGTAGTAACTTCCTCAATCATGTAGTGTTTAGTTCGGGCTGTTAGGTGCATAAGCCGAAACTATTGCATTAAAGTACAGTTAAGAAGAAATGGCATATGAGGAGGGACACACAGGGCTTGTGGATGTGGTTTGGTCATTACCCACCCATTAACTGGCCCTGCAAATTCCTATGGCCATTCCTACCCAGTTCCTACCCCACCCGCCCAAATCATCTCTTCATGGGAACTCTTTGAACTTTCTTTAATCAAGCCTTACCATCAAACTTTGCATTCAAAATGCCTGCCAGTGTTTCTTCAAAGCAGTCTTCTGAGAGTTAATGAATTAATTTCAGTTTAAACATGCTACTTGTGTAATAAAAATGTCTAAACAAGGCCTGCCTTCAGCCACTGGATTTATAAGCACTATTTGTGTCTTTCACTGAAGGCCTATTAAAAACAAGCATTGGCAAAGCCAACAGTTTTGGCTTGTGTGTAAGTATTAGGAATGTGCCTGCACTGCTATTAAATGCTCAGGTGCTCGCACCATTTTGCACCTGCTACCCTCAATGGCCAGTTAATACCTCTACAACTGTGCCTGGGAAGTGCCTTTCCCATGCCTACACAAAAGCACAAACTGTTGGCATTGCCAATGTGTCTTGGGCTTGAAGTGGGTGATTTACCCGCTGGGTCTTACACTTCAAGGCAATTCAGTGGTGTGATTGGTGGTTACCCCTGTACTGCTGCTAAGCTGCTGGAGGTAAAACCCCCACTTTTAGTCCAGAAATCAACATATTTTTCAGGGTGGAATTACTGCTCACAGTGAATCTGGATAATTCCCATTGGAGTTCTATGGACTCCAAAGATGGGGATTAACACTGGTTTCCCAACACTGCGATACATTCAGAGGCCCGAGTTTGACAGTTAGTTACCCCTTGGAAATACCACTGGATTACCACCACACTCATAATGACACTGGCATATTTTATCCAAAGCATACCATTCAAGTTCACCCACCTTTTTAATAACTTCCATGCATTGTATTAATGTGATGTTCTATTGAAATATATACAGATTGCTAAGATTCAGTTCAGTAAACGTGTGGATATGTTAAGCCTCCCTCCAGTTTCAGCTCCTCACCCTCTGACCCAATCTTGCACCACATTTCTCTGTGGTGTATTTTAAAAACCCACCTGAATTCTTCCTCCATCTTTTCTCTTTCCTATCTGCTTTGAGTTTTTATAATGCCCATGGTTGATAGTACTGTATGTTGTGCTTTGTATCTGTTGTACTATTTGCTGTTGGCCTGCGCTCTTGCTTCTTAACCTTATGTATTATGCATTATTTGCTCATGTCTGGGTCTCAAGATCTTCCAAAATTGTAAATTAAACTTTCTGCAGTTCCTCTTGTTTGAACTTGGATTTTTCTCTCAACGCCTGTCCTCTTTCCAATAATAATAATAATAATAATTTAGCATTTATATAGCACTACAAACTCTCAGGCATCTGAGCGCTTGTTATTATTACCCACGGTGTGTAGTGCTCATTTATCGACCTCAGGAGAATGAAAGGCTGAGTTTGGCCCTGCCGGGATTTGAACCTGCGTCAGCAGGCTCGGCACAGATGTCAAAGTGAGTGCTCTACTCGCTGTGCTGTCGAGCATGCATTTGATATGCCTTTCTCCCGCTTTTGGACTCCTATCCCCATGTGCTCCTGAAATCAGTGGAAGCTGGTGAATTTGTGAATTGGAGGGGCGTAAATATGTCTCACAAATATGCCACAGCTGCCAAGCATAACGAGGAAGCCCGAACCAACCAAGCGGGACTCAAAGTGACTTTACCCCATGACATTTTTTAATTATGTGTTCAAATTTGATCTGATTTATTTCATATAAAGCGCAACATGCCCATAGGCCTCAGTGCACTACATCAAGACATACAACACAAACAAAAACAGTAACGAACAATCATAAGCAGAGCATCCAGTAGGAATAAAGTACCAGGCAACTCAACAAATCCCACAGGTGTACTGGTATATCAGTTCAGGAGATAACAAATTGTCCAGAGTCTTGCATATCCCGAGGAACAATGGAAGATTGCGATGGCCACATCCTATACAGTCTGTATCACTCTCAGGTACTAACTTGCACCCTACGCAAAAACCCCAAGTCTTGGATTCTAGTATAGTTTTACCCCATTCTTTGGCAAAACCACTGCCGGAGTTTGTTCCTGAGTGCCTCTCTTGGCTAAGGACCCCGCAATTCCTCCACATTTGTAATAACGATATTTCATGGATTCATGAGAAGTCCCTTCATGTTCTTGTCAATAACCTTAGGCATTAGGGATTTCCTGATATGAATAACCTTTGGTGGTGGAACATCCTGGGTGGATTTAGAGGTAACCACTGAACCAACTGGTTTCAGGGTGAATGGAATAGCTCCGTGAGGAGGTTCCACTACACAGTTCTGAACTGGACAGGTTACTTCTATCTGGGATTCAACTGTTTCCAGAGTTCCAATGTTTAAGGTGCCCGAAGAGATGGTTTCAATTGCACTTGTCTGGCTACCGTGATTGGCCCTAATAGTACTCCAATCTGTCTGAGAAGAGTTGTCTGCTCTTTCAAAATGTAAATATGGTCCCCTCGTATCCAATGAGTCAACCCTGGAGCAGAATTCCGCAACATTTGTACATAAATTAAGGTCGCGGATAATAAGCTCTTTAATGCATGGCCATCTTTCAGCATTATACACCACACATGTATATACCACCACATACACCACACATTCGCAGAAAAACTAGGTAAGTAGCAAGAGAGTTGGCAATTGGTGTTGTAGGGTAACTCCAATCCAAAAATGCAATAGATGCAAGACACCTACAGTGCACAGCAACTTTTTCCAATGCATATTCATGATGCCTTTGCCCAAAATGTAATGCCATTATAAAAACATGTTCACACTGGCTGTTTCCATGCTGGCTGCACCAATATATGCCAGAATTCCCATATAGAAAATACTCATGCTTGCTTTGCACATAAGACCAGTAATTATACTATAAGAAAACATGCCCACAATGGCTCTGTCACTGTATTGCAGTATCTCCACAAAAGACCATACTCCTGTTGTCTTTCCGTTACAAAATGCCAGGCCACAGTACAAACCTGTTGCATAATGGAGGCCAGTTTAGAAACACAATAACACTTAACATGTTTGCTTTATCCTTGAAAGACAGTAGAAAATACCATGCCACAGTAAGGAATAGCTAGACTGACTGAACTAAAATGCCAGACTAGCCACATAATAACACTTATGATGCTGACTTTTTCATAGATGCCCTGAACAAAATACTATGCCACAGTAGGAAATAGCCAGACTGGCTGCATAATGGCACATATCATAATTGCTTTATCATGGATGGCCAGTAAAGAAAATATCGTGCCACAGTAAGAACGGGCTAGCCTAGCTGCCCCAAAATGCTATTTTAGCCAAGTAATAAGACTTAATATGCTTGCTTTGTCATAGATGCCCAGAATAAAATACTATGCCATAATAAGAAATAGCTCGACTGCACTAAAATGCCAGTCTAGTAACGTAATAACACCTATCGTGCTTACTTTATTATAGATGCACAGAATAAAATGTCACGCCACAGTAAGAAATAGCAAGACCGACTGAGGCAAAATGTCAGTCTAGCTAGGTAATAAAACGTATAATGCTTACTTTGTCCTAAATGCCCAGAATAAAATACCATGCCACAGTAAGAAATACCTAGAATGTCTGCACTAAAATGCCACTCTAGCCACATAATAACCGATGTCATGATTGGTTTATCATTGATGCCCAGAATCAAATAACATGCCAGAGTAAGAACGAGCTAGACTGGCTGCCCCAAAATGCCATTCTAACCAAGTAATAACACTTAACAAGCTTGCTTAATCATACATGACCGGTAAAAAAATGCTATGCTACTGTAAGTAACGGCTAAACTGGCTGCCCCAAAATGCCAAGTAATAACAAGTAACATGCTTACTTTATCATAAACCCTGTAAATAATGTCATACCACAGTAAGAGATCTAGCCACGTAATAACACATCATCCTGTCTTTTATCAACCATGGATATATAAAGAAAGGATGATACATTAGATGCCCAATAAAAAATTATGTTGTTGCCACGCTTCCACACCCCATCCACCACCCGCCAATACCCCACCCACCAACCCAATATCAACTCCCCAACCCAGCGCAAACTCACACAATTGCGTGCACGTGCGCGCCCACACACACACATTGACTCTCATTCCATGCACACAGCATTCACTCACTCACTCATTCACAGGCACATCCAGTGCTTAATTTGTGGGGTGGGCTTGTCAGGGCTCAGCCTTGGCACTGATTTCTGAGCCTCTGCACTTATTGATGATTGCAGCTGGAATATGTTGTGGTGTTTTGGCAACTTTATTATTTTAACTGGCAGTCAGTCAGTCATAGTAATAAAACAACAACAGTGCAAGGTTCAAAGTTGCTGGGAGCTATTTAGCTCCTACCTCTACCATAGAAGAGCCTGGTTACCTTGAAACCAGCAGCTACCAGGAACTACTTTTGACTCCCCAGTCCAATTGGTGCCTTACAAACATGCATATGTGACATTAACTTTGAGTGTTTGAAAATGGTAAAAAATAAATAGGACACATCTAGGACACCTTTAAACATAATGAATCATGCCTCATAGCAAAACAGTTACTGTGCATCTCATGTGGAAGTTAGATTTGTGGTGTGCTTTGTACCCGCTCCTAGTTGCCTGGCTGTAGCTCCTGCTTACTGGGTGATGCCTGACACCCAGGAGCTGGTTTTAGCTCCTCCTCATTGAACCTTAATTCTGAGCCCTGCAGTGTGCACTGGCCAGAGTACTGCATGGACTATCTCCTTGTTTATCATGAACGTGATGACCCAGGTTGGCAGGGCTGTGTATCAATGTTCATGAATAGCAATGAGGTTGATAATGCTGGGCACTATGCTGGCCATGTCCGCACATGGCTCCACTCGGCCCAAATGAAAAAGCAGCAAATTCCCCACTGTAATAAATATCAGGGTGGGTTGACAACAACAGGACAGCCACCAGCCAGCAGCCCCAACACAGGGGCAAGGTCACTAAAAAAGACCAATATCGAAGAGGAGTTCCTGTATTGTATTCTATTGTACTGTAGTCGTCAATTATATAACGCCATTTTCCCATTTGTATGGCATTTTTAATGCGCTTGTGGTTGGAACGCCCTCGGGGACCAAAGTCCATGTATGGGAGATTGTAAGATTTAACGTTAAGATGCATGTGTGCATTGTGGGATGTTTTTACCCATGCATACAAGCCCTACCATAAAACTGTGCAGTACTGGCATGGAAAACATCATGATGGCCAGAACTCCCCAGAGAGTGCACAGGGAAAACATGAAGAATAGGCTGCCACCCATTTTTGCCTATGTTGTGAGCACAGGAGGGCACTGCCTAAAACCACCATTGGGCTACACACACAGTAGCCTGAAACCATTGGGAATGGTAATGCTGCTTGCAAAAAAAAAGCAACTCAGAACTGTGGGGAATTAATTTTCTTAATCCCAAAAATGGTTGCATTACCAGTACTCACCACTATCAGAAAGCCGTTGTTTTTTGTGTAAAAAACTTTTGTGTAAAACTGCACAAATGAAACAAAACCAGACCAAGGAAAGACTTGCTGAGAGGTGGAAGAATGTAAAACCATATTCTGAAATGACTTGAAGGAAGTAATTATTTAATGTATAGGTACAAATTGTCAGTTTGATGTGAATGTAGAAAACTGGGTTAGTGAAACTGGATTCTGCCTGACAACTACCCCCGACAGGAGAAACCTGTTCAGCCACTCTTCCCAGGCCTAGCTGCATCCTGCTGCCCCTTGCCAAAAGGAGTTGTCACCTCTCTGATTAGATTAGGGGTGGAGCACCTGGGAACTGGAAGGAACAGAACAATGCAACTCCCTTGACCCAGGCAAATGTTATATTGGTGGCGTCGTAAAGTGGCTTCCTCTTAGGGGAAACTGGGAGGGACAGTGCCTCTGCTAGCAGCTGAGCTTGGGGGAGGGGATAAACCAGTTATTCCACCCTGTGATGTGGGAAGCCACACCCCTTTTTGACCAGGGCATAATTTTAAAAAGATAGATAATTCTTAGTGAGGACTTGTCAGAATTATATAAGTAATATCATTATTTTTGTGATTTTTCTGTGAACATTTTGAGAGGCGTTAGGACCCTGTGGTGTATTCTGGGGGGTTGCTAGCAGAAAATAGGGTCTCACTCCAAATGTCTGCATGTTAAAAATCTGACACTTCATCAATTAATGTCCATACTCCTTGCGCACGTGTGCAATTTTGGGTAAATGTCCGATATTGCAAAACCAGTTAAAAAGCGCAAAATGTTGTCATTTTTGAATGCAAGCCCCCAGGAAGATCATAGGCGGACAAGCATGGACCATAAGGAATATATAATGTGCACATGAAATTTCAAAAAATTGTATATCTGGGAAAGATGTATTTGAATCAAATATAGATTTGTGGGCAAACTGACCAGGGGAGGATCCTCTGACCCATAAACAGACCTCATCATGAGGACAATCCATTTCCTTCCCCCAATCATGGGAGAGGGGAGAATTGGGCCAATGACAAGTAGAGAGGGGCAGGCTTAGCTAGGCCCAGGCACACACCCATTTTCAAAACACATAAAAAGAGACTGCTGGGACAGGTAGAGACATTCAATTCCATTTGCTGCGGAGCATGCTGACTGACGACTTCACATCCAGAGATCCAACACTTAGACTTCCAAGCTAAACAGAGACTACAGAACTTTGAACCAAGAAGGCCCACTGCATGCAAAAGTATTTGTCAGCAGGCCTCAAAATCATTTGCAAACTATTCCACAGCCGGGCGAGCTGTCTGAATTCTTTTGCCAAGAACTCTTGCCAGTACCCAGAAAGCAGTGTTACATCCAGAATCCACTTGATCCGGACCAGAAAGCAGAGCAGTATCCAGAACCAGAGGCCGCTGAATCCAAAGAGGCTAGACCAGCAGAGCAGAGCTGACCCAGATCGCTGTGAGCAGAACCGGTGCCTGATTGACCCGCCGAGCAGACAGAACCGCAGCCGGACGTGTTGACCAGATCCGTGACGAGGCCTAGTTCAAATTTATATTGTGAGTACCTAGCAGAACTGTGCAGAACCAATCTCTTAGTTAAAATAATCTAATCCAAACTATTTTAACCTAAGTAGAACAGCCTCCTAGAAATCGTGTCATCTGTCATTTGTAAAGCTGCACAACTGTCACCTGTCAATTCTGAAGCTGCAAGCTGTCACCTGTCATTTTGAGTTTTACTTTAAATCCGAAAAACTACCTTTATTTAATCATCCGTATCTCTGGAACCGTTTGGGCTAGGAACGAGATTTAACTTTCATCTGAAAGCTTAGAATCTAAGCTTTCCAACGAACCTAAAATCGACTTGCTCCTTATACTTTTGCCATAATCGTGATTCACGCACTCGCGAATTTTGCCGCGATTTGCGATTTGGCCTGATTTCTTTACCTGTAAAAAGATAGCAGCTTTTTGCTTTCCTTTGCTAAAAATTTGTTTGCCTCTTAATAACCATCCCTGAATCATTGCTAAAGTGAGCCTGAGCTCATCCCAAGTATCTCTTGTAAGAGGATTCAATTCAGCACTACAGCTAAGTTAACGCCTAGTCTAGAATACTGAATGGAAACCCTTATTGATATATCTTTAGGTCCAGTTCATGCGTTCTGGATGACTACCCCTATATAACACCCCTCTCTTGGAATCCCCCTGACCCCACTGAGCCAAGAAGTAGTTCTGTTTTGCAAGTTTAAAAGGTTTATTTGATAATTTACAATATATATATATCACACTTTATAATAAATTAATAATTGAATAGCACACTTAATCTGATATGATAAAGATCAACAACAGAGAATCTGGCACTAGCACACTTCTTATAATCACTAATGAGTTGACATGAAATGGATAAGGTAGCACACTGGTAAATAGGAACAAAAGTAGAATGTGGTAGAGGATGCTTTATGTAAGCTCAGGTGGATGCAATATTCAATGAATGCAGTACAGAAAATACTCAATATGATTTCAACAAAACAATGTAATCACTTTTCTCTGGCAATCCCCTCCCCCCTTTTCTGCAATGCAAGGAAGTGGAAGGAAGGCACACAATTCTCAGAAATGCAATTCAATGTAAATCAGTTCACCCCAGCAAGCTTAGACTACAGAAGTTTGAAAACACAGGCCCCAAATTGCTTTGATATGTGCTGGCAATGAATTAGAAAATATGCTAAATACTTTTAATTCCCTTTCAGAGGTTCAGGGTGAGTGGTATCTAGTTAATATTAGTCCAGGCTCACACTAGCAATGATGCAGGGATAGTTAGCAGGTTAAACGAATTTCTGGCAAATGGAAGGCAAGCAGCAGCAGTTTTTACATGTGAAGAAATTTGCAAATCGCGGCAAAATTCGCGGATGCGTGTTCCGCGATTGCGGTAAAACTACAAGGGGTAGGAATGCGGTTCTAGGTGCGATTCAAAGCTAAGATTCTAAGCTTTCAAATAAAAGTTATTGCAAGTCTCTAGCACAAACGGTTGCGGAGATATGAGCGATTTTGTGAAGGTCGTTTTTCAGATTTGAAATTTTAAAGTTCAAAAAGACAAGTGCAGCTTGCGACTAGAAAATGACAAGTGACAGCTTTACAAATGACAGGTGACAGTTAGGAGGCAGTTCTACTTAGATTAAATAGATTGAATTATATTATTTTAACTAAGAGGTTCTGCACAGTTTTCTAGGTACTCACACTATATTCTTGAGTGAAATGAGCCTCGCCATGGATCTGGTCAGGGTTTTGGACTGGGCTCGGGTCTCTCTCTGGGCACAGCACTGCTTTCTCTCTGGGTACAGCACTGCTTTCTCCCTCTGGTCTGGTCTCTAGTTCTGGATAGATTGAAGTCTCTAGTTTGGCTCTCTGGAGGTTTGATGGAGGTAAAGTCTGGATCTCTGGATGTTGTATGGTCCGGCAGAGCGCGTTCCAGCAAATGGAATTGAAGGTCCCTCTCTGTCCTGTCTGTCTGCTTTTATGTGTTTAGAATGTGGGTGTGTTCTAGCATCACTGACCCTACCTCTCTCTCAGCTTCTAATTGGTCAAACTTCCATTTATCATTTGATTGGGGAATGAACTGTGAGTCAGAGGGATGTCATTTTATGGCTTGCAGATAGGACACTCCTCTGTCAGATTGCACACATTCTATATTTGATAATAAAAGACATATTTCAGAGTTACACAGTTGTTTGAAATTACATATACATGGGGTGGCTGAATTTAGCCATGTCTCTGTCCAAATCTGCTGTTTCTAGGAGCTTGCATTCAAAAATGGCAACTTCTAGCACTTTTTCATGTGCTGAACAACATTGGATCTTCATAAAATTTTATACAACTGTTCCTCACATATCTACCCACATACCAATGCATTTTCGTTTGTCTAGCTGAAACAGGGAGTCTGTAATATTAATAAACAATGGGGTTTTGCCCCAGAACATCACACAAATTCGAGTTTGGCCTTGAATTAAAGGTACATTTTTTAAATTAAAGCTCTCAAAGTTATACATTTCTGTCATTTGATTACAAAGAGTTATCAGTGTTTTTGTAAAATATATATTTTACTTTCAATTCAGTCCTCAGAGTGTTGAAGTCCACCTCCAAGACTTGGGTGGGTCAGTCACAGATCTCTGCTGGCTGGCAGATCTTTGTTGACAGCAAACATTTCAGAATTAACATATTCCTTTCAGAGGAAAGGGTCCTTTGTGTGGTGTCTGGCAAGCTCACATCAGGAGGCCAGGGGGCCACTTTGCATTTAATTAACAGCACCCTGTGATTTCCTGGCTTCTTGTGTTGAGTTCTGAAGTGTCAAGAGTTCCCAAGACAGGCAACCCCTTTGAACCTTTGATGAAATAAGACCCCTTTTCTTTGCATTTAGACAATCTTGCAAAACAGCTCTCCTGTCAGAGTTTAGACCGCTAGCGCCACCATCTGGATTTTGTTGGCACTGCATGCAACTTTGGAATTTTCTTGGATTAATGCATTCTAAACAGGAATGGTTCTTACATGGTAGTAAATCCTTGCTTAACATTGTTTTGATGGGGCTCCTTATAGTAAGATGGTTATGTGGAACCCCACAAAAAAGGGTTGAATCTTTAAAGTGGTCCAATGAGTCACGATTTCAGCAACTTTTTGACATCAGTAACAGTGGATTTTGTTAACAAAGACCTTTCTTTACACTGGTGGGTGGCAAGTTAGGTAACCATTTTGGTGTGCGCACAACTGCGCAGCTCTCCTGGATTCTGGGATGAAATGATGGGCGGCGACAGCGCATCCCCATCTTTACGCACTCCAATGATTTATTTTTGTTCTGGGGTAAAATGATGGGCAGCGACAGCTTAATCCCCATATTTACCCCGTCTAATGATTCCACATGGGTCAAAACCCTCCACACTCTCTCTCACCCTGAACCTCCTAAAGGGAATTAAAAGCATTGTCAGCATATTCTCACTTCATTGCCATCACATTTAAAAAGCATTTTGGGCCTGTGTTTCAAACTCCTACCTGTTTCCTCTAAGCTTGCTGGTGGGGAACTGAATTTCGTATTGTATTTGATTGCATTCCTAGGAACTGTGTGCTCCTCTTTCCATCTCCTTCCATTTCTTACATTGCATAGAGGAGGGGGGTGAATTGCCAGAGAAAAAGTGATTATCTTATCTTTTGCTAAAATCATATCAAGTATTTCTGTACTGCATTTTATTCCTCATTGCTTTTCCCTTGAAACCATAAAAGTGTGTTTGCTACTTTATCCATCCTATACTAACTCCTCATTGATTGTAAAGAAGTGTGCTAGTGCCAGATTACCCATTGTTGATCAACATCATATGTCTAAGTGTACTATCAGATATTAATTTATTATGAACGTGTGATATATATATATATATATATATATTGTTTAATTTTTCAAATAAACCTTTTAATTTGCAAAACAAACCTACTTCTTGGCTCAGTGGGGTCAGGGGGATTCTAAGAGGGGGGTGTTATACAAGGGTTGTCATCCAGAGTAGTGAACTGGATATATAAATACATCAATAAGGGTTTTCCTCAGCATCCCAGACTAGGCATTGACTTAGCTGTAGTGTTGATTGAATATCGCTTAGAGCATTCTGCCAGGTTAGGGTTTAGGAAGGCTGGCTAGGCTCCAGTAAGGAGCATGCAGGTCAGGCACGTGGGTGGGTGCTGTTGATGGTTTAGGATAGAGTGCTACCGCAGGAGACTCGATGTGTGGCCAGCTAGACCAACATTATTCATAGGTTGTTGACAGTATACTAATGGCAGAGGTTTTTGGGATACGTTGGTGGTTTCAGTTGTAGGGTGTCTTGACCCACGTTTAAGCTATCCTGCTACAACATTTGGTGCTGTGGGCTTAGAAAATTCAAGATGGCGGAAAACCCACATGTGCGCCGAAATCCAGGAAAGCTGCGCAGTTTGTGCGCCCACCAAAATGGTTGCCTCACTTGCCACCCACCAGTGCGAGAATGAAAGGCCGGGTTGCCATGAGGGAAATGGGTTGCCAAAGGAAAAACAGTAGCGCCGGTTAGCTTCAAAGCGCTTTAAAACCACCATTGGACTACCCGCATAGTAGTCTGAAACCATTGGGAATGGCAATGCTGATTGCCAAATGCAACCTAGAAGTGTGGGGAATTCATTTCTTAAATCCCAAAAATGAGTGCAGTACCAGTACTCACCACTATCCAAAAGCCGGCGTTTTAAAACCACTCTGTGTGTTTTTCTGAAGGCAAGCAAAATGCCTATTTCAAACCTTGCAACATGTGCAAAATATTCACTGAACACCAGCAGACATTTGGCAGAATGGAGGTTTGTGTGCCTACAAAATCTGGGAAATGAAGAGCCCAAAAACAATGCTTATAACAAAAATGCTATGGAGTCAGCAGCTTAAGCCTAACTACAACTGGATTTAAAACCACCAAAATCGAAAATGTTAAATTAAATGAGTGACCTATGTTTGGTGTCACATGCCTTTGTAACTGTTGAAATGTCATAGTTTTGCGCTTAGAATCAGCATTCTAGCTGCATGTGTAAAATTACAAGTTATTTTAAAAGCAACAAAAAGTTAGCTGAAGGTCTGGCTTAAGGAACTTGATTTTGCCTAGCAACTACCCATCAGCAGTGAAACTTGAGTCACCACTGTGTTCCCAGGCCAACCTTCCTTTTGCTGCCCAGGCTAAGGATATGCCATCTATCTGATAATTGAATTTCCTGTGCTCTGCCAGAGAGTGAACAAAGCCCTCTCCACTCAGGCAAAGGTTTTTTATTACAGACGTCGTAAAAAGTGGCTTCCTCCTGGAGAAGCTGGGAGGAGCACTGCCTGTGAGAAGCAAGCTGGCTTGGCAGAAACTGGAAAGACTGGTTTCTGTACCATGTGACCTGAAAAGACACACCCCTGCAGCAAGGATATGGTTTTATAAAAAGGGGGATAATTCATAGAGCGGACATGTGAAAATTTTATAAATGATACCATAATTCTTGTGATTTTTCTGCCCACAGTTTAAGACGTGGTAGGAACCGGTGGTATGTTCAGGGGGGTTTTAGCGGAAAAGTGGATATTACTCTAAATGTGTGCATGTTAAAAATCTGAAACTTCATCAGTTAATGTCCCTACCCCCTGCACACATGTATGTAAAGTTGGGTCCATGTCGGAATTTGGAAAAGCAGTTAAAAAGTCAATTATGTACACTCTTTGAATGCAAGCTCCGAGAATGAGCAGATTTGGACATAGACATGGCTAAATTCAGCCACACCATGTATATGTAATTTTAAACAAATGTGTACCTGTGCAAATATGTTTTTAGGTCAGATATAGATTGTGTGTAAAGTTGACAGGGGTGGGTTCTCTGTATCATAAACAGACCTCATCCTGATGACACTTCATTTCATTCCCCCAATCAAGTAAGAAATGGAAGTTTGACCAATTAGAAGCTGAGAGAGAGGTAGGGTCAGTGATGCTAGAACACACCCACATTCTAAACACATAAAAGCAGACAGACAGGACAGATAGGGATCCATTTTTCATCTGCCGCTGAAAGCTCTGCCGGAAAAATCCATACTTACCTCCATCAAACTCCAGAAAGCCAAACTAGAGACTTCAATCTATCCAGAACTAGAGACCAGAGATCCAGAAAGAGAGAGACCCAGACCAGCAGAGAGAGAGACCCAGATCACTGTGAGCAGTTCCAGAGGCCAGGCGCTGTGAGCAGAACCCGGAAAGACCTGACCAGACTGAAGTCCGTGACCAAGTCGCTTTCCTGTTCAAAATCTCTTGTGAGTACTTAGCAAAACTCAGAACACATCTCTTAGTTTAAATTCATCTAATTCAATCTATTTAACCTAAGTAGAACTGCCTCCTAGCTGTCACCTGTCATTCTAGCTGCAAAAATTTGTCACTTGTCATTTTGAAAAAGTGTGCGTTTAAAATTTACAAAACCAAAAACGACCTTTACTAAATTACTCATATCTCCGCAACCATTTGGGCTAGAGACTTGCAATAACTTTCATTTGGAAGCTGAGAGCCCAGGCTTTTCTAGGACCCCAAAACGGTAGAGATAGTCCTTGCGGTTCCTTTGTAATAGCGCTCGGCGCATCCGCGAATTTTACCGCGATTTGCAAATTTCTTCACATGTAAAAACTGATGCTGTTTGCTTTCCATTGGCCAGAAATTCGTTTAACCTGCTAACTATCCCTGCATCATTGCTAGTGTGAGCCTGGACTAATATTAACTAGATACCACTCACCCTGAACCTCTATAAGGGAATTAAAAGCAAATTTAGCATATTTCTCATTCATTGCCAGCACATATCCAAGCATTGCCTGTGTTTTCAAAACTCCTATCTGTTTTCTGTAAGCTTGCTGGGATTGAACTGAATCACATTTGATTGCATTTCTGAGAACTGTGTGTTTCCTTCCATTTCCTTGCCTTGCATCAAGGGGGGGGAGGGAATTGCCAGAGAAAAGTGATTACATTGTTTTGTTGAAATCATATTGAGTATTTCTATACTGCATTTCATTCATTCAACCTTGCATCCATTTGAACTCTATAAAGCATTTTGTACCACATTATACTTTTGTTCCTATTTACCAGTGTGCTATTCAATTATTAATTTATTATAAAGCGTGATATATATATCTATTTTAAATTATCAAATAAACCTTTTAAGCTTGCAAAACAGAACTACTTCTTGGCTCAGTGGGGTCAGGGGGATTCCAAGAGAGGGGTGTTATACAGGGGTAGTCATCCAGAACGCATGAACTGGACCTAAAGATATATCAATAAGGGTTTTCATTCAGTATTCTAGACTAGGCGTTAACTTAGCTGTAGTGCTGAATTGAATCCTCTTACAAAGTGGGGGCTCGAGCCGAGACGTTGGGTTAGATTTACCATTTGTGCAGATTAATACAGTGTGCTAACTGACGGGATACATACATCCAGTCGGATCACCACGCTGCATTACGCTGTGAAGCATTCCTCAAAAGGGACACTCCAAGAAAAGTTCTGTTCTGCAAAAATAAAATACAAACTGCTGTAAGTCAGGACAGAGACCAATCTCTAGAATGACGACCTTAGTAGACATGAAAATAGCCAGAGAGCACCTCTTGCATAAGCTATTCGTGAGAGGTGAATGGACCGAACAGGGCCAGGATGTGTGGTTGCAGGCCATCACACAACAGGTCACTGAAACAGGGTCAGATATATATAGAGATCAGGGTCCCTTACATGTGGCCCTGAGTGAACTATATATGGCTCCTAAAGCCAAAGAGGAACACAATAAGATTGCCAGGATAGCAGCATACCTGTACCTATACGTTGGAGACATGCAGGATAGATGTGCGGAAAGCCAAAATCGGGCAAATAGGCAACAGATGGCATTACAGAAGGCCCAATCTGATCTGGACTCTTCTGAGCAGAGGCTGCAGAGGAGCCAGGAGTCAGAAAATGACAGCAGACGGTACATCACTAAAATAAAGGAGGATATGGATGTGCTGCAAAAGGAAAAGTCAGAACAGGATACCAGATTTCTGGCCCTACAGAAGGAGCACCAAGACAGTTTGGACTCCTTACTGCAGAGCCAGAAAAAGCTGGAGCAACAATTAGACTTTAACAGGGCATGCACGGAGCAGGTAGCCACCCTGCAAAGTCATCTAGATAGAGTGAAGGTAGAGAGCAACAAGCTGATCTTGAAAGACCTGGATACCCAGGCAGAGTTTGATGAGGAGCGCCAAAAAGCTGGTGCCCTTCAACGGCAAAGGGACGACCTGGCGGCACAAATGCAGGCTCTTAGTCAGGAAAGAGACGCCTTAGGTCAGGAAGTCTGCCATTTAAAAAGGAAAATGGAAGAAAATCACCTGGCCCACCAGGGGCTGGGTGACCTCCAAAAAGAAAACCAGAACTTGGTAGAGCACACCAGAAGGGTGGAGGATGCTCTAGCAAGAAAGGAGCAGGCCAATAGGGACACAGCTCAGGAGGTAACCCTCCTACAGCAAAGACTGGCCCAGTTCTCCAGGACCAACCAGGAAGCACAGAGGGAAAATGAGGCCCTCTGTCAACACAATGATAGGCTCCAGCAACAGGTAGCGATGCAGGAGAAACTGATAGAGTCGAGTAAGGCCTTAACAGAGGAACTGAAAGCACAAATGCAGGCTCTTGCATTGCAACAGGGAGCAGGGGCGGATAGAGATGAGGTCCGCTGGGAAAGAGAGACTCCTGACCATAACCGCAGGAGCCCTAACACCAGGGGCCTTCATCTTCCCCAGTCCCTGGACTCTACCACCCCCGTGTCCCCTGGCGCACATGAGCACAGGGCCACAGGGATGGCAGATTACTATCCAGCTAAGAGTATGGGGCTCATAGGCCAGTACCATCCAGGAATGGAGGGGTGGGCATCCGGGTATGGGCACCCAAGTACAATACAGTTCAGTGGGGAACCCCAGGAGAGTAGGCCCATTAAGGGCATCCTGAAAACCTCTGCCCAGTTAGGTCAGTGGAGGGGGTACCCATCAAATCCTGACAGCAAGGAGGAATCTGAAGACTCCTCTGAACTGCGCAGGACACAGGAGACCAGGTCCCCACATTCTGCCAGCCATTCCCAGGCTCGCAGAATCCGGGAAAACCTGGAAGAACAGACGGGAACCTCTGGGAGCAGTGCCTCTGAGTCCGACGAAGAATGGACAAGGGTTACCCGAACCAAAAAGGCCAATAAGGCAAAAAGGGCCTTGCTCAAGGACCCCTTAAAGCAGATTAAGGCGATCAGGAGCGTCATCACGCCTTACCATAAGAACGCTAAGTATTCTGTTTGGGAGCACTTAGAGTTGTTTGAACAGATGATGGAGACTTTCCATTTGAAGGACAGCCAAAGCTGCATTCAATATGTAAAGTGGACCTTCTCCCCGGAATACTCCAGTTTCTTTGCGGGGCTGGAGGACCAAAATCATTTAAGATGGTCCACCTATAAGGCGGCCATCCTGAAACATTTTTCTGTTCACAGAAATCCTCAAGAGGCTCGCAAGGCAGCCTACAATTTGCAATGTGGGGAGGATCAGGCCCCACAAGAATTTGTGCAGGAGTTAAAGCGGGCTTTTGCACAGACCACAAGAAGGGTGCGCACGGATAGCCGTGAATTTATAAACACGTTTTTCCATGCCTTGCCCAAATATATCATGACCCAGCTCGTGAGGGATTTTCACGAGAAAAGATCTTTAGACTGGGTCATTGAACAGGCTACCCGCATCTATGAGGTGCAGAAGCCCATAGAAAATAAAAGCAATGCCCAGAAAAACCCCAAAGCCAACAGCACCCCTGCTGCTGCCAAGGTGGCAGAGGTAAAGGTCACCCCCGTTTTGGATTTGGAGATGGGGGGGCCTAAAAACCTACCTGCACCTAATAATGCTAGGCCCAGAAGGTCCTCGGGCCAGTCGCAGACAGGGAGCCAGGGAGGCAGCCCCACAAATGGGGTCCCTCGCTCTCCTGACTATGTAAGTCCTCGCTACAAAGGTAATCGACCCATCCTGGGTTATGTGTGGACTCCTCCAGCCCAAGGGGGGGGATCCAGACAAGCACCTAACCCAGGGAACTTCCCTCCAAACTTCCCACAGGAGGGCAGAAATTTACCAAACCCTGGGCAGAACTTTTTCCCCAGATATCCACCCGACTTCCAACCCCAAAATCATCCATCCTTCTTTCCTCAATTCCCTGAGCCCAGACCACTGAATCCGGGAGAGGGGAGGCCAAGGGTGGAGGGGTACCAAAATCTTCCCAACCAGGGGTACTACCAGAGGAGGGACAGCTACCCTTCCCGGGATCAGCCCAGGGGAGAAAACAGGGCCCCGTATCAGCCTGAGCGGGTTTCCCAGTTAGAGCGCCAGGTTCAAAACATGGCGCGGGATATGGGTCATATACTGAGGGCACAGCAGAACCCTCAGATCAGCATGCCGGCGCAGAACGCACCCAACTCTGGACCTGGTGCTCCAGAACAATGACGGGGGCAGCACCCCGATAAATCACCGGTTCCCAGGGAGGAGGCACAAAGGGAAGGGGGGTGTAAAGCCTTGGAGGAAGCTTCCTTCCTCACTTGTAAACAGCCCCTGGAAACCCAGGAACCGGAAACAAAATCTCTTGCCCCTGAAAGTCTGCCTCCTAAGGAGCAGAGGGGGGGTAGGAGAAACAAAAGACCCAAACAGACTCAGTTTGAGGAGGAGGTACAGATCTTCCAATTTGAGGGAGAGGGATCCTCAGAGGATCCTGGGAAAAGGATCTTCTCCTTCAGAGAGGGGGGAACTCCTCCCAAAGAAAAATGGGTCCCTAGGGATGCAAATCCAGACTGGGGAGATGTGGAGACTGAGCTACCGCCGCCCACCATCTCATCCCAGAACCAACAGCAAGAAAATCCCCTGGTTCAAACCCATCCTGGTGACTGCCTCCAAAAAGGGGGGGGCGGCCCGGAACCGGAGCCAGGGGAACCCACAATGGCTCTGATCTCCAGTTGCCAACTCTTTCTTTCAGATTCCCAAGGCTCTCCACAGAATTCTGCCCAAAATTCTTCTCTCGCGATGTCCAAAACCAGAAAGTTAGCCCACCAGTTGTCCAAAAATGTACATTATCTGTGCCCCCTTGAGGAGAAGGAGGGAAGATATTATGCCCCGGTACAAGTACAGGGGCAGGGTACAATCTCAGCGCTGGTGGACACTGGATCTCAAGCTACCCTTCTGTCCAGACGGGCCTTTGACGAACTGAATGCAGGAAGGGGAGAGAATTACCAAATTCCTCTCACCTCTCTTCCTGGACAACTGCAGAACTTTGACGGGAAGGAAATTCCCGTCGAGGGGACGGCAGACTTGGACATTAAGATCGGGCGACACAAGTTGAAACACCCGGTCATAGTTGTGACCCCAGAGGGCACCCCTTGTTTACTAGGGAATGACCTCCTGAGAAGGTTGTCACCCCTAATAGATTGCGTAAACAAGGTCCTCTGGACCCAGACTAGCCGACCAATAAAATTAAAACAGAGTGTCAACCATGTTAGTTTAAACGGCACATGCCACATGGTTGAACAAAAATCTGACCAAGTAGAATTTCACTTCCAGAACAACCAAATTCCAGACGTGACAGTAATAGCAGTAGGACAACAGACTGGTGATGGGGGGTCCTCTCTATTTCTGAAAATCAACCTTCCTTCCAGTCTAAAGTGGTATTCCACGCTGGAAGGAAACACTCTGAAATTCTATACCAATCCACAATCTGAAGCTCCCACTCCTATAGTCCAGAAAGATGTGAAATCAGCTCAAAGCCTGGCTGATATTCAGCAAATTGGAGAGCAGTTGTTCATCCCTGTTCAGTTAAATGATGGGAAGGACTCTGTTCTCGCTCGAGTGTGTGTGAACAACGGTAAGAGCTTCATCGGCGAAGCCATGTTCCGCCAACTCCCAAAAGATCCAGCCATTCCCACCTTCAAACTGATAGACAAGTGGGAAATGGACATGGAAGCACCTGACTCCAAACATCTCCTGCCAAGCAGGTGTATGCTCAAAATCTCCATTGGCAAAAAGAGCATAGTCCACAATCGTTGGGTCGTGCGAGACGTCCCTGCCGCCTTTTACTTAGGCAGTGACATTCTCAATCGCTTTGCCATTAGTTTGGACCTAATAAACTTCAAAGCTTGGTCCCGATTAGCGGATAATCCCATGGGCTTTGTTGATCCAGAAAAAGCATTTAGGTCAGCTCAATTGCTACCTTATGCAGTTGAAATTCAGGTTAAAGAGGAAGTCACCATCCCAGAAAGGACCCGACAATTCTCCCTGGAAGTGAAAGTTAAAAGAGGACAACATTTGAAAAACCCTGATGCTTACATACATCTAAACGCTTCTCTCCAACAGCAAGGGTTGGGGGTAAACCCAACTCCATTAGTCAACATAGAACATGACACCATTCTAATAGAGGTGGATAACAGCGACTTAAAGAGTATTACTCTAGCCGCAGGCACCATTATTGGAATGGCGGTTGATGACCGACATTTCTCCAGTGATCTTGTAAATGAACTGTTAGGACCAATCCCCAAGGACTGTTTTGACAGTGACAGTGATGACAATACAACACCAGACACGATTTTTACCCGGCATGGGGGGAACTTCCTGGTGTACACTTCCTGCCCCTATGGTAAGGAAGATGTGACTTGTGACTTCAGGAGGGATGAGGTGATTTTCCAGGTCCATGAGGGCTGCCTTTCCCACCTGAAGCCTCCAGTCCAAATCAGCACTCTGACCAGGGACTTCTCCACCCAGCTGGAGGAGGCCGCGGAAATAGCCAAACCAGAAGTCTTTCCAGGCTTCAGGCAGATGGTGGAAGAGAGAGTCAACCTAGCTGATGCCTGTGTGACTCTGGAACAAAAGCAAAAGTTGAAACAAGTTTTCTTGGATTTCCAAGATCTCTTTGCGGTAGACTCATATGACTGTGGTCGCACCGACATCCACACAACCACAATCCCCACGGACCCTGGCATGACTCCAGTGTTTGTGAAGCAATATCGCTTGCCTCTCGCATCAATGGAGTCCCTTACTGAAATAATTAAGAACCTTGAGTCCCGGGGAATAATCCGTCCAGTCCACAGCACCTTCAATAATCCGGTGCTGGGAATATTGAAGCCGAACGGCCAGTGGAGACTCTGCGCCGACCTTAGGGAGCTCAACAAACGGGTCCATACTTCCCGATGGCCTCTGCCCTACATTGACCAAGGGCTGGCCCAGATTCAGGGGTCACAGGTATTCACTGCAATAGACCTGACCAATGGATACTGGACCGTGCCTGTCAGTAGGGAGGACCAATACAAGCTGGCTTTTACCTTTGGGGGCCAGCAGTACACATGGACCCGGACTCCCTTCGGATACCTTAACTCCGGTAATGAGTTCAATATTTTCCTACATAAGGCCATGCCCGACCTGGGTACGAGGGGTAACCTGGCTTATGTAGATGATGTCCTCATCAAAAGTTCATCTGTGGAGGAACACATAGCAGAGATCCGTTATGTTCTGACACAGTTGAGGGCCGCCGGAGCAAAACTTTCCTTTCAGAAAGCACAGTGGTGTAGAACCCGTGTTAATTTCTTGGGGCATGAGATTACTCCTCAGGGTCTCTGTCCCCAGGAAAAGAAAGTGGAAGCACTTCAGAAACTGAAAGACCCCACAACTCTGCGGGAACTAAGGAGCCTCCTTGGACTGACTAATTACAGCAGAAAGTTCATTGAGGGCTACGCAGAGATCACCAGACCCCTGATTCATCTCCTGAAGGGGGGGGTCAAGTGGGAATGGGGTCCAGAACAAGCCGAGGCAGTAAAACAACTCAAAAGAAGCCTCTCACAAGCGCCTTGCCTAGCTTACCCTGTCAGAAACAAGGAGTTCTTCCTGGAGACGGGGTTCTCTAATACGTGCTTGACGGCAGTATTATATCAAAAGCATGACAAGGTCAATAAAGTAATCTCCTATGCGAGCAAAACTTTATCCTCTGTGGAGGAAAAATTCAACGATTGTGAGAAGGCACTCCTGGCAACGGTGTGGGCATTGAAGAATTACCGCCCGTTTATCCAGGGGGAACACATCATAGTGGAGACTCCACACCAGCCTCTGCAATATCTCCAAAGTGACAGAATCCGGGCCGGAAATGTGAGTAATTCCCGAATTACTTCCTGGATTCTGTCAATGCAAGGCTTTCCTGTGGAGGTCAGATATGGCCAAAACAAGAAGAGTCCCCTCGCGCAAGGTCTGGCTGACTTGCATGATTGTGCCAGAGAAAACTGTCTCGAGGACGAAAGTCTAAAAATAAAGGACAACATGGAGGCATACCTTAATTCCCCACACAAAGTCTTTGAAGAAGACAAGTGTGAGGGAATGCCCACTGTGTATGTGGATGGATGCTCTTACCATGTCGACAACAACGGGGAGAAAGAACTGGTGGCCGGCGTAGGGAATGCATGGGTGAATGAGTCCCCAGAACCCTCCGCTGGATACAAAATTGGTCCCCGAAGTAGTCAGGTGGCAGAATTGATGGCTGTGCATCAGGCCATCCTCACTGCTGTCCAGCATCAACTCCACAAACTGGTCATAATCACAGATTCGGATTATGTACGGAACGGGTTCGTGGAGCACCTGGTTAATTGGAAAACCAGAGGCATGTTATGTGCTAACAACAAACCCTTGAAACATGGGAAGTTGATCCAAAACATTGATGATCTGGTCACATCGAATGGGATGACCATCTATTGGAAAAAGATCAAGGGTCATTCCAAAGTAGAGGGACCAGACAAAACTGGAAATGACTTAGCTGATCAGCTGGCCAAAACCGGGGCCATCCAAGGGGATCTAATTGAGATTGAGTCCCTGTTGGGGGAAATCCAGGTCACTGCTATCACTAGGTCCCAGACAAATGCTCACAACGACCTTTCAATTGCACAATGGAGTAAGGAGACCCCTGATGCTGATTTGATTACCGCTCAGAAGGGGGATCCAATAATTGGTAAATTTTACCAGCACCTTGAGGACCCTGAGAACTTTCCCCTGACGGATACCGATTACATTGGGAAAGAGGACCTAAGAGTGTTAATGAAATGTCCAAAAATGTTCCGAATCCAAGACGGTTTGTTGGTAAGGAAATCCAAAGCTGGCCACGATCAGTGGGTGGTTCCTACCTCATTCCGAAGCCTGATGTTAAGTCACGCCCATGATGCGGCCACCGCCGGTCATAGGGGGTTTCACACAACATTGGAAATCTTAAGAGAGGTTGCATACTGGCCACACATGGGGCAGGACCTCGACCAATACTTGAAGGGGTGTCTTGTGTGTGCACAATTTCAGCCGACATCCCTCACACACCGGGCGCCTTTACAAAAGAGGGGAATGACACTGCCATGGTCAGATTTACAAATCGACTTTGTAGGCCCTGTGATTCGCTCGGCTAGGGGGAATAAGTACATGTTGACTGTGACATGTTTGTTCACCAAGTGGGTGGAATGTCTCCCAGCCCCTAATTGCAAGGCGGAAACTGCAGCTGCCTTGATGATTAACCACATCTTTTCCCGTTTTGGTCTACCTCAAAGGATTGAGTCAGACAGAGGTAGCCACTTCACCAGTGAAGTAATGACAAAGATGTGGGAGATACTGGGGGTCAAGAGAAAGCTGCATATTGCTTATAGACCAGCTTCTTCTGGGGCAGTAGAGAGATATAACCGGACAATTGTGAGCATATTAAAGAAGTTTGTGGCAGATTCTGGGCTAAGTTGGGATATCCGATTACCTCTGGTCCTAATGGCCATCAGATCTACCCCTTCATCTGCAACCAAAATGTCACCATTTGAGTTGATGACTGGGCGCAAGATGGTGCTTCCGCAGCATTTGCTCTACAGGACCCAAGAGCAGACACTGATAAATGCCTCCACTACTCATGAGTATGTAGAGAATTTAAGGAAACACCTCCAACATGCTTTTGCTTATGCTCAGCGGAATCTAGAAAGATCGACTGATAGCATGAAGACCCATTATGACCTGAAAACTTCCAGGAAGGAATATCAGGTGGGAGACCGGGTCTATCTATACAACTTCCAAAGGAACCAGGCCAAGCAGCGCAAATTTTTGCCTACATGGAAGGGACCCTTTGAGATCGTCGATAAGATCTCCCCTGTGGCCTACAAGATCCGCATCCCCAAAGGTGGTTCGGCAGAGGGGGAAGACAAGTGGGTCCACATAAACCAGTTGAAATGTCGCCATCCCAGGCACACTCTGCAACAACTGGAGGAATCCTCTGGAATCCTAGCGGGTACTGTATCAGACTAATTCAGTTCCAATCATAAAACATACCACATCTAGTCTCTAACATACTGGGATTTACATGAAACTGTCTCTAGTGATACTGTTTTTTTTTCAAAATAAGAATGTAATGTTTCGTTATGATGAAATGCATATGCCGCCCCACTATCTCAACAGTGGTGGAAAAAAAAATCGTCTATGAGTAGATATTGCCGCTCTTCCTTTATCATCCTAGGAGAGATGAAACCATGAAGGATGACCAAGAAGGACGATCCGGAGACCGGGAGCAAAGACACAACGGGCCCGGGGTACCGCCCAATCTTCCCATCAGGACCGGCGAGGAGAACTGATCGATCTGACCGGATGGAGAAGAAGATGCTGAACTGTGCCATCTACAGAAGAGGAAGAAGATTATGCGGACAGACCGGTGCGTGGGTCAAAACCCTTGGGCACGCGACTCCCCATCGACCCAAACTCAAAGTGCAGTCACGTGGGGGGGCTTGTAGGGTGTCTTGACCCACGTTTAAGCTATCCTGCTACAACATTTGGTGCTGTGGGCTTAGAAAATTCAAGATGGCGGAAAACCCACATGTGCGCCGAAATCCAGGAAAGCTGCGCAGTTTGTGCGCCCACCAAAATGGTTGCCTCACTTGCCACCCACCAGTGCGAGAATGAAAGGCCGGGTTGCCATGAGGGAAATGGGTTGCCAAAGGAAAAACAGTAGCGCCGGTTAGCTTCAAAGCGCTTTAAAACCACCATTGGACTACCCGCATAGTAGTCTGAAACCATTGGGAATGGCAATGCTGATTGCCAAATGCAACCTAGAAGTGTGGGGAATTCATTTCTTAAATCCCAAAAATGAGTGCAGTACCAGTACTCACCACTATCCAAAAGCCGGCGTTTTAAAACCACTCTGTGTGTTTTTCTGAAGGCAAGCAAAATGCCTATTTCAAACCTTGCAACATGTGCAAAATATTCACTGAACACCAGCAGACATTTGGCAGAATGGAGGTTTGTGTGCCTACAAAATCTGGGAAATGAAGAGCCCAAAAACAATGCTTATAACAAAAATGCTATGGAGTCAGCAGCTTAAGCCTAACTACAACTGGATTTAAAACCACCAAAATCGAAAATGTTAAATTAAATGAGTGACCTATGTTTGGTGTCACATGCCTTTGTAACTGTTGAAATGTCATAGTTTTGCGCTTAGAATCAGCATTCTAGCTGCATGTGTAAAATTACAAGTTATTTTAAAAGCAACAAAAAGTTAGCTGAAGGTCTGGCTTAAGGAACTTGATTTTGCCTAGCAACTACCCATCAGCAGTGAAACTTGAGTCACCACTGTGTTCCCAGGCCAACCTTCCTTTTGCTGCCCAGGCTAAGGATATGCCATCTATCTGATAATTGAATTTCCTGTGCTCTGCCAGAGAGTGAACAAAGCCCTCTCCACTCAGGCAAAGGTTTTTTATTACAGACGTCGTAAAAAGTGGCTTCCTCCTGGAGAAGCTGGGAGGAGCACTGCCTGTGAGAAGCAAGCTGGCTTGGCAGAAACTGGAAAGACTGGTTTCTGTACCATGTGACCTGAAAAGACACACCCCTGCAGCAAGGATATGGTTTTATAAAAAGGGGGATAATTCATAGAGCGGACATGTGAAAATTTTATAAATGATACCATAATTCTTGTGATTTTTCTGCCCACAGTTTAAGACGTGGTAGGAACCGGTGGTATGTTCAGGGGGGTTTTAGCGGAAAAGTGGATATTACTCTAAATGTGTGCATGTTAAAAATCTGAAACTTCATCAGTTAATGTCCCTACCCCCTGCACACATGTATGTAAAGTTGGGTCCATGTCGGAATTTGGAAAAGCAGTTAAAAAGTCAATTATGTACACTCTTTGAATGCAAGCTCCGAGAATGAGCAGATTTGGACATAGACATGGCTAAATTCAGCCACACCATGTATATGTAATTTTAAACAAATGTGTACCTGTGCAAATATGTTTTTAGGTCAGATATAGATTGTGTGTAAAGTTGACAGGGGTGGGTTCTCTGTATCATAAACAGACCTCATCCTGATGACACTTCATTTCATTCCCCCAATCAAGTAAGAAATGGAAGTTTGACCAATTAGAAGCTGAGAGAGAGGTAGGGTCAGTGATGCTAGAACACACCCACATTCTAAACACATAAAAGCAGACAGACAGGACAGATAGGGATCCATTTTTCATCTGCCGCTGAAAGCTCTGCCGGAAAAATCCATACTTACCTCCATCAAACTCCAGAAAGCCAAACTAGAGACTTCAATCTATCCAGAACTAGAGACCAGAGATCCAGAAAGAGAGAGACCCAGACCAGCAGAGAGAGAGACCCAGATCACTGTGAGCAGTTCCAGAGGCCAGGCGCTGTGAGCAGAACCCGGAAAGACCTGACCAGACTGAAGTCCGTGACCAAGTCGCTTTCCTGTTCAAAATCTCTTGTGAGTACTTAGCAAAACTCAGAACACATCTCTTAGTTTAAATTCATCTAATTCAATCTATTTAACCTAAGTAGAACTGCCTCCTAGCTGTCACCTGTCATTCTAGCTGCAAAAATTTGTCACTTGTCATTTTGAAAAAGTGTGCGTTTAAAATTTACAAAACCAAAAACGACCTTTACTAAATTACTCATATCTCCGCAACCGTTTGGGCTAGAGACTTGCAATAACTTTCATTTGGAAGCTGAGAGCCCAGGCTTTTCTAGGACCCCAAAACGGTAGAGATAGTCCTTGCGGTTCCTTTGTAATAGCGCTCGGCGCATCCGCGAATTTTACCGCGATTTGCAAATTTCTTCACATGTAAAAACTGATGCTGTTTGCTTTCCATTGGCCAGAAATTCGTTTAACCTGCTAACTATCCCTGCATCATTGCTAGTGTGAGCCTGGACTAATATTAACTAGATACCACTCACCCTGAACCTCTATAAGGGAATTAAAAGCAAATTTAGCATATTTCTCATTCATTGCCAGCACATATCCAAGCATTGCCTGTGTTTTCAAAACTCCTATCTGTTTTCTGTAAGCTTGCTGGGATTGAACTGAATCACATTTGATTGCATTTCTGAGAACTGTGTGTTTCCTTCCATTTCCTTGCCTTGCATCAAGGGGGGGGAGGGAATTGCCAGAGAAAAGTGATTACATTGTTTTGTTGAAATCATATTGAGTATTTCTATACTGCATTTCATTCATTCAACCTTGCATCCATTTGAACTCTATAAAGCATTTTGTACCACATTATACTTTTGTTCCTATTTACCAGTGTGCTATTCAATTATTAATTTATTATAAAGCGTGATATATATATCTATTTTAAATTATCAAATAAACCTTTTAAGCTTGCAAAACAGAACTACTTCTTGGCTCAGTGGGGTCAGGGGGATTCCAAGAGAGGGGTGTTATACAGGGGTAGTCATCCAGAACGCATGAACTGGACCTAAAGATATATCAATAAGGGTTTTCATTCAGTATTCTAGACTAGGCGTTAACTTAGCTGTAGTGCTGAATTGAATCCTCTTACACAGTGTGGATGGATCTGTGAGCTGCTAGACCGGAGTTGCATAGCCATAGCTGCATTCTATGGTGCATGGATGGGTAGCCGTGCCTGCGGCATGTGTCCACAGACTTGGTGCGAGTTATGCAGACCTTAAACTCGGATGGAGTTCATCTTCGATGTCATTTTCATAGGTCCTAAGTGATTGTCTCCCTTGTGGGTAGGATGTACCGTTTATTGAAAGATCACACAAATATGAATGGTGCAGCTGGGGTAGAGAATGAGCAGGGGGGCGAGTCTGATCACGAGGGTGAAAAAGTACCTGAAGCGCATGTGCCCATCGGAGGCAAAGGAGGAGTAGGATAGAACATCCAGTAGTGGTAGGGAGGAGCAAAGTCTGCAGAGAGTATGAGGGAATTGGAGTGAACATACCGAGTTGTGAAATTATCTGGACTTGGATTTAAAAAGGAGCAACCGCAGTTGTTCAAACGATTTACATAGCTTTATTTATTTCACCTGAAGAGGCAACGCATTTACCTAATGTATGCCAGTTTTAGCAATGTTACAGCTGGCACAGTGACCCCACTTGCGCTTGTCCCACTGCCAATGTTGCTATGTTGCCCATGCGTTTACCCATGCAAATAATGATTTAGCCCGGTGTAAATTTCAGCCGCATGCAGCCCTTTCATGCACAGCAATCACAAACGCGGTCACTATTACAGCGTTATGGCAAGTAATACATGTATGCCATAAAGAAACAAACAGAAGAAAGCCATCAGAGCATGAGTGACAACCTATATAAGACAATCGTGCTGATGTTGCCTGCATTCGTCCATCCATTCACCATAGCAGGAAAGCATGCTTTCTCTTTGCTTGCTCTTTGCTTGCTCTTAGCTTGCTCTTTTTTCCTGTCGTTAGATGGGTAACATGTTCCACTTGGCACTGATAGGATTAGAGCAAACTGTTAATAATTATGTGTTTTAAAGAAAAACTTAAACATTTAGTTTATTTCAAGACACAACTAATATGTTATGTGATTGAAATCTGTAAATCGCGCAGTGGATCCATCACCATCAATAACCGGTGGGAGTTACAGCTTTAACCACAAATATGTTGACATAGGGCCTCATTACACGGTAGGCGCTAAACCATGGTGTTATTAGCACAATGGTTCATGCCGGTACCATACCGGTACCACCATGGCGGAAAGGGGAATTACCACCCTATTCCAAGGTTGGGAAGGCGGTAATTCCCACTTCCTCCATGGCCCTTCCCCATTCCCATTTTTGCCCCATAGGGCTCAATGGTAATGGGGAAGTCGGTACTTACGGTACCGCAATTTGCGGTACTGTAATTATCACCAAGGTCCCTCTGCGGGTCCCTACTTTAATGACTGGTCTAGACCAGCCGTTAAGGTCGGGTCCCGCAAAGGGACCTCGTAGTAAGGTGGTAAGGGTTTACCGGTACCGGTGCCCTTACCGGTACCGGTAAACCCTTACCGACTACCATGTAATGAGGCCCATAGTATGGAGCAGCCGTGGGTAGTGTCAACAGTGGGTGGGGAGTGCCCACCCCAATGTGTAACAGGCATGCTAGAAATATTTTGGGCCCTGGCACCCATTTTCTTACAAATTAAGCACTGGGCACCCCCTCCATCTTACAAACACTCTTTCACACACACATATAATACATACAAAATGAAAACCTTACCTGCACACAGCCTTATTGTAAACCCTGCCACCACCTCTAGAAAGTCCTTCGACTCCTGCACAACAGGAACCAGGAAGCAAAGCACTTCCTGGTTCCTGCATATGTGCACAGGAACCAGAGAACTTCTGACACACCATTCTGATATGGTTGGATGTGTGGGGAGGTGCAGAAGTGCCCCCTCATACATTCAGCCATGCAGTAGCCCAGCCTGTATTCCCAATGGGCCATACAAAGCTGGGGAAACAAAATGGCCGTGGCCTTGCATGGCCCATTGGAAATGGGCGGTTGGATAATACCTCTGAAAGGCAAACTTTGTTTTCCTTTGAAAGTTCAAGCCAGCCCAGAAGCACTCAAGCAACAAGCAGCTGAGGCAATGCTCGTTGTTTCCACTAGGCTGTTGTGCACCTCCATGATGGGTGAGGGTTCTGGCGGGTCCGGCCCGCTTGCCATTATGGATGAGCTGCCCCTCATAGCAATGTCTGTTATACTCACCACTGGGCAGCTTGCATTCTTCTTCACTTTTCATTATATGCTATTGACAGACTTATCTGCAGTGGCAAAGGCAGGTTAAGATGTGAGGGCGGGAGGCTCTTGAGGGTCCATTAACATTTTAAATGATTTTAGTTTAGTGTTGGCTGGTGAACATTTTTAGAGGAGGGACATTAATATTTACCCTGAATTAGCACAAGAAACCGAGTAGCGAGAGAGACCCAAACCATCTAGCGAGGTTCGGGGATTCTCCCCCGAATACATGTTTTAAAATACCAGCTTGAAATGGTTCCTTTTAAATCAGTTTTTGAGTAAAATGGGGCAAAAAGACATACAATTTACTATGTGTTCTGCAGAGTAACATCTGAAATAAATCCTATAGATGCCAGATTGCCAACAATACAGAGGAGCGATGCAGAGCATGTTTATGCTGCTGTGCCGAGAATATGGGCTCGCACTGCAACAGTAACACAGTCAAGATGTTCCACCCACAATGTATGCCAGCATTACCACTGTAAAATCCTTTCATGATGTCCTTTAAGGATAAAGTAATCCAGGTTAAAAAAATTAATAATAACAATCAATTGTTTATTTTTAGAAACAAGTCAATTTAATAACAACTGTGTATCAATTTGAATTAACTGCAGTCAGGTCAAATCCCGCTGTGAGTTGCAGCACATACAGCTGCGTGAAAGTGAGGTTTGGGTTTCATAAAACACACTTCTCCCAGGCTTAGTAAGCACTGTACAAAATGCGCTTGTGAGGATATAAATGAAAAGTACATAGTCCATCCCTATTGGCCACTAGACCACATGACAATAAACAGTGTATAACATGTCTTATGTCATCATTATGTTGCTCTGCAGGGAGTATTTCAATTCAAATGATTGGGTTTAAAAGGCAAATGCTCCTTTGGCCTGTTCGTGTTCCTTGATTAGAAAAGGCAATTGAATGAACTTTGAATACTGTGGATAGTGTACTTGCTATGTTAAAATTGAAGTTGCACCCACCTTTTATTTTTTGGCACACACACATAAACACACGAGCAGACACACCCACACAGAGTAACTTAAAGAAATCCTATCGTTGCACTGGCTGTTGTGAACATCTGCTGTCATGGCCTGGCCAGGCAGCATTATTAAGTAATCCCACCTGGCAGCAGATATGGAGACACATGTGCACAGTGCCCAGGTTCTGAACGTGTTTGTACAGCAACCTGTTACTCTCGGAGACTGTGTGGTGAGCTCTCCTCAGTCTAGCTGCTCAGGTCGAGCATCCACAATGTTCATCACAGGCACTGCGGGGAGCACAGGGTCATGGGGATACAGAGGTGGGCCCACGAGGGTGAGTGCACGCCTTCCCCGTGGCTCTGCCACTGTCTCTCAAATCTGCACACCTCAGACAGAGTACCTGGGTACATCAACACAGCAGCAGAGCTATCTTGCATCTTCCATCCCTCCCCACTAATAACCCACGCCCTCTCTTTCAGACCCGCCAGAGCACCTGAGGAGGAGCATGCAAATGGCGACGGTGTGTGGTAGAAATCTCAGTAACATAACATAACATAACATCAAGCGTCTGCTACGATTGGTGCTCGAAGCGGGTCCTCGCTGTACCTTTTTCACTCGAGAATGGTCAAGGACACTTCTTTCATATGGTCCCATGTGATCACAACGAATTAAATAATAACTAAAACTTTTTTAATGGATTATAAATAACGAAGACATATCGAATTTTGTTTTGTTTTAAATTTGGGGGTTCCCCTCTAATCCCCCCCTTTTCCTTAACTTTATTACCCTACCCTAAACCCCTCCCCACCCGTTTTATTACCTTACCTCACCCCCGAAATATATATATATTTTAGAAAATGCAGTGTTTTTCGTTATGAGGGCTTGTTATAAAAGTCATTGTTATTGTCGATTCGTTAACGTCACTGTAGACGCTTTCGTATGAATCCCATCTGCATACACCCAACTCACACAGGTCACAGGTCACACTTCAACTCCCAGTGCCCCATCCCCTGACCTTGGCCCTGCTTTTCTGCATTCAGGCATATTTTCCGCCAACAATGCTAATTCTTATTAAAGTGAAGAGCATTTGTAAGACCTTTTAGCTGCACTTTTGTACTCTATTGGGACCTGAATATTTGAATGCGCTTGTTTCACGGTGGGCGCCACAAACTGTGTTTACTGAAGATCGGGGTGTATTTATGGCAGTAAAGACACTTTCTCAATGTGCATTTAGGAATAAAGCATTTTCCACGATGTACAAGAGATTGAATCTGTATTCTTCATTGGTTCGAGCTCGTCTGTGGGCTGTGGAGTCACCTGTATGCTGCAGAGTCACCTGTATGCTGCTTATGGGTAAGATCGCTAGCATAGCAGGGGTGCTGTGATGGGATGAAAAGAAGAAAGAGGTGGCCTCCAAACTAAGGTGGGCTCTTGCTATGGGCTAAATGCTTTAGAGCAGGGGGCCTACTCCACATGAACACATCACACCATGTCCTACTCCCCAAGAATCAATCATCACTCAGCAACTAATGCAGTTAAGGCCTACTGGAGTGGTTATCTAATCTGGGAATTGTGTTAATTATTGTTTGTTGGTTTATGCATCGATTTCAAACATCCTTTTAGCTGTGTGATGAGCATTCTCTCAAGATGCATTCTCTGTCACTCACTCCAACATTCCAAGCATTCAGCTTAGGATCCAGGGGAAGCTTAATCGCTACACTGTGCCCATGCCATTTCAATGGGGTTCAGATCAAGTGACTCTGGGCAGGGTCTGCTTGGCTTGCCTTGTGGACTGATGCAGAGGAAGACTGCAAACCAGTGTCCATGACTACCCTGCACACACTGGTAGTAGGGTATCACACACTGGTAGTAGGGTATCTCCACTGCAAGTAGGGTATCAGCAACGGGTAACATTGTTCCCCTTACAGGGGGCAATATCAATTATGGTTATGGTCTGAATCTGAACTATTTGTCTGGTACCTTTCTTTGAAATGTCTCCTAAAGTGTGTGCTTTGAATCCATCGTTTAGCCGTGGTTTGTTTGACCCCACTGAATATGATCAACCCATTGGCCCATTAGTGGAGGTCACTTGTGTGAAAGATGGCAGAGTGCAGAGAAAATTCTGGACTCGTCAGTCCACCCGAGGAGAGTGCAGCTAATGGGGGCAAATTAAGACGGTGATTCAAATGTCTTGTTGCCTACATTACAGGACACCTGAAGCAGGGCAAGTCACCTGAAACATTGTGTAATGATCAGTGTGATGTGGTAAAATCGTTGAAATCTTGTGACATATGTGGACTAAAAATGTATAACCGAATTGTTGAATAAAAACCGTGGAAACCGTTTCTAAATACACATTGGAGCCAGATAATAAAGTGGGGGACACACATTCACAAATTCATAGTGGGCTTTTATGCTTTGAGGAGCTGCTGATTGCTCATGGTAATGAGGGCTATGAGCATCCATACTGGCCCTGTTGTTACATTTTAGGAATAAACTCACCTTTATAAAAAGGTGCCATTAAATGTACCACCTGCACCAGCTAGGTTTAGTGATTATAATATGTTTTGTTAAAGAAATAAGTACATTTAGTATCTTAAAGAAATGTAGCCCTCAATTTGAAAAAGTTTATTAAAGCATCTGGAAGAAGCGCCTATACAATACCTGCCCTGCTCACTAGATGTCCATATGCTCATGTCCTTCGTGTGTCCTTCCAAATGTGTGAGATTTAGACCCTTGATAAGGGAAGGGAAGGCCAGCTTTGTGTGCACATTGTGTAGGTGACAGTTAACTACCATAACTCAAGGAACCCTCACTGGAAGATACCAACTACAGAAGGAGAAGATTTGATGGCAGCCAGAATTCACAGGTATATTTCTATGTAGGTTAAATCCATTGGAATTAGCCCTATCACTTCTGTTCTGCTTCTGTGCAGTCGTTCTAGACGTTTCTATTGCTTCTAAGTGTCATGCAGACTTTGCATGTGGAGCTGACTTAACATATGTGAGATCTGTGTACACAGGGAATCTACACATATTTTCGATTTGGTTAGCCACACAGAAAAAGTTCACATTGCCAATTCTGCTGCTATGTGTTCAGAAACCCCATTGCAATGGCCAGTGCCCTGAGAATCTAAGGAAGGACCCTAGTCCTCATCCTGCAAGATAACAAAGGCACGTGAAGGCCTACAAACACCCCAAAGACCCTGAGAGCACTCTGACGCACACCTGCTTCCATGAAGGCCAGCACCTGTCTCCTACTGTTTTCCAGAGAAAAGAAACACAGGGAGGGTGGTGACCCTCTCTTAGTTCTGCAATCTAGTGGTAGAGGTACCTATTATCGGGAGAGGTCATATACTTACGGAACACAGATGCTGAGTGATTCAGTGTTCATCAAACTGCAAGTTAATGAAATACATTTCTATTAATGGACATCATAAATGCTGAGACCAACCAAGTCTTAACGACAAAATATAATTTTTATTATCAATAAAACATGTATAGAAAAATAACCTTAAAAGGACTAAATAGAAATGTAGCCAATACACAAGCTGGCGATTATATACAAAACATAAAAGTATGGTGGGGTTAGTACGTGCAGCCGTGTCTTGTTTATGTTACTATTTGATGCAGACACAGAAGTAGAGCACTCTTATTGAGGGAGTACAACTCTATCATGAAAAGAGCCTATAAGAAACCTTAGGCTTTTTGTGATGGTCGACATATGTTTCGGCTAATGGCAACAGGAAGAATAAGACAGTTACACAATATGTCTGTTGTTGCAGGTGTAGCCGTCTTCAGGACAGAAAAAATACTTCATTTGTTGGAAAGTCTTTTGTTGTGGTGAGTACTTCTCGTTAATCATACTTGTTACAAATTGTAACCCACTGAGGATAAAAAAAGACAGGAATAGATGGTTGGTTTAAAAAATTATATGTTTTTGCAGTTAAGATAATAGTCGTGGACTGACATGCCGTCATAGTGTACATCACCAACATTTGTTATATAGATTGCAGAGGAGAGACTAACATGAGATCTATTTTTTCATATAAGACTCAAAGGAATGTATTTAAACAGGCCGTTGAGGTAATTAATTCAACAAGGCTAGATGAGTTTATTCACTCACGCTTATTCTAAAAGGACCATTATTTGTGTATTTTCTGATGGAATTTTAACCAACCTCTCAGATTTATTCTCAGAGGGGTACGTTTTGCAATTCACCAAGAGGTATGTTAAGGGTAGTGTTCCAAGTTTAACTGGACATTGGAATGCAAACATACATACTTATATGGCATCGGCTTCTTATTCTTTGGGGAAGCAGTGCCATTATTTTTCAGAAATCCAAATTGCAAAACACAAGTTGAAAGGCGTGTCTAGGTTATGTTTGGTTCTATTCCAAACGGAAGTGTTGCAAAGACTTCTTAGGTAAACGTTTATGGATAACAAAGTACCTGGTGCATTTGATGTTTGCATCCACAGTCTTGAGCAATTCTAGTGATGCTGGTGGTTTTCAAGAATCTGATAGGAAGGGGAGCGTCTCAGTTAGTAATTCTGGAGAGAAATATACACAGGTTGTATATAGAATACTACATGTATGTTGTGAAGTACCTGATGCATATATATTTCGCATGCACAATCTTTTTTTATGCTGGGGGAAAAGAAAAGGCGTAGGATCCCAGGTGTTGGGTATCTTCGATGTTGTGCAGGGACGGGGTAGCAGACGAAGTCCGCCTAAAAGATAGAAGAACGGAGAGGATCATTCTATTACTATTGTCAAAATCTCCAATATAGGGTGTGAAATAATGTATTGTAAACACTCCTTACCTCAGTTTCCTTCTAGTTTGAAAGTGGCAGGTTCAATTGCTGGGCACTTGCCTGTTGCAGGACCGGCATCACGGGAGTAGCCACGTTTAAATCACTGACTATCCTGACAAAGGAAGAGAAACAAAAAACCTGTGTCAGTGGGTACACGTCTCGTTTGTCTATAAAAGTCTGCAGTTTCCTATCACGTAAAGTATGTTAAAGGACAAGAAGTGAAGTTGTTTACCCTTTGCTGTCTATGCGTCTGGAAAGGTCACGGGTGTCGGGCGATCGTTGTAGTTGCGGTCGAATGGAAAGTTGCTGCGTAGTTCTACCGAAGCGAAGCTTTTTTACGCAAGACGTCGGAAATGACGTGTGAGCATTTTCTATACTGGACCGCCAGGAACAGTGAATCCACATTGTGGAGTGCATTTTTGGAGTAGCAAGAAGTCAAAGGACATTATTGTGATAACAGATGACAGTCAAAAATCTAAAGCTACGTGCACCATAACAATGTGGTGCAAACAAAGTCGCTTTTGTGTGCAATTGTGTCCGTTCCTAAAAAATGCATTTTACCATACATGTGTGTATTCTTCTGTTAGGAGGGCGGTGGAACATCCTAAACTTGCAAGAAGAGGTATAGACAAGGCACTATTTGTAACTCATGTTGGGGAACTACTGTGATGCAGGGAAAGGAGAAAAGTGAAGTGAGGCCATGGCGGGTTTTACCATTTTTGCTGTGTTTAGGTTCTCATGCTGTATACATTTCTTGTGTACACATTTATTAATCTGACCGTGTTATGGTCAAAACAGTATTTCCCAGAACAGTGACCACTCCACCGTTGAGTTAAGGCCTTGTGTGGTTGTTTTTAGGTTAAATATCCATGTTTGTTCAAATTTAGTGAGGAGCAGGTCTCTATTGCCCCCCGTGGAGGTGTTGGGATGGTTTGGATGATAAACCAAAATAAATCGGTGTGAGAGTGTTTTTTCTGAATGTAATGTGCCACCAGGGGTTTGTCTATTTTGTTCTTAATGCACAAACGGTGTTCACAAATTCTTTATTTCACTGGATGTTTGGTTTTGCTGATGTAAAGATGATCACAGGGCATTTAATGCCATAAATGGCCCACACAGTGTTGCAATTGGATAAGATTGAAAACTCCATAATTTTCCATATAAGTCAACTGTTTTTAGGTTTTTGGTTAGAGCACAAACAGAACATTACCCACATTTGTAATGGCCTACCACTGGCGGCAGAGACCTGAAGGTGGCCAGATTCGCCTTTATTGGGGTACGTGTGTATGAGTTTGTCCCGTAAATTTGGTTGTCTTTTAAATGCGAACCGGGGTGTAGAGCGATCAAAGTCAGGTGTTTTTATGATATACCAATTTTGTAATATCAATTTCCTCAACTTTTGACTGATGGGAGAAAAAGTAGACACACATGTAATTTTGCCTAGCTTGTTTTTGCCAGATGGATTAAGGCAAGTGGGCCGGTCAGTATGTTTCGTTCTTCTATATGCCCTCTGGACGGTTTTGTGGGGATATCCATGGTTCTGTAGGCGGTCTTTAAGAATTCTTCTGTGGTGTTCGAATTCCGAGATGTTAGTGCAATTCCGTCTGATTCTAGGAAATGGTCCTATCAGGAGATTCTCTTTTAGGCTTGCTGGATGGAAACTGTCAAAACGTAGGCGTGTATTTTTGTTGGTTTCTTTCCGGTATAATGTTGTTTCCAAATGTCCGTCTTGGGATTTCATAATCACCAGATCAAGAAATGCGATGGAGTTTGCATTGTGCGCCCCGGTGAATTGTATATGTGGATTTTGTCGATTCAGCCATTGAGTGAAGGAAAGTAAATCGTCAGCTGAACCTCTCCATACCATAAAAATGTTGTTGATATAATGATACAAACATACAATGTTGCTTTTGTATGGATTCTCTCTGGGTGGTAGATGGAATTAACCTCTAAATTGTCCATAAAGAGGTTGCTCAAGTCGGGGGCAAATGTGGCCCCCATACTTGTGCCATGTTTTTGGTTGTAGAAGCGACCGTCAATATAAGAAGAACTTTTCCATAAGGGCGATCCTGGTGCATTCCAGAAGGAAAGGTGTTGGTACAGAGTGTACAGTGGTTGTTCTTTTATTTAGATACAGTTCAATTACCTGGATACAGTCGAGTTGGGGAATGCTGGTATACAAAGAGGTGACGTCAAGGGTGACTAAGATGTCAGTAGTCAGGATGTTGAGGCCCGCGACTATCTGGATCATGCTGGTTGTGTCTTTGATGAAAGATCACATTTCTTTGATAAAAGGGCGGATGAACCAATCTACATATATAGATAGCGGCTCAAGAATGAAGTTTAAGGCTGAAACTATTGGCCTACCTGGTGGAGTGGTGGCATGTTTATGTACTTTTGGTAGCAAATAAAAAGATGGAATAATGTTTTTTTTTTGCAATCAGGAATTGTTGTTCTTCCTTGCTAAGCCACCCCTCTAAGTTGGCATGGTACATAAGACTTGTAATTTCCTCAGTTAATCTTTGAGTTGGATCTGTGTCAATTTGACGGTAAAAGGTAGTGTCGTCAAGTTGTTTTTTGACTTCTTTGTCGTAGGCTATTTTGTCCCAAAGGACAATGCCTCCCCCTTTGTCTGCAGGTTTTATAACAAAGGAATCATTCCTTTGTAGGTTTTGAAGAGCTGTACCTTCTTTTTTGGATAAGTTATCGTGTTGGTAGTTTTGATTATTAAGAAGACATTCGCTTTCGTGTATGATCTTATTTTGGAAGGCCAAGATCGCGGGACTTACCATGTTGTTCAATGGTAAGAAAGTAGATGGAGGTTTTAGTCCTGTGATGTTTTCGCGGTCGTCTCTAGGTAATGAATTCCTAAAAAAATATCTTAGGCGTATTAGTCTGAAGAATTTCTGTAACTCCAGTGTTGCTGAAAGTGGTCTGCTTTTTTGGTTGGTACAAAGGAGAGGCCTTTGCTGAGAAGGTCTGTTTCCTCCTGTGAGAGAATATAGTTAGATAAATTGAAAATAGGGATCGTATTCACCAATTCTGAGGAGGGCCCTGCCAGTTGTGAGTGCGCATTTGTGGTAGACCGGGGAGTTGATTGCGTTGCCCTCTGCCCCGCCCTTGAAAAAACTGTTCTTGGTTTTGGGCACCGCGTGTATTGCTTGCGGTGTTGCTGTTGGTGAGGTCAGGGTCGCTGCTAGAGCTGCTATTACTTGTGTTAGAGAAGGTAACAAAACGTTTTCTCGGGAAGCCATCGTTTCTTGACCGTATCTGAGCAAGCTTATTTTGATCTTCATAATAAGTTTCGATTAGATATGGGTACCTTTTGGTTTCTTTGTAAGTATCAATATCTGTTTTAAGCTTCCACATTTTTTTGTTGTCTAACTTAGTTTTTTTGAATTTGCTCAATTCTTTTCCTAACTAGTCAAGGATTTTTTTATATCTGCAATATCTTTGTCTGCTTTGATTTTGATTTCGAGAGCCTCAATTTCTAGTTTTTGTGAGGAAGATTCTTCTTCTGCTGTTTGAATTATTAGAATTAGAAGGTTGCAGGAGCATTTGTTGCTCACTCCGCTAAAGCTATTTTTGAACTTTGGGTTGTCTGTGAAGACTCTAGGGATTATTTTAACCTGTAGGCCTTCGAGAATAGTCCCGGCCTTCAGGTATGCTAGCATGAGTTGACCATGACTCTCAGTTCTAACCAACTTTTTCTTTTTTTGTGGCAGTAAATCTAAATGATTGTCAGTGGGTGGAGTGGAGCTGGCATCTCCATTGGTGAGGGCTGATGGTAATTCCATCAGTTTTTTTATACAGTTCATCCAAAAATGATACCGTATTACATCTTCCATTTTCCTGATTTTAATAAATGGAAGTAAAACACACAAGAACAAGTTTTCTTGAAACAGTGTTTTAAGGTATAATTGTGAATATTGTTCTATAGTTGAAGAACTATCAGGCACCATACAAAGTACCGTATGTAGTTATACCCAAACAACCAACGAGTTGTCCATGTTAGGTAAATTAAGATTGGAATGATCCTATTTCGTGGAGCACCACCTTCAGGGATCGGAGTTGAGAGAAAAGAAACACAAGGAGGGTGGTGAATGTTTCCAGACTTCTATACCACGCTGTGAAACACCTCCTCCTGCTCCTAAAACCACAGACGTCTGGTTCCTGCAGCTGCCAGACTGTGGTGCTGGTCCTTGCGGCTCCTTCCCTATGCCGTGTCATGTCCTGCACAGCCCTGATAACTCCCGAAACACCAACTCCCTGTCCCTGTAGCAAGACTCTTTCCTGACCATCTGCTCCCCTTCAGTACCCTAAACCCTTGGATTGTTTATCAGGGGCATATCCAGGAAGACACACAAGATCAAACGTTCTGTGTCCTGGAGGATTGCATTGTGGAGGGGAAAGCCCACCTCAACAGTACTACCCCTTTTGCATGAGGAGGACTCTGCTAAGATCAAGATCATCACAGTGACTGGCGCCCCTGCAGGTTGTGCTGCTAGCTGCGTGAGGAGGTCTCTGCTAAGATCAACACAGTGACTGGCACCCCTGCAGCTTGTGCTGCTAGCTGCGTGAGGAGGTCTCTGCTAAGATCAACACAGTGACTGGCACCCCTGCAGCTTGTGCTGCTAGCTGCGTGAGGAGGTATCTGCTAAGATCAACACAGTGACTGACACCCCTGCAGCTTGTGCTGCTAGCTGCGTGAGGATGTCCCTGCTAAAATCAACACAGTGACTGGCACCCCTGCAGCTTATGCTGCTAGCTGCGTGAGCAGGTCTCTGCTAAGATCAACAAAGTGACTGGCACCCCTGCAGCTTGTGCTGCTAGCTGCGTGAGGAGGTCTCTGCTAAGATCAACGCAGTGACAACCATGCAGCTTGTAGGACATACATAGTGCTGCCAAAACAAACCTGAAGTGGCGTGTCCACAGCCAGGTCCAACAACATGGTAAGAAGCACATACCACAATGCAAGGCTTCCCATCACTGCACAAGGCCTGCAGCCATGGGGGACGGGGGAAGAGATATGACCATCATCAACATGAAAATCATTGAGGGGGTTATAAGCATTGGTGAGGACAGAGCACACATTCTAGGACCGTGCCCACCTAGGCAAAGCATTGTGCTTTCACACCATTGAGAGCAGCTGGGTCCCCGGGAAACATGAGGTGGTGCTCCAAGCATCGCTCATGGTGTCCAGGACCTGTATTAAGATTTTGGAGAAACAGGGCTGTTTAATGTGATGTGCAAGTTCCATGACGCCATATCACGGGACACCTTCAAGCCTAAAACCTATAGAGGGGCTTAGGGTGGTGGGCTTCTTTGAGGTATTCAATGATATATTTTGAAGCAACTTGTAGCAAGTATAGCTGGTACTGAAATGTACACAAACATAGTCATGAAACTCTGTTGTTGGGAATGTAAAACATGGGTGCATATAATGCGCATTTTAGAATAATTATATCTTTTGTTCAGTCATGATTTATTGTCATTAAACCTTTATATTGCACCAAAGTGATGCCTAATGCATGCAATACTCTACTACTAAACCAGGGAGAACCTAATGTACCAGTTAAATATTCCAATCACAAAAATAATACCTATCAAAGTAAGACGTGTGTGATTTGTGCCAATGGCATCATGATCAGGATTCAGAAACATGGAAATATAATCCATAACGTCTGCAAACGACATTCACTTCTAAGATGTCTCAACGAGCAAAGCATGTTTGTGAAACCTGTCAATAGGGGCTTGAATTCCAGCAGAACTGAGCCCTTTATGCTTTGAGATTAATATATTTGAGCACCATAAATTGGGTAATATTAATGCACATGGAGAATGTTGGAATGTATGTGGTACCTCATAGTCTAATTTAAGACTACTACATATATTGTGCTGGTCTGACTGACCCTCCAGCCATTTCATTGGTCTACATCTTATAAGCCAATGAGGGTGGGGCTTAGAAACTAGAAGATGTGCATTGATTATCCATGATCTGCTATGTAGAGAGTACCCTGTTATGGATTGAAGGCTGAGTGAGACTTGCAGGGAGGCAAACATGCTACCTGAAGGTTACACATAGATCTACTTAAAAGGCACTCATATCACTAGGGCCCTGTTAGGCCCTTTCATCTTATTTTAAATGCCCCCCCTGTGACATTGACAACATAAGCTTAATAGCTTCTCTTAAGTTGTTAATTTGTTTTCAGCTGTCCTACAGGTACTTTTCTTTGTTCTGCTTTGCAGAGGCTACCAGACCTGTTCCTTGATAATTCACAGCCCCACCCCCCTCCTCCATTGCTTAATATAGGACTTTACCAAGTCATACAGTGAGGCTGAAAGCATGCCCATATTCCCTAATGAACCATCAGTCTCACAAACTAAAAACTCTATCACTGTAAGTGTGCATTTGCTGACCAAAGGCAGACCTCTGCAAAAAGTGTTCAAGAATCACAGATATGATTTATATTGCTTCAACTCTTGGGGTAGTAAATCTGCTGGTAGATTAATGAAGTGCAAGGTGTGACTCATTTTATACAACCTGAATGATATCATCAGGGAAAAGACCTATTCAATTTATATTAGGTAACCTATTCTCTATGATAATCAAAACAGAATACAGCTGATTCCCCTTTACCCCTCAGTACAGTCCTTTACCTAACTTTCACTGAATTCATTATTCCCATTGCTTAGACGAAATATCTGCTTAGGCACACACAACCGCTTGTGCCCCCAAAACATAGCTATACATGTTTACACTCTCTTTCGGCAGTTGCAAACCTTAAATCATACCAGATCAATGGATTGTTGTTACCATACGCAGGAAGGATTCCTAGCTGTAGACAATGGGGCTCAAAACAATTTGAAATGCCTCTTCCCCCATCTTCTGCTAGCACAACATGTCATGGAGCAAACAGCATATTTTACAATGCTTGGTGTACCACAGTACGACCGTGTGATTGGCACTGCTTATTTTTTCCAAGCACCATTAAATACATCTCTAAATTAAGATCAAGTTAACCCCAGGAAAGAAAATATATTCCATATTAACAGATATGTTATCAGGTGAAAAGAAGACATGTTTTCCTGCTCAGAGCCTGCACGTGAGCAACTGCATTATATGGCCCATCCAGTCTGGGACTCCAGCAAGTCCCATGATCCATCCAACCCCTTCCCGAGTCCCATCACAATAGGATCTGTGACAGTGCAAAAAATTAGCCTTTCCATTAACATGTATGCTTCATTTTTCTGCCTGGACCAGTGCAATGGGGCTAACAAATTACACAATGCACTTAAGCCATTGCACACCCGCCTTGTTACCTACCATACCAGACAGCATCTGCTCTGCCTTTGTCTTACCAAAACATGAATTTTAAAACATAACCTCCCCCAGAAAGGGAGAGGTGCAGAAAGTTCACAGCCATGCCTCTCTAGTGGAGCAGATTCTTAGAAGAGAAGCTGCGACTCACCTGTGCGCAGATCTAAGGGATTTCACTAAACGGGTAGAGGCTCAAAAATAAAGTACATAATTAACACATTGTGCTCGCTGCTGACCCTGCTTCTAAAATGAGTCAAATCACGCTGCCACCACAAAGCAAACATTAAGAGCAAACCAGAGAGGTATATCAACGGAGTGGAGCAGTCAGGCTTTACTCACCAACCACCGAGTGAGTCCTGGGGGAACCAAACCTACCTACATATCATGGTCTGCAAAGCAGTAAACAGACAGGTAGTGCAAGTTTTTCCTCAGGTGTTGAGTGAGGCTCAATCAGTAGGTCAGCTGGCTACATAACTCGGTGGCCAGACAGATGTTGGCTCGAGTCGTCTTCTTGCTGCACATGCAGTCAGATGATGTGAATGGCTAAGGCCAGATGCTTGTGTCAGCCGCACCCCTGTACAGCACACATTCAAATTGCAATGGCTCAAAATAACAGCCAATGGACTTTTGAATGTGCGGGTGACATACAGCAGATTGTGCCCTCTGATTGGTCATAGGTGCTGTCAGTCAAACTCCCAGGCACAAGTTACGCTGTCTGCGTATTATCAGAGGCTGCAGGGCCAGACCTTCTATGCCCCGCCGCACTCCAATGTTATAGGACAAAGGCATCTGCGTTCCAGGCTGCTTAGTTTCTCCACCACCCATGTGCTTTATATAATGACGATTATTGCCACTGCCTGACACAAGGGAATAAATAGAATACTGCAAAACCATGCTAGGTGAAAGATGCAAGTTAGTTTTTATTCTAAATGTACATCTTTCACCTAGCATGCAAAAAAGGGGGCATTGACCCAACGCCCATCCATAGGAGCCGCCACTGTGTACAACGTTACTGAGCATTCCATGAGAATTGTGGAGCTTGTTTCAATTGCAAAGGCTGCAGCTGCAAGAGCTTGTTCGCAGGTGAACTGTCCTTGCATGACAGAGTCAAGTGTTTCACTGTAATAGGCTAGTGGCTTATGGCCCATTGTGCTCATCTGGGTGGCTACTTCTGTCATGAGTGTGCCATTTAAGTTTGAGAAAATGTAAAGCTCCTGTGTCTAATCTGGGGTGGCAAGAACAGGTGCTGTAGAAATGACTTGTAGATCAATCAGAGACCCTTAGACACATGATAACAGAGTGCCCAATGTTGAGACAGAAAAGTTAACAGCACTTCAAAGAGGTATTTTGGAATTTTAAAAGCTTGACAACAGAAAGTATGTGCTGGATGATTTATTGTGGTCAAACGACAGTGGTAAGAAATGCAGTAATTGCTTTTTTAAATGATTTAAAGTTATATGATGAGCTGACTTTAGTACTATAAGTTTAGATTATCTTTCCTTGTATGTTTGAGTTTTACTTTTTCATGTTGAGTACTTTTAGGAAGTGGTTTGCATTTTATATGTCTTTAGGTATGATTTAATTGCTGGGATTCTAAAATGTCTGTTTTTATTTTTTTTTCTCCTTTTTCTTGTAACTTTTAAGATTTGCAATTTTTAAGAATTGTAACATTAATTGTATTTGTAATTGTTCTATTTCAATGATTAAACTTTTTTCATTTTTTAGAAGAAAAAAATATTGTAAAGCTGATTTAGTTCAGTTGTATTATTAAAAACATAAAAATAAAAAATGACTTCTTTTAAGTCATTGAAACATTTTATGATCATGGGGTCCACTTGATTCTGTTGCTCTCCTTTTGTGCTTCCTTGAGGCCCTGTTGGAGTGACCTTGTATATGCTGCATAATCTAGGATCCACAACTGCGGCTACCAACAAACTCTTGATATCCCCTATTTCTAAGGGTACCCCTGCTGTATTCTTTTTGAATGCATAGATCCATTTCTCAGCCCTCGCCGTAAGTTGGGGGACAGCCTTACGGGGGTTAATTTTGTCCATTTGTGCCCAGGGTACATAGTGTGGTCACCCTGCTCCTTTTTGTATAAGTGGTATTTGCATTTTCAGTTTTCCTTTCCCGCCCTTAATCGCACTTCCCTTTTTCCATGGTAACACTATTCTGCCAAACCTCTTTCTTAATCTTCCATCCCACAAACTCTCTAGCCTTGGTGTGGCTTGGGGTGCTTCTTCGGCCCCTCCCTCTTCCTCTTCAACCGTGTCATAAAAATCACTTCAACACTTTTCATTCCCTATTCAGGATCCTACATTCTCGTAACCCAGGCAGTCTGTTTCTCCGTTCCGCTCTACGTGGACGGTTCTTATGGGCGCACTGCCTATTCTGAACAGGAAGTCCCCTGACTTCCACTCATCCCAGGATGGCTGAGGGGGTGCTCCTGCGGGCAACATTTGTGTCTCTCCCACCCTAGTCGCTGCACATGCGTCCGCAACCTGGCTAATTCAGTAAATGTTGGTGCAAGTTCTAATTGCAGATCTCTTGCGCTCAACCCGGTGTGAGCAGTAACTTCCGGGGGTCAGACATATGGCGGGGGTGTGGCCGTGCTTGGCATGGCCACCGTAGTGCCTGCTGACACATATGTTGAGTTTGTGAACCCTTCTGCTGGGCGTGTTGCTAATGGGTAGGGTCCCTTTTTTGTCTCTGCACCCTTCTCGTTCTCCCCTGTACTCATCTCCTTATTACTGTTGGGTGTTGCCCCATCACCTTTTGGGTCCTCTGTTTCTTCAAACATTCTCCAGAAGTCTAATACTTCCTTTCTGTTCTGCAGCGGTCTCCCCTTATACTTTGCGGTCAAGTAAGTGGACATGTGTTCCAAACCGCATCTGTCAAAAGACCCATGTTCTGGCCAGGAGTGGGGCATTCCCTCCCCTTTAGTTTCAGTCACCCATTGGTGTGGTACATTTTGATTTTCTCACAATACAGGGGCAAGGCCTTACATATATGGTCTAAGGGTGTGTCTGTCCCCATGGTCGTGTCTGGCGGGTGTCTTGGATTGGGGCTACGCCTATACTACTGTGCCACAGTCAAGACAGAAATGTGTCTAAAACAGTTACAGCATATACAGTTCAGTCTTGTCTTTAGTACATGTCAATGCTGTCAATAAATTCACAGAAATATCATCGATTCACTTTTCCCCCTCCCGCTGTTCCCCACTAGAGCTGCAGCACACACTCCCTGCACACTTTCCTGATGTGCTCACACATGTCACACACACCCCTCCTGGGCCTCCTCCTTACATGTTAAACCACACCAACAAAATAAACTAAAATAACAAGCTAAAACAACAACCACTACTTCTCCCGAGATCTCTAATTATACGCAGCTCCTATATTTCTGCTTCTATTTTTCCTATACTGGTCGAGACAGTGCATGTGGCGCACCTTCCCCCCTCACTTGGCGGGGGCTCCCGTATTCCTTATTCTTATTCACCTTAAAAAAAAGATCAACACACTCTACAAACTAAGCACGCACTCAAATTTGGTAACTGTGTGTTCACACTATTCACGCTGCTCCATACACCCACCCCAACTTTGTTATCCCATGCAGGCTATACTCCTGTGTCCACATTTTTCCAAAAGCCTCCGTTCATGGCCTGGACCTCTCCTTGGGGTCACACCCTGCTCCAACGTGCAGGTGGGTTTCTGCAAAGACGGTACCCACAAGGCCATTCAGCGTATGCATTTTGGGACTGGTCACTGTAAGTGGTCATAGCCCTTCCGGAAAGGCCACCTGGATACCTGCGCAGGTATGGGGACGATGGAATCATGTCGGGGTCACCAAATGAAGGCAAGTCCCTTTCAACGTACCCTACAGAGTGAATACAACCCTCTAGGGAAATAGCCAGGACATAGCTTGAAAGGATAACAAGGTTTTAATTTATACAGACTACAAATATCAGCAAAGGACTCTGCTGCTAGAGAACTTTCTGGTTAGCCCAGGTACAAACAGGAGCTTAAAAGGCCTGGTGGCGTCATCACATACAGTAAAAATCAGCACCACTGATTGCCGACATTGTATACATGGGCCTGCTCCATAGGGGATGCCAGGCTATCATTGGTTAGTTCCATTGCCATCCGTCAGGCTTCACGTGGGTCTGCTGGGCTCCTCTTTGAGGCCAGTGAATATCAGGGTGCTCACAAAGTTCATTGTTGCTTCTAAACTAACACGCTAAGCCTACTTACTATATCACTGTGGCATGCACCTGGACGGCTTGGGGGATGGTGCCAGGGGGAAGGGAGGATGAAATACAGTCATTCTGACCCACACATTCTGGGCTTCGTTGATAATGCACCTCCTACACTCAAGGTTTCCACCCTGGGTTTGATCTTAAATGTATCCCTCTCTGTACATTGTGTTACAAAGGATGTATTTTATGCTGGGGATAAAACATTTGCGCATGCTTAGATCTTTTATGGACACTTGATTTGTGTTGGGGCAGGAGGGTCGCTTGCTTATCATGGAATGCACAGGTGTGGGGGTTGGGTCTGTGGTGTGGGGCTGGCTCTAGGTTGACTGGGTGGGGGTTAGAATCCTGCTGGCAGCTTAGTGGTGATGAATGGATGCTGCACGCAGCCTGGTGTGGTGTCACGCTTTTGCAGGGCGCATTCCTCGGAAAGATACTAAATGATTGCAACAGTAAAGGGACATGGGGGAAGTGGTCTTCCATGGGAACTGGCAGTGTGCGTTCATTCTGCCCTAACACTGTGGGCCTATTGAAATGTGTCCATGGAGCATGGCTGGTACAGAGCAGTCATGCAAGCCAGTGTTTTTTGCCATAACTATAAAATGGCATTTCTTTCTATGTGTCTCCTAATGCCATGTATCTACTGTTCGCGCTATATTGCTTTCACACTGAATTTCATAGTGCAATTTTCTCCTCGCTTATATACTACACTACCTCATACGGGATCGTCTCACCTGAAAGCGCTTAGGGGTTGGGATATACTCATTTCCATCCCAACAATGGCAATCTTGGGAACAAAAATATGCCAGTTAATTGAAGGGAAAAATATGCATGTAATTATTTTTACATGGGATTGTATGTAGGATCATACTTTTGCCATTATCTCGAGAACCGTATCTCTCACAGAAATGATTTAACTAACTTTGAAAAGAGCATAGAAAGCTTCATCCAATGAATCAACCCTCATAACAATCTGACAGTGGAAAATGCAGTTATAAGCTGAAATGTGATGATAGCTTCCCAAGAAATGTCAGGAAGCGGAGATTCGGGGAGACGATAGATTGCTGAATTAGATATCTATGTAGACAATCTCATGTTGATAACTGTTATATTTGTTGAATAAATTACAAAATTCTACCATTTGGAACTGCAACCTTGTGCCTAAATGAGACACATTGTAAGTCCGGCATGATCAGACCAATGAAGATATATACATTGGATGATGCATATTTGTAAATTTAAAAGAATTGCCATGTTGCAGTTTTTAAGGTCATAACTGAAGTGGTCAAAAATGCAATTTCAAAGGGTTGGAGTCATAACTCAAGGATTGAGGTTTAGTAACTAACGGAACCAATCCAAAGAGAAGAGGCTAGGCCTTGTTTGAGGGGAGGAAAATAGATGCACATTTGGAATTAATAGCCAATAAGGCAATCTCTCCTAATTTGGATATTTTGGGAGAGTGGTTAAAGATTTATAAGGAGACGCACAATAGGAAAAGGGGAGCACTGTCTGATATGATCTGAGTGGGACTACTGAAACATTATCGGAAAACTAACATTGCCTGGGGCACACGAATTGGAGGAAACATGTAAAAGCAATAGAGACTGGGGATCCAGAATAAGGAAAGGCAAATAGAGGGATTGATGCGGGAGGCCTCCATGACTGAACCTGAAGAGGCCATATAACCAAGTCCCTATGCAGCCCTTGACATGATACCAGAGCCCCGATGACTGTAGCATAGGAAAAGTATCTTCCCAAAGTTAAACAGAGTGAAGTAACTGATTTAAAAGCACATCTCTGCAGAAAGTGAGAAAGTGACTCCTGATAGAAGAGATATTTTTTTATTGCATAGGAGTGAAGTAAAAAGGTTCCATGTATAAAATAAATGTGTTGTTCTTAAAGTTTTGTTGTGCTATAACACTGCTAGCATTGCCAAGTGTGCAGGGAGATTGAAAGTAAAAGCACTGCGCATGTCAAATTTATTTTTTCCAACATAAAGTGTTGCATGTTATTTAAAGTACACTGCATTTAAAGTATATTGCCAAGCGTATGATCCGGTCATGTTTCAAGGTGCTACCTGTTATTTAAAGTAAACCCCATGCAATGTATATTATGAAGTTACATTCTTTTGTCATGTCCAATTATGTACATTAAGAGTATTTTTTGAGTGACCCAAGTATCTGAATTATTAATTCGACCTGTGTTTTTATGTAACCAGGGTGGAAAAGAACCCAAGAAGGAAAACTGTACATGCTATTGGGTTAAAGTGTCTGTGATCTGTGTTATCCTAAACCAACTGGGGTTTTCAATTTGTGTGAAAAGTGAATTGTCAGGAAACAAAATCATTTGGGCCATGGAGTGAGGTGGCGTGGCATGTGATTTTCTGTAAATTTAAATTGTACATATTAATGAATAAATATATATTCGTTCTACACACCGGCCTGGTTCTTGGGTTACCCATTGCTAAAGGGGGGAGGGGATCTGCGTCGTATGATATGGTTCATAGACAGGGCTAGATTGAATTATATCCACAGGTATATTGGTGTGACGTTTTGATTGGGGTAGGGGGGTGAACTCTATGCAATTTATTTTTGCCATGTAATATATCCCACAGAACCCAGTTTGCAATATATGATTCAGGAAAACAGTGAACCCTCTCTCCCAATGCCCCCATCTATCCCAATCCAGCTCCACTAGTTTGTTAAATGTATCTACATTTTGAAGAGTCTGTGCACAAGGAATCCCTTGATTGTTAATGGAGAGATTATTACAATTAGTATATTTTAGTATCCTTTCACATGGGGGAATGTTTAAACCTAAAGCTAACTTACCATAGTCACTTTTCAGGTCTTTCCTAACACCGAGTGACTTTGATAAATGGAAACATGAGTCGGATACGGATATAAAATCAATGGTTGTATGTGAGTATGGACTGAACCAAGTTGGTTGACAACTCCGATCGTGATCCACATTCCCATAAAACTCTTCTAAAATGCCACCTTTTCATACATTTAGCCCAGTGCTTCTTTGGAGGGCTTCCTATCAGAGGAGGCCCTACATTTAACTCTTAAACCATCCAGATCAATGCAGAAGCAGTTGAAATCTACAACACAAAATACTACAGGATTTTCCGCCATCTCATCCCAGTGTGTTAAACTATTTCCCAGTTCAGTCCTTATGGCATCCTCACACATGATTGCAGGATTAATATAGATTTATAAACAAACAGGTCAATTTAAGAGCAGAGAAAGAGATCATAAAGGTGCCTGCCAGAATCGGCACAAGCTAAGTTTTTATAGGCGTACAAATCCAATCAGTAGAGTTTTTAACAAACAACCAAAGGGTGACCCTTAGAGCCCATCCTGGCCTTCTTCATAGCTATAGAGTAGCCATCTAGTGTTGGTCTCTCCAACAACCAAGTTGCTTGCAGTGCCACAAGGTCGTGTAATTTCAGTTCCCCCAAGGCATCTTCACTCAAGAAGCTATTAAAGCCTCTCGAGTTCCAAATTAAAATCTTTGTTTCCTGGATTTTAGAATCCTGGGCGGGTGCCACTCAGACATCTAAGTGAGCCGGCCAACCTACCCCATTCTGTTTAATCCATTGCTGATGCTTGCTTTTTAAACATTAGCCTCTGGCCTGAGGAGTCGATTCTATACAACATACCTCCCGCTGAATTATCCCACAACTTAAAATCTCTATCATACTTTATTTAACGAGGGGAAACTGACTCTTGGAAAGAAGACATCATAACCCTTTTGCAGAAAATCTTCATGTGCAGCCATGGACATGTCCCATACTAATTCAGTGTGAAAGAATAACATACATTCATTAAAATAATCGTGTTCGGGGAGTCCCACGTGCATGATATCACTAGTATAAATTTGTACTATTGACGGGACAGTCCTGAAGATTGATAAAATCCTCCCTTTATTTAGCAGAAATTGTATTTCAACTCTAAAAATCGTGGACACTTTCACTCATAATGGGCCTCTGTGTAATGGCCGGACTGCGCTATTTAAGCCCCTATCAGTCTGATGACCCCCTATATTTCTGGAGCTTTCATATAAAACGTCCATAGTCCCAGCACTGCCCCTAGTCACTCCTTTCTCCACACAAGCTAGAGAGGAATTAGTGTCGGTCAGACACCAAGGCTCCACTCGTACAGGCAAGCTATCAGGTGTATCCATGGGCTCCAAGGGGGTTTCATCCTCCTCCTGAATCACTGGGCAGAGAAAGTGCCTAATGTCAAATCCTTTGACTGTTTTCTTCTTCTTATTGCGTCCTCCACGCTTCTTCTTCTGGGAAATACATGGAGGGACCTCCAGGTCGATTGAGGTTACAGAGTCCAAATTGGTGGAGTTCTTGCTAGCAGTCCAAGGGCCAACAAATAATCCTCTTGACCTCACAAAGGGCTTCCTTTGACCGTACCCCAAGCCACCATGTTCTCTTCAACAGGCAGCTCTCAGAATGTTCTGACGAGAGCCTGCACGCCTATATGGCAGACCCTTAGGCTGATTTTGAGACTTTTTCAAGCCATCTTTCAGTGAACTCACAACTCTGTAAAGGCCACTCTTACCATTCTCATCGATCACAGTTTGAGTCTGGGAATTAACACGCGTGGTGGACTTCCTTCTTTCCCCGCAGTCTGTAGGGGTATCACTAAAATCCTTTGTACAATGGCATCGACTGTCAAACTTAGTCAGCCTCTCCTTAATTTTAATGTCCAGCAAAGTGCTAGAATGTGTTCTCTCTTCCACATTGATGTTATTGTTGTGTATGGCTTTTCTGGGTGCAGAAGGAACGTTGTGATGTCATGTGGAGTGTCATGTCTGAATGTTTTAATGTATGGGTGAAGGTTCTAGCCTGGTCAGTTGGTTAGCCCTCTGCCTGGGTGATGGGCCGCCCGTGTGTCTTGTCCTATTCATGTAACTTGTTAGTAACCTAAGTAACTACTTGTAAAGGAACTTAAGAAGCTGTAATAAACCTTACAAGTCTGCCTAAGATGGTTGAAGGTCTTTATTTTACATTGGTGACAAGGATTTAAGAAATACAGGAACCTGCGTGTCAACAGAAGAGATACTAAGCTGGAAGAAGGAGAGTCTGCTGCGTAAAGGGGCAGAAGATCTCAGATTCATGTTTCATTAAGTATCCTGAGTGTATAGAAGGGCAGGAGCATCCTGTTGAGAGGGTCCTTACAGATGGACTGTAACACGTGATTGTAAAAAGGTGAAAAGGGAGCCTCCAGCAACCTGTATGGAGATTGTAAATACTCTCTACAGTAGGGATATGTTGGATGGACACGTGCAAGCCAAACGTTGTGTCAGGAAATGTTGCGGGAAAATATTTATTGCTACCGTTCGAAAAGCAACGTCAGCTGGTGAAGGGAAATATGCAGTGGTTGACAGTTGGCCTGGAGAGGTCATTACTGCTCTGCTCCTGCTGTGATATTGGTGATGTAGCTGGGCCATGAGGGGAGTTGGTGATCGATCCGAATGCTCGGCAGTGGTTCCAACAAAGCCGGCTATGCACGTCATTAGGGGGAGGAATGGAGACGATTTTTAGTAAAGCACTCGACGTAGCTCGTCTGCATGAGCAGGAAGTTTTTCATCGAGGAGTTTGTTACTGTTTACTTTTGCGCTCGTGTGATGGAACTGGATGGTGAAGATGCCCTGTTCCCTCTGCATAAGGACCCCTGACAGCATCAGGGAGCAGGATGTCTGTGAGGGCTACGCTGGCGTATGGTAGATGTTGCTTTAGCGTAAAGTGATAAGACCCTGGATTGGTACGGTGAGCTGGATCAACCGTTTTGCCCGCAGTGAAGCTGCTTTCATAAGGATCAAAGCGTATCAAAGCAGGAATGGTGTGGCAAGCGGGACGCAGAATGCATGGTGTTTTTCATCTACAGGCTGAAATGGATTAACTTAATCGTAAGTATCCGGTGGTGTTAAGCAGAGACTAAGTGCGTGTATCCTTTTGCTGTGGTTGACATAAGGATAATGTCTTCCATTTTTGATTGAAAAGCAGGTTTGGTATAATGCAGGCTGGGATACACTGCGGAGGGGTATCGCAGAGTATGGTATGGTGACTTTTAGGATGGGCAAACTGTAATTCTTTTGAGGATTTGAAGGTATGGGGTGTGAATTACACCCAATGACTTTTAGTCAAGGGCAATGACTACAGTTAATAAAGTAGGAGGGGTCGGTTGACATTGAGGAATATACAAGAGAGTGTATAACAGTGCATGTAGTCTGGTGATGTTAGGATTTTGAGGATTTGCAGGTTAGGGGTGTGAATTCCACCCATGGACTTTTAGTTATGCACTACTGCTAAGAGTGCGTGATGAGTGAAGATGCATGTGTATTGTAGGGCTAACCTATTTGAGGATTTTCAGCTTTTTAGATTGCACCAATGCAACATGGACTTTTGGGTTTACCAATTAAAGTTTGATAAAGTCATGACAGTATGTCATTTAAAGGTAAATGAATAGTTCGCTGCAACATGAACCTTATTGTTAAGGAGGTCTGTGTTGTCATGTGGTTGAGTGTGGGTCTACGTCAACTGCATGGTGAGGAGGTTAAGCTGGGGGTAGCGCCTCCTGACCAATTTCCTGTATGGATGTGGATCACAATGCCACAAGCTATCTGGGTGGTAGCACCTTGTAATGTTGGTTTCTGGGGGTAGCGCCTCTGGTCCATTACTCTCTACTGGTGTGAATGAGTAAGTATGATAGTGTGTGTCTTGGGGTGACTGTGGTAGGATTCACACAGGGTTAATGAGTATTATTTCTGGGGTTGTAGCGCCCCCAGTCTGAGTCGGGTATGACTGTGGTAGGAGTCACGCAGGGTTAATGGTTATTATTTCTGGGTGGTAGTGCCCCAGTCTGAGTCGGGTGTGACTGCAGTTGAAGTCACGCATGGTAAAACAAGGTATGCGTTTTGGGTGGTAGCGCCCCGGTTATGGTGGGGGCGTGACTGTGGGTAGAAGTCATGCAGATTTAACACGTGCTTTGTTCTTAGTGGTTTTCGCACCTCTTCTATTTTGTCTTGCATATAGACAGCTGTTCTTGGATGTTCTGTGTGCACAATTCTGGCTCTTTCTATCCTCACCAGGGTACAGAGTGTTCCAGTGATATGAGTTGTTGGACCCGGTGTGCCTGGCCAGTGCACTGGGTGTGCGTTGTGAGTGTGAGAGTGTAAGTGTACATGTAGTGTGCACGCCCTGGTGATGTGAGGCGGTATGAATGAGGGTGCAGTTGTGACTGAAGGTGTGTCTTTTGAGTGTTGTGTTAATCCAAAGTGGGTAGATGTGTTGTGAATGGCTTGTCTGGGTGCAGAAGGAATGTTGTGATGTCATGTGGAGCGTCATGTCTGAATGTTGTAATGTATGGGTGAAGGTTCTAGCCTGGTCAGTTCGTTAGCCCTCTGCCTGGGTGATGGGCCGCCGGTGTGTCTTGTCCTATTCATGTAACTTGTTAGTAGCCTAAGTAACTACTTGTAAAGGAACTTAAGAAGCTGTAATAAACCTTACAAATCTGCCTTAGATGGTTGAAAGTCTTTATTTTATATTATATAGCCTAAACAAGGCTTGAAGTAGCAAGTTCAAGGCTGAAATGGTGCTACCACTTAGCAGCAAATTATCATTAAACATCAGATCACCATCACCCCCACTGGGGGTTGATTATTTGCTGCAGAGAGATCACAAGGCATATCATTGAATGAAAGCCCCTCTTCACCCGCCGAATGAGAAGGAGCAAATAGACAAGGGGAGACACTCAGATTTGTTGCAGGCACCCCGATTCCCTCACAATAGTGTGTGCATGATCCTCGTCTTGCTTTTCACTCGATATCACCACGACTAGGAACGGGGGGTGCTGCCTATTCCCCATTGAGTCAGCACCACGTTTGTTCCCAAAAATTCTGTGGGGAGAAATCAATCTGTTGACAGGCATGCTCTCTACATCCGCCTCTACCACTTGGCTTTAAGATCAAATGTTGTCCTGTGGTTTGGCCTGAGGAAAAACAGACGTGATCTTCCCACAGCCCAGAGAGGGGACCCTAAGGTTAGCATTTTCCAAGGTCTGTGCAATCTCATTATCAAGAGGCGTAGGATCTTTGCTTCTGAGGTTGTATTGTTTCCTTCAGTAAGGCCGGCGTTTTAGTTGCAGTTGTTATTTCAAGACAAGAATACGCCCGCAGAGCCAACAGAATCAAATCAAGCAAACTGGGGGCAGAACCGACCGCCAGTCACAGACACCTGCATATTGTAGAGGGCTTTTACCAAACTCAAGTAAATATTAGAGCATTCAAACTAATAAATGCCAAATTGGCTCGGGGCAAGCAAAACACTGACTCCCCAAGATGTCAAGACTACTACGCCAGTGTAGTGTGCAAGTGATAATTAATGCTTATCCAGGGGAGCAGGAAAAGTCAATGAGGCTCGCAGCTTACTGACAGATGTAAAGTTCTCATCTTGACTGCAGACTGCAAATGCACTTGGGCCCCTTGACGCACGCGCCACGTTGGTGTAGATAACTCCGCCAGCAGGCAGGTAAGTGAATCGAGCACCGACTCTCTAGACCAGAATAACCCACTCCTGAAAAGATCCACAGCAAAAAGCACATCCAGACTGCAAATGCACTTAAGGAAATTATCTCTTAGTCATCTTTTTTTAACCAACCTTGTTTTTCACTGTTACTTTGGATGCAAGAGCCCCCTATCCATGTGCCTTTGCAGACTGCAGCTTAATCTCAAGATTCTCTCCCGTAAGCAACATGTGAGTTTGCATGTGCCACATACCTTATGTTAATTGTGCTGTTCCAGCTGTTCTTTTGGAGTCAGTGGGTTTGGTGTGGTATGGGCAGAGGGTGGTATCAGATGGGAAGGCCTGTTTTGCAATGTCAAATAGACTGTGACGAATTGACTTCTACCATGCAGGAGTACAAGAATGACTAGTGGCTAAAAGGGCCTACTCAGCCCTCACACTTCTGCAAACCAATACCATGAAGGTAAAACAGGCACAGTTCAGATACATACCTCCTTCGCCTTTTGTGGTTATGTGGGCTAGGGGATAGCTATACTCTCAAGAGGGGTGTGAAATTCAATTCAGTGGCAACCTAAACAAGCAAAGCAGGCCTCCTGATACTGGGTCTGCAGTTTGAATCTGGCTCGAATGTGGGGATCTCATTGTTCCAGGCTGGTCACACTTGTATAGCCGAGTCGAACTGAAGTTCGTTGCGGGAAGAGGTGCAGATTGTGAGGGGCGCCATGGTCAGTTTGACAGTCAGTTTGACAGCGAAGATGCAGAGGACTGGATGCACAGCTAGAGGAGGAAAGGTTGATGCATCAGTTCGAAGGCAGTTGAAAGAGGTCTTTACCATAGTGCAAATCATGAGGGCCAGCAAGGTGGGTTTGACAGTCGGTCCAATGACAAAGATGCTAGTGACTGGATGCGCATTTTGAGTTGGCAGTCCTGTGCAGTGTTCAAAGGTCCCGATTTGATTGCCCCCCTGGGTCTGGACAACTGCCGATGAAGATGTGCACTAAAGATGCTGTCAGACCGAACAGCGGTTCAAAGGAAGCACTAGCACCAAATAGCTTCAGGTTTGAGCTGAGGCTATTATTCGAATGTGCAGTACAGCGGCTCAAGGTCGGTGAGTGTCAAAGCAGCTCCAGGGGGTCCTGCTGGTTCGAACGGGTCGAACAGGCTTGAATCACAGGTCGCAGTGGTTTGGCAGCTAACACAGGAATCCTGGCTGTCTACACTCTCAGTTTGCTTTGGGTTTCAATCCAGGGACTCAAATACTCAAATATAGTATTATTTTTTTTTTTTTTAAATGTATTTTATTGTGGTATGATCAAACTAGGAACTTTCACAAAATATATAATATCATATAACATACAATAGTTAATTCATATAAACATACACATATATAACCAATAATAAATATAAAAGCGCAATTTACGAATCAATATTAGCATTATATAAATTCCCATTTCAATATCATCGCTGTTTCTGTAACATCTCCATTTCTAAAAGTAGAGCGAGTCAAAATTATCAATCAAAGTGAAGAATAATTATCTGTGTATCCTGTGTAAAAGACCTATATCATTATGATCACTTCAGTGGTTAAAAACAGTTCATTTTCAGCACTCAATCTGCTCCACATATCTTCCATTAAAACAGCTTCTGCTATCATAAAAAAACGGCACCAAATATTTTGTCCAAGCATCCACTAATTCCGGACATTCTACCAAAATATGCTTAAGTGTTTGTACTGTTTCTGGATTTTTACAATAGTCACACTTCTCATAACATGGTTCGCAATTATTTGATCGAGCAGATAACATTTCTCGCATAATAAAAGATTTAAACGAAATCTTAAAAAGTCTTTTCGATAGTAAAAACATTCATACTGTATAAAATATTTTGATAGAGATCCTAGGGGCTTACCTACTCATGAAAATGTGGAAAGCAAATGATCATTTCTTGTTTTAATTGATTCTATCAATCTAATTAAGCTCTTTCAAACATGTTTTTTATCCACACTGGATTGACTTTGAGATCGGTTTTGGTTCTTCCACAATGTTGTAACATAGATTCAGCAAATGCTTATTCAGATACCACCTAATTTTGGACTAACAAAAGCTGCCTTACTTAGCGTATCATTGAGGTCCACTAAATATAAGCTAAAGAGGCAAAGTGCATGGATGCATCCTTGTCTCAGACCTCTTGTAATTTCTATAGGGTTCGCTAAATTACCCAACTCGTTTAATTTCACCTGAACTCAGGTATTATCATGGATATATTGACGAATAGACAGTAACAAGTCTAGAATTTTCCAGTGCCAACCTTTGTTATAGGATCGGCCGGTTCACGGTATCAAAGCTTTGGAAAGTTTGACCTTTGCCACATATAGAGAAGAATCTTTATTTAACCACACCTTATCTCTCAAAGCTGTCAGCACTAGTGCATTTAAATTAGTGTACATACCTCTCCTTAACCCGATCAGGGCTTTGGAAAGTATTTTTTTTATCCAATGCCCATGCCTCCAGCTTCTCATGGATGAAAGTGGCAAAGACCTTAAAGCCCCATCCAGCAACGCAATCAGTCTATAATTGCCAGGATTTGACCGATCCCTTTGCTTGAAAATGGGGACTATTATTGATATGTTCCATGTTCTGTGTCTTAGGATGTCTTTGAACAGGATGTCTAACAGTGTTGTCCATAATCCCTTATTACATTTAAAGATTGTATTTGTTAGGCCATTAGGGCCAGCTGCATTTGAATTTGAAGCTTTTGTTATTTATCACTCGATGTCTTAAATATCAAAATCCAACTCTCAATGTATATCCTGCGACAATTCTTTACAATCACCTGCATTTCCATTCATATTTACCCAATATGATTGGCAGCTTGCCTCACTGATTGCGTTACATTGCCGACCAGTTTGTGTGTTTTCCATCTCATTAATTAAAGACCAAAAGTTCACAGAATTTCTCTGCAGCAGGCAACTAAGCATTTTTTCACCATCAGTTTGTGCAATCAATAGCTTGTGGGTGCAGTGCCAATTTTATACTCTCTCATCAACTTTCTCTTCTTACTTGTATATTATATAATATCTATACAACTTTTCCTTAGTTGTTGCAACAGCTGCTTGTGGCTTTTCTTTCTGATCATACCTCTTTGTCAAATGCGTGACTATAATTGCGTTTACAGGTTCTCAAACACGAAGGTTCTTATCTATCCCATAGAAAATCTTTAAACCTGTCACCAGTACAAGCGAAGTCTGTCATGTTTCTCCATCTCTGACTCTGGGTGGCGCTGTCTGCAGACCTACAGGGTGTTTTCTACCATCTTCAGAGAAGACCTTAAATCATTATTTAACATTTCCTTTCAGAAATGAGTATATCCGAAAACATGGTCTTCAATGGACATGGACATCAATTTCCATAATGCACATGGTGGCAGTTCTCTTTTGCTGGTTATTCCTATGCGTCAGTCTTGGAACCAAAATCCCCAGTGCTGCTTTCACTTTCCCAGGACCAGAGAGGGAGGTGGCAGATTACCTTCAGGTGTGCTGCTCCATCTACTGTTAATTATCCTACTTCAGCACTTGGCAGGGCAGTATTTAAGCAGCTGCCTGCAGGAGCACAGGGCTCTTGCATTGAGTTTGCTCCCAGCCCTTTGTGCCATTAGCCTCATAATTCTGCTGTTTCCTGTCAGATCCTGATCCTGCTCCTGCTCCAGTGCCCCGTGCTCCCTGCCTTCCAGCCCTGCTACTCTCCTCTGCCTTCTGCCCTCCTCTGAGCTTCCTGCAGAGCTTCCCTAGTGGGATTCCTCATTGTGTTTCCAGTGCATGGTTCCCATCCCTTCTTGTTCACCATTGAGGTCTGCCCTTTCTTCCTGTTCCGTTGGTCTGAATTACCTTGCCTATACTGACACTAACATTTCATTAGTTGCATTATCAACGTAATTCTCTCATTCTTTAACCAAGGTATTTCCAGCATTCTTAAATTTCCTAATCCAATTCCCACGCACGACAATTCATATTTTAATGTGTGTGATTGGTTTCAGACCTTATTTCCAATTTTGACATATTATGATCACTTAAAGATGTCTCCTTTGCCATAAACAGTTTACATATGTCCATCATACTTTTTGATAACATCACATAATCAATATTGGAGGATTTAGGTCCACATGTCCATGTTATTATGGAGTCAAGTCACCTTCCACATTTCCATTCGCAATGACACATCCCCATTCTCCAAACATGACTGTCCATTTCATGCCAGCCTGAGTGCTATATGCAGTGTCAATACTGGAATTCCAATAACAATGGGAGTTGAGGTCTCCTGCCATTATTGTGTTTGTCTCATTTGTGATTAACCAGTCTCCCATTAGATTTGTTAGCTTTTCCCAAAAAAACTATAATTGTGGTAATGACTGAGTTCCAGTAAAGACTTACAATTAATATACTTGTACTCTTCCCTTTTAAATTAACATTATTAAACATTGACAAAATTCCCTCGATATTCTTATAAATGACATCTATATACTTAATTGTAGAGTTTCTGATAGCTATCAACAAGCCAACCAGAGGTCTTCCACCATTCGAGTTAATGTTTGCTTGTTGTGCTATTGTAAATCCATCTCACCAGATAGGTGAGCCATGTTTCTTGGAATAGAATAATGTCATAAGCGCCAAATATGTGAGCCTGCTCTTCATTTTTCAAGAAGCTATTAAAGCCTCTATTATTTCAATCCAATATTCGAAGCTCCTCTAATGTTAGAGATCTTTTGCAATTGCGCCACTTTTTGTAACTTCCTGCTTTAGAATTCCTAACAACCAAGCCCAGCCCATGTGATCTTCTTCATCCTTCAAATGACCAACAATACACACCAAACTGCCAACATCAATTGTATCTTTTACTTCCGTCTGATTTTTATAAATCATACATCCTAATTTTAATAATTCTTCTTTTTTGGAAAAGATGGATCTGGCAATGAAGGAGTTTCTCAAGAATACCTCTACCAAATCTGTATGTTCCTCCTTCAGAAAATGTACATAGTCTATATCTGCAGTAGAGATTCCGTCCAATCCAAGGATTTCACTCTTCAACTTTAATATGCTTGTGCAATTTAATTTTATGCCAAGATCTAAATTTGATTTTAGTTCAAAGTACAATCTTCTATCTTGCACCATCTTGTCTACTTTCAAGTCAATATCAGACATTGATCTACCTGGTATGGGATCCGAGGTTTTTTGAGTTTAAATGTGGATTTTCTTAACGTTGCACTTTTTTCCTTTTTCACCCCCGGGATAGATGTTTCTCGTCTAATTCAAATAATTTCATAAGATGTTGCCTGCCCTCTGCTTCTTGTAGAAATGGAGAACACACCTCAGGCAACGATTATTCATACCTTTGTACCTCAGTTTGAGTTTGACTCACTCCTCCTATTAAATTGAAGTTCGGATTCACTGTCCGACTATTAGGCTGTGACTGGCTATTACCAATGTTACATTTTGAATTAACTTTTTTATTCATGTTAAAAATAGGCTCCCAGCACTCCCTTTCAGGTACATTCGTATTATAATTTTACTTTCAGCTTTATCTACCCCATTTCTCAATACCCCGGGAATTCTTTTACCAGACCACTTGCATATTATTTCTCATCACACCTTTTTTCCACGTAGCGTTTCACTCCGCATTTGTGATGGCACTTGACCATCACATATGCCACTAATTAAATCTGTAGACACTTGCATCCCTCTTTCCGTTTTGATGTCTTTATCTATATATTTCTCTAAATTGTGTACACCTCATTCTTCCCTCAATTCCTCCACATCTATACACAGGGGTTTTACACAATCAACTTCCTCCACAGTAAGATGTACATTCCTGAGACATTTCCTCAACTTATTCCTCATTTGGTTTCTCCTCCCATTTTTATATTTTGCCAGTGACTTTTCAGTTAGGGTCCCCATTTGAGTGTTTGCATTTCCTCCCCTTTCTCTTACCACTTGGTTCTGACCTTTATCAACATGTGACTTCCAATTTGCACCCCTTTCTCTAACCGCTTCAGCTGGATCTTTTCCTTTGTACCTCTCATCCCAAACAAGGCTAGCATCTGTACCCATCTGCTTATTCAACATGACAGCTGTGGGCTTCTTCAGCCTAGTGAGCCAACTGCTCAAAATGTCAACTTTTACATTCAACTCACTCAGTATTAAAGTGTGAGCTTTCACTTCATCTCTAATATTATCATAGAGTTCAGCTGAAGCACTTAATATGATATTCAGTGCCGAGATTAAATTAACTATGCCTTGGACACTTAGATGGAAGGTGATGTTAATTTAATTTGTCAGTCTACTTCCTTTAATGTATGGGCCATTGGTCTTTGCTCCGTCATGCGCCAAGTTGCTAGAGGAAGAAAGTTCAATTAGCTGCAAATGTGATGCATGCATGATTTCATAATTATACGACATTCTTGTATATATCGGCTTGTGCGTCCATTTCCCTATTCTCCCTGTTCTCCTTGTTCAAGCTCAGTCTCTGTCATATTACAACCTCTATTGCCTACCCCTTCTCATATACTATGGACTGTCAAGTTCCCAACACTCCCCATTAGACATGCCCGTGATGGCTCCAGACATCTAATTCCCATGCTGGAGCCTGCATGTGGAATAAAGTCTGTGATTTTCTGACCGGCTATGGGAGTGGGGCAGGCTTTAACAACCCAAATGACATCAGTCCTACTTTTCTTTACGGATCTCGCGGCTCCCTCTGCTGTGTCCGTTGTCATAGATATATTGTTAGTCATGTCCACATTTACTGATGATATTATGGACGCAGGTACTGACTGTGAAATTAAATCTGAACCCCCAAATCTGTGCAGATGGCTTGCACTAACTCTTCGTCACAGTGTGTTAAGGTCTATTTCCAATTAGGGGGTTAAGTACATGCATGGTAGATTCCATGTCCTTTCTCCTCCCAGATTCCGCTGTTGCTGGAACCTGATTCTGCGACTCTACATTAAACAGGGTTTTCACCATAGGGTACTGTGTGCTTTTATCGGATGTGCATGTCATATTTTTAGAACGTAAATGACTTCTCAGTTTCTGAGTATAACTTTTATCAGGTATGGGGAGAGCTTGAGGGCAAATACTTTGGAGAAATCAATGCAAGGTTCACAAAATCAAATATTTTCTTATTTTTACTAGGCTAGCACAGTGGCTGATAGTTTGTCAGTTTAGCATCAATAGCACTTGACCTACTCACCCAAACTCCTTGTCAACTTTCCAGCCTTTGTTGCAATGCTCCTTAGCCCTCCTCTGCCCCCTGCGGATCACCACAGACCACCAATCTCTGCGCACTACCCTTGTTTTTGGGCTCCTAAACATAGGGGAAGCTGGCACACAACTGCATAGGTCCTTCAGGACAGTGAGTTCCTAGTACCATTGTGGATGGCAGAGAGGCAGGTCTTGATTTTCTCTGCCTTGGACACTTATTCTTCACCTCCCTCTGAGGGCTTTCAACAGGTCAACTCTCTCAACAGAGTCCAGCAAATTCTTCCTTAGTTAGTTGTTCCAAAGCGAATCAGAGAAGGAGTGCGAGACTCCTCTTTTAATGGAAAAAGTCCACAGGTGATTGCCCAGGAGCAAGTGTGCTTTAAGGGGTTCAAGCGCTGTGCTTGAGATGTGGACTTTGCCTTCTGACATCACACCTTAACTGCTTTGTGATAAAGGAAGTGGAGATGCCAGGAAGGAGAGAGGCAGAGAGAAACAAGAAGGTGGAATATTGTCTCAGCTGTGTGGAGCTCCCTAAGTCTACACTAACCTCAACCACTTCCCAATATCATCAAAGGCCATTTTGGTATGCAGCACCCTGGTGTGAGGCTAGTCCTTATGTGATAGGTGTGCCCTTTGATTACTGTTCTCAGGACAGTTTCCTGTGGAGTGGCTGTCTCACTGGAAGAGGCGTTACTCTACTTCACAATGGATCAAAGAGAAGTAATCCCCAGGGATATAGTCTTGCTGGGAGCAGCAGACACATCCGGGCTGGGGAACAACCAGAATATCTGGGTCCACCTTACCCAGAGACATGTTCTTACATAAAGCAGATGGAAGAAAAATGTCAATTTTTGGAAAAATGTTTGGCAAGAAAGAACATTTTTTTGCCCCAAGCTCTGCTGCTTAGACAGTGATAATGAGGGAAGATTACCGCACATAAAGAAGTACCATTGGGTATGCAGAGTTAGGCAAAATATGGTATATCCATCTTCCCCCACCCTCGTGGGTGGATATTGTGCTGATTGTAAACCGTTTTCTTCACTGGTGTTGGTCATGTGACCAAGGCACAATGGGGCTGAAAAATGAGGGAAGAGGTAGAGAGCGGGGAGTCCTGAGGGAGTGTCAATTTTGGTTTATGGAAGGAAGCAGTGGAAAGACCAGAAACGACAACTGACACAGCCAATAAGAAGCTGCAAAGACGAGAAGCGACACACCCAGTCAGTAGGAAAATGAGAAGCCATGGAAAAGGTTGTGAGTGACAGGCAGAGTTAGCTCCCGAGGTGCTGGGACTATGCAGAGTCACCAGATATTTTCTTGACTGGGAGGAAATACGTGTTTTCATAGACATGGCACCAACTAAATTATGCTAATAGAAATTCTAGAAAAAAGGTAGCATTCCTGTTCAGTCAGTCAGATGAACTAATCTTTTAATACCACACACATCATGAATTCTCCTTTATCATGAAAAATACATTAAATGTATTTTTTATGTTAATCCTGAATACATTTTTCTCTTAAATTATCATCAAAACCTCTCAGCCATACACTTCATTCCTTCCCTTTTTTATCCAGACCAGAATGGGTTAATTATCTGTATTGCCCTTCTCTCTATTGTGGCGCCAACTTGCCTGCAATGTCATGCTTCAAGCATTGTATCCCTGATGTATAAATAAGCAAATATTCATATTTATCAAGATTCCCAAATAACAAATACAATATCTTGTTGGGTTTAGTAATAGTTTTCTTTGCCCCACTATTACAACAACGTGTTTCTGTTCCTACATACAGTTTTGCACATTATTCAGGATGCTTTCTTCTGCACTTCAGTTCAATTCACATTGCTCACAGTGTTCCATAAACTTATATTCTACATATTTCCAAATTACAACATCAGAGGTCGAAATAAAGCTTTGACAAGGACAAGACAAAAACATTTCTGGAGCACAAGACAAACACCAGTAGATAGCTGCTACCTCTGGGGAACAAGGAGTTAATAATCACTTTTTGTATGGCCCCTTAACCTTTAATGTCTTCTACATGTAAATCTACAGTCCTGAAGTGACTTTATACAGAGAAGCAAACACATATGCAGGTATGTTTGTGTGTAACCAGGTGGCCTGGGGAGTCAAAAGTAGCCCCGGGCCAGTTTCAAGTAACCATGTGGCTATAGGATGCAAACAGAATCAAAATAGCTCCCAGCAATTTTAAACCCTGCATCTTTAAAACATAACAAGGGGGTGTCTTGTTTCCGTGGCTTATGTTTTAAGTGGACATTTCAGATACATCCATTCTTAATTTACCTGAGGCTTTGAAATCGCGGGATATGTTTTAATTGAGAGAATGCTATCTCATTTAGTACCCACCCTCAACACCAGGAACCTAGGACAATACAGAACCTGCTCACCCACCTTATCCCCAACATTCTATTTGCAGCCTTTCGCTCCTATTCTTGTGCATTCACAATTGTCTTTTTTTCTATTCAGTGAGGTTTCTGCTTATTTTGCTTTCAGGGTAGTTAGACTTTTTAGATACTGCTCGCTCTCATTGGTGGCAAAAGTGTACATACTGTTTTAATCACTGCTTTTGACTGGCTGTACATCATTTTCTTTCCATATATTTTAGACTCTTACCTTTGCAACTGTGGTTTTGGTGTTTCTGTCTGGTGGTTCCTCTCTGTGTTCTTGAGCCTGCTCATTGACTAGGAAATGACTGCCTTCTCATTTCTGTTGTTTTATTTTAACTATAGTTCTAAAGAGCACATCGCTTATCCTATCCACCATGTGTGATTAGTGTTTAGCAGGGAATGGGTTTCACGACTTCTTTAATGTATTCCAATTGTTTCAGTTCAATCGCAGTCCATGTGTGTTAACATTCTGATTCCTTAAAATATTCATTTCTTAGTTTGAGCTATTATTGGTGCTTGTGTCACCTATAAGCCGAAACGATTGCGTTAGAGTACAGATAGGGAGAAATGGCACATGAGGAGGGACACACAGCTAGTAGGTGTTGTTTGGTCACGTGCCCACCCATTGACTGCCCATGGGAATGCCGATCCCTATGGTCATTCCCACCCAGTTCCTGCCCCTCCCTGCCTAAAACACCTCCTCATGGGACCTCTTTGTGCTAGTTTTAAACAGACCTTAATATCAAACTGTTCACTCAAACTGCCTGCAAGCATTTCTTCAAAGCAGTCTTCTGAGAGTTGACTTAATTTGAGCTATAAACACGCTGCTGGAGTAATAAAGATATCTAAACCAGGTCTGCTTTCAGCCAGTCGATTTATAAGCACTCTGCATGTCATTCACTGAATCCCTGTTAAAAACAAGCATTGGCAAAGCCAACTGTTTTGGCTTGTGTATATGTATTAGGCATTTTCCAAGCACTGCTATTAGATGCCCAGGTACTAGCACCAGTTTCCAGCTGCTTCCATACATGGACACCAGCACGATAGTGCCTTTCCCATTCCTTTACCTTTGACATTATATCTATGTGTTATGAAATTGTGAAGATTTTTTGATTGAAGAAAGGTGCTTTGTATTATATAACAAAAACAGACATCTGCTATCTGCCTTTTTGCCCTTGACCCAGTGCATTTTTAACTGGTGCTGCTATGGTGAAAGATGTAATTATATTGACTAAATCAGCTGTAATCATAATGGGCCTCATTACGAGGAAGGCGGTAGAGGGTTAACGGCACCTGTAGAGCTGCCAGCCCCGTTATCCCTCTACCGCCTCATTACACGATCTGCTCGCGGGTCCCGCAAAGGACGTCTGTTAAAAACAGGCGTCCTTAGCGGGTACCGCGAGCAGACCAGGATGCTAACAACGGGCCCCTTGTTAGCATCCTCCCCATTCCCATTGAGCCCTACTGGGGCTCAAATGAAAATGGGGATGTACCGGGTCCGGGTTCCAAGAAAGGGAATTACCAGGCCCTCCAAGGTCGGAATGGCCCGGTAATTCCTCATTCTTGGAACCCGGTACCCGGTATGGGGGTAGCCATGCCGCTAAGAGCGGCATGGCTACCGCCATACTCGTAATGAGGCCCAATGTCCTTTACTTATAAATATTATCTATATGCTTAATGTATTATATTTTGTTGCTTGTTCTACCTTTACCAGTCGCTTGCACACATGGTGACTACATTTTGTGGGAGAAGAACCCCTGCTTTTATTTCTTAATTGGTGATCTTCTGGACTGCGCATGCGCGCGCGACGCATGCGGAACTAAAATGAACGGCTGCCGGCGGCCGCTACTATTATCCTGAATTCTTTTCCACTCTACGAGAACCAATCTCGCCTCAACCGCCCGCCAACGGTGGCGGACCCACTAGAGCTGCTGACGCTGCACTCCGGAGAGAAACCGGAGCAGGGGACGCCAGAACCAGCCCGCGGACCGCTGGCGGATGACTCGCGGCCATTGCGGCGCGGGCGGGAGAAGAGGATCGCTCCTCCCCCCCGGAGACGCTGAGTTCGCTGTGGCTCCCAGGCGAGGTCGACGCTTGGAACGAGACCCCGCGGCGCTCTCCGGGAGCCGTTGAGCGGCCGCTGAGGGCCCCACCCCACCTGCTCCACCCTCGGGACAACAGCTGCTCACACACCTCCCGATCCACGAGAGAAACGCATCCGGAGAGACTTTGCATCGCCAGCCTTCCAAGCGGGGCCTCCTCCCTCCTCCCCCTGCCCCCCCTCATCAGCAAGACTACAATACCCGGGGTCGAGCGGCAGCAAGAGCCGAGAGCTGCGCTCCCCCGCTGAGGGAAGACACGCTGCAACCAGAGGCACCCACGGCAAGGTACACGGGTGTGGGGGGTGGATGTTTTGCTTTGTTTCCCCCCCGCGACCCCTTTTTGCAACTAGCCTGCTGCAGAGGCCACAGAGCACAGCTGCGCCATAGACCCACGAGCCACAAACGCAGCTAAACGACACTGGGAGTGTGGGGATGAAAAGATCCTCTTCTCACAACAAAGTGAGCCCCCCCCGGTCCACGGTGGACCCCAAGACTTGGCGTAAAAGGTGGAACTGCCCTGCCCCTCTCTTGGGACCACCCTGAGCGGCTTAAATCATCACCCGAAACGCAGTACTCGCGGGGGGCCACCCTATGTAGCGGAGACAGGCGCTGGCCAGCCCACAACAACGGTAGAACAGGGGCACAGTCCTCCCCACGAGATCCCTACGCACTTTGGCCTAGAGCCCAGATACCACGGGGGCCACTCTATACACCACGCCACTAAGCGAGGCTGAGCGACGACAGTGCGGCCATCCCAAACGTAACTTTGGCAGCGGCTCGCAGTGCGCACCCTGCGCAGCCTATACACATTCGTCTGCCCCGAGGGGGAGCATCCAGATCCCTGCTACACAGAGCCCGACCAAAGCATGGGAAAGGAGAAAACCAAGAGGCAAACGCTACAGAGCAAGATGGATCTCTACACCGTGGGGGCCCCTCCCCAGCACGAGCCTCAACCCCCAGAAGAAGAGAGTAACCCTGGAGAACTCAGAGACCCTCCTATCTCTTTGTCAGACCTTATGAAAGCGATTGGGGACTCGAGGACGTCCTTGGAACTTAAAATGGGTGGCCTATCCTCTGAGGTGTCCCTTATACGCCAGGACCTCCGCAACTTGTCGACCAGGGTGGGGGAAGCGGAACAGAGGGTGTCTAACACTGAAGATGCGGTCCATCGCATGGAACAGCAGCTCACTGCGATTGCCCAAAAAGTGACCCAACTGGAAAACCGCGCCGAAGACAGTGAGGGGAGGGCGCGACGCAATAATCTCAGGATCCTCGGTATACCAGAGAAAGAGGAAGGCCCCAGCGCAGAACTCTTCCTAGAAGATTGGCTCATTCATATCTTTGCCCCGAAGAAGCTATCCAAATTCTTTTCGGTGGAAAGGGCACACAGAGTCCCCACCGGCCGACCTATACCGGGTGCCCCGCCCAGAACAATGACTGCACGCCTACTGAATTATCGCGACCGAGATGCGATCCTACAAATGGCAAGGGCCATGGGCCCGATCACATACAACGGCTACAAGGTCGGTTTCTATCCCGACTACACGAAAGAAGTCCAAAAAGCCCGCCAGTCCTTTGACTCCGTTAAGAGGAAGCTCCAGTCACTATCCATCAAATATGCCCTCTTCTTCCGGGCATTGCTAAAAGTCCAGTCTGAGGGCTCTACTCACTTGTTTTACAACCCCAAAGATGCATGGGACTGGCTTCAAACTCATGTCCTCACGGACTCCAGCGGGAGACGTGTGCTATCGGGCCCACCCATGCAGCGACCCCGACCTGGGAGACCCTCGCCCCCTCGCCCCCCGTCCGATGCGGACGACGACGCGTCAAGGACCCCTACGGAAAAAGGATGAATACCCGGTACTGAGGGGCCCAAACTGCAGATTGGTAGAATGGAAATGCTCACCTAGCGGCCGCCGCCCCCTAAGGCTGCGCGCGCGTTATCACAGCCGGGTTATCCCGAAGAAGTTTATAAAGTTATAGGTTCAATGTTTGGGCGACAGGTGCTCCCAGTTGGGGGGGAAGTACAGGGTGGGGGGGAGTTCAAGGACTGTAAAGAAACCGAATCAAGAAACAAGAAGGCAAGACACATAGAAGCACTGGCAAGGGAATCAAGTACTGTCTATGGGCAAGACCACAGACATAATCATCATCCAGGCAGCAGATATACCAACCCGAGACGACCCCCGGACGTCTCCCCCGAAAGTACAGCGCTGCACACCTCTCGAGTGTACATGACTACCATTGATCCTCGATGTCCAGATAAGCGCCCCGCGCAGATAGAATGAACTCCAACAAGGTGACCGTGCTCTCCTGGAACGTCAACGGCCTCGGCTCCAGCATAAAGAGAAGACTGGTGCTCCCGTACCTTAACCGTTACTCGCCTGACATTGCCCTTTTAAACGAAACACATTTGCTAGGCACGAGCACAAACTTCTTCAAAAAGTCCAACTACTCTCACGCCTACCAGGCTGGATTCACAACAGGAGCTAGGGGCACGATGATCCTGGTTCACAAGCGAGTCCCCCTGCAGGTCAGGAAGGTCAAGACCGACCCCCGGGGCCGCTATGTTATGATACTGGCTGACATCTGGGGCGAGAAATGGGGCCTCGCTGCAATTTACGCCCCCCTCACAGACGAAAGAACTACTCTCCGAGCTACAGAGCCGGTTACTAGAAGATGAGGCCGATGTATGGGTGATTGGCGGGGACTTTAATGAAGTGATGAACACTGCAGTCGATAGATCTCACAGGAGGTCAGGTACCTGCCCTGCCCCTCACCACTCGCCATGTTCGCCGAAGCTCTGGGTATGACGGACGCATGGCGCTCGCTCCACAACAACGAGGATGGGTTCTCCTTCTTCTCAGGCGTCCACAAGTCATTCTCCAGAATCGATTATGCCTTCATCCCCCGCAATATAAATCACAGGCTCCTTGACGCGGAATTCCTCGCAAGAGGTATTTCTGACCACTCTCCGCTCCTATTGTCCATGAAGAACTCCGGCCGTGGTCCGGATCGTAATTGGCGCCTGAACACGTATCACCTACGTCTCCCCGGAATTGCGGAGGAACTGGAAAAGAAGACAACAGAATATTTTGAAAACAACGAAGGATCAGTGGATTGCCCGATCTCGCTCTGGGAGGCGTATAAGACTGTCCTCCGCGGGGAAGTTATCTCGGAAGTTTCAGCCTACCAAAGTCCAAAAGATCAAAGAGGCAGAAGCGCGTGTCCTGGAGTGCGAACGGTGAACACTGCACCCAAGAAGCGAAGGAGGATCTGATTACAACCCAAGAGGCCTTTAGCAACCTGCCTCTAGACAATGCACAAATAGCCCATCAGTTAGTCCGGAGCCAAATCTATGAACGAGGCGACAAGGCGAATAAGTCACTGGCCTGGTTGGAACGGCGCGAACAGACCAAGGGACATGTGCGGGCAATTGAATCTCCAGACGGAACGCTCCTCACAGACGACTCGGACATTGTTGCGGCATTCGCCGCCTACTATGAGAAACTCTATACTCCACCGGCCAAGAGCCTGCCTTCCGAACCCGCATGCTACCTTGACCAGATCGAGATCCCGAAGCTCTCTCAGCGCCAAACAGACCTCCTGAACGCCGAAATCACTGTCACCGAGGTGCAAGAGGCGCTCGCAAAGCTCCAACCTGGGAAGACCCCAGGTCCTAATGGGTTCCCTACAGAAACATGGAAATGCCTCGGCGGCTCACTGCCCTCCCACATGCACCGTATGTTTCTACGCAGCAAAGAGCTGGGGGCACTCCCCCCGGACCTCAGGAAGGCATGCATAATCGTCATACATAAGCCCGGGAAACCCCCGGAGGAATGTGCCTCCTATCGCCCAATATCCTTGATCAACGGCGAAGCCAAGGTCCTCGCAAGAACACTAGCCAACAGACTGCTGCAAGTTATAGAGACCCTGGTCCACCCCGACCAATGCGGATTCATACCCAACAAATCCACCCGCATGAACCTGCGTAGAGTTCAGCTGGCGCTAAGCAGAGCCAAGGAAATACCAGCCCCACTGGCCCTCCTGGCAGTGGACTTTGAAAAAGCATTTGACTCTGTAGAATGGGAGGCTTTGTGGGCAATCAACGCTCGGATGAACCTGGGGCAAACGTTTATATCATGGGTTAAACTCCTGTATGCACACCGGGAGGCCACGGTAAGGGTGAACGGCAGGTCTTCTCGATCATTTCCCTTGGGTCGTGGTACGAGACAGCGGTGCCCCCTCTCCCTGCTGCTTTTTCTCTTGGCCATAGAATCTCTCGCAATTGAGCTTAGGGCTAACACTAATTGGTCAGGGTTCGCCTGGCCGGGTGGGGGAGAGGACCGACTATCCCTCTACGCGGACGACCTCCTCATATACCTCAGTAACCCACGCACTTCCTGCCCGATTGTCTCCCGCATCCTTAGGGAATACCAGCGCTTTGCAGGCCTTAAGGTAAACGAAACCAAAACCATTTACTTCCCGATCCAGGGAGACGAGTCTGCGATCCCTGAAACCTGCCCATATCATGTCTCCATTAGAGAACTCAAATACCTGGGCATAAGACTCGACCCGACACTGGGTGGGTTCCTGCAACTCAACTTACAACCAATAATCGACCGGTTCAATAGGGACACCTCCCACTGGCAATCACTCCCACTATCACTAATGGGCAGAGCGGCGCTATTCAAAATGTTGACCCTCCCCAGACTGTTGTATGTACTTCAAAACGCCCCCCTTGTCATCCCCCGAGACACCTGCGCACTCATGGACAGACGCCTTCGCACACTGCTGTGGGGAGGGAAACAACCCAGGATCGCCCTTGAAACACTACAGCGATCAGTGTGGGAGGGAGGCATCGGTCTACCATGCATACGCACCTATTACCTTGCAGCCCAGATTGGGGTGGTAAATGACTGCATACACGCAGATCCCACACTCCCCCACATCTGCCTTGAAATAGAGAGCATGACCCCACTAACCGCACTACAGACCCTGTACGCCACCCACAACCAACCCCCGTTGTTACCCAAAATGACACGCCACATTTGCCGGGCCTGGCGGGATGCGCACAAACTAATAGGCTGGAAAGGTAAACCAACACTATCTCAACCCCTATGGCACAACGCACTCCTCCCGGAAATAGTAAAGATGGGCCCCTTCGGTCACTGGTGCGTGAAAGGGATACACACACTAGAGCATGTGATACAAGAAGGCCACCTCCTTGACTTTGAGGCCATGCAAGAGCGATTCGACCTCGCACCCATGGACCGGTTTCGACATGCACAACTGGCCCACGCCATCCGCACCCAATTCCCTGATACGACAACCATACCCCCCTGTACTCCCATTGAGACCAACATCCTTCCGCAATACATTGACTCCAAGGTCACTTCCACGCTCTATCAAGCCCTTAACTCCTGTGGGGCGAAGCAGCTAGATGGGCTCAAAGAAAAATGGGAAAAGGACATAGGTCAAATGGAACCAGAGGACTGGGTAGAGGCATTGATGTCCCCTAGAGAAATAGGTATAGACTCCAAACTCAGGCTTATACAACTGAGGATCCTCCACCGCACATACTATTCACGCACTGCCATGGCCAGATGGGGGGGACTGGAAGACGGGACATGCCTCAGGTGCAAAACAGAACCTGCCACTTTTTACCATATGTTATGGGACTGCCGAGTCTTACAGGTCTTCTGGGAGAGCTGTATCAACAAGATCGCAGCCACCCTGGTGACACCAATCCCCAGGGATCCCAAAATGATACTGTAAGGAATCCGAGGTGGATCTCTCGAAATATGAAAAAATATTTCTGGCACTGGCATTTGGGGCAGGGAAAAGATTGATCGCGACTAGCTGGGGCTCTGCCGACCCTCTATCTGTGAACCGCTGGAGCAATGAGCTGGACAGATGCGCGGCCTCAGAGCGCCGGATTTATAATGCACGGGGTTGCCCCCGCAAATTCTGAAAAATATGGGGTAAATGGCTGGACGCTAACTGAAATGTGCCGTTGAAAATAGAAATGTACTGTTGTTAACATTGGTTACCTGCCTTATCCCACAAATGCCTGATGGCTCTCGGCCCGACTGGGTTCCTTTTGCTTTTTTGAAAACTGCCTTACTACCATGATCTGATGTATGCCTTTGATTCATGTCTGTTTTGTTGTTGTGTTACTAAAACGTAATAAACAGAATTATTAAAAAAAAATTGGTGATCTTCTGGATGTTTGTGTTTGATCCTTCCTGCAATAGTATTAGTTATAGTGTTAGCGCTTAGATGCTTCGGCCGCGGCCGCTTTATAAATACGCATAGACATAGCGTTCAATATGAACAAACCTCCTATCTTGCTATGCTCTTTAATCCGGCACCATATGCGAGAGTCAGTTCTTTATCCTGTTTTATTTATTCTGACTACCTTCCAATCTTTGCTTTAACTCCTTTTATTAGTTCGTAAGTTGCCGTATTGAGTCAGCTTCATGTACTTATTTGGATACACCATAGTGCGCAGGCTTTTCTATAGGCAATTGTAATGTTTCACTATTTTTTTTTATTAAAATGTTTTATTGGTTTAAAACAAGACAAGTTAAAACATTTAACATACAATATCCTTTCAAAATCAAATTAGCTTTCATAAATCACTCTAAATCTCCCCGATATATGATCAGGACATCAAAGCAAGAAAAGAAAGAAAAGGTTGGGGATAAACCCAAATTGATCCTAGATAGGGGGTTTACTGCCTCCTCCTCTAATTCCTTCCCTTTGTTTAACACAAATCTAACCATCTTCATCACTGCAATCACCAGACTGATCTGGTTTCACTAATGTTCTTGGATTCTTCAGCTCTTCATGCAAAGTAGCCCCAGAGCCTGTAGTTCCAAAAAGGAGAGAATCCCAGTGACCACCTTGCATGACACAGACCTGACATTTCCTGTCAGCGATTAGGGAGGAAGGATCAAATCCCAGAATTGTCTGCAGTCAGGCATGAGATTACTTTAATGGGCTCACTGCTTCATCTTTTTGTTATGAGACAAAATACTACCTGTGAAGAGAAAAAAATAGGCTTTGAAGTAGAAGAATACATTCTGATGTTTCCTCTGATTGCGCCGACTTTTTGTGACAGACCTGTGAAAATAATAGTTGTGAAGATTTGTGATTAAACAAAATGCTGGTTGTGAAGAAAAATTCCCGGAATAGTTTAGGGGCAAGAGATAAAGTTCTGTGGCTGTAACTGTATCAAACACATGTGCCACCATTGTGTGACAAGAGAGAAGTGCTCAGCTTGAGTGCCAGCATGTCTCTAGCACCTAAACGTGCCGGGGAAGATGAGGCTTGTGGCTAGACGGTGTTTATATCAAGCACAGCAGATGATCTGTGCATCTGGGCTGTTAGGGGTGTACATGGTACATGTTAGGCAACCTTTGCATTTGCCAGCACTCCCTTCTGCCACACATCACTCTGGTGTGGAGGATCAAGTAGCACAAGCTCAGTTGTTTCTGCAGGAGGAGGTGGCACAGCCCACAGTCTCACTCACCAACTGTATCACACTTTGTATTCATATCTTTGGCTTAAGGAGGGCCACACTACTCCAATGGTTGGGCCCTTTTATATGATTGGGAGGTCTGAATATCAATCGTTCCTCATCTCTTTGGGGCAAATATTCTCTATTTGAACCAAGGCCAAATGAATTCAAATGTTGTACAGGGTGGAGAGGCTCGGGTGGCCAGGGGAGAATGCAGGTGTTTACTGTGGCAATAAGACCTGAGGCGGCGGGCCAATACTGCCCCAGGTAATGCCCCCGGGCCCCTAGTTACAGGCCTGAGTGTAGCCCTGTTTCCAGCCTCCTCATTGGCTAAGGGGCTGCCACGCCCCCTGCCGTGAACACAGGCAGGCATGCTCATACGCCCATAGGAATACCATGTGGTATGGCTCAGAAAAGAGCCAATCCACGTGTAGTATTTCCCGTGGACAGCGCGTGCCGGGTACTAATGCTCGATAAAGCCCTCTTTCCAAGAGTCCTGATTCACCAGAGCCTCTCCTTTGGGTGCTAATATTGTAGATTGCAGAACCTTGTGTATAGAACCCATTATCCCCTCTTGGTGAACAGATCCTCTCAAGCATCCTACGTCTTCCTCACAAGCCTGTGCACTTAAGAAAGCAGAAAGCGCTGGATTATTGGGCCCAGCATTTAAAGGTTGAATTACGACTCATCTGTTATGCTTTGTTGAGTGCAGGGAATACCATTTGGAAACAGTGGTTACTCACCACCCTTCACTTTTTTAATTCCTGGCTTCATTAATTACATCATGTGAGGGCACGAGATGGTAAAGCTTGTGAGGTTTTGAGAGTGGTTAAGAATGTAGAATGTTGGCAAATTCTAGCTACGTGTTTTTGTGCAAAATAGATTTTCTACAAGAATAGAAGATATGGAAGGGACATTCTCAACATCTTCCTGGGGCACAGTTTTAGTGAATTGGAGAACTTTTAGATAACAACATGGTGTAGCTATTTAAGAACACAATGATGTGATAGTTATCCGCTATCTAACAAATTATTTCTCGCTTTCTTCTTTCATCGTTTTATTGGCGTACCAACATGGCCTAGTATAAACATTGGAAGTCCTGGGGTCAGAAAATCAATCAGACCAAAACCAGAGACGGTTGGACCACTTTTCAGAATAATCGCTTTAAAACCTTTCGAATTTCTGAGCCAGTGACTCTCGAGATATATCAAAGAAATTAAACCAAGTATACCACCAATTTATTTTGCTCCCTAAGCCAGATCACTCAAGGCTTCCAGGAGCTAGTGATGGGCAGTATGAAATTAGTGTAGTTGCCATACACTTTATTTTTCAAACAGTTTCTCAATTGCACATTTATGAATAAACTGAATTTGGGACCAGTCAATAGTTACATTTTGTCCAGTGGTTTTAGTTGTTTTTTACAAAATAAGTGCTCAAGTTGAATATTGTTATTTTTTAAGTGGCCTAGGTGTATCTTCAGGGTTTCCGCCCCAACTCACTTTGGCCATTTCAACATATTTGTTTATTAACGGGTCATTTTCAGGGACGTCATTTAGGGGTCGCCAGTGGTCGCAACTGCGACCCCTGAGGTATTTGTATTTGTATTTATTTGTATTTATTTTATTTGTTTAGCGCACCTGGCCTTGGGGCATCTGGGCGTATTTCTTAATAGGGTTCCAATTACATAGATACACTGACATAGCATTTACATATTTTACAAAATGTTGCATAGGTATTGAATATTACATGGACATTGCAATTTACAAGGCAGTTAGATACAAGTAGTGCAAAGAATGCAAAGAATACCAAGAATATTTACAGTTGGATTCCCTTGTGCGCGGCCCTCGTTAGTTAGGCGTGTGCAAGGTGGTCCTGAGCTTTACTCCTGAAGGCATGGAAGGAGGGTTCAATTCTGAGCGGGCTTGCTAGAAAGTTCCAGAGCCTAGCTGTGAGCACCGGGAAGCTGCAACCCTCCGCCTTCTGCAACTTATATCTCGGTAATATGAGGCAATGAGCTTGGGCCGCTCTATGAGGTCGATCATTGGTGTTACCTGTGAATAGGTTAGATAGGTGTTTCGGTGCTTGCTTGGCAAGACATTTCTGCGTAAGTCATAGGCCTCATTATAACCTTGGCGGAATGGGTTAATGGGTGCTGCTAATGGAGGCGAACCCTTTTCGCCTCATTACGAGGTTCCCTCGCGGGACCCGGTAAGCACGCCTGGTAAAACCAGGCGTCCTTACCGGGTCCCGCAAGGCGACCAGGGAGCTAACAACGGGCCAGTCGTAATCAGCCCGTTGTTATCTCCCTGCACCCATTCCCATTGAGCCCTATGGGGGCTCAAATGGGAATGGGGAAGGTCCGGGTCCGGGTTCCATGAAGGAGGAATTACCGGGCCCTCCAAACTTGGAATGGCCCTGTAATTCCCCATTCAGGGAACCCGAACCCGGTTTTGGTGGCAGCCATGCCCTTATTAAGGGCATGACTACCGCCAAAGTCTTAATGAGGCCCATAGTGATTTAAACGGGATTCTTTGGGAGACAGATAGCCAGTGTAGGTTACATCTGGTACCTAGATATGGGGGTTTCTAGTGATTTTAAGATGAGCTCTAATGGCATTATTTTGTGTAACTTGTAATCTGTTTAAATTATGTTGGCTATTCCCTAGATAGAGCACTTTTCCACTCGTCGAGTTTCGACAGTACAAGGGTTCTAGCTAAGGTGGTGCAGTTTGTGGTAAGTAATGGTCGACAAGCATGACATGAGTTTGCATGTTTAGGCGGAGGAGGATATTATGGCGTTCGTTTTTCTGGTTAGAGACAGAGTAGAATCCAAATATATGTCCAGAGTTTTCGTGTCCTTGGATGCCTTAATGGTGTTGCCATCGATGATGAAAGAGTCAAAAGCAGAGTCTAGCTTATTGAGTCTTGTTTGCAACCCAAGGTGTAGTAACTCTGTTTTTTCGTCGTCCTGACAAAGCCCATGTTGGGCCATCCAGGCCTGGATAACCAGACATACATCATTCAAGGCTTTGGAATCTGCTTTGTGGTCTCCAGTGATAGGGATGACTATGTGGGTGTCGTCTGCATAATCAGTGTAGGTGACACCCAAATAGTCAAGAATGTCGAAGAGGGGCTTCGTAAACACATTGTAAAGTGTTGATGATACGCATGATCCTTGGGGGACGCCGCACAAGAATGGTGATTGTTCCGCCGAGGCCGACGGGGAGAAGACCCTCATCGATCTATTGTCGAGGAAGGAGCTAATCCAAGAGGTGGCTTTGCTCGAGAAATGAGCTGCAGATTTAAGATGATTGCAAAGTATTTGGTGATTGACCAAACCAAATGCTGCTGATAAGTCCTGCAATAAGAGGAGGGCCAGTTTACCATTATCTTTTAGGAATTTAATTTGCGTTTTCACATCTAGCAATGCAGTTTCGGTTCCATGCCTCAGTGCGAAACCTGATTGTCTCAGTCCGAGGAGGTTATTAGATTCTAGGTACTCCTGGATCTGCAGGTAAACTGTTTTGTCCAGGAATTTGAGAAGAAATGGGATAGTAGTGATAGGCCTGTAGTTGGAGGGGGTGCTCGGGTCTAGTGTTGGTTTTTTAAGCAGAGGGCGGACCCAGGCTTTTTGAGGTTGTTGGGCACAATGCTAGTTTCAAATAAGGCATTTATTTATATGGTGATAAATGGCGCTGTTTCTTTAGTCGCCTCCTTAATAATATGGGCTGGGCATGTGTCTCCATGACAGTTCGAAGGTTTGAGTTTGAGGATGATGTTTTCTACCTCTTTGGTGGAAAGTGGTGACAAAGTTAAATGGTTTGTGAGCATTTTGCCGGGGTCTACAGTGCTGACTGGTGAGCTATGCTGTGGGTCTTGCGCTAGACTACTTTTTTAGCGTTGATTTTATTTTGAAGCATGTTCATTTTATCTAATAGAGCTTTTTGTATATAAGCGCACCAAGTTCTATCTTTAAGACAATTATTGGTGGGTGCTGCTGGAGATTCTAGTTCTTTGAGTATCTTAAAGAGTTCTTTAGTATTCGATTTTGCTTGAGATCCTATTGTTATAACTCTCTTTTTTGGCTTGGAAGATTTCCTCTTTGTAAATGAGGGATGCTAGAGTAAGACTGAACTTGTTGGCTGCAGTAGGAAGACTTTTCCAGCGGGTCTTGGCAAGTCTTTTTCCCTTACGTAGTGTTCTGGGATGTGGAGGAAACCAGGAGTTCCGATAAGCCCTTGGTTTGGATTTCCATAGTTTAAGAGGGGCAATGGAGTTAATGGCCTTGAGAATAGTTTGATTGTATATATCGACTAGCACCGTAAAGTCTTGGTGGGACTCAGTGGCCTTGTCCAAGATGGGTAATATCAGCAGAAGCATTTTCTCACTGGTTATGTCCTTTTTATTTCTGGTGTGGGTTGGTGGGGCATTGCCCTGTTTGAAACAGAGTTTATTAGCTTTAATGGTGAAGTTGATCAGGTGATGTTCAGACCAGGTACAGGGCGTGTTAGACAGGATGTTGATGGTGCAATTGATATCTGCGAGCCAATCAAGGATCCCCCCTTTGATGTGTGTGGGTTCCTGGATGTGATGGGCGAAGCCAAGTTCTGAAATGGTGTTGGCAATGTCAAGGGCTTTGTGATCTTTGGCGTCTTTGAAGCCTAAGTTAAGGTCACCCAGTAGGATGATTTGTGAATTTGGCTTGGTGTTGGTGGATAGGAGGGTGGTTATGTCTTCTGCAAATGGGGAGACTGGGCCAGGTGGTCTATAGGTGAGGTGCATGGTAATGGTTTGAGTCGTTGAGATCAGGAGCTTAACCGACAGGAGCTCAGCTGAAGTAAAGTTCTGATTAAGTATTGGTCTAAGCCCTAATGAGTTTCTAGAGATAAATGTGACACCTCCACCTTTAGCTTGGTTAGTATTTCTGTTGCATCTGGTAATGGTATAGTGGTTAGGGATAGCGAGTGAGAGGGACGGTCCAGATGCAGCATTTAGCCAGGTCTCTGTAATCACTAAGACGTCGAGGCCTTGGGTAGCGATAAAGTCTGCAATGACTAATGCATGTGCTGGGAGGGACCTAGCGTCAATTAAAGCACCCTTAATTTTAGTGGTTTATTTGGTAGTGGGTGAAAGTTCCTTAGGCATGGTACATTTACTAGGTCTAATTTTAGTTGGCTTTGAGGCTGGGATGATGGCTGGTTTGACAACTTCTAGGGTGATGGTGGGTTTAGACATTGATGGGGCTACTGGTGGGAAACTAGAGCCTAGTCTATGGTTCCTAAGATTCAAGTTAAATGGTACATTAGGTATAGGTTTGGTAGCAAAATGTTCTAACTAAAGAACCGGTGAGTTCAGGTAGGGGTTATGCACTGAAGTTGTGGATGAAGGTGTGGTGTTAGTGAAGGTTTGTATGCGTGATGGTAAGAACGTCGTGGGTTGAATAGTGTTTACTGGGGGGAGCCAGTTGCTCATGGTAAGCCTAGTGCATGTCATTTTGGACACATTATTTGATGGATGCACGTGGGAGGGATGGGCAGTCAGCATGAGTTGCAATGGGGCGCAGTTCAGCAAATCAGATCACTGGAGCACACATAGATTACATCGGGACGCTGTTCAGGTCGTATAGAGAGCATTGATGTGTGATTCAAGTCAGTATACATACAGGGCATACAAATGGGCGCATTCGAATCAATAAGGCATATATGAAATACAGCAGGGCTCTGTTAAGGTCGGTAGCGCACACATTAAACGCATTAGGGAGTACTACAAATCAGTAAACATATATAGCATACAGTTGGGCGCAATTCGGATCAATAATGCACATATATGACATACAGTTGGGCACAGTTCAAATCAATAAGGCACACAAAGAATGCAGTGGGGTGCAATTCCGATGTAGAGAACCCATAAGGTGCCTTGAAACGAGCTTCCGATCAATAGGAAAACGTGGAGTACAGTGGGCATAGCCCAAAACAGTGAGGCAGACATAGCTATCAATCAGACCATTAAGACGTATGTGGCATGCAATGGGGTGGCGCTGACAGGTCGTATGCTAAGGAATCGAGGGGAGCAGCAGTTTGCCTGGGTGCCTGTAGGTATGCGGATGAGGTCGTGACGCGTGATGGGTAGACGGTACTACGGGGTCACACTAGATGCAGGGCTTACTAGTGCATGTCTTAGTTCAATGTGAAAGGCACTAAAAGCTGGACATTCTCAATATACTAGTGATAGGCTAGCAGCACAATACTATAGGGTACAGGATATGCTCGGGTAGTTAACGACACAGAACAGTAGACAATTGAGTCCAAGGTAGGCACAAGGCAGTATGCCGAAATGTTGTGGCGCTACAATAGGTCATTGGTAGAGATGCAAATTTAGGCATAATAGTGTTACTAGGAATTGACATACAGGTATTGGTTACGGCTGTATGCAGCTACTCATAATGGAGGAACCAGAGTATCTGCCGCTTGACGTGTGGAACAATCGGTGCTACCATGATGCGAGGTCCATAACGACGTAAATGACAGAATAAGTGTGCATCAGTAGGCGGATCTACGCACAATAGCCGTAGTAATTGAAGAGATCAGATATATTACGTTTGTTGCTGCGGGCGTCCCTTGCTATCCCTGTGGACTCCCTTGCTACCCCTAAAATGTTTTTGTTTTTTTTAGTGCAAGCTCCTGGCATGTGGCCAGCGCCATGTGGCTCTTTGCTTCTGGAGTGGTTAGCTTTCTTGTTCAGGCCTCTTAAAAAAATAAAAAAGACCAGGAGTGCCACAACTCTAAAACTTTCAGCAGTGATCCTAAATAAGACAGATTGGGAATACCCACAAATTTGTCTTTCTGGAATTCTATACTATAATTGCTAGACTCATTAAAGGTTTGTTTCAGGCACACTTCAGTCAGGGGGTGAGTCACTGATTTAGTCTGTTCTTAAACACCTCAACTCAGCCTTTCATCCTTCTGAGGCCGATAAATGAGTACCAACACAGGTTGGGTGATATTGGGTGTATATTTTTTCTCTATAACGCACTTAAGTGTAAGTGCTATATAATAATACATTATCATTTGGCCATGGACGTCTGCTTGCATTAACAGTAATTTGGTAATATTGGCTTATACACACTGATCTTAACGATACATATGGCAATCCATTCTTGTATAAAATCTATATCACATTATAGTGATATCGTAACCATCTTTTTTGTAGTGTATTTAGGAACAATGCTATGTGATGCCACTTCCTGTTTTGTCAAGAGGTGAAAGGTTGTGTTCCCTTGCTTCCCGCAATATCACTTCAGGGTGGGGTTAAATGACATCACTTCATGTGATGTCATCAGAGGTCAAGGGTTGTGTGATGTCCCTTCCGCTACCCCTGGCTTTTTGGTGAAATGATGTCACTGGTCATTTTAGCACATTTTAGTGGCATGTTTGGTGGGGTGCAGAATCGTCTGCCCCTACATAAGAAGGTGCTGCAAAAAATGCAGTGAAATGGCCACTGCAGTTAGTTGTCCCAGATCCATCTTGAAGCATTGGAATTAAAAATGGGCTTCTCCATACTGGGAACTGACTGATCAAGTACGAAATGCCTGTCTAAGACGCTAATTCAGACTAATTACAAAATTCCCCCAGTTACATTGATGAGTATCTTTGCTCCCGAATTTGGTAAATTCCAATATATGAACCAATCCATAATAAGTTAGACTAGTTACGTTTGCTAACATACCACCAGGGCAGTATGCAGAGGTCCACCTACAGCCAAGAAAAGGTATTTTAGGAGTAAGAAGGGACTCTGCATTAGGCATCCACCATGCCTTTGCATCAAGGTTGCATCCTTTCTATTATTTCACCCGATTTATTTCCCCTGAAGAATGTCCATGACTGTGATAGGACTGAAACATGTCAGGGCATTACCCTCTGAAGAAGATAAGAAGTGGATTTTTAAATGTGCATTTCTTTGTTTAGACACTGGCAACGTTCATATATTATGAAATCAGATGTATGTAGTAGTACAGAAAAATTAAGGATAGCAAGTGGTCTATTGACAAGCTAAGATGGCTTTGTATAAATTGAATAATAATATTTTATGATCTAAATTCAGTGTGACTTCAATTTTATTTAATGGAAAAGAAACCAATAAAAGGGGGTTTATATGTTAAATTGGTTAGTTTCTCAGGGAAGTTACATTCCAATGTTCATAGTTTTAAGGTTTTTCACATATTTTTCATAAGTTACTCCCATCACCCATTTTACTCACAGCCATGTCTTGGGTCAGCTCTCTCCTTTTGTTCATTAATGCACTACTTGTTTTATTTCTATTTTTATAGTGCAAAAACTCCAGTAATTTAAGGTGGGGAGCCATTATGTGTCATTTGAACCTTTTTTCTTGATTACAAGAATTTCTATATATTTATGTGATGTATATTTGACATGAATTCAACTTTTCTATGGATTTCTAGAATTGTTGGCACTCACATGTGATGCTTGATGTGAGCATTTCATTTCTGATAGCTTCTTTGGTAGCATCTTACATTCATATAGTTTTTACGACAAACGTATTTCCCCTTCTCTTCAAACTCCCTTGTTTAATGTTGGTACTGATTTCCACTGTGTGAAGACTCCTCTGGGGACTCAGCCATTTTAGTTTGGGCTATTAGGCGGCACTGAAAGCTCTACCTTTAAGCCGAAAGTATTGTCATTAACATAATATCTTTAACAAAAGAGCTTCAAACAGGGGCTTTGAATGAGGGTCTGTAATGCTTTTCAAATGGAGATGACATTTGAGCAAGGATACAGAATTCTTAGGTTATTGAATCCCTCCCATTCCCTGCCCCTAGACAATTGGCTAATACCACCCATTCCTGCCCATCTTGGAACTCTTTCAGCTCTTCCATGGAGGCAGCCATCTTGGATGACTGTCTCTAAGGAAACTCTATGGAAACAAGCAAAAACTAGTGGCCATCTTTGAATGAGAAATATACCATGCATCTTCCAAATAAAAGGATGCATTTTCAGGTGATTACTTGATTTTTTCCATTAATATTTTTCGATTATATGTCCAGCGAATTTCTTCATAAAATATTTAACTTTATAAAACCATATGACCATTAAAAAAAAAAAAAAAAAAATATATATATATATATATATATATATATATTTATGATGCGATTTCACAATAACACTAATTCATGTCAACTTGGGCTTGTCTTGGCAGAGAAGGGCAGTTTTTTTAGGTTGCCGGAGAACTTCAATGTAGCCTTTGCTTCAGGCTGACAGTGGACTGTATTTCATTGTCGCAGCAGCTTCTTTACCCGGAGTCAGCCCTGAGCCGATAGCCTGTTGGAAGCGTCCCCCAGTGTCTGTGAAAGTGCTAGTTTTTCCTTGTGAGATCAGAGGAGTCAGAAGCATGTCCTGCCAGAGGCACGGTTAGTGGGGATTTCCTTGCTTATTTTTGTTTGCATTCGTTTGTCGAGGACCCAGAATGAACCGATAGTGGAATTCCTGACTTGCCCGCCCTACATGTTTCAATTTTATTAAAGGGTGCTTTCAATTTAAGGCCTGCATATATTACACATTTTACAAAAGTTAAAGAAAACAGTGCAACTCTTCATTTCATTCATATACAACCGTGAAGTACAACTGGGTGACTGGGTAGATAGCTCAAAGAGTTAGGTGCCCACCTCACACCTCGCACATGCAGCAAGTTCTAATCTTGGCACAGATAACTCAAACGTCCTTTTGAAGTCAGTTTTGATAGTGGCAATATACAGGGTAATAACTGCACCTTTTCTTTAAAGTGCTTAGAAATGTGAGGAATGTGTCATGAAGCGCTATGATTTTATGATGTGTCTTTATTGGAAGATTTCTTGTTCAAACGGCACCTGGATTTGAATATCATTTCTTGAAGAAAGAAAAATCAGAAAACGGCATTGTACCAGATGCATTTTATTTCCGGCCAATGTGACGCACCTCTCAGTCCAGTGGACAGTAAACTTCTGCTCCAGTGTGAGAATAATTCACGCCAAAATGGCCAGTTCCTTGCAGGAGATGCAGGTCCAGTCCTGTTTTTAGTTTTGTCTAGCACCACCACCTGATAGCCAAAACTTTTGCATTAGAGTGCATCTAGGGGGGAATGGCGTATGAGGCGGCAGTGTATTGCTGGCTAATGTTTCTTCCTGCTGAGTCATGCGCACAGCTTGAAACACAACAATTTGGGTGAGTCTTCTCAAAATCGTTTTATGAACCATTCACCAGCGGTGAGGACTAGTCAGTCGTTCATTGGGGCTTGCTTTTTAACAGATACAAGAGCTTTAGCTATTAAATGGTGCTTAAAAGCGTAACTATTGCATTAGAGTGCAGCTAGGGAAGAAATGGCATAGGAGGGGCCAGCCTGCAGGTATTGTTTGGTTATTTACATACCCGTTGACTGCCCATGGCTATGCTAATCCCTAGGACCAGTCCTACGCACTTCCTCCCACTCCCACCCAAAACAACCTTGGATCTCTTTGAGCTAGCTTTATCAAGCCTTACCATCACAATTTGTGCTCGAAGTGCCTGCCGCTGTTTTTTCAAAGCAGTCTTCTGAGAATTGACTAAAGTGGAGCTGTAAATGTGCTTCTGGTGCAATGAAAATGTCTTACCCAAAATGTCTTGCCTTCAGCCACTCTATAAGCACTATGGGCCTCATTACGGATTATTTCCCCATTCAGGGAACCCGGACCCAGACCATTCCCATTCGAGCCCCCATAGGGCTCAATGGGAATGGGGAGCATGCTAACAACATGCCTGTTAATGACGGCCCTGTTGTTAGCATGCTGGCTCCCTCGCGTGACACACTAAGGACGTCTGAGGTCCCGCAAGGGAACCTCATGATAGGGGCGGTAAGGGGTTAACGGTACCGGCGCCTTTACCGACGCTGTTAACCCCTTATCGCCCAATGGGCCTCATTATGAGTTTGTCAGTAGCCATGGTGCTATTAGTTCCATGGCTGCCGCCAAACCGGGCTCTCTTACCGTGTTCCCAGAATGGGGAATTACCGGGCCATTCGGAGTCCGGAGGGCCCCGTAATTCCTCCCTCTGGGAACCCAGGCCTGGACCTTCCCCATTCCCATCTGAGCCCCTATAGGGCTTAATGGGAATTGGAGAGGGAGCTAACAACGGGCCGATTATGACCGGCCCGTTGTTAGCTCCCTACTCCCCTCGCGGGACCCGGTAAAGACGTCTGGTTTTACCAGGCGTCCTTACCGGGTCCCGCGAGGGGACTTCGTAATTTCGCGGAGCGGGTTTGACGGGTCCACCTCCATTAGCGGAGCCCGTTAACCCGATCCGCGAAACTTGTAATGAGGCCCTATGTGTTTACATCACTGAAGTCCAGTTTTAAAAAAGCATTGGCAAAGCCAACATATTTGGCTTGTGAATACATATTAGGCATTTGCCAGGCACTGCTATTAGATGTGCAGGTACCGTTTTGCACCTGCTACCGTCAATGGCCAGTTAATACCACTACGGCAGTGCCAGGCAAGTGTCTGAAACAGAAAAATGTACCCACACACTCCCATCGACTGCTTCAAAAAAAAGAATGGTGATGGCAGGTTGGAAGGTTCTGATTGAATAATACTAATCTCTAGCATTGCTCAGGGCAACTCTTCAGACAATATTTGACATTTTTCAGTCTGCCCTGGATGGAGCCTAGCCTAATTTGCACACTCCCCACCCCACAGAGCCCAAACTGTTGGCATTGCCAATGCTTGTTTCTTTCACACCTGCATCATAGTCACACTAACCAATGTATTATAACACATTTCACTGCAAGAGTTCTTGTTTTGGTTTGTGTGGTTTTCATACTTTCCGTTTCAGATGTGAACAGCGCTTCCTGCGTACCCACTCAGTCTTTGAAGCCTGACCACGATGGCAGTCCGCTTGGCATGCCTCGCCACTTGCCCTGTGCATCTTCTGTTCATATGTGAGGTTGGTTGGCATTTGCGCTGTTGTTGGTTGGTTGGTTGAACACTAGGAAGTGTTCCAGGGCACAGTGGCCCCTTGACCATCTCAACCACACCTGCATGAAATAGTGACAGTCTGCATTCTCATCCTCCTGTAAACACTAGTTCAATGATGGCCCTGTTACACACCTGAAAGGCCCTGGGGGTATTGGCCAAAAATGATAACTATAAAATAATTGGAAGATCTGGCAAAGGTGGAGAGATATTGTCTACTTCTAAAGCTCTAGAGCTGCTTCTTCTGCATAAGGTCGACGAACACCATCCAGACGGTTCTTTGAAACTTCCACCCAACCACTTCTTAACTAAAACTAGCAATGTTTCAGAGAAATTCATACTAGTTACTGCGCTTAGCCATTAATGGGTGACTTAAATTAATAATGTAACCGTGTCAGCTTTATTTGTTCCCAATCTACTTTTACAATACCTTTTTATGCACATCTTTGATTTTACATGGACAGTAATTCCAGACAAAATGTTTCTGATATAGCCAACATGTGTTTTGCACCAATCGGCCATCTTTTGTAAGGCCAACATATTGAGATGTTATGAAAATTCTTTGTAAATATGGGAAGTACAAATGCCAGTGGAATGGAGATCCTGTGCTCAATTACTGCTGTTGCATCCCCTCCAATGAAGCACGCTAAGCAGAGTCACCTTTCACAGGGACATGTACTTGCCATGTATACAGGGAATTGTATGAATTGTGTGAACCAGTGCATGCCATCTCGATATTCTGGCCTTGGAAAGACCCCTGCTTGGCACGAAACACCTGCTATCTTTCATGGATTATTTTGTGTGATCTCACCAAAGTCATAAACTTACAATCGTCTCCTGAAGGACAAGGGAAATTGATTTCTAGAGAAAAACAAATCATTTCATTGCATTCTCTTTGACACAAATCCAGTTTCTTCGAGAGTCGCAGGTAGCCCCATAAATGGCGTCTGTGTTCAAGAATGCGCAGTCAACACGTTGATCATTTTTTAAAGGTATTCTAGAAAAGAAAAGATGGTATGTCAGAAAACATTTATTGCGAATATATGAGTACATATTTATACTGAAATGCTGCACTGGATTAATGGGTTTTTCACCTCTATTGGTACTTTCATGGAAATGGCAATATCTTGTTTGTTTCAAGAAATCCATGTATTATAGTCTAAGTGTGTGAATTGTTTACTGAGGTGCGTATAACATAAATTGGGTTGTACACATGCTGTAGACTAAGATGCATGCATACTGAGATGTTTATGCAGCATGTTGGGATACATATAGTACACATATACAGTAGAGGTACAAATACAAATATATTGCATACTGAGCCATATTTGTTACATACCTAGAAGCACATGGTGCATACTCTGAAATAATATACACAATATGCTGAAATGCTTTTATGGTAGAATGATAATTTTTTAGGGTACATTTTGAGAGACGCATGGTATATATTGAAATGCATGTACTAACCTTAAACAATACAAATGACGGGGACGGCCATGGGCACTCGAATGGCGTCACAGTATGCAAATGTATTCATGGCACAATTAGCGACAGTTTCCTTGGCACATATGACTGCAGACCTTTGAGATACCTCTGCTACTCCAATGCATCCTCCTGACATGGACTGCTGGGAAACAGGACCTCCACAGAAGAGTTAATGAATTACACACACCCAACAACCTCACACTCTCCTACTCTCCTGAAAAAGTACAATCCCTTGACACCACCATAACATTAAAAGATGGCCAGATACAGACCACATTATATCGCAAACCAACTGACTGTGCCAGCTACTTGATAGTGATAGCTTCCACCCAGTGCACACAAAACCTGCCACGATATTCAGCCAAGCATTAAGATACAATCCAATATGTTCAGACACAAGGGACTGGGATAAAAACACCCACGCTTTGAGATCAGACTTTATAAACCATGAAAACAACCACAGAATTGTGGAGAGCCAGATTCACAGGGCAACACCAATCTTCCGGAGTAACCTCTTAGAATACAGAGCAAAAGAGACACAAACCTGTGTGCCACTGGTAGCCACATACAATCCAGAGCTGAAGGCCTTCAGCAAGATTTCTAAGGATATCCAACCCATACTGCAATAAGATGAACATGTGAGAGACATTTTCCCTGCAATGCCCCTCCGTGCTGTCAGGCAACCAGCCAATCTGAAGGCATTAATGGTTAGAAGCAAACTACAGACCAATAGCACAGATTGTGTAACTGTGCCTTACAGAAACAAAAGATGCCTAACCTGCTCACATATCAAAATTTCAGACACAATCAAGATACCCCACAAGAGGCAGGACTACAAAATCGTGGGACGGTTTACATGTGCATCCAGCAATATTGTTTACTTGATTATGTGCATGAAACGTCCCGGACGTGGCTACTATGTTGGGGAACTAGTCAACCTCTGCATAACCACATGAACCTTCACCGTCAAAGTGTCAAACAATGTACTAACTAGAGTCCAGTGGGTCAGCATTTCTCAGAAGCTAATCATACCCTTGATGATCTCATGATTGCTGTACTCCAGGGTGATTTCAGGACTGACAAAGCCAGAAATACCTATGAATTCAAATGCGTGCACATTTTCAATACTCTGGCAAGGGGCTTGAACAGACATCGCTGTTTCATGAGTCACTATTCCAACCAACAGACTTTCACTTTTTCCACCTAAAGAGATCCAGGTAACACAACATTGAGACCTGACGATTTCCATCATTTTTACCAAAGCCACTCACAGAAAGCCAACTGACACTGCATTAGCCCCACCAGCCTCTCTGGATCAATGAATTGTTGCCAGACTCCGTCTAACGTGGCCCGATCTGCCCTCAAATTGCCCCAGCCGAAAAGCTTCTCATAAACTTGTCTGGGCCCTTGTTGTCCCTAGTCAAACCCCAGCCTTTCCGATTGATTGTGATGTCACACACTTCCGATATGGTATTTGACACAAGGTTACCAAATTGTGCTCCACGGGCCAAACACATGAACCAGCTGTATATCCCCTCTTTCAGACTTCTAGAGGCACAAGGCTGATATGTTGATGATTGTGCTACCACAGATCTTGTGGCCAGACATACCAAGCTTCAACTGGACTGCACATACAATGACTGACCCCGAACCAATCCCTCCTGCCTTCCTGAGAGCCCTCTAAAAGGGCGGGATGTTTTTTGTTTTTTGTTTCTTTTCCCTACTCTCCAGTTTCACTGATGCCTGCCTCTGCCCCACTTAACACAGTTTGCCATTTAGACTATGAAGATCGCAATGTGTGGGGGAGTTCAGCATCCAATACATGCCTCTCTGAGTAAAACTACAAATCAGGTAGAGACAGGCCCAGGTAATGGGTCTGTAAGAGGTGCTGTGCAAGCTGTAATGCTGTGATCCTTTCCAAATGTTTCATTTCATCTCTGCCTGAGGAAGTGGAGACATTCCACGAAAGCTCACAAATATGCAAAAAATAAACACATTAGCCTAATTAAGGTATCGACTAATAGTTTTCTTCTGGATCAACATTGTATTCAACCGTTGGCTAACACGATACAAGCCAACTGTACTGTAAATACTATACGCTATATTTGCAAATGTATATATTAGTTTAAAATAAATGCATTATAGAGTGGACATTCTATTAAAATGTGTATGATGGTGCTTTTATTGCATTTTCACACTGCTCAGATATTAAGTATTTCATTTGATATGTACACACTGCTGATTTTGTCACTTGACTTGGAGTCCCAATCACTTAGGGTTCCGGCATATTGTCCAACTGCCTTATTTGTGTAGATGTGTTTGCAGAGGTTGGAAATAGATTGGTGCCTGTGTAATATCAGTGAAGTCACCGTAAAGAAGGACAAGCAGCCCCAGGGCATGTTATGTAAGTTCTATTCAGTTTCCAGGTTTAGTTGGGCAGGAGGGGCTGATAGATAGATTACGGCTGGAAAGATTCCAAGGAGCGCGCCAGGGGAATGTCTATTCTGATCCAGGCTCGACACTACAATGTCTTCTTGCATCCCTTTAGGCGCACACATGCGTGTTGCAGACTAGACTTCATTCCTGTGCCCTGCAGTGATGCAAAAACTCAGTATGTGCTTGCCAACTGCCACATGACTTCTTCTCTTTAAAATAGTCTTGAGATCTCTGCTCAGCGAGCGCATCCCAAAGTGCTTGCATTATGCTGAATCTGTGGCTCATTGTACTATCTGACTCATCCTTACCTACCTGACCTTCATGCACAGAACCATGACGGTTAATTCACTGGTACCTCTGAAACTTGGCTATTCCCACAGTCTTTACCTTGGACTCTTAGAATACCTACTCAACAGAATACAAAGAGTCCACAATGCAGTGGCCAGGCTGCACCTAAAGCTGAAAAGATATAGACGCATTACCCGGGCGGTCTGCACACTCCACTGGCTTCAGAACAAAATGGGGATTCACTTCAAAACTCTCTGCATCGCCCACCATGCATATCAAGGTAGGGGCCGTAAAGTCATCAGAAGGAAATTCACATGTTACAAAAAATCAGGAACTCTCCAATCCAGCCACAACACACTAGTGATGCAGAAACGGTTCAAATGGCATGGAGAATATTCTTTTTTTTAAATGTATTTAGTATAATACAAAACAGATCTAAACGATTGTATAGGATACAAATGTACAAAAGAGGTCAAATAAAATTAAATTTAATAAAACAAATGTTTTTAAAATCAGAGCGATTTTATTCCATACTCTAACAACACAATGGCTCCTATATACATTATTGCCTTCCATTATCTGAGACCAAACTTTTTCTTTCCATTCATTTACCAACAATGGATCATTGGACTCCCTAAAATGTGACATACGTATATGGGTAGTTTTCGAACAATAGCTACATAATTGACATTTCCTTTGAACAAGCAGTATATATTGCCAAGCACCAATCACTTCCAAAATAGGAAGCACATTACATTTCATACACATGTAAATCCTTCTTATAGAGTTATTTTGGAACTCCTTAACATTAAGAGGATCTCTCGGTAAGTGCAGGACATTGAGCAATATTTTCCCAAGAATGGGATTTTGTGGCAAGATCTAAAGTAGACTGTTCATACCTAACCCCTTCAAAATAGTGTTGAATACATTTCTTAAAGATAGGGACTGTTCTCCCAGGCCCGCTAACCAATATGATAATAACCATTAGATGTAACTCTGATGCAATTGAGCCTGATGGGACTGGGGATTGTTCAAAACATATGGCATGCCGGCATCTAAAAGCAAATGGAACAAGGAGGTCAGATTTGCGTGAATCAATTTGTGGTAGAGAGAAATTCCCTGTTTCATTAAATAGCCATGAGACTAAATTCAACACAGAGATATTCAGATGGAAGATTTTGTGACATAGAAGGCCTGATTATTATTATTATGGTGCAATTGTTTTTGCACTATTAAACACTTATTGGAATTGTATGAAGCAAAATGTATGTATGCCTTCTAATGCACTTATGTAACTAAGCAAGCCTTCTTAACAGTGCCACGATGCACAAGGGCAGTTTGGCGCTTTACAAATTCAAATAAATAAAATAAGAAATAAAAATGTTTTTCAGCAAATTCTTGTAAGGCTAGGAGTTGATTCTGTAGACATTTAGGTGTGCAATCAAGCAAAAACACATCGTCACCATAACCTAGCCATTGGGGCTTAGAGTTACCAATCCTAGGTGGAAAACACTGAGTGTGTCTGAGTGCTTGAGCAACATCTGCCAGATATATGTCAAACAGGGTAGGTGTCAATACACAACCTTGCTCAAGACCTGTGCATGTAGGTATATTATCAGTCTTATTAATCTGTACAGCTACCGTATTATCCGCATGAAGGGACATTATCATCTGAAATAAGCCCTCAGGAATGACCCATCTATGCAGTTTGTACCAGAGTAATTGTTGGATGACCATGTCGAATACTGCAATAAAATCAATACAATCTGCATACATTTAACAGTTATATCTCTCGTTTGCCCATTCTACAACAGTCGCCAGTGCTAGCAAATTGGAAAAGTTAAATTATCTTTCCTAAAACCGGTTTTATTTGGAGGTAGGATCAAGTTAGTTTCAATCCACATGGTCAATTCTTTTAATAATTTCAACACAAATATTGTAGCCGAGGCATTGGTCATTGCTAAAACACTATACTTTTGAGGATCTGCTCTGTACCCTCTTTTAAAAACAGGGACTACTATGGTGTGGATCCAGCTTTTCAGAGTTTTACTGGTTACACATATGATATTAAGTAATATATGTAATATATGGCCCCAAACCAGAGGGTTAGATTTCATCAACACATAGAATATGCCAGCAGGACCAGTAGCCACTGAATTGGTTACACTTTTAATCACTTCAGTGATGATTGTAATATAATGTCAATATACCCACTATTGCAACGATTCAATAGGCACATATGAGTCGACAAAAGGATTACACCCCAGAGTATTGGCAATATGCTCTTGCCAGATAGATAATGAAGTTCCCTTGTTGAGTTTACCATCAAAGGTTTTGCCATGTACTTTCTACCAAAATAGCCAGGAGTTAATATATTTAAGGTTATGAACCATCTCCTGCCATCTTTTGATGTTCCTTCCGTTCCTACATTTCAATCTGAATTGATCCTCTCTTTGGAATTTTCCCCCTCCTCAAGTCCCTTTAGGACTTTGGTCTCCTGCTGGCTTTTTCCTACCTGTGGTCTCTCTATATCCCTTCTCCCTCAGCATTCACCTTCTTACTTTCCAAAACATTCACTATGTCGAAGCATACTTTGTGGTAACTTCTGTCTTTCCAGTTTCTGATGCCATTCACAAGCTCTCTCCATATTTGGCTGCTGCTTATTCAAGTTCAACTCTCCGACCTGAGCATTCAGTTCTCTGTCTTGGAGACAGTGGTATAGTTCTGGCATGATGCGTATAACCCTCAGTGGTTTCTGCCTGGTGGAAGCTCTTCTGGCAACATCATGCTCCCTTTCAGCTGGTCAACACTTGGGTACATCAGACACCACAGACAATGCTTCTCTCTCTCTGTAAAATAAAGATTGAACTTCTCAGGTCTGTCTGGTACTTCTGACCTCCTTTCCAGTCTTCCACCTTTTGAAACGCCCTGAGCTCTGAACACGTGACTAAGAAAAGAGGAAACAGATTCCTCCTACTCCCTGATCTACCTTGGAAATGTCAGCACTTAGCCACACTTAGTAACTGCCCCTTATTGTTCTATGCAGTGAACAACTCACTATATCTTTATTGTATTTAAAATTAAAGGACTGTTGCAAATGAAACTGCAATTTAACTAATGACATACCTACAAAGAAGAGTCCCCTCACCATTCTAATCACTCACTTTAATATTGTTTTAAAAAAAAAATGTTCTGCTTTTATTTGCACTAATACATCAAGAATACAGAACATATTAAACTATTGCTTTATTTGTAATAAACACTCAAAAACATTGTTTTGGGGATGGGTATATATCCTTAAGAAATATAGTGTTATGCAGAAAAAATGTCATATATGTATATGTTGAAAATACATTACAAAATCTTAAAGTCTACAAACATTAGAAATCAAAAAGTTACAGCAATAACAATGTACTTTATCAATACAGTTACAAGTTCAAGTGTATACGTTTTATGTTTATTAAGTTTTCAAAAGATTACCAGTACAACACTCTTTTAATATACATGCTATAACATTAAAGGGTAGTTTGGTCAGAAATGTTATCGTCCAATCGATCGGGCATGTATTTCTGAGCATACATCGATGGTTTGTAAAAAAACGTCCTATCCAACTCACCCAGGTTTTTCACACTTTAACACATGAAAGAACGACGAGTCGGGTACCGCCATCTTGTGCTAATCTTATTAGTTGACCCATCGCTCCAAGTTCAGGTGCCCTTGCGGCACTAATTCAGATCACCCGGCCCCTAACTCTGACATCAATAGGCGCTCACGCCCCATCTCACAACTCTAATGCACGTCTCATGTCAACGTCATCTGAGCGCAATTTATTGACGTGTGTCCATGCAAATGCCAAGACGCCTCCTTCCTCGATAAATGTAAACAAGCTCTTTCTGATCACACAACGTTGGATTTCTTTTTCCTTCGTGCCAGTGTATTTCATTTTGAGCTTCCCTGACTTGTTTATGCTCTGTTCAGCTATCTGCCATGTACGGCATACTGAGAACTGGTACTTAAACTGCCTAAAATCAATTAATTGAGTAGTCCCTTTTCATTTCTTATATTATGTACAAATGCCTTTACCAAACCATATTTAAACATGTGTTCTTGTGAACTTTTAAAGTTTGACCATATTATTCTTGTCTTTTCACAATGTGTTTTTGTAACATGGCTGTTTCTTTGCTTCTCTTTCTTCAACATTCAATGTTAATGGGAAACCTCTTTTCTCTACTCTATACTCTATACAAACAAAAACGTCTTTATTTACCTCATTGTTGATTCGGTGCTTCCTCTCTATTCAGGATCGATGGCAACAATTCAGCCCTACCTGTACGAGCCTGAATATTCAAAAGTGTAAATCCTTGAAAGAGAAAAAAGTCGAGACCATGTGAAATCAGATGAAAGTCTTGAGGCTCAATCGCCGGAGCCTGAACCCAGTCGCCTGGAACACGTTTCCACCTGGTGTACCTGGTGCACCTGCCATTGTGATGAGTGTATGCCTACTCTGGTGGAGAACTGCTGTTGCAGAGAAAACTCTGGCTGTTTGGCCTACATTGCCGATGAAGACACACCACCGCTATGCGTTACCGAGAGGCATGACTTCAGGGCCGCCTGCCTTACAAGATGTGTGTTGCAAAGGATGATGGCTGTTATGCACGAACCTCAAGCTACAGTCTGCCCTTGTAATCCAAGTAACGCGTAAGTTTACTATATATGTTGTGTGTTTGACAACCGAGACGGCTTACATAATATGTTGTTCCCCTATATCAATATTACTTCCATGCATCACAGAAGAAATCTTTTTTTTTGTTGTAAATTGAATTAATTACTCATTCAAATCTGAATCCAAAGTGTTCATCTTTAGATTCATCATCCGAACAATTACGTTTCTTTGACTTGGGAGTATCTCCCAAACTGTTTTTGCTGCCTACTTGAAATCACAAGTACTGTCAGTACTTTGCACGAAGAGGTAAAGCATAACAATACCTTACATTTTACAAGGTAGTGCAGACAAAAGAAATGCAATTATTGGGTTCATTCAAGTAAACAAGGTCTGTATCTCTTACACAGGTGGATTCATATAAGATTGGGATTTCCCGTTTGATGAGTAATACATGCCTGTGTGGTTTGAACCATTCGTGATGAATTTCGCCAGTGACCATGGACAATACCGTGTATTTATACAAACAGTACCTCGACCGCAGGAGGGTAATTTGTAGTGTCATTGCCATCCACTTTACCAAACTAAATAAAAAATGTGTTCATCTTAACAGTTGTTGGAAATATTTTGTAAGTCCACAAGACGTCCCAACATCTAAGAGTACCGTAAAAGATTGGTGTGCTTTAACAAGTTTACTGGCCTATCACGCTCCCCTCATCCGCATCCTTCCCCCCTCTGCTATCGATGACAGTTCACAACTGCAGGTGTGCACTCACAAAGGAGCTAGGAGGATGGGAATGCTCAAGGTGCGAGTACCCGACAACCATGTACACCTCAAAGGTCAAAGGGTTGTTTCGCATGGGGACCCTTTTCCACATGGCCAGCCCAGACCCGGTGTCTCCAGTCGCCCCTTTGATGACCCTGTCCCTGCAATCAACATATGTCTGGGTCCATTGACTGTTTTCCAGGCATATTGCTCTCGCTTGTGTATGGCAAAATGCTTTCAAGAGACATGAGGGGACTCGCCTAATTCTGCCACACTGGACATTTGGTAGTGTTCCATAATATGTGCTTAAAGTACAGGCCTTGCATAGACGGTAAGGAGGACAGAACAAGACTGGCTGTACTTGCACATAATGAGAATATTGGAAGGAAACAAGCAAAAACTGCAGCAATTTTCGGGATGCGTTGTTACAACAAGGAGTTTACCAAAAGAAGCAAACAGTTGGTGTCAAAACCAATCTTCCAGCAGATGGGTTTTGAATTTGTGAAAGATCTGACATTGAATGTGCTGACCATGCAAAAGCATGGAATTGATCCAGATTTTGTTTACAGGGCCCAGTCTATGCCACAGAACATTGCAAAAAGCATGATTGCCCTACCAAACTTGAACTTGTAGAGAGGTTGACTTCAAATTATGTGTGGCTCTCTTTACAATGTTTAACAAAGCCAGTTTCAAGCATTTGCACATTGTTTGAAAACAGTTTTCATTGTACAAAAAATGGAATAGTATGTGACGAGATGTAATTGTTAATTAATTTGCTTTGAATGTGAAGTCAAATCACTGAATAGGCCTTAACATTTCTATTTTTTGTTGCTTTTTGTATGTATTACCATCAAAATAATTGATTTATATTACAACAATGAATGTCAGTCTGATTATTTCAAATATGTGATTCAAATAAAATAAAATGTAGAAGAGCCTGTTGAGCTTAAAACCAACAGTTACCAACCAGGAGTTACTTTTGTCTCACCGGGTCAACTGATATAACACTATAAACTAGCCCCTTGTTCCCTAGTGGTTACTGCTGGATACCCAGGCAATGCTTGAAACTTCTGCTTATCCAATCCTAATTTTGAGCCCTGTTTGTAATGAACTCACAATATTTGAAGGATCTAAGCAGAAACGTGGAGCAGCAAACATATAGTAACTCAATGTCTCCAGAGCTCAGGTCCTCTCCAGGCTGGACTACTGCAACCGCCTCTTACTCAATATGCCTTTATCCTCCCTTCGTCCCCTTCAACTAATCCGTAACAGGGCTGCAAGACTTATCCTTGATCTCAAGATCAGGGACTGCATCTCTCCAGACCAGAAATATCTCCACCGGCTCCCGGTGGCTGTGAGGATCAAGTATAAGACCCTCTGCATCATCCGCAAGACTATCTGGGCCCGGGGACTCCACTACATCTGACTCTTTCCCTTAATACCTTCCGCTTAGAAACCTTCGGTAATTTAGCTGCAATTCTCTGCAGATCAGATGCTATTCCAAGCAGAGTGTGTGGGGTATCTCTTTCCTAGGAAGAAACATCCCTCTGCAATGGCCTCCCTGCTCCTCTCAGGCGTCTGTCTGATCTCTAAGTTCCCAAAGCTTTTCAAAACCCACCTTACCTCTTCTCCATTCCCTCCCAACCCCTGATAATGCCCCCCTCTGTCGCATTGAGGTGCTGCCTGATCCCTTCTGAGCTCCACAGGGCACCAGGCCCACCTCACCCAGTATACCTCAGCACCCTGTCTTCCTGTCCCCCTCCACAACCTACACTAGCCCTTCCTGGCCCCTTTCCCCTAAGAAGCCTGATGGGGTGCGCCTCCCTACTGAGCCTGGTCCACCCCCATACTCACACTTAGAATGTGGTCCTCACGCCCTGCTTTCCCTTTAGCACTTGCTTAGCCCCATTTGTCCTCTTCTTCCCCTCCTCCCAAATGCATTTGTATACCTTTTCTTGCCCCGCACCTCCTTTCAACCCTAGCATTTTCCCTCCAGCCCGACCTACACCCACCACTCCCTCTCCCCTGCACTTCTTTGATCCGAATGACACAAGAACTAGTAGAAAAGTTACTGTAGTTTTCTTCCCTGCACCCCTCCCCTTTTTGTCTTGTGGTGCCTTGAAACACCATTTGTTGTATAGCCGCCTTACAAATGACCAATAAATAAATAAAATAAATGAAGTCTAAACTCATTGGAAAGTCGGAATCATGATAAGTGGCTGCAGATTGCAATAGACCAAAGGTTTATGTGCCACAGTGTTAGCTAACATTGAAGGAATATTTCTTGCCAATGTGCACTATGAACATGCACCTGTGGCCTTTGCACATTTACATCTTACTGTGGAGGCCCACATATGGAGGACAACCAGGCATCAATGCAGAAATCAATAGGATTGCTGGAATAGATCTACACAGAAGCAAGTAAGCCTTTCAAAAATGCACTAATTCGAGGCATGCTGGAATTTTAGTGATGTCAATTTTTATTATTTGTTATTGTTGCTCATTACACGTGTTGCCCTGGGTGCAGCAGTCCACCCAGCCTGGTGCAAAATCGTACCCAACCCCACACGTCCCAGTCTGGCTGTGCCATCTCTATATATTGCCCCCCTGATTTTTATTCATCTACATCAATGAATCTGTTCATGCTGTAACCATCTCTATGTGTGAAGTATGATTAATGAAATTAATTTGTGCATTTTTAATCTGCACTGATGGTGGATAGCAAATAGCTACTTAGCTAACAGCAATACATACTTATCAGGTGTCGGGTTCCAGGTGCATAGAGTACTGTTGAAATAGGTTGCATAGTCCCAACAGTGACATTATTTAACTAATTGACAGAATTGCCAAAGTGGTTGTATTGGGCTCAAGATGGAAAAGCCTGTTTTGCAGATGTGTATTCAAATTCTGTTATTTTCGGAAAAGAAGTGGCCCACTTTGGCCCAAAAAAAGGCCCCCACACTATTAATGTGGCTTTCTTTTCAGGCATTGCCCTATTGACGTATAGGGAAATCTGAACCTGTCTGCATCTCGAGTAGGTTCATCTTTGAAAGAATACGTAAATGTTGTGTTACCAGGCGCGTTGATACTGTTGAAATGGAAGTAAATATTTTCATATGTGGGATACTTGAAATGTTTCATTGTTTTGCACTGAACAGCTTGCCATTAATATTGTTCATTTTTGTGGCATGTCTTCCCAAAAACGAAACTCACTCTGGCACGCTGTGAACACTGGATGAAGGGTCCCATTGTTATTTGTCCTTGAATCCACCGAACTAACAATTTGAAGGACGAAATGTGTCAAAAATCCATAAAGAATTGATAAGATTCACTATATAGATTGTTATTAAATTATTTAATTTTAAACAATGTGCTGTATGTATAGATAAAATAAGCACAAGCACAAGGTAGTTTGAATGATGCGTAACTTGAAAAAGTTGTTTAACTGGTTGTTCACATCCAGCACAAGTCCTCTTAGTAAGACTGTTTGTAAACAGATCTTTAAATGGGATTTTCTCACCATTGGGAATATGTAAAAGTAGAAAGTTGGCACTATTAACATGTTACTAGAAAATATTACAAGACATGCACTGATTTCTATATATGTAATCTATACATTTTATTTCATAAAAATGCAACACAGCTATAAGTAATATCTGTAATATTGCCAACAATAATTCATAAAGATTGTGTTGCTTGTTAATAGTAATATAGGTTTGATGTAATAGGTTTGATGTAATAGTTTATCTAAGCCTGTATTAAAACATAAATATGTGCTTTCCTAGAATTTGTACTAATGTTATTAATTATTGATTCTACTAGTACAATGAAAAAATGGTCACTTCTCTTTTTCATTTGTTGTACTAAAGGTTCTAATTTTAACAGCATATGGAAAGTTGCGTTAGCATTACAATTTCCTCCAGTATCATTAATGAAACCTGGAATGCTATGTTCATGTGTTAGGCTTCCTGAAAGTATTCAGATTGAAACGTTATTACTATTTTTACTTTTAGTTGTAACTTTAGCACTAATGTGTTGTACTTTTAAATGTTTGCCTTTACCTTTTGTTATAAGTGTTGTAAGTTGTATTGGTATATCAATTTCTGGTTAATGGTTTGCATACACTAAACACAGTTTGCTATATACCTTTATACACAGAAAAAGAGAGTGATTAGTGCTACATCCATGTTTACTTAAAATAAGTGTTTATGTGTTTGCACTCTGGTCAAAGCTACATAGCTCATTCCATCTGTAAAAACGTTAGATCCTGTATCTACTAATGCTGCATTCAAACTTAAACCTTGAGATGTATGTATTGTTACTACTATATTGAAAGCTTACTTTCTATTACGGAGATCTGTCTTTCGAAGCGGTTGGTCATCCATCACATAGGGAGAATGGAAACTGAAGACACAATGTAAGCAAAGTTTTAAAATCATTTTTATGCAAGTGAGAATGAAAAGTATGTTGTATGCTACATGATTAATGTTGTGACGGATGACTGTCCAATTTGATGCAAAGAATAGACATCAATGTTTTTTGGGAAAGGGGGTTAGTGGGCCCTCTTTTTTGTTACAGGGGGGCCTGAGCCATGAGAGTGAACACACTGGAAAAAGAACTGGGGGGACTCAGGCTGCCCCTCCCTCTAAACACTTACAAGTGTATTACAGAACACATTTAACAGATTGTGAAATAATTAATCTGTGTTCTCATTCAGTAGATCACCACTTTTTTAGTACAAAACATTTACTTTATTTTCCAAAACCAGGAAGGAAAGATTCTTTGGTTTAAAAAGCACCCTTAGTAGGGATTATTTACATATTTGATCAAACTAGACAACCCATAGGTTTAGTGCCCGTGTTTTTGCATTATATTATACAATCATATAATGTCTCTGCGGTATAACAACAGACAGTGTGAGAGTTAGTATTGAGTGACTGAGAGTGCAGTTCTTATAGTAATACACCTATCAAGTGGACACTTCTTGTGTTTCCAGCAAGGAACATAAACGTGTTGATGTAGTTGTAATGTTCATAAGCTTTCCTCAGGACTGGTATGCAGTTGGGGGCATTGAGTGGTGATTGACTCATCCACACTTTTTCTTGGTTGAACAAATGACTCTGTTTAAATTGCTCTTGTGTTTCGGGTCTGTACTCGTTATACTATCTCTGTTTACTTAAAAATAAACCGTTTTTGTCATGTTTGTGAAAAGAAACAAAAGTTTTGCGTTTGTTGTGGATGTGTGTGTTTATGTTATGACATTGGTGATGACAGGGTACGTTTGGCTATGCTGCCCACTAATGTCATTAAAATAGGTGGAGCTCATCGGGAACGTTTAGTGATGTCAGCATTAGGGGCAGGTGATCTGAATTAGTGCCACAAGGGCACTTGAACTTAGGGTGATGGATCAACAGATATTAGCACAAGATGTGTTTAAGTGCGAAAAACGTGTGTAAGATGCATTGGAATGATTTTTACGAACGATCGATGTATGCCTGAAAATGCATGTCCAATCGATTGGGCCAATCACATTTCTGACCAAACTACTCCTTTAATACAAGGTTCTTTTAATGTACATGCTATAACATTAATACTTTCTGTATTTGTTCAAAATGTTTCTGGGTTATCATAATGAAAATCTCCAGAAATTTAGGGAGTATGTAAAAGTAGACTCACATGCTATGAATACATTAATGTTATTTTAATTTTTGTGTTATCATATAACAGATAATCATTTTTAAAGTATAAACAATATGTATTTAATTTGTATGATAGCCTCCTCATCACCCATTACAGCTGTCCCATACCCCAATGTTAATAAAACCACTTTACAAAAAATTAAAAAAGCAAGAATTTCCATTGCAAAAAGTTAAATTGTGTAATTTGTGTGTACATTATGTTTTAATAAATACCAATGAATGGTTCTTTTAATGTACATGCTATTGCATAAATATTTGTATGTTCGTGTTCAAAATGTATCTGGACATCATAACAAAAATGTCCAGAAATTGAGGAAGCTCGTAAACATTACTTATATAGTATTAATACATGAATGCAGTTATGTTTTTACAATTGAATGTGTTTATTATGGGTGTTTTATTATGTAACTGTGGGGCTTTTAAGTTGTTGTTGCCCTTCTTAATAAAATGATGTATGCATATTTTAAATTCCCTGGAAAGCTTTATTTTATGGTAATTTGCTGAACATTACAATCAATCCATGAGGAATTTTCCCTTGCATATGTAATGACACTGCTTGTGGTATTTCCATGGTGATAAATCCTACTTTCACTTTGGGAATGAGTTCCAGAAATAGAAACTGGAGAATGCATATAGTTTATTTAATTATTTAATTTTACACCATGTGCACTATGTCTAATTAAAATAAGCACAAGGTAGTTTGAATGATCCGTAACTTGAAAACCTTGTGTAACTGGTTGTTCACATCTGGTACAAGTCTTCTTGGAAAGACTGTTTGTAAACAGATCTTTAAATGGGATTTTGTTACCATTGGAAATATGTAAAAGTAGAAAATGTTCATTATTAACATGTTACTGGCAAATATTACAAGACATAACCTGATTTATATATATGTAATCTATACCTTTTATTTCATAAAAATGTAACACAGCTATAAGTAATATCTGGAATATTGCCAACAATAATTCATAACGAATTCATAAATGTGTGTTGCTTGTTGTTAGTAATATAGGTTTGATGTAATAGTTTATCTACATCGGTAAGTATTAAAGCATAAATATGTGCTTTCTCAGAATTTGTACTGTTATTTATTATTGATTATACTAATACAATGAAAACATTGTCACTTCTCTTTTTCATTTGTTGTACAAAAGGTTCTAATTTTGAAAGCATATGGAAAGTTGCATTAGCATAACAATTTACTACAGTATCATTAATGAACCTGGAATGCTATGTTCATGCGCTAGGCTTACTGAAAGTATTTGTTTTTGAAATGTAATTACTATTTTTACTTTTAGTTGCAACTTTAGTACTAATTTGTTGTACTTTTAAAAGTTTGCCTTTACCTTTTGTTATAAGTTTTTTAAGTTGTGTTGGTATAACAATTTCTGGTAAATGGTTTGCATACACTAAACACAGTTTGCTATATACTTTTATACATGGAAAAAGAGAGTGATTTGTGCTACATCCATGTTTATTAAAAATAAGCCTTTATGTGTTTGCACTCTGGTCAAAGCTACATAGCTCACTCCATCTGTAAAAACCTTATATCCTGTATCTACTAATGCTATATTTAAACTTAAACCTTGAGATGTATGTATTGTCACTACATATGCTGGCGATATTGGAAATTGTTTACATATTACATACATGTATTATAAAAGTTGAAAATGAACAGTCACTTGTTTTATTTTTTGAACTTCTTTAATTTAATCAAATTTGATTGCAATATTTCCAATCCCTATGCTGATGTCATGTTTTTCTAAACCCTTTATATAGCCCATTGCTCAATACACTAAGACTTATTTTACACTAACATTTGTTTTTGAAATAACTCCTGCATTTCTACAAACATTTAAACAATTCTTAAGGCCAGCTGTTCTTGGAACGGAATGTTGTAATTCTTGTATTTGTTAACTAGCATTTTCTTGTATATTTTAGTTAACACAGACTGTTCTAGTTTGTCTACTGCTTGTTTTGAAATATGTGTTTTATTTTCTTTACAAATAATTTTACAATTGTATTTATCACAAGCTGCTAAAGTTGACATAATAAATCATGTTTTTTTTCCATTTCTTTACTAATACAAGATATAATTCTTCTGCAGTTATTTTATTTAAACACAAAGGTTAGATTTACCGTTCTTGAAATTTACTTACAGACATTTTTGATATTTTTGTTATTCTTATTTATTTAAGAGTACTGGAATATTCTCTAGCTTCACTTTGATTCATATTTTCAGTTAATTTAATCAATTTAAATAACTATATAGGCTTAAATTGCTGATACTTCCAATGCTTTTTATAATATCTTTCATTTGAATTGTTTTAAACATAGGTTCTCCATTAACTGGTGTTAACTGTTAAATATCAACAAATAGTTGATGTTACCATCAAATATTTAATTGTGATTTCATTTTAAATTGTCTTGCATTTGAAGAAATCTAAATGCAACCATTACAATATGTACCATGCTAACTTCATCAATTATTAAAACTTTCATGCTTTTTAAAAACATTTTGGCCAATCCTTGAGCAGGTTCTACATGTAGTTTTTCCTTTGTAACTTTTGATCATGCTCTACTGGTAACATAAATAGTTTCTGTACTGTTATACCAACTATATTAGAGGTGGCCAGACCAGTACGAGCTGTAATAACACAGCGAAAGGATTATTAAATGTATCATGCACAAATGTTGATGTAGGTCTAATTAAAAACATGTTCCTGCTTCACCACTAATATACAAGAGTGTTTGCTTAAGGTTTACACAGTCGCAAAGATTAATTTCATGTAAACACTTGTGCTCGATGTTACCAACAAGATCATGAAACTTTTTTTGTTGCAAGTTTAATTTAGCAACAAGCTTTTTTTACGGTATCAGTGTGTTTGTTTTGTTCTTAATTTATTTCTAGTGGTTGGACAACAGGATCAATTACATTTAAATTTGAATTTGATGTCTGTTCTTGGGTATATTTTGAGAGTTCTCTTTCTAGCATTTTCTCTTGCTTCATTTCCTCACTAAGCATTTCAAAATAATTCTTTAAAGAATGACATTTAATGTATTTTTTATGTCATAGAAATGCGGCTTCTAAACTATTCCATTGTCTTAGTAATATTGATTCCTCATGCCAAGATTAAAAAAAAGAGCTGAATTAAGCAATGGTAAAACAGCTCTTTTTCTTTCTAATGAAGCAGAGGTTATTTTTTGTTGATGAACTAAACTATGTTTTTTGGGTTTGTTAAGCTGCCACCGCTGTTTAGACTCTAAAAGTATCCTTTTTCAATGTTTTCTTTTACGACTTATTGATAGTTGTAATACTGTAAATTGCATATAGACACACCCTTTTTAAATGGTTATGTCTATCAAGTAGTTACCAGGCTTGCTTTATTTTATTATTTCCTCGCTGTCTGGATTGTTTGCTGTAAACATTTCAATTTCGTGGTCAGGTTTTACAACTTTCATCTGCTTTCTGATAACCCAAGACTAACCTACTCTATATGTACACCTTTACCATAGCGGTGGGTTCCTGTTAGTCTGTTGACTGCTTTGTATGTGCCACATTAACACTGAGAAAGCGTTTGTACTCCTACACTAATCAAAAGGGCTGAGAGTGAATTCTTACTTGTAATTTCTTCCCAAAGATCGTGAAGTTGACATTTTTCTGATTTTGTTATGTATGATGCTATGTATCTACTTACTACCACTGAATTGTCTACCACAAAGTGAATATCATTGTTTGCATTCCACATACTTAAAATTACAGGACAGTAGTCATTGATGTTAATGCTTTCAGAATCTCACTTTAATTCATATGATGTTTTAGGAGTTTTATTTTTAACATGGTGTCCAATAGCGAAATCTGGTAAATAATTACTGTTTCTTCCTGTTCTTTTATGGGGAATGCAAATCGATATCTTTGGGGAAAGCGTTCATTTGATTTGTATGTTCTTTTACAATAAGATATGCATTTGTGATTTTGGAAACATATTACTTTATCGTGTAAATCTGGGCTTTTAGTAGGGTTGGGAATTGGGCACGTAACATACTTTTCAATAAAGTCACTTACTGTTTTTGAACTGTCTTCTCCAAATCGTGGCATACCTACAACCCATCAAACCCCATGCATACGAGCTGCTCCTTGAACTTGATATTCTTTTCTCTAAACGCAAGGTACAACTTTACCTAGTAGTGGGCACTGTGAGTTTAAAATATAGTTTAACATTGCAAAGAAGCGCTGATGAACATCTCTTGATACATTTAGCAGATCAGGTGTACAAAGGTCACGTGGAGTTAAAGAGTTAATGTTACTAAGATGTGCATTTTCTTCTTTTAAAAGGTAAAATAGTTTTTCCCATGCATATTCTGCACAAAATAAAGTGAAAAGCATGTTAGTGGGCCAAAGTTTTGCTACAGTGAAGCATCCTGTGGATCCCTCGCTGAATACCTGCCTAAGGTCTCCTCCCAGGTGGCCAGGGGAGAACAGACATTTCCTGGCCCCAAACCCTGGGACTGGTGTGCTGCGGGAGGGTCATCTGAGTGGAGCCAGGGCCCAGGGTAGTGAGGAGATTCTGTGGGATGAGAAACAGTATTTTCCTCTGACAGGGAGATTCCTACCACTATGCCAGAAGAGGTTATGGGTTATTGTCATTTTAATATCTCACAACCTACTGTTAAATCTAAGGTGGTAAAACCTAAGGTTCTAACACCCAAATCTTTTATACTAAGAGAAAGAATCCTGTTGGTCCCTAAAAGCAAATGTATTCCTCATTACCAAGGGTACACAAGGAGGAATAGCAAAAGTGTTACCTTCTGTACACCATCTTCATCTAATAAAGTTAAAACCTACAGCCCCTCTGTTAAAATTACTAAGGTAATTCAATCTAACCTTAAAAATACACACAAAGTAGAAAAACCTGACTTTCAGAAAGTATACTACATGTCCCAGAATTCCATAGGGACTGCGACGAAGAAGAGGGCTGAAGAAGCATGTAGATGTAGAAGACAGGCAAGTAGGCCTAACAGCCTTTGCAAGGGTCAGGCAATTGACATTAATGGTTTACACCTCAAACCAATTGCCCCACCTATGAGGCATAAAAGGCTGCAGCGGGAGAGGTAAGAAGGAAGGAGTTGGAGCAGGAGCTGGAAGGCTGACAGTAGAAGCTGAAGTTAAAGAGCAGGAGGCTGGCAGTTCATGAGGAAGTGTGATCACTTAAAGTACCCCGGGACGTGGAGACAGCAGATTTCAACTGCAAGTTCTGACATGATCCTGTGTTAACAAACCCTGCCTTGCCGTAGCTGCACTGAGAAAGATGTGCTGAGAGTGAAGGTTTTCCCAGGAGCACCTAGTGGTTGTAATTGCAGAGTCATGATTATGCTGAAACCCAATGCCCATAGCAAAGCCGAGGGACAGAGGAGTGAAGGTGACTCCCAGTTGGCGTGGCTGGAACTTAGACACCCATGCTGCAGAAGGGTGTGGCCCCAAGTGTGCCCATAGCCATAGTAGAAGTGGAATAAGTCAGGAAGGTGAAGAAGCCTGCAACCACAGTATTCCTGCAGCCTGTGAGTGAAGCTTGGCATTCACGTTCACTCCGAAAACCTTGCCAGTAACTGTTGCTAGCTCTAAAGTGGGTTGCATAAGAGTAGAAGCAAGTCAAACTGTTTGTCGATGAGAAGTATTGCTAACACTGGAAATGCATCACACGCCCTTTTAGTAAAAGTCGTAATGCTTGCATAAGAAGAAAATCATCACATTTCACATTGTTGAATTATTAACATTGTCAGAGTGGTCGTGTGTACCTAATTAAAGAGGGAACGCTTGCTAAAACATTCCGAAAACCGTAACGTTGACATTCACAATTGTTAGAAATACTTACAGCATCAAAGAAAGGTTGCGTGTGGCCAATTGTTATTCCCAACAAGAGTTAGAAAGCACCTCTATGATAATACGTTGGAAAACTTGCAGTAATTTAAGGTTAAAGATCTACCTTAAAGAGTGGTCGCATGTGCCTAAATCTGTGTCTCCTTTGAAGACTGAACATTGTAACATTAAGAACAAGTATTCTTTAAACCTAGAAGTTGTTGTACTAGTAACAGGATGAACCAGCATTACCCAAGCCAAGAGGAGAACCATTTCTATAGTGAAGCAAGCCCTGTTTAAATCTATCCACCAGATTTGCAAAATTGTTAAAAGTCCAGTGTCCTCTGATATAAGAGGGACACTGTTACCCGAAGTTTGGAAGTGTGGCAATACAGCTTTAGGGTAGCTACTGGAACCAAGAAGGTGTGAATAAAGATGGGTAAGGGAGCTGGGTGCTTGTAAGAAGAATGAACAAATAGTCTGTAATGCTTAGACTGCTGAAGTTGAGAGAAAGTCAGTCTTGAAGCAGAGGCAGGTTATACTTGAGGCAGTAAGATAGACAGAAGAGGTGAAGAGGCTGCCCTTTTCTTGGAATATGGGAAAGAAAAATGCTGTGCCTACCTGTAGAGGATGAAGAGTCTTGTCTTTAAATGCCTAAAAATCCTGAAGTACAAAGTTAAAGCACATATACCAGAACTGTGGTTGTGTATAATACTGTCATTGGATGTTACATTCAAGTTGGTTAAAGTAGTGGCAGACTGTGGAACAAAGGAGTCTGTTCCTACAGTAACAGTAGTAGAAAGGTGGTTGTCAAGAGGAATGCAACAACCAAAGAAAAAGCACCCTGACAATTATACCAAATACACTGCAGAGGTAACCAACCACTTGTGAAGTTGTAGAAGGAGAAATTCTTAATCTATTATTTGAACTGTGGCAAAACAATCTTGGAAGGAGGATGTCCAGGATTACCATTGGTGCTATTTTCTTGGCTGAAATTGTAAGAGGATCTTTTCAACTGAAAGCTGAAGAACTGTTACCAGTGGACTTTTGCTTGATGAACTTTCGTTTTATTCGGACCCTAAAAGAACTGGATCAATACTTTACATCCAAATACTGGATAAGTGTTTACACTTTTATGTTGCTTATGAATCACGTTGACTGTGTTGTTGTTCAGTGTGAGGGCCAGTTTGTATATTTATTTATCTATTTATTTTATTTATTTAGTGTTTGTTAGGGGCCTATACAACAGAAAAGTGTTTCCAGGCACCAAAAGGCAAGTGGGGAGGGAACAAGGCGAGTAAATAATAGTGGCAAAACAACAAATATACAATTGCGGTCCTACCAGGCCTTGTGACAAGGTATGGACAAGTGCTGGTGGGGTCCCAGGGGGGAAGTACCAAGGGGATCCAGGGGAGGTGGCCACTGGCTAAGTGCTAGGGCAGAGGAATACCAGGTTGGGATGCACAGCCGCCTGACAGGGGGCCCACAAGGGCAGTGCTGAAGGGGGAGGATTCTGGTGTTGACTGGGTAGAGGGCCTGGTAACTGGTGAGATTCATGAAGAACCAGGCCACCAGTCTCAGTGGTAGAGGGGTGATTAGCAGGGGCGGGAAAGAGGTAGAGAAAAGCAGAGATTTGAGAAGTTTCAGGAATTTAAGGAGATCTGGCTCAAGTCTGAGAGGGGCAGGGAGGTTGTTCCAAAGGGAGGCACCAGCTGAAGAGAGAGATCTGTCCCCCATTCTCTGATTGGAGAAGCATTTGACAAGCAGAGAGTTGGAATTGGAAAAGCAGAGGGCTCTAGCAGGGCAGTATTTAGGGGGGAAGGTGGAGATAGCATAGTCCCAGGCCCCAGAAAGCCTGGATGGCGGTCAGACAATCGATGATGAGAGAGGAGGAAGAAGAGGTAGTAGTAGAGGGAAGTTTGAAGGAAAGCTGTGTGTCATCAGCATAACACTGGAAATGGGTAGAGAAGGAGGAGATCAAGTGAGCAGGAGGGCAAGATAGATATTGAAGAGCCACAGTGATAGGATAGAGCACTGGGGGACACCACAGGTAGAGAGTGAGGTGTTGGAGGAGAATAGGCCCAGTTCCAACTGGGAAGTGTGGTTAAGGAGGAAAGAGGTCCACGATTCCGGTGCCCGGTCCGTGATGCCAAGGGTATCACAGAGCCATTTCATGAGGATAGAGTGGTTGACCATGTCAAAGGCAGAAGAGAGATCGAGGAGAATGAGAACAGCAGGAGAGTTAAAGTCAAGATTTGCTAGCATATCTTCATGGGTTTTCAAGACAGCAATTGATGTGCCTCTGGATGCTCAGAATCCAGATTGATGGTCATGGAGGCAACCAACAAGTTCAGTATGAAAGATGAGTTGGGGGGGGACCAACTTCTCCAAGTGTTTGCCGAGGAGGTGGGTGGTGGAGGTAGGGTGATAGTTAGCCAGGCAGTAAGGGGTCAGCAGACAGCTTTTTTAGGAGAGGGCGCACAAGTAACTGCTTGAGGGATAGAGGGACAGAGCCAGTGGCGAAGGAGTAGTTACAGAAGTCAGCAAAGGCTGGGGCAAGAGAGGAGATGTTGTCCTTAATGGTTCTAGGAGAACAGGGGTTCGCCTGTTTGGAAGAAACCTTCATAGAGCGGGCAACTTTAGAGACCTAATCAGGTGCTATGGGCAGGAGGTAGGAAGAGTGTGGGGGGTGGAGGGAGGGTAGCCAAGGGAGGCAGGGGAGCAGGAGTGGATATGGGGGTGGTGTTGAGTGAGGACAGGATGTCTTGAGTTTTAGATGTGAAATGGGAGGCCAAAGCGGTGCAGAGTGTCTGGGAAGGAAGGAGAGAGGTGGAGACTGCATTTGGATTGGAGAGTTCCTTGCAGATTTTGAAAAGTTCATCCATTTGTTAGTGGCTCCAGAGCTGCTGGCTTGGATGTGGGCCCATTTCTTGGAGCAGATAGAGAAACGATACTGCCTTTGGAGCAGGCAACAGACCAGTTTGTCAGAGGATGAAACCGAGGTCATCCACTTCCGTTCAGCAACTCTGAACATATGTTTCAGAGAGCTTAGATTGGAGTTTTACCATCCGTTGTACTTGGAGGCAGGCTTCAGGTGTATCCTCATGACAGGGGTGAGGATATCAAGGGTGTTAGATATGTAGAGGTGAAGATTAACAAGGACAGAGGCGGAGGGAGAGTCAGGAGTAGTGGTTGTAGGGGGATGAAAGTGGAGGCAAAAGCAGCGACTGACACTCGCTTCATCAGTCGAATGACTGCAAAGGAGGCTGGCAGTGTGGGAGGATAATCGGACATAAGCCCCCCAAGTGGAAATAGATGAGGGAGTGGTCAGACGAGAAGAGGGGGTGGTGACCGGGTTAAAGGTAGGGATGTCACCAGTGATGAAGGCATTCAGAGTGTGTCCTGCTGAGTGGGTTGGACCGGAAGGAAGAATAGTAAGAGAGAGAGTCACAGAGGTCATGGAACCGTGAAGTGGCTGAATCAGGTGAGTCGAGGTGGATATTGAAGTCACTGAGGAGGAGGAGGAGCTTGGAAGTAGAGGTCAAGAGGGAGGAGGGGAGGTCAGCCCATTCAGAGAGGAGTAGAGGGATAGGGCCAGGGAGCCTGCAGTTGTCTGCCTTGCATTACCGACCCCTCAAACTATATAAAGTTAAATTTAGATTAACATCTATTCAGTATTGTCTTATTCCTCGAATATTTGCTAAAATGGTTGTAATGCTACTTTCTAAAACCTGATATTTAGCTTAAACTTTCTTAACTAGTGCAGATGCTGTCATATGTTGATAATTGTTTGCTGGTCATGGTATGGGCAACTCCATAACATAGTGTTGACAATTCACTTTCTTAGACTAAGTGAAACATATATTCATGATTCAGTCTAAATCTAGGATCTTTTGATTATATGTGACTTGTTTTATATTCCAACGCTGACATTTGTACTGATCCTGTTGGGAAAAATAGAGCAAAGCATCTTTCTTCTAAGTATTCATTCTATACACTTATTAAAAGTGCCCTCTGCTTGTCCTAGTTTACATAATTCTAAAGACTCTTCTATAGGGGTTTAGAATTTAAAGGGTGGATTGTATGTTTTTCACACAGGTTTCGTCAACTTTGGAGGGAGTTCACCATTTTCAAATTGTGTCTGTCATTTCCATCTTCAAGGTTTAAATTCATATGCTGTTCTATATTACATCATTTTTATTGTTAGCTTGTAACCATGATAAACTTTGGATACTTTGTGTAAACTAGCAAGTTCTTGACAGATGTTTGTACTGTTTGTTGGCACTAATACTAATAATGGGTTTACTATAGCATGACTACACCCAAAAGCCTGACCAATATTATGCATAATTAAAGGTAAATGTACCACTTTGCATTTTACAGCTTTAGTTAATTCATTGGCAGGCCTTTATTCTGACATTGTTTTTAAATGTCTCATTGTTTGAAAAGGATGTATTAATTAAGTAATTATATGTTCATACAAGTTTAAATCATGCAATATTTTGGGAATGAGCTGTGGTTTCATATTATTTACAATTTAACAAGCAGTTTATTTGGTATATATATTTACAATATGTACACATTTTTAAATATTCTTCCTGTGATATTTTTTCTTCAAGAAAAGAATATATTATATGGCCAACCCACATTTTGTTTTATAATAGTTTTTTATTGACACATATATTTGACTTTGTATAGCATGTGCATTTACAACATTCACGCAGAAGTAAAGGATGTTGGGTAATGTCATAGTTGTATATTTCAACTTGTTTATCGTATTGTACAAAGGTTTGCATATTTAGTGGATGTTTTGAGACAATGGGGGTAATTCATAGAAAAATGGCGCACGCGGCTGGCGCACAGTGTGTGCGTGCGTCAGTCTGTGCCAGCCGCGTGCGCCAAAACCGATTTCAGCCCACAGCGTATTCATGGATTTCAACATCCATAACCAGCCGTGGCGCAGAGTGGCGCAGTGACCCTGCAGCAGCGCCTGTTACGCCCCCAACCCAGCCCCGTGCGCCATGAACAGCGCACAAATCCAGTACATGGCGCAAAGGCCAGTGGACAAGCATACAGCCCCCCCAACCACGAAAACGTGTGTAAAACTCCCGCGCACGCCCCAGAATACACGTACCCCGCTCGCGCTAGGCCAATCGTGTGTAAAATGCCCCGCGCACCCCTCGGAATACACGTACCCCGCTCGCGCTAGGCCAATCGCGCGTAAAATTCCCCACGCACACCTCGTAATACACGTACCCCGCTCGCGCTAGGCCAATCGCGTGTGAAATTCCCTGCGCACCCCTCGGAATACACATACCCCGCTCGCGTTAGGCCAATCGCGTGTAAAATTCCCCGCGCACCCCTCGGAATACACATACGCCGCTCGCGCTAGGCCAATTGCGTGTAAAATTCCCCACGCACCCCTCGGAATACACATACCCTGCTTGCGCTAGGCCAATCGCGTGTAAAATTCCCTGCGCACCCCTCGGAATACACATACCTCACTCGCGCTAGGCCAATCGCGTGTGAAATTCCCTGCGCACCTCTCGGAATACACATACCCCGCTCGCGCTAGGCCAATCGCGTATAAAATTCCCCGCGCACCCCTCGGAATACACGTACCCCGCTCGCGAGAGGCCAATCGCGTGTAAAATTCCCCATGCACCCCTCGGAATACACGTACCCCGCTTGCGCTAGGCCAATCGCGTGTAAAATTCCCTGTGCAACCCTCGGAATACACGTACCCCGCTCGCGCTAGGCCAATCGCGTGTAAAATTCCCCGCGCACCCCTCGGAATACACGTACCCCGCTCGCACTAGGCAATCGCATGTAAAATTCCCTGCGCACCCCTCAGAATACACGTACCCAGCTCGCGCTAGGCCAATCGCGTGTAAAATTCCATGCGCACCCCTCGGAATACACGTACCCTGCTCGCGCCAGGTAATATGCATGGAAAAAGTTCCCCCTGTGGTGTGGGCTGCCTGTGGGGCATGGGGAGGGTGGATGGGCTGCCTGTGGGTCATGCCCAGGGTGGATGGGCTGCCTGTGGGGCATGAGGAGGGTGGATGGGGTGGCTGCGTGTATTTGGGGGTTGTGCGGCAAGTATTACCCGCGATTGGCCTAGCGCGAGCGGGGTACGTGTATTTCGGGGTTTCGCTGGAAGTTTCACACGCGATTGGAGCGGGGTATGTGTATTTCGGGGGTTCGCGGGAAGTTTCACACACGATAGGCCCTGTGCGAGTGGGGTACGTGTATTACTGGGCTGCGCATGAAGTTTCACACGCGATTCGAGCGGGGTACGTGTATTTCGGGGGTTCGCGGGAAGTTTCACACACGATAGGCCTGTGCGAGTGGGGTACGTGTATTACTGGGGTGCGCGTGAAGTTTCACACGCGATTTAGCTGTCAGAGCGGGGTACATGTATTACGGGGGTGCGAGGGGAGTCCTACACGTGAATTGGCAGTGTGGGTCCTCCCAGGTGTCCCCTCTACCACCTCCGCAGCCCCTGCAGGCAACCCACACCACAGGGGACTAACCTGCACCCCCACCCATGTCCCCCAGCACCCCCACCCCCCAACATTGAGGGACACCTCCCATCAGGCCCCCACTCATGTCCCCCAGCACCTCCACCCCCCAGCAGTGAGGGGCACCTGCCAGCAGGCCCCCACTCATGTCCCACTCATGTCCCCCAGCACCCCCACCCCCCAACAGTGAGGGGCACCTGCCAGCAGGCCCCCACTCATGTCCCACTCATGTCCCCCAGCACCCCCACCCCCCAGCAGTGAGGGGCACCTGGCAGCAGGCCCCGACTCATGTCCCACTCATGTCCCCCAGCACCCCCACCCCCCAGCAGTGAGGGGCACCTGCCAGCAGGCCCAGACTCATGTCCCCTTGCACCCTCACCCCCCAGCAGTGAGGGGCACCTGGCAGCAGGCCCTGACTCATGTCCCCTGGCACCCCCACCCCCCAGCAGTGAGGGGCACCTGCCAGCAGGCCCGACTCATGTCCCACTCATGTCCCCCAGCACCCCCACCCCCCAGCAGTGAGGGGCACCTGCCAGCAGGCCCTGAATCATGTCCCCTTGCATCCCCACCCACCAGCAGTGAGGGGCACCTGGCAGCAGGCCCCGACTCATGTCCCCTCGCACCCCCACCCCCCAGCAGTGAGGGGCACCTGCGAGCAGGCCCCCACTCATGTCCCCCAGCACCCCCACCCCCCAGCAGTGAGGGGCACCTGCCAGCAGGCCCCGACTCATGTCCCCTTGCACCCCCACTCACCCAGCAGTGACAGGCACCTGCCAGCAGGCCCCGACTCATGCCCCCCCAACACCTCATGACGATCCACAATCATGGCCCTCATGGCCACCCACATCACCCCCCACGCCACCCCAGTCCAAACACACAACCAGGTATTACATCCACCCACAATGAAATCCCCAGCACATGATGCATCCCAAATGGCAAGTATGCACATCAACATATTTCCGTCACACCCACACAATGGGAGCATGTGATGGAGAAAACACACATTGTGACATGCATGAAACCAAAGAGAGAATACCACACATTGAAGTAGCAAATGAAAATGTATTAAACCGAAAAGCAAGGGAATGAAATGAAACACACAGAAATGGAACTAAATAATGAAAAGCTGCATGTCCAAAATATGAACCAAAAATGCATGATAGCAAAATCCAAAGCAATCCAAAAGCACGTGTCCAAAGTGTCAGTCCGGCAAAACAAATCCAAGGTGCAACAACAATAAAAGACCATTGATCCATGGGAAACAAAATAATAAGAAGCCAAATCCATTGTCAAACTATTTACAAAGTACAAATCCAGGGTCCATGTGCCCAATAATTGAAATGAAACCTATAAAAGAAAACCCTACCTAATGAAGAACTATATACAAAAAGGTGCAAAAGCCCCAAAACAAATGAAAACAGAAAGGAAACTTAACACTAAAGTACTATATACAATGGCAGCGGGCAAGTCCTGCGGCTCACTCTGTGATGTTGCGGGCCAGGGCATCATCGAACTCCATGTCGATGTCCTGAGGCTGGACTCTGCCCTGGCCCCGAGGTCTCGCAGGGAGGCACTCATGGCCTGTTCCAACTCCCTGCCAGTTGCCTCGAGGCACTCTGCCCGCCTCAACGCCCGACGCAAGGAGAACTCCGCCCTGACCATGATGAGCCGCGCCTCTTCCGCCTGCCGCCGCTCTGCATCTATCCGCTGGCCCAACCGCTGCCACATGGAAGACACTCCCATTCCTGGGTCCTCCTGCCCTCTGGCCGATGCATGCCCCTCCGATGTTGATGGCCCCGAGCCATCATTGCTCCCACCTAGAGCCTGCTGCTGCTGTCCATGTGCCCTGTCCGATGATGCCTGCACATCCTCCATCAGCTGGTCTCCAGTTGTGGTGTCCACCCCTGCTGGACCGCCGACTCAAGACTGTGGTAGATATGGGATCTCCACCAAGCTGGCTGTGTTGGTCAGGCCAGGTCCACAGAGGGCCCTGGTGGAATCTGGGCCGGAAGAGGGTGTGGAGAACGACTGGCGCATAGTCTCCACAGAGGAGGAGAGGTCCACTAGAGTGCGCGACACATGTAGGAACCCACCGACCAGGGCCCCTCCCAGCAGTGTCACATCGCAACGCTGCTCTTCGTGATGGCGTGCATTCTCCACCCAGGAAGAACGCACGTCATCACGAATGACGCGCGTGCGCAACGCGACATCCACCAGGACGGAACCCATACGGTCGAGGGACCCCTCGCCCGCAGGTAGTGGAGAGGCAGATGACATGGCACTCTCCCCTACCTGCGGACGGGCCTGGGACGGGTCATCCCTGCTGGTGCATGGTGGTGCAGTCACAGGGTCAAGGACAGCGACATGCACAGGCCCCTCCGTGGTGACCTGTGCTGCCTTCTGACCCTGGCCCTGGACTGCACCACTTGCACCAGTGGTACTACCCCCACCAGGCTCCATGTGTGGCTCAGTAGCGGGCTCCACCTCTTCTGTGGAGACCACCAACCTGGATGTCTCCGCACCATCTTCCGCCATTGGAAGCCCCAGTGGGGGCTCACCCAGCCCTTCCGCTGCAGCCGTAGTGGCAGACGCGGCACCAGCCCCCTCGCTCCCGGATGATGGAAATTCCTGGGAGGGTGGCTGGGCCTTGCGTCGCCGCCCGGTCGAGGCATCCACACCGCTTGGCTCCACAGCGCCGTCTCCGCCCTCTTCTTCACTTGACGCTGCGTAGAGGGAGTCATCGAACACAAGCATCAGGGTACAGTACAAAATACCCTAGACAGGAAGCAATAACACATGAGTGGCACTGTCAAATGTCACTTCCATCCTGTCCCTCCACAACACATGGGTGAATGCACGCAACGCACATGCATAAACAGTCCCAGCGCCTGCAATCAACATCAGCATCCATGTACAAGGGCCTCTGTTAACCAAGATGTTGCCTTCAAAGTCACATGCATCCATGGCGTTTCAAAGTCACACACACACTTCTCAGGCGCACACACACATGTGCACCATACATGTACATGACATTAGCACCCATCTCTCACCCCCCCTCCATGTCCAGGAACAGAGACTGCCATGCTTTCATGTGTGCATTCCGCATAGAGCTCCCCATGTTGCATTAAAACACACGCAACACATGAACCATGTGGTTCACACATTACTGGTCTCACATGCATGACCATGATGTCCCTGCACACACACACTCGTACATGGCCTATGTCACACATACAGGCAAGTATCAGACAACCAGCACACTGCAACATGCCCTGTCTCACACAGCAATGCTTGGCCACTTACCGCTCAACTCCGGATGGGTCTGCCTCTGAAGGATCTGGGCATGGAGTGCTGGACATACGCGTTCCAGGACCCTCATCTGGATGTTACTCATGCTGCCCCGGCCCCCCTCCGGGAGGCGCCGGGCCTTTATGAGGGTCCTGGACCTCAAGTCCTCCCAGCGCTTCTTGACGTGCTTGATGTCGCGGGTTGCCACCCTCTCCGCATTGATTGCAACCACTACGTCGTCCCAGATCCTCTCCCATCCTTCCTTGTTGGCACGTGATGTTCCGAAGAGGGCATCATAATGCCCCAGGACATGCTCCACGAGGACACCAACTTCCTTCTGATTGAAGCTGGTGGCCCTCTGCCTCTCTGGCTGGGGGTCACCAGTGGTCTCAGATGGTGTTTGCCCCGACATGGCGACCCCGGAGGCAGGCGTGGGTGGGCAACTGGGTCCTGGGGCTGGGCTGTGGAGCGATGGTATCCCAGTTGGGAATCTTCTGTTCCAGCAGGGGTGGACACAGCAACTGGACCCCTGCAGATGGCTGATGTGCAGGCACCAAATAGCAGGGCACGTGGGCAGCAGGAAGTCAGGCAGCAGAAGATGGCAGGTGGGAGCATGCTCGGGGCTCTGGGGGGCAGGAAAATGGCCTTCAGGGCAGGAGCATGGTCTTCCGTGTGTTTTCGCATGGCCAGCTTGATATGGAGTGATTTGGCACATGAAAAAAGTGCACGTCAGCGGGTAATTCGAGGAAAGGCCATTAGCGCGTAAGCGCGTCAGCACACGTACATGATTTCATTGGACCAAAGGCCCTTAGCGCGTAAGCGCATCTGTGACGTTATGCACGCGGGCGTTCCCCTGGCACGGGTTGAGGGTCCCATGTGGGTTTCCATCGCTCTGTGTTATTCTTGTACACGCAAGGCAGGCGGTGAGTCGCACACGCTATTTTTACCACTGCGGGTGTCCCTGTTTGTCGCGTACCCCTTTTCTTCCGGCCATACTAGCCTGCGTGTTGATCGCGTACGTATTTTTGGGGTTCCTGGCTGCCACAGCATACTGCGTGTGTTTTTTTACATGCACGTGGGCTACAGGGGTTGCTTATCTTTTTTTTTTTATGGGATGACTATGGGGTGCGTGACACGTCACTTCTCCTAGGGGGCCACAGAATGGGACATTCATGTAGCCGTATGTACGTGTTTGTTGTTTGCGCACACTTTTTTTATGCGCAGGGACGCTACCACCTGCCTTCGTGTGGCGGACGTGTTTAGGCCTGTGCGTGTATTTGGCCGTGTGTGGGTTTCCCGTTTTCTATTCCATGAATTTGTGTTGTTCGTGTGGGCATTCCGTGTATTTCCCTGCAGTACTTCCCAGTTACGCCTTCTTTTTCACGCATTGATCCCCATTCCACGCGTTACGCCCTGTGTTCCGCCCACTTTTTGGTGTGTGCGCTAAGGTTGTGCGCTTTCGCTGTTCGCATCGCGCACAGCGTTCAGGATGTTGCAATGACATGTGCGCCCGTGTGCGCCATGCACAGGTTTGCCGCACATCCCCAGAAAAGCAAGCGCAGGGACTTCCATGAATCGCACGCGTGCGCTTCCTTTTTCACGCTTGCGCCTGCTTGCGCTACTTTTTTCGGCGCACGTTTGTTCCTTGAATCGGCCCCAATGTTTAAGGTACTGTTTCCAGTTGTTTCTTGTAAATGTTCTATTCCAAAGTATCGGTTTTGTATGTCCTTACAATATTTAGTAACTTTTGAGCTTTCATACTTTCTTTTAATTTTAAAAGTAATTCTGCTGTTTTTTCAGCAAGTTACATTTTTTAAACTAAATGTCTAAAGGGTGTATTAAGTGCACCAAGCATGGGAGTGTCATCAAATGGCAATGATTTCCAGAAGAACAAGACAATTTATTTCCTAGCAATCCTGTATATTGTCTGATGGAAGGTGGGTCAATCTGTTGCAACAATTCTATTTTGCCTCTATTTTTCCTTTGGCAATATCTAACTTCAAACTTTTTAAAAGGTTTAAAGTGTAATTATTGTACAGCATATGTTTGGATACATGGCCATTGCTATGTCAGTTGAATTCTGTACTCCTATTTGGGTGTACATTGTTTGTTGGACTGTTTTCATCATTAATCGAATCATGAATTTTTCAATGTGTACCTTTAAATGGATGATTTTTTGTAGTAAAATGATATATTGTAGCATTATTTACTGAGTATGTTTATTCTGAAAAGTGATGTTCTGAAGAGGAATTATGTATCCATTGGCCTAACATATTGTGTTTCCTTTTTTAATGGACAATATTTAAACGGAATGGTTTATACTTCTCTAGAAACACTGTCAACTCCTTAAGCATCAACAATGTGTTTAAATAACTTTTTTTGAATTGCAAATGCTTTATCTATTATGTTTTGATTTAATTATGTTAGCCATGTATCTATAAGTGCCTTTGGAACTATTAACTTTTTCAATTAACCTAGTAATAAGTGTTTATATATATATTATTTGCGTTATAAAATGGAAATATATTTGCATGCAAAAAGTGACTTTATTTTGTGCGTCTCTAATGGAATGTTCTGTAGTTTACTCACAGTGTAGAAGTCTTGAATTTGCAAGTGTATCAAAATTTTAAAAAATCTCAGAAATGTACTTACATTATTAAAATTGCTAACTAGAATGATTGCCCTATAGGTATGCAAATTGTAATGTATCAAATGAAAAACTGTAGATGCATTTAATACTCGAATTATGAAACCTATGCATATTGTCTAAATGGTGTATTACATGTGCTACCACAATAAAATATTTAAGTTGCAGTAGTTAATGTTACATGACACAGTACAATGTGTTTGCATTGTTCTCGCCCATGAAAGTCCACTAAATTAATCAGGCAATGGATCCGTCCATCTACAAACACGCATGTCAAATTTGGTGGAATTTCATAAACGTTTTCATGCCCGAAGACATTGCCCAAAAAATATTGTTTTTAGCATTGAGATCTCCTAACAGTTGGTAAAAAATAGTTTTTGAACTCATATATAAAAAATATCAACTTCAGTTTTTGAGGCTTCTGTCATACACTTAGCCCTATCCTCAAACTGGTGCAATCTGTAAACAAACTCAAAATAATCAAAAAGACAGAGCATAAGATTCATGGAATTATTTGCGTGAAAAACGTTGATGTGCGTGCCTTTCTGACTGAAAATCCCTGTTTGAAGTATGGGGAATTTCGGGCAGAAAGGCGCACAAATCTGCGTTTTTCACGCAAATAATTCCATGAATCAGGCAGATAGTAGGTTCATGGGACACCATTTTGCACCTTCTGGATGTAAAATAATCTGAGCCAATAGTACGCTGACAAATCATACCAATCATCATGAAACAAACACAAAACACCAGCAAAATGTATTTTAAGCAACATGTCTGAACAACAAAATGCCCACAAAATGTTCACATGGTAGCTACACAATGGCAGTTGATGACATCATGCAGATGCAAACATGTAATCATGCCTGCGCACCTAAACCACAGAACAAAGAAGAATATGACACACAGGAACACACCACAAAATAAATACTGAGCAGAAAACAAGCTACATACACTCACCTCATGGCACAACATTACTACATTAGGATGAAAAGATCAAAACAACACAACACAAAAATATATGTCACAGATCGACATACTCCTAAAGGATACCGAACACAGAACTGACATACACTCACACAATATAACAAAATGAGTACATGCAGATGGAGACACCAAATACCGAATTATAAAACATTATCCACAGAGGGGCATCCTGAAAATACATACTACACACATGCACACGTCCTCATAACATGTAGAATCATATATACAATTGAATATAACCAAATAAGATGGCAATAAAATAACAAATTACACTTAAAAAATGTTTCATGCAGATTCATCTCAAAGTAAAAAAAAAACATTTAAGTGCAGAAAGAAACAACACAGTTCAATGCACAAGCACATTTCATGCATGAAATACTCTACAGGTACACAATTTCACATGCTTCTAGAACAATCCACACATACAAGAACTGATTTTTTAAACAGAAGCCCAAACCAATATGGATTGGTTAAAGCCTAGCTGGGACAAACTTCACTCATTAAACTAACCAAAACACTTGTTTCTGTTATAAACCCTAAACCTAAAAGATCTATAGCACTTGTGATGCTTCTGTCATAATGGGAAAATCCTTTCATAATTACATAATTAAAAATGAACCCACTGCAATATTTAAAAAGTGTCGAAGTTAAACTAATCCAAACACACCTAAAACCACCATATTGAAAATTCGACTAATATTTTTATAACTCAACTTGAACTATTAAAAATATTAATTACACAACATATTTTATACACAATACTATTACTAAAAACTTTGAAAAGTCACATTACTTGTGCGAAATGAAGAAAATACACATGATTCAACATGTCACACAGAAGGTGTAATGCTATTAAATAAATATAAGGTATGCCACACAGTATTTATACTTGCTGGTGTAAATGCATTAAAACATGGGAAAACTCTGGGGGACCTATAAAACAAAATGGCAAAATAAATATAAACCATGCCATAGAAAAACATTTGGGTCCATGTTGCAAGATCGACTCAAGAATTCTTAATGACTGCTTTGGTAAGATCAGGTCAATGAGGTAGAATATTTACGTGAACATTCACAATGAAGCCACATACCCGTTGAGTTACAAGGTGTCCTTTAATATTATAATGGACGCATAGTCAAAAGTGACTCCCATGTGTGCAGCAGTATAATGGAGGAGCAGCCGCAGGTTCATCCACTCCCTCTGCACTTCTTCTCTTGATTGCACATGCTTTACTCATGCATGCATGCTTGCCAAACATGGGCCGATTAACAAAATTTGCACAAAAAAATGAAGCAAATACGTTTAGCACCAGTTTTGCTGCTTAGCTAATTGGGAATGGAGCAAACAGGCTTAACCCCAATTTGTATTATCTAAACATTTTTCACAAGGCTATACATTAAACAGGCTGTTTTATTTACTATGTTTAATGAGTAGCATGAAAAGAAATGTAGTAAACATATTTCAGTTTATGTTATGCAGCAAACAAGTATTATTTGTTTTTGCCCTTGTGCACACATTTTTAAAGAACACAGATTATGACAAAACCTGTTTGCTCCATTCTGTTGTACCAAAATAATTGCTCACTTTTAGGAACTGGTCATGTGTTCTGCTCTGCCTCAATGTCATTGATCTGTGCAATGACCTGTGTGCCTACCATGAGCAGTGGTTCTAAGACTCATGAGGCAGACACACAGAACAAGTCAAGGGACCACACAGGTGGACAGCATAACCCCATTTTTTTAACAGTCTGACGCTGTTCCCTCCTGTGTGCTTAGCAAATGTATTGCACCCACTTGAAGTGGGAAGTGTCATGGCCACGAATCAAACCACAGTTGTGAGGTGAGATACTTAAGACACAAAAACACAAAAATACCTTGTCATGAAAATAAAATGTCCATATTTCCATCTTGCCATACAGTACGTGTTTTGTTACTGAATCTTAGATCTTAAAGCTGCCTACATTTCTATAGTTAGCCAGCAATGTAATAGGAATATTTGTGTTCATGGCAAATGCACTGTCTTCAACGAGCTGAATAAAAATTAGCATATTTCACCTCTATGTAAACAAACATTTTATAATTGCTTTTATATGGTTTTATTAAGCGATTGGTTGATTTCTGCATTTTTAAATGGAAAACTTGTATTTCATTTTGTTATAATGGAATGTGCAGTGTTTTGTAATGTATTTTATGTTGTGAAGATTATGCCTACAATATGATTAATACAAATACATATAGGTGAGGGCAAAATTATTTTGTCAAATAAAAGTCTTGCAAATGGCTCTCTATTCAAGAAAACATTTACCTAAAAACCATCTGCCTCACCTGCAAATCCCTGAACCACCAGGCCCCACCATATCTCACGGATAAATTTACCCTGAAACAGTCCACCAGAACCACAAGATCCACTAACACATCCTGCCTAGTGGTGCCTAGGTACAATCTAAAAAGAGCTGGCGGAACTAGCTTCCCGGTCCTAGCCGCCCAATTATGGAATACACTTCCACAGGACATTAAAACTAGCCCAACGTTCAAAATATTCAGAAGTCATGTCATCATATGGTTACTGAACAAAGAGTAATGATACCTACCTCACTACGAACACTTGTCCTTACACCTGACACCAAGTCGTACTACTATTCTTTTGTTACGTTGAATCTATCACCTGAAATATGTATATTACTTGTATTACTATCTGTAAGCTGTATATATAACTGCATCTTGTACCCATTCCTCACCCTAAGCGCCAATATACCCCTGGGTCAGGCGTGATATATAAATAAAATAAATAAACAAACAAGGACACACATTTTCTTTAGTCATCAATATCAAGTTTTCTGTCCATTTATATTTTTATAGAGTTACTGAATAAATCTCTTGTTTCTCTACAAATGATTGGAACTCAGTTGCAGAGACAAGGTCAGTGAAAGTTCTACAGAATTCTAATTTGGATTTCAGGTTTTACAAGAGTAAGAAAAGAGGTGGCATCATAGATCGGTAGAGCTTACATGTCTGGGTTAAATGCAGTCTCATCCTCCCACATCCAGTCTTGTTCTTTTCTCCTCAGTCCGATCCAGTAGTCCTCATCCTTAATATCCGGCTTCAAGTTGTTAATGGTGGTCTGTAATTGGAAAGATTATGTTTTGTTAATATGCAATTGCACAATTTCAGATTCAGTTGCGTGTACAACTCCACATTTGATCTTTCGGGAATTGTATTGGACATAAAAACAATCACTAAGTTGCCTTCGCCAAAACAACTTCGATCTTTACGTAAAGTATTTAAGTTTCCAAAAAGACTTCACAAAGAGTATGAAACACAGCAGCTAAAAGTAGCAAAACAAGGTCTTTCAGGAAGGCAGAACATGCCCAAGTCCTCACAGGTCTAAAACCGGTAGAAGCGGGGTGGCAAAAATAAAATGCATAAAGACTTAGAAGTTAAGCAATTTAACTTTTGGAGTGAATGCCAAAGCATAGCAATAACATGCTAGAAACAATTCCATGCTCATCAATTAAAGAATTTATCACTACAGTATTAATTAGGAAGGAAAACCCTTTTCAAGATGGCCCCCATAGAAAGGGAAGCAGCACTTCATACGTAGCCCCTCTTCACTTTTCATTGTGGCCTGCGGGAGGCGAAGAGAAGGAGCGAATGCGGCGGCTGTACCAGGGAGGGTTGGGGGTGAAGAAAAGACACAAAAAAGGGACGAATGGTGGGGGGAAGATGGCAGCGAGGAGAGTCGGCTGTCAGGCGGCTTGGAACGCGGGCTTGTACCGGTGGTTCAAGCCCGCATTCCTAGCCACCTGATTGGCTGGCTCCCCCGCCCAGTGTGCTAATGATGCAATGAATTATACTGTGAAATGTAATTTCAGATTCATTTACTAATAGGTACATATATTTATATGGGTAACTGTACTGTGCTATATCATAATAGGTTTCCATGTGAAATTAATATAATTATGTGTTGCGTGGCATGTCCTGAAAATTAACGCATGCCAGAAATTCTATGAAAAGGCTGGGGTGAGAGGTAAGAAAACAACAAGGGTACAATGTTTAGCATCTTACTGTGGTCAAAGCGCATTCTGAAAGGTAGGAACCCATTCATACACTCTTACTATCTTACTGAATCAGTTCAGTATACATCTGCGTGTGTCATTGGCTGAACATTCACCCGGGTTTCTATGGCTGCCATTGCAAATGTTCTAGGTGATGGTGGCATATCAAAGATGATGACATCAGCATAGAAGTGTAAGAAAGACTTCAGCTCTGCAGTTGCGATGGAACAAAACACCATAATGATAAACAGAAGAAACTCTGTAGTAGTAATGAAAAAGGCTAGAGAAACAAAGTCGCTAAAAGAAGCGGAAATGAATACAGCCTGGAATCAAGACAACGAAACCTAACAAGAAATCCACACGTACTCCCCATTTGCAATACCTTGACGGTGAACCATTTATAGCATGGTTACTACGTGTGTGTCCCAGCAGATGTGTTGGACTACAACTCCCACAATCCTTCAAGGCTGAAATCGCTGGCCAGGATCGATGGGATTTGAAGTCTAAAACATCTGAATGGCCACATTGGGTCTGTGCGCTAACCAAGCACTAAGGCCCTCTGGCGATATCTACCATTTCTCCTGGATGTAATCCTGGAAATCCACTCAATTACAGAAATACTGCCATAGATGTGGTAACAGAGTGTTATTTCAGTGGATCCACGTGAATATGTGTAAATCCTTTTTTTTACTACTTCCGTTCTCCCCATAAGCATGGACGTGAAAAAAATAGGATTATACCTCTACTGTACGAAAGAATGAAATCTAACCATTTTTTTCCCAAATGAAATTGACTTTTTTTGAATATCCACTTCAGATGGTTTCCTTATTCATAACCATTATTAATAAGAGAGTGTGCAACTGAATTAATTGTTAAGTTGGAGCTGTCAATACTGAGCAACAAGGAGGAGAGCATGAATCTGTGCATGGAGTACTTATGTGCAGATTGTTTGGTGCATGTTCTGTGGCAGGAGGGTGTCAGGGCCCATTGAAGCATGCAAGCAATTTATGTACAAATCTCTAAGAAGTGAATTGGTTTAGTAATATGTTCAGCAGGAGAATATGTTTAGGCAGTGTGCAACACAAAGGTACATAACAGGGGCAGGTGTGCTGGGACAGGAGCAGTGTGGTATAGGTTGTAAGGGAGTTCTGGAAAAGAGTGAGATTACAGGTTGTTGGCATGTGTACTTCCCATTTGACCCTCATCCCATCCATTTTCTCTTCCTAAACCTCTTTCTGGTTACCCTAATTCCCCATACCATACAGCATATACCTAACCCTCTGCCCCCATTGGTTGCCTTCAGGTGGCCTGTGTATCAAAGGGGGCATCTGCTGCCAACCAAGGTGAAAGGGTTGTGTACATGTGGCTTCTGTGGTTAGGTTGAGGGTTAGGTCTCACGCGCAGGTGATCCTGTGCAGGTATATGTACACAACAAATCTCCCTCCCTTTATTTAAACATTAACAATCCCAACTTTGTTACTTCTTAATACATTACATAATCTTTGTGTCTAATGGAAGGTACGCTTCTTGCTGATCTCCATCCTCTTCTGCTCTGTGTCTCTCTTATACTCTGTTCCACACATTACATGCATTCACATCTCCGACAAGCACTAATGTTTCTCTTTCACTGCACTGATGTGTTGCATGTCCTTTATGCACACCATATCTTACTAAATCCTGCCCAGGACCACTTACACCTCTTATCCAGCGCCTCACTTTCCATTGATGATCCATCTTTCTCCATTTTCCAAAAACATACAACTTCCTTTGTACTCTCTGACTCTCCTTTGACTAACGCATGTTATTATACCCTCACCAATTGGACAACAAGAGGCATATCAAATTATTGGCAGTTGACCAAATAAAGGCATCCCCAAGAGCAGGGAAAAGAGAACTGGATGGACTTAAGGAAACTGGAAGCAAGATATATTTACAAACTGCAAACCATGGTATCAGGACTAAACGTGGACAATGAATTGGAATTGTTTTATAACATGAATCCGTGGGGTTACTTAAAGTATAAAGTATCTCACATTCCTATGATCAATATGCCATGGTTCCCTATATTGAGATTTAACTGGCACTTTTACTGAAATGTCCTAATACCAGTACTGGCATGATTGTTTGTTACTCTATATCTTTCTAAATAAGAGGAGTCCTAGGCTATCTCTGGGGCTGACTCATGTGTAGCCAGCATTACGCTCTTTTTCAATAGGAGTCGCAGAGTCACTGCAGTGGTGTGGAGTGCAGACTGTACTTGCATTTTGGTCAAATTTTGGCGTCTTTCTACCATTCCTAGGCCAGGAAGGCGGTTCCAGGACTCTTAAGCACCTCGACCCGTGGAGCAGAGCGGAGTCGGTGCAGAGTCACTGGAGTGGTGTGGAGTGCAGACTTTACTTTCATTTTGGTTGAATTTTGGCAAAATCTGAGTCTTTCTACCATTCCTACACCAGGAAGGCAGTTCCAGAACTCTTAAGCAGCTCGAACCGCGGAGCAGAGCGGAGTCAGTGCAGAGTCACTGGAGTCCCTGGAAGTCCCAGAAAGTCAAGGAAGAAGGAACCAGCATTACTGGCAAACAGGCCCTAGGAGCAACTAGACGGGGACAGCGCACACACGCTTAACACAGGTAAAACTCCCCTCAACGCACCCAGCTATTGTAACAAAGAGAAATCGCCGCAACATGGGAACTGCAGGATACTCCTTTGACCCACACGGCATTGCTATCACAAAACCTAACTCAACTCGATTTCCATTGAACCAGGTCTGAAAACTATGTCCAGACACACTGCGGGGCAGTCCACCTAGACTTTAACTGAGTTGTGAACCTGCCAACAACACAATTTAACATTGTGAACGGCCGTGTGGGGACTGCAGGAATCCTTCCTTTGACCCGCACGGCCCGTCTGAAATCCACCTACACCCGAGCCCGGCCAAACAAGGCTCTAAAGCGCATCACTCGACGACAGGTCTACATTGTGCTCGCCCCCTCAAACTACAACACATGATACAACTGTTCTTCCTCAAACAAACTTTAAAGCACAAACCTGCAGAACGTGCCTCAATAGCCTGCCTTGTTCGGTCAACGACCAGGCAGGTATAACTACCTCTCTGTGGTGTTGCCTCGATACAGCATAGGTTACAGTGTGATCTTGATAAGAGCTACGATTGGTCTCGAAACCTGTGCCCATTTGCAAAAATGCTCCCTGATTGGTTAACTAGTCACTATTCAACCCCTCCCTCAGGACACCGAGTTCACTGAAGGGTTGACATACAAGGAAATTACCAATGTGTGACATCTAACCGGCCGCAGACGAGACATCAGACCCAAGCCCGGTTCCAATCTGGCTTAATAAATGCACAGGGAAATGCAGACACTCTCAACCTAACAGCTGGCCCTGAACTGAGCATAAAACAGGATTTCCCTTCCAAAGGACCAATCATAAGCAAGGTTGTCTCACTTACAATGAACGACTCAGTGATAATGCCCCAGGAGGGAACTGTGGATACTGAAATGAAAGTAGGGAACAGAACCCATACAACAACAAAGATAAGTTTCCAATGGTCAATAACCTGCATGATTCACACCCTGACCAAGCTGCTAGCACCAGCAATAAACCAAATGACCATCAGGAGCATGAGCAAATGCCTCCCAAGATGGGTAGCGAGACATCACCACGCAAGGCATGTAAATCGTTTCAATCAGAACCAGACCTCCCCCAGAACAAACTGTAAACATGAAAGAGAAAAACATGACTTTCGCCTCTACCAAAAAACCCTTCGCATGTGTGCCCAAAGGAGTTGAAGATGTCTCCCCTCAATCGAAATTGGAACTGATCCACACTAAACCAACTAACACACAATCAGCTTCAGATGGATCACACTCAGGAGTTTCGCAAAAAGATCGAGCCAGGCTTGCCAAATTAAGATGGAAATCCCTGCATGAACGAAGAACTAAATCAGAACTACATGAGCTTCCGCCACAGATGGCCACAAAACAACGACTGCAAAGACTTTCTCTAGATTTAACTGAGATGGAAGCGCTAATGGAGCTACAAGAGAATAAAAGGAGGGCAACAAGAAACATTCTTGATCAATCTCAAAGGCCCCATGAAGATACTCTCCACGATCCGACACACCCGCAGGTATACCCTATAATGAGTACGCTGTTTCAAAATGGAATACCTAATCCACCACAGACACAGCCTCCTGAGCACATGAACAATGGTGGACCTCCAGAACATGTTAATTGTGGTGTCTACATAAGCTATGAAACTGCAAGAAGCGCAAGTGGAGGCCGCCCAAGACCAAGCAACAATATTGGCATCAATATACTCTAAGCAGAAAATCCACAAAGTCCTGATGATCAAAATTGAAGCCCGGATCCAAGCAGAGGCCTAAGTCAGTGCAGCGTGGCAACAAAGACTAGCCGACATAGCACGAAAGGACAGGGCAGAAAAAGTTCACATCACGGAGGACCTCCATGAACTCATGCATGCAAACATGACCAATGCAAAAGTACCCCAACGTAAGCAACACGGTCATCAGACCCTACACCCCCCCTCCAAAAATATGGTGACACAAACGGCACATCCGGAACCCCAATCGAATAAGACCAATAACGTGAACCCTACAGCCAGGACAGCCCCAGACATTGTGGAAGAACTTTTAATTGACTTAACCTCCGACCCGAACATCCCAAAAGGTAACCAGCACCACCAAAGCCCTTGTCCGGCCCTTAAATTGCGCTTAAAAATAAAGACTCATATAGCATCTTTGACCAAACACGCCCGCATCTGCAAGCTAATCCGGTGCTACCGAAACCAAAGAAGCAAATTAAAAAACAACAAAAGGGCGCCAGGGCTTTTCTCCGAAATTTAACCATACCACCAACCCAACATACAAAAACCCCCCGTACGGCCCCACAAAATAAGGAAAACAACCTTATGGAAACACCCAAAGAAGGACAGAGCAAATCAAAACCAAGCCAACAAACAAAGATCACCCTGGAAAAACAATCAGACAAAATAGATGCAGCCACAATGGAACTACTAATGAATCTATCTACTTACTCGAAGGTCGATTATGGACTAAATGAACAAGAGGATTCACAGTTAAATGAGTCCTCTCAAGTAATAATAGATTATCATGAACAAACACACTCAGAGCAACAGTCTGCAACAAATCCCAATGGTGACAACTCCGCTGACCGTGACAGTACTAGACCCATGACTGGTATGAATTTGGATGGAACTGCCATATCGGAGACCCCACTAGACAACAAAATTGCCCGTGAATCAGCTCCTGCATCACTGAAACTACCACAATTCAAAGACCCTAGAAAGCAACATGCTCGGAACGGGATAAAGCTGGAAAAAGTGGGCAGATGCGACGATATCCTGATCCTCAACAGAACAAACACCTTACAACTGTTACATGTGATGCCCGAGCTAAGAACAGTAACAACAAAAGATATTCAATTAATTGAGTTCATAGATCCAAACAGACTGGATCGCATTTGGATTAAATGTACCACCAGCAAGACACTACATCTGATTGTATCTCATACAGATGACTTCCGTGCTTTGGGATTCCATATTAAAGTTACAGAACTGAATATTGACTCGAAATATGACGTATTCAAGAGCACCACAGATGACATGAGAAACACAACAATGTACTCATCAATAAGCACATGTGAAAGTGCCTATTCAGAAAGCAGAAAATCTATTTCTAGAAAAAAGATATCGAGTTGCTACACTCGAGACTATCGACAAGATAAATCATATTCTCAGAAGGATAGATAACCTTTTTGGAGGGAGATGAGCAATTCATGAACAACAACAAACTCTAGCTTTCACGGAAATCATTAGAAGGGAACCTCCCAAGCTAATAGCACACTGACTATATGCTCATTGAACACGTATATCGAGCTAGCAGACCAGATCTAACAAACGCTGACCTGATATATCTACAAGAGACATGGCTACAACAAAAAACGGTGTGTGATGGTTTCACTACATATTTGAACCTGGCCATCTGCGGACATAAAGGACGGCCATCCGCAGGATTACTTATCTTAATTAAGATGGGTGCGCAATTGAAAGTAATTGAAAGCCAGAACATTAATCAATGGATTCAAATAGCAATACTGCTGCAAGATCTGACACCCAGCAACGCCAACCACCAGAGTCCTACAAGTCGCCGGAAACAGTACTTGCGAATCCTAAATACATACTGGAATCCCCCAAAAATTTGAGATGAAATTTTCATCCACTCATTTCTAACAGCAATGGACGAAGCTGCAATCAAATATCCAGGCATCGCCTTCATTATATGCGGCGACCTGAATATTCATTTCTACTGCAGAGATGGCCAAGAGCTCGACAAACACAGGTTAGAACAGCGTGCCCAAAGATGGTCTAAAGAGATGCGCTACAGAAATATGAAACGGCTTGACGCCATTGACGACACCACCAAGATCCCGACTATGACCTGGTCACGCGGGAATAGTACGGGGATCATTGGTTATATATATCGATCAAGTTCTGATACAATGCACCAACAACATCTACATAGAGGATAGCGATCACTGTATTTTGATCAGAACACGGTCTACCACAAGACAGAATCCAGTCCGGGTTAAAAATACCGGACCTAGAAACAAACATGGCTGCTATGAGGTTGAAATTGACCCAAGATCAAACAAAGCAACTTCCTGCTATCTTCATGAACACAGATGGCAGACAAAGGTAAACTAAACTACGAATGGATAATACACAACTTTCAACAGGGACCAGCACCCATGAAAACCCAGAAAAAACGTTCATTGGCATACTTACAGCCATATAATAGCTTCAAGGAAGAAAGCTATAAGGAAGCAGTTAAAACAAATAAAAAAAGAACCTCTGCCGGGGAAACAAATGAAGATCAAACAAGCCAAATAAAAATATAAAAACTGGCTAAAAACTGCAAAGATGACTCTTGAACAGAATGATGCTGAGATCATGTTGAGAGCAATGGGTGCAAGGAACACCAGAGACCTATGGAAATTGCTAAACCAACAAACATCTGCAAGTGATAATATGATCTCCGAAGTCTCAGAAGCTAGTTGGACAATCCACTTCCAACAACTATATAAAAAAAGGCTGTACATGAGAACGGAGGAGACATTAATTGTTCATGGTAATTTGTCACTTGATTGGGCTCCACCAGACATAAATGATGCCATACACAAACTAAACGTGTCACGAGCGCCTGGGCCAAATGGGTTATCTAATTCCATCATACAAAAGAACCCTGACATATGGGCAGACTTGTTCAGACAACTATTGGAATTGATAAACAGAACAAATCAAATACCATGTTCATGGCCAAAATCTATCTTAATTCCAATTTACAAGCACAGACCGACAGAGAACCCTCTAAATTATCGGCCAATTGCGCTCTTGGATCCCCTGGGGAAAATATTTGCAAATATCCTGCTCTCCAAATTAAACATCTGGGCATTAAAAGAAAAGGGAAAAGTCATAAGGCAAACAGGGTTTGTCAAGCAAGTCGGGACCAACACAAACCTCTTCATTCTCAACCTGCTTAAACATGAAACAATAAGATCAAAAACCCAGACGTATGCCGCATTCATCAACTTACATCTTGCTTTTGACAAAATTAACAGAAATATGTTATGGGCCAAGCTGACGAAGTGGGGCTGTCCAAGAAACATCATCGAACCCATAAAACTTCTATATTCTAACACCGAAGTTCAGATACAGTTGAGCAAGACCGGCCTCCACGCCCTATGCCATGTTTTTATTGGAACGCATCCAATAAAAACATGGCATAGGTTGAAACAAGGCTGCCCGCTCGCCACAGCCTTGTACAACGTATTCACTTCAGATTTTGAAGAAACAGTGACTTCTGACTTAATAAACCCACCGAAATTATATTCTACACCAGTTACATCGATTCTCTATGCTGACGACATTGTCATTTTTGCCAAAACTCCAAAAGATCGACAAACAGCACTGAACAACATCCATGTGTACATGGATACCAACGAATTGGAAATAAATGTAAAGAAAACCAAAGTCATGACCCTATCCCGCTCCTTGGGTCCAACGGCTAAAATGTCGTCCTTTTTCTTGAATAAAGAAAAAATCAACTAAGTTCAGACCATCAAGTACTTGGGGGATTGGATCAACAAATCCCAAGGTGAGCAACCTTGGTCAGACCACCTGAAAACCAAAGCACGCACCTTAGCATGACAAGGTTTGATAGTACATAAAAAATGCGGGAAATACTCACTGAAACCTATCATCTTGTTTTATAAACAGAAAGTGACACCCATTTTGACATACGGTGGCGAGACTATGATTAACATACAGGCGGATATATGGGACAAATTAGAGAGAATCTTCTGGACAAAGGCTTTAACGCTTCTGAACTCCGTGCCATCTTCACGCATTAGATTCAAACTCGGTTTACAATCCCTCCAATCCATCATAAGATGGAAACAACTTGATCTGCTTAGGAAATTGATCAATAGTGACCGGATCCCGGCCTAGGACATCCTGCGACCAAATCCAGGTAATATCAATGCCACAGCATTGAATAAATGGAAAGATTTCATCAATGTCCAGTGAATAGAAAGTGACATATCCATGGATACTCTGATTAATAGACCACAACGAGCAAAACTCCAAATCGCAAGACTGGACTGGATAACGACACAGAAGGAAAAGTATCAGTATAAACTAACGTTGAACTGTACAGGCGATGTGAGCGACTTGAACGAATTGCAACCTTGCCTTAATTTCTTTCCAGACCGTGTGATCCGTGATCTCTTTATGCGACTCAGATTTAATATACTTCCGACCCAGGAAATCCTTGGGATACGAAACCAACCCACAAACGGCAAACAATCTACGAACCGCGTACAGAACTGTAGATTCTGTAAACAAATGGAAACCACCGAAACCCTCCAGCATATCTTGGTACAATGTCCAGCACTTGCAGATACACGCTTTGCAATCGCTCAACTATATCTGAAAACAACCAAAATACTGGACCCTGAGGAGCGCTGATCGCTCATACTAACTGGCAATAACAAAACGATGATAACAGCAGTTATATGTTTTTGGTTGGACATCCAATCACAAGTAATGACTTGATACATTTTGTCATCCTTCTTCTGGTAATAATGAATGTAGAAGTTTTATTCTTGATTTCATGAATTTGAGAAATGTACAAATGTAAGGTTTAAAGATATAAACCATGTGCATTTTAAATAAAAAAAATAAAAAAATAGGAGGTGCCCCACGGGTACTATATTAACTACTTTTAAAGTTGGTCATACCCAACATATTGTATATTTTTCATTCATTGACAATGTCAGTATAAAATTACATGAATTACGAAAATAAATTAATTTACCTCTACTGGACATTGCATGTAACTAACGTGCCACTTTGGGAATATGTTAGTGCTAATGCTGAGTTAATTACTTGCATTAGCTATGTAACATTGACAAGACTCAATAAGTCATTGGACACAACCTTCTGACCAGAGGGACAATGTACACCCACTTTTCGGAATACGTCACACGGTAGGCGGTAAGGGTTTACTGGTACCGGTAAGGGCCTTACTACGAGGTCCCTTTGCGGGTCCTCCCTTAACGCCTGGTTTTTCCAGGCGTTAAGGACAGGACCCGCAAAGGGACCTCGGAGCTAATTACGGTACCGCAATTTGCGGTACCATAATTAGCACCTTCCCCATTCCCATTATGCCCTATGGGGCAAAAAAGGGAATGGGGAAGGGCCTTGGTGAATGGGGAATTACCGCCCCCGCTCACCTTGGAGTAGGGCGGTAATTCCGCCATCCACCAAGGCAGACTCTTTACGGTACCGGCGGCAACCATGACGCTAATAGCGCCATGGTTACCGCCTACCGTGTAATGAGGCCCAATGACCTGTGGGACAACATACTTTGCACTATTTGAAATACATTGCCCTAACAGGCTTAGTAGCACCTATTGACCAACAGTATGCATTGCTGTAATGGCCCACTTCAGAGTTAAATAGCAGAACTGCTAACCCAAATAATGTGTTTATATCAGGAGAATTGATATTTGTCTACGAAAATAATAAAATATATCTGTCTAAGCCTTAATAAGTAAAGGTACAGCATGTAATTAAAGGGATGAACGTTCAGTGACGTCAACGTTGTTTACACATAATGTCAGACGCAAATACGTCATGATGTTATGTGAGGATTTGGCTTAAATGTAAGGTTAACATGGCGCCGCAACACACACGCAGGACGCTGCCACTTAGATGAATTGCCGACCGCAGCAATATGCAATTGTGCATTTAAATATAGAATGGTACGGTTTAATTTAACATAGCAAACAATGGGGTGAGTAGAATTATAGATAACCTAAACATTTAAATCACAGATGGTACTGGGTTGCAACCCACCTACCCATCTGCTACTTTAACAGTTACATAAGATAAAATAATGTTTTCTTAATATGACATACAGACAATGGTCAATGAGATGAAGTATCAGTAAATAACAAAGGACAATAAGACACAAATCCAACCCTACTGTAAGTAAAAATTGAATGTTTGAACAGCGCCAGCTATTGTGAAGAATACACTAAGAGATCCATCCTTTTTAATTACTAGGATACAAGGTACCAGGATCAAATTACACGTCAGTCAACAAGTGAGTGAACAATGGAAGGATATATGTAGCTGAGCTTCTCACTATAAAAGTTTAGAATACTGTGTCATGATTCACGGATGCTTGTCAATGAGCAACATAGAAATTGAATGGTTTTAGTAATTGTCCCTGCCCTTCTTTGGCTCCCTGCCTTTTCTACCTTGTTCTAGATCAACAGGAAACATCACTTAAGAATCGCCTTGACAAAGCCTTAGTGGCAAACCTCATGGCCATGTAGTTGGCGTCAGTACTTAAGGAATTGTCCATTGAATTTGATTGGTTTTGGTTCGTATTGATCCAACCATTGTATTTGATTTTGAGGATTAGGCATCGATCACAGAATGATCTAATAATGGCTTAGATTTCTTAGGAAAAAACCACTGTATTTGCTTGGTTTTGATGTGTGTAGATCCAACCATTGTATTTGCTCTTGTGAATTAGGCATTGATTACACAATGATTTAATTTTATTACTATATTGTTTGGTCCTGCGGATTAGGCTTTGATTACATAATTAATTAATAAGGATTTGTGATTGTCTTCAATAACTTCAATACAGTGACACTTGAAGTCTAGTACGTTTTCAAAACACACATTTTAATGAAAAGGCCTTATGATACATCCTGTGAAGTAACAAGATATATCAATTGTAATAATAATACATTCCTGTGAAATCACAGAAAACGTTCACAAATCATTACCAGCGTTGGTCTCATGGTACAGGATATGGGTAGGAGCATGCGCAGAAGGGAAATTCGTTTTCTACATTAATCTTAACTAGAGTGGAATGGTAGTATTTCCAGTGTTTCAGCACACCACTGATTAATACTTTAGCAAGGCACGGGACTCAAAGGTCCAACAATCCACATGCACAGCGGTATACCCTTTACTACCTTCACATATAATCTCACACGTATCTTTTCTCCCTCTCGTATGCAATGACCTTTTGCCCCATATTTTCTGATCAGTGTATCTCTTTTGCTGGTTTGTTTCTTTCTCACTCTCTCATCCAATTCTTCACTGGCCGTATTATGCCATCTGAATTTCCTTCCCTCCTTAAGCATCCAGTTTATATTCAGGGAAGTGCACAGTAAACACCTTCCTATCATCTCAAAAGTCAACACCTCTGTCATGCTACGAGGGGTGGCCCAATATGAAAACAGAAAACATGTCAATTCTTTCTTGAAATCCCATTCATTATGTACACACATTTGCACAAATTCCTTCATTCTTCAGCTGAATCGCACTATCATTCCATTATTCTATGGATGATATAAAGATGTACACCAGTGTCTTATGTTGTGATCAGTAACAAAATAATTAATCTAACAAGACTTGAATTGCATGCCATCGTCAGATACAATATCCTCCGGCACACCTTCACTCGCAAAAATCTTTTCCAAACATTTGATCATGTTTTGCGTATTCACTTCTCTCATGGGCTACACTATTAGCCATTTTGAGTAATAGTTCATGGCACACACAAGATAGCTACAATATTCCTGCAAGACTTGAAATGGACCTGTAATGTCAATAGCAATTATGTTCCATGCTCCTTCAGGTAGGCTCACATATATCATTGGACTGTTCCTTGTGGCCATTAACTTATCACTCCTTTCACACAGTACACATTCCTACACACATCTCTTAACATTCATGTCCATTCTAAGCCACCAAACTTCTGCCCTCAATCTCCTTCTGGTTCTAATATCCCTCATGTGCCAGTGTGATCAATTTAATTCTCAACAAAGAAGGTGGCACCAACAATAAGCCCCTCATTAGACATCCATTTTGTACACTTATCTCCTCTGCAACCTTCCACATGTCACTTAAATCACCCCGTAATGCTCTCTCTGCAGGTTACCCCTATATACAATAATCTGTTGCTCTTCTTAGCACCTCATCTGTGTCTGCTGCCTCTTTCCATTCCTCTCTAGAGACAGCACTTCTCCTCAACCAGGTAATTTCTGCGAAACACTCCTCAATGTCTTATAGGCCAGAGGGGCTGCTGGTTATTTGTAAGTTAGAGGTTGGGGAAGCACTATTGTCCCAGAGATTGGGCAAGGCCCCAGGGCCGGACCTGATCCCAATTGATTTCTACCATGACGAGCCGGCAATTTGGATCCTGATGTTGATGAGAACTTTTAATGCAGTTATTAGGTCCGGCTTGATGCCCTATACCTAGTTGGAGGCTATGATTGTTACAATTTACAAAAAGGGAGGCAAGGAGCGTCCTGAAAATGATCGCCCGATCTCCCTATTGGACAGTGTTGGCAAGACATTTGGCAAGATTCTGCAAATTAAGCTCCAGAAGTGGGCAGATGAGACAGATGTCATCTCTAATGCTCAGGCGGGGTGTAGAGCAGGCAGAGGGACAGTGGATGGATCACTGCCTTTTATTGTTCCTGCTTATAGAGAAATATACTGAACTCTGTAGAATTAAACTGTACGTCCAGGGACATCATTTCACAAAAATGCCAGGGGTAGCGGAAGTGACATCACATGACCCTTGACCTCTGATGACATCACAGGAAGTGATGTAATTTGACCCCACCCCGAAGTGACATCACGGGAGCGATGGAACATGATCATTTACCCCTTGACAAAACAGGAAGTGACATCACATAGCATTGTTTCTAAGTACACTATGAAAAATATGGTTACAATGTTACAGTAACGTGATATGCATTTCATACAAGGATGGATAACCATATGTATCGGCAGAAGAAAACATGCTATAACTGCAACTTGTGAAAATTAAAATACATAGGGCCTCATTACAACCCAGGCGTTAAGGGCCGTCGGCGCCGTTAACCCTTAACGCCTGATTACCATTTTAATGCCTGCTTTTAGCAGCCGTTAAAATGCAAGGCGCTAACCCGCCTTGGTGCTAATTACGGTGCCGTAATTAGCACCTTCCCCACTCCCATTATGCCCTATGGGGCAAAAATGGGAATGGGGAAGGGTAAATGGGGAATGGGGATTTACCGCCCCACTCACCTTGGAATGGGGCGGTAAATCCGCCATCCACCATGGTGTAAACATAGTAGGGAACTTACCGCCTGGGTTGTAATGAGGCCCATAGTCCGAAATGGATGCTTAATCTACTCTAAATGCATTTTGGAGGATTTTGTCTGCATTGTGAATTTGAGGTGTTTAAGAACAGACTAAATCAGTGACTCACCCCCTGAAGTGTGCTTGAAATAAACCTTTAATAAGTCTAGCAATTATTGTATGGAATTCCAGAAAGACAAATAGCTCAAATAGCCACATGACATTGGCCACAGCCCAGGAGCTTTGATTTGTAAAAAAAAAAAAAGGTTGTGTACGTCATCTTTATTGATTTTAAGCTGGCGTTCAATTCGGTTTCTTGGGGTAAACTGTGGTAGGTTTTGGAGAAGAGGAATGTTCCCCAGCCCCTATTGGATGCTATTAAGCTTCTTTATGCTAATTCCAGTGCAAAAGTCAGGTATGGGATTGGAGGTGAACACAGAAACTCTTTTATTGTTAAAAGAGGAGTTTGCCAAGGCTGCGTCCTGGTGCCCCTTCTTTTTGTTCTATTTATCCAAGAAATTGTTGACACATTAGAAGTAAGTGCAATGGACCCCCTAGAATTGGTGTAACGCGATGGTCATGCTTATTCTTCACGGATGATGCTGCAATCCTTGCTACTACTCCAAAGGGTCTTGCAGCAGCCTTGGATATATTTGTGAAGAATTGTGATACCCTTGGCTTGGCTGTTAATGTCTCAAAGACAAAGGTGATGGTATTTAAACCACCTTTACCAAGTCACATAATTTGAGGGTATCGGTTAACGGCCAAGCCCTAGAACAGGTCAAACATTTTGACTACTCTGGGATAAGGTTTAATGAGGCGTCAAGTTGGACAGACCAAGCGGTAAAAGCCAGGCGAACCTAGTCTAAATACGGGTGTGGAATTTCCTCCTTCTTTCGGAGCAGGGGAAGTGGGGCGATTTCACCGGCTATAGAATTGTACAGGAGCCAGGCTCTTCCGGCCACAATGTATGGCACTGAGGTTTGGGGGTATGCTGTTACCAAGGGGCTGTCTGTGAGTGAGAACATGTTTTTCAAGAATGTATTGTTGCTACCAAAGAATGCCCCTACCTCCCTGCTTCTTTTGGATTTGCAAGCCTTGCCCGTGGCTGACCAAATATCTTTAAGACCAGCTCTATATTGGCTCTGGCTGTGGGCATCTCCAGACCTGTTGCCCTATAGGGAGGCAGTAGTGGAATTTTGTTACCTAAATGGGGCTGGTAACTGTGGTTGGGTGTGGCATGTTAGATCCCTTTAGTCGAGATTGAACGCTAGTCAAATGTGGTCTTCTCCAAGGGATTGTTGTGCATCCTCGAAACATGTTTTGAAACTACTGGCCAAGGCTAATTCCAAAGAAAAGTTGGAGTCCTTGGCAATAGCATTAAAGAATGGGCCGGAGATTTGCTGCATCAACTTGCTGGGTAATTGCCTTAATGTCTTCGATATGATTCACCCCCCATACGAACGCTCTATCTTTGTACGGTTTAGACTTGGCTTTTTGCCTGTTGCAAGCCATATATCTTCCTGGTCTCATTTTAATTCTGGGGTTTGTCCGCTTTGTAATGAATCGCTGGTGCATTTCACTTTAATATGCCCAGTTCTACTGCAGCTGCAGAAAAGATATGTGCGACCTCTCCTGCTTCAGATTCATATAAGAACCACTGGTGAGGCAATGACATTTTTATTCCGCTCGGTGGACTGGAAGGTGGTCTATTCCATAGCTAAGTATGTCCACCGTGCGTGGCTCCTGCGCTTGAGATTACTGAGTAGTGGGAATCCCAGTAATAGTGGCCCATGAGGGGCTGCGGGTATTCTCCCCCCACTGCATGCTCTATGACTGTTAAGCTATATTGAATAGTTGGGGCTATGAGTATACTCTCCCCTAGTATTCTCTTAAGTGATTTGGGATCTTTTGGATTTCATGAATTTTATGATTCTTATGCACTCTACTGCTTTTTATCCCCAGCCACTTATCATTCCTTGTGGTTTATGTTGATTTTATGTTAGTGATTCTTATTCTTTCATGTATTTTATTGTGATGTATTGGTGATGTGTGTTAATGGTCAATCCGAATAAAGCACTTGAAATTGATTGAAATAGAAATTGAACCTCTCCAGGACCACATTCCTCTTCTCAGCAAACCTCTCTTCAAATGGTGCCATCCATATCACGTATAAATTCTTGTCTTCCTCATCTTGATGTGCAGGTAAGTGCTTCATCATCCTCACCTCTTATATACCTATCGCAGTCTTCAACAGTGATCATTTCTTAGATGCCCTTAACACTTCGTTGTCCTGAGCATCTAGATATGCCTCGGAAATCTCCTCTGATAGTTCCAATTTCATGCTGGGATTACCAGGCACACTCAGGAATGGTGGTGATATTGCCGCTGTCAAGTTCATCATTTCTGTTATTTCCACCCTGGATGCATTTCCTTCTTCCATCGCCTCAGCTTGAATTCCTTTTTATGTATTTGTCTCTGTTTCATTAGGAGATGCTCCACTTTAACCTCCCCACTTTCTGCACTCTTACTGTGCTCTATTCTTCCCAGCTCACTCTCTGTCTTCCTCCCCTGTCTCCTTTCAACTGTTTTTACAACTACACATCTATATTTTGCATTGCATTTGTGTGCTTTTTGGTCATTTCGATTCTAGGTGTGTTTCTACAACTCCACACCCTCATTTTGCATTGCATTTGTGTGCTTTTTGGTTATTTGGATCCTAGGTGTGTTTTTGCAACTCTACACCCCCAATGTTGTTCTAAAGTGTTTCTATTGCATCTGTTTGCTTTTTCAGCTACTGCCACCTGATGAGTTTGTGCTTGTGCTGTGCAGTCTCTCCTTCTATCCTCCTTCCTTATCTCTCCGCCATCCCTATGGCACTCACCATCTCGCCTGTCTATTCGAACTGCTTTACTATCAACTATTCTCCTTCTCTCACAAAGTCTGGAAGGAAAAGATAAAAAAAAACACCTCCTGATCACTAACCCTGGTCTACCCATTGCTAACACCTATGTCAGCGCAACTTCCAGACAGATTTTTACCGATATCCTCTTTTCTGTCCCCTCTTCAGATCTCTGGACTCCTCATCTTATTCCTACCCTCTCTCTCCTTTCTTTTCCTCACCAATTAATGGTGCCACCACATGGGAAGTACCCTTGGCAGGCTTCTCATCATCCAGGTGTATCCTTAATGTCTATTGCAATGGCACTATAATGTCTCAGGGTCCCCAACCCAGCCTCCTACTCTTTGACCATCATCCCTCATCAATTTCCTTCCTGCACCTGTTACTCATTCTTCCTCTCTCTCTGTCCCTCCTCCTCACCCTCCGATTGGTGTACCATGCACCTGTACCCCTCATCGGAAAACCTTTAAAGGCAGTGACCTGCATCATATAGCCACGCTTAAAGCTCGCTCTGCTATCAAACACTCTGCTGATATCTGTCTCCTCCTCGAATACCTTGACCTCAATATACTCGCTCTTACTGAGACGTGGTTCAATGCCAGCTCAGTCACTGCATCTGACTCCCTTCTCTCTGATGGCTACAAGATCATATCTAAGCCTCGCCCTAACCGTGCTGGTGGTGGGGTTGCCCTGATCTTCCCTGAGTGGGTCTCTTCTTCCCTCGTACCCACCCAGCCATACTCCTCCTTCGAGAGCCTGTTCTGCAGGCTGGTCATATCTCTCCTACCTCCTCCCTGACCATTGCCAGGCTTTCAGAATGGGCTGATTTCTCCTCCTCTCTCCTGTAATCTTCCTCTAAACTCCTTCTACTGGGTGTCTTCAACATCCATCTTGACTTCTCAATCACAGTGTCCACTCTCTTCCATGATCTCTGCACCTCACTCTCCCTATCCATGCTCCCCTCTTGTCCTACCCACTTGGCAGGACATACTCCCGATGACCTTTAGCTACACTGATCTTCTGCTCTCCTCCCCTCTCATCAGCCCACTGTCCTGGTCAGACCACTCCCTTCTCTCACCTCACCTGGGTCCTCTCAGCCCACCTCCCCCAGCAATGCCAACCTTGTTCGCGATCACATACCCGATGAAATGAGTGTCAGTTGTTGCCTTCACATTCACCTTCAAACCCCCCTCCACTCCCACTGCAGACTCTACCTTTGACTCCGCTCTCAGCAACCTCCACTCGCCATCACTAACACTCTCAACATTCTTTCTCCAGTGATGAGGATCTGACTGAAACATGCCACCAAGAGTAACACTTGGTACGACTCTGATCTAGCAGCCCTGAAGAGCAAATGCAGAGCTGCAGAATGGAAGTGGTAGACCTCAAGCTCATCCTCTGACAAACCGGCATCTCGCCTTCTTCAAAGGCAATATGGTCCCTCCATTCCTTCCAAGAGGAGGGTCCACATCCAGGGTCACATCTCTGGAGCATCCAACAACATGGCTGAACTCTTTAAAATCTGCAAAGAATCAACTCTTCCCTCCCAGGCCTTCTGCACTGCACTGGCCACCCACTTCACTGAAAAAACTCAGGACATTCTGAACACTCTTTCTTCCTCCCATTATCCCTCCCCTCCTTCCATCCCCCTGCCATCCCTGGCCTCCCATGCTCGCTCAGCCTTTCTCCCCTCCTTCTCTCCTATCACATCGGATGAGGTCAATAGAGTTGTCCACTCTATGAAGGTCTCACACTGTTCTCATTCTACTTGATCTCTCCTCTGCATTGGACATGGTTAACCACTCCATCCTCATAAAATGGCTCCATGATACCCTTGGTATCTCGGAGCAGGCACTGGACTGGCTGACTTCCTTGCTCACTGACCGTCCCTCTCAGGTTATCCTGGGCTTTTTCTCCTCTGCCACCTCTATCTCCACCTGTGGCCTTCCCCAGGGCTTCAACCTTTCACCCTGGCTCTTTAACATCTCTCTCGCTCTGCTTGCTTACCTTATTTCCATTTTCTTTCCAGTCCTGGTGTGCCTCTAATGATCTCTGCCTCAATGCCAGCAAGACTGTGATCCTTCCGATAGGGACCCCTGCTCCCTCTTTCCTCCCTTCACTTTGACCACCCTCTATGGGCTCTCCCCTTTCTCCTTCATCTGAAGCCAGAAACCTTGGAGTCATTTTCGACTCCTCTCTCTATTTCCTCCCTCCAGGCTCGGGCTGGCCTATAGGGCAACAGACCCATGGCCAAACCAAAAACACAAAATGCTGGTGTGGGCCAGTTGTCTAGGTCAAGGTGGGCCACTTTTTTGGCCAATGTGGGCCAGTTTGATGAGTAGACGGGGTTAGAGAGTGGGTTCTAGAAAATGAACACTCCTGTGCTGAGCTCTGTGTATTTTTAGGCTGTTTTCAATTGTTCTTTGCAAGGTCACAGGGAGTAAGAGGCAAACCCATTGCCTCTTATGGAAAAATAGCATACAAGTCCTGGTTACCTTGCAATTAGATGAAATTTGTTTGACCCTTGTTAATAAAAAGGGTCTCACGCAGATTGCTGTGTCTTATTGTGTGATTTTATTGTCCATGTTAGTCTAGAAAGGGTGGTCAGCCGACACATGTTTCAACCCCGGAGGGTCTTTAGCAAGGCAGGTGTGGTTAGGTAGGTCTATGGGAAGTGTTCCCAAGTAATTCAAGATGGCCGGTTGGCAGAATTTTCTAGCAGTCTTCGATGGAAGTCCTAAGGCTGGGGGCAAACCCGCTCAGGAAGGCTCTTGTCACACGCAAATAAATAACTACTTATATGGTGATTAAGATGGACCATATGTATTCCCTTGACGACAATATCACACATTCATGGATCTAAGAAAATTGGAATCACTGGGTTCCCTTGTTGAATATCAGCAGTACCGTGTAGGGAACAGGAGGGAGCATGTTCTATACAATCATGAGGTACCCCTATAATCCTATAGTCATGGATTTAGGGTTGGTATGGCTTTTCAGTTATCATATGCACACTTGTAAGTGTCCCATATATTTGTGACGAGAGCCTCATTTGGGCTTTGCAATTGCAGGCTGTATATATGGTTCATATTCAGTCCGGTTTACTTGCGTTGAATATTTAAAAGCAAAGATGTCTTTGATAGGAAAGAAATGAGGATTATCTGCAACAGCATTAGTAATCATGTTAATCCATATTATACCAATCATGATGGGTGTGATAACATAATGGATATGTAGGAATATATATCACCTGCTGTATAATCAGCATTGTAAAGAAATGGGCATATGTTAGTAGCGTTTGACGTATAGTCCTCTTTCTATTACTATGGGAGCACTATGCATGAATACAAAGAGGCGTCCACTCTTTGTGTTTACGGTTCCTTAACGGGTTGGAGACTGAGTACGTCGGACTCGAGGAGGACACACAGAGCTGTGTGGATAACGTACGTAAGCGAATTGATGCGAGGCGCCATAACAAGGACGGGGGGCTCAGCCTTGGATTATGCAAACTTCTTGTCTAATTCAAAGGAGGACACATCGCCGCATGCTGGGTGGGTGTCATTTGTCCTCCATCCCATTTTGGAAAGATACCATTAGTACAGACGCGACCCGTAATGAGTTATTTACTGGGTTTTCGCGTTGGTGGCGTGGTTTCCACGCGGACTGTGATTGCGAATTGGTGGTACCTTTAAGAGGTACCCAGCATGAAGAGTTGACCGTTCTGGCCAATATTGTGCCACAACAGATTGTGGCTAGGGAAGGTTTTCCCGGAATTGGTGATCTGTAGTATGTTTTGACAGTATACACAGCACGGAGGCACTTTGACAATTTCCTCATCTCTCTTTTTTCAGAGATCCAAAACCAAATTTACTTAGTTTATGGAGAAATCAAACATTTTGTCCTGAAGACCGATATTGCATTGGAACTGCCCACCCGTTGGTCATCCAGAAGGGGGGTGAGTGTATATGGGCTGAGATACTTACCTTGATTGCCTAGTGTTTACATTCAGCTGGCCCCAGGGTATTATATATGGACCCTCTTTTTGTTCTCAGGATCTCTAGCTCCTTGGATCCAGAGTTATAGGTCACATGTCTGTTATGGGAAGTGAAGAAGAAAAAACACATGACTCAGAGTAAATTTGGCAGTATGTCCATTTATGTGAGTATCTTTAGTTTCTTGGTCTATTTTTGGAGACCTTTTTACAATCATTGGTCAGTTAGCAAATTAGTTCCTTTTTATGTTATTATTCACAGGATCTAGTCTAATTGAATATTAGATACCTGTTGAAGGATTGACTCCTTTACATCCATTCACATCCCCCAAGCTGGTACCCGGGGGTGAGTATGGTGTTATGCATTTATTGTTTAGAAATTCTATGTTGACAGTAATAGTTATTGTTTGAAGCAATGGGGATGACACACAACCCTGATAGGTTTTATTGTCTGTATGTTTTTTTAGATTTCAATATGGCTTACTCCAGTTCATGAGTGAGGCAGGACAACTCGACTGAGCCTCATGTCCTGAGGAAGGTCTTAAAAAGGAAAGGACAAGATTGTTTGTCCAAAGAGACCGAAACACGTGTCGACGACCACACAAACTGTTTGAAAATCATAAAACAAACTGTATATGACATTCTCAATAAGGACAAGGTCAGAGGGAATAGAAGTTGAATAATGATCTGTGAATATTGGTGCAGCATTAGATTGTGACTACACTGTACATAGTTGGCCATTATGGTTTTATGTACAGAGGTCTGAATGAAGGATTGAGAGTTTTGATGCCTGAGTACTTGCGGTCCTCTTTGCCACTGTGGCAGGGTGTCGGACATGCTCCCCAGGCAGGAGGACTTGCGGTCGTCTTTGCCACTGTGGCAGGGTGTCGGCCATGCTCCCCAGGCAGGAGGACTTGCGGTCCTCTTTGCCACTGTGGCAGGGTGTCGGCCACACTCCCCAGGCAGGAGGACTTGCAGTCCTCTTTGTGACCCACTTGTTAGCAGAGCAGTTGCACATGGTGGTCTTCCCAAGGCAGCAGGAGGCCTTTCGCTACTTTTCATGACATGCTCAAGGATTTAATGTCCTTGTTTCTATCACTGATGAATGCATGTTGACGTTTCACTAGTCCAAAGACAGTGGACACTGCAGGCTTGTCACTCTCGTTTACTTTGTTCGGTGATCGCGATATGGAGAGCTCTGTCGGCAGGCGTGCCTAACCATGCAGCCACATGGTTTTCTGTCGTGTGATGTGCGCGAGTGGTGCAACAGTGGTGAGCGCTATAGCTCAGAAAGGCTGTGTGCCACGGGTGTCCACTTTACACACTTGATCTTCTTTTCCTTTCTTGGAGATTCTGATTTCAAATGCTCACCAAACTGCGGTTTAAAAGCAGGGGGGTGAGGGAGGGTGCTTTGGTGAAATGTTTGACACTGGATTGAGAGCTCATGCATCCTGGATGTATCAGGGTGTGCTAGAGGGAACAGTCACGGGCATACTTTATTACAGCACTTTATTGCACCATCACAGCCGAGGTTAATTCTGTTGAACGTGTGGGCACCGCGCACTTCACCGCACACGCGGCCTGGCATCACCAGAGGGCCTTCTTATCTCGCAGCTCATGATGACTGAGCATTTACAAATTCACTTTTCCCCACACTTCAAACTCACTGCCAGCTGGCCTGGGACATTCGGAGGCAATCAGTTACGGCCACGGCAGAGTGGGCAGATGGCGCTTCCCATCTTATGTCTACAGCGCTGTCATGGAACTCTTCATTTTTTTCATGCGCCGACGTGGAGCCCTTCATTATTTACCACCAGAGGCTGGGTTCTCACAGCAGGAGAGCGTTTCTGTTTCCCGTCCGGCCGTGGAGAAGTTATCCTCCTTTTAAACTCTGCTTTCGGAGCACAGCATAATTCCCAGCTCGGTGGCCTGGGATCAGGAACGTCATTTCACCGAAATGCCAGGGGTAGCGAAAGTGACATCACATGACCCTTGACCCCCGATGACATCACAGGAAGTGATTTCATTTGACCCTACCCCCAAAATGATATCGCGGGAAGCGATGGAACACGACCTTTCACCCGTTGACAAAACAGGAAGTGGCATCACAGCATTGTACACTACGAAAAATATGGTTACTTTATCACTATAATATGATGTACCTTTCATACCTGAATGGATCGCCATATGTATCGTTAAGATCAGTGTGTATAGGCCCATATTACCAAATGACTGTGATTGCAAGCAGATGTCCATGACCAAATGATAATGATTTGTTATTAAATAACACTTAAGCTTAAGCGCTTTACATAGAAGAAATATACACCCAATATCACCCAACCTGTGTTGGCACCCATTTATCGATCTCAGAAGGATGAAAGGCTGAGTTGAGGCGTTTGAGAACAGACTAAATCAGTGACTCAGCCCCTGAAGTGTGCCTGAAATAAAACTTTAATGAGTCTAGCAATTATTGTATAGAATTCCAGAAAGACACATTTTTTGGCATTCCTATTCTTTATTTAGGTTCAGTGCTGAAAGTGTTAAACTTGTGGCCCTCATGTTCTTATTTTTCTTCTTTTTTCAAGGGGCTTGAACAAGAAAGCCAGCCACTCCAGAATTAAAGCGCCACATGGTGCTGGCCGTAGACCAGGAGCTTGCATTGCAAAACAAAAACAAAAAAAACAAAACAACAAAAAATCTTTTTTTTTAGAGGTCGCAGGGGAGACCACAGAGGTCGCAAGGGAGACCTCAGAGGTCGCACTTGCGACCTCTGGCAACCCCCAAATGACGTCCCTGCCTGGGATCATAGTGCCGACGTGGAGCGCTTCATTCTATCACCACCAGAGGCCTGGGATCTGCAGGGGCCATCTCAGTTTTATTCACGCTCCGACGTGGAGATGCTGCACAATGCACCACTGATGGGCCTGGGAACTGGAGGGCGGGCTGCTGGCACAGCAACTCTGGGGAGGGCGGGCAGCCTCTTTATTCTTAACGTGGCAGGTCTAGGGCATACTGCATGGCACCAGCATGGTGCTTCGCACACAACACAGGAGTCAGCTCTTGGTTCGACTGACGAGCAGGAAGCGGCTTGTCTCTTTTATTCCACTTGGTCACATGGTTAGCACCATGTGACCATGATACAGTTCCTGGGAACTACCATGCTCCCCAGGAGGGGTAACATGCAACACTCCTCCTTTTTCATAACAACAAACAAATACCAAACCACAGCATAATGCACACACTAACACCAGAACTGTAGATCCCACTAGCTTTCACACACTTAGGGCCCAGGTTACCCACGGGTTGACGGCCCGAATTGGTGGGCTACTGGTGACACGTCAACACTCCACATACAAGCACACCCTTGTGGCCACGCCCTCTTTCCATCGCGGCTGCGGCCGCATCAGCTGCACCGGTAGTTGTCACACAGCCGACCTCACAAGTGATGAAGGGTCCAGCACATTGACGGTTGCCGGGACCACTCAGACTTATGGTTGTTGCAGGGCAGGACCCTGATAGGCCATGGGGACACAGCCTGTGTACCGGGCGGCCCAGATGAGCGGGACCTGGAGGACCATGATCACACGGTGTGGGCCTGAAATTAGAGGCAGAGTCGGCAGTTCCATTGTTGGAGTCTGCAGCCATTGAGGCATGTGCATGCAGGAGCTTTCTGTATTAGTTTTGGTCATGACAGGGCAATACACTTTAGGAGGGTCCCACATAACATCTGATGGCCTAACATATATTTACCTCCAATAAAAACTTGCTTCAGTAATTTGTCTGCCAAAGTGATACCTTCACTTGATTTACCCTATGACTGACTACAAACCAACTTCCCTACCTTGGGAAACCGAAAGAGTGATGTGGCTGTCAGTCATAATTTCACTTAAATGTACCCCCAGGACTGTCTATAAATCACCTTGCCTACCACTGGAAACTGGAAAAGTGGCTTGGCTGGTAAATTCATACATTCACTTAAATTTGTCTGAAGACACACCTTTATTTGTTCGCAAATCTTGAGCATTTGTTAGTACAGTGTATTGTATGAAAGGTTCATATTGAATGAATAATGCCCACAGTGACAGGCTGGATCAGGTAGCAATGTTCTGGGGCCCAAGTCATTGACCTGAGAGAAATGAGGGCTACAAAGCCAGGCCCCAGTGACATTATAACCTGACCAGTGCTTAATTTGTAGAAAAAAAGTGCCAGTGCCCAAAAAATATTGGCCCCATAATGCTGGGCGTGGTGCCGCCCGCAGTGCCGGCGCGGCACCGCCCGCAGTGCGGGCACGCGGCCCAGCCCAGTTCAGTGCTAGACCTAGATCGGCCCACCACTGGCCCACCACCAGCCCATCACACTGCTGCTGCTCCATGTCACATGTTTGGCACTGCGGCAACTGCTGGCACAGGCTAGTAGTGGGATGGATGGGGAAGGGCACACCTCCTCATGGGAACTCGTTGAGCTCTCATTACCATTAAACTTTGCACTGGAATTGCCTGCAAGTGTTTGTTTCAAGCAGTCTTCTGAGAGTTAATGACTTAAAATTGGAGTTGTAAACACGCTACTGGTATAGTAAAAATGTCTTACCATGCAGTTCCTTCAGCATTTCCATTTATAAACACACTGCATGTCTTTCACTGAAGTCCTGATTAAAACAAACATTGGCAAAGCCAACATTTCTGGCTTGTGCATAGGTTCTAAGCTTTTGCCAGTCAGTGCTATTAGATACCAAGGTACCATTTTGCACCTGGCTGCTACCAACAAATGGCTGTGCCTAAGTGCCTTTCCCAGGCCTACACAAAATCCCAAACTGTTGTCATTGCCAATGCTTGTTTTTGTTAGGTGCAGGAGCACCGTGGCGTGCTCCCTTCTTTGTGTCAGCAGCATTTGTGTACTCTTGCACACCTAGCACCCCCACCCAACCCTTATGGCCTTGTCTCTTGTCACTCCGTGTTTGCAGGCACCGCCTTGAGCAGTACGTGTCCTTGCATTAGTTCCTTGCACTAAATTCCTGTTATGAACCAGCATTGCCAAAAGTTAACCGCTGGGGTTTAAATGTACAATCTGCAGGTTATGTACAGATCACTGCAGCATGGCACACAGTCTACTTAGCTGTCTCTCTGGAATTAGTCTATAGTTTGCAGGCCACATACATCTGCAGCAGTTGCATGAACCTGCCAAGCTATCATCCAGGGATTGAACCCGATCACCAGCAGGCTAATCAGAGATCTCTGCTCAGGCATGCTAACATCCTGAGCTATTTTACAGGGATAAGAACCTATGACAATCAGGCTAAATCCAAATCTCTACAGCAGGTGCATTAACCTTCTTAGCTATTTTACTGGAATTGTCTTTTGACCTGCAGGTTACACAAATATGGCAGCCGTAACTACTGACATGGAGGACATGGAGGCTGCCCCCTCACTACTATTGCAACAGAGAATTTACAGTGCCCACCCATTAGGACAAGTAGACTTAGGAAGGGCAAAAACTCAACCCGGGCCGTGTTTTGGGGCAACCTTTTATTTACATAGGCTGCACTCCTTTCAAAGGTTCCTTAATTATACAGGCCACGTCACACACTCCTTAGGTTATGCTCATAAATATTGCGTGTACTCATTAGGCCCCTAGCCTGTCACAGGAAGACTCCACAAGTTTGGGAGGTTCGGGATTTATAGTTGTGATGCACATGTGTGCCTATTTTTCGGCAGTTTGACTCCGTGATCCCTCCCAAGGTGTAGACCTGAAAGAAGGCTCTAGTTGTATAATGTTCGTCTCTTGGTGATTGCGTGAACAGGTTCCAAGCCCTGCCTGCGGGTTCATTCATCCATCACCCCAAACAGAAAGGATACTCTGCATTATTTCGTTACATTAAAATAAAATGCGACGTGCTGAGACAAATAATCTTTCACTGCAGGGTAAACAAACATAGCAAATTATCTATTGATTATTTTGTCATGGCAGCTCTTCTTTTCACGTGTTGCTTGGAAACCTTTAGTCGTGCAGTAGGCTACTTAATCTCTTACTTGATTGTCTCTGAGCCCTCCATTTGACAGATGCAGTCTTCAGCAGACATATAGGGCCTGATTGGCAGAGTGGTTTCCTATGGGATTATGCCGTTATAAAACACTTGTGTGAATCATGCCCATAGTGTATTGTGTGGCATTACATAGGAAAGCCAATTGTCCGATGAAAAGACAGAAGGCCTTTGGGGTCGGTAAGAACTCTTGTGAATTGCACATGATCCGTGATCTCTCTTAAACTGACGTCTTATCCGACAAAAATCTGAATGGAGGCAGTGATTCTAATCCTCGGTTCAAATTCCATTTCTGCCAACTTGACATTTCAAGACTGCAGCAACTAACATGCTACTCCGTGGATTGCTATGGCAGTACTAGCTTTTTAATTATTCACTGACGTTAAACGTAGTTCCCAAAATCAGTATCACCAATAATATCCGACCAAGGCTGCCACGGGGGCGGGGTGCTTCACGCTTACCCTTATTGCGGGGCCGGGCGGTGGCCGCACTGGCTATGGGATCTGCATCATCAATGATGATGCAGATGATCCCATACTAGCCAGTGCCGTCGGCCCGCTTGCATTACCTCACGGCCAGCTGCCACTGAGTAGGGCCAGATCCTGCCCTGTGGAGCGGCGGGGGCCATGGGGCGGCAGTGGCACACACACGAGAAGCTGCATGCATAATTTGCACGCCACACCGGCGGCCGCGGTGAAAGTTGTGAGGCAGCGGGGGGGTGGCACCATTATTATGGCATGCGCCGCCCGCGGCCCGCCACCGTGGATGTCACGATAACTCATGTTCATTTCACGGCGGCAGTGGCGGGTGGACGCACGCATTAATAATGTAAGCTGGCCCGAACTACAAAAGAAAGTTAACTTAAGTAAAGAATACAGTACTACAAAAGAAAGTTAAGTAAAAGATACTTACCGACTGTGTTGTTCAGCAAGCGCTGGCCCCTGAGGAACTCAAGTTAGTAGGCACGGGCGGCCGCACACTGAACTGAACCAACCGCCCGTGATGGGCAGGCTCGCAGTCACGAGTCTCATGCCACGCCTTAAGCTCGTGAAATGAAGGTGGCCTGCCTCTGCAACAACAGACCCACGTGACTCACCCACCCCCACACACTCACGTCATCATGTCATTTCACTGGCAGACTGGCTGGAGCCTGGAGGCAACAACAGCCAATGAAAACTGTACATTCTGTGTTACTATACAGAATGTATCAAATAGTAACAACATAATGTTGGCTTTAATTGGCTGTTGTTGTTGCTGTGCTGTAGGCCCTGCCAGCCAGGAGCCAGCAATGGCCTGCAACTGCAAGGAGAGCAGCAGAATGATTTATGATCATGGAAACTAGTTAAAATTGGAACAAACAAAGGAATTACACGTACGCTAGCCGCCCAATGATGTTCCGGTCCCCAAAAAAGAGTTCCGGTGTTCCCCACCGGCTAACACCGGCACAAATTAAGCACTGAACCTGATCCATTCTTCCAACGCAATGGAAGACAGGCTCATGGTGAAGCCCATCTTTCATTTCCATGACCGAAGAGGGGTATTAGGGGAGAACCGGAAAGGGCGGGACAAAGAGTAGCTAAGTTGGTGACGATTCGTGGATGGCGGCAGAGTGAACTTAACCTCTGATCATGCCAAGGTTCATAAATTGAGTCTCATGAATTTGGGTAAATTACTGTTATTTAAAGCCTTCTAAGACAGCAAGCATTGTGGTAGCAATCGCCATATAAAACACAACAATCAGAATAGTTTGAAATGAACAGAAGTATAGGAATGCCGGTTGCCAGAAGTGGAAGAGGGCTTATGAAGAAGAACTTTGACGAACATCTAGTCATGGAGCAGAGTACTAATGGCATCATACAAGGTCCTGGAAATGCTTTATATGGCACATTGTAGGAACTAAAAAAAGCGCCTTCCATTTGTTATGCCTGCCCGTTTTTATGACTTACAAATTGAGTGTTCCAAACATACACTGTGCGCTCATCAAGATGCAATCTGTTCCATTTTATGATTAAGAGTGAGCATCTTTTTCCATCACAAGGGAGAGAGGCACAAAAGTCAAGGGGAAGCAATGATGCGTTGAGCATAGAATACTGACCAATAGTCTACACAGTTCAAGGCCATCTACCACGACTGGATCCCAAGGGCTGTTTCATTGTCACAACCCTGAGCCATAAGCTTCCGCGTCCCAAACGGGATGTTGTTGTACACCACTAACTGCCACGCTCCTAGACCAACATGTACATGTTAGTAAATACCTGGAAACCAATTGCAAATTCTTACCAGGTTTTCCTTATCTTTTATCATGATGAGGTGGGCCTCCTGACAAGTACAAAATTGCTTAGACTTTTCCCATACATGTTTCTCAGTCGAAAAATAGTAACAGAGACTGTGAGCGTGGTTCGGCACCCATCCTTCGGGGCACACGTCTGAAGTTTGTCCTGCAGAGACAAAAAGATATCCAGTCATCCAGGAGGTCTTGCACATTTCAGGATATCCAGAACAATAGCAATCTAAATCGTGTGAGAAGGGGGATCGTTGTCACGCCTGCCTTGCCATTTAGCTTGCGTCTTCTTGACCCGGGCACTTCTACATTTCAAGATGCTGCCCCCAAGATAAGAACTAGTGAGATTTTACCTTCCCAGATGTGGTCAGGATCTGGAAAGGATCAGAAGCACAGGCTTTTCCCCTGATTGTGTTGGTGTGGAGTGCGGGGAGGCACAGCTTACTGATACATTCTTCTTACCAGCAGGGTACTCTTTTCCATGCCGGCCACTCTGCATGGGTAGTTGTACATGGGGCAGGGTGCATTTGTAGGCCCCAATGACTAACTACAATCCATCTTACCTAAACTACGCATGGCCTGTAGATAGGGTGTGGCCACAGTGGGAATAGATATCAGCCCTAGAGTGTTCTGGGCTAGCATCCCAGAAGTGCCTTACAGCAGTAGAGCATGTGTCTTTGACATCAATGGGAGGAGTGGGAGGGTAGGAGAACTCCACGTTTAATGGAAATGTGGCATATAGTACTATTTGTAATATCATTTTTCTACACTATAGATGTACCCTTGCACCGTCTCATATTAAGCTTTTGTGAAAGACATTAGGGCACATTGCATTCCCCCTTCCTCCAGGACATAGGGCCTCATTGCACCTTCTCCCACAGTCTCACCGTTCTCACCCTACTCAATTAAAGGAATCATGTCACATGACCCGTAATCCCCCTCATCACCTGCCTATAGTGGTTATTGTTGCTCCTGATGATATGATAATACAGCTTCACCCACAAAAGGGCTCAATTCACATAATCCCCAAACCCCAGCATGTCATGAGTGTCCCTGATTCCCACCAAGCGCCTTCCAGTCTTCACCTGACCCCTTCTTAGTTCCCAAAGTGCCCCTCCTGGTTCTGACAATGGCTCCCTCATTGTTTGACTTACCAGGTGTTACTGGTTCTACTTTTCCGCCGAGCGGCTGCTGGGATAGTGGTTGTGCCAAATGTTTGCTAGCTGCCAATGGTGGATTTTCACATGGTACTGGGGAGCGAAAGTAGATATGAGTTAGAATTTAGGACAGGGCTATTATCAGCTTTAAGACATAGAAAAAATCTGGGCAGTGCTCTCTCTGTCAGATGGTTCTTTTCTCCTCTACTGTCACGCATCACTAGTGGCCAAGCATCGCCGAGCGAGGACTCAGAGCAGCTGCAGTCCTCCACATCATTCTCTTCAAGAACCCTGAAGTCTGTTGATGTTAGAAGCCTATCTATTGTAACAGAAGTCAAACACCACCTCATGCCTCATAGCCATCAGGCATGGCCTTCAGGGCACCCATCTTTGGAGCGTTGGACTAGCAATTTACACAAATTGGTAGTTAAAAATCCAAACATTTTCCTTCTGCCACTCTAAATATGTGTTGCTCCTAATGTCTTCAAATGGAAAGGTTATGTTGGTCCAGATTTAATTTACCAAAAGACTCTCAATATATAACACACCAGCAGTAAGAGGGCACTGACTTGGATCCATTCCCACCTGTAACCCTGTCTGTAATCTTCAAAGACCATGTACGAGGACATGGCTCGCAGTCTTTGACACTCCAAATGTTTTGGACTAAAGCTCCTGTTAGCCTTAAAGGCAGCAACATCAATGGTGAGGAATCGTGGGAGCTACACTTCCAACCATCTGGGGACCCACGAGTAGACGACCTGGAGCAAGGGTATGCACTTTTACCCAAAATTTTAAAAATACAGATTTCCAAATATTTTTATTAAATAAATGCTCTTTCAGCTGCATGCGTTCCCTTTACCAACTGCAGATTATAAGACTTTTTCAGATTGGCCAGCATTTCCTATTTCATTGTCCCCGCTCTCCAACATTTCGCACTTTAAATGGTATCATGTTTTTTTGACAAGCCGGCAGATAATTTGATATAATGTACTGTAAATGGTAGTGTATAGCACCCTTCTGCCACTATTGGTGGCCTCGCTGAGCTTGGCTCTGTAAGAAAAAGGGGAAAAGGGGATCATTAGCGGGACAGTAAGAGAGGCAGATGTGAAGCCTATGGTATTGATGGACGCAAGAAGTACCTGGTTGCTGTGTGCCAATTTGCTTTCTATGGGTCTAGGGAGAATCTTGGGACTATATTATCCTTAGGGAAGAGCTCAAGATCTGATAGACTGCAGACCTTTGAGTCTGGTTAACCGCTGAAGTGGGAGATTTTCATAGGCTAAAGAGGCACGCTTAGTCATGGTTTAGTGAGTCGTGGTGTACTAATGGCTAGGCCTGTGGTGGCTGTCTGTGAAGGACACCACCTTGATAGAAAGTGTAGGTGGTTGGCGATCTTAGGGGAGTCGTTTAGTTAGGGGAAGGGGGGTAGACCATACGAGGCAAAAACAACTTGCAACCCTGCACTCCCACCACAGATGGTTCTCATTTCACTAGCTCATATTGCCTCTGTCTCTCTCCATCTCTCTCTTGCTCTGTCTCTTTCAACAAAACAAGCATCTGACAGATGTGGGAAAGGGGCAGTCTGGAAACTTCACTCAGTAAGCATACGCTACTTGCTAAGAGATATGGAGTCTAGCACCTTTGGTTCAGAGAAAGGGCTGTTTGAAATTGTAACGCTGCAGCCACCTACAACCTCATTGATAGTTGGCAGGCTGAGAGGTGCCTCAAACCTCACTCTAATGTGCTCAGGTGCGGTGAACAGTGACATGATAGGAATACTGCCCACCAAGGGCCTGGCCCATCTTGGGCAGAGCAAGAAGTCTGTCAGTCTTTCGTCAGGCGGTCGGGCGGGTACAAGATTCCCTGCTCATTTGGGTTGGGGTAGGGGCCAGAATCGTTCCTCCTTGGGGTCTAACCTCCTGTCTCTCAGAAGCCCCAAAACATATTTCTCACAGGCCAAAAAAGATTCTCTCTACCGCAACTCATCAGGGTTTGAGGGAGCCTAGTGCTTTGGTATCGGACTGATGCTGCAACTTTGCAGGGGGCTCCTCAGGATCAATGGAGGAGCAGAAAAGATAAACAGTGATGTGTGGAGTACTTAAAAGTACAGCACCTGGGCCCGACAGTGGTGCAGTAGCTGCAGGAAGGTGAAGAACAGCATGCAGGCAGTGATAGAAAGGGGAAAGGGGGAAACCTTCTACTCTTGGTGTATCCTTTCCTTTTGTGCATTATTTTCCCAAGGCATTTGAGCCAGATAATTTTGTGGCAATATGGCTTTGGCATGGGTGACCCTTAGCATATCAAGAGGAACTTTCTGAATGTCAGGAATTATTTTGTATTCTTTAAAGCATGCTGCAGGGTTCAGCAGAGCAGATCATGGGGTTGAAGTGTTTCTCTCTGGCATTAAAGTAAAAATTGCAGCTGTTTCTGGGAGCATTCTGGAATAGGGATAAAGCTGGTCAAATATAGAACACCTGCTTCACATTACCCCTCTCCCCTTTCATAAACCTTGTGGGGGGGACCCTATTCAGGATAGAAAGTTGGGGCAACCAGGGACCTGCAGCAGTGGTCATAGCTGAGGCATGGTGTTTGCTCCCACTGACCGCCAAGCAGAATTGCTTCATGCTATGCAAGGTCCCTGTGGTTCAGAGATGCCTACTGCTGACCATATCATATCCCTTGAACCTCTACAATACCACACTTCCTCAGATTTTTGTCAGCGTGGTACCAGTGTTTCCTGGGAATCTGTCGCTGTTTGTACCTTCAACATGCAGTGTCGGAGAGAGCTTCACATACAACAGCTTGGGAAGCACACAGACCCAAGCAGTTTGCAAGAAGCCAAAAGCTCTGTCATGAGGGATTCTGTCATGGTAACTCTGGATTAGGCTATGCTCCCGCTATAGCTGCATGATAATTGAGAGACAGCTATCGCTCAGTTTAGTGTTGTCTCACCTAGACAGAATTGTACTCACGCCTATTAATGGTGGCCCTATGATTTATTTCAGGCCTATACTGTAGTGGCAATGGTCCACATCTGCTGTAGAGCTATATGTCATTTACAGAAGGTTGTTGGCAGAAGATACGAGGTGAAAAAAAAGATTTTAAAAAGTTTTTATAATAGACCTATTTAGAAAGATGTTAGGTTTATGCTTTAGAGTCAAAACATACAGGTGGAGCCTTACGTGGGTTTCATAAGTCTTTACTAGGTTCAAGGTTCGGGTAAGTACATGAGGACAATAAGTAAATGACATAGGCAAGGAGAGACAACCACCGGCCCCCTCGTCCATTCAGTTCCAGGTCCCAACTGCTTTTCTTAGAACACTCATGCACAGTGGAACATTCATGCAAAGTCCAGTCCAAACATTCTACAACAACACTCTGGACATGACCTAAGCATAGACCCAGAATGGAAAGAGAGCAGATCAAAACCTAACACATCTTCCCCCTTTAGATGACCAGACAACAGCAGGACAAGAACACAGGGAGAAGATGCTCAATTGCTCTGAACGAACATCATACTGACCACACTGGTCAATTCCTCCTCAATACAAACTCTTACATACCCAGCTACTGCTCAGAGCAATAAATTGCTAACCTCACCATTCCTTACACTAGCTTAAGAACAGCTAAGCACCAAACATAAACATGCATCAACTCTGCAGCGGGCCCACCACAGACGTCAAGTACAGGGAACCAGCCCTCAATCTCCAGTCAATCATAACCACCATGGACATGCAAAAACACTCATATCATCAAACCTCCAAATACAAGGTGTGCACAGACACCTTCCAAACTTAGCACAAATGCCAGGAGTAAATTTGTTCCAAAAAAAACAAATGCAGCTGACGGAACTATCCCCACCAACAATTTTCCACCCACTAACCACATAGCTAACCAATTCCCTTCCCAACTAGTGAAACTCTGCGCCCCCACCCTTACACCCAGCATCACCAAATTCGTCAATGCCTCTTTCCTCACTAACAGAGTCCCCACCAGCATAAAAAAAGCATGGGTGACACCACTTCTAAAAAAACCATCCCTGCACCCATCAATACCTACCAACTACCGACCTATTACAACGGTCCCATTTCTCCTAAAAATAATTGACAAAATAGCCTACTGCCAAATTCAGAACCACCCGGAACACCGTCAACTGTTAGGAGACCGTCAGTCAGGATTACGTCCCAACCATAGCACAGAAACAGCCCTCCTTGATCTGAAGATCCAAATGGATGCCACTAGAGAAGCAGGTAAACTATGTTTACTAAGGCTCCTGGACCTCTCAGCGGCCTTTGATCTGGTTGACCATGATAAACTCTCTAACACTCTAGCGAACAACCTAGCTCAGAACGCCACCAACTGGATCAAATCATTCTTGGCAAACAGGACCTCCAGAGTATCCATCGGCAAAGAATCAGCAGACCCGGAGCCAGTCCCTGCAGGAGTGCCGCAAGGTTCTTGCCTATCCTCCATTCTGTATAATGCCTATACTAAGCTACTATTCGCAGCTTTGGATGCCATGGGTGTCATCTATACTAACTTCGCCGATGACACCCAAATCCTCATTCCACTCTCAGGTAATCACGCACAAGACTCACACCTGGTTAACCAAATTTACTCACTCATTCAAAACTGGATGGCCAATAATAGCCTTTGTCTCAACGACGACAAAACCGAGCTCCTCATACTAGGCACCTCCAGCAAAATCGATTCCCTTAAGCCCGCTTTCAAATCATTCACCATCGATGGCACCATAATCCCCGTTCTTAAACAAGTCAAGACCCTTGGCGTTTACTTAGATGCAACACTATCCATGTCTAAACAAGTAAACACATTAGCCTCGTCCACCTCTTACACTGCCAAACTCATCTCCCTTAGCCGCAAATTCCTCTCAGCCAACAACTGCGTTACTCTAGCCAGAGCACTCATACTGTCTAAGCTAGACTATTGTAACATCCTTTTCCTTGGCACCTCCAAAGCCAACAGAGCCAAACTTCATCTCATGCAGAACAAGGCCCTCAGAGCAGCCCTAGGCATCAAAAAATCTGAACATATCTCTAACACCAGAAGAGACCACTGGCTCCCTATCCAAGCCAGAATCTTATTTAAAGCCTAGAGCATCACTCACAAATGCATGGCCATCAAAGCACCTAAATGCCTCAACAACACAGTCATGAAGAAGCCCCAGACCAGACTCCTCAGATCCAATAAAAACGCATACCTTGAAACCCCCAGATACAAAAGAGAGAAAGCAGGGGGCAGTAGCTTCAAAATACTGGCTCCCAGACATTGGAACGTTCTACCCTCCCACATTATGAACGAAACATCCCTCCCAAAATTCAAAAGCTCTTTGAAGACTTGGCTACTCAACAAGTACTAACTGAACCAGAGCACCAATCCGCTTCAATTAACTGTACATAGCTGACTATTTTGTAAATTGTTGTTTATTATTGACTGTTTATTCCTGTGTACTTCTGTGTTACCAAAATTACAAAAATAGAAACAAGTGGTAATCCCGCAGTGCGAAATGCTCAACCATTATGGATTGACCAGAATAATTTCCAAAACACAGCGACACCCAAAAACAACTCCCCAGTATTTGAGGTTAAAATGTAGTTGTTCCAGTAGGTCGTGGCACTTCACTTCATGTCCAGGTTCGCCGCTTAACATCCTTATAAACGTTGTCATGGCCAAACTTCCCCACGACTCTGCAACGTGTCTTTGTATTAATTCCAGCACCGACATGAGTGTTTGATAAAATGTCCTTTTTTTGTTCACTTGTCAGCATAAATCCACAGAAAAAAAATTAGAGACAACACCCTGTGCCTCAAACCGCACAGCCTGGAAACTCACATAGGCAAAGTTCCATCTCTGAATGCAGTACATTGTTAAGAGACTTCAATTCAGCACTCCAACTAAGTCAATGCCTGGTCTGGGATGCCCAAGGGAAGCCCTTATTTATATATTTTTATGATAAGTTCATTAATCTGGATGATAAACCCTTATATAACGCCCCTCTCTTTGAATCCCCCTGACCTCACTGAGCCAAGAAGTAGGTTTGGTTTGCAAATTAAAAGGTTTATTGGAAAAGTTAAACAATATATAAATATCACCCATTTATGAATAAATTAATATTTGATAGCACACTTATGAATATAATGTTGATCAATAATGGATAATATTACACTAGCACACTTTTTAATCACTTAGGAGTTGGTATAGAAAGGATAAGGTAGCTGAGAATGCTTTATGGTTTCAAGGAAATGCAATTATGGAAAAGAATGCAGCACAGGGATAAACTGATATGGTTTCAACAAGAGATAATATGTTCACTTTTCCCCTTGTGGCAATTCACTCCCCCCCTATGCAATATAAGGAGATGGAAGGAGAGCACACAGTTTTCAGGAATGCAATCAACATGCAATACAGATTCAGTTCAAATTCTAGTAATCTTGGAGCAACCGCTTTGCTTTTAAAACATGCAGAAATATTTTTAATTTGATTTGAAATTAAGTGAAAATATGCTACAAATTATTTTAATTCCCTATAGGAGATTCAGGGTAGGTGACAGCTACTTTGAATTAGTTCAGGTCAACACTAGCAATGATTCATGAGGTATTATCAGGTTGAAAACGAATTTCAGCAATGCAAGCAAAAGCAGCTATTTTTTTTACAAGTGGTGAAATGAGTTAGTTGCAATTCGCGGAACTTTTTCCGAGTGCATCGAGCGCGATTACGGAACAACTATAAGGAGTAGAATGTTCAGAATGACAAATGACAATTTCACAGCTTTGAAATCACATAATGGACACACAATTTCTATGCAGTTCTAAATAGGTTGAATTGGATGGGATGAGATTATTTTAGACTAATAGGTTGGTTTGCACAGTTCTGGCTGAGTACTCACACTATAAATTTGAAATAGGCCATCAGGGTCTGGTCAGGTTTGGGCTTCACTCGCCACGGACGGTCTCTGGTACTGGTTCTGCTCACAGCTATCTGGGTCAGTTCTGCTCTGCTAGTCTGGATCTCTGGTTCTGGTCTCGGCACTGCACAGCAGTATGGTCTGGAGTTCTGGATACAGCACTGCTTTCTGGGTTCTGGCACAGGGTTCTAGCCAGAATCACACAGCTCGCCCGGCTGTTGAGAATCAGGTTGCAAAAGATTTTGAGGCCTGCTGAAAAAGGATTCAGCTCGTGGTTCAGGCCTCTCTGCTTTAAGTTCTGGAGTCTAAGTTCTGGACCTGGAGTCGTCCGGCAAAGCGCTTCGCAAGAAATCAGTTGAAGTGGAAAGTGAATGTGTCTACCTAGGTCTCAGTGTTTCTTTTTATATCTTTTGAAAGTGGTTGGGAAGGCTGACCTTCGATGCCCAACCCTCTGAGGATCCTGATAGGCTAGAGAATTCTCTGTCGCCTGACTGGGGAACTAAGTTGTGAGTCATCAAGTGTCATTTTTATGGCATACAGAAAGAACACTCCCCTTTGGTTTCACTTAGAAAATCAATTTTACCCAAAACACATATTTCCCAGATACACAAGTTGTTGAAATTACATGTACACATCATAGATTGATTAAGGTACAGTTCGGTTCGAGGCACATGTTTCTACGAGCTTGGGTTCAAAAACGACAACATTTTGCGCTTTTAGTGTGTTTTGCCATGGTCGGTTCTGCATCAAATTTTACACAAATGTATGCAAGGACTATGGGCATCAGATGATGAAGTGTCACATTTTTAACATACAGACATTCGGAGTAACACCCTATTTTCCGCTACTACCCCCACAGAACATACCACAGAGTCCTAACACCTCTTAAAATGTGCACAGGAAAATCACAGGAATAATGATATTATTTATATAATTTTGACAGTTTCATACTATGAATTATCCATATTTTTAAAATTATGTTCTGGCCCAGATGGGTGTGGTTTAGGTTCCAAAGCACATGGGGAATTTCTGTCTGTCCCCGCCTCCAAGCTCGGCTGGCTCACAGAGGCAGCGCCCCTCCCATTTCCTTCCGGGAGGAAGCCATTTACGACCCCCTGATTTAGCATTTGCCTGAGCCAAGGAACATTCATTGTTCTGTTTTCCTGCTGTCTCAGGTACCCCGCCCCTAATTCAATCAGAGAGGTGTAATCTCCTTTTGGTGGGGGCAGGAGAAGACAGGCCAGGCCTGTGAATGCAGTTGCTGGGCAGGGGTCAACTCCTGTCAGGGGTAGTTGCCGGGCAGAATTCAATCTCTTTAAGCCAGGCTTCAGCCAAATGTCACTTTTGTTTCAGTTTTTCTTCATTCAAATCAAACTTACAATTTTTACAGATACAGCTAGAACGCTAATTCTAATTTCAAAACTATGACATTTAAACAGTTGCAACCTATGTGACACTCAAAAGTAAATCACTCATTTATTTTAAACATTTCGATTTTAGCGGCTTTAAGTCCCATTTCACTTAAGCCGTTGACATCCACAGCTCAGCCAGTTTTGTTATGAACATTATTTTAAGCTCTTCATCTTTCCAGATTTTGTATGCACATAAGACTTCATTCTACCAGACGTCTGCTGATTTCAGTAAGATTTTTGAATATCACCTTTGGGAACTCTTCTTCTATTGTAAGGTTTTGCCACTGTGAGATTTTGCCATTGCACGTTTTGCCATTGGGAGGTTTTGCCTCTGTGGTATATTGCCACTGAGGATTTTCCACTGCAAAGGTTTGCCATTCTGAGATTTTGCCACTGTGAAGTTTGCCATTGCAGCTTATTGCCATTGAGTGGTATTTTCGTTAGGAGATGTTGCTACTGTAGAATGTTACCATCGTGGGATTTAGCCACTGTGAAGTTTCTATTAGAGTGTTTTGCCACTGGGAGATATCGCCATTGGGAGATTATGCTTGCTAGTGTAGAGTTTTGCCATTATAAGATTTTGCCACTGTGATTTTTTGCCATTATGAGATTCTGCCAGTATGAGTTTTTTTCGCTGTGAGATTCTGCCATTCTGAAGTGTTGCCACTGTGACATTTGGCACTGTAAAGTTTTCTGATTTGGAGATTTTGCGACTGTGGGGATTTGCCATTTCCTGACTCTGCCATTGTGAGATTTTGCCTCTGTGGGGTGTGAAGCTTTGCCAATGTAAAGCTTTGCCAATGTGCAGCTTTACCGCTGTGTGAGTCTCTCCCACAGAGAGTCTCTCCCACTGTCTAACTCTGCTAAGTTTTGTTACTGCTAAGCTTTGCAACCACAACATTTTGCCACTGTGAATTTTGCCGATTTGTAGATTTTGCTACTGTGAGGATTTAGCATTTCCTGACCCTGCCATTGTGAGATTCTGCCATTTTCAGTGGGGTTTTGCCACTGTGAAGCTTTGCCAATGTAAAGCTTTGCCAATGTGCAGCTTTGCCAATGTGCAGCTTTGCCGCTGTGTGAGTCTCTGCCACTGAGAGTCTCTCCCACTGAGAGTCTCTGTCACTGATAGTCTCTGCCACTGATAGTCTCTGTCACTGTCTGACTCTGGCAAGTTTTGCCACTGCTAAGCTTTGCAACTGCGAAATGTTTCCACTGTGACATTTTTGCCACTGTGAAGTTGTTGTCACCATGACATTTTGCATCCTGAGAAGTTTTGCCACTCTGTGATTTTGCTACTGTGACGTTTTACCATTGTGTGATTCTGACATTGTGAGATGTTGCCACATTAAAGTGTTTGCCACTGTGAGATTTTGCCACTGGGAAATGTTGCTGCTGTGTGAGTGTCTCACACTCAGAGTATCTGCCACTGAGTCTCTGCCATTGAGAGACTGTACCACGGAGAGTTTGCTAATGCCTGACTCTTTTGTTTGTTTGCACCTGCTAGGTTTTGCCACTGTGAAGTCTTTACCACTGTGAAGCTTTCACCACTGTGAAGTTTATGGCACTGTGAAGGCTTGGCCACTATATAGGCTCGGCAACTATAAAGGTTTGGCCACTGTGAAGCCGCCGCTACTGTGAAGGCTTTTAAGTTGCAATCGTTCCGCCTTTGCAGGGTTCTTAATGAAGGGTTCCCAACATAACTGCACCCTTCTGTTTCTGTGCCCCTCTGATTTTAGGCCCATGTGGTATTGTCCCCTTGTCATACTGCACCGGTGATATTGTGCCCCTATGACATTGTGCCCCTGTGATATTTTGCCCCAGAGATATTGAGCACCTTTGATATCGTACCACTGCAATATTGTGCCCCTGTGTTTAGTTTTTGTGCCCCACTGATATTGTACCCCTGTGATATTTGCCACTCTGATATTTGCCCCTGTTACAGTGTGCCCCTGCAAAACTCTGGCCCAGCGCCACTGCACCACTATATGGTGCATCTTCCTGCAAGTTGCCTGGTAACATTGAAAACCCAGAAAAAACTTAAGACCAGAGGTCCCTATGGCATTGATACTATCACCCAACTAACAAAATGCAAACAACTCGTTTGGACACCTCAAATAGCAGCCCCTCCAGTTCACAAGGTTAATCAACCAAGTAGAACTTGGTGTTCACAATCTCAGCAACGGAACATCTCGACACTAGATCTCAAGATCCAGATCATTACCCTAATTTACAAACCCAAAAGAAAGAATAGGCCACCAACTAAAGAACCTATATCCAACAACTAAAAACTCCTACAAAATGCCCTGCTCTAGGAAAGACCAACGCACAAGAAGGGACCGTAAAAGGGCCAACCACAATGAAGAAGACTGACCATCACTTTCATAAAACCTTCCAACTAACACCAAGTATCCCTACTTAAAACGACATACTGGAAGAGAGCGCTTTCGCAAAAACATGACCAAAATCACTATATTCGGTGCGCTACCTATCTACTTATTCATCCCAACAACACAGTGGAGGGGGGGACACATTGAAGAGACCTCTGTTGAATGGAATAAATACAATAGTACCAAATGACAAAACATCATACCATTCTTCACTAAAAACTGGTGAGAGAACAAGACTCAACTGTACAAACCCACAGAGAACCCAGATGACCACATCAACCCAAAATGCAACCTTTTCGAACTACTCAATGAAAAAATGTAAACAACAAAAGCCTGCCACACAACTGGTACTAAAAATCCTAATGCAGAATCAAAAGAAATAAAGGACCTACCTGATCTGAAATGCCAGAAACTACTCTCAAAGGACAAACTTCAGAAAACAAAAAGATTAATTGCAACCTAGTTAATGTCAGATCGATGACAAAACACGGCACCGAGATATTCGATCTCCTCAGCGAAGGCGGAACGGACATCCTATTCCTCACTGAAACCTGGCTAACGGAAGAGTTCAGAGTAGCAGCACATGAATCCATACCCAACAATTTCAAACTGAAACCAGCCAATAGAAAAGGAAAAAGAGGAGGGGGTCTCGTTGTTGCATACAAAGACTACCCAAATATCACAATAGCACTGCCTCTAAATATCCCAAACTGTGAATCGCTGCTCCTCCACCTAGCACTGGACCACCAAACCATTCTTTCATTCCTACTCTTCTACAGACCGCTCACATACAACCCAACTTTCACATAGGCCTTTGCAGAGTTAGTTCATAACCAACATTGCTATACAATACAACCACCTGTCATATTAGGGGTCTTCAATATATGGTTTGAAGAAGAAAACACCAACTCAGTTAAATCACTAACATCCCAACTATCAACGATGCAGCACCAATAATTACTTATGTGCGCACCCACTCAGCTGAAAACACCCAAGATACAATTTTCTGCAAAAGAAACCTGGTCACAACTCCTCTGGAGTGTCCACCTTATAATACCTTTTAAGGTACCACCCTCCAACACAAATACAAACTCACCACCTAAACACTGCATACCATTAACAGATAAGGCTTTATAAAACCAAAATGATAAGAGCAAACCAACTATACTACACTGAACACATCGAAAAAGTGAACAACACACAGAAAGAAATGTTCTGCATCATCAATGAACAAAGAAACCAGTCAGCCTGCAATAACACCCCCACTCCCTCACAGAAACTATGTGATGACCCTGCAAACCATTTCAAAAACAAAATCATAAACATCCAACAATTCATCAACAGTATGCCCAAAAACACGAAAAAACAACCGCACCAACCAACCTACTCCAGAATACCTCAAGACTAAACAACTTCATGCCAATCTCAACAGGCAAATGCACCAACCAAGTGAAACAAAGCAACAAAGCAGCATCCCCAGTAGACCCCAGCCCACTAGACATCTACAAGATTGTCCTTACCCAAGAAACCCCAGCAGATATTTTCCATTACCTCATGAACTATTCACTGGCAATGGGAGCTGTAACATGAATTTTCAAAGTGGCATACATTAAATCATACCTCATCGACCCCTTGGGAAACACATGAGATCTAACCAATTGCAAGCCTTTCTCAAACATCCTTGCCCGGCTGAACTTCTGGAAAACTACGTTTACCAAGAAACCTGAAACATGAGAAAGCAACCAAATAATAATAATAATAATAATAATAATAATAATAATAATAATAATAATAATAATAATAATAATTTACATTTTATATAGCACTGTGAACACTCGAGCATTTCAGACTTGCTTATTATTACCCACGGTGTGTGGTGCTCATTTATCGACCTTGGAAGGATGAAAGGCTGAGTTTGACCCTGCCAGGATTCGATGCCAATGCAAGCGCTCTTCTCGCTGTGCTATCTGACCCGATGAGACAAAGCACCAAGTTGTATCCAGACCCAAGAGAGGAATCGAATCAGAACTTCTATCCACCTGAGACAACCTAAAAACTAACACTGACTCCAACATCACCTCAGCACTAATTCTACTAGACCTTTCAAGCGCGTTTAACACAGTTAACAACAAACCCCCATAAACAGACGGCAAGAAATAGGGATCAACAAAACGGCTTTGCTATGGATAAAGTACTTTCTAACAGAAAGAATTGAAACAGCGTGGCTAACACCTTTCAGGTCAGCACCAAGCACACTGTCATGAGAAGCACCGCAAGGCTCATCCTTCTCACCACTACATGGCCCCATTCATCTAACTCATCAAAAGTCATGGACTCTCTTGCTACAACTACGCAAATGGCATACAAATCATATATAAATTCAATAACACCAAATAAGTGGACCAAACCCTTACCAACTGCCTCACACAAATAAATGGATGGATGAGCACCAACAGACTTAAACTCAGCCCGTACAAAACAAAGATCATGATCACACCCAACAACCCATCGAATCAAATTCACATTCCTTGGACCATAGAAATGGGAAACCGAAAGGAATCTTCCAAAATAGTAAATAATTGTGGAATATTAATGGACAATGAACCTACACTAGAGCCACAAGTCAATGCAGTAGTAAAGAAATACTTTTTCCATCTACTCACAATCTAACGGGTACTGCCATTTCTGAACTTCCGACACAGAACACTAACCGTCATCTACCTCGTCATGTCAAGAATAGATTAGGCCGGGGGACTGCGCATGCCCGTGCAACGCATGTGGAGCTAAATACATCGTCTCCCGGCAGCCACAACAATCATCCTAAATGATATCCCCTTTACGTGAATCAATCTCGCCCCAACTGCTCACAAGCAGGAGCGGACCCACTGGAGCGGCTGTCGCTGCACCCAGGAGAAGAACCGGTCTGGGGGATGCCAGAACCAGCCCGAAGACCGCCGGCGGGCGGCCCACGGCCATTGTTGCGTGGGCGGGAGCGGCTGCCCGCCCCTCCCCCTCCGAGACACTGTGAACGCTGAGGCTCCCAGGAGAGGAGACGCGCCGGAGACACGCCGGCGAGCCGGAAAACGAGACCCTGCGGCGCTCTACCGGAGCCGACGGACTGCCAATCGTGGTCCCTCCCTCCCGCCGGATCCTGGAGACAATGCAGAAGTACAGGGCAGGGGCCGGAACATCCAAAGCCATCTACAAAATGCGCCTCTCTCGACCCCTGCAGTGCAACGGAGACGGGGCGCCTCCCCTCTCTGTAGCCGCGGAAGACCACGAGGGAAACACTCCGCCACATCCCGCGGATGGACCTGTGAACCACTCTACGCACCTGCCCGAGGCCCGGGCCCGCACCACCAGCCTTTCTCCTTGTGATGTCCCCCCCCCTTGTCAGCGAGACTGCAATGCCCGGGGTCGAGTCGCAGCATGACACGAGGATATGGGTGCTGCGCTCCCCTGCTGGCGGATGACACGCAGGCAACGGACCCTACAACAGCAAGGTACGTGAGAGAGAGGGGTGGGGGGGCTTGTCTTGTCTCCCCCGTCCTCCTCCATGGCTCCCTACATAACCGGACCAGCGGCAGGGCCCATGGAGCCATTGAATGGAACTTTGTGGTGCGGGGATAAGTACTGGACAGTGCTACGCTTGTGAGTGGATCAGTGCCACTGCCCCACGCTAGTGGGGGAGACCATACTCCCACCTCCACGAAGTCTACACATAATCAGGCTGCGGTGGGGGAGCGGTGGCTGGGGGCACCCCTCCTCCCAACCAACATAACCACCCTCCGACCGCGGTGGACTCCTAGAATTCCTTCCCCCTCATTACGCTGTGGGCCGGAGCCTGGAAGGACTGGCAGTGGAACAGCTCCTACGGGGCAACATCACCGCAAGGACGAATTCTCCCCAATACACATCGCACCATCCCAACGAGACAGGCAGCCCTGGAGGAGGGTTCCATACCCAAGAGGAACACGCTCTACTATTTTCGACACCGCCCTTGTGTAGACACACCGTGGGCACCCCGTGTCGCTGGCGGCATAGAAATCTGAGCCACACAAGGTCCCCCACAGCTCCAACACCAACCCTCCCTGAGACAGCAACGAGAAACACCCGGACCTGACACCATACCGGGTGCACCGACAGTGATATGGGAAAGGAAAAGTACAAAAGACAAACCCTCCAAAGTAAAATGGAGCTCTACACTATGGGGGCTCCTCCCCGCCGAGGAAGCCAGACACCAGAAGAGGAAGGTGCCAGTGAAGAGCCCCACGACCCTCCAATCTCTCTGACAGACCTCATGAAAGCGATTGGGGACTTGAGAACATCACTGGAACTCAAAATTGGAGGCCTATCCACGGAGGTGTCCCTCATTCGCCAAGATCTACGCAACATGTCGGCTAGAGTCGGTGAAGCGGAACAGAGGGTGTCAGACACAGAAGACACTGTACACCGACTGGAACAACAACTCGCTGCAATCACCCAAAAAATCACCCAGCTTGAATATCATGCTGAGGACAGTGAAGGGAAGGCGCAACGCAATAATCTCAAGATTCTTGGGATACCGGAGAAGGAAGAAGGCCCCAGCGCTGAACTTTTCCTTGAAGACTGGCTGGCTCATGTCTTCGCCCCAAAAAAATTATCCAAGTTCTTCTCCACAGAAAGAGCACACAGGGTGCCCACCGGACAACCTACCCCTGGAGCCCCGCCTAAAACGATAATTGCACGCCTGCTGAATTATCGAGACCATGACGCTATCCTGCAAATGGCTAGGGCCTCTGGGCCAATCACATACAACGGCTACAGAGTCGGGTTTTACCTGGATTACACCAAGGAAGTTCAAAAGGCCCGCCAGTCGTTCGACTCAGTTAAGAAGAAACTCCAGTCATTGTCAATCAAGTATGCACTGTTCTTTCCGGCACTGCTTAAAGTCCATTACAAGGGCACTACTCACCTGTTCTACAACCCCAAAGACGCATGGGATTGGCTCGAAACACAGGTCCTCAATGACTCTAGAGCATGACGCGCACTGCCTGACCCGCCTGCGCAGAAACCCAGGCCCGGGCGGCCCTCGCCCCTTCTACCCCCGGCGAGCTCGGATGTCGACACCACACAGCATCTTGCCAACAGCTCCACAGAGAATGGATGAGGCCTCTGCAACACGGGGACCAACCTTCAGTGAACCAACATGGGAACTTTAACCTAGCGGCTGCCGCTCATCATGCGGTGTAGGCACTACCCAAGTCTGGGTCATCCCGAAGAAGTTTTCTAGTTGTAAGTTCAATGTTTGGGCGACAGGTGCTCCCAGTTGGGGGGGGGAGTAGAGGGTGGGGGGAGTTTTAAGGGAGTAAGTTGCCAGAATCACAGGATGAGAAGACATGACACTGACGCATACGGGCGCGGGAATCAAACACTGTCTACCGGCGGCGCCAATGATACCCGCGCTATCCAGCTATCAATCATACAATCACACAGCAACCTCATGATGTCTCCCTCTTGTGAACACCTCCGGAAACCTCGAAAACACAAGAAACCACCATTCATCCTCCCAGATGCCCCACTACGAGACCCACGCACATAGAGCAAATACCAACACGCTCTCCTTATTGTCCTGGAATGTCAACGGCCTCGGCTCCAGCGTGAACCGAAGATTGGTGCTCCAGTATCTCAGCCGATACTCACCAGACATAGTTCTTCTCAATGAAACACATCTGATTGGCACTGAAAGCAGCTTCTTCAAAAGATCCAATTACCCGCACACCTACCAAGCTAGATTCACAAAAGGCGCCAGGGGTACAATGATATTCGTCCATAAACGAGTCCCCCTACAGGTCAGAACAGTAAGAACTGATCCTCGAGGCCGCTATGTGATACTGCTCGCAGACAGCTGGGGTGAGAAATGGGGTCTCGCTGCGATCTACGCCCCCCCACGCTCACGAAGGAACTACTGGCTGAGCTGCGGAACTTGCTCCTGAAGGAGGAAGCTAGCCTATGGGTCATAGGAGGATATTTCAACAAAGTGATGGATGTCACAGTCGATAAGTCCCATAGGAGAGCTGGAAGCCGACTTGCCCCGACATCGCTCTCCGCGTTCATCGAAGCATTGGGGCTAATAGACACATGGCGCACACTCCATAGCGACAAGGCTGGCTTCTCCTTCTTCTCCAGTGTGCATAAATCACTCTCAAGAATTGACTATGCTTTCATGCCCTGTAGCACAACCCATAGACTTCTATCAGCTGAATTCCTAGCAAGAGGAATCTCTGCTCCTTATAAACATGAAAAATGCCTGCCAACGCCCGGTTAGCAACTGGCGCCTGAACACATACCACTTGCAGCTTCCTAAAATCGCGGAAGAACTCGAGAAAAAGAACACAGAATACTTTGAAATAAACGAAGGCTCAGTGGAATGTCCGATCTCGATATGGGAGGCATACAAAATGGTCCTCCGGGGGGAAGCCATCTCGGCGGTGTCCGCCCACCGGAAACGCCATGCCCAAAAGGTCAGGGAGGCAGAAGCCCAAGTACAAGAATGCAAATGACAAATCCTAGCACATAACACCCAAGAAGCAAAGGAAGCCCTGGTCACAGCACAGGAAGCCCTCAGCAACATAGCTCTGGACAACGCGCAAATGGCCCATCGGCTGGTCCAGAGCCAAATCTATGAAAAAGGAGACAAAGCAAATAAAACGCTGGCCTGGTTGGAGAAACATGAACAAAGCAGAGGACAGGTGCGAACTATCAGATCTCCGGAGGGAACGTTGCTGACGGAAGACTCTGACATAGTGGAAACATTCGCTGCCTACTATAAGAAACTCTATACTCCACTTACCGAACACTCCACATTAGAGCCCTCTTGCTACCTCTACCAGATTGAGATCCCGAAACTGTCACAACAGCAAACTCACCGAAATCACTGAGAATGAAATGCAAGAGGCGCTCGGACAGCTCCAACCGGGGAAAACTCTGGGCCCCAACGGCTTCCCAACAGAGACCTGGAAATGCCTTGGCGGCACACTATCGGCTCATATGCACCACATGTTCCTACGAAGTAAAGAGCAAGGCACACTCCCCCCAGACCTCAGGAGGGCATGCATAGTTGTCATACATAAAACAGGGAACCGCCCGGAGGAATGTGCCTCCTACCGTCCAATTTCACTGGTTAACGGAGAAGCTAAGGTCCTCGCCAGAGCACTTGCCAATAGACTACTCAAGGTGATTGAGACACTCGTCCACCCAGATCAATGTGGATTTATGCCCAATAAATCCACTCGCATGAACCTACGTAGAATTCAACTTGCCCTGAGCAGAGCCGCAGAAATACCGTCACCACTGGCATTTGACTCGGTGGGGTGGGATGCCTTATGGGCAATCATGGCCAGAATAAACCTCGGGCAAAGCTTCATATTGTGGGTCAAACTCCTCTATGCATTTCCAGAATCCACTGTGAGGGTGAACGGCAGGTCCTCCAGACCATTCCCTCTGGGCCGAGGTACTAGGCAGGCGTGCCCCCTGTCTCTGCTTCTCTTCCTCCTCGCCATCGATCCACTAGCAATAGAACTCAGATCAAACAAAAATTGGTCCGGATTTGCCTGGCCAGGGGGAGGGGAGGATCGATTCTCGCTGTATGCAGATGACCTCCTTATATACCTCAGTAACCCGATTACCTCATGCCCGACCGTTTCCCTTATCCTTAAGGAATACGAAACCTTTGCGGGCCTAAAGGTGAATGAGGCCAAAACCATCTACTTCCCAACCCAGGGAGGCGAGTCTGCGATCCCAGAGACTTGCCCCTACCATGTCTGTATCAGGGAATTTAAATATTTGGGCATACGGCTTGACCCGACACTAGATAGATTCCTTCAACTCAACCTACAGCCCGTATTAGAGCGGTTTAATAGAGATGTCTCCGACTGGCAATCACTCCCCCTATCACTAATGGGCAGGGCAGCGCTGTTCAAGTTGATGACACTCCCCAGACTCCTATACGTTCTCCAAAATGCCCCGCTTACCATCCCCCAGAAAACCTTCATACTCATTGACAGGAACCTCTGCACACTGCTATGGGGAGGGAAACAACCCAGAATTGCCCTTAATACGCTTCAAAGATTGGTATGGGAGGGTGGCATCGGTCTACCCTGTGTACACACGTATTATCTAGCGTCACAGATAGGGGTGGTAAATGATTGGTTACATGCATACCCCACACTGCCACACATCCATATTGAAATGGAGACCATGTTCTCAATACCCCCATTACAGGTCTTGTATACCACCAACAACCAATTCCCGACGCTACCAAGAATATCACGCCATATCTGTCACGCCTGGAGAGACGCCCACAAACTGGTTGGCTGGAAAGAAAAACCAACACTATCCCAACCCATATGGCATAATGCATACCTCCCGGAAATAGTGAAAATGGGCTCTTTTGATCACTGGGAAGCAAAAGGGATAAACACACTAGTGCACGTGATCCAAGGGGGTCACCTCCTAAGCTTTGATGCCATGCAAAACCAATTCGGCTTAGCACCTATGGACCAGTTTCGACATGCACAACTGGCACATGCCATGCGCACCCAGTTCCCAGACACAACAACTATACCCCCCTGCTCTCCCATAGAGACGAATGTTCTCCTGCAACTAATTCTCTTCAAGGTCACCTCCACCCTCTACCAGGCCCTCAACTCCTTCAGGGCTAAACAACTAGATAGGCTCAAGGAAAGATGGGAGAGAGACTTAGGTGTTCTGGAACCAGAAGACTGGATATAGGCATTAATGTCCCTCCGAGAGATTGGGATAGAAGCCAAGCTCAGACTAATACAACTTAAAATCCTCCACCGCTCATACTACTCTCGCACAGCCATGGCCAGATGGGGGGGGGCCGAGGATGAGGCATGCATTAGATGCAAGCGAGAGCCGGCCACCTTCTACCACATGGTCTGGGACTGCATCAATACGATGTCTGGTCTGCTGTCCTAGCAACGCTAATTCCTAAAGACCCCAAAATGACACTTCTGGGCATCTGGGGAGAAGTGGAATTGACAAAGTACGAAAAAAAATTCTGGCGTCGCGCTGGGGGTGGGCAAAAGGCTTATTGCTGCAAACTGGGGCTCTGCAGACCCGCTAAACTCGAACCGTTGGAGCAATGAAATAAACAGATGTGCAGCTTTGGAGCGCCGAATCTATAATGCGCGGGGTTGCCCCCGTAAATTTGAAAAGATATGGGGTAAATGGCTCGATGCTCACTGAGAACCAAACCTCCCTATTTCCCTTTCCCCCACCCACCCTCTCTCCCCCCTCTTCCCCTTCACCCTCCCCTTAACTCGAGGACACAAGACGCAACCAGTATTGCCAGCAATTACCCGTCTCGCGATCGTGTCGTGGCCCCTCGGCCCTGCATCGCCTTTGCTGTTGTCAATATTGCATTGTTTTCTGATGAATGCCTATGTTTATATTCATGTTGTTGTTGTGCTGTTTAAATTCAAATAAAAACAGTTATTAAAAAAAAAAAATAGACTACGCCAACAAAATATATCTTTATATGATATGATATGGCATTTATAACGCGTCTGTACACAAGTGTTTCTAGGCGAGACAAGACAAGGAGGGGGAAACAAAGGGAGGACAAAACAATGATCTTACTAGGACTTGTGTCCTTCAGATTGATCAAGTGCTGGGTGAGGGAAGGGGAGAAGTGCTAGGGGGAAGAGAAGGGAGAGGTGCAGGTAACTCAATAAGTGCAGCAAGCGAATGTCTAATAAGTGCAAAGAGAAGGGACTGTAGGGTTGCAGGCACAGACCCTTAAGTGCTGTGGGAGCCCAGAGGCAGTGCGAGGGCAGCTGCATGTTCCTGGTCCTGAGTTCAGAGGGTATCCAGGTGGCCAGTGCATGGAGCAGTCAGGTACATCAGCAGGGGAGAGGAAGAGAGAAAGCGGAAGTGAAAAAAAGGAAGATCTTCAGTTGCTTTCGGAATCAGAGGTGGTTCTGCTCAAGTTTTAGAGAGGCAGGGAGGCTGTTCCAGAGGGAGGCCCCAGCCGAGGAGAGAGATCTGCCCCCAACTCTCTGCTTGGTGAAGCGTTTGACCCTCAGAGAGTTAGAGGTGGATGAGCAGAGAGCTCAAGAAGGGAGATGTTTAGGAAGAGAAAGTTGGAGGTAGAGTGGTCCCAGGCACCAGAAAGCCTTCTGGATGATACAGAGAGTCTTGTACTTGATCCTTGCACCCACCGGGAGCCAGTGAAGAGATTTCAGAGCTGAAGAGATGATCCCTGGGCTGGATCAAGTCAGAGATGTGAGGATAGAAGGCGAGAGTTGTATGCCGGACTACCACACTAAAGAACTACAACGGAAACAGAAAGCAGCAGCAAGACTACTCTTCAGACCCACTAAGAGAGAACACATTACTCCAGCACTCAGAATCCTACACCAGCTAATAGTTAAAAAAAAGGATATGCTTCAAAATACTTGGCATAACCTACAGAGCGACCCACGCCTCTGAGGGAATTCATGCAGGAACAAATCTCAATCTATAAACCGAAACAAGCCCTGAAATCCAGCTGTGACATTTACCTTGAACCAAAGCAATACTCAAAACTGAAATACGCTGCATCAACCTTTTTGTTAATCTCAGCTAAATTCAGAAACTCACTCCACAAGAAACTACGAACAACAGAAGAACACCTAAAATTCAGAAAACTACTAAAAATAAACCTGGCTTTTTAAATGACCCCTCCCCCCCAAACAGGAAATACTACCGGAAGGAAACACCCATCCATGATACAGGGAGCGGCACCTCAAACATTGTAGCACAAAACCGACTCCACCAAACTGGGCAGGCCCCACGGAGAGAGACCATCACACCACTAACCTCTTATAAGGAATCTCGGCCTAACAAAACAATGTAGCCTACAAGGTTGCACAGTCCTTCTCACTGTTAACCTTACAAAAACGTTCCATTTTCTACAAGCACACCCCTCAGCCACCAAATACTTCACACACATACCTCTACCACAGCACCAACTTGAAATCACACATCAAACTGTGCACCCCCTCCAACATCCCATTCAGTCACAAAAAACTAAACCTTCAGGACTGCACCAAAGACACACAGAACAATCCTATACAGACTCCAAAGCAACAACAAAAGAATGACATCTAGAAGCAAAGCCAACTCACAGTGACTGTTTCTTACGACCAGCACAGCTAAAGCTCCCTTGCGCTGTCCCTCTCTGTTCCACTAACTTACCCTCTAACCCTGCTGCCTTTTCAAATCCACCTGAGCACATGGAGGCTATGGAAATGGCAGCAGCGGACAGTATAAATCTCAATAATATAACACACAACAACACAACCAGTGCTTCTGCCATATCGTAGCTTTCTCTGCGCTCAAACCATGCTGGCATTGTTTTCCACATGCCAGCATCTGCCAGTGACCTTTTAAAGCTGTCATTCAGATTTTGCAAGTGCAAGCAATTGAAGAAAGCTGTGTGGCTTGGATTCAACCTCACTTGTCCAACTCACTTATCTCTTTAAATTGGATTGTGTCAAACTAATGGGCTGCAAAACTGGGACAAATGTACTTTGCTGTGTTATCTGACATATGTGAGAAGGGATAAAGCTACTGTTTTCTTGCTTTTCTGTGGATGCTTAGCAGTAGTCCTCTTCTTATTGGCTTTAGGGGCCAATTAGCCTCTGTAGCGAACTTTACAGTAGTTATGATGGCCTAAAATAAACTGAAAATGGAAAGTGTCGCTGAAAAAGCGAGAGAGAAGCTATTTCCAAAAGTATACCTCCCAATGGATTGCGCAATTTTCCCGCTGCCATGTTTAAATAGGTCACCATTGCAAAGTGTAAATAAACATGCCCACACCCAATAATATTGTAAATATTGTGAAAGTAACATATGTATTGCAGTCATTTCTGAGGCCTGATTTCACCTGTGAAGACAATAGTGAAGATTAGATATTTTGTTCATTCACTGCTTTACAGTTTAGGAAACAGCATTTATAATTCCATGTTATTCTACCATTCTGTAACTCACCTTAAAGCACCAGAAAATTGGAAGTTAGCATGGCCCATACATATTTCCATTACGAGGGGGAGTTTGAAACTGCTTAAAGGTAAAGGGGATCTGGAAACCTTAAATATTTAACTTCTCAGTTTTCAAAAGTAGTGGGAACTGGGTGAAACATCTGGAGCTGGTTAGTGTGAAAGCAAGGATGGGGCTGGGGGGTTTAATAACATTCTACCATACGTTTGGCAGTCATATGCTTGATAATTGCCTTGAGGTGTACAATGGCAAGGTGGGGAGCGTGTTATTGTATGGCAGTGAATTATGGGGGCATTCAAAGTGTAATAACTTGGAGGTAATTCAAAATGGAACTTTGAAGAGGTAAACTGGCCTTCCACAGGGAACACCTGATTGTGCTCTCTGTTTAGAACTGGGGATGCCCACATTTGCAACACAGGCTAAAATTAGGTTTGGATCCTTTTTCCTGAATATTTTTCAGGCTGAACCTAAGAATCCAATCATGAAACATATCTTGGAGGAATTGGTGAAATCCAAACAACGCCCGAAGTTCAGGTGGTCTAATGAAGGTTTCAAACTGTTGAGGAAATGTGGGGTTGAATTGGTGGGTATGTTGAAATGTGCATGTTTGTCGGCCTTGAAATCCTCATTCATAAGGAGCGAACTCAGTGAAGACCAGGCGGAGGATCAGAGAGAAGCCTATTCCCTGGTTTCCCTAAGCTTGTTCTCCTCCTGAGATGTAGTATTCAGGGGGGGAGATGTGAGCACAATTCCATCACCAAATTGTCGCTGCCTGATTTTGACGATTCAGCTAAATATCTCCCCCTGAAGGCTCATACTAATCGGGTAAAAGATTACCCACTTAAATCATGCTCTTGTGGGCTTGCAGCAAATGAGGATCTGTGCAATTTTCTTTGATCTGTAAATGGTATTTGGTCTTGCAGAGGGTTCTGTTAAGGTACGTTTTAATAAAAAACAATATTAGGATTTTGTGAGGGCTTTGTACTTCATCCTGAACTGCACGGATATGGATTTTATCTTTAAATCGTTTACCTATTTGAGTCTGGCTATGTCAATTTAGCTATTTTGTTTCTAGGTTGGGTTCGCTTTGTGGGTGGTGGGCTGTTTGTCTCTGTATTTTATTCAGTAATAGGACCATGATGTTTTTGTATTTGTTTTATGCTTGATATTATGGTTTTAACTTTGTTTTTTGTTAATGGAGAAATCTGAAGCAATAAAATATTCATTCAACTTCTCAGACTGATCCAAATTAGGAATTCGCAAAAATAAAACTTGAAGAGCATACGTGAAGGCCTTAGTGGCCTGTTCAAGACAGTTCTGTAGATTATAAAAATACAAATAAAACCTACACTGCCGCTCAAAGGCCTTGTCATGATGTATCAAAGTCCAGGCCTCCCATAAAAACTCCATTAGCTTAGATCCAGGGAATGGTTATTGAATTCTATACACAGCAAAAAGACTGCTTTAACACACATTGATAGTATGAAAAATGACTTTGAATGGGATGTACCTCCTGTGCCACCAGCAAGAAAAAGTAAGCAACCCCATACTAGCAACATGAAAAGAAAGTAACATGGAGGAAAATTATAAATCAGTCATTAAAAATTATAAATCAGTCATTAAAATAATCACTGTGTCATGATGCAAACTCGAATTGACATGAAAAAAGAGCATTTTGTAGCCAGAAGTTATATCTACCAAAATATGTTAACACAATATATAGTGTGCCACCTTAAGAATAGGTGAAAAATTGCCAAAACACGTAACGCCTCCAAAATGTATCACAGAGTGATCGTTGATGCATGAGAGCATGCGCACTGGTCTACACATTAGTGGATTAAGCTGGTCCAGAGTAATAATGGACCATAGTGTCATTGCAAAATACTGTTGCCTAGGATGATATCATTAATTAATGCAGTGGAGTCATCATGGGCTCCTCGGCGGTAACCTCCTCCCATGTTGCCAGGGGACGGCAGCCGCTACCTGATCCTGATCCTGGCAATGGCTGCAAGAGGGAGGAGACAGCCTCCCGGGAGATAACCTGACTTCACTTGACGGGACATGGTATTCTCCCCTTTCGCATGAGGAAGACCTTCTAATGCCCAAGACCTTAATGGCCTATTGTCAGCTGTTTGCTTCCCCTTGTAGAGGAAGTAAAGAAACCTCTTCCCAGTATTATGTAGGTCAAATCTCCACCTATGACCTGAAGACACAAAGCTCCAACAGAACCCTTTTTCTACTGGTGTACCTTTATGTGAGACTGTTCTCTCATGTAAAACAACTGAGAAATACTGTATGTCCAATGACAACCATGGACTCCAACTCCCATAACCACCTAAGTACTGAGATGAGGAGACAAGGATGAAGGAGTTAGTACAAGATAACAGGAGCTCAAAGCTCAATGTTCAGACTAATTGTTTTTTTTTAAAACATTTTATTAATTTATAAACACAACCAAACAATACAAACCAAACAAGCAGTGCATATTTCAACAGTTTCATTATACTTTCTTAACTTCTAGCCACTACTTCCCTTATCCCACCCGCCTTAAAGTCTATTACTTTAAACATTCTGTTTCCGCAATCTGTGGTACAGTCTCCCCTTCTACAGGTTCCGCCGGGTCACCTATTGACGCAAACAGCTCGGCTATCAATGATTTCCAGGCCATCAGGGACTCACTCTCCTCCTCCCCCCCTGTGCTACTCGCTTCTTGCCATACCATGGTTTCCGCTTCCACCCATTTTTGCAAATCTCTCCACCACCCCTCCACATATGGCATGTGGCATGTCTTCCATCCCATGGCAATTCTCCTTTTTGCAAGCACATAAGCCAGATCCCTCAGTTTACTCACATGTTTGAGCTTCTGTGATCTTGGGAACCCTCCCAGCAGACAGGCCCACACTGTATCCACTACAATCTTGACCCCTTTTTTTCCAGTTTCCCTTTCACTTCCCTCCAGAAGCGCTCTATGACCGTGCATGACCAGAACATATGCACCATGCCCGCGTTCTCCTCATCACACTTGGGGCATGCTTGCCGTCCTGCATTCTCAAACCTCGATATCCTCCAAGGCGTCATATATGCCCTATGCGTTATGTACAGTTGAATCTGTTTCAATTTCGCATTTCTAGACACCTTCTTAGATACCCCTGCGCCCGTTCCCACATCCCATCCTCCATCGGGGCTCCAACTTCCGTTTCCCAATCTAGTCTCAACTGCGTAACCTCCTTCCCCACTTTAAACATCAGCATTTCATATAATGTGGAAATCTCATGGCCCCCTTCAGCTATGTCGTATATCATATCTGTGGTGGCATCTGATTCCTCCTCCAACACAGTTCCAGGCCATATTCTTTTAATCCTCTGTGCCATTCTATAATATGTAATGTACTGGCCCTCGTGCAACCCAGTTTCTTCCCGCCACCTCTCAAAAGTAATACTAGAGCCCCTGCGCCAAATGTCACCCATTGTTGCCACCCCAGCCGGTTCCCAGTGGTTCCTGAGTATCATTCGTAGCTGCGCATCTGCCCCCGTTAATGCAACCAATGGCATCTGCGGAGAGCATGGGGACGGATTCTCCATAATCTGGCATGCCCTACGCCACATCTTCCACCCCAGTAGCATCATTTTAGGGCGCCCCATCATTTCCGCCCTGGGTACCCACATCATCTCTTTCAAATAAAATGGTGCACAATCGTGCGCAAACAGCCTAAATTCCGAGATCTCCTCGTCAGAGAGCCATTTGGCAACATATTGTAACTGGCTTGCCATGTAGTACACCTCATAGTTGGGCAGTTTTATCCCTCCTTTGTCATGGAAGTTCTGTAGCTTCCATAAAGCCACTCTATTTCGCGTGCTATGCCACAAAAAATCCCTACACATGCTATTCAGTTTGGTGAAGAACTTCTTAGGAATCAGGTACGGTATATTCCCAAAGTAGTGTAGGAGCCTTGGCAGAACCACCATCTTTAGCATTGCTCCCCGCCCCATCATTGCCAAGGGTAGCTTTGCCCAAAATTGCATGCACTTCTCAATTTGTTTAATGGCTACTTCTGTGTTGCACCTATTCTCCTCTTCCACAGTGTGGTATATATTTATCCCCAGGTACCGAAATGTGCTGCCCGCCCATGGAACTTGCAATACAGGTAATGGCTCAGATGGAATCCCCATGTACCCCCCTAATGGGAACATGCTGGACTTCTGGAGGTTCACTGCTATACCGGACAACACAGCGTATCTCTCCATCACTTCTAGGATGTACTGGAGATTTTCTTCTGGGAATCGCAAGTACAGTAGCATGTCATCTGCGTATAGGGAGATCAGATGTCGCTCCCCTTTCACCTCGATGCCTATGGTGTCATATTGCTGCCTCAAGTATATTGCTAGAGGTTCCAGGGCCAGTATGTAGAGCATTGGAGACCACGGACATCCCTGTCTGGTACCCCTACTGAGCTGCCACCTTCCCGATATCACAGATCCTGTCTTAACCTTAGCCAGTGGTTCGCTATATAATATTTTTGCCCACCTTACATATCCAGGCCCTAACCCGTAGCACTCCAGGGCCGCAAGCAGCCATGGCCATTTAACTGAATCAAAGGCCTTAATTGCGTCCAAAGACACAATTGCCATTTCATCATCCTTTTCGCTACCACACTCAATAATTCTTTGGAGTCGCCATGGTTATTGGTAATATTTCTATTTGGGACATAGCCTGTTTGATCCGGGTGTATTAGTTTGCCAATAACCTTCTTTAGTCTATTTGCTAAGACAGCAGTCAATATCTTGCTGTCTTGATTCACCATCGACAAGGGTCTATAGGAGCCGCAGCTGTGCCCAGGTTTATTAGGTTTGGGGAGCGGTATTATGACGGCCTCTCTTAGTGACTCTGGTAAGCTTCCCGTCTCGAACGCTTCGTTTAATATCTCTAACAATGGGGGAAGGAACTCTTCCATGTATACTTTGTAAAACTCACTTGGGAGTCCATCTGTCCCCGGGGTTTTGCTAGTAGGCAACTGCCTCACCACCTCCCCTAATTCTGCTAAGGTAATGGGGGCATCTTTTTCCTCTCTCTCCTCCTCGCTTATCTTGGGCAACCCTATGTCCTCCAGCGTTTGTCTTATCATAGCGCGACTACTCTCACCATCGTCCCCGTATAATACCTTATAATAATCCACAACCGCTTCATTAACTCCCTCCTGGATGTCTACTACGCTACCGTCTTCTCTCTCTATAGTCCTGATTGTGACTCTGGGGGTCTCACTCTTATATAACCATGCCAAAAGACTCCCCGGTTTATCACCTCCCGAATGCTGCCTCTCTACATATTTTTTATAATTGAGGTTACACAATCTGTCCCAATATTCTGCACATTTTTGCTGTAGCCTGAGTGTCAATTCTAACTTCTCTGCTGTATCATCTTCACCCCTTAAAGCCTCTTCAAGTTTCTCCTCAGTCTCCTGTAGTTCAGCTAAAATCCCACCTTGTAGACCCTTAGATTTTGCTATGGCTACTCCCCTCATCACAACTTTAAAGGCCTCCCATAGTGTTCCCGCGAGTCCACACTCCCAGTATTTGTTTCAAAATAATTTACAATCTCCTCCCTCAAGTCCTCCCTAAAGAAGGGGTCTCTCAACTCTTCCGCTCGTAGACGCCATGTCGGAATCCTCGCTCTCGGGGGGCAGTATTGCCATTCAAGAAACAGGGGCGAGTGGTTCGAAACTACCCTGGCTTTGTACTCTATTCGTGTAATCTCCGCTAGCATTTCAGGTGAAGTGAAGACAGAATCCAATCTCGTGGATAACTGCTGTGGTCTCGAATAATGTGAGTATTGCCTTTCCTGGGGGTGTCTCGCTCTCCATGCATCCTCCAAACCAAAGTCACTCAGCAATGTCTGTAACGCTTTGGCTGCAGGGGCCGGTCTATCCATCTTCCCATCCGATCTGTCTACCCTCGGGTTCAGTACGCAGTTGAAGTCCCCTCCCCAGATCATCGCACTTCCTACACATGCGCTCAGATTAGTACACAATGTTCTAATGTACACCGCTGTGTTCTGGTTCGGGGCATACGTATTGACTATGCTTATCTCCCTACCAGTCCCCTCAGTATAACCATCCTCCCGTCTGTCTCAGCTACCACTTGCAATTGCTGAAAAGGGATATGTGGCGCCACCCAAATAAGCACTCCCCTCGCATAAGCAGAGTATGACGAACCCACAACACTCCCTTCCACTTCCCAGCAATCGTGTCCATTCTCTCCCGTGTAAGGTGGGTTTCCTGCAGCAATGCAATATCTATTTTTTGCCTGCGCAGGTACAACATAACTTTGTTCCTCTTTAAATAAATGTTGAGCCCCCGTACGTTCCATGTAACTATTTTAAGGTCACCAATGGCATATACAAGTTCCATTCCTCCTCCCACAGGTGCAGTCTGACTCTAAGTTCCAATCCAATCTGTATAGGCGTGTTTCCAATTTCAAATTCCCCTTAACCAAAAACACCCAAACTTCCCGTTCCCCGCCCCTTCCCACTTCCCGTCCCTTCCCCAACATTACTCCCCTCAACTGTTGCCCAGCTGCATCCCTGGATCTCAGGCTCCACCGCATCTAGCTCTTTCCGGCTCTCGCCTGTACTCGAAGCTCCGCAGGGCGAGGCCGCCCTAGTAGCTAACCTACTACTACTACAACTATAATTCGGGGGGTAGGGTGCTTTCACCCTGCCGCTGCTATTTCACTTCAGGTTAACTACACATTGCTACACAATTTGCATATGTGTACACGCTACTATATTCCAGTTCTTCAAGTTCGTTACAGTCAGTGGTATCCTATCAAAATATCAGCCTCACTTAACCACACCCATTAATCTTAATCTTCATCTAGGCACCACTGGGGTGCTCGCTCTACGCCTTAACAGTATGCATACAGTATCCCAGTCACTTATCGTGTTCCTCTTGAGCCTGCTCCGTGTCAAGTTCCGGGCACCCCTGCAGATCCAGCCATGTCGTTGATTCTTCCGGAGTATCAAAAAAATACATTTTGCTCTTGTACACCACCTTCAATTTCGCGGGGTACAGAAGCATATATTTTATCCCAGCCGCGCGTAGCCTCCTTTTGATTGCCACATAGCTGTACCGTTGCCTCTGGACCAACATTGTATAGTCAAGGTACGCCGTGATGGTGCTTGAAGCCCTTTCGATTGTTCCACCTTTTCGGAAGTACTCCAGTATCTTCTCGCGATCTTTATAGTTCAGTATTTTGGCGATTATCGCCCTGGGCTCGGCTTCCTCATAAGGGCTCTGCATGCGCGCTCCACTGCAAATCCCTGCGAGAGTTTTTCAGCCCCTATACCTTGTAATAGTAGGTTCTCAACGTAGTCTGTCGGATCCTGTCCTTCCTCTCCCTCAGGCAAGCCTACCACGCGGAAATTGTTCCTCTTGCTCTCCCTTATGCTTCATCCGCCCGAGTCTCCAGGTTAGCTACCTGTTGTTTAAGTACATGGATCTCCTTTGCGTTGTTGGTGCTGGTGTCCGTGTTGGTTTTCATCGCACTTTCCAGGCTGCTCGTTTGTTCCGCCAGCCCCCTAACATCTTGCCTCAGCAGGGTGACTTCTATGCTTACTGCGTCTATTTTAGCCTCCAGGGAAGTACGCAGGTCTGACATCGCTATCCTCCATGAATCTTTCAGCTCCGTGATGGCCGGTAATATCTGATGGTTTTCAGTCACTTCGATGCCCTCCGCTGGTGCTATCAAGCCTTTGGGCGTTATGGCCGCAGGAGATTGTCGCGTTTTGGCAAATATATCCATTATGGATTGCTTATTCTTGTTCTTGCTCACAGCCCCTTGCACCGACATCTTGCGGCCTCCGTTATGCGCCTGAGGTTGCCTGAACTCAGGTGTGTCAGTCCTGCTTCTCTGTATCGATTCGGCGCTGGTGTGCCTCCACAACCATGGGGCGATTATCCTGGAGGAGCCCCGGCCTTAGCTTTTGTCTGCTGAGCCCCTACTCAGAATGGGTTTTGCCCTTCCACGTTTCAAAGTGTCTCACCGTGTCCTAGGGACCACGCTTTCCACTGATGTGACCACCTAGCTTCCAGGCTCCACGTAGTCTGCGCATCACTGTCTGTGTCCCCATCCGCTTGAGCTCGCCCTCCATGCCATGCTTCTATGTGGCGGCGTCCACTATTCACTCCTTGACTTCTCAGGGGCCAACTACATCTTTTCAGCCCTCCATTGTATCAACAGCTCCCATTATTATATTGCTCTTTGCTGCCAGGAGCACAATAGCCCTTCAATAGAACCAGTTCAGTGTTTGTCCCGTGTTTTCCAGTGGGCGTTACTGCCGGGTGTCCTTTCCACCCTTATCAGCCGCTGTAGTGTTCTTTAAGCAGCCGCTGTGCACCGTTCGCCGCCTCTTACTGCGGTCTTCTGCTTATTAATCAATGCCAGGCGAGCGCTTCATGTGTCCATCGTAGCGCGGCCTATCTGTTCCAGTGGCGCTGCGCAGGGTTCTCTCTGCCTCGTATTACGTGGGTGCGCACCTCGCGCCAATGGTGTGTCCCGATGCTCCCAGCCTGATTCCTTCACAGGATTGCTCCGCTCGCACATCTAGCAGTACGCTGCTTGGGCTCCCGCTGCGTGCGATCAGGGACTGCACAGCGCTGTGTGCCAGCCCCTCGCCTCGCACCCTCACTGTCCCCGGGCACTTGCCATCTGGGTCGGCCCGCCCTCGATATGGTCTGTGTCGCAGGCCGACGTATCACGATGCAAACACACGGCTTACAGCCGCGGGGGTTCTGCTTCGCCTCTGCTCGCCAGCATCATTCTTTCCCCACGGCTGCCATCTCTATTCTGCCGCTCCGGGTGCTTCATTTTCGATTCCTTTGTTGGCGGCCATTTTGTGTAACAATGTATCCAGCAGCCGCAGTCTCTGCCGTGCAATTCCTCCAGAATTCCACACACGATTCACTCGATCTTTATACAGTGTGCAGAGCACACATTCCCATGCCTGTGCTGTCAGTCCTGGAACCAATAGAGCGTTTTTGTAGGTAGTTTCAGGGATCATTTGTCGGATCCTCCGGAGCTGCACAGGAAGCACGTCCTACTCCATGGCTGCCCAAGCCACGCCCCCCCTTCAGACTAATTGTTCTATGAAATCACATGTGCATGGGACAGTTAAAGATGTCAACTGTACTACTGAGTGGGGCAGTGCAGGAGACGTTGGTTCCTCTGCAGAGGCTCATGAATGCAAGAGACACAAACCGTGTGGCATATCAGTTGAGTCCAAAAGGAGAGATGAAGTGCGTCAGCAGGAAATGCCGTGGAGATGCTGAGAGCCACGAGAGAGGCCCTGGTGGCTCAGCAGCTCAAAGAGGCAGCGTTCTCCTTACCAGGACCTGAAGGGAAGCAGGCATGTGACACAGAGCCGCAAAGGAAGCAGGAAGGACGTCTGTACACTCCAGAGTGGAAATCGAGCAGCTGAGCCATGCTGCAGAAGCGTGAACAGAACTGGAAATGCGGAGAGAACAGGTGAGTCAGCCCAAAGCAAATAGGGACCCCAGCGCGTTTCGGCGACCGTGGCAACGTCAATTTGAATGTTATCAAATAGCTGATACAGATATCACAAGAAGATTGTTTGAAAGCAGAAAAGGCATTGTACAGATCCAAAGCACAATGAGATATGAATGCATGAGATGTAAGTGTGAGGCAAAGTTTGAGCGAACATTAAAGAAGACAAATATATTGAGTCAAGAACAGTATATGCATTTTTTGTCATACAGAGGAACTGTGAAAACACATGAGAAGTCCTGGAAAGGGAAGAGCAACAGGAAATTGAAACACGTGAGATGTCCTGGCAAGGGAAGGATAGGAGGCAAATGAAACACATGAGAAGTCCTGGCAAGGGAAAGATACCAGGCAATTGAAACATATCAGAAGTCCTGGCAAGGGAGGAAAACCAGGCATTTGAAACACAAGAGAAGTCCTGGCTCGGGTGTATATCAGGCAGTTGAAACTACACAAGTAGTCCTGGCAGGAGAGTCCACCAGGCAGTTGGAAGTACATAAAGAGTCCTGGCAGGAGAGTATACCAGGCCATTTGCAAAACTACAAGAAAGGTTAAAGAAGGACAGTGTATGTTAGATAAAGAAGAAAGTTGTGTTAAAAATGACTGTTACAGAACTTGTTGCCTATTGTGATCAAGGAGAGACACAACAGAACTGTTAGTAAAGAGACATTGCCATCCTATTTAAGAATCTAGAGAAAAGGAACCACCCTCTGGATCCAAGGTCTTTCACCTTGGAGAACATTTTCATTGGGGTTATTCTGATTTTCATTTATGGACACTTTTTTGCCAATATCAGGTTGACGACATTTCCTTTCTCACTTCATTGTTTTGGTGGTAGTGTGAGGGTCAGGATAGGATGTTTTGGACACAAGGATGCCTTTTCAGTTATTGACATCCTGGCATAGACAGATCATTAGCTCTTGGTTTTTATTTATGCAACTCCTCTTTAGAATAGGGTCAGAGAGGCACCAATTTCCATTTAAATAAAAGTCCTTAACCCAAAAACTACTTTCCGTCTGGCTTTCATTTTTTATTTTATTTTATTTGATTGCATTAAAATTGAAACAACAATTTTTTTGCAACAAACACAACACTACATGAAATCAATAAGGAAATTAAGCACCAAAAGGTTTGGATATTAGTTCGCTAATACTTCAACCACAAAATTAACTATAGCAATTACATGTTTCACTTTTTGACCATCGATGAGGGATCCCCACCACACGTCCGTGTCAGGGATAAAGAAATCAGAAAAGAGGGATCTAAAGTGTTTATTTCGAACGGTTTTGAGAGCCTGGCATACTGTGATTAAATGTAACAAGGTTTCAGTGGATGATTCATCATTGCAATAACGACAATGCTTAGTCCTTATCAATCCTCAAATTGACCTGATCTCATTTGTTGGATGGAGGTTCATGCAAACTTGTAAGAATTGGTTTCTGATCCTTGTGTCAGGAAACTGCTTTAAATATTCACAAACTGTATTCAATTTACGGTTTTCAGCCGGTAAATGAGCAACAGATCGATAGCTGCGTGAAGCTTCTGTAGTAGAAATCCAATCGTACTCTTTGGCTTTTTGCTTTATACGCTCTGGATTGGACACTAGTTGTTCCAGAGAGCATCCATTTTCGGTTAAATAAGATACTTTTATTTTCTCCATTTCATCAGGATGGAATTTTGGTTAGAAGTTATTTCTTTGAAAACCATTTCAATAATCTCGGTACATGGAGGAACATGACACTTCGAAACAAGGCAAGCCCACTCCAATCGACTGTATACTCCAATGAGTTAAGACCCAGTTCCCTTCGGATAATTGCAATTAGGGTTCACATCGGGACACCCAGAACCTTTTCCCAAAATTGGCCTTTGAGGCGTAGTCAAAGAGTCTTAGGAATATTAAACATGGCATCAGCCCCGTAGGTAACTGCTGGTATAACCTTTGATCTGTAATATTTGAGAACTGGTATGATCGAAAAGCGACCAAACTTGCGATTCAGTGCACACCCTTGGCTGGTGAGAGCTTTCATCTTTGTAAGAAGATGTGTTATCATAGGAGATTATGATCTTAAATCACTCAACCAAACACCCAAGTACTTGAAGGACTGGGCATGTTCAATTTTCTTACCATCTAGACACCAAGAGGGACGTTTTTCTCTTAATGTAGAGTTGTCAAAGCTTAATATTTTTATTTTTTCATTATTGATTTCCAAGCCATTAGATGTTATATACTGCTGTAGGGAGTCCAGTTGTCTTTGGAGACCCACTGGGGTCTGGTCAATTAGTACTACGTTGTCCGCGTACAACAATCGAGACAAGAAGACACCTCCAACTACAGGCGGAAAAGATCTAGTTAACGAAAATCCCTCTTTCATGTCTTCCACGAAAAAATTGAAGATGGCAGCAGCCATTGGACAACCTTGTTTTACCCCTCTCCAGGTCATAATATCTTCAGAGAACAGGCCTGCTTTGTTTAATCTCACTCTTAAAGATGTATTTCAGTGACAGGCCACGATTGGGTTTCTAATAGATTGAGGGCAGTTTCTCTTCTCAAGTTTTGCCCACAGTTTTTCTCTGTCAATTTGGTCGAAAGCTTGGACCAGATCCACAAACGCCATAAAGATTTTTAGCACGTGGGCGACTAGGCTCTTTTTTCAGAGTCTGAAGGAGTAGAATATTTACTGATGTCCCCAGACCTTTGACAAATCCAACTTAGAATGCATCGATACAGTTGGTTTGTTGGTACCAACTGTGGAAGTGGTCCAGAAAGACGCTACTGTAGAGCTTACCGATCACATCGAAGAGGGCGATAGGGCGATAATTCTTAGGGTTAAATTGGTGACCCTTTTTATGAATTGGTACCACTATCGCCCTCTTCCAAGAACTCTGTATGTTTTGGATATAAGCTATTTGCTTGATTAGTGCAAAGATGTAGGCTGCCTACTCCTCCGGATGTTCTTGTAATATGCAATTTATCAACCCATCGGGTACAGGTGCCCTTGAGCTCTTCCATTTTTTTATTCTATTGCTCAGTTCATTGATGCTCTCTGCAGTTACCCACGGCATCTGACTGCACAGGTCGTTATCTCTCAGATTTCAGTCTCAGACTGCAGCATAGAGTGAACCAAGCTTCTTCGTTTATTGGGTTTGATTGATTTTCTTTCGATGATAATTCATTCAGGTTTGATCAATGTCCAAGGTTTTTGTGGGTCTTTGCCAACAAGTGCTCTAAGCATGGTCTCCGAGTCATTTTGGTATCTTTGGTGTCTAGTAGAACGCAGTCAGTTCTTATAGCATGATTTTTCAACCACAGCTAATTTAAGATCTTTTTGTAAGCCTGAGTTTTTTGTGGCTTTCACAAATTTACAGACCTTTTTTCTTCTTGCCACCAGTTCACTTTTAACGGTATGCATGTTAGAACTGTTTAAGAATGTTTTTTGGGGGCAACATGTATGAAATCGTTCCAGCAACGGAACATACTCAACTAGTTGATCGATTGAGTGGTTACCAGACATTTGGTCGAAAAAAATTGGTCGACCAGTGTGAAGAAGACCGGTAGGGGGTGTCTGTACTTCTGCTCTCTATAGGGTAGAAGAGAGGCACAGAAGACCCCAGCCAAGATTCTCTATTACGGTAGCAATGGACGAGCAATCAAGGCCTAGCTTCTCAGGAGGTGATGCAGGCTGGTTCTTAAGTACAGTGTAGTCCCCAAGCCCCCACAAAGGAATGTCCACACACTGTATTGGTTAGAACACAGTCTTTATATAATCAATATTCAAGGTTATGTACACTTATCATAATAACTCACTTTGTACTTAGGAAAATCTACAATGGCAAATATATACAATTCTAAAGTGGTACCAGCCTTTGTATTAGATCTCATTAAAGTGCATCAACAATACTGTAACAATGTCACACAGATCAATAGAGTGAAACCAGCAATAGAGAGAGGAGAGAAAATAAGATGGTTGAGCAATAGGCAGAATACTGGCCCCTACCACTAGACACAGTTCTGTGTGGAGATCCCCCCACCTGGGCAACCTGTAAAATAAAGATATAGCACAAGCCCAGTCCATATATTGTTCTGCAAGTCTTATTCCCTCCTATAATGTTTTTACCCCCCCAATGTACCTGGTGGAGTCGAGTTCTTCGAAGAGGCGTCGACAGATCCTTCTTGAGCGACCCCCTTTCAAGCGGGAGTCACGGATCGTCGAGAGGCGTCGAGAAGCGTCGAGGAACTCAGTGTTCGGCGACGGGGAATCGACGGTCCTTCTTCAATGCCTTCCGTTTCAAGCGGGAGACACGGGGCGTCGAACGTCCGTCGACAAACAGGGTAGAACGGCGTCGATGAGGCGGCAGCTTCGTCCGAGCGGTGCTCGTCGGCGTCGGAGCGTCGGCGTCCTGCAAGGCAGAGGCGTGCGGGGCACCTCGGTGACAATAGTTCTGGACCGCAAAGATTGTGGAGACGGAGGCCCAGCAAGGGCATCGAGTCGTTCGAGTCTTTGTGGTCTTCGGGTGGCGGGAAACCCACCGGCAGGTTTCTCCTCAGCGCGTTGGTCGTTCTCGACTTTCTCCGGCAGGATAAAGCGGTCGACGGTGCGGACGAGGGAGTCCTTCGATTCGAATGTTCTTAGGCAAAGGAGCGGACGGCTCCGGTCGTCGGCGGCACGGCGTCAAGTGGTTCCCACGGCTGGGCAACACAACTTCGATGGGCCTCCAGCGGTTACACAAACCTGCGAACCCTGGTCGACGGCAATGGACTTCGACGGCGGCGATGTCCGGGTGCTTCACTTCGATCTCCTCGGCGGTCCCGTCTCGGGTCGGCAGCCTTTCGAGGGTCTGACTTCCAGGGCGCTTCGGCGAAGATGGAGCGGTGCTCGATGGTCCCTCGGAGCACGGGAAGAGGGCGCCTTACCAGGTCCTCTCTCGGGTCAGTCTTCGACGATTTCGGCAGCCTTCAGATCGGTCGAAGCAAATGCAACAGCAAGTCTTCTTCTTCCAGCTGGACGTCGAGGATCAGCAGTTCCAGTTACTCTTAGAGTGGAGACTCAGCTCCAGAACGCTTCTGAACGCTTCTGAACGTTCCCTGAACCAATTACCAGTGGTGAGAGGTCCCCAGATATACTATTCTGTCTCTCATCCACACTGCTGGCACACACTCAGCAGCCAATCATACAGAAGGGCATTCATGCAGTCAGTCAGCCAATCAGGCACACAGTGCATTCAGGCCACACTTCTCCCTTTCAGACACTCACAACAAGGAATGTGGATTGGGACAAGTACCCAGCCATTCAACACTACACACTGCATTCAGGCCAGTTTCGGGCAGGGCTGTCTCAGTCTTTGTCTCTCATGCCAGAAACCAGACAACCACAACAAGGAGTGTATATTGGCCACACACTCCATTCACCCAGGTCCCACCCACAGGAGGTACCCACAACATACAGTCACTGGGAAGGCTCCAGTCAGTCTAGCTGGGCCTTCACAACAACACCATATATGGAACTTCCACCCAACAGCCAGTCAGGGGGAAGGGACAGAGTCAGGGCTTCCCAGGACTTTGGGAAACAAGGTAACAGGCAATAGAAAGCAAGAGGCCACAGGGGCCATCTTGTTTCCTATCAGGAATCAACTGATCCCAATGGCAGGGCCTGGGTATCCCAAAATGGAGGACACCCAGAGCACCTGTCAAATTCAGCATGGAGCTGCCACCAGTCCATACCCTGCTCTGTGGGCCACCCACAGGTGCCCAAAAACATACACTAGGGGCACAGGGTTGTACCCCTACCCATGGGTGCCATAAGGGTATCCCATGGGTCTGTTCACCAAACCAAAAGAGAGAGCTGCACTGCCAGGAGTCCCACATGGACTCCTGGGCAGAAAACATGACAGAACACACGATAAAAAGCAGTAAAGGACAACGATTCAGAGGCCCTGTCCCTCTGATGCATTTCCAGCATCACAGTCGCCCCCCCCAGACTGAGGTGGAGGGTGTCTAATCTCCCACGGGATAGACACCCTCATCCAGACGGTCAACATACCTTCTGGAAAGGCCATCTGCATTATCGTGACTCTTCCCTGGTCGGTGCTCTCTGGTGAAGTCTAGCCCTTGCAGGCTAATGGACCACCTGAGCAATTTCGGATTCTCACCCTTCATTTGCATAAGCCACTTCAGGGGCTTATGATCTGTTTGGACCTTGAAGGTAGACACCGTAAGGTAGGGCCTAAAACGCCTAAAGCTCCAAACTAGGCTAAAACACTCCTTTTCAACAGTAGCCCACCTACGTTCTCTACCCTTGAGTTGTCTACTGATGAATATGATAGGATGTTCTCTCCCTTTGTCATCTAACTGGGACAAGACAGCTCCAATTCCGGCGTCGCAGGCATCCGTCTGGACGATAAAGGGTCGGCTGTAGTCAGGCGCACACAACACAGGTGCCCTACACAGACTTTCTTTCAAGCCATCAAAGGCCCTCTGACAGTCTTCGGTCCAATTAACCTTCCTAGGCTGTTTGGGTGAAGTTAGAGCTGTCAGGGGTGCAGCTATGGTTCCATAGTCTGCCATGAAATTGCGATAGTACCCAGTGAGGCCCAAAAAGGCTCTCACCTGGGTTTGAGTAGTGGGAGTCTCCCAGTTCTGTACATCCTGTACTTTACCGGAGAGAGGTTGGATTTGACCCCCTCCTACCTCATGACCAAGATAGGTAACTTTCCCCTGAGCTATCTGGCACTTGGTGGCCTTGATAGTGAGGTTAGCCCTTTTCAAGGCCTGCAACACCTTATCCAGATGTGTCAAATGCTCTTCCCAGGTGGAACTGTAGACGGCAATGTCGTCTAAGTAAGCCACACAAAAGGCTTCCAGCCCACTGAGCGCATGGTTGACCAATCTCTGGAAGGTGGCAGAGGCATTCTTCAACCCAAAAGGCATGACCCTAAACTGGTAGAGTCCCTCAGGTGTTGAGAAGGCCGTCTTTTCCTTGGCATGGTCCGTCAGAGCTATTTGCCAATAGCCTGAGGTAAGGTCAAAGGTGCTCACAAATTTGGCAGCACCTATGGTGTCCACGAGCTCATCAGCCCTGGGCAATGGGTGCGCGTCAGTTTTGGTGACGGCATTGACTCCTCGGTTGTCCACACAGAACCTCCAATCCTTGGTACCCGCCTGGGAACTTGCCTTGGGGACAAGGACCACTGGACTGGACCAGGGACTGGTTGAGGGTTCAATAACACCCAGATCCAACATCTTGGCGACCTCAGCCTGGATGTGGTTCTTGACGGTATCTGACATACGGTAGCACCTGCTTTTGACAGGCACACTGTCACCAGTGTCAATTTCATGCCTACACCACGCTGTAAGGCCTGGCGTCAGTGAAAACAGAGAGGCATACTGTTGGAGTAAAGCCCTGCAGGCCCTCTGTTGCTCTGTTGTCAAATCCGGAGAGAGATGTACTCCCTCTACTGAGCCATCCTGAGGGTTGCTATGCAGCAAATCAGGAAGGGGCTCACTCTCATCCTCTTCTTGCCCTGAAGCTAGCAAGAGACATGAGACTTCTGCTCACCGGTGGAAAGGCTTGAGCCTGTTGACATGGAATATCTGAGGGGCTACCCCAGAGGCTCCCATGTCAACCAGATAATTGACTTCGCCCATCTTGGAGATGATCCTGAAGGGTCCAGTCCACTTGTCTGCCAGAGCTCTAGGCTTGGTAGGCTCCATCACAAGGATTTCCTGTCCCGGAGTCCAATCCACTTGCAAGGCTTTAAGGTCATGCCAGTACTTATTCAATTCCTGGCTGGCCTTGAGATTTGCTGTTGCCTGACCCATCATCTGTGTCATCCTCCGTCTGAGGCCTAACACATAGTCCCCCACTTGCTTGGCGGGACCTGGAGGGGTGGCTTCCAAGCCTTCTCTGATCAAGGCGAGGGGCCCCCTCACGGGATGTCCAAAGAGTAACTCAAAGGGGCTGAAACCAACACCCTCTTGAGGTACTTCTCTGTAAGCAAACAGCAGGCATGGCAGGAGGAGATCCCATTTCCTCCTTAGGGGTTCTTCCAAAGCCCCTAGCATGCCCTTGAGAGTTTTATTAAATCTCTCAACCAGACCATTGGTCTGGGGGTGGTAAGAGGTGGAGAACTTGTAGGTTACCCCGCACTCTTTCCACATGGTTTTCATGTAACTAGACATGAAGTTGGATCCTCTGTCAGAGACAACCTCCTTGGGGAATCCAACACGGGTGAAAATGCCCAGGAGAGCCCTGGCAACCACCTTGGCAGTAACAGTCCGAAGGGGTATTGCCTCAGGGTACCTGGTGGCATGATCTACCAAGACCAGGATGAACCGATGTCCACCTGAAGTGGGAGGGTCAAGGGGACCGACGATGTCGATGCCCACCCTCTCAAATGGTGTGCCAACCACTGGCAATGGCTGCAGTGGGGCAATGACACTACCTCCAGTCTTGCCAGACAACTGACAAGTTGGGCAGGTCCTGCAGTGGGACTCCACCTCTACTCCCATCCGTGGCCAGTAGAAATGGGCAGAGAGCCTCTGCTTAGTCTTCTTGGTCCCAAGATGACCAGCCAAGGGCACCTCATGTGCCAACTGCAGTAGGAAGGGCCTGTAAACCTGGGGTACCACCAACCTATTGAGGGCACCAGGTTCAGGCTTAGTGGGCTCACTAACAAGGAGCTCACCCTCCCAATAAATCCGGAATGTCCTAGGCACTTCTCCTTGTGCCTGGGACAGGGCCTGTTTCCTCAGTCCCTCGAGAGAGTGGCACTCTCTCTGTCCCTTACAGAAGTCTGCCCGGGAGGGTCCCCCTTCAGCTAACAAGCATTGAAGGTCGGGATGATCCTCCGGGTTGAGAACCTCTCCCACAGGAGAGTCTTCTGTCTCTTCTCCCACAGGAGTTGAGTTTGGGTTTTCCACTGGACCCAGCCCGTCTGGAGCATGGATCCCAATGGGTGCTGTCGGAACAGCAGGAAGAGAAGGTGTTCCCTCCACAGAGGTGGCCTTCTTGGTCTTCCTTCTTCTTGACTTCGGCCTCGCCTTTGGCTCCGGTACCTGACCCACAGCCAGTCCCGGTGTCACCTGTGACCTAGTGACTGCAGCAGCAGTCATGGGAAGACCATCCGAGATCAACCCCAACTCTACTAGATCATTTCCTAACAGAATGTTAGCAGGGACATTGTCCTGAACCAGGACAGGAAGCTTTGCTGTCTTGTCTCCAATCATGAGTGTGACTAAGGCTACAGGTGATAATTTGGGAGGCCCACCAGCTAACCTGTTGGTTCGCAGAGGAGCACCTACATAGTCCTCTGGCTTGAGCAGGGTCCTGTCCACCACTGTCATGCGTGCCCCAGTGTCTCTCAAACCAGTAGAAGGCTGGCCATTCAAGAGGACACTTCTCAAAAACCTACGGGTGTTCTGTGGGATAGTCGCCAGTACTTCTGCATACTGGTCCCAGGCCCCAAGGGACACTAAGGAAATCTCTACCGGAGCACCAAATGTGATCCCGGTAGAGGAGGGGAGGACAGTGGCCTCCACCTCAGACACGGGGTAAGGGTAGGTCAGGCTGACAGCCTGTACTCCAAGTGCCTTACCTTTACACTTGGAGTCACCCCTTTTGTGATCCAGAGCCCCACAGTCCCAACAAGGGCCAGGAGTGCGGGGTACGGTACTGGAACCACTGGGAGCCTGCTTTGCAGCAGGTGGACCACTACTCTTATTCCCACCCACAGATGACTTATCCCCACTAGATTTTTGGGTCTTGGGAGAGGAAGGTTTAGGTTTACCTGACTGTGACTGCTTGTGGGACTCCTCAGCTTTCTGAGAGGCCCCCTTTTCTTTGTCCTTGTCCTTCCCACTGGAGTCCTTAGGGGACACCCGGTAGGAGACCCACTTGTCAGCCAACCTAGCCAGCTTAAAGGGGTCCAAAATGTTCTGGTCAGCCACATACTGACGCAGCTCTGGTGAACAGGCTTCAGAAAAATGCTCAAAAAACAAGAGGTGGGACAATTCAACAAAAGTCTTAACCTTGTATCCATCGATCCACCCCATCATGTTCATGTGCGCAGCACTCACCCAGTCAACCCAAGACACATTCTCTCTTTTCTTAAAATCCCTGAACCTTCTAAGGTATTGGGTAGGTGTCTTGCCAAACTTGGCAATCAAAGCAGACTTCATACACTCATACTGACCCCTTTCTTCCACACTCAGCTTCAGAATACAGTCATATCCAGTTTGAGGCACTCTGCTTAACAAACACTTAGCCCAATCTCTTTTATCAACATCATGAATCGCACAAGCCATTTCAAACGCTTCAATCCATTGGAGGATATCTGAACCCTCCACAAATACACCAACCAAATATTTCATAAACTTGGTGGCTGGGGACCTGACACTCTCACTGGTTTTAACTGAAGTCTCCACTCTAGCTTTCTCTAGCTGGATTCTCTGACATTCAGTGTCCTGGCTCTTGAGTTCAAGGTCCTTATTTCTGAGTTCAAGATGCCTATTCTTGAGCTCCACTTGTTGAACCAACTCCTCTTTCTTAAGTTTAGCATCTATTTCCAACTTGCGGTATTCAAAGGCCAATTTCATCCTTAATAACTCAAGCTCCAAGGAATTGCTGGGGTTTGGAACAGAGGCAGCAGGAATGGCGGCATTCCCAGAAACAGATTCAGCAGAAACCCCAGGGGCAGAGTCCTCATTGGTTGCATTCCCCCCCTCATCAAGAGTTTCACCATCAGTCTGGTAGTCCACCAGGGCAGCTATCAGCTCAGCCCTAGACTTATCCACAAAGTCTAACTCCCTGGCTTCACAAGCACTCTGGAGAGCCTCCAAGCTCATCCGAGTCAATTTGCCATTTGCAATAGACTCCATTGTTTGTAACGCAGTTATCTTGTACACAACTAAACCTTAATTTAATAAAGTGCAGATATTTTGTAAGTGGCACGGTTATACACTGATTCTTAAAACCATAAGCATCCCACCGCTGCCACCAGTGTGAAGAAGACCGGTAGGGGGTGTCTGTACTTCTGCTCTCTATATGGTAGAAGAGAGGCACAGAACACCCCAGCCAAGATTCTCTATTACGGTAGCAATGGACGAGCAATCAAGGCCTAGCTTCTCAGGAGGTGATGCAGGCTGGTTCTTAAGTACAGTGTAGTCCCCAAGCCCCCAAAAAGGAATGTCCATACACTGTATTGGTTAGAACACAGTCTTTATATAATCAATATTCAAGGTTATGTACACTTATCATAATAACTCACTTTGTACTTAGGAAAATCAACAATGGCAAATATATACAATTCTAAAGTGGTACCACCCTTTGTATTAGATCTCATTAAAGTGCATCAACAATACTGTAACAATGTCACACAGATCAACAGAGTGAAACCAGCAATAGAGAGAGGAGAGAAAATAAGATGGTTGAGCAATAGGCAGAATACTGGCCCCTACCACTAGACACAGTTCTGTGTGGAGATCCCCCCACCTGGGCAACCTGTAAAATAAAGATATAGCACCAGCCCAGTCCATATATTGTTCTGCAAGTCTTATTCCCTCCTATAATGTTTTTACCCCCCAATGTAACTGGTGGAGTCGAGTTCTTCGAAGAGGCGTCGACAGATCCTTCTTGAGCGACCCCCTTTCAAGCGGGAGTCACGGATCGTCGAGAGGCGTCGAGAAGCGTCGAGGAACTCGGTGTTCGGCGACGGGGAATCGACGGCCCTTCTTGAATGCCTTCCCTTTCAAGCGGGAGACACGGGGCGTCGAACGTCCATCGACAAACAGGGTAGAACGGCGTCGATGAGGCGGCAGCTTCGTCCGAGCGGTGCTCGTCGGCGTCGGAGCGTCGGCGTCCTGCAAGGCAGAGGCGTGCGGGGCACCTCGCTGACAATAGTTCTGGACCGCAAAGATTGTGGAGACGGAGGCCCAGCAAGGGCGTCGAGTCGTTCGAGTCTTTGTGGTCTTCGGGTGGCGGGAAACCCACCGGCAGGTTTCTCCTCAGCGCGTTGGTCGTTCTCGACTTTTTCCGGCAGGATAAAGCGGTCGACGGTGCGGACGAGGGAGTCCTTCCATTCGAATGTTCTTAGGCAAAGGCGCGGACGGCTCCGGTCGTCGGCGGCACGGCGTCAAGTGGTTCCCACGGCTGGGCAACACAACTTCGATGGGCCTCCAGCGGTTACACAAACCTGCGAACCCTGGTCGACGGCAATGGACTTCGACGGCGGCGATGTCCGGGTGCTTCACTTCGATCTCCTCGGCGGTCCCGTCTCGGGTCGGCAGCCTTTCGAGGGTCTGACTTGCAGGGCGCTTCGGCGAAGATGGAGCGGTGCTCGATGGTCCCTCGGAGCACGGGAAGAGGGTGCCTTACCAGGTCCTCTCTCGGGTGAGTCTTCGACGATTTCGGCAGCCTTCGGATCGGTCGAAGCAAATGCAACAGCAAGTCTTCTTCTTCCAGCTGGACGTCGAGGATCAGCAGTTCCAGTTACTCTTAGAGTGGAGACTCAGCTCCAGAACGCTTCTGAACATTCCCTGAACCAATTACCAGTGGTGAGAGGTCCCCAGATATACTATTCTGTCTCTCATCCACACTGCTGGCACACACTCAGCAGCCAATCATACAGAAGGGCATTCATGCAGTCAGTCAGCCAATCAGGCACACAGTGCATTCAGGCCACACTCCTCCCTTTCAGACACTCACAACAAGGAATGTGGATTGGGACAAGTACCCAGCCATTCAACACTACACACTGCATTCAGGCCAGTTTCGGGCAGGGCTGTCTCAGTCTTTGTCTCTCATGCCAGAAACCAGACAACCACAACAAGGAGTGTATATTGGCCACACACTCCATTCACCCAGGTCCCACCCACAGGAGGTACCCACAACATACAGTCACTGGGAAGGCTCCAGTCAGTCTAGCTGGGCCTTCACAACAACACCATATATGGAACTTCCACCCAACAGCCAGTCAGGGGGAAGGGACAGAGTCAGGGCTTCCCAGGACTTTGGGAAACAAGGTAACAGGCAATAGAAAGCAAGAGGCCACAGGGGCCATCTTGTTTCCTATCAGGAATCAACTGATCCCAATGGCAGGGCCTGGGTATCCCAAAATGGAGGACACCCAGAGCACCTGTCAAATTCAGCATGGAGCTGCCACCAGCCCATACCCTGCTCTGTGGGCCACCCACAGGTGCCCAAAAACATACACTAGGGGCACAGGGTTGTACCCCTACCCATGGGTGCCATAAGGGTATCCCATGGGTCTGTTCACCAAACCAAAAGAAAGAGCTGCACTGCCAGGAGTCCCACATGGACTCCTGGGCAGAAAACATGACAGAACACACGATAAAAAGCAGTAAAGGACAAGGATTCAGAGGCCCTGTCCCTGATGCATTTCCAGCATCACAACCAGACAAATGGTCGAACCAATTTGGTCGAAAACCAAATGGTCGAATTTTTTTATTTTTTTATTTTCACCCCTTTTTTTATTTTTTTGGGGGGGTCCCCCCCAACCCCCTTTTTTTCTCTAAAAACCCCTTTTTTTAAAAAACGAAAACCCGAAAAATAAATATATAAATAAAAAAAAAATTCGACCATTTGGTTTTCGACCAAATTGCGTCGACCAAATGTCATTCGACCAGTTTTCAGTCGACCAAATGACTGGACACCCGATTGAGTTCAGATCCGTCGTTAAGCTTCTGATTTTAATAGCCAATCCCAACTTTCTCTTTAACAGCCGGACTTATGGAAATGTCAAAACCGTCCAACACTGTTTTTTTCTGTAACCAGGTCGCTTGCAAACAAATCAAATCAAAGTTACCAAGATATAATTCGCTTGATTTGGTCAAATGGGAAAAGCCACAGGTATTCCAGCAAGCTAATTTTAGAATCGCAGAAGTCGTTCTGCGTTGCACTGGTCTCAAATTCTCTCTTTGTGCTTGGAGAATTGATGGAATCGGACTAAAGGTCATTCGATTCAGCCAGAGCTCGAGACAGCCAAGGCCAGTCTGCTTGATCAAGGTTGGAAGCTTTAGAAATTTCAATTGGTTTGACACAATCAACCTGTTGCAGAGAGGTGGCAGCTTGAAATGTAACATTTAACTTCAGTACAGGGTGTTGTGTTTTACTTAATCCTGTCTTTCCCTGTTATGTATGTATGAGCCCCTGATGGAATGTTAGTGTGGAATGTTATGGATGAACTGTGTCTGTGTGTTCCATAAAGTCAGTTGGGGCCTGAGCTTAGATGATGAGGGGGCCGGTGGATGTCTCTCCTGCCTATATTACTTACTTTACTTCCCTTATGTACTTACCTGTGAACCTGACCTAGTAAAGACTTGTGAACCCACCAGTGGCTCCATCTTACATACTTACCCTCAACCCTTGAACTTAACATTGGCGACGAGGAATGGTCTTTGGGACAGTCACAGGAGCAAGAGAACTATCAAAAGAAGAAAGGCTGTACACAAGGAGAAGGGAACCTGAAGAGAGAGAGAGGCAGAAAACTGAGAAGAAGGAGACATCCACCGGCCACCCCAAGCTGCCCCTGGCCTTAAGGTGAGCGTGTCCCATGTGCCAAAGCTGGCAATATACTGTGCCAGTTAATAATTTGTAGGGGGCTGGCTTGCATCTTAAGGGGCGGTGAACCTGATCGGGCCCATGTTCCTGGGGAAGAAGCGATGTCGTAGATGGACATGGCACGAGTGCTTTCCCCTGATGGAGCGTTGCTGGGTATGTGCACTCCGAAATAGTGATTTTCCCCTCGACCCAGTAGGAGAGCCGCTCAGGAGCGCGCCAGTGCACCGATGGCCAGAAATGCATGGCTGGTGGCGATCCCGGCGCCCAGCTTGTGAGGTAGTGCTGGGCGTCCGGTGCTCTCCTTACATGGAGCAGGGTGTCTACGCACGGAGACTTACCTCCTTACTTGCTGCCCTGACGTTAGGCCGCGGAGCGTGCGGTCCGGGGGGCCGCGCTGTGGGTCCTGTCCTAACGGTGACAAGGTGGTCCTCCTCTGCTGCTTCATCGGTGCACCATTTGGATGACGGTTGGGCCGGAGCTCACCGTCCATGCCCGCTCTCTCAGGCATAATGGTGACGTCAGCTGGATGCTGGGGGAGTTGGCGATGTTACTTGGAATACTCCCTCCAGCATTCCAGGACCCGGCAGAGCCTTGAGCGCGGCGAATAATGTTATAAACATTAGAAAAAAGGACCTTCCAACGTGGTTCCAACGTGCCCTGTTACGCGTTTCATAAGGAAATGCAGCGTTGAACATTGAATGTTCCGGCAGCCAGTGCTGTATAAAGGTTTTATGAACTACATTCTTACAAGGAACTATGGCTACCAGAGTTTCCAGGCTGTGAAGTTTAATGGGCAGGATGTTGTCAAGATTTTTTTATGGACTTTACCGACGGAAAAAAAAAAAAAGAAAAGAAAAGACAATTTGCTTTTCAAACACGCGTGTTGGTGCTGGGATCAACACAAAGACTCGTTGCAGAGTGGGGGGAAGTTTCGGCGAAGACAACGTTCTGTAGCGAAGTTGACTGGCGAATTGTGATGTGCCACGAACTACTGGAGGATCTGCATTTTGAAATTAAGTTCTGGGATTAACTTATGGGAAATCCTATGGTCGATCCATTAATTGATTGAGTATGTGCCACTGTTGATGGAGATGTTGTTTTTTTTTTGGAAACGTCGGTAAATGAATATATTGCATTCCAGATTGAATTATCATATGTGTTAACTTTGCGATTCTTCCAGGAACTTGTCAGTGGGGCTTTGAGGGCTTTAATGCTTGGATTTGAGAGGAGTTGTTTTTGAATAGCATTATTACCACTGTTGGGTCTGATGGGTTCCACTGATATGTTATGGGAAGGGCAGAGAAATGTAATAACTTAAAGTTGGCATGATGATGTTAGAGAGAGAATCTGGTTTGGCAGTTGTGTGACATGCTTTGGGCGCACCAGGTGTCAGTGGTTTGGCATAGTAGATGCTACTGGATTGGCAATTGTTGTGTATTAGTGCACTATAAGTGCTATTTGTTCGGCATAGTTGGGCCACAGCTTGATTTGGTGATGCCATTGTTTTAGCATAGTAGCTACACATTATTACAGTTTAGATGTTTTTGGTTTAGTGCATGAGGTGCACATTACGTCACTGTTTGGAGTGACTGGTACATGTGAATTGTACAAACTTATGCCTTTGGATTGGCATAGGATGGGCATTAGAGGTGCATATGAGTTGTCATTGGTTAGTGATTATTTGGGCATACTAGATGGCATTATAGTTATGTGGTTAGGTGAAATGTTTAGTTGCACATAACAATGTTAAAATGTTGGGTGTTGAGCAAAAGAACTGATGTATTACTCAAAACAGAGTCAATGAAATTTGATGCACTACATGTTCAACAAAATTTCTTTCCACAGGTACACACAAATGAAATGTATGTTAATTTGACTAACCATATTTTCATTCACAGGTTCATCAAACACAAAGGACTTTGTAGGGTAAAGAATATGGACTCGATAGTAGTGTTGAACTCTCGCTTACCAATCTTGTACTCTCAATTTATCTTTGCCTGTTTTGTAAGAGACGTGTGATGAGGAAGTGTTTGAGGTGGTAGTAACTAACATTTTTGGCACCTATTGTGGTGTAGGTTTAAATACCTTAGTGAGCAGATGGTTGCTCAGTCTTGGCACCTATGGTGGTGTAGGTTTGAATACCTGAGTGAGCAGATGGTTGCTCAGTTTTGGCACCTATGGTGGTGTAGGTTTGAATACCTGAATGAGCATATGGTTGCTCAGTTGTGGCACCTATTGTGGTGTAGGTTTAAATACCTTAGTGAGCAGATGTTGCTCAGTTTTGGCACCTACGGTGGTGTAGGTGTGTAAGTGTCGCTTTAGGTGATCAGTGGGGTAGAACCCTGTTTGTTTGTGTATTGGCACAACCAGTTGTTGGTGGATGATGAAGTAGGGTACAGTAGTGATGTAAAATTGGAGTAAGAATTGCGTTAGAAGGTGGGCTGGTCCCCGAGTGTTAGTTCCATAATAGGCCGGTTATGGTACTGGTGATAGTTCAGGTGTGGTGTGGCTTCTTGTAGCTACTGCAAAGGTCTCTGCAAGGTAATAGTTTGATTGTTTGGATGAGCACATTGTAGGAGGATGTTTGTGGATTGTTTTCTCTAAGTGTTTAATTCCATATTACTTAGTTTCACCATTCCCCTATATTCTCATCGTTTCAATGTTATGTAAGGGGGGAGATGTGTTGTGTTTTACTTAATCCTGTCTTTCCCTGTTATGTATGTATGAGCCCCTGATGGAATGTTAGTGTGGAATGTTATGGATGAACTGTGTCTGTGTGTTCCATAAAGTCAGTTGGGGCCTGAGCTTAGATGATGAGGGGGCCGGTGGATGTCTCTCCTGCCTATATTACTTACTTTACTTCCCTTATGTACTTACCTGTGAACCTGACCTAGTAAAGACTTGTGAACCCACCAGTGGCTCCATCTTACATACTTACCCTCAACCCTTGAACTTAACACAGGGCCAGCCGGGACTCTGCCTATTTCAAGTGGATCTTGAAACTTCATTTCCATTGTCAATAGGGATGAAACGTCATTCTTTTTAACATGTTTTAAGACATTAGATGTTGTTTTAGGCCGAGCATCTGTGTCACACAGTACTATATGATCAGAAAAATTACCTGCGACCAAGTCATACCCAAACATCAATAGGCTCTCTGTGGCCTCTGTCAACATTTTTTGGACCACTGGTGAGTGGATGTAAAGGAAAACAGAATCAGTTCTTCTTTCATCGATAAATTTGAATAATTTAAGCTCTTCTGAGAATAATTGTCTCAAATTAGGAACAGAGTGAAGTAGGTCGAGGACTGATCTTCTATTTAGAACAAGGTTGTCATTAAAGTTCGTAACTCTCTCCAATTTGAATGACTGTGTAAGAGAGTTATTGTACCTTTTTCTTTTTATGGTGGAATTGCTACGCAACCATTTACTCTCTTTGTTTCTTAAGGTCTCAGCACCGCCCGATGCTTGTCACAATGGATTGCGCGTGAGTCTTGGACTGGCAGTGAGTTTTCAGAACCTTTATAAATGGGAAGTGCCAACCTGTTATCAGCATTAATTATTTGTCTTTTTTCATCTATTGACACAAATATTGGTGAAGCGGGTGGTGCCAGCGTGGCTACTGGTTGAGCAGGACCAGCACAAGGACCAGAGGCCATAACATTGCACACTTTTTCCAGGGACTGAATGGTCTCAACTTCATCAAGTGAGTAAGTTGACAGATCCAGTAAAATTTGCAAAGTTGGACTCAGAGGGGCCAAAGAATCGTGGGCCGACGTTATGGAGACACTACTTTCCACAGCAAGCCTTGATGGAACTGTATGCTAGTGGGTTTGAGGCAAACTTTCTTGGAGCCGGTTTCGGGGCGTTCGATACACATTCTTAACCACCACTTACACTCTGTATGTTGACAAGTTTTGACACTTTACTTGCTTTTGTGTCTTTGTTTTTATTTCCTGGGATTTTCTGTTGATTGAAGATGGAATAAGCCAGGTTCTTAGCCAATCCTCCATCACTTTCTACTACTAGTGAGCTTTCCACTAAGTGAGCTGTGCAAGCACTTAGCTCATTAACTAGCTTTTTAGAGGTAGTAACAGTCTTTGCGGTTTGCAGAAGATCTTTAGGAATGCACTCTGATTCTCTAGATAAGTCAACTGATAGAGATGTATTAACTGTTTGTGTGGCTTTAGCACACACTGTTTGGCCAACTGAGTCTTGTTTCTGCGGTTCCGTGAATAGTGTTACCTATGGAAAGTTCTGATTCAATCTAGTTTCTATTTGCGGTGACATAGCCTTCCACAAAAAACAAGTTTTTAATGAGTCATGGCTAAAAGCGTGGTGTGGTCCTTCAAGGTATCATTTAACTGTTCATAGAGTTCAGTGAAAGGAGTAAGAGCTATGGTGATGGCTGACATGATAGAAAACAAGTCAACTTTATCACGACTATTTGCAGAATTGTTATGTTGGGAGGAGAAAGACTGCTCGTCAGAAAGACTAGATGAAATATTCTGTTTCAGTGTTGAAACTGGAAGTTTAAAGCAACCACTCCTGATGTTGACTAGGCGCGTCTCTTCGTCTTCAGATAACAGAGGTGTGTAATTTTTATGGTGGGCACTTACAGGTTCCCCCACTGTCATGTGGCTACGTGCGTCGGCTTTCACAGGGTCGTTCTCCACACCAATAGCCTAAACTACTTCTTCTCCGCTGAAATCCTTGGTGCAGTCAGTCATGGGCAAAGACTCTCTCACACAAGTTGGTGCTGATGCAGGTGGTACATTTAGATTAGGAGCCGTCATACACAAACTAACAGCTTCAACATGAGAAATTTGAGGGGGTCAAACAAGCCAAGGCAACTTCCCCTTAGGCCACATAAAGGCTCCATAATGGACGTGATGTTTTGGGATGTGGCCAATAAATTTGGGGGGAGTTTGACTGAGGTAGCAAAGAAATTGAAAGGAATCAGCATCAGGATCTTCACTAAATTGGAGCCTGAAGGACCCTGCAGGGCACTTGTCTGCCAGTGCCATGCATCCGCTCCCTCCAATAGGTCGGCGTCCGATGGACCACCAGAGTTTAAGTCTGATACAGGGGCAATGGGTTTTTTTTGTAAACAAAGAGGCAATGCGAGAGCTTGGACTCGTTTGTCACTTGTGAAGTCTGTGAAACATGCGATTCCCATTGCCAGCCTTCTTTAAAGCAGTGGCTGAAAGTTTCTTCTATGCAGTGCCTCCTGGCAACGCATTAATGGAAGAAGACTATGGGGGCACTATTTCCGGCATAATTTGTGGATTGATTGAACTAGACTTCAAGCGGAAGGGATTTTTGCCTAATTGGGCAGAAGCAATGACAACTTGATCCGCCTCACTCTCTTCGTACGAGTGCCACCTATCACACAATTGTTCGCTCTGGACTTAATTGGAGAATTCTCGACTAGCGAGGTGTCATAATGTTCTTTTGCAAGAGACACCTTACAGGCTGAGATGCCCGTTGAAGTTAGGTACGGAGGAACAGCTGCTTCTCTAGATGACAAATTCCTATGGACCATTACTTCCACAACAACAAATCTAACATTTTCATCAGCGCCGCCTCTGTTGCACGCAATTTGTCCGGCGAGCTCATTGACCTCGCCATCTCCACGAAGTGCTTTACGAAGCTCGGCAGTTTGGGCAGTTTATCAGTTGTGCTCGGTCGGCGTCGACAATTCATTAGTTAAGGCGTTATTAAAAGTCTTTGAGCATGCATTCGCGTCAGTGCGGATTGGAACAAGTTGGAGATTTAGTCATATTACATGTTCCACATCAAACACACAGACGAAGGTAGGTTGTTCCGCATTCGCCTTTTATGTACTTGGCGTGGACCTGCGTGAAAAATGTGTCCTCAGCACACGCTGAGGGAGATTGTAAAAACAATGTTTGCTGCTTTAGTGCATAATAAAGATTACGAAACAAGCCCAATGTCCATGGTTGGCAACACCTCGGCAATAACAGGGCGTTGTACACTATGCACTGAAGGTGATGCAAGCAAATGAAGCTAAGCTTGATTTTAAATTGTGCGCACTTGAAGTGGCGATTTTGTTTCTTGGGGATGGCATCCGTTCTGGCTCAATTTGGAACCGGGTTTTAGGACTTCTTAAAAGCATGTCCATTTCCATCAGCCACCGGACACCAGACACTCTGTGACACTGCGCCATGCTTCGCTACTTCCGATGTATTTTCGGGCGAGCATTGGCTGAAGTGGGAGTGTCGGGTAACAGGCACGAAAAGAACACTCAGCGAGTCTTCACAGGCTGCAAAGTTCGTCAGGTAAAGAAAGACTCTGCGAGTCTGAAAGCTCTGTTGTAGAATTTATTTATTTATTTTTGCATTTGTAAAGCGCAGTGCAGCCCTTAGGCATTGAGGCGTTATGAGAAGGCTTAGGGAGGCTTGATTCAGGGTTTCAAGAATGCGGCCCCAGCAGAGACTTGAAAACAGAGACTAGTTACGGTTAACAATGGACATTTTCATGACAGTTAGGCAAGAAAGCAGTACATTGTCAAAATCATGTTACAGTATACATAGCAAAGGTTGTTTAGACAAAGAGTCTAGTTTTGATAGCCTTCCTGAAGGTTGCATGGGAGTCAATCCCCCTGATGGAAGGGGGAAAGGAGTTCCACAGCGTGGCTGCCATGTTAGGGAAGCTTGTACCGCCCGCTTTCACTCTGCGGGTGGAAGGTACAAGGATTCTGTTGGTATAGGCCGCTCTGGTGGGCCTAATAGGAGTGTGCAAGCTGATTCTTTGAGCTAGGTAGGGTGGAGCACGACTGTGCAGGCACTTGTGCGCCAGGGCGAGTGTTTTGAATGTAATTCTCTCCTTGACGGGGAGCCAGTGGACCTTCCTCCTGACGTCTTGAGATACCGGTTGCAGCCTTGAGGGCATTATTCTGAGCTAGTTGTAATTTGGGCAAGTTTTTTTGGGAGGTGCCTACCAAGAGGGCATTGCAGTAGTCCAACCTCAACCCAATTATTGCCCTGGCTATGGTGAGGCAGTTTGGTTGGGAAAGGTAAGGTCTGGCTGCATTGAGGAGTTTAGAATGGTACGCTGCAGAGGAGGCAATTGCGTTGACCTGTCTATTCATGGATAGGTCAGGTTCAATGTAAACGCCCAGCGTCTTGATGACTTTGGAAACAGCGATAGGGATATTATTAACTGTGAAGGATTGGTATTGTTCATCTATTTTCCTCAAGGTGGAGGGGGCCCCAATCAGCAGCAGTTCTGTTTTCTCGCTGTTGAGGCAAAGCCAGTTTTTGGCCATCAATGATTGGATTGTGGCATAAATGGCATTGAGGGTTTTGAGGTCAGATATATAGTCACCAGAGAGGGGGATCAGCACCTGGGTGTAATCAGCATAATTAGTGTATGAGATGCCCAGTGCGTCAAGAATTTTGAATAGTGGTCTAGTGAATAAATTATAGAGTGTGGGAGCTATGCACGATCCCTGTGGGACCCCACACTTGATGAGGCTGGGGTTCGCGCATGAGGATTCTGAGAAAACCTTCATGACTCTGTCCAGCAGGAAGGAGGCTATACAGTCACAGGTCCTCAGGGAGAAGTTGGCTGCGGTGGAGAGGTGATGGCAGAGGGTCTTGTGGTCCACCAAGTCAAAGGCAGCGGAGAGGTCGAGGAGTAGGAGCAGCTCAGATGTGCCCGCATCTCTTAGGTCGTCCATTTGATTTTTTAGGTCGAGCAGAGCTGTTTCCGTGCCATGTCTTGGCCGGAAACCGGACTGATGAAGACCTAGGAGGTGATTGTCTTCGATACATTTTTGGACTTGCAGGTAAGCTGCTTTGTCAAGAATTTTGAGCAGGAAGGGCACTGTGGTAATGGGCCTGTAATTTCCAGGGGTTGAAGGGTCGAGAGAGGGTTTTTTCAGGAGCGGTCTGACCCAAGCTTCTTTGAGTCCAGTTGGAACGTGTCCAGCCTGGAAAGATAAGTTAATGAATGCTGTGATGAGGGGGACCAGAGGGGAGGCAATGTCTTTAATGATCTGCGCTGGGCAGGCATCACCCTTGCAATTGGAAGGTTTAATGGAGTTAAGGAAGGCAGTGACTTCAAGTTCGCTCATGTCTTTGAAGTCGAACATGGGTGCGGGGGTGGAGGGGGCTTCAACCCTTGGTGGTGCTGTTACAGTTGTCAAGAAGGTTGGAAAGGGCATTTTGGTGTGCTAGGATTTTGGTGTGAAGGGTTTCCAATTTGTCGAGCATGGCATTTTGAATTTTGTTGCACCAAATGTCATGTTTTAGGATAGTCGGGGGGGGAGCGGGAGACTCCAGTTCTCGGAAGATAGCAAATATTTCCCTAGTTCCTGACTTGGCGCCTTCAATCCTGGTGTTATAGGAGGAGGCTTTAGTCTGAATGATGGCTCTTTTGTAGTCTTTGGAGACAGCCTTAAAAACAGTTTTGGTAGTATCGTTTGAGCGGTTTTTCCAGTTAGCTAGAGCAGCCCTTTTCTTGGATCGAAGCTTTAAGAGCTCTACAGTGAACCAGGCATTAGAGTGCTTAACTCTCTTAGCCTTTTTGAGGGTGAGCGGGGCTACTGTGTCCACTGCTGAAGTGATGACTCGATTGAAGGTGGATGCTAGGACTTCCGGGTCATTAGGGAATGGGTGTTTAAGCGCGGGGTAAGGGGCGATGTTTTCCATAGTGAGTTTACGTGAACTTCTTGCGAGAGCAGCTGGGAGTAGGATAGTTGATTTCGGAGGCCCCTTAGAGGAGAGGTCAAATTTGATGCAGTGGTGGTCCGACCATGGGATGGGTGAGATGTCGGAGATCAGGACGGAGCAGTTGTGGTGTGACACCCAATCAAGGGTGCGACCTTTGGTGTGTGTGGGCTGCGAGATAGCATGGGAGAACCCAAGGGTGGATAGGGCTTTCTGCAGGGCCATGGCATTGGTGTCCCTAGGGTCATTTAGGCCAAGATTGAGGTCGCCTACGAGCAGAATTTGTGACGAGTTTTTGAGGTTGTCAGAGAGTACATGGGTGATGGCGTTGTGGAAATCTGAAGCCCGGCCTGGTGGGCAATAGACGACATGGAGCGTGATGGTATGGTTGGGCGTGAGCTGTAGTTTGAGGCGGAGATAGTCTGAGTTGTGACTCAGCTGACCTCCGATCTGTCTGAGGGCAAGCGTTGCCCTGGAGATAACAGCTACTCCTCCACCCCTTTGGTCTACCCGATCTTGTCTGAAAATGGTGTAGCCGGAAGCGATGGCAAGGGATAGGGAAGGGCCAGAGGAATCTTTAAGCCAAGTCTCAGATAGAAAGAGCAGATCAAGGTTGTCCATGGTGATGAGATCATGTACATCCAAAGCGTGAGCTGGCAGGGAGCGTACATTGATTAGAGCACATTTAAGTGGAATGACATTGCTAGGGGGCATGGTGCTAGGCAAGGCAGTGGGCAACACTGGGTGAGGTACAGCAGGCATGAATACAGGCAATGACAGTATTAGGCAAGGCATTGGGCAACACTGGATGAGGTACAGCAGGCATTAATACAGGTAATGACACAGTATTAGGCAAGGCAGTGGGCAACACTGGGTGAGGTAATGCAGGCATGAATACAGGCAGTGACACAGTATTAGGCAAGGCAGTGGGCAACACTGGATGAGGTACAGCAGGCACGAATACAGGCAGTGACACAGTATTAGGCAAGGCAGTGGGCAACAGTGGATGAGGTACAGCAGGCATGAATACAGGCAATGACACAGTATTAGGCAAGGCAGTGGGCAACACTGGGTGAGGTACAGCAGACAGGACCTGTTGGTTGGAGGCCTGAATGTTCACACTTGTCTGATTACTTGCTGGTGAGGGAGGAGACTTGAGAGTGTAATGAGGTGGGGAGTGATCGCTTGTGGTAGGTAGCAAACGCATTAAGCACGCTTGTAAGATTGGGCAGATGGTGCGGATACAAGTGCTGGAGGCGCTTGGATGGATGGAGTGGGAGAGGTAGCTCAGGGGTGCAAGGCGTGTGAAGGGCTGCAACGTTCTTGCCCCCAGGCGGGAGTTCCTGAGAGAGCAGTTTGGGATTGCAGATGCACTCCGGCCCAGCAGAAGGTGTGAGCGGAGGCGTTCATTTCTGCAGACGAGCGAGGGTGTAATGGTAGCGGTAGAGCAATGGCTTGCAGGACCCTTACCTTGTTGTACAGGGTGAGTGCCGTCATCCGGCAGCCTCGAGCAGCTGAGAGCTGCGAAGAGCGGCAGAGGCCTTTCCTGATGGCCTTTGCCGTGATGCGGCTTTGCCTGGTGGTCGGCCTCCTCTGCCTTTAAAGCGGGAGAGGAGGGGCTGGCAGGTGTGGTGGAGACAACAGCTGATATCAGCTCAGCGGCTGATTCACTCAACGTTGCTGTGGCGACCTGGGGCTTCGGCTCCAACAATGCCGCATGTCTCATAATGGCGGCGGGGGGCCCTGATGAGCCTGGTGCAGCTTCCTGATGTGCACCAACGGAGGCAGACGGCGTGGGTGGGTGCTCTCGCAGCAGAGCTGCGGAGAGCGGCAGAGGCCTTTCCTGATGGCCTTTGCCGTGATGAGGCTTTGCCTGGCGGTCGGCCTCCTCTCCCTTTAAAGCGGGAGAGGAGGGGCTGGCAGGCGCGGTGGAGACAACAGCTGATATCAGCTCAGCGGCTGATTCACTCGACGTTGCTGTGGCGACCTGGGGCTTCGGCTCCAACAATGCCGCGTGTCCCATAATGGCGGGCCCTGATGAGCCTAGTGCAGCTTCCTGATGTGCACCAATGGAGACAGACGGCGTGGGTGGGTGCTCCCGCAAGCAGAGCTGCGGAGAGCGGCGGAGAGCGGCAGAGGCCTTTCCTGATGGCCTTTGCCGTGATGCGGCTTTGCCTGGCGGTCGGCCTCCTCTCCCTTTAAAGCAGGAGAGGAGGGGCTGGCGGCCGCAGTGGAGACAACAGCTGACATCAGCTCAGCGGCTGATTAGCTCGATGTTGCTGTGGCGACCTGGGGCTTCGGCTCAAACAATGACACGTGTCTCATAATGGCGGCGGGGGGCCCTGATGAAGCTGGTGCAGCTTCCTGATGTGCATCAACGGAGGCAGACGGCGTGGGTGGGTGCTCTCGCAGCAGAGCTGCGGAGAGCGGCAGAGGCCTTTCTTGCCGAATGCAGAACAGCTTGAAAACAATGTAACAGACGTGCAAGAAATAAGCAGGGTATCCTACACACCAGACACTTTGTAACACTCCCATGCTTTCATTTCTGACCCCTCACAATAGTCATGGATTAGGTGTTTGCACAACAAAAACAAGTATAGGGAATTCATTGTATTTAATTGTTAATATGAATTGTGTGCAATTCAAACCCTCAAGTCCTTTATCTTTGAATCCCAAACACACATTTACCACAAGATACCACAAGAAAATTGTTTGAAAGCAGAAAAGGCAATTTACAGATCCAAAGCCCAATGAGATATGAATGCATGAGATGCAAGTGTGAGGCAAAGTCTGAACGAACATTAAAGCAGACAAATATATTTAGTCAAGAAAGGTATATGCAGTTTTGGTGATACAGAGGAACTGTGAAAGCACATGAGAAGCAGAGACAATTTGATGGGTGGGCAAATGGGGCACGTGCCCTGGACTCCCATCCTCCCATTCTGGAGGGTGTCCCCACCAACATGGGGGTGGGGAGGATTGGAACTTGAGAGGGGGAGTCTGCAGCCCTGTCTGGAGGGGGAAGCCAACGCTGGCTAGGATAGTAAACATGATGATTAATAATTTGCGTATTAAAAAAAAAAAATTATATTTGCAAATGTCACATTTACAAATATAAGTATTTATGTCGAGTGGGTGGCAGGCCTGGAAAGACGATGCCGGAAACACTATAGTATTCGCTTGTGCCTGAACTGCTTGCAGGCACACACATTATTTAAAAAAGGTCACACTGGGACTGTACCCCCTCCCTGCCACAAGCAACCAATCAAGTGCTGGGGCTGAAGGAACAAGTTCACTGCTGGGTGGTGTGTGGAAACGCATTCTAAAGCCAGTGTCGTGACAGGAAGGATGGTAAACAACAAAAACCATTGATGGAGGCGCTGAGGGCATGGGGCTTGCCAGTCAGCTCGTGCTGTGTATGGCTGAGGATCAGATCAGCCCCTGCTGAACTGGTGCTGCCCTGACTCCTTGCATAGCAACCAATCCTGATGCACCTTTCAGTAAGCCAATCAGAACTGGTTTAGTTTCTCTGCCAGTCAGTGGCTGCCTGAATCCTTTCAAGAGAAGAGGACTGGGTGTGGTGGTGCTGCCGCGAGACCCATTCGAGCGAAGCATGAGGGGCCTAATGCTTTGAAGTTCAAGGGAATAATTGCCTGAAAAAATGCAGACCTACTGGGCTGGCCACCTGGGCCCATCCTGGTCCTTAAGATCAGAAGACAAGCACCTGCTCACTATCCCCATGACATGACGTATTTTTATAGGGAATTTATTCTATTTAATTCTATTTAATAAGAATTGTGTGAAATTCAAACCCTCCAATCCTTTATCTTTGAATGCACAAACACACCCTTGTGTAAGGGAAAGTGTTAGGGGGGGATTTAACCAATTATCTGTCATTGGAGACTAGTGAATCTCCATCCCAGAAATAACCACAGACTGAAAACATCACAGACAGACCCATTAAAATCTGTGCATTCATACATACATTGAAATTAACAAGCTCATGTTTAGTCAAAGCTGTACATACATATGTTCAAAGCAAGATGCACCCATATATTCTGAAACAGAGTATACAGGTTCCTGACAGAATTACTTCGAATGCAAACATGCAGAAGTCAATGCAGGTTGGCCCTTGTTTAGAGAATGTTATTTGTTCAAGTAATTTCCTCCGATACCATCCTTTTCTTGGTACTGGAGAAAAATAATTATTTGGAAAAGTGGTTAAAAATATTTTCATATGGAAATGCACATGATTGCCTTGACATGCTATCATTGAAGCATTAGCTTGTCTAGGAAGAAGCAGAAGAAATATATAAAGTGCCCAGTATCCTATATATATAATATAGTATAGGGTGGCAGTTAAGGCCCTATATTTAAGGTAAAACAGAGTTACGTAGGAAATCCAAAAAATGAATTGCTAATAACTTTTGAATCGTGTGGAAGTTTTGGCTGAATTTTTGCAAACAAAAAATTGTCACGGGCTTCCCAGACTGAAATGTTTTAGAAAGATTATTTGGAAAATAAAAAAATTATTAAGAAAACCAAAATATGCATTATCAGCCTAGTCCCCATTCATTTTTCCATAGACAAAAAAGGTCCATGTTTGCCTGACCACACAGCCCAAACCACTGGACAGATTGAAATCTGGTCTGAAACAACTTGGGCACCAAGCCTTCACTCGTGATTCTTTAGTGGTTTGTAGTTATTCCGTCCAGTACCTTTTTAGTATTTGACAGAAAAGGGGGTGCCCTCTTCACCAAAATAGATAGCTGTATCTCAGGAAAATTGCCAAGAATCCGGGTGTTTATAAATTAAACAGCTGCCATCTTTTTTTTTCTCGATGCAAGAGAAAGCCACGATTATACCCAAGGTTATACCCCACATTATAGCTTAGGGTATTGGAAAATGAAGCGCAGAAAAAAGCCATTTGCAGCTCAATAAAAATGCAGATACCATCGGGTATTGGTGGGGGTGGGGCAAGAGGACACCAGGTGAAATTTGGGAGTTGTAATGTGGCAAACTGCACCACAGAAACACTGTCTGTCCAATTCACGGAATCCAGCGCAGAAGTAGTACGCAAGCTGAGAAGGAGCGTGCGACACGCCTGCGCCAGCCGTGGCACAAACCATCAATTGCGCGGCACGCATATTCATGGATTAACCGAGGCATCAGTAGCTGTGGTGCACTGAAGACCAAGCAGCGCCAGTAACGCCCACAACACGCCCCTGTGCGCAGGAAAAAGGCAGTGAAATGCCTAATACAGCTCATAGCCACTGCCATCGTACTCGTGTGAAAAATATGTGTGTACCCCAGTCACACCTGTCGAATGGCACGCACGTAGCCTGTCCGCACCATAGCGTAATCACGTACCCCGGTCGCACCAGCCAAATCGAGTGGAAAGGCTTGCGCGTACCGCGTCCGCACCCCAGCATAATTGCATTGAAAGGCCTGTGCGTACCCCGCCATACACGCACAAATCCCCTGGAAGCATACGCCTCCTGACGGGACAGCCACACTCCAGCCCGTACTGACCCAAGTGGTCCCAGCCACTCCAGGTCTGCACAACCTTGCAAGAAGCAAAAGTGTGCAGTAGCACGACAAGCTCAAACCCGAGGCACGGCACAGGAGACCCGCACGTCAAGGAAGAAGAGCTTCTGTGATGAGGAACTCGGCATCCTCGTGGACTACTTGTTGGAGCATGGACGTGACATGCGTGTGCGGCCAGGGAGCAACATATGCCTGCTGAGCATATCGGCCACTGGCAGCGCATCACAGATAAAATAAATGCCTTGGACCATGAGAGGCACACAGCTCCTGAGGTAGTGAAGCGTTGCAACGCCGAGCCAAGGATAAACTGGGTGCCGCCTACTCATCTACTCTGGTGACTGGAGGTGGGACACAGCCAGAGACCGATGAACTCACCACACAGGAGGAGATTGTCAGTGATCTGATTGATGTGGGGCAGATCCAAGGCGTGGGAGACCTGCCAAATTATGAGGAGATTTCCGGCGAGTGGTGATGCGTGTGCATCCGGGACATGTGTATGTTGCTTGGATGAAGTGTTGTGATTGTCTTGCAGTTATGCCTGCATTTGAGTGACTGCCATGGGTTAACCATGTCATGGTGGACTGGTACGTGCTGGTTGTCATGCAGACATAACTCACGCACCACTCGTGCTCACTGCTTCCATGTCCCTCTCTGTCCAGCCTCTCTTGGCACTCTTCCAGCTACAACATGTTATGGCGCATTGCCTGTGATGATCTTCCTATGCACACTCGCCTTCTCTCATCACATCTCTTGACGTCTCAGGGAGGTCACCGTGCCAGCTGTTCCTCCTCAGAGGTAGTCTTCCTTTCAGCTCCTTCCCCCAGCAGCTCACTGTCTACAGGGGACTGGTCATTCCTATGCTGGCCTACTGCAACGGATTATTACAATGTTCCTGTGCTTCTACTCTCATCCCTCTTCAACTCAACCAAGACTTGACTGTGTGAATGCTCCTTTTGTTTTGGGGCCAGGTATCTCCCTAGGACTGTGATGATGGCACTGGCTCCCAGGCACCACCTGCACTGTGTTGTATTTGCCTTAGCCCTACAACCCACTGACAACACTTGACACCTGATTCATGCACTTGCCCTTACACTGCTGTCAGCCCGAATCTTTGCCTTTCCTGGTTATGTAGTTATGTTCTACATAGAGAACGTTCTCAGGTACTGCACTGGCCCCTCACATGTCAAACCCCAGGTCTCCCCTTCTACATGCCTGTTCACTTGCGTGATGTCACTGTGACCTGGAGTCATGGAAATGGTGTGCTTGCCTTCACTCCATTCAAGCACCCTAGCATTGTAGCACTGTGTGGCACTTGGGATTTCCATGTCATGTCACAAGTATTGTACCTGGCTCGGGGGAAGTAGTCGTCAACATCTGTCACATGCTGTTTGTCAGTTCAGTGATGCTGGTGACTCAACTATGCCAGTCTGGTGCTTGTGTTTGAAGCAGGTGCTATGCACCATGCGCTACATGTGGTGTTGTACCCTTTGACACACTTTCATGTCTGCTTTCATGATACCCTTCCCTTCCATTGACACGCCATACGTCCCAGAGTTTGTGACATCACTGACATGGCCGTTTGATGTGTTCCATGACTACATTGTGATGCCTATGTGTGTGGGCTATGCTATTTACAAGTGTCTTCATGTATTGTTCTATCCATGTGCAGGTGATGAGGCACTGGATGCAGAGGAGGAGGTAGAGGAGGTACAGGAGAGTGGCCCACACCCAGGCACCAGTGGAGGAACGTGGTGTGGTAGCCCATGAAAATCCACTGGTGCTACAGGCCATCCTGGGTATGACTCACTCTGGGTCTGCCTCTGAGGAAGCCTATGGCTCTGGTGGTGAATCAGACATGGATTCCCCGCTGCAGTCGCAGGTGAGTGCATCAACTGTGGGTGCTGGTCTATCCCAGACATCTCACAGGGCCAGTCAGTGTTGAGACATGGGTCTGTGGTGGTTACGGGTGCATGGCCACGCTCCACAGTATTGGCTCCTGTTCCTGGGACAGCTGTTCAAGGAAGGGATGCAGTCCTGCAGCCACAGACAGCGCGAGCACGGTATCCAGTTATATTTTCGAATGTAATATTTTCGAAAGTTAATATGTCGAAAATATTATTTTGAGAAAAACGCTGTCAAAAACCTTTTCTTCTAATAATAAGTCGCAATAATTCTAAATACAATTCAAGTGTATGGTAATAGTAATTAAATAATGTATTAAACAGTAAAGTAAAAAATGTATTAAATTGAAATGCTATTTTTTTTTCACCGCTAGATGGTGAAATTCTATAAAAAAACATCTTATAATGTATTTACGTAATATTATTAGTTAATTGTGTAACTTTACGTATGCGTTACGTGTGCGTAAGCACCATTTTGGAAGTCCGCTCGTTCATGTCGGGTGTATTCGCTGCTGCTCTTCCTTTTTCTCTGGATTTTTCTTTTTATCAGATTTTTTTTGTTGGTTTTCATCGCGGTTTTGGGATTGCATTGTGGGATTCCTGGAAAGGATTGTGGTTTTTTCCTAGGATTGTTTTTTTTTTCACAACCGGATTTCACTTTTTTTACCATGGAATCGATTATGGATTGCAACTTTTTTTGGCTGGATTGCACTATGGATGTTTTTTTTTGGTTTTCATCGCGGTTTTGGGATTGCAGCGTGGGATTCCTGGAATGGATTATGGTTTTTTCCTTGGATTGTTTGTTTTTTCACATCTGGATTTCACTTTTTTACCATGGATTCTATTATGGATTGTAACTTTTTTTTGGCTCGATTGCACTATGGATTCTCTTTGTGGGATGGTTTTACTGGATTTTTCTGTATTTTGGCTGCTTAGTGGATTAATTTTACTTAATTTTGGAACTGTTTGGCATCGTTTTTATTGATTTTTGGTTACTTTGGATGTTTCATGGATGAACGTGGACTTTCGAAATGGTGAGTATATTAACATTTTAGATCATATGCAATTGCTTCCAAATAGTCGTATGTATCTTGTGTTTCAAATTGGTTTACTATATTTCGAATCCGTTGTTCACAGTCTCTATATTTTTTCTTTTTTAAGTGTGCATTTTCAAGGGAAATTGTTTGAGATAATTTGAATTCTTGTGCTGATTGTTCTGCTAGTAAGTCTCTCTAGAAATGCCATAATGTCGGGTTGTTGGTATTAAAGTTTCTGTTTACTCTGTTGCGGCACCCTTCTATCATATTGTTTGTTTTAGCTCTACCTTCAATTACTGCATTGTAACAGTTCCACCATGATATTTGATATTTCGGTCTCCTTCTCGTTCCATTCCTCGTTAATTGTCCCAACCATGTGCCTTCCATGTAATCTAATAAATCTGTTTTATGCTCTTCATTGTTTTTGTAGTATTCTGTGTCTATTAAATGTTCATAAAATGTAATCACTTTTTCTTCTTTCACAAATGCTAAAGCGAACATTTTTTTTATATTATGCTGAAAATCGCTATCTTCTATGTACTTTGTGTGTAGGCCTAGTTTTTGTAGTTTTCTCCATATTGCTTGGGTAAAGTGGAAAAAACATCCTTGTATCCCAGTTTCTTTGTATATTCAGTTCAATGCTTTTATCTGGGCTAGTTCGTAGTCCATTACTATGGTGGTAGGTATTTTTTCAGGTACGGCCTCTTTAACTTTTTCAAATACTATTCTGTATATTTCCTCTGTCTTTTTTGGCATTAAAATGAAGATTAGTGGAATATGATTGTTGTTAATTGACCCATGTACGCTGTAAAATTGTTGGAAGTTGTGGGCAAGCTTTAAATGTGGCGTCGCTTTGCCAAATATCACATTTTCCAAGCTGTCTTAAATTACTGTTTGTTGTGAAAATTACTATTTTTTCCTCTTTTGTTTGTATTGTCATGTAGTGAAAATCTTCACCTTTGTCTGTTTTTTTAAACATCGCTGGTATGCATATTTCTTCGTATCCTCTTGGTGCTATTGGTAGATTTTCCTTTTGTTGTTTTTTTTCTGTTCAAGGAATGCTGTATATGTTTTTCAGCTGGGATTTGTGATGCTACGTGCAATGTTATTTTGGTGCATGTGCGAGCTATCACAGACCCGCTGGCCTCACTCGGGTTTTCCATAGCCTTTCTTTTTAGTTCATTCCTTGTTTTTTTTTACCAGTATTGTGGTTCTGTCCGGTAAATGGTTATGTTCACCCTTTCTTTTTATCACTGTATTTTCAGTAATCACTCTCCCTGCACACTTAGTTTTTGGATATTCTGTGCACATCCAATAAATACATTTTGTCTTTTCTTATTAATTCTCTGTTGTATACGTAGCCCTCATGTATTAACTGTTCTCCTCCTCTCTGTGACTTCACATATTCGACTTTGTCGCTCATTTTATATCTACAATAACGAAAACAACGTTTACCTTTTTTGCTATGTACTACTTACAGTTCAATCTTATTATACATTTCAATCATGTCTATATTTTTATTAAATATTAACTGTATATATGTCACATAGACACAGTGTACTTTTGTTTGTTTGTTCTGACCTCAGATTCTGTCAGGTAATGACAGTTTGTCGCAACCACCATCTGTTTGTCAGCGTTCATTTAAGGTTCTTTACTCTTGGCTTTTATTCACTCGTTTAACCCTTACTAATCGAAATATATGTGCTTTTCGTCATTCACAATGCGTATTATTTGAGTGATTGTCGCAGAGGGTGTGAGGGTTCTGTGTGTAGTAGGGAGATTGGGGGGACCCCCCCCATGACAACGTTATTTTTTTGGACAAGTTAACATTGATATTTTGGCATTGGGTTTTCGAATATTTTTTCGAATTTGTTTTTTCGAATAAATGACGATGGCAATTATAAGTATGTAATGTCGACATATACACTTTCGACATCTTTTTTTCAACATAATTGTTTTTCCGCAAGATGTTGTCGATAATATCACTATAAACCGCCAGCACATCAAGGGCCAGGTTTCCTTGGGCCAAGTAGGCGTGGGGCCCGCCAACACAGTGGCGTGTGCCAGCAGGTGATAATGTGTGGGAGCAATCCATGCTTTCAGTTGCACAACAACAGGGGTCTTCAGATGAGATGTTGGCTCAGGGCATGAATAGGGTGGCCGATTCCATCCTCCCCCCTTAAAGACAGATTGAGCTCCAGCAGCAGGCATTGCGGTACACAGGCCGCTCACACATGTGCCACATGCAAGCCAGCAACAGGTGCCGACGGGCAGAAATGTGGACTCTGCGCGCAGCCATGGCTGCAGAGGGTCGTGCCCACAGGGCTGCCCTGAGGGAAGAGGCTAGGTCACTCCGAGTTACACTGACTGCACTTGAGGCAGCACGCAGTACACGGTCAGAACAGCAGATGCAACAGTTGACACATTCCATCTCTATGGAACTGCATGCAACCCGTGAGGGTTGCAAGCAGAACTACGTGCATTCCATGATGTGGTGCAGGCAGAACTATGTGCATCCCGTGAGGTGTTGCATGCAGACATCCATGCCATCATGTTGCTGATGCGAACTTCTCAGTTCTGCATGGCTGCTGCCATGGAGGACCTGGCCAGGGCTATACGTGGTGAACCTCCCTTACCACTGACACCTTCTATTGCTACACCAGAGGGTGGCAACAGCAGCAACAGCTTTCCCAGTCCATGCTAGCCATGCAGACCACCAACCTATGGAGTTTTTTTTTTTTTACTCTGCATCAACACATGTGGATGTTGAGGTGCACCCTGTCCCTCCACCCTCGTTGGTGTCCCCCCACCCCCCTGATCAACCATGAGCATTTTTATTTTTATTTGTTTTTCTTTTTTTGTCTATTTTGTCAGTGTGTTGCTTTGTGTGGCATCCGAGGGCATCCACTGTAGGTTACAGCTGGGCCCATATAGGCTTATCTCGTGTTGGTACACTCCCTGTTTGTGCCTTAGGGTCCAGACATATATGCGACTCCTGCTTCCCCTTTCCATGGTCTTGCAAGGAGTGCAGCGTGTGAACGTATCTTACACAGATGCATTGAGGTTCTGTGTTATCTGTGGACAGTCTCAAGTCCAACCTGTGTATACACCCCTGGTGGGATTCATGATTGTTTGTCCAGTGCATGGTTGCCATCCCTTATTTTTTCATAATTGCGATCCATCATTTCTTCATGTTCCATCTTCATGTATTAGCTTGCCAGTCTACATTGTTGTTGGCCTTCCTGCTGTATGCGCTTTCCTGCCCCCTTTAGTTGCCAGGGCCACACTACTAGTGGAAGGATGCCATGGGGTAGTTAGGGCACATTGAGGCACTTCTGGCATTCTGATTAATGGCTATCAGATATATTTACTGTTGGGTCCTGTGTTTGTGGTATATTTAACTGGCCAATTGGTGTTCATGTGTCCATGAATGGTTAGATGTGTGACAGTGAGTTATTTCAGAACTAGTTGGGTTTATCGGTGAGCGCTTTCTGACAGTACTGTTAATTGTTGGCCATTTATGTGTCACTTTTTACGTTGCTTAGCATGGCATGATGTGGCAACTGGGTAACATGGAGTTTTGGAGGGTTCAGGTGACATACCAGCATTTGGAAGTGTAGTTTTTGCATGGGGTTGGTGGTATACTGCATCTTCCGTGTGTGCTTTTTATGCACACCAGGATGAGTTGTTTTAAGTTGTAAGGGATGCACACAATGTATCACTTCCAAGGACACATTCTCAGGGTGGTAAGGTTGGGACAGATGATTGTCCCTTTGTAATCATCGATTGTCACCTGGAATGTGCCAGGCCTGTGTGCACTCCGCAGGGGTTGGATTCTAGGTGAAAAATTGTGCCACAAGCTGGGTACGGGCAGCCTCGCCACATGCCCTTTCCCCTGCCATGCACAGCGGCTGTGCATGTGGTTGGGGATGTCCACCGGTACGCCACGCTGTGTTGCAACATTGTGCAGGACACATGCTGCCACAATGATCCCGCACGCAACTGGTGGTGCATATAGTAGCACTCCACCAGAGTGGTCAAGGGAGCGAAAGCATGACTTTAGCACTCCGAATGTACGCTCCACTATGCCCCAAGCTGCAATATGGGCTGTGTTTTATCTTACCTGGTGTGGGGTGGTGAGGTTCCATATTAGCGTCATCATGTAGGTGCACAGTGGGTAGGCCCTGTCCCCTGTGGAGGGGAGATAGTTTGTCAGTGGTGTGGTTTAGTCTGTCAGGCATGCATGCATTTTCAGGGCCATTTGTACTCACCAATGAGCCATGTGTTGCCATGCCTCCCAGCTTCCAGGGCCCGGTGTAGGGGTGACATTCTGTATATGAAACTATCATGGGCGGACCCCAGATAGTTGGCATATACAGAGGTAATGATTCCCTTGGCATCACATACAACTTGTATGTTGATGAAATGCCAGTGCTTGAGATTCCTATAGATGTGTTCAGTGGCCCAAGGTGGACGTAGGGCCACATGGGTGCAATCAAGGGCACCAAGCACTTTGGGGAAGTGCGCAAACCCGTAAAAGTTCTGGACCACGGCATGCCTTTCTGCAGGTGTTCTGGGCATGTATATGTGCCTGTGGACTGAGGGGCGTGCAGTCATGATTGCCAACACCTAGTGTAGGCAGCATGACTGTGTGGTCTGTGAAACGCCCCAAATATGGCAGTTGTCCGCTGAAATGACCCAGTGGCCAAATAATGCAGTACATTGAGCACCTTTTCCAAGGGGCACAGTGCTTGGGAGCACAGGGTGGGTGATGTGAGGTCATCTTCCCACTCCCTGACCAGGTCTGGGATGATATGAGGTGGGACCCTATACCTGCCATAGACCTGGTCATCAGGCATTCCAAAAAGGCTGGTCCTGGGTAAAAAAACACATGCCCTGGCTATCCTCCTCCTTCTGCGGTGTCTCATGATCACTGCTTCGATAAATGGCACATTCATCGTAGCTGTATACGCACGTTTGTGTTTTGCGTGTCTATTTATGCATTGTACTTGTGCGCGTGACACTTATGCTTGCTTTTCCTTGGTGGTGGGGTTTCTGGGTTTGCGTGTCTTTTCCCGCGCGCCAGTGAGTCCTGTCTGATTCCATGAATACGTGTTGTAAGCGCGTGTGTGGGCATTGCAAGTTTTTTACTGTGGTACGTCCCACGTAACGCCCACATTTACGCTTGTTGTACCCCATTCCACGTGTTCCACCCCCTTTTTAGGTGACTGCGCAAGACGGTACGCCCCTTCGCTGGGAGTCTCACGCAAGGCATTTGTGGTGTTGCAGTGACGTGGATTCCTCGCAAGTCTCTGGTAAGCCACGCAAATTTGGTTCCATGAATCACCAAACGGGTGCTTGCGTGCGTTTTAGTGCGTTTTCACATGCAAGTCCCGCTTTTTACACGCAAATAATTCCCTGAATCGGGGTCTGTGTGTTATGGAGGGAATGGGAGAGGGCAGGGGAGGTGATAGGTCCATCAGAGAGTGGGTGGGAGTTGGCACATACGACGGGGGCACTTGGTGAGGGCAAAAAATATTTTCATTTTTGGCCATTTTCCAATATTCGTGGCTTTAAAACTACACATAGCTGCAGCTATCTGTAGTCCATACACTGGAAATAGACATCCGGGACTTCAATTCAGTCAATGCAGTAAACGAGACCGACCCTGCCAAGCTTCAAAGCAAGGAAGGAGGCCTGGCCCCCTTAGGCCATGTTGCCTAATAAATGTGCACAAGTTGCAAGACCACTTGACTACTTAGAGCAACATGGCCTGAGGGGGCTGGCCACTTCCTCGATTTGAAGCTAAGCAGGGTTGGTCCTGTTTACTGCATGGATGGGAGACAGTTCACAGTCCTGGATGCCGTGTTTTTTTAGTTTTAAATATCTCATAACACACTAAGAAAACACACGGCATCAGCATTCTTTTTTTAAAAACATGCTACTGTTAGTCATTGAAAGTATTGCACTCTAAAGAGCAAGCTGCCATGAGGCCCACATGAAAAGAGCAGCTATCTTTGGGTAAGAAACTACTAATAGACAGAGAATTGTAAATCCAGTTTGAATGCGCAAGGCAAACTGCAATAAGCTTGTGTTATCTTCTATGTTCCTAGTGCTCTCTGAGTGCAGAGTGCTTAGAGACCATTTTCTTGCCTTTTATGAAGTGCATTCTGGTATTTGTAATCTCCCAGTTAAAATGGAGGGAATAATGCCACAATTGTACACTTTTTGCCGAACATATTTCTATAAGGTTTTATATATTGGAGGTACACTATGGTATGTGTACTTGTCAAATTATCTTTATAAGGCTGAATATTGGTGCAAGCCAGACATTTTGGTGAGGAGGGGAAATTATGAGAGGGTAAGTAAGTCAAGAGTATTTGTCCAGGATGTAGCAAGAGAGATTGCAATCCTGGACACTGGTGCAGTTATTCTCCACTGATTATGGCTGCTTTTCAGGGCACATGTAAAGGACATATGTGGGTGTACAACATAACTTTTTGGAGGTTGGCAAGCTTTCTCACGTTTTTGGCTACCAGATTTTACTCAGGTTGTCATGTTCCCAGTGCAGATGCTTACCCCCAAGACCACAAATAAATTGTCTCATAATGGGATTTTGTTTTCCAGGGAATATTTCACTAATGATTGCTGCGTTTTAAAGGTGTGCACCCGTTGTACTTTGTCAGCATATTCATTGAAACATTTCCTCTCTGTTCATTACTTTTTCTTTAAATGTCCAATGCTATTTTATCTTGCACACTTTCTTCTGAGGGGAAGGTAAACTGAACTACATTTTTATATTTTACTTAAAGATATATGATCACTTACTGTGCTTCATGGGCACCAGCTTTTGATTTTTGCTATGGGGTCAAAAGTACCTGGGCATATGTTATTCTTGCAGCCGATCATTTATTTCCCTTTTCCATGCTGCTTAAATGCAGTTAGTTGGGGTTGTGAGGCCACACCAAAGTGTGTGATCCTTGAAAAATAATTAAATCTCACTGTGCATTGCATAAATAAATGGTGAGTTCTCAAAATCTGCCATCTTTTATACATAATACCACTGTCAAAACAGGTCAAAATCAGTCTGTGATCGATTAACGTCTTTGAGCGATGGTTGCATTAGGGTGAATTCCGAGATTAAACTTGGCAAATGTTATTCTTGCAGCTGGTCATGAGAGATATTACCCTACTTATGCATGAAACAATAAAAAATATGTGTGTTTTTAAACTGAAAAAAACAATTATCCGTGAATGTTTGAAGTGGGCATTCAGTAAAACACTGATAAACTCATATTCTGACATTTTGGGAAAATGGAAAAACACCCCCAGAAGTAACAAAAATAAACACTGAAAACAGGAAACCCTAATTATACTTATACCCATGGCTATGGCAAAAAAGTAATTTTTAAAAATCGTTTTCAGTTAAAGTGACTTACATAGGAAACCCAAAAAAATGAATTGATAATAACTTTTTTACTTTCACAATGAATTTGGGTGAAGTTTTGCAGACAATTTTGTACATGCCCCCTCCCCTGCAGACTGCACATTTTGGGAAAGATTAGCTAAAAAGTTATTAAGAAAATCAAAAAAAGAAAAATATGCAGTTTTTGCCTACTCTCCTTTAGTTTTCCCATATATAACAAAGGTCCATTTTTACTCCACCTCACATACAAAACGGATGCAAGTGTTTTAAAATATACAGTGGGCACGGCCAAAGGCCCGTTTGTGTTCGGCCGTACTCATAGGCCATTGCACACATGGTCATGCCTAGTGGCCCATTTGTGTTTTCAAAAATACAGTGGGTACGGACCGTTTATGTTTTCGAATATACAGTGGCCATGGCATGGAAAAAAACGATGGAATAACAAAACCCTTGAAATTCAAGGAAAAAAGTGCATTTAAGGTGAGTAAACATAATGTAACAACACCCTTGAAATTCAGTGTATTGGGAAACTCGTGACTGGCTTAACTTGCGCGTTTGTGTTGCAAAGCCCAAGAGCACATAAATATTAGAACGGAAGGCATTTACAATGCCATAAAAAATGGCATTATGGGGGATTAATGTAAGGTAAAAATGTAATGCAACAAAACCCCTGAAATTCAGCTAAAGACTCCTTAACGTTCCCCCTGGTGTGCAGCATATGACCACAATCATGACATTAGAGATGACATCACTAAAGACATTGCTGTTGACATTACTAATACCATCACTGGTGACATCACTAATGCCATCACTGGGGACATCACTAATAATATCATATATGACATAAATAACTAATGGCTTTAGGCATAAGATCACTCTAGGTTTTTGCACATATTTAGACCACCTGAACATTTCTACATATGTGACATTAGCATTTTAGAATAGTTCATAACAATGAGCACATTGTTTAAAACAGTAAACACATGCACATGCATCATATCACTACTTGTAAAGCTTTCCTTTGAGGTACTTTGGTAAAAGATGATATCTGAATTTACTTTTTATAGTACACTGCTTAAAATATTCCTGCTTGTGCCAAATATATGTAAGACATGTTCACTATAATATAATATGTATATACATTTACAAAATAAATCGTATAAATAAATAGAAACAGACACATGTTGAACACTAATTATTTACTACATTTATAAACATATGTATATACTCAATAGATTTATTGTAAGACAAATGTGTACATGTATCATTTTCTAAATGACATGAGAAGGGCTTGTCATGAGGCCCATGACATTTTTGTATGTCATAGATGATGTCATGTGTGATGTCACCAGTGATGTCATCAGTGATGCCATCAATGATGTCATCTGTGATGTCATTGTTGTAGTCATTAGCTGTGCAACATGGTGCACATAGTTAAGGTGTCTTTAGATGAATTTCAGGGGTTTTGTTGCATTACGTTTTTACCTTAACGTCCCTGCAACTAAAGTCTGTTCATTGATATATATAAATATTGTAGCTCACCTCTACAAAAGCTGATTAAAAAACTGAATCTTGTGAATCTTAAGGCACATATATTATTTTACCTTCAAATGACAGGGAATAGGTTGGCAAAACTCACATAATGTACACCCCTTTATGCAAACTATCCAAGAGGTCTATGCAGAGTTTGCACTTGTGCAAGAAGTTAAAAAGCACCTAGAGGCGGAACTCATAAGCCTTAATGATCTTAATAGTCAGTGCCTACAGGCACCTGAGCAATCGAAGGCCAAAATAACGAACCAAGACATTTATACTGAAGCCTTACCAGACGACATTGTGAATATAAAATTCAACTGAGAGTCATGATGAAAATGCAAGACTAATAATGTAGCAAACTGACTCAAAGACAGAATTTGATCAGCTGCACAATTATATAGAAATCATGAAGAATCAAAGGGCTCAGTTCGTCCAAGAGAAAGATGCCGCAGTTCATGAACTACAACAGCTCACCTTAAACTGACAAGTGCCCAACCGCAAAATGATAAAAATAAAGTGGCTGCACACAAATTATTGCACAGAATAGAGGAAAATGTTCAATTAAGAGAAAAACTAGACATAGTTAGCAAATATGTTAATGATGCAAGGTCAGAGTTTAAACACCTGACAAAAGAATTAGCTGTCTGACTATAAGTCAAGACTCGGCTAAGAAACACATCTATCAGCAAGACCGAGTCTCATTACAAAAAGATTTACACAATACAAAATAAGCTCTGACTTCCAAAACCAGGGCATTTAGCCAGGCTAGTCTGAATGAATCTAGGGACAGCTAGTGCCAAGTAAACAGCAAATAATAATAGAAATTAGTTGTAATGCTACGTTGTGACAAGAAATCAAAGATGTTCAAGTGAGTTCAGAATCAGTGTAAAACTCACAGGTAGATAAGTTTCATTGAAGAGGGGAGAAATCCCCAATTCTTGAGAGTGCCTCTACATTGTCAAAAAAGTACCAAAGTCACGCTAGTGTTAGCACACCCAGACATATGCAGGATATAGGGGGTGGCAGAGCCAGTGTCTCTTCTTCCCAAACTCACCCATATACAGAGGAAGACCTGATTTCCCGGTCAGATACATAGGAATATAGTGAAATCCAGGTGAGGGCAGAGACCAGTGGCAGATTTAGCATGTTAGGAGTGGACAGGAGAGGGAGTGAGGGTACACCCAAACAAAGAATTAGTGGGTCAAGAGATGAAAACAAGTTAAGCAGACAACAATTACAGGGCATGATTCAACAGAGAGACCACTTGGCACATATGCTGACACTGAGACACAGAAAATGCAACCTAAAAAGGGCCTTTTAAAAGTAACTATATATGGCCGGGACTATGGTAATGCTCGAGAGAATTTATGTAGATGGAAGCACATTGAGTCTGAGCGACAATATGATGACATACTATATTACCCAGCCCCTCAGAAAAGGTTTGAGGCCCATAACCCAGAAGGCCAACGGGAAAGAGAACTGTTTCATATGTGTAGGAAAACCCCTTATAGTCATAGCTGCAAAGGGTAGAAATATGTAAGCAAGAAGGGCACCTCTAATTCTGATGACAGAAGTTGGATTCTGATAAGACCTAGAAAAAAGATACCACAATCACAGTAGCTGCAAAACCCAATCAAACAAAGTGAACATTTCCTCACACACTGAATAATGCGCCACCTAACTGTATTTAGACACTACAAGACTTCAGTCCTCGTTTATAATCATGTCACAAAAGGAGGTAAAACCTCTTTTAACATAGTGTGTGCCCTCTGGAGTACACGTGTTTCGGCACTAAAGCGTGCCTTTTTTCAAATCAGGGCAACGTTGAAGTAACTCTACACGTATAAGTGTTGCCAATACAAACAGAAAAAATATTCATGAAAAACAAAAAGCAATAAGAGAGGTTTGTAAAGCAATACATCACAAAAGTAAATAGTAATATAATAAGGTTAGATAATGACAGACACTAGGGAGGGGGATCAGGTAGGGTAGTAGGAGTTTGCAGAAACACATGGAAAAAATATATATGTTAGCAAAAATAAGTGGTATGGTAATACTATAAACCAAATAATCAAAGTAATCCAAATAGTTCAAAAATAATCATAATTTCACCATTTTGGTTGCCTTCAAAGCACACAAATACACAGGTATTGATATTATCATTTCCAAGACACACTATGATCTCGTTTGCTGATGCAATAAAAATAATGTAACATGTTCCTACCAAAATGTCGGTCTACTTTCTTTTAGTGTCCTGTTCACAAAATCGTTGCGATCAATTCCTCCTAAACATGTATAGCATTATGAATATTCAAACACATCCTGCGCTATTTATTTGCGTGAGGAAATGTTCACTTGTGCATCTCTAACAAGAGGTAGGGGTCTTTTGCCTCTTCTTTTCCCCACACCTATGCAACACCGTAGAACTTAGAATTTGAATTTGGGCACAGAACACTCTTTCATTGGCACGACAAAAACCCCAAAATTTTTGCACCAATCAAACAAAGGCTATCAAAAGTCTTACAAGCCCTTAGTACAAAAATGCAAGATATTCTGTTTGAGAACATACAAAAGTCGAGAATTTTTAAAAACTACATTCTTCCATGGCATTCCAAAATATGGAGTTACTCAGTAAGTGTGTGATTTTGATGGTTCAAGAACTTTGGAATGCATAATCACGCAGGTTGCAAGGATCTATGAAATACAGAACCCAATGATCCTTAAACACAAAAAAGAACCCCAAACAAACATTCGTTCTAGCCACGATTAAGGTAGCTGAGGTTAAGAGTAGTTCTCAGGTGGACTTAGAAACAGGGAGACCAAAGATGTATTGCTCTGATGTTGATAAATCTGATGGACAGAGAAGACCCTCTGTTCAAAGCCAGCTAGCTAGCCCTACACCTGGCATGCAAAATACTGACACTTCAATACCAGAGACTTGCATAAGTCCTTTGACACATCCAGGGATCATATAGAGGCGGTACAAGCAGTACTGGAAGAGGAATAAATCCCACAGAGCCAGCCCCAAGAGGAAACATCCCCCTGGAAGGCAAGGACAGGAAGCACCCCAATGCAGAAGGCATGTTCCACCAAGGAGCTGAGAAGCCCTTGGAATGCTACTCTCTCCGGGACGGTCCACAGCCAGCGAGACCTGACCGAAGGAGAGGAGAAGTCCCAACCACGCCAGAAATGGTGGAACAGTGCCTGCTGTATGGAAGCAATGAGCTGCCAAGCACCAGCAGGAAGTAGCCCAACTGATGAACATACACAGAGCACCGAGAGAGAGAACTCAAACTACGTTTCTGCGCCAGGAATGCTGATACGACGAACAAAGTACACAGTTGTTTTAGGAAACAGGGAGGAGGGCAGTGAGGCCTGGCCACACCACAAGGTGGGTTAAGAGACAGAGGGCATCATTCCGAGGTTGGAGGTAGCCATGGTGCAATTAGCCATGGTGCAATTAGCACCATGGCTACCCCCTTACCGTATACCGGGTCCGGGTCCATTGAATGAAGAATTACCGGGCCATTCCAACCTTGGAGGACCCGGTAATTCCTCATTCAAAATACCCTTCCCCATTCCCATTCGAGCCCCCATAGGGCTCAATGGGAATGGGGAGGGAGCAATTAATGGGCCCGTTAATAACGGGCCCGTTATTAGCTCCCTGGTCCTTTAGCGGGACCCGCTAAAGGACACAACCGCCCTTAGCAGGACCCGCTAAAGGACCTCGGAATGCGGCGGTAAGGGGTTAATGGCACCGGCATCCTTACCGGCACCGTTAACCCCTTACCGCCGCACTCGGAATGAGGCCCATAGACCACAAGGCCAGATGTGAGGCAAGAAACCCCAAGCCTAGGAGGAAAACAAGAAATCCCAACGGGGTGTGAAACGGGATACGCAAAGGCGGGGTTAGAGACAAGAGATCTCAAGATGGAGTGGGGTGGCGAGACAAAAGATCGCTAGGAGGGTGCGCGAGTCAAGAAATCCCAAGGCAGGCTGCAAAACAAGATACTCCAAGGCAAGGTGAGAATATCAGCACCCCAAGGCCGGGTAGAAGAAGCAAGAACCCAAGGCTGGCGTGGGAAGCATCACCCCAAGGCCTGGAGAAAGAAACAATACCCCAAGGTGGGGTGAGAGGAGCAATACTCCAAAACGGGGAGGGAAAAACACAACCACAATGTGGAGTGAGATAAACCATATTCCAGGGCTGAGGGACCACAGCCTGACAACCAGAGACTATTATACAAGGAGAAGAGGAAGAATAAAGAGACATTTTTCAAACCTGCACTTGGAACTGCACAACCAGTGTGAGAAACCTGAGGGCGTCCTCACATCTAATTCTATTGGGTTCTCTTCTCAGGTGGCCAGGGAAAGGCCATTGCTTTTGGATCCTGACCCTCGGAGCAGAGAAGAGAGGGAGGATCACCTGGGTGGAGGGTCCTTGGGGATTGGGGATGTGACGTCCTGAGGTGAGACGCAGTACCCCTGATTTCCATTTTAGGAAGAACCCTCTGTTAGCACTTTCTGTGGAGTCTTAGATCAATGGAAATGATTCCCTTTGCTATGGAAACATTGGAGGACGGTTGCCCAAACCAAGATGGGTGCAGTAGGACATGGCCAAAGACTGCCAAAAGGAGATGTGACACATTGTGGCAAACACAAGAGGCTAACCAGGAGAATCCAAGTGAGTGTGAACCTTCATGTAATGCCAAGAGGCCAACAAGGAAAATACAGAAGAACTTGGACGTGCTGAAGAGCCTAGGATTCCTGGTTGCGCGCCCTGTGATGGGTGGACCGTGTGGTCTGACAGCTGCGCATAGACCAGGGAGCCCTCCATTGTGAAAACCAAAAACATTGTTGAATTAAACCAATAAGGAGAATTTAGGTGAAATGTTAATTCAATCCAGAATGAGTGTCAAGTTGATCTGGAGTTGTGTTGAACATTGAAACCAAGTATAAGTTGACAATTGTAAGTCTTGGGGAAGGGAACCCTGAGACTTGATGAACTGCAATGATGTCATGAGGATGGGAGTCTCAAGACCCTTTTCTTTGGAACTCTGTTTCCTTGAACTTGGGGAAGGGAACCCCTCATGTGTGGAACTGTGGTGCCTTGAACTTGTGGAAGGGAGGCCCAAGAATTTGTGGAATGGTGTTGAACTTGAGAAAGGTAATCTCGAGACTTTTGTGGAACTTTCTTGAATTTGGCGAAGGGGAGCTGAAAAGGAAGCTAGGAGAAGAGAGAAGCTCAGAACGTTGTGTTGATCACCATTTCCTTTATTGTTGACATCCCTACACATGGTTTAGCGTTAGTTGTGAGGGCAAGGATAGGTTTTGGACACAGGCATACTTTTAAGTGAAACTTTCAGACTCAGACTTTCCTTACTTTCATTCAGAAAGGGAAATCCCACCTTAGCATTTGAGTTAATAAATCATTTTATTTTGAACTTTGAATCTGTTGTCTGTGTCTTGCTTCATGATGTCTTCACACCAGGCACGTGGCCTGTGAGAAAACTGAAAAGCATTTGGGTGGGGGTCAGAAGCCAGCGCCACCTCATATGTTGAGAAGAAATCCCTTTTCAGACCATGTCTGGTGGAGTTAATATTAATTATTTTTGTTAGTGGTAGTCACAGAACTTGGGCAAGATTATGTTTTGGAAAAAGGCAGTGTTATGTTTGTAAGACATCCTGACAAGCACCCATTATTATTTTCTTTTAGATAGGGCAAAGAACTCCTGCGAGGTAGGGAGCGGATAGGCCTTATTCTCTTTAGTTCAATAAACTTTGAGTTGTAACATGAACTCTTGTCTGTCTCCTGATTTACCATAGTCATCGGTATTGAGGCTCCAGGACTATCCTGGGCTACAAGTATGTTCCTCCTTCAGAGAGAAGTACTCAGAACCCAGGACATTGATCCCAGGGACATTTTAATCAGAGTTCTCTCAGGGAAAGAAGCCAATGAGCATCTATTAGAATTTACTAGGTTCCCCGATTATAAGTCTCAGTACCAGGGTGAGTGGAGATTCAACAATACATACAACAATAGTTAAAAAGTTCCTAGAACTACAAAAACAACCCCCTTGAACAGGAAATTCCCCTTCCCGAGAAGTACAGAGATATGAACAGAGAATGCAGCATAGTACAGAAAGTGGAGAGAGATGAGTGAGATCAGGACTCTTGTCGAGAAGGGGCCATTGCCAGGTTTCCCCCAACAGGCAGGTGCTCTTGACATATGTGGAAAAGACGGCTTCCTTCTGTTCGTCCGGCAGTCATTTTCCTTGTGGTAGTATGGGATTGTTGAATTGACACAATACACCTGGCATACTTTATTATTTTAGTACTGATATAAGAGGGTTGTGGTGGTAAAGCCTGGATTACTTAGCAGTCATTTTAATTATCCCTAGTCATCCCCTTGCTCATCACAGTACTAATGCTGTCCTCTCCCACCAGGGGGTGGATCTCTGCGAATCATTGATTATAAAAACAGCAAGTTTGGTGGTATGTGCTGGCACTTGTACCCAAATATGAGATGGGGGGGGGGGGGTCAAGAGAAAAAAAGGATTTTTTTAAAGAGGGACTTCTAGGAAATCAGACCCTCTTCATTAGTTGAGTACTGTGATGAGGAAAAATGGGACTAGGAGTAATGAGGTTTACTAGCATGTAATCCAGGTATAGCGTTTGAAGTTTATATCAGGTGTGGATGACCTTTTTCTGATGGTATAAGAGATGTCAAAGTGTGCTAGGTAAAGCGTAATTTGTGCAACGGGGTGCTTTCATTGGATGCTATGCTTCATCAAACGCAAATCAGATACTGGTTTGCAAACCGCAAAAAACAGAGAGCACCCCAATAGCCCACTGCCCAAACTAACCCAACCCACCTTGAATTCGCCTTACCCATATATCTATCTCCCCACGGTCTGGCCCCTCATAATATTCATCATTTCTGTTTGACCTCTCCCGCTCCCCCACCCCCCTGACATAACCTTTCTTGTGTATTCCCATAGTCTGTCTTCAGTCTCCATCCCCTCTCTTGTCATCACATGATCCTCTGCTTCCAGGCAGGTTGCTCTAGTCTGACGATATCTGGTGTCCACCTCCTCAAGTGAGGGGCATTGGGCTGCCACCCCTTGACGCACTTCTGGGCAAGAATAAGGTTGCATTGTTCTAACCAGGATACTCTGGTAGAATCAGAAAATGGTGACCAGGTGTCCTTCACCCAGTAACCCGGGGGGCTCCTGAAAGTGATACTCAGCAGACTTACTGCGCATGTCCCTTTAGAAAGCCCTCGGGGCAAGTATTGCCCAAAGCCAATAGATGAGGTTTTCCCTATACATTGTCCACTAGAATAAAAAGAACAATAACAAACGCTGGGATATATACATATGAAGAGAGGGACACTTCTGGTATCCCAAAATATTCCCAGACTTCTCCCATATCATTGTTTACCTTCATTTACCACTCATCACAGCATGCCTTTATGGTGCCATCAAAACACAGGATTTGCTCCCCCCCTTCCCTTGGAATCATCAACGTTCACACGACTTATGCTAAAGGATGCAGAATAACTCATTTCACGGTAGTAGTACTTTTAATACTTCTAGTATTCATGTTGCACACTCATACTGCGAAACATGTTAGGAAATAAGGAAAAACCAAAGAGTGAATACTTTACCACATCTCTGTAATACCAAGCAAATTGTCGCCACTGACAAGAAAAACAACACAATGTTCAGAATGATTTGTGCGTGTTTGCAGCACCATGAAAGATAAAAAGAAACATTAAACATCAAATATTTAAATACATTCTAGCATTCTCATTGCCCGCCCCTCTCACATGTTGCTATTAGTTTGAAAGCAGAACCGATGATCTCAGAAACGTCTATCAAGCACTTGCCAGCAAAGGTTTTATGAAGGGATTGGCTCTGACGCTGCAGAAATGTAGGTGGCAGCCTACAGAGACATGCTTATATAACCCGATTCTGTACATGGCAAATAGAAAAACCTGTAAATACATTTCTTATTACATCCTGGTTGTGACATCACTAAAGACCCGTAATAGGAAAATGACATCACTACTGTAACTAAAATTAGTCACTACTCTACGCCTGCTGCTTGACCCTGTACAGAGCAGAATTCCAGCTGTCACTGCAGCACTTAATTAAAGTAGTAATTAACGTTTCAAATTCCTGTCTTCTGAATATCTTTCTATGACACTTTACAGTCATTAACTGATAAGAAACCGTTTCTGGTAGCTGTGCACTGCTGAAGTTTAAAAGACCAAAACCGAATTCCCACCTCCCCTGCAGCCAAAACCCCTGGCGTCTACCTGGATTCTACCCTTGGCCTTTCACTGAAAGTGAACTCCATCGCTTCATCAGCAGCCTTCACCGCCAAACCGATACATGCCAGCAAGTCCTGCCTCTCCACACCCAACCGTCTCTCCGTTGCGAAAGCCCTCACAGGAGCCACGCTTGACTATTGCAAAGCTTTATTTACCGGCACATCCGAGCGCAACCTGAACAAACTACAAACGATTCAGAACAATGCTCTCACACCGTCCATAGATCTCTCCAAATCTGACCACATCTCAGAAGCCAGGAGAAATGTGTCTGGCTACCCATCCGAGAAAGGATCAAATTCAAAACACTATCCTTGTCCACCGATGTCTTTCCAACAAATCCCCAACCTACCTCTCATACTGAGTGCAGAAATACTCCCCCGCCCGACCTCTTAGATCTGCAAACTCTCACTTCCTCAAGATCCCCAACTTCAACTGCCTCTCGGCGGGGGGTAAGAGCTTCCCGGTCGTGGCAGCCAAACTTTGTAACAGTCTCCCATTAGCACTGAGAAAAGAAACTGCCTACTGGACATTCCGCAAAAACCTAAAGACCTGGCTGTTTAACTAACACAGCTCCTCCCAAGACTCGTCAATCATCGTAATTCATTTCCCCCTCCACGTTCCCCCTCCTCTTTTCCCTCAATGTAACTTGCGCTTAGTTACCCAAGGGTTTTGTGCGCTGTAATAAATGCAAAAATAAATAAATAAATAATAAATAAGAATCTATCTGTATTTAATTTATTTTCAACCGCAGAAGCGTTTTTGGAGGCATGTTATGAAAGTGGGTGTAATCTTTTTCAGCAATACATGACGAGCTGCCTGTTAGTGTTTTTTATTCTAGTCAGATTCTTTATTAATTATATGCATCAACAAGTGGAAGACCACTTACATTAGGATTAGCGAGAGGCCACGAATCAAAGGGGATGTGCTGAATCTTGCAGCCATTCACCAAATAATCTAAATAGGAAACGCGCCAGAAATAGAGATGCGCCAGCGCATAAAAGGAGAACAAAATAGGCCCAATTCTCAAAAGGTTACGTAAAGGAAAAGAGCGCAGATGTGCTTGTTTCATTTCTATTACTCTTAGAACTGTGCAGTTCGCCTTGTTCTCAAAGGTGACCTGCACATTTCTGCCTAGCCCCCTTGCATACATGCTCAAAAAACGAATGTACGACTGGCTGCCAACACTCCACGCGTGGCTGCTGGGAGCGCATTTCGCAGTGACATGCACATAATGGACAAACAAAAAAAATATAGCATTTCTATCGCTTTTTGGGGATAGAAATACAAGTGTGACAGCCACAGTTAAAACCACGGCTTCACACCTCAAGAAAAATTCATGAGAGGGTCAGAAATTACCCTGTCGTAATTTGCGAATAACTCTCATTTCTGTGCATTTGTTAATTTGGGATGGGCAATGAAAAGCAGAGAAATGACCCCATATATGTGCAAATGCGCAAAGGGGGTGCGAAAAGGCACCTGAATGTGCATATCTGTGATGCCCACATTCACTTACTCTTTGAGAACGAGGCCAAACTTTCTTTTGGCGCAAGAGATGAGATGTACTTGCGGCAAAAATATTTTGAGACTCTGATCCAACATGTGCAAAAGATGCACAAAGTGAGTGGAGGGCATGCACATGCACCAACTTAAGCATGCACATGGGGAGTGGCCACAGACAGTGAGCAGAAATGCACCCAAATCCTGATTCTGACCACCGGATTTGCACCATCCAAAAAATACCCTCCAACCTTTGCTTCTATCACATTGTGCAGGAAGTGGCCCAGAAAAGAGTGCAACTGATTTGTCTATCCAAAGAACCACAGAGGTCACAACTAACAAAGCATAAGAAAAGCTTAGCAAGGAGAGGCAGGAGCACAACTCCAAAATGGCAGACCCAGTAGGTATCATGCTGCTGCACCGGTTCATGAGCAAGAGGAGGGTGAGGGGGCAAGGAATGTACATGCGGGGATCACCTTATTAAAACTGGTTAATGAAGAGGCCACCCAGAGGTACTGCTTCCCACGCCACACCAAACTGGAGATGGTGAATCAGTGGGAGGTTGCACAATGTGAGCCCATGCCTTACCACCACTAGTCGAGGTATCCCCAGCCATGCATTTCCTCCCCACCGGCTGCTTTCTGAGAAACCAGTGTTATCACATTAGACATCTCTGAGTCCTCACAGTCAAGGACAATACACCAGGTCATGCAAGTGAAGATTTCATCTCCCAGACAGCATATCACAATGCCCCATGATACATGCATAAACGCAGGCATGGTGAGGGCATGGTGAGGGCATTCTATGATGTAGTGGGTTTTACATGGGGTGTGTAGTGTTATTGACTGTACTTATGCAGCTCTCAAGTGCCCGGCATACACAGAACATCTCTACAGGAATAGGGAAAAACTGGCATTCCATTAAAGATGGCGTTTAATGCAACAAACACCATCCAGAATATGAATGCCAACTATCCAGGAACACATGACAGCTACCTGCACTTTTCCATCACATGACAAAAAATTGAGACAAATCAGTAAGAGTTCCGGCGCTGCTCCACGCTGCCAATCTGTAATACACCTAATTCCTACTTGCCTACATGTTCAGGATGCTAGCTACATCTCCGTCACTGCAGCTACTCTGTCAGATCAGCTGCAAGTTCAATTACACAACACCTCTGCCTGCAGCAGACGCTTCTGAATTGCAGACTCCCCCAAGATAGATCACAACTGTAGCACTGTAGGCAGCAGCAAATTCACAGAAATCACCCCTGCTGTCGGACCTCAGGCCTCGGGGCACCGACTCAACTTGGACCACACTCCTGATCTTAATGGTCAGCACAAGGCTTCTGCACACCCGCACGTCCCCACGGGGAACTGCCCATGTAGCAGTCTTCAGTGTGGAGAATGTTATAATGGAATGTGGAATATAGAAGGTAGAAGAAAGGATTGATTGTTTATATAGCGCCTATACACAATGTGTTTCAAAGCGCTACAAGGCAGGGAGGGAACAAGGGAAAATACAGTGACATTCTTACAAGTCCTTGATACATTCAGAATGGGAAAATTAACTATCATGATCAGCCTGGCGACATTTCAGATAGTGCAAGTGCTATAGACAAAGATGAGGAGGGGAGCGGGGGTGAGAGGGAGAATGAGACAGACAAGCAGAACTGTTAGTCAGTTGAGAAGGAACCTGAGACTAAGCTGGTGGGGTGCGCACATGTTCATGAATAAATCACCCTTCAATCACTTACCTGCCTTGGTGATAATTTCACTGGCGACGAGGATTGGAATGCCCGCGTCTATGCACTATATAACTCTTACTATTAAGGCTACATTACAAGTCAATCAGCTTGGCTATGCAAGGAGTACCTCCTCCTAAATATTTCTTACATAGACAAATGTACCCTGGAAAAGGTGGAAGAAAAGGTTTGATCATTATTTACTGGCGGTACATGGTTTACATTTTTCTAGCGAAAGGAAAAAAAGTATTTTGATGCGCTGTCTTGTTAACTATGGTCAGAAACAGTTTGAACATTTGCCGCCACTTTCTTAGGAAGAGTCTGCAAACAATTCGGAGTATGAGAAGTGCATAAAAATGCTGGATAAAATATGAGAAGTGTGTGAGCATTATCTTGGAAAGATATCATGTATGCAAAAGGAAGCAAAGTAATGGAGAATCTGTGGAACAGTATATCACAGCACTTATAGGTTTAACCGCTTCATGTGAATTTGATAGCACTTTAAACGAAAGACTGCAGGACCAGTTTATGCTTGGATCTAGTGATGAAAAGGTGAGGGAAGCATTGTGGTTCAAAAGTAATCGTTCTATTGATGAAGTTATCAGAGTAGCAATATACGCCCAAATGTGTAAAAGAGTTAGAAAAAAGAGCTGAATCAGACATGAAGAAAACTGAAGATGTACACATTTTGTAGGTTTCAACAGTGCAACCAAGGAAACCTGATAAAAAAGAAACAAAGGTGTTAGGAAGAGCTTTGGAAAATACATAGAGAGAAAGGAAGAAGACGACAGGAAAAGATGTTTCCATTGTGACAGTTTATTTCATTTTGCGACTAGTAACAAATGCCCAGCCTTAAAAGCCTTGTGCAAAAGATGTAATAGATGAGGGCATTTCACATCCTGCTATAGAAACAAGAGTGAGAATGTGGACTGTATTGATGAGTTATTTGAAGATATGGAAGAATGTATGTGTTTAGTTAATAGTTCATCTGATCACATTGCTATGATTCAGCATGATGATGGCCATGCTGAGAAGCCCATGTCTATTATTAAGGTCGAAGGGGGGAATATTAACATGGTGATTTATTCGGGAGGAAAGTATACTTTATTGCCCAAATCTACCTTTGACACTAACTTACAAAAATGCATATCTCCTAATGTAGTAGATATCAAGCCTGTAGCATATGAAGGCACAATAATTGAAATAGAAGGGTGGTTCTGGGTAACCATGAAGATTAAAGATAGATCAGCCAGAGGTAAGGTTTATGTTTCAAAGAAAGGGATTGATCCACTTTAAAGTTGGTCACACCAGAAAAGGCTGAAGATAAAACGTGAACCCAATACTGAAGAGGCGGTTTATGCCATAGAAAATGCGAATTATTTGTTGTGACAAGTAGTGTTTCAAGAAGAGTTGGGTAATTTTAAAGGATTCATGTACACAATTATAATAAAGGATAACTCTGTTGTAGTTGTACAAAAGATAAGATCCATATCATTGGCTTTTAGGGCTGCTGTAAAGGAATAATCAGAGATGGTGGATAAGCAAGGGGTGACAGAGAGAATTGAATTTTCTGAATGGGTTTCTCCCTTAGTGGTGGTACATAAGCTCAACGGACAGTTAAGGCTTTGCATAGATTTGAGATATGTGAATCTGTGTATGATACCAGATAGACACCATTTACCCAATATAACTGAGATGCTAGGAACCATCAAAGGTGAAAAAGTCATGAGTAAATTAGATTTGAAGTCAGCCTATCACCAAATTGTTCTACACACATCATCCATAAATATCACCGCGTTTATTATTCCAGAGGGGCTGTTTCAATGCAGGCACATGCAAAAGATAGTATTATTCCTTGGTATGGCTGAATATTATTCAAAATGTGTGCCAAGTCTAGCTAGCAAATCTACTTGCATGAGGAATTAAAAAGGGTGTGAGATTTCAATGGTGTGAACACCTCCAACCTTCTGCGAGTGAGCCGGTTCTCCAAGCAGAGATTTGGAGGGAGATCTTTATCATCAGCAAGGGCCTCCCTGCGTCTTGAGCCTAATCTACTTAAGTTCCAGAAACTCCGTAAGACATTCCTTTTCTCCTTTTCCTTCTCTCTCACTCTGCCCAGCTAACCTCTCTCTCCTCTGTATCCCTCTCCCCCTCCTTTTCCACACAGCTTGCTGACTGGCAGCCAGGTGTACCTCAGAGTCTCACAGGTCCCCGGCACCCTTGCCAGTCCTTTCGCACTTGCCTCTGGGCCTGCACCTGCCTCATCACTACTGCACTTGGACAATGACCCTAGAGAATGGCATCTCTGAGCACTTACCCCAGTTTCTTACTGACTGGGTGCACTTGGACTCCTCCCTACCCCCTGTACTTGTTCCCACTTCCCTCTGCTTTACTGTCTGTGCAATTGCACGATCTGAACGTAGCATGCCTTTGAAGATGGTCTACTATTCTTCCCTGTCTCCCCTCCTTGCATGGCTGTGCCTAATAGCACTTGGAAAAACTGCAGAATCGTTGTCAGACCTTGTTGCTGTTATCTACACTGTAAACTGTACTATATGCACTTACTCTGCCGGTGCAGACTTGTATCGCTCAGAAATTTCAAGGTCTCTGAATGACTGTTATTTGTTCCCCTTGTTCCCTCCCTCCTTGAGCGCTTTAAAACACTTGCCTTGTGTATAGACGCTTTACAAATAAAGATTACCATACCAGCAGTGTGAAATAGAGTTTCAAGAGATTAAATTGGCTTCGACCAAAGGTTCAACATTGAACAATTTTGATCCCAGCAAGAAAAGTGTGGTAACGACTGATGCAAGTAACCACGGTCTAGGTGCTGTACTCTCCCAGATGAGTTAAGGAAGGTAATGTACGGTTGCTTTTGCATCTAGAGTATTGGGGGATGCAGAGAAAAACTATTCTACTATAGAAAAGGAGTTGTTAGCAATTAAATGGGCTATTAAAAGGGTGAGAAATGTATGGTATGGTATGGTGAGACCACAAACCTTTGAAAGCGATTCTTACCATGAAAGGGTTAGATAAAGTATTGTCTAGGATTCGCAAGTGAGTTGCAAGTTTGCAAGATTACTATTGGGAAATAGAGTATCTGCCGGGGATAAAAAAACAAGGCAGCAGATCGTCTCTCTAGATTGACAAATGTGATTGAAGATGAAGAGGATGAGGAAGATAGAGAAGATCAAGTTTTGATTGTCAGCCAAGAGGTAGTGACGCATTGTGAATGGCGTGAGGATATGTTAGTGGATGCAGTGCTAGTTGATGTCAAGGACAGACTTGAATGTGGAGTAAACAGTAATGAGATCAGAAGGGGAGTAATTCCTGATTCTGTTAAACATACTTTTGATGAACTTTTCGTAAAAGATGGGATGGTTTTGAGAGGTGACAAATTGTTTCCTCCTGTTGGAGTCCGAGAGAAAATTGTGGAGATGGCACATGATGGTCATCAGGGAATGACCAAAACAAAGCAACTAATAAGGCAGTACTATTGGTGGCCAGGTATGTATTTCTATGTTGAGGGGGACATTAGAGATTATGCAATGTGTGAGGACACTGCCAAGGGTTGTGTCACAAAAGTGTAACCGATGATTCTGATGTCCGTTTGTGCCTTGGGAACAAGTAAGTCTAGATATTGTGGGACCAGTAAAAACTCAGGGAACATTTTATGTATTGCATTGTGTTGGTGGATATGCTCTTGAATTGGTAGAAATCTCTTGGGTGCAGAATGTGTGTACCAGGAATATCATTAGATTTCTGGATGAAATCTTTAGAATGGAAGGATACCCTTCTACAGTTATGCCAGATAATGGTGTTCAACTTGTTTCTGAGGAAAGAAGGGATTTTTGCAAATGAATGGCAAAGAACATAAAACCAACTAGATACATCACACAGAGGCCAATGGTATTGTTGAAATATTTAACAGAGTGATTAAGGACATCATCAGGTGGTCTGCCATTGTGGAAAGAGGTGACTGGAGAAGGGCTGCAGAAGACACAGTGGTGGCTTATAGGTTGTCCCCGCATTCTACCACTGCAGTGTGCCCTTTTGAAATGTTAAGGGGGAGAAAACCCAATACCAGGGTTTGCCCGGCCTGCTAAGGCAGAGCATGCCTGAAGGACATTGACATGGATATAGTGAAGGAAAAGATTAGCAGGAAGCAAAAGTGCAATAAAGTTCATTTTGATGTTAGGAAGGCTACAAAGAAATGTATAGGTAAGGAAGGAGATTGGGTGTGTATAAAGTATCAAACAGCAGACAGGAAGGTGGTTTGGTTTGGTTTGGTCAAAACCGGTAAAAGTTATAAAAAAGATGACATGGTGCTGTGAAGGTGGCGGATGGACGAGTGTGGAATGTCAACAGAGTATGCAAGTGTATTGGAAATTCTGTGGAATTACAGGTTAGGAAAGAGGTGTTTAACCAGAAGATTCCGAAAAAGAAAATTACATTAGAGCAAGATTGTAGTGTTCACAAGAGAACTCCCCACACACGTGGGTGTGGAAGACCTTTGTATATGAAGGACTACGTTGAATAAAATCACTTTGTGTGGAATGTTAAATATCACCTTACAAATGTCTTTGTAGACATTCTAGATGTGATATACTAATGTTCTGCTGCTTTAATTGGAATTGCTCTAATTTGTATTCCCTTACAGCTTACGTTCTTTTTTATTTAGTTACGTTATGTAGTTTGTATGTTTAATTGGAATTGCTCTAATTTGTATTCCCATATAGCTTACATTCCTTTTATTTAGTTACGTTATGTAGTTTGTATATAGTTATGCTTTGTAAATACATTTTCTGTATTGTGAAAAGGGAGATGTGTAGCATTCTCCAGTATGTAGAATGTTATAATGGAATGTGGAATATAGAAGGTAGAAGAAAGGATGCAGAACTGTTAGACAGTTAAGAAGGAACCTGAGAGGTCGGAATGGACTGGTAAGTCCCCATTGAACCAAACCGGAGTTGGTACCGGTATGGGAGGCAGTCATGGCGCAAATAGCACCATGACTACCACCATACTCGGAATGAGGGCCAAAGTCTTCCAGTACTGACTGTCTTTAAGGGCATGTCAGTTTCCCCATAACTAAGTGAGAGAAAACCCAGCAGAAGGCTAGGCTCCACTGGCAAAAGTCAGGCTAGGATGGTGGGACATCAGCAAAACGTTGGGGGTTCACAAATGCAGGGAACATTACACATAAATGGAAATCTTTCCTAACACTTTCCTATTGCTAAAACCAGCGCAAGGTATCTGGGTACAGACTAGCTTCATTCCCAAGGAGAGGTGGGGGCAACAAGTCTACTACCCTGTGACCCTGCTGCTAGTCAATTGAGGCACCAGCAGAAAACGACAACACAAACAACTTGAATACAAGAGTTTAAACTAATAGAGTGAACCGCATGTGTAGACTATGATCTAGTGCCCAACTTTATTTTTCTAATATTGCACTTGGCCCACCTATCCATTATAAGTCCTATTTGTCTGGATCTACAAATGAGGGTATCAAACACATAAATCTGGATGCAATTACAAGAGTAGATATTGATGTCAGCATTTGTTAATGGCCAATAAGACTCATGGTCCCGTGGGTCCTTATTCGTTTCCAAGATCAGAACTGTGGAATATTCCCTCAAGGTTGGTGTAACCCCCCTGATTCCAAGAATGAGTTGAAGACCTGGTTCGTAGGCTTCAGCAATTGAGACTTAAAGAATTTATAGACGGAAGTGGTAAACCCGTCTGGGTCAGGTGTCTGGTTATTTAAAGAGGTAACAGCTGTGTCCACCTCTTCTGCCTGAATAGGAATATCTAGTTCCTTCCTGTCTTGAGCTATGTACAACCTGTCGTAAGTTAGCTGAATTTATGTTTTACTGTTGTCTGATTGGGTAATGGTTTTCCCCTTTCATCAAATTTACAAAATGTCTCGGAACAATCTACACTTTTCTCTCTTCGGTGTAGTGAGTTTTCCCATCCCTATCTTTTAGCACAACCATAGTATTCCTATTTTTAAGCACTTTAAGTTTGAAGGCTAGCATCCTGGTAGCCTTATTCCATTTTGTGTTATAAAATTACCTGCTGTGCTGGATGGCTTGGGCTCTTCTGTCAGCTAACTGAGATTCTAATTTGTTTTGAGCTAATCATAATAGCCTTAGGGATTTTAGGAACATTTTCTTTTTATGTTCCGATTCCCCTTCATTTCTTTGTCCAGTTTCTCCCAAAGTGCAGAACACAGTTTAGTATACGATGTAATGTGGGAGATTAGGACTCCTCTAATTATGCTTCATGGCATCACACCTCACCACCATCGGGGAAGCCCCCTCCAGAGACTCTGAGAAATGGTTATTTATTCCTTTTGCAATGTTCGCCTTCAAGATGGGGTTTCGAAAAACTGTGTTATATAGCCTCCAGGGGGTCTATTGAGAGGCAGTAACCAAGCAACAGATAGGCCTATCTCTACATGTTTGTGGTCCGAAAGGACATGCATCCCCATCCGAGACTAAAGGATGTATGGACCTGAGGAGGAGGAGACTAATGAAAGATTGATTCTAAAGTACCCTCTATGGATATGCTCTTGCATCTCTTACATTCATATTCATGAATCTCTGGCTATTGATGAGACTTTGTTCCCTGTGAGGAGTCAGGAACTCGGACACAAGCGAGTCATGTTTTTGGTCAAAGACTTTTATTCAATATAAATGGGTTGGGAAAAATGCCTCTCTGACCCTGCTCTAAGCGTAGTTTCCCTACATAAACCAAAAACAAAACTGTCCCACATCCAAAGTTCTATTCCGAACCTCGCACTGTAGTAAACTAAATTATAAGGTGAAAAGTGGAATGTCTTTGGCCTTGAGTGGTTTTAGAAAAGTGTTCAAAAAGAATGAATAACTCCAACATAAAAGTTCTTCATTGAGAATGATCTTTGCTCCAGAGGGTGGTTCCCTTCCTCTGTATTCCTCTTTACTTTCTGGTGTTTTCACAAGTAGCAGTTCCTTATCCCTTTCTTGTTCAGCAATCGCACTAATACACAAAACTATGTGGTTTTCCACTTTAGTCTTGTTAGGACACCTGGTATACTCTCCTGCCAGGTGTTACTCCTTCTCTCCTGGTTAACACAATCCTTTTGCCAGTCCTGATATATCCTTCTCAGGACCCTTTTAACTTTTGCACTTTATTGTGCTGTCCAGCATACTCGTGTGGCCAGCCTGTGACAGTCTTTTGACACTTTCTCTATCGCGACCAACTTATCTTGGCTTTCCTGTCCCTCGCGACTTCTGCTGGGCGTGTCTTCTTCGTTCCAGGCTCCAGGAGGTTTGATGCTGTGTTTCAACACCTGCGAATGCCGAGGTGTATCTCGTCGGCTCCGGGCATTGCTGCAGCGTGCCTTCTTCATGTAGTTATGTGACCTTGCTCTGCTTTCGCTACTGAAATGCTTGTTTATTTTATTGGGCCAGCGGAGACGCAGGCTTTTATTACAGTGATGGGAGATGAGTGTCCAAAATGGCAGCGCACCGACGCCATGTTGTTTCAGCTCGCATTTCGCACGAGCATTACAGTACACTAACAGAACTTGAACAATTCAGTGAATATCTTAATAAGTGTCACACAAATTAAATTCACTCTAGAATAGGGAATCCAGAAATCCACTTTCTAGATGTGATTATTACCTTTGAAAATAACATGTTGGAATTGACTGTCTACCGTAAACATACGGATGTTAATTACACCTTACATTACAAAAGTTTCCATCCTCAACACGAGAAAGACAATCTGCTGTTGAGCCAATACCTACAGGTCAAAAGAATTACAGCTAGTGAGAACAAAATGAGAGAAGCCACAGAGGACATATCAAGCAGATTCAAAGATAGGGGTTACCTGGGTGGAACTCTTACCAAAGCAAACATTAAATGTATGGCACAGAGCAGAGATACTCTACTAGCACCATAAATACAGACACAGGCACCTGGACAAATTTACATCATGAAAATCTCGAGACAGAGTAACCAAATAAAACGAATAGTTAAAAAGAAAAAGGAAAATCACAAAACTGGACCTGCAACTTACTAAACTCTTCCCTAACCCACCAATGGTGGATTATATCAGAGGGAGACATTTGAAAGACAGCCTGGTAAAAGCAGAAAGAGCTAAAAAATCTCATCAACCATTCTTATCAAAACCAAAACAGAGGACCTTCTCCTGCTTACAGTCTTGAATATGATGCACTTTCTCTTCCTTTGCTGCTCACAGCAAGAGATAAGTGCATCATATTCAATTCTGCATTATTGTTGGTTAATTCGTGTTTGTTGCACTATTGTGATAGATTTTATATATTGAGACTTAATTTAACTTACTTAGCCACGCTCGCTAATATTTGTGACCAGTACGAGCTTCGCACGATCCGCTACGTACTTTCCTCTCTCCGACGCCAGCTACTTCCTGCTGGCGTCGGAGAGTACTGCGCGGCAAGATAATCTTCAGTTTTTTCCGGCTTTGCAAGCCGCGTATCTGCTGACGAGAGGGTCCGCCTTGCAAACGCTCGCCCGTGTCCTCCACCGCTTCCCCGATGCATTCTGTGTGAAAAGGAAGCTTTAGGGAAGCAACGGCTTCAGCCTCCGTGTGGCCGCGGTGCCGCCTGTTTTTTGTTTTTTTTTCAGCTCACTGGCACTCGCGAGCGCATTTTTCGTTACGTTTACATAACAAATTTGCGATCGCGGGTGCCAGGAGCTGATTCCTTTGATTCATCTGCTCTGTTTAAAAAAAATAAAAAAACAGGGGAAAGAAGCGATCGTGGAGACAGCCTATGCTGATACTGCCCATTTTGGCAGGGCTACACTAAGGCTCATTATATTCATAACTGTGGGCTTGAGAGAAGGCGGTCTGTGCCCACAGACAAAAATAAATAAATAAAAAAGATAAGAAAATATATATACAGGAAGTATATATATATATATATATATATTTATAAAGATTTAAAAAAAAAGAAAATAAGGGAGTACAGAAAGGTGCTATTTAACATCATGGCAGCGCAGTACTTCGCTCATGAGGACCAGGATTGGCCTAAATATGAGGAAGATACCTATGAAATTGATGAAGTGGCGATGAGCTGTATCGGAGATGCTCCTGCCTATCCAGCAGCGCCTGGACACCATGAAGGAGCAGCTGCAAGATAACTCCCTACCGAGAAAAAAGACACAGAAAAGAAAGCACCTTTCGGATGGGGGATGTATTCCAGCTCGATTGAGCAAAGACTCTATGACCCCCCCCCTCTGTGGCAGCCAGAACCCGCCACTGCTGCCCTTTCAGATGCCTTCCCGAGGCTGAAAAAGGCCTTTTTGAATAGGAAGGAGACCCCTTCTGCTGATGGACCCTCTCGCCCCGAGGAAGAAAACAGGGGCACTGGACCCTCTAGCCCGGAGGGATACCAACAGGGCTTTGATCAAGAAAGTTGTGATTACAACAGTTTGTCTCCTGCTTCTTCCCATGAAGACACACAAACAATAGGGTCACAACCCTCTACTTCACGGATCGCGGCAGGCCCCGTCCCTAAGAAGGCAGTTGACGACCTCTCTTCTTCCAAGGAGATGTTTTCCCCAGAGGACTTAGTGCACCCTAGATCTTCCGACTGGAAGTCATCTCTAAGAACAACAGAATATATTAAAGACAGGCTGCGCAAGCCTTTAGATAAAGAAGTCCGAGCAAGCCTCAGAGCAGAATGTCCATGACAGGGAATCCCAGACAAGGTAGCCCTGACACCGGAGTTGGACTCCAAGATGATTACTTTTCTGGGAAAGAATGCCAAGGATCCAAGAAAGGGCATTGATCGTGCCTGGAGGTCCTGCCAAGACAAGGTGCTGGACATCATCGGCCCACTAACTAAAATGATGGACCTGGCTGAAGCAGCCATAGCCACTAGTGCTCCTGTTGACCCAGTGATACTTTCAGGCTGGGCTCAAAGAGCCATTTGTTTGCTGGGCAATGCCAGCTGCGCCATTTCAGCAGAGCGCCGCAAGGGCATCCTTTATAAGATCGATGCCAAGCTCTCTGATTTAGCAGACACCGAGTCAGGAGCCGCTGCCCAAGGTCTACTATTTGGCGACTCCTTTGTCAAGGAGATGTCCAAATTTGTGGACACCTTTACCGCACTTCACAAAGCGCAATAATCGATCAAAAGAGTTTTCTCTGCGAAGATTTTCGCCAGGGCCAGTCGAGGTAGAGGTCGCTCGTCCGGCAGATACTCTATTGATCGAAGACCTCAGCAATCCAGGGACCTTCAAGCCTGGCAGGATCGCACAGACACCTTCTTCCCTTCGAGGGGGTGAGGAAGAGGTTGTGGCTGGAGGAGAGCCGCCCCGTATCCAGCACAGCAACAACCCACAGGTCAGTCTGCCTATTACAGCACCCGCGCCATTAACGCCTATAGGAGGGAGGCTAGCTCCTTTTGCGCATGCATGGGATTCCTTATCTGGGGACGCTTGGGTCAGGGACACAGTTTGCGGCATGCACCTGGAATTTTTTGCACAACCTTGTCAGACAGGTTGACCCATTCCGATCACAATGTCCAAAGAGGACGATTAGCGCTGGACACAGAAATTCACACTTTAGCATTGAAACAAGCGATTCGTCCTTGTACAAGTCTAGGTTTTTTTTTCAGCCCCATATTTCTGGTATGCAGGAAACAGAAAGTGCGTCCAGTCATAAACCTCAAGGCCCTGAACGATTTTATCGTTTATCGGCACTTCAAGATGGAGGGTATTCACATGCTCAGGGATCCCCTGAGACCCAACGACTGGCTTATGCGCCTGGACCTGAAGGATGCGTACCGTGCGGTGCCCATACACCAGGATCACATAAACTACCTAAGATTCTCCTGGGAACACCGAGACTGGGAATTCACGAGCCTACTTTTCGGTCTCTCTTCAGCTCCTTGGGCCTTCACCAAGGTCCTGAGGCCAGTAGTGCCCAATCGCCTCTCTGTGAAAGTTGAATTTGAAGAGCGCCCAATAGCCGCTCATTGAAAGTTGAATTTAGAAATACATTTAGAAGCTGAAACTAGAAGTGTGCCCAGTGGCCTCTCTGTGAAAGTTGAATTTAGAAGTGCGCTAAACAACCTCTATGTGAAAGTTGAATGCAGAAGTGTGCCCAATAACCTCTATGTGAAAAGTTGAATTTAGAAGTGTGCTCAGTAGCCTCTCTGTGAAAGTTGAATTTAGAAGTGCGCTGAACAGCTTCTATGTGAAAGTTGAATGCAGAAGTGTGCCCAATAGCCTCTCTGTGAAAAATTGAATTTAGAAGTGTCCTCAGTAGCCTCTCTGAAAGTTGAATTTAGAAGTGCGCTGAACAGCTTCTATGTGAAAGTTGAATGCAGAAGTGTGCCCAATAGACTCTCTGCGAAAGTGGAATCTAGAAGTGTGCCCAATAGCCTCTCTGAAAGTTGAATTTAGAAGTGCGCTGAACAGCTGCTATGTGAAAGTTGAATGCAGAAGTGTGCCCAATAGACTCTCTGCGAAAGTGGAATTTAGAAGTGTGCCCAATATCCTAATAATCTAATACCGTGCCGGGCTGAACCGACTAATCCCCCTAATAACCTCTCTGTGAAAAGTTGATTTAGATTCATGCCCAATACCCTCGGTATATAAAGTTGGATCGGGAGAAGTGCGCCGATTAGCGTGCCCTATTTGAACTGACTAGTGTCCAGAATAGTCTCTCTCCCCTTAGTTCAACTTAGAAGTTTACACGACACCACTGAGGTTAAGAAGCGTGCCTAATTATCCCAATTAATCCTATTAGTATACCCAATAGTATATCAGTGTAATGTAGAATCTAGAACTGTACCTAATAATCTAATGTCCCCTCTATACAAAATTGAGTCTAGAGGTAGACCCAATATCATCTCTGTGTACAGTTGAACTTAGAGTGTACCTAATAGTACCTAATAGCCTAATATCATCTCTGTGTACATTTGAATCTAGAAGTGATCCTAATAGCCTAGTATCATCTCTGTGCAATTGAACTTGGAAGTGTGCCTAAAACGTACCCCCACTGAAGTTAGAACTACAATTAGAAAGCCCTCCTAAATCCACCTAAAAGCAGTACCAAGCATGAGTGCACCCACTCCACCAGAGCTCGTCGGAAACAACCTCCGTGGACCGCCCCCACTCCCCGATCTGCCTTCCCTCCCGTCCCCCCGCACCAAATCACCCCACCCTCTGTCGCACTCCCTGCCATTCCCCTCTCCAAACACCAAGCCAGAGGGGACGATGGTGAGCCAACCACCCTAAAACCACTCCTCCCCTGAACCCCACCACCGGCCAGCCAACGTTAACCATGCCCGCTCCCCTCACCATCATACCTAGCACACCCCGCCCTGCAATCATCCATCCCCCACCTTGCCCTCAAACCCCCACCACCTTCCCCCACCAACTGCAGCCTTTCTGCTACCTAAAAACTGCACGCCTAGCCCTAGCAAGAACCAAAGCCGCATCCCTCTCCCCCTCTGACCTCCCCTACCCTCTCTCACACTCCAATCGCATCAAAGAAACCAAAGAGGAAACGTACCTGGTCCCCCTCAATCTCTCAGCACTCTTTGCCTCCCCTGTCCCGACCCACCACCTCATTCCCCCACTCACCTCCTTCCCCCGCAACTTCACCCTTCCTGAAACCCCTCTCCCTTGATTTCTCTCCAAATACAACTGAAACTCCTAACCGCCCACTCCCCACCTTCAAATCCCCCGAGCCAGACCAGATCATCCTAACACATGCAGCCACCCAATCCCGCCCGAAGCCTGCCAATACTTCTGCTTGCCCACTATTCCCATCGATCATCACTCACCCTACCCCTCTCCCTTCCCAGATTCCACTCTCTCCACCACCACCACCCCCTTCCGCTCCAGCTCCGAGACCAACCTCGCCTGCCGATGTGAACTGCATCCTATTTAATGCCCGATCCGTAGCAAAAAACAGACATTGCATCTTTGACCTCCTTGCCTGTGGCAAACCAGACCTGGTTTTCATCACCGAAACTTGGTTCTCTGACGACTTTACCCCAATCGCTACTGAAGACTTCCCCCCGGACTACTCCTTCATCCCACTGAACCGTCCCTCCAGAGGAGGTGGAGTAGCATTCGTCTACAAGCCTCTCTTCCACGCCTCAATCCTCGACAACCAACCTTCCATTCCTTCCTGTGAATCTCTCCTCGTTAAACTATCCCTCTCCCCGTCGCTCTCACACAGCTTCCTAATAATCTACAGGTCCCCTGGCTACGATAGACAATTTGCAAACAACCTCTGCACGTCTATTGCCACCCTTCAACTAAACCATCCCAACCTCACCCTTCTTGGAGACTTCAACATATGGCTCGACATCCCCACCAACTCTATGACACACTCTCTGGTTGACTGCTTAGACGCAATTAACCTCCATCCCCACATAAAAGGCCAGACTCACTATAAAGGACACACTCTTGATTGCATCTTCAGCTCAAACACCCGGATTCATTTAAACCCCCCCGCCCCTGTCATCTGGTCCGATCACTTCATTCTCTCGTTCGCCATTCGCTCACCCGACCCCCTTCCCGTACTCGAATCTGAACCTCCGAATCTATGCAAATGCTGGAAAAAACTAATTATCGTCCCGACCTAGCCGATGCACTCCTCCAAGCTCCACCACCTACCTGCCAACTCAATAAACAACTAACCGCTGACACCTTTGTCTCATGGCTCAACGCATCTCTGATGCGGCTCACACCCACTTGCAAATCGTCAACCCGCCGTGGCCTCTTCCCCAAATGGTTCACTCCTGAGTTGAAGACTACTAAACAACTATATAAATACCTAGAATGCAAATGGCAGAAAGACAAAACCCAGGAGAGCAGGGCCACCTTGGCCCGACACCTCTATCAGTACAAGGCCGAAATTCGGAAAGCAAAAAAAGCCCACTACAACTCCCGAATCCTAAATTGCAAAAACCTGAGCAAAGAACTCCACAAAATCATCTCCGAATTCACCAAACCGGCTTGCACCACGACCGTCCTGACCCCCTCACAATCACTGTGCGACTCACTCTCCCTCCACTTTTACACCACAGCTCTCGAAAGAACAAATACGCTTGCCACCAAACTGGCTCTCTTACATCCACAAGGCTATGCTCCCCCCATACCGACCTGCCCACCAGCGGCAACCACTACGCAACCAACGTTCAAATCCTTTAGTTCAATATCACCGGAGCAATTTCTCAAACTGCTGTCTGCCCGCAAACCATCTGGCTCTCTGCTAGACCTCTGCCCAGCCACAACCCTCAAAGAAATGTTCGCTTCCACCTGCGCAGGAGAACACGCAAGATCCATAATAAATGCCTCCCTTTCCTCTGGTAGCTTTTCCGACGCATTCGAAACGGTTCATGTCAAACCTCTAATTAAAAAACCGTCCCTCGACCCTCTCGAGCCCAAAAACTACCGCCCCATCTCAAACACCAGGTTCCTTGCCAAACTCATTGACCGAACCGCCTACTCCCAAATAAATGCCTTTGTCGAAGCCAACAATCTCCTAGACCCCGCACAATCAGGTTTCAGAGCTCGTCACGGAACTGAAACCACCCTAACCTCAATCTGGGATGACCTTAAAATGACAGCAGACTCCGCGGGATGTGCCGTACTAATCCTTCTTGACCTATCCACCGCCTTTGACACAATCAACCACTCAATCCTCCTAGACCGCCTCCACTCGCTAGGAATACGTGGAACCGCTCTTAAATGGATAGCTTCATTCCTCAAAGATAGGTACCAAATAACGATACTCTCCACCTATACCTCCCAAGCCCGTCCAGTCGACACGGCAGTCCCACAAGGAGCATGCCTATCCGCCCTCCTGTTCAATCTCTACTTGATCACCCTCCCACCAATAATTCTTTCACACAACATCCTGTTTTACAACTATGCCGACGACACTCAACTAATTCTAAAACTCCTGAACTCAGAATCCAACTCCCGACCTGACTTGGCCTCCTGCCTCCTTGACATAGAACTCTGGATGACCCAAAGCCACCTCCTATTAAACCCCTCCAAAACGGAAATCATGGTCTGTGGCAACTCCAAACTTCTTCCGCACCCACTACCCTGGCCACCCGCCATGGGCAACTCACCGACCCCCTCCAACTCAGTGAAAAATCTTGGATGCACCCTTGACTCTGACCTAACACTCTCGCGCCAAGTCAACAACGTCTCAAAATCCTGCCACTACCACCTTAAAACTCTTAGGCGCATCTTTCCATATCTCTCCTTTCCCAACAGACTCTACGCGGTCCAATCAATCGCTATATCAAGACTGGACTACGCAAACCCCCTATACCTCGGAATCCACGCTTACCAACTGAATAAACTCCAAAGGGCACAAAACGCGGCAGCCAAAATGCTACTTGCGCTTGGCCCAAGAGACCACATCACCCCAGCTCTTAAGACGCTGCGCTGGCTTCCTGTAGCGCGAAGGGTGACTTTCAAAACCGTATGCATCTCCCATCGAGCACTGCATAAAACCGGACCTCAATATCTTCAAGACAAGCTAAAACCCTATCACCCCCCACGTACCCTAAGATCAAGTTCAGCCAGCCTCCTAGTCATACCTAAGACAAACTCAGTCAGGTTAGGCGGATCATCATTCTCAGCCTTGGCCCCCACGCTATGGAACTCACTCCCACCCCACATCCGCCTAACCGAGGATTTAACGTCTTTCCGCAAACTGCTAAAAACCTGGCTCTTCCCCTAAAACCAACCCATACCAAACTAACCCAAACAGAATAACAGCATCTCAATGACACCAGCCCAACAAACTACCTGATGAGAGAATTGGCAGCTAGTAACCCCTAATATAAACTAGAAGGACAATCACAATTAACCGAATAAAATAGATCAGAGCAATGTGAAGTGGTTAATAAGAATAAATCATACGGAAACAGTAAAGAGACTTAAACTCCTGAAATGGACATAATGCATGAGGAGCGAATGAAGTGAAAGGCGTGGATGAAATAGTTAGAATGGATGAAGCAAGTGGATCAGATGAATAGGCTGAGTGGAAGAATGCCGGAGTGGAAGAAAAAATAACTATATAGCTCGAATGAGTGAGGAAACCAAATGAATATGTAGAGCGGAGGAGTGTATAGAATGGATGAACATGTTGAGCGGATGAGTGTGAAGAGCGGCTGGGTATGTAGAGCAGATGAACGTGTTACATGGATGAGTGGGTAAATACAGAGAAGCGAGTAGAACACAGGAGTGTGTAAAATGCATGACTGCGGATAGCGGATGAATACAGAAGTGCAGAGAGTGTGTCGGTCGCTGGATCACATGAATGTACAGACCTGGCGAATGTATAGAGCGGATGAGTGTACAGAACGGGTGAGTGTATAGAGCGATTGAGAGGATAGAGCGGATGAGTGTATAGAGCGGATGAGTGTATAGAGCGGATAAGTGTATAGAGCAGATGAGTGTATAGAGTGGATGAGAGTGTAGAACGAATGAGTGGATAGAGCAAATGAGTGGAAGAGCGATTGAGAGGATAGAGCGGATGAGTGTATAGAGAGGATGAGTGTATAGAGCGGAAGAGTGTATAGAGCGGATGAGTGGATAGAGCGGATGAGTGGATAGAGTGGATGAGTAGATAAAGGGGACGAGTGGATAAAGGGGACGAGTGGATAGAGCGGACGAGTGTATGGAGTGTATGAGTGTATGGAGCAGACGAAGGTATAGAACAGATGAATGTAGAGATGAACATATAGACCAGGATATCGCTGCTGAATGCGTGAAATGCACGAGTGCTTGAAGGGGATGAATGCGGGGAGCGGATGGGTGCAAGGAGCAGATGGGTGCATAAAGGGGATGGGTGCATAAAAGGGATGAGTGCGTAGATGGGATGAGTGTGTAGATGGGATGTGTACGTTGAGGGGATGAGTGCTTAGAGCGGGTGAGTGCATAGAGGGGATTGAGTGCGCAGAAGGGATTGAGTGCGCAGAAGGGATTGAGTGTGTAGAAGGGACTGATGACAAAGAGGGGATTGAGTGCATAGTGGGGTGAGTGCGTAGAGGGAAGTGAGTGCGTAAAACAGGTAAATGGATAATACGTGTGAGGGCATAAAGCGGATGAGTGCCTGGAGTGAACGAATGCCTGGAGCGATCGCGCACCCAGAGTCAACGAACGTATTGCATAGAGCGGATGAGTACATAAAACGAACATGCATAGATTACATCTACGTACTGATGAGTGCGTAGAATAGAGGAGTACGTAGAGCTGCTGAATGCGTAGAACATGGGCAGACAGGAGTGCATGCGTGGGGCAAACAAGAGTGCATGCGTGGGGTAGACTGGTGTACGCTAGGCGGACTGGAGTGCGCAGGGCGGGCTGGAATGCATGAGTGCGTGAGCGGAACCGAAGTTCAGATCTCTACTGATCTGAACTTCGGTTCCCAAGGGCGTTCAACCTACCAGCGCCTTCAGACCATACCAATGGTATATAAGGCGCTATATAAATGCAAAATAACATTACATAACATAACATCTAAGAGAACAAGGCGTCAGACTGATAATATACTTGGACGATATTATCTTCATGGCGCAATCGCAAGCTCTAGTAGAGCAGCAGACCAAGCTGGCCATAGACCCACTTCACAGTCTCGGATTCCTCATAAATTGGGAGAAATCTTTCCTTCACGCTTCCAAAAACCTAGAGTTTTTAGGATTCGTCGTCGACACCGAAGCGGCTCAACTCAGTCTTCCGGTGGCCAAGATTCATTCCACCAAACAGGAAATCCGCACACTCCTGCAGAGGGACGATATATATCTCTGCGAGACTTAGCAAGGATAATAGGACTTCTCTCCTCCTCCAGCCAAGCTATTTTACCCGGACCTCTACACTATCGAGAGTTGCAGAGGATAAAAGGATTGCATTTAAGACACAGTCTCTCTTATTCACAGCGACTGACTCTATCACCAGAAGCGAGAACGGAACTCAACTGGTGGCTCATGCACATGGAGGCCTGGAACGGCCGGGCAATCTTCGGATCTGCCCCAGACATAGTGATAGAGTCAGACGCCAGCCTTCCGGCTGGGGAGCGAGATGCGGTGCGGTGGCCACAGGAGGGACATGGTCGCCGCAGGAACTCGGAATGCACATAAATTGTCTGGAGCACTTAGCGGGTTCCTTCGTAGTATGCTCCTTTACGAAAGACAGAGTGAGTTGTTGTATCTTACTAAAGATGGACAACATTTCAGCAGTAAGATACATCAATCATGTAGGTGGCACCAAATCTCGGCCCCTAGCAGAACTCGCCAAAGATTTTTGGAACTACTGGTTAGAGCGCCGGATTTCAGTAACAGCAGTGTATCTACCGGGCCTTAAGAACGTAGTGGGGGATTGGTACTCCCGACATGCAGTCGATAACAGCGACTGGAGACTCGACAGGGAAGTCTTCCTTCAGCTTCAGCAGGTCTGGGGTCCCATGTCCAAAGACCAGTTTGTCTCACACCTGAACACTCAGTTACCAGTGTTTTTCAGCTGGAATCCAGATCCAGCAGCGACTGCAACGGATGCTTTCCTTCACCATTGGACAGAAGGGGTACACTATGCCTTTCCCCCCTTCAACATGATTGCAAGGACCCTGGCGAAGGCCCGTCAGGAATGAACAGAACTGGTTCTTGTAGCCCTGCTCTGGACCTCTCAGACCTGGTATCCAGTTCTTCTGGAACTTTCTTCGGATTTTCCAATCCTTCTACCCCAATTTCCGGATCTCCTGCTGGATCCTGCGGGGCGGCGGGACCCACTTCTCCTCCAAGGATCTCTGGTCCTAGCAGCCTGGAGGATTTCAGGTCTAGGTGGAGAGTTCCAGGAATGTCCCAGATGGCAGTCAGCCTCATCGAGGAGAGTTGGGCCCCAGCCACTCTCAAAAGATACTCTAAGGGCCTCATTCCACGGAAGGCGGTAAACCAAGGTGCTATTAGCACCTTGGTCCATGCCGGTAAATTACTGGCACCGCCTTCGAGGAAAGGGAAATTACCGCCCTATTCCAAGGTTGGCGGGGCGGTAATTCCCCCTTCCACCATTGCCCTTCCCCATTCCCATTTTTGCCCCATAGGGCATAATGGGAATGGGGAAGGTGCTAATTACGGTACCGCAAATTTGCGGTGCCGTAATTAGCACCAAGGTCCCTTTGCGGGTTGGTTTTTAACGCCTGCAAAAAGCAGGCGTTAAAGTACCAACCCGCAAAGGGACCTCGTAGTAAGGCGGTAAGTTTTCACGGTAAACGGTACAATTACCGGTGACCGTTAACCCTTACCGCCTTCCCTGTAATGAGGCCCTAAGTCATGGAATACCTGGAGGAGCTGCTGTCAAGACAAAGGCTTACATCCAGTTTCGGTACCTATAGAGGAAATTCTGAATTTCCTGGCATCCTTAGTGGAAAAAGGTCTAGCCTACAGAACTGTCAACGCATATCGCTCTGCTATTTCAGCAGGTCACGACCCCATAGAAGGAATTCCAGTAGGTGAGCAACACCTAGTCTTCAGGCTACTTAAGGGCGTAAGACTCACAGCTCCGCCACCGTCTCGTTACGGCAAACTTTGGCATGTCAACAAAGTGTTGAACCTGTTTCTATCCTGGCCAGATAATGAGGAGTTATCTCGCACTGCCTTATCCGGCAAACTCACTACGCTGCTCTGTCTCGTCTCCCGCAGGAGAGTTTCTGACGTCAGAGCCCTCGATCTTGCGGGCAGAACCTTCTCCCCCGATGGCATAGTGTTTCACATACATAGAAGGACGAAGGGCAACTCAAGAGTGATTTCTTATCCTGCTTTCGGAGAACAGCCCAAGCTCTGCTTGGTCAGATGCCTTAAGGCTTACGAAAAGATCAAGGCTCCCCTCAGAACCTCGGCTGACAGACAACTTTTAATAGCCTTGCGTAAGATGCATAAAGCAGTTTCCACCCCAACTCTAGCACGCTGGGTGCGGTGGACTTTAACCCAAGCTGGAATCGATACCTTGAACTTCGGAGCCCACTCCGTGAGAGGAGCTATGGCTTCTAAGGCTTTCCAAGTCGGGATCCGACCAGGGGTGGACTGGAAACCAAAAGAGGCCCTGGAAATAATTTTCAAAGTGGCCCCATATTACACATTTTCAGCGGCCAGTCCACCCCTGGTGATGTGCGTGCCATTCTGCCCGCAAATCCCCATTCATCAAACAGGGATTTGTTGGCAGAGTGGCTCGCAAATCCCTGTTTTACACGCAAATAATTCCATGAATCAGGGTGATACTCTGTAGGTGTTCTTTGGTTATGTGCCCACCCATTGCCTGCCCATGGCCATGCTAATCCCTATGGACATTCGCACCCATTCCTGCCTCTGCTCGCCCAAAACACCTCCTTGTGGGAACTCTTTGAGCTTGCTTTCATCAAGCCCTTCCACCAGGCTTTACATTCAATTTCATCAGGCTTTACATTCAAAGTGCCTGCCAGTGTTTGTTCAAAGCAGTCTTCTGAGAGTTAATGACTTAATTGGAGCTGTAAACATGCCACTGGTGTGGTCAAAATGACTTACCAGGCCTGCCTTCGGGACTCGATTTATAAGCACTGTGCATGTCCTTCACTGAAGTCCTGTTAAAAACAAGCATTGGAAAAGCCACCGAAGTCCTGTTCAAAACAAGCATTGGAAAAACCAACATCTTTGGTTAGTGCATACGTTTTAGGCTTTTATCAGGCACTGCCATTAGATGCCCAGGTACTTGCACCTTTTGCATCTGCTACCAACAATGGGTAGATAATATACCACTACGGCTGTGTCTGTTGAGTGTCTTCCCATACCTACACAAAAGCCAAAACTTTTGGCATTGGCAATGCTGTTTAAATGACTTTGGTGTGCACCAGTTCCAGGAAACAGATAGCTGTATGTTAGAATTCTAGAAAATTAAAATGGACACATTCATTTTTCACATGAAAATGTCCATGAGCCATCATGGCATGAGTGTTCGTTTTCTTATTTTCCTATGTAAAGTGTCATGCAACCATAACACGGTAATATTACAGAGATGGTGAAAGAACATGTGCAGTTATGATTAACCAGATTGAGACACATAACTTTGGTGCCTGCAGAGAAAAGTACATGAACTCTCCACACAAAATCATGCACACTGATAATCACGTTTGTGTTTTGCGTGTGGGCTCATATGTATGTGTGTTTTGCCTTTGTGTTTAGAGATTCGTGCACACTAGAATAGGGATTCCAGTCTTCAAAATCCGTAAATTAAGGGCATGAACACATTACCTTCGAAGTATGTCAGCGTTTGTTAAAAAATAACTATAAAGCATTATGCCACTTCATTGTTAGCCCTTTGCTGCTGCACTGGGACCATTTCTGCTCACATCGCTTCCACTTCTGACTGCAGGATTACCCAGTGACGCCCAGTTCTACAGATAGACTCCCTTAAAAGGGCGTGACTCTGCTCTTCACCAGATCATCCCACCACAAGCCTTTCCCTGGCTGAAACCCTTCACAGTTCGCAATCTCTATATTATTTCTGTTCTGCGTGTAAAATAATGTCTTCCTGGTTGGGTATCTCCCCGCACCCCGCCCCCTGCCTGCGCAAAATCTGTGTGCCTGCTTAAGGTGCCGTCTCGGGCACTGGCTTTCCGGGCAGACTGCAGTGCTGCAGTGTGCAGTGCAACACGCTGTGGACCTCACGCATATTTTTTAAATGAACAGTACCACCGAAAATAAAAATGCACGCCGAGAGGCATTTCGCCTTCATGGAAAATGGCAATCAGATGTTTTGTGTGTATTTCGTGGCACACTGCACTGCTTTCATTAAAAGCGTGCATCTGCTTACCTTCGAGTCTCCAGCCGAAGGCCTCACTCCCGTAGGGACGGCTGTGCCTGCTACCTGACCTGCGCAATATGTGTGCAGGTCACATGCGGTTCCCCAGTGCCCAGGCCCTCCAGCGCACGCGCGAGTCTTGAGCCCTGCAATAAAGACAAAAAAAAAAGTGCCGCGCCTGCAGCAGCCAATTCAAAAGAAACCACCCAGGCTGATTCACGCCGCCACGTGTATCCTTCTCTTCCGCACCAAAGAGGCCCTGTGAGGTCAGAGGCCTACCGGGGGATGTCCCGGTGTCCCGGTGGGGCAGTCCAGCCCTGGATCCGACTGGAACATATCATGAGAATGGCAGACTGGGCAAGCGAATCGGTATTCAAGCAATTCTACCTAAACCCGGTAGAACAGCCGGCGTCTATTGTGGTAATTAAGCTTTAAACGAGCATAATGGGAGCCTCCGGTCTTGACATAGAATAAAGATTTTCCCTAATAACTTACTAGAAAGTCTTAATTCTATTAAAGACACGGAGGCAAGCATTATCCCACCCGGTGAGAAATTGGAATGTACCATGTTCAGAAATCATGTATCTGTTCTGATTACTTTCAGATAACGCAGCGTATTTCTCTCCCACCCTTCTAAGGGATTAAGGGATATAGGGATGTAATATACATGAACTAACTGTAATTATCTCTCTCTCTCTCTTGACAGTGTCTACCGACAAATCCGCCTAATTCTTGGAACCGTTTTACCTGCTATTTCGAATGGTCTTCAGTTCCGAATGTTTTATCAGTCAAGTTCGCAGCTTCGAAAGAGGAAGTGCATCATATTCAAGACTGTTTATGTGGGGACAGGGTCATTTATTGGAGGATACTGGTCACATGTTGGTGACCTTATCCTGAACTTTCCTCAGACCCCTGGGAAATGTAGTTTACGTTATTTTAAGACTCTTAGGACATATTACGTCACTTAATTGTTAAATTATTGTTACATATTTTTCTGTTCCTAAAAAAAAATATATCTTGCTGCTGAGCGCTTTCTTTAATTATTTTAAAGACTATGGAACATGTGATTCTAAAAATGTAATATATGCACTAATTTACCTTGCTGTAAGAAATGTACATATGTCAAACATCACGCAAATTGAAAGAACGAGTCACCGTGTAGAGGAGGTCCCAGACATGGCCTGCACCCCAGCGCCACAGTTTGAGGTACCAGGAACATACTCGCCAAGGTACGTGATGTATAAGGAACAATTGAACCAACAGAGAGCTGCACTGGGCCTATGGCCAGTGCCCATCAGAAGAGCAATACCTGTTGAAGTGCCCATAACCAGACAACCATGGGCAGCTCGGTACCCGCTGAGGCAACCGTACCAGCAGCTGACACGAAATGAAGACTACTTACATACTGTCCCCGAAGAGAAAGGCAAATGGTGACGACCTAAGAGCCCGAACAGTGGTACAGATGAACATACACGACAAGCGAAAAGGTGACACACAAGACGAAAAGTTATGAATATTGGTACGAGAGACTTAAAAGAAGAAACAACGTTGCAGCACGAAGAAACGTGACCATGAAGTGAGATGAAAATGTGCAACTAACAAATGCCTGTAAATAGGCTTGGAACGCAAGAAGCCAAGCCAAGCCAAGGAAACGGTACTGCTTGCAATGCTTAGTAGAAGAATAGAGCGGCAAGCGCCAATTATATTTACCTCAATGAAGCACAGTATACAAGTGCGACTCCATTTTGTAAAAGCAGAATCAAGCCCCGGCTGCAAAGGGCTAACAAGGCCAAGATTCATATTCCAGCCAAAGCTAAAGGAAAGAGCGGAACGAAACTCAGTAAGAAGCAGCTCATGCCTGGGAATTCAACCCAGGCATGAGCCAGTCAACCTACGAAAGGGAGGAGATCGGCAACCTCGAAGAATCGAAACTTCAGAGCATACCAGCCAGCCAGTGAAGGTCGAGATAAAGAGGCCCCAGGCAGGTGGCGAGGCTACGGAAGAATTAAATACACAAATACAAGGAAAATTAAGCAGATTCACGGTGAACAGACACGTGACCAGCCAAGGGCAAAGAGGTACCAATGTCTGATGTCACCCAGAACCCGAGAGTATGCCATAACTTTTCCTGATAAGAAGCTACAGTTCGAGGCCATCCCTAGCCAACTAATTGACACATAACCCAAAATTGCTGATTGATGGAAGAGAGGCAGGGTGAATCCTGGGGCACAAGGCACCTGGGTGTCCATTCTGCATGCTGCTAATTAAAGTGGAGATTAATCTCTAGGGGTGTAAACCACCCAATCACAATGGAGCGAATAATCTAGTGTCCTATAGCTAGTAGAACCAATAAGACGTCGCACTTGTAGTGACGTCTATCACAAGTGATGTAGAGGGATGGGCGTAGACGCACACCCGATAAGAGTTATCCACTTCTCACGCTCTGTTACCATATACAGATATAGTACCTATAGTAAAGTTACCTTTCCCAACCAATAGAAGTGCATGACAAACTTTGAGTGTTATACGTCAATATGACGAGTCTTTGGTATAAATGTTACTGTTTGTATGAAGTTCGGGGAGTTGAAGCGAGACAAACGATCGCATCACTGCTGATAAGACACCTATTGCCCGTCGACACGAAGTAACTCTAGGCAATATCATGAGTCCTTCGCCATTCGGGTGAGTAGACTGAGAAGCTTCCTGTGGACAATGATAGTGTAAGTCCATAAAAAACTGCAGTGGGTCTGAAGGAACATGCCTTACAGAGCATAACCCTTCTCATTCCTACGGGCAGCCGATGAGACGAAAAGACCAAAAGAGGCGGTAAAGGAGGATCGAGAGAGGAACCATGCGAGCGGTGAGTGAACCGAAAAATTCAACACTTTGGCAAACTTCTTATAGGCATTAGAACAAGTAAGGGAAAGGTAACATAGGGTGGCGAAGAAAAAAAAAAGTTGAAGTAGAGAAGACTGTATATATATAAGGGAATAATGACTCGAGTATAATTGAGAAAACAGATGTTACCGGGGTAGACACCCGAGAGAAAACAGAGGTTACCGGGGTAGACACCCGAGAGAAAACAGAGGTTACCGAGATAGGCACCCGAGAGAAAACAGAGGGGTACCGGGATAGTCACCCAAGAGAAAAACAGAGGATACCAGGGAGGACACCTGAGATAAAAGTGAGAGGATTCGCCTTGTTCCTGCGCTTTAAAATAGAGGCCAGAAGAAACGTGAACTCAGAGCCCACTGAATAGGGGACAATTAGGATACAACCACGATTAAAGACGTGGTTAAGGGGGTTTGTTTACACCCCATGTTGGGGTATTGATTAGAAGGCAGAGATATATGTGTCCAGCTGGTGTCTGTCTAGTCTGTCAAGGGTCTTTTGTACGTGTTCTGTTGAATGTCTCATGTAAAGAATTGTGTATCAATGATTGTTTGAAATGAAGTTTGGGGTTTTACGTAATTCTGTAACTGAGAGGGATTCGCACATGGATTGATGTTCTAGAGTAAATTGATGATATAACATTTTTGGTGGGAAAAGATTGGATTGGAGCTTGCAGTATTTGGTGCTTGCTCATATTGTTGGGAGTATTGAAATTGCATGAAAATATTGTTGGAAATAGAACCCAAGCATGGAGGATATTACACCACTTGCCCACTTATGTAAGCAACTACCTAAACATGCACCCAAGCTTAAGAAATAAAGCACCGAGTGGGTTAAGGGTACCGCCACAAGATGTTTATGCCGTGGCCACAGAACGGGTCCTTATCTAAAGCCCTTTTACAGCATATGATGACTTGCCTACATGCCACCTATACAGGTAAAAAACTAGAGAAACGCTTTGCTGTTCTAGAACTTTGGAAAATGTTCGAACAGCCGAAGGAGGAGGAGCCACCCACAGACTGGATATTAAATGTATGCACGGAGGGGGGTGAGACGCCTACTCCGCCACCAGCCCCGCCTGAGCCAGAAATCAAGGGAAGTAAGTCAGAGGGACTTTACCCCCTAAGAGAGCTCAAGGGAGCCACGGGATATAGCAACCCTGCGTATGAGTCACCTACGTACAGTAGTGACGTAATCAAGGGGAAGGAGCAGGAAATTCATATTATTTCTGCAGTCCTGAGGGACAAGGAGAGACGCGATGATGAGAGGAAGGACCAGGCACAGATTAGTACACCTCTCGATTAAGAGAGAGAAGGAAAGAAGTGGAAAGGAAGTGAAGATAGAGCTGATGAGATAGCATTCGCAAAAGACGAATGGATGGGAGGACAGATATTGTTGAAACTCGATGGAAAGGGAGGTGATGATGTGAGACCGAGAGAGAAGTCTGATGAGACACAAAGAAGGGAGAAAGAAAAGGATAAGGAAATAAGGGACGAAAGGATAAAAAGGAAAGATAGGATGAAGCGAGAACAGCTATATCGCGAAGAGCAAGAAAAGCAGCTCGATCGCAAACAGAAGGCAGCCTATGACCAGTACAGACAGAATCGGAAAAAGTTGGAAGAAGAGCAAAGAGTATGTGAAAAGAGAATAAAGAGACGGGAAGATGAGGAAGTTAGAAGGGTAAATGCATGTAGGAATGAAAGAAAAAGGGAAGAAGATAAGACTAGAGAAGACGTGAGGAAGCACAAGGAAGTCGATGATGATATAGAACGTAAGCGTAGACAGAGGGCACGGGATCTCGAATATTTGGAGCGGGAAGTTAAAAAACCCAATCCTGTTGTAGAATGGGAAGACATTGAAGAATTATTTCCTGCGTATGACTCGGTACCAGGCACGAGTGGGGCAAATATTGAAGATGACTTTGACACCAGAAGCATCGGGGAAACGATCAATAAAATATATGATGAAATGGGGCTAGAATCAAATTCCCACGGTGGAAGAGAAGACGAGCGCTTGGAAAGCACTCAGCTGTATGATACAGAGGATGTCACCCGAAGTAGTGGAAGCAGGGGACTGTCCCTAGAAAGGCTACAAATTAGTAAGAACGACGAAGATGTAAGGAGTTGCGTGAATTGGATACAATCCGTGTCCGACTCCGGAGAGGAGAAGGAGGATGAGACAAATGAAGAAGGGAGACGACGCGAAAGGCGTACGATGGTCAGACGCTAGCGAGTCCGAATCTAGGGCATCAGAGTTTGCCGTGCAGCCCGGCCGGCATGAAGGAACACCCCACGGTCAGAGGGGGGTGTCAGCACCCGCCTATGTAGACAGATTGAGGACATTGCCAGGTAGACGGCGATGCTGGAATGTTACCCCGGAGATAGACAGGAAAGCCATGGGGAAAGAGAAGGAAGACTGTGCATTCCAATTTCCGCTGCTAGAAAAAGGGGGAGCAAGACAACAATATATTCCATGGCCACACATGGATCAAGAGAACCTGAATTAACACTACCCAGGATGGAGCACCATTTAATAACTGTAGAGCCGCGGTGTGGAAAGCGCTATGAGTGCTGTACCCGGACACTTCTGATATGGGAGCTATAATGACTGGAAAAATGAAGGAGTCAGAAGATCTGTTGATTATATCCAGAATTTCAAGACGCGTGGGTGCTGAATCTTGGATGAAATCTATCCCTGTATTCTACCATATATTGTGCCAAGGGTTGCCAGAACCGGTGCAAAAACAGCTCAAGAAATTGGTAGGAGTAGAAGCTAAACCGTGGGCCGAAATACATTTGACTATTGCACATTACTGTAGATTGAAAAAATGAGGCAACTTATAAGGGTGAGGAAGCGAAGCTGGTGCAAAGGAAATTATCAAAGTATGCTCTCAAAGGAGCAATGCTGACAAGCCCAGCTGAACCGAACGTACAACTCGCGACTAACCCGCCGCAGAATAACCAGGGTAACGTGGGATTTTACCCGAGGGGAAGGGGATTCAGGGGAAGAGGATGCCAGAGAAATCAGGGAGGGTTTCAAAGTAATCAGGGAGGTTGTCAGAATAATCAAGGAGGCTTTCAAAACGTGCAGATGGGCAGTCCAGATATGTCAAATGGACAGACCACCGCCAGTGTCTTGGCTGTGTGGAATGACAGGACATGTGGCACGCTCGTGCAGAAGCCAAGGCGCATGGCAAAATGGTCAAGGAATGAGAGTAGGCACGGTGAATCCGCCTGCTATCCCACAACTGGGCGGTGCACAGAATCACACAGTTCAGCAGCAAGCACCAGGTTTGCAGCAAGGTGCACAACAAAGGGTTCATCCCTCGAACATGGGGAATCTGCCACAAGGGCAATCCCAACAGGCACCACCACAAATGTCTCAGGGCACAAACTCCGGAAGGGGAGGCAACCCTGGGAATGCAGAAAATCCACAAGCATACAGTGGACCGAACTTATATATGAACTAGGACAGCTCACTGGGAACTCTGATGTGCTCTATCCTATCAGTGACACCAGACCCTAACAGGAAACCAAGGCTGAATGTCGGCATAGGGGGGAAAGAATATTCCTTCTTAGTTGACACGGGTGCAACACGCTCGTGCATACGAGAAGGCAAGTTTTCCTTGTCCGGCCAGGCCATAGATACTCAAGAGTTTTACAGGAGCTCACAGCAGAGTTCCCTTTACAGACAATCACCCAGTCTCTGTAGGAGATCGTGAGATGAATGTACCCTTATTATATTCACGCCATAACCCAGTAAACATTTTGGGTCGAGACTTAATGACAAAGTTGAATATGACAATCTCATTCACGGAGGAGGTCATAGTATGCTCCACTCCAGGAATGCATTATTCAAACGTGTGCAAAATGATCAGAGCATACTCCGGATGCATAGCCATGAGAGCTATACCATTAGAACCAGAAGTCTTCGCATATGGCATGCTTGTGCTCATGGACGGATTACCAGGCCTTGCAGATAGGGCCATGAGAACCCCTGACGAGTTTCTATTCAGACCAAGAATACCTATGCATGGAGAAGGGGGACAAGTATTTCCCTTGACGATACATATTGCAGCAGTACGAGGGAAAGTAGCATGGGTCGAAGGGTACGATGACAAAGGCAGGCAATGGTGTGCGATTATCGCCATTGAATAAGGGTATCGAGTGACTGACATCACCGATGACGATCTGTTCTTAGAAGAGACGAGGGTGGAGTAAGTAAGTCTAAGGGCCTCATTACACGGAATGCGGTAATGGTTAACGGCCACCGTTAATGGTAACGGTGACCGTTAACCATTACCGCCTTACTACGAGGTCCCTTAGCGGGTTGGTGCTTTAACGCCTGCTTTTTGCAGGCGTTAAAAACCAACCCGCTAAAGGACCTCGGAGCTAATTACGGCACCGCAAAATTGCGGTGCCGTAATTAGCACCTTCCCCATTCCCATAGAGCCCTATGGGGCAGAAATGGGAATGGGGAAGGGCAATGGCGGAAGGGGGATTTACTGCCCCACCAACCTTGGAATGGGGCGGTAAATCCCCTTTCCGCCAAGGCGGTGCCGGTAATTTACCGGCATGGTCCAGGGTGCTAATAGCACCCTGGATCACCGACTTCCGTGTAATGAGGCCCTAAGTAAGTCTAATATTCTGGGTCAAAATGATCAAACGAGAAGTGGCACAAAGAATTATGTTGGCGCATACTTTGATGACAACATGGCCCAGGTGCCAGTCTCAGTATGGACTACAGGACCCTATGGCTTAGGCCTCCTAAAGGGGGTGGGAGAAGTGAAAATCAAACTGAAACCAGGAGCAATTTTACCAAGAGCGCGACAATATCCCATGTCCAGAGAAGCGGATGAAGGGATCGCAAAGACAATTTCTGCCATGATGGATCAGGGCATCCTAGTGACGTGAGAATCACCTTGTAACACAGTGATTTACCCAGTCAAGAAATCAAAGGGAGGGTCTTGGCGTTTAATCCAAGATTTAAGAGCATTAAATGATATTAAATGATATTGTCGAAGCCGAGTTCCCTCTAGTCCCTAATCCATCTACAATCCTGTGTAACATACCGATCGAGGCAAAATATTTCACGGTGATTGACTTAAAAAATGCTTTTTTTCTCCATCCCGCTGCACCGTGACTCACAAGATCTGACGTCATTCACTTTCAGACAAATGCGCCTGAAAAGTACAAGGTTGCCACAGGGGTATTTTGAGTCCCCGTCCATTTTCAACAGAGTCTTACAAATGGACCTAAGCAATATTGCAGTAGACAGTGTTGTTTTGCAGTATGTGGATGACATTCTGATCTGCAGCACCACTGAAGAACAATGCAGGCGTGATTCTATCCAGCTGCTGACTATACTGGCTGAGAAAGGATATAATGTTGACAAAGAAAAGTTACAACACTGTCAACAAGAGGTGCTGTATATAGGCCAGTTAATCTCACATGAGTGGAAAAAGGTCACCCCAGAAAGGGCTGAAGCTATCATGAATGCGGCTAAGCCGCTCATGATAAAACAAATGCAGAGCTTCCTAGTCTTGTGCAACTATGTTAGGGCATGGGTCTTCGATTACAGCATGTATACCAAACCTTTGCTCCAGGCCCTAAAGAAGGCACAGGCGACAAAGGAAAAAGTTGAATGGACGGAGGCAATGGAAAAAGGGTTTGCAGAACTCAAGAGAGCAATTTGCATGGCTGCAGTTCTCGGGATTCCTAATTATGCAGAGTAATTCTACCTATTCTCGCACACGAACGGCAGCGTTATGACAGCAGTGCTCTCCCAAAGAACCTCGTTGGGGCACAAGCCCCTGGCGTACTACAGCGGGAATCTGGACCCAGGCCCTCATTACAAGTCAGGCGTTAAGGGGTTAACGGCGCCGTAAAGAGCATCGGCGCCATTAAACCCTTAATGCCTGATTCACACTTTAACACCTGCTTTTTGCAGGCGTTAAAGTCAAAGGCGCTAAGCGTAATTTACGGTGCCGTAATTAGCGCCTTCCCCATCCCCATTATGCCCTATGGGACAAAAATGGGAATGGGGAACGGCAAATGGTGAATGGGGAATTACCGCCCCACTCACCTTGGAATGGGGCGGTAATTCCGCCCTCCACCATGGCGGAATCCGGCATGGACCATGGTGTTAATAGCACCATGGTCCACCGCCTGACTTGTAATGAGGGCCCCAGTAATGAGAGGCCAGTTCCCATGCGAACAAAGCTTAGCTGCCGCGGCGTTCCCCATAGAGAAGGCGACAACCATTGTAATGGGATGCTCCATGACATTATACGTTGAGCACTCATTATTTGCCATCTTAGAAAAACCAAAAGGCACATTGACATCTCAGAGAGCTTCTGCATATGAAGTGATCACATTTATTCCATCGACCAAAATGTTTGATGTAAAACAGTAAACCCAGCTACGTTTACAGCTGAGCCAGTCACTGAAGGAGAGCCGATACATGACTGTGCAAGCTATGAAGAATTCTATGATGAAATCCCCAGGGTGAAAGAAAATGCCCCGGCGGGAGGTGAAATTGTCTTTATTGACGAGTCTTCGAGAATCGACCAAGAAGACGGACAAAGATATCATGCAGACCAGGAAGTAACGGTGTACAGCAACTCTGCCTATGTGCCGTCAACAGTGCACGCAGGTTTAGCGCGCTGGAAAAGGAGGGGCTACCTCCGAGCAGACGGCACGCCAGTGCAGCACGCAACCTTATTGGACAGGCTGATAAAGGCACTACAGCTGCCAGTGGGCATAGCGGTCGTGAAATGCTCCGCCCACACCAAAGGCACACATTTCGTGTCACTTGGAAACCATGCAGCAGACGCGGAGGCCAAGCGTATGGCGTCTAAAAGTGAGACGATCATGGAAGTAGAAGTGGCACGCATCCATGAACAAATGATGGTAGCTCGAGCCACACCAGAGGCCTACAGTGATATGGGGCAGACTCAACTGATGGAGCTTCAAGGGGAGGCACCGCAGGACGAAAAGAACCTGTGGAAGCATCGAGGGTGTTCTTTAAACCCCTTGGACGGATTGTGGTGGCAAGACAGCACTGGTAAACCAGTAATGCCTGCAGTCCTACTAAAAATAGCATTGGAACAGTTGCATTATCCATTTCATATGTCAAAAGAAATCTTGCTGCAACGCTCGCAGAAGACTTGTTTATACCGAATTTAGCAGAGCATGTTGCAATCTTTATGGTGAACTGCATAATCTGCCAGCAATTCACCGCTGGGCACACATTAAAAGTAGTGAGAGGAATCATCCCCCGGCCTAATGGGCCTTTTCAGCACTTACATATCGATTATATTGACATGATTCAAGTGTGTAACGGGTACAGGTACTTAATTGTAGTGGTGTGTCCATGTCTAGATGGATAGAAGCAGGTCTCTGTACACACCCAGACTCAACCTGTGCTGCCAAATTCCTGGTGAGGGAAGTGTTCCCTAGATGGGGGGTATGTGAGGTGATGAAGTCAGATAACGGGGCTCATTTTGTTAACGCAGTCTTTGAGCAGATCAGCTTGCTGCTTGGTATAAAGCACAAATTCTCAATGGCGTATCATCCGGAAGATAATGGTGTTTGTGAGAGGCTCAATGGCTTGTTAAAGGAAAGGATAGCCAAGTTGAAGCTTACTCTAAAGAGGGGATGGCTGCACTGTCTACCACTGGCATCGTATGCTCTTCGGAACCAACCAGGCTCCGACCATCATCTTACGCCGCACGAGATAGTCACGGGACGGAGAATGAACACCCCCCTTATCCCTTGAGATCTAGATGTGATGCCCAGGCAACCAGAGAGGTCTTGGGAACCGAGCTGCAGGAATACCTGAACTGCATCACATCAAGCCTTCATATCATTTCAGACCAACTACAGCGATGACGAAAAGGGTGCAGCGCAACAGAAAACACAGCAGGAGATTCTGAAACAGACGCAGTTCAAGGTCTATGTGCGCCTCTCATCTTCCCTGAAGATGCCGTGTTGGTAAAGAAACACACGAGAAAAAGGTGGGACGAGCCAAGATTCAACTGCCCTTTCATCGTAGAGGACTGCACTCCGTCAGCCGTTAAATTTCAAGGCAGGCGAGCATGGATCTTCCTTAATGACATTAAACCCTATATTGATGAGATCCCTCTAGCTGCACCCCACAGCAAAGAAATCACAGACAATGGGGAAAACCTCAGCACGTGCAGACAAGATCCATAACGAGGAAGAAGGACGCATAAGCAGCAAAAGCCAAGAAGAGGAACTCCTCAGCAAGTTGTGGCTTAAACTGGTAATTTCCTCTAAGCAAAAAAGGGGACAAGGACATAATGGACACTCTGTACATCTTAGTTGCAGGGTGAAGAAGAGAACTGCGAATCTAAGCCACAACACACTGACAATACGAATTTTTGAATCAAGCCACACTTAAGCATTGTTGGAAAACAAGACTCTGATAGACTATGAGCAAAGACTTTTCGTTTAAGAGCATAAAACAGTGTCATGAAGCAACCAACACCAAGACTTTGTTACGCAGAACTTATGGTACCTCTCAGCAGAAATCTCACATGGGATGAACTCACCTACTTCCAGTTAGTGGTAATATCATATCCGTCACTTGTAGGGAGAGTAACCTGTGTCACAGACTTTGTTCAAGATCCTGCCAACAAGAAGGCAATCCGGCAACTGCTAACCGTCATCGCGGAGGCCTTCTCTGAGTTGCCCGAATACAGTGATAAGGACACAAATGCTTCCACCACAGGGGATCATAGATGAACTCACTTATACACTTTTCTTTCGTATCATAGAGGAGTGCCGAGGACTCGTGGGGAGAACCACGGACACACTTACGTACATTAGAGATCCAAGAAACACTGAACATTTGAACCAACTGTGGATCAAGCTCAACTACGTGGTCGCAATCCACGCAGCAGGGAAGTGTAGAGACTGTTCACGTCAAAAGAAAGGCCTGTGTTCCAGAGCCCAGCAAGGCAGGACAATGTCCCTTTCACCCGAGGACAGCCGGCTGGCTCACAACGTCCTATTCCGTCTAGTCACTGACTTTCCAGAAATGGTGGGGAGACCTGCCGAGGTTGACGTCATCACATTCATCAGAGATCCAGCTAATGTCACACATATGGGAACACTCCTCCATGGAATCATGCTCCAAGTGGAGCTGTCCAACTTTTAAAGGGAATATCTAAGGAGATTCCAGTGAAACTTTCCGCCTAGGGACAGATCCAGGAGACAGAGACACTGTTCTTCATCTTTCCGCCGCGGGACAGATCCAGGAGACAGAGACACTGTTCTTCATCTTTCCGCCGAGGGACAGATCGAGAGAGCAGAGACAAGAACTCCACCGTTCATTTTTATTTTCTTATTTTATTTTTTATTTCTGACTTTAATTTTGATTGATTGCTATTTTTCCCGTTTCTTACATTGAACAGGATCCAGCATGTCTTCAGGAATGAAGCAAATTCAGGGGGTGGACTGGTAATTGACCTATTTTGAATATGCTCAATAAATGCGACTCACCAAAGTGGATAGTCTAATCCTTTTTCCATAGTCTAGAAAGGGAACGGCATCCCTTAACCAGAGACAATTGTCACCCGCAAGAGGGGGGACACATGCAAAGCACAAGACACTTTATGTTACAAACTTTCTGAGCGACGATAATGGAATAAATGAAAAGAATAGAACTTTAACAATTGATATGATTGAGATGGGGCACAGAACAGTAACCTGGTCCTCCCACAAACAGTGGGTCACCCCCGCTTCCCTGGAAGGAAATGCTGCCGACTTTCATACCGCTCGATTATGTGTATGCATCGTGATTATCATTGTTTTTCTATCATTAACAATCAGAACTGCATTCTTTATTGGAGCACGAAGTGTTCCAATTTCAGTGCACCCACCTGATAATGTACGTATAAATCCCACAAAAGCACCCAGACCCTATATAGTCCTACTGGTTCCAAGAAAACCTCATGGAAAGGTAAACAAGCACAAATTGAATGTTATTAGCAGTGATTCGTACACATTTGAGGTAATGAATGAAGAGAAAAGCTGGAGACAGGGTCAGCGCGGAATGAATGAAAACATAGCACTGACCACTACACGCACTCACACACTGAATGCACACGAACAAGGGCAAGTGTCAATGGCTACAGAACCTCAAACAAAGACAACAGAAGGTACGAGACTGCCTACCGAACAAACAGTCCCTGAAAATAATAAAGGTGACCGAAAAGAAGCAAGTGAAAGACCAACTAAAGAAGATATAGCAAAAGCCCTCAAGAAGACAGAAGAGGCTATGAGAGAATTCGTTGCAAAGACACAAATGCTGATAGATAATTTATTCCCGTTTATAACCAGAGCACGGAGACTACATGAAGAATTGAAAAACAGAACCACAGAGACTGCAGTGATAAGCACACCGGTTCCAACACAAGAAATAAGCACCAGGCCCAAGACGCAGCCGTACGTGGGGCAGATGGTACAAAGGTGGTGGTTGAAGGAGCTGCATGAGAGAATACAAGAAGAGAGGAAAAGAACCACAAAACCTTCTCCTACCACAGCGTTGCAGATAATGAAGCCTGCTCCACCGACAAGCATGCCTGAGAGACCCCCAACGTGGAAAAGCCGCACAGACTTATTCAAAGCTGTAGTTATAGCTAACTACAAAAAGACACTAAGAATCAAGAGAAACCCACACGAAGATAGCAACGAACTAAACGATTACCTGGACAGCACAGCACATCTAGGAAACAACATTTGGTACCAACACATGAAAGAGGTCGGAAGAAGGAAATCAGAAGGAGAATGCTTCATCTGTGCACTTCTACCGTACAGCATGGGAAAATCCAAGATCTTCGTGGCAGTCGAAACAGAGGTCCCTACAGCACACTGTATGTCACACGTAGCAATGTGCAACACCAGAGGACAGTTTATGGAGAGAGATGCCTCCTTGATATGGGCAACTGAAACTAACTACCCAGATGAAGACGGCTATGTTCAGGACATCAAGACAAGAAATAGAGCTCATAATAGGAATCACGTGATCAGGTATGAGAAGCCTGAAGTCAAAGGAACGGGAACAAGATGGGAAATAAACCTGAGGCTGAACGTCCATGGAAAGACTCCAGAAGAGGCTCAAATTTGGAAGAACAGAGGCCAACTGCAGATCTGGGGGACAGTAGTTTCCCCAAACGGATGGGAAGAAGGAGTGGGAATCTGCCGAGCTTGGATGGTCCTTGGAGCCTGCCAAGAAGCAAAAGAGAACTCGCAGAGGTTATGCAAACCACTATGGCCTAAGTTGGTAAAGTTGCTGACATGGGTTGAAGACAGAGGAGGACCCTTGCAGATAGTACCACTGGAAAACCCAAAATTGTGCTTCAGGAACAATGGCACGAGGAAGATGGGAGAAAATCAAAACTGCGGACAAATTTTTGAAGCTCCCGGAATGACTCGGGGAACCGCAGTAATTATGGACCATTACTGGGCGTGTGGATCCAAAGCATATATAAGACTACCGAAATACTGAGGAGGCATATGCACAATAGTGAACATCCACATTCCTGCACTAGTGATCCCAAAAAGTATTGACAGTTTCCCGAAAGCAGATGCTCACCTGAGGAAAAGGAGATCTGCGGAGCTGGTATCCCAAATGAAGAGAGAGAATTACTTCTCTGCCAAATTAGAAGAAGCATTTCATGCAATCCCATATGAACACAGGCTGTTTAGCCTCACCTCATCAGTATTCACAAAAATACTCTTGCCTCACATCCAAGTTGGAGCAAATACTAAATGGTTGCAGATAACCAGATGGAAGTTATTGCAGACCATCAACACCACCATAAAAGGATTCAACGCGCTCAAAGAAGAAGTAAGAGCAATCCGATTGATGACCCTCCGGAACAGATATGTACTTGACATGATCACAGTGGTGGATGGAGGTGTTTGTGCGAAAATCGGAGAATCATGTTGCACATTTATAACTTCGCATGACGAAGAAAATGGAGCCTTAAAGGAAGCCATAAGTATGCTGACTAACCTACAGAACCAGATGATCAACGAAACTAACGAAGTGGATGATGACAGCTTGTTTGGAACACTATTCTCATGGGTCCGACAATGGACGGCAGATATATTCAAGTTTCTGGGAGCCTTACTAATAATGATAGTGCTAGGATTCTGTGTTATCAAAATAATCATCACACAGTGCCAGAAGACTGCGAAGAAAGCCATTGGGATGAAGATCATGGTCAATGTCGAACCAGGATGGAAGCCCAGAGACCTGACTGATGAAGAAATAAGAGACTTTTTGAAGGCCAGCGAATTTGCGCCAGAAGGAACAAAGTTTGTGTATCCCAGAAACCGAAGAAAGTATGAAGGAAAGTCGATCTATTGCAGCCCAAATTGACAATGTCAGCGAATGACCTGGAACAAAGGCAAACATGTAAAAGCAGCAGGAAGCTTGAAAGGAGTTATAAAAATATGGACTCCAAAGACAACGGCATCCGCACCATCATGTACAAACCCAGAAGACGATGAACAAGATACAGAAGAACAAAGTAACAAGAATTCAAAGGAGGAAGCAGAAGTGGTCGATGAACCGACCAGAGGGGGGACTGTAGAGGAGGTCCCAGACATGGCCTGCACCCCAGCCCCACAGTTTGAGATGCCAGGAACATACTCGCCAAGGTACGTGTCGTATGAGGAACAATTGAACCAACAGAGAGCTGCACTGGGCCTATGCCCAGTTCCCATCAGAAGAGCAATACCTGTTGAAGTGCCCATAACCAGAAAACCATGGGCAGCTTGGTACCGCTGAGGCAACCTTACCAGCAGCTGACACGAAATGAAGACTACTTACAGACTGTCCCCGAAGAGACCCAAAGAGCCTTAATGGAAGGCAAATGGTGACGACATAAGAGCCTGGACAGTCGTACAGATGAACATACACGACAAGCGAAAAGGTGACACACAAGACGAAAAGTTATGAATATTGGTACGACAGACTTAAAAGAAGAAACAACGTTGCAGCACGAAGAAATGTAACCATGAAGTGAGATGAAAATGTGCAACTAACAAATGCCCGTAAATAGGCTTGGAACGCAAGAAGCCAAGGAAACGGTACTGCTTGCAATGCTCAGTAGAAGAATAGAGTGGCAAGCGCCAATTATATCTACCTCAATGAAGCACAGTGTACAAGTGCAACTCCATTTTGTAAAAGCAGAATCAAGCCCAGGCTACAAGGGGCTAACACGGCCAAGATTCAGATTCCAGCCAAAGCTAAAGGAAAGAGTTGAATCGAAACTCAGTAAGAAGCAGCTCATTCCTGGGAATTCGAGGTCAACCTAAGGAAGGGAGGAGAGCGGAAACCTCGAAGAAATGAAACTTCAGAGCATACCAGCCAGCCAGTGAAGGTCGAGATAAAGAGGCCCCGGGCAGGTGGCAAGGCTACGGAAGAATCAAATACACGAATACAAGGAAAATGAAGCAGATTCACGGTGAACAGACACGTGACCAGCCAAGGGCAAAGAGGTACCAACGTCTGATGTCACCCAGAAACCAAGGATGCCATAACCTTTCCTGATAAGAAGCTACAGTTCGAGGCCATCCCTAGCCAATTTATTGACACATAGCCCTAAAAGTGCTGATTGATGCAAGAGAGGCAGGGTGAATCCTGGGGCACAAGGCACCTGGGTGTCCATTCTGCATGCTGCTAATTAAAGTGGAGATTTATGTCTAGGGGTGTAACCCACCCAATCACAATGGACCGAATAATCTAATCTAGCTAGTAGAACCAATAAGACGTCGCACTTGTAGTGATGTCTACCAAGAGTGATGTAGACGCCCACCCGATAAGAGTTATCCAATCCTCACGCTCTGTTACCATATACAGATATAGTACCTACAGTAAAGTTACCTTTCCCAACCAACAGAAGTGCATGACAAACTTTGAGTGTTACACGTCAATGATGACGAGTCTTTGGTATAAATTTTACTGTTTGTATGAAGTTTGTGGAGTGGAAGCGAGACAGGTGATCACATCACTGCTGATTTCGATTTGTTTCCCTGTTTTTTGTACTTGTCATTAAACGGATTTCCCTTTGCCAAACCATTGACTTGTGCTTATTGATTTGTGTTGGAGTAAGAGAATCCTGTACCCCATCCTCCTCAAGGTGCAGCTATCTCGTCTTTAAAGTATTCGAGGGTGAGCTCTGATCCATGGGCCAGTCAGAGGTCGCTCCGCCCTCCTGTACAACCAAACAGAAATTTAACATCCGTACTAAAAATAAAAAATCACCTATTGCCAGACATTTCACAACTATGAGACATGACATATAACAATTACAATTTGTAATTTTAGAAACAATCAAGTCACCACCTGAGGGGGTAACATGACTAATCTTTTACTAAAAAGAGAAATGTTTTGGATCCATAAATTAGACACGCTAGACCCAAAAGGGATGAATGAGGAATTTTCATCGGTACCGTTCTTGTAAAATACAGAGGCTATGCTAATACAGAATACTAGCAAACATTGGAAAAAATTCATTGAATACAATAGATACTATACTTGTGATGAATGTTTCTGAAATGTACATGATAACCTAGATTGTGGATACATGAATACAGGAACTTTGGCAATTACACCTATCAAATAATCAAATTTAGTCTGTAAATATGGAAAATAGGGAACTTTCAAACATGGAAAGATTAATGCCATGTGATCTAAATCCCTAATTATAATTATATTGACCTAGATGGGTATTCTACAGCCCTATCACACACCATGTAATTGATTAATGGACATTTTTAGGCAGAATTATATGCAGTACCCTTTGGGAACACCACCCACAATTAAGACTACAAGTGACAGTACAAATTCACCTTTGGTACAAGCCTGTACTACACAGTAAAAGTGGTACCGATGGCTGAGCAGCCAGACTTATCTCAAGAGCAAGTTAGCAGTATCAATAGTTACACAAAGGACAGAAATTACTATGATTCAAACAAACACTGACTCAAGGTTTCTGAGTAAAAGAATATACATTTATTTACACATCAGTTGTATAACATTTCACTAAAGTAAAGCAGTTCAGAAAATCACTCTTAATACACCACACGACTCCCAATAGTTTCTAGACAAGCTAAACTCACAAAATGAAGTGGGAGCAAAATGGCACTCTAGTGGGAGGGAAAGACAAAGTTAGGAAGAAATTGAGCAGCACCAATAGGTAAGTAAGGAAGGCAATCTAGAAAGAGGAACTACAGCGATGGAATCAAATAAAAAAGGCTTAGGGCCAAAGTCAATAGGACAAAAGTCTTTTGCTCAAGATCACACAGTTCAGGGTAGTTCGCGGTTATGTCTTTGCCAAGAGTTCCGGACGAAGTTGGTCGGCAGAAAAGTTAGTAGAGAAGGACAAGCCCTCGGATTGGAGAAAGATTTCACACACTTTCACCGCGGCTGAATGAAACGAACAACCAGATTTGAACAGTACCTTTAAATGGAGAAGAAGCTGTAGCTGAGGTGGACATTCCTGGCAGGTCCTGCAGGCTCACGGTTCCTGAAGCGACTGTCGGACTGAAACGAAGTAGGAAGACTTGAGGGTCCTGCACTGCCCAGGGAAGAAACCAGCTACAGAGCAAAGCAACGAATAAAAGGTGCGCTCCTTAAAACCCAAGCAGGGTCCGACCTTCCTGGCTATCCGGTCCACTGCAGCTCTGTACAGCAAATTCAACCAGAGGAGGGAGTCCTGGCTTGCAGTTTGGGCGAACTGGTTGGTCCCACCAGCTCAAGGGAAGAAGATTCCTGGTAGATCTTCTTTGTAGTTGGAGTTTGAAGATTCGGACCAGCAGCAGGGCTTCACCAGGCGGTTCAGTCATTGTAAGAGTCCTCTTCTGTCAGCTCCTCATCGGTTCTTTCATTCCAGTGGCGACTCTGCCTTTCCAGACCCAAAGACCAGCTTTTTATGCAGTTTTCCCCCATTCACACAGCCTGGCTGTCAATCACACAGCAGGGTGGCTGTCCCGCCGGGACAGTCACCACAGCCAATCATTTCAGAGTGCGACATGGGTCTCCAAGGAGACCCTGTGCAGGGAGTCCTAAACCCCTCCCTCACATCCTGTCCCCCCCAGACATACAGGCGCCTAAGGAGGGCTTCTAGGTAGAAGCCCGTGAAAAGACAGTGAACAAAGGAATCAAACCTGGTTTGGCACGCAGAGAAAAACACGAGAAAGACATTTTCAAAAAGAATAAACCCAGCCGGAACCGTATAAAAACGTATATGGTCTAGCGGGTTTAAGTTTGAGGCTACCAAGATAGCCTAAAACAATACCAAGGTTATTTAAGATAACTGCGGTAGAAAAAATAGGGTAGTTACCACTGCCACTAGCCAAGTCTTGATGGAAAGGAAGCGAAACAGTGCTCCAAGAGAAACAGACAAAAAGGGATAAGTATTAACCCTTTCCGGTACTCCATGTAAAATGGTTTGTACTGGGTCTGTGGATTTTAAAAGACTAATAAAGTCAATGGCAACTTTACATGTTCTGGGAGACAGTAGTCAGTCCCAGAAAATGGAGTCTGAGTTGGGAAGTCTAAAAGACAACCCTGTGTCACTGCACTGAAAGTGCTGTGTAACACACAGTAAAGATGATGCCTCTGGAGTAGGTGAGGCTCCACAGTCTATGAACACAAAAAATGTTAAACACACACAGCAAAACACATGTAAGAGTGGGGCAACAGGCTCACACTCTTACCAGGTGCAAAAAAAATCCTAGAAATCCAGCAAAGCTGCTGGGGGACTCAGTAGGTAAGGGAATTCTGGAGAATTCTCCCTAACAGACATACGTAGAAGAAATGAACAATCCACCTTATTAGACCTATTGGGTTTTTTCATGTGCTACCATCGAAAATCAATTGCAAACTGTATGACTTTCTACCAAATTTTGCAAAGAAAGTGCTGTAAAATGCATCTTTGTGTCCCAATGGTTCAAACATGTTCTTGGGGGTGCAAAACCCCCTCAAGCACCGCTTGTTTGGTTTGGGCTCCCTCACTGTTCTATGTCAATCTGCATAATTGGCGCATTCAGTACGGAAATTCACCAGCCTCCACTGCACATCACTTCTGTCACTGTGTATGAAGTGTGTTTTAATGTGCACACGGGGGCATGGCGCTCCTTAATGCTGGCGTCACACACCACGTGCCGTCATGCCATCTTATATATATTTATGCATATGCTACAAAAGTAAGTCTGGCATAAACCTTTCTTTAGCAGAGCAATCTTTGCTGTAGTTGATTTGCAGTTATAGCAATTAACCATATTGGGGTCCTCCACACAAACAAACTCAAGGGGAGATTTCTCGCGGCTCCTGTTTGCGGAGATGCCGCGGCTGGATCAGTGCAAAAAAATGTGAAGGGGCCTCACCAGATTTTTTGCCTTGGGCCTAACCACACCTTGTGAAAGCCCTGTTGCCCACGCACATGCACACCCAGCCACCCATACATCATACACCCTATCATTCACATACACCTTACATATATGATACACCCCATTGCATGCATGCACGCATACGTAATAAACATACAGCACCCTCACACACACTTAATTTTTAGTTTTTTTCTCTTTCCATTCACCTGCCTCCCGTGGACTCTTCTCCAGCAGGCCTCCAGCTCCGCGCTCCACAGCGCAGACAGGAACCTGGAAACACTTCAGCAGCAGCGCTTCCTGGTTCCTGACTTGAGCAGTGAAACCGGGGCGCCTCAATCTCGAGCCACAAAGGAAATAATTAATGATTTCCTTTGTGGCTCCAGGCGGAGGCGCTCCAGGGTGCCTCCATCTCCCCCTTCAAAACAAATGAGTATTTCGCTTTCAGCGCGAGAGGGAGGAGCCGGCGCAAACCTTAGCCCCCTTCTAATATCAATCTAGGTTCGGACACGTACACCTGCAAAACCCTATCCTCTATGTGTACTAAGGCACGTGTGCCGTCCTCTTTTATTCCAATCTGTCTCTTCTAGGCATGCTTGAGTATTTGTACATTCTCTTTACCTTTGTCGCGGATGCTACTGTTAAAATGTTTCCTATACTTAAGTAAGAACGCAAGTGCCCTCATCATAGACTGCTAATGTTGTCATTGAAACGCCACTTGTTTTTTATTCCGATTCCAACATGATTGAAGGGGGTCAAGGGACTTTAGGTGGGAGTCCCCATGCCGATTTTGATTACTGCGAGTGTAGCATAGCAAGCTATGGGCTGTGTATAGAACCAAGTGGGAAAGCAAACAGATTCTTGGATTCTTCCATTTGTTTGGTTTGAGGCCAGAGGGCCCAAATGTGTCTGTGCGTCAGGCTCCAGATATACTTACAAAGATGGGCTTATTTTTATTTTATTTGGTTATTTATCACGCTACCCAGAGGCTTCTAAGCGTGGACCCAGGGATCAAACCTGTGTTGCTTTTGCTTCCAAGGGCAGTGAGTCGCCCCTGAGCTATCCTCCCGAGGCTTGGGGTAAGACGGGACAGAAGGTGTTGACGGGTAACTCACACACCATCACGCATTCTCTCAATGACTGAGACAGAGAGCGGGGTCTCGGACAACCTTCTTTATTCAAGTCCTTAACATAACTGCCCCTTTCCTCCCCCTAGTCCCTCCCCTTCCGCTCCCCTTCCCGCCACGGTGCGTACTCCTCTCTTAAAGGAGCCACACGATTTTAATCGACTCACAACATCTCCCCCGCGCTTAACATTAAAGCTGGGGCCTATATTTGTTCAATGAGTCTAGCGGGTCTTTGCACAGTTCTCTGCGGTCTGCCCGGAGATTCTCTCGTCTCGCCTGCTGGCGATGTTGGCGGATCTGGTTCGTTTTCCTCCTCTGGGTCTTGATCAGTCTCTATTGCTCTTGGATCTTCTGTCTCCTCGAGATATAGTCTCTTGAAGAATGATGCGTTTCTCGTGATCTCACCAGGTTCTCCCACTGCGGTCACCATTGGCCCTTTTATGGCCGTTATCACTTGAGGTTCCGCGCCATATCGTGTATCTGTCTTCCTGAGCTGTCTTTGGCGGACCAGGACTGTTTGTCCCACCTCGAGTTGTGACTCTTTGGCTCTCCTTTTCTTATCAGCCCATTCCTTGGCTTGTGCCTTCTTTTGTGCATCACGTTCTCGTATCACAGCATCCTGTTCTGGGGTATAGTGATCCCATTGGGGAATGCGAGTTCGAGGCTTATAGTTTATCATAAGTTCAGCAGGTGTGTGTCCTGTTGCATTGTGGGTCGTGTTCCGGTAGCTCCGAAGCATCTGGCACATTGCTTGGTTGTGTGGTATTTGGTCGACTAGGGCCTTTTGTCGTGTCGCTTTAATGGTTGCCATGAAGCGTTCGACCATGCCATTGGCTTGGGGCCAGAGGGGCGTGATCTTCTGGTGGCGGAACCCTAGGTGGTCAGCTAGTCTCGCAAAGTCTCGTCCTTGAAAGGGGGATCCATTGTCCGTTTTCACTATTAGCGGGATGCCCCACTCGCTGAATGTTTCATCGATGATTGGCGCCGTTTCCTGAAACGACGTGGAGTTCGTTTGTTTGACGACTGGGAATCGGGAATACTCATCAATCATTACGAGTAGGTACCCTCCTTCTTCTAGCGGGCCATAGAAGTCGATGGCGACTCTTTGCAATGGTTTCTCAGGGAGTGGTATCGACCGTAGCGGGGTTGGGTCTGTCCCTCTCGCCGCTTGCTGGCAGGATCTGCAGTGCGCTAGGACGTCCTCTACGATTATGTCCACGTATGGGAACCACGCATAGCTTCTTAGGATTTTCTTGGTGTTCTCTATTCCCCTGTGCCCTTCATGGGCTATGGTTACCATTGTTTTCCTCAGGTCTTTTGCCGTCACCAGTTGGTTTCCTTGCAGCAGTATCCCTTGGTCTGTTGCCACTAGTTTGGGGTGTATCTTTGCTATGCGATCTAGGTCTCTCTTATCAGCCCCTTCTTCACTCTGACTTGTGTGATGGGCATTCCTCCAGCTGTTGGTGCGGGTGAGGTGTAGGGCTGCTCTAATGGTGGGATCAGCCTTGCTTCTGGTTGCGAATGTTTCCAGGGAGATCGTGGGCGGCATGGCATTGGTGGATAGGTATGCGATGTAGCTCTCAGCTTCATGAGCCAGTGAACTGTCCTTTCCTTCCGTCGGGTGCCTTGACAGATACTCAGCGGGGTTGGCATCCCCTCCCGGCTTGTGGACGATGATGAAATTGTATTCTTGAAGCCTGAGGCCCCACCGTTCGATCCGTGGGGGCATTTTTGTCTTTGGGTTTCCAAATAGTGATAGCAGTGCTTGGTGGTCTGTCACAAGGGTAAATCGTCGTCCTATTATGAAGTGATGGAACTTTTCTGTGGCCCAGACTGCTGCCAGGCTTTCCCGCTCTGCCTGGGAATATGCTCTCTCGGTAGGGGACAGGGCCCTGCTAGCATATGCTATCACTGCATGTTGTATATGGTCACAGGGGTTCGCGTTTGCGCCAGGATGGCTCCGAGGCTCACCGGGCTGGCGTCCACTGTGATAATGGTATTCCATTCCGGGTGGAAGTAGGCTAACTGGTGATGGTTTGTCAGGTTCTCTTTTATGATCCGGAAGGCTGCTTGGCATTGTGTGTTCCAGGAAAACGGGACATCTTTCTTGAGGAGCGCTCGTAGGGGGTCTGTGATGGTGGCATAGTTGCACAGGTATCGCGCGCAGTATCCTGCCATTCCTAAGAAGGACCTTAGATCCGCTGTCGATTCTGGGGGCCGAAGGTCATTGATGGCCTTTATCTTCTCCGGGTCAGCCGTGATGCCTTTGTTGGAAAATATGTGACCAAAGAATTTGAGGCTAGTCTTATTAATGTCACACTTAGGGCCGTTCAGGGTGAGGCCTGCCTCATGTAAGATCTCGCATACGGACAGAAGGGCTTTGTCATGTGTTTCTTGGGTGGTTCCGAAGATGAGGATATCATCGCTATAATTTAGCGCATTCACTTCTGTGGATATGAGTTGTCGGATTGTTTCTTGGAAAATTTCGGCTGCAGAGGATATGCCGAAGTTGAGGCGTTTGTATCTGAACAATCCTTCGTGTGTGGCGAATGTGGTTATTGGACGAGAAGCGGGGTCAATCACTAGCTGATGGTACCCTTGGTTGAGGTCCAGTTTTGAGAAGTGGGTGGCCTGGTTCAATCTAACCAGCATGTCTTCCAGACTCGGGCCTGGGTGTCTTTCACGTTGTATGGCCCTGTTAGGTGTGCGCATGTCGACACATATGCGTAGGCGCCCATTGTCCTTAGGTACTATCACAATGGGCGACACCCATGGTGTTGGTCCGGTGGCCCTCTCGATGATATCATTTTGTAGGAGAAGTTGTATCTCTTTGGACACCTGTGCCTGAAGGTGGAATCCTATTTTCCGGGGATGTTGCGGGACTGGTGCGACTGTAGGGTCGATGTGTAGGTGGATGACGGAATGTTTAAGCATTCCTACTCCTTCAAATAGCTTGGGAAATTTGTTCATCAGAGTGTCTTTGCCAATGGGTTTGCAGGTCATGGTTCTAACTACCTGTCTGTCCGATGGGTGTCCTTGGATGATCTTGTCGCGTTCATACTGTAGGTCTATGAGCGCCAATGCTCTGGCCATCCTATAACTGAGGAGGCATCGACCCATGGAGGGACTCTGGATGACGTGTATTATTGTCGGCACTGTGAGGCCTCTGTGGGTTAAGTCGCAGTGGAACTGTCCTTTCGATTTCAGTGGCAGAGTAGCGCCCCATTGGAAGATGTGGGTTTTCGTTTGGTACAGGGGGTACTCTGCAGCTAGCAGGTGATATAGTTCCTCATTCATGACGTTGACGGTGGCGCCTGTGTCAACGATGAATAGGTTTTGAGCATTGCCCAGCTGTACTGTCACCTTGGGAGCCGACGCGTCCTCCGTGGTGGTGTCAAGGAGCCTGATGTATTCCCTGTCATACCCGTCTTGGAGGTATGTAGGCTGTTCATCGTCGGCCGGTGGTGTTCTGGGTCGTGGGTTATTGTAGGGGTCGCCTTCTAACATCCTGGGAGTGGTCATCCTTCCTTGTAATGGTTCTGTTATGTGCTCTCCTAGGGCATATACTCTCGGTAGGTCGTATGATGGATGGTCATATAGTTCGTGAACCTGCCTGTCGGGCTCTACCTGTAGGTCCTGGAGGGCTCTGACGGTGTTCGGGCGCTGGTAAGCCATTGTGGCATGTGGCATACTCCTGTCGGATGGTCTTCGGTCCTGTTGTTCTCTCAGTGATTCTGGTTGGGTAATGGGATTGTGAACGCCTATCGAGCGAGTGGGTCCTGTCTCCGGAAGCTGTTCTTTGCACATGGCTTGGAAGTGGTTTTCCATGCCACACCTTAGGCATTTTTGTCCAATTGCGGGACAAGGTCCTCTGAGTGGGAATTCTAATCCACATTGATAACATTGCCGATCTCCTTGGGGTCTCACTAGTGGGTATCTGGGGTACGATCTGTTCTGTGGGCTTTGTAATCTCATGTGTGGTGACATGGCGGCGATGGTGTCTCCCTTTTTTGGGTTCTTAATAGCAGCCGCTTGGACATCTATTCTTTCATATACACGTGCGAGGTCCAGTATTTCTCTCAGAGTCAGATGTTTCTTTAGGAGGTGTTTTCTGATTATGGAGGATATGCAGCCCTCTATTATTCGTAGTCGAATGGCTTCATCGTCGTTGAAATTGGCAAAGTCACATTTAGATATTTTCCTCTGGAGGCGTATGACAAATTCACCGATGGATTCATGGGCTAGTTGGGTGCATCGGTTGAAGGTATAGCTTTCGTAATCCCTGTTGGGAGTAATTACTAGTTTTTCATTGATGGCTGTGAGGAGACGTTGGTATGTTGTCCGATCTTGTGGCGGAATTGTTCGTATGATGTTTTTTATTTCACCGCCGGCAATGTTGGTGAAGATACTGATTTTGTTCGGAGGGTCTTGTGTGCCAATGGCACCTACAAAGTCCTCAAATTCTTCGACCCATTCCTCCCAGCGCTGGCCTTGGTCATGGTGTGGGTTGAGCGTAAATGGGCTAGGTCTCTTCATGAGACTAGCATGTGAGGAGAGGGCTGTTGGTGGTGGCCCTGCCGCTGTGGTAGCTTGCCCTGGTCAGTCATGGCTGTTCTTTCGTGGGTGAGGGCAGGGTGAATGTAGTTCAGCGTTGGAGTTTGTTACACAGGTGTTGGTTGAGGTAGTCCAGGTAGTACTGTTTTCGTGTGTGCGAGGCTGCGTGTCATACAGTTTTCCTATCCGCTCCTACTCACTGTGCAGGTTTCGAGTCTCCCCCGTTGGATATTTGCAGCACCGCGGTGTCGGGCCGTCACGTGGCGGTGTTCGCCTTGTGGTCTGTCGTCGTGCTGTTGTTTTGTTCCCTTCTTCTTTTCGTTTGCTCCGGGCGAGTGTCTTTATGGGCGCTCGGCCCTGTCGCAGGCGCTCTGGCCTACCGCCGTCGAGCACACGGGCCCGCTGATGTGGTCGGGCACACAGGCCCACTTCTGGCGCTCTCGCACGCAACGGCTGCTGTGTGCGCAGGATCGGTCGTCTGGGCCTGTTTATGTGGTCGGGCGCACGGGCCTTCTTTGGTAGTTGGGTGCGTATGATGCGTAGGCCCAATCCAGGGCCTCGTAGTTCGACCTACTTTTCCGGAGCGCGGGTCTCGCCGAACTACGCGTTCTTTGGCTGCTGCTGGGCGTACGCACCCCTTTTCTTCCACCGCAGGGCGTCCTGGCCTTCTGCAACTGCTGGGCACACCAGCCCTGCTCACTAGTCCGCTGTAGGGCACACGGGCCCCCTTCAGAACTGCTGGGCACACGTGCCCTCCGGGATGTTGGGCTTACTGGTCCGTCGCGGGGCACACGGGCCCTCTTCACATCTGCTGGGCACACAGGCCCTCCGAGGCGTTGTGCCAACTGCTGGGCACGCAGGCCCTCCGGGGCGTTGGGCACACCAGCCCGCTGCAGGGCACACGGGCCCCTCCAAAACTGCCGGGCACACGGCCCGCCTCCTTAGTTAGGCACTAGTCATCAGGTGTGGCGCATGGGTTCTCTTCTACGCTTCGTTGCCAGTTGTTGACGGGTAAGTCACACACCATCACGCATTCTCTCAATAACTGAGACAGAGAGCGGGGTCTCGGACAACCTTCTTTATTCAAGTCCTTAACATAACTGCCCCTTTCCTCCCCCTAGTCCCTCCCCTTCCGTTCCCCTTCCTGCCACGGTGCATACTCCTCTCTTAAAGGAGCCACACCATTTTAATCGACTCACAACAGAAGGGAGTCACATGCATGGGCAGGAGAGGTTGAGGGTGTGCATATATGGGCAGACTCCCAAAAACATGCTCAGACGAAGCGCAGAATTTTTGCGTTAGTTTGAAAAATGTGGCAGTCCCTTTCTTCTTAGAGCGGACCTGTGCAATGCAGTGGGGCTGGCCCGCAGCGCAGCTTGGGGTCCTAGCACCCCTGTGGGTCCTGGGGGCGAATTTCACGGTGACATGTCCTTAAAGGGCCCGTAACTGTGACATGTAAAATGTATTGCTAAGTATTTATATCCTTGTTTGAGGGATAAATATACAGGTAGGACAGCAGCGGTCACATGGTATTAGCATAACTGACCTAAAAACATTTCACCTAAAACATTTCATCGAATTTTTTATTAACTTTTTAAAAGTTGATTAGGTCAAATGTTTTAGGTCAAATAGACCCAAACCGTTCACATAGATGCCAAGCTTTCACAGGGTTACTTATGCGCAGCCCACGCTCCCATTGCCCACACTCCAGAAATGTGCATAGTTTGAATAACCCGCCCACCTCACTAAAAAGGAGAAAATGCACTGTGAACCTACGAGATGGAAGACAATCCAATTAGAGTCAGAAAAAAACACAGTTCCCTTTTATTTCGTTTTTTTGTAATAGTGTTGAATAGCATAGATAAGTGCATTTGCGCCAATGGACGTGACAATTAGTTGTTATTCGTGACTGGTTATAAAGACAAGGGGCCTCATTATGAGTCAGCCGGTCCAGAAACAACATTGGCGGTAAATCCGCCGCCACTGTTGTTTCTGGACCGGCTGATTCTGAGTTCTGCAGGCGGGTGGTGTCACTCCCTCCAGGTCTGACCTGGCGGGAGTATCGCCACCCGCCTGCAGACAGAAATGGAAACAGCGGCTCCGTCATAGACAGAACCGGTCTTTCCATTGTCCCCAGTCCCATGGAATCCTATGGGACTCCATGGGAATGGGGATTTACGGAATTCCGCCTCCGGAATTAACGGGTCACCGGGGTTGTAATGCCCCGGTGATTCCGGCAATCACGGAGGTGGAATGGTATTTCGGGTCTGGCGGCAGCCTGCCGGTTTTTCCGACACAGCTACCGCCGGACTCGTAATGAGGCCCAAGGACTTCATGTTATTTGAGTGATGCAAATAAAGTGTGCACTGCATTTTTACCCTTTGATAGGTAAACAGAAGGGTACATAGAGTGATGGGATTGTACTGGAGTGCCTTGTGATTTTGGGCAAAACTGTTCTGAGAACGTGTCTTCACTAGCAGTGACTTTCTTGACACACTGAAACATCAGTAATATGTGAAGAGATGGGGCAAACACAATTATCTGGACTTACCATGCACTCAATTGTAAACACTTGTATATTACCGCATGATTCATATTCGGAAATTTGTGATTTGTTTTCAACCCAGCCCCACCAGTGTAACTTGTAAGCACTTACATCGTTTTTGTTTTTTTTGTTTTTTTTTGGTTTAAAGGATTGGAAGTAAGGCTCTACACTGTCTGGCTTGCAAACGCTGCTAGTTTCTGGAGGTCAAAGCTCTGTCACCGGCAGAAGCAGACCCCCACAAAGGAATTGTCCTGCGACCGAGGGTTGGCTTTGCATGGAAAAGGATCATCGCTTTTTTTCCCAGCCTGCCATGCTCGGGACTTTCCTGACAGTCTATGCGGCCACAATGGTTTGGTCTGTTATTGGGGCTAAACCTACGAGCCTCGGGTCAGTTGGCAGCTCTGGGTTTATACAGTGGTGGAAATGGAAAAAAATTGGTGGGGGATCCCACAAGGGCCGGGTTGGGGGCGGAGTTTGGGGGCCATGTCAGAGGAAGCGAGACTGAAGGGGGCGGAGCTTGCAGTTGACCTCTGATCAAAGAAGGTGTTCAAAATAATAGTTCAAACGGTGCTATTTCTTTCAAGCTGCTTCTTTTCCAAACTATATATCAATTCCACTGTAAACCACTTCCACGGCAGTGGCCATGAGTTACTTCACTATGCGCGGATGATAGTTTTGACCAGTGTTGCTGAGTAAATATTCTTTAAAATGCACAATTTGAATAGTACCCAAGGGGAAGTTTTTTTTTTATAAAATGGGATGCAAACAGGGATGATTTCTGTTCGCCATAAGCAACGTTTTCTTTTACTTGAACCCCACCTGGTACAACTCCTGCAGCTCCCCTCGGAAAGCAGGTGGGTGGCTGCATCGTGTGTGATAGTTGTAATAGGGGTACTTATTTATGCAATGTTTGTCAGATACCTGTATATTTATTTATGTATGCAATATTTGTATCCGACAAACATTGCATAAATAAATACACATCTGGTGTCGCATCTCGGATCCGGCGAGAGCCGGCCCCATGACCAGCGCTGGGTTTATACTGACGTTATGATACTTAAACATAAATAAATCATGGCAGGTTCTGGAAAGCCCCTGCCATGCACTGGGCTTTACTTGAATGTTTGCAACATGCGCAACCTTTTGGGGCTGAAGCGCATCACATCACTTGCACCAAAAATGTGTTGGGAATCTGCCCCAGGCTGTTTAAGACTCCTTAGTTCATACGGATGCCTGAAGTGCAGTGGACGCATGCACACAACACTGTCTACAGCAGCAGAACCCCCACTTCTTACCTGTTGGAATAACTTTGAGCGAGTTCCGGTCCCTCGCATCCTGAACCTCGATCGGCTGCGGACTCTCCGCCCGTGGAACCGGCTGCTGCGGTCTCTCCGCCACTGGAACCGGCCGCTGCGGTCTCTCCGCCACTGGAACCGGCTGCCCCTGCACAGGCTCTAAATTTGGACGATTCCGTGTAGTCGGCGTGTCCTTTTGGTGTGAAGTAAAGGCACACGAACCGTTCACAGAGCTCATATCTATCATACTCTCTATAAAGCGGCCATCTTCCATCTCCTCGCCATTGGAAGACATGCCTAATCTCCTCTGGGTGCTCGGCTGCGGACTCTCCACCTGTGGAACCGGCTGCCAGAGCCCAGCTCGTGTCGCATGTTGGAAGTCTGCTGCATTTGCGTGCTTTACCTGCCCAGGATGCAAAGGCTCTGAATTTGGACGCCTCCGTGTATTCGGCCTGTCCTTCTGGAGTAAAGAAGAGGCCGACGAACCGTTCCCAGATCTCACATCTACCCCACTGTGTCCAAACCGGCCATCTTCCATCGCCTCGCCACTGGAATGCATGCCTACTCTCCTCTCGGTTGCTGCATGCCTCTTGTGTGCTTCTGCCCTGCCTGCCTGGCTCTGCTCTCTCAGTGTGAGTTTGTGTGGTAGTACCAAGGCAACACGTGTAGGTATGCAGCCATGTCATCATGTGACTATCTGGAGCTCACAGCTCATTGTATAGGCCCGGTAGCAACGTTGTGTTGTTGAAACAAGGATGCGTGCAGGGATTCGCAACATGGCATAGCAGAAGGCACACATGTCGGCGCTCAGCACATCAGTCAGTGGGATCATGGCCTGATGGCAACACTCTTGCTCCATCTAGTTTAGGTCCATATTGTTGCCCCTCTGTGTGGCACACATCAAAGCTGCATAGGCGGTTATGGACTACCTTAGGAAGGGATAACTTCACCAGGGGGACGCGCTACCGCAGCCCCCTCAGTAACATGCCCACGTGGCGGAGGTGCACAAGGAGGTGCACAACTTCACAGTGAAGAAAGTCGAGACATTTTGGAGCAGTCTCAATTTTTGCCCAGCTTCTGCCACTGTGAGAAGACCCTGCAAGTGGTAGACGGTGTCCAGGCCGCTGCTCCAGTGGGCCTCTTGGCGTCTTGGCCTCTTGGGTTTGTATTCCAGGTACCCTGCACGGTGCAATTTTGCACATAATAGCTCCAGAGCAACTTTTGCCCTGATGCAAAAATGCATGTAAAAAATGCAGTTTTTGCTCGAGTGCAATTATTGCCCTAGTGCTAATACCATACAAGATTGTGCTTGCACTGGTGTAAAGTTTCTGTAGTATGGCCTCTGGATAAGAGATCCTTTTATTTCAATGAGGCTTGTTTCAAGCAATGCCTCTCTAATGCACAGTAGTAGAAAATGGCCACAGCAGACCAGGCAAAACATGTAGAGGTGGCCCTTTCCTTTCCAATATCTCCAGTCCACATGATTGTTATTGCTGATTGTTTGATGTGCAAATCATGTGCGCATTGTGCATAACACGAATCATGCCTTTGTCCGCAAACACTGACTTTCCGCACAACATCTCCACGCCTGCAGAGAGCTTTAAGGAGTCGCGTCAGCGCTTCCTGTTAGGCCGGTTTGGCTGCTTGGCAATTCCCTGCTATGTTGGTTTTGGACTCCGATGTCTGCTACTTACTTTGTTTTTTGTAAGTACCAAGTTAATACCTCACAGTCTATTTCATTATTGGATTCGGCAAGGGAAGCCCGTAGCCAGCCGTCAACCAGCAGCAACAAACAAGGTAGGAATGGCCAGGGTGGGGAGTAGAGCAATCACTCTACTCTGGAAGCCCCATCTCATACCTAACCTACTTACACTGTGATAGTACTGTGACTAAGAGCTTGTGCCTCTAGGATAGTACTGTGCTCAGGGCTTTAAGTGGGGTAAGAAATCGAGGGGGGGCCCTCATTTGGGGACGTGGCTTGTGGGAGGGGCGTGGCCTAAAAAGTATGCAAATCGTAGGGTATACACACAAATATATATAAATGTTATATATTTGTGTGCGTACCTTACTATGGTGTGTGTACTGTGCAAGCCATCTTTTCTAAACATAGAAATATGTAACATCCTGCCAATGTTGCGGGCGGTGGGACGGGGCCCCGGCAGGGCCCCGGCTCAGCCCCACTTTTTGGAGACTGCCGGGGCCCGGCCCCGGCAGGCACCGGCCCACTTTAAGCACTGACTGTGCTCATTAGCTTGTGCCTCTAGGATAGTACTGTGTTCATTAGCTTGTCCCTTCTAGGATAGTACTGTAATTATTAGCTTGTACCTCTAGGATAGTACTGTGTTCATTAGCTTGTCCCTTCTAGGATAGTACTGTGATTATTAGCTTGTACTTTCTAGGATAGAACTATGTTCATTAGCTTCTGCCTTCTAGGATAGTACTGGGATTATTATCTTGCACCTCTAGGATAGTACTGTGTTCATTAGCTTGTCCCTTATAGAATAGTACTGTGATTATTAGTTTGTACTTTCTAGGATAGTACTGTGTTCATTTGCTTATGCCTCTAGGATAGTACTGTGTTCATTAGCTTGTCTCATCTAGGATAGTACTGGGATTATTAGCTTGTACTTTCTAGGATAGTACTGTGTTCATTTGCTTATGCCTCTAGGATAGTACTGTGTTCATTAGCTTGTCCCCTCTAGGATAGTACTGGGATTATTAGCTTGTACCTTCTAGGATAGTACTGTGATTATTAGCTTGTGCCTCTAGGATAGTACTGTGTTCATTAGCTTTTGCCTCTAGGCTAGTACTGTGATTATTAAAACAGCACACCACCCTTAGAGATTAGCACATATTGACCTGAATCACACCATAGAAAGCACCACAATAGAATAGTACCGTGATTATTAGCGTGTACCTTCTAGGATATTAAGTACTGTGATTATTAGCTTGTGCCTCTAGGATAGTACTGTGTTCATTAGTGTGTGCCTTCTAGGATAGTACTGTGATTATTAGTTTGTTCCTCTAAGTTAGTACTGTGACTATTAAACAGCGCACCACCCTTAGAGATTAGCACATATTGACCTGAATCACATCTAGAAAGCACCACAATAGAATAGTACCGTTAGTATTAGCTTGTACCTTCTAGGTTAGAACTGTGATTATTAGCTTGTACTTTCTAGGATAGTATTGTGTTCATTATCTTGTGCCTTCTAGGATAGTATTGGGATTATTAGCCTGTGCCCTCTAGGATAGTACTGTGTTCATTAGCTTGTGCCTTCTAGGATAGTACTGGGATTATTAGCCTGTGCCCTCTAGGATAGTACAGTGTTTATTAGCTTGTGCCCTCTAGGATAGTACTGTGTTCCATAGCTTGTGCCTTCGAGGATAGTACTGTGTTCATTAGCTTGTGCCTTCTAGGATAGTATTGTGTTCATTAGCTTGTGCCTCTAGGATAGTACTGTGTTCATTAGCTTGTGCCTTCTAGGATAGTACTGAGATTATTAGATTGTGCCTTCTATGATAGTACTGTGATTATTAGCTTGTACCTTCTAGGTTAGAACTGTGTTCATTAGCTTGTCCCTTCTAGGATAGTACTGTGATTATTAGCTTGTACCTTCTAGGTTAGTACTGTGATTATTAGCTTGAAACTTCTAGGATAGTACTGTGATTATTAGCTTATGCCTCTAGGCTAGTACTGTGACTATTAAACAGTGCACCACCCTTAGAGATTAGCACATATTGACATGAATCACATCTCGAAAGCACCACAATAGAATAGTAATGTGATTATTAGCTTATACCTACTAGGTTAGAACTGTGATTATTAGCTTGTACTTTCTAGGACAGTACTGCTTTCATTATTTTATGCCTCTCGGATAGTACTGTGTTCATTAGCTTGTCCCTTCTAGGATAGTACTGTGTTCATTAGCTTGTCCCTTCTAGGATAGTACTGTGATTATTAGCTTGTACCTTCTAGGTTAGTACTGTGATTATTAGCTTGAACCTTCTAGGATAGTACTGTGATTATTAGCTTGTGCCTCTAGGTTAATACTGTGACTATTAAACAGTGCACCACCCTTAGAGATTAGCACATATTGACATGAATCACATCTAGAAAGCACCACAAGAGAATAGTACTGTGATTATTAGATTGTCCCTTCTAGGATAGTACTGTGATTATTAGATTGTACTTTCTAGGATAGTACTGTGTACATTAGCTTATGCCTCTAGGATAGTACTGTGTTCATTAGCTTGTGCCTTCTAGGATAGTACTGAGATTATTAGATTGTGCCTTCTATGATAGTACTGTGATTATTAGCTTGTACCTTCTAGGTTAGAACTGTGTACATTAGCTCATGCCTCTAGGATAGTACTGTGTTCATTAGCTTGTCCCTTCTAGGATAGTACTGTGATTATTAGCTTGTACCTTCTAGGTTAGAACTGTGATTATTAGCTTGTGCTTTCTAGGATAGTACTGTGATTATTAGCTTGTGCCCTCTAGGATAGTACAGTGTTTATTAGCTTGTGCCCTCTAGGATAGTACTGTGATTATTAGCTTAATCCTTTAGGATAGCACTGTGATTATTAAACAGTGCACCACCCTTAGAGATTAGCACATATTGACCTGAATCACATTTAGAAAGCACCATAATAGAATAGTACTGTGATTATTAGCTTGTACCTTCTAGGTTAGAACTGTGATTATTAGCTTGTACTTTCTAGGACAGTACTGTTTTCATTATTTTATGCCTCTCGGATAGTACTGTGTTCATTAGCTTGTCACTTCTAGGATAGTACTGTGTTCATTAGCTTGTCCCTTCTAGGATAGTACTGTGATTATTAGATTGCACCTTCTAGGTTAGAACTGTGATTATTAGCTTGTGCTTTCTAGGATAGTACTGTGCTTATTAGCTTGTACCTTCTAGGTTAGTACTGTGATTATTAGCTTGAACCTTCTAGGATAGTACTGTGATTATTAGCTTGTGCCTCTAGGCTAGTACTGTGACTATTAAACAGTGCACCACCCTTAGAGATTAGCACATATTGACCTGAATCACATCTAGAAAGCACCATAATAGAATAGTACTGTGATTATTAGCTTGTAACTTCTAGGTTAGAACTGTGATTATTAGCTTGTACTTTCTAGGATAGTACTGTGATTATTAGCTTGTGCCCCCTAGGATAGTACAGTGTTTATTAGCTTGTGCCCTCTAGGATAGTACTGTGATTATTAAACAGTGCACCACCCTTAGAGATTAACACATATTGACCTGAACCACATCTAGAAAGCACCACAATAGAACACTACTGTGATTATTAGCTTGTGCCTTCTAGGATAGTACTACGATTATTAGACTGTGCCGCACCCTTAACCCGAATCACATCTAGAAATCACTGCAACAGAATAGTACTGCAATTATTTACTTTTTGCCTTTCTAATATAGTACTGTGATTATTGGCTTGTTCCTCTAGGATAGTACTGTGATTATTGGCTTGTTCCTTCTGAGATAGCACTGTGACTATTAGCTTGTGCCTTTTGGGATAGCACTGTGACTATTAGCTTGTGCCTTTTGGGATAGCACTGTGACTATTAGCTTGTGCCTTCTGGGATAGTACTCGCACCCTTAGAATTTAACACATACTGATTTGAATCACATCCAGAAACCACAGCTGCTGAATAGCAATGATATTACTGACCTGTGCCTTTCTAAAATAATACTGTGATTGTTACCTCTGCCTTTCAGGATAGCACTGTGATTATTTGCTTGTGCCTTTACTGGGATAGTGCTGTGAGTCTTAGCCTGTATCTCACTAGGACAGTACCGTGATTAATAGCTTGTACTTCTCTAGGATAGTACTGTGTTTATTAGACCGTGCATCACCCTTAGAGATTAGCACATATTGACCTGAATCACATCTAGAAAGCACTACAACAAATAGTATTGCGATTACCAGCTTGTGCCTTTCTAGGATAATACCAGGATTATTAGCTTGTGCCTCACTAGGATAGCACAGTAATTATCACCTTGTCCCGCACGGGGATAGTACCGTGACTATTAACCTGAACCACGCTGGGATAGCTCTGTGAATATTGGCCTCCGTCACACCATTAGAGAATTGATAAGAAGGCCTTTTAACCACATCTAGAGGGTGCAAATGAACTGAGGCACTCTCAGCTCTTTAAGACAAGGTAACAATACCACAAGATGAATGGGGATGCAGAACTTACTCAAACAGCAATAATCGAAACGACTCAGGTGGTTGGCAAAAGGTTGACTATTTTATTGTCAATTATCTAAAACAGGGAGTACAACGGACATCATTGGACGTCTCGCAGCATGGTTTCTCTCGAGACCTCTCAAAGCATTTCATAGAAAATGACATTCTTGTAGTACAAACTCGTCACTGCTGACGTCAACCTACGCATTTGCTAACGTCATCCTACATGTTAAACTACAAAAACGTAGTGGCTATTGTGATTGGGTCTAAAGGAACATCTAAGTAAACGTTCCATACTAGTCTAAGAGAGTGATAGGCTCCTTAACATCAGGTGGGGTAACTAAGTCCTACCCTTAAACAGGTCACTATGAACGTCACTAAATACACAGCGTCCAATTGGTTACACAAACCATAGGGCCCTTAATTACGCAGCCACCTACCATTGGTTGGCAATCTAACCTCTGTCAGTACTTCTCCACCTAGTTAGCAGCACGCAGGCTGGGCTTCCAGGTGCTGGTGAGCTGGTCCTAACCATAGCTCCCCACCAATTAGCATATCATCTATCATCACCTCATTGGTCTGCTGTCATTTAGGGCTTTGAACTTGTCCTTGGGAGTGTTCTTTGCTATGGGGAATTCAGGGGAGTAGAGGCACGCTCTGCCTCCCTGCATAAGTGTGTTCGTCATGTTTATCCAACTTCATCCTTCCACGTGACTGAAGACTACAAAAGTGAGCTGAACAGAAATTACGGTCTTTCGAACAATTGTAGCTAATTTCTGCTCATCTGAGCCCTGAACGGCCTTGGCTTCTTGGTGCTCATCCAGCCTCTGCCTTCTGAGATTCACTTCTATAATTCAATTGCTTTTCAACTGCGATACACTGGGTCAGGCCTTCCATTTCTCATGCAGCTCTGCTATAACACGTAGTGGAAACATTCATTCTTTACTTACTCCTATGCACGCATATGTTGGCGCATGCCGCGATCTATTCACTACTTAGCTAGCCTCAGGAATGCTTTGTCTGCTTGCGTTTCTTTGCAACTGTACACATGTAAAATTACTTGATATCTTCATCGTTTCTGTGGCATAAGTTTCTTCATCTTGAGCCCAAGATGTCACTTATCCTTGATACTTTCTTGATGCCTTATACAATATCTGCATTCTTTTGACTCTGCATCTCTTCTGTGTGTGTCAGTCTGGCTTTGTGTGACGTCACCAATCTGCAGTTCCATTCATTTGTTCTGCTTCCTTTGGGATTTCATTCAAATGGCTATCATACTGTCTTTTATGTAGGTATGGCTTTCTCAATGGGAACCTTGCTTCCAGGATTCTCCTTGGTATCTTTATTCTCATTGGCAATATAACCCTAGTAGACACCCCAATGGGACAGCCCCAAACTCGAGACAGCGACTGAACTACCCTAGCGACATCACCCGACTAGACCATCCCCAACATACAGAGCCCAAGCTGTTATAGGACAATCCCCCACTCCCAGTCCAACACCACAAGACAGCAGGACCAAAAGCACAAAGACCGACTCTGCAACAACGAACCAAACAAAACCAACCAGAAAAATGCTCAAAACTCAAAATGCCGCAAACACGAATTGGACCAAAGAAAAGACAAAGAGCAGAAAGAACAAACCCAACTGAAAACCACTGAAGACTCACAACTGCAGAACACACTTCCACAGACAAGAACGATAACAGAACCGGCGCAGAGAGAAGAGAGAAATCCCTATACCTAACACCATACCTTGCAAATAAACACTCACCGGAATAAACCGTCCCAATGTACAAATTAATAATGACCATCAACAAAACACAATCACACAGAAGAAGAACGGACAAAGCCAGAGATAACAAGAACATAATGGACACCCTAACCCCTTACATCACCAAAACAAGAGGACCCTCCACCCAACAACCGCAAAATTTAGAAGAGGAGCCTGATGAAAACAAAAACCCAAGACTGAATCTAGAAGAACTTTTCAATGACACAGACACAACTGCACCAACACCTCAACTAGAGATCGACTTAGAAGGAAACCTTATCACCAGTCAGAAGACAACGCAGACGATAAAGCAGAAACCAAACTATACCTTTAAAATCCACTGCAACTTAATAAACGCAAGATCGATGTCAAAACACTCAACAGATATTCAACCTTCTCTCCAACAACGGCATCGACATCCTATTCATCACAGAAACATGGCTGGACAACAACTACGAAAATCACACTCCAAAGCTGCCTCCCCATCAACTTCAAATGCCTTCAGATAAACAGGAAAAAAAATAGCAATCAAAGAACACCTGCAAGTAAAAACAGACAAACCTCTTAAAATCATGAACTGCGAATCCATGGTCATACACCTATCGGCAAATCCAAAAACAAACAATAAATTCATACTGGTTTACAGACCACCGACATACGATGCAACCTTCGTAGAAAACTTCGTAGAAGCTATCACCAACATAGCCATCCAACACGAGCATCTGATAATCCTGAGGGACTTCAACTTTTGGTTCGGAGAAAAACACGCCAACTCTCAAAGCTCACTAATTGGGCAGCTAACAACCATGAAACTACAACAGTTGGTCAAAGGGGCAACACACTCGGCCTGACACACCCTTAATGCAATTTTTGCCAAAAAAAATCGTATCACCATAGCACCACCGATACAAATACTTTGGAGCGAACATCTCATCATTCCATTCGTGATGACACTACCAACCAAAGACAGCATCCAGCCCCTTAAGCTCCCAACCACTACAAAAAGAAACTAGAAAACCATCAAAGCAAGCAACCTAATAGAAAAACTGGAGATGACCAAACCTTCAACAGTAGAACTAGAGAAGGCATACATAGACGGGAAAGTGGAGCTACTCCACAAATGGATTGCTGATACAATCGAAAACATCTCCCCACAAAAACCATTTACCCCCTCAAGAAAAAGAACAATGGCAAAATGGTTCACCCCACTACTAAGCTCCATGAAAAAGTACAACAAGAAGCTGGAATTGGAACGGAGGAAAGAATAGGACCCAAGATAAGAAAACCCAGTTCCAGAGACAAATCTGTTCATATAAGAAGGAACTTCAAATGGCAAAGAAATGGCATTATGATGACAGAACCACCAATGCCACCAACACACAAAAAGAAATGTTCAACATCATAAACTAAAAGAGAAACCCACAGGTTGCGACAACACTCCAATACCCTCACAGAAACTATGCAACAACTTGGCAGACCATTTCAAAAACAAAATCAAAGACATCCAACAAATCATACAAAACAGATCAACCAACCCTAACACTCAACCAACCGGACCTGATGAGGAGCCACAGCACAAACTCCAAAACTTCCCAGAAAACTTGCCAGAAATATCAGTAGAGATATTCGTCAAGCTGGTAAAAGACAGCAAGAAAACAGGATCACCAATGGATCCCTTCCCCCCTGTCATCTACAAATCCATCCTTGCACAAGGAACGCCATCAGAATATTACAGAAGCCTACTAAATCTATCACTCAAAACAGCGACTATACCACAATCCTTCAAATCAGCATATATTAAGCCACTTTTAAAAAACACAAGTGGCGATGTGGAAGACCTCTCCAACTACAGACCGATTTCAAACATTCCCTACCCAGCAAAACTCCTAGAAATATACGTATACAAATGAACCCAAGAGCATGTAGAAAAACACCAGTTGCTAGACCAAGCACAAGTCGGCTTCAAACCCGCAAGAGGAACAGAATCAGCACTAGTATCCATCTGGGACAACTTAAAAACAAGCGCAGACACCAACACAACCTCAGCTCTGATTCTGCTCGGCCTCTCGGCAGCCTTCGACACAGTAAGCTATGACACCCTAGTCAAACGATTAGAAGATATAGGTATAATGGACAAGGCACTACTTTGGATTAAATCATTCCTAGCAGACAGAACAGAAACTGTATGGATAAAACCCTTCAAATCTACTCCACGAGTTAACGACTGTGGAGTACCACAAGGATCCTTACTATCACCACTATACTTCAACATCTACCAGACACCATTAATCAGGATTTAAAAAAAATGCCACATTACATGCTACAACTACGCAGATGACACTCAAATCATCTACAAAATCGAAGATACACAAGCCAATCACTCAACCCTAGTAGAATGTCTAAAAGAAATCTTTCACTGGACGAACGACAACAACTTAAAAATCAACCCAGGAAAGACAGAAATCAATCATGATTATATCCAAAAACCAAGACAACAACACATACATTCCCTGGCCGTTGGAAATGGGAACAGTGCCCACACCATCTAAGGTAGTAAAAAACCTGGGAGTCCTAATGGATAACACTCTAACCTTAGAACCACAAGTAAACGCTATAATTAAGAAATGCTTCTTCCTCCTTCACACGACAAGAAGAATCCTACCTTTCCTCTCCTTCACCCACAAAACACTGACAATCGTCGCCCTCATCATGTCAAGAGTTGATTACGCAAACAGCCTCTACCTCGGGATGCCGGAATACCTCCTATAGAAATTACAACGCATCCAAAATGCAGCAGCTAGACTCCTCCTCAAACTATCCAGAAAAGACCATATCACTCCAGCGCTAAAAATACTACATCAAACATTGTATCACGTTCAAAACAATGTGCATAACACACAGTACAATCAGCGGACAGGGAGTAGAATTCCTACAAAAGAAAATAACAATCTACAAGCCAACAAGACTGCTCAGATAAAGCAATGAAATCCGCCTGGAACCAAAACCATACGCCAGGAGAAAACTAGGGAACACCTAAAATTTAGAAAACTTCTAAAGACCTGGCTTGTCAACATCTCAAAACCAAATTGAAACAACTAAAACAATAAAACAATCAAACAAGAAACACAAAGAACAGACGGATAGAAAATATGATGGCACAGACAACACCCAGGACCGACTAAGGGAAACTCCTACCAGAACAAGAGAGACAATGCTAGATGGAACAGAACGCAAGCGACAACCCATGAGGACAGCAAAATAGCATACATGCCCAACACCACCAACAACCTTACCCACTCAGAAAGGACGTAGTGTACAGACGTAGCTCGGAAGTAAATAAATCCAAAAAGACTAGGTTGCAGCAAAGACAAACTGGCATAAAAGGGCCGGCTGAATACAAAGATGGAAACACGAAAGTAGCTGATTTAGCATAATGACAGAGAGATGAGACAGCCTTATCATGCTGAAACGTAATCACCGAAAGGAAACAACCTTCTCCAAATCTTGAAGGAGACGCTATAGGTAAGTGCATTTTCTCCTAACAAGAAGGCTACTAACTAACCCCAAAAAAATGACTAAACACCTCACCACTCCTCACACACCTCTCACAATCTAACCAAACACAAGCACACCTCTTAAAGCTGCAGCAACCCGCACGCACTTCACCACACTGCAGCAACAACAACCACAACACACAGACCCCCACACAACAGCACACGATGGACTCAGAACCGAATACCACACCAATATGCTCAGCAAACGGTGTTAACCAAACCGAAGCTGCTAACAGTACTTCACAGCTCCCTTGCTCTTCTCCAGACGTTGTCTTACTAACACGCCTAACCTAGCCCCCCCTTTTGTTTCAGATCTACCAGAGCGCCAGGGGACCACGCCGGTGGTGATAGTGCACGGCACAAATATTCTTTAACATTAACATTACCATTTGTAGCTCTGTTTTTCTTTTTTCCTTCTAATTATCGTTAAACCGGGTATATTCTGTTTGATGAATTAAAAGCCCTTAATGGTCAATCATTCATGATCACGCAAAGAACACTCGATAAGCTGATTTTGTACTCTGCCTTGGATCCCAGCAATCCCCCTAAGAGCTTGTCTCTAATGGCGCCTGTTCCCATACACTTGCAACTACCCACCTCTCCCCATACGCAGACACCTTCCTTAGGAAATTTGCTGCGTTGCTCCTTAATTAAAGCTTGATCGGTGGTGGCTCATGATATATTTCTTCCTGACTTTATCTTAGATCTTAAATGTAATATTATGTTCCTAACCAAATCTTGGGTTAATGATACTGCTTGCCATTCTAAATCGGTGACCACTCCTTCAGATTACAAATTTTATTAAGTCTTGATAAACATGACAAAAGGGGTATGGCCTGGCTATCATTTTTAAGTCGGTTCTTAATATGAGACATCTCAATGCCTTTGGTCTACCCTCATGTGAACTTCTACATGGAAACATTAGATTGTCACCAAGCTAAACTTTACCTTTTGCACATATATCGTCCTCATTCCAAAGTCCTCATTAAAACCTTTTCCTTGAACAATTCATTGGTTTTCTTCTCTCCCTTTCGGTTAATCAAATACGTCTCTTATTCTCAGCGATTTTAACCTCTGGGCCGATGATAAATCCAATCTTTCTTCTAAGGTACTTTTGAATGACTTATGCTGGGCTGGTTACACACTACTGAATATGGGGCGAACCCATAGTGGGGGTCATCAACTAAGCTGGATTTTATCCCAAAACATCTCTTTTTGTCCTCGGTTTTAGATGTTGGCTGGACTGATCATAAATGCATTCTTTTTTCTTCATATCCATCCGTAGGGCTATTAAGCGCTGCCAGCACTGCTTTAGTCAAACAAGCACACCAACTATCCAGCCTAAAATCAGAATCTCTCTTGCCCATTATTTCCCCGGCTTTTGAAACAATCCAATTAGATTCTGATCTGAGTTGACAAGTAGATATTTTTTATTTAAAAAAAATCCGAAACTACTGAGTCATTAACCCTATTAAGAACTGTGAATTGTAACACCAAGGCTAATAAACTACCCTTGTTCAACCCAGATGTACGTAAACTGCGGGCAGAACCAAGGAAATGCTGCCACACATGGCGGAAAAACAAATATGATGTCATTTATGACCCCTTGTCAAAACTGGAAAGGAATATAAACTCGAAATTATGTCCACACAAAAAAGGGTATTACTTTGCCAAAATCTATCTCATGCAAAACTCACATGAAGCAATCTTTCAAACCTTGGGTCTTCCGGAAAATTAAATTCCCTTTAAACCAAAATAAACAGTGTCTACTGAGTGGCTTTGGGTGATTTTTCAATTGATGTACAACAAAATTCAACAGATTTATGATTCTATTTGTCACCTTCTCTCCCCTGTAGCCGTGATTTTGGTATTTCGATAATTCCTCTTGCCCTCGAAGTCTGATATTTATTATTCAAGATCCAATTTAAGTTGTGTTTCTTAATCTAGATTCAATTTAAATTGTGTTTCTTATTCTAGTCATTATAGTTAAAACCTCTCGTACCACTAGTTTTATCGCTCCCGCATAAAACCTATCTTGGAGTATTCCCTGCTAAAAAATAACCTCTCTGGACCCAGATCTAATAGGTAGGTATTCGTCTCTCGCAAAATTGCCTCTTACTCATGAGTCTTATTGAAAAATAGTAGCCTCATTACTGCAAGCCCTTAATGAAATTCACCAGCTACTGTGTTCCCTCCAGTCTACATTCCATCCTTTTTTATGGCGCTGAGACGGCCCTCTTGTTAGGGAGGGTCTCCTCTAGGAACTTAAACAATAATCGCACATCGCTTGTAATAATGCTCGACCTTTCAGCTGCATTTGATGCATTGGATCACCAGGCTCTTCTCCAGAGGATTTTGTCAGTTGCTGTAGTCTCTGATTCTGCACTCCCCTGCTTTACATCGTTGATTATAGGTGACATTGTTTGTCTTACCCAGGACAGTTTAGCCACTGACTTTGTTGTTTCTAAATATGAGGTCCCGCTTTTCTCCATTGTTCTTCAATTTCTCAGGAGCTACTGACCAAAACAGGCGTTGAATTACAGTGCAATGCGGATGACACACAATTGTCCTTTAAGGGCTCTCTGTCTATCCCTTATCTGAGAGTATTACCTGGTCTGACATTCTCTCTGAAACAAAATCCTGGATGCAGCATAACTCATCTTAATACCATACAAACGGATCTGATGATGGTTCATCCTCCCAGCTTCTTAAAAGGTCTCCTCAACCTGCTACTTTGCAGGTGGATGTGGGAAGTATTACCCTACTTAATAAAGTCAAATCTTTAGGCATCTATCCTAACCCAGTATTAGATTTTTCCTCTCAAATCAATTAGATTGTGAGTAACACCTATTATTATCTCAGATTATTTAAGCAGATTCACTATTCCTATCATTTGTAGATGATTCCCTGTACAATAGTTGGATGAAAATAGTACTATTGCAAACCATTACATGTCAGTTTACCCAAATCACTTTGCCACAACCTTCAGGTGTTTCAGCACACAACAGAGAGAATTGTTATGAACATTCCTTATTGTGAACATATTATTTCCGGCTTTGAGGCATCTTCATTGGTTGCAGTTCTCTGCTATGCTGGTGTATAGTGTCTTTATGAAAAGGTACTATACTTGGCAAGAGACTTCCTTTTATGTTTCCAAATGACCCGACTGATTAACAACGGTAACTCGGCTGATCTCTCTCAGATTCAGACTTAGCTCTGAGGGTGACAGAGGTTTTGCAGTGTTAGGTTCTTATTCTGGAATAAATTACCAATTTTCCTTAGGTCACAATCTGACTTTGACAATTTTGGAAAGCGTTAAAAAGAAATCTGTTCCAGCTATATGTGCCTGGCTACTTTTATGACTATGCATCCCATCCCAGTCCTGAACAATAACGCTCTTATGCCCGTGGATTCGGCTGCTCTATAAATAACATATGACATACAACATTATAAGTAAATGGGCTTTCCACAATGACTGTCACTTAGCAATATGAATAGGATAGTTTATGGCGAGCTCAAGTTGTCATATGCAAGGTGTGAAATAATCAACCATTCCCAGCTTTTTGTCTCCTTTCATATTGCAGTCTGGTACTTTTAGGCCAGCTTCTATAATGTGTACAGGAAAGCAGAATGGAGTCTGCCACTGTGCAATGCAGAAAGTTCACTTTCAGTAAAACTGGCAAGAGAGTGATATACATACCATTTTGTGCCTACAGAGACAGATGCCCCTGCAGGCCACCTTGTGACACAAGGAAGCTGTCCCTGTGACAGAATGCTATCTTTGAGATCAGACTAGCCTGAGCCTTCTTTACATTTTTGTAACAGAAACAACACTGGTAATTCTGCCTCTGAAATTGAGCTCTACTAATCAGACTCTCTTTCATAAATGCTCCATGCTGAAAAGTATAGTGCAGACATGTAACTCTGCTATGTGGGTCGATTAACACCTGTCAGACTGCTTTTATGTATTTTTAGGGCTGCGGTGCCTGCAGACCCACATAAAGCAACCTTTGACATTGAGTGGTTTTCAATCCAGTTTGAGCCATTAAGCCGTTGGCTCGACCATCGCCTGCCTGCGCTCCACTCATTTGAGGCAATGGCCACCGAAGAACTGCATCACTCTGAGATGCTGAGATGCCCACTTGACCAAGGCCTGCCTGTTCTTCACCTGATTGGAGCCGATCACCGAAACTGGAGGACTGTGCTTCCCTGGACCATCTTGAGTTGGCCTGACTGTCTTGATACAATCGATCCATTGGAAACAACCAATTTGACTGTCTTGATACAGGCTCAATCCAATATAAAGTGCCTAGAAGCCCATCATGATGCTGTCAAGCCTAAATGTTATGTGTACCTATTCCTACCCACTAGCCTGCTTTAAAGCCCCCTAGTGACATTTAGGACCCCACTTCCTATTTAAAGCCATCTTCATGGAACTTGAACCTAGCTTGCTCATGGCCCGTCCAATCTTAAAGAGGCAAGGAAGGTGTTTCACACATGAATGAGATCACTGCTTGTTTAGTAGTAGTGTGGGGCCATGAAGGAGATGTACACCCCACTCTTCTCTTGAATCCTGCAGAGTAGTTATTTCTTCACAGTCACATAGCGTGTTCTGTGGACACCTCCAAGCTTGGAGGCACTGAGTGGTGCTTAGGAGGCCAGGCATAAAGGCGGCAATAAGGGCACCATGCACAGAAGAGAACAATCTGGGGCTGCAGATCTGAGCCCTCGTACATTTCTATGGGTACCTTCAAAGGTGGGGCTTCCAGTTGTCGCAAGTGAGACCAGAGCAAAGCCGACGATACAGGCAGAGAAAATAATATGTCTAAAAAGGTGTTTGCATGCATTTTATTAATTTTATTTGTTTACTTGTAATGTGCCAGGAAGCCCCTAAGCATTGGGGTGCACATTATCACACAAAAGACAAACATACAAATGGGACAATCAATGATCAGGTGAAGGGAGGGAGAAGGAGGAGGTAGGTCATCCACTCAAATACGAGTGCTTTTAGGGACCGCCAGAAGGTAGTTGGATTTTGATCCTGTCTAATACTCAGGGGAAGCGAATTCCAGAAGTTTGCCGCACGGATTGGAAAGATTTGGCCCAATCCATTCTTACGTTTAAATCCTCCACACTTAACCAAAAACAGGTAAGAAGAGCGCAGAGTTCTGGCTGGGGTATAGCTCTAGACCAGTGATTTAAGATAAACAGGAGCCAGGCCATATAGGCACCTGTAAACTAGCAAAGCCGTCTTAAAGTGAATTCATGCAGGCACCGCAACCCAATGTAAGTCTCTCCTGTGATTGGAAATGTGCTCTCTCCTCGAGATTCCTTTAATAAAGCGAATGGCATCATTTTGGATGACTTGGCACCTTTGGAGGCAGGACTTATTTGCTCCAATCAACAGGGCATTACAATAGTCAAGTCTAGATAAGATGGTGGCTCTAGCTATCATGGTAGAGTTGCCTCAGAGAGAAAAGGGCAGATGGTGAGCACAGTTTCTAGCGGTTTGTTTGACATGAGTCTCATGCAACTCTTGGTATGATTCCGAAGCAAGGGTTGCGGGGCAATGATGAGTTGTGGTGGTAGGAAGCAAGGGTTGCAGGGAAATGATGAGTTATGGTGGGAGGAAGCAAGGGTTGCGGGGCAATGATGAGTTGTGGTGGGAAGAAGCAAGGGTTGCGGGCAATGAGTTGTGGTGGGAGGAAGCAATGGTTGCAGGAAATGATGAGTTATGGTGGGAGGAAGCTAGGGTTGCGGGGCAATGATGAGTTGTGGTGGGAGGAAGCAAGGGTTGCAGGGAAATGATGAGTTATGGTGGGAGGAAGTAAGGGTTGCAGGGCAATGAGTTGTGGTGGGAGGAAGCAAGGGTTGCAGGGAAAAGATGAGTTGTGGCGGGAGGAAGCAAGGGTTGCGGGGCAATGATGAGTTGTGGAGGGAGGAAGCAACGGTTGCGGGGCAATGATGAGTTGTGGTGGGAGGAAGCAAGGGTTACAGGGAAATGATGAGTTATGGTGGGAGGAAGCAAGGGTTGCGGGGCACTGATGAGTTGTGGTGGGAAGATGCAAGGGTTGCGGGCAATGAGTTGTGGTGGGAGGAAGCAAGGGTTGCAGGGAAATGATGAGTTATGGTGGGAGGAAGCGAGGGTTGTGGGGCAATGATGAGTTGTGGTGGGAGGAAGCAAGGGTTGCAGGGAAATGATGAGTTATGGTGGGAGGAAGTAAGGTTTGCGGGGCAATGATGAGTTGTGGTGGGAGGAAGCAAGGGTTGCAGGGAAATGATGAGCTATGGTGGCAGGAAGTAAGGGTTGCGGGGCAATTATGAGTTGTGGTGGGAAGAAGCAAGGGTTACAGGCAATGAGTTGTGGTGGGAGGAAGCAAGGGTTGCAGGGAAAAGATGAGTTATGGTGGGAGGAAGCAAGGGTTGCGGGGCAATGATGAGTTGTGGAGGGAGGAAGCAAGGGTTGCGGGGCAATGATGAGTTGTGGTGGGAGGAAGCAAGGGTTGCAGGGAAATGATGAGTTATGGTGGGAGGAAGCAAGGGTTGCGGGGCAATGATGAGTTGTGGTGAGAAGAAGCAAGGGTTGCGGGCAATGAGTTGTGGTGGGAGGAAGCAAGGGTTGCAGGAAATGATGAGTTATGGTGGGAGGAAGCTAGGGTTGCGGGGCAATGATGAGTTGTGGTGGGAGGAAGCAAGGGTTGCAGGGAAATGATGAGTTATGGTGGGAGGAAGTAAGGGTTGCGGGGCAATGAGTTGTGGTGGGAGGAAGCAAGGGTTGCAGGGAAATGATGAGTTATGGTGGGAGGAAGTAAGGGTTGCGGGGCAATGAGTTGTGGTGGGAGGAAGCAACGGTTTCAGGGAAAAGATGAGTTATGGTGGGAGGAAGTAAGGGTTGCGGGGCAATGAGTTGTGGTAGGAAGCAACGGTTGCAAGGAAAAGATGAGTTATGGTGGGAGGAAGCAAGGGTTGCGGGGCAATGATGAGTTGTGGAGGGAGGAAGCAAGGGTTGCAGGGCAATGACTTGTGGTGGAAGGAAGCAACGGTTGCAGGGAAAAGATGAGTTATGGTGGGAGGAAGCAAGGGTTGCGGGGCAATGAGTTGTGGAGGAAGGAAGCAAGGGTTGCGGGGCAATGATGAGTTGTGGTGGGAGGAAGCAAGGGTTGAAGGGCAAGCGTGACCTATGGTGGGAGGAAGCAAGGGTTGCAGGGCAAGCTGACCTGTGGTGGGAGGAAGAAAGGGTTGTAGGGCTGTGTGACCTATGGTGAGAGGTAGCTAGGGTTGCGGGGCAAGAGTGATCTATGGTGGGAGGGAGCATGGGTGAGTGTTTCAGGGCATGGGTGAGTTATGGTGGGAGGGAGGAGGGGTGAGTTATGGTGGGAGGGAGAAATGGTTGTGGGGTAATGAGTTATGGTGGGGTAGCAAGGGTTGCGGGGCAAGGGTGAGTTATGGTGGGGGAGCAAGAGTTGCGGGGCAAGCGTGAGTTACGGTGGGAGGGAACAAGGGTTGCGGGGCAATGATGAGTTGTGGTGGGAGGAAGCAAGGGTTGCGGCGCAATGATGAGTTGTGGAGGGAGGAAGCAAGGGTTGCAGGGAAATGATGAGTTATGGTGGGAGGGAGCAGGGGTAGCAGGGCAATGATGAGTTGTGGTGGAAGGAAGCAAGGGTTGCGGGGCAATGATGAGTTGTGGTGGGAAGAAGCAAGGGTTGCGGGCAATGAGTTGTGGTGGGAGGAAGCAAGGGTTGCAGGAAATGATGAGTTATGGTGGGAGGAAGCTAGGGTTGTGGGGCAATGATGAGTTGTGGTGGGAGGAAGCAAGGGTTGCAGGGAAATGATGAGTTATGGTGGGAGGACGTAAGGGTTGCGTGGCAATGAGTTGTGGTGGGAGGAAGCAATGCTTGCAGGGAAAAGATGAGTTATGGTGGGAGGAAGCAAGGGTTGCGGGGCAATGATGAGTTGTGGAGATAGGAAGCAAGGGTTGCGGGGCAATGATGAGTCATGGTGGGAGGAAGCAAGGGTTGCAGGGCAATGAGTTGTGGTGGGAGGGAGCAAGGGTTGCGGGGAAATGATGAGTTATGGTGGGAGGAAGCAAGGGTTGTGGGGCAATAATGAGTTGTGGTAGGAGGAAGCAAGGGTTGCAGGGAAATGATGAGTTATGGTGGGAGGAAGTAAGGGTTGCGGGGCAATTATGAGTTGTGGTGGGAAGAAGCAAGGGTTGCAGGCAATGAGTTGTGGTGGAGGAAGCAAGGGTTGCAGGGAAAAGATGAGTTATGGTGGGAGGAAGCAAGGGTTGCGGGGCAATTATGAGTTGTGTAGGGAGGAAGCAAGGGTTGCGGGGCAATGATGAGATGTGGTGGGAGGAAGCAAGGGTTGAAGGGCAAGCGTGACATATGGTGGGAGGAAGCAAGGGTTGCAGGGCAAGCGTGACCTATGGTGGGAGGAAGAAAGGGTTGCAGGGCTGTGTGACCTATGGTGAGAGGTAGCTAGGGTTGCGGGGCAAGAGTGATCTATGGTGGGAAGGAGCAAGGGTTTCAGGGCATGGGTGAGTTATGGTGGGAGGGAGGAGGGGTGAGCTATGGTGGGAGGGAGAAATGGTTGTGGGGTAATGAGTTATGGTGGAGTAGCAAGGGTTGCGGGGCAAGGGTGAGTTATGGTGGGGGAGCAAGAGTTGCGGGGCAAGCGTGAGTTATGGTGGGAGGGAACAAGGGTTGCGGGGCAATGATGAATTGTGGTGGGATTAAGCAAGGGTTGCGGGGAAATGATGAGTCATGGTGGGAGGGAGCAGGGGTAGCGGGGCAATGATGAGTTGTGGTGGGAGGAAGCAAGGGTTGCAGGGCAATGATGAGTTGTGGTGGGAGGAAGCAAGGGTTGCGGGGAAATGATGAGTTATGGTTGGAGGAAGCAAGGGTTGTGGGGCAATAATGAGTTGTGGTGGGAGGAAGCAAGGTTTGCGGGCAATGATGAGTTGTGGTGGGAGGAAGCAAGGGTTGCGGGAAATTATGAGTTATGGTGTGAGGAAGCTAGGGTTGCGGGGAAATGATGAGTTCTGTTGGGAGGAAGCAAGGGTTGCGGGGGAAATGATGAGTTATGGTGGGAGGAGGAAAGGGTTGAAGGGCAAGTGTGACCTATGGTGGGAGCAAGCAAGGGTTGCAGGGCAAGTGTGACCTATGGTGGGAGGAAGCAATGGTTGCAGGGCAAGCGTGACCTATAGTGGGAGGGAGCAAGGGTTGCGGGGCAATGATGAGTTGTGGTGGGAGGAAGCAAGGGTTGCAGGGAAATGATGAGTTATGGTGGGAGGGAGCAGGGGTAGCAGGGCAATGATGAGTTGTGGTGGAAGGAAGCAAGGGTTGCGGGGCAATGATGAGTTATGGTGGGAGGAAGCAAAGGTTGCGGGGCAATGATGAGTTGTGGTGGGAGGAAGCAAGGGTTGCGGGGCAATGATGAGTTATTGTGGGAGGAAGCAAGGGTTACAGGGTAATGATGAGTTGTGTTGGGAGGAAGCAAGGGCTGCAGGGCAATGATGAGTTGTGGTTGGAGGAAGCAAGGGTTGCGAGGAAATGATGAGTTATGGTGGGAGGAAGCAATGGTTGCGGGGCAATGATGAGTTGTGGTGGGAGGAAGCAAGGGTTGCGGGCAATGATGAGTTGTGGTGGGAGGAAGCAAGGGTTGCGGGAAATGATGAGTTATGGTGGGAGGATGCTAGGGTTGCGGGGCAATGATGAGTTGTGGTGGGAGGAAGCAAAGGTTGCGAGGAAATTATGAGTTATGGTGGGAGGAAGTAAGGGTTACGGGGCAATGATGAGTTGTGGTGGGAGGAAGCAAGGGTTGCAGGGAAATGATGAGTTATGGTGGGAGGAAGCAAGGGTTGCGGGGCAATGGTGAGTTGTGGTGGGAGCAAGCAAGGGTTGCAGGGAAATGATGAGTTATGGTGGGAGGAAGTAAGGGTTGCGGGGCAATGATGAGCTGTGGTGGGAGGAAGCAAGGGTTGCAGGGAAATGATGAGTTATGGTGGGAGGAAGCAAGGGTTGCGGGGCAATGGTGAGTTGTTGTGGGAGAGAGCAAGGGTTATGGGGCACTGATGAGTTGTGGTGGGAGCAAGCAAGGGTTGCGGGTAAATGATGAGTTATGGTGGGAGGAAGCAAGGGTTGAGGGCAAGCGTGACCTATGGTGGGAGAAAGCAAGGGTTGCAGGGCGAGCGTGACCTATGGTGGGAGGAAACACGGGTTGCAGGGCAAGCGTGACCTATGGTGGGAGGTAGCAGGTTTGAGATAAGGTTGAAAGAAAAAGGAACACATTTTAAAATTAGACATTTGTTTTCCTACACATGGCATCCAAATCTAGGTCTATTCTGAGAAATTGGGTTCTTTTTAGGCTGGAGTGCTGGGGAAATAAGGGTTCTGGGACTCAGGAATACATTTCTTGTGTCATTTCTGAAATTGTTCCTTGAGGTTTTAAAGCACTTAGGCCTAGTGATGTACCCCCTTAGCCCAGGTCCTGTTTGTGGAATCACGCTTCTCAGCACGCACTCCGCATTGGCAAGCCAGTGTCTGCAATCAGTCAAAGGCCTAGTTGCAGGCTTTTGAAATTCACTTTTACTCTGGTGACAATGTTCTTGGGGACGCGCACATTTATGTACATCTCGCACTTTACAGGGGCATGCCTTTCTGCATGGCAGCCAGCAAGATGTGCAACCTAGCTGGACGCATGGTTTTATGAATGGAGCCTCTCTCGATGTTTCTCGATAGTGCCACTATGTTCTATAACTTCCCGCACTATTACACAGGAAACCTATTTGTAGTAAGTGAAACGTTCTGCCAAGTTCTGCCCAATCATGCATGCAGACCCAGCAGTTAAAAAAATGATTAAATATAAGCTAAGTTTCTAGCATACAATTCATGAGATAAGTACTCATGCCAAAGCACCAACCGGCCATCCAGCCACTCTCCAACTGACAAACATACAACACTCTAGTCTCACCCATAGCAGAGATCACAGCCGCTACCTTATTTATTTATTTATTCGAATTTGTAGAGCGTGCAACAGCCCGGGGGCATAGTGGCGCTTGTAACAGACAGAATACTTAGTTACAGACAAGGTGAACAGTATCAATTTTGAATACAGGCATTAACAGGAGAAAACATACAATGAATGGGTTAGATGAAGAGGGAAGTTTTGAGGTTTTTTATTTTTCGGAAGGCAAGGAGAGAGTTTTCAGCTCTGATCTCTGAGGGTAGAACGTTCCATAGCTTGGCAGCTATGTAGGGGAAGCCTAACCCACCAGCTTTAGCCCTGTTGATGTGTGGGACCAAACATGTTGATATTGTTGACTTTATCACTAACCCAAATGCAGTTCGATGGGCAAATCTCATTCTCCCGCTTCCTGTTGCAAAATCGTCCTCCCTGGCGATCCAAAATGTCATCACGTATGAGTAAGTACACATCGACAGTGTTCTGTTTGGTTTAAATGTGAGCGAAGGGATAACATAAGTGAAATGAAAGGTGCTTATCAAGCATTGTCTAAGCAAGCAAACTGCTTCGGAAATGACGTAAGCATTCACTAAGCCCGACCCGGGCATCTATGGGAGACGAAACATGCAAATTAGCTAAATAGTCAGGGAACATTTTGTGAACGGTTTACCAAAGCTTAGAGACTAACAGAACTGGTTGTAGACGGGAAATGCTCATCTTGCTAGGGAAATATTTCAACTTTCCACTTGCTGACGTGTGCTAGAGAGATGTTATGTACGCATTTCTCTGTGTCTCGGTGTAACCCAATAGAAGAAATGTTGCAGAAGCCGCTAAATAAAAAAACTAACTTCATCACCGGGATCACAGAAACATATAAGCAAGCGCACACATCTGGAGAAAAGGTTTCCTTTATGGAGATATATGAGAGGGTAGTATGGCATTGAGCTTGTGTCTGTGCCCATAAAAATAAATAAAAAAAACAGCATCCTGTACAACTGCTGTCCAGTTAAGTCTAAATAATGCACTGAGTAACTGCGAGATAAAAGGGGCACAATGTGGGTATATATTGGTGCTTTACAGTGGCCCTTTCACCAAATGGCTGGACTTGGACTACCTCTGCCCAGAGGACACCTGATCACACTGCTTCATGGCAGGTTACATGGTGGATAGGAACATAATTTTGGTGCCAAAGAGAGCTGAAGGGAAGATTGGCACAGGGGCTGCACTCCCCAGCCGTCTAGTGTCTACTGGTATGGCTGGCTTGCCCCTCAGTTACGACGTATTGGTTTTGACTACCCCCCTTCCTTTTAGGGGTTCTCTTCACCTCCAGGCCAATGCTCTTGAGGGCGTTCCAAGCCCTCACTACTGTTTGTTCAAACTCTGAAGAGAGAACATATCGTTGCTGGCTCTTGGAGGCGTTTTGGCCGTTGGTCTGCAGGGTAGAGTACACTGGAACAGCATTGTGCATGGGTTATACGTACTGAATACACGGGGGTGGGCAGAGGGGGCACCTGCCCCCATCATCTTTGAGCAACGGGGGCAGGAGTGTCATTTTGCCCCCCTGTGGAGCCTGGAGACATAAACTGAGAATAAAGTATGCAGATTCATTGACATGTTTTCCCTACCAAAACAATCTGGATTGAAAGTGCATTGCTACTGGATTTTCCCAAACGTTTAAATCCTCTTTAAATGCAGAAAATCCAATTGTACTCAGTGGTTTGCATTTGGCTTCCTTTTGGCTTCATGCACCCAAAATATGTTAATTAGCAATCCTCAATTGAATGCAATCCCTAAATAATCCAAGCAATCCAATCCCCAAACAATCCACTAAAAATCCCAAAACAATGCAATCCCCAAACAATCCACTAAAAATCCAGATGCAATCCAATCCCCAAACAATCCACTAACAATCCAAAAGCAATTCAATCCCCAAACAATCCAGTAAACATCCAAAAACAATGCAATCCCCAAACAATCCACTACAAATCCAAAAGCAATGCAATCCCCAAATAAATCCAAAAGCGATGAATTTCATTTGGATTCCATTTGGCTTAATGCACTCAAAATATGTTAATTAGCAATCCTCATTGGAATGCGATTCCTAAACAAGCCAAGCAATCCAATCCCCAAAAAATTCACTTAAAATCCCAAAACAATGCAATCCCCAAACAATCCACTAAACATCCAGATGCAATCCAATCCCCAAACAATCCACTAACAATCCAAAAGCAATTCAATCCCCAAACAATCCAGTAAACATCCCAAAACAATGCAATCCCCAAACAATCCACTAAAAATCCAAAAGCAATCCAATCCCCAAACAATCCAGCAAAAATCCAAAAGCAATCCAATCCCCAAACAATCCAGCAAAAATCCAAAAGCAATCCAATCCCCAAGCAATCCACAAAAAATCCCAAAACAATGCAATCGCCAAACAATCCACTAAAAATCCAAAAGCAATGCAATCCCCAAATAAATCCAAAAGCGATGAATTGCATTTGGATTCCATTTGGCTTAATGCACCCGAAATATGTTAATTAGCAATCCTCATTGGAATGCGATTCCTAAACAAGCCAAGCAATCCAATCCCCAAAAAATTCCCTTAAAATCCAAAAACAATGCAATCCCCAAACAATCCACTAAAAATCTAAAAGCAAAGTAATCCCAAACAAATCACTAAAAATACAAAAGCAATGCAATCCCAAACAATCCACTAAAAATCCCAAAACAATGCAATCCCATCCCCAAACAAGCCAGCAAAAATCAAAAAGTAATCCAATCCCATCCCCAAACAATCCAGCAAAATTCCAAAAGCAATCCAATCCCCAAGCAATCCACAAAAAATCCCAAAACAATGCAATCGCCAAACAATCCACAAAAAATCCAAAAGCAATGAAATCCCCAAACAGATCCAAAAGCAATGGATTGCATTTGGATTCCATTTGGCTTAATGCACCTGACATATGTTAGTTAGAAATCCTTCCTGGTAGAAGCGATGCAATCCCAAAACAAACCAACATAAATCCAAAAGCAATGCAATCCCAAAACAATCCTATAAAAATCCCAAACAATGTTAACTATAACTATGAAAAGAAACCCTCCAGAAGCCATTACACTCATTTGGTCTTAGTCATTTGGATACAATGACAAGAACGTTGAGCAAGGTTAATGGGATATTAAAAACACACACCTGCTTTTTATTCAATTGTATTTATTAAAATAGGCACAGTGAGGTTCAACCTGGAACTGTGTACATAGCACACAAGCATGACTGTAGCAATTCCAGAACTAGGTGCTTTACAATTTGTGGACATGCATGGATTAAAAAAAAACAATACCAGCCTGGGAGTCAAATGCAGACCCAGGCTAAGCCCAGAGAGCAAGGGAGTCAGCTCAGTGAGCAATTGTGAAGGAGGTACCCAGACTCAGCCTGGCTAGCAAGGAAGTCCGGTGGCAACACAGAACCAGCCAATGGGGCTCATTACAAGTTGGGCGGTAAGGGATACCGGGCACCGGTAAGGAGACTGGTGCTGGTAATCCCTTACCACCCAATTCCGAGGTCCCTTAGCTGGAGCCTCAAAGAACGTGCGGTCTGACCACACGTCCCTTACGGGTCCCGCTAAGGGACGAGGGCGCTAATTACGGTACCGCAAATTGCGGTACCGTTATTAGCTACTTCCCTATTCCCATTGAGCCCTTTCGGGGCTCAATGGAAATGGGGAATGGCATTTGGAATGGGGACTTACCTAGGGCGGAATGTCCCGGTAAGTCCGCTCTCCACCAGACCGGACCTGGACACAATTTTGGAGGCAGCCATGGCGCTAATAGCGCCATGGCTACCTCCAAACTCGGAATGAGGGCCAATGAGATAAATGGAGACCCAGGGCAAGCACAGAGAGTAAGGGAACAGGGGTGAAGGAGGGACACAGAACCAGCCCATGCAGCCAGATGGGTACCCAGCCCAGGGGAGTCAGGTGGAGACCAAGAACCGGCCCAGAGACCAAGGAAGTCAGATGGGGACCCAGAACCAGCCCATGGAGCAAGGGAATGGACACAACAGACCCAGCCCAAGGAGCTGGGGGGAGGTGGGGACACAGACCCAATGCAGTGAGTAAAGGAGAGGGTGACGTAGACCCATCCCAGAGAGCAGAAGAGTGAGGGTCGTCCCAGGATTAGCCTAGAGAGCAGAGGAGAGGGGAAACGCAGATCCAGCCCAGGGCGCAAAAGGGAGGCATACCGGCCCATGCAGCAAGAGAGTCAGAGAGGGGAGAACACAAAAGCATGCAAGGGAGTAATGGTTGCGGTGTAATGAGTTATGGTGGGGTAGCAAGGGATGCGGGGGAAGGGTGTGTTATGGTGGGGGGCAGCAAGGGTTGCGGGGCAATGATGAGTTGTGGTGGGAGGAAGCAAGGGTTGCAGGGAAATGATGAGTTATGGTGGGAGGGAGCAGGGGTACCCAGCCCCAACACAGGGAGCAAGAGGGCCTACAGGCGGGGGGTAGAATAAGCCCAGGCAGCATTTTATAATGCAACAACTAAAGGTTATGAAAAATAAGACACATTTTTGCATTCCTTAAATTGAGACTAGTCTTGCGTGGTAAAAGACAAGTCAGGTGCCTTCCGCTTCAGTCGGTATATCCCAATTTAGTTTGGCAGTGCTTTTCAGTACTTAACAGCAGATAGTTCTGCAAAGACCATTTCCATTGCTTTAACGGATACATTCTGAAATGCAAAAGAAAGAATTCTGTAGAAATAGCTTGAAAAGAGCTAGCAAAAAACATCTAACCCAACATGTAGATCTTGAAAGGGGGTGCTCAACGAGCATTATAACTTTGTTGAAGATGTGCATGGCACAGGGATGCATGGATGAAAGGAAGCATGGTAGACAATTTGCACTGTACAATCTCCAAATAAATATATTAAACATGTGTGCTCTGAACGGCATTATATACCTTTTATAGCTTCTTGTTGATTACAATCCAATGTTAATCTTCCCTTTTCTGCCATTTTGCTACATTCAAAGTCCAGCAGTTTGTTCAGCAGGTAGCGTGCCAAGTTGCTTGTCTGTCTTTTTTTGCCGTCATCACAATTTCCCTTGGTTTCACAGGGCTCACAATGAGGTCTGTAACAAGAAGAATGATCCTCTATGCATATAAGAAATGAAAAATTATTCGATTTCTCAAAACTGAAAAACAATATCAAGATATGGAAATTGTTCAGATATCAATATTTAATAAAGCCACATCCACAAGTATATTCTCTCTTTTTGGTGGTCTGTTTATCTTGTTTCCTTACTGCTTTTCTAGTTTTCCATCGCACGGGTTATTTATTCACATTGTATTGTGCTTTGGTGAAACAGCTTTTTAAGCCCAATACATAAAATGATAGCGCTGTAGGCTTAGGCATATAGTCATTGCACATTTTGCAAGGGTATCGACCACAAGATGTCTTCACAGGAATGCCAGGGTAAGAGGGGAGAGATGGGGCAGGAGGAAGACTAAGATTTCACTTCATATAGGCGGAGAAAATAAATCATTTATTTTAATAGGGGCGTCAACCAACTTTCCTTTTTACTCAAGGGGTGCTTACTTCTGATGATGTTGCCGGACCAGCACTGGGATCATGTGAAAGCACTCGGTGGTTCCGGGTCCCTCTTTTTCCACTGAAAAGCCAGTTCCAGACAGTGCTCGATGGCCATCTTCTGAAGTAAATCCATTCCATCCCAGTACACCAAAATATTAGCATAAACATTCATGTTACACATTCTAATAGCAAAAAATGGCACTTCTTACTGGGCAATGAAAATTAAAACTCACTTCCTATGATGGCTTCCAGTTTGACACAAATGGTTTCATTTTATCTGGATATTCAAACTTGTTGAACACCATGCTTACAAAAAGCTAGTATTCACTTCCGACATGGGGCCAACCCCTGGGGACAATGAGCCCTCCAGGCACGCACAGGCCTGCTGGTGGTTTTTCAAAGTGGTTTCCTGAGAGTTAGTGGGCCTCATTACGACCCTGGCGTTGGACCACAAATTGTGAGACACTCTCTCTCTCGGACTGCACCCAAACCTCACGGACATACATAGGACACCCCTTAAACACAACACAGTGATCCCCACCACAGTTCTTACAAACAGGTACCGTCTCACTTAAACATACCTTGACATTGTGGCCACCACCACACTTCGCACAACATTGCTCACTTCTACAGACGATGGCCATGTGACCAAACCTCTGACACCGAAAACAACTCAAAGGAGGGGGCACATATTTTGCCACCTGGAACCTCTCATAACCAATCCACAAAAACCAGGGCACTTCCACAGACTGAAACAACACCAAGACACTAGTCGAAACCATTACCCCAAACCTATTCCTAGGACCCAACCTACGCACCCCAACCACACCAACACCCCTAAACTCAGACACCTAAAAGCCCAAATCGGTACTAGCCGTAACACCATAGACCACCCGCTTACCACCAGCCACATGAAACATGTGGTACAGAACACACCACCGGAATCCCCACCACCTTGGGTAAATGCAACACAATCTCCTGCTGGTCAAAATACACACATCAAATCAAAAGCTTATCCACACCCACCTTACGGATAGACCGAGGCGAATGAGCCCACTCCTCCACTGAAATTGCAATCTCAATCAAGCCCACCTGCCTGAAATCCCAAACCTCCACAGTACTGGCCACAAGAACCATAAAAGATTTCTCCCCCGAAGCACCAACCCCATTACTCGGCACACAAGACCCAACGCCAGACACCACACATACTACACCACTGCCTGCATCTACCACCACCTTTGAACACAGAGGCTCCGCCTCCTCATGCTCCAACACAGAGTACCTCGAAAACACAGTCACACCATGGAAAACCCCCTCCCGATCCACAGGAGACCGGCTCCTACACAAATCCTGTGACTCAATCCTCTTCTTAGCAGGAACCGACTGCTACTCAGATCCAGAATCACTAGATCCCGAGAAGTCCTCCATCGGCAAAAACAAAAACCCAACCCAACCTCTGCTGCTCCCTTCAAATTCCTCTCACGTGCCCCGTCTGAAGCCACCACTTACCCAGTCAGATCACTCCCCAGTTACCACTCACGCACTTCAGCGTGTCGTCTCCCACCACAACCAACGGCAAACCTAAACATGATTCTTTTCGTAAGCACATTGACGTCCTGTGTGGTAAACGTTGATACGTCATGATGCCTTAAAGGCATTTCAGAAATTGTCAGCAAATATTCAAACAAACATACAATGCTCTCAGGTCTCAAAGGGACTTGTAAAGTGTGTTTCTATTGATGATGAAAGCAACATAAGGCCTCCCTTTACCAGAAGCTCCTTTTCGGTTTCCAGGCCGCATTGAGTGATATGAATTTCATATGCATTTCTTTTAGTGTCCATTGAAAAGCTCTTTGTGATGCATGCAGCAACTTAACTAGTGGGTGCATGTCTGCAAGTGCATGTGATATTTTTTTCTCCAATGTGTTTCTATTTGAAACCCAACACAAGCCTATTTGCCAGTGGGTGCATGCATTGTTTACGCCGCTGGCTTCCACTATGGCCCAACATGGTCTCAAACTTTACCCTTGCCACATTGGGGATTGTGAGAGAATGCATCCTATGTTTAGAACTCTGGCTTTTACTTTGGCCCAAAATAGTTTGAAGCCAAAAAGATGTGCTTATCAAAGCATTCTAAAGATGTGCTTATCAAAGCATTCTAAAATCACTCAGCACAAGTGCAACTAAGCAAAAGCTGGATGACTATCAGTATTAAACCGCAAATTATCCTGCAAACTCTGATGCTCTGAAGTAATCAGTAAGTCATCCCCAAATCATCAAGAACAAACATGTTGATGCTTATGAAGTAATCAGTATGTTATCCCAGAATGCAATCTCTTGAAGTAATCAGCAAGTCATCCTAAAATTATCAGAAGCAGATCGTTTTGTAAAATAGGGATGATGCTGGCATCATCAGCAAGTCATCCTAAGCTCATCTCCAAATCATCACCCACCATTCTGAGACATGTGCTGATGACATTAACAGCCTGATGACTTTGGATGATGTGGGAATGACTTCTACAGTAGTTTGATGATCATCAGATGACTCCTGGATGATCCCTAAAGTCATCCTTTTAGACCAGGGGAGAGCGACTAGCACAACAAAGGCAGCTCGTCTGTCTCGTAAATCAAGATACCCTGTCTAGGTCCTGAGAGACATGCAGACCATCAACATGTGCACTCTGAAATAAATAAGCCTAAAAACATGTGCACCACCTCCTTACCTCATTCTGGCTTTTGTTTTTCGATCCCTGACCCACGCTCGAATCTTGAATCTTGATCGCCATTGCTGCTTGTTGCCAGCCTCCTCAAGAACCTCACACCACACAAACTAATCAGCACCTAAGTGCTGTTTAAAATGAGCATTGGGCGAAGCCACGGAAGTCCTGTTAAAAACAAGCATTGGTAAAGCCACTGTAGCGACTATGGTCCTGTTTCAAACAAGCATTGGCAAAGCCACTGAAGTCCCGTTTTAAACAAGCATTGGCAAAGCCACTGAAGACTTGTTTAAAACAAGCATTGGCAAAGCCACTGAAGACAATGGCTAGAGTGCTATTGCTGCAAATTGGTATACCCTGAAGATAACGCTTAGCGACAGGGCATTATTTGCTAATAAAATATTTAAGTGCAGTTGAGCTTTTATTTTGCCAATAAAATCCTAAATAAATATAAACTCTGCTAAATGTTTTACCAGATTAAAATCCTAAATAACTGCAACCAAATAATTGAAGCAAGGTTAACACTAAGTTTCCAAATTTTAAATTCAGCAAACATGTGTGCCTAGGGTTACTGTATTGTTTTTACCAAGAAACAAGTTAGAACAAATCCAAAATAAATCTTCCAGTGTAAAACCAAACAATTCTTGCTTGTAAAACAATTCAAAATAAATCTAGTAAAAATGTATGGTGTTACTGGATTGTTTTTATTGTGAAACAAGTAGAAATAAATCCCAAATTAAAACTCCAGTTTAAGACCAAACAATCCTTGGTTGTAAAAAGAAAATACAAAATAAATTCAGTAAAAATGTGTGCCTGGCAGTTAGTGTCACTGGATTATTTCTACTGAGAAACAAGTCAGTAAAAATCCCAAATAAATCCTCCAACTCCATACAAATAAATAAAATCCAAAATAAATCCTAAATAAAGGCAATAGAAATCTGAGGCTTGAAAACAAGACAGAAACAATCCAAAAACAATACAAACACTGGATTTCTTTTTTGCTAGGGAGATCTCTCGGCATACAGGGCTTCTGGCTCCTCACCTACTGTGCACATACTTAGCAAAGTGTTAGCAGGCATCCTGAAAAATGAGCAAGTGTTTCTCACTTCAGAGTGGGAAGGCTGCCTTAGTGTGTCGTCAGATTTGATTGGGAGTGCACGAGGGGACAGGCCAAGGCTGTTCAGAAAGGAAGGAATTCTTCAAACACAGCTCTGCAGTTTAGGCGACTGTTGCTCATTAGCGTCCCTAGACGGGGGCAAATGGAGTCATTTGCCCCACCTATTTGCGGCTTGGACCCCCTTTTATTGGTGACAGAGACATATTTATGGAAGGGCAAAAGGGGCACGTGCCCTGGGCCAACACCGTAGGGGCCGGGGGGGACATGGCTGCCTGAATGAAAGCAGTCTGTTCCTATTTTTTTAAACAAAAATAAAATAACTCATACCAGGATGTTTTATTGTGCACTGTTGAGGCCCCAAATCTGCTGCCAGGCTTGTTGCTGACATGTACGTTTTGATCAGATCAATTAATCCTATAACGTGTTTTGTGTTCACTGTAATACACAAAGTTTGTCCATTCACGATAGATCCAATCCTGTAGTATTCTCTGCTTTCTATGGGGAAAATATAGATCATGTGTCATGTAGAAAGCTGAAATGCATATTGATAAATTTGAGTTCCATGACTACTCAGAAGATAGCTCAGTTTGTTATGCACTCATTACAGAGATTTGTGTTCAAAGTCTAGATTACAGGACCAAATTCCAGCTAGGCTGATTAAGCTTTTCTTACATTTTAAGGTTGCTAAACTTGCATGTATATATACTTTTGTGATAGTAACACTTACTGTGTGCCTCACAGAAACATAACTGAGCTGTGTACTTTCCAAGTCAGTTCTTAAAACAATGGCGTATTATTTTAGTTCATGTAAGTGAACATCCACAAATAATTGCACCTTGCTCTACGAAAAAAACTGGGAAACAATGTGGTCAAGTGCAGAAATTGCAGATTGGGCTCAAATCTCAGCTGCACCTCTTAACTAACGTGTGTGATCCTGGGCAACACATTTAATCTCGTTTTGCTTTTGAAAATTCTCAGCCCCTCAGAGTCATTTACTTCTGACAGTATACTCTTCCAAAATGTCTCACTCATGGTTTAAGTGGGCCCATTGTTGCATTGTATATAATAATAGCGATCATTGATATATTGCACACCACCATAACATGTAATTTGTTTCTTTGCTGACTAATAGCAAAACCACTTGCAAACCATAGCTTCTAATTTTCATCCAGAATCTATGCAATCTGTACATGCTTCAGCACTTTTACATTTAGTGAGACTGCTAATCTGAGTCTTCTCTCTAGGATGGAGTATGTGTGCCTTTTTCATACTGCTACTTATCTGTGGCCTGCATCTAAGCTACACTGTTCTTGTTGCTGCTATTGCTAAAAGGTGTCCTGTGCCTGTGTGGTGTGTGCGTGTTATTGGCGATATTAAAGATAGTGTTTGGCCCTGAAGATGGATTTGCATCCGAAATGCATTGGCTAGTAGACAGACACTAGGGCCTGTTTGTGTACTGTCTTTTATGGAATAATAAAATACTGAGTCATGAACATTGTAATTGTAATGTGTGTGTGAAATATCATGGAATGTACAAAGCTTTTTGGAATACATTACACAGCTTGATTTCAAAACCTATTGTCTGGTGATGTAGAGAGAGCATTCTGATAGGCTTAGAGGTAACTCTGAACCTTTTCTGGTGTGTTTTGTTACCCTTGTGCCAATGTTTTTTTATGACCAGATTGCTCCTTAAATTCAATTATTTACTGTTATCATTTCCTAAACTACACGCATACTTATACTTATTTTCTAGTGGTGCCCACCCTTTCTCGTCCTATAACCTGTACCTATGCTTGAACACATGTAACCTTGTCATGGACTGAAAATGTTCCTTTTTAAATTCTGCTTGTTTATTATTCTGATTCCAGCAAGTCTGAAGAGGGTAAGGGGATTGAAAGGGAGTAGACATGCATGTTTTCATTGCTGTAGGAGAGATTAGAACCCTGGGCGGGTGAATAACTCTTTCCCATCGGTTAATTCGGGCTTTAGTTAAAAAATAATTTCAATAAAAAAGGATTAAAAAAAAGAACGATTTAGAAAGACATCTCTGTGACCGCACAGAGCGGCCTTTCTAAATCAAACTGTCATGCCCCTGCCACACACGAGTGCGCACAGGGACTGACAGGCACGCCCGGACCCGGAAGCGCCGGCGGGAGAGAACAGGTAAATGTATGTGTGCGTGTCTGTGTTGTGTGTCTCTGTGTGTTTTGGTTCGGGGAGTCTTGTATGGAGAGGGAGGCAGCGGGGGTTGAGGGAAGGGTGTTCGGGTGGTGAAACCCACCGCTTTCGAACAAATCCTGCAAGAGTGGCTCTGGGTGGGGGGCCAAACAATGTCATCTTTTCACTTTTTGCAGACCGCCTAAAATTGGCCAAAAAATATCAAATAAATAAATACATTTAAAAAAAATATACAATCAGTTTTTTTGTTAAGCGACCTACAAAAGCAAAAATAGGATATAGAACTGTCAATTTTCGGGCTATAAAAACTGCTATAGCTCGCAGTTTCATTATACCCTGCAAATTTGGCCTTTGCTTTCTTCAGCTCGGAAAGTCATGCATTAACAGTGATTCACCCCCCCTTTAGTGGCCTAAGTGAAAATGAAATGTGTCTATCCGTTTGATAGTTTAAGTTAGTGAAAAGAATAACATGCTATAAATAAGCATGATTTATATTTTTGTCATGTTATTTTTCATGTAGGTCTGGAAGTTTGTCGAGCGCAGCGATAAGTTTATAGAGGATTTTCCTTTGATACTTGAATGATATTAATGGCTGTTGGATATCTATTGATAATCTATGTAATTATGAACTTATTAACTGGTTGTTTTATCTGTGTTTTATAATGTCATGATTTTGTACTGTTATGCACTGTGAATGATAATGAAGAAGAAACTTTTAACTGTAATGTGAAATGTGAAAGGTTTGTTTTTAAGCCATATGCACATAACAAAAAATAAAATAAAGTAAGCATAAGTGTTATTACGTGGCTAGACTGGCATTTTGGTGCAGCCAGTCTAGCCATTTCTTATTGTGGTATGCAATTTTGTATTCAACATCTTTGATAAAGCAAGCATGATAATTGTTATTCTGTAGCTAGACTGGTATTTTGGTACAGCCAATCTAGCCATTTCCTACTGTGGCATGATATTTTGCATTGGGTATCTTTGATAAAGCAAGTATGATACATTTAATTACGTGGCTAGACCTGCATTTTGATGAAGCCAGTCTAGTAATTTCTTACTGCGGCATGACATTTTGTATTGAGCATCATTGATAAAGCATGCATGATACATGTTATTCTGTAGCTAGACTGGCATGTTGGTGAAGTCAGTCTAGCCATTTCTAATTGTTTTATGCCATTTTGTATTGGCATCTTTGATAAAGCATTCATGATAAGTGTTATTCTGTAGCTATACTGGCATTTTGGTGCACCCAGTCCAGCCATTTCTCACTGTGACATGACATTTTGTATTGGGCATCTTTGGAAAAGCCAACTGGAGTATGTTCTTACATGGGGACACTGCAATATATTGGCACAATAAGCGTGTACATGTTTTCTTATAGTAGCCTTACTGGCATTATGTGCAAAGCAAACCTGAGTATGTTCTTATTTGAGAATACTGGCATATATTGGTTCAGCCAGCATGGAGGTTTATGGGCACAGGCAGCTTGAACATATTTTTATACTGGCATATATTGTGAGCAAAGGCATCATGAAAATGTGCTGGCAAATGTATCTGTGCACCGTTAGTGATTTGCAGCTATTGGATTTTTTCATGAGTCGCCCTACAACAAAAATTGCAATCTGTATGTCTTTTTACTCAATTTTTCTAAAAAAATAATGTGCTGTAAAATGTACACTATTAAGCCATTATTTCAAAAGGTTTCTCCGGTAGGCAAACCCTCTTGATTCGCTCAGGCTTCCTCACTGCGCTTGGTCACTCGGCATACTTGGGAGTAAATATTTACTCCCCTCCAACAAAATAAATTCACCAGCATCCACTGGGATGTACAGCTAGAAACTGAACTGAAAACGGTAAACCATTCTATGGGGGCAAAGTGAGATTTCTGCCGCCATTGCTAATGAAGCAAGGGAGCAAAACAAAACTACAAGTTCCAGCATGCAATTCTATTTATTTATTTTAACTTGTATAAAGCGCCACATTCCCATAGGCCTCCAGGCGCACGAAAAACGAAGACAAGACAAACAACAGATGCAGAGACGGGGTCAGGGTGGATGGAGCAACTATGAGTGTCAGTCTGGACTGGATTGGAAGCAAAAGCCAGGACTGGCTTGAGGTGTCACACATGGAACTGGGAAACTTGGCAGGGGGGTCGGGGGCCCTCACGCCCAAGTCGGCTGCTGGGCGCCCATTACTAGGGGAAGGGGGTTGCAGCAGATCGGGGCCTCTGGGGCTCTGGCCTTGAAGCGTTAAAGCTTAGCCCTTGTTGGAAGTCTGGGGCCCATCTGGGGCGCCTGAGAGCAGGAGCAGCACCACCGGCCAGCCGGGGTATGTTAGATCTTTTCCCTCCTGAAGGGGCTGGGGCCACCACAATGGTGCGCGGGAACCTCTGCCATGGCTGGGTGGGTGGTGAGCACTCGGGCATGGTTCTTGTGGGGTGCAGACCCGGAATGCCCCAGCCAGCCTCAGGGAGCCCTCGCCAGGACCTTGGACTTCCCTTGACTGCAGTCCCACATGCCTGGGTGTCCAGCTTCTGTTCTCGGTGGTACTCCCATTCTGCTCTGGCCCTCTGGGGCTGGTCTGTTAATGCCCAGTGCTCTGGGATGCCAACCAAGGGGTCCCAGAATGCCTTGCAGAGCCCTGGTAGCATTTGCCTGGGACTACCGCCGGACACTAGGTCCCACCTGGGCCTCACGTGGGGGTTTATTGAGCACGGCTGGAGAAAAAATGAACTCTCTCTTACAAAGTTCTTTTCAACTTTCCCTTACGGTACTTGTTGTCTATCGGTCTTGGACCATATTCAGCCTTAGATGGAGTTTACCACCTGCTTTTGACTGCATTCCCAAGCAACCCAACTCTGGGATGAACCAACCACAAGGAGTGGGCTTGCAACCCTTCTTAGCTGTCTCAAAAAGTCATAAATACAGTGCCACCTGTCTAAAGGACTTTGTCTGCGCCTGATGTAAATGATCAGAGCCCTGGCTACATCTAGAGAATGCAACAAGGAAGTCCCCAATGTGAATACAGGAAGGGCCAGCTCCTGCTCTCTATGAAAGGACAACATAACCTTCTAATGGAGGAGTTGAGGAAAGGGAATAATCACCTTGTCTTAGTTAAACTGAAAATACACATGAATGCACCAATCTTGCCTCACCTACGTCCTGAGATGATGGCTTCTATAAATGGCACCTAATCTGACCTATTGAGGGGGGCCTAATAGAGGGGCTCAAAGGAGGGTCCTGAATGCTGGATTAGGGGAATATTCAAGGGGGGAGGGCTAAGCAGGAGACCGAACTTCTTAGCTTCAAAATGTGGAATCATTTTTATACCAAGGGTTCAGTCTTGGAATGAAATGTGTAAATAACTGGCATTTTAAAGTTGAAGAAGAAAGGATTCATAGGATTGTCATGATGAAGTCTAAAATTCAAAAAAGATCTATCTCAAATGAGGAGCATCCCTTCTAGCCACATGTGGTTACGTTATGCCAATGTCGTTGGTGTGTTTTGTGGGGTGAAATACAGCCCCCGAATGCCAGAAATAAAGAGGCCAGAGTGATTTCTGTAATCCCTTTGAAGTATAAGACCAGCACAGATATGGTGATGTCAGACATGAGGCCTATTGAACCGAAAACAGGCCGAAATCTCAAAGGAAAGAAAGTGGGCTTAAATCTCAAAAGTGCAAAGATATGCGCAATGCATTTCAGAAAGGAAAAGAAAGCCATGTGGCTGACAATGCTGTTTTACTAAATCCATGGAGAGCTGCACTTTTACTTAAAGAGAAAGACAGCAGCGTGTACAATATCTTTATGCAACATGACACTGTGATCCCAAAATCTGAATTGAAACCAAGCTTCTTGCAATTATAAGAAATTAATAACTTCCTTTATCCCTCATCCAAATGACAGTATGCTAAGAGAAGTTCTCGCTAGACTTTCAGAGTCTGAACATGGTTTTCTCATATAACTGCTCTATACATACGGACAATCCAGAAGCGTTACTCATGTATTTTGTAACTGTGAGATTAAAGAACCACATTGCATAAGGGAATAAAATGTCATGTGAAATGCATTGTGTGTGAGTTTAAAAGCCATTGCTTGCAGAATCTTACATGCAGCCGGTCATTTCTCCTAAAGATGAAACATAACCTCAAAGACCTTATCTCTGCTGGCCCAGGGGTTGGAGGTCTGGTTGTCAACCATCAATCAGGGCCATTGCTTAAACATATAGAACAAAATACACTGCCTAGATTGAAACCATGGTGGAAACAGAGAAGGCCATGTCTGCTCTTTCTGCAGATGTGACCTTGAGGTCACAATTCCCATAAAATGTCCATTAGAGTTGCAATCAGGGCCATTACAGGCCTTGAAGGGGGAGGCAAACATAAACATGAGCCAGCCTCTAGTTGATCACATGCTTAAGGGTTAAGAGAACAAAGGAAAAGACTGTGGTTCAGTTAATAGATAACTATATGTTATTGCATAAAAAGGGCAGCATATATGCCACAAGGGTCATTCCAGATTTGTATTAAAGGTGACAGTGACCCCCTTTGAACCATGCTAAAACAATGTTTGTGTGATAAACATAACTAAAGTTATTAATGAAAATTTGATTTGGGCCTTCCCTTGATTCCGAGAGATTTGAAAGTTGGTGTGAGAGTGAAGGAAATAATTTACATGGGAACTATGAAGTGGCATATTTTTCACTGATACAGCTCCTGAATAATTGAAGAAAAAACGTATCTCTGCATAGGGAGGTCATGCTGACTCCAGATTGGCATCATCTGATTTGCCTTAAAATATAGTTCTTAAAAATATATTCATACATGTAAAGATTTGAAAAATTAGGGTGTTTGGTAGATTTTCAGAGTCTAAACAGGCCGAGCCCTCATATCAAGTTGGGATGACAAAGCTTTCTCCTCCCACATCTTTGCTAACTCACTCCCCTCATCTCCTTATCCTATTAGCACACAGGTGGGAGGTGGGTAGAGAAAATCAACTAATCCCGTTTGCAGGAATCATGACGAGTTTTTGATGTCATTTGCTCTATAAGTAAACCAGTTTGTATTAGAACTGGGCTTTTTCCACTTATTCCGGGAGGTAACCTACTGCTGAACTCTTGCAAGAAACATCCGAGCAGAGAGGCCCCAAATCTTGCATTGGAGACAGGAACCAGGAGACATAGAAGCTGACTGGGACCCCTTGATGTAGCCATAGGAGACCCTTGCTGTCCCAGAGGTGCCCTGCTGTTCCCTGATGCTCATTACAAGGCATCTCCTGTAAGTAAAACTATCCCCAAAGCCATAGATTGTGTAGGCCCTGCATTTTCAAGCATTTTTTTAGTTATTTCCCCATAGCAAAATATCCTGTTTGTCTGTGTAGATCCTTAGCATATTTAATTAAAGTAGATCAATTAATTCCCCTATAGAAATCACGGGATGTGTTTTGTTGGCATTCGAAACTAACAAGCTCTTCCCAGTGTGTTTTGAGCCGGTATAGACATAAAGATTTGCCAAAAGAATTAGTCCCAAAACCCTGTTTCTAAGTGAGTGTGAAGGGTGCAAAACTACATTTTTCATTGATCCCCTTCATTTTAAATCAGAGGTGTGAAGCCTTGTATTTACTTTGTATGTGTGGTAAAAAAAAACATAGTTGCCCCTTTGCTCCCAAAGTGCTCTTACCAAAACCACAAAGCCCTGCCTGTTCATTTTAGGTGTGGCAAAACACATGTTCCCATTGATTTTCTTTCCTTCATATTGCATCTGTGGTACTAAGTAAAGAAAAACCTATTTTGTCCCTTGAATTGCTTTTTCTGAAGAGAGCATTTTATCTGAATCCCAAAATGATTTTCCCATTGTGTTCCTACTCTCTGCCACTGGCCCTCAATTCAGAGAGGTCACATCTAATTGATGTTTGGAGGGTGGGGGTTGCTGGAAGAATAGTATTATAACCAAATCAGCAATCACACTGTTTCTTGAATTGTTCTTTTTCTGTATTGGTGTGTGATTTGAAAAGAAAGCTGCAGGAATTTGTGACTGCATATCTTAGTATTATCTTTATGTTGGTGTCATTACGGAAGTCATTTTTGTTCTTGTGTTGCCACAGCATTGGTGGCTGATGTTAGTCCATTTGTCAAATTTGGTTTAAATAAATTAATAAATCTATATTCCTACTACACACCGGCCTGGTTCCTAGTCCATTGTGGCACTGGGTATTTGTTGGGGTTGGAGACCTTACCAAATAGAATTTGAATCAAAATCATAGTGATTTGTTGTGTGCCACATTCATTGGGGGGAAATAACTCCCTGAGTTGGGTGTGACCACGTAATAAACCGACAGTTTGTAGGGTGGCCGGCTTACTAGACCCCTCAATACACGGCTATACCATTAGAGCACTACAAATGTTGTAGCCCTAAATTCCCAATGTACAGACCAGCACGTGGAAGTTCTGTATTGTCGCCTGATGGAAGTGGGGGGAAACTCAATGTCAGGGGAACAAGGGCAGCATCCAACGATGATGCCCTTGAGAAAAAAGGCAAATAATGGGGACCGGGCACCTGGGTCGCACAGAAAGATGGCTAAGACTTCTGCCCTCTATTTCCAAATCATCCATTGTATTCTCATGAAAAGGGGGAAGGATACAGAGCATTCCCTGAGACCATAGAAATTAAAACAGATACCCTCTCCATGCACTGGGGATGGCTAACTGAGAAGAAGATCAATACTAAGTGATCTGAGACTCATAGACCTGGCAGATCAGAAGAAAAGGGGACAGATCATGATGAAAATGGACAGAGGAGGGAAACAATCAGGTTCCTAGAGGTGACAAATCTGTAGATGTTGTCCCTATTTCCCTAGGGGGAGACCATTTCCCTAAGAGCAACCCCTTCCCCAACAGACTCATAGAAAGTACTGAGACGAGGAGGAATAGGAGTTACCTTAGTGAAGATCACCTTCCCAGTACTGTGACAAAGAAGATCCCCAATGATCACAAGGGAGTCATAAGATCAATACTGTGACAAGGGAGAAGTGTAGAGGAATGAGGATTACCTGCAAGAACCATATTCAGCAGTCAGGTGTTTTCCCAAGTTCTATTGGCCAGAGCCAATATTAAAGGGAAGACAAACTCGGGAAGTATGAGAGAAGCCCTCCCTGGAGGAGCAAGAAGCAGGAAAGTTTTGCTGCAGAAGGAGAAGAAGAAGCTGTGGACCAGAGGCCCTGTCAGAAGGAGAGGGAAACCGTACATGCTGGTGAAGTTCTGAGGACTGGGGGACACCCAGGAGAATCCCTTTTCAATGGACCTGACAGATAGCCTAACCGTCCCTGAGGGATCATGGGGAACCACATGCTGCGGAGCTGCCGCAGCACACCGGAAAATGGGGGAAGACTGCAGAAGCCCAAAACCAAAGCAGAGAGACCCCAAGACTGACCGAGGACTACCGGGAGAGACCCTAACAGTACATGGGTGACTGGATCGGTTGGTAAGGGCAGAAGGCAACTCTGGGATACCCTGAGCCAGTTAAACAGGGGAAGAAGAGAAACTCAGGGAAGTAAAGTAAACTTCCCAAGCCCCCAAGAAAGAAACGAAGGAAGATGGGTCTGGGACCTGTGCCCAATGAAGATTACCATTGTCAGTCATCATTATAGTCGCAGTACTTGACAGGCTAGTGAATCAGGTCTGCCACACAGATTTGGGACCTGTGCCCCAGAGACTGGCGGCAAGGTGAAATAAGGTGAGAGAAGAAGAGATTCAGGGACTGTTCTCCCTGGTGTTGTGAAGAAGAGACTTGGAGAAGGGAGGCGGCATCCCTGTTGTTGTTTTGAACTTCATGAGAGAAGTCAAGAGAAAGAAGGCACTCTTGACATTGTGAAGAGCCTAAAGAAAGCCAGGGGGAGGGAGATATTTCCCCTGGTGTTTGTAACAACAGTGAGAAGCCTGAGTGAGACCAAGAGTAAGGAAGCATTCTCTTGATGTCAACATTTTGAGTTGGAAATGTGTTTTCCTTTTGAACCAAAGAACATTGCTACTGTGTAACTTTGGTGGTTTTGCACCCCTTTGGAACTTTGTTTTGGCACATGTTAGAACTTTGTTTTCCCCCAAATTGGAACCCTGATTGGTTGATAGGGTAAGGGACGTAAACAGGTTTGGACACAGGATGGTGGACGATATACTTTTTACGGATATCCTGACAGAGTCCTTAGTATTTGCTTTGAGGCAGGGAAACTCCTCTTAGTAATAGGGCTAAGCAGGTTTTCCCTAAGTTTGTTATCAATAAAGGTTTATGGCAACACACTTACCACTCTTGTGTCTGCCTTCTACCTCCACACCCTCACATAGATCTGCCTGCATATTCACCCTACCTGGAAGATAAGCTTCCTTCAGTTAAAGCACATTCTCACTGCTCACTGAAGGACCTGGTATTCAATCTCAGCCGGAGTCCAGCAAGGAGCCCCTTTGTCCTCACCAAGATGATATGAAGGTGAAGCTGGAGGGCAATGTGAATGAGGGCTCTCTGACTTGCTGTCAGTTCCCGCCACTTGAAAGACTTGAGGGCATCCTTCTGGGACCATTTTACATGCATTGTTCATACACAAAAGGTAATCCCTGACTCCAAGTTGCTTGCATCACTGTTAGAATCTTAAGAGCGGGTCTTAGGTGGAGGCCCACATGGAGAACAAGAAAGAATTGTCATCCTTTCTTGGTTTGTGGAGTTCTATTTGTGAGGAATCAGGAGTAAGACGAGGGCACAGGGTTGTCATGGTGGTTTCTAATGACTTTTATTGAAGATAGAAATAAGGGGGTTTGGGTGAAATCCTATCTCGCCCTAATGCTATGACGGATTTCGCTGCATCAACAAAACTAACTAATGAAAAATATCTGTGTCTGAATGTCCAAAGTAAAGTTCTCCGTCCATCCTGTGTCCAAATCCTATCCTGACTCTCACATGCTAAAACTCAATATACAGTGAAGTGGAAAATGTCTCTCAGCTGTGACTTGCAGCTCCCTTTTCAAAGTTGCAATATGAATTGCCAAAGAAAAAGGTGTTGAAAACAAACTAATTCCACACATTTCCATACAGGGAGATTTCCCCTCCCCTGAATTTTATTCTACTTTTGCAAAGTTAACAGTCTCAAGGGGTATGGGCTTACCCTTGAGTTCAACAGCTTTTCACAGATCACACTTTAAAGGTGCTGTCTCCATTGCCCTGGATTTGACAGTCCCCAAAAATGTTCATCAACCTCAGAGAGAGTGCCAGTTCTTCCTTTGCCACTATGGCACACTTAATTTATTATACTCTTCACTGGACTAGAGCAACACACGTGGGTGCAAGTCCCAGTCTCACAACTTGCCTGGTATACTCTCCTGCCAGGCCTTTCTTTTATTGAACTTAGTACAATTGGGTGCGGGTCCCAGACTCGCAAAATACCTAGTATACCCACCTGCCAGGGATTTCTCTTAATATTTATTATTATTTGAGCGCTGGTCCTAGACTCGCAAACTGCCTGTTATACTCTCCTGCCGGGGCTTTCTCCTTCAATTTACATTTATTAGGGTGTGGGTCTAAGACTCGCTGAACAGCTTTGCCTTTCCTAGGTTCACTCCCCTGCCAAGTAGGCAACAGTCTCTCATTCACTTTTTGGTCCCAGACCCTCTTAATCCACCTTTTAAGTTTTTCCACAAGCTACCCCGGACCTCCAACACTCACTGGAAAACTCGGGTACATGCTCTCTCTCATTCATGCCTGGTACCAGCGTTTCCCCAGCTCCTGAGTTGCTCTGCAAGGCTCTGGCAGCTCTCCGACAAACAGCGGGTTCTGCAACGGATATGCAGTTGTCTACCCAGCTCTGCGTCCTGTCTCACGGCCACCAAGTTTGCCTGGAGATACGTTTCTGCAGCAACTTCATTGGTCCTTCCAGCTCGGACCGTCCTCGGCTCTTCTTCACTTTGTGGCTTCCCTTCTGGCGTCTCTCTGCTCACCCAGTGCGGGTGTCCCTCCATTCCTACTCAGAGGATCGTTCTCTTCCTGTTGCACAGGTGAGTGGGTTTTAAACTCTTGCGCGGCCCAGCTGTATCCATTGAGGAGTTTGACAGCTCTGTGAAAACTGGACAGCTCAGCTTGGCTCCTCTGAGCAATATTCTTTGTACCAGTATTCACAGATAATTTCAATTGAGGACATGCAAGAATCGCATTATTATTCACTGCTGGATGTTCTTATGCGACATTACAGTAGGCCATGGAGGGTTGAGGAATTGTGGGAGGGTAGTCGGATACCATGTATCATCTGGCGAGCCCCTTCCACTCCAATGAGGGTCGTCTCCCCTCATGTGGTAATCCCTCATATAGCCACCCCCAGGGTCAGGATCAGGTAGCTTCTGCCATTCCCTGGCCACATAGGGTGAGACATTCCCTGGGAAAGGAGTGATAACATTGCCAATTCATCACATATTGCAAATGTATACAGAACAGATGAAGCACAAGAAATGAGAAAAACTCACCAGAAAGAACTTTCAGTTTGTGTGGTCTTCAAATGGTGAATTGGAATTTGAGAAAATTCGGAGACAGGTTGCCAGAGACCCAGTTCTAACTCAATTTCATGAGCAGAAGAAGAGAATACTTTTGACAGATGCTAGTGATACAGGATTGGCGGTGTATTGACCCAGTACGATAGAAATCAAGAGAACACAATGGCATTTTCTTCGAGAGTACTTGCAGGTCATCAGGAGCAAAACCCAGTTATTGAATAGCGCAATCAACAACTTCAAGAAATACTTATGAGTAAGAATTTTTAAAGTGTGATTGAAACACAGACCATTGGCTTCCACCTTTAGTCGGAAAAGAACAGATGAAGAGTACAGAACAATTGTTCAGGGAATCATGGTATTGAAGGGTCTGGACTTTGAGATAGAACATGTGTTGCAGAACATGTGTTGCAAAGAGAGTGACGCACTGTAGAAATATTCTGTGGATGGAGATGCTGGAGAGAAAAATAAGTCCAAGTATGTTGTGGGAGAGGTGATAAAAGGTGTTTCTGGTTGATTGTTGCATGGAGGAAGAAAGCTGGCTTTAGTTTTGGGAAGAAGATGGGATCTATACAAAGGTGAAAGGATTCATGCTGCAGGGGTGGCTTGAAGAAGAGGTAGCAATGGAGGTTAGGCCATTTAGGAGGTTTAGGAAGGATCTAGGTGTTTTCGATGATAGGCTTTATAGGGGTCATAGATTAGTTGCCACAGAGGGAATGAGCTTCGGTGTGAAGGGCATCTAGTTGTGGCCAAGCCTAAAGCATAATAAGGGAGGACTTCTGGTTGCCTGGGATAGAAAGACACATACAGGATGCAATACAAGGGTGTTCAAGTTGCTCCAAGAGTGACATGGTACTGGTCACATGCTTCCATCGCAACAAAAGTATCAATTGTTCTCTCAAGACCATGGAAGGAGCTGGCAATGGATCTTTTGGTGCTGTGCAACTTTGAGGTGGCATGTGCTTTGTACCTGGTTGTGTTGATTGACACATTTATTAAATGGCCTGAAGAGGGGCTGTTGAGGGTCACAACATCAAAGGAAATCATATTGCTTTTTGAGTCAGGGTTTTGTAGGCAAGGGGTGCCCAAGAGAATCATATCGGAAAATGGGCCACAGCTTGTGTCCAGGGAGATGGAGGAAAGTATTTTTAAGCTGGGGATTCAGCATACGGCCACCTCATTATACCAACCCCAGCTGAACAGATGTGCTGACAGATTTAGTAGTACCTTGATGGATGTGATTTGCAGGGAAGCCGTTTGATTTGTTCAAAGGGTTCTTGGCAAGGGACACTCAAAGGTTGGCGCCTCATTCCAACAAACAGAGGTCCTCATTTGAAATGAGTGTGCAAAAGCCCAATAGTTATGCACACTCTACATGGGTAGGGCTGCTGTGAAAAGATTAGATGGAGGAGCAGTGTCAGCGAGGAACAGGGCAAGCAAAAAGAGAGACAAACAACGATTTGAAAAAATTAACTCTGTGACGGAGAGGTAATTTCCTCCTGGAAGTGAGATCAAGTTTCACCCACCTCGAATGGTACGCAAGGTGAATTCTTTTTTTAAAAGAGAATGCTTTTTGAGGAGGTTCTGGTTGTGCATTGGGCATTTGTGTGATGAGCTCTTCGCTCATCCGCCTCCTACTCCCTCAGGGTCATTCGCTTCTCCATGCAACGAGTTGGTGGTAGATCTCTTTCTTCGGCTGGGACCTCCCTCTGGAACAGCCTCCCTGCCTCCCTGAAACTTGAGGAGAATCATCTCCGGTTCCGGAAGCACCTCAAAACCTTTCTCTTTGCTTCTGCTATTTCTCCTCCTCTCCCCTGCTGACTTCCTGGCTGAAACCGAAACTGCACTGGTTACCTGACCACCCTCTGATCTCGGGCCCAGGTCCACTGCCCGCCATCGCACACCTACACTGCCTTCCTGGCAACCCCCGCACTCGGAGACTGTTTTCTGTATCCCTACAGTGCCACTACCAGCACTTGACACATGTTGTCTGCACTTGCCACCTGATGGCCGTACTTCTACTTATTGTTATTTTTTTATCCCATGTACTGCACTGTCCCCTCCCCTTTGCCCCCATACTCTCCTCCTTCCCCCTTCCAATGCACTTGCGTGATCTGAATGACACCTGGCCTAGTAGGATCGCTGTCTGTCTTCCCTCTGTTCCCCCTCCCTTGCCTCATCGCGCCTTGAAACACTTGTGTATAGGCGCGTTATAAATGCCAAATCATATCATAACAAGTGAAGAGTGTTCCGATGTCCAGACGGGTGTGCCAGGTAAGACTAAGAGCCTCATTATATGTTGGCTTGTCTGGAAATAAACTGCTGGTAATAACATGTACCAGCACTTTTCCGGACCGGAAGTGTATCCACCACCCTACCGGCAAAAGACCGCTGGTATTACCGGCCCAGAAATACCGGTTCCAATAATACAGGTAACTCCCCCTATGAAGTCCTATGGGACTCCACCGAATGGGGATTTACCAGTGTTTCCGCCACTTGGAATCTGCCGGTAATTCCGTCCGACCAAATGGTAGAAACAGTAGTACAGTTTGACGGTATCCCGCCATACCGGCAAATTTAAAATGATGCCCTAAGACTAATACATACTGTGTTGTACACTATTGGTGTGAGAGTGAGTGTGTGCGTGTGTGTTAGTATTTGTGCCTGAAGGGAAGAAGGTGTTTTGTGGGCTCGTGTTGATCAATGCGTTAGGCTGGACATGTGTGCATGTGGTGTCTGGCAAGAGGGGCATACAGACACCGCCGAAGGTAAGCAAACAACAGATCAAGAGTCCCTACGTGGCTGTGCACCACATGCCATCCTCAGCTCCCCAGGTAAGGAATTCCCCCGGTGCGGCTTCTCTAAGCCACATGGAACAAAGGACAACATCCCACCAAAGAGAGACTGGATTTACCTTAGGGGCGGCCAGGCCAGAGTCCCCCTAACATGAACTTGAACACTGTACACAAACTGCCATTGTTGTTCCATGGCTGCCCCGAGGCAGAGAAAGGGGACGGGGCATAATGCACTATAAGTAGGCTTTGTTCTATGGAACACCCCCTGGGTGGTGAAGACAGGGCTAGTTTGGCCAGGGTCAGTGGATCGACTAAAGAATAGGGAGGGGGTTAAAAGAGACCCCAGTAAGCAGGGAGGTTGTTTGGTTAAGTACAGAAGAGGAAGTGGCAGACCAAGAGACCAGTAGGTAGAAGGAGAGTGGAGTGTAAGTGCTAGTGCCATTTCAATATGAGTGTGCATGAAAGAGCAGCAAGTGTGTTTAGAAGAAGTGTAGGGCATGAATGTAAAGTGCTTGTATGAGTGAAAAGAAGGGTGTTTGAGTAGGAGGTGGGGTGGAGTAGTAGTGTGGAGGAGAGCAGTGGAGGCTCCTGTAAGGAAGACCAAGGCAGCAAGATGGGTTCAACAAGTTTATTATCGTGAGCCCGCACAAAGGGTCCCCACTCGCATCCAGCCGCCAGCTCCCTTCTCATAACCGCCTCTGCTGTCACGCGACGCCCCACGTTCAAACCACAACAAGGGTCGCGTGACAGTACGAGGCACTTTCACAGATAGCAAATCCCCACATATCTCCCCCTTGGAAACAATAAAACTCACAATACAACTAAGTTAAAAATATGTGTTAACCATAACTTATAACAACCAACTAGATAGATTGACAAGAACAAAGAGAAAAACAAAATGCAAAGTCTTCTGCACATGTGTGAAAACAACCTGAATAACAAGATTGTCTGTATTAGAATCTTTTACAATTTCTTAATACACATAGTCATTCAACCATACTGGCTTTGACCTTGCCCTCTGTGAACTGACCACTGAGTCACCATCTCCTGTACTCCTCTTAGTAACATCTCTTTTCTCCTCCAACACGTTACCCTTCTCTTTGTTTTCATTCAAATCACATGCTCTTGCAATCCTCCCTTTTGACCACACGTCTTCTCCTTCCAAAATCACAACACTGTCCTTCACTGCACATATCTTCTTCGGACCCAAGAACGTACTTTCTACACACTTATTCACCAACCTTGGATTCTTTACATATATCATCTCTCCAACCTTCCAGTCTGTAGCTTTCACTCTTTCTCTGGCATCAAACCACTCTTTATTCTTCTCCTGGCTCACTGATATGAGTTTCATAATCTGATCCCTATCAACACTAACAACTCTGGCCATCCCTAGCCATCCTGGACAAAGCCTTGTCCCCGGCTCTCTGCCTTTCATGGAAACAAAAGGAGAAATCCCTGTCACCGAATGTGGTGTAGTTATGTAATTCCAAGTCAATAGATTTAAGACTTCCCTCCACGGCTGATTCATCCTCATGGCCATTTGCAAACCACTTGAGGAGAATCATCTCCGGTTCCGGAAGCACCTCAAAACCTTTCTCTTTGCTTCTGCTATTTCTCCTCCTCTCCCCTGCTGACTTCCTGGCTGAAACCGAAACTGCACTGGTTACCTGACCACCCTCTGATCTCGGGCCCAGGTCCACTGCCCGCCATCGCACACCTACACTGCCTTCCTGGCAACCCCCGCACTCGGAGACTGTTTTCTGTATCCCTACAGTCCCACTACCAGCACTTGACACATGTTGTCTGCACTTGCCACCTGATGGCCGTACTTCTACTTATTGTTATTTTTTTATCCCATGTACTGCACTGTCCCCTCCCCATTGCCCCCACACTCTCCTCCTTCCCCCTTCCCATGCACTTGCGTGATCTGAATGACACCTGGCCTAGTAGGATCGCTGTCTGTCTTCCCTCTGTTCCCCCTCCCTTGCCTCATCGCGCCTTGAAACACTTGTGTATAGGCGCGTTATAAATGCCATATCATATCATAACAAGTGAAGAGTGTTCCGATGTCCAGACGGGTGTGCCAGGTAAGACTAAGAGCCTCATTATATGTTGGCTTGTCTGGAAATAAACTGCTGGTAATAACATGTACCAGCACTTTTCCGGACCGGAAGTGTATCCACCACCCTACCGGCAAAAAAACGCTGGTATTACCGGCCCAGAAATACTGGTTCCAATAATACAGGTAACTCCCCCTATGAAGTCCTATGGGACTCCACCGAATGGGTATTTACCAGTGTTTCCGCCACTTGGAATCTGCCGGTAATTCCGTCCGACCAAATGGTAGAAACAGTAGTACAGTTTGACGGTATCCCGCCATACCGGCAAATTTAAAATGATGCCCTAAGACTAATACATACTGTGTTGTACACTATTGGTGTGAGAGTGAGTGTGTGCGTGTGTGTTAGTATTTGTGCCTGAAGGGAAGAAGGTGTTTTGTGGGCTCGTGTTGATCAATGCGTTAGGCTGAACATGTGTGCATGTGGTGTCTGGCAAGAGGGGCATACAGACACCGCCGAAGGTAAGCAAACAACAGATCAAGAGTCCCTACGTGGCTGTGCACCACATGCCATCCTCAGCCCCCCAGGTAAGGAAACCGGTGCGGCTTCTCTAAGCCACATGGAACAAAGGACAACATCCCACCAAAGAGAGACTGGATTTACCTTAGGGGCGGCCAGGCCAGAGTCCCCCTAACATGAACTTGAACACTGTACACAAACTGCCATTGTTGTTCCATGGCTGCCCCGAGGCAGAGAAAGGGGACGGGGCATAATGCACTATAAGTAGGCTTTGTTCTATGGAACACCCCCTGGGTGGTGAAGACAGGGCTAGTTTGGCCAGGGTCAGTGGATCGACTAAAGAATAGGGAGGGGGTTAAAAGAGACCCCAGTAAGCAGGGAGATTGTTTGGGTAAGTACAGAAGAGGAAGTGGCAGACCAAGAGACCAGTAGGTAGAAGGAGAGTGGAGTGTAAGTGCTAGTGCCATTTCAATATGAGTGTGCATGAAAGAGCAGCAAGTGTGTTTAGAAGAAGTGTAGGGCATGAATGTAAAGTGCTTGTATGAGTGAAAAGAAGGGTGTTTGAGTAGGAGGTGGGGTGGAGTAGTAGTGTGGAGGAGAGCAGTGGAGGCTCCTGTAAGGAAGACCAAGGCAGCAAGATGGGTTCAACAAGTTTATTATCGTGAGCCCGCACAAAGGGTCCCCACTCGCATCCAGCCGCCAGCTCCCTTCTCATAACCGCCTCTGCTGTCACGCGACGCCCCACGTTCAAACCACAACAAGGGTCGCGTGACAGTACGAGGCACTTTCACAGATAGCAAATCCCCACATATCTCCCCCCTTGGAAACAATAAAACTTACAATACAACTAAGTTAAAAATATATGTTAACCATAACTTATAACAACCAACTAGATAGATTGACAAGAACAAAGAGAAAAACAAAATGCAAAGTCTTCTGCACATGTGTGAAAACAACCTGAATAACAAGATTGTCTGTATTAGAATCTTTTACAATTTCTTAATACACATAGTCATTCAACCATACTGGCTTTGACCTTGTCCTCTGTGAACTGACCACTGAGTCACCATCTCCTGTACTGCTCTTAGTAACATCTCTTTTCTCCTCCAACACGTTACCCTTCTCTTTGTTTTCATTCAAATCACATGCTCTTGCAATCCTCCCTTTTGACCACACTTCTCCTCCTTCCAAAATCACACCACTGTCCTTCACTGCACATATCTTCTTCGGACCCAAGAACGTACTTTCTACACACGTATTCACCAACCTTGGATTCTTTACATATATCATCTCTCCAACCTTCCAGTCTGTAGCTTTCACTCTTTCTCTGGCATCAAACCACTCTTTATTCTTCTCCTGGCTCACTGATATGAGTTTCATAATCTGATCCCTATCAACACTAACAACTCTGGCCATCCCTAGCCATCCTGGACAAAGCCTTGTCCCCGGCTCTCTGCCTTTCGTGGAAACAAAAGGAGAAACCCCTGTCACCAAATGTGGTGTAGTTATGTAATTCCAAGTCAATAGATTTAAGACTTCCCTCCACGGCTGATCCATCCTCATGGCCATTTGCAAACCACCTTTAAGATATCTATTGACTATTTCTACAAGGCCATTGGCCCTGGGGTGGTACAACACTGTTCTAATATGTCTTATTCCATAGCTGCTCAGAAACTTTCTCATAGCCTCCGAAACAAACTGTACCCCATTATCAGATACTAATTCTGTGGGTACTCCTTCTCTAAGGAACACTTTCTCCAGGAATGCAATTTAATCTTTAGCCGTCACTTCCTTAACAGTGTCCCATTCGATTCATTTCGAATGATAATCTACTAGTATAAAAAGAAATCTTAAACCACCTCCTAAACCTGAAATGGGACCCATGATGTCCACTGCCAGCTTGGACCATGGCTGATCCGGTACAACAATAGGAACCAAAGGAGACTCTCTTACTATTCTGCTCTTATCACTACATTGACAATCCACACAATCATTTACCCATCTTTCGGCCATTTTATCAATGCCAGGCCACCAATAGTTCTGCCTTAATTTTCTCTTCATGGCCCCTTCCCCTGGGTGTCCCTGATGTGCAAGCTCCACCAAACTCCTTCTAAGACTCTCAGGAGGAACCACACTCCGTCCCCTCCTTAATCTACTTTTGAAAATGTTCAAGTCTTCCTTTATCTCCCACCAGACATCAAACTTTCTATCTCAACTCTTCTTAGTAGGCCATCCTCCCACTGTCCACTCTTTGATCAACTTAAGTTTGTCATCGGAATCTTCTTCTTTTATCCACCTTTCCTGACCAACAGCATTTACCACTTCTGCTACTACCTCTGCAACCACCGATTCACTCACATCCATATCCATTAAATCTTCCTTCCCCTCCACAGGAAGCCTGGAAAGGCAGTCCGCTACCACATTTCTTTTTCCCAGAAGATAGCTTACTTCAAAATTGTAACCTTGAAGCCCCAGACCCCACCTATTTATCCTAGGTGAACCTAAGGCCCACCTTCCACTTTCAAACAACTGGACCGTAGGTTTATGATCCGACCTGATAATGAACCGCCTCCCCCACAAAAAATATTTAAAATGAATAATGGCCCAGTACATCGCCAACGTCTCTCTCTCAATCACTGAGTATTTGCATTCTGCTCCCCTCAGCGCCCTTGATGCAAACGCAATTGCCCTTTCAGTGTTGTCCTTATCGTATTGCACTAGAGTTGCTCCCATCCCCAACACACTTGCATCCACCACCAACACAGTTTTATCTTTGGAATCAAACCTCCCAATCGAAGGCGCATCACTTACAGCTTCCTTAATGCTCTCAAAGGCCTCAGTACACTCCAGAGACCATGCAAACTTCGAACCCTTTTTGAGTAGCATTCTTAAGGGAGTGCACACCATAGCAAAGTCTTTCACAAATCTATGATAGTACTCTGCTAGCCCTAAAAAAGACCTCACTTGGTCTTTGCTTGCCGGTGTAGGCGCTTTCTTAACTGCTTCCACTAGACATTTCTTTGGCTTCACCCCTTGCTCATCAATCTCATGCCCAAATACTCTACACGGTCAACTGCAATTTTACATTTGTTTCTTTTCACTGTCAACCCAGCTTCAGACAATCTACTCAATACTTGAGTCAGAATATCATCATTTTCATCTTTAGAGCCAGCATACACCAACAAGTCATCTTGGAACACCACTACATTCTTTACACCTTCCATTAAAGTGTCCATCACCCTGTGAAATACTGCTGCCGCCGAGGCAAGCCCGAACGGCATTCTGCAATACTTGAAAGTTCCAAATAGTGGTACAAACGTCGTCAAATGCTGACATTCCTCCTTCAGGGGAATCTGGAGATACGCTTGAGAAAGATCAATTACTGAAAATACTTTGGCATCTCTGAGAGTCGATAGCTTATCACCAATTATTGGCAGAGTGGCAGAGGGTGCCTGTCTATCAAAATGTTTCTATTTACGTCCCTCAAGTCAACGCAAAGTCTTATGTCCCCATTCGACTTTGCTGCCACCACCACCGGTGATAACCACTCTGAACTTTCACTCTCCTCTATGATGCCTCTCTATAAGAGTGTATCTACTTCTCTCTTCAATTTCTCCCTCAGATCCTGCGCTTTCGGCCTCACTTTGTGTACCTTTGGAACAGCTCCTGCCTTCAAATGTATTTCATGCTCAAACCCTTTTAGCATTCCTAACTCTTTTTGAAACACTTTGGGAAACTCCTTTTCCCATTTGTCCTTAATCTCTGCAATGATGACAGGCTCTTCAGCGCTCGCCAGAATTCTAATTCCCAACTTCCTCTGTTCGCCCCATCCTACTAAAGACAAACCTTGTTGTGTCACATACACTTCCGACTCACAACTTCTCCCTTTGTATTTTATGGCCACTGGAAACTTTCCCAAAACCTCAATCCTCACATTACCATAGGCATATGGTTCTATCTTGTGTTCCTGCAGATCACTCACGTCTCCCTTCAGGCAGTCTTCATACGTTCTTCTTGACATCAGGGTCCATGGTGAACAACTGTCCACTTTCATAATTACAACTTTACCATTGACCAAGAACACATCTGTCGGTGCATTTGCTTTATTGGAAACTTCTGCCACTTCCAACACATGTTTTGCTTGGGTACTTTGCACCACTGCCAAATTCTCCTCCTGTTCCGGCATCCTTCCATTTGACTCAATGTTTTGTACTAGGTTGGACTCCCGACATACTCTTGCAAAATGTCCCCTCTTTTTGCACTGGAGGCACAAAACATTCCTCGCAGGACAAAATGCACTAGTGGAAATGTGTCTCTTGCTGCCACACTTGTAGCACTTAATCTCCTTGTTAGTATTTGTTTTTCTAAACCCTCTCACAGCCGCTACTTCTCCTTCTTGCTTGTCAACTTTCATTGTAGACATATATTTGTGTGTCTGCTCCATGCCTCTGGCAGTTTCTAAAGCTACATGCAACAATACATCCTTAGATAACAGCCTTTCCTGTATCTTCAGATTATTAGTACAACGGACTAATTGATCTCGTATGAGGTAGTCCGTCAACGGGCCAAACTCACATGTGTGGCTGAGAGACCTCAAAGCTGCAATAACATTTTCCACTGGTTCTTGCGCATCCTGCACTCTCTGGAAAAACTTGTGTCCCTCAAATGTAACGTTCTTCTTTACCACAAAGTGAATCTCTAATTTCCTCTCCACCACAGTATATTGGTCCAACTCTCCTTGGCCTTCTTGTGGAGGTTCTGGCAGGCCGTCGTAAACACTACGACCCTCTGTCCCCAAATTGTGAAGAAGAATTGCCTCTTTTCTCGCCAGAGCGAACTTCTCCCCACCTATAGCAATCAAATAGGTGTCAAACAGCCTCTTCCACCTGTCCCATCTTATGGGTGGAGTACCTGGCTCAGAGAGGAATGGTGGAGGCGGGGACATACTTGCTGCCGCCATATCTATATGAAGTAGCTTTCCTCCTGACTACAACTCTGATCCACCTGTGGCACCCTCTTGAAAGATTGGCAAATTGCACACTGAACCACTGTACCACTGAAATCCTAGTTGGTTGTATGCATTATTTACCTTTAATTAGTGTCTTTAGAAAAAAAAAGTTGCTTTGCGCCTTCTCATTTTTGCTACACAGGTATCGGTTCGTATTGCCTACTTCAAAGAAGAAACTATGGCTGCATCAGCAACATCAAATTGAGTGGACCGCCCCCTTGGCACGCCCCTTCACCTCCCCCTCTACTCCTCACCTCTCTACTTTTGTCCAATGGAGTTCAGGGGGAGGGCGGGACCAAGTCGCACCGTTTCCGGGCCGTATGTGTGTAATCGTCTTATGCGCTCAGCCTGGCTCAGCCTTGCCTGGGGAGACTGTCCCCCTGCAGCGCCGCCGCTCCGCACACCTCACCGGGTTTCAGAGCCGGAGAGGGCTGTGAGAGGGAGGGACACCTGCGGTGCTGCGGCAGCTGCCCTTGATACTACAGCTGATCACTCTTGGATCGCAGAGCGCGGCTCCTCTTCTCCGTGACGGGCTCACTGCTCTTCTCTCGTCGCCACTGTAAGGAAGACCTAGGCAGCAAGGTGGGTTCAACAAGTTTATTATCGTGAGCCCGCAAGAAGGGTCCCCACTCGCATCCAGCCGCCAGCTCCCTTCTCATAACCGCCTCTGCTGTCACGCGACACCCCACGTTCAAACCACAACAAGGGTCGCGTGACAGCACGAGGCACTTTCACAGATAGCAAATCCCCACAGCTCCCCCATAGGGGGCACTACGGCGGCACCCACCCCCACACCACCCCGACATTTTCAGAACCCTCCAAGATCAGCAAATAAAAAAAAGCAGCAAAACAAGTTTACAAAAATGCATTTGCATTATGGAGCGTGGGATTTTAACTCGCTCCATTATAATGCAAATGTATTTGCATTTGCAAAGAATCTACAACATTTAAATTATTTGCAAATGCAAAGACTGGTGGTTTCCCTTATTTAATGTAATTCGGAATTTGTATTGCGCTTTTATCCCATTGGTATGGTCTTATGCCATACACAGCACTTTAAGTGGGTGACCCATGTAGAGCTCTGTGAAAAACATTGGGAGAGCATGGGTGATGTCAGCCATTCAAGATTCTCAGAGGGCATAGTTAGAGACAGCCCTGGAGGAAATGTGAATGGCTCTTCACCCCGTCCTTTGCCTATCTGTCTCAGGCCGGGGGCGGGGTCAGAATGCTGACCCTGCCCTCTTCCTGATAGAAGAATAGGCAGGAAGAGGGTAAAGGATGTCTCCTAACCCTGGCTGACCCTCTTCCTCCAATGTGATGACATCAGAGAAGATCTTTGCAGCATTCCCCTTAAGTAAGTGTTCAAAATAAAAAAAAGGTGTGTCTGTATGTGTGTGAGAGGGGGAGAGATTGTATTTTTTATTTGTGCATGACAGTATTTACGTGAATTAAGTGCTTTGGGGAGTGCTGTGTGTATTATTGATGATGAGAGGCTATATGGGTGTGTGGCCGCTTGTGTGGATGCTGTGTATGTGTGTATGAAGGCCTGATTGAGAGCTCTGTGTAAAATAAGAAAAGTGTCATTCCGTGATGGAAAGACACTTTAATTATTTTACACAGGGCTTGCAATCAGTCCCGGAATGTGTTTCTGTGTAAGTGTTCTGGTGGGCGGCGTGCATGATTGAAAGACGCTGCATGATTGTGTGACTGCTTGTGTGCATGTGTCTATATGAATGTGTGTGAATGCGCATGCATGAGTAAAGTGTTCTGCTGGGTGTCACGCAAAAGAATCATTCACACGGAGCCTGGCAGCACACTTAGGTAGATGCACATATTCATATATACATGCTGGGTGAAGGCCTGCTTACAGGCCGTGTCAGGGAAGAGAGGAGTTCACCCAAAACATTTCCTGGTGCTTGAGCAAGTGTGTACAGACCTCCTCCCATACCCACCTTACCTATGATAAAGTCGAACACTGATGGGGGAAAACCGCAGCGGGAGGCATCAGAGGGAAGTCACCTTGCAGCAGCAATTCACACTGCATTGCAGCACACAGCCAGCTGCGTAACACCGGCCACGTGAGAGAGGGGTGCTGCAATGTCTCCAGGGATCTACATGCCATTCAGAAAAGGAAGCCTTATTAATGAGGCTCCCACCAGCTTAAAAGAGACATTAAGATTGAAAGCCCATCGGAAGGCCTTATAACATAGGGACTTCCAGTTCCTCAGAAACTCTTTCACTTTCTTTGCCAGAGATGCTTCCATTAAAGGGGGCGAGGCTTACAAGCCCTTTTTGAAGCCTCCCTAAGCACTCTCCTGCCACACCCCCTTGAGCAAGGTAAGTGATTGGAAAGGGTGAGTAGCCTTTCCTGGGAGGGTGTAGGGTATTTAAGGAGGTGTGTGTCTGTGTAGGTGTGGGTTAGATGGGTGAGGACAGGAGACGGAGGACGACGTCCAAGAGACCAGAGGAGGCGAAAGCGACTGGAGTGCTGAGGCTATTGGTAAGGAGGAGGTCTGTGGAGTGTTTGTGTGAGAGAGAGGAGAGTGTGAGTTGTAGAGGTAGAGTAGGAGTAGCGGCGGAGTGGGATAGTAGTAGGAGCGGAGGTAGAAGTAGTAGTTGTTGGGAGTAAAGGTAGTAGCTGGTGGGAGTAGCGAGCAAAGTTCATTAGTTGTAGAGTGGGAGTTAGTAGTAGAAGGGTGAGCAGGGCACCATATCCCTGGAGGTTCCTGTGTCGCAAGTCTCTCCCCTTCTCATCTGTTTTTCCTGTTGGCTTGCGACCTTCTCTCGTGACTTCTTCCGCACAGTCTGGGATTTGTATAGAGCTGTGCGCGTGTTTTCGGATTCCAGCATGCTTCGTTCAGACTGTCCAGGATGGTGGAACCAGGAAGGAACAATGTCCGCGCACTGAGGCACGGAAGCCATGACTCGAGCGCAGTAAAAATCCAGGAATTTGGGTAAGTTTAGAGGAAGTAAGGAAAGAAGGAGGAATCAAGGAACCGGGGAAAGGGGAAATTCAGGAGAATAGCCCCGAACGAACTCTGGCAGCACACGTCCAGCTACGGCAAACAGCAGCATTGAGATGCGCAGCGCCGCGGGGTGTGTCTGTTTAATAGTGTGTGAAGCACGGAACGTAAAGGCTGGAAAGCTACGTTTCATATACGACGGCCATGTTGGGAGGGTTACTGCATTCAGAGCTCTATGGGTCAGGGACCAGGAGGCCCAAAAGGGATGCAGGCGATGGTTCATGACACCCTGAGGGTTGAACAGGGTCTAGTAGAGGGTGAGAGTGTACACCATATCCGCGGGTTCTGCAACAATGAGAGCGGTGTGCAGGGCACCATATCCCTGAGTGGCCCTCATTACGACCCTGGCGGAAATCGCGGTGCTAAATGCACCGCGGAGCACGGCGGAAAGCTGCCGATAGCGCCATGGAGGTTGGCGGATTTTCCGCCCCATGCCGACCTTGGCGGGGCGGTAAATCCCCATTCCCCATTTTACCCTTCCCCATTCCCATTTTTGCCCCATAGGGTATAATGGGAGTGGGGAAGGCGTTAATTACGCCACCGTAAAATACGGTGGCGTAATTAACATCAAGGTCCCGTAGCGCCATGGATTTCTCCGCCCGGAAAAACCAGGCGGAAAACGTTCCATGGCGCTACGGGAACTCGTAGTAGGGCGGACGGGTCCGCCGCGAATAACGCTGGCGTAAACCCACTCCGCCAGGGTCGTAATGAGGCCCAGTGTCTTGGAGAAGTAAAGGTAGGAGAGAGGTAGTGGTAGTGGTGAAATAGGAACAGTAATAGAGCAGGAAGAGCGACAGTGAGTGGGAGAGTATGATGGGCTATTGGCATTAAGGGAGATATAAATTATAACAAGGGGAATAGCAAGAGGTGGGGAAGTAGACTGAGAGGAAGGAGGGAAAAGAAAACAACAGAGGTAGAGGGACAGTTGGAGGTACAAGTGGGAGTAAGAATAGGAGTGGGAAAGGAAGTAAGATCGAATGGTGGAGGTGGAAAGGCAGAGTGAGAGATTGGAGGGATAGTAATGTGGTGGGAGGGGAATAGATTAGGGGATCTGTACAGGAAATAGTCAAGTGTTAAAGGTTGTGAAAGGAGTGTGTGTGAAGCTGGATGAAAGAAGGCACCATTCCCTATTCCCGGAGTGACTAAAAAATGATAGGAGAGGGAAAGTTAGAGGTTCCCTAGCGAGACAGGTAGCCAGCGTCTTAGGGAAAACACCTATTTATTTATTTGCATTTGTAAAGCGCGCTACAGCCCCAGGGCATTGAGGCGCTGTTGCAAGAATATGTCCTAGTTACAAGAATATAGGCTTAGCTTGTGGTTACAGGGAGTGAAGGCCTAGCTTAGAACAGTCATGCATGTACATAAGAGTTGGTTACACAAACAGTTCCTATGGTGCATTTATACAAACAAAAGCGTTTGACTGCGTTCCTAAATGCTGTGTGCGAATCCATGTTTCTCATGTGCGGAGTGAGGGTATTCCAGTTGTATGCTGCAATGATCGGAAAGCTGGCTCCTCCTGCCCGAGCCAGGAGGGTCTTAGGGATGGTGATCCTATTTAAGTAGGCAGTTCTGGTGGGTCTGTCTGAGGAGGATTTGGAAAACCGTTGTGTATAGTCATAGTTAGTAGAACAGATAGGTGTTACCGATCGGTAGTGACTAACAACCCAGTAGGAACGTCTGGACGGGGAGGTGGGTCCCAGGCCCGGGGAAGTTGAGAGAGCAAAGGGACGGCCCTAGCGCCAACAATCCCCAGTCCCTTAGACCCTAAAGACTCAAGAACAGAAGCAGCCATTCTGACCATTAAGTTTTCAAATAAATACCCTTGGACTTTTCATAAGAGTCAGCGTGGTTATTTGTGGCGGGACGCGCCGTCACAATTCACATATTAATATATACATGTATACAGCTTCTCTCAATCATTCATTGATTAAGAGAAGCTGTGTAAATGTATATATGAACATGTCTATCTGTGTGAGTGAAGTGCTCTGGTGGCTGTCATGTGCATGATTGAGAGAGGCTGTATGGGTGCATGACTGCTTGTTTGCATGTGTATGTGTATGTGTGGGCTTGGGTTTGAAGGGCGCATTGGAGCTGGGCAATACCAAAACGACAAAACATATTCTTACTGACTGCGTGCACTGCAAGTAGCCAGCAAGAACATGTTTTCTTACCTTGGTATTGCCCTGCACCAAAGCCCACTCCGAGCCCACACACACACAGTTAAAATACACATGCACATAAGCAGTTACGCACCCATACAACTTTCTTTATCATTCACATGACACCTACTCAAACGCTTCACTCAAACAGATATACCCACTCATAAATCTGTGTGCGTGAAGTGTTCCAGTGGGTTTTGTGTGAATGATTGAGAGAGGCTGTATGGTTGCGTGACTGCTCGTGAATTTGAATGTGTGGGCTCTAGCTTGGAGGGGTTATTGGTGCAGCAGTAATAGCTCCTCCATAATGGCGCAAGCGGGTGCCGCAACCCCCCATTATGGAGGAGCCAGCCCAGTGTAGCTCAGTTGCACCTGTAGGGTGTACTGACCCACGTTTAAGCTACCCTGCTACAACATTTGGTGCTGTGGGCTTAGGAAATTCAAGATGGCGGAAAACCCACATGTGCGCCGAAATCCAGGAAAGCTGCGCAGTTGTGCGCACACCAAAATGGTTACCTAACTTGCCACCCACCAGGGTAAAGAAAGGTCTTTGTTAACAAAATGCACTTTTACTGATGTCAAAAAGTTGCTGAAATCGTGACTCATTGGACCACTTTAAAGATTCAACCCTTTTTGTGGGGTTCCACATAACCATCTTACTGTAAGGAGCCCCATCAAAACAATGTTAAGCAAGGATTTACTACCATGTAAGAACCATTCCTGTTTAGAATGCATTAATCCAAGAAAATCCCAAAAATGGGTGCAGTACCAGTACTCACCACTATCCAAAAGCCGGCGTTTTAAAACCACTCTGTGTGTTTCTGAAGGCAAGTCAAAATGCCTATTTCTAACAGTGCAACATGTGCAAAATATTTACTGAACACCAGCAGACATTGGCAGAATGGAGTTTTGTGTGCCTACAGAATCTGGGAAATGAAGATCATAAGACAAGGTTTATAACAAGACTGGCTGAGCTGTGGATTGCAGCAGTTTAAGTTGCACTGGATTTAAAGACACTAAAATCGAAAATGTTAAATTAAATGAGTGACCTATGCTTGGTGTCACATGCCTTTGTAACTGTTGAAATGTCATAGTTTTGCACTTAGAATCAGCATTCTAGCTGCATGTGTAAAATTGCAAGTTAAGTTAAAAAGCAACAAAAAAACCTGCCAGTTAGCTGAAGGTCTGGCTTAAGGAACTTGATTTTGCCTAGCAACTACCCATCAGGAGTGAAACTTGAGTCACCACTGTGTTCCCAGGCCAACCTTCCTTTTGCTGCCCAAGCTAAGGATATGCCATCTATCTGATAATTGAATTATCTGTGCTCTGCAAGAGAGTGAACAAAGCCCTCTTCACTCAGGCAAAGGTTTTTATTACCGCAGTCGTAAATTGTAGCTTCCTCTTGGCAGGAGCTGGGAGGAGCACTGCCTGTGAGAGCAAGCTGGCTTGGCAGAACTGGAAAGAACCAGAAATTCAACCTTGTGCTGAGGGTAAACCACACCCCTTTGGAGCCAGAACATAACTTTAAAAAGATGAATAACTCATAGAGCGGACATGTGAAAATTTTATAAATGATACCATAATTCTTGTGATTTTTCTGCCCACAGTTTAAGACGTGGTAGGAACCGGTGGTATGTTCAGGGGGGTTTTAGCGGAAAAGTGGATATTACTCTAAATGTGTGCATGTTAAAAATCTGAAACTTCATCAGTTAATGTCCCTACCCCCTGCACACATGTATGTAAAGTTGGGTCCATGTCGGAAATTGAAAAAGCAGTTAAAAAGTCAATTATGTACACTCTTTGAATGCAAGCTCCGAGAATGAGCAGATTTGGACATAGACATGGCTAAATTCAGCCACACCATGTATATGTAATTTCAAACAACTGTGTAACTCTGAAGTATGGATTTTGATCATATATATATTTGGGTGCACAGATGACAAGGGAGGTTGTTTCAAGAGATCATAAAATGACATCAATCTGACTCACAGTTCAGTTTGCCAATCAAGCCTGACCAATGACGAATGAGAGGGGCAAGTCTAGTGATGCAACACACACACCCATTCTCAAGAAACAGATAAAAGCAGAGAGTCAGGACACATAGAGACATCCAAATCCATCTGCAGCGGGACGCTCTGCCGGAAAAATCCATACTTACCTCCATCAACCTCCAGAAAGCCAAACTAGAGACTTCAATCTATCCAGAACTAGAGACCAGACCAGAGGGAGAAAGCAGTGCTGTACCCAGAGAGAAAGCAGTGCTGTGCCCAGAGAGAGACCCGAGCCCAGTCCAAAACCCTGACCAGATCCATGGCGAGGCCCATTTCACTCAAGAATATAGTGTGAGTACCTAGCAGAACTGTGTAGAACCAATCTCTTAGTTTAAATTCATCTAATTCAATCTATTTAACCTAAGTAGAACTGCCTCCTAGCTGTCACCTGTCATTCTAGCTGCAAAAATTTGTCACTTGTCATTTTGAAAAAGTGTGCGTTTAAAATTTACAAACCCAAAAACGACCTTCACTAATTTGCTCATATCTCAGCAACCGTTTGGGCTAGAGACTTGCAGTAACTTTCCTCTGATAGCTTAGAATCGTGGCTTTCCTAGGAACCTAGAACCGCATTCCTACCCCCTATAGTTTTACCGCAATCGCGGAACACGCATCCGCGAATTTTGCCGCGATTTGCAATTTCTTCACATGTAAAAAACTGCTGCTGCTGGCTTTCCATTTGCCAGAAATTCGTTTAACCTGCTAACTATCCCTGCCCCATTGCTAGTGTGAGCCTGGACTAATATTAACTAGATACCACTCACCCTGAACCTCTGAAAGGGAATTAAAAAGCATTTTAGCATATTTTTTAATTCATTGCCAGCACATATCAAAGCAATTTGGGCCTGTGTTTTCAAAACTCCTATCTGTTTTCTGTAAGCTTGCTGGGGTGAACTGAATCACATTTGATTGCATTTCTGAGAACTGTGTGCTTCCTTCCATTTCCTTGCCTTGCATCAAGGGGGGGAGGGGATTGCCAGAGAAAAGTGATTACATTGTTTTGTTGAAATCATATTGAGTATTTCTATACTGCATTTCATTCATTCAACCTTGCATCCATTTGAACTCTATAAAGCATTTTGTACCACCTTCTTCTTTTGTTCCTATTTACCAGTGTGCTACCTTATCCATTTCATGTCAACTCATTAGTGATTAAAGAAGTGTGCTAGTGCCAGATTCTCCGTTGTTAATATTTACCATATCAGATTAAGTGTGATATTCAATTATTAATTTATTAAAAAGTGTGATATATATTTTAATTTATCAAATAAACCTTTTAAACTTGCAAAGCAGAATTACTTCTTGGCTCAGTGGGGTCAGGGGGATTCCAAGAGAGGGGTGTTATACAAGGGTAGTCATCCAGAACGCATGAACTGGACCTAAAGATATATCAATAAGGGTTTTCATTCAGTATTCTAGACTAGGCGTTAACTTGGCTGTAGTGCTGAATTGAATCCTTTTACAAAGTGGGGGCTCGAGCCGAGACGTTGGGTTAGATTTACCATTTGTGCAGATTAATACAGTGTGCTAACTGACGGGATACATACATCCAGTCGGATCACCACGCTGCATTACGCTGTGAAGCATTCCTCAAAAGGGACACTCCAAGAAAAGTTCTGTTCTGCAAAAATAAAATACAAACTTCTGTAAGTCAGGACAGAGACCAATCTCTAGAATGACGACCTTAGTAGACATGAAAATAGCCAGAGAGCACCTCTTGCATAAGCTATTTGTGAGAGGTGAATGGACCGAACAGGGCCAGGATGTGTGGTTGCAGGCCATCACACAACAGGTCACTGAAACAGGGTCAGATATATATAGAGATCAGGGTCCCTTACATGTGGCCCTGAGTGAACTATATATGGCTCCTAAAGCCAAAGAGGAACACAATAAGATTGCCAGGATAGCAGCATACCTGTACCTATATATGGGAGACATGCAGGATAGATGTGCTGAAAGCCAAAATCTGGCAAATAGGCAACAGATGGCATTACAGAAGGCCCAATCTGATCTGGACTCTTCTGAGCAGAGGCTGCAGAGGAGCCAGGAGGCAGAAAATAATAGTAGGCAATATATCATTAAAATAAAAGAGGATATGGGCATCCTACAACAGGAAAAGACAGACCAGGATACCCGATTTCTGGCCCTGCAGAAGGAGCACCAAGACAGTTTGGACTCCTTACTGCAGAGCCAGAAAAAACTGGAGCAACAATTAGACTTTAACAGGGCATGCACGGAGCAGGTAGCCACCCTGCAAAGTCATCTAGATAGAGTGAAGGTAGAGAGCAACAAGCTGATCTTGAAAGACCTGGATACCCAGGCAGAGTTTGATGAGGAGCGCCAAAAAGCTGGTGCCTTCCAAAGGCAAAGGGACGACCTGGCGGCACAAATGCAGGCTCTTAGTCAGGAAAGAGACGCCTTAGGCCAGGAAGTCTGCCATTTAAAAAGAAAAATGGAAGAAAATCACCTGGCCCTCCAGGGGCTGGGAGATCTCCAAAAAGAAAACCAGAACTTGGTAGAGCACACCAGAAGGGTGGAAGATGCTCTAGCAAGAAAGGAGCAGGCCAATAGGGACATTGCCCAGGAGGTAAACCTCCTGCAGCAAAGACTGGCCCAGTTCTCCAGGACCAACCAGGAAGCACAGAGGGAGAATGAGGCCCTCTGTCAACACAATGATAGGCTCCAGCAACAGGTAGCGATGCAGGAGAAACTGATAGAGTCGAGTAAGGCCTTAACAGAGGAACTGAAGGCACAAATGCAGGCTCTTGCATTGCAACAGGGAGCAGGGGCGGATAGAGATGAGGTTCGCTGGGAAATGGAAACTCCGGAGCATAACCTCAGGAGCCCTAGTACCAGAGGCCCTCATACCTCTCAGTCCCTGGACTCTGCCACCCCCATGTCCCCTGGCGCACATGAGCACAGGGCCACAGGGATGGCAGATTACTATCCAGCTAAGAGTATGGGGCTCATAGGCCAGTACCACTCAGGAATGGAGGGGTGGGCATCCGGGTATGGGCACCCAAGTACAGTACAGTTCAATGGGGAACCCCGGGAGAGTAGGCCCATTAAGGGCATCCTGAAAACCTCTGCCCAGTTAGGTCAGTGGAGGGGGTACCCATCAAATCCTGGCAGCAAGGAGGAATCTGAAGACTCCTCTGAACTGCGCAGGACACAGGAGACCAGGTCCCCACATTCTGCCAGCCATTCCCAGGCTCGCAGAATCCGGGAAAACCTGGAAGAACAGACGGGAACCTCTGGGAGCACTGCCTCTGAGTCCGAGGAAGAATGGACAAGGGTTACCCGAACCAAAAAGGCCAATAAGGCAAAAAGGGCCTTGCTTAAGGACCCCTTAAAGCAGATTAAGGCGATCAGGAGCGTCATCACGCCTTACCATAAGAACGCTAAGTATTCTGTTTGGGAGCACTTAGAGTTGTTTGAACAAATGATGGAGACTTTTCATTTGAAGGACAGCCAAAGCTGCATTCAATATGTAAAGTGGACCTTCTCCCCGGAATACTCCAGTTTCTTTGCGGGGCTGGAGGACCAAAATCATTTAAGATGGTCCACCTATAAGGCGGCCATCCTGAAACATTTTTCTGTTCACAGAAATCCTCAAGAGGCTCGCAAGGCAGCCTACAATTTGCAATGTGGGGAGGATCAGGCCCCACAAGAATTTGTGCAGGAGTTAAAGCGGGCTTTTGCACAGACCACAAGAAGGGTGCGCACGGATAGCCGTGAATTTATAAACACGTTTTTCCATGCCTTGCCCAAATATATCATGACCCAGCTCGTGAGGGATTTTCACGAGAAAAGATCTTTAGACTGGGTCATTGAACAGGCTACCCGCATCTATGAGGTGCAGAAGCCCATAGAAAATAAAAGCAATGCCCAGAAAAACCCCAAAGCCAACAGCACCCCTGCTGCTGCCAAGGTGGCAGAGGTAAAGGTCACCCCCGCTTTGGATTTGGAGATGGGGGGGCCTAAAAACCTGCCTGCACCTAATAATGCTAGGCCCAGGAGGTCCTCGGGTCAGTCACAGACAGGGAGCCAAGGAGGCAGCCCCACAAATGGGGTCCCTCGCTCTCCTGATTATGTAAGTCCCCGTTACAAGGGAAATCGACCCATCCTGGGTTATGTGTGGACTCCCCCAGCCCAAGGGGGGGATCCAACCGAGCACCGAACCCAGGGAACTTCCCTCCAAACTTCCCACAGGAGGGCAGAAATTTACCAAACCCTGGGCAGAACTTTTTCCCCAGATATCCTCCCGACTTTCAGCCCCAAAACCATCCATCCTTCTTTCCCCAATTCCCTGAGCCCAGACCACTGAATCCGGGAGAGGGGAGGCCAAGGGTGGAGGGGTACCCAAATCTTCCCAACCCGGGGTATTACCAGAGGAGGGACAGCTACCCTTCCCGGGATCAGCCCAGGGGAGAAAACAGGGCCCCGTATCAGCCTGAGCGGGTTTCCCAGTTAGAGCGCCAGGTTCAAAACATGGCGCGGGATATGGGTCATATACTGAGGGCTCAGCAGAACCCTCAGATGGGCGTGCCGGCGCAGAACGCACCCAACTCTGGACCTGGTGCTCCAGAACAATGACGGGGGCAGCACCCCGATAAATCACCGGTTCCCAGGGAGGAGGCACAAAGGGAAGGGGGGTGTAAAGCCTTGGAGGAAGCTTCCTTCCTCACTTGTAAACAGCCCCTGGAAACCCAGGAACCGGAAACAAAATCTCTTGCCCCTGAAAGTCTGCCTCCTAAGGAGCAGAGGGGGGGTAGGAGAAACAAAAGACCCAAACAGACTCAGTTTGAGGAGGAGGTACAGATCTTCCAATTTGAGGGAGAGGGATCCTCAGAGGATCCTGGGAAAAGGATCTTCTCCTTCAGAGAGGGGGGAACTCCTCCCAAAGAAAAATGGGTCCCTAGGGATGCAAATCCAGACTGGGGAGATGTGGAGACTGAGCTACCGCCGCCCACCATCTCATCCCAGAACCAACAGCAAGAAAATCCCCTGGTTCAAACCCATCCTGGCGACTGCCTCCAAAAAGGGGGGGGGCGGCCCAGAAACGGAGCCAGGGGAACCCACAATGGCTCTGATCTCCAGTTGCAAATTCTTTCTTTCAGATTCCCAAGACTCTCCACAGAATTCTGCCCAAATCTCCTCGCTAGCGATGTCCAAAACCAGAAAGTTAGCCCACCAGTTGTCCAAAAATGTACATTATCTGTGCCCCCTTGAGGAGAAGGAGGGAAGATACTATGCCCCGGTACAAGTACAGGGGCAGGGTACAATCTCGGCACTGGTGGACACTGGATCTCAAGCTACCCTTCTGTCCAGAAGGGCCTTTGACAAACTGAATGCAGGAAGGGGAGAGAATAACCAAATTCCTCTCACCTCTCTTCCTGGACAACTGCAGAACTTTGACGGGAAGGAAATTCCCGTTGAGGGGACTGCAGACTTGGACATTAAAATTGGTCGACACAAGCTGAAACACCCGGTCATAGTTGTGACCCCGGAGGGCACCCCTTGTTTACTAGGGAATGACCTCCTGAGAAGGTTGTCACCCCTAATAGATTGTGTAAACAAGGTCCTCTGGACCCAGACTAGCCGACCAATAAAATTAAAACAGAGTGTCAACCATGTTAGTTTAAACGGCACCTGCCACATGGTTGAACAAAAATCTGACCAAGTAGAATTTCACTTCCAGAATAACCAAATTCCAGACGTGACAGTAATAGCAGTAGGACAACAGACTGGTGATGGGGGGTCCTCTCTATTTCTGAAAATCAACCTTCCTTCCAGTTTAAGGTGGTATTCCACGCTGGAAGGAAACACTCTGAAATTCTATACCAATCCACAATCTGAAACTCCCACTCCTATAGTCCAGAAAGATGTGAAATCAGCTCAAAGCCTGGCTGATATTCAGCAAATTGGAGAGCAGTTGTTCATCCCTGTTCAGTTAAATGATGGGAAGGACTCTGTTCTCGCTCGAGTGTGTGTGAACAACGGTAAGAGCTTCATCAGCGAAGCCATGTTTCGCCAACTCCCAAAAGATCCAGCCATTCCCACCTTCAAACTGATAGACAAATGGGAAATGGACCTGGAAGCACCTAATTCCAAACATCTCCTGCCAAGCAGGTGTATGCTCAAAATCTCCATTGGCAACAAGAGCATAGTCCACAATTGTTGGGTCGTGCGAGACGTCCCTGCCGCCTTTTACTTAGGCAGTGACATTCTCAATCGCTTTGCCATTAGTTTGGACCTAATAAACTTCAAAGCTTGGTCCCGATTAGCGGATAATCCCATGGGCTTTGATGATCCAGAAAAAGCATTTAGGTCAGCTCAATTGCTACCTTATGCAGTTGAAATTCAGGTTAAAGAGGAAGTCACCATCCCAGAAAGGACCCGACAATTCTCCCTGGAAGTGAAAATTAAAAGGGGGACAAGAGTTGAAAAACCCTGATGCTTACATACATCTAAATGCTTCTCTCCAACAGCAAGGGTTGGGGGTAAACCCGACTCCATTAGTCAACATAGAACATGACCCCATTCTAATAGAGGTGGATAACAGCGACTTAAAGAGTATTACTCTAGCCGCAGGCACCATTATTGGAATGGCGGTTGATGACCGACATTTCTCCATTGATCTTGTAAATGAACTGTTAGGACCCCTCCCCAAGGACTGTTTTGACAGTGACAGTGAGGACAACACAACACCAGACAGGATTTTTACCCGGCATGGGGGGAACTTCCTGGTGTACACTTCCTGCCCCTATGGTAAGGAAGAGGTGACTTGTGACTTCAGGAGGGATGAGGTGATTTTCCAGGTCCATGAGGGCTGCCTTTCCCACCTGAAGCCTCCGGTCCAAATCAGCACTCTAACCAGGGACTTCTCCACCCAGCTGGAGGAGGCCGCTGAAATAGCCAAACCAGAAGTCTTTCCAGGCTTCAGGCAGATGGTGGAAGAGAGAGTCAACCTAGCTGATGCCTGTGTGACTCTGGAACAAAAGCAAAAGTTGAAACAAGTTTTCTTGGATTTCCAAGATCTCTTTGCGGTAGACTCATATGACTGTGGTCGCACTGACATCCACACAACAACAATCCCCACGGACCCTGGCATGACTCCAGTGTTTGTGAAGCAATATCGCTTGCCTCTCGCATCAATGGAGTCCCTTACTGAAATAATTAAGAACCTTGAGTCCCGGGGAATAATCCGTCCCGTCCACAGCACCTTCAATAATCCGGTGCTGGGAATATTGAAGCCAAACGGCCAGTGGAGACTCTGCGCCGACCTCAGGGAGCTCAACAAACGGGTCCATACTTCCCGATGGCCTCTTCCCTACATTGACCAAGGGCTGGCCCAGATCCAGGGGTCACAGGTATTCACTGCAATAGACCTGACCAATGGATACTGGACCGTGCCTGTCAGTAGGGAGGACCAATACAAACTGGCTTTTACCTTTGGGGGCCAGCAGTATACATGGACCCGGACTCCCTTCGGATACCTCAACTCCGGCAATGAATTCAACATTTTCCTACATAAGGCCATGCCCGACCTGGGTGCGAGGGGTAACCTGGCTTATGTAGATGATGTCCTCATCAAAAGCTCAACTGTTGAGGAACACATAGCGGAGATCCGTTATGTTCTGACACAGTTGAGGGCCGCCGGAGCAAAACTTTCCTTTCAGAAAGCACAGTGGTGTAGAACCCGTGTTAATTTCTTGGGGCATGAGATTACTCCTCAGGGCCTCTGTCCCCAGGAAAAGAAAGTGGAAGCACTTCAGAAACTGAAAGACCCCACAACTCTGCGGGAACTAAGGAGCCTCCTTGGACTGACTAATTACAGCAGAAAGTTCATTGAGGGCTACGCAGAGATCACCAGACCCCTGATTCATCTCCTGAAGGGGGGGGTCAAGTGGGAATGGGGTCCAGAACAAGCCGAGGCGGTAAAACAACTCAAAAGAAGCCTCTCACAAGCGCCTTGCCTAGCTTACCCTGTCAGAAACAAGGAGTTCTTCCTGGAGACGGGGTTCTCTGATACGTGCTTGACGGCAGTATTATACCAAAAGCATGACAAGGTCAATAAAGTAATCTCCTATGCGAGCAAAACTTTATCCTCTGTGGAGGAAAAATTCAACGATTGTGAGAAGGCACTCCTGGCAACGGTGTGGGCATTGAAGAATTACCGCCCGTTTATCCAGGGGGAACACATCATAGTGGAGACTCCACACCAGCCTCTGCAATATCTCCAAAGTGACAGAATCCGGGCCGGAAATGTGAGTAATTCCCGAATTACTTCCTGGATTCTGTCAATGCAAGGCTTTCCTGTGGAGGTCAGATATGGCCAAAACAAGAAGAGTCCCCTCGCGCAAGGTCTGGCTGACTTGCATGATTGTGCCAGAGAAAACTGTCTCGAGGACGAAAGTCTAAAAATAAAGGACAACATGGAGGCATACCTTAATTCCCCACACAAAGTCTTTGAAGAAGACAAGTGTGAGGGAATGCCCACTGTGTATGTGGATGGATGCTCTTACCATGTTGACAACAACGGGGAGAAAGAACTGGTGGCCGGCGTAGGGAATGCATGGGTGAATGAGTCCCCAGAACCCTCCGCTGGATACAAAATTGGTCCCCGAAGTAGTCAGGTGGCAGAATTGATGGCTGTGCATCAGGCCATCCTCACTGCTGTCCAGCATCAACTCCACGAACTGGTCATAATCACAGATTCGGATTATGTACGGAACGGGTTCGTGGAGCACCTGGTTAATTGGAAAACCAGAGGCATGTTATGTGCTAACAACAAACCCTTGAAACATGGGAAGTTGATCCAAAACATTGATGATCTGGTCACCTCGAATGGGATGACCATCTATTGGAAAAAGATCAAGGGTCATTCCAAAGTAGAGGGACCAGACAAAACTGGAAATGACTTAGCTGATCAGCTGGCCAAAACCGGGGCCATCCAAGGGGATCTAATTGAGATTGAGTCCCTGTTGGGGGAAATCCAGGTCACTGCCATCACTAGGTCCCAGACAAATGCTCACAACGACCTCTCAATTGCACAATGGAGTAAGGAGACCCCTGATGCTGATTTGATTACTGCTCAGAAGGGGGATCCAATAATTGGTAAATTTTACCAGCACCTTGAGGACCCTGAGAACTTTCCCCTGACGGATACCGATTACATTGGGAAAGAGGACCTAAGAGTGTTGATGAAATGTCCCAAAATGTTCCGGATCCAAGACGGTTTGTTGGTAAGGAAATCCAAAGCTGGCCACGATCAGTGGGTGGTTCCTACCTCATTCCGAAGCCTGATGTTAAGTCACGCCCATGATGCGGCCACTGCCGGTCATAGGGGGTTTCACACAACATTGGAAATCTTAAGAGAGGTTGCATACTGGCCACACATGGGGCAGGACCTCGACCAGTACCTGAAGGGTTGCCTTGTGTGTGCACAATTTCAGCCATCATCCCTCACACACCGGGCGCCTTTACAAAAGAGGGGAATGACCCTGCCATGGTCAGATTTACAAATCGACTTTGTAGGCCCTGTGATTCGCTCGGCTAGGGGGAATAAGTACATGTTGACTGTGACATGCTTGTTTACCAAGTGGGTGGAATGTCTCCCAGCCCCAAATTGCAAGGCAGAAACTGCAGCTGCCTTGATGATTAACCACATCTTTTCCCGTTTTGGTCTACCTCAAAGGATTGAGTCAGACAGAGGTAGCCACTTCACCAGTGAAGTAATGACAAAGATGTGGGAGATACTGGGGGTCAAGAGAAAGCTGCATATTGCTTATAGACCAGCTTCTTCTGGGGCAGTAGAGAGATATAACCGGACAATTGTGAGCATATTAAAGAAGTTTGTGGCAGATTCTGGGCCAAGTTGGGATATCCGATTACCTCTGGTCCTAATGGCCATCAGATCTACCCCTTCATCTGCAACCAAAATGTCACCATTTGAGTTGATGACTGGGCGCAAGATGGTGCTTCCGCAGCATTTGCTCTACAGGACCCAAGAGCAGACACTGATAAATGCCTCCACTACTCATGAGTATGTAGAGAATTTAAGGAAACACCTCCAACATGCTTTTGCTTATGCTCAGCGGAATCTAGAAAGATCGACTGATAGCATGAAGACCCATTATGACCTGAAAACTTCCAGGAAGGAATATCAGGTGGGAGACCGGGTCTATCTATACAACTTCCAAAGGAACCAGGCCAAGCAGCGCAAATTTTTGCCTACATGGAAGGGACCCTTTGAGATCGTCGATAAGATCTCCCCTGTGGCCTACAAGATCCGCATCCCCAAAGGTGGTTCGGCAGAGGGGGAAGACAAGTGGGTCCACATAAACCAGTTGAAATGTTGCCATCCCAGGCACACTCTGCAACAACTGGAGGAATCCTCTGGAATCCTAGCGGGTACTGTATCAGACTAATTCAGTTCCAATCATAAAACCTACCACATCTAGTCTCTAAAATATTGTGATTTACATGAAACTGTCTCTAGTGATGCTGTTTTTTTTTTTCAAAATAAGAATGTAATATTTCGTTACGATGAAATGCATATGCTGCCCCACTATCTCAACAGTGGTGAAAAAAAAAAATCGTCTATGAGTAGATATTGCCGCTCTTCCTTTATCATCCTAGGAGAGATGAAACCATGAAGGATGACCAAGAAGGACGATCCGGAGACCGGGAGCAAAGACACAACGGGCCCGGGGTACCGCCCAATCTTCCCATCAGGACCGGCGAGGAGAACTGATCGATCTGACCGGATGGAGAAGAAGATGCTGAACTATGCCATCTACAGAAGAGGAAGAAGATTATGCGGACAGACCGGTGCGTGGGTCAAAACCCTTGGGCACGCGACTCCCCATCGACCCAAACTCAAAGTGCAGTCACGTGGGGGGGCTTGTAGGGTGTCCTGACCCACGTTTAAGCTACCCTGCTACAACATTTGGTGCTGTGGGCTTAGGAAATTCAAGATGGCGGAAAACCCACATGTGCGCCGAAATCCAGGAAAGCTGCGCAGTTGTGCGCACACCAAAATGGTTACCTAACTTGCCACCCACCAGGGTAAAGAAAGGTCTTTGTTAACAAAATCCACTTTTACTGATGTCAAAAAGTTGCTGAAATCGTGACTCATTGGACCACTTTAAAGATTCAACCCTTTTTGTGGGGTTCCACATAACCATCTTACTGTAAGGAGCCCCATCAAAACAATGTTAAGCAAGGATTTACTACCATGTAAGAACCATTCCTGTTTAGAATGCATTAATCCAAGAAAATCCCAAAAATGGGTGCAGTACCAGTACTCACCACTATCCAAAAGCCGGCGTTTTAAAACCACTCTGTGTGTTTCTGAAGGCAAGTCAAAATGCCTATTTCTAACAGTGCAACATGTGCAAAATATTTACTGAACACCAGCAGACATTGGCAGAATGGAGTTTTGTGTGCCTACAGAATCTGGGAAATGAAGATCATAAGACAAGGTTTATAACAAGACTGGCTGAGCTGTGGATTGCAGCAGTTTAAGTTGCACTGGATTTAAAGACACTAAAATCGAAAATGTTAAATTAAATGAGTGACCTATGCTTGGTGTCACATGCCTTTGTAACTGTTGAAATGTCATAGTTTTGCACTTAGAATCAGCATTCTAGCTGCATGTGTAAAATTGCAAGTTAAGTTAAAAAGCAACAAAAAAACCTGCCAGTTAGCTGAAGGTCTGGCTTAAGGAACTTGATTTTGCCTAGCAACTACCCATCAGGAGTGAAACTTGAGTCACCACTGTGTTCCCAGGCCAACCTTCCTTTTGCTGCCCAAGCTAAGGATATGCCATCTATCTGATAATTGAATTATCTGTGCTCTGCAAGAGAGTGAACAAAGCCCTCTTCACTCAGGCAAAGGTTTTTATTACCGCAGTCGTAAATTGTAGCTTCCTCTTGGCAGGAGCTGGGAGGAGCACTGCCTGTGAGAGCAAGCTGGCTTGGCAGAACTGGAAAGAACCAGAAATTCAACCTTGTGCTGAGGGTAAACCACACCCCTTTGGAGCCAGAACATAACTTTAAAAAGATGAATAACTCATAGAGCGGACATGTGAAAATTTTATAAATGATACCATAATTCTTGTGATTTTTCTGCCCACAGTTTAAGACGTGGTAGGAACCGGTGGTATGTTCAGGGGGGTTTTAGCGGAAAAGTGGATATTACTCTAAATGTGTGCATGTTAAAAATCTGAAACTTCATCAGTTAATGTCCCTACCCCCTGCACACATGTATGTAAAGTTGGGTCCATGTCGGAAATTGAAAAAGCAGTTAAAAAGTCAATTATGTACACTCTTTGAATGCAAGCTCCGAGAATGAGCAGATTTGGACATAGACATGGCTAAATTCAGCCACACCATGTATATGTAATTTCAAACAACTGTGTAACTCTGAAGTATGGATTTTGATCATATATATATTTGGGTGCACAGATGACAAGGGAGGTTGTTTCAAGAGATCATAAAATGACATCAATCTGACTCACAGTTCAGTTTGCCAATCAAGCCTGACCAATGACGAATGAGAGGGGCAAGTCTAGTGATGCAACACACACACCCATTCTCAAGAAACAGATAAAAGCAGAGAGTCAGGACACATAGAGACATCCAAATCCATCTGCAGCGGGACGCTCTGCCGGAAAAATCCATACTTACCTCCATCAACCTCCAGAAAGCCAAACTAGAGACTTCAATCTATCCAGAACTAGAGACCAGACCAGAGGGAGAAAGCAGTGCTGTACCCAGAGAGAAAGCAGTGCTGTGCCCAGAGAGAGACCCGAGCCCAGTCCAAAACCCTGACCAGATCCATGGCGAGGCCCATTTCACTCAAGAATATAGTGTGAGTACCTAGCAGAACTGTGTAGAACCAATCTCTTAGTTTAAATTCATCTAATTCAATCTATTTAACCTAAGTAGAACTGCCTCCTAGCTGTCACCTGTCATTCTAGCTGCAAAAATTTGTCACTTGTCATTTTGAAAAAGTGTGCGTTTAAAATTTACAAACCCAAAAACGACCTTCACTAATTTGCTCATATCTCAGCAACCGTTTGGGCTAGAGACTTGCAGTAACTTTCCTCTGATAGCTTAGAATCGTGGCTTTCCTAGGAACCTAGAACCGCATTCCTACCCCCTATAGTTTTACCGCAATCGCGGAACACGCATCCGCGAATTTTGCCGCGATTTGCAATTTCTTCACATGTAAAAAACTGCTGCTGCTGGCTTTCCATTTGCCAGAAATTCGTTTAACCTGCTAACTATCCCTGCCCCATTGCTAGTGTGAGCCTGGACTAATATTAACTAGATACCACTCACCCTGAACCTCTGAAAGGGAATTAAAAAGCATTTTAGCATATTTTTTAATTCATTGCCAGCACATATCAAAGCAATTTGGGCCTGTGTTTTCAAAACTCCTATCTGTTTTCTGTAAGCTTGTTGGGGTGAACTGAATCACATTTGATTGCATTTCTGAGAACTGTGTGCTTCCTTCCATTTCCTTGCCTTGCATCAAGGGGGGGAGGGGATTGCCAGAGAAAAGTGATTACATTGTTTTGTTGAAATCATATTGAGTATTTCTATACTGCATTTCATTCATTCAACCTTGCATCCATTTGAACTCTATAAAGCATTTTGTACCACCTTCTTCTTTTGTTCCTATTTACCAGTGTGCTACCTTATCCATTTCATGTCAACTCATTAGTGATTAAAGAAGTGTGCTAGTGCCAGATTCTCCGTTGTTAATATTTACCATATCAGATTAAGTGTGATATTCAATTATTAATTTATTAAAAAGTGTGATATATATTTTAATTTATCAAATAAACCTTTTAAACTTGCAAAGCAGAATTACTTCTTGGCTCAGTGGGGTCAGGGGGATTCCAAGAGAGGGGTGTTATACAAGGGTAGTCATCCAGAACGCATGAACTGGACCTAAAGATATATCAATAAGGGTTTTCATTCAGTATTCTAGACTAGGCGTTAACTTGGCTGTAGTGCTGAATTGAATCCTTTTACACACCTGAGGGAGCCCTCCTGGGCTGGGCTTGAACTATCAAAGGGAAACACGGTTTCCCTTAGACAGTTCTGTTCCCCAACCGCACATGCTCAATGTACCAGGCAAGGCGGGGTGTTTTGCTTCCCCAGCCTTGCATAGCCCATTGGGAATGCAAGCTGGGGAACTGCATGTCTGTATGTGTGAGGGAGGGGCATCTGTACTAGGCATCCATTATAGATCCCTAGTTAAAAACACCATGCCTGCCTCCTAGGCCCACCAGCACCTCGCATAAACACATAATCACATTGACTGTTTTCATGTTTGAGGCCCTGAGGGTCCAGGGGGCAGGCATGCTATTTATTTTTACTGGGCATCTATGATAAAGCAAGCATGAGAAGTGTTATTCCGTAGCTGGACTGGCATTTTGGTGCAGCTAGTCTAGCCCGTTCTTACTGTGGCATGACATTTTGTATTGGGCATCTTTAATAAAGCAAGAATGATAAGTTATTATGTAATTAGACTGGCATTTTGGTGTATCCAGTTTGGACATGTTTTCATACTGTGGCTTGCATTTTTAATGATGAAGCCAACTGGGGGATGTCCTTATTTCGGGGCACTACCATTTATTGGCAGAACAAGCGTGGACATGGTTTCTTATAGTATAATTACTTCCAGAATACCCAAAACAGACATGAGTATGTTCTTATATGGGAATACTGGCATATATTGGTGCAGCCAGCATGGAAATATAAGGGCACAGCCAGCGTGCAAATGTTTTTATACTGGTATATACTGTGGGCAACGTCATCATGAAAATGTGTTGGAGAAATGCTTCTGTGCACTGCTGGTGATTTGCATCTATTGGATTCTTTCATGAGTTATCCTACAAAACCAATTGCAAACTGTTTGGCTTTTAATCCAATTTTTCAAACAAGCGTTCTGTAAAATGCACCATTTTAACCCGAAATTCTAAAAATATTCTTGTGGAGAGAACTCCCGGGAACTCATAGGTTTGGCTTCACTCACTGTGTGCCAGCACTAGGGCATATTTGGGGGGAAAACTGACACCCACCACTTAAGAAATTCAGCAGCCGCCAATAGAGGAGAGAGTAGTATTGTGGATGTGGGTGTAGTAGTGTGGTTGGGAGTAGTGTTGTGGAGGCGTAAGTGGAAGAGTAGTGGAGAGAGTAGTTACAGAAAGGGTGGAGGCAGGGCTTAGAAGGAGTGAGAGACATTGGAGGGCCAGTGGAGGACGAGGTAAGGAATAAAGTAGATGTATGAAGTCGAAGGGAGGAGAGTACAGAGAGGAACATCAGTAAGTGAGAGGGAGAAGAGTATGTGGGCTTGATAAGAAGGAGGCCAAATCAGGCAGAGTGTCTGAAAGGTACAATCTAATATCCCTTTTAAGATAACTAACTACTGGATAGTGTATGGTTAGTCTAGGAAGTCCCCGAGGGAGATTAAATGGATAAGGCAGTTTTGCTGTAGGTCTTCACCTCTATTATAAATTAGAACTTAGACAGTCGGGGTCAATTGTCGGTATTTGCTAATCTGGGGATTAGGGATGCCAGGGTTATGGAGGATTGGTGCGCTCTAGACGGGAGAGAGAGGGACATCCCTAGCATGCTCTCTAGACGAGAGAGGAACGTCGAGAGAGGGACATCCCTAGCACGCTCTGTAGACGAGAGAGAGAGGGACGTCCCTAGCACGCTCTCTAGATGAGAGAGAGAGGGACGTACCTAGCACGCTTTCGAGATGAGAGAGAGAGAGAGAGAGAGAGACATTCCTAGCACAGTCAAACATCAAAATAAAAACACTTGCACTGTCTATGAGACTCATTATTCCTTGAGTCATCTGTAACAATGGGCACTGGTTATACATTACAAAATAACCCTACATTTTTAACACAATTAAATCATTTTTAAATCCCAATGGGAAACAATTATTAGTTTCATTAATTGACAATAAGCATTTGCACTCTATATGAAAATCTGTTGCACACCAACTGCTCAACACCGGGAGGGGGATAATGTCAGAAGTCCAGCTCACCTGAGGCTTCCTATGTTAGCCACCCTGCCTGCTAGTTTGGTAATGCAGGCCGGGTGACTTCTGGAGCAGACTGCTGAAAAAAACAGGAGAACCCCTTTTGCGCGAAAGGAAAAACCTAACGATCCGAGGAAGTGGAGGATCACGGGCTGAAGGTCGAGGAGCAGTAATGCGGGGAAAAGTTGTTATGTACGAGGTATGTACGAGGAGTTTTGAAGAAAACACACAAGAGTAGTTGGAGTCAGGAAGGAAGGGTAGCAAAACATGGAAGGCAGATACCAGGAAACAGGATAAGGGAGTCGCTGAGCAAGGAAACAAACCAAGCGTTGAGACGCAAAGCACCAGAGTCGGCTTCCAGTATAAGATCCGTAGAACCCAGAAGTGTTCACCATCCAACATGGCTGAAGCCAATAACTAGAGCAAAGAGAAGAGATCTGAACAGTGAACAGCAGGACCATCTTGGAGAGGATAACAGTATGAAACAGGTGTGGCAGCAACCGCCAGGAGGACTACATGGACCAAGGGCAGAGATTTGTGACAGATAAAGGTGATCATGGCTGGTACTACCAGGAGCAAGGTGCCTCGATTAACAAGAGACTGCCACGTTTACAGTGAAGGTAATATTTATTTCAGCTAGATGGTGTTGTTTTAACAATGCACATGTGTCGGTTTTAAATTAAAAGAACACTATTGTAGAAATATTTATGCGTATGCTTGAATTATTTATAGGGTCAGCAGGGACGACACAAACCGTTTAATATTCCCGATGTACAATCCCATCCCACCGTTCTGGAAAAGAAAACAGACAGTGATAGCTCAAAATTTGAAATGTATTTAAATAATTAAACCAAATTTAAACCAAGGTGGTCTCCAGCTTTATGCCAAGGAGATCACTACAATGTCATATATTGTGACGAATCCCAGGCTATCGTCAGCGCTTCCATGGGGAAAGCCCCTCCACATGATGCTAGGGAGGTGAGGTTGCTACCCGATAGTTCCCTGGGAGTGGTAATCAGCAGGTGGATCTCACAGGGAGGGAACCCCTCCATGGGATCAGTATTGATCCACTTGGGAGAACAGGGTATTCTCCTCACTCATTCCTGTCCCCTCCTCCATCTCAGTCCACTCAGTGTCCTGTGGTCCCCGCAAACCTCTATTTGCGTAGAATTGAGGAAACAAACTCACACAGAATACCAAGACGAGGAAGATTCCTACTAAACTCTATGATGAACATCAGTTCAGTAATGTGAGGAGGAAGGATGGAGCAATGAAGAATACATATAGGAACCAGAATATGCAATCTAGCTGCTGGAGACTGCCTATTGGTTACTCAAGGTACAAATTAGAAGAAGGACTAGACCAGTTGTCAAGCCTGCCTACGAGGAACCGAGAGCAAAGTTTGAACGCTGCAGCCGGAGAGACACGGGAAGCAGCTGTGGACTGGGGCAATGGTGGGACGGAGTTGCCGTCTCCAAGGGTTCTGAGAAAGGGGAGCCTAAAGAGGGTTGGGGACCAAATGCAAACTGAAGCTGATAATATACAGGTCAAGGAACCCATAAGAAAGATAAAGACACAGAGACATGCCACATCAGTAGCCACTTTGCACGAGAGTAAACCAAGTGTCCCAGAGGGCCAATATAAAGAACTTCAGAGGCAAAGCCAAAGTAAACTGGTTGGGTACCAGAAATAAATACAAGGGCAGAGAAAAGCTGAAACAAACTGTATACAATATCCTATGCGGAACAGTACCTGGCATGAGAGTACACCAGGTCTATTCAATTGGACAGTGAGTGGAAAAGAAAGTCAATACACCAGGGTCTGGGACCAATATACAAAAAGGGGAAACAAACTCTATAAAATATCCTATGTGGAACAGTACCTTGCAGGAGAGTACACCAGGTCTGTTCAGTTGGGCATTGAGTGAAACAAGTCTAGAGAACGAGAGAAAGCAATACACTAGGGCTTGGGACCCATATGAAAAAGCTGAAACAAACAGTATAAAATATCCTATATGGTACGGTACCTGACCGGAGAGTACACCAGATATGCTCAGTTGGACACTGAGTGAAACAAGTATAGAGAACCAACGAAAGCAATACACAAGGGTCTGGGACCCATATGAAGTTGGGTGAGGCCCACATAAGCAAAGCACACGTGTCAGTGGCCCATGCAAGAGTAAAGAAGGAAATAGTCAAGTCTGGCAGGACAGTGCACCGTGAAGACAAGAACAAGGAGAAGAGAGTTTCCCCACTTTGATGCTTGGGAACTGTGTTTAAAGAGTCATTCATTGTGCTTTTTTTTACCACAAACTGAACTTTAAAGGGGAGAAAAGCTTCCTTCTGGATCAAGAAGACGCCCAGTTTTCCTTAGTTTAGAGTAAGGGACGGAAATAGGTTTGGACACAGGACGGTGGACATTATACTTTTGACGCACATCCTGCCAGTCCTAAGTATTTGGTTTGAAGCAGGAAAACCCCTCTTAGTAATAGGGCTAGGTAGGTTTTTCCTTTTCTTTATTTATATAATAAAAGTCTTGACCAACAAGCATGCCACCTCTGTGTCAGACTCGTACTTCTACATGCTAACAATATTCATAAACACTTAGTCAATATAAAACAAATTTTACTTGCAAACATGAATCTTACAACTGGTTCTCATCCAAGCATTCATTTCCAATCTCACATATATATATATATATATATTCAAGGAAAAAACTTTAGTTGCAGGGACGTTAAGGTCAGAACTTAATGCAACAAAACCAAACCCTGGAAATTCAGCTAAAGCCACCTTAACGTCACGCCCCCAGTTGCGCAGACTATGACCACAATGGTGACATCACAGATCACATCACTGATGACATCACTAATTACATGTTGTATGGGAACACTGATGACATTACAAATCACATCACTGATGGCATCACTGGTTACAACACTATAGATATAACTGATTACATCAATAATGGAATTAGGCATAACATCATTTGTAAGTTAGTTCATGAAAACGTTGATTGCCTTAATAAGAATTGGGCCGTGGACTTGGCTATGACAAAGTCTGGGGTCACTGGATAGCACCAAAGGCCATAGCTAGTGGTCGGTTAGTGTTCAAAAATACCAATGTGCACGGTTAAAAGACACGCCTAGTAGCCCGTCACTGTTTTAAAATATACAGTGGGCAATGTTGAAAGCTGTAGTCAGTGGCCATGGCTAAAGGCCGTAGCTAGAGCCCATTAATATGGCAGAATAGACAGTCGGCACAGCCAAAGGCTGTGTCCACTGGCTAGTATTGTGTTGAAATCCATGGCTAGAGGCTGGTTAGTGTGTAGAATATATATAGTGGGCACGGTTGAAGGCCATAGCTAGTGGCTGGTTAGTGTTGTGTAATACCCAGTGGGCACAGCCGAAGGCCATCTCTTATTGCATTTTATTATTTTAAAATTTACAGTGGACATGGCCGACAAACTGATCAAGATCAAAGGCCATGGCCCATTTATAATTTAGAATATGTAGTGGGCACAGTCAAAGATTGTGGCAACTGACCAGTATTGTGCTAAAGTCCATGGCTAGTCCCTGTTCAGTGTATAAAATATACAGTGGACACTGTTGAAAGCTGCATCCACTGGTAAAGGCCAAAATCTATGGTTGGTAGCTTGTTAGTGTTTTAAAATATTCAGTGCACATGGGTGAAAGTTGTGACCACTGTCCATAACTGAAGGCCATGACTAGTACCCATTCATGTGTTAAAATATATTTGGCCATGCACACTGGCCATGGCTGAAGGACATTATTAATGCCAGTTACTGTTGTGATGTAATTAGTGATGTCATCATTGTGGTCATAGTCTTCGCAACAGGGGGCGCGAAGTTAAGGTGGCTTTAGCTGAATTTCCTGGGTTTTGTTGCATTAAGTTCTCACCTTAACATCCCTGCAGCTAAAGTTTTTTCCTTGCAGTTCAAAGGTTTTGTTATTCCATAGATTTTAGATCGCTTCCAGACCACTAGCATGGTCTTCGTCCATGGTCAGAGGCCGTGCCCACAGTCCATTTTATAACTCTACCAGACCACTAGCCATGGCCTTTGGATTGCAGGCTTTGAGAACGCACAATGTTTTAGGCAACGCGCAGTGAGATTACATTATTTGCCATGGAGCACACAGGTTGGTTAAGCAGGGAGACTAGTTCACCAGTGGTTTTTCACCATCAAAATCACTGTAGCTGTACAAATATCTATTTTATTATTACGTATAAAACATTGCAGGCTTTGAGAACTCCCAATTCTTTTAGTTAATGCCCTGTGCGATAAGATTATTTGCCGAGGATCACACACTTTGCTTAAGCAGCGTGCTGCAAGTCCCTTGTTTTATGGCCAGTTTCTTGGTGACTGTTGTGATACATTGCACGCCCACAACTACCCGCATTTAAGCAGCACAGAAAAGGGTAAAAATGATTGGCTGCAAGAATAACATATGCCCAGGTACTTTTGCCCCCATAGCGAAAATCAAAAAGTGGCACCCATGTATATACACACATTAAGTGGCCACATATTTTAAAGTGAAATATATAATATACAAGAGAATTGACCTTCTCCTTAGAAGAAAGTGCACAAGACAAAAAAGCATTGGATCTTTAAAAAAAGTAACGAATACCAGAAAAATAACCTGAGAGAGGAAATCTTTCAATAAATATGCTGGCAAAGTATAAAAGGTGCTCACCTTACATCTGTAGTGAAATATTCCATGGAAAACAAAATCCCAATGTGAAACAAGTGCTTGTGGTCTTGTGGGTAAGCATCGGCACTGGGAACATGACAACCTGAGTAAAATCCTGGTATCCAAATACTTGAGCAAGCTTACCAACCTCAACAAAAATTCAAGGGGTTGCTTCCGCCCTCAGAAAAAAAGTTACGCGGTCCACCCACATGTGTTCTTTACTGGTGCCCTGAAAAGCAACCACGGTCAGTGGAAAATAACTGCATCAGTGTCCAGGATTGCAAACTCTCTTGCCACATCGTGGGCAAATACTCATGACTTACTTGCCCTCTCATCATTTCCCCTGCTCACACCATGTCTGTCTTTCAACAATACTCAGCTTTACAAAGCCAACTTCAACAGTACACATAACATGGTGTCACTCAAATATATAAATCCTTATAGAACTATGTTAGGCAAAAGTGTGCAATTGTGACAACATTCCCCCATCTTGACTGTGAGAATACGAATACCAGAATGTAATTAAGCAAAAGACAAAAAAATTGTCTCAGAGTGCAAAACTTTCAAGCACTGACAGTAGCACGGTTTAAAAAGAAATAATGCGGATGCCTTGTGTTATCAGATGAGAACTCACAATGTTTTTAGGCAATGCACAGTGAGGCTGAATTATTTGCCATGGAGCACACACTTTGGTTAAACAGCATTCTCCCCTTTTCGGCACCATCTTTTTGGCGCGGGCGATTTGGTACAGGCATTCCGCCGCAGCAACCATTTTGGTGTGCACTTTTCGGCGCAAAGGCCATTCCGCCATAGTCTTTTCATGCGCGTGGGATGTTTGGACGTGGCTGACATTGCAGCCAAGTCTAAATAAGATGACAGGACTGCACTGCAACAAACCTCGCCACCTCCAACTTGCGTTGCTTTTCTTTGAATTAAATAAAATTAGTTAAATAACAAAAATGAACATACAGCCTTGAACCCTGGTCTGCCAGAGTTCAAGGCCCAGCATTAAGCCACCAGGCCACAATGGCTTGGTGTTTCATGGGGCATACATTTCATACTTAGCCTATAATTTAATATGTTCAATGATAAAAGGTAGGTATGAAACTTGTGAAAAACTAAACAATTACATTATTATAGCATAATGGTTAAGTGCTGCGTCTCAAACTCCTTAAGTCTAGGGTTCGCTGATAGCAGTGTTCAGCATAAATGTGATATTTTAAAATGAAATGTTTTCTGTTTTATAAAAATACAGATGCCGTGTGTTATGAGATATTTAAAACTAAGAAAACACACAGCATTCTGGCCTGTAGACGGTCTGCCATCAATGCAGTAACCGGGACCGACCCTGAATAGTTTTAAAGCGAGGAAGGATCCAGCGAAAGGCAAATAATTGTCTGTGAGTGCAAAACCTCCAAGGAGTGACAGTAGCACGGTTTTAAAAAAGTAAATTACGATTCTCATTCAGTCATTCATCCTTGCATTAACCGGGACTGACCCTGCTTAGCTTCAAAGCGGTGCTGACCTTGCTTAGCTTCAAAGCAAGAAAAGGGTTGTCCCATTCCTCTAAGTGGTCTTGTAAGTTTGAACCATTTGTCAGGCAACATGGCCTGAGGAGGCGGGCCCCTTCCTCACTTTGAAGCTAAACAGAATGGGACACTTGGATTGCAATTGAGTCACTGGCCTTTGGTCGTGGCCAGTGATTTTTTCACCCCAGACGTCATTATAGTTATAAAATATTTTTTTTTTAAATGTTTTATTAAAATGTAACCGCGGGTACCAAACTACACATACCCACAGCTATCTGTAGCTATCTGTAGTCTTTTGTAGCCTCGGATACAGCCGAGAATATCGGCAAAACAGCCAGAAAGAAAAATGCCTACCTGTCCCCCCAGGCCATCAACAAGTGCCTCCCTCATCTGATCCAGCTCCCCCCACACCTCAGACGGCCTCCTTACCTCCCCTGCCCTCTCCCTTTCACCCCAGAGCACATGCTGCTTCTGTGATGTAGTTTGCTTTCAGATGTCGGCTATTTGTGGCTATAGCCGAGGCTACGGAAAGCTTTGTGTTGCAAACTCGGTCCCTGGACACCCTCCAACTCCCAGATTTCACTGAATGCTTTCTAGCCATTCACCCACCTCTACCCTAGTGGCATTTTCATGTTTTTTGACCTGCAAATAGCTTTTTACTGCATTTAATTTCCCATAACCTCGGCTATAGCCACAAAATATCTCTCTCATCAATAGAAAAACAAGATGGCGGTCATTTCATTTCTGAAAACCATGATCCTGCAATCCACCATGGGAGATATAACTATCTATTTTGTGGAAGGGGGCAACCCCTTCTCCGTCAAATTGTAAATTAACTACGGCACGGAATAACCTCAAACCACGCATGGATCGGGAGTCAGCGCTTCGTGCCCAAGTTGTTTCAGGCCTAGCCCAAATTCGTCCAGCGGTATAGGCTGTGAGTTTTGGCAAAACTGACCTTTTTTGTTTATGGGAAAATGAATGGGAAGTAGGACGTACTTTTGGAAAAAAAAGAATCTTTTTGACACTTAATAACTTTTTGATTTTTTAACGAATCTTTACGGAACTGTGCAGTCTGGGGGGGCCCACAGACTTTTAATCACTTTTGAAATTTCGGCCAAATCCGTTACTCGAATCAAAGGTTATTAACAATAGAATTTTAAGGGGTACCTATGTGTCTCCGACTCACCTTAACTATAAGGTGGTGACCAGAACCAGTACCCAGCCAACACACTGCTTGCCCTGCTAGGTTCTGCCAGCAAGCTTCCTAGGTGGGAAGTTCCAGAAGTCTCTGAACAAAGGACAAGGCTGTTGCCTGCAAACACTCGCCTCAGCTTTGGCCCATCCGCCTTAAAGGACGACACAATCCCTGAGAAGAAGCTAGGAGGAGTGCTACAAGAATTAATCAACTTTCATCTTTTAAGGACATTTTTAGATAGTCGAGCACTCGCACCGCAAACAGCTTCACTCCTGACTGTTGTCACGCTGCAGTCACTCAAGCCATCCGAGACGCCTCGACTAGCATTCCAGAGCTGACAACCAGCACAGAGACGATTCTTGATCCTGAGCCGCTGCATAGGCCAGCCTGCAGCCGTCCGTCCAGCCTCGCTTGCCGAACTGCCTGCTGCCTGATACCCGCAGCTGTCTCCCATCTTGAACTCTGTCGCAGGAGCTGCAAAGCATCCTGGAACAGACTTGACGCTGTCAAGCATCAAGATCATCTCAAGCACCAGGTATATTATGGTTGTGTCCCCTTGGTCCTTCTCTGATGCTCCTAGTGACATGTATGCCACCTTGCTTACTTGGTGCTGAAACCAAATAACCATGAGCATTTAAGACTGATTGCTTTACAGACTACCCTCTTGTCAGCATCCAGAGTGCATCCCTTTCCTTCGTGAAACTGTCTGTCCTCTGTGTTCCTTTACAGGGTGAGTTGTATTTTGTAGTGTGCTAGAACTGTCTGTTGTAATAATAATAAAGTACATATTTGTATACAACCTTGACTGGAAAGTCCTTTTTATCATTGGGTATTAATTGTATTTCGCTGTGTTGCAACTAACCCACGATCTACAACCTTGCAGAGATAAGCCTGCTGTTCCGTCCATGTTACCAAAAATTGGACAAAGAGGTTTATAATTTACTTGTGTTTCCAATCTGTTCAGATCCCTTTTGGTGTACTAGAGGTGTGGGGCTGATTGATGGTTTAGATATAGCTAATTCATCAAAAAACCACATTTCGCCCCCCCCCTGCCTTCCCGTTCAGGGATGTTTCCTCTATTCCCCATACGTTAATGTTAATGGCATATTGCAAGACTTTTCCACAACCTCTTGGTAAATCTACTTGGACTACACTCCAAAACTCCCTTTAGGGATAATATATTGAAAACTGGGACAAGAAAGATGCAGGGAGCAGTGAGGATCACTCCCAATGAAGATCAGTAACCACTTCCTCAACGCCATTCAAGAAATGGTCCCATAACCACTGACATGAGAAAGAACAATGGAGTAATGAAGATCACTAGGAATGGGTGACCAAAGCAGCAGTTTAGCTGTTGGAAAAGGTATAATCAAGCGGAGAAGTTTAAATACGGTTATAGCTGATGAGTAGAGGAGAGAGCTGCAGACGCCCGCTTGAGGGGAGAGGGCAACAGGAACTGGAAAGCCCTTAGAACACAAGTGGGTTACCGGCAAGTGTATGCCGCTCTGTAGGTATGAAACAGAGCGAAAGAAATTGAAGCGAGAAAATATTTGTAAACCCAAAGAACACAAATGTGTTACCGGGTTGTCTAACCGAGTGTGTCGCTAAATAACAACACAGCGAGAGACCAAAAATAAAGTCTATAAGGAAGTACAAGTATTTGTAGAACCCCTTACAAATGGGTTGTTAAACTCCTGCCTACTGGGCTTTCAGGAAAAATCTCAAAACTTGACTTTTCAACTAACTGGCTGTCTTATCAGCTGACTAGACTTCTTCCTGTACACTGTTTTCTGCTGTATTGTCTGTAACCAGCACCTTGATACTTTTGGGTTGAGTGCACTTTATAAAAAAAAAAAAGCAATTCTCATTGTAACCCAATAGAACAAATGTTGCTGAAATTGTTGAATAAAAAAATAACTTCATCAACGGGATCACAGAAACATATGAACAACCACACACGTCTGGAGAAAAGGTTTATTTTATGGAGATATACGAGGGTAGTATAGCATTGACTGTCTGTTCCCAATAAAACAAATATAAAACAAACTGCGTGTACAACTGCTGTGCATTTATTCCAAAAAGTGCACTGAGTAACTGCGAGATAAAATGGGCACAATGTGGGTATATATTGTTCTTTGCAGTGGCCCTTTCACCAAATGGCCGGACTTGGACTGCCTCTGCCCAGCGGACACCTGTACACACTGCTTCATGGCAGGTTACATGGTGGATAGGAACATAAAAAGAAATGTTAGCGCTAAAGGGAAGATTTGCACAGGGGCTGCACTCCCTGGCCCGTCTGGTGTCTACTAGTATACCTGGCTTGCCCCTCAGCTACGGCGTCTTGGTTTTGGGTGTCCCCTTCCCTTATGGCCATACATCATGGGCCCCGGTGCGTGCTGCAAAGCGGTCCCCGAATGAACAATATCCAACCACCACCGGGCCTAACATCAGTGCGAAGAAGAGAAACTACTGGAAGGCGTCCCAGACGTCCTGCGTCGCTCTGACGTCAGGCAACGTGCCTGCACGCGAAGCCGCCAAGGCAGGTGGGAGACGCCCGTGTGTTAGCGTGAGGGGGAGGAAGAAGCAGCTCTCGAATGTTCTTCTGGGCCCTGAGGGATAAAATAGCCGACACGACGACCAGTGTCGCCACACAGTGTGTCTCTCAGAAACAGAGCCCTGCCACCCCTCCTCAACACCCGCGTCCAGTGACTTCGAAGAGAGATGACCTGCTGCCCTCATGCTGTGCAGATATTCAGAATCAGATCGAGTTGCTTCTCCGGCTTGTGGAGACAGCACTTCAGTTTCCTCACAAAGTAAGCTGCCATATCGTTGCTTTCTCGTTTGGGGACACACTCTGTACTTTTCCCCCCACAGCAGACTGTAGAGGTATTTTGTGTTATTTTTTTTCTTTCACTTAGGGGAAAACGTGGCGTCTCATTATTGTTGGGCCACTGGCCCATAGAGGCAAACCAATTTCTGCTCTTCAGAGCACCAGGAGGGAGGGAAAGACTGCTCCTTGGGGTTGACAGGAAGGAACTGCCTGGTACCAGAGAATCGCCTCACTCGGGTTAGCCGCCCCCCCCCCCCCATGCCGAAAAGAGGGCTTTGTCGGGTACGGTCAGACTATGGAGACTGCAGAAAATCGAGTTTTATAATTGACTATGATAAAAGAACCTTTAGTGTGAAATTTCTACTTTTAATTGCCATAACCGTTTAACTGGGACCTCGTAGTAAGTTGGTGTTGCCAAAGGAAGAGGCATTTTTGAATTGCTTATAACTTTGGTTCTCTTCAATGGATCTGCATGAAACATGGACATTCAAAGTATACGTGCCCCTCAATATGTGGGCAAGTTTTGTGACATTCCATTTAAAAAAAATGATTCTGGAGCATTTTTAACTAGGTACATTTTGCCAATTAAAATGGCGGATCTTCAAATTTTGAATTGACAATAACAAATTAGATGCATGGTGCCAAAAATAGTGCAAAAATTGTTTTGAAAAGGGGCACACAGAAGCCGTCTGAGGCTTCTTCTGATGGGTTGGTGAATGGAACCCCCAGGGGGTGGGAATATGTCTTGAAAAGAAACAGTCTTTTGCTATTGGAACCATTGTTTCTAGGTGGATTCATAGATTGCATACTGTGAATAAATGTCTGCCTCGGGGTATAAAGAGATTGTTTTAAGTCACAGCGTGAAAGGAGAGGGTATAATGCTGCGTCCGAAATTGCCAGGAGCTGGGAACTAATTAACTCCTGGTTATAGCCAAGGGGAGCCTGGTCAATTTGAAACAAACAGCTACCAGGAGCTACTTTTGACTCCTGGGGCAAGTGGTACCATACAAACCTAGCTATGTGATATTAACTATGTATGTTTGGGGATGTAGATGAAGGACGATAAAGAATATATTTAGCGCATATTGGATAACATGAAATACACACAAAGTTGGAGTTTACATCACCTTATTTTTCTTTTGTTTGTTTATTCGTTTTGGTTAAAAAAGAAACCTTTACAAAGTGCACAGTCACATAGCCATCAGCAGGTTCTCTCAAGACAGTGTATAAAACTTCAGGATGAACGAAAACTCATGTTAGAAAAACGCCATCTTTCGTGCTTAATATGTTTTCCCTTTATATTGTGATGGTACTTCTTTTCAAAACTTGCACTGTTGATGTTAATAGGGTCTCATGTCCGGCGTTTGCATCTTGCGCAAAGTTAGATCTGTTGTGCAGTCTTTACTAGCTCTTGTTCCCCAGAGGTCGCTCCTGCCTAACTGGTTATGCCAGATACCCAGGAGCTCCTTTTTTGCTCCTGGTCAACAAATCCCAATTTCGATCCCTGTGACGAATCATCATGAAATGTTTTTCAGAGGTGGGAAAAAAAAGTCTTCAGATCTGCAGGTCCTGTACAAAGGGTGCGCTAAAAAAGTGTACGAAATGGCATATAATAGACTTCTGAGGCTTGTCCTGACCTGGTGTATGAGGACATGCCTCAGAGGAATGGAATATGTCCTTTTCTTGTGAAAAATGTCCTATTTCTGGTCTTGGAAACCTCAGATCCTGGAAAGATCTGTGCATGTTATGCAGGAGAATGTATTTTTAGTTGTAGTCTGAAGGCGTATTTGTGGTACGTTAGAGGGTGCCCGGGTGAGAGTATGATGAATCATTGTGGAATGTGTTTGACAGAAGTGGACAAAATGTACACCACTTGATTTCTGCAGACTTGTGGAACCTTACCCGTGCTTCCCATGGATCCCATATAAAGATCTTGCAAAAACATGGTTTAAAAAAATAGCCATATCGTATCCTTATGAAGCTTTTCCTAATCATAGAATAGATGAGGCCATTCCTTGCAGGGAATTAATATGGTCAGTTTTTTTCAGAAACAAAATGATTTTTGGCCAAAGAAACTGCAGATCCTAATCCGATCATCAGTTGTCGTACACTGGAAGAAATGTCTGAGTAAGGTTGTGAAGGTGCTAGTTGGGGTAGGGGTGAAGGCATGATGAAACTTTGTGGAAGGTGTTTATCAGAAGTGGAAAAAACATGCTTTTTTCCAAGTGGTGTCCTCAGACCTTTATACCTTCAAATACTTGGTCACGATTCCTGCAGATCCTACAAGTGTGTGTTAATATATAACAGAAGGGGCATATGGGAGCGTTGAGTGACTTATCATGTTCCTAGAGTGGTTGATTACATGGCTAAGAGGAATACAGTATGGTTTTTTTTTCTAAAAAAAAAAAGTGATGTTTGGTTGTGAAAACCAAGTTGACCATGCCTTCAGAAGTCATAGATAGTTGCGGATATAATATTCTATGATCCCAAACATAGAGGCTGTCGGCAACCAAGGGAAGTCCTTTTTTTTTCTTGTGACTTGAGCTGTACAATGCAGATCAAAATTCCATATGATTTTAAGCTTCTGGCAAGAGTGCACATTTTTGAAGAAAAAGAAAGGGTCTTGTTTCCTCAGAAGGAAAAGCTTTCAGACTGCCTTTTCAAAAAATGTTGAATGGCACTTAACCAAAATCCATTTAGGTAAGTGTTAATTTATTTGTTTCTGTATATTTTATCATGCATTGTATTTGTTTGGGTAGAGGAATTTCATTTGTAATGGTAGTTAGTATACTTTCTTAGTCGTTATTGTGGTAAAGATATTAACAGAGCATGTCATTCTTTAACATGTGAAATAAACGTGTTAGTCGATTTCCCAGTATAATGAAGTGTTCACAACTCTTTACTCTATAAAGTAAAGTGCCTCATTTGCAAACATTCTTCATATCTTTCTATCTCCGCATGGTTCAAATATTTAAGCACAGGATGTCATAATGGTTAACATCTATCTATAGATTTTATTATATTGCACCACCCGCCCGAGGGCCTCGGCGCTCACGGGACACACAGACATAAAACATAAAAGGAAAGTGTGTGACACTGAGTTGCCCTCTACAGACTGGATCTGCATTTTTGCCCAGCTGGCCATGGAACAATATCAGATTGATTCAGGGTGTCTCTCCTTCAGCTTCCCGTGTGCCAGCCCCGAGCTGACACGGTAAGCGCTGTTGGTTCAATCAAGACAGACAGCTATAATATCACATTACCAGGGTAATTCATAGAATTTCGCAGAAAAGTGTCGCAAGCGGCTGGCGCAGAGTGTCCGCGTGCGATTGTCTGCACCAGGCACGTGCGCTAAAACGGATTTCCGCGCACAGCGTATTCATGGATTTCAGGCTCCCAAACCAGCTGTGGCGCAGAGTATCGCAGCGACCCTGCAGCAGCGCCAGTAACGCCCCCAAGAACGCCCTCGCGCAAGGAAAAGCCATCAAAATCGCTAAATCATCGCAAAGGGCTGTGCTAACCCTGGACCAGTCTACAGGGCTGCCAAACAAGGAACGCAAAGCGGGTAACGTGCATATCAGGGGTACGCGTGAAGTTATACACGCGATTAGCCAGGGTACGTGTATTACAGGGGTACGGGAAGTTCTACACGCGATTGGCCAGGGTACGTGTATTACAGGGGTACGCGTGAAGTTTTACATGCGATTAGCCAGGGCACGTGTATCACAGGGGTACGCAGGAATTATCACACGCGATTTGGCTAGGTACGTGTATTACAGGGGTACACAGGAAGTTCTACACGCGATTCGGCTGGGTACGTGTATTACAGGGGTGCGCGGGAATTCTCACATGCGATTTGGCCAGGTACGTGTATTACAGGGGTGCGTGGGAATTATCACACGCGATTTGGCTTGGTACGTGTATTACAGGGGTGCGTGGGAAGTTCTACACGCGATTGGCCAGGGTACGTGTATTACAGGGTTACGTGGGAATTATCACATGCGATTTGGCTGGGTACGTGTATTACAGGGGTGCGCGGGAATTCTCACACGCGATTTGGCTTGGTACGTGTATTACAGGGGTGCGCGGGAATTCTCACATGCGATTTGGCCAGGTACGTGTATTACAGGGGTGTGCAGGAATTATCACACGCGATTAGGCTGGGTGGGTCCTCACAGGTGTTCCCTGTACACCCTCCACGGCCCCTGCAGGCAGCCCACAAAACAGGGGACTACCCTGCACACCTGCTCATGTCCCCCTGCACCCCCACCCCCCAGCAGTGCAGGGGCAGCCTCCACCAGGCCCCCACCCATGTCTCTCACCACCCCCACCCCCCAGCCACCAGGGGCAACCTCCACCAGGCCCCCATCCATGTCTCCCACCACCCCCACCCCCCAGCAGTGCAGGGGCACCCTCCACCAGGCCCCCACCAATGTCCCCTATCACCCCACCCCCCTGCCACCAGGGGCACCCTCCACCAGGACCCACCCATGTCCCCTATCACCCCCACCCCCCAGCAGTGCAGGGGCACCCTCCATCAGGCCCCCACCCATGTCCCCTATCACCCCCACCCCCCTGCCACCAGGGGCACCCTCCACCAGGCCCCCATCCATGTCTCCCACCACCCCCATCCGTGCAGGGGCACCCTCCACCAGGCCCCCACTCATGTCCCCCATCACCCCCACCCCCCTGCCACCAGGGGCACCCTCCACCAGGCCCCCACCCATGTCTCCCAGCACCCCCACCCCCCAGCAGTGCAGGGGCACCCTCCACCAGGCCCCCACTCGTGTCTCCCAGCGTGCTACGTGTATTTCAGGGGTGCGCGGGAAGTCCCACTCGCGAATAGCCTGGGCGTGTGTATTTCAGGGGTGCGCGGGAAGTTCCACACGCGAATAGCCTGGTTGCATGCATTTCAGGGGTGCGCGGGAAGTTTTACACGCGACTTCAGCAGGGTACGTGTATTTCAGGTATGCGCGGGAATTCTCACACGCGATTTGGCTTGGTACGTGTATTACAGGGGTGCGTGGGAAGTTACACACGCGATTAGGCTGGGTGGGTCCTCACAGGTGTTCCCTGTACACCCTCCACGGCCCCTGCAGGCAGCCCACAAAACAGGGGACTACCCTGCACACCTGCTCATGTCCCCCTGCACCCCCACCCCCCAGCCACCAGGGGCAGCCTCCACCAGGCCCCCACCCATGTCTACCACCACCCCCGCCCCCCAGCCACCAGGGGCAGCCTCCACCAGGCCCCCACTCATGTCCCCTATCACCCCCACCCCCAAGCCACCAGGGGCAGCCTCCACCAGGCCCCCACTCATGTCACCCTGCACCCCCATACCCCAGCCACCAGGGCCAGCCTCCACCAGGCCCCCACTCATGTCTCCCACCACCCCCACACCCCAGCCACCAGGGGCACCCTCCACCAGGCCCCCACTCATGTCTCCCACCACCCCCACCCCCCAGCAGTGCAGGGGCAGCAGGCAGTCAGGCAGCAGCAGGTGGGAGCGTGCTCGGGCTCTGGGGGGCAGTAGTTCGGCCTTCCGGGCAGGAGCGTGGTATTCCGTGTGCGTACGCGTGGCCAGCTTGGTACGGAGTGATTTTGCACGTGAAAATCCTGCACGTCAGCGTGAAAACTGAGGAAAGGCCCTCAGCGCGTAAGCGCGTCTGTGACGTGACCCGCACAGGTGTTTCCCACACAGCACGTGATGACAGAGCACACGTGGAAAGACTGCACGTCAGAGTGTAATCGCGTGTGATTGGTGGAAATGGCCCTACACGCAGAAGTGACAAAGCGTGTAATTGGTGGAAATGGCCCTAGCGCGTACACGCCGCGTAAGTGACGCTAGACGTGTGGGCCTGTATAAAAGGTACGTGTAGAACACGTTCTCCTTGTACGTGCTTTTCGTGGAGAGCGAGTGGGTGAATTCTGTACTTCTTGTCGTTTCACACGCGATTTACTTCACGGCGTTTCTAGTTCGTATTCCCTGTTACCTCTGACAGCTTTTTCTCTGTATTCTCCTTTACTGGTTTACCTGGGCCTGTTCCCTCAAACAGTGTTCCCTTCTACTGTTGTCCTGTCTCCTCAGACAGCGGACAAATCTTCTTTTGGCGGGGGTGTTGCCAACCAAACGTGCTCCTTTTACACGCTTGTTTACCTGGCAGACGGTGAGTCACGCACGTATCTAACATCTGTGATAGCCCCGTGTGTAGCCTACCCCTTCAGAGGTCATTCTAGGCTGCGTGTGACACGCATACGTTCATTCTTGTGTTTCTGGGTGCCACAGCGTAGTGCAGGTTTTTCTTTCTGCACACGTGGTCTAGGAGGGGTTGCGTGCACGTCATCTCCCTTTTTTGGGCCTCCTGTGCGTTGCGTGACCCGTCATCTTTCCCCAGGGGTTACATCCAGCCTTGCTAGAGCACTAGGGTACAATTACCATCTGGTACCCAACCCCTTTGACCCCCAATTGCCCAGGACAATAGTCTACATCCACTCCCATACGCACATTAACATCAGTGCCATGGCTGGGAGGCGAGGATTCCGTAAGGGTGGCAAAGGTGGAAGAGCCACAAGTGGTGGCCGTGGTGGATCCGGTAGGGGACGTGGTCGTAACTTGCAGGGTGAGCCTGTCCCCCCATGTGTGGAGGACCAGTCACGGGCACCCATAATCCCCCCCCCCTCCCATTGAGGCTGATGTGGCTGACACCATCCATGCTCAGCCCTTGTTGGACCAGCCCATTGTGGCACCAGACCTGGCTGACTCCATGGCTGACTTCCAGGTCAGCAGGGCTACGACACGTGCGCTGGTGCACGTTGATGCCATCATGCCACGTGGATCTGGGGCAGCAAGGTCATCTGCTGCACCAAGTAGGCAGGGCGGAGAGGCTGCAGGGGCAGCTGCGGCTCCATCCACCCCAGCCCCCACACACCCATCCAGGACAGTGTCGGTCCTAGTCCATGCTGCTGACATTCCCCCTGACACCATCACACTAGAGCTAATGCCTGCACCAACTCCCATGCTGAGTGTGCAATCCCACACTCCTGATACAGAGTCCACCAGGGCTCCTGCCCCTAGTGTCCAGAGCGGCGCAGGACACTCAGGATCACCACCACCTTCCAAGCGGAAGAGGAAGAGTGCTCGTCCGGCACAGGCTGATGCCCCAGACACGGCTACACAGTCCGGCCCGTCCAGGAAGCCCAGCTTCACGGATGACGAACTGAATGCACTTGTCGAGTATGTGTCCGGACATGACAACGAGATGGTCATTGTTGCAGGATCCAAGACCACACCTGCACAACGCCAGGCACACTGGCAGACCGTTGCGGACATCGTAAGTGCCCTTGGAATTGTGAGGCGCACAGCCAATGATTGCTATAAGCGCTGGAATGACCTAAAGCGCAGGGCAAAGAGTAAGCTGGCCTCAAGTCATGCTGCAACTCTAGTGACTGGAGGTGGGTCTCCAGTAGTAGACATGGAACTCACTCCACATGAGTCAGTCGCTGGGACCTACGTCACGGAGGAACAGATCCAAGGCGTGGGAGATCTGCCTGATTACGAGGCATTGTCCGGTGAGTGCACATGCATGTGTGTGTCATCCATGTGCATGGTGTGTGAGGGCTTCTGTTCGGGTGCCAGGTGAGAGTGTGTGCGCCTGAGTCGTATGGGTCAGCCATGTGCTTCATGCAATCCTTCCTGCGCAGCTGCAATCCTTCCTGCGCAGCTGCATTTGGCCATAGCAGTATCCCTTCTGCCAACAGTAGACATCTAGCCCAACTGCACGCCAGTTGCCCTTGAAGTGTCACCTTGCCACAACATATTTGCTTCTTCTTCACTGTTCATTCAGTCAGTTTGTTTGCATTCCACCACTTTCACTAGGCATGTCGCTGTCCACTAGTCACATGTCTGACATGGGTATGGTAAAGTGGAGTGACTTTGTTACCTGGATATCATTTGTACACACATGTCCCTGTGCAATTGGACCATTTCAGACTGGCAGCTCCAGGTGAAAAATCTGACCAGTTAGAAATAGAAAAGCTATTACATGCGGGAACTGGACTGAATGAATAGGTGCTGCCCTCCTCTCCATCTTCACTCAATAGCAATGGTACATGCCATCTGTGTGATGGCATGTGTGTTTCACCTGCCAATCACAGGCCAATGTGTGATGCCACTGCCAGGCAGCATGCAGAAAATGTGTTCATCTTCCATCTTGGTGTCATCAGTTTGCCTGGACTTCATACGCAGTGAGGGTGCATGCATGGGAGGGTTTTAGTCATGTGGGACATGTGTCAATCAAGTACTGGTTCTCTTGCTTCTCAGCCCTCAATGTGTGCCATGGTGCTAATGCCTGTTTCCATTTCTTTGTTTTCATGTCTTTGCAGGGGAAGACGCACCTGATACTGCTGGGGTTGTGGAGATGGTGCAGACCCAGGAGGGGTCCGAGGGCCGACCAACCACCAGTGAGGGGCGTGGTGTGGTGGTGGGGGAGAACCCACAAGTGCTGCAGGTCGTGCTCTCAAGGGGTGTCTCTGGCTGCACCTCCCCCGAGCTGTACTCAGGTGTTGATTCGGATGAGACCTACGTGCCGTCGCAGGTGAGTGTTCCAGGGAGGGATTCTGTTCTGTCTCACCCACCTGCACCAGGGTCAGAACCCTCCATGGGGATGTCAGTGTTGGCAGCTACGCCTTCGGTGGTTACGGATGCAGGGTCACACTCCGCGACATCTGATCCTGTTCCTGGGCCAGCAGATCAGAGGGGGAATGCAGTCCTGCAGCCTCAGGCAGTGCCTGCACAGCAAGGCGCAGTTCGCCTTTCCCCAGACAGGTGTGGTGCCCGCCGACGTGGTGGCCGTACGCCACCCGGCAATACCGCATGGGAGCAATCCATTTACGGTATGGCAACCCAACAGGCTGCATCATCCGAGATGATGGCTCAGGCCATGGATAGGGTGGCCACTTCCATTGTCCCCCCAGAAAGGCTGATGGAGCGACTAGAGCAGGCAACCGACTCCATCTGCCAGTCACACAGGGAGGACATGTTGGGGTCCAACAGGGACAGGCGGGCGGCACTGGCGACTCTGCAGGAGGCCATCTCCATTGAGTCCCAGGGCCACAGGGAAGCCCTGAGGCAGGAGCTCCTTCACCTCAGGACGACTCTTGTTGAGCTTGAGGCTTCAACACACCAAAGGACAGAACAGCAGCTGGAGCGTCTCACCCGTACGCTCTCAGCTGAGATGCAGGCAACGAGGGCGGAGGTCCGGGCATCCCGTGAGTTGTTGCATGGGGACCTCCGCACACTCATCCTCCAGAACCAGACCTACCACACCCGCATGCTTGCAGCCATGGAGGAGCAGACTAGGGCCTTGCGCGGGCTGCCTCCCATAGTGCAACCACCTCCGGATGCAGCTGCACAGGGTGATAATAGCGACAGCAGTGATACTCCCACAATAGGGTAGCCGTGTGAGCCATGAGCCCATGGAGGTGTTTTATCTTCCCAGGATCCACGCAGGTGGGTTCTGGTGTGCATCCTGTCCTCGGACCTCCTGGGTGGCCTCCCCAACCCCCCCGGGCCCATCAATGGCCATTTTTGATTGTATCTTATTTTTATTTTGATTTTGATTTCTTTTATTCCCAATTATTTTGGGACAATCTGTTGGCTTCGATCTGTTGGCTTCGATCTGTTGGCTTCCGTGGTTCCTGTGGGCATACGCTGCATTGTGGCTGGGCACATGCAGGCTTGTAATGTATTTGGTTCAGATGCTTGGGTTTGAGTCACACACACCCCTCCTGCTTCCCGTTTCCATGGGCTTGCAAAGGGTGTGCCCAAGTGACAGTGAATTACACAGTGACGTTGGACTCCCATGAGCTGTGTGGCCAGTCTGTAGTCAATACTGTGTATACATTCATAGTGCATATTGCTGTTGTGTTGTACACTGCATGTTGCATTGATGTGTAACTCTTCTTCTGTGTCTACCTCCCAATTTGCAGGTCCCTTCCTCATGTCCACACAAGGACCTCTAGTCTGGAGATGGGGACCATGTTGGCAGCAGTGCACCTACAACTCTACATGGCGACAACACTGCACAGTTGGAAGTGGTGGGAGTGCAGGCATTTCCAGGTGGTGAGACTACTAATATGTAACATTTGTGATGTCATGTTAATGGTACTACGTGCTCAAGTATGTTGTTGGTCCGGCATTGCTGTGAGCATTTCAGGTGTTGCAGGTTTCTAATAGTGCCACTGTACATAGTGAGACTGATGTCATGTTGTGGGGATTACTTTGTTTACCTGCAATTAGCATGACATGGCACGGTGTGTCGTGTGGCGGTGCTGGGGTTGGGTTGGCTGACATGGCACTGTCCTCTTGTTGCATTTTGCAAGTGGGTATTCATTTTAGCTGCTTCAATGTGTAACTTCACAAAACTGCATTGGTGGTGTCTGTGTGGGTAGGGATGCACACATTGTGACACTTCCAGGTGAACAATCTCAGGCTGACATGGTATTCCCGGTTCATTCTCCAGACATTCAGGATCAGTGTCAGGTTGAGTCATCATTGATTGTCAGATGGAATGTGCCAGGGCAGTGTGCACTCCACAGGGGTGTGATTTCTATGTGAAGTAATTAGCCACTAGCTGTGTACGGGCTGCCTCCCCCCGTGCCCTTTCCCCTCCCATGCGCAGCGGCTGTGCATGTGGTTGGGGATGTGGGGCCACCACCATGTCCACGGCCAGGCCCCGGCGTGTTGCAACGTTGTGCAGGACACATGCTGCCACTATGATCCTGCACACTACTGGGGGAGCGTATAACAGCTGCCCGCCAGAACGGTCAAGGGAGCGAAAGCGTGACTTTAGCACTCCGAATGTGCGCTCCACTATGCCCCTGGTTGTAATGTGGGCTGTGTTATATCTTACCTGGGGTGGCGTGGTGGGGTTCCGAATTGGCGTCATCATGTGGGGGCTGAGAGGGTAGGCACGGTCCCCTGTGGAGGTGGTGATTGGTATCATTGGTGGGGTTGTGACCTTGCTCAGTATCCAACATGCATGCATGTGCAGTGGCATACATACTCACCAAGCAGCCATGTATCGCCATGCCGCCCAGCTTCTAGGTCCCGGCTTAGGGTGGACATTCGGTAAATGAAGCTGTCGTGGGTGGAGCCGGGATAGTTGGCATATACTGAGGTGATGATTCCCTTGGCATTACATGCTACCTGCACGTTGATGGAATGCCAGTGCTTGCGGTTCCTATAGATGTGCTCAGATGCCCTGGGGGGACGTAGAGCCACATGGGTGCAGTCGATGGCACCTAGCACTTTGGGGAATCGTGCCACAGCGTAAAAATCCAGGGCGGCAGCATGCCTTTCTGCAGGTGTTCTGGGCAGGTATATGTGCCTGCGGACTGATGGGCGTGCAGTCATGATGTTCAAGACCTGGTGTAGGCAGCGTGACTGGGTGGCCTGTAACACCCCACCCACTTTGGCACTTGTCCGCTGAAATGATCCAGTGGCTAAGAAGTGCAGTACATTGAGGACCTTCTCCAGGGGGCTGAGTGCTTGGGAGCACAGGGTGGGTGATGTGAGGTCATCCTCCCACTCACTCACCAGGTCCAGTATGATGTGTGGTGGAAACCTGTACCTCCCATACACCTGGTCATCAGGCATCCCGAAAAGGCTGGTTCTGGGTGTGAATATTCTGGCCCTGACTATCCTCCTCCTCCTCCTTTGGTAGCCCACTGCCACTGCTGCTAGGAACGGTATGTTCATCCTGGCGTCTGAGCTTGTTATTGTTAAAGTCCGCAATTATATGCTTTGCGCGTGTTCTAGGCGAGCGTGTGACCCGCGCACCCCTGGAATCCAGTTCCCAGTCCAATAGCGTGTGGAAATTCACACGCACCACGGGATACAGCGTGTGACCCGCGCACCCCTGGAATCCAGTTCCCAGTCCAATAGCGTGTGGAAATTCACACGCACCACGGGATACAGCGTGTGACCCGCGCACCCCTGGAATCCAGTTCCCAGTCCAATAGCGTGTGGAAATTCACACGCACCACGGGATACAGCGTGTGACCCGCGCACCCCTGGAATCCAGTTCCCAGTCCAATAGCGTGTGGAAATTCACACGCACCACGGGATACAGCGTGTGACCCGCGCACCCCTGGAATCCAGTTCCCAGTCCAATAGCGTGTGGAAATTCACACGCACCACGGGATACAGCGTGTGACCCGCGCACCCCTGGAATCCAGTTCCCAGTCCAATAGCGTGTGGAAATTCACACGCACCACGGGATACAGGTTCGCTGACGTACTTGCGTGTGTAAGTGGCCGCGCACCCATTAAATACACGTACATAGGCCAATCGCGTGTACGCGCACTTTTGTCCAATTACACGCAATGAAATACACGTACATAGGCCAATCACGCGATGACACTCTGACGTGCAGTATTTCCACGTGTGTTCCGTCATCACGTGCTGAGTGGGGAACGCCCGTGCGGGTCACGTCAGACGCGCTTACGCGCTGAGGGACTCTGGTCCAATAGAATCGCGTATGCGTGCTGACGCGCTTACGCGCTAAGGGCCTTTCCTCGGATTTCACGCTGACGTGCAGGATTTTCACGTGCCAAATCACTCCGTATCAAGCTGGCCACCCGAAAACACACGGAACACCACGCTCCTGCCCAGAAGGCCGAGTTACTGCCCCCCAGTGCCCCGAGCAGCCTCCCACGTGCTATCTGCTGCTGCCTGCCTGCCTGCCTGCTGCCACCGTGCCCTGCCATTTGGTGCCTGCACATCAGCCATCTGCAGGGGTCCAGTTGCTGTGTCCACCCCTGCTGGAACTGAAGACTCCCAACTGGGATTACATCGCTCCACAGCCCAGCCCCAGGACCCAGTTGCCCACCCACACCTGCCTCTGGGGTTGCCATGTCGGGCACTTCCACATCTGGCACCAGTGGCAACCCCAGGCCAGAGGGGCAGAGGGGCACCAGCTTCACTGCCACCGAAGTTGGTGTCCTGGTGGAGCATGTCCTGGGGCAGTATGATGCCCTCTTTGGATCGTCCCGCGCCAGCAAGGAAGGACGGGAGAGGATCTGGGCCGACTGTGTGGTTGCCATCAACGCGGAGGGGGTGGCAACCCGCAACGTCCAGAAGATCAAGAAGCGCTGGGAGGACTTGAGGTCCAGGACCCTTGTGAAGGCCTGGCGCCTCGTGGAGGGGGGCCGGGGCCGCATGAGTTCCATCCAGAAGAGGGTCCTGGAATGCGTACGCCCAGCGCTCCACGCCCAGGTCCTTGAGAGGGAGGCCCATCTGGAGTTGAGCGGTATGTGTCCAAGCATTACTGTGTGAGACAGGGCATGTTGCGGTGTGCTGGTTCTATGATACTTGCCTGTATGTGTGCCATGGGCCATGTATGCATGTATGTGTGCAGGGACATCATGGTAATGCATGTGCGACCAGTGATGTGTGACCCACATGGTTGTTGCATGTGTTGAAATGCGGCATGGGGAGCCCTATGCAGATTTTGGACATGAGAGCATGCCAGTCTCTGTACCTGGACATGGATGGGGGTGAAGGATGGGTGCTGATGCCAGGTACATATATGGTAGCCATGTCTGTGTGCCTGACCTGCGTGTCTGTGACTTGTGCATGCCATGGATGCATGACACATGTGTGTGACAATGCACAGATTCAGTGACGCACCCAACTTACCCTTGTTTCGCCTGTGTTCGGTGTGTTTGGGGCCAGATGGATGTGACTGAGGTGAAGTGTGTGCATGTGATATGCATGAGCCATGATGCATGTGAGTTACATATCATTGAATGTTTCTAGAGTCCATTGGACATGCATGGAAATGTCCATGGCATGCACCATGCCTGTTACTGTGTGTGTTTTGCCTGGACTGACCCATGTGTTGTGGAGGGACATGATGGAAGTGTACTTTGACAGTGGTGCTCATCTGCTATTGCTTCCTGTCTAGGGGACCATTGTACAGTAGCCTGATGCTTGTGTCCTTTGTCTCCCTCTACGCAGCGGCTAGTGAAGAAGAGGGCGGAGACGGCGCTGTGGAGCAAGGCGGCGGGGATGCCCCCACGGCTGCAGCGGAAGGGGTGGGTGAGCCCCCACAGGGGCCTGCTACGGCGGGAGACGGTGAGGAGCCATCCAGGTTGGTGGTTTGCACAGAGGAGGAGGAGGCCGACACTGGTGCACACATGGGGCCTGGTGGGAGCATCCCTGCTGGTGCAAGTGGTGCAGTCCAGGGCCAGGGGCAGGAGGCAGCACAGGTCACCGTGGAGGGGCCTGTGCATGTCACTGTCCCTGACCCTGTGAGTGCACCACCATGCACCAGCAGGGATGCCCCGTCCGAGGCCCGTCCGCAGGTAGAGGGGATGTCCATGTCACCTGACTCCCCTCCACCTGCGGACGTGGTAACCCCTGGCCGCGTGGAGAAGGTCCTGATTGGGGTCGCGATGCGCACGGCTGTGATTCGTGATGACGTGCGTGCTTCCCGGGAGGAGCACGCACGTCATCACGAAGTGCACCGTGCCGACGTGGCCCAATTGGGATCGGCCATGTTCGGGGGTTTCCTGCATGTGTTGGCCAATCTGACGGCCCTCTCCTCCTCTGTGCAGGCTATCCACCGGTCGTTCTCCTTGCCGTCTTCCGGCCCAGATGCCACCAGGGCCCCCTGTGGACCTGCCCCGACCAATGCAGCCAGCTCGGTGGGGATCCCATCCCTGCCACAGTTGGGAGTCGGAGGTCCAGCAGGGGTGGACAACACAGCAAGTGGACCCCAGCAGATGGAAGATGTGACGGCATCATCGGGCAGGGCACGTGCACGACGGCGTCAGTGGTTTCCATCAGCCTGGATGCCGTCGTGCTGGCAGAGGCAGTGGCGTCGGAGGCAGCAGCGGGCTCGACGTGGGAGGCATCATGGCTCGGGGCCATCAAGATCAGAGGGGCAGGCATCGGCCGGAGGGCAGGGCAACCCTGGGATGGTGGTGTGTTCCGTGTGGGAAGAGTTTGGCCAGCGGATAGGTGCGGAGCGGCAGCGGGCGGAAGAGGAGCGGCTCGCCATGGTCAGGGCGGAGTTCTCCATGCGTCGGGCATTGAGGCGGGCTGAGTGCCTCGAGGAAGCTCGCAGGGAGTTTGAGGTGGACATGGGGTTGTCCCTGCGAGACCTCGGGGCCAGGACAGAGTCCCGCCTCCAGGACATCGACATGGAGTTCGATGATGCCCTGGCCAGCAACATCACCAAGTGAGCCGCAGGACTTGCCCGCTGCCTTTGTATATAGTTATTTAGTTAGTTAGTGCTAGGTTTCCTTTATTTATTTTTATTATTTTGGACCGCTCGGACAATGGCCACTTTTTTGTACATATATTTTACATTAGTTAGTGGTAGGTTTCATTTTTGGTGTTGGGCTCATGGACCCTGGAACATTCCTGTATATAGTTTGTTTTTTTGGGAGATACATTTTTTTAATTTCTTATTGTTTTCACCATGACGTAATGGTTTTTCATTAATTTCCTATGACATGATATTGCTTTGGACAAATTCATTTTAATTTTTTATTCCTTTGTTTTTTTGTTTATCACTTTTGTTCTCGGACATGGACCATTTATTTACTTAGCCACATCGTTGTATGTTTGAAAAGTTCACTTATTTTTGGTATTTAATACATTTTTTATATTTTCTTACACTTGTGTTATTTTCTCATTGGTTTGTTACATGTCATGATATGGGTTTTGACATTCACTTGCACCCATTGTGTATGTGTGTGTGACGGACATGTGTTCTTTTGCATACTTGGCATTGGGGTTGTGTCATGTGATTGCATTCACTATGTGGGTGGATGCAATCCTTGCCTGGGTGTTTGTGCTGGGTATGCTGGCCATTACTGCCATGATTGTGTATCGTCAGGACCTGGGGCCAGGGGGACATGTGTGGGGGCCTGCTGGCAGGTTCCCCACAGTGCTGGGGGGTGGGGGTGGTGGGAGACATGAGTGGGGGCCTGGTGGAGGGTGCCCCTGGTGGCGGGGGGGGTGGGGGTGGTGGGTGACATGAGTGGGGGCCTGGTGGAGGGTGCCCCTGGTGACTGGGGGGGTGGAGGTGGTGGGTGACATGAGTGGGGGCCTGGTGGAGGGTGCCCCTGGTGGCGGGGGGTGGGGGTGGTGGGTGACATGAGTGGGGGCCTGGTGGAGGGTGCCCCTGGTGACTGGGGGGGTGGGGGTGGTGGGTGACATGAGTGGGGGCATGGTGGAGGGTGCCCCTGGTGGCGGGGGGGTGGGGGTGGTGGGTGACATGAGTGGGGGCCTGGTGGAGGGTGCCCCTGGTGGCGGGGGGGTGGGGGTGGTGGGAGGCATGGGTGGGGGCCTGGTGGAGGCTGCCCCTGGTGGCGGGAGGGTGGGGGTGGTGGGAGACATGGGTGGGGGCCTGGTGGAGGCTGCCCCTGCACTGCTGGGGGGTGGGGGTGATAGGGGACATGAGTTGGGGCCTGGTGGAGGGTGCCCCTGGTGACTGGGGGGGTGGGGGTGGTGGGTGACATGAGTGGGGGCCTGGTGGAGGGTGCCCCTGGTGGCTGGGGGGTGGGGGTGGTGGGAGACATGAGTGGGGGCCTGGTGGAGGGTGACCCTGCACTGCTGGGGTTTGGGGGTGGTGGGAGACATGAGTGGGGGCCTGGTGGAGGGTGACCCTGGTGGCTGGGGGGTGGGGGTGGTGGGGGACATGAGTTGGACATGGGTGGGGGCCTGCTGGCAGGTGCCCCACAGTGCTGGGGGGTGGGGGTGGTGGGGGACATGAGTTGGACATGGGTGGGGGCCTGCTGGCAGGTGCCCCACAGTGCTGGGGGGTGGGGGTGCAAGGGGACATGAGTTGGTGTTCATTAGTTCAAGGAGACATGTGCCTTTGCTGGGGGGCATGCCCATGGTGGGTGGGCTGCCTGCGGGACATGACCAGGGATGCAGGGTAGTCCCCTGTGGTGTGGGCTGCCTGCAGGGGCCGTGGAGGGTGTACAGGGTACACCTGGGAGGACCCACACTGCCAAATCACATGTGGAACTTCCCGCGCACCCCTGAAATACACGCGCCCTGGCTATTCGCGTGTGGAACTTCCCGCGCACCCCTGAAATACACGCGCCCAGGCTATTCGCGTGTGGAACTTCCCGCGCACCCCTGGAATACACGCGCCCCCAGGCTATTCGCGTGTGGAACTTCCCGCGCACCCCTGAAATACACGTAGCCCGCTCCCCCAGGCCCGATCGCGTGAGGAACTTCACGCGAACCCCTGTAATACACGTAGCCCGCAACCCCAGGCCCGATCGCGTGAGGAACTTCACGCGAACCCCTGTAATACACGTAGCCCGCTCCCCCAGGCCCGATCGCGTGTGAAACTTCACGCGAACCCCTGAAATACACGTAGCCCGCTCACCCAGGCCCGATCGCGTGAGGAACTTCACGCGAACCTCTGTAATACACGTAGCCCGCTACCCCAGGCCCGATCGCGTGTGAAACTTCACGCAAACCCCTTAAATACACGTAGCACGCTCCCCCAGGCCCGATCGCGTGAGGAACTTCACGCGAACCCCTGTGATGCACGTACCCTGCTGAAATCGCATGTTAGACTTCCCGCGCACCCCGGTATACACGCACACGTATTTTTTGTCAGCGGGTGTCCGTGTTTGTGGGTACCCCTTTGCACGTCATTTTTCCTAGAGGGCCACAGTATGGGACATTCATCATGGCAGTATATAGGTGCTATTTGTTGGCGCACCTTTTGGCGCACATTTCTTACAGCCGCAGAGACGCTACCGCCTGCTTTCTTGTGGCGGTCGTGTTTGTGCCTGTGCGCTGGTTTGCGCGTGCGCTTTTTTGCCCTATTCTATTCCATGAATACGTGTTTTAGGCGAGCGTGTGGGCGTTCCGCGCACTTGTGCCCTGTACTTCCCCCGTGACGCCCACGTTTTGGCAAGTTGTTCCCCATTCCGAGTGTTACGCCCGTGTTACGCCTACTTTTGTTGCGTGCGCCGCGCTATGTGCGAATTTCGCTGTGGCCTGTGCGATTTTCGCTGTGACCTGGCGCACGCTGTTAGATGGCCTGTGCGCCAACGTGCGCCGCGCACTTTTTTATCGCACATCCGCTGGTTTTCTCGCGCACGGCCTTTCATGAATCGACGTGCGCTGCTTTTCGTGCGATTTTCGCAATTGCACTGCGATTTTCGCTATTCCACTGCGATTCGCACGTTTTTGCCCACTTGCGCCGCGCTAATTATTCCATGAATCGGCCTGTCCGTGTGCATTATGAAATACTATGAATACCATGCCACCTCCCTTTATAGCACACACCCCTCACTGTGCTACATTCTTTTGACAGCACCCGCAGAACACCCAGACGCCCCAGTCTTCTTGTCCTGATGAAGGACCCATAAGAAAGGCTTATATTCGAACCCCAGAAGGGCCGAAACACTGTGGTGTAGACGTTGACTTTCTGAGTCACAGTGCTGCAAAACACTTACTGTTTTCTTCTTGTAACTGTGTTCACTTACATTTTGTGTTATACCTGTTCATTTGTTATGACCCCTGTCTTGATGAACCTTGACAGTAGGATATGTAAGTTGTAGACCTCGTGTACCTCACTCCAACCTATGTATCTTGGGGATATACTCATTGCAATTCACTTTGCCTTATCAAATACAATATTGCTGTTCCGTGTTGTGTCTCCTAGTAGACATGTGTATGTGATTGTTCCAAACTACAATGAAAAAATGTTGAAACAATGAAGGGGTGTGACCATTATTGATCAGGGAGATTTCTTTTCCCCTAAGTGCTTAAAGTGTTGGGTGGTTCATTGTGTTTTTCTCTACTGACCCGTTCATTTGTGTCTAATGACAATTGAGATGTACCCATCAATAGACTATTACAATAGTCCAGCTTTGTTTTCACTATAGCTGCTGCAATCAGAGCCCTATTAGCTTCCGATAAGTAAGGATGAATCTGCCACAGCAAGTGAACATAATCCGAACATGAAGATTTCAGATAGGAAACATGTTTTTTAAAGGAGAGATGAGAATCAAAAAAGACTCCAAGTGTCTTGACTGAGTCAGATACTGGGATAGTATTCCCATTAATCACAAGATATTTATATTGTATCTCTCAATTTTTCAATCTGTGTGGTGTTCCCAGAATAAGTAACTCGGTCTTTGAATCATTTAGGGCCAATTAATTTGTGGCCATCCACTTATGTATGGCTTTGAAGACTTTGTCAATGTGTTCTACATCATCCTTATACAACCCAGAAAGCTTAAATACTATCTGGGTATCTGCATGGTTTGCAAACTTGACTCCCAAAGAGATAAGAAGGTTAGATAAGCATTTTAAATGTATATTAAAGAGCAGTGGGGACAGACATGATCCCTGAGGGACACCGCACATTAAGAGCGTCCTCTCGGATTGGGCCTCTCCTCCAACCACACAAGCCATCCTTGGACCGAGAAAGGATTTAAATCAGCATACCGCAGACTGAGTAAAGTTCCCTACATGAATCAGCCTGTCTGCCAGCAAGTCATGATCAACCAGGGCCGATGAGAAATCCAACAGCAGAAGCAATGCCACGTTCCCTTCCTCGATAATTTCTGAGATGTTAGTTTTAAAATCTAGTAGAGCAGTCTGTTCCGTGATTTACCCAGAACCCAGATTGTTCCATATCTCGAATATCCTGCAGTTCCACAAAAGATTGCTATTGGGTGCATGCTACCTTATTGATTATTTTTAAAATAAAAGGAACGTTCGCAATAGGCACTGAGAGGTCAATATAAGGAGTTATCCACGCCTCCTTAATATTCTCAGGGACATGAGCCTCTTGAAAAGAGCAATTAATGAACCTTGTGACCCATGTAGCCTGTACTGGTGAAAAGTCTTTAAATAGTGTAGCTGGGAAGATATCGCCTTTACAAGATGTGGGTTTTATTTTTGGATGATTTCTAAAACCTCACTTTCTGAGACTTCATAAAAAGAAAAAAGACTGGTACCCTGTGTAGATTCTTTGAGAGGTGGTTTAGGCGTATCATTTACATACTGAGACATCTTAATCTGGTTCCGAATACATATCTGATGTTGTAGGTCTTCTGAGTGAAGCCATCAAGGATACGCTGACACCAATCATCATCCACAGCAAGAGGGGGCTCAGCAGTAGACACTCTTAATTCCTGAAGGACTGAGAAGAGTTCTTTTGGCTTAGATGTAGCCCTTTCAATCCTAGCATTGAAATTAAGCTCTTTAGCTTTAAACACTGCAGCCTTAAAGAGTCTAGAGGCCTGTTGATAAGCCAAAACGGAGTCATCTGATGGATGACTTCTCCAATATCGTTTTGCTTTCCGTTTCACCCCTCTAGCTAGTAAAACGTCTGGGGTGAACCATTGATTATGTAGGGCCATTTTGTTATGTTTAACTGGACAAAGGGGGGCTAGGAAGTCAAAGGCTTGATTAGTAGCTGACCTAAAAGAATGCATAAACTCATCAAGAGGTAGGTTCTCTACAATGATGGTAGCAATGGAACTACATGGAACTACTACTGAATTAAAAGCCCCATGGATAACTTTCTGGCGATTACGAGTTGGGCCTAATGGTCTTGTTGATTTAGAAGTAATGCGAGAGAGAGGGGGAACTTCAAAATGAAGAAGAAAATGATCTGACCAAATGCACCATTCAACCAAACTTAATGTCAGCGACTGGTTCATAGGATCCAGTCCAGGGTATTGCCTCCCTTATGTGTTGAGGTGTTGACATGTTGATCAAAGCCCACAGACTTAAGAGTTTGTAGAAGAGATGTAGCTTCAAAATACCGTGGGTTATTAGCCCACAAATTAAAGTCGCCAAGAATCATAAAAGCTGCAGTGCTTTTAGATGATGCTAAGAGTTGCTCTTCGAATAGAGGTGTATCCCTCGGAGGTCTATATAAAATCAGAACACTAGAAAAAAACCTGTGGAAAATTTCTAGCTAGCACAGCGCTGTCCCAGTATTTTAAATATTTGCTCACTTGTTTTACTCTATGTGACACAGTGTTTTATGCAGCACATACAGAGTTTGGTAGAAAAGGAATATGTAATTTCATATTTTATTTTGTGTTTGTAGTCTGTTTTAAATACGCCTCCCATTGCGTGGCAAAGGAGTTTGATTGTTCCTTTATTCAAAAAAGGTGATTTTTCAGACCCTCCCCTGTTATCGTCCCATAACATTGGTGGATGTGTCTAATTTATGCGGCCTGCCTGGCACATAGACTGTATGCCTCGGCTAATGAGAATCACGTGGTCCCAAACAAGCAGGCAGGTTTTTGCAAAGGATATTCGACGATAGATCAGTGTTATATTTACACGCAACTGTCACGAAATATGTAAGGACACAGAAGTCTCAGCGTTGTGCAGCATTTCTTAACTTGTCTAAGGCATTTGATTCTGTAAGCCGAGTGTTATTGTGGAAGAAGCTAAAATCTATTGGGGTTCGACCTGGATTTTTGGCAAATACTAGGGATTTATACAGATGCTACAGGGTATCTGTCAGATGTGATGAGCAGCACGGGTATTCGAGGGACTTTATTAGTAATAGAGGGGTGAAACAGGGCTGCCCTTTGGCCCCACTTTTATTCTCACTATTTCTGTGAGGCTTTAATCATATGACTGTACAGACACTTCTAATTCCCCCCATTTAAAACGGGGTTCAGCTAAGTGTATTGTATGCAGATTATACAGTGGTGTTAGAATTAACTCCTAAATAAAGGTTTACAGTTAAGTTTGGATTATTCCAACACATACTTTAAAGATCACAGGTTGACATAAATCTTGCAAAATCATAAATCCTGGTTTTTGGCACAAACAAAAATGAAGTGCTCCCCTAATTGATCAATTGAGAATCAACGGCTAGAGGTAGTACATGAATACAAATATCTGGGCCTGCTTTTTCCAATAACGGGTCTTGGAAAAATCATATAAGCACAATTTCTAAGTAGGCTCTAGTGGTTCTGGGTGGCCTTATGCGTTTTTACCATCGATTTGCAGCGAGCCTGGATACATCCCTACAGGTAATGCTGGCCAAGATCAATACAACGATTCTGTATGGGGTGGAAGTATGGGGCTCTGCATCGTGTACCCCTCTAGAAAAGGTGCGAAATAAGGGCCTCCGCAGGCTAGTAGGTTTACCTCCAAATACTCCAGCAGACACCCTATGCTATGAATTGGGTGTGGTGATCATCACCGTTTAGCAAAGAAGCGCTTTCTGGACTTCTTTTTAAAATGTTTAGTTTTAAAATGTTTATATACTCCTTTACCGGACACTATCTTTCCGCTGCAGTATTGGAACTCAGCAAATATCCAAATGAAGGCAATGGGCCTCATTACACGGACGGCGGTAAGGGTTAACGGTCACCGTTAATGGCAACGGTGACCGTTAACCCTTACCGCCGTACTACGAGGTCCCTTTGCGGGTTGGAGGAATTAACGCCTGCTTCTTGCAGGCGTTAAGAACCAACCCGCTAAGGGACCTCGGAGCTAATTACGGCACCGCAAAATTGCGGTGCCGTAATTAGCGCCTTCCCCATTCCCATAGAGCCCTATGGGGCAGAAATGGGAATGGGGAAGGGCAATGGCGGGAGGGGGATTTACCGCCCCTCCAACCTTGGAATGGGGCGGTAAATCCCCTTTCCGCCAAGGCGGTGCCGGTAATTTACCGGCATGGTCCAGGGTGCTAATAGCACCCTGGATTACCGCCTTCCGTGTAATGAGGCCCAATGAAAATTAGTTCTCGAGCGAGCCAAACCTAATGTGCCATTGGAGATTGATGGTTGAGGAAGTACGGAATGTGCATTTAAAATCTTTACTTAAAAAAGGGCAGCTGAGATTGGAGTGGGAGCTTTTCTAGTATGAGCGGTTACGCTTCCCTCTTTGAGATTTTGCAATCCGGCCCTAGTGCTCCCAAAATCCTCACCATCAATAGTCTGACTGCATGATAGCCTTGGGCTATTGCTTATGGCACGAATTAATGTACTACCTCTCCAAGCGACAGTCCTATGGTTAAAATTAGAGAACATTTCTCCCTGTAGCTTAGGTTGTGGGGTGGAGGGGGTTCTAGCAAATTTTTTAACAGGCTGACGGTTCACAATTCACACGAGGAAATGCTGGCTTGGGCAGCATTTTAATCAGAACAACATAAGAACATGTATCAGCGCACCATTTTTTTTATTAAGGAAGCTTTTAAAGTATCAAATATTTTATGGAAGATGTGAATTTAGTTTTGTATGTTTTACTATATCAAGGTTAGAGCTTTGTATTCTGAACGATTCTTAAGTATTGTGAAATTGTTATTGTATGCAATGTCCAAATAAAAATGTATTTCTTCTCTTTCTGTATTTCATTGTGATTTATATAGATAGCGATTTCGCCAAAGAGCACCTGGAGACCATGCAAATGGCAGCGATGCGTGGCTTAAATCAACATCACATAACAGAGCACTGAACAGATAAATCATCAACAGTACAATACATGGTGAGGAATGATCAAAAACATCTTATTTAGGAAATCAAATAAAGAATATAAGGTTTAAGATGAGAGTGAAGAGTAGCTTAAGAAGAAGAGGAAGAATGTTAAGAGCGTGAGTTGCAATGCTTCGGGGTCAAGAGTGAAAATGATTGAAAGCGAGATTAGGTGTAGGGAGGTTTAGGGACAGTGAATGTTTTCAAGCAAAGGGGGCGGGAGTAACCAAGGAAGAGAGCCAACACGAGGGACGCCGGAGGGCTAAGTAGCAGGGATTGGACCCTTTAAATGATTAAACACCCAACAAGGATTGACAATGTAACAACGCGGCAAAGCACTATCAGCCCTGATTTGAAGAAGGCTTTCAAAAGCCGAAACACGTGGCATCACCAGGGGCAAATATTAAAACTTGAGATAATGTCATAATACAGTCTGGTGCATTTCTTGTACTCTGAGTCTGTGGAGAAACTAGCCAAGGAAGAGAGCTACGGTTGTGCACGTTCATGAGTTAATTTGTAGTAAATGCAGAGGAAGTGAAAGAAAGTAAGAGGAGATTATGGTACGAGGACAAAGGTGAAAGAGAAGCTGTAAAGCCAAGTTGAAAATAGAACATAGAAAAGTGAGTTAATAAGCAGTGAGCCAATAGAAAGACAGAGCAATAATCAAGTTGAGAGAGGAAGAAGGAGGTTTTATACCATTAAAGGAAAGAAAATGACAACATTTGCAAATGTAAAGGTGACAGAGGCAGCTACAGACAGTGCTAGAGATGTGAGCAGAAAAAAAGGCAGTAGAATCGAACAGGACACTCTGAGGTGCAGAGGAAATGGGAAGGGAGGAAGGATGGAAAAAGAAATTTAGATGAGGAATGAACGGGATTGGGAGATGAGGCAGGAAAATTAAGTTCTTTGGTATAAGCTTTATTTTAGTGAAACAATTGAGAATGCATCCATGCCCGAATTGCATGAAGGCAGCTACAGATAGTGGTGTGAATCACGACAGAAAGAAGAAAACTAAAGAACTATCTGACTCAGCAGCATTGAAGTGACAGGAAAGATTAAAAGAAGATATGAGAGAAGAAAGAACAATAGTATAGAGAGAGAAAATACGTGGGCCAAAATTAGAACCTTGGGATACACAGATTTGCAAAGGAAAAGCAGGAGATAATGTCCCCGCCCAGAAGACTGAGAGATGCAGCCAGCAGTGCAGAGAGTTGTAAAATCCATCAGTAGATGGAAGAGTAGGGTGATCCACTGTATCGAAGGCTGCAGAAATATCCTTATGGACAAGAATAGAATACAATTTATCGTGGTGAGTGGAAAGCAGAAAGTTAGCAATATAAAGTAAAGGGATTTAAATACAGTGTAGAGGTTTAAAGCCAGACTGGTGGAGAGGAAGCACAAGTATTGATCCAAGTATGTAGCGACGTCCACATAAGCTACCCATTCCAAGACTTTTGAGAGAAAAGGATGGAGAGAAAGAGGACATTTGACAGGTAGAAAAGTGTCAAGTGAGTTTTTTTAGAAGATGAAGAATGTTTGTACTCTGGGGAAAGGACAGGTGGCAAGGGAAATATCAGAGGGAGGTAAGAATGGGATGTAAAGAGATACACCTTAGATTCCAGGCACCGCAAGGATGGTAAGTTTAAATATGTGGGGATACATTAAAAGGGTTTTGCTGTAGCAGTTTGATGCAGAGCATACCAGGTAAAAAAGAGAGGACAAAACTGTGTAATAAATGATAGAAATTTGAAAAAATATGATTTATGTCACAATTTTCCTTCACCTTGCGTTGACTCTGGTTTTTCTCACTGACGCTGCTCACTACCTGTCCACCCTTGAGGAATCCCGAATGGCTGAGGGTAAAGCAGCTGAGCCGAAGTCTAGCAGGGGAATATGTTTTATTCTCTGGGTGAGGGAAGGTAGGTCTGACCCTCTGCTTAAGACTCTGTGATTTCTCCTGGAGAGAATCCCCTGTTACAGGATGGTAAACAGACGAGTTAGGCTGATGGAAACATACCCTCCCAAACCTGTCTCGGGGTTGAGGAAGTACCTGTGTTTTTTGTTTCAAGTGCCCACAAGGGGAGAACGCATCTCTGTTGATTGAGATTCCAGGTATGTCCTACATCAACTGATAGCCTACGGTCCTTTGGCCGATAGTTACCTCACTGATGCCGACAGTGGAGTGTTCCTGTTTACTCTGGGGTGTAGGGGGGAGTCAGGGAGTGAGATTTCAGGCTCTGGAACTGTCATCTTAACATTCTGCCTTTTGCTGCAGGTGCATAGAGATTAGCTGAAGCTTGAGGGATGGCTTGCTGAAAACATGGCGCTGCCGGGAATGTGCTTTGTGGTCTGGAATTCGGCTAGCCGTACTCTTGCCCAGGGGTGTTGACCCTTCCCTCTGATAATGTGTTTTTTCTTTTCTTGTTCTTATCCAAAGATCCTGGAGGCAATGCGTAGCAAACTGCAGGAGACGGAAAAATGCCAGATTCAGGAGTGTCCTTCATGTTCTGAAGCTTTTCTGGTCTTTTCTTTAGGGAAGCTGAAGCTGATTGCAAAGAAAGAAGTCTGGCGTACCAGGGAGGATCTTCCACGAAGGATCTTCCACGAACCACTGGCACATTCCCAAGGTGGGTGTGGCCTTAAATAGCTTTCAGTTCTCGTTTCAGCCCAAATCTCATGGGATGTAACTCCCAGGCAGGTCATGCGTGATGTTAAGGTGATCCTGCATCGTTCGCCAAGCACTTGGTATTTCCACATGAGATCCCATGTGATTTTCAATTCACTAAGGATTTCTATGTGTCAGCTGGAGGCCCCTGGGTTTTAGTGAATGAAGAAAATTGAGCCAAAACCCTAACAGCTCTCTTGTGTTTTGTGAGGAGGTGTTTAGACATGGCCGATATTTCAAATAAGAAATTATTCATTTTACATCACTTAACCTGCAACCACACAACTGGCAAATCACGTGTCAGGTTTGTTGAATAGAGGAACTACCCGAGCATCAGTTTGAAAAGAAAATTAAAGAATTACTAAATGGGGGATAATATTTAATTATCTTATATAAAATGTAATTGCTATATAAATCTATATATTTTGTTTGTTTATGACCCAAGAATTATACTTCAAAAGCTACATGGTGTGCAGTTGTAAGAAAAACTATTGGTGAGCGCAGATGCTGTGCAAATTATGAGGATAAAAAAAGTGTTATACTTAAACCTTTATGCTTAAACTTGCTTAAACTAAGTTGTCTTCAGTAGAATTACATTTTGTTTTGTCCATTTCAGTAAGAGCGAACAGACCAGAAGCAGTTTCTATGAAAAACATGGAGGACTATGTCCAGTTTTTCTATACAACTTTTCATATTGAAACAAACTAATAATTAAAATCATCTTCAAGAAATATATAAATATATTTTTTTATTGTGTTGATTCACAAAGGAATCTTTAGAAAACATGTAGATAAGATCAGCTTAAAACAGTGACAGTACGCACATGTTGATTTAAGTTCACAAAAAAAATCTTTATAAGAAGAGAGAGACAAATAAAATCAATGTGAAGCAATGATAAAGCATATATATTAATTTCGCATTTGTGTTATCGTCTTGGTCACTCTTACATCACTCTAAACACCTTATCAAAAGGTACCATGAAGGTCAGATGATTATCTAAAATCTTCACATAGGCACACAACCTATATATTCAAGCCTTGTAATCTAAAAGTAATGATAAAATATATAGAGTCACATATAAAAGATTCAGGAAATGTTCAAGTTTCTCAATTATCCAAGGTTCTGTTACTTAATCTCTTCAGGTGAGATTCAACGAAAGAGGAAATCTAATGATGGGAATTTTTACATTCGTAAGTCGTGTTTGAAATATTTAATGCCATGGAATTTCTGATGTTGGATTTCTAAGGTCTTTGAAATACATTTTAAATTGTGAAGTCCGCTCAACTACGAGCATCGGACATGTTGTTAATAAATGTTGCAGATTTTCTGACAGATCTATGTTTTTACAAAAATCTGCATATAATGCCGGATTTGGGGATAAGTTTCCATTTCGCTAGTACCTCATTTGTTTTCCATAGTTTGAGCTGAAATCTCGAAAAGACACTTCGAATGGATTGTGTCCTCCCACGTGTTCCTCATCTTTTGATATTTGTTATCGCCAGCTTCGCTGCTTCGGAAATTCTTTTTAGGCAGAGGGCGCTGTGCTCGAGTTCGTGGCGTCGATTGTCCCTCGACGGGCTCTGTTCCGTGTCGACGTCACTGCTGGTATAAATAGCTCGAGCTCTCCCTTGGGCTTCAGTTCCGTTTTTCCGATTGCTTCGCTCTCGTGAACGGGGCGCTTCGAGATTTTCGGTGAGAAAATGTATTCATCTACTGCTTCTACACCCAATACTGGGTTTAATTAGTGTATCTACTGCGGTTCGGAGTTGTCTATCACCGATCCTCACTGCATCTGTCTTTGGTGCCTGGGTTCAGATCATCGAACCTGCGACTGTGGCTCCTGTCAGTCGATGACGGAGAAGGCCCTCCGTGAGAGGAAAGATAAACTAGCGGTGGGGCGGGAGGCCTCGAAGGCCACTTCGAAGGCCTCATCGAAAAGACATAAAAAATCATCTGATTCAAAAGAATCGGAACGTCACAAAAAACACTCAGAGATCCCGATCTCGCAGTAGATCGAGGCGATCTTCTTCGTCATCTTCTAAAAAAGTTCAAAGGAGACATAAATCTCCTTCATCATCATGCGATACATCGACTGAATTGGTTCGATGTCCTACAAAATCGGGTTCCCCAAGAAAAGGGGAGGATTTTAGAAGAAAAATGATGGAGGTCTTTGAGAATGCGGCCTCGAACCCCTCAAAGAAACCCCAAAAGAGCCAGAGCCCGGTTGCTCCATTAGACGACACAGTGAATTCGGGAACTACAGCGGTAAAACCCAGTAGTATGGGTGAAACCTGTAAAACTTGAGTCGACAAATTGTCGAGGAAAACTCAAGAGTCGAGTGTTTCACCGGCACCTCATAAAAAGCCGAAGTTGTCAAGAACATCCGCAACTTCGTCGACGCCATCGGCGCTGACAGCTTCGACATCGAAGCCTAAAATGTCTTTGACGCCTTTGTCTAAGTCTTCATCGGGTTCGTTGAAGATTCCTTAGACACCTTCGAGGAAACCCTCCATTCCTTTGACGAAAAATCAGGAGGGAAGAGAGGAGATTTACTCCCTTACCAAAATCAGACTTTTTTAAGTCTATGTCTTCAATTTTTGAAGAAACTGGCTCGGAGGATGAGGAAATCTCTCCTCTTGGAGTGCAATATGGCACTAGACAGGTTCCAGAGGAACCTATAGACCCTGAATCTAAGATGAGAGACCTGTGTGAGACTCTGCATTCTGCAAGTGGCATTGACGCGTCACCTGAATTGGAGTTTGCTAGACCTGACCCTGCAGAACATGCAGATTCAGGGTACAGGAGTTTGATGAATAGTGTGGTAGAATATATGGGTTGGGTTAGAGCCTCATCCACTTTTGAACAGGACGATATGACGGACATAATAGTTCGGGGCCCCCAGAAAGATCCAGTTTTCCCCTTCCATAGGGCGCTTCAGAGAACAGTGGAAAAGAACTGGGAAACCCCTGACAACATTGCTGCTGTAAACATCGATTTTCCAAAGAAGTATAGAACTTCCACTACTGATCCCGAGTATCTGAATAGACCTCCCACTCCAGAAAGTCTGGTTATTCAGGTTGCAACTACTTCAAAACAAACTGCATATCCAACCATACCTCCGGATAGGGAGGATAAAGAAGGTTGACGCTTGGGCCCGTAAGGTTTTTACTTCGGGTAGTATGGCCTTAAAGTCAACCAATGTCACCTGTACCCTGGCCAGGTTCACACATATCCTGTGGGAATGCATTTCGGCGGCGGCTGAACATATTCCGGAAGGCCATGAAAGGGAAGGCTTCCTGAATATTGTCAAATACGGGAAGGAGGCAATGGGGGAATGTCTCCCGTCTGGACTGGATACTGCTGAAAGTATTAGCAGATCCATGGCATAAAGCACAGTACTACGCAGATTTGCGTGGTTGAGAAAGTCGGGTTTTGCACCAGATGTGCAGGCCAGGCTTCTCAAGACACCTTTTGATGGCTCGAGACTGTTTGGTAGTAAGGCTGATGAGAGCCTAGAAAAACTACAGACCTCAAAAGCGTCAGCTAAATCCCTTAGTGCCTCCATGCGACAACCTCAGAACCCTATCCGGGCTCATCTTCCTGGAGGGGTCGTCCTTTTCGGTACTACTCTTCTTTTGGTAGAGGAAGAGGACAGGTTTTTCAAAGGGGCAAAAGAAATGTCACTCGTGGTGGACGAGGAAAGACTACAAAGCCATCTTCAGGAACGGCATCTTTACCCTCAGCCGCTCCTGCAGCCGCCTCCAAATCACTCTGAGGCCTTATCATACAAAACACCAGTGGGAGGTAGAATCTCTCAGCATCTGAAAGAATGGCGGGGCATTACTTCAGATGCTTGGGCACTGGAAACAGTAGCTCAAGGTTACTGCCTTCCCTTCCTAAAAAGACCTCATGATCATCCACCGGGAGCCAACTCGACCAAAATTCCAGACCCGCTCCTTTTGCAGGAAATTTTAACCCTGCTAGAGAAAGGTGCAATAGAACATGTACCTGTAGCGGAGAGGAGCAAGGGTTGGTACTCCCTTATTTTCTCATCCCAAAGAAGGACGGAGGATTGAGACCCATCTTTGACTTAAGAAATTTGAACAAGTTCCTCAGGAAGGACAAGTTCAAGATGGTAACCCTTTCCCAGATCCTTCATGCTCTCCAGCTCCAAGACTGGTTGGTTTCATTGGGCCTTCAGGATGCTTATTTTCATGTGCCAATCCCTCCTAAGCACAGAAAATACCTGAGGTTCGCAGTTGGCGGTTCTCACTATCAGTTTAGAGTTCTGCCATTCGGGCTGACCTCCGCCACGAGGGTTTTCACCAAGCTGATGGCGGTAGTGGCAGTGAGTCTCAGGAGAGGGAGGATTCACGTCTACCCCTACCTGGACGACTGGTTGATCAGAGCACGTTCTCCCGGACAAGTTCAAGAACATCTGTCGATCACCTGTCACTTCCTTTACAATCTGGGCTTCTCCCTCAATTTGAAGAAGTCCCACATGATACCATCCCAAAAACTCCAGTTTATCGGAGCATCCTTGGACACTTCCTCGGGCAAAGCCTCGCCTCCCGAGATAAGAGCTCTCCACATTCTGCAGATGGTAACAAAATTCCAGAATGCCCTGCATCTGCCTGGCCTTCGATTTTCTGAGGTTGCTCGGCCTCATGGCATCCTGCATTTTTCTGGTTCCAGAGGCCAGATTGAGAATGAGATCAGTGGTCCCAGTTCTCGGGGAGTATGTCGGATCTTCTGCAAGTCCCGAGTGCAGTTGCTCAGGATCTACTATGGTGGGCTTGCAACGACAACATCCTCAAAGGGGAATCTTTTTGGCAACCATGGCCGGAGATAACAGTAGTAACGGACGCCTCACTCACGGGGTGGGGAGTTCATACCAACAATCTGACAATCAGCGGTAGTTGGTCTCCATCGGAGTCCAAACTACACATAAACCTGTTGGAGCTGAATGCAATCTGACTAGCGCTGAAGGCCTTTCTGCCCTCTGTACAAGGAAAGAATGTCCTGATAATGACGAACAACACAGTGGCCATGTACTACCTCAACAAAAGAGGAGGCGTGGTATCACTACCACTGTGCAGAGAAGCAATGGAGCTCTGGTTCTGGGCAATACGGGAAGGAATCTCTCTATCGGCAGTTCACCTAGCCAGAAAGAAAAACACGGCAGCAGATGCTCTGAGCAGGCAGAGCACAGTCTCCCACGAGTGGGAGTTAGCTCAGGAAGTCCTTCTGGAGATCTTCACCCTTTGGGGAACCCCTCAAGTGGATCTGTTCGCAACCACGGTAAACCAGAAGTGCGAACAGTATTGCTCAAGGTAATTTCCCTGAGAGGAGCTCTAGGAGACGCGTTCGTGGTGGACTGGGATTTCCCCCTACTGTACGCGTTTCCTCCAGTCCCCATGATTCCTCAAGTAATCAGGAGGTTGAGAAAGTTCAGGAAAACCATGATCCTAATTGCCCCGGATTGGGCCAGGAGGACGTGGTACCCTGACATTCTGGACATGTCCATCTGCCCTCCAATATGTCTTCCGCAAAGAGAGGATCTTCTCTTGTAAGAGTAAGGTCGGGTTCTCCATCCAGAGGTCAAGACACTCAACCTTCACGCATGGTTTCTGAGAGGTTGAGGTACAAGGATTGGGATCTTCCGGATGACGTTATGGAGATTTTGCTTTCGGCCAGAAGGCCAGCAACGAAATCTTTGTACCGATGTCGTTGGAACAAGTTCAGTAAGTGGTGCAAAGATAAGTATGTGGACCCTTTTCAATGTGGCACCCCAATGGTGCTTTCTTTCCTATTGCATCTAGCCAATCTGGGGCTCCAGATCGGAACAATTAAAGGATATCTTGCTGCGCTGTCCATTTTCAAGCGCTCCTTGGAAGAGGTTTCTTACTTCAAAATTCCATTGATCATTCAGTTCCTGAAAGGACTTACCAATTTATATCCACCAGTAACGTTTCATGTCCCAACTTGGGATTTAAACTTGGTTCTTAAATTTCTAACTTGTATACCATTTGAGCCTCTGCATTCCTGTCCATTGAGGCTTCTAACACTAAAAACTGTCCTTCTTGTGGCATTAACATCAGCCCGCAGGGTTAGTGAACTACAGGCTCTCTCATGTAAACCTCCATATACCATCTTTTACAAGGACAAGGTAGTTCTTAAGGTTAAACCATCTTTCTTACCAAAAGTAGTTTCTGATTTCCATTTGTCACAAAAAATTATTTTACCAACATTCTATCCTCCTCCTCATTTGGGTAAAGAAGAGGAGAGATTGCATAGACTGGACCCCAAATAGGCCGTCAGTTTTTACATTTCAAAAATGTCAAAATTACGTCAAGATGACCAACTCTTTGTGGGTTATACAGGTCGTAAATTGGGGTTAGCGATGACAAAACAAACTATATCCTGCTGGATCATTCTGGCTATATTGGAATGCTACAAATTAGCAGGAAAAGACACACCGGATGGGCTCATTCCACTATGGGAATGGCTACTTCTGCGGCTTTGAAGAGGGGAATCCCTGCAAAAGACATTTGCTTGGCTTCAACATGCGCATCAATGCATACCTACATCAAGCATTACTGCTTAGATGCCTCCTCCTCCAATGAGGATTTATTTGCCAGGGAGGTACTTCATTCCGTCCATGAAAACAATAACTAGCACTCCCACCTCCAAATTGATCAATGCTATGGGAGTCTATCACAAGATGAGGAATACGTGTGAGGACACAATCCATTCAAAGAACAAGTTACTTACCAACTGTAACATTCTTTTGACTGGATGTTCCTCCCACGTATTCCTCATCGACCCTCCCAGCCTACCCCGCAGTACAGTTTTTGTTTTCTTACACTTTCCTCTCACGATGGGCCTATCAGTCTCAGGACACGCCTGGGTGTTCGACGAGTATTTCCTCAAAAAAACAGAACTGAAGCCAACAGGCGTGGCTCGAGCTATTTATACCAGCAGTAACGTCGACACGGAAAGGAGCCCGTCGAGGGACAATCGACACCACAACCTCGAGCACAGCGCCCTCTGGCGGAAAAAAAATTCTGAAGCAGCGAAGCTGGCGATAACGAATATCACAAGATGAGGAATACGTGGGAGGAACATCCAGTCGAAAGAACATTACAGTTGGTAAGTAACGTGTTCTTCTATATGTCGGGGACGGAAACCTAAGTAGGTATGATTCTGGTATTCAATATTTTTTGAAGCCATGGCAATGAAGCTTTGATTGGACGATGCTATATAGTGGGATATAATTTGCAATAGGGATTCTGAGGTGGTAGATATGAGGCATTTCCTATATAGAGAGCATAGTTTCTAGGCATAAAAATGATGTAAAGAAAATAAGCCTACTTCATGCCTGATTATGCACATGGGTTGTGAGAGGGGTAAAGAAAGGACATGCTTCCAAAATGTGCCCTCTAGACAGAGCCAGAATGATATCGGTCTCCACATCTTGGTTTCAGCCACACATAATACTATGGGGACAACTTTCTGATAATAGAAAGTGAGTAATGGTGAATAGGAACAATTCCCATACTTTGCATGAATAATCCGTGCTTGTGCAGTTGCAGTTGTCATTTTTTTTTTCTTTGGCTCCATAATGTAAGGCAAGTCGGAGTTATGATTGTTCAAATTAAGACCAGAGTAACGATATTCGTTAACAACTTGGATTTCTGTTCCATGTAGAGACCATTTGTAGAAATGTTTATCATTCTACCTCCTGTCACAGTGCATGATTTTTGTTTTGCCCAGCTTAATCGATAATACGTTTTCATCTGCGTACTTTCCTAGGGCTGTCGGAAGATTTTGTAGGCCTCTTGGGTTCTTGGACAGTAGAACTAAATCGGCTACATAAAGCAGCCATGGAATGGAGTGATACCCTAGCTTTGGGGGGGGTCAGAGACGATTTTGTTGAGATTTTGATTTAGATCTGAAATGAAAAAAATAAATCGCGCAGATGCCAAAATGCATCCCTGCTTTAGTTCTCTAAAGGTTGAAATCGGAGGGGTTAGTTTGCCTTCCATGGTCAGTCTGATTTGGACCGTTGTCAGTATGAAGTTGGTGAATAAGCATTTGAGTGGCATAAGGACAGTTGACTCCTTTTTAGTTTGTGCATTAATAGTTCTCTCGAAACTGAATCGAAAGCTGTTTGGAAATTGATAAAGGCAATTTATTGGCTGTTTCATTTCAAGACATTGGGCTTTCATAGCGTTGATAGATAGCAAATTGATAGTGGTACCCATGCCTTGAATAAAGACAGTTTGAAATGGATCTTGTAGATTTTTTTAGACACCCAACAATTAAAATCTCTGAAGATTAGCCATGCAAATAATGTCCCTGGAGCATCGAGGAGAGCAATAGGTTGATAATTGGCAGGAGACCGCTACTACCGCTGTACCACTGTTTCCTGCGATGATGGAGGAATGATTCTTGTTGCTAGTACTTGATTAAATATGGTACATAATATTTTAGCACACGCCTCAGGATGGAGTTGAAACATTGCATTATTAAGACCATCCGGTCCTGGAGCTTTAGAAGAGCTGCGTTTCGAGATGTGGTATAAGATATCATTTTGGTCAAAGGCCAGATCAAGTGTGGCTATTGGCATCAAATGTGCATAGGGTGGAGTTCAAGAGATTGGTGCGTATAAGTTGGTGTAGTGGGCATTCCATAACTGCTCTGATACTGCTATTATCTGCGTCGAGAGCTGAGTAATATGAGTTGCTCGGTTTAGTGTATCCCAAATTGCCACCAAGTTTTTAGAAGCCATGGTTCGTAACATTAGCTCACCGTCTTTTTGGAACAGCAGAGCTTTACGGCAGTGCACCCAATTATTATATTGTGTTTTAATCTGTTTCAAGACACACATTTTGGGCTTGTGAGGTAATAAGCAGGCTGTTCTCTTTGATCGTCGTAAGATGATCTTCTGCTCTTGTAATAACGGATCATAGCTGTTTGTGCTTGTGGATGTTTCTGGCTGTCAAAGACGGTTGCTGCTTAAAAGGTTGCAGAGCTGCGATGTAATTGTTATGATCAGGCACAATTTGTGTGCATTGTTAGCAAGCTGGTCATAAAGCGACTCGGGAGACAAGCAAAATCGATTTCGCCCTTCAGTCTGCATACGTTTGTTTGATAACAAGAGTTATGTTTATCCATCTGCAGAGAGGGCCTTTTCCAAAATACTACAAGCATCTCGTGGTCGCTATGTTTCTGAGATACTATTATAAAGCTTTCTGCAAGTGCAAATAGAGTTCTATTGGTGAAGATATAATCAATAATTGCTTCTTGATCAACTTTTCTCCAAGTGCTACTCGGTGGTACTTATCTGCCATAAGGTCGACCAGCGTTTTACAAGGGCAGATTCTGCAGCAGTTGTTTTAGAAAGACAATGTAAATTAAGGTCGCTGACTAGAATTGGGTGAGTTATAGGTGTGTCAGCTGTGACTAGGTCTAGAACATTCTCAAATTATGAAGAAATCTTTCAGTTTTGAAATTCGAGTGGTTCCAGTAGATGTTTGTTAGAACTATAGTTTAAGAAGGGATTTAATTTTAACTAGCTGGGTATAGACGTTTGGAGTTGGCCAGAGTTCTATTTGCAGACCAGATGATCTTTTGGTGGCGATTAGTAGTCCCGTCATGGGTTTGACTTTTGGAAGCACTATTTGAAGGTAGGAGAAGTATATTATGATTGTCCCATATGGGTGATTCCGAAAGCCATGTCTCTTGTAAAATTACAATGTCATAATTACCAAGATCATGTGTGGAGCAATTCCAGCTGGCAAGACCGAGTGGTGTCCCTCTCGGATTGTTAATCCTGCGTGACTAGTCGGACAGATAAAGGGGACTGATTTCTTGTGGTGTTCTGTAATTGCCGTGAACGGAGAGAAGATGGTTAAGTGCACGTAATTTTTAGAGAAGGAAGAGCAGATATTGCTCTTTGATGGCTGCTCGATGCAATGTGCCGTTTAGGTTTAAAGTTTTTGTGAAGCGGAAGTACTTGGGAGAGAAGAAAGCCCAGATCGAATAGAGAAGCTCTCGCTTGCCATGTTGTATTTAGGATGATCCTCTGATTGTATCCACAACCTTGCTATGGATAAATCAGAGTCTTTTATAAACTCTACCTGATTTATGTCGGACGATGCTAGATCTTCCAAGCACCGAATATCACTAAAGTTTGAGTATGCTAGTTCTGTTAAAGTCATATGTCATGTAAGGGGTAGGTCTGCATTCAATGATTAGATGGTGGTAATAAGACTGATGAATAGCATTCTTATTTTTATCGGCAAGAGTGGTGGATTTCCGTACCTTGCTTTGGGCATTCAATGTCAGACTACTTTGTCTAATCATAGCTTGTGTAATGGCAGCTGTGTATGATTGTGAGCAGGATTGGTCATGTGAGTGCGAGCAAGCGCTCTGTAGAGAGCTGAAGTGCAGGGTGATTGATTTAGCTATTTCTGCTCGTCTTTGCTCCAAGGTGTAAAATGTAGGGCTATTCACAGTAGGAGACAAGGAAGAAAGTGATAACTGCAGCAGGAGACGCTGCTGGGGTGAGAATCTGGAGGGGCAGAGGATGTTCATGTCCCAGCTCAACCACTATCTAGGGATTCATATCATAGATCACCTGAGCGATTTGGTTTCCAAGGATTTTTTATTGTGGGCTATGACTGCATATTTGTTTTGATCGCTGTTTTAGCTACTTCTATTTGCTACATGGGCAAAGGCAGAGAGCTTATAAAATGCTTTGTGTTATGATGAGTTTGTAATGTAGATGCTTTCATGTTTTTAGTTTTCTTCAATATTGGTAAGGATTTTGCAACTATCTTTTTAGCTGTATTGAACGCAGGTTTGTCTGGTGGCGCACTACGTACAACTTGTTCAGTTAAGGCCTCTAGTGTAGAATCAGTAATTTCACAGGTGGCAGAGGCATCTGCAACCCAGGGGATTTCACGAGCATTTCGCGTAGTAGCTATCTTGCTTTGACACCGCAAACTGGCTTCCGAAGTCGGATTGTCAACAATTGGTGGGTGTGAATTCGGAGCAACATTAGTGCATTGTTCGTGCTGAAGTAATTGCAGAATTAGTGTTTAGAGTTTGGTCAATGACATACGCGCTGCATTCATGGCAGCGAGTGTGATATCTACAAACTGAGCTATTGTGGTTCTTTGAGATAGGCATCGTTCAACATGTTTGCTTGCTGGATGTATGCTTTCTCAAAGTGGGATTTGTAAAGGATATTGAGCAGGGCAGACGAGTTATGCGTAGAATTAGCAAACATGATCGGTGACTGATAGAGGTGTGCGGTACCTGGAGGGGTGGTGGAAGGGAAGGGTAGTTATGCGTTTCTGGATAGTTTGACAAGGCAGGGATGGGAAGGGTCACGTTTTGCGGGACGACAGCGCTCCGTTGTTGCGAGTTGCTAATTTGGTGATCTCCCTGTTTCGGAAGATTTTTCTATAAGACTAACAGACTGTGCTTAATCATGGATCTGGGCAGCAATGACAGTTTGTGCTATAATCGGCAAGTCCAGCTGCGTGGGGGGGGGGGGTTCATTTTGTTGCACTGAGATTGGGGACAAATTGGGGGGAGCAGGCTGGCTCATGGAAGAGGGCGTGGTAGTGAAAACCGCAGCCAGCAGAGAATCAGGCGGTGCCGAAAGAGCAATTATGGTAAGATGTGAGGTTGGGGATCCATCTCGCGAAACAGATGTGGGAGGTATGTCCGAATGTTTGTTAATCCGGGCAGCACCTGTCGATGCTAGAGGTTCGGGAGAGTAGAAACCTCGAATATCAGAGGTGAGGGACTGCGTGCGTATGCGCATACTCGCGTGGTTACTTGTTGCAATATTTAGCATGCACGACGCTCTCTGTGGTGTTCTTTTTGGAAGAATTTGCAATTTAGAGATTTCGGTCTGAGGCGGCATGGTGGATTTCAGAGTGTACGAGTTGGACTACATGGCGAAATCAATCCTACTCATGATGTAGGGATTTCGAATTATAAATTGAAATTTACAGAGTGCAAGATTCGCTTGCCTTTAAGGGTGATTCAGAAACATTAATGCGCTGCTAGGCGCTGAATAGTTAAGCAGCTAAACGGCACTTGCAGAATGTGCTTATACAGATACGCAGTTTTCCGAATCTATGCAATTGCGTTAGAGAAAAGAAAAAATATTATGTCAAAAAATGTTCTTTCTGGGAGATTGAATGTCCAAATCATAGGCAATACTGTTGAAAATCAGGGGATAGCGATGAAGCGATGAAGGTTCCGAGTGGCAGTTCCCGGCAGCTCCACAGAAACACAAAAACACTCTGCACACTCTGCATTCGCTCGCTAAGCACTGGAGCTTTTGTAGATCACGCCCACCTGTAATGACTGAATGAATAGGGTAAACCGACTCAGCGTGGCAATTCGGGATTTCACAAAAACACTCGCCACACTCCGCATTCGCTCCACTCAGCACTGGAGCTTTTGTAGATCACGGCCACCTGTAATGAATGAATGAAGAGGGTAAACCGACTCAGCGCGGCAATTCGTGATTTCACAAAAACACTCGGCACACTCTGCATTCGCTCCGCTCGGCACTGGAGCTTTTGTAGATAAGACACACCTGCAATGAATGAAGAGGGTAAACTGACTCAGCACAGCAATTCAGGATTTCACAAAAACACTCTTCACACTTCGCATTCGCTCCGCTCAGCACTGGAGCTTTTGTAGATCACGCCCACCTGTAATGAATGAATGAAGAGGGTAAACCGACTCAGCGCAGCAATTCGTGATTTCACAAAAACACTCGGCACACTCTGCATTCGCTCCGCTCGGCACTGGAGCTTTTGTAGATAAGACACACCTGCAATGAATGAAGAGGGTAAACTGACTCAGCACAGCAATTCAGGATTTCACAAAAACACTCTTCACACTCTGCATTCGCTCCGTTCGACACTGGAGCTTTTGTAGATCACGCCCACCTGTAATGAATGAAAAGGGTAAACTGACTCTGCACGGCAATATGGGATTTCACAAAAACACTCTGCACACTGCGCATTCGCTCCGCTCAGCACTGGAGCTTTTGTAGATCACGCCCACCTGTAATGACTGAATGAATAGGGTAAACCGACTCAGCGTGGCAATTCGGGATTTCACAAAAGCACTCGGCACACTCCACATTCGCTCCGCTCAGCACTGGAGCTTTGTAGATCACGCCCACCTGTAATGAATGAATGAAGAGGGTAAACCGACTCAGCGCGGCAATTCGTGATTTCACAAAAACACTCAGCACACTCTGCATTCGCTCCGCTCGACACTGGAGCTTTTGTAGATAAGACACACCTGCAATGAATGAAGAGGGTAAACTGACTCAGCACAGCAATTCAGGATTTCACAATAACACTCTTCACACTCTGCATTCGCTCCGTTCGGCACTGGAGCTTTTGTAGATCACGCCCACCTGTAATGAATGAAAAGGGTAAACTGACTCTGCACGGCAATATGGGATTTCACAAAAACACTCTGCACACTGCGCATTCGCTCCGCTCAGCACTGGAGCTTTTGTAGATCACGCCCATCTCTAATGAATGAAGAGGGTAAAAAGACTCAGCACGACAATTCGGGATTTCACAAAACACTCTGCGCACTCCGCCAAGAAATATAACAAGCAACACAAGAAGAAAAACCGTCAGCTGGCTATGTGTGCTTTTGGTGTCTGATAGGTGTCACACTACTTTTTGTTCTACACTTACTATGTTCTATTTGTTACAGTTTTTGATGGACTCTTACTTTGTGGCTATGGTTGTTTTGAATGTTTTATTACTAATACAGCAGTACATGTCACTAAGGCACACATATACTTACCTGATATGGTTAATAGTTTAGTATTTAATTTCCAAAAGTAGATGACAGCTATTATTAATTATTACTTATTGGCCCTCAAGAAGCCTTTTATTCTTCTTTTTTCCACGTTTTGTTTGTTAAAACCATGACGCAGATTAACAGTTCTGCTGTGACTGTGTAACACAATATGAACAGGCATGGAACAAAAGTAACAGAATTAAAAAAAACAGACAGCTGGACATGTCTCCTTCTGTTGTTGAACAACTCTTCAAAATGGTGGTATATGTTGTTCTCCCACTGTAATTATTTGTTAGCAGCTTGTTCAGTTTAAACAGGTGCTCTACAGCAGATGCTCATTCTCTTTAGACCGCTGGTCAGTTGCAGCTGGAGAATCATCCCCAGGTTGCAGGTGATGTTCCACGTATTCTGTTTATTGTTGATGCTCTTTATGCCTTTTGTTTACTAAAATATTCAAACTGTCCTCTTGTGTTGCGTATGGAGGTGTTTGGACATAAACGAGGTTTCAAATGAATAGATACTAATTTTTCCGCAACTTAACCTACAATCTCACAATTGACAAATCACACGTTGGCCTTGTGCTCTAGGAGCTCCATCTTTAGTGTGGACAAATGTACATACCCAGGATTCAGATGAAGGCTCAGGTGGCTGGTGTTACTTGTATAGGATTCATGTACTTCAAGATGTTGGTCAAAGCTTACAAACTGCCACCTCCTGTACCTCCAGACTGTTATCTGCACTTTGATTCTCTCCAGAGAAGCAAAAAATGACGCTGTCTCCAGCAAGACAAAGAGCAACCAGCCAGTACAAATATCGAGTTAGCAATGAAGTCAAATACATATTTTACTTCTGTAATATTAGAAATAAACTGTAGGCGGCAGTGTACATAGAAACTGCAGTGTTTTATATTTTAATTGGTTGGATACTGAAAGGGGCCCCTAGGGGACCCTGACATCTATGGAAACAAGGCGGGTCACCACACACGATAGAGACGCCAGACACGAGGTTGTATTCCCAAAGCTAGGGTTTTATTGCAAAGCAAAAGTCTCAGTTGGCCAACTCGGTCTCACGCCCCGCGACATCTATCTCTAGACCTCGAGGGACGCAAGAGAGTGAATTACGTACATCAGTTACATATATACAAAATGCATACCAAACAATCAGCTATGACATGTTTAACACCCCCCTTTATTGGGTTTCTTTGAACTTGGTGTGATGATGGACATCTCCGACCACTATGACACCTTCAAACATCTATTCTAGTAACAATTTGCAATTTGTGAGTGCGAAGGCATCTTTCAGTTATTGAATAGAACACGGCGCTTCTGTTCTTGGAAGCGAACTACATACCGGGGGGGAAGTTGCATTCCGGACCTTGCTATCTATCAGGTGCTATTCGCGTCCTGGGAGCCGACATGCTCTAGCGGGCTCAGCAAAGGGGGGCTGTTAGAAAAGCATAATTCAAGCCTTTTGCGGTATTATTCTAACATATTCTACCATATAACGAGACTGGCTAGCAGCAGTGAAATGATTAAATGCCCTGCAGCTCTGCTTTAAGGCTACATTCGGGAGGGAGCCGGGCATTCTTCCTGGCGCTGCCTACCTTTGTGTTTCAGCGACCTCTTGTTATCCTCACGGCCCTGCGGCCTTGTCCTTTTCACATACAGACAACAATGTTCCACAGTCGAGCAGTGTAAGCGGAAAATATACTGCGAAGCAATAGGAACAGAAAGCAATGAGCAATGGTCAGAAAACAAAATGGCGATTCTTGTTACATCAAAATGGTCGTTCATTGGCAAACTCGAAAACCTATATTCTGTCATATTGTGCATGAGGCGGTTGGCCCACGGCCACCAAAATGCATTTGCGGTCTCAAAGTAGAGGTAACTGTATTTCTAGACTGACAATACGAGGATCCACATGGATCTGCAGTTCCCGCGTAATTCACAATGGTATTTGCTGTTAGCCATAGTGGAATACTACAAATAGAAGTCATTGTACATGGATACTTTACATGCAATCATGATGTATGAAACAGCCTTTCCAAAAAGTGTTGTCGTTTTATCATGGGAAACCTGGATCTGGCTATATGGTGGCGCCACAGGTCGAATGTTAAAATGGATCTGTGTGATTTGGCCGTGGCAGAATTGTTCACGGCGGAATTGACCGTAGTCAATTTCACTTCTAAACCAATTTTGCTGCGTCCAAACTCTGCCAATCTATGCCTCCCAACCTCCCAAATGCATCCCCGCACTTACCTTTTGCACATCCGCTACCTTCTCCTGTCTGCAGCGTCAGTTCCGTCACTCTGGCGTGGGTCGGATCCAATACTGTAGGGACCCCTTTAATCTTTTTTTTTTCATCCCCGCCTCCAATCCTCGGGAAGCGGGGGACACCTGTAACGCTCACCTGATTCCCGCAGAGGCGCCGGTCTTGACTGGGTGAATGCCGTATCTTCAAAGGTGATGTGTAACACACGGTTGGCTCTTTGGGCTGGACCTCTGTGCACTGTATGTCTGACTCGAAGAGTAAGATGTCTGCAGATAGAAAATATGGGATTAATGAACTGGGGTTATTGGGTGCCTCTCTCCTCTTCCCTTTCTCTTCTCCTGTAGAACCCCAAAGGTTAACGCCCTCACCTTAGGTAAGTGAACGGCGAGCTCTCCATCTGCCTCGGGACAGGGTGCCGTAACCAGTTTCTTCACTGGATAAGGGTGCAGGCCTCTTGACCTCAGAGGACTGCTGTCCGTCGTTAACTGCACGAACGGTAAGTTCTGGGCACTTCATATGTCTTAAAAGTCTTTTGTAATGATATCTCTTGTTTTGCAGGGTTCCGGCGATAGCGGATGGCGGGCTGATGAGAGTTGGGGATCGAACCCGCGTGATGAATAGAAGCGCCTGGAAGCACGTAAGCAAGCGCTTGTAGCCTGCTTCACGATGCGCACTAACTGTCCCTTTTATCTTGCAGGTACAAGTTCGGAGCTTTAGAGAAGCTGAAGGGTGCTGGAATACCCAGTGGATTCGGCGTGGGAAGGAGTAATGGCACGTGAGTAATAAAGTTGCCCAATGTCTTTAAACGCACATTCTTTTGTCTTTCAGATGCGGGATGCAGCGCCGAAGGCCTCCAGAGCGTGCGAAGAGCTGGTAAGCTTTTGTCTTTCAGATGCCGGAATGCAGTGCGAAGACCTCCGGAGCATGTGAAGAGTAGGTAAGCCTTTGTCTTTCAGATGCCGGAATGCAGCGCGAGGCGTTGGTGACAGCCGATGGACCAGGTAAGAGATGCGCTGCCACTGAAGACCGTAGTGCTAACCTGTTCTTTCTTTGTCTTTACAGGTGCTGCTGAAGACTGGATTCCAGGATGGTAAGCCTTTGTTCCCTTAGGCCCAGGATCAGAAGCAGAAGACACGATGAGCGTTCTGCTGCAGAGAATGCAGAATAACGCAAAGCAAGATTCATCCATCGGGTGTGGTTTAAATAGCCTCCTGTAGTGCTTAGGTGTCTCCTTCCACAGCCACGCCTAGGTAAGAAAAGAGTTCCTGCTTTCCAGAAGATTTCCAGTGTTCTGAACCTAGGGAGTGGCTCCTGCCCCACCCAACAGGAAAAGTAGTCCCAAACAGAAGAGGATCAGGGGTTCAACTGGCAGGTAAGTAAGCAGCATGGTCTGCTGCAGGTAAGTCCACCCAAGCATTATGAGCCCAGCGCTTCCAGCGCTGCGACTGGGCATCTTTATGAGCCTGGTGCCACTGGCGCCAGGACAGGGTCCAAAAGGTCCCAAATGGGACTGGCTGGCACTCGGAACCGGGGTTATGGGTCTGCTTCCAAGGGAGTCGGGCAAGTCCTGATCTTTTGGAAGCAGAGATCATGACAACACCCCTGCAACCACCCAAGGCAATCAATACCAAACTTGGGGGTCGAGGGACACCCCTGCAATCCCCATTCCCCATGTTCGGTATTGATTACCCAATTTGATTTTAATCGATCGAATGGTACTAACCGAGTTCGGCCAGATGTACCATTCGATCAATTAATATTTATAAAATTGGATAATACCTGTTAAAAGTACAAATTTCTGTTTGGATGTAGAACTATTTCCTGTTCATTTGTTCCAGACTGAGTAGGTGACTGGTTAGTTGAAGAACAGTCTTTAACTATGATGGAAGATGCTGCATTGGAGGTGAAGGTGGGGGGTTGTGGTGATTCAACAGGTTGATGCTATTGGTGTAGGACCATCAAAGTCTTAAAAGTCCAGCAAATCGTGGGTGTGGTAATTTATTGTCGCAAAGCACAATTTGCCTAAAGCGTGGGCCAGGTATGTGGTTTATAAAGTATGTGAACTGACCATGAGCTGTGTGAAGCCATGAGGATATTCTTTTGGGACATCCTGTCGGAGGAAACAATTTTGGAGATAACACAATTGTAAAGATGCAAATCCAACTTCCTAGGTGGGTGCGCAAGTACAAGCGAAGAAAGCAAGCTATTATGCCCATTGAAGTGGCGTGGTGGTCACGTGGGTTTGTGATGTCACGTCACAGGTAGAGTAGTTGCAGCTGTGGTGCATAGTGGAAAGGGTTTTAAGCTGAATGCTGATTAACAAAAGAACACATTTAGCAAAGCATTGTAGCGCACACATAGTGTTTAGATATGGTAGGAGAGGTAGGGCTGATTTCTATTACATAGAGCAAGCTTTATGAGGTAGACTTTTTAGGCGTTGCAGTGAAAAAGAGGGCGGCCATGTTTTAGCAGGCCAGTGTTAAAGGTGCACAGTTTGCCCTTTTCGCAAGTTAGGAACTGCACTGCTCATTTAATTCAATGTTAGTTTTGCTGCTGAGCAGAGAAGCTGGAGCAGCCAAGGATAAGGTGGAAAAGATGCCAACGGTGTCCAATTAATTGGTGCGAGGAGTATTTTCTCAGAGCCCATAAACTACATCCAAGAAAGCGGGTGCATTCCCAGACGATAGCAGAATGAACACACAATGGTGGGGAAGGACACAGTGTGATATACGTGAGGGTTCACATAGTAGCATTTCCACCATGCAGAACGAAGCTGGGAGCAACAGCGCCCCCAATTGCCTCAGGACACATGCGGCCTCATTACAAGGTTGCCGGTCCGGAAACAACGGTGCCAGTAAGCTTGCCGGTACCATTGTTTCCGGACCGGCAAACTAAGAGTTCTGCGGGCGGGTGCCCTTCCGCCCGCCAGGTCTGACCATTCATGAATGGTGCCGGTGCATCCGTCCTCCCCATTCCCATTGAGTCCAATGTGACTCGATGAGAATGGGGAGTAATTTTTCCCGGCGCCCGGCAATGAGGATTTACCGGGACTGCTGGGGCTGTAGGTCCCCATTACCGGGCGCCCGGAAAAAAATCTGTTTTTACCGGCACGGCTACCGCCGGACTCATAATGAGGCCCTGGATTAAAGGTGCTGTGGTAGAATGCACAAATAGAAGGAATTAATTTCCATTAGCATGTTCTCACACGTTTTCTCAAGCAGCTATTTATTAAGATAGCTGCAAGGTTGTGTCCAAAAGTTGGCAACATGTAGTGAGAAGGGAGTTGGGGAGGCAACAGGTGCAAGGGGCGGAAGGCCAAAGGGCACAATCGTGGGAGATTTATTGCGGTGTCCCATGGGATGCAACAAAGTTCTGACCGTGGAGATTCTTACAGCAGGATTGGTCAGTCTTGGTGGGATGCTCTCGTCCGTGTTGTCTAAACCATAGCTGCCCAATTAACAGCAAGCATTTTATGAAATTGTACAGTGAACAAGCGATCCAAATGATTGTATGCTGACAAGTAAAATATGACTTGGTGTCGTCAACTGTCATGATGAAGTAGACCTCGAATGGTAGTGTTTAATGTATAGTGTTCTTTAGGGGAGCTATGACACACATTTAATGAACTTGTCTCAAATTTGAATAATTTAAATATTAAAGCCCGAAGGGGGTGCCTTACAGTTTTTGAGGGGCTGTTTGATTTTCTCCCGGCCATTTGTACAATTAAACTGTGTTTTTTCTCCTGCACGTTGTACATTCCATTTGTTATTACTTTTGTTTTACTCGGATTACTTTGGGGACCTGACTGCACCTGAACACAAGATAGTTGCTGCTCAATTCCCCATCAACGAAAACTAGAGGGGAAGAAGGGTAGAGGGCAGGCATTGCCTAAAATAATGTAGATACAGGTGTGTAAGAAGCGTACCAGAACAGGTATTGTGCCCTTTCCAAAAACATCACATAATTGGCGGGAGTTTGTTTCATCCGTAATGTTATCTGTGATGTCATCTGTGCCGGAAAAAACAGTTCATGATGGGAGACATGGGTTATGGTTGTGCGGTCTACCATAACTGGTGAATTTCTATGTTTTTTATGTTTTGCGTAGAAACCATAACATTCCTTCAACTAAAGTTGTCTCTCTGCATTTACCTGGTTTGCTAAAGCGAAAGCTTAACAGAAGTGTCCCTTCAACTTAAGTTTTTTCACTGCCTTCACAGATTTTTAGGACAAAGTGTTTTGTACTGTTATTGCAATAAATGTCATTTATTAAAAAGGCCATCTTTTTGAAAATATAACTTAACAATAGTGTGCCTTCAACAATATGTTTTTACTGACTGTATTTATGCATGGAGGAGACATTTGGGAAAGTTCTACCCTTTGTACATCCCGTGTAGAAAAGAACAAGATATGTTGCACATACAGTGCACTCCTGTTGAAAACAAGTAACATCCTTTGAGTTGGGTTAAAATAAACAATATGTGTATGCGTAGTTATTCTGCAATTTAATGGCCTGATAAATTACAAGTAATCATGACAGCAACTCATAGTCCTCCTTATCACAGTCCTTCCTACTTGAGGTGCTGTCTCCCGAGTAAAATATGCTCCCCACTACTCTTTCCAAACTTAAAATAGGAGATAGAACCCTGGCACAGACTTAGTCCTTCTATGTTGTTCTTTTATGTAACTATAAATACCCTCCCTCTTCTCCCGCACCGTGTCCTTTTTAGTTTTGGCTATTAGGTGGCACTGAAAGCGCTACCTATAAAGCCGATTCTATTGTCATTAAAATAAGAGCTTTAACATGAGAGCTTGAAACAGGCTTCAGATGCTGGTATGTTGTAATGCTTTTCAATGCAGGTTGGCCTTTGAGGATGGATACATGGTAGTTTGACTATTTGTCCCACCCATTTAACGCCCATTGCTAAGTGAAATGTATAGGAATTTCCTTCCCACACATTTTATTTCCAGTCACACCTCCTTGTGCACTCTTTGGCTCGATTTCTAATGTGCCGTGGATTTGTCAGCCATTTTTACTTCCAAAAATGGTGGCGCCATGTTTTAATGTTATTAAAAAGTTATTTAACTTGATGCTTTAAAATAAATATATTTACTGCAGCTTTCAAAATAAACAAGGTACTGTACTACTTGGGTTTTGGTTTAAAATGGTTCTGAAAATGCCCATTTACTGATTTGTGGGGGTTCCTCTAGTGCTTTGAAATGTAAGCAGTAGCGGATTGGCTGTCCAGTTTGTTAGTGATGTCACTATTATGTGATTGGCTCTCAGTCTGTGCTTCTCCACACACCATTTTCTTTCTTTCAAATTCAAGCAGGGCTCTAGGGCTGTAGTGCTACCCAACCTTCTCCAAGGACTGCGCTGATATGTTGGGAAATAATAGTTGGGGCTTATGAGCCCAGGCTACTGCAGTTAATATTTAAATTTTCCTCCGTGTCGGTGCTTCTTTACAGCAGGGAAAGTCTTTGTTGGACTCCGGTTGGCAGAGTCAGAGGGCCCAGCCGACACTTCGCATTGAGCCCCGGCCGCTTATGATGTTGTGGCTGGGACTCCAGGTGAGTTCCTGCTTTCTCCGCTCTCCCCGTCTGGCGCCGGGGAGATCGGATTGCATGCGGGCCCCCCAGCAGTGCTGGCGGACTCGTTGGTGCCGCCGGGTTCTTAATCTGCACCGCCTGGCCACGCAGCAGGTAGGCTTCCCCCCCCCCCGAGCACGGCCATAATCTTCACCTGCACTGCGCACGTGACCCGGGACTTCCCTCACCTCCCGGTCGCCGGGTGGCCTGTAGCCACCAGGCCGTGCTGCGGTTCGGGCCGCGCGGCCCCAGACTGGGACGTCATCGTCACCCGAGCCACACCACACACGCGGCCCGGTTCTTACTTTACAGCTGACGGAAGAGACCTGGGTGCCGATTTCGGTCCCAGGATTCTCTGTTGTTTGCCTAAGAACTTGGCTGTGTGGTCATTTGCTGTTTAAGGGGAAGCTGCCCCTGCAGAGCTCGTCTTTGTTTTGGGCTGATCAAGCAAAGCAGCCCCCCGCCCCTCGCCTGGTTATAATCTGCATGCCTTCCTTTAAGGTTCTCTCCCAGCCCTTTCTCTGCTCTCCCTTTTAGTGTCTAGAATCCTCGGGAGACGAAGCAGGGCCCTGGCACACTGCCCATTTTCGCTACCAGTAGCCTACAGCTGTATAGAAAGTGGGGGGTGTACAGAATCCATGCATATTTGACAAATGAAAAGCAACAAACCAGTGCTGAACACCATGAAATGCAGGATTGCCCAACAATTGTAAACAATCGGAATGCCCACATTTTTCTGTGAATCGCCTGGGACTTTCTGCGTTCCTCTGACCGGCATTTTCAGCACATTTTAAAGGGTTGCACTGTATCCCGAGGCAAACTTTGTGGATTGTTCAGGCCCTGTTAACTATTTCACCCTCAGTCACTAAAAAATCAAGTATTGACAAAGCCGCTTTGCCTTTATGCAGTGAATAAGGCGCAAGGTGGGAAGAGTACGTTGACGAGTTGAACAAACCCAGCTTCCTAATAGAAATTCTCTTGTCACGCTCTGAATGGTATTATGGCTGTCCTTCGCCAAGCTTCCTCCTCCAACCATACTTACAAGCTTAAATGCATACCCCACGGCTTGTCATCCAGATGGATAGCAGAGGCGCAGCCAGGATTGTCTAAGAGGTGGGGCCTGAATATAATGTAGTTGGGTCCACAGCAGTGACATTAACCTCCTGTAAATGCCCATCAGCCCTGAGTGGGCATTTACGGCTTTTGAATGGGCTTTGCCCGCTCAGGCCCTACCCTGTCTATGCCTCTGAATTGGATAGAGTTGGGGGGACATTTCTGGTTACTGCTTGTGGATGGTTTCTATCTCCAGCTGGATGAGAGCCTATTCTTTCTTCATACGGAACTCTGACCAGACATTAACTATGCTGGATGGTGGCCCTTCTACTCCTTGCACTGTACCCCCCACCACACCCCCCTCTAAAGAGCACTTCTGAGGAAAGTACACATCGGGTCAAGTAAGGAGGGACCGGTGCAGGCAGATCACCATCTTAAGTGTCACTCTTTGTTCTACAGTCTCATGATCAGCGTCCCATCATGTTTTGCAGTCTTTTCAAACTCTTGTGTGTTACTAATTGCTGTGCCTCTGGGCGTGGCTTCATCTTTTCTTCCCACACTCCTTTCTCTTCTCTGTCTCATGCGTGACCTTCTCTCGGCTCTTAGTTTCCTGCCAGTTGTATTCCCTGTGCTTTTTGACTAACAGGTTTTGGTGCACAAGCACTTAACAAATAGAATGAGAACTGGAAACAAGCTTTTGAGCTTGGTTTATCCCTGCCCGTCCTTTCCAAGTTTCACCATAGCTCAACATATTATTCCTGTCTCTAAAACAGTGAAGACTTTGGGAGTCTTTCTTGACACCCAATTATCCTTTATACGGCAGGTTAACGACCTGAAATGCACAGGCTGCTACTACACTCAAGCATTATGGCACATTCGTCCATTTCTATCTGATGCAAACCGAGCAATGATCGCATCTGCTATCATAAATTCGAAGCTAGATCTAGAACTCGAACTCCGGCTAGGAAATCTAGGACTCAGTTTAATGAAGTTTACTAACAATCAGGCCATTACCCTGTCGCCTGACTTCCTCGTCACAATCCTTACTACTTAAGGACCGACCAAGCAAGAGCCCGTAAGAACATAGTACACCACAGATTTGATGCACACCACGATTTCAGTGTGCCACAGACACAAGTACTGTTGAACCAATATCTGAAGAGAACGATCCTCCCCCACCTCAGCAAGATGTTGCCAAGACCAATTTAAGCCGTCTATGTGCAAACACATCGCAACATTTGAATACAATAATTCAGTGTTTTAAGCCTTGTTATTTTGCAATTCGTTTTTATCCAGCCGATTCCATAATTTAGATACTAAGGGTTTGGTCGCAGAAACCCATCTCATGTTGAAATGAAATGTCTAAATGGCCTTGTATCTGAAAGGATAAGACCAAAGGAGTCATAGGATTGTCATAATGAAGTGTAAAATTCGAAAGTGATATATCTCAATCGAGGAGCAACCCTTCTAGCCACATGTGGTTAGGTTATGCCAATGTTTTTGGCACGCTTGTAGGGTAGACAAATTACTAGATTTCCGAATACACTGGCTACATCATGTGTGGGAGCGAGGGGCCAATGGGCCCCTCTCTGCCATCACTTCTCAGTACAAAACTCGGACCAAGTGCCTCTAGTGGTGGGTACGCCCCTCGCCCTTATGCGATGTTAACTTTGGGTTACATTCTCGTAGATGGGACCACCGAGCAGGACACGGGGTATCCATTTTTTGTACGCCCTTTCGACTCCATCTTGGTGACCAGGCCTCACTGCAAACTGCCTCTCTCCCTTTTTCCTGCTGCAGTAGCTCGGAGCACATGGCCCCCACCCTCGTTCCCACTCCAACTGGAAGATTCCACAGCTCCAGTCTCACGCTGAAGCCGGAGCTGCTTGCAACAAATAATAAATGTAACACATCTCTTTTCCTCTGAGATCACTGTCCTGCAATGGAACCAACATGAGCCAAGCACATAGCTCATCCATCTTCACAAAAGTGTCCTTGCCCTCTTACCCTCGCCAGTTGAAACTTATTGCCATTCTAACCCTGTGTCCCGCCAAGTTATCCCTTTCATGTGCCAGACCGCTGACCATGCTATGAAGCCCACCCAACAGACCCCCAACTAACATTAGACGCCTGCCGCAGTATATTGTGCCCAATACTAACAAATGCCACATACCTGAGATTCTTGTGAGACTAACCCTATAGTTCAATGACAGTATTATAGTGGTCAAGGCCCGTAAACCTGTGACCTGTATAACCCAAATGTTATAGATGATATAAACTCTTGAGTGATTTGTACAATGACATGATACACTTTTGAGGGTCTTTTGATCAACCATTATTTAGTGCATGCATTACTCTGAATCTATTTTCTTAGCTTAGCTAGTGACTACCGTGTTTCACAGCGACCTGACCTTCACCCATCCGGAGCACAGATGTCTGACGTCAATCCTCCCGCCAACCAAGCAACCAACCCGGAGGAAGAGATGATGCCCACACCTAAGACACCACCCGGGCTGACCATACCAGGTCCAACTTAGCATCATATGTTAAAAATGTCAATGTACTATATAAATGTGTTGTAACCTTGATGTGGTCAGAGCGCTCTGAGATCTAGATAAACTCTTCCTTGAACTCTCGCAGCCTGCTCTTTTGTGCCTTATTCCCTGTCCAGCGAGTGTCTGTATTATTCATTTTTCACGCAGACTCGGGGAGGGCACAAACAATCATTAGAGCACTACAAATGTTGCAGCCTTAACATCTCAATGTACAAACCACCAAGTGCGGGGGAAAGCCAATGCCAGGGGAACAGGGGCAGGATCCACGGATGTCCCTGAGAAAAATGGCAATAAAGGGGGATGCCTTTCTTGGGCTGAACAGGAAGATGGCTAAGACCTCTGCCCTCTTTTTTAAAATCTTCCTTCGTATCCTCAGGAATAGGGGGAATTGAAGAAAAGGTATACGCCAGGTCCCGGGAGGATTGCCCAGCATCAACGTGCTTGCCTTGGAAGCAAGGCGACACGAAGCAACACAGGTTCGATCCCCGGATCCGTGCTTAGAAACCTCTGGGTGTTTAAGCGCGTTATAAATACATAACGCAACTAAGACGAAAACAATTACGCAACTAAAAAACAAACAATTCCTGTAACAGCGCCTCGATGCCCGTGGGCCGTGTGAGCATTTTAAAAAAGCTAAATAAATAAAATATCTTGAGGCCATAGAAATAAGAAAACATACCCTCTCTATGCACTGGGGAATGGCTGGCTGAGAAGGTCAATTCTAAGTTATCTTTTTTGGAGGCAAAGAGGTCCACTATCAGGCTCGTAGACCTGGCAGATCCGAAGGAAGCAGGACAGATCAAGATGGAAATAGACAGAGATGGGATATACAACCAAGCTACAAGATCTGCCTGTATATTCTCCCTACCTGGAAAATATGCATCCTTCAGAGAAAGCACATTCTCATCTTCTCACTGGGGGATCTGGTATTCAGTCTCAGCCAGAGCCTAACAACTAGTCCCTTTTGTCTTCAGCAAGATACCATGAAGGTGAAGCTTGAGGGCAAAGTGAAGGAGGGCTCTCTAACTGGCTGTCAGTTCCAATCTCTTGGCAGTCATAAGGGCATCCTGCTGGGACCATTTTGTCTGCCTACATATAAGGTGATCCCCCACTTCAAGTGACTTGCATCACTGTTGTAATCTTAGGAGCGAGGCTGAGGGGGAGACCCAGAAAGACGTGGGATGGTGAGAATCGGCATTGGTGATTTCCACTGGGGAAAGCTGACAAAAAATTGCAAAACATCAAAACAATAAGCTAAAACAACCACTACTGTGTTCGATCCCACTAATTATGCAGAGCTGCTATTTATTTCCTTTTCTCTCCGTTACATAATATAAGTGGTACCACCTTCTCCCCTCACTCGGGGAGGCTCCCTGCACTCCTGTTTTCCTTTCCGTTATGTCCTCCTTAAAAAAACAATAACAAGCAAAAAATCACAGCCACATCACACAAACAACCTTGTCTTCTGCTTACTTGTGCACCACACTCATCCCCATATACCACTCCCCTACTTATCACTTGCAAGGGTATACTCACATATGCGCGTTCACCCAAACTCCTCCGTCACAGGGTTCCAACAAAGGCCTGCACTCTCTCTCTGGAGCTGTGCTCTGCTTCAAAGAGCAGACAGGACTTCTGTGAAAACGGCTCCTGCAAACCTCTGGGAGTGACACATCTGGGGGACTGGTCGCTGAAGGTGGGCGCAGACCCTTCAGAGAAGCGGACTGGAAGCCTCTGTCACTGTGGGGGTTGCTGGGATCACGCTAGGGTCACCAAATGAAGACACACCCCTGCACGCTATGAGAAACTAGAAGGTGTTTCACCCACTAGTCCCCCTCGGATCTGTCATCCAGGTGGCCAGGCCGCGGCCATCGCTTTTGGATCCAGTTCTTGTGGGTGGACCGGTGCGGGAGGATCACCTGGGTGAGGGGTCCTCGGGGAGTGGTAGTGGGACACTGGATGGTGAGTGGTGAGACGCGGTATCCCCTTTCTTAGAACACCTTTACCCCATTTTACCAATTAGGATATTTAGGAACTCTACCCCCTACCCTTTACAACACAAACACTTTTCTCATGGACAGCCTGCTATTAGAGAACTAACACCCGAGCCGTATATCTGACGTGTCCCAATACCATGGTCAGGCAATTACTGACCATTATACACATCTGACTTCCATTAAGCTTCTCCACATGGATAAACTGCGGGGCACAAAGGCACACTCTAAGTGCGGCAAAGCACACGAGGAACGCTGAGGCTCAGAGTTCTTCGGGGTCTCTCGATGCCCTGTGGCTCCTGCTTTAAAGGGAGTCCACCCTCGAGGGATCCGTCAAAGAATCTCTGCTAAGCTCAGGTACATTGGGGTAGTGGAACATTTTTGACTAGGAAACAAGACTATTTTAACATTAATGGACTGGGCTTGTTAATATACTTTATTACAGGTTGCCCAGTTGGGGGGGATCCTCACACATAACTGTCTTAGTAGCAAGAGAACCATTCTGCCATTGTTTAACTTAGCTTGTCTTCCTTCCTATGTCCTATGCTGATACACATTACTGTTTGAATTGTATGCCATTAGAACTGTCAGCAGTTGGAGCATTTTAAAGGAGTCAATAGTTGAGTGTGGTACCACATAGACATTGCATATATTTGCCATACTAGATTAGTACAAAGTGTGTTATTGATTGTGTGTATATATGTATATTGAACCTTATTTGTATATAAAGAACTGAGGTGGCACATAACATAGTATGTGGACATTCTTTGTTGGGGGCCTGGGCAGTACACTGTACTTAGGAACCAGCCTGCATCACCTCCTGAGAGTTTAAGCCTCGGTTGCTCGTCTATTGTACCATATAGAGAATCTTGGCTGCGGTGCTCTGTGCTTCTACTCTGCCATATAGAGGACAGGAGTACAGATACCCCCCCCTCCAGTCTTTACAGAAGCCAAGGTTGCAAGTGGGAACATTGTATGGTGAGCGCTGGAACAAACTTTATTTGAAATACATGTGATAAAAGACGCAAGTAACGCTACCTGCTAATGAGTGATTGAACTGAAAAAGAGACTTTAAATGGCAAAGAGACTTCGGCACAGAAGGCCATGATAAAGTTTTGAACTGCACCCTCATGCTGGAAAAGCCAGACACTGTGCTAAGCTCGAGTGTGCCGTCTTGTCCCGTGGTGAAAACATGGGGAAGGAAAGCCAACGGCTTGAATATCCTGGCATACCATTTCTTGAACACTTTTCTTTTGCATAACATTGTTTTTCACAATTTATATTTAGAACTAAGGATTGGCAATAGGTTTATTAGTATAGGCCCTTTTTTATTTTGACAAGACACCACAAGGACTGTGTTATTATTATTTGATGGTCGTAGCTTGCTCCCATCTTTAGATTTAGGTTTAGATGGGCATTTTTCAAACCCAATTGAAGTTCAATTAACACCCTTGAACTGTGAATATGTCTTTCTTACTGTTTGATACCATGTCTTCCTTACAATGCTGAAACCCGAAAAAATACAACCTGCTAGGGAAAAAGGTCCAAGACACTGCTTGCAAGGATAACAAGTGCTTATTTCTACAAAATAGGAGTTCATCAGCCAAGAACTCTGCTGCCGCTGAACGTTCGGGGCTCTGTAGGCATGTGTGGCACGTTATAAGCACAAACTGATGACATAATCATATACAGTGTAATTCTACAATACTAATTGGAGGAGTCCTATACATGTAGGGCCTGCTCCATATGGGATGACCGGCCATTGGTCCGTCTTCAGCTGTCCATCTTCGTCCACATGGGCATTACTTTGTCTTGGGAGGACAAGATGACGTGGAGCAACACAGGTTCGAACCCCAGGTCTGCGCTTAGTAACCTCTGGGTATTAAGTGTGTTATAAATAACTTATTATTACTACTGGGCTTGTAGTCCACGGTGAAGCTGGCCTAACAATTATCTACTTGCCAAAACAATGTTATTTTATCATTGTAACTATGCACCTGGCAGAAACAGGGATGAGCCCAGAGGGAGAGCTGAGGTCACACCAACTCACATGCTCCACTCACTCCCAGACAGCTCAGCAACTCCCAAGGTTCTCCACCAACGTTTTAGGCTATAATTTAACGCCACCCTGCACCTTGCTGCACAAATCACGTGGCCCAATTTGTGAAGGCGCGATAGCATTGCCTTCTTATCTTAGTGATCGATCGAGGGGTGTAAAGGTTTTATGGTCTGGGTCTAGGTGGTACTGTGGCATGCAGGGTTCTTGGGATGAAAGCATTGCAAACCTGTATTTCTCATGTGGGGCCAGGAGGGCCTTGCTATCTATTCCATGGGATGGCACTGCCAAGAGGCGCTCTGCTCCCTTCTAATGACTTGCAATGCGCATTGTTCCCAGGGCACGAGGGTCTGTAACTTCTTGGACAATGGAGGATTTTATTGACCTCTGAAACCTGGCCAGAGTGAGGGTGGTGTCCACACTCATTTAAGGGATCTAATTCTAACACATGTTTGCTGCTCCTGGACCTAAATTCTAAGATGGGGGCCTAAATTCTAAGATGGCTGCCATTCGCCAAGATGGCGTTCACACCTGCATCTACCATATATCTTCTAATGCATGCACTAAGGTGATGGCGCACCCTTCTCTATGTGCATCCCTCTCCTCCCTGTTCCCTGGATGTGCTCTCTTAGCGTTTATTTCTCATTCGGTGCCACCTATGGGGGGTGGGAAGACCATCTCTCCTTCCCAACATTCTTTATGTTCTGAATCCCTATTTCTTCTTTCTGTCCCTAAATCTCTTTTTTCATCCTATCGGTTTAGTTCTTTTTCACTCCTTGTTCTTAAAAGCTGGAAAGCTCTTCTGCTGTCTATTCGCACTTGACCTACCTCTAACATTTTTCGTTCTCAACTAAAATCTCATCTAATTTCTCTTCCTACACCTTAATTTGAATGTCATCATAATTGCTAATTATTGTACCGTTTGCTTTTAATTATACGTAAAGTGCTTTGGTGAAAGTGCTAAATAAATATAAATACAAAATGATTGCCTTCTCTCAAGACAATTAAAAATGTCCCCAACATTTTTTCAACTGTCTTTTAAACTCTCTTATTTTCATGGTATGTGCTTATTTGACACCCACAAGAAAGAGTTTGCTCTTCGTGGAACTACACATTTTCTTCACATCAAAAGTGCATGCCTGTGTCAACCAACAACTATAAACCGATGCCCTTATCACGTGATATCTTTTGTTGAGTGTATTGAAAGTACATTTGCAAAACCAAGAGAACATTACATTGCACTCTAGTACTTGTTGCTTCCATTCAAGATGGGGAAAATAAAATGGGTGATATTGTATGCATATTTGTTCTATAAAAAAGAGCTTAAGCGTAAGTGCTATACAATAACATATCATTTGGCCTTGGACGTCTGCTTGGATTCACAGTAATTTAGTGTACCTAGGAATAATGCTATTTGATGCCACTTCCTGTTTTGTCAAGGGGTGAAAGGCCGTGTTTCATCACTTCCCGGGATGGCACTTTGGGGTGGGGTCAAATGACATCACTTCCGGGGATGTCATCAGAGGGCGAGATGTGGGCCATTTTTTTGAGACGAGGGGTGGGCCACTTTTTTTTGGGTGACCGGTCCTATTTCTTGTCCCAGTCCGACCCTGAAAGTGTGTGATTGTATTTTCATTCTATTGTATTTGCTTTTTATAAAGTGCCATCCTAGTTGAGAGGCACTGCCGCCTGTCATGGGCGTATGTGAATTGATACATGGCACGTTAGTGATGCTTTCTGTGCGGGTGGTGTTCGCAGACAAGCTGGCATGACGTCTACGGGCTCATGTGCTAGCTAAAGAACTACCTGAGAACTAGAGTCTTCAGTTATTTCCTGAATTGTTAGAATGTTGGCGTCTTGTGTATGTCTGGTGGGAGGGTGCTCCACAATGTCACCATGTGGCAGGTGAAGGCCTGCTTCCCCCTTTTTTTTCTTTCTTTACAGCATTTTTGGTTTACAGTTTTGCAGTAGTGCTACTTCTAGAATTGTACTGACGGTTGAGATGACACATTGGGCCTCATTACACGGAAGGTGGTAATGGTTAACGGCCACCGTTAATGGTAACGGTGACCGTTAACCATTACCGCCTTACTATGAGGTCCCTTAGCGGGTTGGTGCTTTAACGCCTGCTTTTTGCAGGCGTTAAAAACCAACCCGCTAAGGGACTTTGGTGCTAATTACGGCACCGCAAAATTGCGGTGCCGTAATTAGCTCCTTCCCCATTCCCATTATGCCCTATGGGGCAAAAATGGGAATGGGGAAAGGCAATGGTGGAAGGGGGAATTACCGCCCCGTCAACCTTGGAATAGGGCGGTAATTCCCCTTTCCACCAAGGCGGTGCCGGTAATTTACCGGCATGGTCCAGGGTGCTAATAGCACCCTGGATTACCGCCTTCCGTGTAATGAGGCCCATTGTGTAGCTAGTAAGTGTGGAGCTTGGTTTGATTTTGTCTTGAATGTAATGCAGGTGACTTAAGATCACCCAGGCTGGTATCACCAGTCAGTCTTGGCCCCTGAGTGTTTTGGAGTTATGCTGATAACTGATACCATGTGATAAGGTCATCTGCAGTGCGCTGTACTGCTTTGACTGGTGCAAGAGCCGAGGCTGGGATCCCTGCCAGCAGTGCATTCAGCCCATCTAGCTATGAAGGGACCAGTGATTGTGTGTTAATTCTAAAGTCAGTGTCCAGAAGTAGGGGTGTCATTTTGTGTAAAAATGCTAGCTCATACCGGGCCATTTATTTTTTGTGGAGTTATGCTCTTTGAATGGTTGGTTGCAATGAATGGCAAAGCCCAGTCATACAGCACTCGGCACTTGATTAGGCATGAACCTTTCAAGATTCCCGGCAGACAGGTATTATTGTACAAGCATCTGTTTAGCTGAGTTGTCAAGGAGTACAAACTCTCTTTTTGTGGATGTGAGTTTTGGATGTGTGCTCATTATCCATGTTTGGATTAGTTCCAATTATATCTTAGCCATGTGCTGTTTCTATTTTTGCTAAGCTTTATTTAGTTATAGGTGTGTGTCACCAGCACTTTGGTGTAAGGAGATGTAATTAGCCATATTGATCGAAAAATATCGATCGAATGGTACATTTGACTGATTCCGGTCAGTACCATTCGATCAATTTTTCAAAATGGACCACATGTAGAGCGTCCTGTAGAGCGTGGATTGCAGTGGTGTCCCCCTCCCCCCTTGTTCGGGATTTTTTGATTTCAGGGGTGTCCCCGCTTACTCAATATTGGAGGCAGGGGATAATAAAAAAACAAAAGAACAAGGTACCCTGCGGTATACAGGAGAAGCAGCGGATGGTGAAAAGATATACAGGGGGGTTTATGGATGTATTTGTAATTTGGGGAGGACATGGGGGTTTGGTTTGTTTGGCCGTGGTAAAAACGTATTTGTGGCGAAAATGACTACGGTCAATTCCACCGTGAACAATTCTACCACGGTCAAAACCCAAATCCAAGGCAATAACCAGGCTTTGTGAGAAGAGTCCCTTGAGGATCCATGTATATGACTCATGTTGATTACACCCGGTGACAGGATAGACTGCTGTGGAACTTCCCACCCAACTGAATGATGCTGTGATCTTCCACTACCTAGTTGAACGAGTTGTTTGTCTGATAGACAGGCAGTATATTAGTCAAATATGGTTCCCTCAAATCTCATACATGTGGCCAGTAGTATTGGTAGTGGTGTGTGGCCGACGGTGTCAAGAGTTCCAGCATAGGGGGAATAGGGTAAGTAGGAGCGAAGGACATGCATCCCGATTGCTCCTGATGTGTAAGTCATCAACTATCTGTATGGCGGTTGTTTCGGTCAGCACCTGATTGTAACCCCTCATTGGCAATCCTGCAGTAGCCCATGTTGATGTACCTGTTTGTAAAGTCAGAATGTAGTAGAGTGTCCGGTGTGCCGAAGAATCCAGCTTGCTATTGCGGATTGAGCTTGGAGAGCTACTGCAGTGTTTAAACAAGGGAAATACTGCTGCAAACAACACCGAGCGAAAACGAATAAAGGACTGAAGTCTTTCTTTGCTGCTTGCCACGTGTGCCGGAACACTCCTCCTCCTGCTCGCTGGTAGTCATAACCTGGCTCCCTAGCGAAGCGTAGCGGAGTGAAGTAGAGTGTCTGTTGTCAGGCGTCAAAGGAGAAGGAAGAAGCCACTGGACTTGGTCCCCACTGGCGGTAAGTCAAAAGACTAAAAATGGTGGGGGCAATGACTGTACCATTGGGGACTTGTGTGGATGAAGGGATCCTGGCCCCCCTACTAACAACTTCAACTTCAACTTCAACTGACTCACCGGGAACCACGGGGACAGAGGGCAATACGTTAGAATAAGTCCTACCCCTGGGAGAGAGTGGTCCTATAATACACTCACCTGCTTAGGGTGAGCAGTCCAACCATAGTGGAGCAATACGTCCGTTCACGTTTGATGTGAATATTAAAAATTCCACGGCACAATATATTGACTTACTTACTATGCAGCTCAGAGAAGAGGAAAAAAGGTTGAATTCACTCGTGACAGATAACCCGACTAAGCTGCCAAGCAGCGATACCCAGTCGGGGAAATTACTTGAAAGACAATATGAGAGTGACAAACACGAGACGACAAATGAAACTTCCATCATTGAGCTGGCTCATTACAACAATTTAAACCTGGATCAAATGGAGCAAAAAAATAACTAAAGTCTAAATGACGTATTCTATGGGCGGGAGGAAGTTAACATTAACAAACAGCCCTTGTAATCTGCTACTTCGGGGGAGAGTCACAATGAATACCTTACTGTTGTGGTGGATACTCCAACGGACAAGATGACAATCACGCCAAAAAAAACGGCAGAAATGGCAAGTAGCCCCACGGAAAGACACACGTTGAAGGCACGCCGGCAAACAAATGACCAACCTACAACCCCCAACAAACTATTTTAATGGAAACAGCAACCTACCAACGGAAGGAGAATCGGTCTGAAACCAAATAAACCACAATTTATAAGATACATTGGTCGGGGAAAAAAAAATCTGGAAGCCCCAATCACTATCACTAGTAGATGGCCTGGCCGCTGCAAATTTTTTTTTGGTCAAAAACCATTACTATATCTTGCTAAGGGTGGTAGAGCCCATCAACATAATGGAGAATGACAAAAAATATCACAGACGACTTAAATTCTGGATGAAATAATGTTAGAGAAATCATTATTGATGAAAAAAAAATATACTGAGTATTGACATAGCCACACAAATGACCTTGAGCAGGGACCACAAGGAAAGAGACAAGTCCAGTTCCTCTAGATAGAGGGACTCACTTAGCAAGGAGAAGGCTGGGGAGCAATCCTCTAGCCAACATAAACGTATGCCCCTACAGGACACTATAGTAGAGTCTGATCATGCACATCAGCCTGACTCTATCAGTCTTGATGAAGAAAAGGAACATACCCCCACTGCCCCCACTCCTGCCTCCTCCGACCCAGGGGTTATACCCAGTTCAGCCAGATGGTCTGCACAGGATATTGACAGAGTCATGAGTTGCATGACCTGCTTGGCAAACTTCTTTGAAAAACATCCACATGTTCTGGCCTCCACGCCTCCCACTACACAGGCATCTGGTTCCAACACGACACCTACAGCCTCTTAGTCCCAGGCAACGGCTGTACCGTATGTAAAGAGATCTCTTTCCCCAGTAGAATTGGCTGTTGAACCACCACACAAAACTCCTCGCCTCTCCTACGACCTTTATGACCAGGATCTAGGGGAGGATGAATACTTAGACAAGGTGAACCCTATTATGGTGACATTGAGGGTTACGACGTCAGGGGGAAGACTATCAAGACTAACATGACACTGAGTCTGTGGTTTTTGCGATGGACTCTCCAGTCCTGCAAGACCCTCCTTTACCAGACTCCCCGGTGGAAAATCAGCCACTATTCAACGATATACTCTTAAGGGCTGCAGAGCATTTCGGCATAGAAACACAAGAGGCCCAACAGGACAAGGATTTTGCAGAGAATATGTTGGGCTATAAAAAACCGGCAACCCAATTTATCCCCCTGCTAAAATCAGTCCAAAGAAGGATTCAACCTTCCCTAGAACCACCAAACGATACCAGGGCGGTGAACCCTAGGATCGAGAAACATTTCAAACCAGCACCTTCCAACCCCTCATATATAAGGGGCCAGCTTCAACCTGACTCTCTGGTTGTTAAAACCACCCGCAAGAGAGCTGGTATCCCCTTGGCCTCCTCCGAAGCCCCTCCGGACAGAAGAGCAAGACATATTATGCAATGGGTACAAAGATAGCATCTACTGCAGCATACCAGGCGCGTATAGCAAACAATTCCACCTTGATATCCAGCTATGACTGCACAACGTGGGATGAGGTAAAGGCCCTGGCAGAGTCAGCGCTAGAGCCACTAAAAGCCAAACTCTCTTTTCTGGCTGCCAACGGCAGAGCTACAGCAGGCGTCCTCCTAAAAAATTACTTTGACGCAGCTGACAAAGCTGGACGCGTTATTGCAGAAGCCACTATTTTAAAACGGCATGCCTGGCTTAGGCAGTCAGGCTTTAAACCTGAACCTCAAGCTACCCTACTAAATATGCCAGTTGAGCAGAATTTACTATTTGGAACGGCAGTTGAAGTGCTCTCCAGTCCGCCATGGATGAGTATGAGACCCTTAAATCCCTTGGTCAACTGACTAATAAACAACCAGGCCAAAGAGGTGGTAGTAATTTGTCGTTTTCGGGGGCAACATGCGCACAGAGGAACCGGATACAACCAAAACCAAGGTTCCTCTTGGAATACCAATCAACAAGCGACCCAGGGTTACCCCAGGGGTCAGCGCAGGGCCCGCAAAAGAGGGAAAGGCTCCCCCACCAGAGGTGGAGGGACACCCTCTAAGAAATGACGCCCCGCTACAGGTCCCCTCCCATGCTTCCCCAGTCGGGGGACGAATATCTATTTTTACCCACGCATGGGAGGATATAGCATCGGACAAATGGGTGTTGTCAACGGTGACAGGGGGGTTATTGTTTAGAGCTTCAAGGAAGACCTTCAAACCTCCCCCCGCACCAAAAGAAACCATCGCAGGAGGAACAACTTATCCTGCTAGAAGAGGTGAAAGCTCTACTCCTCAAAGACGCCATCGAGGTCGTGCCACACAAAGAGGTAAACAAGGCTATTTATTCAACCTACTTCCTTGTTTCAAAAAAAGATCTGACTATGCGCCCGGTACTAGACCTGCGCCCTGCAAACAAATTTGTAAAAACACAAAAATTTTGCATGACAACGCTACAAGAAGTAATCCCTCTGTTAAAAAGGGTGGATTACATGGCAACATTGGACATGAAATATGCCTATTTTCATATCTCAATGTTCCCAGCACACAGAAGATTCTTACGGTTCAAAGTAACAAACCAACACTATCAGTTCAAGGTGCTGCCCTTCGGAATAGCCTCAGCTCCAAGGGTGTTCACCAAGGTACTGGCGGTGGTGGCAGCGCTCCTACGCAGGGAGTCAATCCCAGTGTACGCTTACCTGGACGACTGGCTGATCACGGGAGAAAACTACCATCTTTGCAAAGTAAACGCGCAAAGGACAATAGACCTTCTCTTCCAATTGGGCTTCTCGATAAACAAGAAAAAGTCAAGTCTGATACCAAACACTTCAAAACAGTTCCTAGGAGCTGTATTAGATACAAAAACAGGCTTAGCCTACCCATCCATGGAAAGAGTGCAAAATATGCTTCGGCAAATACCCCAGTATCAAGCTTGTCTCCAGATAAGCGTACGCAAAGCAATGCGCCTGCTGGGTATGATGGCATCATGCATTTACCTAGTCCCCCAAGCATGCCTGCGCATTCGACCAATGCAGGAATGGTTGGCGAAACAATGGTCTCAGGCAAGTGGTCAGTGGGACGATCAAGTGGTTGTTTCGCCAACGCTGTTCAGAACTTACGCTGGTGCTCAAGGGAAAATCTACTCCAGGGGAAACCCTTCCACGAACCAGAAGCACAAGTGCTCGTCACAACGGATGTGTCCTTTTCTGGGTGGGGGGCCCACTAACTTCAGCACATGGCCTGTGGTCACAAGTGACTGCACAGAAACACATAAACGTTCTGGAGTTATTGGCAGTCCTCAAGGCCCTACAAGCCTTTGAAGAACACCTGACGAACCTGTTGGTACAAGTCCTAACAGACAGCACAACCGCAATGTTTAATGTCAACAAGCAGGGAGGTACACACTCTCCAAATCTGTCCAAGCTGGCACAGAAAATATGGAAGTGGGCACTGAGACGAGGAATGTCCCTGTCTTCCCAACAGTTCCAGGGATACTGAACACACTAGCGGACTCTCTCAGCAGAGAGCCTCTACCAGAGGAGCATGAGTGGAAACTACACACAGACGTCGTAGACCACATCTTCTCTCTTTGGAGATACCCCTCTCTAGACTTGTTCGCTACAAGCGAAAACAAGCAATGAATAGACTTCGCGTCCAGGTTCCCCCAGCCACACTCCAAGGGGAACGCCCTACGGATGAACTGGTCAGGGATATTTGCTTGCGCTTTTCCCCCGACTCCATTAATCAGCAGGATAGTGAACAAAATACCCATGGAACAGATGACACTCATCCTAGTTGCTCCTATGTGAGCGAGACAACCGTGGTATCCACATCTGCTCAAGCAGGCGATGTGCGATCCTATCAAGCTCCCATACCAAGTCAACCTGTTGGCTCAACACGGGCGATCAACGTTACACCCCCAACCTCACTCTTTCAACTTGGTAGCATGGCTCCTAAAGTCATAGAGTTCGGACACCTTAATCGTCCACAACCGTGTATGGATATCCTAAAGGAAGCACAGAAACCACACCAGACACTGCTATTTCCACAAGTGGAAGAGATTCGTCATTTGGTGTCAATCTAAACAGATCAACCCCATAGAGTGCATGCCCCCACACACTCTTACTTACCTGCTCCACCTGTTGGATTCAGGGTTGGTCTTTAATTCTCTTAAAATCCACCTAGCAGCTTTATCAGCATACATCACCTCTCAATGTAAGATCTCATGGTGGAAAGTGCCAGTCATCAAAGCTTTCATGGAGGGAGTGAAAAGAATACATCCTCCAGTCTCTAACCCCTCACCTGGTTCGGATCTAAATGTAGAACTAGCAAAACTCATGGGACCTCCCTTCGAGCCTTTGCAACAGGCTACCCTTAGAGACATTACCTATAAAACGGCCTTCTTAGTGGCTACCACTTCCATAAGAAGAGTCAGCGAGATCCAAGCCTTGTCAGTGCAGGGCCCCTTCTTTGTCATCCATAAAGACAAATTGGTTTTACGGACTCACCCTAGGTTTTCACCTAATTTATTTCCAAGTTTCCCGTAAACCAGTCTATTGAGTTCCCGGCCTTCTTTCAAAAGCCAACTAGCTCAGCTGAGGTCAAACTCCACACACTAGATGTAAGGAGAGCGGTTCTCTACTACGTAGATAAGACCAAACCGCTTAGGAAAACTGTTTGTCTCCATGGCTACAGGCAGACAAGGAGAGCGCGTTTCAAAGAGAGCAATCTCCAAATGGATAGTCAAATGTATACAGTTATGCTATTCATTATCAGCCAAAACACTGCCTTCTACACCTAGAGCCCACTCCACAAGGGGCACTGGGGCTTGTTAGCCTTTCTTGCAAACGTACCATTATACAACATTTGCAGAGCAGCTACATGGAGCTCAGTTCACACCTTCACTCAGCACTAATGCATTGACACACATTCCAAAACAGATACACAGGTGGGACAAGCGGTTCTAAAACATCTATTTGCCGCTACTCCTTCTCACATCCCACCACCTTCTCATAACACTGCTAATCTATGCATAGCATGCGATCTAAGCAGATTACACAAGCAACAGAAGAAATACATTACTCACCGTAATCGTATTTCTGGTGCTTGTATCTGCTTAGATACACATGCGCCCACCCTTCCTCCCCTGAGAGAAGGTGCATAGATGTTTACTTGAGCTTTCCATATATGTATGTATCTGTTTGGGAACTCTATACTCACACTACTCCTCATGCTACCTCATGTCAGAAAAAATACAATCTGATGGACCTACACGCGTGAGGGATCATGGGTACAGGGGACGTCACAATAGGGATAGTATTACTGGCACGCCCTATTTCGACGCCAATTTTCGAGTTTCGAAAAACAACTGTAATCCTCTGCAGCTTCCTTTAGATGTCGGCCTATGCATAGCATGTGAATCTAAGCAGATATAAGCACCAGAAATACGATTACGGTGAGTAATGTATTCCATATCGTTAGTTGTGTGGGCCAAATTGGTCATACAAGCACTTATATATTCATTTTTTTCTTTTTAAATCAACAATAGTGTTCTATTGTAGCTTGCCACCACGAGCAGGGGAGGCCACTTAGGCGATGCTCCAGTACTACAAATGAGCCCCATCAGTCCATTGGTAATGTTTTTTTTTCTTATGTTGCTCTACATCCAGAATCCTTAAGTCCAAGTGCTAGGTAGTAGGACAGTCAATGTATGGGGACAACATTGGTAGAGGGGACAGAGGGATGGGCCTTCTTTCTTTGCTTGTGGGGTCTGGTGCGTTGGTTATTCGCTGTGCATCCCTCTGGTGTTCTGTTAAGTCTCCTTGCGCCAGAAACACAGAATAAAACGGGTGAGTTTCTTGAAATGTATATACATTTTCTTGATCACATTCTATCATTGCCTAAGTAATTGCTATTAATGCTTCTTTCTTTTGCTTATCTACTTCCTTTTATTTATCTATTCCTTTAATCTATTTTACATCTCACATGCCTACTACCCACTCCTCTTCTGCTCTTAACATCATTCATCATGTCTGTGCTCTCCTAATTTCTCGGAAGCATTAGCTGTCCTATTTCTTTCTTCCTTCACGTCATGAGAGAAAGAAAGACAAAAAACGACAATAACACAGTCCTTTTCCAACCCTTGCACTTCTGCTCTTCTCCTGGTACATGCTTGAGTTGAATTAAGCTGTCCTGCGGAAACCAAAAGGGGACAAAAAGTCATAAAGTACTGGACAGAACGGTACTCCCCTTTTTTTTTTTTTCTTTTTTTTGTTGAAAAAACTAGTTTAAGCACAAGGATCAAACTTTTGTTTCAAAATCCTTTCACATCCTTAAAAAGAATTCTAAACATTCACTCTCGATTTTCTTAATATTGGTGATTCACATTTCACTACAGCCATTCATATCGCAAACGATCAACCAATCAGAAGAGCGCAGGTTTACAGCAACCTAATGCCAAGAAATTTCCCTAAGCGTCAACTTTCAAAAGCATGTCCATGTAGTTTACAATCGCACAGACAAGTTTTATGTTGTTCCCGGAAATAATCCTAGTCCACCACACATTCATGTCATCGTCTATAGGTGCAAAGTTTCCAAGATGGAGCGAGCGTTGATTTACTGTCAGTTTGCACTCAATTAACAGATGTTTTAAAGATACAATGGCTAAGCCACAAAAGCGGCAAAGATTATCATTTATTGTTTTGTCATTTCTTTGCCAAAGAATATCTTTTGTTTTCAATGTGTTTGTCCGAAACCTAAGAAATAGTTCTTGTGATGACGAGATGGGCAATGGAGTAGATAACGGGGCTGGACATTTTGTATTTTAAGCCTCGCAGCCTAAGAAGTTTATTGATTGCATCCTTTCTCGTTTTTCGTGATTTACAATCCAGGCCCAAGACTTAAATTTCCTTTTGGCACATTGAGGCTGGTTTAATAGCTCTTGGTTGTGACAAAAATGACAATAATCTGCGAAACCATAAATTTAGTAGATTTTGACTATTGGGATCAAACTCATTGCTAAATATTTGGTACGCTGGGGTCGGTGACTCGAGAGACATCTTTCGCATTACCGAGATAGAATTCCACACAACTCAGCTATAAAGTGAGTTTATTGACAATTCATGTCTCAGTATCGTCATAGATGCGGATTGTGGCATTTTTAACACATAGCGCGAAAAGCGTCCTTCCAACATATGCCAGATTTGATCACTGACGTTCCACCCCGCCTCTGCACCAAAGGTAATAACGGCACAACTTTTTGCAGGTAAAATCTAAGAACAGGTTCTAACGAAAACTTCCCATTATTTTTGTTAATCTTTGCTCCTTGAAGGGCAAGCTTCGTCATCTTCGATTTTAGTTCTATGACCCTGTGATGTTCACAGATGGAATTATTAAATTGAATCCCTAGGTATCTTATGGTGTTGACGGAAGCTAGGCATTCTCCGGCCACAAACCACCTAAATGCTTTGTCCTCCTTATTATTTAGGCTGCCAATTGACACAATTTTTGTTTTTGATGTATTTATCGTAAACTCGTTAATGACCATATATTCATGCAGGCTGGTAAGCTAATGCTGAAATCCTATTTGTATTCTGTCCATCAGCACCAAATCATCTGCATAAATGATGCATTTAAGAGGTATCTGATTTATCATAGGTGAAAAACTGTGGACCTGCTCCAGATGTTTTGGCAGATCCGCCAGGAACAGTTTCAAGAGCTCAGCAGCGAGGGGGCACCCTTGTTTAACAACCTTTGACTTTGGAATGATGTCTGATAAATCACCACAATTGTTGATTCTTACCCGGATCGAAGTTTGATCATGAAGGGCCATGATGCGAGCCGGACACCGCCACTTTGACAGTTTCGTCCAAAGAAGTCCTCGATTTACACATGTCAAATGCCTGCTTCATGTCAATAAACACAAGATGAAGCTTGCCATTTGCTTTTAAAGTTTCCAATTTCAAAACAACACCCTTCGTGAAGCCGGTTTGGCGTACATCCGGAATCAGGAATCAGGGACACATCGGCCCATTGTTGTCACAAATTTGACCTGAAGATCTTGCCAATAGTATCTAGAAGGGCAATTGGGCGATAGTTGTTAGGATCATCCCAATTGTCCATCTTGTGAATGGGAACCACGATTGCAGTGGTCCATGATTCCGGCAATTGTTTTGACACTGCAATGTTTGAGAACAGCTTTCCAATAAAATGGGCCCAGTCATTTGCATGTTTTTTAAGCGTCACATTTGAGATCAGATCAGGCCCTGTGGCACGTGAGTTTTTTTAGTGCCTTAATGGCTCGCCCAGTCTCCTAATGCGACATTTCAACAGCCCAATGATTATCCACCAAATCGATCTTTATCACTGGCTCAATGGAGGGTTTCTTAAAGACCATAGAAAAGTGCGTTGCCAATACATCACTTGCGATTGTGTTTACATGCTTAGATGTGCATTTTGTACAATCCATATTCAAGATCTGCCAAATTTCTCGTGAGGTTTTTGTCACAATTAAGTTCATCATTAGTTCGGCACGATCTTGATCAACAATGATGGCGTGTGATTTTGCCCAATTACGATGACATGCTCTTCTAGTTCTTATTGCGTCATGCAAGTCTTTTCTAGGCAGATTTTTTTTTATGGCTCTCAAGTCTTTCCACATTGACTTTTTTTGCTTCATGCGTAACATTGCTGTATAGATGTTTATGGGACCGCCCATAGTGCCTAGTCTGCTTTACATCAAAGATGTGATCGGTCAACAGTGGAGTTTGATCGATTCCATGTATAACAGGGATATTCATAAGCCTAGTACCAAGACTTTGGATCTGGTTTCCATTTATTCTGAGACGATTTCCTACAGAGTTGACTTCCACAGACATCTTATATGAAACAGCAAAAGGCATCGATTCCATCAGGCAACGAAATTTCAGAAGATTATGATCACTATAGTTCATCGCTTGAATTTGCAAATCTATGATCTTTGATTCAACATTTCTAGAAACCCATATGTAATCGAGAATACTATGAGACTTTTCCTGATGCCACGTCGGTTGTTCCGGGACATCCCCTTTTGCAGTACCATTTAGCATTGAAAAGTCGTGCGTACTCATGGCCTTTTGCCATATCTGACCTCTGACCTCTGACATCTACGACATCCGCAGGCAAGCGCTTGTAGGACTGCAGGTTTTGGTCATACTGGAACCAGGTGCAATTTAGGTCTCCGCAGCAAATGACTGACAAGTTATTATAAGCTAGCATTGCTTCATCAATTAAATGAGTAATAGCATTTACAAAGGCTTTAGTGCTAATTTTTGCCGGATTCCAGTATCCATTAATGATCAAAAGATATTTCCAAGAATTAATGCCGTTATCCATGGTATGACTAATTGTGCCTTGCACAAACGGATTTGGATTCACCGAAACTGGAGCCGACCATCTTTGGGTAATTCTTACCATTTTTAGTAGACCTGAGAGTGGACGACCTTTAACGTTTTTTTCAGCCGGATTTAACAGAAATGTAAAACCATCACGCATCAGAACTTCACGTAACCGTGTTTCCTGTAGACAGATTACAAACAAATTTTCCAAAGAAACCTCAAAGTCATTAAATAAGTGTTTGAATCCACATTTGTTCCAGGATAAAAAGGTGTATTGGCATTCATGGACCTCCAGTCATGGCTAGTGTTGAGCACAATGCCTGCTAGAGTTGGCTTTTTTGGCTGATAATGGACCATGAAGATTCCGTTCTTGCCTTGGCTTCTGAGTTTTGCTCAAAGTTTTCCGTAAAACTGCTGAATCGGCCTGCGCCAGTTGTTTTTGTTTCACCTCTGCTGCCTTGTCTGGTAAGGGCAAACTTTCCTGGTCGAGTTCAACCAAGATCTCGAAACCAAAAAACAGCAGATCATCACTAACTCTTAATAAAGTACTCCGTACTCCGGCAGAGTCAATATGTAGAAGTACTTGTTCTGAAGACATCTCAGTGACATATTCAACAATCTTTGTCATCCGATTCGATGGTACGAAGCAAGGGAACGTCCTTGAATAATTTCATTACGTTTGTTCGATTTAGGTTAACATCGTTATCGTCACTTTGAATGTTTTGCAGACGTAATTTGCGACATTGGGACACACTTTTACTGGTTTTGATCTCATGAACCCTTGTTTTAAAATGTACGCGCTGATTGCTTTGATTCAACGTGAATTTCGGATTAAGGTCAACTTCATTGGGTATCTGACTGTTTGCCATCCTCGTAGGAAATTCATGAGAACCAAAGGCAATAGATGCATTAAGAGCACTTTCTTGATCATCGTGAATCGAGTAAGTAGATAGATCATATAGATTTATTGAAGTAGACGCAGACATTGAAACAGATGTGTCCGCGTCGGAAATTATTCTTCTTCATTTTTGTGCAGGTTTTAACTTGCCTTTGCAAGTATGAGACAAAGCAGCTTTTTTGTGGCGAGATCTAAACTTTTTGCTTTAACACTAATGTCTCGTTTAAATAGGCTGAGTCATGGAGGTGAAGATAGATTTCTTATAAATTTCTTTACCTTGGTATTTCCTGACATAGCACCTTTCTTTGTTATTTTTTTGTGCGCTGACTTTGCCTGCGGTTTCTTTTGACGCAGCCAGAGTTTTTATATTCGCTACGGGAACGACTGGCTACACCGCACCAGTGAAGCTGCCAAACGATGAAAAATGTTTCTCAGGAATACTAGTTGATTCTTTGACATGCACTTCGGTGTCAGAGCCACTGGCAGCTACAATCCCACCACCATTATTTGTTCAGTTTTTTTCTGGGAGGATTTTTCCATCTTCACTTTTGGTTCTCTGCAAGAGCTTACTTTGAGAAGACGCCTCGCCGTCGACTAAGTCGCTGGCTTCTGAAATCGGACTGGGCTCAATCGAACCTGTATGAAGTGATGTCTCCTGACCATGCAAATTTAGATTTGAAACTGATTCAAGGGCAGCTTGAGACAATTTAGGTCCTACAACATCGACATTTCTTGCACACATTCCTGCGCTTGAGCAGGGCACATGACTGACGTTTTTGCGCATCCATTTAACCGCTTCAAGTAGTCCTGCTAGGTTCTCGTTTTGGCAATGATGACGAACAGCCAAGTCGCAAAGCTTTTGCTGCCACTGCACTGTCAGGTCAGCCTCAGCTTGTATTTATTCCTTTAGGAAAAGATTAAACTTATCGATTTGCTCCATTTTTGTGTTCAAGGTTATCAGCATTGCTCCTTGATTACGAATCGTTTCATTTAACGATTCATAAAGTCTCACCAACGGTATCAAGGCTAAAGATGATGCAGCCAGGACATTGTTGTGAATTTGCATGGCGGTCGCAGAAGATAGACTAGCCTTTGCAGGCACATGGTGAGTATTTTCCCCTTCCATGCCCGAATAATTTGAAACGTCTCCATTTGATATATGGGCTTTAGCTAAGTGCCCATTGCTTTGAGGGAGGACAGATCTTTTGACACTACTTTTTTGAGCAATCGCCATCGGGGTGCTTCTAGTAGTTTTTGCAGGCTCAGAATGTTGATGGAGCAAGGGAGACCGATGAGGTCTTGTTGTCGACCCATACACTTTACTAGGGCTGAAACTACCAGAGTGCAACTCAGCAGGCAGAAGCGGTGAAGCATGGGATATAGGATGATCCAAAGGCTTCCATGATGATACCCTGGGGTGTGAATTCTGACACGGGTAGATGTTGTCCCCACTTTGCGAGCTGCCCTCCACTTGCATAGGTTGTTTAAGAATGTCCAGACTCGCCTTTGATGAAGGTGTTAGAACTCTTCCTAAGGTGCTTTCAGACAAAGAGTCGTCATTTTGTTTCGTCAAGGACTGATAAATTGCAGTGGCGTCATCTGTCATCAATAAAATAATTTTCGTTTGCGGGTCAACAGGTTTGTCTAGAATAGTCTCGCCAAGCAAGGCATGATCATTTTGTCATTTTTCGAGAACCTTCATCATGCAAGACGCGACACTTTCTTGTTGTATTTCATTCGAGTAAATCGATTCATGACTTCCAAGGGCAAGACTTGGCAACTTCTGAGGCCTCCCAAGTATGTCTGCAGGGCTTCTAGATGACGTCATCAGAGAGCCGCCAACTCCGTGTGTCAATATTAGCAGTGAGTCCGTTGCTATAAAGTTTTCAACACAAGAGCTCTCTGATGGCATGCATTGAGGGAACCCCTTGCACGCTACTAGCCGTGAGCCGTTGAAGCTTAATTAAGTATTTTGATCCACTGCATTAAGTAGAGGCTCGACATTCGGGATCGTCATCAGGTCCTTGTCAGTAATGTCTAAAGGTGAATAATAAAGCTCCGAAGTGTCGGAACTGGTAATCATCTTCCGTGCTTCAGGCATTACATTTTAAACCGGTTCCAAGTCAATTAAGGACAGAAGGGCTGTTAGTGGCTGAACTGTTAAGGCAGACTTGTCCGGAATCAAAGTAACACTGTGACTCCCGTTATCACTGCCAGGGGAGTTTGAGGGCCTCCTATATGAGGAAGCCCACTTTGCAGATGTCATTAACTCCAAACTATCAGCCACAGCCACAGCCGCCGCCGCTATCGCAACAGATTTTAGCATCGGCAAGGCAACAGTCTGTTTGCTTACCTTGCCGTGATTGAAGTCCAACTTCTTGGCGGCCGTCCAGGGATTTATCCTGCAGCGTTGCTGGAGAGTTTTATTCCGTGTCTGGGGGCCAGGTTTAAGTGAGTCTGCCATAACCCGCTCGCCACGGCCTGCGGCGGACTGGGCAGACTGGAACTCAGTGCCGCACACAGTGCCGCGCTCCACGCAAGAAGTCTGTTTTTATTGAATTTGGCTGTAGAAAAAGAAGCAGGACTGGAACACACCACGTAGTGTAGCTGTAGCAGCAGCTCCTCAAGAAACCAATGAGAGTACTGGGCAGACTGGGACTCAGTGCCCCTTTTAATGAGCTCTCTATTCTCCTGCTCGTGGTGCCTGTGCCTTGCTGCTGTGTGATTCCTTCATGTGATGAACTGACAGTTCCTGTGCTCTGGGCCAAAGTGATGGTGTTTTCCTTCATTCAATGTCCACGATGCTTTCCTTTTTCCATGACGCTGAACTTGTCTTTGGGGTTGCTGTTTGTTGGCAGGCCTGCATGAGCTGTCTCTTTCTTATCATTTTTCCCCTTTTCCATCTTTTTTGTGCTGTGGCGTTCCTGCAAATTAAACCTCCCTAAACTTTCTTGACACTGAAAGAAGCGTGAGTGATGGGTGAGTGCAGGTTACACGTCTTATATAAACATTACGTTTCAAATCATAAAAACATTTCGTATAAACATTTAATTCCAAAACCATTGAAGTGCATTTTCTCTCCTCATCCATGTTTACTTATTTACATTGTGTACACCTCATAAAAAAGGATACTTTTCTTCTTGGTGAGGGCCACCTCCCAAGTGCCATGCTTCATCTGTGCCTCTTGTCCTGTACAAAAAGATGCTTTTGACTGAAAACCTTTCTACATTCCATTCACCTTCTACCTGTTTCTTACCTGCATCTCTTCCTCCTCCTCCCCTAGACACCGATATGGGACCTCCCACACTCCTTTCACCACCCCTAGTAGTTACCTGTAGTTACCTGCCATCTCTATTCACCTACCCCCCTTCCACTATTATCTACCTCCTCATGCGTTGCTCCTTCTCTTTACATTGCTATTCTATACCAACAATGCCACATGGAAAAATGTCCTTCTTAGACCAATTGAAGCATTCCAAAATCCATTAATAATAAACAAAATGTGTTACTTACCTTAATACGCTGATTCCTTACTGGGTGGGCATTCCTATTTTGCACATTGTCTTTCCCTCTGTGGCCCCTCCTGCCCGGCCTTTATCTTATGTCCAGTTGAACACCTTCTTTCCTTACTCGATCTGTTATTGTGCTCTTGTTGCAATAATATTTGCCCCCTTTCCCTTTCAACCACAACAAGAAAATGTAACAGAAAAACCCCAATGAAGCACTGCTCTGGTTCCTTCTAGGTATGCACTATGCCCTCTCTTCCCATGCCCCCAACCTTTTTCCTTTGATGTGTGGCTATCGTATGTGCTCTCAGCTTGTAGCCTAATTGTGATGTCAAATCTTCCCCTTCCCTGTTTTTGTTTTTGCTTGATATGTGAAACTTATATGGAATGCTCATTTCTGTGATCCAAACACGCCCCCGCAACCTCCTGAGTTCTCCTGCCCCTTCAACAAAAGCTGTCTCGCTTCTCTACTTCGCCCCTCATCCTCATCTTGTGTGAGTGAAGTCACTTCCCCCCTCATCATCGCACTTCTGAAGCTCCCTTGTAGCTGTTTGTCAATTTCTCACCTTCCCATTCAAATGGTGTGCTCCTTTTCCTCCTCTAGCCCTACAATGCTGACATAAATGATGTACAAAGTGTCATGCTCTCCCAGAACAGGGTCACCCCTCAATGTGCTACACCCCCTTTCTATGTGTGTGCATCCACATTCCCTTGGTGCCTGCAGTGGCTGCATTCATCTGTAATGTAAGTTCAACTCTCTGCGCATGCCACTGTGTGATCTTGGGCATACTGTTCATGTGATTATGCACTGCACTGCGAAGGGTGTGACCCCCTTCTGAGTCTTGCCAGTTTCCCCTTGTCTTTTGTGGGGTTTTCTTTTTTTTTCTTTTTCTCTTCCCTCTTCTTCTTGCATGCTTGAAAAATACGTCCTACTCTTACTCCCACCATCTCTTTCCTGTGCGCAGCTAAACAATCTGCGTTTTATATCTGATGCTTCCTGTTTCCCATAATTATGTCCCATAATTATGTCTGTCCCTATCTTGATCCTTGAAAATTCCTGCCTCACTTTGTGTGTGTATGTAAACATTCCTTTGCCAGCTGATTGTCCAGAAATGCATGTGGAACTCCCAGTGCTATTCCTCCTTATAAATCACAAAGCTTTCCTTTTTTACTTTGTGTGCCTGCTGATAAAAAGCGCTCGGAAAAACGAAACAATACATGCACAGAATATCCACCTACTGCTTTTCTATGTAGTGCCTGAAAAAAAATGCTTAGAAAATCCTTCTGGCATGGTTTAAAACTTTAAAAGTGCAGAGCTACTCCGGCAACCCAAATGGATTGTTTGTTAATGAAGGAGGCCTTTGCACCTATGCACGTCTGCTTACATTATCCCTCTAATACACTGTCCTTTCCTCATTAAAAACCACCAATGTTAAATTCCTTCAAATAAAATATCCACTCTGCTCGCTCCCACCAAGCCACTCCCATTGTCAAAAACTATATCTTACCCATATATTTTGTGGGAGTTTTAATAAAAATAACCAACCCAATAAATCCTTACTCTGGTGTTGTATTAAAATGCTGTTGCGGCACTTAAAGGCCCACATTAATGGGAGAGGGTTTGAGACCCACTTAACACTGCTGTTTGGATAATTGAGGGGCAAACGCTCTCTGAATAAGTACGCTAATATTAATTAGTTTAGCCTGTGTTCACAAAATCATCCTTTAAAAACAATATTTGACAGTCGGATTTTAGTACCTACAATGTGATCTAAGAAACACAATTAGGTATATGATGGGGAACATCGGGGAAATAAGAAGTAAAATCTAAGAAGCAATAAAAACACTCTGCTAGATAAGGAAGTTATCTCAAGTATACAAAGAGCTGGTTCTGAAAGTCATGGGCAGGGAATCATAACTACCTTTTTTTACCCAGATTCAAAAATAATCGTACAGCCAAATAGCGACAACCATTCATTCAATTACAGATTCCTCAATGAGAAATGTTAGGGAAGATTTGATTGTGACCTCAGTGGTGTCCGGCCCCGTACTTAGTGAAGTAGAAAGAAGGTAAGCATGACTACAATGGAAGTAGCCATGAGTTTAGAAGATGAACTCAGGAGATCGAACAACAGGCCTTTTAGGCTGAGTGTGCCACCCAGACTATTTGAGTCTTTTCAGGACGTAATGGTTGAAAAAGGAATTAATCTAACAGACGACACAATTCTAACTGGGAAAGATTTTATTTACATCAATAGTCACCTGTGGAGACCAACCATGATCAGGCGGCAGAGCGTCGTACAAATATCAATGACTTTTCCTGGGTTTCGGGTGTCCGACACCTCATGGAAACAATCTTAGGTCCATTACATCCACAGAAGTGCTCTCGAACTAACGAGCCTACAGCAGTGACTGATCATGGTGCGAATAACAACATCAATGACATTCTGGATAGCCCAAGGATCGCTCTAAATTTAGTCTTACAATCTTTCACACGACTTTACGATATTTTAATGGAAAAAAAAACACCAACATTCCAACAGAATGTTCAAATCATTTCCAAGAGGGCCTCAACTATGAAAGATATAATATAGTGCAACATGGATGAACACAATGAGCAGTGTAACGTCAAACAGGTAGAGGAGAATTTAGACATATATAATGAAAGAGAGTCGGATGAAAATATGGCCGCTAACCAAACTGGGTGTATTAATACGAAGAAAACTAAAAACATGAGAGGGGTCAAAATTAAGTATAGAGGATGAAGAAAGTTCCTTTGAAGAATCTTTAACTCCTCCATTCTCGACCAAGGATCTGCCAAACATGACACCCACATTACCCCAGACCGCCTTGTTTACGAAATGTCTAAACAGAAGAATCAACTTACTAATTATGCCAGAATTGACAATAGAATTATAAGTATCAAAAACATCCAGCAATGTGTCATTAGTCCCAAGAAGACATCAAATTCGCAGGGGGAAAACGCAGGCGGAAAATATTAGCATGGAGACATCTCAAAAGGTTAAGAGTACAACAAATACATTGGTCTTCTTGTTTTGTGAACTTACAGATTTTAGATGTGTGTCGAATTTATGAATAAATTGAAGTATCATAAAACTCTCTTCTAACCAATGTATGACCTCAAATAGCTAAGTATTTGTAAAAACTAGCTACCTGCATTCTATGAACTTACCTTCCTTTACATGGTTGACAAGGGGTAGCTGTTGACTCTTCTGTTCTTTCTCATGTAAACAGCAAGAATGCCACAAGTTCAGGATATTATCCTGGAACGCAAGGGGTCACATCAGTTTTATGAATGATGTGCATGAGCCTTGTGACACGTTTGATTGTATTTGCCTCCAGGAAACCTGGTTGCGGCAGTCCATAGTGTTAGATGGCTATAATATATTTGAAACATAGGCAAAAAAAGGTCCACAAGGCAGACCTTTTGGAGGGTTGACGACTGCAATCTGAATTGCCCAAAATCGATTATCGATCTAATTACCTTCGAAATATGACTCCATCCTCATTGTAAAGATAAAAGAAACTTTCAAGGACGTAGTCAGTGAAATGTTATTGATTAATTTATACTTCAATCCCTTGAAAGCTGAATTGGATACTGTGTTGTGCGGAATTGAGGACAATCTCATTGAGAGGACCGAGAATTGTAATACCTCTCATCTACAAATTGTCATTGCAGGGGACTTTAACACCTTTTGTCCAAATATCGAAATCGAAACAAACTGTGGATGATGGATTATGTATTGCATGTTTAAATAAAAAAAGCGCTAGAATCTGGTCACATATTATGGCTAGATGGGGGTTCTTACAGATGAACTATTGGTGGGTGGATAGGAAGATACTGCCCACTTTCGTGTAGGATCTGCCTCAACAATTGATTGTCTTTTTTGCCAACATTTCTTGTCCTTAGATTAAATCATTTGAGGTTGTATACCCAGCTTAAAGTGACCATTCAAAACTGATTACCACATTCTTGCATTTGTTTAAAGACCTGGTCCTGCCTAAGGCAGAAAGTCACAATATAGTTACAAACATGGCATGTAACAGAGTTTTTCTAAGTTTGCCAAAAATTATAAAAAAGCAAATAAGTTGTTTTCCAAATGGTGGGAAACGCTGCTTAATGGAACTAAAATGTTGTGTGTACTCCAGTTGAGTTTAACAACACATTAGCCATTTTGTAAGCTCTTACTCATGCCCCACCGCTTTGGAAGAAAAATAATTTGTTGGAGGAGAAGGCTTATGTTTTTCCTAAGGAAACTAGTCTTGAGAAATGGGCGCTGAGGAAAGCAATAAGACTGCTTATAAAAACAAAAGTCTTATCAGCACAAGGACAAACTAATTGTGACATTAAAGAATGGCTTTAAGGGGTGGCTGAGAAATCATAGACTATTAAAATATATTAAAACAAACCAGGAATAGTTGAATGATATCTTCACAATCTCTGTGGTGGAAGCTGAATGCAAGATGTGAGAATCAGTCAGTTGGTCAGTCATGTTGTGTTTCAGGTGAAGACTGGTTTAAAAACCTTTCTTCAGCTTTTTGGGAGGAAATTGAAAGTAACGAAGATGACAAGAATAAGAAAGACATGCCTAGTCCCATTAAATGGGACATTACGTTTGCTAGAGAGGATATTGCTAACACCATCATGAAACCAAACCATTCTTGTGCCTGTGGTCCAGACAGTCTTGTGAATCCCTTAATGAAGGATAACCCGACCATGTGGTCGGACATTTTGTTTTGCCTATTCAGATAGGTAGTTGATAGTGGAGATGTCCCATCTACTTGGCAACGGGCAATAATAGTTCCGATCTACAAGAACGGTCTATTGACGACCCAACGGCCTACAGACCGATTTCTCTTTTGGACATCTTGTCAAAGGTGTTGGCCAATTTAATTTTAAAAGAAATGACTGCTTGGGGTGAAACAAATGTGAATCTTAATCCGCTTCAGATGGGTTACAGAAAGAGGACGAGTACTAAATTGTGTGGTGTGAGAAACCTGAAGGTGTCTCCCTGTCTAAACCCAGAGTATCCGTTATCCAGGTGGCCAGGACACGGCCAGCACTATTGGATCCAGTTCCTGGGGGTGGACCAGTGAGGGAGTATCACCTTTAGGGGGGGGTCCTTGAGTGACTGTGGGACACCAACGGGTGGGACACAGTATCCCCTTTCTTTGGCACCTTTTCCCCATCCTTTCGTGTAGGACATTCAAAAACACTGCCCCCCCTTTTGTGACACGAACACCTTTGCACCACACAATAGACAACAGACTACTAGGCAACCTGTTTACATGACATGTCCTAACCAGAGGGTCAGGCAGAGTCAGGCAATTAACCAAAATCACACACCTGACAGAACTTTCCTTTCCCTGCAGGGATAAAAGGTGGAGTAGGAAAGCACAATACGAGCAGGGCAAATAGCACAGCGAGACGGCTAAGCAGGTGCGGCAGTTCCAGAGCAGGAGAAAGGCGGCAGGAATGGAGAGGGTGGAGAAGTTAGAGGTTACCTTGCACTTTCCGTACCAGACCCGCGGAACCTTCGAGGAAGAAAGCCTAAGACTGCAAACAATAGCACAAGTGTCTTGCAGCAGATGTCAACGGTACACAGAGCATGCTTACGCCGATAAGCAGGAGTGAGGGAAGCTTCCCCTGCCCATGTTACCGGCCTTGACTCCAGAGAAGCCAAAAGCCAAGCGGTTCATCCCAGCCGGTGAATCGAGGGGAGAACCAATAAGAACTGGGCTGTCTTGAGTGAGAATTGCAAAGTGGCAAGTTTTTTAACAAAATTTGGTGAACTATGAAAGAACTGTATAAGAGTTCAGGGGAGACCAGCTACAAAGAGAAACCAGCACCACGTGGGTGTTAAACTCAAGATACTATGATCGATCCCCATCTGAAGAAACCTACAATTACCAGAAGGCCGTAGGAGGGCCAGTGAAAATAGGTAGTCATACTGAGGATCAAGCAAAAATCCCCAATCGAAAGACTTTGATCTACAAGCAGTGTGAAAGAAAGGGAGGTAAATCCCACAAACATTGAACTGTGTAAAAACGAGGACATTGAAAGTAAAGAGTGGTCAGCGCCCAGAAGAGGGATACCCAGGGGTGAGCCACTATCACCCTGATCAAGAGCCACAGTAAACCTGGTGAAGGGAGGCTAAGAATCGAGAGGGGTCGGAGCCTCGCAGAGGGGATCCAAGGGTGAAAAGTCATCACCCCAAGATTGAGAAGTGAAAGCAAAAGTTAAGAGACACCAAGGTGAAGCGAACATCCAAGTACTAGCAGTCAAGAGGCATCAAAGCCTGATGGAGGGAGATCCAGGGGTGAAGCCATCACCAGAGTACTGATAGTCAAGAGGGGTCTGAGCCCGGCTGAGGGAGATCCAGGGGTGAAGCTATCATCCAAACTTCAAGTGAGAAAAGAACTGACAGATAAATTGAGGAATACAATTGAGAAGGGTCAGCGGTCAGAAGAGGGGGACCCAGGGGTGATCCATTGTCACCCTATAAGAACTTGTTATTTTTGAACACCTCAGGCCCTGAAGGCTAGAAACTTTCAAAGGAAATGCGACTTGGCCATCGACGGTACTGAGAAATGTCATTAGAACTGTTGTCTCGTGCTAGAGAAGCCCGAGACAGTACTGTGCTCCAACTTTACCCCATGCAAAAGACGTGGGGAAGGAAGGCACAGGCTACCGCATCCTGACATATTATTTAAGAAGACTTCTTTCTTTTCTTGAGAACTAACCCACACCCCTTTTTTGTATTACTTGTGAGGTTCTGGCAATAGGTTGCTTAGTATAGGCCCTTTATATTTTGACACAACGCCACTAGGACTGACTTATTTTTCATTTGATGGTTGACGCTTGCTCCCATCTTACTCTTAGGTTTAGATTAGGCATTTTTCCAACCTGCTTACAGCATTCATTGTTCAATAAACACCCTTGAACTGTGATCACTTGTGCCTGTGTTACTTGTTGCCACCATGTGTTAAAAACAGTGGCTTAACATTACGGTCCTGCCTAGCACAAGCTGGAGTTGAAACTGATAGAACCTTTTTATACGTAGCAGTTTTGTATCCCTGGTCCGCTTTTGACAATGTCAATAGGTCTTTATTATGGGCGAAACTGTCAAAATGGGACATGCCAGGTGGCCTCTTAAAAATGCAGGAACTATTCCATGGCAACATTACGATGGGCGTCAGGTTGAACACGGCAGGTGACCTCTCAAGTGACATTAGGTTGAATAAAGGGGTCAGACAGGGATGTATTCTGGCCCCAACCCTGATCAACCTTATATATGACAGACATATGGCAAAAATGTGAAGTAAGCCAAGCTATCCACCTAAAACTGCCCTGCTTGGGGTGAGTTGCATAGGATATGCTGACGATCTTATTTTAATGGACTTCATGCCAGCAAGCCTTTTTAAACAACAGTTTAATACTCAATCCAGCAAAATCAAAGATTGTGATATTTACCAATAAAAGGAAGACAAAGAGTTACTCGTGGACCAGATCTAATTCAAAGATAACCCAGGACAATTATTTCATCTTTCTGGGTTTTCTCTTAACAATCTTTAAAATGCATGTAAAACTAAATTTAAGAATGCATGACAAGGTGAGAACATGCATATTTCGAAGGGATTGTATCCTCCGACGTATTCCTTATCTTGAAAGATCATCTCCAGCTTGCTGGCCTTGTAAAAATATTTTCAGTAGAGGGCGCTGCGTGTCGACGTCCCTCGAGCCGATGTCCCTCGACAGCCTCCGTATCGGCGCCGACGTCATCATGCGTATAAATAGGCTTGCGCAGCGTCCGTTGCTCAGTTCTGTTTTTCCGCGCTTCGTGGGCCTCGGAATCGCGTTGCTCAGTTTGTTAGTCAGAGAATATATTCTTCATTATTCCTTGAGAATAAACCAACTCTTACTGGATGGCTTCCTCACCCGAACCGACGACTCCACGGTCCGGCTTCAAAAAATGTCGAGACTGTGGAAAGAAAATGTCGTTGACAGATCCTCACAGGATCTGTTTGTGGTGCCTGGGATCGGAGCACCAATGTTCGGAGTGCGAGGACTGCATGTACATGATGGCGAAAGCCTTGAAGGAGCATAAGGGGAAGCTTGAGAGAGGTAAGACAGCTAAAACTCCTTCGAAAGTTTCCTCGGAAGAGTCGAGACATTTGTCTCCTCGCCAACACAGGAAACATTCTCGGTCTAGGTCTCGAAGAAGTTCCCACCACTCTTCGAGATCCAAGCATTCAAGTAAGAGATGTCGAAGATCCCCTTCCTCGTCTTCTTCTTCTGTTTCTCCGGAAAGAGTCACCTGCCCCACAAAACATATCTCTCAGGCTGAGTGGGAGGAATTCCATAAAAGGTTGCTTAGCGTCTTCAAGAAAGCGGCCTCGACCCCCTCGAAGACAGCTGAGGGTGATACCCTGGGTGAAAGACCCGAAAAATCTAAACGCTGCGAGTCGTTGCACCCGGCGAATGAAACTACTCGAGAGCGTCACGAACCCTCGAGAAAAGGCACTGTGCCATCAACGCCAGCATCGAAGGTCCCTTCGACGCATAAATCTGCATCATCAACGCCATTGTCGAAGGGCTCATCGACGCATAGGTCGATCGAATCGACGCCATCTTCGACGCCGAAAAAGAGCAAACCCATGGCTGTCACTACCTCACAGCCAGTGGTCATACCCAGAGCCTTTAACATGACTTCGAGGTCATCGACAACCTCGAGTAGGATCCTGATCCTCTCGAGTTCTTCGAGGCCACTTCCAATCTTCTCGACGCCTTTTTTGGTGTTTTCGAAGCCTTTAACGTCCGCATCGACGACGTCGACGTTTTCCCAACCGATTATGACAAATTTAGTCCCTCTGCTCTGGAAATGGGACTTAAGCCATTTCCAAGGTCTGATCATTTCAGACCTTTGTCTTCAATCTATGAGGAAGGGGAGGATTCAGATCAAGAAAGACCCTTTGGGTTGCAGAGGTCTGCAACACCAGAACCAAAGGAATTTACCTCTGAGGAAAATAGGTTGAAGGACCTTAGAGAATCCTTACATGAGGCAAGTGGGTTAGATACTTCCCCAGAAATAGAATTTGCCAAGCCAGACCCAGGGGAACATGCTGAGACCCCTTACAGAATTTTAATGGCAAGAATCATAGAATTCATGGGTTGGTCTACACCTTCACCTGCATTCCAACAGGGTGACCTTACAGTCATCTTAGTCAAAGGCCCACAGGAGGATCCTGTGGTTCCATTTCACGCTGCATTACTGTCATGATGCCTACCTCCGGGCATCCGGATCGAGTCCATCAGCCCCGGGAGCAGGCATCCAGATACTCATTAAAACCCCAACAGCCCCGGCTGTTAGGCGCCAGGCTCATCATAGAAATCAGTCCTGGCGCCATATGCGCCAGGCTCATAGACTTTACTTACCTTATGCAGACCATGCTGCAAATAAATCCAAGCCAACGTGAGGCCTGGATGGGACTATTTTATTACAGGGACTATTTTTTACTCGGGTGTGGTTCTGGAGAACTTCTTACCTGGGACTACTTTGCAGGCTATTTAAACCACGCCCGAACAGCAGCTCATGCTTCGTGTTATTCTGCATCCAGCAGTGTAACGCTCACTGTGTCTGCAAGTCAGCATCCAGTCTTCTGCCACGCCCGCCTCGAATCCGGAGCTCCTAGACAAAAGGAAAAGAAAGGAGAAGAGGTTAGATCACAGACATTATTTGATTCCTTACCTGATTCCGGACCCAGCACATCTCCGAGCCTGGAACGGACATTATTTCAGCATGCGTCGCTTCGCCAGCAGCAGCGGCGCGTTATACTCACCAGTCCACCGCATCTTTCAACTCGGCGCTGCCTCCATCATTTTCTTCGTCGAAACCCAGCACCTGGGGGGAAAACAAAAGGAATAACAAGGTGAGCCGAGAAAACCGACAAAGACAATCTCTTTGCCACCATAGGCTTACCTGCTTTACCACCGGAGGTATTATCCTTTAATTTGCCGCATCTTTCTATGCCGCACCTATAAAGGGAGAGAAAACAGCAAGTTAAACTCATGCAACTTTTACCGGACAGTGTTTGGTAATACAGACTCTCACCTGAACGCCATCAGCTGCCTCCAGGCAATATTCTTTTGGACCCAGCTGCAACCTAACGAGGGAATGGAACAAGAGTGAACATCGGACATATTGAACTCTTTGAACTTTATAGACACTGGAGTCAATATTCCTCCGGAACTCCTCCAGTACCTTCAAACCAGTGAAGTAACTGGTATCTACTCGCCCCTGCATGCTAAGCAGGATGGAGAGCTCATCATTTAAAAACATAAGGTGAGGTTACCAATAGGGGATATCGGAGGTGATTAGTGGGGAGAACGAGAACAGTTGGGGGGGCCATCACTAAAGTCCACGGGTGGCTAAATCCCTTTCTCCACTTGCAGGAGAATACTTCTGTGAGTCCAGCAGACAAGATTAGGCGGGCCAGTCCAGACTGTCATCTCTTCACTACGCATCACGTTGGTGGAGACCGCAGCTGTCCGGGTCCGATCGACGCCCCTGTGGGAACCAGGTGAGCGTAATAGAACACGAAGCCTATCTACAAATCCCCACCCGGGCGTAATGGAGACCTCAGAAACCTACCAACTAGCCCAATTGTTAGGAGAACTTAGGGCAGAAGTGCACTCCACGCGCCAAGAAACTAATGCCCTCAGGAGAGAACTGATTGTGTCAAAGGAGCGCACTGATGATCTTGCCAGACAACTGCTGCAAAACCAAGCCGGCCAAACACCACTACCTGGACTTGGGGGGAATTCAACCCCCGTTTCATCGAGCAGCCCTGTGCAAGTGGTTGTACCAGGGAGCATTCCTTTAGCTCCACCCAAACGCTTTGCTGGGGACCCGAAAAGGTTTGCCGTGTTCATGAACCAATGCCGCTTGCACTTTTTATGCAGACCAGGAGCTTTTCCAAACGACCAAGCCAAAGTAGCCTTTGTACTGTCATACCTTAGTGGCAGCGCAGCGGATTGGTCAATTCCACTAGTCAACGAGGATGACCCTCTTCTTCGGGATTTTCAGGGTTTTCAATTGAGCATGGAAAGACTATTCACCAGACATTCACAGGGACAGGCCCTGCATAATGAACTTCTATCCCTACGACAAGGAAACCAGGACCTGCTAACTTATATCGCAACCTTCAATAGGTTGGTGGTGGAAACCAGATGGCCAGAGGTAAAGCAAATTACATTATTTCATCGTGGACTTCGGGGTGAACTCAAAGATGTTTTCCCCCAAGTTGTGAACCCACCTCAGGATTGCTCAGAATATATAGACTTAGTGGTCCAGCTAGACCACCGACTTCAGAATAAAAAAGATGATCGAGCTAAATTCGAGAATCGGGTATTGGTTAAACCCAATGTTACTCCCAAAGGAACAGATGCATCAGAACCAATGCAGATCGGGGGGGTTAAGGGACCCTTAACTCAAAAAGAAAGAGAAAGGAGACGACAGATGCAGTTGTGTCTGTACTGTGGGGCCTCAGGACATTTTCTACGGGATTTCCCTATAAAACCATCCAAGAAAGTAGTCGGAGTTGCTGATAGAAATCAAACAGAGCCTGATTCAGGAAACGACCACGCCCGACAAGCGTAGTTGTCCGCTTGCCGAGCTTAAAGAAGGACACTCGGACCTCGCACCTAATCATACCAATGGTCCTTATTGATCCAAGGCAGCCATCACGTATGCATGCAGTTAGGGCATACATTGATAGCGGGTCGCAGGAAACTATGTGGACCACAAATTGGCTTCTAGGATGAATCTACCTCTCTGCAAAAAGACCACTTCGGATGTTATCACCACAGTCGATGGAACTGAAATTGCCTCTGGGCCTGTAACTCATTCCACCACAGAGATGACACTGTTGGGTCAAGATGGGCATCGAGAGACTATTGTGTTTGACTTAATCAAAGCCCCGCAGTTCCAAATAATTCTGGGGATACCTTGGTTGGAAACACATAATCCTTGTATTGATTGGCGAGAGAAGAGAGTAACCTTCCCGGAGTGTGCACACACCTGTTACCTGGAAAAAACCTTGAACAAAAGCCTGGCCACAGTCGCTAATCCAGTCATGCAGTTACCTCAGGAATATCAAGAATTCCAGGATGTTTTCCAAAAAGAACAGGCAAACACCTTACCACCTCATAGATCATACGATTGTCAAATCGACCTCATACCCGGTGCACAACCTCCATGCAGTAGGATCTACGCCCTTATGGAACCCGAAAACCGTCACCTACGACAATACTTGGACCAATACCTTGCTAATGGCTTCATTCGTCCATCTAAGTCCCCCTTCTCATCTGGTACACTAACAGTGTTATCTTTTCTACTCTATTTGGCAAATTCGGGCCTTCAGGTTGGCACTATCAAGGTCTATCTCGCAGCACTATCGATCTTCAAGCGCACTGCAGAGGAACCATCGTATTTCAAGTTACCCTTAGTAAAACAATTTCTGAAGGGATTAACCAATGCCTATCCTCCAAGACCATTCCAAGTTCCCTTATGGGACTTAAATTTAGTCTTAAATTTCCTGATGGGTACTCCTTTTGAACCACTCTTGTTCACTAAGGTTTCTCACCCTCAAAACTGTCTTATTAGTGGCATTGACATCTGCTAGGAGGGTGAGCGAATTACAGGCTCTATCTTGTAAACCCTCTCATACAATTTTTCATAAAGATAAAGTTGTCCTACAAGTGAAGTCTAATTTTCTCCCAAAGGTGGTTTCTGAAAAATCCACATCACTCAGAAGATTATCTTGCCTTCATTTTATCCCCCTCCCCATCCGGGGAAAGAGGAAGAAAGGCTTCATAGGCTGGACCCAAGGCGAGCTTTGAGCTTTTACATCAGCAGACTTGCTAGGATTAGGCAAGCAGACCAACTGTTCGTAGGTTACTCAGGGTACAAATTGGGATTACCGATAACAAAACAGACCATTTCCAGATGGATTATTTTAGCCATTCTGGAATGTTACAAACTGGCAGGGAAAGAGCCTCCTCAAAATCTTAGGGCTCATTCAACCAGGGGTATCGCAGCCTCTTCGGCCCTCCAAAGAGGAGTACCGATTCGAGACATATGTGCGGCTGCCACATGGTCGTCTGCACATACCTTCACAAGATTTTACAACCTGGATTCCTCCTCTAGCCAAGAGACTAGATTTGGCAAAGCTGTGTTGCACTCTCTTCACTCTTGAAGGGAAACATGGCAATTTTACTCCCACCTCCAGTTACACACCACTGCTATGGGAGTCTATCAAGATAAGGAATACGTCGGATGAAACAATCCCTTCGAAGAACAAGTTATTTCTTACCTGGTAACGTTCTTTCGATGGGATGTTCCTCCGATGTATTCCTTATCGCCCCTCTCATCCATCCCCTCAGTAAAACTTCCCTTGTGGTTACAGTTTACGCTCCTTCTGGGTCACTAACTAATTCATGTAAAACAACTGTTAACGTCAAAACGGAACTGAGCAACGGACGCTGCGCAAGTCTATCTATACGCATGATGACGTCGGCGCCGATAGAGAGGCTGTCGAGAGACATCGGCTCGAGGGACGTCGACGCGCAGCGTCCTCTACTGAAAAAAAGATTCCGAGGCCAGCAAGCTGGAGATGATCTATCAAAATAAGGAATACATCGGAGGAACATCCCATCGAAAGAACGTTACCAGGTAAGAAGTAACTTGTTCATCTATGATCAACAAGGTCCGGACCAAATGTTGTGAATTTTCGTTAGCCCGTCCGATTGAATTGTATAGGTTAAAGTCACCCCAATCATCTTGTATGAAATTGAACTAAGGGAGTACAAAAATTGAAGGTTTTGGGATTCTTTGGAAGGCCTCATTTTAAGAGAAGTTTTAGGTATCCCAAGGTTTGTTTCTATTAGTGTTATGCACTTAGAATTGGGATTACAATCCTGGTGGGCCATTTACCTATATAAGAGTATTGGGCTTTATGGACACATAATGTAAGGAGAACATATAGGAATATCATCTTATTTAAAGAGTTTATCTCTTTTAAATTCTAATAAGGTCATCATACATTACTTTATGGATGAAATGGAGCTGGACAGATATTGGACATTTTGAGGTTATGAAATCCACTGTGTAGAAATGGGATAAGATCTGGGGCATGCTTGATCTGCAAAGACAGGGAAAACATGAAAACTGGGCTCACCTATATACACCTCATCAAATAAGTCATTGTTTCTTTTTGAAGTTTCCTTCAGCTAAGTTCCGCCAGTGGTACTTAAAATTTAGGTTGAATTGCCTATCTACCTTGGAGATCATAGGACCCCAATTGAATATTCCTATAGAACTTCAAAATTGTCCACTGTGTAAATAAGTCGATTGAGACGCTATCACTTGACTATGGAATGTAATGCACTTCTGAAGGAGAGGATCATTGTTTTTAAGCCTTTTATACATTCAGTCACTGCTGTTATAACAGAATCATTATGAATTAGACTGATGACAGGGACACAGGTCTCACTTCTTTTAGCCTTGGTAAAATTTCTAATAGTTATATTTGAACACTTATTTAGTGTAATTCGAGAAGGGAACTTGTTACTGGAGTCATGTTCTTAGATGATGGTAGTCAGTTTAAGGATAACTTCTTGTTTGAAGGTTTTAAGAGCTGAGTTCCAGTCTGCACCAGTCGGTCGAGTGCTTTCACTGCAAGAGGAGCTGCAGCAATGGTGCTCTTTGTGTTCTACATTCCTGTTTCTGGCCCTTTAACCAGGAAAACACCTCCTTAAAAACACCTTGTGTGCGCGGAGTGCCGCGTAGAGTTCCAAGCTGGGTTCCAGTCTGCACCAGTCCGCAGTGGAACGCAAACGGAGAAGAAACATGTCTACTATTTCTTTTCTTCTTTTTTTATTTGTATTTGGCGCACATGCACCTTTACAAACTTACAAACATAAGAACAAGACATCATATACATTCAAGTACATTAATTAAGAAATAACAACGATACATACACAGTGCATTAAAACTCAATATACATTATAAAAATTCCTAACTAAAATCAGTCATTACTGGAATGAGCTTCCAAATCATTAATTAAATATGTTAAAACCATGATTCTAATCTGATTCACAATTTTCCATCTCACTTAAATAAACCTGGATTTGTGTCAACAAACGAGTTAATGCCAGGACCAACGACTGTCTAGTCCACCACCATACATTAGTTCCACAATAATTCTCATGAGAACAAGAGGTGTACATTGAAATAGGTACTCAGATAGAATATACGTTGGGATTCAAAGTGGCAACAATATATCAAAAGATGTTTTAATGTTTCGTGACTTGCAACCGCTTTACAAAATCTACAGCTTTCAATGCGAGGACCATTTTTGTTCTTATACCAGTGCTTTATTTTATCGTTTGTGTGGAAAAGGTTTAATTTAAATTTCACATAAAGACTTGCTTTGTTACAAGGAAAAATTGATACGTATTGGAGGCGAGGGCGTTGTTTATAAGTGAAGCGTGTATGATCAGCATATGATTTATACAAAGCATTCATATCAGTTATAGTTGCCCAATCTAATTTAAAAATATCTCTTTTTTACAGTGCACAGATGCTCATACAGATCTTTTTGGTCCATGGCGATTAGGTTCAAAATGTATTGCATCTTATTGACCTATCTCTTGATCGGAGCAGGATAGGCATTCAACACCATTTTCGCAAGGTCTTCATAAAATTAATTTGGTGGAGGATATACCATTTTGCCATAGTTCACAATCATCCTCCAAAAGAATTTAGCAGCAAGAGAGTTAAGACCAAATTCATATAAAATTATTGTGTTAGGAAGAGCTTTAGGGTAGCCCAGTACCACTTTCCAGATCCTTCCTTGTAATTTATTTAAAACTTTTGTGAGATTGAGCAAGCAGAGGTCCAGTCCATACAAAATAATGGTATACAAAATGGGGGACTTTTTTGGCCTCACTCTTAAACCTCCGCGACTCAAAATGATTTTCCAACTTTTGTGTGTCGCAATGGTGTGCGCAGGGAACGAAGACACAGAATTCCCCTACTTTGTTTGTCAAAAATGAGGAAAATGAATTCTGCACACATCTGCACCACAGATAGAGTTTGAGTATCTATCAAAACTATTGTCTTTCATATTTTGAGATATATTTATTAGTAGCCCACAGTGATAACACGTGTTTCGGCACCCTTAGCGTACCTTTTTCAAATCTGGGCAATTAGCTTGATACAAATTTCTGTATTTAAATATATACATAAACAACACAAAAGGTTTTTACGAATTCTTGCAGTGTAAGGTAAACATATTAGTCAGCATATGTATTATATTTACTTCCCATGTAAAACAGATTATTTTAAACCATTAGGAACAATGAATGGTTCACAATTGGATAAGTTTAAATAATAAAAATGTTCATAAAGTAAAACGTTAACACATACCATTATGGTACCCAGTTGTAGTGTTGATACATTCCAAGGGATAATGGTAAGGGTCGGAAATCGAAGAGAGGTAGCGTGGGGAAGAAAAAAGGGTAGGGGTGAGGAGAAAGAAAAAGAAAAAGTAATGATAATATGTAAGGATGGAGTCAGGGCAAAAAGTGTTAATTAATTATATATTCTACTACAGAAAATACAAGTTATCTCCAAATCGGGCTTACCTATCATTTGTTGTTTGGAAAAGCTCTATTAACATATTTGGAAAAGTAGAAGCATGGAGTCCCATCAGACTCGTAGGTGCAGCTGGTGCTTGTTAGGTAAAGAAAAAGGCAAGGAATGTGTTAGTTTCCCTTCGTGCATTGCCACATTTGCGTTCGCTATATATCTAAATATACGATAAATGCATTTGTATTTAATGGAAAGTCTACTTTTAATAAGTGTAGGTTTTCTTAAAACTATTATGTGATCATTAATTCTATTTTGTATCTGCTCTGCGAGAGAACATTATTTACGTTATTTTAAAGTCCACACAAGAGTAACCGACGGCGAAATAAATCTGTCTTTCCTCTGTGCGGATCTAGTCCTGATTGGGAAAGCAAAATAATGGGTTCTACCTTTAAAGTATAAAACTCATTGATCAGGAGTAAAGAACATTTTGAGTACTTTTTCAACCTTACAGCATCGCCACCGGAATACGTCTGACAAACTCCATGAAATACAGATGGAGGTAAGCAGGTCCAAACGTGTGCTAGCGGGAGATGACTGGGCGCTGACAATGCTGCACACGGTTGTTCCACGCCTTTCGCCACTGGCCGCAGCTTTTATTAGCGAACGGAACCTCAGTATGGTTACTCCATTGATTAGACACATTGATCTCATGTCGGCCCCTGAAACATCTAATGCTGCAGCGTTAGTGGTAAATACATAAATAGCTGAGGCAAACTTTGAAACGGTTGAAATAAACACGGCCCTGTTTCAATCTTCTTTTGATGTAACTGACATGACACTATTAGGAATTCACATACCAAACACTGTATCTGAACAAAATTAGTTTGTTTTTAAGTCGCCAGTCACTTCTATGGAAAGTGTAACATACCTTCACAAGGTAAAACGGACAATGAATGCTTTACAGGGTGGGTCCGAACAAATTGGAGGCAATGAAAATCAGGTGACCTCAAAAGTGATTAAGTTACCATCATTACCAACAACTGCAATAATCACTGATTGAAATGAAGTTACATTACACAAATGCGGAGATGATATATGAAGAAAGCAACTTAGACAAAATATATGATGATTGTGTGGTTGTGCGTACATGCAGTCCCATAGAAAAACCTCAACTGCTTAATGGCGGACTGGTGAATCAAAAGGCCATTATGAATTCAATTGCAACAATTGTCGTACCTGCTGAGAATATGAAAAATCTATTGCATATGGGACCATAATCAGTAGATCTGGCCAGATGTGAAGCACGCCTAACTGAACGCTTGAAAGCAGATTTTCTACTTATCTAAGAACAATTAGGCGAAAGCTTCACAAAGCAACCTGTAAGCAACAGTCCAAAGCGGACACAAATGACTCCTGCTGACCAGAGCTCTCTACATCTGTTACCATCCATGCCAACACCTTATCAAGATCGGACTAGTACCCAACATACAAAACATGTGACTGCTTCGATCAAAATTACTCAGGTTGTGACAAAACACATGGAGAATCCGAACTCACCATGTGAATCTCAAAGCAACAACAATTCAAAACTAGAAACCAGTGATCTAAATAGACTGTCGAAACAGAACTCACAAGAAATTGATAACGAACTTGCCAGCAAATCGAATTTATCAATAGCTGCCGGGATACAAATCCATAATAATGTGTTAGTAGCAACATCACTGGCATTGATTCCGTTTGTGAAGCTATATGAGACATTGAACAACTCTGTCAAAGATCAAGGAGTAATGTTGAGCAACTTGAATACAAAAATCTCACATATGGAAAGTTTAAATGGAATGCTGCAACAACGCCTAGAGAAAGAGGTGGATTTGACAGCTAAATGGCAAAATCGGCTGAGTGATCTTGCAGTGAGAGACCAAGGAGATAAAGCAGAACTAATGGACGTACTTCTGGAAAGCATGAAATGGTTGCAACACAATGATGAAAAATCTCTTCATCAAGCAAACGGCAACCTGTTTTAACAAAAATCAATACACAAACAGAAATTGAGACGAAAAAAAGTATTAGCAGTGAGAATTCCAGAGAAAGCCATCTCAATCCTAGAGTTGGAACATAAAGGGCTAAACTTAATTGAGAAGCATACAGACACTGCTGAGACAGCAGCGGACAATATGGCCGCTCCTGGAGTCCCCATTCATACACCTGAAGGCTCCAATTTGAAAGCCCCAATGATGAATGATACAAAAAATGTGGAATCGCCAGCCTCTAATAATGCTGTAGAGTCCCCCCCTCAAACCTCCGGTGACTCATCTATGATTCCAGCCAGCGCAAACCCACTGAAAAAACAAATGACAACGTATGGGATAGTCATTGGCACTGCAAAAACAGTGCTGAGTAAAGAGAAGGCATTAGCTCTTGTTAAACAAACAAAAAGTATAAAGAGAAGAATTGAAGGGAAAGTAAGTGGCCAAAAGAGACGAATAAAGCAACGAAATTTATAAGGAACCTATCAACACCAACAAAATCTGGTTTGTTTACTCATGAACCCTCGAAGTGGATGTTGTCAAAAAAGAAATCACGAGAGTTGATTACTAAGATGCAACTGATGAATCCAAATAAGGGACCGAGAATCGAATCAGAGAAACATTCTACTCACTCGCTATCTTCTTCCATCGATTTATGTGATCTATCGACTTACTCTGTTGATTCAGGCGAGGAGTTAGAGGCGTCGAACCCCACAGCTGTTGAGGCTCGGGCACCTGGTCCTAACGTTTCGCTAACGGGACGTAATTTCAAATGCATCACAAAAAGTTGGCATTGAGGTTGTTTCAAATAAGAGAAATTGCGATAGGACGCATCATGACGATTCTCAGGTGGACAGAGACACAAAAAAAACGCAACACAAGAACTGTGGCTGACGTCACTGATAGAAAAACGGACAAAGTGTCCTTCAATCTAAATCCAAGACAAACATCTGCCCAATTGCAAAAACAATTGAAAACAACAGGAAACAAGTTGTCAACACGAAAAACAGACACCTTCTTCCAATATTTGGAAATTACAAGTATAAAACATCCTCTCGGACGAGAATTAAATAAATTTAAATAAAGGCAATATTATGCGCCTACTACATAACATCCCCTCGCTATGTACAATAACTTCACAAGACATAGTAATTGTACTTTTACACATAAAGTCACAAGCAGTGAGAAAATCATTATTAGCAGCAAGAGACAAATTTCTCTTTTTTGGATTTGAGCAATGAGCAGAAAAAGACGAGAAAGGATCCCAAGATGAGAGAGACTTTGCTCCTCGATAATGAATCTGCAAACAAACGCAGACGGACCGCTCTGAGGAAGCTGTTAAACACCAAACCGGTTAACAGCAACTAAGAAGCAGCAACCTTCTTGTGTAGAGAAAAAAAAAATCCTTCGCATAACGTGGATCAGAAACATTAGCTTTCACAACATCAGAAGGAGGTCCTGTATGTGCTAATCTCGTGGAATACAAGAGGATTTCAACATTTGTTTAACAAGTTCCCTTTCTCGCTGGACAACATCTTCACAATCTGTTTACAAGAAACATGGCTCTGTGAAGTCCCAATAAGAGACGGCTATTCAGTACTATTAAATCCTGCTGGAAAAAATCATGTAGGCCGCCCGTATTCAGGCCTACTAACAATGGTGAAGATCAGCAGAGGGTGGGAAGTGATACAACTAGAAAATCCAAACATCTTTGTGCAAGGAACTCTTTTACAATTAAAGCAAAAAGATTCCAAGATAGACAAACAAATGCTACTTATAAATACGTATCAGAATCCTGCGAAGATATCAACGGAAAAGTATTTAAGCTCAATAACAACATTAATAGACGAGTGTATGACCTCCTTTGCTGACTTATCAATTGTAATCTGTGGTGACCTGAATTAGTCCTGGTTTGAGAACAAGGAGGTAAGGGAATCTCAGCTTAAGTCCGACAACAGAAAAAATAAGTAGAGGACAGCGCTGGAAACTAGCCATAGAAACGCAAATTGTGAAATGCTGAAGGGCAATGTGGAAGGTTATATTCCACCAAACTACACATGGCAACGAAAATATAGTCACAAAACTCTTTATTACACCTGGATCTCATACAACATGTGGTGTAAAATCGACCAACTGAATGTTATAAATTCATTAAATAGTGATCATGACGTGCTGAAACTTACATGGCATATGCTTTGCGAGAGTCCATCTCAAAAATATAGCGAAGCACTGGCGATCAATCAGGGAGCAAACAGGGTAAGGATCAATGCCCCTCAGATTGACGGACTAAGAAAAAAAGCATAATGACATTGCTGACGTCACCATCTAGTCAAATAAATTATGCACCCCTGTTGTTACAATTCAAACTTCAACATCATCAAAGGAAAGAAACATCACAAATAAATAAATACATCTGGAGTGCAGCTGTAAGTAGTGCAAAAAAGCTCTTGCTTAAAAAAAGAAGAGGAAATGCAGGCAACGCTATTAAAAAATGAAGAATGAAATACCGTAATTGGTTATAATCGTTCGCACATATACGTTATCAAGGATGTGCAGAACTGAATATGAAACTTATTAACAAGAAAAAATCAAGAGAAATATGGGTCATCTTAAATAAAGGCACATTGAATCAAGGCACAATGATGTCAAATGGAGTCTCTGATAATGCTTGGACAACATATTTTGCAGCAGTGTTCTACAGTTCAATAACAACACAAACAAAAATTGACTCAGTGTCTGGCCCACGGAATGTACGTGAGTCAGCTGATGACAACTTGTAATTCAACAGTTAAAAAACTCATGAGCTGCAGGACCAGATGGCCTCACAAATTTAATGCTGAAGGCGAATAAAGAGCAATGGTCGAAATTCATAGAAATACTATTCAAAACAATCTGTACCTTAAAAGTACTCCCACAATCATGGTCAACTGCGGTGATATTACCGATTTTTAAGAAAGGCAATCCGTCCAACTATCACCCAATTGCACTTCTCGATACTATTGGAAATATCTTTGTCACCTTTTTTGCAGCGAAAACTGACAAAATGGGCGACGGATGCCGGGATAATGGATTGTCGGCAAACCGGCTCCACAAAGGGAGTAGGTACCGAGGTGAACTTAATTCTATTAAATCTATTGAAGTTAGAAGCCATGAAAAAGAAGACCAAGCCCTTTTTAGCCTTTGTAGATATGCATCAAGCATTTGATAGCATCAATCGTGAGATGTTATGGAAAAAATTGATGAATTGGTTGTGTCCGCTTGCTTTACTTAACCCTGTGATGGCATTACACGCAATACAAGCATCAGTGTGTGAACAAATGAGAGTGGCAATCTGACAAATGAAATTGCAACGAATAAGGGGGTTAAACAAGGTTGCCTCATAGCAGCCTTATTGTTTAAATTGTTCATTGCAGATGTACCTGACACATTGAAGCAAGTAAACTGCTTTCCGCCTAAATTAAATGGTCAACAAATTAGCTGGGCTATTTATGCAGAGGATCATGTGTTAGCAGATTCGACTCAGATTGGCCTGCAAAGGCTTCTAAAGACCTTGCAAAAATATTTGATCTGGAATGATCTTGAAATAAACGTAAGTAAAACGAAAATCATGGCCTTTGGCCCAAAGATTGGGGCAAGAGACAAAAACTTCAGATGGACAGTAGCGAATGATGTCATCGAGACAACGGGTGCAATCTAATAATTAGGTGTGCTTTTTAATAAATCCATCTGAGTGGTCACAAGACCTGATCCGGCGAATGACAATCTTTTCCCTAGAAGGAGCTAAACTAAACGCAGAATGTAGGGAGTTTACCCTTATTCCAGTACGGATGATTTACACACAAATAGTAATCCCGTCACTAACCTTTGGGTCTGAAGCAGGGTGGAATTTGAATCATTGAATTAGGCCTTACTTAGAAGGTCTTTATTGGAGAAGATTTTTAAGACTTCCGATACATATATCTATGATTGCAATTCGGCACAAACTTTCTTTAGAGTCATTATATGGCACTGTTTTGTGGCGATCCGTGTCAGCGTTAAGGAAAATGTACATAAATAATCCAGCGCCAGCATATGGCATTTTAGCTCCTTCGATTGAGAACCCTCATTCTGATCTTCTGATGATATGGGCAAATAAAATTAAAAACATCCTCAAGTGTGCCGACACAAAGGTGCAAACAGTTCTGTTGAATACACAATTGGCAAAGAAAAAACTAAAAACATGGAATTGGATACAAAATAGTGAGCAACGTAATAAACTAGTAACATCATCATACACAGGAATTGTGGCAATTGGCCTTGATCAACTGCCAAAATTCCCTTCACGATACCAGACTAAACGCATATAAAACAAAAGAGATGCTGTGGATAAAACGAGATAAAGACACTAAAGATAATGCAGATACTGTAAAGTGTCGGTGGAAACCACGAAACACCTGAAACTGGAATGTCTAAATTTAAATGGGTCTTTCTATCTTAAAAAATGTGCCCCCTTAAACAACAATGTGGGGGATTGGTGGTTTATGATCCTCAGTGGAAATAATGTACAGTTAACCTGTGCAGTCATTGATTATTTGGACACAATTTTGATCTGAGCGGCTCCAATTCCGCAGAAACTGTTATTTTTTAAATGTTTGAAATATTGAAGCTGGGGGGGCTTTGTATACTTGTATAATTTGTATGAGTTTTACAAAGTAGCTGTACATTGAGGAAATGCTGAGTAAAATGTGATAATTTGTAATAAAAGTTTGTATAAACTAAAAATTACAAAAAAAAAGTTTTAAATGATAATACTGAATTAGGAATTATGTCATTGTTTTTAGGAAAGTGTACTTTTTGAATGTTTTGTCAAAGATGGTAGACTTAAGAAAAGATATGAAGTTTATGAAGAATAGCATGCCATTGGTGTTTGTATTTGTTTTGGTTGATCTTTTGCAACCTTTTTTGTGTGAGTGATGTAAGGTATCTTGTATACTACAAATGCAACACTAAATAAATAAATGAGAGTAACCCACCCGCCCATTAAGTAATCCAACAGCTGTGTTAGAGGAGTTAAGAAGTGACTGCTAACATCTTCAAGTCGGAGGTTTAATTTGCAGGCTAAGTAATTCTGGAGTTGATAAGGATCAGTTCTTTTGAGTTAAGACAATAGTAACAGATCACTCCGAGCGCTGAGAATAGAACAACAATGGGCCTCATTCTCAGTCGGCCGGTGCGGTACAAAAGTGTGGGTATTTATGGATACTGGCACTTTACTGCGCCAGCCGAATCAGGGTTTGCTGGTGGGGCACCTGGGTTACCTCCAGCTAAGAGCTGGAGATAAGCCAGGTGACCTGCCGGCAAAAATAGCTGTCAGTAATTTATTTATTTGTAAAGCGCGCAAAGCCCTGAGGCATCTGGGCGCATATCTTACATATACATATGTTACAGCATTACAGGGTGAAAAACGTGCATATTATACATTGAGAAAAACAAAAATAGAGATACGAAAAAAGATATACAAATTATACAATATTACATACTGAGTAGTAGATGCAATAGTTTTCATGACGTGAAGTACAGTAGGGATATAACAAATGGGTACTGAGGTTATCTAAGTCTCTTGCTCAAAGAGCCAGGTTTTCAAATTTTTCCTGAAGGAAAAGTAAGACTGTTCAGTTCTAAGAGTTAGAGGTAGGGTGTTCCACAGTTGTTCTGCAAGCACTGGGAAGCGGTTTCCTCCAGCTCTATGTAGTTTGAATTTAGGGATTATAAGGCGGTGTGCTTGAGCAAATCTGGTAGGGCGTGCTGAGGTATGGCGTGCAAAGTTGTTATTCAGGTATCTTGGTGCTAGGTTCGCAAGACATTTATGTGTGAGTGACAAGGCTTTGAAAGCAATTCTTTGGTTGATGGGGAGCCAATTCAGGTTGTGTCTGTATGCGGAGGTGTGGTGAGATCTGGGGATGTTCAGTGCTGCTTGGATAGTGTTGTTTTGTATTACTTGCATCTTTATGTTCCTTTGGTTGGTACCCAAGTAAAGAGCGTTGCAGTAGTCAAGTTTTGATAACACTAATGCTCTAGCTATAGAAATGCAATTTGTGGTGGTTAGAAACAGTCTGCAGGCCGTGATTAATTTGCAAGTGTAGGCCATAGAGGACGCAGTCGCATTAATTTGTCTCGTTAATGTGAGTGCAGAATCGATGTAAATGCCTAATGTTTTCACATCCTTGGAAACTTTATGATGTTACCATCAATATTGAATGCTTTAAGTTGACTGTCTAATCTGTTTGTTTTGTTTGGGATCCTAGAAGGAGTAACTCTGTCTTATAATGATTAAGACAGAGTCCATGTCTAGCCATCCAGGCGTGTATGATGAGGTAAATGTCATTTATTGTTTTAGAGTCTGTTGCGTAATCCCCAGTGATGGGGATGAGTATTTGGGTGTCATCCGCATAATTCGTATAGGTGACACCCGAATAGTCGAGATCATCAAACAAAGGCTTTGGGGACACATTAAATAGAATAGGGGACACACAGGATCCTTGGGGGGGACTCCACAGGTGATGGGGCTGGTTCAGCTGAGGCTGATGGTGCAAAGACCCTCATAGACCTGTTATTGAGGAATGATTGCATGCAGGTATTGGCTTTGTCAGAGAAATGTGCCACTGAGGTTAGATGGCTGCAAAGGAATTTGTGATTTACTAAGTCGAATGCGGCCGACAAGTCTAATAGTAGGAGGCGTGCGAGTTTTCCCTTGTCTTTTAAATCTTCAATTTGTGTCTTGAGGTCGATCAGGGCCGTTTCCGTACCATGTTTGGGTCTAAAGGCTGATTGCCTGAGACCTAGGAGGTTGTTTATTTTGAGATGTTGTTGAATCTGCAGATCAGCTGCTCTATCCAGAATTTTCAATAAAAACGGAAAAGTGGCGATTGGTCGGTATTTAGTGGGGTTACTTGTGTCTAGAGTATGCGTTTTTAGTAGTGGTTGGACCCAGGCATCTTTTTAAATTATTAGGTACTGTGCTTGTATTGAAGGAGGCGTTAATTAGTGATGTGATAAAGGGAGCCAATTCTTTGGTTGCCTCGTCGATAATAGGAGCCGGACAAATGTCCCCCTGACATCTTGAAGGTTTTAGTTTGATTATGTCATCAACTTCTTGGACAGAGAGAGGAGAGAAGTTAAAGGGTTTGTACAATATTTGTGTCAGAAGTCGATTGAGTGGGTAGCGTTTTGTCAGGGGAGAGACTCCTTTTTGTAGCATGGTTATTTTGTCCAATAATGCTTTCTGGATATCAGTACACCAGGTGATATCTTTGGTATAAGTGTCTCGTGGCGCCACAGGGGTTTCCAACTCTTCGAGTATATTGAAGAGTTCTTTGGTACTCGATTTGGCTTTAGTTATGCGGTAGTTGTGGGTGTTTTTCTTTGCCTGGTAAATAGCCTCTTTGTAATTGAGGGCTGCTATTAAGAATGCATCTTTGTTAGGGGCTGTAGGGAGACTCTTCCACAGAGCTTCAGCGTTTCTTTTGATTTCACATACCGATTTGAGGTGCGGAGTGAACCAGGAGTTTAGATGTGAATGAGGTTTACCTTTACGAGGTTTGAGAGGTGCTTTGATGTTTATGGCATTGTGTAGAGTATGGTTGTATAGGTCTACTAGGACCGTAGGGTCCGAGTGTGAGGTGGTGGGGTTAATGATTGGCTGCAACAATGGTAGAAGTTTCTCAACTGTAATGTTGCGATTATTCCTTGTGTGTATAGGAGGCGAGAGGTTCATATGATTAGGCTGAGTACCTTCCTAGATGGTGAATGTGATAAGGTGATGATCCGACCAGGCACATGGAGTGTTCGAGAGGATGGTTATGTTACAGTTAAGGTCAGCCAACTAGTCTAGAGTCCTTCCTTTCTTATGTGTTGGCTCATTGACATGCTGAAGAAAACCTAGTTCTAAGATTGTATTGGCGAGGGCTTGCGCATTAAGATCTTTAGGGTCATTGTAGCCTAGATTCAGATCACCCATAAGTATAATTTGGGAACTGGTCTTAGTATTAGATGAAAGAAGAAGCGTGATGTCTTCCTTGAAGGTAGTTAGCGGCCCCGGAGGTCAGTATATGAGGCGGATGGTAATAGTTTTGGATGCAGTGATAGGTAGTTTAATGGATACTAATTCAGCTGAAGGAATGGATTGATTGGGTATAAGCCTAAGGCCAAGGGTGGTTTTTAAGATAAAGGCAACACCACCACCTTTGGCTAAATTGGAGTCTCTATCAAGGCGGATGATGGAATACTTATCTGGAACAGCAAGTGACAGTGGTGGTTCTGCCGCTGCATGGAGCCAAGTCTCTGTAATAGCGAGAAGTCTAAGTGCTGGGAGGTTATAAGGTCGGCAATGTCTAATGCATGAGCAGGCAAGGACCTGGCATTGATGAGAGCGCCCTTGAGCTGGTGGGGGCAATCTTCTGCTTGCGTTTATAGTGTGTAATATTATCTCCAGGTCACATGACGATGTTAGCTGTATGTTTGGTAGTGTCAGCTATTTTGGTTGTATGTTTGGACTTGGGTGAGGGATAGGCTGGCAGGAGTTTGGAGCCTAATCTTACATTTCTATTTTTCAGTGAGCTCGGCTGGTTAGGAGTGGGTATTGTAGCAAATTGTTTGATCCATTGGGCTGCTGTGATGGGACTTAACATGGATATGGCTGAGTGTGGAGTTTGGAGTACTGTTTGGCGGCATGGAGGTAGAAATGATGATGGTGGTGGTATGCTATCTGATGAAGGTAATCTTTGTGACATGACTAGAGAAATTAGTGGATTCCTAGTCAGCATGTTAGGGTCGTAATTAAGAAGCAGCAAGTTAGTCCTGGCATCATGGGAGGCCATGGTGGTCAGGCGCAGGGAGCTAAGCAGCAGCGGAAGGTAAGGCAGGAAAGCACCAAATATAGGCATGGCTTATTTGGCTAATTGTAGTATTAGTGTTTATTACTGTTGACGGCAAATCCCCTCATGGAGTCCTATATGACTTCTTGAATGGGGATTTACACTGTCACTCTAGTACCTGTACGGGTGCCAGAAACGGTATCCACATTTGCTGGTATCCTGGCAGTTCTACCACCAGGATGCCAGCAAACTCAGAATGAGGCCCAATGGTAGGAAATGCTACATAATTACGCATCTTATTGTCATTAAAAAAAAAAACAGGACCAAAATAACTTTTAGCCTACTCTATTTGTCAGCAGCACAAATGTCTGTACATTGGGCCTCATTTCGAGTTTAGCAGTAATTCTGGATGAGGAATTACTGCTAAACTCGGCTATCAATATCACCACCTGCTCAGGTGGAATTACTGTCAGATTACTGGCGACTGTATGGCATAGGTAATCCCTATTCTTGAAGTCTATCGAACTCTATGATGATTAAGGTGGAATAATTGCTGTGATTCCTCCGATTTTGCTGATGGTAAACCCTCCACTTTAATGGCACACTTGTAATTTGGATGTATAGTAAAAAGGTGGTAATTCTATTACTGCCAACAAAGTGGCAATAATGGATTTACTGCTATATATATATTCGCCGAAGTTGTAATGAGCCACATTATCGTCTGGTTTATGTCATGGCTGAGAGCATAATCACTGATCTGGGGCAAATTTCGAACAGTTTTATTAAGTGTCATAATGTTCATTTAGTATACCATGTTTGCCGTTCAATGTCGCACCCACAAAACTGCCATTTTCATAATTAGTAAGCTGGTTACAAAAAGTCACTGATTTCTCCATCCTCACGAGGCCTCCTCCCCAGTGCATTCTGCAGACTGCGCAGGGCATTCTGGAGACGCTGCTAGGTTCCAGGCTCATGCAGGTGGGAAACTATGCCCTTAAAGTTTCAGTTACCTATATATCACAATTAGAGAGGTCATCAAATGTGTTTCAAATTCTTACAATTGATGAAAATGTCCACCTTGGCCACTTGGGTGTTGCCACAGGAAAATCCTGGTTAAAAACATTCTTTGCATAACAAAATCGAATAAAACCACAAATAAACAACTAATGCACACTTTTGGTTACTAGCATCCAATTAGGGTCCAGCTACATTGCTTGACTCCTGAGAGAAAGTGAATTAAAGAAATGACAGACAGTAGGGTGCTTTTTCAGTGCCCCTGCAGGTAACCCCTTTTTTAAATTGTAAAACGATAAACAATTAACCTAAACTTAACACACCACCCTTCCAAAATGCTCCCCATTCTCTCTATTCTCTGGAATGCATTCCTCCATTGGGATCTGCTCTCCCAGCCCACCCCACCTGACGGGGTCATGCGGGGACCCTTAGGGTCGACTAATGAGACAGACCCCACCTTTCTTTCCTGATGCTACCCACCCAGGAAGAGATACCGGACGTTTGACCTTTCCCCCTTAACTACCACCCTCCACAGACTGAAACATTACTCAACGCCATATACTATGAAACTCTATAAAACAAATACATTCATGTAACCATAAAAAATATATACACATAAATACGTACATAATTATATACTTTTCATATACTTTAGATGTGTGTGACTGCTGCAGTCATTCACACCCTGGGTCCTTTAAAGGTAGCACATTACCTGGGTTGCTGTGGTGGTATCATGGGGGTGAGGCCTGCCCTTCCCTGCTGCTTCTCAGGGGCTGGCCCGACACCAGGTGCTCTTCTCTACATGGCACTGCCCCGCCATGTGGGGCCCACAATCACTGCTGCATATCCATTTGCAACAGTCTCTTCCATCAGTGCCCCATGCCAAAGGGCCGCTGCACTCACTGCTGGGCAGGCTCCACTAAAGTTTCTTCTGGCATGCCCCATGACCATGAGGCGGGGACTGCCGCCTTCAGTGTCGCTCTTCTGGTGCTCATCGGTGCTCCCTTTGTGGAGTTTAGGGGCATGCCCACTCCATAATTGCACCTATGCGGTGCAAGCGGGCAGGCCCGTCCTGTCCTCATAGCGCTGGGGAGGTGACAAAGGTGCTGGAGCTCCTCACCTTGGCCTCCACGTCCTTGCTATCCGGCACCCCATGCTCTTCACTGCCCGCCCTGCCCTGCTCACCTGAAACCAGGCTGGGGGGAGAGGAGGGACTTCTGCCAGCTCTTTAGCAAGCTCTGGGGCTGCTCCTGGCATCTGCAGCCTGGGAGTGTCGTTCGTCAGAGCCCGCCCCGCCTGGCCCGACGGCAGTCCGACTGAAGCCATTGCTGCGCCACTATGTCCCAGACCGCCCACACATGCGGCTTGGGTGCTGGGCAGCTCTGATCTTCTTCTGGGCCATCACGCACACACACTCGTTCTGAGCATGGCAGCAAGGCCCTGTGGATTTAGCTGGCAGCCGGCAACATGGCAGCAGGCCCCTGTGGATTTAGCTGGCAGCCGGCAACATGGCAGCAGGCCCCTGTGGATTTAGCCGGCAGCCGGCAACATGGCTGCAGGCCCCTGTGGATTTAGCCGGCAGCCGGCAACATGGCAGCAGGCCCCTGTGAATTTAGCCAGCAGCCGGCAACATGGCTGCAGGCCCCTGTGGATTTAGCCGGCAGCCGGCAACATGGCTGCAGGCCCCTGTGTATTTAGCTGGCAGCCGGCAACATGGCAGCAGGTCCCTGTGGATTTAGCCGGCAGCATGGCAGCAGGCCCCTGTGCTTTTAGCCAGGCTGCTTCCAACATTTATTTCCTTTTTCAACACTTTCTCCCCAACCCAGTCCTCTCGTGGGACAAGGTAGATTCTGTCCTTTTTTTTACTTTTATCACTATTCCACCCAGCCCCAGGGATGGGCTGGATAGCTTAGTCCACAGAAAAAATGTCATTTTACATAGTAAAGACAAAACACTACATACATACATTTAAATAAAATCCACCCTCCCCCACTATTGTCTGTGTTGGGATAGTACAAATACTGCAACTAACAAATATCGCCTATCCCAAATAAGGCGCCTGTGCGCGTACTAAAATCCTGACCCCTGTTACTTCGAGAAAGGGGAGGGGAGATTGCGGAGGTGTCCCCCGCTCAGCTTAGTCGGTGTAATGGGGTCCGGGGTTGCGGGGGTGTCCTCCGCTTCCACTAGATGGTAGCTGGAGACAAGAAAGGCAAAAAACAAAAAAGTACCCTGTGGCACCAGGCTTTTTGAAAGTCAACATTATGGGCAGGGCAGTGATGACATAGTTCCTCTGTGTTTGGTATTTTATTCACGTGGCCTCAGGGGACAAGCAATGCAGCCCATACTACCGAGGAAACACGTTTGCATCACATTTTTATTATTTTTTAGAATGCATAGCAATCTAATAACTTGAACAAAATTGTGATTTTCCATTAAAAACGTAATTTAAAAAAAAAGTTCAAGTGTTAACACAAAGTAAGAAAACAAAACCACAAAAATAGTTATGAGTGTATTTTTTTAATATTTATCTTTTTATTTTTAATGCAAATTAATAAGTGTAACAAGAAAATTGTTTTTTTTATTTTTATTTTTTAAACTTTTATTTATTGGCAGAAAAGAAAGATAGGTACAGCACATCTTACACAGAGAGAAACTGAAATCAAATTTTTACATTTGGGCAGTGCATCATGCATATATCTCAAGATTTCAGGGGATGGGGGGGGAGCTTCACCACACTGGGGGGCCCAGCGTTCATTACTTATGGTGATGGGTCGGGCTGGCCCGATGGAGGGGTGGGGCTCCAATCAACCACGTCCTTATTGTTCAAATAGCTGCAAAAATCTGTCCACACATTCTTCGGGCGTGACGACGCAGGCAGGATCCAATATACTCATCCTCACACATTTGTACCCAAGTGAGGGCCTTCAGCCACATCTCGAGGGTAGGAGGGGAGCGGCGCTTCCAAGTCTGTAATATACATCTTTTAGCGACTATTGCACTCACATTTAAAAATTTCGAGATTTTTTTCGCATTTTCTCCGGACCACATTCCAAACAGCAAGGCCAGCGGGTCCAGGTCTACTGGAGACCCAATTATCTCTGAGAGCGCCTTTGTCACCTCCAGCCAGAACGTATTCAATGCAGCACAGGACCAAAACATGTGTACGTGTTCTGCCTCCCTAGAGTTACATTTCGGGCAAGCATGGGACGGAGTGTGTGTGAATTTCGCTACTCTGTGGGGCGTGTAGTAGAGCCTGTTGAGGAATTTATATTGAATACATCGGAATCTAGCGCTGAGGGAGACTTTGCGCGTGTGTGCACACATTTTATTCCACAACTCATCAGTGATTTCCATTTATAGATCCCCAGCCTAGGCTTCCCGTGGTTTATGGGATGTATTAGCTCGTTTTTCCAGTTGCATTTTGTTCAAGGAGGATATTATGCCCCTGCCACCAGTAGATTTTGCTATATATTGGAGTTCAAGTGCGTCTGGGGGCTCGCCTGGGTAGGAGGGCCACATTGCACAGATCGCCGCTCTCAGCCTGAAATATTGCAGTAGCTCAAGCGCTGAGTTGGAGTGTCCGGGCCTCCATGTTTGGGGGGTGAGGAATTTACCGTCTGGGTATAGATTGGTTAGTGCACGATAACCCAGAGCCTCCCAGTGTCGTGCAAGGTGATGGTCGTGCGTAGGGGAGAGTGCCGGGAATTTCCATATGGGAAGCCATTTATAATATGGATGATGATCCTGTGTTGCGGTCAAGATCATGTTCCATGCCTTGATTGTGGTGGCCATGGGGTCTGCTGGGGCATTTGTCTGATATGTGTGGTGTAATACTAGGGTCATGATCAGGGATGTTGCTAGGTCTGGACAAGATCAGAGGATAAGCTAATGTCTGGACTGGCGGGATTCGGGGCTAGCTATAGCCTTTTTCTTGTGGCCCCTGAGTTATATCCGGGGCTACAACCAAAAGACCAGAAGCTATAGCCCCCTTAACCCCCCCCAGCAACGCCTCTGGTCATGATGTTAGTCCCATCCCCTGCCAGCTTCTCCAATTTAACGTGGGGGGGCGGGTTCGAATGTGCGTACCAGTGCGTAGCATGCTGAGCCTGTGCCGCTATCCAATACAGGGTCAGATCTGGGGCCGCAAAGCCCCCTTTATCATACGGAGGGGTCATTTGTTGCCACTTCTTGCGGACAGCTCCGGAATGCCAGAGGAATTGGGCACACGCCAAGTGGAGCTTTTTGAAATATTGCTTCCCGGGCCATACTGGTACATTGGCAAAAATGTAGAGGAGCTTGGGGACCGCGATCATCTTTACTAGGGACAGTCTGCCCGCTAGGGACAGAGGGAGGGAGCGCCAACTAAGCATCTTAGATTCGATGAGCCGCGCCGTTATCTCGTAGTTATCGGCCAATAAGGAAGCCTTTGAAAGCGACACCTGTACCCCCAAGTACTTAATGCCACCCGGGGACCAACGTAGGGGGTATTCGCATGATGGTTGTTGGGTTGCCGCAGTTAGGGGGAATATTTCAGATTTAGAGTAGTTGATGGTAAAGCCGGAGTATGTGCCTATTTTTGTTATGTCTCGAATAATCGGGTCCAGGTGTGTGGAAGGGTTCCTGACATAAAGGAGTACATCATCAGCGTACAGGGAGATAATCTCCAGTGTATCCTGCAGGCGAATTCCTTTGTAGGTGTGTCGATCCCTAACGTGGTCTGCCATGGGTTCAATGGCTAGCGCAAAGAGGATGGGGGAGAACGGACATCCCTGGCGGGTACCCCTGTGTAATTCAAAGGGAGAGGAGACGATGGAGTTGACTAGTACTCTGGCCATTGGACTTGCATACAGCAGTCTAATATAGGAGATCATGTTTGGTCCCACTCCCATTTTCCCCAGCACAGCCCACAAGTATTGTCATGAAACCATGTCAAATGCCTTTTGGGCGTCTAACGTGACCGCCACTGTGTCCACCTTCGGGTCGATTCTAGACATTATATTGAACAATCGGCGAATATTAAGTGCCGTTGAGCGGCCGGGGACAAATCCACTTTGGTCTGCGTGGACCAAGTGGGGCATAAATGGAAGGAACCTGTTCGCAATTATTTTAGCAAATATTTTTGTGTCAGTGTTGATGAGTGATCAGGGCCTGTAGGAGCCACATTCATCTGGAGGTTCCCCTGGTTTGGGGAGGACAGTGATCAGGGCTTCCCGTAGGGAGGGGGGGGAGAGTGGCTAACCGGAGAGATTCGTTCCAAACCCCGTATAATACGGGAGCTAGTATGGCCACATCTTCCCTGTAGAACTCAGATGTGAGCCCATCGGGGCCCGGGGCTTTGTTCTTCGGAAGGTCGGATATTACCTGGACTATCTCCTCCAGGGTGAACGGGGCATCAAGTTGTTCCCTCGTGCTCTGGGAGATAAGCGTCATAGGGATGTGTTCCAACAGGTTGTCTAGGTCGTGGGCATTGTGTTCCAGTTGGGGGCCGTACAGGCTGGCATAAAAGCTCGCAAAGGTGTCAATGATGGCTTGATCAGACCAGTGTCGTAGGCCTTGTTCATCTAGAATGCTATCTATCTGGGATCTTCCCCCCTCTGCGCGTATTAGTTTGGCCAGGGTTCTACCAGGCCTGTCTCCCTCCCCATACCGTCGGGCAGCCACGGGGCGAGCAAGGTACCGCACCTCACTCAGGGCGTGGGATTCAAAGAGTTCTAGTTCTGTCCTGATTTTCGCTAGGGTGGCTGGAGCTGGCGCGGCGGCATGCTCTTGTTCTAGAGTCTTGAGTTTCGTTTCGGAGCAAGTTAGGGCCTGCCTTATGGCTTTGAGGACCCCCGCCTCCCTCCTAATGTATACTATAAAAGCCTCCCAGCGGGTCCCCTCAGGTGTGTCGTGCACGTTGTTGTTTTCGAAGAAAGTGTTGATGTCAGGATTTCGGCTTTAAAGACAATATCAGACAGGGCCTCGGATTTAAAGCGCCAGGCGAGTCGGGGGGTTGGGGTGTTTCCAAGTTGGATCTGTAGTAGCACGGGGGAGTGGTCAGAGAGCGTGCGTGGGAGTATCCTGATGTCTGTCACCCCACCCACCAGGCACCCAGAGAGGAGGAACAGGTCTATCCTCGAAAAGCTGTCGTGTACCGAGGAGTAAAAGGTATAATCTCTATCTTGGGGGTGGAGCGCCCTCCATACGTCATGTAGATTAAGGGAGTCCATGTGTGCATGGAGTCTTTTGGCGGCTTGAGGTGTGACCCTATGGGTTATGGACGTTCTATCCCAGACATTGTCAAGTATGAGATTCAAGTCCCCCCCCCCACATAATGGGAACTTCCACGTATCTCATTAGGATGGCAGCTATGGTATCAATGAATTCCGGGGAGTCAGTGTTGGGGCCGTATGAGTTCACGAGCAAACATTCTTTGTTAGCCAAAGTGCAATGAAGAATAACATATCTGCCCTCCGTGTCAATGTGGGATGTGTGGAGTGTGAATTTTACTGATTTGTGGATGAGGGTCAGGACCCCTATGGATTGAGTGGAGAATTGGGTGTAGAATCTGTTAGGGCCCCAGGACCGTGCAAGGTTGGATAATGGGTGCTTCAGAGCATGTGTCTCCTGCAATAGGAGTACCTTAATCCCTTGTCTTTGTGCATATGCCATAATCTTGCGGGACTTTTTAAAATTTGTCAATCCCCGGATATTCCATGTCATTATTCTAATAGCCATATTGACAATTTATGGGACATCCCAATTAAAGGATCCATCTCTGTTCAAACATATGTGTACAGCGATGGCGCGAGTACGCCTCTCGACAAAACCAGTCGTTCCCTTCCTGCCGATTTTTGGATAACATTCCCCAACTTCCCCACCCCCCTCCCTCACCGCCCGAACCAAAAAAGCAGTGTAAGAATACCCACCCCTGGAGCAACCAATTGCGCGCCATTCCCAACTTGGCAGCGCTTGACTAATAGCCCAACAGGGACTTTACCGTAAACACTCCGCCTTGGAAGGCATTGCAACTGCAGTGGGGGCTACCGCTGCCGTTGACCCACATTTGTTGATACATATTACATAGTACATCATTCATCTTTGAACGGCTAACATGTCTGAAAGGTTACAAGATAGCAAATACATTCTTAGGTAATAAGGACTGAACAACCAACTGTCCAGGCTGGCGCCAATCAGTGAGGTTTTAGATATCAATGTACGGGTCAAGTGTGCGCCACTCTGGTCAGGGTATTGAGGAGTGTACCCCCTCTGAAGGAGACGCTCTTGGGTACAGTTATTGGGGCCACAGTGGGCCCAGGATCCAGTAGAGGAGGGGGGACAGGTACGCCCCAGGAGGGGGCAGCCCTTCGGTGTGGCACAGTTGGCGGGGACACCCGTAGGACCAAGAATGCCATACTTCTAGTCATCGTTTACAGGCTCATCCGTGGGATCCGCTAGCGGGATATGTGCCTCAATAAATTTGACTGCTTCGTCTGGGACTGTAAATAAGTACAGCTTGTTGGGGTGTGTACATTTTAGGCGGGCCAGGGAAAAGCATCGCATACTCAATTTTCCTTTCCTTCAGTATCTTCTTAACGCCTCCAAATTGGCGTCGTTCCATCTGTACCCCTACAGAAAAGTCAGGGAAAATCCTAACAATTTGTGAGTCTAGCCTTAGTTCCCCTTTCTCTCTGGCCAGACAGAGTATATGGTCTCTGTCTTTATAGCTTAGCAGTTTTGCAATTATGGGTCTGGGGAAGTCTCCTGTTTTAGGCCGGGGTGCTAATGAGCGATGTGCTCTCTCCACCGTGAAGAACTGAGACAGTTCAGGGTTATCCAGTAGGTCTCTGAGAGGTTGTTCGACTGCGAGTTCCATGCGACCCTTTAGAGCCGATTCTGGAACCCCCACTATGCGAATATTGTTCCTTCGCGACCTCGATTCGAGGTCATCGAATTTAGCCTTGACCTGTTTTATGTCGCGGACTAGCTCAGTGACTGTGTTTTGCAGGGTACGAACGTTATCCTCGTTAGTGCCGATTCTTTGCTCTGCCTCCGTGATTCTGGTCCCATCTTGGTCTAGTTTATTTCTCAGGGAGGCCACATTTGCGTTGATATCATGTAATTTTTCGTGGAAGGCCGCAAAGTTTTTGGCCATGGACTCCATCATTGTAGATAGGTCAGGCTGGGGGGTTTGCGGAAGGATATCGCCCTCCTCTTGTACTGTGGAAGAGGACGCTTGGTCCGCTCTGGGCGCTGCCTTTGTAAACTTATCCATGGCGCCCACCTTGCCGGACCCCCGTGATCTGTTGGGCATTGCTATGCAGGGAAGATAGGCGGTGGGGATAGTGACCGTGGGACCAGCGCCCAGTAGTGGGATTGGTGGCTGGCCAGTTGTTTGGCGTGCGGCAGTCCGCGCCTGGTGATGCAAGTGTTGGCCACGACAGGTCAGGAATAGGCCGGTCCAGGCCGGGGAGCGGCTCCGGGCGTGCCGCAGCGCAGGGACATTCGGGGGCCGAGATGCTGGAGGGCTTAGATGCCGGCTTTAGGGACTGCGGGTGAAGGTGGTTGTGGGAAATCAAGAGGGTTCCTGCGTAGCCCGCCTCATTGTAGGTTGCATTCAAGCACTCCAGGCAGAAAGAAATGCAGTTGTGTGTGGGCTAAGAAGCGTTGTTGGAGTAGATGGTGAGCGCTGACGTAGCGGGGTGCATTCACCCTCTATGGTGTCTCATGTAGTCTACTTCCTTAGCAGCAAGTTCCCAGCCAGTGCGAGGAAAGCCTTCTGTAGTGGGGCAGCCTCCAGAATTAATCGCAGATCGCGATGTAAGGCCGCAGCACCGCCCGTAGTACGTGTCGTGCCCTCCCCCTTTCTAAAGGTGCCCAGGATCAGGCCTCCTGTGCATCTGCAGTGCACTAGCCAGCACTAGGGCCAGAACGTAGCAACCCACAGAAGGCGGGTCTAAGGCCCGGGCTGGCCGCCACACACCACCGCCGTGAACACAGCAGGGGTGGGAGGGTGGGCCACAGCAGGAGTCCACGGAGATGTTAGGCACAGGCCCGGGTCGTCGTCGGCCCCGGCCGCATCCCCACGGGGGCCGACGAGTGCCGACGGTGGGGAGGGAGGGTGCGGGCCGCACTCAGCTGATGAGCGATGCAGGGCCAGGGAAGGCACGGAGATGGCACAATGGGGGCGGCAGCGCCTCCCGCACGCCCCCGGGGGGCCACCTACCGTTGCCGCCCGCTGTCGGCAGGGCCCGCAGCGGCAAAGAGTGAGGAGCTCCAGACGGCGTCACAGGGTGGCGACGCGGCTCCCGTCTCTCCGTGAAGGGGCCGCCTCGGCAGCACTTCAGAGGGCCCGCTGTTCGGAGTCTCCAGATGTCCGCAGTGCTCCAGGGCCGCAGCGGCAGCGCCGTTCCCCGACTCCAGGAGACAGGCCCAGCAGGCGTATGAGGCGGGCAGGCAAGACCAGCTGTATCTCGGCCGCAGATGTGTCACGGGCGGTGGTTTTCGCACAGTGTGTGCTCTGTGTGCAGATGAATAACCCAGCGTAGTTTTCAGGGTCTAGATTAGCAGGATTTCGCCGTTGTTCGTAGATGATGCTCTGTGGGTCACGGAGCTCCGAAGCTAAGCGGCCATCTTGCTGGCTGCTCAACAGCGCCCCCGAAAATTGGGATTTTTTTAAAATTAAAATCTAAAATGGTTTTGGTGTTAAAAATCGTACCCTTCAAAAAACAGTGTTTCGGATGAATGCACGGTTGTCAAGGAATGCTGTTTTTTCTGCAACATAATGGCCCTTGATAATAAACTCCACAGCTGCATTGCGAGCAACATTCAGAAAGGCACTTCAGAAGATATTCCTGCGTAGGGAAATAGAAATAGAAAATGCCTTCGCGATATTGCTCCAGGAATGATAATTCCATTTCAGAAAAACACTATCAGAAAAATAACAGTCCAACCCCAGCGACACCAAAGCACAATATGGAAAGCCAATATTTTGTTCTTGCTACCACGGTTCTTCAGTTTTAAAATGTTGAGGTGGGGCTGTGGCTCTTAGCATCCTTCTGGCAGATCCACTGTAACTCATTGCGGCAGTCATCGGATACCACGTGGCCGCTTTTCACCTTTCCACATGTACTGCCAGTGGCTGTTGCTGGAACAGTGAACCTGTACAAAAGAAATAACAAAACAATCTGTAGCTGAGGCAATTTGTAACTAAATCAAGATCGCCACGTAGGTCCAAAACATGTTATTTACTACATGCTCAAATTGTTGGAAATTCTCCAGTGAACAACGCAAAATATAGCGGCTAGTCACATGCAGTGCGAGCTATATATGCAGGGGGTGCAGCGCTCTGGCCCGGTTCAATGACTTAATGGCAAGGTCAAAACGAAGATCTAATCTTAACCTTTGGGTGTAATTCCCTAAATCTTTGCTTTATATCTAATGTATTAATGAAAAGAATATCAATTTAACAATGTTTTATTATTAAACTATATCAAAGTGGCAATGCCACTAGTAGGAGCCAAATAGTTGTATTCATAAATATTTTATTTTGTAATTGCTAGTTACATATTATCACTGATCATTGATAGGATGCAATGTCTTTAATTGGAGGGTGTGTCGGCGCAAATAAAAGGGGGCCAATTGAAACGGGTAACTCAATGCAGGAATAAACATGCAGTGCGCATGCAAAAAAACAATCTTTAATATCGGCAAAATCTCCTGGTCAGTAGGACGTGGGTATTATCTGACTCATGGTTTTTCCCACATCTTGATGATCCGCTGTGAGATGGGAATGTGCCAGCTCTAAAATGATTTTTGTATGGCTTCGCGGAACCACTAGTTGAGTTGGGTATACTCCCTCTTTTGTTATATCCCCATGATATAACAATCCTTTTTTTATGAAAAAGAAAGGATTCGATTGGCTGCGTCCGGCCTCCTCAGTGGTTACCTTACTAAGGGCCTGGTGAGGACTGGATCATTCCTCTGGGCAAAGGCTAGGTTGGGTAATGGTGCAACCTCCTCTACCTCTTGTTGGCGAGTCTCCACTATGGGAAGATCTGCTTCTTCGAAGCCTCTTGAGCCTCCTCTGTTTCTTTTTGATCCTCAACTTCTTGGGGTACAGGGGACATGGGTTTCTTGAGGATCCCTTAGGCAAATTTCTCTCCCTCAATTACTTTTCAGGGATTGTTCCCGTTGTTGGGCAGAAGGACTTTAATATCGCCTTGGAAGACGACGACTGCCATAACGTCTAAACACACATCTCCAGTCCAACCCTGATTTCAAACTTAACCTAATATTGGTACCTTGGGGAGGGACCAGGGCAAGACCTGTGGGGATCAAGCTTCTCTCCCCAGGTGGAATCAAAATTCTGTCGGTACTCTGTAAGTTATGTTCTATGGATCCCCAGTGGCTACCGTAGGGGCCAGTTGGTAAACATCCCACTCCGACACCGTATGCGGCGGGTCAGAAGAAGGAGGCGGACACTTGAGCGACATTTTGAGTGTGTTTTATTCAGACAATAAGAATAAGTCCTGACTTTACCTATTTCTCTTGGGGTTTCCCTGCCTATATAAGTAACTCAAGGTGCTCGTCATTCATCAGGAATTCCAACATGAAGATGTCCTCCATGCAAAACTAATTCTTACTGACACTACCGCTATTTGAATAACTTAAATTATACTAGGAACATGTCTCTTCCTTCTGGTTGTTCTCTTACGGCAATGTCTTCATGTGTTCCATAGTTCTCGTTGCTAAGATATTTTCAGATAGGTCCCGTAGTTCTTTTATAATGTAGTCAGATTTGCTAGCGCCTCTTGGGATAGTTATTCCACAAGGCTTTGTAGTTCTCTTTCTTATACTCTCTCCCAGTTGTATATGCCTTTCTGATCTCTGTAGCTCTGGCCTTTTTAAGTTGGCCATAGCACTGTGAGCCTTTCCCTTTCTTGGCAAGGCTCAGTTTTATCACTTCTTCTCTGTCCTACATCACCTGACTTCAGTTCCCATTTTGATTCCCACCCTTCTTCCCAGGGTGTTTGTCTCCAGTTCTTAAGACCTTCTCTTTCAGGTTTATTCACTATTCTCGGGATGACCGTATTACATTTTAACTTTACAGGCTTTATATTTAGGGACTTGTCACTTTCAGTGGGCCAAGTTTCTCTTGGTATCTTTTCCTTGATACCTTTTCTCTCAGGCTTATTAGTTATACTTCCCGGGAGTCTCCCGGTACTCCTGTTCTTCATGTTAACACTGTGTTTGCAGGGGAGCGCTTTTGGGCTCAACACTTGCCCGCTTCCTCTTCTCCGTTGCTCGTGTTCCTCCTTGTAGTTGGTATCTCTCAAACGGTTCTCTTCCTGTATGTGACCGCGTCGGACTACAGGTCGCAGGGCCACTTGTGGATTCCCTTGCTTGCTGGTTTCGACGCTGTTCGACAGGCAGACTGCTCTCCATGAAGTCCTCATGGTCACGCTACCACTAGGATAATGCTTCTCTTCTTCATCGTTTCTCTCTCCTTGGAAATGCTGAGCTTCTCACGTTTCCCTCTGTTGCCCAAAAATGTCATAAAAGTTGCAGGCTCTGCAGCTCTCCTTGACTCCACCTCCTCCCGGTGTCACCTCATCATGTGGTTTCCCCTGCTTACGCTCTTCTCTTTCTGATCGTGCTTCACCTCTACTCTGCCTACTCTTCTCCGCCAGACTCCTCGTCTCAGGTAAATGTACGCCTCCCCTAAAAGAGACAGATCCTCCTTTTTGTGCACACTGGGATATTGTACTCTTAAGCAAAGTCCTTGGAGCGTACAATGTTCTTTACATCTGGCAATCCCATAGATGTCATTATGGTGGATGGTGTAGGAAGTTTTTCACAGGAACGGGAGTCTTTGTCTCCTAAGGGGGAGTCTCTGCCAGTGAAGTCCTACTTGCCCAGACCCCTAAGGAGGATCTTGCGGAGCAGGCTCACCTCCCTAACCTCAAAGGGGGAGTCTGCCCCTTGGGGAGAAGGGACGAATACCTTTGATTTGTCAAATAGCCTATAGCATTTGGTGGATTGTTTCTAGACTGATGAAGTGGGATATTCTATCACACCCAATCAGCTTAAAAAATATGTATTTTGCATCAACATTGCTCACGCAATGACCCCCGCACCAATCATCCTGGTACAATTTCCCTGATCAACACCCTGGAACATTAAACAATTACTGCTTTACTTAAACTATCTTGTTGGCACATTTCTCCCCCCCCATACGCACACATGCCCCACCACAACCCATGCAGGTCCTTGGTCAATCTTGTGCTACCAAAGTCTTTGTTAGAAGGGTGCAGTCTGCTATATGCCGGCAACACACATCAGAGCCCCGGACCACCGTAATGGAACATTTGAGTGCCCATTGTTCAGGACAAAAGTTCCTAATAAATGCTAATAAAGGGGCATGTTTAGTGGAAAAGCCTAATGCATCTTGAGGTAGTTACCCAAAACTTTGTGTTTTCTCAGTCACCCAACCAAACCCCCATTTCTAAACTGTCTAGTTTAGTTTAAAGGTCTCTGCTAGCTTAACGCACACACAAACATGTGTTTTTTGGTAACTTCACATTTTCTTGACATCATACATAATAGCAATCTGCATGCCTGTGTGAAATATTGACTTCAATCAGGTGACCTTACCACACTGTTGTGATAGGTCTTCAAAGTAAAGTTACAAACCGCAGAAAATAGTTTTTACACTCGCATTACTTTGCATTGTGTACTTACAGTCTTCTGTTCAGGAAAGAATACCTAAAACTGCAATCATATTTGTGTTTACCAAACACGTTTGTATAGTGGCCAATCATATATTTCACAGTAGTTGGCATGGTTCATGGTAATGGCTTGTGATGTAATGTCCCATGTTGTCCTTGCATAGGAAAGACTGACGTTTCTCCTTAGGATGGCATTTTCTGTGATGCCGGTATTGTACATGTATATGCAAACGAGGGGGGCTGTACCTCTTTTGCTACACATTGGACAGGCCTCGCAAATCCTACTACTGGGCCTGGTTTCCAGCTTCTCTCTGATAAAACTAGAGGTGTGATAGGAAGGTGGGTCAGGGAAGGCAGGAATGAAGATATGGCATGGCAATTCTTTTGCAGGCTTTGGTCATATTTGGCTCTTAAAGCCAAGCCATAGTCCATACTTCGGCTCTAATCATGTAATTGGTTTCCCCCACCTGTTGTGGACCCACGCCGTTTTCTGCTATTTCCAATGCTCCATCATAACCATACCGGAATTGTATATGATTGTATATATGCTTTATTGGGCCAGGAAAGTCGAAGGAACAACTGAACCAATCAGAAGCTAGGTCTTATATGCAGGTTTGGTTGCCCTGACGACAGCTTCAACGCAATCGTGGGCACATGGACGAGATTGTGTCCCGTTTTCTTCTCAAAGTTATTTTTTCAAATGGATAAAAAGTCCTGCACCGCAGGGCTCTCATTGAACCTCCCGGCCTAGATGCCTGGGTCCATGCGTGGGCCCACCCATCAAGCTCCGAGGCCAACCTAAGGAGGGGCATTCAATTGTACCATTGTCACGCAATACGCCAGCAATGTCCTTGGACAGATGCAGATCGTTTTTTGCTTTCTTTCCCAATCCATTCCCCTCTCCCCCGCAACAAAGGAGTGCATTGTTGTGTTCTGTATGTGTTGTGGTCTGTATTCAAGTACCACGTTCGGTATTATGTCACTGTGTATTTAATTTTACATGGTGTTCCAGAATCACATTGGTTCTGGAACCAGTTCACGGTTGGAGGATCAGCTGGGATCAGTGCCTGTTGCTTGTTCCCATGAATCTCAATAAAGTACCTGTAATAATTCGAGTCACTCCAATGTATATAAAGATGATATCTTTATTCTATATCTTTATTCGTGAGACCCCGAAGCGGAAGCCAAGAGCTCCCTCAGCTCCAACGGCCACTGTGGAATGTTCATTGCTCAACACGCATGAACATTCCACCAGTGCGTCTATGCACAAGCCCGTGCACATTACAACATATCCTCTTCCCTTGGATAAAACTGTTAATACAATTTGAATAATGGAACATAAACAAATATTTCATTACTTGTCATCAATACCACTTCCACTTAAATACTTAAAACCTTATAGCAATTAAATATACTAGTACTCTTAACAAATGTAATCTCTCAATCTTATGGGAGGACCACAGGTCCTAGCCCCACGACCCCTATGTTGTCTCTCCTCATTTTGCTGATCCATAGCATTCTGATATTCCACATCTACCTCAGGACCAACAGGAATTGAAATTGGACCGATCCCTTCTTGCTCAATCCTTATTTCTTGTGAATCCACAGGATCATAATCCAGAACGGTTTCTTGCAATTCCAAATTAGATCCCACACCTGGCCTATTCCTACTCTTGCATTCACTCACCACCACCCTTCTTTTACTCCAAACAGAACCATCCTCCAAGTGCACATGCCCCTTTCCTACCTTGACAACTCTCTTTGATGGCATGAAAGAACTGTAACCTTTGTGAACCATCCTAGGATTCCTAATGTACACTTCATCCCCAGGCTTAACATTCAACTCCTTCCTGCCTTTTTGTGAAAACATTGTGCTCTGCTGGCGCTCTAAAACACTGCGATGAATGGCTCACATATCCATATCACATGGCCCCCCCACCCCCCATAGCCAAAGTTCTTAATGTTGTACCTGCCTTCCTACCCCTCATGAGTTCAAATGGAGCTCTTCCCGTAAGCATGGCAGGCGTTCTCCGATATGCAGCCAAATATTGTGTCAACACCTCCTTCCAATCTAACCCATTAGCCAAAGCCAATTGTATTGCTGATTTAATAGTACCATTTGCTCTTTCTACTAATCCATTCGCAGAAGGATTATATAAAGCTGTCCTACAATGCGAAATGGCATGCTGCTCCAAAAAATCTCTCATTGCTCTAGAGGTGAACTGCACCCCATTGTCAGTCACTAACGTTGCAGGTAATCCTTCACGGTCAAACACTTTCCTCAAAAAATCAATAACTGAATTTGTTGTAACACTAGAACATGCTGCCACTTCAATCCACCTGGACGTATAGTCCACCAAAACCAACATATACCTGGACTCAGGTTCTAAACAATCAAATGGACCCATGATATCCAAAGCCAATTTCGACCATACTTGCTCTGGAACCTCTACTGGATATATAGGTTGTGGATGCAGTACCTTGCTCTTATCACTCAAAGAACATGCCATACAATCTTTCACTACTTGCTCAACATCCTTATCCATAGACGGCCACCAGTACTCCTCTCTCAATCTCCTTTTAGTCAAAGATCGTCCCAAATGCCCAACATGTGCCAATTTCCCTATTCTAGCTCTCAAACTGACAGGAGGTATCAATTTACAACCCCTAGACACACCCCAGGGACCTTCGGCTAATTCATCAATAACCTGAACATAAGGTTTTCCTTCCAACATGTCCTTAACAGTGTGCCACCCCTTGAGCAAACCTTCCCTAATCCACCTCAACTCAAGATCACTCTCAGACTCCTTATCCAACAATGACTTCTCCACAGCTGAAGTTACCAAAGCAACCTGACACTCCTGTGAATCATCCTCCTGTACCTCTCCAGCCTCATTGTCACACCTCCCCGCTGGCAACCGGGACAAACAATCCGCAACAACATTCAACTTTCCTGGAAAATACTGTAAAGAGAAATTGTAATCCTGCAATTGTACTGACCACTTTGCAATCCTCAGAGACACTGCCATGACCCCTTTAGTAGAAAATACCTGCACCAATGGTTTGTGGTCCGTTCTAACAATATAAGGTATGCCCCACAAAAATGTCCTGAAGTGTTTTGAAGCCCATAAAACTGCCAAAGTCTCTCTCTCAATCACCGAGTACCTCGTTTCCACCTCTCTTAAACTCCTCGACGCAAACGCCACTGGTACCCATTCACCATTTAACCATTGCTCTAATACTGCCCCCACACCCACTTCACTGGCATCCACTGTTAAAGCAGTTTTATTTTTTAGGTCAAATGACTTTAATGAAGGAGCGTTCTCTACTTCCCTCTTAACCAACTCAAATTCTGCCGCACACTCCGCAGACCATACAAACCTTACACATTTCCTCATGAGAGCTCTCATGGCCACCGTTTTTTCCGCATAATTTGGAACAAATTTAACATAATATTCCGCCAGACCCAGAAAAGCCCTTAGTTGATCCTTATTGCCCGGCGCTGGCGTATCTCTCAACGCTTGTACTAACTCTTTTTTTGGACTCACACCTCATGAACTCAATGTGTGTCCCAAATATGTGACCTCCTGCACACCCACCTGACACTTGGTCAACTTTACAGTCAATCCTCTCTCTTTAAGAATGTGCATGACCTTCCTTACCCTGATATCATGTTGTTCTTTGCTACTACCCCAAACCAAAATGTCATCTTGAAAATAGCTGACACCTTTCACCCCACCAAACAACTGCTGCATCAACTGCTGAAACACAGCCGAAGCCGAAGCCAGGCCAAAAGGCATGCGACAAAACCTGAAAGCTCCAAACGGAGTCACAAATGATGTAAGGGGTCTAGAATCCACATGTAGATCAATTTGGTGATACGCGGTTGACAAATCAAAAGTTGAAAAATATTTAGCTTCCCCCAGCGTCAACAACAACTCATTAATATTTGGCAAAGGATGCCGATCCACCCATATGCTGGAATTTAGTTCCCGGAGATCTACACACATTCTTATGCTGCCATCATTCTTCTTCACTAAAACCACCGGGAACAACCACTCTGAACACTCAATAGGCTCAATTATTCCTGCTGACTGCAATTTAGTCAATTCCTCTTTGAATGCCTCCCTGGCCGCAACAGGCACACCCCTCACTTTGTGCACTCTCGGAATCGCCCCTTCCTTCAACACAATACGATGTGTAAATCCTTTAAGCTTGCCCAAAGTATCTGAAAATACCTCAGGAAACTCACTCATTAGGACTGTGGAAGTGACCGTTATATCATTCTCTTCCCCTCCCTCCTTGACACTTAAGACTGGTTCCTTTTCCCCAGGATGTATTTGTATTTTAAGTGCAGCCTGCTCATCCCAGCCTAGTACACTTGTACCCTTTGAAGCCACATACAATTTACCCACCGTTTGCCTCCCCTTGAAAGCTAAATTCGACCAATTATAACCAAGCAGGTCAATAGACTGTTGCCCATAAGCATATGGTCTTATGTCTGGGGGCAACAAAGTAGACATTTCTTTACCCAACACTTCATGATAGACTTCCGGAGACACCAAGGTATAAGGTGACCCCGAATCCACCAACATATCCAAAGGATGCTGGTCCACCAATACCGACACCCATGGACCCTTTCGCCCGCCTCCCTCAACATGTAAAATGACACTCTCATTAGGGCCACCACCCGATGCCCCTTCTAACCCCTTGGTAACATCCTCTGTAGTTACATTAGCAACCACCTGCCCCTTACACATGCGTGCAAAATGGCCCACACGTTTACATTTCCTGCACTCAACATTGTTAGCAGGACATGACTTTTGAATCCACATTGTGACTCGACCAGCCACAATTTCTACATCCCTCCTTGGCCTTAAGTGCTCTATTGCTTTGTACCCCCACTTTATCCCCCATTTTTTTGTTCCTTGGCACCACAACATGTACCATCTCCCTATTTCCATCCCTTTCCGTAACCACCTGTACACTCGCCTTTGAAGCTTCAATTGCTCTGGCAATCTCCAAAACCTTATCAAGAGAAGGATTGTTCTCTATCCACAATCTCTCTCTAATCTTTTGGTTTGATGTCTTCATCATGATCTGATCCCTTATATGTTCTTCTCCATTCCCCGGGAACCCTCACCTAGCCATGAGTGCACGTAAGGCTGTAACATATGAATCTATACTTTCCATAGAACCTTGTGCCCTAGAGAAAAACTTATACCGCTCCAAAACCACATTAACTCTTTTACCAAAACGTATTTGCAATTTTTTTTAAAGCAGTCTCATAGGCACTTACCACCATTTCCCCTTCACCTCCCCCTTGAACCATCACATTCTCTCCAGGCAAATGACGAAAAACCCTCAACCCCTCAGTACCAATACAGTTCAATAAAGCAGCCTCCTTTTCATCATCATTGAACTTTGCCCCACCTGCAGCCCTCAAATATACCTTGAATGCATCTACCCATTGCTCCCAAGGAGCAACCGGCTCTCCAGGATTTGATAGAAAAGCAGGTGGAGGCCTAGCCGCTGTATGCAACATAGTTAAATACACTCCCCAGTTCCTCTATCCCCAATAATAACTTGCTACCTCCGTGCACTGTTAAAAGCTCTTAATTCCCTAGGAGCAGAAATTATCTCACAGACCTTTGTGTACCTGCCCCCCCAAAGATGCATATAACCTCCAAATTAGTTGTTGTTATAGATCACCAATACACCCCCCAATGCAAAGGCATATAAATCACTCCCGCTGTTGCCTTGGACACGTGCACCCACACGTATATGCAGTACATCCAAGTTCTGGCACTGGGTGAGTCTCGACAGCTTATCCAAACACTCCACCACACTTCGCCGCCCACAGCCTTTGGAACTTACTTGCAGCCCTTTGCCCTTGCCCTGGTTAAGAACACTGTCCAGAGCGAGGCAGGCAGCCGGCCACGTTGTTGCCAACACCACCTCAGCACCCCTCCTTCCCGGAGACACGCAGTCCCCGAAAAACAGCGTTAGATGAAGACGCTGCTCAAAACGGGACAGAATCCAGCCTCTGCATGTGCGCACGCTCACTGCTCTGCCAGCCTCCGAGCAGCTAGTGCCCCTCCTCCTGCCAGCCCCACCAGGATCCAAGCGGCAGGAACAGCGTTAAGTAATGCACTGCTGGGGGCGGAGCTAGCCGCCGGCCTCTGCTATCTGCGCAGACTCTAGTGTGCCGGCCTGCGTGGAGCTCAACACCCTTCTTCCTGCCAGCCCCAACAGGATCCACCCGGAAGCCTCCTTAAACGATGGAGCTCACAAGCCCCCGTTGCTGCCACAGTGGCCGGGATCCAAGTTCCACACCACGGACTCCTTGGGACTTCCGCTGCCCGCCGCGAACCGGCAGCAACTGGCCTGCGCGGTGCCTCAACTAGGCGCACAGACCGCTCCTCCCTGTTTACGTTCCGCCGGCGTAAACTGGCCCGCGGCAGTGCCCGACAGGGGCACGGATGGCTCCTCCACTCCCCGCCTGGGCACCCGGAAAACTCCTCACAGGTCGCCACGATCCGATACGGCTGGCCCGCACCGATGTCCCAGCTGAACACCCTGACTGCTCCGCTTCACCTCCCGATCACCAGCAACACCAAGGTAAGGTCAATACCCCTGGCCGCTGCTCCTCGCACACATGGGCCGGGGTCTCACACGATCCTCGTCGCCAATGTAATAATTCGAGTCACTCCAATGTATATAAAGATGATATCTTTATTCTATATCTTTATTCGTGAGACCCCGAAGCGGAAGCCAAGAGCTCCCTCAGCTCCAACGGCCACTGTGGAATGTTCATTGCTCAACACGCATGAACATTCCACCAGTGCGTCTATGCACGAGCCCGTGCACATTACAACAGTACCTTTACCTCTGTACAGGGTGTCTGGCTCACTTTAACACGCATCTATCCGGACTGCAGGCGACCACGCTAAGTAGATAGCAGTAAGATACGTCAATTTTGACGGGAGTCTGTGACATGGCTGAGCTGTCCACAGATGCAGAGCTGGCCACAGATCTGCAGAGTCTCTCTCCCAACACCGGGATAGGACCTGGATTAGTAACCTGAGGGTAAGTGAACCCACAGGATTTAGGGGCCTTCACTCACGTAATTCTTTTATGGTACTGCACTGCCATCTGCACTTTCTCTACTAATACATATATACGTGTTCTCCAGAGGGTCACACGATTTGAACCCTGGAGATGGTGGTACACATCACACTCCACTGCCGAAACGTGAGACAAGGGAAAGCGTATACCCAGGAACCATTAGCGTTTGCTCCAATCATTGGATGTGTTCCAGTATCCATGCCGGCAGATGACAGATCCTCCTTGCTCACCCCCACAGATAGATGTTACTGTGACAAGGGCATAGCATGTAGATGCAATATAACTTTGGAACCAATTTAGCTCACAAAACTATGTTGAACCTCATCTTTAGACACTACCAGGATAATAGAAGAAGCAACAATTATCCTTTGCATCAGATAGCCCTTCATGGTCTGCATTATGTCATGTATAATTTGGTTCAATCCCACCTTAACCCTTAAACCCTTATCCTTTTCTCTATTTCTTTCAGGTAGGCAGCTTAGTTTTGTCTTCTTTTCAGATTGAAATTCCCAATTGTATTGGTACTTCATTTAGAGTCTAAATTCACTAATTTCTTATGTGTACACATGTGTGCACTGTTTCATTTCGTGTTTGTCAGCCTTTTACTAAGACTTGCTTTCCACCATTTTGAGCCTTAATGTTCAATATACAAGCCACAGCACAAAACACTAGTATAAACTCGTATACAAGCATCGATCATCAGTAGTATCTGACTATTCACCACCATTCATTTTCATTTACTTCCCTTATATGCTGTATGGAAATCTCAACACATTAAGTATATGGCTGCTAAAAGTGCAGATGAGCGGATCATAAATGATGGGATCACAAAATTAGTAACCTACCCCCAGCTATTGCAGATCTTACTTATAATCTGTTTTTATTCTTTACATTCCAGTGGTAGATCAGTTTTTTTGAAGGAACAACTGAAAACTTAATTAGTAAGTTATTCATGTTTTAACAGAAAGATATGGGACATCAAACACCACTAATACCCCATGGACTCAGCTCCAAAGATCGCCATAGAAAATTCTACCACCTATTGTGAGACTAGAGTGGTTCACATGTTGGATGCCTCATTTTCCAAACCTAAAAGTCGACATTACCACACGTAAATGGTATATGTTCCAAATGTCATGTTAAAAAAAAATATTTTGACTCCAAGATGGCGGCCGAGCCGGGTAGACGTGCGTGAGCGTAGCTCTGTCCCCCAGCTCGGGCCGCATCAATAAAGAAAAACAAAAAAGCAGGCACCGACCCCACCACGAATCGCCTACCTCCCACAGAATTAGTAGAAGGGGAGAAGGGCCACCGGAACGACCAGGTCGGAGGCGATCGAGCTAAAACACTTGCACCGGCCCAGGACAGCCTTCCCGCCGGCGCCGAAGCACCGACAAGAGCCGAGATCCCAAGCCCGCAAACTCTGCGTGGCGCTTTCCGGACAGAACCAGCAAACACCCCGGGCGCTGCAGTACGGGACCCGAAGGAGAGGAGTCGGACCTCCTCACGAGTGAAAACCCTGCGGAGGGACGAGAGGCCAGGTAGAGGATGCCGGCCCAACGGGACGCCATCAAAAAGAAGCAGGCAGGGCCCGAAGCCATCACAGCCCCGGTAAAAAGGGAAGCAGACGTGGGAGAGGCCACCCGGGAGAAAGAGAGGGTCAGACAAGAGGAGCCGAACACCTGCCCGATCTGGAAGAGAAGGTACAGAAGCGGGCGGCGGGGACCAGACAGCAGAGCCCGGCGGAACCCAGCGGCAGTCGGCCGAGCCCAGCGGAGCCCAGCAGTGCAGCCAAAACATCAAAAACAGGTACGAGGCAGGGAAGAGATCCCGGCAAAAGCGGAGAGGGAGCCAACCCCCCAGGAACGGACAGCAATGCCGCCCCAGTACGCAGTATAGAGGGAAACCAACTCGAACACTGGGGGAAGAGGCGAGAGGGAGCCCCCCGACCCCGGAAATATAAGGGACTAGCACCAAGAGCCCAGCATACCCCTTCCGAATCAATAGAGACATGGTCTCCCCCCCACGGCGGCCCCCCTAAAGCACAGAAAGACGGAGAGAAGACCCTCTCCACCACCGCTCAATGCACCAGGGGGAGAGCATAGGGCCCCCCAGAGGGTCAGACCCCCAGACACGCACTATAGATTTTCAACAAAGAGAGCCAAAACCGGGGGAGGAAACCCCTTCAAGCCCCAAGAAGTGGAGCATATTTCATACGAACAGTCAAAAAGCTGAGGGGCCCGATCCATAGCCTGGGCAAAACGGATCTACACAATGCAATCCGGGACCGGAAGGCCTGACGAGAGAAACACGTTAAGAAGCGCACCGGAAAATAAATGCACACATGTTCAAAGCTAGGACGAGGCTTGGGTCACAGGCTTTGGCGACAAATAAAACAGAGCCAAACAGGTCCAAGATTTGACCCAAATCTGGGGAATAGGAAACGCAGTATCAAAGCTAACAAATAAACAGAAAAGTAAGGGGGAGACCTTACAGAGCGAAACGAAGATATAGATATGGCCTCACGAGAAGACATGAAAAAGTGGTTTAAGGAATTTCAAGACCAGTTCATTGCCTCAACACAGTCACAATTTGACAACATGAAGGGAGAACTGAAACAAGCAATACAGGAACTAAAAAAGGACATAGAAACCCTAGAGGAGAGGACGGACAACCTAGAAAGGACGGCCCAGAATATGGACCAAGAGGCACTCCAATAAGCAGAAGCACAAGACCGCCCTGCACGTCTGGCGATGGAACTTGAATCACAATGCAAAGATTTGGAAAACAGGTCTAATAGATCAAAAATACGCATCAGAAATATGCCGGAAACCGTAGAGGATAAAGACCTTCGCACAGCAGTACAACAAGTATTTCAAGACATACTAAAGGACGACACTGGGGAAGAAATACACATCGACAGAATACACAGAGTAGGCCCTGGGAGAGAAGGGGAGCCCGGAACCCGCCCAAGAGATGTTCTAGTGGCCATGACACTCTACACACAAAAGGAACAAATCCTGAGGAAGGCCAGGACAATAGACCAAATAAGAATGAACGGAAAAGAAATACTGCTGTTCCAGGACTTGGCACAATCGACGCTCAGAAAGAGAAGAGAAATGAGTCAACTAACCAAACTCCTAACCGAAAAAATAAATATAATATAAATGGACATTCCCCTTTGGCCTCCTATTCACCTGGGAAGAAAGACAAAATCGAATCGCAACATGCGAAGAGGGCCTCAAAATCACGGGATCCCAGGAACAAGATACAGAGCCCACGAAAACAAGTGAACCCCAAAAACAACGAAGACAGCCGAGGGGATGGCAAACGGAGAAACGAAGAACAAGACTCCAATCCCGCAATCCAGAGTAAAACTAAGCCTCCCAGGAAGAGAAATCCCCACGCAGGATCGGAGGGAGAGGCAACATTGGCACAGACATTCTACCCAGGTTAGGCACCTATATGTAAGTGCGGCAGAGCCCTGGGACCGCCGTGGAATCTGCACCACAAGCAGGGTTTAGGAGTCCCTGTGAACCGTTAACCCTGAGATGTTAGAGGGCATGGAGCAAAGGCACAACGCCGGAGCAACCATAGGGCCCAGAGCCCTCCTCAGGGACAAAGTTGGGGGGAAGAGGAGAATTCAGGGGGAAGTTTGGAGGGGAAAGAGTTAATCACCAGTGCTAAAGCATACCACAACGACCCACAGGATGGATTCGGTTAGAAACACCAGACACATATGAAAGAATGGGGCTGAAAATCTTAACATACAACATCAGAGAGCTGAACACGCCTGTGAAAAGGAAAAAAACAGAACACTTCCTACACAGAGAGAAGTTTGACATAATTTCGCTCCAAGAAACTCACATACAGAAGAAGAGGAAAACTCTAATCCGGATAAGAGGCTACAAACAAATTATCCAATCCAACGACGAAGAGAGAAAAAAAGCAGTACTCATAGCCTTCGCTAACCATCTACAGGTCCAAATCAAAGCGACATTAGCAGATAAAAACGGCTGCTTCGTCTTTGCAAAGGTCCAGATAGACAATCGCAAATTAACCATTGCAACCCTATACGCCCCAAATACGGGCCAAGAAGGATTTATCAAAGAAACGATCAACAAATTAAAAACCTTTGCGGAAGGAGAAGTGATCCTCACAGGTGACTTCAATTTAGCATGGAGCCAGACAGAAGACGGATCAAATCCCAAAATCCCCCAACAGGGGACCCCATCACCAGCGCTCAAACAGGCAATGCAGAACTTGGCACTAGAGGACGTGTGGCGAAGACTCAGAGGATATACCAAAGGATATACGTACCACTCACACGTACATGATACAAGCTCCAGGATTGACTACATATGGGCTACAGGGGCCCTAGTTGGAGAAATTCAGGACATTGAAAAAGGCCTAATATCACTGTCAGACCACGTTCCACTATGGATCACCCTTCCCAAGCTCCGGAAACAATCGGGTCTATGGCGATGGACACTCCCCAGAGAAATTATACAAGATACAGTGGTGAGAGAAACAATTAGAGAAAAGATAGCGGAATACTTTGTACACAACGATACCCCAGACGTCTCCCCAAGCACAACATGGGAAGCCTTCAAAGCAGTGATAAGGGGACATTTAATAGCGCTGAAAGCACAAAAAGATAAACTCTCATACAAATGGGAAGACGAGCTGGGGAAAAAACTGGAAGAAATAAGAGAAGAAATGACAAAGAACACCCCAAGAAAAATTAAGAGAGCATATCGACACATCCAGAGTCAGATAGACCTGATAAGGACCAAAAGAGCCGAAACGCAACTACTGCATACAAAACACTGGTACACGATGAAATCAAATAAAGCAGACAAGCTACTAGCACGACAACTAAAAGGCAAACGGCAAGAACAAACCGTGAAAACCCTGATAGACGGACAAGGAGCAAAGAAAACACAAACAAAAGACATTAAAGAAGTATTCCCAGAGTTCTACCAGAACCTGTATACGTCACAGTGTCCGGACAAAGAGGCACAGGCGGCATTCCTGACAGGCATAACTCTTCCAACAGTAACACCATCAGAAAAAGCGGCTTTCGACGAACCAATAACGACAGAGGAGGTGTCGAAGGCAATAAGAGACCTTCCTAGGAATAAAGCTCCAGGGCCGGATGCCTTCACCTCTGCTTTCTACAAAACATACGCAAAATATTAACTCCATATCTAACCACTCTATTCAACACCTTCAAGACATCGAACAACATTGTCGCCTCCATGAATGAGGCAAAGATACTAGTCTTCCACAAAAAGGGGAAAGATCCAGAAAACCCAGGCTCATATCGCCCAATTGCCCTAATCAATATTGATGCCAAACTCTATACAAAGGTCCTCGCCAACAGGCTAGCACCCCTGCTCCCCAAACTAATTCACCAAGAACAATCGGGATTCATCCCTAACAGGAAAACCCACAACAACATAAGACGAATTGTACACCTCATAGAGAAGACTGGAATCATGGAAATCCCATCGGCAATAATATTGCTAGATGTGGAAAAGGCATTGGATAGGGTAGAATGGACCATGCTATTTGCGACACTACGGAAATGGGCATGGGAAATGATTTCATAAACATGATTCGGGCCAATTACAACTCACTGACACCAGAATTACAGTCAACGGGGAACTCTCGGAGCCCATCAAAATAGGAAGGGGTACAAAACAGGGACGCCCCCTGTCGCCCCTACTGTATGCAATTTTCCTAGAACCCCTCCTAGCAAAGATGAGAGAGGCCCCAGACATAAGGGGCATAGAAATGGGAGGCACACGCACAAGACAGCGGCATATGCGGACAATATGCTGATGACCCTGGCAGACCCAGGCAAGACGCTCCCCCTCCTTATCCAGCAGATAGACGATTATGGAACGATTTCGGGGCTGAAAATAAAAAAGCAGAAATCATCGGTAATGGCCCTGGCGGGAGACAAAGATGGAATATACAAGACAACTAAAGACCTACAACTACAAAAGGCCGAAGAAGGAGTGAGATACCTGGGAGTAACTTTGACACCCCAGATAAAAAACCTCTACAAGAGGAACTACTCCAAACTCATAGAAGATGTAAAAAGTGATTTAAAGAGATGGACCCGCTGACAATCTCATGGTGGGGCAGAATAACGGTCATCAAGATGACGATTTTACCCCGACTGCTGTACTACTTCCAAGCCCTTCCCGTCCGTATTCCGCCAACATTCTTTAAGACACTTTCCAAAATAATCACAAAATACATTTGGCAAAATAAAACACCAAGACTGTCGCAACTGGCGCTCACAGCACATAAAACAGATGGAGGAATGGCGTCCCCCACTTTAAGAAGTACTATGAGGCGGCTCAACTGTGGGTGATACACAAATGGATCTCGGACACTTCAGAAAAATGGTGGGAGGCACAGGATAGAGCAGTTGCTAGATCAAATCTGCGGCACCTCCTATGGAGAAAACCCGACAATAGACATCAAAACATCAAGCTAAGTGAAGTCACGAGCACCACAATGGAAATTTGGGACAGAGCAACTAAGAAGGAAATCCTCTCGATAGATCCCACCCCATTTATACCAATTTTCGATAACCCCGACTTTCCCCCAGGAATGGTTAAAGGAACATTCCGGAAATGGCGCGAAGCGGACTGTACAAAAGTGGGAGACATGGTCGAGAGACATCAGATCAGAACCTTTACAGAATGCCAGGAATTGCTGGGCATCACGGAAAAAAACAGATACCAGTACGAACAGATCCACCACTGGCTCACAACGCCAAGAATAACAAAGGCACTGACAAGGGACCTCACCCCATTTGAGACTTACATGATGACCCAAACGGGTGAAAAGAAATTCGTCTCCTCGTTTTACAAGTTCTTAAACGCCCAAGAAGAAAATAACATCTGGCAGTACATGAAAAAGTGGGAAACAACGCTAGGGAAACAAATCTCGAGGGATCAATGGACATACCTCTGGCAAATAATCCCTAAATGGACACGGGCTATACAAACGAGGGAAGCCTGGACTACAGTGATGATTCAATGGCACTATACACCAGAGAGAATCCACAAAATGTTCCCGACAACACAAGGGAAATGCTGGAGGGGATGCGACTCCATGGGAAGTTGGAGACACATCTGGTGGGACTGTAAAGAACTACAACAATTCTGGGCGGAAGTGAAAACTCAGATGCAGGAAATTTTCAAGGGAGCGGCCAACCTAGAAGAAGAAATATGGATGTGTGGCATGTGGGCCCCCCGAGACAAGTCATTCACAAAGATACAAAAACGGAACTTTATGGGCTTCCTTATAGCAGCATGGCTAGCTATAGCACAAACATGGAAACAAAAGTCCCCTCCAACCACACAAGATTGGCTCCACATGATATGGACCTATGTAGCAATGGAGAGAATCACATATAATCTTTAAGGGGACAGACAGAAGTTTGCCACAGACTGGGAAGACACCATAGAATTCCTGCAAAGCGATTACATGCTGCAGTGGTGCCCACACAAGATCTGCATTCTTGATATGTTCACAGGCTAAGATGGACGCAGCAAAGGGTCGCAGTGGTATTGCAAAGATGTTAAAACTGGGGGGGAGGGTGAGTGGCGGAAAGGGCGGGAATAAGGGACAATGTTGAGTCCCGATGTTCATGGTTAAAGAAATGCCAATAAAAATTATTTTTAAAAAAACTATATTTTGTTATTATTATTGATAATTTTAGACTGATTTTGGGGATTGTGATGATTTAGGCACTGGGTACAGTTAATTATAATATTAATGTACCTATTTTCTTTCTGTACATCAAATATTGAAATTGTAAAGATGTAGTACACATTTAAATAATAAGCCATACCCATTTGTAAAACATTTGAGATGGCTGTCCAAAATGTAATTCACAATTTCACCACTAGGTGGAAGCGCAGTTTCACAGATAGATTGGGACACGGTTTTAGGAAGAATAATTTTAATACGTTTATAACAACGGTGCTATTTAATAAGAACGGTAACATAAAACATAATTGCATTTTTTAAAATAATTTTAAGAAAGTTAATCTTAATACTTTTATAACAATACAAATATGATTTCATTATAATGTTACAAGTAAAAGTAATTTAATGGTGATAATTATACTTTTAAAATAGTAACAATTATAATAACAGTAACTATTATTCTGCTATTAGGAGCTACTCACCAGCAAACAACATGGAATAGGGGATGAGTTTGGGGGGGGGGACCCCTCCCACTATTGAAAGCAAAACACAATCAGATGAGAGGAGACTAACATGGTGAAGGGACAACACATGTAAGGCCCATTTCATCCTCGCTTTAAAATATTCGTACATTTGGCCATTGAGGAACTGTATAGTATTCTCATACAAATATACCCAATATGAAGCCATACATTCCCCTACAAATGCAGTAAAGATTGCCCCTAAGTTTCTCTTCCTATAATCAGTCCTTACACTATGAAGCCTATCTGCCTTCACTACAGAGATTCACAACTACCTTCCATGAATTCCTTCCAACCTCTCTGTTCCTTAAAGGAGGGAACTCGCCTCAAGGACCAACTATGTGCTTTAATTGCCAACACCTCGGACACACCTCAGCCTTCTGCCACCAGAGGTCATGCTGTGGCAAGAGCCACACCTTAAAGGACTGCCCTTGCAATAAATAATAAGAAGGACCCAGAAACCTTTTCAAACTGCAACGCTCTCTTCCTAAATATTCACCTTCCCGAGTCCTCCGCTTGTCTTCCTTCAACTCTCTGCAGGTGAGCCGCTTCTCCAAGCAGAGACTTGGGGAGAGGTCTTTATCCACTGCAGGTGCCTCCTTCTGGAACAGCCTCCTTGCCTCTCTCCATCTTGAGCCGGATCTCCTTAAGTTCTGGAAACTCCTCAAGACTTTCCTCTTCGCCTCCTCCTTCTTTCTCCCTCTCCCCTGCTAACCACCTCTTTCTGCTCTCTCGCTCTCTCGCTCAGTTCTGCTGACTGGCTGCCTGGTGTACCTCAGAGCCTCACAGGTCCCAAGCTTTCCTTGCTAGTCTCCTGCACTTGCCCCCGGGCCCTGCACTTGCCGCAGCACTACTGCACTTCAGTTATGACCTAGGAGAGTGGTATCTCTCTGCACTTAACCCTGATTCTGACCGGACTGGGCGCACATGGTCCCTAGTGTCACCCATCCCCCATGCACTTCCTGTTCTGTTCACCTGCATAATCTGAATGTTCCATGCCTAGTACGATCGTTTGTCTTCTCTTCCCTATGTCTTCCCCTCCCATACATGGTTGCTCTTTGAAACACTTGTGTAAGCACATAACAAATCAACAGCTGACACCCAGCAAGTTTATGTTTATGTTTATTGAGTTTATATAGCGCTTTACTCCAAAGCGCTTTATAGAATAACAACAAGGTACAATAATGAAAGAAGCATATTTACAAACATGAAACAAACCAGTGGTACAGTATGTAGAACAGTTTACTCAAAAGGAGGGAAAAGGAGGGGAGGGGAGTGGAGGTAGGTGAAGGGGGTATAAATGTCTGATTTGAGGTCAGCGGGAGTGGGAGGAAAGGGGAAGGAAGGAGGGGAGGGGGGAGCCCCCATGTGACCTCCTACGCCCTGGGGAGGGGGGGAGCCCCCAGGTGACCTCCTACGCCCCCTGGTGGTTACAGTATCCAATATGAGGTCAGCGGGAGGAGGTGGAAGGAGGGAGGGGAAGGAGGGGCAGTGGGTTTGAGGGAGGAGAGAGTTAGGGAAGGAGAGTCAAGGGGGAGTGGAGAAGAAGGGCTTTCAGGGAGGAGCGGAAGGATGAGTAGGTGGGGTGGAGCAGGTAAGGAGAGGTAGGGAGTTCCAGTGGAGTTGGGCCAAGAGTTGGAAGGAGCGGAAGCGTGAGGAGGCACAAGGGGCTAGGGGTACAGTGAGAAGATAGAGATCATCTGAGAGGAGAGAGCGGGCGAGAGAGTTAAATGAGAGGAGGAAAGAAAGATAGGGGGAGGCAAGGTCATGGAGAGATTTGTAGACCAGACAGAGGAATTGAAATTTCAATTGTGAGAGGAAGGTAAGCCAGCCGAGTTGAGAGAGTGAGGTAGAAGTTGAGTCTCGAGGGCCAAGAAGACATAGAGTAGGGATAGAGGAGTGGTAGATGAATTTTAGGGGAGTCAGGTGAGAGACAGGGAGTCCAAAGAGAAGAGAGGAGCAGTAGAAGAGGCGGGAGAAAATAAGGGAGGAGATTAGGAGCTTAGAAGCATGGAAGGTGAGAGAGGAGTGGATCTTGCGGATGTTGAAGAGGTGGTGCTGACAGGCACGAGAGGTTAGAGAGATGTGGTTGAAGAAGGAGAGAGAGGAGTCAATATGGAGGCCAGGATTGCGGGCATGGGTTAAGATGGGGAGATTGTAAGGGGCAAAGTGGATGAAAGGAGGGGGAAGGGGAGAGAGTGTAAGGAGGGAGGAAAAGCACTTCAGTCTTATCAGTATTGAGGGAAAGAAAATGGGATGGCATCCAGTTTTTTTATTGCTGTAATGCAGGAAGAGAGAGTGTGGTGGAAGTCGGAGGTGAAGGAAGAGAAGGAGAGAAAGAGTTGGGTATCATCAGCGTAGTAGGGGTGTGAGATGCCGAAAGAAGATATGACGGGGGCGAGAAGGGAGGTATAGAGAGAAAAGAAAAGGTCCAAGTACAGATCCCTGGGGAATGCCATAGTTCAGGGGGAAGTTGGAGGAGGTGTGGCTTCCCCAGAAGACAGCAAAGGATCGGTTGGAGAGGTAAGAGGAGAGCCAGGAGTGGAGAGAGCCTTTAGGGGTGATCTACAGTATCAAAGGCTGCAGAGAGGTCAAGGAGGATGAGAATTGAGGATTGCTTAGCGTAGCGAGCAGTGAGGAGAGAATTGAGTACATAAGTGAGAGCAGTCTCAGTGGAGTGTTTAGGGCAGAAACCAGACTGAGAGGTGGGGAGGAGTGAGTGAGAGGAGACGAAAGCTGAGAGTTGAGAGTAGGCTATTCGCTCGAGGAGCTTTGAGATGAAGTGGAGAAGGGAGATTGGTCTGAAGTTGGAGGCAATAAGAGGGATAGCAGAGGGTTTCTTCAGGATAGGGATGATGGTAGCGTGTTTGAAAGCTGAAGGAAAGGTAGCAGAAGAGAGACAGATGTTAAAGAAGGTGGTTAGGTAGGGGATGAGGAGAGGGTAGACTTTAGGGATGAGGGAGGTGGGGATGGGATCAGAGGGGACAGCGGTAGGGTGAGTTTTGGACTGGAGACAGGAGACGCAGGCTGGGGTGATAGGAGAGAAGGTGGACATGTTAGCAGAGATGGAAGAGGAGGAGGGGGAAGGAGGAGAGAAGGAAGGAGAGGAGAGGATGTTTTGGTGAAGTGAGAGAATTTTGGATGAGAAGAAGTCAGAGGGAGAGAGGGGAGAGTTCGTGGAAGGGTCAGAAGTAGGAGGGGACAGAAGGCGAGAGAGGGTCTGGAAGATACGGCGGGGGTGAGAAGCTTGTGAGTGTAGGAGGTTAGAATAGTAGGAGCACTTGGCAGATGTGAGCAAGAGTCATAGAGAGAGTGATATGAGAAGTAAGAGGATTGGTTAGTCAGAGAAGGGGATTTGAACCAGCATCGTTCGAGGCGACGGAGGAGGCGACGCATGGACAGAAGGTGAGAGGAGAGCAAGGGTTGGGAAGGTTTGTGAGAGGGTGAGAAGTAAGAGGATAGAGTTGGTCAAGACTGGAGGATATAGAGGAGGACAGTGAGCAGAGAGCATCCTTGGCCGAGAGGGATGAGAAGTCACTGAGAGACGGAAGGGAGGAAGAACAGGAGTCGAGGAAGAGAGAAGGGTTGAAGTTGCGGAGATCGCAACAAGAGGAGGAGGGAGAGGGGGAGGACAATGATGAGGTGGAGGAGTAAGGGAGAAGGAGAGTATGGCGTGGTCGGAGAGATAGTTGGGAAGAGACGATACGGGGGAGGAGGAATAAGATGAGAAAGTTGAGATCAAGAGTGGAGCCAGAGGAGTGGGTGGGGGGGTTGTAAGGGGAGAGAGGAGGTAGGAGTCGAGTAAGGAGAGAAGAGGGGAAGAATGAGATGAGGATGAGAGAGGGAGGTTGAAATCGTTGAGGCAGAGAGGGGAGGGAGAAATGAGAGAGAAGATGGTCCAGGTCTTCATAGAAGGAAGAGAGGGGGCCAGGAGGTCTGTAAATGATTAAGAAAGAGATCGCGTGAGGGTAAGTGAAGGATTTGAAGAGAAATTCAAAGGAGGAGAAAGTAGGGAGAGATAAGGTAGGAGATGAGGAAAGACATTAGGGAGACCGACGCCGCCTCTGCGACCTGAGGGGGTGTGGGACATGAAAGAAGGAGGAAGAGGGGGTGGAGAGAGATGCAGGAACAATGGAATTGAAGGGGGCGATCCAAGTCTCGGTGATGCAAAGGAAGTGTAGGTTGAGTGGGAAGAACAGATCAAGGGCTGCAGTGGCTTTATTGCAGATGGATCGGGCATTCCAGAGGGCAATGTTGATGATACTGGAGGGATTGACAGTGGGGAGGTGGATAAGATTAGAGCGAGAAGCGATTGTGCGAGGGTATGGGGTGGGCACGGGGGAGGTGAGAGGGGGAGGACATGAGGATTAGCGGAAGGTAAAGAAAGAGAGGAGGGAGAGGGGGAGGGAGAAAGACAGATAGAGTGCATGACAGGAAGGGGATGAGAGTAAGTGCTGGAGGCCACACAGCAGAGTGTCCACAATTGGAGTAGGTATCAGGAGCTGTTGCAGGTTCAGTAGAGGGGCGAGGGAGGGTGAGAGGGCTTGGGAGGGGGAGGTTTTAGAGAAGATGGATGGGGTGTCACAACAGTTGAGTGGGAGTCCAGGCAGTTGAGTGAAGATTGCATCAGCAGAGCGTCCCGAAGGCGGATTGGTGAGGGTGGTAGGATCCTTTGGAGATCAGCAGCAGAGCGTCAGAGAGGTGAGAACAGCAGGACCCAAGATTAGAAGTTGTAGCAGGGAGTGATCAAGGGCAGTTGGTGAAATCAGTAAGATTCATGGGGAGGAAAAGCAGCAGAGTGTCCAGAGCAGTGAGGTGAGGAGCAGAGGCGATACGGGGGAGGAGGAATAAGATGAGAAAGTTGAGATCAAGAGTGGAGCCAGAGGAGTGGGTGGGGGGGTTGTAAGGGGAGAGAGGAGGTAGGAGTCGAGTAAGGAGAGAAGAGGGGAAGAATGAGATGAGGATGAGAGAGGGAGGTTGAAATCGTTGAGGCAGAGAGGGGAGGGAGAAATGAGAGAGAAGATGGTCCAGGTCTTCATAGAAGGAAGAGAGGGGGCCAGGAGGTCTGTAAATGATTAAGAAAGAGATCGCGTGAGGGTAAGTGAAGGATTTGAAGAGAAATTCAAAGGAGGAGAAAGTAGGGAGAGATAAGGTAGGAGATGAGGAAAGACATTAGGGAGACATTAGGGAGACCGACGCCGCCTCTGCGACCTGAGGGGGTGTGGGACATGAAAGAAGGAGGAAGAGGGGGTGGAGAGAGATGCAGGAACAATGGAATTGAAGGGGGCGATCCAAGTCTCGGTGATGCAAAGGAAGTGTAGGTTGAGTGGGAAGAACAGATCAAGGGCTGCAGTGGCTTTATTGCAGATGGATCGGGCATTCCAGAGGGCAATGTTGATGATACTGGAGGGATTGACAGTGGGGAGGTGGATAAGATTAGAGCGAGAAGCGATTGTGCGAGGGTATGGGGTGGGCACGGGGGAGGTGAGAGGGGGAGGACATGAGGATTAGCGGAAGGTAAAGAAAGAGAGGAGGGAGAGGGGGAGGGAGAAAGACAGATAGAGTGCATGACAGGAAGGGGATGAGAGTAAGTGCTGGAGGCCACACAGCAGAGTGTCCACAATTGGAGTAGGTATCAGGAGCTGTTGCAGGTTCAGTAGAGGGGCGAGGGAGGGTGAGAGGGCTTGGGAGGGGGAGGTTTTAGAGAAGATGGATGGGGTGTCACAACAGTTGAGTGGGAGTCCAGGCAGTTGAGTGAAGATTGCATCAGCAGAGCGTCCCGAAGGCGGATTGGTGAGGGTGGTAGGATCCTTTGGAGATCAGCAGCAGAGCGTCAGAGAGGTGAGAACAGCAGGACCCAAGATTAGAAGTTGTAGCAGGGAGTGATCAAGGGCAGTTGGTGAAATCAGTAAGATTCATGGGGAGGAAAAGCAGCAGAGTGTCCAGAGCAGTGAGGTGAGGTGAGGAGCAGAGGCCGAGGAGGAGGCCCTGAGGGGGGAGGAGAAGAGCCTTAGGCAGAGAGGGTGTAAAGGCAGTGGAGTGAAGGTTTGCGGCAGCAGAGCGTCCAGTGGTGAATTGGTGAAGAAGGTAGGGACCTTTGGAGATCAGCAGCAGAGCGTCCGTAGAAGTGAGGTAAGAGCAAGAGGAGGTGGGTAGAGGGATGATGCCCAGGTGAGGTGGAATGGGAACCTCAGATGGTAGGACGAGCACAGAAGGAACTGTCTGAGCGAAGCATGACGACTGGGTGCGCAGTGTTGCAGTCCGTTGCAGAAGAGGACAAGCAGGCTGGGTCACTCGGTGGTCTGCGACAGTGCTGGGATGAGCAGGGGGCAGGTATAGCAAGGTGGAGGAGGGAGGCCCAGCTCTGATGGTAGTCACAGTGGTGGCAGTGACAGATGCGGCTGCATGCAGAGGGACAGAAAGAGTGACAGTCCACAGGTGGTCCGTTGTATGACACGCCCACAGTGTGGCTGCAGTGGAGGGGGCTCGCCAGTCTGTATAGGAGTGGGGGTGGCCAATTGCAGTGTATGGGTAGTGGCAGTGATGATGGCTCGGAGGGGGGTCTGTACTCCTCTCTATTTGGTAGAGGAGAGGCACACAGGCCCCCAGCCAAGATTCTCTATTGAAGTAGCAATGGACGAGCAATCAAGGTCTAGCTTCTCAGGAGGTGATGCAGGCTGGTTCTTAAGTACAGTGTAGTCCCCACGCACCCACAAAGGAATGTCCGCACACTGTATTAATTAAAACACAGTCTTTATATAATTAATATTCAAGGTTATGTATAATATCACGATAACTCACTTTGTACTTGGTTATCTATAATGGCAAATATACAGTTCTACGTGGTACCACAATTACTATTTGATCTCTTTAAAGTGCATCACCTGTACGGTTAAATGTCACACAAATCAGTTTGTACAGGAAACCAAAAAATAGATATAAAGGCAAAGCAGTTGGTTAGAACAATTGGCAGAATACTGGCCCCGTTTACCTAGACACAGCTCTGTGTGGAGATCCCCCCACCTGGGCAACCTGTAGAATAATTATATATCACAAGCCCAGTCATTATATTGTTCACAAGAGTCTTTCCAATAGTTCAGCAACCACAAAGTACCTGGCATTGTAGAGTTCCTCATCAGGGAATCGACGGCCCTTCTTCAGTGCCCTCCCTTTAAGGCAGGAGTCACGGGTCGTCGAACATCCGGCGAAGAACAGGGTGAACTACTGGGGTGAAGTGGCAGCTTCTTTCCTAGTGGAGCTCTTAGACGGGGAAGCGTAAACCTCCTGCAAGGAAGAGGAGTGCGGGGCACCTCAATGTCAATAGTTCTGGACCGCAAAGAGTTTGAAGAACTGTGGCCCGGCAAGGGCGTCGAGTCGTCGGCGTCTCTGTGGTCTTTGGGTGGCAGGAAACCCACCAGCAGATGCTCCTCGGCGCGTCGACGGCCTGGTCTTCTCCGGCAGGATAAGGCAGGCGGCGGTCCGTCCGTGAATCGGAGTTCTTAGGCAACAGGAGCACGGTGGCTCCGGTCGGCGACGGCGGTCGTTGACTGGGTGGACAACAGTCCGGGCGCTTCTCTTTGGGATTCCGCTGCAGTCCCCATCTCCGGTCGGCAGCCTTTCATAGGTCTGTCTAAGAGGGAGCTTTGGCAAAGATCAGCTGGTGCACGATGGTCCCTCGTAGCTCGAGAAGAGGGCACCTTACCAGGCCCTCTCTGGGTCAGTCCTTGGAGACACAGCAGCTTTCAGATTGATGAAGAAGAGCAACAGCAAGTCTTCTCTTCCAGTGGGGCTTCAAGGTCAGCTTCAGTTTCACTCCAGTAAGTTTTTGTAGTTTGGACTTCAGCTTCTGAACACGATTCCTAGCAGTGAGAGGTCCCCAGATAGGTTACCAGACATTTCGTCGAAAACAAATGGTCGACAGGACATTTGGTCGAAACCATTTGGTCGAAAACCAAATGGTCGAATTTTTTTTTTTTTTATTTTCACTTTTTTTTTTTTTGGGGGGGGTCCCTTTGGGGGGTACCCCCATCCCCCTTTTATTCTAAAACAACCCTTTTTTCCCCTAAACTAAAACCTAAAAAATATATATATAAATAAATAAAAAATTCGACCATTTGGTTTTCGACCAAATTCCATCGACCAAATGACTTTCGACGAAATGTCGTTCGACAAAATGTCCGGACACCCCCCAGATATACTGTTGATCTCCCATCCATTCTGCAGGGTCACACTCAAGCAGCCAATCACTTCGAAGGGCATTCAGCCAGCCAATCAGGCGCACAGTGCATTCAGGCCATTCTGCTCCATCTAGACACTGAATGTGAATTCGGACAAGTACCACGCCATTCAACACTACATACTGCATTCATACCAGTTTCGGGCAGGGCTGTCTCAGTCATTGTATCAAACACCAGATACCAGACATCCACAACAAGAAGTGTAGATTCGTCACACACTCCATTGACCCAGGTCCCACCCACAGGCATACCCACAACATACGGTCGTTGGAAAGGCTCCAGACAGTCTGGTCGGCACTTCCCCACACTACCATACATGGAACTTCCACCCAACAGCCAGTCAGGGGGAAGGGACAGAGTCAAGCTTCCCGGGACTTTCGGGAAGATCAAGGTAACAGGCGATGGAGGGCAAGAGGCCATGGGGGCCATCTTGTCTCCCCCAGGAATCTACCGATCCCAATGACAGGGCCTGGGCATCCCAAAATGGAGGACGCTCAGGGCACCAGTCAATTCAGCATGGAGTTGCCACCAACCCGTACCCTGCTCTGTGGGCCACACACAGGTGCCCAAACACATACACTAGGGGCACAGGCTTGTACCCCCACCCATGGGTGCCATAAAGGTATCCCATGGGTCTGTACACCAAAACCAAAAAAAAGAGTTGCACCGCCAGGAGTCCCACATGAACTCCTACATGGAAAACATGACAGAAGACACGATAAAAAGAAGTAAAGGACAAGGATACGGAGGCCCTGTCCCTCCAATGCATTTCCAGCATCACAGTCACTCAGTGAACTGCTACGGTGCTGGGCTGGGCAGTGGGCTGGGGCAGCCAGATGTAGGCGAGAGGCGCAGCTCCTGATGGAAGTTGCAGTGGTGGTGATGTCAGGCGCAGCAGGCGCGGCCGCAGCAGTGGGTCTCTCGGTTGTCTCTGTTCCCAGGGGTTGCGGGCTGGGGCAGCAAGATGTCGGAGGGAGGTGCAGCTCTTGATGGTGGTTAGGTGGTGAAGGCAGGCGCTGCAGGCGCGATGGTAGGTGCGGCTGCGGCAGTGGGGCTCTTGATAGCCTTGGTTCCCAGGGCAGTGCCGAAGCATGTAATGATAGTCCGGAGCAGAGAGGAGGGGCCGCAGAGGAGGCCTCGTCAGGGGCACAGCGCCTCTCCCTGTCCGGCCTCGATGCAGCGCCACAGAACCCCTCTGGAAGTGGCAGGCACCCACAGCTTGGTTGCCGCTTTGGCAGGCGCGGCCACGGCAGTGGGGTTCTCGGCTGCCTCTGTTCGCAGTGCAGTGCTGTGCGCAACTTCCAGGACGGTTGCAGCAGTCGGGCGCTGAAGCGTGTAATGACAGTCAGGAGCCGAGAGGAGGGGCCACAGAGGATGCAGTGCCACACAACCCCTCTGGATGTGACACGCGCAAAACAGTCCGGCTGGTCCAAGGGCACACGATGTCACCTCTAGTCCAGTAGCAATGGAAGCGGCGCAAACCAATCCCTCATAATTAACTTTGGGTTTCACCCTAAGTTAACAGGGCGATCCAGACGTGGACCCCTTGCTCACTGTTCTTAGAGAGGCACCAGTTTCACCTCACTGATGATGCCCAACAAGGCTGAAACACGTGTATGGGGTTACTGATGGTACTCTTGTTCAGAGGAAAATTGCCTAGCATTTCGACGCTGGACTGCCCCTCGGCATGACAAAGGCTGATATGCAGGGAAATTTCTTCTCTGTGAAGGGGACAGTGAGCTAAAGACTTGGTCGAGTCTCTCCCAGGGGTTATTCACCCAAGAACAGGTCATTGGGCTGTGTTCGTGCTGGTAGAGAGATTCCCAGACCCCCCTTTGTTTTGCATTAATTAACTTTGGGTTTCACCCTAAGTTAACAGGGCGATCCAGACGTGGACCCCTTGCTCACTGTTCTTAGAGAGGCACCAGTTTCACCTCAGTGATCATGCCCAACAAGGCTGAAACACGTGTATGGGGTTACTGATGGTACTCTTGTTCAGAGGAGAATTGCCTAGCATTTCGGCGCTGGACTGCCCCTCGGCAGGACAAAGGCTGATATGCAGGGAAATTTCTTCTCTGTGAAAGGGACAGTGAGCTAAAGACTTGGTCGAGTCTCTCCCAGGGGTTATTCACCCAAGAACAGGTCATTGGGCTGTGTTTGTGCTGGTAGAGTGATTCCCAGACCCCCCTTTGTTTTGCAATCCCTCATGAATGTGGCCGGCGCAGAGGAGAGGGGGAAGACTCACTGCAGAGGGAGGGAAGGAGGCCGCAGAATAGAGATAAGGTGGATGGAGTGTCTGGTTTGAGCTGAAATTTGGTCCGTAGGTGCTCTCGCGTTTAAGAATAGGATTCGTGGAAGTTGGGTTGAGAAAATTGTAGTAAATACTGCAATTCACACGGTATGTGTCAGCCTGATAAGAGGAGACGATGGGTCAGGCACCCGAGCTTCTCCGCCCCGTGGTGGTATTGTTACTATCTTGCTAAGGCGAAGGAGCAGCAGCAAAAATAAGTCACCTCTGCCTTTGCGACTGACACAGAGGAGGGCACCGACTACCCAGCTCCATGATCCCACCTGGGCGATCCAGAGGACAACTGCTCCATTCCTGGGTATGTATCGGGGCTCAATAAGAACTCCAAAGACAAGAATCACAGGTGGACAAACCTACACAGATGTCTTGATGTTACCGATCATAGACAACCCTCTGACAATGAACCTGGTGCCCTGAAGTGGAAACACCAGCCCCATCAACTGGCAGGACATCATCATGAAGATTTCAAATGCTATTGAAGACATGGGCCCTCATTACGAGTTCGGCGGTAGCCATGCCGCTATTGGCGGCATGGCTGCCGCTGAAATCGCGTCCGGGTCCGGGTCCTCAGAATGAGGAATTACCGGGCCATTCCGAGTTCGGAAGGCCCGGTAATTCCTCCCTCTAAGGACCCGGACCCGGTCCTTCCCCATTCCCATTTCAGTCCTCATAGGGCTGAATGGGAATGGGAGAGGGAGCAAACAACGGGCCATTACGAGATGGCCCGTTGTTTGCTCCCTCTTCCCCTCGCGGGACACAGTAAGCACGCCTGGTTTTCCCAGGCGTGCTTACCGTGTCCCGCGAGGGGAACTCGTAATGCGGCGGTACGGGGTGAACGGCGCCGGCACCTTTTACGGCGCCGTTCACCCCGTACCGCCAGGGTCGTAATGAGGCCCATGGACATTTATCCCATGACTACAGTGATGGCAAGGCTCATCCAGAGCAACCCCAAGGAGCGGAAACCCACCGACATGGGGGAATCTAAATGTGGCTGCTGAATCGTGATGTGGAATGCAAATGGTATTCAAAACAATTCTAGACAAACGTCTTCACCTCATGGAATCAGAGAACATGTGCATGGCTTTACTATCTGAAACCCATCTGCAAGGATGCCATAAGCTGAAGCAGGCAAACCATATGGTGTACCAGCAGGAACCAGAGCAGGAGGGACTGCTGTGATAGTGAGGCCAAGGATCAATCATCTCAAGCTCGCGCTGCCACCCCTTAGGATCATTGAAGCCACTGTAGTGCAGGTCAAGACTGCAGCAGGACCTCTTCAATTGATTGTAACGTACTGCGCTCCTAATGCAAAGCTAGATATGGGAGACTTGGATGCCTTGCTTGACTCAACTGTACCGACCATTATTGGCAGGATCCAGAACACTAAGCACTGATGCTGGAACTCAAGGAAAACCAACTCAAGGGGGCATAAGCTGCTGTCGTATTCAAGGGATAACTGCTTTGTGGTAGCAGGTCCAAAAGATCACACATACTACCCAGCCACAGCAAGCCACAACCCGGATGCACTGGACATTACGCTACTGAAGAACCTTATACAGTCAGTAGATTTGGAAACTCTGGTTGAGTTGACCGCCAATCAAAAACCGGTAATAATCACTATGGGCAACAAGATGGAAATTACCAGCAGACTGTGAGGTACAACTTTTGTACGGCAGACTGGAGCCTCTACAAGGAAGAACTGAGAAACATCACAGTGCAGGCCACTTGAGCACCAAAGGATACATCGACAAAGCTGTGGATGATTTTACGACTGGTTCAGGAGGCAATTGAACACAGTGTCCCAAAGCAGAAGCCAAAGCGCTGCGCAATCTATGACTTGGCGAGAGGCATCAAGCAGTCAATTGCTGAGAAGAACCAGGCTCAATGCCAGTGGCAGAAGCACCGTTCACCCAATCTCCTACAGAAATACAACCTGCTCACAAGGATTCTATAAGAGCAAACCAGGAAGCAACAGAGTGAAAAATAAATGAGAAGCCACAACAGCCAATCTGAAAGAAGGCGACAACTCTATTTGGAGGATGTGTCATCACGTAACAGGGAAAAAGGAACCAAGCCCACCTTTCAGGTCTTGACCCACCTTGCATGCATCAACAAAGACAAGGCAGAGCTGCTAGTGGATACACTCAAGACTTTGTTTATGCCAAAGACAGCAGGATAACGGACCAAGTGGGAAAACAAGTTGACAAATATCTCTAAGAACGCCAGCCGAGGTGGGAGTTGAGAGCATTGAGAAAAACACATGATCGGTGGTCACAGGACTTGCAGAGAAGCTGACAAATGGCAAAACACCAGGGAGCAGAACCTACCAACCTATCCATCAAGATGCTCCAGTCCACAGAAATGGAATGCCTTGCCGTAATCTTCAATGCATGCATGCAATCCTGGAAAGGAGCTAGTCATTGTGTTCTGAAAGCCTGGGAAACCACTGAGACACCCCGCAAACTACCCCAAAAATAATCTAACAATTATGAAAGGTTTTTTCAGCAAAAATTGTGCTGCAAACCACCCGTCGTAAAAATGGGTGTTGATGAAATGACATAGAACCACGACAAACTATCAGCTTCAGAGAGTGGTGGACAAAATGACCCACAGATTCAACATTCACAAAAGTACTGGAATGGTCTTGTTGGACGTGGACAAAGCCTTCGATCGAATATGGCACAAAGGACTTCTGTTTAAGATGATTAACCGAGGCTTTCCAAGCTATGTGTTGAACTTGATTGCATGCTACTTGGACAACCACTCCTTCCACATGGCTATGTGGCCAGTGCTCTCAACAACACGCCCATCCTTTCAACATCTTCACCAACGATATTCCCATGGATCTCCACAAAACAGAACTGGCACTGTATGCTGATGATGTCGCAGTACTCTGTCTTTCAGGGAAAAGGAAGTGGGAAGAACCTTCAAACATCTTTGGACAAGCTGTCAACATGGTACAGTGATGACAGATTGCACTGAACACCAGAAAGACTACTGCTAAAATGTTCACCAAAAAGAATGTCAAGGAGCACCCACATGTCGGCCTCAGCAGAGAGACCATCAAGTAGGAGAGCTGCAGCCGCTACCTAGGAGTGACCCCATTTTGTTGAAATTATGTCGGCCAAATGTTCCTTGAACACATTTTTTGTATGTATCAGTGTGAGGGTCAGAGACTTATTGGACACTAGGTCATCTTTCTTTAGTTTTAGTTTGCTAGGTAATATATTCTCGTTAGGAGAGGTAAAGATAACCGTTTACCTCACCCCTTTTTATTTTAATAAATGGCAAACATTGAGAAAACTACACTTTTGTGTTTGTCTTGCATTTCTGACCACTCACATATAGTGTCAGACGTGGGATCAGATTCATCTGAAACGGACCAGGGATACTACATGAGTATGGCAGTCACTAACCCCACGTACGTTAGGTCAGAGGAAGAATGGCATGGGCACACTCCCTTCCTTGACAGGTCACATGCTCCACCACCAGACCTTGGCTCGATCATGTCTATAACTGGGGAAGAAGTAACCTCAGACCCTCTTGCCATCAGGGGAATGGGAACATTGAGAGAAGATTCTGAAAATTGTTGGTCTTCTTGCATTAATGTAGGTGTAAACTTTCAAAAACTGTCTAGTCAAGCCATTGGCCCTGTTAGGAAGTATTTCTTTTGTCCACAGGATTGTGTAATCCCAGGAAAGGAAAAGAACCCTCATTTCACTACAATTAAAGACCAAAGTACCCTGTCAAAGTATCCATCTACATTATGCCATCCCAAGAGAAAAGACTGAAAATATGTCTTCTTATTTCTTGTTGAAAAGAATTGAAGTGTATGTTCCTGAACACTTCCCCAGACCCTTGTAAAATTCATAGGACTGATGGGGTAGGAATACTGGTATATGATGTTGCGTGGGGAACATGGAGCAAAGATAAACCTGAGAATTATGGAAAGAACCACCAGTCAGATTTTCTTTCTCTCGGCATAGGGAAGAGGAAACGATTTCTAAATTCCCTAGTGAAAGGGGGGATGTGGGACACATTTCCAATATGTTAACATGCTTTGAAAAGGTCTCGTCAGAGTCCAGAGATGTGGCTATCAAGAAGCTAGTGATTTAGACTTTGACAACTTAGAGGCGTCTTGGGAATCAACTAAACCTGGGTTTTACTTAAAGAACAATGTGCCTGAAAAATATTTATCCCATGGGAAGGCTAAATGAACTGATTACCATATATACCAGGGTCCTCTTCCGAGACAAGGTGATACACCTCTTGACATAGTAAATAATTTAGAGGGAGCATCCCAAGAATCCCTAAACCAAAAGACCAAAACCCTGAAGCTTCATATCTTGAGAAATTAGATTATTCTTGGGAGGGTCTTCGATCCTTTGGGAATCTTCCTTTGATTGATGTGGGATGTTTTATTTGTGGGAGTTTCAAACATTTGACCCATCAGTGCCCATTGCATTATAAACAGATTCTTAAGAAATCAGAAAGGCAGGACAAGGTAGATGACAGGCTCTCTTGTGGAAGCACTATGTCTTTCCACTCCAGAAAAGCAATGTCTTTTGAAAACCCTGATGTTTTGCTTTGTACAGGGGAGAACAGTTGGTATAGAATTCCAGTAATAATACAGGGGAAAACTGTTTGGGCCCAATTGGATACAGGAAGTAGGGGATGTGCCATAAAAGCAGATCCTCTTCCCCCAGATTGGAAATCCACAGGGACAGAACTTTAGGTGTTGTTAATGGTCAAACAAAAGAACACCCTTTAACCCATTTCCATATTGGGAAAGGAGGTATCGTTATTAGTGGCAGTAATACTGGACCTTCCGACTCAATTGGTTTTGGGTAGTGAAGTTCCCCATTTTGATCGGTGGATCAGTCCAGTGACCTAAGTAAATTTTAGAACAGCTATCTACCCATAGAGTAGAAGCAGAAAACCTCTCTTCGTTATTACCCAATCCTTTCCTGGGAAAAAGAAGGACTTTCCTCAAGAGACCCTGTTTGGGACTGGGAAACCCAAAAACATCCTTTTCGTTTGAAGAGGCTATTGGGTCAGGTCAAGAGAAAGAACCTGTAATGGGAGGCTGGATCTCTAGGGGACGGGAATGTGATAAATCCTGTGGAGTCATCACTGAACCTCAGCCTAAGATCTCCTTGCATGGGGAAGGCATGCACTACCTGATCCTAACCCTGGGGGTGGTATCATGAGGGAGGATCACATGGGAGGAGATGGCTGTCAGGGGGAAGTGGTGACTCCTTTGGGAGGGATGCAGTATTCGTCTTCGTGTGAGGATAAGGGTCCTGTAATTCCTAAATATGTGATGGCATGCTGTCATTGCATAAGTCCCTCTCATGAGAAAACTCAAAGAACCTTCTGTGACCTAGACAGAATAAGTTTTATACATTGTGAGTTCTTAAATCAAATATGACATCCTCTAATGGCCATAATTCTCTCTTGGGTAGAAGTCCTAGCCCTAATGTTAAATCCCACCTCACTTAAATAACATCTCCTAACAATGATGACATCCAGTTCAACATTACAATAGAAATGAATAGACATGAAGGACTTAAACCCATTATGGACTTCAAGATCCATAATGCCTGTGGTACTGGGATGAGTAAGAAGGACCAAGAGTCAATGAGGATCAAAGGTGCCACTGAAGGGAATATGCAGTCTAGTTGTTTGAAGGCAAGGCACCAGAGCGGGACATTTAAACCTGAAAATGGATCACACCTGAGGAGTAGGCCCAGGCAACAAGTAGCAGAGGCAGAAGCAGTCCAGAACGATACTGCAAGGGTCTGAAATGTGAGGCAGACAACTTTGTGAAGGTTTTTCAAAAGATGCAATTTTCAAGAGGTTGGATAACTGCCTCACTATCCCTACCCTGACAATGACTTCCCTGCCTAAAATAAACTCATGGAAAACAAACTAACAAAAAGGTTTCTGTCCCCCAACAACAAATATAACAATATAAGTCACATCACAATAGCTTCTTCTTCTGATAACCTGGGCAAACTCTCATTCCCCAGATTCTAACAAGCTTTTCTTTAAATGTTCAAAAGGGATAAGGAAATCCTGTGTCATAACAAAATGTTCCACTTCAGTTCTCTTTCTAATCCAACTTGACAACACCATACGTTCCAACTTGGATTCCAAGGATGGTTCAATTTTGTTCAACAAAGCTTTCCTCTTTCCACTTATATTCAATGTCTTGAGATATCGTCTTGCCATCAACAATGGGTACTTCAACAAAGATCTTGAAACAGGTTCTTGACATCAACCAATAATATTTCAGAGCTTCATTAGCTTCAAAACAAATGTCTTTCTCAGGATATGTTGGCACCACTTTAGTTTCAGTATTACTTCACCAAAACACGTCAATGCTGCTTCAACTTCTTTCATGAGCTTAACCCCACAACAGTACTTCATAAACTTCCACCTGGTTAACTCCCATGCCAGACGTACCACCTCTACAACACTCTGTGCCGATGTATTCCTGTCAGAACAGAATCAATGGTTACAAAAGCTCTTGGTCTGGTACACTCTCCTGTCAGCCAAGAAAACCTACTGCAGATCTCTGTGTGGGTATGCTCTCCTGCCCGAACAGAACCAATTGGCACAAAGTTCTAGGATCTGGTGTACTCCCTTTCCAGGTCCAACTACTACCTCTCAGTACTTCTGTGGTAAGGGTTGACTTCAAAGTTTTTAACAATGTCTTCTGCTTCACACAATTAGGTTTCAAATTTTCTTCAAGTGATACAAGAATCACACTGGTGCTATTTATTACACACACGTGTTTGCAACACGCAAGACAGACAATGCTTCCTTCCTACTGAACCTCTTTTATCAGAAGGGCAACCCTCCTGCCAATCTTGCTACACCTTTGTATTATGAACCAAATGCTGATAATAACTCTTTCTCTTCTTCGCACTTCTTTGGCTTTGGCAATGTGGTTTTAAGACATTCTCTATACCTGGGCAATATACTTCACACACACTGTTATGCTCAATTATCTTCTGTTGTCTTAGGCAACCCTGGTTGTTAATCAATTGCCTTAATGTGTGTCCCTTGTGGTTTTGGCAATACTGATTTATGTTCCCTTCTCGGGGGACTGCCCCTTTGTATGGTTGATGGTTATTATTACCCACTGAATCGCAGTCCCCTCCTTTGGATCTCTTTATGCCATCACGTGAAACACTTGTGCATAGGCGCGTTATAAATGCAATATCATATCACGATAGGGAACCAAGCTGCACCTCACTGAGGAGGCCCAACAAGGCCGAAACATGTCTGGGGTTGCTTGTGTTTCCGTGCAGAAGAGAACTGGCCTAGCAGTTCGGGCTGGGCTGCTACCCTTGGTGGCAGTATGTTACGCTCACCTGGCTCCCACAGGGGCGTCGGTCGGACCCAGACAGCTGCGGTCTCCACCCACGTGATGCGTAGTGCAGCGATGACTGACTGGATCTGCCCTCCTAATCTTGTCTGCTTAACCCGTAGAAATATTCTCCTGCAAGTGGAGAGATGTATTTAGCCACTTGTGGATTCAAGTGATGGCACCCCCATAGTCCTCCCCAACTAATCACCTCCGAAATGTCCTCACAGCAATCTCACCTTATATTCTTGAAAGATGAGCTCTCCATCCTGCGTGGATTTGCAGGGGCGCGTCGATTCCAGTTACTTCACTGGTTTGAAGGCCTGGGAGTGTTCCGGAGAGTATTGACTCTGAGGTTCCTGGTGAGGACCAGTAAGTATTAAGTTCATAGAGTTCAATATGTCCGATGTTCACTCTTGTTCCCCCCTTCCTTTCTTGTCTTGCAGCTGGCTCTTGAAAAGATGCTCTTGTGGCAGCTGGTGGCGCTCAGGTAAAAGTCTGTATTACCCGGCGCTGTCCGGTAAATGTTGCACGAGGAAAACATGTTGTTTTGTCTCTCTTTACAGATGCGGCACATGAAAATATGGAGAGTCACAAAAGGATGCCTCCAGTGGTAAATCAGGTAAGTCTATGGTGGTAAGAATTATATTTGTTGGTTCCCTCGGCTCACCTTGTGGTTTTCTTTTGTCTCCTAGGTGCCGAAGTTCGGCAAAGAAATGATGGAGGCAGCGCCGACCCGAAGGATGCTATGAAGACTGGTGAGTATGGCACGGCGCTGCAGCTGGAGGTGCGGCGCGTGCAGAAATGATGTTCTTTACAGGTCCGGAGACAAGATGGATCCAGAATCAGGTGTGGAATAGAAATAAGTTTGTTTTCTAACCTTGTCCCTTTCTTTCCTCTTTGTTTTAGGAGCTCCGGATTCGAGGCAGGCGTGGCAGAAGACTGGATGCAGGCTGCAGGCATGGTGAGTGTTACGCTGCTGGATGCAGAATAACGCGAAGCGTGTGTTGCTGGTCGGGCGTGGTTTAAATAGCCTCAAAAGTAGTCCCAGGTAAGAAGTCCCTAGAACCACACCCGAGTAAATAATAGTTTCTGTAGAAAATAGTCACAGTACCAGACTGATTTGCATATGGCTGGCCCCTTTTGCAATGGCGCAGACAGGCTAAAAAACGGTGGTGTGGAAGGTTGCCCAGAGCAACGCCAGTGGTACAGATTCATTTGAAACCTTCCACCCATCACGTTTGTGGTCACAGTTTGTCTCACTTTGTGAGAGAGGGTATGCCCAGACGTGGGTACCTTGCTCGCTGCCCCATAGGGAACGAAGCTGCACCTCACTGAGGAGGCCCAACAAGGCCGAAACATGTCTGGGGTTGCTTGTGTTTCCGTGCAGAGGGGACCTGGCCTAGCTGTTCGGGCTGGGCTGCTACCATTGGTGGCAGTACCAGACTGATTTGCATATGGCTGGACCCCTTTTGCAATGGCGCAGACGGGCTAAAAAACGGTGGTGTGGAAGGTTGCCCAGTGCAACGCCAGTGGTACAGATTCATTAGAAACCTTCCACCCTTCACTTTTGTGGTCACTTGTTTTATATCGGCCTGGTATACGTCATAATCAGTCATTTGTTTTATATCAGTTCAGGGAGTCAGGATCCAAACAAAGGTTATCACAGAGTGCTCCGGGGTCACAATATAATAGTGAGCTCACCGGGTTTGGCATGCGCGTCCGTGTACCTCACTGCTTCCAGCTAGTCTGCTTCAGTTCTCCTGCGCAGCTCATCACTCTCTCCTGCACGGCCTCCTGCATCTTGCGTCTGCTACTTTGAGAGCCCCCATGGTTCCCTGAGCGATATGGTGCTCTCCTGCCACCGTTGAACGCTTCATAATGGGGAAAACTAGAAAGTTAGAAAATGGTGCGCTTTCTGCTGTGCATACTCTGCAGCTGAAATCTCGAGCCCAATCTACCCTCTCAGGACCGGCATCAATTTCTCCTGGCGTCCTGGCTCTTCCACAATTTCTTCCTCTGCTGCTTTATGGAGATTCCAAAAATCCTCCACCCTCTACTACCACTGCTCTCCTGCTGCTGCTTCGGCTGCCTCGCCTTCTTCCACCTTGGATTCATGGCCTGCACCTGAGGGGGCCTTTTATGCCTCTCAGCCATCCTCAGATGTGGGTCATTAACCTTAATGGGCTGCAATCTGCAATGTTGTGCCTCTGCAGCCCTCTTCTTTGTCCCAGTACTCTGGGAATTCTATGACTTGAAGTCCCCAACACACAAGTCACTCCTTTCAACATCTTCTATTTTACAATATGCTATTAGGAGATTGCGGTCTCGAGGAAAATTGCCTAAGGGGGTCTCCCATTCCTCCTGACCTGTTGCCCCTCACATGGCATCCTCCCGGCTAACACCATCCCTAGGATCAGGATCAGAAAGTGTCTGCCATTCCCTGGAAACATGAGGGGGGTTCCAGGCCAGGTTTCTTGGGTGAATCACTTCTGATTTATCACAATACCGAAGTGGTTGGAGCTGCAGTGGGAGTGCAAACACTAGTGGAAGGTAACGCAGGAAGAGAAGGTGTGCTGGTTTGCAGGGTATGTGCAGCAGGAACAGAGTCGTGGGGAGAGAAGCCCAGCTGTGTGGAGGACATGCTCCTGACCCACGTGAGTTCCCTGGAGGTGCTGGAAGACGCAGAGACCCAACAGAGCTGGCGAGGCTCTAGAGAAGGGCCGTGCAAGTGGTGGCAGGAACAGAAGAGCTGTCAATCAGATTACAGATTGCTGAGGATCTGCCGCAGCAGCATGGAGCAACATGTAAATGTCAAACTAAGTCATTTAGTTGGCCTGCAAGAGTAGGTAACCCTGTGGCGCTCTAAGTGGATTGTTTGCTAAAATCAGACTATTTTGAATACCGAGCAAGTAGAACAAGATGACAAAAAAGGCACAATTCTCCATTTATGAAACGTCAACTTGGGGAAACCTGTAACCCACATTTCCAACAGCCAAGAGGCTATCCAGAAGAATTAAAACGGCAAAAGGGGTGCATTTCTCCATATGTGAAACATCAACTTGGGGAAACCTGTAACCCACATTGCTAACAGCCAAGAGGCTATCCACAACAAGTAAGAGGGCTAAAAGGGCGCAATTGTCACAAGGTGCTTTTGAAACCCCAATTGATACCATAATTCTTGCGCTAATAGGTTCCACATCGGCACAACATGGAAGGGCCTGTTGACAGGTGCAGAAAATAACAAGGATGAACACGATGATGGGCATCAACATCTTCATGATTGCTCCAAGCCACGACGGGGCCCAACTGAATGCCAAAGTAAACCAATTACTGTCCTGTACCCCTCCCTCTTCTTCATGCGTACACCCACGCAATGGACAGCTGCGATGATGTGGGATAATGATTCATTCTCTGCATCCTCTGGAGGCACAAATGTGCATCAGGAATCACCAAATGTTTTGCAAACTCCTCCTTCCATTGCTGTTAGCATGTCCAACACATCGGTTTTGCATCGTCATAAGTCTCAATGCACACAACTCAACCTTTATCACATTGAACAAGTTCTCTGTATCGTTTGCAAGCTCGACCAGCTCCCATCTCACGATCTGAAACCATTTGGCATTTGCTGTAGCCGCACTCCCGCCAAAAGTAAAGATGCAAAAAAAGGATTCTGCTGAGCTGAAGAGCCGGTATTCTTCTGGTATTTCAGCAAGCAATGCAGAAGATTCTTTGGATATGTAATTCGATCTTTTCGTCCTCTTTATTTGTTAGAACTGTCTTTTCCCTGGTAGGATGTGGAGCTCTTGTGTGGGCAACCAATCCCTATTTTCATTTTCGAATGTTGGGAGACTAGTTGGCACCTCGGCAGGCATTTCTACCCCTTCAGGTGTTCTTTTGGGATTACTAATAGCGCTGAGTGCAATGTGGCCAGCGAACAGCAGCTCCTCCATGATGGTGGGAGGTGCAAGTAGCTTGTTGGCCACAGACCCAGCAGTAATCCATCATCGCTGCTGTTCTCTTCTTCATGTCTGTGATCAGGAGAGTCTTATTGCAACGTTCGTTCAAGCCGACAAAGACTGTGCCCTTGGTGCGGTAACAGAGTCTATATTCTTCTTCCTTGTGCACTCGCACAGGCTTTTCCATTAGTGCAATCCACGTCAGATTTGTGATATGCTCTGCCCAGATTTGTGCACAGAAATTGTCCACCCATGCTATCCTTTCCTTGCTGTACGTTACCAGTCCGTCTGCCAAGTAAGGTAGCGTGGTGTCCTGCCTGTTGTTATTGACATGTTAACGCCTGTTCACCATCAGGTATGGTAGCTCCGCACACTTGATGTTTTTTGAATCGCTGCTGCACTGTACAAGATCTGGACCCACCATTTGCAATTGCACAATATGTGCCTGGAACATTCCTTTTATTCTCCATAGCACAAGATGAACTAGGCATTGTGCCTCTATAATTGGGACTGCTTGCGGTATTAATACCTTGGGAGCCCCTGACGTAGGCGGAATGAGTGAACACACATAACAGCTTCCATTCACAGTGTTTCTTCCCACACCACTCAGGTCGGAATACCATGAGTTTGTAAACTCAGGATGATGGATATCCTCAGACACATCCAACTTCAGCCCTTGATATGTATCATACTTTCTTTGTACTTCTCTTTTCATTATTCAATACACGCTCACAGGAATGGCAGCTTTAACAGTGCTATCTAAAGTAACATATTGTTTCGAATTGGTAGACAATCTCCTACTTGCTGAGAACAACCTTTTCACTGTTTCCCCCACTGTCATGTTGTACCTGTTATCATCATCACTAACACTTGTATCAGCACTATTGCTACTCCTATCTTCATTTCCATTATTATTAGTATTCACATTATTACTAATATATGTAACTCTGCTAATATTATTAACATTTATATGTACTGTCAAATTTGGATAATATACAATCCCATTGCCCCCTTTATAGGACCTCCCCCTATAACATCCTTCCCCCAATACAGTCCCAATAGTACCATCAATGTCACACAGAGACCTGCGATAATGGTCAACCCACAATAATAAAGCATCTACACCTCGGGTCCCTACTTAACAAATTATTTACATTAGTCATGTCCATCTTCTTCTCTCCTGAAATGAAAACACAGAAAGACAACGAAAAGTAGAGACGGTCAAGATGTACCTTTTACACAGTGAAAGAGAAAAAGAGAGGGAGAGAAAAAGAAAGAAAGTGCTCCTGAAAAACAAAAGATATGGAGCTAGCAGCTGAGCTTCGGCCCGCCAATGGAGTGTGCCATCGCACTCATCGTGGCTGGACAGGCCGGTATAGTAGGTGGGGTACAGGTATTGCTGCCCCTCCTTTTTAAGATAATTGGTGTGCCAACGTACTATCTGGAGGTGCCCAACGGACGTCGGGCAGGTGGACCCAATAGCGCAAGCCTTTTACTTTCACCTTCAGGGGAGTGCAAAACACCACCGCGTAGGGCCCGTGGAACCAAGGGTTGTTCCACCTGCACACGTAATTCCGAACATATTTGACAATTGACTTTTGAGGAGCCCATTGATCCTCTCCACAACGCTGTTGGCCTGTTGGTGGGTAAATTTAACACATCCAGTGCTTAATGCCAAGTAGTGCCGTGACATGCTGGAACAGTACATTGAAAAAATGTATGCCATTGTCCGACTTTAAAACCTCGCAAATACCTCACAGAGAGAAAACCTCACGTACCAAAAATCTAGCAGCACATTTGGCATCCGGATGTGTACACAGCCCTGCCACCACCCAACGTGAAAATGGGCAAACCACTACTATGAGGTACCTAAAGCCATTACAACACTCACCAAAGTCAGCGTAATCTATGTGTCGTAATCTTGACCTGACACCCACGGATGCCGACACGTCAGGCGGTTTACATATTGGGGTGGGGGGCGGTAGCCTGTGGTGTTACTGGCGCTGAAGGGGTCCCTACCTGCCCTGTCATGGTGGGTATATAAGTTGCATTAGTGTATCCTTTTGCGGGACATACTCCTACACGCTCTGCTGGTGCCCCGCCCTCTCCTTCTCCCTTCCTGCACTTTCCATCTTCCTGTCTCTGTGCCCCTACTCCGTTCCCTTGGTCCTCTGTGTCTTCAAACATGCGCCAGAGGTTGAAGATTTCTTTTCTCTTCTGTAGCTGCTTCCCCTTATACTTAGCTAATAAAAATGTGGACCTGTGTTCCCAGGCGCTCTTATTGTGTGAGCCCTACTCTGGCCAAGGGCAGGGCATTCCCCCTTACCCACCTCCTGTCTCTGCGATCCACTGCCTATGGTATTTCTCCACCATGTCACAATACAGTGGCAGGACCATGTATATGTACTCTATTGGTGTTCCTCTCCCCATGCTAGTGATGTCTATCTCTTACTGACCCCACAAGGTCCTGCTAACATGGCGCACACGCTGCCAGTTGCTTGTGACAAAAAAGAAAATCAATCCCCACTTTTTTCTGTCCCCCTTCCTTGCACACACTCCACAAAACCATCCAATGCCACAAGACTCTGCGATGCACACAAATACCGCCCCTCCTAGGGCCTGTTCTTTATCCAATAGAACACAAATACATTACACAAAAATAACAAGCTAAAATAACCACTACTTATTCCAGGGCTATTATGAGACCAGAACTTTTATTTCTGCATTCCTCCTTTAAGTAATATACTTTATTGTGGTACCACCTTCCCTCCCCTTCCGAGGAGGGTGCTTCCTGCCTTACCTTTGTCTTACCTTATAATGCCTTACCGAAATAATCTCTTCACAGTACAAACACCAACAAGAAATAACACAAACCTCACCCAAGACACATCAACAACTTTGCTGTCCACATGCTCACACCTCTCACACTTCCCCATGTATCTGTCCCCTACTTGTTATTGCTTGTGTCTACTCACATGTGCGTTCTCACCTAAACTCCTATGTCACGGGGATCCAACACCGGCCCGCACTCTACTCGGAGCTGCACCCTGCTTCAAAGAGCACTTCTCTTAAAATGGCTCCTATTAAACCACTTGTAACATGTTTTTTTGGGACTGGTTGCTGTAAGTGGGTGTGGCTCCTTCTGGAGAAGTGGCCTGGAAGCCTCTGCAAATACGGGGGGCTCTGGGATCACGTCTGGGTCACCAATTAAAGGCACGCCCCTGAACCCTCACATCTCTGAGAATACAACCCGCTAAGGAAGAAAGGCCCAAGTCGATCTTATAAGGATAACAAGTTTTAATATCACATGCAGATGAGAGCAACAGCAAAGAACTTTGCTGCTAAGAACGTTATGCCAAAAAGTAGTACAAGCAGAATCGTGTCATAGATGATACAATACATACAGTAAAAACCCACGCGGCTGGTTGGTGGGCGCCTATACATGATCTGCCTGCTCCATAAGAGATGCCAGGTAATTGGTTCCAGCCCAGTCCGTCCATCTTCCATCACGTTGGTGCTGCCGCGATCACCTTCTTCTCACATCGAAGGTCAAAGAACAAATTAACTACACTCCTGACATAACGCCACTTTATCACTATACTGTGCACCTGGCAGGCCTTAAGACTGGCACAAAGGAGGTTCTGGGACACTCTAACCTTCCCACACACATTTCACTCACTCCCTTCCGCACCATCCGGCTCCAAGGTCTCCACCCTCGTTTTGAACTAGAAGTTATCCCTCCCAGCACCTCGTAATACAAATCACATGATTGTCACTCAATGATGTACCCTGTCCGTCCTCTTTGAACATTTCAGGACATGTTACTTTGGGGTTGGTGGTCAAAGGGCACATGGTGCCATGGAATTCAGGCATCTTAAGGTTTAGTCAGTTATATGGGCTATAACTCGTGGTCGCTTGGGGATAGGCCAGGTCATGCTTTGGTCTGTGATCACAGCCTTTTATGGCACATTCCGCTTGAGTCAAAAACACATCTTTGCAACACTGTTAGAACAATGAATAGGCTTTCTGGTGTTTGGGGGTGTGGGCTGTTCTCATGGGAGCTCGGGCATGGATGGAGATTTCTCACGTCTCATAATTTGGGCCTAGTGCATGCAATGCCGTATTCCCCCCGCAGGTCTTCCCTTCTACCTATGATTACTAATATCTACGTAAAATAGCAATGCTGCTTGCGCCTGGCGCTACACTTTGTGGTTTGATTATATTTCATTATATTGCAGTGGGGTCCTTTGTATTGGGAGGTGGTCCTTTCACCGTCCACCCTGCCCCGGCCCATCATAGTGCTTTGAATGCATCTTGCCTCACTCTAAAGTGCTTAGGGGGGTTGGACGGGGCTGCCCCCTTCCCAACAAAGATCAGAGACCTGTTGGATACTAGGTCATCTTTCTTTAGTTTTAGTGTGCTAGTTAGCAATATTCTCGTTAGGATAGGGAAAGAAAGGTGTTTACCTCACCCCTTTTTATTTTAATAAATGTCAAACACTTAGAAAACTACACTTTTGTGTCTGTCTTGCATTTGTGACCCCTCACAGTATCTTGGCGGAATTACCGCCAGGATACCGGCAAAGTATGAGGACAAAAGAAGCAAGAAAGGAAAACAGAAACAGGAGGTACACGTCAACCCAACAGGATTGAAACCACCCACCAGAATTCACCCCACCTAGGAACCCCGTGGGGACACCACCAAATGGTTTAAGGATACAGACCAAGAAAACGGCAAACGTGTAATGCATCTCATGTTACCTCTCCACCTACGACTCCAACTCAATGGACAGCAGACATCTGGCAAATAACCAACAAGCAAGAACCCAAACCAAGCACACCAAAACACAGCAACCTGGAAAACACCTTTTGAAAAAACCTCAATAAGAATTAGGGAGAAAACTCAAGTCCATACCCATTAACATCCTACTTTACCAAAGACCGGAACAAAGCGTCCATACACAAACAACCAATCCACTGGCATAAACCAAAACTAAGCAACCCTGCCATCAGCCTAATTGGACTACTCAACGAGGAGACGGAACACCCAAAAACAATCTCAACAAACAGCTCCTTCCAGGAGAAGATCCCTAGAAATGGAAACCCCACAAACACCACACCGGCTGGGACTCATGAAAGAATAGGCAATAACCCACAAGGGAAAATAGACAAACTGCACTGCAGCCTACTCAACGTACGATCTATGGCTAAACGTGAAATAGAAATGTATGACCTCCTAAGCAGGGAGGCACAGCCCCACCGTTACCAATGGTATGGAGTGATCACTAACTGATACCATTCTCTGTCAAACTTCAAACCTGCATACTGCCCGGAAACAGTATGTTACACACCACAAGGAAAAGAAACTGGAGGAATCTTGACTTCGAATCCTTAACTGATCTGCTGGAATCGACTCAACTGAACACTGTCAGGCTGAACAGAATGGCTCCGGATTCAGTGGAAACAATGCTCAACACCTGGATCACAGAGGCCCTAGACCAACTAGCACCAGCAAAACATTTCAAAGGCAGAGCAAAGAAGATGTCAGCAAGGTGGTTCACTGAAGAGCTGAGAGTTCTCAAGAAAACAATAAACCACTGGAAAAAATATGGAGAAACCATTACAACCAGCTGGACAAATTAAAATACCAAAGACAACTCAGAATATACAAATCGGCAGTCCTGAAAGCAAAAAAATGTACAACGCCACAAGGATCCAATTGGCAACAAAGTCACAAACAGCACTCTTCAGAATCATCAAAGAGATCAAAAACCCTACATCCTGCAACATAAGTGTCATCCCATTACAAGCACTATGTGACAACATCCCCAACTACCTAAGAACAAAAATAGAAACAAACCAACACACCATTGAAGCAAGCCGCACTATAGATACAATTACAACCACAGAACCACCGTCAACAGGCGATCCACCATCCACAGCAAGAATCAATCAATATGAATCACTAGAAGAAGACGTTTTCTCCACACTAATAAAGGACACCAACCTGGCCGGATCCCCAAGCGGCCCTTGCCCGCAGGCCTCTCAGGCATCTAGAAAGAAATCCTCAACCACAGCACCCCAGCATCTTACTTTCGACTTGATCAACCTATCCCTAAACACAGGAATAGTACCAAAATCTTTCAAATCGGCTTACATCAAGCCACTCATAAAAAACTAAACGGAAAGTACAGAAGACTACAGTAACTACAGACCTATGTCTAACCTACACTAGCCGGTGAAATACTGGAGAACCATGCATACAAAACTCTACTTAACTACTTAGAAACAAATGGAATACTTGACCACTTGCAAGTCGGCTTCAGACACATGAGAGGAGCGGAATTGGCACTCCTATCCATATGCGACGACTTAAAAATAAACGCAGACAATAGCACACAATCTTCCCTCATACTACTGGACATATCAGCTGTGTGCAACACAGACACACACTAATGGAAAAACTGGAAGGATGCCTTATAAAAGACTGCCTTAAAACGGCTGAAATCCTTCCTCACAAATCGAACCGAAAGAACCCTCCTACAACCTTTTACCTCTAACACTAAAAACATCTCCTTTGACGTTCCACAAGGCTCCAGCTTCTCCTCTTCAACATCTACATGGCCCGATAGATGAAAATAATTTGAAACCATGGACTGACCAAATACAACTATGCAGATGGCACACAACTCACTGTCAATATAGCCAAGACCAAAGCAACACCCTCAACATTCGCCTCACTGACATATACTGCTGGATGACAATGAACAGCCTTAAATTAAACCCGACCAAAAAAGAAATACCTCCAGAGGTCAACTCAACTGACTCACAATTGAACTGGTCACCTGGCATGGGAACCCAACCATCGAAAGTGGAAAGAACCTGGGAATACTCGTGGACAAGACTCTCAGTGGAACCACAAGTCAACGGTATTGCAAAGAAGTGCTTCTACCTTCTCCGACTACTTAGAGGGATGCAACACGGCCTCTCATTCCCACACAGAACCATTGCAATCATCAGCCTAGTAGTACCAAGAATCGACTATACAAACAGCCTCTACCTGGGAATGGCAAAACGGCTCACCAAAAAACTCCAACGCATCCAAAACACTGCAGCAAGGATACTCCTGAGACTAAACAGAAGAGACCACATCACAACAGCCCTGAGAAGCCTGCACTGGCTCCCAGTAAAAACACACATTAACTTCAAAGCCCTTTGCATCACCCACAAATCACTGCATGGACAAGGAGGTGAATTCCTCCAGGCCATGATCAATTGCTACCAACCAGGAAGAGACTTAAGATCAAGCGATGACATCCAAACTCAAACGAAACAATACAAAAAAAAGGAAATTCGGAGGAACTGCATTCTCACGTCTAATTGCTAATCTATGGAACACAATACAGAGGGAAATTAGAACAGAACACCACCTCACCTTCAGAAAACGATTGAAAACATCGCTATTCAACTCCCAATGACAAGCACAAAATGGACACTGCCAGCGAGGCTAATGGGGACCAAAGGAAAGCCACCAATTACTAACCCCCAGCATACCCCACGTTTATCTCACACAATCTTTGGATCAGTCTGATTCCCACTGAAACACACAACACACTTCCATGAGAAAAGTAACTGCTACAAGCAAACACCAAATCACTGGACGCTGCCCATCTGGACCCAATAGCCCCAGTGGGTTACCAGACATTTCGTTGAAAAAAAAATGGTCGACATGACATTTGGTCGAAACCATTTGGTCGAAAACCAAATGGTCGAATTTTTTTTTATTTTTTATTTTCACTTCTTTTTTTTGGTGTGGGGGTCCCCCCCAACCTCCTTTTTTTCTAAAAAAACCTTTTTTCCCTAAAATAAAACCTAAAAAATATATATATAAATAAAAAAAAAATTCGACCATTTGGTTTTCGACCAAATTCCGTCGACCAAATGTCTTTCGACGAAATGTCTTTCCACGAAATGTCCGGACACCCCCCAGTGCGCACAATCCAAACACAGCTACAAACCAGACCCGCACAAGATGCCAGTAACTGCTGGTTCTACAAGCACCGACAAAAAAGCATGGCCTCTATCCTACTCTCTCTTCCCTCACTAACCTTCCCAACCAACTCTCCTACAGAACCATGTGAGCGCCTGGATACTATGCCAATTGTAATGGTGTGCAGTACAAGACAACTTAACATAACATGAAGGTTATGTTAAATCACGTGGTGCACCTTTAATCAATAGGATAGTTTTGAATCTTGTAAAATTATTACAACCTATGAGCGTAATAGTGTGATTTTACAGAAACCCTTATTGATTTGCCATGTTTGTATTTTACCATATGTCCCTTGAGGAAGGGCGTTCATCCCGAAACATGTTGTGGATAAATGAATGCCATTATAAAGTCTCACTGTTGTGCTGGATTAATAGATGTTGTCTATCAACAATTAGACACATTTTAGAGCGTGTGGAATAAGTGATTTATTTCCTGCCCACTTCGAAGAGTGCACCAGTGGAACAGCATAGTTATGCCCCACCTGTTTGAATTTTTCTTGCTGCCAGTAAAGGTTCTGTCTGCCAACTACTCAACTACACAGTAGCATATGGGATGACCAGAAATGTTTATTACCCACACACCTTCTTGTGACATCAACAAACACCATTCTGGACCATAACACGTGAAATGTCACACATTTGGTATGCTAAACCCGTGCAATAATAGCCTTCAAGTTTCATGGCAGGATTCGGGAGACACATATGTCTCACAAATATTTCACTTGAATTTCTTTGCGGCCAATGTACATCTGTTTCTAGCTCAATTGCTTTAGAGTTTACCCAGAAACTACCAGAAACATTCAGACATTCCTGCCCCCGACTCACAGCCCACTCACTTTACCCTGGCCAATCATGTGCAGTCTGTGTTGGATTAATTCCCCCATAGAGGAGACAATGGAGTGCACGAGCTAATGTAATGACTGTCATACGACATATATTTAAAATACCACTGCATGTATATTGATTTCTAATTTAATCATAGAAACCATAAATAGAAGGTGCCCACAACCTTTTGTCTTATCATTTCTCACGGTCTGTACAAGCATGTACGTTTGCATTGATCTCATTTTAATCCCTAAAATTACTATTGTGTCACACCATAGATCAGTGGGAATCGAGAGAAGAAAGCGCAGGGCTATATGGTCAGTTAAAACATTATTTGAAATATCTGACAGCAAAGAGGAAAAACAATGATATCCTTGAATACAACTATTTGTAGATTGTTACAGTTTGTATTAGAAACTGACAGATGCACTGCATAGGCTGAAATCAATCAAAGTAAAAAATATGAAAGTATTAGATTGTGATGTGTTGGTTGTTTTGGTCAACGTAGGTAGACACTTATACATTACCCAATGCAATAAGAAGGAGGGTATCCTCTACTTTTGGAAAACCACCTGCACCAAGTATGGGGAGGGCATCAATCATGGATTTAAGAGGGCTGGGGCTGAGCCCTGGCATTCTTCAGAAACCGACCCTGATCCAGGGTGCTGGGTGGAGCTCCCTCAGTCCCCCACAAGAAAGGACCTAGTGTTAGATCAAGAGCCTGTCAGTGCTGTGGGGAATCCAGGGGTTAGTCACCTCTCCCCAAGGGGGACCCACCTATCCGGGACTAGGGAGGTGAGCTGGCTATGCTTAACGCCTCTTATGGGACAGGGAAAGCAGGATCCCTCAGAAGGTGACTCCTTCTTAGGGGACAGGGGAACCCCAGAGAAACATTAAAGTCAACATCCCTTTCCCCCAGAGACTAACACCTTCATTGGGTATGCAAGAACTAAGGTGTGTGACAACCCTTTAACAATGGCTGGCTATTATAATAATCCTATACATCTTTTTGACATTGCAGGCCTCGCTTCTGACCCAAACTTCATTTCATTTCATCCTCTTCAGGAAGAAAAGCAGAACAGCAGAAAAAACAACTTCCTGAAGGTACGTCAGGTGAAGAACCAATCAGGAAGGTGTACCTGTGCGGATGTAGGTGATTTGACCGAATCCATGTTTTCGATAGAGTGAAGTGAAGTGTTTTTTTTATTGTGGGGGGAGATCCCTGCACAGCCACCCCTTCCTCCCCCTACCTGTATTGATATATCTTATCCCACCCCACATATATTTTATTAAAAACTTTTTTTTCCAGTAAATAAATGAAAAAACGATTCGTCACTTCTTCCTCAAAAACATTGGATTCAGTCACTTCTACGGTAGTGTATCTTCACACTGATTACACTGCAGCGTACAGCAGGAAGAGATACATTCAGCCAGATAGAACACCAGATGTGGCATTGTACCCAGAGGTCCGCACCAGGAGAGTGCAAGGCCGTGCAGCAGGCGAGGAACTGGAGCTGTGGGCTATCGCAGCTCAAGCGAGAACAAAGTATCTCAGCAGGCCGAGGGAGAGCCTGCAAGAGGAACCACCCGCAAGCTCTTGCTCAGAGCGAGCGGAAACAAGAATGAGATGTCTGCCTCTGCGGAGTCCACTTTAAGAGTCGCAGCAAGATGAGGGGCAGTCGGCCTACAGAGAGCATCGCTCCTCAAATACAGGTGCACAGTAGCTTCAGAGGATTGGGAGGTGGGCGGCAAGGTCAGAGAAAGAGGTCCCAGAGTGGGGGGAGAGACGGGGAGAAGCCCTAGAGTTGAGAGGGAAACCAAGGAAAGCCCAGGGGTTAGGGGGGACAGAGAAGCCCTGGAGTGGGGACAAGAGGAAAGGCTGATGGGGGTGAAAGATCTAAGGATCCCAGAGTGGGGAGAGATGCTGAGACAAGCACCGGTGTAGGGAGAGCACAAAGGGACCCCAGAGCAGAGAGAGAGAGCCTGAGGCAAACCAAGGTGTGGGGAGAGAACCAAGGACCCCCCCTCACAGTGGGGTAAGAGATTGAGGACTGTGACCATAGGCAATGTCCTATGGTAAAGAGGCACAGGTGGGTGGTCAGAAGGCAGTACCAAGCCTTTTTCCATGGTCAAGTCCCAAAAGTATGTTCTGTTTCTTTTTCATTTGCAGACTAGGGGGAGAAAGTAGGTTAGAACAGGATTTCTGGACAAGGGAAGAAATGTTTGTTTAACCATCTTGACGAGAACCACTTTTTAATTTATAGGGGATAGGCTTAGTTTCACAGTCAGTGAAAGCTTATGTCTTTTGAAACAGAGAGACAACCTTTTTTTAAAATTATGCATTCTTGTCTGTCTCCTGATTCTGTCCTATCACAATGCACATGGATGGCTTGGAGTTGGAATGGAGCAATGAATATGCTGTGAAAGTGTTGCTCGCAGGGAAACAGCATGCCGGCTAAATCTGGACAGCCAGCACCAGACTCCCAAAAGCCAGCTCTCACAAATGGGTATATATGGCTTGTAATTTGCGGTCACTTTACTGGTGGGGTGTTTTAAATGAAATAAGCAGAAACGGTTGTGGGCATTATGTGCTCACAAGCGTTCCAAGCTTGAATCAATGTCCCAAATATGTCTTATACAATGTGTGTTCATTCTTATGATCCCAAAATGCCCTTTGATTTTTATGCAAAGTAGCAAGTAGTTAAATGTGGTGCTATTTCTCCTCTTTCTCATGGTTGCTTCTGGGCGATTTCACGGTTGCTGAAGATGCATGGGACCTCCTGGTACCCTCCCCCTTCCCTAAGGTAGCTGTGTGGTGCATAGACTATAATGGAGATGCTTCTCCGTGCAAACTCCAATGGGTGATTTCTCTGTTTATCACAGAGAGTGCATAACATGAACCCCACCTTGAACCTCCTATTCTCCATGCATACTCACTGCCCCACACCTAAGAGCTGAACACAAGATAAAACATGTCAGGGGCACGGTAACACTTTGAGGTCTGTCTTTGGCCAGTAAAAGTGCATTCAAAGTGGCACAGTCTTTAGTTTAAGAGGACTGTGCCTCCCTGGGGAATATGGGCATACTATTAACCCTTTGTTGACAGGAGTTAATAGCTGCAGATTATTACTGGAGGGGTAGAAAGCAGAGGAGCTCCTAAATGAGTACTTTTGAAAATCAATTAGGCATTCTGGGCCTGGAGCCTTTACTTACAGAGCGAAGGTGATTTACTCACTGAGTGAATTGCCTATACGTTCAGTGTGAAAGGGATTAATTTACAGACAGCAGTTTATTTAGAAACGGAACCATATGGAGTTGTATTTATAGTATTCAGACATGGCCACTAGAGGCGATGCTGAGTGGGACAAAATACATGTTTGCAGGGTTTCACCTGCCCCCATTTAGGCCATGCCAGGGCACTTTGGCCCCGCCCTGTTCCAGAGCCCCAACCCCACTGCCCTCCATTTCGTTTCCCACAAAGCACTGGAAATCCAAGGCAAAGTTCCTATAAAACATAGGCAATTATCACAGATTACAGAGGCAGCCACCTGTGAGAGAGCACGTGAATTAACTAGAATTCCATGTAAATATTAATAATACAAGTGGGGAACTTACAATTTTCCGTTTAAAGTGGATCCATTCACCCAAGTCCAACGTCTTCCTGGTTCAGAGATGAAAAGGCCAATCCAAGCATAGTTCATGGTGTGGGAGCTTATGAAATCCTGCACACAATTAAAACAAGAGGACCTAACTATTCCAATATTTTATAACACACACAATGGTGGTTTCCAGATGTAAAAGTACTGAATGCATGCTCTCCCACTGACCCTTGCATGCTCTCCCACTGACCCTTGTATGCTCTCCCACTGACCATTGCAGTTAATCCTGCAATATATTATGTATTACTTAAGCCTTATAAATCGAGCCGGTGGTCATTATCGTGGGATAATTACCTATCCCCGACTAATTGCCTGAAAGCTGGAGGTCACAAATTTGGGAACCGACATTATCCCAAGCAATAATTACCCCTCCCAAGGTTTATCAGGCCATTGGCATGCTGAGGGAAAATACATTGGTTCAAAGTTACATTTGTAGCTAAAACAACGGCATTCACAAGCAAGCACTCCATAGTTCCCTGAAAAGAAAAATGATTTCCGCTACGCAGACTATCTGGAAAAAGGGCTGCTTTTTGGTTTAGGAGCCCTGCAGGTGGAGATCAGGGAGCAGACGGGCGGGTCAGGTGTGGAGAGAATCTTGGTGTGGTAGGTCACTGAAGTGCTTCGGGCATGGCAGAAAGCAGGTCTTCTGCAGTTTTTAAAGTGGGCCAAATAATATTGGGCTCAGTTTCTTCATTTGTTTATGTAAAGCACTGATGAGATGTTGTCACTGTGAATCGCAGTGGCAATTTTCCCAGGCGTGTTTGGAATGTTAGCAACTGGTCGAATTCGGTAGTTACAGACTTCATACTGAACATCCTGATTAACATTCCAAACAACTGGTCGAATTCGGTAGTTATAGACTTCATACTAAACATCCTGATTAACATTCCAAACAACTGGTCGAATTCGGTAGTTATAGACTTCATACTAAACATCCTGATTAACATTCCAAACAGCTGGTCGAATTCGGTAGTTATAGACTTCATACTAAACATCCTGATTCGAGGTGGCAGGGCGGTAATTGAAACCATTTGCCAGTTTACAATAATTCATGTAACACAAACGCAACTGCCATGTTGCTGTTGATTAAAACTGACAGTAGAACATTGCTAGTATCCATATTGTGATGCTGAAGGGTGCCTGAAGTGTTATCTCACATCAGGTTTACTTTGGCAACACAGCCCTAGCCCAGTGTGAGATATCAAACCCCTCACACCCTTTTGTGCATCTATCCTTTTATGCAACTTGACCAGACACAAGAGATGGAGAATTGAGAAGTTAAGCTAAGCAGTGTTCATACCACTCACTGGCCTGGAAACCATTTGTGGCTATTCATTTGATGTGATGGGCACATAGCAGCGTTAGTAGCTGAAACTAAGAAGGAACCAAATGCATTGGAAAGGATCATATTTGGCTTGGGTGAGCAACCTGAGAAGGTATACCCCCAGTATGCGGGGAACCACCAATCCAGAGAATAAGTGTGTATGTTCCATCCATCCTGTGGCACTAATTTGAGAGCACCAAATACAACGAACCAACCCTCACCAAAGCATTGCAGTGTAATGTGTGTCACAGCAGCACACTACACAATGGCTCGTACTGGAGCAAGCACGCGTACCATGCTCAATCTCGATTTCTAACTACATCCGGTCCATCTATGACTTTATTTGTTTGCAGAGAATGACTTGGTAAACTGATGTGAGGGAGGACTACTTGCTTGTATTACTGGCATGCACTGATTTGTGTCCTGTGGTTTGTGGCCCCTACTGGAATATAAAAATCCCCTCCACTGTTTCTGCACTTCCCCTTTTATTAATCCAACACATATTAATCTGATCATGCAACATTTGTTGAAAATATTTTTCCTTTTATCCTTTAAAATGACAAGTACTCCACATTCCATCTCTTTCATCCATACTTACGGGACCTTTTGTTTCTTTATCTGCCCCGACCTGGGCCTCGCCCTTCAGTCCTTTTCCCTGCGCGGTCGGCATTGGACTTGCTGTAGCACCTGCAGTCCCTTTTTCCCCTGCGTTTTTCTTGTCCTGTCAGAATTCACTTCCCGGTTCCCATGGTCGGCCTTTCCCTTCTGTCTATTCCGGAGCATGAAGGATTTGAGATGTGCGTTTCCTGCAGTCATCAGCAAGCGGCAGAAGATCCCCACGATCTTTGCCTCAAGCGTCTCGGGCCAAATCATTGGTGGAGTTTGTTTTTTATTGCGACTCCTTCTTGTTTGAGGAAAGACTACAGAGGTTGGAGTAAGTCTTCCGTTGCATTTCTCCAGACCACCTGTGAGACTTTATTAAGAAGAAGCATCAGCGTCTGGTAACTACTCTTCTTTTTAGGACACACCGGCCAAGTGATTTCTTTCAGGGGGTGTCTGGAGCAGGGGGACAGTCGTGTAGACCGTAGCCTTTACAGGACTTGTCCCAATGTACCCACAAGGGGTCTAAACTAGAGACCAGAGGTTCCTCAGAGGTTCCCCATAAATGGGCTAAAGGCACCAGGGGCAACCCCTGATGTTCCCCTATTAGAAGGCTAATAATGTACCGGCAAAGCCGAGGATCCTCTATCTGGGCTAAGTCTACCGGACAAACCTCTGAGTAGCACCAAAAAGGGGCAAAGAAAGTTACCTGTCATACAAAGGATCCCTCACGGGCTAAAAGGTTCAACCAAAGACCGAAAAAAACAGCATTGCTGAGTATCCCATCTAAGGAGCTAAAGTCATTTCTTCAGTAAAGGATTACACAAGTGCCTCGATTCCTGAAAAACTATAATCAAATCCCTCCAAACAAACAGTGAAATCATCAGAATCCTCTAGTCATGGCAACTTGTGTCTATTGACTCAAAGCGACAAAACCTGTTTAGTAGACTGGTCCCTATTTCTCAACCAAAACCTCGGAAGAAGCTTTTTGCACTAAATTTCAAATATTGCTGAATTTGGAGCTGTGAAAAATTATTTTGAAGATCTCTTCAGGGAGCTTATGTTGCAACATCAGAATGTTCCTAAGCCCTCTGAGATCCCTCCGCCTCTGCCTCCTGTAACTCCGGAGGAGCGTCCACCAAAACCTAAAGAGCCTGATCCACAGACAGCAGATCCAACAGATCATGGCTGCAGAGAAGGATAAAACAACACAAAAGAAGATAATGAGCCTTCTTTAATTTGTGCTTTCAGCCACCATGTTCTAGCCCTTATGACTTGTTTAGATATTCCTAGACTCGAATCTCCTCCAACTGAGGTGGGGGTTACAGCAGGTGCTTTATCCCTAAAGGCATCACAACGTTCAGGGCTCACATTACAAAAAGCTGTCCCTTCAGCATAAATAAAAACTGCATGAGAAGCCAAATTCTGGATCACATATCAACCCCAAGATTGACTCTAAGTAAAGATTGCTTGCCTCTCAAGATGTACCATTAATGACATGTCATCAACTTTCCTATAAGATAGTACAAGGCATTTTCTTTCCCCTCCTCAGCAAGGAGGGTACGATCGTAGAAGGAATGGGAAAGAAGGTATTTTCTAAATTATCTCTTAAATTAAGACAAGCAAACACTGAGGCTATTTAGTTGCAGTTAATTTAAAGCCCTGGAAGGAATTGTCTGAGTTTGAGCAGCATATTCAAAGAGACAAGCTCAAGCACTTTAGAAATGGTCTAACGGACGCTAGAATATTGGCTCAAGATTTATTGGAATTCTCAGCCCACCAGGGGGAAACCTCAGCCAGTGGTCTAGCTTTTGGAGTGCTCCCCTGTCCCAAAGCATGACTAAGTGATACAAAGTTCACAAAGAACATACAAGATAACGTCCTAGATCTCTTCTTTCAAGGTAAGGATCTTTTCCATAATGCTACTGATGAGGAACTGACAAAAAACAAAACAAGCACTTTAACTGTGAAGTCTCAGTTCTGACTAAGCCCACTGTCCAGAAATCAAGTTCTCACAGAGGTCTGTGAAGGAGGTGACTCACACTAGGAAATTGGGGTAAGATTGGTTTATGATCGAGGGACTGCAGGAACCATCTGGAGCTGCATCACCTTGTCCCAACCTTCCTCGAAACTCTCTCCCGAGCCTTCCAGGTTCTGAGAATGGAAGGCTCGGGAGACATTACAACACATCTCCCCCTTCACAACAATAAACAGTTTAACACACTATCTATATAAAACAATGTTGATGAATCCAACCGTGAACAATATCATACTAAGTAGAAATATATAAAGATTAATGAAATGCACATCTTGAATTTTCCTTAACAAATGGAACATAAGAACACATTGTAAATTGCCTAAGGCACGTTTCCCCCCACCCCCTGGTACTCGCATACAAAATCCTGCATCCATTTTAGTTCTCGTCTCAATCTTTTAGATGAAAGATCAGCATCCCCACTCTCAGTGTCTCTTAATACGCCACTGCAACCATTCACATATTTAGCCAATCTGCCCATTGACCACACCTCCCCACCTTCCACAATCACTGCCCCATTCCTCACTGCAGAAATCCTCTTAGGACCAATGAATTTACTCTCTGTCTGAATCTGTGATTTTGTATAAGGATCCATTCTCCTACACTTTCTCTGGACACCACTTTACACTTTTTGATATAATCCATTATGCTTTTCCTGTCCATCACCACAGAGCTTGCTAAACCTAACCATCCCGTGCACAATCTGGTACCTGGTTCCCTCCCTTTAAGGACACAAACGGTGATATCCTAGTCACTGAATGAGGTGCAGTGAAGTAGTTCCACATCATGTGATCTAGAACTTCTTTCCATGGTAAACCTGAACAAAATGCCAACTGGATACCCCCTTTAATAAATCTGTTTGTCCTTTCTACCAAACCATTGGCCCTCAGAAGATATAAAGCTGTACGTGTGTGTTTTATGGCATAACTATTTAGAAATGTCTTCATAAACTCAGAGCAAATTTGAACACCATTATCTGAGACAATTTCTGAGGCAAACCCTCTCTCAAGAACATTTTCTCCAAGAATGCCACTAACTCCCTTGCTGTCACCTCTTTGACAGCACCCCATTCCACCCATTTAGTGTGGTAATCTACTAATCCAAACAAAAATGTTAGCCCTTTACCCAATGCCATAATTGGGCCCATTATGTCAATTGCCACTTTCTTCCAAGGTTAATCCGGAACCAAATTAGGAATAAGTGGTGCTTCACATACAATTTTGTTCTTGTCAGTCAAACAACACGGTCCACAATTTCTGACATAACTCTCTGCTACTTTGCCCATACCCGGCCACTAAAAACTATGTCTTAACTTTCTCTTGGTAGCACTCTCTCCTAGATGTCCCTGATGGGCTATCTCTACTAATTGATCTCTAACCCTCTCTGGAGGTACAATGCATAAACCTCTTCTAAGTCGTCCATCAATGACACTTAACTCATAATTGATTTCCCACCAAACCTCAAACATCTTCTCTAATACCTCTTTGCTTGGCCAACCTGATACTCTCGTCCAAATTCTCACATCTCTCCCACTCTATATGTTCCACACATCCTAAATTCACTTCTGCAACAATGTTTCCTTCCTTTTCTTTACTGTACACCTCATCCTCTCCCCTAACTACTGGCATCCTGGATAGATAATCTGCCACAACATTGCACTTTCCTGGTAAGTAACATACTTTGAAATCATAACCCTGTAGTCCTAGACACCATCGGCTAATCCTTGGTGAACCGGTTGCCCAGTTACCACACTAAACATCTGAGCCAATGGCTTGTGGTCCCACCTGACCATAAACTTCCTGCCCCACAAGAAAAACTTGAAATGACATATTGCCCAGTACATTGCCAAAGCCTCCCTTTCAATGACCGAGTAATTTTTCTCAGCCTCTTTCAGTGTTCTCGACGCAAATGCTATTACTCTTTCTTCTTTATTCTCGTTATACTATGTAAGTGTAGCTCCCAACCCCAAAATGCTTGCATCTACAGTTAAAACACATTTGTCTCCTGATGAATATTTTCCAATTGAAGGTGCTTTCACAATGTCCTCTTTTATTTTGCAAATTGCCTCCTCACAGTCCTTTGACCATACAAATGTAACTCCTTTCTTGAGCAAGGACCTTAAAGGCGTGGAAATAACCACAGTCTTTCGCAAATTTGTGGTAATATTCAGCTAAACCCAAAAATGACCTCAATTGATCCTTATCAACAAGATTTGGTGCTCTATCGATGGCCTCCACTAAACTCAGTTTTGGGCTGATGCCATTTCCTGACACAGTATGACCCAAATACTCCACACTATCCACCACAATCTTGCATTGTCTTCTTTGCACTGTTAAACCTGCATCCTTCAGTTTAGTCAGACCTACTTTTAACAGTTCCTCATGTCTTCCAGGTGACTCAGCATAAATCAAAATGTCATCTTGAAATATGATTGTTTGGCCCCCTTCTAGAACTTTCTCCATTACCCTTTGAAACACTGCCGCTGTTGAGGCTAATCCAAAAGGCATTCGACAATACTTAAATGTTCCTTCTGTTGTCACAAAGACTGTCAGATGTTGACAAACATCTGAGAGGGGCACCTGATGATATGCTGAAAATATATCTATAACTGAAAACTATTTTGCATTGCTCAGGGTCGATAATGCTTCCGGAATGACAGGTAGTGGATGAGGATCCACCCAAATGTTCTTATTTAGATCTCTTAGATACACACAAAGTCTAATGTTACCATTTGGTTTTGCCACAATTACTACCGGAGACAACCACTCTGAGCTTTCAAACTTTTCAATTATCCCTCTTTGGAGAAGCATCTCCAATTCTACCTTCAGTTTACTCCTCAGTTGTTGTGGGACTGTTCTAACTTTGTTTACTTTTGGCACAGCATTCTCCTTTAGTTTGATACATTGTTTGAAACCCTTCAATTTATCTAAATCTTCTGTGAAAACATCTGGAAATTCTTTTTCCCACTTGTCACCCACTTCTGCTATGGTAATTGGCATTGATGCATTAGCTTGAATACGAATACCTAGATTTCTCTGTTCATTCCAGCCCAACAGCGATGAACCTTCTTTAGTCACGTAGACATCCGCCACACAGCTTCTCCCTTTATACTTGATGGCTGCCGAGAATTTACCAAAGAGATCAATCTTTACATTCGCATAGGCATATGGTTCTATGTCATGTCTCGATAAATCCTCAATCTTTCCTTCTATGCATTCTTCATACGTCTCCTGAGACATTATTGTCCAAGGAGAGCAACTGTCCACTTTCATAGTCACCAACTTACCATTTATTATGAAAACATCAGTGGGTCCTCTTTCTCTTCCTGATAAGTCATTAACATCTAGAACATGTTTAGTTTGAGTCATTAACTGATTCATTGGGCTAGCTTCTTTCTCTGGTTGTCTTCCTCCTGTTTCAATTGGTCCAATTGAAGATGACTCACAACATACTCTTGCGAAATGTCCTCTCCTCTTGCATTTAATGCAGTTCACATTTCTGGCAGGACAGAATATGTTGGAAGACAGGTGTCGATTACTACCACATCTATAGCATTTCATTTCCTTATTTCTCATTTTTCATGCTCATTTGCTCCATCCCTCTAGCAATTTCTACTGCTTGTTCTAATGGCACGTCTTTTGATAACAGTTTTTCTTGCACTCTAGTACTGTTGTACAACGCACTTAATTGATCTCTTATCAGTGAGTTGGTCAAGACCACTCACCCTCCTCCTTCACTCCTGCCTCACCTGAAGAAGTCACCACAGTTGTCAACTCTGACGGTCTCCTCCAAACAGGTTAGTTGCCCCATGCTTTTCCAGAACCATCAAGGAAAACATTGCCTCTCTCGCCCTTGCTCTTGCTGATCTCTGCAACTACTTTCTTGCTACTGGTTCTTTTCCATCCTCCCTCAAGCACTCCATTGTGCGTCCCCTCCTTAAAAAACCCTCTGCAGACCCTTCCTGCCCAGCCAACTACCGCACCATTTCCATCACCCCCTTCTTTGGGAAACTGCTCGAGAAGCTGGCCTTCCCCCAACTCAACTCTCATACCGAACTTGTTGGCGGTCTACATGACCACCAGTCTGGATTCCGAGCATCCAGAGGCCACGGAAAATGCTCTTCTGAACACCTGTGAAGAACTGCTCACATCTCTTGACTCCAACTCCCCTGCTGTCCTCATCCTTCTTGATCTCTCTTCTGCCTTTGACACAGTGCACCATTCCATACTCATAAAAAGGCTCCATGACACCCTTGGCATCTTGGTGCGGGCACTGGACTGGCTTACCTCCTTCCTAACTGACCGTTCCTCCAAAACCATTCTGGGCTCTTTATCCTCCCTTACTTCCTCCTCCACCTGTGGCATCCCTCAAGGCTCCATTCTTTTGCCCTGGCTCTTTAACATATACCTTTCCCTGCAGGCATACCTCATTTCCTCCTTCTCCCTCACCTTCCAGTGCTAAGCTGACGATGCGCAACTTTTCTTCAAACTTCCCACCCTCCTTCATCCCTCACTGCCTCTCTGCATCCAGGCCTGGTGTGTTACCCTTGTGAGGTATTTTATAAAATCACTGAGGATCACACAGTCACAGTAACAAATAATTCACTAACCTGTTCCTGAGACTTGAATTTGAAGAGTTGAGAATTCTCCTAATCTCCCCTCACAGCCCCGATCAAGGTCAGGGAAGTGTGAGGCAACCAGGGAAACCCTCTTGGGGAAGAAAACCCAGAATGGATGATGTGTATGGAGAATATTTCCTGGAACGCCTTCCGTTTCGCCTCAAACCTTTCTCCGAAAATGGAAGTTCCGTCACTTCGGTCATGTAACTACAAAAGAAAGGAAAGAGGTTAAGCCTGAATCCCTAGAAACCAGACTGAAGCGTATTGGAACAGAGATTACCCTTTTAACTGCAAGTAGTATGAAGCAGTAGCCCACGGGCAGTAGTCCTGACGGTAGTCTTGTCGGGAGCTGTCTTAATATTAACAAATGAACTGATAGTATTAGTGGAAATGATAGAGAAAGAATAGAAAGTGGAGCTGTGAATTCAGATGTGAGAGTGCCTACCAATCATTAGGAAACAATCCGCCTTTAAAGCTTGACAGAAAGAAAGGATCTGTTGTTCTGCTGCAAGGAGTTATGGGAATGGTAGTTCCTGTATGCGCCTCAAGGAAGCTTATGTGATATCGGAGGAAAACGATTAGAATCCTTGATACAATGCTGCCATGGGGAACAAAAGGGAAATGAAACTAGCAACGTACCACGAGGTGAAAGGTTGTGTAAACGGAGGGAGAGATTTGTGAAGGTCAAAGTGCCGGTGCAGTGTTATCACACTGCACCGGCGCAGTCTTCGAATCTGCGAGCGGGAATAAAGCAACAGTGAAGAGATGAGAGCAGAAACGAAGGTAAGTTTGTAAGAACGGTAGAATCCTATGGATGTCCCGATACTCACTTAGCGTGGCAACTGTATGAGTAGCAACGCGCTGTTGTTCCGAACCGGCATTCTGAAATACTGATACTTCCTGAAGAGGCAGAGCCAGCCCCATAGCAGTCCGTGAAAAGACTGGACCGTAACTTCCAGGATTCACAGCCATCTTGCTAGAACAGTGTGGATTGCACTCGGCACCAGCGATTCCACACAGACCATCGACGCCGGCGATCCATAACAGTATGCCCCCTCTGAAGAGAGAAAAAACCCGGCTTAGCCGGGTGGAGGCGATGAAAAAGACGAACCAGTCGTGGTGCGTGAATGGCTGATGCCGGCTCCCATGAACGTTCAGCCGGGGAATACCCTTTCCAGTCAATTAAATATTGTAGGAGACCCCTGTGGTAGCGGGAATCACAAATCCCAGCCACTTCATATTCCGGACCAGATGAAGTCAGAACCAGAGGGGGAGATCCTGTGACAGATGGGTGGAAGCGATTACGCACATCTGGTCGCAATTGTGACACATGAAAAGTGGGATGAATGCGATTCCATGATGTAGGTAATTGCAGTTTGAAGGCTGCCAAGCCCCTTTTTGCCAAGACTCGAAAGGGACCGAAGAATCGGGGAGACAATTTAGATGGAATTAAGTGTCTCAGTAAGTATCTAGAGGCCAGCCAAATGAAATCACCAACCCCAATATTAGGAGCTGGGGTGCGCTGTCTGTCTGCATATTTCTTCATTCGTGATTGTGTGTCCTGAAGAGCCAAACAAGCTCTCCAATGTCCTTCTTGAATACAACCAACCATCTCATCAACATCCGGGAAGGAAGTAGGACTTGAAGTGGAATGTGGAATAAAGGAGGGATGGAACCCATAAGTACAAAATAAAGGACTGGACTTTATGGAAGAATGGGAGGCGTTATTATATACAAATTCTGCCAAAGGTAAAAGGGTTTTCCAGTTATCTTGTGCCGAGGATATATAACATCGAAGATAGGCCTCCAGGGTCTGATTTAATTGCTCAGTTTGTCCATTGGACTGTGGATGATATCCTGAACTCAGTGCTCTAGATATTCCCAGAATGCTGCAAACTTGTTTCCAATAACGATATGTGTACTGGGAACCACGATCCGAAATTATCATCTCCGGCAATCCATGAAGTGAAAAAATATGACTTAAAAAGATCCAAGCCATATTGGATGCGGTGGGTTTGTTGGACAGCGGGATGAAATGTGCCAATTTAGTTAAAGAATCCACCGTAACCATGATCGTGGTACACCTTTCTGAAGGTGGAAGATCAACTATAAAATCCGTAGAAATTATCTGCCATAGTTGCTTGGGAATTTTCATTCTGACTAGTTTGCCTATAGGATGTCTGCGAGGAGATTTGGTCTGTAAACAAATGGGACAAGAGGTAATATAGTCCTGAACGTCTTGTCCTAATGACAGCCACCAGAAATGTCTCTGAATCCGATCCTTAGTATTATGCACACCTCAGTGACCGGCTGCTCTGGTGTCATGGCACAACTGTAACACTTCCTTTTGTAGTGTTTCAGTGGGGACATGTACCCTATGATCCTTATACAGGCCTCATCCACTCCTGGTAAGTTGATATCTTTTTAAGATGTCTGCGTCATGCTCTAACACCCTTTGCGAATCCTCTTCAATCCTTTGTAGGAAACTATGGACAACCTGAATGATTATGGCCTTCGGGAACATGGCTTCAGATTTAAAAGAATGGGGTCGGGAGTGTTCCTTTCTGGACAAGGCATCCGCTCTCAAATTACTTCGGCCTGGGATGAAAGTGAAAATGATGCGATAGGGAGAAAAAAAATTTGCCCATCTGGCTTGCCTGTTGTTCTTTGTCTGGGCATATTGTAGAATTCGCAAATTATGATGATTGGTTCTCACCTCCACTGGGTGATGAGCTCCTAGAAGTAAATGTCGCCATTCCTCAAAGGCTCTCTTAATCGCTAATAGTTCTTTCTCCAGCACAGTGTAGTTCAGTTCAGCTGGTGCTAAAGGTTTGGATAAATAAGCAACAGGTCTTTCTATCCCTTTGCCATCTGCTTGTAGTAAAACTGCTCCTAAGGCATGATGTGAGGCATCCGACTCCACTATAAATTGACGCGACTGGTCTGGCGTAATCAGAATAAGAGCTTTGGAGAACAATTTCTTAAGCGTATCAAATGATTGTTGGGTTTCAGATGACCATACAAAACGGACAGCTTTCTACAGAAGAGACGTCATAGGTAAGGTGAGGGTTGAAAAATGTGGAATAAATCTACGATAATAATTTGCAAATCCGAGGAACCTTTGAATATCTTTGACTGATGCTGGAATAGGCCACTCCATAACTGCAGAAACCTTCTTCGGATCCATTTCTATCCCTTGGGAGGATAATATGTACCCTAAGTAGGCAACTCTGGGTTGGTGGAATTCACATTTTTCAATCTTGCAAAAAAGATGGTTCGATTGTAATCGATGGAGTACTTCTCGTACGTGTCGAACATGGTCAATGATTGAGGATGAAAATACCAAAATATCATCTAAATATATAATCACATAATGCAATAAGATGTCCGCAAACAAATGATCCATGAATCTTTGGAAGATAGAAGGGGCATTAGCTAGTCCGAATGGCATTACCCTGTACTGATAGTGTCCGAAGGGGGTCCAGAATGCAGTTTTCCATTCATCTCCCTCTTTGATACGTATCAAATGGTAGGCTCCACGCAAATCTAGTTTAGTATAGATATTAGCGTCTTTAACCGCTTCCAAAATGTCTGGAATAAGTGGCATCGGATACTTGTCCGGAACAGTGATCTTGTTAAGAACCTGAAAGTCTATACATGGGCGGAGCTCAGATGTATCTTTTTTTGGAATAAAAAATAATGATGATGCCGCGGGAGAAGTAGACTCTGTAATGAGACCGTTCTTAAGATGAGTATGCAGATATTATTTGAGTACTTCTTTTTCCTTTGCTGAAAGTATGTACATGTGTCCAAATGGCAAGGGGCTATCAGGAATTAACTCTATGTTGGAACTCCCTCCACACCGGAGGGATGATTGTGAGTATTCAGTGAGGGTAAAGATGGTACTATAGTCCTGATATTCCTGAGGAAGAGCAGTGATTTGATTTAGAGTGGTGCTCTTTGACGGTTCTGACTGCTGAAGAGTAATCTCATTCTCGTGATGTGTGTTTTGCCTTTCCCCTAAGCAATTATGGACACAATATTCGGATCCCAGAAAGAAAGTACCTGCCGTCCAGTTGATATGCGGGTTGTGTGTTCTTAACCATGGCAGTCCTAGAATGATCGGATAATGGGCTGTTCTAATTACATCAAAAACCAGTGTTTCCCGATGGGATTCTATTCTCATGTTCATAGGCAATGTCTGACCCTTAATGGGTCCGGAGATGAGAGGACGCCGTCAACACTTTCCACTGGTATGGCTATTGATTTAGCAGAGCGAGGAATATTGTGAGAGTCTGCCCATTGATTATCAATAAAATTACCAGCCGCTCCACTGTCTATTAGCGCCGGGATGTCGACCAGTTTCATATTTTCCCAGGCTAAAGTGATTAATAAAACCATCATAGTGTGAGAAGAAGGCGGAGCATACTGAGAATAATGGGTTATAATAGAGGAACGATTAGTGAGCTGGCTTTCCCTAACCGATGTTCCTTTCACGGTCGGGTGTTGGAGTTTCCCTGTTTCCTAGGAGGTATAATAGGGCACTCTCTTATTGTATCTGTATCAGTCCCACAATACATGCACAGACCCTGTGTCTTTCTCCTGTTTCTTTCTTCTGCTGAGAGCAGACCCCTGGCAGATCCTAATTGCATAGGTTCTTCTGGAGGATGCACTTGCACTTTGGGAGGAATTTGATACCCTTCCCCTAATGATCGATAGGCTTTCCCCTTCTTCCTTTCGAGTCTTCTCTCTTGAAGACGATAATCCAACTGCATAATTAAGGTGATAAAGTCTGCTTAAGTATGAGGTCGGGCTACACTGGACACTTCGTCCTTTAATTCCTCTGTGAGGCCCCTACAAAAGATGGTGATTAGAGCATCATCCGACCAAGCTGTGTCTGCAGCTAATTGTTTAAAATTGGTGATGTAGGTGAGAATATCTTGATTTCCTTGTTTAAAGTCTAGGATTCGTTCCTGAGAAGAAATATTTACCTCCTGTCTCCCGAACATGCTTTTGATACTTTTACAAAAGGCTTGGTAAGAATCTAAGATAGGATTATTGCTGGTGACCAAAGGCGTTGCTATCTGTAACCCTTGTGAGGTATTTTATAAAATAACTGAGGATCACACAGTCTCAGTAACAAATAATTCACTAACCTGTTCCTGAGAATTGAATTTGAAGAGTTGAGAATTCTCCTAATCTCCCCTGACAGCCCCGATCAAAGTCAGGGAAGTGTGAGGCGACCAGGGAAACCCTCTTGGGTAAGAAAACCCGGAATGGATGATGTGTGTGGAGAATATTTCCCGGAACGCCTTCCGTTTCGCCTCAAACCTTTCTCCGAAAATGTAAGTTCCGTCACTTCGGTCATGTAACTACAAAAGAAAGGAAAGAGGTTAAGCCTGAATCCCTAGAAACTAGACTGAAGCGTACTGGAACAGAGATTACCCTTTTAACTAGTATGAAGCAGTAGCCCACGGGGAGGAGTCCTGACAGTAGTCTTGTCGGGAGCTGTCTTAATACTAACAAATGAACTGATAGTATTAATGGAAATGATAGAGAAAGAATAGAAAGTGGAGCTGTGAATTCAGATGTGAGAGTGCCTACCAATTATTAGGAAACAATCCGCCTTTAAAGCTTGACAGAAAGAAAGGATCTGTTGTTCTGCTGCAAGGAGTTATGGGAATGGTAGTTCCTGTACGCGCCTCAAGGAAGCTTCTGTGATATCGGAGGAAAACGATTAGAATCCTTGACACAATGCTAACACGGGGAACAAAAGGGAAATGAAACTAGCAACGTACCGCGAGGCGAAAGGTTGTGTAAACGGAGGGAGAGATTTGTGAAGGTGAAAGTGCCGGTGCAGCGATAAGGCAGTCTTCGAATCTGTGAGCAGGAATAAAGCAACAGGGGAGAGATGAGAGCAGAAACGAAGGTAAGTTTGTAAGAACGGTAGAATCCTATGGATGTCCCGATACTCACTTAGCGTGGCAACTGTAAGAGTAGCAAAACGCTGTTGTACCGAACCGGGGTTCTAAAATACTGATACTTCCTGAAGAGGCGGAGCCAGCCCCATAGCAGTCCGTGAAAAGACTGGACCGTAACTTCCAGGATTCACAGCCATCTTGCTAGAACAGTGTTGAATGGATCGCACTCGGCGCCAGCGATGCCACACAAACCATCGACGCTGGCGATCCATAACATGGTGCACTGCTAATGACCTCTGCCTCAATGCCAGCTAAACAGAGATTCTCCCTATTGGGTCCCCTGCACGCTACTTCTTCCCTGCACGCTGGCCTTCCTCCATGTGCCCCCGTTCCCCCTCCTCTGAAGCCAGGAAACTCAGCGTCATTTTCAACTCCTCCCTTTCCTTCCTCCCTCATATTCAGGACATTGTCAAGAAGTAACACTTTCAGCTCTTCCTTCTCAAAATAACTCTCTACCTTTCCTCACCTTCCCCCAGAGACTCAATGTTACCCGTGCTCTGGTTCTCTCCAGGTTAGACTACTGCAATAGCCTCCTCCTTAATCTTCCTTAGTCCATCCTGCGACCCCTCCAGCTAACCCAGAATAGGGAAGCAAGACTTATTCTTGGCCTCAAGCCCAGGGACCACATCTCGCCTGTTCTACAAAGCCTTCACTGGCTCCCCGTCTCAGCACAGATTAAATTCATATCCCTCTGTCTCATCCACAAGTCTGTCTGGGTCCGGGGACCACTCTATCTTCAACGCTTCCTGACCAAATACTGTGTTCCTCTGGCACCAAATGCCTGCGCGTTAAGCAGTTTGTTAAACAGAGCTGGTGGTCGCACAATTTCCTCAGCTGGCTCCCTCCTGTCGAATAGCCTCCCTCTCCCTCTTGAGCATGACCTCCTTAAGTTCTGTAAAAGCCTCAAGACCTTTATCTTGTCCTCTTCCTTCTATTCCCTGCCAATCATACAGTAGTGTGACTGTTGTGCAGGACCCTTATGTTTCCCGGGGGCACTATCTCCCATCCCAGCCGCTGTCTTTCTACTGCACTTACTTAGGCTCACCCTCCCCAAGGGTGGTTGTACTTACGTTCTTCTCTTCTTAAGCACTTACCCTGAGCACTTCTCCATGAGCACCAAAGCACCTATCCCTTACCCCCCTCCCCTCTGCCCTTGTATGTTCTGAACACTCACAAGGCATAGTAGGTTTGTCTCCCCTCCCTTTTATTCTCATTATTCGTTTGTACTATTAATTCAATTATTTATCATGTTGTAATTAATTGTCTACCTTTCCCTATCCCCACCCTGTTGCCCTGTGGGCGCTTTGAAACAGTTTTGCTAACTGACCCGTCAGAAAAGCAACTGACAGACTGTCACGGTTTACTGGGACAGTTTACCGGTTTGTTCTCTCTGACTGCAGGTTGCACAGATTGGTGCACCAATGATGTGGGCACTGAAGACAGTAAGCTGGTGAAGAGTATGATTAAGCGGATGTCCGATAAGGTCAAGGACACCATCAAGGAGGACTTTTCCAAGATGCTAACCCCTACAGTGATAGAGCCATTCCACGGCCCCTGGGCTAGCCCAGTGGTACTGGTCCCTTAAAAGACCAGTGGTGGGAAGATTGTAGTTCGCTTTTGTGTGGACTACAGGGGGATCAATTCTGTCACAAAGACAGATGCTCACCCCATTCCTCGGGCAGATGAGCTCATTGACAAGCTCAGCGCTGCTAGTACCTTTGACCTCACAGAGGGGTATTGGCAGGTTGGCTTGACAGATGGAGCGAGAGAGGGGTCACCATTCTCAACCCCGGAAGGACATTATCAGTTCACTGTGATGTGAATGAATGCCCCTGCACTTTTCAGCAGATGGTTAACCAGGTTTTGTCGGTTCTGGAAAACTTCAGTGTCGCCTATTTATACGACATTGCTGTCTTCAACCACACCTGGGAGGATCACTTATCCCATCTGAAACAAGTGCTTCAGGTGCGGCGGAATGCAGGTCTGACTATCAAGGACACAACGTGCCAGATAGCGAAAGGCACAGTGACTTACATAGGCCACCTGGTCGGGGGAGGTAAGAAACAACCTCTCGAAGCAAAGGTACAGGCTGTGAAGGATTGGGACATCCCCACCACAGAGATGCAGGTGGGAGCCTTTTTAGGTCTCACCGGGTACTACTGGCTGTTCATCAGAGGGTATGGGACGATTGCCATGCTACTAAATGATGTAACTTCCAAGAAGGTGCCGAAGAAGGTAACTTCGACCCCCGCCTGTCAAACCTCCTTTCAGGATTTAAAGGATGGATTGTGCAGGGTCTCAGTTCTGAAAGTGCCAGACTATGGTCAGGAGTTCATTATCCAGACAGACGCCAGTGATTTTGGGATTGGCGCAGCTGAACTCTGAAGGGATAGAGTAACCTGTTGCCTACATTAGCAGGCAGTTGACAAAAAAGTAAAGGAACTGGGCTGTCGTAGAAAAAGAGGCATACATGGTCATGTGGGCCCTTTAAGAAGATTAAACCCTACATCTTTGGGTCTCACTTTACAATCCAGGCAGACCACCGGCCTCTGTGTTGGTTAATGGCCATGCAAGGGGAGAACCCTAAGCTTCTGCTTTGGGCCATATCTCTACACGGATAAGATATGGACATCCAGCGCAAGACAGACTCCCAGCATGGAAATGCAGATGTCCTCAGCCGGTACTTTTGCCTTGATGACGAACCAGAACCTCAGTAGTGTGGTTGGTCACATGTTGAGGCTGGGGGGCATGTGAGGAATTCGACCATCCACACGGCGGGTGTGCACTCGCCTGGGCTTTTTTGATATTTTTGATAATGAAAATGAATGATGGGAGATCAACGTCCGTTAATCTGTGAGTCCATTCTGCACACATTTTCTCTGCTCATCGCACGAAACGCATAGTCACGTGTACTCCTGGAGGACACTGCTTACATGCGCTGTCCTCCCCTTTCATGTTCAGCTGGAATGTGACAGCCATGGGTACATCAAAGCATCTCAGGAAGGGGGAGGCAACACCTTCCTCCTGCCATGGGCAGCCTAATTAAATATCAAAGGCTCAATGGATCTGCCCTGTCTATTGTCAAGGTTCTGCTGGTGGCAGCGCATACTGATGAGAGTTAATTGAAACAGGCCTGCGAGAGGCCTTATCGCAGAACTGACAAGAGGGGACAGGAAACCAACACCTCTTTGATATGCAATGTGTCAACTAAAAGCTAACTCCCACCCCTCTGTATGATGGGCAGTGAATGTCATGTCTGCGACAACTGTTTACAGTAGGCAACCCCTTCAGGGGAACCCTCTTTCAGAGAGAAGAAGTATGTGATTTGATGGAGACAAAGTCTGTTTTCGCCACACACTTAAAGGGAGACTGGCGCGTTGATCAGGAGCCACAGAGAGCTCAATTAACCAGAGAGACACTTTGATCCACAACAGACAGGAAGATGGGTGGGGCTTAGTAGTGCATGTTGTCCCCCTTAGCTTACCTTTCCTGTTGCAAAACCCTCTGGTTATGACCTCATGCATAACAGAAGATTGTTGGTGGGGACCCAGGATTGGTTCCCTAAGGTAGGCTTAGCCTGCACCAATCACTGGGGCCCATTTGGCTTTAAAAGAGGGTTGAGGCCCTCTTTCAGTAGATCAGTCGACTTCGAAAGGAGTAAGAAGAAGGACTCATTTGGACACTGGCTGAAGCTACAGTCTGCCTTACAGCTTCCTCCAGTGAAGGAAGGCCAGGATCCCTTAAACATCTCCCAGGGAACAGAATGAGATACCGACCTCAGAGGACGCGTCCAGCAGCTCCACAAACGGTACCCAGGCAGAGCACAGCTTGCAGCTGCCTAGGTTGGAAGTGCCAGAGAGTCTCTGATCAAAGAATAAGGCCATTGCCTGCAAACATTCTCCTCAGCTTTGTGCCGTCTGCCTTAAATGATGACACATGCCCAGCAAAGAAGCTAGGAGGAGTGCCACAACAAGCATCAACCAACGTCCATCATTTAAGGACCTTTTCCTACCACGACCGGCTGCAGTCACTAAAGCTGCCCGAGACGCCTCGACCAGTGTTCCAGATCTGCCAACCAGCACAGCAACAAAGATTCTTGACTCTGAGCCACTGTGTAGGCCAGCCTGCAGCCGTCCGTCCAGCCTGGCTTGCCGAACTGCCTGCAGCTTGATACCTGCAGCTGTCTCCCATCTGGAACTCTATCGCAGGAGCTGCAAAGCAGTCTGGAACAGACTCGACGCTGTCGAGCATCAAGATCATCTCAAGCACCAGGTACATTGTGGTTCTGTACCCCTGGTCTTTCTCCAAAGGCGCCTAGTGACATTTACAACCCCTTGCTTTATTGGTGCTGAAACCAAATAACCTTGAACAGTTAAGACTGATTGCTTTACCGATGACCCTCCTGTCAGTATCCAGAGTGCTGCCCTTTCCTTCGTGAAACTGTCTGTCCTCTGTGATCCTGTACAGGGTGGGTTGTATTTTGTAGCGTGCTACAACTATCTGTTGTAATAATAATACATTTGATATTTTTATACAACCTTGACTGGACAGTTCCTTTTATCATTGGGTAATAATTGTATTTTCACTGTTTTGCAACTAACCAACGATGAACGACTTTCCAGAGATAAGCCTGCTGTTCCGTCCACGTTACCAAAATTGGACAAGGAGGTTTATAATTTACTTGTGTTTCCAATCTGTTCGTATCCCTTTTGGTGTACTAAAGGTGTGGGGCTGATTGATGGTTTGGAAACCGATATTCATCCATGGACCACTGGTGCCCTGGAAGTTGATTTGTAACATCCAGATATGTTGGATTGCCCTGTTTACACAGTGATCGGATTAGTTACTGCTCTTAGCCCTTACCGATGTTGGGTTCCAGGGGTAAAATACTAGTTATGCTTAACGCGCCTCACATCCAGTCAATTGCCATGGTCTCTTCACTGTGGTGTGTATTACATGCCTCGGTCTCCCCTGAAAATTATCCAAAAGTGTACTGGTCCATACCCTAGTGCAGAAGCCAAGCTGACAGAGGATTCTCGTGTAATCTGCCACAGTCGAGCCTTAATCCCCATCATCTGGGGGCTTGAGGTGTTTGCCTATGTACAAAGAGATGGTTATGTTGAGGGGTGAATATGGAACTAGCTGAAAAAAAAGCTCTCGGGAGGAGGGAGCGTAGGTAAGGTGGAGTGGCTGCAAGGCCCATTTGCTAAGTCACTTTGGAGTGTAACTGTCAAATTGTCATTGGGTGGAGGCCAATGTCTGACTCAAATATGTATTGAGGGTTTGTGTAAGAGAGAATTTGGTGGAAGATTAGGGGAAACTGGAAGTCTACAGAGGTGGAAGTGGTCGTTCAGCAAGGTTAGAATATGGAAGAAGTGATGGAACTAGACCTAAGTAAGTAAAGGCATCTCTGTAGTGGAACCAGGGCTGTAAACATGTAATCATGCACACCTGTTTTGTGATGTGATGCTAAGGCACAGAGGGGGAGTGAAGCTGTGTGTTGTGAAAATGTCTAGCGTAGGTGTGAGGAATGGAAGTTGCTGAAATATATTGTCAACTGTGAATCGACCGTGCTTTGATAGGGAGGCGGCTAAACACTGATTGGTTGCAACCCTGATGTTTGGAGACATGTGATGTAGTCCCCAAAAGGCACCCTGATAACAATGCCCAACCCCTGCCCTTTCCCCCTAGCTCATCACCTATCAGTGATGGGAGGCTGCACGTGGATGGTCTGTTGAATGGCCTACAGAATTCCTTGTTCATCAAGTATCTGTGTAAAAGGTCTAGTCCCAAATCCCTCTCCTTGGAATGGATCCCTGAAGAGTCATCTGCCCTCTTCCTGCCTCACACACCTAGCGGCCCGACTGCTGTTCTTCTTCAACAGGAATAATTGTGATGCACGTCCATGCCACCTCCTCCTCCTTCTCAGTGTCCACTGGCCTCCCCCACACAAAGGGGCCCAGCAAACCAGGACATCAAAGTGTCTGGGTCACAAACTTCTCCCTTAGCTGATCTCAACAGCATTCCATCGCCCCAGTCCAACCAGCCCCCTTACACATCCTTAGACTCCAACCTCATAACAGTCAACAGATGTCTGTAGTGAAAAGGCAAAGCCGAGCAAGGGTTGATACCATCCTGGAGACTTAAGAGGTCAGTGATAGTAAGAGAAGTTGCACAACCCTCCACACCTCCAAATGAGCCACCCAAGAGGCCCATAGAGGTCCTCATAAAACAAAGTCATAAGTACCTCGTACTGCAAAAAAAACTCCTACTAGGCCACACACACAATCACCATTCACTCCATTCCATGTGACGCTTTCCAGTCCTCTGAAACCAAGCCGATATCCAGAGCACCGCGTATGAGCTAGAGGCAAAACTGCCTGAGAGATAAATGGGGGATACCAGGCAGCCACCTGCCACTACCACGAGACCCACCCATGTAGTCGATGAGGAGTGCCAAAACAAACCAAAAGAGATCAAGAAAACCACTCCCATATTTCTTGCCCTAATATCCGGGTAAATGCTATGCTTAGAGTGAAACAGAAAAATCAATGGGAAAGGTGGGTAGCGGCTGCTACCATGAGGGCTACCTATTCAATGTAATGTGCGAGTTAGAGCAGATTCCCCTTGCTGCCGATGCCCCTCAAACACAGAGACACTGATGCCTTACCATTTGAGCCTGGTCCTGTAGTAACAGTACCTTAGAATGCGTACGCTGTTCTGTATCGTTGATGTCAGTAGGAGCTGAGCCTGGCCCTGTAGGGATGATGCCTTGTATAGATGTGCCTGGTCCTGTCTCCATGAAACCCCACTCACTTTGCTAGTTCCAGTATCACCGATTCCTTACCACTCGAACCTCGCCCTGTATTACTGATTCCTTACCAGCAGAGCCAGGTCCTGTTTAAGTGCTGACTTACCAGATCTGCCTGGTCCCGTATCATTGACAGATGGGAGTCCCTGGTGGAACAGTCCTCATGACTATTAATCCAGGACTTCAACTCTTGTGCTAAGTAATAGCACCATCTTTTATGGATCAGCCAATCTGGGGCACACAGCGAAGACTCAGGTCCCCCTGGAAGAGGCCATAGAGAGAAATATTATTTTTGAGCCTGAAATTCGCACACTCTTCACACATTACAACAGTGACACCTTAGTTAAGATGAGATGACATTTTACATGAAAAAGTGGGAAAACATTTCCCTTAGTATCATTTGAGCTGAACCATCAAGGTTCACCAAATGTACCAAAATAAAAGTTTGGTTACATTCAAACACAACCGGGAAGTCGAATAACATTTCCATCCCACCTTGGTTGTGCCTGAAATTAGCCTTAGCAGGTCACCCCAAGACAGCCAATGGTGGGAAGAGGGTTAAGTAGAGGTTGTGGATAGGAGGGGGGAAGCAGGGAAATCAGAAGTGAAATAGGATGGTGCAATGCATTGGTAAGAGGATTTCTAGGGTAACACAGCACGGTTCTTTACAATTATCATTAACTTGCAAGACCACCCACTACTATGTGCAGTCTTTCTTTCCACTGTGGGGTATTAAGTCTCGTTCAGGCTGAACAAAAATGTGCCTCAAGACTAACAAGTTGAACGTTTATCATTGCATAAAACAACAAGAAGCAAGCTCAGCTGGAACAGCATAACTAGGGATCCCCGTTTTCTGTGTTTACTAAATGTTAGTAAATGTTACTTCCGGTGGTGTTTTTCCAGTGTTTTAAAAAAAAAATCAGAATCTGTTTTGCCATTTGCCCCGTGCAAAGAATCGAAGATAACTGTTGTTTCCAGCGTAAACACACACACATTCTTTTATTGTTTCATTGCGTGCATAAGTAGGGAAATATCTCTCAGAGCAAGATGTAATGAACACTTATTTAACATTTCTGCAAGTCAAATTTATTGTAGTAAATCATGCAGTACATTTTCAGGGACTCTGTCCATCTTTGCCCTTTCTTTTCGTGCCATGAAGACTTTGATCTATGAAAAGGACCTTTCCACATGGGCACTGGACACGGACAAGGCCATAATATGCAACACACATACTGATAAATCTGGCCACTGTTGGCATTTTTCCCACCCAATCTCATGTATCTGGAGATGCAGATTCTCAGGCATAGACTCTGCCAAGTATGATATGATATGATGGGTTATTTATAACGCGCTTAATACCCAGAGGTTTCTAAGCGCGGACCCGGGGATCAAACCTGTGTGGCTGCGTATTGTTTTGTTTACAAGGCGAGCACATTGCCGCTGAGCTATCCTACCGAGACCCGAGGCATTGAAGTGAGTGCACACAGTCTCAGAGTGATTAAAAGGTGAAAAATAAACTCATACTTTTCAAAGTCTGGACAAAATATTTTTTTGCGGGAGGGATCAACTACTTGCACGGCATACCACAAAGAGGCTTTACTAGCTTCGAATGACATGCTGGCTGAAGGGATGTTTCTACACAGCATTGCTTGCCATTTTTCATGCATTGTAGAGTAGAATATACAAAACTTTTCAACGGTCCTTTGTTTGACAAGCGTCAGATACTCCAGTACTGCACATGTTTCAGGGCCAAAGTCACTGAAATTGTCATCCAGTTTTTTTTCAAATAAGAGTTTGACCGCCACACCGGCTAAAGGAGACAGTTGGAATAACCTTTTCTTTCATGCCATACAAAGTGCAAAATGTAAGGTATTTGCGTTTCAGTTCATGTGCATATCTAAATAGTGCGCCACAATGGACCACAAAGTCAACTGCATCCCTAATAAAATCTGAGGACTTTAAATCTGCTTTCAAAACTCTATTAAGTAAGTGGCAAGGGTCTTGCATGGGGAAGGCCTTGAAATCGGCATTTCCCTTAGATAGATCATCACATAACTTTTTCATATTTCTTGCAGAATCACTGCAAATGCACACTGCATCACTCCAATCCTTCCCAAACTTGCTGAAGACTTTCTGGAGTAATGCTGCAACTGAAACTGCATTGCAAGTTTCAACCACCTCTAAACCTGCCATTATACTATGGTGCACCAAACACCTTTTTGGGTCACAAAATGTGAACTGCCACTGCTGGATCACCATGCATCTCTGGTGTTTCATCGACGGTGATTGAAATTTTTACATCGACTTGGACTAACTCTGTGATGTGTCCAATGTCTGTGATAAAAACCTCAGGTAGGTATTTCTCATACATTTGAGTGGATCTGGGCAATGTTGTGGCTGTTGGGGCCCATCGGCAAAAAGATTTACCAATTGAAACATCTGCCTGGTGCACGCTGGTTCCAGCCTGCACTAAGGGTGCATGCAAATTCATGTGCCATATCCTCGTGGCGTTTCCTTTTAAAACACGTCAATGTCTCCGTAAGGGACATTTGGCACATACCTCTTTCACATTTTGGTGGATCTTTCAACCTTAGGTGGGTCTTTGAAGAAACATGCTCAGTGATTCGGCTTGAAGTCTTTACATTTACTAATAAAATTGTTACGCTGCAAGCCTTGAAAATTAACAATTTATTTCCATTGAGTATTTCTACTGTAAAATCTTAATGGCTGATTCATGGAATTATTTGCGCTGAAAAATGGGGATTTGTGCACCATTCTGCCTGCAAATCCCCATTTGTTAAACATTTGTTGTACTGAGTGTTCTCGTGCATAATCCTCAGAGGTCTGGGTTTTGCGGGGCATTGCTCAATGCCAGAGAAGCCTATTGGAACCATTACAAAAGAAGACTACTTAAACTTTGAAAGACAAAGTTAGTGCCATGCCTTTTCGATTCAGTCCCAGTACCTTCCCTGCAAAATCTTGTCTTCAAGTCACATTCTTTCACCCCATTGTCAAGGAACTATGTCCTCGGCTCTGTTATAAGTTGTGTACACGTGTTTGTGCCAAAAATTCATTGCCTTCCCTGTGATTTCCATGAATAGATAAATAAATAAAATACAGTCTACAAAAAATTAAATAAATAACATAGTTTAAAAAAAAAAACAATCAGTCGACCCCTGCCGACTACACAATGTTCCCTGATGGTGACACATGAATCCATTACAGTAAGCTATTTTGCTACTGTCTTGTGTGGCTAGAGAAGCTCTACCATGCAGTAAGTAAAGTTAGTGCCAAAAATATTGCAGCAAGCGGGGGGCCAAGTGAACAAGGCTGGCTATACTAATCTATACTAAACTTACATTCAGTGACTTTGGATGTCTCCTGTTTGGCCTCTTCAGTCCAGTGACTACTATTCTGGTTGCGTGATGGCAACCGTCTCAAATCCAGTTGGAAATATGATTTGTTTGCTGCAAAGGAAAAAAAGAGTCCCAGTATATAAAACAGTCTACACGGCTGACCACACCCGTTTCCCTTCTAGTTTCGCTCGGTTTCTCTATTTACATAGCAGCCTTTAGTTTTCTTGCTGGTCAAAAGGTGTTCAGTAATCACACATTTTATACACTTGCATATGGGAGCAGGGAATACCCTCAGATTAGTGAATTTCGCAGTGTGGCTTATTATATGTAAATTCAATGACAGAACCAGGAAATCCCTCATTGTCATATGTTTAGAAAACATTATCCATTTAAAACTGCTCCAACTGACACTACTTGTACCAAAAAAAGACTTTAACTAGACCATTAAGTCAATGCACCTAACCACAGCCCCATAATTACCGTTTCCCCCAGGTCTCAGTGTATTAAGACCCTTGTGATGTGAGTTGAGACAGAAGAATGCTTTTATGGGTGGTGTCACAAATTGAGAAAAGACCCGAGCAATCTCTCTCACCACCATTGCTCCGGAAACTTTAAATTGAATGCAGAATCTGTCCTGCGAACTTGAGTCCAGTGCCATATGAAGAGGGCGGTGAAGGATGAAGGGAAGCAACAACAACTCTAGTGTCAGTGTGCACATTTACACGGAGGACAGTGAGGTGGCGGGAAGGGGCATTTTATTTAGTAGTAGACAGTACCGACAGGCCCAGTGTTCACATAGACTACAGAGCTCCCAAGTTTTCTGTGCCGTGCATCAAAAGACCTTACAGTCCATGTGCCCCCTTTGCATTCTGGGACGTGTAGGTCCCCATCTTTCAAATTGGGAAAAACTATAAAATCCCAGAATTCCAAGTAAAAACAGAACTGCATGGCCATTCCATGGATGACCACAGGAAATTTAAATTCCTTCAATCAGACTCTTTGGGAGAGTAACTCGAGACGCATGACTGCATTGGCTGTCTTTTACAACTTTCACACCCCAAGCAAGAGCTATAGCAGTGTTTCTGCTCAGTGCAGTAGGACCTTAACTAACTGAACTAACAGCTCATGCCGCTCCACTGTTTGGCAAGTCAATTAAAGTGTTATTACACTTGTTGACTACACATGAACAAAAGTACAAATACAATGCTCACTTTTAGATCAGGCCTCAGCTCACCCTTGTGATGGTCTTGCTAATTGCAAATCAGGCTGATCACCATAGCAATCTGATCTGTAGTACAGCAGCATGACTTTCTGAAAACACGTTTAAAATCTGTTGCTAGCTCTCAAATAAATGATGAGCTAAAACAAAATACCTTTGTTCTAGTTTGCCCATGCAATTCGGGCTCGGCTCGAGTATGAACTGGAGCCTCAGGTATGCTTACAGAATCAGTCCGTCAGCTCGTCATCACCAGCCTTGCTTTATTTGCACTCGGTGGATAACTCAATCAAAGGTGCCGGCACTGGGCAGCTTTCAGCACAATCTGTGCAAAGTCATTGGTGGCGCGCTGCAAAATACAACTGACTGCATGTAACATACTCCTTTGCTCACGCGGGCAGCCCAAGCCTGAAGAGTAAAACAGTCCAAAGCTGTTCATATGTCTTGCACTTTGCTCACATTTTACTGTTATAGTGAGGGTTAATGCAGGTGCCCTGAATAATTAATTCGCCATCTAGCTCTGCCCCTTAGTCCCCCGCACACCACTCTGGCAACCCACGTCCCATCTCCTCCCAGGATAAATACTGCGCTTATTGGGGCATCGTGATCGCCAGCACTTGGGGCTGCCCAAACTACAAAACACTTCAAACTTTCAGGTGGGTGAGCTGCCCCCCTCACATGATCATAGTGGGGCTTGATACACCACTTCGGCTCTGGCAGGAGAAACTCTGTTGGGAGGCGGCAGATGTTGCTAACGTTTCTAGATTAAAAAAGAATACACAGAGAAAATTTAGGGGAAGAGTGTCCGGGACGACGTGTGGTTTTAACAATGATGCTTTTAGGGGCCCGTTCCTTCGGAATCACAGAATTCCCTCCTACAGCCCGCTGCAGGGCTCACAATATTCCTTTTACTTCTCAGCCTTCACAAAATCGGAGAACGCACCATGTAAAGCTGGTTTACAGCAAACTTTCAAAATAAAAATGTTTTTTTTTTAAAATCCTCCTTATTGCAGAGCTGATGCAGTTGAGTAGCTGAATGATCTGCAGTGATATCAGGAACCCAGCATTCTACTAATCCTGGCTTCCCCACTTGAACAAGTAGTGTGATCTTTGGCGCATCACTATCGCCCCAGGCCTCTTTTGCACGTTCTGCCACAAATGGGGGGCGCTTGATACCAGGGTAACCCAATTTAATGCTATGAACACAAATGTGTAAGAAATGTTACTTTGTGGGCCTGCACATGTTTTTGCAAAAAAAATGCTCTATAGGCTGGGTATAAAACTCCTAAATGCGGGTGATTTGGATTTGAGTAGTATGGTGGTGAGCATGCAGCACACTAGCACACGAACAAACGGATGAATGAATGAGTGCATGCTAGCAGTGACGATCATGCCTCTTAGCAATCTTTCTTCTGAAAGCCTGGAGGTGTCTCCACCACCTCCCCCCCCACAGCTCAACTTCCCCTATAAAAGTTGTCCAATTCAAGCACTGTTCACAGCAGCAATGCTGCAGTTACTAACTTGACCTCTCTGTCCCTACGCTTGTGTCTGCCAAACAAGGCACCCTGGGCAGACTGTACGCTGCAACGCTAACACACCGGCCTGCCGTCTCTCTGACAAACAGTTTTTGCCCAGAAGATTCTGACATGGCTACACCATTGTCTCCCCGCCAGGTTCCTATATTACTTTACCACTACGCTATCTATGCAGAGCTGTTGGGCTCCACGCATAATATAAGAAAACTCGCTCTCCTGCAAGCAATGCCACCACTTACCTTGAAAAGCATGCTGGTCCGAGTGGGCTCAGCACAAGCGATGGCGATACCATCCAGAAGGTGTCTGGAGTAACAAATGTTTCCAAGAAAGCGCAGCGGCTTAAATCGGGACAGGATTTCGCGGGCATGTGTTTAACATAATTATTTATTTAGGGTTTACAGTTCCTGATTGTCCTCTGCGCGCCTTCTAATGCTTCCATCCTAGGAACAATGAAACTTCTGGGAGGCACACCGAGCACACAGAGCTCAACGGAAACCAGAGTTTTCTATATTCCCCCGAGGAGAAAGAAAACCATCTCAGGGGACATTTGCCAGGCTTTTTCAGATATTATCGAAAGTCGGAAAGCCTAAGCATAGTATAGTATGGTGATGAGTGTAATAAGCAAGGGTGGTAAGTCAGACATCAGAGTTTGAACAAGATGTTTTTATTTTTTAAACGAAAAAATCCTTCTCTAAGCCCTACCAACAAGATGAGTTCCCTGCTCTAGAAAACATCATCGGGTGCTTGTCAAGATGTGCTAAAATTTTACTGGGTCCTCTGTCAAAACTATGCCATTCTAACATCAGTTCTACCACAATGAAAAGAAAGAAAGACAATCTAAATTTTGATGTAAACTAGGATTACACCCACACTTGGTACAATCGGTGGTGGATTTTTTTCTGACCCACACAAAAGTGTTCACAAAAGTCTGTTGCAGCTCTTGTCCTGGTAGTTCCAACAAACAAAAGGATCTCTTAATGTTCAAAACGTTCCTAGTTTATCCCCTCGTCAGGGATATATTAAACATAACAAATACCTCTGATTTGTATCGGTCGATATTCACAAAACACAACTTTAATCTTATTCCTGGTCTGCTATCCCATGTTGAGCCCAACTTTGGTCCTTGCTTTGGTTGTAGTTTCTCTCACCCCCTCCACAGGTCTTCTAATTATCAGCCAGGCTTGGGTTACGTGCCTGCTCAGCCCTGCTTTGGTTGCAGTTTCTCTCACCCCCTCTTCTGAATAACAGCCCGGCTTGGGCATGGTCCTTCTCAGCCGCGCTTTGGTTGCAGTTTCTCTTACTTGTTGTGGTCTCACTACCCTCCACCACTACTCTGTAATGCTGCATACCTTTGTTCCAGAGGTGGTGCTCGGTTGTGGGGGGTTTCTCTGGTCAGTGCAGACCTGTGTTCTCGTCCTGGCTTTGGACTACGCTTTTGGCTTCTTTACTTCGGTTCTTCCCTTTCGGAGTCAGAGGAGCAGGACGCTGGCACGTCTCTTGTCTCTAGATGGTGCTTTCTCTTTCACTGAAAGTGAGGCTCGTCGGGATTTCCTCCTTTGTCAAAGCGGATTCTGCAGGCTGCCTTGGGTCTCCACAAATCACATTGACTGCATGTGTACCCAGTTCAGCTCCAGCTGGTCCACTTAAGACATGACCCCAAAGCTAGGAACCACACTAACACATACTGATAGGGAGTACAAATGTTATTTATTTATTTGCATTTTTAAAGCGCTCACACAGCCCGGGAGCATTGAGGCGCTGTTACAGGAATATGTCTTAGTTGAGTATTTATAACGCGCTTAATACCCAGAGGTTTCTAAGAGCGGACCCGGGGATCGAACCTGTGTTGCTTTCTGTAGTCTTGTTTCCAAGCCGAGCACGTTGCCGCTGAGCTATCCTCCAGGGACAAATGTTAAACCGCAGTTGTCAAAAACATACACTTGTAAATTACAATACAATAGAAAGTGAATAGGCTTAGTTATAGCACACATCCAAATTACAGGTAAATACAGCGACAAAAACAATTCCAAACTTTCTCAATCTTAAAACCTCGAATTTGGCTAATGATTTTCAAATTAGGTGTATATCAAAAATATTGAAAAGTGAATATGGACAATTTCGAGTTATTTGTTCTGAAAGAGTATTTTATTTTGGGTAAGTGGACTCCCCTAGGCAAAGATATATTTTTAAGAACTTTTTCAATATGAAAGCTTTCAGAAAGGTTCACCAAATCTGGCATGTGTTTTCTGATGTGAGCACACCCCAGTGAGTTTCTTTAAACGTATTCCTACGCAAAGTGTCTTCTAACCTTGCTATGGTGTTGCTAGTGCAACACCATGATATAGCCTTAAAGACCAGCAAGGGTTGCATTGGGTCATAAGTTGGGGAAGGGCAAATTAAACAAAAGATCATAACCCCTCCAAAGGTCTATAATGCTATTTACACATAATGCTGGTAGCAATACATATTTTGGAGTTTTGGTGCGCAGTAAAAACGTTACCTGAATAGTTAGTAAAGTAAATAGACAAAATGTGTTAGTACATTAAATGTGGTATTATTTAATAGTATTTCAATAACAGGGTTGTCTTCATAAGTTAAGAACTTCAATTGCAAACTTGTTTTAACTGGAGTGCGTTTAACATGAGCATGCATAAGGCGTCATGCAAGAGGAAACAGTTCATAAGAAAGTGAACGCATATTCCCATGTTTTAGCTTTCTCTTTGGTGTGTTAAATAGGATGTTGTAGGGGGAAAAAGGTCCCAGATTGCAAGTGGGTTTTTGAAAGAGTTTTGCCTGGATATTGCATTATTGTTTCCCTGTCTGCTCTTAAAGACAGAATGTTCAGAACGCAGTCAATACCAGTAGTTATTGACTGCGCACTCAGCATTCTGATTGGCTGGGAGGAGTCCAATAACAATCTCCATTTGCTAATTCTATGTACAGCACAACGGGAACAGGCCCTTGGTATAAGTATTCATTTATGTAACAGGGTCCCTGGCTGTAGATGAGCATGTGTGTTCCCCATTTCTTGGTGGGGTTTGCATAGCAGCACTACGCCCAGAAATCACCATATATTTTGAAAAGCAGCAGAGGCTGCAATGATATGTGACTGCTGGCACAAGCATGTGTTGAACGTAATGCTCCGCTTACCTGATGAGCTGTTGAAATCATATCCACTTCTGCTTCTTGGGTCCATCTTCAGCTGCAGGTTCTCCTGATGTAACTCAAAGACTGATGCAAGAGAGGAGATAAGTGAGAAGGGAAACATTGGAAGGGAAAGCAAATGTGGGTAGATGGGTGAAGGTAGGACTCATGGGTGTTGACAATCATGGCCAATGGGCCCGCTCCTCTACTCCGGCCCCCCGTTCATAATACAGAACACCCTCCTTCAAAGGCACATTATGTTACTCCTATTTTCACTAACCCCTTTACTTTTTTCCTCTGCATAGTCTATTGCAGTACAATGCATTTCATTCAGGAAATTGGGCATTTCCTAATGCACCAAAGCCCTCCAAATTCCAGTCATTCCAGACACATCTAATGTGAAAGCAAACTACCTTCACTTTGAGATATGTACTGACTTGCTTTCAATCTAAACTGCTATCATTGGGTCACCAAGTGGCCTTATCTACAACCTACAATGCCACTCATTACAGCACAAGAATGTGATCAAGATTTCCCTACAACAGAGGTCTACAACCTTTGGTCTCCAGTTGTTTTGGACTACAACTCCCATGATCACTCACCATTGATTATGCTGGCAGGGCTGGTGGGATTTGCAGTCCAGAACATATTAAGCTAAAGGTTGCAGAACACTGCCCTAGATTTTACTCTTACTGTCCTCTTCCAGTACACAACATGTACAAAACATGCTTTGCATTGCTCAAGGACATTCTTTGTCTTGGGTGTTGGGCACGGTGGAGTTTCAATTGCGTGATCATGGGGATGGTCAACTGCTGATGGACCAACGATTCATGTGACTCTAGACCCACCTGCAGACAGTGAAACAAATCCTCTTTCTGCAAAGTTTTCCAGCAAAGGGCAGTCAGCCATCCACTAGATAGATAGAATGTGATGTGGGTTAATTGTGAGTTTGTATGCTGGATGGGAATTGCTGATTTGGGTGTTGAGTGTAGATGATTGTGTAATTGGAGTCTTTGCGTGTGAGTGTGTTTGCATTTCTAGGTTATGGGCAGCACCACCCTTCCTGGATGTCAGTGCGTGGATGTTGGCGGCATGGTTGGTCCGCCCAGGTGTTACTCCGCGAGTTATGATGTACCCTGGTCCAGTGGTTGGGCAATACGTGTTTCCCTCCCCTGTCATGTTGTCCTCACCTGCTGGTGTCTAGTTTGCTTCCGTTCCCTTGAGCATGGTTTGTGCCAGAGTTTGGCAGACCCTGTATCTGGGGGTGGAAGCCCTGGATGGAAAGTATTTTGTTGTAGTGGTGGTTTGCTGTGTTTATATGCTATGCTGTGGTATTCTGTGATGGTCTTTGAGTGTATATGTTGCTTTTGGTGGTGTATGGCTTTGTGTATGACGGGAGATGTGATATAGTCTAGTCCTGTTCTGTCCTGCTGGCCATGGATGCATGCTGGTAGAATGTTGGTGAATGTTATGATAGACAGCTAAGGAGAATGTTGAGTGAGTGATGTGTGGGAGCGTTCCATGAGTGTCAACTGGGGGCCTGAGCTGGTGATCTGAGGATGGCTGGTGGGTTTACTGCGTGATCTGTGTCCTGTATATAACTACAAGTAACTGTAACTGTACTTATGTATAAATGAATGTACAATAAAGCTGTCCTGGATCTACAACAGAGACTACCCAGCTGGTCTGTGAGTGAGCCCTACTATACAGCTTCTTAATTACAACACTGAGCCTGAGTTTAAATCCTTCGTAAAGAAAATGCTAAAAATACAGTTGTTCTTATTGTGCCCGCTCACCTAATTAACAGAGATAGGATTCCTATTTCGGGAACGTCTGTCTGTCACATTGGAAAAGTTCAAAAGAGCGTCATTCCGTGAGTTTAAATCATTATTATCTACACCGGTCCGTGATGCTGGTCATGGATAATAGACTCAGTTGCCGTCCATCTAATACAAAATGTATTTACATGAGCGCCATCTTGTGTAAATTAATTATGGGGTATTTGTAATGGATAACAGGTTCTATCTAATGGCTGAGCGCCTATTGAATGCTTACACTAAAAACCTCTCCTTGACGAATAGGTTTACACGCAGTTTAGTTTAATGATAATTCTAGGTTACAATCATATATGGCCCATTTTTAAAAATGAACTATCAACAAATTGTTGACTCTTGTAAATTAATATTCCTGTGAATCTACACATCTGAGTTTACTGTCTTAAAAGAGTGTTTCGCCAAACTAACTGATTGTTTCCAGTTGTCTTGCTGATATCTTCAGTGTACAATGGCTCTGAGTGATGGTCCTGACGCACGAGGGTACAGTGCACCCCTCGGAGGTCAATAACATTAATATATTATATTTTGTTGAGTGGATACTATTCATCAACAGCAACATCATTTAGTGTCATTAGCATGCCTCTTTTAGTGACGAATCAAATAACACATTGGTAGGTCTGGTGAAAATGAAGCAACTTCTTATATACAGTAATTCCAGATTTGGTGTTTTTAACCAAATAAGTAAAATTACCCTTGTGATGGAGCTGGCGGTCAGAAAAACATTCTGTCAATTTCGTAAGGAACAAAGTGACTAGAAATGCAAACTGTGAGAACCCCACAATGTTTACTCACCTGAGATTGAGGTCCAAGTCGAGGGTGCTTTGCGGAAAGGCCTCCCCTTCCCCACTCAAAGCACAAACTAAAACAAGTGGTGATTAAAGTGATGACAGGGATTCCCTCCTGGGGAAGACATCCTGAGGATAGATATGTGCTCTGTGAGGCCTTAATGAATCATAGCAGCAGCTTAAGTAGACATCTCTGTTTGTTTTGGGAAGAGAGTGTTCCAGGATGTGAAGGGTCAGATTATAGGAATCGAACGAGCAACGTAGAGCACTGGGTTGTCCCCTGCTGACAGAGCCGCGTGCAGCGTACGCTCTGTCTGAGAGAAGTTGGGGGGGACAAGCAGCGTGGAGCACTGAGTCGTCCCATGCTGATAGATCCACGAGAAGCGTTCGCTCTGTCTGAGAGGAGCTGTGGAGAAGGGAGAGCAGCATGGAGCACTGGGCCACCCTGTGCTCGCAGAGAGTTGCGAGAAGCGTTCACTCTGACAGTGAAGCGTTGGGGTTTGTATAATGAAAGGTGCTGAGGATGTTCCGGGAGGAAAGATTTCCAAAGTGATAAACGAGTTGCGCTTCGCAGTAGAATAATGAGAAACGAGTTGCACTTCAGGTAACGTTCCAAAAGGCACAAAGTGCTGGATGAATGAGCTGGAATAATCACGGGTAAAGGACAGGGAGAATACGAAGTACAAAGAAAGGAAAACAATCGAAGGCAGGAAGAGAAACAGAGAGGAAAACAAGCAAGGGAACAGTGATAAGCGGGCTCTGATACTTACAGACTTCGAGAGTCTGAAAGAAGCAACACACCGGGCGGTGGATTGCTGGTTGTTTTATGAGGTTCTGAGAGCTGATTGGACTTGGTGGCTGCCCTATTGGAATCAACTAGACTGCTTAAGTTCTTCATTTCTTCAGTTCTGTGTAACATATTTGATCCATCTTAGGAAGGGTGTGAATGCTCCTGGTGTGCATTCTCTTCCATTTGTGCCATAAAGACAATGAGGGATAGCGAGATATGACACATTCAGTTTGCTGTCCTTATTTAGACCATGTCTTAACGCTTTTAGTTAAAAAATCAGTGTGGTTTCTTTTCTCCTCATTTCATGTTCCCTGCTTTCACATCTGGGGTTTTGTGTGAATTTCTTAATCCCAACTTTACTTTACTTTAATTTATAATGCGCAGCAATGAACCCATGGGCATGATGGCGCGGACAAGACAAAGTACAACAAATAAACAAATACGGAAACTATCTGTGCGAGGTCGAGAGCTGATGCAGGGTTCTTAATCAAACAGCAGGGTTTTGAGCTTTTTTTTTAAGGGCTCAAGTTTGGTTTCCAGCCTAAGATCAAGCGGCAGTCTATTTCAAGCTGCCGGGGCCGCTATGGCAATGGCTCCTCTTTCAGCCTTTTCGAGTTTACTTCTCGGAATCATGAGCATTTTAGTCTCACTGGATCTAAGAGAACGAGAAGTTCTCTTGGGCATGATGAGTTTGATCAAGTAGCGAGGCATGATGCCCAAAAGCCTCTTGAAGGTGATAAGGAGGAGGCGATAGAAAATTCTCGCCTGTACAGGGAGCCAGTGCAGGGATCTTCTGGCTGGCATGACATGGTCCCGTCTAGCTAGACCTGTTACGTCCCTCACTGCTCCATTTTGAATAACCTGGAGTCAGTTTACTTCAGATTTACTGATTCCAGTCAGGAGACTACAGCAGTGTTTCTCTTTCACATCAGCCCCTCTATGATCCTGAAGCCAATGTTGTGCCAGGGGGTACTGAGAATTTTCCATTCTGAATGCATGTAGATGTTCACGAAATCTGAAACGTAACTTTCGTTTGGTTCTTCCTATGTAAAATTTCTTACATGCACAGATTATAAAATAGATTCCTAGATTTCTACTCAGCAAATCCTCCCAATATATCAGTCTGGTTTCAGAATTGGCTCCTCGACTGTCCAGAACATCACAAATTCAGAAACCACGATTGAACATTCATGGACTTGTCATAGCTTACCAGTATTTGCAGCCTTCATAGATTTCACAGAAGCCTTCGACACAATACTGCGAGGCCATCTTTGGGTAAAGTTGAAGTCTTGGTGAATTCCTCCTGGGCTTTTATATATGATTCAACTTTTATATAGCAATACCTCAGTAAGAATACGTCTAGATGCTGAAGGTAAATTGGCAAAATCTATACCTACAAGACGTAGAGTCAAACAAGGCTGTATATTGGCGGCTACCCTCTTCAACCTATACCTTGCCGATTTTATGAGAAATGTGGTTGACTCTTGCATGAACCACATTAAAATTGGGACACTAAGGTTGGGTTGGCTAGGGTATGCCGATGACCTTTTGTTATTGGTCTACACGCCTAAAGGTCTACAACATAAATTGGATATCCTTGGTAGATTTGCTATAGAGAATCATCTGACTATTAATATAGGCAAAACCAAGGTCATGAAATTCTTAAGAAGACGACAAAATAATAGCGATGTTACTCATAAATGGGTAATTAACAGTCAACTGATAAAAAGAGTAAAGCACTACAAATACCTTGGTGTTATAGTCAACCATAAATTATGCTGGAAATCTCTTTGGCTAGAAACAAAAAGGAAGTGCATGATAACCACAATGGCTCCAAATAATTTCATAGGCAACCAAGGCGGTATTTCTGTTGGAATTATACTAACATTATATTCTGCCAAGCTTGCCTCATGTTTATTATATGGTGCCGAAATATGGGGTATGTCCTTTAGAAAAGAACTAGAGAACTTTGAAGCCAAAATATTGTGGATACTATTGAGAATGGCTAAAATCCTACCTCGAGAGTATATATTACTTGAATGTAATGTGATTAGTGTGAGTGATATACTTGAATTTAAGATGGCATCACTTCATGTGAAATTAGCTAATTTGGATAACGATACGTACATTGTTGAATTGATGAAAATCTTTAGAATCCTGAACAAACAAAAAGATATAAATATAAAATTACTAGATGGACTGTGTCGTACCTATTGCAAATTGGGTAAAGATGATGCAAATAAATGGCTAATATTGCCCATTATTCAACTCAAATGGCAATCCAAACCAGCAATTCATGACAAAAGCAGAGAACAAAGTATGATCAACTTAGCAACAAAGAGCAATAGTGGTATGTTTCTTGAAGTCTATCCAGTGAAAGTGTGTAAACCTAATTAACAGATGGCTTTTCCTGAGAGCGAAACCATCAGACGTTATCTGTTATTTAAATTTAAAAGAAGAGATATTATGGAAATTCTATATGCGAAATTGTATCTTCCTAAAGAAACTAGATATTGCAGGCTCTGTGGAACATTAAGCATCGAATCAGCCAAACATATTATATGCGAGTGTGAAAGTTTACAGTATTTGCGCACAAAGCATTTAGCAGCTTATGATAACACTGGAAAGAAAGATACTATTTATGATATTTGGGAATTTTTGATGCGTGGTAATGATAAAAATTAGATTTTTTTATACGATGACATTTTATGAAGTAGTTTTAGCTCTTTTAAAAGATGTGTCCAGTGGTATATTGTATTTTAAAGATGATTATTAACATGAGTTTGTTTTTTATAATATCCTTTTTTATTTTTTTTCTCTTATTAGAATATTTTAACTCATTGTCCTATTGGAGGTATGTATGTTGTTATTATATGTAAAGCCATTGTTGGTTATGTGCATATTAAAGAATTGAATTCAATTAAAAGAGATTACATATGATGGTTTACAGTTTATAAACTTTTTAATATACAAACCAATCTATTGGTGTAAGTTCTGAATTCCAAAACTCTGTTCATCGCATAATCACAAATGTTGCATGTGCCACATTTGAAAAAGAAAAGACAATTGGCCAATTCTCACATGATTCAATGGATAGGAGAGCCATATAATTTGGGCTAACTGTTAGTCTTCAGCTCTTTTCCTTAGTTAGTACTAAATCAAAATTCTCATTAATGTAGTAAGTCTTTATCTAGCAGCAGAACTTTCCAATGTATTTTTAGGATGTTATATACTTCTCTATTTTGTGCAGAAAACTGAGTAATGAACCTGACAAGATCCTTTTTTATTCTGTTGTTCTTAATTTTTGGCGTAAATAATATACTCCTGTCCTCTTGCATTTTATGTAGCAGTTGTTGAAAGGCTACAGTCATTATACACCCTTTGTCTAAATCTTTGGGTAATGAGTGCAACCTTATCTTTCAAAATCTTAAATTCTGCTACAATTCTGCTTGGCCCTCAGCGTTTATCCTTTCAGAATGTTACTAATGACACTCTGCATGTGTTCACTGGTCGCATGCAAAATTGCCTTGACCTCTGTGGGTTTGCGTTAAGTGCAGGTGATAATGCTGTTTATGATTTTGATTTCCAAGTCAAGGAGCATCACCTCCCTTCAGCTGTGTGTGCATGTTAGTTCAATTTCAAAGGAATAATGATTGAGTTTCGTTGTGAATTTCTGTAGTTGTATGTCACTGCCTTTCCTATGTCAAAAATGTCATCTATTAACCTTTTCCACAGTACCCTTTGATTTTCTGTTCTTTCTGCGGCACTAGACGCCAATGCATGTGTGACTTCATACTTGCCCATGAATACATTTGCCAGAGTGGGGGCATATTTTTCTCCCATGGCAACACCAATAAATTGAGTGTAGTGCTGTCCGTTGAAGATGAAATTATTATGCGAAAGGGTGAAATCTAACATTTCTGTCAAACGGTAATGAGATGCAGATTTCTCCTTAAACCAGAATTTTACTGTCTCTAGTGCTAAATCGTGTCTGAAGTATAAAGAGCCTTAACGGCATAAGTCACCAAACTGTATTCTTCTTTCCACTCAGTAGATCGCAAAGTATCTGATATATCAATTAAATCCCTAGTTTACGATTCAAGTTTAACTACCAATTCTCTTAATTGTGTGTCAATGAATTTTGAAATTGGCTCAGTGACCCAGCCGATGCCTAACACTATAGGCCTCATCGCTGGTATTTTCACAAATTGCTTATGCACCTTTGGGAGGAAGTAAATAGTTGGCATTTTAGCTGGTGTGGATTCTAAGAATTATGTTTCTTCATCAGTTTAGTAAACCTATCCCTTGCAACTTATTGATTATTTTATGGATTTTCTTAATGGTGTCCTTCGTTGGATCTGAAGTAAGTTTCAAGTAACATCCCGGGCTGTTCAGATGGTTCAACGCAGCCTCAATATAATCACTTTGATTCATAATTACTGTGTTGCCTCCTTTATCAGCTTTCTTGATAATGATGGACTTGTTATCAATGATCTTTTCTTAAGCTATCCATTCATCCTTACCTATCCTTACCCAAAATATCATGAGATTCGCCGTTTCAGAAAGCGTGTGAAGGGTTACTTAGCGCTCATGAAGCGAGGAATTAATAAAATACATTCCTGTGAGTACAGCACTGGATCATTATAACATCTGGCAACAATTAAATATAGCAGCAGTACATCTTGGCACATTGATGCAGTCCACTTCATGTTGTTAGGCACATCAACCGTTTTCTGTTTAACTCTAACAGTGAAATGGATGTCACAAGACGCATTGATTAATGAAGGCACAGACTGATAGTTGCTTGGAGTCACAATGGCACAGTGGTGTTCTGGGTGTAAGGAACAGCGGGAGCATGATTTTCACTGATTATTTTATCTAACTATTCCATTTAATTTTGGAATCATGTGTATACATGTAAACGGAAGGTACTTATTCCAGAAGAATGTACTAATTCTTGGTTCTTTTCCTCTCTGTTTGTTCTTGTTTTTCGGTTGGTTTGGAATTTGTATTTCTGATTTATCACCATTTATTACATATTCTTTAACTATTATTTATTTTGTTGTTTGAACTTTGTAATGTACATTCATCACTTAAGGATACCAACCTCACTAGAGTGTTCAATAATAATTCTTGTTTTGTATTTGACTAATAATTTTGAACATAACGAAGAATATGTGTAAGAGCCCTGAAGAAGACCTAAGCTCGAAACACAGGTAGGCTCGCTAATACAACAATAAAATCATGATGAGAACCTATCACTATACCTGTATTTTTCCAGCTAATTGTACTAAGAATTGCAACTAATAACAGGTTATCACCAATTACTGTAGGGAAGGCGCTGCAAGTAACTAGGTGGCTTTGTGCATGTTGGACAAATATGTTTACTCTGTTGTTGTTGCAAGTAGTGCACGAGTAAGACAAAGTGCCACCTTGGAATAAGGTCGAGGGCCAGAGTGGTTAGGTAATGTCAAAATGGTCTGAATATCTGGGCTGTGGGCTCTCAATTCAGGTGCAGTAGGCTGATTTTGAATGATGTTCAGGGATCACCTGAACTCTATCTGGACAGCATTGAGACATAGAAGATTCTTGAGGGGTGTGCCCAGGGAGGGGAGTGAGAATTCAGTGATAGAGTATATATTACTCACCCAGAAGGGCACTGCACCTGTAACATTCAGCATGGTATGCACAAGGCTATACCGCCTGAGACTCTTTTTACTAAATGTTACGTGCCTCCACCTGTATTCTTGAAGAGCAATAGCAGGCTACCCTTAATGCATGTGGAAATGCAAAATGTACTGAGCCACAAATGTTAAAAACGTTAACCATCAAACAGTAACGTGGTACACTTTTTCTTTAAGTCCCATGGTTTGGCAAATCAACACCACACATATAAACGGAAGGACAGCAATTCTGCTTTTCTACAATGATGGTCAGCAGCCCACAGTCAATGTCCTGTCCGCCGCTCATCCTGACTCTTACTCCCAGCTGGCTCTGGACCAGCGGTCCCACAATCCTGTCCGCTTAGTCCCAAATTCCCAGTGTGTCAGCCGTGCGTCAGGAAAGTAAAACAATTCAACATGCAGATTCAGGCTGCAGAAAAAGAAAGGTCTGGCCAAAATGTTGTGTGCACACAACAAAATACCTTGTTTACTGTCACAGTTTTCTTGATGCTTTGCCTGCAAAGCTCTTTCCCTCAGTAGGGTCCTAGACCAAGGGCAGTGACGCCTGGTACATTTATTCATTGGAGGGGTGTACATATTTCCCCAAATAGGCCTGAGTGAGTGACCTGAACCAATCAATCAAGAGTGGTTCAGGGGGGTTGTCCCCCCAAGAAATTTTCTTGTATAATGGGTTAAAATAGTGCATTTTACAACACACTTTAAGTGGAAATCTGTAAAAATCCAGTTATCCCTTTTGTTTTGAAGGCCAACGCATGGAAAAATCAAATAGATGCAACTTGCCATTAGTGCACAGGAGCATTTCTCCAACACATTTTCATGGTGCCTTTTCCCACAATAAAAACCATTTTCACTCTGGCTGTGCCCATACATTTCCACGCTGGTTGCATCACTATATGCCACTATTCCCATATAAGAACACACTCCTATTTCCTTTGCCCATAATGTCAGTAATAATAATATAAGAAAACATTGCCATGCTTGTTATGCCAATGTATGGCAGTACGCCACCTAAGAACATACTGCAGATGCTTGCCTTTGCCATTAAAAAAGCCATGCCACAGTGTGAAGACATGCCCAGACTGGATGCACCAAAGTGCTAGTATAGTCACATACTAACACATCATGCTTGCTTTTTCATAGATGCTCAGTAGAAAATACCATGAAAAAGAAATAGCTAGACTAGCTGCACCAAAATGCCAGTCCAGCTAGGTAATAACACTTATCGTGCTTGCCTTATCAATGATGCCCAGTACAAAATGGCATGCCACAGTAAGACATGGACAGACTCTTTGAACCAAAATGCTAGGGTAGCCACATAATAACACATCATAAAAAAACCTAAAATAATTGTTTGAGGGACTTGGGTTTAGTCATCCCAGGTTTCCTAGGGTCATCCAGACGTGGACCCCTTGCTCACTGTACTTAGAGAGGCACAGCTCCACCTTACTGATGAGGCCCAACAAGGCTGAAACACGTGTCTGGGGTTGCTGTTGGTACTCTTGTTCAGAAGAGAATTGCCATAGCATTTCGGTTCTGCAGTCCCCATGTGGGCGGGAGAAAGACTGATATGCAAGTGGATAGTTCCCTTCTGTGAAAGGTACAGTGAGCTAAAGTGTGGCTGCAGACTCTCGAGTCGGTGCCTTCCCAAAATACAGGTCATTGAACCGTGTTTGTTCTGGCAGAGGTGCGCCTATGAGTATCTTTTGATTTTTTTAATAACACATCATGGCACACACCAAGCGGAATTACCTGTGAAGTACCTCTTTGCGTAGCACGCAGGTGAACCTTTGAGTGACTGAGTCTTATCAACTTCCAAGCACACGAGTCACGAGTCACAGAACTGTTGCAAAATGTTGTTTTGGATTGTTGCTGAGTCCTAATTTGGGAGCCACGTCCCCTTGGTGACGTGAACGTATTTATTGAATCACCCACAAGCGCGCGCACCAAGTGGAAGTACCTGTGAAGTACCTCTTTGCTTCTTCGCCATGTTCGTCGGGGCGTTGGGGTGCTTCACGGTCTTCCGAGCTTGGGCGCTTAGGGTGATATGTTCCCTCGCACTCTGAAATCCGAGATGCCACTCACAATTGGCAATTTGGCGGTAGCGAGCGGGAGACCATTGTCAACTCCCTGCGCGCGTCAATGTGCCGCCAGTCTCACTTGTTCATCACCGTTGGTTCGACTCGCTCGTAAGGTGTCAGCTCCCTCTCCCTCTCCGAAGTCTACCCATAGCACGGACATGCAAGCATTTTACAAAGGTGCTCGCGTCACTTCTGCCACTACAATGGATTCCTTGGCAGGTGACGAGAAGGGATCAATCAATTTGCCTGCTGCGAATATGATAGATGCTTCACTGAAGGTGAGGCAAGACCCGCTCCGGGAGGTTCACTCTGTACGACCTAAGTTATGTGCCAAAATAATCCCTAGTGCGGATACGGTGGGCAATCGTGAGGTTGTTTCTAGATCTGTAACAGGTAATGCATCGTTATCTGATAGCATCATGTTGGACGCACTGCCATTAACAGCAAAGTCAGTCCAATCCAGGGTACCAATGGAGTCACCCCTAAATGATGTAGTGATAATAGACTTGGATCCTGAAGGCACAGATTTTTCTGCACACACTATACCTGATAATTTGTCTGTGTCACCTGTGTTGTTCGAAACCCCTGGCCCTAGTTCTGCTAGTTCTGCTCTAAGTGTTTCATTCATGAACCCAACTCCAAGAAGAGTTCATGCATCGATTTCCAAGACTAGTGTGCCAATGGTAGGTTCACAGAAAGACAGGTTATTGGAGGTTGACTCTGCAAGCATTGAATCTGGCCATCCATTCCTTAGGCAATTTATTCGAGACCATTGATGCTAAACTATGTAAACAAGAGTGCTTCTTAGAAGATATGTGCTTGTGGAAAAACAATGTGGGGCAGTTGATAAGCAATCAATCTCTAACCCCGAACGTGTGTGAGAGACCTAAAGTAGCAATGGTAACGGTGGCCTGCGAAACATTTGTCGTCTGCAATAAAATCAGTACAGCCGAATCTGATTATTCCATGCTTTAATAAAGTCATCTATGATACTGTGGAGGTAGTAGAGGTTCTCCAGCATTGGATCTTTCATGGATTCACATACTTAGAATATTCCCTGTCATCAGACTGGGAACCCTCGGTACATTTATAAAGCCATTTTTCCCTAGGAAAACTTTGACGCTTTTGTGTCCTACCCACGTCGTTCCTGAGGCTGTCCACGCATGCCCCAATAGATAGTATAAATGCCCCGCCCCCACAGCTCCCTTTAGATTTCAACCGTCTTCAAAAATAGTGGGATCACCTCGCGTCATCAATTGTTTTGTCAAGGTTGTTCGTTATATTTTTCCTAATGTCTGGAAAAGCTCTGTTCCGCCCATGCGCTACGTACAGGCTAAAGAAAGTGTATGAGGGTGATGGACATATGGACTGTATATATTGTCTACACCCTTACCACTCGGCAGACAAGTGCGACATATGTGAGGGCTTCTCCCAAAAGACTCTTAAAGACCGGAGTCGGCGGTTGGTGGCCTGGTTGAGCGATGGAGTGGGTGCGTACCCGCCTTTGGAGGTAGGCTCCACGCGCAGCGTGGCCTCGGCATCAAAATGCTCAGGGGCCCCTTACCGTTCAGCATCGGCCGAACCCCCAGTGAAGAAACCACGCCTGGCGGAGAAAGGGTCGTCGGGAAGCCATTCCGCAAGGGAGTCTTCGCTGAAGAAAACCTCATCATCAACATCGTCTAAGAAGGAGAGAAAGGAGAAGTCGAAATCCTCCTTCTCAGGTGATCACAATAGATCATCCTCAAGTAAAGAGTCTGAGAAGCACAGGTCAAGTTCAAAAAAGGCTGGAACGCCTCAAGGAATTGCGCAGGCACCACCGTCGTCGACGGCGGGGAGATCGTCGACTCCCTCACTACCAATGACGCAGTTGGTTTCGGCGATTGTTATGCCACAGGTAGTGGCTACAACGACAGCTGGTCCAACCTTAGCCTCGTCGACAGAGATCCTGCTAAAAGCCTGGCGACTGGAGGTATTCGACCCAGTTTTACCAGAGTCTTTTCTGCAGCAAGAGCGGCCTTGTCGGTGTTCTCGTGGAAGAAGAGTGTGAGAGGATAACTGGGCCTGCAGAGCTAAGGTTACAAGGGGTTACCAAGTTAACTCTTTCCAGTGGAGCTAATATTCCAGTTACAACCCCTCATCTTAACCCGCAGTCTGTTCTATCACTAGAGGTTCTATCCACATTGCAGACCTTGTTAAAGAAATTGGACGAAAGATTACCTCAGGCAACTCCGACCAAACCGACCGTCGACAAACCTGGCCCTTCTCGTCAGCCAACTCCGACGATGTCGACGGCTGTACCGACGTGTGAGGACCTCGCAGGTACACGCCAGGAGGAAGGGGAACTGTCAGACTCAGAATAAGGGTCCTTATCGGATGTTTCGTTGTCCCCATCTAGGGATCCAACCCTAGATGTCGGAGGCAGAATTCGAACCCCCAAGGAGCCCAGCTCAACCGTCCCCCCAGACGTCATTGGGTTGTTTCATGCCATGATGAGCAAAGCGTGTACCGAGTTCGGATTAGCTCAGGAGGAAGAGAAAAAAGACTGTTTTCTATTCGAACACATGGGGAAGAGAAGGAGGTCGGTTTTCTCAGTGCCCATCCTGGATCATGTGTGGCAGGAGGGTTTACAGACGATGCGTCATCCTTTCTCGGAGCCCGCAATAAAAGGTAGGCTGGAATCCACCCCCAAGTGTCTATCCTCCCAACCAGCCCCAGATTCGGTAGTGTCAGCGGCGGCGGTGAGAAAAGCTAGGTCCCAGCACAAATGCTCGACCCCCCCCGGAGAACGAGGCCAGGAGACAGGATGCCTTTGGCAAGAAGGTGTTGTCGGTGGGGGCGACGACAGTGAAGGCCGCCAACTCTCTGGCTATAATGGCCAGATATGATAGAGAGATGTGGCACCAGTTGGCACGTATACTAGAGCATCTTCCAGAAGAACATAGGAAGGCAGCGATGTTACTCATCCGAGAAGGTGAGGAGGCCTCAAATCATTCTATTAACATTGCTGTGGACCTCGCAGAATCAGGTTTTAAACAAGTCAACAAAGGGGTGGTTCTACGGAGGCAAGCGTGGCTAAAATGCACCAACTTTAGACCTGAGGTGCAATACAAGGTGCTGGATATGCCCTTTGAGGGAGACCTTCTGTTCGGCGAAAAGGTGGATGAGGCCTTAAAGGGCATGAAGGAGGACTCTGACATGGAGCGTTCTTTGGGTGCCCTCCAAGTGGAAGGGATTTTCGTTCTTTTCGCCCCTTTAGGGGAGCATCTGGGATCTCCCGATTCTCAGCATCAAGAGACAGGCCTTTCAATAGGCCGACGTATTCGTCGAAGGGCTACAGGCGTGCCTCGCAAGCGACGAAGCGATGCCGAGACTACCAGACATCCAGGAAGAAGATGGCCTACTCGTCGTCGTCGAGAGATAAGCCCAAAGACCAACAATGACGGGCGTCCTGGGAGGCAGAGTATCGCATTGTGTCGACGAATGGGAGCAAATAACCACAGATCAGTGGGTGCTGGACACCGTAAGGCTTGGACACTCCCTGCAATTCAAGAGCAACCCTCCGCATGTTCCACCAGCGTTTTTGGCTCAACCCCACCTGAGCGTGTTGCAACAGGAGGGAGCTACAAAAAGGGGCTATAGAATTGGTCCCTGTGTCGCAGAGGGGTCAGGGGGTTTATTCCCGATACTTCATAGTGAAAAAGCCAAACGGAAAATGGCGTCCCATTCTCGACCTTCACGACCTCAACAAAACATTGAAAAGGCAAAAATTCAAGATGCTCACACTCCAGGAAATGATCCAGTCTGTCCAAGGAGGGGACTTTCTGGCGTCTCTGGATCTTCAGGAAGCGTACTTCCACATACCGATGCGTCAGCGACACAAAGTTCCTAAGGTTTGTGGTAGGACTGACTCACTACCAGTTCACAGTGCTCCCATTTGGACTAAAATCCTCTCCCAGGACGTTCACGAAATGTTTAGCACCAGTTGCAGCTTGGTTGAGAAAACAAGGCCATCATGTGTACCCGTCCCTCAACGACTGGTTGGTGAGAGGATCCACTCCTATGGCAACTCAAACAAGTTTGCAAGCCACCATGCAGCTGCTACGACGGCTGGAATTTGCAGTAAACTTCGAGAAGTCTTTGTTGACTCCGTGAGAAACTTAGTGTTCTTGGGTGCACAGTTCGAAACCTAGTCGGGGTTAGTGAAACCATCCGTCGACAGAATCCACAGACTCAATCGAATGGCAGGTTAGTGGAGGTTCAATACCAAAGTGTCGGTGAGGAAATCCATGTCGATTCTGGGCGCTATAGCGTCTTGCATTCCTCTGGTGAACAACTGCCGCCTGTTCATGAGGCCAATTCAAGAGTTCCTGGCGGATCGGTGGACCCAGACCCAAGGTCTCTGGTCGGACAAGCTGATCGTCGACGACGACAAGCTCCTACAAGCTCATCGATGGTGGCAGAGCTTTCAGAACCTATCCAAGGGGGTACCCCTGCAGGAACCGGAATTTCGCGTGACCATAGTGACAGATGCGTCCCTGACGGACTGGGGAGCACATATGGGTACTCTCCAAACACAAGGTTGGTGGTCTCCCAGGGAATCTCTCCTGCACATCAACGTTCTGAAGTTAAGGGCAGTGTGCTGGGCCCTAAAATCTTTCCTGCAACACATAAAAGGCTCAGTAGTGAGAATATTGACAGACAACACGACAGCAATGTTTTACTTGAGAAAACAAGGAGGCACGCGGTCCGGAACCCTTTCCACCGAGGCTCAGAAGGTATGGTATTGGGCTCTGAAGCATGATATAACCATCGTAGCTCACCATCTCCCTGGAGTAAGGAACGAACAAGCGGACTCCCTCAGCAGAAAAATGGACCAGGTACTCGATGGGGAGTTAGACAGCCTTCAGTTATCGAAGATTTTTGAGAAGTGGGGGCAACCCCCCCAGATCTCTTTGCAATGAAGGAGAACAAGAAGTGCAAACAGTACGCCAGCAGGTGGCCACAAAAGGGCTCTCTGGGGGAAGCCTTCTCCTTCCTGTGGACGGACAAGTTTCTCTACGTCTTTCCCCCGTTTCCTCTCATACGGAGGACCCTACAGTGGATTTGCAGATACAGTTGTCGGGTCATCCAAGTGGCTCCGTATTGGCCGAGGCAAGCGTGGTTTTCCGACCTGCTCCAACTGTCAGTAGAGCAGCCGATAACATTTCGGAAAACCCCGGACCTCCTGTCCCGGGACAAAGGGACAGTGTGGCATCACGACCCGGACAGTCTCAATCTCACAGCTTGGCTCCTGACTTGTCAGAGTTTGGTGCCCTAAGCATTTCGTCAGATTGTCGGAGAATCCTGCAGGCCGCACAAGCTCCTTCCACGAACACATCGTATGCATGCAAGTGGAGAAGATTCTGTGGGTGGTGTCAAAGCCAGCCAGGATTGCACCCCTTGAATGTAACTCCGGAACAACTTCTACCAAATCTGTTGCATTTGGCAGAGAGTGGATTGTCTTTTTCGTCGATAAAGGTACGCCTGGCGGCCATCTCAAGGTTCACGAGGAAAAGGCAGTCATCTCCCTTGTTTAGTGATAGGCTGATAAAGCACTTCATGAGGTGTCTGTTCCGTACATTCCCTCTGATTAAGCACTTTCCACTTACATGGAGTCTCAACTTGGTGTTAGCGGGGCTAATGAAAGCTCCCTTCGAACCGATGGCTTCCTCGTCTATGAAGTTCTTATCGTGGAAGTTGGCATTTCTAGTAGCTATCACGTCAGCTCAACGGCTCTCGGAGATACAAGCGCTGGTCATAGATCCACCGTATTTGAGGTTCTTTAAGGACAAAGTGGTGCTGTCAACTAATCCTCATTTTATTCCGAAAGTGCCTACTGTTTATCATAAACATTCGTCGATTGTTCTACCTACCTTCTTCCAACTCCTTCATCAGCTGCGGAAAAAGCCCTCCATACTTTGGACGTGAAGAGAGCTCTGAAATTCTACCTTCATCGGTCCCATCAATTCAGAACTACGCAGCAACTGATTGTGGCTTATGGCCCCTCAACGAGAGGAAAGGCAATCTCAAAACAAGGACTAGCTAGATGGGTCTCGTCGACGATTGCTTTTTGTCACTCCAAGGCGGGAAAACCGCTGGAAGGACGTCCGAGGGCTCATTCCACAAGATTAACGTCATCATCAGTGGCACTGTGGGCAGGGATTCCACTGACGGACATCTGCCAAGCGGCGTCCTGGTCAGTGCCACACACGTTTACCCACCATTACTGCCTTGAAAGGCAGCATGCAGACGTTGTGCAGATCGGAAGAGCAGTCCTGCGCCGTCTGTTTCAGTGAGGTAAGCCCCATCCAGCGGGAATGTCTATGTATATGTTTATACGCAAATATATATATATATATATATTTGTGCTTCTTCCATATGTGTAGATATAGGTAAAGATATGTATATATATGCTTGCGCAGGTAGTGTTATGTGTGTGTGTGTATATATATATATAAATATATATATATATATATATATATTATAATATATCATTTTTTATACATGTGTATATATGTGGGCACATGGGTATATAAAGAATGTGATAAAATTGATGTTAATTTCATTCACACCGCCATATCAGAGTTACTGCTGTGAAATCTATTCTACGCATGTGAATCCATGAAAGATCCAATGCTGGAGAAGGGAATAGTTTCTTACCTGTAACTCCATTTCTCCAGCATTCATTGGTATCTTTCATGGATTCACATGCGCCCGCCGGCCTCCCCGGAATGCAATGTACACACTGTATTTCCCCCATGCTGCTTTGGAGGGGTTAAAATCTGAAGGGAGCCGCGGGGCGGGGCATTTATACGGCCACGTTCTATTGGGGCATGCGTGGACAGCCTCAGGAATGACATGGGTAAGACACAAAAGCGTTGAAGTTTTCCTAGGGAAAAACGGCTTTATAAATGTACCGAGGGTTCCCAGTCTGACGACGGGGAATATTCTAAGCATGTGAATCCATGAAAGATACCAATGCTGGAGAAATGGAGTTACAGGTAAGAAACTATTCCCTTCCGCCTAGTGTGGACACAGTAGTCCTAGATGCACCTCGGCTGGTATCCGCTGCGCATCACAAAAAAGTGTATACCATATTCAATCCTGGTAGTGAGGGGCATCTTAAAAACACCCCTCCTACTAAAATGACCAAAAATCAGAAATCAGTTAAGGGGTCAGGGTCCAAGCAGTTTTTCAAGGCCATTAATTTACCACAGAAGAGTGCTCTAACTGCCTCTCTGGCGATAATAAATATAAAAGCTACAATCACATGCTAAAAAAAATCAATAAATAAACAAACAAACATAAGACCAATGGGTGTAAATCAACTAATGACATGAAAATAGTAGAGTATGCTCCCTTAGACGCCCTATTAAATTAGGTGAATAAGGGCAATATAATCGACCATCCTACAATCGGGGAAGGTTTAACAACCAAGTGATTAAAACCATCACGCACTGAGTCAGCAATCACAAGGGATAAGGCAGCAATCATTAACCACAGACAGGAAATTCGGAAAGCGGTCGACGCCTACATGGCGGGGCATTTGAGGGCAGCCCCAGTGAGTTTGGGTAGTCAAAATAGACTACCGGTAGCTGTGGATCTGTTAAGTAGAGGTGTAAACTCCCAAAACCACACAGAACTATGTGCAAAGTCCCTAAAGAATCCTGAACCAAAAACAATCGGGCGAGGGGGTGTCCCCGTTGTTAAATCTATTGTTGAACCGATTTCTTTGCCAGCCTTGTCGGCAGGTAAGCCGATTGTCCCTGTAACTCAAGCTTTGAGTGTGAATCTTGTGAGTGGGGGGGCTAAACCGGGATGATGTATATACATCTGTTGAAGTGCTGCGTCGAATGGAAATTGCCTTAAGAAATATAGAACAAAAAGGCCAAATTATTGTAGCCAGTGAGGGAAGTCATTCTGACAAAATCGACCGGCCCAGCTCTGTCAAAATTCAGGAGCGCAAACGACCGGCAAAATTTTCCCTAGTGTTAGCTTGTAGATCTCCACCTTGTGTGCAATATGACCTTAATCGAAAGACGGTCATGGCGATATTCTCAGATGTGGTGCAGTTAGAGGATTAATTCCTCGGATATTGAATACGTTGAATTCACAAATGATAATAACTTACATTCAGTGAGATTATGGGTGAATTATGGTGTTGTGCAAAATGTTATTTGGTCAGAAAAAGACTCCTTGTATGTGATGGGTTTTGAGCTCACTGTGGAGCCAATGCTGGCAATAAGCGGCAGTCTAGGCACAAAAGCCAATCATTGGCCAAAGGACAGGGTGACTCAAAGCATAAAGGGTAATGTATCACAACAAATATTAGAGAAATGTCAGTGTAAATGTAATCCTGGGCCACAATAACTAAATGCTGCAAGCCCTAAAGGTGACATTGCATTGCTACACTGGAATACAAGGGCTTTGCCCACCTGCTCAACAATGATCAGAGTCATCTGGGAGCAGTGGAAGTGGTTTTACTCCAAGAGACCTGGCTCACTTCACCTCCAGTGTTGGACAATCACGATATTTACCCGAACCCTGCTCTTAAACCTGTGTGTGGCAGACTTTCCTCTGGGCTGTTGATTGCCATTAAACTATAGCAAGAAATATCATCACAGTTGTGGGCCATTCCGAATAATTATATGATAATTGTGAAACTTAAGATTCAAGATTGTGGTTATGCCATTTTGAATATATATTGGAACCCAGTTGCAATAACAGATGATGTGTTTTTTAAAGATCTGATCATGTTACTAGATTAGGTTGCTCTTGATCCTACAGTGTTTTACGTGATTATGGCTGGTGATTTAAATATCAACTGTTTGGATGGAAAGGGTTTATTGAATAGAGCAAGAGTATACCGGTGGAATATGTTTACTAAATCACTGAACTTTCATAGGTTGAATGCATGTTTAAAGCAGACATAACGCCTCACGTAACATGGAAAAGAGGCCATAGTGAGTCAGTAATAGATTATATATATATGTGAATAGTAATCTACAACCACATGTATTGGAATTTGAGGTCAAAAACTCGGAGTTGAGTGATCATAACATCTTGGCAATGAAATGGGGAAGAGAAGAGCAAACCTTAGCTCAGGCGAATATGCACCAAGGAGGGCCCTTACTTGTGAATCCTGGGCTGAATCGACTCTGATGGTCGGAGGATGCGCTGCAGCATTTTAATCAATATCTGGCGAGTTGACATAACCGGGATGGTGAGATGTGGGGGTATCGAGGGATTGAGTATTGCAATACACTGCAATTATTCTAGCAATCCAAACCACATCCTAAAAGAAGGAAGATCCCCCATTTACACATATTTGATCAGGCAGTGAAAACAAGGAAAGCTCTACATCGTGCTGATTTGTGGCAAGCTGCTCAGTGTACTTGTGACCTGAAGGTCATTCTGCTCAAGAAAATTAGAATTAATTATGTGAATTGGATGAAACATCAAAGAGCACAAATGTACTAAAATGATGGTGCGAATATGTTGAGTCTGTTGGCAACTAAGAACACGGCTAGAATGTGGAATATCACCAACCAGGTGTCAGTGGGCTCTTAGATTGCGATTCAGTCCAGTGCAGTGGAAGAAACAAAACTGGACACAGTATTTTAGCACTCTATATTCTGTTCCTAAGGGCAGTGTAAGTTTAGAATCTTTGGATCTTCCATCTCAGCTTTGATCAAGATGATATATTATGCCTCATTAAAACAGCAAGTAGCTCAAAGGCATCTGGGTCCGATGGATTGTCCAATTACACTTTGAAGTCACATCCTGATCTTTGGGCATCCATATTGTTCAGTATATTCTCAGCTATGAACGTAGCTCAAACAATACCAAAAACTTGGACCCACTCAATAACTTTACCAATTTTTAAGTAGGGCGACCGTCAGTCACCGAGCAGTTATCGACCCATCCCACTCCTGGATGTTCCTAGCAAGATCTATGGTAGATTACTATTAAGGGAACTCAATGCATGGATCACTGAAAAACATCTAAAAGATCCATATCAATCTGGATTTGTTGCGGGCATAGGCACAGTACCAAACATCATGTGCTTAAACATGATTACAATGCAATATGCAGCCCGAGGTCAACCATTATATTTAGCATTCATCGACTTTCGGGCAGCCTTTGACTCAATTGATCGAGTATTGCTTTATAATAAACTATAAAAACATAAATGCCCTCCATCGGTACTAACATTAATCATGTTGCTTCATATGGAAACAACTATGCAAGTACGATTAACATTTGATGGCGTCCTGTCCGCCCCAATTAACAATAAGAGAGGCCTGAAACAGGGATGCACGCTTGCGTCGTTTCTATTTAACTTCTTTATACTTGACATGGGAAAAATGTAATTAACACAGTAGGTGATGCTCCAAATTGGGAAATCAAAATATAAGACATCTTCTATATGCAGATGATTTGGTGGTGCTATCCCAGACACCAATTGGGTTGCAAAACATGCTGAACAAACTTGACATCTATGCAAAAGAAAATAATCTGGTAATAAACACAGACAAATCACAAGTAACTGTCTGTAATAACTCCACCAAGCGTAGAAGAAACACATACCGATGGAGTCTGCAAGATAGAGCCTTGACAGTGGTTTCCCAATATAAATCTTTAGGGGTAACGTTTTCAAATTCTAATAATCATATATCGCCCAATTGGGAAGTGAAATGCAAATTACAGGCCCTCACCTCTCAAGCCAAGTTACTGGTATTCAGGTTTGGTAAATATTCTTTCAAGCACGTTCTCACGTTCTATCAAATGAAAGTAACTGCCATATTGATTTATGGTATGGAGGCATTGTGTCCTAAAAAGCGAGAGGAGTGGGATAAGATAGAGTCTAAGTTCTGGAAGCAGGTGTTGCATTTGCCCAATTGCACTCCTTTACCAATGATTCCTTATGAGTTGGGTTCACTATCCCTATACTCACAAGTATTGTGGAAGATGTGTGCTCTTCTACGCAAATGCTTATTAGGTGTTCAAATGTGTAACGTCTTGAGCATAATTGCCCGCCATCTGTTGGCATCCACTAATACATTTCCAAGTGTCTAGTGTAAAGTTATATGCAAGGCAATGGCCGAGGCTTCCATAGATTTAGAATTATTCATCAACAATCCTGGACGAGCAAAAATCTAACTTTTTCAATATGATTGGATTCATACCTCCATTGTTTGTAGTACCTACAAAGATGTTGATGTAACTCTGTTTGGGAGGAAAATATATAGAGCAATGGCGGAATATCTCATCAAATGTCCGTCACCCCATATTCGAAGACAATACATGCGGTTCAGGCTTAATTTATGGCATACCCGAGAAGTGTTGTATAGAAGGAATCAAATTCCCCAAAATCAAAGGTATTGTGGATACTACTCAGATAAGCAACAGAGAGAATCTTTACAACATCTCATAGTGTCATGTCCGGGCCTGATTTTAACTCGCAAATAGTTCTTCTGGCATATTTTTCATCTGACCACCCAGTTAGAGCATCACAAAATATGGCAATTACTCTTCTCAAGCCCAAAACATATAGCAAATGGTGCCATAGTGCATTTTCTGGAAGCAACTGTGCCTGATTTGGTGCCTGATGAGTCCAAAAATTAAAGATTTTAAAGGTTTTATAAATCACAATCATGAGCATAGTTGCATATTGTGATATGTAATCATTATTGGTCTACCTGTTTTAGTCTATTATCAAATGCTGTAAAATCAGATTTTGAAATGTTTAATTTTAAATGAGAGACATATGAGTTGTAATCATGATTATTCATTTAATTTTGCTCATGTATCAATTTTTTTCATATGTTTGGTAAGTGTTAACTTGTTTTCTTCTTCTTTCATAATTGTTCTGAATTCTTGTCTTGTGTTTTAATTTTGTGAAATATTTGAAAAGTTGTGTAAATTAACTAAACAAATAAAAAAATAAAAAAATCATAACACATCATTCTTGCTTTATCATAAATGTTCTGTAAAAAGTGCCAGGCTAAAGAAATAGCTAGACTGGCTGTACCAAAATGCCAATCCAGCCAGGTAATAACAATTATCTTGCTTGCTTTACCAAAGACGTCCAGCAAAAAATATTTTGCCACAGGAAGAAAAGGGAATACTGGCTGCACCAACATGCCAGTCTAGCCACGTAGCAACACGTATCATGCTTTCTTTATCATAGAGGCCCAGTAAAATGTCCATGCATGTAAGAAATAGCTAGACTGGCTGCACGAAAATGCCAGTCATTAAAGATGCCTAGTAAAAAATGATGCCATCACTGCATATTCTTTACTGGGCATCTTTGATTTTGTCGGCCTCCCCATCTCCCCATTCCAAAATTGTCCCAGCCTGGCTCAAACACACACATCCATGCAACATTCACTCACTCATTAATTTGCTCATTCACTGACGCACCCATACACCAGCTCCTTCATACAGGCACCCAACCATGCATCATACACTCACTCATTCATTCACACACGCATATTCATTCACTTACCTTTCGACCCGGTCCTGACTCTGCTCCTCTCCACACACAGGAAAACACTATGGCGCCCGCGTCACACAAACAGGAACCAGGAAGCAAAGAGCACTTCCTGGTACCTGGACATGTGCGCAGGATCCTGAGGGCTGCCTTGATGCCACCTGGCTCTTTGAAGCACCCACACTCAAATTCAAAGGTGCATTTCCCCAGCCTGCATTCCCAATGTGGCATGCAAGGCTGGAGGAGCAAAACACCCCCGGCATTGCATGGCTCATTGAGCATGTTTCCCTTTAACAGTTTAAGTAATCCTAGGAGTGCTCAGTGTTTTCACTGGGCTGGCTCGGCTCCTCCATAATGGGTGAGGGTTCTGGAGGGTTTGCCTCAAGTGGCTGTCTTGAACAGTGACACCCGAAGAGAGGAGGTTTTCTGACAATATTCTGGCAAAGCAGGAAATAGAACAGTTTGAGGTGAGGGGAAGTGGACGAGAAACGGGAGTAGCAGTGGACAGAGAAGACCCTCCTGCGAATGAGAGGAATGAAGGCTCTGGCTACTGAAGAAATTAAATGGAATGAATGAAAATAGAAGGAAAGAAAGAGAGAATAGACACAAAAGAAAGGAAGAAAGTAAAAAACGTTAGGAAGAAAACAAGGATGACGGAAATGAAAAAAGAAGGAAAGTTTTTAACGTTTAGATTTAAAGACGAAAGGTTCAGCTCTATGACCACTAGGTGGCAATCGGTCACCATGTTTAACATAAAAATAGTATGTGTCGAGCACTACTGCACTATGAATCACTTCATTAGTCAGGGGGTGTCCGCCCTCTATATCCAGTCCGGTTGAGGGTTGATGATAACAAGTGCCGGCCGGCCCTGACAAGGTGGGTCAGTGCATACATGGAGAAGGGCCCAGCTAAGGTCATGGGATGTCTTTTTTTAAATGCCGGGTGGGCGACATTAGGTACCTCAAAGAGGTTGCTGCATCGTTGTATGATGCATTAGCATCTCCGCCGGATCCAGGGAAACTATGCGCAATGCGAAAGCGATGTATGTGCAGTTTCCAGGATGCATTTTGCATAGAGATGTTCGGCGGACTAAGGGAGCAGTTCATGGTTAATTGGCGGCAGCTGGTAACGTGAACACCAGGAGGTAGGTCCAGGTACCAGCGTAGCCACATGACCGATACCCTAGTATCAGAGGGGCTGGGGGTGTCCGACGGGCACTCCAACAATAAGGGGCAGCTGAATGGAGTCCTTAACTGAACAGCGGCCTTGGGCAGCTCTCCATACAGGGTAAGGGGAGTGTATTACCGTAGACTGGCTAAGGGCCACTCGGATGATGAACGGTAAGGGCGAAAGACCACCTGGAATTACCAGCAAAGGCCAATGGCCACCCGGAAGTGAGCACAGGATATTGGACGGCCTCTGGCAATAATAGGGGGCAGTTGGAGTCCTCTGTGGCCCGGTGGGTATGTTCCTTAAAATATATGGGAGTTACTTCCTGGGAATGTTAAAGGGCCATTGGAAGTTAGCTAAAACTGGTAGATAGGTGTCCCCAGCAGTTGATGAAAGGGAACGGCAAAGGGCCAACCAGAAGGAATGGTTTACAGCCGGCTCATGCGTAACAGGTGGTGCTGGGACTACCCATTAGTTGACTATTAGATGTAGTGACTGTTTGATGGCATGTGGGTGACAATTGTTACGGCAGCTATGTGGTGTGGCATAGGGCGGTGGAGCACCAATGTGCTCTGGATGTATACTCCGGCCATGCAATGGCATCATTGCTGCCTTGTGCACGCAGGCAGGTAGTGAGGACGGCTACACCAAAGGGTAAGGATAGTACAGCCCAGAAGGGATCATGATCTGGTTGCAAACTCCACCACCCCCAAAACTAAAATTGTGCACTGAAAAGGGCAGGCTGTGCCTAAGGAGCTGTGGTGAGTAGACTGGCCTGAAATTGGTGGGAGCATTGGTATGGGAGTGACTGAACTGGCAGTCGATACCAGAGGAGGGCCGCTCTCGCTACAACGGAAACAGAAGTGATCCATGCAGGGTTATGGGAGTGACTGACCTGATTTACGGGCACCAGAGGTTCTCTAGGAAAGCATACATCACAAGGTTTCCTTGTTGAGGTGTTCACAGCTATAAAATGGGTAGGGGGCATAAGCAGACATTCTGAGCGTAGGTGCATGAGCGTAAGGTCTGAAGTAGGTGGGGGCAGTAGGGTGAGGGGGGGCCAGCCACAAAGCGTGACAGAGTTATGGGAGGTCCTACCGGGGAGGAGATTGGCACTGTGATTTAGGCCACAAGCGGTACCTGATGGCCGCGCTCAAGCCAGGTTTGGGGTTCGACAGGCACCGACCCCTTTACGGACTGTTGAGGCTCCACAACATATGAAGGGCAGTCCAGCACCGAAATGCTAGGCAATTCTCTTATGAACAAGAGTACCAACCAAAGGGATGGTGAGCTCAAGAATCTGGTTGAGACTCTCCCGGGATATCGGCCGACAGAGAGACACTCCCAGGAGCCTCCTTGTTTTGTGTTTTATGCATTACCTTCTTATTTTCTTATTTCCTTGATTCTCTGCGTGCATTTGTTTATAAGCCATGGAGGAATAAAAGTGTACATCGGAAACATGTACCACAGCCATGGAGGGTGGGACCAAGCCTGATTTGTATATGGTCTTCCCTTTTTCTCTAATGGCTTGCCTGGCGAAGGACTATGGTCTGGACTCTGTAGGGTTGCCCAGAGCAATGCCAGAGGATCAAATGAATTTGAAACCTTCCAGCCATCACCTCTCTTGTTTTGCCACAATCATTGGGAACCGGAACCCAGGAGATGACACAGAACACCATGTTATGAAATGCAGTATTTGGTACGTTGTGTCTACGTCGTTTGGGCTGGATGCCAAGCATTTGGGCAGAGTTGTCCTGTCTAAACTGGACTTCACGTACAAGTAACTGTTCAGAAAAGAGATCGGACAGCGAGGAAATCGCTATCACTATTTTGTTTTCCTTTTCTCTTTTGAATATCATGAATTGTTTGGGTCAAAAGTTAATTTGTATTTAACTATATAACCTATAAAATAAAAAAATGTAAAAAATCTATCACCAACACATGTATGAATGTACTGGAGAATGGCCAGCAGGTGTTTAAAGGGTGTTCTGGGGCATCGTTCAGGACAGCAAGAAAACGACCGCAAGTAGTTGTTCTACTTCGTGCCACTGAGAAGCAAGTGTTTTGGCAACCCATGCGAATCCCTGCTGTTCAGCCGCAGTCATGGACGTATGTTGCTAACACAATGGCAAGATTATTAAAACGTTATTTTTCATTCACAAAGACCTCTTTATGGCGCTGTTATGATGTAAGTCTTGTATTGTCACTGGCCAGGAGTGCACGCCATTGGAATGTTGATGCATGAATGATGAGCAGCTCAGGAGAATGTTGAGTAGGTCTGTGAGTGAGTGTTCTATGAATGTCAGTTGGGGGCCTGAGCTGGGTGTGCAAGGATGGCCGGTGGGTCTCTGTCCATGTATTAACCTGTCTATGTACCTGTGATGTCTACCGTGACTACCAGTGATAGTACTGTACATATGAAGAGAAACTGGATCCTGTACAGCTGTAAATATGTACAATAAAGGTGACCTGGACAAAACCATATGGCTCCACAGCTGGTCTGTGTATGGATGATCAGAGCCCAACCCCAATACATAACATGCGCACATAATCAGTACTTACTCCAAACAGCAAGTCCCGTGACAGCCAAGACCAGCAGGATATTGAGAACTCCACTTGCCCACAGCCCAGGTCTCAGGATACGGTTTTCAGTCTCGGCTTCAAAAGTAAACGTTTGAGAAAACGGGTCATGGTTTATAACAGTGTAGAAGCACCAGGCAGACGTTACTTTAATCTCTTTCGAATTCCTGCAGTGTCACAGTTCTGGTCGCTGATATTTTCTCCCAGATTAACAAACAACCATTCCTTTCACTAACGGTGTCCTCTTGGATTTTATTTCATTGCATTTTACAGGGACCTATCAGCTCTACACATTTCTCAAAACATTCGGCGTTTTCAGCCGCATGGAAAATAGATTTTGAAAAATGCTTAACCACCATAGCTCTCTGTCATTTACTATGGCGATGAAGGACCACCATGCCATACGTCCCCTGCTGAAGCCCACTTTTTCAAATAAACGCCCTCATTAAGAGTTGGGAGGTAAAAATAAAACACACACATTCCAGTGCTTTCTCTTTTCACGGGCCTCCTGATTACAGGTTCGTTATCAGATGCTGCGTTTAGCGCAAGCAAAACGCGTCAAGGTATGCAGGCGCTAGCCATCGCTGGATTTTTGAATGTGCTGGGGGCACTGCACCACACCCGTGTGGTGCCTTGCCTCCAACACCCAGGCGATGGAGCAGGCTTTTTAGAACTGAAAACAGCAGCACACACTCAATGCACAGCTGGCATGGAATGCCATCACGCCCAATGTGCTGTGCCAGCTTCCCTGGATTGATACATGCGGATCAGGACCCTGCCCAGGTTCATGAAGCCACACAGCCCAACCCAGACATGGCTGGAAGATATGTCACCAAAGCAGGTCACTTTGATTTGCATTCCCAGCCTCCTCCCTTCGCATCCAAGAAACCTGTCCATCCCCACACTACCTGCTCTCATCGTGTGAAATGATGACAGTAATGTGAAGCCCATCCCAAGGGATGAGGGGTGAAAGATCAAAGGCTTTCAGAGTCAATTTCTCATGTTTGGACATTGCATCACTATGCAATTTAACTTTACAGGCAACGTTGGGTTGCCACTCCTGCCACTGCCTTTTAACCCTTCGCGTGACCCAGGCAACCAGCATGAGGACAACGATGATGAGCGTATATTCAGACGACACTCTTGAAGGCCCAAGTTCTGATGCCTGCAATGTGCAGGCAGTGCACTGCAAAGTGACTGGGAGAAGGTAGAGGCAGTGGGTCCACCTTGCCGGAGTGATGTATGGGATTTTTGGGGGTATTCTATTTAGCGCCCCTATCACCAGAAATCCAGTTTCTGTGCACATGGTACTATATGTCACTTATAACCATACTCAGTGTATCAAATGAGGAGATGGGGGGCATCGTCCTGTTCGAGCTATCCTCCCAGATGGAAGACTCGTTCATCATGACCTTTAAGATATGACAACAAGTCAAGATTTTCTTTTGGCCTGCCAACAATCTTGCACCCTTTTTGTGACCCTGCAATCTAAGTGTAATTCCCTGGGTGTTTCACCTGTGTACAACGATAGTTTGCTTCCCTGCTAGGTTTACTCTTTATAAATCTCAGACATCCATATATGAAATCATCAACATAGACACCATCTTTTTGTTTTTATGTTTTTCAAATACATTTACCAAACCTTGCAAAACCTCCAACACAACCCTCACCCAAGCACAGCAATACACATACACCCTCATGAGAACCCTACACCCCACACTAACATGGCTGTCCCTCTTTCCCTGGCAACAAGTAGTTGCCCATCATCCTACAAGGGCCTCTGGCATGAACTGGTGGTTGAGTCTGTCACATTGAAGACTAAGGGGTTAGATATGGCTCTGCGCTGCCCTGCCCAGCCTTCTGCGCACAGGACTGCTCCATACTCTCCAGGATGCCAAGGAGGAAGGAGACATCTGCTGTCAATGGCTGCATGACCTCCTTCCTTGGCTGGCTCTGGTGCGTTGATGCTGCTGCCACACGCTCCTGCATCCACCCCACCTTCACTAGCCTCTTAATCCACATCAGCGTGCAGCAGAGTTCCTCCAGGATCTGGGCATCCTTCCTCTGCTTCATTGTTCGCAGCCGTTCCAATAACGATTGGAAATTAGGTGATCACCTCTCTAGCAGACCTTGGACTCGTCCCTTCAGCTGTAGAGCCATCTGGGTACAGCCTACACCAGCAGTACCTGCATAAGCATCTCCATCATCAGCATCGCTTTGATGAATGTCCTACTGAGGATGGTGATAGGGATGATCGTGGGAGACCAACCCCACTAGATTAAAGAAGCCATCTGAGCCTGGTTGATCTAGCCATCTACATCCTCCACAACCCACCTCACTGGCGGGGCCTCGCCAGCCTGACATTACGGATTACCATAGATGTGGGGTAGGCAAAATGGTGAAAGTGGGCAGGACCAATACGGAAGTCGGCTTGGCTTCCTCAAGGGTTCTTGGATGCATCATGGTCTCCAGGTGGGAATGGAGGCTGCGTCAACGTCATTGGCAATGGTGGTGGAGTAAGCATTGGTAACAATGGAACAGGCAGAGGTGACAGTTGCAGTTATGCTGGCGAAGGTAGTGGAAGTAGTTGGAGCCATAGTGGGAGGTGTGACACGGTCCCAGTTCTAGCATTCCGGGACCACCACATTGAGCATCACAGGGTCCAACACCCAGAACGCCATTTATTAGTCATTCATGCGATTCATGGATCAGCGGACCTGGTCTCTGGATACATGGAATTGTTTAGGTCTGCATGCTCACGTGAACAGACTGCAAACTTGCGGCAAAGGTCCACAAACCCATTAACACGGGGGTGGGGGGCATTTAGAAATATATAGAACATCAGTAATAAGACGTCCTTATGGTCTCTCCAAGTACTTACTATATTACAGGCAGCATACAAGCAGCAAAAGCAGGCAGACAGCCATCCCTGTGCCTCCTGGAAACGATGAATAAACCAAAACGGCCACCGTTCCACAGATGATCTTAGGACAGCCCCTGACACACCACATTTTCCTGGCCACATTGCCCATTCCAGTAATAGGCCAGCCCTGCAGCGTAGTGAAACTATTCAAGAGGATCCAAGAGGAGGAGGAATTGGTCTTTAAAAGGCAGTCAACCCAATTAGAAGTTCTCAGTCTGTGGGAGAGCTGCCAAATGGAAGATTGGAGTATATGGAAGACGCCAAGCAAGAAGGCTTGGTATACAGAAAGGCCAGAATAGGAGCCTAAAAAGCAGGTACTGGGGAGTGGTAAGTTGCAGAATCATGGGGAAAGTGTGACATGGAGATATATTGTGGTCGCCAGCACATTGTGAGCAAAATCCTGGATTTTACTGGTTCTAGCCATGTTGCATGCATGTGTCTCCTTGAGGCTATGGCTGTGTTGCATATTAGGACTACATATATCAGGTGGTGATGTACCATTTTGCTATGGAACTGCACAACGGAGGCCTCAGATGATCACCATTTCAGAACTGCAGACCATGGGGAGGATAGCTTAGGGGCAACGTGCTCGCCTTGGAAGCAAGACGACACAGAGCAACACAGGTTTGATCCCCGGGACCGCACTTAGCTCTGGCGATTAAGCGCGGCATACATACCATATCATATATCATACGGACTAATACAAATAATAAGTTTATGGACTGTACTATTCAGTATCACACCTCTGACCTTGCCATGCAGGCATGCATCCATGCATTTGAAGACCGTTTCACACGGCATTCAGACCCCATAGTCTTCCTTGCAATTATTTTGTGTAGCAGTACATGTCTCAAAATGCAATGCCTCACCATTTGTCACAGGGTTGGAGGACACAAGTGCTTACATTTCTGGGATGTGTTTGGCAGGACTGCAATATGGAAGACCTAAACCCCACCCACCTGTCAATCACTGATTATCCTTTGGTGCCTACTTGTTTTGCTGCCCCTTCTCTATTTAAGCACCATTCTAGCCTATTTTCCTCTGCAGTTGGTGAGCTTGTGCAAGTGGATGTACGTCACGTGACCTAAAGTCCACCCACCTTTCAATCGCTGATAATCATTTGGTACCTTCTTGTTTTGACACCTTTTTCTCCCTGTTTAAGCAGCCCTCCAGCCTCTTTTCTTTTGCAGTTGGTGAGCTTGTGCAAGTGGATGTAGGTCATGTGACTTAAACCCCACCCACCTGTCAATCACTGCTAATCATTTGGTGCCTTCTTGCTTTGCTGTCAATTTTTTCCTTATTTAAGCAAGCTTCCAGCTTCTTTTCTTTTGCATTTGGTGAGCTTGTGCAAGTGCATCTAGGTTACATGACCTAAAGTTCACGCACCTGTAAATCGTTGCTTATCTTTTTGCCGCCTTTTTGCCTTCCAGCCTCTTTTCTTTTGATTTGGTGAGCTTGTGTAAGTGGATCTAGGTCACGTGACCTAAACCACACCTGCCCGCTTAGGCCTGCCCCTTCCTTTCCCTTCTTAAGTGTTAGTTAACAAGGCGTCTCTCAGCCGGGCGTCTGAAGGGAAAGGTAGTCGAAGAAAAGGGCAGCCCCTGTTTGGTCCTGTTAGGGCCTGGAAAGGGCCACAGTCCCGTTACTCTGCCCATCCTACACCAGGTAGATATCACCATGTGTCGCCGCTCACCTCAGCCCATTGCCATCCTCTCCAGGGAACACACAGCCAAACACCCAAAGCAGTCCCAGACAGCTACTACCCTGGCAAACCTCATTAATATCCCTCATAAATCCCTACAACATGCGCATTCTATCCGCGTTTGCCCGGTTATGATGCTCAATGCCCGCTCAGTAGTCCCACACGCTGTCGATATCAATGACGTCATAACCAGCAACAATCTCGATGCCCTTTTCATTACTGAAACGTGGTTTACATCCTCCTCCCCATACATCCTTGATGTCCTCCTACCCAACTGCTACAGTAGCCAACACACTGACCGCCCAAGAAAACAGGAGGTGAGGTGGCATAAGATCGACTGGCCCTGCAGGGTAATCCCAACCCGACACTCGGCTCCTTCGAATCCCTGTCATGGTGGTTCTTATCTCAAGCAATGACTCCATTATATTCCACCTTATTTACAGGCCACCTCAAGGGAGTGATAACTTCATTGATGGCCTTTCTAACATTTTCCCCTCTGCAACAGTTTCCTACTCTAATAATATTCTCAGAGATTTAGTATCCCTGAGTCCCAACCAGCAAAACACCTAAGCGATTCCCAATTCTCTCAGACTGACTGCATGGATCTTAAACAGATTGTATCTCGCAAACATGTCAAAGGTCACATCCTCAACCTAGTCTTCACCTCCTGCCCGATCCTTTTAAACTGTGATTGAGCACTGATTCTTCAAAAATGTCCTGCTAGACACACTGCAGGCAATGTTCACAAATGTGCTCACCACAGGGAATGCTTTGGCCCTTCTGAAAACATTTACCCACCTTACCAAATAACTAGTGGATACCCACGCACCTCGAAAGTCTAGTCACACCAAGGTCAAAGCGTCTGCAGCCTGGTACACATCCAAGCTTGCCAGAAACAAATGCTCTATCAGATTGTTGAAAAGTGGTGGCACAAGGACCACAGCCTAGAAGACCTCTCATCCCTCAAATCCCTGTGTACCCAACACAGATACATGATCTTAAAGGCTAAATCGGCGTATTACTTCTCCATCATTGAGGCAGCCTCTAACAGGAGCAAAGTCTTATTCGAATGTAGTCAACAAAGTAGTAAAGCCGTGATCCAAGACCACACCTGTCCCCAAGGTGATGGCTTCACGAGAGAAATGCAACAGAATAAACACCTTCTTTATTAACAAAATGGATAAAATGAGAGATCACATCGATGCCCCCAAATGGAGCCCTGCTATCTCCTCCTCTTCCCCAGGCACTGCCCTCCTGGACCGACTTCCCCCGCCTCTCTCCTAAGGATCTGTCAGACAAACGCACTATTTACACAGACTACTTCCTCCCAGCCCCCCTCATTAAACAACGCACTGGCCCAGCACTTACTGCACTCCTCGATATTATGAACACCCCCTCAGTGAAGGCGCATTCCCAGACATGTTGAAGACGGGTTTCAATAAACCCTTGCTTGACCCAGAGAGCGTAGCCAACTACACACCCATCATAAGCCTCCCTTTCCCCGGGTAGCTTATCGAGAAAGTAGTTGCGACCCAACTACATGACAAAACTGACCAGCTTGACTGCCTCCACGATTACCAGTCTGGCTTCCACCAAATTCTATGTGAGTGGCATGTATCTGTGATGATGGTAAGAGTGTTATGCCTGTGGGCTCAGCTTCATGCCGTCCGGGCTTTCACCAGCCGCAGGAACACGAGTTAGTCATTACTCTATCTTGTTTTGTAGGAGTGCCACTTTTCCCCATCGAAAACCTTTGGACATGTGCATGTGCAACATTTACCTCGCATGCGAAGCTGGTTGTGCATAAAGTTGAGTGCGTTATGATCTAGAACGCAACAGCACGCCAGATGGACACTAAGAAATACATTAACACTGAGCAACCATTTTGCCTTGTAGTGCTGTTGCCGTTTCGTTCCAAATTAGTCTACAATTAGCCTTATATGACATGCGGCTTGAAAACTAAGGTATTCTGTTTCTAAGTAGGTACCACAGTGAATATGTGTTACTCAGGAAATTGGTAACACGTGTGCCTTTGTGGTGCTCTTGTGGTTTCCTCTCTCTGGCATGTTGCTGGCCGGTGGTTGCATGGTTACGGACCAAGGTGGTAAATATTTCTTCCCCCTCCCCTAAACCCCCCGAAATGGCCATGCGTCCTGTACGGATTTAATTCATGATTACTTATCTAACATTGCCTTCCACCCTCAATCGTTTCTGTGAGCACCTTGCATGTTTTAACCCTTTATGGGCAGTACATTAACTTGGACCCCCCTGTTGTTTTTCTTGTGATGGCCCATGTTTAGATGACAAGATGCTCTCCCTGGTGACTTTAGATGCATTGTCCTGAAGAGGTTGGGTCAGCTTGAAAAGAGGGACCCCAAGAGCCGAAATGAGAGTCAACAAGGAAATTGTTGTGCTAATCATTTAGGGAAATGTTAAGTTACATAGAGCCAGAACAAATGTAAATTAAAATCAACTGGCTTCTTCAAGCAAATGTTATGCACAGGATGTTAGGGTAACCAGCGTTGGGACAATATATTGGTCTTGAAATTACCTTCCATTTTTATTTTTAGCAAATTCTGTATTTTCAGTTTTTTACACGAGCGACTGTGGTATACCTGTGGGTGTGATTGTAAAGACTTGGTTGAATGTGCAGTTTGTTGTTCACGTAGGAAGTATGCACTGGTACTTTATTACTCTGTGTTTGTATGTTTCGTAAAAAGATGTTTTTTCTTTTCGACTATTGATTGCAAAGTTTATAGATCCTTGTTACGATAATTTACGATGTATTAATACATTGGATTACAACAAATATTCCAGGACATCATGGCTCTGTTTTCCTTTTAAGTGATGTTCAACCAAAAACATCTTTGCAACAAGTGAAGGATTATTTCCCAAGTTTTGAGTGTGTTTGGTAGCCACTGACCCTTCACTTTAAATCATTTGTTTTTATTTTTTTGAAAGGCTTTATTTGTTTGTTTTTTTCGCATTTAAAAACCTGTTGCCTAATTTAATACAATCTGAAATTATCACATTATTATCACCTAGTATCAAAGAAAAAATATAGGTAGCTGGGATAAGATAATATCTTCGTCAGTCATGTATATTTACATTATGCTTCTGTTCGTGTTTTACAATTAATAATGTTCTTGAAGATACCTAGTAGGAGTTTCGCCAGTGTTAAGCTTATTCGATGTCTACTAAGCAGTTCCAACCACCGCTCTTCTGTAGTTCTTCTCGCATCGTTCTTGGTGATTCCAGCCATTAGTTTCTTATATCGTCCATTTTGGGGCAAAATAGCACTAGATGTTTTAATGATTCCAGCTCTTCACTTTGACATGGTCTGCAGGGTACTTTCAGCTTTTGCTTTGATCTTGCATTCATTATTTCTCCCGTTGGAAATAAGTTCAACCTATCCTTATGGGCAGGAGCCCTGCAACACACTTCCTGAGGCAGCTCCGCGCGCCGGGCGCTGCATCGGGCTGCAGGAGCAGTCTACATCGAAGCACAGCACTCAGCCCGCCTGTCCGGCCGATCATACTGAGCCACTGAGCATCGTGGCTGATGCCCCCACCTCACCAGTGCCTGCACCGTTGTACCCGCACCTTTGGCCACATTATCGGGCCCACAAGGAAGGAAATATGACGAGCCGTGCCCTGACAAGATGGCCGTCATGAGGAACGCACTGCAAGCGTTCACTTTGGTTGCCTAGCAACCACGTTAGCATATCCAGCAGTGACAAGGACCAGAGGCGGAAGCCGGCCCTAAACATCCGAAGGCCCGTTAGCCTAAGGCCCCTCCTGTCTGCCCTCCAGCCCACTATCCTTATGGGCAGAAGCCCTGCAACACACTTCCTGAGGCAGCTCCGCGTGCCGGCGCTGCATCGGGCTGCAGGAGTAGTCTACATCGAAGCACAGCACTCAGCCCGCCTGTCCGGCCAATCCTACTGAGCCACTGAGCATCGTGGCTGATGCCCCCACCTCGCCAGTGCCTGCACCGTTGTACCCGCACCCCTGGCCACATTATCTGGCCCACAAGGAAGGAAATCTGATGAGCCGTGCTCTGACAAGATGGCCGTCACGAGGAACGCACTGCGAGCGTTCACTTTGGTTGCCTAGCAACCACGTTAGCATATCCAGCAGTGATGAGGACCGGAGGCGGAAGCCGGCCCTAAACGTCCGAAGGCCCGTTAGCCTAAGGCCCCTCCTGTCTGCCCCTCCAGCCCACTATCCTTATTGGCAGGAGCCCTGCAACACACTTCCTGAGGCAGCTCCGCATGCCGGCGCTGCATCGGGCTGCAGGAGCAGTCTACATCGAAGCACAGCACTCAGCCCGCCTGTCCGGCCGATCATACTGAGCCACTGAGCATCGTGGCTGATGCCCCCACCTCGCCAGTGCCTGCACCATTGTACCTGCACCCCTGGCCACATTATCCGGCCCACAAGGAAGGAAATCTGACGAGCCGTGCCCTGACAAGATGGCCGTCATGAAGAATGCACTGTGAGCGTTCACTTTGGTTGCCTAGCAACCACGTTAGCCTATCCAGCAGTGACGAGGACCGGAGGCGGAAGCCGGCCCTAAACATCCAAAGGCCCGTTAGCCTAAGGCCCCTCCTGTCTGCCCCTGTCCGCCACTTCTCTACGGCGTGGGACACTGTCCTGTCGCCTACCACGCCCTACACGTTTGAAAGTCCTCTCGCCGGCTGCAAGTGAATCCATGATCATTCGGCCATCTAGACCCGAAAACAAGGAGGTACGAGGAGCGAACACTCACGCCTGACCCCCAGGACCCTTTGGACCAAAATGCTCTCAGACGCATCCTCACTGAATGCACCATAACAGTCTACTCTACCCTCCTCCTAGGGGTGCTGGTCCAGACCACCTGCATGAGGTAACATTTAAAACCCTCCCTGCCACGTCTACACCGAACCACTGTATCTTACTGTTAATACCTACTGTTGATCTTGCATTGCCCTAGCTAAGCTGAATCTGCCTACTATTGATTTTGCATTGCCCTAGCTAAATTGAATCTGCCTACTACTGATTTTGCATTGCTCTAGCTAAGTTGAATCTGCCTATTACTGATTTTGCATTGCCCTAGCTAAGTTGAATCTGGCAACTACTGATTTTGCATTGCCCTAGCTAAGTTGAATCTGCCTACTACTGATTTTGCATTGCCCATCTAAGTTGAATCTGCCTATTACTGATTTTGCATTGCCCTAGCTAAGTTGAATCTGCCTACTACTGATTTTGCATTGCCCTAGCTAAGTTGAATCTGCCTACTACTGAGTTTGCATTGCCCTAGCTAAACTGAATCTGCCTACTATTGATTTTGCATTGCCCTAGCTAAGTTGAATCTGCCTACTGTTGCGAAGTATCTCCCCTAGGTGCCCATCCACCATGCTCCTTAGGGCGCTCCTCCTTATACTGTACAACATTCTGCCCTCTGAAGTAACAATTATCACCCAGCTACGGCTGACACAACCTCAGCCATCAGACACCTTGTCTCTCCCTAGTCTTGTCTCCCCGACCCTGCGCCTGGCGACCCCCACAATGGACCCCATGACACCCACCATAGGTCTCCATCACCTTAACACTGACATTAGCCCATACCTCAATAACCCAGCCCTCTGGCTGGAACACTTCGCTAACAAACCCACCCCGAATCAACCGTGCTCCTTATCTCTTAGAAACAAAAGATTAGGCACCAAATTCCGCATACGCCCAACCCATAGTAACCTCACCAAGCAAACACGACATACACCACCATGCTCACCCACTGCACCCACCAACAGCAAACCCCCGTTTACAGAGTTGAAATTGCCGGTTATCAAGGGCGCCCTCATCAACGCCAGATCCCTCCCAGCGCACGCTTTAGATATAGCAGACCTTATAACATTGTCTGATCTTGACTTCATCGCCATAGCTGAAACTTGGCTACATGCCGCATCCGGCCCTTCATTGTCCCTTGCCCTTCCACCCGGCTTCAGCATAATGAGATGTGACCGTACCTCGGCCTCCCACTCTAGAGGTGGTGGCCTAGCCATCGTCCACAAAATCACTCTGGATTTAAGAGAACTGACCAACACTAAACTTGAGTCTGCTGAATTATTATCAGTCAAACTCGCACTAACACCCAATCAAACAGCCACCCTCCACCTAATCTACAGGCCCCCAGGCCGAACACCTTCCTTTGTCGGCAAAATATCCACCCTCCTCCTTGACAATGCTAAAATGAACTCACAAATTATCATCCTTGGCGACCTCAACCTGGGACTTGGCGACCCCAAAGATCCTATTGCACTAGATTTGGAAACCGCCCTCTCTAACTCTGGCTTCACCTTGCACATCCAAGAGCCCACGCATTCTAAAGGCAGGACCCTCGACTGGCTAGCAAGCTCTAACTGCAATATTAATGTCCTGGCCATTACCCCCTGCCTATGGTCAGACCACCACATTATCACCGTCAATATTGAAGCTTCCCCCCGTATCCCGACCTTGATAGCGCCTGCTCTCCTGACCAGAAACAAAAAGGACATAACCAAGGAGAAACTTCTCCCTCTGCTACTCCCTACTCTTAAAGCGGCCACTGACTCTTGTAATGACCCCACCACCTTAGCTGACATCTATAACTGTAGCATGCTCACAGCTATAGACTCTATGGCCCCCATCAAACTGAGGAAGGCCAAACCACAGGCACATCTGAACTCTTGGTTCACTCCACAGTTAAGAGTACTCCGCAAAACTAAACGCTGTGCCGAGAACCGTTGGAAAAGCCACCCTTCTGATGCGCACAAAGATGACTTCTTCCTGGCTTCGCTCATCTACAAAGCAGCCATTATAGAGGCGAAAAAAAAGTCCCTTAATAATCGTATCCTGCAAGCTGACTCCAACTCTAAGGAACTCTTTAAGATCCTAAAAGAGCTCAAAACCCCCGTTAGCCCCCACCCCGACACCTGCATTAAAGATAGCAAATGGTGTGCTAACATTCAGGCAGCGTTACTGAATAAAATCACCATGCTTAAATCTAAAATCGCAGCTAAACAAGACAGCCTGAAACTGGACAATCTCCTTCCTACCCCAGCTTGGGCCCTCTCCCCTGACTTGCCCAACCTCAAACGGTTTGCCTTCTCACCGCTCACTACTGCGGAGGTGGAAAACATTATCCTGAGGATCAAACCATCCAACTGCCAGTGTGATCCCTGCCCTGCCCCAATTATCAAGGAATCTGCCCACGATTTGGCCCCATTTATCACATCCTTTATCAACGCCTCCTTTAAAACAGGAATTGTCCCTGACAACCTTAAAGATGCATGGGTAATACCCCTGCTCAAAAAACCTTCCCTTGACCCTAGCATACCTACCAACTACCGACCCCCGTTCCTGTTAAAAATCTTAGACCGTGCAGCATACCTGCAAATCCAAGAGTACTTGGAAGCCAATAATCTTCTAGGTTTTAGACAATCCGGCTTCTGCCCCAGACACGGAACAGAGACAGCTTTACTTGACTTAAAAACTCAAATTGAAGTTGTAAAGGACAACGGCAAACTTGCCTCGTTACTTCTACTTGACCTCTCTGCGGCCTTCGATTTGGTCAATCACCAAATCTTATGCAAGCATCTTCACTCTGCCGCCCATTTCTCGTCATCAGCTACGGCCTGGATCAAATCATTCTTGAGTAATAGATCTATGTGGGTCTTTTCTCAATCTGCAGCTGCAGATCCTTCCCCTATTCTCTGCGGCGTCCCCCCAGGGCTCTTGTGTGTCGCCAACACTCTATAATGTTTTTACAAAACCGCTCTTCGATGTACTTGAGTATCTGGGTGTCTCCTATACGAATTACGCTGACGACACCCAGATACTCATTCCCATCACTGGAGACTACTTGGCTGACACTAAGGCCCTGAACGATGTCTACCTGGTCATCCAAGCCTGGATGGCACAACACCAATTATGCCTCAACGATGACAAGACTGAGCTCCTCATACGCAACACCTTAGTAAACTTGAGATGTCCTACCAATCATTTATCATCGATGGCAACACCACCAAGTTTTGAAAGACACCAAAACCTTAGGCGTCTACCTTGACGCCACCTTATCCCTATCCCGACAAACTAATGCAGTCAGATCTGCCTCAGCATACACCTGCAAACTCATTGCAGCTTGCAGGCCATTTCTGACAACCCCAAATACGGTCACATTGGCCAGAACTCTCATCATGGCCAAAATCGACTATGGGAGCGCCCTCTACCTAGGCACCAGCCAAGAGAATTTGAACAAATTGCAAATCGCCCAGAATAACGCCGTCAGAGCGGCCTTAAACATCCTGCGAAACCACCACATCTCGGAATCTAGATCCAATCTACACTGGCTACCGCTCAAACAGAGAATTTCATTGAAAGCCTTAGGCCTTACCCACAAATGCCTAGCCAACCAAGCCCCCCCCGTACCTCTGCAGCCGGCTTTCCCGCCACGTGCCTACCCGCCATCAAAGAACCGGCCAGACCCACTGTCTAACCATCCCTAGGTTCAAACTACAAAAAGTGTGTGGATCTAGCTTCCCCGTCCTAGCTTCCAAGCTCTGGAATGCCCTCCCCCTCACCATCAGATCTGAAGAATGCTTTAGTGCCTTCAAATCCAAAACGAAATCCTGGCTTTTCAACCAGCCTTGAAACCCAGACCTCTTATGCTCCTGGGAGCCTGTCCCCGGAATACGCCTGCCCTAATCTCTATTTTGTAAATATGTATATTGCTGTATGCTCTGAATACTTTGCACTGTCTTAAAATTTGAATATATGTATGCTTATGTAACCATGTCTAAAGTTGCGCCCGGATGCCTCCGGGCCTGAAGGTGCACGTTACAAATAAAACAAATACAAAATACAAATACAAAATCTCATGTATTGGTCTCTAAATAGCCAATTTAGAAATAGTTCCAAGTATTTTGGTAAGATGTTTAGTTTTCTGCTTTCAAGGAACGGTTTTCTATACATCTTTAGATTTTGCTGGTCTTGTTGGGTGTTGATCCAGTCCAGGGTGTCAAGTTTTCACTTAATTTTATCTGGATTTTCAATCAGCGTTTGGTTGTTTTCATTCAAGTTCGCAATAATTGCCTGACAGATTAGTTTCCATTCACATAGAGTGATTTGTTTACTCTGTGTAATTGCTTTTTGCAATGCTACAAATCCACTATGGTCCGGGGGATCGAGGCATTTTTGATAGAGAGCCAGTGATTTCCACGTTATTATTGCCCTCATGGATGTCAGGCCTAACTCCATTCTCAGAGCTTGAATTGGTGTACTGGGGGGAACTCGCAAAACTCTTTTCCAGAACGTTCCTTCTATTAGCGCCCAAATTCCTGACTGGAACGAGAACACAGTTTCTGCCCCATATGTTAGAATGGGTTTGGCCTTTTATCGATAGAATTCTGTTAGAGGTTTTAATGAGAAACCACAGTATCTCTTCATCAGATCTCTGCCCTGATTGGCAAGGTTTTTTGCTTTAGCTCTTAACATCTTATTTAATACAATCTGAAATTATCACATTATTATCACATAGTATCAAAGAAAAATATAGGTAGCTCCGATAAGATAATATCTTCGTCAGTCATGTATATATACATTATGCTTGTTCTGTTCGTGTTTTACAATTATTAATGTTCTTGAAGATTTCTAGTAGGAGTTTCGCCAGTGTTAAGCTTATTCGATGTCCACTAAGCAGTTCCAACCACCACTCTTCTGTAGTTCTTCTCGCATCGTTCTTGGTGATTCCAGCCATTAGTTGTGTTCTTATATCCTCCGTTTTGATTTCAACTTCAACAGTAAACGGCAGCAAAGAGGCAGTCTCGTGCTGGGAATTAATGGGGGGTAGGCAGTAGCGCCTGAGATTTTGAGGGGGGAGTTATCACTTGGTCCGCATACAGTTGTGGTTCGTGTAGTCCCAAGTGCATATGTGCTCACATTTAATTCTAATGCAGGTTCAACACATTTGACGCGGGCCACACTTACCTCCTCACTTGCATCGGGCAAGGCGGATTCGTCTGTTTCATCACGCAAATAAATGTCAGAAGGAGCGATTGATGCTTGCTCCTGAAGTGTGAGCCCCATTTCCACATTTGATGAAATGGAAATGGCTTTTGCTGCCATCGTTGTTGTTTCAGACCAATGTTTGTATTAGATGTGATGGATGTAAATGGGTTGGCACTCACCACTGCTGGACTGCTAGACTGTCCACCTCTGTACAGCTCCGTCACTTTAAATCAAATTGTGGGCAGACCTCAGTTTTGTGTGTTAAACACAACCAAAACCAGACAGCCACAACACAGAATGCCAATTGAGTCCTCTCTCTGTTAATACAGGTCCCACCCCGAGGATGTACCCACAACAAGCAGTCCCTGGGAATTCTCCAGCCAGTCAGGCATGGGCCGTCCCCAGAGCCATATATGGTCCTTCTACCCAACAGCCATTCACGGGAAGGGAACAGAGGAAGGAATTCTCAGGACTTTGAGAAACAAAGCAGTCCAGGCAAAATAAACCAAAAGGCTACAGTGGCCATCTTGCCTTTGTGTAGAAATCTATTGATTCCTATGGCAGGGCCTGGGTGTCCCAAAAATGGAGGACACTCAGAGCCAATGCAGGTCAGCGTGTAGCTGCCACCAGCCCATACCCTGCTCGGTGGGCAGCACACAGGTGCCCAGAATCACACACTAGAGGTACAAGATTGTACCCCTACCCATGGGTGCCATTAGGGTATCCCATGGGTATTTTTCACCAAAGGTAAAAATGAAGAGCTGCACTGCCAGAGTCCAGACTGGACTTCTATGGCAGAATAACACACAGAGAACACCAACAGAGAAGTTGTAGGACAAGGACGAGGAAGTCCTGTCCCTCCAAAGCATTTCCAGCATCACACTCTTGAACTAGGTCCCTGCAATAAGTAATAAAATAAAAGATAAATACAATATGGATCTCCAGATGGCACATGCTCAGGTGTGCACTTTGGTGTATTAACTGCCCTACAGTAATTACAATATATTTGAGATTACAATCTACTCATCACCAGTTATGAGTGTTCGAGCTCCCACCTTCTGGCCTTCCAATGACCTCCAAGCTGGCAATGGTCCAGTCAGACACAGTCCTCCCCTTCCAGTACTGAAAGACAAGCTGTAGACCATTGCCCACTCAAGGAGCCGTGGACTCATGGTGATGTTGGACCATACAAGCCTGTATTCAACACGAGGTTTTTCCTGCACTTCTTAACATCTTCTATGCTAAGTGAATGGAATTGGAAAACATTCTGTTTCAGATGGCTTCTCAAAGCCATGTGGGCACTCTGGTGAGAGTTTCCGAGATGAGGTGGGCAAGCAGCCGGGCTGCATCCTGTGCCTCCTCCTTGGAGCTCCTGATATGGGAAGTGTATTTAGCACAAGCGCCTCCCACATCATCTCCTGATTTGACTTGGCTACTCACCTTGCCTGGATGTTTGCAGAAATATTGGGATTCAGAATGGATGGTGACATCCAAAATGGCCAGTGCTCCGTTTCTTGTTTCGCGTACATGCTTGAACACTCTTTTCACATGCAGTAACAGTCTCTTCCCCATTTCCACATGCATAATGTGAACAGTTTCCACATCTGGTCATCACTGCTACCTCACGACCACTGGTAAATGCATGATCATGAAGTAATACTTACATCATCACATGCAGAAATAGTAATTACTGCATGCAGATTTTTTTCAGCCAAAATCAACCAAACTCATAATAATGAAAGCCTAACTGTCTAATCCGAGCAAGCTATATATTTTACAGCAGATATAAAAATATTATGGATAAATTGACTGAAAAAAAACTTTGTTAAAGGGTCGTTATGGATAAGTTGCATTAATAAAAACCCATGAAATTCACTGAAACAAACATTGTTAAAGGGGCGTTATGCATGCAAGGTAAAATCGAAAAAGCAAAGAAATTCACCAGTCACGGTAAGCAATGCAACCATGACCCGCGCCGCCACCATGCACTGCTAAGACTAACATCCAGAACATCAAAGAGGACATCACAGATGGCATCATCGAGGACATCATGGCGTTTCGTGAGTAGTTCGTTGCAGCGCCAAATATATAGGCCACCCAAAAACTGCTCTTCCTATAGGTTGAGCAACTGAACCATAACAACAGGGTCGCTACCGCAGGCCTTGTGATAGAAATGATACACCACCATATGTAAGGCCCCTTACTTGTATGGCAATAACATTAACAAAGAAGCATTTTAAGTACGTACTATTTTTAAAATACCACCTAATTATAATTTGGGATCACATCCGATTTTTTAAAATCAAAGTTGGTACATAAAAAGTACTGTATTGGTAAATACCCTATTTTCATGTTCCACGGCCACGTTTTTACTTTAATGACCACATTCCCAGTCTCCATGTGTCTCTATTTCTGTCTTTTTTCTCACAGACCGAAATGCATCTCTTTTAGAACCTTTTTTTCTCCAAATTGTGGTTTGTGAATTGTTGAATAGAATGATCAGGATGATTCATTTGAGAAAACGTAGTCCAGGACTAACCAAAGATCATTGATTGGATAATCATTTTTTTTTTAAATTCTTATTTTGAGCAGCTACACAAACTCGTTCCTGTTGGTACAGAAAAATGTGAGGTCGCACATGTACCAACTAGGGGTTGTCATACATTATTTCATTCATACAATAAGCAGAATTTAATACCACGCAAAATGCAAATTACTGTGGAATTTTTTGAAAATTGAAAATGTTCTCTGTTCTCGGTCCAGTTGCAAGTTGTCTTGCTCATTGCCATTGCACTAGCCTATTTCTCTCTGTGTAGTGCAGGTGTCAGAGGTTCCGCAGCCATGCTGAAAACTCGAACAAATTTTGGTGTCACTGTGCGGGGGCAACGTAGAGCCGATTCTACCGAGCCTATTCTGTTCTTATGACTGCTGGGTGCAGCGTGTGCATGTGTAAAAAAGTGGTTGTTCCCCTAGCCACACTAGTATGACAAGTAAAAAAGAGGTTTACAATAGCACAAATACAGACTGAAAATAATCAAACATTATTAGGGGTTCTGGATTTCAAAACTATTCATATGTATTCAATAACAACTGCAAATGAATATCAAAGTCTTTCAAATGCATGCACTTCTGGTAACAGCTTACCAAATCTGAATGCACAAAGCTTGTAGGTGTTGTTTGGTTATTCTCCCACTCATTCACTGCCCATGGTCATGCTAATCCCTATGACCATTACCACCCAGTTCCTGGGCCCCTCCCGCCCAAAACACCTCCTCATGTGCATCGCTTGCGTCTGTCTTCACTTGTGATACCATGCCTCCCTTACACCTGCCTCAACTAAAACTAAGGACTCTGTCAGGATGTCTGTTCAAAGTAAATAGTCCACTGTCCTGTGTCCAAAACCTATTTCTGTCCCTTACACTTTCAACTTAACTAAAGCTGGCACCACTGTTCTGGGTCCAGGAGAATGGCTCCTGCCTCCTGGACAGTGATTTACAGTTCCTGTGAGTAAGGAAACTGTTTGCTTGAGCGAAGGACTCCCTTCCCCAGTTTATAGTTCTTTTTCAAGCTGTGAATTAAGGATTCAAATGGTGTATCAAAAGAAAGTTCCAAAGTATGCAAACTGTGTGAAACCAAAGGGTGTCTTACCTACTAGTCCCTGGGGATCTCTCTCTCTCTCTCTCTCTCTCTCTCTCTCTCTCTCTCTCAGGTGGCCAGGGCACAGCCATCGCCTTTGGATCCAGACCCTGGGTGTGGACCAGTGCGGGAGGATCACCTGGTTGATGGGTCTTCGGTGAGTGGGGGTGAGGCGACCGATGGTGAGACGTGGTATTCCTCCCTTTACCGTACCCATTGTCGAACTGGATATTAAATTATGCCTCCTATTATAACGATTTGTATGTATATTGGCCTACGCCAAGTTGCTTAAGATTGTACGCAAATAACTCTCTACGGAAAGGTCTTGACCTTAGAAATTGATCTAAGCCGCCATCTTGAATCAAGCCTCCATTTTTAGGTTAGAACCGCCATTTTGGGGTTTTTGTACAAAGTCACCCTGTAATCTAAAATGGCCGTCTTGTGTGCCCTTGTTCTTGCCTTAACCTCTCCAACCTCTGTAGGAGAGTTAATGTCCAACCTGCCTTCAGGCTACATGTTAGGGTCATGTAGACCTTGTCCTTTGTTGACCTCGGGAGCAGGGGATTACTTGAATTAGCAATGTTAAACTACAAGTATACAAGAACAGTAATGCTATCCGAATATAATATGTGAAACATTTGTTTGGTCTGTATTAAAAACAGTATGCAAAGAATGTAAATGTTAAATTAAAGAATAATGGAGTGTGTTAGTAAATGTATTCAAAAGTAAACCGCATGCACGAGATATGTAAATTAGGAAAGTGATCCTGGCGCGACCCTAGCCCAGTATATAATTAACCTGTAAGAGGGCTGGACATCATTTTACAAATTGTATAAATGCGTCGATGTCCAGCTAGGAAATTCTGTTCACTGCTCCCATTGAACCCTGCTGGTGGTCTCTGTGATGGATTGATGGCCAAATAGCTATTTGTGTACTTTGTTGAATAATGTTCAGTTTAGTTTTGTAATAAAGATTCTGGGAATCTTTATAAGCCTGTGTCGGTGTATTTTCCTTTGCTTGGTGTAACAGCCGTAATATTGTATTTATTCTGATTCCACACCATGACCCATCCTATTTTATAGGATTCTCCAATGTCGCAACTCCCGCCCCCCTTTTATACACAAACACTGGGCAGAGGAAGAGAGCAACTGAGAGTAAAGCGGCTAACCCTTACATATCTCATTGGACACGTCCAGCTAATCGGGTCAGGCAAAGTCAGGCACTTGACTTTAATTACATACATCTGATTCCCATTAGCTCTCCCCAAACGGATAAAAGACGGAGCATAGAGACACACTCTAAGCAAGGTGGAACACGAGAATGAGCAGTGGAGCAGAGCGACCGAAAGAAGGTCGAGAGCAAAGGGTAGAAAAACCCAGGAGTTCCCTGCAGAAGGATGTTGCCTCCGAGGAGCCGTGAAAGACATGTGGAGAAGGTAAAATCTCAGACAAGAAGACTGCATTGTGTTTCAAGGACACCAGTGACCCTCCCGGGAGAACAACAGAGTTGGGGAGGTGAGGCCAAGCCTGTGGTATTAACCTTGACTCGTGAATTAAAACTGCAAAGACAAGAAAGGAATGCACACAGCTGGTGAGTTGGCCAGCGAAATGAAAGACCGGTATGTGTTAAGAAAAGATTGAAGTTGCAGCAGTATATCTCACAATTGAGGGCTGCACGCGTGTGGGTGAGACGCAAAGGAATGCAGACCTGTGGTGAACTTTAAATTACTGATAACTGTGAAAACAGCAATACAGAGTAGCGGAGTAGTCTGGTGAAAGGAAGTAGCCCACTAGAAAGTCTCCACGAGAGGTGAATTATTTTGTTATGAAGTGACAAAGTGAATGAACTCTAAAAAGCGTAATGATCAAGATTAACCCTGGCAAAAGGCGGAAGTAAAAAGGTGAATGTTGAACTTTTGTGCTTATGATACTGAACTACCCAGATCTGGAGACACTGGGGCAAACAACACAAGAGTGTGAGCTGAAGGGAAAGTCAAAGTGGTCTTGCAGAGGTCTATAGTAAAAGCCTTGCACATTCAAAAGTCTTCGATATCAGGAAAAGGTCTGAGCCCAACTGAGGGAGACCTACGTGAACTTTTTGCTTTGAGAGGTCCGAGCCTGATCGAGGGAGACCTGCGTGAACCTTTGTTGTACAGTGAAAGAACTTTTGAAAGCCGAAATTAAAGACTTTGACGTGGAAGGCCAAGCGGGCCTTGATCCACGTTTTGAACTGCCTTTGTTTTGAGAACCTGAGCCAGAGTGCGTCATACTGTCTACGGGGACCGCCTTACACTGTGCTGTCTAACGTGGGGAGGAGAGCTGACTCAGTCACATTGATTCTTTATATTCTAACACTGATTTTCCTTTGTATACATATTCCCCATTACACACTTTTTGTATAGGAGATAGGGCAGGATTTAGGTTTTGTTAGTATAGGCCAGCTTTGTTTTCACAGAGACTGACTAGTACTGTGTTTTCTTAATTATTTGATAGTAGAGACTACTCCCATCATATCTATAGGGCTAAGCAGGAGTTTTTCCAAACCATGAAAATTGACTAAAGGTTTTACAAATTTTACCTCTTGCATCAGTGTCATACTTGTGATACCATGTCTACCTAACATATGGTGTCAGCAGTGGGATACGACTCAATTGAGACAAATTGGGGGACCCTAAAATCACAAAGCATCAGACCCCTCTACAGCCACAAAGGAATCCATAGGTTTGATATTTTTAGCAGCATAGAAGCCACCATCCCTCCTGGGAAAACAGGGATGATTCCCAGAGACTTAGTTCTAATACCCCCTGCGGGTTGTTATATAAGATTGGCCCCTAAATCTGGCCTAGCCTGTAAATGTAGTCTAGATATCCCAGCAGGCATTATAGATCCAGACTTTCGGGGAGACATAAAAGTTCTCTTACAGAACCATGGCGAGACCCCATTTGAAATACGTCCTGGGGACAAAATTGCACAGAGAATTCTTGAGAAAGCTCTGTTTTATTTTCCTGTTTTGAGGAAGAAATTGAACCAGAGGAAACTGAGAGGTAACTTGGGCTTTGGAGAGGCCGATAAGATACGTATCATGGAAGCAAAAAGGGAAGAGGATCCTACCATCCTTTCTGACCTAGCCTTCGCCCAGCGAAATGAGCCAGTACTCGCAGTGGCGTTCTTACAAATGATTTCTGAGGGAGAAGGACAAGAAAAGGGGAGCCCCTTTTTCTATATAGAAATCCCAGTTTCAGGAAGAAGGAAAACCTCCAGGGAAAGCCTAAGTAAGACTCAGTTAGTAATACCCAAAACACATTGCAAGATTGTGCTAGACATTGCACACTCTCATTTGACAGGGGGACATTTGTGACAATCTAAAACACCAAGCTCACATCAGTGGGAAATTCTATTGGCCGGGTATCCATGCTGACATAAAGAACTTCATTCAGACATGCTAAGTATGCCAAAAAAACAGCTCACATATTCCGCTACCTGCCCCTCTAAACCCATTACCGATGATAGAAGTACCTTTCTCTAGAATCGGGATGGATATCATCGGACTGTTGGAAACTTCTAAACTGGACAATAAATATGTTCTCGTACCTGGTGCCAAGAAGCCTTCCCCAGGAGGAACAACACAACCCAGCTAATTTTAATACACTGGTTGCCATTTTCTTCTAGGGTTGGTTTCACCAAGAAAATTCTAATGGATCAGGGTTCCAATTTCATGAGTAAGCTCATGGGTGAAGTTAAGGAATTAATACACATTACCACCTTAAGAACCTCAGTTTACCACCCCCAAACGGACGGATTGGTAGAGAAATTTAATAAGACCCTCAAACTGATTCTGAAAAGGTTAGTGGACGAGGATGGGAAGGACTGGGATCTTATGAACCTGTGGGCCTGATTTGCAGTGAGAAAGACCCCTCAGCCATCCACCGGTTTCTCCCCTTGCGAGTTACTCTACGGTAGAGAGACAAGAGATGTCTTACACATGCTCATGGAGACCTGGGAAGAAAGAGAAGCGGCACCAATCCCCCTCTCACAAACAGCTACCTGATTGCGAGAGCACATGAAACTCATCCGGAGTCTAGTCCACAATCATATGGAGAAAGTTCAAGCCCAACAAAAATGTACCTATGACAAGAAGGTACATCTAAGATAATTTTCAGCAGGACAGAAAGTGTTAGTCCTCTTACCTACCTCTGAAAATAAACTTGCTTCAAAGTGGCATGGGCCCTATGAGGTACTAGAGCAAACAGGAACCTGTACCTATAAAAGAGCCAACCTGATGGAAGACAAAAGGCCCACCTCTACCCCGTAAATCTCCTCAAAGAGTGGAAAGAAAATCCTTCTGCTACTACCTCCTCTATATTATCTTGTTAGGTACCCGAGGAGATAGATAACTCTGAACATATTCCCCAAGAACTATCTAAACATAAGCAATCGGATTTCAATGGCCTTATTTCTGCATTCTCTGAAGTATTTTGTGAGAAACCAGGGAGAGTACACTATATCAGAACTCCAAAGGGGGAAGTGGTCCAATTGAAGTCATACAGCCTCCTAGAAGCACGAAAGTAGGTAGTAATAGATGAGGTTACAAAAAATCTTAAAGGCAAACATCATCGAGCCCTCTTTGAGTCCATGGTCCTCCCCTATTGTGTTGGTGAATAAACCCAATCACACTTGGAGGTTTGGCATAGAATTCAGGCAGGTCAACGCCTTCTCCGCCTTCAATGCTCATCCTATCCCACACATCAATAACTTAATAGATAAACTTAGAAATGCCACATTCTTGTCAACCCTAGATTAAACCAAAAGATATTGGCAGGTCCCTGTACATGGACCTGATAAGGAAAAGACAGGTATCTCGACGCCAATAGGACTATTTCAATTCAAAGTCCTCCCTTTTGGATTGCATGGGGCCCCAGCAACTTTACAATGACTCACGGACAGGATATCACAGCATTTTTCTGATTTCTGTGGGGCCTATATTGACGACATAGTCATTTATAGTAAAACTTGGGCAGACCATCTTTTCCATAGTTCTACTATTATGAGAACCCTCTGAGAGGCCGGCTAAACTGCCAATCCATCAAATTATAAGCTGACTCAGTCAGCAGTGAAATACCTAGGCTTCTTTGTAGGGAATGGCAGTGTCCAGCCTCAGCAAGAAAAAGTGAAAGCTGTCCTAGATGCCCCCACACCCAAGTCCAAGAGAGTTATCAGGGCATTCCTAGGATTGATTGGTTATTATCATAGGTTTATCCCAAGTTTTTCAGATAGAACAGCCAGACTGACAGACAAACTACTGCGAAACCCCAGACAATGTGTTGGACTGATGAGGACGAGGCATGTTACAATAACCTGAAACAAACCTTATGCCAAAATCCAATATTACAAGTAGTAGACTTCTCAAAGGAATTTGTGTTACAGACTGATGCCTCCCTCACAGGGTTAGGAGCAGTATTATCACAAATACACAATTGATTAGAACACCGCATCCTATTCACTAGTCATACATTCTTCCCCCGTGAGAAAAACTACTCTGTGTTCCAACTGGAAGCCCTTGCCATCAAATGGGCAATTATCCATTTTAGGTACTACCTTCTAGGGAGAAAATTCACTCTCATCACTGACCACTCACCTTTGGTATTGATAAGTCAACGAAAGGACTCCAATCCTCGAGTCATGCGATGGTTCTTAACTTGCAACCCTACTGTTTCACTTGGAACACCAAAAAGGTAAAGAACAGGGGAACCTTGATTTCCTTTTCCAGTTTACCTGTGTAACAGATGTGGCTACATCGCATAGGGGAAAGTATGTGAGAAACCAAAGGGTGTCTCACCTACTAGTCCCCAGGGATCTCTCTCTCAGGTGGCCAGGGCACGGCCATCGCCTTTGGATCCAGAGCCTGGGAGTGTACCAGTGCGGGAGGACCACCTAGGTGAGGGGTCTTCAGGGAGTGGGGGTGAGGGACCCGATGGTGAGACACAGTATTCCTCCCTTTCCCGTACCCATGACCCATCCTATTTTATAGGATTCTCCAATGTCCTGACTCTTCCCCCCCCCCACTTCTCTACACAAACACTGGGCCGAGGAAGAGGGTGACTGAGAGAAAAGAGGCTAACTCTGACATCTCAATGGACATGTCCCGCTAATCGGGTCAGACAAAGTCAGGAACTTGGCTTTAATTGCATACATCTGATACCCATTAGCTCTCCCCATACGGATAAAAGGCCGAACATGGAGACACACTCTAAGCAAGGTGGAACACGAAAGGGGCGAAGGCGAACCTACTGGAGCAGAGCGACCAACAGAGGACGAGAGCAAAGGGTAGAGAAACCCAGGAGTTCCCTGAAGGAGGTTGTTGCCTCTGAAGAGCTGTGAAAGACACGTGGAGAAGGCCAAATCCCAGACAAGAAGACTGCATTGTGTTTCAAGGTTGCTAACAACTCTCCTGGGTGAACGACAAGAGTTCTATTATTCCTACTCACCCTTTGTGTCCAGAACACCTGACAATCTCTGTGTCTCTTATTTCTGTTTCTCCTCAATGATTTTGACTCGTTCCATCCATCTATTCTCCTCCCCAATGATTCAGCCTCTCTCGCTTGGTCCAGGCACACTGTCCTGCTGTGTTATTGTGTTCCTGATGATCCTCTGTCTCCAGGAACCCTCCCTCACACTGTTTCTCTGTGTCTTGTTTCCTGTCTCTGTCTCTTACGTCTGGCCTTTCCTCTAGCTCTCTTATTCCTGATTATCATGCCTTCTGTCTGCAGGTTGTATCCTCCCCCTGTTTTGTGTCTTAATTCTTCTGTACAATGCCTGCTTCTTTTGCTTGTCTAGTTTTCTTATGTGTTCTGCTGCTGTTCATTTGTTTTCTTTCAGGATCTCCTCCTTTAGTTCACTGCTCATTTGCTACAGCTTTCTTTTTCTTTCCCAAAGCACTGTGCCTCCAACACACCCTCTGGCTGCTGTCCTCCACATGGCTCTGTAGGCCAGAGGCCTGCGGCTTTCCATGTGTGTTATAATACGATTACCAGGATCCCACGCCAAAGTTTCACTTGCATCTTGCCTCTGCCTTCTTCTCTGTCCCTATCCACCAGGACTATTAGTACTGTTATGCATCCACTTACAAGGGACCTCATCTCACCTACAGGTCCCTTTCAATGGGCTTGATTGATGCCCCATCTCTCTTTTCACAGATTCTGCAGGAAGACCTCCAGTATGTCACCTTCCCAGGGGGATCCACTATGATCCAATACATGGATGATCTACTGTTAGCATCCCCTTCCTTTCAGGTCTCCTTCGCCGACTACGACTCACAGGGTCTCCTGACGCTTCCGCAGCCTTCGCCAAGAGCGAGAGTGCACCTCTCCATTGCTCCCGCCTTCTCGGACGACTCTAAATCAGTTACCTGGTTCTGTGATGAGAAAGAGGGGTATGCCATAGACATACTCACGCAGAAGCATGGGGACCTAAAATGCTGTAACCTCTGCCTTTCCCAAAGGTCTCAGAGCGGTAGCTGCCATGGCCCTTCTCCTTACAAAAGCTGACAACATTGCACTAACATGGGCTTGCACAATTGGCACACAATGCACAGCGACTATATACACTGATTCACGGTATGCTTTTGATATGGCACATGACCCTCTGGAAACAAATAGATTTCCTAACTACTCAAGGTACTCCCATTTTCATTGCACCCTATGTTGAAGCACCGCTTATTGCAATTCTGCCGCATACCGAGTAGGCCATTCGGAAGTGCAGGGCCCACACGCTCCTGTTGATGAGCAGCTCCTGTGATTTGAGGACCCACTTGCATCTCTTTCCATCCTGCCCTTCCAGTTCCATAAACTCTGACAGAGGTCTTTCCCCCCACGAGATCCTCATGGCGAGGCCCAAGCAAATGCCAGTTATTCACCACTTTGCACTGAGCTCTATGACTTACAACTGAATGATGATCTTGTGTCATACTGCAAAAGACTAATGCTCGTTGTCAGTTCTCACTTCCAGCGAAAATAGTCCCTGCGTCCTCACTGGAAAGTTCCTGACAACCCACGCCGCAGTCCACGCCAGCCAGCATGTGAAAGCAGCACTGCCATTCAATGACGATAAACATCAAGAAGTCCAGGACAAAGGCAACCTGTCGTACAACACTTGCGAATAGGTGCGTTATAAATGCCATATCATATCATACCAAAGACACAGCAAAGCTGCAATATGCAGAGGTACAGGAGAAAGAGAGCCCTCTTCAGCACCCCACTGAGTTCCCGACAGCTAAAACACTGGTGACGCCGCCTACAACACTCCTCAAGAAGATGTTCCGCTACCTGTCCCAAAGTGCAATATGAAGAGTGTGGCCACCATCTCACCTGACTTCAGCGGGTGACCCATGGCTCTCAAAAGTTCTGCTACACTTGTCTCTGGCAGGTGACCAATTGCTCTCAAAGGTTTTGCTACACTTGTCTCCGGCAGGTGACCCATTGCTCTCAAAGGTTTGCTACCCTTGTGTCCTGCGGGTGGCCCATAGCTCTCAAATGTTTGCTGTCTTGTGTCCTGCGGGTGGCCCATCGCTCTCAAAGTTTTTTGTCACCAAGCAATCACAGTAATACTGCGCACCTGGAGTATAGGTGCATAGGTGCTCCAGCCAAATGGGTTTTTGGAGGCCAGCTAGTGGGCCCAGCACTGCAGCTGATTTCTTCCAGCTCTATGCATCTGTCATCATGATCCTGAAGGTTTGCATCAGCGTCCCTCCTGTCTACCCATTGCTGAAACGACTGACACTCTTTGGAACTTTTGGGCATAAGGCCCCAAACTGTGTAGGGTTGTTCTGCTAAAGCTAGGAATAGTGCTGCTACTACCTTATTAAATGTGAAGTATTTACACCATGTTGCTGTTCATTGCCATGGTATTGATTCTGCCTCACCTTACATCCACCTTCTTACACCCAGACACTAACACCTTTGGCAATTTCTCTCGGGCCCATGCAGACCTGATAAATGCCTCTGATTGCTAGATATGCTCCCACTATCCTTGCCAGTGGGGGGATTACCTTCATCCCCGTCCCATTCAATCTTGCCGAATGGTGTTATGACCTCCTTATCAATGACTTTTGTTGTCCCAAGATGACCCATCCCTTTTCCCGTGGATTCTTCTACCCCAGCTACGCCAATATGTAACGCTCTGATCTCTTTCAACACTTTCAAACACTTTTGAGTTCTCAGTGCTCTTTCATGTTCTTATTCGCTGCCTCCTGTCATGCTGTGCTAGACAAGTGTGTTACTGGCCCACAGAGGCCAGACTGCTGCCAGTGGAAATAGAAAAGCTTAACATTATGGACATTTCAAATGTGCAAACGTGATTGGGCTGAAGTTTTGAATTGTGAACTTTTTAGGTCCACAATCTCTGTCTCTGGGAACAACATTGTTTCAGTAGCAATCCCTGTGCTTCTCCACCCTATCCTTATGTCACCCATATACATGGGTGTCTTTAGTTAAGATTATACACCGATCCTGCTTCCTGTGGTCTACACCCTGTTCAGGGACGACCAAACGGGGGGTTGATGTGGCAGGATTGCTATGCTATACAGGATTGCTATGCAATATTATGTTATGCAATGCTATGCTATTAGGCTCTCCCATACAGCTAGGCCTCAGACCCTGAATGTCACCTCTCTCATCCTCCCTGGTCCTGCTCTAAACGACACCCCAGACAGGCCCAAACCACTCCTAGGGCAGAGGACACGTAGGACCTCCCTTCTACTTATTCTCTACAAGTTTAGCACTAGCTCCATATATGGGGGGGATCAAAAGAGGTTTCTGCGAATGCCACTTATTCATAATACAACAGGATGTCCCTGCAGGACTGCGTCGCAAGGTCACAAGGAAGATGTCAACAGTTCTTGCCATCTGTCTGTAATGTCGTGTCAAGTAACACCCCCATTGTGAAAGTACAGAAACATATTAGTGTTTCTATGATATGCTATATAAACCGGAACTCTCGGGTGGGGCGCTAGAGAGAGCTCCTTGTGCCGGCTGCCCAAACACTTGCCTGCTGCATGCTGTTTTTCCCTGCTGATAACTCTGTATGTTGTGTATTTGCTCTAGGGTGGGGCGCTAGAGAGAGCTCCTTGTGCCGGCTGCCCAAACACTTGCCTGCTGCATGCTGTTTTTCCCTGCTGATAACTCTGTATGTTGTGTATTTGCTCTAGGGTGGGGCGCTAGAGAGAGCTCCTTGTGCCGGCTGCCCAAACACTTGCCTGCTGCATGCTGTTTTTCCCTGCTGATAACTCTGTATGTTGTGTATTTGCAATATAAATACATGAAGCTTGATTTACCACCCGGCTGTCTGATCTCCTTATTTGCTGCAAACTGAGGCTGGCCGATGGGGCCTTAGCTTGTCCACCACAATGACTACCACAACACCCACACTAACACCAAACAGCAAAACTCCACACCTCCTCTGATAACTCACAAAACAGTCAATCCACCCCTCTGCCACTGGCATGTAAGACCTTCCATACGAACTTAAGCAACCGAACGCCCACCAACACATACCAACGGAACAGCAAAGCACTCTTGCACTCTCTTTCTTCTCCCACTAAGAAAGCCACCATTTTTCTTTTCAGATCCGCCAGAGCGCCTGGACAACTTGAAAATGTCAGTGGTGAGTGGAAATAAATCACATTAACATAATATGAAGTAAATAGTAGTGTATGTAAATATGTCCTATATAAAGCGCTTTATATCAAAGTGCTATGTAAAAAATTATTATATTGGGCACAAACAAAGCACTGAAATTGAAGTGAGTCCTGTACATTAAAGCGATACAAGATAGTCGGAATAAACATAACAAGACAATCGCACTAACAATACAGAAATAGAATAGTAACAAAACCTTGAAAAAGACTTACGGAAACGCTGAACTCCAAAAGCAAGTTTTTAGTTTCCTAAATAAATTTAAAAAATCTGAAAACAGACGAAGGTGATCATTAATTATTTTTCCAGCAGGAAACAGTCCTGCCAGATAAAGAACGAGGCAGAGTTGAGGGCCAGTAGAATTCAGGAACCTCGTATGGATCGGCCCCCTCCCCTTCAAGCTATGTGAGCCCCGAAACCCACATCTTGCAGGCCAAGTAGAGAGGGCGTACAACATGTGTGACATGAATAGGGGAATGAAATGTACTCTGTGATAGTGGGAAACACAAGTCGAACTGCCATCATCTGAAATAGCTTGGCAACAATGCCAGCTGCAAGAGTTACTGTTAAACCAAAATGTGAGGTTTGGGCATAAGAACAACACAGTTGAGAGATGGGCTAACAGAACTGGTTAATATTTAACTGCAACAAGCGGATTTGTGGACCCTTAGGGACGTGTAACAGGGTAAAGAAAGTAGATCATTATAGCATTTCGGAAATGCTCTGCTGGAATTTTTGAATTTTAGGCAAAACGAAATGAAACAAGATTGTAACGACTTTTTGAGTTTTAACATGTTATCGCTATAGGATAATTCGCTATTTTTCTTTTAAAACATGTTGCATTTCACCCACAGACTGGTCAAAAAAGTCCTGCAATGTAGGGATGATTCATCTCCCCGCACCACACCGGATTGTTCCAGTCAGGCGCCAGAAGCTGTGCTTCTCAAACGCCTTGTGGCTTTGGACATTTCCGCCCTCGCTCGAGGCCCCTGGCAGCCTCTCTGCTGCGGAAGTCAGAGCTTTCAAAAAGACCTGAGATGAAGTCAGTGAAATGTATGTGCAGTGGTAGAAATGCACCGAACACAGAAGTGAAACTGTGGGCTTGGCAAGGGAGAAGGTAGGCAGAAGCCTAGTGCAACGTGTGGCAAGGTGTTGTGGCCATGGCATTGCAACAGTCTACGTGACTAGTAACTAAGGCTCCTATTACAACTTTCCACTTGCACAGGGACATGAATGGACAAATCCACTATATAGAATGGTGAATAAGGTCGTACATATTTTTTTTGTTATCTCTTTCCTGCATTGGGCAACCTCAATGCCGTACTATCATGCAGCCACAGTTACTTTCCAACCTTTAAAATAGATTACAATTGAGAACACCTCTCCGACCGTTCCCGCTCACTTCGATCACTGTGTATGTGTCAAATTATACTAGGATTTTGTAATGTGTGACTGCTTCTGCAAAACAAAATCTCACCTGTTTGTGTAGCTTTAAAGGTGGCAAGTCTTAACATGGGCGGTAAGAAGCACAACTATTAGAATGAAGGAAAGGACATAAATGGACGACTTCTATGTAAATGATTATTACCCTCCAACATCTTCCAAAAAAGAATATGCACCTCACCTGGACATCGATTTAGCCACATGGCAAAATGTCCCTCTGCCCTCCAACTGCCAGTTCTACTAGCTGGCGAAAGCAGAAGGCAATATGCAGTCCTGTCCGACCGACCACTATTCTGATTGGTTCCCTAGCAGTGTAGTAGAGGAAGACACGCCCACCCTCTGACTCAGGCATTACAGAGCTTAGAGGGTCGGGGGCAGGCACTGCCATGTTGTACAATGCAAGAAGCGGGCAGTGACAGCGCTGTAGAGAACGTGTCCTTGACCATAGAAATAGTGACCAAAAAGTTACCCACAAATCTGTCTCCCTTTAAAGCTCAGTGTGACACTCGTCTCTCTTAGAAAAGAAAATCAGATATCGGTCTGAGTTCTAAGTGTGATTTATTTTCTCTAATATAAGTAATTTTGATTGTAAAAGTTCTTGTTAGAACTATGTACAATTAAACAAATAAATATTGTTAAGCAAACTTTCCAAAAGCATAACTATCCGTCCGATTCCCCCACACTAAAACAAGTCTGAACACAAAACATGCCCTGCTCATTGATTGCACCCTATATCACTGAGCAAGTAACCCCCTTATTGCCATAAAAAGTGATATACAATCATTGCATTACCCATGAAATGTGATCAAGGTTTCCCCATTCTCCCTTTCTCCTATGCCGCTCTTGACCTTAGGCCCCCTTCGCTCGTATGCTTTTCCTGTTTTCAGGACTCTCTAAATGAATGTGATCCCTTCAGCAGTACAGGGCTCCCCTCCCACCTCACTTTGCTGCCCATTCTGCACAGGTCCCTCCTCCTGATGCCCATACCCCCTTGCCAAATGTGCAGGCCCTCTTCTTCCACGTGCTCTCCTCTGTGCTCATGACCTGGACTGTGCCATTTGGTCTTAACCGCTTGCGCTTCGGCCATGACCAGCCCACGGCTCTCTCCCCCATCTAGGCGGGGCTCTCATTCTGCCATCCCTGATACATCCAAGGATCTGCAGCTGCTCCTGATCATCTCCCATTGCTGAGATACACGCTCTGCAAGCCTGTGTTCCCGCCTTAATGTAGAAGCAATACTGAAATCAGCTGGGAAGAAAACAACAATCCCGGAAATATGTCTGCTCACCTGAAAAAAGATTAATTGCTAGTCTAGATAAATTGTCTAGTGTGGTCCCTTCCATTTCCCAAAAGCAACTTTGCACTGAAGGCTGATTGATATACACTCAGGGCCTGATTCTTAATTTGGCGTAGTGAACGTGCTAAAGAGCACGATTCACTGTGCCAAATCAGGACGCCCAGGCTCCACCAGTATTCTCAAGTGGGCCTGGGCGTCCTCTTAGTGCACACCAGGATTGCGCCTGTTTTTATCATAACGGGCGCAATCCTGAACTCTCAGCAGCATTTTTGGAAAATAACGACATATTTGTTATTTTACAAAACTGCTGCCGAGAACACGGGTGTATATGAACATTTTCATATGCACCAAAGTAAGCAGCTTCAAATATTGCAGGATACAACCGTGTGCTCATATACAACTGTGTGCTTACTCTGGTATATATGAAAGTGTTCATATACACCCTGCACTACAGCAAGGCTTCTTGTGGCACTCCTCCAGAATAATGGCACCAAAATGGTACCGTATATGTGCGCGACTTAACGCACATATAAAACTGGAGGAGTGCCACAAGAATATCAGTCTAAAGAGGCAGGTAATTAATGTGGCGGTTGCTAGGTTGGTTTCCAACCCATCCTAGCAACCGCCACATGTATTCCGAAAGTGGCGCCTTCCTACCGACTCTCGAAGAATGCGCCACCTTCAGAATAAGTTAACGCTTTTAACGACCTTTTGGATACTTAACACCCGTTGAGAATCGGGCCCTCAGGCCCATATTCTCATCTTGGCGCAGTATGCAACGTTGAAGCTGCTAGGTTTGGTGTAAATGGAAGTGTTCAAATACACTCGTGTGTTGTATATGAACACTTTCATGTACACCAAAAACGTTGAAGCTGCTTGCTTTGGTGTACATGAAAGTGTCCATATACAACACACGGGTGTATATGAACACTTTCATTTACACCAAACAAGGCTTCTTGTGGCACTCCTCCAGTTTAACGGCACCAAAAGGGTACCGTATTTGTGCGCTAGTTTAGCGCACATATTAAACTGGCTGAGTGCCACAAAAATAGGCTTCCAAAAAGCCCGTTTCTGAATGTGGCGGTTGCTAGGTTGGTTTCCAACCCATCCCAGCAACCGCCACATATATTCCGAAAGTGGCGCATTCCTTCCGACTTCGAGGAATGCACCACCTTCAGAATAGGTCTTAAGTACTGAAAAGGTCGTTAAGCCTTTTAACGTCCTTTTCACCTAGATGAGAATAGGGCCCACAGTCATTTTGCAAATACGTGACTACCTTTTTCTGCAGCACACATTTCCTCTTGGATGCTCTCAGGTGTTGCCTTGTAGGTTATATTGGCACTCATTACAAGTTTGGTGGTATCTCGGTGCAAAATCGACACACGACCAAATGTAATTACTGTTACCGCCACTTGGTCTGGTGGTATTACCGCCAGATTACAAGTGGCGGTGGAGGTATTAATCCCCATTTACTTGGATGCCATAGGACTCCATGGGGCATTTCGTTTTAATTACTGCTGCAATAATTCCGCTGGCGGCAATTTGGCCGAAATGCGGTGAAAAGGTGGCGGATTCACCTCCAGCTCATAGCTGGAGGTGAATCCGCCACCTTTCCGCCAAACTCGTAGTTGGGCGGTGCGGTAATGCGGTGGTAACGGTATGCCCGGCACATTTTTACCACACCGCCCAACTCATAATGAGGCTGATTGTGTTTTAAAATAACTGCCAAAGTATTGCTTAGAATTGCACTCTGGTGCTCTTACAATAAGAACATCTGGAAATAGCTATATTTTAGGGTCATTAACATTCAGTCTTTTTTTAAACAAGGTTTGGCATTGCTTTTCAATATTTAGTTGCAAAGCAGATTTACTCTTTGCCATTTTGTGATGTACCTGCTCAGAAGTACCATTTTCCATTTCTCAATGTGGCAAAAAAAGTTATAGTTTGACAGCATGTCTATATGATCAATGTTCAAAGATGCTACGTTTCTTTCTATATTTGGGAAGGCTGGAGCACATGAATCACACGCATAAACAGACATGGAAAATAAAATAAACATGACGCAGAGCATTGAACAAGTGTTGGAGGCCAAATTTGACTTTATATTGCTTTCATTTTTAAAGCAGCAGATTCAAATAAGAATTTAAAAAACAAGTAGGGTCCCACCCCTCTTGAGCTCACTGCATAAACATGCTGACGTCATTCCACATGAACTTCACTTTCTTCCAGTGCTTATTGCTAGTGCCGCAGTCATATTTCTTATAGGGGAACTAATGTACTGGGAACTATTTTTCCATTATGTTGAACCCTGTAAGTCATGTCAGTGCTTCGTTTACCTGCTGTAGGAAGCCTTACAAATGTGAATATTAGCATTCCTTCATTCATGCAACGTTAATGAAATTGGATAACAGTAAACCCTGTTCTAGGATACCTTGAATTAAATGTGTAGATACACAGATCTACTTTCTTTCATCTTCAACAATAAAAGATATACATTTTTTTTAATATTAAGATATAAATGTACATGGCATCCTTTAATCCTTTATCCACAAGAAAAAAAAAAGTTAAATTGTTATTTTGATATCACGCATCATGCCGATTCCAGCCTCTAAGCGTGAGAACGTACGTCCTGTTGTCTTGTTTCAAAGCAAAGAGCGTTGCCCATGAGCTATCCTCCCAGCCTACAATTCTATCACTCATTTAACTATAAAAAAGAGGTACTTTGATCAAAATGGCATATGAATCCGAATGAATACATTGGCAGAGGGTGTGACGCTGCAATGCCCTACTTCTGCATAGTAAACATCAGTAGAAGATGCCTTATTTTTTGTGTGCGCAAGAGAAATTGTGTATGTGTGGCTGTGGTGTGTAGTTTGTGTGTGGAGGGGTGCATGAGGGTATCAGGCTTCATGGCACTAATTCTGGATTTGTATTATTCCCCAGACAATATGTGGGTAAAACAATGGATTTAAGAAAAGTATACATTTTTGCAAAACAATGGTTCAAACATTCCAACTGCTCATACATATTGTTGCACTGAAAATGCTGACAAAGGGGAAAAGGAGAAACAAGGAGCAGTGTTTACATTTAGTGTGCTAAATTAGCTGCAAGCAATTGACTCTTATCCAGCTTCTTTGAAGGTGTAACAGGCCCATTACAACAGTGAGCTAAAACATTCACATTTTGTCATGGCCGTGAAAAACAACCAAAAACACCACATGCTTTTTAGACAAATGAACAACGTCAACCAACAACATTTTGAAGAACACTTCACACTGCCCAAGAAAGTCAATAACGCCAGAAGCAACCCTCCCTCTTACTAGAAAATCTGAGCATATTAATCGCTAAGACACTGAGTATTATTGCACCAAAGAAACAGAAAAGAATACAAACCACAACCAAAATCAACAACAAATCTATCACTCGGCCATGGTCCTCAGGGCGCTTACAAGACAAACATACAAGGAACAGAGAAAGCGAGATAAGCAGGTTGTTTTACCAGAAAAATGGTTCGTAATTAACTGGCCTCCTTTAAAATAACAGGCCGTAATCTAGAACATGCAGGAAGGAAATCAAAGTCACCTAATGGCAAGCTGGCCTGCACAATTCATAGCATGGTCTCTCATAGGACCATTGTAAGAAAGAGAAACTAATCTCTGCTGTCCAATGTAAAATAAAGCCATTTTCAAAATGTACAATGAACTAACCCACCCACAAGGAATTAGTAATCAAACCAAACCCTAAGAGGAGCTGATCAAATCTCTTGCTACGGCCTTTCAGTATAAAATGGACAAGTTTCAAGCCATCACTGATCACCAGAAATAATCAGATGGAGCAGCCGCAATCAATCAGGGTCCTATGCCCAAGTCTATGGAATTCAACACCATTACAACTGAAGAACTCATTAATATCAGTAAGACACTAAACATCTCAGCTAAATTATCTGACCCATGCCCAGCCACCCTGATCAAGGAAGGAACCGCTAACTTGGTGAAGCCACTGACCAAATTGTGTTGTACATCACTAACATCAGGCAGTATCCCAACACCACTAAAGGCTGCCATCTACCACCTGTCATAAAAAGTTGAGTGCAGACTAAGAGATACCAATAAACTGTAGTCCCATATCTAACATTCTTGTCATTGCTAAAATCCTAGAAAGGATAACTAGCACCCAAGGGACCACCACAGTGAAGAGAACCCTGTACTTCATGAAAAACAATATATTTTTTTGCTCAAACAGGAGTACTGAAACAAGTCTCCTTTTCATGAAGGAGGACATTTTTTAATTACGTGATAACAACACATCAACAGCCCTACTACACCTTGGTGTATTAGTTGCCTAGGTTACTGTCAACCATCAGACACCAATAAAAAGGTTAAACGTTCAGATGGCAATAGATGGTTCTGCCTTGACGTAGTTCACCGACTACATTGATGACTGCACCTTCAAGGTTAAAATGGGAGACTTCATCTCAACAGTTTTCTCTTAAAATGGGGTGTCCACCAGCACTGCATTTTATCCCCAGGGCCATTTAATGGTTAAATGAAACCACTAGCAGACAAGTAGAGATCAAACTCTTCTCAAAATATTTCCCATTACATGCGATTAATTCTCAAGTAGTATTGAACCTGGACCTGATGGCAACTGTTCCAGAGAATCCAGGATTGGACAGCAGATGATAATCTCTGCCTTAACACCTCTAAAACAGAGATGATCGTCTTTGGCGTCCCAATCCTGGCAACCCTAGCTTCCTTTTATCCACACCACACAGGTACGGCACCCACTCTGTTGGACCATGTAAAGGATGTAGGTATATTTCTAACACTAAACTCTCACTACAACAGCAAATGGAGTCGTTAGCCCAAGAATCACATTTCTAGCTCCAAATCCTTATGAGAACTGTCCCATACGTGGAAATGACAGAAAATGTAGGTGACTGAACCCTTGTCCTCTATCGCCTAGACTCTTGTAACAGTCTCTGTCTAGGACTAAACAAAAAAATAACAAAACTACTGCAAATTATATTCAAAATAAAGCAGCTAGACTTAGTTTGGGACTGTAGCCCAAACCATATTTCGCCAGAGAATAGCACACAAAAATCAACTGTATTACTTTCAAAATTCTCCATAAAGGTTCTCCTCAATACCTGGACACTTACATAAACAAATATGTCCCTACAATGCCTCTAACATCATCCCAGGTTACCAACCTAACTATACCCAGTTGCAAACGATAAACAGGGACGAAGATCCATCACAGTAATAGGTTTGAAATTCTAGAGCAACCTCCCCACATTCCTAAAAATATGTCCAAATGAGGTTCAAAAGGAATGTGAAAATCTGGCTTCATGGACAGAAGATGTAACTCAGATATGCGTGCATACATTAACCAAATAACATTCTCTTCCCCAAATGACTGCAATACTTGACTCTACTGCACTTATAGCTTACAACTAGCACTTCCACCCTATCGCCACATTTAGTCATTACCTGATGTGATGATCCCACACTAAACCCCTGCCTAAAGTCTCCTCCCAGGTGGGCAGGGAAAGGCAGACGCTTCCGGATCCTGACCTTGGGCGTGGTGCTGTACGGGAGGATAACCTGGGAGAAGACAAGGCCCAGGGTGGTGAGGAGATCTCCTGGGATGACACGCAGTATTTGTGTCAATGTTCCGTTTGCCTGGAGCATTTGGAAACGCCTAGTCTTTTTCCAAGATGGCTGCCGCCATCCTTATCAACACCGGTTTCACTTGTTTGCGGCGTTGCAACCCAGTGATTTCTCCATTCTCCGGGTAAGACACTTCTTACACGCGCTGCGTGTGCTCTCCCATTCCTTTTGCCAATTTTTCTGGCAAGTCCTCGCTTGTCATTCCAGTCTCTGTTTTCCAGACATTCTGCCTCTTTTTAACTCGCCTCAGCCTATGCTAGTCCTTGCAGCCTCTGCTTACCTCGCATACAGTTTCTGCTTGCCTCGCTACCTCCCTCTACCATCTGTCTTCAGTTTTGGCAAGCTCCCTGCTTACTTTCTTTCCGCTGACACTGACTTCAAGTGTTGTCCTGCATACATCATTCCAAGGATTCTTCCCTGCTCATGCGACAGCATGCCTTATTTCCGTGAAAGTCAACAGGCATCTAACCTGCTCTGGACTACCTCTTAAGGGTTTCTTTCTGCCTATCAAGGTTTTTTCCCTTCGTGTCTGGGGTATCTCGGGTAGGAGTCTCTTGCCTGGATTACATAACAGCGGGCATAGTGGCTTCATCTCGAGGTAGACCTTTCCTCTTCGAGGACCGCAAGTTGTCCCGCAGGAAGGGAGCCTCAACTCCGTCAAATGACCTCTCGGAAGAACTCTCCAGTGAAGAATCAGGTGAGGAGAGATCTCCCAATTTGGACAATTTGTCCTTAAAAGGCATGTAATGGCTTATTGTCGTTATGATGCGTCTAAAACACATTGAACCTCCTGATGTGGGTAAAGTTAATATGAAATCCCTAAACATCCTAAGAAAGGTAACAGAGCCCACTGTTTTCTGGGGGCGGGGATACCATAAATCTCATATAAATGCCAAATCATATCATATCATAGCGGCAGGAGATGCCGCAATCGTACCCGGAGCTAAAAACATCCCAGATAGTAGCAATCTTTTCTACAACGTGTTTGGAAAGGGAGTCACATATCTCCTGAGATGATGTGGTATCAGTGTGCGTAGCTCCAGGGGAGGAGAGCAAGTGTACCAGGCCAAAGAGCTCTTTTGGCTGGTTAAAGGCCACCTCTACTTTCCCAGATACATATTTGCTTTTAGAAGCCACCACAGCTTTATGAAAGGCAAGCGTTCCCTGCCGCAACAGCATACGGTCAGGTTCGCTATAGCCATTCCTCCAATTACGTTCTCCCTATCTCTTTTCAAGGCGCAGTTGTTTCAGAGTAGCATCAAACCAAGGTTCAGAAGGTTGAGACCGCTGACTTACCCATTTAGCGGGTACAAGGAGATCAGCTATGTTGGTAAACATTCCAGTAAGAGTTACCAGGTTAACTCCGAACTGCCAAGACAGCCTTTTACTATCTCCTGGCTAACTAAAGCTGTATCAACAGATCTCCAACAGTGCTTCAATACTGATGGTCTATCGCCCACAGGGGGAGGGAACTGCAATATTAAGGCTAAAGGTGAGCATAAAGTGATCGGTCCAGTCGAGCCGAGAGGTTTGGCAAACCGTCCCAAAGGATGGAGGAGCAAAAATTAGGTCAAGAGTATTGCCACAACAGTGAGTTGGACCAACCACAAGGTCTTCCATCCCTAATAATAAGTGAGAGATGGACTGATTGGCAGCACAGTTAACCTCTGGGTTAAAGTACCCAAAAATAACCAGATTATTGTATTGCAACCTCAGATCGGCCACTACATTTGTGAAAGTATCCCAGAAAGCGGCATCATATGAGGGGGGACGGTAGACAACCAATACATGGCAGGAGAAGTTGGGAGTAATCTGTACACTGACAAGCAGAGCCTTCATTTTAGCCTCATGGTCACAAAGGACCATGCTCACCAATAGATGAGATTTATAAATCACAGCAACCCCCCCACCCATGTTCCCATGTTCTCAGAGGGGCGATCATGCAGAAGAACACAATAGTTCTGGGCAAGTGCCTGCACAAGAGCGGGACCAGAACAATCATGTAGCCACGTTTCCCTGAAGCAAGCTAAGTCTGGGGCATGGTCCCTTAACAAGTCAAGGCATGCCTGGGAGTGAGCGACCTAGTGTTCAGCAATATACACCTAAGAGTGTCTGGGTGGGGCAGTGTAGCCTCCCGCGGATGAGCCTTAGAGAACCCCACTGGCCACCCCGTATCTCTAGGAGCGAGATTACTGAGTTGACCACGTGATAGTAGACAACACAGTACCCCCCCCTGCAGCCCTCCCGCAGCACGGACGAGCACAGACGGCAAAGCATCTTCACCAAGTACATCATTGATGCTATTTGATGAAGTGGAAAGTATTATTCAAGAAAGAAGAGGGATCTTTCTTTTGGTTGAACATTGGTTTAACAGACCTTTCTATTGACAAATTGAAAGAGCCAATAACTATGTTGGAACTTTTTGTTACAAACCTGGATTTCCTTGTTTCTTTTTGTTGAACAATGGAACTGAATCTAACTTGAAACCTGGGGACAGGGAGTTCAGCCAGGTTATAAAGAGAGACTGTGAAAACATTATAAATGCCATTGTTGATGGTGTTGTGAATTTCCATACATTTTCTTGTGCATTTTATGTATAAGTGTGAGAGCAAGCAATCCTTTGTTAGAGTGTTTCCTTTAGTTTATGATAGGCAAGGAGATCCTCTTCAGGGTAGGGATAGTGAGGCCTTTACGGAGACTTATGATTTAATAAAATGGCATATCTTGAGAAATCATCTGATAACCTCATATTTGTCTACTTTGGCCCTGTGAAAGGTTACCTGGCGTGTTCCTACATCCACTCGTTTTAAAGTTTGTTGTGATATGAAGCACTAGAGTTTTGGTAACTAATGGTGCGGTATCAAAAGCACCAACCACAATATGCAACCCAGCTGTCAGCTCAGATTTACGTCAGAACTATAACAATAAATATGCAACTCGTAATTTGTGACCAACTAATATTTTAAGCAGTTTAACATAAAACTGCTTCATTGCTTCATTTGTGTAAAACTGCAGCTGTGAACCAAATGCACAAGGTGGGATATACGTATTTTCTTATTAGTTAATGACTGAACTTCAGAGAGAACATTTAAATTAATATAATCAGGAAAAGCAAGAGTATTATTTCAATTTACTATTAAAGGTCAGTTGCTGCTCATTGTGGGAGCTTAAAATGTGATGCCTGAATTCGTCTCCTCGCAGGTTCCTTTACCTTGTACTAGGAGAACTGTAAGCTGGAGAGCTGTAAACCATCTAGCTAGCTGGTGTGAAGCCTCCTTCCAAGTTTGTCAAGTTGTCATGCTGTGAGAAAATCACTTTGATTGCAGAAGTCCATAAAAAAACAAGCTTTGGCAAAGCCAACAGTTTTAGGATTAAGTAGGCATGGTATAGGCATTTGCCAGGGACTGACATAATTGTACTACATAGCCATAAGGAGGTACCAGCTGTAAACTGATGGAGTACTGGGCACATGATAGCAGTTCCTGGCAGGTGTCTACCTATTACCTACACACAAGCCAAAACCGATGTTTTTTCCAATGTTTGTTTTTAACAGGACTTCGGTGCAATTCTGTTATAAATCAAGTGGTTGAAGGCTCTCTTGTTTAACACATGTGTATTACAGCAGTAGTATATTTATATCTCCAATGAAACCATTTATTCTAAGAAGACTGCTTTGAAATAACACTGTCAGGCTATTTACAGCACAAAGTAAGAAGTTACTGCATGATAGAGCTAGCTCAACGATGAGTTTTTGGTAGGGAGTGGCTGGTTGGGGATGGGATGGGAATGGCTATAGGTAATAGCACGGCCATGGCTAATCAATGGGTGAGTAAATAAGTGCAGCCCAGCACAAGTATGTTTCAAAAAACGTAGCAGGTGCCCCTCTCCAGAAAGAACATGGCATGATAACCTGTTCTGTGGTTTTTTTATCCACATTGAGAGTTCCCAGCCATCGCTTTTTGCTCACTGTGCCTTTCACAGATGGAAAATAAACATTTGCATATCAGTCTTTGTCCCGCCCACATGGGCAGTCCAGCACCGAAATGCTATGGCAATCCCCTTCTGAACATAATTACCAACAGCAACCCCATACACGTGTTTCAGCCTTGTTGGGCCTCATCAGTGAGGTGGAGCTGTGCCTCTCTGAGCACAGTGAGCAGGGAGTCCACGTCTGGGTTCCCCCAGGTAACTCAGGATGACCAACCCCAAGTTCCTTGCAAACATTTTTCAAAAAAGGTAGCAGGCACTCCTCTCCAGAAAGAACATGCCATGATAACATGGTCTGTGGTTTTTTCCCACTTTGAGAGTTTGCAGCCATTGCTTTTTGCTCACTATACCTTTCACAGATGGGAAATAACCATTTGCATATCAGTCTTTGTCCCGCTCACATGGGCAGTCCAGAACTGAAATGCTAGGGCAAATCCCTTCTGAACAAGAGTACCAACAGCAACCCTGTACACATGTTTCAGCCTTGTTGGGCCTCATCAGTGATGTGGAGCTGTGCCTCTCTGAGCACAGTGAGCAGGGAGTCCACCTCTGGGTTCCCCAAGGTAACTCAGGGTGACCAACCCCAAGTTCCTTGCAAACATTTTTCAAAAAAGTTAGCAGGCGTCCCTCTCCAGAAAGAAGACGGCATGATAACCTGTTCTGTGGGTTTTTTCCCACGTTGAGAGTTTGCCACTCAAGACGCTAGTGCCTAGTAGCAGATTTGCAAGGTGTGCTACATAGCTTTACATAAACCGTTTTGCCTTATTACACTACATTTATGACGTGCTACCAGTTTCCTGCGGTGCCATGTGTTAATATCCCCACAAAAATATCGCCATACAAGAATGGTGCCATAATTTTGCAGGGATATTAACCCATTGAACCTAAGGGGGACACCCCAGCAACCCCCATATTATTTTAAAGGGAGCGGGGGACATGCCCCAATCCCTGCTCCCATTTACCCGAAAAATAATCCCCACTAACAATATCGCCCTATGGCCGTTCCTGACGACCATATATATGGTCGATATTATTGGTGGGAATAATATTACCTGATACGTTTCCCGCATGGTATATAGCAGCACCTTGTCAAAAGCTTAAAACTTATGCACAAGCCAAACAGGCCTTCAGTGAAGGACATGCAGAGTGCTTCTAAATCGAGTGGCTGAAGGCAGGCCTGGTAAAACAGCGTGTTTACAACTCCTATTCAATATTTAACTCTCAGTAGACTGCTTTGAACCAACACTGGCAGGCACTTTGAATGCAAAGCCTGATGGTAAGGCATGACAGAGGCATAGACATGGTAGGACTTGAGCGGGCAAGGCCCACCCAAAATCTGTAAATGCCCACTCAGCAGCGCTGTGTAGACATTTACAGATGTTAACGTCACTGCGGTGGGCCCAACTACATTAGCTTCAGACCCCACGTGTTAGACAATCTTGGCTACGCCTCTGAGGCTTGATTAAAGCGAGCTCAAATAGTTCCCATGGGGAGGAGGTTTGGGCGGGCAGATGCAGTAATGGGAGGGAATGGCCATAGGGATTAGCATGGCCATGGCAGGTAATGGGTGGGCACACCTACAGACTGTCTCCCTCCTCATACGACATTCCGGGCAGGGCCTCTTTTGGTTTCCAGTCCACCCCTGTTCCTCACCATCTGTACGCTAATGCAATTGTTATGGCTTATAGGTGTCGCAATAATACCTAATAGCCCAAACTAAAAATGAATGCCAACTGCCTGAGCAACAAAAATAACACAATTTCCAGGAATGCTGCAGAAAAGAGTTTCCCAAAATTGTCAAAGGGAACAAGCAGCGGAATACATCTATAATGTTCATTAAAAAGGATATCATTACATTTAATGGATTCATTGCAACCACAACCAGAAAAGACTAAAGATCTCCTTCAACCTTGTAGTAATAATTGTCACAGCCAAAGAAGAAGACCAGATTTATCATGCCTAATGTTCAAAGACATATTTTTCCAGAAAGATTGTCTAAAGCTCATCATGACAGCAACATGGGCAATACCATGGGTAACACATAAGAAACCTGGATGGACACAGTCTGTGGTCTAATGCCACATGAGCAGTGCAGGTCCATTTTGCCAGTCCTTTAACTTAAAGGCAACAATATATTGTTTTATTAGTCATCAATATGTCCAAATGGTCAGCTAACTTGCATGACAGAGAGTGATAAGTAGCATACCTGACAAATGATGTGTGGAGGTAAAAAAGCCCTGTCGCTGCAATGTACTTGTATAATTGTTAAATCATGCATTCAGGACACCAAGGGCCTGAATACAAGCTTGGTGGTGGTGGTAAAACATCGTGTACTTCAGAATACTCTATGCTATACCACTCCACCAAATGCCTGTAATTTGCTTCAAACAAAAGCACTACCACATGCAGTGATTACCAGATGTGTTAATTAGCGAGTTCCATGGTGTCCCAGGGGACTCCAAAATGTGGAATACCAGAACGGTTTGCACGAACTGTAGTCATGGAGACCCTTCCATTTACTGTACGTGGTAACAGTCAATGGATTTGGAGGCATTACCATGGGGCCCCAAATGTATCTTATCTGATGAATTTTGGGAGCTTAAGAGCTGATGATCCAAAAGGTGCAGGTCCTCATATCTGAAACTAGTAAGGGTTGAAAGGGAATGAGTGGAGAGAAAATTGCAGAAATTGTTTTTCAAAATGTATGATCATTGTGAGTGATAGAGGAAGCTGTATTTTAGAACCTGACTGCATGTAAGACACTATCATCTCACTTTTCACGAACTGGTAACTGGTCCATGGGCACAACGTGTCCTGGAAAAGGATATGCGTGAACTGCAGCGTTCAGAAGTTGTGGTTATTATGCGCCTCCTTCCACTTAGAAAGTATGACAAAATGAGAAAATTGTTGTATGCCATCACCCAGAACACATCTCAGTTGTGAAGTCCGGCAATGTCCCTGCACCACTGTCTGGGGCTATCAGTGGCCCTTCAGTGGCCCCCATCAGACTTTGCTTGCAATGACTGACATATACTGTCTCTTCTCCTTCTTTCTCCTATTTTTCTTCCCTTAGCCTGACTTTCAAGCTTTTTCTTTCCTTTCACCTTCCTTCGAAACATGACTAAAAAATGTGAGCTTGTTGCCTTTCTCTTAAGCCTATGGTGTTCATTTTCAACCATTTGTGAGGAGTCAGACATGGGAAACAGACACACAAGACGCTATTTATTCAATAATAAAAGGATTGATAAACACCTGTGTTTCCCGGACCTAAAAAGGATTTCAATGCCTGTCAAACTAATACTAAAAGGAAAATGACCTAGTATCCAAAATGTCTGTCCCTCACACTTAATACATATAACAAAATCATACAGGAATTATTTGCCAACTTCAACATATGTACAAATATAAAGAAACCAAGAACTCTTGTGATCAGGGTTGGAATCCCTTCCCCTAGATCAATTCAGAAGGTATTAACTCAAATGCAATGTTAAGGGGTATTTACCGTTCTTTGTATCCAATGTGTCCTTCGCTTGGCAAGGAGACTTCCTTATGTTCCAACGGCTAACAGTTGTTACAATTTCCATTTCATAAATCAAAGTCTCTTTCTTCATAGATCAACTTGAAAAGGCAACAACACAAACATTCCTTTCTCAGGAGGTAAATCTGTTTCCACTGCGTTACATTTCAGCTTCAGAAACAATACATTGATCGAGAGTTTTACTTTAGTCAGGATGGTTTAGGTAACAATACATGAAAACACAGTGGTGGAATTGCAATTCTTTTCCACCTTCTACTTCAAACACAACCGTCTACAACAGTTACAGTAGTTCAGCTTCTTCGCATCCTAGTCCACTCGCCTGCCAGGACTAACCACTAATTGTCCCTTTCCTGGTATACTCACCTGCGAGGATAAAACTCCTACTACTAGCACTACTACTACTCGTATTGTGTGGTAAGGCTTGTTCACACTTTTCCACATGTAACTCCTTAATGGGGAAAATTAAATCAGCAACATCTTCTGGAGTAAGTCTTTTGACTTAAAACACAATTGGCTTACAACCTCTTTCATACACAAGAGGGGGACAACTCTAACATTGATTTGTTTGCCCTTGGCAATGCAGGCTGCAATTCTCTCCCCCATGATCCTTTCTACAAGGAGGGCTCTTCCCCTGCTGTCTCTGACTTCTTTCCACACAACCCTCTGGATATTGACACTGCAATTTGCAACTTTCAAGTTTGCTGCATTCAGTTTGCCCTGTTATCTCCTGGCTTTGGCAATGTAGGAAATGATGGCCCCTTATTTAAATATTCCTTTTTAGTAGAATTGTATTCCTGTTGTTTTGTATCAACCCTTCTTTGGCTTGGGCAATGCAGGTTACAATCTGCCCTTCTTTGGCTTGGGCAAGGTGGGTTACAATGTTTTCTTATTGGGTCTTTCTTTTCCCATAAGTCATATTCACTTTGTTAGAAATTGCCCCTTTTTGGTTTGGACAATGCGGGTTATAATTTGCTTGAGTTCGCCCTCTCCCTTTCACATCATTATATTCAGTTAATTTGAATTTAATGGGTCGATATTCAAAATTAGCTTTCGTGCAAATCGGTCGGACTCGGAGCGCCCCTGTGTTACCTCGATTAGGCCAACTCACAGGTTGCTGCTGGTGTCTCCTCTGAACTCGCTTCCTCTGCTGTACTGCTCGTCGGGTGGTTCCATGCGACTGACAGCTACAGGTCATTAGGGAAATTATTTAGAGGGTACTCCCATTCTTCCTGACCTGAGAACCCCCACCCCCATGTGATCCTCCTGCAAAATACCACCCTCAGGGTCAGGATCAGGTAGCTTTTGCCTTTCTCTGGCCACATGCAAAGGGTCCCAGGCCATGTTCTTTGGGATGATCACCTCAGATTCATCACACATTGCAGTGTAATTTCTTTGTTTATAGTTTTTGGCTTCTTACTCTTCTCTATCCTTCTTACAGCTTAACATGGCTCAACCTATATGTGCCTATTGGTCCAATCATCCCCATACTCTCCACTCCCAATCCCGTAACCTGGATAATTTCTCGTACCCACCGTCAACTGATGTCCATCTTACTTTAGACATAGCACTTTGTAACGTGTGTTCTTTGTGCAACAAAGCACATACTATATTGGACCATTTTGCTTCTTTTACCTCCCCTTCCCCTCTCTTTTTTAACTATGTACCATCCTCCGGGACCTCTTTCGTCCTTTTGTGACGATCATGACTCTCTGCTATCCTTTCTTCTTCCTCTTGAGTCACCCTTGATTCTCTAGGGTGAATTTAACCTACATCTGGCCACTCCTCACTCTAATTCTCCTATACTATATATTCTTGATTCTTATCACCATGTGTCTATTCCTACCCATATCCGTCCTTTGCATATTTCTAGCTCTTCTCTTCACTTGATTTTCTCTACTATACCACCTTCCCCTTCTACACTGCTTTTTCCTTCCTCTGATCATTATCTTCTCTCCTTCTCCATTTCCATCTCCCCTCCCCTTGCTGTTCCCTCTCTATCATCAATCTTTCTTTGTTCGGACCTTCGATCTTTTGACCCTTCTTTTTTCATCTCTGCTCTCATTTCTCTTCTTCCGTCCTTTAAAGTTCTTTCCTCGCTCTCACCTGACTGTCACCACTGTCCTATATTCAGCCCTTTTTGACTCTCTGGTTTCCCTATACCCTTCGTCTCCTTTTTGCCCCTCCCACAAACCTTGTCAACCTTGGATGAACCCCTCTCTCGGTCTTCTCTGCTGGCTTCTTCATAAATTCAAATACCGCTGGCATGAGTCCCACCGGTTAGACGACCTTGCTTCCCTTTCCTGTCTCGACTCTATCTTTAACTCGGTCTTACTAATGGCTACAAAGGAGTATTTCAGTAATCTCTGTACCTCTCTTTCGTCTAAACCCTGTCACCTATTTCATACTCTTTATCGTATCCTCTGACCCCGTCCTCCCTGCTCTTTCTAATCTTACGGCCTTCGACTTTGCCAGTTTTCTCTTTATTAAAATCTCTCTTTTATATTCCTCTGTTGGATCCTCCTCCTCTTACTCTCCCAGCTCTCCTCCTCCCTCTCCGCCTACGCTGTCTTAATTTCGTCCTCCCTGCAACTCTGATGTCTCTACCATTCTCTCTAGGGTCAATACTACTTCTGCGTCCGCTGACTCTTTATCATCATCACGTGTCCCACCAGCCTATCCCCTTCTTATCCCCTTTCTCACTGTTTCATTTAACTCTTCTCTTTCCCATGCATTGTTGCCCTCTCTTTTCAAACACGCTTCGATCATTCCCATTCTGAAAAAAACCTTCCTTGGACCCTTCCTCTCCTTCTAACCTTTGCCCTATTTCTCTTCTGCCTTTCCTATCTAAACTTCTTGAACGCATAGTTTATTTAATGATTTCCCCTCCTCTCCTAATTCTCTTCTTCCTCCTCACCAATCTGGCTTTCAACCTTTACAATCCACCGAAACAGCTCTTCTTGCGGTCTCTAATTCCCTTTTCACTGCCCAATATTCTAAGTACTCGTCTCTTTTTGTTCTTCCAGATCTTTCTGCGGCTTTTGACATAGTGGGCCACTCTGTCCTGCCTTCCTCTCTTTACAATCTTGACTTTCGTGACATGACTCTGGATTGGTTCTCTTCTTATCTATCATCCTGTACGTTCTCCGTCTCCTGGCTCAACTAATCCTCCCATACTCACCCGCTCACCTGTGGTGTTGCCCAGGGCTCTGCTCTTGTTCCCCTTCTGTTTTCTCTATACACCAGCCCCCTTGCTGCTAATATCTCTTCATTTGGAGGCTCCAATCACCTTAATGCCAATGACCCCCAGATCCTTCTTTCCTTTTCCTCGTTTTTTTCTGACATCTAATCTTTTAGCTTGTCTTCTTTCCATCCAGTCTTGGATGGCTTCTCACTTTCTTCCCCTTAATCCCTCGAAAACTGAGGTGAGTTTCTTTCCTGCTTCCACTCTTTCCCCCTCTTCCTCTATTACTCCCTCTCCTTTGGCCTGTAATTTGGGTGTTATTTTTGACTCTTCTCTCTCCTTTACTAACCAGATATAGTCTATTTCTCGATCATGCCCGCATCAGCTGTATAATATACAAAAGGCCTGTGCATTTCTTACCACTCACGCTACTAAACTGCTTCTTTTTTCATTGGTCTTTTCCCACTTATTCTATTGCTCTTCTATCCTCTTTGGCCTTCCGGCTTACAAACGTGCCCCTTACGCTCAATATATAACTACTCTATTTTTCTTATTTTTTTCTATCTCCTCCTGAATCTATTTGCCATGCTCTGCTCTCTCTATGTTGTCTCCCCTTTGAATCCTATCTACTGCTTCATTTTTTGTGTGTAGTTTTTAGATGTTTGAACCACCTTGCCCTTCCTTATCTCACTTCTCTTGTCTCTTTACTCCCCTGCTCGCTCTCTTCCGTCTCAGTCTCAATTTCTTCTTTCAGTTTGCTGTCGTCCATGCGTGCCCTTCCGCTTCCAATCTTTTCCTCTGGTCGCTCCAAAGTTTTGGAATACTTTGTCACTTTCAATTTGCTCCCTCTTCTCCCTATCTCTGTTCAAATTCCCCCTGATAGACCATCTTCTTTATGCAGTCATCAGGTTCCAGAAAAATATTTAAAGAGGCACCACTGCCATCCTAGATATGCGATAGATGACCCTATCAGGACTGAAGTAATGGTCCGGTATCCGCTATGCAATTGTGTGGCTTCTACACACAAGCACTGGTGTGGGCAAGCATGTGGATAAGGAATTGCAAGAGTCAGCATGATTAAGAGTCTGTGGAGGTGCAATAACCTCTTCCTTTTGGTGAAGGTGAGCCAACATATGGAGGCTGTTGGCTTTTAGGTGCTTGCGCGGCAAAGCTCAGCTTTGGCAGTCGCCTCATCACCGTCATGAAGCTGTGCTTGGCCCCTTTCCCAGATATGAAACTTAAGAAGATCATCTAGTTGGGTGCAGGCTGAGTATGCAATATGGAGAAATATTGAACATGTTATTTGCAAAGCCAACGAGTTACAAAAACTTTGCAAACGTTTGCGCTGCGCACTTGCGGGAATACGTCATACCGTCACCATCAAGAGTGTTATGCACTAAAAAAGGAAGAGCAGGAGTCGATTACTTTGGGAGAAAGAAAACTGTGGTCTTGCCATCTAATATAAGATGATCATGTTGGCTGGATGGAACCTCAAAGATCATCTCTTTTGAACTGGATGGCGAAGAAACTGTGTGTGAAAGTCTGAAGGTGGCGGAAGAATAGTTGTACTCGAAAGATGTGTCAAAGCATTCCATGACGTGGAACCCCCAGAAAGATGGGTGAACCTGAGGTTTTGTACAGAAAGAAAATATGCAATATATCTTGGGCAGTTTGCTTTAATTATGGAGACGGGAGCACTCTAGCATTATACCCTTTACTTAACATGTTTTGTACAAGAGGTTATGTACAGAAATATTCCTATGTTCAACATTCTGGCTATCCCAGTTTTGGGTTTAAGGTGCACAATCTACTCGCCTTGTAATAGTTTTTGTAGCCAGTGGTTGACAAGCATGTGTGTTTCTAATGTGATTCAAGATAATAGGCATGTTTCAGAATAGAAATGCACTTGTTAAGAACGTGTATATGTTTATTTCATCATAATTGCCACCCATTTGACAATAACGATCTTTTCAGGAACATAAAGCATAAACCTTTCAATTAGTTTCCAACTACACGTTTCATTTCCCAGCTGCGTACATATTTTTCAAACTGCACACTTTGTGTTTAAATTTACGCAAAAATACCCTTATGAGGTAATTATAATGTAACTGTAGTCATGAATGCTCCCATCTGTGGTTACTGACTGCATTACTGTCTCGTCCTAAATGTCTTCTGTTTGTTGAAATGTTGGGATTCACAATATTGCCATAGTTTTTTGCTACTGGACACTGTTCCCTCCTTGAAACTCCCAATGATTGACTTTTGCATTGAGTCACGCCTTGCATTAGCACTTCATCCCTCTTCCTCGTCTCAGTTTCTACAGTATGAGGTCAATACACCCTAGAAATAGACCCCAGGACTGCACATTAAATGCACCAATCCTTTACACCGTTCCTTGCCCGCGGGGATCATTCACCTGAATTCCATCACTCAATCTGTCTCCTGGTGATTAAGACACCATGTGGGATGCAGATCTGTACCATCCGACCCATGAAAAGAGTGACAATGGCTGCCTTTACCTCCAACTACTCTCCTCCTTCTACTCCTGCGGCTGACTCCCACTCTGACACAGCCCTCTCTAACTTTCACCACTCCATTTCCAACACTCTTGAAATTCTCATCCCTGTCATGAGGGTCCATCTGAAGACATCCAAAAAGTGCAACTCTTGGTACGACTCCGAGCTGGTTGCCCTTAAACAAAAGTGCAGAGCAGCGGAACGGAAATGGGGATCTTCAGGTGCACCATCTGACAAACTGGCCTGCCGCCTTCTTCAAAGGCAATATAGACTCTGCATTCGCTCCAAGAAACGAGTCTATATTCAAGCCCAAATATCAGCGGCATCTAACAACACGGCTGAACTCTTCAATATCTGTAAGGAACTAGCCAATCCTTCTTCAACCTCTTCCTCTACTGCACCCACCCAGGCCCTTTGCTCGACCCTGGCTGCACATTTCGCTGCTAAAACACAGGACATCCTGTCCTCTCTTTCCCCCGCTCCCTTGCCAGCACCCACATCTCTTGGGCCCAACTCCCCTCTTCTGCCCTCCCTCTCCCCTGTCACACCTGAAGAGATCGCTAGACAAAGCCTCCTCCAAACAGGTTGACCCATGCCCTCCTAAAAACCATCAAGGACAACATCGATTCTCTTCCTCCAGCCTTGGCCGACCTCTGCAACCTCTCCTTTGCCACTGGAACTTTCCCCACTTCTCTCAAGCACTCTCATGTGCACCCTCTGCTCAAAAAACCCTCTGCTGACCCTTCTATCCCCGCAAAACTATCGCCTGATCTCTATCACTCCTGTCCTGGGCAAACTCCTGGAGAAATTAGCTATCTCACAAATTACCCTCCACACTAAATCTGTTGGTTGCCTCCATAACCATCAGTCTGGCTTTAGAGCATCCAGAGGCACGGAAACTGCTCTTCTGAACACCTGTGAAGACCTACTCTCAAATCTTGACTCGAACGCTCCTTCTGTCCTGATTCTTCTCGATCTCTCTTCTGCCTTCGACACAGTAAACCACAACATCCTGATCTCCCGTGTCCGTGATACCCTGGCATCCCAGATCGGGCCCTGGCATGGCTTGACTCCTTTCTCTCTAACCGCCCTTCCCAGGTGGAAGTTGGGCCCTTTCTCTCCTCTATCACTCTCTCTACCTGTGGTGTCCCCCAGGGATCCAACCTAACCCCATGGTTCATCAATGTCTACATGGCCCCTCTGGCCCACAGGATCTCTACCTTCACCTCGGACTTTCAGTGTTATGTGGATGACACACTGCTCTCTTTCAGGCTACGGTCAGCATCTTCCTCCTCCTCGCTCATCCCTGACTGTCTTTCCGCAATTCAGTATTGATGTGCTGCTAATGATCTCTGCCACAATGCCAGTTAGACAGAGATCGTCCTCACTGGGACCCCTGCTACCGCTTTCCCACTTTCTCACTGGCCGGCCTCCCTTGGCCCTGCTCCTCCACCTACTAGTAAGGCAAAAAATCTAGGGGTCATGTTTGACTCCACTCTCTCCTTCTATTCTCACATCTCGGACATCTCCAAAAAGTCCCACTACCAGCTGCACCTCCTCAGAGGTATTCTGCCTTTTCTGACTTTCCCCCAAAGGCTCACCATCTCCAGAGCCCTGTTTCTCTCTGGGCTAGACTACTGCAACAGCCTCTTTCTCAATCTTCCTACGTCTACTCTCTGTCTGCTACAACTCATCCAGAACAGTACAGCAAGACTTATCCTTGGCCTCAAACCCAGGGACTGCATCTCTCCTGCACTGAAATCCCTTCACTGGTCCCTGTGGCTGCTAGGATCACGTTCAAGACCCTTTGCATAGTTCACAAATCTTTCTGGAGCCGAGGCCCGCTTTATCTTCAACGCTCTCTTCCTAAATACTCTCCTTCTAGAGCCCTCCGCTCTAGAAGCAGAGATTTGGGGGTAGATCTTTATCCTCTGCAGGTACCTCCCTCTGAAACAGCCTTCCTGCCTCTCTCTGCCATGAGCCGGAGCTCCTTAAGTTCTGGAAACTCCTCAAGACCTTCCTCTTCGCTTCCTCCTCCTTCTCTCTCCCTCTCCCCTGCTAACCACCTCTCTTTTCCTCTCCTGCGTCACTCTCCTTCCCTTCCTAACTCTGTTCCATTTTTACTGACTGGTCGCCTGGTTCCCATTCAGGGCCTCTCAGGTAGAAGGGTCCCCCACCAGTCTTTGCACTTGCCTCTGGGCCTCTGCACTATGTTCAGACCTGCACTTGCAGCATACGCTCCATGAGAGGTGTAACCTCTCTGCACTTAGCCCAGGCCCTGCTGGACTGGGTGCACTTACCGCCCCCCTCCCTTGCACGTCTGTCTGTACACTTGCATAACCCAAATTTACTAAGACTAGTAAATTCAGTCTTGTCCTCCCTTCATGGGTGTCCGGTCAAATGTTCGAAAAGAAAGGGTCGAATGACCTTTTGTTCGAAAGTAAAAGGATCGAAAAAAAGGATCGAATTTCTTTTTTATTTATTTATTGTTTTTTAGTTTAGAATGTAAAAAAAGTTTTTTATAAAAAGAAAACTGCTGGCTTATTAAAAAAAAAAATAATAATTCGATCCTTTTTTTCGATCCTCTGACTGTCGAGAAAAAGGCATTCGAGCCTTTTGTTTTCAAAACTTTGACTGTGAACCCCCTTCTTGCACTTGCACTAGGAGAAATGCCGTCAGGCCTAGTATGCTAGTTACTTTTTGTTAGATCATTTGGAAACTACAAGGCCTAAGAATGACTATTGTATTTCATTGCTCCCTTCCCGTCTTGAAGCACTTCACTTGTATATAAGCACTGTACCAATAAACAATAAATAACCCTCCCCTAATAGATGTAACCTACCGTTCATACTTTTCTCCCGCCGCCCCCCCCAACATATTGATAGGTTCTCGCTCACCATTACAAAAAGCCTGAAAGGCTACTGCTCGGGTATAACTCCTTATTTCTCCTAACACAAAAAAAAACATGAAACCCTAAATTGCAAAAGTATTTGTTTGTAATATTTACCTTGGAATACTAGAATGTATTTACACATTCTGAAAGTTCGATATGTTTATAACGAGCGCATCATGTATGCACACCGAGACTCCAGAAGCTAGGCCTGACATATCAGTAATAAAGTTAGCCTTCCCCTACTCCATCGCTCTTAAATCCTGAGTCAGGATTCCTGACCCTGGGGATGGATATGTAAGGGAAAATCACCTGGGTGGAGGAGACTTGGGGAGTGGGGAGAGGAGGTCCTTAGGTGAGACATGGCATCCCCCATTTCCTTTTCATAACAAACGCTCTTTCCCTCAAGCCTTTATAGGCTATTGTCAGCCATTTGCCTGCTCTTCCCTTAAAACATTCCCCAAGAAACACCAGTTCGCCACTGGGATAATTAAGAGATCAACTGGAGAAACACATCGTCATTTTAGTAATGCATACACATACAGACCTCAGTTGTGTACTGAGACGAGGAGGAGGAGAACAAGAGTAAGGCAGGACTACTGTTTCAACAGTGAGTGGTCTAGTCCTTTTTGGACTAATCATGGTGGCAGAAACTTTAAAAGCCGCAATCATTGTGGAAATGGTGTCAGCTGTGGAGGCAGGGCTATGGATTGCTGGGTGCAAGCAGACCTCCCTGGAACAGCTGTGTGGCATGCAGAGCGCTCAAGACCCTTTGGAAGATGCAGAGTTCATGCAGCGAGAAGCAAAGCTGAAGGACGCTGGAGACCGGTGGCAGAACGCGAGAGGGAGACCAGCAAGACCAAGTGATGCAGTCGTGTGAGTCCACTGCTGCAAGAGGAGCATCGCAGGCTGAGCGAAGCCACAGAGAGCCTCTGGGAGAAGAGGCGAGGTACTGCACAGGACGGAGAGAACTCGTGCTGGCAGAGGACCTCACAGAAAGCCGTAAGCTCTGACCAGTGGGTGTACCAAGAAGGGGGAACACCGGGCTGGCAGGTGAATATGCAAAGCGAGCAATGAACATTGATTTGAACAGAAGCAAGCATTTCTATGAACACCGATTTGAGTCATAGCAAATATAAGCACTTTTGAATACTAATCGGAGAGAAAGCAAGTTTGATCACTTTTGAATATTGATCGAAGTGAAAGAAAGTTTGCGAATCTGCCTGATACAAAGAACTGTATTATAAGAGAAATCAAGCACTGGCAAAAGTCAAGAGAATTCAAGGAACTGTGTCATATGAGAAATCGAGCATTGGTAACAGCAAAGAAAATTCAAGGAACTGTATGTTATGAGACAACAAGCATTGGCAAGAGCCTAGAGAATACAAGGAAGTGCAACAAGTGCATGGTGCCCAACCAAACCACGGTACAGTGTCAGGAGAGTGTGACACAGGTGCATAAATCAAGCTTCACTGTCAAGTTGAAGCAGTGGCCTAGTTTTGATGGAAAAGCAGCAAGGAAGCAGTATCGGTTGTGTGACCTGTAATTGGTGGACCGTGTGGTCCGACAACTGAGCTTAGACCGAGTGCACCACTGAATGGAAAGCCACTGAAAGCACCCACGAAGAAGCTTGTGTTTGAACTGCAATAAACTCATGCGATTTTGAAGTGAAGAAACTGAAATACTTATGTGAACTAGTGAAAAGTAACAATGTTAGCTACTTATGTAAACCAGTGAAAAGTATCAATATCAGAAGATCTGAGAAGTGTCCCAAGGAATTGTGTTGTTTTGAAAAGCTGGAAGATTTGAACTCTTGGGGAAGGGAACCCCTATGCCTTATGAACTGTTTTGAACTTGGGGAAGGGAAAGCTGATTACAAGCCAAGAGCTGGAAGAAACTCTGAACTTTCGAACACTACTTATTTTTTATGCTGACATCCCTACACATTGTATACATTTAGACGTGAGCGCAAGTATACGTTTTGGACACGGACAGACATTTGCTTTGCACTTCCTTAGTTTTCTCTAGGTAGGGCAATCCCACCTTAGCATAGGGCAAGTTAGGCCTAACTCCATCCTGCATTTTGAGTTACTAAAGGTTTGTAGACCAAACTTGATTATGTTGTATGTGTCTGCTTTATGATGCCTTCACGCAGAACCAATGTGGAATCATTGCTGTTTTGCAAAAGAAAATCAAAGAGCATTTTGGGAACATAAGACAGACTACAGATTTTTATATTTTGACAAATATATCTGTGATAGTTATTTAAGCTGAAATGTCTCTGAGCCCATCATGCACAATAGGCTTGGTGCTTGTTTCCTTTGTCACAACACTCTCCCTTAACAGTAAAATATTTGTACACTACAAACCATAAACTCTCATTTGGACAGCCTTTGCTCTTGGGTGTGAGGCTTGGGCCGTTCTGCTTGAGCAGAGGACACCCCTAAAAGCCTACCTTGTACACTGCAGTCAGATGAAATCTGTGCACATTGATGCTAGTGTGAGCTGCAGTATGATCTTTCCATCACAATACTTCCTGCCAGAAGCTTACCTTATGTTACAGGTGTTTTGAACTACTCTAATGTGCTATATCCGCAAAGGTACAACTGGAGAGTAGTGTTTTTCTATATAGGCCAGGTAAACTGGATGCCCCATAACCAGATCGTCCTTTTTAGAGTCAACTTGATTGTTTTATATTTCTGAGGTAAATTATTTTTGTGCAAAAATACTCCTTGGCCGGTTCGGGTGGCAATGGACAGGGGCCCAAGTTATAGGCCCGAGTGCAGCAACGGCCTTAACTATGGGCCCCAGCACGGTTACTAGCCAATCCGGCAGGCCGGATCGGTTGTTATTTTTCTTAGCACCCCAGGTTTTCAATCCGGAAACCTGGTTTGCTATCAACAATGTATTTTGTTTCAATGAACGAGACACACTTGCGTTCACCTGTAACTGGTTCACTCGTGCAAGCACAGAAGAAATAGTAGGGGACAGGTGCAGCCCCAGCAGCATTCCGGTTGGTCCTCATCGCTGGAGGAGGCTGGGTGGAATATTTGGGGGGGCAAGTGTCATATTATGAGGGGGTCAGGCTACTCTTAATCCTCCTGGTGGTTGCGACAATCATCAGCTATGGTTTTGGATCAGGATTCCAATCTGAACCCAGGTCGAGGTGCTGCACTTTGACCTTATGTTGACAGAAGACGTGCTGGATTCGGTTTCTACTAGAGGTTCAGAGATGACCTAATAAGGCAGAGATTCGAGGTAGAGCCGGTTTAGCAGGTGTGTGTTTCTAAGCATCCACCTCGCCCAACAATCTAACATCAAATAAACCTGTGTCTTTTTGCAGGAGTCACGTAGAATGCCTGTCCACCTTGGCAGCTTCAGACTCTGTTATTGAGACATGCCACAGATCCACCAGATCACGACGAGGCCCAGAGGAGTGCAGAGATGAAGTGTTGGTGGTCCCCACTGGCTCATGCAGGCTCCTGAGACTGCTGATAGCTCCATCTGAATTGGACACCAGGGCTGTCACGCGTTGGGGCATGGGGACAAACTTACCCAGGCTTCGCTCTCTGCAAGGGCCTCGCAGGGGGCCCTATCGTCAACCCCTTGCCAGCAGAGTGCATTTCTTAACTCCTACCTCTGAATGTCTCCACGCTTTAGCTTGGATACGTTCAAAGGTAGGTGTTAACTTGCTGGTGCCATCAGGCTAGTGTCCACTTCCTCTGCTTAACACCTCCCATCACCCTCTATCAGGGACATGGCAGGGTGCAGGCTGGCCTCAAAAGCAGCGTGTCTGTGGCTCCCATTGTGCTCTTTTCTGAGCTGTGTTATGCAGCGATTACCTCCCTGCCACTTGCTTGAACGACCAGGAGGGCCGGCTTCCTGCATGATCCCGCCCTTACTCTTTTCTGTGACACTCTCCCTCCACCCTCCACCCCAACTACCTTATCCAGTTTTCAGGAGAAGGGCATACCCGGGGGTTTATTTTGTAGCTATTGTATTTCGCATGTGTTTAATGGCCACGAGATGGGTAGGGGGCAGAACAGTGGTGTGTCCAAGAGTTATATTTGGGGGGCACTTACAGTGGTTGATAACATTAACAAAGTCTGATATACACAAATAAAAATGTATAGATTGGTATCATCCTGATTTTTGTTCCCAGCATGCTGTGTGCAGGCGCCATTATCTCACTGCCAATGCACATATAACCCTGTCTCATTCAGCCTCGGGCATGTCAGAATAAATTAAGATTCACACATATCTCAAGGAAGAAAATAAACACTAGGATAGGCTTTCTATGGAGGCATGTATAAAGTTGAATCTAAGTCACAGAATTCACACTTAAAGCTACACTAATTTAAGACCATGACAATATTCTGAACCTATGCTTTGTTTGATTAATGCTAACATCTAGGCATTCATAATAATCAATTACCCATTTTGGCCAAAGCACTTTACAAAGAACACTTACACTTACATAGAGCTCGTCAAGTGGCACAGCGAGTATAGCGCTCGCTTTGACATCCTTGCAGAGCCTGCTAACGCAGTGCGCTCGCTTTGACATCCTTGCAGAGCCTGCAGGTTCGAATCCCGGCAGGGCCAAACTTAGCCTTTCATCCTTCCGAGGTCGATAAATGGCACCACGAACCGTGGGTAATAATAAGCAGCGCTCAGATACCTGAGGGTTCGTAGAACCATATAAGTGCCAAATTATTATTATTATAAAATTATTATTACCCAGCAACCGAAATTAAAACTGTGTCCACCTCATAAAGATAGAAAGTTGAGTAGACCTTGCTTGCATCAAACCCTTGACTTGCAGATCACAAGTCGATCTCAGAAGTGAGCAGTTAACCTGCCGAGCTATCTCAGCAGCTGTTTCTCTTTAAATCTGCATACAACAATTTGGTAATACATTGGCTCTTAGCTTAACTCTTCTTACCCATGCAACACTTATCAATGCAGTGCATCTGAAGCAGGAGGAATATGCCATGGCTCACTAGTAAACCTGACAATAGTATTGTTATTTCTGTTTATATATAAAAGGACTAGAAGCGACAGGGAAGGGTAGTGGGTATGTATCCTAATAAAGGTTTCTTTTCACCTGCACAGTTGATTAAACAGCTTAATTGGGTCGCAACTGATAGCTCAGCATGATAAAAGCTCAGTTCTAACATGTGACAGCCTGCACTTTCCTTGTTCAAATCCCAGCAGCCCTTCATCGTTCTGAGATTTATAAATTAGGGACTATTACATTTCGAAGTAATAACACCTATTTTTATAGCTGTATGAGAAGACAGACATGTAGTGCTATACATAAAATTAGCACCCGGTGCACGGCCGCCAGGTTGCTCAGATCACGGACTGAATCCCACTCCCACGATCCAAACCTGCGTTCCGAGCAAGCTGAGCGCTGCTCATGCACCCCGCCATCTCCCCCCCCCCCTCCTCTCTCCTCCGGTCCTTTCCCTCCCCAGCCGCCATGGACATGGAAGGGGGACTCTACATGGGGCCCCGCCTTCGGCCTCCATGGTGTACATCTTTGGTAAGTATTTGGTTTCAAGAACGCAAGTGTGTCTCGTTCATTGAAACAAAATACATTGTTGATAGCAAACCAGGTTTCCGGATTGAAAACCTGGGGTGCTAAGAAAAATAACAACCGATCCGGCCTGCCGGATTGGCTAGTAACCGTGCTGGGGCCCATTGTTAAGGCCGTTGCTGCACTCGGGCCTATAACTTGGGCCCCTGGCCATTGCCACCCGAACCGGCCAAGGAGTATTTTTGCACAAAAATAATTTACCTCAGAAATATAAAACAATCAAGTTGACTCTAAAAAGGACGATCTGGTTATGGGGCATCCAGTTTACCTGGCCTATATAGACAAACACTACTCTCCAGTTGTACCTTTGCGGATATAGCACATTAGAGTAGTTCAAAACACCTGTAACATAAGGTAAGCTTCTGGCAGGAAGTATTGTGATGGAAAGATCATACTGCAGCTCACACTAGCATCAATGTGCACAGATTTCATCTGACTGCAGTGTACAAGGTAGGCTCATGGTCCTGGGTACTGGTGGAAGATGACATATGTTGGGTGACTGCGACATGATCGTTGCAAGATTTTCAGTGTGTTCAGTCACCAGATATACCCTACAAATCGTTTTGATGGTAAGTGCAATGGACTAAGCAAGATTTCAGCTTAGTCTAGCTGCATCCAGAGGTCTTCCATTAAAGGGAGAGTTTTTTGCGCCTCTTGTCTACGGTTGTGCTGGTGCAGTGCAAATAATAGTAAGGGGGCCTTGCCAATTGGTTTGTCCCGGTCCTCACCAAACCCTGTGACAGCCCTGGGGGAACACCATGCAATGCACTATCAGGAAGCTGAGCTACGTCTAATGCATGAGACACTGCCATCAATTCCTCTTGTTCCTCCGTTTCTAGGATTGCCACCATTTTGGCGATCTGGGGATGCAAAATCAAAACCTTGTGCTTAGAAAGGATTCAGTAACCAGTCTGCATGGAAATATGCAGACAATTTGAGCACGATGAATAGCAAAAACAATAAAAGAAGAAACGACAGGGGGGTCAAAGTTAGGTGGCATTTGGATTAATAGCTGTGGAATGGCTTGCTGCTGGTGGAGGTCCATGAAATCAAGCATTCACTATTGTTGAGATGCAGCATTAAGAGGATTTTGTTTTAGTTTGGTCCATCCTCTCACTCCCTTTCTGTCCATTAGGGCTTAGTTGCCTGGTGGGCTGTTTGCTCTCTATAAATGATTTGGAAGTGGTTCTTTTTTTAATATCTTTATTTTTTATTTGTGTAATAGTCAGCAAACTGACTTTTCATAACTAATTCATTTACATAACAATAAAAAGAAAGAGGAAATACAATAAAAACATTTGTACATTTTTGCCTCCGGACAATACATGAAACCATGTTATTCCTTTAGTTCCACCAACTTCTATTCATTTAATAGTCTCAAGAGTTCCAGTGATAAGAAAGTTTCCTTCGCTGCCGTTAATCTCACCCAGAACTCTTCCGGTTTGAGCCATTCTTGCTGATGTACAAAACGCGCTAGGAATTGTGTCTAAGTGCTGCAGTAGAGCTACAGGTTATGAGTAAATGTTTCACATCTTGAGGTATTCCTCCCCCACGCAGATCACAGTAACCATTCCGAGGATCCATATTCAACCGTATCCTCATAATTTAATTAGTCAGAGTTGGATTTAGACAGAACCTCAGGAGTTATGTTCTCCATTTGGGGTCTGGGAATCTTCGTATATATGGCAGGACATAGCCTCTCGGTTTGTCAATTATCGGAATAGCCTTGCACAAATTCATTTCTGTAAATCTTGCCCTTGTCAAAATCCAATCAAATTGCACCAAGGCACGTTTCACTTTATCTGGGTTTTCCACAAGGACAGTCTCTGATTGCTCACATTTCATCAAGATCTCACATACTTACATGTTTAGATCTATCAGATAATCACAGTTGCCCTGATTCATGTGATCTCTTATATCCCTATACAATGATTTTTTTCTCAGTAACACCACCTGTCTATAAAGTGAAAGCAACTTCCAGTCCAAATACACACGTAATGATTGTACTCCCAACTCATAGCATAGCCCGGCCATTGAAAGGGAAATTTCGAGGCTCAACACCTTCTTCCCCAAAAGTCCCTCCAAACGTACTCAGTTCAATCTATGTGCAATAGAATTAGACACCATTCCGTACAGAATTGTAGGTATTATTTTCCCCTTGTAAAATGTACTTAGCGGTACTAACGAGAATCTACAGTATTTATTCATGATCTTCTTCATTTGGCCAGTCAATCGAGATATCTTACTCTCCAGGTCTTCTTCTAGCCGTTTTAACAAGGACATGATCTAAGTTGAAAGCCCAGATATTTAACCTCTTTTGACTCAGGAAGGGGTAGACACCCAGCCTCCAAATCAATTTCGGGATCTTTTTTAAAGGGCTGCAGAAGATCGTAATTGTTGTTTTTTCTGGGTTTAGTACTACGGCATTTAACTCTGCATAGTTTAGTTTAGTTTAGTTTGTTTATTTATGAAGCGCGTCCGAACCCTCAGGTAGCTGGGTGCATGATCATGTGGACAACATAGTTACATATCGTTGCGCGAAGCATAATGAGAAAAGAAAAGGGTACATACATTCAAAGGTACATACATTCAAAGGTACAAAATAGTGGTACAATATGTGGCATGGAGAAGACCGGTTACATCGTGGTCCGTTTCCAGATATAGTTAAGTTATACGGTGGTAATTGGTGGAGTGGAGAGACCTGGAATTTGCATAAGCAAGTGGCAAAGTATTAGGCAGAGAGCCAGGATTTCACCATGGCTCTGAACAGCCAGAATGAAGCTTTTGATCTGATTGCAAGAGGGAGAGAATTCCAGCATTGAGCTGCAAGAACTGGGAAGCTGGAGCCTCCTGCTATTTTTAGGTTGAAGTTGGGAACCTTTAGTTGGTGCAGGTAGGGAGTTCTGGTAGGTCTGTTAGAACTGTGTCTAGAGAATTTGTCCGATAGGTAACGTGGGGCAGTTAGTGACAGGCACTTGTGTGTAATGACAAGGGTTCTTAGCTTAATTCTGTCTCGCATAGGGAGCCAGTAGACTTCTTTACTAGCCGTAGATATGTGAGCCTTACTCGGGAGGTTAAGGGCGCATCTTAAGGAATTGTTTTGAAGAATTTGGAGTCTGTTCAGGTTTTTTGAGGTGGTGCATTTCTCAAAAGCCGTAATCACTCGTTGCAGGTCTACGGGAGTATAGTCTAATAAGACTATATTGTCCGCATAGACCATCCAATTAATCTTACATGATCTTATTCTAGGGCTAGCAAGCGCTGAAGCCGATAGGGCCTCCACAAGGTCTGCAAGGTATAGATTAAAGAGGCAGGGTGCTAATCATCTCTGAGGATAGGTTTCCCTGCATGCCAAGCCTAACTTGTACACTTGTATTTTCATACAAGTATACAACTATTGCCAGCAAGTTCTCTGGTGATCCCGATCTTTTCTATTTTTGCCACAACCTTCCCCTATCAATGGTGTCAAGCGCTTTGGATAAATCAATCCATGGGTCTAGAATTTCTGTTCCCCATTTTATTATTGACTGTACTCATTATGACACTGTTTAATGTACTTGATAGTCCTTTATGGAAACCTATTTGTTTTTTCATAGTATACTATTGGATTCCACATAATTCTTCAGTTCTTTTAATGCTATCCCAGAAAATACTTTACTGTCCACATCTAAAAGGGCACTAGTTCGACAATTTCCTGGGTCAGACCTATCAGCCTTTTTATAGATGGGTACAATTATCACTCTGCTCCAAGAATCTGGGCATCTCTGCGTTTTTATGATGTTTTTTAAATAATTCATAAAGAATATTTGCCCAGATATCTATATCTTTTTTTAAGATCATGTTTGTCAGCCCATTCGAGCCTGCAGCTCGTGAACGTGAGGATCGAGTTATTTACTATACCTTCAATGGAATCCTTATCAAAATAGAGTTTCTAATGGGTCCCTTCAGATAACTTTGGGTGATCATAAATCTGCTGGCCAAAAGCCTCCGTGAAGTATTTTACCCAGACGTCCTCTGCAACCACGTTCGACTGTAGCGAGACCTGTACTGAATCCTGTTGGTTCACCAAAGACCAAAAGTCTTTTGCATTTCCTGGTCTGACTGCTTCTAGCATCGTCTGTCCATCTCGCAGACTCTGCTCGGGTCTGTGATTACGAGACCAGTTTCTGTATGCATTTTGCAGGTTACTTTTCTCCTGATAGAAAGTCATGTCATCATAGCCATGCCGTTTTATGTCTCTTATTGCTTTGCTTAAGCCTTTCTTTTGCATGTTTGTCTCCTCATCAAATGTATGCGTGTGTTTGCTGGACCAAAAGCCTGACTTGGGTCTCGGTGTGTCCAAATCCCACAGGAACTCCACGAAGCTCCCTGGGGTGGACAAAGCTTTCCAGTTGGTTTTAGCCTCCAAGTTGATTATTTTTTCCAATTTCGCATTCAGATTCGTGCCTTCTCCTATGAATTGTACATCTCGATTCCCTTTCATATTTGTAACTATTTATTGTGACTTAGTTGAACTTTTCTTTTGTGGACCGAACACAAGAGACTTGTATTGGTCGGTGGTCACTAGTACTCAACTCAACCTCCGTTAAACTGTCACTACGGTCAACGAGCGTCTTAGAAACCACCACATAGGGCCTCATTCCGACCCAGGCGGTAAGTTACCGCCTGGGTCGTACCTTTACCACCATGGCGTAAACTATGTTTACGCCATGGTGGTTGGCGGACTTACCTCCCCATTCCGAGGTTGGCGGGGCGGTAAGTCCCCAATCCCCATTTGCCCTTCCCCATTCCCATTTTTGCCCCATAGGGCATAATGGGAGTGGGGAAGGCGTTAATTACGCCACCGTAAATTACGGTGGCGTAATTAACAACAAGGTCCCTTAGCGCCATGGATTTTAACACCTGCTAAAAGCAGGAATCAGGCGGTAAGGGTCGGCGCTGTTTACGCTGCCGTAAACCCCTTACCGCCTGGGTCGAAATGAGGCCCATAGTCTATAATAGATTACACTTTGCCATTTGTCCACGTCGCCTCTGGTGTTACATCTCCCCTTGTCGTCCCATTGACAATCTGTAGATTCCAATCCATAAAGAAACTTTTCCATTTCTCCCCATTCTTTTTTTCCCTTCGATGACTTTCGTGAATTTTTAAAAATTGGCATTCACAGTGGGAGTTCAAATCGCCTGCAAGCAACACAGAGCCATCTCCGAATCAAATGTTTATCTCCGTTAATAGGCCAGATAAATCATCCAGGAATCTATGCAATGTAACTTTAGCTGGATTCCAGTACACATTTTTTACGACTAGAGTTTCTATTAATTTCTTTGTCCTAGCCTTAGTTTCATGGCCAGCACGCCTGGGATTTTCTGGCAGATGCATTCTGAATGCGTCCAAAAGGAATTTCGTGCTGCTATGAGACCCCGATGGTCTACCTTCTTTCTGACGAACTGCAAGTTGTTCAAAAATTTCAAATCCATCTAATTTTATTTTTTCCTGAAGCCATGTCTCTTGGAGGAACACTACATTGTGGTTATGGAGAATAAATCTGCTAGTAGTCTCATTTCTGAAAGAGTTGGATCCTCTCGTATTCCAACTGATTAATTTCAGTTTCCCTCAACTAAAGTAAGTCATCACATTCTTTCAGCTTCTGAAAGACTTCTGTCAAGATGTCTGGGAGTAGTGACCATATCCTCAACTTGCCGTTTTCTATTACAGCACATCACTTTGCTTTCTCTTCGGCTTACTCCGGCTTTCTTCATTGACATTCTGTTTTCCATTTGTTTCTCTAACGGCACTGGTTTTCCTTTCTGTCCTCTTTTTACTATATTTCCCCGGCTCTTGTGGGGGCAGAGAGTCTTTGCCCAGCTTTTTCAAATCTACAGCTGAGCTCAGCAAAGCAAGTGCCCCCATTTTTGTCTTTAACACGATGTCCACTATGTGAATTGTGTCATCATTGGCGAAGCGTATCTGATCGATATCATGCGAGGAAAATAAGTATAGCTCTGGATTTTCTTACCCAGAGAGCGAATTGTTCTACGGTTTAGTGCCCTGCTGTCTTCATTAGGGTCCCTCTGTCTCAACCAGACCCTTGGCATTGCAAAAGGCTTATTCGTAGAGTTTTGTTTAACTCCCTGGTGTTTTTTTACTGCCTCAGGACTCACATCTCCCTGCGATGCCTCTTACAGTTTGGCTTGCATTTGGCTGTTCCTTAATACCGTATTCTGATTCTTCTCTCATTAGGTTTATGATGCTTGCCGCCGATGGAGCGGTACCATCTATATTGGATGCAAATTCTATTCCCAATGCCTTTGTTTCTTTAATTAAATTATTCACAGTTCTTTTCCCGCTACAAAAGATTGGTGCCAATCGTAGGGGTTTATTAACACCGGGAGGGAGCATTGTTCTCAATACTCAGGCCAATGCAGATTTTGGCTGGAGATTTCGGATCAGTTCCAAAAGTTGATTCTCTCTGCTTTTTCTCGCCTATTCCAGTTTCGAAACTACCATATCCATGTCTACATGTTTGCTAAATGTTTTCTTTTTCGCTCCTCTCTTTGTTTTTGACATCTCTTTATCTGCCATGATTGTATTAAGAGCTTTAAAATAGTTCTTTTTTACTGATTTTTTTTTTGTTTCATATTATTGTAATTTTTGATTCTTAGTTCACTTGGCTGTTTTTCAGATTCAGTGACCACACTCGCCATTTCTTTCCCCCTTTTCTTTTTCTTTCCTTTCTTCTTGGGCTCTTGCTGATCCACTCTTGGCAATTGCGTTACTGATGAATCATCATGGAGTAGAATGGCTGGAACCGGCTCTTTTGAAGATCTAATTGTGTCCATCCCTGATCCCTCCTCGAGATTTTCTTGTTCTCCCATAATATCCGTGGTTTGCGTAAGTCTTATAAATTCCTCCAAGGTCGACTTTGATAGCGCAGTGTCATCCAACAGTTCGGCTGGAGCCTCACGTTCAATATGGGGACTACTGTACTCCACTTCCCACGTTTTACCCATGGCAGGTTCATTCATATTTTTTTTATTGTTTCCGTCTCCAAGTGGTCCAATCGAACTTCTAGCTTACTGAAATTCTCTTTCATTCTTATTGTCTGTTCGAGATTTACCACGTTCCGAGTCTTCAATGACTCACTAATTGATGTTTTAATTACGCCCCTGAGACCCACCAGAGATGATTTTCAGCCCTCCACCTCCTTAGTCAGTTCCAATAAAATTCCCGAGTGTGTTTGAACTTTACTCTTTAGTGACTCAAAGACATTTACCAGTGAAGTAAGCACGAAGCTGAATGCTGTTAGTGTAGACTCGGTGCTTGTGTTGCCACGAGTTCTAGTGAACGCTCTGCAGATCGGTTTATATCTTCCCGTATATGTGTACTGCCGTTATTCGGGATGAATTCAATGGTTTTCGGTGTTTTTGGACTCCGTTGTCTATAAAATAGTTAACTTCCTGATAGAACCATCTTACTCGTAGTGGTGCTCCCATCCTCAGCCCCCCTCCACACTCCTCGCAAGTTACGACTATCTACCCAGCAGCAGCGCTGTGTGCCTCCAAAGCCCCTTCACTTCGACATCGTGCTTAATATTTTCCAGTTGTTTATTTTGCTGATAGGTTTCAGCCTCATCTAGGCTGCAAGCTCTTCTTTTCTCCTGCAGTAGGTAGTATTTTTCTTTTCATTGAAGTAGTTGAAAGAGTATATTCCAGATTATTCTTGAAGATGTTACCCATTAAATCCGTTGTTTCGCTCTCACCATATTTTGTACATTCCAACTCTGGTTCCCTCCGATCATCCCTCCAGTGCAAACTCCTAAGATTATACATGCTGTTTGTCTACCCTTCTCGTAACTTTTATGGAGAAAGCACAGCAAACGAACCATATCGCTGTCAAAAGCAGGTGTAGCTAGGCCAAAGTAAATGTATCTATAGCCCTTATCATTTCGTTGCCGTTTAACAACGTTTGAGTTGCACCGGATTTTAGCTAGCGCTTACTATCCGGGAGTGCACAGGTAGCCTGAAGAGTGCTTTATGAGTATACAGTCTATACTTTCTGACTCGCCACTTCCTGGACTTCCACTTCCTGCGGTCTTCTGTCTCCTTGGTAACCCCTGTTCTAGACCAGCTTTAGATCCAATTGAGCGCCCCTGCGCCCTTGCCTGCAGTAGTCCGAACACGGTCAGGAGAAACTGGAGAGGCGGAGATGCAGGAACACGGCAAGAGACTCGCCGCACTACACCACGCTCTGCTAGTGTGCCAGGTATTTGTATTGTCTAGCCACCACCTCTCAGCAATGGAAAACGAAAAAAGACTCTCTTAGCATAGAGTCCACGGCAACACACTCACCGCACTCCGCTTGGAAGTGGTTCATGCACGCCTTTGCCCGATAAGGACATGCCTAGTTATAGAGGTACAATAACCAATTACCAAGGCAACTATGCACGTGGACAGGATGTGGTAAGCAAAAAACTAAGTTTATTGTATCATCAAACAGAAGTATGCCAAACGAAAAGCTGGTATAATAAAGCCTGCAGATGTAGATTAAGGCAAGCCTTTCTCTGCCTGTCTTTGCAGGTCTGCGTCCGCCGCAATGGTCCAAAGGACGGACTACGTTGTTTCCTCCTTCATCCTGCATGCCCGAAATCTTCACCCAAATCTGACTCTTCCTGGTGCTCCTCCCCTCTGGATTACCTGCAGCCCGCAAAGGTAAGAAGAAGCCAGACTCGTCTCCTATCTACTTGAGGCACGCACTAATACATCGCCCGTCTGTACCCGTGTCATCCCCTGTAACCACTTCAAATCTACCCGCTCCCACGCAGCAACCAATTGGGTCCTCCTGTTTGTGTGAACGCCCCTCCACACTCCTCGCAAGTCACGACTATCTACCCAGCAGCAGCGCTGTGTGCCTCCAAAGCCCCTTCACTTCGACATCCTGTCCTCACCCTCGCCCCGCCTGACTTGACCCTCGATCACGGCTACACCGTCCCCATCTTTAACTCTGCCTAACATTAACCTGCAGCTTACCCTGAATAATGCAGATTTCTGTCTGTTTTCACATCACCAATCTTGTAAATGCTGACAATGTACGTGATCTTGGCATAACAGCCTATATAACATACTGGACACGTGCCAATTTTGACATTCTGCCTATTGCTATTTCTGTAACATGTCTGCAATACCCCCATCCTTGTCTTTCAGCCTAATGCTCATCCTGTTACATGCTGGTTACAACCTTACTTTGTCTACTTTGCAATGACTCCTACTTGACATTTGTCTTATGACTATGCCCTATTTTGTCTATCTGCATGTCTGAAGTAGTCTCCCTTAACATGAAGTGAGGCTTTCCCAGTCTGCATTCACTTGCCTATTATGCCTGTCTGCATGTCTGAAGTAGCCACCTGTAACATGAGGTGAGGCTTTCCCAGTCTGCATTCACCCTCTTAGTTTGTCACTTATGCCAGTCTGCATGTCTGAAGGAGCCCCCCACAACATGAGGCACAGCTTTCCCAGCGTGTACACACACACCAACTCTTTCTGTAACCAATATGCGTATTCTTGACTTCACAAATTGTACTTTGCACTTTCTGTAACAGCTCCTAGATGCCTCCGGGCTTTGTGCGCCGATATAAATGCAAAAATAAATAAATCAGACAGTGACCCAGGGGTGCCTAAGGGGCAGAAGAAGGAGTGCTGAAGCTGAGGGCCAAAAGACGAGAAGTCTGCACTGCGGGGATGCCGAAAGAAGCTACCAGTGAGTTTCTATGCGAAAGGAAACCCGGTGAGCGAGTGTTTGAAGTTCCACAGAGGATTCCTATGTATCAGAGTGGTCGCGTACAGACGTTACGTTGTCGAAGGTCTCTGAATGAAATCCTCATTCCTCTTTGAACTAATAAGTATACTTTCCATCAAATGCATAGTATCGAAAGACTCGGAGTGCCATGTGTGTTACAAAGGCAACTTTCACAAGCTTCTAACAAGCAAACAAAATGAATGACCCTGTCTTTAATATTGTAATGAAGGTCTTCACATTACACGGGCACCATACAGAGACTTATAACACCAAGAGGAAATAAATGACACCTTTTGCTAATTGCGACGAACATCCCTGTGTGCTGGGCTAGTTACTTAAAGCATTATACAATGAAACCTAACACCAGTGTGAGCTGAATGAAGATCTTTAATACTTATGAAATCTTTTTTGGTGAATGCAACTTCCAGGTGAACTTTACAAGTATAATTCTTATTTGAACTTACAAATAACCATAGTTTGACAATTGCAATTTAATACAAGTGAACCATTAATACTTTGGGCTCCAGAGTGAACGGAAATTTGGAGAAGAGCTCTAATAAATGTTTGAACTACACTTTTGGCCAAGTGATATTGTTACACCAAGATCAACCACATCCAGAGGGCGCAAGAGTGACGTGAACCTTTAATCTTTTTATATTGGAGGCAAATCCTGAGGAAAGGAAGCCTGAGGTTTAAAGTGCTTTTCTGGTTGAACTGCTTTACACTTGGGGAAGGGAAACCAGAGTATTGGTCAACTTTACATATGAACTGAAGGCAATCCTGAGACACTTATTCGAACTGCTTTATACTTGGGAAAAGGAGCTGAAAGAAAGCTGTGAGCAGAACATTGTGTTGAACACTGTTTTGTTGGTTGCTGACATCCCTACACATTGTATAGATTACGTTGTGAGGGTAAGTATAGGTTTTGGACACAGACCGATTCCTCAGATGAACTTTTGGACTTTTACTTTCCTTAGTTTTGGTTTGGTAGGGAAAGCCCACCATAGGATAGTGCAAGATAGGCATTTTCCATCCTGACTTTTAAGTTAATACACGTGTATTGTTCATTTAGAATCTGTTGTCTGTGTCTTACTCCAAGATGCCTTCACACCACCCATTTTCTTTTGGATTGGTCCGTGAGCAACACACATGATCAGAAGAGCTGAAAGCATCAGAGATCCTCTTTCCATGCCGACAGAGCCTTTCAGCCCACTTGCACGCCACCACCGAAGGCACAGAACCCTCATGGTAAGCTCTGCCTGATTATTTGTTTTTGTTTGGTCCATGGTTTCTGGAAGCCATTTTCTCACCTTCCTCACTTGCACCTATCTGCTTCCCAGTCCCGCCTCTTCCCTCTCCCGCTTGCCTGCCCGTTTTCATTTGGATGGGTGCGTGAGCAACTCACATGACCAGAAGAGCTGAAAGCAACAGAGACCCTCTCTTTGTGCCAACAGAATCTTTCAGCCCACTTGCATGCTCACCTCAGAAGGCACAGCACCCTCATGGTAAGTGCTGCCCGCCCATTTTCTTTTGGATTGGTCTATGAGAATGTCACTTGCCCCAGAAGACTCTCCCAGAGCAGCCTTGCCCGAGCAGCCGTCAAAGAGCCAAGGCTAAGGGGACTCCGTAGGGCACCTCCCTCACCCGATTGCCTGTTCGCCCTGGGCGCCACAGCCAGACCCCTAAAAACTATGTTCAGCGACTTCTAGGTTAGAGATAACAAATTGCTAGAATAGCCTTCGGTGTATTGGTAATTACTGAACTGCTTTTAGTTACAGTTTTATATATGAACACTGCCTCTAAACTCACTTACATTTTAGAGTATAGCCACTGTATTGAATTTAGGCACATATTAGAGCACAGCCACTGTTTTGAATCTGGGTGCATATGAGAGCATAGCCACTGTTTTGAATATAGGTGCATATTAGAGTATTGTCACTGCATTAAATCTAGGTGCATATCAGAGTATAGCTGCTGTATTGAGTTTAAGCGCACAGTAGAGCACAGCTGCTGTATTGTGCCTAGGTGCATATTAGAGTATTGTTACTTCATTGAATCTAGGTGCATGTTAGAGTACAGCCACTGTATTGAATTTAGGCGCATAGTAGAGCACAGACAATGTTTTGAATCTAGGTTCATATTAGAGTATAGCCACTGTTTTGGATTTAGCCGCTTATTAGAGTATAGTCCTGTTTTGAATCTAGGCGCATATCAGAGTACAGCCACTGTATTTAATTCAGCAGCATATCAGAGTATAGCCACCGTATTGAACGTGCATAGTTGAGTATAGCCACTACTTATAGCCCTGCTTGCAATTTATCACTGATACCACGCAAGCAGCGTGTTTGTAGTTTCCCCACTTTGTTAATCTCTAATTGCATTCCTGAGTGTACTGTAAGGAAGGCATGGTATCAAGAATAGACACACACAAGTGATCACAGTTCAAGGGTGTTTATTAAACTGTATAGGTAGGGTGGAAAAACGCCTAATCTAAACCTAAATCTAAAATGGGAGCAAGCATGCAACCATCAAATCAAAATAAGGCAGTCCTAGTGGAATCTTGTCAAATAAAAGGGCCTATACTAAGGAAAACCTATTGCCAATCCTTACGCTAAATACAAAAGAGTTTGGGATAGGGCTCACAAGAAATAAAGAAGTGTTCACAAATGATAAGTCAGGATGCGGTAGTCGTGGTCTCCCTTCCCCACGTTTTGAGCATGGGACAAGGCGGGACTCTGGAGCACAGCATACGCTCGAGCTTTCCCAGCACAAGATGACAGTTCTGTTTTCAGCTATCAGGATCTTCTATGGCCACGTCTCTTGCTCTGTAAAAAGTCTCTTGCCTTCGAGGGCCTGATTTATTCAAAATAACGACAAAAGTTATTTTCTGCTTGTACGTTCGGTGATGCCTTTTCACCCCTGGATCCTCCTCTTCCGGGGTCAGACCCTTCTCGAATGTTAGCCTCCCTCGGTCGGGTTCACTATGGCTCTCAACACAATCCCCTCTGTGGCATTCATGAATCTTAATGTCTTTTTAAACAGTTCAAGGTGGACAACCCTTGGCCGGGTTCACTCTAGTCAACACACTGTCCTTTGGGACTTTAGACTTCGCCCCATTCCATCGGCATCTCTCCTTCGGGTTCACTCTTGACAATCTCACAGTTCCTTCTACTTTCATACAATGTGGGATTCACTTCCCTTATTCACGATCATCTGCCTGTCAAAGACTTTCGACTGTACAGAGGACTTTACTAGCCCACCGTATGACCACTTTGACCCTCTTCTCGCCTTTCCTAATGCATTCTGGTTATAGTGGTTTCAACAATCGGGTAATCGCCCAGAGTTTCTCGAGTGAGCACCCACATGCTGCCTCGCTCATCTGGAGCTGGCTTTCCCCTTTCACATTAACAGTTCTTTGTACTTGCTGCAATCAGCCATTTGCTACTTTTGTTCAAGACAGTTCGGTTTCTTTATCAGTTCTCCCCTCGACTCATTGGCTGTGATGAACCACTTGGCTTTCTTCGCATCGGGAGCCAAGGCAGGTACCACGGTAGCAGGCGTCTCTCTCTGTAGGCATGCTCTGTGCACCGTTGACATATGCTACAACACACTTGGACTATTGTTCGAGGTCTTCCTTCCACAGAGGTTTCACAGGCCTTAGTCGGAAAGGGCAAGGTCGCTTCTCTCCTTGTCGCTCTCTCGGTTCGCCACATCTTTCGCCTCCACTTGAATTGCCGTGCCTGGATAGCTGTCCCGTTGTGCGGTCTCCCTGGCTCGTATGGTGCTCTTGTGCTCCACCTTTTATCCCTCTGGGGAAGGGAAACAGCCGTCAAGTGTATGTGATTCTGGACAATTGCCTGACTTTGCCTGACTCTTGTGTTGGGACATGTTAGATAAACGGCTCTGGTGTTTACCCGTCGTCTTCCGTGGTGTGCGAAAGTGTTTGTGTTGGAAAAGGGGGGGGGGTTAGACTGTTTGAATATCCTATGGGGTAGAATGGGGAAAAGGTGTTATAAGGGGGATACTGCATCTCACCCATCGGTGTCCCACTACCACTCCCTGAGGACCCCCCTATCCAGGTGAACCTCCATCACTGGTCCACCCCCAGGAACTGGATCCAATAGCGATGGCTGTGTCCTGGCCACCTCGATGACAGATCACCGGGGACTAGTCAGGGAGACACCTTCAGGTCTCTCACACTACCCACTGCTTTAAATCTCACTGTAGTAACGGGGTAGCCCCCAAACCTTTTGCTTTTATTTTTTAATCTGACCTGTACTTTTTACAGTGCAGTGAAGCATTAAGCTTCACTGCACTGGCTTTTGCTCATATGTCATGGGGAAACTGACATGTCCTTCAGGCTGTCAGTACTGGAAAACCTTGTTTCCCTTAGTCGTGTTACTACTTTTGGTTACTTTGGTATCACTTGTGGTAACTTTGTCTCATTGTACAATGCAGCTTACACTGCAGTACAATGGGATACATTTTTGTTTTGCCCTAGACTAACACTCAGAGGATTGTTGGTTACTCTAGTTGTGCTAAAAGGATAAGCTGGTGGCAGAAGTGACTTTTTACGACTTTTTGGGAATTTTCGTTTTAGCCCATTTGGCTACTAACTGTGGCTACTAGTCAAACATGGCCATGCCACAAGATTTTCTGCTTGTGCTTTTGCCATCTTGTTCTTTAGCCTTCTTCCTGGCCTGTGAGGCCAGGAAAATCCTTGTAAGGACTCCCAGTGCCCAGGAAAGCAGAAGCTTTTGGCGAGCTACTGGAGGGCTGTGTGTGTTTGCTGACAGGATGTGGGCTGGGACTCTCTGGTCCCAATCCACAAACTGGTTTCAGTGTGTCTGAGTGATATGCATGAATGTTCCCACCAGTGGTCCTGATTGGATCAGTGCTGGGGTGTGTGTGTGGGCTAGGCCTGCTATTGGCTATTGAGGGCAGCAGCTCTTACCTGGCTTTTAGAATAAGAAGAGGATTGCTGCACCCATTCTTGAGATCCTGGAGAAACCTGGAGGAGCTAAGAATCCTATCCAGCTGCAAGACCGTGAAGAAACCTGAGACCCGACTGAAGGAGCCCTGGCGTCCAACTTCTGATGCTGTCCTGGAAGAGCCCTGTCTTGTTCGTGATCTTTAGCAGTACTGCGAAGGAGCTGCGACCCTTGGAGTGGAGGGACCATGCATTACTGATGTCTGCTCGGTGCCCTACCAACGGAAGCCTTCGGAAGTGCCCTGGAACCGTCCTGTGGCTGACCAGCTTCGATTTTGGGCTACTGTGCTGCTGGCGTCACCGTTCCGAGTTTTGACCTGGAACTTGGGGAATCCTCGACTGGCACAACGAGACTGACCTCTACCAGAATTCGGCGCCCTAGCATCAAGTGGAGCCAAGAAAGGAGGGAAAGTCTGACCGTGGCTGTTGAGTACCTTTGCGTTGCGGTGCGGTGCTGCGGTGACCACCGTCTGAAAGCACCTACCTGACCCGAGTCTAGTCCTGAGAGGGGTCCTGCATCGTTTTTTGCTGCAATCCTTCATCGAGAGTCCTTGCAACAGTGAAAGACACGAACCGGAGAGCAGCTAGAACATTCAACCCCTGTGAATCGAGGACTGCAAATTTTTGCAGGAAAAGCAACCTCAGGCCCTCTTCCTTTGTCCTGCCAATTCTGGGAATGAATCGGAGTACTTTGCAGTGCTTAATTTGTGCCGGTGGTTGCCAGTCCCCAACACCGGAAGTGTTTTTTCGGCACCGGCACTCCCCTCTGCAGCTGCCCTTAATCACGGCTTGCTGTGGAGATAGAGGCATTCATCAAAAAAAGTTAACAATTAAGTGTTAACTTTCTGTGATGAATGGAGCTCTGCTGTCAGTGTTCCAGCCACCTGCCGGGCCTGCATGGTGCCAGTCAGGAGGCAGCCCAGTTCAGGCTGCGCTTTCTCTCTCTCTCTCTCTTGGAAACAAATTCTATGACAAGACAGGAGGCGATTATTATGCATTACAATCTTTACTCTGAAACCACAGCAGCAAAGAAAAAACTTTTACAAACAAAAAAGTTTCAACAACAGAACTAGATACAGTTCAATGTCAATGCATGGGGAACTCCCCAAACCATCATGGAGGATAGGTCATACCCTGCAGGGGACCAATGAGCAGGGACCCTCCTTTATATATGTCCATTACTCTAACCCCAACCCCTCTTTCTTTGCTGCTGACACCACAGAGCTAAGTCACCCCTTTCAGTTGTGTCTTACATTGTTTGTCAGTAGTAGGCTTTATTAGTTTGAATATGGCATATATGGTAAATATGTGTTAATTACCTTTTATTATAAAGGAATTTGTGTATTTGATACATTGTATCTGGATAGCCGCGTGCGGCCGTTGGTTTCATTTTGGTGTCTTTCAAAAAGAAAATATGTATTATGCTTATACATCATGTTTCAGCTGAAGCAGTGGTGCAATGGTTGAATTTCGGACTACAGTCCGTGAGGTTGTGAGTTCGAGGGAGCTCTCTAATTTATTCTTTAAAAATTTCTCGCGCTTGTAAACTCAGGTGTTTCTAGTGCATTAATGAACTCGCTCTGCCGTGCGCGAGAGCAGTGTTGTTTACACTGTTCCCTCTTCATTTCGCCTGTGAATTCCAGGTGTAATGGTTTATTGGGCGTGACACCCTTTAGGCTCCTGTTGTGCGCCGGTCAGAAAAGAAAGAAGCTGTTGCTTGGCACCCGGCGTGTTCGGGGCTCTTGTTTGAATTCGTGCCCCTTGACAGATTTATGGTAACCTGGGGATTCCAGGTGCTGCAGGCTTTGGGTTCGGCCTGCCCCTGTGGCTTATGTTTGTAACAAAAGCCTCTGTTTCAGTACTGAGCCAAGTTAGCTCAAATATAGAGCTGCAGGTCTCCCATGCAGGAAGACCCGGGTTCGTGGCCGACCAGCGCATGTTTATTTGTATATTTTAAGATTAGATATTTTAATTATTATATTTTAAATAATTGTATTTTACAGTGGAGGTATTTGATTGTCACCTTTTTTGCTCAGTTGAGCAGGGATTTCCTAATGGGCATTTGGTTGGTTCATGACTTCTTCAGAAAGATTATAGCACAAACATTTTAATAGTAAAAATGTGGTTTTGTTAAATGTTTGTAATTTCGTATCCCTGGTGACACAACACATTTCCTTACCTTTAGTGCTGGAAAGAAAGAATGTATACTGATAGACTGTGGGTTTGTTAGGTCAAAGTCTGACCATCCAGCGCAAGAGCCCGATGCACTGCCAGTCTGCAGTTTTATTTTATTTTATTTGTTTATTTATTCATTTACTTATTTCTTAAGTTATGTGCTTTGCCTTCACTGTAGGTGCCATAACCTGTTCGGTTTCAGGTTCAGCCTGATTCTATTGCGAGGTTACCCCCTCGTGTACTGCTGATTATCACACCCTGCTCGGGCGAGCTGTTGGAGGTGCACTTGCTCAGTGTATCCTACCTTCAACTTGACAGTTTTCTTTTGTTTGGGTTATCTTCCCTGGAAAGGTGCAGTCACCTGCTCGGTGGCAAGGTTGCCTGGAGTTTCTGCGAGGGGTCCCCTTGTATACGGCTGTGTCCACACCCTGCTAGGGTGAGCAGTTGAAGTACACTTGCTCAGTGTTTCCTCCCTTAAAGTCGGCAACTTGGGTAATTACCTTAACTGGCATGCACCATAACCTGCTCGGTTTCAGGCTCTGCCTGAGTTCTAATGCGAGGTTACCCCCTCGTGTACTGCTGATTATCACGCCCTGCTCGGGCGAGCAGTTGGAGGTGCACTTGCTCAGTGTATTCCTTCCTTAAGGTCGGCAGCTTTGTTTAGGTGCTGCATATGGCTGATGCCATTGTTTGGTCTTGTAGGCGTGCAGTAACCTGCTCGGTTTCAGGCTTCGCCTTGTTCCTACTGCGAGGTGCTCCCTCGTGTACTATTGGTTGCCTCACCCTGCTGGGGTGAGCAGTTGAGGTGCACTTGCTCAGTGTACGCTTTGATAAACAATATGTTTAAGTGTTGACTGGAACACATTTGCGTTTTTTCAGAATTGTCAGTGGCCCAGAAAGCTCAGTGAGTATCAGCTTATATAAGGGCCGGGGATTCGGTCCCCTGTGAGGGCGTACCCCTCTTCTTTGGATATTTTATATATATTTCATATATTATATATTCTTTATTTATTAAGTGCTTTAAAGAAAAGACTGTGGAAGTGGTTGTAAACAGACCCATATGGGGTTGTACCTTCCTCTCTAACCATCTCTCTGGTGTTATCATTCGTCTTTTAGTTAAAAATTCTGTCACCCTTTACCTTAGTTAGTTTCAGGACAACTCAGTCCTTTCCTTAGGTTTTGATTCCCAACCTCAATTGCTCCACCCAATACCCGTGCTGATTAAGCTACAGTATTTTCTCTCAACATGAGGAAGAATAAAGATGATGCGTTATGCCTCTATTGAGGTCTGTAGGGCTTAAGGCTCACTTTAGTGGGGACGTTTGTTCTCCCCTACTTTTGTCCCATTGGACATTCCTTATTCTTTTGGTTTCTGGTGGAGACAGGGTCAGCTCGAGGGTAACCGTTCAGTTTTTTACATGACAAGTTGAGCAACCATGTTTTACTTGGATGGAGTGTTTGGAAACACTTGATGGTATCAGTTAGACGAGCTGCCAAATAATAACTTTCTGGCACCTGCCTCATGTTTTTCCTCCCAAAGCTTGGCCTATGGTTCAGCTAACCGTCTAACAGTGTGTTGCAACTTCTCCTCTGCTCGAGGAGTACACGCAGGCTTCTGTACCCTCATGAGCGTTGCTTAACCTCTTTAGAGTGCTGTTTTCAAATCCGTGCTGACCCTTCTGATACAGGTTCCTAATTTTGGAAAGGTCTACATCAGTCTTTTATCCTGCTGAGATCGATAAGTGAACACCTCACACCACACAACGTTCATAGTAGTGATAAGCACCACTCATATACCTGAGGGTTCGTAGTACTGTATAAGTACTGTTTTGCTATGGACAATGTGCTTAGTTTTTCCTTCCCCTGATTCCCTTAGTGGCCAGTCAGCCTCACATGAATACAGTGTCTCAGACCTCAGGGTTTGAGGGGACAGTGGTCCCAGATTTCTTCTCAACCTTGCATTTACGGGGCATTGATAATTATCCAGAGTTCTTTCCCCCTCATTCCCCTTCCTGCCATCCTTGGGGGAGATTGCATCATAATATTACACCTCTGGGAGTATCCAATGGTTTCCGTTTTTTCCTTTTTACAGGAGTTCTGGCGGGTGACCAGTGCAGACTCGCACTGAGCATTTCCCTCCCGTCTGTTACTTTCCTTTGTGCTAATCTCTGGTATTTCAATAAGTTAACCGGAGTCTGTTCACAGTCAGGGGATTGGTTAGAGGCGCTAGTGGGTATTTATTTCTCTTAACGGTGTAAAGCGGGGCTTTAATGTGGTCCTCAGGGTAGTTTTCTTTCTGGATTGCAAGGTTTTTCCTTTGGATAAGTGGGAGAGGTTTCTCCTCTTTTGGGAAGGCTCAATATCCCTTGGTGGGATAGAGGGGTCTGGGAGTGATACTATCCCCCATCCACGTTATGACCCTCTATCACGATGCGTTCCAGAGTCTATACATTAACTTTCAGACGGTGTCTGCCGCTACGATTACCAGAGTGCTGGGATATATATTTGGTTGATGACTTGATTATCATAGTCACCTGCATGGCAGGTGGACCTTTGGGGTTTTCACAAGAGTTTGTTTGCAGTAAGGTGCCAGCTCAGGGTGCTGTGAGCTTCAAAGATCTGCAAATTGGCTGAAATATAGGTTGGACCTCTTCTGGTGTACACCTTCAGTTTAACCGTTTAGTGATCAGTTCTTTGCAGTTTAGAGTCTTGCTAAGATTTTGGAAATTTGGTGTCCTCCTTCGGTTACTTTTGATCCGCTAGGGGATTTATCACCAGGGAGGAGGGATCAAGGTTCAAGCACCGGCATACCTACAAAGGAGTTTAGATATCACTATAATGGTAGTGATTGGATGTCGGATACATTTTTTCTTCTTGCCAAGTTTGGCCTCTTAAGGATCAGGTTTATAATATCTGCCTTTTGTCATGGTAGCAGAGTCCTTCTTCAAGAGTTCGGGAGGTCTGAGGGTCTCCGTGTTGGCGGTTTGACGGGTTTAGCTTCTCAGGTGGGGCCCTCTCTTCCATTCTGCTTCTGCCTCCAGAAGACTTCCCTCCTTAGTATACACATATGTCTGAAGACAATTGTAGATTAATTCTATTGCTTTTCAGCTCCGCTCAGGATGGATTGTCCTATTACAAAATTTATAAAAATGATTTTTTACTCCCATTTTACCCTTTTGAAGATTTGTCTTTCCCTCTTGGTTCCCCAGTGTAGTTCTGTGACATGCCCTGTTTCTAATGCGATATCTTCCTTTAATGCATGGGATGGAACCTATAAGACTTTCACCCCTATGGGGTACTTTTCTTTATCTCCAGGAGAGCTAGGTGTTTGTTTTCATTGGTTTGCTTTCTAGGTCCCCAAAAATGGTACGAATTTAAGTGTTTTGAATATTTGATCGAACAACATAGGTGTTTATTTCAGATGGTTTTGTCCTAACCTATTAGTATAGGAAAACTTTGTTCAATGTTTTCCCCTCTTTTAACCAGTTGGTTTTGGTGGCCTGTAAGGAACGCTGGAATTGGCACATTTCCTGTTTTTCTTGCAGTGGATTTGACTTTGCCTTTGCCTTATAAGACAGCTTTTCGGGCAACCTAGTCTTGGGCAATTCTCTGATTGGTCAACAGATTGATTTAATGAAAGCATTTAAAAAAATGTTTCCTTTCCTATTATTTTATTATATTATCTATTATATTGGATCATTTTGTACGTACTAATGAGATGCAAGGGCTTTGAACTTGCATAATATGAGCCTCCTGTCTTGTCATAGAATGACTAATCCCCCACACTAACGTGAGATGGGGGTTTAGATTCTATTAAAGACAAGGAGGCGATTATTATCCCTCCCACCCACCCTGGATATGATATGATATGACAATTGTGATACGCATGTACACAGGTGGTTCAAGTGAGAACATTCTTTGGTTTGTTGTTCTTCCCAACCACCCACCCTTCTTGCTTGTTGTTCTTACAGGTACGAGTTGAGGTTCTGCTCAGGAGTGTGGATCGCAGTTACAAGTTCTGGAGTGCGTGATTTCGGGTGAGAAGTCCTATCCAGAAGAACTTCTTCATTGCTTCAGGCTGCGGAAAGGTTGAGATCTCCGGTTTCGCTGGATCCTTTTTCTCTGCGCTACACAGTTCAACCGTTCCATTGGGCGTCTGGTGCAAGTCAGCTGCAGAAAGAGGGGTTGGGGTTAGAGTAATGGACATATATAAAGGTGGGTCCCTGCTCATTGGTCCCCTGCAGGGTATGACCTATCCTCCATGATGGTTTGGGGAGTTCCCCATGCATTGACATTGAACTGTATCTAGTTCTGTTGTTGAAACTTTTTTGTTTGTAAAAGTTTTTTCTTTGCTGCTGTGGTTTCAGAGTAAAGATTGTAATGCATAATAATCGCCTCCTTGTCTTTAATAGAATCTAAACCCCCATCTCACGTTAGTGTGGGGGATTAGTCATTGTTGTGGGTGGGGGAGGGTCGCATAAACTGCGAGTGAACAGCCCTGCCCTAAATGTTCCAATAGCTAAGGCCTTGTTTCTGGTCCTCACAGTCATTTGAAATAGCGCGGTGCCTTGTGTTTCTTTGTGTTCCTTGATATCGCGGGAATGGGCCTTCGCACAGTAATCAGTAAACAGCAGTAAAGACGAGTGCCGAGCAAAAGCAGCACCAGGCATTAAGACTAATGGAATGGAATGCGCGCCCTGTTCTCGGCAGTTCTCTTCAGCAGGGATATTCTGACTCAGAGACATTTATCATAGCCACACAGCAACATGCTCACATCTTGAGAGTGCACTTTCACCAGTGCATCAGTGAATGTTAAAGGCACTGTTGGGCCTGTTTACTTTTCTCGCCTCGTAAAAGGGAAGCAGCCGAGGGCACAAACGCACAGACAGCACCTCAATGTTGATGTCTGGCTTTGTAAACAGGAAACCCCCTGAGAGCTCCTATCAGCTGAAAGCTGAGCCCTGGTCTGCATCACAGAATGATAATTACTCCTTAAAAGAACAGTTGATCTGGAAAATAAATAGTTTTGCACCCAGTTCGTGTTACAATCCTTTCATCAGCCCGCCCAAAAGCTTCCTGCCACTGCCACCTAGAGAAGGAACACTTCGCTTTCAAGTTCGTAAAATAAGCCCAGCATCCAAAGGACAGCTTTATTTTTCCCAAGGCTTTTGATGGTAAGGACAGATGAGCCTTTCTCAGTTTATGGCACACTTTAACTGCCTGACAACGTTTGCGAGCAACGGGTTTGTGTGTGCATCTTAACTTGTATGTGTTTTGAAAATTTTACTTTTTGTGCAACTTTCATCTAGAGCATGTTTCAGAATATTTAATGTGACGCCTCGAAAAATGTTTAGATGAATACAGATACATGGAATCATTGGCCATCACTAATAACTAACACTTTCTTTGGTCATCATTTACTGTGGTGGTGCTTGTCTGGTGTGAACTTTTTTCAAAACAATGTGTACTAAAGCCGAGAGTACATACATGCTGGTAGCTTTAGATGTCATTGTTTGCACACTTCATCACGAGGGCATACATGGGAACTACTCATTGGCTCCTTGGCATAATGTGGATACACCTTGTTTGGTCACAGATACATGTAACCTGATATTTTTTAAATGTGGCTTGCAATATTCCTTTTATGTAAGGCAAGGGACATTTGATTCCTTATAACAGCTGGCCATGCACTGCCAGCCCCTTTTATGCCTGGCCTCTCGCTTAATGTGTATTGTGACCGATCTTCCAGTTGCTAATTTATATTCAACGCTGAGTGTTTAGATTTAAAAAAAAAAACACACTTAATATTCAACTTCTAGAGCCTGCAAGTGTATTGGCTGCCGGATGGATTAAACAGGTTCAGGGGTCATGTCCATAGAAAGAGGTGAGCAGACTGGAGAGCTGGCAGGGCTGGAGATGGGCTAGTGTGAGATGGCCAGGATGGTGGGGGGATGTCGAGGGGAGAAGCGGTCTGACTAGGATCACAAAGATTGGCTCAAATAGTTGTATTTGAAGGACTACACTGTAGAGTAATAATGTCTTATAGAGTTTACTTACAAAAAATACAAATTGCACAGTAAAGCCACATGACAGCATGTAAATACGTATAGCAACATGTTAAGCCAAAAGAATATGATTGTGGCTTTAATGGTAAACTATAACTCCCAGAATGCAAAATAATTCCAAACTGAAAAATCTAGCAACCCCGCGGTACTTTCAGTGATTTAAGACATGAAATAAAAGAAGTTGTGTAATAAACAAAGATAGATATGAGTGCTCCTTCCCACTATCCCATGACAGCAGTTGCTGCAGCGCCAAAGATGCGACATGGAGCAGCAGCAGTGTGATGGGCTCGTGGTGGGCCGATCTAGCACTGAGCCGGGCGCTGGCATTAGTGAGCCAAGAATTTTTGGGCCTTGGCACTTATTTTTTTACAAATTAAGCACTGACTTGGGGTAAGTTACAGAGCTTCTGACCGACCACAATACTCCCATAATATGTCAATGGACTTATAATAAACCTTTATACTAACAATTTTTGCTTTGCCATTGCTTGCTTGTGCAAGATATCTGGGGCTACTTTTGATAGTTAGTTTAACTCGTACCCTAACCATAAGAACCCTTCACTGGACCCCTGAGACCTTACCTGCGTTTTTTCCTGCATCAAAGATTCTGTGGAACTTTTACCTGAACTATTGGGCAAAAGGCCCAGACAACTTAGGGCTGGACAATTATTAGTTAGGGATCATATCTGTGGACCTTGAGTGCATAGTACCAATCTAACGTTTCCTTTGCAGGAGTTTCTGATATGTATTATGCTCTGTAATTAGTGACTGTATATATGTAGCTATTGTTTGAGTCTTGTGTGATAACTCTACTTGCTAGTAGTAATTTTCCATAGTGTGTTTTTGGCCAATAAATAATAACTGTATATGTATACATCCTGTCCAAGTGTAACATGTGATTCCCATTCTGTGACCTTATTGTGAACCCTTTACAAGCAACCAGGGTATAGAAAATCAGTCCTAACACCCACTTGCTCCTTAGATCTCTGCCCCCCAACAACCTCCCTTTGAGTACTCTGATAGTGAGGCAGGCCCGACATCAATACACTCTAGCCACCAGAGCAGATGCAACAGACTAACCATCATGCCAACTAACTCCCAGATCAGAGGGGCATGTTGGCGCTCCAGAAACACAGCCACTCGCTCTTCCCATGCTTTCCTCCCCCGTCCCTCCCTCCTCACATCCAGCCCTCGGGGGGAGATCTCCTCCCTTCAGAAACCTTTCTCTGCCTCCCTCACTGACCCTCCTCCTAACCTCGCCACACTGACCCCCTATGTCAGAGCCCACCTGACCCCATCACACCTCAGTCTTTACCTCCCTAAGTGCTGCTATGGCTTCCCTCACCAACACCTCTTCGACTGACCCACTGACCCTCACACACATGCCATTGGCACCCAATAAAACCCTCACACTCAGAACCCGCAATACCCAGACCATTTCAACCCTGCACACCTCACCTTATCTCCCTCACAGATACGTGGCTGCACCCCTCACTCTATTACTACATCCCCATTCCTCCCAACCCAGCAAAATCTCTCTTCAACTCCCCTTTCCCTACACCACCTCCACCGTCTCAATACGCCACTGGAAATCAGAATCTGGGTGTCCCCTCTGACCTCACACCCCTCCCTCCTCACCACCTCCTACCACTAACAACCCCTCTCTGCGAACACAGCCTCCACCCAGCACCTTCTCCTGCCCCTTTACCTTCGCCTGACTCCACTCCTGCATTTCCTTCTCTCACTCTTACTTCTCTAGGCCAGGCATGTTTGAGTCATAGAACCAGCCTCGATACAAATGCAAAGCTCTCATATTTAGTAAAAGGTGAGCCACAAGATCTGCTTTAACAAAGTTAAATTATATTAAAGCAGTGTTCTGAGTGAGATTCTGGGACTAGCGCCAGTGGCCTTCAAGTTGGAATACTATATCATTTTTATATAAACAAAGCCGTTCACTGGTCTGTATGCTTTACTGGGACGAGCGCCAAGTGTTCCAATTAATAGTAAACAAGAGATAGCAATGTGAAGGCACGTCAAAACCACAGGAAGACTGCAAACCTCCCTCAACAGCTTTAAGCTGCTGACAGATAGGGATTAGCTAAGCAGACCTTGGATAGTTTAACAAGTTAGATGCTGTTCGCTGATACCACTGCTACGGAGCAAGACTCTGCCCTCCCATTTGTTTAGACAGCTTTTGGTTGTTGCAAGCGTTAACTGGGGGATCTTAAATAGTATAAATAAGACAGGCTTTAAGCACCGCCTGCATTTGTTCAGCGGTAGAGCTGGAAATAAGATAAAGAGGCAGAAGAAGGGCTGGAGGAAGGAGAAGCAGAGACCATTATCCTGGCTGAATATGGAAGTCACTAAATGGAATTTCTGGCTTTGCCGAGATATTTTGAGTCCACAGAGGACTCTGTCAATTGACTTTTAAGCAGAACTTTTGATTTTGATTGAGCTGGATGAGGAATATGTTCTACATTTAAACCCAAGTCAAAACATCTCACAACCTCAAATCTGAATGGCTGATGTTTTCACCATGGTTAATCCAAAATAAACTCTTTTTGAAGCATTTTGAAGAGATGGCTCACACACGGGTAAGTGGGTTAATATTTTGTTAATTTGCGGGCCTGTGAGAACTCAACGGAGCTGCGTCCAATCGCTGCAACCGTCATGGAATACCCACTCCCGAGCCTTCCAGGTTCCAAGGGTGGAAAGCTCGGGAGACAGATCATAACATATCTTCCCCCTCACAGTACAGTACATAAGAACAACAACAGGGCTGAGTATACTCAACAATGTGAACTTGTGAAACTTTGAAAACAAAAAAGAAAATACAACAGAATAAACACTGTACAACAGAATAAACACTGTTGTGGATGATCAGAAGTCCATGAAGAAAATCAACATGAAGTCAACCTGTCCTTCCTTAAGGTACCCCGCTATTCACATACAAAATTCGGCAACCACTTGGGTTCACGCCTCACGCTCTTAGACAACAACACCCCATCATCCAACTCAGCCTCCCCTGACACTCCACTACAACCATTCTCAATGTTTGCCAATCTGCCCATTGACCACACCTCACCACCTTCTACTATGACCACACCCTTCCTCACTGCAGAGATTCTCTTGGGGCCAATACATTTATGTTCCATACATTTATGGGTGAATCTGGGGTTTTGAATAAGGACCCACTCTCCCACACTCCATTCCAGATCCTTCACACCCTTCTTCTTGTCAAATGTTTCTTTGCACATACTTTGACTTTGTCTTACATAATTCATTATGCCTTTCCTGTCCACTACTACTGAACTTGCCAAACCTATGCACCCCGGGCATAATTTTGTACCGGGTTCTCTCCCTTTTAATGATATAAACGGTGATACCTTTGTTACAGAATGGGGTGTGGTTAGATAGCTCCACATCATGTGATCTAAAACTTATTTCCACGGCAATCCTGAACGTACTGCAACTGGATATCCCCTTTTATAAATCCGTTGGTCCTTTCCACCAACCCATTCGCCCTTGGATGATATAAGGCTGTGCGTGTATGTTTAATGGCATAACTTTTGAGAAACTTTTTCATTAATTCCGAACAGAACTGAACACTGTTATCAGACTCAATTTCTGAGGGAAAGACTTCTCTCAAAAAAACCTTCAACAAAAATGACACTAACTCCCTTGCCGTCACCTCTCTGGCAGCACTCCACTCCACTCATTTAGTGTGAAAACCCACCAACACAAACAAGAATGTTAACCCCTCACCTTACCCCATTATGGGTCCCATTATGTCAATTGCTACTTTCTTCCAGGGTTGATCAGGTACAAAGTTGGGAATGAGGGGAGTGGTTTGAGTGACAAGAACTAGGTTGTACAATAGTACAACCTTGTTCTTGTCACTCAAACCACATGGGCCACAATTCTTGACAAAGTTTTCAGCTACCTTGTCCATGCCTGGCCACCAAAAACTATGTCTCATCTTCCCCTAAATGACCTTGATGAGCTATTTCCACTAGCCGATCTCTAATCTTCTCTAATGTACAATGCACATTCCTCTTCTGAGCCTCTCATCAATGATACTCAACTCATCCTTAACTTCGCACCAAACCTCAAAGTTCTTCGCTAACAACTCTTTGTTGGGCCATCCCGATACTGTCCATTCTCTGATGATCTTAGTGTCCTCATCCAATTGCTCACACTACTCCCACTCCACCTGGCCAACACATCCCAATTCAACTTCCGCAATTATATTTTCCTTTTTCCACTCATCACACACTTCCTCTCCTCCTATTGCAGGCATTCTTGACAGGTAATCTGCAACAATATTGTACTTCTCCGGTAAATAACACACTTTGAAATCATATGCTTGTAAACCTAGGCACCATCTGCTAATCCTGGGCGACCCTGTATCCCAGTTTCCACTTTCAAACATTTGGGCCAATGGCTTGTGGTCCGATCTCACAATGAATTTCCTGCCCCACAAGAAAAACTTGAAATTACATATTGCCCAATACATCGCCAAAGCCTCTCTCTTGATGACTGAGTAATTCTTTTCAGCACCCTTCAGAGTCCTTGATGCAAACACTATTACTCTTTCTATCGTGTTATTGTCATACGGTGTGAGAATTGCTCCCAACCCCAAAATACTGGCATCCACGGACAAAACACACTTATCTTCTGATGAAAATATCGCTATTGAAGGTGCTTTCACTATGTCTTCTTTTATTTTCTGTATTGCCTCCTCACAATCCTTTGACCACTCAAACTTGACTCCTTTCTTGAGTAAGGACCTTAGGGGTGTGGAAATAACAGCAAAGTTCCTCACAAACTTGTGGTAGTATTCAGCCAAACCCAAAAACGATCTCAGTTGATCCTTGTCAGTGGGATTGGGGCTTTCTCAATGGCTTCTACCAGACTCAGTTTTGGGCTGATGCCATTTCCCGACACCTTGTGACCTTTATACTCCACGCTATCCACCGCAATCTTGCACTTTCTTCTTTGTACCGTCAACCCTGTGACTTTCAACTTATTCAAGACCAACTTCAATAAATTATCATGTTTGTTACTCGACTCAGCATAAATCAGAATGTCATCTTGAAATACAATAATGTTTGGTACCCCCTCTAACACCTTTTCCATGACCCCTTGGAATATGGCTGCCGCTGAGGCTAAACCAAATGGCATTCTACAGTACTTGAATGTCCCTTCTGTCGTCACAAAGGCCTTGAGATGTTGACACTCCTCTGAAAGAGGTACCTGGTGATATGCCGAGGACAGATCTATAACTGAAAACCCCTTTGCATTGCTCAGGGTCGATAATGCTTCTGATATGACGGGTAGTGGGAGGCGATCTACCAAAATGTTCTTATTTAAGTCTCTTAGATCCACACAGAGTCTGATGTTACCATTTGGCTTTGCTACAATTCAGAACTTTCAATCCTCTCAATTATCCCCTTTTGAAGTAGCGTCTGCAGTTCCTCTCATCTTGTTTTTAAGTTGTTGTGGGACCATTCTCACTCTATGTACTTTCGGCACCGCCTCCTTCTTGAGTCTGTTACAATGTTCGAATCCATTCAATGTTCCTAACTCTTCTGAGAATACCTCTGGAAATTATTTTTCCCATTCATCACCAATCTCTGCTATGGTAATTGGTACTGGTGGGCTTGCTTGGAAGCAAATGCCTAAATTGCTCTGTTCATTCCAGCCCAACAGCTACAACCCTTCTTTGGTCACATATATCTCTGCTACTCAGCATCTGCCCTTATATTTGATGACTGCCGAAAATTTCCCCAGCAGATCGAGCTTCACATTTCCATAGGCTTAAGGTTCTATATCATGTTTTAGTAAGTCTTCAACCTCTCCTTCTACACACTCCCCGTATGTCTTTTGTGACATTATTGTCCATGGAGAGCATCTTTATGGTCACCACCTTGCCGTTTATTAGAAACACATCTGTCGGCCCTCTTCCTTTACCAGACATGTCACCAACTTCCAGTACATGTTTAGCCTGTGTCATTGACTGGTTCACTGGACTTTCCTCTTGCTCTGTCCTTCTCCCTCCTGTTTCAATTGGTTCAATTAAAGATGACTCACAGCAAACTCTTGAGAAATGGCCTCTCCTTTTGCATTTAATGCAATTCACGTTCCTCGCTGGACAGAATATATTGGAAGATGGATGTCGATTGCTGCCACATCTGTAGCATTTAACATGTCTGCCTTCATTTGTTCTTCTGTTGTTTTTTAACGCCGCAACCTCGTTTCCTTGTTTTTCACTTCTCATGCTCCTCATATATAGGGAAGTCTGCTCCATACCTCTCGCAACTTCTACTGCCTGTTCCAACGACAAGTCTATCGACAATAGTTTTTCTTGGACTCTACTATTGTTAGAACATTGTAATAATTGATCTCTTATCAAAGAGTTGGTTAGCATGCCAAAATCACATGTGTGACTCAGTGTTCATGTGTGACAAAGCATTCTACCGGTTCCTGCGGTTCTTGTGCTCTCTGAAAAAATGTGTGTCGTTCAAAGGTGATGGTATATTCATCGGTGTCACCCTGACCTGCCTCTTCAGGCTCTGGGAGGCCGTCGTACACACTCTGCCCTTCTGCACCCAGGTTATGCAGGAGAACAGCTTGCTTTCTGCTGGTCGCAAATTTGTCACCTGCTATCGCTAACAGATAAGTGTCAAAAAGTCTTTTCCACCTGTCCCACCTAATTGCTGACGTGCCTGGTTCAGGTAAGAAAGGTGGGGTGGTGCCATGCTAGCAGCTTCCATATTGGTGCTTGTTTGGGCTCTCCTTTGTCAACTTGTTATATTTTATTGTTTGAGACTCCTTCAGCACTTTGCCCTGATCTAGAGGTTCTCCTTAGTGTTCTTTCTCACAGCTTCTTTATGCATTCCGTGGTGTGATTTGCTTCAAACTGCTGACTCTGCTCTGTGTCTGTGTCTACAGAATGGTTGCAGTGTTCCAGGTCTTTTTGTTTAGCCTGATACTGGCTTCAATTGTTGGGGCTGGTTGCAATAGCAGCCTTCCTAATTCAGCGCAGTATGACGCTCGCGGGTGCTTTTCTTTAGCACGCAAGCGACATACTACTTTGTTTCCCAAATCTCTTGGGCCGGCGATGCTGGGCACTGCCTCTTTGCCAGGTGCTTAGCCCCATCCCCCCACCCCTCACCTGCTGACGTGAACTGATTGCACCTTCTGTGCGCCGCCAGATGCGCATCTGGCGAGGTCTGCCCTCTTCGGTCCTTTTGTCAGTGCTTCTGCAGCCTCTGTTTCACAGGTTTGGGTGGGGGTCCCCCACAGGCCCGCGCTCTCCTCGTCGCCACTGAAGAGATGGCTCACACACAGGTAAGTGGGTTAATATTTCTTTAATTTGCGGGCCTGTGAGGACTCAACGGAGATGCCTCCAATCGCTGCAACTGTCATGGAATCCCGCTCCCGAGCCTTCCAGGTTCCAAGGGTGGAAGGCTCGAGGGACAGATCATAACACATTTCTTCCTATTTTGTATGCTTTTTGATGAAGACCATGGTGATTTTTATTGATCATTTCTGATATTATTTTGCATTTTTCTTGGATTGTGTGAACCAGCATCCAGGCATCCAGCCCTCATCTCCTTACCATCTACAGTTAGTGAGTATGAGAGGCTTTTTACCCTTCATTGATATCACATTGAGAAAGGTATTGAGGCATTGATAGAGGCAGGTGCTTCTATGAAAGTTGCCTATCATGATTTTTGAGATCGCCTAGCACGACCTGGTGAGGCAGGTAGTTGGTTTTTACCATAACTATGATATCTTGGAGCAGGTTGATCAGTCTTAGTCTTGAATAGAGGCAGAGGTATTGACAATGTTTTCAGCCTTTTTATTGGTGACATTTTGCATTTTAAGTGTGTTGCGTGTAGTGACACTCATAGTAGAAATGTTTCTTTAAGAGTTATTTCTCATAATTAAAAGATTTACTTTTTTACATGAGAGTGTAAGAGGCATTCACTGAGTGTTCATTACTGATTGTTTGGCCAGAAGTATTTAATATGATATGATATGATATGTAATACCATAAGTGTTTCAAGGCGCGACGAGGCAAGGGAAGGGGAACAGAGGGAGGGCAGAGATAACAATCTTACTAGGCCAAGTGACATTGAGATAGAGTAACTGCTGGGGAGGTGGGAGGGGAAAAATGGCAGGGGAAAGGGGAGGCGCAGTGCTGTACATGGGAACAAACAATAACAAGAAGTGCGGCCGGCAGGTGGCAGGTGCAAGGGTAAGTGCAGACAGCAGGTGTCCAATAGCGCAGGTATGGGGACTGTAGGGATACAGACCCTAGTGCAAGGGTTGCCGGGAGGCAGTGCAGGCGTGCAACTGGGCGGGCAGGGACCTGGGCCCGAAATCAGAGGGTAGCCTGGGGACCAGTGCAGTATCAGACCGGAAATCAGCAGGGGAGAGGAAGAGAGAAGGCAGAAGCAAAGAGGATGGTCTTGAGGTGCTTCCGGAACCAGTGATGGTTTTCCTCAAGTTTCAGAGAGGCAGGGAGGCTGTTCCAGAGGGAGGCCCCAGCCGAGGAAAGAGATCTACCACCAACTCGTTGCTTGGAGAAGCGACTGACCCTGACGAAGTTGGAGGTGGAGGAGCGAACAGCTCAAGTAGGAAGGTATTTACGAAGAGAGAGTTGGAGGTATTGAGGACTCAGGCCCCAGAAGGCCTTGTGGACAATGCAGGGGGTTTTGAATTTAATCCTTGCAGCCCGTGGGAGCCAATGCAGAGATTTCAGTGCTGTCGAGATATCTGTTAGGAAGAATCCTCAGAAATGTGCTAATTCCCTTCTACCTTAGAGACCCCCAGCAATATTGCTGGACTTGAGGACTTTTAATTTCTTACCTGGAGAGAGTGAGACCTTTTTCCCCACTCTCTCATGTATTTTTCTTTAATCTGATCACTGTGTTTCTTTTGGTTTTGGAGTATGACAAACTCCATAGGCATCATCTTTTTACATTGTGTCACACAGCACCTTCAGTGCAGTGCCACAGGGAAGTCTTCCAGATTTCCCAAAGGTTTAAATACCTTCTCTTGGTTAAATTACTGTTTCTAAGAGCAGTGAAGTGAAATTATCTTTACTTACATTTGGAAATTTCTAGACCCAGCACACACTACCATAGGGTGCTGGAGGGGTTACTTAGTATCTCCTTTGTCTAGTTTCTTGTGTAACATTTTTTATGTTACCCTTTCTACAATGAAAGGCTGGTGGCAGTGGTTTACTTTTTACTACAGTTGTGTGTTTTTACCGCAGGCTGCAATTGCAGCCCCAGTAACGCACCCATGGGTGCCCATTTAGTCAAAATGTCCCCGGTCTTCGTTTTTTGCCATTTCTTGTGTTCAAGGTCCTTCTTGGGATTTACTCTGCGCGCCAAACCATGTTTGGTCCCTTTGTTCATTTTGTCTTTGGCGGGGTTCACTGCTGAAGCCCACCTCTGATGCCAGTGTGTCTGGCAGGGGCAGGACGCGAGGGAGGTGCCCGTAACTCCCTGTGCTTAATCTCCTAGGAGACAGGAATGCACTCTTGGGTGATTGGCCAGCTGGCTGTCCTTGGAGGACAGCCACCCTGCTGTGTGATTGACAGCTAGGCTGAAATGAATGGGAGAAACCTGCATAAAAGGCAAGGCTTTTGGCTTGGAAGGCAGAGTCGACCACTGGAACGAAGGAATCCAAAGAAGAACTTGAAGAAGACGCCTGCTGCAACTCCTGGACCATTGGTTTGCCCGGTGAAACCCTGCTGCTGTGCTGAAACTCCCTTTTCGTTTTGACTAGAGGAGCCCTGCAAAGGACAACTTCTCCCCTTGGGTTGGTGGGACCAATCGACCACGAGACGGGTTCATCTGGACATCCTCTCGGAGATGGCTTTACTTCCTATGCTGCTGCAGGAACCGATCGCCAGGGAGAGGAACACCAGAATCGAGTGAGTGTCTTTAAGTTGGCTAAGAGCTCCAGGAAGATCCTCCGGACTTCCAGGATGCAGGACTGACGGAGCCTGAGCCACCTCAACAGAGTGCTGGAACCCAGAAGCAAGGAAAGCCCATCTCGACAGCCAGGAACCACAGTGGTGCTATTCGCGAGAGACGCGAGGAGCTGAAACCGCTAAGTGCAGCTGAATTGAAGTTTGTTCATTGCTGCCGCTGACTTTCCATTTCGAGTGCAGGAGTCCCCGACGTCCTCCTTCTTGTCTCCATGACTGAAGCCCAGGAACAAAGGATCTGCAGACCTCCGCAGGAACCGAAGTGCAGCTAGACCCAGTTTTCTTCTAACCAAAGGTACTGTGAATTAAGAGGTTGCTTACCTCTTGTTGCGTAGTCTTACTTGTTCTCAATTGAGACTTGTCTCGACTGCCGTGGCCGAGCTGCTTGCAGTTTTGCCCCTCACAAACCTGAACAGCTTGTGGCCCTTCTGCACTTCTATTTCGACAAACATTTCCAAAAACATTGTGCAAGACTTTTACTTAACTACAACGAAGATCTCCAGTCCCCTTGACTCTGCTCAACTAACATTGGCGGTCCTGGTGTCCTGATAGACTCTTCTAAACCTCTCACTCTGTGTGTTAATCTGTCCCTCAACAAAGTCACACATTCCATAACTTGTGTAGCTGGGAAAGGGTTAACTCTACTGTGCATTGGGGGTTCAAAAGTACTTAACAGTTTTAAGAATAAGTGTTGACCATTGTTTTTTCTATAACTCTTGCCTTTTGACAAACTCAGTATTCTTCTATATGTACCAGTGATAAATCAATGTCCACAGTGTTCCAGCTATTAAAGTCACATAAGGGTGTAGGAAGTGTCTGTGTGCCATCCCTAATGGATATCAACTGATAGAGAATCAGAGTGTGTATTTTTGAAGTATATTTTTGTGTTGCTTTATATTGCTCCCTTCTGAAAAAGGCTTATTCAATTAACTGTTTAAATAAATTAATAATTGTTTAATCAAGAAACCTTGAGTCTAAGAGTTTATTTGAATAACTGCTATTGTGAAACTCTGTGTTACAACGTTACTGCTCACATTGATCCCTCTTGAGATAAGCCTGGCTGCTCTGATACGCTACCAATGTGTGTAGTTATACCAAAGGTTGGGTTAACTATTGCCACAAGGCCAAGGCTGGTGCAGTCTCCCACAGGGTACTGCATACAATCTTGCCTAACACAATCCCTGGGCTTGAGGCCAAGAACAAGTCTCGCAGTCCTGTTCTGGATGAGTTGCAGAGGACAGAGAGTAGAAGTAGGCAGATTTAGAAAGAGGCTGTTGCAGTAGTCCAGCCTAGAGAAAACCAGAGCTCTGGAGACAGTGAGCTTCTGAGGGAAGGTGAGGAAAGGGGAAAGGAAGAATACCTTGGAGGAGGTGCAGTTGGTAGTTTGGCTTCTTAGAGACGTCAGAGATGTGAGAAGAAAAGGAGAGTATGGAGTCGAAGATGACCCAGAGGTTTTTAGCCTCACAGGTGAGATCAGGAAGAAGGCCAAGGGAGGCCGACCAGAGAGTGACAGGAAAGGAGGGTGCATGTGTGCCGATGAGGAGAATCTCTGTCTTACTGGCATTTAGGGAGAGATCATTGGTGGCGCACCACTCCTGGACAGCAGAGAGACAGTCGGAGATGAGAGAAGAAGAAGAGGTGGCAGAGGGGAGCCTGAAAACGAGCTGAGTGTTATCCGCCTAGCACTGAAAGTTGGAGCAGAGAGCGGCAATGCCATGGGCGAGAGGTGCCAGGTATTGGTTGAACAGCCAGGGCGAGAGGTTAGACCCCTGGGGAACGCTACAAGAAGACAGTGAGATAGAGGAGAGGAAGGACCCAAGTTGGACCTGGGAGGGTCGGTCCGAGAGGAAAGAGGTCAGCCAGGCCAGGGCCTGATCAGTGATACCTAAGTTATCACAGAGCCGGTTGAGCAGGATGGCATGGTTGACCGTATCAAGGGCAGAAGAGAGATTGAGTAAGATGAGGACAGAGGGGAGGTTCACATCCAGGTTAGAGAGCAGGTATTCACGGATGTTCAGGAGGGCAGGTTCCGTGCTTCTGGCTGCTCTGAAGCCAGACTGATGGTCATGAAGACAACCAACAGATTCAGTGTGAACATTAAGCTGGGAGATGGCCAGCTTTTTCAAGAGTTTGAAGATCGGACGATAGTTAGCCGAGTAGGAACAGTTGGCTGAGGGTTTCTTGAGAAGAGGGTGCACAAGAGATTTAAACATGAGCATTAAGTGTGAGACATCTATTGAAATGCATTATATATTGATGTGTTATATATGGTAAATGTCTTTAATACACACCAAGGGTTTCTAGAAGGTGTGAGCAGTGGACTATCAATAAAAATATGTGACATTAGTTAGCCTCTCTTATGCCGATGAAAGAGAGTAGTCGCCCATTGCACGGGGTTGGTGCTTACTCTCTTTGCTGATGTACAGTGACAAGTATATGCTATTACCTACCACTCCTCCTACCACAGCCCCTGCTGGAGGGGATGGGGGTTTCCTGGACAATCCCCTGGGGGTGGGGGGAAGGCTCTGGGGTAGGGGTGATAAAGATCATGCCACTCCCCTTCATTACTCAAGATCAGGAAAGGAGGGTGCAGGTGTGCCGATGAGGAGAGTCCTTCTTACTGGTATTAAGGCAGAGATCGTTGGCGGCACACCACATTAACATTTACATCTCACCCCTAGGACTGCACATCACGAGCACTCTTTCCACACACTCCAAGAACGCCAAGAGCTTCCGCCTCTCACGTTAACAACATAGACACCTTGCCCTTTTCTATAAATCACTCCTCTTCCACCCTTCCTTCCCCTCACTCCACCCTCCCTCCCCCCTATCCACAATGCATCCCCCCGAGGGGCATCCACTAGGGGGCCCCCTCCCCTTCCATCCCTACCAATAGTAACATTCCTTATCAACCCCTCTATTAGCCACAGCTTCCTACTGATCTAAAGACCACCTGGCTATAACAGAGACTTTGCTAACACTCTAAATGACTCTCTAGCAGCCATCCTGGTCATCTCACCACCAAATCACCTCCCTCATAACGCCAAAACCCCAAGCCATGACCTATCCTCAACATCTTGGAAGCCCTCAACATGCCCCAACTGGTATCAGGTGTCACACACACTGCTGGACATACCCTAGATGTAATTTGCAGCTCCTCCGACCTTACCTCTACGTTCCCCCGACCACTCGTATGGACAGACCACGCAGCCATTCTCTTCTCGCTTTCAACTGCTATCACTCCTCCTCACGTGACTAATACTGGACCAGTATTCCAGCTGTGGAACAAAGTCATAGGGCCTCATTACACGGAAGGCGGTAATACAGGGTGCTATTAGCACCCTGGACCATGCTGGTAAATTACCGGCACCGCCTTGGTGGAAAGGGGAATTACCGCCCTATTCCAAGGTTGGTGGGGCGGTAATTCCCCCTTCCACCATTGCCCTTCCCCATTCCCATTTTTGCCCCATAGGGCATAATGGGAATGGGGAAGGAGCTAATTACGGCACCGCAATTTTGCGGTGCCGTAATTAGCACCAAGGTCCCTTAGCGGGTTGGTTTTTAACGCCTGCAAAAAGCAGGCGTTAAAGCACCAACCCGCTAAGGGACCTCGTAGTAAGGCGGTAATGGTTAACGGTCACCGTTACCATTAACGGTGGCCGTTAACCATTACCGCCTTCCGTGTAATGAGGCCCATAGTATCCTCAGACTTGGCAGATTCCCTACTTTCATCCCTCCCCTATCTGCCAGTCGATGGCTATCTACACTCCATCTGCCATTTTGACCAATGGCTCTCCAGTGCTCCCGAACCTCTCACCCCCTCCAGATCAGCATCCCACAGACTAGGCTCTTCACCTATATGGTTTACCCCCTATCTTAAAACCCTCAAAAACACCCAACCACACTCCAGCACGCAGATGGACGGCCAACCCTTCTCCCCCTAATAGACAGAAATCTGGAAGGCCAAACAATCCTACTACAGAATCTCCAAAATGCGCAACAGCACCAAGGAACTCCACAAAATCATCTCAAAAGTCCCCCTCTGCACTGCCACCCCTCTGACATCTCCAAAGCACTCTGTGATGCCCTCTCAGATCACTTCGACAACATTTCGGTAGAAAGAAACTGCAGCATCGGCGCAAAAATAGCAGCACTCCCTCCCCAACCACCAGCACCACCGCTAGACCCCCCCAGCCCTCGCCTCACCTGCTCTATCTTCGACTCTTTCTCTTCCATCTCTGGACCTGAATTCCTAAAGCTACTTGCTGTCAGCCGCCCCTTGGGATCCCTGAATAATCCATGCCCTCTTCAAATAAATATTTTCCTCAGCCTGTGCAGGCCGCACAAAGGGATCCATCATTACCTCCTCCCTCACCTCAGCCTTATTCTCAGCAGCGCTCAAGACTTCACACATCAAACCTCTCCTCCAAAAACCGTACTGTGACCCCCTCCTTCCAGCTCACTACAAACTTATTTCCAACACCTGCTTCTTAGCCAAAGTTACCAACCGAACTGCCTACTCCCAGCTCTGCCTCTTCTCCGAATCCAACCACCTCCTTGACCCTGCCCAGTCCGGCTACAAACCACTCTGTGGAACTGAATCGTCCCAAGTCTCCATCTGGGATGACCTCAGAATCACAGCAGACACAGAGGGCTGTGCCGCACTTCTCCTCAAACTCTTGCCGGCCTTTGAAATCATCAACTACAGGATCCTCACTGACAGACTCCACTCGCTCTGCATAAGGGACTCAGCACTAAGGTGGATTCCCTCTTTGCTTGCCAACAGATCACAAATCACCCACCTCCCTCCCCTTTCCCTGGCCCCCCACCCTGTCACCAGCGGGATCCCTCAGGGTGCCTCCCTATCTACCCGACTCTTCAACCTCTACTTGAGCCCCCTCCCCACCCTTATTCACTCACATAACTTTACCTGCTACAACTACGCTGATGACAGCCAGATCATCTTTAAGATCCCCAAGTCCGCCTCCCTCCCCCACCTCGATCTTGCTTCCTGCCTCACAGCCATTGACCACTAGATGATGGCCAACCGCCTCCTGCTCAACCCGGGAAAAACAGAAATCATGATCTGCGGGAAGATGGCCCTTTTCCCCCAACTCACCCATTGGCCATTCTCCCTAGGCACCCCCACCCACTACATCCAACTCAGTGAAGAACCTAGGATACACCATGGACACTGATCTGACACTCTCTCACCACATTCACACTGTATCTTCCTCTCTATACCTCTGCATTCTCAGATGCATCTTTCCTTACCTCTCATGCCCCCACCAAGCCTCTGCAATCATGGCCATCGTCCTCTCCCGCCTAGACTACGCCAATTCCCTTGACCTCGGCGCCCCCGCATATTAACTCAGAAAACTCCAATGGCTCCAAGACAACACAGCTAGGCTCCTCCTAGTACTGGGCCCCAGAGAGCACATATCACCCGCACTCTGTGTCCTCCACTGGCTCCCTGTCGGGCAACGGTCAATTTTGAAGCTATGTGCATCACCCACCGTGCCCTGCACAAGACATGCCCAGAATACCTTCAACAGAAATTCACCCGTTCCCAACCCAACAGAAACCTGCGCTCCAGCACTGCACTCCTCCTTGTGATCGCTCTCTTGAAATCATTAAGATTAGGGGGGTCCTTCTTCTCCATCCGTGCCCCTGCTATCTGGAACTTTATTCACCTTAGTTCCCGCTGCATAGAGGACCCCCTTGCATTCCGCAGGGCCCTCAATTCCTGGCTATTACCCCATGCATCCTAACTAGCCCCTGCTTCCTCTTTGGGGTAAGTTAAACTCCTTCCAGGTAAGCATGAACCCTCCATGCAGTTTACAGAAACTGAGAAAATAAACTCCAGCAGACCACAGGACAGAATCCACACCACACCTACAAAACCAAGATACAATCCAGAACACACGGGTACGTATCACACGTCATGCTAATGGAAGATAGCCGAAGACAAAGCCACCCACATGCATGCAGCTGATATCATACGCACAACACCTCTGCCATCAAAATGCGGCTATACCCCACGCCAAACATTATGCCTAGCTGGTCACAAACAGAGTCTCCTCCACTCGCATATTCTCCTGATGACATAATAGCACCTATCCACATGCCAGCTCGATATGGGTAGCTAACAGGGACTTGGCCACCCCTGCCCTCCTTCGTACTGGCCAAATGCATGCACGCATTTAAACTCATCTGATGAATTTCCCATACCTTGGATTTCGGTCCTTCAAGGGCGTTCACCTACAGGGCTTTGAGACCATACCAATGCAATAGGCACTATACTAATGGCAATTACATAACAAACATCGATGCATTGTGCCAGCTTGCAACATTTTGTGGATTGGTCGTCCTGTAATCATTTCAATGATAAATAAATCTCTGCACAATGCTAGCATGTACCCTATGATAAGAAGACATTTACAAAGCCCTAGCACATCCCTCTTTATGTAAATAATTCCTGTAAAAATGTGCTTAATAAAACATTTTTCCATTGTCTGAACGAGTCCATCTGTGTCCAAGAAATTCCTTTAAACAGTCCAGTGGTGAGAACATCATTCCCCGGCACAAGCGGTTCACCCTTTGTGGAAGTAATTCCTGTTACTGATCCCTTGATAAGAACATCTCTCCACAGCCTAAGTGGAGAAGTAACTTCTGTAAATATTCACCCTAAAAGAGCATTTCTCCAATGCAGCGGCACATATATATTAATTGATGTAGCTCCTCATTATGAGTTTGGCAGTAGCGGTAGCAGTAAAACATGGGTATTTGGCAGTGGTCGAAGTGTACGAAAAGAAGTAGCGGAACTATGTTCCCTGCTGGCCTGCCTCTGCTCCCCACAAACCCCATTGCCACTACCCCTTCCACACAGAATACACCCCCCAAACACTTGCACCTGCTGTTTAAGGGACCGTTCATTGAACTGCACTGAAAGTGAAGGTTTCAACTTTTCCTACACTTTTATTTTAATACAAAATCATTCCGGAACAGTTTCTTTTTAAAATAAAAGTATAGGAGCTGTACAAGGTAATTTAAAAAAGTGTAGGAGCACCGCTCCCAACCGCTCCCGCTCACTTCGACCACTGGTATTTGGAGATCATGCCTGTTCTACGGCTCTGCCTAACTATGTGGTGTTGCTATTGAACCCCATAAAAAGTGCTTGTATTTGTGTGGAGTTTGTAATCTTGGCGGTATTACCAATGTGTCAATGCTGCATGTCCCCAATGGATTTCCAGTGTGGCTCCGGAAGTGGGGAATAATTACTGAGTTTGCTAGACTCGAAATCATATGGACCATCACTGTTACCACATACCGCCAAATCTCTGTATATATGTACCCTATAGGAAGATGGGCCAGCATTCCACTGCACGTGAAAGTTACCATTGTTATAAGGTTCCATGTCTTAAAATCGATGCAAAAATGGCTGTGAATACAAAATATCGCGGCACAAATGCTGTGGTTTTGCCGCCACAATCATGTAAAGGATGCAGGGGACACCCCCGCTCCCCTTAAATGGTATAATGGGGTACACCTTTACCGGGTCAAACCACAGCATTTTTGCCGCGATTTTATTACCCGATACCTGTTACAAGGGAGTCGCATAACCCACGATACAAACATCTCTGCAAAGTAACCTTAATAAGAAGCTGTGAGTGACTGAGCAGCCTCCAAGTTATGAAAGTGTGCATGCGAAAGGCCTTTATGAACAGACTAGAGCAATGCAGAACCATGCTTCATCATCTTCACTGACACTGTACGACACAGGGTATACACATATTCTACTGGAGAAAGGAAAGTTACAAAGAATAAAGAATTAATCTAAACATCCTGTTGACTTTCACCTTTATCCTGTGGTTTCTTCCTCCCCTTGAGCCGCAGAGCTGTGTACCCCTCCTCATCCTCCATTGCCCTAGAACCTTTTAATATGGAGCCTGATCTTAGAATGTTAGATGGGCGTGCAGGCAGGCTAGCTGGGTGCTGCCTGTACAGGAAAGAGGAAGCCACAAGCCCACGGCCTGTGGGCGTCCAGCTCCCTCAGCTCCTGTGCTGTGGCGGGGGGAGGGCTACGATGAACAAAGATGGTTATTCGTCAAGAGCAGACCGCAAGGACATCAAAGGTGAGGGATAAAACGTAGACATTTAAGAACATATTCAGGTTTTATAAGCTGCAAATGTAAACAAAAACAAAAAAAACATTCACAACACTCTTTGCAAAGCTTTCCAATGCGCAGTGCAAAGGGGTAGTAGCCCATGGGGGGGATGAGATTAGTGTTGGGGGAGCCAGAGGATTCATGGATAGAGCCGAGTCATGTGGTTTAGTTTGGCTTTAAGAGCGGAACAGGACAAGCCGGCAAAAGACCCATACCTGGAGCCCAGTGTGCTCACACCCATGAGCATAGATAACTGGAATCCTGACTCCCTATCCCATATTGCAAGACCCATTCCTGGCATCTTGCCTCCCGACCACCACAAGACACAACCCATACATTGTATCCTGCCTCCCCACCTACAATACCACAAAATCCATAACTGGCATTATGCCTTCCAACTCTCACAACACACAACCCATAATTGGTATTGGTCCTCCCCGCCTAAGACCACAAAGATTTGATCTGGCATCTCAATTTTTGCATATCGAGAAAATTACTTTGTCCAGTGTCATACACTTTATTTAAGAAAGGAAGCCTCTCAGACCTCACTGATAAAAATGAGTTCTATGTCAGTTTCAAGACACAACACTGTTTAGGTGACAAGTCGGTCTATGGTGCCTGGGGGTAGGCCACAACATCGATGACTGCGGCTCGTGCCAGTCATGATGTTCAAGGCCTTGCAGGAAAGGAAGGGGAAGCTCGAAGCAGGAAAGCCCTCTCCCAAATCTCCCTCCATTACCCCTTCAAAAAGAAAATCTTCCTCTGATTCAAGGGTTGTGTCCCCTGAGAGAAAGCACTCTAGGCATCAAAAGTGCTCGTGATCGTTGTCATCCTCTCACATGAAGAGTAAGAAGCGATGCCACAGGTCTTGGTTGACTTCTTCCTCCTCTCCCAACAGAATGTCCTTTCCAACTAAATCATCGACTCCTGCTGAATGGGAACGTTTCCGCCTGAAAATGCTCGATATTTTTCACAGTGCGTCCCCTCTGCGTGCCCCTCTAAAGGAGTTGAAGAAATCTGGCCACCTCTCTGCGTCTCTAAAAACCAGCAGGGAGTCTGATGTGTCTCCTTCCTGCATGCCTAAGAGCCTGGGAAGAGAAGGTCCTCGACACAAATCGAAGGAGCCTTGTTCGACACACAGAGTGACATCACCATCTTCCTCCTCAAAGGCCAAAGGTTCAGGTACTTTGACACCGGTCTCGAGGCTTTCTTGAAAATCGTAGAAGCCGTCGAGGAATTAACCCGAACCGTGGAGGCATTTTCTTAAGCCGGCTAAGCCGTGGAGGCATTCACCGTTCATTTCTTCAAAGCCATCGAAACCCTTGACGCTATCAGCGCCTTTAGTGCCCTCAAAGCCTACAAACACCTTGGCTGACTCTACGAATTCATATAAACCGCTACCTTTACCTGATTTCTTTAAATCAATGGGGTCTATCTTCGAGGAAGAGGAAGAAGAGAACCAGGCTTCATTTGGATACAAATGTGGGGCTCCCAACGTGTCAGAGGAGCTTGTTTCAGAAGAATCAAATATGAGAAATCTTGTTGAAATCTTAAGAGACTAGCAGTTGAGAGACTTCACCTGAGACGGATTTTGGAAATCCAGAGTTGGCTGGCTACCCAGACCCATCTTACAGGTCAGTGATCAGTAAAGTGTCAGAATATCTTGGTTGTTCTAAACCAGCTGAGATACTTGAAAGAGATACTGGACAGTGGGCAGGTAAGGGAAGCAGTGTTGCCCTTTCACACTGCATTGAGAGTCAGGGTCATGGAGAATTGGCTTAAGCCGGATTCTATCCCACCAGTGAACAAGACACTAACAGAAAAATATAGGCCAGCTTCTATAGATCCACCTTTTCTCTCAAAGCACGCAACACCAGAAAGTCTGGTAGTACAGGCTGCAACATCGCTGTCTAGGCCGTCTGCTTATCCTTCTGCCCCAGCTGACAAGGATGATAGGAAGATCGATGCCGTAGGGAAAAGAATGTTCAGTTCTGGTAGTATGGTACTGAAGTCTGCAAATACCACCAGTGCTCTGGCCAAATATACGTATACCCTGTGGGGAATGGCAGCTCTGGCAGCAGAACATATACAGCATGGTGAAGCGAAAGGTGGAATTTTAAATGTAATCCAAGATGGTAAAGATGCTATGAGGCAGTCATTACAATCAAGCCTGGACACAGTTGACTCTGTAAGCAGGGCAATGGTTGCCAGGACAGTGCTGAGATGCCTGGCATGGCTTAGGAAATCAGGTTTTGCACTAGATGTCCAGGCACGTTTGCTGGACGTGTCCTTTGATGGTGCTCAATTGTTTGGAGAAAAATCTGCAACATCTATGGGGGCGTCAATAAGGCAACATTCAGCACAAGGGTGGAGGGGACGTCCTTTTTGCTTTTGCTCTTCGATTTGAAGAGGGAGAGGCCAATATTTTAAAAGAGGTCATAGAAGGAGACCACCTGGATCCAGAGGAAGAGGGGGTAGAACTCCTTGCGCAACAACACCTGATTTGCCCTCAGCTCCGGCTGGGTCAGCAACATCTCTTTGACTCACTCACCCACAAGTCTGTGGTATGAGGCAGGCTGTCACAACATCTCCAGAGTTGGCGAGGCATAACTTTGGATGCATGGGTGCTACATACAGTGGCCTATGGTTACTGCCTCCCATTCATAAAGAAGCCCCTGGATTCCCCCCCCACGAGACTGATCTTCATTGGATCCAGATCCGCTCCTCCAACAGGAAATTCTCATCCTGTTGGAGAAAGGTGCAATAGAGCCGGATTGGTATTCTCCCTATTTCCTAATCCCCAAGAAGGATGGAGGAGTGTGACCCATCTTGGACTTGAGATGCTTGAACAAGTTCCTCAGGAAGGACAAGTTGAAGATGGTAACTCTTTCACAGATCCTTCAGGCACTTCGACTCCAGGATTGGTTGGTGTCATTGGACCTTCATGATTCTTACTTTCATGTGCCCATACATCAGAAGCACAGAAAGTAACCGAGGTTCGCAGTTGGTGGTTCTCACTATCAGTTTCAAGTTGTGCCACTCATACTTACCTCTGCCCTGAGGGTATTGACCAAGCTTATGGCAGAGGTGGCAGCAGGTCTAAGAAGGGAAGGGATTCACATATACCCTTACCTGGACGACTGGTTGATCAGGGCTTATTCTGCAGAGCAGGCTCAGAATCATCTCAGTCGCGCTTGCCACTTCCTCGACGAGTTGGGCGCCTCCCTAAACTTCAAGAAGTCCCACTTGACACCATCACTGAAGCTTACATTTGTTGGAGCAGTCCTGGATTCAGCCTCAGGAAAAGCCTCAGCACCCAACATCTTTCGCAGATGGTCCAAAAATGTCAGAGTTCCCAACATCTCCCGTCCTACGACTTCCTAAGGTTGCCTGGCTTCATGACATCCTGCATTTTTCTGGTGCCCGAACCCCAACTGAGAATGAGATTCCATCAGTGGGCTCTCAGATCCCAGTGGTCTCTATTCTCTGGCAGAATGACAGACCTTCTCCATGTCCCGACAAAGGTAACCAGGATCTCCGGTGGTGGGCCTGCCAAGAGAATGTAATGAGAGGAAAACCCCTTTGGCAGCCATTGCCAGAGATGACAATTGTGACAGAAGCCTCCCTCACAGGATGGGGAGCGCACATGAAGGATCTTTCAGTCAGCGGACACTGGTCTCAGTCGGAGTCAAGAATTCACATCAACCTTTTGGAGCTGAGGGCAATCAGACTAGCGCTGATAGTCTTTTTGCCCACGATACGGGAAAGAAATGTCCTGATAATGACGGACAACACAGTGGCCTTGCACTACCTCAACAAGAGAGGGCAAGTGGGTCCTTGCCACTGTGCAGAGTGGCAATGCAGCTCTGGTTCTGGGCACCAAAAGAAGGAATCTCTCTTCTGGCAGTTCATCTAGCCGGAGAAGAAAACGCACTGGCGGAACCCCTCAAGTGGATCTGTTCATGACCTGTGTCAATCGGAAGTGCGAACAGTTCTCCAGGGAATTTTCCCAAAGAGGAGCTGTAGGGGACGCGTTTGTGGTGGTCTGGGAATTTCCACTGCTGTATGTGTTTCCTCCAGTCCCCATAATTCCACATGTCATCAGGAGGTTGAGGAAGTTCAGGGGATTGATGATTCTGATTGCTCTGTATTGGGCCAGGAGAATGTGGTACACAGAACTTCTAGAGATGGCCATCTGCCTTCCAATTCGTCTTCCCCAAAGAGAGGCTTACTCTTGCAAGAGGGGGGGTCTCCTTCTTCATCCAGAAATCAGTACTCTGAACCTTCACGCCTGGTTTCTGAGAGGGTGAGATACAAAGATTGGGACCTTCCGGAAGACATGATGGAGGTGTTGCTTTCAGCTAGACCTGCAACTAAATTCCTATACTGCTGCTTTTGGAACACATTTCGCAGCTGGTGCAGGGAAAACAACATTAATCCTTTCACATGCAAAGTTCCTACTGTTCTTTCTTTCTTACTCCATTTACCCATTTTGGGTTACAAATGGCTACAGTCAAAGACTACTTAGCAGCACTTTTGATCTTTAAGAGATCTCCTGATGATGGATCTTACTTTAAAGTGCTGATTGTGATACTGTTTCTGAAGGGCCTAACAAATCTGTTTCCACCAATTCCTTTTATCATACAAACATGGGACTTGAACCCCAACTGATAATGAGATCCCGTCAATGGGCTCTCAGATCCCAGTGGTCTCAATTCTCTGCCAGAATGACAGACCTTCTCCAGGTCCCGACAAAGGTCAACCAGGATCTCCGGTGGTAGGCCTGCCGAGAGAATGTAATGAGAGGAAAACCCCTTTGGCAACCATGGCCAGAGATGACGATTGTGACAGACCCCTCCCATGGGGGCTCCTTTCGAGCCATTATACCCGTGCCCTTTAAGTATGTTAACACTCAAGATGTTCTTTTTGTTAGCTATCAAGTCTGCCCGCAAGGTGATTGAACTGCAGGCCCTGTCTTCAAAACCACCTTGTGCGTCCTTCTTTAAGGACAAAGTAGTGTAAAGAGTCAGTTAATCTTTTCTTCCAAATGTGGTGTTAGAGTTCCACGTAACGCAAAGGATATTCTTACGGATTTCTTACCCACAGCCTCATCTGTCAAAAGAAGAGGAGAGGCTTCATCGACTAGAAGGGTGTTAAGTTATTACATTTCATGGGCAGAGAACGTTTGACAGGATGTAGGATACGCAGGGCAGAGATGAGGTTCAGCTGTAACAAAGCAAACCATGTCACGATGGATAGTTATGTGCATTACGGAAATGCTACTCACTAGCACGGAAAGACTTTCCTGATGGCTTGAGGGCGTACTCCACTAGAGGAGTAGCTGCTTCTTCAGCTCTGGAAAGAGTGGTGCCGGTGCAGGCCATCTGCAGAGCAGCAACTTGGTCGTCCCTTCATACCTTTACTGCCTAGACTCTATGTCAGGAGAGGAGGCTAAATTCGGCAAGGCTGTTCTCCACAACATCAACAAATATAAATTCCTAGAACCCACCTCCTAAAACAAACTGCTATGGGAGGGTTTCAAAGATGAGGAATATGTGGGAGGACACAATCCATTCGAAGAACAAGTTACTTACCCGTGGTAACATTCTTACGACTGGATGTTCTTCGCACATATTCCTCATCTCCCTCCCATCCTTCCCCTCTTGCTTGCAAAGAATTTCTGTGTTGTTACACCTTCCTTTTTTGCAACATCAAGTTTGTCTCCATCTATGGCAAAGCATGCAATATAAGGAAAAAAGTTAGAACTGATGAAACGGTCACAGCGTGTGCTTCTTCGACGTCACGGCCGAGGACAGTACAGAGGCTGTTGAGGGCCATGACTCGACGACGCTCAAATTTATGAAAAAGAAATTCCGAAGCAAGCTGCAAGCAGATTTGGAGTATCAAAGATGAAGAATACGTGGGAGGAACATCCAGTCAAAAGAACGTGACCACGGGTACGTAACTTGTTCATCTCTAGGTTGTTTTGTCTCCAATTGTTAATTCTGTTGGAGATACTTCGATGATTATGGGGGGAGTTGACAGTGAGGCAGGGAAACCTTATGGGGTCCTTAATGGAAACACTTGTGTATAGGCGCCATACAAATGTCCAATAAATAAAATTGTCCTCTGGGAATTTAGGGGGAGGGACGTTTGCTGGGAGTCTGTCTTGGTCGAGTGGGATTTGGTTTGTTGGGCAAGGGGATTGACCCTATAATGGGCGATTAGGGTCCTGTAGGCCTGGAGTAGTGATGTGCCCAGTACCCTTGGGAATGTAACACTTTAGTTGCAGGTTTCTGGTTATACATTTAAGCCTGTTTGGCCTCAACTTTCAAAGTTAGTTCCTCTGTGGTTCACAGTCTAGGATGATATATATATAGTACAGAGAGTTTTTTCGGAGACAGGGCAGTAAGTCGGGAAGGTTGGGAAGACATGATGTTCCCAATGGCTGATTTGGGTATTGCGACCCTTGGGCTGCTGTTGTTCCCAGATCCCCATACCTGCCAACCCAACGGATTTAGGCATCAGGCTACTGCTTTTTACGCAGTTCTACCTCCTACGGATTTTACTATTGCATTTTTTCAATAGTAGTGTGATGTGATGACTCATCTCGCTAGGGTTTTGAAATGTTTTCAGCCTGTTGTATGCAGGCAACAAGTGGTAGGGGGATGTCTAACAATATAACCTTATAGACCAAAAGAGCAGTCATTATCGTGGGATAATGACCCGCCACCAGGTTATGGCACGAGGAGAAGCTGAGGGCAAGAATTGGAGGAAGGGTTATTATCTGATGCGATAATGACCACTTTCGGGATCTATAAGGCAATTAGCACATACTGGTGGTAGCAATAAAGGTGTTGGCATTTTGGTGGTGAAGTAAAAAATGTTACTTTAATAGTGGGTAGATTAAATTGGCAAATGAGTTAGAAATTAAATGTGTTTTTATTTTGTAATATTTAAATAACAGTTGTCCTCATAAATTAAGCAGGTTTAACATGAACATGCATTGGTGTCATGTAAAAGTAAAGTTTCTCTGGAAGAAAGCAAAAGCATTTTCACCGGTAGTTATTGACAGAACTCTAAACATTATGATTGGCTGAGAGGAGGTCAGTAACGATCTCCATGTGCTAATGTAGTATAAAGCCTCGCCACGCCCTGACATCACACGTCATCTCTGACCAGTGGTAGAAATGCACCAAAAATAGTAGTGGAACTGTGAACCTCTGCAGGAGCATAGTACAACTCTTGTGAGGGGGTTGGAGTTCAAGTGACTAGTCACTAAGGCTCCTGGAGAAATTGCACACTTGTTCAGTGGCCTGAAGGGATGAATCCCACAGACACCTGATATTAAATAGCACCCTTGTGAATGGCCTGGACCTTTATCAACTATAACATCTAAGCATTTAACCGGAGATGACTTTTCTAAAAATCAGGGTGGGGTGGGGCACGAGGAGGGATTGCTTCTTAGTGTGAGCAGGATCTCCACCATCTCCCCTTGGCTAAGGTAAAGCCAGATGGAGTCCATCCAGGCTGAAAGGTCATCCAGGCTACACACCTATAGGGTGAAACAGATTTCAGTTTATCTGTAACATCTGGGCAGTGGTAAAATGAAGAGGTGTATTGTAAGTTAAAAAAACTACTGTTCCGGAATGGGTAAAAATGGTTTTAAAAAGTAGTGTAACTGTTAACAGTAAAAATAAAAATAAAGGAAGTGTAACTCTGTTCCTGATAGTTCCTGCTTACTTTGACCTCTGTCTCAGACTAGGACTACCGGGAAGAAATCTAGAACAAAAACGGGCAGATAGTGCACACCAATAGCTTACAATACTCTTAAGTGTAAAGATGAAATAAATAATCACATTTTTAGATATTTACGGGTGCTAGGTGTGACGAATCCTGCAGAGTCATCACTAATTCCCCCGTGATGATCTCCTTCCACATGGCCAGGTGAGAGCAGCTGCTACCTGATCCCGACCCTGAGGCTGTGTGGGAGGAGGGTATCATGAGCCTTTCCCCTGGCCCTCACTGGCAAGTCAGCCTTCCAGTTAGGGCCAGGTCAAAGGCCTTAAAACCTCATCCAAGGCTCTCTTGGAGTCAGTCCTGACGCCTTTGGCGCCAGGCTCATAACCATCATGAAGACCAACATTTGAATGGGACTATTTACTTGGGACTATTTAACTGGGGGGGAGGGGTTCAGCCAACATGGAGGCACACACATAGCTCAGTTACAAGGAACTGAGCTATGCGGTCTAGTCTTTTGGGTGTGGCAGGCCTGGGACTACTTTACCTGGACTACTTTGGGTGTGGCAGGCCTGGGACTATTTTACCTGGACTACTTTACCTGAGACAATTTAAACAACACCCAAACAGCAGAACATGCTTTGCGTTATTCTGCTGTGGGCAGCGTAACGCTCACCGTGTCCAGTTCTTTGATGCCAGCTTACCTGAAACCAAGGACCTGCAGAGCGAGAAAGAACACTACGAAACTTACCTGGAACAGTATCCTGTCTTCAATCCATCGCTGACTTCAGTTCCACTCACCTGAAGGTACAAACTCCATCATCCGGCACCACATGCATCCTGAAATACCATAACCTGAAAAGAGGAGAAAGAAAGACAGAATTAGTAAGCGTTTACTCACGTTTCCTGCTGAATGAAGAAAGCCACACAATTCTTACCTGGGTAGTCATCTCCTGGTCAGTATCATTGCTGGAACATTACAGCGCTCTGCGAGGAACATCACAATCTGCAAGGAGAGAAAAGACACAGGTTAGCAATATAAAAGGCGAAACAGCGCTGCACATGGCGCATTACTCACAGGACAACATCGAGCACACTGCACTATCGCCTACCGGCCCATGCTCATCTTCAAACTGCATGACAACACCGAAATACCTTTCCATACCTAAAAGGAAAGAAACAAGACATTATTATTCGAACTAAGAGGAACATAAGAACTGCAAAGCAGCAAACCTACAGAGTCGCAGCAGGCCTGGATTCCCACAGGGGGGCTTGCACCAGTGAAGTAACTTGGTCGCTGCTCGCCCCCCACATCTACGCGCCCCTGCCTAGAGGAGCAGGACAGAGAATCCACCTTTTACAATATTAAGGTAAGGAGAAGGCCCAAGGGGGAGGAAGGAGTTGAGGCCAAGGGAGTGAGAAAACAAAGACAATCTGGTATTAAATTCAGCTCTCCTATATTGCAGACCCATCTTTAACCAGAGGCCTTACTAAGGGACCGGGAGAGGGTTCGAGAGTGCAAATCATCCAACCAGGGCTGGGTGGCGTCCCCGTGGATACCAGGTGAGCATAACAGAGGGAGGCGCTTTCGTCCGGCGAGGAGAGAGGCTGGGACAAACACAGCAAGGGCAGCAGGTGAGTTGCAGACGAGCCGGCAGCAGTGGAGAAGCTGTTGGGGAAGCAGTCTCACCATGAGGCAGCAGTTCCACCGGCAAAGGACAGATAAGCCGGCGGGAGAACCGCAGGAGGGTCTCCTGAAAGGGGAAAGCTTTCCCAACATACAGACCTCGTAGCAAACATACACTGCAGGTCGGAGATGCCAAACAAAACTGTTGAGCCTGCCCAGAAGCATTGGGAGTCTGGGGCATCCCGACAGGCGTTAGAACAGTTAAAAACTTATTTTTCAATACCAACCAAATTAAATAGAACAAAGCAGTTAAAAGGCAAGATCTGTAGAACTCTTCAAATATGAGATGTCAGTATGGGGAAGAAAAGAACAGGCATTGCCACAAGCCAATGATCATTAATACAGAAGTCAACAAACAAAACTTGAACAAGTCTCCATATAGGGGATGCATATGCGGGGAAAGTTGGAACAAGTGACGTCTGGAGCCAATACAGTATAATCAGTGAAAGAGTGTAACTGGATATTTAAAGCTAAAGAGAACTGAAAGAAAAGATTGTAGAGAAGAGCTGGTGAAGGAGGTACACCAGGCAGACAGGCTTTGGGGGAGAGATACCTGGCTGGAGAGTACACCAGGGAATCTACCAAGCCCAGAGGGCAATTCCTGGCAGGAGAGTACACCTGTTATGCTCACCTGGCTCCCACAGGGGCATCGGTCGGACCCGGACAGCTGCGGTCTCCACCCACGTGATGCGTAGTGCAGCGATGACTGACTGGATCTGCCCTCCTAATCTTGTCTGCTTAACCCATAGAAATATTCTCCTGCAAGTGGAGAGATGGATTTAGCCACTTGTGGATTCAAGTGATGGCACCCCACAGTCCTCCCCAACTAATCACCTCCGAAATGCCCTCACAGCAATCTCACCTTATATTCTTGAAAGATGAGCTCTCCATCCTGCGTGGATTTTGCAGGGGCGCGTCGATTCCAGTTACTTCACTGGTTTGAAGGCTCGGGAGAGTTCTGGAGAGTATTGACTCTGAGGTTCCTGGTGAGGACCAGTAAGTATTAAGTTCATAGAGTTCAATATATCCGATGTTCACTCTTGTTCCCCCCTTCCTTTCTTGTCTTGCAGCTGGCTCGTGAAAAGATGCTCTTGTGGCAGCTGGTGGCGCTCAGGTAAGAGTCTGTATTACCCGGCGCTGTCCGGTAAATGTTGCACAAGGAAAACGTGTTGTTTTGCCTCTCTTTACAGATGCGGCACGTGAAAATATGGCGAGTCACAAAAGGATGCCTCCGGTGGTAAATCAGGTAAGTCTATGGTGGTAAGAATTATATTTGTTGGTTCCCTCGGCTCACCTTGTTGTTTTCTTTTGTCTCCTAGGTGCCGAAGTTCGGCAAAGAAATGATGGAGGCAGCGCTAACCCGAAGCATGCTGTGAAGACTGGTGAGTATGGCGCGGCGCTGGAGCTGGAGGTGCGGCGCATGCAGAAATTATGTTCTTTACAGGTCTGGAGACAAGATGGATCCAGAATCGTTTTCTAACCTTGTCCCTTTCTTTCCTCTTTGTTTTAGGAGCTCCGGATTCGAGGCGGGCGTGGCAGAAGACTGGAAGCAGGCTGCAGGCACGGTGAGTGTTACGCTGCTGGATGCAAAATAACACAAAGCGTGTGTTGCTGGTCGGGCGTGGTTTAAATAGCCTCAAAAGTAGTCCCATGTAAGAAGTCCCTAGAACCACACCCGAGTAAAAAATAGTCCCTGTAGAAAAATATTGGATTGGTGTCATTTGCAGCATGGTCTGCCTAAGGTAAGTAATGACTTTGAGCCTGGCGCCTAAGACGGATTCCTACTATGAGCCTGGTGCCTAAGGTGCCAGGACTGAACCCAGATAGCCCCTCGCTGGGGCTGCTGAGGTTTTACTAAATGTCTAGATGCCTGCTCCCGGGACTGATGTGCTTGGTCCGGATGCCTAGGGGTAGGCATCATGACAACACCAGGTAATCCATCTAGACCTGTTTGAAAGGAAGAGACTATGTGAAAGGGATTCCTGGCAGGAGAGTATACCCAAGAACCTCTGTAACAAATTGCTATATGGAAGAGACACTTTTGCCATCCTTAAAAACACCAATCTTGGGGAAAAGAGACACTTTGCCATCCATGAAATACCGTTTCCCAAAAAATACATTTTTCATCATCTTTAAGAAATCATTGTTTGTTTATGTATTTCGTAATGCGCGCCAAACCCTTGGGTAGCCGGGCGCAACAGTGTACAAGAAATCTTAAGCTTATTACAGTATTTGGCATGAGTATATAACACACATAGGCAAAAAATATATACAAGAATATATACAACATATGTACAAGTACAGGGCATATCTTAGAGGTGTCCAGGGCACTCTAGCAAGTTATCTAAACAGACAGATATATAATCAGGTTTATAAGTCAGACTCATAAGTCTAGGTATCATATATGGGCTAGGTAGGTAGGTGGTGATGCATGCTCAGCTGTCTCAAGTACGGGGTAGTTCATGGAAGCAGAGGTTTCGGTATGGGCCAGGTAGAAGTAGGCTAGGTGTCAGTCAAGTTATGTGTCATTGGCACGCAGCCATTTAAGTATCTTGTGTCTGAATTTAGGGTACGGTTATTCAGTTCTGAGGTCGAGTGGTAACTTGTTCCAGCAGTGAGCCGCTTTGACAGGAAAACTAGTTCCTCCCGCCGTCGTCCGCTTGAACCTAGGGGTCTCTAATTTAAAGGTGTTAGCAGATCTCGAGGGGTGCGTGAATGTTTTCCTCGTGATTTTTTCCACTAGGTACGGGGGAGCTAGGTTGTTTAGACATTTAGAGGTGAGGGAAGCTGTTTTGAGTAGGATTCTGTCCGTTATCTTTAACCAGTTAACCTCTTTTCTGAATTTAGTGATGTGCTCTCTGTCAGGGATGTTTAGTGCTGCTCTCAAGGCATTGTTCTGCAGTCTTTGAATTGTGTCTGTGATGTATTTATTGACTCCTGAGTACAAGGCATTGCAGTAGTCTAGCCTAGACATAAGAGCATTGGCCGGAGTGATACAACTAGCACTGGAGAGGTACGGTCTGGATACGCGGATGAGTTTGTAGGTGGTAGAAGAGGCAAGGGAGTTGACTTGCTTCTTGAGAGTAAGGGAGGAGTCCAGATAGAATCCAAGGGTTTTAACCACAGACATCACCTTGATAGGTTTGTTATCAATGTTGAAGGATGTGTAGTTTGGGCTTAGTTTTTGGATGTTAGCTTCAGAGCCTAAGATTAGTATCTCGTTTTATCGTCATTCAGGCAGAGGCCATCCATGCCTGAATGAGGGTGTATATCTTGTTCACCAAGGCTGAGTCTGCCTCAAAGTCGCCCGAAAGGGGTATGAGGATATGGGTGTCGTCTGCATAGTTCGTGTAGGTGACACCCAGTTGTCCAACTTGTCAAACAAAGACTTGGTGAAGATGTTGTACATGGTGGGGGAGACACAAGAACCCTGTGGGACACCACAGGTTATTTTGATAGAGTAAGCAGAATCGGACGTGGAGAAGACTCGCATAGTGCGATTAGCTAAGAAGGATTGGTCCCAGGCTATGGCATCTCCGGAGAAGTTGGCGGCAGATCTGAAGTGGCTGCATAAGACTGCATGGTCCACAAAGTCGAAAGCTGCTGACAAATCCAGTAGGAGGAGCAAGGCTGTTTTTCCATTATCCTTTAGTTCCTCAATTTGTGTCTTGAGGTCTAGCAGAGCTGTTTCCATGTCATGGAGTGGGCGGAAGTCAGATTGCCGTGAGCCAAGCAGGTGGTTAGCTTCCAAGTAGTCCTGGATTTGTATGTAGGCAGCTCTGTCTAGGATTTTAAGTAAAAATGGCATGGTGGTGATTGGTCTATAGTTGTTAGGGATGGGGGGGTCCAAGGTTTGTTTTTTAAGTAATGGGAGGACCCATGATTCTTTGAGGTTGGTGGGTACCGTGTTGGATTTAAAGGAGTTTATAAGCTTGGAGATAAAGGGAGCTAGGTCCCTAGCTGCGTCCTTTATTATTTGTGCTGGGCAGGAGTCGCCCTTGAGGATTTGAGGGAGAGTATTATTTCTTCTGTGTCGATTATGGAGATGGTCTTCAATCTGAAGGGTGTGGTAGTCTTATTCTCCTGAGGTTGAGGCGTTTGTTGGTCCAAGGGTGTGGCCTTTCTTTTGCAATTTTGCATTGAAGAGAGGAGATTTTGTTAGAAAGGGCGTTTTGTATGTTGGTACACCATACTTTGTTTTTAGGGGCATTGTCTATAGGTTGAATTGGGGATTCCAGTTCACGGAGGATGGCGAATAGCTCTTTAGTATTAGAGTTAGCTTTTGCAATTCTTCTTGGTTTTGATTATTTCTTTTTTGTAAAATTTGGCAAATTCAGTTAGGTTGTTTTTGTTGTTTTCAGTGGGTGAGTGGCGCCAGGTGGATTGGAGCTTTCTTTTTTGTAATCTTAGAGATTTAAGATGAGGCGTAAACCAGGCATTTAAATGGGCTTCCTGTTTAGCTTTGCGCAGTTTGGCTGGAGCAATTGCGTCTAGTGCTTTAATCATAGCATCATTGAAAGTATTTACTAAGGAGTCGGGATTGTTACTTTCCAATCCAGAAATAGCTGGAAGGAGAAGAGGGATAAGATTTTCAGCAGTTATATCCTTCTTACTTCTGGTCAGGAGAGAGGGTACCATGTTGTTAGTCTTAGGGCTAAGGAGATCTAGTGTGGCAGAGAAGGTTATTAAGTAGTGATCAGTCCATGTTTGTGGAGCAATATCAGTAATGCCGACGTTACCATTCAGTTCAGATACCCAGTCAAGGGTCCTTCCTTTGATGTGGGATGGGGAGAGGACTTTTTGCTTAAGACCGTGGTGCTTTAGCAGGGCTGCAACTGACTCTGCACGTTTATTGTCAGCCTCATTGAAACCGAGATTAAAGTCTCCCAGCAGTAAGGTTTGGGAGTGGTCTTTGGTGTTGTTGGCTGTAAGGCTAGTTAGATCGTCTTCAAAGGTGCCTAGTGGCCCAGGGGGAGGGGGTCTGTAAATCAAGTGGATTGAGAGGGTGCGATTATTGGAGAGGGACATTTTGTCTGAAAGTATTTCACAGGATGAGTAAGAGACTGACGTGGCAGGTCTAATGGGATGGGTAGATTTGAAGATGATGGCTAGTACACCGCCTCTGGCATTAGACCTGTCAGCTCTGAGGATTTGGTAGCTATAGGGCACTGCTAGCATTAGAGTTGGTACCGCAGCCTTGTGAAGCCAAGTCTCAGTTATGGCCAATAGGTCCGGGTTGTCATTATTTAGGATGTCTGCAATTTCTGAGGCGTGGGCTACCACTGATCTAGCGTTAATGAGGGATCGTGTTAGTGTTAAGGCGCTATTAGGTTTGGTAGTTTGAGGAGTTTTAGGTGATGAGGTATCTAGAGTTATGTGCGTTTTAGTAGAAGTTTGAGCGCAGGTAAAGGTGAACTGCTTGACTAATCGAGACAAGTTTTTTGGCTGGGTATTGGAGTGTCTGTTGGCATTATTAGAGTGGTTTCTTACAGGTTCGTAGATGCTAGGCAATCTAGACCTGAGTCTCAGGTTTCTGTCCTTGGGAGGCTGGTTTTGATAGTAAAGGCCATTATACTAAATATAGCGGTGGTAAGTATTAGGGTCTGGGCGACTTTGATGAGGCAGGCGGAGGACATTTTCTGTCTATGCCAGGAGCATGCTGTGTGCTGGCGTCTAGGTGTTTTCAGTCTGGGTAGCAGGTACGTTTCTGTATTATGTCTAAGGGGTGCTATTAGCTGAAATCTAGGTTTGATTTTTGCACGGGGGCTTGAGACACTGGTGATTGGAGGCACTAACATCTGCTAACACACTAACATGTGCAAACTTTAAGTACATGCTAACATTCAGTACATTTGTATTGTAAGAATGCAGTGAGGAAGTTCACACATGCTGGACCTGGATGTGCTGTATGCAAGTATACAGAGTGCTCTAGGACAGATCAGACTTTAGCAGGGTGGGCCTGTAGCACAGTATGCAAGTATACAGAGGGCTCTAGGACAGATCACAATAGGCTGATTTGGTTTTAGCTGAGTAGGCCTGTAGCCAATATGCAAATACACAAAGTGCTCTAATACAAGTCAACATGGGCATAATCAACTTTAGCAGGGTAGACCTATAACATAGTGTGCAGGTGCACAGAATGCTCTAGGACAGATCACCATAGGCATAATCGACTTTAGGTGCAGGGGAGCATCAACATGGGGTCTAAGAAGTGGGCAGAGGCAATTCAGTAGCATGATAGGGAGGGCTACCTATGGCCAGCAGTAACTATAGCTATATTTCAGCAGAGGTAACAACAGAATAAGCAAATGACGCGTTTGTACAAATAAGCAGTAGAATGAGGGTGCAGATTAGGTAGGAAGGAAGTACATGTCAAGACAGGATGGGTGATTAAAGTGGGGATGTTTCTAAGCATGTAAAGGCAGCAAGATTGTCAAAATGGCACATTGCACAAGGTGAAAGAGTGAACAGTTCAATAGCGCAGCAGCGTTTAAGCAGAATGGCATGTTGCACAGATTAGACAGTGGAATAACACAGTAATAGCAGGGAGATGCTTATGTCCGGTAATGAAGTTGTCCATGCACAGAAGGTAACCGAGATACCCAGAATGGTACATTCAGCATAATAGTCATACAGTGTACAGCATCCAATGTCAGGAATATAGCACGAGAAAACAGCGTGCCAGAGCCTGCTGTAATATGTGCAGGTCGCGAGGTTTGCCTTCGTCGCAACGCACCGCAGTGATTTTAGAGGAGCGCCGACAAGTTAGGGCAGGTGCACAGTGTAAACAGTGCAGGAAATCTCACGTGCAGGCGATGGAGCAAAGTAGATAACATAACATGTGATGAGAAGATTGCTGGCACTAGGGGCATGGGGAGGCAATGTTAGTTAATCGGTAAACGAAGCGGTGGCTTGCAAGGAGAAGAAATGTTACCTTAGAAGAGTTCTAGTGCAAGAGCCAGGGGGGCTTGCAGACGGCAACCACGGCAAAACAGGCTCAAAACAGGTGATGACCTTGCCTCCCGTGGGTCTTGGAGGGAGTGGGCCGGCTTCGCCTGCGGCCAATGGGGGGAAAAATAGGTCCGGTAGCCAATCGGCTGGCTGATGGCGGCCTGGTTAGGTAGAAGGGGCTGCAGGCATTAGGCGTTCGGCCATCTTGGAACTACCAGGTACCTGGTGTACCTTAATGGCAGCAGATGGCTCGCTTTAGGCTTTCAAAGAAGGAACATGCCCATATTTCGTTTTTCAGATTCCAAATTCAATAAATGATCGCCTGCTGTAAAACAGGGGCTTTGTTGGCGATTTTTCAGAGGTTGCGCACGGGACATCTGCGCTTATCATATTTCGTGGAAAGTATGGCTGTACAGATGGTATCCTCCGTGGGTCCGCTGCTCCTGCAGGGATGTGACCTGGAGCTCCTGCTCGTCAGGTGGGTGAGGGGGACTGCTGGCAGGCTCAAAACAGGTTGGATGAAAGAGACATTTCTACTATTCTTGGAGAACCATTGTTTGAACAGAACATTTTCAATTTTCTACCTGAAACAGTTCAAGGCAAGGGAATTAACCCCTGGATACAAGGATTGTTTGTTGAACTTACATATTTAGGTTTTGCACACTTGTTTCTGGATTTGAAACAGAGACCTTTACTTTGCACCTTTCTGTTGTTGTTCATTTTTAGTGTGAGGGCCAGATACGTTTTGAACACAGGAACAATGTGATTTTAAAACAGCTTACTCTTCCTGCAGAAAGAGTACAGGCGTATTGATCAAATCTGCAGAATAACAGTTTTTTGACTGGGTTTGGTACACTTAAATTCCATTGTCATTTAATTTATTCTTTTTTGTTTATTAACATAATAAGACAATTGGCCTCATTACGAGTCCGGCGGTAGCCGTGCCGGTAAAACCGGCATGCTTCCTCCAGACTCGTGGGGATTTACCTGCTCCGGATTTGCCGGTGGTCTGGTAATTCTGGAGCCGGCATTCCGTCACTCCCCATTCCCGTGGAGGCCCATAGGACTCCACGGGAATGGGGCAGTGGAAACACCAGCACCATGCAGTAATGGTGCCAGTGTTTCCACGTCCATGTGTGGCCGGTGGCGTTACGCCCGCCAGGTCAGACCTGGCGGGTGTAACACCACACTGCCACATAACTCGGAGTTAGCTGGTCCAGAAAACGATGCCGGTATGGTTTTACCGGCACCGTTAAATCCGGACCAGCTAACTCGTAAGGAGGCCCATTCTGTTGTGGTTTATTACGTGGCCACACTCAACTCCTTTCCCCCAATCAAGGTGGTGCACAACAAATCACTATGATTTCAGGTTCAATTTGGTAAGGCCTCCAACCTATCTCGCACCCAACCCCATCAATACCCGGTTCCACTATGGACTAGGAACCAGGCCGGTGCGTAATAAGAATATAGATTTATTAATTTATCTAAACCAAATTTGACAAACAGAGTAACATCAGCCACCAATGCTATGGCAACACAAGAACAAAATTGACTTCCGTAATGGCACCAACACAAAGATAATACTAAGATATGCAGTCACAATTTCCTGCAGCTTTCTTTTCAAATCACACACCAATACAGAAAAAGAACAATTCAAGAAACACAGTGATTGCTGATTTGGTTATAATACTTTTTCTCCCAGCAATCCCCAGACCCCAAACATCAATTAGACTTGACCCCTCGGAATTGATGGCCAGTGGCAGAGTGGGAACACAATGGGGAAATCGTTTTGGGTTCTAATAGAAATGCACTCTTTGGAAAAGGGATTCAAGGGGAAAAATTGTTTTTCTCTTATTACAACAGATGCAATATGACGGAAAGAAAAACCATAGGAAAATTTATTTTGCCACCCCAAAAAGAACAGCCAGGGCTTTGGGTCGGAGCACAATGGGAACAAAGGGTCCATTTCGTTTTTCCCACCACACATGCAAAGGAAATACAAGGCTTCACACTTCCGATCTACAATGCAGGGGATAAATGGGGAATTTAGTTTTGCACCCTGCACACTCACTTGGAAACAGGGTTTTGGGGATTCATTCTTTTGGATTCAGGACTCCCCCCTTTTCTGTACCGTAGTCAGGGTTTTCTTACAAATAGTCAATCAAATCTTTATGTCTATACCAGCTCAAAACACACTGGGAGGAGCTTGTTAGTTTTGAATGCTACCAAAACACATCCTGTGATTTCTATAGGGGAATTAATTGATTTACTTTAAACATGCTAAGGATCTACACAGACAAACTGGGTATTTTACTATGGGGAAATAACTAGAACAATACTTGAGAAATGCAGGGCCTACACAATCTATGGCTTTGGGATAGTTTTACTTACAGGAGAGGCCTTGTAATGGGAATCAGGGAAGAGCAGGGCACCTCTGGGACAGCAAGGGTGTCAGTTGAGCATAGTCCCCTCTGGCTCCTCCAAGAGGTCCCAGTCAGCTTCTATGTCTCCTGGTCCCTGTCTCCAATGCAAGATTTGGGGCCTCTCTGCTTGGGTGTTTCTCGCAAGAGTTCAGCAGCAGGTAACCTCCCGGAATAAGTGAAAAACCCAGTTCCTATGCAAACTGGTTTACTTATAGGGCAAATTACATCGCAATCTTGTCATGATTCCCGTGGAAAGGATTGGTTGGTTTTCTCTACCAACCTCCCACCTGTGTGCTAATAGAACAAGGAGCTGAGGGGTGCGAGTTAGGAAAGCTGTGGGAGGAGAAAGCTCTGTCATCCCAAAGTGGCATGTGGGTTTGGCATGTTCAAACTCTGAAAATCTATCAACACAGCAAATACCCTACTTTTTCAAATCTTTACATGTATGGATATATTTTTATGAACTGCATTTTAAGGCACATCAGATGATGCTAATTTGAAGTCGGCATGCCCTTCCTGGGCAGAGATAACATTTTTCTTTGTTTACTGAGGAACCATATCAGTGACATAAATGCCACTTCATAGTTCCCATGGTAATTTTGTCCTTCACCCTCACACCAAATTTCAAATCTCTCTGAATCAAGGGAAGGCCCAAATCAAGTTTTCCTTAATAATTTCTGGTATGTTTATCACACAAAACTTGTGTTGGCGTGGTTCAAATGGGGTTACTGTCCTCGCTCACTCTGGCCCCCGCCTTTGTTCTCTTCCCCTTAAGCATGTGGCCAGCCAGATGCTGGCCCATGTTTATCTTAGCCTATCCCTTCTTGACCTTGTAATGGCTCTGGCTGCCGCTTTAATGCACAATGTATGGGAGTTGTGACCTTAAGGTCACTTCTGCTGAATAGACAGGCAGGGCTTTATCTCTTTCCACCATGGTTTCCATCAAGAGCAGTGTATTTCTTTATATTTTTAAGCAATGGACCTGATTGATTGTTGACAACCAGACCCCCCTCTCCAGGACCAGCAGAGGAAAGGTCTTTGAGGTTATTTCATTTCAGGAGAAATGACCGGCTGCATGTATAATTCTGCAAGAAATGGCTTTAACTCACACACAATGCATTTTACATTACATTTTATAAGGCACCTGGACCTTACATCAATATGTAATGTAATTCCGTATCTCACAGTTGCAAAAAACATGTGTTTCACTTCTGGATAGTCCATACATAGGGCAGTTATATGACAAAACCATGTTCACCTTAAACCCAAGTAGTCCCTTCTCTCTGCGTACTGTCATTTAGGATGAGGAAAAAGGGAGTTCTTTTATTTCTTTTAAATGCAAGAAGCTTGGTTTCACTGGAGATTGATCACAATCTTTTATTACATTGCAGATAATGTACACACAGCTACCTGTCTCTTTAAGTAACAAGTTTAGATTTCCATGGATTTGGTAATACAGCATTGTCAGCCACATGTCTTTCTTTTCCTTGCTGAAATGCATTGCCATATCTTTGCACTTTTGAGATTTAAGCCCACTTTCTATCCTTTGAGATTTAGGCCTGTTTTTGGTTCAATAGGCCTCATGCCTGACATCACCATTTCTGTGTTGGCTTTAGACTTCAATGGGACTTTACAAATCACTTTAGCCTCTTTATTTCTGGCATTCAGGGGCTTTATTTTACCCCACAATTCATAATTTGACTATAGCGAGTTGTTGTTCTCTTAAATTATTTGACAGATGAATGAACTAGTTGCTCGTGAAGAAGGAATTTATCCTGAAACGCGTAGTGCTCTCCTTTTTTTTTACTTCATATTTTGTTGATTAAAAGGACCCTAAATGGATTTCTCATGCAATTCATTAGTTGATAGATACTTGACTAATTTCTTCAGTATAGTGGTGTGCTGGGGACGGAAGCATCCCACACTTTGGATTACCTGTTGCTGTCTTTACTTCTGGCCTTTGTGCCAGGGTCATTCTTACCTCCCTAGCACCAGAAAATATCTAAAAATGTGATTATTTATATCATCTTAATAAGAGTGGTGTAAGCTATTGGTGTGCACTGATGGATTCTAGGATTTTAGGCTTAATTAAAGATATCGAGACCTCGACTCCAGTTATTAACAACCCTGAACGAATATTTACTCAATTGGAAAAACTAATTTGTAGAGATATTTTGCAGAAGTAGCATACCTCTACCTTAGCACCGGAGTAGGGGGACACTGAAGACTCCAGGGAGCTACAGCGTATATCAGGAAGGTTCAGACGAGGCGAGCCGGGCTCGCCAAAGCACCCAACGGTATGACTGGGAGCGATCGAACGCTGAGGAGAGAACCGAAGGCACCCAAAGGAGTTGCCAGATACCGGCGAGTGACGTGAGGGAAAGTCACACCAGGGCACTCCAGGAGCTTTGGTTCGGGCATGCGAGAACACCGATCAGAGAAAGGCGAATGTTTGTTGGGTCAGGAGACCAAAGGAGAGTTTTATGAAACACGAACAAGCTGTTGAATGTTACCTGTGATTTGTGAATACCGAACTGAAGTAAAGTTGTGTGAAACACATGAAACTTATTGCATCTGCAATATTTGAATGGCGAACTGTAGAAAGGTTGTGTAAAGCACATTGAATTGTTCGTATGAATGAAAGGAAAGTGAAATATAATTCTGACAAGAATAACAGTCAAATGAAGAAGTCAATGGACATTGTGAGAATTATAAGTGAAGGAAAGCCAGTAACACAGGCTTTTGAAAATAAGTGAAATCACACGGAATACAACATTAGTGCGAAGTGTGAACATGTGTTGGGGACACAAGGAAAAAGCTCCAAGAGATGAAGAGTGTTAAAGTCACGCAGAGGCAGAGCCCAGAGGTCTTCCAAGGAAGAAAGTGCTGCAAACAGGTAAATGGTGCAGGTTTCAAGAGGTAGCCTAATTATAAGGAAGTGCCAAGGGTTTTCCGGTTGCATGACCTGTAATGGGTGGAGCGTGTAGTCCAACAACTGCGCCGAGACCGGAAAGCCCTATTTGAACTGCAAAGCTGGTTTGGAAAACTTATTGGAAAACAAGAGAACTGAGGATTGGTATTGTTTTGGAACTGTGTTGAACTTGGGGAAGGGAATCCCAAGACCTTGTTCTGGAACTGTGTTGAACTAGGGGAAAGGAACCCTGATGCTTTATTTTGGAACCGTGTTGAACTTGGGGAAGGGAACCCCAAGGTCTTTGTTGAGACTGTGCTACCCTTGGGGAAAGGATCCTCAGGGTCGTGTTTGTGAAGGAACTTTGAACCTCCTAATACCACCGAGGACACAGACTTTTTTTTCAGCATCCGAATATGACGAAGATTCAGGCGATACCCTATCTTTCCCCCGATACAATGGCATCCTTAGAAGAAGTCAGGGACATCATTGATGCCACACAACCTTTCACCCCTTGGCAAAACCGGAAATGGCATCATATAGCATTGTTCCTCAGTAAAAGAAAATATGATTGCGATGTCACTGTAATATGATGTACATTTCATACAAGAATGGATCACCATATGTAGCATTAATATCTGTGTGTATAGGCCCATATCACCAAATTACTGTGAATGTAAGCAGACGTCCAACACAACAACCTGGACTATTGTACATCACTCGGGCTAAACTGTAAATAGACAGAACATCTCGAAGAGGCTTAAACCCCAAAGCGCAGACATCCGGTGCCTGTCAAGTGTCTGGCCACAGACTGGAAACAGCAACTACCCAACACAAGTCCAAACAGAAGACAATCAGAGGCTGTACCACTTCATGCTTTTACACTTGGACAAATACACTGAGGGATGTTCTTGTCAATAGTGCACTTTGTACCATTGCACAGCAACCCACTCCTGCCAGTCCCCCAGAGCCTGAATATGCCCCACCCATTTTCACCATAGGCACCATCCACAGTGAGTCGCTAAGGGTCTTCTGTCATCAGCTTTAAATGTCTGGCATTTACCCCCAGCCTCCAACACCTTACACCTCCAATGCCTTTCTCCAACACCTTCATGTTTACACAGTGTCACCCTCCAGAAACTGAAGTCTCCAGCATTTTCCAACACATCATCCTCAAGCAAACTAGCAACTTAAGGCTCCAGTACCCTCCTTCAACACCCCAACAGTGTGAGTCTCAGTTGTCCTTCTAAAACATTTTATATCTGCATTGAATGCATTCCAACTCTCTTACTACACATTACATCGCAAACACTCTCTCCCAACATCTGTAATTCACTAGTACAACATCTTAAGTCTCCAGTACCAGCCTTCATAACATTAAATAGATAGAGGGGGAAGGTGTGTTGCCGGTCACAGTAACTGCAGGGTTGCTTCTCATCCCTTTTGTTTCACTCTTGCTTGCCTTCCCAACATACTAAAGTATTTTTTTACAAAGTAGGGGTGAGGGGGTGCAATATGCCATTGACAAGAATCAGCACTTCGAATGGATTGTGTCCTCCCACGTATTCCTTATCTTATGATAATCATATCCTGCCAGCTTCGCTGCTTCGGAAAAAAAGTTCTCGGCAGAGGGTGCTGTGCACGAGGTTGTGGGGTCGATGTCCCTTGACGGGCTCCGTACCGTGTCGACGTCACCATCAGTATAAATAGCTTGTGCCGTGCCCGTTGGCTTCAGTTCCGTTTTTCCGATTGTTTCGCTCTCGAGAATGGCGCGCTTCAAAATCTTCTTCAGGAAATGTTGTCTTCTTCCACTCCTTCTACTCCCAAGACGGGGTTCAAAAAATGCATCGACTGCGGATCGAAGATGTTGATTACAGATCCTCACTGCGTTTGTCTTTGGTGCCTAGGTTCAGACCTTCGAACCGGCGACTGTGGCTCCTGTCAGTCGATGACGGAAAAGGCCCTTCGTGAGAGGAAAGGTAAACTGGCGGTGGGGCGGGAAGCTTCCAGGGCCTCCTCGAAGGCCTCATCAAAAAGACATAAGAAGTCAAGCGATTCGAAAGAATCGGATCATCGTAAACACTCCAAGACATCTCGATCTCGCAATAGATCGAGATGCTCTTCATCTTCATCTTCTAAAAAGGTTAAGAGGAGACATAGGTCTCCCTCTTCTTCCTTGGATACGTCTACCGAATTGGTACGATGTTGGATTCACCAAGAAAATTGGAAGAATTTAGAAGGAAGATGATGGAGGTCTTTGAGAATGCTGCCTCGTCCCCCTCAAACTCAAAAGAGCCAGGCCCTGGTCGCTCCGTCGGACGACACAGGGAAGTCAGGAACTACTGTGGTAAAACCCAGTAGTATGGGTGAAACTTGAAAGACTCGAGTCGACGTCAAATCGTCGAAGATTCCTCGAGAATCAAGTGTTTCGCCGACACTGTATAAAAAACAGAAGTCGTTTAAACCCTCGACATCGAAGCCAAAAGCGTTTTCGACGCCTTTGTCGAAGACATCATCAGTGTCTTCGAAGACTCCTTCGATACCATCGAAGGTTCCTTCGATTCCTTCGACCCAAACTCATGAACAGGAAAGGAGATTTACTCCTTTACCTAAGTCAGACTTCTTTAGGTCTATGGGCCTCATTGCGAGGCTGGCGGCCGCGGAATGAATGGTGCCTGTAATGGACTGGCACCGTTAATTCTGGGCCGCCACATTACGAGGTCTGCAGCGGGTCCCGCTATGCATGCCTGGCCAGACCAGACGTGCAGAGTGAGACCCGCTAGCAGTCCAGGATGCTAACAACGGGCCTGACATTAACGAGCCCGTTGTTAGCATCCTCCCCATTCCCATTTGAGCCCTATGGAATGGGAATGGGGATGGGGATGTACCGGGTCCCGCAAAAGGGATTTACCGGGCCCTCCAAGGTCGGAATGGCCCAGTAAGTCCCCTTTTGCGGGACCCGGACCCGAGTTTGGAGGCAGCCATGCCCTTATAAAGGTCATGGCTGCCTCCAAACTCGTAATGAGGCCCTATGTCTTCTATTTTTGAAGAAAGTGGCTCTGAAGAAGGAGAATAAGTTTCTCCTTTTGGAGTGCAATATGGTACTAGAGAGGTCCCAGAAGAATTAATCGATCCAGAATCGAAAATGAGAGACCTTTGTGATACCCTTCACTCTGCTAGTGGCATTGATGCGTCACCTGAGCAGGAGTTTGCAAAACCGGACCCTGCAGAACATGCGTATTCAGGGTACAGGAGTCTAATGATTTGAGTGGTTGAGTACATGAGCCTCACCCACTTTTGATCAGGATGATATGACTGACATACTTCATCAGGGCGCCCAGAAGGATCCAGTTCTCCCCTTCCATAGGGCACTTCAAAGAACGGTAGAAAAAAACTGGGAAGTTCCTGATACAATTGCTGCAGTCAACAATAATTTTCCAAAGAAGTATAAAACTTCTGGTTCTGATCCTGATTATTTAAGCAGGCATCCCACTCCAGAAAGTTTGGTTATTCAGGTTGCAACTTCCTCAAGACAAACAGCATATCCATCTATCCCACCGGATAGAGAGAATAAGAAGGTGGATGCTTGGACCCGTAAGGTCTTTACCTCGGGTAGCATGGCTCTCAAGTCAACTAATGTCACCGGTACCCTGGCCAGGTTCACCCATACCCTGTGGGACTGCATTTCGGTGGCAGCTGAACATATTCCGGAAGGCGAGGAAAGAGAAGGCTTCCTGAATATTGTCAGACGGAAAGGAGGCAATGGGGGAATGTCTCCAGTCTGGACTGGATACTGCTGATAGTATCAGCAGACCCATGGCTGCAAGCACAGTGTTACGCAGATTTACGTGGTTGAGGAAGTCGGGGTTTGCACCAGATGTGCAGGCCAGATTTCTCAACATGCCTTTTGATGGCTTGAGGCTGTTTGGTAGTAAAGCTGATGAAAGCTTAGAAAAACTACAGATCTCAAAAGCGGCAGTTAAATCACTTAGCGCCTCCATGCGACAGCCGCCGAAAACTTATTCGGGCTCATCTTCCTGGAGAGGTCTTTCTTTTCGATACTACTCCTCTTTTGGTAGAGGAAGAGGACAGGCCATTCAAAGAGGTAAAAGAAATGTCCCTCGTGGTGGACAAGGAAGAGGTGCGAAACCAGCCTCAGGAATTGCATCTTTGCCCTCAGCCGCTCCTGCAGCCACCTCCAAGTCACTCTGAGGCCTTATCACACAAGACCCCGGTGGAAGGCAGAATCTCACAGCATCTGAAAGAATGGCGGGGCATTACTTCAGATGCTTGGGCACTGGAGACAGTAGCTCAGGGTTACTGCCTTCCCTTCCTGAAAAGGCCTCAGGACCATCCACCGGGAACCAACTCTGTCAAAATTTCAGATCTGCTCCTGTTGCAGGAAATTTTAACCCTGCTATAGAAAGGTGCAATAGAACAGGTACCTGTAGCAGAGACGAACAAGGGTTGGTACTCCCCCTACTTTCTCATTCCAAAGAAGGACGGAGGATTGAGACCCATCTTGGACTTAAGAAACTGGAACAAGTTCCTCAGGAAGGACAAGTTCAAGATGGTAACCCTTTCTCAGATCCTTCAGGCTCTCCAACTCCAAGACTGGTTGGTATCATTGGACCTTCAGGATGCTTACTTTCATGTGCCAATCCATCCCAAGCACAGAAAGTACCTGAGGTTCGCGGTTGGCGGTTCTCACTTTGTTTCGAGTTGACCTCTGCCTGAGGGTTTTCACCAAACTGATGACAGTTGTGGCAGCGAGTCTCAGGAGAGGGGAGATGCACGTCTACCCCAACCTGGACGATTGGTTGATAAGAGCGTGTTCTCCCGAACAAGCTCAGGAACATCTGTCGATCACCTGTCACTTCCTTCACAAACTGGGCTTCTCCCTCAATTTCAAGAAGTCTAACATGATACCATCCCAAAAGCTCCAGTTTACCGGAGCAGTTTTGGATACTTCCTCAGGCAAAGCCTCGCCTCCCGAGGTGAGAGCTCTTCACATTCTGCAGATGGTAACAAAGTTTCAGAATGCCCAGCATCTGCCAGCCTTCCGATTTTCTGAGGTTGCTCGGCCTCATGGCATCCTGCATTTTTCTGGTGCCAGAGGCCAGATTGAGAATGAGATCCCTTCAATGGGCCCTCAGAACTCAGTGGTCCCAGTTCTCGGGGAGTATGTTGGATCTTCTGCAAGTCCCGAGCGCAGTTGCTCAGGATCTACTATGGTGGGCTTGCAACGACAATATCCTCAAGGAAGAATCTTTTTGCCAACCATGGCCGGAGATAACAGTAGTGACGGATGCCTCACTCACGGGGTGGGGAGCCCACACCAACAATCTGACAATCAGCAGTCGTTGGTCTCCATCGGAGTCCAAACTACACATCAACCTATTGGAGCTGAGGGCAATCAGACTAGCGCTGAAGGCCTTCCTGCCCTCTGTACAGGGAAAGAATGTCCTGATAATGACGGACAACACAGTGGCCATGTACTACCTCAACAAGAGAGGAGGCGTAGGGTCACTACCACTGTGCAGAGAGGCAATGCAGCTCTGGTTCTGGGCAAAACGAGAAGGAATCTCTCTATCGGCAGTTCACATAGCCGGAGAGCAGAACACGGCGGCAGACGCTCTAAGCAGGCAGAGCACAGTCTCCCACGAGTGGGAGCTAGCTCAGGAAGTCCTTCTGGAGATCTTTACCATTTGTGAAACCCCTCAAGTGGATCTGTTCGCGACCACGGTAAACCGAAGTGCGTACAGTACTGCTCAAGGGAATTTCCTCCGAGAGGAGCTCTAGGAGACGCATTTGTGGTGGACTGGAAGTTTCCACTTCTGAACGCGTTTCCTCCAGTCCCCGTGATTGCTCAAGTAATCAGGAGGTTGAGAAAGTTGAGGAAAACCATGATCCTAATTGCCCCGTATTGGACAAGGAGGACGTGGTACCCGGACCTTCTGGACATGTCCATCTGCCCTGCAATACGTCTTCCGCAAAGAGAGGATCTTCTCTTGCAAGAGGAAGGTCAGGTTCTCCATCCAGCGGTCACTCAACCTTCACCCATGGTTTCTGAGAGGTTGAGATACAAGGATTGGGATCTTCCATATGACGTAATGGAGATTTTGCTTTTGGCCAGAAGGCCAGCAACAAATTCTTTGTACCGGTGTTGTTGGAACAAATTTAGTAACTGGTGCAAAGATAAGGATGTGGATCCTTTTTAATGTAGCACCCCAATGGTGCTCTCTTTGCTATACGCATCTAGCCATTCTGGGGCTCCAGATCGGAACAATTAAAGGATATCTAGCTGCGCTGTCCATTTTCAAGCGTTCCTCGGAAGAGGTTTCTTACTTCAAAATTCCATTGATAATTCAATTTCTGAAGGGGCTTATTAACGTATACCCTCCTGTCCCTTTTCATGTCCCAACTTGGGATTTAAATCTATACTTAAGTTTCTAACTTGTATACCTTTTGAGCCTCTGCACTCCTGTCCCTTGAGGCTTCTAACATTGAAGACTGTCGTTTAAAAATTGGTAGGGCAGGCTCTCCGTTACCAGTCATTTTCAGGTGTGGCAAGTTAATTGACTCTGAGGATTCTGGTACTTGTATTTTTTGCACTTGATTTTACTGGCAGGTGACTGGAAACAACTCCCTCCATAGCACAAATTTTCCCCCTGATGGGGGGCGGGGGAAAGCCATGGTTGTGGCTCTCCACTGTAAGGCATGATGGCCCTGCTGCTACTGCCTTTGAGCCCGGGACTCCTGGAACAATGGTTTGAAATTGATAAGGCAGGCGCTCTGTTACCAGTCATTAGCTTCTCCTCCAAACGCATGCCTGACCTTTTCTTTTTTTACTTAATGTTGCAGGAAGCCCGGGTCCTGGAGGCAGCAGCACCGGGGGTTATCATGCCCTCACTTTGAAGAGCCATAATCATGGTTTTCCCCCTCCCCCAATTTTGGGTAAGATGTGTGTGTTTGGAGGGGAGTTAGTTCCTGGTCTCCTGAACAAAACTTTGTGGCATCACTACAAAGACCAGAATTCCTTGAGACTGTAATTAAACAAGCAATTGGCGAAAACTGACTATAAACACAGCCTCCCTGAAGAGAGTTGGAGACTCGAAAGTACTTGGAGGAGCATAACTATTGTGCATTTGAACTGGCTGTCGGGATTTAACCCTGGTATGTTTCTTTTTGAACATTTTGTGGTAGTTGGGATTTAACCCTGTTATTTTTTAACATTGCTGGGATCAAACCCTGTTATTACTAGTTTGAGGATTAAAAAGACTGGGAAATAGAGTGCACGCCTGACCTTTTCTTTTTTACTTCATGTTGCAGGAAGCCCGGGTCCTGGAGGCAGCACCACCGGGGATTATCATGCCCTCACTTTGAAGAGCCATAATAATGTTTTTTTCCCCTCCCCCAATTTTGGGTAAGATGTGTGTGTTTGGAGGGGAGTTAGTTCCTGGTCTGCTGAACAAAACTTTGAGGCATCACTACAAAGACCAGAATTCCTTGAGACTGTAATTAAACAAGCAATTGGCAACAGCTGAATATAAACACAGCCTCCCTGAAGAGAGTTGGAGACTCGAAAGTACTTGGAGGAGCAGAACTATTGTGCTTTTGAACTGGCAGTTGGGATTTAACTCTGGTATATTTCTTTTTGAACATTTTATGGCAGTTGGGATCAAACCATGTTATTTTCTAACATTGCTGGGATCAAACCCTGTTAATACTAGTTTGAGGATAAAAGGACTGGGAACTAGAGTGCGCGCCTGACCTTTTCTTTTTTACTTAACATTGAAGACTGTCCTTCGTGTGGCCTTAACATCAGCCTGCAGGGTTAGGGGATGTTCCAGCCCCTGCAGGTGGCGTTCAAGGGATGTCCCACATAGCGTGGACATCCCTCTGGCTGCCACCCCTCCCCTTGTGGCTAGGCGGGTCACTCCCCCTTCCGCTCCATCACGAGTGGGGGCGGGCATTTCCCTCCCACCCTGGGGACTGCCTACAAATACGGAGGACTGGAGCATGGCCTCTTTCCAGTCCTCCGCCGTCGAATTCTGTTGCAGGAAACTGGGAGACATCGCTGGATGTTCCAGTGTCCTCTTGCCGCCTCCATGCATGTGTCATGATGCCTACCCCCGGGCATCAGGACCAAGCCCATCAGCTCTGGGAGCAGGCATCCAGATACTTATTAAAACCCCAACAGCCCCGGCTGGGGGCTGTTTGGGTTCAGTCCTGGCGCCTTAGGCGCCAGACTCATCATGGAAATCAGTCCTGGCGCCATAGGCGCCAGGCTCATAGACTTTATTTACCTGATGCAGACCATGCTGCTAGTGAGTCCAAGCCAACGTGAGGCCTGGATGGGACTATTTTTCTACATGGACTATTTTTTTACTCGGGCATGGTTCTAGGGAACTTCTTACCTGGAACTACTTTGGAGGCTATTTAAACCACGCCCGAACAACAGCACACGCTTCGCGTTATTCTGCATCCAGCAGCGTAACGTTCACCGTGCCTGCAGTCTGCATCCAGTCTTCTGCCACGCCCACCTCGAATCTGGAGCTCCTAAAACCAAGAGGAAAGAAAAGGACAAGATTAGAAAACAAACTATTTCAAATTCCTCACCTGATTTCGGATCCATCTCGCCTCCGGATCTGGAAAGAACATCATTTCTGTACGCGTCGCATCTCCAGCTGCAGCGCCGCGCCATACTCACCAGTCCTCGCAGCATCTTTCGATTCAGCGCTGCCTCCATCATTTCTTCCGCGAACTCCGGCACCTGAGGGACAAAAGAAAACAACAAGGTGAGCCGAGAAAACGAACAAATAAAACACTTATCATCATAGACTTACCTGATTACCACCGAGGCATTATTCTATAACTCTCCACATCTTTCTTCATGCGCAGCACCTGCAAAGGGAGAGAAAACAACATGTTAAACACCGGCAACATTTACCGGACGGCGTCGGGTAATACAGACTTTTACCTGAGCGCCACCAACTGCCACGAGGGGTATCTTCTCACGATCTTAGTTGCAAGACAAGGAAGGAAGGGGGGAACAAGAGTGAATCATCGGACATATTGAACTCTATGAACTTGATACTTACCGAACCTTGCCAGGAACCTCAGAGTCAATACTCTCCGGAACTCTCCCACGCCTTCAAACCAGTGAAGTAACTGGCATCAACGCGCCCCTGCAATCCACGCAGGATGGAGAGCTCATCATTTAAAAACATAAGGTGAGGTTCCTAAAAGGGGATATCGGAGGTGACAAGAAGGGAGAACGAGAACAGTGGGAGGGGGCTATCACTCATATCCACGGGTGGCTAAATCCCTTTCTCCACTTGCAGGAGAATACTTCTACAATTCAAGCAGACGAGATTAGGCGAGCCAGTCCAGACAGTCATCTCGGCACTACGCATCACGTTGGTGGAGACCGCAGCTGTCCGGGTCTGATCGACGCCCCTGTGGGAACCAGGTGAGCGTAACAGCATGTCGCAGCATGTCGCAAGGCACCGGACATACGCTCCAGATTGCTGCACAGAGTACTTCCATCTCGGGCACGCTGAACTGAAGGTGAGGAGTCTCCAGCGTCCATAAGGGATTCAGTGCCCGTCATCCGAGATTGGCTCGAGTGCAGCCATCGGGAAACCAGCCCACGGTTCAAGCCGCGGCGTACCCCTCCCCGGCTAGGACTACCCCGAACTCCGCCTGTGACAGAAATTGAACAATTAATACAAAATAAAGCAAGACATTTTAAAAACATTTTGCTTTACCCCCACTTATACCTCGAACTCCGCTGAAAATTGAACGTTTAATACACAATAAAGCATTTGCCACAATTTCCTTTACCCCTCTCTTCCCCAACAATTTTCAGCTGACGTTGAATTGACCCGTCCCTTTCCTCACATGCACAATTACTGTCCTGTTTGAGGGTGGGTGGTTATTCGACGGAGGGGGAATGGAAAGAGGCCGTGCTCCAGTTCCCCTCCGTATTTGTAGGCAGCAGCCCCCAGGGTGGGCCGGAAATGACCGCCCTGGGGATGGCCCGCCCCTACTCCTTCCTGTAGGAGCAGAGGGGGGAAGTGACACGGCCAGGGGTGGGGAAGGAGGCAGCCAGAGAGGCGCCCCGCTATGTTTCCAAAAAATATAAACTGTTGTCTAAATATTATTTACTGGAAGCTCAGGTTTTGGTTCCCAAGGTATGTCATCCTCACACGACAAAGGGGGGGGCGCCAATGGGGGCTGACACCACTAAGTGAACTACAGGCTCTCTCATGTAAACCTCCATATACTACTTTTTACAAGGACAAAGTGGTTCTTAAGGTTAAACCATCTTTCTTACCGAAAGTAGTTTCTGACTTCCATTTGTCACAAAAAATTATTTTACCAACATTCTATCCTCCTCTTCATTTGGGTAAAGAATAGGAGAGACTGCATAGACTGGACCCCAAAAAGGCTCTCAGTTTTTACATTTCAAGAATGTCAAAATTACGTCAAGATGACCAACTCTTTGTGGGTTATACAGGTCATAAATTGGGATTAGCAGTGACAAAACAAACTATATCCCGCTGGATCATTCTGGCTATAATTGAGTGCTACAGATTGGCGGGAAAAGACCCACCGTATGGGCTGCGAGCCCATTCCACTAGGGGGATGGCTACTTCTGCGGCTCTGAAGAGGGGAGTCCCTGCAGCAGATATTTGTTCAGCTGCAACATGGGCATCAATGCATACCTTCATCAAGCATTACTGCTTAGATGCCTCATCCTCAAATGAGTGACTTTTTGCCAGAGCAGTACTTCACTCTGTACATGAAAACAAGAACTAGCACTCCCACCTCCAAATTGGTCACTGCTATGGGAGTCACAAGATGAGGAATACGTGGGAGGACACAATCCATTCGAAGAACAAGTTACTTACCAACTGTAACGTTCTTTCGACTGGATGTTCCTCCCACGTATTCCTCATCGCCCCTCCCATCCTACCCCGGAGTACAGTTTACGTTACTTACACTTTCTTCTCACGAAGAGTCTATCAGTCATGAGGCACGCCTGGGTGTTCTTCGAATATTTCCTTGAAAAAACAGTACTGAAGCCAACGGGCGTGGCACAAGCTATTTATACTGATGGTGACATCGACACGGTACCGAGCCCGTCGAGAAACATCGACGCCACAACCTCGTGCACAGCGCCCTCTGCCGAGAAAGTTTTTCTGAAGCAGCGAAGCTGGCAGGATACGATTATCATAAAATGAGGAATACGTGGGAGGAACATCCAGTCGAAAGAACGTTACAGTTGGTAAGTTACTTGTTCTTTGAAACTACTAAGGTGGTGTTGGAGATTCAGTGCAGTAGAATAGCATATCAACACCACATAGCATCCCATCCCATCTCTCTCGTACCTGTATTCCAGTGCAACAGTTTCAGTTTAAGAATGGTGGTAATGGCCAAAAGTAATGAATGACTGAATCATGTGCAGATGCATCTGCAAGTCCCCGCCATCTCCCGGCTCCCAATATTGTGGAAACACACTACCTTTGCCCTCCTCTTGATATACGGCTCTATTCCCATCACTGAGGAGCTATCATATAGATCCACTTCTTACATGTCTACCCCTCCCACGCCACACACACATTCTGACAGCTTTACACCACATGGAGGCTAATGCTCCCGATTTGCAGGTTTGTACTCCGAATAGCCAACACCTATGGGTTGACAAGATCGCTCCATGTCCGCAAGACACCACTTTTGCATTCCAAACCTTTTATGCAACAAACAAATGCATTCTGGGAGTTGTATTCTTGTCGAACTTATATTGAACAAATTGCATTTAAGTTCCTGATGTAAAAAGTAAACAAAGGGCTGCCAATGTTATGTAACAAACAGCTGCACAGTGGAGGATCGTTTCTCTCTGTGTATTACAAGATTGGTTTCCTTGTAAGCACGAGTGGATTTTCTCCATGCCTTTGTGCATAATGTCATTTACAACCCACTGCTGAGTGGGCATGAACGCAGGACGTTCTGTTTTTCACCACTGACCACACCAATGAGACTCACCCTGATGAAGGAAATAATTTCCGAAATGCATTGGCTTTTTTAGTCTAATACATGTGGATTGTGGCAACTGCTTCCTCACTAAGGATTATTAGTGATAGCTTTTTGTTTGAACTATGGATAAATCATTTTTTATATGAATCAGAAAGACTCATCTTCCTTTCTCTAAGAAGTATGGTATATTATGGATACTTGAACATATTGTCGTGAATCAGATATAAATATGTGCCCATCTTGGGCCCCATATGAGAGCGGTTGTGTGACCCAGTATTATTACTTGGTCTCCAGCGTGTGCTGCCAATGTTATGTCCCTGCGACAAGGAGTCACATGGTGATGCTAGAGACACACATGTGATGCTAGAGACACAATCATATGAAATTAGGAGTCACATGGTGATGCTAGAGTCACACTTGTATGAAATTAGGAGTCACATGGTGATGCTAGAGACACACTCGTATGAAATTAGGAGTCACATGGTGATGCTAGAGACACACTCGTATGAAATTAGGAGTCACATGATGATGCTAGACACACACTCGTATGAAATTAGGAGTCACATGGTGATGCTAGAGACACACTTGTATGAAATTAGGAGTCACATGGTGATGCTAGAGACACTCGTATGAAATTAGGAGTCACATGGTGATGCTAGACACACACTCATATGAAATTAGGAGTCACATGGTGATGCTATAATTTCATACGAGTGTGTCTCTAGCATCACCATGTGACTCCTAATATCATATGAGTGTGTGTCTAGCATCACCATCTGACTCGTATGAAATTAGGAGTCAGATGGTGATGCTAGATGCACACTCGTATGAAATTAGGAGTCACATGGTGATGCTAGAGACACACTCGTATGAAATTAGGAGTCACATGGTGATGCTAGAGTCACACTCATGTTAAATTAACAACCTATTCATCAAATGCATATGGATCAGAATGTTTGTGTAACAGAGGTTTTTCAGGAACTTCGTAAAAAAACTTTAAATGTACAACAAGCATGCGCACAAATGATCGATTTTTATAGTTTTAATCATACATTAAATAACTGAACAAAAAGGTCTTAACAAAACGCATGTGCTTAGAGCCAGCCGCTGTTTATTTTTGTCAAACAGTTTGTACAAGACTCAGCGTCTCTCTGCTAAGTACAAACACAGCGGCGCCCACAGCGCCCGCACTTATAAAGTCATAGATTTAGAATCTGGGTATGCCCGTGCTAACGTATAAAAAGCACAAGTGTTTTCTTCAGATGAAGTAAAGTGGTTTGAGTCGCGAGACGCTTCCAAGCAGGAGAGCGGAGCTCGCACCCTTCCCAAAGGGGTGACTGCACGTACCTCTGAATATAGGATACCCATGTCTGCGCTCACTGGAGATTACGAGATGTGTGCGTTCCTTCAGAAATAGCAGGAATCCCGCCGGCCCTCGGGTGATCATGTTCATGTGTTCAGAATGTTGCTATTCTTTGTGATCCCATGACTCAATGCATGTCTTTCACTGCTTTACAAAGAAATCAATACCACTCCGGCGCCTTTTCTTGCTGTTTTCGACGAATTATCATTTTGGCGACTATTTTATGGTAGTAGCACTGTATTCTGCATTTCATAATCTCTGACACTTCTCTGCTGTTCGCCTTTAATCCTCCTCTACTGGAGGCCACGGCCTGGGTTTAAAACAATGACGGAAGCATTGCTTGAATGCGTTCGTCTTAAATAAATCGATATTTGATTTACCAGAGGGCACTGTGCTGCACCAATCCAAAAAAGAATACCATTTTGATGGTCTTTTTGTGCTGGAGGAGACACTGGCCGCATTCCCAAGTAAAGATGTATGTCTCGGAAGGAGAGCTCAACGGCAGCGTGCGTCTTGGAAACAACACGACACGAAGCAACAATAGGTTCGATCCCCGGGTCCTCTGGGTGTTTAAGCGCGTTATATATATATACGTAACTAGGACCAAAAAAAAAAACACAATTACGCAACTAAGAAAAACAAACAATTCCTGTAACAGCGCCTCGATGCCTGCGGGCTGTGTGAGCGCTTTATAAATACAAAATAAAATAAGGGAATATGTAGTTTAAACAATGGCTTCCATAAAAGGCAATTCGCATACGGCATCCATAGATTAAAGGGGACTGCGAGTCAAGTCATTTCCACTGATGGGCTGACATTAAAATCCCATTTTGCTTGGCAGCATAGGTCTGACATGAAAGAACAGCGGCCAAATCAATAATGAAAGGTGCCACCTTCACCCCGCAGCTAGATGGGCGCACGAGGACTCGTGGGGGTCGCTTGCCGCAGCGGCTCCTTGCTTCATCAGATCTCCCAGTCGCGGCGCATTAGCACGTGCTCGCTTTAAGCCTCTCAGGGGCGCGCTGCAGGGAGGTTGCCTGGTAGTTGCACAAACTGTGTTCCGGAGACTCTCATGCACGTTATGGATCAATGTGACCCTTAATACAAACCAAAGAACCTCTGGTAGAAAAGAGGGCTGACCCTGGCAACACCTGAAAAAGGAAGTCTCTTACAAGTCAGGAATGGAACTGCTGGCGGCCATACCACGGTCCAGGGAAATTGCCAGACTAACACTGCATCGTGATTTTATCAGATAATTCCAGCAGGAAAGTTATTGACGGGGAAGGACCCTGAGGGTGCTGGGCTTCTCCGAAGCAAAGGTTCAGTGGTGGACTACTCAATGGAGCGCTTATAAAACTACGCCATCGCCCAGTGACTCCCATGCACGCGCTTCATATAATATGATGTGGCATTTATAGCGTGCCTGTGTACACAAGTGTTTCTAGGCGTGACAAGACCAGGAGGGGGAAACAAAAGAAGGACTTAATAATGATCTTAGTAAGCCTTGTGTCATTCAGATCGCGCAAGGGAAGGGGAGAAGTGCCAGGTGGGAGGGGAAGGGAGAAGTGCAGTTAACTCTCAAGTGCAGCCAGTGGGTGACTCATAAGTGCAGAGAGAAGGGACTGTAGGGTTGCAGATACAGACGGACAGATCATTGGCGGCACACCATTCATGAATTGCGGCCAGACAGTCTGGTATGAAAGAAGAAGCAGAGGTGGTTGAGCGGAGCCTGAAAGAGAGCTGAGTGTCATCCGCATAACATTGAACATTGGAGCAGAAAGTAATGATGCGGTGGGCAAAAGGTGCCAGGTAGTGCTTGAAGAGCCAGGGAGAGAGGTTAGACCCCTGGGGAACACCACAAGTAGAGAGAGAGAGATGGAAGAGAGGAAAAATCCCAGTTGGACCTGAGAGGGTTGGTCGGTGAGAAAGGAGGTCAACCAGGCCAGGGCCTGATCAGTAATACCAAGGTTGTCGCGGAGACGTTTGAGCAGGATGGCATGGTTGACCGTGGTTGACCGTGTCAAAAGCAGGAGGATAGATCAAGGAGAATGAGGACAGAAGGGAGATTAGAGTCAAGATTGGAGAGCAAGTCTTCACTGGTGCTCAGGAGAGCAGTTTCCGTGCTTCTGGCAGCTCTGAAGCCAGACTGGTGCTCATGGAGGCAACCAACAGATTCCGTATGTAGATTAAGCTGGGAGATGGCCAGCTTTTCCAAGAGTTACTTAAGAAGGATGACCAGAGGCCATTAATTGTAAGGTTTGTAGGCTTTCTATTGAAAGAAATGCTTTTCTGGAGAGTCTGAATGCTCCAGTATGTTGCACAGGGTGAAAAAGTGCACATTGTGTTGTTCAAGGCTTTATGCAAGTGATTCATTTTCCATTAATCAGAGATGAGACTTAAATAAATAAAATTGCAGCACGCGGCCGCTGCGCCTAACGATAAGCAATTAAAGAAAGGCACATTAAGGGGGCTCTTTGTGCGTGTGCACCCTGTGAATAGGTAGTAATTGGGTGATTCATCGCCTCGTTCATTCCAGTGGTGGCATTATCGCGGCAAGCTGATGCAATTAATATGAACATGAGGAAAACTTAACTTTGTTAAAGGTCCTGTCGGCATCATTGGCACCATGCGTGATATGCTCTGGCCCACTCCTGCTCCTCCAGCATGTGGCTGGTTTCTTCCACTTCCTGGTCTCACCCAAGTTCACAGGAGTGTCCAGTGCACAGTTTGCAGACATAGTGGCGCCTGCCACCCAGCTTGCACTTTGTGTTTGTTTTTTTTTTTAACTAGTTTGCTGTTTTCAAAATGCCAGCTAATCCCATGCTCCAGTCGAGGGGTCGTAGGAGGACGGCAGAGGTCGCAACTGTGATCACAGAGGTCGGCATTGCGATCTCTGGCGACCCCCAGATGACGTCCCTGGAAGCCGAACACCAGATTGAGGCAGAACAATGGTTGCAAACTGAATTGGAACGGCTAATAGCCACCCAAGAAAAGCCAAATATTCATCAGCGAGTCCTGCAACCTTACAACGAGGGAGATGATCTGGGAAAGCTTTTTCTAAACTTTGAGAGGCTAGCAGCACAATTCCAGTGGGGAGATGAGGTAAAAATCTGTTATTTAGTGCCACTTTTCAGAAGTGAATTACAGACATCCTATCAGCTCTTAAACCTCCCAGGAACTGCCTCCATTGCTGACATTAAAGAAGGGCTCCTATAACGGGTGGGTCAAACCAGCAACTTTTATCGCCAAAAATGTAGGAGTCTGAGGTTGGGTCCCGGAGAAACACCCATTGAGCTAGGAGAACGGGCTAAGAATACTCTGTCACTATGGTTAGGGAGGAAAACCTTACCTAAGGTGGTAGAAACCTTAGCTTTGGAACAATTTTTCAATTCTCTACCTTCCTCACTCCAAAGGGCAGTTTTGCAGTTAAATAAACCCACTCTTTCACTAGCTATTGAGACAGCCCAAAACTTCTGTGATGCAAATAAATGTTTGCATTCCTTGCATCGACCTGAAGAAAGAAAAGAGAGTAAAGTACCCATTAAACCAAATTTTGACTTTCCCTATCGATTTCAAGATCCACATAGCGGGGACAAGGGAAGGGCGGAGGGAAGACCAGAACTCAAACCCAGGGAGGAAATTAAGAGGAAGACATTAAAAAAGCAAAACCCATAATTCCAACATGCTTTTCTTGTAAAGAACACAGGCACTTGTTCAGAAATTGTCAACAGAATAGAAGAGAGGAACCCATGGTGTATGGTGGGGGTAGATTCGGACCGCCCCGAATATGCTGAAGAGGACGAGGTTCAAAGTAATGTTTTTGTGGAACTTCTTCTATGTTCACCTGAATCAGCTGTGGTTAACGGTGTCCCAGTGCAGGCCCCAGTGTATTCCGGTAGCAAACAGACCGCGATCAGGGCTGACCTAGTGCCACCCGAAAAATGAAGAGGGGCGTCCCTACTGTAAATAATGTGTACATGGAGATCAGGAAATCTACCCCAAAGCAGCTGTCCCTATCCAGGTGAAAGGAATAAATACCAACTTTCCATCTGCCATTATCCCAGGGTTCCTGGAGGAAACCATTATCGGAACTGACTTTATTCATTATTACTACAAGAAGTCAGTTCCTGTCAGACCTCCTTTTGATCCTCTAATACGTGGCAACAAGACCCCTTTGAACCAAACAATTCTGTGTCGAATTGTACGGCGATCCAGAAAAGATTACAACATAGGCCACCCCTTGAGAACCTGATAACATTGGTCCCTTGTGCGGGAGGCCACTTTTTGAGGAGAAGAGTATGTGAGAAACCTGAGGGCGTCCTCACATCTACTCCCCTTGGGTCCTCATCTCAGGTGGCCAGGGAAAGGCCATCGCTTTTGGATCCTGACCCCGGGGTTGGAGAAGCGAGAGAGAATTACCTGGGTGGAGGGTCCTTGGGGATTGGGGATGAGGGGTCCTTGGGTGAGACGCAGTATACCTCATTTCCATTCCAGGAGGAACCCTTAATTCCAGATATATGTATGGGATATTGTTACCCCTGTCCACTGACAAGAAAAACACCAGAAGATATAAGTATAGAGGCACCAGGAAGAGGGTGAAAAAGAAGAGGTTCAAGGGCGAGACATGGTATCCCCTTTTTTCTGAGAACCAACCCTCCCCTCCCTCAGCCTTTATAGGCTATAGTAGACCATCTCCCCTCATTTCCCCATATCTAACCCACTATAGTACGGGGACGAGTAAAAGGCGACTAGGAGCAGTACAAACTGACATGTCATTGCACCACTATAGTACTGGGACGAGGAAGAGGCAACTAGCAGCAGAACATACTGACCTGTCATTTCCCCACTCCAGTACTGAGATGAAGAAGAAGACTGTGAAATATCATTATACAAGTCAGGCAAGTCACACTAATTAGTGTCAGGCAAAGGATTTACACTGAAGCCAATTTTCAAGCCACAGGTATAAGGAGAAGGACATCAGAAGGACAGAGAATCCAAGTGGGAGAGAGAACCCAGGTTGCGGGAATCCAACTGGGAGAAGAACCCAGGTTGCCCGAGTCCCGCTGGGAACGAAAGCCCACATGCAGGAGACGGTGTCCCGTGTGGAGGAAGGAGCCTGCTCGGTGAAAAGGGCGCTGAGCATTGCAGGACAAGCAGAGAGATGCTGCAGCCTAACCCAGCTTTGATAGGAGCGAGAATCCAGCCAGTTGCGAGGCTGCATGTCCCCCACCGGAGCTAGGGGACACTGAAGACTCCAGGGAGCCACAGCGTACAGCAGGAAGGTTCAGATGAGGCTTGATTGGTTTTTAAAGGGGTTGGAAAACTTCTATCTTGCCCTATAACTAAAATGGGAGTAGTCTCAACCATCAAATAAAAGCAAATGCAGTTGTAGTCAGTCTTTAGTCAAAATAATATGGCCTTACTAAAAAAAAACGAATTCCTGCATTTACTCTTATAAAATAAATGTGTAGAGGGAATGTGTAATTCAAAATGGAAAAATCAGCGTTCAAAAGAAATGTCAGTATGGTTGAGCAAACTCCCTTCCCCACGTTTTGTAGCACAGGGTAAGGTGGCACACTTGGCCCTTGCGACACACTCTGACACAAGGATGCAGTTCATTTCATGGGCCAGGACCTACTTGGCCTTACACGAAAAGTCATAAGTTCACAGTTCACCAAAGTTGGTTTCCTTTAAAATAGCACAATTCAATACAGGTCTCCCTCCGTCGGCTCAGATCTCTCAATCACAGTTTGTAAGGGTTCCCTTCCCCAAGCTTCAATCATTCTCTCTATGCTTCCCTCCGTCAGGCTCAAGCCTTCTTACACTTTCCTTTCACTGTTGAAGACATTCGAATGTGCAAGGATTCAACATGTCCCTCAGCATGACCACTTCGCCCCTTTCCAATTGAAACAGGACTTTTTCTCTCCTACACCAAAGCCTTTTGGTAAACATAGTTTCAAGCACAAAAAGTTCAAAGAAGTCTTTCACATCCAGGTTTCCCTCTGCCGGGATCAAACCTATCAGTTCAACGTTTAAAGTTTCACTGATCGTATCTCAGTTTCTTTCTCTCGCTTTGCCGCTTCTACGGCATCAACCATTTCACAGAGACTTTTTATTGGGCAATCTCTGTTCGCCGGACAACTCTGCTGCTTTGTATCACTTTACAGTTCTTTCAACAATGCATTGCTTTCTCTTGCGTCTTATCGGCACACGCTCAACCTTCATTCGTCAGACACTGTTGCTGCTACGTTCCTTTTTAACAGAGACCGGCCTTTCATTGCTTTCATCAACACACCCGCTGTGTTAATTTGTTTTCTTCCTTTGCGACTTTGATCCTGAAGTCAGGAGGGTGGCTGGTATCCTTTAAACATAAGACAGGTTTGGCTCTTCCCTCTAACTTGGCTCCCTTGCGCAACCTTCAAGGCCCTTCGGAAATAACAATATGTCACTGGAGTGCCCAAGGTCTCTTTACGCCTCGATTCCGCCCCTCGGCCTGTTGCTTTGCTCCGCCTGGTTCGCCGTCGCCCTGGAAGAACTGCTCCTTCTCGTGCATCACCTTGCTCTGAGTGTGTCTCAGTGTTCCACCTTTTAACCATGTGGGGAGAGCTTATAGGTAGTCAGTGTATGTAATTAAGGTCAAGTGCCTGACCCTGACTGATCGTATTATTGGGACATGTCCAATGTATTGCACAGGTGTTACCCTTTTCAGTCTCAGACCTCCTCTTTTCCTTCTGCTTTGTGTTTGTGTAGAAAAGGGGGGTGGGCTGGGAAGTTGCAATATCATATAAAATAGGATTGGACAAGGGTATTTAGAAAGGGGGCTACCATGTCTCACCATCGGGAGTTCCTCCCCCACTCCCTGAGTACCCCTCACCCAGGTGATCCTCCCGCACTTGTCCTCCCCCAGGATTTTTATCCAATGGTGATGGCCGTACACTGGCCACCTGAGTAAGGGATCGCCAGGGTTTAGGTAGTGAAACACCCTCTGGTTTCTCACACTTCATATTTTGTTGATTTAAAGGACCCTTAACTGATTTCTCATGCAATTCATTACTATTCTAGCTGATTTCTTCAGTACAGTGGTATGCTGGGGACGGGAGTATCCCGTACTTTGGGATACCTGTTGCTTTCTACAGAGAAGAATCCCCATTTACAGAAGGTCCGTGGATGCTCCTGCTGACTGTAGGAGTAAAAGTAAGTGCAACAGTGTTTCAAGCAAGGAGGAAGTTCTGTTTGGTAGAATTGTCGGGGCTACGGCATACTAGGGTCTGCAGCTCTTTGCGCTACATGTTTGGCGGCTCCCATGGAAGCTCTCAACAAGGGCTTCCCATCATGGCCGAGCATGGCCGAGCATGGACTACATGTCCCATGTCTCCCATGGGTGCCGACTCCCGTCACATGATGACAGCATGTTCCCTCATCCCGCCGCTGCCAGGAAACGCTGTAAGGGTTTCACTATACAATCACCTGGTTACTGAAATTGCCTGTCTCCTGGATTGTGACTTTTGGATTGCCCTTTGGATTTGGTGCTACAGTTTTTTGTTTATTTTTATTTTGCTGGACTTTGGATTGTGTTGTATAATTCTGCCTCCTTTACAGTGTCCTTGTGCTGTGTGGGGTAGGTCCATTGCGTGCCCTGGATTTCAATAGGGACTACGCCCTCTTGCTGTTTGGGTTAGTGTGTATCTTGGACTTTCTGGACTGTCTCTACGTTGGCAACTGGCGTTGGTCGGTTTTCTGGGGTCTGGACTTTCAACTTTTGGCGGGAGGTATGCCAATGGCCTACAAGTAGAATAAGGTTGCTTTGGGGTGCAAAGAGGATTTTTTCGTACGTATAGCGATTAATTGGAGTGTTCATTTTCTTACAGTCTGTTCGTGTGACTTCTTGCCTTTTCACCTGAACCTCTGGCCTGGTGGTATTGTAAAATTTCCATTGGCTATGGTTTCAGGGGGAAAGTCTCCCTGTAATAGGACACCCATCAACCACACTTGTTTATTGCATTTCTAGTAGCGCACAAGTCTGTGGGCATCTAGGCACTGTTACATAAAGTAGAACTGTTAAATACAATGCATTTCAGTGTAGGCTGTTGCAGTCAATGTTGGTCGATCGGAAGGCAAGAGAAATTAATTGAACAAAAACATTTTAAGCTTTTTGCGGAAGAGGTGGAAGGAGGGCTCCTCCCGGAGCATTAGTGGGAGGTTGTTCAAACGTATGGCGGAACGCCAGGGAAGCAGGAGCCATTAGCTCTTGCGTTTGAATCTCGGAGTGTTGAGGCAGTGGTTGTAGGTGGAATGTAGGGGTCTGCTAGGCAGGTGTCTTTTAACCTTCAAGGTGAGGTATGCGCGTGCATTGTTGGAGAGGCATCGGTGGGTTATGGTGAGAATTTTGAAAGAGATTCGTTCACGGACGGGGAGCCAGTGGGCGGATCCTCTTGCCTCAGAGATATGAATCTGCTTGCTCAAGGTTAGGGTGGCATGGAGGGCATTGTTTTGCAGGGCTTGTAGTTTGGACACGTTTTTCTCTGAGGTGCGGCAGAGTAACACACTGCAATAGTCTAGCTTGGATAGGATGAGGGCCTGTACGATTGTGAGGTGATTTTCAGTGGAGAGGTAGGTTTTTCAGGCGATGATGAGCTTCGTGGCATAGGCTAAGGTTGAGGTGATATGATTGACATGGAGTGTCATGGTGAGGGATGCGTCCAGATAGACACCCAGTGTTTTTACAGAAGTGGCGACCGGGATGGTGTGGCCAGCAATACTAAAGTGACAGAAGGCTACATCAATCTTGGGGAGACGGGCAGGAGAACCAATGAGCAGTAGTTTGTTTTCCCTGTTATTCAGACAGAGGTTATGCGAGCCAATTCAAATTTGGATGGTTTCATATATGCTATTTACTTTGGCGGTGTCCTGTGTGTGATTCCCAGAGAGGGGAATAAGGATGTGGGAATCGTCTGCATAGTTAGTGTAGGTGATACCCAGAGAGTCAAGGTGGTCGAAGAGGGACTTAGTGTAACATTATACAGAGTGGGAGATGCGCAGGAGCCTTGTGGGACACCACAGGAGATAGGAGTGGGGTGGAGGTGGCAGCATCCCCAACAAAGACTCTGGAGGATCTGTTAGCTACAAAGGGTGAGATCCATTTGACTGCATTGGAGGAGAAGTGCGCTGAAGAGGTGAGGTGGTGGCAGAGGGTTTGATGATCGACGAGCCGAGAGGTCGTGAAGTAGGAGGAGAGAAAGGTTGCTGGCATCTATGGTGTCATCATGTTGGTTTTTAAGGTCCAAGAGGGCTGTTTCAGTTCCATGTTTAGGGTAGAAGCCAGATTGTCGGGGGCTTAGGATGTGGTGTGATTTGAGGAAGTCTTGGATTTGAAAATAGGCGTCTTTGTCAATGATTTTCAAGAGAAAGGAGACAATGGTGATGGGCCGGTAATCTTGAGGGAGGCTGGGTCAGGGGTAGGTTTCTTGAGGTGAGGGGAGATCCATGACTCCTTTGGGGCAGCAGTTATTGAGCAGGAGGTAAAGGAATAATTGTCTATGGCTGTGATGAGGGGAAGAAGGGGTTCTGTGCATTCCTTCACAAGGGAGGCAGGCCAGGAGTTGCCTTTGCATCTGGAAGGTTTGAGCCCTTTGATTAAGGCTGCTACATCAGAAGTGGAGATGGGGCGGAACTCGAATGAGGGGATGTGGGTTTGCGCGTGAGGCTTGTGGTTAGGTGGTTGAGCTTCAGCTATGCTAGTGAGTTTTTGCTGATTTTAGATTGTAGTTGTAGGATTTTTTCAGTGAGGGCATCGCTACACCAGAGGTTGTCTTTCCCTATAGAGGAGTGGAGGGGAAGGCAGCAGGTGTTTGAAGCTCTAAGAGGATTTTGAAGAGTTCTCTGGGGCTGGAAGAGGCATTCACTATTCTTTCGTTGTAAGAAGAGGCTTTGGCGGAGTGGATAGAATGTTTTTACTGGAGGGAGACGTTGGCAAAGTGGGTTTTGTTGTTGGTTGTAGGGTCTTTCCACCAGGCAGCTTCTGCTGTCCTCTTGTTGGTGCGGATTGCGCGAAGGTCAGTGGTAAACCACGTGTTGCAGTGGCTAGTGTTATTTGCTTTACAGGCTTTGAGGGGGGCTAGAGAGTCAACTGTGTTTTCTAATATTGAGTTGTAGTGGTTCACAAGGGCATGGGTGCTGCAGAGAGGAGCAAGAGGGCCATTGAGTACGGCGATGAGGCTGGTGCTGGTGAGGTTGCGGGAGCGGTGGGCGAGGGTGGGAGGCAGGCAGTGGGGTGCTTGTTTTAGCCCTTTTGTTTGGTGTAGGGATGAAGAAAGAAATAATGTAGTCAGTCCAAGGGCAGTGCAGATTGGCAGTCATGGAGATATCGCAGTTATGGTCCAGAAGCCAGTCTAGTATGCGGCCGTGTATGTGAGTGGGCTTGAGGATTCTTTGGGAGCTAGTGCATCCGTGTCTGCAGTATCATTGAAGCCTAGGCTTATGTAGCCAATGATAATGAGTTGGGTCGAGGGTTTAAGGTTGTTGGAGATGAGTTGGGTAAGATCACTTTCAAATGTTGTACTATGTCCTGGCGGTCGGTAGATGAGAAGGGTGATGGTTGAGTTGGGTGAGCAGGTACGTTTGGCTGAGATGGATTTGCAGTGGGGGAGTTGGGGGGTGGTTGTGGGGTGCAATAGGTTGCTGTCCCTGTGAATAAAGGTGACCGCACCACCATGTCTAAGAGGCCCTTCACAACAGTGTGTTGCGTACCTGGGAGGGATGGCGATCGCAGGGGAGGGTCCAGCGGATGGGGTAAACCACATTTCTGTGATGGCTAGAGTGTCGAGGCTTTCAGTGACTATGAAGCCTGAGATGTCTGGTGCGTGGGCCACCATGGATCTAGCATTGATTAGGGCACCGTGAAAGGGAGCAGTCTGCGTAGGGCAGAGGGGAGTCGTAGTGGTGCTGGGCAGAATAGTTGTGGGTGTTACTACTTGTGGGGCAGCTTGGGCTTGTGCGTGGATCTGGTTTGTGGCAATGAGGGGACTGAGATTAGTGTTGCACCATAGAGTAGTCGGAAGGAGAGTAGTGGGATGGTAAAGGGGTGTCACACAGTTGGTCGCTACGTTCTGAGGTAGATCATGGCAGGTGGTTGACTATGTGGGAGGCCGTAGTCCTCCGGCTCTGGGGGAGATGGGTGGGAGGGGTTTTGGGAGGCTGTGTGTTGTTTGTTCACTAGGTGGAATGAGTGGGTCGAGCAGTTAGCCGAATTTTGTGGGAGTAGAGGCCGCGTCGGGAGGCTGATTTCATTAGGCTGTGTGCAGGTGTTTAGAGTTAGGGACCATGCAGGCGGCAGAAAGTAGGTTGGACGAGGCCAAAGGGTAGTGCAGGAGAGGCTGCTAGTGTGGTTATTGATGGCAGTTTTGTTATCTGGCACGGTTGCATAGGCAGAGCTATGAGAGGCTACGTGCGCTCTGCTCTGTGCGCAATTTTCACATCTGGCACAGTGGTGTGAGCAGAGCCGTGAGAAGTAACAGGCGGCACTCTGTGCGCAGTTTTATTGAGTGGAGCAGTGTGGGTAGTAGCAGGGGCTTTGTGAGCAGTTGCGGCTATGGGTAGAAGGACAAGGCTGCTCCGTGCTGTGACGAGTGTAACGGGTGCGGATATAGCACATGCAGGGTTTGCAATGTGGTTAGTGTGTTGTATTCTGGTGTCAGCTAGTTGAAACCGTTGCAGGAGTAGTGTGGCTTGAAGTAGGAGGAGTGGAGGCAGAAAGAACATGGGAGGGGGCAGTGGCGGGCACGGCATACAATAAGCAGCGTCGCATAGCAATTTGCTATGCAATTCTGTAGGTTTGCTAATTAAATTGATACTTGTGTGGCAAAGTTAGCTATTTAAGTTACCCTGTTCAATAAAAGCACTGCTCACCCTGAATTCCTCTGTGGCACTCAAGGCTCTTGCCACCATCTTCTTTGTTCAAAGGGGCTAAAGGAGAGAGAGTGCAATAGTAATCATCTCCTTCACTCTTAAGTGCCAAACGCCTTTGTGGGAGTGCTAGGCAAGATTTATTTTCTTGTTCAAACAATTGAAAACCAGCAGTAATCTGGATTATACTTTTATTAAGCTAAACTATATCCTCTTTGGCAAAGATATATTCTCTCTCTCAAAGACAAATATGAGTAACTGTATTAAAAACAGTCATGTAATTCCATTCCTAACAATTTAAGTTGTTGCATGATGCAGAACTACATTATTGCATCTGTAAAACACTGCATTGTCTACATGGTTTACGGTAAAGTTTAGGTTAGTGTATCTAAATCTCGTAGTGTCAACTAGATTATTTTGGGGGCATGGGGGAGATGTATCACATTGATGACTGAACATTTTTGAAAATGTACATGATTACGCGGCCAACTGCTTTAAATGGCAAATCCAGTTCTGTGACCTGACCTGCTGGTTGCATTTATCTGTGAAACTGGTGCTCAAGGCATGAGCGGTTTTATACCAGTTACACTGAAAGTGATATGGCAGCAAACTAGAATATTCCACCTAGTTTGACCAGTTCTCTGCCTGCTACACCTAGTACTCTACTTAGTCTCTTACTTTCTTTCTTCTTACATAATGAATACACAAGGCTAACTAGATGTTTACGCAAAAGAATGATCAATAGTTCTATCCAGACTGTACATGAACACATTTACTGCAATAACACACACTGTAGTTAGCCTCCAGAGCTCACTTTGCTCTATGATTATGATTGCATTATATATTAGCACCTGCGGGAGAGAGCTGGCCAAGCTTTTTTCAGGGCCTTTTTATCAAATATATTTATTTATTTGTCCATTCATGTAGCTAACCTTTTACATTTTACAGACACTTAGCCAGAGCTTGCAAAGTCCACTCACCCACTCGCATAGTCCAGTAGATTCTATGAAGGGTGAGTATCATTTGCAGGGGATGTTTGAAACCTTTATGTAACATTTACTTTTTTGCAGTAAATGGCAAAGAAGTTTCACTGTGCATAGCTTGCTTCTTGGTGGCAGCAGTGTGCCAAATATAAAGTGGGTTTGTGGTGACATGCACCATTTAACAGAAAGTGCATTTATATTTTTTGTCAGCCGTTGCTATGGGTCGAGTCCTTTTCTTTTAGGTCGAGTAGATAAACTAAATAACTTAACCTGCAGGTCTAGTGGAATTTTAAAGAATTTGCAGTGCCTGATTTGGCTCACTAATATCTTACTTCAGCAGTACACAAGAATGCTGCATTGATGTTCATTTGATGTTTTGGATCCAAATAACCTCGGGTGACATTAAAAATATTAATACAGCATTGCTAATCAAATGGGTGTGTTTGCTAATCAAGAACATTTTAAATAACAAACTCTGCTAATCAATTTTTGAAAACTAATGTATGCCTTGGCGGGTTTGTGTGATGAGTAATGAATAAAGGAGTGCCGCTGGTGGCGCTCTAGTAGTGGTGTGGTACTGGGTAAGTACCAAGCCTAATTTTAGGTGGGGTAGTGTGGATCAGGCGGCGGGAGGGTGGAAGGTAGGAGCAAGGTGCCGGGGTGGGTAGGTTGGGAACATCAACCACGGTGGGAACGGAGCAGGGGAATGCTCTACTTTGCGTGGTTAGTAAGTAGGCAGGGTGCCCATACTTAGGCTTACCTTGCAGTTGAAGGTGATGGTAGAGACAGGTATGGAGCGTGGACTAGGCAGGAGGTAAGGGTTGTGGGCTTGGCCGGCGGAGACCGTCAGAGATGTATACAAGAGGCCTTAAGCTCTGGCCTTTAGAGCTGGCCGGCTGTGCCTGCTGGCTTCCTGCCGTGGTTGCTGCAGTTTTCTCTGCTGCACAATCACAGCTCTTCGAGTGCAGAGCAAGCTGCAAGCTGGAGGATGGGGTGATGAGATTGGCCATCTTGCAGTGGTTGTAGCAGACAAGGTCTCCAGTTGCATCCGCAGTGGATGCTGTTTGTCAAGATCACGCTTTACCTTATGATCAGCAGGCAGATCGGAGTGTTGTTTGTGGCGACCTATCCCCTGGGCAGCCACCATCACCCAGGAGATAGTACTAGATGCTTGGCTCTCCTCAGGGAATGCAGAGCCAGTCCAGTGGGGAAATAAAACCTGAAACAGAAGAATCCGCACAATCTGCTGATAGGAAGAATTCTTTGAGAAAGGATGGCAGGCAAATGTCTTCAGTAGATGAAGGATGGCGCTGAGAGCAGAATATTAGCTAGATGAGGACTTTGCGAAAGAGGTACTGCAATGGAAGTGTAACAGAGCATAGAAGGCAAACAAGGAAAATAAGAGGAAAACAACAAGGAGGTAGCCCAGAAGGGTTTTTGGAGGCAAGGTGTAGCAGGAAGAAGGTAGAAGCTTACCAAAGGGCAAACACAGCGTTCTGCAACAACGAGCACAGTTGCAACGCGAAGTCTGCCGAGCAGGAACTGTACATATATCCTACTAGGAATCTTAGTTCCGAAGGGGTCCGAAACGTCACCACATGACGTTGCGTACGAAGCATATGCGTTCAGCCATCTTGGAATGGGCGAACGCGATGCCAACGTTGCCATAGGGACCAATGCAGGACTGCAGGGCCGTGGCGGTGAACCATGACATCATGTCCCTGTCCAAGCTGTGTTCGACCTGGTTTCCAGGGGTAGGTGTGGTGGAACCTTTTGAGTAGTCGGGGGACATGCACGTTAAGAACTGGTTCCCATGTTCTTTCACTATCAGGATAACTCCTCCAATGGATGAGGTATTGCAGCCGACCACAATGGTAACGAGAGTCACATATGTCTTCGACTTCATATTCCAGTACATAATCCAAGACTACAGGTGGAGGTGTTTTTTCGTAGATCAGGAGCTTCAACGTAAGGCTTGAACAATTTTGCATGGAACGCCGGTTGTATCCTGTTCCAGGTGACAAGTAGGGCCAATTTGAAAGCGACAGGTTGATGATTTTGATCATTTTGAATGCTCCATAGTATCTGGACAAAAACGTGGAGGTTCTGAGGCGTATTGGCAGATGCCGTGAGGAAAGCCAAACCTGGTCTCCTTTCTGGCATGCCGGAACTTCAGCACGCTTATGGTCCGCAAAACGTTTAGTAGATGCTTCAACCTTTTTTAGATTGTCCAGAGCGGCTTTATGTGTTTCAATAAGCACACATGTGCGTTCTTCAGAAGATGGAACGTCAGTGCTGTGTGTAGTGAAAGATACCGGTAACCACTGAGGATGGAAACCAAAAGTACAATAAAATGGACTCATAGACAAGGAGGAATCGTAGGAATTGTTATAAAAAATTCGGCAATGGGTAATGGCCAGTTGTCACAGGGAATTAGCGGAAACAGGCCAGTATTAATTTGTAAAACAGGGCGGTCTCGCAAGAAAGGCAGTGATGAAATCCATATGGGGTAAGCAGTAGTTGTATATTAGGCACAGTCCGCCATGTTTTCGAGAGACTCTGCCGTGCCGTGTGACACACGTCTGACTAGCAGGAGAGAGATAGAGATGTCACTCATGTGGGGAGAATGATAGGTGCGAAATGGGTACTATGAACAGCTTGCTAGTGTGAGAGAGACTCTAGCCCACATTGGGATAAGCAATATGACACACGTTAGACCAGAAGGAGAAAGACAGTTATGTCATTCATGTGAGCAGAAAGATGAAATGGGTACTATGAACAGCTCAGCAGCACGAGAGAGACCCCAAAGTACACTGGGTATAGCAACACAGTCCGGTCTTCGGCACGAAAGCCCACAGAGAGCCGAGAGAGCAAAACAAAATAGCACCCATTTAGTGAGCAAGAACTGGGTGCATATTGAATTTTTATGTAACATAGCCCTGACAGGTTGGTACTCCGCCTCTTTCTAGAATGCAGGAGTGAAAGAAGTCTCCCCCCTGAGAGGTTTCACGAGAGAACAAAGATAGGAGCGGCGATTGTGGAGTCCCTACACGGGATACCTGGCCCCAGAACATCAAACACATAGGTAAGTGAGTACCTATAACCTGTTGGTAAGTGGAGACAAAGAGCAGGAATATAGATGCCGATGTGAATGGATGCTCTCGCTTCTTGAAGACATCTGTTCGACCGTGAAGGGTGACAGTAAATAAGAGAACAGAAGACAGGGCACAGCAGAGACCTGTATATGCGTGGGGCTGAGCGGAATACCAGTAATGTGTTAGTAGTCAGAGAGACAATAGCACAGATCTACATGCAGACTGATTTCTCCTTTTCTGTGTGTACAGAGGGAGATAGAGAAATTTGAGCATTTCCGTTTCTGTTTCTTGTATCTCGGTGTCATTAGGTGGTTTCATTTTCAAGTGAGGCAGTCACCTGAGCATGATCAAGTGCAAGATCCAACGTCTAGAACTCAATAGTTGAGGTATGCACATTGATTTCCATTTATGTGACATGTAAACTGTGAAGTGATTTATTCTAGTGATAAATAATGAAGATTGTCCACGCTTAAAACGCAGGCCAGTCTTGATTCTATTAAAGACAAAGGAGGCGAGCATTATGCTTTCTTCTTTTTAATGAAAGCCCACAGCAATTTAAATTAAAACACTTTTTATTCTTTCGATAATACGTTTTGTTTTTCCCCTGAGTGTTGTGGGGTTCGAAAAAACAAAATAGAGGTAGTAAAGTTTTAAACATTGAAGAAAAAGTCCAAAAACTACAACTCCCCATGCTCCTCTGGGCCAATGTAGTCCTGTCTGTCTCCTTCTCCTCCAATCAAATACCCAGAAACCTCTGGATATTTAGGCGCGGTATAAATATGCAACTAAGACAACAACAAACACATTCTGTAACTGCGCCTTGATGCCCCAGGGCTGTGTGAGCGCTTTAAAAATGCAAATAAATAAAAAAAAGGCTCTGTCCCTGTGTATAACTGTGACCCTTCTGTAGTCCTCTTCCTCTTTCTTTGACAGTCAACCAATATAAGTGAACAAATTCAACAGTCAACATTAACCAACTAGTGTTACTTCTTAATATATTAACTTGGTGTAACAGCGTTCCTGCGAAGGCTTTAAGCTCTCCTTTTTTGAACGAACAATTCTCAATACTCTGCACGTATAATCAGGTTGTTTTCTGGTCTTCTCCTAAGGGGAAGAGAGAAATAAATGATGAGAGTGGTTCTATCATTAAAGTGTTGTTATCTACTTATACAATACTTGCTTCATTTCATACTTTGATAGATGTATACCACATGTTCGTTATTTGTTTGTACATTTCAATACATAGACATCACATGTTAATGACCCAATAGGGCGGGATATAATGCTCGCCTCCTTTGTCTTTAATAGAATCGAGACTGGCCTGCGCTTTAAGCGTGGACAATCTTCATTCTATGGCGAGACAGGAGGCGAGCATTATGCTTGTTCAAAGCTAATAATCACTCTATTCGCTATCTGCGAAACAGGCTTAAAGTAAAAGGTCTTAAATGTACTCTTGTTAGACCAGTCAGCAGATTTAATGATATCTTGCAATGAGACGCCTGCCGCGAAAGCTCTAGAGGCCATAGCTCCTCGTGCAGAGTGCACGCCAAACTGAGATAAATCAATTCCTGCCCAATGCATTACTTTCCTAACCCATCTAGCGATGGTGGCTGATGCAACTGCATGGAAAGGTTCCCTACGCGCAATTAACAGCTGAGTAACTCCTCTGGGTCTCAATGCAGCTGTGGCTGCTTCATAATCCTTAATGCATTGGGCTACGCATAATTTAGTATTCTCTGGAAAGTACAGATATGAAATAACAGTAGAGTCTGATTTCGTCCTGTTTGCTACATTAAAGGCTACTCCCTCTGGGTAGAATATCTTTCTATCAACTTCTAGCGCTTTTACATCTGATACTCTTCTGCAAGCTATGAGACATAGAAGCATTGCTAACTTCCCTGACAATTGGGATCGCTCTCTGTTTTCTGGCCAGGCTAGGAATAGTTGAAATACTACTTGTACGTCCCAGAGCACTGAATATTTGGGCTTGGGTGGCTTACGTAAATTCACGCCTTTCAAGAGCCGGAGGACGGCTGGGTGTTCGCCTATGGGGCGTCCTTCTACTCTGTCGTGCCCTGCTGATATCGCTGACCTGTAAACTCCTATCGTTCTGTACGCACAACCCTCTTGGAACCTTTGGGCTAAGAAATTTAGCAAGTGTACTAGAGGGGCTGAAACGGGATCAACACTGAGGTCTGTGCAGAATGAGGACCAAGCATTCCAAGCTGCACCATAGCTCCTAATTGTGGAAGGCACCTATGAGTGTCTGATGCAGTCTGCAGCGATTCCTGAAATTCACGGCAATTGCCAGCGTTTCCTGAAAACCTGCAAGCTAACAGGCGTAATGTCCTCTCTGCTATGAGTGGATGAACTTGACCGTTCGGATCTTGAAGAATGTCTGCCCTGAGAATGAGCATCCTCGGGAAATCTGTAGAAAGTTCCATCACTACTGGAAATCACGGCTGAGATTTCCACATCGGAACTATGAGCACTAGTTCTGCCTGCTCCCTTCTCACTTTCGCTAAGACTCTCGTCAGCATGATGAACGGAGAGAAGGCGTAAAGGAGTGCTCCCTCCCACTGTTGCAGGAATGCGTCTGTCCCTGCTGCTTCCAGGTCTATCCTCCAACTGTAGAACTTTGGAACCTGAGCATTCAGCCTGGTAGCGAATAGGTCTATCTCTAAGCATCCCCAAAGGTGGTAGATCTGGGCAAAGATGTTCGGATGCAGCCTCCAATCGCTTGAGTCTACCAGATATCGTGAATTCCAATACGCTATTGTGTTCTGCACTCCAGGCAAATACTCTGCAGAAACTGATATGTGTTGCTGCAGGCAATGATGCCAAAAATCTTTTGCTAAATCTGCCAACATCTTGGAGGATGTGTGGCCCAGTTTGCAAAGGACCCCGCTAGGAGTTCCAGACAATTTGTATGGAGATGTAGCTCTTCTTGAGACCATTTCCCCCTTGTTTGTATATTTCCGCACCATGCTCCCCAGCCCGCTTGCTGGCGTCTGATTCTATCACTAGGTCTGGGGTATCGCCGAAAATCGCTCTGCCGTTCCAGGCTTCCATATTTTCTAACCACCATCTGAGTTCTGCTATCGCTTCCTGATCTAGGGTAATGAACTGATGGTAACCCATACCCCCTCTGAGGTGTCTGATCTTCAATCTCTGAAGGGCTCTGTAATGTAGAGGCCCCGGAAATATCGCTTGGATCGAAGCTACGAGGAGGCCTATAATACGCGCTAGATTGCGCAGCGAAATCACTTTCTTCGCTTTTACTACTCTGAGCTCTTTCCTTATAGCTCGTATTTTCAGAGTCGGAAGTTCCAGTGATGCCTTCTTGGTATCTATCACGAAACCTAGAAACTGTACTCTTTGTGCGGGCACTAGGTCTGATTTCTCTGTGTTTACAATAAAACCAAGGGACGATACTAGATTTGTTACCCAGGCTGCTTGGTCCATTAGTAAGGTTGCGCTCTGACCCAGAATCAGTATATCGTTTAGGTAAATAATGATTCTTATGCCTCGCTCGCGAATGGCTGCTGCCAACGGTCTCATAAGCTTGGTAAAGGCCCATGGTGCTGAAGCTAGGCCGAAAGGGAGGCATGTGAATCTCCACAGTTCTGCGCCCCACCTGAAGCGGAGGTACTTTCGGTGTTCTACTGCTATGGGGATGGTCAGGTAGGCATTCTTGAGGTCTAGACGGATTAGCCAGTCTCCTGTCCTGAGAATGTCTCGAAGCAGATGGATGCCTTCCATCTTGAAATGTCTGTAGACGACCCATTCGTTGAGACCCTTCAGGTTTATTACTGGCCTGACCTTCTCTCCCCTGCGCACTAGAAACATGTTGCTGACAAACCCGGGGTTCTCTTGGACTTCGAGCTCTACTGCGCCCTTGTCTGCTAGGTTGTGCAACTCTCTGATCAATTGCGCCTGATCGCTTTGCACCATAGTTATTGGAACTGGCTCTCGCGCTTGCGTAGGGGTCCCCAGAAATTCTAGCCGCATGCCTGACACTGCCTGGAGCACCCAGGCATCACTTGATAAGTCGCGCCATGCTTGCAAAAACATCTTTGTCCTGCCCCCTATTTTGTGGGCGCTCCCCAAGGTACTCACCGCCCGTGGCGCTCTGTTGCCTGTAGGCTCCTCTACCTCTCCTGTTCCTGGGATAGCGGCTTCTCGCGGAGAAAAAGTTATCTTGTTGTAGGTTTTCCCAGTATTGGGCCCTGTGGCCCTGGGGTCTCCTGTGCGTTCGAAATCGACCGGACGCTCGACCCCTCTTTCGTCCGGTCCCTGCAAAAACACGACTAGGGAAAATCCCCCTAATAGAACTGTATGCCTTTTCCAGAGTGGAGTATGTTCCGACAAACTGGTTCATCTCTTTTGCAAACGCTTCTCCGAAGAGCATTCCTTTGGTGCCCTCTCCGGCTTCGTACTATGGTAGATCGCTTAGTTTGCTATATATCTTTAAGAGCACACCTCTCCTTCTCTCGGAAGAGAGCGCGCAATTTGTGTTTCCTAGAAGACAAATAGCGCGCGGGCCAGTTTGTCAGGGCTTGGAGGTCTACTGGGGTACCGGTGTCTATGGCTCTTTCCGCCAAGTCCATGATCTTAGCAAGAGGGCCGGAGAGGTCCAAGAGCTTGTCTTGACATCCTCTCCATGCTCTGTCCACCCCTTTTCTTACGTCTTTAGATGATTTTGTGACGAAAGTGACCATTTTTGGGTCGAGGTCAGGGGTATCTGTGACCTTCCCAGGGAGCTCTGGCCTGGTGCATTCTGCTCTCATCTTAGATCTCACCTCTCTGTCCAGAGGCTTTCTGATGTGAAGCGCAATGTATTGTGCTACTCTGGGGGAGGGCACCCAGTCAGTGGACCCCGGGTGTCTTATGGCTTCCGGATCAAACATATCCGTAAGGTTGTCGTCATCTGGGGGATGCATTGATTCTTCGGGTTGAAGAGACTCCTCCTCTTGGCCACTCTCCTCATCTGGCGTGTACCCTGCATCTTCCCCATCCCCTGTATTGTACACCCCTGGGGCAGGGGGTCGAGAGCCTGGCACCGCCGCCCTACTCAAAAAGGCTTCTTTCAGTCTCGCTACTGGGTCGGCTGGCTCTTGGGGTCTCAAGTCTACCCCTTCAGGATGGCCAGGGGGGCGTCAAAGAGTGCTTACTCTTCCGAGCCTTCTTACTGCCCTGGTAGTCAACCCCTGAATCAGGGTGTCTGGTGGAGGTTCCCTCGCCTGGGCTAAGTGCCCTTTTCTTCCTGGGCTCTTCCTGCTTTGCTTTCTGCTGGTTAAGCATAGCTTCAAGATTGTCCAGCCTCTGGGACAGAGGCAGCATTCCTACTGCAACAGCCTGTGATAATGAGTCTCCTAGGACTCTTTTAAAACTAAGTGAGAGGTCCTGGTCCTCCCCTACAGGCTCTTCCTGCCACTCATCTGAGCTCCACTCTGGTGTAGTGGACCTAGAACCTCTGGCCTCTTTGAAGTGTGCGATTTCTGTTGCTGGAACCTCAACCTCAGTATTAGCCCTTGATGTGGTGTAGTATGACAGCAGGCTTGTCAGACAGAATTATGAAAATTCAAATACCTTTTTTGTAATTTTTTTTATATGCTTTAAATCAATGATTTGTCTCCCCGTTGCTCGTTCCTCGTACTATGAGGAAAAACTGTTCAAAAACGGCGCGGTGGCTTCTGGGGCGCTTCACTTCCTATGCTCCCGCCCACTGGGTCCTAAAGCCCGCGAACGGAGCCACGTAAAATATGCTAAGCTCGCGCTCGCTGGGTCCTAAAGCCTGCGAGCAGAGCAAACGTACAATGGGTGAAAAGGAGGCGGAGCTGGCTGCCTCACACGAGTGCGTTCCTTCGCAGCTCCGCTCCTTGTTACTCACCTGACACGCGAGCGAGTCGCGCGTTACAAAGCATAGTAGTTAATAAAACAACAAAGGAAAACCGTTAGCGTTTCCTACGCGACAGCATTACCTGAATTCTAGTCCTAGATTATAAAGATGACTACAGAAGGGTCACAGTTATACACAGGGACTGAGCCTGATTGGAGGAGAAGGGGACAGACAGGGCTACATTGGCCCAGAGGAGCATGGGGAACTGTAGTTTTTGGACTTTTTCTTCTATGTTTAAAACTTTACTACCTCTATTTTGTTTTTTTCGAACCCCAGAACACTCAGGGGAAAAACAAAACGTGTTATCAATGTTTATAGAAAGAAAAAAAGTGTTTTAATTTAAATTGCTGTGGGCTTTCAGTAAAAAAGAAGAAAGCATAATGCTCGCCTCCTGTCTTGCCATAGAAATAATTGTAGACGGAACTTCGTTTTTAATGCTAGCTATTTGGTTCGCTTTTTAGATAATCATGAGTACAAAAGGTTTTAAGCAGTGGGGTACAATACAGCACCCACGTATGTCCTGAAGAAGGCTGGGCCACAGTGAAAGGCTCAACAATTCTGGCTGAAACACGTGTCAATGACTTTTTTGCTGTTAAACAATTGACACACTGTAAAAAAGCAACGGGGTGTAATATAAGATAGGAATTAAAGTGTTAGTGGAAAGCCCTCACTAAATGTAAAGGGTTTGTTTATAGTTGATTGGGAATGAGTTGTATGGAGAGTGATTGGAAACGATAATGCATGATTATTAGTGTGGTGAACCCGTGTTGGGCTCTTTAAGACGAGGTGGCACTCTTATGAGAAGGATGGGGATGCAGATATTACTGAAACACCAATAATAAGGTTGACTCAAGAAGTTGGCAAAGGGTACGCTGTTTTATTAACAATTATCTGAAACAGGGAGTACAAAGAACGTCTACAGATGTATCATGGCAAGTTCTCAATGGTTTACATAATAAACCTTTTATAATGACAATTCGTCATCACTGACATCACACTACGTGGAAAACTGTAAAAACGTATGTGGAGCTGTGATTTGGTAACAGGTATACTTTCTATGGGGGTTAAGGTTGTGACTGGATCTCTACTGTCAGGTGGGCAACTAAGCCCTCCTCTAGTGCATGTCATCTCCATCGTCATAAAATACACAACGATTTATTGGATCTTAAGCTATAGGGTCCTTTGATACATGGCCCTCGATAATTTGTTGGCACGCTTGTACCCTTCCAGAATATTCTATTAGCTAGCAGCGCACAAGCTGGCAACCTATGTGCTGTGGGTTGGTCTTGACCATATCTCCCACCCAATTAGCCCAACATATATCATCACTCTTGCTTCCTACCATTCAATTAGCCTTTGAACATGGCCTTGTAGGCCGCACAACTCCTAGGGAGTAATAGGGAGTGCGTGCATGCTCTTATCTTCTGGTCTCTGCGCAGTCGGCTCAAGTCTATTCTCATCCAGGTCACATGACTGAAGACCAAGTTTGAGATTCATTTGCATGTTTTAAATGGTATTAAAACGAATAAAACTTGGCACTCATGTCCCTCAGCTGCATCTTGGCAGGAGTTTGGCTCGTCTCTTTCATTCATTGTATCCTTTGAGTAGACAACCAGTTTTCGGCTGCCCTTGCCTCTTGACACTGGGCCAGACAAACCTTCTTGATTCTACCTCGCCTCGTCAGCCCCTTTTATTAACTGCACCACACTTTCAGCCATCCTGGTCATAGGATCCCAGTTGGTTAAAACACAACTTAGAACATCCAGATTTTCTTATGCATATGTATACCTTCGGCGGCACCGCCTGCAGTCTATTCACTACGTGTAGCCAGCCTTTATGATTACTTAATCTACTTGCGTTACAGCATCTGTACAATTATAAAATGGTTTGCATTTTCTTCCGTGCTTTTTGCATGTGTAATCTTTATTTTGCACGTAACAAGTTACTCAATTCTTTATCTCGTTACTGGATTCTATATGTTTCCTCTACGTTCTTCTATCATCTCTTCTCGTCATGCCACTGTACGTCTTGTGACATCACCAGTCTGCTCTTTCATTCATCTTCTCTTGTTCTTCAGGGATCTTTTCCAAGAGACTGTCAGCTCTTCGTGGATACATAAATAATGGCTTTCTCAATGTATACTTTACTTCAAAGGCTGCTCGTGCTATTTATTGGCATCATTACAGGTGTCTCCCTTTGTCACTATCTATGGTTCCAAACATATAGGCAGGTTAGGGGCGGGACGTCCAGTAGAGGCTTTTGGCTCCTTCTCTACACTCCCCCCTCTGGTTGATTCATCAACCACTCTCTCATCCTTCTCAGTATCGAGACATCCTCTCTTGAAGAAATGCTTCTTTGGGGTCCATATCTTCATCACTCCTTTCAAAGATTCTGCTGATTTCACATGGCCATCCACACTCCAGGTCATGTGTCTGCATTGTCCACTTGGGCTGCAGTAGATCCACCTTCCCACATACTTCTTGTGGTCCTTTGGATCCAGGAACTTCGTTCCCTCAGATGCATGGATGCTGGCCTTTATGTAGTCGCTGATTTCTTCATACGTCAGCTCCTTTGGTTCAAATCCAGATTTGACATCAATCATAATCTACATCCCTACTGCTTTCTTTGTTGTCTTCTTGCACTGTGCAATTATCATTCTGATCACACAGAATCCAAGCATTGTCATCACTAGAAGTGCTCCAAGGAACTTGAATATGTTCGCCATCCACTGTGGTACCCATGAGAAGATTGATGCAAACCAGCTGTCATCTGCAATGTCTTCTTCTTCATCTTCCAACTTGATGTGTAAATTCGTCAGCATTGATATGGCTTCCGTCAAGGTCCCTTTCATGTCATCATGATAAGGTATGAATGTGCAACATGATTCCCCAATTTTGGCACAAGCACCTCCATCCATTGCTGTGATCATGTCCAGGACATATCTATTCTGGAGTGTCATTAGTCTTATAGCTCTGAGCTCTTCTTTGATTTTGTTGAATCCCTTTATGGTAGTGTTGATCGTCTGTAGGAGCGCCCATCTGGTTATCTGTAGCCATTTAGTATTCGCCATCGTCTGGATCCCCGGCATGAAGATAATTGTAAATATTAAGGATGTCCTGCTGAACAACCTGTGCTCATACGGAATAGACTCAAAAGCATCTATCGATTTTGCTGAGAAGTAATTCTCCCTTTTCATTCGTTTGAGGGTTTCAAGTGATCTCTTCTTTCTCAGATGAGCATCAGCCTTGGGAAACTCTCCTGTGTTCATGTCACTTTTCGGAATCACTAAAGCTGGAACATGGATAATCACCATAGAACATAGTCCATCCCAGTCCTTGGGCAACTTCATATACGCTCTGGATCCACAAGCCAAATAGTGGTCCATTACCACTACTGTCCCATCCTTCGTTCCTGGTACATCGAAAATTCGTCCACACTGTTGATTCTCTCCAACCTTTCTTGTGCCATCATTTCTGAAACACAGTTCTGCACTTGCCAGGGGCACTATCTGCACTGGGCCTCCCCTATCTTCAACCCAGGTTGGCAGCTTGGCAAGCTTTGGCCAAAACGGTTCGCATATTCTCTCCACATTCTCTATAGTTGATTTGCGGGATCCTATTACTGCCAGTGCTGTGCATACAACCACGTCTAATTTCCTCATCATCCTTTCCTTGGCAATTAAGCTTTTTATTTATCTCCCACTTGATCCCTGCTTCCTTCATTCCAGGCTGTTCGTACCTTATCACATGATCTCTGGTGTGAGGTCTTGCTCTTATCTTCGAATCTTGAACATAATCATCTTCTTCTGGCGCTGACCATTCAGTAACCCATACTACAGATGCTGTGCGACCCTGGAATTGACCTCTTGTATGACAGAGTGCAAGATGTGTCACGCAATGAGCCATTTGGACATCTATTTCTATAGCTATACATATCATAGAGTTCCCTAATGCATAGGGTAGGAGAGCACAAACATTACAACTCTCCTCTGAGGTGCTCTTGCCCACTTCTTTCATGTGCTGATGCCACATGTTATTCCCCAAGTGTGCTGTGCTGTCAAGATAATTTTTTTTTTTTAAAATATTTTATTGATTTTATATTTTAGAAAACCAAACAGCACACAACACAATACAACTGTTACAGCATGTCGTCATCGAAGCACCATATTACATTACAGAAACACACAAAAAAAAAAAAAAAAGAAATACGAAAAAACTCCCCCCACCCCCCATCAAGCCAGAGCCGGCTCCCTTGTATCATCAGTCGGGGCACCGTCGGGTGGAGCATTGTCCGTATGCCCATCATCCGAATTCTCAAATTCGTCCAAACCCTGCTGTGGGTTGGTCATGGAGGCCACCAATTGTCTCCAGGCCAGCAAGGGCCCTATCTTCTCCTGGCCCCCTCTAGTGACCGCTTCAAACCATACCACGGATTCCGCCTCCGCCCACCTCACGAGGTCCGCCCACCATAGTTCCACTCTCGGCCTGCTGGCCGCTTTCCAGTTCATGGCAATCCTACGTTTGGCCAGAACATATGCCAGGTCCCTCATCTTGCTCAGGTGCCTAGAGTGTCTGGGCCTGGGGAAGATCCCAAGCATACACGGCCAAGCCGATCCTACGTCCAACACCACTCCCCCACCTGCGAGCTTCATCTTGACCTCCTCCCAAAATTTATACACTTCCGGGCAGGCCCAAAACATGTGTAGCAACCCTGCATCCACCTCCCCACACCTGGGGCATTTTTGAGTGATCGAGCCTCCAAACCTTGCGATCTTCTGGGGAGTCAAGTAGGCCCTGTGATTAATGTACAGCTGGAGTTGTTGGAGCCGTGCATTTCGGGACACCTTTTTATGATACCTCAGGACCCTCTCCCACTGACCCTCCGTCATAGGTCCACCCATCTCCTCCTCCCATTCATGCCTCAGTTGGAGCAACTCTATCCCAGCCTTCGCTCTAAGGAGTTCGTATATCCGTGATATTTCATGCCCGCCCTCTGAGACATCATACATAGTTTCAAGGGAGGCATCAGGGTCATCTGCCAGCGCCGTCTCCGGCCATCTCTCTCTCACTTGTTTCACAAGCCTGGCATAGGTGATGTATTGGCCTCTATGCACCCCTGTCTCATCCTGCAACTTTTGGAAGTCCAACGCCTCCCCCTCCTGCCATATGTCCCCGAGCGTGGCCAGGCCTACCGGCTCCCAATGTCTACGGACAGACTGAAACAGTTGGGAGTCGTTTCCGCACAGTGCCACCAACGGGGCCTGCCGAGAGAGCGGTTCCGACTCCCCCATCAATTTCCACGTTCTGTGCCAGACCTCCCATCCCAACCTCAATAGCCGCCCTCTTCCCGTCAGTTTGTTCCTTTGTAGCCACACCACCTCTCTTAGGAAGTATGGGGCCGCGTCCTCCCGCAGCAACCTAGATTCCGCCGAATCTTCATCAGACAACCACCTGGCCACATACAACAGCTGCCCCGCAAGATAATATAGTTCGAAGTTGGGCAGGCCTATACCCCCCTTCTCGCACGGGTTCTGGAGCTTCCACAGGGCCACCCTATTCCTGGAGTTACCCCACACAAAGCCCCTACACATACTATGAAGTCGCACAAATAGGCTCTTAGGGATCAAATACGGGACGTTCACAAAGAAATGCAGGAGTCTGGGAAGGACCACCATTTTAAGCAAGGCCGCCCTCCCCATCATGGACAGGGGCAATCTAGACCAGAATGCCATGCTGTTCCTGACCCCCTCTATGGCTCTCTCTGTGTTATGCTTGTGTACCGCCTCAGTCTGGTGGTAGATATTTCCCCCCAAGTACCTAAACGTGTCGGTCCGCCATGGTATTGGCAACACAGGCAGCCTCTCCAGCGGGACATCCCTGTACCTGCCCAGAGGGAACAGGCTAGACTTCCTGGGGTTCACTGATATGCCTGAGAGCACAGCGTAATGATCCAGTACCTCCAGTACATACTGCAGGTTCTCCTCCGGGTAGCGCAAGTAAAGCAGCATGTCGTCCGCATACAGAGATATTAAGTGACTGCCGCTGGCGGTGCTAATGCCCACCTCTCCGTATTGTTGCCGCAGGCATATCGCCAGCGGCTCCAGCGCGAGTATATATAACATGGGTGACCAAGGGCATCCCTGCCTGGTCCCCCTGCTGAGTTGCCAGGCATCCGAGACTGTGGCTCCTGTCTTGACCCTCGCCACCGGGCTGCTATATAACAACTGGACCCATCTGATATACCCAGGGCCCACGCCGTATCCCTGCAGGGCCGCTTTTAGCCAAGGCCATCTCACTGAATCGAAGGCCTTGACCGCATCCAGCGACACTACCGCCATCTCGCCCATGTCGTCCTTAGTATGGTCGATAACATGGTGCAGTCTCCTATGGTTATCAGTGATATTCCTGCCTGGGACATATCCCGTTTGGTCCGGGTGGATCAGCTTGCCGATCACCTTCTTCAACCTGTTGGCCAGCACCGCCGTGAGTATTTTGCTGTCCTGGTTAAGCATGGACAGAGGTCTATAAGATCCACACTCAACAGCCGGCTTGCCTGGTTTCAGTAATGGGACAATCATGGCCTCACGGAGGGACAACGGAAGTTCTCCCTGTTCGTATGCCTCGTTAAACATGGCCAGCAGTGGCTGGAGCAGCTCCTGCACGTACACCTTGTAAAACTCACTAGGCAATCCATCCGATCCAGGTGCCTTACACGTGGGGAGGCCCCGGATCACCACCTCCAGCTCGTCTGAAGTGACAGGGGCGTCCAAATCCTCCCGCTCCAGGTCGTCTAGGGTGGGCAGACCAATGTCTTCGAGTGTGTTCAGGATGTCCTGACTCCTGTCTTCCCCAGTGTCCTCATACAAACGTTTGTAGAACCTGAGGAATTCCTCGTTCACCCCGTCCTGAGTGTCGCGAAGACAACCGTCCTCACCACAGATCTCATGAATAACCACCCGGGGGGACTCGCTCTTGTACAGCCAAGCCAACAGTCTGCCTGGCTTGTCGCCCCCCGCGTGCAGCCTCTCGGTGTATTTCCTGTGGTTCAATCTGCATAGTCGATCCCAAAGAGCACTGCACGCCACCTGAAGGTCCCTCGCCTTAGTCATGTCCTCCTGAGTGGCGTTCTCGAGACGAGCTAGGCTCTCCAGTTCCCTTTCGGTGTCCTGAAGCTCCCTCTTGATACCCCCTTGAAGTCCTTTGGAGTTAGAGATGGCCACTCCACGCACCACTACCTTAAAGGCCTCCCACAGAGTTCCCACAGAGCGCACGCTACCCGTGTTTATCTCAAAGTATTCCCCGATGGCAACCCTCAAGTCCTCCCGGAACCCCTCATCCTGCAGTGCCTCCGACCGAAGCCTCAATGTGGGGACCCGAGGCCTAGGGGGTTGTGTCGCCACTCTACCACCAAGGGCGAATGGTCCGACAATACTCGGGCCTTGTATTCTGCCCCCACTATTTCTCCCGCTACCTCGGCAGTCCCAAACACATAATCCAATCTCGTGTATGAGTCATATGGCGCCGCATAGTGCGAATACTGCCTATCTGTGGGGTGGAGTTTCCTCCACACATCTACCAGTCCCAGGTCTCCCAGCAATGTCCCGAGCGCCTTGGCCGCCGGCGACATTTTCCCTTTTGTGTCAGCGGATCGGTCAATTCTGGGATCCAAGACGCAGTTGAAGTCCCCACCCCACACCATCGCACCCCCTACCAGGGGGCCTAGTTTGCTATAGAGGGATCTAAAGTAGGCTGCAGTATCATGATTGGGGGCATACAGGTTGAGGATGTGCACTTCCCTGTTTTCCAGGAGTCCTGTTATCGCCACCATTCTGCCCTCCGGGTCCACTATCGAGTCAAGCACCCGGAACGGCACGTGCAGCGCCACCCAGGTGATGACCCCTCTAGCATACGCCGAGTACGTGGCACCCACCACATTGCCCTTCCACTTTCTCTTGACCACCTCCAATTTCTCCCTAGTGAGGTGGGTCTCTTGTAGCAGGGCTATATCTATCCGCATCCTTTTCAGGTATAGCATTACCTTGTTCCGCTTGAGGTAGCCATTGAGGCCTCGGACATTCCAGGTAGCTATGCGAAGATTATCCGATGCCATCAGTTCGGTCTGTACTCAACCCCGCCCTCCCCACAATGCTCCCTTTGTCTAACTCTCCGCCGGCTCTCCCTTCCTTGATCCCCATCCCCCCCTCCCTGTTTCCCAACTACACACCACAGCAAACAACCCATCCCACCCCAACAAAAGCCCAGCTCCATCCCTGGATCTCAGGCCCACCCGCGTCTGGTCTTATCCCGTATTCGAGGAGTAGGACCCCGCAGGGCGTCGCCGATCTAACAGCGACCTAACTAACTAGATATGTTACTACTGGGGACAAAGGAAGCCTCTCGGAGCTCCCAGCCATGTAACCAAAGGTAGGCACGCCCAATGGGCCAGCCAGTCAGCACCACATCACACGCGCCATGTGCCGTATAAATGACTATATTCGAGTCCCAATGTCTCGGCCCCATTGCCCTAGGCGACACAGCCGTAAACTACTTATCTTCCGTAGTCTCTGCCTGGATGCCCGGTTCCTGAGGACTGCCCAGCGTGTCCAGCCAGTCCATTGCTTCAGTCGGTGTTTCAAAGAACAGGGATCTGTTTCTGTAAAAAACTTTCAATTTGGCCGGGTAGAGTAGCATATAGCGATGGCCAGCTTCTCGCAGTCTCCTTTTCACCGCCCCGAAGTGCATCCGACTCCGCTGTACTTGTAGCGTGTAGTCAGGGTAGGCCGTGATCTTGGCCGATCCTCTGTCGATCGTTCCCCCTTTTCGAAAGAATTCAAGAATCTTTTCGCGATCTCGGTAGTTCAGAATTTTTGCGATCACCGGCCGCGGGGGGGCCCCAGGAGGCGGCCTCCTGGTCAGGGCCCTATGCGCCCTCTCGACTGCAAACCCCTGGGTCAGCACCCTGCCAGTAATCTCCTGCAAGAGCATGGATTCCACAAATTCCGTGGGGTCTGATCCTTCTGTTCCTTCAGGTAGGCCCACAATACGAATATTGTTGCGCCTGGCATGTCCCTCCGCCTGCTCCGCTCTGTCCTCCAGGTTGCCCACCCGTTGCACAAGGGCGTGGAGCTCCCCCTTATGAGCAGCACAGTCTGCTGTGTTCGTGGCCGTCTCCTTCTCAATGGTCCCCGTGCGCTCCGAAATTGCCCTCACATCCTGTTTTAGCAGATTTACCTCCTCCTGGACGGCACCGATCTTGAGGTCTAGGCCTTCCTGCAGCTCTTTCATGGCAAGGCCCAGCTTGGTCTCCAATGACACTTTTAAGTCCGCAATCGCCGCCAGCACCTCCTGTATCGTGCCCGGCGACTCTGCGACCGCCACGGGGGTCTCTTTGTTCTTGCCTCCTTCCGCCCCTGAGGGGGATTTGGCGTAGGCCTCCATCGTGGGCTGTTTGGCCTTGGGTCTCACACCTCTCGTGGTCATACTGTTGTATGAGTCGGGCGGGGGCCCGTCCCGCCAGGCGCCGAAGGGAGATCACGCCACTCAGTGCGGGCGCAGAGCCTGGCCCACCACACCATGGGGCACCCAACACGCCCAAAACACCCCAGCTCCCGGGCCCACAGTCTCGTCGTCACAGCTACATCCGTTCGGCCCTCCAGCTCGCCGAACCACCGTGCGTCTTAGGCGGTGCTCATCGTGTACTAGTCCCCACACAAAGGGACCCGTAGGTCCTGCGCTAGTGATCGCGACGATGACTTCACGGTCCTCGGTGTTCACAAAGTGTCACCGCCATTTTTGTCTCGTCCGCCTACTCAGGGCTCATCCCAGTCAATCGCATTTATTTCGGTTTCCGGGTCTCCCAAACATCACAAACTTTCAGCAAGTGTGGTGGTGGCATTCCCACACCTGGACATCGATTTCCAGCGTTGGCTGGCCCCCGTGGACGCACCTTTCCATCAGGATCAAGACAGGATCAACGGAGCTCCTCCAGAGTGCGACCCTTTACATGGCCGTCCAAGCCACGCCCCGTGCTGTCAAGATAATTATTCAACTCATAATAATCCTATCTTACTTCTCTCTTTGTCCTCTTTCTTGCATAATGAGTATGTACCCAATGATCATGGAGCAAATCAAAAACTGACCTTCCTTCAGGGGGAATCATAGGGACACTTGTTAGAGGGATAGGTGACTTCACATGTGTCACTGGTGTAGGGATAATCACATATGGGGCCTCATTCCGAGGTGGGCGCAAAGGGATTAAGGAGACCGGTGCCGGTAATCCCTTTGCGCCCTATTCCGAGGTCCCTTTGCGGGTCCCGTCCTTAACGCCTGACCAGGCGTTATGGACGGGACCCGCAAAGGGACTTCAGAGCTAATAACGGTACCGTAATTTACGGTACCGTTATTAGCACCTTCCCCATTCCCATTGAGCCCTCTGGGGGCTCAAATGGGAATGGGGATTGACATTTTCAATGGGGATTTACCGGTCCCGCAAAGGTCGGAATAGACCGGTAAATCCCCATCGAACCAGGGCGGACTCGGTACCGTTATTGGAGGCAGTCATGGCGCTAATAGCGCCATGACTGCCTCCAATCTCGGAATGAGGCCCATGGTCTTGGCCTTCGTGTAACAGGTATGTCTGTAACAGTCACTTGTGCAGGAAGGATTGATGAAACTGCTGTCCTCTTTGAATCCACAACATAAACAGTGTGTATCGTGAGAAACAGAAAAACATTGATGAACGTGGTGCATGCATGTATTATACACCAATACAACAGTCCCCATCAGCGAAGATTCCTCATACGTCGTTCGTTGTCCACTATGGTATCACTATTAGGACTCCACATTATGCCTGTGAACTACTTTTTAAGGAAGAAAAAAAGCTTTAATCAGGCATGTTAGATTTGCTCAATTATTGCCGACAGCAATGAAGATTGTCCAGGCTTACAGCTCAGGCAGTCTTGATTCTATTAAAGGCAAGGAGGCGAACATTATGCTTTACTCTTTTATTACTGCTCCAACAGCAATTTAACATAAACTTCTGTTTCTTTTTTTTTTTTTTTAAACTTGGTAACACTTTTTTGTTTCCTTCCAGCCCTCCTGGAAGTCTACAAACAACATGGGGGTAACACAGTTTTGAAAAAAACTGTAAAAAATTTCTCTGAACTACCAATGCCCACAATCCTTTGAGTCAATGTAGTCCTGCATCACACTCCTTGCCCAATCAGGGCCAGCCCATATCTATAAGAGGATCATAGATGGCTCCCAACTTCTCTTTCTTTGGCAGCTAACCAATGTTCGCACTAACTCCAACATTCAACTTGAACCAACTGAACTAAAACTGCAATCGCACATCCTCCCCGGAACCTAGTATTTGAGATTGTGTAACGGAACCTCACTCTTGATCTCTCTGTGACGTGAATGCGTGGTCGCTCTCAGGTTGGCTTCTGGTTCTCCACTGTAAAGAATCTACATGATCATAAGGGTGGGTCTTTCTTCAACACATCTTCATTAAAAGTTCATGATATTGTCATGACCCACGAGGGTGTGATATAATGCTCGCCTCCTTGTCTTTAATAGAATCAAGACTGCCTGAGCTGTAAGCCTGGACAATCTTCATTCTATGACAAGACGGAGGCGAGCATTATGCTTGTTCAAGGCTATTAATTACTCTATTAGCTATTTGAGAAACAGGCTTGAAATAGAAAGTCTTAAAAGTATGTTCATTAAACCAGTCGGCTCATTTCATGATGTCCTGCAAAGGAACGCCTGCAGCAAATGCGCTGGATGCCATTGCGCCTCTCGCTGAATGCGCTCCAAACTGGGATAAATCTACTCCTGCCCACTGCATTATCTCTCTAACCCATCTCGGTGGCTATCGCTACTGCATGAAAAAGCTTTCTTCGCGCAATTAACTGCTGGGTCACTCCGCTAGGCCTCAGCACTGCTGTAGCCGCCTCATAATCTTTGATACATTGCGCTACACACAACTTCGCATTATCTGGAAAGTAAGGGTAAGAAATAAGAGTCAGATTTTGTTCTATTCGCCACATTGAAGGCTACCCCATCTGGGTAGAAAATCTTCCTGTCTAACTCCAGGGCCTTCACATCCGAAACTCTCCTACACGCTATGAGGCACAAAAGCATGGCTAGTTTTCCTGACAACTGTGATCGCGAGAGATCTTTGTTCTCTGGCCAAGCTGAGAATAACTGAAAAACTCTACGCACATCCCAGAGAACCGAGTATTTGGGCTTGGGTGGCTTCCTCACACCTCTCAGCAGCCATACTACGGCAGGGTGCTCTCCTATCGGGTGTCCCTCTACTTTGTCATGCCCTGCTGATATCGCAGACCTGTACACTACTATTGTCCTGTAGGCACAGCCTTCTTCGAACCTCTGAGCTAAAAAATTCAGCATGTGTACTAAAGGTGCTGAAATGGGATGTACACCGATGCTTGTGCAGTACGACGACCATCGTCCCCAAACGGCACCATAGCTCCTAATGATGGAAGGCGCCCATGAGCTTCCGATGAAATCTGCAGCGAGCTGCGAAATGCCTGGCAGTTCCCAATGTTGCCTGAAACCCAGCACGGTAGCAGGGTAAGTGAGCCCTCCGCTATGAGCGGGTGGAACTGGCCGTCGGGACTCTGAAGAATGTCCTCCCTGTGAGGAATCACTCTCGGGAAATCCGTAAAAAGTTCCATCACTACTGGAAACCACGGCTGGAACTTCCACATCGGTACCACGGACACTAGCTCTGCCTGTTCTCTCCTCACTTTCGCTACTGCTCTCGTCAGCATGATAAATGGAGGGAATGCGTAGTGGAGGACTCCTGTCCACTGATGAAGGAACGCATCTGTCCCTGCTGCCTCCGGGTCTATCCTCCAGCTGTAGAACCTGGGCAGCTGAGTATTGAGTTTGGTTGCAAACAAATCTAGGCCGAATGGCCCCCATAGCCGCTGAAGGCGATTGAAGATGCTCGGGAGCAGCCTCCAGTCGCTGGAGTCTAACAGACATTGTGAATTCCAGTCCACTACTGTATTCTGAGCCCCTGGTAAATATTCTGCTGCTAATGATATCTGCTGGATTAAGCAATGATGCCAAAAATCCTTTGCTAATTCTGCCAGCATCTTGTAAGATGTTCTCCCCAGCTTGTTTATATATTAGACTGCTGAAATGTTGTCCATCTTGAGAAGGACACAGCAGTTCGCTCGGTCTCTGGTAAATGCTCTCACTGCGAAGGAGGCTGCTAAGAGCTCCGAACAGTTTATGTGCAGTCAGAGTTCCTCCTGCGACCACTTCCCTCCTGTTTCCAGATCTCCGCACTGAGCCCCCCAGCCTGCCCTGCTGGCGTCAGACTCTATTACTAAATCTGGGGTATCTCCGAAGATTGCTCTGCCGTTCCAGGCCTCCATGTTCTGTAACCACCAATGAAGTTTTGTCACGGCTTCCTGGTCTAGGGAAACCAACTGGTGATAGCCTAGCCCTCCCCTGAGGTGTCTGATCTTTAGCCTCTGCAGGGCTCTGTAGTGCAAGGGGCCTGGAAAGATCGCCTGAATCGAGGCCGCTAAGAGACCCACTATTCAAGCCAGATTGCGAAGCGAAATAACCTTCTTCGCCAACACTGCTCTCAGTTCTTTCCGTATCGCTCGCACCTTCTGAGCTGGTAACTCCAGCGATGCCTTCTTCGTGTCTATCACGAAGCCTAGGAATTCTATCCGCTGGGCGGGATGGAGGTCTGTCTTCTCTGAATTGATGAAGCTGAGGGAGGTTACTAGGTTGCATACCCACGCTGCTTGGTCCCGCAGCACTGCTGCGCTCTGACCTAGAATCAGTATATCATCTAGGTATATTATTATTCTTATCCCTCTCTGCCGAATGGCTGCCGCTACGGGTCGCATGAGCTTGGTAAAGGACCACGGGCCGGATGCTAGACCAAAAGGGAGGCATGTGAATCTCCACACCTCCGTGTCCCACCGGAATCGAAGATACTTCCGATGTTGTTCTGCAATAGGGATTGTAAGGTAGGCGTCCTTGAAATCTAGACGGACGAGCCAATCTCCTGTCCTGAGAAGACCCACGAAAAAGGTGAATCCCTTCCATTTTAAAGGGCCTGTATACTATCCATTCGTTCAGACACTTCACATTTTTAACGGGTCTGACCTTCTCCACTCTGTGCACCAGAAATATGTTGCTGATGAAGCCTGGACTGTCCTGTAACTCTCCTGTACTTCTCGTTCTATCACTCCCTTGCCTGCTAGTTCGTACAATTTGCTGAAGAGCTGCGCTCTTTCGCTTTGAGACTTGAACAACGGGGTTGGCTCTTGTACTTGTGATGGGGTACCAATGAACTGTAGGCGCATGCCTGACACTGCCTGCAACACCCATGCATCATTGGATGAGTCGCAACATGCATGCAAAAACCAGACTGTTCTGTCCCCTACCTTGTAGGGTGCAGTCATCGTACTCACCGCCTGGGGCGCTCTGCTGCCTGTAGGCTCCTCTCTCTATTCTATTCCTTGGGAAACGGCTTCTTGCTGGGAAGAAGTTGACTTGTTGTCGTTTTTACCAGTACTGGGTTCTCGGCCCCTAGGGTCTTCTGTGAGAGGTGAAGCGACCGGATGCCTGACCCCTCTAGCGTCCGGTCTGGGCAAAAACACATCCGGGGACTATTGTCCTGATGGAGGATTGAGCCTTCTCTAGGGCAGAGTACGTCCCTACGAACTGACTCATCTCTTTCATGAAGGCCTCTCGAAACAGCTTGCCTTTTGTGCCTTCATCAGCTTCGTATGAAGAAAGGTCGCTTAACTTACTGTCTATCTTCAACAGCACTCCGCGCCTTCTCTCTGACGAGAGTGCGCAGTTTGCGCGTGTTGCACCCAGTTGGCTAGCACCTAAGGGTCTACTGGAACGCCTGTATCTATGGCCCTCTCGGCTAAATCCATAATTTTTGCGAGGGGCCCGGAGAGGTCCAAAGCTTATCCTGCCAGCCTCGCCACGCTCTGTCCACCCCTTTTCTTACATCCTTGGAGGATTTCGTTACAAACGTGACCATTTTAGGGTCGAGATCTGGGATGTCCGTTACCTTACCAGGCAACTCGGGCCTGGGGCATTCTGCTCTCATTTTAGATTTGATCTCTCGGTCGAGAGGTTTTCTGATATGATGAGTCATGTATTGAGCAACTCTGGGTGAGGGCACCCAGTCTGTAGACTTGGTTCCGGATCGAACATATTTCCCAGACCTTCCTTGTCTAGGGGTTGTTCTGTCACCTCGGGTTGATGAGGAGATATCTCCTCCTCCCCGCTCTCTTCATCTGGTGTGTATCCGGCATCCTCTTCCTCCCTAACATTGTACACCCCTGGGGTTGGGGGTCGAGGGCCTGGCACCGTTGCCCTTCTCAGAAAGGATTCCTTCAATCTGTTTACTGGGTCAACTGGCTCTTGGGGCATCAAGCCTACCCCTTCTGGTTGGCTCCGTGGCGTCATAGAGTCTCTGCTCTGCCGAGCCTTCTTACTGCCCTTATGATCAACCCCAGGGTTGGGTGTCTTGCTGAGGTACCCTCGACGGGGCTGAGCGCCCTCTTCTTCTTGGACTTTTCTTGTTCAGCCCTTTGCTTATTCAGCATGGCCTCTAACTGGTCCAACCTTTGTGTAAGATGGAGAAGCCCCTCTGAAACAGCGTGAGATAGAGCGTCTCCCAGGACCTTTTTAAAATTTTCGGAGAGATCCTAGTCTACCTGTATGGGCTCCTCTGCCCATTCCTCCGAGCTCCACTGTGGAGAAGTGGACCTTGATCCTCTGGGCTCACTATATTGTGCCGTGTTCTGAATAGGCAGGAACCTCAGATCGTTTTTTTTTATGCCCAGGTGACTTCACTACTATATGTCCACACGACTTCCAAATAATGAACCCCTTTTTTTCTATGGGATCATTGAGATAATTCCACAGCCACCGCGCACCACACTGCACTTTCTCTTGTCTTTCTATACTCGAGAAATGACGGTGGAGCGCGGTGCGCGGTGGCTGCTCGGGCTAGCTTGCCTGCAGCTGGGTTCCCGCTGGGTCCTAAAGACCTGGTGGGAAGAACGCTCGCTGAGCGTATGAATAGCTCGGCTTGAGGAGGCGGGCCGGGTGCCTTGTGCGAGTGCGTTTGCTCGCGCCTCCTGCCCCGGCTCCTACTGACACACAATACCGAACTAGACCGCGAGAGGATGCGGGTTGGCGAACGCGGCATAAGATCCCCACAGACTAACCTCAAAGCCTACGCGAGGTAAACACCGTCCAAATTACTTATGAATTCAATATACAAATATAGGCTACAATGCGTGCGCTATTACACAGAGTAAATGCATATGTTTGTAAACTATGCGAGCGCAAACGCACTTAGGATAACAAGACCAAATACAACATAATTGAGAAAGGTGCTCAGGAGCAGCAACAAAGAAAGAGGAGTTGGGAGTCATCTAGGGTCCTCTTATATATATGGGTTGTCCATGATTGGGCAAGGAGTGTGATGCAGGACTACATGGATTTAAAGGATTGTGGGCATTGGTAGTCCAGAGACATTTTTACTGTTTTTTTCAAAACTGTGTTACCCCCATGTTGTTTAAAAATGAAACAGACGTTTACGTTAAATTGCTGTTGGAGCAGTAATAAAAGAGTAAAGCATAATGCTTGCCTCCGTCTTGTCATAGAATCTCCTTAAGATTGGACCATTTTTTAGGATCTTGCAGAAAAACATATACATTAGTATTTCTCCCCACCAGTTCAGGACACGCTCGAAAAAGAAAAACAGCAAGTAAGAGCCGATGTGTGACAGCACCATGGGGGAGACCAAACAAGAACTCAGTGAGGAACGAATCGGGAAACTGTTCCCTCTTCCAATCATCGTATAGATCAAGATCTGTCATACTTTTTCAGGACTTCAATACTTTTCTAAAGTCCAAATTTAAAAGATTCCTGTGGCCCAAGCAACGAGTTTTCACGCCTGCTACAATATCTATAGGGAGTGTTCACGGGAAGCCACAGTCCGAATGCACACTTTCATTTATTTAATCAGCACTTCCTGCGTCCTTCTTCCTTGTCATCGATTGAGTCTGCACGTGATGAACTACTTTGTGTAGACTTGCTTCTGAATCAACGGGTGGGGGTGGATGGGTCTCACTGGCATATGGCTTAACGTCGCCCAAATGTATACAGGCACGCCTTTCCTGGACTTTCACTGCTGAAGGGGTAATGTTCTCGACAATAAATGGACCAACAAACGGGGCTCCTGACACTTCCTATTGAAGTTTTGAATTAGGATTGGGTCTCCCCCAAAAAGTCTTGGCACAGGTAATAATTCCTGTAATCCGGTTGCTGAATTGTCATTGCTTACATCCTGAGACTGACACCCCTTGTTGCTGTATTGATCTGAAATGACAGAGATACTAGTGGTCATACATGTCAAGTAATCACAAATTTAATTTCCTAACATTTCTGCTGTCTTCTGGGCATCACTTCTATTCCTCGATGGAGGAGTCGGAGGCATTCTCATTAGCCTTCCAGTAACTAGTTCAAGGGGTGTGAGGTGGTGGTCCGACCCAGGCTGATTCCTTAATGCATACAACGCTAGGGGTAGGCCATAAAGCCATCCCTTCTTTAGTGACAATTTCAATTTGGCAATTCTCTCTTTGAGAAGACAGTTGAGCCTCTCACATATCACGTTCGCATGCGGGTGATAGGCAGAAGAAAACATATGCTTTATATTTAGTAACAAGCTAATCTGTTCAAATAATTCCCTTACAAAATGGGGGCCGTTGTTGGACCTCAGCACTTCACATACTCCCCATCTAGGAAATACTTCTCAGACTAAAAACTTTGCTGTGCAAGTGGCATCAGGATGTGTGCATGGACCGGCTTCGATCCATCTTGAAAAGGGGCGCACTACCACTATCGTATACCTATATCCACTACATATCTGCAGCATATCAACATAGTCAATATGTAAATGCTGAAAAGGACCATTCGGTCGAGGAATTACTCCTCTAATTGTTCGCAGTGTGTGCCCAGCAGTAAACTTTTGACATACGATGCAATTACCACGTGTTCTAACAGATTCGGTAGGAACCAGTCCTCCGCAATAGTTGCTGCAAAGCTTTCCCTAGTTACATGTGCGAGGTAGTGCAGCTGTTCAAGCGCTACCTTCAGTAATGCTACTGGCATCACTGGCTTTCCAGTGCTGTCTTGCCGCCATGAGGCTTCCGTGGGGGATAGAGAACATCCCTCCTTTCCCATATTTCCATCGCATCCTGTGGAGCGTTTCCTTGAATTTCCATCAACTGTGTTTTCGATAAGTGGTTAAATCTTTCTTGCATTATCATAGCCATAGTCACCTCCCTCTTTATACTAGGAGTATCAAAACTTGTAATGTCAGAAGAGTCTGTAACTCTTCGTCCAAGGCTTAATTTCCGGGTGAAATAAAATCAGTTCTCTTAGTATGTGCTGCGCATTTAACTATTGGAATGGCTGCTGTGAGCTGTAGTGCCTTAATAAGCCTGTCCAATAATATTGCGTGTTGCACTGGAGTACTGTCCGCTCGGAGGTAGCCCCTCCTTTTCCAACATGCTAGCTCTGCGTGTATGGTCCACGTCACATAGGCGGAGTCACTGTACACCATAACTTCCTATCCTTCGTATTTAACAAGCGTGATAATACTTGCCACTAATTCTGCTGCTTGTGCTGAAAAATGAGATGGCAGCCGTATACTCGCCACTGCTTCAAACTCTCTGTTTTCCCTGTATCTTACTACAGCTGATCCAGTCCGTCTTTCTCCGTTATTTTGATCGATCTTCGATGACCCATCAATAAGGAGAATTTCCCCTTCTGACAATGCGTTTTCTTTTACACGCGGTTTGTCGTCATATGACTCTTCATAGCTAGAGCAGTCATGCACATACTCATCCTCTGCCATTGGCTCAGCTACAGGTGTGGCTACAGCTCCAGATGTGGCAGGGTTCACTATCCTGCATCTATCTTAATCGCAGGATTCGATATGACTACTTCATATGCAGAAGCTATCTGATGTGTCAATGTGCCCTTAGGTTTTTCCAAAATTGCAAACAAGGCATGCTCAACAAATAACGTCATGGAGCATCCCATCACTATAATTGGAGCCTTCTCAATAGCGAACGCGGCTGCAGCCAGTGATTATTCGCACGGAAAGTGTCCTCTCATAACTGGATCTAGAATACCACTGTAATATGCCAAACGTTTATACCCCAAGGTAGTTCTTTGTGTAAGCACTGCTGTCATAACTGTCCCAGTTGTGTGTGAAAACAGGAAAACTCAGAATAATTGAGAATCCCTACAACTGGAGCTGTGCAAATTTGTTTTTTTAACTCATCAAATCCTTCCTCCATCTCCTCAGTTCATTCTATTTTCTCTTTGTTTGCTTGTGCCTTTTTGAGAGCCTGCACAAGTGGTCTTGTGTATGAACTATAATCAAATACCCATGTTCTAATATAATTACACAATCCCAGAAACTGTTGCATCTGCTTTGTCGTGTGTGGTTTTGCCGTTTTCAAAATTGCCTCAGCTCTTTCAGGTGTAACCTTTTTTCCCTCATGCGAGATCAACTGGCCTATGTACAACACCTCTTCATGACAATACTGCATTTTCTCCCAATCAGCTTTATATCCCTTGTGTTCTAAAATGATCATTAACTAGATTGAGTCTTCCCTGCACTCATCTTCTGTCACGCTGCAAACAAAAATATCATCTACGTATTGCAGTACAACACTTTTGCCTGTCAATTCAACATTACCTAGGTCTGCAAGACCCTATTGAAAATCGATGGAGATTCGCAGTACCCCTGAGGTAAACATGTGCTTTTCAGTTTAGTCTGATGGAAGGCAAATGACATCAGATCTCGGGAGCCGTTACGCAACGGGATTGAGAAAAATGCATTCTTCAATTCAATCACTGTGAAATACTGTGCCTCGACAGGAATATTACATAATATCGTTGCAGGATTTGGAGCTAGAGGAAACTCTGCCTCTACAATTGTCACGCCGCTTCCTAGACCACGGACACACCTCCCCGCTCGCCCCTCCTTGCCTACCCATTCCCGCACTCCCCAACACTCGTGCACCGTGCCCCCCACTCACGTCGCACACATCAGGGCATGGCATGGCATGTATGGGGGAGCGGGTGTTTATCGCCCTTCACGGCGGTGGCAGATCAACTGGAAGCTCCGTCACTTCAGGAACTTGCGTCCTTTGCGGAGACCGGCGCTTCCCGGCGCTTCACGGATCACGTGACTTTGGTTGCCTAGCAGCATTGCAACGCTTTCGGGTCACGTCACACGTGACTATACGTGCGTCCCTTCCGAGGATAAAAGGAGTCGGTGAACCGAAGGCGTTGCTTCACAGCTGTTTAGTTTCGGATCACGTGACTTCTCTCTTTGTTCAAGGACCTGCTCTGATTCTGACCTCGGCTTGCTCCACGGACTCCTCTTGCTTAACCCTTCAAGTACTTTTGGATTTGCCTGTTACCGACTCACGCCTGCTCCACGGACTCCTCTTGCTTAACCCTTCAAGTACTTTTGGATTTGCCTGTTACCGACTCACGCCTGCTCCACGGACTCCTCTTGCTTAACCCTTCAAGTACTTTTGGATTTGCCTGTTACCGACTCACGCCTGCTCCACGGACTCCTCTTGCTTAACCCTTCAAGTACTTTTGGATTTGCCTGTTACCGACTCTCGCCTGCTCCACGGATTCCTCTTGCTTAAGCTCTTCATTGGCTAGGACCTCGGTCCTACAAATAGGTGGTTGCCTGTTCTACCCTACAGCACATTTCCAGCCTAAGCTAGGAGACCCACGCCTTGACCCAAGGTATTCTGGTAGTTTTGGGGTTTATGTACATGAAGGTATTCGGGCCCTGTTTCATTGCTTAACCACTGTATCTTGCTTTGCAGCGCTCAAGGGGTTCTTCCGGCTGTTCCCGCGTCCTGGCTTTCCGGGCTTCCACCTGTGGCCTTAATATTCACACTGACCAGATAACAAAATCGGTCAGGGTGTTTCTTGAGGACAGAGGGGTTGTCCATACTCTACACGACCAACGAACTTCGTAACAGACTGTGAAGCCTATTTTTTGGTCGTCCAGAGTATGAATCCCTCCGCCGGGGATCCAGTGACCGCCTTGTTACAAGCAGTAGCGGCTCTTAGGGCTGACATGACAGCAATACACCACCGTCTGGATGCCCTACAAAGCACACGTTTTCCGTTACCCACGGATGCAGAATTCGGTGACACAGTCCCCTCAGACCAGCCAGCCCCAGCCATGGCCCCTGCACCCACTCCTATACTGCTACCTACACCTGTTCCCCTTGCTGCCCCCGAACGTTATCAAGGGGATCCTCGGAAGTATCGCACTTTCATTAATCAATGTAGATTACATTTTTTGTGCAGACCCCTAGCGTTCCCCGACTCTTGTACTAAGGCTGCGTTTCTTCTATCCCATTTGTCCGGGGTAGCGGCCACCTGGGCCAACCCGATGTTAGAGAATGACCATCCTGCTCTCTATGACTTCGACCTTCTTGTATCAGAAATGGCCAAAGTCTTTGATACACGACATAAAGCCCATTCTAGAGATCTCGAACTCTTGGATCTAACACAAGGCAAACAGACTCTGATAGAATATATCACCAAGTACAACCAACTCGCTGCTGAGACCTCCTGGCCTGAGGAGAAAAAGGCAATCGTGTTCTATCGTGGTCTATGCAACTCCATGAAAGATGCCCTCTCAGTAGTTCCTGCTCTTCCTTCAGGGTTCTCGGATTTGGTGGATCTTGCTTTACAAGTAGACGCAAGGAGATCCGAGAGAAGGGCCGAAACATCCTTCTCTATACACTCCGGACCTTCCGTATCCACCACCCCTGTTGAACCCATGCAAATAGGAGGTATCCGTAGCCCGATAACCCCATTAGAACGAGAACGCCGGAGAAACGACAATGCCTGTTTCTATTGTGGGTTAAACGGACACTTTGTAAGGGAATGCCCCCGACGTCCCAAGAACAAAACACTGGGTTTTCCGAAGGCTCGCCCATGATACAGGGGGCACCGGCGAGCCTGTCTTCGACCCCCTCCGAACCTGCCTTTGGCCCTATTAGACCGATAGAGGTCCAGGCTCTGTTAAAACCCGCTGGAGAGATCAAACACACAGTCCATATTGTGATCGATTCCGGGGCCACTGGTTGTTTCATCGATATTTCCCTGGCCCGTCGCCTCAATCTGCCCTTGGTTAGGAAAGAACATCCGGAACCAGTACATGCTGTAGACGGTACTTCGCTATCCTCCGGTCCGATTAAGTTCCAAACTGCTCCTATGGAAGTGGTGATCCAAAACATCCATAGAGAAACCCTGGCATTTGATTTGATCGATAGACCACTGTTCGGCATAATACTGGGAATACCATGGTTACGACAACATAACCCATTGATCAACTGGGGCAACGGACAGGTCACGTTTGAGTCGGAGGTATGTCAACATTTCTGTCTCATCGACACTGATTCCTTGTCCACTCCTGCCACGATTCTTGGTGCCATGGCTGCCACCCATGTCAACGATAGTGCTTCAGACCCGGTGCCTTCACACACTGTGGGGGCTGTCACAGCCAACATCCCTGCGGCCTATCACGATTTCCACACGGTGTTCGATAAGGCCACTGCTGAGGGTCTCCCCCCTCATAGACCGTACGATTGTCCGATTGACCTGGTCCCAGACGCTCCTGTACCCAAGGGTAGGGTTTATTCATTGTCACGGTCAGAGGAGCAAGCCATTAAGGATTACATACAAAAAGCTCTGGAGTTGGGTCATATACGTCCTTCTTGTTCTCCAGCTGCTAGTCTGATTTTCTTTGTGCCGAAAAAGGAGGGCGATCTCCGTCCATGTGTGGACTACAGACGGTTAAATGCCATTACCATTAAGAACAGGTACCCTCTTCCGCTCATATCCACGCTACTAGACAGGTTGACTAAAGCATCTGTTTTTACCAAGCTGGACCTGAGGGGGGCGTACAATCTGATTCGTATGCGGCTTGGGGATGAGTGGAAGACGGCGTTTTGCTCCCGACAGGGGTTATATGAATACACGGTAATGCCCTTCGGGCTTTGTAATGCCCCTGCCACGTTCCAACGTTTTGTCAACGAAGTGTTCTCAGACATCCTGGACACGTTCGTGGTGGTATATCTGGACGATATTCTGATCTATTCGTCCTCCCTGGAGGAACATGTCGGGCATGTTAGGGAGGTGCTCTCTCGCCTTAAGACCAATGCCTTGTTTGCCAAGCCTGAAAAATGTCTGTTTCATTCCAAGGAAGTGGAGTTTCTGGGTTTTCGCATATCCCCTGGGGGCCTGTCCATGAATCTATCTAAGGTCCATGCCGTCACCGAATGGCCGACTCCTGTTACTCTGAAACAACTCCAATCTTTTCTCGGCTTCGCAAATTTCTATCGGCGATTCATCGCCGGCTTCTCTTCTATTGTTGCTCCACTGACCGCCCTGACCAGCCCCCTTGTCCCGTTCACTTGGACCTCCGCCCATCAGAAGGCTTTTGAGGAACTCAAGGCCAGGTTCGTGTCCGCCCCTGTTTTACAGCATCCTGATCCAGAACTCCCCTACATTCTGGAGGCTGATGCCTCCTCGTTTGCTCTAGGCGCAGTATTGTCTCAACCTTGCCCAACCACGGGTTGTCTACATCCAGTGGCCTTTCACTCACGAAAGTTTTCGGTGGCTGAAGCGCACTATACAGTAACCGAAAAAGAATTGTTGGCCATCAAGGATGCTTTACAAACGTGGCGTCATCACCTCATGGGTGCGAAACATCAGACAGTGGTGTATACAGACCACAAAAACCTACAGGACCTGGCCTCATTAAAATGTGCTAACAGCAGACAGGTGCGTTGGCATTTATTTTTTGCCGCGTTTGATTTTGTGGTCAAACACAGACCAGGTCGCAGTCATGGCAAAGCTGATGCCTTGTCCCGTTCTCCCGGAGGGGAGTCCTTGTCCGTGTACCCCGACACACTGCTAGGAAAGGGCCATGTCATCTGTACTTGTACCCCATCCCCCACCATGCTTATCGACATCAGGCGTTGGGTTTCCCAGAATCCTCAGGCTCTCAACGAATGGGACATTGCTCTTCACGAGGGGTTGCCTTTCATCCACGACAAACTGTTCCTTCCCACGTGTGACGTCCGCAACCAGGCGTTAGCATGGTCACACGATGCTGCTGTAAACGGCCATCCCGGACAACAGCGTACCCTGGACCTGTTGCAACGCTGGTGCTGGTGGCCTTCCATGAGAAAAGATGTCGAACATTATGTTAACACTTGTTCCATATGTGCCCAATGCAAAACACGCAAAGGACGGCCTTTAGGGCTGCTCTTACCTCTTCCCGTACCTCCCAGACCTTGGCACACCGTCTCGATGGATCTCATCACTGACCTACCCCGCAAACAGGGCTACGACACCATATGGGTTATTGTCGATTCATACACCAAAATGGCCCGCTTTATCCCCTGTACTGGTATACCCTCTGCTCCAACTCTGGCTCGCTTATTCTTCAGATCTGTCTTCTGCCTCTTTGGTTTACCACAGGTCATCATATCAGACCATGGGTCTCAATTCACGTCCTGTTTCTGGCGCGCGCTCACCAGACTCCTGGGGATCGATGCTCGCTTTTCTTCAGCTTATCACCCCGAGAGTGACGGGCAGACCGAGCGGGTAAACCAGGCTTTGGAGCAGTACTTGCGGTGTTTGTCCCTCCAGTATCAGGACTCATGGGCCAATCTGCTGTATATTGCTGAATTTGCGTATAATAACTCCCGTCATTCGACCACAGGTTTTTCCCCCTTTTATGCTTTATACGGGCAGCACCCACGTGCCCTCCCACTTCCTGACTTCCCCTCTACTACTCCCGCTGCTAATGCCTGTGTTCGGGATCTGGCCGGTGTCCATGCCCAGACCTTGGTCCATCTCCATGAGGCCCAGACAGTTATGAAGACTAAAGCGGACCGCAAACGGGCCGCAGCCCCGGAGTATCGGGTGGGCGATCGGGTGTGGCTTTCGACCAGGCATTTGCGGATCCCTGGCTGTCGCAAGTTGTTGCCTCGTTTTGTGGGCCCTTATAGGATCTCCAGGGTTTTGAATCCTGTGGCCCTCAAGCTTTCGGTTCCCCTTTCTTGGAGGATTCACCCGGTCTTCCATACTTCTCTCTTGAAACCTTACCTGGCTCCTACCCGTGTCCTGGTCCCGCCCGCTCCTGTCTCGGTGGATTCACAGGATGTTTATGAGGTCAGTGCCATCCTTGGGTCCCGTTTCCATCGGGGTCGGCTTCAATACCTGGTGGATTGGCTGGGCTATGGTCCCGAGGATCGCTCTTGGGTTCCCGCCCGGGATGTCCATGCCCCGCTTTTGGTTTCCCGCTTTCACAGGGACAGTCCTGCTAGCCCACGGGGTCGTGGGCCTTTGAGGGGGGATTCTGTCACGCCGCTTCCTAGACCACGGACACACCTCCCCGCTCGCCCCTCCTTGCCTACCCATTCCCGCACTCCCCAACACTCGTGCACCGTGCCCCCCACTCACGTCGCACACATCAGGGCACGGCATGGCATGTATGGGGGAGCGGGTGTTTATCGCCCTTCACGGCGGTGGCAGATCAACTGGAAGCTCCGTCACTTCAGGAACTTGCGTCCTTTGCGGAGACCGGCGCTTCCCGGCGCTTCACGGATCACGTGACTTTGGTTGCCTAGCAGCATTGCAACGCTTTCGGGTCACGTCACACGTGACTATACGTGCGTCCCTTCCGAGGATAAAAGGAGTCGGTGAACCGAAGGCGTTGCTTCACAGCTGTTTAGTTTCGGATCACGTGACTTCTCTCTTTGTTCAAGGACCTGCTCTGATTCTGACCTCGGCTTGCTCCACGGACTCCTCTTGCTTAACCCTTCAAGTACTTTTGGATTTGCCTGTTACCGACTCACGCCTGCTCCACGGACTCCTCTTGCTTAACCCTTCAAGTACTTTTGGATTTGCCTGTTACCGACTCACGCCTGCTCCACGGACTCCTCTTGCTTAACCCTTCAAGTACTTTTGGATTTGCCTGTTACCGACTCACGCCTGCTCCACGGACTCCTCTTGCTTAACCCTTCAAGTACTTTTGGATTTGCCTGTTACCGACTCACGCCTGCTCCACGGACTCCTCTTGCTTAACCCTTCAAGTACTTTTGGATTTGCCTGTTACCGACTCACGCCTGCTCCACGGACTCCTCTTGCTTAACCCTTCAAGTACTTTTGGATTTGCCTGTTACCGACTCTCGCCTGCTCCACGGATTCCTCTTGCTTAAGCTCTTCATTGGCTAGGACCTCGGTCCTACAAATAGGTGGTTGCCTGTTCTACCCTACAGCACGTTTCCAGCCTAAGCTAGGAGACCCACGCCTTGACTCAAGGTATTCTGGTAGTTTTGGGGTTTATGTACATGAAGGTATTCGGGCCCTGTTTCATTGCTTAACCACTGTATCTTGCTTTGCAGCGCTCAAGGGGTTCTTCCGGCTGTTTCCGCGTCCTGGCTTTCCGGGCTTCCACCTGTGGCCTTAATATTCACACTGACCAGATAACAAAATCGGTCAGGGTGTTTCTTGGGGACAGAGGGGTTGTCCATACTCTACACGACCAACGAACTTCGTAACAACAATCTGATTATTCGGTCTCATATCCTGAATTAAACGCCACAACCCTCCCTTCTGTTTTTTAATCGGATACACTGCGGTATTGAATGGTGACTCTGATGTCACGAAGATACGCTGCTCCATTAATACAGAAATGGTGTTAAAAATACGCTCATCTGCCTCTCGAGACATGGGATACTGCCTTGCTTGAAGCAAAATTGCTCCTTGTTACAATTTCATCTGATCTTCTCCTACCCCTTTCAATAGGCCTACGTCATAGGGGCCTGTAGTCCATAACGAGATTGGCACTTTTTCAAGTCCTCGTCAAAATATTCAGGACGCTGCCGTACTATCATCATTCGCTGCGGGACCTCTCTTTTCTCTATTTTAATCCAGAATGTAATATTCTTTTCAAATATTAACTCATTGTTTGCTGGATCGTCTTTAAACAAATCTTCGTCTTTGACATCAGTCAGTCTATACCCTTCCCCAATGACAATGACTGTTCTCCATGGCCTACCCTGATCCCATCCTTCGAGCATGACCAATTCTCTTCGCACAACAGGTGTGACTCGTTCAAAAGGAACGACTCATCCGTCCTCTTTGTCGCTAGGTATCTGTGGTCTGAACAGAAAGTCATCAGGTATTCTCATAGTCTGTCCCACTAAGCGAGGCAACCATGTTAGCAAAATGCATATCCCATACAGAAAAACTTCAGGTTCGAGTGCCACTCCTTGCAGGGTCATGTGCCCTGTAAATGCCATTATAATTACACCCACGTTTAAGTAGTGTATCCCAGGAGTGGAACACACTATGCCATCATCAGTAAACAACATTGTCATGTTAAGTTTCGTCATTAAATCTCGCCCCAGAATATTAACTGGTGTCTGCTGTGAATACAACAAAGGCACAGGCATATCACATTCTCCCACAGAGATTGGTAAATTGTCAGTAAAAGGAACTCTACTTATAGCTCCAGAGAATCCCTGAGCATTTATGACATTTCCTGACATTGGATATTTGCCCTCACGTATACATGAACGAGTTGCACCAGTGTCTACTAAAAAGAAAAGGATTTGCCCCCTATCAATACATCAACCCTCGGTTCCTCTTGAGGATCTGGTGTTGCTGATAGTACTGAACACATCAAATCGCCCTGTGAGCTGTTCTGTTGTGGATTTATGCTCATCCCAGTACCTGTGAAAGTACTCCCTCCCATCACAGTAACACCCCCACTCTAGGTGTCATTAGCTGTCCCGTGTTCGTGTTCTGCTGTATTTGCATGGGAGCGTGTTGTGACTGTCCTTGAGGTGGATTCAATGGTGTCTGTTGTGATTGCTGTGTTTGTCGTATTTGCGGCGCTTGCTGCTGATACACTGTCTGATCTTGCGCAAACCCATTACTATCTTGTGGGCTATATGCCGGAGGGTAAGCTGTCACCCTCTTGTAAATTGCCCATTCTGTATGTACCCTACGCTTCCACACATGCGTGCGATGTGGCCTGTCATGCCACATGCCCAACATAAAGGAGGCGTTGTTCTTATTTGCCTTCCTTGTATGTTCGGGTTGTTATTCTGCATATTCTGAAAACTGTTTTGAATATTTAGAAAAACACCCCTTCCTCTAAAACCCATTCCTCGGCCTCTCTGCACAAACCCATTTCCTCCTTGGTCTGTCTGACGTTGATTATTCGTCTGTGATGTACCTATAGGTTGCTGCATTCCCAACCCCTCTCCGCTTGTCAAAACTGCCCCTTCTAGAGAATATGTTGACAGTTTTTTCTGAACTAACTTGGCTTCTTCAAGTTTTCTAGCCTCTTCTCGTTTCTTATTCTTCTCTTGCAACAGTCGACAATGATGCACGATAGTTAACTGTATTTCTGGCCACGGCTTTGCCTCCATATCCACTAGTTTCTTGAACTGCCTCTGCACTTGCTCCGGCAGTCCTTGACATAAAATGTGGTAAAATACTGCCACTGATTTCCTCACGCATTTCCAAGGTCCACTGTTTCTGAATCGACTGAATATAAGCAAGTGGATCCTCGTCCAGCTGCATTTTACGTGCCATAATTGCACCCATATCTGAGGAATCTGGATACTGCACCCTCAGAGCTCTCCACACATCTGCGCTGTGTTCTGTGCTGTTACACTTGAATAGCCTGCTCGCGTCCAAATGTCATCAGCCCTTTCCCCAAGAATGGCTGCCAGGAGACCCTTAATGTCCCCCTATAGCTAGAGTATTCCCTCCTGTCATCTTCTCTAGTTCATAAATCCATTTTCCTGCCCCAGCTGGTAAAATAGGAAGTTTACATCTTAAATTATCCTTGTCCATCTGCGGCCAGCGGATATACTGTGGCCTAGCCCCACGTTCTCTAATAGGGGGAACTGCGTGTACCCAGATGCACCTTCAGCTCCCATCGTCTGCCTATCCATAGTAGGGACAATGGTTCTGCATCGCCTTCTGTCTGGCAATGACCTTAGTCTGCTCACATATGGTGCAGATTCTCCTCTCTCACTATGCAATAGTCCTTTAGGGCGCTCAGGATATGCTATGGGATCTGGTGTCCTGTCCTTAGATTGTTCCAAATCTGACCATCTTACTTCCTTGTCTGACAGCATACATCCTTCCGGGTCACATGCGCTCTCTCCCTCCTCCCCTTGGAAGGTTTCACTTTCTTCGTCTCACATATCTAGTCCCCAACTAGTATGGCTCTCGTCCCTATCATTTTTATCCAACGTTAACCTGTCCAACGAAAATGTTCTGTGCTCGCAACTAAACAGGCTTCCTTCCTTGCCCAGCGATTGGGCAATTATAGATTGATCTTCTTTTCCCCTGCTTCCCAATTCGCCCTTTGTGCTCATTTCTTGTTTTTCACTCTATTTCTTTGTCTAATTCCCTTTGTTTCTTTGTTTCCCATCTAACCCTTTCCTCCTCCTTACTTTTCTCTTCCCTTCTCTCGTTTGCTCTACGCACTTCCTCATCTTTGCGTCTTTGCATCCTTTTGCCTCTCAATCTCTGAGCTTCCTCCTCTTCTAATCTGTCTTGCTCTTCGAGTGCTCTCTGCCTGTTGTCATTTATCCTTTGCTCCTCTGCCCCTTCTTCCTTTCGTTGCTGCTCCTCCTGATACATCTGTTCTCGCGTTGTCTATTCTTCCTTTAATTCCATACTCCCACAACCTTCTTATTCGTTCCCTGTCTTTTTTATCTTGCTCAGCTTGGTCTTCCCCTTGTCTGACTTCTTCGATACTTTTCCCATCAAGTTTAAGCAATATCTGTCCACCCATCCATTCATTCTGTACGAGCGTTATCTCGTCAGCTTTATCCTTTTCCCCTTTCCATCTCTTAGGGCCTCATTACGACCCTGGCGGAATGGGTTTAACGGCGCCGGTAAAGGTGCCGGCGCCATGAAACCCATTCGCCCTATTACGAGGTCCCCTTGCGGGACCCGCTTTGGACGTCTGGTTTTACCTGGTTTTTACTCTGGCGGAGTAGGGGGAGCGGAATGCTCAACACCCTTCTCCTTGCTCTGGTTAAGCATCCATTCCTCAGGAGGCGGATCCTCTCACTCCTCCTGGTACATTTTCCAGAGCTCTAAAATAGCTAGTCTTTTCTCTAATTTTTTTCCCATGAACGCTGCGTGCAAGTATGTGGTCATGTGTTGCAAACAGTCATTCCCCTTGTGGCCACGGCATGAACATTTTATCTGCTGTGCCTTTCACCCATTCTGCACTGTACTGTTTGATGTTGGGCATGTGTTTTGGCAATGTTTTGCACAAATGCATCAGTGGTATAACTTCTCCCATTTTCACAAGTCTCAATTGACTATCTATACTTACTAGTTATTTTTACAAAAAATACGTTTCAGAAAAACAATAAATATGAGTGCGCTCAACGCTTGCCGCTCAAGCCTTTACTTTTCAATGATTTCAATCTACTCTGCGGTTGGCGCTGACAATGACCAAAGGTAGATAATGACTTTGTCTCTATACAACACAGCCTGTCTTTGCCGTTCTTTCCAATACTTCTTCAAAACATAAAATTCACAAACAGAAAAGCTTGGTCAACTTTCACATGCACGTCATGACACCTCTTTTCACTAGCCCCTAAAAATACTCCGATGGGAGTTTAAGTCAAGTCATATCGCAGATCTATCTGCACGCAGCCAATTTTATCCACTTGGATTTTGAAATTACTTCTTCTGCACTTCTTAAGTGAGGACTTCCGGGCTTCCAGGCGCTTTAAGCCTCACCTTAACACTTAATCATATATTTTTGACGTTCTCCTTCGCACACTAAAAGGAACCAGCCCCCCCTTACCTTATACTATACAATCCCCTTTTTCCCCACAATTTGCCAGTCTCTTAGTCTACTCACCATTCGCTTTTTGGCTTAAGGCCCTCTGTATTGTCTTGCCTCCTTCAAACTGGCCACTGTTGCCTTCAGTCTGCTCGGCACCTGTGGAAACCAGGAGGGATTTTGTCAAAGAGGGACCTGTCCCACCTGTTTCTTCTTTACTTGCAAGTTGACTATTTTGGCTGTTCTCCACAGGAAACTTTGCGTCCTTCCAGCTAGATAGCGGAGGGTGTCAGATCATCCGAAAATCTTGAGTCTACTAAATCGACGGACCTTTTATTTAGCCATCCGACCCGCTACCACTTGAACCCATGTGGGCTCTTTAAGATGAGATGGCGCTCTAATGGGAAGGATGGGGATGCAGAAATTACTCAAACACTGACTCAAGAAGTTGGCAAACGGTACAGTGTTTTATTTACAATTATCTAAAAGAGGTAGTACAACAAACGTCTACGGACATATCATGGCAAGTTCTCAATGATTTACATAAAAAACTTTCTTTTATAATGAAACTTCATCATCACTGATGTCACACTACGTGGCAAACTGTAAAAACGTATGTGGGGCTGTGATGTGGTAACGGGAAACATCTACATATACTTTGTATGGGGGTTAAGGTTGTGATTGGATCTCGACTGTCATGAGGACAACTAAGCCCTCCTCTAGTGCATGTCATCTCCACCATCATAAAATACACAACGATTTATTGGATCTTAAGCTATAGGACTCTTTGATACGTGGCCCTCTATAATTGGTTAGTGCGCTTGTACCCTTCCAGAATATTCCACTCGCTAGCAGCGCACAAGCTGGCACCCCAGGTGCTGGTGGGTTGGTCTTGACCATACCTCCCCACTCAATTAGCCCAACAGCTATCATCACTCTTGCTTTCTGTCATTCAATTATCCTTTGAACATGGCAAGTGCATGCATGCTCTTATCTTCTGGTCTCTACGCAGTCGGCTCAAGTCTATTCTTATCCAGGTCACGGGACTGAAGACCACGTTTGAGCTTCATTTCGATGTTTTAAATGGTATTAAAATGAATAATACTTGGCACTCATGTCCCTCAGCTGTATCTTGGCAGGAGTTTGGCTTGTCTCTTTCATTCATTGTATCCTTCGAGTAGACAACCAGTTTCCGGCTGCCCTTGCCTCTTGACACTGGGCCAGACAAACCTCCTTGATTCTACCTCGCCTCTTCAGCCCCTTTTATTAACTGCGCCACACTTTCAGCCATCCTGGTCATAGGATCCCAGTTTGTTAAAACACAATGTGGAACATCCAGATTTTCTTATGCATATGTATAAGTTGCTGGCACCGCCTGCAGTCTATTCACTACGTATAGCTAGCCCTTATGATTACTTAATCTACTTGCGTTACAGCATCTGTACAATTATAAAATGGTTTGCACGCAATTCTTTATCTCGTTACTGGTTTCTATATGTTCCCTTTACGTTCTTCTATCATCTCTTCTCGTCATGTCACTCTACATCTTGTGACATCACCAGTCTGCTCTTTCATTCATCTTCTCTCGTTCTTCAGGGATCTTTTCAAAGAGACTGTCAGCTCTTCGTGGATACATAAAGAAATGCTTTCTCAATGGATACTTTGCTTCAAAGGATGCTGGTTATTGGCATCATTGCAGGTGTCGCCTTTGTCACTATCTCTGGTTTCCAACATATAGGCAGGTTAGGGGCGGGACTTCCGGTAGAGGCTTTTGGCTCCTTCTCTACACTGGTGTGGATATATTCATCCTAAAACCAGAGTGACAACAAGACGTTTTTCTAAATGGTGTGTATTACTGAAATGTGGTAATTTATATTGACAAAATGCCATTATGTATTCCTTTCAAAGTGAAGCTGTGTGATTAGAAATTAATCTAATAAATTCCATCCGTCTATCACTTGTCGGTCTTGATCTTTTGTGTTAAGAGTCCAGTTGTCACAGGGGGCAGCAGCAAAACATTGTAGATACTGTTCAATCGTTTCATTAGTTCTTTTAGTGTAACCATTGGTTTCAGGATGGAATCCATAGGAAAGCGAACAGCGAACTCCAAGGGTTTTGCAGAGGGCAGACCAGAACTTGGAGGTGTATTGAGGACCTCGATCCGAGATAATGTTGGACGTAATGCAATGCAGTTGAAAGATGTGGGTGATGAAGATATTGCTCATTTCTTTAGCAGTGTGGAGTTTCTTGAGTGGTACAAAATGGGCTAGTCTGGAGAACATGTCAACCATGACCATGATCACAGTGTTCCCTCTAGAGATTGGTAAATCCATGATAAAATCTGTGGTGATGGTATGCAATGGTTGTGATGGTAATTCAGGTTGAGTGAGTCTACCATCAGGTATTCCAGAAAAGTGCCACCAAAAGTAACACTTATAAGTTCTTTGATAGCTCGTATACTGCGGTGTCCTGCGATATGAGAGTCATGACACATCTGCAAACCTTCCCTCTGTAAATCCTTGGTATGGAGAAAAAGTTGTTGACCAAAGAACAGTAAATCCATCTTTTTACCAAGTCCCTTGATTTTCACAAGCACCTCTTGCGAAAAGTGAAGTAGGGCTGTCTTAACCCTCTGCAGGAAGGAATCCACAGTAGCGATAAAGACGTCCGGATCAAACATCTTGGTGCCATGATACGTTGGTTCAATGCTGGGTTGTCGACTGCGGGATAAGGCATCTTCTACAATGTTCTTGGAACCAGGACTATGGGTGAAAACAAGGTCATAGTGATGAAAGAAATGGGCCCATATGGCCTAACGGCTGTTTCTGCATTCAAATTCAAGTAGGTACTGAAGGTTGCAGTGGTCGGTACGGATCAATGTAGGAAACAAGGCTCCCATAATTAAATGGCACCATTCCTGACATGCCAACTTTATAGCAATATGTTCCTTCTCCAAGACAGAATAGTTTCTCTCAGATAGTGATAAGGTTTAAGAAAAGTAGGCTATTGGATGTTCCTGTTGGTCATCCTTGGATTGTTTGAGCACGGCTCCCACAGCTTGGTCTGAGGCGTCAGCCTCCAATATATAGGTTTTCAATGCGTTAGGCTGAGAAAGAATAGGTGCTGAGGTAAAAAGTACTTTGAGTCATTGGAAGGCAGAGGCGGTTTGTTCACTCCAAGAGAAGGCTACATTTGTCTTCAATAAGGATATAATAGGAAGGATGACTTGAGAAAAGGCTGGGATGAATTTGGGATAAAAGTTTGCCAAGCCTAAAAACCTTTGGATATCTTTAACAGAATGAGAAGTAGGCCAGTCTAGCACAGCCTTGATCTTTCGGGGATCCATAGAAATGATTTTGTCAGATTGTATATATCCCAAGTAAGCGACTTCCGAAACTCCAAAGATACATTTCTCTGGCTTGAACTTCAGTTGGTTTACCTGCAGACGCCAGAGGACTTCGGCAACAGGTGCCTGTTGGTCTTCTTTTCTTTGGGAATATACAAGGATATCGTCAAGGTAGACGATTACTGAATGGAGCAATACATCTGAAAACAAATGGTCAACAAACTTTTGAAAGACTGCTGCTGCATTGCCAACCCAAATGGCATGACCCGGTACTGGTAGTGACCGAAGGGGGTGCGAAAAGTAGTCTTCCATTCATCACCTTCTTTGATTCGCACAAGGTGGTAAGCACCTCTAAGGTCTCAATCTGATAAATGCTTTAGTCGTCTTCACCGCCTCCAGTATGTCCTGTATCAAAGGTAGGGGATATTTGTCCTTTTTGGTTATCTTGTTCAGACCTAGATAATATATACAAGGTCTAAGCACTGAAGTGTCCTTTTTTGACACAAAGAACAGAGAAGCCCCATAAAATTATTTCGATTCCATTAGACAAATGGCAAGATTTTCTTGCAGACAAGCCCATAACGTTTCCTTTTCGTTAGGAGAGAGTATAAACATGCGATTGAAAGGAACCTCAGAATTATACAACAATTCAATGGAGCAGTCCTCAGGTCTGTGTGGCAGAAGGGACTTCATTTTATCGCTCTCGAACACTGAGGCAATCTCTTGATATTCCTTGGGTATCAACGAATGAATGGAAGAAACAGACTTGGCTTCAATCGATGGGAGTGAAAAACTGACTGCAGTAATCTCAGTAGATAGACAAGTAGAGACACAATGCTCTGAGCCCAGAAACATTGTTTGTGCCTTCCAGTTAATGTACAGATTGTGTTCCTCCAGCCAGGGCATGCCCAAACTAATTGGATAGTTGATTGTCAATATGAGGTTAAAGGATTTGAGTTCTTGATGGTGATGGATAAAGAATTCGAGAAGTGCTGTGTTAGCCACTATGGGTCCACCCTCTAGAGGATGTCCATCAACCCCTAGAACAGGCATAGCAATAGGCTTCATCTGTTATTCCTCTGGCTTTTGCCCATGATATATCCATAAAAATTCCAGCGGCCCCTGAATCCACTAATGCTATGGCTTCAGTTTTGCCAGATGAGGGCAACACAAGAACAACATGCAAAACCAGCAAAGTAGAGGTATTGGCAAGTCTAGTTTTGTACAAGGGGTTTTGTGTGTACTCCCGAACCGACATCCCGACTAAGGTCGGGAGCTGGCGTTTCCCAAACACCTGGGTGGGGCTAATGGCCAAGGGCGTAGTAGATGTTCGGTCAAACCACAATACATACTTAAGCCCTTTGTTCTTTGGCGCATTCTTTCCTCGTTGGTGAGCAAATCCCTGGTAGCACCTATATGCATAGGTTCAGAGGTGTTGTCTTTCGGAATCGGTACTGAGGAAGAACGTACCGGATTCTTCTTTCTCTTTTCAGATCTGCGTTCATGCAGTCTGAAATCAATCTGTAAAGTAAGTTTAACAAGATCATCAAAGTTTTGAGTGTGAGGTACACGAGCAATTTCATCCTTAAGATCTTCATGTAATCCTCTACGGAAAAAGTTGAAGCAAGCCTCCTACGGCCATCTGGTGGTCTGTGCAATTTGTTTCAATTTATTTACATTTGTGTGCGTGTCCATTGAGCCTTGCACTAAATCCAACAAGGTTTCTTGGTTGGTGTAGGTCAATCCAGAACGATCAAACATGCATCTAAATGTGGTGACGAAACCTGCATAGTTGTCCAATAGGGGATTGTCTGCCTCAACAAGAGGAGTTGCCAAGCCAATGCACTCCAAGAGACATGTGAGACCAAAAAAACAACTTTAGAGCGACCAGTGGAAAACGCCACAAAACATGCGTCTAGGAACTCTTTCAGCTTCTTGGGGTCCCCCTGATATTTGTTAATCAGGGCGGGAGTAGGTAGTGCTACAGGTGCCCAATCTCGAGACATCAGAGCCTGACGTAGTTGTGTGTTCTCCAACTTTAGTTTTTGCATTTCATGGGTTAATTCCCTGGACGGTATTCAGCAATTCTTGTAATTGATCCATTTGTTCTTTTTCTTTTAGGCGTTGCAACCTGTCCAGATCACGCCTTACCTTATGATCAGCAGGTGGATCAGAGTGTTGTTTGTGGCGACCTATCCCCTGGGCAGCCACCGTGACCCAGAAGGTGGTACTAGATGCTTGGCTCTGCCCAGGGAATGCAGAGCCAGTCCAGCGGGAAAAAATAAAACTGAAAGGGAAAGAACCCGCACAATCTGCAGACAGGAAGAATCCTTTGAGAAATGATGGCAGGCGAAGGTCTCCAGTAGATGGATGGTGCTGAGAGGAGGATAATAGCTTTTAGGAGGATTTGGCAAAAGAGGTACTCCAATGGAAGTGGAACGGAGTATATAAGGGAAACAAAGAAAATAACGATGAGGCAGCCCAAAAGGGTTTTTGGAGGCAAGGTACAGCAGGAAGAAGGTAGAAGCTTACCGAAAGGCAAACCCAGCATTCTGCAACAACGAGCGCAGTTGCAGCATGAAGTCCACTGGGCAGGAACTGTACATATAGCGTACTAGGAAGGTCTGTGACGGTGCGTAAGAAGCGTACGTGTTCGGCCATCTTGGAATGGGTGAATGCAACGCCAACGTTGCCTAAGGGGCCAATGCACGGCAGCTGCGGTGAACCATGACAGTATTTAGGGGACCGAGGTGATGTGGGTCATTCAGGAGACCGGCAGAGACGCATGCAGGAGGCCTTAAACTCTAGCCTTTTGAGCTGGCCGGCTGCGCCTGCTGGCTTCCTGCTGTGGTTGCTATAGTGTCCTCCGCTGCCCTAATCATAGCGCTTTGAGCAAAGAGCAAGCGGATGGAGGGGGTGATGAGATCGGCCATCTTGCCGTGGTTGTAGCCGACAAGGTCTCCACACTTGCATCCGCAGTGGATGCGGTGTATAGGGGACCCAGCTGATGTGGGTCATACAGAAGACCGGCAGAGACACATGCAGGAGGCCTTGAGCTCTGGCCAGAGTGTGCCGAACTGGAAAGGTGTCCTGCTAGCAGGACAATGATGGTGCCGAGCCGCATAGTGTTCCTGCTCAGCACTCTCATTGTCCTGGCAGCAGGACACCTTTCCTGTTCAGCGCCTTGATTGTCAATGAAGGTGCCAAACTGAAGTTGGTACCCTATTTATCTACCTGGTAAGGATGAAAGGCTGAGTTTGTCTTGCCAGGATGAGAACCTGCATATCACACACAGATCGCAGCAGCGAGCGCTCAACCCGCTGAGCTATTTTACCAGCTATGATATAGAATAAAGTATATGAAAGATGACCACGCCAGCAGCCTATTGACATGTGTTCCACCGCCGGGGCCCTAGAAAGAGAAGCACCTGGGGCAGGTTCCACGCAATTGTGAGCAGAGCGCGTCCAGGCGACTAGTGCTGTATGTTTTCCCTTGGGTGCGTGCATTTGCGTGTGAAGCAGGGTTGTCATTTAGGGGTCGCAACTGCGACCCCTGAAGTCTGCCTTGCTACCCCTGTGGTCTCCCTTGCTATGTCTAAAATTAAACATTTTAAAATACAAGTTTTAAATTTGTGTTTTAATTGAGGCTGCTGGGCTCTGGCCAGCAGCATGTGGCTATTTGTTTCTGGAGTGGCTAGTTTTCTGGTAGCTATAACCGGTAAGATAGCTCAGTGGGTATGGTGCTCATTGCTGCAATGTGTGTGTGATCTGCAGGTGCAGGTTCGACTCCCGGAAGGTCAACTTAGCCTTTCTTCCTGCTGAGGTTGATAAATGAGTGCCGACACAGGGTTGTGTGATACTGTATGTATATTTGTTCTATATGAAGCGCTTAAGCCTAAGTGCTATATAATAACACATCATTATCGTTTGGCCTTTGACGTCTGCTTGCATTCACAGTAATTTGGTAATATGGGCCAGATATTAACGATATATATGGTGATCCATGCTTGTATGCACTGTATATCACTTTACAGCGATACCGTAATCATATTTTTCATAGTGTACTTAGAAACAATGCTATGTGATGCCACTTCCTGTTTTGTCAAGGGGTGAAAGGTTGTGTTCCACTTCCCGTGATGGCACTTTGGGGTGGGGTCAGATGACATCACTTCCTGTGATATCATCAGAGGTCAAGGGTTGTGTGATGTCACTTCCTCTACCCCAGGCATTTTGGTGAAATGACATCCCTGGTGTGAAGGGAACAATGCCGAGGCATGTAGATGTGTGATCTCTTCCTGCACACATTCCAATTTGTTGTACCCCACCCAAAAGCCCCCTCAATATCGCCCCCTTCGGACAGTGTTATTTGTTTTACCAAACGCGAGTATTCTGGCTCTTCAAGAAAGAAGAATCATGGGCGAAATGCTTTTAATTAGCACCCATGCATATCTGGAATTGTTTCAAAAGGATATTTGAATGTTTAAAACTCGTTATTTTAAAGATTTTATTTGGCAATGTGTTGTCCTGTCACATTTTCGTAACGTGTTGCTGTCTCCGCTTTTTAACATAACTCACTGACAAAACAGTTTTAAAAACTGTTTTGTGCCATGTTCTCCTGAGACTTATGTTCGTCTTCGAGATGCAGAATATACACAACTAATTCTGATGTACAGGAATGATATAGTTGAATGCCGATATACAGCGCTAAAACAATGGTGATTGGTGTCCTAAAATATCTTTCAAAAATGATATGCCTTCAAATACAGCGTAATGTGTGCAATCGAATTTTAATAGTATTAATTGTCATAGCGCTGCATATCGGCATTCAACTATATCATTCCCGTAAACCTCTAGGAGGGTTAGGGGTACCTCCTAATGCTCATACTGCTGCAAATGGCACACGCATAGACTAGGAGATCAGCGCATCCTTCCTTGGTTACACCCCAACCTTATGTACGTTTGGAAGTCCTGTTATGCTGGTATGACATCAGACGTAAGGCACACTCAGTAGACTCACACAACTTATCATTGCTTGAATAATGTCTCTCTTTAGTCGGTGGCTGCATTTTCCAACTGCTGAAGGATATTTGGTCCATGCGGCTGAAACAGCTCAACCACTGCTCAAAACTAAACCTGCAGCCGGGTTACGTGCCCATCTGTGCAACAGTCACTCAACCCACCAAGCTATCTGGCCGATTTAGAAACTGGGATTATGTCTTCCCCTCGCTCACGCGGTGTGATTTTGGGGTGGCCCACAGCAGCTGGTTGTTGGGAAAGGATGTCAATGTGATCCAATTCCCCATATAAAAATAGTCAAGGGAGGAAAGAAGAGTTGTACTGTCGACTATGACGATGGAGCAAGTGGGCTAGTGAACAGAGAAAGGAAATGAAAACATCCACACTTCAGAAACAATCTTTTAAAGTCGTTTTAAAAAAAAGAAAATAAAGGTGTATAGACCTGCGGTGGCAACGCTGTTTAGGTTTGACACAGTGTTTATTTAGACACCTTCAGTAACATGGAAACTGGGGGTGAGATAAGTCCAGGGGCAGGGCTGGCGCAGGTACTCACTGTTGGAGCTGTGCAAGTAAAGCAGTTGGCTTCACTGCATCAGAGTGTGTTATGATTCACACACGTGACACCCAGAGCACCCAGGAGGCTGTTAGGGGCTGGCCCGGTCCACCGGGCAGCCCCACACTCGGGTCGGGTGGCACCCGACAACATAGACACTTGGCGGCGCCCATGCCGCGTACTCAGGGGTGGGGGCTCATCCCACCCGCTCCGGGACACCGGAGCTCCACACACGTGGCCAGGTCCACCTGGCCACCGCGGCCCCGGCTCTGGGGGCACCCAGGCCGGGGTCGCTCCCCAACCCGCCTCACATGGTTGGGGGACCCACAGGGACGGCGTTGCCCGGCAGGGGCACCGTCCGGACGGCGTTGCCCGGCAGGGGCACCGTCCTTAAGCTGGGCCCCGTCCGTGGGCCCAGCACCAACAGCGCAGCACCAGCCTGGTGCCGAAGGAACGACGCTGGAGCCAGAATGAGAGTGACTGGCGAGCCGGAAGCGGCTCGCCTCTTTTATTGTTGGTCGCGTGGCTACTGCCACGTGACCCATTACAACATCCTGGGAGCTACCATGCTCCCAGGAGGGGTTCACATTCAACACCACTCCATTTTTTAATAAACAACAAACACAAAACACATCCCGCTAATTACCCACTACTACTCCTACAACCACTCTACTAATACACCCTTTATTAACCTGGGTGAGTGGTTTCACTCTTGCTGAGCGCCACCCTTGTTGATCCCCCCTGGCACCATTTAAAGCATGGCCACAATATGCAGGATCACAGCTTCCCACCGCCACTTGAATGGGCCGTTTTAAGCACGTCCAGGGTCTGCAGGATCCCAGTCTTCATGGGGGTGGCTACTGAGTCCACATTAAGCAACTGCGGGTCTGCAGGAGACCAGTCCGGCATCATCCATGGGCAGCTCTTCAGGACAGCTCAGTTCACAACTTAGGGCCGGCAAAGCCGCACCTGGGAAAGCCCAGGGGCCACATCGGCCAAGTCCAGAGTCAGAGGGCAAACCCGCCCTTTCGCACCTCCCCTTTCACATGGGGATTGCTGGCGTTGTGTTTGGCCAGTATCACAGCAGCCACTTCGCTGCTCTCTGCCCGGGGTGGTGGAGGGGCCGACGGCTTCACTTCTTTGTTGCGGCAGAGCCGCACCTTCCTCCTCACAGCGGGGCAGGGGGGCGGCACCGGTCTTATTTCGTTCGCGGGCCCAGTTGGAGTCGGGCCCGCACCCGTTTTCCCATGCGGCGATGTGCGCCGCTCTTCATTGTGGCAGGGCAGAGACCATCGCGTGCGGCTCCTGACAGTGGGGGGAAATGCAGCTCCCACCCCCGGATGGGTAACGTGCGGGGCTCGCACACAGGCCGCCTCCCTTTGTTCTTCTCATTTGCAGGCCCCGTTGGAATCGGGCCTGCGACATCATCCCTTTTTTTTTTTCGCGCACGCGCGCGGGCCCAACTGGTTTTGGGCCCGCCTCATGTGTCCCTCTTCTGCGGGCCGATGGGGGCAGCCGCGCTGTGGTGGGCGGCCAGCTGGCATGCTGGGGGAGGGGCCGCTCACCTCTCCATCCGGCGACACCGCGTGTGCTGGTCCTCCACTGCACCGCTCGCGGGCGCCCTCTCCCTTCCTGTTGGTGGTGGGGGAGGGGTGCAGCCACCCACGCGGCCTACGCCGCAAACATCTTCCGTCTCCCTCGGGGGACGGGCGGGCCGCTCGCCCACCATGTTTTCCTTGCGGGCCCAGCTGGTGTTGGGCCCGCCTCCTTCTCCGTGCGGCCGACGCCGCAGGACACCGTCACTCCCCTCTCTGGGGGGGGGAGGGGAAAAACGGCCTCCCTCGATATGCGGCCGATGCCGCTGGCATTCCAGTCCCCACGGGACAGGGGGGGACGTCTTCTGCCCTCCTGATGGTGGTGGGGGGCCGATTGCCTTCGTCCCGCGGCCGATGCCGCGGACCTCCTCCATCTCCCTCAGGGGACGGGCAGGCAGCTCGCCCCCATGTGCACATCGCAGGCCCAGTTGGAGGTGGGTCTGCCACGGCACTTCTTCTCGGCGGGCCCAGGTATAGAAGGGCCCGCCACACCATGATGTCCTCTGGGCACACGGGGCCCGTTCCTTCGTCGCCATTGTTAGGGGCTGGCCCGGTCCACCGGGCAGCCCCACACTCGGGTCGGGTGGCACCCGACAACATAGACACTTGGCGGCGCCCATGCCGCGTACTCAGGGGTGGGGGCTCATCCCACCCGCTCCGGGACACCGGAGCTCCACACACGTGGCCAGGTCCACCTGGCCACCGCGGCCCCGGGTCTGGGGGCACCGAGGCCGGGGTCGCTCCCCAACCCGCCTCACATGGTTGGGGGACCCACAGGGACGGCGTTGCCCGGCAGGGGCACCGTCCGGACGGCGTTGCCCGGCAGGGGCACCGTCCTTAAGCTGGGCCCCGTCCGTGGGCCCAGCACCAACAGCGCAGCACCAGCCTGGTGCCGAAGGAACGACGCTGAAGCCAGAATGGGAGTGACTGGCGAGCCGGAAGCGGCTCGCCTCTTTTATTGTTGGTCGCGTGGCTACTGCCACGTGACCCATTACAACATCCTGGGAGCTACCATGCTCCCAGGAGGGGTTCACATGCAACAGAGGCTGCCCTCGGCCTTGGTATTACGCTCTGGCTGACTGGGGCCTCTTTGAGTAGGCCCAACAATAACTGTGATCCTCAGGCAGGAGGAGCGCCGAGGCTGACTGACTCCTGCAGCCTCCGGCAACGTTCTGTCCGCCTTCCTGTCTTTCGTGCTCCTCGCGCTCCCGAGATCTCGGGAGACGGAGTCCCCACAAGATCCTCACAGGTCAAATACAGACCATAAGCGCAGGCAAATAGATGTCTCATCCATACGTGGTACTCCATGCGCCATACGGTAAACGACGATGCCTGACTCACCACAGGCAGGACCACAGTCATGCCAACACATAGCTGGCCATGAATGGTCAGTGAATGGACAATTTGATGATCAAATGGACGAGCAAGTAGGTCAATGACGGTGGTAGGAGGATGAAATGGATACACTGCCATACGTGCAAATGCAAGGCCTGTGGGCCAAGGTGGCAAGAGACTGGGGCACTCATGCCAACCCTGCAACCCATGGCCAGCGTATCACAATCCCATCCCCGTGTGGACAGGCAATGCCAAGCTGACAGTCCTACCCCCTGCAGAGGTCAGAGTCAAGGTTGCATCAAGGGACTAACGCACACATGTACCTAACGCATGACATGCAAAGGACCCACACGGATGTCACCTGTGTGCACCTTCATGTCAAACTTAGCACGGAATCCCCGGATGCGCATACATCCTGGATATGCATGGCTGGGCAGTCTGCTACTAGCATAAGGGTGGCAGGTGACGTCCCACCCACCTCTCATTCCACTGACATTGCACACGTCCCTGGGCCCATGTATGACCTGAGCATTAAATGACACACACATGCATGAGCCATTGGCAGTGGTGGAGCCATGTGAGTGCACGCCACACCTACAATACACGCCACACAGACATGGCACAGATGCCACGCATGCTGACATGCAGCAGCAGGATACTATTCCATGATGACAATGCCATTCAACTCTACACTGGCAAGGTGCACTGGGGACTACCCTATGCAGCCAACGGCCACAATGCATCCCGCATCAATCTGACGCCCATGTACGTGCAGCCTGGACGTCAATACCATGAAGTGCATACCACTCTGCAACACCAATCCACACCCCCTTGGCCATGCAAAGTGGCGACATGATCACATGCATAAGTCACACATCACTCACCTGCAGCATGTCCAAAGGTGTCTATGCCTCTGATGCCAACGACCTGTTCGTTTGAGATGAGGCAAAAGGCTACCTCCTCAAAAGGTGCAAGTTCCTCAAGGTTCGTAGAACCACAACCAATTGCCTATGCAGAGGACACATTTACTCCCAGCTTCTCCTTTGTACGCCTGGTCAGATCATCCATGCTCTCATGTACCTCTTTCACAGATGCGCCTCTCCACCCCACAGGCATTCACAAGGTCTGTTGCCTCCTGCGACTTCTGCTTGCACTGGGCCTCTGTCACTGTGCTTCCAGCCCAGGGGTACATCTCAGACAGGTTTTCCTGAATGAAGTCCGTGAGGATCTGCAATACCTTGTCTATAAATGTGTGCTTCCGGCTCAGCTCCTTGTCAGTGAGTATTGGCGGCCCTTGGCTTGTAGGGGTACCAGTGTCAACTTCAGTGGCTGTGCCGGTGCTTGGCTGTGCTAGTGGTGCATCCCCAGCATGTGGTGGTTGCGTCCTTCCCCTGGCAGATTGTGGCGTTGGTCCCCTCCCCCCAGCTCTGCCAGTCCCCCTCCTGTCCATGTCTGGATCCCTCGAGATGTATTATAGCAATTCCTGCTGTCCAGCGTGTTCTCCACCTTTGCGGGTTACACAGGAACAACTCCACATCCGATGACCGTTAAAAATAAGACGCATGTTTGTAATAAGCCACGCATGCGCAGTATGCACGCCGCGACATGCGTAACTTACGTGGAAGGGCACAGCTCGTCTTTTATATCTGGAGTTGCTTGGGTCCACAGGAAGATTCCTGCCAACAGTTCCAGATGCTCCTTGGCCTGCTATCACACTCCTGCAATCCATCTGTTGGACAACCTGTACATTTTGCAGTACTTTGCAGGTGTGCCATAGCTCAATCTACGCTACATTGCTGCATGTTGATACTCACTGCAGGTGAGTGGGAGGATAGGACATGGACAAGTGGTGGCTCTGTGGGTGCATGCTGGCCGGTGGGGGTGGGTTTACTGTGGGGGGCACAGTGTGTTGCATGTGGGAACTCGCACATGCAATGATACGCACATGTTGCATGGTTTCTTTTGAAATGCCTAGTAGTTGGCCTGTAATTGTACACTCATGCATATGGGTTCCTCTGCAGCAGATGCATGGACGGTGCTTGCAAGTTCCCGTAGTCGGGTGGGCTGCAGGGACATGTACAGCTGGACATTGAGTGCACATGTGTGAGTGTGTCTGTCCATGCCAAGGTGTCAGTCCTGGCATATGCAGTGGGTGATTTAGCTTGGACGGCTGAGTCAACATTGGGCCAGGGATGGGGGACAACATCTGTGGAGAATACTTGGCACCAAGACTGGGTGTTGTTAAGCCATCAGATTTGAGGTACTGAAATCACTATCTCTGTTACCGGTACATCCCAGTCCATGTGCCTGTCCACCAGTGTCTGGATCAACACGTCTGCTACCTCGACCTCCACCTCAAGGGTTGCGTGCATGAGGGCAGTAAACTTTTCGGGGGAAGCAGTTGCCATACTCTGACCAGGTGCTCCAGCACTATGACGCACTGTTCCACCAGGACCAGCAGCTTGGGGCCATTGGCCACCAGAGGATCTGGCAGGACATTGCAACAGCCGTCAATGTTGAGGGTGTGGGCGTGCGTACTCCAGAAGCCATTCAGAAGAGATGGAATGATAGGAGGATCCGGGTCCAGAAAAAGGCCAGGGTAGTCATCGAGGCCAGACCAACTGCAAAGGTGCACTCGCGTGGGCGCCATAGGATTTCCCCGCCCCATCTCAGGATCTTGCAGAGGGTAAACCCGGATCTCCATGTCCAGGCCCTCTTGCTGCAGGACCAGATCCAGGCAGCAGGTGAGTCCACCCTTTCAGTCCAATGTGGCAGGATATGAATGCCATGTGATCGGTATGCATATTGGTAGGACGCATGTGGATTGATGTGACAATGTGTGATGTGACGGTGCATGCATGGTAGCACTATGTGTGTCTTATGGGTGTGAGGACTTTGGATGTGCCAAGGTAGTCCTTGTATTCCACCATGCCATTGTGCCGTTGCATGTTGACGGAAAGCGTGTTGGTGCATGGATGCCCATTGATGGCTGTGGGTGATGGATTGCTGACTTGCCATGATGCAGTGGTAGGCTATGGTGGGGGGCATGAGGTTTGCCGTGTCGAACTTGCACATGTATCATGGTTGTATGCAGGTAGAGGGTCCTGGGTCAGTGGAGGCTGAGGATGTTTGTGTCGATGGTGCAATGATGTTGGCGGCATGTCGTGGTGATATGCTCATGTCTTGACTTATGCCCCATCTATGTTCCCAGTTGTCTATGGTGAATGTTGTTCCCTTGGTGTGGTGAATGCTCATTTTCTGTAGACCCATGCATGCATTTGGTAGGTGGTTGGCATCTTGTATTACATGCTCAGCTGTCAATCTGTTCAGGGTGAACAGTTTCAGTCGTGTTGCGATTGGTCCATGCCATTTTTATATGAGATGACGGCATGGTACCATGCCCTCCTTTGGACATGCACATATGTACAACAGATACTGACCTGCCGCTCCTCTCTCCCTTGTCATCCAGTGTCACATTCAGGTGAGGAAACCAGCACGGAGGAAGACACAGTAGCAAGGCTGAGTCATTCACAGAGGATGCTTAGACCACCCACAGCAACGGATCCCGTCATTCACCTCATCTGAGGGAACGGTGGCTGCTGAGGGTACATCCTCTGATGGTGCTGGGAGAGACATGAGGGACATTGCCATGGACCTGGGGGGTGAGTCCTATGGGTTATAGGTGCACAGTGATTCTGCCATACCCACTGACAGGCCAGTTGCTACAGAGTTGCCATCAGTGGTGCCAGGCTCCGGTGTGGGGTGCAGTTGTGGACCTGGCCATGATGGCTGGTGGCGGTGCATCCGATGTGCAGGCTGGGGAAATGTGCCTGGGACAGGACGTTGTGCAGGACACATTGTTTGGATCTACCATACACAGTGTCCCCGGCCCATCATCGACAGGGCTGTGCACATGTGTCAACGCAAGCGCACAGACCATCCCGACAATGAGTGCCCGTGATGCTATTCGGGATGCAGCGGTGCCCAGGCTCATTTCGGGGCATGGACAGGTGGCTGCACTGGAGTCCCTGGACGTGGTCCATGGCCAACTTGTCAGCCATTATGGGCAAGTGTACCACATTATGTCTCAGATGGCTGGTGCACTGCTGGCTGTGGTGCACATGGTCCATGCATCACAGGTGACACCAAACTCCTCCGCAGCAACTGTGCCCCAGTTATCCACAGATGCGGACGCCATGATGCCACGCCCCAAACCCCCTCTGCCCACCTACACCCATTTGCTGGTCTGGGGCCTTTCTCACGGTCAGTGGGGCTGCAGGTGGATATGGAGGGCATTCCAGTGGGACTGGGCTTGGGTACGTCTGGCAGCCAAGATCAGGGGGTGCAAGAGGACATGGCACTTGAGGCAAGTGCTGGTCAAGTACTCCCATCCAGGAGTTGATCGTCTCTCCGGAGAAAGTTTCAGCGCCAGAGGCTGGCTGTCAGGCGGCAGGAGCAGTTGCAGCAGCAGAGACAGGAGCACCGGCGGCTTCTTGCACAGAGGGCGCAACAGTCGTTCCAGGTCTGGCAGGAGAGGAACGTTGCAAGGCAAAGCATTCATGTGGCAGCCACAGTCCAACTGCAGCGCATGCATCAGCAGGAGGAAAGAAGGCTGCATGCTATGGCCAGGGCTGCAGCACATGCAAGGCTGGAGGGAATGCAAGCTCGGCTTCTGAGGGAGAGCTTGATGGCTGCCCAGGAAATTGAGCAGTCCACTCATGCGACCCTGCAGGCCCTCAGGGACAGCACAGAGGCACGCATTAGGCAGGAGGAGGAAGAATCTAATGCGGCATTGGACTGCAGCAGTGACAGTGTGTGTGTGTGTGTGTGTGTTCATTTTTTGTGCTGCATGTCACACTGGCCTGTTTTTGAGGGTGCAAGCCACATCATCATGTAGGATGTTGCCTTACATGTGCACTTTTCCAGCATGCACCATGTACGCTCTATGCAGGAGTCATGATCACAGACATGTGCCATTGTATTGGAAATTGTGGATGTATTCATTGTGGCCTTCTCAGCCTGTGCATGTGGTAGATGTGTTAAGGATTTCAATCAGGCGACACACACCTTGGTCTCAGCCTAGGATGTAGCGCTCAATTGATATGCCGTTTTCTTTATTTTATGCGAATTCAATTTGAGATGGCACACCACTCGTATCACACCCCCTTTTTTTTTCAAATACAATATTTATTTATTTTTAAAATTCAAAGGAAATCATACAATTTTTATTTTGGTGCAGCAAACATGATAATTACAATGAAAATGAAATGAATGCTCTTGATTAACCTTCTCCTAGAACATATACACTGCACAATTGAATAAGAGCACTTTTTGATTTTAGGAAAGATAGCACCCAAGTTCAGGTTTCCCCCTGCAATGTTCCCTCAACCCACAAATAATCAAATTCGGAGTGGATAGAAAGAAGCAGCAGGTAGGACTTTAAACCCTTAGCAAAGGCCTAAAATAACACTCGAATTTTACAAATAATTCATTAATGTGTGGTTAAATTATAATATACATATGTTTTAATCACAATAGCATGTCTGTTATATCACTGGCAATCACAAGGCAATGGATCAGCAAAAGGCATACAATTTGAAAATGAGTGGAAAGTTTAAAGCATGCGGAAGTCAAATGACACGTTAAAATACCCAAACGGTTTTTAATAAAAACGGGTGAAATACTCTGATTTGGGCTGGGGAATAGACATATATCACAGGGACACTATAGAGTTGAAAGTAGGTCTCTAGCTGGTGAATTGAGAGAGATTTGGAAGGTAGAGTGAGGTTCGTTTTTAGGAAAATAGAGAAAATCGGTTTTGAAAGAAAGGCAAATGTTACTTACTCTAAATTATTTAGGCTATATTGTTAAAGAGGAACACAGTAAGCTCAAAGGTTGATTCGCGAGGTCAACCTTGCCACCCCAGTGTTCAACCCCAACAATAAAATATATGGAAATTAGTTTGATTACCCCAAATCGAACTAAGGGCTTATAATTTACACCAGACAAAATTGAAAAGAGATGGCGCTAGCACTTAAACTTTAAGGACAGGATACGAGGATAATTCTAACAGTTTCAACAAGTTACCAGGGTATACATATGACTACTTAGAGAGTGGGATAAGGACAAAGGCAAGACAAGATAGGCTATGGCCCTCATTACGAGTATGGAGGCAGCCATGGTGCTATTAGCACCATGGCTGCCTCCATACCGCGCTCCAATACCGGGTTCCTGCAATGAGGACTTACCGGGTCATTCCGACATAGGAGGACCCAGTATTCCTCCTTGCAGGAACCCGTCCCCATTCCCATTTGAGCCCCCATAGAGCTCAATGGGAATGGGGAGGGAGGTAATGACAGGCACATTACAAATGGCTCGTTATTAGCTCCCTCTTCCCCTCGCGGGACCCGCTAAGGACGCCTGGTTTTACCAGGCGTCCTTACAGGGTCCCGCAAAGGGAATCTCGTAATTGCGCAACCCGTAATGAAGGGTGCAGGTCCCGTACCAGCACCCTTCATTGCGGGAGCGCAAGCCTCGTAATGAGGCCTATGTGTTTCTATGGGGTGGGGATTATACTCACAGTCCACTTTTTAGTTTGGGGATTTTTGGAATAGTCAGGTTCTGGTCACCACACGGCGGCGCACCTGGCAAAAGTCAGCTGGGCAAGGTCTGGTCACCGGGTAGCGAACAGCTGGGCAATTAGGGTCACTGGATGGCACAGGTACCGCTGGATGCAGTCAGTGGGCAAGCAGTTATTGGGCAGCAAGCCGGTCTGATTTCAGGATGCAAAAGGTACCACAGCTTTCCCCTTTTTAATGGGAGATTAGTGGGATGATTCTGGATCACTGCCTTGCTGGGATAGAAATCAGATATGCTTGGGTTTTGCAGTGTGCTCTGGAGTAGGGTCAGCAATGCTTTGGCCTTGTAGGGAAAATCTGGATTCAGCAAGATGAATGAAGATCAGGAACGCCGCGGAGGAACTTCAGGAAGAGGTAGTCTGTGTAGTTCTGTCAGCTACTCTTTATATAGAGCATGGTGACAACACAGAATTATTGGTGGGCAGAACTGAGCTAAGCCTACCTCCAAGAAGTGGATAGGACAATCGATGTTGGTTGCCTCCTCGAGGAGGAGTCCCAGTTTATGAGGTAGCATTTTATGAGGTAAAAAGCCATTGCACAGTACTTTTTGCCCAAAATCAGTCATAACCTAATTTACACATTTGTGGCATTTTAACAAATCACATGGGCAGATTACATATTGTATGTAGAGCATAGCAGTCTAATCCTCACGAGTGTGGGACCTTGTTTTGCCCTTCTACCAGTTTTTGTGCTTTTCAGGGAGAATTATATTACTTAAAATTCTATAACTTTACACATGTGTATAGATTATTTTTAGGCATATCTGTGTTAGAATTCACAATGGCATCATGGATACTTTCATTATAATAACCAATTCTCTGCCATATCTATTCCCAAGGGTTCAGTGAATGCTACAATGTCTTAAATTATAAACCACAGAATCACATTTAAAAGGTGACATTCTCACATTTTTGCAAAGTCCTGCTGCAGAGATAAAAGTCTTTAACATTTTTTTATTAATAGATAGTTTTTGGAAACAAATGTCAGTGTTGATCTCCATGTATGGACATGCCTTTGCAAGGCTACCCACTTACCCCACGTTGTCACAGAGATTTCCTTTGAAGCTTCTAGTGGAAATACAGAGGAGGTGTGAATGTTCTCTTTGCACTTTAGTGTCCTAGAATTCTATTGTACGAGGCTGGAGCACAGACAACAGTCTGTCCAACCTAGCAATTATCATTTTGTGTTCAAGGAGTTTACTGTGGGGGTCCTTATGTTGATAGCATCCTCCCAGCAGACCTGTTTGGCTGGTTCTCCCCCCCATGTAGCCACTGCAGAAACCTATTTTTGGGCTGACTTCCCCCCAGGCAGCCATTGCAGTTTGATTCAATTGTATTTATTTTTGCTCTGAATTGGAAGAAAACCTGCTGAATAGAACCATCTCATACATTTATTGTCACATCACAATCCCCTTTCACATTGCTAGATAAGGGCAGGGCCTTATCCAAAATGCCCTTTTAAAACAGATATTTCCTTTATTTTGCAAAAGTACATTTAACATGTGGTGACTGAAAGTTGAATTTTTCTTGCAAATCCGGTTTTTCTATCTAGGTTCCCACATTGTTTTGCAGCCATAGTTAGTTTCATGTACACAACAATCTGTACAAGGCAAAGGTCTCCTGGAATTGACAAGTGCACAGAAAGCTCTGATTTTCTTTTCAATCAGTGATTTTTGACATTGTGTAGCACAATTTAAGCGTTTCCTGTGTAGCTGAAGGAAAGCTTCGGTTGATTTTCTCAGGTTTGGCTGGCACAGCCTGTCATTCAAGAATAATGCTCTTTTCTGATGGAGCACAATGTGAATATGGCTGGGCGTGACAGGGTCTTTTTGATAAAAGCAGTTTGGTGAAAACAGGGAAAAATAGCATCAGAGCGGCATCATTTTAGAGGTGAAATATTCCCTTTTTCAACGGGAATTGTGGGCTTGCAGCAAAGCAGCACAGCTTTTTCACTATATTTCATTTGCATATGTAAGAACACACTGGCAGGCTTCCTCAGTGTGCCCCTTTGTTCCATCCTGCACAATATGTTCTTGGCAAGATGGTGCAGCTATCATTTTGTTGCTGCAAAATGCAGTTTTGGTGCAATGGTGCTCACTGGAGCCTTCGCAGCCATTTTGCTGGTGACTGCAGATGTGCAGCTTGGTGATGTGGGGAAGTGCTGCTGAGTTGGGTCAATATATCCCACAGATGCATGTGCATGTGATTGGGACATGTATTTGTGTGCTGTGCCAACTGTCAAGTGAATGTGTGGCTGTATGCATGTGTAGGTGGTGGTGGTGGGATGTTTTCACTGTTGGTCTCTGTGGTGGTCAGTGTTGTCCTACCATGTATCAATTGCACAGATAGTCATGTATCCATGAGTGTTGCCTAAACAGGTCTAGGTTTGACTATGTGTGACAATGATGATTGTGCCTTGCAGTGCCCATGGATGTAGCAATGTAGACGCATGTTTGCATGTGATTTGGTTGATGGATATGACCACAATACTCATATGTGATTGTGTTGTGGATGTGTCTGTTCTCTCATGGATGGCGTTGCAATCGCCAAGACTTTGTGGGTGGTGCATGGGTGTCACAGGTGTGGTTGTGTTGCCAGTGACAGTGTTTGGTGCTCTGTGATTTTCATGATCCCAGTGAAGGTCACTGTGATACTCTGCACATGTATTGGTGATGTATGTGCTGCCGGATTTGAAGTTTAGGCCAGTGTTGGATTATTTTCACATGCCATGGCTTTGATGCATATGCTACTCACCAGAGAGCAGTCCCACATCTGTAGGTCTGATGGTGTGTGCATAGGGGTGTGTGTAGCTGTACATGTGCTTCAGGTGTATGTGTGTCAACAGCACCATGTGTGCCTCCGATGTATGATGCCATTGTTTCTCCATGGGGTACATCATGTGGTGCACATCTGTGTAGTATTTGTATCTGGCCAACCACTGTACTAGGGTGGGTGGGGATGTGATGTAACAATGATCACTCACACTTCGAGGAATGGTGTGGCAACATATTGAGGTGCCTGTGCACATGGCCCCAGGTCGTGGCCTTCACACATATTTGTTGATGAGGGACATGTGGTGTAATTTTGCTCAGGAGGGGTGTTATGGTGGCCCAGTAGTTCGAAAAGACATACAGTGTAAACATCAGTAGTTGTGGTGGTGGTGGGTATTACAAGTTGCATCAGTGATTGTGGACACTCATTTGTAGAGGGACACACACAGGTTGTAGTTTAGATGATTTTTGCTTAATGTCCATGGACAGGTTACAGTTGGGTGTTGTGGTTGCACACTGGAGGGTATTTGGCTGTGGTATGGCATGTGTTTGATTTTATATTTGGACACAGGGCTGTATTCTTGTGGGGTGCAGTCCCAGGAGGTCACTGCCTGTTGTGGCCCTGTCCATGCCCACAGTCCGGCCCTCCATGCATTCTCCATGCCTGTGTATCCAGCTGATGTGCTGAGTTGTGACTCACATTGAACTCCGCCCACTTTTTTAGGCTTGGTGGTGCCCAGTGGTGCGTATTGATGGCAGTGTGTCATGGTCCACCTCACAGGGGACATCAGGCTATTCCCCTGGTACCCCTGCCAGGGGGCAGGGACCGACATAGCCCATGGCATCAGCCTTGCCACAGGGCAATAGGGCAGCGCCTGCACTGGGTGCACACATGCCTGGGGAGAGGTGGTTGGCTTCCTGCCTTCATGTTGAACACATACAGGTGCTGGTGGGGCATCCATATGCTGCACCACACACCTGCTAGCCGGGGTGGACAGATGTCATCCACCAGTGTGCTCCCACTGGTGTGTGATGATGGTGACAGCCAAGTGCATATCTGGCGTGGACTTGTGCTCTATGTTTCGATTCAAGGGGGATGCATGGGTGCTGTGTTATGCGGTTTTAGGGTGCACCTTTTGTGTGGTGGACATGCAATCCAGACTTCTCAACATGCCTTTTGATGGGTATCACCTTTTTGGCAACAAGGCTGACGAGAGTCTTGAGAAGTTACAGACCTCGAAGGCGGCAGCCAAATCAATTAGGCAACCTCAGCCTTTTCGACCTAGTGGACAACCTTAGAGGGTTAGATCTTTTCGCCATTAGCCCTCAGTTGGAAGGGTGAGAGGAATGGCCAGTCAAAGGGGCCAAAGAAGATTTCCTAGTAGTGGACGAGGAAAGGGTGCAAAGCCATCACAAGCAGCGGCTTCCTTACCATCTGCTGCTGCATCAGCCGCCTCAAAACCTCTCTGAGGTCTTCAGTCACAGTGGGGGCAGGCTGTCTCAGCATCTAGAAGAGTGGTGAGACATTACTTCGGATGCTTGGGCTCTAGAAACCGTAGCCCACTGTTACTGCCTTCCTTTTATAAGGAGTCCTCAGAACAATCCACCGGGGAACCACTCTTTGAGGAATCCAGATACGCTTCTTCTGCAGGAGATTTTAACCTTGCTAGAGAAAGGCGCTATAGAACCAGTGCCTGTAGCAGTGAGGAACAAAGGATGGTATTCCCATATTTCCTAATACCCAAGAAGGACAGAGGACTGAGACCCATCTTGGACTTGCGATACTAGAACAAGTTCCTCAGGAAGGACAAGTTCAAGATGGTCACACTTTCTCAGATCCTTCAGGCCCTCCAACTACAGGATTGGTTGGTGTCATTGGAACTTCAGGATGCTTATTTTCAAATGCCGATACATCTCAAGCACAGAAAATACCTGAGGTTCGCAGTTGGCACTTCTCATTATCAATTTCGAATTCTGCCATTCGGGCTGACCTTCGCCAGAGGATTTACCCCAAACTGATGGTGGTGATGGCAGTGAGTCTCAGGAAAGGGGGGATTCGAGTCTACCCCTACCTAGACGATTGGCTCAACAGGACGCATTCTCCCAAACAAGCCCTGGATCATCTCAATGTCACCTGCCACTCCCTTCACAGAATGGGTTCTCCCTCAATTACAAGAAGTCCCATATAACACCTTCTCAAAAACTCCTGTTCATCGGAGCTGTACTGGATACTTCCTTCGGAAAGAGCTCGCCACCCGGGGTGAGGGCTCAAGACATTCTTCAGATGGTTTCCAAATTTCAGAATGCCCAGTGTCTCCTGGCCTTCGATTTTTTGAGGTGGCTCGGCCTCATGGCATCCTGCATTTTTCTGGTGCCAGAAGCCTGCCTGAGATCTTTTCTTCCTCTTGTTCCCTTTATCCATCTTGGGGAAGTTGGCCATATTCACATGTTTTTGGGGCACCACTAGCGATGGTACATTGATGTGCACCATTGAGCATATACCATTCCACAATGGGGGCAGGGTGTGATATGCCTTATTTCCGCAGGCCCAATAGTGATCCATGATCACTGCCGTTACAGCACCCCCCTCTGGTAATTCTAACACGCTTCCACAGTTGGTGTTGTATCCCACCTCCACATCTCCTCTGTGTTGGTAGCATAACTTGGGCACGGTTAGCGGTAGTATGCTCATTGGGTCTTCATCCTTCTCCATCCATGTCAGCATGGGTACGTACTTGCCCCATGTCGTCCAACATCTGTCATTGTGTTCCTTTATGGTGGTAATATTTTCTCTTGTTACCATGTTGCTACCGACCACTCCTATGTCCCATTCATTGTTCATGTATACCTTCCCTGTTATTGTTACCAGTGGCCTTTCCCAACAGCCTTGTGTACCAGGAACTTGTAACGCTCACCTGGTTCCCACGGAGGCGCGGCGTCGAAGGCGCAGAACTCTGAAGATGGACAGGAAGGGCCCCTCTATTCTGGCTTCCCTGGCTCGTTGGATACCCTCCTGTGCGTGAAAAGGGAGTATTACCAACTGTGGAACAATGCTCAAGCCTCCCACTCCCTTCCAACCCTCCACGATACCTCCTCCACGATTCCCCGTGAAGCCTCACCTTAGGGTTTGGAAGGATGAGCTCTCCATCCTGCTTCTGATGCAGGGGCGCGTTGAAACCCAGTTACTTCACTGGATTGAGGATTGATGGGAGTTCAGGTAAGCTTGACTGTTCAGGTAAGGTGCTGTAAAAGTTCTGTTCAAAAGTTCAAGCTTAATAATAATGTTCGTTGTCTAATTGCAGCAAGCGCTAATGCTTATGTCTTTTTCCCCTTAGGGGCCGGGGTTCGGAGTGCCGGAGATATGGCGCCGACCCGAAGTGAAACAGTTCTGGGTGAGCGCTCAGGTAATGTCTTTGCATTCGCTCATTCAATGTCTTTGTCTTTTTTCCCCATAGGGGCCGGGGTCCGGAGATGCCAGGAAGCGGCAGGACCCGAAATGCAGTGGGAATAATCCAACAGGTAAGACTTAAAAGGAAACTGAGCTTTCCTTATTCCTTTTCTCCCTCTCACCTTTGTTCTTGTCTTTTTTCCTCTAGGCGCCGGGGCGTAGCTGAATCCGGAAGATCGCTGCTGAAGATGGAAGCGCCTTGCAAAGGTGAGTAAAATGCAGCGCTGCAGCGATCGAAACAAAATGCCTTTAAAATGATGTCTTCCTTTTCTGGGCCGTTGGAGAAATGACTCCGGGATGCAGCTTTAGCAGGTAAGGGCTTTGCTTGTCATATTCTCTTCCTTTCTCCCCTTGCAGGTGTTCCAGGGTGCTGGCAGGCGTGGCTGAAGTCAGGATGCAGGAGCTGACACGGTGAGCGTCCAGCTGCTAGGTGCAGAACAACGCGAAGCACGTGTGGCTGTTCGGGTGGGGTTTAAATAGCCTTGGAAGAAGTTCCTGGTATGTATCCTTCCACCAATCAGGTATGTATCCTTCCCCGACCACACCCGGGTGGTGAAGTAGTCCTACAGGTAAAGTAGTCCCATTCAGGCCTCAAGAGGGCCTGGATGAAGCAGCAAGGTCTGCATCAGGTAAGTGTGCACCCAAGCACTTAAACACATATCCTCTTCTATGAGCCTGGCGCCCGCTATGAGCCTGGCGCCTAAGGCGCCAGGACTGAGTCCAAAGGGCCCCGACTTGGGCCCGCTGAGACTTCCCTGGGGAAAAGGATGTCTGCCTCTGGGGTTGCTGGGCCCGGCCTGGCTCCTTGGAGGTAGGCATCATGACAGTACCCCCCCTCAAGCCCCCTCCCAAGGTCTTTTCCTCCGGGGGTTTTGGTTTGTGCGGGAATCTTCGATGGAATCGTTGAATTAATCATGGTGCGTGAACATAGTTACTGGGTTCCCAAGATCTTTCCTGAGGTCCATATCCTTTCCAATCAACAAGATAGAAGAGTTTCGACTTAACTATCTTGGAATCTAAAATGTCTTTCGCTTCGAATTCTAATTCTCCATCAATTTGGACAGGGCCTGGGGGCTCAGACAGTCTGGTTCCAGGTTGTACTGGTTTTAGAAGAGATGCGTGAAAAACGGGATGAATCCACATGTTGGATGGTAAATCGAGTTTAAAGGCCACTGGGTTGATAATAGCTTTGATGGGGTAAGGCCCAATGAATCTGGGATTAAAAGTTCGCTGACCCTTGAGGGGTAGATGTTTAGTTGCTAGCCATACCTGATCTCCTACTTGGTAAGGAGGAGTTTTACTTCGGTACAAATCAGCGTTTTATTTATACTTTTTCTTGGCTTGCTGTAAGTGGGTTGTAGCTTCTTTGAAGGCTTGGGTTATTGTGGAATGTAGGTGATTTACTGCAGGCATCTCCAGGGTCAGAGGTGGATCTAGGTCAGAGGTCCGAGGATGGTGACCATACAGGGTATAAAAAGGAGTCTGTCCGGTTCCAGAATGCACTGAATTGTTGTATGCATATTCTGCAATCCAAAGGATGTCTTTCCAATTTAACTCGGATTGGTGTAACATGCACCGCAGATATTGCTCGAGAGTCTGATTGGTTCTCTCGGTTTGTCCGTCGGTCTGGGGGTGGTGGCTGGTGGATAACCGCACGTCTATTTGTGCTTGTTGGCAACATTTCTTCCAAAAGTGGGAGATAAATTGACTTCCACGGTCTGAGACTAATATGGAAGGGAAACCATGTAACCGCACTATATTTTCCATAAATTCCTTGGCCAAGGTGGAAGCTGACGGCAATCCTTTTAAAGGGATAAAATGGGCCATTTTGGAGAATAGATCCACTATTACGAGAATCGTGTTGTAACCACCACAAGGAGGCAGGTCAGTTATAAAGTCCATTGACAAGGTGTGCCAAGGTGCTGGTGGAATGTCCAAAGGTTGAAGTAGGCCGGCTGGCCTTTTCTTTTGACTCTTATTTTGGGCACAGATTCCGCAAGACAACACAAATGACTTTATGTCTTTTCTCCAAGAAGGCCACCAGAAGTGGCGTTTGATCTTTTCTTCTGTTTTCGCGATACCGGGGTGTCCTTCCATTAATGATTCATGATGACGGGTAATGACAAGTTCCTGCAATTCTTTACTTGGCAGAAATAACCGCTCTTGGAAGTAAGGTAAATCATCCTTAACGGTGTAGTGAGGACCCTTTTGACTCCATTCCAGTAAGGCAGAAGAGTCAAAAAGCTGTTTTACTTGAGCTTGGATGTCCTCAATGGTTTGCAATGAAGTCAAGCCCAGAATTCTTTGTTCCGGTATGATTGGCACAGGTTCTAAACTCGAATTGGGTTCTTCCATGCCTATCTGGGATAAGGCATCTGCCTTACCATTCTTGCAGCCAGGGCGATAGGTAATTACAAAATCAAATTCCGCAAAGAATAAAGCCCATCGGAGTTGTCTCGAAGATTGAACTTTGGCCGTCTTTAAATACTGCAAATTTCTGTGGTCCGTAATTACGGTGATGGTGTGTCTTGCACCAAGAAGATAGTGACGCCAAGCCTTGAAAGCTGATTTAATAGCCAGTAGTTCTTTGTCGGTAATTGCGTAATTGAGTTCGGGTGGAGAGAATTTTCTGGACCAAAAGGCTACAGGGTGTAGTTGGTTAGTTTCTGGGTCTCTTTGCGACAGGACAGCTCCCATGGCCGAACTGGATGCATCGGTTTCCACGATGTAAGGGAGATCTGGGCGTGGGTGCTTCAATACAGGTGCAGAGGTAAATTTGGTTTTCAGGTCCTGAAAGGCTTGTTCAGCCTCAAGAGTCCATTCAAAGCGTTTATTTTTCTTTAGGAGAGCTGTGATGGGTTGAACAGTTCGAGAAAATTCCGGGATGAACCTTCGATAGAAATTGGCAAAGCCAAGCATGCTTTGCACTCCCTTCACAGAGCTAGGAGATGGCCATTTGAGAATGGCGTCCACTTTCCGCGAGTCCATTCGGATTCCTTGAGGTGTCAGGATGAATCCGAGAAACTCCACTTCTGTGGTATGAAAAACGCATTTTTCGAGCTTGGAAAATAATTTGTGCTGGCGCAATTTCTCAAGAACTGCCCTAACATGGTTTCTGTGATCAGATTCTGAGGAGGAATACACCAGGATGTCGTCAATATAAACGATGACACAAACATCGATAAGTTCCCGAAGAACATCATTCATGAAGTACTGAAAGGCGGCAGGTGCGTTGCACAAACCGAAGGGCATTACTTGATATTCGAAGAGCCCAAATTTGGTGCGGAATGCAGTCTTCCACTCGTCGCCCTCTTTTATACGTACCAGGTGGTAAGCTCCTCGGAGATCTAGCTTGGTGTACACACGAGCATCTTTTACTCGGTCGATAAGCTCAGGTATCAGGGGCAAAGGGTAACGATTCTTAATCGTTATCTGATTTAGGGCGCGATAGTCAATACAGGCCCTAAGGTCTCCTTCCTTTTTAGGTACGAAGAACAAAGCGGAAGAGACTGGTGACTTTGATGGGCGAATGAAGCCATTGGCCAGGTATTGATCCAAATACTGGCGCAAATGCAGGTTCTCAGGTTCAGTAAGAGCATAAATCCTACTACAAGGTAGTTGTGCATTGGGTACCAAGTCGATTTGGCAATCGTAAGATCGATGGGGAGGTAAGGTGTTAGCCTGCTCTTTCTGAAAAACGTCTTGGAATTCTTGGTATTCAGATGGTAGCTGTACAGGGGTGGAAGTTACAGAGGCTAGACCCATAGCTGGATTCCTTGGGTAACAGGTTGGTTCACAATCAGGAAAAGTTATCTTCTTTGCTCGCCAGTCTATTCTCGGATTATGTGTTTCTAACCAAGGGATACCAAGAAGTACTTGAAATTGTGGGGCCTTGATCACATCAAACACGATTGCTTCCCGATGTCCGTCCTGACCCACCAGAGTGATTTCAACTGTGGAATGCGTTACAGGCCCTGAGGCTATTTCGGTTCCATCAACTGTAGTAATTACATCTTGGGTTACTTTCGGGCGGAGAGGAAGCTTAATCCTGGAAGCCAATTCACGGTCTATGTAATTTCCAATAGCTCCACTGTCTATGTATGCTTTTATAGCATGCAACTGCTGAGGCTGTTTTGGGTTCACAAGCACCATTGGCATGACAAAATGCGAGGTCAAAGAGTTTGTTTTCAAGCTCGGCAAGCGGACCCCTACGCTTGTCGGGCTAGGTCGTTTCCCGAACCAGGTGTCAATAACTCGTTATCAGTGGCTCCAACCACCTTCTTGGGTGGTTTAACTGGACAACTTTGAAGAAAGTGACCGGAAGTTCCGCAATACAGACAAAGTTGCATTTGTCGCCTTCTCTCTCGTTCCTTCTGCGTTAATGGTCCTTTAACACTGCCAATTTGCATAGGTTCGGAAACGTCAGTACTCTTGGAGTTAACGTGGGTCTTGATAGGTACTCTGGTTTCATACTTGAGCCGATCTGCTTTTCTATTTTGAAGTCTGTGATCAAGTTGAACCACTAAGTCTATGTAGTCTGCGCAGGACTGGGGTGGATCTACTATCTGAGCTATAACATCTTTAAGCTCTCCGCGCAGGCCTCGATGAAACAATGTGATCCTTTTATTTTCAGGCCATCCGGTTTCCACAACTAGTCTATTAAAGGTGGCGATATAGGACAAAAGATCCTGATTACCTTGTCGTAAGGATAGCAGTTCTTTGTCAAGGGCCTGTCCCTGCGAGTGTCGAGCGAACAATCTTTCCATGCTGGCCTGGAAGCCCTGGAAATCCCGGAGAATGGGATCATCCTGATTTACCAATGGAATAGACCAATCGGCAGCACAGCCACTGAGGTAAGATAGTATAAAGGCTACTTTGGTCTGGTCGTTGGGGAAGGCCCCGGGCCTGCATAAAAAGTGTAAACGGCATTGTTTCATAAAAACGGCATATTTCTTGGGATCCCCCGCAAAACGTTCCGGCGGGGCCAAAGGCATGTGTCCAGGTAGATTGATTTGTACCGGGTTATTCGAACCCATTGTTGTAGAAATATCTCCGGAAACAGGTAAAGGAGTGTGCTCTGCCTGGCCCTGCAATAACCTTTTGGCCAGATCATCAGTTCTTTCCTTGGATAGGATTAGTTCCCTTCTGAGAGCATTAGTCTCCTGGCGGGCTGAGTGCACTTCTGCCCGTAATTCCCCTAAAAGATGGGCCAGCTGATCTGTCTCGGAAGTCTCCATAGCGCCCAGGTGGGAAATTGTGGTAAGGCTTCGCGTTCTGTAACGCTCACCTGGTTCCCACGGAGGCGCGGCGTCGAAGCTGCAGAACTCTGAAGATGGACAGGAAGGGCCCCTCTATTCTGGCTTCCCTGGCTCGTTGGATACCCTCCTGTGTGTGAAAAGGGAGTATTACCAACTGTGGAACAATGCTCAAGCCTCCCAATCCCTTCCAACCCTCCACGATACCTCCTCCACGATTCCCCGTGAAGCCTCACCTTAGGGTTTGGAAGGATGAGCTCTCCATCCTGCTTCTGATGCAGGGGCGCGTTGAAACCCAGTTACTTCACTGGATTGAGGATTGATGGGAGTTCAGGTAAGCTTGACTGTTCAGGTAAGGTGCTGTAAAAGTTCTGTTCAAAAGTTCAAGCTTAATAATAATGTTCGTTGTCTAATTGCAGCAAGCGCTAATGCTTATGTCTTTTTCCCCTTAGGGGCCGGGGTTCGGAGTGCCGGAGATATGGCGCCGACCCGAAGTGAAACAGTTCTGGATGAGCGCTCAGGTAATGTCTTTGCATTCGCTCATTCAATGTCTTTGTCTTTTTTCCCCATAGGGGCCGGGGTCCGGAGATGCCAGGAAGCGGCAGGACCCGAAATGCAGTGGGAATAATCCAACAGGTAAGACTTAAAAGGAAACTGAGCTTTCCTTATTCCTTTTCTCCCTCTCACCTTTGTTCTTGTCTTTTTTCCTCTAGGCGCCGGGGCGTAGCTGAATCCGGAAGATCGCTGCTGAAGATGGAAGCGCCTTGCAAAGGTGAGTAAAATGCAGCGCTGCAGCGATCGAAACAAAATGCCTTTAAAATGATGTCTTCCTTTTCAGGGCCGTTGGAGAAATGACTCCGGGATGCAGATTTAGCAGGTAAGGGCTTTTCTTCTCCTATTCTCTTCCTTTCTCCCCTTGCAGGTGTTCCAGGGTGCTGGCAGGCGTGGCTGAAGTCAGGATGCAGGAGCTGACACGGTGAGCGTCCAGCTGCTAGGTGCAGAACAACGCAAAGCACATGTGGCTGTTCGGGTGGGGTTTAAATAGCCTTGGAAGAAGTTCCTGGTATGTATCCTTCCACCAATCAGGTATGTATCCTTCCCCGACCACACCCGGGTGGTGAAGTAGTCCTACAGGTAAAGTAGTCCCATTCAGGCCTCAAGAGGGCCTGGATAAAGCAGCAAGGTCTGCATCAGGTAAGTGTGCACCCAAGCACTTAAACACATATCCTCTTCTATGAGCCTGGCGCCTAAGGCGCCAGGACTGGGGTCCGCTATGAGCCTGGCGCCAAAGGCGCCAGGACTGAGTCCAAAGGGCCCCGACTTGGGCCCGCTGAGACTTCCCTGGGGAAAATGATGTCTGCCTCTGGGGTTGCTGGGCCCGGCCTGGCTCCTTGGAGGTAGGCATCATGACAGAACTTCAGTGGCGTACCAATCACATGGTAGGTATTGTAGTGTTACTTTCTTCATTTCTCCCTTTTCAGGGCCACTTGTCATGTATCTGTACGCTTCAGCATGCAAACTGCTCTTGTGGTAACTCAAATATGACTTGAGGAAATTGTTTTCGTACGGGTATGTGTCACGCGTTTTCCACTCCATTCTCATCACCGTTCCTTGAAATCGCCCTCTCGTTTGGAATAGTGCCAAATATACTATACATCGTACCGTCTTTTCTTCTATTTCTGTGGCGACGAATGTTCGAGAAGCGCTCATGGCGTATGGGATCAATGAGAAAACATAACAGCTGTCTTCTGTTGTCTGCTTACCTATTTGGGTCATGTGCTGGTACCACATGTTGTTCGAGACGTGTGCTGAATCTGTTATGTAATTATCAATACCCTTATCATCTGAGTATGTGCTGCGTTTAACTCTACTTCCCTTATGCGGAGGGTTGCTAGTAACACCTGTTACAGCCGTGGGAGGGGGTACGTTAGGTTTGGGTGCAGCGATAATATTGATAGCATAACTTTTCTGCCATACAGAGGCAGCCAATAGACCAGTGATGACCAATACTCCTATCATCTTTATTACAAAAGCTAGTCTCACCGGCATTTGCTCTTACCTTGCTGCAGTCCGGCAGCTTATTCTTGCGACGTTAAAGTTGCCCGCCTGAAAATTCTCAATACACTTGTTATTATGGTTAGTTGTTGTTATCAAGCTCTCCCTATCAAGTAGTCGTTCAGTGCCCAGGCGAAGAGCTGTTCCCACGCCAACCTTAGTGATCTATCTCTTAGAGCAGGTAAGTGTTGGTGAAGATGGGGAAATGATTGTTCTATGGCGAAAACAAATGTGGTGTAATAAACGCGTACCTTCCTTCTTTTTAGGCACTTTGGCCTTCTTATATGATATACAAATTGGTGTGATAGGGCTTCAGGGTAGTTATCATCCGTGGGTAGCATCTACTCCTGGGCAATGTACACTGTTAGTTACTTATTTTCTCGACAATACGATTACACACGGTACCTGCATGTGCGAGAGAGAAAAATAGAAAACATACAAGTGTTTACATGTTTGTGTGCACAAAACAATGTCCTTCAATTGGGGGTGACCTTAGTGGGGGGGGGGGGGGTTTGGGTCTCAATTGGCGGAAGTCTGTTTACTTTTCGATCTAGTGACCATGGGATGGGCTGTGGGCAAGTGTCCAGTGTCTATTTCAGTACTTGTCTCTGGGGACTCTGGGGGGTGATCGGGTGTAGTGACACTAATGTCGTCAGCTGTGGTCGACGTCTCCTTCTCTGTAGCCGATGCTGTCGTTGTTCTTCCAATGGCCCTGTCGGTAACTCTAGGGCGGGTCTGGAGTTTGTAGATCTTCATGTCGTGTAGGTGATTCCAAGCACGCTTATCCTGCAGCTTCACCGCTCTCGTAGCTACCTCCTCTACCAAATGAGGACCAGTAAAGAAAGCGAGGGCCGTTCCACTTTCTATTGAAGTTGCGGAGTAGCACATGGTCACCTTTAGCAATTTTGCTTAGTCCTTCCTTTTCCAATTCTTTGTCGGTGTCTTCTTGTTGATAACTCTTAGACCCGCCCCGCGTGCGCTCGAGCTGTTGAGATACAAACGCTACACTAGTAATCAAGGAAGGCACATATTGATACATTTCATCACCAAGAACAGTTGCAGTGTTTTCATAATCTGTGAATGCTCTTGATGTAGGCGTTAGAGGAAGGCGCATTTGATGTCCTGTCACCACCTCGTGAGGTGGTGGTCAGACCCAGGCCTATTCCTTAGCTCAAATAGAGCTAGCGGAAGACAATACAACCAGCTCTTCTTTGTTGTTTGCTGTATCTTTGCTATTTCTTCCTTCAATAGGCCATTCAGGCGTTCACATAGACCGTTGGCCTGCGGGTGATATGCACACGCAAATTTATGCTTAATGCCCAGCAAAGACGTGATGTGCTGAAACATTTCATTAGCGAAGTGTGGGCCGTTATCTGACCCCAGCACTTCACACACACCCCACCTGGGGAATACCTCCCTCACTAGAAATTTAGCTGCTCTGAACGCATCTGCATGTGAGCAGGGTCCTGCCTCAATCCACCTGGAGAAAGGGCATACCACTACAATCATATACCTATTTCCTTGACATACATTGATCATATCAACGTAAGCAATATGAATGTGCAGGAAGGGTCCCTCTGGCCGGGGTATAGTACCTTTTATCACTTGCAGCGTGTGACCGGCCGTAAACTGTTGGCATATAAGGCAATTGCTGATAAAATTTGTTACATGAGAATTTAACTTGGGGCAGAACCAGTCTTCCCTAATTCGCGCTGCAATGACTTCCTTTCCTGTATGAGCTGGATGATGGAGCTGGGCCAGGGCGGTGTTCAACAGTGCCAATGGCATGACCACCTTTACAGTGTTATTTTGACGCCACAGTGCGTCAGTTGGGGACATTGTACATCCTCTTTTTACCCAAAGTTCCTTTTCTGCCATTGGTGCGGCCGCCTGTAATTCCATTATCTGTGTGGCTGGGAGATGGGTGTACCCTTCTTTCATCAACATCTGTTTAGCCATCCCCCTCCCTCTCCCTCTCTCTGACTCTGGGGGGTTCCATATTTCACCAAAATACGCCGCAAGTTTGGCATGTGCGTCTGCTGTTTCATTCCCTTTTGAGATATGGTCTTCTCCATTAGTGTGTGCGGGACATTTAACCAAAGCTATTTCTTGGGGATCATTGATTACTTCAATTAATTCAGCTAACAAGAGAGCATGTTGTACTGGTGTACAATCAGCTCTCCTAAACCCCCCTCTTTGCCATTTTATCAACCCTGAGTGGACAGTTGACGTGACATATGCGCTATCAGAATATATAGTAACTCTTTTGTCAACGCTTCCCTTCAACGGCAAGATCAGTGCAACCAACTCTGCTGCTTGAGCCGAATAATGCTGTGGTAACTGTACACATTTCACCGGGACACGCACCAAATCTTCTGTCATTTTTACAACTGCTGCCCCAGTTCTCCTTATCCCATCACTTTGGTCTATTGTCGATGACCCATCAATGAACAAAATCTCTCCACCATTCAGTGCATCCTCTTCAACGTTCCTAGTGTATGAATACATTTCGATAGTCTGCGTACAATCGTGAGCATAATCACCTTCCTCAATAACTTCCGCTATAAACCTTGCGGGGTTAACTGTACTACATCTGACAATTGACAGTTCAGGTCTAGACAAAATGATCTCATAACCTGACACCCTCTGCGTGGTTAGTGTGGACTTAGCCTTATTCAATATTGCAATTAGTGCATGCTCCACAAATAGTGTGGTTGGGCACCCCATTGTAATAGATGATGATTTCTCTACCACGAATGCAGCTGCGGCGAGACTCTGTTCACAAGGGAAATGACCTAACATAACAGGGTGCAAGTGACCGCTGTAGAACGCTATTGGCTTGTGTCCCATGCTTGTTTTCTGAGCCAATACTGCTTTCATTACTGCTGAGTCGCAATGTGAAAAGATAAAGAACTGCCGTTCATAATCTGGTGTGGCCAGTACCGGAGCAGTTGATATTGCGTTTTTCAACTCATCAAATGCTTCCTTCATTTCCCTTGTCCACCCCAATGTTTTGTCCCCTTTGTGTGCTTCTCTCAATGCTTCAAGTAGGGGTCCTATGTATGAGCTGTAATCAAAAACCCATGTTCTATAGTAGTTGCACAATCCCAGGAACTGCTGCAGCTCCCTCACTGTTTGTGGTAGTGGCGTGTTTGATATAGCTTGTGCTCTTTGTGGTGCAATCTTTCTTCCGTGTTGGGATATTAGTTGACCAATGTATAATACCTGTTCCTGACAGTACTGTAACTTTTCTTTGTCTACCTTGTAAGCTTTTTCAGCCAATACGGTCAACATTTTCAATGAGTCCTCCCTGCACCTTTTCTCGCTTGTGCTGCAAATTATTATGTCATCAACATATTGCAGCACCGTACTTTCCAATTCAACGTTTCCCAAGTCCATCTGTATTACTCTTTTAAAAATTGAGGGTGACTCACAGTACCCTTGTGGTAACCTGGTGTGTTTCCATTTTGTGTTTCTGTACGTGAAGCTTGTCAAGTCTTGTGAATCTGGATGAAGGGGTATTGAGAAAAAGGCATTTTTGAGGTCAATCACTGTGAACCGTGACGCCTCTCCCGGAATTCCACATAATATTGTGGCCGGGTTTGCTGCTATGGGGTATTCTGCTTCCACAATGTTGTTCAAGGGTCTGAGGTCCTGGATAAAATGCCAAGACCCTCCTTTAGCTTTGCGCACTGGGTACACAGCCGTGTTACATGGTGATTTTGATGGTACCAGTATGCCATTATTTATTAGGGCCGTTATTGTTTCGTAGATGCCCTCATCTGCCTCTTTTGATAGTGGGTATTGCTTTACTCTAGGGAGTATTGCACCCTTTTTCAGCTTTATTCTTACTCCCCCGATACTCTTTATGCAGCCCACGTCATACGGACTGGTGGTCCACAGAGATGTTGGAACTTTTGCCATATCTTCCTCATAAAAGGGAACTGGTGTAGATGCGGGTGCTTCAAGTGCCATGGCAATTTTCTGTGCCACTTGCTTATATGTCACTCTTAGCCATATATCCACACTCATCATGAATACCATTTCACCCTCTTCCTTGTCTTCTGAAAAGAGCTCCTCATCGGACACCTGGGTGAGCCTGCATCCCTCAGCCAGCGCTATCACTGCCCTCCATGCTCTCCTTCCCGGTCTTGGGCATGTACTGCGATATAATCAGAAGTCGCTATAATACTCTCGATGCTCACCGGAATCACCTTCCCTTCTGGTTCATTAGCTGGTGTCTCAGGCCTGAACAAATATTCTGCTGGCCTCCTCCAGATCTTTCCTTATATTCCTGGCATCCAGGCGAATGCCATGTCCGTTCCGTACTGGAACCGTTCGCCGTCCACTGGCTCAGCCCTAGTTACTGTCTGTCCACAGTATGCTTGCAGTATTTGTCGTGCAGTGAGCATGTTTATTCCTGGAGTGGAACAAATTATGCCATCCTCCGTGAAGGAGATTGTCATATTTAGCCTGCTCATTATGTCCCTCCCGAGTATGTTCACTGGTGACTCCCTTGAGTACAGGAGCGGGACAGACATGTCATAATCTCCAATAGATAAGGAGATGTTATCAGTAAAGGGAACCAACCCCCTAGCCCCAGAGAATCCTTGGGTGTTCATGGCCTCACCTGACATCTTAAATTTACCTTCCCTTATGCAAGACCGGGTTGCCCCAGTATCAACAAGGAATGATAATTTTTTGTCACCTATCGTTACCTCAATGCGTGGTTACTCCGCACTATTAGGTGTTACCGACAGGATGGGACACACCAAGGACGTCTGTGGGCTGTCCTATTGTGGGTATAATGATTGACCACTTCCTGTGTAAGGGTTGTGTCCCAGGACAGTCACCCTTCCCAATTGTGTTTGTTGTAGCTGTGTATCGGTGGAGGTTACCTTATGGCCCTGTATTTGAGTGGGCTGCTGCACTGGTGATGTTGTGTTATTGCTACCTGTTGTTGTGGTAGTGAATATGTCTGTGGCTGTTGTGTTACTAACTGTTGCTGCGTGCTACCCTGTGGCAGCCCCTGCTGTTGTTGGTAACCCTGCTGTTCCCTTGTAGGCCCTTGTTGTCCTTGTTCCCCCCATGCTGGTGTGGAGGGTCTCATTCTACATGTGCGTGACATGTGTCCTAACATTCCACAAATCCAACATACAGGTGGTTCCCTGGTCTGCCATGGGAAACTTCCTGAATTATCCTGGTATACTGGTTGCCCAGTGGGGTAGAAGCTTCTGAATCCTCCCCCTTGCTGTTGTGCAGGATAGCCATATCCCCTCCCCCTTATCATTCCTCCCCTTCCCCTGATGTTATTATAATATCCAGTTCCTGATGTCATGTATCCTCCTCCCGTGTTAGCCGTGTATGGTGGGGGTGGTGGCAGCTGTTGGGTTATAAGTTGTGGTGATTGTATTTGAGAAGGATCTTGTGCGGCCACTACTTGCGTGGGGTTTGGTGTCATTGTTGTAGGTGTAGTTATTAGTGCACCTTCCATCGTGTACTTAGTCAGTTTTTTCTGCACTAATTTAGCCTCTTCCGCTTTTCTATCTTCTTCCTTTTGTTTCATCTTTTCTTGCCACGTCCTACAATGGTGTACTATTGTCAGTTGTATTTCCGGCCAAGCCTTTGCTTCCATCCCCACTTCTTTCTTCAATTGTTTCTGTACTGCCTCCGGGAGCCCTTGTATTAGTATATGATAAAATATTGCCGGTGTCTTGTCCCACTGCTCTCTAGTTTCCATTCGCCACTTCTCCTGAATTTCTTGGATATAATCAACAGGATCTTCGTTCTCACGCATCTTGCGTGATGTAATTGCTCCTATGTCTGAGGTGTCTGGGTATTGTACCCTTAGTGCTTGCCATAATGTATGTCTGCAATTTGCAAATGGCGCCCCGTCATGTGATGTGTTCGTTATTGTGACCACGGGGAAGCCCGCTCTCTTCCAGATGTCATCTGCCGCATCCCCGAATATTGATATTAGTAGGCCCTTCACGTCTCCTACTGCTAGTTTCTGTCCTGCAGTGTGTTTTTCCATCTCATATATCCATTTCCCCGCTCCTCCACTTAGTGATGGGAGCCTACACTTTATATTTTCCTTATCTGCATGCTTCCAAGGGACATATTGTGGTCTAACCCCCCCTCTCTCCAAAAGTGGCATTAGATTGTGTCCCATCTGCCCCCCCGGGTGTCGCAGTGTTGAGTCTGTATACCCCTCCTCTTCTTCTGTGTCGTCTACGTCATCAGTTATGTCCATATTTCCCCCACTCATAGCTCTTCCCCTTCTTTTATTATTTCCTTTATTTGATGTGGGCGTGTGTGTTCGTTCTTCCTGCCTGCGTCCGGGGAGATCTCTAAGCCTGCCGGCGTAGGGTGTGTTCAGGAGCGGGTGTGGGTGGATATGTTGGATGGGATGATGAGGGTGTGGCTACACGCGTTTGCCTTCCCGCCATTCCTTGTTCTCCTTCCTCATTTCCCCCCAGCTCTTCCTTCCTTCTGCAAGCCCATGGTGATTCCCTGTTGGTGCGGGTAATGTACAATTTGTCTAAGCTTTCCCTTTCGCGGTTTCTTCCTTCTCCCCCCATTCCTCCTTCTTCCTCGCTGCAAAAATCATCCAGGAGCGAAAATCCCCAATCTGTCTTTTCCCCCTAATTGTCACTGTTTTTAAATCTATCAGATCCGTTCCCCCCACTTCTTCTTTACCAATTGCTCCCTTTTGTGCTGCTGGTGTTGCTACTTCTGTGTCCCTGCGTACATATTTCCTTATCCCACTCTCCCCTCTCCTATCTCCTCTTTCCCCTTCTCTTTTCTCTACTATTTCTCCTCCTATTTCCTCTCTTTTCTTTTTTAATTCCTCCATTACCTCACTACTCATCTTTTCTAATATCCTTTCTTCCTCTCTCCTCCTTTCCCATCTCTCTTTCCCTTTCTAATATGCTTTCTATTACCCTCCCTTCCTTGTATTTCTTTGTGGTTTCTGATAGTATTTTTCTCTTCCATATTTCCATTTCCTTTTCTTTCCCTTCTTCCTCCCTTTTCTTGTCGCGCTGCGCTGCGCTGCTCGAGATACCCTTTCTGCTACCGCCTTCATCCTTTCAGCTTCCCTCTTCCGTTCTTCAGTTCGTTCCCTCATTTTTTCTAACTCATTCTTACTTTCTTTCCTTTCTCTCCTTCTCTCTCTTTCCTCCCTCTCAAGCTGTTTGATCAGGGCGTTTTGCTCATTCCTTAACTCCGCCAATCGTTCCTCCAAAATCTCTTCCTCCTCTCGTAACAGCTCCCCTTCCTTCCTTTTTCCCCCTTCCCCTTTTATCTCACTCTTACTCTCATCGTCCTCGTTCATTTTTCTTACTACCTCCTTCTCTTCTCCCGTTAACGTCCCTCGCAATTTTAACAACACCTGCGCAGCTACCCACTCGTCGTGTCCTATGGCTGCAATTTGTTCTTCACTAGTCTTCCCTTCTCTTGCGGGCATCTTGGTATAAGTTGGCCCTACCGCACTTGTCACCTCCCCCCCCATGTAGCCACCTGTAGCTGTATATGGTGGTGGGCTGTATGCTGGGTTCCAATACCCCTCAGCCACCGTTAGTTGTTGCCTTACCACTTCTCGTAGTTCCGTTACAGGATATAAGCCCCCTTCCTCCTTTTTCACTACTTTCGCTAAGGGCATGTCGTCGGTCCGCTCCTTTTTTATTTCTGTTTCATTTACGTTGCTAAGCTTTTCTCCTCCCTCTTGTCCTCTTCCCGTGCACTGTGTGCTTTCACTCTCTTTTTCCCCATTCTCTTCTTCCTCCTTAACCTTCTTCTCCTCCTTTATTTCCCCCACAGTGAACATTCCGGTCGGTCCTGGTCAGGACCCCTGGAACATCCTCCATAAGTTAAACACCTCCACATGGTGCAACAACTTCTTCCCCTTGTATGTGTTATGTAGATGTGTCAGTAGTGAGTGCTGGACATATGGGTCGAAACTGCCGTTAGGCGGCCAGGGTGTCGTCATTTTGTTGTCCGTCCCCTGTGTCCATTCTATGCTGTATTTAATCAGTTTCTCCCTATGGGGTGACAGTGTTTTACATATATGCTGTAGCGGGGTAGTTAGGGTGATCCCCCACCCTCCCGATCCTATCCCGTATGACATGGTAGCACTGTGTTGTTAGCTCCCCTCAATATAGTAGTCGTTACCTGGCTAAAAATAAACTCTTATCAAATTTGACAATTGCAGATGTTTTACCTGGCCCCGTAGTTTGGGGACTTGCGATCGTCCGCTAAAAGGAAAACAATCAAATATAACGCTTGCAAGTATGTAGTCTTTTCTCTGTCTTTGTTTCTCTCACTTAATACCGTTATGGCCCCCTACGGCCAAGGCGCACGTAGCCCCCTGCGGCTGCGTGCCCCGTGTGACGTGCTTATACAGCCGTCCCACTTTTCTTCACCCCTCCTCCTCCTTCCTCACTCGTCGGGCCGGCGTTCTCCGTGCGCGGTCACGTCCCCCTCTCCACCTGGCCCCGATTTAATTGTTGCTGTTGACCTCCGTGCCCTCCCCCTTACCACTATTCGCTTCCCCACCACTCTTCAACAACGCTGTGTGGTCGAGGTATCCTATGAAAGCCCTACGGGTGACGTCACCAACCTCTTCCAACACTACCGGTAAGTTCCTTTCACACTTCAGAATGCTCGAAATAAGTTTTGCTATTTATCCCTGTTAACCCCACAGCTGTCCTCTTGTCACGCCTGGAACAAGGTAACCAATAAAATAATCAGACTGCGCACGCTGCGTCGCCTCGCGTGTGATATGCCCCTCAACAGGAGGGCTTAACCAGCCAATTATCTTCCGTATTAGGCAGCCAGTTAGCTACCGCCTACAGGAAAACGGCATCTATCTATCGAGTTTCTCTGCTCGATCAATAGGGATACTCATCTACTCATTGAACAATAATCGTCAATTCGTAGGAAACCGCACACACACACACCCCCACACACCCTTACAGGTGGTCGCGACCTAGGCCAATCAGTGTCTACGAGCGGTCGCATGTGATGTTTTCATGCTCCGCCCACTCTTCTTCGTAGCGTAGCGGACTGCTCTCGCACTTGTCCAGCTACCAATCACTTCACCGCCAACACTGATTTATCAAATCTTCGCCGCACACCTTCGTAACACCTCCCTTATTCCATTCCTCCCCCCTCCCTCACAACTTCACATTGCTTGTTGGGTGTGGCATACTCACCAAGTTCTCTTGATGCGGGGCCGCTCGACTGCGTGCACCCCTCCAAGCGGCTCGCCACCTCCCCTCGTCTGGATCACGTCTGGACACTCGCCAACCGCGGGCGGGATACTTCTCAACCGGCTCCTGAGGGCCAATATCCGGATTGCGCTGTCCGGTCTTCTCGCAGTTCTGCGATGGTCCTGTAGTCCTCAAAAAGGGGGCAGCGGCAGAGGGGACCGCGCCGCCGGGCCTCCTTGCAACGAGAGTACTCGGAAAAATAAAAAGGTAGATCGTAACCAGATCTCAGCAGTGCCTCCAACTTGTCGGGGAGATTCTCCCGGGGTTGGCTGGGCCTTCCGCGGACCTCTTGGCTGGGAAGCCCCAACTCCTCCCGTGTTTCCCAAAAATGAGTATGAGACACACACAAGAAGCAAGGTGGTTCTGCTGTTTATTGAACAACGGCAGGGATGGGTCTAGGATCGTACGCGTCCGTCCAGACTCTCGAAATTCGTGGGGCTCGCAGGCCCCTTTTTGCTTCAGTATGATGCGCTACTTGCGTCACCTGGGAAAGTTAGCGAAAAACCTATCGCCACTCTGGATTGGTTCCTCGAGTGGTAGGGTTAGTATAGCATACATATAGAGAACGTTGTTAGTGGTTTAGAGTCAGTCAGGTGGTATACTTGGGTTGTCCCTTCTATTAGATACTTGAAAATTGTTACACGAAGACCCCTAATGATTGGCTAATGTTAGTGGCGGCAGTGATGAGTGCCCCATGTTCTGATTGGTCCACTCGCGAGCCCCCCAGCCTGGGACCATCGTTGTTCCCAGCTCGCGGTGTACCTGTCATTTGCAACAATATGTAACTATGTGTTCGTGCAGACAATGCGTGGATTTGCTCATAGGCCTGAGAGCAGACCATTCCCATTGCTGTAGGTGTCCATTGGGTCATTTCATTGTTGCAGCCTGTGTCCCAGACGTGGGACCCAGGCGACTTCTCCCTCGTGGGTCTGGCACCTTGTCAAGTTTGGCTTGGTCACGTGAGGAGAGACCGTGGCTGAGGCAGAATTCTGCACATTTAAAGTTGTATTTGCCTCTGCGTGCCTGGTTTTGCTTACAGGTGTGACCTTGGCATCGGCTGGTAGCATACTAGTTGCAACATCGCTCCCTTGGCTGTCAGCTCTCGCTGGGCTCGTTCTGCATGGTCAGCACTTGTACTCTTGCTCGTTCAGTGTCCATGGCGGCTCTTGCTTGCGGCCTACTTGGGCCTGGTTCATAGGTGGGGATGTGTAATGCATGGCACTTATGTTGCAGTGTCTCATGGCTTCATAGGCAGTATCATGTCTTTGTTGTATTTTCATCACGATGCAAGGGTCGGGAGAAGCGTCAGCAAGCATGTAAACGAGTGCTTTGTGCGTCTTGCGTTTCTGCATTTCGGAAAACCTATGTGAAAAATAATAAAGATGCGCGTCAGTGGGTGTATCCGTCACCTACGTCATAGAACTGAGTATGTTCTTCGTGTGGATTGGTGTAGGAGTGTCCAGTGTGCATGGTTGCATGTGTGTTCTTGACAGTTGGCTAGGTCATCATGGCATCTCTAACGATGTAGGTGCTTGTTGTTGAGGGCTTAGTCGAGTTCATCCATGCCGCAGGTGTCGGCTTGAGTACGGCAGGCTGGCGGGCAGGCTGGTGGGCACATCCGTATATTCTTGAACCAGGGTATTTGGTCGTCTGGTAGATAGACAAATTCATCTTGTGGCGGGTGTCTGGGCCACGATCCTCTGGGCCAGGGTCGCGAGGAGATTGGGGGGAGTCTTTTCTCCCATTCTCCCACTTCAAAGGAAATCCCTTCAGTGGGCTCTAAGAACTCAATGGTCCCAGTTCTCAGGAAAGATGTTGGACCGACTTCAGGATCTAAGCAGGGTCGCACAGGATCTTCTGTGGTGGGCCTGCGAGGACAATATTCTGAAGAGAGAACCCTTTTGGCAACCATGGCAGGAGATAACAGTAGTGACGGATGCCTCAGTCACTTGGTGAGGAGCCCATACTAACGATCTGACAGTCAGCAGTCGCTGGTCTCCATCTGAATCCAAACTACATATCAATCTTTTGGAGCTGAGGATAATCAGACTAGCGCTAAAAGCCTTTCTGCCCTCTGTACGGGGAAAACATTTCCTGATAATGACAGACAACACAGTGGCCATGTACTACCTCAAAAAGAGAGGAGGTGTAGTGTCACTACCACTGTGCAGAGAGGCAATGCATCTCTGGTTCTGGGCAATTCAAGAAAGATACTCCCTGTCAACAGTTCACCTAGCTGGAGAGGAGAACACAGTGGCGGATACTCTGAGCAGGCAGAGCACAATCTCCCACGAGTGGGAACTAGCTCAGGAAGTCCTTCAAGAGGTCTTCACCCTTTGGGGAACACAGCAAGAGGATCTGTTTGCGACCGGTGCCAACCGGAAGTGCGATCTGTACTGCTCCAGGGAATTTCCCCCGAAGAGGAGCTCTAGGAGAAGCATTCATGGTGGACTGGGAATTTCCACTCCCGTACACGTTTCCTCCATTCCCAGTCATTCCTCAAGTGATCAGGAGGTTGAGAATGTTCGGGAAACACATGATCCTAATTGCCCCAGATTGGGCCAGGAGGACGTGGTACCGGTACCTTCTGTACATGTCCATCTGTCCTCAAATACGTCTTCCACAAAGAGAGGACCTTCTCTTGCAAGAGGAGGGTCTGGTTCTCCATCCAGAGGTCAAGATACTCAACCTTCACGCTTGGTTTCTGAAAGGTTGAGATACAAGGATTGGGACCTCCCGGATGACGTAATGAAGATTTTGCTTTCGGCCAAAAGCCCAGCAACAAAGTCTTTGTTCCGTTGTCATTGGAATAACTTCTACAACTGGTGCAGAGAAAAAAATGTTGATCCTTTTATGTGTAAAAGACCAGATGTTTTATCTTTTCTGCTATCTTTGGCCAATCTGGTGCTCCAGATTGGTACTATTAAAGGCTACTTGGCGGTGTTGTTCATCTTTAAGCGCTTGTCAGAGGAATGGTCTTACTTCAAAATTCTACTGGTGAAAATTTCTAAAGGGACTCACCAACGTGTTCCCCCCATCTCCTTTCTAAGTTCCAGTTTGGGACCTTAATCTGGTTCTAAAATGTCTAATGTGTGCACCTTTTGAAACTTTACATTCATGTCCTTTAAGGTTAACCTTTAAAACCATTTTATTGGTAGCTCTAACATCAGCCTGTGGAGAGAGCGAGTTGCAGGCACTTTCGTCCATGCCACCCTTTACTATCTTCCACAAGGATAGGGTTGTTCTAAGGGTCAAACCTTCATTTTTGTCCAAAATCATTTCTGATTTCCCGGACAGAAAATTGTTCTACCTTCTTTCTATCCCCCACCTCATCCTGGCAAGGAGGAGGAAAGACTACATAGGTTGGACCCTCGTAGAACTTTAAGCTTTTATATATCTAGAATGTCAAAACTGCGCATTGATGCCCAACCTTTCATTGGATATACAGGTCATAAACTGGGTCAGGCTGTCTCTAAGAAGACCTTATCCAAATGGACAATTCTGGCCATTTCAGAATGTTACAGGTTGGCAGGGAAAGATCCTCTGGAAGGTTTAAGGAGCTATTCCACCAGGGGCATGGCTACCTCTACAGCCTTGCAAATGCGTGTACCAATAAAAAACATTTGTGAAGCAGCAACGTGGTCTACTATCCACACATTCACAAAGCATTATTGCCTGGAATCTTCCCTGGGTCAGGATGGTAGCTTTGGTAAAGCAGCCCTGCACTCCGTTCATGAAAACATCTAAAGTCAAATTGTACTCCCTCCTCCAAATCAAATAGTGCTTCGGGAGTCTCTCAAAAGATGAGGAATAAGTGGAAGGACACAATCCATTCGAAGAACAAGTTACTTACCCCGGGTAATGTTCTTTAGACTGGATGTTCCTCCCACATATTCCTCATCTCCCTCCCAGCCTACCCCACAGTAGAATTTCCTGTGCTATTACAGCTTCTGTTCCTTCAAGGCTCAGTACGGTCATTCCTGTGTTTTTGCGAGTATTTCTGCTGCAAAGGGGGGAAAAACAGAACTGAAGCCAACAGGTGCTGCGTATGTTATATATGCCTTTGATGATGACATCCTAGACTGAGGCCTTCGAGGGACATCGAGTCGATGCCATTGACGCACAGCGAACTCTGCCGAAAAATAAATTCTGAAGTAGCTGAAGCTGGATAATATGTGTCAAAAGATGAGGAATATGTGGGAGGAACATCCAGTCGAAAGAACGTTAGGGGTAAGTAACTTGTTCATCTGGTTGGCATGACAACTGGCAACATCTGACATCAATTTTCTGCCTCATTAAATGTAATTCCCTGTGACATTCCACCATGTAATCCGATGAGGGCATGTTTACCTTTATTTCCTCCAATCACAAGGTTTGAAACATGAAGCTGCCTTCCTGGGCTTTCATGAGAGGAGCGGCTTGCCTAGTGACCTTACTTTGTCAGCAACTGCAAAGATGGACTGGCTGCAGGTCTGGTACAGACTTGGCCCCTCCACTATTTCCCTTTGTCCCCACCTCCCAAGCAGCAGCTCTAATAGGGTGGAAAGGAGCAGCCCAAACTAAAGGGACTTTTTTTGTTTGTTTTTTTAAAGCTCCCTGACCCTCCTCCATCAGAATTGTGTTGCAAAGCATAGCCTTCTTTGCTTTTTTTTTCATTGTTATGCTGTCCCCTGGTCCGTCACCACCTCAAGGCCCTGCTACCCCTTGTTCTACACTTCATGGAATGTGTCTGATGCCGGTAGCGTCACATGGCCCACTGATTTGTTTTCTGTGGACTCCCTGTCATCTATCCCACCAAGTCTTCACCTGTCCTGCCCAATCATCTACACCAACCACTCCACTCTCAAACTACTCCACTCTGCTGTGCTCCACTTCACTCTGCTCCACTCTCAAACTACTCTACTTCACTCTCACTCATTTCACTCAACACCCAGTCACTTGTCTCCACTTAGAAATACTCATCTCGACTCCACCACCAACCACTCCACTTCATCCCCCACCCACAACCACTCTATTCCACCCACTAAAGTGTATTCTAACAACTGTACTCTATTCCCCCAACCACTCCATTCTATCCCCGAACATTAAACTCCCAACTACTCCAATCTATCCAACCACAACCACTCTACTCCTAAACACTCTACTCCCAACCAATCACCTCCATTCCACCCAAAACCACTCAAATTTAGGTTAGTTTACTCTACTCACAACCAATCCACTCTTCGCAGCCCCAAACCCTCCACACCACTGCACTCCTCTCAACCACTACAAAAAACTACAAGTCACTCCACCCCACCCCAAACTACTCCACACCACCAATCTACTCAACTTCTTTACTTTACTTTACGTTAATACATTTATATAGCGCGTCCATGAACACGAGGGCGTGAGGGCACTACAAGACACCAACGACGAATAACAAATAGAAGAGTCCGAGATGCAGAGCCACTACAGAGAAGAGAAATTATAGCTGTCTAAGGATCAGTTAGTTGAATAAGTATGTCTTTAAGCTCTTCTTAAACAATTCAAAAGAATCAATAGATCTTATATTTAGAGGAAGAGCATTCCAGACCCTAGGTCCGTTAAAAATAAAGGCTGAATTAGCTGCTCTAACAGTGTGGCATGTTGGTTCAGCCAAAAAGTGCTGATTGTTTGACCTTAGTATTCGCACATTGTTTTTTGTGGATAGCAGCTGTTGTAGGTACCGGGGCATGTTTCCTAATCTGCACTTATATATAATAGTCAGAGTTTGGAATAGGAATCTGGAAGTCACTGGCAGCCAGTGTAGCTCATGTCTTGCCAGTGTGACATGATCTCTGAATTTAAGATTCATAACAGCTCTAATAGCCCCGTTTTGGCATACCTGCAACCTATTACTTCACTACCAACCAATCTACCCCAACTCTCCATTCCATCCCCATACTCACTCCATTTCACCCCAAAACCACTCCATCCCATCCCCACCTATCCCACCCTCTTCTACTCCACCCTCATGCATTCTACCTTAGCCCACTCCACCCCCACCACTCTACCCCATGTGAGAGGGTTAGGAGTGAGACACGGGCACATTTCAGGCATGATTGTGGCTAAAGACTTTTATTAAATAAGAAAAGGGGTTGTAAGAAGGCCTAACTCTAGGAGGGGTTACCCTACCTCAACTAAAAATACTAAGGCCATCGGTGCCAGGATGTCCGAAATCAATATGTATTTAGTCCTGTGTCCGTAATCCTACTCTAACCGTCACCTTCTAATAAAAATGCTAAAGTGAAAGGGAAAAAAGTATTTTCTTCTTGTGCTCTGTAAATCAAATGGTGACATATAACTCAAATGGCCAATAACATAGTTCACAGTTCAGGGGGTATGGGTCCCTTCCCCTAGGTTTTCACACTGCTGCTAAGTGGATGACTCCTTCCTCTTAGCTTTCCAAAGTTTCACAAGTAACACATCCAAAAACACAGTTCCAATTCACATGGGCCAAGAAGATGCCTCCTTCGTCTTGGTATTGTAAAGCTTCACACATCCAAGGGGAATGACTCCCTTCCCCAGGTTCTTTATTATTCCAATGTTCAAATTGGGCCAAGGGGATGATTCCCTTCTCTTCGTGTTGCACTGCCTTCTTAATTGGGTGCGGGTCCCACTTGCACATTGACTGGTATACTTTCCTGCCAGGACTTGGTCATAGTTCACAGAGTATACGCCTTCCTTTGCTTTGCCTTAGAAGGAATGACTCTTCGGCTGGTTCACTCTCACTTTGTATTGCCTTGTTCACTAACCTGCCAGATCTTTAACTTGAAATCTGGGGTACGTGTATCTGACTTGCACTCTTCACTAGACCTCATCCTGTTCCATATTTTCCTCATGTATTTGGGCCACCACTCTCTGCTTGTCAGTTCCTTACTTTCCTTTCATTCACTAGAACATCTTGCTCGGTCAATTAAATTCCTTACGATTTCTGAGGTTGCGTGGAACTCGCCAGGAAGTGCCCCATCTCCTCCCGCTGGGCTTCTCGGCCTGATACGGTCGCTTTGGCATTCTTTGCACTGCTCAGCTACTGCTGCTGCTTGTTAACAGTTCAGAGGGGCATCCCGCTCCCCGTTTGCCATTCGTCTGGTCTCCGGCGTCCTTGGACAGCCTTGCTCTGTCTCTGGCCTCACACTGCCTGACCTCCAGTGTACAAGGCACAGCGGCTCTCACAGCCCTCCAAGTTTGAACAGTACGTTACTTGCTCTCTGCTCTCTGGTAAGTCTCGCCTGCAGCACAACTCTTCCCGAGCATTCTCTCTACCGGACGGGAGCAACCTGCCCTTGTCTGTGGTGTTCTCTTCTCCTTCAGCTGTCAGGTTTTTAAAGGGCCCAGCATTATGCATTTCCTTCAAACAAACAGAGCACAGTGTTGGCTTCCACGATCTAGAGATCTTCCTAACTTCATTCCTCTTCTTCACCCCAGTATTTTCGAAGGTTTCATATAGCTGGGATTGGCATTTGGTCTGAGTCACAGTTTCTAAGTCAGTATGGTAGTATGCCATGGCGGTTACGGGTAGGGCAGAGGGTTTGAGATGTGGAGTGAATGGAATATACCATGTCTCACCTGAGGATTTCCTACTCCCTCGCCAAGGGTCATCACCCTCTCCCCCCCATCTCATGTGGTCCTCCCGCAGATAGCCACCCTCAGGGTCAGAGTCAGGTAGCTTCTGCCTTTCCATGGGCACATGGGGAGAGACTCTCCCCAGAGGAGAAGTGATGATATCCTCAGATTCATCACATACCCTTCCCCTAAGGTCGCTGGTTTCTTCAACATCTAGTGGAAATCTGGAAAGGTAATCTACATTGCCCTGATGTTTTCCTTTCCGATGTTCACTATTGAAACAATAGGGTTGAAGATCCAGAAATCTGCACATATCCTTTCAAAGACGTATCCATATAAGGGGGGAATGGTCTGTCACTAATCTGAATTTTCTCCCGGTCAGGTAATACTTTAAGTATGTTATTGCCCATTTTATTGCAAGGGCCTCTAATTCAATTGTGGCATCATTTTTTTCTCTCAGGAAGCGCTTTCTGCTGATGTAAAGGATGGGATATTTAATCCCGTCATAGGTTTGAGAGAAAACTGCTCCTAGTCCAACCCGGGATGCATAGGTTAGAAGGATACATTCTTTATTGAAATTAGCCACCTTTAAGATTGGGACACTACATAGTATGTGTTTCAGAGTTTTGAAACAGGCTTGATCTTCTTGGTTCCATTTTATATTTTGTGGTTTGACATTTTTCAGTCTGTTAGTAAGACAGGCAGTAATTGACGAGTAGTTAGGGCTGAACCATTTATAATATCCTATTAGTCCTAGGAATGCTCAGAGATCTTTATTTGTTTTTGGAGTGGGAGCTTCCTGTACTGCCTTTACTTTCTCAGATTGGGGCTGGACAAGCCCATTTCTAACAAAAACCCTAAATATCAAACAGCAGACTGTGCTAATTGACATTTCTTAGTATTAGCAGTTAGTCCTGCTTTCCTCAAGGTTTTAACCACTTGATATTAGAGGTATAGATGTTCTGTCCATACCTGGCTGTGAATGACTCATGTATGCTCCGCAAAAGGCAGAGTAAGGTCGAAGGATTTTATCCATCATCCTTTGATAGGTGGCCGGTGCTCCATGCAAGCCAAAAGGTAATACTTTAAATTGGAATAGCCCTGAAGGTGTAGAAAAATCAGTCTTCTCTTTATCATTGGGGTTTACGGGCACTTGCCAATAACCTTTTGTTAAATCGATGGTAGACAGATACACCGCAGAGCCTAGGCGATCTACTAATAAGACGGACTTGGCTGAAGTGCTTAAAGTCCCAAAGGCGCCTATGGAAAATGGCCTAACTTCTGAAGAAGTTGATACTAAAGAGCCTACCGCCCTCTATACAGCAATCTCCCCCATCCACAGTCAACCCCATTATTATTCTGTGATTAACTTTCCCCAGGACACTCCCTTTACGTTAACTAACGCAGCATGGAAACTGTGAGAACTGTTTCCTCCCAGGTCAACTCTAGTAGAAGGGAGTGTGGCTAACTGCCATGTAGAGCTGACGTGTCTCCTGTGAGCTCCGCACCGATGTGCCATCATAAGCTGATTTTCATGCATTTCTGCTAACTTTTAAAAGCTGCAACTTGCACCATTTGTCGCCGGATCTCATCTGCTGTCGCTTGATCCGTCTTTCAGACGGTTGGAGACAACCAACACCGACGTACGTCGAGCTAGAAGAGCCGGAGCCGAGAATCAAAATGGCGGCTGCCGTGTCCTGAGTTTCGAGGGAACCGAGCGCGCCTGCACCGCGGAGGACATCATCCATCGGGGCCTGCCGGGGAGCCGGAACAACCGGCCAGCCCACACCAGGGTCAGGAGAGATATCAACCGCGCTCCTAGACAGAGCGACCCGCCCCCCGAGCCTCCATCCTGCGGCGTCCTGCCCGCGGCCGCGGGGCCCAGCGGAGCCCTGACAAGACCTGCGGCCGGCCGGAGCCGCGAAGGTGAGCGGGCGGGGGGTAACCAGCGACTGAGGACTTGCGACCGCATATCACCGGGGCCTTGTCCCCCCCTCCCCCACCGCCAACGCATATCTGCGCCTGGGAGTGTCGCCGAAGCTGACTCCACCACCTTGCCCCCCCCAGCCGACACCGAGAGCGCCTCAGACCCGACGCTCCACATCCACAAGATCTGGTGAATCCCCGGTCTGCTCAAACCTGACGCCTGTCTCTTCGGATGCGTGAAGCCCCGCTTCGACGCCCAGATATTGCAGCCTCTCCCCCCCTTCGCCTTCATCTTGGCCCTGGGCCCTGTGGCAACAGCTCGAACAACCCCGCCGCGCCTCTTAACGGCGGCCTACCACCGACGCCCCTGGCGCGAGAGCACTGTGTCCTCACAGGATGGCTGGTAAAAGTAGCAGGCCCAAGCAATGGCAGACCACCCTGGACACATATGCCGCCAGCGAATCCCCAAACCCTGAGAGCACGATTTGTGTGCCCACAAGTCTCCAATCAGACCACACAGCACCGGCGGCACCTGAACCCAGCAACACCCAGCTCCTCGAGGCCATCAAACTTCTACAAACAACGATGGAGCACAAAAATCGATGCTGTTGCAGTTGACCTGGGCCTTCTGCGCCAAGATGTCCGCTCCCTGGCCGGCAGGACTGATGCGCTCGAAATACAGGTCAAGGAAAATACAGAATCCAAAACGCAACTCCTCCGAAACGTAGACGAGCTCCAGCAAAGAGTCAAGAATTTGGAAGACAGGGTGGAAGAAGCGGAGGGGAGAGCCCGTCGCAACAACATTCGTCTCCTTGGGCTACCTGAGGGCATCGAGGGCTCCGACCCCACTAACTATATTGAGAACCTCCTGCTGCAAGATGTGGGAGCTGGCAAACTCTCCCAAGGCTTCTCTATTGAAAGGGCCGACAGATCCCTTGCTAAAAGACCTCTGCCGGGCGCTCCACCCAGGCCGGTGATCGCGAAAGTCTTTAATTACAGAGATCGAGAAGTGATCCTAGCCTTTTCTCGAGCAGGTGGTCAAATCAAACGAGACTCTGCCACAATTGCAATCTATCCTGACTACACCTTCCAGGTTCAAATGAACAGAGCCCAGTTTATACATACTAAGGCCAGATTGAAGGCAGCTGGGTTACGCTACATGCTCCTGTACCCTTCGAGACTCAAAGTGCTGCACAACAACAGGGCACACCTTTTTGAAACTCCGGCACAGGCCAGAGACTGGATGGATGGACAGCAAATTCCCGACATCGAAGAAAAAAAGCGGAAATCTAGATAACGTTTCTCCCGTCATCCCGACAGCATTCAGGCAGCCTTCACCCACCACTGGCGGGCGAAATGAGCCCCCTACTCAGCTGAACGGATCCTGATACGGAGACACTCGAGTCATGGTCCACTCCTCCCCCTGGAAATTTCTTTCCTTTCTTGTTTTTTGGGTGTACATACCCACCCGTAGGGCACCTAGTGACCCAAGCACGGTCCTATGGAGCGGAAACGGGATTGTCATAACAAGGGTGACCTCGCTGGGCTAGTTCTATGTTTGGGTTGTTTACAGTTAAGGGGAGAGGGTGGGAAATGGGGAGTTATTACTACAGTTGGGAACCGCAAACGAAAATCACCAAGACGACGGAGGCACTCGTCAAGCACTTCAGCATCAATAAGACTCAGAGTCCTGCCGGCCCCACTCGTCCGACTACGCAACAACTATGGCTGACACAGTTAAGATCGTCACATGGAACGTTAGAGGTCTAAACAGCTTTGTCAAACAACGACGCGTCCAGTCCTACTTGAAGAGATGCAAGGTCGGAATCGCCATGCTCCAAGAGACTCACCTGTCAGCCAAAATGCTAGACGCCTTGGCCAAAACTTGGCACGGCACCCTAGTGGGTTCCACATACTCCTCCTATGCCAGAGGGGTCCTGATCTGGATTGCCCCCACGGTCCCCTTCAGGCTCACCAGCACCAAATTAGACAACGAGGGGAGAATGGTTGTGGTTTGTGGTTCCATTGAGGGTAGAGAACTGTGCTTGGTCAGCACTTACGCACCCAACCATGACGCAACTACCTTCTTCCACTCCCTCTACACACGACTCACCCCGTATATGGACAGAATCATGATATGGGGGGGCGACCATAACTGCACCCTCGATCCTTTGCTGGATAGATCCGACGACAAACACGACCGCCCCTCCCCTCCGGCCAAAATACTTTCCAGATTAGTCCACCAGCTACAACTAAGTGATATTTGCAGGGACCAGCACCTGGGGCAACGTGAGTACTCCTTTTATTCCCCCCCACATGCCGTGCATACCGTGCATACCAGGTTAGATTATATTTTTCTCAGCCAGACACAGCAGTCCATGTTTGTTGACGCACATTACTTGCCGAGGGTGCTGGTTACCTGGGAGGTGTTCCCACCTAGACCCCCCCATACCCACGTGGAGATTGAGAGCCGAAGCTCTACTTGATACATCATTCAGAGAGCACATCAGAGACGAGACCGAAGAATATTGGGAGAGCAACCTACACAGCATTAAACACATAGGCACCGCCTGGGAGGCATATAAGGTGGTCATGCGGGATGAGATGATCGCAGCAGCCGGGGGCGCTCAGAGATCCATCACAACCTTGCTGGAACAGGCCGAGGGAGACCTGCGCACCCTCTAGGGCAGGGCTGACTCATCTCCCGATCATTTACTTAAAATTTCCGATCTTAGACAAACCTGCCTAAAGCACTGGGAAGCCCTTGGTAAACTAAGCTACGCCAAACACAGGGAGAGAGTCCATGCCCTGGGAGACAAGCCCGGTAAACTCTTAGCCTGGCTCTACAAAAGGGAAACCCCCAGGCCGCCTATATGCCACATACTCGCACCAGATGGCACTACTGTGCATACCCAACTGGAAATCAACTCGGTCTTCTCCAGCTTCTACCATAATTTGTACTCTGAGACCCCCTCCCTCGGACACGGGGATCGAGGACGCCCTTGACGTCATCGATTTGCCAAAACTAGACCCGCATATGGCGGAGACCCTCAATGAGCCCATCACTCCCGATGAGGTCAAGGTGGTGATCAGAACACTACCGGCTGGGAAGACCCCAGGCTCGGATGGCCTCCCGGGGGAGTTCTATAAAACCTACGAGGAAACACTTGCCCCTATACTGGCCTAGGTCTACAATGAGGCCTTCGAGCGTGGCGCCCTCCCGGATTCCCTTAGCGAGGACGTGATAATACCCTTACTCAAACCTGGGAAGGACGGAGCAGATCGTGCCTCATACAGGCCCCTCTCCATGCTAAATGTAGACTGCAAGATCCTCACTGCATTGCTCGCCTCCAGACTGCGCAGGGTGATCCCACTGTTGATCCATCAACACCAGACCGGATACGTCCCCGGACGATCCATTACTGAGAACCTGCGCAGGCTGCATCACGTTATTTATAGTACCGAGGGAAGACCACAGAAACTTGCGGTGGCATCACTAGACGCCACCAAAGCTTTCGATTCCGTGAGGTGGGAATGGCTATATGCTACCATGGCAAAGATGGGAATTGGTCCCGTATTTCTAAAATGGACCAAGCTGGTTTATGCCAACCCCACGGCAAGAGTCCGAACTAATAGAACCTTTTCTGCGAAATGGTCCCTGCACAGAGGCACCCGCCAGGGATGCCCCCTATCCCCCATGCTGTACATCATTGCAGCCGAGCCTCTAGCAGCCTACCTGAGACAGGAATATGGAGACGGGTGCATCACCATAGATGGGACAACTCACCTCATCTCCATGTATGCGGACGACACCCCCTTATATTTGCAGGACCCCGAACACCTCCTACCTTACATTCTTGAAACCCTGGACAGCTTTCATAAGCATACCGGGATCCAGATTAACAAAAATAAATCTTGCCTCTACCCCCTAGCCGCACTACACAGTGATCATTATGGGTCCCTCCCTCCCCTAGATCTTGAATGGCAGCCAACATCGTTTAAATATCTGGGGATAACCATACATCGGACCCCCGGCACGGAACACATACTCAACACCGTGAGGGCCAAAGACCCCCTCTCGAAGTCCATGGAGTTTTGGGGGCGGCTTCCACTCTCGGTGGCCGGGAGGGCGGGCCTGTTGCACTACTTCACTAACATTCCCTTCTACATCCCCCCAGCGTTCTTTAAAGACCTCAACAAACTCTGTAGGGGCTTCCTCTGGCAGGGAGGCAGGCATAGGGTGGCGTTGGAGACCCTCCAGAGGCCATACGAGAGGGGTGGGCTGAAGATCCCCAATTTCAAACTTTACTTCCTAGCCAGCCAGCTAAGACACATTGTGCGGTGGATGGCCAACGAGAGCACAACAGACACCCGCCTCCTCCAACCGGCCCTCCCCCAGCTATTGCTCAGGGATCTGCCATGGACCAAGAGGGGGGCTCTCGTACACTGCCCTTACCTCGTCAAGCTGGGACACTGACTCTGGAAAAGGGCCTGCAAACTGGTCGGGTCTGAAGACCCATACTCCCCACAGATCCCCATTGCTGCACTCATGTCCAACCATTCCTGGGGGCAACTTGAGACCCGTAATCAATGGGAGCCCCTGGGGGTGGCCACGCTTGGGGACCTGATCCAGGAGCAAACGGTTTTAGCCTTCCCTGACCTTAGTGACGCCACTGGCCTCCCGGCCGGGCAATTCCTACTGCACAGAGCGGTCATACAGGCCCTAAATAGCAGGTGGCCCATCGCTGGCGACCTGAATGACGAAAATGAATGCATTGAAACGATTCTTAATGTCGCCGAGGGGGGCCACGAAACCTCACGTATCTACGAGGCCTTACTATGGGGTTCCACCAAAGAGGACCTGAGATGCCGAGACAAATGGGAGGCCGAACTGAATCTGGTTTTTGAAGACAAAGCATGGGGCGATATAACCCACTACCATAAAAAAATCTCCCGGAACGCCCGATTACAGCTCATTCAACTGTACGTCACGAACAGAGCGTATCTCACCCCGGAAGCCATATCCAGATTGACTGGTGCGACCACTCAATCATGCCCCAAATGCAGCGAACCCAAGGCAGGCATGACCCACATTTTCTGGGGATGCCCAGTGATCAGAGAATTCTGGACTCAAGTGAGGGATAGAGTGGCTGGTGCAGACATTGACATCGAAGAGGACGAGCCCTCGGCATGCATCTTGGGCAGGTTTAGGCGCAGCAGGGAGAACAAACCCCTCAACAGACTGAGAGACCTTATTTACATAACTGCCGAAGGCGCATTGACATGGGGTGGAAGAGCCCCAAAGGCCCACCTATGCCCCTATGGTGGGGGGACCTTACAAAGTGGATCGCTGCGGAAACCGCGGCATGGGAGACTGCGATCCAAGTGCAGAAGCTTGACTCCAACGAAGAGCTACACCGCTGGGTGGCCTTAACTGTACCCTTGTTGTACCCTGAATCACAGGAGAGCGAGACAGCTGGGGAAAGCGACCCTGGCCCGGGCTTGGACTCTTGACGAACTTAGTACTTACTGTGGTCTTGGTGGGGAGGGGAGGGAGACAAGGGTGGGGGATAGTTGGGGATTTAATTTTTTCCTCTGAGGGGCGAGGCCTGTTGCTCATGGAGTGAGGAGGCTGAAATCCCGAGCTCCGGCCGAGCCCGTAATCCGATCCTGAATAGTGAGCCTATTCACTAGCAACATCGAAACTCGAGCTGATCCACTCGAAGCCGGGACGACCCCCTCTCTTTGGCAGCTTAGCCTGATGAAAATCGGACACCGGGGACCGAGCAGGAGCTCTGGCCCGGCGTCCCCCCCCGACCCTGAGCGAGACGCGCAAGATGGCGGTCGCGACGCACTGACGCTGCGGACCCGAGCGGCGAAGGCGGAGCGCCAACAGCAGCTACTGCCTCCCCTGCCGCCTGGAGGAGCTCGGTGGACCGGAGGAGGCGAGACCCAGTGCGGACCTCCTGGAGCTCTCGGCGCCGACTGAGGACCGCGGCGCTGAGCGCTGGGGACCGTGCGAACCAGCGGCCCACACCCGGGCGGCCTCGGCGGAGGGGCCCCTAGCGCGGCCAGCGCCCTACAACCCGGCCCATCCAGGCTGCGCAACAGCGGGTCAATCGGAGAAGCGGCCGAGACCTGGGGACCGCGACACACGCTGGTCTCCGGGGGCGGTGTGACGCGTCCCTGGACCGCGTGGAGCGTGCGCCGAGAACTGCGGCCACCGGCCGGAACCCCGGGCCCACCTGGGTTGCTGCCTCCCCCTGACTGCGTGCCCCCCACCACCAGCCTCCACATCCAACGGGGGTGACTCCGAGTGCCCTGCCCACCCGGACATACTGCGACGCCGCCCCCAGCGACAAACAGGCCCTAGGGCGAGGCCTTCCTGGGGGCCGCACCACGCCCCACACACCCGGGCAGGACACGGCCCTGTCCCCGGTGCCACCGAGCTCAAACCACCGGGGACCCTGAGGCAACACCACGTGCCCCCCAGACCTAGAGGGGCACACTGCAGACACTCCTTACCACGACAACTCGGAACACCGTAGGTGGGACTACCGGCGAAACAGACTGGCGGGGCCCACGCAGCAGCCCGGTCCGAAGAGGTGCAACGGCCGAACAAGTAACACCACAATGTCCACCCTGAGGAGCAAGCCCAAATCGGCTACAATGGACCCCTTCCTCACGACCAAGGCCCACCCAGCCGCCCAATCCACCCCAAAGGGGGTGGCGCCGCAGGACACTCAGGGGGAGAGCCCCGCAAACAGCCAAGTACTTGAAGCAATAGCGGCCCTAAAGGAATTCATAGACACTAAGATAGGGGAGGTAAAAGCCGATATCCAGCTCATCCGTCAAGATGCTCGCAACCTGACAGAGCGTGTCACCAACATAGAAACCGCCCAGAAAGACACCACGGAGGACATGAAAGATCTTAAAGCTGAGGTGGCAGATCTCAGGAGGAAGGTGGGCATCCTGGAGGCAAGGTCGGAGGAGGCGGAGGGACGAGCCAGGCGAAATAACATCAGGATCCTTGGCGTCCCTGAAGCTGTCCCTGAAGCTGAGAAGCTGTCACAGGGCTTTGCCATAGAGAGAGCCCACAGATCACTCCAGAAGAAGCCTCCCCCAGGCTCGTATCCCCGACCCATCATAGCGAAGGTTCTCAACTTCCGAGACAGGGAAGTGATCCTGAGATTCTCCAGGGAGGGTGGTGCGATCGATAGAAACAACTCCAAAATCACCATCTACCCGGACTATACACAATCGGTACAGAGGGCAAGGAACTCATTTGTACCAATCAAGGCCAGACTGAGGCAACTAAACCTGAAGTACATGCTGATGTACCCATCCAGACTAAAGGTGATCTATAAAGGGAGAGCGGTATTTCTTGAAACCCCGGACGCGGCCACCATGTGGATGGAACACAACAATCTGGCCGGGGTCCCTGAAGAGCCCATCCCTGAGAACAGCGTTGCAGCTCGCAAAGCACGATAGCCTGGAGCCAGAGCCTTTTTCTCCTGATCCACACATTGAACTCTAACCCAGCACAATACAACGAGCATGCTGGACACCAGCATGACACGAGAATGCAATATGATTACGGGGCCGGCCGGGCCTCCCACACATGAGCACGCAACGACAGCCCCCGAAAGATCAGTGCAGGCCCGTTGCCAGCACGACCCTGCTCGCGCCGGAAACCCTGATGGGGCCAGATGGCGCGAGAGCACCTGAGCACTGCACTTCACCGGCAGGAGCTGGGCGCACCAGTTCTAGTTATTTTGTATGTGTTACTGTTGAGACCGCCCGCCACCCGAAACAACCCAAGTAACGAATGAGTACCTGACACCGAGAGAAGCATTTGGCCGACCTGCAGAACCAGAGCAAGTAACGGCACCCGGCAACACGAGTTCAAGTGTTGGAGAGGCAAGGGGCCGCTCTAGACAGAAACTGTATTCAAGCAATGGCACCACAACTTAACATAATCACGTGGAACGTCAGGGGGATGGGATCCTATGTAAGGAGGAACCGCGTCTACTCCTACTTGAGGCGTAAGAAGGTATCGATTGCACTGCTCCAGGAGACACACCTCCTGGCGGAAGCCACACGCAAGCTAGCAGACCACTGGGGGGGCAGGGCAGTGGCGCATCTTACTCCAAATATGCATGGGGTGTATACACATGGATAAGCCCAGACACACCATTCCACCAAATGGGAACAGAAGCAGATAAGGATGGAAGATACGTAGTGGTGTGGGGCACGATAGAGAACACACGGATATGTATTGTAAACTCATACTTCCCTCAGCACGGGGTCCCCTCCCACCTGCAACAATTATGCACTAGAATAGTGCACCACAGAGATAACGCCTTCCTGTGGGGAGGCGACTTCAACTGTGTCATGAATGAAGAGATGGACAGGTCTAGGACGCCACGAACCACCAACAACTCTGTCTCAAGGGCACTTCGCAACGCAGTGGAAAACCTGGACCTGGTCGACATTTGGAGAGACCTTCATCCAGCCGATAGCTCCTATTCATTCTTCTCATCCCCGCATGGCCTCCACACCAGGATAGATTACTTCTTCATCAACGGCGAACTTATCCCACAGGTGCACTCCGCAGAATACCTGGGCAGGTCGATCTCGGACCACTCTCCTCTGCTCATGCAACTGCGCCTGAAGGGCCCCAGGCCCCCCATCCCGATGTAGCGTATGCCCACGGAGACCCTGATGGATCCTTCTTTCAGGGGCACCCTAGGAGAAAAACTGGAAGAATACGTAAGAATCAACACGGGGTCAGTCGAGAAATGAAGCACGCTCTGGGAGGCAATGAAGGTAGTAACTAGAGGCGAGGTGATAACAGAAGCAGGCGGAATCAGGAAGCAACTGAAAAGGGAACTTGAGGCCAAGGAAGAGATCAGGCGACTGGAAAACAGCACGACCCCACCCAGTGAGAGGGAACCCAAGCTAGCAGAAATCAGGGACGAATGCCGACTCGCCTGGGACAGGCTGTCCTAATTCGACTTCTCCACACGCACCGCTAAGGCACACAAGGAGGCGGACAAACCGGGCAGGATATTGGCCTGGCTGTGCGGGAAAGAGCAACCAAGACAAGCCCTCAAGGAAATCAAGGACGAACACGGAGTGACCCAGAGGACACAACAAGCAATCAACGACGTCTTCACAAACTTCTATGCCAAGCTCTATGCACACGGTGAGCTGGTCCCAATAGAAGACATCCGAGACACCCTGGTCTCCCCAAACTGAGCTCGAAGCAGCGAGAGATGCTGGGAGAAGCCATCACGAAGGAGGATATCTCGGAGGCAATCAGGTCCCTCTCCACATGCAAGACTCCCGGAACCGACGGCCTCACACCAGAATTCTATAAAGCCTACGAGGAGATCTTAGCCCCGGTGTTACACGGAGTATACGTAGAGGCATATGAGACCGGCATATTACCTGGCAGCATGAGAGAGACACTCATAATACCAATGCTTAAACCCGGCAAACCCATCGATGAGTGCGACTCGTACCGCCCCCTAGCAATGCTGAACTACGACAGCAAAATCCTCACAACCATACTGGCCAGGAGACTGTCTAGGGTGATCGGGTCTATAATACACGAGGACCAGAACGGCTTTGTCCCGGGGTGCAACACAACAGCCAACCTGAGAAGGCTCCAGCACGTCATAGCACAAACCGCAGGGAGCAATGAAGATCTGGCTGTGCTCTCACTGGACGCCATAAAGGCGTTCGACTCAATATTCTGGGAATGGCTGATTGAGACCCTGAGGGGGTTCGGACTAGGCGAGCGCTTTATACGATGGATCAAGGTGCTCTACAATGCCCCAGTGGCAAGGGTAAAGACAGGGGGTGTGGTGTCTGGATCCTGGGACATCCAAAGGGGAACAAGGCAGGGATGCCCACTGTCACCAATGCTGTACGTCCTCGGCCTGGAACTAGTAGCGATCTACTTCAGGAAGCAGCTCTTCGACGCAGGGATCAGAACGGGCGAGACGGACAACATCATCTCGCTGTATGCAGACGACGTCCTCCTCTACCTGCGCAATCCCCAAATGAATGCACCCACAGCGCTAGACATCCTCGACAACTTCGCGAAATACTCCGGGATACGGTGCAGCAGGCAGAAATCATGCTCCTTCCCCCTGGCCGGGCTTCAAGGGAAGGAAACAGAAGAGCTACCAGACATTGGGATCCAGTGGCAGACGGCAGCGTTCCGCTATCTCGGACTCACCATCATGCACACGCCTGCTTCCACACACGAGAGCAACACGGAAGCAGCAATGCGAGGGGTACGCAAATCCACCAAATTCTGGTCCCGACTCCCACTCTCTGTGATGGGCAGAGCGGCCATCACTAAGAGGATAATACTACCGAGACTCCTGTACTACTTCACCAACATAACGCACTATATACCCCCCCCTTCTTCAGAAAATTGGAATCTCTCCTCAGAGACTTCCTATGGGGCCCGACCAGACACAGGCTTTCGCTGCACACCCTTACTCTCCCGTACAAGGAGGGTGGAATCCAGCTGCCTGAATTCCAAAAATACTACCTCGCAGCGCAACTGACACACGTTGTTAAGTGGTTGTCCGACTAACCAACAGCTGAGACAGGCCTTCTCCGCCAACCGATAGCCCCGATGCACCCCAAAGAAGTAGTATGGAACTCACAGGTTGGGCCTCCCGACCCGCCCATGCTGGTGAGGCTGGTTAGACAAGTCTGGAACAAGGCAGGCACGTCGCTCGGCCTGGGTCAACCATACATGCCTGAAATCCCCATGCTCGCTGACGTCTGCAAGACACCCATCGATTTACCAGCAATGAGGAAATGGGAGAACTTTGGCCTATACACCTGGGGGGACATGTACGAGGATGGAAGCTTCAGAGAATTCGACTCACTACAGATGAAAGAAGGGCTTGCTGCTGGACAATTCCTATGGTACCAAAGGGTGAAACAGGTCGCTAAGAAGACATGGAACACATGGCCAGAGGAACCGGAAACCCACCCCCTTGTGCAAGAGATGCACAACTTAAGTGACGGCTGGAAACCCACGGCGAGACTGTATGCCCAACTGAACGATAGGCGCAACCCGAGGAGCGCACCCCTGAAGGAAAGGTGGGAGGCTGACCTGGAGACTGACATCACGGAGAGTGAGTGGGACAGGGCCCTGATGCACCCGAAGGAAGTGTCCCGCAACGCCAGGTTCAGGCTCATCCAGCTGAATGTCCTATATAGGACCTACATGACCCCACAGAGGGTATCCACATTTAGCAGGAAAACCCCACCAGTGTGCCCATGGTGCACCAGCGAGCATGCAGACCTAATCCACCTGTTCTGGACCTGCCCCAAAACCAAGAAACTCTGTTCCGCTGTTGAAAGGACTTGTAGGGGAGCCGGATTGGAAAGGTACGAGTGGACGCCCAAGGAGTGCCTCCTGGGCACATACCCTAGACTGAGCAAAATCAAGCATTTAGTGAAACTAATGGACATGGCGTGCATTCTAACGAAGAGAACGATAGCAATGGCCTGGAAATCCCCAGGAGGCCCCAGATATGAACCGTGGAGTAGGGAAATGGAGAGATGGACCAGCGCTGAAACCAAAGCCTGGGAGGAGAGGAACAACCGAGGAGGCGAAGACGTGAGTGCAACACTGGAGTCCTGGAAGACCCTCCTGAAGGACATGATCTTCCTGACAGACTTTAAGCCCCCTTGAGTGCATCCTCTGCCACCAACTGTCGACCTGAAGCAGACTTAACAGCTACATCCACAACACCCCTGACCCTGTGACTTCAAGAGACAACCGGACGGTGCCTGGAGCGAGGCCTGAAGCGGGGCCGGCAGGTACCCACGCGGCGGGGGGAGGCGGGACGGTCAAGTTACTGTTTGTTTTTTGTTTTTTGTTTTTTTCTTTGTCAATGTTCTGTAATGTTCACCGGGCGACCTCGTGACAAACCGGATGCTGCTATGCATCCATGTTTAACTATCCTTTGTTGATATAAATGCCAATAAAAACATTTAAAAATAAAATTAATTTTTTCCTCTGATATGCTCAATCATTTCCACTGATACCTGTTTTACTCTTTGTTATTGTTTGTAATGAAACTAATAAAATATATTTAAAAAAAACAAAACTCTAGTAGAACATAAAAAATTGCTCTTTTGAATACCAGGTCACTCAACAATCATACATAAACCTTTTCTGACTTCATCCCAGAGTGGGAGCTGGATATCATGCGTCTCACTCATGGATTACTGAGGCCAGTGGTCCCACGATAAACTTAGCTATCCCGGAAGGTTACTAATTTTTCTATGAAAATAGAGAGCAGGGTAGAGGGGGAGGAGTAGCTTTTATTGCGAAATCTGAACTAAAACTTTTCACCACACCATGAGATTGTTCAGGTTGTAGATTTTGCAGATTAAAATGACTCCAACCAATCACTTGTGCATTCAGATCATATTGATTTATCGACCACCTCTTTCAATGCCTGATTTCAACTAACAAAGTATCCAAATTCTGAGTAAATTCAATGGCCCTACTAGCTCCACTATATTTCTAGGTGACTTGAATCATTGGCGAGGAAACACCTTGGACAAGGATGCAATTGACCTGGAACAACCTCTATTTAACATACACTACCATGTCAAAAACAGTGACCCCACGAATCACAAGAATAATATACTAGACTGGGTGGTGACAAAAAACATTACAGCACATATCGATCAAATGGCCCTGTGTATCTGGTCTGATCACCACGCAATCAAGTTCTCCATAGAATTTCAGCTCCACTGCTCCAAACCCTCCAACACTATCAAGAAGGTCTTGAGTCGGAATCTTAAAAAGATTCAGCCCATGGACATTCAAACATGCTTGGACTCAATTCTTACATCAACCTCGGACTTAGATTCCGTTGAATCCCTAGTGAATTCCTATACTACCACCATTCAGGAAATGATTAATCGAGTTGCGCTGCTTCAACCTAGGCTAGCTAGAATCAACCCTAAACATCAATTCTGGTTTACCCTAGAATTGGGTGTCCTTAAGGAAGCCAAACGCACCTTTGAAGCCAAATAGTGGAAATCTCCAACTAGCGAGAACAAGGAGCTTTGGAAGGCGCAGGATAAACATTATAAACTTCAAATAATAGAAACAAAAAATAACGTTTTTAATACCCAAATTTAAGGAGCATTAAACAAATTGAGTAAACATTTTCAGATTTTCAAATCATTGGAAAAACCCAAAGCGCTATTCACTCTGTACTCTCCTTCAGCATAAGATTGTGCCAAAGATCAGGTAGCATTCGAAGCTAAAATTACCAAGGCCAGGGATAAGGTATCAATTGCTCATAGATCCCCGACACCTAGGGATAATCATATGACATCCCTACAAGGTCACTCCTCCTGTCCACAATTTTCCTCATCACTGATCTCTATCTTAGACATGGAGAAACTACTTTCGTCAATGAAACCTACATCATGTGCAGAAAACGTCCTTCCTCCAAAAGTCATCCTCAAATATGGAACCACTTTTGCACCGATTCTTACTCGCAGTCAACTCCTCCTTTCGTGGCAAGCATATCCCCTCGTCCATTAAGGCAGTCACTGTGACACCCCCAGCCCCGCCCAATAAAAAACCAGGAGGTGCCCCCAGAGACCCAACAAACCTCAGACCAATCACAAATAGCAACTTCCTGTTAAAAATCTTAGATAAAGTCACACATCTTCAATTTCAGTCCTTTGTAGAGGTTAACATACTTCGCCGTTGGCAATCTGTCTTTAGACCTGGCCACAGTACAGAGACTGCTCTTGGGGATTTGCAATGTCACATGTTTGGGATCATGAAAAAAGGCAAAACTAGCCTCCTGATCCTTCTGGACCTTTCCGCAGCTTTTGATGTGCTAGACCATCAGCGCCTCTTGAGCACACTTGACTCAATAGGAAACTGCTCTAAAGAAGCAATTGAATGGTTTGAATCCTTCCTTACACACTGTGTCAAGAATACACTGGGATGATGATTTCCATCCACTTTCATCCATCACAGGGATCCCGTTTATCACAGGCCCATGTGCACTCTCCTTGAGGACTCAGACCTGTTTTTTACCAACTATGCAGATAACACGCAGTTGGCCTTAGAATTAAGTGGTGATTTCTCCAAGGACTCAAAGCTTCTTTTTGCATATAATCTGATTTGAGTCCTGCATGTCCCAAAACTGGATGTGCCTCAATGGAGGAAGGACAGAACTTCTGATCTTCGGTTCATCTCATACTATGTCCAACCTGGATGTAAAAAATTTACATTTCCTCATAAATGACGAAACCAGCACAAAGTTAAAACTATGGGTGTGATCTTGGAATCTTCTCTCAACCCCGAAGAACATACCAACCAGATTAACAGAAATTGTAATCATTACCTTTGCCTTTTAAGGAACATTCAGCCTTTTCTAACAGAGGCAAATTGCATTACCATTGCCCGAGCCACTATCCTGTCACAATTGGATTATTGTAACTCCTACTTGCTTGGGTCAAATATCTCCTGGTTAAAGAAATGTCAACGTGTTCAGAAATATGCTATATGAATAATTAGGAACATTCCATGGAAAGAACACATCTCAAAATATAGGAGAGGTCTCCATTGGCTGCCAGTACAAGACCGTATAGATTTCAAAGTATGTACCCTTGTCCACCGTTGTCTTTATGGCAATGCTCCATCCTACCTAATAGCGGCCATCACCCGCTACACACCAGTAAGATCGTTGCGCTCCTCCAATCTTGCACAGATTGTATGCCCCGTTTTCAAAGAAATGAAGAGGTCTGTGAAGGCCCTTTCCCATCAGGGCTGCCCAGTTGTGAAACTCTCCCCTCCACCCCCAATTTAAGTTTGGTTGAGAATTTGGTTTCCTTTCATAAGGAACTAAAAACGTTACTTTGCAGGTAATTGGTCTTCCCCGGTCTCAGCAAATCTTGAATTGTGACTGTTTGTCCTGCTTATGTTGTCTCATGTGTATGTGTGAGCCCCGATGCTTGCGTGCTGCTGGCGCGATAGAAAAAAACAAACAAAATAAATAAAATCTATCAAATCGTTGATTCAAGGCATAAGCTAATTATCAAATTGAGATATTGCATTGACTTTTAGGAAATCCATACAAAACCTACAGGTCTGATCAGGTTTAGCCACTAAAACGATAGGAGATGACCATGGATTTATAGAGGGTCCTTTAATGTCGGCTGCTAGCATCTTTTTGAATTCTTGGGAGATCATTTCCTTTCTGGGTGTGGGTATTTTGTAGGGTTTCAGATTTACAGTTGTCCCTGGGGGAGTACGAATGTAATGAAACACCCCTGTGGTTCTCCCAGGCCCTGAACAAAGAAACATCAGGAAATTGTTCCAAGAGGTCTAAAAGATTTTGTTTGTGAATCTGTAAAAGATATGGAGGAATTAAGTTGTTCTCATCAGGACTTTCAGCAGGAAGGCTTGCCATTACTATAGCTCTGTATTCTACTGGATCCTTACTTTCTAAGGGCCATGCCATTAGGATAGCGTTTTGTTGTCCCAAGTAGGAAGCAGAAGGAGAAGGAGAACCTTTTGGCCAATGGAAAAGCACCACAGTATCGCATTACTGTCATGAAAAGATTTTTGTTGCCCCTGAACCCTAGTCATATGTTCATGGGCTATAGCTTGTACCTTCGTCATGTGTTCTTCCAGATGTTGTGCGGTCTGTGATAGGAGTATCACAGCTTCCTCCCCCTCATCCCTTGTTTCTCGCAACATGTTTAACACGTCTCAAGGCTCCCTGCCATATAAGAGCTCAAATGGTGAAAATCCTAGCGAAGTTTGGGGGGGTTTCCTAATGGCGGAGAGGGCTCAGGGAATCATAATGTCCCAATTCTTATCATCAGCTTCTACCAATTTTTTAAGTAAGCTCTTCCCGTCTTATTAAAACGCTCAACCAGACCATCGGTCTGGGGATAGTATACCAAGGTTCTGAGCATTTTAATTTGGAGCACTTGTTTCACTTCTCCCCTTAATCTACTCATGAAAGTAGTCACCTAGTCCATAAAGATCTCTTTGGGAAATCCGATTCTGAAGAAAAATGGTATTAGGCGTTTTAGGATTTGTTGGGATGTATTATTCCTCAAAGAGAATGCCTCTGAATATCTGGTGGCATAGTCTGGGATTACCAAGATATATCGGTTCCCTATTTTGGATGTTTCCAGTGGCCCTACAATATCCATGCCAATTCGTGAAAATGGTACCTCAATGATTGGTAAGGGTTGGAGGGGGGCAGGAGCAGGTACGTGTGGACTGGCCTTTTGACATAAGGTACAAGTGAGAACAACATTTTACACATCCACATGGATGCCCGGCCAATACAATAGGCTTATCACTGGATCTTGGTTTTTTGTCATACCTAGATGTCCCCCTGTCAGATGAGCATTGGCCATCTCTATTACGGTTCTCCGACGGGATTAAGGTATCATGATCCGAGTTCTCAGAAGCTCCCTGAGGAGTAGTGTCCCCTCTATATAATAACCCCTGTGTAAGGAAGAAGAAAGGTCCTTCCTTTTCTCGACCCTCTTCTTCTGGAATAACTTGGAGAAAGGCCTCAGCTAGGATTGGATCATTTCGCTGGGCAAAGGGTAGGTCTGGAATAATCTCCCTTGCCCAAGAAGAAGACAGATCTTTCTAAAACTAAGGTTAAACTTATACCATACGATGGAGATCAAAAACATGAGGAAAAAACAGAACAAAGATTTTGATATCAAATGCAGTTTCTGTAAGAGTGAAACAGAGCCACTAAAACATCTGTTGACTGTATGCCCGGACCTGAGAGATCAAAGAACAAAATTTCTGGGAATGGATCTAAAAATAATTCTCATTTTATAGCGCCGAAGAATGGTGGATCAAGATGCAAGAAGGGGAAGATAAGAAACTAACTGTAGCTTTAACCTTCTTTTTCGAGGAACTGTACAGAAAGCTGAAAGAATATGAGGCATAGGTTTTAGTGGAGGAAGAAAAATGTTGTGTTCTTTTATAAAGTTTGTAAAAAAAACTGTAATTAAAAAAAAAAAATAATCTCCCCTTCTTTAGTTTTATCCCCTGGGGTTGGTGGATCGGTATCGGCCTCTCGTTCCTTTTTCGATTTTGTCTGACTACGTAACTTCTATAGATTGGGGAAACTAGGCTCTTTGTAATATTCCCTGTGCGATCTTTTGTCCAGCTCTAATTTGATAGCTTTATTTACCATTGTTATGTAGGAGTATTTTAACATCTCCCTCGATAATCAGGATCACCTACACTTGCCAATACATCTAGGCCATAACACCAAGCCAGGCCTGATTTAGAAGTCAGCTTAACATAGGTTCCATTAATGGGTATTAGAACGAGGTCTGTAGAAATCAGGTATCTTTTACCTAGGTGCAAGCCTTCCTCCCGACTACTGCACAGGTCAAACCCTATAGAATGTTAGGTGGCCATGGATGGATCACAAGCCTGTTCACTATGTTTTTGAAATTCTAGGGACCCCAGTTAGTATCAACTGAGCCGGCTCCACTCCTGGTACCATATGTGAGAGGGTTAGGAGTGAGACACAGGCACATTTCTGACATGGTTGTGGCTAAAGACTTAGAAAAGGGGTTGGGAAAAGGCCTATCTAGCCCCAACTCTAGGAGTGGTTTCCGTACCTCAACTAAAAATACTAAGAGTGTCAGGGTGTCCGAAATCAATACATCTTTAGTCCTGTGTCAGTAATCCTACTCGAACCCTCATCTTCTAATAATAATGCTAAAGTGAAAGGGAAAAACGTATTTTCTTCTTGTGCTGCGTAAATCAAAGGGTGATATATAACTCACAGTTCAGGGGGTATGGTTCCTTTTCTCTGGGCTTTCACACTGCTGCTAAGAGGAGGAATCGCTCCTCTTAGCTTTCCAAAGTTTCACAAGTAATACATCCAAAAACACAGTTCCAATTCACATGGGCCAAGAGGATGCCTCCCTCCTCTTGGTATTGCAAAGCTTCACACACACTCAGGGGGAATGACTCCCTTACCCTGATTCTTTATTATTCCACAGTTCAAAGTTCAAACTGTGCCAAGAGGATGACTCCCTTCTCTTGACATTGCACTGCTTAGTTCATTGGGTGCAGGTCCCAGGCTCGCGAGGCACAAGACACACATCTCTCCTGGAGAACTCATAGGAGTGTAATTGCTACAAATTAGAATGAACGACAGGGGAAGGGATATAGGTCACATTTAGTCAGGACGTCGGGGGTAGGAAATTTATTGTCACAAGCTAACCGTACTAAAAACTCACCCTTCTGCATACATCTTCTCAAACATCTGAACTAAACACAACCATGCCTCTAGAGCACCCAAAGCCGCACACACTTCACAACACCACGACAACTAAACAAATCATACACAATCCCACCCAACAACACATGGCGACTACCAACCAAAAAACACACCTACGCTCAGTGACCGGTTTCTCCGAACTGAAGCTACCAACAGCACTCTTGCTCTTTTTCCCCACTCAGCCCTACTAACAAACCCCACCACCCTTCTTGCATTAGAGATCCGCCAGAGCTCCAAGAGACCACGCAGGTGGCAACAGTGCGCAGTGCAAGAACCTTTAACAGAACATAACAATACCTGGCAGGACTTGGTCAAGTTCAAAGGGTATACTCCTTCCTTCACTTTGACTTAGGAGGAATGATTCTCTTCTCCTGGTTCACTCTCACTTTATATTGCCTCGTTCACTAACCTGCCATGGCTTTAACTTGCACTCTTTACTAGGCATCAGCCTATTCCATATTTTCCTCATGCATTTGGTCCACAACCCTCTGCTTGTCAGTTAGTTATTTTCATTTCATTAACTAGAGCTTCTCACTCTCTCAATAAACTTACATACGATTTCCCAGGTTTCGCGGCACTCGCCAGGAAGCTCCCCGGCGTCACACCTCCTCCCAATTGGCATACCGGTCTGATGTAGTTGCTTCTGCATTCTTCATGCTGCTCAGGTACTGCTGCTGCTCACCGACAGTTAGGAGGGTCAACCCGCTCTCTCTTTGCCATTCGTCTGAAATCCAGCATTGTTAGGGTGGTCAGGAAAGGTCCCAATGAGAGCGTGTCTCATGTTGCACGTGCCATATTGGTGACTAAGGGAACGATGAAGTTGGCGCAATGTTGTAATTTAGTTACTTTTAGTGTTAATTTGTGTTTTAAATTGATACATTTTAGATTTCATGCATACAGCAAGATAAATGTCAAAACCGCTGATTAAATATAAATGCAATATAGGTATGATGTGCTATGACAGTCATTGGACAAACTTGCACTGTCTCTGGCCTCACGCTGCCTGACCTCTAGATCTCTGGCATACAGGGCACAACAGCTCTCTCAGCCCTCCACATTCGGGCAGCACTTTACTTGCTTCCTGGTTGGTCTCGCCTGCAGCAGAACTCTTCCTGAGTCTTCTCTCCATCTGATGGGAGCCGCCTGCTCCATGTCAGCTGGGATCTCTTCCCATTCAGCTGTCAGATTTTTAAAGGTCCTGGCCTTATGCATTTCCTTCCAATGACTAGAGCGCAACATTGGCTTCCACGATCTAAAGATCTTCATGACTCCATTCCTCTTCTTCATCCCAGTATTTTCAAAAGGTTCATATAGCTGGGATTGGCATTTGGTCTGAGTCACAGTTTCTAAGTCAGCATGGCAGTACACCATGAGGGTCCGAGTTAAGGCAGGGGATTTGAGATGTTGTGGGGTGAATGGAATATATGTCTTACCTGAGGATTTTCCCACTCCCTCTCCTAGGGTCGTCAGGTAGCTTCTGCTTTTCTCTGGCCACATGGGGAGAGACTCTCCCCAGAGAAGTGTTGATATGCTCAGATTCATCACACCCACCTCACCATTCTACCCCATCCGCTCCAATCCCCAATTTCAATTCTAGCCCACCTACTCTACCCAACACACTTCCTCACATGACTATACACACACCATACCACTTCACCCCACTCTACCCCCACCCTCAGCACTTTATCCCCACCCATGTGCCCCACCTGCTTTACCCCAACCCACTCTACCCTCACTGTATCCGACTCTATCCTAATCTTCCCCACTCTACCCTACCTCACCTCAACCTATCCTACCCTGCCTCACGCTATGCTAACCCACTATTTATGTACCTTATCACACTCTACTCTCACACTATTCTACACCCACCCCATTCTGACCTTTCCTACACAACCACCATCCCACTCTACTCCTCCCCAACCCAAAACCTCCCCCAATTCCCACCCAACCTACTCACCTCACTCCAGGTTCACCCCCAATGCCCCCCTCCCCGCACTACCACCACCTACCCACTCTACCCCTGCCAACCCTCTAACACCCACCCACCTTTCCTCACCCCTCTACAACTCTCTCACCATCCCTCGGCCCACCAATCCTTAATCACGCCCTCACTAGCCCCACCAACGCACCCATCCTCACTTATTTACAACCCGCAGTTCCACACATCTCACTACCACCCACCCTTCTGCACCCCTTTTGTCCCCACCAAGCCTTCCTCACCCCTCTCTAAACCCCTACCCACCTTTCCTCTTACCTCTCTAAACCCACTATTTACACCTGTCACCTCCACCCACAGACCCTTCCTTATAACTCTAAACTCTAAAAGCGTGGGAGCCTGGCGCATAAATGCAGGGGTCCTTCTGGCAGAGAGGCAGCTCTTGTCCCAGCAGTAGGTTCAATCCCCAGTAGTAGGGATAGTTAGGGGACAGAGTTTGCCTCTACCTTGGAACACCTGTCTTCATCTCATAACTGGAGGACTTGAAAGGATTGCTCTTCCAACAGGGTCCAACAAAATCTTCTTCAAGGGTTGAAGTCCAAAACATGATTCAAAGAAGTGGTGTGAGACCCCCTCTTTTAAAGGTAAAAGTCCACAGATGATTTGACTAAAGTTAGCATGCTTTAGGGGTCAAAACCCTCTTCTTGAAATAAGTGGACTTTGCCTTCTGACATAACACCTAAAGTGCTTTGTGCTAAAGGAAGTAGAGGAGACAAAAAAAGAGAGGTAGAGGCAGGAGGTGGAAGCAGTGAGAAACAAGATGGTGGAACCTTCCTCTAGTTGTCAAGAGTCCCCCGGTCGGCACTAAAATGCCCCCTTCCCCTCTCAGTAGAATCAAAGGCATTTAGATAAGCAGCACCCTTGTTGGAGACCAATCCTTTTGCCCTTTGATTCTTGTTCCCAGGACAGCTTCCTGTGGAGTGGCTGTCCTTGGGATAGGGTGTTATCTACCCTTACAAAGGAACTAGGAGAGGCAATACCCCCCGTCCCCCACAGGCTACAGTCCTGCCAGTAGGCAAGGACAGCCTTGTCTGGAAAAATTCACATAACCCTCCCACAGCTGTAATGGGCCCAAAGGACTGACATGTGTGATATCTAATGTAGCTGAGATACCTATGAGAGATGCTGCCCACCATATCCTAACTCCAGTATGTCTTATATTTACAGTTTTACCTGCCACCAGGTCAACATCCTCAGAGTTATGTATTTTTTTGGAACGGGGTGCATATCCTAAACGTGGCCCCTGTGCTGCAAAGACGTTGCTGTCACTGCAGCTGTCAAAAGGGCGCCTGTGACCATTGAACCGGCTCTGTGAACTCGGGAGAATAGGGGCTGCAAATCAGGCTACTGACTCAGCTGGGTACAGATTCACATTATGCTTTTCGCCTGGAGCCTATGAAATGGGAATAGGATTGGCAGACTACCCTTTCTGGGATGTAATTACCTAAATCATTTGATTAAAATCAAAAAGGCCAGGGATCCTACACCATTGCCAGATGGCAATTCCTCACACACCCCTTCCCCCCACCTCCCCTTTTTCACACCCCTCTTCATCTACCAACCCTTCCTCACATTTCTCTAGATATTTCTCAAGCTGTATTACTTAGCATACTAGGATCTTTATTCTTTCAATATGCATGTGGAAAATTAAGCTATATCTTTTGCTTAACATATGTCTATAAGGATTTCTATATTGTCAGGCTGATTTAGCTTGGGATTTGTATACTTTGCGCTGCTGAGTCAACAGAACTGCAAGGGCTGGGCAGAAGTCTACGTAAGAGAATGAGTGAAACCCTTTCTGCCCAGATATATTATCCTATCGGGTCTTATACAGCTGATCCATGGCCATTTCATTTTCATGATCTTTGCTTTTCACAATCTGTAGAGAAAGAGGTGTGGAAGGGGACTAACGTGGGATTAGAGGGTGATGGTTATGGTTGCTTGGTTGCAAATTTGATGCAGATCTGAAAAGGTATGGCTCTGCTATAAATGCAAATGTTAAATATGTTGTCAGGTGTCTGGAGCAATGGTTAATTTGCAATCCAGGTTGGCAGTGTAAAATTGTGGGGTGGTCTGTCGTGTTTGGCATTGTGGTGCTTAAGTAGCATGTGGAGAGTGTTGTTGGTTCATGTGAGAAGGCCAGTAACTTGACCTTGTCAAGAGGGGATAGGAACCTTTCTCAGCCTGGGGCGGAAGGCCTAGCAGGGAGGAATGCAGAGCCAGTCCTAATACAGGGGCGGGGGTGGCAGTCAAGAGGGCTCCAACTCCTGCCCCTCCCCAAGTGTCTGCTTATACTTCTGCATCATCTCATGCCTCCTGTCATAAATGCTCGCCAGATTCTTTTTGTTCCAGCCTTGGAACCAACACTGGACCGGAGCGAGAGACCAACAGAAGAGAGACAACCCAGCAATGCCCCGTGCCATATGCTGCACAGCAGTAAAAAAGCAAAGCGAGAGAGGGGAAAGGTTGCAGCAGTGAGCCCATGCGGCTGCCCGATATGCAGTGCACCGCTCCCCAGCAGCGAGATAGCTGAAAACCCTCTAGACCACCACTGCCTAAAACCTTTTTACCAAACACCCACAAAGGCTGTACTTACCTTGTTGGAGGCCAGACCAACCCCTCATAACAGGAACCAGGACACTGTACAAAACAAACTGCCATTGTTGTCCCGTGGTGGCCCAGTGTGGAGAAATGGAGCACACTTAGTGTGCTTTGTGAAATATTCATTGTATGTAATTCCTCTCAGACAGGGCCAGATTGGCCAGGGCCAGAAAACCAACCAGAGAAAAGGGAGGGGGTTAAAAGAGACACTCGGAAACAGAAAGCTGTGGGCTGTTCTGGTGAAGTCAGGGAAGGAGGAGGTGGCAGATCAAGAGAACAGAAGGTGGAAGGACGGTGGGTAAGAGCAGGGATACAAATTTAAGAGCAGGTGAGGTTTTGGTTGGTGAGTGCAAGTGGTAGGGGCAGTAGTGGGGCAAAGGGAGTAGGCTTGTGTGGGGAGGGAGTACAAGTCTGTGGGAGGGAGTAATACCAAAGGATGGAGGCATGGCTTTGATAAACCTGAAGGGGTCTCACCAGCTAGTCCCCAGGGATTTATCATCCAGGTGGCCAGGAAACGGCCATTGCTTTTGGATCCAGTTCCTGGGGGTGGAATAGTGCGGGAGGATCACGTGGGTGAGGGGTCTTTGGGGTGTGGAAGTGGGACACCAGACGGTGAGACGCGATATCCCCTTCCTTGTAACACCTTTACCCCATCCTACCAGGTAGGATACTTAAGAACTCAACCCTTCACCCCCTTTTCCAACACAAACACTTTCTCAGAGACAGCCCGCTATGAGAGAAAACAGACTAACACCCGAGCAGTATAGCTGATGTGTCCCAATACAATGGTCAGGCAATTACTGACATCACCCACGCCTCACTTCCATCACACTTCCCCACACGGATAAAAGGCGGAGCACGAAAGCACACTCTGAGCAAGGCAAAGCACACGAGGAAACAGCAGTTCCAAGATGGCAGTTTAATACAACACGAAAGAGCGCAAGACCGAAGAGGATTGCAAGTATGGAAGTGCCCTTGATCTTTTCAACAAAAGACCGTTACTTTCATGAACCTTTAAGAATAAGCAATTTAAGACCAGGTATGAAGGCTGAAGAATCCTGCATTGTGTGTTGGAGGTACCCAGGGCTCTCTCGTGTCGATAGTCAAGGCGGGGAGAATTGTGTGCTGCCGTGGTACTGTCCTTGGCTCCTACAACAAAGCAGCACCAGTGAAGTCAGCACAGCTGGTGAGTTGAGGAGACTGATACCAGACCGGTCTGTGTTGAAGCCAACGTTGCAAGCGGCAACATTGTATCGAGAAAACAGAAGAGAACAGTGTGTGAAGTGTAAGTGGCAAGCAACGCGAATATAATTAAACAGCAGATGAGTGACTGAACTTTGAAGCCAAGATACAATAGCGTAGACAGAGTGCTGCGGCACCACGTGGGTGCTCATTCGAAAGTCTGTTAGGTATCCAACTGAAAGGTGGCAAATGTAAAAAGGAAAGGAATTGTGAAATTAAAGTGGTCCTTCAATGGGTCAAGCCAAACCCTGTGCACAAGTCGATGCTAATTGAAATTGGACTGAGCCCAGACGAGGGAGAATAATTGTGTTAAAAAGGATCAAAGCCCGGTTGAGGGGGATTCGGGGTGAACCGTGAGTCACCCAAGAAAGAATATCCCACGAACATTGTGAAAGAGGATCTGTGCCCGGCTGAGGGGGATCTGGGGTGAATAGTGAATCACCTAAATTGAGTACTTGTAAAAAATCTTAAAGAGGAAAATAATTGTTTATTTTGTTGCATCAAGCCCTCTGAATGAAGAGACTTTGATAGGCAAAGAGACATCAGCCCAGATGGCCCTGATGCTGATGATTGAACTGTATCCTCGTGCTAAAGAGGCCAGAGACTGTGCTACGCTCGAGTGAACCGCCTTGTTCCAGGCTGAAAACGTAGGGAAGGGAGGCCAACGGCCTGAACAACCCAAAATATCATTTTGTGAACACTTCTTTTTTTTGCATAACATTGTTTCCCACACTGTTTGTATTAAGAAGTAAGGATTGGCAATAGGTTTATTAATATAGGTTCTTTTATTTTGACAAGACATCACTAGGACTGAGTTATTATTTGATGGTCGTAGCTTGCTCCCATCTTTAGATTTAGGATTAGATAATAAACACCCTTGAACCGTAGTCACTTGTGTCGGTCTTACTGTTGATACTATGCCTTCCTTACACAGCATAGAATGAGAGAGGGACAAAGGAGAAAAAAAAAATACAAGAAATAGAAGGAGCAAAGGTTGGTGAAGTTGAAAGTAGGGGAGAGTAGTCAGAGGAGACCATTAGCCAGGCAGAGAAAGACATACAAAGAGAGACAGAGAGAGGCGTATATGGGCGAGATAGGAAGACCGGCTCGGGCAGGGGTGGCCTGGCCTATAGGGAACTCTGGAGATTACGCGGTAGGCCACTGCACCCTGGGCCTCTTGTGTGGTATTTCCAACTTTTCCCATAAAGGGTTGGGCTTGCTGAAAATGTGTAATATGAGGCCACTTTTCCTGGGGCTCTTTTGGTTCCCAGTCCACCCCTGGAATCAGGCAGTGTGAAGGCCATGAGGGAATTTAGGTAAATAAGTTATTGGTCTTTAGGTTGTCGCATATAGCGAAGAAAGAACCTAGACAGTAGCGAGAAACCTGAAGTATATACTAGCCTGGGAAGAAGTGACACCTGGCCTCGGGAGGACTGCTGCTTTTTAGAAAAAAGCAAGGACGGCCCTGGAGCCCTGATAGAACAGTCAATAAAAACCATAGAACTGCCTCAGAGACAATTCCTTGAGCCATTTGTGACCGGTATCTGTAGTGGGTTAGTGTGGTTTAGGGAAGTTCAGTGTAAGGTTATTTTGGGACTGATGTTCATTTTGTTATGTTAAACCTGTGTTGGAGTTGTGTCTCAAGATATTTTTTCAGTTAGGAATGGAGGCATAATAATTTAGAGGTGCCTATGGTTGCCAGACCTTCCACACCAGACCACCCAATAACAACTGCAGACAACCTTTTTGAAACATGAAAGAGGTCGCATTTATTTGAATGCATCAATTAAGACATTCTTTCTCCAGCGTTTATGACTTGTTAAGCTATATTATGTGATGCGAGGATAAGTCATCATATGTTATGTAGTTATGCCGGGCACATATTTGGAGCCCACAATTTGTAGTCAATGGTCCGGGGCCTCCCTTCTGTCTGCCGAGTGAAATCTCAAAGACACTCCAATCATGGGGCCACTCGAACATACATGGTATTGGGGTACAATGTAGCTGGACATGCCTCATGTGCGAACAACTGACAAAAGCCAACCACATGCCACAGTATTACAATCATGGCAGGTGCTAATGCAAATGTGCATCCTATCAGGTTTTGGGAAATGTCATTTGCTTAGATAGTAGGGTGTTAAATGTCACTAGTGTATCTAAAACCAGGCCAGGTAACCAGAAACACTACAGATACCTTTCAGTTTTGTTCTTTGGGCTCAAGAGCATCAATCCAGAAGTCGGAGTGTCCTGACGTCGATTCGGCGTTGGGTTGGTGAATGGGTTGACTGGGTATAATATTTTGTTCGGTACAATGACACTTGGCACAAAGAAGCTTGGACAGGCAGGCAGTGTCAAGGTCCATATAGCTCCCGAGCGGTTCAAACTGGGAACCAGACACTAAAGTGGTCCCTTGTCCCGGGCTGCTACAAAGTACATTCCAGGGTCTCAAAGGATCAGCAAAGTCCTGGTCCTGATCGTGCCCCCACCCAGGAATGTTGCCAGAGAGAACATACGGGTCCGACCATATGAAGTAAGCAGAGTCCTTATAACAAAGGCCTCAGCAGCAGGCAGGCTGGTGCAAACAGCAGGCCACTCCAAATGTTCCCCTGGAGTGGGTGGGAGGGAAAGAGCTTGCCTCTTCTCTGGAAGACTGTCTTCATCTCTATGGCAGATGGCTTTCAAGCAGACTAGACCCCCTACAAGGATCCAGGTGGAACCCTTCTGTTTCCCAAGAGTGATTCACCTAAGTGGGTGTGCCCGACTCCTTAAATGGGAAATCTGTCACAGCAGAATTATTTCCTTCAAGCCTTTTGTAAGCGTCCCAATATTCACCGGTGTGCAGCGTCTTTTGCTTGGTAATATCATAGCCAGAGTGCCTTCTCTGCAAGATGTGGGGAGAGTCACAGAGGTTTGGAAGTCCTAGGAAATCCCAAGATGGTGAAACCCCTCATTTGCTGGAAAGTCCTTCCTGTGCTACTATACTTTGTCCCGTCTCCTGTCTCCCTTAATCAAAGTATCTGGTAATTATCAGCATGGGGCCATTTCCGTTGGCAGATCCTGTCCTTGGAAGCACTGGGCTTCTCTCTGACCTCTGGGTAGTTTCATTTCTCCAAAGGGGACAAGTCTTTCCCAAGGAAGACAAAGGCTTTTTCTGTGGCTTAAGGCATCTTCATGGAGTTGTAAAACCTGATATTATTTTATTTATTTGCATTTGTATAGCACACTTACAGCCCAGGGGCATTGAGGCGCTGTTACAAGAAATCTTAAATGAAAGTGTAATTGACTGGGTACAGGTGACCGAAAATGTCTCTTAGTTACAGGAGCATAGAAAATCAATGACTTGGTACATGAAAGGTAGGAGAACTGGAAATCAGTCAGGTGAGCACGCAATCAGTAGCACATCAGATAATGCCATGGCAGTAGGGAGAACAGTTATACTGTTAAAAAGCTTGGTTTTGATGGCTTTACAGAAGGCTTGGTGGGACTCGAATAGGCCTGGTATTTTATCATTAGTAATTCATTACTCATTTAGGGATCCATGTATCCATCATTCATTCCGAGTAGTGACATTAGTCATACTTTAGTTATCCATATTATTCAGCCATTTGGTTTGCTAGAGAAAGAGGCCCTGTTATATGAAGTGCCTTGCTTATACTGTTTAGACATATGTGATTATGTATTATGTATGCATTAGACACACGCATGAATCTGCACTTAGAAGTATGCATTGAGCCATGGTATAGCGCTTGGTTTGAGTGAATGCGTTAGGCACTATAGAGCATGCAGCTGTCTCCTAAGCCATTCTGAAGAGACACAGAAGAGCAGCTCCACTTCGTTCTGCTGAGACATTGTTATGGTACATTGTGAATCGAGGAATGTGTAAACAAAGGCTGGTAGACAGACAGATTAGGTCACCTTTGCCCGAGAAGAGAGCGAAGAAGGAAGCTTATCAGCATCCCTGGGTTGCTTGCAGATAGACAGTAAAGTGGGGGCATTTGCAGGGTGTGAGGTGCTTTGCACAGACACAGACACGAGGAGAGAGGGATAGAGAGAAGCTAAGAGCTGACAGTGAATGGAGAAATGGGGGGATGGTATGGTTTCATAACACAGACAGGGGAAGGCCATAGGATACAGACAAGATCAGATGCAATGTCAAGGTGACTAAGAACACACAGTGACTGGGGACTAGAACAAGACATGCGTATACAGACCTTCAGGCGCTGTCCGGATTTAGAAATTCTGGTTTGACAGAAGAGAGTTTGACATGTAGCCATGGAGAAAGAGTGACGTGAATTGACACTACAACTGTGAGCCTGAAATTAGCAGTAGTTGGTATGGAGGAGTATGAGAGGAGAGAAGTATATGAGAGAGAGGCGTTTGGGAAGCGTTTTGTATGAAGCAGAATCGGATGGCTTTGGCTGACATGCAGCTTGGGGAAGCATTTCTGGGACAGCTGATGAGGCGGGTTGAGATCGATCTAGCAGGGAGACTGGCAGGAGACCAGACCACTGAGAGGCCAAGGAGAGAGGCCCTGACTGGCTGGCTGCAAGGGAGCTGGAGAGGAGAGAGATGGGACACATTCGAGATGCGATCTTGAGAGGGGAGTATTGCTGATTGATCTGGGAGATTGTCTAAGAGATAGAGTGTGAAGTGTGGTGTGGATTGGAGATTAATGCTGACACTTGCCATATGTATTTTGCTATTAGCATTATAGATCCAGCAGGACTGAATAATTGATATTAGATTGCTTGCATTAGAAGCCTGTAAGGCTTACGTTTATGGCAGTTTGCACCCAAGCACATAAGGGGTGCAAAATTGGGTTTTGCTAGAAGTGCTTATCATGCCTTGCTGTGTATGAATAAATGTATTCCATTGTTATAATTGAGACTGACTTGTGTGTTTTCATTTGTGTCCATTGTTCTCTTATTTCTCGTGTAATTTCTTAGTGTTTGGTTTGTCGTGTATGTTGTATCTTGTGTCTATTCTTAGCATTAGGGTGTGTGTGTGTGTCCATAGCATAGCAATTGGGCAGTAACACAGTGCACAATCGCCCTGAGATACATTTGCAGGGGTGCCAGAGTGGTCCGCCCCCCCTGATGTAGAGTTGCAGTTTGACAAATTGGTCGCCCGTGTGGGGCTAGGCCAAAGGTAGATTTTTTGGAGTAGTCCTGAATGCTTCCTCCAACTTGTTGACTTTGAGGGGATTGTGTCCTCCGACATATTCCACATCTATGACAGTAATGACCACAGCTGTGCTGCCTCGGAAACCTTTTCGGCGTAGGCGCCCTGCATCGATTACGTCGATACTCTGTCCCTCGAGGGCCTCCATCGAAGGTCGGTGTCACCGGATGCTATATCTAGGACGCACGGTGCCCGTAGCCTCAGTTCCATTTTTCCACGAACGTGTTTGCTTCGGAATCTGGCACACTCGGTTCTACTGCTTCGATTGTGAAAATGTCTTCCTCTTCTTCTACCCCGAAGTCGGGCTTCAAAATGTGTTGGGACTGCGGTTCAAAAATGTCCATTACGGACCAGCACAACGTCTGCCTCTGGTGCCTCAGCAAAAGCCACACCACCAACGACTGCGATGACTGCCAGTCTCTGACATCGAAGGACTTGCGGGAGTGGAAGAAGAAATTGTCGGTAGGTAGGGCTTGTAAACCCCTTAAGTCGAAATCTGCTGGGCTTTCGACCGACGACTCGAGGGGCGACTCTCCGCATCGGCGTAAGTCCAGGGGGTCTCGGCGTGGTTCCCGCCATCCCTCTGCCTCTTCTAGGCATTCTCGGAAGCGCTGTCACCGGTCGCCTTCCCCGTCCCAGTCTGAGGACTACGCCAGACAGCGGGTCACATTCCACCAGCAGATGATGGCGATTTTCGAATCGCAGGGCTCCGTTCCGTCCGCGCCTTCGAGAGAAGCTGGCAAGGAACGAGCTAGAGCCACCGCTCGCACGCTTTCGGGCTCGGGCCGTCGGCGTTATAATCGGGAGCCGTCGAGGTCCGGATCGGACAAGGTTGATCGCCATAGCCGTGCCCGGTCCCGGTCCTCGACGCCGTCGAGACCGTCGGAGTCTATGAGGCCTTCTAAGAAGGCATTGACGCCATGTCCGTCGAGGGACTCTCTCGAGGCTCCGGCTTCGAAGAAGTCATCAACGCCATCGGCACTGAGGCCGTCGAAGGACACTCTCAGGGCTCCAGCTTCGAAGCAGTTGTCGAAGTCATTGGCGCCTCGGTCGACGTCGATTCCATCGGCGCCCTCAACGACTTTTGAGGAGAATTTGCCGGAGGTACCCCGGAGGACAGTGGAAACTCTGAGGAAGGCTCTCTGTAAATCAGTGAGGCCTATTTGTGAGCTTTTTTCTGCTCCCTCATCCAGATTGGATTTATTCCAACCTTTGGATTATTTTTCAGAGGTGGAAGGAGGGTCGGATGAGGAGGGGGTTGTGCCTACTGAGGTTCCTGATGACCTGTTGTCTGGTCACAGCCAAATGGAAGACCCAAGTCAGTCCTTACATGACGCCAGTGGTCTGGACACCTCTCGGGAGGTTGAGTTTGGCAGGCCTAAGCCTGGTACACATGCCGAGCCCTCGTACAGGTGTCTCATGTTGAGGGTGACTGAGTACTTAGGGTGGTCTGCTGCACCTGTTGATTTTCGGCAGGATGATCTGACAGACATCCTGGACCAAGTTCCACCCACTGACCCAGTGTTGCCATTTCATATGGCCTTACAAAGAAGGGTGGCGGCGGCTTGGACTGCTCCGGAGAGTCTCCCGGCAGTGAATAAGTCGCTTCCGAAAAAATACTGTCCAGCCAGTGGTGACCCCTGCTACTTGTCAACGCACCCTACTCCGGAGAGTTTGGGGGTGCAGGCGGCTACGGCCCCAGCGAAGCAGGCTGCGTACCCTACCATCCCTCCTGATAGGGACGACAAGTGCTTTGATGGTTGGGCGAATGAAGGTATTTTCTTCTGGGGGTATGGCTTTAAAGGAAGCCAACTCCGTTTGTGCCTTAGCAAGCTTCACTCGCACTCTGTGGAATTGTGTATCTTTGGCGGCTGAACGGGATGGTTTTCTAGCCCTCGTGCAGGATGGCAAGGATGCCATGTGTGAATCCGTTCAGTCGGGTCTGGACGTGGCAGACTGTGTCAGCCGGTTCATGGCGGCGAGCACCGTGATGCGAAGGTTTACGTGGTGGCAGAAGTCGCGGTTTGCTCCTGATGTGCAATCCCAGCTTCTCAACATGCCCTTTGATGGTGTACATCTTTTTGGCAGCAAGGCTGACAAGAGCCTTGAGAGGTTGCAGACCTCCAAAGCTGCAGTACGTCAACCTCCGCCTTTTCATTCTAGGGGACTGCAATGGAGGGGAGGTTCCTTTCGATACTACTCTTCCTTTGGTAGATCTAGAGCAGCTGTCAGTCAAAGGGGCCAACATAGGAGTACCAGAGGTGGAAAGCAAGGTACTCGAGGTGCCAAAGCCGCTCGGGCAGTTGCCTCCTTGCCTTCAGGCACTGCCGCAGCCGCTTCCGCTCAGTCATGAGGCCATGGTCCATGGTTCGCCGGTTGGGGGAAGACTGGCGCAGCGTCTTGTAGAATGGCGTGTCATTACTTCAGATGTGTGGGTTCTGGAGATCATAGCCCACGGCTACTGTCTTCCTTTCCGGCAGAGGCCTCACGACAATCCACCAGGGAAGCTCTCTTTGAAGAGTCCGGATCCGCTGCTTGCGCAGGAAATCCTATCCCTGCTGGAGAAAGGCGCCATAGAACTGGTGCCTGTAGCGGAGAGGAACAAGGGATGGTATTCCCCATATTTTTTTATCCCAAAAAAAGACAGGGGATTGAGACCCATCATGGACTTGCGTGGTTTGAACAAGGTCCTCAGGAAGGACAAGTTCAAGATGGTTACTCTTTCTCAAGTCCTCCAGGCCCTTCAACTTCAGGATTGGTTGGTGTCTCTCGACCTCAAGGATGCTTACTTTCATGTGCCGATTCATCCCAAGCACAGGAAGTACCTGAGGTTTGCGGTTCGCGACTCGCATTTTCAGTTTCGGGTCCTGCCGTTCGGATTGACCTCCGACCCGAGGGTCTTCACCAAGCTGATGGTGGCAGCGTATCTCAGGAAAGGGGGGGATTCATGTCTACCCCTACCTGGACGATTGGTTGGTCAGGGCGCACTCTCCCGAGCAAGCCCTGGATCATCTGTCCGTCACCTGCCACTCCCTTCACAAGCTGGGCTTCTCCCTCAACTCAAAGACATCTCATTTGACACCTACCCAGCGGCTCCAGTACATCTCAACACTTCTCTGGGGCAGTGTTCGCCTCCCCAGGTGAGAGCTCATCACATTCTGCAGATGGTGGACAAGTTTCAACATGCCTGGAGTCTCCCGGAATTCGAATTCTTGAGGTTGCTCGGCCTCATGGCATCCTGCATTCTACTGGTGCCAGAGGCCAGGCTGCGAATGAGATCTCTGCAGTGGGCTCTCAAGATACAGTGGTTGCAGTCCTCCGGCAGGATGTCGGATCCCGTTCAGGTGCCACCCTCGGTAGCCCAGGATCTTCTGTGGTGGCCCGTCGAAGGCAATCTGATGAAGGGAGCACCATTTTGGCTACCCTGGCCGGAGGTGACGATCGTGACGGACGCATCCCTCACGGGATGAGAAGCTCATGCCAACGAGTTGACAGTCAGCGGTCGTTGGTCTCCGTCGAAGTCCAGACTCCACATCAATCTGTTAGAGCTGAGGGCCGTCAGGCTAGCCCTGAAGGCTTTTCTGCCATCTGTGCGGGGGAAGAATGTCCTGATTATGACGGACAATACAGTGGCCATGCACTACCTCAACAAAAAAGGGGTGACAGGGTCACTCCCACTGTGCAGAGAGGCGATGCAGTTCTGGTTCTGGGCCATCCAGCAGGAAATTTCGATCTCGGCAGTTCATCTGGCTGGAGACGAAAACGTGGCGGTGGACGCTCTGAGCAGGCAGAGCCCGGTCTCTCGCGAGTGGGAGCTGGCTCAGGAAGTTCTTTTGGAGATCTTCGCCCTTTGGGGACCCCACAAGTGGATCTCTTCGCCACCAGTGTCAACCGGAAGTGCGAAAGATTCTGCTCGCGGGAATTTCCTCCAAGAGGAGCTTTGGGTGGACGCTTTCATGGTGGAGTGGTCCTTCCCACTGCTGTACGCATTTCCTCCAGTCCCTGTCATTCCACAAGTGTTGCAGAGGGTACGGAGGTTCGGTTCCCGAATGATCCTCATTACTCCAGCATGGGCCAGGAGAGCGTGGTACCCGGACCTTCTTGACATGTCCATCTGTCCTCCACGCCGTCTTCCCTATCGAGACGATCTGCTCTCACGGGAGGGGGGTCGGGTTCTCCATCCAGAGGTCAAGTCTCTCAGCCTTCATGCTTGGTATCTGAAAGGTTGAGGTATAAGGATTGGGACCTCCCTGAAGACGTGATGGAGGTGTTGCTTTCGGCCAGAAGGCCTGCAACAAAATCCCTGTACCGTTGCCGTTGGAAAGTTCTGTTACTGGTGCAGGGTACAGAATGTGGATCCTTTTCAATGTTCCATTCCTGTGGTTCTGTCTTTTTTGCTTTCATTAGCCCACAAGGGTCTGCAAGTGGGTACCATTAAGGGTTACCTGGCGGCGCTGTCAATATTTAAGCGCTCGTCTGAGGAGTGTTCTTATTTTAAGATTCCTTTGATTTCTCAGTTTCTAAAAGGGCTAACTAATGTGTTTCCACCATCACCTTTCCAGGTGCCGGGATGGGATATGAACTTCGTTTTAAAGTTCCTAATGGGAGCTCTGTTTGAGCCCTTACATTCTTGTCCGTTGAGACTGTTGTCTTTTAAGACTGTATTTTTAGTTGTGGTTACTTCCGCTCGCAGAGTGAGTGAGTTGCAGGCACTTGCCGCCAAGCCACCTTTCACGGTCTTCCACAAGGACAAGGTTGTCCTTAGGGTTCGTCCTTCTTTTCTTCCGAAGGTTGTGTCAGAATTTCATTTAAGCCAGAAGGTGATTCTTCCGGCGTTTTATCCTTCTGCGCATCCGGGTAAGGAAGAGGAGAGGCTCCATAGGTTGGATCCTAGGAGAGCTTTGAGTTTCTATCTCTCACGGATGGTCTGGGTGAGAGTGGACAATCAGCTCTTTGTTGGATACGCTGGAAGGCATTTAGGTCAAGCTGTTTCCAAGCAGACCATGTCCAGATGGATCATTTTGACGATCTCTGAATGTTACCGTTTGGAGGGTAAGGACCATCCAGTAGGCTTACGGGCTCATTCTACTAGGGGTGTGGCTGCCTCCACTGCTCTGCAGAGGGGTGTTCCCATTCGTAATATTTGTGAAGCAGCCACATGGGCCTTTGTCCATACTTTTGTAAGACACTATTCCCTTGACTCCATCCATGGGCAAGATTTGGCCTTTGGTACGGCAGTCCTCTATTCAGCAATTTGATTGGGCATTCTAAAATTCTAAATTCTTTTTCCCACCTCCAGACGTTGGTACTGCTTTGGGAGTCTGTCATAGATGTGGAATACGTCGGAGGACACAATCCCCTCGAAGAACAAGTAACTTTCTTACCTGGTAACGTTCTTAAGATGGGATGTTCCTCCGATGTATTCCACATCGAACCCTCCCAGCCTGTCCCTCTACAGAATTTCTTATGCAATTGCAGCTTACGTTTCCACAAGGCTTTCTGCAGTCATAATGGCAGGAGATTGGTGGCACACATTCTGGGGAAAAAACTACAACTGAGGCTACGGGCGCCGTGCGTCCTAGATATAACATCCGGTGACGTTGACCTTCGACAGAGGCCCTCGAGGGACAGCGTATCGACATCAACGCAGGACACCCACGCCGAAAAATCTTCCGAGGCAGCACAGCTGTGGTCATTACTGTCATAGATGTGGAATACGTCGGACGAACATCCCGTCGAAAGAACATTACCAGGTAAGAAAGTAACTTGTTCTTCTAACACGTTTGTAGCAGATTGGATAATCAAAATCAGGTGTAAACATTTTAGCGAACAAATCAGCTTGGGAACTTTCTAAAAGTGAAGCCCCATGCTGAGGGGTCAAGTCCTAAAAATTAAAGTGGGGGGGACTCATCAAACAACTCAATGAGATGGGACGTTGCCAGAAATTAGCATATCAAGGTGAAATATGCACATTTCATTAAATTGGGTTTGCATAACCAAACAAATTGCACAGGACGAATGGCATTTGCCTTTCATAAAATCAACACACACACAAAACCAAGACGGGATATTTTCTTCTAATAGTGTTTTTGAAAACGTTACAAGGTGTTTATGTTTTAAACTCCAAGAACCAATACAAATGTTTTCCCTGGGACTTCACCTTTAGTTGTTTGTTATTTTTCATCAGGTTACTGTAACGCTCACCTGATTCCCGTAGAGGCGCCGGTCTTGACTGGGCGTATACCGTATCTGCAAAGGTGATGTGTAACACACGGCTGGCTCTTTGGGCTGGACCTCTGTGCACTGTATGTCTGACTTGAAGGGTAAGATGTCTGCAGATAGAAAATATGGGATTAAGGAACTGGGTTATTGAATGTCTCTCTCTTCTTCCCTTTCTCTTCTTCTGTAGAACCCCAAAGGTTAACGCTCTCACCTTAGGTAAGTGAACGCCGTGCTCTCCATCTGCCTCGGGGCAGGGTGCTGTAACCAGTTTCTTCACTGGATAAGGGGAGCAGGCCTCTTGACTTCAGAGGACTGCTGTCCGTCGTTTACTGCACGAACGGTAAGTTTCGAGTAATTCTAATGTCTTTAAAGTCTTTAGTAATGATGTTTCTTGTTTTGCAGGGTTCTGGCGATGGCGGATGCCGGGCTGAAGTGAGTTGAAGATGGAGCCCGTGTGATGAATAGAAGCGCCTGGAAGCACGTAAGTAAGCGCTTGTTGCCTGCTTCACGATGCGCTCTAACTGTCTTTTTATTTTGCAGGTACAAGTTCGGAGCGGCTGCAGGGTGCCGGAATACCTACTGGGTTAGATGTGGAAAGGAGTAATGGCACGTGAGTATTAAAGTTCCCCAATGTCTTTAAACGCACCTTGTTTTGTCTTTCAGATGCGGGATGCAGCGCCGAAGGCCTCCGGAGCGTGCGAAGAGTTGGTAAGCTTTTGTCTTTCAGATGCCGGAATGCAGTGTGAAGACCTCCGGAGCGCACGAAGAGTAGGTAAGCCTTTGTCTTTCAGATGCCGGAATGCAGCGCGAGGCGTTGGTGACAGCCGATGGACCAGGTAAGTGAAGAGCTGTCACTGAAGACCGTAATGCTAACCTGTTCTTTCTTGTCTTTATAGGTGTTGCTGAAGACTGGATTCAGGATGGTAAGCCTTTTTCCTTAGGCCCAGGATCCGATGCAGAAGACACGATGAGCGTTCTGCTGCAGAGGATGCAGAATAACGCAAAGCAAGATTCATCCATCGGGTGTGGTTTAAATAGCCTCCTGTAGTGCTTAGGTGTCTCCTTCCACAGCCACGCCTAGGTAAGAAAAGAGTTCCTGCTTTCCAGAAGAGTTCCAGTGTTCTGAATCTAGGGAGTGGCTCCTGCCCCACCCAACAGGAAAAGTAGTTCCAAACAGAAGAGGATCAGAGGCTCAACTGGCAGGCAAGTAAGCAGCATGGTCTGCTGCAGGTAAGTCCACCCAAGCAGCATGAGCCCGGCGCTTCCAGCGCTGGGACTGGGCATATTTATGAGCCTGGTGCCACTGGCGCCAGGACTGGGTCCAAAAGGTCCCAATTGGGACTGGTTGGCACTCGGAACCTGGGTTATGGATCTGCTTCCAAGGGAGTTGGGAAAACCCTGACCTTTTGGCAGCAGAGATCATGACAGTTACATAGTGCATTGGTGAAGTGTCCAGCCTACAAACCTGACAACGGTGGTTTGATCCTCCAGGTCGGCTTTAATTCATAAATTCAAAAGCAGACATTCAATGTTTCTCATTTAAGCTTGGGGGGGGGGGACTGAGTCCACCCTCTGAATAAAGTGGGTGGACTCCGACCCCCCCTCCCCCCGCGTGCACCCTGGACTTGAGCCCTGCCCATGCTGCTGGCATGCCTATTAGTGATGGTCAGCAGCAGGCATCCAGGGATGCCTTAAATATGGCTGTTTGCAAGTTTAATTATGCACCCAATGGCCATTAGGTCTATCTGGGTACAAACCCGCCAACACCAGTTTGTAAAACATAGAGCACTGCCTAAAACTTCAGCAGATCTGGGAGTCTCCCCTTTCCCCCTCACCCCCCCCATCCCTCCAGTTTATGGAAAACTGTCACACGCCTGCACAAAGGTTTGAACAGCCCCTGTAAGTCTATGTAGGCCCCCCACCCCTCCCCAGAGTTTGGCTGAAGTCGGCCACTGCTAGGAATACATGGATACAGGTTGGTTTATGTGAGGGGCTGCAAGCTGGTGTTTGTCTGCAGGTGAACAAACACAGCCACACTCTGTCCTATTTTGCAGAAATAACAGCCACAGGTTCAATTCATTAAGTTGCTTGCCTGTTTGGTCCGTCATTGCTTGGGTTTGAGGGGAAAATGTAGATCTGTAAATTCAAATTGTTTTTTATCAATATTGTCATTATCTTGCATCTTCTGTTTTAAGTAAATAATTATGCGTGACTGAAGTCCTGGAAATCAAAGGTCACTTGATAGTATGGGTCACCTTTACTAATGAGACATGAAACCAACGGTCATAGTATTTTTAACATGCAGTATTACATTTAAACATCACTCTTCTAGAACTTTACGTTTTGTAAGAACAGCAATGTCATTTATAAGCCAAATCCGATGGTTTTTAAGAGTGGTCTCATGATTTCTCGAACACTCACATTGGGAATTCTAGAAATATTGTTCCTGCAGCCAGTGCTGCCATGTGCGAGCAAGCACCGGCAGACTGTTTTTTAAAACCACACCACCCACACATTTAGTCCATGTTAAAATGAAAATAGCGCACATTTCAATCTATTAATTTCCTTGTGAGACTACGGGGCGCTGGCTGTATGTGTTGTACCACAGAAGGCGTATGACCCGTAAAAGGAAGATTCAAAACATCAAAAATTGTAGACCCCATGGGCCATTTAGTGAAAATGTTTGTTTCTAAGTGTAGCATCAAAAAAATCCCTAAAATAGTTCAAGCGTTTAAAGATCGATTGTGTCAAAAAGGGTAACCTGCACCTTGCAGTCTCTTCCCCCGCTCTTCTGTCTCTGGTTTTCTCCCTCCTTTTTTTTCTCCACTGACCCCTTCTCCCTTTTTACTCCCTCTGGTCTTTTTACTTTCTCTTCCTATCTTCTCCCCTTCCTGTCCTAGCTCTCATTCTTCTCTTGTGTCCCTCCAGTCTTCACACACGCTCCCCTTCTCCTCTCACCTTTCGTTTCACCTACGCCTCTAGTCACCTCTGACTACACCCCTTTCTCTGTACTACTCGCATCCCTCCACATCTTACTATTGAGGGATATGGGGCACCACTCACCCTTCCAAGGATAGTGCCCTGCTCACCCTCCCAGCGATCTAGTACCCTACTCCCTCTCCTCTACTAAACCTAATAAACTCACTCATTACTCTACACCCCCTTCACTTCTCTCCTGAACCCTTTTCCTCGCACCCCTTTCCTACACCTTTCTCTACTATCTTGACTAGCACCCACTCCCTCTCACTCTACCTACACTCCCCCACTTTTGTCTCAAATCTTCCATCTCTACTACCTTCACTGTCACAAACACTCACTGCCTCACTCTCACAAACTAGTTCCACTCTCACTATCAATCGCTCATCTGCACTCTGCAGCAACTCTGCCACCAACTCCTGAGCACTCTAATTTTGCCATTGTCTGCCATCTGGTCTCTCTCTCAGTCCACCTCGACACCTCCTGACCTCACTCCTTCAACCCGCGCTCTGCTCTTCATTCGCTACACTTAGATTTGGTGCGCCCCCTCCATTGGCTCCAGTGCTCCCCTGACTAACGGCCAATCTGTTGCTGCCTTGTCAACAGAGGCTGGATCACACAGATGGAAGTCACTCACTTTTCTAGCACAGTTTTGTTTTCAGTGTCTGATGGTCCGTCTGCTTGCTGTGGGTCTGGAGTTAAGTTATTCTTGGATTTTTCTCCTGTGTTGAGAGTTTGGTTTCCGATTTGTTTTGGGGAGGGTTGCTGTGTCTCTTACAGTGTACGTAATTCTCCCCTCGGCCACCCCAACCTCTCGATTAAGGTATTTCTCCAGCATTGGATCTTTCCTGGATTCACATGCTTTGAATATTCCCCGTCGTCAGGCTGGGAACCTCAGTCTTTTTTTAAAAAGCGTTTTCCCCGACACTTCAGTGTCCTATCGACGTCCTTTTGGGGCGCTTACGTATCACCCAATAGGACGTAGGGTGTAAATAGTCCCGCCCCGCGGCTTCTCCTCAGATTTCAACCATCTCCAAAGTGTTGGGATCACCTCGTGCTTTCTACACATTGGTGTATTGTGGTTTTCTTTTTCAAATGTCTGGAAAAGCGTTGTTTCGGCCCTGCGCTACTTGCAGAATGAAAAAAGTATATGAAGGGGACGGGCACATGGACTGCCTCTATTGCCTCTACCCTCATCACTCCGTCGATACCTACGACATCTGCAAGGGTTTCTCGCAGAAAACATTGACGGACCGCAATTGGCGGCTGATATCGTGGCTGAACCATGGGACCTACCCTCCATCGGAGGTAGGACCGGTGCACAGTCTAGCATCATAGAGACCTTCTCCTGCAGTCCCTCACCAGTCGGTATCGGCTGAACCGCCGGCAAAGAAGTCACGTCCTACAGAAAAGGGTGGCCGCTCCTCTTCGGGGAAACACCTGACGAAAGATGCTCCTTCATCGTCTAAACATGGTCAATCTGACCAGTCCCGAAGGCCTGAGAAATCTTCTTCAAAAAAGGACAAAAAGGACTCTTCAAAATGCTCCCCTTCTGGATACCATCATAGGTCTTCCTCGAGTAGAGTATCGTCGAAGCACACATCCAGAGATTCAAAAAAGGCGGGATCAATCTACGCCACAACTGCCACCGACGGGAGTTCCGCAGTTCACTGCTTCACTGCCGGCCACAGTGTCTGTCTCCAAAGTGGTGTCGTCGGCTCCAGTGGCGGAAATCGATGACACAAGGTTTTCGTCGTTGACGGTCGACGTGCTACCAGTGAGAGTATCTTGGAATCCTTCGGCATACGACGCCCTTCTACCGGACACCTTATTACAGCAAGAGTCTGTCCTTTCAGTGTCGTCAATGGAGGAGGAACGAGAGCCTGTGGTGAACCCAACAAGCCTTGGTTTACAGTGCGTTGTCCCTTCGACGACGGCGGGAGTACAGAATGTTCCACCTGCATCTCCTCTGCTGAACCCGCAGTCGGCTCTGTCTCTACAGGTCTCATCTATGCTTCAATCCCTACTAAGTCAGCTGGATGCAAGATTGCCTCCCATGGGTATGCCTCTGGTAACCCTCATCGTCGATGCAGCATGTGCCCCGCAGCGTTCAGCATCCACGGCTGAGTTGCCGGCTTCCCAGCCGATGAGCACAGAGCCTCCTCATTCCCACCCGGAGGAGGGTGAGCTGCAGGACTCTGATTCTGATCAGGGTCCCAAGGACTCCATCTCGGACATTTCGTCGTCCCCATCAAGAGACCTGACATGGGAATTTGATGTGGAAATAGAGGCTGCTAGGAGTCCGGCGCAACCGTGTCCCCTGGATGACATTGGGGCATTTTATGCCATGATGGCAAAAACCTGTGTTGAGTTTGGTCTGACCCCAGAGGAAGAACGAAAAGAATGTTTCCTGTTTGACCACATGGGAAAGAGAAGCAAGGCCGTTTTCTCCGTTCCAATCCTGGACTATGTTTGGCAAGAAGGCCTACGTACCATGCGCCACCCATTTTCAGAGCCTGCAGCTAAAGGCAGGTTAGAGAAAAAATGTAAGGCCCCGGACTCTACGCCAAAGTGTTTGGTTACACAACCTACCCCTGAATCAGTGGTGTCAGCGGCGGCTAGCAGGAAAGCCAGAACACAGCACAAATGCACTACACCTCCTGACAGCGACGCTAGAAGACAAGATGCCTTAGGAAAGAAGGTTTTTTAACAGTGGGGGCGACAACAGTAAAAGCCGCTAACTCGTTGGCGATTATGGCGCGCTACGACCGCAAAATGTGGCATTGGCTGGCCCCTATGTTGAACATCTGCCAGAGGAACACCGAAAGGCGGCCATGTTACTGGTGCGTGAAGGTGAGGAGGCGTCAAATCACAACATTAACATCGCTGTAGATTTGGCGGAATCTGGGTTCAAGCAGGTAAATAATGGGGTGGTACTGAGGAGACAGGCCTGGCTAAAGTGCACAGAGTTTAGGCCAGAGGTTCATTTCAAGGTACTGGACATGCCCTGTGAAGGGGAACAATTGTTTGGGGAGAAAATAGTTTAAGCCCTCAAGGGCATGAAAGAAGACTCCGATACGGCGAGGTCATTGGGAGCCTTGCAAAGCGGGCGGTCGTTTCCTCCCTTTCGCCCCTTCCGTGGAGCTTCAGGAAATACCCAGTTTGCTGCCTCCAGAGACCGTAACTAGAATCGGTCTGGATACTCCTCACAAGGATATAGACGGGCAGTACAGTCTACACGAAGAAGCCATGATTTTCAAGCATTCAGAAGGAGAGCAGGCTAGCCCTCTTCCACCAAGGGTAAGCAAACAAAATCACAGCAATGACGGTCTTCAAGGAAATGTGCTGGGGGGCAGAGTGGCCCTACACGTCGACGAATGGAAAATACATCAGACTGTTGGGTATTGGACACAGTGAGGTTGTACTTATGCTACAGAAAGGGGCTATAGAATTGGTTCCAGTGGCCAAGAGAGGTCAGGGGGTTTACTCTCGTTACTTCGTGATCAAGAAACCCAACGGCAAGTGGCGACCCATTCTGGACCTTCGGGCGCTGAACAAGACTCTGCAATGCCTGAAGTTCAAGATGCTCACACTTTAGGAGGTCATTTGTTCGGTACAGCATGAGGAACAAATAAACCAACAGAGAGCAGCACTAGGACTCTGCCCAGTGCCCATAAGAAGAGCAATACCTGCTGAAGTACCTATAACCAGACAACCATGGGCAGCACGGTACCCTTTGAGACAACCGTACCAGCAGCTGACACGAAATGAAGATTACCTACGGTCTGTACCCGAAGAGACCCGAAGAGCCTTAATGGAAGGCGAGTGGTGAAGACACAAGGGCCCGGACAGACTCACAGACTAACGAAACAACAACCAAAAGCTGACACACAGAGACGAAATGTTATGAATAAAGATGTAATGGACTTCAAAGAAGAGGCGATGTTGAAACGTAAGGAAACATAGCTGTAAAACACAATGGAAGTATTCAACCAGCTAACGCTTGTAAATGGCTTGAAACGCAAGAAGCTAAGGCGGCAAGCGCCAACTATATATCTACCTCAAAAAAGCACGCTATACAAGTGCGACTCCATTTTACAAAAGCAGAATTAAGCCCAGGCTGCAAGGGGTCAAACAGGCCGAGATTCATATTCCAGCTAAAGCCAGAAGGAAGAGCGAAATCGAAACTCAGTAAGAAGCAGCTCATGCCTGGGAATTTGAGGTCAACCTAAGGAAGGGAGGAGAGCGGCTGCACAGCTGTGGACATTACCTGTCATAGATATGGAATACGTCAGAGGACCAAATCCCCTCGAAGTATGGTTTATGGCCTAAACTGATTGATGCGAACAGACACTCACACAAAGAGCTTTGGGTTTGGGAGAAAGGGGAGATCAGACAGGGATTGTCTTAGAGAGTGAGTGTGAAGTATTGGTGTGGATTGGAGGGGATTGATTCTGCATGAAGGAGAGGATTGCTGGATGTTTGACGCTTGCATTAGATCGCATTAAATACTGATAGCTTGCATTAGAAGCCTGTAAGGCTTATAGTTATTGCATGGTAGATTTGCTTCGCACCAGAAGTATAAAAGGTGCAAATTATAGTAGTTTGTAATAGGTTTAGGAATGCTTGCATCATCATTATGCTTTGCTGTGCATAAATAAATGTATTCTATGGTTATAATTGAATCGATTCATGTGTTTTCTTTGTGTCTTATGTTATTTGTGTCCACCTTTAGTAAAATGGGAGTATGTTGGTATGTTGTTAGAAGTAATCTAGGAGTACCACAGTGCACAAAGGGCCTAAGATATGAAAGCAGGGGGGGGGATAGTGATCCATAACCACCTAGGAGATTGTCTAAAATTGTCTAAGACCGGTGCATGGTTTCCCAGGGGGGGGCAAGACGATGGTAAGGATTAGTCACAAATCTCACAGTCAGAGGTCGCTCCGCCCTCCTGTACACCTCGTTGGATTTGCACGCATATTTCCACATACCTATGCGTCGACGACATAGAAAGTTCCTGCGATTTGTGGTGGGTCAAAATCATTACAAATTCCGAGTGCTCCCGTTCGGTCTACAATCGTCCCCCAGGATATTAGGAAATGTTTAGCGCCGGTGGTGGCGTGGCTCCGACGAGAAGGTCATCACGTCTACCCTTACCTGGACGACTGGCTGATACGCGGCTCGTCTTCGGCGGTGACGCAGGCAAGTCTCAATGTTACCATGCAGCTGTTGCAACAACTAGGCTTCGCATTCAACTTTGAAAAGTCATATCCGTCTCCCTCCAGGAGCTTGGTATTTTTGGGTGCAGAATTCCAAACTCAGTCAGGCCTGGTGAAGCCTTCCGTCGAGAGAATTCAAAAACTCAAGCAGAAAGCGGCAGAGTGGAGAGTCGGAACGAGAGTGTCAGTCAGAAAGTACATGTCGCTGTTGGGAGCCATGGCCTCATGTATTCCGTTGGTGAAGGACTGTCTCTTGATGAGACCAGTGCATGAGTTTCTGGTGGACCAGTGGGCTCAAAGTCACGGGTTACGGTCCAACAAGGTGGTGGTCAACAGCGACTTACAGAAAGCTCTTCGATGGTGGCAGCTCTCGGACAATCTGACTCGAGGAGTGATGTTACTGGAGCCGGAATTTCAAACTACAATTGTGACGGATGCCCATCAGACAGGGTGGGGAGCACATCTGGGGACAAGGTCGGTGGTCTTCAGTCGGATCGAGTGTTCACATCAATGTGCTGGAACTGAGACCGGTTCATTGGGCTCTAAAATCGTTTTTTCAGCGCATACGCGGCTCTGTCGTGAGAGTATTGATGGACAATACAACCACAATGTTTTACCTCAGGAAGCAGGGGGGGGCACGCATTCCAGGATACTCGCGAGAGAGGCTCAGGAACTATGGAATTGGGCCCTCAAACAAAACATCAATATTGTGGCATTTCATCTGCCACGGGTGATGAACGTGCAGGCAGACTCTCTCAGCAGAGAAATGAACCAATTCCATGAGTGGCAGCTGATGGAACAGCAGGGGTCTAACATTTTCTGGAAATGGGGTTGTCCTTCATTGGAACTCTTCGCCACACGAGAGAACAGGAAATGCAAGGAGTTTGCCAGCAGATGGCCTCAGCCAGATTCGATGGGGGATGCGTTCTCGTTCCCGTGGACAGGCAGGTTCGCGTACGCATTCCCTCCGCTTCCACTCATTCGGCGGACCTCCAGTGTATTCAGAAATACCCATGCCGTGTGATTCTGGTGGCCCCGTACTGGGACAGGCAGCCGTGGTTCTCGGACCTACTCCATCTATCCGTAGCAGAACCAGTGCGGTTACAAGTGACGCCGGATCTTCTGTTTCAAGACAAGGGTGCAGTTTGGCACCACGACCTGGGCTCTCTCAGCCGGACGGCGTGGCTCCTGACTTCTCAGAGTTTGCCCTACTGAACATTCCTAGTGACTGTCGCCGCATTTTGGAGGCGGCTAAAGCGTCGTCCACGAACATCTCCTATGCATGCAAATGGAAAAGGTTTTGTGTGTCGTGTAAGGGTCAACCTGGGATGGACCCTTTATGCATTTCATTGGAGAAAATTCTGCCCTACTTATTGCACTTGGCAAAGAAAGGTTTGGCGTTCTCCTCCATAAAAGTACACCTGGCGGCCATTTCTAGATTCACTCGGAAGAGGTATGCTACCCCTCTGTTCAGTGATCGTCTGATTAAATATTTTCTATGAGGATTGTTTCGGACTTTTCCTCCTGCCAAGAAATTCCCTCCTGGTTGGAGCCTCAATCTGGTGCTGTCGGGTCTGATGAAAGCCCCATTTGAACCTATGTCTTCGACGCCCCTGCAGTTCTTGTCGTGGAAAGTGGAGTTTTTAGTGGCCATTACTTCGGCAAGAAGAATATCGGAGTTGCAAGCTCTAGTGATTGATCCTCCGTACTTACGTTTCTTCAAAGACAAGGTGGTGTTAGCTACTAACCCACACTTTATTCCAAAGCTGCCAACTACATTTCATAAACTCTCTTCTATTGTGCTGCCATCATTCTTCGCTTTTGCTTCCTCGTCGGCAGAAAAGGCGCTGCATGCGCATGATGTAAAAAGAGCATTGAAATTTTATCTGAGTCATACTGAGGATTTCAGACGTTCAAGACAACTGTTTGTGGTTTATGGACCCTCAGTCAAGGGAAAAGCAATCTCCAAACAAGGACTATCTTGCTGGGTCTCATTGGCTATTTCCTTCTGTCACTCTAAGGCGAGAAAGCCTTTGGAGAGACACCCGAAGGCGCACTCGATGATATCCACATCGTCATCAGTGGCAATATGGTCAGGGATTCCGCTGGTAGACATCTGCCAGGCGGCCTCCTGGTCGGTGCTGCATACATTTACTCAGCATTATTGCCTAGAGCAGCAGCATGGTGCAGATGTACAGGTGGGACATGCAGTCCTGCAACGACTGTTTCAGTAAGGTAAGCCCCTACAGCCTTGGGGTATCTGTTTCAATGTTACCACTGCTAATGTCTCCTTTACTTCTCTTATGTGTTGCGATACTGATGTATTGGTTTGCATTGCACGCCGCCATGCATGATGACTACTGCTATGTAATCTATTCAAAGCATGTGAATCCATGAAAGATCCAATGCTGGAGAAGGGAGTAGTTTCTTACCTGTAACTCAATTTCTCCAGCATTGGTATCTTTCATGGATTCACATGCGCCCGCCTGCCTCCCCTGCATGCAAACCTAATTGGTGCCTCTACCTTGGAGGTTAAAATCTGAGGAGAAGCCGCGGGGCGGGTCTATTTATACCCTACGTCCTATTAGGTGATACGTAAGCGCCCCTTAAGGACGTCGATAGGACACTAAAGTGTCGAAGTTTTCCAAGGGAAAATGCTTTTTTTTTAAAAAAAGACTGAGGTTCCCAGCCTGACGACGGGGAATATTCAAAGCATGTGAATCCATGAACGATACCAATGCTGGAGAAATGGAGTTACAGGTAAGAAACTACTCCCTTCATACGTGCTACTTAGTGTATGCTTTGAAAATCATTGTGATTGAACTCCAAGTACTCGTAGATTAACCCGTGAAAGACAACTTTACAGGAAACATGGATTGAAATTTAAATATGGGGTGGAAGGATACGCAATCTGCTGTCAAATTGCATGCTGTACAAACAGGAAAGCTGTAATCATATCCCAGCTTCCACGCATCACCAAATGATGTAATCTTGGTGGTCCAATCACTTTACCTCACTGTACTGGTAACACTGAACAACTACGCGTTATTTTGTTAAGTGTGCTCTATACAAACAGCCTCACTGCATATAGTGTAAAGGTCTACATGTTTGCTCCATATTTGGCCATTTATTTATAGAGCACGTGACACAGACTGAACTGTCTCTTGGCCCACTCATGGCAACTTCACTTGTGAGCCACAGTTCCCCTTACAGAAATATCAAATGACAGACTACAACGTTTGAGCTGGAGGAGCTACTCTGGGGCTGCAGTGTCCAACAGATAACAAAAAAACGTAGAGATGCTATATCATGACCTCAGATTAAACAATAAAAGTAATGTCAATCGGTTATATCCAGCACACGACATACAGTCTCAGGAGGATAACTCAGGGGCAAGGTGCTCGCCTTGGAAGCAAGACGAGACAAGCACCACAGGTTCGATCCCCGGGTCAGCGCTTAGAAACCTCTGGGTATTAAGCGCGTTATAAATAACCTATCATATCATGTTTATTTCAGAGTGCTGAGCTGGGAGAGGTGATTATGTGTTTTTTATTTTAACCTGGAAATGTATATTGTTGTAGGATATTCGAGGGAGTGAATCTGGATCGGGTAACCTGGGTTACTCTATCTTCCCCAGATGGAAAAGGTTGTGTGATCCTGGCCAAAACACCTATTCCTCAGTCCACTTTCCGGGCAATATTGGGATGATGCAGTAACCACTATAACACTAAGTGCGATATAAAAACAAAAATAATGGCTCCTTCCTGTTCTGCCTTGTTTTGGAGGTGTTCAGCTTGAAGCGTTGCAGTGCCCCTAATCTGGCTTTTAGATTGCGCCCAAAAAAATAATGTTTGATGCTTTTGTCAATTTATTGTAGCGTGTAACTCGAAAAGGTATCCAATTCAAATAGTGGAAAAGTGAGGTCACCTGGGTTTCCATTTGGATTAGGAGCATCCCTGTGGCCCAATCTATTTTCTAACTTTACAGAAAGGTCTGGGAGCCACTCTACCCACTCGAGTGGATCTACCAGGAGGATAGCTCAGGGGCAATGCTGCATAACCACACCGGTTTGAATCCCAGTCTTGTGCTTAGAAACTGGTCTCCGGTATTAAGTGTGCTATAAATGAACAAATATAATTATAACCACGTTATAGCTCACTGCACCCTTCACAGAGGAGAAATATACATATGAATATCAGTCTGGTCCCACCCACAAGGGCAGTCCAGCACCAAAATGCTAGGCAATTCTCCTCTGAGCAAGAGTAACATCAGCAATCCCCGACACGTTTTTCTTCGGTGAAGGATTGGTGAGCTAAAACGTGGCTGTAGACCCTCCTGAGTGGAAGAAATTTCATATAACAGGTTATTTGAACAATATTCGTTCTCAGTAGATGGGCTCCCACACTCTTGTAAATGCTGGTCTACCTCATATGCTACATGCCGGGAAGAGGATGACTGGCGACTCTGTTGCATTTTCATATACAGGTATGTTGCTGGGGCGACTGGCATTTACACAAGGAGCTGTGTGCGTGGCAGAATATGTTCACCTGAACTTCAAGAGGGCAGCAGTGATGGTGCCACACATTAGTTTTGGGCAGCACAGCTGCTTCTAAGATGTCCCCCATGCGCCTGCAGGATATGGTGGGTTGGGGTGGTCCCTGTAGCGCACGCCATGTGCCAGGTCAGAGTACATCCCAGAGTCTTGCAGTTCCTTAGTTGTATCTCACCGGCAGTCTGGTTGGATCTTAGAATGCGAGAGTAGTTGAACAGTTACATTTGTTCCCTAGAGTTCAGTGGCACAGTAACTATGGGTATCCCTGCATCCTGTTAAGCTTGTGGCAGGGTGCACGTCCAAAGAGTTGATTAGCAAAAATATAGGCAAGTGTTGACTGTGTGAGATGTGTGGGGCACAAGGTTACTGCCGCCTTGCGAGGGCTGCATGATTGGTTAATTTTCTAGTTTTTATGGGACAGTTGTAGAATTGTGCTGTGTGGTGTGGATGATGCTTTCTTCCGGTGAAACGGGTTGGTATCGTCGTTTCATAAAAATAAATTACTATATAGTAATTTACTTTGTGCCGTAAAGTAGGTAGTTCTATGTAAAGGGGTAGGGGATATACATGGGTGTGAAAGGATAGGAGTGGATGACAAGAAGAAAAAACAAGGTAAACTCATACCTAGTAATGTACTTCAATGAAAGCCCGAAGAACCAGAAGAGTTTGTACCACAGACTTTTGCTGGAGATCTTGAGAGGTAATGTCTTCCTTGTTGGGGCTAGGGAGTAGTCTTTTCAACAGACTAGTGTGTAAGCGAGCAGGGCTGGTATTGTACTCTGCTTTTCATGTACTCTACCAAGAGTCACTTCTGCATGTTTTCGTTTTTTGTTGTCATATGTTTGGTTAAAGGTGAGGGGATATGTTGTGAAGTGCCTGAAAATCTCCTGCTTTAGATGCTGGAGTTATGGCACGACTAGTGCTTGTGAGTGGAACGCTGAAAGAGGGTGATGGATAAGCGTGGTCTCTGTTGTTGGAGTGCTGACTGAGGTGGTCTCTCTACTCTAGCAGTTGTCATTTCTGGTCTTGCCTGCAACGAATACAATTAAACAGACATTTCATTTTTAGTTTTGGCTATTTTTGGCACCCACAGCCCTTTTCTCCCCACCCAAAACGCATGCGTTTGAACTAGCTCTGTTTTGTTTCTGAACAGCCTGAACGAGAATTATTAATTGCAGCGATAAGTCAGCGTAACCATCTTCTGGTGCAATAAAAAGGTCCCCATAATTTTGGCTCTTGGTACAATGTTCCCTCTAATTATTTTTCTCCAAGTGCGGAAATGTTTGGCTTTCGTGCACATATTATTTTCCATGTGCGCAACTAACTAACGAGCTGAGCCACTTTGTGAGCATGCATATTTAGTCAACTATCATCTCTGAAGAGAGTTGAGGGGAATTTCCCGTTCCCAACCACTGAGTTCTTTGCAAATGAGTGTAAAAGGTGAATCTCACAGCACTATTTCCAAAGATATAGAATAAAAAAACAAATATTGTATGGGATACATTACTCACCGTAATTGTATTTCTGATGCTTGTATCTGCTTAGATTCACATGCTGTGCATAGGCCGACATCTAGTGGAAGCTGCGGAGTATTACAGTTTGTTTTTCGAAACTCGAAAATGGGCGTCGACACAGGGCGTGCCAGTAATACTATCCCTAGTGTGACGTCCACTGTACCTATGATCCCTCAAGCGTCTAGGACCCTCAGATTGTATTTTTTCTGACCTGAGGTAGCATGAGGAGTAGCATGAGTACAGATAATCCAAGCAGATGGAAAGAAAGGTAAGACTACAAGCATCCATGCGCCTTCTTCTCAGAGGGGAGGAAGGGTGGGTCGCATGTGAATCTAAGCAGATACAAGCATCAGAAATACGATTACGGTGAGTAATGTATCCCTCCTGAGGCTTGTGGAATCTGCTTAGATCACATGCTGTGCATAGATTAGCGAGCAGTACCTGAAGAAGGAGGTGGGATGTGAGCAGGGTCATGAGCAAATAAATGTCTTAGAACCGCTTGTCCCACTTGAGTATCTTTCTTGGAATGGGTGTCAATGCAGTAGTGCTGAGTAAAAGTGTGAATATAGCTCCAAGTAGCTGCTTTGCAAATGGTGTCAAGGGGTACATTTGCAATGAAAGCAAGAGTGGCCCCAATGCCTCTTGTAGAGTGGGCTCTTGGCGTGAAAGGCAGAGTCTTTTCAGAAAGGGAGTAACACAGCTGGATACAGTTAATAATCCACTTAGAGATGGCACCTTTAGAGACGCAATCCCCCTCTCTGCCTGTAGCTACGGAGACAAACAGCTGGTCTGTTTTCCTTAGCGGTCTGGTCTTGTTTACATAGTAGAGGACCGCCCTACGCACATCTAGGGTGTGTAGTTTCACCTCAGTTGAGCTCTGTGGGTCTTGGAAGAAAGCCGGAAGCTCGATGGACTGGTTCACGTGGAATCTAGAAATAAACTTAGGTGAGAACCTATGGTGTGTGCGTAAAACCAGTTTATCTTTATGAACTGTAAAGAAAGGATCTTGCACTGACAGAGCCTGAATTTCACTGACCCTTCTTATAGATGTAATTGCTACTAAGAAGGCAGTCTTATAAGTCAGGTGTTTGAGACTGCTTTTGTGCATGGGCTCGAATGGGGGGCCCATGAGTTTAGATAGCATCACGTTAAGGTCCCATCCTGGTGGTGAGTTTGAAATAGGAGGGTGAAGTCTCTTTACTCCTTCCATGAATGCTTTAACTACTGGTACTTTCCACCACGACACTTTGTTATGGGAGGTGGTGTATGCTGACAGAGCTGCCAGGTGTACATTTAGTGAGTTAAAAACCAGTCCTGCATCCAGCAGGTGGAGCATGTATTGACAATAGTTGAAGGAGTGCAATCAACCGGGTTGATTTGCTTATTCTGGCACCAGATAACAAATCTTTTCCATTTGTCAAAGTAGCAGTGCCTCGTGTTTGGCTTCCTAGATTCTCTTAGGATGTCCATACATCTCTGTGGTAAATTGAGATGTCCAAACTCTATGACCTCAGGAGCCATGCTGCCAGGTTCAATGAGTTGGGTTGAGGATGCACCATGTGCCCTTGGTGCTGGGACAGTAGTTGTACCAGCCTGGGAGCCTGATGGGTTCGCACACTGCTAGTCTGCGTAGGTGTGGGAACCACGGTTGTCTCGCCCACATGGGAGCAACTAGGACGAGCGTCATATTGTATGCATGGTTATACAGAGTGCTCATCAACCAGTCCAAGACCTAAAGATGTGCCACAGTACCTAGCAAAAGTACTCCTGTGCACAGAATAAGATGTATATGCACAAAAAGTATTGTATGCTCAGTTTAAACCGGTTTAGTTGTAGTTATTCATTTGTCAACAATGCTCAGAGACAATGAAGAAACTGTTTGATGCCACTGGAAAAAACACTAACGTTTATTAGTAAAATCAAATAACGCCTATCATTACTGATGCAGTTGGCAAAGCATTCAGACAGGATAAAATATTTGCAGATGGAAAAATTGCAACTAAAAGGAATGCAGCAGAAAACATGCCAAAACTAATTAATGTTATGGAAGTAATAGAGTTCCAATAAATTCTTTTGGCAGGAATTGTTTAATTCACATTCCTATATCGTTTGCCGCCAATGGAAGTTTAATTTTTATACATCACACAATGAGTTCTCATCTCAAATTGCCCATAATACTTTGGTGCCAATGCATTTCGGATACAATCCTTCTTCAGGGCGGTATTATAGCAAAAAGCATAAAAATTAGTTTAACTAGTAACAGTATATGTATATGCAAATATAGTAATTATAACAAATATAACAGTTATTGCAGACATTTGTAGAGAGTTATTTCGAAAATCACATACCCATCCACGAGTCATGTTCATTTGGAGAGGAAATAAGCAAAAATAAAACAAAACGGTATGTCAATTAGTTGACTAAAGTAGAAAGACATTCTATCATTATCTTTTAGCTCTATATATTTGTCATACCTCGGTCAAGCCGATCTCTGGACTCGAGTCGTTGTACGTATGTACAATCAGATCTATAGGCAAATTAAACAACAATTTTGAGTCATCCTCAATCTCTTTCGTGGGTATGTTAATCCTAATCGGTACTGCTGTACTTACTCAGCTCCTGCCGTGCACAACGTGTGGCTGCAGACTGAGCCGCTTGGAACGCGCTCGTGTAAGTTTACCTTTCGTTTTAAAGGTCACCATGGAGACGGTACGAGGCGTCGTGGACCGACCTGGTGCACGTATGCCTCGCGCCCCACCCCCGAGCGTTAGCCCGGGGGCGGGGATGTCTCCATGGTGACCAGCACTCTGTGAGACAGTGCAAGTAGTTAACTGTCTACAGCGTCAATTGGCGCCGTAGCTGTAGTAATTGGAAAAATTAGCAGCGTGTGTCAAATTTTTATGTCGTAGTAGTGTTATATGCAAGACATAAGGTCCGCATTAACAATTGAACATATGGAAGAGATAAACAGTCTAGAGCATTTTCGCTCCGGAACATATTTTCTGTCGCTACTAAGTCATTAGAGCAATTTGGGGCAAAAAAAAAAAAAAAAAACCGAATAATACAACTAGAAAATAAATTGTGACAAAAGGATAGCAGATATATAACAGATATTTACATGAAAGGTGTAAATCTTCTTTAGATAAAAAATCGAAGAGTAAAGAAATTGTTAAGTTAACAAAAATGCTTTTACAAAAAGCACATAAAGTTTATTTCTTCATTGAGCCCCTTTGGAGAAAGGGAGCTCAGCCGGTCTATCCAAAAGGATTCTCTTTGGTCCATCCTTTTTTGGAAATTCTCGTGGATGTCTCTTTTTGAAACCACCTCTAGGATGACAAAACGAATTTGGACCAAGTTGTGTTTCTTTTCATCCCAATGTCTTGACACTGCTGAGTTAGGATTATGGTTTCTTATGCACGATCTGTGTTCATTCCACCTAATTTTTGCTACTCGCAATGTCTGGCCCACATAGTACAGTCCACACGGACATTTGATAGCATAAATCACGTTGGTAGAATCACAAGTAGCAAAATTTCTCAGTCTGATTGTCTCTCCTGTGTGTGAATGTTTTATTGTCTCTCCTCTCATCACATAGCTGCAATTGCTACAACTTAAACACGGAAACGTCCCAATTCTTTCTGTAAGCTTCTTTTTAGGTGCTGGTTTAGTTTGAACCAGTCTATCTTTTAGGTTTTGACTCCGTTGGTAAGCAAATGTGGGTACTTCCTTAAATAGATGTTCAACTCTCTGATCGCATAATAAAGTATTCCAATGTTTTTGAATAATGCACTTAATGCGATTACTTTGTCGTGAGTATCTAGACACAAACACTAATGGTGGAGCTGATTCCTGTCTGGTTTTTGTCTTCAATAGCTCTTCTCTGTTTTGTGTAGCTACTCGTGATTCTGCTGTGTTTATTTCCTCTTCTGTATATCCTCTTTCCAGGAACTTTTTCCCCATCTCACGGATAGCTAGCTTGTAGTCTTCTGGGTCACTTACCAATCTTTTCACCCTGAGCATCTGGCTGTATGGAAGATTTTTTATGAGGCTCGGTTGATGGAAGCTGAGACGTTGTAATAAATTGTTACGATCCGTGGGTTTTCGAAAAATGGTAGTCTGATATCCTATGTCAGTAATCTTAATGTCTACATCCAAGAAGTGTATGTTGGTTTGGGAGTGTTCTTGAGTGAATTGGATATGAGCATCTATGCTGTTCAGATGTGCGAAGAACTTTAGGTATTCCTCTTCCGTATCTTTCCATATTCCGAATATATCGTCAATGTACCTGATCCAGAGACTTAATTTCGGGAACCAATGTTCATTCTGTAATATATGTTCGGATTCGAATTTATGCATGAATGAATTAGCATAAGAGGGGCCATGGTGGCTCCCATGGCTGTCCCAGCCACTTGGAGATAGTACTCATTCTTATATCGAAAGTATGAGTTGTTATTAATAAACTCCAGAAGAACCATTATAAATTCTTTCTGAGCGGTATCTCTTCAGCATTGAGTAGCATCCATTCTACCGCTTCACCCCCTAAATCGTGCAGAATCGATGTGTAGAGACTTTTAACATCGATAGTAAAGCATATGTTGTTGCAATTGAATACAGTTTCGTTCAAATGTTGTAAAAAATGTGTCGAGTCCTTGATATATGTACTGGTTTTTTGAATCAGTGGTTGTAAGAAGTAATCCACATATTTCCCTAAGGGTTCCAGTATGCTGTTAATCCCTGCTACGATTGGTCTTCCAGGGGGTTTGATGAGATCTTTGTGTATCTTAGGAAGGGTATAAAAGTGTGGTATCTTAGGGTGTGTATTAATCAAAAATTTCTTTGTGTGGTGATTAATCCACTCCAATTCCTCCGCCTTGTCCAACAGAGTCTTCAAATTCTCTTTAATCTCCGATGTGGGATCTTGTGTCAATCTGGCATAAGTATTACCATCGCTTAGTTGTCTTTCACATTCTTCTTCATATTCCCTTGTGTTAAGTAGTACTAAGCCTCCTCCTTTATCCGCAGCCCTTATTGTGATTGTGTGGTCTCCATATAGATCACGTATCAATTTAAGTTCGTGAGGTTTCATGTTTCGAGGTGATTGACTTTTGAACTTAAGTTTCTCGAAGTCTCTTGTGACTTGTTTTTCGAAGATTTCTATTGAAGGTATACTCATTGGAGGAATAAAGGTACTTTTACTTCTGAATTCCTTAAGTTCTGCTTCTTCTCTGGCTTCTTGATGTTCTAGTTCACTGAAAAACACCTTCAGTTTCATCTTCCTAATAAGTTTAAAGAGTTCTATTTTGGAATCAAATAGTGTGCTGTCATAGGTAGGAACGAAACTAAGGCCTTTCTGTAAGGTTTCTATTTCTTTCCCAGTCAAGACTCTGGATGATAAGTTTATTACTATGTTTTCTTCTGTTGTAGTCTCGTGTTGGGTTTTCCTTTTGGTCTTTCTCCTCCCCCGTCTCGTTCTCTTCTTCCTTTGTCTAAAAAAGAAGAAGTCGCTGTATCTTCTCTTGCTCGCGAAAGGCCTGAAGTACTTGGCGTACCTGCTTCTTCTTGGTTCGGGGGTTCCCTTTCTGTCTCGGTTCCTGAACTTGATGTTTCACTCAAATTCGTAGGCTTTAGTTTCCTTTGTGGAGGAGCATATTTATCCATCCAGTTATAAACTTCATCTTTAAGGTAATCATAGGTGTCTCTTTTGAATTTGCGAATTTTCTTGGATTCTAATTCTGTTTTGTAGTCTTCCAATTTGTCATTTATCTCTTGGAGGATAGAATCAACTTGTTCTCTATTCAGTGTTGTTACCAGAGCTACTTCTATTTCCTTAATTTCTTTGCCTAAATCTGATAGGACTAACAGGGCAGACACACTGGGTTTTTCATCTGAAGAAGCAGAAGCAATATTGGGTTTGATAAAAGACAGCGGCTTTGGAAACAGTAATAACAAACAACAAGATCCCAAACAACAGATAAAACTAGAATATCTAATTCGAAAGGAAATAAATCGCAAGCTACATGCGATAACCCTAGGCAGATACCATAAAAGTCAACGGATACCGAGAGGATTACGAATCCAGTTGCGTCCTACATTGTGTAAAGAAAACAAAATCTTTGTGAAGAAATGGGAAGCTATACTTAACAAATGTTCTCTGGACCTTATATTACTGACCATACAAGAATTGGCAAGGGACATATCAGATTTAGGCAAAGAAATTAAGGAAATAGAAGTATGGTCCCTACAAGCATTCCAAACCTAACCAGCTGAGTACTTGATGGATACTTCACCAGAAATACTAGAAGTATTTCTAGTGAAGCAGATTCTGGCAGCATTGCAAGTGTAAAAACATTTTTTTTCAAAAAACACATGTAAGAAAAATACATTATGGTATTAAAATAAAGTGTCCTCTATTGCCCTTTCCCTTTTTTTTCATGCAGTAGGTCTATAGTGCAGATCCAGGGCATTGGACTCTCACAGCTTGAACTCCTCACAGAGTTGAAATTCACGAAGGCACAAGGTGAATACCCATGTATCTCGGTCCTGCAACAAATGGAAAACAATGTCAGAACAAGGCGGCACCTTTCCATTGTAGACAGATGAAATGCAGGCAAAACCTTTAACACTGTTCTCCCAGAGGACCTGAAGAAGAGGAGATCAGCGTTCGGTGGGGACCAATTCTGGAAAGCCAGGTTAGGATAGGTCTTGGGGCGACAGGCCGTTCTAGTGAATCAAGTCAATTCTGAGGACATGAGAGGATCCGGTCATATGGTCAATACCAAAGAATATCGGAAAAGAGGTTGAAGGGGTTTTAGAGGGTGTAGCTTAGGCACAAAGTGGTGCATGGCAAAGTTGATCTCTTGGGCACATGGATTATAATTATTTATTTATAACACGCTTAATACCAGCAAGCGGTTTCTAAGTGCGGGATCGGGATTCAAACCTGTGTTGCGCTGTGCTATCTTGCTTCCAAGACAAACATGTTGCTCCTGAGCAATCCTTCCTTGGATCTGTCAAACTCCTCTTGAGGAGTTCGACAGATCCAAGGTCACCAAACAGAATTCCTGTCTGGGGTTATTACTATGGATGTGGTTTCACAGTATGAGAAGACAAAGGGGAGCAGAAGAGGAATGTTGGGGTGAACAGAGAGAGGTACAGGTAGCAGAACAAGGGGGTATGTGCTACCAATTTACAGGCTTCTGGTAAGGGCTCACCCGGGGAGAGTAATAGGTTTGTATTAAGAAGGTACATCTGCAGGAGGATATAAAAGCAAACTGGAGAACCTCTAGAATCTGATATGATATTTTATTTATATCGCTCTCATACACAAGTGTTTCAGAGCGCGAACCAAGCAAAGGGAGGGTAACAAGGGAGAAACAAAAATTAAGAACACGCAAGTGCATGGAAAAAGGGGAAAGGGAGGGGGAGAGGTGGAAAGTGCAGAACAAAGGAGAGAAATAGAATACATATAAGTGCAATGAATATATTTAAAAAGCAGTGGAAAAAAAAGGTAGTTCAGCCATCAAGTGACAAGTGCATGAATAGTCAGATAGAGTATATCTGATAAGTGCAGAGAACAAAAGGGGGACTGTATGGGCACAGATACAGATCCCAAGTGCAAGGGGAGTCTTCGGGACAGTGCAAGAGGGAGGCATGGTGAGCAGGTTCCTGGGCCCAAAAGCAAAGAGGGTGGACAGGTGCATGATGCCGAGAGAGAAAAACAGATCAGCAGGAGAGAAGAGGGGCAAAGGCAGAAGCGAAGAGTAAGGTCTTGAGGTGCTTCCAGAACCGGAGATGGTTCTCCTCAAGTATCAGGGTGGCCGGGAGGCTGTTCCAAAGGGAGGCCCCAGCCGAAGACAAAGATCTGCCCCAGCTCGTTTCTTTGAAAAACGACTGACCCTGAGGGAGTTTGAAGTAGAGAAGCGAAGGGCTCGAGAGGGTAGGTATTTGCGGAGGGATAGCTGAAGGTAAAAGGGCCCCAGGCCCCAGAAAGCCTTATGGAAAATGCAGAGGGTTTTAAATTGAATCCTTGCATCCACTGGGAGCCAATGAAGGGATTTCAGAGCTGGAGAGATACGATCCCAGGGCTTGAGGCCAAGGACAAGTCTTGCAGATCTGTTCTGGATAAGTTGGAAAGGGCGGAGAGTAGAGGCAGGTAGATTTAGAAATAGGCTGTTACAGTAGTCCAACCTAGAGAACCAGAGCTTGGGACAGTGAGCTTCTGGGGGAAGGAGAGAAAAGGCAGTGTACCTCTAAGGAGGTGCAGTAAGACGTTTGACTTTTTAGAGACGTTAGAGATGTGTGCAGAGAAAGAAAGAGTGGTGTCAAAGATGACCCCGAGATTTGTAGTCTCACAGGTAGGAGGGGTGTGACAGTCAAAGTGAGTGTTATAAAAGCACAGCTCTGGTGAGGAAAAGCTAAAACACACTTTACTTGTATGGAGGCCACAGTGTGTACATTCTAAAGACAATTAACACAGTATTAGAGGGATCCATTATTGCAGATAACAAACGTTAATTAAAAGTCACAATATGAAACTGATGCTTTGCAATTCTTATTGTATGTCAACAACACATACACAATGCTACAAGAATACATATTTTTTTATAGATTTGTCAAGTAACAATACAAACAGTAAATAGAACAAATATATTATACATATTAAATTCTCTACACCCTTAGTATACAAAAAATATAAAAACATGAATTTACAGGGGGGAAAAAAGAAAACGAATTAAACGCCCCCTCCCCCAGCTCCAATATTGTGTTCTCATCTAATTAAATAAAAAAATAAAGGGCAATGATCCCTGCATATTACTGATGGGGCCTTAATTCCAACATATTGCTGGTGATGCCTCACCTCCTTTGATCTGTTTATTAGGCAGTAAATGATACTTCTACAATTCGGATGACATTATATTTATTGCAAAGAATGTGTGCATTGAAAAAAGTCAGGAATATTCCAGTAGACCATCTTTTAGATGATATTCTATATATTGCTAAGATGGGACTTCCCTAATAATTTAGCGTTATAGACATAACTTGAGGGCCATAGCAGGGGTCATGGGCAATGAAGACTGAGTAAAAGGCCCCAAAACTGCAAGGGTATATAACAAGGCATATGCGCCCATAACTCCTCGTGCGGCTCGGGGGCAAGATCTATAAAACCTTTCAAACCCATATGTGCTCTTTTCAAATATATGCTGTATATAGAAGTGTACAGAAGCGGTCAGTCCAGAAATCCACCCGGGTCATCGCCGGGAATTGGCTGTCGGAACACATATGCAGCACCCAAAACAGTCTTCCGGCTAAATCTGCCATCATTGCCTGCAGTTTCTCCAATGAGAATGCGCCCTCACCATTCTAAAAGGATATACAAAATGTTTACAATATGAAACTGGTCAGGCAGTGGGCCCAGGAGTAACGACACAGAACCTTTGTTTTGTAAATTAAGGATGTCTCCAGTGGGGGCATCTTCTGCAGGCATGACAGGAACACAAAGAGTAAACTAATTCAAAAGGCACCTGGGCAGAAACAGTGCTGAATGGCAAAGGGTTCATCGGAACAGCGAGATGGTGGGAAGATGGGCCTTGTTGACGGTACAGGCTACTGACCATCCCTGGTGAAGGTATTATTACACTCTGAAAGAGGCACAAGAAAATAAATCTCTGGCTAGGGAGCACGGCAGCAGTAGGATCATGACCCGGGAGAAAAGAGGGGAAACCCATCCGGGCATTGTCAAAAGGATGAGTAAAGTAAGATAGCTCAACCATCAACTGCACAAATCAACGGGTAAAGAAGGTCAACGGTCCCAATCCCCCCAGGTCGAGTCAGCCTTTCATTCTTTCGAAGTCGAAAAAATGAGTGCCATCGAGTTGGGCAATCATAACACCTGGTATTAGACCGCTTCATGACGTGTTCTGAGTCAGGACATTTGGAGACAAGAAGTGGTGGCCAACTTTCTCCATTGGAACGTGATTGGCAAAAGCTGAATTGCTGCACCTTCCCACGGATTACTGTTCGCAAACTGCCCAGCTGCTGGTTGCCCTTTAACTATTCTCACAATGTAGCTAAACATTCTCACAGCATATACCTGCCGATTATAGCTTCTTCTCATTTAATACAGGCCGCAGCAACAATGGAGGGTAGTTGGAGCACTGCTGGGCCTTTAAAGGAGTGCACATTGTTGGTATACAGGGGCTATCAACCATTATAATGGAATTTTGCAAACTGGGATTCTGCAAAATAAGTAAAGTACAGTGGAGTTTTTTTTAATTTGAACTATACTATAGTTGGGACAGGAATTCTACTCAAAATGGGTGTACACTGGGATTGTCGAACTGGTAGTAAAGTTACATTGTTAAAAGTACACCAACACTGTTGTGATGAATCTGATGTGGTCATCAGTCATTTCCCATAGGTAGCCTCTCATGTGGCCAGGGGACGGCAGCCGCTACCGGACCCTGACACTGGGGGTGGTTATTTGAGGGAGGATCACATGAGGGGGGGCAACCCTCAAGGGTAGGGCCAGGCATTAGATGAGACATGGTATTCCCCCATTCCTTTTTAGGGCTACCCCTTCCATTCCTCATGCCTTGATGGCATATTGGGATCATCCCCTTCCACAATCCTTAACGTCTGCCGATAGTATCCCTCAATATTTTGGTGACTAACAGAATAATAAAGACTGAGACGAGGAAGAGGGGCTGAGTAATGCTGAATACTCAGCAGAACCAGGATAAGCAGTCTAGTTCTCGGAGGAAGCCAATTGGCTCCAAGCAACACCCTTCTTGGAACAGCTGCATGTAACGGAGATATGCAACCGGCTAGTTACTGCCGGGGAAGCCAAGTGGAGAAGCTCACAAGCGAGCAGGGAAATGAGAGAGGAAGGACTGCAGGAGCTGGTGCACCGAGCTGGGATCGCAGCAGGCCGAGGGATCGTTCCTAGCGATTGCAAAAACAGAAAAGCTGTACCAAGGCTACCCGAACATGGAGAAGAGCTCAGGAGTGAAGAGGGAGCCGCGAAGGACATGGAAGCCTCCAGATGAAGCTGGTAAACCCATGAAGTGGAGGCGGGACGCGGGGGCGCTTCTGTGCGTTTGCCACGAGAGGTCTGGAGAATGCCATAGAAAGTTGTTGAGCCCTGGGAAGGGAAGCTGGGCCACCAGGGCACTTCGGCAGCTCAATCAAGTACCAATAAGTACCAGTTACATGAGTCGGGTGACCCAGAGCATGGAGGTTGTGTCAATGGGATATTGAACGTCACTGGGTTATTTAACTAAGAAAGTCAATGAAAGTGGGTTTCAGACCTGGTGTGTTGGTGAAAACAATACAGAATATTGGAACTGTGTGAACACAAGAAATATAAGAATAAAGAGAACCTGGCAGTAGAGTATTCCAGGTGTTTGCAAGTCTTGGGCTGTACCCAAATTGTGTGAAAGAGCTACAAGAAAAAGCATGGCAGGAGAGTATACCATGTGTCTTGCGAGTCTTGGACCCATACTCAAATTATGATACTTTGAAAAGTGAATCCGAAGGAAGAGTCATGCCCTTGGGGTTTTGAATTACAGTGTTTGTGGAAAAGACTTGGGAAAGGAAATGATTTCCTCTGGAGTGGATTGTAACACAAAGGGGAGGGAGTCATCCTCTTGGGCCTTAAAGAACTCGGTTATTCTGCTGAACTTTTGTTTTGGTGGAGAGAAACCTGGTGAGGGGAGACATTCCCAGCAACTGTGAACATCATCCATTTGGAGTTTGCGTTGGATTATATCTTTTTGTTGAACTTGAACATTTGTGCACTTTTCAAGCCAGAGACAATACCCTTAACACCTTAGAGTTACGTTTTAGAATGCGAGGGCTAGGATACGATTTCAGACACAGGACAGTTTTGCTTTGGACATCTTGACACATGACAGACCGTTAATTTTGGTTGAGGGAGGGAGATACCTCCTAGATTAGGGACAGTGAGGCATTTGCCAACCCCTTTATTGTTTAATAAAAGTCTTTAACCAATAGAATGAGTCATCTGTGTCCGTGTCTCATTCCTGGTTCATCACACTGTCCAGACAAACAATTTCATCATACCCCCTGTTTCCACAATCTCTGTATGGACTGAATATATACTGGGATTCTGCAAAGTGCATTGTAAAACTAGGACTGTTCTAGAATTGTGCAAAAGGGAAATCTACTGAAACTGTGCAAACTGGGGATACATTAGGATTGCACAAACTGGGAGAATGTTTGGATTGCCAAACCAGAAATGCATTGGTATTGTGCAAAGGGAAAAACTGATCTTAACTGCCACTAAACTACAATTGTGCAAAATGGGAATGTCAACTGGGACTGTGGTTGGGATGATCAACGTAGGTCACACTATTTCAGGACATTGTAAAAGTGTTATCTGCCAAGTTGGGGGTCATTCAGTTCAGGACTGCAATCTAGAAGCCAAAGGAAAATTGAATCTGAAGGTGGGAGGGGTGGGCGGTGAAGTGTCAAAACGTGAAAATGCACTTATTTCAGAATAGCCTTAAGCTTTTCCCCATTTTGTTTCATGCGCTCACTCCAGCTCACAAAATCTCCTATTTGGAGCTGCAAGAAATCACTGCACAAGAGTGCCGAGTTTGCAGTAGCCAAGAAATTAGCTAATTGTTTTTTTTTTAAATGTCTTTATTGTTTTTTGTATAAACAACAGATATAACATACAAACACACAACATAACTGGCATTTTGGCATTCCCACGGATTCCCGCTAAGGGTTCATTGTCCTGGAGTTATCTAATGACCTTGCCATCTCTGTCTGTAACCACCTATGTGGGCAGTTTCGGCATCCCTTCTTATATTGTCTTTGCTTGGTTGCTTGTGCACCGCTGTCTTGGCTCCATCATTATTCCTGTGCCTCCTCGGGGGCCGCCTTCTTCTTCCTCCCCCTCTTATCCAAATAAGTCCTGTACCAGGGAGTTCCATGCAGTTATTTTCTGTGCCGTTTCGCTCTCACCTCTTTGCACTGCTCTTCTCCACACTGCGGTTTCCGCTAATGTCCACTTACGGAGGTCCGACCACCAAGCTTTTATGGTCGGGCCTTCTTTTGATTTCCAAGACATCGCTATCCTTCTTTTGGCTAATATACATATCAAGTCTTTCATCTTAGCTAGATGCGTCTTATTTCTATCTCCTCTCGAGAAGAGGCACAGCAAGTACCCCTCTGGGTGCTCCGCTTGTATTCGGAGTCCACTCTCTCTTATTTTGACTCTGATTCCCTCCCAAAAGGTCTGTATAACTGGGCAGGTCCAAAACATGTGCACCATGTCTGCTTCGTCGGCTGAGCATCGGGGGCACTTATTAAGGTCTCCCTCGTACATCGTGTTCATCCTCTTGGGTGTGAGGTACGCCCTGTGTGTTACGTACATCTGTGCTTGCCTGAACCTTGCGTTCCTGGACACCTTCTTCGGGTATCTAAGCACCCTGCTCCATTCTTGATCATTAAAGGGCCTGTGGTGTTCTTCTTCCCAGCGCTGTCTTACGTGTAGCTCTTGCGCATTAGTAGCTCTTAGCATCTGTTCGTATAACCTGGAGGTTGTGTGTGTTCCCTCAGATATATTGTTCCATGCATCTAGTGCTCCTGTTGCATCCTCTTGGTCTTCCCATTCTGGCCATATCTTTTTGATTTTGTGGATTATTCTATTATAAAGGATGAATTGGCCTTCGTGTAGATCATGCTCCTCCACCATCTCTTGAAACTCTGCCCACCTCTCTTCTCTTCTCAGGTCCCCGATTTGTGCTACTCCTTTAGCTCCCACTGGGCTCGGTATATTGCTAGCATGTTTGTGCCCATGCCCAGTAGGCCCGCAAGAGGGATTTGTGCCAAACAGGGGTCTTGTGTCCCCTGTAGTTTCCATGCTCTGTTCCACAGTCCCACTGCGAGGCTAAGCAAGTACGGTAGGGTTCTGAGCAGGGGTTTGTCCAGCCATGGTATTTCTCTTAGGTAGATGTTTGGAATTACCTTCAATCTTAGGTCCATCCCCAGGGCCAACAACAGCAGTAACAGCTCCAAAAAACACAAATGATCTTGATCTCCTGACCCAAAAGAAAAAAAAGCTGATACGCACTGAATCACACGGCCAACTTATGGTTGAATACCTAAGGGCCGGAGTGATCCCAGAGGGTCTTCAGGTCAAAAATATCCCCCGTCTTTCTGGATAATCCGAAATTTATGGGCACCTTTAGCGGGGTAGCTAATAAATGTTCCAGAGACTGGGTGATATTAGTCATTGAGACAGCTGAGGAGGAGTCAAAGAAACAAAAAGAAGATCTGGATACTTTAGAGAAAAGAATTAATGATGAATCTGCCATTCCAGACATAAAAATACTATTGGAAAATATAGAGGACGAAATGAAAAAATTTAAAACATTTACCTTGGACAAAAAGATATGGAAGTTAAAAAAAGATATACTTAACTACAAGGAAGAGTCCACCTATCCCTATCTAAACCCAACCTTTTTTCAACAACAAAATGCCAACCAAGTGGGAGGGAGGGGTCCATCCAACAATAGAAACCGTGTAAATAAATGTGTCACTTTCTCTAACTCATCCAACAGCAGTGACTGATTCCTCTACAGCACAACCCTCTACTAGCCGTGGAGGCTTAGCGCAAAGAGGTGCCCAACCACAGTTTTTTCAGGGACAGGGGAAACGCGGGAAGAACAGACAATGGGGCAATCGCACGATGCCGACCAGACAGTGGCAACCGCCACAGAACAACTGGTAATCCCGATTTTCAATCTTAGTTCCCACCATCGCACTGAGACAGAAACCAGTGTCTTAAGTAAGGGACTATCCTTTGTTCCAACCAAAGTTGCCGATAAATTTACCACTGAGGCACAGATGAGAAATTTCTTCAGACTGATAAGGCTCAAGTATTTTTTCCGTAATCCGAAAGAGGGGCTGACTCCAGACGATAATATATCAGGACTTAAATGTCCTTCATCTTTTACACCAACACCAGCCATGATCTCTCCAGAAATTCTCACTTTCGAAAACAAAATAATAAGAGAATTAAATTATCTTTTTAAAAACAAAAACCAACAAAAAGATAATCTAACACAAGCAGAGCGAAGAGCTCTAAAAAATCTCGAAAGCAATACCTCCTTTGTAGTGAAACCCGCTGACAAGGGGAGGGGTATCGTACTGTGGGATGTGAATGCATACAATCTGGAAATTGAAAAACAGTTAAATAACCAACTCTGTTATCGGAAACTTGTGGGCAACCCTACTACGGGATTGACTGAGGAAATTCTGAGCCTTATGAAACATGCACACGATCAAAAGTGGATCTGTAAGGATGAGCTGATGTTCCTGACTAGACCCAATCCGACCACTCCTGCCTTTTACTTATTACCCAAAATACATAAGAATTAGATTCATCCACCTGGTCGCCCGATTGTCTCAGCTATAGGCTCATTGTTGGAGCCCTTGTCCATCTATGCAGACTCCTTCCTGCGACCATTTGTGGCTAAGATGAAATCATATGTGCAAGACACTACAGCTATGATATACATCGTTGCCAGTCTATACCCAGGGGACGATGACATCTTGGTCACCCTGGATGTAGAGTCGTTATACACTAACATCCCCCGGGACCACTGCATTGAAGTATTACATCAATATCTAGAGACAAGAGCTGACCGTACATTGCCATCCAATTTTATCATTGAATGCGTGAGGCTGGCACTGATGAAAAACTTTTTCTTGTGTAATCAAACCTTTTACCAACAAAGGCAAGGGACCTCAATGGGTGCTACATTTGCACCAGACTTAGCAAATTTATATATGGATCACTACGATTCTAATTTCATCTACACGGCGACTAATCCCTTCCATGAACACATTAGTTCATGGCATCTTTACATAGACAATGTGTTCATGCTTTAGCACGGAAGCCAGGACCAACTAGATCTCTTTTTAATATGGCTTAGCAGCCAAACTCTAACCATCAAATTCACCATGTCATCAAGCACTGACAATATAGCCTTTCTTGATCTGAAAATCTTCAAAAAGGATAATCAACTGGGGACTACATTATTCAAAAAACCCACAGACAAGAATACGCTTTTATTGTTCAGTAGCTTCCATCCGTCTAGTCTACGGGAAAATTTACCCTACGGACAATTTCTTAGAATCCGACGGAACTGTAGTGAATTGGCTGACTTTAAAATCAATAGCCAATTCTTCAGCGAAAAACTAAAACAGAGACAATATCCTCGGAAAATAATCAAGAGATCTATGAAGAGAGCACGTAACGCAAATCGCAAAGTGATCCTTCAGAAACACACAAAACCACAAGATGATAGAATTACATGTGTCTCATCTTTTTCGCCCCTGAGTAATGACCTAAGAAGGGTGATACTAAAAAATTGGAAAATCATTCATATGGATGATTTTCAACCAAGTTGTCCTAGATTTGCCTTCAAGCGGATGCCAAATCTGCGGGATAAATTAGTACACACTTACCCTATTAACAACATTGAGACACCCATTCAATCTACATTATGGGGACTGCCACCAGTCAGTGGTCATTATGTATGCAGACATTGTTCAGTCTGCCATTTGACCAAGAATTTGAAACAGATTGATCTGTATGACAGGCTATGGAAATACCAATCCTTCTCAAATTGCCTGACTAAATGGGTGATCTATGGGATAAAATGCCCTTGTGGGTTAATCTATATAGGCAAAACGATCAGGTCAGTGAAATTACGAATTGGCGAACATCACTCAGCCATATGGAATGGTACTCCGGATAAACCATTGGTGGCTCATTATTTACAAGCGAAACACACATGCAAAGATATTTTGGTTTGTTATTGAGACATCTAAAGCTCACCCACGGGGAGGGAATAGGGATCTGTTCCTTAAATAAATGGAGCAAAAATGGATTTACAATCTCAATACAGTCCAGTCCGGTCTAAATATTGCCGTAGAGTGGAATCTGTTTATCCACTAATAGCTCAGACAATCAGTGGGGGGTTAATGAAATATGATCCCATTGCCATTTATGTCTATCATGTCTGCTGGAGGGTGATGCCTTGTCTAAAATTGTCATATAATGCATAACCATTGTGTGCACAAATTTGCTCTATAAGAAAAAATATATTTGACACACTATACACACCCCCTTACTGAGAACTAGCAAGCAGATCATTATTTACTGCAGTGTTAAGTATACCTTCATAGGATCCATATACACTCAAAAATGGCCGACCCCTTTCTAATACTGAGGAAAGTCCTTCCTCTACTACACACACAAATGGACTGGACTTGGCAGTCCTCTTTCGATGTCAACGAATGACATTTGGCTTACACCAGCATTCAACCAAGGAAAAAGCCACGGGGTAAAGCGATTCTGTGAAGGCGAATGCACACACGACAGGTAAGTCTGCTTTGAAATCCATGCCACACTTGATTGTTGCTCAAAAACGTACAGAGAGTCTAATTGTACTCTCTGGTGCCTTTGTCTCCCACACAGAGCCATTCACTGACACGCGAGCGGTTTAAAATATCTAACCCAATATATAACAATGCAAGACAGCCTTGGGGATCATTATGGCCAAGTAAGTGTTACTCCCTGCCACGTAAATGCTTGAAAGAAACGTAAATCAGGTGAAACCTGTGAAATTGAAAGGCTTTTCGCATTTCTTTTAGATTCCATGATGCATTATGGGACATGTAGTATCCGGAATACCATAGAAACTCGGTACACCACTGAAATTTCTCTGCAGGACTTGAAACAAAAATCCCTGCCTTACACATAAAGTGGTAAATATGATTGATTCATATATCAACATGTAACTATTGTTGGTTCAATATGTTACTTGTTTCAACAAAAATCTAAATAAATTTACGTATTGATTTACAGCTTGAATTCTTAAGACGGACTGGTCTGCCGCCTCAAATAAATTGATTCATGCAATCGCTTTGCCCATCACACCAAAAGAAATCACTTTTAAGGTTAGCAACCTGGCTACTTGTTTTGTATGCACACAAACACCACCATCACCGTTTTTATCATGTTTGAGTAAAACAATTTTTATCTATCTTTTTAGGTCACCACACTGACACATAGGTGCCATGTTGCCAGTGTAACGTGTTTCTTTAACCTATCGCGTCCTGAAGACGGGGCGTTGGACTTTACTGACGAGCTTTAAACTGCAACAGTGTTGTCCTTCTCCCTAGAAACATATTCAAATGTTATTTCTGACAAGTAGCCACCTTTCGGTGTGTTAGAGGTGGGTAGCTAGTGGTATATGTACGTTTTTTTCTGCTGTATCTCTCCTCACATACCACAGCCCCCTTAAAAAATTGAGGAAACCCTTGTGCTCACAACACTTGCTTATCCCTGTTTTTAATGCTGGCTGGAAAATGGTTGTGTCGATTGTCTCTTCCTCACCCAGCCACTTGACTGTGAATTGCAGCTGCCCCGCTAAGTAGTACTTTTCAAAGTCCAGCAACCTAATACCTCCTTCTTCATAGTCTCTCTGTAGAGTCTTCATTGTGATCCTGCTATTCCCCACTGCCCATAGGAAAGTCCTTGCTATTGTATTTAGTTTGGCAAAGAAGGCCCTGGGAATACTGTGTGGGATATTTGTGAGATAGTATAGCAAACGTGGGAGTACCACCATTTTCAGGAGGGCCGCCCTACCCATCATTCCCACTGGTAGTGTTCCCCAGAAGGTCATACACTTTAGTATTTGTTCGAGGGCTGCCTGCGTGTTGTGTTGATGAGAATCTGCGGTATCATAGTGTATCTCTATTCCCAGATATCGGAAGGAGTGTGGTGCCCACGTTAAGCCTAGGTCTGGGAGATCTGCCTGGGGGACCCGCTTCAGACCGGCCAGGGGGTAGATCAGGGACTTCTCTTTGTTGATTGCTATACCGGAGAGTCTGGTATATGCCCCAATTGCTTCCAGGAGACAGGGCAGACTGGTGCGCGGGTTTCCCACAAAAAGCATCATGTCGTCTGCGTATAATGAGATTTGGTGCAGCACTCCATCTATCACTATCCCTGTGTCTCCGTATTCTGCTCTACGAAAAACCGCCAGCGGTTCGACAGCCAAGATATATAACATTGGTGACAGTGGGCACCCCTGTTTAGTTCCCGTGTATTCTCCACTCTTTTGAAATATATCGTCCTGTCTTCACCCTGGCTCTGGGTTCCCTGTACAGTAGCCTTATCCATCTGAGGAACCCTTCCCCAATGCTGAAGTGGGCGAGGACCCCCATCAGCCACCCCCAGTTCACTGAATCAAATGCTTGGACAGCGTCCAAGGATGCTATCGCGCATTCCCCTTGACTCTGGTTTGTCCTATCCATCACGTGGTGTAGTCTACGGAGATTCCATGACGTGTTCCGGAACATAGCCTGTTTGGTCCGAGTGGATCAATGTGGGAATTACTTGTTTCAGACTGTTAGCTAGAACCGCCGTGAGTATTTTGGCGTCCTGGTTGATGAGGGAAATCTGCCTGTATGCAGTACACTTCGTGGGTGTTTTTCCTGGTTTAAGGATCGGCACAATTATTGATTCCGACATGCTAGTCGGTAATTGTACGCTTTCGTATGCGTCTTGGTATGTCTCTAATAGTTTCGGGGTAATGGTGCCTTTGAATGTTTTATAGAACTCTCCCGGGAGTCCACCCGGACCCGGGGATTTGCCAGTGGGGAGCTCAACGATTATGCTCTATTTCTTCTTCCGTGAGTGGGGCATTGAGTATTTGGGCCTGCTCCTCTGCTAATTTTGGGAGCCTTATCTCTGCTAACGCATCCGTTATATCCTCCGGGTCAACCTCCGGATTAGGGGCATACAGCTGCTCATAGAAACAGGCAAATAATTGGTCAATGTGTTCCTGACTCCTAATCTCCATCCCTGTTTCATCTTCTAGCACTGTTATGGGTTCTCTTTTATTTTCTCCTCAACTCCATCAGTTCCTTAGGTTCTTCCCCCGCCGCCTCTGCCCCACTTTTCTCCATTTCTATCTGTCTTTCCAGTTTATTAAGTTCTTCTATGGCTACTCCTTTCAGTCCCCTCATTCTGCCGATAGCCGCCCCTCTTATCACAACTTTAAACGTGTCCCAGAGTGTGGCGTTGCTTCCTACACTTCCCTCATTATGTTCAAAGTAATCCTCTATCACCTCTTGCAGGTGCTCCTCAAACTCTCCCTCTCCCAAAGCCTCTGCCTGGAGTCGCCATGTTGGTATCAGGGCTTTCCCATGTGTGTGTGCCCATGCTGCCAGTATCGGGGCATGGTCTGAAAGTGTGCAGGCTTAAATGTTGATCCCCGTAAAGTCCTGCAGTGACTCAGTGCCCGTGAATATGTAATCTATTTGTGTAAATGTTCCGTGGGGTGCGCTATAATGTGTGTACCCTCTCCCCCCACACATGTACCTGTCTCCAGATGTCCACTAGCTGTAGATGGTCGAGGGCTTTATGCAGTTCCTTGGCAAGGGGTGCTGGTTTCTTGTGCTTGTCGTCTGACCCATCAAGGAGCGGGTCCAAGGTGCAATTGAAGTCTCCGGCCCAGATAAACACTGCCTCTCTGTAGTGGGCCAGTTTAGGTACTAATTTCTTGAAAAATTCCGTCGCATCGTGGTTCGGAGCATAGGTGTTGATTAAACACACCTCTTTGTTCTCCAGCATGCCATGCACTAGCACTAGTCTCCCTTCTGAGTCAGTTTCTTGCTTTATCAGCTGGAATGCCACACCTGGGGCAATCCATATTAGTACTCCTCGTGCATAGTTTGAGTATGTGGCACTGTATACCTGTCCCCCCCCCCATTTCTGTTCGACTTTGATCTGTATCGCTGGTGTGAGATGCGTCTCCTGGAGCATATCTATCTTAACCTTCATATTGTTCAGCCAGGCGTAGACTCGCAGCCTCTTGACTAATGAATTGAGTCCTCTCACGTTCCAGGTTGCTATTATTAACTCATCCAGGCCCATGTGTGCTTATTGTTCCGGCTCCGTCGTCCCATAGCCTTGTGCTTGTCCACTTTCTCTTGCTTTTACTCTTTCTGGTGCTACTTGAAGTCGTCCCTACGGGGCTCACTTCGTACCTCAGCGGTTAGGTCTCCGGGATTGTTGCTGTTTGCTGTACCAGTCACTTCGTACTGGGATTTCCCCATTATAGGCTTTGTTGTTCCCTCTGCTGCCAATGCCTTTTACCAACCATTCACTCAAGTCAATAACCCAAACCACAACTAAAACACTAACGCCCAGCCGCCCTCATCCTGCAGACTTGCCACAGCGTGATGCCTTAAAACTGACATCTGAACTCGCCTTACGCTCTTTCCTGGGGCTTGGTTCTTCTCGGCTGACGCGGCTGGATAAGGCTGGTCGCTCCTTTATTTTCTCTTTTCTTCCCTGACTTTATTTATTTATTTATTTAATGTTTGGCGTCATTATTCCTGGCTGTCTGTGGGTCCCTTCACCGGGGCTAATCCCTTTCGTTATTGGCGTTTCTCTGCCCCAACTGGGGGATTCGTTGTGCATCCATCCATGCGTGGGCCTCCTCCGTGAATTCAAAGAAACCTGTTTTCCCTTTATGTATCACCTTCAGTTTGGCCGGGAAGAGGAGCATGTATCGCACCCCCGCTCTTCTTAGACGTTCTTTTGTGGGCCAAACTGTGCTCTTTGTTTTTGGACCATGGCTGTATAGTCCGGGTATATGGTGATCCTGGAGGAGTTCCTAGTGATCGCCCCCCCCTTGAGAATGCCAGTATCCTTTCACTGTCTTTAAAGTTCATAATCTTGGTAGTCATTGCCCTCGGAGGGGCACGCAGCTGTGGTCTCCTTGTTAGAGCTCTATGCGCCGTTCCACCACAAAGCTCTGGGACAATGTCCCGGCTCCGATTTCCTGAAGGAGCATGTTTTCGACATATTCTGTGGGTTCATTTCCCTCCTCACCTTCCGGAACTCCAATTATGCGGACATTGTCCCTCCTCGCCCTGCCTTCTGCATCTTCTACTCTTCATTCTAGGATCTTGACTTTCGGCAACACTTCAGACATTTGTGTCCGCAGTGTTTTGCTGTATCTGCTGCTCCGTTGTTGTTGCCCGGTCCATCAGGTTCCTTGCGTCCTGGCGAAGGAGGCCCACGTCCACCATGACTGTATCTATTTTATGTTCCAAAGATGCTTTCAGGGCACCTATCGCTGTATCCATCTTGTTTACAAGGGACGTCTTTATGGGGGCAATCGCCTCCAGGATCTGTCCCTCCTTTCCATTTTCCAGTTGATGTGGCGTGTCCGTCCCCGCCATTGCTGCGTCCGGTGGATTCGGCTGCTTGTTCCCCGATGTCTTGGCAAAATTATCCATACTAACTTGTTTAGTTTTCCCTTCTGTTTTCTTGTTGGACATTGTTACTGTGTGAGCCTGAGGTACAGTTCTGCTCCTGTGCCTTCCACGTATGGCCTGTCGTAAGGATCTGTGTGGAGTCGGGTCCTGTCTGAGTATGGGCTGCTGATGCCTGGTCTCTCTATGTCCAGCTTGTTGCGGTACTCCGGTTTCCTTCTTATTGCTCTCCCCCAGGCTTATATTCTAAATGTATGTTAGTTCAACCTGTGCTACCTCGTGGCACAGTTCTTCAGTGGGTGAGTGGGGGTCTGCAGTTCGTGCTGTGCGCCTTTCTTCTGCGGGGGGCCTCAGCCTGGTTTACTGTGTTTTTATGGTGATTCTTACTCTCTGTTCGCCCCACTCCTCTGGTCAACCGTGCTCCTCTGGGGGTTCCTGGATGTTGCTATATGCCTCAGGGTAGGGTGGTCACTTCCTGGCAGTCTCCTCACCCCCCGAGCTGCTGGGCTGTGGTTGTTTCTCTGGAGCAGAGGGTCTCGACCTAGTTTGCTGCCTTTTGGTGGTTCTCACTCTCTGTTCGCCCCACTCTTCCAGTCCACAGTGCTCTCCTGGGGGTTCCCTTTGTTTTTGGGTGTTCCTGTGTGCCCTGGGGTGAGGTGGGCACCTCCCAGCAATCTCCTCACCTCCCGTGGTGTTGAGTTATGATTGTTCTCCTGAGCGGGACCCGCTCTGCCTTGGCTGCCTCCTTCTGTGACCTGCCCTGCATGTCCTTATGGGACCGCTCCGCCTGCCGGTTCCCAGATTCGCCGCTGCTCCATGGCAGGGAAGGAGCAGAGGGGCACTCCAGCCCCTCCCTGCCGGCTCCCATCCGTGAACCCGGGCCAGGGGCGTCCTGGCCTGTATGTGGGTAGGGGAGCAGAGGGGCGCTCTGCCTTCGTGCGTGTGGGCTTCGCACCGGCGAGTGGGGCTCTCCAGGTTCCTCATGCGCTGCGGCTCCCACGGCAGTCATCTAGTTCCCGATCTCGCCGTCACGCTCCTTCTCCTGTGTTCACTCGCCTGCCACAGGTCTTCTTGCCTCCCTCTCCGCAGCTGGATTCGTGACTTCGTCCAGCGGCTTCCTCCCTCGCCTCCCGTTTCGGGTCGGCACACGGCAGAGGTCCTCTCAGCGGGCCGCCATCTTGTTTTCCACGTTCGGTGGGTTCTAGGGTCGTTTTCACCTCGATCCACGGTCTGATTTTTTTCGAGAATCGGGTCGGGTGGACAGTGGATGTTCCGACGCCTTCCAGTAAAATTTTGCATGAATTAAGTCCGTTTTTCAAGGATCTTGCACAGGATCATGTCGGAGCTTCCAGCTAATGTGTCCTAACGCATGGCCGCTTAGCCACGCCCCCCCCAAATGAGCTAATTGTTATTACAGCCTTGGCTTGCACAAGCACGATCAAAATGCTCTCTGTTCTGTTTATACCAGGTAAGGGTTATGCTAAACAAAATGTAAGAACATGCTGCTGTACTCATATCCGTGTCTGTTGGTCTCTTATCTCGTTTGCAGTTACCAGATATTGGTTTTACAAAAAGTGGCAGAGATCCAAGAGTGCTGTGAGACAAACTCAAGTCTTAGACAAACCTCTCAAGGTCTTCCCATATCCGAGAGAACCAGTGAATGAGTGTGTGTGGAGGCATCCACTGCTCAGTGTTACCACAAGCCAGCAGAGTCTTTCAAACCAGAGGAAAGTCAACATAGCGCTAAAAGCCCTGATATCTCACTGCACTTCCCTTGAGTCTCCGTAGACCCAATAGAAGAAGTGGAAGACATTGGCAGCTTGTCTGCCTTGGCATGCTGGAGTGTGGAGTCGGACACACAGGTTGCATTTCAACAGATTATTTAAATAAATAAAAGTCCTACTTCTCCCCATCATTATGGGGTTTTGTTTTCACTACCTAACCAAAGTAACAAGGGGGTGTGCGTCATGTCCAAATCAATATATCAGTCCTCTGTCCAATCTCTTACCCTAGCCCTACCACTAACAAAACAACACTTGAGAGAAACCAGGAGAAGGACTCCCTTCTCCTGGTAAGAGGGGAATCTGGCCTTCAGGGCGTATTTTGAAGAATCCCATGCATCCCTCACTGAAACCCTGCCTAAAGTCTCCTCCCAGGTGGCCAGTGAAAGGCAGACGCTTCCAAATCCTGACCTTGGGGGTGGTGTACTGCAGGAGGATCACCTTGGAGGAGACAAGGTTCTGGGTGGTGGCAATCCCACGGGATGCGACAGCATTTGTCCTCTGAAAGGAAGTCCCATTTTGGGTTTACAAAACAGGTAATGGCATATTGTCATTATAATGTCCCTGACCCAAATATAAGATCTGTGACCCGGGGTACAAGTTCTGTTAAACCTGAGCAAACCTTGTGAACAGAATGATCTTTTAAGAATGAATACCCTCCTTACTCCCAAATCTATAATGTGAAAGGAGCTAACAAAGGTGCCTTAAACCAAATGTCTTCCTCTGTACCAACCAATTCTAATGGTTCATCTTTTAACGGAAATAAATCTACCCTTAGAATTAACTCAATTGTTAAAAGAACTAATTTTGTTGAAGGGGACTACATATCCCATAATTCCATGAGCACTGGGACAAGGCTGAGGGCTGAAGAAGCATGCAGTTGCAGTAGTCTGGAAATTAAGCCTAATGGCCCACACCTCAAGGAACCTCAGAGGCATAAAAGGCCCCTTCAGGAGCAGGAAATTTGGAAGGAACTGTGACGCGAGTTGTAGCAGTAGTAGCAGAAAGAAAGAATACGACACAAAGCTGGCAAACCAAGCAGAAGTGGGAGAACAAGTGGGACGCCGAAACAATGAGACAGCAGATTTCACCTGCTTGTTCTGAGAGGGTCCTGTTCCCCCAAACTAAGAAGTGCAGAGACTGTGCAGCAGAAGGCATGAGGGAGGCTGTCTGAGCCTAATTGCTGTGTTTTCCATGAAGGGAACGTGCTGGAGACCGAGGCGGGGAGCAGTTGTCAAGCAGTAGGTCTCGGGAGCGAGAGGGGCTGAATGAAGGTGTCTTCAGTCCGGCCACATGTTTATGACCCGCAGAGCAAGTGTTAAAGAAGCCGGTGAGTGAAGCCTGGCATTCCAATACCTTGCACAAGCATTGCTGGCAACAGCATCCAGTTCTCTATTCACTTGCGTGTGATTTAAAGCGAGTTGAAGTTGTTTGTTGAAGTTCTAATATATGAACAATGGAAAAGCATCACTCGCGTATATCAGGACAGTCCCTTTACTCAAATGCTGCTTAAACCCATTGTTAAACCCTAACAGACTGTATTTAACTGAAGGAGTGGTTGCATGTCACTGAGAAGAGTGAACATTGCGAAGGCCATTACGAAGAACTAATCCTGATAAAACAATTGTCAAAGTCTTTAACTTATTAAAACTACATCAAAGAGTGGTCACGTATGCCTAATTGTGTTTCCTAAAGAAAGACTGAACTCTATTCTTTACTTTAATGCGGCATACCTTTATATATGTAAGAAGTTAAAGTGCATCTACTACCGAAGACAACAAGCATTGCCCAATCCAAGAACCTCCCTATATTAAACGTGAAGTGAAACTAGCCATCTTCAGAGTTCAGAAGCATCCTAATTGTTACTGTTAAGTTAATAACAATCCAACTGGTCTAAGATACATGTGCGCAAGCATTACCTGAAGCAAAGAGAGTGGCACCAAGGCTTCTAGGTAATTACTTAGACTGAGAAAGTTGGGGAAGGGAAACTGACTGCCTGTAAAGACTATTTTAATGTTGAGACAACCTGTAGTGCCAAAAACTGTAAGACAGAGAGAAGTGAGTCTTAAAGGCAAACACTGGTTATTATTGTGGCAAGCAGACAAGAGAGGCAAAGAGGCTGCCCATTTTGAAGCAAGATATTCAAAAGAAGAGTGCCTTATCTACTTGAAGGTGTTGAAGTCCTTTAAATTGTATCTAGTCCAAGCCTATATAGAAGTACAAACCGTTGAAGTTGTATTTGTAGTCCAAAGTACTGAAGCTGTGGTGGTATAACTGGTTGTCAGTAGATGCCTAAACAAAGTGAAGTACTGTGAGACAAAGGTGACTGTTCTCATGGGGAATCAAGTAGAAGAACAAGTTACTCGCTTACCTTGTAACGTTCTTTCGATGGGATGGTCCGACGACGTATTCCATATCTATGACAGGTAATGTCCACAGCTGTGCTGCTTCGGAACATTTTCAGCATCTGCGTCGATGCGCCGTCCCCGAGGACCTCCTCCGACGGCCGACATCACCCGATGTGATAAGTAGGACGCACAACGCCCGTAGCCTCAGTTGTAGTTTTTTCCCCAGAACGTGTGACACCAGTCTTTTGCCAGTCAGACACACAAGGCCTTGCGGTAACGTAAGCTGCAATCGCATAAGAAATTCTGCAGCGGGGAAGGTTGGGAGGGAGCGATATGGAATACGTCCTCGGACCATCCCATCGAAAGAACGTTACAAGGTAAGAGAGTAACTTGTTCTTCGAGGGGATTGGGTCCTCCGACGTATTCCATATCTATGACAGACTCCCAAAGCAGTACCAAAGCAAGGAGGAGGGAAAAGAATTTAGAACAAATTTAACATGCCCAATTAAATAGCGGAATAAAGGACTGCCTTGCCAAAGGCTAGATCCTGCCCTCGGATGGAATCGAGGGAGTAATGACGTACAAAAGTATGTACTGAAGCCCAGGTGGCTGCATCACAGATGTTACGAATAGGAACACCCCTCTGTAGGGCAGTAGATGCAGCCATACCCCTGGTAGAATGGGCCCGCAAGCCAGCCGGAGGGTCCTTACCCGCCAAGCGGTAACACACGGAGATAGCTAAAATAATCCAACGAGACAAAGTCTGTTTCGTCACAGCTTGTCCCAAACGCTTTCCACCGTAACCAATGAAGAGTTGATCGTCCACTCTGACCCGGGACATGCCTGAAACATAAAAGCTCAAAGCTCTCCTAGGTTCAAGCCTATGGAGCCTCTCCTTTTCCTTACCAGGATGCGGAGGAGGATAGAACGCCGGAAGAACAACCTTCTGGCCTAAATGAAACTCCGAAAACACCTTCGGAAGAAAGGAAGGACGAAATCCGACAACCCTGTCCTTATGAAACACAGTGAAGGGTGGCTTAACTGAAAGTGCCTGTAACTCACTCACTCTGCGAGCAGAAGTAACCGCAACCAAAAACACAGTTTTAAGAGTCAACAGTCTCAAAGGGCAAGGATGCAAAGGCTCAAACGGAGCATCCATAAGAAACTTAAGAACAAGATTCAAATCCCAACCAGGCACCAGAAAAGGTGACGGAGGAAACGCATTAGTGAACCCTTTCAAGAACTGAGAAATCAAAGGAATTTTAAAATAGGAACACTCCTCAGACGAGCGCTTAAATATGGACAGCACCGCCAGGTAACCTTTAATGGTACCCACTTGCAAGCCCCTGTGGGCCAAAGAAAGCAAAAAAGACAGAACCATGGGAATGTCACATGCAAAAGGATCCACATTCTGAACTCTGCACCAGTCACAGAACTTACGCCAACGGTACAGAGACTTTGTTGCTGGCCGCCTGGCCGAGAGCAACACCTCCATCACGTCTTCAGGGAGGTCCCAATCCTCATACCTCAACCTTTCAGAAGCCAAGCGTGAAGGTTGAGGGATCTGACCTCTGGATGGAGAACCTGACCACCCTCCCTTGAGAGCAGATCGTCTCGGTAGGGAAGACGACGTGGAGGGCAGATGGCCAAGTCGAGAAGGTCCGGGTACCACGTCCTCCGGGCCCACGCTGGAGCTATGAGGATCATCCGGGAACCGAACCTGCATAACCTCCGCAGCACTTGCGGAATGACGGGGACTGGAGGAAACACGTACAGCAGTGCGAAGGACCACTCCACCACGAACGCGTCTCCTAAGGCTCCTCTTGGAGGAAATTCCCACGAGCAGAACCTTTCGCACTTCCGGATGACACTGGAGGCGAAGAGATCCACTTGAGGGGTCCCCCAAAGGCCGAAGATCTCCAGGAGAACCTCCTGAGCCAACTCCCACTCGTGAGAGATCGTGCTCTGCCTGCTCAGAGCGTCCGCCGTCTTGTTGTCGTCTCTGGCCAGATGAACTCCCGAGATCGAAAACCTCCTGCTGGATGGCCCAGAACTTGAGCTGCATCGCCTCCCTGCACAGAGGAAGTGACCTTGCCCCCCTTTTTGTTGAGGTAGTGCATGGCCACCGTGTTGTCCGTCAGGATCAGGACACTCTATCCTCGCACAGTCGGCAGAAAAGCCTTCAGGGCTAGCCTGACGGCCCTCAGCTCCAACAGATTGATATGGAGTCTGGACTCCGATGGAGACCAACGACCGTTGACTGTCAACTCGTTGGCATGAGCTCCCCATCCCATGAGGGGTGCGTCCGTCACGATCGTCACCTCCGGCCAGGGAAGCCAAAACGGAGCCCCTTTCATCAGATTGCCTTCGACGGCCCACTACAGAAGATCCTGGGCAACCGAAGACGGCACCGGAACAGGGTCCAACATCCTGCCGGAGGACTGTGACCACTGCATCTTGAGTGCCCACTGCAAAGATCTCATCCGCAGACGAGCCTCTGGCACCAGAAGAATGCAGGATGCCATGAGGCCGAGCAACCTCAAGAACTCGAATGCCGGGAGCGTCTGGGCAGTGTGAAACTTGTGCAACATCTGCTGAATGTGAAGAGCCCTCACCTGGGGAGGAAAACACTGCCCCAGGGATGTGTCTAGCACTGCTCCGATGTACTGGAGCCGCTGTGTTTGCGTCAAATGGGACTTCTTTAAATTGAGGGAGAAGCCCAGCTTGTGAAGGGAGTGGCAGGGAGAGCTCCCCCTGATCAACCAATCGTCCAGGTAGGGGTAGACGTGAATCCCCCCCCCTTTCCTGAGATGCGCTGCCACCACCACCATGAGCCTGGTGAAAACCCTCGGGGCGGAAGTCAAGCCGAACGGCAGGACCCGAAACTGAAAGTGCGAGTCGCCAACCGCGAACCTCAGGTACTTCTTGTGCTTGGGATGGATCGGCACATGGAAGTAAGCATCCTTGAGGTCGAGAGACACCAACCAGTCCTGAAGTTGAAGGGCCTGGAGGACTTGAGAGAGAGTAACCATCTTGAACTTGTCCTTCCAAAAGAGTTTGTTCAAACCGCGCAAGTCCATGATGGATCTCAATCCCCCGTCTTTCTTCGAAATCAAAAAATAAGGGGAATACCATCCCTTGTTCCTCTCCGCTACAGGCACCAGTTCTATGGTGCCTTTCTCCAGCAGGGCTTGAATTTCCTGCGCAAGGAGCGGATCCGGACTCTTCAAAGAGAGGTTCCCTGGTGGATTGTCGTGAGGCCTCTGCCGAAAGGGAAGACAGTAGCCGTGGGTTATGATCTCCAGAACCCACACATCTGAAGTAATGGCATGCCACTCTACTAGATGCTGCGCCAGCCTTCCCCCAACCGGCGAACCATGGGACATGGCCTCATGACTGAGTGGTAGCGGCTGCAGCGTTGCCTGAGGGCAAAGAGGCAACAGCCCGAGCGGCTTTGGCACCTCGAGCACCCTGCTTTCCACCTCTGGTACTCCTACGGTGGCCTCTCTGACTGCCTGCTCCTTTCGCTTTACTGAAGGACGAGTAATAACGAAAGGAACCTCCCCTCCATTGCTGTCCCCTAGGACGAAAAGGCGGAGGTTGGCGAACTGCAGCGCCCAACGATTTCGCTGCAGCTTTTGAGGTCTGCAACCTCTCAAGGCTCTCGTCAGCCTTGCTGCCAAAAAGATGTTCACCGTCAAAGGGTATATTGAGGAGCCGGGACTGCACATCAGGAGCGAATCCCGACTTCCGCAACCACGCAAACCTCCGTACCACGGTGCTCGCCGCCATGGACCGGCTGACACCACCTGCCATGTCCAAACCCGACTGAACGGTCTCACACATGGCATCCTTGCCATCCTGAACCATAGCAAGGAAATCATCCCGTTCGTCCCCTTCGGGAATATGGTCAGCCGCTAATGCAACAGTTCCACAGAGTGTGTGTGAAACGAGACAAGGCACAAACGGAGTTGGCTGCCTGAAGCGCCATACCCCCTGAAGAAAACACTTTCTTCGCCCAGCCATCAAAACGTTTGTCGTCCCTATCCGGAGGGATGGTAGGATACAACGCCTGCTTTGCCGGGGCCGTAGCCGCCTGCACCACCAAACTCTCCGGAGTGGGGTGTCTGGTCAAGTAGCAGGGGTCGCTACTGGCTGGACGGTATTTTCGTGACAAGGTCTTGCCCACTGCCGGGAGACTCTCCGGAGCAGTCCAAGCCGCCGCCACCCTTCTCTGTAGAGCCATATGAAACGGCAGTACCAGGTCAGTTGGGGGACCAAGAGCAAGGATGTCCGTCAGATCATCCTGAACAAACTCCCCTGGGGGAGAAGACCAGCCCAAGTACTCTGTAACCCGAGACATGAGGCGCCGGTACGAAGAGTCGGCATGAGTGCCGGGCTCAGGCCTACCAAACTCCACCTCCTAAGAGGTGTCCAGTCCACTAGCATCATGCAGTGACTGCCTCAGGTCTTCGAATTGGCTATGGCCCGAGAGGAGCTCATCCGACACCGTATCGGGGACCATGCCCTCATCTGCCTCTGAAATATACTCCAGGCGATGAGAGGAAGGCCTTTGAGGAACCAAGCCATGCCTGACCTTGGCCAGAGCCTTTCTAGGGACATCCCCCATGCCACGGGGTCCCTCCGACGCCACCGCCTCGAAAGGCGTCGAGGGCACCGAACGAGTCGGCGCCGAACGAGTCGGCGTCGACAGAATCAGCATCAACATCAACTGCAGCACCGCCAATAACGACAGCGTCGACACAGGCCTCGACGCCGGAGCGCCGAGCGTGTCTCTCGACGACCTAGGCGCCGACAGCGTCGACGGCCCCCTCGAAGCCGGAGCCTCGATAGAGGTCCTCGGTGCCACAGGCGTCGACGTCTTCCTCGAAGACGGCACAGGATCACGCGGTCTCGAGCGCGTCGCGGACCGGGACCTGGCATGGGCATGGCGAGAATGGCTACCCTTGTCCAAGCGGGACCTCTCCCGCGAGCCGTGCCGACCACTCGAGCCCGAAGGCATACTGGTGGTGTCTCGACCGGTGCCGACCGACCCCACTCAGAGGCGCAGACGTACTGAGGCCCTGCGATTCAATAACCGCTAACATTTTCTTTCCAAAGGAAGCCCATTCCTCCGGTGTCGCTTGCATGGTGGGATAAGCGACCCGCCGACAGGCGGAGACCTCGGTAGAGGACGGGGAAGGCGACCGAGGCCGACGCTTCCGGGAATGCCTCGAAGAGGCAGAGAAGTGGCGATACCGACTCCTGAAAGGAGACCCACTGGACTTCCGACGACGACGCGGAGAGTCGCCTCTCGAGTCATCCGTCGAAAGCCCTGCAAACCTTGACTTCCGGGGCTTAGACACCCGACCTACCGACAGCTTCTTCTTGTGTTCCCGCAAGGCCTTGGCCGTGAGCGACTGATAGTCGACACAGTCATCCGTATCGTGGGCCTCCCCGAGGCACCAGAGGCAGGCGTCGTGCGAGTCCGTAACCGACATCTTAGACCCACAGTCCCCGCATTTTTTTGAAGCCTGGACGCGGGGTCGAGGAAGACCTCGTCGATACAGGCGTTTACACAAAAACGAACAGGTTCGAAGAACCGAGAATATGAACAACAGAAACTCCAAAGAGTCGAGGCGTACCGAGATTCACGAAGCGAACACTTTTGCGGAAAAAACGGAACAGAGGCTACGGGTGTCGTGCGTCCTACTTAACACATCGGGTGACGTCGGCCGTCGGAGGAGGTCCTCGGGGACGACGCATGACGCAGGAGCCGAAAATTTTCCGAAGCAGCACAGCTGTGGACATTACCTGTCATAGATATGGAATACGTCGGAGGACCCAATCCCCTCGAATTGAAGTAGTTGAAGTGGAAGCAGCAGTACTGAGAAGTCATCCTGACAAATATAGCATTGTGCATTCTAAAACTTTAACTAATTAAATACTAACTGTTAAGCAAGAACTGTGTATAACTGACAATTGTGGATACTGCATTTCTTTTAAACTGTGGCAAGTCTTCTTGAAGAAGTAACAAATCATTGTGGTTGAGATTTGGTGCTATTTGGTGTAAATGGAAAGTGGATATTTCACCAAGGAAAAGAGATTCACTATCATTGGAATTTTGGTAAACATACCTAACTTTAAAACATCAAGAACTGATTTTAGACACTTCTTTCTTTGGTTGAACATTAGCAGAATTGACCTTGAATCCTGGGGAAGGGAATGCACCCAGGACATCAGAAGGTTATTTAGAAACTGAATGTTGTTTATGTTATGTTGTATTGTATTCTGTATTTGTTGCTTAGTGTGAGGGCAGATATCCTATGTTAGAGTATTTTACCTTAGCTTTGGTTAGACATGGAAATCCTCAGAGTAGGGATAGTGAGGCATTTTACTACATTTATTTTGAGAATAAAATGTCATTTTTTGATAAATCATCAAACAGTTGTCTGTCTCACATTACTGACCCCTCACAGTATTCACAAAGTTCACAGAATGGTTCAACCTCCAATTGGAAAAACAACCAGGAGAATGCCTCCCTTTTCCTGGTTCACAAAGTTCCACTTCTTCTCGACAGTTTTAAAATCTTCTCAACAGCCTTTCTGAATCCACCAATGATCTTTCCTTGACCAACAAACCACCAGGAGAATGACTCCCTTCTCCCAGTTCGCAAAGTATTCTTTCAAAGTTTACCAATGATATTTTCTCGACCACCAATGCCAGTCTTCCTGGTGTTACAGAACAACCTTACTTCAACAATGATGGTAACCAGGAGAATGACTCCCTTCTTCGGGTTCGACTGATCATGTAACAGTCCTTATCAGTTCTTGCAATTCTCTCCAAGATTCACACAGACCTTACAAAGTAATAGAATGCTTTCTCTGAGGGAGATTACTCCCGAGGCTTCTTTCAGCTACCACACTTAGTTCATGATTGGGCCAAGTACTGAGACAAGGGAGATTACTCCTGATGACTTGTCCAATCTTCTCACTCCTAATTTAATTTAATTTGGCACTTATATAGCGCTACGAACCCTCGGGTATCTGAGCGCTGCTTATTATTACCCACGGTGTGTGGTGCTCATTTATCGACCTCGGAAGGATGAAAGGCTGAGTTTGGCCTCGCCGGGATTCGAACCTGCGTTAGCAGACTCTGCACCGATGTCAAAGCGAGCGCTCTACTCGCTGTGCCACTTGACCGGCTATAGGAGGAGTACTATGATGAGGAAGATTACTCCCAATGTCGTCTTTGCGTACAGTTGCTTTGACGGGGCTACTGTGATGAGAGATTACTCCCAATGCTGGCTTCACCTTTCCCCACTCCCCTAATGGGTCTCCTGTACCTCCTGTTACCTCATAGCTGTTGGGAGTAGGTCTCCGGTTCTTCCCGGGGTGTTGGGATGCTGCGTTCCCAGCGAACGCTCATCTTCTCTGCTTCTTGGCTCCCCGCGGTACTCAGGCCGGCTGTTATCCTTTCTGCTGTCCATTGTCAGTTTTTATGTCTCTTGGCTGGGTCCTCCCCAGTGGATTGTCCTAGTCCTCAGTTTGGTTTCTTGGTGCACTCTTCAGGCCTCGTCTGGGCCACCTCTTCCCGGTACTTCCTATCTTTTCCAAAGGAGTAAATTGTATGACTCCTTCAATCTTCTTTTTCACAGTAGTTTCAGAAGATGTGTTCGGTTTTATAGAAAGAAGGGAAGGATGATTACAGTAGCATACATTACTGCTATCAGATGGCTTCTGAATAGTTTTTATGGATTTCGTGTTCTCAAACGTCCGAGGGTTAGGGAGTTACTTCATGAACAGGTCCTTGTCCCCATGAAGGGAATCTCACCCTGTGAGGTCCTCCTGCATTTTACCACCACTAGAGGGAAATATTGGGTAGCGGTCTCACCTCCCTAGCCCTACAGTTAAGGACTCCCTGCTGTCTCCCCCCCCAGGGAAAGTGATGTCATCCTATGGTTCGTCACAGTGCCCAGGTGCTGTAACTCCCGTTTCTGGGACCCGCTGGGTCCTGCAAAATCCTTTACAATATGGAGCACATAACCATCCCACGCACCATTAGTCAAATGTTATTTTTAATCAGCGCAGAGTATTGGCATTTGCATGCTATCTAAAAAAACAAATTGCACTGTTTGCAAAATGCAAAGACTGGTGTGCCTGCCACCATGTAGTGTTGTGCATGTGCCATGGCTATTGCATAACTGCCCTGGCCCGAAAGCATGCCCAACAATGTAAGCCAGTGACTGACATTCTGGTCTTCATTGCACACAATGGGCACTGTAAATGTAAGCCCCTTGGGCAAAGTGAAGGTGTCTCTTCCCCTCCAAGCATGTATTTGGCCGGAGTAAGAATGTTGACCCATACCCTTCGTCAGATAATGGTGCATGGCGAAGGGAAGGAAGGCACCAGATCCCTTACCCCTGGCTTTGTTGTGCTGTCTTCTTGCTGCCAAGAGTAGCAGAGGACAGGAGGGAGAGAGAATGAAGATTACCCCCTGCTAACTGCGCAGGGAGTATTAATTCTATTAAAGACTAGGAGGCGAGCATTATGCTTCACCTTCTTTATTTACTACTCCTCAACAGTTTCAACAAACCAATAAACCAATAACAAAATGAAAGCAAGTCTCAATGGGCTTTCTTCTTTTGAACTACAATCCCCATAGTCTCTGTAGTCCATCTCCTTCCATGCTCAGCTATGACCACTTCCTGTCCCTGAGCTCCTCCTCTCTTTTACTCGCTCTGAACAGTCACTCTTTAAACTCCACACAATGTCCTACCAACTGGGCGAAGACTAACATCACTTCCACTCGACTGTCTACTTTCTTCGACTCCAGGCGACTATCACAGCTAGCCTCCTATCTCAAGTGTTCTTCTGCTCCTCCCCTAGGAATAATATTCCTATTCTATTGTGCATCTCATATACAGTATCATCAAAGCATAATATACAAATGCGATATACACATAGATAACCTGGGTGGAAATGTAATGCTCGCCTCCTAGTCTTTAATAGAATTAATACTCCCTGCGCAGTTAGCAGGGGTAATCTTCATTCTATGACTGGAGGCAAGCATTATGCTTGTTCAAAACTTCCCAACACTGCGACCGCCAAGCTTTCGGTCGGTTTAAAATAAAACTCTTTAAACGTACGATCATTCATCCAGTCTGCTGCCAGCATAATATCTCCTGTCTTAAAAGCTTTAGATGCCATAGCCCCTCTAACTGAGTGCGCTCCGTACTTTCTTACATCAATGCCTGCCGCCTGCATAATTTCCTTAAGCAATCTAGCAATGGTGGCTGTGGATACGCCTTGAAAAGGTTTCCTACGCGCTATGAGCAATATGCTTGGTACTGGCTGCTCTGTGTTCAGCTGCCCTATTTTCGTACTCCTTGACACAGCTTGCCACACACCATTTAGGTCTGTTTGGGAAATATGGATAGTGTACTGAGGAAGTACCGGTCTTAGTCCTTTTCACTATCGCAAAGGTTACTCCTTGATCTCCTATCCACTTCTAGCGCTCTTACGTCTGATACGCGTTTGCAAGATATTAGGCACAAAACCATTGCTAATTTCCCTGACAATTTTTTTAAGGGATAGTTATCCGTCACCAGGCCAACTCTCTAACAGTTTAAGTACCGCTGACAAGTCCCAGACTGTCTTATATCGCAGTTCCGGAGGCATCTTAAATCTGGCCCCTCGAATAAGTCTAACCACTGCTGGGTGTTCCCCAGCTGGTACTCCCTCGATTGGCAGGTGCCCTGCCGATATCGCGGACCTGTACACGCCTATTGTTCGGAAAGCTTGTCCGTCTTGCAACAATTGTGCCAAGAAATTCAGTATCATCACTACAGGTGCAGAAATGGGATGAACACCTCTCCCTTTGCACCAGGTAGTCCACTTGGCCCAAACCGCTTTGTAGCTCCTTCTAGTGGATGGAGCCCAGGACTCTGCGATGAGCTGAGCAGCCTGCGTCGAAATGCCTGCCAGTGACCAGCGTCTCCTGATATCCTGCACGCGATGAGCGGGAGTGTCCCTCTCACTATCAAGGGGATGATATGACCCAACTGGGTCAGTGAGCAGGTGTTCTCCTTCTGGCAGCACCCTCTGGAGATCTGCTGCTAATTCCATAAGAGTAGGAAACTACGCTTGTGATTTCCACAGAGGTGCCATCAACAGCAGCTCTTCTTTCTCCCTCTGACACTTCGCTTGAACTCTGCTCAGCATCATGAATGGGGGCAAAGCGTAGTGTGGGCCTCTGCTCCATTCTTGCAGGAACGCATCTGTACCTCGAGCACCCGGGTCCAGCCTCCAGCTGAAGTATATTGCTGTATGAGCGTTCAACCGTGGTGCAATAAGGCCTACGTGTAGCGGTCCCCATTTCTTGTCCAACTTCTGAAACACTACTGGATCCAGCTTCCAATCGTTGGAGACTGAGGTAGCGCAAGTTCCAATCCGCCCCTACGTTCAGTGTCCCGGGGAGGTACTCTGCCATCACTGATGTTTCCGATTGCAGGCAAAAGTGCCAGAAGTCCTTCGCTAGCTCTGCTAGCAGCTTGGATCTGGTGCCGCCTAGGTGGTTTATATATCGCACTGCCGATATGTTGTCCATCTTCAGCAAAACGCACAATCTCATTTTTCCCTTTGTGAAGGCTCTGATCGCGAAAGACTCCGCTAGCAGCTCCAGACAGTTTATGTGGAGACAGAGTTCCTCCTCGCTCCATTTCCCCCCTGTCTGCAGGTCTCCGCATCTTGCGCCCCAGCCTAAGCAGCTGGTGTCGGATTCTATGATCAGGTCCGGTCAATCTACGAAAATGGCTCGCCCATTCCAGGCGTCCATATTCTTCAACCACCATTCCAGTTCTGTTATGGATTCTTGATCCAAAAGGTACCGACTGATGATACCTCAAGCCTTGCTGCAGGTGTCTATTTTCAGCAATAGTGTAAGGGTCCGCGAAATATGGCTTGAATGGAAGCTGCTAGAAGCCCCACTATTCTTGCCAATGTTCTGAGTGAAACTACTTGTTTCTGTAGGCACCCTCTTGATGTCGTTTATTTTCCGGGCTGGTAGTTCCAGCGTGGCTTTCCTGGTGTCCAGGACGAAGCCTAGAAAGTCCAGCCTCTGCGCTGGTTCTGTGTCCGACTTCTCCACGTTGACTAGAAATCCTAGGGATGTCAACATTTCTTGTACCCATCTCGTCTGATATATAAGGGTTTCTCGGTCCTCGGCCAAAAGCAGAAGGTTGTCTAGATAAATGATCAACCTGATGCCTTTCACCCTTATCACCGTCGCTACTGGCTTCATTAGCTTGGTAAAGGCCCAAGGAGCCGATGCAAGCCCGAAGGGCATGGACTTGAATCGCCAAGACTATCCCTTCCAGCGGAAAGCTAGGAAGGTTGTGAAATCCTCTGCCACTGGGACCGTTAGGTATGCATCCTTCAGATCTAGTCTCGTCAACCAATCTCCTTCTCTGAGAGAGTCTCGGAGTTGATGAATACCTTCCATTTTGAAATGACGGTAAACTACCCAACCGTTCATTTCCTTCAAGTTTATGACTGGGCGCACCTTCCCTTTCCTGTGCACCAGGAACATATTGCTCATGAAGCTGGGGGCTCTCGGGCATCCATGGCGTTCTTTCATGCCAGCTGATTTATATCGTGGTCTAGCAGTTTCTGCTCTGCGTGCTCTAATCGCTGTCGGTGTGGCTTGCGCTCTTGTACGGGTGTCTCCACAAATTCTAGGTGCAAGTTTAGGACAGTTTGCGACAGCCAGGCATCGCTGGAAAGCGCGTGCCAGTTTCTCCAAAACATACCAGTTCTCCCCCCTACTGGTGGATAATAAACTGTTCTCACCTTGTGTGAATCCTTGTCCTCGGCCGGATCCTCTTCCTCTGCATCCCCTCTAGAAATGCCCTCTGGTTGGGAAGAAGGAATCCTGCTGCCTGTTCTCACAGTATTGGGCTCTGGGATTCGGGGGTCTTCTATTTCCCTGGTTTCGACCAGCCGAACGACCCCTGTGGCGACTGGTCCCGGCAAAAACCCGGTTAGGGAAGATCTTGCGGATGGAGGCCTGCGCCTTCTCCAGGGAAGTGTAGGTTCCGACAAAGCGGCCCATTTCTTTTCCGAAAGAGTCTCCAAAGAGGAGTCCTTGCGCTGCTTCTCCTGCCTCGTAGGACGCGAGGTCACTGAGCTTAGCATCGATCTTCAATAATAGCCGCCTTCTTCATTCGGAGGCGATGGCGCAGTTAGCATTGCCAAGGAGGCATACTGCTCTTTGCGCCCAGCCTGCCAGTGCGTCGGGGTCTACTTCTTCCTCCGTATCTCTGGCTCTTTCGGCCAGGTCCATAATTTTTGCGAGTGGACTGGCTAGGTCCAGTACTTTCTCTTGACAGCTCCTCCAAGATCTGTCGATACCTTTGCAGGGGTCCTTGCTTGTCTTAGATACGAATGTGAGCATCTTGGGGTCTAGCTCTGGTGTTTCGGCTACTTTACCCGGAAGGTCTTGTCTCGGGCACTCTGCTCGGAGGCGCTATCGGACCTCTTTGTTGAGAGCCTTCCTTAGCTTCTTGATCATGTACTGTGCCACTCTTGGTGATGGTTGCCAGTCAGATGACCGAGTTCCGGATGCTGTCCGGGTCGAACATATCTTGATCCACCTCCTCGAGGTGTTTCTCTTTGCGGATTGTCTTTCCTCCGCTAGGCTTTGCTTCCTCCTCCTCTGCTATTTCCTCCTCGTCTTGAAAGGGGAGGTCTCCTTCCACTGGCTCTTCTTCCGAGCCCGGGGTTTCCTCTCCATATTATTCTTCCCCTGGAATGGTTCAGCACTGTCTGACGCTGTAAATATGCTTCTCGGAGCTTTGCGACGGCGTCAACTACCTCCGGGGCCTTTTCCTTTGCCCCTTCCAAAGGGCCCTGGGGGTCGCAAGAGGCTTTCCTCTTTCAGGCCTTAGTACTCCCTTTAGCCCCTGCTTTCGAGGGTTCAGTGGGCATGCGATCTGTCCTTGTGGTGCTATCAGTGGGCTGGTGTAGCATTGCTTCCAAGGTCTCCAGCCTGTCTTGTAGGGGTTTCACCCCTTGAGCCACAGCATCTATCAGTGAGTTTCCCAGCACCTCCTTGAAGCTGGCTGCCAAATCTAATGGCGGCTCCTCTTCGCTCCACTCAAATTCAGACATCTTCGGAGGTTGCTGTGTGCCTGGTATACCTGTCACAGATGTCTGAGCAGGCCCCTTTAACTGTTAGGTGCCACTGGTGAGAACGGTTTACTCACTTTTTCTTTGTGTATACTTTATTATATTATTTCTTAATATTTTATTTTATTTTATTATTATTATTTTCTTTAAAGTGGCTGCACCGGACTGTTTTATTCAGATTGTCTGTGATAGACTTCCTTTCTTCCTATAACCTCTGCAGGCGAGGGTTCTGTGTCTTGGATCAGGCTGGCTAGCCTGTGTTGTGGAGCTTCTATGCCCCACTGCTTCTGCACTCTAGCTGCTTAACGCTCTTGATGTGGGCGTGTTGTACGGAGCTTTTACGCTCTGGTAGGCTTCCTTTTCACTTCTGTGCAGTGATTTTATATAATAAACACGGCCGGGCCCGGTTTGGCTGATGCACTCCGTTCCACGTCGCTGTAATTGTGCGACGCGGAAGCTGGTGCTACGCTCTGGCCCCGCCTCCGCGAAGGAGAGGGTCAGAGCTCCTTCGCGTTTGCGCGCCCGCGGCTAGCTCCACCCCTACAAAGGAGGGGGCTGGAGGAGCCTGTTGAACGTGTGCCTGAGGCGGCCCAGCCTTCCCAAGGGAGGGAGCGGGGGGTCTAGGCGCACTCTCGCCGCTAAAGCCGCTGCCTCAAGTACCCACGGCACCGGGCCACAACCCCTGGGGTGCCGGTCATACGGCACGGGCTGACGGCGCCATGGGGCGTGATCCACGCAAACGGTGAACGGCTGATCTTTGCAAAAGGATATCACTCGCATGCAGATCGGGCTGCATGTAAACGCAGCGCACGTAGTTAAAACGATTAAAATCAATTATAAATCAAAAACTATCTATCCTCCGGGCATTACGCCTCGTTTCTCTGCGCTGGCATGTCTCATTGAACTCTGCTAAGCTAGCTCTAGCTTAATCTATCTATCATGGGTACTAGACAGGTAGTCGGGGCAAGCTGGGTGGAGGCTTGCCAGGCCTGGCATAGGCACACAAAAAACCAACAGCAGATATCTTCTTTTAATTCCTTCCTGGTGTTTGTAGTAACTTCCTGATTACCACTTCCTGTTGCCAAACAGGAAGTGCATGACAATTCATGAGCTCTCTAGTGTTCGGGTGTGGCTGGCTATATAAGCCACCCCCAAGATTCTTCCAGTGCTTCGTGTTGCTTACTGTCAGCTGTATCAGCAACACACTCGCCGTGCTCTGGATCAACCTACTTCTGCTTACCTGCTCCGCATCATCCTGCTTCTGCTTACCTGCTCCGGATCAACCCCTGTGCTTGCTTCACGCCGCAGCTTTCTCCGGTCAAGTGGGGAATTCTACACCGGCACATGTAAGCACAAAGAAGAACTGCGTTAGTGCGCGCACTTCAGTAACGCTGCGCTTACTCACCGAATCTTCCCGCTACGCTGGAGTCCAGGTCCGTAGTCCGAGCGCTCAAAGTCCTGCAAAAGAAAGAAGAGATATTATTCAGTGCGCTCGCTCCAATAACACAGACACATTATTCACTGCGCTCTCTCCTAACGCGGTGCATACTTACTAAAGTCTCGGTGCATACTCACCAGACCACCGAGTCTCGAGTAGCGCTGAACCCGGATTCGAGACGCTAGCACTCCATAATCCACTCCTGCAAGGGAAAGGAGAGACATTACTAGGTGCGCTTTAACCTAAAACGCTGCGCATACCTACCAGCGGCTGACTTCTACACTCAGCGCTACTCACACAAAAAATACCATGGCAAAATAAAGACAATACGGACAATTTCGGACACTCAACATCCACCGCGCAACGTTCACTTTGTGGAACGGACTTTCTAGCTAGTGAAGAAACTGGCACATTGAACACTCTGCCTCGATGTGAAGGCATATAACATGCATGTGGCATCAGAACTCAGCCAACAGACATTGGCATCAACCCTACGAGTGCATCGCACCCCTGCGAATGCAGGATGGCGTGCACACCCTACTAAAAATCAAGGTAAGCCCTTAGGGGACAGCAAAACAAAGAGAAAGAGAAGGGAAAGGCCCAGGGGAATCAGGTGAATTCAGGTCTGAGTGTACATCTTGTTTTTGGCAGGTGTTCCTCCGGGTGAGACAGGGGAAGTGAGAACTCAGGGTCAAAGGAGGCTTATCCATCGCTCTTGCAGAGACACAGGTGAGTGCGACACTATCATATACAGAGATGATCAGAAATAGTACTTATCTGCTTGAAGAGCAGTAAAAGAAGAGGAGGAGCTCAGGGACAGGAAGTGGTCATAGCTGAGCATGGAAGGAGATGGACTATAGGGACTATGGGGACTGTAGTTCAAAAGAAAAAAGCTGATTGAGACTTGCTTTCATTTTGTTATTGGTTTATTGGTTTGTTGAAACTGCTGAATAGTAAATAAAGAAGTTGAAGCATAATGCTCGCCTCCAGTCTTGCCACAGAATTGGTCAAGCAAGAAAAGGTTGCATTTAAAAAAGAAAAATATATGCTGTTGTGCTTGTGTGGAAGCATGCATGTTTGAGAGAGTTTGAATGAGTGACCGCACGTGTAAGTCTATGCGTGCATGTATGTTTGTGTTTGAATGGGATTTCATGCAGATCAACATGCTTGATGCGTATATGTGTGTGTTTGGCAGTGAAGGAGCCCTTCATGTGCTCTCACCAACACCACAGCCTCTGTAACTTTTCCCACAGAATAATCACGGGGGGGGGGGGAGATTAGTCGACATATTGTCATCATGAACGGATTTTTACATGGCAGTGCTTGCATACATTAGGCAGTATTCCGAAATTGTTTTTACAGGTCAATACTGGAATTTATTGGGCACAGGCAGCATTGAAATATTTTGCAGAGGCAATACTGGCACATCTTAGGGGACCTCCCGCAGGAGTATGTTCTCATAGTGGCAAATCCAGCATCTATTGGAAAGAGCCAGTATGACAATGTCTTCTTGCAGTGGCATAATGCAAGCAGGCTCGGACCGGCCTATAGGACAATGTCGGAGTGCAGGCCCAACATGGTATTTATTATATGCCATTTTATTTGTCAAAGTGGGCACGTTCTTTGGCCAAAGTGCAGCTTGTAATTTTGGGCAGTTCTATGGATACTGAACAAATGTCCTTTAAATTGCAGAATTTGCAACAAATCTGACCAAAAAGATCCCCCTTGTGTACTCCTCAAAACAGTTTATCACAAAAGGAACAAATTGCTGCGTGGCCATTCCTTACAAGTTTGAGCCCAGAAAAGATTTCAAAATTTGTTTTCAATCCTAAAAGGTGTTGTCAGGAGGTCTGGAATTTGAATCCTTATCTCGCGTTTTACACAGAGTTTTTTTAGTTTGCATGTTCTTATGAACGGTATCCAAGCTGCCACACATAGCCTTTCTCTTTTCAAACCATCGGAGTGGTTTCTAGAAACTTTGCCTTTGAGTCCCTGCATACAACAGTTCTCTTGACACTGTTTCGCAAAGGTTTTAGGAACTTCAAGTTCCAGCATATTGCTGCTCACAGAACTTTGTTTCCAGGTCACTGTGGGGGTTGGGGGTGTGGGGGGGAGGGCGGTGCTTACTGTAGTGAAAATGCAAGTTCAGCGCAGCGAAAAGGCGTGAACCATTATCAGCTACGGGAGTAATTAAAAGGCATGGAGAGGGCGTTCATGGATGACTGCGCGGCTCCATTTATGCACTAGGCAGGAGAACGCCTACAATGATTATGCATCAAAGATCTGTGTAACAGGCAAAAATACACTAACAACAAGCAGGTGCCAACACGGGTTACAGGTAAGTATGCATTGATCCATGCAAAGGTAGAGGCGCTGCAAACAAACAGGCCTCAGAGTATGCCTTCTTGGGTAGAGAAACCTCATTCTGTATTAACGTGTTCAGCAGCTGCAAAAGCTAGAAGCACATTAAAACGTACACACCCCCAGGATAACAGTGAGAAACGAGCAGCCTCAGATAGAATCAGGGTCATGAAGCAAACCTCATTGTGCCAATAGGACGTGAAAGCACAACGTTTTATAATTCAGCAAATGATAGGAAAACTGGTCTACTGACAGTTTTAAAGTGCCCCATGGCGGTTTCAAATTGCACTTTACCACGTCCAGGCCTGGAAAAAGGTCCAGAGAGTTCTCATAATGCAACATTACAGTGGTACGTTTTTAAGGGTTCAAGGTTTTTCTAGTGTCGTGATCGAAGGTGTTCTCATGCGAAACGGATGGAGCTGGCTGGCGGTAGATGAATAATGATCTGCTGGTCAGCTCAATTAATGTTTTTCCACTGGTGATGTGGGAAATGTGGGTTGGTCTGTGACGTCACGGAAGAAGTTGTGGGTAGTGGGGTGAATTTTGCGGGATCCAATCATTGATGTGTAATGTATGTGCCTCTATAGGGTAATGACGTTTCCCGAGCAATTAGCTTTGCAAGGAGGGCTAACAATGTTACAACATGTTTAAATGCTAATTAAATTGTTTTATTATAAAAGCTTCCCACTAGAGGTTTATTCTTTGACAGCGCTTTTCATACAGTTCTGTTTCGCCATTCTGTATAGATTTTGCTTTCCCAGCAGTTTCTGGACCCTGATTAAATTGTGTTGCTTCTTGTATGGTGTACTTTTGGATTACTTTTGTAATATTTTTTAGTGAGTTCCTGAAAAACTCCTTGTACATGATCTTTGTTTTCTCTTCACTATCCAGTGGCCTCCGCTGTCCTCGATGTTGGGCATCCACAAACCCCTCCAGCACGGGGGCCATTTGCCACTGCCTCGCTATCACCTGCTCTGCTCACCCACAACAACCGCCACGCCGGGAAATCTGATGGTGGTTCAATGTCTTTGCAGCATTTGGAGTGGTCACTCGCTCCCCTCTCTGGCTTCTTTTCTACTGTCCGTGGCTTCTTTGCGTTTCTTTCTTGGAATTTCATATGGGCTTTCTATTCTGCATCCGCCATCTCGTTCCCGGAGTCTGCCCAGCTTGCTCAACCTCTTCCGGATGTCAGCTCAGTCAGGATTGTCCTTCCTCCTCTCATCCCATTCTCTTTCTCCAGCTCTGATCACTGGCTTCTCCCTCATCTCCGTGGGCTGCGGGACATGTTCATGCACTGAAGAAAGACTGTGTTCCCCATGACTCTTCCTATTGCACAGGGCACTTCAGTAGAGGCTGATGTGGCTGTGTACAGAGGCTGCCAAACAAAGTATACTGGGGTTTTCAACATTTGTATTTATACTGCGCTTTTCGCCAAAGCACCATTACAATACAAAAGGAACAAAAATGGTACAATCAATGACGGTATTGGAGGCAAATATCAACTGACCATGGGCTCGAAGACTGGGATAAATGATAAGATTTTAAAAGAGTGTGAAAAAGACTGTAGGTAAGAGAAAAACAAATCGTAAAAGGGGAGCGATCTAATCAAGTGGAGAAAAAAGAGAAAAAAAACAGTTTTGGTTGGGACAACTAGGATAAGTGGACTCTGAACGAAGGGTACGAGTCGGGGAATAAAAAGAAATAAGGGAAACAAGATAAAGCGGGGTAAGACCAGGAAGACATTTGAAAACAGGAAGAAAATGAAACAAAAGACGGGAACCAAAAGAAAGAATAGCAGCTGTAGAAAGAGCAGACGAAATAGAGGATCGAGGAGAAAGTCCAAAAAGTAGGTGGCTAGCAGAAGTATAGCTAGAACAGAGAGGGGTAAGACGAGTAGCAGGCAGCACAATCAGGAGAGAAGAACAATCAATGCGAGAAAGGATTAGAGCAAAGATCTTTTGATGGCATTAAAAAGAAAGAAAAGGATGGGCACATAAAAGATTAAACAAGAGGAAACAACATTTACGAGGAGTAAGAGAGATATGAGAAGAGTAAGAAAGAGAAGAGTGCAAATGTACCCGTAAGTTCTGAGAAGAAGGGGAAAAAGGGAGCTGAGAGGGGGGGAGAAGAGAAGGCGGAGAGGGAGACTGGGGAGAAGAGGGAAAGAAAAGAACTTTTGTCTTTTGATGGATTGAGGTGAAGGAAGTGAGAGGCCATCCTCGACTGGATAGAAGAAAGACCACCGGAAACTTTAGAGTGCAGATTCAGAAAAGAAGAACATTTGTGAGACATCAGCATAAAATGACAGATTAAACGACAAGATGAGGATAGATATAATGAAAATAGGAGAGGACCGAGGACAGAACTTTGAGTAACCCCATAAAGGAGACTGTGCAGAGGAGAAAGCTGGCCTGCCCAAGACACAGAGTAAGAGTGACCAGAAGAGAAAGCTGGCCTGCCCAAGACACAGAGTAAGTGACCAGAAGATTGTGCAGAGGAAAAAGCTGGCCTTCCCAAGACACAGAGTAAGAGTGACCAGAAGAGTGTGCAGAGAAGAAAGCACGCCTGCCCAAGACACAGAGTAAGTGACCAGAAGAGTGTGCAGAGGAAAAAGCTGGCCTGCCCAGGACCCAGAGTAAGTGACCAGAAGAGTGTGCAGCGGAAAAAGCTGGCCTGCCCAAGACACAGAGTAAGTGACCAGAAGAGTGTGCAGAGGAAAAAGCTGGCCTTCCCAAGACACAGAGTAAGAGTGACCAGAAGAGTGTGCAGAGAAGAAAGCTGGCATGCCCAAGACACAGAGTAAGAGTGACCAGAAGAGTGTGCAGAGGAGAAAGCTGGCCTGCCCAAGACCCAGAGTAAGTGACCAGAAGAGTGTGCAGAGGAAAAAGCTGGCCTGCCCAAGACACAGAGTAAGTGACCAGAAGAGTGTGCAGAGGAAAAAGCTGGCCTTCCCAAGACACAGAGTAAGAGTGACCAGAAGAGTGTGCAGAGAAGAAAGCTGGCCTGCCCAATTCACAGAGTAAGAGTGACCAGAAGAGTGTGCAGAGAAGAAAGCTGGCCTGCCCAAGACACAGTAAGATAGGATTTAAACCAAGCAAGAGAAGAACCAGAAATACCCAAGGAGGAAAGAGTAGATAGCAAACTAGGGAGAGCGACAATATTGAAAGCTGCAGAAAGGTCAGGTAAGATCAAGATAGAGGAACGTTTAATGTGTTGGGCAGAAAGAAGAAAATCAGAAACGTGGAAAGAGCAGTTTCAGTGGTGTGAGCGGGCCTAAAGCCAGATTGAAGCTGAGGAAGAAGAGAATGAAGAGGAGATGGATTCTGCAAATAAACAATCCGCTCCAAGAGTTTGGAAAGAAAGGGAAGCAGTGAAATAGGTCTGACGTTAGCAAGAATCGATGGATTCACAATTCGTGTTTTGTGTACTGTCAATCTTTTCATATGCAGAGTTTAAGAAAAATACTGCGCTGGCACCCCATGCATCTGCCGCTGGTGATCAAAATGGTATGTGGGAAAAATATTCATGTATGTTCTTGTAACTTTTTTGTTTTATTTCATGTCCGTCTAAAGCATTGCTGGAATACAATGTTCAACTACTGAAGGAAGTAGGAGTTTAATCAGCTTTACCAATGACCATAAGATCACATTTATTTATAGTTTTTGAAAGGCTTACTAATAGTGTGCATACTTTAGCTTGGTTCTCCCTCATTTACTTAATAGCTAATTCTAGTTCCTTACTTTTCATAATTGAACTACGAAATGCACACGCCTCGTGTTTAGTGGTAACAAAAAAATTGCACAAGTGCTTTCTATTAAACGGTACACTTCACCAAGTACGGCCTCTTTCGGTGCACGTCAATTGGGCACATTGCCGTGGCTGCAGAGCCCCTTTCAGCGGCGCTCATTTGGCACAAGAGCGATTTGGACGTAGTTGGCATTCTTTAAATTGCCCTGACCCAAAGCAGCGGAGCAGGACGTATTGGCGCGGCCAGTTCGGCGCGACCGCTTTGGCGCAGCAGACATTTTGGTGTACCCAGTTTGGCGCGGGAACGTTTCGCCGCCGGGATCTTTTGGCAGGAGGGGATGCCGGCTGGAATGCTGACTGGACGCTGCAAAAAAATTGACATAAAGGCCGAAGCACAGCAAATGCATTTTCTATGCCGGCTGGCCCGTGTGTTAACACGCTTTAATGCATGGTGCGCAGGGAGTGCAGGCGAGGAGAGGCAGGTGGCATGAGATGTGCAGCGTATGGGTGGGATGGAGAGGGCTAAACAATGTGTTCGCAGGGCCAGGAGGAGGAGGTGAGGATACAACATGTTGGGAATGTGTGTCGGGTGTATTCATTGCGTCTGCGTATGGGGGGGGGGGCGAGGAGCGGGTTCCTTGTGGAGTGAAAATGGCCAGGCAGGTGAGGGGGAGCAGCATTGCCATGAAGAACGAGCCATTTAGACCTGCGATGGGTGCAGGGGTGCCCCTGCAGGGGGCGCAGCGTGGCGAAGGATAAACAAGCAGGGAGTGCAGAGACAAAATACCGCGCCTGCAGAATAGACATAACGATGATGCCAGATACAGGGCGCCTGTGCAGGAAGGCCGTGCAGTGTTCCCAGGACGAACATGCAGTGTGTGCACTGCAGTCTAGACACAGAATCCCATATGGACAGATAGCCTGTGCAGGATGGCCAGGCAGTGTGTCCAGGAATCCAGGAAGTACATGCAGTGTGTGCAAGATAGACACAGAATGTCAGATGGACAGGAAGCCTGTGCAGGATGGCCAGGCAGTGCGTTTAGGAATCCAGGACCTGCATGCAGTGTGCGCAGGATAGACACAGAATGCCAGATGACAGGAAGCCTGTGCAGTATGGCCAGGCAGTGCGTTTAGGAATCCAGGACCTACATGCAGTGTGCGCAGGATAGACGTGCAGTTGGAGCACAAAGGACCTGCAGAGACTTCCGAACAGTCCCTCGTGCAGTGCGGGTTAGGCAATCAACATCTGTAGGTTCGATATGTGGTGAGTTCGATACCAATATGTAGTTAGTGAAGGAAAGTGGTGCGAGAGGGGGCGGAATGCATCCATTTGCAGGGAGTTCAGGGTGAACATGCAGAAGATGCAGTGTGTATGCAGGAGGTGAAGAATAGACAGGCGGAGTGTAACGTAAATGTGCAGGGAGGATAGACTTGCAAGGGGGTGCAATGCTGTGCATTGTGTAAAGAATAGATTTGCGCACGGGCAAGTTCACGGCTAAGTTCCGCTTTACCGCTCGTGAGGACTTCGTTCTGTATTTGGATTTGCATTTGGATTTGGAATCTCGCCTAGCCAGTGTTTCACTCCATACTCAAGCGGACTGCTTTACTGGTTACACCGGCCCTGGTGATTGACACATACTGCTAGCCCTGCCCAGGAAAGGGCGTGTTTTCCACTCTACTATCTTCTACTAAAGACGTCCTACGCGCACAGCGCGCGCACAAGCAAGTTCACGGCTAAGTTCCGCTTTACCGCTCGTGAGGACTTCGTTCTGCATTTGGATTTGCATTTGGATTTGGAATCTCGCCTAGCCAGGTGATTGCTTTGGCTGGAGGACTTGGACTTTTAAGCCCACTAGTGGGAGTTTTCAGTATATCAGCAACTCCTTGATACATGTTTGTTTGTTTGTCTTGTTTCACAGTGTTTCACTCCATACTCAAGCGGACTGCTTTACTGGTTACACCGGCCCTGGTGATTGACACATACTGCTAGCCCTGCCCAGGAAAGGGCGTGTTTTCCACTCTACTATCTTCTACTAAAGACGTCCCTACGCGCACAGCGCGCGCACGAGCAAGTTCACGGCTAAGTTCTGCTTTACCGCTTCACCGCGTTTCTGCGGTCGCGGCCTGGCTTCCTAGTGCTGGTGTTCTCCCTATATAGTCTTCACCTCGCTCTCCCAGGTCTTCCAGGTCAGTTTGAGAGTTGCCCCATCTCTAATGTCCTTTGTGCCTTACTCATTGAAATCAAACATGCCAGATTTGGCTTTACATCCCAAGCCTGGCTGTCCTAGCACTGGGCTCTTTCAGACGAATTTTCCAGCGTTTATTCTGTCTCCCAGAACTCCAGTTGGCCTCACTTCTGCTAACTCCACCATGGGCCCGTTGGCGGGTCCACTCCGGACTATCCCTTCTCTTTCACAAGGGTCTGCGGGACCTCACCTTCCGGCTATGGGTCAGCAAACGGTCCCTTGTGTGGTGTACCCCAGTCCATCCATAGTGCTGTCAACTCCTGCTCGCACACGTGGTATTTCCGACAAAACGATTCTTGCTTCGTTAAAAGCACGGAACGTGAGGAGGAAATTCAGCTCCCACTCAAATCACACTCTCTCGTCTATCACTCCAAGTTCCCCTATATTCCTTGATAGTACTAGTATTTCCTTATATGCCAGCCATCATGATACTTTGCAGTCTGTGAAATCCCTTTGTGATATGGCCCAATCCAGCCTTTCTCCTCAAGGTACTTATTCTACACCGATAGACACAGTAATTGCTTCCTTTGCTCTTCCTACGCCTCGTGCAGTCGTGCCTGCTCACAACATGTTTGCTTCAGGCTCCAATATTGGTATTGAATTATCCCTGCAGGCTATCAATACCTCTATTCTTGGAATGCACAAAATGTTTGATACCTTGCACACAAAAATTGCTACCCAAGGCACACAATTGGAGGAACTATTACACTGGAGTCGTCGCCATGATCAGCTGTGCCCCTTTCCTACCTTACCATCAGAAAGGCCATTGGCGAGCTGTGAAGCCTCAATTATCACCTGTGGTAGTTTTACTAATCTAGACAGGCACATAAGTACAGCTGTGCCTCCTGCGATTTGTGTCTCACATGTGAAAAGCGCGAATGTCCCCTCTGCTTTGCCTCATTTTCATCATGTCATTTGTGCTGTTGACGCTCCTTCCAATACTATGACTCCTGTCTCTGTGCCTCAATCTCAGCCAGCCCCAAACAACATTGATTTGGTGTCTGCTCTTGAGGTGCCCCTCCAGGTTGCTACCACTGCTCCTAGTGTCATACTCTCCATTCCTGAGGGCTCCTCTCCGGCAAACCCCGTTGTTGCAGTATCTCCGGCCGCATCCAGTGGCAAGTCTAGGGCTACAACGATTTAAAAAAATTCGCATGTCGCAATGAAAAAAACGAAGAAACAGATCCCTCGTCGAGGCAACAAAAACACTCTGAATGCCTTTTTTAAAGCTATTGGTGGGTCTTTGGTAGCAGGGCCGAAAGACCCTCCCCAGAGTCACCCCCCCATGAAACCCTCTGCAATTCCTGACCCTGCACTGTTGCCAGCGAGTTTTCTGCCGTCTGTTCATACAAAGGAAGCGGCACTTGCCGTGCCTGTTGATATTCTGGCATTGATACTTCCCCACCCCCCTTTGGACGCTCTGGTTGAGTCCCTTGAGACGTTAGAGCAGTGTGCCGAACGAGTTGTGATCGACATGCCACCTACTAAAACTGTCTCTTTTGCCTCAAGTACCAGACGGCCTTCCTCCTTAACATCTGTATTGAATCAGGGCCCATTGAATGACCTGAAACAAGCTGTTGACAAGTTTCTGGAGGAAAGGCTATCTGCTGTGCCCACACCTCAATTCACGTCTACTATGAAAGCCCCCTCTCAACTCATTTCTAAACCTTCTGATACGTCCACCTTTTCTAGTCTTGAGCAGTACAATCTCGAGTCCCAAGCGACTGAGTTTAAAGAACTGCCCCCCCCCAACAAACGCACCAATCCAGACTGCGTAATCCTCACAATTCTGAAATAAGGCGTCCTTTCTCTCAATCCTCCAAAGTCCCTTCCACCTTCTCGGCATGCACATTCATTTTAAAATGTCGAGATGGTTCTTATCCTGTTTATAATTTGAATAGAAGGAGTGTCTTAAACATCTTTAGTGACATTGATGAATTAACGGATATTACTACTCTTGATATAGCACAAATTGAATTTATCTCTGCCTCTTCCAATTCTATCATCAGACTATGGATACCATCGACCATTGTTGCCAACACTATCTGGAGAGCGAGAATGGCTCTGTTTGAAATGGGCTTTCTATTGGCACATGAACCGAATGATAATACGACTCAATTTAGGGTCCCCATCCCACATCCACGCATCTATGAAAGACAACAAATTGATAGATGTGACATTAACACAGTGTATGATACTCGGATCCGCATTCAGAATTAACCATCATTGTGCCTAAACGGCAATCCTCTGTATCTTGCATGTTGGAATAGCAGGGGGCACAATCATCTACATGTCTCTATTAAATCTATGCCTGTGATCTATCACATCCTTGCCTTACAGGAGACCTGGCTTTTAGTCTCCCCGGTGTGGGATGGGTATGAAATCACTCTGCTACCGGCTACTCGAACTAAAAGGTAGACCCACCTCGGGTTTGCTGGTTGCCGTACTCGAAGGGGCTGGACTTCATGTATATGCATGGGCTTCCTTTGGGGTTCATCTGCAACTAGTTAAAATTGATCTGGGTACTGCCTCGCTCGCATTGCTGAATGTGTATAGAAATCCTGTTGCCTGCTCTGATGATCACTTTTATGGTGGCCTTATTTCATTGTTGGATATTATAAATATGGCGAATACCACCAACTTCACCATCATACTGGGGGATCTCAATATGAATTGTATTGCTAACAATCCATATTCAAAAGATAGCCCTCGGTGGATTCAACTCATGAATGAACGTAACTTCATTATGATTAATGGGGCCCTCAAAGGGGACTCTCCTTCTCAATCGACTTGGTATCGCAATAACAGTGCAAGTACAATTGATTACATTTTTGTGGACTCGCCATTGTTCAAACTCTATCAGGATTTTTCAATCACTGCATATCCTGGCAGTGATCATAAGCTACTTCTTTTGACCCTCTCATGGCAAACTTTTGCGTTAAAATCTTCTTCAGTCAGCTGTGGATTTGTTATCAACTGTGCCAGATCTAGACTGAAATGGACAGATCACCGACTTTATGCATTCGAAAAATTAATTCAAAAGGAATTGTATACAGTGGGTGTACAATACACTGATATACTTGCACCGTTTGCGCATACCATTTCGACTTCCAGGCAACTCCAAACCAAACATACCCATTCCTTTGATCAGCTGGTTAAAGACCGAAAGACCGAGTTTAGGCGTCTAAAGCGGCAGATGCAAATCTCCTCTTCTTGTAATCGTTGGCAAGCGCTCACCAAGTTGAAAACACATGCCAACAAAAACTCGGCCCAAATGTGGCATCTGCTACACAATCATGCATATATTAGAGATGCCGATGCACAATTAAATGCAGTAAATGAATCACAATGGATCTCTTATTTCACAAAATTGTATGCTGATGCCAACTTTGATCCTGACACTTTTCGCTCTGTTGGAGCCTCCAATTGGAATCTGGCTTTTACAACTGAGGACATTGTATCAATCATCAAAAAAGCTAGTTCCTCTCGAGCTGTTGGCCCAGATGGCATTTCCAACGCCATGTTGAAACTAAATCCTGACACATGGGCTTGCATACTGTATTGCATTTTTCAAGACATATTGCACTCATGTACCATCCCATTATCTTGGAAATCCTCCATTATTATCCCGATTTTTAAAAAAGGCGAAAGGTGTCTACCTCAGAACTACCGGCCAATTGCACTATTAGACTCTCCGAGTAAAATTTTCACCAAACTTGTACTGATTGAATTTAATAAGTGGACGCTCCAGAATTCATTTAGAGACCCGTTTCAGACTGGTTTTATTGCGGGTATGGGTACCCAGGTTAACCTCTTTGCACTGAACTCTATCAAAGCTCAGTGCCAAGAATTGAAACAACCCTTATTTCTCGCGTTTATTGATTTACATTCTGCATTCGACTCTATTTCCCGCCCTCTGCTCTTTGCCAAATTAAAACGTGAGCATTGTCCGCAAACATTGTTTGATATCATTTTGGCTCTCCATTCTGATACGTGTATCTATGTACGATTAACCCTTGATGGAGCCCTGTCTACTTCCATCCCCACGGCTCGTGGACTTAAACAAGGCTGTCTTCTGGCATCATCCATTTTTAATTATTTTATCCATGACATAGCTTTTATATTTCAAAATCTTGATTCAGATTCTCCAAAAATTAATAATCAGCAGGTCCAAACCCTAATGTATGCTGACGATATGGTATTGCTATCAAAAACTCAAATTGGCTTGCAGAAATTGCTGACAGCTTTTGATTCCTATATTATCCGCAATGATTTAAAAATTAACTCTAATAAATCTCAGATAATGTTGTATCAACCAACCAAAAGAAATAAATCATTTATCTGGCACATTAACAAGGCACATCTGCTGATTGTTCCGCAATACACCTACCTAGGTATGCTATTTGAGTTGCGTGGGTCCTTCAATGCTCATGTAGATGGGATTTTGAAAAAGGTGACAACGGCCTTGTCACAAGCTAGTCTGATTATGTCTAGATATGGCAAATTTTCCATCACACCGGCCCTTGCCTACTGGAATCAGAAAGCAGTGCCATCAATATTGTATGGTCTTGAAACTCTCACATGTCAGTCTAAACTGGTCTTTCACAAATGGGAAAGCCAGTTTTGGAAAAAGATACTCCAATTACCAGCTTGTATCCCCATCTCGTGGATTAGATATGAATTGGGCCTAATTTCACTTGAAACCTTATACATTTGGCGTCTGTGCGCGCTCTTCAGAAAATGCCTTCTAGCATCTAGAGATCACACACTACTCTCAGAACTCGCTTTTCATATGTTTCATACTACACAAAAAAATTTTGTCTCATGGGTGACTACTGCTTATTCTGCATTGAGTAGTGCTGATATTTCTCTTGATACATTAATTAATAATCCTGACAAGGCTAAACGTCAGCTGTATGAATTTGACTGGATTAAGACAAATGAATCGTGCTTATCTTATTGTGATGGCAATGCTCTCCGATTTCCTCCAAAAAAGATGAGAACACTCCATCCTTATCTAGTCAAAGCCCCAGCAGCCAATATTCGCTCTGCAATCATGCGTCTACGTTTTAACATTTGGCCAACCAAAGCCATTCTTCACAGGAGCAAGCTAATAACAGATTGTGATAACTTTTGTCGCTTTTGTAAGAACAATTGCCAACCTGAGACTTTGGAGCATCTTATTATTGAGTGTCCTGCTCTCACTCTTCATAGACTCAAGTTCTTGGGTCGACATTGCCGGCATTTAGGTTTCCTAGACTATGAGGCATCATGGCTCACAATTTTGAATTCTGCGTACTTGCCTATCCAAATTGCAGTTGTCAAATTTATTGAAAGCTTGTCCTTGACAAATTTAGATGTTTAATTCATAAATACAGTTGCATTTTCATCTAGGTCACACTTTCCGAGGTCTACCTATTAGCCTCTTGATATTGTGTCTTGTTAATTGTGCGATGAACTAATGTTTGTATCTTCGGAGATAATTTGTCATCATGTTTTAACTTGGTTTATGTGTTTATTTAGCTGTTAATTTATTTTCTATAAATACGACTAGATGTCCTATTTTGTTTTATATCATGTGTTTGTCACAACAATTTTTATTTCTTTTGCTAATTTTGTTCACTTTTATATTTTGTATAATATTCATTCTTATGTTTTTGTTTTCTTTCTGTAACACTTTGAAAGGTTGATTTGTTTCAACCAATTCAATAAAAAAAAAAAAAAAAGATTCGCAGTGAGTACAGAAAAGAGATGCAGGCTTTGCCATATAGAAAGCGAGGCATGCAGGAAAGATAGTGAGAGACATGCAGGAGGAGCAGCATATGCACATGCAGGGAGACACATGCAGGAGGTGTAGTATAGATAGAGGCATGCATTAGTCCTGACAGGAAGGAACACAGTGCAGGGGGGCGCGTTTTCAGCATAGTTGCACGCCAGTGCACTGTAATGTATGCGGAGCAGGACGTTTTGGCGATAAAGGGTGAGAAAGAGGGAGAACATAGTTTAAACCAACCTACACCCCTAATTCTTTTCAAATGCAACACGTTAACAATACCTGTCAACGTGCTGCATTTGAAAAGAATGATGCTTTTGAATTTGGTGTGAGGGAGTTTAGATGTGGCTGCAGTGTCAGCCACGGGCACGGCCAAACGTCCCTCGCGCCAAATTGACGGCGCCAGAGAGGCTTCTGCGCCAAAATGGGTGCGCCGAACTGGCCGCTGCCGCGCCAAACCGGCTGTGATGTCCTCATTCATTTCTCCTGAGGACAGAAGTCCTCTGTTTGTGTTCATGGTTATTTCGCAGGCTGCGACCCGTGCATGTTAAGGGGCGGGGTTACCGCCCGAGAGGCAGTTTGAGCCTGGCTGTGAAACAATAAAGACGTGTTGCACCCCAGCTGTATGTCGGTCCTCTTTCAGCGTGTAGAGAGTTGAATCCGACAGCAGAGCGTGAGGCGGTCCATGTTTGGGCACATTACACTGGCGACGAGGCGGACGCGAAGTCCCGCCGTGCCTGCGCTCTCTGATCCGCCGCTCGTGGTGTGCCACCTGACACCACTGGGAGCCTCGGAGTTTCGGGTGCCTGGAGGCCTGCCAAGGTGGGTGGAGCGCAAAGGCTCCCCATCATCCGCCCTCCGGCGCGAGCGCCGCAACAAACCAGCGGGGAGCAGCTGTGACAGCTCCCCGCAAGAGCGTGTCATCCGGCGGCAGAAATCACTGACGGCAACGTCTGGGAGGCCCAGCCCCCACACATCAGCGGGTGGAGCGGAGACTCCCAGTTTTGCATTTCCCGGGCGGGAGAGGAGCACTGGCCTCCCGCCAACGGCAACACGTGCAGACGAGCACGCGCAGACGAGCGGTGGAGGCGCGAACCTCCCGCTCCAACAAAACACGTCAAAGGGGTAAGAACATAGCCCCTCTCCTCTCCACCATAAAGTTGAACAAGCACGCCAGAGACTTGCAACCCATTTGCAGTACCCCCTGCTGGCACCAAGGCACCACCGCGCTAGGCAAAGGGAACCACCATTCAGGTCAGCTAAAATAACACGTGTGAACAGTATCTCATGAGCAATTCAGAAGAAGACTCACTTACCATTCCAGTGACGCCAGTCAGCACCGACCACAGGAAAATGACGGACAGCCTCTTAACCCAGCTGCCAGCCAATTTCGACCTCACTGACACAGGCACCCTTGGCTCAAGGTGGAAGAGGTGGCTGAGGGACTTCGAAGTGTGTCTCAAAGCGGCAGGTACTTTAGAAGACGAACAAAAGCTCAACCTTCTAAATCACGCCGTAGGGTCAAATGTGCGAGACATTCTTGAAGAAATACCTGAGAGCAACATAGACACGTACGTCAAGTTAAAAACAACGCTCACCGAATATTTCACACCGCACACAAATGTAGACTATGAACGGCACGTGTTCCACACCACCAAACAGCACAAAGGTGAAACCCTAGACGCATTCGTCATGAGACTAAGAGCGAAGATGAAACACTGTGATTTCAACAATTACTCCAATGAGGAGGCCCTCAGGTTGCAAATCATAGTGGGGTGTGAAAGCGCCGACTTCCGCAAACGATTGCTGCAGCAGCCGCGCAACCTAGACGAAATCCTACGCCTGGCGCGATCTGACGCGGCCCTCGCCGCACAAGTTGAAGGCCTGGATGACATAAAGATCACCCATGGAAAACACGAGAGCCTCAACAAACTGGAGGGGACCACAAGAAATAATGATCCTTTCTGCTACCGATGCAGACACGAGTACCCCCACGAAGGAACATGCCCCGCAATGGGTCAGTACTGCTCCGCGTGTGGTGGAGAAAACCATTACAAAGCCGTGTGCCTGATCTTCCGCAGCAAAATGAGAGGAGCAGGAAGGAACTACAAGTCCATGCCGGAACCGGAACAAAGTCAAGCAACACCCCACCATCATCGAGGAGCACGCCAGCCCCATGAACCAGGGCGCCACAAACCCCACGATGAACCAACAGAAAGAAGGCACGACAGGAGAGAATGGAGGGAGAACAAGACCCCACTTCCCAAGGCAAGAAGAAGACCCGAAGGTACATAAGGTGCCTCATCGAACAGTCACAGTCTGACAGCCTGTCAAGTGCATCATCCGATGAAAAAGCACACCAACCGGAAAGACACCAGGAAACACCAAGAAAGAAGGGATACCTATACGCCCTAGGAAACAGTACAGCAAAAGAACATAGCCCAATACTCCGAATACAAGTAAATCAGACAGCTGCAGAATTTCTAATTGACACGGGGGCAACCGTGAATGTGATCAGTGAAGAGGTCTATGAAAGTATACCAAATGCCCCCCGCCTGCAACCAGCTCGAACACTCATCTTTCCATATGGATCAAAAACCCCGCTGGCATACAAAGGGTTCTTCATGGCGTCGTGTCGATACAAGGAACACGAAAAGAAGATCCCCATGCACGTTCTGGAGGCAGCCACTGAGAGCGGATGCATACCGAGTTACCAAGCAGCAATAGAAATGGGACTAATCCACATATTGTACCGCCTCATGGTACACAAATATCTAGACCCCACGGCAAGCATAGACCAAGTTTTCCCATCACTGTTCAAAGGCCTCGGAAAACTAAAGGACAGGCAGATAGAACTCCACATCGACACCAATGTTCCACCCATAGCCCAACACTACCGAGGAATACCCATCAATATTCAAAAACAAGTGGAAAATGAACTGACTAAGCTGCTGGAGGCAGACATCATTGAGCCGGCGGAAGGGCCCACCCCATGGGTCTCTCCAATTGTACCCGTGCCCAAAAAAGACTCCCAAGACATCCGAATATGTGTGGACATGAGAAGGCCAAATGAGGCCATACTAAGGGAACGCCACCAAGCCCCTAGAATAACCGACATGGTACACCTGTTGAATGGGGCAACCGTGTTCTCAAAACTGAACCTCAACAAAGGGTACCACCAGGTGGAACTCTGCAAAAGCTCCCGATATATAACCACTTTCGCCACCCATCTAGGACTCTTCCGCTACAAGCGGTTAAGTTTTGGTGTGTCGTCCGCGGCCGAAATCTTTCAGTCAGAAATTCATAACGTGATCAAGCATGTGCCCAACTGCTTGAACTACAGCGACGACATCCTGGTCTTCGGGCAAAACCAAGAACAACATGATGACACGCTAATGAGAGTGTGCATGGCTTTGGAAGAGGCACGGCTCACACTAAACAAAGACAAGTGCGAATTTCGCAAGAAAACACACTGCTTCTTCGGTCACATATTCTCTGAGAAGGGAATGACACCCGACCCGGAGAAGGTCAGCGCACTCCGAGAAGCCAAGCCGCCTGCCACCACATCAGACCTCAGGTCATTCTTGGGTCTTGCAAGTTACTGCACCAGATACATAAAGGACTTCGCCTCCATCAGTGAACCTCTCCGAGCGCTCACCAAGCTCAACACCGACTTCACATGGACACCACAGTGCCAAGAAGCGTTTCAAGCAATCAAAGACCGCATCTCCGACGCCCGGAACATGGCATATTTCGACCCCAAAAGAACAACAGAACTCATCGTCGACGCCAGTCCAGTCGGCCTAGGCGCCATCTTGACACAACTGGATGACCGAGAAGAAAGCACAAAACACATAGTGTCCTATGCCAGTCGAAGCCTCTCCAAAACCGAACAAGCCTACTCCCAGGCTGAGAAGGAGGGTCTGGCCGTAGTCTGGGCCTGCGAACATTTTCATTTGTTCCTATATGGGAAACCTTTTGTAGTCGTAACGGACCATCAAGCCCTCGTCTTCATCTTTGGCAACCCTCAGGCAAAAATGCCACCACGAATAGCTCGATGGGCTCTCCGACTACAAGACTATCAGCTCTCCATCACCCACAGACCCGGAAAGGAGCAGAACCCCGCCGACTTCCTCTCGAAACATCTGAAAGACGAGTGTGGGCCAGAACCATCCATAGCTGACCAGTACATATGTTATGTCATCCACAGCAACACGCCACAAGGACTAGACATGGATCACATAACCCGTGAGTAAAACACGGACCAAGCGATACAAACCATCCTCCGATGCCTAGAAACGGGGCGATGGAAGCATGCAAAACAAATTCGAGAGACCATGAACGAAGACATCAAGCAGGACATCACCTGTTTCTTAGCTGTGAAAGAAGAACTTGCAAAATCAGATGAAGGTATGCTGTTCAAAGGAACAAAGCTTGTGATACCGTGCAGCCTGCGCCAGAAGGTACTAGAACTCGCCCACGAAGGACACCGAGGGATCGTATCCACCAAAAGGATGCTCAGGCATAAGCTATGGTTCCCTCAACTAGACACTGCAGTAGAGGAACTACTACGAGACTGCCCCACCTGTGCACTCGTAAAGCCACACACCTTCCCAGAACCCCTAAACATGACTGCACTACCCGAGGGGACATGGGAAGAGATAGCAGTGGATCATTTCGGGCCCATGGAGGGAGGAGAATACATTCTGGTGGCCGTCAATGAATATTCAAGATACCCCGATCTACAGATAGTGCCGTCGACATCAGCCCATCACACCATACCAGCCCTGGATGGAATGTTTGCAATCTACGGAGTACCCAAGGTAGTGAAGTCCGACAATGGACCCCCCTTCACCGGACAGGACTTCCAAAGATTCGCCGAATACATGGGTTTCAGGCACAGGAAGGTGACACCCCTATGGCCACAGGCCAATGGAACAGTCGAGCGATTCATGAGCAACATCAAACGAACCACACAAATTGCTCGCATTACGGGAGAACCTGTTGAGAAGCTATTATACCAACTCATGCGAGACTACAGAAATACGCCACACAGCACCACCGGGAAAACACCCTCAGAAGTGATGTTCGGGTGAACGATAAGAACACGCATACCCCATGTGGCCGTTGAGGAAGATCAATATGAAAGAGACGCAGAAATGAGGGAAAAGGACAAATGCATGAAGGAGAACATGAAAAGAGCTGCGGATACCACACGACGAGCCAAAACAAATGATCTGGCGCCAGGAGACATGGTGGTAGTCCACCAGCCCCAACACCGGAAGAACATAGCACCATTCAACGAGAACCCTCTCCTCATCGTCCACAAGAAAGGGTCACTCATCACTGCGGAAGGAGACCACAAGTCCATAACGAGAAACTCATCTCACTTCAGGCGGGTGTCGAGGGCCCCAATGCTCGAGGACGCACATCCGAGTGATGAACTCACTACATGGGACGCTCCATATGAAGGAGACCGAGAAGACTCGGAAGGAGAAGTACTTCCCGAGGACTGGACAAACCAGTCGGCCCGAATCGAGTGTCGACCAACGAGAACAAGAAAGAAACCCCATCGCCTCATTGAGGAAATGAACTGAGCCGGACTTAATGTTTAGTGACGGGAGGGTGTGATGTCCTCATTCGTTTCTCCTGAGGACAGAAGTCCTCTGTTTGTGTTCATGGTTATTTCGTGGGCTGCGACCGGCGCATGTTAAGGGGCGGGGTTACCGCCCGAGAGGCAGTTCGAGCCTGGCTGTGAAACAATAAAGACGTGTTGCACCCCAGCTCTGTGTCGGTCCTCTTTCAGCGCGTAGAGAGTTGAATCCGACAGCAGAGCGTGAGGCGGTCCATGTTCGGGCACATTACACCGGCCAACACCGAACTGGCGGTGCCAAAAAGGGGTGTACCCAGTGCTGGTCATTGGGCCGGCTCTTGCTGGATCCGAGATCTGGCATCAGATGTGAAGCCGGATGTCGGGATCCGGCCAGAGTCAGCTGCACCAAACACCAAACCCATGCTCTCCAGCTGGGTTTCTTGTAACTTTGGCAGAGGGGAAAAAAAGCTCCCGCAATGGCATGGCGTAGGGGGCGGAGCAGCTCAATGCCGCCATGAGCGCTCTTCTGGCTCCGCCCCCCTATGTATACACAACAGCAGGACACCAAGACAGCTGGCCTGCCCTCACCGCTCCCACCTTGAGGAGCTGCCACGTCGTCACCAGAAGTATGTTGCCTGCTGCCATCATCGGATTCTGGAGTCCGATCTCGCCGTCGCCGTCACCACACCCATGCAGACTACAGTGCCGGGCCTGAGCTGCTCAGAGCTAATCTGCCCTGTGCGAGCACACTGCACACAGTAGATTACTCTTTGTGCACAGTGCCCGCATAGGGCATTGCTTTTAATGCTTTTATTTGAAAAAGAAACCGCTCCAGAATGGTTTTATTTTAAAATAGTGTACACCATTTTAAAATGAAACCATTCTGTAGCGGTTTCTTAGGAAGAAGTTGAAACTTGCACTTTCAGTGCACTGCACTGAACGTTTCCCTAAACAGCAGGCACATGCGTTTTGGGGTTTGTATTGTGCGTGGGACAGGGCGGGGGTGGCGGTAGGGTTTGTGGTGAGTGGGTGCAGGCCAGTAGGGAACATAGTTCCACTACTTATTTTCGTAAGCTTTGACCACTGATTGCTGGGTGTTTTTTCGTTCTGCCAATACTAATGGTAGCCAAGCAGTCAAAAAAAAAAAAAAAAAAATAGAACAAAAATCTTTTGTAATTGCTGGCAGTGTTGTATTCCAGCCTTATGATGGTCTCCTGTTTGCTCCTCAGCACTGACTCCACTGGAGTTAGTGGGAACAGGGCACTTGGCTTACCAGTGCAGGGAAGCAATTGCCAACAGTGGGGCTCCTTGTGTTTGTCCCCAGTGATCCTTCTCTCAGCCCCTTAGGATTGTCCAGGGACACGGCAGACTTTCCCCATGCAGCGGTGTCTGTCTGGTCCAAACACCATCATGGATTGTCAACTCCCTAACCGTGGCCTCTACTTTTTTGCCTGGCACCAATTTTTCCAATAGCCCGGGACATGGCATTAGTGGGTCAAGGTAGGTGGTGTCTAAGGCTAGCCTTCACACAGGTATAGTGGCAGGGCCTTTCAATTCTTTTAGTTGAAAGGGTTTGCGAGGCTCATTGTGCCCCCGATCAGCTAAGCCATGTTGGCAGTCTTATGGCACAGCAACGTTAAGCCAGGACATTAAATGTGCGTTTTGCAGTGTACAGATTACAGGCTGCCTTAGCTGGCGCCATCAGGCCAGCACCTCCCCCAGACCTCTTGTATCCAGCAACATTCTTATCACCTTGTTTCTCCAGCATTGGATCTTTCATGGATTCACATGCTTAGAATATTCCCCGTCGTCAGACTGGGAACCCTCGGTACACATATATAGTCGTTTTCTATAGGAAAAACCTCCGACACTTGTGTGCCCTATCCACATCTACGTCCTCTCCGGGGCCGTCCACGCAAGCCCCGTTGGACGTAACGGTATAAAAGGCCCCGCCCCCGCGGGTCCCGTCAGATTTCAACCGTCTCCAAAGATAGTGGGATCTCCTCGCGTAGTCTCTACTGCTAGAATTTGTCAGATTGTCGAACTCCTGTGAGTTTGGGAGTTTTATCGGAATGTCGGGAAAACCTCTATTTCGCCCGTGTGCCACGTGCGGATTGAAGAAGGTTTATGAGGGGGACGGCCATTTAGACTGTATTTATTGCCTCCACCCTCACCACTCGGCAGACCAGTGTGAAATATGTAAGGGTTTTTCCCAGAAAACCCTGAAGGATCGAAACCGACGACTGGTATCCTGGTTAAATGACGGTGCGGGAGCGTACCCTCAGTCTGAGGTGGGCTCTGTGCGCAGCGTGGCCTCGGCGAAAACATCAGGAGCTCCCCGCCGCTCAACTTCGTCGGAGCCTCCGGCTAAGAAGTCACGACCTGTGGAAAAGGACGTTCCACGAAGTCACTCTTCTAAGGATTCTGCTAAAGACTCAAGAAAGACATCTTCGTCAACTTTGTTGAAGAAAGGAAAGGAGAGGCCTAAATCCTCCTCGGGCGATCAACACAGATCAGCCACGAGTAGAGATTCGGAGAAACGCAGGGAGAGTGCTGTGAAGGCGGGACCGCCTAAACCACCCGCAGGCCCAACGTCGACGACCCAGTCGGTGTCCTCACTGCCTCTGACGCAGTCGATTTCACCCGTCGTCAACCCAGCGACAACCTCGACGACGATGACCTCGTCGACGGAAGTTCTGGCTTGGAGACCAGAAGTATTTGATGTGGAGTTGCCTGACACATTGCTACAGGAACAGGCAGCTTCGATTGCCTCGAAAGAAGACGACGGCTTCAGAATTGTGAGCCCGGAGGACCTCGGTCTACGAGCCAGGTTTCCAGCAGGAGCAACCTGCTCTCAGGTGTTTACCCAGCCTCCAAGCTCTCAGGCGACCCTGTCCATGGAGGTACTGTCCTCTTTGCACTCGCTGCTGAAATCGCTGGACGAAAGGCTTCCACCTATACCGTCGACACCCCCCGTCGACGAGCCCGGCCCTTCACACCGCCCGACCAAGTTGATCGGGGTTCCAACTACTCCAGCGGTCCAGGAGGAAGGTGAGCTTTCGGACTCCCTATCGGACCACGGGTCAGTGTCAGATATATCCCTCTCACCATCTAGGGATCCATCCTGGGTGTCGGATGTGGAAATGGAAACACCAAAGAGTCCTACTCACCCGTCGCCACCGGACAATATAGGTTCCTTTCATTCTATGATGGAAAAAGCGTGCAAGGAGTTTGGCCTGGTCCAGCAGGAGGAGAAAAAGGACTGTTTTCTCTTTGACCATATGGGCAAGAGTAGACGCTCAATATTTTCAATACCCATTTTAGACCATGTCTGGAAAGAAGGTGTTCATACCATGCGTCACCCTTTTTCTGAGCCGGCTGTCAAAGGCCGCATTGAAAAGAAATTTAAAGTCCCAGACTCTACACCGAAGTGTCTTTCGTCTCAACCTACACCGGACTCGGTGGTGTCGTCGGCGGCGACGAGAAAAGCAAAAGGCCCAACATAAATGTTCTACCCCTCCAGATAACAAGGCTAAGCGCCAGGACGTGTTTGGAAAGAAGGTTCTTTCTGTAGGGGCCTCGACGGTGAAAGCAGCTAACTCCCTGGCGATTGTGGCCAGATATGACAGGGAGATGTGGCACAGAGTGGCACCTATCCTGGACCACCTCCCGGAAGAACATAGAAGAACGGCGATATCCCTGGTTCGAGAAGGCGAAGAAGCATCGAATCATGCTATTAATATAGCGGTGGACCTGGCAGATTCGGGGTTTAAACAAATTAATAACGGAGTTGTTCTAAGACGCCAGGCTTGGCTTAAGTGCACCAACTTCAGACCCGAAGTACAGTATAAAGTCTTGGACATGCCCTTTGAAGGTGATCTTCTTTTCAGAGAAAAGGTGGATGAGGCCTTGAAGGGCATGAAGGAGGACTCAGATACAGCACGCTCATTGGGTTTGCTCCAGAGCGGTAAGCCTTTTCGTTCTTTTCGTCCCTTTAGAGGAGCATCTGGAAACTCAAGATTCTCAGCGACCAGGGATAGATCTTTTGGTAGATCAGCGTATCCTTCCCAGGGATATAGACGCGCCTCTCAGACCTCAAACCGGCGCAGAAACTTCCAGTCTTCCAAGAGACAACCAACTTATTCGTCGGCGACGAGCAAGCAGAAAGACCAGCAATGACGGGAAGCGTACCGTTCTGGGAGGAAGAGTGTCAAGCTGCATCGAGGAATGGGAGTCCATCACAACAGATCAGTGGGTTTTGGACACGGTGAGGTACGGGCATTCCCTACTATTCAAATGCAAACCCCCAAAATGTCCACCAATACACCTATCCCAGCCACATCTAAACATCTTGCGGCAGGAAGTAACACTCATGTTACAGAAAGGCGCCATCGAATTAGTCCCTGCATCGCAGAAAGGCCTAGGGGTATACTCACGGTGGTTTGTGGTAAAGAAGCCCAACGGAAAATGGCGCCCTATTCTCGACCTGCGAGACCTCAACAAGACCCTACAGAGTCAAAAATTCAAAATGCTTACACTGCAAGAGGTGATCAAATCCGTCCAAAAGGACGATTTTCTGGCTTCACTAGATCTACAGGACGCCTACTTCCACATTCCGGTGTGTCAAAAACACAGGAGGTTTCTGAGGTTCATGGTAGGTCAGACACACTACCAATTTGCGGTGCTCCCATTTGGTCTAAAGTCCTCCTCCAGAACGTTTACAAAATGTTTAGCACCCGTGGCAGCCTGGCTGCGAAAGAGAGGGCATCATGTATACCCGTACCTCGACGACTGGCTTGTGAGGGGATCCTCCCCAGCGTCGACCAACAACAGCGTACAAGCTACCTTACAACTTCTGCAACGATTGGGGTTCGCAGTGAACTTCGAAAAGTCTTCTCTAAAGCCCTCAAGGAGCTTGAAGTTCTTGGGAGCTCAATTCGAAACCCACTCGGGAATAGTGAAACCGTCCCTAGACAGAATATTGAAGATCGAACAACTGACGAGTCAACTTCGCCTATGGAGCACATTTTCTGTGAGAAAATATGTGGCAATCCTGGGTTCCATGGCGTCGTGCATCCACCTAGTAGCGAACTGCCGATTATTCATGAGGCCACTACAGGAATTCCTGTCGGACAGATGGAAGCAGGCCACGGGCCGGTGGTCAGACAAGATCCTCGTCGACGACGAGGGTGTCATCAGATCCCTCCAATGGGGAAAATCTTTCACAACCTGGACAGAGGGGTTCCTCTACAAGAGCCGGAATTTCAGAACACCATCATCACGGATGCCTCCCTGGCGGGCTGGGGTGCACACATGAACGATCATCAAACCCAGGGCAGATGGTCTTCGACCGAATCGCACCTACACATCAACGTGCTGGAACTGAGGGCAGTGGAATCGGCCTTGACATCATTCCTGCCACATATCAAAGGATCAAGAGTAAGAGTGCTGACAGACAACACGACAGCCATGTTCTACTTGATAAAGCAAGGAGGCACCAGATCCAGGACCCTCTCGGCGGAAGCACAAAAGATCTGGCACTGGGCGTTGAAACACAACATATCCTTAGTAGCTTACCATCTCCCGGGTGTGAAGAATGTGCAAGCGGATTCCCTGAGCAGGACAATGACTCAAATACACGAGTGGGAGCTGGACACCGGTCAGATACAAATAATCTTCGGAAGGTGGGGGACCCCCTCAATCGACCTCTTCGCAACGAAAGAAAACAGGAAATGCGATCAGTTTGCGAGCAGATGGCCTCAAAAAGGATCCCTGGGGGAAGCGTTCTCGTTTCCTTGGACGGACAAATTCCTGTACGCTTTCCCTCCGTTCCCCCTTATACGGAGGACAATCCAGGGGATTCTCAGGTACAAATGCCGGGTCATTCTAGTGGCCCCGTACTGGCCGAGACAACCATGGTTTTCCGACCTCCTACATCTGTCGTTGGAACGGCCTATAACTCTCCAGAAAGTGCCAAACCTACTGTCCAGGGACAAGGGAACGGTGTGGCATCACAATCCGGACAGCCTCAACTTAACAGCATGGCTCCTGACTTCTCAGAGTTTGGCAGCTTGAAAGTCTCGTCGGATTGCCGGAGAATTCTACAGGCGGCTAGGACCCCTTCGACTAACAAATCATACATATACAAATGGCGAAGGTTCTGTACGTGGTGTCAAACCCAACACGAAATTCAACCTTTAGAAGTAACCCCGGAACAAATTCTTCCGTATCTTCTTCACCTAGCTGAGAGTGGGCTGTCATCATCGTCCATCAAAGTACACTTGGCAGCCGTTTCAAGGTTTACGAGGGGGAGACAGTCTTCACCATTATTCAGTGACAGACTGGTGAAACATTTCATGAGGGGTCTCTTTAGAACTTTCCCCCCTACGAAACGGTTCCCACCGTCGTGGAGTTTAAATGTGGTGTTGGCTGCCTTAATGAAGCCTCCGTTTGAGCCAAAGTCCTCTTCATCCATGCAGTTCCTATCGTGGAAACTGGCTTTCTTAATTGCCATTACATCGACATCGGCTAGAAGAATGTCAGAATTACAGGCACTGGTCATAGATCCTCCGTATATGAGATTCTTTAAGGACAAAGTAATTTTATCAACTAACCCTACTTTCATCCCAAAAGTGCCGACAGTCTATCACAAGCACTCGACCCTGGTCCTTCCTACTTTCTTTGCGTCCCCGTCGTCGACGGCGGAAAAAGCCCTTCATACTCTGGATGTCAAAAGGGCGTTAAAATTTTACCTGCAAAGGACGCAGGATATCAGAACTACCAGACAGCTGTTCATTGCCTATGGCCCGTCAGTGAGAGGAAGGGCAATTTCCAAGCAAGGGCTGGCTCGATGGGTCTCTTCGGCGATTACCTTTAGTCACTCCAAGGCCGGGAGACCCCTACAAGAGTACCCTAGAGCCCATTCCACGAGATCGACAGCCTCCTCCGCGGCTCTATGGGCTGGAATTCCTCTAACAGACATCTGCCAGGCGGCGGCATGGTCTGTTCCACACACGTTTACACGCCATTACTGCCTGGAAAGGCAGCAAGCGGATGAGGTACAGATGGGAAGGGCAGTGCTGCGCCGTCTGTTTCAATGAGGTAAGCCAAATACGGTGAAGCTGTTGTCTCTTACCTTGCCTATTTTGTTCCTTGATCTTATTTATGTATTATGAATATGTTTATATCTGAAAATATGTTGCTGCTTACACATATATATATATATATATGTACACATATTGGACTGAGAGTGTTTCTTGTAAAAGTAAGTTACATTGCATTCTCACCCCCGTCTTTAATGATACTGCTATACAATCTATTCTAAGCATGTGAATCCATGAAAGATCCAATGCTGGAGAAGGGAGTAGTTTCTTACCTGTAACTCCATTTCTCCAGCGTTGGTATCTTTCATGGATTCACATGCGCCCTCCAGCCTCCCCGGATTGCAATGTGCAAGATATGTGCATAAGCAGCTTCCCCTTTTTTCTACTTTGGAGGGGCCGAAATCTGACGGGACCCGCGGGGGCGGGACCTTTTATACCGTTACGTCCAACGGGGCTTGCATGGACGGCCCCGGAGAGGACGTAGATGTGGATAGGACACACAAGTGTCGGAAGTTTTTCCTATAGAAAACGACTATATATGTGTACCGAGGGTTCCCAGTCTGACGACGGGGAATATTCTAAGCATGTGAATCCATGAAAGATACCAACGCTGGAGAAATGGAGTTACAGGTAAGAAACTACTCCCTTCCTTTTCACAACGTTTGTGTACATTAGCATCTTAATATCAAAAAGTGATTTAATAGCTTTTCAAGGAAGCATGAAAGAAATTGCGCTATTTTAAACTATTTTCGACATTTCCTTTGATCGAAGGTCAGCTCTGCCCCCTCTAAACTCCACCTCCTCAGACAACGCCCACCCACAAAACTCCACCCCCGGGCCTTGTGGGATCCCCCACCAGATTTTTCATTTCCACCACTGGGTGTACCGCGAAGCAGTGTTTCAATTTCCATAACATGGCGTCTTTGTGTGGTTTCTGTAGTGAAGATTCGAACTGAAGAATAAAATAAATAAATCTGTTGGTCAGGGTGCCACAAGTGGTATATCATATTTCGCAATAGGTGAAATTGACCTTACATAACACCCTTACCTCACATAAAAGGAATACTTCGAGTCTCAATCCCAATGATAATTATTTGTTATTTATACCGCACTTACGCCAAAGCGCTGTACATAGAAGATATTAACCTACATTGTCATCCCAGCCGAGGTTGGTGCTCATTAATCGACCTCGGAAGGATGAGCTGGCGGTGGCGGGATTTGACCCTGCGACCTGTAGATCATACATAGATCGCAGCAGTGAGCGCTCAACCCACTGAGCCATCTTACCTTTAATTCGTAAAGGCATATTTATTTTTAATTCTGCAAATACTACATAGATTTAACAAATAGAACTACAAAAGTGGCTCAAAATGAGTAATAAATTACTACACAGGTATCGAGTGCATGCGGTTTTAGCGAGTAAGGAGGGCATCCAATTGCTGAACAGGTTAAGGGCAAAAAATAAATAATTAAAGGGTCTCCAATGTGGTGCTCAGTACATGACTGTCTGAGAGGCAGCAGACCCTTCTCACGGGACAGCTGGGCTGGCTGAGTAAGTAGGAGGAGAGGAGAGTAGGAGGAGGACGACAGAAGGCAAGAGCACAGAGTCCTCTAGCAGAGCAGCTAGACAGTGTAGGGGAGAGGATGGTTAAAGCAGCTCGCGCCCCCACCCTCCGCCACCGACTTCTTATACAGCATAAAGTACTGGGTGCCACCATGATAAAACAGGCCCATCATCGTCCTCTGCAGGTCACACAATTCATAACGCATTAATTGCAGCAGAAGGTGCTGGTCCTCCTCTTCGCTGGCTGCAGGAGGTGCAGCAGAAGTCCCCATTGCCCTTCACGAAGTACCCACCAGCCGCAACCCATAGGACACCTGCTGTAGCTTTGTTACCACTGCAAATGCCCTGCTACTTTTTGCATATTTTGGCACAAGTTACACGCACCAGAAAATATGAGTCACTTGATACCACGATGCGCCACCGATCGCAACCTCGTCACCGTTATGCATCCAAAGGGCACCTGCTGTACTAGGACTCATTGCCAGCGCTGTGCTGCTTTTTACTTAATTGGTTCCAAGTATCAGTGTCACAGAAAAAAATGCTCTGATCACGTGTTAAGATGTGCCAGGACCACTTCACATTGATGTATGGGCGTCAGGCCACAGTATCTTTACTGCTGCAATAGTAAGTCTGCTTTCCAAGTGGCTAGTGGGCCAGTCTGGGAACTTTGTTCATCCTTGGCACACCAAGCCTCTGGAGACATAAGTGAGTCAGGGCTGGCGAGGGCTTAGCCTGGGCAGTCTTCACATATTGCCCTTGAGCCAGGGCTCTCCAAACTCACCTTCCTTACCAAATGTCTTTAAACATGTGAGTGGCAATAGTGCTCTCTGCCAGTGGATGACACCTTCATTAAGGAACAAGTTACTTACCTGTAACTGTTGTTCTCCAGCATAGGTCTGGCATGGATTCACATGCTCATGAATATTCCTCGTCGTCAGGCTGAGAATCCTCGGTAAAAGAAAAAATCAGTTTCAGTTTCGTTTCTGAACTGTCTTTCTCCTAATAACCAATCAATGGTCTCTGGGTCATACTGCCCCCAGCCAATGACTGCCCTCTACCTAAGCCCCTCCCCAGGCAGCCATCTTCAGATTTGGTAGCACGTAAAGTGGCAGTAGGACCAAGAGAAGAGCTGCATAGGGGTAGGCGGGAGGGTTCGCATGTGAATCCATGCCAGACCCATGCTGGAGAACAACAGTTACAGGTAAGTAACTTGTCCCTTTCTGCAGCATGGGGTATGGCATGGATTCACATGCTCATGAATACAAATGCATAGCAGAACACACATGCACAACCACGGGAGATGGCAAGGCTCAACATTAAGCATTTCAACAACGCAACATACTCAACATTAAGCATCTCTTACCTCCTCACCAGGCTCACCTTCAAGCAAACAGGTTGCGCAGCACTGCTTGGCCGACTCTGGACTCCTCCCTGGAATCCCGGTCGACGCAGTAGAATTTTGTAAAGGTGTGTGTCGACCTCCACGTAGCAGCCCTGCAGATGTCCAGCAGGGGCACACCAGACAGGGACAGTTGCAGCGATCCCTCTGGTCGAATGGGCTCTCAGAGAGCCAGGTAACGGTCAGTTTGCCAACCAGTGACAGTGCGTGATGCAGTCGGAGAGCCACCTGGAAATGGAGGTCTTGCAGAGGGCCTTCCCTTGGTTCAAAGGGCCAAAGTTCACAAACAGCTATGACTTCTTCTGAAAACCCTTTGTGCGGTCCACGTAGAACTTCAGCGCGTTAGCCACATCCAGCGAGTGCAAAATCCTCTCAGCCGGCGACGGAAAGAAAACAGGTAACACCAAGGGCTCGTTGAGATGGAAGTCCAACAGCACCTTGGGCATGAAGGACGGGTGCGTCCTCACCATGACCCTCGTTCAGTGGAAAGTCAAGTATGGAGGCTTACAGGAGAGGGCCTGGATCTCTCCCACTCGTCGTGCAGAGGTGAAGGCCACTGGGAACGCTGTCTTCCACGATAGGAATTTCAGAGGCGCCGAATGCAGAGGCTCGAACGGGGGACCCATGAGCCTAGTCAGCATCACATTGAGCTCCCACGCTGGGGCCGGAGCCTTGACCGGCGGGAACGAGCGGAAAAGTCCTTTCATTAACTCCTTAACCAGGCGATGCGACCACGGCGACGATCGCCCCAGAGTTCTGGTGTAGTGGGAGATAGCCGCCAGATGGATCTTGATAGAGGCGTGCGTCAGCCCCGCCTTGGCCAGCGACAGCAAGTATGGCAGCACTTGAGGGGCCGTAATCCGTAGAGGGTTTATCTTCTGTGTACGGCACCAGACGGTGAACCTCTTCCATTTATGTCCATAGCACTTAAGAGTCGAAGAAGCCCTGGCCTTGGCAAGCACCTCCTTGCAGTCCGCCGGAATCTCGTATCCTCCAAACTCTATTGCTACAGGAGCCAGGCCTGCAGGTTCAGTGACGACGGGTCGTGGTGCAGAATCTCGCCTCCTTCCCTGGCAAGAAGATCTGCGTCCGCCGGAAACTTGATTGGAGGGGACGCTGACATGTCCAGAAGGTTCGGGTACCATATCTGCCTCGGCCATGCCTGTGCGACAATATCATCCTGCACCGGGACCGTCTGAGTGGACTGATGAGTCGTAGGAGCAACGGCAATGGTGGGAACGCATAGAGAAACATGCCGTCCCAGGGGAATGAGAACGCATCCCTCATGCTCCCCGGCTGGGGAAACCTGCTGGCGAATCTCCGGCACTTGGTGTTAGTGACCGTCGCAAACAGATCGATCTGGGGATTGCCCCATCGTCGAAACAGTAGATCCACCTGATCCTGCCGAAGTTTCCACTCGTGGCAAGAGCACAGCTCCCTAGTGAGTCAGTAACAGTGTTCTTCACTCCTGCCAGATGAAAGGGTACCAGTAACATCATCTGGGCTACGGCCCAGTGCCAAAGGTCCTGCGCTTCCTTGGAGAGAGCTGGGGATCTAGTGCCCCCCTGCTTCCGAATGTAGAAGATTGTGGTGGTGTTGAAGGTGAAGACCCGCAGCACCTTGCCCTTGAGGGACGGAAGGAATGACTTGAGTGCCCAAAACACGGCTCGGAGTTCCAGAACGTTGATGTGCAACTCTCCTCTGGGAGCCACAGGCCTCTTTCGTGGAGATTTCCGGTATGTGCGCCCCATCCCTCCAGGGAGGCGTCCGTTGTCACTGTCTCCTGATGCACTGGGGGCTGGGGTTTGGAAATCCGTGCCCGCTGCGAGATGTGCGCGGACACCCCACCACCGAATCGCTCTACAGAATGTCTCGTTGAGGGCGATCTTATCCTCGAGGCTTCCCGCCGCTTGCATCCAACGGGCATCGAGGAACTCCTGCAGCAGCCACAGCCGAACGAGGTAGATGCATGATGACATCATGCCAAGCAGGGACTTGATGGACCTCACCCAGGCAACATTCATGGTCAACAGCCGTTGTACCTTGCCCAGGGTGGCCTTTATCCTGTCCTCCGGCGGCGAAGCTAGGTGCACCACCGTGTTGAGTCTGGCTCCCAGGAACGGAGCGTCCTGTGATGGCTACAAGCAGGATTTCGCATAGTTTATCTAGAACCCCAGTTCTGTGAGCAGGCGGACGGTCCTTGCTGTGTGTTCGACGGCGAGTTCCTTTGACTTCGCTCGGATGAGCCAATCGTTCAGATAGGGGTAGACGTGGATCCCCTGCAGGTGCAGCCGCGCTCCCACCGGTGACAGGCACTTGGTGAAGACCCTTGGGGTCGACTTCAAACCGAAGGGAAGGGCCTTGAATTGGTAGTGCCGCCCTTGGACCACGAAGCATAGAAACTTTCGATGCCCCTTGAGAATGGGGATGTGGAAATAGGCATCCTCTCCAAATCCAGCGACGACAGGAAGTCGCCCTCCTCCAGCTGTCCCAGCACGTGCTGAAGGGTGACCATCGAGAACTTCTGGGATTTTATGTATTTGTTGAGGCGGCGAAGATTTAGAATGGGCCGCGAACCACTGGTCTTCTTTCGGACGAGGAAGTACCACGATTATACTCTGGAGCCCCGGAGCCTCTTTGGGACGAGTTCTACTGTGCCCTTTTTTAGCATTGCTCGCACCTCCAGCAGCAGCTGTGGAATGTGGTTCTCCTTCCTGGCCACAGGTGGGAAACGGGGACACTTCCGTGGACCAGGACATCCAGCACCCAACGGTCGGTTGAGATGGACTTCCACGCACTGACGAAGTTCGCCAGCTGGCCTCCCACCGGGGTGCTTGGGTGGGGGACCCAACGTAATGGCCGGTTCAGTCCTGCTTCACTGAGGTCTTACCACCTTGGGCCCCTTGGTGACGACGACGATGTATGATTTACGCTTGACAGTATGAAGAAGAGCTGCCACTGAATCCTTTGGAGGCACCCTGTGACTTGCCTCCGGAAGACCGAAAGGACGGCCGTTGTTGATGGAGCGTGCCAAAGGCACGGGCCGTCTCGGTGTCTGCCTTGATGGCCTGCAGTGATTAGTCCACTGCCTTACCGAACAGGTTGGCTCCATCTAAGGGCATGTCCAGTACCTTCGCCTGTACGTCCTGACGGAAGTGGGTGGCCCTGTGCCAACCACGCCGGTGAAGATAACTCTGTTGCCTATCTGGCAAAAGCCAGTGTCAGCGATGTCCATGGCCAACGTGATGGTGTGGTCCGAAGCCACCTCGCCTTCTTGCAGGATTTCAAGGGCCTCCGCCCTCTTGTTGTCTGGGAAGAAGTCCAGCGGGCTGCGAGAGCATTGGCCGCCTTAATTGTCGTCGCCGCCGACGAGTTGACCCGGCGTCCAGCTTCTTCCCCTCGACGTCCGGCAGGGAAGTCGATGCCGTCACCCCTGCTGATTTCTTCTTGGCCGGCGCAGAGACCACTGTCATGGTCATGAAGTCAGGGGCACAGGCATGCACAGGTCGCATGCACAGGAGACCTGGGTGGACACTGTCCTGGCGCCTTTGGAACAAGGCTCATGAACAAAAGTAAACAAGATTATCCATTTAACACCAAAAATCTTTTATTTTGGACATAGCACTTCAAATGCATTAAACTTGAACATTCCATCCATTAAGCAGGATGCATTAACCTTGAACATTCCATCCATTAAGCATCCCCAAGTGTATTTGGGTGTGGCTGCTAATGGATTGTCTTCGCACGTGCTCTCTTTCTAGGAGTGGCAGGGTGTGGCTGGTAAACCGGCCCTTATGGGTGTGCCCACGATCTCAGCTGTATAAGCTGCCCTGATCCTCAAGACAGACGCTTTGCGTTATTCTGCACTTGCAAGCAGCGTAACGCTCACTGTCGCCTGAGGTCAGACTTACTTTTGAAGATCCTGCTTCCTGGACATCCTGCTTCCTGCCAGCATACTTACCAACTGGGGGAAGCTGTTCTTACCTGTACATCTCTTCGGCGAACCAAGTATTCATCTTTAGACTTTCCGGAATGCCTAGACTTTCCGGAATGCCTAAATCTTCATTTTGGCACCGCAGCACGACACGCTCCATCGTCGACAGCAGCGCCTGCAAGGAAAAAACAGAAGACAAGGTTAGACATCGAAAAAACAGTCAGTCTAAGGATGCGCTTCGCCATACTTCGAGCTTTCCTTAAACCATCATTTACCTGCTGTCAAACATTGCGGTAGAATCCATCTTCCATCTGGCTGCGTCTCGCGTCTCACAGCTGCATTGAGGCCGCATTTCCATCTAAGGGAAGAAAACAGAAGAGACATTATTGCGGCCATAAATAGGAGCAACATATAAAGACATTAAACAGAACGAACAGCATCACAAGAGCTCAAGAAAGACTTACCAATCATAAGGAGAAGCAAAGTTGCAGCTGGACTGGACTAATCCTTATCAGGGATCAGTGAAGGAACTAGATCCCATTCGACGAGCCCCTGCCAGAAGTAGCAGGACGGAGAGCTATTCTTCCATAAACTCACAGGAGCAGTATTACTACGTACCACCGCTCACAGCTTTTCTACTGAGGGAGAGGCCGGAAAGGGGAGATTCAAGTTCAGGGAGGGCTGCAACCATGCCCCAACACCTCCGCAGAGACCAGGTGAGCGTAACAACCACAGAGTCCGGGGACCACTACACTCTGAGGCACATAGGTGCAGAGTCTGGAACCCAGTACTTCTCGTACCGGTCTCTCTTCGCCGGGGCCGAGTATGGGTTCTTCAGGAGGGACAGCCCTTCGTCCCAGATGTCATCCAACAGCGGGACCGAGCGCACAGTCTTCCTCTTGGCTTCTCGTTGTTGATAAAGGAATCCCTCCTTCTGCTATTCGGAGCATAGCTGAAAAAGCTTTGAGGCCCTAGCGATCATGGCGTGAAAAGACAAATTTCGTCAGGAGGTGAAGCCCGGGGTGGAGACGACGGAGATCCGTACCGTTGTCGTCACCGTCTCCATTTCGTCCTTCAAAGGAGGTGAAAGATGGAAGGGTGGTGGTGGGTGGACTCGTCTCCGCGTGGATGGAGGGCTCCCTGACAGTCCAGGCGCCGCTGGATCGGCCACCGGAGGCAAAGGCATCATTGTCCTCATTTCCGAGCACAGGATGTGCAGGGCTAGTAAGTCCATTGGTGGTGGCACCGGTTGCAACGGGAGCGTCGGCAGCAGCGTGGTGTCCTCCGGTTCCTCGTCGACCTGCCGTTCTTTGTCGGCTCCCTCATCGCTCTCCACGTCCACCTCATCGGGGTCCTTCCCGTAGGCCCCGACCTCGAACCTTCGGTCAAGAACTGCCTTGAGGCATGAAAGCTCGTCCTCGGAGGAGATATCTGAGTCTGGTAGGAATATCATGCCCCTCCTTCTTCTCGGCCTGGGTCTTCACTGGGGTCCTATCGATGGGCAGGAAAGAAGATTCCCTCCGGGTGGGCAGGGAACCACTTGGCTTGTGGGCCGTCTCCACTGGGCCCACTTCTGCGGTTTTCGCCAGGGACGCTACCACTCCCTCAGTCGAAGCCTTAGCCTGGTGAATCTGGGCCTTCACGACCTTAGGCGCATCTGGGGCCTTCCCCATGGGAGGAGGGTCAATACCTCGCTCGCCCTTGGCTTTCTCCGTCGGAGCCAACCAGGCCTTCTCCAGAAGCTTACCCGGGTTGCCCGACTTCCTTTTTGTCGAGCAGGAGAGTTGGCTCATGGTTGACGGCGTCGGCGATGCTGCACCTGTCCTGGCAGCCGCGGAGCCCATACTAACGGCGCTCCCGGTGCTCGCGGACTCGCTGTGCTTTGCCTTATGTTGGGCCCCCGTCGCTGGAGCGCCCTTAAAGGTCTTAGAAGACCGCTACGATTTTCACTTAGGAGAAGCACGTTGCCGGGGCTCACCTTCCGCCGGGCTCTTAGTCACCAGCCAGTCAGCGAGTCGCTTGGGACGGTCCTTCATGGTACGGGAGGACATGTCCTTGCAGAATGCACAGGCCTCCTCCACGTGCGATTTGTCAGAGTGCAGGCAGTAGAGGCACCGGGAGTGCCCATCCTCCTCGAAGAAGTTCTGTAGTCCACAGAAGGCAGATCCTAAACAGAGACGTCAAGTCTCCTTTGTCTTCAGCCATGTCCACGAGGGGTAGGCCTCAAAGATCTTCTGGAATCCTCCAAGAAGTGAAATTCGATGAAAAATCGCCCTTTAGGGGCGTAGAGATTTCCGAAATGGGTCCCCGTTTATCGGAAGATGAATCGGTGGAGCTTGAGGCTCGATTTGACCGAAAAAATAAGAGTAAACGCAGTAAAAGCTCGAGAGCCAAGCGCAAGGACTCCCAACACTTGAACGTGCAGTAAAGATCTGAAGATGGCTGCCAGGGGAGGGGCTTAGGTAGAGGGCAGTCATTGGCTGGGGGCAGTATGACCCAGAGACCAGTGATTAGTTATTAGGAGAAAGACAGTTAAGAAACAAAACTGAAACAGATTTTTCTTTTACGGAGGATTCCCAGCCTGACGACAGGGAATATTCATGAGCATGTGAATCCATGCCAGACCCCATGCTGGAGAATGTTGAGAACCACATCATCAGTTGAAGTCATTTGAAATTAGGTACTTTTTAAATAAAATAGAGAAATATAAGAGAAGGCATTGTTTGATGTTTGCCGCACATTGTATTAAACTATCATCATTAGATTTTTTAATTAGTATAGTATTTGTATATATAAAAAATAGATTTCTTTCCGAACTGTGAGATCAGACAGTGTATTGACCCCTTGTGATTTAATGTCCTATTTCATATTTGAATATATTTATAATGGTCAAAATGTGTTACACACATTAACCATATTTAAATGCATCTTTTAAACCAGAATGTTTGGCCTTTCATTACACATATGTAAACTTGATTGGCTCTGTTAGATTACTCCTTTAATTTACGCAGGCCACTCCCCTTTTAAAGCTTTTAATAACTTCTTGGGATTGGAGACTGTGTGAGACCCTTTTTAGACCCTGCTACCAAATATTGCATCACTGGTATTAGCCCCTCGGAATTTCTTATCCCAATTAATACACTGTTGACCAAACACATTTCATGTTCGAGTCCATGATCTTCTTTCACGTATAACAAACGGTTTTGTGGGCAGTCCTCTGCGCTAGGCTGGCCGGCGATTAATATTTCATAGGTGGCTTCAATATCTCCTTCCTAAATCACTTGTGTGTTCATTCCAGACTATACGAGGGTTTCCATCTTTAGTTACTGTCATTTTCCACGGGTCTTTGAGTCCATATTTGAAAGTTTATTTGGATTTTTTCCCCCCTCAAGTTACACGTACAGAAAATGTTGCTTAGTCAAGTCTGGTAAAAGTAGTAACATTAGGCATTTGTACTCGTGCGCCAAAAGGTCCTACTCTGCATGCCAACATAAGCTGAACAAACTTCATATGTGGCGCAATGCTTCCACGCGGAGTGAAACTTCTTTGCAATTTAATGCAAACAAGACTTGTTTACCTCAAATGTGAAATCAAAGTCTTAAACACCTCTGTACTCACCAGCAAGGCGCGTGCCATCCAGATGTTACTCGACCTTCATAAAATCTCCACGAGTGGGCGAGATCTTAATATGCCACTTTTTAAAGATTCACAGGCTTTATTTAAATTTTGCCTCACTGAACGAGGTTCTAGGATCTGAAACAATGCTCGTTGAACTGGTAATTTACTGAAGCATGAATGCTAACATGTCCTGTCTTCTTAGGGAAATGCTCATCCAGTCCTGATTTTTTTTCATTGCATTCTGGAGCTTGTAGTCCTGAATTTTTTATCGGAATAGCAAAACTACAAGCCCCAGAATAAATGCAAAAAACAAGAGTAAGCATCTCCCAAATGACAGTAAACATTTCGGCCTGTATGCTTCTGTTAACAACTCCCCATTTTGGAGGCAGTCGGTAATACACCGTGGTAGCTCTATTGTGTCTCGCACTGTAAAAGGAATGCAGTTCTACACCATAAACATTGTTGTGATGGGCAATTTAGAGTACTTACATATTGTCTCCATTTTTTATAACAGATGAAGTCTAATTCGTGTGTGTTGCCTTTAGTGTAGGCATGTAAATGGGACCTGGGTGGCCCATCCAGGTAAGAGTGGTGGCAGAGGCAAGAGGTAATGGTCGCTACACCAGAACAGATGAGGCTGTACCATACAGGATGACTAGATTAGCCATATGAAGAAATGACTGGCACCAGATGCCACTTCTGAGCCAGTTCTTGCTGCCCTTAGCATAGAATGGGGCTGCAACTTACACAATGCGACTATACCAGGTATGCGCGCATTAACTGGCATTACACATAGGCTCCCTAGGGTATTTGAGGGATAGCAGCACTTGGCCATGCAAGGGAATAGCTTACATATAAAGACTATAATGAGTCCATCAATTACTGTTCTTAGCATGAATTAGCAGCACCCGAACATATGAGGATGTTACATATGATGCCTCCTATGTTTAGTATAGTCTTTAACTGATCAAGGCGGTTGCACTTGACATACGATGAAGAGCCTCTGATGAAAGCAACTAGACATGATATGATATGCTATATGGCATTTATAACACGCCTATACACAAGTGTTTCAAGGTGCGACAAGGAAAGGGAGGGGGAACAGAGGGGAGACAGAGACGACGATATTACTAGGCCAGGTGTCATTCAGATCTCGCAAGCGCATGGGTAGGGGTAGGGGGAGGGGAATGTGCAGTACATGGGAAAAAGAATAAAAAACAATACGTAAAAAACGGGCCGTTGAAGCAAGTGCAAGGATAAGTGCAGACATCAGGTGGTGGTGGGACGGTTAGGGATACAGAACACAGTCCCAAGTGCGGAGGTTGCCAGGAAGGCAGTGCAGGGGAGCGACTGGTGGGGGGAAGGGACCTGGGCCAGAGATCAGAGGGTGGCCAGGTAACCAGTGCAGAATCAGTTTCAGCCAGGAAGTCGGCAGGGGAGAGGAGAAGTAAAAGCAGAAGCAGAGAGAAAGGTTTTGAGGTGTTTCCGGAACCGGACATGGTTCTCCTCAAGTTTCAGGGAGGCTGTTCCAGAGGGAGGCCCCAGCCGAAGAAAGATCTACCACCAACTCGTTGCTTGGAGAAGCGACTGACCCTGAGGGAGTTGGAGACGGATGAGCGAAGAGCTCGAGAAGTGGGATATTTAGGAAGTGAGAGTTGAAGGGTTTGAGGCCCCGGGCCCTAGAAGGCCTTGTGGATCCACGCAGCCACTGGGAGCCAGTGCAGAGATTTCTGTTCCGGAGAGATACGATCCCTGGGCTTGAGGCCAAGGGCAAGTCTCGCAGTCCTGTTCTGGATGAGTTGCAGAGGGCAGAGAGTAGAAGCAGGCAGATTTAGAATGAGGCTGTTGCAATAGTCCAGCCCAGAGAGAACCAGAGCTCTGGAGACAGTGAGCTTCTGCAGGAAGGAGAGGAAAGGAAGAATACCTCAGAGGAGGTGCAGCCTATAGTGTGACTTCTTAGAGACGTCAGAGATGTGAGGAGAGAAGGAGAGCGTGGAGTCAAAGATGACCCTGAGGTTTTTAGCCTAACAGGTGGGAGTAGGAAGAGGGCCAAGAGAGGCTGGCAAGAGAGTGACAGGAAAGGGGGAGACATGTTGGGCTGTGCCAGACACATGGGACCCATTCCAGGTATGTGGAGCATGAACGGCATAGATTTAGTAATGGGTGTTCGAGACTACACTTGGTATATGATGGCATCACCGAGACATGTGAGGCCGTCCTGCATATAACAAATAACTGGCATGGTAGGCGCTCTAACTGGCATAAGGTGGTGGTTTATGATGCTGCACTTGGCATATGATGGGAGGATCTCAACATGTGAGATGAAAAGGGATGGGCAAATTTGCCCCCTCCTATGAGGTACATGACGCGGAAGAAGGCCAGGAGATACCGTGAACGCCCATACTATTTCAAACCAATTCTGAGTGCTCCAATGATCGATAAGTATGTTGAGAGGTAGCCAGTCAGCCAGCCCTACAGACCAGGTGTGGTACAGGTCTACCCCAGAGTGGATGAGGAGCCCCAGAATGTAACTAAAGAGACCTCAATTGACAGTATCGATTACGCAAAGAAGCCACATTACCGACGTCGTTCGAGACACCACCACGTAGGAGCGTTAGACATGAAGCACCCGTGCCATCCACACATCGGGACACAAACACACCCGAATACATGAAGAACCTATGCGTACAGTTCTATAAATAGAAGACAGATACACATACATACTGTCATTTAATTTATTATTTTGTCATTAGCTGAACGCAGAAACCAGAAACCGCAAGAAGCAAGAGATCCTGAGTAAAGCTTGCAAATGCTTACATGCAAATAACCTTATGGAACTACAGAAGCACCTATGGAACCTGACAGAGCCAAGTGTGACTAACATAAGGAGAATATATAATAGCATGGACACTGTAGGAATCACATAATGGTTTGGGAAAATTACAGGGGGCCACAAGCCCCTCAGCAAAGAGCTGAGCTAAGTTGAAATCAGGCTGGACAAGAGCAAACGTATGAGAAAGGACCCGCTGCCAAGGCCACCAGATATGAGTGACATTCCATTCCCTGAACGGCAGTAACACCAGCTACAATAAATGCGAATAAGGTCATAATTCAGAGCTGCAGAGCTCCAAATCATAGTCTCCGAACACGTGACCTGGCCGACTCAGACAATGGACAGAAACCAGCGCTGGGAAAGGGAGCTGATCCCACGCCGCCAGACAGAAGCTTGCAACAAAGATATTACAATGTGAGACAAGTGTTGCACAAGATGAACAAGCACTCATAGTCTAATGTGGTGCACACAAGTTACAATACAAACACAGACGTTCTTATTACCTTGAGAAGGTACACCAAGAGCTGAGAATCTTTGTGGATCACAGTACTGGGGAGGTCAGCTCTACCCAATCACAGTTCAGGCTCCAGGGATGGGTAACAATGGGCAAGAAAAATGGTAAGACCCTCACACTGCAACATTGTTCGAGATAGCAAGTTGGGGATGGACCAGGCCAGCCACCTGACATGCGAGAGCCAGTAGAATCACTCATAGTTAATGATATAGGTTATTAGGCTCATGACGACCAATCCAGTATTGCAGTAGGTTTTCTGGACAAGGGCCCAGGTTGTGAAGTCACTTGGATGTAATTTTAGGACAAAACTGACCTGCGAGCCAGGAGACGTTGAGTGTTCTTGGATTTCTTCTTTCCTTGTACTGAACCCTGTTGGTATTGCTGTAATAAACCGCAGTTTCAATTTGCTGTCTGACTGGGTCTACGTTCCTTTTGGGGGAAGGTGTTGGGCCTTCCGATAGTTCACGAAGTTAGTAGCCAGAGGATGGTTGGCTGCGCCAGCCGGCACCAAATCGAATCCTTCGCCGCCGAACCTGAAAGGCTGCGTGACGCTCACATATTTTGAGAGAGACGGGAAAACGCGTGCCCATTTAAAGGTCGTCAGGAGCCCCTTGGAAATCATCCTGCCCAAGATCAGCAAGTTTTCCAAGCCGACCAGGACGTAAGTATTGATCCAGCACGACAGCAACTCTGGGTGTGAGGGAGGGTATTGAGTATTGTGGAGTATTGGTGACGTATTGTTTAGTAGTGTCATAGTATTGTTAGTGTTGCTGTAGGGAGCAGGGACAGGAGCGGAGGTAGAAGTTCCTTTTATATGTTATGGGCACATTCGGTCGTCGAGGTAAGAGGTTCTGGCGAATAACCAGACTATTGACTTAAAGGCTTGGATGACAAAAGTTATTTAAGTAAGGTGTTCCTGTGAGTTGGGCGTTTTAGCTCGGGTCATAGATGATGGTATTCCCGTGAGGGTTAGCAAGGGAGCTAGCCTAGATTGCGGCAGGTGAGTCGGCTGTTTAAGTCTCCTGGAGAGAGGCATTTCACATGTTAGGCAACGCAACAGGTGCAGTTTGATCCTTAACGTCTACTTATACTGATGTCTATATACTTATCTTACTGCTTGCTCCACTTACATCACCTGTTGCCTACTTATCCTGTAAATCTTGTAATTGTAAATATCTTTAACACTGTACCCTGCAAACATTTTGACTGTTAACGTCTCACCTGCAAAATCTGCAATTTTATATATCTTCACATATTGTGACTGTTAACTTCTGTAACCTAAGCCTAAAGCCTACATGTACTGCTTGCGCCCAATTATCTTCGGGTTTGGCACGCCATACAAAAAAATAAAACAAGAGAATAGTGGTATACTCTGCCTGGAGAGCAGGAAGACAGCTGTGGGGTTTTGTGTGGGTTTGGGAGTAACAGGCTATTACTGTGTGTGCGCGATATTTGATTTATCTATATTGTTTTGATAGCTTGGTGACGTCTCCCATAGGTTTGCATATAGGACACAGAAAATTTGTGACGGTGAGGGGCTGGTATTGAGTACTTGGGATTGGCAGATGAGGTGAACCAGTGGCGAGGAGGGGAAGGTGCATGCACAGGATTGTGGTTGTGTGCCTGAGGAGACAGCGATTATGAAGGAGGGGCGGTGCACGGAGCACGTCTGATAAGTTGTAGAGCGAGAGAGGCTCATAGAAACTGGAAAGTATTATCATTGCATTGTGACTTATTCCTGAACAGCGGATTATCAAAACCCTCAACCTGAGGTTGGGTAAAAGGTTTTGAAATGTATCCAGGTAAGTGGGGGACTACTCCCCTTCAGCATTTGTGTAAGACACAAGCGCCTTATAAGGTAAAAATATGCAAATGTAGCATAGAATGGTCCAAAAGTACAGAAGGTAAATTAATAAAACCATGGCCACCTTGTGGGAGTTTCTCCAAAGACGTGCAGCAATCGCTATTGACACACATACAGGGTGCCTACAAGGGGAAGAAACTGACCAAACACATGGCTATATTTGAATTGTGGCGCATGTTTCAGGAGGGCGATGCCGCAAGGTGTCAGTGGATGCTAAGCCAAAAGGAGGAAAAGGACCAAGGGACTCATCCCTCCACACCTCTCCCTGCCCCTCCAAGTGTAGTATCTTATGACACAGACGATGAATAGGGAATGTATCCAATGAGGGAACTAAAGGCAGCAGAGGGTTCTTCAAATCTGACGTACAAGCCATCACCATACACTAAAGAGGATAAGCATAAAGGCGCAGGACAGCCAGCTAGTGATGCAGGGGTGAGCAGTAAGGTGCAGCAGCGCGCGTTGGAGGAGTTCGAGGGCATAAGCAGGATGGATAGCAGCACAAGTACTTTTAAAGCTCAAAGGGAAGTCAAATGAAAAGGCAGAAGCGGCGACCAAGGCTGAAAGCCTGAAGAGGGAGAGCGAAACGACAGATTGGGCAGAGCTGATGGAAGAGGAGGATAGAAGGGAGAAGGACAGGTAAGTGAGGTTAGAGCGCGAGGACAGAGAGAAGGAGGGAGGAGGAACTGGAGCTGGAAGACTTGGAGCAAAGAAGGGAAGAAGAGAAAGCATTTGGAAAGAGCAGGAGGAAAAAATAGAGAGGGATCTCAAGGAGAGGAAGAAAGCGGAAAGGCAGATGAGCGAGAAAAGGGAGAGAGGACTAGAGAAGGCAGAGATACAGAGATAGCAGTGCAAGAAAACTCAAGTTAGCAGAGAAGGAGCAGAGAAAGTTGCAGTTGGCAAGATTGGCGAGAGAATGAACGTGCAGGAGGAGGACGAGCGAGCAATAAGGGCAGTGAAGAAGACACAGGCAGCAACGTATAGGGACAAGAACAAACGAGAGGAGGACAGGCGAACAGAACCAGATGCACAAACTCACGAGGCAGGAGCGAGTCAGAGGGGGGGTGGAGCAGGCCTAAGGTCCTGGGCAGGAGGCAGCAAATATGACTTACTAGACATTGATCTTAGCATGAAACCTAATGCAGACTTATCAAGGAGACTAATTTCTGCTGATGATTTTTGTAGCAACATGGACACAAGATCCGACAATGACAAGCACAGTGGTGACAAGAGGGGGGAGCAGCACCGGTCACAGTCCATGGGGACATACAAGTGGGCCTCATGGGAATATAGGACCCACACACAAGGAGAAGGAGGGGCCGATTCAGAAGAAAAAGGCACATCAAATGGACAACCTTCGCACTGCAAATAGACATAGAGATTTCCCAGGACGAAGGAAGGGGTTGACAGCCAAAGCTTGCTCAAGAGGACGATTGTCCAGAGCTTATGACGATAACAGGAGAGTACCCACATTGCAACTAGTAGATGTATGCACAGAGATTGAGGACGAGAGAGGACGTCAACAAATCAGACTGTACCGAAGAATACCCAAGGAGGTGAAGGCATATGGAAGCACACAGACAAAAAGAATGTGAAGTGTTGGTTACCATCATTGAGCATAGTGCATCATTGTAGATTATCGCAGGAGAAAGTTAAGCAGAAGGCGGAAGATAGGAAGGCAGATTTCCAAACTCATGCTGTGGAAACTATCGAAGTATTTGATGGAAGGGGTGGTTATAACCAGCCCCCTGCACAAGCACAGCAGTAGTATCAGCAACCACAACAGTTTGCACCACCCATGGGAGGAGGGTACATGGGGTGGGGAAGCCCACAGCAGGGATTTCGAGGAAGGGGAGGATTCCAAAGGGGGCGTGGCTTCGGGCCACAAACGCATCACAACCAAGGGGGATTTTCCGGAGGATTTTGGGGATATGGACAACAGGTGCAGCAGAATCCCAGGGGACTTTTCAGGGTTTTTCTGAGACAAGGGAGAGAGCCACAACAGTGCTGGACTTGCGTCCAGCTTGGACACATTTCACGGGTTTGCCGATTTAGAGGGACACAATAGAATTGGGGAGAGCAGAGCCAGCAGCAATATCAAGGAGACCAAGAAGATAATTATGTACAGGATCAACAGCCACAAGGGCAGTTGCAAGGTACCTATTGAAGAGCAAGTGTCGATTATCACCCCCGCTCCAGTTGCGCCCCTCCCATTACCTTTTGAGTTCACACCAAAGTATGTGACGTATGAAGAACAGTTAAATCAGCAAAGACCAGCACATGGGCTCTGCCCAGTACCCATCAGTGTAACAACACCTATTAATATAACACCAAAGAAAACCTGGACAGTATGGTATCCATTAAAAAAGCCATACCTACATTCTAAACAATATGACAGTTGTATGAATAAAAAACCTGAAGAAGCAAAGATGATTATGAAGGAAGAGGAATGGTGATGTCATAAGAAATCGGACTGATGCACTGTTACGCTCTCCTGGTATCAACGGAGACGCCACCCAGCCCTGGCCGGATGATTTGCACTCTTGAACCCACTCCCGGTCCCTTGGTATTGCCTCTGGTTAAAGATGGGTCTGCAATATAGGAGAGCTGGATTCAATACCAGATTGTCTTTATGTTTTCCCACCTCCTTTGGTCTCAACTCCTTCCTCCCCCTTGGGCCTTCTCCTCACCTTAATATTGTAAAAGGTGGATTCTCCGTCCTGCTCCTAGTGGCAGGGGCGCGTAGATGTGGGGGCGAGCAGCGACCAAGTTACTTCACTGGTGCAAGCCCCCCTGTGGGAATCCAGGCCTGCTGCGACTCCGTAGGTTTGCTGCTTTACAGTCTTCATATGCAGTTCTTATGTTCCGTTTAATTCGAATAATAATGCTTTGCTTCTCTCCTTTTAGGTATGGAAAGGTATTTTGGTGTTGTCATGCAGTTTGAAGATGAGCATGGGCCGGTAGGCGAAAGCGCGGTGCGCGCGATGCTGTCCGGTGAGTAATGCGCGATGTGCTGCGCTGTTTCGCCTTTTATATTACTAACCTGTGACTTTTCTCTCCTTGCAGGTTGCGATGTTCCTCGCCGAGCGCCGTAATGTTCCCGCAATGATACTGACCAGGAGATGACTACCAAGGTAAGAATTGTGTGGCTTTCTTCATTCGGGAGGAAACGCGAGTAAACGCTTACTAATGCTGTCTTTCTTTCTCCTCTTTCCATGTTATGGTATTCCAGGATGCATGCAGTGCCGGATGATGGAGTTCGTACCTTCATGTGAGTGGAACTGAAGTCAGCGATGGATTGAAGACCAGATACTGTTCCAGGTAAGTTTCGTAGTGTTCTTTCTCTCTCTGCAGGTGCTTGGTTTCAGGTAAGCTGGCATCAAAGAACTTGACACGGTGAGCGTTACGCTGCCCACAGCAGAATAAAGCAAAGCATGTTCTGCTGTTTGGGTGTGGTTTAAATTGTCTCAGGTAAAGTAGTCCAGGTAAAATAGTCCCAGGCCTGCCACACCCAAAGTAGTCCAGGTAAAGTAGTCCCAGGCCTGCCACACCCTAAAGACTAGACCGCATAGCTCAGTTCCTTGTAACTGAGCTATGTGTGTGCCTCCATGTTTGCTGAAATCCCTCTCGCCCCCAAGTTAAATAGTCCCAAGTAAATAGTCCCATTCTAATTTTGGTCTTCATGATGGTTATGAGCCTGGTGCCAAAGGCGCCAGGACTTACTCCAAGAGAGTCTTGGATGAGGTCTTAAGGCCTTTGACCTGGCCCTAACACGAAGGCTGACTTGCCAGTGAGGGCCAGGGGCAAGGGTCATGACACAAACATATAGAAGATATAATGACCAGAGAATACTGACAAGAGACGAAATACCAAGGAGATACCATGGATAAGTGACATCTTGAGCCCAAGGTGAAGAAGTTGATGTCAAGATGAAGAAACTTATGCCATACACATGATGAAGATATTTAGATAGTTTAAACGTGTACAGATGCAAGTAACATTGTGAAGTTTGCTTATGCTTAATAGTCGATAGATTGCGGCAAGCACCAACGTTTAAAAGTATATACCTCAAGAAGCACTTTATGTATGAATGCAAATCCACTATGCATCTGAGCAGAATTGAACGAAGGTTACAAAAGGCCTCAAATGGAGTGTGTCGCAGCAAGAAAATCGAGAATGAAGACAGAGCAAAACTCAGATAAGGATGGCCATGCCAAGAAGCCAAGGTCTTATCTGGCTGGAATGAGCCAACATTTGATACAATTAAGGAGAGAAGAGAACAGAGGATCCTGTTCAAATCAAATATACGAAAAGACACGAAGAAAAGCCGATTTCACGGTGTCCAGTCACGTGACAAAGGCAGACTGGAAGAGTGAAACTTTCAAACCTACGCATGGATCCCTGCCATGCCCATACTCCTTAAAAGTTCTCAGAGCACAAGGCCAAACTACAATGAAGTAATTGACACATGACTACTGAGGGGATGATTGATTGTAGCATAATTGGTGGGAAGCTGGGTTGCAGATAAGCTTCTCTGCACCTGGATGTTCTTTCTGCGTGCTGCTAGACGTAGATGGAAAAGTATGAGTAGGGTTGATGCCAAACCAATCGTAGTGGACCATGTAATCTAGGGTCCTATAGTGAGTAGAGCCAATGGGACGTCGTATTTCTAGTGACATTCATAGTGGCAATTTTGAAGGGAGGGCTTAGTTGCCCCACCTGACATTGATTATCCAGTTACCTTCCTATAACCAGTCACGTTGCATGTTAGGTTTCTAAGATTGCCACACAGAATGACGTTAGTACGTGCGCAGGTTGTACGTCAGCAATGACGAGTTTTTGCTTTAAATGTTGTGTTTTTTTCTAAAAAAGTAAAGAGTGAGAAGATCGAGCGATTGCTGATGTTCGTTGTACTCCCCGTTTTCTGAACTTGTAATTAAACAGACTCACTTTGACAAACTATTGAGTTGTCTTAATTATTTGATGCATGAGTATGAATCTGCATCCCCATCTATCTTGAGGGTACTGCTACTCATCTTAAAGGGCTGTTTGGAGATCATCCAGTTCACTTGGTAGCAGAGGATGATTAGATTAGAAAAAGATATCCATCGACAGTCGACATAAGTAACTTCGGGTCCTCTGCAATATCGCACGTCCTTTGCCATCCGGCTGATAGAACGAGAAGCTCCCCGTAGATAGTGGATAGATTAATTGAAAAACCCTGCAGATTAGGTGTGACAAGTCCCTTGCTTTCTCCCAAAATCCCATCCCATGTCTACGAGTAGCAGATCAGACGAGCAGCACGGAGAAGCGGTAACGAAGGCAGTGATCCCGAGCGTCCGTAGATGAGACATGTGAACGGTGAGTAAAATAGACTGAATTTTTTGGCAAAGCATGCATGCTTAAACACAAGTAAGGGAAGGTAACGGAGGGAGGCGGGATAAAATATTACGTTAGAATAAGAGTGTAATGTATATATAAGGGGAAAGATATTGACTCGAGTGTGGCCGAGCAATATAAAGAGTTATCGTGAGTGTGGCCACGATAAGTCTATACGCCCAGTTCCTAGATTTTAAAGAATGCTAGCAGAAGCCCTTTTCTAAAGTCCTGTCAATAGGATGATGTAGGAGAACGGATTGATTAAAGGCAATCCGAAAGAGATGGGCTTAAATTCCATGTCGGAATAAACATAGGGGTAAGATGCGTTTGAGAGAGCAGACGGCATAGGATTTATGTGGCCGGCCAGAGTGGGTCTATTTGTTTAATGTGTTTGAATAAAATTGTGACGCCATAGTTGAAAACAGTTTTTATGTGCAAAAAGGTATGAAAATTGCGTGTTTATAGAAGGATATTATTGCAGGACACTGATTGATGGTTGTTTTTTTAGCAAGATTAAAGTAAAAAAATATAGTTGAAAAAACAGGATTGGAGCTTGCGACGATTGGTGCTCGCTCATTGTTGATTTTTGAGATGCAATTTTAATAAAGCGTGAAGTGAATAAATAAGCAAGTGTTATATGAATAAGGGATAAACAAGTCAAGCATGGATGACATTACTCCGTTAATACGCATGTGCAAACAGTTGCCAAAACACGCACCTGTGCTTAAACAGTACAGTGCGGAATGGGTTAAAGGAACCGCAGACAAAATGTTTATGCCGTGGCCCCAAGGCGGATCGCTATCTAAAACGGTCCTGCAGCACATGGCGACATATTTACATGCCAGGTACCCTGGCAAAAAGTTAGACAAGCGCCTGGCTAGTTTAGAATTTTGGAAGATATACCAGGAAGAAAGGGAGGAGGAGCCGCCGTTAGATTAGATACTGAATATATGCAAAAAGGGGGCTGAAGAGCCTTCTGTGCCACCCGCCCTGTCTGAAATAAAAAACAAAGCTAGTAAAGACGAAGGATTGTACCCACTGAGGGAACTCAAAGCAGCAATGGGATATAGCAACCCGTCATATGAGTCGCCTACGCAAAGTAGTGACGAAAGCTCAGAGAAGGACAGGGAAAGCAATATTACCTCCAAAGTCCTGAGGGACAAGGAGAGACGCGAAAAGGAAAAAGGTGATCAAGGGCAAGCAAGTACATCTCTAGCTACAGGAAGAGGGAAAAGAGATGGAAAGGAGAGGACGATAGAACTGATGAGATGGCACTCACACAGAACGAATGGATGGGAGGTCAGATTTTATTGAAACTCGATAGTAAAGGCATTGAGGATATAGGACAAAGGGGAGAACAAGACGAACAAGAGAGAAAGGATAAGGAGAAAGGTCGATTGAGAGATGAAGGGGCAAGAAAAAAGGATAGGCAGAAACGAGCAGTTATATCATGATGAACAGGTCAGAAAACAAGAAAAGGTGGAAGAACAAAGAAAACGTGATAATAAGCAGAGAACAGCTGATGATCAGGAAAGAATAGTACAAAGGAGAATAGAAGAAGAGCAAATGCTACGAGAGAAGAGAATACAAAGACTGAAAGATGAGGAAATATGAAGGGTAAATTAACTAAGAGATACTAAGAAAAAGGAGGAAGACAGGGTTAGAGAGGAAGCGAGGAAGCGTAGAGAATTTGATGACGTAGAACACAAGCGAAGACAGACAACGCGTGATCTTGAGTATCTGGAAAGGGAGGTTAGAAAACCCGTTCCAGTGGTAGAATGGGAAGATATAGAAGAATTATTTCCTCGAGTACGATTCACTACCAAGCACGTCTAGAGTAAATCTAGAAGATGACTTTGACACCAGAAGTATCGGAGAGACAATCGATAGAATATATGATGAGATGGGACTAGAAAAGGTACCTCGAGGAAAGGTAAAGGATGAGCGCCTTGAAAGCACTCAGTTGTACGATACTGAGGACACTTCACGCTGCAGCAGACAGGGAGCTGTCTTTAGATAGGCGGACTCTAAATAGAAATGAGGAAGATGAGAGAAGCTGCACGAGTTGGGCACAGGCAATATCAGACGAAGAAAGGGAAGCCTGTGAAAGAGAATAAATAGAGACACAGAGCGAGGTCATGAGAGACGTCTCTCTAGAGGTAAGGTCAGATCGGCTGGAAGGACTGCCACACAGACAGAGTGGGGTGTCTTCCCCCACCAAATGTAAGCAGGTTAAGGAGATTGCCAGGCAGATGGCGATGTGGGAATATTACCCTGCGGTAGACAGACAAATGATGAGAAGAAAAGGAGTTTAGTGTCTCATAGTTTCCCTTATTAGAGAAGGGAGGGACAAGGCCACAGTATATACCATGGCCACAAATGGATAGAGAGAATCTAAAAAGCAAGCTCCCAATGTTGACATCTGGAGCTGGGAAATGGATGCACGAGTTAGAAAAAATGACGGGAGGTAATACTTTGGCTATAGAGGATATCAAGGGTCTTTTGATCGCCATACTTGGTGTTAGAGCTGACGATGTTTGGACATGTGCAGGTTACCCTGGCGTGACCACAGTCAATACTGCGCATGACGGAGTGTTGTTTAACAATTGCAGAACCACGGTATGGAAAGCGCTTCAAGTGCTATACCTGGACACTTCTGACATGGGAGCTATAATGGCGCGCAAGATGAAAGAGGGAGATCTGTTGCTTTACATTCAGACATTTCAAGACGCATGGGTACTGCAAACTCTTGAATCTGGGGGGAAATCTATACCTGTGTTTTACCATATACTATGTCAAGGGCTGCCAGAACAGGTGCAGCAGCAGCTCAAGAAGTTTGTAGGAATCGAAGCTAAGCCATGGTCAGAAATACAACTGACCATTACACATTATTGCAGGCTGCTGCAAGGAAGAAAAAAAAGAATAATAATAATTTGCAAGAAGAATGATGCAAGGAAAGGCGAAGAGGCCGAATTAATGCAGAACAAATTGTCTAAATATGCCATTGAAGGGGCAATGTTAACTAGCACAGAGGGATCCAATGCGCAGCAGGTCAATAATCAAAGGTAATTCAATCAAAGCAATAATGGTTTGAGCCCAAGAGGAAGAGGCTTCTGAGGAAGGGGATGGCCCAATAATCTGGGAGGCTTTAAGAATATGCAATGCGGAAATCAAAATATGCAAAATTGGCAAATGATCAGACCACCACCAATGTGTTGGACGCGTGGGATGACAGGGCATCTAGCGCATATGTGCAGGAATCAAGGGCTGGTGCAAAATGATCAATTTACAAGAGGGGGGATGATGAATAAAACTGTACAGCAGCAAGTGCCGAGAGTGCAGCAAACCTTACAGCCACAGCAGGTTATGACCAATTTCCTGCAAGGGCATTCTCAACAGTCCCCTATGCAACTTCTACAGACTACAGGCGCAGGACAGGTACTGAACTCTAGAGCGGGAAATCCATTCACAAACTGTGGGACAAGATTATATTTGGACTAGGACAGCTCACTGGGAGACCTGATGTGTTCCATCCTATCAGTTGGTGTACAAGCCCCTGGTATACTACAGTGGGATTTTAGACCCAGTGATGAGAGGTCCTTTCTTGTGTGAACAAAGTTTGGCTGCCGCCGCATTCGCCATAGAGAAAGCTACAACCATTGTAATGGGGTGCCCAATGAAGTTATTCGTTGAGCACGCATTATTTGCCATTTTAAAGAAACCCAAAGGTACATTGAAATCACAAAGAGCTTCTGCTTATGAAGTGGTCATATCAAATCCAGCAATTAAAATAGTTTGATGCAGAATAGTGAACCCAGCTATGTTTATAGCAGAGCCAGTTACTGAAGGAGAGCCAATACATGATTGCGCGAACAATGAAGAATTACATGATGAAATCCCCAGAGTAAAAGAAAATGCAGTGGCAGAAGGAGAAATCGTCTTCATTGACGGTTCTTCTAGGATCGATCAAAATGATGGGACAAAGATATACAGGTGCTGCTGTGGTGAAGCACACGGCAAATGGGGAATTTCGAGTATTTATTAGTGCACGGATACCCTCTCATTCAGCACAGGCTGCAGAATTATTGGCGTTGATACTCGCTCTCGAGAATCACGCATACCAGGAAGTAACGGTGTACAGTGACTCGGCCTATGTGACGTCGACAGTGCACGCAGGCTTATAGCGCTGGACAAGGAGGGGCTACCTCTGAGCGGACAGCATGCCAGTGCAACATCCCATCTTATTAGACAGGCTCATTAAGGCACTACAACTCCCAGTGGGCATAGCAGTCATGAAATGTGCAGCCCTCACGAAAGAGACAGATTTTCATCTCATGCAGAAATCAAGCAGCAGACACTGAAGCCAAGCGTGTGGCAACTGAAGATTAAATAATGATGGATTTGGGAATGCCTGATGTGCATGAGAAAAATATTGTAGTAAGGAGTGAGCCGGAAGGCTACAGTAATATGTCAAATACTCAGTTAATGGAGCTCCAAGGGGAGGCACCGCAGGAAGAAAAGAACCTTTGGAAGAAAAGAGGGTTTCTTTAAACCCCTCTGGGGCTCTGTGGTGACAAGACAGCACTGGTAAACCAGTAATGCCTATAGCCCTACTGAAAATAGCACTGGAACAGTTACACTAGCCAGCGCATATAACAAGAGAGAATCTAGCAGAAACCATTGCTGAAGACTGGTTTGTAACAAACCTAGCAGAGCAAGTTGCATTTTTTATGATAAATTACATAGTCTGTCAGAAATGTATAGCTGGGCATACACTACATGTGATCAGAGGAGTCATCCAAAGGCCTTATGGTCCTTTTCAGCACTTGCACATCGACTATGTCGATATGATTCAAGTATGTAACGGGTACAGGTATCTAATTGTTGTGGTGTGTCCATTCTCTAGATGGATAGAGGCAGGTCCATGTACACACCCAGATTCTACCTGTGCGGCCAAATTCTTGGTGAGGGAAGTGTTTCCCAGATGGGGAATTTGTGAAGTGACAAGGTCAGATAACAGTCCTCATTTTCTTAACGCCGTATTTGAACAGATCAGGTTGTTGCTTGGTATAAAGCACAAGTTTGTCGGTGTATCATCCGCAAGTGAATAGAATATGCGAGAAGCTCAATGGCTTGTTAAAGGAAAGGATAGCCAAGTTGAAGCTTACTTTGAAGAAAGGATGGTTGTACTGCCTTCCACTGGCATTGTATTCACTCAGAAACCAGCCTGGTTCTGACCACCATCTTACGCCACATGAAATTGTGACGGGCAGAAGAATGTGGACGCCTTTAATGACTCGAACTAGAGATAGATGTGATGCTGAGCCAACAGGAGAAGTGCTAGGATTGGAAATGCAAAACTACTTGAACTGCATGACTTCCCGTTTTTCTGTAATTTCAGGACAGCTGCAGCGACGAGGAGGATTTAGGGCAGTACATAATACAGAAGGAGATACTACAACAGACAAGGTTCCGGAGTTAGGTGTACCTCAACTTTACCCTGGGGATACAGTCCTAGTTCGAAATCACACAAGGAAAAGGTGGGACAAGCCAAGGTTCCACAGCCCTTTTATTGTGGAGCACATAACGCCATCTGCAGTTAAGTTACAAGGAAGAAGAGCTTGGATCTTCCTTGGTCACATAGAGCCATACATCGTAGAGACTCCTCTGCCCGCACCCCAACCCAGAGAGATTACAGACAACGGGTTTCAGAAAAACAGTTGTTTGGGGCAAGAAACAGCGCGTTACAGCCAGAAAATAGGCTGTTCTGGGATTCAACTACGTTTCCCAGTATGTCTAGGGAATTCAGTAGTCTGGGGTTTTCGCGCGATGCAGCAGCTAGCAATTAGGAAGGAATAAATCTCCAACCGCCGTTGCCTCGGTGCAGATAATTAATGATTATGTGCACGGGCGGCAGTGTGGAGAGTTTGTGAACCAGGTTATTTTCTCAGACGCCGGAGGACTGTTGGGCGTCAGCACGGATTCCAGGATCAAGATAAGCATGCATCCCGGGCCGCGGTGGTGATTTACAAGCGGCTTGGACGTGCTTTGGAAGCAACAGTCTTCAGGGCTCGGGTGTCCTCGTGAGGCGCCCGGGCCATCAGCTAAGTGCATTTTCCATGGTGTTCTATTTTATGGCTACGAAACTTTTGAAGTCATTAGTTATGTGTGCGTGTGAGGAAACTCAGGAACACTTTGATACAAAGCAGGCTGAATTACTTTGTTCAGGAAGATCAAGTGTTTCACTAAAAACCAGGAATTAATGTCTCAGCATATGAAAATAAGGACACTGTGTTTTGTTTGTTGCATGTATTTCCTGTGCAGCATTTGTTCGTTGCTTCGGGGTGATAAAGGGGCCATGAGTCCAATGTGCTTCATCCCAGTGTGTGCTACCATGCTTTATGTGCTAAAGTCTGTTTGGAGCATAAGTGTTCCTAAATGTTGTGTTCATTACGTTTGAGTTTATAACACCATTTACGTTGTGTTTAAAGTCAGGTTATGTCTTCTTGCTTATGAAAAGATACTATGAATATGCATAACCAGTTTGAAGGACAGGTCAGGTGCAGGGTTTATTATATAGCTTTCAACGTACTTATTTAGAGCTATTGTTATAAGTTGTATGTTGTGTTTCCCCCTCCTTTCCTTTGTCATTCCACCCCCTTTCCCTAACTCCTTCTTCCCCCCCATTGGCTGCCACTTGGCTCCTTGTGTTACTAGTTCAAGCGCCCGTGCTAACCAAGGTGGGAGGGTCGAATCTATTCGGCTTCTGTGGTTCGGGAGAGAAGGTCGAGACCCTTATCCCTTTGCTTGCATTGACAACGGGGAAGAACCACAGCATGTGCAGTCGAGATCTATGACGAGGAAGAAGGACGCATGGCCAATCAAGTGAAAAAGCAAGGAACCTTTGTGATAAGGTTGTAGCCCAGTTACAAGACATTTTCCTTTGAGCAAAATAAGGGGAAAAGGACACTAATACGAACACTCTGTGCATCCTAGTTGCAGGGTAAAAGAAGAAAATTGCATTTCATTGGGCCACAAGTAGCTTGTTGACTTTGGAGGCACACTGAAGCCTTTATAAGAAAAGCTATGCCAAATTTTGATCGAGGATATATAAAATGGAAGAGAATACAGTATCCAGAGTCATTCAATACAGAGTCATTCAATACAGAGTCTTCGTTTGGACTTACTTATGATATCAAACAATAGTGACCTCACCAGGAACATATTGACCTATTTCAAATTGGTGTTGAGGTCCACCCGTCGGTGGAGAGACTTGCAAGCATAATAGTATTTCTCTAAGAGCATGATAACGAAAAGATAATATCAAACTTGCTCACAGTGATCACAGAACAATTTCTTTTACTTCCAGAATACAGCAAGGACAAGACAAATGTCCCTATCACCAGAAAATCATGGACTGGCCCAATGCAGTGTTCTTTCGATTAATTGAAGAATTTCCTGATCTTGTTGGGAGACACACTGATACTGACGTGCTCACATTCATCCGTGATCCAGCTAACACTGCAAACTTAAGTATGCTTCTAAATTGGATCATAATCCAAGTCGCAATCTATTTTGAGCCAAATCACAGAAGAGTGTAGAGACTTTCATTCGAGGGACAGATGTGGAAAGTGTTGACAAGAAATACACTTTTTGCTGACAGGGAAGAAATATGTCATCTGGAGTAAAGCAGATTCGAGGTATGGACTGGGAATTAGTCTATATGGAACACGTATTATAGACTTGCCGAGGTCATTGTTCAGTGTTGGAACATAACATTGCAAAACAGAACCGTTTCCAGAGACAAGAGACAGTCCATTATCCAGATTCAGAGGACAAGTGGTCCAGAACTATTGATCCGTGAAGCAGAGACAGCAGAACCCAGAAGGAAGTGATAGTAATGAAAATGTATTAAAGAACCAGTTTTTGCTTCCTCAGATGATCGAGATGGGCAGCAGTCAAAGCAGTAGCATTGTTCTCCTTCAGGAGGAGAGACATCCATATTGCCCAAGAAACAAATGCTGTAAAATGACAGATGCATTATATTCATAATCATATTTCTGTCTTTGATGAGTGGAACCGCATTTTTTATAGTTGCACAAAGAGTTGTTCCCATGTACCCACTGGAGGATGTACGCACGATACCTACAAGAGTGCCCAGACCTTATATAGTGAGAGACTGAGAGACTGACACACACACACACACACACACACACACACACACACACACACGCACACGCACACGCACACGCACACGCACACACACACACACGCACACGCACACACACACACACGAGTTGAAATGCCAGAGACAGGGTCGGCAATGTAAACCAGATAAGGGATTGATGAAAGTTACACTTGCACAGATAAGGAGTACAAACATATCTGGTCTAGTATCAATAATTTTAGAATCACATACCAGAGAATGGGGGGAGTTTGGACAAATAACGATGAGAAGTTTTACACCAAGAGAAGTTGAGAGACAAATGGAGAAAGCTGAACATTTAAAGATACAAAAGGCTTTCAGAGAATAAGCAAATAGAGAGCACACCTGATCCTGCGAGACATGATATCAGGGCAGTGCCTGGAAGGAAGACACGGACAGAAATTTTTAGAGACATTTTCATGTCTAGTTGGTATATTGAAAGGATGAAGCGTATTGCACTTTCTCCTACTCGAACAGTACAAATGGAAACGCCAGGATCTTTGATGGAGATGCCTGAGAATCCTCCAGCAAGAAGGAGCTATACAGAAGTACTGCGTGACATGCTTGTGGAAGCTCATATCAAAAGAGTAAGAGCCAGAAGAAGCACAGAAGAAGACTATAACGAATTGAATGATTACCTGGATAGCACAGCACATTTTGGAAAAAACACATGGTACCAACACATGAAGGAAGTTGAAAGACTAACTTCGGATGAGGAATGCTTTGTATGTGCACTTCTGCCTTACAGCATGGGAAAGTCAAAAATCTTTGTAGCTATCGAGATAGATGCTCAGACAGCACACTGTCTATCACATATAGCAATGTCCAAGAGCAGAGGTCAGTTCATGGGAAGTGATGCTTCTCTCAAATGGGCAACTGAAAAAACAGATCCAAATGAAGATGACTATGTTCAAGACAAAGACAAGAAACAATGCCAAAACGAAGAATATTGTCATCAGATAAAGAGAAACCTTGAGTAAAAGGAGCATAGATCAGAAGAGAAGTGAACAAGAAATTGGAGACTACAGGAAAGACTTCAGAAGAAGCTCGCAGATGGAAGAACAGAGGTCAAATGCAAATCTGGGGAGCAGTGCCTTCACCAGACGAATGGGAGCAAGGAGTAGTGATATGCAGAGCATGGGTATTCATCGGTTGTTACCAGTCTACCATTGACATAGTGCAGAATGGATGCAAGCCATTAAGGTCAAAGCTTGCTAAACTACTGACATGGGTCGAGGACAGAGGAGTACCCTTGCAGATAATACCATTGGAGAGCCCTAAATTCTGTTTCAGAAATAATGGCACAAGAAAAATGGGAGAGAATCACAATTGTGGTCGAGTCTTTGATGTTCCAGGAATGGTGCATGGTACTGCAAAGATCATGGATCACTATTGGGTGTGTGGATCCAAGGCATACACGAGATTGCCGAAAAATTGGGGAGGTATATGTACATTGGTGAATGCCATGTTCCAGCTTTGGTAATTCCAAAAAGTGATGTGAACATTGACAGTTTCCTAAAAGCAGATGCTCACCCGAAGAAGAAATCGGTGGAGCTTATGAAGAGAAAGAAGAGGGAAAGTTATTTCTATGCAAAATCCACAGAAGCTTTCAATGCTATCCCATATGAACACAGACTGTTCAGTCAGACTTCTTCAGTATTCACCTTGATACCAAGAATTCAGGTTGGAGCAAATACTAAGTGGTTGTAGATAACCAGATGGGAGTTACTGCAGACCATTAACACGACCATACAAGGTTTCAATGCAATCGGAGAAGAATTGCGAGCAATCAGACTGATGACACTCCAGAACAGATATGTCTTCGACATGATCGCAGCTATGGATGGGGGTGTTTGTGCAAAAATTGGAGAATCATGTTGAACATTTATACCTTCACACAATGACGAGAATGTAACCTTAACAGAGGCCATAGATATGCTGAAAAAACGACAGAATCAGATGATTGATGAAATTGATGAAGTTGATGACAGTTGGTTTGGAGCACTATTTTCATGGGTTCCGCAATGGATGGCAGATGCATTCAAGTTCCTAGGAGCCTGTTGGTGATATTACTTGAATTCTGTGTGACCAAATCAATAATATCCTAATGCCAGAAGTCAGCAAAGAAAGCCATAGGGATGAGATCATGATTGCTATCGAGTCAGGATGGTAGCCCAGAGACCTGACTGATGAAGAAATAAGAGACTTTGTGAAAGCCAGCATTTATGCACCAGAAGGAACCAACTTCCTGTATCCAAGGGATCACAGAAAATATGTGGGAAGATGGATCTATTGCATTCCAAGTGGAGAATGCCAACTGATGAACACGTGAGAACAGCAGGATGCTTGAAAGGAGTCAAAGATATGGACCCGAAGGAAGCCTCTCTTTAGACCAAAATGTCTGGATCCAGAGGATGAAATAAAAATGAAAGATGAAGAAAAAGTGGATGCAAAGAAAGAAGTCAGAGTGGTCGATGAATCGCCCAGAGGGGGGCGTGCAGAGGAAGTGTCGAGTATCGCCCCCACTCCAGTTGCCCCCCTCCCATTACCAACTGAGTTCACACCAAAGTATGTGACGTATGAAGAACAGTTAAATCAGCAAAGAGCAGCACATGGGTTCTGCCCAGTATTCATCAGTGTAACACCACCTATTAATATAATGACACCTAAGAAAACCTGGACAGTAAGGTATCCATTAAAAAAGCCATACCTACATTCTAAACAATATGACAGTTGTATGAATAAAATACCTTAAGAAGCAAAGAAGATTATGAAGGAAGATGAATGGTGACGTCATAAGAAATCGGACTGACACACATATAGAAGATATAATGACCGGAGAATACTGAGAAGAGACGAAATACCAAGCAGATACCATGGATAACTGACATCTTGAGCCCAAGGTGAAGAAGTTGATGTCAAGATGAAGAAACTTATGCCACACACATGATGAAGATATTTAGATAGTTTAAACGTGTACAGATGCAAGTAACTGCAAGAGGCAAAGAAATTGTTAAGCATGCTTAATAGTCGATAGATTGCGGCAAGCACCAATGTTTACAAGTATATACCTCAAGAAGCACTTTATGTATGAATGCAAATCCACTATGCATATGAGCAGAATTGAACAAAGGCTACAAAAGGCCTCAAATGGAGTGTGTCGCAGCAAGAAAATCTAGAATCAAGAGAGCAAAATTCAGCTAAGGATGACCATGCCAAGAAGCCAAGGTCCTATCTGGCTGGAATAAGCCAACATTGGATACAATTAAGGAGAGAAGAGAATAGAGAATCCTGCTCAGAAAGGTCAAGATAAGCCACAGACGTCAGAGAACTGGTAGAATTAAATCAAATATACGAAAAGACACAGACAAGCTGATTTCACGGTGTCCAGTCACGTGACAAAGGCAGGCTGGAAGAGTGAAACTACCTACACATGGATCCCTGCCATTCCTATAATCCTTAAATGTTCTCAGAGCACAGAGCAGACTCAAGGTCAAACTACAAAGAAGTAATTGACACACGACTACTGAGTAGTGATGATTGATTGTAGCATAATTGGTAGGAAGCTGGGGTGCAGACGAGCTTCTCTGCAGCTGGATGTTCTTTCTGCGTGCTGCTAGACGTAGATGGAAAAGTATGAGTGGGGTTGATGCCAACCCAATCATAGGGGACCATGTAATCGAGGGTCCTATAGTGAGTAGAGCCAATGGGATGTCGTACTTTTAGTGACATTCATAGTGGCCATTTTGAAGGGAGGGTTTAGTTGCCCCGCATGACATTGATTATCCAATCCCCTCTCCCAGTTACCATATACAGATATAGTACCTATATTAAGTTACTTTCCTATAACCAATCACGTTGCATGTTAGGGTTCTAAGATTGCCACGCAGAATGACGTTAGTACGTGCGCAGGTTGTACATCAGCAATGACAAGTTTTTGCTGTAAATGTTGTGTTTTTTTTAAAGTAAAGAGCAAGAAGATCGAGCGATTGCTGATGTTTGTTGTACTCCCCGTTTTATGAACTTGTCATTAAACGGACTCATTTTGCCAAACTATTGAGTGGTCTTAATTATTTGATGCATGAGCATGAATCGGCATCCCCATCTATCTCGAGGGTACTGCTACTCATCTTAAAGGGCTGTTTGGAGATCATCGAGTTCACTATCAACAGATGCCACAACTACAGCCACCGGCTCCAGCACAACCACAGATACAGGTACCACAGATGGCAGCCCTGCTACCAAAGTATTTACAAGCACCACAGATTAGGGGGGAGTACCCAACAATTATCCCAGATACAGGATGACAGTGCACTGGTGCAGGTGGACACAGTAGCAACAGAACCCGTTTGATGACTGGGAGTAGTTACAATGGTCTGGAACAACCCCTTTACAGGGAATGGATTATCCATGTAACTCCAATAGGACAACCCACAGATGAACTTGATGTGCCCCATCCTGTCGATCACACCCAACCCTGCGGAGGAACCTCGCATAGGGGTGGCAATAGGTGACATTTTTTCCTTTCTTGTTGACACTGGGGTGACTAGGTCATGTATTGGGGAAGAACCATTTAGGTTGTCAGGCGATACCATGAACACTCAAGGATTCTCTGGAGCTTGAGAAGCGGTTCATTTTACTGATAATATCTCACTATCTATAGGAGATCACAGCTTATCACTACCTTTACTTTACTCTCGACAGACACCTGTAAACATACTGGGACGAGACATGAGCAGACTAAACATGATTTTTTCATTAACAGACAAGGGCATAGTGTACTCAACACCTGGCTTACACATGTGTTAAATGTAAAGCAGATCATCCAGGTATATTGTCGATGCACGGTGCAGAGAGGGGTGCAAATGGACCCAGAGAGGTTTCAATATGTGACTGACATTGCATGGATGCCAGGCATTGCAGGGAAGGTGTAGCGAATACCTGTTCAGGCCAGAGACACTGTTGAACGAGCCAGAAGGAACGATAGTGTCCATAGAGATGGAGGCGCTTTTGGCAAGGGAGGATTGGATTGCAGTGCATGGAGTAACTGACACCGTGAGGGCATGGAGAGCAATAAGCGCAGTTGCAGAGGGGTGCAGGTTGACCACACAGTGATAGATGAAGAGCTATTTGGAGAAGAGACAGAAATTGAAGATGATGTTCGAAATGAGTGTAACCTGCTGGTTACAGAGATACATTACAGAGAATCCCGGCGTGGAGACAAGGGTGACGTGATTTACTGTTTGGAGACTGTTAGGAGCTGGGAGGAGCGTAAAGGAATCCACGCACCTGAAGGTTACGAGTTCCAAGGCAGAAGAAATCACTCGCCGCCGCTGCAACGGCTGATCCCAGCTAAACGCTCGCCTCGCCTGCTGGAAACCGGTGCTGAAGTCGGACACGTCCTCTTGTAGGGCACACAACAAAACATGAAGCCCGCGTCAGTAAAGGGCGCGTGTTAAAGACTGTGGCCTGTGGCTGTGTGCTGTGAGCCGGGCGGAGTCATGCGCAGAGTCAGTCTGCATCAGTCCGTGACTGGTTGCCACCTGCCCACAATGACTGCACAAACAGAAAATGGGGCTGCATACACGTAGGAAAACCATCCAACAATGTCAGATGCAAAACCCCTGGACTGCCTTAAAAGCCGACTCACTTCCTGAAACTGTAAAGGTAAGTGCTGCTAAACGTGTTCGACATCCTTTCGAACTAGCTTTACCTACTGACTCTTCATCTGATCTATCATCAGTTTCTGCACTACCGCCCATTCAACCATTGAAAACGTGTGCTGTCAATTTGCCCCCCATAACATCACCATTGTGCACCACAACATCTATGCTTGCAACCTCCAATCTAATAGATGATAGGGGTGAGATGAACAATGCTCCCCTACCTGGTAGCAGTGACATCGCTCCTGATCAGGCCCTATCACCTCCAGAAATAATCATTTGTCAGCTCGCGAGAGCCGGTGGGCTGAATACACCTGCTCGTGCAGAGGCTAATTATCGCGCCTGCTAACGATTCGATGTATTTCAAAACCCTACACCCATGTCACTTACTAACGTTGACTGATTTACCTCGTGTACCTGCAAGCCCATCAGGTTTTTCTCTATCAGCCAACTGTAAACGAACTGATCTTAACTTGCCGATTTCGGCAACAGCAGATGAATTTTTCTCTCCCTTTGACTGCACCGACGCAGAGTTAATGGAAGCCTCTCAAGATGACGACGAACACACGAGTACCAACAAGAGTGTGTACACCCTCTGATCAAAACAAACGTGAAACCTATTGCCCAAATAATAAAGTTGTAACTGGCTGCGACACTGAAACTGACACTGTGAATTCTCATGATGTCAGCCGTAGTGGGCATGAAATAATAATTCTCGATCCCTGGAAGGTGAGGCAATTGAAAAGCCACCAAAGAAACATTGAAATGTCACCACTTTACCCCAGTCCCCCTACACAGAGTCTCAAGATCGGCAGTGCACGTCAAAGCTTCCTCAGTTATGTCTTCTGACTCACTCTGTTCTGTTATGAATACTCAAAATATTTTTCAACATGATGCTGGTTTGGACAACCTGCCTTTCTTCGCAAGTGACAATCTACGTAATTTACAAAATTCAAAACTGACCCTTCTTTGCCCTAGTGCGAATTCAGTTGATGGTGAAAATCCAGGAGGTCTGGCAGGTCTTAGCGTGAAAGAAACTCCACCGAAATCACGCGTGCATACAATCCACAAAGACATTCTCAGCACACCTAGGAGTGCGAGTTCACGCACCAACGTTGCACAGCCACTGCGTGACAGTCTAGTCTTGCCAGCTGTCAACACCTTTGGTCTCAGCGATGTTCACTCTGATTCTGTGAACAACTCGCAGTGAAGCACTGCCGGAAAATCCGGTGCTAAATCTAAACCAAGTCTCTCGTCCGCTGCAGCGATGCAGATTTACAATAACGTCTTGGCTGCCTCTTCCACTGCATTGTTACCTTTTCTAAAAATGCATGAATCCCTTCATGAAGCCTTCAAAGACCAGACCTCTGCAATTATTACCCTGAAAGAAAAGATGGACAAATTTGAAGCCGTGACCAATTCTCGGGAGGCTGAGCAGACTCTGCGATGGCAAGAGCGGATAAGTGATCTTGCCGCACGGCTTCATTGTCAAAACGATATCGTAAAGTGGATGCGCCATTCAACACTAATGATGAATTCAAATTTGGCGCCAGTCAAGGATCCCCCCCAAGGCCAGCCGTCGATGCCAACATAATGCCTCCATTAAAACCACCAGTCCATGTCCTTGACTCTATGTCCTCTCTTGATTGCGTAAACAATCCACACTTACCTGATATTTCTCCTGAGAGCGAGCATACCGAAAAAGGCACTGGTGGTCCAATCGACAAAGTCGGAATAATTAATTTCTACACAGAACCTCAAGATGTTATTCCAAACACCACATCAAAGGAACAATTAAAATGCCCACCTTCACTTGCCATTCCATTGAATCCAATGGGTTCCTTTGGCATCTTTGGTGGTCCTGCCAAATCAATAGTGGTCACCTCTAAGCCGGTTCAAACATTTCCGGCAAAAAAAGTTCTCAACGACGGCACCCCGACAGGCACGAAAGAACCAAAAAATCGTCAACAGAAAACGAAGCAATGAAAATATATCAGAAATGTTATACCTCCAACTAAACCAGGTTTAATCTCTCGGTCTGAATTGCCATCCTCTCCCTCCCAAAATGTTATTTCGTTGGAAAAATCCTCGGTGCCCAAACACTCAAATTCTGTGGCGCCTGCAAAAAAAAAGACAACGTTTGGAATCAGACCATGAAGGTCTTGTGAGCAACCCATCAGGATCTGAGATCAACCTTTGTGATCTCTCAACATATTCAGATGGTTCTCTTACCGACCAGCAAACTGGTCAATTCCGCACAATCCCTAAAGTTGCTGGTGCGGCACCCTTGTCTAGCTCTAAACCAGAACCCTGGCGGAATAAGAACTTGGACCACAGAACAAAAGTTCCTGAACGAGGACAGCAAACATCTGGGTTCTTGAACCCCAAGCAACCGAGACTCCAGTCACAAAAACAACCTCGGTTTATTTCACGAGTCAATGCTGCTGCGAAATCTGGACCTGGAAACCTGAATTGCAAACTCCGTTTACTAAATGTTCACCACGAAGATTGCAAACTTAATTTGAATCGCCATAACGTGATGAAACTTTTTACCTGTATTCCATCACTCCGCACCATTCGATCCGAAGACATTCGAATCGTGGAGTATGCTACGGAGAAATGCTTTGGCCAAGTTCTTTTACACATAACCTCAGCTTCAGTCAGAAACACACTTCTGAACGCCGCTGAAGACCTGCTCGTCTTTGGGTTCGATATTTCAATTGAACCTTTATGCCTCAGGCCTAACCCGCCACCATCAAGCCCTAGAAGTAGTCTCCAAGGAAGCAACGAACAACGACGTGCTGATATTCGTCAAGAATTGTCAATTCCAAACAACTTATGGCCTCTTTCCACCGAGGCGCAAAAAAGTGTCAATCGACACGCTGCTGCATTTCAGCGTTAGCCATCAATTTTCCCTGCTGAATGCAAACGGGAATTCTCATCATGGAATACCCGTGGATTCACCCATCTATTCAACTCTTGTGATTTTGAACTGGACAAAGTATTCGTTATCTGTCTCCAAGAGACATGGCTAACCAATCCACCAATTAGAGCTGGCTTTGTCTCCTTATTAAATCCTGCTATTAAAAGCCTGATGGGGCGTCCATCGTCCGGGCTCCTGATGCTGATTAAAATCAATCCTTGGTGGAGTCTTGTGGATTCATTCAACCCGAATCCATTTGTACAAGGAGCCTTACTAAAAACTGCCGAAACAAGAACCTCTGTGAGAAAACATGTGTTAGTCTTGAATGGATACTGGAATCCAAGCAAAATAAGCACAAAGACCTTCATAGACACGGTCACAACAATTATCGACAAGACACTTGATTCACAGAAACCTGACAATAATATGTGCCGGTGATTTGAATTGTTCCTGGTTCACCTACGATTCCAGCGCCGGAAATTACAAACAATTGCCAGTTGACGATCTATCTACAAGGAGCCATCATTGGAGTCTCTCTCTTGAAAATCGCAATTGCATGATGGCAAATGGAAATGTCCCAGGAGATCAACCGCCGCGACCAACCTGGTCAAATCAAAAGGCACATTCAATAATTGACTATTTCTGGGTCTCATGTAATTTACTAGAGGAGGAGACAACTTTGGCAGTAATTGAGATACCATCCAGCGATCATAATCTTCTGCGTCTATCTTGTATCGTGGAATGGCAAACAGATTGTAACCAAATGAAACCCTCAATCTCTGTCAACGCGGGAGGAAACCGCCTGCGGATTGACGGTCCAAAGATCGAGAAAATAGGCCAAAAATTCCTCCACGACATAGAGTTGTCCGTGAACTACGCTCCTTTTATTATATGACTTTGTCACTCCTAAATCCCATCTTTCAAAACTGTGTATTAAGTACAAACACATATCCTCTGTGACACTGTCACAAGAAAAAAAGGCCATGAGATGTGATATTCGCGTGATAAAAAAATCTAGTTCCGCGACCAGCAATAATACCTCGATTCAAACAAAAATTCACCAGAGACATCGAACATATCCTAATTGGTTCAAATCTCAAAAAATAATCATCGAACAAGAACAAGCTGAGGTACTAATGAAGGAATTGATTACAAAGAATTCCTGTGAAATCTGGGTAATCCTGAAAACAGGTAATGTCCGGCATTCTTCCATGATGTCAAACGTAATTGATGCCGGAAAATTGGAACAACATTTCTCAAATATCTTCAGTGATCTATCCCTGAAAACATCAACAGTCTCTGACCCTGGTCTGACTTCATGGGATCTAAGCATTAACAAAGAGGACATTGAGTAAGCAATGCGAGCCTTAAAAAGATCACATGCTGCAGGCCCGGATCTAATTTCTAACATGATGCTTAGGGAAAATGTCAAACAGTGGGCAACGTTCATTAAAATGCTGTTCCTGCGATTGGCTGCATCGACGTCGATCCCAGATTCGTGGCGTGAAGCGATTATTGTGCCAATATATGAAAAGGGCAATCGGGCTGATCCAGCCAACTATCGCCCGATTGCCCTGTTGGACACAATAGGAAAAATCTTCGCCTCATTTCTGTGTCAAAAAATAGCAACATGGTCTGTGTCTAACCACATCTTTGACATCAGACAAACTGGCTTCACCAAAGGTGTGGGCGTGGAAGTAAATCTCCTATTATTAAACATACTAAAGCTGGAAACTCTCAAGTCCAAGACCCATCTCTACTTGGCCTTCATCTACCTGAAGGGCGCCTTCGACAGCATTAATCGAGACAAATTGTGGCAAAAAATTGAAAACTGGAGATGTCCCCACAATTTAATCAACCCTATAAAAGCTCTTCATTCTCAAACCACCATCCGTATCAGGTTGAACGATCATGGCGCTTTATCAAACCAAATACCCACCACCAAAGGAGTAAAACAAGGGTGTCCGTTGGCAGCTGACCTGTTTAAAATGTTCATGTGTGATCTACTAGATTTCAGAAAAAATGTAAGATGCTTTCCTCCCAAAGTAAAGCAGAATGAAATCAGTTGTATAATCTATGCCGATGACCTGGTGCTCCTGGACCGTACCCAAATTGGTCTCCAGCAGCAGTTAGCGAACTTACAAGAATATTTAAGCATCAACGACCTGACATTGAACATCGACAAGACAAAGGTTGTCATAATTGGCGAACAGGAGTCCAAAAAACGGAAAGCTTTCTCATGGAGAGTCGATGGGAAAGTTCTCAGGATCGTCAACTCTATTTGCTACCTGGGAATCACCTTTAACAAGTCCCTACATGAACACCACTGGAAACTCGACATAGAAAACAGAATGACAATTTACCATCCAAGAGAGACTGCTGAACAGAAATTACAGCTAATTCACCCTTACTCCAGTTCTAACCTTCTACGCCTTAAAGGTTGTTCCAGCTATCAACTTCGGATCAGAAGCCGCATGGAATATTGACATCTTATTTTGGCAGAAGATGGAAACTGTCCTTGAACTCGCTCCATACTCTGCGGAAATCACTAATGGCTTTGCGCAAGATGTGTCTGACTCCAGTGACACCAGCTTTTCAAATCTTTTGCACACAACCGGGCCAGAGTTCATTGAAGTTACTAGAAGAGTGGAAGGAGATGATCTCAACTCCAACTGCTGCCGATCTAAATCTGAATGACTTGATCATGCGCCCCCAAGTAACAAAAAAGAAGTTCGAACTCTGGTGCTGGACTCAGAACACCGACCTTCGTCACCAAATGCCGACTACTCTAGACTCCGGACCTGGCACCCATAAATTAAATGTGCCAAGCACGTATTTGACAAACTGCCCCTCTCGTCATCACAGGCCCCAATTTTTAGGACTCTGCTTAAACGCACTCAAAACAAAAGAGATGCTGTGGCGACGACACATTAATGAAGGAAATGATATGTGTCGATTTTGTAACAGTGATACAGAAACAATCGAACATCTGCTAACAAAGTGTGAGCGGCTCGTAACACAACGGACACAGCATCTAAGTGAATTAATGCCTGCAACAGAAGGAAATCAAGATTGGTGGACTTACGCCAGTGCCGGTCACGGCATAAAATTGAGTTGTGCTGTAGTTGACTTTTTAGATTCACTATGGCTTGACAAACTGATTGTCTACCGATATATATAACTACTTTTCTATGAATATGGATTTTGGTGAATATTGATGAACAACACCTTATAACAAAAGCATGAGGTCTCAATGTTTACATTGAGTCTATCAGGCTGAAGTTTCAAATAAAAAAAAAATAAAAGAAATTATAGATAAGTGCCACAAACAATAGCAATGACGCCGGAGGCGCTGCCCTCATTTTGGGAGGACGACACTGCTAAGGTACCCAGCAGCTTATGGAGCACAAGCCCTTATGACGTGGGCTGCATAAAGAGCATGGGGGAGTGAAGATTGAACTGAAGCCAGGAGCAATTTTGCCAAGCATAAAACAATACCCCTTAACAAAGAAAGCATATGAAGGCATTTATGAAACAGTTCCAGCTTTGATTGACAGAGGAATTCTGGTACTGTCAGAATCTCCATGCAACACAGCAGTGTACCCCTTGTGCAAAGCCAACGTGGGGGGGAGGGGTTTGGGTCATGGTGTTTTATTCAGAATTTAAGACCTCTTAACCATATTGTAGAAGCAGAGTATCCAGTAGCAGCAAATCCAGCGACAATTTTGTGCGGCATTCCAGTGGAAGCCACCTGTTTCACAGTCATTGATTTAAAGAATGTATTATTTTCAGTACCACTATACCCAGACTCACAAGACTTGACCAGCTTTATTTACCGAAATCAGAAGTGGAAACACACTTGTTTACCACAAGGCTACTGCGAGCCACCATCGTCAACAGAGTGATGCAGATGGATCTAAGCAACAGAGACAGAAAGTAGTATTGCAGTATGTAGACATTTTTATTTGCAGTGAGACAGAAGATCAGTGCAGAAGGAACTCAGTGCACGTGCTGACAGTGTTAGCTGACAAAGGGTACAAGGTGGACAAGGCCAAACTACAGTACTGTAAAAAGGAAGTACTGGAAGACAGATGATATCCAAGGACGGCCGACACATTGCCCCAAAGAAAGCAGAGGCAATACAGCGCAAAACACCCCACCCCACGACAGTAAGGGAAATGCAGCAGTTTTTGGGGTTATGTAATTATTGCAGAGCATGGGTCTTTGACTACAGCACATACACCAGTCCACTACTAGGCACTCTGAAAGAGGCACAAAGGGGAACAAAGAAACGGACATGGACCACAGAAATGACGGAGGCTTTTGAAGAACTGAAGTAAGAAATAAGTACGGCTCCAGTGTTAGGGACCACCGACTAGAAGGAGCTTTTCCTGTTTTTACACACTGACGGTGTAGTGATGCAGGTGGTACTGACACAGAAGACAAGCATGAGACAAAAGCCAATTGCTTTCTACAGTGGACAACTTGACTCAGTGATGAGAGGAAGTTATCCGTGCAAACAACAATTGGCATCAGCAGTGACAATGGGGTGCATCACCACATTGTATGTGGAGCACGCCCTCTGAGCAATACTGCATAAGCCAAAGAGCACACTGACCATGCAGAGAGCATCAGTATATGAGGTGATACTATCGAATGTAGGATTGTAGATAATAAGGTGCAAGATTGTAAATCCAGCAATATTTCTGGCAGATGTCTTCAAGGCAGGAGACTATGTACATGATTGCACAAAGAACAGGGATGTTCAATGAGACTGGCTAGGGGGAGGAGGATGTACTTGAATGGGGAGACGTACTGTACATTGACGGTTCGTTGACAATTGTTCAAACTGATGGGATCAGATGTACTGGACTACAGTAGTAAGACTAAAGGAGGACCGGACAAGCAAGGTGGTTGTGAGTGCACGACTACCATCTCAGTATTCAGCACAGGCAGCAGAATTAGTGGCTCTTGTATTAGCATTAGAAAACAGTGTAGAGAAGGATGAGACCATTTATGCTGACTCCGACTATGTGCCGGCAACAGTACACTCAGGAATGGCGCAATGGCTCAGGAGAGCAGATAGCCAAAACAGGTAGCCCTAGTGAAGTTCCAGGCCCACACAAAAGGGGAAGACCCTATCTCAAGAGGAAATGAAGCCGCAGATTAGGAGGCAACATGCACAGAGTATTTTGAGCAATTGTGGGAACTAAAAGGAGAGACCAAAGAATAACACAGGGAAAGTGGTCATGCCACCAGCATTACTGAAGACAGCATTAGCACAATTACAACACACACAGGGAAGGTGGTCATTGCTACACTAATTGGACAAACGTGGTTTTGCCCTAATATTAATGAACATGTAGCTGATTTCATAAGCAATTACTTGACCTGCCAAACGTTTACAGCAGGACATACTTTGACAGTTGAAATGAGCCATACCAAGCCCCATAGGCCCATTTCTGCATCTCCACGTGGACTACGTGGACATAGTTCAAGTTTGCCAAGGTTACCGCTACATGATAGTGGTTGTCTGCCCATTCTCTAGGTGGATAGAGGCTGGGCCTCTGTTCCCAGGCCGATGCCCTTAGTGCGGCCAAGTTCCTGGTTAAGGACGTTTTTCAGAGATGGGGCATGTGTGAGGTCCTGCGATCTGACAACGGCCCTCACTTCGCCAATGAACTGTTTCAGCACATCACAACCCTGCTAGGCATCAAGCACAAATGTGTCTGTGCATACAACCCGCAAGCAAATGAGATGTGTGAGCGCTTGAATGGACTACTATGGTGCATAACCAAGACACAGCAGAGTACCAAGAAAAACTGGCTTCATTGTTTACCTTTGGCCTTAGTTGAATTGCACAATAAGCCAGGGACCGACCACAATTTAATGCCCCACGAGGTGGTGACAGGATGGCGCATGCATCTTCCCCTAGCTCCTCCCACGAGGGCATTGTAAATTGGTGAGAATAATGAAGATGTGTTAAGACAGGAGATGTATGAACAAATCACTTCTCTGGTTTCTAGTGCTTATTTTGTGTGAAGGTGGGAGTCCTTGTTCTACAAAAGTTTGTGTGGCGCTGAAATGTGCCAAGATTTACCGGCCCTCACGTGGTTTAGGCTGTAGCAGACAGAGCTGTTAAAATAGTAGGGAAGTCCGTCTGGAATCATCTTCAAGACATCACGCCCTACAAAGCAGTGGCATCACCTGGCAACAGATTAGCAGTGACCGACAGGGCCAGCGTTCAGGACCTCGATGAGCTACAAGTGCATGCGGACCTCACCGAGTTAGCGGGACAAGGCCTCCCCATGGTTAGACAATCCCAAGCAGCAGAAGTAGCCACTGGAACACTTGTGCAGATTGATGAATGAAACACTGTCCGTTATCTTTCCTTTCCGGACACGCAGGTTGAAGCAAATGTTGTGGGGATTGTATAGGTTGTTGTCCTGATTCTACCTCCCATCCATCACCCTGAATGTTTTTCTAATCAGTTTGTGCACTATATAAGAAGACCCAGATGATTCAGAGCACGATCTCCTGCAGTATATTATCTTGTTTTTGTAGAGTATTTGTCCCAAGCATACCCCCAACTTGAACACAGTGAATTCCCACTGTTGGCTACATTGAGAGACCCCTCAATAAGAAAGTTCTGGGAGGTGGTTTTCGCCTTCGCCATTTGTGATTATTTGGTTTGCAGGGCTTTAGGGTATTGACAAATACTAAAACGGTAACGCCTTTCTTTGCGGATTTCAGGTGGGCAACTTTATCACCAGGCTGCACGGATCAAGCAGCGTAAGTGGGTATGAAAGAAACAATGAAGAACATTATCATCATGTCGTGTCTACTAATTCCCAGTGGCCGAAAGGGATTTGTATTTTGGCAATTATATGTTGTTAGCACTACCGCTATACCCTATGCGAACATTCCTCCAACCCAATCAGGAGGGACGACCAGGTCAGGTGGACGAGAAGGAGCTGCTGGTAAGGTAAGGAGAGGTAAGCACAGTGTTGACACAGACATGAAGGGAGTTGACATGTATCTCACTGACACAGCACGAGTATCTTACATGTGGTATAAACACATGACCAAAGTAAGTAAGGAAACCACGGGGGAGAGCTGTTAAGTCTGCTCTTCAATCCCTCCACCATGCACCATGAGTGCCTCCAGAACTTTCATAGAAACTGAAATACCAGCGACCGGAGCAGTGCCTGATGTATCTCGCGATGGTGCAAATGCAAGGAAGATTCCAAGGGAGGAAAGCAACATTGAGATGGATGTCCAAAGGGACCTTCCCATATGAAGATAATTACATAAAGACATTAGACATGAACAATTACTGGCAGCTAGATGAAGGTTTGCAGTACATGTTAGGAAATATTTCCATGTATGTATCATTTTCCCTCCAGTTGTGTACCCGCCCAATGTTATACTCTTGTCGGACCATCCTAGCCTGACTTTTGCCAGTGGAGCACAGCCTTCTACTGCACTCTGCCGGGTTTTCGCTTACTTTGTTATGGCGAAATGGACATGCCCTTAAAGACAGTCAGTACTGGGAGACTTTTTCCCATAGTCTTTCACTTCATTGCTATTCTTTAGCAACGTTTTATCAGTGCACAAAGTACCTTACAGTACAGTGTGCTTGGGTCTTCCATTTTCAAGGCCCTAGACACCCTCAAAGGATTTTCGGTAGATGTACAAATGTGCCTTGGACAGAGCTGGTGGCAGCTGTTACTTTTCATACATTTTTAACCCTTTTCTATGGTCCATACCGCGTTTACAGAGTTTGGCCCAGGACAGTGGCCAGTGCCTAAAATGGCCATGCCAAAAGGTCCTTTGATCTGTCCTTTGGTCGTCTTGTACCTTTGCCTTCCCAGGGTCGAGCAGACCTAGGAAATTTCTTATTTGGTCATGCAGACCCCCACGCAAACCGAAGTTTTCGCAGGCTTCTGCATGCCTTACGTGTGTGCCTCCAGGATGTGGGCTCGACTATCTAGTTCCAATACACATCCTGGGTGCCAGGATGTCTGGTATGCTGGGAATGACTTGGATCACTGTGGTCCGTAATTGGTCCACATCTGAGATGGCTGTATGTGAGCAGATCTCTCATTGGGTCCTCTTCTTTTTGGCGCAAAGCAGATTCTGGATAAGAGAAGGCAACTTACACACATTGCAGGTTGATCTCTTGAGTTCACACCGAACTTAGGAAAGGAGCCAAGTATCCTGAAACTAAGAAGCAGAGCAGAGGAACCGCTGGTAGGTTTGGAACCCTGAGCCCGCTGTCGTCCCATTGGACCCCCTGATTCTGATCAAACCTAGCAGATCTGCAAAGGCGCTTCGACCCATTGGAATAGTGGGACTAACTATTCTCGGCACCTCCAACTTAACCTGTAGGTGAGTGTTCTCGGAAGTGTTCCTGGACCAACCAGTGAACTGACCAGCTTGCACTGGACCTTTGCTCTGGAACCGCCACCGTCTTAAGTTGACACTTGAGCATTTGGTTACTAAGCTCTGGGTATAAGGCACTCTCCTGCCGAGTTTCGTACACCTAGCACTCCTCTCATCCGCACTTTCCTAAAGATCTGCTCAGTGTATATGATGAATCGAATGACAACATGGACTGGTTGACTGAATTCGAGTATGCATGTGAAGTTCAAGAGGTTGTGGATGCTGACAAGATTGCATGGCTGCTCAACTACCTCATTCTGGCTGCAGTGGAAATGTTTAGGCTGAAAGTAGACTGCAAAATTAAAGCAAACTCATCTTACAGTTTGGGAAGACTCCTGTCAAATACGTATAAAGATTCAGAGAGTACAAAAAGAAAGAAGGTAACACTTGGGTGTCCTATGTTACCGATTCCTCGAAAAACTTGACTGGCTGGGTTGAAGGCTATAAGGTCTCCACGTTTGAGGGTATGATATGTTTAGTCATGCTTGAGCATATTTTGCATCTTGTTCCCCTGAGCTTATGCAGCAATTGGCCGATTCAAAGGAGTTAGATCCTAAGAAGCTGGCCATTGCAGCAGATTTATGGGTGTCACACAGAGTGCCCCATAAGGACAAGACTACTCCTGGTAAGCAGGAGGAGGGGACACAGCACAAAGATAAGGAGGGTGGGGGAACTGGATAAAACTTCCTCCCAAAACAGCCACAAAAGGAAATTCAAGGGTAAGTCTCAAAAGAATGTTCAGGGAAATGGGAGTTATCCTCCCAGACAGAACTCAGGTTATAGTAAGCCTCCCTATGTCCCAAGACCCAGTGGATCTTGTGTGGCACGTGGAGCAAATGACCATGTGCAGGGGGACCCCAGATGTAAGGTCAAAACCTTGGGGGCACACTCTGAGTCTGGCCTTCCCCTCCTATGAGGAGGAAGAGATCTCAGGGGCATCCATCTCCTCAGACTACTACCCCAGTGGGATAGTCCTAGTTTCCCTGGGTTCCTGAGAGCCTTACGTCTATGGGGGGCGTATGCTAGCATTCCACATAACACCAAGCACTACTTTTAGGACAGTGTGCTAATCAATTGAGTAGATACTGCCCTTAGGGATAGTGGGGCCAGCAGAACTGTGGTGGATTCCACATTGGTAAACCCAGAGGAACTTGCCAGAGCTCCTTTGATGCCCACCAAGTTAGCCGATAGCCCCCCTCTCAAGTTCCCAGTAATGCCTGTAAATCTTACTCTAAAAATGGTACTATGGTTAGGATTCCAGTGAGACTATAGAGGCAAGTCCCAGGTAAGGTTCTGCCGGGGAATGATCTAAGAGACTTAGGTCTTATGGGTGACACAGCAGAGAGACCATGTACAGGGTCACAAACAAGGGCTGCATTGGCCAAGACCAACGCCAAGCCAAAGGGGAAACACAAGGCTAAAGGAGTCAAGAAAGACAAGAGAGGGAAAGAAAACATTCCCACTAACTCACCTACCACTGAAGTGGAGGTAGTTGGCCAAAAAGCTGAACCTGACGAGGAAGGTGGTGCCTGAAATTCTTAATCCACATGACCATCCTGAACTCCAAAGTTTATTGGTTGAAGCTGGTCCTGATAGGGTTGAGTTTAGTAAGGGCTAACGTGCGTGCCCATCTTTGGAAGGCCGAAGGAGACAGGCCTGCTCCCAGCTTGAGGGTGAATCTCCGGAAAGCACAGGATTTATTGGGAAGGTGGACTCTTCTACAGTGAGTCCACAGAAGGAGACCATATGATGTTGGTGGTTCCCCTTGCTGCAAAACCCTTCCTCTTGCAGTTGGTGCATGGGGTCCCCCTTGCTGTCACCTTGGCATCAAGAGAACCAAGCAAAGGTTAGCCATGCACTTCTACTGGCCCAAGATGGAAGTGCAAGTAGAAGGTCACTTCAGGAGTTGTGCCACATTCCAGTTATCTGGGTAAAGTGGCACAACAATCCAAGCCACTCAGGTACCACTCCAAGTTATGGGGGTACCATTTGAAAGGGTAGAGATTGACAAAGTTGGTCTCCTTGACCCTCAAACAACCTCGGGCAATAGGTTTATGGTGGTCGACCATGCCACCAGGTATCCCGAGGCCATCCCATTGAAAACTAACTGCCAAGTCAGTTGCAAAAGCTTTGCTTGGCATATTCACTAGGATTGGCTTCCCTAAAGAAGTTGTGTCTGATAGGGGCAGCAACTTTATGTCCAGGCATATGCAAGCCATGTGGAAGGAGTGTGGGGTTACCTGTAAGTTTTCCTCAGCATATCACCCCCAAACCAATGGCTTAGTTAAGAGGTTTAATAGAACCCTCAAAAGAACAATTGGGGCTCTGAAAGAGCCCCAGAGGAGAAATTAGGATCTCCTTTTACCATGCTTGTTGTTTGCCTACAGAGAGGTACCTCAAGAGGAGGTTGGCTTCAGCCACTTTGAGCTTCTTTTTGGTCACCTTGTAAGGGAACCCTTGGCTATAGTCAAGGGGGGGGGTGGGAGATGCCCACTCCCCCCATCACTACCAATGTGGTGGACTATGTGCTAGGTCTAAGAAAAAGAATGGTCCTCCTGATGGGTCAGGCTACTGAGAAGTTGAAGGTTGGGCAAGCTCTGGTGAAACACTGGTATGACCAAAAGGCTTCCCTGATTAACTTTATACCGGGCCAGCAAGTCCTGATCATGAACCCTATAAGGCCTAGAGCTTTGCAGGATTAATGGTCATGCCCTTAGTAGTAGAGTCACTGGGTGAGGTAAACTATTTAGTGGACCTCAGAAGGGCTGGAGAGGCTCCAAATGTGTTCCATGTGACTAGGCTGAAGGCCTTCGTCCCAAGAGTTGAAATAGATGCACTGCTGTTGGCTCCAGATGTAGAGGAGGAAGAGTCAGAACCTCTTCCTGATCTGTTCCAGGGCAGTCCTTCAGACAGCTCCATTGAGGGTGTCAAAGTGGCCCCTCACCTGACTTCTGTTCAGCAAGAAGAGGTAAGAAGTTTGCCGAGGCAATTCTCCCCCTTGTTTTCCATAGCTCCTGGTTGGACACCTTGTTGCAAATATTAAGTTGACACAGTAGATAGTGTAGCTGTCACGATGCCTGCCCCCGGAAAGCCAGACCAGACCCAGCAACCCCGGAAGCAGGCATCATACCACTTGAAGCATGCCCAAAAACCCCAGTAAGGGGCTCTTTGGCTACAGTCCTGGCGCCTACGGCGCCAGGCTCGTTACAGTAATCTTACCTGTTGCAGACCATGCTGCATACCTACCTGATGCAGACCATGCTGCACAAAGCCACAAGCCAAATGAGGCTAAAAGGGACTACTTTACCTCAGGGACTTCTTTCCTCTCGGGTGGGGCTGTGGAAGAATACTTACCTGGGACTTCTTCCAAGGCTATTTGAGCCACACCCGGACAGCCACACGTGCTTCGCGTTATTCTGCTTGCTGCAGCGTAACGCTCACCGTGTCTTCAGCAGCTCCAGTCTTCAGCCACGCCCGCTTCGGCCCTGGAACACCTGGAACAAGAGAAGGAGAAGGAGAAGAGGTCAGAACAAAACCCTTACCTGAATCCTTGATCCAGCGCATTGTCGATCTGGAAGAGAGAAGCCTTCTCAGGTGCATTGCCACGCACCTCGCAGAGCCGCGCTGAACTCGCCAACTGGGGCTGCATTCCTTTACTCCATCGCAAATCCAGCATCTCCAGGCCATTCTTCAACACCTGGGGGAGACAAGAACAGATAGGTGAGCAAGGGCAATACAAACCACCCCCAAAGACTTACCTGATTTACCACAGGGGGGTACTCACCTCATCTCGGGTCGGCGTAGTCAATTCTGCATCACTGCCGCACCCCGGCCCCTAAGGGGAAAACAAGGACAATACAAATCACCCCCAAAGACTTACCTGATTACCACAGGGGGGTACTCACCTCATTTCAGGTCGGCGCAGTTAATTCTGCATCATCGCTGTACCCCGGCCCCAAAGGGGAGAACCACAATAGACTTACCAGGATCTTACCAATTGCCACTTGGAACTCTTCTGGTGGTTTAAATCCGCAACCTGCAAGGAATCTGGCAGAGTGAAGATCAGACTTTTGAACTCTTACGAACAATTGGACTTAGAGTCAATACTGGAACTCACCAATTCCTCGACGCCAGTGAAGTAACTGGTCGTCTACGCGCCCCTGCGCTCGACGCAGGATGGAGAGCTCATCTTTCCAAATCTTCAGGTGAGATTAAGAGGGAACTTCAGGAGTGTTCTGTGGGCAGACAAGGGGAGTGGGAAGGCGGGTTAACGCTCATATTACGGGAGGTTAATTCCCTTTCTCCATTGCAGAAAGATATTCGTACGAGTCCAACAAACGAAGCTAACTGGGTCTGTCCAGTCTGTCATCTCGGCTCTACGTGTTACTCTGGTGGAAGCAACAGCGGGCCAGTCCAGATCGACGCCCCCGTGGGAATCAGGTGAGCGTAACAGAACGCGAAGCCTACCCACAAATACCCACCTGGGCGTCATGGAGACCTCGGAAACCGATCAGTTGGCCCAATTATTAGGGGAACTAAGGGCCAAAGGGCATTCCGCCCACCAGGAAACCAATGCCCTCAGGAGGGAATTGATAGTATCAAAAGAACGAACTGATGATTTGGCCAGACAGCTATTACAAAGCCAGGCTGGACAAACACCTACCTGGACTCGGGGCCAGCCCAGCTCCGGTGCCACCGAGTAACCCGGTGCAGATAAACCTTCCTGGAGCCGTTCCCTTGGCTCCGCCTGAACGCTTTGCCGGAGACCCTAAAAGGTTTGCTATGTTCATGAATCAATGTCGCTTACACTTTTTATGTAGACCTGAAGCTTTCCCAAACGATCAAGCCAAGGTCGCTTTTGTACTGTCATATCTCAGCGGCAGTGCAGCGGACTGGTCCATTCCGCTAGTAAATCAGGATGACCCGATTCTTCGAGATTTCCAAGGTTTTCGAACTAGCATGGAAAGACTGTTCGCCCGACATTCCCAAGGACAGGCTTTGGATAACGAACTTTTATCCTTACGGCAAGGTAATCAGGATCTTTTATCTTACATTGCAACTTTCAATCGATTAGTTGTGGAAACCGAATGGCCTGAAGCCAAGCGAATTACATTATTCCATCGAGGGCTTCGGGGAGAACTCAAGGATGTTTTAGCCCAAGTCGTGAACCCGCCTTTAGACTGTGCTGAATATATAGATTTTGTGGTCCAGTTAGATCACAGACTTCAAACCAGAAAGGCTGATCGAACCAAGTTTGAAAACAAGGTCTTGGTTAAAACCTACGTACCCTTGAAGGGGGTAGATGCCTCAGAACCCATGCAAATCGTGGGGGGTTAGAGGACCCTTAACCCAGAAGGAAAGGGAAAGAAGACGGCAACAGCAATTATGTCTCTATTGCGGAGCTTCTGGTCATTTCCTTCGGAACTGCCCTGTAAAACCACCAAAGAAAACTATAGGAGCAGCAGACAAAAACCACTTGAAACCTGACTCGGGAAACGATCACGCCCGGCAAGCGTAGAGGTCAGCTTGCCGAGCTTAAAGAAGGACACTCTGACCTCGCATTTCACCATACCCAGGGTCCTTATAGATCCAGAGCAGCCATCACGCATGCACGCGGTAAAGGCGTACGTAGATAGTGGAGCCATAGGAAACTATTTGGACTACAGATTGGCTTCCAGGATGAACCTACCCCTCACCCGAAAGACCACTACCGATGTCGTCACCACTGTTGATGGAACTGAAATTGCCTCTGGGCCCGTAACTCATTCCACTGCAGAGATGACTTTGCTGGGTCAGGATGGACACCGAGAGGTTATGGTGTTTGATTTAATCAAGGCTCCACAGTTTCAACTGATACTGGGAATCCCTTGGTTGGAAAAACACAATCCCTGTATTGATTGGCGAGAGAAGAGACTAACCTTCCCAGAATGTGCTAACACCTGTTACCCAAAGAGAACTCTAAATTCAGTACTGGCCCCAATAATCGCAGCTGCCATACAATTACCTGCTGAATACCAAGACTTTCAGGATGTCTTTCAAAAGGAGCAGGCAAACACCTTACCACCGCACAGATCGTATGATTGTCAAATAGATCTCATACCATGAGCACAACCACCTTGCAGCAGAATCTATGCCCTCACGGAACCTGAAAATCTCCACTTGCGCCAGTACCTAGACCAGTATCTTGCTAATGGCTTCATCCGCCCGTCCAAGTCCCCTGCATCTTCCGCTTTGTTCTTCGTGCCAAAAAAGGAAGGCGACCTTAGAACATGCATTCACTACCGCGCGCTGAATCAGATAACTATCAAGAATCGGTACCCATTGCCTTTGATCCCTGAACTACTAGACCAGGTAAAGAACGCTTGTATATACACAAAACTAGACCTTCGGGGGGGGCATATCATCTGGTACGCGTCAAAGAGGGTGACGAATGGAAGACTGCTTTTCGCACCAAGTACGGATTATTTGAGTACCAGGTGATGCCTTTCGGACTGTGTAACGCACCAGCAGCCTTCCAGTTCTTCATGAACGATGTCTTCCAAGAGCTCATCGATGTTTGTGTAGTCGTTTACATCGACGATATCTTAGTATACTCCCTATCAGAATCCGATCAGGTAAAGCACGTCCGAACAGTCCTAGAAAAGTTACGCCAGTATAAGTTATAAGCTAAACTGGAAAAGTGCATCTTTCACACTACGGAAGTAGAGTTTCTTGGATTTATTCTGACCCCGAAAGGAATCCGGATGGATACACGGAAGGTGGACGCAATTCTTAATTGGCCTTCGTCAAGCTCAGTCAAAGGAGTTCAAAGCATGCTCGGCTTTGCCAATTTCTACCACAGGTTTATCCCGGACTTCTCACACATTGTACATCCCATTACAACACTATTGTGAAAGAATAAATGCTTTACATGGACAGAAGAAGCCGAGAACGCCTTCCAAGAGTTAAAAAAGAAATTCACGTCCGCTCCTGTATTACGACACCCGCGCCCAGAGCTTCCCTACATAGTGGAAACAGATGCATCCAGTTCAGCTATGGGAGCAGTGCTCTCCCAAAAGGATCCCGAAACTAACCAGCTGCACCCAGTGGCGTTTTGGTGAAGAAAGTTTTCGGCTCCCGAATTAAATTATGCTATAACCGACAAGGAACTGTTTGCCATCAAGTCCGCCTTCAAGGCTTGGCGGCACTATCTGCTAGGCGCCAGGCATACCATTACGGTCATCACTGATCACCGCAATTTACAATACCTAAAGGTAGCCAAGGCCCAATCTTCACGCCAACTCCGTTGGGCATTGTTCTTCGCCGAGTTTGATTTTGTAATAACCTACCGACCAGGTTGTAAAAATGGAAAAGCTGACGCCCTGTCCCGAATAGGAATGGGAGAAACAGAAAGAGCTTTAGAACCTGTACCCATAATTCCTGAACAGAGGATCGTTGGTCTGACATCCATACACTCTCTGGAGGACATTCAAGAAAAGGTCCATCAACTCTTTGATTCCGATGGCTTACAGGGCTGGGCAAGGAAAGGCCCAGAGTATTCTGTCACCAACAATCTACCTTATTACCAAGGCCGGCTATTTTTGCCACTAGAGGAACTACAGAAACGTGTCATTTCTCATTACCACGACACCTTGATGGAAGCACATCCTGGCATTGCTAAAATTGAAGCCAAAATCAAGAAACAGTTTTGGTGGCCCACCTGGCGAAAAGATGTCAAGTGGTTTGTCATGTCTTGTGGCATTTGCGCTCAAAATAAAGGGGAAAAGAAAAAACCTGCTGGATTGTTACAACCGTTAGACATACCACCTACTCCTTGGCATACCTTGTCATTAGACTTTATCACGGATTTACCCCCGTGCAAAGGTTATAACACCTTTCTAGTTATTGTAGATCTTTTTTCTAAAATGGCCCATTTCATTCCTTTAAAAGAAATACCTTCAGCTTCAATCCTGGCCAAGGATTTCCTTGAAAATGTTGTCCGTCTACATGGCTTTCCTTCCGTGTTAATTTCAGACCGGGGAAGTCGATTTATTTCACATTTTTGGAGGAAGTGCTGCCAGCTGGCACAAATTGATGTTAGGCTTTCAACCAGCCACCATCCCCAGACCGACGGTCAAACTGAGAGAACCAACCAGACTCTTGAGCAATACCTACGTTGTATGCTACATCAATCTGAGGAGGATTGGAAAGACATTCTTTGGATCGCCGAGTATGCATACAATAACTCTGTACACTCAGGAACTAAACAAAGCCCTTTTTTTACCATATATGGTCACCATCCTTGAACCTCAGACTTAGATTCTCCCCAGCATTTAGAGATGCCTGCGGTGGACCATCTCCACGCTGTTATCACACAAGCCTTTAAAGAGGCGACTGCACATTTACAAAAGGCTAAGGATAAATACAAGAAGGATGCTGATCAACACAGGAGTGAAGCACCGCAATACCAAGTATGGTTAGCCACCAAGTACTTACCACTCAAGGGAACACGGACTTTTAACCCCAGGTACTTGGGACCTTATTCTATTAAGGCTATTATTAACCCAGTGGCCGTCAAGTTGGACCTGCCTGGTCATATGCGTGTTCATCCTGTTTTTCACGTGTCTCTTTTGAAGCCTGTGCAACCAGGAACTAGACTAACCACCCCACCTGAACCTATCCTCATAGACGGGGAAGCCGAATTCAAAGTCAAGAATATTTTGGACTCTAAAAGGGTGAGATCAAAACTCTTCTATCTCATTGATTGGAAAGGTTATGGTCCACAAGAAAGATCTTGGGAGCCTAGTGACCATGTGCATGCACCTCAATTAGTGAAAAGGTTCCACCAAGAATTTCCAGACAAACCAAGGCCGAGAGGGAGAACAGCTTTAGGAGGGGCCTTGAGGGGGAGTGCTGTCACGATGCCTGCCCCCGGAAAGCCAGACCAGGCCCAGCAACCCCGGAAGCAGGCATCATACCACTTGAAGTATGCCCAAAAACCCCAGTTAGGGGCTCTTTGGCTACAGTCATGGCGCCTATGGCGCCAGGCTCATAAGAGAAATCTTACCTGTTGCAGACCATGCTGCATACCTACCTGATGCAGACCATGCTGCACAAAGCCACAAGCCAAATGAGGCTAAAAGGGACTACTTTACCTCAGGGACTCCTTTGCTCTCGGGTGGGGCTGTGGAAGAATACTTAGCTGGGACTTCTTCCAAGGCTATTTAAGCCACACCCGAACAGCCACACGTGCTTCGCGTTATTCTGCTTGCTGCAGCGTAACGCTCACCGTGTCTTCAGCAGCTCCAGTCTTCAGCCACGCCCGCTTCAGCCCTGGAACACCTGGGACAAGAAAAGGAGAAGGAGAAGAAGTCAGAACAAAACCCTTACCTGAATCCTTGATCCAGCACATCGTCGATCTGGAAGAGAGAAGCCTTCTCAGGTGCGTTGCCACGCACCTCGCAGAGCCGCGCTGAACTCACCAACCGGGGCTGCATTCCTTTACTCCATCGCGAATCCAGCATCTCCAGGCCATTCTTCAACACCTGGGGGAGACCAGAACAGATAGGTGAGCAAGGGCAATACAAACCACCCCCAAAGACTTACCTGATTTACCACAGGGGGGTACTCACCTCATCTCGGGTCGGCGTAGTCAATTCTGCATCACTGCCGCACCCCGGCCCCTAAGGGGAAAACAAGGACAATACAAATCACCCCCAAAGACTTACCTGATTACCACAGGGGGGTACTCACCTCATTTCGGATTGGCGCAGCTAATTCTGCATCATCGCTTTACCCCGGCCCCAAAGGGGAGAATCACAATAGACTTACCAGGATCTTACCAATTGCCACTTGGAACTCTTCTGGAGGTTTAAATCCGCAACCTGCAAGGAATCTGGCAGAGTGAAAATCAGACCTTTGAACTTTTACGAACAATTGGACTTCGAGTCAATACTGGAACTCACCAATTCCTCCACGCCAGTGAAGTAACTGGTCGTCTAGGCACCCCTGCGCTCGACGCAGGATGGAGAGCTCTTCTTTCCAAATCTTCAGGTGAGATTAAGAGGGAACTTCAGGAGTGTTCTGTGAGCAGACAAGGGGAGTGGGAAGGCGGGTTAACGCTCATGTTACGGGAGGTTAATTCCCTTTCTCCATTGCAGAAAGATATTCGTATGAGTCCAACAAACGAAGCTAAGTGGGTCTGTCCAGTCGGTCATCTCGGCTCTACGTGTTACTCCGGTGGAAGCAACAGCGGGCCAGTCCAGATCGACACCCCCATGGGAATCAGGTGAGCGTAACAGTACCTACCAAAAGTAGGGGAAACAGAATGTCGGATAATGTGAGATCCTACATCAAGACAGAGGTCAACAAGATGTTAGATCTTGGGGTGATTGACCCCTCCAGTAGTCCTTGGTCCAGTCCTGTGGTCTGGTTGCAAAAGAAGATTCCTCTGTGTTGACGTTCTGTGTGGATTACAGGGCTTTGAATGATGTCACCAAGACAGATTCACAACCCTTACCTAGAACTGATGAGCTGGTGGATACATTAAGTGCCTCCAGGTACTGCAGCACATTGGACCTCACTGCAGGGTATTGGCAAATGGCACTAGCAGAACATGCCAAGGAGAAGACAGCATTCTCAACTCCAGAAGGCCTTTACAGGTTCAGGGTAATGCCCTTTGGGTTGCAAAATGCACCTGCCACTGCAGAGGCTTGTAAATCATGTCCTTAATAGGTTGGATGAATTCAGTCTTGCATAGCTCTATGATATAGCCGTTTTCAGTGCCACCTGGGAGGATCATGTGAAACACCTTAGAATTGTGTTACAGGTGCTTCACAAGGCCCACTTGACTATAAAAGGGCAGCAAGTGTCACACCGCCTGTCGTGAGCTCTCAGGTCAGAGCCTGTTCTGCTGTTCTCTCATGGACCCCCGCGGGAGCGACAACGATCTAAGCGGGCATGGGTCACACAAAAAGAAACACCAGACGGTCAAGAAACACAAGAAAAAGCACCACCAAGACCAGCTCCTCCGAAACCCTGGAGTCCGACTTGTGCCCCTCCAAGCCGCAGCTGAAAACCAAGCTGGGGGGCCAGATCCTGGGCACCAAAAGTGTGCCAACATTTACAGTCGTCCCTGAGGCGAAGCAGTCCCTATCCCCTTTGATGGTTGTGGATGATGATGACGAGCCCATGGAGGGAGTCCTGATCGAGCAGTACAGAGCCTGGCTAGATGAAGACAGTAACCTTGAGCCAATGCCCTTGCCAGACATGGTCTCAAAAGGATTCCTGAAATTCGAGGAAGACTAGGAACGATGCTGATTAGAGGCCCTGGAGAAGGGTGAGCTGGACGAAAATGGGGAACTCAAGAAGGAAGTGGACGAGTCTCTGCTGACTGCCAGACAGAAAGCCCTCCTGCAGAAGCAGCAGGTCCTGCCTCCTGCTTTACCAGAGCTTCCCATTGTCCTCCAACCCCAGGAAATGACTGAGGAGATGATGGTGAAACAAGAAGAGCGAGCCCGCAAGAGATGCCTACAGGCTGGCAAGAAGGCATAGGAGAGCAAAAACCAGACCATCAAACACCTGACCAAGTAAGTGTCAGACTGGTCAAGGTACAGTGGTCCACCTTAGGCATGAAGTATGTGGAAGGAGGAAATAGCCTCTACCCAGTAAAGTACAAGCAGTACAAAACTGGCCTACCCCCCACTACACAAACCCAGGTGAGAGCCTTTTTAGGTCTCACAGGGTACTATAGAAACTTTATGGCAGACTATGGAATCATAGCTGCCCCTCTGAATGCCCTCACAACTCCAAAGAAACCCAAGAAGGTCTCTTGGTCGGAGGATTGTGGGAAGGCCTTCAATGGCTTAAGAAACTTCTTGTGCCAGGCCTCTGTTTGCAGGGCCCCCGATTACCAATGTCCCTTTATTGATGCCTCTGACACTGGGATAGGTGCTATATTGTGTGGGCCACAAGGAAGCTGGGGCCCTACCTCTATGGGACCCACTTCACTGTGCAAACTGATCATAAACCCTTAAAAGTGGCTCATGAACATGATGGGAGAGAATCCTAAATTGCTCAGGTGGTCCGTAAGCCTGCAAGGGGTTCACTTTTTTTTTTATATTTATATGGTTTTTGCAAACCTTTAAAAACATGGACAGAAAAAGATCAGACGCTTCTATACATCCAAATCAATCATTAAATTACTGTTTGAATTTATGGTCCATCTTTACAACTAAACTCTCCTTTAAGACACGGAGGAAGGAGACCAGTGCACGTAACACGGCTTTGTTTGAGCCATCAAACAGTAATCTCCACCAGTCTTCCATATTTAATACCTCAGATTTTTTGATGACTGGCCCAAAAATCACATTTCTGTGTTGCTCCAGACCAGGGCACGTCTTATCAGATGCTTAAGGGTTTCATTAGAGGTTTCACAAAACCTACACATTAGGTCTAAGTTGTTAGATTGAGACCAGAAGCTTAGATGCTCCTTGGTAGGTAGAGCATTGAGCCTAAACTGCATGTATAATGTTCATTGATCCGGAAAGCGGGTCAAAAAGTCCGGAAGCAAACCATATGCTCTTGCCTCTACTGGACTTTCCTTCATTGATCGTGAGTCAGCTCTCGCTTTACATGTGTTAATCCAGTCAGTTCTCCACATTTTTAGTTTTGCAGCATCTGGATTATCAATCAGAGTTTGTGTCGAGATGTCATATGTATTTAATACCTCCAGACACAGCGCTTACCATTGATGCACAGTTGTTTGTGGTATTTCAGTCTCTGGGTTTTGGAGTATGGCAATTTGAGCAGGCGGGTTCGTTTGTATTGTTTTCCTATAGAGACTTAGGAGATTCCAGGCAACTCTTGCTTGGATTGCGATATATGCAAGTTTGTATCTTATGCAAGCTGTTGCAGTTCCTTTCGGTAAGTGTAAAACTTTTGACCAAAAGATGTTTTCAAGAGAACTCCACACCTTGTGTCCACGTCCAAAGACGTTTTCGCCGCCGTATATCAATGCGGGCACCACTTTTTGTTGAAAAAAGGTTTGTGGGTTTTAGTGAGAATTTTCCATATTTTTTGTTATTCAAAGATGTCTGGCATGCTAACTGCCGACATTTACTCTTCACTGTTTCAGCCCAAGGTGCGTCGTTTCTGCTAGAGCTAATTTGCATCCCCAGGTACGAGGTGTTCCTCACAATCTTGATTGGTTCTTTGTCTAAGTGCCAGTTGAATCTCTTCAGATTACCTTTGTTGCCCTGTTATTTTTCAAGTATCAGGATTTCACATTTATCCTTGTTAATAGTGAGGCCATTCAATGTAAGGTATTCTTCAACGATGTTAAGTTTCCGTTGAAGGCCTATCGGTGTCAAGTCCAAAAGGATAAAATCATCTGCATAAACAAGGTAGTCAATATGAGAGCCATGTATTTTTGGTGGAAATACGATTATCTCTTTGAAAATCTTTCTAATGTCGGAGATGAACAGGTTGACGATGCTAGCTGCTAAGGGACAGCCTTATTTGACGTACCTCGCGGTCGCAATTGGGGCTGAGAGGGTGCCCTTACAATCTAGTCTGACCCTGATTGAAGTGTTTGTGTGTAACTCACGAATAGCAGCTATCAGACTTGGTGGACAGTTCCATTTACTTAACTTTTGCCAAAGTAAGTCTCTGTTTATACTGTCAAAAGCTTGTGACAAATCTATTAATGCCAAGTAGGTCATGAGCTTGGTCCGATGGGCTTCCATCTTTAATAGATTGATCAGCAAGAGATTGATACAGCACCCCACTCCCTTGACAAATCCTGTCTGACGTGGGTCAACCCGATTTTGTTTCGTAGCCCATGCCAGCAGTTGTTGCAGGAGGGTAGCATACACTTTCCCCAGCACGTCAAGAAGAGCAATAGGTCTATAGTTTTTTGGATTTCTTCTGTCTCCTTTTTTGAAAATGGGTACAATCACGGCTGATTTCCATGAAGTTGGAGTATGGCAGTGCTTGGTAATTCTTTCGAACAGAGCGTAGCAAAAGTGTGACCATTCTTCCGGATGGCGTTAAGAGCAAAGTTCGTAAGCCCATCTGGTCCAGGAGCCCTAGATTCATGCACGTTCCTGATTGTTCGCAGAATGTCTTTGTTGAATGCAATCTCCCATCTTGTTAGCTCAGGAGGTTCCCATTCTTTGGTGGATTTATCTTTCTGAAATAGGTCTGAGTAAAAAGATGTCCATTCCGCTTCCGAAACCAGATTTGCTTGCAGAGCATGTTGTGGGGCGAAATTGTCATGAATTAGTCTCCAATAATCGGCTGAGTTAGTATTCGCCATTTTCAACAACATGAGCTCCGCATCATTCTGTAGCATTATGGCTTTGTGTGATTTGAGCCAGTTCTTACAGGCTTGTTTATATTTGCGTCTTTGTTCACAAGCGTCTACAGAGGTGCTTTGTTTCACCTTTTTTTTCAAATTCTGGCGGAGAGTTCTTTTCTTTTGCAGAATATCAAGGACGAATTTGTGTTTGGGTGTAAATTCGACGTTTCTTAAATTGTGCCTCCGTTCGACATATTGAGTTAACAGATGGTCGTATTCCAAGATGCTAGAGTTCAGAAATTTTGCAGAGATGAAGGTTACTTCCTTGGTGTCCAAGTAGAGCCAGACTCGACTGGCTCCCGTTCTGACTTGGTGCTCCCAGCGCTCTTGATTGCAATCGCGCGAGGAGTTAAGTTCCAGTGTTACCATATCGTGGTCACTATAAGACATTTTTGTGACTTTTAGAGAAATTGTTTGTGAGTGGATGGCTCCAGATACGAATATGTAGTCAAGCGTGGAACTCTGGACTCCTCTACTCCACGTTGGGGCCGCCGGAATGTCACCTGGTGTTTGTCCATTCAACAACAACAAGCCTCGTGTGTCCATTTCTAGACACCACTGGATTAGCAGTTGTTCTTCAGAGTTGCTCAGACTCTTCTTGTTACAGTTTGAATTCAAGTGAGCGATACAATCAATGTTGAGGTCGCCACAAATGATCAAATCATTGGAAGTGCCAGTGCCCATGATGTCATCGATGGCAGTTGTGACTTGGTCAATGAAGCTTGTGGCTCCAACCGCTCCATGATTCCAATAGAGATTCATGATGTACAGTTTGGAATCTCTTACGTGTACAGTGTCTGTACGGCTGACCATCACCACCTGAATATACGGAGAAAGATTGTTACAATTCACAATTCTGAAACCAGATGCTATTTTGGGTGCCACCAATAGCCCAGCCATTGGTCATCCCTTGGCTTGTTTAATTGCTGGATTAAGTGCTATATCGAACCCATCAAGAAGTGGAATTTCATTTAACCATGTTTCTTGCAGGCAAATGAGGTCCAAGTTAGAGGTCCAAGTGTTGTTAAATAAATGTGTGAATCCCCTAGTGCTCCAGGATCCTAATTCACAGGATGTGCGTGGTTCGGCAACCTGACGTTATTTCAGCTTGTAAGCGATATTCAATCAACACTACAGCTAAGTCAATGCCTAGTCTGGGATGCTGAGGAAATAGTACCAGTTCAGTACTCTGGATGACAACCCTTGTATAACACCCCCCTCTTAGAATCCCCCTGACCCCACTGAGCCAAGAAGTAGGTTTGTTTTGCAAATTTAAAAGGTTTATTTGGACAATTCAACAATATATATCTATCACACTTTATAAATAAATTGATAACTGATATCACACTTCAGAATACGACCGTGATCAACATTGGATAATGTTACAGGGGTACACTGATTTGGTTACTTAGGAGTAGGGCAGAGGATGAGGTAGCTGAAAATGCTTGATGGTTTCAAGGAAATGCTAGGTGGAATAAAATGCAGTACAGAAATAACTTATGATTTTAGCAAAAGGTAATATGATCACTTTTTCTTTTGCCAATTCACTCCCCCCCTATGCAATACAAGAAATGGAAGGAGAGCACACAGTCTTCAAGAATCCAACAAATCACACTTTATAATACAATACACAGTTCCAGTTCCCCCAGCAAGCTTAGAGAAAACAGGGATGAGTTTTAAACACAGGCAAATTACTTTAATGTGGTTTGCAAGGAAGTGAAAAGGTGCTAAAATTGCTTTTAATTCCCTCTAGAGGTTCAGGGTGAGTGAGAGATGCTTGTTGGTATTAGTGCAGGCTCACTTTAGCAATGCCCTATGAGTTGGTACCAGGTTGCAAACGGATTTTAACCAAGAGAAGCAAAAAAGCTGCTGATTTCTACAGATGAAGAAATCGGGCCAAATCGCAAATTGCAGTAAATTTCGCGAGTGCGTGTCTCGCGATTACGGGAAAAGTATAGGAAGTAGGTTCGTTGGAAAGCCTAGATTCTAAGCTTTCAGATGAAAATTTCGTTCCTAGCCCAAACGGTTCCAGAGATACGGACGATTTAATAAAGGTAGATTTTCAAGTAAAACTCAATGACAGGTGACAGCTTGCAGCTGCAGAATTGACAGGTGACAGTTGTGCAGCTTTAAAAATGACAGATGACACAATTTCTAGGAGGCTGTTCTACTTAGGTTAAAATAGTTTGGATTAGATTATTTTAACTAAGAGATTGGGTTCTGCACAGTTTGGGCGGTACTCGCAATATATTTTGGGCAGGAATGGGCCTCGCCACGAATCTGGTCAGGTTTTGGACTGGACTCCGGTTCTGGTCTCGGCACTTCACAGCGATCCGGATCTCTGGTTCTGCTCACAGCGGTCTGAGTCAGCTCTACTCTGCTTTCCGGTCCGGATCAAGTGGATTCTGGATGTAACACTGCTTTCTGGATACTGGCAAAAGTTATTGGCAAAAGTTCAAACAGCTCGCCCGGTTGTTGAATAGTTTGGTTGGTTTTGAGGCCTGCTGAAGAGGATTCAGCTGGTGGATTCAGGCCTCTCTGCTACAAATTCTGGAGTTAATTTCTGCTAAAGGTTCTGGAGATTGATGGATTTGAAGTCTGGATCTCTGGATGTGAAGTCGTCTGTCAGCATGCTCCGCAGCAAATGGAATTGAATGTCTCTACCTGTCCCAGCAGTCTCTTTTTATGTGTTTTGAAAATGGGTGTGTGCCTGGGCCTAGCTAAGCCTGCCCCTCTCTACTGGTCATTGTCCCAATTCTCCCCTCTCCCATGATTGGGGGAAGGAAATGGATTGTCATCATGATGAGGTCTGTTTATGGGTCAGAGGATCTTCCCCTGGTCAATTTGCACACAAATCTATTTCTGACCCAAATACATATTTATCTATGTACCATTTTTCTAATATTATAGGTCCAGTTAACATATTTCCTGTAGCACCAAACCATCCGATCCCTGTCTTTGTACGATGTCGTGTCCACTGATGACAGAATTCTCCCCTTTTCATCCAGATAACGACCTCTAAACCTTTCAAGATTTTACACAAATGTGCACCAGGGATATGGGTTACAGATGATAAAGTGTAAGATTTTTAACATGCATACATTTGGAGTAACAACCTTTTTTCCGCTACTATCCCCAGGAACATACCACAGGGTCCTAACACCTCTTAAAATGTGCACAGAAAAATCACAAGAATAATGATATTATTTATATAATTTTGACAGGTCCGTACTATGAATTATCGATCTTTTTAAAAGTATGCCCTGGTCAAAAAGGGGTGTGGCTTCCCACATGGTGGAATAACTGGTTTATCCACTTCCCCCAAGCTCAGCTGGCTAGCAGAGGCACTGCCCCTCCCAGTTTTCCCAAGCGGAAGCCACTTTACGGCCCCCCCAATATAACATTTGCCCGAGTCCAGGACAAGGCTTTGTTCAACCTCCTGCAGTCTGCAGGTCCCCTCCCTTAATTCAATCAGGTAGGTGTGAGCTCCTTTTGGCAGGGGCAGCAGGATGCAGCCAGGCCTGGGAAGAGTGGCTGAGCAGGTTTCTCCTGTCGGGGGTAGTTGTCAGGCAGAATTCAGCTAAATGTCACTTAAGTTCCCAGTTTTCTACATTCAAATCAAACTGACAATTTTTACATATACATTAAATAATTACTTCCTTCAAGTCATTTCAGAATATAGTTTTACATTGTATCCACCTCTTAGCAAGTCTTTCCTTGGCCTGGTTTTGTGTCATTTGTTCAGTTTTACACAAAAGTCTGGTGGTTTTAAAACGCCGGCATTCTGATAGTGATGAATACCGGTATTGAAACCATTTTTGGGATTAAGAAAATGAATTCCCCACAGTTCTGAGTTGCTTTTTGGCAATCAGCATTGCCATTCCCAATGGTTTCAGGCTACTGTGTGTGTAGCCCAATGGTGGTTTTAGGCAGTGCCCTCCTGTGCTCACAACATAGGCAAAAATGGGTGGCAGCCTATTCTTCATGTTTTCCCTGTGCACTCTCTAGGGAGTTCTGGCCATCATTATGTTTTCCATGCCAGTACTGCACAGTTTTATGGTAGGGCTTGGATGCATGAGTAAAACATCCCACAAGCTGTTCCCTGTTCAGGGTTCCGGCCACCCATGACCAATCATTTTCTTTGTTGATAGTTGGGACGACCTCTCTATTGGCATCCACAATGGAGGTTTTTGGCTCCGCTCCTTGAATTGTTATCTTCATGGAATCATTACGTGGCTGTCGTGACTGGAAGTCATGATCTAGATGAGCGGCCTGTATTGAGACCTCACAAGGTGTAACTAAAGGTAGACCATCATCGTGTGATCTATTCAACTGTTTCGTTTCACTGGGGGTGACGTTCCCAGGCAATTTTTCTGAGGTTTTTTGGTCCCTCCACGCAGGGGCAGGAGAAATGTCAAAACCCAGTGACATCAGCACAGGGCCTGCTTCAAGCAATTTGTCAACTATGATGGACCGTAGATGTAATATGACTGCGTCATTTTTAGTTTCATTCAAGAATTCCACAATCTTCAAGTCTTCGGATTCGATAGCTCTAAGACTCGGTACGAGATGGCACAGCCATAGTACATTGTGGCGATTTAAAATAAGGTTGTCCGATGACTCAATGCGTTCTAAAAGAACTTGATGGACCATTTGTTCTTTTACTGTAAAGTTGTTCTGCTGGTGGACTTTGCAAGATGACGGGACATTGCTGATGTTGCCATACCGTTCTCGCAGTTGAGTCAGTGGGTTCATGTTCTTAGACGACCTTATGTCTCGTATTGGGCCCTTTTTCTGTTCAATGTGGGTGAGCGAGGCGACCGCCGGCCCGGGTTTAGACCCACGGCAGTTGTCAAATTGGGAATGCAGTTCCGTTGATCTTGAGCCGCTTTATTAGCTAGAGCAGTTATCTTACTGCGTCTTTCATCCAGTGTCATAAACGTTGACTTTGAAGTGTCAGGGCCGTCTTGCTGTACTGCAGTCAGCTGCATCACTTCACATAGTCTTACAGTTCTGTTGTGTTGGGCAAAAGGAGCTGTGCCGTTCACATCTTCATTACCAAGTGATTTAAGAACAGCTGGTACTGCTACTTGCGGTCGTGTTGACACAGATGATTGCACTTGTTGGACAAGTTGCAGCGGGCTTTTGTTCATATTATCGGTCGTGACTCCCTCACTCTTCTTACACGGTGCATCAGTCAGACAACCGTCAACAGATGGAGCACTTTCGTCAGGCTGACCGTGCTTCATCTCTTCGTCATCCTCATACGTTGACATATTCATCAAGGCGTCCGAAGCATCGCCAGGGTTCGTTCTGGATTCCAAGACGGGGTCCAGTTCAATTAGTACTTCATTAGTTTGGACTTTTTCTTCGTTACTTTTCTCTTTTGTGATTGTTCTGTTCACTGTGACATTGACCCTTTTGATGTCTCTTAGGAACTTTGAGTCTCTACGTCGCTTTGTTTTTTTCGACCCCAGTGCCTCCAAGGACATTCGAAGGCCGCCCAACTTTTAGGTTGGTTTTAGAGATCTTGAATATCTCGAAAAGTTCCGGGGATTTAACGTGCATGCCCTGGTCCACAATGACGAGGTCCGTATTAGGCGGGGCACGTTGAGGGTCCAAATTTGAAGGAGAGGCCGTTTGTGGGTTCAAAAGGGCCAAGTTTCTTGAGGATTGACTGACTCTGAGGATGTCCTTGAACTGCATTAGGTTTATTTTGTCACCTGACGGGACAACACCAGCCGACTTTTGGGCATTTGCTTTATTCGCAATGTTGTGGGAGGCAAGAAATCTGAGCAGACTGACTGCTCCTCGCAGATGTTATATCTATTACATCCAACACAACCTCGTTTTCACAAGCGTCGACTGTATTTACTGGTGTGCTGGCTCCTACTGGAATTGTGTGTTTTGCAGCATTAAGGTGCTCTCTACTTCCAGTGACCTCTGTGCTTTTTTTCTTATGTGAACTAATTACTTTGTTTGACAATATAGTTGAAATTGAGGTCGCCAGGGAGGGTTCATTTGAGACACTAGGCGAACATCGAGGATTGTTAATCAAAGTTGAAGCAACACACTTGTTGTCAACGTCATTTTCACTCTTATTACCTCGTTCAGTTGCGTTTAAAGACTTTTGTTGGAACAAATCCAACGCTTGTTTGGCCACTTCCGCCAACAGTTTCATTGGCATTTTTATTAAGGTCAATGAGGGACATCATAGCCAATTCGGCCTTATTGTAAGTACCCGCCATTGTTTCCTTGTGTGCAGTATGTGTCTTATCGATGTTCACAAGTTTAGTGTTCATGTCAGCTACTAGAGAGACAAGCTCCTTCACGTTCTCATTAATGTGTTCATACATTTTGAGAAAAGGAGTGATGGTTAGAGTCATTGAAGATATAATGATAGCCTGAAGGTCTCTCATATATGTGTCCTGTCTCTCATTGCCGTTGCCCACATCTTCATGCCATGCTTGGCGCTTTCTGCAAAATGGAAGGCATCTAATTTTTGGAAATGGTCACTCCATTAAAGAGGAGTCCGAAGAAGAGACATCCGACGAAGAATCATGCCCCTCGTGGGTAGAGGCAATCACTTCTTCATCCAAGCGCGGCTCGTCCGATAGATGCTTTTCCGGGAGTTGCAACGGAATTGGACTCACTTTAGATTTCTTCATTTGTGAGCACTGTACACTTGGCGAGGTGCTTGAATCCAACCTCCTCCTTTTCGATAGATTATGTATGTGCAGCGTTTGTACATTGTTGTTTTTAACAGGTTCTGGTGTCCTCACAATATCAGGTGCTTCAACAGGCATTACATCTGAAGATAGCCGGTTAAGTGGCACAGCGAGTAGAGCGCTCGCTTTGACATCCGTGCAGAGCCTGCTAACGCAGGTTCGAAACCCGGCAGGGCCAAACTCAGCCTTTCATCCTTCCGAGGTCGATAAATGAGCACCACACACCGTGGGTAATAATAAGCAGCGCTCAGATACCTGAGGGTTCGTAGCGCTATATAAATGCCAAATTATTATTATTATTATTATTATTATTATTATTATTATTATTATTATTATTATTATTATTATTATTATAGTTTGTTACGTCTGTTTTTATTAATCTTGATAAGTTCAGTTAACAGTTTATTTACCACATCCAAGGAGTTTCTGCGGTGTTCGTCACCTTCTGGGACCCTCTGATTTAACCCCACCCAAGGGACGAAGTTGGAGTAAAGACACGTCTTGAAAAGGCTCATTACTTGACTCCACGTCAGTCTGTTGTGTGTGAGATACATTTTCTTTGTCTTTGTCTTTAGGCACTACATTGTGTGCCAGAGCGCTGTGATTGTGCGAGGGTGACATCAATTTGTCATAGGCACTATAGAATCTTGTCCTTGGTGACTCGCTACTTTGCATGTCGTATTCGCCTATGTAAGTGTGGCAGCTCTCATTTTTATGTAAACTTTGTACAATTTGCTCAGGATAGAAAATGTTGTCGTTATTCAATGTAATGGTATTGTTAGCATTAAAGTTCATACCAAGGGTACCGTTGTTATGCCTGATCTCGCACAAGACCTTTGGGACATCCAGGGTATGTGACAGACTGGCGCTAGTGTCGAGAGACCCTACCACAGCAAGTTTGTCAGAAGCGACTAGCTCCTTGTTGTTCGAATGCGCAATAGGACACATTTCAATACATTGCTGAAGCGGTAGCATGTGCTTCGGTGAAGTATGGGGATCTACATAGGCAGCGTGAACGGCTAGTAATCGTGCTGTCTCGTCTTCCATTACAGGCAGGGAGAGCGGTGTATAGAACGGTACATCAATCAAGTTGGTAACGATAGGCTCAATAGCCTCGTACAGTTTGTTAAAGTCACAGTCACTTACTTGATTTGTAAAGATACGGTCTTCATTTTCCCAACTCTCTGGCTCGCGAGGGGAGAATGATGCCGACACCGATGCAAAATCAGCTGCAAGTCCAAGGGTGCGCTCAGGTACGGGGACAGGGGCAGGGGCAGCCTGCAACAAGGGCACAGCTGACACCGACACTTGATGGCACTCCAGATCCGGGCTCAAAATGGCGGTCTTGTGCTGCTTCCATTGTGCCCTTGTTTTCATTACCACTGAGACTGTTTTCACTTTCGTTTTCTCCGCTTTCTCCGTGACAAGCATCGCTCGAACTGCACGAGCAACACACACCAAAGTTGTACGCTGGGGGGGTGGGCCGTAGAGAGGAGTCCAGGATTCCACTGACTTCCTCGGACTCCTCAGACTCTGCCAGACTCCGTGCCCGCTCCGCGGGGAGATGCAGGTTTTGTAGCAAGACACTCCCACCTCGTGTACACACAGTAGAGGGACTGGCAACAGCAGGGAACAACAAGGAAGGTAGGCTCACTCCTCAGACTCTGCCAGACTCCGGGGTTCACTTCACCATGGAGCCTAGGCCAGGTGTTCAACATATGAATGCTGATGGGTTGTCCAAAATATTTAACCCACCTGAACAAGAAGTTTATCCAGGGGTGGATTAGTTCACCCTGTCCTTGGTCTGGGAGGGGTAAGTGTTCGGAGAGATTTCCATTTATGTGTAATCTTCCCTCCAGTTGTGAACCCCCCCAACCTTATGCTCTTTGAACATCCTGGCCTGACTTTTGCCAGTGGAGCCCAGCCTTTTGCTGTACTCTGCTGGGCTTTTGCTCATTTCGTTATGGGAAAACTGACATGACATTAAAGACAGTCAGTACTGGGAGACTTTGTTTCCTTTAGGCTTTCACTTTGTTACTATTCTTTAGCAACATTTTATCAGTGCACAAAGTACCTTAGAGTACAGTGCGCTGGGGTCTTCCTTTCATTTTTAAGACCCTAGACCACCTCAAATGATTTTTCGGTAGATGTACAAATGTGCCTTGGACAGAGCTGGTGGCAGCTGTTACTTTTCATATATTTTTAACCCTTTTCTATGGTCCATACTGCGTTTACCGTGTTTGGCCCAGGATAGTGGCTAGTGCCAAAAATGGCCATGCCACGAGGTACTTTGTTCTGTCATTTGGCCATCTTGTCCCTTTGCCTTCCTCAGGTCGAGCCGACAAGGGAAATTCCTTAATTGGTCATGCAGACCCCCAAGCAAACCGAAGCTTTCACAAGCTTCTTCATGCCTTGAGTGTGTGCCCCCAGGATGTGGGCTGGACTGTCTATTTCCAATACACATCCTGGGTGCGAGAGAGTCTGGTGTGCTGGGAATGACTGGGACCACCTTGGTCCGTGATTGGTCCACGTCTGGCATGGCTGTATGTGAGCAGGTCTCATTGTATGAAAGGGAAATCTGCAAGCTCATTCATATGACTTTGGCAGCAAACAATAATCAACAGGTCCTCCTGCTTCCCAGCTCTTTACCTCCACATGCACGGGCTATTCTCGGGAAGGGGACGAGACTGGAGCCTAATGTAGTTAAGCAACCAATTCAAATAAATATGCCAAGCACGCTGATGCGCGACAGCCTCTCTTCTGCATGGTCCTCTAATGGCCAGGGCTTTTCTCTGAAGATATGGGGCCGAATCTCAGTGCAGCCGCTGCATTTCCTTACACTCAACATCACTTTGCACTCACTGGGAGAGTGGGGGGAGAAATGGCCATGTAACTAATGGCAGTGAAAAAATGCTGGCCATTGAGGTTGCTCGTTTCACTTCAAACAAAGAAGACAACAGGGATGACACCTTGGGATTTTTTCAGACTAAGACCTCCTGTGTACACAGGCAAAAGCAGTGACAAGTATTCACCCTGGTGACAGAATCTTCCTTCATGTTTACACCTGGAGAGACAGCTCAAATCGCCAAGTCCTCAAACTTTGGTGCCCTCAAGACCACCCGTTACAGAAAAATGAAGGCCTTTGCTTCCTAAATCCAAGGTGTTGATGGTTATAGGTCAAAGGATCGACTACAAAAGGATCGAATGGTCAAAGGATCAACACCAAAGGACCGAAAACAAAAAGATCTTTTTTTTAAAACTTTTTTTTGGGGGGTTCTTCCAACCCCTGTTTTTGTGTTAAAAACCCCTTTTTCCCTAAACATAACCCCCCAAAAAATATGCAATTAAAAAAAAAAAAAAAAAAAAAAAAATCGATCCTTTTGTTTTCGGTCCTTTGGTGTCGATCCTTTCACCATTCGATCCTTTGTAGTCGACCTTTTGACCAGACACCGGTGTTGTAACGGACAGCACTAAACTATGCTTTATCGATACAAGAAAGGAAACGGGTCTCCCAAGTGCAGGGGGTCTGTTCAGATCTGGAACTGTTGCATCAAGCATGATGTGTCCAGAGGAGCTCACCTGTCGGGGAACTCAACTGTCAGGCTGTCAACCTCAGGAGTCTTAGTCAGACATTCTGGATTGTGTGGCTCCAGTCTTGTATGTCAGCCAGACCACTGGTCAACCTATTTGCACCAGAGGACAAGTAATGCCCTTTTCAACAATACAGTAGGTCTCAAAACTAATAGCATAAGTCACCAACTAACTGCCTCTCAGAGTCTGCACTAGAGTAACAAGGCCAATGGCAACTCTATCTCTGGGGTGAAATGCCTACTGTTGAACACACGGTCACTCTTAAAACACACCATAGAGGTATCCTCCTACATTTCCTCACTTAATGTTTATCTCTGTGCACTTAGAGACATGGAGTCACATATCGGCTGGGCCGTCGCTCGCACTAGCTATACCCTAGGCATACAACATCATGAGACAGGAGGGGAAAGGAGGAGGTGTAGCGGTCATATACAAAGATACTTTAGACCTGTGGAAAGTTGAATCCTTAAACATTGAAAACTGTGATATTCTCCACATTAAAATTAGGAACAGATGCCAAAAACAATATAAATATTATTCTCGTCTATCGACCCCCACCCTCCCATATGCAGGACTTTACAAATCTGATGTGCAATTTACTTTTAGCCTTTTTAAAACCTAGATCGAAAACTATCCTTTTCGGGGATTTTAACTGATGCTTATTAGACGATAGTAACCCTCAAGCGGAGTCTCTAGATAAAGCCCCGACTGACCTGGGCTTTAACCAACATATTACAACTCCCACACACATAAAGGACAATACACTGGATTGCATTGTAGGTCGCAATACCACTCTAGCCAGCCAAGATGTATGCCCTTGTCCCTGGTTTGATAATTTCTTCATCCACTTTGAATTGGGGTCTGATATGAAGATTTTAAAGAAGAAATCCGTCACATCTACTATATGATGTACAAATGTAAAAAATCTAACCAGAAGCACTGGGCCCATGGCTTGCCACACTCCAACAAAATATCAATGAGCTTTCCTCAGTAGATAATATTGCCAATGTCTACCAACACACACTACAGACAGCTGTTAATGTACTTGCCCCATGGTGTAATAAGAAAGTCATCTAAAGGAAACTAACCCATGGTTCTCTCCAGATCTACAAAAACTAAAAAATGATAAAATCAAAGCACTTTATAACTGGAAAAGAACGCTCACTGAATCTGACAGAGAATTGTATAAAACAGTAAAATAATTTAAGTCTGCTGTTATTACTGCCAAAAAGTCTCATCTGGATCTTAACAAGGATCGCTCTCAACCAAGAGAACTTTTTAAAGTCCTTAAGGAGCTGGAAACCCTGAAACAAGATGGTGAGATAGTTATTAGAGATACTAATCAATGTAATACAATACAAGAGGTCATGGCCTCTAAGTTGAAGAATATTACAGATGGGATCGATCTATCAAACAAAGCGACATCTGTGCTAAATGCAGAATCTGGAAAGTTGAAGAACAATTTACCTTCAAGCCAATAAGTGAACCGCTCTGATCATTGAACTTAAGCCCACAAATTGTAAGGGCGATATCTGTCCTGCGTTGGCTATTAAGACATGCTCGTCCATGCTTAAACCAATGTTATGTAGATTTGTGAATTCCTCATTCAGGACTGTTATGTCCCAAAAAGCATCAAGAACTCATGGGTTACACCATGGTAGATAGATTTAATGAACTATCAGCCTATCTCGAACTCTCAGTTTCTCCTTAAAATTCTACATCGCGTTGCATATTCGCAAATTCTCAGACAGCGATGCTTGATCTCAATTCTAGGCTACTCCGCCACATGGATCAGGGAGAAACTTCCGAGCTCATGCTTCTTGATTTATCTGCCGCATTCGACCTGGTCGACCATGCACGATTGGTCGCCAGGTTGGAGAAGGTGGCAGGTTTTACTTCTCCAACAGTCAAATGGGTTAAATCGTTTCTCAGCGAACGCCAATGGAGGGCGAGTAGCACTCTGGCAGAGCAGAAACCCTTATGAGCTTACTCGAGGAGTACCACAGGGGCCTTGTTCTTTCGCCTATATTTTATAACATAATTACAGCCCCTTTTCTTGACTTTATAGAAGACAATAAAATTGAATTTACCAACTACGCTGACGACACACAATGTGTCATTCCTTTGACAGGCATCTTGGAAGAAGATGAGTGTAAAATTAAATCGGATTTACAGCCTGATACAAAGATGGATGTGGCTCAACGGCCTCGCTCTCAACACGAAAAAAAACAGAGCGGATGCTAATTGGAGGCAAAATATGCCCAGCTTCAGATTGATGACTGCACAATAAAAATTAAAAACAAAGTTAAGACCTTAGGGGTTCACCTGGACTGCAATCTGAATATGAAAGCCCCAGTTAGTCTTGTCTGCTTCCTACTTATCAAACTATTGGCTCACGCTCGTCCCTTTCTGTCAAGAGAAAGTCGGGGAACATTAGCTAGAACGCTGATGGGCTCAATTGTAGCAGTCTCCTCATTGGCCCGCCAAAGACAGAAATCAATAGACTTCAAGTAGTGCAAAATAATGCAGTCAGAGGGATTATGGACCGGGAAAAAAGGGACCACATATCTGTGGCAAGAAGAAGCCTACATTGGCTCCCGGTCAACGAGAGAATATCCTTTCGGCTGATGCTAATTACGTTCAAGTGCTTGAGAAGCACAGCACCATTGTATCTGAAGGACGAGCTGGTTATCAAACCTAATGTGCATTACCTGAGGTCCAATAACTCTACACAATTGAAAATCCCTGCTTGCAGACTTACTCAGGTCAAAAAAAGAGCTTTCTATGTAGCAGCTCCGGTTTCCTGCAATAGACTTCCATTGATACCAAGAGAGGAACCATCAGTCTTCATTTTAGGAAAAGACTTAAGACTGTATTTAATTAACTGACCTTTTGCTTCAAGACTCTTAAGCTGCAGGTCTCTTCCAGCGGCTGTCATCTTTTTTATTGGTCTATATTTGCTTCCTGTATGTGTTTTCTAGCGCCCTTAAGCCTCCTGGTCAGCAGCTGCGCTATACAGTAAAGTCCCCCTTGAATAGGACGTCTCCAACTAGAGTTTGATGGTCACGTAGACTCAATTATGAAACTCTATTCTGCTGCGTTAGAGCAATTGGACATGTGTCATTCATCTTTTGTGAGGATGTGGAAGCTTATCTGCCTATTGTGTTCTAGCGTCACGGTCCATCCAGGACTATAGGTACATGATGGAAGAGTGAGCTTGTCTTGTTGGGTAAGAGCCTGCCCGCACGGATATGCCAGATCGCGTTATTGTGGGCAGCCTCAGTGGGTTCTACTAATCTATTGTAGCACATTCTTTCTACCTCGAGTTGATGTGGCTGGCAATGGTTGGTTGGGTGCAGCACACTGGTCTGCCCCTCCTAATACTATGATGAACCATTAATAGAGTTACATATACATATACATATACATATACATTACAATACTGAGTTATGATGTAAATCTTTTTTGGGGCTTCATTCAATTTTGTGTGCATTTGTAACATGGAAGATCTATCCTTAAGTTGGATTGTATGGTGTGATTTCTTAATATCTGCCGAGTATCCTCTCTTTGAATCTTTTGGTCAATAACTTACAGTCTTCAACAAAACATGCTTCCTCGCTTCAGTTACGGCGTGCACAGTGGAATTCACCTGCCGGTATGTTATTGATGGTAAACTTACGGTGGAAGCTCTCGCCATACAGGATAGAATTAACCTCTGTGGCCTTGCAAAATGTTTTGGTTTCTAATTTTCCCTTGTGCAATATAAATGTGAAGATCAAGAAAATCTATACAAGAATGATCACAATGGCCCTTTAACGTGACACCAAACACATTTTTGTTCAGGTGGTGTGTGTATTCTTCAAAGGTTTCTGAAGACTCATGCAATATGTCTAGTATATCATCAATAACGCCTCCACATAATGATATTGTTCATAAATACATTGTTGTTTAAGGCATGTGTCTGTTCGTATTTTGACACTACTGTACCTTAGCAACTGAGTTAACAATGCGCTACCATAATATTGGCAATACAGTAAAGCTAAACACTGGGAATTTTACATCCACATTAATGTCCAGTATGGAATTACTATCACTATACACTGTGTAACCAATGTTATATGTCTGTGCATTTTCTCCTATGCCCCGACCATCGGCCCACTTTGGTATGTCATATTTACTCTATTAATTTTACTGTTGTTTTGATTTGATGCTATTGCTTTGTTATTTATCAGTTGTCAATACATGTACTATGACTGGAATACACTGATATATTCTGGCCCACCCTGACGTATCGTCCGTTTCATTGACCACAGCTGCACAGGTACTTTTCCTGGTCACTTGTACTGTCCGAGATTTTCTTCATCTCAGTAACTACACCATCAGGGTGATTCTATGTTTTACAGTACTAGATAGCTTTATTAAGGTTAGATGCATATGGTTTTGGTCCTATTGTCAGCCTACCAGGTAGGGGTTTAAAGGAGTTGTGCCTCCCAATCGTGACCTTGTCAGCAGGAGAAGAGTCTCTCTCCATGAGATCCTCCGGCATGTTACCACCCCTATAGTGACTATTTGTTAGCGGCCTCACCTCCCTAGCCTCATGGAGAGGACTTCTCCGCAGGGGAAAGTGACGCCATCCAAACCATTATATAGTCAAAACGCCAGACATCATTCATGGGAGTGAGTGGGATACTGAATTTTCACATGGCTACTTCCAGTCTCCAGTCGCAAAGTTTGCCTTAGTATATTGGGAATGTCACAGGTAGATGCCAGTGAACAACCAAACACAGGTTTACTTTCCACAGTCAGGATAATGTGGATGGAGGAATGCCTATGCTTAGGGAACCAGTTCAAAGGGGAGATTTTCTGATAACTGTGGGAGGAAGGAGGGGTAGAGTTCAGTGAAGGGCCTACTTTAAAAAAGGGACCTAATATCCTAAGCCCCAAACTCTAAATGCCAACCTTATAGGGCTTCCAACTCCCAGGATAGTGTATTCCATTTTACTCACCCTCGTTACTCAGTCTCAGGGATTTGTCGATGTCCCAGCAGAGTTTCTGGCCTCTGCCTGGGCCTTGTCAGATGATCCCAATGTTACATCATCTCGGCTGTTAAGGTCTTGATACTGATATTGGTGTACACCCTATATACCAAATGCATGTAAATAAATTGTACCCATCTTGCTTAAGTGGTTTGCTAGGCAAGACCTGTAGCTGCCACTTTTGCCTTAAGGGTTCTGTACTTTGGGTAGGAATTCTCCGCCCTACCTGGATTCTCAAAGGTTGCAAGCTTCTTTAGTTGGGCTTGCAGCTGCCACTAGGGTCTCAGCGAGAGCCCCAGATGGCTATTCAACTTCTATGGTGAAGACTTGGCACCTAGCAGCCTCCGCTTTCAAGGAGTCTAGCCTAGCCTTTCAGTTAGCCTAGCCTGCAGTAAGCCCAATTGGCTTATACACGTTTTATCCTGTATAATTACTTACCACTGGCCTATTTGGCTTGGCCAATGCAAGTACTCTCCTGTTAAAGTGTCTCCTCCTCCTTTTAAGCAACACAACATTTCAGAAAGCACTCGAAAGACATGACATCAGAAGATTTGTGCATCTTTTTTCAGATTTACTTTATGGATAATTGCCCCAGTTAGTGCTTTGGATGTGGTTTAGTTGCCCCATGAATGTATCTTCTCATGATTGAATGTTCCCTAATGACTCCCAGTAATCCCCATATGTTTGTCCTACAGTTTACGGATTATGAAGTGATGTGAGGGGGATTATGAAGTGGTGCAAGGGATTTAATACTGGAAATCAGCCTGTGGTCCGGCCCCTGCCATCCGGGATTACAAAAGGTGAGCCTGCCTTTTGAGAACAGGCACAAGAGATATGGCGGTCCGATGACCCGCTACTGTGGTTTCCATGAGTTTGTGTCCTCACTTTCAGCTGCACGAGAGCACCCGCTGAGGGAGAGCAGTCTCTCTGGGTATGTAGAGGCCTGTCAAAACACCTACATTTCTTACATTTCTTACATTTGTTGTACAGTTGTCCTGGGGCAGATTCTTCTATGGCGTTTGATACATCTGACCTTTTTCCACCAAATCTATTAATTCTGTAAAAACATCAGTGACCAGTTATGTAGTTGCATGCCCTAAAAGTCACGGGACACATTATTTTGAGGTATTTTGATTGTGATCCTGTGGTTACTAGTGAGACTATGTTTCTTGTCTTTTTCTCCTTTTTTATTTTTTCTGTACCTCAGGGGTCACGACTTCTACTGGTCCTGAGGAAGGCGGAATGGCCCACTCCGCCGAAACGTAGTTTACTCGCACTTTCTGTTTTATTCGTGTGCGAGTATGACACCTTCTAGATTTATTCTGGTGTCACACGTAGACCCCGAGTTTAGCTAGTAGACCTTGAGTTTAGCTAACCAATTGAAAATGCCCCCAATGGAACTGAACATTTATAATCCAGAGACATATGGTTTCAACCTCTGAGTGGGGGCCTATCAACTTCAAAATTTATATAGTGTTGACTATTCTGAGAAAAAGTTTTTTCAAATGTTTTTTTCTAATGTGTGTATATAACTGTCTTTTGCATTGTATGAAATACTGTGTACATGAACATGGATATTTATTGGTTCTTTTTTGTACATATTGTGCTTGATTTGGAATTTATGTTGAGTTAATAGTGCTTGGTAATTGACAGACCTTGCTTATGAGTAATAATTGAAATAATAAAAAGTCACTTCTGTATAATGCTTAAACAGAAGTACGAAATGGTGATTTTTGTAAAATGTATCCCTATGAAAACTTAGGTGGACACAGAAAACTAGATAGCTTGTGCCATATTTCTGGTATTGAGAAGTTTATTATAAATTAAATTTATATATATGTTTAGTGAACCTGTCAGGACACTTTTTTGTTTTGTGGTTCAGTTATGAGAGATCAGACAGAAACATAAGATCAAAGCATTTGAACTTCTCGTTAAAAAATAAATTTCTGTGCTTCTTAGAAAAAGGGGGACGGGACAAAAGGGAGAACAGAAAAGCAAGCAACATAATCTCAACTCTCCTTTCATCACCTACTTCCCAAGCTCATCTAAACAGTCAGTCTTCAGGCCCACAATTCCATAGTCGCCTGTAAGAGTGTGAACAAAGTTTGCTGTCGAATCCAGATTGCCAGCAGGGAGAAAATCAAAGAATTCTTCTCTGTATTTTTGTTACAGGCAGGCACCATGCAAGCAAACATTTTGGACCCCTATTTGACTGAAATGTTAATTCTCCCATTGTTCCTGGAATTTTCAGGCTCTGTGTCGTGTAACCAACCAACGAGCCTGAAGAGGACCAAAATCTGAATTCTGCAACAGAGACAGAATTGTGTGTGGAGTGCGGGGGGGAGGGTTAGATTTTGCAACAATCTGCCATTCCGATCTATAGTGCAGGAAACCGGCTCTCTGCCATTCCCTTTGTAACACCCCAAAATACATTTCAGATGGCTCTGACTGGGCCACCAATCGGAGCTTAAGACCCATTTATAACCTCCTTTACTCCGGCTTCCTTAAACACCACAGAACATTTCCAGACTATGTAGCATATCCAGGGAATCCGTCTCATCTGAATGGTGTCCTTCAGCCCCTCACAAACTCCTTTAAACCTTTCTTCTTCCTCATGAGAGAATCCATCCCAGACAGGACAGGATAAAGAGCAAACCCACACTCCACTTTATTTCTCCACCTCTTTGCCCTGGATCACATCCACTGCTCTTTCCTGTGAAGCTTTGTCCTCTTCGAGGGTCAAAGTTCCAGGAAGACAACACTTGCATCACTTTGTAAGTACTCGAGAACGGAGTTAAGCCTTTTATGATATAAGAAGCTCCATGATGACCATTATGTACACAGACAGGCAGAAGATAGCCCACAATAGCATCAAACCAGTCCTCTTTCAGGTCAGTGCACAACAGCCTCAAGCTGTTTTTTCACCTAATATTGTTATCCCCTCTATAAAATGTCTGCCATCTCATTAATTCTTTGATAAATCACCACTGCCTACCAATTTCATATGTTGCAGGCAATCAGTATTTAAATCCCAAGTGCCTCCATACTCTGTTAAAGGGTCTGCTAAACCGCACTGGCACTCACCTTCTTGGTCACGCTACTTTCCTGCCACAAGTTCCAGACTTTCTTGGCATTGTACCATCCTCACCTACTACCGCGTCCTATGCACTCTAAATCACCCACCAAGGAGAGGCATAGGCACTTGCATATATCCGCATTTAATCGGTCAGTTAAATACTTGTATTCGTCAAAAAAGCCATGAAAGACGATAGGATAAAATATCAACAATATGGATCAGTTAAATTCATTTGGTTTCTTCAGTAATTAATCAGATTAATAAGCAAACAACTCAAAATACATACAACAGCTTGCTAAAATTAATATCATGATTCCCAACATGTTAACCCCATAAAATACATCCTTTAATCATATCTAGGAAAGGCAAGGGGAGATTGGACTCAGAGCCCCTACGTAATATAATAACCATGCAATTTAAACACCCCAGAGAGAAATGCTGTTGTTGCTGCAATGGCTCTGGGGAGTGGGTTCTCAACCGGCCTGGAAGCGGTCTGTTCAAAAGACAATGGCAATGCATGATACACCAGAGAGCCACCTGGAGATGGAAGCCTTAGACAGGGCCTTCCTGTGTCCAAAGGTCTGAGGGAGCCTTAGGCATGAAGGTAGGATAAGTTTACAGAAACACTTTAGTGACATAGAAGGACAAATCTGGTTGCTTACAGGAGAGGGCCTGTATCTCCTCAGACCACCTAGCGGAGGTGATTGCCACAGTGTCCAGTCAAAGGATTGAAAGCAAAAAGGATCGACAGCAATAGTTGAGGATACATTTGTTCGAACAACAACAGTTTCGAGAAGTCATTTTTGAGAATAATTTTCGATCAATATATTTAATAATAATAATGAGGTACTCAATTTTGTACTAATAATAATGGTTTTATTAGCATTTTAATACTGTTTTGTATATATTTTACGTGTATTTTATGTTTCATTTATGTTGTATAAAAACATATATATTTAATGTTGTAATGCTGTATAAATAACAGTTAATGTAGTATATAAACATTAATATTTCAAATTTAAATATATTAAATATTTGAAAACTTTTTCAAACATGTATACTTTTATAACAGTGACACAAAAGTGCTGTGTGTGTGTGTTTATTATGTACTCACACAGGAAGTAGTTAGTGGCTCAACAATTTACTTTACATTTCTTCCGATAAGCACGAAAGATGGTTGAAATCGACGAACGGACAAAGTTAGTTATACAGTAGTAATACCCTGTATTTGTCATATTCGAAGATTGGGACCCCGCCAGGTGCCCTATGATTTATAGTATACTTTTATAACAGTAGATGGCGCTGTTGTATTACTTATTATAGTGTCCCAGTTTTGTTTATATTTATTTTCCAGCGGACAATACCCTGTATGTGTCATATTCGAAGATTGTTGTGTGCACTTTTTGTTTACCACGCCTCAGACCATCCCCAGTCTCAGGCTCGTGTTTTTCCTGTACCAGTGGGTTCTTATACCCCCTCGATCTGTAAGGAAACATGTATCCCAATGTAGTTTTGACCTCTACACTCCAGAGGCCGACACCTATTTGTGCTACTACTGTATAACTAACTTTGTCCGTTCGTCGATTTCAACCATCTTTCGTGCTTATCGGAAGAAATGTAAAGTAAATTGTTGAGCCACTAACTACTTCCTGTGTGAGTACATAATAAACACACACAGCACTTTTGTGTCTCTGTTTTGGATCTCCTCATCCTGATTATTTGTTTATAATACGTATACCCGCCTGGGTAAATCGGGACCCCGCCAGGTGCCCTATGATTTATAGTATACTTTTATAACAGTAGATGGCGCTGTTGTATTACTTATTATAGTGTCCCAGTTTTGTTTATATTTATTTTCCAGCGGCCAACGTATGACGTCCCACGTTACGTAAACTGGCGTGGTCACCATTTTGCGAGTTCCTTTTTCCTGGACCGGTTCCTGTCCGTACGCGCTCTCGTATTTTTTTCGGATCTGCTGTTTTTCCATCTCAGAGCCTTTTTTTCCCATGAAGACGGTTTTTGGGATTGATTTTTGTTCGAGAATGGATTATTGCTACGCTGGATGGATGCCTTTTCTATTGGAGTTTCTCTTCTTGGATTTTTTTTTTTTCCCGGATTGGTGTTTAACTTTTCTATGGATTTTGGACTTGGATTATCGATTGTTCCTGTTACGCATGTGTTCAGTATGGATTTCCTGGTTTTGGTGAGTTCACTTGGATTAAAGATTTGGTGATTTTGGTGAGTATTTGTTTATTTATTTTAGCATTTTAAGTTGTAAGAAATGGCTTCTAAATACTGCATTGCTTCCATCGACTCGAAATTGCTCACTATGCTTGCAATTCTTTCCTCGTAATCTCTGTATTTTTGTTTTTGTTTATGTGTGTTTTCCAGTGAAATTGTTTGTGCTATTTTTATTTCTTGCAATGTTTGTTCCATTTTAAGGTGATTTACGAAATGCCATAAGTTTGGATTATTTGTATTGAATTCCTTGTTTATTTTGCTATGCCAACCTTCCTGGATATTGTTCGCCTTGTTCCTTTTCTGTCCTATCCACGTGTTTTCCAAATAATCCATTAAATCAGCAAATTTGTCCTCATTATTGGTGAAATATGGTGTTGTAATCAATGTCTCATTATATGTAATAACTTTGTCCTCCTGCACAAATGCCAATGCGTATATTTGCTTGATTTGATGCTGAAAGTCACTGTTTTCTATGTATTCTGTTCTGAGTCCTAATTTTGGTATTTTTCTCCATATTGATTGTCCGAAATGAAAGAAACATCCTTGTATGTGAGTGTCTGAGTATGATTTTTCAAAAGTTTTTAACTGACCTTTTTCAAAATCCAGGATTATTGTTTTCGCTGATTTATCTGGCAATGATTCCTTGATTTTTGTATATACACACACACACACATCTATATAGTTCTTCGGTTTTCCCTGGCATTAAAATATAAATGAAAGGTATTACAGTTCCATTGATTGTACCGTGAATGCCATAAAACTGATGAAAGGGTGCTGGACTTGATTTGAAAGTTGCATCTCCGTGCCATATTGATGAATCTCCTAAGTGTGATAAATTAGTAGAAGTAGTAAAAATCAATATTTTCTCATTATTTATATCCAATGTTGCCAACAAAAATTGTTCTCCTTTTTCAGTTTTTTGTAAACTTTCAGGTACATGCATGTCTAGATATGTTTGTGGTGCCATCGGCAGGTTTTTCTTTTGTCTATTTACGTTTCTTTTCATTAGTTTCGTGTTTGGCATTTGGACTGCCACATGGAGTGGCATTTTCTGTTTTTTTCACTAGCGAGCTGCTTGCTTCATTTCGATTGTCCGCTACATTTTTTTTAATCTCATTTATCGATTTTTTAATTATTAGAGCCGTTGTGTCAGGCATATGATTGTGTTCTCCTGTACACCTTATATTTCCATTTTCTGTTATCGCTCTTCCTGTACACTTTAATTTTTTATATTCTGTACATTTCCAGTAACTGCTTTCGTTACGGGTCGTTTCTCTATTATAGACGTAGCCTTCAAATACTAATTGGTTCCTCCCATTTGAGATTTTATAAACTCCATTTTCGTACTCAGTATGTATCTGAAATAGTGAAATTTATTGTTAAATATCATTCGCTGACTCGTGCTAATTTTACTAGCATTTCATCCATTTCATACGTTTCACTTACCAGATGATTTCAGTCAGGTAATATGTTATTCTCGCTTTCTCTCGTGTCAGCTGGTGTTTTCTAGTCACCTTCTCTCACGCACTGACAGTTTGTTTTCAACTGTCACCTGTGCATATGCTTTCTACACAAGGTTCTTTACTCTTCCTTCAGACTTATTGTTTTAACCCTTTATCGATCGAATTTTCATATGTTATGTTGTTTAATCTTCGATCCTTTTGTTTCGATCAAATGACCTTTTACATGATTTCTACCTGATGTTGACCCTTTGACTTTCGATCCTTTTGATTCTATCCTTTTGTCTTTCGGTTCTTTGTTTTCGGTCCCATTACCTATAACCGATTTCCACTAGGAAGGCGGTCTACCACGACAAACTTCAAAGGGGTACAATGCATTGGTTCAAAAGGAGGCCCCATGAGCTTAGACAGGACCAAATTCAGTTCCCAAGCCTGGGCCGGTGCCTTCACCAGCGGGAAAGGCCTGAAGAGACTCTTGAGGAACTCCTTAAGAGCCTGTACGACCAAAAGAGAGCTTGTCCGCAGTCAGTGTACACAGGGATATGGCGGTCAGGTGGACCTTGATAGATGCATGGGCAAGACCAGCCTTGGCCAGCGAGAGCAGGGATGGGAGGAGCTGCGGAGCAGTCACACACAGCAGCACAATTCTCTGCACCTGGCACCACACTGTGAACACTTCAACTTGCGGATGTAGCAAGATAATGTAGAGGGAGCCCTGGCCTTGGCAAGGATATTCTTGGGCAGCAAAGTGTGTTCGAATTCAAAGACTGCAGGAGCCAGGCCGTGAGGCTCAGTAACACCAGGTTGTGGTGTAGGATTGATCATCCTTCTCTGGAGAGGAGGTCGGGAAGTGAAGGCAGTTGGATGGCCAGAACGACCGACAGATGGAGAAGGTCAAAGTACCAGATCTGCCTCGGCCACGGCGGCACGATGAGGAACATCCTGCAGTGGCAAAATCTGAGTGTGTTGATCACACGTAGCAGGAGCTGAATTGGAGGGAAGGCAAACAGGAAGAGCCCCTGCCAGGGGAACGAGAAGGCATCCCTTAGCCTCCTCGGCTGAGGATATCTGCTGGCAAACTTTTGACACTTGGAGTTACCAGCCGTCACAAAGAGGTCGATCTGAGGAAAACCTCATTCGCTGAAGAGGCGCGACACTTGCGCTTGCTGAAGGTCCCATTTGTGACAGGATCTTAACTCCCTGCTGAGAGAGTCTGCAATGGTGTTCTTGATTCCTGCCAGATGAAACAAGATGAGAAACATGCATTGAAGAATGGGCCAGTTCCATAGAGACTCGGCCTCCTGGGAGACATCAGGGGAGCACATCCCACCCTGATGTAAAACATGGCGGTGGAGTTGTCTGAGGATCTGCACCACCTTTCCCTGCATTTAAGGCTGGAACGACCTGCGGGCCCAGAAAGCCTCTTACAGTTCCAGGAAGTCAACTTGTAGCTCCTTTTCTTTAGGGACCAGGGGTCTTTGGCGTGAGAATGTCCTGTGTGTGCTCCCCAACCCTCCAGAGAAGAGTCGGTCATGACTGTAGCCTGGTACGGAGGAATCTGGAATGGACCCCCTTGCGTGAGGTGTGGCCGAACTGACCACCATTGGAGAGTTTGATGGAATGCCGATTGAGGGTGATCTTGTCGGTTCATGTGCCAGTGATCTGCTGCCACCTGAAATCCAGAACTTCTTGGAGGGGTTTCATTTGAAGCCTGCAAAAGGGAACCAGAAGACTTCATCCCCAGTAGGCACTTGATGGACTGGACTGTTGCAGCGGATGCTGTCAGGCGCTGGACCTTTCTCAGGATGGCCTTTACCCTCTCTTCTGAGGGAATCACCAGATACAAGACTGTTGAGCCTGGCGCCCAGGAACAGTGTGTTCTGAGATGGCACTAAGCAGAACTTCAGATAGTCAATTGAGAATCCTAGCCAAGTCAGAATTTGGATGGTCTCCGCTGTGTGCTGGGTTGCGGGACTGGATGAGCCAACCAGGGAAGTGCAGACGTGGATTCCATTAAGGCTTAGATCCGCTGCTATCGGTGCCACGCATTTGGTGAACACCCTCAGAGCCGATTTCAGCCTTGAATTGGTAATGCAATTGGGGATGTGGAAGTACGCGTCCTCCAAGTTGAAAGTTGCCAGAAAATCCTCTTGCTCCAGCTGGTGGAGCATGTGCTGTAACATGACCATCCATAACATTTGGGATTTCAGGAACCTGTTGAGGTGTCGCAAGTCTAGGATTGGTTGCCACCCTCCTGACTTCACTCACCAGAAAGTATGTGGAGTACACTCCGGAGCCCCAGAGGCACTGAGGAACTGGTTGTATTGCCACTTTGCGTTGCATGGCCTAAACCTCCTGCAACAGTTGGGCCATGTGTAATTCTTGTCGCGAGACATGCGGAATGCAGGGCCCCCGTCTTGAAATTCTAAAGCATGCCCCTGTTGAAGAATGTCTAGCACCCATTTGTCTGTGGCGATCTTTCCCCACTGATCGACAAAATTTGATAGTCATCCTCCCACGATGACATCCGTGCAGAAGTTGATGGCCTTTAGGCAACCTTAGGCCAAACCATTCCCAAATCTGTTGGAAGCCAGAGTCTGCTATGCTGAGCACAACAGTGATGGTGTGGTCCGAAGCTACTTCTCTGTCCTGAAATAGGTCCAAGGCTTCGACCTTCTTGTCATTGGGGAAGAAGTCAAGGATGGGCCCCAGCTCCCCATTATACCTTGAAAGGATGGCGAGGGCTTTGGAGACCTTGATGGTGGAGGCTGCTGTGGTAATGATGCGCTTGCCAGCCACATCAAGCTTCTTGCCTTCCTGGTCCGGAGTCACCATGGATGACAGAAGGGTTTGATGACATTTCTGGCAGCAGCAGATGGCACAGAGTCCAGTGAATGCAGAGACCTGAGGCACCTGGGAGCCGGATCTGGAGCCCAGTATTTCTTCTCTAGCTGATCACGCTTCGCAGTTGTGGTATTCAGAGCCTCCATGACTGCCAAGCAATCTCCCCATATGTCATCCAATAAAGGGACCGATAGAATGGTGTTCTTTGCGGATTGTCACAGCTGAAAAAGAAAGCCTTCCTTCCTCTTCTGGTACCAGGTTGAAGAATGTGGCAGCTTTGGAGATGGAGTGGAAAAAGCCAATTTCATCCAGAGGAGACGCCCTGGCAGGCTCGTCGACATCCAGAGGCTCCCCATGCGCGGAAATGTAGTCATACTCATCCGTGCGAGTTCCAGTAGTGTCAGTGTTCGTGCCAGTGTGAACTGGCTCCTCTGCCACAGTGAGAACTGGCCGAGGGGTGCCGAGATGGCCTTGGTGGACTCCTGGATGAACCAGGCACAGAAGCAGTGGGCAGCCGCTGCTGAATTTCTGCCACCAACGCATGCAGGATGGTTAGGATGTCCAGGGACATGTCCCTCGGTGCAGGTAGCTGCAACCAGGGAAGCAGAAGCTGGGCCTGAGCCCCTTGGGCTATGGGCAGGCCCATGGGCCAATGACCCCTGATGAGGCATAAGCAGAATGGGATCAAGTTCCACATAAACCTCTTCCTCATCTGAAATAAACATCTTCTGACTAATCCTCTGGAGCTGGAGGCATGTCTTTCACTCAGTCAGAACCCTTTGGGAAGGAGGCTACTACAGGAGCCTGTAGAATAGAACTAGGCGCTGTCGTCAACGGGATCATCGTCAGGACCATAGACGGGGGTCTAGGAGGCAGAGAGACCCTGGGCGGGGTGATCATTGTTGAGGTAAAGTTGATGGTCATTGACCAGCGTTTCGGTGCTGACGGACGATTAGTCACCGATTTCAGCAGCAGGATCGTTGACGGGGGGCTAGACAAAGCGGCGGTTGATGAAGTGGTCGACAGTCCTGGTAGACAAGGCTGTCATCGACAGGGCTCGTGTCGATGACTGTCACCAACAGCGGAGCCGGCAACGGGTCCTTAGGAGATCTGCTCTTCGATGATCTGTGCTTGGACAGTGTCAACGAATTTCCTCGCGGACGGAGGTAGCTCCCCAGCCGGTAGGCTAACCGTCGACTGAGTTGGCAAAGGTAACCGACCCTTTCCAAAACTTGGTCCTGCACCCACAGCGGCCATTGACGAGGATACCGTTGGAGTGTGGAATCTGACCTTCTTTTAGATCTTTGCACAGGAAGCATCCTCAAAGGACCTTAAGCCCTTCTTACTAGAGGGAGTACACTCAGTGGATCTGCCAGTCCTGGAAGAGGTATGACCTCACCCGGAGGCCACATCAGAGGCCTTCCCTTCCTCAATCCGAGTCACTAACCTCCGGTGCCGATCCTTCTTGGTCTTCGATGAAAAGGATTGGCAGATGGACCATCCGTTAACATCATGGTCGGGGTAAAGACAATAAAGGCGCTGGAGGTGCCGGTCCTCGAAGATGTTCTTCAGGCCACAGCTTTCACAGGCATTGGAGAGTCTTTTCTTTGTGGAATCAGCTATTGTCAAGGTGCAGGTCCGAGCATGGGCCTGTTGTCACGGGTTGAAGATACGACGGTGGATGGAGGATCTTTGCCGGCGTCGCTGCGTGTCGGTAGATCTGAAGATGGCCACCAGGGGTGGAGCTTAGGAGGACGAATGTCATTGGCTGGGGGCAGTAATGACCCAAAGGACACTGAAACTGCTAGCCTCCTCTATAGCCCAGGTTTAAAGCTAAACAGCTTTATTTTTACCAAGGATTCACAGCCTGATGACAGTGAATATTCATGAGCATGTGAATCTATTCAAGACCCCATGCTGGAGAATCACAAAAAAGCTGGCCCTATTTATTGATTTTATTCTACTTATTTTGTACTGCACTCCCCCCCCTCCTCCTCCCCTTGCATTTTTCCCTTCCCCTACCCCTGCACTTGCGCGGTCTGAATGTCACCTGGCCTAGTAGGATCGTTGTCTGTCTTCCCCTTGTTCCCCCCTCCCTGCCTCGTCGCGCCTTGAAACACTTGTGTATAGGCGCATTACAAATGCCATATCAGATCATCATATCATATCATATGCAAACCCACATAACAACTGTTAGATAACATGCATATAAAGACAAAATTCGTAGGTTATTAAACCGCTATACATTTTAATCTCAGCAACCAAGCCCATCGATATACCCCGCAGTAAGTTGAACAGTATCCATGTTGCAAGTACTTCTGCAGAATACCAAAGCTTGTACTACAATTCGGATACTAGACGCTCGGAGCATTGGTTTTAAATAACAGCTCATCAACGTGCTTAACCTAGGAGTAATATAAAATGGGTAATTGTTTCGGTACTAGGTCAAAAGACCTTTGTCTTTTTCCCAAAAGGAAAAAAAGACTGATTTAGAAAGACCGCTCTGTGACCGCACAGAGCGGTCTTTCTAAATCGAGGCTTCAGCCCCTGGGACGCACACAAGAAAATGCTGCAAGAGGGTGGGGGGGAGGGGATGGTAGGTCGAAGAAATATCCTTTTTTCGATATTTGTAGGCTGTCTGAAATCGGCTGGAAAAAAATTAAATAAATAGATAAGTATTAGTTAGGCAACCTACAACAATCAAGAAAATGCCATAGAACCATGGTTTTCTCAGCTGATTTGTCCAGACCTATGCTCTACCATTATTTAGTATATGTTTCGAACCCTAAGGGTACCCATCCCAAAGCACAATGAACGAGGGTGATTGTGTCGAGGAAGGTTTCAACCCAAAATTCTGGTTTTATTGCTAAATAACTTTGACCAAGTGTTAGTTTACGGTCTAGCCCAATTTTACCGAAAATAAATGGTCGCAATGACCAAATGTTCTAAAAATGCTACCACCAAAGGTTCGAACACCAAATGTTCGAACCTTTGGTGATAGCATTGTAAAAATAAAAAATAACGGGGTCTGCGGGGGTGTCACTCGCTCACTATACTTTCTAGAAAATGACCCTGCAGCGCTGGTTCCCGATCACGGAAGTGAAAGGGAACTGGCGCTGCAGGAACCCAGCGTGAAGATGAAGGTAAGTGGGGTTCATTTATGTTGGAGGTGTGGGTGGGGGTGTGCTGAGGGTGTGGGTGGGGGGGTGTTATGGGTGTGTTGTGTGGGTGTGAGTTTGTATGTGTGTTCGCATGAGAAAGGTGCAAACTTTTGGTAGTTCGCACATTTCTCATGCGAACGTTTTGCCCACGGTACTTTCACACGCGGGCAAATCACTGCAAATCTTAGTTTAGAGCTGGCTTCCTCCATTTTGGTCCTGGAAGGTTCTCCTAATCTTAATAGCCATTGTATGATTTACATCTACTGGGTTCATCCACATTGTGTGTTCATTTAAGACGCAAGGTGTTTCTTACATGCTTAACCCAGGGAAAGCACTTTCCCCTCCATCCAGAGTCAACAAGTGGGCTAAAGCGTCAGCGTATCTCTCAAGGCCATTCGTGTGGCAGAGCCTTAACCAATATAGAACAGGTGTGAAAGAAGCCTCTCTCCAATAGGACATATCACTTTCCAAACAAATAAGTGCATTTGTTGATCCCTAGGGAAGCATTAGTAAACTTTCAAAAACTTCAATTGTTATCACGTTAGTCATATTAGCATAGCCCCATAGTTCTGACCCATAGAGAGAAGGCACCCTTGCCTGTTTTTTATAAATCTCCAGGGCAAGGGAAAGAGCGCCTCTTCCATATTGGTTAAAAAAGCCCTTCACCACTCCACTGTGTTTCTCCAAAGTGGCACCTGCTTTTCCTATTTGGGCAGTCCAAAGACCGTTCTCATGGAATCTTATCCCAAGATAATCCGAGAATACCACCGTTCAAGGGTGCAACCTCCACTTTAATTTCTTCATTAGATAAGATACGTGTTTACTTCTTTCAATCATACAGTTAAAATAGTAGTTTCTTCTTGTGGTACTACGTGCACTACTGGTCCAAACATATCCATGGAGCTGTGAAAGCAGGGGTGCAGAATTCTACATGTTCTCTTCCTATTTTTTGTTGGCAGAATTTGTACTCCCTATTTTTATTTTTTGCTAGTATTTGTCAACTGCTAACGAGTAATGTTGACCGATACACACCTTCCCTGTAGGGCTGGCTGTGCCAGTCTACTCTATGGCCTTCCCAACTTTGCTCTCTCACCTCTCGACAAAGTGCTCAACTTTGCTGTCTGTGCACTCTTCAACCTTCCCCACTTCACCTCCACTTCCACAGGCCGTCGTCAGTTAGGCTGGTTACCTATGAGACAGAAGGCCAGGTATAAACTCATTCTCATCATCTTCAAAACTATACACAAATTTGCCCCACTTCTACCTATCGGCCCTTCTCACTCCCTACGATCAACCTCAGCTCACCTCCTTGCCACCTCGTGTCCCTTGCACTCCCTCTCTTTTCTGCTCCCTTACACTGGAATGCTCTTCCTCTCTGCACTATTCCCGCTCCATTTAAATCTAACTGATATAAACTAAGACTCCTTCTTCCTAAAACCATGACCAGAAGTAAGTAGTTTACATGTATGTTTATTCTCTTGGATATCATGTAGAGAAAGCACTGGGACATGCATCCAGGCCAGCACATTAAGTCCAACTGACACCAGTGGAAGCCAGCACTCCAAACAACCATCAACACTCCACAAGGATGTCAATGACATCACCACCCCATTATAAGACTTACATAGCCATAATCCCGCCCAGCACAGATTACGACATATCTCCTTCCCTTGCACATCTCAACACCCATAACACCACCAACCACGAAAATGGATGCACACCTCAATCACCACGCAAAACTATATAGCTCATACCAGCTCAGAAACCACTCCCAACTGAGCCCTTGTGCTTCACCACAAATCTAGCCAAAATCTTGATTGGAAACACAAAACTAAAACCCACACCACAGGCCCTTGCCAAAGCCTGAGCACCCACTCAGCTATCAACCCACTAAAGCACCATATCTGTGTCCCACTCAGAACATTAACAGAACTCTGATCCTACCACCAGACCTTACAACACACTATCCCCATAATTTACCTATGACCAGACAGCACCAAGCTGCCCCTTAACCAAAACACAGATATCACCACACTGCCCCTTGAAACCACCAGACAGCACCAAACTGCCCCTTAACCACAACATAGACAGCACCTGACTGCTTCTTAACCACAGCATATAGGCAGCACCACACTGCCCCTTCACCGAAAACACGAACAGCACTCAACGCCTCACTGTCCCTTGAAACCAGACAGCATCTCACTATCCCTATAATAACCAGACAGCAAACTGCCCCTTAACCAAAACACAGACAGCACCTAACTGCCCCTTAAAAATGACCAGACAGCACCTAACTGCCTCTTAACCACATCATATAAGCAACACCACACTGCCCCTTCACTGAAAACATGAACAGCACTCAACACCACCTCACTGTCCCTTGAAACCACCAGACAGCTCCTCACTGTCCCAAAATGACCCAGGCAGCGCCTCACTGCCTGATAGCACCCCACTGCCCTTAAAACACCAGACAATACCTCACTGCCCCCCTAAAATAACCAGACAGCACCTCACTGCCCCTTGAAATGACCCATACTGCACCTCACTGCCCGCTAGACAGCACCTCACTGCCCCCCAAAATTAACCCAGACAGCACCTAACTGCCTCTTAGCCACAGCATATAAGCAGCACCACACTGCCCCTTAACTGAAAACCTGAACAGCCCCTTAAGCACAGCATATAGAAAGCACCAATTACCCCTAACCGGACCCTAGACAGCACCTCACTGACCTAAATCAACAACACCTCACTGCCCCTTGAAACACCAGACAGCACCAACTGCCCCTTAACCAAAACCTAGACAGCACCTAACTGCCCCTTAGCCACAACATATAACCATCACCACACTGCCCCTTAACCCAGAACCTGAGCAGCACTAAACAGCACCTCGTGAAACACCACACAACCCTTTAACCCCAGGGGTAGACAGCACTGACTGCCCCCTAAAACGGCCAAACCGCACCTAACTGCCCCTTAAACTAACCGGACACCATCTAACTGCTCCTTAAAAATGACCAGACAGCACCAAACTGCCCCTTATCAAAACACAGACAGCACCTAACTGCCCCCTAAAATGACCCAGGCAGCGCCTCTCTGCCCACTAGCCAGCGCCCCACTGCCCTTAAAACACCAGACACAACCTCACTGCCCCCCTAAAATGACCAGAGAGCACCTCACTACACCTAAAACAACCAGACAGCTCCTTACTGTCCCAAAAACACCAGACAGCACCTCACTACCCCTAAAACACCAGAGATCACCTCACTGTCCCTAAAACACCAGACAGCACCTGACTGCCTCATGACCCAGACAGCACCTGTCTGATAGACAGTTCCTCACTGCCCCAAATATGACCCATATAGCACCTCACCGCCCCTTGAAATGACCCATACTGTGCCTCACTGCCCGCTAGACAGCACCTCACTGCCCCTAAAAACAACCAGACAGCACCTCACTGTCCCTAAAACAACCAGACAGCACCTCACTGCCCCTTGTAATTACCCAGACTGCACCTCACTGCCCGCTAGACAGCACCTCACTGCCCCCCAAAATTAACCCAGACAGCACCTTACTGCCTGCTAGACAGCACCTCACTGCCCCCAAAAATAACCTAGACAGCCCCTCACTGCCCGCTGGACAGCACCTTGCTGCCCCTAAAAACACTGGAAGCATACACACATAACCAGGGGAAATGCCCCTACGAACACGACACACAAACACTGCAGGACAACATGCAAAAACCCCACCTTAATCGATAAGGAGATCAAGACTGTGGCGCTAAAGTCCCTGCGCCAACTCCAACATGTCCCTGAAATGTGCAACAACAAAATGCATAGCAAGTAATAGTAACTTAAAAAAATATGCAAGTGACATGGCGCTAAAGTCCCTGCGCCATACCCCAACCCACATGTCCACTTCAGCCCCTGCACAGCAAATATTGCATAATCAACATTACAATTTCCCATGGACCCCACACCCACGAGTCCATACTAAAACCCAAGGACATGTCCTAACCGCAGGTCACATACATAAACACAACAACAGTACATCAATCACAGGCCTTAAACTACTAACATTAACCCAGGACCCTACCCATATATCTGCTAACCCCGAGGCCACTACACAAACACAAACAGCATTATCATACACCGGCCTCCCCCAACACCTACCTCATAAGAACCTCTGGATTTGATAAATCCACCACGCCAGGCGAGCCCCAGAGATCCGGGTCCAGCGTTCGCCACCTTGCCATCCTACGTGTCAAAGCACCCACTCGTTGCTTCATCCATCTCCCGGCACAAGCATAATAAATGCCCATTCTTGCCAACATGGACATCGCGCCTCTCACCAGCACCAACAATAAAGATCCTTCTGCAGGCGTAATCTCAGCACCCTCCCTTCGTGCCAAAAAGTCAATTTCCACGGGACCGACCGCTCCGTATGAGGAGCGCTTCATCTTAGCATGTGCACCAAACATATTACTACCATCCTCCGGAAGATAGTAACACCCGCATCCATGGATGTTGCGTTCCAAACGGACGTAGCTGCCGCCATCAACGTTGCATTCCAGAATAGGACGCTGAGCCGACTGCCCTTCTTCCTGCGACGTCATCAGTCCGCTTGCAGTCACCAAGCCGACAACACCACCAACAGACACAGAACTCCAATCCACGGCCATACCTCAATGCCGCTCCAATGGGCCAACGGGCCCCTGACAGCTCCAAGCAGCACAACGATGCAGGCTTACCCTTGCGGCTGTTCCGACACGCACCCAATACTGCAGCACTAGCTGCACCCGCTCCGACCTCACAGCGGGAACTTCTGCTCCAAACAGCGCCCACGGGGCTAAACTCCAAGCTGCACCGCACAGCTTCTGTGCCCCACGTGGACACACCCAGGCCACCTCAGGGCTGACCCTCTCCTGAATGTGCCGCTCTCACCGCACCTATGGCACCTCCACGGAATCACCGGGCCCCTTGCCAAGGACCCATCCACTGCCAGCCACACCAGACAATGGGCAGCTTCAGCTCGACCGCACGTCCAACCGGTCCAAACGGCACCACCTGGCTGTACTAGCCCTCCGCCGATACAGGAGCCACTGCAGCACCTGCCAACTCCACAGCTCACAGCTTGAACAACTCCCCAGGGGTCACGCACCGACCGCCCTACATTCAGTGGGCTACCTGCTGACAGAGCCGCCTGGCAATTCCTCCTGTGCCACCTACTACGTGCTCCGCCAAAACAGGCCCCCAAGCCTTGGACCTTAACTGCACCGCCCGGCCTGCAGCTCCTTGTTGCTGGATGGATGTCACCCTGGAAGGCAGCGCTTCTCACCAGCTGCCCAGGAACCATCCTTGTCGCCAGTGAAGCTAAGACTCCTTCTTCCTAAAACCATGACCAGAAGTTAAGTAGTTTACATGTACGTTTATTCTCTTAGATATCATGTAGAGAAAGCACTGGGACATCCATCCAGGCCAGTACATTAAGTCCAACTGACACCAGTGGAACCCAGCACTCCAAACAACCATCAACACTCCACAAGGATGTCAATGACATCACCACACCAACACTCCACACGGAATGTCATTGACATCACCACCCCATCATAACACACACATAGCCATAATCCCGCCCAGCACAGATTATGACACTAACCTAGCTCTTCTCGTTTCACTTGCATAGCATTCTACTCCACCACATCTCCCTGTTCTACTCTCCCCACTAGCTCTCTACGACAACCCCACAGCACTTATCCCTCGCCCCATCATCCTAAAACATAGCACTTCCTCCACTATCCAATTCCAATATCATGCTCTACTATCCTCATTCCTGGTTCATTTTTCTACCTACGCTGCATCACATAGTCTTCTATCCACACCCTCTGACCCATTGTCAATGACACTGGTCCCCCGCTATGTAAATCAACGTTCAAAGGTTTTCAAGATATCAATCTGACTTGTTATTTTTAGTCCCAGTTCAACTTCCTGTTGATTCACGTGGTCATGACTAACCAAGTCATCAGCATCACTGCAATCAAAGAGCACTGTCTTAAATGTACAGGTTTGAAGAAGTACTCGCCTGGGATGATCACTTTTATAGATGTATGTTTGATGACTCAACTGGAGGCAAATACAGCAAATATGTTCTCACCTTGAAGGGCAAAAGACGAACTATGCAAATTGTAAAGTAAGTTCATTTTTTATGCATGGCGGTTTTCTAATATTTGATAGTACATTTTTAGGTTTATTTTGCTATGCCCTTCATATGTGGATTGAATGTGGCTAGATGTTCATAATTGGGTTATGTAAAGTGTAATCACATAGCAGGACCAGACTAAGGATGAAAGTAGAATATTTTTACATTTTTTGTTTATCCTTTCAATGTGAAAGTGTGGAAGAAAAATGCAAATAAATGTAAATGACTGCCTATCGAATGATGAAGGTAAATGTAATTGTAAGTGATTTTAAATGTTGATTCGAGAAAAAGATGACCTTTATATTCAGCACCCAGGCCCAGTGTAGCTTAAAGAAACTCCATACACGCTTGCGTGAATTTAGTCAATGTCTTTATCACTGTAATTTTAACATGTGCGGACTTCATTTTTTAAATGTATTGTAAAGGTTGAAATTGTTTTAGCCAAAAAGAATTAAAAAAACAAAAAAACATAGAAGACTATTGTACTCATTGGAAGGAGTGAAAACATTGTTAGTGTGTTCAAATAATGTTCTTGGAGTAAATGTACTTAAAAACCTATAAAAGTTGTTAATAAATGGGTAGGGTAAAGGCAGCTTCAGGAGTGTTTGGGGGTGTGGTAGCTGTTTCTAGGTTCACCTTGTGTGCTTCTATTAAAGATTTATTGAACCACCCTCATCCAAGATTTAAGTCCCACATTTGAGTCCTCTGACAAAAGGGTCTTACAAAAAGAATATGGTTAATACAATGCTCTAGGTTTATGTCAACGAGACTGACAGTTTTGGTCACTTGCTCTGGGATACACTGCTAGCATATGAGGGCAAACACTTTGAGCAAGTGTTAAATTGTGAGAGGTGCATGTGCTTAATTTGCCTGGGGTGAACGGGGGTTTGCAACAGCATTTTAGAAGTAAAAGACTGACAATGTTGTCATGTATTGTGAGTGTGACATTATAAAGTGATTTATAGCATGATTGTTGCATAGATTATTCGTACAGATTCATAGATGTAATTTTCCCTGGTATTGGTGGCATATATTGTGGATGCAGCTTCATGAAAGCAATTTACCCTAGCATTACTGGCATATATATTTTTGGCAAAGCTTCATGAAAGTGGTTTACAGTGGCAATGTTAGCATATATTGTGAGGCAGCATCATGGAAGGGATTTCCAAATGTCAATGCAGTCATATATTGTGGACATGGGCATCAGGGAAAGATCAAAAACGTCCTTGTGTATTGTCAGTGACCTGGAATTTAGTGTATTCTTATCTGTAAGGGAGGCATGGTATCACAAGTATGGCACCGACACAAAGGATACTTTTGATAATTTGTAAAACCTTAATTGAAGTTTCAATGGGGTTGGAGAAACTCCTACTTTGCCCTATAACTAAGATGGGAGTAGTCTCGACCAACAAATAATAAATAAAACAGTCCTAGTGAGTCTTTTTCAAATCTAAATGGCCTATACTAACACCCTAGTGCCTGCCCTATATCTTGTACAAAACGTGTGAAAAGGAGAATATGTATGCAAAGGAAAACAGGTGTTCAAATATAAATAATAAATGTGGCTGAGTCAGCTCTCCTCTCCAGGTTAGACAACACAAAGTAAGGCGGTCCCTGTAGGCAAGACAACACACTCTTGACTCAGGTTCTTAAAACACAGGCACTTCAAAATGTGGATCGAAGCCCGCCAGCCCTTCCACGTTAAAGTCACTTTAAAACTTCCAAATCACTGTTCACAAAACAGTTCAGGTTAATCCCCCTCTGTCGGGCTCAGACGTTTCAAAACAGGCCATCTCACTCGAAACATGTGCAGGGATTTCCTTCCCCAAATTTGATTCACCTTCGTGAGGGGTTCCTAATTTATACACCTTTGGTCTCCCTCAGTCGGACTCGGACCGTTCCTGATGTGGAAGACTTTCGAATGTGCGTAGCATATTTTCTACAGACCTCCGCAGGACCACTTCGACCTTCCAGGTTTCAATTCCTACTCCTATGTTATTTGCCCCAGTGCTTCCTGGTCTGGGTACTTCACTGTATTATGCACCAAAGTTCAACAATCACCTTTTCTCCAGCATTGGATCTTTCATGGATTCACATGCTTAGAATATTCCCCGTCGTCAGACTGGGACCCCTCGGTACACATATATAGCCTTTTCCAAAGGAAAACTTTTGACGCTTTTGTGTCCTATCTACGTCCTTCTACGACCCGCCTACGCATGCTCCGCAGGCCGTGCTAGTATAAGAGGCCCGCCCCCGTGGCTCCCCTTCAGAATTTCAACCGTCTCCAAAGTAGTGGGATCTCCTCGTGTTGTCCTACTGTTTTGTACTAGGTTGCGTTATTGGATTTCGAGTAGTATAATGTCCTCTGTGTCAGGAAAAGCGCTGTTCCGTCCATGTGCGACGTGCGGCTTAAAAAAGGTTTACGAGGGGGACTGCATATATTGCCTCCACCCTCACCATTCGGCGGATACCTGCGACATATGCAAGGGGTTTTCTCAAAAAACCCTCAAAGACCGGAACCGACGCCTGGTGGCATGGCTGAATGATGGAGCGGGGGCATACCCCCCCTCGGAGGTGGGCTCCACACAGTCGGCGAAAACATCACGCCGCGCGGCCTCGTCGGAACCACCGGCGAAGAAATCTAAACCTTCGGAAAAAGAGTCGTCTGGAAGTCACTCCACTAGAGACTCCTCGGCAAAGAAATCATCCTCATCAAAAAAGCATGAGAAGGAAAGGAAATCCTCCTCTGGCGATCATCACAGATCGACCACGAGTCGAGAGTCGAGTAGAAGTGGACACAGTGTGGAGAAGGCGGGACCGCCAAAACCACCTGCGAAGTCTACGTCGTCGACGGTGGTCCAGTCATCGGCCGCCTCCCTGCCACTTGCACAGGGGGCATCCACCGTCCCGTCGACAATGGCGTCGATGAGGGCCTCGTCGACGCGGGTCCTACAGGAGGCCTGGAGGCCTGAAGTCTTTGACCCGACCCCCCCGGAGGCTTTGCTACAAGAACAAGCTATGTTGCTGTCCTCGGAGGACGAGAACAAGAGAGTTGCTGGCCCAACAGACCTAGGGCTACGAGCGGCTGACAAGTCGTCGACGAGGGCATCCGTTACACCGGTTTCTGCCCCTCTCCTCAATCCTCAATCGGTTTTGTCGTTGGATATTCTGTCCACGCTTCAGTCCTTGTTGCGGTTGTTGGACCAGCGACTACCCCAGGCAAGCCTGCCACAGTCACCCGTCGACGAGCCGGGCCCGTCCCGTCAACCGACGCACCCACGCACGCCAATCTCAACACTGGCAAAGGAGGAAGTTGAACTGCCAGATTCGGAGTCTGACAGGGGAGCCATGTCGGATATCTCATTATCCCCCTCCAGGGATCCTACCTGGCAGTCAGAGGCGGAGTTCGAAAACCCCAGAAGCCCAGCTCACCCGTCCCCTCCGGATGACATTGCGTCATTCCATTCTATAATGGAGAAGGCATGCAAAGAATTTGGTCTGTCCCAGGAAGAACTGAAAAAGGACTGTTTTTTGTTCGACCACATGGGCAAGAGAAGGAGGTCGGTGTTCTCGATACCAATACTAGACCATGTATGGAAAGAGGGGTTGCAAACAATGAGACACCCATTCTCAGAACCAGCAGTGAAAGGACGCCTAGAAAAAAAGTTTAAGGCTCCAGAGTCTACCCCCAAGTGTTAATCCTCCCAACCAACACCGGACTCGGTGGTGTCGGCCGCAGCAGCGAGGAAGGCAAAGGCACAGCACAAGTGCACGACTCCTCCCGAGAACGAAGCGAGACGCCAAGATGCCTTTGGCAAGAAATTGCTCTCTGTGGGAGCGACCACAGTAAAGGCCGCAAACTCTCTGGCAATTGTGGCCAGATACGATAGGGAGATGTGGCACAGACTAGCTCCGCTACTTGATCATCTTCCAGAAGAACAGAGGAAAGCGGCGATGCTACTGGTCCGAGAGGGTGAGGAAGCCTCAAATCACGCAATAAACATTGTGGTGGATCTCGCTGAGCCAGGCTTCAAGCAAGTCAACAATGGGGTGGTATTGCGTCGACAGTCATGGCTTAAGTGTACCTACTTCAGGCCAGAAGTGCAATACAAGGTCTTGGATATGCCCTTTGAGGGAGACCTTCTTTTTGGTGAGAAGGTGGACGAGGCCCTAAAAGGAATGAAAGAAGATTCGGACACGGCACGTTCATTGGGTGCCCTCCAGAGTGGCAGAAGTTACAAGTCTTTTCGTCCCTTTAGAGGGGCTTCAGGTAATTCAAGATTCTCTTCTGGAGACAGATCCTTTGCCAGATCGGCTTACCCCTCCCAGGGATACCGGCGTGCCTCACAATCGGCTAACTGTCGACGAAACTTCCAGTCTTCCAGAAAACGACCATCATACCCATCGTCGTCGAGAGACAAGCAAAATAAAGATCAGCAGTGACATACCACGAACCGTTCTGGGGGGGGAAGAGTTTCAGCATATGTCGGCGAATGGGAAAGGATAACGACGGACCAATGGGTGTTAGACACTATAAGAAACGGACACTCTCTGCAATTCAAACACAACCCTCCGCAAATCCCACCTGCGTTCACCGCTCAGTCCCATATGAAGGTACTGCAACAAGAGGTTACACTCATGTTAGCGAAGGGCGTGATAGAATTAGTTCCAACATCACAGAGAGGTCAAGGAGTCTACTCAAGATACTTCGTCGTGAAAAAGCCGAACGGCAAATGGCGTCCCATTCTAGACTTACGCGATCTCAACAAGTCCTTAAAGAGCCTGAAATTCAAGATGCTCACTCTGCAGGAAGTGATCCGCGCAGTTCAAAAGGGAGATTTCCTGGCGTCCCTGGATTTACAAGACGCATTTCCATATTCCAATGTGTCGGAAACACAGAAAATTCCTACGTTTTGTAATAGGGCGAACTCACTACCAATTCACGGTTCTTCCTTTCGGGCTCAAGACCTCCCCCAGAACGATCACAAAATGCCTGGCTCCAGTGGCTGCCTGGCTAAGGAAGCAAAGCCACCATGTATACCCATACCTCGACGACTGGCTGGTAAGGGGATCCTCCCCAGCGTCGACCAACACAAGTCTGCAAGCCACCATGCAGCTTCTACAACGGCTAGGATTCGCCATAAACCTCGAGAAATCCTCTCTGCGGCCATCGAGAACGCTGGTATTCTTGGGGGCACAGTTCGAGACTCAGTTAGGGCTGGTGAAACCTTCTCTCGACAGGACCTCAAGACTCATTCAACAAGCGGCCCGGCTAAGGCTAAACACCAGGATCTCAGTGAGAAAGTATGTTTCGGTCCTAGGGGCCATGGCATCCTGCATCCATCTGGTGAGAAACTGTCGACTATTCATGAGGCCAGTCCAAGAATTCCTCGCGGACCGATGGACACAGGCTCAGGGATCGTGGTCGGACAGTATATCCATCGACGACGACAAGCTACGTCGGACCCTTCAGTGGTGGCAGAGTTCCCACAATCTGAACAACGGTGTGCCCCTACAGGAGCCGGAGTTTCAGAGCATCATAGTTACGGATGCGTCCCGGATGGGGAGCGCACATGGGTGCTCTCCAAACGCAAGGTCGCTGGTCTCCAACGGAGTCACTCCTACACATAAACGTACTGGAACTCAGAGTGGTACGATGGGCTTTGAAGGCGTTCCTACCACACATCAAGAGTTCGCGAGTGCTAATATTGACCGACAATACAACAGCCATGTTTTATCTGAGGAAACAAGGAGGGACACGATCAAGGACTCTTTCCATAGAAGCCCAGAAAACATGGCATTGGGCATCGCAGCACGAAATTTCCCTCGTGGCTCATCACCTTCCAGGAGTGAGGAACGGCCAAGCCGACTCTCTCAGCAGAAGCATGGCCCAGATACACGAGTGGGAAATGGACATAGGTCACTTGAGGAAAGTGTTCGAGAAATGGGGTCACCCCCCTGTGGACGCCTTCGCGACCAAAGACAACAAGAAATGCGAGCAATTTGCAAGCAGATGGCCCCAAGAGGGTTCGGTGGGGGAGGCGTTCTCCTTCCCATGGACGGACATGTTCCTGTATGCTTTTCCCCCGTTTCCCCTCATACGGAAAACAATACAGTGGATACGCAGATACAATTGCCGGGTGATTCTAGTGACACCATACTGGCCGAGGCAACCGTGGTTCTCAGACCTCCTCCACCTATCGCTGGAACATCCCATAGCGTTTCCGAAGGTCCCGTACCTTCTATCCCAGGACAGAGGCATGGTGTGGCATCACCACCCGGACAGTCTCAATCTTACGTCCTGGCTCCTGACTTCTCGGAGTTCGGCGCTTTAGACATTTCAGAGGATTGCCAAAAAATTCTACAGGCGGCTAGAGCCCCTTCTACTAACAAATCTTACTCCTATAAGTGGTGGAGATTCTGTGAATGGTGTAGAAGACAACAGGGCCTACAACCATTGTTGGTGACGCCGGAACAAGTTCTACCCTACCTGCTCCTCTTGGCAGAAAAGGGATTGTCCCCCTCATCCATAAAGTTACACGTGGCAGCCATCTCGAGGTTCACAAGGAAGAGGCAGTCGTCCCCTCTATTCAGTGACAGACTGGTAAAACACTTCATGCGGGGTTTATTTCGAGCTTTTCCCCCGGTGAAACCTTTTCCCCCCGACGTGGAGTCTCAACACAGTGTTGGCAGGCTTGATGAAACTGCCTTTCGAGCCTATGGCCACATCTGACATAAAATTAATTTCGTGGAAGTTGGCATTCTTGATAGCTATCACATCAGCCAGACGTATCTCGGAACTACAAGCGCTGGTCGTGGACCCGCCCTACCTAAGATTCTTTAAGGACAAGGTAGTCCTGGCAACTAACCCTATGTTCGTCCCGAAGGTTCCGACGGTATATCACAAACACTCATCCGTGGTTCTGCCTACTTTCTTCGCCACTCCATCATCGGCAGCAGAAAAAACTCTTAATACCCTGGACGTTAAGAGGGCTCTGAAATTCTACCTACATCGTACACAAGACATCAGGGCTACTCGGCAACTGTTCTTCGCATATGGTCCTTCGACGAGAGGAAAAGCAATATCTAAACAGGGATTGGCTAGATGGGTCTCGTCGACGATTGCTTTTTGTCACTCTAAGGCCGGAAGGCCACTGCAAGGACATCCTAGAGCTCATTCTACAAGGTCGATGTCCTCCTCAACAGCGTTATGGGCGGGAATTCCGCTGACGGACATATGACAAGCTGCGGCATGGTCAGTGCCCCACACGTTTACCCGCCACTACTGCCTTGCCAGGCAGCATGCAGACGAGGTGCAGATGGGAAGAGCTGTCCTGCGCCATCTGTTTCAGTAAGGTAAGCTCCTCTCTGTGGAGATTCTGTTGCCTAGTAGGGTGAGGATATATGTATATATATTGTTACATTACATTCTCACCACCGTCTTGCTATACAATCTATTCTAAGCATGTGAATCCATGAAAGATCCAATGCTGGAGAAGGGAATAGTTTCTTACCTGTAACTCCATTTCTCCAGCATTGGTATCTTTCATGGATTCACATGCGCCCGCCAACCTCCCCGTATGTAATGTATGTGATAAATTTAACCCTTCCTACTTTGGAGGGGCCGAAATCTGAAGGGGAGCCGCGGGGGCGGGCCTCTTATACTAGCACGGCCTGCGGAGCATGCGTAGGCGGGTCCTAGAAGGACGTAGATAGGACACAAAAGCGTCAAAAGTTTTCCTTTGGAAAAGGCTATATATGTGTACCGAGGGGTCCCAGTCTGACGACGGGGAATATTCTAAGCATGTGAATCCATGAAAGATACCAATGCTGGAGAAATGGAGTTACAGGTAAGAAACTATTCCCTTCCCTTTCACCTCACCTCGGGGTCAATTTAAATTTCCTTGCTTTTACAGTTCATTCACTATCTCTACAAATTTTTCACCTTTCACAGAGACTTTCGAGTGGGCTGCTTCCTTTCGACGGACCACTCAGTTACTCAGTATCACCGACCTTCCAGCTATTGTTACTTCATTCGCAGATCTGCGTTTCTTTGCGTCTCATCCACACGCATGTAGCCTTCAATTGTGCAATATATTGTTGCTACTTCAAATCTTTCTTTATCATCACACACTGGTCTCTTACGTCGCTTGCCAACTCACCGGCTGTATGGGTTTCTTTCTGGTCTTCCAGTTTGCAAGTCAAGGTCAGTACCACAGGCTTAGCCTCACCTCCCCAACTCGGTCGTTCACCCGGGAGGGTCGCTGGCATCCTTGAAACACAATGCATCCTTCTTGTTTGGGATTTGGCCTTCTCCACGTGTCTTTCACAGCCTTTTGGAAGCAACAAACTCCTGCAGGGAACTCCTGGGTTTCTCCACCTATGGCTCTTGTCCCCCAGTCTGTTGCTCTGCTCCAGTAGGTTCGCCTTCGCCCCGGAAGTTCTGCTCTTACTCGTGTTCCACCTTGCTCAGAGTGTATCTGTATGTTACGCCTTTTATCTGTGCGAGGAGAGCCAATTAGCATCACAAGTAGGCAGTTAGATTCAAGTGCCTGACTTTGCCTGACCCAATTAGCGGGACATGTCCAATGTGAGGTGTACAAGTTAGCATGTTTACTCAGTCACCCTCTTCCTCTGCCCAGTGTTTTTGTGTGAGACATCAGAGAATCCCATGAAATTGGAGGGATCATGGATACGGGAAAGGGAGCAATACTGCGTCTCGTCATCGGCTGCCTCACTCCCACTCCCTGAAGACCCCTCACCCAGGTGATCCTCCCGCACTGGTCCACCCCCAGGGTCTGGATCCAAAGGCGATGGCCGTACCCTGGCTACCCGAGAGAGAGAGAGAGATAGATATCCTCGGGGACTAGCAGATGAGGCACCATTTGGTTTGTCACATATCCTAAACCAATTGTTAATTGTATGCATTTTTACCCCATTTCCCATAAAAATTGCCCTGTAAAATGCGCCATTTCAATCTATTATTTGAGACATTTTCTCAGGGCGAGAAGATCACAGAGAGGCCTCCTTACATTATTTTGGGGTCCCTCCCTACACGTCATCATTCACACTAATTTCAAGAGATGTTTATGCCACTCCACTGAAAATATTCACTAGTTGCAATCAACCTTAAATCATTTACAATGCTGGTGGCCCTTCAGGAGCAGCCCACCCTTCAGCTATAGCAAATGCGGCCTACAGCCCTCGCAGCCTCAGGCAGCCCAGTGCAGTCGCTCATCATTCCTGGCATTCCTTCAATGGGAAAAACTGTTTTTGTTTTATTGAAAGGTATTTACAACACAAATACATACCCCTTGAAATTTTGATAGCATTTGGTTTGTTGTTTTAAAATCTGTTCACGAAATGCGTGTTAGAAAAATGCATACATCCGAGTAAATATCAATATATTTGAAATTTGCAAACTATTAAGGCACAGTGTTGTGTCTATATTTGTCAGAAAAGAAATGCACATTGCGGGGGCTCATTGTGGACCTCTGCAGGGGGGCCATCGTAATCTTGTGTTACTCCACTGCCTATACTGCACCTTTTGTCTGTGTTAGGGGCACTATGATACTGCCTATATATGTGTGTGTGGGGGGGGGGGGTGGGGCACATGCACTGCTGTTGCAGATGCTGGTGAAGGTTTGCACTGCTTCTCTTTGTGGGGTTCTATATTCTTGTGTGGAGAGCCTTACACTGTTGCTGCCTCTGCTGTGTGAGTGGATACGAACACTGTCATAACAGTAAATGTTGGGAGTGCACACGGAGGTGCATTGCCAGACATGTGCGGGTCATACGACAGGAATGAAAGTAGGTGTTCAGGCCAGGATTGCGGTATTTTGGTACAGCCGGGTATGGATCCTCATATTAGCACAGCAGGATTGCGATGCATTAATGAAGTTGTGTGCGGGTCCCATTACTGGAGGCATCGGAGGTTACCTTGCGGGGTAATTACTGGAGCAATTACGTTGGAGGACAGGCTAGAAGGCCATCCTTTCTTGATTGCCAGCATTTATCTGACATTTTTCTGCCTCCTTCTTCCCTCCTACAGGATTGTGGTGTATGAGGGCATGGGCCTCATTTCTTACTGTGTCTATGGAACTTTCTGTTCATCAAATCTTTGTCATTGTCTAAGTAACCGCACTAAAGCTGTGGTCTGCTGTATTAGTCGGTGTAATTAATGTAAGCACCGGTCACTCCTGCGGCACTGGCGGGTCTTTAGATACTAAAGTGTAAGTTCTTGTACAACAGCTGCTTGGACGTTTATTACAAGGCTATCCCTATGCTCTGGCAAGGGTATAGCAGAGGCAAGGTGGTATATGGTATTCAAGAGAAGTGGCAAGGATGCTCCCAGAGGTGGCCAGTCCCGTTGGAAAGCCCAGAGTTTTTGAGCCATGCGAATAAATGCGAAAAAGCTTTGCCTTGCATGCAACAGACTCCTCCACAGTCCTAATGGCCTTTCATAGGAACACCCCTGTCATGAGATCACTATTCCCTACAGGCCAGTCCTTCTCCTGTGTTTTCTGTCTGTGAACTGCATGTGCGTGTTACTACACCATTGAAAAGCATTGGTGTTACCCCGAAGGAGCATTAAGGCAGCTAACCTGCTGCAGGGCCCTTAAATGGGTCGTGCCTGTACCACTCTGTCGCAACCTTTAGAATACTACAGGCTCCTCCAAAGAGCGATGCTCCACAGGATAGCACAGGTGTTGCTCTGTTGAGATTTTCAAAGACAATACGGGTACTTTTCTACTTAAAATACTTTGAGATTAATATGTGCAGTAAATTATTAAGCAGTAACACCGGCACAGGCAGGTTTTCAGGGGAGATAATGTCACAGACCATGTTAAAAAGAAAAGCGTTGTTGCTGCACCGGATACCCTGCCTGTAGATGTACCTCAGCATAACATCTGGGGTGCATAGGAGTATTTTATGTTTACTTGAGAAACTGTATACATAGAGTGCACCCAAGGCCATTTCTCAAGAAAAACAAAATACAAAAAAAAGAAAGATATCAGGCTTGGAAATGGAGAAAGGAACTACACAGAAATCTCAATTTCCAGTGACAGAAAAAGATGAGTAGAGCAGCGCGGGATAAGGGCGAGGAGGCTGGCACTTGCATTGGAAAAAGAAGGAGGTTGCGCAGAGGGCAAGACGGTGCGCTGCATTCATCCATGAACTGGGAAGGCAACCCTTTACCAGTGCCCAAAGCTTGCCCGTCGAGCCCTCCAATGGTATCTTCAAAAAGGGACACTATGGATTCCCGGAAGAATAAGCTTTCAATACATACCACCATCCTACACCGAGAGGACTTTCCGGTGTTGCATCTGCCCTTACCATACGTTTACTCATGTGATTATCATTCCAACATTTTGCAGCTGTGGTTGACTTGAGACGCGCATAGATGCCACACCTCAAGACTCCCCCTGACCCCCACAAGGCTATAAATATAAAGAAAGAGAGTAGTGCTTAGTCCTGCACCGGTCTACATTTTTGAGAGCCACGATTACCTTCTAAATGTGACGAAAGCTCAATACATTTAAACTGCTGAACTGGGGGTGGAGAAAGAAACAAGGACTTACCAGTTGCTGAATTCAGTGCCATTGACCCATTTCCAGGGCTGACCAGATTCCCGCCTCAGGCCAATCCAGTGATCACGCTGCCCTTTATAACGCATCACGAAATCCTTCAAATAAGATAGAAAAAGAACATGATGAAATCTACTGAGTAGCCACTTGCTTGGGTTTCTTTTTCTTGGCAGGGAACTCTGGGAATTTTCAGTCTGCAGAGGTTTGAGAATCACAAGACAGTAAAGCAAGAGAAGCCCCTGAATACGCAGGTCTGATGGGTCGCCACTTCCACTTTGGGCTGAGTGACTTCTAAATAGACATTCATTAATAACTCTAACAGGGTACGCACTACATCTGTTACATTGCTGTGGTCTTCTGTGGAAAGACAAGCAGGCCAGCTTAATGCTAAAGTGAGTAAAAATAATGTTATGTTATGTTGATTTATATCACGCACCGGTGCCAGTTACATGGTCTGTAAGTGCTCACGAGGCTCTTTAAGAAAGGTGGGTAGGGTTGGTTAGTGAGGGAAAGGATAGAATGTGTGCTCATTGGTTGATGCTTGCAGAATCAGGAGAAACTGGCATGTGTACTTTCTGGGCGTGCTTTGCTATGTGCACTGGACTCGTATCCGTATTAGTGTCTGAGTTGTTTGTTGTTTGCAGGTATTGGGTTTCAGTATGAATAGAGAGGGGTGTGCAGTTTGCAAGTTCTGGGTGGGCTGTTTCACTAGCCCTTTGGGCCTGTGTAGTACGTGAGAGGTGTGAGGGTGTGGAGACTAGGACGGGGTGGCTAGTTAGTTTCAGGTGATCTCTAGGCGTTGAGTAGTTTTATTGTTGGGTCTTCTTGGTATATTGTCCAGTGTTTGCTGTGGTCCTGGTGTATGTTTGCAGAGTGGTGCTTCTAAACTAAATCTAAACAAATATAGAAGTACAATTCAAGAACAGTGGATGACAAATCAGTAGAGTGCTATTGTGGATAAATCCAAAAGCAGCGGGTAAAGCTGAATTTAGAAGCAGCACTGACGTAGTACAATTGTGGTGGTGTTAAAATCAAACGCAGCAAGTTACAATTCTACTGTAGCTAAATTCAAAAGCAGCGTTAACCAAGTTATGCAGCGGCAAAACACAAATGTGGTGCAACCCATGCAGCGGCATAATTCAAAATGAAGTGCACTACATTTGGGAAAAACTGGTGTGTGAAATGCAAAAAGCAGGGAGATGCAATATAACAAGCCCTTGATGGAAAACCTTGGGAAGCACTATGCAGGTGTGGCAAAATAGAGTTCTGGTAAGATTCAATGAAGACATCCCTTACCTGGAGGTAGCTGTCGATGGAAAGCAAGGCGTCTGGCAGGGCTAGGGTGCCAGATGAAAAGGGATGGTAGGTGCCCTGGGGAAGGCACCCTTAGTCTGTGCCCTTTGCAGGCTTCCCGGGCAAGGCAAGTAGTGCTCAGGAAATGGAGGATGGGAGGGGAAAAGGAAAAAAACTAGAAACAAAAAACTAGACCACACAGAAAGAGCACTCGAGGAGTAGACCAGTTATAAATAAAACAGATAGGAAATCAAAGTAAAAACACAGATAAATCCCTAAAAAAGGCCCCACACAGGCACTAAAACTGCTTACCAAGTGGTTGTTGTGCAGGATGGCTACAGATTACAATCAGGAAAGGCAGAGGAGAGCAGTAAGAGAAGGCTGCAAAGACAAAAGAACAAGGACACCTGACTGCCTTAGCCAATTGCTAAGGGGATGGGAGGGTAGAGGGATAAAAGAGAAACGGGCACAGGCCTAGATCACAAAGACAGGGCACTCTAGGAGCAGACCAGCTAAAAACAAGCAGATTGGAAATCAAAGTAAAACACGGATAAACTCCACTAAAAGGCACCAAGCAGGCCCTAAAACTACTTAACAATGTTGTGCAGGGTGGCTTAGTTCATTACAAGACGGTAAAGCGAGTGATTCGCAACTTTGACTTTGACCTCTAAACAAACATTTATGAGCAACTCTAAACAGGGCACACACTGCATTTGCTACATGGTTTTTGAAAACCTATCGTGCAGTAATTGACTGTCCTCCGAAGAGAGACAAGCAGGCCACCTTACTGCTAAAGTGAGTCCAAATAGGTCAGTAGAATTGGTTTAGAAAATATTCATCAGCAAGACAACTGTAAAACAGCTAAATATGTTTTGTAGAAATTACTCCCCGAAGTTCAGATTTTGAAGGTCGTATTTAAAAGTAGTGAATATGTTGAAGGAGGCGTCATGAGATTGTATGGATAGTTGCAAAATAATTTCTCAGGATCAATGTTTTACTATGTTTTCATGACGACTGCACGTTTGTACACAAATGAAACTTCTGGCATTTTGCTGAATGTATATGTATTGTTTGTCGCAGAATATATATGCCACTTATAGGCTGTCATATTCATTTATACTGATGACTGTAGGGGTAATTAAAGACATGAAATAATAGTCTGCTAAGGTCGTCACATTTCTGTTGTGTAAAAATTGTTATCCAACATATAAATAGATGAATAATATAACGGATTCTCCTGTGTGCGACGTGTCCTGCAGATACTATAGAATGTTAGAACCACCACTCCCATGATGCAGGGCTCTGGTCTCACTTTTGGTCTGTCAGCACCAGCAGGCTACTGTTGCAGAGGGTAAGAGCAACACGTCTGGCACTTGTCCCCCTTGCGTCCCTTCTGGCCTATCAGTGCCACTGACCTAAGGTTGCAGAGGCGAAGACCCACACCTCCCATCATTCAGCGTGCCCGATTCCCTTTGGGTCGGACAGCACCACTGCATTAAGGCTGTGAAGCATAGGAAACAACTCCCAGGATGCATTGCGTGTAGTTCTCTTATTATCCATCAGTGCCACTGAGCTAAGGTTGCAGAGGCGAAGACCCACACTCCCCTCATTCAGCGTGCCCGATTCGCTTTGGGTCTGCCAACACCACTGCATTAAGGCTGTGAAGCACAACTCCCAGGATGCATTGCGTGTAGTTCTCTTATCATCGATCAGTGACCCTGTGCTACAAATGACCATGGATGTGCAGCCTGCTGTAAGGAGTTGGCCACTACTTATTAATTTGATTGTTATGAGAACTGAATTATATATTAAGATTTGGTGGCATTTCTCCATCTCAGTCACGATAAGTTACTTTCAACTGGAAAATATCCCCTCTACAGGAGCCAATTTTGAGGAGTGAAGTTTTGTTCAGGAGACTATGGGTTGTGTAAGTGCGGATGCTTGCATAATTTTGAACATAAATGTGTTCAAAAGTGTGTTTACTGACAGTTTTGGGCTCCATTATTCCTACTTTCTTTGTTGGCTGGATAAGGAACACATACATTTTTTATGAATTTAAAGTATTCTTCGAAGCATTCTACTCTGGTGAAATGGCGGAGGAGCCTTGCAACGGCTCAACAGAGGACCTTGGTGGCTGAAAAGTGGAGAGATCATTTACAGAGTCCTCTACTGATATTAATGCCTGGGGTTGGGTGTGGGTGGGGGGTGTTTATGAGCACAGTCTTCTGCTAATCCTGTGCAGGTCCGGCAAGCCAGTGCAAACATGAGGCCAGTGTTGCCTTGGAGGCGAGGCTTTTGACAGCTTCCATCTACTTCTCACTAATATTGCCATGGCGCAACAACGTGGGGGAAGACCTCTGCCACTCATGAGGCAGCAATGCACCTCTGCCCCAAATGAGGTCCTTGCAAACTATCCTGGGCCTGATGGCGCAAAGATAAGAACAAACTTGATAACATTTATACAAAAAAAGACCATGCTATGCAGTTATTTTTAATTTTTACATATGGCTTCAAGAACACACCAACGCCCGTCTCCCTCCCTCCCTCCCTGCCACCCCCCCCCGCACCCGGTGAATACTAACCTAGGTCCCACACTAAGGTGGTCATCAAATACTGGCGCCTTACACTGGCCCACATTTCACTCAGCCCTTTCCTTGCACGCTCTTGTACTCCTCATCCTGATGTTCTATCCGTGTTCCCTTTCTTCTACTCTCTTTCCTCTCTGCCTCCAACTCTCCGTTACTCTTCCTCTCACTTTATGCTGTCTTCTTCCTACTACTACCCTCCTCTGCCCTCTACCGTCCCTTCTCCATACTACTACTGTACACTCCACCCACAGCTTCTCCCGCAGTCACCCTCCTTTCAATCTCTCAGGCACCTTCCCATTCACTCCTGGCTCTTGCTCCAATAGTTTCACTCACCTTGCACGCTCCTTCACACCCATGTACCACTTATTCTCACCAACCAATGCCTCACCTTCCACACCCTTTCAGTAATCCTCCTCTGTACTCCTCTGCACCGTGCTTCCTTTCTTGGTCTTTTGGTTCTATTCCTCCTCCCTCAAGCCCACCTAGCAACCCATTGTGCCTCGATTGCCATGCCCCTTTTTTAACCTCCCCTTCCACTTTCATTGGCTGTCTACCTCAGCTGGTTCCTCGGGCCAACCGCTGGCTTCCTTCTCCCCAGAGGCTGGATTACAGGTAAGCAAACACATAAAAGGCTTTGTAATGGAAATGTGTAGTATTAAAAGTTTACTTTTGTTAACTATGTAATACTACAAATAAATAAAAGGCTTTAAGACCTGGCCCCTTTCTGTATGCGGGTCTGCCAGCATTTGTTAATGGTGGTCCACTCAGAATACATCAATTTCAAAGTTAGAATTAGGTCACAACGGAGCAGTGCCGGATGTGTGTGACCGCTCTGCGGGTAGGAGCAATGCAAAGGTTTGTGTCGTGTACAGTGTCTGCTTGATATGAAGAACACTCTGCAGTCCCATTGAAGGTAAGATCAATGTCACAGTCGGGAATCAAAGAGCATTATGGTGGGTGGGTGGCGGTAGAGAAAGCGGGGTTCTGGTAGAAAAAGCGGGGTTGGGTAGACAAAGCTGGGCTTGGTAGACAAAGCTGGGTTGGGCAGACAAAGCTGGGTTGGTGGGGGCAGACAAAGCTGGGTTTTTGCAGACAAAGCTGGGTTTTGGGGGCAGACAAAGCTGGGTTGGGTGGGTGGGGGCAAAGAAAGCTGGGTTTGGTAGAGAAAGCTGGGTTGGGTGGGAAAGCTGGTGGGTAGAGAAAGCGGGGTTTTGGTAGAGAAAGCGGGGACGTGTGGTTGGATCTAGAGAAAGCGGGGACTACCAAGAGAAATAGGGGACGGGTGGGCAGGTGGTTTGTGTCAAGAGACAGCTGGGACGGGTGGGTCTAGAGAAAGCTGGGATGGGTGGGTGGGGGGGCTAGAGAAAGCTGGGACGGGTGGACGGGTGGTGGGGCTAGAGAAAGCGGGGACGGGTGGTTGTTAGAGAAAGTGGGGACGGGTGGTCGCTAGAGAAAGCGGGGACGGGTGGTCGCTAGAGAAAGCGGGGACATGTGGGGTATCAGGTAATAAAATCACAGCAAAAATGTTGCCGCAAAAAAAACATTGCGCCAAAAATTGCCACGGTTTGACCTGGTAAAGGTGTACCCCATTATACCATTTAAGGGGAACGGAGTTTGCGGGGATGTCCCCCACGCCCCTTAAATTGTATAATGGGTCCAGGGGTGTCCCCTGCATCCTTTAAATGATTGTGGCGCAAAAAACCACAGCATTTTTGCTGCGATATTTTGTATTCACAGCCATTTTTGCCACGATTTTAAGACATGGAACTGCGAGTGGAGGTAGAGAAAGTGGGGTAGGGTGGGCGTGTTGGGGTAGAGAAAGCGGGGTAGGGCGGGTGTGGGGGCTATATGTAGAGAAAGCGGGGTAGGGTGGGCAGGTGGAATGTATAGAATGTGGGGTATGGTGGGCGGGTGGGGGTAGAGAAAGCGGGGTGGGGTAGGGTGGGCGGGGGGTAGAGAAAGCAGGGTAGCCTCAGCCTGTACCATTGCATCCATTCCCGGCCACCAAAACCTTGACCTCAATCTCCTTTTAGTAAGGCTTATTCCCAAATGACCTTTGTGGGCTCTCTTAGCAAGTTCACTCCGTTGAGATAAAGGGGGAACCACCCCCCACCCCCGAGCTAGACCCCATACCGAACTACTCAACTCATCTCTGAATTTATAATTGGGACAATTCTTGGCTTCACCTGATCTCCAACCTTGCTCCATGCTCATTATAGCCTCTCTCATCTCTTGGTCTTCTTTCACAGCTTCTAACCACACCTTTTTAGAAGAAACATAACAAACCGAACTCTAATTTGTGCTAATTTGTGCAATCCACTCATCACCTACATCATCATGCGGCACCACACCCTCTCCGGAAGCTCTAGATAAACAGTCTGCAACTGGATAGCATTTAACTGAAATATACTTTACAGTGAAATTATAATTCTGTAGTGCTGCTAACAACCTAGCTATTCTGGGGGTCGCCAGCCCTGAACCCTTTGTAGAAAACAAACCTGCCAAAGGCTTATGGTCATTCCTGATCTTGTAAGGTATACCCCAAATGTAAGTCTTAAAATACACAGAGGCCCAATAACATGCAAGGCTTTCTCGTTCAATGGTCGAATATCTTGATTCCGTGTCAGATAAAGTTCTAGGTGCAAAAGCCACTGGTACTTCTTTGCCATGCCTGACCTGGCTTAAAACAGCCCCCAAACCTGAGGCATCCACCAACACAATCGTTTCTGCCAAAGGGTAAAATCTATGCAAAGTACTTGCATTTGCTATTTCTTCCTTAAGACCCCTGAAAGCAGTTTCTTCTCCCTTACCCCAACTGAACTCGTTCCTTTACTTCAACAAAGATCTATGGGGTTGGCTTTTTACCTCTAGATTCCCCACAAATTTAGAATAAAACTCAAACCTAAAAAGCATATCAGCTCATCTTTGTTGGATGGGGATTTTACCACCACAATAGCATCCACCATTTCCGGATGTGGGATCATGCCCTCTTTTGTGAGCCTATGTCCCTAATATGATACTTGATTCACTTTAAACTGTCACTTGTTTATTTTGACCGTCAAACAAGCCCTTTCCAGTCTCCGTAATACTTCATACACCCTGGCATCATGTTCACTTTCCTTTTTTTTAACCAATTAATATGTCGTCCTGAAACACTTCACACCAGGCATATCCCCAAACATATCTTCCATAATCTTTTGAAATACAGCAGATGCTGATCCTAACCCGAATGGCATTCTTTTAAATTGATAAGCACTCATCAGGGTGATGGAAGCCGTTAAGGCTAGGGATGAAGTATGTAGGTCAATCTGATAATAAGCATACAAGAGATACAGGGTCGTGTACCATTCGGCCTCCTCCATGGTCATGAGTAACTCATTGATGTTAGGTAACGGGTGTCTATTGACCCAAATTGATTTATTAAGGTCCCTTAAGTCAGCGCACAGTCTAATGCGACCATCTGGGCATTGAGTAACCACAATTGGGGACATCCACTCGCTGCTCTCAATGGGTTCAATTATAACTTGCTTACTTAGATTCCGTATTTCTTCCCTCACTTTCTCCGCCACACTCAATGGGAGATTTCGTACTTTGTGCACACATGGTGTTGCTTGGGCAGACAATTCAATCTTATGGCAGTACCCCTTCAGTGTCCCTATGCCATAACTAAAGACCCTCTTGAACCTGATACCCACCTCTTTAGCACATTTTTCCACCCTATTTGCCTCCACCACTCCGACGTGCATCTCTTTGCCGGGATGTAATTCAAGACCCAATTTCCCTTGATGCTGCCAACCTAATAGGCAATCACCTTTGACTGCTACATAAATCTTTGCTCTTATGTTCTTGTCACTGTAAGCAATGTCGCCCCACACAAAACATTTGATATCAATCTTCCCCCCACCATATGCTCTTGGCATAATGTCAGTGTTGTGTAATACGTGGCCTTTGTCACCCCAGATTTCCTTGTATTTACCGTCAGAAATAACATGGAGACCCAGTGCCAGCTAATGCTTCCACTAAACACCTTGCCACTACAATTTCCACTTCCGGAGGCACATACTCCTCTTCCTCATCATTCTCTATGCCGCCCACAATATGTACACTTATTTGCCCACTCACTTCTGCCTTCCCCCCAAAAACTGAACATCTCTTTCAGTCTCCAGGATTTTGTTGTTAAATTTGCACAATCTGGTGAAACGCCCCATCTTACCACAATGCCTACATTTCACTCTCATGGCCGGGCATTCCTTGGCATTCATAGCATGTTTTTGAACCTGCACCTGGTGCATTGCCCCTTGCAGTTATCCTGTACTGATGAATTATTCCCACTAGTCAAGATGGGTGCACTACTTCCATAATGCCCCCTTCCCGATTTGGTGTACTTTTTCAATAGACACACTTTCGATTCATCAACACCACTCGCAATTTCTACCTCATTAGCTACTATGGCTTGTACCATCTCCTTGTTATTTTTGGAGTTCACCTCCTTAAGACACATACTAGTTAATGACATGCCCTTGGCAATTGGGGGTAGATCCTTATCCTCTGCCGGGTCTGCCCTCTGGAACAGTCTTCCTGCCTCTCTCCGTCTCGAGCTGGTTCTCCATAAATTCCAGAAACTTCAAGACCTTCCCTCTTTTCCTCTTTACCTCTCCCCTGCTAACCTTCGCTTTCTACCTGCTACCACCTCCATCTGCTCAGCTAGCTGTCTCTGCACTTGCCTCCGGGCCCCCGCACTACTTGCAGCACTACGCACTTACCTAGGAGATAACCCCCTGCACTTAACCCGGTGTTAGGGAGAATTCTCAAAATTTGCTAATTTCCCTTACCTTTTGAGACCCCCAACTTTGCTGGATGTCTGTGATTTTATTTTTTTTACCTGGGAAGAGCGCAAGCTTTTTTTCCCCACTCTTCCATGTATTTTAATGTGCATTTTACATTTGTGTTCTTTGGTTATGGAGTTTTAAGACAACTCCATAGGCATCATCTTTTTCTATGTGTCACACAGCACCTTCAGTGCAGTGGCACAGGGATGTCTTTCAGACTTCCCAAGGTTTAAATACCTTCTCTGGGAATGACTACTGACTCCCAGAGTATGTAAAGTTAAAATGACTTTACTAGTCTCTTTAAATTTACAGACCCAGCACACACTATCTTCCTATAGAGTGCTGGAGGGGTTGTCTAGCTTCCCCCGAGTCAAAACACTCATGTAACATTCAAATGTTACCCTTTCCTACTTTAAATGGCTGGTGGCAGTGGTTTAGATCAAACTACCGTGATTTTGTCCGACCGCTAACAAGGGTAGCTAAAAATCGGGTCAGCCATGTTTTTCAATATGGCGCCCAAGACCCATCTGTAAAAACAGACTCTGGTCATCTTTATTCGCCATTTCTTTTAGGAAAGGTCTTTCTTGCGTTTGTCTCTGTGCGCCAAACCAGGTTTGGTCCCTTTGTTCGTTGGCCTTTGGCAGGCTTCAGTGTTGAAGTCCTCCTCTGGCGCCTGAGTGTCTAGGGTGGACAGGATGTGAGGGAGGTGCCCGAAACTCCCTGTGCTTAGTCTCCTATGAGACCTGAATGCACTCTGGCGTGATTGGCCGGCTGACTGTCCGGCAAGGACAGCCACTGTGCTGTGTGTGTGACAGCCAGGCTGAAATGAATGGGGGAAACTGTTTAAAAGCAGGTCTCTGGGACTTGGAAAGCAGAGTCGACCACTGGAACGAAAGAAACGAAGACGAGCTGAAGGAAGAGGACTGCTGCAACTCCTGGACGACCAATGAAGCCCTGCTGCAGGTCCGACTTGCCTGAAACTCCATCGACAGAGAAGCCCTTTAAGGTTAACTTCTTCCTTTGAGTTTGGTGGGAACAACCAACTCGCAAGTCACCTGGACAACGTCCCAATCTAGTTGAATTTTCTTCAGAGTGCTGTTGAAAACCGGATAGCCAGAGGGAAGGAAACCAGCTGGTGGACTTTAAGGCACTCACACCTTAAAACAACGTTTTGCCAAGCTTGTGGCCTTGTCCCTGGGCAGTGCAGGAACCTCCCGACGTCCTCCTTGTCCCCACAACTGAAGCTCAGGAACAGCAAGATCTGCTCGAACTGCCAGGAACAACTGCCTCAGCTACAGCTCTTCTTCAATTTAAAAAGTTACTGTGTAAACGCGGTCCGGAAATCTTTGCGGCCATTGCAAAAGTTCGTGGCACTTTCCCAACTTCGAAAGTTCGTCCATCCCTAAACATTCGTCAAACATTTTGCCTAGCCAAATTCTTCTAAACTCTGTGGCAAAGACGTAACTGTTTACTACCAGCACTGTGCTATCCTATACAAACACCCTGAACCATTGAGTTTGGCCCAGGCCTATGAACTGAATTGCTGGTTGTAGTTCACTGAAACCCTTTGCCCTGCCTATGAAAGCATTTGTGCTGTCTATTCTGATAACCTTGTCTTTTTACCCCTTTCTAAAGTATCTGAAGTACCATTTTGCTCCACTTCAGGGGAGCTAAACTTGTTCATTTACTTAGCGGTTCTGTATTTGTGGTTTATTAGTGTGTTATATTGAGCTGCTCTTGCTAGTGTAATGTTTTCAAATTGACTGTGTAAATTAATGTATATTCTTTTACCAAGAAACCTTGAGTAAGTGTTGGTTTGAATCACTGTATTGGTTGGGCCTATGTGTAACTTGTTCTACTGCTCACTCAACTCTTGAGATAAGTCTGGCTGCTCAGCCATCGCTACCACTTTACTGTGTAGTACAGGCTTGTACCAAAGGTGAATTTGTACTGACACTTGTAGTCTTAATTGCATGTAGTGTTCCCAAAGGGTACTGCATGTGATTCTGCCTAACACACGGCACTCCTGGACCAGGCGCAATTCCCTCCACCCATCACTCGCACTTCCTGTTTGGCACTTACACGATAGGAATGCATCTACCCAGTAAGTTTGTTGTCCGCTTTGTCTCCCCTTGACGCCCCCCACCCCTTGCATTGTGCACCTGAAACACTTGTGTTAGTGGCACCTTATAAAGGGAAAATAACCTGCTCATATCCCCTCCTATCCTTACTGCTGGTCACGCACTTGCATTATTGTCAGTTTGTTATGCTTGTACCATCCTATTGTCCCCGGCCACCCTACCCCCTCCGCCCCTGCAACCCCCAACTATCTGGTAACGCACTTCAATTAGCAGAAATGTCATCAGGCCTAGTATGCTGATTATTATTGTATATCATTCTGAAATGTCCATGGCCTTATGAATGCCATGCTACCCTCCCCTTCTTGGAGTGCTTTGAAGCACTTCTTTTGTTAGAAGCGCTTTATAAATAAACAATACAACACAATTGCCATTGCATCCAGTAACAGTGGATTCTTTGCCTGCCACAACCGTTCTTGAATTTTAGGGTTGGACGTATGCATCATGAGTTGGTCTCTTATATATTCATCTTCATTTCCTGTAAACTCACATGATGCCAATAGCACTTTTCATTCTGCTACAAAGTCCACTGCCTCCAGCACTCCCTGTCTCCTTGAGAAAAACTTGTACCTCTCTAAAGTATTTGCCAAACTGCACCTTCATTTTTTCATTGCCATTGAATATAAACCTTCCCCATCACTCCTCCCACCATCAGCTGCACCCTCATCCACAACATCAGGCAGATTTTTTTTATAATGCGTACTGCTTCAGCCCCCAAACACATCAATATCGACTATTTCCTCTCATCAGAGTTTCTTTCTCCCCCAGATGCCACAGAATAAAACTCAAACAAATCTCTCCAATCTTCCCAAGGAATTAGAGGTTCCCCAGGTGTGGCCAAGAATGTGGGTGGTGGCTCTTGATTATGCCCGGTGGTGTCACTAACAATTTCACTAACAGTTCCCAGCTATCTTGAGACAGGAGTGCCTCCCACTGTCAGAAGGTGCTTGGACAGTCCCTCAAAGTGCCTAAACATTTGCTCCAAGCGCTAATACCAGTTCCCAGCTATCTTGAGACAGGAGTGCCTCCCACTGTCACCTCCAGAAGGAGCTTGGACAGTCCCTCAAAGTGCCTAAACATTTGCTCCAAGCGCTAATACCAGTTGCCAGCTATCTTGAGACAGGCGTGTCTCCCACTGTCACTTCCAGATGGTGCTGGGACAGTCCCTCACACAGCGTCAAATCTCCCAGGGATGAGAGACTATATTGCTAGGCTAGGTTCCTCCAGAACAGATCCCTAGATGCAGATCCTACAGTTCACCAGTATCCATGGAGCAAAACCACAGTGTGTTGAAAATGTCTTTCCACAATCTACACACAAATACCAATATCTTCCGGACTGCACTCTCCCTCCTGTGTGCTTCATAGTTAACATGCCAAAAAATCGGTCATAAAGCCGACAATATAAGGTGTAATCTTTTAACCGCCACTGGGGGAGCATGTGCATCAACATTTGAATGAAAGCCTCCCTCAATATGGGCGCATTGATGAGGTTACGCGGCGGGACTGCTAATGCTGCCGCCCCGCACTCCGCCGTGCGCCGCTCCCTCCGGTCCACCTCCCTGCTTTCCCTGTGTCTTATAGTGTTGCTGCCGCCTGCCCCGTCACCCAGACTGCATACACACAAAAAGGGCTCACCTGCGCTGCGCGCCCCCTGCGCCAGCCCTGAGTGACAGGGTGAGTGGTGCCCTGGGGTGCAGCCCAGTCAGACACCAGGCCACTGCGAGCCATTACCAGGATTTGGCCAACTAGGAGACTCGCCCTGCGTCCTGGATAAAGACGGTGACCGGGGTCTTCCTCCATGTCCCTCACCTTCGTCGCCCCTTCAAATAAAGCATGGCGCGTGGATAACCAGGTGTGGTGCATTTATTATAGGCGTGAAGGGGGTAAGACCCTCTTGTCAGCAGAGGGGCCAACAGGATATGACAGTTCAACTGTCAGTTGCGTCACAGCCTCGGTGCACAAGGAGGAACAGCGGGAGTCATCTCACGCACCGAGAGTACTACTCTCACCTAGGTGTGATTGTGGTAATGGAGAAGGGGTAGTGGTCAGAAAAAGGGGGGCTATAATTCCTAGCTAAGAGTGCAAAATGGAAAACGATAGAGCGGTGTGCAGTGTGTTGCCTATCAACTGATAGCAGCATCGCTAGAGGCCTACGTTTGGCCCAGAAGCCAGAGTTCCAATGTAAATGCCCGGAAGACCTGCTTCCTTCTACCGCAATCTACCTCCAAATGAGGCTTGATCCCATGTAATTTTCATTACTGTGAAAATGAAATGAACTTCTTGTAGGTATTTGTCAAGTGTATAGACCCTGGCATGGTGGAGTACTGGACACACAGAGGAAGGGCGCGGGCAGGCTGTGTTGAGAATATGCATAGATCTAAGGAGAACAGTTGCAAACATTAATACACATTATTATAGGTTTATATTCGCTGCAGTCCAAGTTGTGAGGTGGCGGTGGCGTCTGAGAGTGCTTAATGAAGTGTAGTCTTGAGCAGGACTGTGAAAGGAGAAGTCAGAATCAGGGATGGAGTCAGGGCCTTTCAATACTTTCAGTTGATATGGCCCTCCATGCTCGGGGGATTTTGGGGGGCGGCTGAGCCGTTGCCACACAATTAGCAGTCTTCTCATAAATCAAATACTTCAACTTAGGAAATGTGCGCTTTGAAATGCACAGGTTACAGTCTGCTTTTGCTGGCTCCCCCACCCTCCCTCCGCCCGTCCACCCCTCTGGCTTTGCAGTGTACAGCAGCATGGTAGTGCTCATCACCTCCTTGGCTTTCTACTCTGGTTTCATCTACTTCACCACTTTGCTGACTGATTACTTGGGGTTTCAGTTTCCCACTTTCTGCCTCAGACAAGTTGTTACCACTGTCGTTAAGGGTCCCCAAACATCATTTTGGAATGGGCCCCCTGACATCTTCAGCTGGCCATGTTCTAAATGGTAGATTTAAGAGTGAGTTTATCTGAACACCCTTCCATGTAACAAATACAGGTAAAATGGAAAAGTGGTGGGTGTGGACTGAATGGCTGATAGGTGTTGTGGTTGGCAGGCCCTGATGACCTGTAAGGGTTGATAATTCAGTGTGTATATAGGATGGTAGCAGGAGACAGGGGGAGAGAGGTTCACTCATCTTACCATTTCACGCTGGTTGTCAATCACGGCCAGGGAGGAGTTCCATGAAGTGCACGCATGTTTAGCGTCGGTCCAGTTTGCTTCCTTTTCAGAAAAGAAGTAACACTTGTTCCTGAACCAGATCCAGCCATCGCCACAGGGTGGCAGCACTTCACTGTTCTTCACATTGTCCGCTCTGTTGGTCTCATCTGTAGCGTTGGCCTGTGGATCCGGGCACTTGCTGCTCTTTAGAACTGTAAAGCACAAAGTAATGTCATAGTCAAGAGGGCAAATCTACAGTGCGAGTATTTATAAAATGCTGTGTAACTCATACAAGGACGGGATACATGGAGTTTTGGGTAAAAGGAGAGAACCCCTGGCACTCCTAAATAGCGGCTGTCATGCCCAGACACATGGAAGGGCACACTGGCACAGGCGAATAGCATAGATGTGCACTCATTCCAGGATGCAGTGGGCAGGAAGGGGAGCAACTGACAAGCGGGTGCAACTCAGAAGGGCACAGATTATGGAATGCATTGGCAGGGCCGGCCCTAAGATTTACGGGGCCACGGCAGCCAAAGATGTATGGGCCCCCTAATTTACATATGGAATGATATCCATGACATCACAGATTAGGACTTTCGTACCCGAGGGGATTATGGGAAGTTGCATTAAAAGGAGTTGCCAGAAGTAAGAAAAGAGACAGACTTTGCGATTTCCTGTATATAAGTGGCCCCCCAGTGCTCCAGATAAGAGTTTGAAGTGGGAGTATTTTACTGCCCATGTTTTAAAGTTGGGAGTAAAATACATTTTTAGGGAGTAAGAAAGCAAATCCCATTCCCAATTAGAATATTTTCTAAGTGGGTAAATTATTTTACTTGGAAAATACCAAACATTTCTAATAATATTTCTTTGCACTTAGTTATTCACACACATTAAAAGTGACAGGTTTACTTCAGGCAGTAATAGTTTCTTCCCGTGTTACTACGTGCACTACTTTATTATTTTTTTCATTTTTGCATTTATTTCAGCGAACAAAGCCCTCAGGCATCTAGGCGCAAGTTATAGAAAGTGCTTATGAAGTTAGTTCTCAGTACATTGCGTAAGCAGCACAAGGCTGCACAGGTCATAGCAGGGAGTTACAGGTAAAATGCACGGACCACACAAGTCAAAATAAAGATAGTTTGTGTGTGTAAACAACTTGGAAAAGCCTCGCCTCAAGTAATGGGGCTACATTAGGTGTATGCACAGGTGAACATAGAAACAGTAATGGATAGGTAATGTAAGGGAGGAAGGGTCCGTATGCCCCCCCTGTACATTCTGCATGAAATAAGTATTTTCTCATCCCATCGTGGGAGACGTCCCCTTGTCTTTCACTGACAGTAGAAGGAAGCCATTAGATAGGACACTCCGGCTCCATGTTGTGCCACACAGGCTCCATCTTTTTACCAGGCCACACATTGATCTCTAAGAAGCCTTCTCTCCCCTGGCCCAGCGGCGTCCAGTCAGCTCTGACAGCCCCCACCACCTCCTCCCTCATCTGCGCCACACCAGCCCAGTTCTCACAGAAACCCAGGCACGAATTGTTGCAAACAGAAAACTGTATTCTTTCTTTTCCTCTGAGCTCATTTTGGGGGGATATCTTGATTTGTGTATCCATCTGTCTCCACAAACCTGCTCTTGCTCCTTCACCCCACCTTTAGAAATTATTACCTGCACATCCTTTTGCCCCTCTACTCTCCTTTCATGTAGCAGTTGGTGAGGCCCTTCCCCACAGACCACCCTAGATTGCCCACATTATAACTAATCCTGTGTGATCATACATTCCCCTTGGACAAACAATCATGGTGGTTCAAACACATTTGTTTGAACCTGAGGTCCCAGGACGAATACATCTTGGACTGAAACCTTTCGACAAGCCCCCAGGCAAACAAGACCACCACACCCCTGCCCCACAAAGGCCTAGGTTAAGAATGTGTATATGTTTGCTCACAATTTACAGGTGACCCCCCCATGGTATAGGTTTTATGTTTCACATTACTCTTAGCATGTCAATGATTACTGTGTAGTTTAGATTAGTTAGGACAATCGCATAGTGTGGACCCAACCTGACCTTCACTCCTCCCAGATGAGCCCAGCTGACCCACGTGCCGCGAGAAGCAACATCTCTGCACCGACCAATGAAGCTGCACCAGCCCAGTATGGACTATACTGTATCATTGCAATGCACCAATGGGCTCGCACTAGTCATCCCCTATACTGTTTGTCACTGATGACGAAATTTGTGTATAAAGATCTGTTTCTGTTGTTGGCAGAGCGCTCTCAGTGCAGCTATCACGAACTTGGGAAATCGGCGTGTATGGAATGAATGGAAACACGGCCGCCATTAGCCTGTGCCTTTACGCTGTTTCTTAGCGTGCCGATGCAGTCTAGTCTTTTTCCAACATTGCCGCCGCCGAGTTCTATTTCCTCTCCTGAGCTTGGCGGATCGGCGCGTTGCAACTCCTGGATTTCTCCTAGTTGTCAGCGCTCCCCGTGATTTCCCTTGGCGGCGATCCGCCCACGCTATCGCTTTCAGTTTTGTCCTCCTCTCTCGGCTTTCCTTGCTAGCGTCTCTCCTTGCAGTTTTGTCTACACTACTCTCGTGCTTTTCCAGCCTCGTATTTTCGTCTGTTTATTTTTCTGTTTCCCCTGTTCTGTCGGTATTCAGTCAGAGTTCTTGCTGATCTCCTTCTGTGCTTTCTTTGGGGATTCCAGTTCTGTTCCATCTAATTATCTTTCTTTCTTATACTTTTTAGTATTCTTCTCCATCCTCTGTTATTATTACCATTTATTCTTGCTCATGCCGTTTTCACAGCTTGCGATCCATCCAATACACTGAATACCTTACCCCGGCTTATTGCGCCGTTGGACTCGAGAAGACCTGGGTTTTTTTATGCCCGAGGCTTTTTCCCCTACAACGCTCCGGCTGTTGCGGAGAGAGGTCTCCGGAGATTCCCTGGTGTTACACCATCCACTGGTCACCTTACGCACACGAATACCCATGCAGCCACTAAGCCCTCCATCTCAGGTCCTGATCTGCCTTCCCCTTCTGACCTCATGTCCTCACTCCCTCAAGCAGTACGGCAGCGGCACACACAAGGGCATCTAACGCGCTATGGTCATATTCACCCATTTCAACGTTGGCAGCTGCCCTGGCGTCTTGGAGACAGTCGACGGAGATGCCGTTTTTTTCCTTTGCTTCATCACACCCTCAGGAAGACCCGGCAGCGTTTTGATAACTTGGGTCATGTGACAAGGAAATGTGCTACATCATCGGTCACGTGACACTCCTAGGCCCCTTTAAAACCGGAGAGGGAACGCTCATTCAGTGCTTCACAGCTGACCCAATCAGGCACTGTTCGGCGTCTTCCTGTCTCCACATCTTGAACCTGGACTACGGAATGTTCTTCTTGGATTCCTCTGTCAAGCCCTTGGATACTGTTTTGCTCTGCTGTTTCAGGACCTTTGAACTGTATTTTTGGATTCCTTTGGATTACCCCCTGGTTACGACGAACTTGGCTGGCTTTTGACCTTGGAACTCTTAACGGACTGTTTTCGGATTTCCTCTTCTGTTACCTGCTGGAGTACCCTTTCAATACAGGTCTTGCAGTGCCTATTTATACAACAACCTACGCTTGCAACACTCTGCAGCCCCACGGAACACCTCAATTCTCATCTTTGTTCTTCATGTCCCCATACCCTTGCGGTCGAGGGGTCATCGGTGTTCTTGGCGTTCTTCGGCACTCAAAAAACCTGTGGAATCAAGGATTGCTCAGGAAGTTATTTGCATCTTTCTGAGTGGAACTTGTGGACAGAGGCCCCATAATCTTCACGACCATCAAGTCATAACATCTGGGTTGGAATCACAGTGGTTTCCTTCCGAGGGGGACCTCATCTGCGCAAAAAAAAAAGGAGGCAGAAGCTCGGCGACCTCGAAGGAAGAAATTGGATTATTCATCTACTACCTTAGGTGAGGAGGAAGGGGGAGAAGGTGAACTCCGATTTCTGAGTGAAGAAGAAGATATAACCGATCAGCTTCATATCATCACTGACAAACCTCATAGCAGCAGAGTCCTCTGCCATCATTTCCTTTATAAAACGTTATTCAACTTGCAATCTTTCTCCTGGTCTCATTCCCTACTGGGGTGTGTCGATTCATTCAAAGTTGTGATTTGTATTTTCGGGAATTGTTTTCTTTCTTCTTCATATGGCCATTAGGTTTTTGTATATAAAGTGACGAAAAAAAGAGGAGATATAGGAACCTAGCTCCGAAAGGGGGTGGAAGGCAGCGCTGCATAGTACTGTCTTGATCAGTGCAGGATTATACATGAGGAAAGAGGAATAAGTAGGAATATTGGATATTGAGGAGACTCAGAACATATCAGTAATTAGTTTTCTTTTTTAGTGTTGGTAAGGGGCCAGGGTGGAGTGACTGAGGTGTGAATGAAGGCGAAAATTCAGTATTGTTGAAAAGGGAGTGGGGCCTAAAACGTTAGCTTAGAAATACATGTTCTATGTTCTCTGTTGTCAGTAAGGTCTTTAGTTGTCAGTAAGGTGTGTTGGTCTGTCTTTCAGTAAGTACAGCTATAATCGATTTTTTGGCAATCCAGCTCACGTGCACAAACTTGGCAAGCCATGCCTCATGTTACAGGAGGCTACATCCAGTGTATGCACAACATAGAAACAGTGCTGCCCCAAACATATCCAGGGAGATGTGTGGGTAAAACTGGGCACAAAGTCCTACATTTCATTTTCCTATTTTTTTTTTTAAATGGGAGTATTTTTACTACCCATAATCATTTTTTCAGCGTATTTGGCTATTTTTAGGGATTCAAAATGGCTGATGCACCCCTTAATCTGTAGGGCTGTGGTCCCTGTTTTGACCTTTGTGGCAATATCACCCGTTAGGCTTTCTTTGATAACCGGACACTTTGGCAAACAAGCAGTGGCAGTGGGTGATTTTATTGAAACAGTGTAAATATTTCACATGGATACTTGGTAGCAATTAAATATAGTGAGGAAGCCTGAAGAAACCTAGAAAGGTTCAGGGGAGATCTTCCAGTCACCTGCACCATGGGAAAATCTTTCAAATAATGGCTTAAAATGTGAAAATGTAAGTAAAAAATCTACTCAATTTACAATCAGTGTTGTAGGGCAATCAAGCCCAGGAACTAACAGAGGGGCTGAAATATGAATTGCTTTAGGTAAGAATGCAACATGACTATGACCAAACATGCAGCCGCTTATTCTGGCATCTCGCTAACATTAGACCCTAAGACACTCCCTTTTAATACTTTTCTCCCTCTTCTCTCCTTTTTCCCCCGTTCGTCCATCTTCTTCAATGGCATTGTTTTAAACTTTAAACACAAATGATCACTATATATGACCGTATTGTATATACATTGTGTGGTAAATTGCCGGTATGAATGACATACATAGAACTGATATGACTACTCAACAAATGTATTTATTGAAATAGTCACACTCACCTCACTTGTCACAATCATCACGGTCTCACATGTATGCTCTATAACAGCCTTGAAAAGGACACTGGAGGTCGAAACACGTGTTGGCTGACTTCAAGACTAAATGTCTTCACTTCACTAAAAAACCACATTGGGTTTTGAAAAAGAAAGTGTCAGTGATGATAATATAAAGTAAACTGGTCCATGCTAGCTCTACCAATATACATCTGTATCTCCTCTTAAGAACATACTGCTGATGGCTTTGTCCAGAATGCCTGTAGAAATGCCATGACACTGTAAGAGCATGGGCATTCTGCTGCACCAATGTAGGCCATTATGTCCACATAGAATACTGGCCTATGTGAGGAGTGTTCCTATGTAAAAACATGAATCAAGTCGGCTTTGCACTTATAATGCGAGTAAAACATGCTATGCCACTATAAAGACACGTTTCCACTTCCTGCCCCAATGTAATTCTTCCTCCACATCCCCTCCATCAGAACACTCAAGATGGCTTTGCCTATATAATGCCAGTAAAATACTCCTAGCCACTAAAAAAAAAGATTCCACACCGAGTCCCCGATTGTAGTCATCACTACCCAACCACTCGAACCCTGCAATCCATAAGAACAGTCGTCAAGATGGATTTGCCTACATAATGCTAGCAAAACACCATGCCACTGTACAGAAATTCCCATGCTGGCTTCCCCAATGGCCCCCAGCCTTACTCCTGGGGCCCACACATACATTCATACACAGTCACGTGCACATTCAGCTTCTGTCTCATTCACATGCACACCAATAAAGAACACACACATCATTCTCATTCACACCATGCACAACATTCACATGGTACTCTCATTCACAAGTGTACTGATGCAGAAAGACTAGCCTTGCGCACACACACCCTTGCAGGCACAAACACAAGCAGGCCTGGACTTTATACCCCCGCCCCATTTGCTTTAAGCCCTCTGACTCCCATGCACCCTGTAGATGGGAACCAGGAGGCATGGCTAGCTTCCTGCTACCTGTAGATGCACAACAGAGCTGGAGGCCAAGTGCAACGATATATGGGGAGACCACCCTTAACATGGTGCGTCCTCCCCCCAGTTAAGGTGCCACACCATTAATAATGTATTTCTGTTCAGCTAACCCCGTCTATAACTCACATATCCTTCCCCCCTGTGCCAACAATCAGGCCGGCGCAAAGAAATAATATATATTTATTTAAATGATTGGTTCAATTATTATTTGCCAGGCATTGTTACACAGGCCAAAAAAACAGGTCAAAGCTCTTGTCCCACAAACCCTTTTGATGTAAAAAGTAAATAATACCTTGGAATATTACAAAAACATGAGCCTTAGTATTTCCTGATAAGGGTTTAGTTTTAACACAAATGTACAGTTCTGGTTTTCAAAGCAAGTTCACATGCAGCACTTGCAGATTTTAGTTTCACTGCACACTTAAAAATGCTAGCAATTTTGAAATCACACAAACTTGAGAATAGCTTTGATAGAACCCTTCTTCCTTCTTGATCCAAAAGCAATACAACATCTTTCTGCTATCAGGGTCACTTACTCACTCTCAGGAAAGAGTGTGCATTTTTCAATGGAGAATTACACTTGGTTTCACTTGGCAAAGCACTTCTCTGCCCAGCACCAAAAACCCAGACTTCAGTTATATTCAGCACCCCTCTGTTTAAAGGCAAGGTTTGAATAGTGGGGACAGTTAGGAATTTCGTTTTTGTACAAGGACGCCCCTTTTCTTTAAAGAAGTCTGGGGTTGACAAGATGAATAGATGCACCCTAATACATTAAATGACTAGGGGCCTCATTACGAGTTTGGCGGTAGCCGTGCCGGCAACCTCGGCGCGGCTGCCGCCAAACTCAGGAATTTAGCGGCACCTGGCAATGGGGACGAACGAGGCCATTCCGACCTTGGCAGACCCGGTCCGTTCCCATTGCTGGGTACCGGTATTCATTACTCCCCATTCGAGCCCCATTCATGAATAGTGCAGGTGCATCCGTCGTGTTGTGCTCGTGGGTGCATGTGTGCCCACTAAGTAAGACATTGCAGGCACGCAGGCACCCGCGAACACAACTTGTAGTCTGCCGGTCCGGGAACTACGGTACCGGCACGCTTACCGGTACCGTAGTTCACGGACTGGCAGACTTGTAATGACCCCCTATAATTTAACATTTCTGCTAGAAAAGAGGGTGGAGGTTTCAAACTCCCCCAAGCTCCCCCCTGCATCATTTTATATGGGAGTTAATGACATTATTATTCAGTAAAATATGCTAAGGGTCTACACAGTTTGCCCACCCCCCCCACCAACTATTAAGGGAAACTATTAAGGCAGGCAGATCCCCCATGGTCCTGTGTTTGGATTAATCTACTTCCATTGGATTTCTGTTTTTGGTGCCCAGGAAAGTCAGCAGGGCTCCTCTTTTGTGGAGGCACATGGGTCTGGTCAGGCACTGTTAGGCAGAAACCTGTGCAGTTCCCTCTGGGACCACTGCAAAAAGTTTAAGACTACAGGAGTTAGCAGTAAACCCAATTGGTAGCAGTCTGCACCACCCAGATTTACCTGGTAGCTGTGGCTGAGCAGTCAGACATCTCTCAATACGAGTTAGGTAGTATATGGAGTATACAAGATAGGGCAATTTACACAGTAGAACAAGCAGACACGGATCAGAGCTTGGGTGTAAAGATATACAATTATTTATTTAAAAACACATCTATGAAAAACACACTGGCACTAATATGGCAAACACCTTCAATCACAGTTACTATAAGTATATATCAATCCCATAACAATATTTCGACAAGTCTAGGTTCAAAGACGCCACTTATTTGCAGACAGAGGTGAGTGCTTAACCTAGATGGCACTCTAGTATTCGTTAGAAAGGGAGAGAAAAAGGCAGGGTATGAAACCAACTCAGTACCAACACTTTTACGAAGCAAATGCAAGGCAAGCAAGGCAGGGTCTACTGTAGATCACAAAATTCAGAGGCCAGGCCTACTCGAAGAGAGGCAAGGCGGTATGTCCCAAAAATATCACAGTGGAAATGCACTTCAAGTCTTTGTAGCAAAATGTCACAGAAAAGTTGGACCAGTTTTAGAACAAAAGTTAAGGTCTGGAGGCGACCCAGTGGAAAGGTAAGGATTTAAGACACCTCACGCTAACCGTCACAAGGGAAGCCAGACGGACACGGTACCTTGAAAGTGGAGAGACAGCTCCGGGGGGGGCAGTTTTTCCTGGTGGTGGATGCAAGTCGGGGCTTTGCCAGAAGAAGAGATGATCTCGTCGTAGAGGAAAGTTGAAGATCGTTGCACCACCAGGGAAGAGACCAGCCGCGGAGTGCTCAGTCACAAGGCACCACCTTTTGGTCGCGGTACAGTGGTTAGTGGCTATCCGATTGAAGGGGTGCTCTGCACGGACAATTCGACCACTAGACGTCCTGGAAGCAAAGAAAAAGCAAGGGACTGGTTGTTCCCACCAGTCAAAGGGAAGAAGACTCTCCAGCAGGGAGATCTCCTCTGTCCTTGGGAAGTGGTGAGTCGGTTCAGCAGGGCTCCACCGGTGGTGTCGTCGTTGCAGGTCAGCTCAGCTTCTCCCTCGTCGGATTCTTGGGTCCTGTGGCGACTTCTGAAGTCCCAGTCCCCAAAGCCCTGCTTTTATGCAGAAAACCCCCATTCATTCAGCCTAGCTGTCAATCAAACATGCTAAGTGGTGAGCGGGGCGGCTCACCACTTGGGCCAATCACACCAGAGTGCGACTTGAGTTGGCAAGGCAACTCAGTCCAGGGTGCCTAAACCCCCTCCAACACCCCCTGTGGTACCCAGACAGAATGGCACCACTCTGGATAAGCCCGCCAAAAGTGGAACAAAGTGCTCAACCTTTGGTTTGGGGTTACAGAGGCGAACACATACGCCATTTAAAAAACGAGTTCTGGCAGAAAATACCAACCGGTGAATTCATTTTAATTTAATAAACCGGCGGTATGACCGAGGCTACATAGAAAAAGTATTAGCCTTGAACAATGGGAAAATCCCATAGGAATATATTTGCGGTCGAATATAAAAAGTAGTATCCACTGCCACCAGCCAAAACTCGACGAGGGGGGACGGGACAGTGCCCCCTCGAACAACAGACCCAGGGGTAATCGAATTGCCCCTACCAGTACGTCCACAATAGGATGGTTTGTACTGGTTCTGTTAGTAAATTTAGGTCTAGTAAAGCCAATGGTGACTTTACATGCCCTGGGAGACAGTAGTCAGTCCCAGGGTATGGAGTCTATGGTGGGGGTCATCTAGGACACCCCAGTGTTACGGCACGGAGGGTGCTGTGTAACACACATAGCAAAACACATGAGACCCTACGGAGTAAAAGACCACATAGCCCATAGAACACATTAACATTCAAAGAAATACCACAAATCATGTCCAAGAGTGGGAGAAAAAGAGTCTCACTCTTGGCAGGATGAAAAAAACAAACTCCAGAAATCCAGCAAAGCTGCTGGGGTACTCACTAGGTTAGGAAATTCAGCCTAAACAGAGAATTCTCCCTAACAGGCACTTCAGTCAAAGATGGTCACCGGCATTCATCCCACATTTGGCTCTCCTTAATCATAGGGCCCAGTCAGATTTAGACTTGCACTGTTGCTGTCTACCAGGTAAAATAATCCTTCTGCAATCTCCAGTCTCTTCCAACCCAGGTAATGTCAGGCAGCTGCGTCAGAATTTACCCAGGTGGTTTTTAGCAAGTCCTGTCCTTGAAGATTTTTAGGCCGCTCTCCCAGATGGTTTTTAGGCAGGTTTGTCCCCTTCGCTATAAACCAATGGCTTGTTTCCCTATAGGCGACACCCCAAAATATTGAGATCAAGAGGTGTTAACTTATTAGCACTGAATTTTCATTGGACATTTATGGTCCTCTCCTCCTCCAAGGTTCAACCCCCCTCTGCCGATAGAGTTCTGAAGTGAAATTGATGCAAAGGATGGAGCCACCCACCAGAGTTATTTAAACTTTTCAGATTTTTCACCCAAAAAGTCACAATATGACAAATGTGCAAACATCATCATATCTATATATTTATGTGCCCCTGATCATGACAGATCTATGACAATTTTCAATTTTGGCAGGGTATTGCACATGCAAACTGTGGTTTTTTCACCCTTTACACAAAAATAATTATGAATATGATATTTTCTACCAAGATGTCTAATTTATTAAGCCACCAGCTCCCCAACGTTCGGATTCAGAACATTTTCAGGGAAGCTAAAAACACATTTTAGGTTATAACTGAAATTCCCAAAATAATGTGCTCATCACCAACTTTAAAATAACACCGGAATGGACGTGATGCAAGCTATCGTTGCTGAGAAAATGACAAATTTTATAGTCCAAACTATTGAGAATCTTCCACTTGGATGCACATTGACTTATTTTACAGTTTACATTTTTTTAGTTTCATTTCCTTAAAACCACATGGTTCAGGCCGGTGCGCTGAAATGTTGATTTAGCCTGGGGTTAAATACTGTGAAGTCAAAAGGGCTAAGCTAATGAATGCTGAAGAGATTTTATTTCTCAAGCCAGATAGGTCTCTGACCCTCTTAATGGCAGGCCATCCTCTAGACAGGCCAGGGATAGTCCACACAATTTCTTGAATTTGGGGTATTTTACAAAGTTCATTCCACTTAATAGCAGTCTCTCTGTTTATCCAGCACACCAATAAATTCCTGTCACGCAGGAGCAAAGCCCTTCTGCTCAGGCCTGGAAGGTTCAACGCAATTGTCTTTCAGAGGGACAGCAGAGGATAGCATCTAATTGGGGAAGGTGGCTTTGAATCTCAGTGTGGAAATCAGCGCCAACGACCAAAACTCTGTACTTTGCATGTCACAATGGTGTCCAGACAAATGGTCGACTGTAAATTGGTCGAAAGTTATTTGGTCGAATGAATTTGGTCAAATTACAATTTGGTTGAAATACGTATTGGTCGAATATATTATATTTGGTCGAATACAAGAAATGCAAGAAGTTAAATATAAACATTGAATAGTGGTAGAATACAAGAAATGCAAGCAGTTAAATATACTGTATATTTTTAATATTTTAATTATTTCCAACATTATATAGTTGTAGAATACAAGAAATGCAAGTAGTTAAATATACTGTATATTTTTAATATTTTAATAATTTTCAACATTGTATAGTTAAACCTGTAAATTAAATATTGCAAACGTTTTATTAATCCACAAAAGTTATAAGTGTATTTATTTTCTAACGCTAGGTGGTGATATTTGACCATTTTTCAATACTATAGTAAATTTAACTTGTTCAAAGTTTGGTACGCATGACGTCGTACGTTCGCGACGTAGACGCCATTTTAGAAGTTTCTTCTTCCTGGTTGGATACCTGTTGCTCGCGCTCCGGACCTGCTTATGGATTTTTTATTTTTGGATTTTCCGATGGAGTTTGCAATGTTTTTTTCTTCCTTTGGATGGGTTTTTTTTGTGCTGGGTCGTGTCTTGGAATGGTTTTTTTAATGGATCTGATTTTTTCAATGCACCGGATGGCGATTTTTTGTAACGCGAGCATCTCTGTTTCTCTTTGGATTTTACATTGGATTTCCACTTTCTGGATGCATTTTCTCCTAGATCTTTTCGTGGATGGATGCTTCAATGGAATTGGCAGATTTTACATTGGATTTCCCCTCTCTGGATGTATTTTCATTTTTTTAATGGTTTTTCTTGGGGTTTGCCTTTTAAGTGGATTATGTTTTTTTCCAATCATGGATGGATTGTGGACGCATCCCCCATTTGGAGTCGGTTTCCTGTACCTGGGGAATGGATTTCGAGACTGGAGCTGGTACTCTCAGTTCGGTGAGTCATTTTTATTTATTCTCAACATTTCAAATTGTATGCTATTGCTTCAAGGTACTGTATTGGCTCTGTATTTTCAAAATTGTGCACTATGCTTGCTATTCTTTCTTCATGGTCTCTGTATTTTTTGTTCGCTATTGGACGGTTTTCGAGTGACAGTGTTTGGGACAGTTTTATTTCGTGTCTATTTTGCTCATTTTTCAGACTTTTGAGGAAGTGCCATAAGGTTGGGTTATTTGAATTGAATACTTTGTTTATCTTGCTGTGCCAACCTTCCTGTACGTTGTTTGTTCTTGGGCATTTTGTAATTACTGATGTGTAGCAATTCCATATTTTAATCTCATATTTCCCTTTTCGTCGGGTTCCATGTCTCGTAAATTGCCCAATCCATGTGTTTTCCATGTAGTCAAGTAAAGTGCATAACTGTTCTTCATGATTAGTATAGTAATTAGATGCAATCAAAGTATCATAATATGTAGTAACCATGTCCTCTTTTACAAATGCTAAAGCGTATAATCGTTTGATTTGGTGCTGAAATTCGGTATCTTCTATGCATAATGTTCGTAATCCTAATTTTTGAATTCTTCTCCACAGTGATTGTCCAAAATGAAAAAAGCAACCTTGAAAACGTGTTTCTGGATAAATTTTAGAAAATGTGTTCATTTGTCCCTGTTCATAGTCCATGATTATAGTTTCTGTTTTTTTCCTGGCAATGATTCTTGAATTAATTTATAGATACAGCTGTACAGTTCTTCTGTTTTTCCTGGCATTAAAACGAAGATTAGAGGTGTAACGGTTTCATTTACTGTTCCAAGAACGCTATAAAACTGATGAAAGGGTGTAGGACAGGTTTTAAATGTAGCGTCTCCATGCCAAGTGTTTGAATTTCCTAAATGCGCTATGTTTTGAAAAGTAGTAAAAATTAACATTTTTTCCTTCTTTATTTCTAAAGATTTCCATAGAAACTGCTCTCCCTTTTCTGTTATTTGTAATACCTCCGGTATAACCATAGTTTCATAACTTACTGGTGCCATGGGTAAGTTTTCTTTTTGTTGTTTTAGGCGATTTATATTTCGTTTTACAGTGGTCGTGTTTGGTATCTGTGCCGTTATATGAAGCGGTAAACTTTCATATGCCTTGTCAACCTGTGAAGTCGAAGCTTCATTCGTATTATTCTCTACATTTTCTTTCAATGCGCTAAGCGTTTTCTTTATGAAAACCGCCGTATTGTTGGGCATGTGGTTATGTTCGCAGGTTAAACGTACGTTTTCGCCTTCAGTTATTGCCCTTCCTTTGCATTTATTTTGGGTGTACTCTTTACACTTCCAATACTTTTCTTCTTGTTTTGTGCATTCTTTATTGTATATGTAGCCTTCATACGTTAATTGCGCTGCGCACCTTTGGGATTTTATGAATTCCATTTTTTCTAGCAAGCAGTATCTGAAATAGCAAAATTATAAAATTAATCTAACTATTCCACTTGTATTTTGGTTAAACGAGTTTGTAGTTATAGGTTTGTTACTAAAAAAATGCAAAATGGAACATATACATGCTGAAAAAAAACGTTTGATTACAAATGTACTAATTTTATTTTTGGGAGGGTTCGTATGTATATAAAAAAATGTAAAAAAAAAAAACAGGGGGTTGGGGGGAACCCTCCCCCCCAGGGGAACCCCCCCCCCCCATTTGTAATATAAAACTGTGTGAACCACTCTGTAATTTGCTTTTTAAGTGTGTTTAACTCACCTTTGTTTTAGTCACGTATACGCTATTCACTCGCGTGTTTTGATCAGCTGCACTCCCAGTCACTTTTCTGACGAACTGACAGTTTCCTTTTAACCGTCATCTGCGATCACTGATCTCATATGAGGTACTTTACTCTTCTCTTTATGTTATTTCCTGTGATCCTTTTTTTATGTTAATGGCCATCTCTATCTGCCTCCATTCACTGTCCATATTAATCATTGGTTTGTCGACCATTTGACTTTCGACCAGTTGGATTCGATGTATTGACCTGTTTACATTGTGTATATTAGATGTCGACCATTTGTTTTTCGACCACTTTCATTCGATCAATTTGTTATTTGACCATATGTTTGACGAAATGACTAGTAACCTGTCACAATATCTTTCTTTCGACATGAGGTCTCCCTATTATTTTTAACATGTTTGCACCTCACAGTTCATTTCATCATCATTATATGTGCATTCCATTTTTCTCCATGTCTTTGTCATTTCAGCTTCATCACATGCAAGGCCCCAGCAGAAAGTATATTTCTTTTTTGTTACAAACAGCTTTTTTCATTTTTATTTGGCAGACGCAAGTTGATGCTGCTGTACATTTTGGCATCCACAATATGCCTTTTCAATGCCTCTCTGCAATCGGGCGTCACCTTTCACACACTCCTTGTTTCAAAAGTATATGTATTTGAATTTGCTAGGCACAGTTGCAATTTTGAGGTTTTAAGGCTGGCTTGTCACTCTGCCAGTGTACCCTTCCATAGGATGCATGCATTCCACATTAGAGGGCCCAGATGGACTTTCTGTTCATTTTCCTGGGGCTGTCATTAAACCCCACACAAGGAATTGTGCAGGGAGGTGCTGGAGAGCCCCTACTCATATTTGGCAGTGCACTTCCCCAAAGGCTGCACAAGGCTTTTTTTTTTTTATTGTGAAGATTCTGAATCCTTATCCCAAATGCTATAAAAGTAGGACGATGAGCAAAAAAAGGTTATAAACACCTTAATTTAGTTAAAAGATCGGATTCGTTTTCAAGAAGCATGATAAAAGTATGAGGTTTTGTAACTCAGTGAAATCGCAGAGACTAATTTGACAGAATTCTAACATATACCAACAGGTTGCACAGGATCTCTGGGCAGCTACATTTATGTGCACCAGGGACCGTGAGATGAACTTGCTTCGTATGTTTTCACTTCAGACTAACAACAGTAATCTACAGGTCTACATGCAAAGTTCTTCTCAATATGAGAATTCTAAAGCCCACCAAAGAGGCAGGCAACCTACTGCCAACATTCCTCATCTAAAATAATCAGTTGTGGCCAGTGAATTTTGTGACCAAAGGAGCATGTACATAACTCATGAATAAGGAGGAGCAACACAGCATAGTGAGGGAGCCCGAACCAACCAAACGGGATTCTCCATCCAAAGAAAAGTTTGTACGTATTGAGTTAATGTGAAGTTAACTGCACACCTTCTTTGAAACCTTTGGGAAAAACACAAGCTTACATTCAGTTTTGTAGGGTAACACGTGAAGAAAAAAAAAGGTGCCAAGTCATCAAAAGTACACCGAAGCATATTTCAACACATTCTCATGATTATTTTGCAGAGAATATATGCCAGTATAAACTTTACCATGCTGGCTGTGCCATACATGTCCATGATGGCTGCACCAATATATTTCAAAATTCCCACATAAGAACATATTTATGTTTGGTTTGCCCATAATGATACTATAAGGAAACATGCCCATGATGCCCCTAACAATATATGTCAGTATCACCAAATTAGAATATACTCCCGCTGGCTTTGACCATAATGCTGGCAGAAAAATGCAATTTCACCCTAAGAAAACATGTCCACAAAGTAGCCCAGTATTCTGCATAAAACCACTCAGGTTTGCTTTGCCCATAATACCAGTAAAACATGCCATGCCACTGTAGAACAATGCCCATACCTGTGGCTGCAATGCCCCCATTCTCTCTCCCCAACCTACACACAACCACACACACATTCCCAAAAGCAGTCACACACCACAGCATTCACACTTCTCTCATTCACACAAGCACCCACAGAACCTTCACACTGCACTCTCATTTATACGCACACTTACACAGACACAACCTATTACAGCCACACACACATACTTATATGCATACACACCCTCATATGCAAGCAACACATACAAAAATGCACTTTTTCTTACCTGTTCCTTCAGCTCCAGAATACACACTGCCTCCAAGCTGCGCTCCAGGCCCTCTGGCTCATGTGCACCACATGGACCGGAAGCAGAAGAAGGCCCGGTTTGGCTCCTGATATGCCCTGTGGAGCCAGAGGGCCAGAAACCATTTCCCCAAGAGACCTCAATGTGTGGGCAAGCACAGGAGCACCCCCTCGGCACATTTTGGCCTCCAGTTGGCCTGCCCAAAGGGCCATGAAAGACTGGGGAAACAAAATGCCCCTGGCCTTTCATGGCCCACTGGACATGTATGCTGGGGCAACTGCAAGATGTGAAGGGAAACTACGCATTCCTCCTTTTGCTGGCTTGGCCCTGGTTGACCCCTCCATAACTGGCGGCGGATCAGTGCCCCATTACTCATTATGGTTGACACACCGCAGAAAATCAACTATTTCATTAACACTCTTGTTTATTAAACATATGCAGAAAAAAGCTCTGTAGCAATTTTCTATAAAACGTTCTGTAACTCGTGGGATTTAATTGCATATCATTTTGCATTATTGTACATATTACAAATACCAGACTACAAAAATGCAGCATTAGAGCCTATAGGCCAGGAAATTAAAGTAACTCACTGTAGTGACTAGAGTACCCATAGTCCTTAGTCCCATTTCCTCCATCCTTGTGGGTGCCCACTCACACCCCACCAACATGGGGACAGTACCGGAACGTTAGGCAGCGAAAAATGAGCTCCCCTTTAAATTATCTTTAATACCTGGCTATGCTGAACTTTTAGCCCCTGGAATACAAGCAGGGGAAGGTGGGTGGGACGCAGGAAAGGGACTAAGGACTAGTAGTATTCTAGCAGGGTAAGACTGGGGCATAAAAGTGTGCGTCTCGGGCACCAATGAAAAAGTGTCCCACAGTTGCAAATGGCAATTCATTCCTTTTGTGAAAGACTGTTTGAATAGCACCAAGGGGGAGTATTTTGATAAAATGTGATGCAAATTGTGCATTTTAAAGATAGTTATTCAGCAACACTGGTCAAAACTATTAGCCACATAGTGAAGCAACTCATCAAAGTGGCTCACATTGGCCAAAAAAGTGGGCCACATCTGCATTTTCTGTTTTTGGCTCGGGCATTGCCCTATAGGCCAGTCAGAGCCTGTACTCTATCACTTCAGTGAGTAACTTTACTCATGCGTCCCGTCCCCTTTCTTCCATCTTGTGGGTGATTCTACCAAACAACCCAATTGGGTGGAGCCATGACAACCTGCCTCATCCTTAAGAAGCAGCAAAAAGGTTCCCCAAAACTATCTGACCAAACTCTGCATCCCGCCTGGAGGTGGTATCCAGGGAATAGTGCTTACAGAACTCAGACGGAGTGGCCCAAGTAGCCACCCTGCAGATGACTTCCCAGGAAGCATGTCTCTGAAGGGCGACAGCCAAAGCCTTCCCTCTGACTGTGTGGGCATGAATCCCCGTGGGAACCGCCTTACCCATGGCCGTCTAAGCCTCTGAAATTGCCTGGACCATTCAACGGGCAATAGAAGCTTTGGAAGCCCGAGTGCCAGGAGACAAGCCCCCAAAAAGGTGATGAAAAACGCTTCAGACCTCTGGAAAGATCTCGTCTGGGAGAGATAGAACTTGAGTACTCTCGAGCACACTCCTAAGATTCAAGGAATGCAAAGCCCTTTCAGCCTACGACTGCGGGTTCGAAAAGAACACACCGACAGACATATTTCCTGGTTCAAATTGAATGGAGAGACTACTTAGGGCAAGAAGTTTGAGTGCGCCAGGTGATCTTGTCATTATGGAAGGTGAAGGGCTCACACGATGACAGACTACAGCTCGCTGACTCTGAGCAGAAGTGAGTGCTACCAACAGCACTGCCTTGAGTTTCACCAGTCTGATGTCCACCGAGGCATCGGCTTGAAGGGTTTATGCTCTAAAGCCTCAGGTCCCAAACCGGGTGTGGCCTATGAACCTGGAGGAAAAAGCCTGGACAACGCCTTGAGGTGAGCCGCAACCATTGGGTTGGCTGCTGAAAGAATTGCTCTGGGAAATTTTTGCAAGCCCAATGGCCACCAATTTGGTGCAGCAAGTATCGATCTGGATGCCAGAACGCGCCAAATGTGCAGAAAAAGCCTGGACATCATCCAGGAAGCAGGTGAGGGGGTGCAGCACCTTGTTGTGAGCCCAGTCGCAAAACCTGGTCCACTTGCTCTTGTACTGAGAAAGCATAGATGGCCCCCTCACCTCCTGTATGATGTCCCAGATGTCATCCGAAAACTGGGGGTGGTGCAGTCTCAGCTAGTCAGCAACCAGTCTGAGAGGGTCAGCCTTTCCCGGTCCGGATGCTCCACAGTTCCACCCTGCTGCATCAGGAAGCCCCTGCTGGAGAGCGGGAGATGGACAGCCCCCTTGGAGCCCAACTGCAGCAGATCTGAGAACCAAGCCCTCAACAGCCAGTGGGGGGCAATCAGGATGAGGCTGCAGCACACAAAGCTTGGAATTTGTGGAGGATCCACTGGAGCAACGTAGGAGGAGAAAATTCAGAGTTGGAACGCATCCCCCAGAGACCCCTGACCCCGCCCTGCCCAAGAAGCGAAGAGGGGGCACTTGAAATTCAGAGGAGATGCAAATAAGTCCAGATCCAGAACCCCCCATCTCTGGAAGACGGGCAACAAACAGTTGATGTGTAACTCCCATTCGTAGGTGTTGAACCCCAGGGCGGCTGAATTGTTCCGCTTCTGCATTGTTGTCCCCTGGGAGATAGACCGAGGAGATCCATATCCCCTCCAACAGGGGCAATTCCCAAATTGATACCGCCTCCATGCACAGGAGGGGAGAGCGGGTGCCACCCTGCTTGTTCAAGTAGAACATTGTAGTGGAATTGTCGGTCCTGACCGGAACCACCTTGACCCTGATAACTGGTAGAAAGGCCTTGAGCACTAGGCCCACCACCCTGAGTTCGAGCAGATTGATTAATGGTGCATCGTCCAGGACAGAGGCCCTCCTGCATTTCAAATAGCCTCCAGGGTAGCCCCTGAGCTCGAGAGGGAGGAATTTGTTGTCACAACCAGAGTGAGCGCCAGCCGGGTGAATGGGGCTCCAATGCAGTCCAAAAGCCAGCAGTGAAGATCCGGAAGGAGGAACAGAGGGATAGGTATTCTATCCGATTGTGACCCAGTTTCCTGGTCCCATTTGGCTGACAGGTAGAGCGGGAGCCATCTCATCTTCAGGCGGGCGTGCCGTACTGTCAGCACACACGACACCATCAGATCCAGAAGGTGCTGGAACCACCATGCCCAGGTGGTCGAATAAGCCACAAGGTGCCCGATCACCTTGTAGAGGGTCTGGAGCCTTTCGGACGTGGGAAACACTGGCTGCATGGCTGTGTCCCAGCGTACTCCAAGGAACACCAGATCCTGGGCGGGGGTCAACTGCGACTTCCGCTGGATGAGGGAGAACCCCAGCTGGTGAACATCATCTGCTAGTCACTGGCAGGTGTGTGCACCCCCCCTCGGGTGTGCTGGCCCTCACCAGCCAGTTGTCCAGGTAGGGGTATAAGTGGAGGCCCTCAAGGCAGGAGGGGTCGGCCACCACATTCATGAGCTTCGTGAAAACACGAGGGGCTGAATTGAGGCTTGATGGCAGCACCGGTTAATGGAAGTGGTGCGACATGATCGTGAACCGCAGGAATTTCTGGTGCGGCTCATAAATGGGGACATGAAGGTACGCGTCCTTGAGGTTTAGGGAACACATCCAGTCCCCCGCACACAGCGACTCTGCTATGTGTGCTGGGGTGATCGTCTTGAAGCGTTCAAGAGATAAAGCTAGGTAGAGGAATGACAGGCCCTTGACTACCCTCAGGCCACCCTGGCTGTTCTTGGGCAACACAAAGGTCCTGGAGTAGAAGCCGGAGCCCCTGTCTGACTAAGGGACCGGCTCCATCACCTGCATGTACAAAAGAGAAAGGATCTCCCGCAATAGTGCCAGTGATCCTATCTGAAGCAGAGGAGGAGAAGAGGGTAGAGGAAAAGCAAGAAGAAGACTGACGTTTGTGGAGACTATCGAAAGAATCCAAGGACTCCTGTCCGTGAAGAGAGCCAGCCAACCCCCTACAGGCTAGCTTTGTTCCCTGACCGTCAAGTCATTGCTTTTTGGCATCTGAGGCGGGAGTGGAGGAGGGTGTGGGAAATCCTGGGGATCCCTCACCAAAAAACCTGCCTAAAGTCTCCTCCCAGGTGGCCAAGAAAGGGCAGACGCTTCCTGATCCCAAAGCTGGGAGCTGGTGTGCTGAGGAAGGATCCCCTGGGAGAAGACAAGCCCAGGATAGAGAGGAGAGTCTGTGGGATGAGACATAGTATTTCTCCTCTGGGAGGGATATTCTTGCTGCTATGTCAGAGGAGGGTTTGGCTTATTGCCACTTTAAAATATCCCAACCTCCTACTACGACTAATATGGTAAGCTCCAAGGTTGTAACTTCTCAGCAGAACAGGAAAGTATCCCTGAAAATAAACATCATCCTCAATGCCAAGTGTACACCAAAAGAAATGCAGGAAGTGTTACCTTTTCTATACAATCTATCTCAAGTAAGACAAAAACTCCCTATCCCTCTTTAACAATTTTAAAGGGAATTAAAATCATAACCTACTTTTTTTAAATTTAAATCAACTGTGTCCCAGAATCCCTCAGGGACTGTGACGAAGTAGAGGACTGAGGAGGCATGCATAAGTAAAGGGCAGGCCAGTAGGCCTAACAGTTTTTGCTAGGGTCAGGCAATTAACATTAAGGGCATGCACCTGAAGTCAATTGCCCCACCTGAGAGGCATAAAAGGCTGCAAAAGAAAGGAGCAGAAGGAAGGAGCTTGTGCTGGAAGGTTGGCAGTAGTGGCAGCAGAAGGAGAAGAGCACGAAGCTGGCAGTTCATGAGGAAGTGAGACCATGTAAGGGACGCCAGGACGAGAGAGGAGCAGATGTCACCTGTAGGTTCTGAGTTTGTGGTGTGCTCACTAACCCGGTCTGGCTACGGCTGCACTGGAAGAGACCGGGAGAAGTTAATGGTTTCCCCAGATGCGCCAAATAGCTGTGACTGCAGAGCTGAGGTTGTGCAGATACCCGAGGCCTGTGTGCAGATGCAAGCCGAGGGAAGTAGGAGATTCTCAGTGTTCAAGGCGGGATCAGAGAGAGACCTGTGCTGTAGAGGGGTGCGGGTCCAAAGAGGGCCTGAAGAAATAGTAGCAGGAAGAAAAAGTCGGGAAGTGGAAGCCATACGCAAATGCAGTGTTTTGGAGGCGGTGAGTGACACTCCGTACACCAATTCGCTGAAAACTCCTTGCCAGTAACTGTAACCTGCTCATTTTAAAATTGCGTAGAAGTGGGAGCGAGTAAAGTGGTTTGTTGTCGTGGGAAGTCTTGACAAAGAAAATGTATTACACGCATGTTTAACAAAAGTGTCACACTGAATCTGTTGGTTGTCTCCACGACAACTAGAGTGGCTTCAAAGCAGCCAGAGGCAAGGAAGCTGCTCTACTGAACACCCATGAAGACTCGCTCTTAAATATGGACCCCAACTCTCCATCCGTTATCTTCCTGGATCTTTCCTCTGCCTTCGACACGGTCAATCATGCCACCCTGACAAATCGGCTCTGACACCCTTGGCACGGGCCTGGCACTGGACTGGTTGACCTCCTTCCTCTCCGACTGACCTTCCCAAGTTCAACTGGGCCCTTTTCTCTCCCCTACCACTCTCTCCATCTGCGGTATCCCTCAAGGCTCTATCCTCTCGCCGTGGCTTTTCAACATCTACCTTGCCCCTTTGGCCCACTTGATCCCCTCCTTCTCTCCTCACGTCCAGTGTTATGCAGACAACACGCAGCTCTCCTTCAAGCTTCCCTCCTATTCCTCCTCTCATCCCCGACTGCTATTCAGTCATGGTGCCCTGCCAATGATCTCTGCCTTAATGCCACTAAGACTGGGATCCATTTCATTGAGACCCCAGCTCCCACTTCCCCTCCCTCTGGTCGCCCTCTATGGGTCCCTCTTCTCACTCTCTTGTGAGGCAAACAACATTGGTGTCATCTTTGACTCCTCTTCTTCTCTCCTCACATCACAGACCTTGTCAAGAAGGACCGCCATCAGCTACACCTCCTCAGACGTATTCTCCCTTTCATCACCTTCCCCCAGAAACTCAATTTCTCCAGAGCTCTGGTTCGCTCTAGGTTGGACTACTGCAAAAGCTGCTTCCTCGATCTTCCTTCATCCTCCCTTAGCCCCCTTCAACTAATCCAGAAGAGGACTGCAAAACTTTTCCTTGGCCTCAAGCCCAGGGACTGCATCTCTCCAGCCCTAATTTCTGTCCACTGGCTCCCGGTGGCTGCTAGGTTCAAATTAGAGGCCCTCTGCATCACCCACAAGGCTTTATGGGACCTGGGACCCCGCTACATCCAACTCTCTCTTCCTAAACCCCTCCCTGCTAGAGCCCTTCCGTCTGCTAGCTCCAACACTCTGCAAATCAGATGCTTCTCCAAGCAGCAATCAGAGTGTGGGGGGTAGATCTCTCTCCTCAGCACGTACCTACCTTTGGAATGGTGTCCCTGCCCCTTTCAGGTTTGAGCCGGATCTCCTCAAGTTCCGGAAGCTCCTCAAAACCCTCTTTTTCTCCTCCTTGACGCTCCCCTGCTAACACCTTATTTCTGCCACAGTGACTGGCTGCTGTGTTCCCTCTGAGTACTACATGGCTCCAGGACCCCCCCCCTCCCAGTTCACCCCCCCTTCCTGGCACTTAGCATGTGGACCCTCACACTTGCGCTCGGGCCTCCCCTTAGCACTTGCACCTCGCCTCTTCACCCTTTTCCCTTCCCACCTTAGCACTTTGCTTCTTGTGCAGACCGGCACTCCCCGCACCAACCCCCACACTTCTTGTTCTGCACTTGCATGATCCGAATGTTAGAAGGCCTAGTAGAACCATAAATGCATCTTTCTCCCTTGCCCCCACCCCTCTTTTTGTCATGTGGCACCTTGGAACACCATTTGTTGTATAGGAGCCTTACAAATATCCAATAAATAAATACATAAAACCCAGGCGAATCTCTTGGGCAGCGATCTCCTCAGTAAACTCCACATGTCAATGGCTTTCACAGGGGAAGATATGGTATGCTCGCATACAGGTTTGTATCCAGTAAGAGAAGCACCATGTTTGCATGCATACTGTAGTGATAGTGCAATAAGGAGGGTACTTGTACATTCAACAGTTTCTTTATGGGGTAATGTGTTTTTTTTGTTGGGTCGGGGGAATCAGAGGTCAGACATGGAAGGTACTGATTGAATTTTAGTTCGGCCTGCTGTACCGCAGGAGGTAACACCAGGCACATTGCTGTGGTTCTTCTAGAAGAAGCAGTCATTAAGAAGAACAGGGTGGTTCACTCAGACACAGACGAGGAAGACGGAGAGTGGTGCACAGTTCTGTGCATCGATCTGACCTTATCGCTAAGGAATGTGTCCAATGAGCAGTTGTTTGAAGACACCGACGACACAGGAGAGATGATTTTTTTATAGATTGGGGTGCCTTGCCAAATAGCGAAAGAGCAAAAGGGAAGTACCACAGACCATGCTCATTGTTAGAAATACATCACCATATCGGAAGGCGGATTTGGAGAAAGTGCCGGACCATTTATTGACCAGCAATCCTCATAATGTGGGTCTGTTAAAGAGTGGTATGGATTCAATTGAAACCTGGTGCAATATTACCACGGGTTAAGAGGTACCCCATGTCTAGAGAGGCGGTTGAAGGGATTGAGACCATTATGGTGTTGTTGAAGCAAGGCACAATACAACCCTCTGTGTCTCCATGTAGCACAGCCATCTACCCTGTGAAGAAAGTGAAGGGATCCAGTTGGAGCATGGTCCAGGATTTGCACCCTCTCAATAATATTGTTGAGGCAGAGTTTCCGGTGGTACCAAATCCTGCTACCATTCTCTGTATTATCCCAAATGGGTCAACCCACTTCATAGTAACCGATTTGAAGAATGCATTTTTCTCGGTCCCCTAACACCACGAATCTCAGTACCTCACAGCATTTATATATCGTGGTCAGAGATTCCAGCACATGAGGTTTCCCCAGGGGTATTGTGAATATCTGAGTGTTTTTAACAGGGTGGTTCAAATGGATCTGGGCAATATACATGTGTCCAGTACAGTTATTCACTAGTGTGTAGCACTTCAGAAGAGCAGTGTCGAGGAGATGCAATAGCGCTCTTCACCCTGCTTGTGGAGAAGGGGTAAAAGTGGACAAAGAAAAATTGCAATACTGCCACACAGAGGTAGTCTATTTGGGGCAAGTGGCATCGCCCGCTAGAAGCCAGGTAATGCCCGAGAGCCAACGCCATTCTGAATACACCTCTGCCAGTCATGGTGAAAGAAATTATGCAGTTTTTGGGACTCCAACTATTGTAGATAATGGATTTTTGACTACTCTAGTTACACAAGGCCATTAATGTAGAGGCTCATGGCAGCGCAAAAGGTAAAGGGTCTGCTAGAATGGTCTAAGGTGATGGTGGCTTGCTTTCGGCATCTCAATGCCACGACTAGCAATGCTCTGGTCTTGGCGACCCCGAATTACAAAAACACCTTTGATTTTTTTTCCTCACTCGAATGGCAAGTAATGACAGCGGTCCTGGCCCAGCAAGCATTGCTAGGCCACAAACCTTTTTGAGACCATCTGTGACAGTTGCTTGCCTGAGGGGTGCTTTTGAATTTACATGGGTCACTTGGCATGTGCGTAAACATTAGTTATTTCTGATGTTGTAGAGGTTCAGACCTCTTGTGTAGCAGGGATCGACATTAAGATTGGATAAGCGGGAGCTAAAAGCAGGTCCTTTGTATCCAGCATTAACAAGTGACCAAGAGCTACCACTGGGGAATGAGGAGCTAGAACATAGCATCCTGCAAATCTACTTCCACATAAGATGCAAATATATAATTTCGTCCATTATTTAGGAACCGCTTATGCTTTGTCTTATAGATGTATCCTAATGTTTATTTATTGATTGTGCCGAACACACAGTTAAATTCACCTAGATGTGTTTGGTTAGCATCAGATGGCCTGTTGCCGTCAAGCTACCCAGGCTATTCTAGGCTACAAGCGGGAACTAAATAGCTCCCCCCAATTGCGAACCCTGTGTAGTGTGTGGGGCCATTTATATAGATAATCAGGCACCCAAGGAGAAACACAGACCCAGGCGCACCACAATGGTATTAAAGTATGATGGGTGTTCGTCTGGTAAATGGCAGCATTGCCCGGCACATATGGAGATTGTCCGAGCATGTGATCTCCTGAAATGATGATGCGAGTGCATAGTATGCCAACATCGGATAAACGGTGGCAAAGCCTGATGTGAGTACAGTGGAATATTAAGTAGTAGTGCACTTTTATGAGAGTAGCTGATCGTTTGATGGCAGAAATCAACTGGCACAGGTACCCTGCAATGATGTGACAGCCTTGCCAAATGATAGCAGTACCTGGCATGCATTGTGAGTGCCTGAGCACTGCATACAACTGCCATGGTGGTGACTGGCACAATGTAATCTGATTAACATGCAGAGAAGATATAGCCTACGCTCCAGTCACCCGTTTTGAAGTACCTGGAACGTTCACACCGAGATATGTGACATATGATGAGCAAATAAACCAGCAGAGAGCCGCATTAGGGCTCTACCCAGTGCCTATCAGAAGAACAATACCTATTGAAGTACCAATAACCAAACAACCATGGACAGTAAGGTATCCATTGAGACAACCCTACCAGCAAATGACAAAATGAAGATTGCTTAAACACTGTCCCAGAAGAAACTCAACAGGCCTTAATTGAAGACGAATGGTGACGTCACGAGGGCCCGGAAAGACTCACAAATGACAGAAACGACAATCAAAAGATGACACACATGAATAAGGACATCATGAACTTAGGAGAGACGATGTTGAAATATAAAGAAACTTAAACTGTAAAGCAGGATGCAGATATTCAACCAGCTAACGCCTGTACATATGCGTGTAACCGCAAGAAGCTAAGAAAACAGTGCAGCTTGCTATGCTTAGTAGAAGAATAGAGCGGCAAGCGCCATATATATATATATATATATATATATATATATATATATATATATACACATATATACACACACACACTTCAACGAAGCACACTATATAAGTGCGAGTCCGCTTTACACAAAAGCAGAATTGACTCCGGTTACTAGGGGTCAAACAGGACAGAATTCGTATTCCAGCTAAACCGAGAAGAGACAGATGAATCGAAACTCAGCAAGACGAGCTTGTGCCTGGGAAGTCGAGGTCAGACCAAGAGAGGGAGGCGGACAGTAGCTTCAGAGAATCAAAACTTGGACAGAGCAGCCTATCTCAGGAAGGCCGACATAAGGAGGCCCAGGCAGGTGGCAAGCCGAATAAGAATTAAATGCGCAAATAGAAGGTAAACTAAGCAGATTCACGGTGTGCTAGCACGTGACCAGCCGAGCGAGAAGAGGCACCTACGCCTGGCTGTCACCCAGACAGAAGATACCATAACTTTTTCTGACCAGAAGCTATAGTTTCGAGGCCGACCACAGCCAACTAATTGACACATAGCCGCTAAAGTACTGATTGATGGAAGGGAGGCCGGGTGAATCTTGGGGCTTCCTGCACCAGGTTGACCATTCTGCGTGCTGCCAATTAAAGTGGAGATTTATGCATGGGGTTGAAGCCAACCCAATCACAATGGACCAAATAATCTAGGGTCTTATAGATAGTAGAACAAATGGGACGTCCTACTTTTAGTGACGTCCACCGTAGTCATGTTCGAAGGAAGGGCTTAGATGCCCACCTAATAATGTTTATCCAATCCTCACACTCCGTTATCATATACAGATATAGCACATATAGTTAAGTTACCTATTCCAACCAAGAGAATTGCATGATAAACTTTTGAGTGTTACACGTCAATGATGACGAATGACGATGACAATGATGACAAATGACGATGATGACGAATTTTGGGAATAACTTACTGTTTGCATGAAGTTGTTGGGAGTTGAAACGAGATGGGCTATCGAATCACTGTTGATTTCCATGTTTCCCTGTTTTTTGTACTTGCCATTAAACGGACTCCCCTTTGCCAAACCATTGAGTTGTCCTTATTGAGTGGTGTTGGAGTAATATACCTGCACCCCCATCCACCTCGAAGGTGCAGCTATCTCGTCTTAAAGTACTACAGAGCAAACTCTGACTATGGGCCGGTCATGGGTCTCTCTAGTACAAACACATGACTGCAACATCTGCAAATGATGGTGCGAGTACTGAGACGTGTAATGCCAGTACCTAGCAACTAAGAAAACAGTTTCACTATACAAAAACGGATGACGTTGATTTTGTCAGTGATTGCTTCCTACCTGCGACTTACATGTTTTTATCACTGAACCGCGCACACGTGTGAAATTGCACCCTTCACCCCCACAACACCAACATGCAGTGGTAGGGACAACTTTCTAAGAGCCCCCCACTCATATCCATCCTTTACTAGGCCCTTTATCCGTAGTTTTACTCCAGCCTTGCCCCCTTTGACCAAATCCTGAAGAGCAGCAACAATTAAAAGGGGGGCAGAGTCTGTGCAAATAATTGTTTTTTTCTGTCTCTGATTAAAGGACATAGCCTACCGGTATGACTCCATATCAACTGGATATAATTTTTCCAGTTCCCACTTTGATTTACCAGAGCATTCTGGGTGTTGTGGTCTTGGGTGATTTCAAAGGAACATATTTGACTAAAGTAGCTGAAAACACATTACTAAAGAGAACACCAGACCTGGAAAGGGTTGTCCTGGAAACGCAGACTTCCTGATCTATTCACCCGAGGCACTGAAGCAATAAGGACAATTATCCACCTGCTAGAAGACAGCATTAATGCAGCACAGAAACAAATACCCGTTCAGTGCTGTTTTGCGTTTATGGATAACGATTTATTAGTTTTCTCTCAACTCCAATTACCTCTCAGAAAACTGCTTTGAGCAAACACAGGCAGGCACTTTGAGTGCAAAATTTGACGGTAAGAATTGATTAAAGCAAGCTCGAAGAATTCCCATGAGGTGGTGTTTTTTCGGCAGGGAGGGACAGGGCCTTGGGCAGTCAATGGTTGGGCAAATAACCAAACACCTACAATTGTGCCCCTCCTCTTATGCCATTTCAGCCTGTCTGTACTCAAATGCAATAGTTTTGTCTTACAGGTGGTGCAGGCGCCACTTAATAGTCCAAACTAAAAATATATGCTGGTATCTCTCCCACTCTGCGCTCAGAAGGTAAATCCAGACACTGGGAAGACTGTAGGGGAGGAGGGCGGCTGCTGCGAGAATCCAGCATTTGAAGTCCAAGGTCCTCCAGCTCTGACCACCATCAGCTCTGAAAATTAGCTAAGTTTCTAGCTTTGACTAATAGGTGGCACCTAAGCACCACCTACAAGCCAAATATTATGCATTGGAGTACAGCTAAGAGGGTGATGTGAGGTACACACAGCTTGTGGGTGTTTGGCTATTTAGCCACCCATTGCTTGCCCTTGGTCATGCATATCTCCATGGTCATTCCCACCTACTACCCAACCATGCCCGCCTAAAATAAAGCACAAGGATCACTTTGAGCTAGCTTTCTCAAGCAGTAACGTCACACTTTGGCCTGCTTGCGCTATTTCTACGTGTCTGCTAATAGTTGTGGGGTGCATTCAAGGGCCCCAAGCTGAATTCCCTTTCACACAAAAAAGCAGGATTTTTCAACAGTGACACAAAAACGGCTTTGCTTGTGGCTGCAAGTGAAAACTGAAGGTCCCTAAACATGATTTTCAAACACGGACCTCAAAAATGGCTTGACATGTGTATTTGCAGTTTAAATGTGAAAAATGTACCACTGCTAAAAGGGAAAATTGTCAGGGGGAAAAACATGGTGCGTGTTGACAAAAAGTAATGTATATTATGTTTTGCATACAAAATACCAGTGACATTTGAAAAGCCACTTTGTTTTCCATGGGAAAAGTTATGTAGGCCAGAGGCAACCCCTTTTGCTGGCTGTTGGACACATGTCACAAGGAACTTCCAACACTGGAAGGCTAGCATCCAAGTGTTTACACCTGCAATAAAATATGGCTTGCTCTGGAAGGTGTGGAAAACCAAGTGTTCTGCAGACTGGCTGTCTCTGCAGGACCATTTTGCATGGCTGATGCATGACCACAATGTAGACAGTATGTGTGAAGAGGGGAGTTCTGAAGACAATAATTAAGGGAGCCTGTAACTCCAACTTCAAACGGGTAACCCACTTCAAAGAGACTGATTTTTTTTTAAAAACTGGTTACAGGCGAGCCCACTGAGACTATATGGCCTGAAGGCAGTAGAATTGCCATTTGCTGACATGAAGATTTACTATTAATTTTAAAGGACTTTTTCCCCAGCAACCATAAGGTGGATTATCTTCATCTATGTACTTATTCATAACTAATGCTTTTTGTGAAAACGACACAGAAATGCCACATGGCGTGGACCTGGCTGTCTTATTTAATTCCCGATGATTAGCTGAATCAGACAATATGTATATTATTAAAGTTATTAGTAAAATTATGAAGTTTTGCTACATAACTAGTTTTTGCCAAATTTTTGACATGGGAACAAATGGGGCTTGCAAATTAAGCTGCCATATGTCTGCTCCATATTCTTATACCAATCCATAGAGAGGGGCTGGAGTGGGGAGGAGAGAAGAGTAACAGTCCATTCCTATTTGTGTAAGCCTTTGCAGGTTTCTCCAAGATTGTAAAATTGGTGGTGTCATTGCTGCTATATAAGGGGGACTGCACTAGGAAGTAGGGACAGAGCTGCTGAAATTTACCATCAAAAGAGTTCTGCTGCAACTTACAATTGGACAGCTGCAAGGAAACACCAGAGGAGCTTGCTAAGAGTGCATGTGGGTGGAGCTGTCTTGCTGGGAAGGCCTAAGCAATGACTGGGTCCTATGGTGGAGAGCCAGAGGCCATCCTTGAGAGTGGAATGACCAGACCCCTGCCCTATCTTTCCGGAGGGTCCTGACATGCAGCTGGGTGTCCTGCACTCTAAAAAGAGGCTTTCTATGTAAGTAGAACTGAGCCCTGGGGATCCAAAATGTGGGGGAGTCTGCTTGCCCTAAATACTTTCCCCTTTATAGTGGGGGTAATAGGGGGCAAAACTGTGTAGACCCTTAGCCTATTTTCCTAAAAAGATAACATTTAATTAATTCCCTATTTGGTGGAACACCACAGGGTGATTTTTGTTAAAATTCTAAATTAACAAAGCTCACTTCCCAGTGTACACTGAAAACTATAGCCTATATTTTAATTGGGTAATCCTTTTGGTCCTGTTGACCTCAACTTCTTTAAGGAAGCGGGATGCCTTTGTACTTAAATTGGTCCAATCTTTTTGTCCAACTTTCCCCTAACACAGGCATTCAAGTGGGGGATGGGGGTGTTGAAAATCCGAAATTCTCAAATCATCCCAATTTTTACCGTACAGTTTCCGCAACACAGGCCTTTCAGCGGAGGGGGGTCTGAAATCCAAAACTCCCCAAATCATTCAATTTTTTCTGTTCGACTTCCCCAACACAAACTAAAGTCTGAAAAATAAACTGCTAAATCACCCTGTGTTTATTTTAAACTAAAAGTGTGGGTGAAATCATAATTGCATATGTATTTGTACCAATCTTGAAACCCTACTGCTATAGCCTTTTTAGCCTGCAGGAAAATCAATATTGCACAGCACTACATTTATAAGTGTTTTGGGTTATTGATCAGTTTAATTATTCATTGAAGTGAAATTTGTAGAAAGTAAAGAATTGTGATTTGCGTTTTTTTAAACTAATTTGTGTAACCAGAAGTTAATGTTGAGCCACAAAGAAGGTGGTGTGTAGTTCAGTGTGATTTCTATTACTTTTAATTTAAATAAATACAAATATATTTCCTGTACACTGGCCTGGTTTTTGGCTCATTGTTAGCTCATGGGGGACGTTTCCAGGGGCACGATATGTGTCTGAAGCAGGGCTGGGTAAAATAATCCTTTAAACAGTTTGTTGTGTGATGCCTTGAGTGGGAGGGAAGGAACTCCCTGTGTTCAGGATGGCCTCTCAATAAACTGTTACATGATACTGGCTTAAATAAGGCAGTTAATGCACTATTTGTATAATAGAAATGTTATGTTCAGGCACTTGATTTATACCTGTTCCTTGCTGTGAAATCTGTTAAAAAGCAAGAGAGGTGTCTGCATATATTACACAGCCACAGTGGTGGCTGTGTAGTTATGGTTAAGTTGCTGTTTCCATAGGAAGAGCACTTTTTGGGCGGCTTATAACTTCGCTCCCCCTGGACGAATCCACACCAAACTTTGCAAAAAATGTATATGGCCCACTCCGAATTGTTTTACTAAGTTTGGTGAGGTTTGGTCCAGGGGGCAAAGTTATAGGGGGGTCCCAAAATTTCTGTTTTTCCCATAGACATAATGGGAAAAAACTTTGCTCACACCTACAGCCCAAACCGCTGGACAGATTTTCACCAGATTTGCGGCAGGGGCAGCGGCCTGGTCCCAAAAGTGTGATTTTGTTAATTTGGTGTAAATCCGTCCAGAGGTTTTTTTTTTAAAATGACCAAAACATAAGTAAAAAAAAATGAGTGATATCTATGTCCGGTCTGCGGACACACTTCCCTGCTCTGTCCACGGACAGTGTCCCGATTGGCTAATCGGCTTGCGTCATGTAGGCGGACATGCAGCGTGAAGTGCGTCAGATTTTTGGAAACGCCCGCCATCTTGGATTCGCGGACATCTGCTGGTGTCTGCGGACATCGCGGTAAAAAACATATGTAAAAACACAGCATTCCACTTGCCAAACCTATCAAATAATCTCTGGGGAGCTGAGGGGTGATGAGGATGGGATGGGATATGGCTGCAAGAAGCAAAAAAAAAAAACAGGTTTATTTCCCTGCGAAAGTCCGTGAACAGCCCTGATGTTCGCGAACAGTCCTGTGAAAGTTCGCGAACACCTTAGCATTACAGGGTTGGTGAAATGCAGTTATTGGATGGCTCATATGGCGCCACGTAATGCAATTGCATGAAAATGTGCATGTATATTTCTGAGCGGATTCTGAGTGAGAATGCAAAGTTTGGTGGGAATCCGTCATGAGGGGGCAAAGTTAGAGGGGGGGTCCCAAAATAATGTAAAGGCTTATAAATGAGGTGCCATTTGACGAATCTACACTTCATTTGGCAAACTGATAATAGATCAAGATATACATGTTTTTGCGAAGTTTGGTGGGATTCGGTCGAGAGGGAGCAAAGGCAGAGTAGTGGTCCCACAATATTGTAAAGGCTTCTAGATGTGGTGCCATTTGACAAATTTACAAATGTTTGCAAAAAGATTATAGATCTAGATTTAGACGTTTTCGTAAAGTCTGAATGGATTTTGTCAAGTGTGGGCTAGGTTATATGATGATTGTGTGTGCATAAATTTGACACTTTTGAAAAAATAAAACATGGGTGGATTTCCAGCAAACTTGCGTAAGGAGCATTGGTAAGGACCTGCACGCATGGTTTTGCAAATGTGCCAGTGTTTTATTATTTGACAAGTGTCATAATGCAGCTACAAAAAATAGCGGTATACCTTTAGTGACTGAGGGCAAGCCTGTGGCCATGGGGAGTGGCCAGATTGTCCGGGTCATGGAATAAGGTTATGATCCGGACAATCTGGCTACTGGCCATGACCACAAGGGACAAAACATAGGATTAAAGTGGCCATGTCCACCTGGGAATGGCTTTGTGGTAAAGTTATTCGAAATTAGAATAGATTTGAAAGGGAAGAAAAATGTGCTTGTGGTAATATGGTCATAGGGTTCACTTTTTGCCTTCTGCAGGTTGCTATGGAAAGCAAAGAGGGGCCCTGTATGGAACCCTCACCTTCCCTTTCCATGGGGGCCATCCTGGAAAAGGATTTTCCTTCCTACACAAGGATGCCTCAGACGTCCCGGTGTTGGAAGAAAAATCCTATTTTTTAGCACCCCGTGTTCCCGCTTTGGGAACCTAGGGTGCTAATGGCCTTCATCCCCCATTTCAGGGGCTGGAATGGGGGGGGGGATAATGGTCCAGAGACCATCCACCCTCACTTTGCTTGGGCTGATAACTTGGGCTGCTGGGCCGGTATCCACCATTCCAGTCCCTGGAACAGAGGATAAACGCCGCAGTATTCCCATTAGCATAACACAAAATGCAAATGGAAATGTTGGAAAATCTTATTAAGTCTATGTACTTTACTGAGAAATATAAAGTAGATGGAGTCTATACATTTTTGTTTTAGTTCAATTTTTTAACTGTGGAAGGTGGTTCCTAAAGGAATATGTCGTCGTTTTTGGATGTATTTTTTTTGGCAGGAGAACTGAGAACAAAAGGTGGGGAGGGAAATGAGGGAAGAGCAATCAAACACCAATATGGAGGGGTAAGTGGATAAGGGAAAATGTTGCGCGTGTGTTATTTCTAAGTTAGGGGGCACCGTTTCTCATGCTCCTTGATTACAGCAGCGGTGGTGGTGGCTCTTGGGGAGGAGGGATGGCATTAGCTGATGCCATTTTAAGATAAATAGCAGTTTTGCTAAAAGTATGTACTATGTACTAGATTGTTAATGGATAACGAGTAGGAATAGGTGTTGGAGCGGTTTAAGGGAAATTTTGAAGTTGATAGTTCCTAGATCAGTAGAAAATGCAGTTCAGAACTCTCCGCTAAGCAGAGATCTTATTGTGAAGTGCGGACGGGTTCTCAGACACGTCATCATGCCGCGCGCCAGCGTATGGTCATGTGGCACTGTCCGGAAGGTCTGCTATGAAGTCAGATGTTCGTAGACGTCTACGGATACAAAACTAGTTGAAATAGTTGCAAGAAGTGTATAGAAGTGTTAAAAATTATTCCAGATGGTGGGAAATGGCAGAGTTTTAAAGTGAAACTTTGGAAATTGGACCCAAATATTGCTATATTGGGTAAGTATGATATTAGTAAGTTGTAGGAAAATAGCATGCACTGGTCAAAACCTGTGCAATTCAATGAAAACACGTTGTCGAAGGGAGGTTATGGTTAAGTTGCACTAATAAAAACATTTGAAATTCACTGAAAAAAACTTTGTTAAAGGGTTTCAACCAGAGTTTATGGCGGGAAATTGCGGACTTCCTCCCGGAACTCCCCACCCAGAGCCAATCAGGCTTTAGGGCGGGGCTAGCTGAAGCCAAGCTGGTGGCGCATGACCTCATGGAATCCACAGTGGCTCACATTGATACCACAGGCCATGCCATCTGTATTGCCACAGACATGAGGACAGTCTGACTCCGGGCAACAAAGTTCAACCCGGATGTCCAGGAACACGTTCTAGATCTACCGTTTGAGGGGTAGGGGGGGGGGGGAGACATCTTCCATTCCTCTACGGACAAAGAGCTGGACAAAAATAAAAAACTGCTCACAAACTGCAAAGTCTTTATCCATTCTTACAAAGACCACACCCAAATCGTACACCCCATCTCAGCAGCACTTGGAAAGGGGTCGTACATATGGAGGGTTCCGTGGCTTCCAGGAATGCAGATCCAGGCAGCCGGGCTGCTCGCTGTGTCAGAGCCCACGCAAACATCAAAAGGGGGTTGGAGGGGTTTAGAGGAAGGGCTTTTTCCAGGACAGCCTCCGAGGGAAAGAAAGAATGGCACACTCCTTCGGGTCCACGTGTCTTCGGTGGGGGGCAGACTTGCTCTCCATGCACATTTCTGGCACCAGAATTCTGCTGACCCTTGGATCCGCTCTGTAGTATCCACGGGGTACCGCCTTCCTATACCAGCCCCTCCTCCCCTCCGCTCCCACAGGTTGGGACAGCAACTCTTTTGGCGGAGATCCGGTCGCTCGTAGAGAGACAGGCAGTGGAGGAAGTCCCAGCCTCCCAGCGAGGCTTTGGCTCTTTCTCCAGGATTTTTGCCATTCAGAAAAAGAACCAGTCGGGTCTAAGAGTTGTGCTGGAACTTTCCACCCTTAACCTCTGCCTACCCTTGCAAAAATTCAAAATGGTCATGCCAGCTTTTATAGCGGAGACATTGGACAAGGGTGAATGGATGTGCTCCCTGGACCTGAAGGACGCGTACCGATTTGGCAGCATAATCGTTCTTTCCTACGGTTCTGGATCATGGGCTACCATTTTCAATACAATGTCCTTCCTTTTGGCCTCAACTCAGCCCCCAGGGTCTTTACCAGACTCATGAATGCTGTGGCGGCCCTCCTCAGAGCGCAGGGCCTCCACATCTGCCCATACCTCGATGACTGACTGGTCAGGGCTACATCTCTGGAAGCGGTACGCCACTCTTCCCATGCTCTTATGAACACATTGCATGATCTGGGCTTCTCGCTCAATCTCAAGAAGTCACAGCTTCAGCCCACGCAGACCGACATTCCTGGGCCTCATCTGGGACACATGCTCCTAGAAGGTCCTCCCATCAGAGGACAAAATCTCGACCATCCCACTGAACCGTCCCTCTAGAGGTAGGGGAATAGCATTAGTCTTCAAGTCTCACCTCCACGCCTCAATCATTGACAATCAACCTTCCATTCCTTCCTGCGAATTACTCCTCATTAAACTATCCCTCTCTCCGTTGTTCTCACGCAGCTTTCTAATAATCTATAGACCCCCTAGATATGATAGAAAATTCTCAAACAACCTCTGCGACTCGATTGCCACCCTTCAACTAAACCATCCCAACCTAACCCTTCTTGGAGATTAACATATGACTCGACATCCCCACCAACCCTTTGACACACTCTCTGGTTGACGGTCTAGACGCAATTAACTTCCAACTCCACATAAACGGCCCGACTCACTATAAAGGACACACTCTTGATGGCATCTTTAGCTCCCACAACCTGATACATCTAAACCCCCCAACCCTATCATCTGGTTCGATCACTTCATTGTTTCTTTTGCCATTCGCTCAACCGACCCCCTTCACGTACTCTAATCTGAACCTCCGAATCTATGCAAATGCTGGAAAAAACTAATAATCGTTCCTGACCTAGCCGACGCAGTCCTCCAGTCCCCTCCACCTACCTGCCAACTCAAACAACTAACCCCCCCCCGGACGCCTTTGACTCACACACCCTCATGCAAACCATCAGCCCGCCGTGGCCTGTTCCCTAGATGGTTCACACCTGACTTGAAGACCACTAAACAACTATGTAAATACCTAGAACGCAAATGGCAGAAAGACAAAACCCAAGAGAGCAGAGCCACCTTGGCCCGACACCTTCATCAGTACAAAGCCGAAATCCGGAAAGCAAAAAAATACCATTACAACTCCCGAATCCTAAACTCCAAAAACCCCCGCAAAGAACTTCACAAAATCATCTCCGAATTCACCAATCCGGCATGCACTACCACCGTCCCGACCCCCTCACAATCACTGTGCGACTCTCACTCTCTCCACTTTTACGCCACAGCTCTCGTAAGAACAAATGCTCTAACCACCAAACTGGCTCTCTTACATCCACCAGGCAACCTTTCCCCCATACCGGCAACCACTACGCAACCAACTTTCGACTCCTTTAGTCCAATATCACTCGACCAATTTCTCAAACTTCTCTCTGCCCGCAAACCATCCCGCTCTCCGCTAGACCCATGCCCAGCCACAACCCTCAAAGGAATTTTAGCTTCTTCCTGCGCAGGAGAACACGCAAGATCCATTATAAATGACTCCCTTTCCTCAGGTATTTTTCCCGACGCATTAAAAACGGTTCATGTCAAACCTCTAATAAAAAAACCTTCCCTCGACCCTCTCGAGCCCAAAAACTACCACCCCATCTCAAACACCAGGTTCCTAGCCAAACTCATTGATAGAACCGCCTACTCCCAAGTAAACGCCTTTGTCGAAGCCAACAATCTCCTTGACCCCGCACAATCAGGTTTCAGAGCCTGTCACGGAACTGAAAGCACCCTAACCTCAATCTGGGATGACCTTAAAATAACAGCAGACTCCGCGGGATGCGCCGCATTAATGCTTCTTGACCTATTCGCCACCTTCGACACAATCAATTACTCAATCCTCCTTGACCGCCTCCACTCCCTAGGAATTTGTGGAACCGCTCTAAAATGGATAGCTTCATTCCTCAAAGATAGGTAGAAAATAACGCTACTCTCCACCTACTCCTAAGCCCGACCTGTCGACACTGGAGTCCCACAAGGAGCATGCCTATCTGCCCTCCTGTTCAATCTCTACTTGACCACCCTCCCACCAATAGTTTGCTCACACAACATCCTGTGTTACAACTACGCTGATGACAACTAATTCTAAAACTCCTGAACTCAAACCCAAACTGCCGACCTGACCTCGCCTCGCCTCCTTGACAGAGCTCTGGATGACCCAAAGCCACCGCTTATTAAACCCCTCCAAAACTGAAATCATGGTATGTGGCAACTCCGAACTGCTTCCACACCCACTACCCTGGCCATCCGATATGGGCAACTCACTGACTCCCTCTAACTCAGTAAAAAACCTTGGATGCACCCTTGACTCCGACCTAACACTCTCGCGCCAAGTCAACAACGTCTCAAAGTCCTGCCACTACCACCTTAAAACTCTTAAGCACATCTTTCCAGATCTCTCCTTTCCCAACAGACTCTCCGCGGTCCAATTAATTGTTATATCATTACTGGACTACGCAAACCCCCTCTACCTCAGAGTCCACGCTTACCAACTGAATAAACTTCAAAGAGCACAAAACGCTGCAGCCAAACTGCTACTTGCGCTCGGCCCGAGAGACCACATCTCCCCAGCCCTTAAGACTCTGCACTGGCTTCCAGTGGCCCGAAGGGTGACTTTCAAAACCTTATGCATTTCTCATTGAGCATTGCATAAAACCGGACCTCAATATCTTCAAGACAAGCTAAAACCGTATCACCCTCCACGTACTCTAAGATAAAGCTCAGCCGGCCTCCTAGTCATAGCTAAAAAAAAGTCAGGTTAGGCGGATCATCATTCTCAGCCTTGGCCCCCACGCTGTGGAACGCACTCCCACCCCACATCTGCCTAACTGAAGATCTAATGTCTTTCCGTAAACTACTGAAAACTTGGCTCTTCCCCTAAAGCCAACCCGTACGCAGACTAACCCAAACAGATAAACAGCATCTCAATGACACCAATCCAACAAAATACTAGATCTTGAATAACAATAAGACAAATAACACAACATCAAGATCCATGCGAGAAATCGACAACTAATAATCGCTAATGTAAACTAAAAGGTCAAACAGAATAGAACAAGTAAAGTAGATCAAAGTGGATAAAAAAATAAATCATCTGATAAGAGTAATGAGTGCAATGCACAAAATGAACAAAATGGGCGAAATGAATAAAGTGAAGAGGATGGAAAGATGAATACAAGAGACCGATGAGTACTCAGACAGATGACTCCGACTGTATGAGTACATGGCATGAATGGAAAGTACAGAATAGACGATTCAAGTACATGAGACGGGTGTAGTGCATGAAATAGATAGAGAGCACGGAACGGATCCAGTGCGTATGACAAGTGACATGACCTGAATCGATAATGCATGATGGATGAACGAAGTAAATGGAGCGGATGAAATCGTTAGAATAGATTAAGCGCGTGGAACGGGTGAATGCGCTGAGCGGATGAATGCGTTGAGCAGATGAGTGTGTAGATCCGATGGGTGTGCAGCGCGGACGATTGAGTAGAGCGGATGAGTGCATAAGTGCGGGGGAGTGTATAGAACGCAGGAGTGTGTAGAGCAGATGAATGTGTAGAGCAGACAAAGGTGTAGAGTGGACGAGTGCAGAAGTGCGGAGGAGTATGTAGAACGCAGGAGCAGATGAGTGTACAGAGCAGATGAGTGTACAGAGCAGATGAGTGTACAGAGCAGATGAGCGCGTATGAGCGAACAACTTTGTAGAGCTGGTGAGTGCATAGAAAGAACGAGTGCATAGAAAGAACGAGTGCATAGAAAGAACGAGTGCAAGAACAGGTGCAAGAACAGGTGCGCAGAGCGTGATGGGCGCGCAGAGCGTGATGGGCGCGCAGAGCGTGATGGGCGCGCAGAACGGAAGGAGTGTGTAAGAATGGAGGAGTGTGTAGAATGGATGAATACGCAGAACAGACTAGTGGGTAGAGCGGACGAATATATGGAGCAGACGTGAGCCAATGACTGCGTAAGAGAGGAGGGGTACATGTGTGGGTGAGTGCGTAGAGTGGGAGAGTGCATAGAGCAGACCAGTTCGTAGAGCGGATGGGTGCTTGGAGCGGATGGGTGCAGAGTGTATTTAGAGCCGACGAGTGCCTAGAGCCGACGAGTGCCTAGAGCCGACGAGTGCCTAGAGCCGACGAGTGCGCAGAGCCGACGAGTGCGCAGAGCCGACGAGTGCGCAGAGCCGACGAGTGCGCAGAGCCGACGAGTGCGCAGAGCCGACGAGTGCGCAGAGCCGACGAGTGCACAGAGCGGATGAGTGCACAGAGCGGATGAGTGCGGGGTGTATGTAGAGCGGATGAGTGCGTAGAGCGGATGACAGAAGGAACAGGTTAAGTGGATGGAACGGGTGACATACGTGGATGGAACGGGTGGCATACGTGGATGGAACGGATGAAATATCTAGATGGAACAGATGAAGTGTGTGGATGGTACGGGTGAAATACGTGGATGGAGTGTGTAAAACAACCTAGAATGCACGGAACGGAACACATTCGAATGCATGGAATGGATAGGAATGTGCAAAACGGGTTGGAGCGGACTGGAGCGCATGGAGCGGACCGGAGTGCATGGAGCGCACTGAGTGGATGGAACGAATTGGAGCGCATAGAATTGCGCGACTTACATGAAATGGCTTGGAACACTTGGAACTTGAAAGAGCATGTAACCCATCATATCACATCACCACGCTTACTCTCTTCTTTACACCACCATTCAACTAGAACACAGAGATACTATGACACCATTCGGTATAGCTGTTCTCATACCAACATCTGCCTCATACTCCCCATCACTCTAACTAAACACTGCTGGTTACACCCCCCCCCAGCCAGGCGTTCTCCTCAGGCCTAACGCAGCCACAATCGGTCTGGATAAATCCTGCCAGAACGAACACATACTCTTGATCTCACAACCACCACACCTACCGCTAAGAAGCAGCTATTACACAAATGCCACACCAGCTGCACACATATCCGGTGCTCACAAGCACCTTTGACTCCCTCTACAGACCTGAACTCCGGTTCCCAAGGGCGTTCAACCTACCAGCGCCTTCAGACCATAACAATGGTACATAAGTAACATAACATAACGTTATGGTCAAGTTGGACTAATAAAAACCTATGAAATTCAAAGAAAAAACTTTGTTAAACGGACGTTATGGTTCCAAGTAAAACCGCAAAACCCCTGAAATTCGAAGGTTATGGTAAGCTAAGCAACCATAACTCGCGCCACCACTGTGCAATGCTAAGACGAACACCCAGGACATCAAAGATGACATCACACATGTCATTGATGACATCACTGATGACATCACACGTGAAATACATTTTGATGAAGTCTCAACAAGGAGTTGTGTTTATATTGTTGATAACAAGATGTCAGGGTTGATCGGGAGACCTATCATGAACTACTTACACTATTAAAAAATGTACTCATCTAATATTGTATTGGAGAGTTGTTGTTAATACAGAAACCTAATCATTTATAAACATAGGCAATGACTGCAGCATGCACCATAGAAGTACACTATAATATTGTAATTTTGGATAGTACAATAATGAATGCTACCTTATCAGAGTTTTGAGTAATGTTAAACATGTAATAACTAGCTAACAATTCAAGACCTACAGCACTTGTGCTGGTACAAACAATACATATGAAACACCACAATGCATACAAATCAGAGGCACATACAGGGAAACTAAAGTAAGGAAAGAAGAAACTGCATCATCAGAAAATGTTAATGACATTAAAGTTTACCTTTATGTATACAAATGAATTGTGTGTTTGAGGCCTGCTCATTTCCCCATGTATGTGCACCATGAGCTGAGACCAAAGCCTAAGGAAAGTACTTAAAGAACATATGACAAGGTTAACATCTAGATGTATAGCACCTTTTTAAATTTTATTATTCTGACTGCCAGTGAACAAAACCACCTGGCCTATATATGTCAAGGAACAGAAACAAGTGGCCCAGATAGGTGATGTCATCAGTGATGTCATCAATGACATTTGGGATGTCATCTTTGATGTCCTGGGTGTTAGTCTTAGCAGTGCACGGTGGTGGCACGAGTTATGGTTGCTTAGCTTACCATAACTGGCGAATTTCCGGGGTTTTTCGGTTTTACTTGGAACCATAACGTCCCTTTAACAAAGTTTTTCATTGAATATATATATATATATATATCGAATACGATTATTATTAATTGCTGTAGTGTTTTACAAATTGAATAAAAAGAGATTGCATATTTTCTGAAGTAGAAAGTTCATGACCTAAATCGATGTGTCTAGCTCTGTCTGTGACTATTGGTGTTGATCAAATTGCTACATAGAAATGTTAAAAAGCATTGACAAACCAACAGTTTAATCTGCCAATCAAACCACTGGGAATGTAGGTACCTTCCTCACAAATTCTGCATCCAACATTACAGATATCAGAACAGACTTTTAAACTAAAATCTACACGGGTCTGAACTTAAATGGGTTAAATTTCCTGAAACATGACATCACTCTTCTATTCATCACCATTGGCTGTGCAGTGGCTTTTAGGAGAGCTGGTAAGAAATTGGTCTAAAAGACTGGCTGGTGGGCTGCACATTATTTCAATGCCATTGAAAAAGGTTCACATTCAGAGAATTGTTTTGAAATAAATTACCCTTCTGGTTGAAAGAATAAAACGTATCAGGACAAGCTGGATGCACAAGGGACCCACAACACAGCACACATAGCTATCACTCCCTCCATTCACTTTGTTCTGATCCCCGTAAGTAGCTACTTTACGAAAGCAACTTTTAAAACACAAGGAACAAGTTACTTACCTGTAACTGTTGTTCTCCAGCATGGGTCTGGCATGGATTCACATGCTCATGAATATTCCCCGTCGTCAGGCTGGGAATCCTCGGTAAAGAAAAATCAGTATCAGTTTTGTTTCTGATCTGTCTTTCGTAGTAGTAACCAATCACTGATCTCTGCGTCATACTGACCACAGCCAATGACTGCCATCTCCCTAAGCCCCGCCTCTGGCAGCCATCTTCAGATTTGGTAGCACGTGAAGTGGCTGGCAGTATGACCAAGTGAAGAGCCGCAGAGGGGAATCCATGCCACACCCATGCTGGAGAACAACAGTTATAGGTAAGTAACTTGTTCCTTCTCCAGCATAGGGTCTGGCATGGATTCACATGCTCATGAATAAAAGAATACATAGCAGTACACACATGCACAACCACGGGAGGTGGCAACAGGCTCAACATTAAGCAATACAACAACTCAACATTAAGCATCTCTTACCTTCTCACCAGGCTCACCTTAGGCGAACAGGTTGCGCAGCACTGCTTGGCCGACCCTGGATTCCTCCCTGGAATCCGGGTCGACACAGTAGAATTTCGTGAAGGTGTGCGTCGACCTCCATGTAGCAGCCCTGCAGATGTCCAGCAGGGGCACACCAGATAGGAACGCCGTGGTAGCTGCAATCGCTCTGGTGGAATGGGCTATCGGACGGCCGGGCAGCGGTCGGTTTGCCAACCGATGACAGTACATGAAACAGCCGGAGAGCCATCTGGAAATGGAAGCCTTTGAGAGAGCCTTCCCCTGATTGACAGGTCCAAAGTTCACAAAAAGTTGTGACGTCTTCCGAAAACTCTTTGTGCGGTCCACGTAGAACTTCAGCGCTCTAGCCACATCCAGCGAGTGCAAAGTCCTTTCAGCCGGCGACGAAGGCGACGGGAAGAAAGCAGGCAACACCAAGGGTTCGTTGAGGTGGAAGTCCGACGGCACCTTGGGCATGAAGGAGGGGTGGGTCCTGAGCACTACTCTCGTGTCGTGAAAAGTCAAGTACGGGGGCTTGCAGGAAAGGGCCTGGATCTCTCCCACCCGTCGTGCGGAGGTGATGGCCACAAGAAACGCTGTTTTCCACGACAAGAACTTCAACGGAGCTGAGTGCAGAGGCTCGAACGGAGGTCCCATGAGCTTGGTCAGCACCACGTTGAGCTCCCACGCCGGGGCCGGAGTCTTCACCAGCGGGAACGATCTGAACAGTCCCTTCATGAATTCTTTCACCAGACAATGAGACCAAAGACGTCTGTCCCGTGGTTCTGGTGTATCGGGAGATCACAGCAAGATGAATCTTGATGGAAGCGTGCGCCAGTCCAGCGTTGGCCAGCGTCAGTAGGTACGGCAGTACTTGAGGAGCCGTAATCCATAGAGGGTTAATCTTCTTTGCGTGGCACCAGACAGAGAACCTCTTCCATTTGTGTCCGTAGGATTTAAGAGTTGAGGACGCCCTGGCCTTTGCAAGAACCTCTCTGCAGTCGGCCGGTATGTCGCAACCTCCAAACTCTAATGCAGCAAGATCAGCGACTTCGGGTCGTGATGGAGGATGGCGCCTCCTTCCCTGGAGAGAAGATCCGCGTCCACTGGTAGCTTGATTGACGGGGACGCTGATAAGTCCAGAAGGTCCGGGAACCATATCTGCCTCGGCCACGCAGGTGCGACGAGGATCATCCTGCACCGTGACCTCTTGAGCTGGTTGATGAGCCGGATCAGCAACGGCAATGGAGGGACCGCGTATAGAAACAGGCCCTCCCAGGGGAACGAGAAAGCATCGCCCATGCTCCTCGGCTGGGGAAACCTGCTGGCGAACCTCTGGCACTTGGAGTTCGTCGCCGTCGCGAACAGATCAATCTGGGGTGTGCCCCACCGTCGGAAGAGGCTGTCCACTAGATCCTGTCGTAGTTCCCACTCGTGGCACGAGCGCAGCTCTCTACTGAGAGAGTCGGCGATGGGGTTTTTTATTCCTGCCAGATGAAACGGCACCAGAAACATCCCTTGGGCGACGGCCCAATGCCACAGATCCTGCTCCTCCTTGTACAGGGCTGGGGATCTGGTACCGCCCTGCTTCCTGATGTAGAACATGGTGGTGGTGTTGTCGGTGAAGATCCTCACCACCTTGCACTTGAGGGACGGAAGAAAGGACCTGAGGGCCCAAAACACTGCACGGAGCTCCAGGACGTTGATATGGAGGGACTTCTCCGTCGGAAGCCAAAGGCAGATTTTCGATGTGCGCTCCCCACCCTTCCAGGGAGGCATCCGTGGTCACTGTCTTCTGGTGGCCCGGGGTCTGGAAGTACATGCCCGCCGCCAGATGCGCACGGGTGCCCCACCACCGGATCGCTCGTCGGAAGCTCTCGTCGAGTGTGATCCTGTCCTCGAAGCTGCCCGTCGTCTGGATCCAGCGAGCGTCCAGGAACTCCTGTAACGGGCGCCTCTGAAGCCTGCACAGGCGGATGAGATAAATGCAAGAAGACATCATTCCGAGGAGGGATTTGATGGACCTCACCCTGGCCGCGTCCGCAACCAGCATCCGTAGCACCTTGCCTAAGATGGCCCTCGTCCTTTCCTCCGACGGAGAGGCCAGAAGCGCCACTGTGTCGAGTTTCGCTCCCAGAAACAGTGTGTCTTGCGCGGGCACCAGGTGGGACTTGGCGTAGTTTATGGAGAATCCCAGGTCCGTGAGTAGTTGGACGGTCCTCGCCGTGTGCTCCGCGGCGAGCTCCCTTGTCTTTGCTCGGATGAGCCAGTCGTCCAGGTAGGGGTAGTCTTGGATCCCCTCCAGGTGCAACCGCGCCGCCACCGGTGCGAGGCACTTGGTGAACACCCTGGGTGCCAACCTCAATCTGAAGGGAAGGGCTCTGAACTGGTAGTGACGCCCTTGGACCACGAATCTGAGAAACTTTCGGTGTCCCTTTAGGATGGGGATATGGAAGTAAGCATCCTCCAAATCCAACGGCGACAGGAAATCGCCCTCCTCCAGCTGACCCAGGACGTGCTGGAGGGTGACCATCGTCGTAGGTCCAGGATGGGACGCCATCCTCCTGTCTTCTTCACGAGGAAGTATCTTGAGTAAACTCTGGAGCCCCGAAGCCTCTTTGGGACGAGCTTGATGGCGCCTTTCTTGAGCATCGCCTTTACCTCCAAGAGAAGTTGAGGGATGTGATGTTCCTTCCTGGCCACGGGGGGGACGCGCGGGCACTTCTTTAGGAACTTGAGCGCGTGACCCTGGGCCAGGGTGTCCAGCACCCAACGGTCGGTGGAGATGGACTCCCACACGCTGACGAAGTTCGCCAGCCGGCCTCGCACCGGGATGCTTTGGTGGGTGCCCAACCCCACAGCCCGTTCAGTCCTGCTTCGACGAGGCTTTGCCGCCTTGTCCTCCCTGGCGACAACGGCAGGGTCCGCCCGACTTGCCTCGTCCCCTGTAGGCTTCCTGTGACGACGAACGAGCCGCTTGACGGTAGGTGGAATATCCGCCGCCGGAACCTTTGGAGGCACCCTGCTTGCCTCTGGTGCTCCGAAAGGGCGGCCGTCGTTGCTGGAGAACACCAAGAGCCCGGGCCGTCTCCGTGTCCGTCTGGATGGCTTGTAGGGAATTGTCCACTGTTTTCCCAAACAGGTTGCTCCCGTCGAAGGGCATGTCCAAAACTCTGGTCTGCACGTCCTGCCGGAAGTCCGTTGTCTTGAGCCATCCATGCCGTGTAAGGCACACGCCGTTGCCCAACTGGCGAAACCCAGTGGCAGGGATGTCCGTCGCTATCGTAATGGCGTGGCCCGACGCCACTTCTCCTTCCTGCAAGATCTCTAGGGCCTCCGTCCTCTTGTCGTCCGGTAGGAAGTCCAGCAGGGGGGCGATCTTGTACCACAACTCCCTGTCGTAGCGGGCTACGATAGCCAAAGCGTTGGCAGCCTTAATCGTCGTCGCTGCCGATGAGATGACTCTGCGTCCCATCGTGTCCAATTTCTTTCCCTCGCCGTCTGGGGGGGAGGTTGACGTAGAGGCCGAAGCCCCCCCCGCTTTCTTCCTGGCTGCCGCGGAGACGACAGAGTCCGGGGTCGGCTGTGCCCGAAGGCACAAGGGGGCCGCGTCCGGGACCCGGTACTTCTTCTCGTAACAATCCCTTCTCGCAGGCGTTGTGGATGGGTTCTTGAGGAGGGCGAGACCCTCATCCCAGATATCGTCCAGTAGAGGTACAGCGAGGACCGTCTTCCTCTTGGTCTCGCGCCATTGATAAAGGAAACTTCCTTCTTCTCTTCCGGGCAGAGCTGGAAAAGCTTGGATGCCCTGGCGATCATGGCATGAAACGATCCAATCTCGTCAGGCAGGGAAGCCCGGGGAGGAGGTGACGATGGAAGATCCTCGTCGTAAACTTCGTCGTCTGTACCCGTCGCAGCCGTGTCTGTCCCCGTATCATCCCCACGGGTTGTGGACGGGGAGGAGGGCTGAGCAGGGCGCGATGGTTGAAAAGGAGGTGGAGGATGAATCCTTCTCTTAGGAGGAAGGCTCCCAGAAGGGCCTGGCTCTGGGTCCCCCGTCGGGAGCGGTTCCTCCGTTGGTGGTAATGGCAATCTCGTCCTTATCTCCGAGCACAAGGACTGTATAGCCAACAAAATGGCCACCGAGTTGTCTTGCGGCACTAGTTGAGGGGATTCTGACGGGCAGTCAGGAACCTCATCGGTACCCTCGACGTTCTCGTCGTCTCCTTCGTTGGGGTCCCTCCCGACGGGCTGGTCTTCTTCCACGCCAATGCCGTGGCTTAAGACTTCGATCAGCTCCTCTTTGGGCCCTAACAGTAACATTGAGAACATTGATCTACCTACAAACCTATCAGCCTCCCCGGATCGGGAACAGTATGCGTCCACCTCTGATTTTACTACTAGCAGTAGCAAATCTGGGGGGAGGCTACTTTGACTTTGCCGAATTCACAACCTGGACTCCATACCATGACTGCATGCTGCATGGCTGTGCTGCAGTCTATCGAATCTAAAATGGAACCTTTGTTACACCTATGCGCTAGTATGGCGTCAGAAGAATCCAATTTAAAAAAGAACCTGGTGAAGATTGTGGCCATTATTACTGAAAACAGCATGCCATGTGAAATAATTGGTACTGACCCATTGGAAATGAAATCGCCTAAAGGAACCAGTAAAGACATCCATTATAGCATCAGAAAACCGAGGAGTGAGCACGGAATGACTGGCCCTATTCCACAGGGATATGGCACGGGAGACCCTGACACGGTTAACCTCATTGCCTCTACAGAGGAACAGGCTTTAGATGCTCTGTGCACAGACATATCCATGTGAAATAGCCCCGTTCCCCATGTATTAAATCCAATAAGGGAAAATCTCGGCAACAAAGGTGGTCTTGTCCAGCCCCGAATTTGAATAATAACAAAGAAAACACCTGTGATAAAAGGATAAAGCCACATGTTGATGGCAGGACGTGGGACATCTCTAAGGGGCTATATACAGTCACCAATAGGACTGGAGAGGGAGCTGGGGGGCGCCAGGTTTTGTTACATGGCCCCATGGACAAATGGTTGGGAGCACCAAGGCGAGAGGAGTCTGACTGTGTGGATGTGTTGGGGATGTGTTGGGGAATACCATTAATGGGACTCAGGGAATAGAGCCGAAGTCTCCTTCCCACACAAATACACCAGCCAAGCAAAGTAGCCTGTCAACTGCTGAGGTCAAGAAGCTTGCAGCTTTCACTGGTCAGTAGGGTCCTCCTATGCTAGAAAGAAATATGGGAAAACAACATGGTTGGCTACAATGAGGCTTTGTGGGCTAGGTAATCCAATTCAGAGCGGGAATCAGGGGGAGATGATCAATACATAACTGGGTTACCTCAGGATGGTGAGTACAGAGCCTAAAGGAGTGCCTACCTATTCGATCGCTTACAGCAATGAATATTGGCTGTCCCATGTGGAGGTCTCTTGCGGCCAGATCGGCTTTTGTTACGTCTTTTCCTGACCCCGCTTGTTACTGGTATGAAATACCTGAAGCTTGTGGAAAGGAAACCCTTGGAAGGTAGCCCTTTACTTGGCTTTTGGACTTATTGCATTTAATTCCTGAATCGTGCAATATCACAACAAAAGATATTGAGGGCTTGGATTTACCTAACCTTCATAGTATGACAAATTTGGTTTTAGTTTCCTTTATTTATCAATTTTTATAAAGCGCCACACACCCGCGGGCCTCAGAGCGCACAAAAAACAACTGACAGACAACAGCAGAGAGAAAGCAGGGGCGACTGCAGGAGAGGGTTAATTAAATTCAACCTGAATTCAGGTTGAATAGAAATGTCTTTCTTTTTTTAAAGTGCCAGGTTTTCTGCCATGCGTATATGTCCTCGGAGAGAATTCCACTGCAGAGGTACTTGGACATCGAACGATGTGCCTCCAAAATGTCCAATTTGTACCTAGGTTGGGTGAATGAAGGGTAAGCAGCGGAGCGAAGCTTCTGTCTGCCTATCTTAGGCTTTACTCTACCGATGAGGTAAGTAGGGCAGGCATTGATTCGGCATTTGAAAGACAGGGTCAGGATTTTGTGTGTAATCCTGTGTCGAACAGGCAACCAAAGAGCAGCCCTCCTGGCGTCCGAAACATGGGCACATTTAGGCAGTCCCTGAACGGCACAAACTGTGTTCTGTGCAACTTGCAGGGCAGTTAGTCTGTGTGGTGCCTGCCAGGAGACTGTTACAATAGGAAGGAAATATAAATGGGTGGTTCCCAATTATTTGGTCCGGGGGGTTAGGCTTTTAATGGGAAGATAACTAGAGATGGTGCCTTAAATATCCACCTAGCGAAACATATGTAGACATATCTGGTGGACACAAATCAAAGTTATCCCAATAAGAGCCTAAAGAATGTGTTTCTTGATGAATAAGATCCAGAATAAGTCTCTTTGACTGAATCATAACAGAGTTGATAAATTCAAAAGTCAAAAAATGTGTCCTAGAAATAACACGAACTAGCCCCACTACAAAGCCGAGTTTGGGTATGTTGAATTGAAGATGATTATTGTTTTGATGTCTTGTAAAATGTGTCCTGTGGAAACACAGGCAAATTAGCATATTGTTCTAAAAAAAACACTAATGTATTAATAAAATTTGTTTTACTATTTCTTAAACTGTGGCTTGACTGGACACAAGTGTTGTGATTAACTTAGCAGACAACACCATCTGTAGAGTACGACCAGCAAACCTGGCGGGCGTAGAGAGAGGTAGTTAGGCTTTGTTGCATATTATTTAGACTGTTACAATAGTCAAGTCTAGAGTTGACTAGTGCAGTGGCAAGCATGGCATAGTTGGTGGTGGGAAGAAAAGGGCGAATATAGCTAATCCGTTTAGTGATAAGGCTGCAAGATGAGCGGATATAGCATACATGAAGCCGCATGGACAGCTCTTCATCAAGGATGACTCCCAGCGCCTTCACCTTTTTTAAGACTGGAATGCTGTTCGCAAAAATAGTGAAGTTGGCATAGGCAGGATCTAATTTGCCCAGACAAGCTTTGGAGGCTACACTCAAGAGCTCAGACTTTTTAGAATTAAGGGTGAGTGAATTATCAGCCATCCAAGCCTGGCTGGCTTTATAGATGTTAACAGCAGCCGAGTCTTGCTCATAATTCCCGCTAAGCTGGAAGACAACCTGGGTATCATCGGCGTAGCTGGTATACCGGACCCCCAAAGCATCCAGCATGTCAAGAAGTAGTTGAAGGTAAAGATTGAATAATGCGGAACCCCACAAGTTTGAAAGATGGGGGTCGGAGCTTTCCTCACCAACAGCCCCTCTGACAGTACGGGGACCAAGAAATGATGAAATCCACTGGGTGGCGAGATTAGAACAATGGGGAACCTCCCCCAAGCGTCCACCAAATCAAAGGCCACCAAGAGGTCCAGAAGCATCAACAGGGCAGGATGACCATTAGCCACCATGCCGGCCAAGGTGGATTTAAGATCCAGAATGGCGGTTTCTCTTCTATGCTGAGCTCTGAAACCCGATTGGTGAGTGCCAAGTATCTTGTGGTCTTCAATATGCTTTTGCAATTGGAGATATGCCAATTCATCCAAGATCTTAAGGATAAAGGTCACATTCGTAATGTGCCGGTAGTTGTCAGCAACCTTAGGGTCAAGATTGGGCTTCTTCACAGCGTGATCCAAGCCTCTTTAAGGGAGGAGGAGACCACGCCCTCGTCGAAAGATAAGCCTAGTTATGCAAGGTGACAAGACCTCAAGGGAATCCTTAAAGATATCCACAGGACAGCAATCTGCTGGACAGGTGGTGGGTTTCAGGCCCTGGATAACTTTGGTGACCTCTTCTTAAGTATAATGTGTAAAATTGAAACGAGGTATGTTGTTCGTGTTAGAGGGGGGGTTTGTGGGCCAATCAGTTGGCTCTCGGATTTTTTTTTTAAATAAAATTTTTATTGAGTTTTGTCCATACATACAAAACATTCAATACACAAAAACAAGCAAAAAATAAAACATTTAAAAAAAAATAAAGATAACTTTGCATACTTATGAGATAGCATCATAAACAGTTATTGCATGCGTATGTATACATATGTATACATATGTATACGAGGAAGGATTATACGTCTGTAGAGTCAATTTCGGCACATTCTTGATTTTCACAACCAGATGTTGGCAGGTGTTCATGTTACGTTATGGAGTGATGGCAGAATTGTACACTGGGGCTCATTTAGCTCGCTCTCAACCTACTCATTACGTCTGTTCCCATTTTCCCCATATTTTATCCACCTCGCCCGGACAGCCACGTTGCTTGGTATATTTGGCGTTCCATTAGGATGATGGCATCCACATCTGTGGTCCATTGGTCAAAGTGCGGGGTTGTTTCCGATCCCCACATTTGAGCGATGTTCCTTTTGGCAATGCCTGTGTATGTTGAGAGCAACAGCTTTTCAAAGTGAGACATTTCCCCTTCTTCCTCAATCCCCGGGAGGAGGAGTTTGGGTTCGGTTGGTATTGGGCGGCCCATGACTCTCGAAAGTCTTTCACTGCATTGCCGCCAAAAGTGCTGTATTCGTGTGCATTGCCATAGGATGTGGTAGAAAGTTCCTTCTTGTTTACAGCGTATGCATTTGGGATCAGTCGCTTTTCCCCATTTGTACAGTGCTAGTTGCGGGTAGTATATCCTGTGAAGTATCTTCAGCTGTATGAGCCTGACTCTGGCCGAGATCGCAGTGTCTCTAGGATACATAAGGGTTGAGATGCATTCCTCAGGTAGTGTAGGGCCTACATCACTTTCCCATTTCAACTTCAAGCTCGCTAATTCTGTCGTGGCAAATGAAGATATGGTGTTATACATGGTAGATGTGATTTTATTTTCCACTCTGTCTATGACTAGGTTTCTTTCTATTGCTGTGCATTCCGGCATGTCTGTCAGCTGATTCCTTTGTTCAGAGTGTGCATGTTGCAGCTGCCCGTAGTGGTAGCACTCAGTGGCTGGAAGACCGAATGTCGTGGATTTCTCAGCAAACGGCATAAGCTGGTAGTTCACGTATATTTGCTGTAGGGTTTGTATACCGGCTGCTGCCCAATTAGGCCATTTAGGGAGTTTACTGAGGCCTGTGAGGTGAGCGTTGTTCCAGATGGGCTGAACTGGGGTGATTCTATTATCCCAGCCTAAATGTTTGTGTGCTTCTCTCCATATTTGGGCTGTCTGTGCCATTATCGAGTTCACAGGAGGGTGAGCCTTTTTGCCGTATAGGCTTTCGATCGGGGACATGTCATGCCGCGCAGCAATCTCCGCTTGTATATGGGGACGTTTCGGATTGCCATGAAGTATGTTGTTTACTGTCGCCATTTGGGTCACCCAGTAGTAAACTTGGATGTTGAGGAGCCCTATTCCCCCCTCCCAGACTGAGCGCTGAAGGGTTTTGAGCGATATTCTCGGGTGTTTCCCTCCCCATAGCAGCTTACGTGTCGTATCTATTCTTCAGAATTCTTCTACGGAACTGTGGAGAGGGGCATTTTGGAGGACGTATAAGAACCGGGGTAGAGCCAGCATGTTAAAAAGCGCTGCTCTGCCTAATAGTGTGAGTGGTAGTGCTTCCCAGTGGACCACATCTTGGGCATATTTCCTGACTAATGGATGTAGGTTTTGGGAGATGTAGGTATCGAGTGTATTGGCGATTATGATGCCTAGGACCCGGAACTGTATGAGCTTGATTTGGTACGGGGAACCGTGTGGTGGTATACAGACTACTCCCTTCACTGGGAAGAGCACGGATTTGGCCCAATTCACCGAGGCCGCTAAAGGCTCCGTATTTTATTATAATTTCAGTAACTATGGGGCCTGAGATTGCCGGGTCACCTAGGTATATCAGGAGGTCATCTGCGTAGAGGGATATCCTGTCCTCCCAGTCTGAGGACCGGCTATCAAATTTTTGCATGGTCAGAAGGTTTTTAATGGTTTCCTTGTGGGTGGAAATTTTGGCCAAAAAGCCATCGTGGATTGTCTGACACCAGGCAGCATCCTTAGTGATAGCCTTATTGGTAGCGGGTGGGTCCTGAAAGTGTCAATATCTTGAAGAGCTGACTAACATTCGAGCAAGCATTATTGATTCAGTTATTATAATGGGATGACTTGGAAGAAATAATAGCAGCCTTGAATTTCTTAGCAGCCAATTTGTACTGAAGCAGAGGTAGGGTTGTTTTTTTTTTTTTTTTTACACCATGTTCTTTCACAAGTCCTTTTCGTTTGTCTAGCCGACATAACATCGTCGGAGAACCAGATGTTGTGATGCACCTCAGGCTTGATAATTATACGCTTCAGGGGAGCCAGGTAGGAGATGTCTTTTTTTAAGGTGGCAGTAAAATGCTCCACTTATGGGGATGACAGAGAAGCTAGACAATGGTTTTAGGTTCGACGATAGGTTGGTCCGAAGGCTATCCGATGTAACATTTTTAAAGTTACGAACTAGCTTGGTGCTGCGATGTAGGGTGTTCACTTTAGCTATAGGTTCCGGAAGATTGAGTGTAGCCTGAATTAGAAAATGGTCAGACCATGCACAGGGTAGGACCTGCAAATGGGAAATGGAAAGATTCTGGGAAACCAACCAATCCAAGGTGTACCCTCCTAGATGAGTTGCCACATCCACCCACAGTGTGAGCCCTGAGCCCTAAGAAGGACAGAGTCCAGGAGGGCAAGGCCCTTTTTATCCAGAGAATTATCGGCCCAGTGATTAAAATCACCCAAAATGAGTAATGGATTTTTAGGCTTAGTAATGCGAGTGATCAATTCCATGATGTGTTACTCAAAATGTGACAGTTCTCAGATGTTTTTAGTTTGACCCCATAGTTATTTGCTATCATCAGGACTGTCGTGTGGGATAACATGACAGTCAAGGTGATCCTTACACATTAGGGCCACCCATCCCCCTTTACCACTTTCTCGATCTGCTTGAAAGATCGTGTAATTGGAGGAAGTGGACATCATGGCATTACTGGGGATGGCAGGATTTAGCCAGGTTTCTGTAAGGGCAAGCATATCAAGCCTTCATTCTAGCAAGTGGTCAGCTATCTCAGCTCCATGTTTCAGAAGCGACCTTTATCTCACCATCAGTGACTGAACAACATTCAACGGCTCTTTCGAATCTGGGATTTGACACCCTTGTTTTTTGTTCACCTTTGCAACCAGTCTATAAGAGGGGTATGTTCTAATTGTGGGAGAGAGGGACAGGTTGGTGGGCACCTGGATTAGCCCTCTCCAATTGTCATGTTGAAAGGAGGTCTGCACTACTCTACCTTTCCGGGTGATATCCTGGAACACCAGAGGTCATCAGTCGTTGCTTAATAGCAGTTCTGTACTTGACCATATGATGTGTAATGATCTATTCCTTTTGCAGGAGACCTGGCTTACAACGCGATTTGACCTAGATGGTTATGTATTAATCTTTTCGCTTTTCCATTCCGAAAGCTGACCATCCTGTATGAGGACTATGCATAGGAGCAAAGACCATTTATCAAATGAAACAGATTACTAATGCCTGTATAAACGAGTATCTGCTCTGTGCATTATTATTTAGGTCTCCATTTGGTGGTCGAAGCTTGCTTGTAATCGCACTGCACGATCCCCCAGTGGCCGTATCACTTCTGGGCTAAAGAAGGCCCTCCTCGACACCCTCGAACCCGGCAAACACTATTTCCCAAATAGGGTATCATGGTGGTGGGTGATTTTAATGTTGATCGTTATGACTATAGCCAAAATATGGCTATGGGTCCTGTGAAGGAAAGGAAAAACTTTCAACAGGGAAAAGACTGGAGAGAACTCATGGAGGAGTTTGATCTATATCTTTTAACCCCCACCAATGAAGACTATTACACATGGACCAATGGGAGACAGCATAGCTGTCTTGACTTGATATTTAGTAATGGCCCGGTACTAAATTATTTTTTGTCATTTAAGGTATTCCCCATTCCTATGAGTGATCACACAATTCTGGAATTGAAATGGGAGTCCATGTGCGGAAGTCATGTAATTGGAAGCTGGATTCTTTACTTGATATGTATGGGCCTCGTGAGGGCAGGTATTTATTAATCAAAAAACATCTGGCAAGCCTGTCAGGTGTATCGACCCACGTTCATGTTATTATGCTGCAACATTTGGTGCTGTGGGCTTAGAAAATCCAAGGTGGCCGAAAAGCCCACATTTGCGCCAGAATCCAGAAAAACCGCACAGTTTTTGCACACACCAAAATGGTCGCCTGACCTGCTACCCACCAGTGCGAGCGTGATGGGCCAGAAGCGCCATGAGTGAAACGTGGTGCCAAAGGAAAAACAGCAGTGCCCGTTAGCTCATAAAGTGCTTTAAAATCACCTTCGTTTCTCTGAATGCAAGCTCAAAATGCCTATTTCAAACATTGCAAGATATTCAAAAATCTTACTGAACACCAGCAGACGTCTGGTAGAATGTAGTCTTGTGTGCATACAAAATTTGGAAAGATGAAGAGCCTAAAATAATGTTCATAACAAAACTGGCTGAGCTGTGGATGTCAGCAGCTTAAGTGAAATGGGATTTAAAGCCACTAAAATCGAAATGTTTAAAATAAATGAGTGACCTACTTTTGAGTGTCACATAGGTTGCAACTGTTTAAATGTCATACTTTTGAACTTAGAATCAGCGTTCTAGCTACATGTGTCAAAATTGTAAGTTTTATTTGAATGAAGAAAAATGGGAACAAAAGTGACCTTTGGCTGAAGCCTGGCTTAAAGGGACTGATTTCTGCCCGGCAACTACCCCCGACAGGAGTTGAAACTTGCCCAGCAACTGTATTCACAGGCCTGGCCTCCCTTCTGCTGCCCCACCAAAAGGAGATCACACCTCTCTGATTGAATCAGAGGAGGAGTACCTGGGACTGCAGGAAACAGAACAATGAACTTTTCTTGGCTCAGGCAAATGTTAAATCAGGGGGTCGTAAATGGCTTACTCTTGGAAGGAAATGGGATGGGCACTGTCTCTGTGAGCCAGCTGAGCTTGGAGGAAGTGGACAAACCAGAAATTCCCCCATGTGCTGTGGGAAACCACACCCCTCTGGGCCAGAGCATAATTTTAGAAAGATGGATAATTCATAGTACATAATTGTCAAAAATATATCAATAATATCATGATTCCTGTGATTTTTCTGTGCACATTTTAAGAGGTGTTAGCACTCTGTGGTATGTTCTGGGGGGTAGTAGAGGAAAATAGGGCATTACTCCAAATGTATGTATGTATGTTAAAAATCTGACACTTCATCATGTGATGCCCATATTCCCTGCGCACATTTGTGTACATTCTGGAAAAGTTTAGAGGTTGTGTTCTGGATGAAAAGGGCAGAATTCTGTCAGAAGTAGACATGACATCTTACAAAGACAGGGATCGGATGGTTTGGTGCTACAGAAAATATATTAACTGGACATATAATATTAGAAAAATTGTACATGGATAAATATGCATTTGGATCAGAAATAGATTTGTGTGCAAAGTGACAAGGGGAGGATTCTCTGACCCATAAACATACCTCATCACAATGACACTCCATTTCCTTCCCCCAATCAAGGGAGAGAGGAGAACTTGGCCAATGATAAATTGTGAGTGGCAGGCTTAGTTATGCCCACGCGCACACCCATTTTCAAAAGACATAAAAAGAGCCACTGAGACCCAGGTAGAGACATTCACTTTCCACTTCAAACTGATTTCTTGCAAAGCGCTTTGCCAGAAGACTCCAGAACAAAACTTAGAATCCAGACTTCAGAACTTGCAGCAGAGAGGCCTAGTCCAAAAGCTGAATCCTTCTCAGCAGGCCTCAGAATCCAGCCACCTAAGCAAACTAGTCAATAGCTGGGTTGTGCTGTTTGCTTCTGGCTAGAACTTTTGCCGGAACCAGAGACCCAGACCAGACCGCGGTGCCAGTACCAGACCCAGAAAGCAGAGCTGTATCCAAACCACAGACCAGACCCAGACCAGACCGCTGTGCAGTGCCAGAACTTTTGCCAGAACCAGATCCAGACCCACAGAGCAGAGAGAACCTCAGCTAAACTTGTTGACCAGATCTGTGACGAGGCCCATTCCTTCCAAAATTAGGAGTGAGTATCCAGCCAGAGCTGTGCAAAACCAATCTTAGTTTAAAATAATCTAATTCAAACCATTTCCACCTATTTAGAACTGCATAGAAATTGTGTGTCGATTCTGTGATTTCAAACCTGTGAAAGTGTCAGTTGTCATTCTGAGCTTTACTTTATTTGAGAATCTACCTCCACTAAATCGTACATATCTGTGGAACCGCCCGTGCTAGGAATGAGATTTAACTGTCATCTTAAAGCTAAGAATCTAAGCATTCCGACAAGCCCAAAACTTTCTATAGTTTTTCCGTAATCTCGCTCGACGCACATGAAAAAAGTGCCGCGAATTGCAATTTGACTCAATTTCTCCACCTGTCAAAAATCGCTGTCTTTTGCTTGCATTGCTGAAATTCGTTTTCAACCTGATAATCACTCATGAATCATTGCTAGTGTTGACCTGAATTAATTCAAAGTAGCTGTCACCTACCCTGAATCTCCTATAGGGAATTAAAATCATTTTTAGCATATTTTTCACTTCATTACAAATCACATTAAAAGTATTTCTGCATGTTTTAAAAGCATACCGGTTGCTCTAAGCTTGCTAGGGGGGGAGGGGACTAGAATTTGTATTGCATTTGATTATATTCCTGAAAATTGTGTGCTCTTTTCCATCTCTTTATGTTGCATGGGGGAGAGTAAATTGTCAAAAGAAAAAGTGATTATATTATCTCTTGTTGAAACCATATCAGTTTATTTCTGTGCTGCATTCTTTCCATCATTGCTTTTCCTTGAAACCATAAAAAGCATTCTCAGCTACCTTATCCTCTCTATACCAACTCCTAAGTAATTAAAAACGTGTGCTAGTGTAATATCTTCCATTGTTGCTCACTGTTATATTCATAAGTATGCTATCAAATATTAATTTATTTATAAAAGTGTGATATATTGTTTAATTTTTCAAACAAATCTTTTAATTTGCAAATCAAACCTACTTCTTGGCTCAGTGAGGTCAGGGGGATTCAAAGAGAGGGGCGTTATACAAGGGTTTATCACCCAGATCTATGAACTTGTCATAAAAATATATAAATAAGGGCGTCCCTTGGGCATCCCAGACTAGGCATTGACTTAGTTGGAAGTGCTGAATTGAAGTCACTTAACAGAGTTGGGGCTCGAGCCGGGACGTCTGGATTAGATCTACCACTTGTGTAGCTTAAAACAGTGTGCTAACTGACAGGATACATAAATCCTGTTGGAACACCACGCTGTGTTACACAGTAAAATCACCCCTCAAAAGAATGACGCTCTAAGGAGACGGTCTGTTTTGCAAAATAAAATACTAACTTCTGTAAATCAGGAAGGAAATCAATATCCAGAATGACGACCTTGGTAGATATTAAAATAGCCAGAAAGCATCTCTTACATTAGCTATTTGTGAGAGGCGAATGGACGGAACAGGACCAGACGGTGTGGTTGCAGGCAATCGCGCCCCAGATTAATGCAACAGGGTCAGACATATGGAGAGATCAGGGTCCATTACATGTGGCCCTGAGTGAACTATATATGGCCCCTAAAGCCAAAGATGAGCACAACAAGATTGTCAGGATAGCGGCATATTTATATTTATATATGGGAGCCATACAGGACAAATGTGCTGATGGCCAAGATCTGGCAAATAAGCAACAGATGGCATTAGAGAAGGCCCAATATGACCTGGTCTCTTCTGAGCAGAGGCTGCACAGGAGCCAGGAGTCAGAAAATGAGAGTAGACAGTATCCTATTAAAATCAAAGAGGATATGGGTATCCTGCAACAGGAAAAATCTGACCAGGATACCAGATTTCTGGCCTTGCAGAAGGAGTACCAAGAAGGTTTGGACTCCCTACTGCAGAGCCAGAAAGATCTGGAGCAACAACTGGACTTCAATAGGGCATGCGCAGAGCAGGTAGTAACCCTGCAAAGCCACCTAGATAGAGAGAAGGCAGAGAGCAACAAACTGATTCTGAAAGACCTAGATTCCCAGACAGAATTTGAGGAAGAGCGCCAGAAAGCTGGTGCCCTTAAAAGGTAGAGGGACGACCTGGTGGCACAGATGCAGGCTCTTAGTCAGGAAAGGGACACCATAGGCCAGGAAGTCTGCCAATTAAAAGGAAAAATTGAAGAAAATCACTTTGCCCTCCAGGGACTGGGTGACCTCCAGAAAGAGCATCAGAACTTGTTAGAGCACACCAGGAGGGTGGAAGATGCTCTGGCAAGAAAGGAACAGGCCAGTAGGGATGGGACTCGGGAGGTAACCCTCCTGCAGCCAAGACTGGCCCAGTACTCCAGGACCAGTCAGGAGGCACAGAGGAAATGAGGCTCTGTCAGCACAATGATAGGCTCCAGTAACAGGTAGCCATGCAGGAGAGACTGATAGAGTCTAGTAAGGCCTTAACTGAGGAACTGAAAGCAATGGCTCTTGCATGGCAAAAGGGAGCAGGGGCTGATAGAGAAGGGATTCGCTGGGAAAGGGAAACACCCGAGAATAACCTCAGGAGCTCTAGTACCAGAGGCCTTCATCTCTCCCAGTCCCTGGACTCTGCCACCCCCATGTCCCCTGGCGCACATGAACACAGGGCCACAGGGATGGCAGATTACTATCCAACCAAAAGTATGGGGCTCATAGGCCAGTACCACCCAGGAATGGATGGGCGGGCATCCGGGTATGGGCACCTACGTACAGTGCAATTTAGTGGGGAACCCCAGAAGAGTAGGCCCACTAAGGGCATCCTAAAAACCTCTGCCCAGTTAGGTCAGTGGAGTCGGTACTCATCAAATCCTGGCAGCAAGGAGGAATCTGAAGACTCCTCTGAGCGTCACAGGACACCAGGTCCCCACATTCTGCTAGCCATTCCCAGACTCGCAGAATCCAGGAAAACCTCGAAGATCAGACGGGCACCTCTTGGAGCAGTGCTTCTGAGTCAGAGGATGAATGGACCAGGGTTACCCGAACCAAAAATGCCAATAAGGTAAAAAGGGCCTTGCTTATGGACCCCTTAAAACAGATTAAGGCAATAAGGAGTGTCATCACCCCTTATCACAAGAACGCCAAGTGTTCTGTTTGGGAACACTTGGAGCTTTACGAGCAAATGATGGAGACTTTCCATTTGAAAGACAGCAGTAGCTGCATGCAGTATGTAAAATGGACATTCTCCCCAGAATACTCCAGTTTCTTAGCGAGGCTGGAGGACCAAAACCATTCAAGATGGTCCACATATAGGGCGGCCATCTTGAAACATTTTTCTGTTCACAGAAATCCCCAAGAGGCTCGCAAGGCAGCCTACAATTTACAATGTGGGGAGGATCAGGCCCCACAAGAATGTGTGCAGGAATTGAAGCGTGCCTTTGCGCAGACTACCAAAATGGTGTGCACGGACAGTAAAGAGTTTGTTAACACGTTTTTCCATGCCTTACCCAAATACATAATGACCCAGCTAGTGAGAGATTTTTACGAGAAAAGGTCACTAGACTGGGTCATTGATAGGCTACCCGGATCTAGGAGGTGTAGAAGCCCATAGAAAATAAAAATAATGCTCAGAAAAGCCCCAAATCGACGAGCACCCCTGCTGCTGCCAAGGTGGCAGAGGTAAAGGTTGCCCCCATTTTAGATTTGGAGATGGGGAGCCTAAAAACCTGCCTGCACCGAATAATTCTCAGCCCAGAAGGCCCTCGGGCCAGACACAGACAGGAAGTCAAGGAGGTAGTCCCACAAATGGGGTCCCTCGCTCCCCTGACTATGTAAGTCCCCGCTAAAAGGGAAACAGACCCATCCTGGGTTATGTGTGGACTCCTCCAGCCCAAGGGGGGGGATCCAACCAGGCACCCAACCCAGGGAACTTCCCTCCTAACTTCCCACAGAAGGGCAGAAATTCACCAAACCCTGGGCAGAACTTTTTCCCCAGGTATCCACCCAACTTCCAACCCCAAAATCATCCATCCTTCTTTCCCCAATTCCCTGAGCCCAGACCACTTAATCTGGGAGAGGGGAGGCCAAGGGTGGAGGGGTACCCAAATCTTCCCAACCCGGGGTACTACCAGAGAAGGGATAGCTACCCTTCCCGGGATCAGCCCAAGGGAGAAAACCAAACCCTGTATCAGCCTGAGCGGGTTTCACAGTTAGAGCGCCAGGTTCAAAATATGGCACAGGATCTGGGTCACATGCTGAGGGCTCAACAGAACCCTCAGATGAGCATGCCAGCGCAGAATGCCCCAAACTCTGGGCCTGGTGCTCCAGAACAATGACGGGGGCAGCACCCCGATAACCCACCGGTTCCCAGGGAGGAGGCACAAGGGGAAGGGGGGTGTAAAGCCTTGGAGGAAGCTTCCTTCCCCACTTGTAAACAGCCCCTGGAAACCCAGGAACGAGAAACAAAATCTCCTACCCCTGAAAGTCTGCCACCTAAGGAGCAGAGAGGAGGTAGGAGAAACGAAGGACCCAAACAGACCCATTTTGTGGAGGAGGTACAGATCTTCCAATTTGAGGGAGAGGGATCCTCAGAGGATCCTGGGAAAAGGATCTTCTCCTTGAGAGATGGGGGAACTCCTACCAAAGAAAAATGGGTCCCAAGGGATCCAAATCCAGACTGGGTAGATGTGGGGACTGAGCTAGCGCCGCCCATCATCTCATCCCAGAACCAACAGCATCAAAATGCCCTGGTTCAAACCCATCCCGGTGACTGCCTCCAAAAAAGGGGGAGGGGGCCGGCCCAGAACCAGGGCAACCCACAATGGCTCCGATTTCCAGTTGCCAACTTTTTCTTGCAGATTCCCATGACTCTCCACAGAATTCTGCCCAAATTCCTTCTCTCGCGATGTCCAAAACAAAAAAAATTAGCCCACCAGTTGTCCAAAAATGTGCATTATCTGTGCCCACTTGAGGAGAACGAGGGAAGATACTATTCCCCGGTACAAGTACAGGGGCAGGGTACAATTTTGGCACTGGTGGACACGGGATCCCAAGCTACCCTTTTGTCCAAAAGGGCCTTTGATGAATTAATGCAGGACGGGGGAGAATCACCGTATTCCTCTCACCTCTCTTCCTGGACAACTTCAGAACTTTGACGGGAAGGAAATTCCCGTCGAGGGGACTGCAGATTTGGATATTAAAATTGGGCGACACAAGGTGAAATACCCGGTCATAGTAGTGACTCCAGAGGGCACCCCTTGTTTACTAGGGAATGACCTCCTGAGAAGGTTGTCACCCCTAATAGATTGCGTAAACAAGGTCCTCTGGACCCAGACTAGCCGAGCAATAAAATTAAAGCAGAGTGTCAACCATGTTAGTTTAAACGGCACATGCCACATGGTTGAACAAAAATCTGACCAAGTAGAATTTCACTTCCAGAACAACCAAATTCCAGACGTGACAGTAATAGCAGTAGGACAACAGACTGGTGATGGGGGTCCTCTCCATTTCTGAAAATCAATCTTCCTTCCAGTTTAAGGTGGTATTCCACACTGCAAGGAAATGCTCTGAAATTCTTTACTAATCCACAATCAGACATTCCCACTCCAATAGTCCAGAAAGATCTGAAATCACCTCAGAACCTGGCTGATATTCAGCAAATTGGAGAGCAGTTGTTCATCCCTGTTCAGTTAAATGATGGGAAGGACTCTGTTCTCGCCCGAGTGTGTGTGAACAACGGTAAGAGCTTCATCAGTGAAGCCATGTTCCGCCAACTCCCAAAAGATCCAGCCATTCCCACATTCAAACTGATAGACAAATGGAAAATGGATCTGGAAACACCCAATTCCAAACATCTCCTGCCAAGCAGGAGTATGCTCAAAATCTCCATTGGCAACAAGAGCATAGTCCATAATTGTTGGGTCGTGCGAGACGTCCCTGCCGCCCTTTACTTAGGCAGTGACATTCTCAATTGCTTTGCCATTACTTTGGACCTAATAAACTTCAAACCTTGGTCCCGATTAGCGAATAATCCCATGGGCTTTGATGATCCAGAAAAAGCATTTAGGTCAGCTCAATTGCTGCCTTATGCAGTTGAAATTCAGATTGGAGAGGAAGTCACCATCCCAGAAAGGACCCGACAATTCGCCCTGGAAGTGAAAGTTAAGAGGACAAAAATTGAAAAACCCTGATGCTTATATTCATCTAAATGCTTCTCTCCAACAGCAAGGGTTGGAGGTAAACCCAACACCATTAGTCAACATAGAACATGACACCATTCCAATAGAGGTGGATAACAGTGACTTAAAGAGCATTACTCTAGCCGCAGGCACCATTATTGGAATGGCGGTTGATGATCGACATTTTTCCATTGATTTAGGAAATGAACTGTTAGGACCAATCCCCAAGGACTGTTTTGACAGCGACAGTGATGAAAATACAACACCAGACAGGATCTTTACCCGGCATGGGGGGTGGGGGGGACTTCCTGGTGTACACATCCTGCCTTATGGTAAGGAAGATGTGACTTGTGACTTCAGAAGGGATGAGGTGATTTTCCAGGTCCATGAGGGCTGCCTTTCCCACCTGAAGCCTCCAGTCCAAATCAGCACTCTGACCAGGGACTTCTCCACCCAGCTGGAGGAGGCCGCTGAGATAGCAAAACCAGAAGTCTGTCCAGGCTTCAGGCAGATGGTGGAAGAGAGAGTCAACCTAGCTGATGCCTGTGTGACTCTGGAACAGAAGCAAAATTTGAAACAAGTTTTCTTGGATTTCCAAGATCTCTTTGCGGTAGACTCATATGACTGTGGTCGCACCGACATCCACATAACAATTCCCACGGACCATGGCATGACTCCAGTGTTTGTGAAGCAATATCGCTTGCCTCTCGCATCCATGGAGTCCCTTACTGAAATAATGAAGAACCTTGAGTCCCGGGGAATAATCCGTCCAGTACACAGCACCTTCAATAATCCGGTGCTGGGAATATTGAAGCCAAACAGCCAGTGTAGACTCTGCGCCGACCTTAGGGAGCTCAACAAACGGGTCCGTACTTCCCGATGGCCTCTTCCCTACATTGACCATGGGCTGGCACAGATCCAGGGGTCACAGGTATTCACTGCAATAGGCCTGACCAATGGATACTGGACCGTGCCTGTCAGTAGTGTGGACTAATACAAACTGGCTTTTACCTTTGGGGGCCAGCAGTACACCTGGACCCAGACTCCCTTCGGATATCTCAACTCCGGCAATGAATTCAACATTTTCCTACACAAGGCCATGCCCGACCTGGGTGCGAGAGGTAACCTGGCTTATGTAGATGATGTCCTCATCAAAAGTTCATCTGTGGAGGAACATATAGAGGAGATCTGTTATGTTCTGACACAGTTGAGGGCCGTAAAACGTTCCTTTCAGAAAGCACAGTGGTGTAGAACCCGTGTTAATTTCTTGGGGCATGAGATTATTCCTCAGGGTCTCTGTCCCCAGAAAAAGAAAGTGGAAGTACTTCAGAAACTGAAAGACCCCACAACTCTGCGGGAACTAAGGCACCTCCTTGGACTGACTAATTACAGCAGAAAGTTCATTGAGGGCTACGCAGAGATCACCAGACCCCTGATTCATCTCTTGAAGGGGGGGGGGGGTCAAGTGGGAATGGGGTCCAGAACAATCCAAGGCAGTAAAACAGCTCAAAAGGAGCCTCTCACAAGCGCCCTGCCTAGCTTACCCTGTCACAAACAAGGAGTTTTTCTTGGAGACAGGGTTCTCTAATACATGCTTGACTGCAGTATTATATCAAAAGCATGACAAGGTCAATAAAGTAATTCCTATGCGACCAAAATGTTATCCTCTGTGGAGGAAAAATTCAACGATTGTGAGAAGGCACTCCTAGCAACCGTGTGGGCATTGAAGAATTACCGCCCGTTTATCCATGGGAAACACATCATAGTGGAGACTCCATACCAGCCTCTGCAATATCTCCAAAGTGACAGAATCCGGGCCGGAAATGTGAGTAATTCCCGAATTACTTCCTGGATTCTGTCAATGCAAGGCTTTCCTGTGGAGGTCAGATATGGCCAAAACAAGAAGAGTCCCCTCGCGCAAGGTCTGGCTGACTTTCATGATTGTGCCAGAGAAAACTGTCTCGAGGACGAAAGTCTAAAAATCAAGGACAACATGGAGGCATACCTTAATTCCCCACGCAAAGTCTTTGAAGAAGACAAGTGTGAGGGAATGCCCACTGTCTGTGGATGGATGCTCTTACCATGTGGACAACAACGGGGAGAAAGACCTGGTGGCCGGCATAGGGAATGCATGGGTGAATGACTCCCCAGAACCCTCCACTGGATACAGGATTGGTCCCCGAAGTAGTCAGGTGGCAGAGTTGATGGCTGTGCATCAAGCCATCCTCACTGCTGCCCAACATCAACTCCACGAACGAGTCATAATCACAGATTTGGACTATGTACGGAACGGGTTCGTGGAGCACCTGGTTAATTGGAAAACCAGAGGCATGTTATGTTCTAATAACAAACTCTTGAAACAAGTTAATCCAAAACATTGATGATCTGGTCACCTCGAACGGGATGACCATCTACTGGAAGATGATCAAGGGTCATTCCAAAGTAGAGGGACCAGACAAAACTGGAAATGACTAAGCTGATCAGCTGGCCAAAACCGGGGCCATCTAAGGGGATCTAATAGAGATTGAGTCCTTTTTGGGGGAAATCCAGGTCACTGCTATCACTAGGTCCCAGACAAATGCTCACAATGATCTTTCCACTGCACAATGGAGTAAGGAGCCCCCAGATGCTGATTGGATTACGGCTCAGAAGGGGGATCCAATAATTGTAAGTTTTACCAACACATTGAGGACCCTGAGAACTTTCCCCTGACGGATACCGATTATATTGGGAAAGAGGACCTTAAAGTGTTGATGAAATGTCCAAATATGTGCGGAATCCAAGACGGTTTGTTGGTAAGGAAATCCCAAGCTGGCCATGATCAGTGGGTGGTTCCTACCTCATTCCGAAGCCTGATGTTAAGTCACGCCCATGATGCGGCCACAGCCGGTCATAGGGGGTTTTACACAACACTTGAGATCTTAAGAGAGGTTGCATACTGGCCACACATGGGGCAGGACCTCGACCAATACTTGAAGGGGTGTCTTGTGTGTGCACAGTTTCAGCCAACATCCCTCACACCGTGCGCCTCTCCAAAAGGGGGATGACACTGCCATGGTCAGATTTGCAAGTCGACGACATAGGGCCCGTGATTCTCTCCTCTAGGGGGAATAAGTACATGTTGACGGTGACATGCTTATTTACTAAATGGGTGTAATGTCTCCCGGCCCCAAACTGCAAGGCAGAAACAGCCACTGCCCTGATGATCAATCACATCTTTTCGCGTTTTGGACTACCCCAAAGGATTGAGTCAGACAGAGGTAGCCATTCCACCAGCGAAGTAATGACAAAGATGTGGAAGATACTGGGGGTTAAAAGGAAGCTACACATTGCTTACCGGTCAGCCTCTTCTGGTGCAGTAGAACGTTACAACCGAACCATTGAGAGCATCTTAAAAAAGTTTGTGGCAGATTCTGGGCCAAGTTGGGATATCCGATTACCTCTTGTCCTAATGGCCATCAGATCTACCCCTTCATCTGCAACTAAAATGTCACCATTTGAGCTGATGACTGTACGCAAGATGGTGCTTCCCCAACATTTGCTCTACCGGACCCAAGAACAAACGTTGATCAATGCTTCCACAACGCATGACTATGTGGAAAATTTAAGGAAACACCTCCAACATGCTTTTGCCTATGCTCAGCGAAACCTAGAAAGATCAGCCGATAGCATGAAGACTCACTATGATTTGAAGACTACTAGGAAAGAATACAATGTAGGAGACCGGGTTTATCTATACAATTTCCAAAGGAACCAGGCCAAACAGCGGAAATTTCTGCCTACATGGAAGGACCTTTTGAAATTGTAGACAAGATCTCCCCAGTCGCCTACCAGATCCGCATCCCCAAGGGTAGTTTGGCGGAAGGGGAAGACAAGTGGGTCCATATAAAATCAGCTAAAGTGTTGCCATCCCGGGCACACTCTGCAGCAACTGGAGGAGTCCTCTGCAATCCCAGAGGGGGCCGCTCCAGATTAATACAAGTCCAACCCTAAAATATTCCACATATAGCCTATAAAATTCTATGGTTCTGGAATGCAAATGTCTCCTGATGTATAAAATGTACATGTTCGCCCCACCATTAATAGTGGTGGGGAAATGTCTACGAATATGTTTCTGCCGCTTTTGCTTTGCCATCGTAGGTGTGAAGGAAGAGAGATAAACCATGGAGACTACCCAAGAAGGACGACCCAGGGACCGGGAGCCAAGATCCGAGGAGAACCGACCGATCCACCCTGATGGAGGAAAAGATGCTGAACTGTGTCATCTGTGGAATCGGAAGAAGATGATGCGGACATCCCAGCGCGTGGATCAAAACATCTTTTGCACCCGACTACCCCTCGACTTGAAATCAAAGTGCAGTCGGGCGGGGGGGCTTGTCAGGTGTATCGACCCATGTTCAAGTTATTATGCTGCAACATTTGGTGCTGTGGGCTTAGAAAATCCAAGATGGCCGAAAAGCCCACATTTGCGCCAGAATCCAAGAAAACCGCGCAGTTTTTGCACACACCAAAATGGTCGCCTGACCTGCCACCCACCAGTGCGAGCGTGATGGGCCAGAAGCGCCATGAGTGAAAAATGGTGCCAAAGGAAAAACAGCAGTGCCGGTTAGCTCAAAAAAGCGCTTTAAAATCACCTTTGTTTCTCTGAATGCAAGCTCAAAATGCCTATTTCAAACATTGCAAGATATTCAAAAATCTTACTGAACACCAGCAGACGTCTGGTAGAATTAAGTCTTGTGTGCATACAAAATTTGGGAAGATGAAGAGCCTAAAATAATGTTCATAACAAAACTGGCTGAGCTGTGGATGTCAGCAGTTTAAGTGAAATGGGATTTAAAGCCACTAAAATCGAAATGTTTAAAATAAATGAGTGACCTACTTTTGAGTGTCACATAGGTTGCAACTGTTTAAATGTCATAGTTTTGAACTTAGAATCAGCGTTCTAGCTGCATGTGTCAAAATTGTAAGTTTGATTTGAATGAAGAAAAATGGGAACAAAAGTGACCTTTGGCTGAAGCCTGGCTTAAAGGGACTGATTTCTGCCCGGCAACTACCCCCGACAGGAGTTGAAACTTGCCCAGCAACTGTATTCACAGGCCTGGCCTCCCTTCTGCTGCCCCACCAAAAGGAGATCACACCTCTCTGATTGAATCAGGGGAGGAGTACCTGGGACTGCAGGAAACAGAACAATGAATTTTCCTTGGCTCAGGCAAATGTTAAATCAGGGGGTCGTAAATGGCTTCCTCTTGGAAGGAAATGGGAGGGGCACTGCCTCTGTGAGCCAGCTGAGCTTGGAGGAAGTGGACAAACCAGACATTCACCCATGTGCTGTGGGAAACCACACCCCTCTAGGCCAGAGCATCATTTTAGAAAGATGGATAATCCATAGTACATAATTGTCAAAATTATATCAATAATATCATGATTCCTGTGAATTTTCTGTGCACATTTTAAGATGTGTTAGAACTCTGGTATGTTCTGGGGGTAGTAGCGGAAAATATGGTATTACTCCAAATGTATGTATGTTAAAAATCTGACACTTCATCATCTGATGCCCATATTCCTTGCACACATTTGTGTAAATTCTGGAAAAGTTTAGAGGTTGTGTTCTGGATGAAAAGGGCAGAATTCTATCAGAAGGGTACACGAAATCTTACAAAGACAGGGATCAGATGGTTTGGTGCTACAGAAAATATGTTAACTGGACATATAATAGAAAAAGTGTACATAGGTAAATATGCATTTGGATCAAAAACAGATGTGTGTGCAAAGTGACAAGGGGAGGATTCTCTGACCCATAAACATACCTCATCACGATGACACATTTCCTTCCCCCAATCAGGGGAGAGAGGAGAACTTGGCCAATTATAAGTTGCGAGGGGCAGGCTTAGTTATGCCCACACGCACACCCATTTTCAAAAGACATAAAAAGAGCCACTGAGACCCAGGTAGAGACATTCACTTTCCACTTCAAACTGATTTCTTGCAAAGCGCTTTGCCAGAAGACTCCAGAACAAGAACTTAGAATCCAGACTTCAGAACTTGCAGCAGAGAGGCCTAGTCCAAAAGCTGAATCCTTCTCAGCAGGCCTCAGAATCCAGCCACCTAACCAAACTAGTCAACAGCCGGGTTGTGCTGTTCGCTTCTGGCTAGAACTTTTGCCGGAACCAGAGACCCAGACCAGACCGCAGTGCAAGTACCAGACCTAGAAAGCAGAGCTGTATCCAACCCACAGACCAGACCAGACCGCTGTGCAGTGCCAGAACTTTTGCCAGAACCAGATCCAGACCTGCAGAGCAGAGAGAACCGCAGCTAAACCTGTTGACCAGATCTGCGACGAGGCCCATTCCTTCCAAAATTAGGAGTGAGTATCCAGCCAGAGCTGTGCAAAACCAATCTCTTAGTTTAAAATAATCTAATTCAAACCATTTCCACCTATTTAGAACTGCATAGAAATCGTGTGTCCATTCTGTGATTTCAAACCTGTGAAAGTGTCAGTGGTTGAAGTGCGGAACTTGCAGTCAGCCTTATGTTTCTTTACATGAAACAAACTTATAGACCTATGCACTGCACAGATTTATAAAATGGTATATATCTCTGTCATTGCTTTAAGGGTTATCGATCCATTTCCATCTGTAAACTGAACAGAAAACTAATAAACAAGAGATAATTCATGTGGACAAGTTGTGAAGAAAGTTGTGAAGAAACACGCATTGGCATAGGCAACAGTTGGCTTTGTGTATGTTTGGGATAGGTACTTCACAGGCACTGACTGACACAGTGGTGTTACTTAGCCATAAGATGAATGGCAACACAGCTGGAAATTGGTGTTGGTGACTATATGATAGCAGTGCTTAGCAAATGTTTAATACCTATACACAAGCCAACATGGTTGGCTTTGCCAATGCGCGTTAGTACGTGTGCCTTGGTGCAACCTCTATCGCTCCGGTGAAAGCCGCTTTGAGTGCAGGTCACCCAGGACTGTTGTCATCCAAATAATCAATTGCTCGTTTAAGCAGTGTGAAATAAAGAAGTTATACACACTCACCTGCAATGTAAGCTCCCAGGGCAAGCACAACAAGCAGCAAGCCTGCTAAATAAACAGCCAGATATCGGGTTCTGGTCACTCTTCTCCAGAAGGACTTCCGTTTATGATCTGAAAAAGAAAGCACACTGTTCTTGCGAGGTTGTTTTATTACAGAGATATTGACAGAAGATTTAAAAAGACCTAACGTCATACAACGTGTTATCCTCTGTGTGGCGCTGTGACTCTCAGGAGCAGCTCCACCGAGCACGCGCTCCGGAGCTGGACGCATTGGACGCGGCCGACAAGGGACATTTAGGCGCGAGCGGGTTTCGGCGCACGCGCAGAAACGTCTTTATTCACCCACACAAATTCACCTGCATGGACAGCTCTTGGTGTGCCTCCACACCCCAGTGACTTGTCTAATCTAAACTCTGACCCCCCTAAGAAGGGGCAAATCTGCTGTGGAGGGGGGGGCCCACATGAAGAGTGACAGAATTATGTGTTACTTTGGGGGGGTGGAGGGGAGAAATCGGCGCTTATTTTGAAACGTTAGCCTTTAATACTGCCATAGAGTTGCAATAACCAAAGGCTATTTTCATGTGGTTTCTGGTTGGAATTAAATGTGCACCTTGCAGTTCATTGGTAGCCGCAATATCATATATGGTCTGCTGCCGCAGGGACTCTGCATACACATCCGTGCACCAGCGGCCAGTGTATTGCACATCTAGTCTCACACACAGAATACTTTTCACACACAGTGGTAACCGACAACCCTGCAGCAGACAGGCAACGGGAATTAATGATTTGGGTGTGTGCTTTTGTCCCCTCGGGCAGTGGTCTTCAAACTTCAGGCCTGGGTCCCCTCAAGCAAAATGTGGTCAAGCCGGCCCCCCCAAAAATACCAAAAGGACAGTAAGTCCAAATGACTATGAACTCTTGCGCGCTGTCACCACACCCTACTCCCAGTATAGTCCCCGGGCTCCCCTACCGGCTTCCATCACAGTCGCTGGGCTCCTTTATCCCACTCCTACTCAGTCCCTGGGCTCTCCCCCACCCAACCACAGACCCTGGGCTCTCCCCCATCCTGCTCCCACCACTATCCCATGGCTCCCGCCCATCATGCTCCCACCACAGTCCTTGAGCTCCCCCACCCTGCTCACACCACAGTCCCAGGGCCAGTGGTGAATTCTTTAAGTGGAGGAGCATAAATATTTCCCCCAGTTAAGTCATAGCGACCGAGCATAGCGAGAGAGCCCGAACCAATCAGGGTGGGGGTTGTGGGGGGGGGCAGTTCTCGGTTTTTAAATGTTGCATTTTCGCGCATTCTTAAAAAAAAAAAAAAAAATAAATAAAAATGGGTAAAAAGCCAACCAGTTTGCAATTGGCGCTGGGAGGTCCAGGAGGCAGGCATGATATTTTTTACTGGACATCTATCATAGATGTCCAGTAAAAAGATACCATCCTTATCCCCTGGGCCCCACAGTGCCTAACAATCAACATGATTATCTGTATATGCAAGGTGCTGGGGGGCCCAGGGCGAAAGCATGGTGTTTTTGACTGGACATCTATGATAGATGTCCAGTAAAAAATACCATCCCTGTTCCCTGTGCTCTACAGCGCCTCAGGAGGAGAGCCGATTTTGACAGATGGGTAGGAGGACTGTGCAACAAAGGCATTTTTAAAATGCCTTTGTTGTACAACCCCCACTCGCCAAAATCAGCTACACGGACCAACACAAATTCACATCCCACGCCACGCCAGGCTACTCTGTCCATATGTGCGAGGAGGCGCAGGAGCTCCCCCTCGCACATACAGACATGCAGTGCCCCAGCCAGCAATTACAATAAGCTATGCAAGGTTTATGAAGCAAAACGCCCCCAGCCTTGCATGGCTCAGTGTGCATGTGTGGCTGGGGAACTGTAAAGTTAACCTTGAATGCTTTAGAAAAGTGTGCATGAAGGAAGAATAAATTGTTCCAACACAAAGGCTTTTCAAGGATAAAAGGTCCTTGTTCCAGGGGGCGATTCCCTTCCCCTGGATTACTCTTTAACACAGAAAGCTCTTTAAACAACAGTTCTTTGTGTCTTTCTTTGCCCACAATAACACTGTCACAAAAGCTGTTTGGCTTTGTAATTCTATTTCTTTCAGGATTCCTGGTATGCTTTTCTTCCAGGATGTTGCTCCTCCTCTTTTGGTCAACACAGTCCTAATGTTTCTTCTCAGGACTTCTGGTATCCACACACTTGCAATTGCCTGGCATTCACTCCTGCCAGGGCTTCTTGTATTCACACACTAGTAATTGCCTGGTGTACTCTCCAGCCAGGGCCTTTTGTATTCACATGACTATAATTGCCTGATATACACTCCTGCCAGGATTTCTGTTCATATAGGCTCTCTGCCCGCTCGCACAGTTGTACATCTACTTGACTGGATAATATATCCTCTTGATATATTATTCTGATCGGGTTTTCCATGTACTTGCACTGCATACATTCACATATTTGCACTTGTCTTGTGTGTAATTTAATTCCTCCTTTTGCAATAAGTGTTTTCACCTTTTCCCTTTCTGCTGCTCTGTTTATGATTATTTGCATTTGGATCGGTCGCCGATATGCCCTGGTGTGCCCGCTGTCTCTGTATGGACTCACCGGCTCAGGTTAGCGTTCCTGGGCTCCTGCGGTCATCCGGTGAAGGTACTCTGCCTGCTTCCTTCTTGCAATGGCTTTCTCTTCGCTCTCCAATCTCTCGCGGCTTCCACATGACAAACCTGCTTCACTCCAGGCTCTGGTAAGAAAAGTGCTGCTTTCGGTTACCTGTGAATGCTCAGGGGCCTCTCACCGGCATTCCTGCAGCATGTCCTGCTCATGCAGCAGCTTCCTTCTTGGTCAGTGAGCTGCTCGGCTACACCACGCCTGTCTGAGCTTTTCGGTTCTTCGAGCCTCTCAGAGAGGTGCAGCTTTCTCTCACCAACAGCAGCAGCCATCGACTCTCTGCTTCTGCTCTTTAAAATGTCCTGGGCACAGGCGTATGCGAGCAACAACTAGAGTGCTTGCTGGGATTGTGGCCACTTCAGCTTTGCATTGCTCGATCCCTATTCCTCGTCCCAGCATTTGCGCAATTCTGGGAAAAGAAGTCCATTGTTGATTATGTTTTGAAAAACTAGGATAAGCACTTTCAATGGTTTTAAATGGCAAATCATTCCTGGATGATTGATAAATGGAACTGGAGAAGGTGGTCTTGCAAGTTTCTCAAGGCGCCCAAAGTTGCAAGGTTGGCCTACAGGTCTGGGGAAAACGCTTTCTCTATTCTTCATAGGAGGTATGCCAATAGGCAACAAGGGTATTAGACATGGGAGGGTTATCTTCAAGGCAAAATGGGGGATACATGTCCCACCCGAAGAAGCCATGACATCTCCCCGGAAGTTGTCTAATCTCATGTGTACCTCCCTCATATAGCCACCCCAAGGGTCAGGATCAGGTAGCAGCTGCCGTCCCCTGGCCCATGGGAGGGGATCACCGCCAGGAAATCAGTGATGACTCCATTGGATTCATTACATAACTTTCCCAGGCATGTGCCATATGTAACTAAAAACTAATATACAAAAACAAAAAGTTTTGGTGTGTCATAAAAAGACATGAAAATAAAGAACATAGTTTAAAACTTTTCTTCATGTCATTTCTCTTGGAAGAATGTATGGATTTGGTCAGCAAACTTTCTGCTGGCCTTCAGAATAAAAATGACACTTTTTCAGTACCCATCACTATGGTCTAAAAACAATGGCTATTAATTGAGCCATCACTTATAAATCGCCCCCAGTTTATAGGCTCTGAGAACACAAAGCTGGAGTGGGTGGTGGCAGAGGGGGCGTGTCTCCAGAGCATCTCAGAGGCTGCGTTCGGAATATGAATTCCTTTATTTGAAACAAAGGAATGCTTAACTTTTGACCAGCTGCGAGCTCAAAGGCAGCTATCTGGTTTAGCCCATTCCCACGCCCCCTCTGCTCCCCGGGCAGCCACCCACTGTGCGCGCCCCAGGAAATGGGTCTGCCTGCAATCAATGAATTACACTTTTTGACAGTGTGAGACTAAATCTAAATGAGTGAGTGAGACAGGCCCCAAGAGTAAAATATGCATCCCATGAGTGGGACAATGAGAGGTTTGCATTTCACATCAGATCAATTAGACTGTGGGCTAAGGTATGACACTCCCTGCCACTCATGCCCCTTCACGAGACGGTGCTCCCTGCTGTGAGGCTTGCATTGAGGGAGTGAGAGTGGCCTCTATGTTGCGTAACATGCACCCAATGAATGAGAACTTTCCTGAAGATCTGCACCTCCTCAGAGGTATTCTTTGTTTCCTCTCCTTATCCCAGAAGCTCACCGTCTCCAGAGCTCTGGTTCTCTCCAGGCTGGACTAATGCAACAGCCTCTTTCTAAATCTGCCTGCCTCTACCCTCCGCAACTCATCCAAAACAGGACTGCGAGACTGGTCCTTGGCCTCAAGCCCAGGGATCCCATCTCTCCAGGGCTGAAAAAGGATTATGTTCAAAACCCTCTGCATTGTACACAAGGCCTTCTCGTGTGAAAACAGAAAAAGAATATCGAGGCTGAGTACCCCAAAAGGAAATACACCGAACACGGGTTACAAAGGAACATACAAAGTACTTTATTTTATACTGAATCCAGTTACAAAAACAGAGCAAAATCAGATAGCTATCGGCCCTCAGTACAACACAATAAACCCCAGCGTGGTTCAGTGTGTTCAGTGAGAGACTCTGTACATTAGTATGCATTCGTTTTTTATACATTTTGCGGGCACGATGCCCAGCCCCACTTCGGGTTAATATTCCTTTTAATATAGCACCGATCTAGGGTTTGTGCCAAGTCTCAAATAACCGCATATAACTTGTTTGCCTTTAATACATGTATCAACAAGTGTATGCAATAGCTGTGTATTCTAAAGTTTTCCATGCAGGCTTTCTTAAACATGAATACAATGTAGTTAAACAGATGTTCTTCGTTCAGTATTTGAATACATTGTCTCAACATATGCTCGTGGATTAGTTTTCATTGCACGAGTAATCCTCCTACACATAAGTCAGTGAAGGACAAGGTCTCAGTTCATGACCTCAATAAGTGGCCTGCAGGCACATTACACATTAGCTATGTACAAAGGTCAAGACGGCCATGTTGTATTCTGCAATGACATCGTCCACCATTTTAGCTCACAGGGTGACTTTTACACAACGGATCCTAAAATGGCGGTTTGACCTAAAATGGCAGACTACATGGATTTAAGGTCAGGGCCTTGCAACACAGATTTCTTTCGCAAGCGACTGTCGAGCATCTTGGCGTAGGCCAATATTAAATACATTTATTACAATAGGAGGCACGATTTACTTTCGATTCCGACACTGGGGCCTGGGACCTCAATAGCTCCAAGTCTCTCTTCCTAAATATCTTCCTTCTCAAGCTCTTCGCTCATCCAACTCCCTCAGGGTTTGTCGCTTCTCGAAGCAGTGAGTTGGAGGTAGATCTTCTCCTTTGCTTCTGCTTTCTCTCCCCCTCTCCCCTGGTGAAAACTGCACTGGCTACCCTCTGATCTCGGGCCCAGGCACAAATCCCCTCCCTGCCAGTTGCACACCTGCACTGCCCCCCCTGGCAACCATTGCACTCAGGGACTGTTTCTGTAGCCCTACAGCCCCTACAAGCACTTGACACCTGATGTCTGCACTTACCCTTGCACTTGCACTTGCCAATAGCTGGCCGCACTTCCTTTTTATTGCCTTTATTTATTTTACTGTTATCATATGTACTGTACGGCCCCCTTCCCTCCCCCCCCCACACTTTTCCCCTTTCCCCCTACACCTGTGCAATCTCAATGTCAACTGGCCTAGCAGGATCGTTCTCAGTCTTCCCTGTTTCCCCTCCCCTACCTCGTCGCTCCTTGAAACATGTCTCTTACGCTGGATCATAATATCAATGTGGAAGACCTTGCTAATTTACTGTGAGACCATGACCTCACACTATGAATAAGACTGTTCTCCAAAGTGCATGGTCGCACAGATTTTTCACACAGTCCTACCATTAGTACGACTCACATTGAAGGATTGAGATTGTTCTTTAAGTTGCGAGACAAGTGAGCACGAGGCATGTTTCTCCCTTTCCTGCGGCCCTCTGGTGCTCTCCCTATAACGCAGGTTGTGTTTCAGCTGTACTACTACTGCCTGAGTAAGAGACCCATGTGGTCTTGAAAGCTAGCAGACAACATTATAAAATTAGCCTAGGAAAGGTTTCTCTACAAGACCAGGTTATTTTTTTACACTTTTTTATAATAAAAAAACAGTATGCTCTTTTCTGCGGCATAGTACTTGATGACGATGTCTGTCTCATAATTAGTGACAAGCATTCTTTGCCTTGTAACAGTGGGTAGGCGCTATATTCGTAGTAGCTGAAAATCTAGCACTTTGTGGCACTTTAACTAATAAACAGGCATAGTAACTAATGGGTAGGTAGGCGCTTTGTTCATACGAACTGAAAATCAAGCATTTATTTGTGACAGTGTAACTAGTGGACAGGCATTCTCATTCTGTACAAATAAACAGTACTGTGGTAAAACAGTCTGTGGCTGGTAACTTATGACTGAGGATTCTCTTACACTAATCGGTGATGGGCAGAGTTACAGATGGGCAGACATTCTGCTCATATTAACCAATGGTAGGTGTTATGCTCGTAGTAACTAAATATCATGCATTGTGTGGCACTGAAACTCATTGACAGGTGTTCTGTGCAAATAAAGTGGTGGTCATTCTGTGGCGGCCGATAACTGATGGCTGAGGCTTCTGTTACATGGGTCAACCATGGGCAGAGCTACCAATGGGCAGGCATTCGGTGCATAGTAATCAGTGGGTAGGCGCTTTGTTCATACTAACTGATCATGTATTTTGCGGCAGTGTAATGCTTGCCATCTTGGAAAGAGGAAAGACAGGCCTCCTGATTCTCCTGGACCTCTCGGCAGCTTTTGATTTGCTAGACCATCAGAAGCTCCGAGAGGCCCTGAATACAGCGGGAAACTGCTTTAAAGAAGCCATCAATTGGGTCGTCTCCTTCCGTGAAGAAGAAGCTCTAAAATCACCTGGGGAGGCCACTCGACGAAATCTAAGCTGGTAGATTGTGGTGTTCCACAAGGGGCCAGCTTCTCGCAGTTACTTTTTAACCTCTATCTTCGTTGTCTCTGCTCCCTTCTGACAAAACTTGGGGTGTATTTTACAAACTTTGCACACACAACTAATTATGGAATTGTGCGGAAATCACACCCTTGACAATGAGAGACTCTCAGCCATCTATAACTCCATCGAAATATGGATGAAGTCAAACTGGATGTGCCTGAATGGCTCAAAGACAGAGCTCATGACATTCGGCTCGACTAAAGCCATAAACAAAGTAGGCCCTGAATACTGCTCTTTCCTTATAAAAGACTCTGTCATCAAAGTATCTGATAAGGTTAAGACACTTGGAATCTACCTACAATCCTCACTAGGAGCAGAAGCCCAAATATCCTATCTTAAGTGTAACTGCCAATATTATCAAAGGCTTTTATGCAGCATTAGGCCTCTGTTGAGTAAACAGAATAGTGCCACGATAGCTCGGGCTACTATTCTGTCACATCTCGACTATGGGGAGCTAGCAGCAAATGCATTAAACATTGCCAAACAATACAAAACAACGCTGTTCGATCCATTTCAGGCAAATCCAGAAGATAACATATTACGAGTGATAGAAAGGATATCCCCATTGGTTAGCAATGGAGTAACGCATCACGTTTAAATATCTGACATTGGTCCACCGCTGCCTATGGAACGGCCCCTGCTTACCTAAAACAAGAATTCAAACTGTATGAACTGAGTCGGAGCCTTAGATCATAAAACCACGGACAGCTTGAAGTCGGCCCACCAAAAAAGCTATGGGTTTGGGCAGAGCTCTCTCTTCCAAAGCCATTTAAAGATGGAATGAGCTACCTCGCCACCTCAGAATTGAAAGCAACTTTCTAAACTTCAGGAAATAGCTTAAAACCACTCTTTTCAAATAGCACTTGAGCTCACGTTCCTCCCTTTTCTTCATCTGACACATGTGTCTTCCATTTTCATTGTCCTGTGTATCAACCAGTCCACGCGTCTGTTCGCGCCCTGATGCTTGCGAGCTCTGGTGCGTTATAAAGATATAAATAAAAATAAATAATAAAATAATGACCAGGCATTCTGTGCATAGTAACCAGTGTGTAGGCGTTATCTTCAAAGTATTTGAAGATCATCCATGTTGTGGCACTGTAACTAGTGGACAGGCATTCTGTGTAAATAAACTGGTGGTCATTCTGTGACCGGGTAAGCGTTGGCTGAGACTTCTGTTGCGCCGGAAGCCACTTATGGGCAGAACTACTGATAGGCAGGCATTTCGGAGTAAAAGTAGCAGATGGAAAACATTCTTCGACACATTGAAGGATGGGCAGGGCTGCAGGGGCACAGGAACTGGCATTAGGTGCACTGTGGCAGAGTTACAGATTATACATAGATTTTGTGACACTGATGGCAGCAGTCTTGTGACAACAATATTTATTTGGCTATTCTTATGGATAAAGTGATGTGTCCAGGCTGTCTCTGGGCACAATTCCTTAAATGTGAATAGCAGGGATATAGAGATTGCTATTCTCTGAAAGGACAATTCTGATGAGCCTATTTTCTGGCCCATTATCTCAGATGGACATATGCTCCTGGCACATTAATTCTGAGTGTCACATCATACAGCACATGCCTTTGTCCTGTCCCAGGATGGACGGTTTACCAATGGGGAATACGCCTTCATGATGGGTGATGTTTCTTTCGTGACCTCATTGGTTGTGGTGAATTATTGCAGGGCTTGCGTCACAAAATTGCTGAAACCACTGTTCCAAAAGAGAGGCGCAAGGGGGGGTTCAGTACTGAGAATATCTGGTTAGCACAGCAACCGGCAATGCCTCATGAAAATGCCAACTCACAAAAGTTCCACCCTCACCCCTTCAACTCCTCAGTCATACTAACCAATGAGGAGTTCCCTAACAATATTTGCTCCAATCAGCAGCTTTGTAAGAAGCAAGTCGGGTGCCAGACTCAATTTCCCAGCCGCGCATTGATTTGCAAGGTAGCGACATTGGCCTATTTTGAGTTTAATTGGGGTATCTTTTGGCTACTTTCCATGGTGACTTTTTTTAGTCCTTCCAAGGCAGCCTCGCTAGCCCCACCCACCCTATCACCATTATGTGTGCTAATTAGGTTTTGTTTGAGCTATTTTCAACAAGTCCTCCCGAGGCTGCTATATTCTTCATGTTTTCTGCCCCCGACCACCTAGATGATCAAAGCGTCTCATATGCAAACTATGCGGATGATACGCAAATATTGATCACCCTATCAGGCAACTACCAAGCCGACTCCTTACTCCTAAAGGACATTTACAGTAATATACAAGCTTGGATGTCCAACCATGGCCTTTGTCTACACGACAACAAAAGCAAGATCCTCCTCATTGGCTCCAAACTAAGACTCAATAAGTTAGGCACAAAATACTCCTCATTTACCATTGATGGCAACCACATCAAAATTGACAAATACACAAAGACTCTAGGCTTTTACCTAGACTTGGCACTAACCCTCAAAAAACAAATAACGCCACCTCATACTCCACGGCCTACACTACTAAATTAATAAATGCCTGTAGACCCTTTCTAAACACAGATAGTTGTCTCACACTAGCTAGAGCCCTCATAATATCCAAGCTAGACTATTGCAATACCCTCTACCTAGGTACCAGTCAGAGAAACATGCTTAAGCTACAAGTAATGCAAAACAATGCTCTGCGACTAGCCCTCAACATTCCTCGTTCCAATCATATTTCTCAAACCCGTTGTAATGCCAATTGGCTTCCCATCCAAGACAAGATAACCTTCAGAATGCTGATGATCACACACAAGTGCCTCAACAACTCAGCTCCCAAGTACCTCATGAACAGGTTCTCTAGGAAAGGTTCTTCCAGACCCACTAGAGCCAACCAGTCTCACTGCCTAAACATTCCTACATTCAAACTTACTAAAGCCGGGGGCTCCAGCTTTCCAGCGTTTACAGCCAAAACCTGGAACAAACTACCTGCAGAATTTAGAAATGACCCAGTATTCCACTCCTTTTGGAATAAAATAAAAACTTGGCTGTTCTCTCTCTCTCTCTCCAACTGATCATGCTGCCTCATATACCTCTGACTATCTTCCTGCTAATCACAGACACGACCTCAGCTGTATTACCCCTCCCCCACCCCCACTTAACTATTCTGCTCAAACACCAGATTACTGGTGCATCTGTATATTCTGTATATTATATTGTAAATTGTACGATATTTTAACATTTATATACAACTCAACTACCACTACCCACCTTACCCTCTCTACCCACCCTCCACTCTCGTTACATACCCACCCTTTATGTACCCTAGCCACCCACTGTTGCTACAAACCCCCCACTGTACTCCTACCAAACCCCCTACTCTACCGCCACACACCCTAGCCCCCACTCTCTACCCGCAGTCACCCACTCCACCCTCTCTACACACCCCACTAGTCTAGCTGTACCCTTACCCACCTCACCCCCACTGTGATGAATCCTGCAAAGTCCTCACAGAACCCCTGCCTAATGTCTCCTCCCAGGTGGGCAGGGGAGGGCTGCCGCTACCTGATCCAACCCATGGGGTGGTATTAGCCAGGAGGATCACCTGGGAGGAGAAGGGCCTAACCCATGCACCCTACCCCTCTCTTTCTAGCCCCACTCATCCTCCCCTTCTGTTTCCCCACCCACCCTAAAACACCCTATGCCCTCTACTCCGCCACCATCCCACCCTACCCCCTCATCACACACTCACTATTTCGTACCCTCTCACTCTACCAGGTTTCCTCTTGCTCCTCATTGGTGGCACCTTCTCTCAATGGCTTCCTCCCTTGCTCTATTCTCATGCTCTTGCACACCTGCACCCCTTACCACATCCTCAGTTGAAACTTTGCACTCTCCTCCTTGCATCCTGGGCCTATAAATGCAAACTGCAAACAACAGCAGTACATGGCAAAACTATTGGCTTTGCCAATGCTTGTTTTTCTAATGGGCACGATTTCTCATATGACCTCTCCAGTACTCCCGAGAGATGTCACTCTACAAATAAATGACACTGCTGAGTGCAGGAAACAGATGTAAAGTTAGTAGGTGGCTTTAGAAGCCCAAGCTCATATTCCCCATCCCCTGATACATATATATTTTTTTTTATAAAAGAGTTGCAAAACCGTTCTCTAAAATGCACAAATAGCAGGACATTATGCAAGAAATTCTGAGGAGAGGAATTGTGAAAGAGAGGCACCCATTTTTTATGTTTTGTTGTCCTTTTGTTTCAGTCAGTATACTTGACGTGTCAAGCAGTCTATTAAATGAAACAAAAGAAAGCCAGCACTTAAGAAATAGCACAGTCCGAAAGTGACACTGGCTTGTCAATAGCAGGGCTCGGGTTCGAATCCCAGCACTGGGCAATAAAACAAAGGCTTTAAAAAAAGAAAGTTCCTGTGTTGGGGACACTTCAGGCCGTGTCCATTATTTAAGCCATGCCCCCTAGTTACAGCCCCCCTTCAATTTCACACCCCACTTTAGGTTATGTTATGTTAAAGGTTCTTATATCACTCACTGTTGCCACCTGCCTGTCCTCTTGGTGCTATGACGGATGTGTAATGCAAGGGGGGGTGGTGGGTATGTTAGTAGGACTGAGCAGGAAAAAGAGCACCAGTGCTGTGATAGGCTGTTGGCAGCTTCAGTTCAGATACACCGTTCACTGAGCGTAGGTGTGGCTTTTCTGTTTGTGGCCACCAGGTGGTGTTGGGTGAGATTATGTGAGGTTTGTTTAGTTGTTGTGGTGCTGTGTGGTATGTGCGGTTTGCTGTGCTGTAGATGTATGGTTGTGTTTTGTTCAGAGTTTGAGAGGTGTACGCGGAAGGGCGAGTTTTTAGTATGGTTAGTGGCAGTACATTTCCTACCTCTGCTGTTCTGACTAAATGTGATACAAATCCCTTCCCCGGTCATTCATTGGAGAGTGTAGCAATTACCACCCTCACCAGTTTCTCTAGGAGTAATGTGTTCCCTTTGTCTCGTGGTCAGTCCGTGGGCTGACTGGTTTCTGCATCCAGCTGTGTTCCTGTGTGTGATGAGTTTCACACCCTCAGTGGTGTGATTAAGTGGGACACATGTCCCTCCGCCGTGTCCACCTTTGGGCCTCTATCAGGATGGGTACACTTCAGGTCTGAAACCACCAATCCAAGTCAGTCACTGCTCTTCTCCCCTGCCCTCCACTCTATTCCCCATTCCTTTTCGGTTGTGTGTTCATTTCATGGTGCGTGGTTGATGCTCAGTCGTTTTCAGCCCATTTGGAGCTGAGGTGCCATGTTTTTAGATGTTTTCTGAATTTTAGATGATGGTTCGTAGTTTGTATTTCTCTGGGGAGAGAGTTCCAAAGTTTTATGGCTAAGCAAGAGAATGCTGATCCAAGTTTTTTCCTTGTATATGGTTTAGGTTCTAAGCGAATGTCGTTGCTGGATCTAAGTGTTCTAGTTGGCTTGTAGATGGTGATTTTCTTTTGTATGAATTCCGCTCCTTGGCCGTGGATTGCTCTGTGTGTTATGCACAATGTTTTGAAGGGGATTCGATGTTTTGGCTGGGGCCAATGGAGCATCCTTAGTGACGGTGTGATATGGTTTCTCTGTGAAAGTTAGAGGAGAAGTCTGGCAGCTGCATTCGTTGCAGTTTCCTAAGTAAGTAGTCCGGCATTCCGAGGTATAGGCTGTTGGCATAGTCTATCTTGGACATGAGGGAGATGATGGCCAGTGTTTTGTGCGTGAAGAAGAGGAACAGTAGAATCCTTTTGATCATGTGAAGAAGGAAGAAGCATTTCTTAATTATCACATTTACTTGAGGTTCTAGTGTTAACACCTTGTCCATTAGGATTCCAAGGTTTTGACCACTTTGTATGGTGTTCCCAGTTCGGTGGGCCACGGGATGTCCTTGGTTTTGGGTGTAATCATGATTTCCATCTTGTCTTTTTTTAGGTTATTAGTGTTCATCAAGTGGTAGAGTTCTTTGAGACAGTCTTATCAGCGCTGGGCTCTCCTCTTGTTTATCGCCAATTTTGTAGATGCTTTGTTTATCATCTGTGCAGTTGTAGCATCTGAAGCTGTGTCTGTTGATGAGGTTGATTAGTGCCGGCATATAGATGTTGAAGAGTAGCGGGGATAACGAGGAGCCTTGTGGTACTCCATAGGTAGGGTCCCGTGGTGCAGATTTGAATGATTTTATCCATAATGTTTGTTCTTACGTACAAGAAAGATTTAATCCAAAGCAGTGCCAAGTCGCTGATCCCCATTTCTTCCAGTCTCTTGGTTGACTGTGTCGAATACTGCAGAGAGGTCGAGTAGTATCAGTGTTGGAGTCTGCGCTGGTCTTTAGGTCACCCCAGATAGAGAGTAGGGCTAACTCTGTTCCTCTCATTGGTCTAAAGCCTACTTTTGCCTCGTCCAATGGTCAGTGATTTGTATTTGTTCATAGACATAGGACTCTAATAGTTTTGCCGGGTAAGGAATGTTTGAGATCGGTCTGTAGTTTGAGAGGTCTTCCACATTGCCCATTGTTTCCTTGAGAAGTGGTTTGATGCAGTCAACTTTGATGGCTCGCAGTACTCTCCCAGTTGAAAGTGACAGGTTTAGGTAGCATTCCGATGGTGTACCCCTGTGTAAGGATTGATTAGATGTCTGGTGGACAGGGTTCCATTGGGCAGCTTGCTGTGTTGCTTTTTTTCCACCAAGATGAAGAATTATACTCTTGACATTTGGGTTAAACTATTCAGTCTGTTCTGTGGTCCCAAAGTTGGTTGGAAATGGTGCACAGTCTGACCGCTTGGTCTACTTTGTATGATCCAGTGTATGTAAGTGATGTCATTCTTAAAATGATCTGCAAGATCATCGCATAATTTGTGTGAGGACACAGTTGGATCCGGGGGGATTTCTAATCTTGTTTAAAATGTTGAATAGTTATTTCTGATTGTTGGTGGCTTTTGTGATCTAGTCGTCGTAGTATTTATTTTTCACTTTGAGAATTTCCATTTTGTATGATCAGATCTGTTTTTCATATGTTATTCTTTTGACTAGGTCATAGTTATTTCTCCATTCTTGTTCTAGTTTCCAGTTTGTTTTCATTGCTTTAAGGTGGGGTATGAACATCTTGCAACTGCTTTCTTTCGTTATGGGACGAGGGTTTTTTCCAGGGAGATGCTATCAATTGTTTCCCCAATCAATTTCAGAATTAGGTCTGTTATTTCATCTATGTGAGTAGCGTCCCAGGTTGCAATCAATGGTTTCAAAGAGTCTAATTCTTGCTCTAGGTTACAGATTTTGGTGGTTCTCCAGTTTCTTTTGCAGACTGGGGGAGTTTTTTTGGGGTTTGTTGGAGGGTTGTGATGGTATTTGGATCACGAACAGTATCATGAGTTGGTCTCTCCATAGTATTTGGATTGGTGGTGCTGTTGTGATCAGGTGATCAGGCCGAAGATTACATCCAGAGTGGGTCCTGCCTTATGCGTCGCACCTTTCACCCTTTGTCATAGTCTCAAGCTGCTTAGTTAGCGATTTTTGCGAGTTTGCGCTCTCTTCTTTGAACCACATGTTGAAGTCCCGAGAATGATCAAGTGATCGGGGGATAGCTTAGGGGCAACGTGCTCACCTTGGAAGCAAGACGACACAGAGCAATACAGGTTTGAACCTCGGATCCGCGCTTCAAAACCTCTGGGTATTATGCACGTTATAAATAACCTATCATATCATATATCATATCATGTTTAATGGCAAGTTCGTGACTGCTTCTACGAAGGCGTCTATGAAGGTTGCGTCGTAGGTCGGTGGTCTAAAGAAGCGTATAAATGTGAGGTTTGTTTGTGGGTCCGAGGTCAGGTGAAGGACAAGGGATTCACAGTTCGGGATGTTCAGTGGGTCAGCCTTTTTTATTTTTAGGTGTTCTTTGTAAGCCACTGCAAGTTGTCCTCCTCTTTTTCCTTTTCTGTTTGCCTGTATCCATTTGAAGTTGTCAGGTAGACAAATGTGTAGAATGACTTTGTAGTTTTCAGCTAGCCAGGTTTCTGTGATGAAAATGATGTAGTTTTCCCCGTTGCAAAGTAGACCGTAGATCTCTGTTGTGTGTTTGAACATTGATCTGGCGTTGATTAGGTTTCAGGGTATTTTGTTCTTTATAGTGGCTGGTTTTGGTTTGGCTTGCGTTTTAAGGTGGTCTTGTTGGTTATGCTCCTCACTATCCTCAGGAAGTGGGTTGTGTTCTGTTTCATCATTAAGTTGGTTGTCTAGGTTTCGTATTGGGTTCCTGTCTTCTTCTGGCTACTCTTCTGTTTCAGGTCGGTGTTGCCAGTGGTCCCCTTTGGTTTTAGTGATGTGTGGAGTGAAGGTGTTGTTTCCAATGTTGCTCCTTGTGTTAGTTTCTGTATCTAATGTTTTGGTAGTCTGTTGCTGCACTTGGGAGGGGTGTGTTGCGAGGTAGGGCGTCAAGTATAGTGATGTTTGTTTTTTTTTCATGTGATTCTTTTTCCGTCGTGCTCGGAGGGGTTAGGGGGTGGTGTTCCATTGCTGTGTTGGCGTTTGCTGGCGTGGTGGCCTGGTGTGGTTCCATTTCGTCTATCATTTCTCCTTGATTTCTCTCACATCGTCCTTTTCTCTGGCGTGGTATTTACTGTTCTACTAAGTCTTCTGGTGGTTTTCCTTTGGGATACTTGGAAGCTCAAGGTATCTCACACTTAAGAATGACTCCCGTGATTCTATGGTTTGATATTTTATAAGTGTGTGTTCTTTGGTTTTGTGCCCAAGGCCTCCTCGCTGATTTGTTTTTTTTTCTTCTGTGGTAGTGCCTGTGAGGTTGTGTTCACCCGTTTTTTTTCTCGTCCTGGTTGGGTTTTTGGAGTTTATGTTATTTTATTGGATCAGAGGGGTGCTAGCACTCATACAACATTTTTGTTTGCCTTGTTGATTTTTCTTGTTTGTTTTGTTTGAGGGTCTCTTTTAATTGCAGTTTTCTTAGTGGCTTTTGTTGTCTGTAGTTACTGTTAGGGGAGTTGTGAGTGTGACTTGGTCAGGAGCAGGTGGCTTGCAGTGGGGAGGTCTCTGGCTATATAGGGCTCTCGGGACAGTGATACTACCTGTGGGATGAAGGGGGAAGAGGAGTCCTAGTAGGGCAGGGCTGGTCAGAGGTACATGAATCGCAGAGTGGGTACCCTTGTGTGCGTCAGGTGGGGGGGTACTACACAGTCGCTATGTCTGCAAGTATGATGACCAGTAGTGGCAGTGGGGACCAGAGGCCTTTTATGGGCCAGATGTGGAGCTGGCAGGATCCCCTCTGTAGGGTCTATAGTATGGGCTACCTTACCCCATTCGGTTGGATGAAAAACGTTGGCAACCTTAGACTACTATGTCAAGTGCAAACCTGGGCCACCCTGCACGCCCAGTCGCAGAATTTTGACCCCTCTTGGCAAATGCCCAGCTCCCCCAACAGTAACTACAGACAACAGAAGCCACTAAGAAAACCACAATTAAAAAGGGGACCCTGAAACAAAACAAACAAGAAAGAAATCAACAAGGCAAACAAAAACCTCTGAACACAGACTTTGGCTACCCCATACACTTGTGCTAATTGCAAACTCTGGGGACCCTATATACTTGAACAGTTGAAAGCTGTGGCTATCCTATGTATAATTGGCCAGGTGTCCGCTCTTAAGCTACCCTGCACACTTAGGCCAAATATAAAACTCTTTGTTATCTTAGACAGCTGGCTAGATGCAAACTTTTGTCACCTTACCCACTTAGGGCAGATATGAACTTTGGCCTCCTAAGACAACTATGGCGTGGGTTTCCGCTACCTTTCAACCCTTCGCCTAGATTTGAAACACAGCAGTAATGGGGAAAGCACCTAGAATTGGAACAAAGCAGTAGTGGGGAAAAAAACACCGAGATTTGAAACAGAGCAATAAAGGGAAAGACACCTAGAATTGTGATACAGCAGCAGTGGGAGAAACCACACAGATTTGAAACACGGTAGTAATGAGGAATTACCTAGAATTGGAACACAGCAGCAGTGGGGGAAAACCTAGAATTGGAACACAGCAGCAATGGTTAAGAACACCTAGACCTGAAACACAGCTTTAATGGGGAGAAAGCTAGAACTGGAACACAGCACTAGTGTGAGTGTAAAACCTATCCCAAATACATGCTAGATAGTTAACAGAGGTGGGCTATGTTAGAGTAGGTAATAAGAGTTATCTGGTTTTACTGGAGTACAGTAATGGCTGAACTTCCTGCCCAGACCACACTTACCTTATTAGTCAATGCTGGTTGACGGCGGCTGGCTTCCTAGGCAAACACGGGCAAACACAGTCTTGAGCTGTTTCTTCAGGAGCTGCCCATTGCCTTGTGGCACTTTGCCGATGGCTACAGGGCAGGAGGCTTCCCTGTTTGTTGGTCTAAACATATAGCACTAGCCAACCAATGGAGGTGGGAGGGCTCGGATGAGGGAGCATACACACAGGTGAATAGATAAATTGATTTTAAACACGCACAGAGCGCAAAAAGGCTTACAAAAGACCAAATGCTGCCAAAAAGCTAAATTTTGGGGTCGCTGCCACACACACCTTGCCTTACCTAGAAAAAACGGGGCAAAGTGGCTCTGAGGTGAACCGAAAAGGACCTACACCCTCGGTGTAGTAGGCTCGATCACACTAGCCAATCAATGGAGGTGGGAGGGCTGGAAGGGGTGAGCGCGCACACACACAGGCAAAGAAAACAATGGATTTTAAACGTGCCTGGAGCCCAAAAATGCTTACAAAAGACCAAATGCTGCCAAAATTAGGAGGTTGCTGCTACATACACACCTTGCCGTATAGAAAAGACGGGGCAAATTCTTAAATCACTGGTGTTGAGCAACATGGCTTGAGGCCATGGACCTCTGCCTCGAACAAGGAGGAAAGAGTCCCGGATAAATGGTTTCTATTCCCAGACGTAACGTGCAGTATTTTGATGTTTGCTTAAATATACTGTCAGCCGAAGCATGGAAAAATGCGGTACTTTGAGTGACAGTATGTTTAAGGAAACACTAGCTGCTCAGCAGAAGGAGCTCTAATGTAACTGAACGCTAAATGAAGAAATAGGTTGTTTGTGTGACTTACACAATGAACCAGTGTAATTTCACTTTGCTACCTGTCGGAAATTCCTATCGTAAGGAAAATCTGACAGTGTAGGATCATTTGAAATAAATGGTCATGCAATTTTCTCCCACCCATCAGAAAATTCTAACACAAGGAAAATGTAGTAACAATTTAATGGGTAGGCACATATGACAGACTTTGTAATAACTGACAAAGGTCTTGCCATTTTTGCTACCCATCAGAAACTCCTACCAGCAGGAGAATATAAAGAATACACAGGTAGGAAAATTTGACAGAGTACGAAAATCTGACAGCAAAGGTTAGGTCCTTTTCTCCTGCCTAGCAGACATTCCTACTTTCAGGACTATGTAAACAATACAGAGGTAGGAAACTTGGACAGGGTAGACAATTCTGACAGCAAAGGTCTTGTCATTTTCTCTTAGCCATCAAAAATTCCTACCTGCAGGTAAATATAAAAAATAAAGGCCTATGAAAATTCGACAGTTTAACAAAATCTGACAACAAATGTCTTTTAATTGTCTTATATCTTAAATAGTCTACACCGCTTGTGTGACTTTGTGTATGAGCCGCACACCACTTATGCAAGCTAGCCCAAGTTTGACACTCTATCACGTGTATGCCATAGCTCAGACATAAATGACAGTGCTCCCCAAAAACATTCCCTTAATGTCCTACTCCTTGAGGGCACTAATACCCTAAAAGTTGTAGTAAGTCAGAATCAGGAGGCAGATAAGATAGCAATTTTGGTAGTAACAGAGGTCTTTATTTGAAAGCACAAATCCATCCTATCCCAAGAGTTCTCAGCCCTATTCTGAAGTGTAAAAGGGTGCTTGTCAGGATGTCTTTACAAAATAATTCAGTCCGCCGTCAAGAAAAGCCATCCTAGCTGGATTCATGTCCCTACCGCTATGAACTAAAAAGAACATGACTTAACAAAAAGGTATCATAAGGGACTTCTACCCAAATGACAGAATGGTGTCTGGTTTCTGACCAGACCATGTGTCTGTATCTGAAGAGGGCTTCTCGTCCAATGAACATTTCCAGCAAATGAAACCAGCACATGCCTCTTTCAACTTCCCTCACTGGGATTATTTATCAGTCCTTGGTCAGTATCTTTCTTCCTGGATGGTTCGCTTATTCTAGGGTCATGCTCGACCCTTGGGAACCTCCTGGTTCGTAGGCTCAGACCGGGCCTTCTTGTTTTATTCCCCAGGAAATGCTGATCTGAAGAAATGCAGGAGTTTCTTCCTAAATCCTGGCTGGAAGCAAGTCCAAGCCAACCAATGGTAAGGATCTGCACCAAACAGCCAGCAGTGGTCCCATCCGAGACCACTGTGGGTTTCATATGTCCCACGCCTAGACTTTTTGGCGTCCTAGATGTGGAGTGGGATCAGACAGTCCCACCCATATCCTTGGTCCACACACACCAGGCCAGCAGTAGCCCACAAAAGCAGCAGCTTTTGTGGGTGAATGTATTACCATATAAGGGATTTCCTGAACTAAGAAGGCCAAACAAAATTATGGGTGTGGCACAGCCATTTTTGGGCACTGGCCACGTTTAGTAGTCAATCAAGTATTATTGTTTCGATAAGTCAAGGGTTAATTACATTCATTATTTTCATGGATTATTGTTTAGAATAGATCATTGTTCGCACTTTATAGAGAAACCAATTTAATATAAGTGTATTAGATTCATACATCAGGTCAATTAAATATACATAAAAATTGAGCTCGGATCATTTCGGGATAAAAATCCCTTCTTCAGGAGAGGCACAATTCATCAATTGTACAAACTTCATGTAATATTAGCTTCACTCCTAGTCTACAATTTACAAAAAAAAATAGAAAAAGGATTTATGAATAATCTGTTTCAATTATTGTTGATATTTTATGCAAGGTGGATCATTGAAGAAATTAGACCTTCTGAGAGACACCGTTCTCAACTCTTGATCGATTATGAGAGTGAGGTCATGTGTTGCATCTGTACATCATTGATAGATGTATAGAAGAGTACTGAGGATTACTTTGTAAGTACTTTCGCTATCAATCGTGGTAATCTAAAAACATCAAAACAGATGTAGCTTTATGATACTCCACAAAATTCTGATTAATAAATGATCACTTGAATTGATGTCAGGGTTCGTGACATAAATGGCAGCTTGCAAGTAGAAGTGCTGAGGTGCCCGGGATGGAGGTGCATAGAGGAAAGAGATTACAGGATGTCCTGGGGTTTGGTTGTGAAATGGGTGGCCAACGGCATGCAGAGGGCCTGAGAGGAAAGAGAAGTGGAGAATGCAGTAGGATTGACAAGTTCCTTGCAGATTTTGAAAATCTTTGGACCCAGAGATGCGGGATTTGATATGGGCCCATTTCTTTGAACAGATAGACAGGCTGTATTGCCTTTGGAGCAGGTGACAGGACAGTTTGTCAGAGGATGTGCTAGAAGCCAGCCACTTCCGTTCCGCAACTTTGCATTTGCGGTTCAACTAGACTATGTCGGAATCATACCAACTATTGCACTTGAAGCTGGTTTCATACGGATCCTCATGGCAGGGGCACGAATGACAAGAGTGTTGGAGATGGAGAGGTGAAGGTTAGCAAGAGCCGAGTCAGTGTGAGAGTGTATAGTTGGAGTGTGCAGGGAGTGAAGCAGGCGGAAAAAGCAGCTTGCTTCTTTGGTCGAATGACAGAGAAGGAAACTGGCAGTACAGGCAGATGCTTAGCCGGGGAGCCAAGGAGCTCCACATGGGAGGGGAGGAGAGAATGGTTGACCAGGAGATAAGATTAGTGAGATGGAGATATCAGGTGTGATGAGCGCATCCAAGGTGTGCCCAGCTGAGTGGGTTGGGCCATAGGGAAGTATGGTGAGAGTTGCAGAGGTTGCAAAGGTGCAGAGTGGCCGTATCAGGAGAATCCAGATGAATATTGAAGTCTCCAAGGAGAAGAAGCTTGGAGGAAGAGGTGAGCAGAGAGGAGGAGAGGCCGCCCCACTCCGAAAAGAAGGGGGAGAAATCAACGCAGGAGGCCTGTAGAAGTGAGCGAGAGGGTAAGAGAGATGCAAAGCTTGCAGACAAGTAATTCAAAGGAGAAATCAGATTGAGTGGGTATGGAGGGACAAGGGCTACTCCACCTCCAGACAGGTTAGACCTGGGATTGGAGATGGTCTTTTAGTCCTCAGGAAGGTGAGTGTCAAAAGCAGTGACAGAGCTGGCATTGAACCACGTCTCTGTAATGGTTGTATAATAATTGACCTTTTCACAATTGACCTCGGGAGAAATGACCTAATTTAGAAGGTCAATTAGGACATATATGCGGGTGGGGGAAGCCCCCGCAAACCCCCACCCAATCCAAAAACCCCCCGGAACCCTCCACCCAATCCCCTTATTTTATTTATAATCCAAAACCAACCCTATACATATATAAAATATAAAGGTCAATTGTGCAGAATGTCAATTAGGACCACTATAAATAGGTCAATTGTGCAAAAGGTCAATTGTAAAAGGTCAGTTTGGGTAATACCTCTGTAATGGCGAGGATGTCAAGGTCAAGGTCTTTAGGGAGGTGACAGATGTCAGAGCAGTGTTTGACAGCAGGGCGAGAATTAAGGCTAGCTAGGTGAAGCTGGTTGCCTCCTTTAAGGTGTTCTGAGGGGGGGTAGAGGGGCTAGATACACCCGCTCGTAGGGGGTGCAGAAGGGAGGAAGTTAATGAGAGACGGAAGACTCCTGTCAAGAAGGAGGAGGTTGGGCTGAACGCCCTGGCCATGATAGTGCCATTCTGGTAGACATTAATGATGCACTTAAAGATAGGAAGCGTGCCAAGAGAACGTCCCACCTGGTTCCATCATTAATGGGCGAGAAGGAAAAAGACCAGAGGATGGAAACCATATGGGGAGTCCATAGGTCAGGATGTCAGGAGAGGGGACAGTAAAGAGGATTGCAGTAATAGTCTGCTTGGAGGAAGCTTTGATGCAGGTGTCCGCAATGGGCAATCCTGGATTGGAGACCAAAAGTGCTTTCTTAAATCTTGACCTTCCAGGCTTCGAGAGAGGAGTAGCAAAGGTGATGGAGTAGCAAGTAGAGTAGATAGGAGAGATAAACAGCTCCATCGTTACAGGAAGGGGGCAGAGGGCAGAGAGGCACTGCACAAGCACGGGGAACTCACCAGATGGTCTAGCAGCAGATCACGTGATGAAGAATCAAATGCAATAGAAGAAACAGTAAGAAAAAGGATAATCAGGGATAGGGCCTAGGTTACAAAAATGGGTTACAAAAATGCGGCAGGACGCATGAACAATTGAGCAATCAAATGTGTGAGCATCAATAGCTGTTAGTCAAGGCACAGGTGAAAGGCACAGGAATTACAAACGGTACTCAGATTAGAAATCCCCCAATTCAGCGGACGCAGTTTAGAGTCAGCTTGCATGACTCGGTAATAGGAGAACAGGCTTAAGGTGGGTATCAGGAGGTCAAGACTTGTAAGGAGTTAGATGTTTAGACAATGTGGAAAGGAAGAAAAGCCACGTAGTGGTTTCAGGGAGGACGTTTGGAGCAGGCTGCCGGCGTACTGATGCTCCGAGCCACAACCTGTGGACTAGACTAGGCTGTGGGGGTGCAGCGCTTACCAACACAGAGCACGAATCAAAGTGGAGGCAGATCTTAGGAGCAACGATGGATGTAGCCAGAGAATGTTAAGACAGACAAAGCAGATGTTCAGCGCAACCCAGCGGCCTCGACAAGACAGGTCAGACAAGGACTTAGTCGTGGGCCTTGCGCAGGGGGCCAGCTTCGCCTGCCGTCTCCCCGATTGGCCTTAATGGTAAAACTGCGGCCAATCACACACGCACAGGGCAGGCTCTGGCAGGGCTTCCAAGGCACTCCAGTGCCGGCAGCGGCCATTAGTAAAGAGAAAGAGGCCCATGTTAAATGCAAAGAGCTCCGCTGAGCTCGGCAGGGCTCACCTTGTAAAGATGAGATCAGGGTCTTAGTCAAGCATCTTCACAGCCACACAGGTTACAATAGGATTTCTGGACAAAGGACTTCATTTAAGTTTTACCATCTTGACAGATTGACTAGCTCCACTTCTGTCCTTCATTTGTATAGCGTAGGGCTTGTCAAGGATTTTGACCCATGTTGAATCCTTAGACTGGGTAGATGTAGGGATGAGCTGTCGCCACCCATTATTCTATCCCAGAACAAACTAAATCAATACACTGGGTGGATGTGGGGATGAGCTGTCGCTGCCCACATTTACGCCAGAATCCAGGAGAACTGCGCAGTTGGCACAAGACCACTCCAAAGATACAACCTTCTTGTGGGGGGTTCCACATCACCACTCTACTGTAAGGATGCCATCAAAACAATGTTAAGCAAGGGTCCTATACTATCAAGCAAAAGACCACTCTATTGAAATGCAGTAATTCAAGACAGATCCCAAAAATGGATGCAATACCGGTACTCACCACTATCAGAAAGCCGGCGTTTTAAAACCACCAGACTTTTGTGTAAAACTGAACAAATGAACCGAAACCAGGCCAAGGAAAGACTTGCTAAGAGGTGGATACAATGTAAAACTATATTCTGAAATGACTTGAAGGAAGTAATTATTTAATGTATATGTAAAAATTGTAAGTTTGATTTAAACTGGGAACTAAAGTGACATTTAGCTGGATTCTGCCTGACAACTACCCCCGACAGGAGAAACCTGCTCAGCCACTCTTCCCAGGCCTAGCTGCATCCTGCTTCCCCACCAAAAGGAGTTGACACCTCTCTGATTAGATTAGGGGAGGGGCAACTGCAGAAGGTTGAACAAAGCCTTGTCCTGGACTCAGTCAAATGTTATATTGGGGGGGCCGTAAAGTGGCGTCCTCTTGGGAGAAGTGGGAGGAGAAGTGCCTCTGGGAGCCACCCGAGCTGGAGGCGGGGGCAGACAGAAGCTTGCCCCATGTACTTTGGAACCTAAACCACACCCATCTGGGCCAGAGCATAATTTTAAAAAAAGATGGATAATTCATAGTACGGACTTGTCAGAATTATATAAGTAATATCATTATTCTTGTGATTTTTCTGGGCATGTTTTAAGAGGTGTTAGGACCCTGTGGTGTATGCTGGGGGTTGCTAGCGGAAAATAGGGTCTTACTCCAAATGTCTGCATGTTAAAAATCTGACACTTCATCAATTAATGTCCATACTCCTTGCACACATGTGTGTAATTTTTGGTAAATGTCCGATATTGGTAAACCAGTCAAAAAGCGCAAAATGTTGTCATTTTTTAATGCAAGCCCCCAGGAAGATCAGAGGCGGACACGCATGGACCATAAGGAATATATAATGTGTACATGTAATTTCAACAAATTGTGTATCTGGGAAATATGTATTTGAATCAAATATAGATTTGTGTGCAAATTGACCAGGGGAGGATCCTCTGACCATAAAACCTACAGCATCACTCTGACACTCCATTTCCTTCCCCCAATCATGGGAGAGGGGAGAATTGGGCCAATGAAAAGTAGAGAGGAGCAGGCTCAGTTATGCCACGCACACACCCACTCGCAAAACACATAAAAAGAGACTGCTGGGACAGGTAGAGAGATTCAATTCCATTTGCTGCGGAGCGTGCTGACCGACGACTTCACATCCAGAGATCCAACACTTAGACTTCCAAGCTAAACAGAGACTACAGAACTTTGAACCAAGAAGGCCCACTGCAAGCAAAAGTATTCTCAGCAGGCCTTCAGAATCCAGCAAACCTAACCAAACTATTCAACAGCCGGACGAGCTGTTTGAATTCTTTGCCACAAATTTGTGGCGGAACCGCAGACCAGACCCAGACCGCTGTGAGCAGAACCAGAGATCCGGATCGCTGTGAGCATAACCGGTGCCTGATTAACCCGCCGAGCAGAGAGAAACGCCGCTGGAGGTGTTGACCAGATCCGTGACGAGGCCTATTTCAAATTTATATTGTGAGTACCTAGCAGAACTGTGCAGAACCAATATCTTAGTTAAAATAATCTAATCCAAACTATTTTAACCTAAGTAGAACTGCCTCCTAGTAATCCTGTCATCTGTCATTTTAAAGCTGCAAACTGTCACCTGTCACCTGTCATTTTGAGTTTTACTTTAAATCCGAAAATCTACCTTTATTAAATCGTCTGCATCTCCGGCACCGTTTGTCCTAGGAACGTGGTTTAACTTTCATTTTAAAGAATTCCTACTCCCTATACGTTTTCCGCAATCGCGATTTACGCACTCGCAAAATTTACCGCGATTTGCGATTTTGGCTCAATTTCTCCACTTGTCAAAATAGCAGCTCCATTCCTTCCTTTGTTAAAATCCGTTTGCAACCTGGTAATAACTCATAGAACATTGCTAAAGTGAGCCTGAACTAATACCAACAAGCATCTCACTCACCCTATATCTCTAGAGGGAATCAAAATCAGTTAGCACATTTTCCCATCCGTTGCCATCACATTTAAAAGCATTTTGGGCCTGTGTTTCAAACTTCTACCTGTTTCCTCTAAGCTTGCTGGCGGGGAACTGAATTTCGTATTGTATTTGATTGCATTCCTGAGAACTGTGTGCTCCTCTTTCCATCTCCTTCCATTTCTTACACTGCATGGGGGGGGGGAGGTGAATTGCCAGAGAAAAAGTGATTACATTGTTGTTGGTTGAAATCATATCAAGTTGATTTGATGTACTGCATTTTATTCCACCTTGCATTTCCTTGAAACCATAAAGCATTTTCAGCTACCTCATCCTGTATACTACTCCTAAGTAATCAAGTATACCACTGTAACATTATCCACATCATATGTCTCAGTGTACGATCAGATATTAATTTATTATAAAAGTGTGATATATATATATTGTTTAATTTTTCAAATAAACCGTTTAAACTTGCAAAACAGACCTACTTCTTGGCTCAGTGGGGTCAGGGGGATTCTAAGAGAGGGGTATTATATAAGGGTTGTCATCCAGAGTACATGAACTGGACCTAAAAATATATCAATAAGGGTTTCCCTCAGCATCCCAGACTAGGCATTGACTTAGCTGTAGTGTTGAAGTGAAGCCGCTTAACAGGCTTCGTGTCAGAGTTGGGGAAAAATGAGGCGCTTTCTGAATAAGAAAATCATGGTTACTTGGCCGTCTCCCGATTCTGACTTTCCAGAGAACTCTGGCCAGAAGAAGGCCAACAGGCATTGCATATGGTACAGTGGCACCATCATTCGCAAATAATCCATATTCGGGGGGGGGGCGGTAAAGACAGGGGCCCCCACAAATCCCTCACCCAGATGTTGGGGTAGGAATGGCTCTGTTAAACACCCTGCTTGGCCCCCTACACTAAGTTGGGAGGGATCCCTATTCACTCCTGACCCTGTCACAATATCCACACCGATGAAGCCCCTAGGCCTTACCATCAGCCTACACTTATCCTTCACAGACTGTAGCTGTGTCACCAAATCATGGAACCTACAGGTACACCTCCTATGCAACTCTGATAACTTCTGTGTCACCATACATGTACTAGTTTGCTCCAAGCTGGACTACAGAAATGCAACATTCTCAACCCCTGCAAACCTCACAATGCACCCGTAAGAATCATTCCACACTTACCTAAACACTCACACATCACCCAGCCCCCCATTACCCATATAATTGCTTTCAAAGCATCATATACAAGACCATTCACCTCAAAACCCATCCGACCTCCACAGAAATCTTTAGCCTGTCGCCCACTAGAGAGGTCAAACAAAATCTCCTATTGATTCTGCACGGCAAGCTAATCTGCACACAAAAACAGGCTTTCACCCAATCAGGAGCCAAAGCATGGAACACCAGGGTTCGAAATGGAGGAGCGCTGAGAGCGATTTAGCTCCTGCTTATAGCCTAGAAGAGCCTGGTTAGCTTGCAACCACTAGTTACCAGGAGCTACGTTTGGCTCTGCAAGCATACTGATGCTGAACAAACAAACAACTTGGTGAATTGAATTCTGCGCATTTGGGAAAATTTATAAGTTAACATTAGGTCACATCTATAAGACGTTTAAAGAGAAAGGGGTCATAAATAATAGATACAATGTGTCTGCATTTTATGTGGAAGTTAGATTTGCATAATTATGTACTAGCTCCTCGTTCCTCATTGGTAGCTCTTGGTGACTGGTGAATAATCGTGTCTGACTTCCTACCCGCCATCATTTATTTATCCTCGTCATCCTGTATTAATCTGAAAATACCATAACTTCATTTTCACCTCCTCCTTTTGAACTTTGTAAAGTGATTCAAGATCATTTCGCTTGCGCCATAGCCGTAGAACAGTTTAAATAAATATTTTAATGAGTTTAGATATCAGTGGAACATTGGCAATAGGCACACAACTGACTGGGTTGCCAGATACAGATTTTGTTTCTTAAACGAGGGACAGATCAATGAATGCTTAAGACAGTCAGAAAATACATTCATAGGAAGAGTTGATGTTCTTACAATAGGGAGAAATGTAATGGCATTTTCTGTGGGATAGTGGTAGGGATACTATCTGCTGGCGAGTAGGAAGGCTTCATAGAAAGTATCTTCGTCTCAACTTTAGTGGTAAGCACCATAGAAAATGAACACGCGGGGCAACCTGCATTTACATGAGCATGGAAATCTTTTTTCACATATTGACAAGTTTGCTAAAGTAGCTCTTCATGAGACTTGGCTCACTTGCCCACTGATTGTTGAAGGTTGGAATTTTCGTTGTCTGCAGAAATTCAGGGCCCGCAGGGTCCACCTAAAGGGGGCCTGACCCTTGATGTAAGGGAGGAGATGGGGATTGAGTGGGTGTTTCTGGAGTTTGAGGATGTCTTAGTTGGTAAAATCACATTACAGGCATGCTCCGATGCTACTGGTAATAAGTCTCTGTATATGATTAATATCTATGACCCACCTTACAGATCTGATCATGCCGGCTTCTGAGGTCTGTTAGTGCGATTCATAGTAAGTGCGATAGTGGCCAGCAGACTTTGATGGGTGGAGATTTTAATGCAAGGATTCCACCGAATCACCAGCAATCCACTGGATCTTACTGTTGAAGACCAGTCTACTAGACTAACAAAAAGTTGTACACGTGGGACAGGCTGAGCTAACCAATTCTATTCTCTTGGTTGGTGAACGGTAACTTCCCTCCCGATCCTCATCCGGGATACACAAGGGTTGGGAAGATTACCAGCAGCATAATTGATTATGTATTCATATCTAATCCCAATGATGTGATCCTGGATGTGAGTATTGGGAATTGGAGTGAGAGTGACCACTTTCCACAGTTTGTGAAGCTGAATATTACTCAGGCTCTCGACTCTGGTGGACCTGGGCCAACTAATGGTGAACTCTGTCCTAATTCGTATCTCTTGGCATGATGACGACCTTAGAAAGGCCTCCATTAAGGCACAGGCTGACCTTGGTGCCCTTCTCCGTGCCTGGAATATTAACTGTTTAAACACACACCTCTGGTGCCGCTGTCAGCCCTATAAGCCATTTTGAGGCATGCATTGAATGTATTAAGACTAGCTCAAAACATCCCTAAAAACCCATAGCAGAACGGGTATGGGTAGTTGGAAGCTTCACCCCCACAAATTTGACAAAGAAATCCTGGTTAGGAAAAGACAACTGAGCCAGGAAGTACATAGGATTGGCCAAAAAGCACTCTTTGCTTCTGCAGACATGGGCGCTGTGAGAACTGCAAAAAAAAGAATATGCATTTTGGCTAAAGAAACAAACTCATTAAAAACATGTGAAATGGCGTCTCCTTGTCTGGTCATGTCAGTCTAATAATCCTGTGTCGAGTACGGTCAACTCAAAAGCCACTAAACAAGAGATTTAAAATGGGGTCTTCAGGAAGCCTGGGAATTGTTCATGACACATTTCACTGCAGACATGCCCTATCAGACTCTGGATAATGTGTTGGACGCCGTCTTGTTATATACAGGCTGCTTTGACAACTCACTACCACTCCCAGAATTCCCATATTCAGGTCATGTTAAGAACTCCGGTCATTCTGGTTTGTTTCTCTCGCCCTTCCAGCACCTTTTCTCCATCCTACCCCATAGGATACTCAGGAACTCTACCACCCTCCTTTTACACTTCCTCAGATTGTGACAAAGGACTAATAAAACGGTGTCCTTGACATGTCCCGAAACAAGGGTCAGGCAAAGTCAGACACTTGACCAGAATCACACACACCAGACTGCCCTTTCCTTTCCCCACAGGGATAAAAGGTGGAGCAAGAGAGCACAGTACAAGCACAGCAGACAGCACGATGACACGGATAACCAGGCACTACAGTTCAAGAGAAGGAGAAAGGCGGCAGGAATCGAGAGGGTGGCAAGGAGGCAAGCAACCTTGCCCTTTTTGAGCCAGGCCCGTGGAACCTTTGTGGAAGAGGACATAAGACTGCGAACAATAGCACAAGTGTCTTGCAGCAGATGTCAACGGTACACAGGGCAAGCATATGCCGATAAGCAGGAACGAGGGAGAGTTCTGCAACCGTGGTACCAACCTTGACTCCGAAAGAAGGAAAGCCCAGCGGTTCATCACAGCTGGTGAATCGAAGGGAGACCGATGAGAACCGGGCTGTGTTGAAAGAAAGTGGCAAAGTGGCAAGTTGAAGGAAGTTAAAGAGAACTGTACAATTGTTAAGGGGAAGACCAGCTGCAGGGGTAACAGGCACCACGTGGGTGCCAAGTCGAGAGACGCTGGTCAAACCCCATATCGATGAAAACAACAGATACCAGACGGCTGTAGGAAGGTGGCCAAGATAGGTCAAAGTGTTCATACTGGAGGTCTGGCAAAATCCCTGTACAGTCAAAAGTCTGATCTACTCATTGTTGAAAAGTAAAGTAAGCGAATCCCACATCGAGAGAAACCAAGGGAAGCGAATCCTGCAAACATTGAACTGTGTAAAAGAGAATTGTGAAAGTAAATAAGGGTCAGCGCTCAGAAGAGGGGGACTCAGGGGTGAGCCACCATCACCCTAATCGAGAGCCACAGTGAACCCGGTGGAGGGAGGCTATCAGTTGAGAAGGGGTTGTAGCCCGGTAGAGGGGGATCCAAGGGTGAAAAGTTGTCACCCCAAAGATAAGTGAAAGTAAAAACCAGAAGTAAAAGCTAAAAGAGAATAGTGAGACAGTGTCACAACCCTTGACCCGAACTGGCATGTCCACATGCCAGGTATGGTCAGGATCTGGGGTTCCATTGGGGCCTCAGGAGCCTTGCACTACCTTCCAGGACTCTCTGGAGTCAGTCCTGGCGCCTTTGGCGCCAGGCTCATGTTCAGAATGGGAAACATCCTTGAAGGGACTACTTTTCTTTGGGCCTGCAGCCAACATGGAGGCGCCCACACAGTCTAGTTCCTAGAACCAGACTGTGCGGTACAGTGTTTTGGGGTGTGGTAGCCTGGGACTACTTTACCTGGACTACTTTCCTAGGAGGCTATTTAAACCAAACCCAAGCTACAGAACACGCTTCGTGTTATTCTGCAGTCAGCAGCGTGACGCTCACTGTGTACAGTGTCCTGATACCGGCGATCATTGAAACAATGAGAGACAGAGAACATCATTAGACTCTTACTTACCTGCGAATTCCATCCCGCATCTGGCCAATGCTCGTCCATGCTTCTGCTGCTCGCGGTCTTCCATCCAGCCATCAGCATCTTCGGGACACTGCAAACGCACCAGAAAAAACCAACCTGAAGGGAGAGAGAGAAAGACAATGATAGAACAGGTTACTTTTGGCGTAAGCCTCGGTCATCACGAGAACCTCACCTGGTTGAGTATCTCTAGGCCAGCATCGTTCCGGATCACCTCGCACACCAGAAAAGACAATCGCAACCTGAAAAGGAAGAAAGAGTACAGGTTAGCAAGTAAAAGACAAAACAGTGACGCATGTAGCGCGTTACCTACCAAATCGTAGTGCGCTTCCTGCGTCCTTCATAGCGGCCGGAATTCAATCCAAGCAGCACGATACGCCGAACCTCCGCTCACCTAAGGGGGTAAAGAAAAGACATTAACCACAAAGAAAGGAAGGCAAGGACAGTAAAATATAGACTGCTGCAATAAGACCTACCTTTAAAGACACTTCAATGAGCTTGCACCAGTGAAGTAACTCGGTCGCTCAAGCCAGCAGAAGACTACGCACCCCTGAAAATAAGGCAGGACGGAGAGCACGCCAGATATCACAACAAGGTGAGGAGAGGGCCATAGGGTTGAACCCAGGGCAGGTGGGAGAAGATAGTACCTGATCTTAAATCCAGTCCTCCTGTGCTTTCAGACCCGACTTCCATCGAAGGCACCACCCGGGATCGGAAGGGGTCCAGGGCGCAACCAGGCCTGAGTGGCGTCCCCGTGGATACTAGGTGAGCGTAACAGACAGCAAGAGTGAACCCAAAGGAGGGATGCCAGTAAAGAGGGGCGAAGTCCAAACAAGAAACAGTGTGTTGACAAGAACGAACCCGGCGGAGGGATGTCCACATTGAACTGTTAAAAGGGGCATTAAGTTTTGTGGAAAGCAGAAGAGCCATAGTGAACCCGGTGGACAGAGGCTGAAAAATTAGAGAGGCTTCAGCGCCCAGAAGAGGGGGACCCAAGGGTGAAGAATCCTCACCCGAAGTAAAACAAGGATATGAACATTTGATTTATTAAAAAGGTACTTTGTTGTTCGATTCCATCAAATCCTCGGAAGCAGGAAAGACAACCACCGAAGATATTCATATCAACAGGAGCTGTTTTGAGGGGTTTGCGCCCTTGAAGAGGGGAACCGAGGGGTGAAATCGTCACCCGATGTACTTTTGAAACATAACTTTCATTTGTTATTTTAAAAACATCAGGTCCTCAAAGACAAGAGACTTTCCAAGGAAACGAGACTTTGCCATCAAAGGCCCCGATAGCTGAAATGGAACTATCATCTCGTGCTGGGAAAGCTCGAGAGAGTACTGATCTCCAGGATCCTACCTTACCCTGTGCTCAAAACAAGGGGAAGGGAGACCCATACTACTGCATCCTGACATATTTTTTGAGAACACTTCTTTCTTTTCTTATGAAAACTATCCCACACTCTTTTGTATTAGTTGCAAGGATTGGCAATATGTTTTTCATATTATAGGTCTTTTTATTTGACACAACGCCACTAGGACGGCCTTATTTTTCATTTGATTGTCGACGCTTGCTCCTATCTTAGATTTAGGTTTAGATTAGGCATTTTTCAAACCTGCATAGTTTATTAAACACCCTTGAACTGTGTTCATTTGTGTCTGTCTTTACTATTGCCACCACAAGTTCCTTACATATATCTGCTTGAACTGGAGGTCTGGGTGGCTGAAAATAATATCCCAATAAACCAGACTGGTTTTAGAAAACGATGACACACCACGATCAATAGTCTCATACCTGCTACAATCATTCAGCAGGCCTGGTCCATACGCAAAACATCTGTATACGCTGCATTTATTGATTTTAGTGGGGCTTCGACACAGTGGACACCGTCCCATATGACAAATTGAAGTACCCAACAGTAATAGATGCACCCTACCTTTCCAATTCCCGCTACTTTCGCTAAACAACCCTCTGTGGCGCTATCTTACCTCCCCCAATGGAAACTGCAAGTCGTATAAATGGCACGCAACCTGCATACATCAAAACATCCCTGCTATGACCTGTGATTCCAAGTACTCCAGAGCTCCAGACCATTCGTTCCCCTTATGATGCCCCCCCTTCAACATTTAATTCCATCAACTGTCACTGTAGCCCTTGCTCTTGTGGTGCATTGCCGAGATTTAAAATGCACCGTTAACCGGCACAGCCGCGGCGGCCATGCACTTTAGCATAGCTCTACCCCCTAACAGGCATTGATGCACTCACTCAAGTCGCCTTGAGAATAACATTCTCTGCGCCTGGGAACCCAACCTCCCGTGTAAAGAACCCTCCCCCTTAACGACCGCCTACACAACCCTCCCCCCTGCGCGCCAACTGCAACACCATACTGCGCCAAATCTACTTTGATTCCACCTTAGCTGTGTCTGGACCCATTCACGCTTTACCGCCATCGTCCACAAGGCGGACGCCTAATACTACGCATAGTGGCCTGCTCAGCACCACCACAACACGTCCTCTGGCAAGTGCCGAAAAAGAGAAACCTGTTATAGGAAGCATTCGACTGTGCTCAATGACCACCAACGGTTAGTGTGCGTCTACTATATACGACAGTGTGACCGAACACCAAGCATTTACGTCCCTCAATTCATCACGTCCCTCAAATCCTCAAACCGGCTTTCCTGTCCCAGTGAAGGCTTACCCGATAGCCTAGTTAACCACACTCAAGCACATGAAACCACTCAACTGAAAAGCCCACTACCTGAGGTGGAGAAACAATCTTTTCAACGCATTGAACCCCACAGTGCTTAGCTTATGTGGTTCATTGTAATTGTGCAAACCCAACACCCTTGAGCTGTACCGCCCGTATCATTTCTGTGTTTTCAATACAGAAAGTCACTGTTCCCCGCTGCCCTCGATTGATGGTGTTTTTGTGGAAGCAACAATGGTCGGTACCGGCGCGGCGGCCAGTAATGAAGCAAACACATTAAACTTATTACGGTCCCTTTGCCCACTTCCACTGGCCCCAGTAATGGCACGCCACAATTAACCACAAGGCTGTCCTCCATTCCCCTGTAAGACGTGAGGCTCCAGCGAATCCACCGTACCGCAGCCCCTGCAAACCTAACAGCAGAGACAATTCCCATAAAAACTGCTTCATATTGGATGCAGAGCAAACCCTCCACTTTGCTCTAGCCGTACTCAACCTTTTTGGACAGCGCCTGTAGCCGTTGACATACAGTCACCCATACGAGGCTTGGCCTCTTTGCTGTGTGCCCAATGGTCCACTGCCTTGTGTTTTTAGGGTACTTGGTGCCCCAGGATGATCTCAACTAACCTGAACATGCTGTGATGATCATTAAAACGGATTGTTTGTACCAGCCGTATTCCAACATGGCCACACCGACGTGTGGCAGCAACAGTCTAGTTGATTTTTCCCAAGAAACACTGTAAAACTCTCAGGTCACTTCCTCTGCAGTATATCAACAGGAAATGCCAGGGTTGCTACGTGTTGTTACTCTCTTAGGAGTTAACAAGCACTACGTAAGTTCGTTCAGGTGTCCTTTAATCTTTTCTTGACCGTAACACTTTCTACTTCCCGATATATCTTTAACCTTTTTCTGTTCTTTCTGGTACACATAGATTACAGCTGTAGCACTACAGGAGTCGCCCGAACTCTGGCTGTTCAAGCCCCGCCCACCGAGTGCGCGGTTTAGGCTCCCGAACTCGTCACCCTTCGTTAGGCGTTTTTTCTTATTATTAGTGCATCGTTTCAGTAACCGTTTAGAGACTTCCCCATTGTCCGTCTTCCTTCCCCTTAAGTTCGTATTCTCAGTCAGAGAGATCCAGGTTTGGACAAGAGACCCGAGAACAGCTTCCGGGCGGTTTCGTTCCTACTATTACCTGGTGGGTTGTATTTACTTTTCCTGGCTACGTTCCCTGCATCACTGTAGAACGGTTAGTTCCTCTTGCAATCTTATATCTCTTACCTGTTCTCTCTTACCCCCCAGCCTCTCTTTACTTCCTAAAGGCGCTCCTAAGGCCAGTTGGGCAAGCAATAACCAGACAGCCCTTACCTACCCTAGCTTGGGGTAACATACCAAAGCAGGAGGGATAACATTCCATGCCAGATAGTCACCTAGGGCTAACTTCTCTATTTTCTCTTACACGTCTTCAGTCCAGTCCCGGACCAGATCCTCCAACAACCATGCCAGACATCTAAGACAGACCAACACCCTACGCCTGGTCATCCAGTGGAAACAACACACCCCAGCAGCTCGCCACAGTGTTTTCTCCCCCGTAAGGGTTTCCTTGGGGGCCTCTCTGTTATCAAGCCTTTACACCGGGCCGCCGGGGGGTCCTTGGGGGGGATTTCTAAATACAGCTGGAAACGGCATGGACCTCCCTCTTCAACCAGGCCAGCTGCCGGAACGGCAGCCAGAACTAGAATTATCCTCCTTCCTAGCCCAGGTAGGTGGTCTTTTGAGTCTACCCCGTTCATAATTGGGACAAACAGTTTCTTAGTATAACAGATAGCAACGCCTGACTTGGTCGACCTTGTCGACTTGCCCCAAGTGGAACTGAGGTGGGATCAAGAGACCCCTAAATATGGGTCAACAACAACAGCAGATCCAACAGCTAACAGCTGCAGTACAGTCACTAACAACCGAGGTCCAGCAGCTTAAGCAGGAGAATGCCACCCTGAGGCAGCACCAACGGCAGGTAGCCCAGCAGGCTGCACAACAGGCTGTAGTCTCTCGCATTCCGCATTGCTCCGAGGTTCCACCTAACAGGCGGTCAATTTGATGGGAACCCACATAGGGCTAAGGAATTCCTGGACTCTTGTGCAGTGCAGTTTACATTCAAAGGTTACATGGTTTCACAGATGACATGGCCAGCACTGGCCTAGGCAACAACTTTGATCACTAGTAACAACCCCATTCTAGATTCTCACACAGCCTTTTTGCAACAGCATCCGTACTATGTTTGGCCTACAAAATCCGGGTAGCTTCACAAGAACATCTCCTTGACCTAAGACAAGGAAATCTAGACATACTGGCATACATTACCAAGTTTAAACAGATGGCAAGTGAGACCACCTGGTCTGATGATGCACAAGTCACAAAATTTAGGAGAGGATTATCAGAGGACCTCAAGGATGGGGTATCTCGAGTACCGCCTCCCTCTACACTAACTGAATTCATAGCGCTTGTTCTGCAGATAGACTACCGGATGAAAGAGCGGTTGACTAAAAGAAGAAGAGGAAGGGCGCCAAGGCCATCTCTTAATCTTCCTTCCTCATCGCGAGCACAGGCTGCAGACGAACCTATGCAATTGGGTTCAACAGCAAGAGGTCTCTTTAGTCCTGAAGAACGGAGCCGCAGAAGAAATCTGGGCTTGTGTATGTATTGTGGCGCCAACACGCATACCGTTCAGGAATGCCCAATTGCACCGCCTAGGCACTCGGGAAACGCCTGGCCGTAAGAGAAACCATGGTCCGGGACCCTATGCTAGAACAGGGTTCCTCGCAGATGTTTCATTCATTCACTTGTGCCAGCCACACCGATACCAACATGTTAGTACTCAAAGTATCTTTCTCCATCGGGGACCTGTTACTTCAGGACATCCCAGTGCTAATGGATAGTGGGGCTGCAGGGAATTTTGTTGATGATCACTGGGCCGCTTCTCATGGTATCCCTCGTTTCTCCAAACTGGAGTCCATCCCAGTGGAACGCATGGATGGGAGTCCTTTGGTCTCTGGACCCATCAAGGATCAAACCAGCCCTCTATTGATGTCCATCTCATCAGGAGATCCTCACCCTACATATCATCCGGGCAGCTCATCATCCTGTCATTCTAGGTTTACCTTGGCTCAAGAAGCACAATCCTTTCATCAACTGGACGGCTGGATCCTTCTTCTTAGGGTCTGAATATTGCATAACACATTGCATTGGAGACCAACAGAAAGTAATGGTAGACTCGGCTCTAACTCATATGGATTCTCAGGGGGTAACTACTCTCAACCAGATCACTGGTCTCCCAGAGATCTATCATCAATACCAAGAGGTTTTTTCCACCTCCTGTAACACTCAATTGCCTCCCCACAGGAAGGACGACTGCGCAATTGAGTTAATTCCAGACCAGCCCCTACCCTTTGGTCGTATGTACATCTTGTCAGACAATGAAAAGGAGGCACTCCGGGAGTATCTCCAGACCAATCTGATGAATGGTTTTATCACTGAGTCCACCTCACCAGCAGCCGCCTCCCTGTTCTTCGTTTCAAAGAAAAACACCTCCGAACTCCGTCCCTGCATTGATTTCCGTGGTCTAAATAAAATCAGTCCTGGACAAATATCAAATGCCCTTGATCCCGGACATCCTTGAAGCGGTAAAAGGGGCCAATATTTACACTAGATTGGACCTAAAAAGGAGCCTACCACCTGATACGAATAAGGTCAGACGACGAGTGGAAGACGGCATTCAGATCGTCGTTTGGTTATTAACAGTATAGGGTGATGCCTTTTGGTTTGTCAAACGCTTCCGCTATCTTCCAACGATTCATGGACCACCTCTTCGCCAATCTACTCCTTCACAACTTGGTTGTCTATTTGGATGACATTCTGGTCTTCTCATTTATGGCCCAGGAACACATAAAACATGTGGAGGAGGTCCTGCGACGGCTCCGACAAAATCACATATTCCAAGCTGGAAAAATGCTCTTTTCAACAACCCCAAGTAACCTATCTGTGGTACATGCTATCCACTAAGGGGATAGCAACGGATCCTGAAAAAGTGTCTGAGGTTCAGAATTGGCCCACTCCCGCCTCAGGTAAAGATATTCTGCGTTTTGTGGGATTTGCACATTTTTACCAGAGATTTATTCCCAATTTCTCCAGGTTAACTCAGCCATTGACAAACCTCATAAAAAAGGGAGTCCCTTTTGCTTGGACTCTAATTACAGACCAAGCGTTTAAAAGACTCAAGGTGCTCTTTACCTCAGCACCTACTCTGCAGACTCCTGATCAGAACCGTAGGTTTATAGTGGAGACTGATGCTTCGCAGTACGCCCTAGGGGCTGTCCTCCTTTAACTGGACAACCTTGATCAAGAACACCTGGTGGCGTATCTATCCAAGACGCTCGCACCTGCTGAGTTAAATTACACTGTTAGAAAATGAATTACTGGCCATCAAACGTGCATTCGAGGAGTGGCGCCACCTACTGCTAGGAGCTAAATTCCCAGTAGAAGTCCGAACAGATCACCACAATCTCAGGATCCTTCAGTATGCCCAGACCTGTAACTGCCGTCAAGCCCGATGGGCGCATTTTTTTTTTCACCATTTAGAATCACCTTTTTGTTCATTCCTGGGAGAGACAACCTAAGGGTGGATGCCTTGTCTCGCAAATAACATCTTCCCAACAATCTCTTCAGGTCTGAACCTATCTTTCCTCAGATGGCTATGGGATTACATACAGTTTGAGACTTTTTGACACGTCTTAAGTCCCAATCCAATCCCACAGTAAAATCACAACTCTCACGTTCCACTCAATTGGCTCTGACCTGGGAGGATGGTTGTTATTTCCATAGACAGAGCATTCATACCTACCCAATCCCTCCAAGAAGAGGTGTTGGATTTGTGCCACAACTCCAAGACGGCTGGACACCGTGGGGTCATCTCTACTCAAGAATTGGTTTCCTGCTACTTTTGATGGCCTACATTACAGAAGGACATCAGGGAATACGTAAGGTCATGTCCCATCTGTCTACAAATCAAAACTCATCAGTCTCCCCTAGGGGAATTAGTCAGGATGCCTTGGCCTTCTCGCCCATGGCAGATAATCTCCACAGACTTTATAGTGGATTTACCACCGTCAGGGGGTTGCTCTGCCATCATGATTACCATAGATACCTTTACGAAGATGGCTCACTTCATCCCTCTTGTTAGAGTACCTTCTGCCGCCCAGGTGGCTCGCATTTTCATCAACAATATCTTCAACCTACATGGTATGCCCGAAAAAAAATCATATCAGACAGGATCACAATATACCTCACAATACTGGAAACTTGTCTGTCGATTTCTTGGGCTCTCTGTTCAGGTTACCATCCCAAGTCCAACGGTCAGACAGAAAGGTTCAACCAGACGTTGGAAGGGTACCTCAGGAGTTACGCCTCTGCAGCCCAAGATGATTGGAAGGATCTGTTACCTTTAGCCGAATACGCTTACAATAACTCCTACCATTCAGCCATCCAAACATCTCCCTTTCATTGCACTTATGGATTCAACCCCACATCCTTTCCCACGATGAAAAATTCACAAACCAAATTTCCAGATGTGGACTACTTAATGGATCAGATCCGGCAAGGTCATCGCACTGCGGTGATCGCTCTGCAACAATCTTAAGGTAGAATGAAGCATTTTGCAGACCGCCATTGGACTCCAGCCCCTATAATCAAACCAAGGGATTGGGTCTGGTAGTCCTCATGGTTTCTTACACGCCATCTTGTACCATCCAAACTTTCCCCCCGGTTCTTTGGACCATTCCGGGTGGTCACCGCTATATGGGCAGCTGCCTTCAGACTCCGCCATCCAAGCACCTGGGTCTGTATCCATCGTGTTTCACTTTTCCCAACTGAAGCCAGACATCGGAGTACATTTCACCCGATAGTCTCTGCTCGTCCTCCACCGCTGATGTCTGCCTCAGGACCAGAATTCGAGGTCAAAGAGATATGTGACTCCCGGTATCACCGGGGGTCGTCTACAGTATTTAGTAGACTGGAATTGGTGATTCTCCCGCTGATCGGGCCTGGGAACCGGAAACCGCAGTACACGCACCACGCCTGGTGAAAAGATTACATCTGAAACACCCAGGCAAGCCGGGGGGGGGGGAACAGTCTTACTAGGGGGCATACTGTGATGATCATCAAAACGGATTGTTTGTACCGGCCGTGTTCCAACATGGCCCCACTGACGCGTGGCAGCAACAGTCTAGTTGATTTTTCCCAAGAAACACTGTAGAACTCTCAGGTCACTTTCTCCGCAGTATATCAACAGGAAACGCCAGTGAGGCTTCGCATTGCTACTCTCTTAGAAGTTAACAAGCACTACGTAAATTCTTTCAGGTGTCCTTTAATCTTTTCTTGACCGTAACACTTTCTACTTCCTGATCTATCTTTAACGTTTTTCTGTTTTTTCTGGTCCACATAGATTACAGCCGTAGCTGTGGTACTACAGGAGTCGCCCGAACTCTGGCTGTTCAAGCCCCACCCATCGAGTGCACGACTTATGCTCCCGAACTTGTCACCCTTCGGTAGGCGTTTTTTCTTATTATTAGTACATCGTTTCAGTTACCGTTTAAACAGGCTTCCCCATTGTCTGTCTTCCTTTCGCTTCAGTTCATATTCTCAGTCAGAGAGATCCAGGCTCGGAACAAGAGACCCGAGAACAGCTTCTGGGCGGTTTTCGGTCCTACTATTGCCTGGTAGGTTGTATTTACTTTTCCAGGCTACGTTCGCTGCATCACTGTAGAACGGTTAGTTCCTCTTGCAATCTTATATCTTTTACCTGTTCTCTCTTACCCCCCAGCCTCTCTTTACTTCCTAAAGGCGCTCCTAAGGCCAGTTGGGCAAGCAATAACCAGGCAGCCCTTACCTACCCTAGCTTGGTGCAAGATACCAAAGTTCTTACAGGAGGGATAACATTCCATGCCAGATAGTCACCTAGGGCTAACTTCTCTATTTTCTCTTACACATCTTCAGTCCAGTCCCGGACCAGATCCTCTAAAAACCGTGCCAGACATTTAAGACAAACCAATATCCTACACCTGGTCGACCCGTGGAGACAACACACTCCAGCAGCTCTCCACAGGGTTTTCTCCCTGTGAGGGTTTCCCTGGGGGCCTCCCTGTGATGAAGCCTTTGCACCGGGCCACCGAGGGGTTCTCAGGGGGATTTCTAAATACAGCTGGAAATGGCAGACCTCCCTCTCCAACCAGGCCAGCTGCCGGAACGGCAGCCAGAACCAGAATTATCCTCCTTCCAAGCCCAGGTAGGTGGTCTTGAGTCTACCCAGTTCATACTTTGGACAAACAGTTTCTTAATTGAACACATGCCCTCCATGCCCTATCCGTGTATCGGCCACCACTGGGACCCCCAATTCAGCACTGCTGGGCTACACTTGCCACGGCCGGAGACCTTATCACTACACTCTAAGGTCGACCGCTTCCCCCGCGGCATGGCGCCATCGCGCTGGGCATACATCCCTCCCCCAAACCAGACCGATCATGCTTCATCCGATGCGGATTTAAATTTTTGCGCACAACTATCAAAATCCACATCCACCGAACGCGCGCCTCTCCCCGGGTGAAGGAAGCGGAGGGATGGTTGGAGCTAAAGAAGGCCATATGGGCCCGACCCGCCAAAGAACAGGCCTATTCCTTGCCCTTCCCCCGCACTTAGCGCTGACCGCACATTTCTTCCTGCCCTTGACGTGCCTTCCTCACTGGAACCACAACCCCTCCTTCGCTGGACAAGTCCCTAGGTGGACCGCCTCACGCTCTCACACAGCAGTTGTCCTCCACATCATGCAAGGAGAGATGGACTTGAGAGCTGGGGTGCAACACACTTATTCATTGAACATTTGCTCAGAACTGCCCTTCCCTTCCCCTGCTTACTCCTCTCCTTCCCGCTGCCCTCCCCACGTGACATGAGGGCGGTGACGACACCACCCCCCCCCCTGTTACTACACATGAAGCCCTGTCTTCAATTAATTTCTTTAATGAGCCGATGGGGTTTATTTCTGGCTCTCTGAGGCTGTATGTCCATTCTTGGGGATTGGCTTGGGGTTGGCACAGGTGGCATCTCATTTTCTGAATCTTCTCTGTCCCCTTCATACGATGTATCCCAGCTGTGGCTGGCATTTGGTGAGCGAGTCTCTGCAGCAGGTATGATTCCTGGCATTCGCCTGAAATGGCATGAGTTTCTCGTTGTGGATTTTTGTTCTCCCTCCGCAATGATGAGTGACCTTTTTTGTCTTGACAACCGTGAGGGGTTCCTCATTGAATGTGGCCATGTTCTTCCGCCTTTGTGGTTACCGGACTATGACGATGTCCCCGGGTGCCAGGTCACTTTCCTTTGCCAGTCTTTTGTAGGCGGCCCTTTTCCTGTCCTCTTTCATGAGGGCATCTTTCCTTCGCATTTCAAGATAGTCTTCATATCGGTCTTCATCCGCTGTGACGTGTGGCAATCTTGTTCTGATAGATCTTCCGAACATCACCTCTGAGGGTGTTTTTCCTGTGGTGCTGTGTGGGGTATTTCTATAGTCTCGCATTAGTTGGCACAAGTGTTTCTCTACGGGTTCTTGACGTTACTCATAAATCTCTCTACTGTGCCATTGGCTTGTGGCCACCAGGGTGTTATTTTTCGATGTCGAAAACCCATGTATTCTGCAAAGGTTTTGAAGTCCCGCCCTATGAAAGGGGGCACGTTATCGGTCTTCACTACCGTAGGAACGCCATACATGGTGAATATCCTGTCAAGTGCGGGAATGGCATGGTGAGCTGATGTAGAGGTACTATTTGCAGATCTGGTTATCGCGAGTATTCATCGACTGCCACTAATATGTGCTCTCCCCCTACCATAGGCCCAAAATAATCAACTGCTATCTCTTCCCATGTCCCTTCGGGAAGTGCTGTCATACACAGTGGCTCAGGGGCAGTCTGGGGTTTTAGGACTGCACAGGTGGGGCAGTTCTTGAGCAGCCCCTCTACCAGTGAGTCAAGGTGTGGGAACCACAGTTTTTGCCCTAACATTCTTTCTGTGGACACTATACCCCTGTGTCCTTCATGTGCTAGCTCCAGGACCTTCCGTCGCAGGTTGCGTGGTATCACAAGTTTGGTGCCCTTCAGTAGCAGGCCCTCGCAGGTTCCTCCTTTACGGCTAGAAAACATGTGATGTCTTGTCCTATTTCTTCACCTACTGTTTCTTTAAGTTGTTTCGCATGTTTCCACCGAACCGTCTCCAGGCATCTTAGAATGATTTGCAAACCTTGGTCAGAGTTGGATTCACAAATTATTTGGTCCATGTCTAGACCTCTGAGGTCCCCCTTGCAACTTCTAAAAAATAAATTGCAAAAAATGTTTTTTTTTTCTTCTTTGGTAATGCAAGCTCCTGGGCTGTGGACAGCACCATGTGGCTCTTTACTTCTGTAGTGCCTAGCTTTCTTGTTCAGGCCCCGTAAAAAAAGAAAAATAAGAACAGGAGTGCCACAAGCCTAACACTTTCAGCACTGACCCTAAATAAGAAAGAATAAGAATTTCAAATAATGTGTCTTTCTGGAATTCTATACAATAATTGCTAGACTCATTAAAGGTTTATTTCAGGCACACTCACTTCAGGGGGTGAGAGTCACTGATTTAGTCAGTTCTTAAACACCTCAACTCAGCCTTTCATCCTTCTGAGGTCGATAAATGAGTAACACAGGTTGGGTGTATATTTTTACTATATAAAGTGCTTAAGCGTAAGTGCTATATAATAACAGATAATTTGGTCATGACGTCTGCTTGCATTCACAGTAATTTGGTAATATGGGCCTATACACACTGATCTTAACGATACATATGGCGAGCCATTATTGTATGAAATGTACATCACATTATAGTGATATCGTAACCATATTTTTCGTAGTGTACAATGCTATGTGATGCCACTTCCTGTTTTGTCAACGGGTGAAAGGTCGCGTTCCATCACTTCCCGCAATATCACTTTGGGTGGGGTCCAATGACATCACTTCCTTTGATGTCATCAGGGGGTCAAGGGTCGTGTGATGTCACTTCCGCTACCCCTGGCATTTTGGTGAAATTACGTCCCTGACGTATCGTATGTATTGATCTGCTATGGACATCTCAGATTTGCATCCTTCTCATGGGTGACGTGAGAGAAAGTTTGCGGGGTTGTGCTCTTTGCCTGGTCTGTGTGTTATGGTGAACTGGTAGTCCTGGAGGAGGAGTGCCCATATTCTGGGCGGCATCTTGGCTTGTGGGTTGCCATAGATGAAGATCAATGCCTGGTGGTCCGTGACTACGGTGAACGGTTTTCTGTAAAGGAATAGATGAGTGTTTGCAGGCCCAAAGCACTGCTAGGCCTTCCTTCTCGGCCTGAGACTATGCCTGCTCGATCTTGGATAGGCTCCTGCTGGCATACGACACTGTATTCATGTCCTTCTTTTCCATCAAGTTGCTCGAGTATAGCCCCGAGGCCTACTGGACTCGTGTCTACGATGAATTCTGTGGTTTTTTTGGGATCGAAGTAAGCCACGTTCCTGGCGTCTGCGATGCAGTCTGATGAGCTGAAACGCTTCCTGACACTTGGTCGACTAGATGAACTCAGTGTTGAGTTTGATGAGTGCCCAGAGGGGCTCACTGATGGATGCAAAATCCCTGATGTAACACGTGCAATAGCTTGCAAGTCCCAGGAAAGACCTGAGGATAGAGGTGGAGGTAGGTGGGTCAGCTCTTGTGAGTGCGCTAACCTTCTCTGGGTCTGGCGTCATGCCCTTTTCTGAGAAGATGTGTCCAAAGAAACGAAGCGTTCGCTTCCGAAATTCACATTTCTCCTTGATTAGGGTGAGTTGGGCCTCCTCCAAGGCCATGCATACCCTCATGAGCGTGTCTTCGTGCTGTTCTTGTGTTTGACCTAATACCAGGATGTCATCGCTGTAATTCAGGCAGTTTGGCACGTGCTTGATTACGTTATGGATTTCTGGCCGAAAAATTTCTGCTGCTCACGACACGCTGAAACTCAATCGTTTGTATCTGTATTGCCCAAGGTGCGTGATAAATGTTATGTAGCGGGACTTTTTGCTGAGTTCTAGTTGGCGATATCATTTGTTTAGGTCCGGTTTAGAGAATACTCTTGCTCCATTTAGGAGATGCACCATGTCAGTGATGCGGGGGGCTTGATGGCGTTACCTCATGATGGCTTCATTGGGTCTTCTCATGTCTACGCATATGCATTTGTCAGGTGAGTCTCTGTGGGCACGGGCACTATGGGGGAAACCCACGGTGTGGGACCCTTGGCTGGCTCGATAATGTCTGCCTCCAGTAGCTTTGTTAACTTCTTTTCCACGCGTTTCTGAATATTGATGGGGATTCAATGTTGGGCTACTGGTGGTATGCTGGTGTCGCTGTGCAGTTCAATTTGTCGATCTTTCAATTTTCCTAGGCCTTTGAACAGTGAGGGGAAGACCTGCTCAATGTTTGCGGTAGGGTCCAGGTACTTGTGCATCATGAGCCGGTACAATATGTGGATTAGTCCCATTTCAATGGCCGCTTGATAGCATAGTATGCATCCGCTGTCGGTGGCGGCTTCTAGGACGTGCATGAGGATGTCTTTTGCATGATCCTTGTAGCGGCATGACGCCATGAAGAATCCTTTGCAGGCTAAAGGTGTCTTGGAGCCATTGGACCCATGAGTGCTCGGGCTAGTTGTAGGCGAGGGGCATTGGTTATGAGTTTGTTTAGTTCCTTGCTGATTACATTTACAGTTGCCCCTGTGTCTATTAAGAATTCGGCTTCTGTCTGGTTGATTTGGATCACGAGTATTGGGCTGTGTTCTTTCGCTGTGTTGTTTCCTAGAGCATACAGATAGCCCTTTTTCCCGTGGCTCCTCTTGGTGTCTCTAATTTCTATGGGCGTTTTCTTCAGAGGATGCACTTGATGCACTGTCGGACATTGATTGTTCTACGAGGTACCTGATGTACCGCCGTGGTCTCCTCCTTTGCCTGGATGCTGGAATCTTGTTTTCTCTCCACTCTCTTGTCTTTTCTCAGGTTGCTCGTCACGGCATCTGTGACGGGGCGTGTCATAGGGTTAGTGTGTTGTCCGGAATGGGGTCGGCTGACTTGGCTCCTGTCCTGGTGCAGGTTTTCCATTTCTCCCTGCTCCCCGCATCTTGTGGCGAAAAATCAGGCACACAGTTTTGTAGTGATTTTCTCCTCCGCAGGCAGAGCATGTTTGGCTCATAGCAGGGCATTGTCCCTCATGTGGGTACTCGTGCCCACACCTGTAGCAGAATGGGTTGCTGTTTCTTGTGGCACCTTCTAGCTTGTTAATGTTCTCTTGCTTCCCCTGTGTGATCTTTATATCATCAAGGCCTTCCACCTGCACTGCCAATGCGGCGTACGAGCGAGCCAAGCATAGTATTTCCTCCAGGTTGCATGGGTTTTGTAGCAGTCGCTTCCTGAAGTCAGTGCTTTCACACCCAGCTATAATTTGTGACTGTAGGGCCTCTTCGTTTGAATAATTTTTGAAGTCACAGTGTTTCATTCTTAGTCTTAGCCACATTACAAATGCATCCATGGTCTCACCTTTGCTTTGTTTCGTGGTGTGGAAAAGATGCCTTTCATAGTCCACGTTTGTGTGGGGTGTGAAGTAGTCGGTGAGGGTTGTCTTCAAACTGGTGTATGTGTCTATGCTGCTTTCGGGTATTTTATCTAGAATGTCCCGCACATTGGAGCCCACTGCGTGGTTGAGTAAGCTATGTTTCTGCTCATCATCTATGGGTCCTTGCTACTCACCACTCCGAAATAGGCCGAAGATGCAGAGAAGTGACCTTGGAGACGATGGTGGTACAAGAATCGATATTCAGCCTTCCATCCCAGGTCCCCTGAGTACAAGACTCAGGCTTCCTCAAAGAGGGGCTCTTTTCCACAATGTACCTCTCTGCTGTTTCAGTTTGGACAGACAGAGGTGTCAATTGAATAAAAGAGCGGGGAGAACACACACACCGCCAATACCAATGCTGCAAAGGAATACAAAGATATTAGACAGTATTGAGGTGAATGCAAGTGATTAGAACAGTTGAATTAAATGGGCAACTACCTAGATAGGTATTGGAGTGGCGCTTCCCCGGGGTGGATCTACAAGGAATAACACAAAATAAGAGGAAATGGTCTAATTCAATATTGGTCCCAACTATATATAGAATTGATAACAACTAACCTGAATAAGGATATATTGAGGAAAGGAATCCAGGAAACAGAAGACAACGACGGGAGAAAATAACAAACAGGGATGTTAGTATAGGGAAGTAGCCCCGAACGGCACGAGGGTCGCACTAGTGCCGGGTTGGTGCAGTTTTCAGGAAAGCGTTTATATGCACTTAAGGACAGTCTCACAGGAAAGTCACACAATGTCCCAGAATCCAACAGAAGACAAATATCCAAACAAGTCCTGGAGATAAATAGTAGCAGAGATGGGGATAACCAATTAAGTATGTACCTGAGCACACATGTATCCAGAGTAACTGTAGAAAAGTTCCAGATAGACGACAGCAATTTGGTTCCGAATGCAGAAGCGGCAACCTGGAATGAAGTAATCAAGAGACACCCTAATCAAGAGACAGAAGGGAGCCGGATCCAGTAACGTTCTGAGTCAAACAACCAGACGAGCACAACAGGAATAAAGGAGGAGATGAGGCAATCCAGTAGTCAGGCAAAGGACAAAACCAGGAGTTCAGATGAGGAATCGTGTAGGAAGACACGAAGAGGTAACGGATGAAACTGCGTGTAGCTTGCAACGCTAATTAGCAGCAATAAGCCCCTTGGAAGACGGTGGTTTTACAGTCGTAAGAGGGGCGTGTCTTGCCGTACGTCTTCCACATACAAGACATGTCAGCTGACCCAGAGTCCGTCAAAGTTTGTACAGATGCCATGGTAGCCTGTATCTGGTCCATAGAGGCGCTTGTAAAGAAGTCGTACTCTGCAAGGAGGCCCGCGGGGAAGCCTGAAGTGTAACAGTCATACCGCTTTTAGGCACACTTCAAAATCCCTTAGCCACCTCTTCCATCGTGATCCCAATGTGCTGGTGTCGATGAGGTCAAAATTCAATGGTAGTTGGGACAGGACGCTGTCTGACTTTTTGGAAGTGATTTGGCAGGGGTCACTGGAACAGTCAGTGATTCCTCCTTTGAAACGCTCATGTGGGGATCTTCAGTGGGTGTGATCTCCAGGTTGGGTTTTGCTTGCCTCCTGTGCCTTGGGATGACTTGTTCTTTTCCTGTGCGATGGTGGGATTATTTTGTGCCTGAGGAGGCTCCCGGTGTGATTCACTATGAGTGGTATGTGGCCCAGGTAGGGGGCGCTGTGGTGGTACTTTTCCCGCCTTGCTCTCAGGCCCTTGCGACCGGTGATTGATTTTTGGCACTCCGGTGAGGTGGGGCCCAAGCGGGGGCGCTGTGTCACGTGCTGGTGGGCGGGTCTTATCTGCCTTGTTTGTAGGCCTACGCAGCCTTCACGCTCAAAGTTGGGCGGGAGACTGGATTGTCTGCTGGATGCCGAAAAGAGGGCGAAACTGGCAGCGTATTGCTCTCTTACCTGTTTCTCTTTGTCTGAGCGGGAGGCCACACCTCCACCACTTCTCGGTGCTTCAGGGAACTGTTGCCGTCGGCGGGAGATTTTCTCCTTGACCGCCCGGAGTTTTATGCAAGCGGGGAGGTGCCACTCCACCCGCTGATGTACCTGGTTGCCGTCAGCAAGGTCACAGCTCTGCCCGGACTCATGCAGAGGTGGCCAGCTGGTGGGGGGCCGTCGCGCTCCTTCCCTTCCTCGTGCGCCACACACAGTGCCAGCAGCTCGCGTCTCAAGTGGCGCCCTGTCCCGCGTGCCACGAGCGCAGAGCCTCTGAGGTAGCTGGCTTGGTGGGGCTTCAGAGCTGCCTCGTCGCCAATTTCAAGTCCATGGGTGGACCGCCTCACGCTCTCACACAGCAGTCGTCCTCCACACCATGCAATGAGAGACGGACTCGAGAGCAGGGGTGCAACAAACCTTTATTCATTGAACATTTGCTCTGAACTGCCCTTCCCTTCCCCTGCTTACTCCTCCCCTTCCCGCTGCCCCGGGGCCCTCCCCACGTGACATGAGGGCAGTGACGACACCACACATACGACTGTGCTCAATGGCCACCAATGGTTAGTGTGCGTCTACTATATAGGACAGCGTGACCGAACACCAAGCATTTACGTCCCTCAATTCATCATGCCCCTCAAATCCTCAACTGGCTTTCCTGTCCCAGTGAAGGCTTACCCTGAGAGCCTAGTTAACCGCACTCGAGCACATGAAACCACTCAACTGAAAAGCCCACTACTTGAGGTGGAGAAACAATCTTTTCAAGGCATTCAACCCCACTGTGTGTAGCTTATGGGGTTCATTGTAATTGTGCAAACCAGACACCCTTGAGCTGTACCGCCCGTATATTTTCAGTGTTTTTAATAGAGAAAGTCACTGTTCCCCGCTGCCCTCGATTGATGGGGTTTTAGTGGAAGCAACAATCGGTACCGGCGCGGAGGCCAGTAATGGAAGCAAACACATTAAACTTATTATGGTCCCTTTGCCCACTTCCACTGGCCCCAGTAATGGCACGCTGCCATTAACCACAAAGCTGTCCCCCATCCCCCTTTAAGACGCGTGGCTCCCACAAATCCACTGTACCACAGCCCCTGCGAACCTAACAGCGGAGACAATTCCCATAAAAGCTGCTTCATATTGCATGCAGAGCATACCCTCCACTTTGCTCTAGCCATACTCGACCTTTTTGGACAGAGCCTGTAGCCATTGACATACAGTGGCCAATACAAGGCTTAGCCTCTTTGCTGTGCGCCCGATGGTCCACTGCCCTGTGTTTTTAGGGAACTTGGTACCCCAGGATGATCTCAACTAACCCAAACATGCCCTCCATGCCCTATCCGTGTATTGGCCAGCGCTGGGACCCCAATTCAGCACTGCTGGGCTACACTTTCTGCAGCCAGATACCTTATCACTACACTCTAAAGGTCGAAAGCTTCCCCCAAGGCACAGCGACTGTCCTTCCCCAAGCCAGACTGATCATGCTTCATCCGATGCGGATTTTAATTTTTGCGCTTCATGCCTGGGAGGGATGGTGTCACCATTAAGGCTGAAAAGGTGAGGCCACTGTAAGCCAAGGACTTTTTTCCTAAAGCCTGAAGCTCCCACGAACGAGCGGGAGCTTCATGCTTTAGGAAAAACAGGCCTCTGCTTCAAGCGGCCTCACCTTTTCTTTAATAATGGTGGCGCAGGCCCATGGACATCTCTTGATTGAAGGGATGCCTCGAAGGTGCTGATGCTGCCATTATGGATTAAAGGAATGTTTTGCCTAAAGCACTCGCACATGAGCGAGAGCTTCAGGCTTTGTAATTTAAAATAAAAAGTCTCGGCCGCTGCTGCCAGGGGACATTAGTGAGCCCCGGCAGGGCCCCGTCTCTGAAAAATATCTGACCATGCCGGGGCTCAGCCCCCCTTAAAGCCCTAATATCCTCCCTCCCAGGCAGGGGTCTCTTCTCTCGCTCTACCACACCCGTAGGGTCACCACCAATCCCCACGCTTGCAAGATTCACCTGTATGTCACTTCTGCTTGAAAGATCTGCAAGGACTGTGGCTGGTTAAGCCCTCCAAGCAGAATAACAGACAGCCTCGCATTGGCCTAGAGCAGTGTGGGAGTATAATCTGACAACGATGTCCTAAAACCAAAAGCGTGCACTTGGCACCGAGACACAGTACCAACCAATCTCTGTGACACAGGACCAGTTAACACAAAGGTCACTGTGCGTCTACAAACACCAGACTAACGTTTCCATTGAAAGGTTCCATTTACTCATGTCCCAGATTCCTTTTATCCCCACAGTTCAAAGTGGGCAGGTACTAAAGGGTGTGGTATAGAGAAGGGGACGCAAGAGCGTCATGACGCAGGCATGTTAAAAAAAGAAAAAAAACAAATTGACGGCGGCCAGAATCTGCCAGCGCGAGTTATAGCCAGTGCTGCGCAGGGGGAAATGCGCAGCTCCAAAGCGGGGGGCAGTAACCTGTGCACTATGGAAGACAGGAGGAAGGACAAGGTGGGAGCAACACCTTGACGTGCACATCAAGGAGGTGCTAAGCACCCAGGGCAGGGCAGGCAGGAAAACAGGTAGCCAACAACAAAAGATGCACCTCCGGGTGCAATATGCAGTCAGCGCCAGCCAGTCGGGGGCGGATAACACAGCCCCACACAGGCAGAACAAAGCCCAGGGCCAGCCCCTGGGACAATATAAGGAGCTGCATTTGCAGCAAGAAATCACAATTCAGTTTGGTACTCTGCACAGAGCCCCAAACAAGTGCCATGCTTACGCAGAGTACTTTTTCTTTACTGGTCATTGACCTGTTTGCTCCAAGTTTGTGAAACGCGAGCTTTGCCTTGCTCCATTTCAAAAGCTTCTGGCTTATCCGACTCATGTTTTGTTGCTGGCTGGCGTTTTGCTGCAGATTCCCCAGAAGAAACGCTTCTCGGACCCGCCATCCATTATCAGAAAGGAAACGGGACTTCTCACCGTCACTAGGAAGAAGGCGGTGCACCTTGTTCGGTCCGCAGCGTAAGCGGAGAAGCAGCAGGAACGGAGCGAGTTAAAACAACCCAGAAAAGGAGGCGGCAAGTGGACAATAAAGAGAGCGGGACCCGCGCTGTCAGGTCCCGCCAGAAAACACACTTACCTGTCCAGGAGCGGAGATCAGGGAGCCCGGGACGGAAAAACAGCCGAAGCCAGCAGAAGCAAGAACGATCTTGGACGTAGCTGGAAAAGGGGCAGTGCTTGCTCTGAACACAGTAAGCAAGGCACTGTTACACAATGCGGCCAGAAAAAGCAGGGCCCGGCGAAGGTCGACAAGCAACAGGCATCCCAGCCAAAGGCTCCACGAGCAGTAATGTGTTAACTCTTAGCGTGGGCACTCAGCGCCTTGCCTTCCCCCCCCCCCTTTATCCGTCCCTTTCTTACCCCCCCCCTCTACTCCTAATCAGTCATACCATGCAAGCAGTAGAAAATTGACACGACACCAGTTTGGGTTGGAAGGTTAACATGCCTCAGCAGCTTTATTTGCATAAAGTCTTGGAGTTATCTTACAGGCGATCCGTAATTCACCGTCACCGATACACTATTCCGAGTGCGGTTACCTAGGGCTCCCCCCCTCCCCCCCAATCGTACTCGTCCGGTGGACGCCTCGGATTGAGCCCGGCCCTGGCTATCCCCCTCTCTCTACCCCGGCCGTAGTTGCAGTCAATTATTTGTGCCCCCCATTTCACCCTGCCCCTTGCTAGGTCTTGTAGCGGGTGCCCGACCCCCCGCACACTTGCCCCGTGTCCTACGGGCTCTAGCTAAAACCGGCAGCCACGCGGTGCCTCGCTAATGTTCAGGTTCCTATACCGGCACCATACTAGTGCCCTTACAATTTCCTATACCGGCACCATACTAGTGCCCTTACAATTTCCTATACCGGCACCACCACAAGTGCCCTTACATTTTCCTATACCGGCACCACCACAAGTGCCCTTACAATTTATTTACGTATCCGTATTTGGGCCGGCACCGCCCTCCGATGCCGGCCCCCACTTTCTGCCTGCCTAGTTGGCCGTCGCTTGCGACGTCCATCTAACCTTTTCTTGCCAAACTCTGCTCAGCCCCCCCTACGCCTTCGCGTAGTTCCGGTTATTGGCATCCTAGTCCTACCCCCGCTATGCCAAACCCCCCCCCAGGTCTCCCTGCTGTGTCCCCGAGCCCCCCAGAAACATCGCCATTCCCTCTCACTCAAGGCGCCCCCCCCCTCCAACTGCAGCCTTAGCAGGTGTCCTCCCCCCCCTTGGCTGGTGTCATATCTCTTCCTGATTCCCTGTCCCTCGTACTGTCTTCCTTTCCCAACTGTCTCCCCCATTCCCCCGGTCCCCTATGCTGCGCCCCGCCAGGCCCCCTCTTTCCTGTCCTTGCTGGCCCTCCTTGTCCGAGCTCCCCCCGCCCCCGATGCTCCTACCTTTCTTCCTCCAGCTCCCCCCTCTTGCCCCTCCCCCTTCGTGACGACTTACCCCTGCTGTAATTTTTGGTCCCGGTAGCATACCCCCCCGTATTCTCCTCTTGTTCCCCTCCAACCAGCTTCAGTTGCTGCCCTCTTTTTAGTTTGTGGTTCGTTCCCCCCCCCCCGCAATTTGGGTCTTGGAATTGCCTCCCAAGTCCCCTACATCCCTCCCCTTTTTCCCCAGGGCCTCCCCCAAGCCTATTGCTCTTGGGGCGCCGTGCATCTAAACTCTTGGCTGCTCGTACCCCTGTGGGTCTGCTAGCAGTGCTTCGTAAAGGGATCGCAATGTAACTCCGCTGGGCGACCTGTAAGACAAAAAAAAAAAAAAAAAGGACATTATTCACATACTTTTTATCGGGAGGGTGGGTGGGAAAACGACGCAGCTCTGGCAAGACGGGAAACCGAGGGAGGATGTGTGAGTGCTCACACCAGCACAGGCTTTTATGCCCGGCTCCTCCCCGGTTTCCCGCCCTGCCCCTGAAGCTTTCGCGCCCTGCCGGGGGGGGGGGGGGGCGGGTCCCCTTTTCGTCATCATCCGCCACCCCGGCGCATTATCCTTACAGGCCTGGGGGGAGGGGAAGGGCGGCCTGTACCGCCCCCACTAAGGGGCGGCGCCCGCCATGCCTGCTTTCGCTGGCGCGTTCGCCCGCCGTAGCGTGGGCACTCAGCGCCTTGCCTTCCCCCCCCCCTTTATCCGTCCCTTTCTTACCCCCCCCCTCTACTCCTAATCAGTCATACCATGCAAGCAGTAGAAAATTGACACGACACCAGTTTGGGTTGGAAGGTTAACATGCCTCAGCAGCTTTATTTGCATAAAGTCTTGGAGTTATCTTACAGGCGATCCGTAATTCACCGTCACCGATACACTATTCCGAGTGCGGTTACCTAGGGCTCCCCCCCCTCCCCCCCAATCGTACTCGTCCGGTGGATGCCTCGGATTGAGCCCGGCCCTGGCTATCCCCCTCTCTCTACCCCGGCCGTAGTTGCAGTCAATTATTTGTGCCCCCCATTTCACCCTGCCCCTTGCTAGGTCTTGTAGCGGGTGCCCGACCCCCCGCACACTTGCCCCGTGTCCTACGGGCTCTAGCTAAAACCGGCAGCCACGCGGTGCCTCGCTAATGTTCAGGTTCCTATACCGGCACCATACTAGTGCCCTTACAATTTCCTATACCGGCACCATACTAGTGCCCTTACAATTTCCTATACCGGCACCACCACAAGTGCCCTTACATTTTCCTATACCGGCACCACCACAAGTGCCCTTACAATTTATTTACGTATCCGTATTTGGGCCGGCACCGCCCTCCGATGCCGGCCCCCACTTTCTGCCTGCCTAGTTGGCCGTCGCTTGCGACGTCCATCTAACCTTTTCTTGCCAAACTCTGCTCAGCCCCCCCTACGCCTTCGCGTAGTTCCGGTTATTGGCATCCTAGTCCTACCCCCGCTATGCCAAACCCCCCCCCCCAGGTCTCCCTGCTGTGTCCCCGAGCCCCCCAGAAACATCGCCATTCCCTCTCACTCAAGGCGCCCCCCCCCTCCAACTGCAGCCTTAGCAGGTGTCCTCCCCCCCCTTGGCTGGTGTCATATCTCTTCCTGATTCCCTGTCCCTCGTACTGTCTTCCTTTCCCAACTGTCTCCCCCATTCCCCCGGTCCCCTATGCTGCGCCCCGCCAGGCCCCCTCTTTCCTGTCCTTGCTGGCCCTCCTTGTCCGAGCTCCCCCCGCCCCCGATGCTCCTACCTTTCTTCCTCCAGCTCCCCCCTCTTGCCCCTCCCCCTTCGTGACGACTTACCCCTGCTGTAATTTTTTGGTCCCGGTAGCATACCCCCCCGTATTCTCCTCTTGTTCCCCTCCAACCAGCTTCACTTGCTGCCCTCTTTTTAGTTTGTGGTTCGTTCCCCCCCCCCCCGCAATTTGGGTCTTGGAATTGCCTCCCAAGTCCCCTACATCCCTCCCCTTTTTCCCCAGGGCCTCCCCCAAGCCTATTGCTCTTGGGGCGCCGTGCATCTAAACTCTTGGCTGCTCGTACCCCTGTGGGTCTGCTAGCAGTGCTTTGTTTCAGGGATTGGCCTGTGATTCCTCCAAGACTCTCTGCTGGCTGCCGGCGGCAGAGAGTTCCCCCCACCCCAGCTTGCTTCCACAGGGCACTCCCTGTATTTTAATGGCTGGCATCCTGGGGGGTGCCCCACCCCCCACTCGGGCCTCTCATACACATCCCGCATTTTTGAAGTGCCGTCATCCATTCTGATGACGTCAAAGCAGTGCCCACCTCGGACAGGTGGGTCCCGTCCCCTTCAAAATACCCTGGTACTTTTAAAGTGATGAGGGGATGGCGAATCCAGAAACATCCCCCTGCCTGTCAGAGAACAGCCCATGCGATTATTTGTTTAGCGAGGGATGAGAGGGGGGGGGGGGGCAACAACAGATAGTGCTCGGTAGTGTTATTTGTGCCCTAACCCTTGCCCCCCCACTTCGCTGTGTCAGGGTCTGTACCCCTTAATATTATGGCTCCCTTACTTCCCGTATCCCCAGACCGAGCACCCCCATTCCCCAGCCGCTTTCTGCTCGGGGTGAGTGGACTAGAAGTGAATGTGTGGTGCTCCGAGTGGTCTTGCCCCCCGGCCACGATGGCCTGTGGCCCCCCGGCTCGTGCGCACTACTATGTGCCCTCGGCTTCCCCCCCCCCCCGAGCACCCCACTCCCCAGCGGCTCTCTGCTCAGGGTGAGGGGGCTCGTAGTGTCATCGGCTTCCACACTAAACATAGTGCCACTTGTGTATACTAAACATACTGCCACTTGTGTATAAGCGTGTATAAATTTCCTAGTGCATGGACTCATGTGGCGTTTACTAGCAAACCTTACCTCACAACATAAATGCCTGATCGATGGCCGACCACAACACGCCGCGCGTTCTTACCTTGCCCAGCGTACCACTAGTAACCATACCCTGAATTACCCCTCCCTTAGTTGCCCGTTACCCGAATTACCGCTCCCTTCATTGACCTCACATGGTTGGAAACTTACCAAAACTCTGCCTAATGTCATACCTCTCTCTTCCTGTCATGTAGGCCAATCTGGTGTCGGTCGTACACTGTTTAAAGCGTGTAGTACATTCAACCTCTAGTATTGTAGTTCGCCACCGGCCACTCAGGCACACTCTACTGAACATATGCCTAGACGAACGTACTTCTTTGCCTAGCAACGGATGCAGCACCATATGCCCAGAGTATGCTGAGCCTGGTGATGTTCACTAGTCCTTCGATTATCCCCGCTTTTCCTTACTCCCACTCCTTGGTCCCCCGGCCCCATCCCAAAATTACATACTGGGCACCCCCCCGTCCGAATCTTGCCCATACTCTTGAATGATGGCCTCAACACCTTGGGCAAGACCAGGCGCCATGGCGACGCTCCTTCCCGTCTGGAACCGGGCCCTCGCTCCTGGCATGCGCCCTCAGGCACCTCACTGACCCCCACCAGCTCTTCGGGTACCACAGGACCCCCACTTGAACAGCAGCACGCACGAAGCAGCAAAACAAGTGCCCTTAATGTGACCCCCAGGCTGACCCTGCATTACCAGCGGGCCCCAGAGCCCACCCCCATGTGTGCCTGGCAAATAACACTACGGATCTGTGACCCTGTCTGCTGCGCACGACCCTCGCTCACCTGTACCTTTGCTTCTTTTTGACTGGAACCGAACCCTGCTGGCGCTGGAAAACCCGGAAACCTGGCCTCGAACTTCTCCACTGGCGCTACGGCCACTACTGCAAACCAATTCGACGAATCCGGTGGGGGCAGGGGAACTAACACGGCTCCAAATGTCAGAAGGTGGAAGTGAAACTGCATATATGGCCTACTGGCTGTGCTGATGGGATGAGGTACCCTCTGGTGCTGAATTTGTACTTTTTTTTTTTTTTTTTTTTTTGCAAGGTTACCCCTTGCCAACATTCACCCTAATGACACCACTACCCGAATATTCTAAGTGTGCCTTAAACCACCACAGTCCCAGAAAATCAACAAACAAGACCGCAGCGTTTTGTGTGTTGCCATCACGCCATACTGAATGTGTGCCTGTAACATGTGGCGTGGCGGCCACCCTGGCTAAAACAGTGTTCTCCTTAATTCGAAAAGAACGTGGCGCGACGGGCACCCAAACAGTTACACATGAGGCGAAATGAATGCTGGTTCATGCCGCTGTCCTAACCTGCGGGGCCTTCCCAACACCCCATACCCAACCACACATGAGGCGAAATGCATGCCGATTAATTGCCCCAATTCCTAAAGTTCCAAACTTGCCCCGCCGCATGGAGCTCTACACGCGATCCCTGGGGCGCGGTATCATTCGGCACACTGGTCCAACCGGCACACGGGTTCGGAGGCCTGCAAAGCCGAAACATACACGTTTGGAAACTATGAAAATGATGCCCATTATGAGCCTGTTGCAAGATCAGGCCAAACCCTAGAGTTAAGAATTTGTTACAACACGTTCACATAAAGAAGCGGCCGTAAAGTCAAAACTGTGCAGATAAAGGTAAGAAATACCCTTCGAGCAAAAGTTACCAGGGAAAAACCTAATTCACCTCCACTTAAATTACTCCTGCGCCTGTGTCTGGAAAACCATCCCAACAGCCCTGGCATACAATTGCACCGCCTCGACTACTAAGTTACCTTACCCTAGCAACATGCGCCACGGAACCCCTGTGCATCGGCGGAACCCCTGTGCATCGGCGTGTTGCAAATAACGTGCGGCGCGAACCACAAAACCCTCTACTCACTTGGCTTGCTACTATTAGCCCGCCTCGCGCCATGCTCCCTAACGCCTGTCGCACCGTGGATGCCTGATTCCCTTTCCCATATCTCCTTTTGTAATGCGCCGCACCCTTGTGCTGCCTGCCCCGTAGCCACCAAGCCCTAAGATCCACCTGCGTCGTTATGTTGGGGGCCATTCCGCCTGCAAGATGATGGCACACAGAACGTCCCGCCTGGTGACTTCTCTAACATGCACCACCTCACTCTTTACTGCTAAGAGCGCCTCGAAGGCACCCGTCAACCTCTGCACTAAACTATTTCAACGTAGCTGTGTAGGAGAATTGTAAGGGTTTTTTTTTTTTTTTTTTTTTTTTTTTTTTTTTCTCCCCCCTCCCCCGAATGTATTCTCCTCGCCCTGTGTGCCCCTTTTCCCACCTGTGTACTTTTCACCTTGCAAAAACCCCCCCCCTCCCCCCCGCCACCTCCTCCCGCCCTAACCCAGCTCCTCATGGCCATATCCGTGTGCCTGCTGTTTAAATGCTACTATAATGAGGCGAAATTCCCCAGACACCAACTGCAAACCGCTTTCCTACCCGCCATCCCGTCAAAACCGGTAAAACCCACAACTGCCCCCCACCCTCACACATCCGCACACCAAACCACACGGGCATGAACCCGATCTCGGCGCGTGGGGCTGAATACATGCGGCACGGCGCTCCCCGCAAACCCCCCCTTCACCCGCCTAGCATTTGACCCGCCGCCGGAGCTAGCCGTCGTGCCGCCGCTAAAATGGACGCGGCGCAGCAGCTCCAAGCGGCCCACCCATCCGAGGCAATCCCCTTAGGTATTTGCTTGTGGTGCGCGGTGCTCATTTATCAGCTCGGCGTTTGACCCCCTAGCCCCCCCCCCGAGATTTGGACCTCACGTATATCAAGAGCGATCGACCAGCTCCTATTTACACCTGCTGTTCACAAAAGACCAATGCAGCACGTAAGCAGACCTGATACCTTGTGGCTTCAGAAAATTAAACACGGCACAGCGCCGTAAATACAAAGAGCCGGCCATGTGATGCATCCTCATTACCCTGATGCACGTGGGAAATAAACCCCTGGAGCGGCCAATGCAGACAGAACATGCCCAAACTACTAAGCGCTGCGGCAATAATATAAACAAAATTGCGGCACTCCCTTTTAAAAACAACATTCCCGCGATACTCCGAACCTTGTCCTCGAACTCAGGTCTCCCGCATTCCAGGCCAAGCCCTGACCTGCCTGCGCCACTGGCGGCTGCGCTAAACAAACATAAAAATAAAAGCATATAAATCTGCTTTCAGCGCACGGTGCACAGAAAGCTAGTATTGTTGGCCCTAATGTACACAGACACGCCGTGAAACGGTCATTGTGACCAAACATTACTTTGTGGCATACGAGGCGCAGCGGCCCTGTTGCATGCCTCAGGTGCTGATATCAGTGCGACCATCATACAAACAAAATTTTTTTTGCGCGCCATAATAAAGGAACATGCCCACGAGACTCCGCACCTTGCATTCGAACCAAGGTCTCCCGCATTACCAATCCAAGCCATTACAGCTTGCGCCACTTGCGGCTGTGCTAAACAGACATAAAATTCAGAATAAATAAAGCGAGCTTTTGTTAAACGACGCACTGAACACCCGGATGATCGTCCTTATGTAAAAATATCCCGCCATGAAAACGTATTCAAAAGTACATTTTTAGAACAAACTAGGCACGGGGGCCCAGATAATCACGGCGGCCCCAATTGAAAACGAAAACCCAATTGAAGATGCCATGCAAAATTGGCCTTTAGACCGCCGCCGGCACTAGCCGTCGTGGCAACGCCAGAATTGATGCGGCGCAGTAGCTCCACAAGGCACCCACCCTTATGAGGCCCTCGGATGGAAGGGGGGCCCCTTTGTCCCCCCGGCGGCACGGAGGCCCGCGAACAAAGCACAACACGCCTGAAAGCACAACACGCCTGAAGGCACTAACATCTTGCATTTTGCCAGAAACACGGATTAAGGCAGAGATCGTGAAAACACTGTTATGGATTTTAAAAACTACCGCGCGGCGGCCCTATGGCAACCCAAACACACACTACGGCAGCGCAGAGTCCTAGAAGTATACATTTCCAAACATATACATCTTGCATTTTGCCAGAAACACGGATTAAGGCAGAGATCGTGAAAACACTGTTATGGATTGTAAAAACTACCGCGAGCCACCCCTGTGGGGCACACGGAGGACGGCGGCCCTAGGGCAACCCAAACACACACTGCGGCAGCGCAGAGTCTTAGAATTATGCATTCCCAAACATATTACATCTTGCATTTTGCAAATCGTATCACGTCGTGCAGAATGCCCAAAACACGGATTACGCAGAGATCGCGTAGACACTGTTCTCATTTTTCAAAACTGGAGCGAGCCGCCCCTGTGGTGCACACGGACGATGGCGGCCCTGTTGGCCTCCCAGTAGTTTGTGGGCCATCGTGCTATGTGCTGAAACGGACGCGGCGGGGCACATTATAAATTGCGGCCTTCATGCGACGCAATCAGACTACCGGGGCCCAGTTGACCGCCCGCCCGTTCAGCGGCCCGCGCCATGCGACCTCACCGGCTCCCTAAGCGGAGCGGCATCCCTTCGAAATATGGATGCCCCTAACCCCCCCATCCGCCCGCGGCCACCATCGAACCTCGACCCCCGTTCCCCCCCACCCCACGAACATGTATCCCCCGTGCCTACCTCCAGCGTTTGTTTCTGGAACCGACCGCTGCAACACAGGAACTCCTCGAACTCGTCCACTGCCTCCTGTCCCGACGAGATGCGACGACGCTGGCCACCACCTTCGACCCTGTCCCCGACTGGCTGCCCGCGGCACAGAAAAACGACGCAGCTCTGGCAAGACGGGAAACCGAGGGAGGATGTGTGAGTGCTCACACCAGCACGGGCTTTTATGCCCGGCTCCTCCCCGGTTTCCCGCCCTGCCCCTGAAGCTTTCGCGCCCTGCCGGGGGGGGGGGGGGGCGGGTCCCCTTTTCGTCATCATCCGCCACCCCGGCGCATTATCCTTACAGGCCTGGGGGGAGGGGAAGGGCGGCCTGTACCGCCCCCACTAAGGGGCGGCGCCCGCCATGCCTGCTTTCGCTGGCGCGTTCGCCCGCCGAAAGAGTTAACAAGTGGTTTGGAAGCAGGACGACCGGAAGGAGAGTGTTTTGCACAGAACACGTGCAGTGATAAAACAACCACAGTTTGCAGTTTTAGAAAACCTGAGCAACAGAAGGGGCAAAGATACTGCAATTGTTACGAAACGAGGAGCACATTACTTTTTTTTATTTAAAACTTTAGTACCCTGAATACGGGACACAACAAATTATCTCTGCACAGCCATGCAGTCAAAAACAAAGAAAGAAAATAAAAACTCATGCGATAGTCTGGGGAAGCAGAAGAAATCCATGGGTGGCCATGGGTAAGAAAGCGAGAAAGAGTGAGGACTCAGACGAGGAAGAAGGGGACATCACAGCAGAAGGGGCGCCACACCTACAACAGCAAAGAAGGCTAAAGGAGATGCAGAGACAACCAAGCAGACCCCGACACACGGATAGAAGGGTGGCACCAAAAGTAAAAAAGTGGCCAACATGTCCAATTGGTTTGATAACTTTGCAACCAAATATTTGACACAACAGAATGCAAAAATTGGTAAAATTGAGCAAATGATGTCTGAAATGAGGGAGAAAGAGCAGCAACCTATAGAGGCAGAAATAATTGTAGAATAAGGTGGGGGGTGAAGGGCCTTTAGAAGCATGGACCGGCCCCAATCCCACATAGGAGCAAACAGGGGCAATGGGACCTGGGGTGCCAGCATCCCCTACAACAGTAGCTGGTTTGGCTACAATTAATGAAGGGGAGGCGAATATAATAGCAATAACAGCACAGAAGGATGGTGTAATGTTCACAAATGTGCAACTAGGGGACATGTTAAAAGCCCTGGAAACTGGGATACCAAAAAAAAAAAAAATCACTAACCTGGAACACTGAGCAAATGGTGAAAGAGTCAATCTGGAAAAGGGATACCTGGAAATATTTTCACTGAGAAGCTCAGCGAAAGTGTTTGGATGCATTTAAAGATCCTAAAAAGTTAGAAGAGAAAGTAATAAAAAGAAATGCCAAGTAGAGCGCACCTAGGACAATTGGTTAAAGGCTTTTATTATCTTAGCAACCATAATAATGGAGAAATCCCCAGGGGGTGGTTTTAAGTTATTAGCATACATAGACAAAATCAGAGAGGTAAAGGTAGTCTATGGGAGTTACGGGGGACGCATGGATCGTATATGATGAAAGATTTAGGATGGCCATGTCCCAGCGGCCAGAGATTGAATGGGATGAGGCACAAAATGATGTATCCTAATGAATGGGAAACCACCATCAGAAGGTGAAAAGGCACAGTCCCATAACAAGGCAACATATGCAAGCAGCAATAAAGTCTCTGAACCTGAGAAACACAAAAGGGGAGCAGCCCTTTTGGAAAAAGCAGTCATGGGGGGCAGGGGGCTAAGTTCAATACCCGCAGCCAGTACAAAACGCAAAATGCCAGCAAACCTCCCATTTGCTGGAATTTTGAAAAAGGGCAGTGCACCTGGGGCAAGGAATGCAGGTACAGACACAATTGCTCAAACTGCAGGGGAGAGCATCCCGGCAGCAATTGCACCCGCCTGCCAGGCAAGGGGCCCAAAAAAGAGCATTGAAACAGGACACAAAATTAGAATGAAACCAGGGAAATCCCTAATCAACATAGAAGGGTTTAAAACAGCACTCTTATCCAGACAGAAATATTAGCATAGCAATCGAAAAGGGTTTCAAGGAAGGTTTCCATATTCCATTCCAGGTCGAAGGGTTACCAAAAATCCCCAAAAATCTAAACTCAGCAAGAGATAACCCAGAAATAATGAGGGCAAAAATTAAAAAGGAATTAGAACTAAGAAGAATTGGGGGGCCACGGGAACAAATGCCATTCAAAAAATATTTAGTGTTTCCTTTGTGTTTGGTACCCAAGAAGGAACCGGGGAAAATGAGGATGATACCCAAAAGGGCAATCCGTGAACAAAGGCATCCGTGAAACAGAATCAGCAGTGACCAACACACATTTCCAGGAGGCACTCAGAATGGTCAGGAAATGCGGAAAGGGGCCTTTAATGGCAAAGCTGTACTTAGAGTCAGCATTTAGACTGTTAACCCGTCCACCCAAACTCGCATCCCTGGCTAGGTTTCTCTTGACAGAAATTTCTACGTGAATAGGTGCCTACCAATGGGGTGCGCAGTATCATGCCCACTATTTGAGCAGTTCAGCTCATTTTTTCAGTGGGCTTTTCTAGAATAGGTACCAGAGGCACATGTAGTCCACTACTTGGATGACGTAATGCTGGTAGGGCAACCAGAAACGGGAGAGTGGCAAAGGGCACGGACAAAGATGAAAGAAATGGCTGCACAATGGGGCCTACCATCGGCAACGGAAAAGACAACCAAACCAGCAACAGTTTTCTTAGGAATAGAAATAGACACCAAAGCAGGGGTTTGCAGAATATCAAGCGCAAAGATAGGCGAACTGTTAGATAAAATCAAGAAAATAGGCAAAAGAGAAAAGAGCTCAGTCTGGGAGATACAATCACTGGCAGGAAGTTTGAACTTTGCAACCAGGGTGAAACTGCAAGGCAAGGCTTTCGCAAGGAGCTTAGAACTAAGGACAAAAGCCTCTAGCAAGCCACATCTGCACACCAGACTGGGGGAAGATGTGACAAAAGATCTAAGAATATGGGAACATTTGCTCACGTATTTCAACAGTACAACACTTTGGCGCACGTCACTGAATACAAATGACAAAAGGGTACCCTTTACTGATGCAGCAGGGAGCAAAGGCTTTGGGGCCATCCTGGGGACAGATTGGGTCGCCGGAGAATGGCCAGCCACATGGCATCCAGCAGGCTGGACTAAAAACACAGTCCTGGAGATACCCATCTGGCTAGCACTAAACATCTGGGGCAGGGGTTTGGCAAACGCAGAACTAACCGCATGGTCAGGCAACATGGCGGTGGTGGGGATTATCAACAGAAGAACTAACAAGTGCCAACTAGTACTGAAAGTTTTAAGAACCATCGCCGAAATTACATTGTTTGAAAATATTGCTGTCAGAGGCAAGCACATTGCAGGAACAGGCTATAACATTACTAATGCATTATCTCGTTTTCAGTGGACTTACAATTTGCCAAATGGAAAAGATATGACAAAGATCCCAAAGGACTGCTGGGATAATCTGGAACGATAACAAAAACAGCATCAACGCCAACGCTGAACGGCCGGGGCGCACAACCAGCACCATCAAACACCTTAAACACGGGTGACTGCAGTCAAAAACTGCCAACGAAAAATATAGACCCTGACACAGGGTTACTTTTAGATCTGGCCAAGAGAGCCCTGGCAGAGAACACCACAGCACAATATAGTAAGTGTCTGAAAACTGTACTAAATGTGACAGGCCTAACCAATGTAGAGTTGTTAACAAAAGATATCAGTACGGGGGGCGTGGCTACAGGGCCATGTAGGAGGACGTGTTCTTGGAGGAACTCCGGTCGATCCTGCTTTGATCCGAAGTTACAGTACAGATAAAGGCATCCGTGACGAATAAAAAGGAAGGTGCAAAGCCATGAAGTAATGGAGCTGAGCAGGAACGGGTTTTTGAACTGAAGTACACTGTGTCTTAATAGTTATATGTTACGAGAAGTCTGGGACGTTTTGCAGGCAGCGAATCCAAGATGGCGTTCCATTAAGAACAAAGGAAAGGAGCAGTCTGATCAGAGTTTATGTAACTGCCGGACTCGAATGTGCTGAGATTACACGCACAATAATGAACTGAGATATGGGAAGCAGTGTCCCCCCCCCATCGATGTGCAGTGGGTCCACAACAGGCCCGGAGGGTCGGAACAGGACACTCTAATCCGCACAGCAGCGGAAAAGCACATGCACGGAAGGGTGCATCACTGGAACAGGCGGTTATAAGCACATATGCGGAACGGACATTGCGGTGCATAATAAGCTCCTTAGGGGGTGGAGGGGTGTCACGTCCCCCGGTTTCTTAGGCTATCCTTATGCCCAGGGGAGAAGCCCGTGGCGTTTAACTTGGCGTTTGCGGCAACGCCGACGCCACCGCCGGTAATCAACTACATCTCCCAAGAGGACGATGCCCGCAAGGAACCTTTGGAACGTTTTTCACTTTCTCTTTGCGTGCGTTCCACGCCTCAATTACATTTCACTTCCTATAATTGGCCACGCCCCCAACAAGCCGGTGCTCCTAAACCATTGCGTTACGCGAGCTACGCTCTTGGAATAAGTTCCTTTTGCCCTATTCCTTGCCTTTCTGGTTCCTGAATTCTATGTTTACCTTGGACCTTGTTATCGTATCCTTGGTTCTGCTTTAGACCTTCGTTTGATCAACTCCCCTGCTCGACCACGGAACACACCTCGGACTTGTTTTGGATTCTGCTTCTCATGTCTGGTTTCTGCCTCCCTTCAACCCCGTAGTTTTCAAACCACTCTTGGCCACCCGCTCCCCGAGCAGAGAAACCTCACTTCTTGATTATTTTTGGGACGCTTTGCTGTGTTCATCACTTGTGGGATTTTTTGGGACGCTTTGCTGTGTTCATCACTTGTGGGATTATTTGGGACGCTTTGCTGTGTTCATCACTTGTGGGATTTTTTGGGACGCTTTGCTGTGTTCATCACTTGTGGGATTTTTTGGGACGCTTTGCTGTGCTTATCATTTACTCCGCCCCCTTGGATCTTGAGACACTTGGCTTCACCCCTTGGATACTAGGACGCTCTGCTGTTTTCTTTTGCCTACTTGCTTTTGGAACATTTGATTTTGTTTTCGCTCATTGGATTGGGGGACACTCTTCTGTTGACTAATCCATCATTGAGGGAAGTCTATGGTCCCCCTTCATTCAAGCAAGAAAACTTCCTCTGACCTTCACGCACTCCCATTCTTGTGTATTGTCACAAGTAGGTATCCCGCTAAAGGAAAGGGATACACAGGTAAGCTTGTGGGTCTCGGAGGGGGTAGAGGGACTGGAATTGTCAACAAACGGTATGTAATATTTGCTTTGTTTGTTTTCTTCCCTCTAGCTCCGCTGTGCGTTCTGCCTTTTTGCCTGAGCCCTTGGCCTGACAGGTGTTTCTTTTCCCTGCAAGCTGTGCTCTCAGGAGGGAAGTCTGAATTACTTTAGCGGCATCTAACCCAAGTGATTCCTCAGACTGATCGTGGAACCCTCGAAGTGTGACAGATTTAGGAGCCTAATACTGGTGCCTGCGTGTCCGAGATGGATCCTAATGCTGATCCTATGGCTGCTATGATGCAAGCCTTTACCACGTTACGCACAGACATGGCAGCAGCACATGCCGCTTTGCACCAACGCATGGATGTCATGCAAAGCTTTGTGCAACCCTTGCCGGTGGATGAGGAGTTTGGGGATGTTCCCGCTCCTGTACCACCACCGGTTCCTCCGACACCCCTAGCCCCTGTGGTGTTGCCGGGTCCTTTTCCATTGGCACCACCGGAACGCTTCACGGGACATCCAAAAACGTATAGGACATTTGTCAATCAATGTCGTTTACATTTCCAATGCCGTCCCTTGGCATTCCCTAATTCTGAAACAAAAGCAGCTTTTGTGCTCTCTCATCTAGGGGGTATGGCTGCGGCCTGGGCGAATCCGTTGTTGGAGTCCAATGACCCGGTCTTGTACGATTTCGATGCCCTACTAGTCGCCATGAATCTGTTCTTTGACACCAGATATAAGGCTCAGGCTTCGGATTTAGAGTTTTTCGCTATATCCCAGGGGAAACAACCTCTTTTGGCGTATTTAGCCCGATTTAATCAGCTGGCCGCAGAAACCTCTTGGCCTGAATCAAAAAAGGCGGCAGTCTTTTATAAGGGGTTATCAGACGAACTTAAGGACGCATTGTCCGTTGTCCCTTCTATCCCTTCAGTATTTCCTGAATTGCTTGATTTGGTGTTACAGGTCGATGCCCGGATGCAACAAAGGCGTGGAGAACGCCGTCACCTTGATCCGCGCCCTGGCAAATCCGAATTGGGATCTTCTCCAACCTCTGGAGAGGTAGAACCCATGCAAATTGGGGCAGTAAAAGGTCCCCTCTCAAAAGCAGAGAGGGAGAGAAGAATGCAAAACAATCTGTGTCTGTATTGTGGACAAACGGGACATTTCATTCGTGTCTGCCCTAAACGCCCTGTTAAACGGGCGGGAAACGCCACGACCCGTCCCTAAATCGAGCCGACGTGACGGGTCAGCCTTCCAATGGCTCATTCCTTCAGACAGCTGCCGCGCACATATATTTAGATATGTCTTTTATGTTGCCCAACTCTCAAGTCTTTTCTAGTCCAGTCATGATAGATTCCGGGGCAACAGGTAATTATATGGATGAACATCTGGCAGCAACCTATGGTATCCCGGTAGACCCTAAGGAGTCACCAGAACTTGTTTATGCAGTAGACGGCTCCTGTTTGGTTTCGGGTCATGTTGTTAAACAAACACAACCCTTGCGGATGAGCACAACGGAAGGGCATGCAGAATACCTGTCCTTTGATCTCATTTCCACACCGCAATTTGGGGTCATCTTGGGCCTCCCATGGTTGCGTAAACATAACCCTATCATTGACTGGGTGGAACAAACAGTGCTTTTTTCTTCTCCCTTGTGTCTGAAGGACTGCTTTCCAGTTCACGGGACATCTCACCCATCTCCATGTAAGGCTCTGATTTCAAGTATCCTTACTTGTAACGCTACTGCGAGGATGACGGTGGAAATACCTTCTGCATATCAGGACCTGATTGAGGTGTTTGACAAAGGTCTGTCTGAACAACTGCCGCCACATCGGGAATATGACTGTCCGATTGATTTGGTATCCAATGCCATTCTCCCCCACGGAAGGATCTATTCTCTGGCACGGCCTGAGGAAGAACTCCTAAAGGAGTACGTCGAGAAATCTCTGAGATTGGGCCATATAAGACCTTCCCGTTCTCCAGCTGCTTCCCCGATTTTTTTTGTCCCAAAAAAGGAAGGGGATCTCCGGCCTTGTGTAGATTATCGTGCACTTAACGCTGTGACAATAAAAACCAGTATCCATTACCCCTCATTTCGGAGTTGTTGGATCGCCTCTCTACCGCCAAACTCTTTACGAAACTAGATCTAAGGGGGGCCTACAATCTGGTGAGAGTGCGTGCGGGCGTCGAGTGGAAGACTGCCTTCAAGTGCAAATACGGCCTTTTCGAATACCTAGTAATGCCGTTTGGTCTATGTAACGCCCCCGCAACCTTCCAACACTTTGTCAATGACATCTTCCGAGATCTGTTGGATGTTTTTGTTGTGATATATCTGGATGATATATTAATATTCTCGGAAACGTTATCACAACATGAGAACCATGTCCGGACGGTGTTACTCCGTCTTCGGGAACATGGGTTATATGCAAAGGCTGAAAAATGTGTCTTTCATGTTTCCTCTGTGGAGTTTCTAGGATTCGTGATATCCTCTCAGGGTGTTCATATGCATGATGCAAAGATACGAGCAGTCCTTGATTGGCCTGCTCCTACTTCGCTTAAGGGTTTGCAATCTTTCCTAGGATTTGCTAACTTTTATAGACGCTTTATTGCATCCTTTTCAGCCATTGTAGTCCCATTGACACGCCTTACCAGTCCCTCAGTTCCCTTTTGTTGGGACATTCAGGCTCAGGACGCCTTTCAGGCCTTGAAAGAGGCGTTCACTACGGCTCCAGTCTTGCTACATCCAAACCCCCTTTTACCTTTCATCATCGAAGCTGATGCCTCTGCCCTTGCCCTTGGGGCGATCTTATCTCAAAAATGCCCCACGACTCGGCAACTACATCCAGTAGCCTTCTTTTCCAGGAAATTGACTTCTCCGGAAAAACATTATACTATAATGGAACGTGAGCTATTGGCTATTCGAGCTGCTTTTAAGGAGTGGAGACACCATCTACTGGGGGGTCGACACCCTGTCACGGTTTACACGGACCACCGTAACCTACAAGCTCTATCCACGGTGAAATGTACCAACTCTAGACAAATCAGATGGCATTTGTTTTTTGCACAATTCAATTTCACGGTTTCTTATCGACCGGGCCCCTTGCATGGCAAGGCCGATGCACTTTCTCGTATCGGAGTTGATATCCCCTTCGAGGAGGCAGTCCTTCCTGTTTTGCCACACAATACGGTTATGTGTGTCTGTGCTGCAACCGGTTCCTTATTAGAACGGATCCGCCACTGGGCCGCTGACCATGGGGAGGTACTTCAAGGGCTAAAAGCACAATTGATATCGGGATTACCTTACGTACAGGAACGTCTGTATATCCCTGATGCTCGGACTCGGTTACAGGCCCTAAACTGGTCCCATGGCGGCTCATCCAGGACAAACTAAAACAACGGATCTACTCCTCCGATGGTGTTGGTGGCCCAATATGAAACGGGATGTGGCAGACTATGTATCTAAATGTGCCGTCTGTACACAATGCAAAACGGTACCTGGAAAACCGGTGGGGCTTCTCCAGAAAATGCCCATCCCATCACGCCCATGGCACACTGTGTCACTTGATTTCGTGGTAGAGCTACCACCAGTCCAGGGCTTTACCACTATCTTGGTGGTGGTAGACGCCTTCACCAAGATGGCACGGTTTGTCCCCTGCAATGGTGTTCCTTCTGCTCCTACATTGGCCAAGTTGTTTTTCGAACAGGTGGTCCGCCTATTCGGCCTCCCTCAGATTCTTATCTCTGATCGTGGATCCCAATTCACCTCACGTTTTTGGTTGGCTCTCACTCGATTTCTTGGCATTGACGTTCGCCTATCCTCAGCATACCATCCTCAGACGGACGGGCAGACAGAACGTCTTAATGCCACAATGGAGCAGTATCTCCGATGTTTGTGCCTACAATATCAATCGGACTGGCTGTCTGTATTGGGGGCTGCGGAATTCGCTTACAACAATGCCTGCCATGCATCGGCTGGTTGTTCACCCTTCTATGCCATGTATGGTTTACATCCTCGAGTTCTACCATCCACCCTTCCTTCAGTGGCACGAGTACCCGCAGCTCAGGCAACAGCCCAGTCGTTACGGTCTATCCGTGCCGCTGTGCTTCAGCATCTACACCAGGCACAGGATCACACAAAACAAAATGCTGATAGGCATCGTAGGTCAGCCCCGGAGTATCACCTGGGGGACAAGGTCTGGCTATCCACTGTGCACCTTGGCATACCAGGCAAACGTAAGCTGAATCCCCGCTACGTGGGTCCCTATACCATCACGCGATGCATCAACGCAGTGGCATATCGTTTGGGCATACCCTCAGCTTGGAAGATCCACCCCGTGTTCCACGTCTCCCTATTACGGCCTTATGTTGCCGGTACACGTTTGGGTGATCATCCCGCTCCTCTTGCGATTCAGGGGGAGGAGGAATATGAGGTTCAGGCCATATTAGATACTCGAGTAATCCGAGGCACCCGGCATTATCTAGTAGATTGGAAAGGCTATGGCCCCGAAGATCGTACCTGGGAACCCGCCTCAAATCTTCACGCGCCGCGTCTTTTGCGGTCGTTTCTCCGGTCTAATGGTTCGAGACCCGGAGGAGGCCCATCTTTGAGGAGGGGTACTGTCACGTCCCCCGGTTTCTTAGGCTATCCTTATGCCCAGGGGAGAAGCCCGTGGCGTTTAACTTGGCGTTTGCGGCAACGCCGACGCCACCGCCGGTAATCAACTACATCTCCCAAGAGGACGATGCCCGCAAGGAACCTTTGGAACGTTTTTCACTTTCTCTTTGCGTGCGTTCCACGCCTCAATTACATTTCACTTCCTATAATTGGCCACGCCCCCAACAAGCCGGTGCTCCTAAACCATTGCGTTACGCGAGCTACGCTCTTGGAATAAGTTCCTTTTGCCCTATTCCTTGCCTTTCTGGTTCCTGAATTCTATGTTTACCTTGGACCTTGTTATCGTATCCTTGGTTCTGCTTTAGACCTTCGTTTGATCAACTCCCCTGCTCGACCACGGAACACACCTCGGACTTGTTTTGGATTCTGCTTCTCATGTCTGGTTTCTGCCTCCCTTCAACCCCGTAGTTTTCAAACCACTCTTGGCCACCCGCTCCCCGAGCAGAGAAACCTCACTTCTTGATTATTTTTGGGACGCTTTGCTGTGTTCATCACTTGTGGGATTTTTTGGGACGCTTTGCTGTGTTCATCACTTGTGGGATTATTTGGGACGCTTTGCTGTGTTCATCACTTGTGGGATTTTTTGGGACGCTTTGCTGTGTTCATCACTTGTGGGATTTTTTGGGACGCTTTGCTGTGCTTATCATTTACTCCGCCCCCTTGGATCTTGAGACACTTGGCTTCACCCCTTGGATACTAGGACGCTCTGCTGTTTTCTTTTGCCTACTTGCTTTTGGAACATTTGATTTTGTTTTCGCTCATTGGATTGGGGGACACTCTTCTGTTGACTAATCCATCATTGAGGGAAGTCTATGGTCCCCCTTCATTCAAGCAAGAAAACTTCCTCTGACCTTCACGCACTCCCATTCTTGTGTATTGTCACAAGTAGGTATCCCGCTAAAGGAAAGGGATACACAGGTAAGCTTGTGGGGCTCGGAGGGGGTAGAGGGACTGGAATTGTCAACAAACGGTATGTAATATTTGCTTTGTTTGTTTTCTTCCCTCTAGCTCCGCTGTGCGTTCTGCCTTTTTGCCTGAGCCCTTGGCCTGACAGGTGTTTCTTTTCCCTGCAAGCTGTGCTCTCAGGAGGGAAGTCTGAATTACTTTAGCGGCATCTAACCCAAGTGATTCCTCAGACTGATCGTGGAACCCTCGAAGTGTGACAAGGGGAGAGTGCACAAGGATTGGAATGGATGAGGCACTGCCGAGGATACTACAATGTATCATACACTTACGTGACACACTATTCAGATGCTCGGTACGCAAGGGAAGCTAGCCTGGAGGCGCGATTCCGACGGCATTAGGAATTCGTTGCAACTCAACAAATGAGGTCGAGTGGTCACAATATTGTCCCGACACTGCAGTAGAAGACAAGCACAAGAGAACAGAAGTTTACTTGTATACATGCATGAAGCGCCGAGAAATCCCAAAGCACACACGACGGTGGGAGGAGTGCAGTGGAAGACGGAGAGAAACTGTCTCAGCAGCAGAAGGCAAACACTGCCCACAAGACAGCAACAAATGTTTTACCGGCAACCTCGGCACAATAGCAACAACAAGTGGGCAACCCGGAGGAGTGCCTCCACTCCATGTGCTTAATGGGGGTGCAGATGAGAGTCCCTGCTCACTGGCTGAAGCCCGTCTTCTGAAGCTGTATTGCAAGCAAACCTGCAGCGAGGTGGAGCACAAAACCTGGCTGTAACAGAGAAGTTGTGGTGCAGTGCCCGAGGCAGGTAACCACTCTAATACCAGTGCGCACAAAACACTATGCCACTTGGCCGACCTCAACGCTAATTGGCCTGTGCACGGAATGGAAGATGAGGCCCCGCTGACGAGTCATGCAGAGCCAACGCGCAGACTTTGGTTATCGGTAATCCATACAGGGGCGAACAGACCCACAGCTGCGCATAGCGGTGGACACACAACAAGCTCCTCCCAGCCGTGAATAGAAGTGACCTAACAGCCAGATTCAGATAACCCAAATAGGAAAGGAAAGACCCAGCGTGCCTGGCGCAGGGGTGCTGAGTGATAGTTCATCAGCTAAAGTGGACACCAGCAACAGAAAAGCAGAGAAAGCAAGGCACTGTGTACAAGGAGAACAAACACATTTCAGCTGCATTGGGAAACAGGGGTGAATAGCAGTGCATTTGATTAACCAGACAACCCATCGCCCCGCTCAGAAGACGCAGGTAGTGACTGACGGGGCAGGAGGGCATTATAGAACCCACAGCGGGCCTGATCAGGTACTGCCACCTCGGACACAGCGGGCACGGTCAGTCCAGCAGCCCCAAAGCATTCCGCTACATAACACGCAGCACAAGGAGTGACCAAGACACTGAGCATTTACGGGCACACTGTCGCGGAGACACAGAGGATGGTGCCAGGGCATCTGGTTCCCATGAGGAAATAGGGTTGCCCACGCATCAAATCATCAAACATGGCCGGAGCGGCCCTGGGATCATGAGAGCAACCACAGCGGATAACTGAGAATGTGGCCCGTAGAAGCACCGGGCAACCTGTACATCCACGCACAATCCACAGAGAAGGATGGCGTCCAAGGTGGTCAAATCAAAAAACAAAACCATTGTCACTAGACAATTTTACCAAGCCAAGCCAGATTGACGACGCAGCAAAGCCAGCATACCAAAGCACACCAGGGAAAATAACCCTGCCACGGGGAGACCAACAAATCCTAGAGGCAATTGCCGATTTAAATTCAACATGGGAATCTAAACTTGAAGCCATGGCGGAGCTGAAAACATCCCTGGAATTCAAGATTGACGCCGTGAGTGTAAATGTTAACCTCCTAAGGCAGGAAGTCAGGGCCATAGCTGAACGCACGGGTAGACTAGAAAAAGTAGCGATGTCTAATACAGAGTCCTTTAAAACAAATGAAAAAGAGATCCACACACTGCAGCAACAAGTGTGCCACCTGGAAAGCAGAGCCGAAGAGACGAATCTAAGTGATTTGACCGCAGCTGAAAGTACCGTGGCTGAAATTACCGCAAACAAAAGGTTTGAATGCCCAAAAGTTTGCATGCTAACAAAAGTACAATAAATGCTAGAAAAAAGAACACTACTGTTTACAAAAAGACTTCCTGTTACGAACAAGTCAATACAGCAATACGATTGGGTAACAAAATGCGCAACAAACGTAAACCAGGAAGTAAAAACATTGAGTCAGTTAGGACGGTTAAACTGTCACTTGTGGATACTGTGAGAGAAAGGACAGAGTTACACAAGCAGCGCATATTTCACTAACTATTAAGCAAGAAAACAATTGTATTCACTGTAAGAAAATAATATGAGCATTTGAAAACTATAACGGACAAAATATATAATTGTAGAAAAATAACTAATAGTATTTATTTAAATGCCATAGGTTGTGAGTACAATGGAAAAGGCAACATATCTAATTCCAGTGAAAGGGAATAGGCGACTACACCATACAGGATATTTATATACGATAGAAAGGAGAAGAGGCGAAAAAACATGGTGGAAGTGCACAGAGTACAAATGTTATAATTGTAGAGGCAGAGCGTGTACAAATGATGAACTAATGGAGCACAACCATGCTCCAAACAAAAGCAAAATCGAAGTGAAAGAAAGACTAATGGATTTAAAAAGAAAGGCAAACACAGAAGTAGGACGCAGTGGGGAAATGGTACGACAGATGTTAAGCGAAATACCACAACATTTAGGCCAAGAGATGGCAAGTGCAAAACTTTTGCAATGTCAAATTGTATATCAACGAACATCGAAAGAAAATAAACCTCTGCTACCTAAAAATATAAAAGATGTGGTAATCCCTGAAAATGTACGTGTAACACATGAGGGCCAGCAATTCTTGATGTACGAGAACGGCAATGACACAAACATACTTGAAATTTACAACAGAACACAATATTGACCGTCAAAAAATGAGCAATACATGGATTATGGACGGCATGTTTAAGTGCTGCCCTAAACCATTTACCCAGCTATACAGTATTCACGGTAACATATGCAATGACTACTTCCCACTGGTCTACATAGTAATGAGTAATGAAAGCGAAAAAATGTATAAGGAAATATTTGAATACATTCAAAATAAAATGAGCAGCACAGAATCATACCCAGAAAAGTGCATAATGGATTTTAAATCAACTGCAATGAAGGCCATTAAATTAGGTTTCACAGACATACACATGCAATGGTGCTATTTTCATTTCAATCAAGCAGTATGGAGAAATTTACAAAAATATGGACTACAAAGTAATTATGTTAATGACAGCGAATTTCAATAGTATGTGAAGAAATTGTGCGCACTGACTTTTGTACCAGTAAATCATGTAATCTCAGCATATGCAACAACAATAAAAACCATATTATCATGAAGATGAATTAAAACATTTTTTACATTATTTCGAGGAAACATGGATTGGAGGACAGACAAAGAAAAAAACCCAAAATAAAAATAGACTAATGGAATTGCTTTGAATCGATATTAAGCGGCACCCCAAAAACAAGCAACAAATTAGAGGGCTGGCATAATGCCATGAATGTGGCAGTGGGCCGCCACAAACCCACACTTTGGAAATTCTTCACCACTTTACAAAATGAACATAAAATTCAAGAAATAGCCATACAACCAACAATTAGTGGGAAAAACAGCAAAAAAAAACGCACAAATGCATACAAAATATTTCAAAACTAAAAGTAAGAGCTGAAAATTACAGCACCCTAACATTACCAGACTACCTAAGCAGCCTGGCATTTCATGTTTATACACAAGGATTTACATAAGCTGTAAAAAAATAAATTAAAAAAAATTACAATTCTAATTAACTTGGTATCCAACAAGTGGATATCCTAACTTAGAACTACCCAGGGTAGCCATGAGAAACAGAGCAATGTGAAGTCACACCAAAAACATCTAGTTCAAAAATATGTTTCAAACTTTTATTTCACAAAGGTAAGTACATTTAACAAATACATGAAATCCTATGCTTTAAACAAATACATGGATATGCTTTAAACAAGTACATGGAGACAACAAAATTCAACTTCTTTAATGAATGTCCTGGTTTGCCATCAAGATGAAAACCAAAAAAGTAGAAGAAAACCAGAGTGAGTTAGTCAATTCAGTTGATTATGCAAAGATATCAATGCAGGTCTGTTAACTTCGTTGTATTTTAAGCAATGTAAATAAAAAAACCGATGTCAAAAGCATAGATGTAAATACAAATATACACAAAAAAAACACGAAAAGTACATACATATAAACCAAAGAAATTATATCACCAAATGGTTAAAAAGAACACATTAAATAATGAAAGAAAAGAACAAGTTACTCTCTTACCTGGTAACGTTCTTTCGATGGGATGGTCCGACGACGTATTCCATATCTATGACAGTAATCACCACAGCTGTGCTGCTTCAGAAAATGTTCGGCATATGCGTCCTGCGTCGACGACGTCGATATGCCGTCCTCGAGGACCTCCTCCGACGGCCGACATCACCAGATGTTATAAGTAGGACGCACGACACCCGTAGCCTCAGTTGTCGTTTTTTCCCCAGAACGTGTGGCACCAATCGTCTGCCAGTATGACCACAGAAAGCCTTGCGGAAACGTAAGCTGCAATCGCAAAAGAAATGCTGTAGCGGGGAAGGCAGGGAGGGAGCGATATGGAATATGTCGTCAGACCATCCCATCGAAAGAACGTTACCAGGTAAGAGAGTAACTTGTTCTTCGAGGGGATTGGGTCCTCTGGCGTATTCCATATCTATGACAGACTCCCAAAGCAGTACCAACGTAAGGAGGTGGGAAAAGAATTTAGAATATACACATTTAGAATGCCCAATCAAATTGCAGAGGCAAGGACAGCCTTGCCAAAGGCCAGATCCTGCCCCCGGATAGAATCGAGGGAGTAGTGACGTACAAAAGTATGGACCGAAGCCCAGATGGCTGCATCACAGATGTTACGGATAGGAACACCCCTCTGCAGGGCAGTAGAAGCAGCCATACCCCTAGTGGAATGGGCCCGTAAGCCAACCGGAGGGTCCTTACCCGCCAAGCGGTAACACTCAGAAATTGCCAAGATGATCCATCGAGACAAAGTCTGCTTCGTGACGGCTTGACCCAAACGCCTACCGGCGTAACCAATAAAGAGTTGATAGTCCACTCTGACCCAGGACATGCGTGAAATGTAGAAGCCTAAAGCTCTCCTAGGATACAGCCTATAGAGCCTCTCATCTTCCTTACAAGGATGTGGAGGAGGATAAAATGCCGGAAGAATAACTTTCTGGCTTAAATGGAATTCCGACACCACCTTCGGAAGAAAGGAAGGAAGGACGAACTCTAAGGACAACCCTGTCCTTATGAAACATAGTGAAGGGTGGCTTAACTGAAAGTGCATGTAACTCACTCACTCTGCGAGCGGAAGTGACTGCAACTAAAAACACAGTTTTAAGGGTTAACAGTCTCAAAGGACAAAAATGCAAAGGCTCAAATAGAGCACCCATTAGAAACTTGAGAACAAGGTTCAGATTCCAACTTGGCACCTGGAAAGGTGACGGAGGGAAAACATGAGTGAGCCCTTTCAAAAACTGAGAAATTGAAGGGATTTTAAAATAGGAACACTCTTCAGACGAGCGCTTAAATATGGACAGCGCCAAGGCAGAACCATAGGAATGTCACATGAAAAAGGATCCACAGTCTGCACCAGTCGCAGAACTTTCTCCAACGGCAACGGTACAGGGACTTTGTTGCGGGCCTTCTGGCCGAAAGCAACACCTCCATCACGTCTTCAGGGAGGTCCCAATCCTTATACCTCAACCTTTCAGAAGCCAAGCATGAAGGTTGAGGGATCTGACCTCTGGATGGAGAACCTGACCCCCCCCCCCTCCGGTGAGAGCAGATCGTCTCGGTAGGGAAGATGACGTGGAGGGCAGATGGACAAGTCTAGAAGGTCTGGGTACCACGTCCTCCGGGCCCATGCCGGAGCAATGAGGATCATCCGGGAACCGAACCTCCGCAACCTCTGCAGCACTTGTGGGATGACGGGGCCTGGAGGAAACGCGTACAGCAGTGGGAAGGACCACTCCACCACGAACGCGTCTCCTAAGGCTCCTCTTGGAGGAAATTCCCGCAAGCAGAACCTTTCGCACTTCCGGTTGACACTGGAGGCGAAGAGATCCAATTGAGGAGTCCCCCAGAGGGCGAAGATCTCCAGGAGAATCTCCTGAGCCAGCTCCCACTCGTGAGAGGTCGCGCTCTGCTTGCTGAGAGCATCCGCCGTCTCATTTTCGTTGCCGGCCAGATGAACTGCCGAGATCGAAATCTCCTGCTGGATGGCCCAGAACCAGAGCTGCATCGCCTCCCTGCACAGAGGAAGGGACCCTGCCCCCCCCTTTTTTTGAGGTAGTGCCTGGCCACTGTGTTGTCCGTCAGAATCAGGACATTCTTTCCTCGCACAGTCGTCAGAAAAGCCTTCAGGGTAAGCCTGATGGCCCTCAGCTCCAACAGATTGATATGGAGTCTGGACTCGGACAGAGACCAGCGACCGCTGACTGTCAACTCGTTGGCATGAACTCCCCATCCTGTGAGGGATGCGTCCGACACGGTCATCACCTCTGGCCATGGTAGCCAAAACGTAGCCCCCCCCTCATCAGATTGCCTTTGTCGGCCCACCACAGAAGGTCCTGGGGGACCGAGGGCGGCACCTGAACGGGGTCCGACATCCTGCCGGAGGACTGTGACCACTGCATCTTGAGGGCCCACTGCAAAGATCTCATCCGCAGTCGAGCCTCTGGCACCAGAAGACTGCAGGATGCCATGAGACCGAGCAGCCTGAATAACTCGAATGCTGGGAGACTCTGGGCATGTCGAAATTTGTGCACCATGTGCTAAATGTGTTGAGCCCTCACCTGGGGAGGAAAACTCTGCCCCAGGGACGTGTCGAGCACTGCTCCGATGTACTGGAGCAGTCGGGTTGGCGTCAAGTGGGACTTCTTCAAATTGTGGGAGAAGCCCAGCCTGTGGAGGGAGTGGCAGGTGACGGACAGATGATCCAGGACTTGCTCGGGAGAGCTCGTCTTGATCAATCAATCGTCCAGGTAGGGGTAGACGTGAATCCCCCCTTGCCTGAGATGTGCTGCCACCACCACCATGAGCTTGGTGAAAACCCTCGGGGCGGAGGTCAATCCGAACGGCAGGACCCGAAACTGAAAGTGCGAGTCGCCAACCGGGAACCTCAGGTACTTTTTGTGCTTGGGATGGATCGGCACATGAAAGTAAGCGTCCTTGAGGTCGAGAGACACCAACCAGTCCTGAAGTTGAAGGGCCTGGAGGCCTTGAGAGGGAGTAACCATCTTGAACTTGTCCTTCCTGAGGAGTTTGTTCAAACCGCGCAAGTCCATGATGGGTCTCAATCCCCCGTCTTTCTTCGAAATCAAAAAATAAGGGGAATTCCATCCCATGTTCCTCTCTGCTACAGGCACCAGTTCTATGGCGCCTTTCTCCAGCAGGGATTGAAGGAGCGGATCCGGACTCTTCAAAGAGAGATTCCCCGGTGGATTGTTGTGAGGCCTCTGCCGGAAAGGAAGACAGTAGCCGTGGGCTATGATCTCCAGAACCCACAAATCTGAAGTAATGGCACGCCATTCTACAAGATGTTGCGCCGGCCTTCCCCCAACCGGTGAAGCATGGGCCTCATCACTGAGCGGTTGCCCTCATGCAACGCCGCAGCCGCTAAGAGGCAACTGCTCGCACAGCCTTGGCACCTCAAGTACCTTGTTTACCACCTCTGGCACTCCTACGGTTGCCCCTTTGACTCGCAGCTCCTCTCGCTTTACTAAAGGAGGAGTAATAACGAAGGAACCTCCCCTCCATTGCGGTCCCCTAGGACGAAAAGGCAGAGGCTGTCAAACTGCAGCGCCCAACGATTTCACTGCAGCTTTGGACGTCTGCAACCTCTCAAGGCTCTCGTCAGCCTTGCTGCCAAAAAGATGTACACCATCAAAGGGCATGTTGAGGAGTCTGGCTTGCACATCAGGAGCAAACCCTGACTTCCTCAACCACGCAAACCTGCGTATCACGGTGCTTGCCGCCATGGACTGGCTGACACAGTCTGCCATGTCCAAACCTGACTGAACGGACTCATCCTTGCCATCCTGAATAATAGCAAGAAAACCATCCCGTTCGTCCCCTTCGGGAATATGTTCAGCCGCTAAGGAGATACACTTCCACAGAGTGCGCGTGAAACGAGACAAGGCTCAGACCGAGTTGGCTGCCTGAAGCGCCATACCCCCCTGAAGAAAACACTTTCTTCGCCCAACCATCAAAACGCTTGTCGTCCCTATCAGGAGGGATGGTAGGATACGACGCCTGCTTTGCTGGGGCCGTAGCCGCCTGCACCACCAAACTCTCCGGAGTGGGGTGCGTAGTTAAGTAGGGGTCGCCACTGGCTGGATGGTATTTTCACGGCAAAGACTTGCTCACTGCCGGGAGACTCTCCGGGGCAGTCCAAGCCGCAGGCACCCTTCGTTGCAGAGCCATGTGGAAAGGCAGAACCGGGTCAGTGGGTGGACCATGATCGAGGATATCCGTAAGGTCATCCTGCACAAAATCAACTGGGGGCGCCAACCACCCCAAGTAGTCTGTGACCCTCGACATAAGGCGCTGGTACGATGACTCGGCATGGGTGCCAGGCTCATGCCTACAGAACTCCACCTCCGGAGAGGTGTCCAGACCACTGGCGTCATGCAGTGTCTGTCTCATGTCCTCAAACTGGCTATGACCAGAAAGAATCTCATCTGGAACCGTGCGAGGAACCAACCCATCTTCAGAACCCTCTTCCACCTCTGAAATGTAATCCATAGTCTGGAAAGTGGGCATTGAATAAGGGGGATAGACATGCTTTGCTTTGGCCAGAGTCTTCCTCGGGGGATCCACCGTGCCACGGGGAACCTCCAACACAACCGCCTCGAAAGACGTAGAGAGCGTCAGCGTCGAGCGTGGCGCTGATAGCATCGACTGCTTCGACACAGTCCTCGAGGCCGGAGCCCCGAGCGTGTCTCGACAGCCTAGGCGTCGACGACTTCCTCGGAGGCGGGGCCTCGAGAGTGTCCGTCGACAACCTCGGCACCACAGGCATCGATGTCTTCTTCGAAGACATCACAGGTGCACGCGGTATCGAGGGCGTCGAGGACCGGGAACGGGTGTGACTAGAATGACTCCCCTTGTCTGAGCGGGTCGTGCCGACCACCCAAGCCCGAAGGCGTACGAACCGTGTCTCTAGTGCAGATACGGCCGACCCCACTCGGAGATGCGGCCGGACCGGAGCCCTGCGACTCAAGAATCGCCAACATTTTCTTTCTGAAGGAAGCCCTTTCCTCCAGAGAGGAACGCTTGGTGGGGTAAGAATACCGCCGACGGGTGGAGTCCTCAGACGAGGAAGGTGACTGATGACGGCACTTCCGGGAGTGCCTCGAAGAGGCAGAGGAGTGGCGGGACCCACACCGGGACCAAGACCCCCTAGACTTACGACGACGATGCGGAGAGTCGCCCCTTGAATCGTCCGTCGAAAGCCCAGTGGACCTCACCTTCCGGGGCTTGGACACCTTACCGACCTACAGCTTCTTCTTACGTTCCCGCAAGGTCTTGGGCGTAAGCGACTGGCAGTCGACACAATCATCTGTGTTGTGGGCCTCCCCGAGGCACCAGAGGCAGGCGTCGTGCGATTCCATCACCGACATCTTGGACCCGCATTCTCCACACTTCTTGACCCCCGGACGCGGGGTGGAAGAGGAAGACATCCCGAGAATAACTTCACAAAACAAACAGGTTCAAAGAACCGAAAGAAACAAACTCCAAAGAGTCGAGGGGTACCAAGATCTCGAAGCGAACACGTACGCGGAAAAAACGGAACGGAGGCTACAGGCGCCGTGCGTCCTACTTATAAGATCTGGTGACGTCGGCCGTCGGAGGAGGTCCTCGAGGACGGTGTATTGACGTCATCGATGCAGGACGCAGAACATGTTCCGAAGCAGCACAGCTGTGGCGATTACTGTCATAGATATGGAATATGTCGGAGGACCCAATCCCCTCGAATTGTTATTACTTACGTTTCGGGCAGTTAATGACGAATCCAAAGTTGTACGCAAGGAAAAGTTGAAATCCAAACTGAAAGCATGTCCGTCCCCCAAAAAAAAGAAAAAAAAAAAAAAAAAAAAAACACATCCAAGTGAAAAAAATCCACAAAAACCAAGACCGTGAGAGACAAAAACAGACGGATGAATGCAAAAAAAATGGCTGGCTGAAGTGGCAGAAAGCTCGGAAAAAACACAATTATAAACATAATAAAGTGACATTAATGGATATTACATTAATGTTTCCATACGTTTTAACAATTATACGTATTTCAAATGATTAGCTATGGTGCCATCTAGTGGCCAATGCATAAACAAAAAATAAAAAAAGTTAAGCAAATTATTTTTGTATTTTATATATCAGATTTAAAAAATGAAGAAAAAAAAAAGGTACAAAAGGAAGAATCTGAGAGAAAAACAAAAGGGAAAGGTACGTGGAAATGTCAGAAAGCAAAAACACAGGTAAGTCGAACTTTTGTGATTTAGGTAATTTGGTATTTTTAGAACTTTTGGTCATTGCAACCATTTTTTTTTCCTCTGTAAAATCAGCCTATACCGAAGAGGCGGAAGGAAGAGCTTGTAGAAACATACGCATAGTCGGGCTCCCAGAGGGAGAAGAAAGACTGGACCCGAAGAACTACATTAAAAACATGCTACAGCAAGAAATAGGCAGCGTAGTGCTCACCCAAGGGTTCACTGTGGACAGAGCGCACAGAGCCCTGTCCAGGAATCCGCCGCCAGGAGCCCGGCACAGGCTGATCATCGCCAAAAACTTAAACTATAAGGACAGAGAAGATTTTGGAGCATTTTAGCAAAGGAGGCACGATAAGCAGAGCATCAGCGTTGATTACAGCGTACCCGGATTACACCTTCCTGGTACAATGGCAAAGCCTGAGTTTTGTGGTGATTAAAAGAAGGTTACGAGAATCAGGCCTGAAATACAGACTGCTATATCCAGCGAAACTAAAGGTTCTGCACAAAGACAAAACGTTTTTTTTTTTTTTAGACACCAGAGGACGTGGCGAAATGGATGGACATGACGAACTGCCCAGAAGAAGCAGGAGACCAGACGACGTATGGAAAGGATAAGTGAACCAGCATCCTTGTCTGCTAGATCTTGAGATTAAGTGGTTTGGGTAGTGTAACGATTAGCCAGGTGTCTATGACCTTGGGACTCAGATATGGACCGCATTTAGCTATCATTGCACTGAGAATCCAAAACGAGGGTTTAGACACCCCCATGCATTCGTGGAATAGTGGAATGTAATATGCACTGAGATAATGACATAGGAGCATCTGAAGACACGGTATCACCCCCTAGATAGTTTAGTTGGGATGTTAGTAGTATAGTATCCCCCTGCTGCGACCCAAGGACCAGCGACGGCTGGGAAAGGGACGAGATGCAGGGTAGCCTGAGATCCAGGGATGGAGCTGGGCATCAGTTGGGCATAGTTGGGGTAGGTATCAACAGTTGAGGCTGGTGGGGTGGAGGGGGAGTTGGGGACTTTTTGAGGAGGGAAGCTAAGAGATGGGTAAGGGTTGAGGGAGTTGCTGGGGTGCGGGCCTACACCTATAAATCACTGCGCATGGAGGAGAAGACAAGGGCGGACAGGAGTGGGACGGGGTATGGATGAGAGGGGGGACCTCAAGATAGCGACCTGGAATGTCAGGGGGCTTAATAATTACTTGAGGAATAAGGTCATGATGTACCTGAAGAGACAGAATAGATATTGCTTTGCTACAGGAAACTCACCTGACAAAAGAAAAACAGGAAGTGGTGGGGAGGAAAAGGAAAGGGACCACCATAGGAGCAACATGCTCAGCGTATGCCAGAGGGGTGATCACATGGATAGCACAGCATGTCCCTTTTTAAGCTGTTACAGTCCACCATAGAGCCAGACGGGAGGATGGTGCTAATAAGAGGACTAGTAGAAAATAGGGAGCTGAACATTATCAACATGTATGCCCCGAAACAAAATGCTACCGGCTATGTTAGAATGCTATATGGCAAGATCAGCCCATGTATTGGGGAGGGCAGTTATATGAGAAGGGGACATTAATTGTACGCTAGACCCCAGGGTTGACAGATCAGATGAGAATATGAAGAATCCTACTCCAGCAGCTAAGGTTCTGAAGACCCTATTGAGGGATTTTCGATTAGTGGACGTATGGAGGATGCACCACCCACAGGATAGGCAATATTCCCACTACTCAACCCCACAAAACCTGTACAAGCGTTTAGACTATATATTCGCTGCACCAGAGTTGACAGGGGAACTAGTGCAGTCGGAATACAAAGTGAGAGTCCTTTCAGACCAACTCGCCATTGATCATAGCATGGCAGTACTTGCCGCCCAGTGCAAAGATTCAGACATGGAGTCTTAGTGCCGAAGCTTTGAAAGAGACAGAGTTCAGGGAGGACCTGAAGAAATAAATAAAGGAATATTTTTAACATGACACCAGGAGCATAGAATCAGCTGCCACACTATGGGAGGCGTTTAAGGTGGTAGTGAGGGGGGCGGCAATATCTAAATCCAAAGGCCTTCAAGGTGGAATATCACATGAGTTACACGAAGCAGAAAAGAAATTAGAGACAATAATGCGTAAGGGAGGGCACTCCCCAGAGGAGGGTGGAACTATACGACAATTACAACAGGATTGCAGGGAATACTGGGCGAGATTTTGCAACCTGAATTATAAAAAATATGTTGAAAGGCAACACGCGGAGGGAGATAAGCCAGGACGGCCGTTAGCCTGGTTGTATAACAATGAAACACCTAGACAAGCAATTAAAGCGATACAGGGGATGGATGGTAAAATACTAGTCACCCAGGAAGGAGTGAACAAAGGTTTTCTAGAGTTATATCAGCAGCTGTATACGGATGTCGACGAGGAGGAAGAGATTGATGTGATGCAAACATTGAAGGACATCGGCTTTCCCAAACCGGAGGTAACAGAGAGAGAGGACCTAGAGGTCCCAGTCACGTTCGAGGAATTAGAAGCAGTGATCAAGCTCTTACCTACTAGTACAGCTCCAGGGGCGGATGGACTCCCTAGTGAGTTCTACAAAACATATAAGGCATAGGTGCTCCCCCCATTGCTAGCAATGTTAAATGAGGCGCTGGACAGGGGGACTCTTCCAGAGTCTGAGGAAACCAATTATCATCCCGCTCCTTAAGCCTAACAAACCATGCATGGACTGCAGGTCATAGACCGCTGTCCATGCTTAATCAAGAAAGCAAGATACTTACGGCAGTGTTGGCGAATAGGCTGAGACCGGTTATCAACAAACTCCTAGATCCTGACCAGACCGGGTATGGTCCGCGCAGAAGCATATCCGACAATCTCAGAAGGCCCCATCATGTTATAGAACAAACGTAAAGAGACACCCAGGAGGTTGCAATAATCTCATTAGACGCAGTGAAGGCCTTCGACTCTGAAATGGCTGTGGTTGATGGTGGCCTTGAAGGAATATGGGGTGGGGCCCACATACTTGAGGTGGGTCCAGATGATGTACAGCAAACCACTAGCTCGAGTCAAGACATGAGCGACCATCTCAGATCGATGGCAACTTAGTAGGGATACTGGTCCCCAATACAGTTTATCTTAGCACAGGAACCCCAGCCGATATATTTGAGGCAACAATATGGAGAGGTGGGGATCAGTACGAAGGGAGGGCAACATTTGATTTCAATGTATGCTGATGATATGTTGTTGTCCTTGATATCCTGAAGAGAACCTACAATATATTCTGGAAGTAAAGGAGCGATATGCGGTGCTGTCTGGCATAACAGTGAACCCCAAGAAATCATGTACATTTCCCCTGGGTAGGTATAGAGGGATACCACGAGAGGAACTGCCGGTATTACAAATAAAATGGGAGACCGAGACCTTTATATACCTGGGGGTTGATGTACATCACAGTGTTGAGGTTGAACACAAACAGAAAACGGAGAAGGCGATGGCCAACATCGAAAACAGCATGAGGTTCTGGGCTAAGCTTCAGTTGACCATGATGGGTAGAGTAGCTCTGTTGAAGATGGTGGTGCTGCCTAGGCTGTTGCACTACTTTGTGTACATACCATATAAGATACTCAAGCGATTCTTTGTTAAAATCCAGGGCATATGTCGAGGGTTCATATGGCACAATTCTAGGAACAGAATAGCATTATGGAAACTGCAAAACACATATGATAAAGGGAGCATTACATTGCCCAACTTTGAGATTTACTATTTTGCCAGCCAACTACAATATGTGGCGAGGTGGTTAACGGAAGACTCCACATCAGAGTCCAGATTGTTGAGGGCTGAATGTGTCCCGTTCTTCCTGAAAGAATGGATATGGTTGCCAATGGCACAACGAGGTAGGGGGACCAGAATGTTAGATCTGGGATGGTAGATATGGTGAAGGACTTGCCATGTTATGGAGAACCCGCTCCTGTGTTCCCCACAGATGCCGCTAGTAGCATTGAAGGGAGTGGATGTGCAATTGAGGAAGATAGTCCGAAGCATACCGATTGGTGCAGCAACGTTGGGGGATGTATGGCAAGATGGGAAGGCGGTGTAGTTTGACACACTGGTGGAAGACACCAGTTTACACCGAAGACAGTATATCACTTTTACTAGGCTGGTACGGAAGATAAAAGACACTTGGTCAGAGATAGTGCTGGAGAGTCAGCCCGACACTGCCTTAGAAACATTTTATGATGTGTCAGATGGAGGCCATGAGGTCTCCCAGATTTACGAACTGCTGATGTCAATGGTGGGGAAGGAGGTGATCCATTTGAGACGGGATTGGGAAGAGGAAGCTAGAGAACATATAGATGATGGGCTGTGGGTGAGGGTGCAGGGATACCACAAACAAAGTGTCCAGGAATGTGAGGTTGCAACAAATCCAGTTATATGTTACACAAAGTTTAAGAATGCGGGAATACAAACATGTCCTAAATGCGGGGAGGAGACTGCAGGACTGGTACATACCTTCTGGGCATGCCCGGAATAAGGAGATTCGGGTGGGAGGTAGCTCACCGCTTGGCGGAGAAAGAGATAAGTCTTGAGGTGGAATCTCTGTGGTCTTGCATGGTAGGGGGTCCCTAGGCCTTGTAGAATGAAATGCGTAAGCAAACTCACCCAATGTTTTGTGTGGTACATGGGGGGAATTTTGGGTTTCAGCTGTCTATCTCTGGGTCCACCAGTTACACATTCTACCTGTGTGCTCGTACATACTTGCTAAGCGTAGAATTGCTATGGGCTGGAAAGCGAGCAATAGACCGAATATAGAAGCCTGGTGGCAGGACCTCCAGAAATGGGCGGATGCGGAAACGGTGGTGTGGGGTGATGCAGTAAACAGAGGTGGGGATGAAGATGTGGAGACATTGATGGCCTGGAGGCAACTAGTAGCCGCACTGTCTGGGTCTGACCAGACATGCCTGGAGGACAATGGCTCTTCCGGGGGAGAGGGAAGGGTGGTGCCCTCAGAAAGGTTGATGGGGAATGAGGACGAGGTGTAGGCTCGGGAAGAGGGCTAACGGGGGGGCGGTGGACACATCACGAAATTGAACACGAGACTTGTAATGTATGCTTGTTCACTGGTTTTTTGGGGTTTTTTTTGTTGTTGAAATAAATAAAAATTAAAAACAATTCAAATATATATCGATACATTTTTGGGGTGGGCGTACAGACAAGGATTTAAGAGGTAATGGGCAAAAAGACACCAGACAGCTGTGGCTTATTTTTCAAAATGATAGGGGGACTCTGACGCCCCACCCGGAGTTCTTTAATCTCATATGCCTTAAAAGGCTGGGGGAAGGGGAAGGGCCACAAATAGACAAAAGATGCCCACTAGACTCCCAGAAGTTAGTCAGAATAACATGCCTACTGGAAGAGATATGTTCACACCCATATGAAACTTTAATGTTTAGAACAGCGTTCTCTTTAGCATATTTTGGGGCATTCAGAGCGCGCGAGCTCATAGCGTCAAGCACAAAAGCCAACAATGGGCTAGGGATGATGGACATAAGGGTGAGGGCAGACAGCATCACCATTGACGTCCAGAAGTCCAAAACAGACTACAAAAGAGAGATAAATATCTATTGTATTGATGATTCTAACAACTGTCCAGTATGCACCACAAACAAATATTGCATGCAGTGCCCGCTAGTAGGAGGCAGGTTCCCGATTCACGGGGACACATCTGCCCTAAATCACTTTCAGTTCAATGGAATACTGATGATGGCCATTTGCAAAGCAGGGTGGGAACGTAAGGAGTTTGGCACCCATTCATTTAGAATTGGCACAGCGACAACTGCATGGCAAAGGTGGTCTGGGGATCCAGCAAGTAAAAAGCACAGGAGGTTGAAAATCGGAATTTTTCAAAAGATACATATGGCAGGAACTAATCTAAAAAAAATTCCCTCAAACAGATCAAGACGCCCCACTCCATTCAGCCTGGATAATAGGGCACTCTTTCGTGTTCAGAACGGGTAGATGGGCTGAGGAAACAAAAGAAGGGACAACATTTAAAAACGCCATCACCTCATGGTGGTGCTACAGGGGGCTACTGTGACCAGACAAGCAAGAAAAACTGGCAGACTTGGTTTCATACAGGGATCCCCCTGAATTCCTGGTTATACCCCTAGGGGGCAACGACCTAGTCTCAATGGGGAGGAGAAATCCATTGTACGACACATGCGCCTCTTTTACGGGCATAGCTCACAAGTGGAAGGGCACAGAAATCTTTTATTCAGCCATTCTACCCAGGAAAACATGGTTTGGACATTGCCAGGAAAAAACTAAATAGAGGGATAGAGAAATTCTGTGCAACCAGGGGTCTTGGTTTCATCAAGCACAGCAGAGTATCCCTGGCCAACCCAGAGCTTTTTCACAGACGGGACACACTTATCAGTGACGGAATGGAACATTTCCACAGAGAAATAGTGGACAATCTGGCAGCTAGGGGATGTCGGTAGAAACTTTTGGGGATACCTGGAAGGCCGGTAACCAGTCTAGGTGTGGCGGCACAGGCCAGAGGGCGCAACCTCAGGACTTCTTGCCCAAAAGTACACATTAGGTTTATGGTTATTAGGATTATGATTGTTTTGATTATTATCGCATAATAATGTGGAATAAAAACCCAGCGCCTTTTTATTGCCAACACTCACACAATGTTTTGTGTGGTAAATAGGGGAATTTTGGGTTTCAGCTGACTACCTCTGGGTCCACCGGTTACACATTCTGCCTGTGTGCGCGTCCTTAGTGCAGCACGACCGGCGCAGCATGTCTCCGGCATCACAAGCCAAGATTCCAGCCAGGTACCTTGCCATAACGAGATGTGTTAAGTAACCATGCCTTCATTGACACAAAATGTGCTGGCAATGCCTGACCAGAGCCGTGCCATGTTTCACTACTATGGCACCGCTCTACTCCTCACAAAGGCTAACGCTTTAGTATGGCACATCCCTCGCCACATATAGGAAAGATGGAAAAATGTTGACATTTTGAGCAGCCGGCGTTGGATTTGACACAAATGCATACAAGGAGGAGGCGAGGAAGGAAAGCCCATCAGTAACTGGGTAGTAGGCTTCTGCATGCTGCATTGCTAATTGTTGCCAAGTATCCAGCAGATACTGGGGCATCATGGAGTTATAGGCCAAAACTATTTGACAATTACATATCTAATGGGGGGAAGATGCTGGATTACAATAGGACCAGAATTTTAGGTAGAAATGCATGGGGTAGAGGGGAAAGGTCGTGGATTGGTGAGTACTACTACCATGAAACAGTGGCAGCAGGCAACCCAGTTCAGAGAAAGATCTTGGTTCTCACTGAGGCAGGGCAGTCCAGGAACAAAGGCAGATTTAAGAATGTCCAATTTCTGGAAGCTTGTAATGGGGTTATTCTATGGAAGAAAACATTTGAAGACCGGGAGTGGTGTGGACACCCCTGGCTGAGATAATGAAAGGCAGGGGGAGGTGTGACAGCAAACATAACATTTTTGGGATTATTTCCCATTGTGGGTGAGGTCCGAAGCTACAGAATAGGAAAATAACCCTCTGGAACGGCCACCAGGTTATGAGTCGCATCATTGACAAGGGGGGTCCTGGGAGTCCCTCTGCCAGACATTAGTCCTGGTTACGAGGGACTTACCCAGAGTCTATAGCTCACTATCTTTCACAGAGAAGAAATATCCCAAACATATCAGCCTTTGTCCTGCCCTGGGGCAGTCCAGCACTGAAATGCTAGGCAATTCTCCTCTGAACAAGAGTACCAACAGAAACCCCAGACACGTGTTTCGGTCTGGTTGGACCTCATCTAAGTTACTAGGGGAATCCAGACGTGGACCCCTTGCCCCACTATTTTTAGAGGCACAGCTACACCCTACTGATGAGGTCCAACCAGACCGAAACACGTGTCTGGGGTTGCTGTTGGTACTCTTGTTCAGAGGAGAATTGCCTAGCATTTCGGTGCTGGACTGCCCCAGGGCAGGACAAAGACTGATATGTTTAGGATATTTCTCCTCTGTGAAAGATAGTGAGCTAAAGACTCTGGGTAAGTCTCTCGTAACCAGGACTAATGTCTGGCAGAGGGACTCCCAGGACCCTCCTTGTTGTTTGCATACGAGTTGCATCATTAACAACAGAAAGGCATCTTGCACAAAGGGATCGCCTTCCTCAGGGAATCACGCATACTCAAAATCTACACAGATGTAAGAGCGATATGCATCCTGGCAGATAAAAAGTGGGGGGCTTGTGTTCGCTGGTTTCAGGGTTTCAAGATTGCAGCAACTGGCACCTATGCGAGTGATACCCCGTTCCCAGAGGAATTAGAGGAGGGTCGATGGATATTTCAATGTTTCATAAGATATGTATGAGTTGAGAACATGTGATCCCCATGTCCTCCCAGTGATACATTATGTTTTCTTCTTGCAGCACTTCCACAGGGAAGGGACGCCCAAGATTATTATTATTATTATTATTAGGGTATTTTTTGGAGCGCAGTCCAAGCTTTGGGAAGCAACACGGTGCTCTAAAAATCATAGGGAGACGAACATGGTGAGGGGAGCAGAGAACAATGGAGCGTGGGTGCAAACAGGCAAGGAGGAGGGGGGGGGCAATTTGGTAGCAAGGGATCTACAAGCCACCAGGAGCAGAAGCAGGCGGAGCAGATAACCCAGGAGCCATTCCTTGAAGAGGGTCTTGAGCTCCTTCTAGAACTGAAAAAGCGAGGGAGAGTCTGGTGTTGACCGGGAGGAGGTGCCCAGAGTCTTGGGGCGTAGACAGAGAAAGCCTGTCTTCTGGTTCTTTCAAGTCTGAACACGTCTTTACTTCTGGGGGATGGCAGACCTCCTGAGATTCTCAGTGAGGTAGCTTTAGGATTTCAGGGTGACTGTAGCAAAACAGGAGGACTTCAGTGTAACAACCTTGTAGATGATGCAGCAGTACTTGAAGATGATACAGGAGTGCATAGGGAGCCAGTGCAGTTTGTGGAGGGCCCAGATGATGTGGTGGGATTTTCAGAGTCCTTTGATGATCACATCCATCCTGAAGGCCCACAGCCCAAGCCTGCCCGGGCCTATGATGGGTTAATTGAGGAGAATGGCAGCCATGCTATGCAGCACATAAACCTGGTCAGAATGTGTAATTGGATACAGCGGGCACACAGGGCAGTAGAAAGGGCCAGGAAAAAGGTGAACAAGGCGATGGGAAAGTTCTGCAAGGGCTCAGGCTACGGGGCAGTAGAAAGGTCCAAGAAAAAGGTGAACAAGGCGATGGGAAAGTTCTGCAAAGGCTCAGGATACAGGGCAGTAGAAAGGTCCAGGAAAAAGGTGAACAAGGCGATGGAAAGTTCTGCAAGGGCTCAGGATACAGGGCAGTAGAAAGGTCCAGGAAAAAGTTGAACAAGGCGATGGAAAGTACTGCAAGGGCCCAGGATACAGGGCAGTAGAAAGGGCCAGGAAAAAGGTGAACAAGGCGATGGGAAAGTACTGCAAGGGCCCAGGATACAGGCCAGAAGAAAGGGCCAGGAAAAAGGTGAACAAGACGATGGGAAAGTTCTGCTAGGGCTCAGGATACAGGGCAGTAGAAGGGGCCAGGAAAAAGGTGAACAAGGCGGTGGGAAAGTACTGCAAGGGCCCAGGATACAGGGCAGTAGAAGGGGCCAGGAAAAAGGTGAACAAGGCGGTGGGAAAGTTCTGCAATGGCTCTGGATTCTCCCACCTGAGGCACAGGAGAATACATTTGGTGTACCTGGGTATTATGAAAGCTATGGGGGGGGGCTCCTCTCAGAGGACGGAGTCGACCCGTTTCTGGTGAACATCTCTGGGGCTTTGGAGCTCCACAATTGCATGTAGGACAGAGCTTCACAAGTGTTGATAGAACGTAAAGCTGGGTGCCCCTACGGGCCTAAACCCCTGTGTGTGGTGTGGCAGCCACACAGGTGATCCGGCCGATCAGATAAAATGAAGGAATTAAATAAGGTGGAGGGGGGGGGGAACTCTCCAGAGGCCTGTAATTATCCTCTGTATGCCAAACACCAAGGGCGCACTGCAGAACAGAACACCCTCCCCCCCCCCACCCCATGAGCATGTACAATAGTGGAACTTCCTTCAGGCGAGGCGTCACCCACACTGATTCACAGACCCCCATTTGGCAAATGGTTGGGGAGCTGTAGTCGGGGCAAAAAAAGAAAAGAGTATCGGAGGAGAAATAACAAGCGCGGGCGATGGGAGGACCTCTCTAACATTACTCAGCGGGTCGCTTATGGGGGAAAGGTTGCTTTCAACATCGTCTCGCTGTCGTACGATTCGAAACCTTTTTCTTCACAGATGCAGCGTAACCAACGTGTCCCCGCCTCTCAGTCTGACCCAGTCCGGGGGGGCTAGTGTCTGTTGCGTAGTAATACGCGGTTCAACGCATGCGCGGCCCATAACGAGGCTCGCGCATGCACGTTTTCAATAAAGACGGTCCCGGCCGGCAGTTCGCGCCGGAGACCAGAGCAGCAACACGTCTCCGGCGTGTCTCTTAGCGCGCGCGCTGCGTGTGTGTGTGTGTGTGCCTACAGGTGGGACCTGCCATCGCCCCTCACCATCACACTGGCGACGAGGACGGCGCGGGAGCAGTCCTCCGCTCCGGTAGCATCTAGAGAGGAGAACGCTGCTCCGTGTCGGCACGGGCTCACACGTGTGGCCGGCGGCCATTTTGGATCGAGCACAGAATGCAGTGGTTGCGGCCCGTGAGGGTGCTCGTGCGCCATCTGCAATTCACACAGAGTTCAGTGAATTTTTGGACCCTCCACAGCCTGTGCAGCCGCAAGGTTGTGGCATTCTATCAAGACAAAAGATAAAGAAGAAAAAAGAGTGGCTCCAGTGAAGACTTGCGCCAAGGGTGTTCCGGGGCCCTGTCTTCGAAGCAGTTCAACGTACTCCTGCGAGTACCACGCAAGGAAATGGGAGAGGAAGATGAACAGGATGGTGCTCCTGCCCTCATCCCTCGCAGGGTGAACAGTACACTGGCCCCCATGCCCGAATTTGATACCATGGGCCCACCTTCCAAGTTGGGGCCCAAATGGCTCCTGTGGGTGAAGAGGTTGGAGATGTTCTTCACAGCCTCGGGGATCAAGGAGGACGAAGAACCAATTGCAATCATGGTGTACTCGGCAGGGGCCGAGGTGCACAAGATATATGACTCTCTGAACATTCTGGTTGCGACGTATGCGGCAGTGAAGCTGGCGCCCCGAGATCATTTTCTGCCAATGGCAAATGTAGACTTTGATAGATTCGTCATGAGTGCAGAAAGACAGCGAGAGGAAGAGTCACTGGATCAATTCTGTGCACGACTCAAGAGTTCTAGCAAGCTCCTGTAGATGGGGAAATGAAGAGGAGATGGTTCAGAACCAGTTGTTGCAGGGCTGCAGCTCTGGTAAATTGAGGAGGCAGGTATTGAGGGAACCTGGCTTGACACTACAACAGATTCTGGACACAGGAAGGGCCTATGAGCTGGCTGATGCGAGGGGTGCGAAAATGGATGCAGCCACACAGGGGAGGAACGAAGGTGAGGCTTTTGCAATTGGCCGCAATAACCCAGGAAAGTCAAGGTGGACGTCAAGAGGAGGTGATAACCCGGGGGGGGCGAGCAACGCTCCCTCGTGCCAATATTGCGGGTATGACCTGCCACATGTGGGCGACTGTCCAGCCAAATCGAGGACCTGTGGCTGGTGTAACACCCCAGGACATTATGCTAGGGTGTGCAGGGCATCGGCACCTGTCGCCGTGTCGCGATGGCCCGAAACGGTTGCCAGAGGCGGCACTCAGAGAGTGAGGGGTGTATCATCAATTGAACGAGGCGTACAGGACCTGAACATCGCCGAGGAGGAGGAGGAGGAAGACTAAATCTTCTTCATCTCGAGCATAGCCGAAGGCCCAGGCAGGAGAAGACAACCCAAGTGCACAGTGAACATTGGGGAGACACCGACACCGGTCTTGATAGACACTGGGGCGTCCGTCTGTGTGCTGGCGACGGAACACTACAACGCACTCCCTGTCCACCAGGCCTAGCAGAGTCCACCACACGGATATACGCTTTCAGAGGACACACACTGCTTCCCATCCAAGGAGTATTCGTTGCTCCAGTCACTCACGGACCTAATAGAATAAGGGCAAGATTCTTTGTCACAGATGTGAGCCCGCATTCCCTTCTGAGTTGTGCTGCAGCTGAGGCACTGGACCTGGTACACTTCTCATTTGCAGTCTATCACACCGACTTGAAAAATTTGTTGAGTTGTTTTGAAACGGTATTCCGAGGGATAGGGAAACTAAAGGCTGACCGAATACACCTCCACATCGATGGGTCTGTGAGACCAACGGCTCTAAAGCACCGCCGCGTCCCTTTCCATCTGAGGACACAGGTGGAACGCGAGCTGCAATCCCTGATAGACAAGGACATAATTGAGAAGGTAGAGGGCCCCACCCCGTGGGTCTCCCCGATCGTGGTAGCCCCAAAGCCCAAACAACCGGGTGCGGTACGCATCTGCGTGGACATGAGGCTTCCTAACCTAGCGATCAAAAGAGAGCATCACATAACACCCACCCTGGACGACATCATTGGGGAGCTTCAAGGGGCGAATGTCTTCTCAAAACTGGATGTGAGGTCTGGGTACCATCAGTTACAGCTCCACCCCGAGTCAAGATACATCACAACGTTTACGACGCATGAGGGGTTATACCAATATAAAAGACTCAGTTTTGGTATCTCTTCCGCGGCAGAGGTCTTCCAGAACACCATCAGGGGAGCCCTGTCCGGACCTAAGGGAGTGATAAACATGTCGGACGACATTCTGGTCTTTGCCCATTCCGAAGCTGAACACCTAAAGCACCTGGAAAACACACTGGTGAGGTTGCGCGACCTGGGGGCTGACACTGCACAAAGAGAAGTGTGAGTTCTTGAGGGACAGGCTGGAATTTTTCGGGTTCGTCTTCCACGCGGGGGGCATATCACCTAATCCCGAGAAAGTGATGGATATCCGGGAAGCGACCCCGCCAACAACACCTTCCGAAATCAGAAGCTTCCTGGGGATGGTGACGTATTGTGGTTGCTTCATCCACGATCTTGCCTCCCTGTCGGAGCCCCTGAGAGCGCTAACCAGAAACGACATCGCCTGGAACTGGGGGGAGAAAGAGCAGAGGGCTTGCGACAACATCAAAAGTGCCCTATCGGAACAAGAAACAATGGCATACTTTAATCCGGATCGGGAGTCCGAAATTGTCGTCGACGCCAGCCCCGTAGTACTGGGGGCTGTCCTCATGCAGGCCGACAATAAAGGAACCATGAGGCCCATCGCATATGCCAGCAAAGCGCTTACAGAGACGGAGAGACGGTACTCCCAGATCGAGCGGGAAGCTCTAGCCATCTTATGGGGGTGCAAGTACTTCCGGATATATATCTTGGGAAAACCGGTCGTGGTGGTAACTGACCACAAGCCTCTCATCCCGATCCTTTCAGGAACATCATCCAAACCACCGCTTATAATAGAGATGGATGTTGTTGTTAATGGAGTACTGCTGTATCGACCAGGCCCTGACAACCCGGCAGACTACCTGTCCCGCCATCCAGGTGCGGGGAGGCCAAAAGACACAGTGGAAGTGGCAGAGGGTGTTGAAGCGATACATCTCGCGGTCGAATCGACGCTGCCCGGTGCCCTATCCCGCCAGGAGATCGCCGAAGACTCCAACATGGACGAGACATTCGCAAGAATCAAGGTTGCTATGGCAAATGGAGAATGGCGTGAGGTCCTCCAGGACAACTCACGATGGAACGCAGGGGCTCAGAAAGACCTGCAAGCCCTCTGGAAAGCGCGCCATGAGCTCTCGGTAGCCGAAGATGGCCTCCTGCTAAGGGGTCACCAGATTGTCATCCCGAGAACACTGGTTGACAAGGTTCTGCAGCTCGCACACAATGGGCACCAAGGGATGGCCAAGATCAAAGCAAGACTGAGACTCAAGGTCTGGTTCCCCGACCTAGAAAGCAGAGTGGAGGAGTTTGTGAGAAGGTGCATCCCCCTGCCAAGCAGCCCACCCGGTGGAGAGGGCCCCGCCGATCCAAACCATGGAGAGAAGTGACCAGCCATGGGGGACGGTCCATGCCGATTTTGGATCCACCGGCCGAGGGCTCTACTTTCTAGTGGTGACAGACCAATGGTCCCGCTATCCAGAGGTTGAACTGGTAGAGTCGACGGCGAGTGACCACACCATCATGGCGCTGGAGAAAATGTTCACCACGCATGGTTTTCCGGTGGAGCTATGCTCAGACAATGGGGCCCCATTTCGGGGGCAACGTTTTGTTCAGTACTGTGAGGAGAGGGGAATACGCCATAGGAAAGTCACACCGCTCTGGCCGAGGGCAAATGGGGAGGTAGAGCGCTTCATGCGAACGCTAAACAAAGTGTTCCGCATATCAGCAGATGGAGGCGCAGACCTCCAACGCAACTTAGTGGACTTCCTTTGCGAGTATCGCTCGACCCCCCCATCAGTCAACCGGGGTCGCCCCTGCCGAAGCGCTCTTCAAGCGTGTACCGAGAGGGCTCCTGCCCGAAGTGGAAGGCCGCCAGCCGGGGGAGATTGAAAAGGATCAAGTGCGAACGGAGAGGGCAGTGAGGAATGAAGAGGAAACGATCAGGAGGAAGCTCTCGGAGAGGCCGATTGCGGTGGGGGATACCGTCTTGGTACGAAACAGAAGAGCAGAAGGAAAGTTATCGTTAACCTACGAAACCCAGCCCCTGGGGGTGACACATGTGAAGGGCTCGATGGTCACAGCGGCCAACGCACGTGGAACTGTCACCCGGAATGTCTCATTTTTCAAGCCGGTGGGGTCTGCCGAAACTGATGAAGTCGACCCTCTGGCACCTGAGCTGAGTGATGAACCGCCCCTGAGACCTGATGGACTGGCCGAGACTCAAGGGACACAAGAGATGCCTCCGGCTTAGGCACGCAGGTACCCGAGCCGGGCGGGGCGCAAGCCGCCGCAGAGGTTCCAAGACTTTATTATGCACCCTGCCTAGGCATCTAGGTCGTGTTGGAACATTTATGGTTGAACAATATGTTGTTAAGTTACACTGTTGATCACTGTTCGTTGTTTGGGGAAAAAGGAGGGATGTTGCATAGTAATACGTGGTTCAACGCATGCGCGGCCCCTAACGAGGCTCGCGCATGCGCGTTTTCAATAAAGACGGTCCCGGCCGGCAGTTCACGCCAGAGACCAGAGCAGCAACACGTCTCCGGCGTGTCTCATAGCACGCGCTGCGTGTGTGTGTGTGTGCCTACAGGTGGGGCCTGCCATCGCCCCACACCATCACAGTGTCTGCACAGGAAGAGGGGGTCGGCCTTCGTTAAGAATGGGTCCGTAATGTGTCTGCTGGGAATATACCTTGGAGGCAGGGCCTGCAGCAGGCTGCTGGGCTGCTCTCAATTAACCCATTGCACATCACAAAGGAGGATTGGGACCCAGGTGGACAACCACTTTCAATGATAAAAACACATATGCAGCCTCCTCGAAAAATATGTGTAATAAATGGGCACCGCGCACCAAGAGGCCTCGTTAATCTGACATTTTTAATTTTAATTATATATAATGTATTGCATTGGGTTTCCTCTGGATAACAATTGGGAGTTCGCACGCATTTTGGGTTTTAATTATTTGGTCGTGCCTGTAGTCGCACTTTCTTTACTCGTGCTTATTTTGACGTTGCTGCAGTTTTTTCCGCTCTTAGAAATGTAGTTCTACGATTTATGCCGGGGAACAGCACATGAAGGGATCTCAAAGCCAGCTCATACGGGACTCCTTTGATAACTGCTTTAGGGCAAATGGATCTAAAAGCGATGGGATTAAATAAACACTCATTGATGGTGTTGAATAGTCCTACGCGCTTAGATGCAAGACAGGAGGGGATAATTGGAGACGATAGAACTGGCAGAGGGAAGTGAAGATAGGAGGGCCGCCCGTGGACAGAAACGTAATATATAATGGGAATGTAAAGTGGTGTCGTTTGGCACACTTCTGTCATGCTTGTCGCCAATTGATGAATGGTTCTTGAAGAGAATGGTGGATAGAAGGGCTAGTGGGAGGAGAGCAAGGATCGGGAAAGTGTGCTGGGCTGGTTTGCTTCTAGTTGGAGATGGGCGAACCAGGGAATTTTGGGCTCGGGCCGAGCCAGGTGGTCTGGCTCTTGGGGCCAAACGCAAGCCGGGCCAGGGAAATAATGCACAAAGCAGGAGAGCTATGTGTCAGGGGCTGGATGCATAGAAAAGAAGCGAAGCTGGGTTTGCAGAAAGGGGGGTTTAAGGGGACGAGGGGGACTAGAAGAAGGGTACAAGGGGGGTGGGGGCCGAGAAAAGGGATGCAAGGGACTAGTGGGCGATAGAAGGGCTGCAAGGGGACTAGGGGCCCAGAAGAGGCATGTTGGGGGAGCAGAGGGGGGTTTAGGGTCTGAGAAAAGTGCTTGAGGGGTTTAGGGGCCAAGAAAAGGGGTGCATGGGACTGGAGCCAAGAAAGGGGATGAAAGGGGGCTGGGAAAATAGTTGCGAGGTGGCTGGGGCGAGAAACTGAGTGTGGGGGGCCTAAAAAAGTAAAACTCACCTGAATTTGTGGTATTCACCACTGCATAACGGGAGTGTGCTTGCCTGACTTCCTGTCCGTCCCAGCTGCCTGTTGTCCAGTCGCAGCCAATCAATGAGTGACTGGGGTGGGACAGGAAGTCAGGCGGCTGTGACTGACAGGAGGTCGGACGAACACGCTCCTATTGTGTGCGGTCAGCACTTCAGGGGCGTGGGTACAAGTTGGTTTTTATTTTTTACATCTGCAGCTCGAGGGTCTCGTGGCCGTCCCCTGCTTTGACCAGGCACTGGCCCAAGGGTCAGGCCAGAGCCCCTGCAGGTTCGCCCAGCTCTAGCTTCTAGGTGTGCTGTGGTTGTGCTACATGGGTGGTGTTCTGTCCAGAGGGGAGAACCCAAGGCCGATTAGTTGCCACCACTTCAAGTATTATTTTTTTAAAACTTTTATTATTTATTTACTTAATCATGTATGTATTTATATTTTTTGTGAACACTGTGCTAATCTGTTGTCTATCCAGTGTTTATTTTGGCTTCTGAGCCTGTTTTTCTGTGCTGGGCTGCATCCAAAGGGTGAAGTCTGTGGGGTGTAGTCCTTTGTTTGTGTCTGGCCTTTTCCCAGTCCCACCCTCCCCCTCAAACCCGCCAACCTCCCCCGATTGGTACATTCACCTGGCCATAACTGACCTACCCAGGGCAGCCCCTGCGGCCAAGGACCCCAAGGCAAAGGGCGGCTCCTACATTGGCGGCTCCAAGACATGTCAGCAGGTGTCCGCAGGGGAAGCCCATGAAGCCAGCAGTCAACAGACCCAACAAAAACTAAGTGTGGCATGGGTGGGGTATAGAGCAATTACTCTACTCCAGAAAGCCCCTGCCATTCTACCTTACCTTTCCATAACGTAGACTGCCATAGACTTACACCATGCATACTTCGAGAGATTTGTGACGACCAGCTTAAATCTATCCATGGCTGGACTGCAAATGTTGCATTGCATTACACACTAACTTACTTGCCAATGTTAGCTAGTGCCACACCCAGATAGAACTGTGAAGATTGGCCTGCATAGCATCTAGATAGAAATATGAATATTAACATGTGCCACACTTCGATGGAATTGTGATCACTAGCCTGCCTCGCATCTAGATAGGATATTGAACATTCCACACTCGGATGGAATAGTGAATGATACCAAGCATCACACCTAGACCTAATTGCATAATTGCAAGGACAGTAATGCCAATTAACCAATCCACTAACAATTTCACCCCTCTGCATACACCTCTCAAACTCTAACCAAACACAACCACAAGCCTACAACAAAACAATCTGCACAAACTACACTACAACAACAAAACAAACCACACAGACTCGCACACAGCACACGATGACTACCGACCGTAAAACACCCCAAGCCCAGTCAACTGACCCACCGGGCTGAGGCTGCCAACAGCACATCACTGCTCTCTTGCACTTTTCCAGTTTATTCCCACTAACTCACCCCCTTCCCTTTTTCAGAGATGCCAGAGAGCCAGGGGAGCACTCCAGTGGTGATAGTGCGCGGTGCAAATGTCCTTTAACATAACCTTACCCCAGGGCTGTGAATGATAGCAGGCCCCACACTTAATCAGAATTGTAAATGGTAGCATTTTCCATAAAGTTCTATTTAGAAGGCATTCCCAACATCACTGAATGTCTCCTAATAGCGTCTCTGTGTTAAAGTTCAACCTAGAAAGTGTGCCAAATATCATCAGTGTGCTAAAGTTGAATCTAGAAAGTGTGCGCAATAGCGTAACTGTGGTATAGTTGAATCTAGAAAGTTTATTAGCGTCCCTGTGCTAAAGTTGGATCTAGAAAATGTGCCTAATAGTGTAACTGAGGTATAGTTGAATTTAGAAAATGTGCCTAATAGCGTAACTGTGGTATAGTTGAATCTAGAAAGTGTGTCTAATAGCATCAATGTGCTAAAGTTGGATCTAGAAAATGGGCCTAATAGCATAACTGTGGTATTGACGAACTTAGAAATTGTGCCTAAATGTACGCCCCCTGTCCTGCTCTCGTGCTTGATCACAAGCGCTTCACTGATAATCAGCATATCAAACTACTACGCTTACTCTCCCCTATACACCAACATTCAACTAGAACACAGCTGTACTATGATACATTCGGTCTAGCTGTTCTCATAATCAACATGACCCCACGAACTCCACATCAACCTAATAAAACACATCTAGCTGAGCACATTCCGGCTAGCTTAAGTGTCTCTTCAGGCCTAACGCAGACAGAACTCAGTCTGGATGTCCACCCTCCAGACTGAACACATCCAACTGATTTCCTCAGCACCACACCTAGCGCTAAGAAGCAGCTTTCATGCAACAACCACACCAGCTGCACACATAACCGGTGCGCCCACGCACCATACCACACTCTCTCTCTCTCTCTCTCTACTGACTGAACTGCGGTTCCCGAGGGCGTTCAACCTACCAGCGCTTTGAGATCATACCAATGATACATAAAGCGCTATATAAATGCCAAGTAACATAACATCTAGGGGTCCTCTTAGGTATAAGAAATATTTTGGTGCAAAAGCTTATAGAATGTTTGGGACTGAATGGAATGTTGGATGGTGCAGGGACCTGGGGGGTTCTGAGAGTTGGGGGATTGCAGCATGGGAGCCTCAGTTTGGGGGGGTTGCAGGATGGAAGCCTCAGTTGGGGGGGTTGCAGGATGGAAGCCTCAGTTGGGGGGGGGGTTGCAGCATGGGAGCCTATCAGAGAATGTACCTGCCTGACTCTCCTGTGTAATCCTCCCGACTTTGATCTGCAACAATAAAGAAGACATCCTTTCATACTTACTCGTCTAGAGTTTTACCTGAGTGGTTCTTGTCTGCCACCCCAATGTGAAGACACCTCAACACTTGATGAGGCAAGAGGCAAAATGTGGGCACACTTTCTACTGAGACAGTCACCTCAACACTAATCGCCGAAGGTAGCCTTCATGCTCCCAAACAGGTATATATTTTTTTTAAGTAGTCACACTTCTTGGAACTGTCCCAGTGAAATCCTCGTGAAATCCTCGGGCCTTTAAAAGACTTGCACACCAATACTAGAATTCAAGTACGTCTGAACCATTGGTGTCTACTGTCAGCTGAAATCCCCACTATACGTGGGGTAAAGCAAGGATGTCCTCTTGCTCCTGGCCTACCTGGCCGATTACAAGAACTTTGAAGGCCTGATAAGATTTTTTCCACCATCTATAGGTCAAGAAAGTCTCCAGACTGTTGTACGAAGACGACAGGATTTTGCTTGACCAAACCGCCATTGGGCTACAAAGACAGTTGGACAATCTATCAAAATACATAGATTCCAACGACCTGGAAATCAAAAGTCAAAAACTAAAATCATGTCTTTGGAAAAACACAACAGGAAAGATGAACAACTGAAGTGGTAACTGAAAGGTTGTGAAATTGAAAAGGTAACAGAATTTAAATACCTTGGAGTGATGCCGGACAGTTCAAAAACTGAAAGATCTATGCAGTGTGCTCTCCACGCGAAAATAAGAAACTTGACGTTACAAGCAAAAGCGGTTGACAGAAAGTATGGCAGCTTTTCGTTCCAACCATCCATCAACTTTTACACGTTGAAAGTGGTACCTGCTATAAAAAGTACAGAGCAGACGCTATGCCAAACATCCCGAATACCATCTGGACCACCTTGGAAAGTTTTCTTTTGGAGAGCATTAATAAATCTCCCAAAATCGACCCCGATGGTACTGATCAGACCAGAATTGAATCTTTTATCCCTCCCGGCAATCGTGGATTGAAATAGCGTTATGCTTTAAAGAAAGATCCTGCAACCAAATGGTCAGTTGATATTTTCATTGATAAACAGAGTTAAGAAACGGCCGCTGGAAAATGCTTACTCAGTGGGACGAAAACTGCAAGGAAAAACTATCTGCTATTCAAATTTCTGTAGACGAGCTGATCCAAAATCCTACAATAGTAAAAAGGAAGTTGGATGAAATAGACTGGATCCTTACTTTGGATACAGCAGCAAAGTAAAAACTTACAGCCCACCTACCCCCCCCCCCAGGCGAGAAAACAATGAAACTCAGGCCTTCATGAAGAAATACCCAGACAGAAGATTACAGAGTACTTTCCTACGAGCGCGGTTACATCTCTTGCCATCCAACGAAATTTTGATGATCACAGGCCTCTCAAAAACGAACAAGTGCAGATTCTGTGAAAACTCTGCCCAGACTGAAATACAGCGACACCTTTTATTGTCGTGCCATGGCAGCACAAGAAGCATTAGAGCCCCATATCTGACGAGCTACTTGGCCTCAGCACACATTCATTAAGAGGAGCTCTGGTGGGCTTGCCTAATCGGCGGGTAAAAAACCTCATGGGTGACAGCAACGATTTAAACAGATTTTTCTTTTAGAGAAATGGTCAACGTGGAAAATATGATGACTGGATACTTTCTACTTTATTAGACTTCTCATCATGAACGAGCGACAAGATTATAACAGAGGAAAAAGTATACTCTACCTGCCTTCTATGTTTGATGTTTTTCTTAACTACTACCAACTACTGTTTACTTTTCAGCATTTGGACCTTTTAAAAATTGCTAAGGCGATTAAATCAAGTAATAAAAAAAAAAAAGAATTAAAAAAAAAAGTAGTCACACTTCAACTTAGTCGCAGTTTTCTGCCACAAAGTGTGCAACGTGGACAGATTTCAGACACTTCATGTTCCTGTTATTGTTTTTCTACCCACAGAAAAGAGCCGTATAACTACCTACCTGCGCACTAAGGGGGTAGTACCATCACTCGGCCACGCAGGAGGTCGCATTGTAGTGTCTGAGAAAGGTTGGTGGCTGCCAAGTGACCCCACTCCGTGTCTCTCCAAGGCTGCAGAAACACTTGGGATGCCCCATTCATGAAAGAAACGTCTGTGTTAACCTGCATCGCCGCCCACTGTAAAGTATGGGTGAGACCAAGTTGCCCCCCACCTCAGTCAGTCCTTACTCTGATCGCTACGAGCTGGGGGGCGGAATCAATCCCTGTGCGCCCCCCCTATGCACAGGGACGTCATTTAGGGGTCGCAGACTGCGACCTCTGGGGTCTCCCTTGCAACCTCTAAAAAAGAAAAAAAATATTTTCTTTTTTTTTGTAATGCAAGCTCCTGGGCTGTGGCCAGCACCATGTGGCTCTTTACTTCTGGAGTGGCTGGCTTTCTTGTTCAGGCCCCTTAAAAAAAGAAGAAAAATAAGAACAGGAGTGCCACAAGTCTAATACGTTCAGCACTCACCCTAAATAAAAAAAAGAACAAGTTAGTTACCTTATCTGGTAACGTTCTTTCGAAGGGATGTTCCTCCGACGTATTCCACATCTATGACGGGTAATGTCCACAGCTGTGCTGCTTCGGAAAATTTTCGTCAGAGGGCGTCCTGCGTCGATCCGTTGTCCCTCGAGGGCCTCCGTCGAGGGTCGACGTCACTGGATGTTATATATAGGACACACGGCGCCCGTAGCCTCAGTTGTAGTTTTTCCCAGAACCTGTGGCACCAATCTCCTGCCAGTATGACTGCAGAAAGCCTTGCGGAAACGTAAGCTGCAATCGCATAGGAAATTCAGTAGAGGGGCAGGCTGGGAGGGTTCGATGTGGAATACGTCGGAGGAACATCCCATTGAAAGAACGTTAGCAGATAAGGTAAGTTACTTGTTCTTCGAGGGGATTGTGTCATCTATGACAGACTCCCAAAGCAGTACCAACGTATGGAGGTGGAAAGGAGGTGGAAAGGAATTTACAATTTTAGAATGCCCAATCAGATGGCTGAATAGAGGAATGCCTTACCAAAGGCCAAATCCTGCCCATGGATGGAGTCCAAGGAATAGTGTCTCACAAAAGTTTGGACAGAGGCCCATGTGGCTACTTTGCAAATATTGCAAATAGGAACGCCCCTCTGCAGAGTAGTGGAGGCAGCCACACTCCTAGTAGAGTGAGCCTGTAAGCCTACTGGAGGGTCCTTTACCGCCAAACGGTAACACTCAGAGATCGTCAAAAATAATCAATCTGGACAAGGTCTGCTTGGAAACAGCCTGACCCAAGCGCCTTCCAGCATAACCAACAAAGAGCTGATCGTCCACTCTGACCGGGGACATCCATGAGAGATAGGATCCAACCCATGGAGCATCTCCTCTTCTTTAACAGGATGTGGAGGAGGATAATACGCCGGAAGAATCACCTTCTGGCTCAAATGGAATTCCGACACAACCGTCGGAAGAAAAGAAGGCCGCACCCGTAGGACAACCCTGTCCTTATGGAAAACAGTAAAGGGTGGCTTGGCGGAAAGTGGCTGCAATTCACTCACTCTGCGTGCGGAAGTAACCGCAACTAAAAATACAGGTTTAAAGGACAACAGTGCAACGGACAAGAATGTAAGGGCTCAAACGGAGCTCCCATTAGGAACTTTAAAACCAAATTCAAATCCCACCCCGGCACCTGGAAAGGCGACGGTGGAAACAGATTAGTTAGCCCTTTTAGAAATTGGGAAATCAAAAGGAATAAGAACATTCCTCAGACAAGCGCTTAATTATAGACAGTGCCGCCAGGTTACCCTTAATGGTACCCACTTGTAGGCCCTTGTGGGCTAAAGAAACCAAAAAAGACAAAACTAAAGCAATGGAACATTGGAAAGGATCCACATTCTGTACCCTGCACCAGTCACAGAACTTTCTCCAACGGCAACGGTACAGGGATTACGTTGCAAGCCTTCTGGCCGAAAGCAACACTTCCATCACGTCTTTGGAGAGGTCCCAATCCTTATACCTCAACTTTTCAGATACCAAGCATGAAGGCTGAGAGACCTGACCTCTGGATGGAGAACCCGACCCCCCTCCTGTGGGAGCAGATCGTCTCAGTAGGGAAGACGGCGTGGAGGGCAGATGGACATGTCTAGAAGGTCCGGGTACCACGGTCTCCTGGCCCATGCCGGAGCAATGAGGATCATTCGGGAACCGTACCCCCTAACCTCTGACACACTTGCGGAATGACAGGGACTGGAGGAAACACTTACAGCAGTGGGAAAGACCACTCCACTACGAACGCGTCCCCTAAGGCTGCTCTTGGGGGAAATTCCCGCAAGCAGAATCTCTCGCACTTCCGATTGACACTGGTGGCGAAAAGATCCACTTGTGGGGTTCCCCAAAGGGCTAAGATCTCCAAAAGAACTTCCTGAGCCAGCTCCCACTCATGAGAGACCGTGCTCTGCCTTCTCAGAGCATCCGCTGCCGCACTTTCATCTCCAGCCAGATGCACTGCCGAGATCGAACTTTCCTGCTGGATGGCCCAGAACCAGAGCTTCATCGCCTCCCTGCACAACAGGAGTGACCCTGCCCCCCTTTTTTGTTGAGGTAGTGCATGGCCACTGTATTGTCCGACATAATCAGGACATTCTTCCCCCGCACAGACTGCAGAAAAGCCTTCAGGGCTAGCCTGACGGCCCTCAGCTCTAACAGATTGATGTGGAGTCCGGACTCCAACAGAGACCAACGTCCTCTGGCTGTCAACTCGTTGGCATGAGCGCACCAACCTGTGAGGGATGCGTCCGTCACGATCGTGACCTCCGGCCATGGTTGCCAAAATGGAGCTCCCTTCATCAGATTGCCTTCAACGGCCCACCACAGAAGATCCTGGGCCACCGAGGTCGGAATCTGAACGGGATCCGACATCCTGCCGGAGAACTGCAACCACTGCATCTTGAGAGCCCACTGCAGAGATCTCATCCGCAGCCTGGCCTCTGGCACCAGGAAAATGCAGGATGCCATGAGGCCGAGCAACCTCAAGAACTCGAACGCCGGGAGACGTTGAAACTTGTCCACCATCTGCAGAATGTGATGAGCCCTCGCCTGGGGAGGCGAACACTGCCCCAGGGATGTGTCGAGCACTGCTCCGATGTATTGGAGCAGCTGGGTAGGTGTCAAATGTGACTTCTTTAAATTGAGGGAGAAGCCCAGCTTGTGAAGGGAGTGGCAGGTGACGGATAGATGATCCAGGGCTTGCTCGGGAGAGCGCGCCCTGATCAACCAATCATCCAGGTAGGGGTAGACGTGAATCCCTCCTGAGATACACTGCCACCACCACCATCAGCTTGGTGAAGACCCTAAGGGCAGAGGTCAATCCAAACAGCAGGACCCGAAACTGAAAATGCCAGTCGCCAACCGTGAACCTCAGGTACTTCCTGTGCTTGGGATGAATCGGCACATGAAAGTAAGCATCCTTGAGGTCCAGAGACACCAACAAATCCTGAAATTGAAGGGCCTGGAGGACTTGAGAAAGAGTTACCATCTTGAACTTGTCCTTCCGGAGAAGCTTGTTCAACCAACGCAAGTCCATGATGGGTCTCAATCCCCCGTCTTTTTTCGGGATCAAAAAATAAGGGGAATACCATCCCTTGTTCCTCTCCGCTACAGGCACCAGTTCTATGGCGCCTTTCTCCAGCAGGGATAGGATTTCCTGCGCAAGGAGCGGTTCCAGACGCTTCAAAGAGGGCTTCTCTGGTGGATTGTCGTGAGGCCTCTGCCAGAAGGGAAGACAGTAGCCGTGGGCTATGATCTCCAGAACCCACACATCTGAAGTAATGGCCCGCCATTCTCCAAGATGCTGCACAAGTCTTACCCCAACTGGTGAACCATGGGACATGTCCTCATGACTGAGCGGCTGCGGCAGTGCCTGAGGGCAAAGAGGCAACTGCCCGAGCGGCTTTGGCATCCAGAGTACCTTGCTTTCCACCCCTAGTACTCCTACGGTGGCCCCCTTTGACTGGCAGCTCTTCTCGATCTACCAAAGGTAGAGCAGTACCGAAAGGAACCTCCCCTCCATTGCTGTCCCCTAGGATGAAAAGGTGGAGGTTGACGTACTGCAGCGCTCATAGACTTCGCTGTAGCTTTGGAGGTTTGCAACCTCTCAAGGCTCTCGTCAGCCTTGCTGCCAAACAGATGAATCCCGTCAAAGGGCATGTTCAGAAGCCGGGATTGCATGTCAGGAGCAAACCCTGACTTCTGCAACCACGCAAACCTGCTTATCACGGTGCTCGCAGCCATGGACCAGCTGACACAGTCTGCCGTGTCCAAACCCGACTGAACGGATTCGCACATGGCATCCTTGCCGTCTTGCACGAGGGCTAGAAAACCATCCCGTTCTTCCCCTTCGGGAATATGCTCAGCAGCCAAAGATGCACAGTTCCACAGAGTGTGAGTGAATTTCTCCAAGGCACAAGTGGAGTTGGCCGACTTCAACGCCATACCCCCAGCCGAAAATACCTTCTTTGCCCAACCATCAAAGCGCTCATCGTCCCCATCAGGAGGGATGGTAGGGTACGCAGCCTTCTTCGAGGGGGCCATAGCCACCTACATCACCAAACCCTCCGGAGTAGGGTGCGTCGATAAGTAACAGGGGTCACTACTGGATGGGCAGTATTTTTTCGGAAGCGACTTATTAACTGCCGATAGACTCTCCGGAGCAGTCCAAGCCGCCGCCACCCTCCTTCGCAAAGCCATGTGAAACGGCAACACAGGGTCAGTGGGCGGACCTTGATCCAGGATGTCCGTCAAATCACCCTGATCAAACTCAACAGGTGGAGCAGACCACCCCAAGTATTCTTGACATGAGATGCCGATAGGAGGAATCCGCATGCGCCCCTCAGGTCGACCTAACTCCACCTCTGGAGAGGTGTCAAGTTCACAAGCGTCATGCAATGACTGACGGAGTTCCTCCATCTGACTATGCCCAGACAAAAGGTCATCAGGGACATCAGGAGGCACAGCCATCTCCTCAACCTCTGAAATATCCTGCAAAGGTTGGAAAAACTCCAATCTAGGAGGAGGAACAGAATAGGGCTCAAAAACAGGCCTCAAAGACTTACTGAAACCCTTCCTCGGAGGTTCCACAGCCCTCGGGGGCACCTCTGGAAAATCCTCCACAAACTGCGACCGAGGGAATCAGCGTCGACATCGACCGAGGCGCTGACGGTGTCGACAACTTCTTTGATGGCAGAGCCCCAAGAGCGCCCCTTGACACACACAGCGCCGAAGACTTCTTCGAGGGCGGAGCCCCGAGAGCGTCCCTCGACGGACATGGCGCTGATGGCGTTGAAGCCTTCTTCGAAGGCTTCACAGGTTCCGACGGTCTCGATTGCGTCGAGGACCGGGACCTGGATCTGGCACGGCTATGGCGATCTCCCTTGTCTGAGCGGGACCTCGACGGCTCCCAATGATCGCGCTGACCGCCCGAGCCCAAAGGCGTGCGAGGGGTGGACCGAGCCCATTCCTTGCCGGCTTCTTTCGAAGGCGCGGACGGAACTGTGCCTTGCGACTCAAAAATCGCTAACATCTGCCAGCGGAAAGAATCCCATTTAGCCGGCGACGAAGACTTGGTGGGACAAGTCAACCGTCTGTCGGAGTCCTCCAACGAGGATGGGGAAGGCGACCGGTGACGGCGCTTCCTAGAATGCCTCGATGAGGCAGAGGAATGGCGGGAACCACTCCTAGACCCCCTGGATTTTCGCAGACGCAGAGAGTCCCCCCCCCCCCCCCCCCGAGTCATTGGTCGAAAGCCCAGCAGACTTCGATTTACGGGGCTTAGACACCCTACCTACCTTCAATTTCCCCTTCCATTCCCGCAAGACCGTAGACGTCAGGGACTGGCAATCCTCGCAGTCATCAGTGGCGTGGCTTTCACTGAGGTACCAGAGGCAGATGTCGTGCGGGTCCGTGATGGACATCTTCGAACCGCAGTCACGACATTTTTTTTTTCCAATACGTTTTTGTTAACAATTTTTCTGAGAAAAAAAAAACCAAACACAAGAACACAATGCCCATTCCCCAACAACCCCCCCTGATGCCCCCCATCCCTCCCAGGTCCAAGAGTTCTCTCGAAAAACACAATGCATAGAAGTCCAGCCAGGCTGCTAAACTAGTTTGTCGAGCTACTGTACTAAATCGGCCACTCAGGAGGGTCGCTGTGGCAGTACTTACAAGTCCAACTCGTCTTGGGGGCGAACTATGCTCAGCGGTTCCATAGCCTTGGGGCACCAGGCCCGGTGGGCTCCCGCCCGTACGTATGGCAGTAAGTTGGACCAATCTGAGACAAACTGCAAGTGATCCCCTTGTATAGAATAAGTGAGCCATTCCAAGGCCACTAACGACCAGATTTTAGAAATCCATTCATGTTCTTGTGGAGGAACCTTCGATTTCCATTTTCGGGCCAAGACCAACGCTGCCGACATCATCATCATCACGTAGAGCTTGCGGTCTGCCTTCGTAGCTAGGGTTACCAGGATCCCGTTTAGGCCCAGTATGTCAAGCCCTCTCTTTTGACCCACCCTGACTCCCAACACCTGGGCGAGCGCCTGCCGGACCCGGGTCCAGAACTGTTCAATTTTTGGACACTCCCACCAAATATGAGCCCAAGAGCCCACTGCGCCGGACTCCCTCCAGCACAACCGTGAGACATTGGGGTATATTTTATTTAGCGTGATTGGAGTTAGGTGCCACCGTAGCATCCGTTTCAGCCACATCTCCCGGATCTGGATCGATCTTGTAAGTTTCGGGATCTGAGACCACAGATTTACCCATGCCGGTTCTGCTATGCCCATCCCCACGTCCCGCTTCCATTTCTCCATATATTTTCTGGACGGCAGGGTTTCTCCCAGTTTGATATATTTGTAGATGGAAGCCAGTACACCCTTGTCCCCCGTGTCCGTGTCTAAATATTTTTCGAACGGGGTAAGGGAACGAGACCCCACCTGCGTAACCAACGGCTGGGAAACCCAATGCCTGATCTGGAGATAGGAAAACCTCTGCTTCTCCCCTATTCCGAAGTCTTTCTTACACTGCTCAAATTGTTTAACTTCGACAAACATATCCCGCACCATCCGGCAGCCCCCATGAAACCAAGGGTTGAAAGCCAAGGCGTTGGTAAGTGCTGGAGTAAATTGTGGATTGCCATGTAGGGGAGTGTACGGAGAAGGGAAGGAGGTAATGTGCGCCCTTTTGACGGCTTGATGCCAAGCCTCACCCGTAGTCGCTGTTATTGAACTGCAGTACATTTGGGTAGGTTTATCAGGCCTCAGCAACCACAGAACTCCCTCTAGGTTCCCTCCCGCCTCCAAACTTTCCCTCTGTCATTCCTTTGCCAATCCTGGATAACACGTATCTGCGCCACGAGATTGTAAACCCTAAAGTCCGGCTCCCCCACACCTCCCCGGACTGGCAGAGTTTTCATGAGGGAGGCCGCTACCCTCTGGCGTTTCCGGTTCCAGACAAAACGATTAGTTATTCTCTGGATGGCCCTGATAAAGGACGCCGGAACAGGCACAGGGATGGCTGAAAAGTGATAAAGGAGCAGGGGCAAGATCACCATCTTTAAAGCATTCATTCGACCCAGCCACGAAATCTCCAGAGGTCCCCAGTCCACCAATTTAGACTTACGCTTCTGGAGGAGAGGAGGGTAATTTGCCTTGTAGAGATCACCCAGGGTCTTGGTCAGATGAATTCCCAGATACTTTAAGGAAGTGTCGACCCATCTATACTTCCTTCCTGAGGTCGTGCTCGGCACTGGAAGTCAAGGAGAGAGGGAGCACTTCGGATTTATGATTGTTGATTTTTAGCCCCGCAACTTGGCCAAACCTATCCAGCTACCTAGCCACTGCCCGGAGGGAGGTGACGGGTGAGTCAATGAGAAAATCATGTCGTCGGCAAAGGCAGCTACCTTGTGGACATTGCCTCCGAACGCGACCCCCTCTATATCTTTGGCGGCTCTAACTGCAGCCAGAAATGGTTCCAGATGAAGAGCATAGAGAAGGGGTGACATCGGGCATTCCTGTTTTGTGCCCCTTCCGACCTTGACAGGAGCTGAAATTTGGCCATTTATTGCTAGTCGAATTACTGTATTTTGGCAATTAGCCCTAACGTGGGTGATGAAGCCTGGGCCAAAGCCCATCTTGCCCATAGCGGCAAAAAGGTATCCCCATGCGACCAGATCAAATGCCTTCTCGGCATCGATTGCCAACAGAAGGGCTGGGATATTCCTTTTCTGAGTCTTTTCGACAAGGTGGGCCAATCTTCTAACATTGTCAGATGTTTGCCTGCCACTAATGAAGTCTGACTGGTCATGATGTATTAATTTGGGAAGGATTGCTTCAAGGCGATTGGCAAAAACTTTGGTATGAATTTTGAAATAAATCCACGTTTATTAGAGCTACTGGACGGTAGGACCCACACTCGGTTGGGTCTTTGCCCTTCTTGTGAATCAGGATCACTTTGGTTTCGTTCATAGAGTTGGGGAGAACACTGGTGGATCCTATACAATTAAACAATTTGGTAAGAATGGGGCTTAAGACTTCATGTGTCTTGTATAATTCGGATACAAACCCATCTGGGCCTGGGGCTTTGCTGGAAGGTAGGTTGTTAATTACCCTTCTAACTTCGTCTGTAGTTATCCCGACTTCCAGTTCCTCCCTTTCGTCCTGCGAGATCTGTCGACAAACTGTCGTTTAGATAGTCCTCCTGATCTACGAGTGTGGGGTCGCCTGACCTATACAGGTCAGTGTAAAATTTGCAAAATTCTCCCTCTATATCCGGATTCTTGGTGTAGAGAGCCCCTACCCCTTTATTTTTAGGATTGTCTTGTCGCCTGCCTTCTTCCTTAGCATTCTGGCCAGAAGTCGATCTGATTTATTAGCTTTAATATAGTACCTTTGATGCAGCCAGAGGAGATTACGCTCGGCCGCCCTTGTTTGTATAAGGTTCAGCTGCCCTCTCACTGCTCTATATTCCCTTTTAGTGGCTGCTGACAGTTTACCGCCCATACGAGCCATGATGCCTTTGAGTCTGACTTCTAGTTGTTGCTCCTCCAGTCTCAGCTCCTGTTCTCTTCTGGCCTTAATAGCTACGATCCTCCCTCTAATTGTGGCCTTGAGGGCGTCCCACAAAAGTTGCGGGCTGTGTCGTCCCAGTTGTTATGGTTGGTATACTCTACTACCTCCCCCTCTATCTCCTTAACAAGGGTTGGATCTTTGAATAACGATACCGGGTATCTCCACTTTCATATCCCTGGGGGTCCCTTTGGTCTAGCTATCGAAAGGATAAGTGGAGCATGGTCTGCAAGGGTAATTGCCCCTATATCTAAGGCCATGGCTCTTCCCACCAGTGGCGTTGAAAGCCACACGTAGTCGATACGTGAGTGTGACCTGTGTGCGTGAGAATAGAAGGTGTAGCCCTCTAAATCCCCGTGGAGTTCCCACCATGCATCAACCAAGGCCAAATCCTGCATCTTCTTAACCAGATAGCTGGATGGTCCCCCCTGCGCAGCCCAAGAGGTAGAACTCCTATCCTTCGAGGGGTCCCAGGCTAAGTTAAAGTCTCCCGTTAGCAGAATATTAGCCTTGGCAAATTTCCCTAGACGGGTGAGAATACCCTGGATATAGGAATCCAGGGCCTGATTGGGTGCATATAGGGTTGCTACCGTGAAGGACTCTGCCTTCCCCTCAAGGATCACCGCCAGGTACCTCCCCTGGTTATCCTTTTGCATGTCCTTAATGGCCAGGTCGAGCCCATCCCTCAGCGCAACCAAAACTCCCCATTTTTGCTTGCTTGTGTGGCCTAAAGCACTCGTGAGTACCCCCGGAATTGTATCCTATGCGTGTCCTTAGCATGCACATGGGTCTCCTGTAGAGTTACTACATGGGGTTGTTCCCTCCTGAGCAACCTCTCCACCTTCTTCCCTTTAACCTGCGAATTGAGCCCGTTTACATTTAGTGAAAGCAACTTCAAAGCATCTATGTTAGCCATATGAAGAGTTAGTAACCATAACCCCCCCCACCCCAAGTCACCTGCCGTATGAAGTAGGATCTCATTGTGTGTCCCGCTAGCTGAGCCTCCAGCTCGTGGACCTTGGATCTCCCCCCCCCCTTCCCCTCTTGCCCACTCAACCCCCCCCTCCCCCTTCCAGGCGAATCCGGCTGGCGCAAAGCCCCCCTTGTGTTACCTAAATGATAGCCGGACTCGATAACTGACCCAGAACCACCCCACGCAGGATTTCCCAATCCCATTCCAAGACCCCAGCCCTCCCCCCCTCCCTGCTACCCATAACAACCTCTAATGAACCACTAATGAACCACCCGCAACCAATTACACTTCAACAGTGGCTGGCGCCCTCCCCGGGCTCAGATTTGGGCCACAAGCAGCTTCCCAATTCCTCAAGATCCGTCGGGGGGCCCGCCCGCTGCCACCGGGCATTCCACGTCAGCATTGTTGATAGATTTCCTGGTCGTGGGGCCCAAATCGCCCTTCCTCACTCACTTGGGCCTGACCGTAGACCATTCCCATGATTTGCGACCGTTGGGCCGAGCCACCGCCACCGCAGGGGGGCCTGAGGCCTGCTCCTCCAGACCCAGCAGGGCCAGCCCCTGGTCGCAGGTTGTGATCTTGTGGCGGGAGCCCTGCCAGACAAAGGTCAGACCGAACTGTGGGACCATCCGTAGCGGATTTGCTGAGAGCGTAAATAGGACAATATTGGGCCCATCCGCTGCCTCTTGATTAGCATTATCTGCGCCAGGTCCTGGTATAGGAACATTTTGTGGCCATTGTAGGTAATGTGCACGGCCCTTCTAGCCTTTTCCCGCACTTTCTCCTTTATTGCGTAATTGTGAAAGGCTACCAACCCGTCCCTCGGCCTTGCTCCTGTCTCCAGCCTTCGCGGGCCTACCCTGTGAACTCTGTCAAATTGCATCTCTGGGTCCGACTCTGAATTTAGTAAATCCGTAAATATCGAACTCCTGATCTGGAATGTCCTCAGGCAAGGATTTAACTCTAATATTTGCTCTTCTGGACCTGTTCTCCAAATCTTCAGCCTGTAACTCCAGGTTTTGTGCAGCCACTGCCAGGGTTTCCAGCAGATTGTCGACCTTCCTTGCGTCCTCTGTCAGTTCTTGGATGGCGCGCTCATTAATGTCCACTCTCTCTTCCACTTTGTTGATATCCGTTTTGATTTCTCTTAGGCCTTCCGTCAGATCTTCTCGCAACTTGTCCATCTGCTTCTGCCCTGCTGCTGTGATCTTCTCCACCAGCTCGCCCATGAACTGGGATAGCATTGCCTGGGAGACTGGCCTATCCTGTTCCTCCTGGGAGACAGGTACCTCTTTATCCTCTGAGCAGTGGCCCATCACTTGGCCCTCTGGCGTCTCTGTCTTTTGCCCAATATTTCGTGAGGGGGCCGTCCATCCGTTTCCTGGGGCCTTTCCCTGGAACTGATATGCCTTTTCCCTTATTTCTAGACATCTCAGTGTGGATAGTGTTTGTGTGATAATAGCTGGGTCTTAGGGAGGCAGGTTGACTGATGAAGCGATTTCCGGTGAGGAGAGGGAGCCGACTCACTGCCCCCGAGGCCAAGGGGCACTGGTAGAATACCCCTCGGGGCGCCCGGGCGCTATCTCACTGTCTTGTTGGTCACCACTTCCGAGTGTGGTGGTTCTAATGCGTGGGTCGGGTTGCTGCCCTCCCGTGGGTGCCCCTGATTGTGTGGGCCCCCGAATGCGCTGTGGGCCAAATTCCGCTTAATAGTGGTCTCCAAGGCACCTCCCCCCCCCCAAGGCCCCCTGAAACGCGGCAGGCGCCCCCCAGGAGCCCGGCGGTCGGTGATACTGCTTCCTTGGTTAGGCCCAGGTCCAAAGGCACGCAGTCCCCTCAGATGGAGCCCGGACCTCTACGCAGGAGTAAAAGGCCGCTCAGGCTGTCCAAGGTCCCTCCCTGGAGCGGATGGCCAGTCCACATTCTCAGGAGCGGCGCGCACCCCCGGGCCGAACTCTCCCTCCCAGGGGCTGCGCTGCTCACTCTTCGCTGCCGGCGGCCGGGCAGCCGCTCAGGTGGTTCCAGGGCTCGGGGCCTCCCCTTCACCAGGGCGAGCACACCTGGTGGGCAGGGAAAGAGTCCTGCACGGAGCGCCTTCCCCCGGCCCCCCCAATGGGGTCTTCACTGTACCTTCTCTGGTCTCATGTCCCCCGGGGCTGTATCCGATGGCTGCCCCCTTACCAGGGCGGGCGGGGACGGACCGCGCACTCTCCTTTTCGGGCAGCGGGAGGCCCACTGTCAAAACTGTCTTCCCAGGTCCAGAGCCCGCCGAGTAAATTCTCAGCGCAGGAGATCCTCGCCGTCGCGCGCCGATCCCGGGGATCGCCCCTCGCACCCAGCCTCAGTGTAGAACGGAGGAGGCCACACCAGTCTGTGTCGGAGCCGGCGCAGCTCCAACGTCCCCGGCTGCACCGCTCCAATGGGAACGCCGCAGGGGTCCGGATGTCACTCCCCGCTCCGATGGAACCACTCAGCCTGTTTGAAGTGCCGGGGAGGGCTATAGCTGGTGCGGGTGGTATGGCAGGGGCTAGCAGGTCAGGAGCCCGGGACGCAACGTCCTCACCAGAACGCGGCCATCTTGGAATCCCCGACATTTTTTAAAGCCCGACTTCAGGGCAGTAGAAGAGTATGAAGACATCGCTATCGAAGAGAAGAATCGAGCGTGCCAAGATTCCGAAGCAAACACGTTCGCGGAAAAAACAGAACTGAGGCTACAAGCAGCGTGCATCCTATATATAACATCATATATAACATCCGGTGACGTCGACCCTCGATGGAGGCCCTCGAGGGACAACGGATCGACGTCATCGACGCAGGACGCCCTCTGCCAAAAAAATTATCCAAAGCAGCACAGCTGTGGACATTACCTGTCATAGATGTGAAATACGTCGGAGGACACAATCCCCTCGAATAGGAATACCAAATAATGTGTCTTTCTGGAATTCTATACAATAATTGCTAGACTCATTAAAGGTTTAGTTCAGGCACACTTCAGGGGGTGAGTCACTGATTTAGTCTGTTCTTAAATGCCTCAACTCAGCCTTTCAACCTTCTGAGGTCGATAAATGAGTACCAACACATGTTGGGTGTATATTCTTTCTATATAAAGCACTTAAGGGTAAGTGCTATATAATAACATATCATTAGGTCATGGACGTCTGCTTGCATTCAGTAATTTGGAAATATGGGCCTATACTCACTGATCTTAATACATATGGTGATCCATTCTTGTATGAAATGTACATCACATTATAGTGATATCGTAACCATATGTTTCGTAGTGTACAAAGCTATGTGATGCCACTTCCTGTTTTGTCAACGGGTGAAAGGTCGTGTTCCATCGCTTCCCGCGATATCACTTTGGGGTGGGGCCAAATGACATCACTTGCTGTGATGTCATCAGGGGTGAAGGGTCTTGTGATGTCACTTCTGCTACCCCTGGCATTTTGGTGAAATGACGTCCCTGCCTATGCACCGAATGGAACCCGGCCCCATGGCCATGAGCGGCGCTCTTCTGCTCTTCGGTTCCAGCTTCGGTGCGCGCCAGCCACCCTAAGACTGCTCTAAAAGTAAATACCACAAACGGCACAATGCTCGGCGGGTTGGTGTACCTGCTGCTCCGATCGGTTTGAAGCTTCTAAATGTTTCAGTCCCTATATGCCCCCCTCAAGGTTGCCTGGGGTAGAGTCGGCTCTTCTTGAAGCAGGGCCCCTCCCCTCAGCACCCTGCCACCCCTTGGCACGGTCATGCAGAGGCACCCACCTGGCATTGAAGGTGAGGGGACAGGAAAGGCGACCGGTGACGGCGCTTCCTAGAATGCGGAGATGAGGACGACGAATGGCGGGAACCACTCCGGGACCGAGACCCCCGGGACTTCTTCCGACGTGGAGAGTCGCCCCTCGAATCATCGGTGGACATACCCTTGGACTTAGATTTACAGGATTTACTGGGTTTAGTAACCTACCTACCTAAAGCTTACCCTTACGCTCCCGCAAGGCTTTAGCAGTCAGCGACTGGCATTTGGAACAGCCGTCTGTGTCGTGACTCGCGCCCAAGCACCACAAACATATGCGATGCGGGTCGGTGATCGACATCTTAGACTTGCAGTTCAGGCAAGTCTTGAAGCCAGACCGCAGAGTCTGAGGGGTCGAAGAAGAAGACATATTCACGAGGAATACACAAGACACCGAGTCTTCGAAGCAAACACGTTTGCGGAAAAAACAGAACTGAGCCTACGGACGCTGTGCGTCCTATTTATAACATCTGGTGATGTCGCCCTCAACGGAGGCCTTCGAGGGACATCGACCCGACACAGGACGCCCTCTGCCGAAAATGTTTCCGAAGTACAGAGCTGTGGACATTACATGTCAAAGATGTGGAATACGTCCAAGATGTGGAATACGTTGGAGGGCACAATCCATTCGAAATCCAAGTGATCTTCTCCTTCTCAAATGGGCATCCACCTTTGAAAATTCTCTGATGTTCAAGTTACTCTGAGGAATCACTAATGCCGGAACATGGACGAGCACCAAGGAACACGTCCCTCCCCAATTCTTGGGAAGCTTTATGTAGGCTCTAGGCCCACAAGCCCAATATCGATCCATCAGAACAGCTGTCCCTGCTCCCATTCTGGAAACATCAACTGTAGTTTTGCAGCCTTTGTTATCTCCCACATGAATCTTTCCCTGTCTCCGGAAGCACAATGTCACATTAGCCAATGGGCTCACAACCATAGGACCTGATTCATCTTCTACCCATGTCATTAGTTTGGCATGTTTGGCCCATAACTTCAAACATCCATCGTTCGCTCTCTGCACCCCTTGCACATATTCTGCCTTTAGTAGAAGAGCTGTGCAGGACATCAGTCGTCCTTCCCATCCCTTCTTGGATTTCACTCATCCATAGACTAAGACTTGTTAGTTCCCAACATCCAGGCCATCCAACTATTCATCAGGCAGTTAAGTCGCTTCATCTCTGCAACAACTACCGCCTCCTGTCCTGTCTCTGGATACGTAAGCATCTTGCTCTTCCACGTCGGTTCTTTTTCCATCTGTAGTCTTGATATAATCATCCTGAAGGGAAACAACCATTTCGACCTCCATCGCAAAGTGGTCCAACTTCACTGGAATTGTCCTTTAGTCGTACATGTTGCAAGATGAATGAGGCATCTGGCGTCATGCTCTGGAACTTCTCTGGAGATGAAAGTTCATACTGTATTCATGGCATAGGGTATGAGAGAGCAGACATAGCAACTCTCCTTAGATGTTCTCTCTCCCACATTTCTCATTTGCTGATACCACATGTTACTACCCAAGTGTGCTGCATTGTCTAGATATGCATTTATCCCCTCATCTTCCTCTGCATTTCTCTTACATCTCACCACAAGGTCAGAGCTTGTATAGTACTCTTAAGTAAATCAAAAAGCGCTCTCACAGTGGGGGGAGTCATAGAAGTCTCTACCTTAGTAGAAGTACTATTATGATAGAGACTGTGAACGAAGAGAGATAATAGAAAGATAGAGTGTAATCGTGCAGGCATATATCATGCACCAGAACATTGACATACATCTTTTGTGACATCCTGCTGCTTGTTCTTGCTCTAGAACCATGCCAGCTTCCAAATTTCTCATTTTTAATACACTTTACTAAATTATTTTACACCTACAGTTGCAGTATCCGTTCAATGATCGCAATTAGCAGCCTTCTAATCACGGGGCCATTTTTAGGATCCTGTAAAAAAAAGGGTGAATATCAACATCTCTTCTGACAAAAGCAGGATAAGCTTGAAGGATAAATACAAAAACAGCCAGCACAAGCCTCTTGCAATGGACTGTGGCTGCCGAAAAATAGCATGGCTGGGTATGGGTCGGACAGAAACTGGGAGCAGAATCTTCAGAGGTTGAAGATAACAACATCATTGCAGAAATGGAGTACGAACCAGCCACCAAGAAACCATGGGAAGAAAGGAACACAAGTCCTAAGAAGTCAGCAAATGAGGCAGGAGGACACAAGAGCACCGGCCAAAAGAAGAAGAAAAGTAAGAGCGAAAAGCGTGACAATGTTGCAAGATCTTGAATTAGCTGACAAACAAGGGAAAATTGAGAAATATTGACTGATTTGGGTAAAAGCAGAGACCCAAGCACCAGTAAGGAAATAAGGGCGGAGTCCAGGGCAAATTAAGTTCCAGACAATGACCATCTGAGGGCCTAACCTCCCCACACGGGGTACACTACCACAGGACACCAGCAGTGGGCACAACCACTCCACAGGCAACCAGAGAACAAGTCGGAGTTAGTACAGCCATAGTAAATGCACCCTCAGGTGCACCAGGGGGCGATCAGAATAACAGGTGGGCAGCTAGGACGACAGCTGACAAAAGGTGGCTGTGCCACTAAGTTTGGGAGACGTACCGCAGGGTACGAGGTACAGAATAAAATTCAAGAATACGTCAGCTTGGCGCATAGACCAGAAAGCAAGGGAAAAAATATGGAAAAAGGAATTTATTTAAATCTTTTCACTACTAGAGGTCAGAAAAAGAGGGTACGATGTGGTTAAAGAAGAAAAGAATGCAACAAAAAGGACACCAATAGAACAATCTTTTAAAAACTGGTTGAGGGCTTTTAACATATTTGCCTCTATCATACTGGAATAATTCCCGGAAGAAGGCTTGGCATTAATAGCTTACCAAGACAAGATAATTGAAGTAATGGAGTCATTTGCGGGAGAAGTCTAGTTAAATCACGATAGGGAATTCAGGAGGGCCATGGATATACACCCAGATTTAGGCTGGGATGAGGTAGAAGCTAACCTTTAAACAAAGGAAGTATAAAAAAACAGTCAATCCCAGCCAGCACCCACACAATGCAGCATGCCACAAGGACAGCAAAGCATAATTCAAACAAAAACAGATACTTACCAACAGCCCAACAGAAGTGGGCAGTCCATTCGGAAGAAACATCCCTGGGAGGGGCTAGGTCTCACACGCGCAACACATCAGGAAAGGGACACACAACCAGAGGGAGTACCACTATATGCTGGAAATTTGATAAGGGTTTTTGCTCCTGGGGCAAGGAATGTAGATATAAACACAAATTCAGCAAGTGGGGGGGGATAACACAGTGTCACCAAGTGCACAAGTTTACACGCCAAAAGCCCTAAACAGGAAGAACACTAGAGGCCTCGGGAATGAGGACCTCGCCCATAAAAAAGCAGGCAATGGAGAGATGGCTGTAAATATATCCTGACAAACATACAAGCAACTTTTTGCACATAGTTTTCTCAACAGGTTTCACCATCCCATTCAAAGGCCACAGCTCTCCCAGCATACCACAAAATCTGAAATCCGCAAGGCAAAAACCAGACAAAGTTAGAGCCAAAATACAGAAAGAACTAGACCTGGGAAGGATAGAGGGACCATGGGAAACACCACCTTTTAGCAAATTCATATGCTCACCCATGGGGCTGGTACCTAAAAAGGAACAGGGCCAATGCAGACTGATCCACCACCTGTCTTTTCCCCCAGGAAGATCAGTGAACGATGGCATCCCAACACTGAATCAGCAGTATCTTGCTCCAGCTTCCAGGAAGCAATCGGGATCATGAGGAAAACAGGTCCCAAATCCCTGCTAGCCAAATTGGATATCGAATCCGCCTTCATGCTACTCCAGTTGATCCCAAGTACCAACCACGGTTGTGTTTTCAATTTGAAAACAAAACTTATGTGGATAAATGCATTCCTATGGGATGCGCGGTTTCCTGGAACTTTGAGAAATTCAGTTCCTTTTAACAATGGTCATTGTTTAAGGATAATGCCCTCAGCATCCACAGTCCACTACCTGGATGATTTTTAATTCATAGGGCCCAACAAATTTAATATATGCAAGCGGGCACTAGACAAATTCACTGCACTGCTGGAAGAATGGGGGATCTCTCTGGCTCATGAAGACAGCTGGACCCACCACGACCCCATCTTTCCTAGGTATTGAGATTGTCACAGAAGCAAGGGTATGCAGGATCCCCAGAATAAAGATAGAAGGCCTCCTCCAGGAGATCAGGAAGCCAAAAGGAGAAAAACAAAAAAGGGATAGTCAAAGAATGCAATCGGTTACAGCCAGCCTCAATTTTGCAGCAAGGAATGGGTCTTCTCCAGGAGCTTAGCATTTAAAACCATAGGTGCCAGCAAGCCCCAATGGCACATAAGACATGGGGAAGAAGGTAGGAGAGATCTAGACACCTGGGAAACTTTTTTAGAGAAGTTCAACGAGCAGTCATATGGCATTCACCATTAAACACTGTAAACCAGCGAGTCCTGTTCACCTATACAGCGAGAAGCAAAGGTTTTGGGGCAATTTGGAACACAAGCTGGTGTGCAGGCCCAAGGCATGGCATGAAAATGGGTGGACCAGGAATAGCACACTCCTGGAAATCTCCCCCAAATGGATTGCCTTAAAGCTATGGGCTGCCAACTTGATCAACTCTGAATTGGTAATCTGGTCAGACAACAAGGCGACAGTCAGCATCAATAGTAGAAGAACTAACTTGTGCCAGTGGGTGTTGAGGGCACTCAGTGAAATGACACATCTCAACGAACAAGAACATTGAATTGAAAGCTAAACACATTAAGGGTATGGAAAAGGATGTTGCTGATGCTTTAGCTCGCTTCCAGTGGGATACCTTTCACCACCTAAAGCCAGACACAGACCAGAGAAAGACAAGTGTCAGAGAGGAAGTTTGGTAAATTATGGTTTGAAGACAAAAACCAGTAAGGGGACAACGCCAGACAGCGGGGGCCCAAGCAGCAGTTACACAGAAATACGCACCTCAACAGTGGGTGCCAACTGAAAGGTGCGTCTCACCGACAACCCCGATTCCCCCTCCAGGGTCTTGATGAAGCTCGCCAGCAGAGCTTTAGCAAAAACCACAGCAAAGCATTACATTAAGTGCAGGAACACAGTGATGTAAATCACAAATCTATCACACATAAATGAGAGATAACTTCAAAGGAGGTGAATAGATTTACAGAATGGGCTTATACCCAGAAGAAAAATAAGGCATGGACTAGGTCACACCTGTCAGCCGTTGCATACGTTATAAAACTAAATGGGGGTGGGGGGAGATCCAACTCGGACCTCACTAACTTTTATGATATAGAGGAGAGGTACAACTGCCCAGTATGTAGATCAGAAGAATTTCTGTCCATCTGCACCCTCATGGGGGGGGGGCAGTTTTTAATCCCCAGAGATGGGAAAGCTGTCAGCCATTTCAAATTCCAAGCAGTGTTTTAAAAAGCAATCACTAAGGCAAGCTGGAACAGCACAGAATTTGGGACACATTCCTTTAGAATAGGGGCAGCCTCATCCGCTTGGAAAGGAGGGATGGGGGCCCAAGGGGGTCAAGCAAATGGGCGGGGGTTGTTTTCTAATTGCTACAAGATTTTGTAGAATGTATGAATGCCTTGGGGTGGGGGGGGAGGCAGAGTGCACTGTGGCTTGCCCGTTACGGCCTCGCTAGTCCGAGCCCAGGTTGAGACCCTGGAATTTCTGTAGTTTGGACAGGATAGGGCCCCAAGCATCTTGGAGTCCGGCAACTGCTGTAACTGTTGTGTCATGCCCCAGAGCTCTACGGGGCGGTGGAGGATTACCCAAGTGAAGAGTAATCCTCCGACCTCGAAAATTGATAATGTTCAGGGATGGCAGTGGCTAAAGAGCAGGTTTGCTGGGGTGGAGGGCCCACCTAAATGAAAGCCAACGTTGGCCTCTTGGAACACTAGAGGCCATACTCCTTTTCTCCAGAGGGGGGTGTTCTGCAGACTTTCTATTAAATCTTGTAATATTCATGCTGCAAGAAACGAGATTAATGGACGAGTACCTGGTAGACTGTTTTCAGATTCAACAGGTTAGGGCAAAAAAAAAAGGCACTTTGGGGCGTCCGTTTGGCAAGGCAAAAATAGGGTCTGGTAAATTCTCCATTCATCATTAAGACCCGGAAATTAAAATAGCCAAAAGCCAGGAAACAACTGCGAACCCCAATTAATCTGGCTCCACTGCCCTCATTGTGAAGCGTGAAACTTCCAGATTAAAAAACGATATAGAAATTGGGTGGGTAGGCAGAAAAGGGAAGGTTACTGGATGCCTCCTTCCTCCCTCTGGACTCTTTCGTGACCTCTGTGACTCTCTCTCACTCTCTATTCTCCCCTCTGGCCCGACTCATTCTACAGGGCACACTCTTGATGCTCTGATCTCCTCAGACCTTTCCCTCTCTGACCCTCTCTCCACTCCTCTCTCCTGGAGTGATCACTTTCTCCTCTCCTCCCACCTCACCCTCCCTACCCCTCAGGCCAAGCCACTTCCATCACTGCCGGCCACCTTCTCAGTCATCCGACCCATGAAGCGCCTGTCAGTTGAGGCTTTCGCTGCCACGTTCTCACCCATCCCCCCCCCAATACCCCTTTGGCTGACTCTCACCCCGATACAGCCCTCTCCACGCTCCACTCCGCTATATCTGATACCCTTGATATCCTTGCCCCTGTCATGAGAATCCGCCTAAAGCCCAAAGTCAAGTGCAACTCCTGGTACGACTCAGACCTCGCCACCCATAAACGCAAGTGCAGGGTGGCCGAGCGGAAATGGCGTGCTTCATGTACATCCTCTGACAAACTGGACTGCCGCCTACTTCAAAAGGCAATAACGGCTCTCTGTCCTCACCAAGTAGAGAGCTCATATCCAAGCCCGCATCTCTGCGGCATCTAACAACTCGGCTGAACTCTAAAATCTGCAAGGAACTGGCCAATCATGCCGCAGTCTCTTCCTCTCCTGTCCCTTCCCAGGCCCTCCGCACGGCACCGGCGTCTCACTTCATCTCTAAAACTCAGGGCATCCTGTCCTCACTCTCCTCCTCTCCCTCTACTCCCTGCTATTCCTCTGGCCCTTCTGCAGCCACCCCTCCTCCCTTCTTCTCTGCCTTTACCTTGTTCTCCGCTGATGAGGTTTCTAGACAAGTCCGATCTATGAAAGTCTTGTCAAAACAGAATCACCCCTGCTCCTCCAAAATCATCAAGGACCACATCGACTCCCTGGCTCCTGCCCTGGCCGTCTTCCTCAACCAATCCTTTGCCACTTGAGTCTTCCCATACACCCTCAAGCACTCCCTTGTGGACCCTCTTCTTAAGAAACCCTCTGCTGACCCCTCCTGCCCGGCCAACTATCGCCCAATCTCCATCACTCCCTTCCTGGGCAAACTCCTAAAAAAGCTGGCCATCTCCCAGCTTAATCTCCACACTGAATCTGTTGGTTCTTTTCATGACCATCAGTCTGGCTTCAGAGCTGCCAGAAGCACAGAAACTGCTCTCCTGAGCATCCGTGAAGACCTGCTCTCCAACCTTGATTCTAACACCCCCGTGTCCTCATCTTGCTTGATCTCTCCTCTGCCTTTGACAGAGTCAACCATGCCATCCTGCCCAAATGTCTACATGATAACTTGGGTATCACCGGCCTTGGCTTGGTTGACCCCTTTCCTCTCTGACCGATCCTCCCAGGACCAACTTGTTTCCTTCCTGTATGCTACGTTTTTCTCTACATGTGGTGTCCCCCAGGGGTCTAGCCTCTCTCCCTGGCTGTTCAACCAATACCTACCACTTCTTGCCCACTGCATTGCTGCTCGCTGCCCCAAATTTCACTGTTATGCGGTCGACACTCAGCTCATTTTCAGGCTACCTTCAGCCACCTCTTCTCCGTCTCTCATCACCGACTGTCTGCTATCCAGGAGTGGTGTGCTGCCAATGACCTCTGTCTTAATGCCAGTAAGACTGGTATTCTCCACATCGGCACACCCGTTGCCTCCTTTCCTTTCGCTCTCTGGCTGGCCTCTCTTGGCCCTCCTCCTGCTCCCACCTGCGAGGCTAAAAACCTTGGGGTCATATTCGACTCCACACTCTTCTTCTCTCCTCACATCTCGGACGTCTCTAAGAAGTCACGCTACCAGCTGCACCTCCTCAGAGGTATTCTTCCTTTCCTCTCCTTCCCCCAGAAGCTCACTGTATGCAGAGCTCTGGTTCTATCTAGGCTGGACTATTGCAACAGCCCCTTTCTAAATCTGCCTGCCTCTACTCTCCGCCCTCTGCAACTCATCCAAAACAGGACTGCGAGACTGGCCTTTGGCCTCAAGCCCAGGGAAGTTATCTCCCCAGGACTGAAATCTCTGCACTGGCTCCCAGTGGCTGCGAGGATTAAGTTCAAAACCCTTTGCATTGTCCACAAGGCCTTCTGGGGCCTGGGGCCTCAATACCTTAAACACTCTCTTCCTAAATATCTTCCTTCTCAAGCTCTTCGCTCATCCGCCTCCAACTCCCTCAGGGTCAGTCGCTTCTCCAAGCAACAAGCTGGTGGTCGAGATCTTTCTTCGGCTGGGGCCTCCCTCTGGAACAGCCTCCCTTCCTCCCTGAAACTTGAAGCTAACCATCTCCGGTTCCGGAAGCACCTCAAAACCTTTCCCTTTGCTTCTGCTTTTTCTCCTCCTCTCCCCTGCTGACCTCCAGGTTAAAACTGAAACTGCACTGGTTACGTGGCCACCCTCTGATGTTGGGCCAGGTCCCTCCCCTGCCAGTCGCACACACCCGCACTGCCTGCCTGGCAACCCACGCACTTGGAGACTGTTTCTGTATCCCTACAGTCCCATACCAGCACTTGACACCTGATGTCTGCACTTACCTTGCACTTACCACCTGCTGGCCCTTACATTTACTTATTGTTATTATTGTCCTCGGTTAGGAGATCCACTGATCTTGAACCCGATTTTGGAAGGGATCTGGGTAAAGTTCATTGCGAACAAAATGTATGATGTGACTGACATCCCGAGATAAGTGGACCTTTGGTGTAGAATTGGCCATGGAGTTCAACCCTAGATATATCTGTGAACTTCTGATGAAGCTTAAGAATTCTAGGGCCCCGGGGCCTAATGGTCCATCAGTAGCTAGATTAAAGGGGGACGTCGCACTATGGGCAGATGTTTTGTGCCCTCTGTTTGATGAGTTATGCACAATCAGGACCATTCCAGATTCCTGGAAGAAATCAATTCTGGTTCCAGTTTATAAAGCTGGGGATCGATTGGCCCTGGAAAATGATCGCTTGTTGTGAATGCTCGACATTCTGGAGCATTTGCAGGACTGGGTTAAGGACGTTAATATTCGGCACCCCTTTCAGATGGGTTTGAGTCCAGGGTCAGGCACTGTCCACCATATTAGAGCGTTAGACACAATAATATCTCACGCAAGGGTTACATCCAGTGGTTCGGTGTACATCGCTTTTGTGGATTTTTATATTCGCTTTTGATCAGATGGACCGTAATATCCTCTGGAGGAAAATGAGAAAGTGGGGATACCCTAGTTGGCTTCTTTAAGTGTTTGTGGCCCTGCACATTGCTACTACAGTCCAGATTCGGCTTGGAGACCATGGCCATCTGTCTGTGGAGAAGCAAATTAACCGGGGGTGAGACAAGGTAGTATGTTAGCCCCCCTGTTTTTTAACATCTATGCGACACACTTGCTGGGTAGGTTTGTGGCCAAGGGAGGCTGCTTACCAAAGATTGGGACCACCTCTATTGGCGGAATGTTGTATGCGGATGACCTGGCAATGTTCGACCACATGCTATCGGGGTTAAAGGCAATGTTGAACGAGCTGGGAGTGTATGCAAGCGAAAAGCCAACTAACGATAAATTCGAATAAAACAAAAGTAATGTTGGTTTCTTTAAAAAGAATCAATAGAACTAACTATTGGGAACAGTTCAGTACACTGATGTCTATAAAAACGTAGGACTCATCTATGGTACCAGGGTACGTGGACATAATAGAAGCCAAGGTCAGAAGGCAGACAAATACATGCATGTCTAGGAGATTTGCACTCGAGCATTCAGGTTTCGCTTTAAAAGGTGTCCTGGCCCTTTAGAAGCAGTGATTATGTCCAACGATCCTTTATGGGCTGGAGGCCTTAGCCATGAGAGATCTAAAATGGCCAGATCGGGTGGAGGAACGTTTCTGGAAAGCCGTCTTGAGGCTATCAAGATCTAGCTCGATTGAGTATGTGCTGCTTGAGCTAGGACTTTTGTCATTGAAAGCACAACTCTTGGTCCATAGGGGTATCCTGATGCTGAAGGCAAAGACGGCTCCCAGCTGCCCACTCCTGTTCAACCTGGGCCTGAGCTACGATTTGGGTCAGATTGGGAATGCCATGTCCCCGCCACCCCCTCCATGTTAAGCTCTTCAGCGAGCTGTGCAATGCTATTGGTTGGTCCCCCGACTTTGGCGGACGTTCTGTTTTTGCTACGCTAAAGGGGGCTTTTGCGCGCCGGTTGGCGAAATGGGATTGGCAGCATAATTATGATCATCTCTTTACACTAAAGGGCTACAATAGTGTTGTACAGGTGGTCCACCGTTTTATGAAACCTGCTATTTACTGCTCTGTCCCGACCCCGAAGTACGTAACTTTTGTTTAAAGTTGCGTGCAAACCAGTTACCAGTACTAAAAGCGTGCACCGCTAGATGGAAATTGCCGGCGGAAAAAAGATTATGTAGAATCTGTAAGATTAAAACTAACCAAGAGTCTGCCAAACATGTCCTCACAGAGTGCCGGAATATGGGCGCCCTTTCTTTGTCCACGATTATAACGCTATAAAATCAGCTGAGCTCTGGGAGTTCTGCCTAAACACAGAGTCTAAGAAAGTTCTTTTAGCACTCTACAGGGTATGGAGAAGGGTTTTACCCTATCTCAGTACATGCGCTTCAGGGTAAGCAAATAGTTACAATTTTCATGGGCTTAACCATATTAAGAGAACATTTGGTGTTTTAGATTACTACAATTCTGTGTATGACGAGTGAGATGTTGTATGGAAATGAGAAGAGGAATAGGGATTTAAACAATATATTCTTGTGAGTATGTAGATTGTATATGATACCAAAGTACATTTTATTTTACTCTTTTTGTATTGAGTAATGTTGATTGTAAACGTTTGAACTATGTAAAATTATATTAGTTACAATTTTTTAAAAAATCCACAGCCTTTTATTGCCAACATAAAGCAAAGTCTCACGCTATTTTTCAGTTACCATAACGGTTACAGGAAAATGTACTGTTAGGTAGGATGTATGACAAACATCACTTCACCCAGCTTATAAGCACAACCTAATTGCTTCACTGCAAGTCTAAGGGGTCATGCCAGAAGGTAACAGCAGAGACACTCTCGGCCACGCAGGGAGGGGCCGCCATGTGCCTTATGTCCCAGGGTCGGTTTGCAGTGTCTGACCACAGCCAGTGGCGTAACAAAATGTCGGGCCCCCCTGCGAGACCTACCAATGGGGGCCCCGTAAACTCTGCCCAAACATAGGTATGCCCTGGCCACCCATTTTGACTACACCACCACAATATGCCCCACCCATACAAATTTGCTCCACTCCTATTTATGCTCCACTCATAGCAATTCATCCCACTCATACCTTGGCGAGCATCTGCACTTAAGTACAACATACTCACTTTCATTTCGTAAACATTGCTACCAATTACTGTACAATGTAATGATTCTAATACATAGCACAGTCAGAATATAATGCAATGTTATTCTACGACACATACAAGCTAAGCAAATATACATAAAGAAGTGATAAAGATAATAAGCCACAAATCAGAGTATAGTGATCAAAGTCAAATATTATGAATTATATGCTTCCGCTTGTCAGTATACTAGACTAACCATATGAATTATTTTCCGATAGTAGGTTATCATTCCAAGATGGACAGTCTGGTACACTCTTATTGTACTCTTTCAAAATACCTCTCCGAGAGTGGGAAAGGGGACAAATTGCACCAATGAGGATTCCTGTATACTTTGCATTAAATCACAGAGCATTTCAGGACTATAACAGTGATCAGAGATCTCTATATTGGATAACCAAGACTGTGATAAAAGGATTGTATGTGTGAAATCTCTAAATTCAGAACCGATGCATGGCTTGGTGCTCACATCACGATTCACAAAACTCACCCAAAAATTAAATAGTTTAGAACCATGAACCATACATGCTCATTTGGTCAGCTTACGTTATTGGATGAGAGTATTAAATGGCTGCAACATCAGCCACTCAAATGGGGTACAAGGGCTCTTTTGCATCTAGTTTCTGAAGAATTTTAGAGGAAGGGCTGGGTCTCAGTGTGAGCATGTCCAACCCCAAGAAGGAAACATCTTTATGGAATTATATATACAGGCAGGACAGGATACCACACAAGAGACCCAATCAACAATGCACAGAAAGAATACACAGAAAGGATTATACCTCTTACAGACTTTAGCCTGGCCAGTAATAAGATGATTAAGCGTTTCAAACAAAACCGGCTTCTAATGCATGGTAAAGGGTCCACAGTTGCTCAGCCACTACCTATACTACTACGCAGGCCTCAGGCGTTATTTCGGCAACAAAGAGCAGGCCATGCTTTATCTAGCAGAGCTGGCATTAGCATCTCTCATTAGTGCTGGGCTGCAGCTAATGAAAATCATGGTGTGGCAGTGTAGAAAGAGTGTTTGGCCTAGTGGATGTACAATTTGAGGCAACTTCTTTGATTGCTTTATGTGTTTAAGTGTGGGCACAGTATGGCATGCGCCGGAGCCACATACATTAGCACACTCGAATGTTTTGTGTATGGACATTGGGCACATCGGAAAACAACATGTATATGTGCTGTTACATAAGGGCGCACCACATGGCTTAGGCAGCGCACAAATCATCGATGCACACATCACTGCATTGATTTGCCATGGACTACTGTCTGCATGGTGAAATCTGCTTTCCTAATCAAGGTGCCAAGTGGCAATGAGGTGCCATCTAGTGTGCGCGCTAGGCAGTTGTTGGCTTGTTTAGAAAATTAAAATACCTTTGCTGCTAAGCTGATGCATTTAGTCCCTGTCCCAAAGCAACCACTAGAATACTTAAGCAAGAAATGAGTTAACCTTCCCAGGGATGCGCCATGTGTAACTAAAAGTGATATACAAAAAAATGTTTTGGTTTGTTTATTTATTTGGTAATGCGCTCCGAACCCTTGGGTAACTGGGCGCAACAGGATAAGTATACTTAAAGCTTGGTTACAACAAATACAGCGAGTACAACACATAATACATGAACATCGGCCTTAGTTGCCACATGCGGGTTACAGTGATACAGTGGTGATATAGGTCACACAATCGTGATAACATAGTACCTTGGGGCATGGTGACTTAGTTACAGTAGAGACAGTAATTGCAGTTAAGCCAAGACGCGATTTTACCACGACAGTTGTCATGAAACAGGGATACTAACGTTAGTTTGAACAGTTTTCAGTAGATAGGATATAGGGTATCCAAACCCCCAGGGAGGTCAATACTGGAATTGGAGTCCAGTGTTAGTGATCATTAGTTCTCAGCCCGTTGAGCATATTTTGTCTAAATTTTGGGTAGGGTTGTCCAGTTCTCAGGGCTAGTGGGAGTGCATTCCAAAATGTAGCTGCTTTGACCGGGAAGCTGGCCCCGCCTGCTTTGGTTCGCTTGAATCTAGGAATCTGTAGAAGGTGGGCATTGGTTGATCTAGTTGGATGTGTTGAGATTTTCCGGTTTATTCTTTCTGTGAGGTATGGGGGTGCTATGTTATTCAGGCACTTGGAGGTAAGTGATACTGTTTTAAGGTGAATCCTGTAATTTATCTTTAGCCAGTGGACAGTTTTCCTGAATGTGGAGATGTGCTCTCTGTTGGGAATGTTCAGAGCTGCTCTCAGGGCGTTATTTTGTAGCCTTTGAATTTTATCTAAGATGTATTTGTTAGCACCTAAGTAAAAGACATTGCAGTAGTCTAATTTAGACATTATTAGTGCATTAGCAAGAGTGATACAGCTAGTTTCGGAGGGAAAAGGTCTACATGCTCTGATGAGTTTACAGGTATAGGCAGTTGAGGATACAAGGGAGTGGACTTGTTTCTCGAGTGTTAAGGTAGAGTCGAGGTAAAAACCTAATGTTTTTACCTCGAGCATCACCTTAATTGTGTTACTGTCAATGTTGAACGTGGCGTAGGGAACAAGTTACTTACCTGTAACTGTTGTTCTCCAGCATGGGTCTGGCATGGATTCACATGCTCATGAATATTCCCCGTCGTCAGGCCGGGAATCCTCGGTATAGAAAAAAAAGAATCAGTATCAGTTTAGTTTCTGATCGGTCTTTCTTAGTAGTAACCAATCACTGGTCTCTGGGTCATACTGCCCCCAGCCAATGACTGCCCTCTCCCTAAGCCCCGCCTCCGGCAGCCATCCTCAGATTTGGTCGCACGTAAAGTGGCAGTATGACCAAGTGAAGAGCCGCAGAGGGGTAGGCGGGAGGGTACGCATGTGAATCCATGCCAGACCCATGCTGGAGAACAACAGTTACAGGTAAGTAACTTATTCCTTCTCCAGCATGGGGTCTGGCATGGATTCACCTGCTCATGAATAAGAGAATACATAGCAGTACACACATGTACAACCACGGGAGGTGGCAACAGGCTCAACATTAAGCAATACAACAACTCAACATTAAGCAACTCTTACCTCCTCACCAGGCTCACCTTAGGCGAACAGGTTGCGCAGCACTGCTTGGCCAACCCTGGACTCCTCCCTGGAGTCCCGATCGACGCAGTAGAATCTTGTGAAGGTGTGCGTCGACCTCCACGTCGCAGCCCTGCAGATGTCCAGCAGGGGCACACCAGACAGGAACGCCGTGGTAGCAGCGATCGCTCTGGTCGAATGGGCTCTCGGACGGCCGGGCAGCGGTCGGTTTGCCAACCGGTGACAGTGCATGATGCAGCCAGAGAGCCATCTAGAAATGGAAGTCTTCGAGAGAGCCTTCCCTTGATTCAGAATCCCAAAGTTCACAAACAGCTGTGACGTCTTCCGAAAACTCTTTGTGCGGTCCACGTAGAACTTCAGCGCTCTAGCTACATCCAGCGAGTGCAAAGTCCTCTCGGCCGGCGACGAAGGCGACGGGAAGAAAACTGGCAACACCAAGGGCTTGTTGAGGTGGAAGTCCGACGGCACCTTGGGCATAAAGGAGGGGTGTGTCCTCAGCACCACCCTCGTGTCATGAAAAGTCAAGCATGGAGGCTTGCAAGATAGGGCCTGGATCTCTTCCACTCGTCGTGCAGAGGTGATGGCCACGAGGAAAGCTGTCTTCCATGACAGGAACTTCAAAGGCGCCAAATGCATAGGCTCGAATGGGGCCCCATGAGCCTGGTCAGCACCACATTAAGCTCCCACACCAGGGCAGGAGCCTTCACCGGCGGGAATGATCGGAATAGTCCCTTCATGAATTCTTTCACCAGGCGATGAGACCACAAGGACGCCCGTCACGTAGTCCTGGTATATCGGGAGATTGCAGCCAGATGTATCTTGATGGAGGCATGAGCCAGTCCAGCTTTGGCCAGCGAGAGTAGGTACGGCAGTACTTGAGGGGCCGTAATCCGCAGAGGGTGGATCTTCTGTGCACGGCACCAGACAGAGAACCTCTTCCATTTATGTCCGTAGCACTTGAGAGTTGAGGACGCCCTGGCCTTTGTAAGAACCTCTCTGCAGTCGTCCGGGATGTCGTACTCTCCAAACTCTAGTGCTGCAGGAGCCAGGCCTGCAAGTTCAGCGACTCCGGGTTGTGGTGAAGAATGGCGCCTCCTTCTCTGGAGAGAAGGTCTGCGTCCGTCGGCAGCTTGACTGGTGGGGACGTTGACAAGTTCAGAAGGTCCATGATCCAGATCGGTCTCGGCCACGCTGGTGCGACGAGGATCATCCTGCACCGGGACCTCTTGAGCTGGTTGATGAGCCGGAGCAGCAACGGCAGCGGAGGGAACGCGTAAAGAAATAGGCCGTCCCAGGGGAACGAGAAAGCATCGCCCATGCTCCTTGGCTGGGGGAACCTGCTGGCGAACCTCCGGCACTTGGAATTTGTCGCCGTCGCGAAGAGATCGATTTGGGGTTCGCCCCATTGTCGGAAGAGTCGATCCACTTGATCCTGGCGTAGTTCCCACTCGTGGCACGAGCGCAGCTCCCTGCTGAGCGAGTCGGCGATCGTGTTTTTTATTCCTGCCAGATGAAGAGTCACCAGAAACATCCCTTGGGCAACGGCCCAATGCCACAGATCCTGGGCTTCCTTGGATAGGGCCGGGGACCTGGTTCCGCCCTGCTTCCGGATGTAGAACATTGTGGTGGTGTTGTCGGTGAAGATCCTCACCACCTTGCCCCGGAGAGACTTCTCCTCAGGGAGCCAAAAGGCCTCTCGCGTGAAGATCTCGGGAGAGCGCTCCCCAACCTTCCAGGGAGGCATCCGTCGTCACCGTCACCTGGTGAGCTGGGGTCTGAAAGTCGGTGCCCGCCGACAGATGGGAGCGGGTACCCCACCACCGGATCGCCTGACGGAACGTCTCATTGAGAGGGATCCTGTCCTCGAAGCTGCCCGTCGACTGGACCCAGCAGGCGTCGAGGAACTCTTGTAAGGGGCGCATCCGAAGCCTGCAAAGGCGCACCAGATAAATGCAGGAGGACATCATCCCGAGGAAGGATTTGATAGATCTTACCCTGGCCATGTCCGTGGCCAGCAGACGCTGCACCTTGCCCAGAATGGTCCTGGTCCTCTCCTCTGACGGCGAGGCCAGCTGCGCCACTGTGTCGAGCTTGGCTCCCAGAAACAGGGCGACTTGCGAAGGAACCAGGTGGGATTTTGGAAAGTTGATGGAGAATCCCAGGTCCGTGAGCAGCTGGACGGTCTTCGCAGTGTGCTCCACGGCAAGCTCCCTTGCCCTTGCCCGGATGAGCTAGTCGTCCAGGTAGGGGTAGACGTGGATCCCCTGTAGGCGCAGCCATCGGTGCGAGGCACTTGGTGAACACCCTGGGTGCCGACTTCAATCCGAAAAGGAGGGCCTTGAACTGGTAGTGCAGCCCTTGGACCACGAACCTGAGGAACTTTCAGTGTCTTTTTAGAATGGGGATGTGGAAGTACGCTTCCTCCAAGTCCAACAACGACAGGAAATCACCCTCCTCCAGCTGTCCCAGCACATGCTGGAGGGTGACCATACGGAACTTCTGTGCCTTGATGTACTTGTTCAGTCGTCGTAGGTCCAGGATGGGGCACCATCCTCCTGTCTTCTTTTTTACGAGGAAGTACCTCGAGTAAACTAAACTCCGGAGCCCTGAAGCCTCTTTGGGACGAGCTCGATGGCACCCTTCTTGAGCATCGCCCTTACTTCCAACAGTAGTTGAGGGACGTGATTTTCTTTCCTGGCCACGGGTGGAACGCGAGGGCTCTTCTTCTGAAACTCGAGGGCGTGCCCTTGGCCAGGGCGTCCAGCACCCAACGGTCGGTGGAGATGGACTCCCACACGCTGACGAACCTCGCCAGCCGGCCTCCCACCGGGGTGCTTCGGCGGGGGCCCGACCCCACGGTCGGTTCAATCTTGTTTGGAGGCCGCCTTGCCTCCTTGACCTCCTTGTCGACGACGACGGGCACCACCTGACTTGCTGCATCCCCTGTAGGCTTCCTGGGACGAAGATCTTGCCGCTTGGCGGTACGTGGAGGAGCCACTGCCGGATCCCTTGGAGGCACCTTGTCTACCTCCGGCGGTCCGAAAGGACGGCCGTCGTTGTTGGAGCACTCCCAGTGCCCGGGCAGTCTCTGTGTCTGTCTTGATGGCCTGAAGGGACTCATCAACCGCCTTCCCAAACAGGTTGTTCCTGTCGAAGGGCACGTCCAAAACCTTGGTTTGTACGTCCTGGTGGAAATCTGTGGCCTTGAGCCATCCTCGTCTCAAGCAAACGCTGTTGCCCAACTAACGGAAACCGGTGTCGGCGATGTCCTTTGCCACTGTGATGGCGTGGTCCGAAGCAAACTCACCCTCCTGTAGGATTTGAAGGGCCTCAGCCCTTTTGGCGTCCGGAAGGAAGTCCAACAGAGGGGCGATTTTGAACCACAACTCCCTGTCGTAGCGGGCTACGATAGCCAGGGCGTTGGCCGCCTCGATAGTCGTCGCTGCGGATGAGACGATCCGTCGTCCCATCGTGTCCAACTTCCTGCCCTCGCCGTCCGGCGGGGAAGTTGATGTCGAGGCCGATGCCCCCCAGCATTCTTCTTTGCCGCCGCTGAGACGACCGAATCCGGGGTAGGTTGTGCCCGAAGGCACAAGGGGGCAGCGTCAGGGACCCGGTGATTGCAGAGTGATTGGTTACTACTAAGAAAGACAGATCAGAAACGAAACTGATACTGATTTTTTTCTATACCGAGGATTCCCGGCCTGACGACGGGGAATATTCACGAGCATGTGAATCCATGCCAGACCCCATGCTGGAGAACTGGAGCTACTTTTTTTAGTTTTTCCTCTGAGCCTAGGATCAGTATCTCGGTTTTTTCATCGTTCAGGCAGAGGCTGTGGGATGCCATCCATGCCTGAATGAGGAGGTATATCTTGCTTACCAAGGCTGAGTCCTCGACAAAGGTGCCCGAAAGGGGGATGCGAATCTGGGGGTCATCTGCATAATTATTGTAGGCGACACCCAATCTGTCCAATTTGTCGAAGAGGGGCTTGATAAAGATGTTATACATGGTAGGTGAGACACAGGATCCCTGGGGAACACCACAGGAGATTTGGATGGGGTCTGCAGAGGCTGAAGGGGAAAAGACTTGTCGTGCGGTTTGCTAGAAAGGACTGGACCCAGGTTATAGCATCACTTGAGAAACGGGCAGCCGACGCACAGTGTTTGCATGAGACTGCATGATCTTCCAAGTCGAAGGCCGCCAATAGGTCAAGGAGGAGTAGCATAGCTGTTTTCCCAATATCCTTCAGCTCATCGATTTGGGTCTTAAGGTCAATTAAAGCTGTTTTCGTACCGTGTTGGGGACGAAAGCCTGATTGACTGGATCCTAGTAGGTGGATTTCTTCAAGGTAATCCTGAATTTGAAGGTAAGCTGCTCTATCAATACTTTTGAGGAGGAAGGGGACTGTGGTAATCTGTCTATAATTAGTGGGGATGGAGGGGTCTAAGGTTTGTTTTTTCATCAGTGGTAGAACCCATGATTCTAAGGTTATTTGGCACGGTATTTGACTTGAAGGAGGCGTTAATAAGCTTGGAGATGAATGGTGCAAGGTCTCTAGCTGCGTCCTTTATCATTTGTGCCGGGCAGTTGTCTCCCTGGAAGTTCGACGCTTCAGGGAAGAGTATAATTTTCTCAGTCTCTAGAATGGAGATTTTGGTGAATCTGAAAGGTGTGGTAGATCTGTGGGTAGTGGAGGCAGAGGTAGGTAGCGGCTCTATTGGGAGCAGCAACACCTTTTTTTTTGGTTATTTTAAGTTGAAGGTATGTGATTTTATTTGACAGGGCATTTTGGATGTCGGTGCACCATTGCTTGTCTTTAGGTACATTGTCTGTGGGTGGGATGGTGGCTTCCATTTCTTGGAGGATAATGAATAGTTACTTGGTATTGGCATTGGCCTTTGAAATTCTGTCGTTGAATGTCTTTTTTGGTGAAAATCATTTCTTTTTTTATACATGTTGGCGAACTTAGTTAGCTTGGCTTGGTTCTCATCCATGGGAGAGTGACGGCAAGTGGCTTGGAGCTTTCTTTTTTGGAGTCTAAGTTCTTTAATCTGCGGTGTGAACCATGCATTGAGGTGCGATTTCTGCCTACTTTTGCAAAGTTTAACCAGCGCGATGGTATCAAGGGCTTTGGTCATGGCGTTGTTGAAGACCTCCACGAGGAGGTAGGGGTCAGTGTTACTGGAAGGGACATTAATGGGGAGTGGGGGGGAGGTGAGGTCAAAGTTTTTCTGCTGTGATATCTTTTTTACTTCTAGTAGGAAGTGGGGGTGCCATGGCAATGGCTTTAGTGCTCCGAAGTTCTAAGGTGGTGGAGAAGCTAAGTAGTAGCCCGTCCAGGATTGAGGGGCGATATTGGTAATTGAGATATTACAGTTCAGATCAGCCACCCAGTCGAGGGTTCTTCTTTTGATATGGGTGGGAGTAAGAACATTTTGTGTCATACCATGATCCGTCAATATGGCTGCTACTGATTGGGCATGTTCATCTTCAGGGTCATTGAAGCCCAGGTTGAAGTCTCCCATCAATAAGATCTGTGAAGAGTCTTTTAGGTTATTGGCCAGGAGGCTGGATAAGTCTTCCTCGAAGGTTCCCAATGGGCCTTGGGGTGTGTATACCAGATGAATGGTTAACGTCCGATTGCTAGATACGGGTAGTTTGGCTGAAAGAACTTCGCATGATTGGTATGATGGTAGGGTGGCAAGTCTGTTGGCAAGTTATGATTTGTAGATGATAGCTAGACCTCCTCCTCTGGTATTCGGTCCATCTGCTCTGAGTATTTGGTAGCTATCTGGGATAGCTAGCATGAGGGCAGGGCCTGCTGCATCATGAAGCCAGATTTCGGTTATCGCGAGAATATCCAGATTCCCATTAGTTAAGGTATCTGCAATTTCAGTGGCATGTGCCACGAGGGATCTAGTGTTAATAAGGGTTCCAGACACGGTTGTGGAGCTACTTAGTTTATGTGGGGGGAGAGTGTTTCACCTTAGGATGGTTGGTTCTTATGTGGGTTTTTGTTGAGAGGGCGTGCATAGAGCTGGTATTTTGGTATTTTTGTGCCTAACCTACTGCTCTGGCCCAGGCAAAGCTGCATGAACTTGAACGGTAGCATTAGGGTTAGGGTCAGTGTTTTGTGTGGAGTAGTCGTTAGTCTTGGGCTCATAGAGGCGGGGCAGTCTTGATCTTAGTCTATTATTTCTAATCTGGATGGGACATGATGTGATTTTCATAAGGGCCATGATAGAATAGAGGCAGAGTAAGAAGAGGAGTAGCTGGTTCAGCTGGGACTTACTTGTGTTCATAGTTGCGTCAGATACGATTAGGTAGAGCTTCGTGCAGCTACGTCCTGCCGAAGTAGGCTAGTTCAACCTAGCTAAAGGTCCTGTGAGTTGTATGCTAGAAACACATTTTATAATGCCCTGTAATAATAGGTTAATTCAACATTAGTGGGGCAGTTCGTAGGCTAGTCGGATCTGTAGGGGGCAGTACACACGTAGGCTGGTGTAAGATAAAGGGGAAGTTTATAGAATAGGCTGATCCAGCAAAAATCGGGTATTGCAAACTTAGGTTGAGACCCTGTAGACAGGGTAATTCACAAAATAGGCTAACCTTCTATGTGCAGGCAGTACATATATAGGCTAGTCAGAAGTATATGGGTCCTCTTACAAAAGTAGGCTAATCCAGTAATAATTAGGTAGTGCACTTGCACACTTAGGTTGAGGCAATACAAGTATGGCAATTCATGGAATAGGCTAATCCAGCGTGTGCAATACAGTCCGGTGGAAGACTAAACCAACAATGAGCATGTGGTACACATTTAGGTAGAAACCGTTGGTGTATCAAATAAAGAGACATGAAAATAAAGAAAATAGTTCAACTTTTCTGTGTGGCACGTTAATTCTCTTTTGCATAGGTTTGATCAGTTAACTGACACTTGTGCAGGCCTGGTGAATACAAATGACCCATGTTCAGTTATTAACACTGAAATGTTAAGCTCATACTGTATAAAAACAATGGCTTGCTAAATGATCTTATTGCCCCACTTGAAAGGCTGTCAGCACAAAGCATGAGGGACACTGGGTGTGTGACTCCAGAGCGTCTCGCATGCTGCATTTGGAATATGCATTCCTTTGTTTGCATATTCCGAACTCATTGCAGTCGGCAGATATCAGCCAGCCGAACATGGCAGAGGAGCACTCACCAGCACAGCAGGCTGCTTAATCTGCTGTACGGCAGGCTCAAGCAGCTTTCTGGGTGGGCCCCTTACTTTGCCCTCTTCTAGGAGTCCTGAGCTGTTTAGCTTTTCTCCCCGGGCCGTCGCCCACTCCGCCCGAGCCAAGAAACGGAGGCTGCCCTTGTTCTATTGTAATGTGTCTCTCCCTATGTTATGGCAAGATGGTGTGAGCAGCAACCTGTAGGAGTCCTGAGCATGGGCTACTTACACCTTACTGCACTCATGTGCAAATTAAAACCTAAAGGGATGGGTGAGGGCCTATGACAGTCCTCAGTCTAGGCAGGCTTCCTTGGGGGGGCTTTGTCCCTTTCACTAGGGTAAATCAGCCCTGTCGACTGACAGTTTTACCTGAGAAACTGGTTAAATAACTACAGACACAGTCTTGGTTCCTTTGCAAGGCTTGGGCAGCTTTGCTTTTTTCTTTATAATATAACTGTATATGTAACAGGTTTTCTTCTACAACATTTACACCTTTATAATTCTGGGCCTTTGGTGTGGGGGTGCTCATCTATTCATACATGCCACCAATAAATAATTAATTGACCTCGTAATAGACAATTTTCACAAATTCAGTCACCTTGGCAGAGGGGTGTTTGAATGGTTATATTTCATGAATTGGGAGCAGGTTCATGCACATTGGTCAAATAAATAATTAAATAGCATCAATACAGTATCTGTAACAAGTACTGGCCTCCTGTTTGCACTTGTTTTAATCTGTGCTCAACCCAGTACTCTTACACTCCTGGTAGCTGCAGACTACCACAAGTGCATAGTGTGGTGTGTATTCTGTCCATCCGGGGTATACCATACTCCACTGAATCCGCCTATTATAAAAACTGTGCAAGCTGGGTAGATAAATATCACTCTGCTGCCTTGGACACCTGTAAAGCCCAGGTTAGGATACATAATGGCGTCAGAATATTATCAGGCCAACTGTGCTTTCTCCCCACCTCACTAGTTGCCACGGGAAAACCCTGTCTCTCCACGCTGCTGCGCACCACATGAGTAACGCATGGCAGTGTGAATGGGCCAGGATGACCGCCTGTGTCAGTTTCTCCCTCATTCACCTAGATCCTCTGCAACACGCTTTCCCTCAAACGGGGGAAGGAGCAAAACAAAACCTCTGCGGAGGGACCCAACAAACCAAACCACTAGCCTACCTGGCCTCTGAGGAAAAGAACCGTGCGTAAAACCCAGGAACGGGTCCAGGACCGCCACTCTTTTTTTTCTTATATATTTATACATCTCTGCCAGGAATCACCCATGACCCTACACCAAACACTAGTACCCTGGCGGGAGCACCCCAGGCAGGGCGGAGGTAGACCACTTCAGAAACAAGCACTGAGGGAAAGATGCAAAATCAGGCTGCTCCTCTCCCCACACTGACAGGCCCAGCTCAACTACCCAAGCCTATCTCTGTAAACAATAGAGAGAAGGTACAGAAATGCTGTATAATAATTCCATTCCTCCCCCTCACTTTTCCACTCCTACCTCGATACTAAACACACGGCAACGTGAGAAGGGGGCACCGGTGGGAACGCAAAGTGTTTCTCCCCGGGGTGATTTTGGGCGTTGCACAGCATAGAGCACCTCAAGTGGGGTATAAAAGGGGGCAGGGAATGTTCGGGAGCAAGCGACAGTTGGGAGGAGCGTTTGTCGTCCGGGTTGCTGCTCCCGAGCCTTGGGCGTAGAACAGTTGAGGTAGGGTTTTAGGATGTCAGAAGGGTAGGGGTGTAAAATAAAATACGGGTACAGCCAGAAGAAAGAGTGGAAAGTGCTGTAAATAAAGCACTTCCTAGGCTTGCCTGTGGGAGCACTGTGGGCCCTGTCCACGTCTACTAGTGTTCCTTTCAGGAAAGGGTTGTCTCTCGGGCCGGATGCGAGCCCTCTGGCTTAGGTTCCCCCAGCGTGGCGGTGTGCCGAGGGGGGAGGGGAAGGAGAGGGTTTGGCAGTGTGTTTGCATGCTGTGGGGGGTTGCTAATAAAGGCAAACGGGGTAGTATATTGGGGAGTTTCCTAGTGCGCGCCTGTCCCCAGGTGCTCCCTCAGCTACGTGCAGGCATTGGGGTGCGATGCTTGTGATCCGCCACCAGGGGGCCCTAAAGGGATAGGACAGATTATGCAGTGAAGAAACCTTTTGCAGTGAAGAAACCCTTCCCTTGCCTCGCATATTGAGAATAGCTCTGGGTGCGCAAGTTGCAGGGTGGGGAAGATTATAAATAAAACATTTAAAAAGAAAATTGTTTTAGCAGGAAGCTATGAAGTTAGCTTGCTGGGGACACGTTTCCCATCCAGGTGCCTTATGTCCAGCAGCATTTTCTTGTCGTAAAGGGGGACAGTGTTTGCCTTACGGCAGGGGTATTTGAATAAAAGAAGCTAATTAGTGGTTATAGGTAGGAAGCCTGGTATTGCTTCAGATAGATAGATGCATCTATCTATCTATCTATCTATCTATCTATCTATCTATCTATCTATCTATCTATCTATCTATCAGGCGGGCCCAACACTGAGTATTCTCAGGCTCGGAAGACCGCTAATTTTGGGGGGGACGTAGGGTGCAGAGTAACTAAATTGATTACGTTTGATTGTAGCAGGATGGCAGGACAGGGCCCGGGAATGCGGGGTTTGGTGGACGACCATGCATTGAGGGAGGCCCTGAGTATCATTGGCAGGGCAACTAAAGCGCAGCTGGAAGGGGCAGTGGGCCCCGCCAAGAAGACATCAAAGGAGTGGCGGGGCGGTCACCTCGGGCTCAACCCAAGAGGAGCTGCCCAGCCAGAGCGTGTGCTTGCAACAACAATGGTATTTCAATAGGGATGATGAATGGGAGGAGGAGAATGTTGGACAAGGTGGAGAAGGCAGGGCAAAACGGTTTATGGTGGAGGGAGAATTGTGAGAAGGGGTTTAAGGTTTGAAGGGGAAGGTCAAGTTGGGGGGGCAGAAGTGCAAGAGGATGGCAGGGAAATGGGCTCGGTGAGTCTGTTGATATTGCTTGTCCCTGCAGCAGGAGCTCGGTGAGAAAAGAGATGTGGAGTGTCGGAGTGGAGGCCAGGATGCTACGGCTAAGTGACGGTGGGGCAGAAAGGTGAGCAGGAACTGGGGTGGTCAGCAGCATTGGCACAGCCTGGGCACAAGGTGGGGGACATGCAGGGAGGGAGCTGGGGAACAAGGGTCATGGAGGGATATCGAGTCCCGGACCACAGGGGCGGTAGTGTGGGAGAGAGGGAAAAGTGTATCCTCAGTGGAAGTGCAAACTGATAAGGTGACAAGAGCACGTGCCTCAAGGGATAATTGAGGTTCCGAAGGAGAAGACAACGCAAGGTACAGGGAAAGACAAAAGGATGCCTTACATGGGAATTACATAGCTGCTGGGGGTACATCTGATGGGGGCAACAAAAGAAAAGATATGGGCTGGGGAGTTTGTGGACGTCTTTAAACTCCTGCACAGGGAAGTGAGAGTGAAAGAAGGGTCCAAGGAGGAAGAGAGAGAGCTAGCCGCAAGGCCAAAAGGTGCCGGTCATGATTGAAAATTGGACACCGGCTTTTATTATATATGCAAGTAGTTACTGCGAGAAGTTTCCAGAAAGGTGTGTAGCGTTATTGAAATCCATGGATGTAATGAGGAAGGTGTTTACGAGTTTTGGGGGTTTCGCATGGGTGAGGTATGACTAAGAGTTTATGGCAAGAATGGCGGAGGATAGCCAAGCAGTGTGGGGAGAGATTGACATGGATCTCTGGTTACAATGGATGGCGCCTACGCGGCCAGCACCAACGCTGCATTCAGCGAGCAGTCTGCCTGTGCCTTATCAGCCCTTTCATGGTTGCCCCGCCTTGCAGGGGGAGGAGACGGGGGGAAGCCCTCAGCAGCATGGTGGGCTTTCAATAAAGAGAGCTGCACAAGGACAGTGTTCAAATTTAAGCACAAGTGCAGCGGATGCGCATGAAGGCATTTTGTTACGCAATGTTTCCAATCAGGGGATAGAGGGAGAGGGCGGGGAACAGAGCAAGGTGTTGTGGGGTAAGGCCCATATTCTAGTTAGAGTGGCGGTTCTGGAGGAATGGCTCCATTTACCCGAACAGGGTGGGGGCCAGGTTTTGGGGAAAGGTTTTTGCAAGGGTTTTAAGTGAGTTATCAAGGTCCAAGGATGCAGCGGGTGCAGTTGAAACGCCAAAATTATGTGGACAAAGGGGCTGGTTGTTTTCTTGTGCATGGTAGGGCGCTTTAGCCGTTAGTGCAGTGGGTTTTCTTACAGTTTCGGTTGTGTATGAGGGCGCATTAGTGGGATGATTTTCAGTGGAGCGGGCAGAGAACAGGAATGTCGGAGGATGTGGAGGTCTTGTCTGACATTAATGAAGGAATGGGGAGTGCCATGGATGGTAGAATATAACTGAAGAGCCGTTGGGGGTGTTGATCTTTCTAGGGAAGGAGTTGCATGTGGTGGCCAAGTCCTCACGATTGACGCATGACAAGGTGAGCAGGCTTCCAAGGTTGCTCGATAAGGTGATAGCGGCTCAGAAAAGACTACTGAGAGACATGCAGAGGTTAAGGGGGTCTCTCAATTTCGAGTGTCTGGTAGTGGCCCCGGTTTGCATTTTGGTGGGAAACATGGCGCGGGATATGGCGGGAGCCAAGTACCCACATCACAAGGTGAGGTTGGCAGGAGCGGTCCTGGAGGATTGCAAGTGGGACTAGGAGTATTTGAAGTATGTACTAGGGGCAAAAAGGGGATATAGCAGAGTTTGTGTGAAGGAGCAGGAGAAGAGCGGCACACAGAGGGATAAGTGTGCAGAGATGCTACGTGAAGTGGCTGGTTACGTGGATTGGACTGCATGGAGGGGGGTACACGTTTGGCCCCTGGTGCAGTGGGGGGGTGAACAGCAAGGAGAAGGAACTGCATAGATGGGGTGCATGTTGACCCCTGGTGCAGTGGGGTGGAACAGCGTTGATATGGAACTGCATGGACGGGGGTGCACGGAGAGCTCCTGGTGCAGTGGGGGAAACATGGTGATATGGGCGTAAGGTGCTGGAATGTTGGGCAAGGGAGAGCGGGAGGGGAACAAGATAGCAGGGGAAGGAGGATAAGGTGGGGAGATGGTCATTTATCAGAATAAGGTGGATGAAGACCTGCAGATTGAAGAATGGATCAGAAAGGAAAGAGCTGTTGGGTGCTTCTGGATAGAGGTAGCAAGGAGTAGTGCCCAGGGAGGACAGGATTATCTGGGCTGGGGTCAGGTAAGGGTAGAGAAGAATTGGGGTTTCAGCAAGAGGACGGTCGGCAGTAGCGGCAGCGCAAGTTCCGGGGCTCATGAAGAGGGCTTGGGTGGCTGTGGGGGAGAGAGCAGAGGTTGGAACTCATTCTTTCAGGTTGTGGGGCGGCATCGGAGGGTGGCGGGATGGGGCTATCTGAGAAGAAGGTTAAAAGCTGGGACATTGGAGGTCGGGAAATACAAGGGGTACATCAGAGAATTTTGAAAAGGGGCTGGATAGGATCGTCGACAAGAGCGGGGCGGGGGGCTGTGGAAGTGGCAGAGAGAAACTCACAACAATTTTTCTTTTGCAGATATGGCACGGAGGAGTGGCGAGTTGCCGCAGATCTGGATTGGGGACATTCAATTGTAAAATGGCCAGGGCGCACCTGTAAGTGCTTTAAGTGTGTGTTGTCTGGACTGGAGACTGTAACATACACGTAGCTACTCAATACAAAGCTACAAGTAAAAAGGAATTCTTTTGGACACGAGTCGGCAAGGAGAAGGGCCATCGCGATAACACGTGGCGAAACCGGAGACCTGTTTGGAACGTGGCACCAATTTTCACCAGTTGTCGTGTGATGTCTGCTACAATCCACCCCTTTCTTTCCCAGAACTCCTATTTAGATACAGGTGCACGCGAACCCGCACTCGCACCTATAAGTGCTTTAAGTGTCTGTTAGCTGTTTGGTGTTTGTCTTTGTAGAGTGTTTATGTCAGTGTGTATGTATGGAAATGATCTCATTTCAAGTAAATAGAGTAATTTCCTTATATGCGAGCTTGGTTTTAATGTTTACATCCAGATAAGCTCGATGTTAACGTTGTGAGGAGTACAACATTAGGCTGCAACTCTGTTTGATACTGAAAGATTGCATAAAGCGCCTTGATTGATAGACCACTATGTTAGTCTACATATGGATTTGCGGTCGAATAAGCAAAAGGCTGGTAAGATGACAACTCTGAGTAAAGCTGGAGATTTTATTGCATTACAAACAATGACAAAAGATGTGAAATTCCAGGCAGAAAAAAATTGCGCCTGTAAGCGCAAGATAATAAGCGGGTCTGGTTTATGGTCTGATTGTAAACTAGCTAAGATAACAACCTTTTTAATAAGGTTAAACTCCAATTTAGGAGAGGTGATATCTGGTAAGAAAGATGACTCACCGTGAAGTAGAGGAGAGTGGCGTTGAAATCATGGAGGAACTATCAATAGCTTTTCAGTTTATCGATGGTAAACTCCTCTCTCAAGCGTTTAGCTGTTCCAATTCCAAGGGTGTTCGTATTACAGAAACTCATAGTTAAAGGCTGGGATGTGAATGTGACGGAAGTAGATCTAGTCAAGAAATATATTAACCCTGAGTCGATTACACTGGAAGACGATGCGTTATCTAGTATTTTGGATAATTCTAAAATAGAGAATGTTTCAGATAGTCAAATGCATCAAGTTAATGAGAGAAATGGACCATTGAAATGTGGGGAACGGTTTGAAATAGACCCGGTAACGGGACAAATTATAGTGAGGCAAATAAGACTAGCTATAGACAACATTCCTGCTGATATAAATATGAAAGGTATTATTGATAACTGGAGTAGGTAGTAGTGTTGAAGCACCTGATAATTTAAGTTTTACCAGCATGAATAAAGAATTAATTCAAGCTCTAGAAAAGGTGTTGGTAAAACTAGTTGAAATATTTGGAAACATTGAAGACAAGTTGGCAATACTTTCTCTATTAATGTATGAAATTAGTACGAATAAAAAGAAAAAGGTATAAAGATATTATTACTAATACTATAATTGAAACAGTAAGTGAACTTGATGGGGATAGTAATATGTTTGAAAATAACATTGCGGAACAAGGAATAGATTATTTATTTATTACATTTGTTACTCGCCAAGACCTGCGGGTATCACGGCGAACATTTCAATAAATTGTAGCATTTTTATACAGGGTTACAGTTACCAATACATAGGACATATTATATACTGAATTACAAATAGATCATGTGATCATCTTTCTTATACACAGTTACACATGGTCACGGTGGCAGGTCACATTTTGTTTAAAACATTAGTTGCAGATCTGGAGGTACATGCGAGCCATGGTGAATACATTTCCTGTTTAGGTTAAAGAAAGGCGGTAAGCCAGAGGCCTTCTAGTACTAAGGTGGAATAGGACTAGTTGAGGTTAATATTTGTTAAATAACCAAGTTTTCAGTGCTTTTTTTAATTTTAGTAGGGAGTCCTCATTTTTGATACTAGTAGGTAGTGTGTTCCAGTGCGATGGGGCTAAGACTTTGAAGCTGCTTCCTCCTGCTCTACTGTATTTATATTGAGGAACTTCCAGGAGGGCCAGTTTATTGGATCTCAGTGTCCTACAAGAGATTTTTTTCTTGATAGTGTTGTTGAGGTAGCTAGGCGCTTTATTGGTGATGCATTTATAGACGGTGCTGAGTGTTTTGAAAATGATTCTTGCTTCAATAGGCAGCCAGTGGTTTTCTCTTCTGATGCTAGATATATGTTCAGATTTCTTTATACCTATAGCCGCTCTGAGGGCTTTGTTTTGTAATAGTTGGATTTTGTTTAAGTTAGTTTTGGAGGTTCCTAGGAATAGGATGTTACAGTAATCCAATTTTGTTAGAATCAGCGCTCTGGCTAACGTAATGCAATTTGTGGGGGTAAGAAATTGGCGGCTGAGTGAAATAGGTTTTGCTGTGTAGGCTGTGGACGAGGAGAGGGTTGCTATTTATTTGTGCATAGTGAGGTTGGCATCTATATATACACCAAGAGTTTTAACTTGTTTGAGTACTGGGATCTGTGTACCATCAATGTTGATGTGAGAGTAGTTTATTCTTTTTTGGGAGCCCACGATGAGGATCTCCGTTTTCTCATCGTTAAGGAAGAGACTGTTTAGGGCCATCCAATTTTGAATTATAGAGTAAACTTTTGAGATGGTGTTGGTGTCTTGGGTGTAGTCACCTGTAATGGGGATGAGGATCTGGGTGTCATCCGCAAAGTTGGCGTAGATGACACCCATGTCGTCAGGAGCCGAGAATAGGAGTTTAGTGTATGCATTGTAGAGTGTGGGAGAGAGGCAGGATAACTGGGAGACTCCTATGGGTACTACTATGGGGTCCGCTGCATAGTTGCCGATGGCAACTCTGGATGTGCAGTCCGTTAAAAAGGATTTATTCCACTGAGTCGCACTAATGGAAAAATTAAAGTCTTTTTTTAGGGTGTCACATAGTTTATCATGGTCTACCAGGTCAAATGCTGCTGATAGGTCCAGTAGCAGTAGGGTGGCTAGTTTTCCCGAGTCTCTGATAGCGTCCAATTGGATTTTCAAATCCAAGAGGGCTGTCTCAGTACTGTGGTTGGGCCTGAACCCAGATTGTCTGGCTCCTAGCAGGTTATTTTGTTCGAGTTGGGATTGTATTTGGTTGTAGGCTACTTTGTCGATAATTTTAATTAGGAAAGGGACAGTCGTTGGGCCGGTAGTTCTTTAATGCTAGCTGGGACCTGGTTGGTCTGGAAGGAGGCATTTACGAATTTGGTAATTATGGGTATGAGAGTAGGGGCACATAATTTGATTAGGTGCGCTGGAAAGTTGTCTCCTTTGCAGTTTGAAGCTTTAAGTTTGGATATAGTATTAAGTACTACATCATGTGATACTGGTGAGAAGTTGAAGAGAGGGGTGGTGTCTACTATGTCCGTGGAGATTTGGTTTGGCGTGGAAGGCTTATCAGTAAGGAGTTTTCTTTTAGAGATGATTTTGTTTTGTAGTAGATTGATTTTAGATGCCAGGGCATCTTGGATGGTGGTGCACCATTCTTTGCTTGGTTGGACTGGATTGATTATGGGGATCGGATTCTCCAGCTCCTTGAGTATGGTGAACAGTTCTTTGCTGTCAGAGGATGCATTACTTATTCTGGTGTTGAAGGCATTTGCTTTATGGGTAATGATGGCTGATTTATAGATTTTGTTTGCAGAGTTGAATGCTTCCATAGCTACTAAGGTATGGGTTTTATTTAGCCGGTGTTCAAGCGATCTTTTAATCCGTCTAAGAGAGACTAGTTCCTCATTGAGCCAAAAAGAGGATTTTTTATCCTTACGTTTGGTTTTGTTGACACAGGGTGCTAGGGTATCAATTGTACTGGTGAGACAATGATTATAAAATTCAGCTAGGGCACAGGGGTTTTCAGTATTGAATTTTTTTTTATTAAGAGAGGTGGCTAAAAGGGGGTTGAGGTTTTCTGCTGTAAGTTTCCAGTTGTTTCTAGTTACATAAGATTCCTCAACGATGGTTTCAGGTAGGTCTGGTTCATTACACAGAATAGAGGAGTGTATACTGTGATGGTCTGACCATGGTATCGGGTTAATGGAGTCTATGGATACTATGGTATTGAGTGGTAGAATCCAATCTAATGTTCTTCCTTTTGTATGGGTAGAGGCGTTCACTAGTTGTGTGAATGCCATGTCTTTGAGTGCACTATGTAGTGCTTCTGCTTTGTAGTCTTGAGTGTCATTAAATCCTAAGTTCAAGTCCCCCATTTATATTTAGTATTCGGTTTAATAAGTGGCGTTAGTAGTAGTGGAATATCTAATTCTGGCTGAGATTTAGATATAGATACAAGAGATATAGATTATACTATCACTGAAAATGTAGTGAATATGCGAAAGTGTAAAAAAAGAGGAGAAAGTAACTACAAAAAGGTAAACAACAGACAAGACTAAGAATATTGGGAAATAGGAAAGTTAAATCAGTAAAAGTAAAGACTTTGGACAGAAAGCTAAATGGCTGCATAGTTGATTCAAATAAAATTCAGACGATCAACCAGATTGTGGCCTCATTAATTGATGCACCAGCTAGTGGCAATACTGTGGGATGCAAAGCGATAACTATCTTAAAATAGTCAAACTATATAGGTGACCACAATGCTGTGATCCATGCAAAAAATGATCATAAGAAAGTTGTGGATATGAAACCGAAACAAATAAAATAAATCCAAGTCAAATGACATCAGACCTTTAACTGGTGCAACTGTTGCTGACCCTAATAAATCTAGTGAACTTTGGTGAGATACAGGAAAGAAAGCAAATAAACGTAAAAAGAAAGTAATGAAAGATCTGTTGAGGAGTGATGAAATATTGTCAGATATGCACACTCCGTTTGACAGAACCCGAAATGTTCCTATGGAGCTAAAATATGTGATATTAGGTAAAAATTATAACATTGAGAATAAGTTGTCTTCTGAGACTGTAAAGGACAGTAATGATAATGATGTGTTATTTATATAGCGCCTTAATACAAAGCCCTTTACAGAGCACATATTTACATACAATATCACCCAACCGAAAATGGTACTCATTTATCGACCTCGGAAGGATGAAAGGCTGAGTTGGCCTTGCCGGGATTCGAACCTGTGACCTGCAGACCACGCCAGATCGCAGCAGCAAGCGCTCAACCCGCTGAGCTATCTTACCAGCATTACCTTACCTAACAAGTAAGATCTCAGAACAACCTAGTGAGATAAATGATGAACAGCTAGGGCAGGAGATGTGTGCTATATCAATCGAAATAATGGATCCAGGGATAGCAATAGTCTTAAACAGGCAACAAATATTAAAATTATGTGCATCCATAGTACCTTTGCGAATGATAACCTCTGGTGACTTTAAGATAGTGGACCAGATGATCTCAAATACTAAAATAATTTCAAAAATATAGTGCACAGTTATAGCTATTCAAGATTATATTCCTAGTCATGGCAAAACGTTTGAGAAAATTGGCTACTATTGTAGTGAAACAATGATGAGCCAAAACAAGTAGAATTTCGGAATCTGATACATCAAAAAAAATAATCTAATAATGACTGCGGAGCTAAGACTGGAGACTGGAGACTACTCACCCAATTGCATCACAAAGATCTAGGGTTCCTGAGCTGAGAAAGAATTCTGAAAACACAGATGGGTACTGGCAATGGTTGCCAGTAGTATCCAAACAGCATTTTGAAAATTGCTCCTGATGAGCGGGATGTTATATCGTGGAATACCCGGGGGGATTCCCACTACACAAGTGTTAAAGGGCTTTTGGCCAATATCAGTAAGTTTAGTATAGTGGCAATTCAGGAAAGATGGCTAACCAGCGATTGTGATATTGATGGTAGAACCACATTCGTATGCAAAGCAATACAAGTAGCCAGAGGCCATCCAAAAGGCGGCCTGCTGATTTCTATAAAACATCCATGGATAGGCACTAAATTGGAACAATCTACCAGTATGATATTAGCAGTTAAAGTTGACAGTATCAATCAGAAATCCTCCTACATGGTAATAAAAAATGAATATAACCCTCCGAACGGAGTACACGATAAAACCAATATAAAAACGGTAGACGAAATACTTAGAAGTATCAACACGGATGTACCTATAATAATAGTAGGTGACTTAAATGCAAAGATAGGTAGTATGAATGTTCAAAACCATGATAGCTTGAGATCTGTGCCCATAACCCATGAAGTTTCCAACAAAGTTGGGAAGGCATGGGTGAAGAGGTTTAATGAGCACCAACTGTTAGTGTTAAATGGGAACACATGTGGAGATAGTGGTAATCGTGCCACACGTGTACGTGGAAATAGCCTGAGTATTTTAGACTATATGATTAGTCACTAAGAGTGCGCACTCTCTAGTACCAGATATGGCTACTGGCAGCAGAGAGGAAAGCGATCATCTACCCCTCTTTTTGTTGCCCGACACCTGCATTATAACAAAACCAGATAGCTATCAGTTAAATGGCGATATTGGCACGAATAATGCAGGTAATAGAATAGTATGGAACCCAACTAAACTAGTAAAAGGAAATATCATAGCAGAGGGGCAACTCGATAAATTTCTCTTTGAAAGTCAAACAAATTATATAGAGCACCAAAGCACCATGTTAAGAAGGTTTGACCAGGAAACTAAAGCAATAAAATCTGCTATGACAATTAAACGCAATTACCGGTCAAACAGCGAGTGGTGGAATTTAACTCATGAGAAAGCAAATAGGTATGACGTGACTATACTGTCAGGATCCGTCCATGGAAACTGTGGAGCTCATGGCGTTTCTAACGTATACTTCGGTCTAGTCCTCACCCAACATGGCGTCGCTGGACTATAAGATACAACCACGCCCCCCTTTCCGGCGTGTTGTATCTGTTTTTCCTTTAGAACCTTCAACACTGCGAACTACGGATCGTCCTTCCTCGGTTCCTCTCAGAGTCTTTCGGCTTAGCCTTTTGGCTTTTCTTCCCTCGTTTTCAGTCAGCCCTTCATTGATTGTATTCTAACCCTTTTCTCCTGTGTTCCTTTTTCAGCCCTCTTTCGTTACTTTCTGTCTCTCTGTTTTGTTGGCTCGTTCTGTTTTTCTCCTCGCACTAACTCGGTGTGGTATTTTTCTATTTTTCCTTCTCGGACCGCGGCACTGTTCCCTTTTCATTTCACAGCGCCGCGGCTCTCTCGTTTGGTTCGCGGTCGCGGAGCTGTTTTGTCTTGACACCCGCGATCACGACTGGGGAGCATTCACTCTCTCGGTTCTGCTAGAGCTCTCGGTAAGTGGGAACTGTTTCTATATATTCCCCTCTCCAGACTATCAAGGCTCAAGCTTCCGCATCAACACCGGAAGCTGCTAAAAAAGGACTCAAATATATCTACGCTCATTGACTATCCATCTCTAGGAAGAAATACATCTTACCAGGGTTTTTTGTGCCATTTCGGCTTTTTCCCTGCCATTGGAGGTTTGGCTCCTCGGGGTTCCCCTTGGGCAGGCGTCACTCCCCTGCCAGGGTGGCCTCCGAGGGAGCCAGGCCTTACTTACACGATAAAAAGAAGAAGACATCCCAAAGACAGTTGCCGGTTGAGGATAAGAAAACTAAGAGAAGAACCACCACAGAAACCAAGGACAATTCCCCAGAAGGTTCAGGTGAGGAGGAGGTTGGGAAAAGAGGGTATTTACCTGGTGAGTTTGACATATACACACTGAAAAACTAATGCTTAGAGCAACTATAAAGGAAAATCAAAATGCAAAAAATAGTGGCAAAAAATAAAATAACTGCTAAAAAATTCTATAGACAATGGTTAAGGCATTATTCAAAGAAGAAACGTGAAGAGATTTGGCGCACATTGCATACCAGGCTAAAAAGAAAAATAACCAAGAGATGTGGGCTACCATTAATAATAGCAAAAAGAAAAAGCTTCAGATTAATACTGTAGCAGAAAGATTGGATAGCACATGTAAAAAATACATTAAGAGCCGAGGTTCAGACGGAGAATGGTAAACCTCTAGAAACAACAGTTTGGCAGGGGTCATATACATTATAATCCCTAAAACATTTGATTAGAACACTTCCTGTGTCACAGGCAGGAGGTCCCGACAATACGCGTAATGCGCTGCTGCAGTGGTCGAAGTGGGCGGGAGCGGTGTTCCTCTACTTTTTTAAATTAGGTTCTACTGTTCATATACTTTTATTTTAAAAAGAAACCTTTCCGGAATGGTTTTGATTTAAAGGAAAAAACTGTAGGAAGAAGTTGAAGCATGGACTTTCAATGCACTGCTCTGAACGTTCCCTTAAACAGCAGGTGCATGTGTTTGGGGGTTTGTATTGTGCGGGGGAGGGGCCGTGACAATGGGGTTCGTGGGGAGCAGCTGCAGGCCAGTAGGGACCATAGCTCCACTACTTTTCGTACACTTCGAACACTGCGCTGCTGCAACGCTCATCTGAGAAATGGGCAGCATTATTGGATGTTCTATATAAATGGATTGGTGTAAACGGAGCGATACCTGAATCTTGGAGAAGTAGTATTATCCTCCCTGTTTATAAAAAAGGGGTATGGAATGATCCAGCAAACTACAGAATGCTGGCTATGTTGGATATACCTGCTAAAATATTTGCAAAACTATTATTAGAAGAACTGAATCAATGTATCTCCTTAAATCAGATCCTTCCAATGTTTCAATCAGCATTCAGAGTAGGTTCTGCGACGACACATAATATTGCTATACTTGTTGCGGCTATTAAGTATTCATGGCATAGTCGTGGGCTGCTGGTATACGTCGCATACATCGACTTTTCGGCAGCCTTCGATACAATAGACCGCAATATCCTGTTGGCAAAACTCAAAGCCTGGAGAATCCCACAGTGTATATTGTCCATGATACAACTTTTGTATAGTAATATTTGTATAGTAATACAACTGTAAAAGTATGATTAGATGCAGAAGGAAGGTTGTCGGAGACTATACCAACCAATCGCAGAGTGAAGCACGGATGTTCACTAGCAGCTACACGTTTTAACCTTTATTTGGCCGATTTTATGAAAGATGTGGTAGATAAGAATATAAATAATATTAAAGTAGGAACAGCAAGGTTGGGTTGGTTAGGTTACGCCAATGACCTTCTTTTGCTTGATTATACTGCTAAGGTACTCCAAGCAAAGCTAGATGCCTTAACCAAATTTGCTGAAATGAACAATTTAGTAATTAACATAAGTAAAACTAAGGTAATGAAATTTCAGAAGCAATCCAGACCAAGAGAAAGCAAGCAAATTAACTGGTATATTAAGAACCAGAAAATTCAAGAGGTAGACAAGTATAAATACTTAGGGGTCATTATTGATAATCGACTGAAATGGAAAGATCATTGGCATGCTACCAAAAGATAATGCATGATTGCTATACAAGTGTTGAGTGGTTTTATTGGCCCGCAAGTGAATTTGTCCATAAGTATTGTTACAATGCTATACTCTGCAAAAATAATCTCATGTTTGTTATATGGGGCTGAGATTTGGGGGTGGAGGGGATGGAGTCATTTTACTAGTGAGCTGGAGAGATTTGAAGCAAAAATGTTGAAGAAGTTGTTTCGGATGCCCAAAGGTCTGCCACATGAATATATATTGAATGAATGTAATATTTGTAGTGTAAATAGTAAAATTCAATATATGATAGCGATCTTATATGCAAAATTGCAACGGTTAAACAATGGCACATTTGTGGTCGAATTAATATCTGCATATACTAAAATGGAAAAGAAACAGGTTATGCCTTTGTTGTATACCTGGGAAAAAATATTTGCCAAATGGTCATTTGATTTTAGTGATAGTTGTTTATTATATTCCATGTATAATATTAAATCGCCATTGAAAAAAAAAGTATATATAACCTGGATCGTGAACAAAATATAGTTAATTTATCCACGAAAATTAACAGCGGATTATACCTAGAATTTTATTATAATACATTAGTTAGACCAGTTTATCAGATGGCATACCCTTATAGTCGAAGTATGCAGAGATATCTATTGTTTAAATGTAATCAGTGTGATGTTTTAGAGGTGTTGGGACCCAAAGTTGGTATACCTCCAACAGAGATATTGTAGACTATGTGGTGTGAATATAATAGTCAGCCAAACATCTACTCTGCGACTGTGATTCTTTACTATCTCTTAGACTTAAATATTTACATGCCTATTATAACACAATGAATGTTGAAAGTATAAGTGTTATCTAGGAAAATTTGTTGGTGGGAAGCGATGAGAATTTGATTCATCATATGATGGGATTTTATGTGTTTCAGAAAGATTGTCATTTGGAATCGTGGTTTTTAAATAGGAAAGGTTAGCATTAATAGTGTTTTTAATGTTTTTAAATGAAATGTATCATGTGATAGAAGATGAATTTTGAATGTTTATGTATTATATGTAAAGCCTTGGTGGCTGAATGTATTTATATAAATAAATAAATAAATAAATAAATAAATAACACAAAAAAATGGCCAGGGAAAGATGAGAAAAAGAGGATTGGGATACAACTGGGTTGCAGCTACAACATTGTGCTAGGAGATTGTCGGGGGGCGGGGCGGGATTATGTGGGACCAAGTGCTGCCCATGTTAGCGGGATTGAGGGAGAGTCATGGGGTTCCGGAGGGAATAACAATACATACGGGGGAGAATGACTTGGTCAGAGACACAGGAGTATCATTGTCAAGGAAAATGAAAAGGGACCTTAGCTGGTTAAGGGAGATATGGCCCATGGTAGGGTTGGTTGGGACAAAGTAATTGCCAAGGAGAGTTTGGAGGGGGGCGGTGAATGAAGCGGCAGTGGAAAGGACAGGGAAGAGAGATGGGGAAGTTTTGTAGTGCAAAATGCTGGAGCATAGGGAAATAATCTAGGAGGATTTTTTCAATTTTTGCAGGAGGATGGAGTGCATCTCTCGGTATACGGAAACAGTTACTACTTAGTGGTTGCTACGTTGTCAGTGCAAGACACAATAAAGTTGGAAATATAAGATCATTTGTTAAAACTGAGAAGTTAGTCTGTGAGGCATGGGACAGGTTAGCGTTTCTTTGTGAGCTGTGGCCTGTCACATTAAAGCAACCTTTTCCACTTTAAGGCAAGTCTGGTATTTTTGTGCAGTAAGCCCAAAAGCAGCTGAGCTCTGTCCCTCACAGAGTTAGTTTATTATTTGATAAGGCGTACCAAAACCCAGGGGTAGCCGGGCGCAGCAGTAAAATAATGCTTAAGCTTGGTTACATACAGTAAATGCATACATGTTATAACAGTATTTACAGTGCAGATGTACATCAAATCACACAGGGGGGAAAGGGCTAGTCTATGTTACAAGTTTCAGTAGAGTACAAGTTTCAGAGTATTTACATGCATAAATCCAAGGTCAGGGCCAGGGACCAGTTTAGTGGGTGTCATTAGTCCGGAGCAGACTTTTCACTTTGCATCTGAATCTAGAGTGTGGTTGATCATTTCTTAGTGCAGATGGAAGTGCGTTCCAGGCCTGGGCAGCTCTAATGGGGAAGCTTGCACCGCCCGATTTTGTGAGCCTGAATCTAGGGGTTTCTAGCAGAAGGTGGTTGGAGGCTCTGGTGTGGTGACTGGAGGTATTTCTGATCAGTCTGGCCGATATATATGGTGGCGCTGTATTGTTGAGACCTTTGTAAGTGATGGATAGCGTCTTGAGGAGAATTCTGTCACTAATTTTTAACCAGTGGTGGTCTTTCCTGATGTTGGTGATATGCTCTCTGCGGGGTATGTCCAAGGCTGCTCTAAGAGCGTTTTTCTGCATTATTTGCATTTTATTTATTAGTTTTATTGGCACCTGCATATAGGGCGTTACAGTAATCTAGTTTAGACATTAAGGCGTTGGCTAGTGTGATACAGTTAGTTTTGGAAAGGTAGGGTCTACAGGCCCTGATTAATTTGCAGGTGTAGGCTGTAGATGAGGCCAGGGAGTTGACTTGTTTTTTGAAAGATAGTGTAGAATCAAGGTAGAAGCCTAGTGTTTTTACCTTGGTTACCACCTTGATTATATTACCATCTATATTAAAAAGGCAGTGTAGCTGGGGCTAAGTTTTTTGAGGTTAGAGTTGGAGCCCAGGATCAGCATCTCTGTTTTGTCATCATTCAGGCAGAGGCCGTGGGAGGCCATCCATGCCTGAATGATGAGGTAAATTTTGTTTACTAGGGCTGTGTCTGCGACAAAGTTGCCAGAAAGAGGAATGAGGATCTGCGTGTCGTCCGCGTAATTAGTATAGGTTACCCCCAGTCTGTCAAGTTTGTCGAAGAGTGGCTTAGTGAAGATATTGTACATTGTGGGAGAGACACATGAACCTTGTGGGACACCACAGGTGATTTGTATTGGGTCCACTGAGGCTAAGGGGGAGAAGACTAGGGGGAGGTGGCTAGGAAGGATTGTACCCAGGCTATAGCTTCACTTGAGAAATGGGCGGCAGACGCTAGATGCTTGCATAATACTGCATGGTCAACCAGGTCGAAGGCCGCCGATAAGTCAAGGAGGAGGAGCATAGCTGTTTTACCTTTGTCCTTCAACTCGTCGATTTGTGTTTTAAGGTCAATTAAGGCTGTTTCAGTACCGTGTTGTGGTCTGAATCCAGATTGGCGAGATCCTAGTAGTTGGTTCGTCTCCAGGTATTTTTGGATCTGGAGGTAAGCTACTCTGTCAATGATTTTAAGGAGGAACGGGACTGTGGTGATGGGCCTATAGTTAGTAGGGATAGCTGGGTCAAGGGTCTGCTTTTTGAGGAGAGGCAGTACCCATGATTCTTTAAGGTTAGTGGGCACAGTGCTGGATCTAAAGGAGTCATTGATTAACTTAGAGATGAACGTTGCTCACACTCTCGCAGCGTCCTTAATTACTTGTGCGGGGCAGCTGTCGCCCTGGCAATTCGATGGTTTCAGGGATGAGATGACCTTTTCAGTTTCCAGTATAGAGATGTTGGTGAACCTAAATGGTTTACAACTACCTAGTCCATCTGTACTTGGTGTATCTGTCAGAGGGGTGGTATGAGTTCCTGTGGAGCTCAAGGAGGCTTTCTGCTTTGCAATTTTGGACTGTAGCGTTGTTATCTTATTTGCTAATGCATTTTGGATGCTCGTGCAACATTGTTTGTTCTTGGGGACATGATCCGTGGGAGCAATAGGGTTTTCCATTTCCCTGAGGATGGAGAAGAGTTCTTTAGAATTGGAGTTGGCTTTGCCGATTCTTTCGTTGAATGTATTTTTTTGGTTTGGATTATTTCTTTCTAGTACTTGGTCGCAAGGTTGGCAAGTAGGGTTTTATTCTCAGCTGAGGGTGAGTGTCTCCAGATAGCTTGGAGTTTACGTTTTTGGATTCGTAGTTCTTTAAGATAGGGGGTGAACCAGGAATTGAGGTGTGATTCTGGTTTACTTTTACGTAGTTTGATAGGGGCAATGGTGTCCAAAGCTTTGGACATAGAGATGTTAAACGTATCAACTAATGAGTTAGGGTCAGGGTTATTGGTGCTAGCAGTAAGGGCTGGTAGGAGGAGAGGGAGTCGTTTTTCAACAGTGATATCTTTTTTGCTTCTGGTAGGCAAAGGTGGTGCAATTTCACGAGTATCTGTTTGGAAAGTTTCTATGATAGTTGAAAAGCAGATAAGGTGGTGGTCTGTCCAGGTTTGAGGTATGATGTTAGTAATAGTGGTAGTGCAATTCAGGTTGGCTATCCAATCTAGAGTACGTCCTTTAATGTGTGTGGGAACTAGGACTTTTTGTGTGAGGCCATGTTCGACTAGGATTGATTGGATGGATTGGGCCGGTTTGTCCTCAACATCATTGAATCCCAGGTCAAAGTCACCTAGTAGTAGGAGCTGGGTGGAATCTTTGATATTGTTGGTGAGGAGGCTGGAGAGGTCTTCCTCAAAGTTACCTAGGGGGCCAGGTGGTCTATACACCAAGAGGATAGTTAGTGTACTATTATTGGATATGGGAAGTTTGGCTGAAAGTAGTTTGAAGGATGTGATGGCTGGAGGTGGGGTGAGTCTGATTGCTAATTTAGTTTTGGCAATAATAGCCAGGCCGCCACCTCTTGAGTTGGGCCGGTCGACTGTATGTATTTTGTAGTTGTCTGGTATGGAAATCATAAGTGCAGGGCCTGCCGCATCATGGAGCCAAGTCTCGGAGACAGCCAAAAAGTCTATGTTGTCCATATTGAGTATGTCAGCAATCTCCGTGCTATGTGCTATGAGGGACCTCGCATTGATGAGTGCTCCTGATAAAGTGGGATTGGTATTTTTTTCTTGAGTGGGCTTTAGTTTGGGGTACTTGGATCACTTCTGGTTATGAGGATGGTGAATCTGTTTTAGGGGGTCTTTCAGCATCTGTGGCGAATAGGTTAGGGTTATTTACGATATGTTTGAGAGTCAAGGGGTTAGTTCTGTTATTTTTGAAGTCGTAAAGGCGTGGTAGCCTAGCTCTGAGCCGCATGTTTCTCTCCTGCAGTTTGCAGGCTGTGGAGTTCATGTAGGCCATTGTTGTGGTAATTATGAAGGTAGCCAGGAATAGGGAATGGAATGCATGTATAAAGTAAGTCTTAGTAGTACGCATGGTAGGATGTTCTATGGTCACTCTTGCACGTACGTGCTAATTATAGGAGCTAGGAGCTGGGCAAAGGTGTTATTGCAGCAGCGACGGGCACCTAATTTAATGGTCTCGATAATAGCTAAACTGCATACATGTCAAAGGGCACCTAAAATTGACAGTCCCAATACTCACTAGAGAAGCATACATGCGAAGGTCACCTAGAATTGACAGTCCCAATACTCACTAGAGAAGCATACATGCGAAGGGGCACCTAGAATTGACAATCTCAATACTACATATATGCTGCAAGAGGGGTTATTTAGATGAGAATGGCATTAATATGAAGCACTATTACAGTACATTGGGTTATGACGAAGGTGAGTGATGTCAAGCAGGTAGAGAGTACTTACAGCGTAGTCGCAAGGGTGAACCTAGCGATTGCTAGGTGGAAGGTCCATGTAAGCATACGGCCAAGTGCGGAGGCTGCATTTGTCCCGGCATAGTGGCTCCAGTGCGGAGGCTCGGAAGGGACAAGTAGTTAGTGCGTAGTGGAGCCGTCAATATGGACTGCATTCGCCAACTTTCTACCTCGGCTCCAGACACCAGCACACCCTCTCGACCCTAGCTAGGGGGGAGGGAAATGCCGGCCGGAAAGTGGACGGCCTCAGGAGACGCCCCTCCACTTCTGCGGAGCCTCTCTCTTCGCGCCACACAGGGGCACCTTTTATTTTCCTTAGTACTGCCCACCCGCTGCTAACCCGCGGGGGACTTCTGACAGGACTTGAGAGTATCGCCTCAACCACACGCCCACTCCCCCGCTGGTGGAGCGTAGCATATTCCACATGATGGGAGCACGAAAAGGAAAGAGTCTGCCTTATGAACTTGTACACAGCCCATTTCACACAGAAAACTCGGCATAAATGAGGGTTTACACTGCGTCTGTGCATGGCCCATGCCCTCCATGTGCGCACACACAACAAGGAGTCAGCACACAGCCTAAGTAAGGTATGACGCATGCTGGCATGCACGCACCATCACAGTACAAAGCTGCCTGCCTTCAGTCGTTAAAATAGAAATAACTTACCTTGACCGTGGCGAGTCGACGTTCGGTCAAAGTGAAGTCCCAGTCGAGACCGTCCGTCAGCGCGTGGGGTCGGGGTGCGGCTCGCTCTCCTCTCCAAGAGCTCGTGTGGAGGCAGGGCTTGCCATAGCTGCTCGTCTCGGCAATATGAGAGAGAGAGAGAGAGAGAGAGAGAGAGAGAGAGAGAGAGAGAGAGAGAGAGAGAGAGAGAGAGAGAGAGAGAGAGAGAGAGAGAGAGAGAGAGAGAGAGAGAGAGAGAGAGAGAGAGAGAGAGAGAGAGAGAGAGAGAGAGAGAGAGAGAGAGAGAGAGAGAGAGAGAGAGAGAGAGAGAGAGAGAGAGAGAGAGAGAGAGAGAGAGAGAGAGAGAGAGAGAGAGAGAGAGAGAGAGAGAGAGGCACAGACGGTGAGAGAGAGAGAGAGAGGGGTGTGTGTGGGGGCACAGACGGTGAGAGAGAGAGAGGGGGGTGTGTGGTGTGTGTGGGGGGCACAGACGGTGAGAGAGAGAGAGAGAGAGAGAGAGAGTGAGTGTGTGGGGCACAGACGGTGAGAGAGGGAGAGAGAGAGAGGTGTGTGTGGGGCACAGACGGTGAGAGAGAGAGAGAGAGAGAGAGAGAGGTGTGTGGTGTGTGTGGGGCACAGACGGTGAGAGAGAGAGAGAGAGAGAGAGAGAGAGAGAGAGTGTGCGGGGCACAGACGGTGAGAGAGAGAGAGGGAGAGGGGTGTGTGTGGGGCACAGACGGTGAGAGAGAGAGAGAGAGAGGGGTGTGTGGTGTGTGGGGGCCACAGACGGTGAGAGAGAGAGAGAGAGAGAGAGAGAGAGAGAGAGTGGTGTGTGTGTGTGGGGCACAGACGGTGAGAGAGAGAGAGAGAGAGAGAGAGAGGTGTGGTGTGTGTGTGTGGTGCACAGACGGTGAGAGTGAGAGAGAGAGAGAGAGAGAGGGGGGGGTGTGGTGTGTGTGGGGCACAGACGGTGAGAGAGAGAGAGAGAGAGAGGGGGGGGTGTGGTGTGGGTGGGGCACAGACGGTGAGAGAGAGAGAGAGAGAGAGAGAGAGAGGGGGGGGGTGTGGTGTGTGTGTGTGTGTGGCACAGACGGTGAGAGAAGCTTCACCGGTGACCGCTGCTGTGCAGACAGTCAGTTCGGCTGGCGAGACCCAGCTGAGACAGAGGGCCACTGTGGTCGCTATTGGTTATACGGTGCCGCCGTGAGGGCGGCTCTAACTGAGAGCCCAGTGATGTTGCGCCCCCCCCCCCCCTTACGCCACTCAACACAGCAGCGTAAAGGTGCTCGGCGGCCAGACGCCTCGCAGAAAGGGTGGTGGCTGCCAAGTGGGTGTCCAAGGCTGTGAAACGCTTGGGATGCCCTTTCATTAAATACATCTCCGTGTGTTAAACTGCTTCGCCGCCCCCTGTAAAGTCGCAGTGAGACTAAGTCGCACCCCTCCCCCACCACCAGTCAGTACTTTCTCTGGTCGCTCTTTGCTTGGGTGGAGGGGGCAGTACCAGTCCCCCAGCCCCCCCCCCCCCCATCACCTCCCCTCCTCATTTTGCACGGGCTGTAATCCTGCCCCAGGACGATGAGAGGCGCTCTTCTGCATCCTGCTGCGCCTCGCGCCCAGCTTCGGTGCGCGCCAGCCACGCTCAGACTTCTCTTAAAATGTCTTCGTAAAAAACACTCAACGCTCCGCTATCGCTCGGCGGGTTGCTGTACCTGCTGCTCCGATCTTTTGGAAGCATTTGAACGCGTCAGTCCCTACATGCCCCCCCCCAAGGATGCCTGGGGGAGAGAGTCAGCTCTTCGTGACGCAGGGCCCCTCCCTCAGCACCCTGCCACCCCGGGCACGGTCATGCAGAGGCACTCACCTGGCAGTGAAGGTGGGGGCTCCTGCTCTTCGATGTGCTGAGAGTTGGCTGCAGAGGCGCACATGGCTGACATCTGCCCCCCCATGCCCCGGAGTCTCTTCCACTGCCCTACACCAGTAGTGCCCGGTTTCCTCCGTCTGTTCCTTACTCACTCACTGACACTCACTCGCCCTGAGCAGCCTGAGGCCTCACTCCCACCCCCTCTGCATAGCTCCACCTGTGAAGCCGAAGCCGGGGCTGGAGGCCGGTTCATTACGCCAGGGTTCCCCGCCTCTAAGGGGAGGGCCAGCGGCAGGCTTTGCGGCGAGGGATACTGAAAAGGGGGCTGTGCAGTCCAGAAAAGGTGGGCGGGGGCAGGGCGTTCAGATTCGGGTCTCTATTCGGATTGGCAACAGCTCATGCGGACGGCGCGGTCATTGGCTCATTCTGCACCCACCCCTGCACAGTAGGAGGAGTTCTAGAAGTATCAGAGAATCCTTCTGGGCACTCGTGGAGTGTAAATCCCATCCATGCTGTGAAAGGGAAGGACAGATGATGGGCCCAATGGATGCTAGACTAGCGATGGGATAGGCGAAGGGAGTGGCAGATGTACTTGGTGCCAGGGGGCGGAGGGGGGGGGGGCGGTGGGCGACCACGACAGGTACGTCTATAATCACACAGCAGTGTACTTTTGGCATATTTGTTAACAAAGCATGCTTACCAAGATGCATCAGAGCACACATTAGCTTCTTTCAGGCACTGGGCGGGTGAGCCGGGAGTGGGTAAGTGTGAGCGAGCAGTTCTAGTGCCTCGCGCAGATGCTGGGCCTTGGGTTACGCAGGGGATTCTTGCATTTACTTGACATCCTTTGTGTGTGTTCCACTTAATTCACTGTACACACTAAATAACGATGGACACGGTCTGTTATGTTCTGGCTCCGCGCGGAGTCAGAACAGTGTAGGCCTCCGAGGTAGGCCGCAGTGGCACGAAATGAAACACACCACACGTTGCTGGAGTCAGAACAGTGTAGGCCTCCGAGGTAGGCCGCAGTGGCACGAAATGAAACACACCACACGTTGCTGGAGTCTGTGCCCGGAACTGCCTCCCTTGCGCGGGGGCGGGGCTTTTATTCAGACGCCCTGTCACCCGTAATGGGGCGCAGTGCTGATGTAACACTGTTGTGTTGACACAAATCTAGTAGTTTCAAGTAAAGCGGGAGACGGAACGACACCATCTGCACCCATGGCAGTGCGCAGATCTTTGACAGGGTCGTGAAAGGAGCGAGTGTTTCCTCAGGACCCCCACTTCTCCAAAGCTGGGGTTCCTTTTGAACATCATTTTGTTCCGTCCTTCGGGGCGTGGAGAGAAGGCTGCTGCTGATGGGGGGAGGTAGGGGGAGCCCTACACACACCGTGGCGAGGCGGGCTGCAGAGTGCAATGCCAAGTCTAGTCGCAGGAGCGGGCGGGTGGCAGGGGAGCCCTACACACACAGTGGCGAGGCGGGCTGCAGAGTGCAATGCCAAGTCTAGTCGCAGGAGCGGGCGGGTGGCAGGGGAGCCCTACACACACCGTGGCGAGGCGGGCTGCAGAGTGCAATGGCAAGTCTAGTCGCAGGAGCGGGCGGGTGGCAGGGGAGCCCTACACACACCGTGGCGAGGCGGGCTGCAGAGTGCAATGGCAAGTCTAGTCGCAGGAGCGGGCGGGTGGCAGGGGAGCCTTACACACACAGTGGCGAGGCGGGCTGCAGAGTGCAATGCCAAGTCTAGTCGCAGGAGCGGGCGGGTGGCAGGGGAGCCTTACACACACAGTGGCGAGGCGGGCTGCAGAGTGCAATGCCAAGTCTAGTCGCAGGAGCGGGCGGGCGGCAGGGGAGCCCTACACACACAGTGGCGAGGCGGGCTGCAGAGTGCAATGGCAAGTCTAGTCGCAGGAGCGGGCGGGCGGCAGGGGAGCCTTACACACACAGTGGCGAGGCGGGCTGCAGAGTGCAATGGCAAGTCTAGTCGCAGGAGCGGGCGGGCGGCAGGGGAGCCCTACACACACAGTGGCGAGGCGGGCTGCAGAGTGCAATGGCAAGTCTAGTCGCAGGAGCGGGCGGGTGGCAGGGGAGCCTTACACACACAGTGGCGAGGCGGGCTGCAGAGTGCAATGGCAAGTCTAGTCGCAGGAGCGGGCGGGTGGCAGGGGAGCCCTACACACACAGTGGCGAGGCGGGCTGCAGAGTGCAATGGCAAGTCTAGTCGCAGGAGCGGGCGGGTGGCAGGGGAGCCTTACACACACAGTGGCGAGGCGGGCTGCAGAGTGCAATGGCAAGTCTAGTCGCAGGAGCGGGCGGGTGGCAGGGGAGCCCTACACACACAGTGGCGAGGCGGGCTGCAGAGTGCAATGCCAAGTCTAGTCGCAGGAGCGGGCGGGTGGCAGGGGAGCCCTACACACACAGTGGCGAGGCGGGCTGCAGAGTGCAATGCCAAGTCTAGTCGCAGGAGCGGGCGGGTGGCAGGGGAGCCCTACACACACAGTGGCGAGGCGGGCTGCAGAGTGCAATGGCAAGTCTAGTCGCAGGAGCGGGCGGGTGGCAGGGGAGCCCTACACACACCGTGGCGAGGCGGGCTGCAGAGTGCAATGCCAAGTCTAGTGGCAGGAGCGGGCGGGTGGCAGGGGAGCCCTACACACACAGTGGCGAGGCGGGCTGCAGAGTGCAATGCCAAGTCTAGTCGCAGGAGCGGGCGGGTGGCAGGGGAGCCTTACACACACAGTGGCGAGGCGGGCTGCAGAGTGCAATGCCAAGTCTAGTCGCAGGAGCGGGCGGGTGGCAGGGGAGCCCTACACACACAGTGGCGAGGCGGGCTGCAGAGTGCAATGGCAAGTCTAGTCGCAGGAGCGGGCGGGTGGCAGGGGAGCCCTACACACACAGTGGCGAGGCGGGCTGCAGAGTGCAATGCCAAGTCTAGTCGCAGGAGCGGGCGGGTGGCAGGGGAGCCATACACACACAGTGGCGAGGCGGGCTGCAGAGTGCAATGGCAAGTCTAGTCGCAGGAGCGGGCGGGTGGCAGGGGAGCCCTACACACACAGTGGCGAGGCGGGCTGCAGAGTGCAATGCCAAGTCTAGTCGCAGGAGCGGGCGGGTGGCAGGGGAGCCCTACACACACAGTGGCGAGGCGGGCTGCAGAGTGCAATGGCAAGTCTAGTCGCAGGAGCGGGCGGGTGGCAGGGGAGCCTTACACACACAGTGGCGAGGCGGGCTGCAGAGTGCAATGGCAAGTCTAGTCGCAGGAGCGGGCGGGTGGCAGGGGAGCCTTACACACACAGTGGCGAGGCGGGCTGCAGAGTGCAATGCCAAGTCTAGTCGCAGGAGCGGGCGGGTGGCAGGGGAGCCCTACACACACAGTGGCGAGGCGGGCTGCAGAGTGCAATGCCAAGTCTAGTCGCAGGTGCAACGACGGCTGGGTGGCAACACGGGCATTAAGAGAAGGGAAACGCCCGTTACAAGATGACTTCTTTAGAACTGTCCGCGGCTGCGCCCACCCGATTCAGGCACCCTCCTCGTCACTTGGGGCCATGTATAACCGCCCAGCAAGCCCCTCCAGCGGCGCAGACAGTGTTTGTGCAGGTTACCCATTCTCGCCACCGTCTCCACTGTCATTGACCCTGTAGTGCAGTAACCAGTGGACCCATATGCAGGCAGAGTAGAAAAACCCAACCTGGGTGAAATACCCCTTGTGTCCCCCCTCCCCCTCTCCCCCCAGGTATTACACAAAACATAGAGTGAGTGTTGGCAATAAAAAGGTAGTGGAATTTTTTTGCACAAATTATGGTCATAGCAATACATAAACATAATATGCTGTACTTTTGGGCACCAGGTCCTGAGGTTACCCCCCTCTGGCCCATGCTGCCCCACCGGGATGTGTTACCGGCCATCCAGGTTCCCCCAAAAGTTGCTCCTCTATTTCTACCCATGGCCAAATTGTCTACCCATTCTAGTTGGGGCGCGCCCGGTACTGCCCCATGTGAGGGTTTTTGTCATTTACCTGGTCTTTCTCTAGCTTATATAGTTACGTGCGACCTTACATTATGTGTTGGCCTCTTATTTCTCCCTGCAATGCCGACAAGCTTGTTGGTTTTTATTAAAAAAATAAATAACTCCAGCTTGTTTAAGATAAATGAAACCTGGTCTTCCCTTTGGGTTTGGTGGCTCCCGCTCTGACCGTTTCTGGTTCTACCGGTTCTGAGCCCCCTTCTATTTCATATATTTCTGCAGTACTTAGATGCGGCCCTCCCAACGTGGCCTTCTGGCCCTTCTTCCAGCACCCTTTCTGCGTGCGCAGTTTTGGGGTCTGTTGCTGTAGTTGTCTTTGCACAGTATTCGCGGTGGGCTATACTATGTTGGTTGGCCTACCACTTTCTCAATGAGTCTCTTTCGTTTTTCAACCCGTTTTCAGGTATCGTGCTATTCGCTGCTTCTTGGCTCCGGCCGTCCGGCGTTGGCCTGTTATATTGTGCTGAGTGGTGTTTGGCACTGCTTTTTATTTTTTAAAAAACAGTTTTCGGGTTTATTTGCTACTTGAAGCTCTTTTGCCCCGGCCGTTCGGCATTTAGCATGTTGCTGCCTTACAATTTTATCTCCGGTATTTGCGGATTCTTGTGGGCTATGCTGCCCTATTTTCTAGAAATGTGTATATTGCTGTCTGTTTTTTCCTGAAGTTCTCGGTTGGTCCAAGTCAGTGTCGCTCGGGCTTCCGTTGGACCCTGCTCCCTTATCTTCTTGTCGTAGCCCCCATGTGTCTGGCTTGCCCACCTATGTGCGCCCTCCTTAACGGTTTACTTACCGTTTTGTTATTATGTGTTCCAATTCTTGCTTGTTTGTGTGATGTTTTCTTGCTCTGATGTGCCCATTTCCTAGCTCCATCATCTGGGTGGGCTCCTGATGGGGACTCCATTTCTTCCTCCGTCATACGAGTAGGTGCTTACACAGGACACCTTTTTCTGCTGCTCCCTTGTTCATACTGTGGTGCTGCCAAGTGTTGTGGCTGTTTAACTGCGATAGTCAGCTGTGGGGAAAAACGGTGCTGCAGTGGAAAATTGTGTTGCCCTTGCCGTGCTCCAGTCGCGGTCTGCAAAACTAGAAACTGGTCTTTATCCCATGTCACTCGTGCTGCTCCCCGAGGGAACCCCATCTTTGGACAGCTTTGCGACTGTGTGCCCTGCCCTGTGGTTATGTTAACCTTTTCTGTATCGTGCCCACTTTGTGTGCTGCTGCGTGAGCACCTTGGGTTGATATACTGGTTCATGGCCCATTAAATTGGCCCTTTAATTTTATGCTCGTGGGTGCCCTCCCGCGTGCAGGTGTTTTTCCTGCCGGATTGAGCTGTGGGTTGGGATTTGGTTTTAGTGGCTTGGCTCTGTGACTCGCTGGTCTGCCACCTGCTTTCGGTACCGTTCTTCGCATTGCCCCTATATTTCTGTGGGTGGGGTGGTTTCTATCGCCCTACTGCCCTGGCCCGTTGGTCTTGGTGGCCTCACTGTGGTATCTTCCTGTGCCCTTTTCTGGCTATCCACCCTTGCCCAGGTTATCTTGCGCGTAGCTGTTTTTTCATTTGGTGGGTGCTCAGCTCAGGGTCTGAACGCAAAATGTCTCTCCAGGCTCTGAGCGTTGCCTCCATTAGCCCTGATGCGTGATGCTCATACCTCGACCTTGCAAGGATGAGAGGCTGGGATTGTCCCTGCCTGGCTCCCAACCTGTGTGTCTGTAATCTCCGAGCGGGTGTTGAAAACGAGCGCTCAGGTCGCTGGGGTACCTAGCTGGCCAATTTACCTATACTTCCAGTTGCTTGCCTCAGAACCTTTGAAGATTTTGTCTGCCTGAGCGGGTGTTTTTCGGGCCCCGGTCGACTGTAGTCGATGGTATTTTGCACATCGCGTGTCTTCTATTTCCCCCCTGGGGGTTCTCTTGCTTGCCTTGACTTTGGTGCTTTGGGGCCGTCTCTCCTTCTTATGGCTCGTTACCGTTAGCTGCCAGGTATCCCGCATGTTCCTGAGTTACGTTGTTGATTGACATCGTCAACTTCTGCATTCTCGACCTGTTTCTGTTGCGATCCTTATGGAGTGATGCTGAAACTGGGTCACCCGTGTACGGGTTCTCCCTATGTTGTGGGAAAACTCCCATGCTTCAAACCCCGTTTTCAGGGCTCTTTTCTTTATTCTGCGTGCACAGAATTGTTTTGCCATGCTCCGTTCGGATAGCTGTGCGGAGATGAAGACCCCTTTTATTTATTGTTTCGGGTTTGGCTTCTATAGCCCTGTTGACTGGCTGGTATAAACTTGAGTTTCTGCACCCCTTAAATATTTGGGGAACATTTACTTGTGTTCAGTTTCTAGCTGCGGTTGTTGAAACTGCCATAATGTTGCATTTTGCTTGAAAATGTGTGTTCATTATTGGTGCAGATCACCTCTGTACCTCACAACATGTGCCGCTCCAGTTATGTGACTGGTACGAGTTGGCTTGTGCACTTCTTGCACCTCTTGGTCGCCCTAAAATATGGAACGCTTCACGAATTTGCGTGTCATCCTTGCGCAGGGGCCATGCTAATCTTCTCTGTATCGTTACAATCTTAGTATATGTGCTGTCGAAGCAAGCACTAAGCAGGCAATTAATTCCAAACCCGGCACTGATGGTGCCCGCAAAGCGAAAGCCACCTAATGTAGCAGGCTCCTCAGTTGCGGAAACTTGGGCAGCAATCGTTGGGCTAAACACTTCCTCCTACCAGAGACTCCCTGTGCGCCCTGGCTCCTAAAGACACACTGGCACCCGAGTCGCCTGCTCCGTGGGTGCCTGATCTCTTTCCTTGTCCTACTCTCCTCCTCCGCTGTCACATTCTGCTGCGTCTGGGCTATCATGCAATGCACGGTCACTGGTTGGACATCATTTTGATGGATTTGATTTACTAGCCATACATGATCTGGAGTTCATGTATGTCGCGAAAAGGTGGATTTCAGAAGCTTCTATACCAGACCTCATTCAGGCTGTGCCACCTGCTTATGCAATTACTCACGCGAACAGTGTCGCTGCCCACCCAGGAGGAGGCGTGGCCATTCTATTTAAATGACACCTTTAATCTTCTAGTATTTCTCTCTCTCATAATATTAAATGGGAACATCTTTTAGTGTGACTACCCCCTTCACCCATGTCTCCTTTATATTTCCCGATTGGTCATCGTCCTCCTTGTGTGGACTCATCCATTGAAGTTTCAGCAGATTTGCTCGGATCTTCAGTTGAAATATCCTTGCCTATTTTGGGTAGGGGATGTTAATGTTTGGGCCGATTATACAATGGATCGTTACGCTACGAAGCTAATTACACCCTTAGTAGATTTCCAATTGGTGCAACTTGTCCAACCCATATTAAAGGACACACTTTAGATCCGTGGACTGTGGACGTTCACCCTGGTGTGCCTGTGACCTGGTCAGAGAATGTTATTGTACCATTTCCGGTTATTACATCTCTACTACAATTAGACCAGCAAATAAGCTTCATTGCAACTGGAAGGAAGTTAACTCCTCAGTTTTGTCACCTCGAATTGTAGAACTTTATGAACAGCTTCCTCCAACAATAGCTCATGATCCTCCAGCAATAGCTCATGATCCCTTAGCAGTACTCCAGGATACATTCTTAGTCGTAGCCGACAAGCTGCCCCCCCCTTAAAACTGTAAGAAGACCATCTAAATATTCAGCACCTTGGTTCACTGCCTCTCTACGATCTTTTAAGCTTTTATATAAACAGGCAGAACACAAGTGGTATTCAGCCCATCGACCAGAAGATAAAACCCCCTTTAAGGTTTGTCACCTGAAATATCATCAGGCCATCAAAGAGGCAACACCCGCATGCTTTGCCACACGTATCACCAAGGCTCTAAACCAGCCCAAGGAATGGTTCAAGGTGGTCAGAGAGTGGTCGTCCACCTTTAGAATGTCTGCCCCAGTTTCATCTGCCCAGGAGCTCTGTGAACCTTCAGAGTTTTTTATTCAGAAGATCTGTCACTATTGTGAATAATATTCCTGCAGCTGAAAGGGTGATGGCGACCACGCTTACATCAGTGACCCCTCACACGGAGGCCGCTTTTGTGACTTGCACCCAGTTACGCAGCAACAACTCCTTATAGTGATAGCTCAGCTAATATCTTGCTCACCGTTGGAACCTTTTCCGTGGGATATATTAAAAAAAAGATTAGTGTGGACCTGATGCTCCAATCCGGACTTCAGCTGTAAACCTTTCTCTGAGTCCGGGTTCTATTCCTGCAGTCCTCACGCATGCACTGGTGACTCCTCTTTTAAAGAAGTCCACTTTAGACCCAGCACTTCCAGCTAACGTTTGCCCCATTAAACTTCTCATCTTTCACATGAAACTGTTGGAAGCGCTAGTTACACCCCAACTATGGACTTTTTTGGAAGAAACGTCTATTTTACAACCCTTCTACTCAGACTTCCACTCACCTATGTGTGCAGAGACTGTGCTAGTATCAGTTGTCAATGACCCGTTTAGGATGCAAGACCAGAATGCGGCGAGTTGTCGGATTCCGTTGGACTCGTCCACACCTTTTGATACAATCAACCTCTCCATTTTGTGTCATTGCTTGGAAGAAGATGGGGTAAGTAATACGGTACTTCAGGTCCTTTCTTTCAGACCAAACTCAGACGTTATCTCTTCCCCCTTTCAAGTCTGCCACTTCCTCCCTTAACTACAGGGATCAGCTATTTTCCCTCTACTTTTTAATGTTTTTGTTCACACATTGGCTAAGCTCATCCATTCCCATGGCGGTCACTTTTACTCATACGCTGATATACAGCCGATTGAGTGGACCCTGAAGTTGAAAGAACATGCTTGGCATTTGAAGGGCTGCCTTGCTGGGATTGGAGAGTGGATGTATAGTAATTGGCTGAAGCTAAATGGGGACAAGACTGAAATCCTGGTGGTTGGTCCCCACATTTTGGCCCACCTCACTTGGACCACTTCCCATTCCGGTGGATTCAGTAAATAATCTGAGAGAAGAGCTCAGCATCGCTTTATCCTGACTTGCAAGTTAGTGCGAGATGTAGTGCGGGTTACCTTAAACTAAAATTGTTTTAAAAATGTGTTCCCTTTTGTTCCTTATGCTCCAAGAGGGCCAGTGGTTGCCACCTCGATTTTCAGTATTCTGGACTATTGTACCAGAACCCTGCTGGCCTAGCCCAAATGCCATCTCAACAGGCTACAAATCCTTCAAAATGCAGCGGCCCGGCTAACAGCTGCTCTGCCGCAGCATGCCCATCCCTCGGCTGTACTACGCCAACTACACTGGCTTCCGGTTGAAAGTAGAGTGAAGGTCAAAGCTGTGGGATGTTTTTACCCATGCATCCGAGCCCTACAAAAAAAAAAAAAAAAAAACTTGTGCATTACTGGCATTGAAAACATCATGATGGCCAGAGCTTCCCAGAAAATGCCCAGGGAAATGCATGAAGAATAGGTTGCCACCCATTTTTGCCGATGTTATGGGCACAGAAGGGCACTGCCCAAAACCACCATTGGACTACCCACACAGTAGCCTGAAACCATTGGGAATGGCAATGCTGATTGCCAAAAGCAACCTAGAACTGTGGGGAATTCCTTTTCTTAAATCCCAAAAATGGTTGCATTACCAGTACTCACCACTATCAGAAAGCCGGCGTTTTAAAACAACACCAGACATTTGTGTAAAACTGAATAAATGAACCCAAAGCAGGCCAAAGAAAGACTTACTGAGAGGTGGATACAATGTAAAGTTATATTCTGAAGTGACTTGAAGGTTTATAACAAGACTGGCTGAGCTCTGCAGGTCTGCAGCGGCTTAAACTGAAACTGGATTTAAAATTACCAAAAATCGAAATGTGTAAATAAACTGAGGGACAGACTTGTGACTGCCACATAGTTTATCACTGTTAAAATGTCATAGTTTTGAACTTAGAATCAGCATTCCAGCTGCTTGTGTAAAAATTGTTAGTTTCATTTGAATGCAGAAAACTGGGTAACTAAAAGTGACAGTAGCTGGGGCCTGGCTTAAGGAACTGGATTCTGCATGACAACTTCCCCCCCAATTGGAGTGAAACTGGATCCACAGCAGTTCTCAGGCCTGGCTGCATTCTGAAGGGAGGTTACCCCTCTGTGATTGAATTACCAAGGGACTGCTAGAGACTAAACAAAGGACCCAGGCAGAGGGTTTATTGGGGGGAGGCCATAAATGGCTTCCTCTTGAACAATGGGCCTTCCAGGGCCCAGGCAGAATGTTTATTGGGGGAATCGTAAAACAGCTTCCTCTTGGCAGAAGCTGGGAGGGGCAGGGTCTCCGAGTTTGGCAGAAACTGGATAAACTGGTTTCTACACCATGTGACCTGAAAAGACACACCCCTGTTGGCCAGAATATGATTCTAAGAAAGATGTATAACTCACAGTGCGGACTTGTCAAAATTATTTCAATGATACCATAATTCTCGTGAATTTTCTGTGCACATTTTAAGACGCGTTGGGAATTTGTGTGATGTTCTGGGGCAAAACCCCGCTATTTATGGATACTACAGACTCTGTGTTTAAGCTAGAGACATGGGAATTTACTGGAGTATGTAAGGACAGGTCGTGTATATGTGTATAATTTTTAATGAAGAACCAAGGTTGCATAACCCACTAAAATCGAAAATAAGTTGCCATTTTTGAATGCAAGCCCTCCGGAAGAGCAGAGTTTGAACAGAGTATACCTCATGTGATAGGTAATATGTACATGCAATGACAAACCACTATGTATTTGAGAAATGTGTATTTTGATCAAATATAGATTTGTGTGCAATTTGACAGGGGAGTGTCCTTTCTGCAAGCCATTAAATGACATCATTCTGACACACAATCCTGCTCTCCAGTGAGAACGCAAAGAATTCTCCAACCTATCAGAACTCTGAAGGGGTTGGGCCTAGAAAGCTAGCCTCTCCACCCACTTTCAAAACACATAAAAAGAGACTGCTGGGACAGGTAGGGACATTCAAATCCATTTGCTGCAACGCGCTCTGCCGGACCACACCACATCCATAAGATACTAGATCCAACACTTAGACTTTAAAACTCCAAAGAACTTGATTCAGAACTCAAAGCAAGGGCCTAAACCCACAAACTGAGAACTCTTCTCAGTAGGCCTCAGCATCCACCAAACCTAACAGCGGTAGCAGCATCCAGGAGCCATGCAGATCAGCGCTTGGTCCAGAGAAAGCTGTGCAGAAAGATCCAGAAGCAGTGCTGTACCCAGAGAAAGCAGAGCAGTATCCAGAACCAGAGGCCAGAGATCAAGAGTGACCCAGACCACTGTTAGCAGAACCAGAGAGCTGACCCAGATCACCGTGAAGTGCCGAGACCAGAACCGGAGTCCAGTCCAAAACCTGACCAGATCCGTGGGGAGGCCTATTTCAAAATATATTGCGAGTACCTAGCAGAACTGTGCAGAACCAATCTCTTAGTTAAAATAATATAATTCAATCTATTTTAAATCTAACCAGAACTGCCTCCTAACTGTCACCTGTCATTTTCTAGCTGCAAGCTGTAACCTGTCGCTTTGAAATTTTAAAATTCCAAATCCGAAAAACTACCTTTATTTAATCGTCCGTATCTCTGGAACCGGTTGGGCTAGGAACTTGGTTTAACTTTCCTCTGAAAGCTTAGAAACTCAGCTTTTCAACAAACATACTTTTGCCGTAATCGTGATTCACGCATTCGCGGATTTTGCCGCAATTCGCGATTTGGTTAAAAATCCAGCCACATGTGAAAACAGCAGCTTCCTTGCTTTCCTTTGCCAAAAATTCGTTTAACCTGCTAGTTACTCCTAGATCCTTGCTAAAGTGAGCCTGAACTCATCCCAAGTATATTTCACTCACCCTGAACCTCCTGAAGGGAATTAAAAGTATTTTCAGCATATTCTCGCTGCATTGTCACCATATTCAAAGCATTTTGCCTGTATTTCAAACTCACACCTGTTTTCTCTAAGCTTGCTGGGGTGAACTGAATTACATTTGATTGCATTTCTGAGAACTGTGTGCTTTCCTTCCATTTCCTTGCATTGCATAAAGGGGGGGGGGAGTGAATTGCCAGAGAAAAGTGATTACATTGTCTTTTGCTGAAACCCTATCAAGTTATTTTCTGTACTGCATTTTCAATCCACCTTGCATCCATTTGAAACCATAAACGTATTGCTGCTATCTTATCCATCCTATAACCACTCATTATTGATTATAAAGAAGTGTGCTAGTGCCAAACTATCCATTATTGATTACTGCTCAGATTAAGTGTGATATTCAACTATTAATTTATTATAAAGTGTGATATATATATATTGTTTAAATTCTCAAATAAACCTTTTAACTTGCAAAACAGAACTACTTCTTGGCTCAGTGGGGTCAGGGGGATTCCAAGAGAGGGGTGTTATATAGGGGTAGGCATCCAGAACTCATGAACTGGACATTAAGATATATCAGTAAGGGTTTCCATTCAGTATCCCAGACTAGGCATTGACTTAGCTGTAGTGTTGAATTGAATCCTCTTACAAAGCCCTTTGCCTTACATGGTCAGGGTGCTTCTTGCCTCTGTGAGAAGATGATCACATAAAGCCTTTCAAAGACCTTCACTCTGCTAATCTGTGTCGTCTTGTTCCAAGGCTGAAGAAGGTCTCGGTCGGCGGTAGGGGCATTTTCAGTAGAAGCCCATTCTTTGGAATACTTCTGTGTGCCCTTAGATCTGATTGAGATGTTACATTTTGGAAAGCATTTAAGACCCATCTTTTGCCAGTTAGTTAGGACATCCGGATCATGAATTCGGTAACTCCCGTATCATCCTTTGTCAACTTGGTAAGAGCATCCATCCACATAGACAGTGGGCATTCCCTCACACTTGTCTTCTTCAAAGACTTTGTGTGGGAAATTAAGGTATGCTTCCATGTTGTCCTTGATTTTTAGACTTTCGTCCTCGAGACAGTTTTCTCTGGCACAATCATGCAAGTCAGTGTTCTGACTTGAGTGTCGTGTAGACCGTTGAGACCTCCGTCCCCAAGTGACGCACAGGGGAACCAAAAGAACCCCGCTGTGCGACCTTTGAAGCCACAGGTGGGAGATGTTACTTCCCGGATCCACGGAACCTCTGGAACACCGATGCTGCTGCAGAAAGAACAAGGTTAAGTACCAGGCAAGTACAATATAACACAAGAATCAGAATATCTGAATAATCTTACCTATCCGGTGATTGGAAAACCCGGGAAACCTAGTGAAGGAGGTTCGAGACTCAGATGATAGGTGGTCCCCAGAACAAAGGAACAGAGTCAAGCGTGGACACAGGATAGCCCACCTGTAGAGCTGAAGACGTAGCTAGAGTTCCCAAAGGGCAATAGCGTAGAAGTCCAACAAAGTACCAAGGGATGATCCAAAGACAGGTGAGGGACGGGTCGAGGTTCAGCAATAGGTAAACAGTTCCAAGCAACAGTACAAAAGGGTAATCCGAAGGAGTCCAGGAGAAAGATCCAAGATCAAGGTAAACCAACAGAGTATATCAAACGTAGCGCCAAACAGAGTCGAAGGACAGCTGAGAAGCGGTGAGTGCTCCGTGCATCAAGCTTTATATACTGTGCGCTTCTGGGTCATGTGACGTCCATCATGGTCACGTGGGAAACGCCGCGCTGAATCACGTGAGCAGATGAATGATTTATGCGGAGTTGTTCCGTTGCCCCTTCTGCTGTATGTTCTCCATGGCAACTGCCAATGCAGGAAGGGCTGCAACCGGGCACATACATTGTACCTGGTACGGAGCTTTCGGTCCTTTGGGGTAACCACATCACGTGAGTCTCGAACCCTGGAGGGAGTAGTGTGGGAACCCGGGGAAGGTGTCGTGGAGATGTTAGCAGTGTTCTGGTGTGCAGAGGAGCGTCTAACAGTCAGCCAGACCTTGCGCGAGGGGACTCTTCTTGTTTTGGCCATATCGGACCTCCACAGGAAAGCCTTGCATTGACAGAATCCAGGAAGTAATTTGGGAATTACTCACATTTCCGGCCTGGATTCTGCCACTTTGGAGGTATTGCAGAGGCTGGTGTGGAGTCTCCACTATGATGTGTACCCCCTGGATGAACGGGCGGTAATTCTTCAATGCCCACACCGTTGCCAGGAGTGCCTTCTCACAATCGTTGAATTTTTCCTCCACAGAGGATAAAGTTTTGCTCGCATAGGAGATTACTTTATTGACCTTGTCATGCTTTTGGTATAATACTGCCGTCAAGCACGTATTCGAGAACCCTGTCTCCAGGAAGAACTCCTTGTTTCTGACAGGGTAAGCTAGGCAAGGCGCTTGTGAGAGGCTTCTCTTGAGAGGTCTTACTGCCTCGGATTGTTCTGGACCCTATTCCCACTTGATCCCCCCCTTTCAAGAGATGAATCAGGGGTCTGGTGATCTCTGCGTAGCCCTCAATGAACTTTCTGCTGTAATTAGTCAGTCCAAGGAGGCTCCTTCGTTCCCGCAGAGTGGTGGGGTCTTTCAGTTTCTGAAGTGCTTCCACTTTCTTTTCCTGGGGACAGAGACCCTGAGGAGTAATCTCAGGCCCTAAGAAATTAACACAGGTTCTACACCACTGTGCTTTCTGAAAGGAAAGTTTTGCTCCGGCGGCCCTCAACTGTGTCAGAACATAACGGATCTCCGCTATGTGTTCCTCCACAGATGAACTTTTGGTGAGGACATCATCTACATAAGCCATGTTAACCCTCGCACCCAGGTCGGGCATGGCCTTATGTAGGAAAATGTTGAATTCATTGCCGGAGTTGAGGTATCCGAAAGGAGTTCGGGACCATGTGTACTGCTGGCCCCCAAAGGTAAAAGCCAGTTTGTATTGGTCCTCCCTACTGACAGGCACAGTCCAGAACCCATTGGTCAGGTCTATTGCAGTGAATACCTGTGACCCCTGGATCTGGGCCAGCCCTTGGTCAATGTAGGGCAGAGGCCATCGGGAAGTATGGACCCCTTTGTTGAGCTCCCTAAGGTTGGCGCAGAGTCTCCACTGGCCGTTTGGCTTCAATATTCCCAGCACCAGATTATTGAAGGTGCTGTGTACTGGACGGATTATTCCCCGGGACTCAAGGTTCTTAATTATTTCAGTAAGGGACTCCATGGATGCGAGAGGCAAACAATATAGCTTCACCAACACTGGAGTCATGCCAGGGTCCGTGGGAATTGTTGTTGTGTGGATGTCGGTGCGACCACAGTCATATGAGTCTACCGCAAAGAGATCTTGGAAATCCAAGAAAACTTGTTTCAACTTTTGCTTCTGTTCCAGAATCACACAGGCATCAGCTAGGTTGACTCTCTCTTGCACCATCTGCCTGAAGCCTGGAAAGACTTCTGGCTTTGCTATCTCAGCGGCCTCCTTCAGCTGGGTGGAGAAGTCCCTGGTCAGAGTGCTGACGTGGACCGGAGGCTTCAGGTGGGAAAGGCAGCCCTCATGGACCTGGAAAATCACCTCATCCCTCCTGAAGTCACAAGTCACATCTTCCTTACCATAAGGGCAAGAAGTGTACACCAGGAAGTTCCCCCCATGCCGGGTGAAAATCCTGTCTGGTGTTGTATTGTCCTCACTGTCACTGTCAAAACAGTCCTTGGGGATTTGTCCTAACAGTTCATTTCCTACATCAATGGAGAAATGTCAGTCATCAACCGCCATTCCAATAATGGTGCCTGCGGCTAGAGTAATACTCTTTAAGTCGCCGTTATCCACCTCTATTGGAATGGTGTCATGTTCTATGTTGACTAATGGTGTTGGGTTTACCCATAACCCTTGCTGTTGAAGAGAAGCATTTAGATGAATATAAGCATCAGGGTTTTTCAATTTTTGTCCTCTTAACTTTCACTTCCCGGGAGAATTGTCGGGTCCTTTCTGGGATGGTGACTTCCTCTTTAACCTGAATTTCAAGCATAAGGTAGCAATTGAGCTGACCTAAATGCTTTTTCTGGATCATCAAAGCCCATGGGATTATCCGCTAATCGGGACCAAGCTTTGAAGTTTATTAGGTCCAAACTAATGGCAAAGCGATTGAGAATGTCACTGCCTACGTAAAAGGCGGCAGTGACGTCTCGCACGACCCAACAATTATGGACTATGCTCTTGTTGCCAATGGAGATTTTGAGCATACACCTGCTTGGCAGGAGATGTTTGGAATTGGGTGCTTCCAGGTCCATTTCCCATTTGTCTATCAGTTTGAATGTGGGAATGGCTGGATCTTTTGGGAGTTGGCGGAACATGGCTTCGCTGATGAAGCTCTTACCGTTGTTCACACACACACTCGGGCGAGAATAGAGTCCTTCCCATCATTTAACTGAACAGGGATGAACAACTGCTCTCCAATATGCTGAATATCAGCCAGGCTCTGAGCTGATTTCACACCTTTCTGGACTATAGGAGTGGGAGTGTCTGATTGTGGATTGGTAAAGAATTTCAGAGTATTTCCTTCCAGTGTGGAATACCACCTTAAACTGGAAGGAAGGTTGATTTTCAGAAATAGAGAGGACCCCCCCCATCACCAGTCTGTTGTCCTACTGCTATTACTGTCACGTCTGGAATTTGGTTGTTCTGGAAGTGAAATTCTACTTGGTCAGATTTTTGTTCAACCATGTGGCAGGTGCCATTTAAACTAACATGGTTGACACTCTGTTTTAATTTTATTGGTCGGCTAGTCTGGGTCCAGAGGACCTTGTTTACACAATCTATTAGGGGTGACAACCTTCTCAGGAGGTCATTCCCTAGTAAACAAGGGGTGCCCTCTGGAGTCACTACTATGACCGGGTGTTTCACCTTGTGTCGCCCAATTTTGATGTCCAAATCTGCAGTCCCCTCGACAGGAATTTCCTTCCTGTCAAAGTTCTGCAGTTGTCCAGGAAGAGAGGTGAGAGGAATACGGTAATTCTCCCCCCTTCCTGTATTTAGTTCATGAAAGGCCCTTTTGGACAGAAGGGTAGCTTGGGATCCAGTGTCCACCAGTGCCAAAATTGTACCCTGCCCCTGTACTTGTACCGGGGCATAGTATCTTCCCTCCTTCTCCTCAAGGGGGCACAGATAATGCAAATATTTGGACAACTGGTGGGCTAATTTTCTGGTTTTGGACATTGCTAGCGAAGAGATTTGGGCATAATACTGTGGAGAGCCTGGGGAATCTGAAAGAAAAGGTTGGCAGCTGGAAATGGTTTCGGGTTCTGGGCCGCCCTTCCCTTTTTGGAGGCAGTCATCAGGATAGGTTTGACCCATGGGATTTTGGTATTGTTGGTTCTGGGATAGAATGATGGGCAGCGACAGCTCAATCCCCACATCCACCCAGTCTGGATTGGAATCTCTTGGGACCCATTTTACCTTGGGAGGAGTCCCCCCATCTCTGAAGGAGAAGATCCTTTTCCCAGGATCCTCCGAGGATCCCTCTCCTTCAAATTGGAAGACCTGTTCCTCCTGCACAAAGTGGGTCTGTTTGGGTCCTTTGTTTCTCCTACCTCCACCCTCTGCTCCTTGGGAGGCAGGCTTTCAGGGGCAGGAGATTTTGTTTCCGGTTCCTGGTTTTCCAGGGGCTGTTTACAAGTTGGGAAGGAAGCTTCCTCCAAGGCTTTACACCCCTCTTCCCCTTGTGCCTCCTCCCTGGGAACAGGTGGGTTATCGGGGTGCTGCCCCATCATTGTTCTGGAGCACCAGGTCCAGAGTTTGGGGCATTCTGTGCCGGCATGCCCATCTGAGGGTTCTTTTGGGCCCTCAGCATGCGGCCCAAATCCTGTGCCATGTTCTGAACCTGGCGCTCTAACTGGGAAACCCGCTCAGGTTGATGCGGGGCTCTATTTTCTCCCCTGGGCTGATCCCGGGAAGGGTAGCTATCCCTTTTCTGGTAATACCCCGGGTTGGGAAGATTTGGGTACCCCTCCACCTTTGGCCTCCCCTCTCCCGGATTAGGTGGTCTGGGCTCAGGGAATTGTGGAAAGAAGGATGGATGAGTTTGGGGCTGGAAACCTTGTGGATACCTGGGGAAAAAGTTCGGCCCAGGTTTTGGTGAATTTCTGCCCTCCTGTGGGAAGTTTGGAGGGACGTTCTCTGGGTTAGGGGCTTGACTGGATTCCCCCCCTTGGGCTGGAGGAGTCCACACATAACCCAGGATGGGTCGGTTTCCCTTGTAGCGGGGACTTACATAATCAGGGGAGCGAGGGACCCCATTTGTGGGACTACCTCCTCGACTCCCGGTCTGTGACTGTGAATTATTTGGCGCAGGCAGGTTTTTAGCCCCCCACCCCACAATCTCCAAAACTAAAACAGGGGCAACCTTTACCTCTGCCACCTTGGCAGCAGCAGGGGTGCTGTTGGTTTTGGGGTTTCTCTGTGCATTACTTTTATTTTCAATGGGCTTCTGCACCTCATAGATCCGGGTGGCTTGCTCAATGACTCAGTCTAAAGATCTTTTCTCGTGAAAATCTCTCACGAGCTGTGTCGTTATGTACTTGGGAAGAGCATGGAAAAATGTGTTGATGAATTCTCTGCTGTCCGTGCGCACCCTTCTGGTGGTCTGCGCAAAGGCACACTTCAATTCTTGCACAAATTCTTGTGGGGCCTGATCCTCCACACATTGCAAATTGTAGGCTGCCTTGCGAGCCTCTTGGGGATTTCTATGTACAAAAAAATGTTTCAAGATGGCCGCCCTATATGTGGACCATCTTGAATGGTTTTGGTTCTCCAGCCCCGCAAAGAAACTGGAGTATTCAGGGGAGAATGTCCATTTGACGTACTGGATGCAGCTACTGCTGTCCTTCAAATGGAAAGTCTCCATTTGCTCATAGAGCTCCAAGTGTTCCCAAACAGAATACTTGGCGTTCTTATGATAAGGCGTGATGACACTCCTGATTGCCTTAATCTGTTTTAAGGTGTCCTTAAGCAAGGCCCTTTTCACCTTATTGGCCTTTTTGGTTCGGGTAACCCTGGTCCATTCATCCTCTGATTCAGAAGCACTGCTCTCAGAGGTGCCCGTCTGATCTTCCAGGTTTTCCCAGATTCTGCGAGCCTGGGAATAGCTGGCAGAATGTGGGGACCTGGTCTCCTGTGACGCTCAGAGGAGTCTTCATATCCCTCCTTGCTACCAGGATTTGATGGGTACCCCCCCCAGTGACCTAACTGGGCAGATGTTTTTAGGATGCCCTTAGGGGGCCTAATTTCCTGGGGTTCCCCACTAAATTGCACTGTTCTTAGGTGCCCATACCCGGGTGCCCGCCCATCCATTCCTGGGTGGTACTGGCCTATGAGCCCCATCCTTTTGGCTGGATAGTAATCTGCCATCCCTATGGCCCTGTGCTCATGTGCGTCATGGGACATGGGGGTGGCAGAGTCCAGGGACTGGGAGAGATGAAGGCCTCTGGTACTAGGGCTTCTGAGGTTATGCTCAGGTGTTTCCCTTTCCCAGCAAACTTCATCTCTGTCAGCCCCTGCTTCCTGTTGCAATGCAAGAGCCTGCACTTTCAGTTCCTCAGTTAAGGCCTTACTAGACTATCAGTCTCTCCTGCATGGCTACCTGTTGCTGGAGCCTATCATTGTGCTGACACAGAGCCTCATTTTCTCTCTGTGCCTCCTGATTGGTCTTGGAGTACTGGGCCAGTCTCTGCTGCAGGAGGGTTACCACCGGAGTCCCATCCCTACTGGCCTGTTCCTTTCTTGCCAGAGCCTCCTCCACCCTCCTGGTGTGATCTAGCAAGCCCTGATGATCTTTTTGGAGGTCGCCCAGCCCCTGGATTGCCAAGTGATTTTCTTCAATTTCTCTTTTTAAATGGCAGAATTCCTGGCCTAAGGTATCCCTTTCCTGACCAAGAGCCTGCATTTGTGACGCCAGGTCGTCCCTCTGCCTTTGAATGGCACCAGCTTTCTGGCGTTCTTCATCAAACTCTGCCTGGGTATCCAGGTGTTTCAAAATCAATGTATTGCTTTCCTCTTTCTCTCTGTCTAGTTGGATTTGCAGGCTGGCTACCTGCTCTGTGCATGCCCTGTTGAAATTGATCTGTTGCTCCATCTTTTTCTGGCTCTGCAGTAAGGAGTCCAAACTGTCTTGGTGCTCCTTCTGCAAAGCCAGAATTCTGAAATCCTGGTCTGTCTTTTCCTGTTGCAGTATATCCATGTCCTCTTATTTTAATGATATACTGCCTACTATCATTTTCTGACTCCTGGCTCCTCTGCAGCCTCTGCTCAGAAGAGACCAGGTTAGATTGGACTTTCTCTAATGCCAACAGTTGCCTACTTGCCAGATCTTGTCCTTCAGCACTTTTGTCCTGCATGGCGCCCATATATAGATACAAATATGCCGCTATCCTAACCATCTTGTCGTGTTCATCTTTAGCTTTAGGAGCCATGTATAGTTCGCTCAGGGCCACATGTAAGGGACCCTGATCTCTCCAGATAGCTAACCCAGTTGCCGTGACCGGTTGTGTGATTGCCTGCAACCACGCATCCTGGCCCTGCTCAGTCCATTAACCTCTCACAAATAGCTTATGTAAGAAGTGCTCTCTGGCTATTTTGATGTCTACCAGTGTCGTCATTCTGGAGTTTGAGTTCCTTCCTGACTTACAGAAGTTTGTATTTTATTTTGCAAAACAGACCGTTTCCTTAGAGCGTTCCTTTGAGGAGTGCTTTCACAGTGTAAAACAGCGTGGTGATCTAACCGGATACGTGTATCCGGTCAGTTGGCACACTGTATTAAGCTGCACAAGTGGTAATTCTAATCCAGAATCTCCGGCTACGAGCCCCCACTTTGTAAGCGGATTCAATTCAACACCACAGCTAAGTCAATGCCTAGTCTGGGATGCTGATGGAAGCCCTTATTGATGTATTTTTATGTCCAGTTCATTTACTCTGGATGACAACCCTTATATAACACCCCTCTCTCAGAATCCCCCCCGACCCCGCTGAGCCAAGAAGTAGGGTTGTTTTGCAAATTTAAAAGGTTTATTTGAAAATTAAACAATATATATCTATCACACTTGCATAGTAAATTAATATGTGATAGCACACTTGTGAGGATGATAGTGATCAACAATGGATAATGTTACAGTGGTACACTCTTTCTTTGGCTTAGAAGTGATATAGAGAGGATGAAGTAGCTGAGAATGCTTTTATGGCTTCAAAGACAATGCAATGATGAATGAAAATGCAGTACAGAAAATAAACTTGATATGACTTCAACAAAAGACAATGTAATCACTTTTCTTTGACAATTCACCCCCACCCATTTATGCAAGGTAAAGAGATGGGAGGAAAGCACACAGTTCTCAGGAATGAAATCAAATATAAATCAGTTCCCCCCTAGCAAGCTTAGTGGAAAACAGGTATGAGTTTTAAACACAGGCAAGATACTTAGATGTGGTTGCAATTAAGTGTAAATTATGCTAAAAAGGCTTTTAATTCCCTATGGGAGGTCCAGGGTGAGTGAGAGATACTTACATTCAGGATCACTTTAGCAATGCTCTATGGATGATTGTCAGGTTGTACACGAATTTCAGCAAGGAAAGCAAGGACAAATATTTTTACACGTGGCTGAAATTAAGCAAAATGTCAAATCGCGGCAAATTTAGTTGCATGCGTCGAGCGCAATTACGGAGGCACTGTAAGGAGTAGGAAGCCGGTTCTAGGCTCGTTGGAAAGCTTAGAATGTTAGCTTTAAGATGAAAGCTCCTAGCTCCTAGCACAAACGGGTCCGGAGATTTAGTAAAGGTAGTTTTTCGGATTTGAAATTTCAAAGCTCAGAATGACAGATGACAGTTTTCAGTTTTAAAGATGACAGAATGACACGATTTTTAGGAGGCAGTTCTAATAGGCTAAAATAGTTTGGATTAAATTATTTTAAACTAAGAGATTGGTTTTGGCACAGTGCCAGCTGGGTACTCACACTAGATTTTGGACAGGAATGCGACTTTGTCACCGATCGGGTCAGGATTTGCTGGACTTCTGCTAGCAGTTCTTCACAGTGATCTGGTCTCCGGTTCTCTCTGGTTCCGGATACAGCACTGCTTTCTGGATACTGCTACAGGTTCTCGCAAAAGTTCTTGGCAAAGAATTCAAACAGCTCGCCCGGCTGTTGAATAGTTTGGTTGGTTTTGAGGCCTGCTGAAGAGGATTCAGCTTGTGGATTCAGGCCTCTCTGCTACAAATTCTGGAGTTAATTTCCTGTCTCTGGAGATTGATGGATTTGAAGTCTGGATCTCTGGATGTGAAGTCTGAAGTTTCCTGGCAAGGCGTCCCGCAAGAAAGTGGAAAGCGAATGTCCCTACCTGGGTTTCAATGTTCCTTTTTATGTGTTTTGAAAATGGGTGTGTGCCTGGGCCTAGCTAAGCCTGCCCCTCTCACTTATCATTGGCCAAGCTTTCCTCTCTCCCTTGATTGGGGGAAAGAAATGGAGTGTCAGAGTGATGCTGTGGCTTTATGGACAGAGGAACCTCCCCTTGTCAAATTGCACACAAATCCATTTCTGACCCAAATACATATTTATCTATGTACTATTTTTCTAATATTATAGGTCCAGTTAACATATTTTCTGTAGCACCAAACCATCCAATCCCTGTCTTTGTACGATGTTGTGTCCACTGATGACAGAATTCTCCCCTTTTCATCCAGATAACGACCTCTAAACCTTTCCAGATTTTACACAAATGTGCACCAGGGATATGGGTTTCAGATGATAAAGTGTCAGATTTTTAACATGCATACATTTGGAGTAACAACCTTTTTTTCCGCTACTATCCCCACGAACATCCCACAGGGTCCTAACACCTCTTAAAATGTGCACAGAAAAATCACAAGAATGATGATGTTATTTATATAATTTTGACAAGTCCGCACTGTGAATCATCCATCTTTTTTAAATCATGCTCTGGCCCCAAAGGGGTGAGGTTTTCCAAAGCACATGGTGGAATTTCTGGTTTATTCCCTTCCCCCAAGCTCAGCTTGCCCTCACAGGCACTGCCCCTCCCAGTTTCTCCCAAGAGGAAGCCATTTTACGACCCCCCCCAATATAACATTTGCCTGAGTCAGAGACAGTGCTTTGTTTAGTTTCCTGTAGTCCCCCGGTGCCACTCCCCTAATTCAATCAGAGAGGGGTCATCTCCTTTTGGCAGGGGCAGCAGAATGCAGCCAGGCCTGGAAGAGTTGTTGAGCCAGTTCAGCTCCTGTCAGGGGTAGTTGTCAGGCAGAATTCTATCTTCTTTAAGCCCAGATTCAGCTAAATGTCATGTTTGTTCCCAGTTTTCTACATTCAAATCCAACTTACAATGTTTACACATGCAGCTAGAATGCTGCTTCTAAGTTCAAAACTATGACATTTAACAGTTGCAACCTATGATACACGCAAAATTAGGTCACTCATTTATTTTAAACATTTCAATTTTAGTGGCTTTAAACCCAAATTCACTTAAGATGCTGACATCCCCAGCTATTTTTTATATATACATTAAATAATTACTTCCTTCAAGTCATTTCAGAATATAGTTTTACATTGTATCCACCTCTTAGCAAGTCTTTCCTTGGCCTGGTTTGGGTTCATTTGTTCAGTTTTACACAAAAGTCTGGTGGTTTTAAAACGCTGGCTTTCTGATAGTGGTGAGCACCAGTATTGCAACCATTTTTGGGATTAAGAAAATTAATTCCCCACAGTTCTGAGTTGCTTTTTGGCAATCAGCATTGCCATTCCCAATGGTTTCAGGCTACTGTGTGTGTAGCCCAATGGTGGTTTTAGGCAGTGCCCTCCTGTGCTCACAACATAGGCAAAAATGGGTGGCAGCCTATTCTTCATGTTTTCCCTGTGCACTCTCTGGGGAGTTCTGGCCATCATGATGTTTTCAATGCCAGTAATGCACAGTTTTATGGTAGGGCTTGGATGCATGGGTAAAAACATCCCACAAGTTAAAACGCATGCAACTTACCAACACAGTGTTGGATATTAGAGAGGAGTGCTAGAACACGAGGGGATAAATTAGGAAAATGAAGGAAGGTCTGGAGGATTTCAATGATTATTTTGCGGAATACAAGAAAAGACATCCTGACAAGAAGTAGAAGGTCGGAAGAGAAGGGAATACTTTGTACAATATGAGGAACGTGGCCACTGTTACAGGGGAACTAATTTGTGAGCCGGTCCGTGCCCGACTACTTCTATATAGCCAAAATCCCTTTACTAGAGTCCCCCACACCTGTAACAACCTGAAGACTTTGATGCCAGTGGCCGCTACACATATCCTGGTAGCGGGGAAAGATGTCTGAGGGAACCCAAACATTGGCCCCAAGGTGCAGGAAAAGCAGGTATTTATCAGAGCTAGAAGAGTGGTGAAGAGAGAAGAAAATAGCTTGTGCAAGAAAGTGATAAGAAACCACGATAACAGGAGTATGGCCAGTGAAACTGTGACCTTCAAGAAGCAGGTGGAGGAAGGGATTCAGAAAGTGCAGCAAAACCTAGACCAATCGGAGAAGTACAAATCAGGATTTGCTGGTGGGAGCACACCATTGTTTACTAAAGTCTCAGGCATAACCCGATAAGCCCTGTGGCAATCTGCTTCCAACCCAGCCATCTTTTCCCAGAACTCCTATTGCCATTAAAGTGGAAGGCACAGAGGTACTAGGTGGCGCATTACACAGCAGAGAGTCTACATATGTTGCGACAAATCGAGGGATTCAGTCACTTCTCCCCAGGGGGAGGACGGGGAGCCTTTCCTTGGGAGGCTAGGGAGGTGAGCTCTCTACGCGATACTCTCCCTAGGAGTAGAGTGAAGCTGGACCGCACCCGGAAAGACTCTTCCCCATGGTGATAAGGACTTCAAACCTAACCATACCCAGCCTGTTGATAAAGAACAAGAGACATCTTTACACATCTGCTATGGTGGTGTGGAATGTGAAAATCAGTACACGCCTGGTACTTTGACGAGGAGGCCTAAAGGAGTCATAATGAATATTACCAAGACACTGAGAAAGGACTTCCACAAGATGCTGGGGAAGCTCCAGAGCGGTGTCATAAAAGTGGGAGGAGAGAAACTAGTAATGAGAGAGACCCGTGTGTGTTTGGAACCAGCTGTGTGTGGGGAAGCTGGTTGACTCAGAGAAAACACGGTCTCAAGCAGGGGAGGAGCAAACCGAAATCAGTGCCCAAGCTGCACTGTCCGAGACACATACTGGAGTATGCCTGAAGTTGAGAGCGGTCCGTGGAGGGACGTGTAAGAGAGAAGTGGTGGCTGAGACAGGGAGAGAGAAGTACCCCTCTGGGAGCGGATACTGCTTACCACAGAGCACAACGTAGCGTGTCAGAAGAAGAGAAAGCATGGAGAGAGAGATGTTCCGACACACTATAGCATGCCTTCCGTGCCAGTCGTGGCCTTGCCCAGAGAAGATGCTGACCCGGTGACATAGCCCGGACACAACAAAGGTAACTGGGAGAGCGCGAGATAGGCTATTCTAAGTGGCAGAGTCATAAAGCTGAGAGCAAGAAACAAATATAACATGTGGGGACATCATTCTCGTCCCAGTGAGAAAGAGGAAGCTAAGAAATGGCATCTTTTTATTTTATTTAGTACATATTCGTTTACAAATAAACGTTTGCACCATACTACAATTAAGTCTTAATTTTTCCATACACATATACACAGTAGGTATATATAAAATAATCTAAAAGAGAAAAAAACAGGCATATTATGCATTCTAAATATCCTATACTCAAAACATATACCCTTAGATAATGACCAAAAGGTTTAAAATGCTTGTGCATTTGTTCAGCCTACAACCCTAACAAGGATATAGGTGTCTGTTTTAATACACATTATTTTAAAATCCCTAGATCAATGTCTTTTAAAAACCTACCCAGATGGTAAAACCTAGCACGGGCGCATCTGCTGCTATCGATTCTGCATATTGCATTGATCTATTGCTAGTTTGTGCACTGAATTCATGTGAAATAGGTACACCAGTGTCTGTTCTGACTGGGAATTCAACATAGACTCCTGCCTGTTGGGGTAGTCAGTCAAGGGCCCAACAATAAAGAGGGGTTCATGTTGTGCGTGCCATATATGTGACTGGGGAGTTCGGTGAAATTGGCTTGATGTTTCAATTTCATATGTATCCAGTGTAGTTAAATGTGAATGGGATATGTTACTGTAGTGTTACTTTTTGTTTCTGTTGCTACATGTACGATTTGCACGTGCATAGAAAGAAAATGCTAAAACCGCCAAATGAAATATAAAACGAGATTCAAACATGATGTGCAACAGAGTGCCCAGAAGCAGGCAGCAAGGAGTTTCATAATGTGCATAAGAGGAAGAGGGCCTGTCCTGAAGAACTCACTGTAAAGGAGAGAGAATATTTATTAAACATACAAAGGGAATTTTTAAATCTGTATGTAGTGAGCTTTTATGAATTCATTTAGACTCTGCAGCAAGCAGTTCGGGCAGTGAATTTCAGATGGCTGGGAAAATCTAGTTCTGCAGGATTGAGGGCTGGGGGTGGAACAATGATTAACCAAGCCGATGGTCAGCTGTTGAACAGGACACAATGTTTATGGTTTGGTAGTTCCGCAGGAGGCAGATGTAACGCTTGAGGCTAAAGTGATTGATACCTAGGAGTTTCAATTGTTCTCAGATGTGATGTGCGTGCGGAAATTGTAGTAATTTAGATTAGAATGTTCCAGGACACCAGTAAAATTGGGGTGGATGAGATAGTTCAAAAGGGAACTTGTTTTTTCTGCTTTCCTCATGTTACTTGAAGTATCCATGCAAACCATGTGCAATTACGATTAAGGTTAAAGGGCTCAGGCCAGTTGTTGCTTGTAATGATTTATGTTTGTACCAAAATGTTTAACTGTGTTATGATGTCATCACCTACCACAGACACATCCCAAGAATGGGTGTGCTATGAATACGATCTGATGATGGTAGTTAAGATTATAAGTGGCTAATGATAATGGAAGAATTGGAAAAAGATTAGATTTCTTTGTATAGGTTTTGTCCATCACTTGTGGGAGGTGGATTGTAATAAAATGATATATGAGTTAACTGTTGAAAAAATGTATATAATGTGTCAACTTATGTGTATTATCCTGGGGGGTGGTGAGGTTTTAGAGGAGGGAAGGAATTATTAGAGTAGAGTAGGATATTTCAATGTTTCATAAGATAAGTATTAGTTAAATTTGATCCCCATGTCTTCCCTGTGATGCATCATGTTTTCTTCTTGCAGCATTTCAACAGGGAAAGAACACCCAAGATTATTATTATTTGGGTATTTTTTGGAGCGTGGTCCTAGCTTTGGGAAGCAACACGGTGCTCTAAAATCATAGGGGGACGAACATGGTGAGGGAAGCAGAGAACAATGGGGTGAGGGTGCTAATAGGAAAGGAGGAGCGGGGCAGTTTGGTAGCAAGGGATCTACAAGCAACTAGGGGCAGAAGCAGGGGAGCGGATAACCCATTCTTTGGTTTCGTGGGGAATGGAGAAGTGTGGACCGAGGTGTTAGGAAGGAGCCATTCCTTGAAGAGGGTCTTGAGCTCCTACTAGAACTGAAAAAGCAAGGGAGAGTCTGGTGTTGACAGGGAGGAGGTGCCTAGAGTCTTGGGGCGTAGACAGAGAAAGCCTCTGTTCTGGTAATTTCAAGTCTGCCCATGTCTTTACTTCTGGGGCATCGTAGACTTCCTGAGATTCTCACTCAGGTAGTTTTAGGATTTCAGGGTGACTGTAGCAAAACAGGAGGACTTCAGTGTAACAGCCTTGTAGATGTTGGAGCAGGATTTGAAGATGATACAGGATAGCATCAGGAGCCAGTGCAGTTTGAGGAGGGTGCAGATGATGGGGTGGAATCTGCAGAGTCCTTTGATGATCGCATCCATCCTGAAGGCCCAAACCTGCCCGGGGCCAATGATGGGTTAAGAGGAGAATGGCAGCCATGCTATGCAGCACATAAACCTGGTCAGAATTTGTAATCTGATACAGCGGGCACACAGGGCAGTAGAAAGGTCCAGGAAAAAGGTGAACAAGGCGATGGGAAAGTTCTGCAAGGGCTCAGGATACAGAGCAGTAGAAAGGGCCAGGAAAAAGGTGAACAAGGAGATGGGAAAGTTCTGCAAGGGCTCTGGATTCTCCCGCCTGAGGCACAGGAGAATACTTTTGGTGTGATGAAAGCTATGGGGTGCTCCTCTCGGAGGACGGGATGGACCCGTTTCTGGTGAACATCTTTGGGGCTCCACAATTGCATGTAGGACAGGCTTCACAGGTGTGGATATAACGGAAAGTTGGGTGCCACTGGGGGCCTAAACCCCTATGTGTGGTGCAGTGTGGCAGCCACACAAGCTGATCATATAAGTAATTAAATACGGTGGAGGGAGGGGGGGCACTCTCCAGAGGCCTGTAATTATCCTCTGTATGCCGAACGCCAAGGGTGCATTGCTAAACAGAACTCCCCCCCACCCCACGAGCATGTAGAATAGTGGTAGGGTACTTCCTTCAGGCGAGGGGTCACCCACACTGATTCACAGAGCCCCTATGGCAAGTGGTTGGGGCTGTAGTCTGGGCAGACAGAAGAGTTTAGGAGGGGACATAACAAGCGCGGGCGATGGAAGGATCTCTCCAACAGTACTCAGCGGGTCGCCTGTGGGGGGAAATGTCAATAAAGCACCCTTCCCGTATTACATGGTTGTAAAATATTTGAATAAAGCCTGCTTCCTTTTTAATTTCCCAACACACAATGCAGTAAGTGCCAATGTCATTAGCAAGGGCTGCCTGCCACCCTACTCAAAGTGCTGTCACCGCAACACTCTGCCCAGAGGCTCGAGGTCGACATTAGGGCATTTTAGATTAACACACGTGCTAAACTTCTGGAACGGTTAAAGCACTTCCAAGAAGACAGCCCCCTTCACCCCCCTCTCACCTGATGACCTCCATCTGTGATTGCTGGGGTTAGTGTTAGCGGGAGGGGTAGCAATAGCCGGGCAGGATCCCGACAGAAGCATTCCAAGAAATCCACTCCGCTGCCGCTTTCTGCGCGGTGAAGCCGTTCGGGCTCCTTGACGAATGGAAGCAGCCCGAGTACACGTTAAGAAAAGGCCATTTCAACTTCGTCTCACTAGCCCATGATTCGAAAGCTTCTTCTTCACAGCTGCACCGTAACTAACTCATCCCCGCCTCTGTCGGAACTGGCCCTGGCTGTGGAAGGAAGGAGCTCCCCAGACCAGGTGGCTGGTGGGCTGGACAGGAAGAGGGGGCCGGCCTCCGAGAAGAATGGGTCCGTCCCACTTTCTTTGCTTGTGACTTCTTCTTCTTCTTCTTAATTATCGAACGCGTGGGCGGACCCACGCAGGCGCTTCCCCATCCTAAAGGATGATGTGCACCACCTCCACCAATCAACACACAGGCCACACTTCCACACAAATCACCTGCAACCCCACCGCAAACAACCACACCCCACCAATCCAACACCAGCCACCCGCAAACCCACCGCAAACAACCACACCCCACCAATCCACACCAACAGACACAACACCCCAACCACACACCACCCAGCGAGCCCGGAGACCGGCGCGCAGACCCGCGAGACCCCAGACCGTACGCCTACACATGCGCTTCAGGCGAGGCACCGCGCGCTGCCGCTCACCCACCGCGACCAACCCGAGCAACACCCACACTACCACATGAACCCCTAACCACCAAACCACAAACAACCACTACCCCCAATTCAACACCAGCCACCCGCAACCCCACCGCAAACAACCACACCCCACCAATCCACACCAACAGACACAACACCCCAAACACACACCACCCAGCGATCCCGGAGACCGTCGCGCAGACTCGCGAGACCCCAGCCCGTACGCCTACACATGCGCTTCAGAGGAGGCACCGCGCGCTGCTGCCAACCCACCGCGACCAACCCGAGCGACACCCACACTACCACACGCACCTCCAGCCACCAAACCACAAACAACCACTACCCCCAATCCAACACCACCAGCAACCCTACCACAAACCACACCCAACCAATCCACACCTACAGCTACCCTACCACAAACAAAACGCCCCCCACCAACTCACACCCCGACCCCAGCTCCGCTACTCCCGCCACTACCAATCGCATCTGCCATCCGCGCAACACCTCTCAACAGCCCAACCACCGACCGGAAACATGCCGACCGCACTTCAACGTTCAGTCCCCAAACCCCCGGGGGCTCGCACTCTGTCTGCCGCCTCCAAAACCCAAGGCCTCGAAGCGCCATGGACTGCCCTCACCCGATGTTGCACTGTGTGTCACCTTTGCTTGTGACTAAGATCGGATAACGTGTCTGCTGGGAATACACCTTGGGGGCAGGGCCTGCAGCAGGCTGCTGGGCTGCACTCAATTAACCCTTCGCACGCCACAAATGAGGATTGGGACCCAGGGCGACAACCACTTTCAATGATAAAAACACATATGCAGCCTCCTCGAAAAATATTTGTAACAAATGTGTGCACCTCTACGGCACCGCGCCAAGAGGCCTTCGTTAATCTGCCATTTTTAATTTTAATTATATATAATTTATTGCATTGGGTTTCCTCTGGATAACAATTGGGGGTTCGCACGCATTTTGGGTTTTAATTATTAATTATTTGGTCGTGCCTGTAGTCGCACTTTCTTTGCTGGTGCTTATTTTGACGTTGCTGCAGTTTTTTCTGCTCTTAGAAATGTAGTTCTACGATTTATTAATTGTTTTTTCGTGTGTGCCGGGGAACAGCACAGGAGGGGGGATCCAGGGGTGTAGGAGACACATAAAATCTGGGGGGGACAGGGGACACCTTGGGGACTTTGACTAAAACACAATAAATAAATAAAAAAAGCAAAGAACTCGACTTTTTACAACATTAAAATTAAAATAGCAGTACGTATTAAATCACAAATATCACTGTATAAAACAAGAGAAAAGAAGAAAAGAAAACAGAAGAAAATTGAAGGATGCAGCAGCAAAGAACATGTCTTTGTATGTTGCATTTCTGGATTTATCATCTGACTATGAGCTCATGGTAAGAGAGAGGGAATAACAATTACTTCCAGTGGGCCACAGCTAGGACGCCAGCTTGTTAAGAGGCAGATCAGCTGTAAGTGGATTCCTGCCAAATACAGGAGTTACAGCCTTTTCTACCAACTGCAAGTTGCTACTTTTTTGTGTGGGGCAAGGAGACGTGTGTGTCTCTTGGAATGGAAGGATGGGGGTTTCAAAGAAAGAGGAAATCTTGCTTGTACCTCTGAGTAAGCCCTGTTATTGGAGTAGAGGGACCAGGTGTGTGATGTTGATGCTTTGACTGTCCTCTGGGGGGTGGGGGGGTACAGCAAACAAGGAGGATGAGCGATCGCAAGCCCACCCCCTAATAAGCACTCTCCAGGTCCGCAGCTGGATGCGTCAGACCCGGGGATGCCTAGTAGGTGGGGTGTATGTGGACCTAGGGTTTTGGCCAGAGGGGTAGCCCGCTATGTGGGCTGCCCCTCTAGCGCTCCTGGGAGGGCCGGGCCAGCCTCTCACGATGAGTCTGGACCCTCTTATTCCATCTCATGCTGGCTTCAGAGCCTAGCCTTTCTTGCCTTTGTTATTCTGAATGCATAGCTGGACTCTGTTCCTTTTTCATTTAACATTTGCTGCAATGCGTGATCTATTTGCTTCTCTCATATGTTACTAGGACGGCGGAGCATGGGTCCTCTGCCCTGTTACACTATTCAAAGAGCCCCTCTTGCCTTTCATTGCCTCTTCCTTGCCCCACTGCTTGCTTAATATATACCTCCTTGCTTGAACACTCAACATATTCTCTCTAACACAGCAATGACAGCTGCAGTCTGTCTTAACTGCTATTTGTTCCGTGTCTTGAATTGGCCTCTTATTTCCGCTTTAATGTCTGCCGGGGAAAGACATTTGTCAGCCACTGCTATAACGGTTCTACCTGGCCATGAGAGGCCAACAGCTAGCCAATATTGGAAGAACATGGGCATATTATGCCAGAGGCTGGCAACTGCCTTCCTAATGCCTACACAAGAGACACAACTCTTGCCTTTGTTTCTAGCAGTAATTCAGTGGATGAAGAAACGCGAGAACACACATATTGCTTATAAATGAAGGGGATGATGTCACACTTGGTTAAGGCATTTTGATCACGCCAGGAGCTAATTTCCAGCTGCAATTAAGTGATTAATTTTTAGATTTCTGGTTTAAATAAAGTTAGTATCACCTGGAAAGCACAGAGGTTGCTCAACAGGTTCCTGGAGCACGAGGGGTACCCTACGCGTGGGCATGGATGATTGGAGGGCATTCTTGCCCTGGTTTGGAGCCTGGCCCTTACAGCCATGATGGGGGAAGGCCTATTTCTTTTGGTCGTTTATACCCTTTGAGTGTGGGCAGAGGTTGCCTCCTGCTTTAGCCCACTAACAGCTCTGCTTTGTAACTTTATCACACATACCTGTCAGGTGGCATGTAACTCAATGCTATTAATGTTATCAGCCTCGGAAGTATGGAACCCTTTGCCACATCAACTAGGGTACAGGCTTGCCACCTGAGACTTACCCATGTCTGAGTCTGCATCTGTCGCCCTGTGGGGAAGACACACCCAGAAAGAGCAGAGCATGATGCTCTTGTGGGATTTTCAAACTTCTTCCTCGGGGTGGGCACAAATTCACTCCGCAGAGAAAGTGGCACATTCTGGGCAACATTCTACCACTTTGACAATGTCACCCAAAGAGCTAAATTGTCCATTTGAAATACCTCCGTCGACTTATTATTGAGCAATCCACACTGATGGGTTTAAGCACCTGTTTAATGTGAGACGGCAATTAAGGGCACTTGCCAACGCACTCAAGAAGCACAGGACACCCTCTTACCAGCGACATGCCATGCTCACTCATTCTGATCATGAATTGCCATTTATCTGGGGTCATGTTAAATGTATTTATTTATTTATTACATGTGTAGCATCACGCAAAACCCCCAAGCATCAAGGCGCAGAGTAAACTGCATGGAGTGGATCCCTTCCATTGGCGCAATTTTTTACTTTTCCGCCACAAAATGGAAGATTTTAGCATAAAAGGCAGGTGAAATCACATTGCTTTTCCACTCTGGAAGAGAGGAAATACCTTGCGCAATTAGCGATTGCTGGTGGAAATGACAATGGCTTCCTCTGGACTGCGCCCGCTTTTACCAGGTTTAATTTACAAGGAGATGCCAGAGGAATCCCTTTCCTTATTTCCAGCATGAGAATCCATGCTGGCATTAAGGCCACATTTGTCTGGTGGAGCGGGAAATACATGGGGTCCTGGTGTCTTCACTCGGATCCCGAACTCCACCCAGAAAATGCATGAAAATCCAGCCAATTAGAAAAAGCGACCATAATAGTGTTTTCCACCACTTTTTCTGAACCAATTGACCTGGAAAATGCTGTGTTGCATCGGAAGCTGAATGCATTCACTCCGCATATTATCCCACCGAAGATTAAGCCAGGTGCTGAACACAGGTGTTACATATTCATGAGCACAATCTGCATTTGGAGCATTAACTCACTGAGCTACCTTACACATTATGGGCCTCATTACGAGGCTGGCGGTAAGGGGTTAACGGTGCCAGTAAGGATTCCGGTGCCGTTAACCCCTTACTGCCGCATTCCGAGGTCACTTAGCGGGTCCCACTAAGGCCAGCTCGTAAAACCAGCCGTCCTTAGCAGGATCCACTAAGGGACCAGGGAGCTAATAACGGGCCCGTTATTAACGGGTTCGTTATTAGCTCCCTGACCATTCCCATTGAGCCCTATGGGGGCTCGAATGGGAATGGGGATGGGTATTTTGAATGGGGACTTACCGGGTCCTCCAAGGTTGGAATGACCCGTTAAGTCCCCATTCAAGGAACCCCGGACCGGGACACGAGTTTTGAGGCAGCCATGGCGCTAATAGCACCATGGCTACCTCCAAACTCGTAATGACCCCCAATATCTCTTCTGGGGCTTTACCGTCTTAACCCCTTAACTGCCATGGGTATTTCTGACAAGGCCTTTTTTGGTGATTTTGGTATGTCGCCATTCAATCCCTTGTAACGTTTTTGTTACATAAGATAGCCTGGCCAAATTTGGCCCCTTTTTTCCCCAAATGTAGGTGGTCGTAACATTTCAGACTTTGACAGGGATTGTGGGTAATAAATTCTGGGGCGATTCGTGCAAGTCAGACCTCTGTGGATTCCCACGGGTGTCATCTTTTCGGAAATGCATGAGGTTCCCTGTTTTCCTTGGTGGCTTCCACACCCTAGGCCCAAATCTGTATGTTGTCTACATGAGCAAAATCTGCTCTGCCGAAAGGCTTGGGGTTACCAGTGGGTTACCCTTTTCCCCTTTGTGCGCAGGTAGGTGCACCCACACATGTAAGGTACTGTTTTCGTTGGGGCACCTGTAGGAACGCAGGATGGTAGGACATGTGTTGTTGGCGGCGTGTTTCGGTGGGTGTCCAGAGTGAAATGTCTGAAAATTGAGTTTTTTTCCACCAAATTTCAGAGATATTTCCCTCTGCCCACGCCAACAACAGATCTCCTACCTTCCCACGTTCCCACAGGTGTCTCGACGAAAACGGTACCTCATATGTGTGGGTGCACCTACCTGGGCGCAAAGGGAAAAGGCTAACCCACTGATAACCCCAATCTAGCAATCTGCCCCCAGGGAGGGCTATATGAGATGCCCCCCATCCATTTGGTGTGGGGGTATAGGGCCACCCCCTTTCCACTAATAACATTACTGGTGGTTCAGTGGCCCCCCACACCCACCCAAAACAAGTTATCATTGGTTTTATTTTTGTTTTGTACCATTCCTATGGGCAGATAGGCACATGTGTGTGTCCATCTGTCTCCGGGGGGGGGGGGGCAAAACGTACTGCCCCAGGCTTGTGGGCTGGATCTGCCAATATTTGCAGTGGCCTCTCACCCCCACCCCAAATGGATGGGGGAGCATCTCAGGTACCCCTTCTTAGAGGCTGAAATCTGCCCTCAGGGAGGGCTACATAGGTGCCCCCATCCAGTCAGGGTGGGGTAGAGGGCCACCTCCTGTTTCAAACACAAAAAATCCTGGTGGTCTAGCGGGTCCCCCCAGTCCCCTCAATCAAAACAAGTTATATTTTTTGTTTTGCCCCTTCCCTAGGGGCGGATGGGCAAAACATACTGCCCCAGGCTTGGGGGAGTGGCTCTGCCAATATTTGCAGTGGCCTCTCCCCCCAACCGCAAAAGGATGGGCTACATAAGGTGCTCCCATCCACTTAGGGTGCAGGGGATAGGAACATCCCCTTGCAAGAATCCCTGGTGGCTAGTGGCCCCACCCACCCCCACCCAAAACTACGTTAAAAAATATATTATGTTTTTTGTTTGCCCCATTCCCTGGGGGTAGATGATCACCCATCTGCCCCCAGGGTATTGCCACCATTACTATGTAAGCAGCCCCTCCCCCCACTTCAAAAACAGATCCCTGCACGACACACCAAACATATTCTGGGGGGATAAATGATATTACACCCCCCCCACTTAAAATTGTGGGGGGCATTTGATCCCCCTCCCCCCCCTCATGTCCTACGCCCAAGGGGGGGATCTCAAATCCAGGTCATACGGGACTCCTTTGATAACTGCTTTAGGGCAAATGGATCTAAAAGCGATGGGTTTAAATAAAACATTGATGGTGCCGAATAGTCCTAGGTGCTTACAAGCAAGACAGAAGGGGATAATTGGAGACGATAGAAACGGCAGAGGGAGATAGGAGGGCCGCCCGTGGACAGAAATGTAATATAATGGGAATGTAAAGTGGGGTTGTTTGGCACACTTCTAGTCTATCATGCTTGTGGCCTCTTGATGAACGGTGGATAGACGGACTAGTGGGAGTAGAGGAAGGATCGGGAACATAGGAGGTTGCTCTATGCAGACCAGAAGTAAAAAACCTATGTGTGCTGGGCTGGTATGCTTCTAGTTGGAGATGGACGAGCCCAGGATTTGTGGACTAGGGCCGAGCCAGGTGCTCTGGTCTGGCTCTTGGGGCCAAACGCAAGCCAGGCCAGGGAAATAATGCACAAAGCAGGCAAGCTCTGTGTCAGGGGACTAGGGGCCCAGAAAGGGGCTGCGAGGGGACTAGGGGGCGAGAAGAAGGGTGCAAGGGGGCTGGGGGCCGAGAAAAGAGGTGCAAGGTACTAGGGGGGATAGAAGGGATGCAAGGGGACTAGGGGCCCAGAAAGGGGCTGCGAGGGGGCTAGGGGCCGAGAAGAAGGGTGCAAGGGGGCTGGGGGCCGAGAAAAGAAGTGCAAAGTACTCGGGGGGATAGAATGGATGCAAGGGGACTAGGGGCCCAGAAAGGGGCTGCGAGGGGACTAGGGGCACAGAAAGGGGCTGCGAGGGGACTAGGGGCCGAGAAGAAGGGTACAAGGGGGCTGGGGGCCGAGAAAAGAGGTGCAAGGGACTAGGGGGCGACAGAAGGGCTGCGAGGGGATTAGGGACCCAGAAGGGGCGTGTTGGGGAGGGGGAGTTGGAGTCTGAGAAAAGTGCTATGAGGAGTTTGGGGCTCAAGAAAAGGGGTGCATGGGGCAGGAGCCAAGAAGGAGGGTGCAAGCGGGCAGAGAAAATAGTTGCGAGGGGGCTGGGGCGAGAAAAAGAGTGTGGGGGGGCCTAAAAAACCAAAACTCACTTACCTAAATTCGTAGTATTCACCACTGCCTGACTTCCTGTCCAGCCCGGCTGCCTTTTTCTTCTTCTTAATTATCGGGTGCGTGGGCGGACCCACGCATGCGCTTCCCCATCCTAAAGGATGATGTGCACCAGACCCACCAATCAATACTTGTCTCACATAAACTCACAACTCCTCCCACCGCCCCGTCTGCCTCACAAAATGCAACATCACACTGTTCCTCCTCCTGCCTCTCACCCAGTCACCTCCCAGCAAAGCCTTCCCACTCAGCTCAGCCACACCCAGCGCAGATAACCGAACCCTCATCAATTCTCTCTCCTCAACATGTCTCTCACATCTAAGCAGAAAATGTCCCACAGTCTCAGGCACCCCACACACCGCACAATCCCTCGTCTCATGCTTCCCCACTCGATACAGGCAGTCATTCAGCCCCACATGCCCTATCCTCAATCGATTCAGCATCACCTCTTCCCCCCTCCTCCATTCCAGACTCCCCGCATCCACCTTCACTGACACTTTCCCACAAACACCAAACATCCACCTGTCCTTCACCCCACTCACCCACCTCTCCTGACACTCATCCAGACCCATCTCACCACCACAGCCTTCACCTCATCCACACTCAAAGGCAGCCTCACATCAACCGCCCCTTCTCATACCCTCACCCGCCGCCAGATCCACCAACTCATTACCCAAAATGCCACTGTGACTGGGGACCGACGCCAACTCCAAATCCATTCCCCCACGCACACACCGATCAATCTTCCTCCTGATGTCCAAAATCACATCCTTCCTGTCGCCATCCCCTGCCACAATCGCCTGCAACCCACTCAATGAATCTGAAAACATCACCACCTTCTCTAACCCCAACTCGCACACCCTATCAATCGCCAATGCAATCGCCACCAACTCAGCCGTACAGATCGACACATCATTCGTCAATCGTCCCACTTTATACTCCCCAGTGCTTTCCAGATAATACGCCATACCCACTCTCCCAGACACAGGGTCTTTCGATCCATCCGTGAACACCTTGCATCCTTCCTTTCCTGCCACATACGCCTGACCCAAAGCTTTGATCTCGCCTCGCAATCCTCTCTTCTTCGACACCACATTCGCCAACCCCAAACACACCTTTGGAGACCCCATCATCCACCTCGGAGATCTCTCCAAATCTGTACCCGTCACAGTCATCAAATCGCCCACACTCCACTGCACTCCCTTCTCTCACATGTGAAACCCAAAAGTGGCCCCCTTCCTCCTCCGCCGGTCCCTATAATAGTAAAACCTCCAATTATACTTCAAACATTCACGCACCGGATGAGCCACACTCTTCACACTGCACTTCACCCACCATCTCATATTCGACGCATCCCTCCTCAACCCCAACGGCATCTCCCCCACAAGCACCTGAACCGCATTCACTGGAGAGGACCTCATCACACCCAAACACACCCTCAATGCCCTCGCCTGTACCCTATCCAACCGCAACTTCTGACTCGCCGTGAAACCCACTGACACCTGGCATCCAAAATCCATCACACTGAGAATCAACCCCTTATACAACATTCATAGACACTTCTGCTGCGCACCCCACTCTTTCCCAGTCACCACCTGCAGCAAATTCAACCTACGTTTACACTTATCCACCATACCATTCACCTGCCAATTCCAGTTGAACTTCCTATCCAAAATCACCCCCAAGTACCGAAACTCTTCCACGCTTTTCACCCTCTCACCTTTCAAAACTAAGTCCAACCCTTGCTGCACTCTTCTCCTTGAGAAAACCATACTCACACTTTTATCCACAGACAACGAAAAGCCCCATTTCCCACACCACTCCTCCATACGCACTATCGCAGCTTGCAGCTGACTCTGCACCAACAACAAACTCCGCCCTCTTACCCATACCACACCATCATCTGCGAAGAAATCCACCTGACACCCGAAACCCGCCAAAGCTCGAATCAACCCATCCACCATCACATTAAACAGCATTGCACTAATCACACTCCCCTGCGGCGTCCCATTCTCCATCTTCTAAACCTCAGACATCACCCCCCTCACTCTCACCTGAAAGGTCCTGTCAGCCAAAAACGCCTTAATCCACCGAAACATCCTCCCCTTTACACCCATCACCAACAGTCTCACCAGCAACCCATTCTTCCACACCATATCATACGCCTTCTCCAAATCCAAAAAGAATGCCCCCACCATCTCCCCATCACAAAACGCCTCCTCCACTCCAGTCACCAACCTCACTAACGGATCTGCCACCGACCGATTCTTCCTGAACCCACTCTGAAAATCACTCAAACACCTATTCGACTCCAAATAAAACCCCAAACGCTCAACTACCATCCGTTCCATAACTTTACACAACACAACAGTCAGCGCAATCGGTCTATACGACGTACGCTCCGTCGGGACCTTGCCACTCTTCAAAATCGCCACCACAATCGCTCTCTTCCACAACCTCGGTAAAACTCCACTCTTCCAGATCTCATTGAACAATGCTAACACCTCCAACTTACATTCCACTGACAACTTCTCCAAAAATACATACATGACCCCATCCACCCCTGGACTAGACCACTTCCCCTTCCGAATCGCCCCCTTCCAACTCCACCATAGAAAACTGAACCTCATACTGCTCTTCCCAAGGCCCAACATTCGCCAACAACTCCCGCTTCTCCTCCTCAACCACTCCCATACTTAGTCTCACCGCCTCTGGGAAGTTCCCTGAACTGTGCACTCCCGCAAAATGCTCCCCCAACAAATTCGCCTTCTCCCCATCTTCACTGACCACCTCCACCCCTTTCAACAACACAGACATACCACCCTGCGACCTCATCAACCCGGACATCTGCTTGAACTGCTTCCAAACCTCACCCACGCCAGAATTACTCCCCAGAGACCCACAATAACCCCTCCAATATTTGCGCTTTCTTTCCCTAATCACCCTCTGTACCACCGCCTTCGCCTTCTTGTATGCCACCAAATCCTCCAACATTCCCGTTCTCACCACCCTGGCCCTCGCCTTCTTACGCACTGCCACAGCCCGTGAACATTCCACCGACCACCAAGGAACCTCAGCCTTCCCCTTCTCAACCTCCGGAACTGCCGCCACCGACACCGCTCTCATTCCCTGCACCAAATGCTCATTCCATTCATCCACCCCCCCCATCCCTATCCCGAATAACAATCAATTCCTGACACAATCTCTTATACAACTCCCAATCAGCCTTCCTGAAGTTCAGCCGGCTCCCAGACATCCGTGGCCTGATCCCTACCTCACCCCTCACTGTCACCAAAATACCAGAATGGTCGCTCCCCATATCCCCATCCTCATGCACCTCGCAATCGTAGCAGACACCCAGGTCAAATCCAAACACGACAACTTCCCAGTCCTCACATCCAACCGAGTACCCGAACAATCATTCAGCAAAAACAGACACAATTCATCCGCCATGTCCTCCAATAGTTCCCCATTTGCATCTGTCCGATCACTACCCCACAACGTGTTGGCACTGTTAAAATCGCCACACAAAACACAAGGTCCCACATGCCCCCTTATCACTCCAGACAGCACATCCACCTCCACCACCTCACACGGATTATAATAATTTAACACTAAGACTTCCCATCCCCCTACCCGAATCCCCGCCCGATAGCCTCCACTGCTCCATCCACCACAATCTCTCTTACAACCAACCTCTCCCCTCCAACCTATCCTTACGAAACAACTCAAAACCCAGAACCACAAACCTCAGATCACCCCTTAACCATGTCTCCTGAATACAAACCACATCAACATTCAATTCCCCACACAGCACCGCTTTCAACTCCTGCCCATTCCTCAACAAACTCCTCGCGTTCCACTGCAAAATCCTCAGGCCAACACCCCACTCTGCTTCCGCACTTTAGTAACCATCCTGAACACATCCTTTTCCAACACATCCACAACATTCAGAAACCTCCTCCCTGCTTCCACCACTCCTTTCGTAAGATCCGATACACTGACTGACAAATTCCCCTGAACCAGCTCCAGCACACCCACTATAAAGCACATAAACTCGGTTTTCGGGACAACCATCATTTCTACGCCTTTCACCTCTCCCACCACTCTCTTCCTTCCCGCAGCCTCATCCACCACCGGCTCTCTCCCACACACCTCATTCACTACTCGTACCGGTTTCACCTTTGCCACTGCCTCCGCATAAGACAAACCTTCTGCCACCCTCACCTGCACCACCTCTCTCGCCACCCTATGAATCTCACACCCCCTAAACGCAGTAGAGTGCCCCCCCACAATTCACACACTTCTCCGGGGTCTCCACCTTGCATTCCTTAATATCATGATCTCCTCCACACCTCCCACAATGCCTCTCATTCCTGCACACTCTCGCCACATGTCCAAACTGCTGACACTTATAACACCTCAACGGCATCGGCACATAAACTTTCACACAGAACCTCTGATAACCCATCTCCACCACCTCCGGACACTCCGTTCTCGCAAACCTCACTGCCACAGTCGTTGACACCACATCCCCTTGTGCATCTCTCCTCCCCAGCCTCCACGCCTCCACTACCCCCACATCCGCCAGCTGCTCCTCCACCTCAGACATATTCATGGACACTGGCACTCCATACAACACCCCCTTACACGACACACCACTTTGATCAAACACTCGCACCACATGTCTACCCAGACAACCCACCTCCAGAATCTTAGCCTTACTGCCAGCATTCGTCCCCTCCACCAATAAACGCCCCCAGTCACCACTTGCACCCGAGTGACATCTCCCACAGCCTCTTTCACCCATCCAGCAATCACCATCGGATTCTCCCCCTGAAAAGTCTTCACACGACTATCAGGCTTCAACACCACCTTCTACACACTGTTACACTGCATCTTCTCCTCCCCAGACACACTGCTCCCTGAGGCTTCCAGCCCCTCCAAAGCGCACTTTTCTTGGGTCCCCGACCCTGAGATGCCCCGGACCAGCCCCCCTCCATCATCCCTCTGTGGAGATCTGCTGCAATGCCGTCACTCACTTCTCCCCCTTCGCCCCCCCTCCACAGGTGTAGGTTTCACAGACTATCCCAGCTGCCTGTTGTCCTGTCGCAGCCAATCAATGAGTGACTGGGGTGGGACAGGAAGCCAGGAGGCTGTGACTGACAGGAGGTCGGACGAACATGCTCCTATAGCGGTCACCACTTCAGGGGCGTGGGTTTCTTTAAGCATTTATTTTTTCTTTTTTTTTTACATCTGCAGCACTGGCCCGAGGGTGAGGCCAGAGCCCCTGCAGGCTCACCCAGCTCTAGTTTCTAGGTGTGCTGTGGTTGTGCTACATGGGTGGTGTTTTGTCCAGAGGGGAGAACCCAAGACTGATTAGTTGCCACCACTTCAATTATTATTATTTGTTTTAAATTGTATTATTTATTTACTTAAATCATTTATGTATTTATATTTCTCCAGCATGGGGTCTGGCATGGATTCACATGCTCATGAATATTCCCCGTCGTCAGGCCGGGAATCCTCGGTATAGAAAAATCAGTATCAGTTTCGTTTCTGATCTGTCATTCTTAGTAGTAACCAATCACTGATCTCTGGGTCATACTGCCCCCAGCCAATGACTGCCCTCTCCCTAAGCCCCGCCTCTGGCAGCCATCCTCAGATTTTTACCACACGTTCAAGTGTTGGGAGTCCTCGTGCTGTAGCTCTCGAGCTTTTGCTGCGTTTTGGCGCTTTTTCAGGAGATTTTTCTCATTTTTCGGTTAAATAGAGCCTCAAGCTCCACCGTTTCTACATCCGATCAACGGGGATCCGTTTCAGAGTTTTTCTACGCCCCTCAAGGGTGAAGATTTCGTCGAGTTACGCTTTTGGAGGATTCCAGAAGTTCCGAGGCCTACCCCGGACATGGCCCAGGAGAAAGGAAGCTCGACACCGGGAAGCTGTTCAGGACCTGCCCTGGATGCCAGCTTCGGAATGTTTTCAAGGACGAGCATTCGTTATGCCTCTACTGTCTCCATGAGGACAAGACGCACACGGAGAAGGACTGTGCATTTTGTGGGAACATGTCGGAGCGGACCATGAAGGATCGCCACCTCCGTCTCTGGCTGGAAGGGAAGAGCCGTCAGGCGAGAAGAAGAAAAAGTCCTGTGAGGGCGCCCCGGCGACAGGGGCCCAACAAAAGGCCAAGCACCGCGAGTCCGCGGGCACTGGGAGCACCGAACGGTCGGGCTCCTTGGCTGCCAGGCAGGGCGCATCCTCCCCGGCGCCATCAACCACGAGCCAATGCTCTGGCTCAGGTATAAGGAAGTCTGAGAACCCGGCGAAGCTTCTCGAGAGGCCCCGGTTGATCTCGAAGATTCCGGCAGAGGGGGAGCGAGGCTCGGACCCTCCCCCCAAGGTGAAGGCCCCAGGCGTACAGAAAGTGACGATGGCGTTAATTCACCCTGCTAAGACCTCGATTGAGGATGTCACAGTGGCCCTGGCTCAGCCTGTGGAGGCTACGCCGCAGAGGGAGTCATCTTTCAGGCCCATTGAGAACACCCCCACGAACGACCTCTGAAGAAGAGCTCATCGAAGTCGTGGAAGAGGCCCAGCCCATCGGGAGGGATCCCGATAAGGGCGACGACGAGAGCGACGGTGTCGCTGACGAGGTTCCTCAAGAGCCCTCGCGCCCGTCGTTTCCGGGGCGGCCATTTTGTCAGCGATTCAGTCCTTATGCTCGGAGATAAGCACAAGGTTGCCCCTCCCCCCCGACGGAGGTACCTGAGCCAGACCCGACTGGGGAACCAGAGCCGGGACCTTCGGAAAGTCCACTGCATAAGAAGAGGAGGACGCATCCTACGCCACCTCTCCCACCTCTGCGGCCTGCTCTGCCTTCCCCGCCGGTCTACTACCCATGGGGATGATACAGGCACGGACACGGCTACGACAGGTACAGAGGACGACGGAGGCGATGACGGGACGTGTCCCCCATCGCCTCCTGCTCGGGCGTCCCCGCCCGACGAGGTTGGATCCTTTCATGCCATGATTTCCAGGGCATCCGAGCTCTTCCAGCTCTGCCCAGAAGAGAAGAAGAAGGAAGGGTCCCTTTACCAACGGCGCGAGGCTAAAAGGAAGACGGTCCTCGCCGTACCACTTCTTGATGACATCTGGGATGAGGGGCTCGCCCTCCTCAAGAACCCTGCCACGGCGCCGGCAAAGAGGGACCCGTACGAGAAGAAGTACCGGGTCCCCGACGCTGCCCCCTTGTGCCTTCGGGCGCAACCTACCCCGGATTCGGTCGTCTCGGCGGCGGCAAAGAAGAAAGCTGGGGGGCATCAATTTCCCCGCCAGACGGCGAGGGCAGGAAGCTGGACACGATGGGACGACGGGCCATCTCATCCGCAGCAATGATTATCAAGGCGGCCAACACCCTGGCTATCGTAGCCTGCTACGACAGGGAGTTGTGGTTCAAAATTGCCCCTCTGTTGGACTTCCTTCCGGACGCCAAAAGGGCAGAGGCCCTTGTAATCCTACAGGAAGGTGAGATTGCATCGGACCACGCCATCACGGTGGCAACGGACATCGCTGACACCGGTTTCCGTCAGTTGGGTAACAGCGTTTGCCCGAGACGACGAGGATGGCTCAAGGCGACGGATTTCCGCCAGGACGTACAAATCAAGGTTTTGGACATGCCCTTCGACGGGAACAACCTGTTTGGGAAGGCGGTTGATGAATCCCTTCAGGCCATCAAGACAGACACAGGGACTGCCCGGGCACTGGGAGTGCTCCAACAACGACGGCCATCCTTTCGGAGCTCTGGAGGCAGACAAGGTGCCTCCAAGGGATCCGGCAGTGGCTCCTCCACGTATCGCCAAGCGGCAAGATATTCGTCCCAGGAAGCCTACAGGGGACGCGGCAAGTCAGGTGGTGCCCGTCGTCGTCGACAGGGATGTCAAGGAGGCAAGGCGGCCTCCGAACAAGATTGAACCGACCGTGGGGTCGGGCCCCCGCCGAAGCACCCCGGTGGGAGGCCAGCTGGCGAGGTTCATCAGCGTGTGGGAGTCCATCTCCACCGACCGTTGGGTGCTGGACGCCCTGGCCCATGGGCACGCCCTCGAGTTCCAGAAGAAGTGCCCTCGCGTTCCACCCGTGGCCAGGAAGGAAAATCACATCCCTCAACTACTGTTGGAAGTAAGGGCGATGCTCAAGAAAGGTGCCATCGAGCTCGTCCCAAAGAGATTTCGGGGCTCCGGAGTTTACTCAAGGTACTTCCTCGTAAAAAAGAACACAGGAGGATGGCGCCCCATCCTGGACCTGCGACGACTGAACAAGTACATCAAGGCACAGAAGTTCCAGATGGTCACCCTCCAGCACGTGCTGGGACAGCTGGAGGAGGGCGATTTCCTGTCGTCTTTGGACTTGGAGGATGCGTACTTCCACATCCCCATTCTAAAAAGACACCGAAAGTTCCTCAGGTTCGTGGTCCAAGGGCAGCACTACCAGTTCAAGGCCCTCCCGTTCGGATTTAAGTCGGCACCCAGGGTGTTCACCAAGTGACTCGCACCGGTGGCGGCGCAGCTGCGCCTACAGGGGATCCACGTCTACCCCTACCTGGACGACTGGCTCATCCGAGCAAGGACAAGGGAGCTCGCCATGGAGCACACTGCGAAGACCGTCCAGCTGCTCATGGACCTGGGATTCTCCATCAACTTTCCAAAATCCCACCTGGTTCCGTTGCAAGTCGCCCTGTTTCTGGGAGCCAAGCTCGACACAGTGGCACGGCTGGCCTCGCCGTCGGAGGAAAGGACCAGAACCATTCTGGGCAAGGTGCAGTGTCTGCTGGCCACGGACATGGCCAGGGTAAGATCTATCAAGTGCCTCCTCGGGATGATGTCCTCCTGCATTTATCTGGTGCGCCTTTGCAGGCTTCGGATGCGCCCCTTACAAGAGTTCCTCGACGCCCGCTGGGTCCAGTCGACGGGCAGCTTCGAGGACAGGATCCCTCTCAACGAGACGTTCCGTCAGGCGATCCGGTGGTGGGGTACCCGCTCTCATCTGTCGGCAGGCACGAACTTTCAGACCCCAGCTCACCAGGTGACGGTGACGACGGATGCCTCCCTGGAAGGTTGGGGAGCGCACTCCGGAGATCTTCACGCGAGAGGCCTTTGGCTCCCGGAGGAGAGGTCACTCCACATCAACATCTTGGAGCTCTGCGAAGTGTTCTGCCCTCAGTTCTTTTCTTCCGTCCCTCAAGGGCAAGGTGGTGAGGATCTTCACCGACAACACCACCACGATGTTCTACATCCGGTAGCAGGGCGGAACCAGATCCTCTGCCCTATCCAAGGAAGCCCAGGATCTGTGGCATTGGGCCATCGCCCAAGGGATGTTTCTGGTGCCTTTTCATCTGGCAGGAATAAAAAACACCATCGCCGACTCACTCAGCAGAGAGCTGCGCTCGTGCCACGAGTGGGAACTACGCCAGGATCAAGTGGATCGACTCTTCCGACGATGGGGCGAACCCCAGATCGATCTCTTCGCGACAGCGACGAATTCCAAGTGCCAGAGGTTCGTCAGCAGGTTTCCCCAGCCGAGGAGCATGGGCGATGCTTTCTCGTTCCCCTGGGACGGCCTATTTCTTTATGCGTTCCCCCCGCTGCCATTGCTGCTCCGGCTCATCAACCAGCTCAAGAGGTCCCGGTGCAGGATGATCCTCGTGGATCGAGACAGATCTGGTTCCCGGACCTTCTGGACTTGTCAACGTCCACACCAGTCAAGCTGCCGACGGACACAGATCTTCTCTCCAGAGAAGGAGGTGCCATTCTTCACCACAACCCTGAACTTGCAGGCCTGGCTCCTGCAGAACTAGAGTTTGCAAGGTACGACATCCCGGCCGACTGCAGAGAGGTTCTTGCAAAGGCTACGGACATAAATGGAAGAGGTTCTCTGTCTGGTGTCGTGCACAGAATATTAACCCTCTGTGGATTACGGCCCCTCAAGTATTGCCGTACCTACTGTCATTGGCCAAGGCTGGACTAGCTCATGCTTCCATCAAGATACATCTGGCCGCAATCTCACAATACACCAGAACTACGGGACGGGCGTCCTTGTGGTCTCATCGACTGGTGAAGGAATTTATGAAAGGATTGTTCTGATCATTCCCGCCGGTGAAGGCCCCTGCCTCGGCGTGGGAGCTCAACGTGGTGCTGACCAGGCTCATGGGGGCCCCATTTGAGCCTATGCATTCGGCACTGTTGAAGTTTCTGTCGTGGAAGACAGCGTTTCTCGTGGCCATCACCTCTGCACGACGAGTGGGAGAGATCCAGGCCCTATCTTGCAAGCCGCCATGCACGGGGCGTGTCGTGTCACCCACGACACGAGGGTGGTGCTGAGGACGCACCCCTCCTTCATGCCCAAGGTGCCGTCTGACTTCCGCCTCAACTAACCCTTGGTGTTGCCAGTTTTCTTCCTGTCTCCTTTGTCACCGGCTGAAAGGACTCTGCACTCGCTGGGCGTAGCTAGAGCGCTGAAGTTCTACGTGGACCGCACAAAGAGTTTTCGGAAGACATCACAGCTGTTTGTGAACTTTGGGACTGTGAATCAAGGGAAGGCTCTCTCGAAGACTTCCATTTCCAGATGGCTCTCCGGCTGCATCATGCACTGTCACCGGTTGGCAAACCGACCGCTGCCCGGCCGTACGAGAGCCCATTCGACCAGAGCGATCGCTGCTACCACGGCGTTCCTGTCTGGTGTGCCCCTGCTAGACATCTGCAGGGCTACGACGTGGAGGTCGACGCACACCTTCACAAGATTCTACTGCATCGTTCGGACTCCAGGGAGGAGTCCAGGGTCGGCCAAGCAGTGCTGCGCAACCTGTTCGCCTAAGGTGAGCCTGGTGAGGAGGTAAGAGATGCTTAATGTTGAGTTGTTCTATTGCTTAATGTTGAGCCTGTTGCCACCTCCCGTGGTTGTGCATGTGTGTACTGCTATGTATTCTCTTATTCATGAGCATGTGAATCCATGCCAGACCCCATGCTGGAGAAGGAACAAGTTACTTACCTGTAACTGTTGTTCTCCAGCCTGGGTCTGGCATGGATTCACATGCAAACCCTCCCGCCTACCCCTCTGCGGCTCTTCACTTGGTCATACTGCCACTTTACGTGCTACCAAATCTGAGGATGGCTGCCAGAGGCGGGGCTTAGGGAGAGGGCAGTCATTGGCTGGGGGCAGTATGACCCAGAGACCAGTAATTGGTTACTACTAAGAAAGACAGATCAGAAACGAAACTGATACTGATTTTTTCTATACCGAGGATTCCCGGCCTGACGACGGGGAATATTCATGAGCATGTGAATCCATGCCAGACCCATGCTGGAGAACAACAGTTACAGGTAAGTAACTTGGTCCTTTTTGGTGAGCACTGTGTGCTAATTTGGTGTCCATCTAGTGTTTATTTTGGCTTCTGAGCCCGTTTTCCTGAGCTGGGCTGCATCCAAAGGGTGCAGTCTATGGGGTGTAGTCCTTTGTGTCTGGCCTTTTTCCAGTCCCACCCTCCCCCCTCCAACCCACCCACCTCCCCTTATTGCTTATTGGTACATTCACCTGATCACAACTGGCCTTCCCAGGGCAGCCGTCTGCCCGGTAGCCCCATCGGCTAAGGACCTCAAGGCAAAGGTTAGCTCCTATATTGGCAGCTCCAAGACGTGTCCGCAGGGGAAGCCAATGAAGCCAGCAGTCAACAGACCCAACAAAAACTGTAAGTGTGGCATGGGTGGGGTATAGAGCAATTACTCTACTCCAGAAAGCCCCCGCCACTCTACCTTACCTTTCCATAATGTAGACTGCCATAGACTTACACCATGCATACTTGGAGAGATTTGTGACCACCAGCTTACATCTATTCATGACTGGACTGTAAATGTTGCATTACATTACCCACTAACTTACTTGCTAATGTTAGCTAGTGCCAAACCCAGAGAGAACTGAAGATTGGCCTGCATCACATCTAGATAGAAATATGAATATTAGCATGTGCCACACTTAAAATGAAACTGTGAATGTTACCAACTGCCACACTTAGATGGAATCATGATCACTAGCCTGCCTCACATCTAGATAGGATATTGAAGATTAGCAAGTGCCACACTCGGATGGACTAGTGAATGATAGCAAGCATCACACCTAGACATAATTGCAAGGACAGCAATGCCAATTAACCGATCCACTAACAATTACAGCCCTCTGCATACACCTCGCAAACTATAACCAAACACAACCACAAGCCTACAACACAACAATCCGCACAAACTTCACTACAACAACAAAACAAGCCACGCAAACTCGCACAACAGCACACGACGACTATCGACCGTAAAACACCCCAAGCCCAGTCAACTGACCCACCGGGCGGAGGCTGCCAACAGCAAATCACTGCTCTCTTGCACTTTTCCAGCTTATTCCCACTAACTCACCCCCTTCCCTTTTTCAGAGCCACCAGAGCGCCAGGGGACCACTCCAGTGGTGATAGTGCGCAGAGCAAATGTCCTTTAACATTAACATAACCTTACCCCAGAATTGTGAATGATAGCATGTCCCATAAAGTTCAATTTAGAAGATATTCCCAACATCACTGAATGACACCTAATAGCGTCTCTGTGTTATAGTTCAACCCAGAAAGTGTGCCAAATATCATCACTGTGCTAAAGTTGAATTTAGAAAATGTGCCTAATAGCGTAACTGAGGTATAGTTGAATTTAGAAAATGTGCCTAATAGCTAACTGTGGTATAGTTGAATTTAGAAAATGTGCCTAATAGCATAACTGAGGTATAGTTGAATTTAGAAAATGTGCCTAATAACGTAACTGTGGTATTGTTGAACTTAGAAATTGTGCCTAAGTGTACGCCCCCTGTCCTGCTCTCGTGCTTGATCACAAGTGCTTCACTGATAATCAGCTTATAAAACTACTACGCTTACTCTACCCTATACACCAACATTCAACTAGAACACAGCTGTACTATGACACATTCGGTTTAGCTGTTCTCATAATTAACATGACCCCACGAACTCCACATCATCCTAATAAAACACAGCTAGCTGAGCACGGCCAGCTTAAGTGTCTCTTCAGGCCTAATGCAGCCAGAACTCAGTCTGGGTGTCCACCCTTCAGACTGAACATATCCAACTGATTTCCTCAACACCAAACCTACTGCTAAGAAGCAGCTTTCATGCAACAACCACCTCAGCTGCACACATATCCGGTGCGCCCACGGACCATACCACACTCTCTCTCTCTCTACTGACTGAACTGCAGTTCCCGAGGGCGTTCAACCTACTAGCGCTTTGAGATCATACCAATGATACATAAGGCGCTATATGAATGCCAAGTAACATAACATAACATCTATGGGTCCTCTTAGGTATAAGAGACTTGTTGGTGCAAAAGCTTATAGAATGTTTGGGACTGAATGGAATGTTGGAAGCTGCAGGGCCCTGAGGGTTCTGAGAGTTAGGGAAATTGCAGCATGGGAGCCTCAGTTGGGGGGATTGCAGCGTGGGAGCCTCAGTTGGGGGGGGGGTTGCAGTGTGGTAGCCTCAGTTGGGGGGGGATTGCAGCATGGGAGCCTAACAGAGAATTTACCTGCCTGACTCTCCTATGTAATCTTCCCGCCTTTGATCTGCAACAATAAAGAAGACGTCCTTTTATACTTACCCGTCTAGAGTCTTACCTGAGTGGTTCCTGTCTGCCACCCCAATGCGAAGACACCTCAAGACTTGAGGAGGCAAGAGGCAAAATGTGGGCGCACTGTCTACTGAGACAGTCACCTCAACACTAATCGCTGAAGGTGGCCTTCATGCTCCCAAACAGGTATATGGTTTTTTTTAAGTAGTCACACTTCTTGGAACTGTCCCAGTGAAATCCTCGGGCCTTTAAAAACCTTGCACACCAATACTAGAATTCAAGTACATCTGAACCTTCCGGGTCTACTCTCAGCTGAAATCCCCACTACACGTGGGGTAAAGCAAGGAGGTCCTCTTGCTCCTGCCCTTTTCTTGGCCTACCTGGGCGATTACAAGAACGTTGAAGGCCTGATAAGATCTTTTCCACCACCTATAGGCCTAGAGAGAGTCTCCAGACTGTTGTACGCGGACGACATGATTTTGCTTGACCAAACCGCCATTGGGCTACAAAGACAGTTGGACAATCTATCAAAGATACATAAATTCCAATGACCTGGAAATCAATAAGTCAAAAACTACAACAGGAACGATGAAAAACTGAAGTGGTACCTGGAAGATTGTGAAATTGAAAAGGTAACATAATTTAAATACCTTGGAGTGATGCTGGATAGTTAAAAAAACTGAAAGATCTATGCAGTGTGCTCTCCACGTGAAAATAAGAAACTTGACCTCACAAGCAAAAGCGGTCGACAGAAAGTATGGCCACTTTTCCCTCCAACCATCAACTTTTACAGGGCGAAAAATCCTGACTACCATCCTGGCAAAAAGGCTGGCGAAAGTAGTGGGGACCTTGATCCATGAGGACCAGAATGGATTTGTTCCAGGCCGAAACACCACAGCAAACCTGAGAAGAATTCAACACGTGATAGCAGAGACCGCGGAGAGGGATGAAGACCTAGCGGTACTATCGCTCGATGCCATAAAAGCCTTCGATTCTATCTATTGGGAGTGGCTGATCGAGGTACTTAGGGAATTCGGCTTCGGCGAAGGCTTTGTGCGATGGGTCAAGGTGCTGTATAACTCACCGGTTGCAAGAGTAAAGACGGGAGCGATGATATCCAAACCCTGGGCGATACAACGGGGCACCAGACAAGGATGCCCGCTGTCCCCGATGCTATACATCCTCGGCCTGGAACCAATAGCCATTTACTTCCGGAACCAGCTCTTCGATGCTGGGATCAAGCTAGGAAACAAATACTCCATTATATCCCTATACGCAGATGATATTCTCCTATACCTGAAGGACCCGCAACTCAATGCACGAGTCGCACTAGACATCCTGGATAACTATGCCCACTACTCCGGGATTGCATTCAGCAGACAAAAATCCTGCGCGTTCCCATTGGCCAGGCTCAGGAACTCGGATGAGTCAGATTTGCCAGATGTAGGGGTAAGCTGGCAGCCAGAAACATTCAAATATCTAGGAGCCGTCATATGCCACACCCCCGAGCTTTCACATGAACTCAACACGGAAAGAGCAATAAAGGGCCTCCGCAATTCCATGAAATTTTGGTCGAAGCTACCGCTCGCAATGATGGGGAGAGCAGCAATTGTCAAGATGATAGTCCTTCCCCGACTATTGTACTACTTCGTGAATATTTGCTATTACATCAGACCTCCCTTCTTCAAAAAACTGGAATCTCTAATCAAGGAATTCATATGGGGGCCTTCCAGACACAAGATCTCCTTATCCTCACTCACACTGCCGTACAAAGAGGGAGGGATACAGCTTCCAGACTTTCAAAGGTACTATCTAGCAGCGCAACTCAGCCATGTGGCGAGATGGCTCGCCGATGACCCGTCCTCCGAATCTGAGCTACTCCGACAAATACCCTCCAAACTATTCCCTAAAGAAACTCTCTGGAATCCCATGAAACAACCAGTAGCCGCTCCCATGATTGTGACCTTGGGCAGGCAGGTATGGGCTAGAACCTGCTCGATAAGACACCTGAAACACCCCTACGCCCCCAACACCCCCATCCTGGTGGACGCCTGTAAAACCCAAACAGACCTCGCGACAGCCAGAAACTGGGAAAGAGCCGGAATCTATACATGGGGAGACATGTTCGAGGAGGGCGCATTCAGGGAACTTGATTCACTCCAGGCGACCGAAGGAATCGGAAGGGGCCAATTCCTGTGGTACCACCGCCTCAAGGGCATGGCCAAGAAGCAATGGGAGGTCTGGCCAGAAGAACCCGCTCCAGATCCCCTCCTCCAGGAGCTATATGACCTAGCTGATGGCTGGAAGCCTGTTTCCCGCCTCTACGTTAAACTGTCCGACAGACCTAACCCGAAAAGTGTAGGACTGAGGCAAAAATGGGAAACCGACTTGGAAATCACGCTATCCGACAACGAATGGGAGCGGATACTAATATACCCCAAAGAGGTGTCTAGAAACACCAGGTTCAAACAAATTCAACTAAACATCCTGTACAGAACATACATGACCCCGTTAAGGGTATCCACCTTTAAAAAACAAACATCTTCGGTGTGCCCCTGGTGCGGAAACGACAAGGCTGATTTGATTCACATGCTCTGGACCTGCACCAGGACGGCAACATTTTGGTCCATGGTGAAAAACACCTGCACGAACGCGGGTCTAATCAGATACGATTGGAACCCAAAAGAATGCTTACTAGGTGCCCATCCCCGGCTGAGCAAATACAAGCACCTAGTCAAATTAATGGACTTAGCCTGTATTCTGGCAAAACGATCCATAGCAATGGCTTGGAAATCGCCCCGGGGTCCGAAACATAAGAGATGGCTCAAAGACCTGGAAAGGTGGACGGAAGCCGAGACCAGGGCCTGGCAAGATGGAACCAACTCAGGCGGTGATAACGCCAACGACACCCTAGAATCATGGAAGGCCCTCCTCCGAGATATACAGTACTCCGCAGACCATAAACCCCCATGAACAAGCCAACAATAACCTCAAACAACCACCAAAGAAGCGGGAACCCCTGACCTCAACTTCTTGTGACCCCGGTTCCGCCAGATACCTGCCCTCCCCCCTATCCAGGCCCCTTTATAAAAATTAAAACATTTAAAATATGTATCGCGTCGAGAAGACTGCACCAGTTTATTAACTGTTTGTCTGTCATGTTGACAGCTGTTAAGTGTTGAAACATGTCTATATGCACAAATGCCAATAAAATACTTTTAAAAAAATCAACTTTTACAGGGCGAAAGTGGTACCTGCTGTAACTTACGTAGCAGACGCTATGCAAAACATACCGAATACCATCTGGACCACCTTGGAAAGTTTTTTTTGGAGAGCAGTCCTAAATCTCCCAAAATCCACCCCGATGGTACTGATCAGACCAGAATTGAATCTTTTATCCCTCCAGGCAATCGTGGATCAAAAATAGCGTTATGCTTCAAAGAAAGATCCTGAAACCAAATGGTCCGTTGATAAAGATAAGAAACGGCTGCTGGAAAATGCTTACTCAGTGGGACGAAGACTGTAAGGAAAAACTATCTGCTATTCAAATTTCTGTTGACGAGCTGATCCAAAATCCTACAAAAGTAAAAAGTAAGTTGGATAAAATGGACTGGATCCTTACTTTGGATACAGCAGCAAAGTACAAACTTAAAGGCCACCTCTCCCCACAGGCAACAAACCGGAATGAAACTCAGGCATTCATGAAGAAATACACCCCACAGAAGATTAATGAGTACTTTCCTACGAGCGCGGTTACATCTCTTGCCATCCTACAAAATTTTGATGATCAGAGCCCTCGCAAAAACAAACACGTGCAGATTCAGTGAAAACTCTGCCCAGACTGAAACACTACGACACCTTATATTGTCATGCCATGGCACGAGAAGCATTAGAGCCCTATATCTGACGAGCTACTTGGCCTCAGCACACATTCATGAAGAGGAGCTCTGGTGGGCTCGCCTAATCGGCAGGGAAAAAACCTCATGGGTGACAGCAACGATTTAAACAGATTTTTCTTTTAGAGAAATGGTCAACGTGGAAAATATGATGACTGGATACTTTCTACTTTATTAGACTTCTCATCATGAACGAGCGACGAGATTAGAACAGAGGAACAAGTATACGCTACCTGCCTTCTATGTTTGTTGTTTTCCTTAACTACTACCACCTACTCTTTACTTTTCAGTGTTTGGACCTTGTAAAAATTGCTAAGGCGATTAAAACAAGTCATTAAAAAAAATGTAAAAAAAGTTGTCACACTTCAGTTTTTTGCCACAAAGTGTGCAACGTGGACAGATTTCATAAGCCTGGAAGTGTGGGGTAGTGGCATGCGGGTGACAGGTGTCATGGATGACAAGTATGATATGACAGGTGGGGAAAACTTTGGCCACAGGCTTTATTTTAGTACCAGCCATGGTGCAAAAGAAAAAACAACCATAACATCACATAAGAAGGAAAACAAGAATATATTTTGGGGACAGAGGGATCAGGTGAGCGGGGGGCCCTACTCCCAATTAGGGCCTGCTCGAGGCTGATCCCCACCGCCACCCTGAGGGGATGATGACCGACGTCCCCCCAGGTTCCCCCAAAATAGGAGCTATGATTTAAATACAGCCCCTGGCCGCCAAGGTCCAGAAAGTGTTCCTAGTGAAAGTGTCCATGCCTTCAAAGGACAGGTGGACCCCGTCACTGCAGAACATGGCCTGGTTATGCACCGAGATCCCATGTTTGATGAATTTGAGGCCTGAGAAAATGCAGAAATTGGCCACCGCTTTATTCAGCTTGCGCCTAGATATCTCCATAGCTTTGTTGCACTCTGCCCCATGCCAATGCTGGCGCGGCATGATTTCTGACACCATCACTTCTGTTCGAAGTCTTAGCATGTGAGCCAGGGATCTGAGGGAGGTGCAGATTTCAGCCAGGAGGACCTTCCTGCCCAGTTGAGGCAAGTCATTGCCCCCGAGGTGGATGATGAGATACTCCGGGGGAGGAGAGTAGGCGCCCAGTAGGCCGGCCAGTTTGTCGTGTAGGTCTCCCCAGTGCATGCCCGGCTTGCCCCACCAGTAAGTGATGGTGTCCTGGAAATGCATGCTGACCTGGGTTTCCTCCAGCTATCTGCTGGCTCTGGTTATTAAGGATTGCCCCACGAACCATGCTGTCTGAGACAGAGGGTTGCCTGTGATCACACAGGGAGGGAAAGGGGAGGGGAGGAGGAGAAAACTATTAGATCAAGTATTTCCTGATGTATCTTTTGTAAGACCCCGATTTCCAGCCCCCGATCCTTTTTATGGCTTTCTCTTGCAACCCCCCCATCCAGGCTAAAGTGGCTGCTCCTATCCCAAAGGAGTGGGCTCCAAACTCAGTAGGATTCCACCCTACAGCTATTATAGTCTTCTTGAGGACAGACCTCTCCTGGAATAAACTGAGGGCAGACCCATTTTTGTGTGTGAACAATTGCCCCCCCCTGCCGGGGCGCTTGCTCAGGAAGGCCCTAGTGGTGCAGATGGGGCAGTATTCTGTTTCCTCAATGCAGTAGAGGTTAATGATCCTCCCTTTTCCTAGTTGGCCAGTTTTGGATCTACAGAGTTTCACTGCCATGGTGTCCTTCCCCAGGTGGATGTCGCCTACATCCACCCCTCCTCTGATCCTGTGTTTTTAGAGGCTATCTCGCTAATCCTGAAAGCCCCAAAGTAGTAGAGTGTGAAAGCTGCTCTAAATAGGGTGGTCTCGTAGGCATTGTTGCATGCTGCAGGGAGAGTGTCTAGCAGAATTTTAAATTTTGCAAAATTAAGGGGGCGCCTGGTGTCTGTCTTGACCCCTTCTAGTTTGGACCAACCCTTGAGTGCATATCTGGTTAGCGCGCCGTGGGTGGGGTTGGGTGCCCCTGCAAATCTAGTGTAATATGAAACTGCTGTCAGGTGGGTGGAAGCCCATGCCTTCTTTTTGCTTTGTTTGAAAGCCCACTCCATAAAGTCATTGACCTGGCTCTCTTGGATATCCCTGATGTTGGTGACTTTTGTGAGGTTTCCAAAATCCGTCAAGCACTTTTTGTACATTTTGGCAGTTTTCTGTGCCAGTGCCTTTTTAACCAATTCCCCTAGGACACCTTTTGGCTCACCTGTTGGAGTGTGGTGCCGGGAAAGGCAACCCCCCTTGCCCGGGCGGGGTCGAGCTGGAGGGGGGCATCTCATGGGAGGGCTGGGACTGGCTGGCTGGCGGGGGCTGACCTGGTTATTTCCATGATGGCCCAAACCTCTTCTGGAACTGCTGTCCTCAGGGCTTCTGCCTGTGGGTTTATTAGTGCCCTGAAAGTGGAGAACTGAAAACGGGACAGAGCGTCAGTGGCCTTGTTAAATTTGCCTGCAATGTGCCGTCCAATTATTACAATATTTTCTTTCAGGGTGACTTTGTCATTTCTCTCAACACTTTTAGCACCAGAGGGCAGGATGCAGCACCCTTGTTTAAAATGTGTACAACAGCCATGTTGTCTGACCATGTGACCAGTTCTGTGTTGGCCAACAAGTCCCCCCCATAAATAAAGTGGCAGCCTTATGGGGAAAATCTCTATCAGTGTGATGTTCCTGGTCCAGGCCCGCCTGTGTCAGTAGGGAGGCCAGTGGCCAGCACACCACTTGTTACCAAAACATACCCCAAAGCCTCTGCTGCCAGCCGCATCTGTGAACAAGGACCTTTTGTCTCCCCCATATCACCTGGCTATTGAAATTGTTAAGAAATGATTCCCATATGGCTAGGTCTTGTGTAATTTCCTTGCCCAATCTGATGTGGTGGTGTGGCTTTGTAACCCCCCCTCATTTTTAGTTCCAGGCTTCTGTGAAAGACCCGGCCTTGGGGGCACTATTCTGGTAGCAAAATTGAAATTCCCATCGAGGGATTGTATTTCCCGAAGGGTCGCCTCGTCCCTGCCTGTCATCAACCTTATTGTCTTTATAAGGTCCTCTCTTTTATCTCTCGGTAAGTGGCATTCCCCCTTGGAGGAGTCAATCTCTATTCCTAGGAATGACAGGATGGTGGTGGGTCCTACTGTCTTCTCAGTGGCCAGGGGGACCCCTAGTGCCTTCATGGTTTCACAGAATATTTTATGGATGAACTGCATAGGGGAGACCCTGCTGGGCCAGTGAAGAAGAAATCGTCCAGATAAATGTACCATTTTGGCTCTGGGCATGGCCTGTTGGAATGCCCATTGTAGGAAATAACTGAACTGTTCAAAATAGTAACACGCGATGGCACAGCCCATGCGGAGGCATTTATCAAAGTAGAATTTGTTGTCAAAATGGAAGCACAGCCACTGGTAGGTGTTCTTGTGCGCGGGCAGCAGCCTGAAAGCTGACAATGTCAGCTTTGGTCATGAGAGCGTGTCTACTGGACAGTTTTATTAGGTCAACAGCGTCTTGCACACAGATGTAAGAGACAGCAGCCTCAGTGGCAGGGATGCCATCAATGAAAGAGCTACCGGATGGGTGTGACAAATGGTGGATCATCCTGAACTCCCCCTGCTCTGCAGGGGGGGGCATAAAAACTCTGAAGGGTGGGTGTTGGAAGGAAGCCTCAATCCTCCCTAGTTGTTGTAGCTCTTTACCAAATTTTTCTCTTATTATGCTGGCTAGGGATGAGGCAGATTTTAGGTTTTTGGGTATGGTGGGAGATCCATGGCCCTTGAATGGGATCTGAAAGCCATCTTTGAAGCCCTGACCCAAGAATGTTCTAGCTGCTGGGTCGGGGTAGCCCTCTAACCTTTTTTAGTAGTTGGTCAACATTTATTGGTGAGGCCCCCATCTTGAAACTAGTGGATGTTTTTGCCCTCTGTGACTTTTGGGCTGGGCCTGGAGGGAGAGGCTTTTGTGCAGTTGTTGTGGTGTCTGTACTGAGTGCCCTCGTTGCAGGACCCTCTATTGAAATACCAGCAGATCCCCGGGGTGCTCCCTTTTGCCCCACCGGTGCTGCGGTTGCCCAACTGCCCTTGGTTTTGCTCTGCTTTTTGCCCCCCTGGGGGCGATCTACGAAAGGGGGGGGATTGTTTTTGTTGGCCTGTGCATTGTCTTGCTGGTGCCTACGCTGGTTATGCTGCCTGTTTCTACCCCTTCTGTTATTCTGGTGCTCTTGGTCTTTATTGCTCTGAGCGCTCTTAGCTGAGTTTTCTTTTAATACATGGAAAATATACAGTTTGGGGTCTTCCTCCTCCCAGCCCAGGTTAGGGAATCTCTGCATCTCCTTCCTGAACTACCTATAGTAGTTCAGCCAAGATTCCCCCCAAAAGGTATTGTGAATCTCCAAAATTCTGTGGTGATAGGCAATCAGTGCAGTGCCCTCTTCTGGGAATATTTCTAAAATGATTGTTGACAGGATTTGAAAAGAGGCCTCCCAGTTCTGAATATTCTTCTGGGCCTCTTTGCTCTCTCTTTTTCTTCCTCTTTCTTATCCCTTTTGGAAATGCCAAAACCTAATTCTTCATATTCCAATAGGCAAAAAATATCAATGAATTGCTTCTTCCAAATCTTTCTCTTAATTTTACACTCTATGTGCCATGCAATAGTCTTTTTTAGGCTTCTATTCACACTTTTGCTGGCTGTGCCCCTCCCATATTTAGTAATTTGTGGGTTTGGAGACACTACATCATTGCTACGCCCAACCCATGCTTTAAAATGGCCCTGGTCATCCTCGCCCCCAGATTCAGACTCTGTGTCCATGCTGTCACTCTCGCTGCTGGAGCTGCTAGAGTCATCCCTGTGCCTCTTCTTTTTCCCCAGCACCCACACCCTTGTGCCATTTTAAAAATTGTTCTAGCATTGGCCCCAAATCATTGCTTTTCACAGTACCCGATTTTGCTTTTCTTTTGGTGCCTGGGTGGAGAGGCGGGCATGCTGCGGACATCAAGGTGCTGCCTCTTCCTGCCCGGCTGCTCCTTTCTGCTGGCTCATCATCGCCGTCGACCTCATCTTCCAGAGCGTCTGCGTCATCCTTGTTGAGGCTGGTGGATGCGAGCTCTGCTGCTTTGTCCTATTCAAGGAGTAGTGTTTCTTTCAGGGATAAGGCGTTGGCCATCTCTTGCATGTTTGGGTCTCTGCGTGCTGGTTTGCAGTGGACTGTCCTTGTGTTGCCCACTTGGTGTGCTGTGCCCCTGCGTGCTCGCTTATGACCAATGCTGCCAGGGGTATAGCACCACAATATGATGTAAGGTGCCTTTCTTCTTCTTTAAAGGCACCCGTGTTAAGTTAATATTATTGCTCTGTGTCTTCCTGCTTCCAACAATTGCGCTTCTCCCTGCCGTGGGCACTGTAGGCGTTCAAATACCGGCTGCTCTGCGGTGGGGTGGCCTGGATGCAGGAGTGTATAATGCCGTTCGCTCCCTTCAGCTCTGTTTGTTGTTTGCGCCTTGCTCCACTCTTCCTCACGAAAAGTGTCACGAAAGAGTGTTTATTCGCACTGTCAAATTCTCCCCCTCTCGAGGGTGCTCGGTGTTGTACTGCTTCCAAATAGGAGCCTTTTCGCTTTTTGCCCCTATCCGTGGGTTTGCCCGATTTCCCTTGCTTGGGCGGTGTCACCACAGATGCCCGAGTGCTGCTGCTGGGCTTGCATAGGCTGAGTAGTGTGGGCTCGCTTTGCTCTTCTTACCAGATTCCTACCTAAATAATAAGTCAGAGACCAATTATGTTTATGGAAAAGTTGTAGGCCGTAGGCATTTTATTTTCTTACAGAAAATACAAAACAACAAAAATCAATACACTGCCATATGCTTTTGGGCACCTTGTGTCCAGTCCCGAAGTTGCCTAAGGCTCCTCCTGAGTCCTTGTTATCCCTGGGCCTTCGTTCCTGGTCACATGCCGCCACACCTGAGCGGGTGTTGTTTGCGCCCGTTCAGGTCCCCCCCAAAAGCACCCTACCTACAACCCCGTTCCTGGAGTGCCCTAAAAATGTTGTTGGAAAAAACGCCCATCCCCTTCCTTGATAGGTGTACCCCATCATATCCGGATTGTTCCGTTGTAGTCCATGCTTTATGAAGTGTAACCCTGTGCTCTTGCAGTACTTTTCTACTGATTTATTTAGTTTCTTTCTGGCTATTTCAATTGCGTGCCTCTTCTGTGCCCCATACCAGACCCTTCTTGGCATTATTTCCGACATGAAAATCTCGGTTTTCCACCAACTGTGGGCTATGCTGTGTAGCGACTCGCAAATGTTCCTCTGTAATTTACCAGGTACTCGGGGGGGGGGGGGTGGGGGGAGAGGGGTCCCTGAATCCTATCAGGTGCGACAGCCTGTCGTGAATGTCCTCCCAGTGCATCCCCGGGAGGCCACACCAGGATGTAATTGTGTTTTTGAAATATAGTCCTTGCTTCACTTCCTCCAGCCACCTGCCTGCCCTGGTCACGAAAGAGTGCCCCACTATCCATGCCGATTTGTAGGGTCCAGCCTCTATGGAAACGGGGGAGATAAGCATTTATATCAGTTCCTCCCTTATGTATTTTTTAAAGCATTGCAAATTCCATCCCCCAATCCTTTTCACTCCTTTTGCTCGCAGGCCCCCCGCCCATGCAGAGGTTGCTGCCCCTATCCTGAATGAGTGTGTGCCAAATTCGGCTGGATCCCATCCCGCTTTGCCACCGCCTGTTTTAATACCGCCTGAAATTGGTACCTGCTGAGTGCGCTGCCGTCCCTATGTATTAATAGCTGCCCGTCGACCTCTGGTCGGAGATCTAGGAATTCTTGGGCGATGCATCTGGGACAGTGTTCCTTCGCTCTGATGCAATTGAGGTCTATTGCTCTCCCCTTCCCCGTTTGGTCCGTTTTAGATTTCTTTAGCATTATAGACATCCCCTTGATTCCCATACTAATATCCGTCCTTGCCAGGCCATCTCCTGCCACCGTATTACTGGCCACCGGCTCCCCTACCCTGAAAGCCCCGTAAAATGCCAGCGCAAATGCTGCCCTGAACAGCGCGGTTTCGTACGTGCTGCTGCATGTATCTCGTAACACTTTTAACAGAATTATCAACTTCCCAAAGTTCACTGGCCTTCTGCTATCTGGTTCCTTCCCCTCTAATTTAGCCCATCCTCTCATAGCATATTTTATTCTAGCGCTGTCGGTTGGGTCCGGTATGCCCGCCACTTTTGTGGTATATGCCACCGCCGCTAGGTGCGCTGCCGCCCAGCTTTTCTTTTTCCCTTTGGCAAATGCCCCTTCGAGAAATTCACACATTTTTTCAGTTGAAATTTGTTTCACCTCTTGTACACCTGTTTCCACCAACACATCTTTTACATGCTTTTCGTACTGCTAACCCGTTTTGTACGTTAGGGCGTTCCTGGTCAGTTTGTCAATGACCCGTTCCGTTCTCTGTGCTTCTCACACTTCTTTAGAGTCGACCTTGTAGCCAACCGTGCTTTCCTTTCCAGTGCCTCCAATGGGACCCATGCCTTCCGTGGCGTGGGCGTTCTTTCCTTGTCGGCGTCCGGTCTCAGCTCCCTGAATCTCTCCCACTGAAAGCGAGAGATTGCATCAGCCACCAGGTTTGCTTCCCCAGCGATGTGCCTCGCCCTTATGCATGTATTCATTTTTAGGCTTTCCAGAGTGATTGCCCGCATTAATTCCAACACTATTATGCATGACGCACTTCCTTTATTGAACACGTGCACCACCGCCATGTTATCCGACCATACTTCCAACTCCTTGTTTCCTAGCTCTTCCCCCCCATGTGCATAACACGACCCATATTGGGAAGAGCTCCAGCAGCGTTATGTTTTTTGTCCATTCCACCACCTGCCATGTTTTTGGCCATTTGCCTGCACACCACTGTCTCCCCCATATTGCGCCAAACCCAAGGCCACCTGCTGCATCGATGAACAACACCCTTTTCCCTTCCTCATTTACAGGTGATCGCCATATCACTGATCCATTGAAGTACCTCAGAAATTCTTCCCACACTTCCAGATCTCTCTTGATACCTCCCCCTAGCCGGACTCTGTGGTGCCCCATTGTAGCCCCTCTGTTTTTAGCTCAATGCTTCTCTGGAACACCCTCCCCTGTGGTATGACTCTTCCTGCGAAGTTCAGCTTTCCTGCCAGCGCTTGCAATTCTCTCACTGTCACTTTGTTTCTTCCTTTAGTTCCTTTATTGTCTTCAGCAGATCTGTCACCTTGTCATCCGGGATCCGGCACACCCCCAGGCTTGAGTCAATTTCTATTCCTAGGAATTGGATAATCTGCATTGGGCACATCGTTTTATCCCCCGCCAGTGGAAAACCCCACTCGCCCGTTATCTCCACAAATCTATCCAGGGTTGCCTTGCATAGCTTTGAACCTTTGGGCCCTACGAATAAAAAGTGGTCCAGGTAATGACCCGTCATGGCCTCCCTCATCTCTTCTGCGACTGCCCACTGCAAAAATGAACTTACCCTCTCAAAATATGCACATGAGATGGCGCACCCCATCGGGAGACATTTGTCGATGAAGTATTCCCCCTCCCAATGCATACACAACCATCTTTGAGATCTGCTGTTGACTGGCAACAGCCGGAATGCCGATTTAATGTCTGCTTTCGCCATCCATGCCCCTTTTCCTGCTTTCCTGACCAGTTCTACTGCCTCCTCGAAGTCTGAATATGATACTGTTGCATCAATCTGGGCAATGCCATCGTTCACCGAGGCCCCCGGGGGGTAGGATAGGTGGTGTATCAGCCTGTATTCCCCTTCTTCCTTTTTTTGGCACCAGCCCCAGTGGAGAGCATATAAATTCTTCAAATGATAAGACTGTAAAGGGGCCCTCCACCCTACCCAGTTCTACCTCTTTTCGGATTTTATTGGTCACTATATCTCTGTTCTCGGTTGCAGACTTCAGGTTTCTAGGAATGTCCTGCGCTCCCTGCCTGGTAAACGGGATGTTAAAACCTTCTCTAAAGCCTTGCCTGATCTCATCAGCTGCTCTTTGGTCTGGGTATTTCTGGAGCTACACTTCCATCCTCTCAATTTTTACTGGCGTGGCCCCCTTCCCACCCCAGCTCTTATTTTCGCGTCTCATCGCTTCTGGAGCCCTTGTGCACTTGGAGCTGCTGTGGTCGCCCTTACATCTCTCGCACTTGTGGCTGAACTTGCACTTCCATCCCCAGCTACAGGGTACTCCCTTCTCAAAATTCCGACATTGTCCTGGTTCTGCCCATGTTGTCCCCGTGCTCCCGCTGCCCCCCATGCGTTGTTGGGGGCAGGCTGCTCTGCCACCCTCTCTGTGACCCATAGTTCCTGCTCCGAATATTTTGGTCTCTATTTCTGTCATGGCTGTATTCATATCTTCTGTTATTGTATCTATAATCCGCTTTGTAATCATTCTGCCAATACTGCCTTCTCTGCTGCCCTCCTGCGCTTCGCTCCTTGGAATCCCATTTCTCCTTCAGCACATTAAATATGTAGAGATTAAAATTCTCCTCATCCCATCCCATATCCGGAAAGCAGTCCATCTCCTTTCTGAACTCGTGATCGTTCTCCAGCCATGCGTCTCCCCCAAATGCCGCATGTAACTTCAGCACCCTCTGTTGATACGCAACTAATGCTACCCCGTCTTCTGGGAATTTCTGTAATATAATTGTGGACAATATGGTAAAAGCCGCCATCCAGTTGTCCAAATTCCTTAATACTGGCCCCTTTTTCAGTAAGCTTTTCTCGTCCTCCTTAATGTCATCTAGTGCCACATTCATCCCCCTCTTTTGACAATCTAACAATGTGAAAATATTGATCAATTCCTTCCTCCATATTTTCTCCTTTACTTTGTCATTTATATGTTATGTTATGTTATTTTGCACTTATATAGCGCCTTATATACCATTGGTATGGTCTGAAGGCGCTGGTAGGTTGAACGCCCTTGGGAACCGAAGTTCAGATCAGTAGAGAGAGTAGGGAGAGTCAAAAGGTGCATGTGAGCACCGGATATGCGTGCAGCTCGTGCGGTACTCGTGTAACAGCTGCTTCTTATCGGTAGGTGTGGTGGTTGAGAGATCAGGAGAATGTGTTCGTTCTGGCAGGATTTATCCGGAACGGATGTGGCTGCGTTAGGCCTGAGGAAAACGCCTGGCTGGGGGTGTGAGACCAGCAGTGTTTACATAGAACGATGTAAGCGGCGTATGTTCGTATGAGAACAGTTATACCGAATGGTGTCATAGTATCTCTGTCTTCTAGTCGAGTGGCGATGTAAAGGAGAGAGTAAGCGTGGTGGTGTAATATGATGGGTTATATGCTTTTTCAATGTGCAAACTTCTAAATGCAACTTTCCCAGAGAGGCTACTGGGCGAACTTCTAAGTACAATTTTCCACACTGAGGCTATTGGGTACACTTCTAAATTCAATTTATCAGAGAGGCTATTTGGCACACTTCTAAATGTAACTCTCACAGAGGCTATTGGGTACACTTCTAAATGCAATTTTCACAGAGCGTCTACTGGGCACACTTCTAAATTCAAGTTTCCAGAGAGGCTATTGGGCAAACTTCTAAATGCAACTTTCCAGAGTGTATATTGGATACACTTCTATAATCAACTTTCACAGATGCTATTGGTAGCACTTCTAAATGCAACTTTCACAGCGTGGCTATTGGGCATACTTCTAAATGCAGCTTTCACAGAGCATATTGGACCCATATCTAAATTCAATTTTCCACAGAGAGGCTATTGGGCGCACTATTAAACTCAATTTTCCAGCAAGGCTATTGGGAACATTTCTAAATTCAATTTACCAGAGGGGCTATTGGGCACACTTCTAAATGTAACTCTCACTGAGGCTATTGGATACACTTCTAAATTTCACAGAGGGGGTATTGGGCACCCTTCTAAGTGCAACTTTCACAGAGTGGTTATTGGGGACACTACTAAATTCACAGCGAGCTTATTAGGCACACTTCTAAATGCAATTTCACAGAGTGGGTATTGGGCACACTTCTAAATGCAAGTTTCACAGAGATCTTGGGCACACTTCTAAAATTCAAGGAGAGGCTATAGGGCACACTTTCTAAACGCAACTATCTGTTAAGTTGTGTGTCCCGAGGACGGGGCGTACCTGTATCTCCAGAAGTCTTGCGTGCCGAGGTAGCCAGGCCGTGGTATAGGTAGACACGTAGCTGATGAAGTCTTCGCAAATGAAGAGTAGCGACGCAAAGAACCAACCCCGGACCCGTCCTGTAATACAGGATTGAACTGGGGCCGGCTCCTGACGCCACGAATGACGCTTCCCAATATTAACGTGGCGTCAGAACAGTGCAAGCACTGACTGGGAAGGTCGTAGATGTTTCTGGCAGGTACCGGCAAGTATCCCAAGCAGCTATCCAGGATAGTGAAGTACAAAAGTAGCCAGTACAGGTAAGCTGGGAGTCCAAGGTGCCAATGCCGGTAAGCAAAGAGTCTATGGTACAGGTACAGGTAAGCAGTGAATCCAAGGTACCAATGCAGGAGAGCCGGGGAAGCAGACCAGGACCACAGGAGACTCAGCAGGAAGTGGACAACTCAGGCAAGGATGGAAGCAGGAGGATTCCCCAGGGAGGTAGACCAGAGTACACAAGAAGACAGGAGAGGGAAGGGAAAGGGGAGCCAGACAAGGGTAGGGGCAGGAAGGACACAGCCCAGGCACAGGATCAGGACCCAAGAACCTCAGAACCAGGGAGCGAAGCGGAAGGGAACCAACCGCGTTGAGACGCGATGGGAAAACAATTCGGATCGCTTAAGTAGCGGTCCCGTGTGAAAACGAGGCTTGAACCGCGCTGCAATGCGCATGCGCGAATGGATGTCGCCTCGCGAACGAGGTTTGGAACGCAAACACGTTCGAACAGCTGCGTGAACGACAACCGTGCCCCACACGGGCCAGGACAGAGCAAATCCGCCGGGGAAATGTGCCCGGGGCGGCGCGTCGTCTCCACAATCTGAGACGTGGGTACAGCCGCCAGGAACCAGCACGCCCCCCAGAGCCCCGCCGCCCAGTACAGGTAGGTGTCCTAACACTATGCTCCCCACCAGAAAGACCCGGAGCACCCGGTTTCCAGGGATTCCTACGAAAAAATTCCCGTAGTAGACGGGGGGCATGAACGTTCACACAAGGTTCCCAAGTCCGATCACAAGCAGGGTAACCCTTCCAGTCCACCAAAAATTGAAGCCTACCCCGGAAGAAACGGGAGTCACAAATCTCCTGCACCTCAAATTCCGGAGTGCCTCCCACATCAATGGCCGTGGGTCGAGAATGCGAACGACCGTACGGATCAGACCGAAACGGTTTAAAGAGAGACACATGGAAGACGGGGTGAATCCGCCAAGACTGCGGCAAATCCAACTTGAATGCCACAGAGGAGATTCGTCTGATCACCCGGAAAGGTCCCAGAAAACGGGGTGCTAATTTAGTCGGGAGATTGTGTACTGGTAGATTCTTAGAAGAGAGCCATACCATGTCCCCAACCTGGAAAGCTGGCTCACTACTCCTTCTCCTATCAGCCTGTGCCTTCATACTTTCACATGCCTTGGCGAGAGCTCCCGTGGCCTGGATCTGATTCTTCTGGATGTCAGCAACCATCTGATCCGCGGAAGGAACTGCACTGGAAGGAACAGGATGAAATGGAATCAACCTGGGATGAAGACCCGAGGAACAATAGAAAGGACTCATTCCAGTGGCTGAGTGTTTAGAGTTGTTATAAGCCACCTCAGCCAGATCCAGATGTTTTGCCCAGTTGGATTGAGAAGCATTGGAAAAACAGCGTAAGTATTGCTCCAAAGTCTGATTAGTCCGCTCAGTCAGGCCATTGGATTGTGGATGATAGCCGGAACTGAGAGCACGCTGGACACCCAAGTGATGGCAAAGTTGCTTCCAAAAGGCAGAAATGAACTGAGATCCACGGTCTGAAATAATCTTCTCAGGAAGCCCATGTAAGCGATAAACAGAATGTAAAAAGGCCTGAGCCATACTACCGGCTGAAGGTACCTTCCGGAATGGAATGAAATGGGCTAGCTTAGAAAAACAATCGATGACCACCATGATGCATGTATATTCTTCCGAGGGAGGGAGGTCCACAATAAAATCGGTGGCAATAGTATGCCAAGGATATGGTGCTCTCTCGGTGGGTTGGAGAAGTCCAATAGGTTTCTTTCGTGGAATCTTGACCTGGGCACACACTGGGCAACATTCCACATATTCTCTTGTCTGCCTAGCCCATCCTGGCCACCAAAATTGGTGAGAAATCAGTTCCTGAGTGGATCGAATGCCGCGATGTCCCCCAATCTTAGAATCGTGTAATGCTTGCAGGACGGCAGTCCGAAGTACCTCAGTGGGGAGGTATAACCGATTGTGAAAGAAGAGTAGGCCGCCGTTCTCCCTAATTGAAGGGTGTTGGAGAAGTAAGGAATACTTGGGATCCTTTTGAGTGTCCTGTAGGATGGTATCCAGGCATTGAGATATAACCAACAAGAAGTGTTTAGAAGGAAGTAATTGTTGAGCTCGATGATCTAGTTCAACGTTGTTCTCCAGGGAGCGGGAAAGAGCGTCAGCCTTCGAATTGCGTGACTGAGGGATGTAAGAAATCGTGAAATCAAATTGGGAAAAGAACAAGGCCCAACGAGCCAAACGAGAAGTACGACACTGTAAGGAGCGTAGATACTGTAGGTTCCGGTGGTCAGTGCGTACTTCCACTGAGAATCTTCCCCCCAGAAGATGGTGACGCCATTCCTCAAATGCAACCTTTATGGCCAATAGCTCCTTTTCAATGATTGCATAATTTCTTTCACTGGATGTTAACTTCCGGGAATAATAGGCAACAGGAACCTCCAACCCTGTCTGTGGATCGTCTTGAAGAAGGACAGCCCCAACAGCAAAATCGGAAGCATCTGCCTCCACGATGAATGGCCTGTTCTCATCAGGATGATGTAAAATCGGGGAAGTACTGTATGCCTCCTTCAGTTTCTTGAAAGCACTGGTTGCTGTTGCAGTCCATCTGAACGGAGTCTTGTTGCTGGTCAAATCCGACAAAGGCGCGGTTACTTCCGAATAGGCAGGTATGAAACGCCGGTAAAAATTGGCGAATCCTAAGAAACGCTGAAGCGATTTCAAGTGGGAAGGTTGTCTCCACTCCTGAATCGCCCGTACCTTGGCAGGATCCATGTGTATTCCGGATTCACTAATAACATATCCAAGAAATTCGATACTACTCTGATGAAAGTGACATTTCTCAGCTTTGGCATATAAGTGATTGTGATGTAACCGACCAAGAACCTCCTTCACATGACGTGGATGTTCCTCTTTCTCTTTGGAGAATATCAAAATATCATCGAGGTATACCCATACGGATACACCAATCAAATCCGAGAAAATGTCGTCCATTAGACGTTGAAAAACGGCTGGAGCGTTGCACAGACCAAACGGCATTACACGATACTCAAAATGCCCTGCTGGGGTCTTAAAGGCCGTCTTCCATTCGTCGCCCGGCTTGATACGCACTAAATGGTATGCCCCTCGGAGATCCAACTTAGAAAATATACGGGCATTCCGCAAAGACTCCATAATGTTGCGTATCAAGGGCAACGGATATCGATCCTTTCGTGTGATGTCGTTTAATTGCCTATAGTCCACACAAGGCCGTAAAGTGCCCTCCTTCTTTTTCACAAAGAACAAAGGGAATCCCGCAGGTGACTTAGAAGGTGTTATATAACCTTTCTGAAGACAGTCATCCAAGTATTCTTGCAGGACCTCTCTCTCGTGAGGTGATAAGGAATACAATTTGCCATGAGGAATTACTGCATCGGGTAGTAGTTCTATGGCACAATCAAAGTCTCTGTGAGGTGGCAAAGGAATGGTACCAGGTTCAGAAAATACCTCATGGTAATCGTTGTAGTCGGAGGGTACCGAAGACAAGGTACACACGTGGAATGGTCCTGATCCTTCTGTCTGAGTGGCAATAGTGGAAGATCCGGTACTAGGTCCGAAGGTGTTACACTCCCGACTACATCGATTGGAAGCGAAGGTCAGGTTACGGGAAGCCCAATCAATAATGGGGTTATGATGTAATAGCCACGGCAACCCCAGAATTATCGGGTATGAGGGTGATTTAATCACATCAAGAGAAATCAGTTCGTGGTGTTCAGCTATCTGTAACTGTAGTATTCCGGTATGTTGGCGAACCGGACCGGAGGCCAAAGGGGTTCCATCAATTACCTCCACCAGGGTAGCACGATCCTTATCAAGCAGAGGTATCCCGTTCTTCTTGGAAAATTCAAAGTCCACGTAATTACCTGAGGCTCCACAATCCAGAAGACCCAATACAATCACTGATTTGCTATGCCAGGTAACCCGGATCTGAAGAGCCATAAGGGCCACCGGAGTCATGGGTGGATGGGTCGTCACAGGAATGGGAAGGACTGAAGAGATCGAAGGGCCTGTCACTGCCTTCCTCCGTTGCGACAGGCCTCTTAGTTTTCCGCCTTCTTGATTGGTCGCAATGGACAAGCACTGAGAAAATGTCCGGCAGTACCACAATACAAACAAAGACGGAGACTTCTCCTGCGTCTTTTCTCAGCCTCCGATAATGGTCCTCTGAGTGCTCCTAGCTGCATCGGTTCTAAACCCATCTCCGAACTGACGGGCGCGCCTCCAGCCTGAGGAAGTGGTCGGGGAAGGAACCTCTCTAACCGACGTCTCTCACCTCTTCTTTCGGCCAGGCGATGATCAATACGTAGGACCTGCTCCTGGAGTAACGGCAGAGTCTCAGGTTCGGGTATGTGAAGTAACTCATCCTTGTATTCTTCTCTTAGGCCGCGTCTGAACAGAGTTTTTTGCGTTACTTCGGGCCATTGAGAGTCCGTAGCCAATTGACGGAACCGACTTATATAAGTGATAATATCGCTGGGTCCTTGTTTTAAATCCATCAACTGATTCTGTGCCGTAACAGCCAAATTGGGAGACTGAAATACCTCCAAAAATGCTTTCTCAAATGCCACAAAATCATTAAGAATGGGACTGTTAGCCGATACCAAGGGAGAAGCCCAAGCCAAAGCACTTCCTGTTAGATTTCCCAAGATGTAGCCGATCTTAGCCTTTTCTTGTGTGAAATGTGATGCCCGGAACAAAAAATGTATCCTGCAATGGTTGCAGAATTCTGCCACACGCCTAGGATCACCATCAAACTTCATGGGTGCGGTAGAAGCCATTGGTGTCTCCGCATGTGGAATAACAGGGGTTCCTTGCATGACCATCTGGCGAAGATTGAGATTCTCCTGACGTAATACCGCCATTTCTGCTCTTAAGGCTCTGACTTCGTCATGGATCTCCTGGGATTCCTCCATCTCCGTCTCAGAACTGGGGATAAGGCGTCTCAATCTGTTAAGTTGTGTGTCCCGAGGACGGGGCGTACCTGTATCTCCAGAAGTCTTGCGTGCCGAGGTAGCCAGGCCGTGGTATAGGTAGACACGTAGCTGATGAAGTCTTCGCAAATGAAGAGTAGCGACGCAAAGAACCAACCCCGGACCCGTCCTGTAATACAGGATTGAACTGGGGCCGGCTCCTGACGCCACGAATGACGCTTCCCAATATTAACGTGGCGTCAGAACAGTGCAAGCACTGACTGGGAAGGTCGTAGATGTTTCTGGCAGGTACCGGCAAGTATCCCAAGCAGCTATCCAGGATAGTGAAGTACAAAAGTAGCCAGTACAGGTAAGCTGGGAGTCCAAGGTGCCAATGCCGGTAAGCAAAGAGTCTATGGTACAGGTACAGGTAAGCAGTGAATCCAAGGTACCAATGCAGGAGAGCCGGGGAAGCAGACCAGGACCACAGGAGACTCAGCAGGAAGTGGACAACTCAGGCAAGGATGGAAGCAGGAGGATTCCCCAGGGAGGTAGACCAGAGTACACAAGAAGACAGGAGAGGGAAGGGAAAGGGGAGCCAGACAAGGGTAGGGGCAGGAAGGACACAGCCCAGGCACAGGATCAGGACCCAAGAACCTCAGAACCAGGGAGCGAAGCGGAAGGGAACCAACCGCGTTGAGACGCGATGGGAAAACAATTCGGATCGCTTAAGTAGCGGTCCCGTGTGAAAACGAGGCTTGAACCGCGCTGCAATGCGCATGCGCGAATGGATGTCGCCTCGCGAACGAGGTTTGGAACGCAAACACGTTCGAACAGCTGCGTGAACGACAACCGTGCCCCACACGGGCCAGGACAGAGCAAATCCGCCGGGGAAATGTGCCCGGGGCGGCGCGTCGTCTCCACAATCTGAGACGTGGGTACAGCCGCCAGGAACCAGCACGCCCCCCAGAGCCCCGCCGCCCAGTACAGGTAGGTGTCCTAACACTATCACATGCTAACATTCACAATTCCATCTAGATGCGACGCAGGCCAATATTCACAATTCCATCTAGGTGCGGACATGCTAACATTTCTCAATTCCATCTAGGTGCGGACATGCTAACATTCACAATTCCATCTAAGAGTGGACATGCTAACATTTCTCAATTCCATCTAGGTGCGGACATGCTAACATTCACAATTCCATCTAAGAGTGGACAGGCTAATATTTCACAATTCCATTTAAGAGTGGACATGCTAACATTTCTCAATTCCATCTAGGTGCGGACATGCTAACTTTCACAATTCCATCTAAGAATGGACATGCTAACATTTCTCAATTCCATCTAGGTGCGGACATGCTAACATTCACAATTCCATCTAAGAGTGGACATGCTAACATTTCTCAATTCCATCAAGCCATTGCCTTCATTTACCTGCCCTGTGCATCTTTACCCATGGTTGGTGTGCCATATTTCGTCATGAATGGTCCCCCAACTTCCGCTGCTGCCACTGATGGTACTGCCCCCGGCGGTTGGTCCCCGCCACTAGTGCCGCCGGTATCCCTGTTGGCACCACCGGTTGTGGGTTGGGTCCTTGCGGTGCCCCCCCTGTGTTTGGCCCTACTGGTGCACCTTGTGGCGCCGGGACTATTGGTGCCCCCTGTGGCGCCGGGACCGGGGTTTCCCTGAGGTCTGCCCCTGCCCCCCCGCCCCTCTCTGTTTCTCCCTGCTCACCACCCCTCTCCATTTTACCCAAGCCCTTAAATGATCCCTCTCTTCGTCATTACTGCTCTCTTCAGTTGAAGAACTTCCTTGTTACTCCTCCCTGGCATCTTTATCACGTCTGCTCTTCTTGCCATTGGTTCTGGGTGACTTACCCAAAACCGTGACGCAATTTTTTAACATTTTTACGATTTTATGCCCCACATCATTAGTCACAGTACCTTTGTTTTTCTCTTTTCTTTTCCTCCTCTTGGTAGGTGCCTCTGTCTGTTCCTCCAATCTCCTCGACTCCTCTCTCCCCCTCTTCTGTCCTTGCGGTACCTAGTCTTCTCCTTCGCTGCTGCTGGGCTCTATGAACAGCAAGGGTGACATTGCCTTCACCCTTTCTTCCTTCTGCATTATCTCCAGCACCCATTGTGCCCCATATTCTTCCTCTGCCTTCTTTTCCCATTCTGAGAATTCTTGGGCCCTTTTTTTGCTCTTCTTTCCGCCTTCTCGTCTGAATTCTGTCAGCCACGCCTTCTTGCTCCTGCACGCCGTGCGCCCTCTGCTTCTCCTGGTCTTCTTCTCGCCTGTCTCCCCTGTCCGCGGCGAAAGTGCTCTGTTCACTTGTGTCCTCGTGGTCCGGTGCACTGCCCCGTCTCCTTATGTGTCCTCTGGCTGGTACTTCTGCGTCGCTCCTGCTCCAGCACGGCTGGACGAACTCGTAGCCACTGTACTTAGACCGAATTAAGAGAATGTGGAAAATGCGTGAGCCCGCTAGAGCAAACGTTTTTCCTTCCCCTTATCCAGGCACTAAGAGCCTACCCGCGAGAGGTGAGCTCTTTACCTGGTTTGTGCCGCCTCTCCTTTTCCTGGTTTACTTATACACCACAGGCCTTTTGTTCCTTCTTGGGGGCCGGGTTTCCCCCCCCAGCCCCTTGCTGTTACATTTCGCACCTTCCCCAGGTTCTGTTTCCTGCCCTTTCCTGGGCTTTTGTTTCTTGTGGCGCCGTTTGGATGCCCCTCCCTACTGCTTTCGCGCTGTTTCCCCCCACCCCGCGCCTAAACTCCCAGGCCTTCCATCGGCCCGCATTTCATGTGGCCCGGGGCCTGGGGCAGTGGTATCAGAGGGGCTGGGGGAGGAGTCCGTTCTTCCGCTCACTTTTGGGGCCGCACCTGGTTTTTGTGCCGTCGGCTGGCTGCCTCTATTTCAGTCCGTTTATAGAGTCGGACCGTTTGAGCCCCAGAAGGTCCCTTTTTGCTCCTCGCACTGCGCAGCGGTATTGTTTAGCTGGTATTATTCTTTCTGCCAATGTTCGATCTGGCAGTAGCTGACTTTTGCCCTCCGTCTGCAGGACACTGTTCCATGCTCCGTTGCTGTCGCTGGGGCTGGGGAGAATCATGTTCAGCAAGGATCCTTTGCTGCCGTCTCCCTCTGCCAATCTTAGATCTGGCAGTAGCCGCCCTTTCACCTCCTTTCTGCTGGACGCTGTTCCTCTCTCCCTCACTGTCGGCTGGGCTGGAGAGACTCCGGCACTGCAAGGACCCTTTGCAGCCGTCTCCCTCTGCCAATCCTCGATCTGGCAATAGACAAACCTTTGCGCTCCAACTGCTGGATGTTGTCCCTTGAAACGCCTCTGGTTTTGCTAATTTTAGAGCTCCGTGTCGTCCTGCTTCCAATCGTCATGCAGCTGTCCTGTTACTGTCCACGAGATGACGAGGAGAAAGAATGAGAGGGGCCACCTTGCCCCCGCCAGATAAAGGCACCATTCTGCCTGGGGGCAAGGCGGTCCCTCTTTGAACTTCAAAGGTCTGCTCCATATCCGCCAGGATGGGAAGGGAGGACCCTTGAAGTTGGAGCCAGGTGACAGGGGGCAGGGACAACCTCTGGTCACCTGCCCTCCTCACCTCGCTTTCCTGCACTGGCGATGCGCAGTCTGGGTCCCCTTTGTCTTGAAGAACCAGCTGCCTGCCCCCACCAAGTGCATGCTAAGTGGGGCAGCACCTGAAAGGTGCTTCCCCTCCGGACTTCGCACAAACCTCCCAGTTTACAGCCCCGGGCTTCCCATCGGAGGGGGGGGGGGTGGCGGGCGTAGACTCTTTATGTTCCCGTTATTCTTTTTCTACCCACAGAAAAGAGCTTTATAACTACCTACCTGCGCACTAAGGGGGTAGTACCATCACTCGGCCATGCAGGGCGTCGCATTGCAGTGTCTGAGAAAGGTTGGTGGCTGCCAAGTGACCCCGCTCCGTGTATGTCCAAGGCTGCAGAAACGCTTGGGATGCCCCATTCATGAAAGAAACGTCTGTGTGTTAACCTGCATCGCCGCCCGCTGTACAGTAGGGGTGAGACCAAGTCGTCCCCACCTCAGTCAGTCCTTACTCTGATTCCAATGGCCTGGGAGTGGGGTGGATTCGGAACCAATTCCCCCTCTCCCCCCACCCCCCAACTGTGCACCGACTGGAATCTGGCCCCATCGCCATGAGCGGCTCTTCTGAGCCTCGCGTCCAGCTTCAGTGTGCTCATGCAACCCTCAGTCTGCTCTAAAAGTTCATACGTCAAACGGCAGAACGCTCGGATGTCGCTTGGCGGGTTGGTGTACCTGCTGCTCCGATAGGTTTGAAGCTTCTACATAGTTCAGTCCAGTCCCTACATACCCCCCCAAGGTTGCCTGGGGTAGAGTCGGCTCTTCTTGAAGCAGGTCCCCTCCACCCCTGGGCACCGCCATGCAGAGGCACTCACCTGGCAGTGAAGGTGGGGGCTCCTCGTGCCCCCTGCTTCTCTGTGCTTCCACGCCCAGGGGTCGCTGCTCTTCGATGTGCTGAGAGGTGTCTGCAGTGGCGCCCATGGCTGGCATCTGCCCCTTTCAAATGCCCCGGAGTCTCTCCCACTGCCCTAAACCAGCAGTTTGCTCGTCTCGTCAGTGTGTCTCTTAATCGCAATCAGCCGCTCTCACGCTCCCCCGTCCTCCGCCCTCTGCACGGCTCCACCTTTGAAGATGTAGCCGGGTCTGAGGCTGGTTCATTACGCCAGAGTTCCCGCCTCTCAGGGGAGGGCCAGCGGCCTGGACAGCCTCCTCGGCCACTAGGCCGCCCAGCAGCAGGCTTTGCGGCGAGGGCGTGTGAAAAGGGGCGCTGTGCAGTCCAGAATAGGTGGGGCTTTTAGATACAAGCTATGCAGAGCAGAAGGCATGCCAACATCCCTTGTGTGCAGGGCTGGTGTAGAATGCCCCACCCTTGTGGCCAGCAGGGGTTGACTGGCCTATAGTGAACTCTGGAGAAGTTAGGCCTCTGCACTCTGGGCGTGTGTGTCACTTCTAACCATGCAGTGTATTTCTAAGGCACGCCACCTTCCCTTTTGTGCAGTGCTGGTGTAGAATGCCCCCACCCTTGTGTCCAGCAGGGGTGGACTGGCCTATAATGAACTCTAGAGATGGTAGGCCTCTGCACCCTGGGCGTGTGTCACTTCTAGCCATGCAGAGGGTATTTTTAAGGCACGCCACCTTCCCTTGTATGCAGGGCTGGTGTAGAATGCCCCCACTGTTGTGTCTGTGATGTCCACGTGACCACGGTCACGTGTACATCTGGAAAATAAAGTTATACGCGCAGCCCGCCAAACGGCAGTTCCCGCTCTACCATTACACGCAGCGTCCAGTGTCTTTCTTTCCTCCTGTGAGACTACGTGCATCACAGAAATAGGCTGGGCCTATTTCCACACACAACATTGGTGACAAGGGACGGGATCTCCCGCGGACCCGTCAGGATCTTTCAAACAATAACGCTTCCCCGGCAGCCAGGCTCGCTGAGTTACTTGCGCCGGGCAAAGCTGGGGAGCGTATGAAAAATAAAACGAAGACATAAGTCTGCCGTCGCGGACTCAGAAGTAAGTGCGTGCTGTGCTTTAGCTTCCCGCGCAATAGGACAACCTCATGCCGTTTTGACCCCCAGTATGCCCAAATAACGCTACAAGTGGGGGAGGGGCCAGAAAAAAAAAACTGACTGAAACACCAGTTTTATTTTACAAAAATCTCATATAGACATTATGTGAAGAAAAAAAAAACTAACACTGTTTGAGGAGGAATTTACACAGAACATATTACCCAAAGCACCTCTAAGAAATAAAATAAAGGCACAAAAACAGGAACCCATTCTCAAGCTGAGAGGAAAAAAAAAAAGCCAACATAAACCAAAAGCAGCAATCCAACGCACATTAGCAATAAGTATGCAATCACATGGACAAGGACATAATTAAAAGACATAAACCTACTACTACAAGGGAAATTAACATCAGAGCATATGTGAACATTGAACAGTTTATAGTCCCCATATGAAACCTGTCGTGTTGCAGACTTAAAGTGTACACACAGTAATCAGAAGCACTTCCTTTTGTGGGGAAAAAGCATGCTAGAGAAAACCATACACGTGGTGATCCCACTGACTCTTCTCATAATCAAACTGTGTTTGACATGGAAAAGTGGAAAAGGATAAGTGTGAACATGGCAGATGACATCACAACACCCCAGAGGATGCAAAGCCAAAGCCGGAACCCAGATACCAGCACGTGGTTGATTGCTGCACAGGGTACATGTATGCATCCTTTTCAACCGTTTGGGACCCGCACTGGCCTTCGGTGGGAACTGTGGTTGCAACAGTTTGAACTTTCCCTTCACACCCGCAAGATTGAAGATGAAGAAATGAAGAGAGCTTTTCTCATGGTTAAACTAGGCACAATGGCCCTTCGCATTTTCAATGCCCTACCAAATCGAGGTACAGATGATGACTACGCAACTGCCAGAGATGTCCTTACAAGAAAGTTTAAACCAAAAGCCAGCCATGATTTTGAAAGATTCAAGATGAGTCAAGCCAGACAACGCCCAGAAGAAAACAGATGATTTTCACAGTCGGCTAAGAGAGATGGCACTGTCATGTGACTTTCAAGATGAAGAGTTTGCAGTCCGGCAACAGGTCATACACGGATTGTCTTCAGAGAAATTAAGGCATGCAGTCCTAGCTGAAAAAGATCTCCTGCTTCACACTATTCTGACAATGGGACGATTACGTGAAAGGACAGAGGAACACTCGGCAGAGATGGAGCAGATCATAAGCCGTTTACCATTAGATGCTGATACGTCAAAGAACAATCCTCCAACTGTCAATGCCTTGAGGCACCAGAGGTCACAAGTAAAACCATCCAACAAGAAGTCGAAAGACTGCATATGGTGTGGAGGACAACACAGCAGAAATGAACCATGCCCTGCCTATGGCACCAAGTGCCATAAATGTGGGAAAGAAAATCATTACGCATCAGTATGCTTATGTTCAAGACCAACTAGTCGGGAAAAAGCACCACGACACAAAGATGGTGCATGAAACCGAAGATCCACTGCACGTCAAGAGAAGCAGCAGCACCGCTGGGAAAGACCAAAAGAAAAACCCCGGCAAAGTAAAAGTGGGCGCGCACGTGCCATTGGGGGTGAAGATTCTGACAGTGCTAGTAGCAGTGAAGAAAATCAATCCAGTAGGGAGACATCTCCAAGCAACACCAGATGGAACTATAATCAGAAGAGAGAGAAAGTACATATGATATCAGCTGTAAAACCAGGAAACAAGGACAATCACAGTGGTGCCAAGTCACGACGGTGTACAGTGCTAGTGGAAGATATTCCAGTTACCATGATGAGACAAAGGAGCGACTGTAAATGTGATGCCAGTCACTAGATTCGACAAGCTAAAACCACAGCCGACGCTCAAACGATGGTCAGTCCTATTATATGCGTATGGTTGCAAGAATCCTCTCCCAGTAACTGGAAGCCCGGCTGTGGTGTTAAGGGCAGCGTCTTTCGTGAAGGTGAAGCTGTTAGGCTGCTGTGGCTCTGCTGCTTGAGCCTTAATTTCACAGTTCATTGTGAGGATTGTGTTCTCTCTGAAGGCAGTGTATTGGACTTGTAACGACTGGAAATCTGGAAATCTCCTGTGCCCTTCATAAAATAATAAAACCTTATTGGAGTTGCCTACACCTTTAAGACATCCTTCGAGAGTGAAGCCACGCCCCTTGGACCTGCCAGGAAGTTAAATTCATCACACCCAGCGGTACTAGTGTGAATCCTGTGGCGTGCTAATCGGGTGTCCCAGAAGCTCGTAACAGCCTCCCTGCTACCTTATGTATATGTGATGTGCAAGCCGTAACAGTTCCCCGGCTGTGACTCTACCCGCGTGTTCTGAGGACAGTGCACGCAAGTGTGCTTTCTACCGCAGCAAGAAAAAGGTGAGCAGGTTTTACATGCAAAAACGTTGAAGCTCGCATACTACTGACTGTGCGCCAGTTTATTAAACCAACATCAATTACTGTGGCGCTCCATCGATGATTTCCAATACAAATAGTGAGTGGATTCTGTGTGTGTTTCTGTGAAGCAGGACCTTTTGAGTAGGCAATCTCAGCTTCGTACCCACGCATTGCCTCATTAAACATATGCAAGAGAGACTAATAGTTGATATCTGACTAATCTATTTTGCTTGACTGTGACTGTGGGGCTAGTCCCTTTGAGCAGTCAAGCTCAGCTTCTTGTGCAGGCATTGCCCTAAACATCATTGAATGCACGTCAGAGAGACTAATTCTTGGTTCCTGCCTAATCTATTTTCCTTGACTATGACTGCAGGGCTACATCTTTTGAGCAGTCGAGTCTATTCAGGCATTATAGCAATTTAATTGATGCATCGGTGAGACTAACAGAACATTTCTGCTTTGACATAAGAGGTTACAGGAGTTGGCGTCTTCTTCTGCTGTCGCCTGCCAGTTGTGTGCTCCTAGGAGGAGGTTTTGTAGAATCTGTTGAAGGTGCACAAGGTATTTGTGGGTTGGTGGTGGAACTTGTACCCGTCTTACATCAGTTAAGGAATTCATAATGGCATACAAATGAACAACGTGTATGCCGCACATATTCCTCCTCTAACATCAGTAAGAAAATCATCTCCTCAGGGTGACCTAGAACCTCTTCAGCCAAAATTTTATTCCACTACTTCAATTACACCAATGAGAGGGTCCTCTCTGAAACCAACATTCACTTTTGATAACCACATGAATGACTCCATTGGGTCTATTTCCTCTATGTCCATGTCCCACCTGGTTGATCACAACAAATCTGGTGGGGCACATGTCAAAAGTTTGCCATTATCTGTAAACACCCCTGGTAATACAGTAAATCCACAACCTTTATCTGATTATACAATGTTAGCCTCGATCAAACACATCCCGAAGCTCTCATCTTCCCATATTGTCACTTCACCCATAAAGTTTCCATCCTTGTGCATTGTTCAAACGTGCTTGTCTATTCATGCAAGCCAATGTGAATCCCCAATATTATGGAGAGATATTAACTGCTCTGGTGCTGATTTCCATGTGGCGGAGGAGGACTCAATACAAACACACTCTCGAGCAGACTTTCGTAACTCCATGTTACAGTCCTTTGCTCTACCCACGCCTAGAGCAATCAAATCATTTCCTGCTGATGGTTTTCTGCAGCACCCAACCATGATCCTACCAACTCTCACTGCCATAAACACCTCCATTATGAATTTGTGCAAACTCTTTGAGCTACTTGATACAAAGGTCTCACAACAATCAAAATAATTTGATGACTTAACAGAGTGCCTATCGGCATATTTTTCATCCATACAATCTAAGAGTTTTCTTGTGCCAACTGATATGAATAATTCAGCCGCATGTGTAAATCCAGTTGTTGATGATATTGTTCACAATCCTATAACGATTAGTCAACATACACGTACCGTTCATTCAGAGATGACTTCAGTGTCGTTTGCTTTGCCCCTAATCTCTGGTATAATACGCCCCATAACAAGTTTGTGCTCTACTCCGAATAATGAGGGACAGAGTGCCACTATGGCACACCTCTCTCAAGGAAGTGTTTTGGAGTAAAACAGGTGAAGGTGGGACTGGTACCTGAATGACCGGTAGGCCAAGGTCTAAGCCGTCTAAAGGCCCTTAAAGCGAGGAATCCAAAAATCGCTCCAAAGAAACCTCTTGCTCTGTTAAAAAAAATAATAAAAAAATATGGTAAACATTAAACACACCAAAAAAACTCAATTCTTTTTTCAAAGCCTTGAGTAAAACAAGAACCTCTCAAAATAATGTGCTTGGACCAGCTGGGATAGCTCCCATTCCAACACCAGTTCTAATAGCACCGGCAATCCCACCCCTGGCATTCCCAGACAGTAGCGGACTAAGTAATAAAGAATGTTCGGGTGGTTCTTTGTCTCCTCTTTCACAGCTAGTTTTATCGATAGTGCGAAATACGGAGGCTGAGAACAAGCTCTCAGTGTTAAAGCAACAAAACGCTGTTTTGTTCGGTTCAGTTCATGTCAAACCTAATCAAGTGCTATCAGCTCCTGCTGCACATCCTGCAATGCCTAATACAATACATCTTGGTGCCTCAATACCAAAAGTTTCTGCATCTACACCAGATGCTTTACTGACACAACATGTGTTTGAGAATTTTAAACAGAAAGTAAACGATTATTTGGCCACCAATATGGCTAAGATGCAAAACCTGGTGCCACAAGGGGCAGCTTCTGTGGGTGGAAAAAAAGTGCAAAACTCCTTATATGAAGAACAACATGCACAGGAAGATACAGGTGATGTTCATTGTAAAACAAGCACTGAGATTTCAACATTAAAACGGATGCCACTGAAATCTAATCAGAACTCAGTGTCACATCATTTGCATCCATGCAGAGCTCAGTTTCATACCTTTATTTTAAAATGTCGAGATGGGAATTTTCCATACTACGATTTGAATCGCCAGAGTGTTCTGAATATATTTGGAGATGTGCCTGAGCTATGTAATGTATCGACACGGGACATTGACCAAGTAGAATTCATTTCGGACTTAACACGTACAATTGTGAGTCTATGGCACCCATCGGGATTAGTGCGGGATTCCATTTCGAGATTGTTGCGTATTGAATACGCCAGCACACGCATATGCGCGAGTGGGATCGAGGCTCGCGCATGCGCAGTAAAGAATAAACGTGGTCCTCTGGCAGTTCGCGCCGGGGACCGGAGCAATCACACGTCTCCGGTGTGAGTTCCTGTATGTGTGTGCGGATGCCCCCTGCCAGCCCCCACGCACATAACACTGGCGACGAGGGCGGCCACGGAGCTGTTCCCCGCTCTACCAGCTTCGGAGAAGCAGAACGTTGCTCCGTGTTAACACGGACCCACACGCTCGGCCGGCAGCCATTTTATTTTCTCTTTTCACACACAGATTGCAGTGGTTGCGGCCCGCGAGGGTGCTCGTGCGCCAATCTGCTTTCTGCAATATTCTGCACCAATTTTTGGAACCTCCACAGCCCAGCTGCTGCAGGGCTGTGGCAAAGAAAGAAAGAGGACAGCTAGGCAAAAAAAGAAAGAGGATAGCCTGCTACGCACAGCTTCCAGTGAGTACCACTCATCACAATGGGGGAGGAAGAAGATCAGAAGGGTGCTGTTGCCCCAATACCACGCAGGATGCACAGTACTTTAGCCCCCATGCCCGAATTTGATACCACAGGCCCCCATCCAAGCTTGGACCGAAATGGCTCCTATGGGTCAAAAAGTTAGAAATGTTCTTCAGGGCCTCGGGGGAGACGGATGATGAGGCGAAGATAGCCATCATGGTGTATTCTGCAGGGACAGGAGGTCCACCGAATATATGACTCTCTAACCGTCCCAGTGGTCACATATGACACAGTTAAACAAGCACTCCGAGACCACTTCCTCCCCATGGCGAATGTTGACTTTGACAGGTTTGTCATGTGCGCCGAGAAACAACTGGAAGAGGAATCACTGGACCAGTTTTGCGCTCGACTTAGGCACCTAGCAAGCTCCTGCAGATGGGTAAACGAGGAAGAAATGGTTCACAACCAGCTGCTGCAAGGGTGTAGCTCAGGGAAACTGAGGAGACAAGTCCTGAGGGAACCTGGACTTACTCTGCAACAAATTCTGGACACGGGGAGAGCCTACGAACTGGCTGAGGCCAGGGGAGCAAAGATGGACGCAGCCACGCACTCCAGAAAGGATGAGGAAGTGTTTGCAGTCGGACGCTCGGCCCCAGGGAGGGCGAGATGGACACCGAAGAGAGGAGACGGCCCCACAGCATAAGGTACTGCTCCGTCGTGCCCCTACTGCGGGTATGACCTGCCGCATGTGGGTGACTGCCCTGCCAAATCGAGAGTCTGTGGCCGGTGTGGCACACCGGGACACTATGCGAGAGTGTGCAGGGCTACGGCACCAGTAGCGCCTCGAGAGGACCTGAGAGAGTTGGCAGAAGCGACGCCAGGAGAGTAAGAGGTATGTCGGCTGTCGAGCAGGGCATGCAAGATCTCAACATCACAGAAGAGGAAGAGGAAGAAGAAGAAGAAGAGGTTTTCTTCATTTGTAGCATTGCCAAAGGCCCTGGAAAGAGTCGACAACCTACATGTACAGTAAACATCGGAGAAGTCCCCACTCCGGTCCTCATAGACACTGGGGCATCAGTCTGCGTGTTGGCAACTGAACACTACAATGCACTCCGAGGCCCGCCAGGTTTGACAGAGTCCACAGCGCGGATATACGCATTCGGAGGAGACGCGCCCCTTCCCATCCAAGGAGTGTTTGTGGCTCCGGTAACTCATGGACAGAACAGAATAAAAGCGAGGTTCTTTGTCACAAGCGTAAGCCCACATTCTCTTCTGAGTTGTGCTGCATCAGAGGCACTGAACCTTGTGCACTTCCCTTTTGCAGTATATCATGCTGATCTGGACCGCCTGTTACAGCGCTTTGAGATGATCTTTCAAGGTATCGGAAAACTAAAGGCCGACCCCATACGGCTGCACATTGATGGGTCAGTGAGACTGACAGCGCTCAAACATCGCTGCATCCCATTCCATCTGAGAGCGCAGGTGGAAAAAAACTCCAATCACTGGTGGACCTCAACATCATTGAAAGGGTGGAAGGACCCACCCCCTGGGTCTCTCCAATTGTGGTGGCCCCGAAGCCCAAACAGCTGGGTGCAGTACGGATCTGTGTAGACATGAGGTTGCCCAACGTAGCAATTAAGAGAGAACGTCACCTCACGCCCACCTTAGATGACATCGTTGGTGAACTCCAGGGAGCGAAAGTCTTCTCGAAGCTGGACTTGAGATCAGGCTACCACCAGTTAGAGCTCCACCCCGAGTCTAGATACATTACCACCTTTACGACTCACGAGGGGTTATACCAATACAAAAGGCTCAGCTTCGGGGTCTCATCCGCAGCTGAGGTTTTCCAGAACGCCATCAGGGGGGCTCTGTCAGGACTCAAAGGGGTCATAAACATGTCGGATGACATCTTGGTCTTCGCTAGATCAGAAGCTGAACATCTGAAGCGCCTAGAAAACACTCTTGAGAGACTAAGCAGCCTCGGTCTGACCCTGCACAAAGAAAAGTGCGAGTTCCTGAAGGACAGGCTTGAATTCTTTGGATTCATATTCCATGCCGGGGGCATCTCCCCAGATCCGGAGAAGGTGAAAGATATCCAAGAGGCATCCCCGCCTGCATCCCCAGCAGAAATAAGAAGCTTTCTGGGGATGGTCAATTATTGTGGATGTTTTATTCGAGACCTGGCCTCCTTGTCAGAGCCCCTGAGGGCACTCACCAGGAACGACGTAGCGTGGACCTGGACTGGGAAAGAAGAAAGGGCATTCACTGCCATCAAGAATGCCCTATCAGGACAGGAAACCATGGCCTATTTCAACCCTGACCGCGAATCAGAGATCGTGGTTGATGCCAGCCCGGTGGGTCTAGGAGCAGTCCTCATGCAGGCGGACCATCAAGGGACCATGCGACCCATTGCCTACGCGAGCAAAGCTCTCACCGAGACCGAGAGGCGCTATTCCCAGATTGAGCAAGAGGCCTTAGCCATATTATGGGGGTGCAAACACTTCAGAATCTACATGCTAGGGAAGCCAGTTGTCGTTGTTACATATCACAAGCCCCTCATCCCGATTCTGTCAGGGACCTCGTCAAACCACCACCTCGCATAGAAAGATGGATGCTGTCGCTCATGGAATATGGGGTCAAGCTACTCTATCGCCCAGGGACACACAACCCCGCGGACTATCTGTCCCGCCATCCGGGCACTGGGCGACCCAGGGACTCACTGGAGGTGGCAGACTGTGTAGAAGCCATACACCTGGTGGTTGAATCGGCACTGCCAGTCGCCCTAGCACGTCAGGAGATCGCAGACGAATCTAACATGGATGAGGCGTTCATGAGGATAAAAGGTGCGGTGGCCACCGGGGAATGGCATGAAGTCCTCCTGAACAATTCCCGCAGGAATGAGGGAGCGCAAAAAGATCTGCAGGCGTTCTGGAAGGCGCGCCATGAGCTATCGGTGGCAGAGGACGGTCTCCTGTTAAGGGGACACCAAATCGTGATCCCAAGGGCGTTGGTGGGGAAAGTCCTGCAGCTCGCCCACAAAGGACACCAGGGGATGCCGAAGACTAAAGCACGTCTTCGATTGAAGGTCTGGTTTCCTGATCTGGAAAGCAGAGTTGAAGAGTTCATAAGAGCCTGCACACCCTGCCAGGCTGCGAGCCCAGTGGAGAGGGTGCCGCCAATTCAGGCCATGGAAAGGAGTGACCGTCCATGGGGGACTGTACATGTAGACTTCGGGTCCACAGGTCGAGGCCTATACCTCTTGGTGGCGACTGATCAGTGGTCGCGCTACCCGGAGGTGGAGCCGGTCGAATCCACAGCCAGTGACCACACCACCCTAGCCATGGACAAGATGTTCGCCACACATGGGTTCCCCCTGGAGAAATGCTCGGACAACGGAGCACCGTTCAAAGGTCAGCAGTTTGCTCGCTACTGTGAGGAAAGGGGAATAAAACATCAGAAAGTCACCCCACTCTGGCCAAGAGCGATGGAGAAGTAGAGCGCTTCATGCGAACGCTCAACAAAGTGTTCCGCATATCGGTGAATGGGGGGGGGAAGACCTCTGGCGCAACCTGTTCGACTTCCTCAGAGAATATCGTACGATCCCACATCAGTCCACTGGGGTCGTCCCCGCAGAGGCCCTCGTCAAACGGATATCAAGAGGACTGTTACCTGAAGCTGAAGGGAGGCAGCCGGGAGAGATCGACAACAGCCACGTGCGGACGGAGAGAGCTGCTCAGAACGAGAGAGAAACGATATGGCGAGGACTACCAGAAAAAGAAATCGCAGTAGGAGACACCGTGCTGGTACGCAATAGGAGACCGGAAGGAAAGTTGTCACTGCCATATGAAACACAACCACTGGGAGTGACACACGTCAAAGGATCGATGGTCACCGCCGCCAATGCACGAGGGACAGTCATCAGAAATGCCTCGTTCTTCAAGTGCATAGGTGCAGCGAACTCCGAGGAAGATGTCCGGCAAAGCCCACTTCATGACACCGAGGTGCCACGAGAAAACGATGGACCGCCAGAGACTCCTGGGACACCAGAGATGCCCGATGTTGGGGCACGCAGGTACCCGAGCCGGGCGGGGCACAAGCCGCCGCAGAGGTTCCAAGACTTTATTCTGGACCCTGCCTCGTAACTAGTGGCACGCTGATAGTGAAAGTTTGAATATAGCCCTGTTGGTTCTAATGTTTGCAAATGTTTGTTGTTTGGGGGGAAAAGGAGGGATGTTGCGTATTGAATACGCCAGCACACGCATGCGCGAGCGGGATCGAGGCTCGCGCATGCGCAGTAAAGAATAAACGCGGTACTCTGGCAGTTCGCGCCGGGGACCGGAGCAATCACATGTCTCTGGCGTGAGTTCCTGTATGTGTGTGCGGATGCCTTTGTGACTGCCAGCGTGCCCTGCCAGCCCCAATGCACATAACAGAGATGTAGGATGCAGTTGTTTGATATGGGATTCCTTTTAGCAGAGGACCCAGCATGTGTCCATCCCAAAACTCTAAACACTAAGATAAGACCAAATATTTATGAAGGAGTGAAATGGGACAATGTCAGTGCTCAAAGTGTTACCACTCAACAATATTAACCATCAACTTGCCTCACCTCGGCCCCTTTTGTAATAGCAAGTTGGAATACGAGGGGTAATTCTCATTTACAATCCTCCATTACCAAGTTGCCCAACTTTGCCAAGTTATAGCATTGCAGGAAACCTGGCTGACTTCATGACCTTTATGGGGTGGCTATGAGATTACTTTGCTTCCTGCGCTTCCTAGTGGAGGCAGACCATCTTCGGGGCTTCTGGTGGCAGTCCAAATCTCCAGTGGTCGTCGTGTTAAGCCTTGGTCCTCCATGGGGGCTCAAATTCAACTAGTCCAAGTGGTTAGTCACACGCAGGTAATAGCATTAATCAATATCTATAAGAACACTGCAGTCATGTCGGATGACATATTTTACGATGGTCTAATTGAGATTTTAGATATGATTCAGATGAACATCACAATCTCAGGTACCATCATTGCGGGTGATCTGAACATGGATTGTCGGAGGCGCTCAGGCTGCACGCAGGTCGCTTTGAGATGGAACAACTTTATCCAGGACTGCAATTTCTATATGCTCAATGGTTCCATCGAAGAAAATATCCCGCCCCAATACACATGGCACCGTGGGTCTAGCTCTAGTATAATTGATTACATCTGTATGAGTGCTGGATTGTTTAAGAATGTAAATAAATTGCACATTATTGATCAACCCCACAGTGACCATGGATTGTTATTTGTACAATCTTCGAGGAATTTTGCGACAACGATAGACAAACTAAACCTTCATACAGAGGTGACAGTTAACTTGTCTAGACATCGTCTCCGGTGGAATTCGATGCATTAATCAATTTGCAAAATAGTGTGGATTATAATATAATGCAGCAGCACACTTGACAATACCTGGATCTTTTACAACCATTCAGGAAGACGATTACTGTTTTGCGGCATAATCAAATAAGAGATCCACACATGTTTAGCGTGGAAAATCACCGCATCAAAGCAGAATATAAAACTTTAAGGAAAAAATTAGCAGCCTTGGATGACCCAATGTGTTGGAAACATCTAAAAACAGCCAAATGTCAATACAAAAACTGGCTAAAGAGCACTAAGGCGGCTCAATTCCAACGGGATAGTGAAGTAATGCAACATGCCATGGTCAATAAAAACTCTGCCACAATGTGGCTGTTATTGAATGATTGTAGTTGTCAACTCAAGGGAGATGCACAAATTAATGGCGTCCAAGAATCCATCTGGACTTCCCACTTTTCCTTCCTGAACGCTGACCCGGTCTATTCAAAAATGAAATGTACACCCACATCTGTCTCCTCATGGCAATTACAATTCTCGATAGAGAGCATTTGCACCATCATCATGCAGGCTAGCTCCTCCACGGCAATGAGTCCAGATGGACTTTCGAACTCTATGTTCAAAACCCATGCAGAGGAATGGGCTGGCATCCTCAATTCCATCTTTAAGGCAATATTGACATCCCGCACTATCCCCCTATCCTGGAAAACCTTTATAATCGTCCCCGTTTTCAAGAAGGGGGATCGTAGTGTGCCAGCCAATTATAGGCCTATCGCCTTATTGGACGCGCCAGGCAAAATCTTTGCCAAATTAATACTCGGTGAATTTAATACTTGGGCTCTACAAGCCCAGCTCCGTGATCCTAATCAAACAGGATTCGTTTCTGGTATGGGCACTAATATTAATCTATTTGCCCTTAATGCAGTTAAACAACAATGTCACATGTCCAGAAAACAGGTTTTTTTTGCCTTTGTTGTCCTTAATGCTGCTTTTGATTCGGTGAGTCGAGTCCTTTTGTTTTCCATACTCCGCAAAGACAACTTTCCGGCCACCCTGTATGATGTTATTCATTCACTGCACTCTCAAACTTCCATCAGAGTTAGGCTAACCCTAGATGGATTATTATCCGGTCAGATTAATACATTGCGGCGTCTCAAGCAAGGTTGTCTCTTAGCCTCTTCAATTTTCAACTATTTCATTCATGACGTCAGATTGGCTATGACCGATGTCATATCAGACTCTCCAAAACTAAATGATCAACCGATCCAAGCCCTCATGTATGCAGATGATATAGTTGAGGGGGCGTGGCCAGCGCGCATGGAGTGAGGACGTGTTCTCCTCGCGCTCCTGCCCGAGATCCCACAACGGACCGAATCGTTCAGTCTGCTTAAGCTGAACAAGCACACCTGAAGTAGCTACGGGAAGTAGAACCGTTTCCCTACCCCCGACGAAGTTTCCGCAAGAAAATCGGACCAAGATAACAGTTAACTGAAGCGAACAGAGAGGAGGCCCCGGCCCAACAAAATGGCGGCGCCCGCCGGCCCCATCTGACACGCACCGCTGGAGGGCGGATAGCCTCCGGAGGCGAGAGAGGAGGGCCCACAGCGTCCAACCCAGTGATCCGGCGACACCGCGGGGGGGGCCGACCCCCGCGGCCGGCTGTGACCCGGGTCTCTATCTCCGAGACCGAGTGCCGGGAGGAAGAGACGAAGGGGGGGATCCTCAGCGCGAGACCGCGTGCAGGAGAGGTGCTGGCTGGCGGGAGGCCGCGAGAGACACGGAGAGACACGAAGAAGAGAGAAGGCGACGGGCGGTTCCCTCCTGAACATCCGCGGGCTGACGACTCCCCATCTGCAACGACTGCCCTCGCAATCGATCCTACATACACGTCCCCGCTGAACGGGAAAAGGCAGCGGAGCACGCCCAAAGACAGGTGATGTCGGCCCCCAAAAGCAAAATGAAAACCGCGACCATGGACTCCTTCACCACGGTCAGGGCGAAAAAACAACAACAACAGGGGACAGAGGCAGCCGACGTCCCGACGGCTAAGGAGGACGATCCGACAAATACGCAAGTGCTACAAGCAATAGCAGCGCTACTGACGTCCATCGACGTCCATCGAAACCAGGATCGATGAAATCAAGTCGGACATGCAACTGATGAGACAGGACGCCCGTAACCTTACAGAAAGGGTGGCCACAACGGAGGCAACGCTCCAAGACAATGTTAACGACACCACAGAACTAGGTCCAAGACCTTGAGTTGCAAGTAGCGTGGCTAGAGGTGCGATCAAAGGACGCTGAAGGACGAGGACGCTGAAGGATGTGCCCGCCACGGCAACATCCGAATCCTGGGGGTACCGGAAGACACGGAGGGCCCAGACCCAACCGAATTCGTAGAAACGATGCTCTTGCAAGCAATCGGGGCCGGCAAACTGACCCAGGGCTTCGCAATAGAACAGGCCCACAGATCACTTCAGAAGAGGCCCCCTCCGGGCTCCCGACCGTGCCCTATTATTGCAAAAGTCTTGAACTTTCGCGACAGAGAGACTATACTGAGATTCTCAAGAGAAGGAGGGGAGATCGAGAAACATGGCGCCAAAATAGTCATTTACCCAGACTATACCCCCGCGGTGCAGCGAGCACGGTGAAAGCTAGGTTGCACAAGCTAAACCTCAAGTACATGCTACTGTACCCGTCCCGCCCTAAGGTACTATACAAGGGGAAAGCTATTTTTCTTGAGACTCCGGCAGCGGCAAATATGTGGCTTGAGGACAACAACCTTGCTGATAAGGAAAGCACAGCGCATGAAGTCACAGGCCATTGAAAGCACCAAACAGGAAAATGAAGGTTAGCACAACTGCTGAATGAATACCGGACCGCTTGAGATCTACAACTTTACGTACGCCATGACGGGCAGGAGCGCACCGACCCATGCGAATAACAACAAAGCCAACGCACCCCCCCTGCAACATGTGGAGGCCGACTGCCGACACACCACCCGCACCGGGAGGCCCGGAAAGGCCTGGAAGGATCGGGTGCCCCTGAGCACTGCAAGTTTGAGGCAACTGCTGGGGGCAGTTCTGAGTTGAAAGGTTTGTTGCCCTTATTCACTAGAATGAGGATTGTTAATGTTAATAAGTCTCCAATTGACACTGAGAGGGAGTGGGGAAGGGAGGGAGGAAACGATGAGGCTTGCGTCCCAACCCCAACACAGACTGACCCCTGGTTAACAGGTCCAGGCCCGGGGGCGGCAGAGGCAGGGAAAGGGGGGGACAACAGATCTGTTACTAAGCCCCTATGGCTGCGACCACCATAAAAATAATGTCATGGAATGTAAGGGGCCTAAGGACTTATCTCCGAAGGAACAGGATTAAAACCTACCTGCAGAGAAAAGGGGTAATGATAGCATTACTACAGGAGACCCCACTGCACAGCGGACTCGGTGGCCAAGCTACAAACACATTGGGGTGGACAGGGGTTTGGTACCACTTATTCTAAATACGCAAGAGGGGTCTACACCTGGATTCACCCGCAGATCCCATTCCGGGTGGACAAAACTGAGATAGACCCGGAAGGTAGGTTCATCGTAATTTGGGGTTTCATTGAACAAGAAGCAGTATGCATCATGAACTCCTATCTCCCTAACAATAACATACCGTCCTACCTGAACTCACTGTACCCTAGAGTTGCACAGTACAGGAACGATCTCTTTATTTTGGGGGGGGGGGTTTAATTGTGTACATGACCCACGGCTGGACAGATCCCCACCACAGCTAGGAGGCCCATCGACCGCTACGACAGCACTATCCGCCATGTTGGGGAGGCTGGAAATGACGGATGTGTGGCGGGAAAAACATCCTGAAGCATGCAAATACTCATTTTTCTCATCCCCACATAAGTTACACACAAGACTAGATTACATATTCATAGACAGGGAACACTTACCCCGGGTGGAGGGAGCACAATACTTGGGGAGGACTATCTCTGATCACTCCCCGCTTCTGATAACATGGAACCACAGAGGGCCCAGACCCCCCATTCCCATGTGGAAAATGCCCACAGACGCCCTGAGGGACCCAGCTTTCCGAGAAGAATTACGCGATTCTATTGATGCATACCTAGAGGTTAACACCGGTAGTGTAGCTTACAATAGCACAGTATGGGAGGCTCTAAAGGTGGTAACCAGGGGAGAAGTAATTGCAAAGGCTGGAGGTATCAAGAAGCAGCTCAGGAAACAACTAGACCTAGTGGAACGACAGATTGAGCGACTTGAGGCTACCCCCGTAGACACCCAACAGAGGGAAGAGGAGCTTGTGAAACTTAGAGAGCGGAACATAACTGCGTGGAACAGGCTGGAAAAGTTCGACTATACTGCCAGAACAAGTAGAGCACACGTTGAGGCCGACAGACCGGGCAGACTACTTGCCTGGCTCTGCCGTAAAGAGCACCCCAAACACCCCACCACCTCACTACAAGATGAGGATGGAAACATACACTGTACGCAGCAGGGCATAAATGACACTTTCACTCACTTTTACACCCACCTGTATTCACATGAGGAGCAGGTCCCCCATGAACGGTTGGTAGAAACACTAGAAGAGATAGGGCTTCCCAGGCTGTCCCCTGAGCAAGCCGACTCCCTAGAAGCAGAAATCCCGTCCGAAGACATTACCGATGCAATCAGATCCCTGGCCACAGGCAAAGCACCGGGAACAGACGGGTTGCACACAGTTTTTTAAAACGTATGAGTCCTCCCTGACCCCCCTACTATACGCAGTATACCAGGAGGCATACGAAGAAGGGATACTACCCGAAAGTATGAGGGAGACGCTTGTGATCCCGATCCTCAAGCCCAATAAACCGGCAGACCAACGTGACTCATATCGCCTGATTGCAATGTTAAATTATGACGTTAAAATCCTGACTACGATCTTAGCGAAGCGGCTGTCTAGAATAATAGGAGACATAGTTCACCCAGATCAGTGCAGCTTCATGCCGGGCCGAAATACGTCCATGAACCTACGCAGGCTGCATCACATTATAGCGCAAAACGATAAAGACAAGGACTCATACGCGCTGCTGTCCCTAGACGCAGTCAAAGCGTTTGACTCCATTTACTGGGAATGGCTTGGGGCAGTGCTTGGGGGGTTTGGTTTTTGGTCCCGGGTTCATCAGGTGGATTAACATCTTGTATGCTAAACCTAAGCAAGGGTGAAATCTGGGAAGTTTGTCGGAGGCCTGGGATATATGCAGGGGGACTAGACAGGGTTGTCCACTATCCCCAATGCTTTACATACTGGGACTAGAACCCATAGCTGTTTACTTTAGAAAGCAATTCTTCGATGCAGGCATTAGACTGGGAGACGTGGATCACATCATCTCGCTCTACGCGGATGACGTTCTCATATACGTCAGGGACCCACACCTCAACGTACCAACCATGTTAGAAGTGCTGGACAATTATTCCAAGGTCTCTGGGATAAGTTTTAGCAGGTCAAAGTCTTGTATGTTCCCCCTAGCGGCCCTGAAAACAGAGAGTTTAGAAGCACTCCCTGAAGTTGGGATCCAGTGCAGAATACGTCATTCCGCTACCTTGGAGTACACATTATGCATACCCCCGAGCTAATGCACAAACGAAACACAAAGGCAGCACTCCCCACCCTGCGCAAATCAATGGCGTTCTGGGCGAAACTCCCCCTCTCGATGATGGGCAGGGCTTCGATAACTAAAATGATCGTTCTCCTGCGTTTCCTTTATGGGTTTCAAAATGTACACTACTATATACACAAGCCCTTCTTCCGACTGCTTGAGACCATACTGTGAGAGTTCCTATGGGGGAAAGGCAGGCATAGAATAGCGTTGCAATTGCTAACCCTAACATATAGCCAAGGCGGTATTCAACTTCCAAATCTAGAAAAATATTACATAGCAGCACAGCTTAGTTTTGTGACCAAATGGCTAGATGATGAACCCACATCTGAAACACCATTGCTACAGGCCATGCTGCCCCAATTCCATCTGAAAGAACTGGTCTGGGCACCGTCCAAACTGCTGGGAACTCTACCCTTTTTGGCGGACCTGGGAAGGAAAATTTGGTACAGGGCAAAAATGCTCACTAACTCACGGAACTCCTATACCCCAGAAGTCCCCCTGATCGCAGACCTATGCACAATACTTTCGGATTTGAAACATATCAGGCTCTGGGAGTGGGAAGGGGTCTACACCTGGGGAGATCTGTATGATGAAGGCGCTTTCAGGGAGTTCACCTCGCTGCAGGAGACGGAAGGCATACATCCCGACCAGTTTCTGTGGTACCAAAGAACTCGTGCTGTGGCCCGACGCAAATGGGACTCGTGGCCGATGGAACTAGACACAGACCCACTCCTCACCTTGATGTACAACTTGGGAGAGGGCGGTAAACCAGTTTCGCAAATATATGGCCACCTGATCGACATACCAAATCCTCGGAGCATGGAAATGAAAAGCAAATGGGAGGAGGATATAGGCCGGGAAATGACTGAAGGGGAGTGGAACAGAGCTCTCACATTCCCCAAAACAGTGTCCAGAAACCATAGATTTAGGCCTGGGATATATGCAGGGGGACTAGACAGGGTTGTCCACTATCCCCAATGCTTTACATACTGGGACTAGAACCCATAGCTGTTTACTTTAGAAAGCAATTCTTCGATACAGGCATTAGACTGGGAGACGTGGATCACATCATCTCGCTCTACGCGGTTGACGTTCTCATATACGTCAGGGACCCACACCTCAACGTACCAACCATGTTAGAAGTGCTGGACAATTATTCCAAGGTCTCTGGGATAAGTTTTAGCAGGTCAAAGTCTTGTATGTTCCCCCTAGCGGCCCTGAAAACAGAGAGTTTAGAAGCACTCCCTGAAGTTGGGATCCAGTGGCAGAATACGTCATTCCGCTACCTTGGAGTACACATTATCCATACCCCCGAGCTAATGCACAAACGAAACACAAAGGCAGCACTCCCTACCCTGCGCAAATCAATGGCGTTCTGGGCGAAACTCCCCCTCTCGATGATGGGCAGGGCTTCGATAACTAAAATGATCGTTCTCCCGCGTTTCAATGGCGGGAACATACTACACAGAACTTACCTGACCCCGTGCTGCATAGCCACCTTCAATCCCCAGGCACAACCGACCTGCAACTGGTGCAAGGGGGAAAGAGCGGATCTGATCCACATGTTATAGGAATGCCCCAGGGCTCTGTGGGACAGGGTCCAACAAACTTGCGAACCGGCAGGCCTGAGTAAATAAAATTGGACACCCGGCGAGTGCGTCTTAGGAACCTACCCCAGACCAGCCAAACTCAAGCATGCAACAAGGCTCATGGACATATCGTGCATACTGGCCAAAAGAACTATAGCAATGGCCTAGAAGAAACCCATGGGCCCTCAGTTCAAACTATGGCACAAAGAGACTGAACGGTGGGTGCTGGCCGAGACCGTGGCATGGGAGGACTGTGTGGCCAGATCCACGGATGACTCTAGTATGTCACTCGAGGCATGGAAGGAACTCACCAGACACATGTTCCACCCCTCAGATGATAACCCCCCCTGAATCGGAACTTAATCCAGGCCCATGTGAGACCTGCCATAAAGCCAGCAGCAGCGGAAGTACGGAAGAGGACAGAGACCTTGCGGAAGCCTTTCCCCTATTGTAGTTGCCGGATGGCTCCCCTTCGCTCCCACCCTCCCCCTGAAACAGTTAACGATGTATGAAACGGACAGAATATGGAGACAGTTATGGTTGTTTTGTTTTTGTATTTGTAATTTTTTGACGTTAAATTAAACATATGTTTATAACTATTTGAGATTGGCTCCATTGTACACATCTTGTTTGATATTATTGAAAAATGCCAATAAACAAATTTGAAAATAAAATGAAAATAAATGCAGATGATATAGTTCTTATTTCAAAAACTCAATTAGGTCTGCAGCGCTTGCTCAACGTGTTTTATAACTATATCCAAAGAAACGAGTTGAAAATAAATTTAAGTAAAACACAAATTGTTGCTTACTCGCCCAAGCGCCAAGGCCCTTCATCATTTGTCTGGACCTTTGATCAATCACCCATACAAATGGTTCCTCAGTATACCTATCTTGGTATATTGTTTGAGTGCCAGTACCATGCAAAAGGCCATATAGCACAATTAGAGGCAAAACTTAAAACATCTATCTCACAAGCCAGAATAATAATGTTCAAGTATGGGAAATTTTCCATGAAGCCCGCGCATGTTTTTGGAACATGAAAACGATTCCAGCACCGTTATATGGCTTGGAAACACTACACACCAATTCACCATTTCCGTTTGACAAATGGGAAGCAAAATATTGGCGGCGTATCTTACATCTTCCGAACTGTATACCAGCCGCCTGGATAAGGTATGAATTGGGTTTGGTTTCAATACATGCCATATATCAGTGGCGTCTGTGTGCGCTTTTCCGGAAATGTTTAATTTCGACTCCCTTAAACATCTTGTTGAAAACCTTGACGAATTATATATTTGCCACTAATCATGCATTCATTAGAAAATGGCTCACAAAGGTCTATCTCATACTAAATTCGGCAGATGTGTCTATAGATCTATTGATACAAACTCCTGACAAAGCAAAATTAAAACTGTTTGAGCTCGATTGGATAACAACTAGAACCCTGTGTCTTTCATACCACAATATGGAAGAGGCCCGGTTCCCACATAAAAAACTACAAACTTTACCATCTTATTTGATCCGATGCCCCTCACTTAAATTGCGTAATGGAATATTAAGATTACGCTTTAATTTGTGGAACACTAGGGATTTGCAAACCAAGCAGAAACAAATAACCATAAATGACAACTTCTGCCGTTTTTGTTTGTTGAAGACCACTCGTGAGACACTGACACATATTATCACAGAATGCTGTGCTTTACGGCCATTGTGTGAGATACATTATACAAGACACTGTAAATATCTCTGCCTAACTAATAAGGGTTTATGTTGGTCTTTAATTTTGGGTGCCTGTTACTTACCTTTACAAATTGCAACTGTTAATTTTTTAATATCATTGGAATTGGAGACTACTGAGAGCGAAACGCATTGATGTTGGCCAAATAGGTAAGACAAATCTTCTTTCGAAATACATAAATGATCTTTTAGCAAAAAGAAAAAAAAAAAAAGCTTTAATCAAAACGCACTCACATTTCTTGTTGATTTTATTACACATTGACCAAATGAGAACATACAATGTTTATTGTAAAATTTTCTTGTGTTTTCTTGGTATGAAATATTGTTTTATGTAAATGTAAATAATATGTATATGAGTTTGAGTTTGTATTTCAATGTATATAGTGTGTTTAGTTTATATTTGAAAGGTTGATTTATTTCAACTAATACAAATAAAATAAAAAATAAAATAAAGTAACTGGATATTTTTAAACAACACTTTCACATTGTGGTGTCAGCTGCAAGACTCAGATCCATGTTGTAGATGCTGGCATTGAGACCCTGCTCAGCTGCACTGCGGCTGAACACCTAGAAGTAATACAGTTCAATCTGTCAGTCCAACCTGAAAACATTGAGACACTTCTTAAGAAACATAAACTTTTAATTGGCATTGGATGTCTCAAAAACCGTTCAGTGAAGCTACACATCGACCCAACCATTGAACCCAGAGCAGTGAGACACAGGAGGGTCCCTTTTCATAGGAGAGCTGCTGTAGAAGCCGAACTGAATAAACTAGAAGACAAGCAAATTATTGGAAAAACGACAGGAGCTACCCCATGGGTCACTCCCATGGTAGTCACTGCAAAACCAAAACAACCAAAAGCTGTGCGCATCTGTATTGATATGAGTCTACCAAATGTAGTCATTGGTCGGGAACGAGACATTACGCCAACAATCGATGAACTAATTGTAGACCTCACTGGTGCAACGTATTTAGCAAACTTGATCTTCGATCTGGCTGTCATCAGATTCGTTTGGCCAAGGAATCGCGCTACATTACTACTTTCTCATCAGATTTAGGTCCCCGACAATATCGTCGCCTCAATTTTGGAATATCCTCAGCAGCAGAGACTTTCTAGAATGAAATTTGACAAGTGCTTCAGGACCTACCAGGTGTCACTAACATTAGTGATGATATCTTAGTCTATGGAAGAACAGAAATGGAACACAGCTCGGTTAGCAGCAACTTTGCAACGACTAGAAGAATCAGGACTCACACTTCATGCTGAAAAATGCGAGTTCGCAAAGAAGTCTGAGTTTCTGTCATGATCTCTGCTTCCAAAAGATCAGGACTTGCCCGACTCCCTTGGAAGCAGACCCATAACCCCGGTTCCGAGTGCCAGCCAGTCCCAATTGGGACCTTTTGGACCCTGTCCTGGCGCCAGTGGCACCAGGCTCATAAAGATGCCCAGCACCAGCGCTGGAAGCGCCGGGCTCATAATGCTTGGGTGGACTTACCTGCAGCAGACCATGCTGCTTACTTACCTGCCAGTTGAACCCCTGATCCTCTTCTGTTTGGGACTACTTTTCCTGTTGGGTGGGGCAGGAGCCACTCCCTAGGTTCAGAACACTGAAACTCTTCTGGAAAGCAGGAACTCTTTTCTTACCTAGGCGTGGCTGTGGAAGGAGACACCTAAGCACTACAGGAGGCTATTTAAACCACACCCGATGGATGAATCTTGCTTTGTGTTATTCTGCATTCTCTGCAGCAGAACGCTCATCGTGTCTTCTGCTTCTGATCCTGGGCCTAAGGGAACAAAGGCTTACCATCCTGGAATCCAGTCTTCAGCAGCACCTGTAAAGACAAAGAAAGAACAGGTTAGCACTACGGTCTTCAGTGGCAGCGCATCTCTTACCTGGTCCATCGGCTGTCACCAACGCCTCGCGCTGCATTCCGGCATCTGAAAGACAAAGGCTTACCTACTCTTCGCATGCTCCGGAGGTCTTCGCACTGCATTCCGGCATTTGAAAGACAAAAGAAGGTGCGTTTAAAGACATTGGGCAACTTTATTACTCACGTGCCATTACTCCTTCCCACGCCGAATCCAGTGGGTATTCCAGCACCCTTCAACTTCTCTAAAGCTCCGAACTTGTACCTGCAAGATAAAAGGGACAGTTAGTGCGCATCGTGAAGCAGGCTACAAGCGCTTACTTACGTGCTTCCAGGCGCTTCTATTCCTCACGCGGGTTCGATCCTCAACTCTCATCAGCCCGCCATCCGCCATCGCCGGAACCCTGCAAAACAAGAGATATCATTACAAAAGACTTTTAAGACATTTGAAGTGCCCAGAACTTACCGTTCGTGCAGTTAACGACGGACAGCAGTCCTCTGAGGTCAAGAGGCCTGCACCCTTATCCAGTGAAGAAACTGGTTACGGCACCCTGCCCCGAGGCAGATGGAGAGCTCGGCGTTCACCTACCTAAGGTGAGGGAATTAACCTTTGGGGTTCTACAGGAGAAGAGAAAGGGAAGAGGAGAGAGGCACCCAATAACCCCAGTTCATTAATCCCATATTTTCTATCTGCAGACATCTTACTCTTCGAGTCAGACATACAGTGCACAGAGGTCCAGCCCAAAGAGCCAACCGTGTGTTACACATCACCTTTGAAGATACGGCATTCACCCAGTCAAGACCGGCGCCTCTGCGGGAATCAGGTGAGCGTTACAGTTTCTTTGGATATGTGTTCAATGAAAATGGCGTCTCCCCGGATCCCAATAAAGTAAGCGACATCAAAAACACAAAAGCACCATTGACTGTTTCAGAAGTAAGAAGTTTCTTAGGCATGGCTACATATTGTGGCTGTTTTATCCCAGATCTTGCCACTGTTGCTGTCCCACTACGAGAACTCACAAAAGCTAAAACTGAATGGCAATGGGGCATAAAAGAAGAACAAGCATTCCTGAAAATAAAATAATCACTTTCCAGTGACACCACTATGGCATTTTATGACATTCATCGCCACACAGAAATGCTTATGGATGCTAGTCCAGTTGGATGAGGAGCAGTGCTGACCCAAAAACACAAGAATGGACTAATATACAATATTGCATTTGCAAGCAGGGCACTCACACCGGCAGAGCGAAACTATGCTCAAATAGAAAAAGAAGCATTAGCCATTATTTGGGGAAGTAAGCATTTTCAAGTTTACATCCTAGGGCACCCAGTAACCATACTCATTGATCATAAACCACTCATCCCTATTTTTGGAGGCACAGCTCCACACCCACCTGCAAGAATTGAACGGTGGCTACCGCAATTACAACAGTTTGACTTGAATGTACAATATCGTGCAGGAGCCGACAACCTGGCAGATTATTTATCACGCCACCCACGAGCGGCCATAGCATCTGAACAGGAAGCTGCAATAATCACAGAAGAACATGTCTGCCAAATCATTGAGCTTGCTAGACCAAAAACCATGAAACTAGGGGAAATTCAATCTGAAACAGAAGCTGATCCATGCCTACAGCTTGTGAAAACTGCCACTTTGACAGGGGAATGGAAGACATTCCTATCAGCAGTCGCTGGAAGAACACAGTCAGCACAAGAATTCTTACAGGCACTATTTGGGATACGCCATGAACTATCCATATCTACAGAAGGGTTAATCCTGAAAGGACATAGAATTGTGTTGCCACTATCACTACACCAGTTAGGAGTCCAGTTGGCACATGAAGGACACCAGGGTGTTGTCAAAACCTTAGCATACCTAAAGTCACGCATCTGGCTAACCCATATGCAACAAAAAGTATTAGCCCTTGTAGAAACCTGCAGTGCCTGTCGTTCTTCTCGTCGTCCAGGATCGCCAGCACCCATGGAATACTTACCAAGAAGCATTCGTAGGTGGGAGTCTATCAGCACTGACTTTTGCACGGTCACTAATGAAGCCTACCTGTTAGTGGCTACAGAAGCAGAAGAAGTCACCACAGCCCTAGAAAAAATGTTTGCTACACATGGCATTCCATCAGCGATTCGAAGCGATAATGGTACACCGTTTACAAGTAAAGAATTTCACTGCTTTGTGAACGAAACAGGAATAAGGCATCATCATATTACACCATACTGGCCTCAAGCAAACGGAGATGTGGAACGATTCATGGCGTCTATCAACAAAACCATCCGAATTGCAAAGGACAAGGGCTGTTGATGGCTTCCTGAAATTTACAGATTTCTACGCACGTACCGTCTCACGCCACACTTCTCTACACATGTTAGCCCAGCAGACTTAATGTTCCAAGTCCCCATTCAAGGAGGTTAACCCCTGCACCACTCTTGGAAACCTACCCCAGTTGAATGGGATGACCGTGAGTCGAGGAGGAGATTACATAACGCAAGAGAAGATCTATCCAGGAGAGCACTGACCAGTAAAATACAAGTTGGTGACACAGTATTAGTGAAAACTCAAAATCGGAAAGGAAAAATGTCACTACCATACGAATCAGAACCTTGGACAGTAACTCAACGAAAACACGGCCTAGTGTCAGCCACGTGAGGACGAGAGTCAGTTTCAAGGAATGCCTCCCATTTTCAAAAAATACCGCCAACACTGTGGTAAGAAGGAAAAAGAAGAAACAGTGTCAGTGAAAATCAACCAACACAGACCAACAACTCTCAAGAAGGGCAAAGAGAAGAAAAAGACTGTAGATCTCCAGCCTGCCTGAGGAAATAAGAAGAGCATGAAGACACGCCTCACACTCTTCCACGAGAGAGGAGTAGAGATACACACTAAGAAGACAACCACTCGATGAGGCTAAAAGACTATGTTCTTAATAGTGTACACACGAGGTCACGGTGGTCATTGGAGAAGAACACACAGAAGACAACAGAGATTGAAAGACTATGCTATTACATTATGAATGGCCGTAGTTCACACAGAGGTTTTAAAGTTTGAAAAGTTTCCTGAAAGTTTATTAATTTGAGTATTTTGTTTGGATACTGAAACATTATTTATGTTTGATTAGTTATCTTAAAGTTGATGAGAAATGTGATGTCCACGTGACCACGGTCACGTGTACATCTGGAAAATAAAGTTATACGTGGAGCCCGCCGAACGGCAGTTCCCGCTCTACCATTACACGCAGCGTCCAGTGTCTTTCTTTCCTCCTGTGAGGCTACGTGCGTCACAGAAATAGGCCGGGCCTATTTCCACACACAACAGTGTCCAGCAGGGGTGGACTGGCCTATAGTGAACTCTGGAGATGTTAGGCCTCTGCACCCTGGGTGTGTGTCACTTTTAGCCATGCAGAGCGTATTTCTAAGGCACGCCACCTTCCCTTGTATGCAGGGCTTGTGTAGAATGCCCCCACCCTTGTGTCCAGCAGGGGTGGACTGGCCTATAATGAACTCTGGAGATGTTAGGCCTCTGCACCCTGGGTGTGTGTCACTTTTAGCCATGCAGAGCGTATTTCTAAGGCACGCCACCTTCCCTTGTATGCAGGGCTTGTGTAGAATACCCTCACCCTTGTGTCCAGCAGGGGGGGACTGGCCTATAGTGAACTCTGGAGATGTTAGGCCTCTGCACCCTGGGTGTGTGTCACTTTTAGCCATGCAGAGCGTATTTCTAAGGCACCCCACCTTCCCTTGTATGCAGGGCTTGTGTAGAATGCCCCCACCCTTGTGTCCAGCAGGGGGTGACTGGCCTATAGTGAACTCTGGAGATGTTAGGCCTCTGCACCCTGGGTGTGTGTCACTTTTAGCCATGCAGAGCGTATTTGTAAGGCACGCCACCTTCCCTTGTATGCAGGGCTTGTGTAGAATGCCCCCACCCTTGTGTCCAGCAGGGGTGGACTGGCCTATAATGAACTCTGGAGATGTTAGGCCTCTGCACCTTGGCCTTGTGGGTCACTTCTAGCCGTGCAGTGTATTTCTAAGGCACACCACCTTCCCTTTCTGGGGCGCAACGAAATCCACATGGGGGGGGCGACTAACTGGTGATGGGAATCTGGTAACTGGTTTTCACAAACTGGGCGGGGAAAACTTGAAAACTCTGCCCCTTCTAGTCTACCCCAATGGTTGTCTGGCATGAACAGTGCGTTTGCATGCCCTTTTGGGAAGCACATACACGTTCCCTTGATCGTGTGGTCTCCATTACGTGCCGAGCATTGCCTGCGGCAAGATCGCGAAGTAAGGTGTCTGCAGTGAGCTCGGCGCCGCAGGCTCACGGCAGGACACCAATTGGTTACCATAGCTACAGTTTTATACGACTGTTGGAGCGCATGCGCCACTCAGTCTTCAGACGGCAGCTAAGAAAGTGACACGGTGAGAAGGCAGCAGCAGCAGCACACGTTGCAATGATTTACGAACCACATGTTTACATAATAACTGAATGCCCTTTCGATAATTTCCTAGATCGACTTATGAACACGAAAACACCTTGATCTACAATCCGATTACCTCGCGCTTGAGTGCCATCCTGGAAGTAAGTTTAACACACTCCAACAGTGAATCGAAACATGTAACTCTTTTGAGTAACCTTTATAAACTTCTAGCAACCAATTTATTCACTATCTTTGCAGGACTGTCTACAGTGAACTGCTACACGGCTCACTTAAGAATTGCCCACAAGTGGGACCTTAACTCCAGGTATACTTAACAGTATCCGGTTCCATTTATTTTCATATTTAGCAGATCAGAATCTATCTGACACATTCTCTCTTTTTTCTTCCACACTATGGTATGTACTTTCTTGATATATATTTGTTTTTTGTGTGATATATATCTGATAACTACACAGAAATTCTGAACAATTGCTATTCTAATTTTTTTATTAATGTTTTCTTTGATGTAACCTTTCCAGATGGAATTTGCATTCCCACTAATGTTAAGGAATGAAAATCAGACTAATTTATATGACAGTACGGCCCTGAAGAAGGGGAAAGATATCCCCGAAATGCATTGGCAGAAATAAAAATACTCTCTATTCTAAATACATACCCAGTTTGTCTGTGATCCCTTCACCATTTAGGAGTGTTAACAGCAATGATACTGTGTAAACGTGGAAAACAATGAACTAGTGATATAAATTATCTATAAGTTTGACCAAATTAGCAAAAGCCTTTTATACTGTACCTGTACATGTCCTAATCTCGGATGAGACTCAGAGTGAGCGGCAGTTTAGTTGAGTGTGACATACCCATCTTGTTTCTTGGACTACATGTCTGGCATGATGACCAAGTATCAAATATTACATTTTAAGGCGAAATATGCCAGTGAGAATAACAAAGTTATTGGATTTAAATATAACAGTTTCTTGATCATTTTTATATCTAAAGCCCAGGTATCTGGATAGGGCATCACCCTTTAAGCAACATCGACCACCAGGAGACTAGGCGGTGTGCCACTAATCAGGCGAAGCCAGCCCCCAAATGTTAGCTGAGTGATGGAGCTTTCCGTGCCCTTTAACAGTTCAAAGGATCAGGAACATGTTTCTGGGCGCATTTTGTTTCTTCAAGGCAAATCTGCTCGGCTTGGATTTTCAAGCACTGCTCGTTTCCCTGAGTCACAGCCCCCCCTGAGACACACAGGCTGCATCCCTGACTCGGCAGCCAGTGCCGTCATGAACTCGGCAACACGTTTCTTTCGTCATCAGCAGCAGCATAGCCTTTCCTATGCATGACCAACTGAATGACTACCAGTCACCTTGCAAATCTGTGACAGTTAAAGCGAGAAACACAATAAAGCACCCTTTGAAAATGTGTTCATGCCCAGAACGTCTAATAGTTTGATATGCTAAAAAGTAAAGTTTGCTTTGATGTCCTTAGTTGAATGTTCTTAAAACCATACATAGCACACTGGAGGTTTGTGAGGAATCTCCAAACCTAAGTGAGTTTATGACACAACTTATTTTATTGTGCGCCTTAAAGCGCTGAAATGTGGGTAAATAGATATTTTGCCTTTTGCATCCTATAGTTTTCCATTCAGGATGTGGAACATAAAAAAGGTACACTGATATTATTTTGGCCCAACATGTTGCTATACGTATTTACATGTTTTCATGATGCTTTACTATGCAATTTGTGTATTTTGCAAGTAAACTCTATAGGACCGTATTATTGTAGGTCTTGACACCCAAAACTTGAATATTTGTTCCAAGTAAAACATGGAAGAAGGTGGCCGTGCCCAAATTGCAGAGTGGGTTAAAATCCCAGCTTCACTGTTTAGCGTAAGTGTGTGATCCCGGGCAAATAATGTAATCTCACCCTGACTTCAACTGCAAAAATTGGAGTGATTATGTTTACACCCTTACAATAGGACAGTTTTAATAAGTGTAGGGACAAATTGGTGTACCCTGGTGCTCCTCTGCTAGTGGCTCCAATACTGTCACATAGAATTGCATTATTGCTGCACTGGCCCTCCCCCAGTCTCGTAACACCTAATTTAACAGGCAGACATCTGGCCTTGTTACGAGACTGGCGGTAACCCTACCGGTGCTTCCATATTGTTCCTTATGGCTTCTCCATGTTAGTGACATTCAAGCATGTGCAAGCTAAATGTATGAATACTTGGCATCTTGTGGTTTCAGCTTTGGCGAAAGATATGAATATATAGAGGTATGTTTTTTATTCGTCCTCTGCCTACGTGGATCACAAGCATTTGCTTTGTGCCTATATGCAATAAACAAGTGCGTGTTCATGTAACTTCATGAATGGATGCATATGTACTTCATGTATAAGTGCAGCTGCGTCGTGATGCCGCCATTGATTTCTGGCTTTGCAGTCAGTCGACTTCATCGATCGGTGTCATTTCCTTATCGTCTAAATCATTGATTCGGTATGGTCGGGACACAGCTGTCTGAGAGAGAAACACTGCTCATACCTGCGATACATCGATAATTGCAGTGATGGGCCTAAGAGTGAGGCACAGCTGTCGTTTCTCTGCCTTCATGTTAAGAGTTGTGTGGGGGGCATGAGGGTCAGATTTGCTCCCCCGTCAAAACTCAGCACACTTTGTATGGTTCATCGCTTCAGTGATTTGTTTCACTGCGTTTTTCAGTGTTTCGAAGATTTTCAATAATGTCTACACTGACGACTAGTTTTGGAAGGTGTTCCGAGTGTGGAGCTAAAAGGTCCATTACAGACCCAAATCAGATCTGCTTTTGGTGTTTGGGTGTTGACCATAAGGTCGAGGACTGCGGTTCCTGTCAGTCGATGACTGTAAAGGCCTTGAAGGAGGGAAGGGAAAACCCGCTGCATGTAGGCCCCTTTCTAAATCACCTTCTACAGCCCCTTCCCTCTTAAAAGATTTTGTCTGACGAGTCTAGGGAGGTTTCCCTGTGAAGAAGCACCCAAAACATTTCAAGGGCTCGAGATCCAGATATTGTCATCCGTCCTCGTCCCCTCATAAAAAGGCGAAGAGACGATGCCATTGTTCGCAGTCATCTTTGACTGGCTCCTCTCCTGACAGAAAACGGGTAAGCTTTCCCAGCAAGTCAGCATCTCAACAGGATGGAGGGCATTTTCATCTCCAGAAGCTGGAGGTGTTTAAGAATGCAGCTCCCACCGATCCGTCCAAGGAGCACAGTAAGGCTTCAGACCCCACCACACCTAGTACTCACTTGCCTAGAAGCCCAGCAGTAAGTCTCCTCGACGTATGTCGAAGGAGGGGTTGTCTCCTCATAAAATGAACCAAAACATTCCTCTTTGACTCCTTTTAAAGAAGTGGGCAACAGGTCAGTCGAAGACAGTGTTGCCTTCGAAGCACTTCAAGACGTCGATCCCATCGACACCCTCGAAGGCGTCGAAGGATTTTTTTGAAGTCTTACAAGCCTTTACCTAAGGCAGACTTCTTCAGGTCCATGGGGTAAATTTGTGAGGAAGAGAGGGATGTGCCTTTGGGTTTGGAGTTTGGCACTCCTAATGTGCCTGATTAGTTAATCTCAGAGGAGTCCAGAATAAAATCTCGTGGACACTCTGAAGAATGCTAGTGGCTTGGACACCTCACCAGAGACTGATGTTTGTCACTCCAGATTCTGCTGGTCATTCTGATCCGTCTTACAGATCAGTTCTGAGCAAAGTCACAGAATATCTGGGCTGGGGAAAGCCATTGGCAATCCTTGAAAAGGATGATCTCACCGGCATTCTAGATAGAGGTCCTCTGAGAGAACCTGTGTTACCATTTCACACAGCATTAAGAACCAGGGTGTTGGAGAACTGGTTAAAACCAGACACTACACCAGCTGTGAACAAGGATCTAGCAAGGAAATACAGACCTGCCTCTATTGATCCAAGTATTCCGTCTAAACAGCCCACCTCTGAGAGCTTGATGGTTCAGGCAGCCAATTCTGCTTCTAAGGCAGCAGCCTACCCTTCTATCCCCCCAGATAGGATGATAAAAGGTTATATGCCTTAGGGAAGAGGGTGTTCTCCGCAGGCAGCATGGGCTAGAAGGCCATTAATGCGACTTGTGCTCTAGCCAAGTACACGTACACCTTGTGGGATGCAGTAGCCTTGGCAGTGGAGCATTTCCCTGAAGGGCAGGATCGAGAAGGTTTTTTCAACCTGGTACAGGATGGTACAGATGCCATGTGCAAGTCTCTCCAGTCTGGGTTGGATTCTACAGATTGGGTAAGCAGAGCAATGGTGGCAAATACTGTCACGAGGAGAGCTGCATGGCTAAGAAAATCCGTATTTGCACCCGACGTCCAGGGAAGAATGTTGGGCATGCCATTTGATGGCTCCCAGCTCTTCGGTTCCAAGGTCCACGAGTCTGGAGAAATTACAGGCTTCCAAGGCAGCAGCTAAATCGCTGGGAGCAGCGATACATCTGCCTCAACAATTGCAAGGGTCTTCTCACAATTGGAGGGGGCAGCCTTTTTGTTTTTATTCCTCAATTGCGAGAGGACGAGGCCAGTTTGCACAGAGGGGTCAAAGAAGGGAACCTCGTGGATCACGAGGACGAGGTGGTAAAACTTCCTTATCAACCAGTGCTACTTTGCCCTCCGCCCCAGCAACAACCCCAAAACCCTTTTTTTAAAAACTTGTTTTTATTGGCATTTTGGTTAATAACAACCATAAAAACACACCTGCAGCCCCCCAGCCCGTTGCCATCCCCCCCCACCCTTCTTTGCCCGTCGTGCATGGTATCGATACCATTGTCTATAGGATCATGCAATGCCCAGGATTCGAAGTTTCTGAGGGCAATAGGCAATGTTGTAGTCATTTTGAAGAAAAGGTCAGCACCATGTCCCAGTCATTGGTGAATTTAGATTGTTCCCCTGGTATGGAGTAGGTAATCCATTAAAGTGACCGAAAAGTCCAGACTTTAGAAAACCATTCGCTAACATGTGGCGGGTCCTTCGATTTCCAGTTTAGAGCTATCTAGCTGCAATATAGCAAAGGCTTTGCACGTTTGTTTCGAGCTTTGTCGCAGGTCTTCTTCTATAACAACCAAAAGGCAGGATCTGAGAGTCCTGGGCTCATGTAGACCAAATATTTGTTACATATGGACTTCTTCCCAATATATTATTAGTCCAGGGCAACTCCACGATATATGCAGCTAATCCCCAATCGCTCTGCATTCACGGCAGCACCGATCTGGAATAGACGGTCTCATTTTGTGTAAACGGGCTGCTGTATAATGCCTTGTATCAATAACTTGCACCAGAATTCTCTGACTTGGATTGAGCTGGTAAGTATGGGTATTTCCTTCCATAATTTATCCCATTCATCTTCCGGTACCGCCACCCCCAATGTCAGATACAGGTGATATTTGTATCTTAAAGGCATTTTAGGGTTGGCGTCAGCCATGAATTTATACAAATTTGAGATAAGGGCTTTGTTTCCTGGATTGGACGTGATACATTTTTCGAACAGAGTTAGGTCTCTAACTGCCGCTTTCTTGTCCAGGGGAGCCAATATCCAATGTCTAACCTGATGGTATTGGAATCATGCAGATTCCTGAAGCCCCAGTTCTAGTTTGCATTGTGTGAAGGATTTGGGATCGTTACCTTGCAATATGTCTCGAAGTCTGTTACAGCCCGCCTGTTTCCATTTAACAAATGTGTAGGGCTCGAGGCCTGGGGTGAACGGCGGGTTGTGAAACAATGGGGTGAGGGGTGAAGGGAAGGTCGTCAGTTGATATTTCTTAACTGCTGTATCCCATACTTCCTCGACCAAGCTCGTAATCAGACTCATGTGCATGTTGGGGGGCCAATCTTGTCTCTAGGCTGTGGTCCACCCAGCGCCCTCTCCATCTGGACCCATCTTTTCCCAGAATTTTCCACACACCAATCCTTCAAGACCCAGATTTGTGTAGCGTGATAATATGGCTGAAAATTCGGAAGACCTAAACCACCCCCGGCCATAGGGTTCATTAACTTGCTTAGCGCTAACCATGGAGGTTTATTATTCCATATGAATGTGCAGATCGCCCCTTGCATTTTTTTAAAGAAAGAGGAGTGGACCCGGATTAGAATTGCCTGAAACATATAGACGGCCTTGGGCAAAGTGACCATTTTGACTGAGTTGATTCTACCGAGCCAAGGAACCGTAAGCGGACCCTATTTCAACAATTGGCCTTTAATTTATTTTAACAATGGGGGGTAATTGGCCTTGTATAGCTGTTAAGAAGCAGGCAGGAGCCAGGTTGCAGTAACAAAATAAGTATCTTTTTATTGTGAACAACTTAAGGGTCTTTGAAACAAGTAACTGTTTGTTGTAGGGGTCGGGCGTAAGAATGTCATCTGTTTCGGGTCTTCATCGGTGCAATTGGCCCAGTGGAAGCCTGTGTTGCTCTCTCCCCACTTGTCACCTTCACCGTCCCTCTCTGTCTGTTCAACACAGAAGAGAAAGAAGAACAACCCAGTCAATTTACTTCCGGGTTTTATCGTGCGTCCTCCCTCGCATACCCTATCAGCAGGCTTCTTGTAAGCCGTGCTGGGAATGGGTTTGATTCACTCCCCCTCCCACTCCCTGGGACGGGACCCGTATTAGGGCCACCGCAAGTCGTCCTGACCTGCCATGTCCTCCCGTGGCCTCAGGGCCACAGACAGTTGCAGCCCCGATGGGAGAATGCATATGTAGTCGAAATGGTTCCTCTTCGTTGCCCCCATGTATGGGACTTTGTTACTTGGGCGATACATTAAGGTTCTCGACTTTCGGGACCGGACTGGAGGCGGGCTCTGATCATGTTCGTCGGGCCTTGTGCCGTAGGGCTGGACTTTGGTGTGACAGTGCACTCTGGGTGCCGTAGTCTGGGGCTTGCTGGTCACTGTAGTATAAGCTTGAATTCTGGTGTAATAGTGCACTCTAGGTGTTGTAGTGCCAGGTTGCGCTTGGGCACTGATGGAGGTAGCCTTACAATAGCCTATCTAATGTGCGAGTTATGGTCACTCCCAGCAAAGCAATCCCTTCCTGAGCCCACCTGAATTGCATGTAAGATCGTAGAAGCTGCAAGTCATCGGAGGGGAGGGATACGTTTATGATTTCCAATTTGGTAATGTTTATTTTTAAGCCTGCGGCCAACCCAAAGTTTGCTAGTTCTTGTACCGCTGCTTGAAGTGAAAGCAAGTGATCCGAGGCTAGGAGCAACATATCGTCTGCATATGCCATAATTTTGTATGGGACACCTATGAAGTTACCCCATGGATGGCGTCTGTCTGTCTGATCTTGCCAAGAAGTGGTTCCAAATGCAATGCATATAAGAGAGGAGACAGAGGGCACCCTTGTTTGGTTCCGCGTTGTAGAGCAATGGGGAGAGATAGATGGGCGTTAATAAATAATGTAGCACTGGGTTGTATGTAGTTAGCCTGCATTTTGTCTATGAATTTTGGCCTGAACCTCATATTTGCCAAGGTCTGTAAAAGGAACGACCATTCAACCTTGTCAAAAGCTTTCACAGCGTCCAGAAATAAGGGAACCGCTGGGATATTTTTCTTTTCAACTTTCTCTAGAATATGACACTTTCTCCTAATATTATCATGAATCTGGCGTTGTTTTATAAAAGCGGATTGGTCCGGGTGTGTTAACAAGGGTAGTAAATCCTCCATCCTATTGCTAAAACCTTAGTGAACATTTTTGCGTCCAGGTTTATTGAAGCTACTGGGTGGTATGACCCACAACTGCTCGGGTCCTTGCCAGATTTTGGAAAATACTATTTTTGCTTCCTCCGTAGTGGGGGAAATGCGACCAGAGTGTGCAAAAGAGTTATATAGATCGGTTAGTAGGAACTAATATATTTCGATATGTTTTATAGAATAGAGCTGGATATCCATCAGGGCCTGGTGATTCACTTAACGGAAGGTTGCATATAACCCTGAGAATTTCATCTGAGTAATACCTCATTCAAGCTCCCTATCCGGTAGCAGTAATTGGGGAACAGTAATTGCTTCCAAGTAAGCTTTTTGAAACAATGGGTCAGGAGATTCAGACTGATATAGGTCAGAGTAGGTGGGGAGTCTCGGTGACCGCCTCGCCTGAGGGGAGCCGGATCGTTTGTATGGTCTGAGACGCCACTTTCTGTGGGAGTTGTCTAGCTAGGAGTCGGTCAGTCTTGTTAGCTTTTATGTAATATTTTTGTTCGAGGTATAGCAGGGATGTTTCCGCTTTTTTGTTTGAAATAGATTTAACCTACCTACCACCATTCTTGGGGCTTTTTTGTGTAGTCAGCCCCGTGTTTGTTTTAATGTCTTTCATTGCTAGTCTTGCGTCTTCCTCCAATTCACAATGTCAAGTGCCCTTTTTTGTTTGCATCTAATGGCCCCTTACGCTATCAGGACCCCCCGCAATGTTGCCATGAAGGCGTCCCATGTCACATTAACAGCGGACTCCCCAAACGGGTTAAGATGAAAGAACTCCCCTATCTTCTCTTCTATCTTATCTCTAGCTACCTGGTCCCTAAGTAGCTCTAACAGAAATCATTTCCCACATGGTATATTCAGGTCTATGGAAATCGGAGCGTGGTCTGAAAGCATTATTGTAGGACACATGATTTGCATAATGTTGCCTAAGAGTGGGATTGAAGCCCAGGCATAATCTATGCGTGAAAAGGAGAGTGAAAATTTACAGTAGAACGTGTATCCTCTATCAGATCCTCTAAGAGTTGGCAAGACGTCTACCGGGGACATATGTGCGAATGTCTGCTTTAGTGTATTGGAGAGGGGGTGGGCGTAACGTGCGACAGCGCTTCGATCCCAGGTCGGGTCCCAGGCTATGTTAAGATCACCTCTTCCGGTTCTGGAGGTAAAGCAATCTAGGAGTCATTCTTTCTGCATCATTGTCGATGAATATCTGTAAGGCAGGTCTTTTTCCAACGCTGCCGCTTCTTCCGGCTCGACTCAGGCCATTAGTTACGGTCTCGCTAGTATTAAGTCGATTAGACAACTGCAACTCGCCACTGCTGGCACAACCCCTGTGTTATGTGTATGCTTATTATTGACTGTATTGCATTCACAATGCCATGTATTATATTGGGTAGAATGTTATGTGTCATGCTTGGTTTATTATGTCAGAGCATTCTTATTAGAACTCCCATACCGTTTGTTATGCCTTAAAGTTGTCAGTTGATGGATGCTGCTGAACAGGCTGGGGGTCTTGTGTACATCTCTTATGCTACGCTAATAAACCACTTCAAATAACTGTGCCGGCGTGGTCATTAGCGCAACACCCTGTATCTGCTGCACCGGTTACAACTCCTCCAAAATTATGCGGCACGTGTCTGTATGGGTTCACCCTATGGTGTTCATATCTCGCCCGTTCTCAGATCACTACACTGGCTGCCAGTTTCTCAGCGGGTGCAGTTTAAATCAGTGGTGATAGTTCATCAGGCATTTTATGGGTCAGGTGTGGAGTATCTTCAAAAACATTCTGTCCCTATGTGCCCTCCTGTGACCTACATACCAAGGACTCCTGCCTCCTTACTGTTCCTCGCTACCGGTTTGAGTGGGTTGGAGAATTATCAGTGGCCGCTGCCAAGTTGTGGAACTCGCTGCCTGCTCCATTGAGATCTACGGATAATCATCTGTCTTTTCTTTGACTGCTGAAAACCTATTTGTTTTAAGTCTTTTCTTCCTTTCTCTTGTTGATGGTTCTCTTTTCCGGTCCCTGACAGCGCCAAGATGCTTCGGCAAGTGTGCGCTTTATAAAATAAATGAACACAACATTAACATAACAACCGAAAAGTAGTGTTTCGCCCACCATGAAGGATTCTAGATGTGCGAGGGTCCTTTTTAGGAAACTCTTGGCCCGCATTGAGGGCGTATGCAGAAGCCACTGTTAGGGTCAGGGAACCCAGCACCAAGATCACGAATAAGTAGCCGCCTTCTATGTGGGCCTTAGTGTGGACCACTTTAATATGGGATCCAGACCTGATTGCTATAAGTACACCAGCCACCTTCCCCTCGGCATTTGCCTGTAATATAACAAGAAATGTTGCAAATGTAGTTTATGCCTGTCTGAGTCATGGATATGAGTTTACTGGAGTGCCAGCAAGTCCGGTTGATAGCGTGTCAGGAAGCCCTCCAATTTTCTACGCTTTACTGAGGTGTTTAGGCCCCTAATATTGATCGTTAAGCACTTGAATTAACTGGATATTGGTGGGACCTCAATGAGGCTGATTAGTGTCTGATCCTGCTATTGCGCAGGTACTTTAAAGCAAACCATGCACTGCGGTCCCCCCCCCCCCACCAAAAACCTCAATCTGTTAACTGAACAGATAAGATCCAAGATGTTGCGCTCTGTCTCTGCTCAAGTTTGGCATACACCTTCTCAATCCGCTATTATCAAATTTTCCCATTACTACGTCTCTGGAGGCCTTTGGATTCGCTCCTCTGAGGCAGGGTTTTCCAGTCCTCTTTCTGCATGACTCTATTTCTGCACCCTTGTCGATCTTGTGAAGTCCATTCCCAGGGTTTACATTACTTGGTGGGCAGTTCATTTGTGCCTTCTGTTGGGCCCACTGTTGTATCCTCTTCCATTTGAAGTAGAGCAATTTCTGATTCTCGGGAAGTCATTCTGTGCTGTCGTCCTTCCATAGAGAAAGTTAATCCGAACGGAAAGGTCCATTTATATTTTATCCCTCGTGACTGTAGGGTTTTTACCACCACTAATGTGTCTACGTTTTTGGAGGGTAGTTGCGAGAGATCCTGATACAGATGAATCTCCAACCCGTTTTATGTTATTGGTGTCGAGTTTCTCACCTCTTTGAGGATTTGTTTTGTGGATATAGTGCACAGGCTGCTAGCACATCTCGAGGGTGAGCACCAGATTCCGTTCTCTTCGGGCCCATCCAGTGAACCCGATCTAGCGGATTGTTGATGGCCTCTTCTCCTGCAAATAGATCTGCAAAGATGTGCGTTACTGTGTCATTTAGCTCAGAGTATGTCACTGTTTCAGGGAGATTTTTAATTTGAATTTTAGATCGTCTAGATCTATTTTCCAGGTCCTCACAGTGAATTTCAAGGTTGTGTGTGATCATCGACAGATCTTCTAGAGCTACATCCGATTGCTTACATTCTTGTGCAAGTTCCTGTAGTGCACGCTAGTTTGTGTCGACCATATCTTCCAGAGAGGATATTTCCTTGCTGAAGTCAGATAGTGAGGGCCTGATTTCGGATGTGAAAATGGAGAATTAAGGAAGCAGAGAATTTTTCTTGGAAGACTTGGCAGCTTTTTGTGAAGTCCTCTCTGGAAGCTGTGTGGGTCCTCGTTACGTAGCTCTGGTAGAGGGTTAACTTCAGGTATGTTTCCGACTAAGGGCACTGCAGGGTCTTTTGCCCACAGATTTTGCAGTGGATTAGTTGGCGTTTGATGAGCCTGAGTGGGCCCAGCTGAGGTAGGCTTCTTTTTAAATCTTGGCACGTGCTTAGTGCTGTAAATGACGTGGGTAGCGCTAAATACGGCTACAATCACCTGGGAAAGTGCATCACATTAGTAGACCAAGAATTTAAAGTCTCATGGGTGGAGTTGGGGGCAGCTCATCTCTGCCCCACCCAATTCCTCCAGAGTCCCCTCGTTGCAGATTGTCCCTGTCCGGATGTCCCGCAGCAGGCGGAAACACCCCTGGGGCATTGACCAGTCAGTGAAGCACTGATGTTCCGAGGCCGCACGTTTCCAGCACAACTTTGATAAGGTGGGCCAGCGTATCCCCGACTGGATTGAGGCGCTTATGTGGCGTCGTGGACAGACTGACCATATTCCGGGCTGCCATAGAGTATTGCTCGCTCTGTGTTCGGGTAGAGGCCAGCTTCACGATGAACCCTTCAGAAGCTGCTTCGGAGTATGGACGGAGCTCATGCACGCACCTCTTTACAGTGCAGCGGCCATTTTGGTATACCCCTCCCCCCAAAACCCTTTTGATTACTTGGTTCACAGGACTGTGGTGGAGGGCAGATTGTCTCAGCATTTGGAGAGTTGGCAGAACCTAACTTCTGATGCTTGGGCGCTACAAACAGTGGCCTCCCTTTCCTAAAGAGGCCCCAGATTGTCCTGCGGGAGGCCAATCCTTGAAAAATCTGGATCTGCTCCTCCTACAGGAGATTTTCATCCTGTTAGAGAAAGGTGCCATAGATTCTGTACCTGTGGCAGTGAGGAATCAAGGTTGGTACTCTCCTTATTTTCTAATCCCGCAAGAAGGACAGAGGGCTGCGACCCATCTTGGACTTGAGATGCTGGAACAAGTTCCTCAGAAGGACAAGTTCAAGATGGTCACTCTTTCGCAGATCCTCCAGGCCCTTCGACCCCAAGATAGTTTGGTGTCACTGGACCTTCAGGATGCCTACCTTCATGTGCCAACTCATAGCAAGCACCGAAAGAACTTAAGGTTCGCCATTGGCGGCTCTTTTTTCAATTTGGAGTTCTGCCTTTCAGGCTCACCTCCGCCCGAAGAGTCTTTACCAAACTGATGGCGGTGGGGGCAGCAACTCTAAGGAGGCGGGGATTCACATCTACCCCAACCTGGACTATTGGCTGATCAGGGCTTGCTCCCCCGGGCAAGCTCAAGATCATCTCAGCTACTCTTGCCACTTCCTTCACAGACTGGGCTACTCCCTGAATTTCAAAATGTCCCACTTGACACCTTCTCAGAAGCTTCAGTTCAGTGGAGCGGTCCTAGACTCGTCATCGGGAAAGCCTCACCCCTGAATTGACAGCTCACCAACTTATGCAGATAGTCCAAAAATGTCAGAGTGCTGCAAGGAGCCAGTAATGAGACACAGACACAAATGTTTTTGGTTATAGGGTTACAGACTTTAAATAATAAAGGGGTTGGAAAAAGCATCACTTTCCCTAATCTAAGAGTTATTTCCCTACCTCAACCAAAACAAAGTGTCTGTTCTGTGTCAAGATGTCCAAAGCAAAAATGTCCTGTGTCCGAAATCCTATCCTAGCCCCCGCATTCTAACAGTAACTAAGGTGTAAAGGATATTTTCTCTGGCCTTGAAAGTGCACAAAATATTCAAACCCAACAAAAAGGTATAAATCCAACAAAAGTCTCAATTGGTCAATATTCTCAGCCCCAGGGAACGAATGGCTTCCCCAGATTTCTCTCCACCAAAACAAAAGTTCAAACAAATAATCAAGTTCTTTGTAGATCAAGAGGATATCTCCCTCCACTTGGTGTCGCAATCCACTCCCGGGGAAATTACTTCTTTACACTTTCAATGTAATTCACAATCCTATGGGCATGCGTTAACCTTGGGATTTTCTCTTCATAATACCACAACTTGGGTTTGCCTGGTATACTCTCCTGCCAGGACTTTATGCACAAAGACATGCACAAAGTCCCTCTGTTTTTCCATTCTTGGTCTTCCTCAAGTTCGTACTGTGGCTCCCAGACCCCAATCCCGCGGTCTAGGGCTTCGGATAACTTGCCTGACAGTGCTTTGTGTGTCCCAACCCTTTCCCTGGGCTCACCAGTCCTTTTCCTGCAGCTTCTCTACGTTCCTGACTCTGAATCAGGCGCTTCTATGACTTCATGGCTCTCCCAGACCCTGCAGGAATCTCCAGCAGGCATTTCGTCCTCGGTCAGCGTCCCAGTTCCCTCGGCTGTCAGGAAGCACAGATTTTTTCCTTCTGCTTTGCCACAGCTTTCGCAGAGCTTCCCTGAGCACGTCGCTCCCTGGGCTGCCTAACCGCTCTGCCTTGCCGCTCTGTCTTCGTCACTGCCACCAGTCCGCTGCACTCCTGTTTTCTCTGCTTGCCTGTCAATGGGACAGCTTGGGTTTCCCAGCAGCACCTAGCTGGTTGATCTCCCGTTCTCGTGGCGTCCTCGATCCACACCAGGATGAAGAGAAAGACAAACTCCAAACTTCTTTTCCCAGCATGGTTCTAAACCGTGTCGGACCAATTGGATTCTTCCAGCTACTAGACTGCTGGTGTTGGTTCAGATCGGGATCAATCATCATTGCTTCTTGCCTCTTCTGCGTCTCAGTTTTTATCACTCGATTCATTATCTGATATTGGATAGTACTGTAAGTAGACTTGGTAAGTTGTCAAGGGGGATTATGGCAGTATGCCATTAAGGCATGAGGAATGGAGGGAACATCCCTAAAAGAGAAAGGGGGATACCATGTTTCACCTCATATGTCATTCCGCCCCCCCCTCCATCCTGAGGGTCACCTCCCACCTTATGTCGTCATCTCTGAAATAGCCACCCCCAGGTTCAGGATCAGGTAGCGGCTGCCGTCCCCAGGCCACATAAGGAGAGGCTACCTCAGGGAAAGGAGTGTCGACATTATCAGATTCATCACAGTGCCCAGTATCTTCCAGCCTTCAATTTCTTGCGGTTGCTCGGCCTCATGGCATGCTGTATTTTTTTGGAGCCGGAAGCCAGTTTGAGAATGAGGTCCCTTTAATGGGCTCTCAGATCCCAGTGGTCACAGTTCTACGGCAGAATGATGGACCCAAAAAGGGTTGCACATGATCTCCTTTGGTGAGCCTGTCGGAAGAATGTGATGAAAGGAGAACCTTTTTGGCAACCATGGCCAGAGAGAACAGTTGTAACAGATGCCTCCCTTACAGGGTGGGGGCTCACATGAATGACCTGAAAATCAGAAGTCATTGGTCTCCTTCAGAGTCCAGACTTCACATGAATCTTTTAGAGCTGAGAGCAATCAGACTAGCGCTAATGGATTTTCTACCTTCTGTATGTAGAAGACCGTCCTGATAATGATGGACAATACAGTGGCCATGTATTACCTCACCAGAGAGGAGGTGTAAGGTTACTACCACTGAGCAGAGAGGCAATGCAGCTCTGGTTTTGGGCTCTATTAGAAGGAATCTTTGTCGGCAGTTCGCCTAGCCGGAGAAGAAAACATAGCAGCAGATGCTCTGAGCAGGCAGAGCACTGTCTCCTACGAGTGGGAGCTATCTTGGGAAGTCCTTTTAAGAGATCTTTGTCCTTTGGGGAGCCCCTCAAGTGGATCGGTTTGTGACCCTGTCAACAGTAAGTGCAACCTGTTCTGCTCTAGGGAATTTCCTCAGAGAGTAGCTCTTGGGGACGCGTTCATAGAGGACTGGGAATTGTGACTTGCATACACGTTCCCACCAGTCCCCGTCAATCCTCATGTCATCAGGAGGTTGACAAAGTTCGAGAAACCCATGAACCGGATTGGGCTAGGAGAATGTGGTACCCGGACCTTCTCGAGATGGCCATCTGCCCTACACTTCGTCTTCTCCAAAGAGATGACTTGATCTCACAGGAGGGAGGTCTCCTTCATTCAGTAATCAGTTGAATCTTCATGCTTTGTTTCTGAGGAGAGTAAGATACAAAGATTGGAACCTTCCGGAAGACGTACTGAAGGTGTTGCTTTCAACCAAAAGGCCAGCAACTAAGTCTCTGTACCACTGCCATTGGAACAAGTTTTGCAGCTGGTGTAGAGAGAAGAATAATGATCCATTTACTTGCAACACTCCATCCGTGTTGCCATTCTTACTACATTTAGCCCATCAAGGGCTTCAGGTTTCCATGGTTAAGGGTTAGCGTACAGCACTTTCTGTTTTTTTAAGGGCTCACCTGATCAGAATTCCCATTTCACAATTCCTATTGTAATTCAGTTTCTGAAAGGACAAATACATTTCCTCTGGTCCCTTTTAATGGTACCAGTCTGGGATTTGAATTTGGTGTTAAAATGCTTAATGGGAGCTCCGTTTGAACCTTTGTATTCTTGTCCTCTCAAAAGGCTAAACCTTAAGAAAATCTTTCTAATGGCAATTACATTGGCCCGTAGAGTGAATGAGCTTCAAGTTCTTCCTTCTAGGCCATCCTTCACTACCTTTAAGGATAAAGTGGTTTTGAGGGTTTCTCATTTCGTGCCTAAAGTGGTATCGGAATTCCATTTAACTCTGAAAAGTGTATTGCCTGCTTTTTACCCGCTTCCTCATAGCTCCAAGGAGAAGAGGTTGTATAGTTTAGACCCAAGAAGGGACTTAAGCTTCTATATTACTAGAATGTCTAAAGTCAGGAACGATGACCAACTCTTTGTGGGCTATTCGGGTCACAAATTGGGACAAACTGTCACCAAACGAACCATCTCCTGCTAGATCATTTTGTGCATTTCTGAATGCTATTCTTTGACTGGCAAAGAGTTGCCTGATGGTTTGAGGGCACATTCCACCCGACGAGTGGCCACTTCTTCTGCTCTTCAGATAGGTGTACCGATACAGGACATTTGGTCTTCTTTGAACTCTTTCAGAAAATATTACTGCCTGGATTATTTGTCATGTCAGGAGGCAAGATTTGGCAAGGCTCTGATGCATAGCATTAATCAATAATATATTCCCTTTCCCACCTTCAACATACTGCTTTGGAAGTCTATCAAAGATGAGGAATACGCCGGAGAACACTATCCATTCGAAGAAAAAACTACCCCTGGTAATGTTCTTTCGAATGGATGTTCCTCCCTCGTATTCCTCATCGCCCTCCCAACCTTCCTCTCTATGACCTGCGAGAATTTCCGTGTTTTTACACCTTACTCTCTTTCAAAGTCTCGGTCATACCTTTAAAACGGCTGAGCATAGAGAGGGGAAAAAACTCCAACTGCGGCAAGGGCGCTCTGCAAGCTATTTATACCAGCATCAACATCACGGCCGAGGACAGGACAGAGGGCGTCGGGGGCCACGAGACGTCAACGCATGGCGCTCGCTAGTATGGAAAAGGTTTTCAAAGCTGCAAGCAGACTTACGAACATATCAAAGATGATATATTTGTAAGTCAAAGACGAGGAATACATGGGAGGAACATCCAGCCGAAAGAACATTACCAGGGTTAAGACATCTGTTCTTCTCTACTGCAATTAGACCCCGCTTCGTCACAACTGGAGGGAAGTTAACTCCTCAGTTGTCAGCTCGAATTGTAGAACAGCTTCCTCTAACAATAGCTCATGATATATGATATATTTTATTTGTATTGCGCTCATACACAGGTGTTTCAGAGTGCAACGAGGCAAGGGAGGTGAAACAAGGGAGGACAAAGCAACAATCTTACTAGGCCCAGTGACATTGAGAATGTGCAAGGGCAGGGGAGAGGGAAGGGGAAAGTGTGAGGGGTAGGGGGAGTGTAAAGTGCTGAACACGTGATAGAAAAGGTAGTGCGGCCAGCAGGTGGTAAGTGCGAGAGTAAGGTGTAGGCAACAGGTGTCTGATAAGTGCTGGAAGGGGACTGTAGGGTTGCAGATACAGACCAAAGTGCAGGGGTTGCCAGGAGGCAGTGCTGGTGGGTGGCTGGGATCTGGGCCAGAATCAGAGGGTAACCAGGTACCCGGTGCCAAAGCAGACAGAATAGCAGGAGAGAGAGGAAGAGCGAAGGCAGAAGCACAGGGGAAGGTCTTGAGGTGCTTCCAGAACTGAAGATGGTTCTCCTCAAGTTTCAGAGAGGCAGGGAGGCTGTTCAGAGGGAGGCCCCATCCGAGGAAAGGGATCTACCCCCAAGGCATTGCTTGGAGAAACAACTGACCCTGAGGGAGTTGGAGGTGAAGGAGCGAAAAGCTAGAGAAGGAATGTTTTTACGGAGGGAGAGTTTAAGGTATTGTGGACCCAGGTCACAGAAAGCGTTGTGGACAATGCAAAGAGTTCAAAATTTAATCCTTGCAGCCACTGGGAGCCAATGAAGAGATTTCAGGGCTGGAGAGATACGATTCCAGGGCTTGAGGCCAAGGACAAGTCTTGCAGTCCTGTTCTGGATGAGCTGTAGAGGGCCGAGAGTGGTTGCAGGCAGATTTAGAAAGAGGCTGTTGCAACAGTCCAGCCTAGAGCGAACCAGAGATCTGGAAACAGTGAGCTTCTGGGGAAGGAGAGGAAAGGAAGAATACCTCTGAGGAGGTGTAGTTGGTAATTGGACTTTTTTGAGATGTCAGAGATGTGAGGAGAAAAGGAAAGCGTGGAGTCAAAGATGACCCGAGGTTCTTAGCCTCTCAAGCGGGAGCAGGGAGAGGGCCAAGTGAGGCCGGCCAGAGAGTGACAGGAAACGAAGGTGCAGGTCTGCCAATGAGGAGGAACTGTTTTACAGGCATTAAGGCAGAGGTCGTTGGTAGCGCACCACTCCTGGATTGCAGACAGAAAGTCAGAGATGAGAGGGGGAGAAGAGGTGGGAGAAGGGAGCCTGAACACAAGTTGGGTGTCATCGCATAGCATTGAAAGTTTGAGCAGAGAGCAGCAATGCAGTGGGCGAGCGGTGCCAGGTATTGGTTGAAGAGCCAAGGAGAGAGGGTAGACCCCCAGGTAGAAAGTGAGAGAGAGGAAAGGAAGGACCCAAGTTGGGCCTGGGAGAGTCGCTTGGAGAGGAAGGAGGTCAGCCAGGCCAGGGCCTGATCAGTGATACCCAGATTATCACAGAGATGATTGAGCAGGATGACATGGTTGACCGTGTCAAAAGGCAGAAGAAAGATCAAGTAGGATGAGAACATATGGGGATATTAGAATCAAGGTTGGAAAGCAGGTCTTCACGGGTGTTCAGGAGAGCGGTTTCCATGCTTCTGGCAGCTCTGAAGCCAGACTGATTATCATGGAGACAACCAAAAGAATCAGTTTGAAGATTAAGCTGGGAGATGGACAGCTTTTCCAGGAGTTTGCCCAGGAAAGGAGTGATAGAGATCGGGTGATACATAGCCAGGCAAGAGGGGTTGGCTGTGGGTTTTTTGAGAAGGGGGTGCACAAGAGTGCTTCAGAGGGGAGGGGAAGGCTCCAGAGGCGAAGGAGTGGTTGCAGAAGTCAGCCAGAGCAGGAGCAAGGGTGTCAATGTGGTCCTTGATTGTTTTGGACGAACAGAGAACAACTTGTTTTTATAAGACGTTCATAGATCGGACTTGTTTGGAAATCTCATTGGGGTAGAGGGAGGAGAAGCGGCTGCAGGGGGGCCAGAGGTATCAGAGAGAGAAGGGGGAGGAGGACGACGAGAGGGTGGACAGGATGTCCTGGGTTTTTTAGATGAAATGAGAGGCAAGAGCCATACAGAGGGCCTGGGAGACGACAGGAGAGGTAGAGACTGCAGCAGAGTTGGCCAGCTCTTTGTACATTTTAAAGAGTTCGGCCGATTTGTTAGATTCCGCAGAGACGCGGGCTTGGATATGGGCTCTCTTCTTAGTGTGGACAAGGAGCCGGTATTGCCTTACTAACAGGCGACAGGACAGTTTGTCAGAGGATGCACAAGAATCCTGCCATTTCCTCTCAGCCACTCTACATTTGAGTTTAAGGGTGACTATGTCAGAGTCGTACCAAGAGTTGCACTTGGCTTTGGGCTTCAAGCGGATCCTCACGATAGAGGCAAAAACATCAAGACTATCAGAGATAGAGAAGTAGAGCATGGAAAGGGCTGTGTCAGGATGTGTCAGCCAGGGGTGAGGGAGGGGAAGAGAAAGTGGTAGCGAAAGCCTCGACTGGCACACGCCTCATGGGTCAGATGACCAAGAAGGTAGGTGGCAGTGTTGGAGTTGGATTGGCCTGAGGGGTAGAGAGGGAGAGATGGGAGGAAAGGAGAGAGTGATCACTCCAGGAGAGATGAGTGGTAAGAGGGATATAGAGGGAGAGGTCTGAGGAGATCAGTGCATCCAGAGTGTGACCTGTAGAGTGAGTCGAGATAGAGGAAAGAATAGAAAGAGAAAGAAAGTCAAAGAGGTTGCAAAAGAGTCCAGAGGAGGGACAGGAAGAATCCACATGGATGTCGAAGTCTCCAAGAAGGAGGAGTTGAGTGGTCGAGGCCAGGAGGAGAGGTCTGCCCTCTCGGAGAGGTAGAAGGAGATCTGACCACGTAAGAGAGTGGCCAGAAGAGAGAGAAAGCCTGCAGACAAGGCATTCAAAACAGGAGTAGGCCTGCATAGGAACGACAGAGGCAGGAATCCACTCTGGGAAGATCAAGGCTACACCACCCCCGGAACGGTTGGGTCTGGGCACAGAGAGGATCTTGTAGTCATCAGGGAGGAGAGTGTCAAAGCTCGTGACAGAGCTGGCCGTGAACCATGTCTCGGTTAGACCAAGGACATCGAGGTTGAGTTCTTCCAGGAGGCAGCAGATGTCAGAGGAGTGTTTGACAGCTGAGCAAGAGTTGAGAGTGGCAATATGGAGAAGGTTGCCATCCTTGAAGTACTTCTGGGCAGGTTACGCATCAGAGGTACGCCCTGCGGGGGTGTAGAATGAGCCCGAGGGGAGGCAGAAGCAGGGATGTCATTTCACCAAAATGCCTGGGGTAGTGGAAGTGTTATCACACGACCCTTGATCTCTGAGGACATCACAGGAAGTGATGTAATATGACCCAATCCCAAGAGGCCTGAATAAGATAGCCAGCCATGCCAGAAACAAAGAGCCACGTGGCACTGGCCACAACCAGCCCAGGAGCTTACATTTAAAAGAAAAAAAGAAAGAAAAGAAAAGCAAGGAAGCTGAAGAAGGGAGAGACTGGACAGCAGGAGAAGAAGGGAAATTGATGAGGCGAGGGAATCATCTGCCAAAGAGGAGAAGGTTGGACTGAGAGTCTTGGACCACAACAGTACTGTTAAAGTAGACATTAGAAATTACCTTAGAGGAGTGGAAGGGGTCCAAGCGTGCCTCCAAATGGATACCATCATTAATGGGTGAGGAAGAGGGGGGGAGAGAGCACAGACACCATATGAGGTGTCCAAAGGTCCGGGCGAAGGAACGACAAATAGGATGTCAGTCAGGGTCTGTCTGGAGGAAGCACTGGAGTAGGTGTCAGCGATAGGGAAACCAGGGTTAGAGGCCAAGATATCCCTTTTGAACTTCTTCCTACCAGATTTAGTGAAAAGGGTAGGATAGTCAATGGAGAATTAGTTAGAAAAAATAGGAGAGACAGAGTGCCATAGGTTTTGTGGAGGGGGGGGGGGGGGGTAGAACAGAGAGAGTAGTGGAAGGAGGGTGGGGGGGGCAGGATGTGGGGAAAAGCAGGATGGGGTAGCACAGGGTGGCCACTGGGCGCAGCTAAGTTCAAAACAGCAGCAAATGGTACTAACAGCTAAGCTCAGAACAGCAGCAAATGGTACTAACAGCTAAGTTAAGAACAGCTGCAATTGGTACTAACAGCTAAGTTCAGAACAGCAGCAAATGGTACTAACAGCTAAATTCAGAACAGCAGCAAATGGTACTAACAGCTAAGTTCAAAACAGCAGAAAATGGTATTAACATTTAGATCCCTTAGCCTTACTGCAGGATACATTCTTAGTAGTAGCCGATGAGCTGGCTCCCCTTAAGAATGTAAGAAGACCATCTTAATATTCAGCACGTTGGTTCACGGCCTCTCTGCAATCTTAAGCTTTTATATAAACAGGCAGAACACAAGTGGCGCTCAGCCTATCGATCGGAAGATAAAACCTTCTTTATCATCGGCAAATTAAAGAGGCAAAAACTGCATACTTTGCCATAAGTATCACTAATTTTTGCACAAGTAGTCTACTCAGGAGCTCTGTGATCCTTTAACAGTTTTATTTCTCCAGAAGATTGTCACTATTAGGAACAATATTCCTACTGCTGAAAGGGTGATTGAGACCATGCTTACATCAGTGACCCCTCATATGGAGGCCTCTTTTGTGACTTTCACCTAGTTACGCAGGAACAACTCTTTATAGTTCTAGCTCGGCTAAAATCTTGTTCACCTTTGGACCATATTCCTCTGAATATAGTAAAAAAAAAGATTAGTGTGGACATAGTCCTAACCAGGACTTCAGCTGTAAACCTTTCTCCGAGTCAAGGTTCAATTCCTGCAGTCCTCACGCATGCACTGGTGACTCCTCTTTTAAAGAAGTCCACTTTAGACCCAGCACTTCCCGCTAACTCTGGCCCCATTTCACTTCTCATGAACTGTTGGAAGCAATAGTTACACCCAAACTACAGAATTATTTGGAAGATGCATCCATTTTAGAAACCTTCCAGTTGGGCATCTGCCCACCTTTGGGTGCAGAGGCAGTGCTAGTATCAGTTGTTGATGACTTCTCTAGGATGCAAGACCAGGGTGTGGAGGGTTTTCTGATTCTGTTGAACTTGTCTGCACCTTTTGATACAATCGACCACTCCCTCCCATGTCATCCCTTGGGAGAAGTTGGGTTAAGTGGCACAGTACTTCATTGATTCAGGTCCTTTCTTTCTTTCGGACCAAACTCAGACTCTCTTCCCCTGTTCATGACGGCCACTTCTGCTCTTACCTGTGAGGTTCCACAGGTATCAGCTATTTCCCCTCTACTTTTTAATGTTTATGTCCACCCATTGGCTAAGCTCATCCATTCCCATGGCTGTCACTTTTACTCATACGCTCACAATACACAGCTGATTTTAAGAGTGGACCAGAACTTGAAGGAAGCAGCTGGGTGTTTGAATGGCTGCCTTGTTGCCATTGAAGACTGGATGAATAGTAATTGGATGAAGCTAAATGCGGACCAGACTGAAATCATGGTGGTTGGTCCGGCTGCTGCATGTTCTTTCTGGTCCCCTGAGTTTTGGCCCCACGCACTTGGACCACTTCCCACTCCGGTGGATTCAGTAAAAAATCTGGGAGTGAAGACCTCATCGCTTTCTCCTGACTTGCAAGCTAGTACGAGAAGTTATTGCGGTTTACCTTAAACTAAAATCATCAAAAAAGGTGATCCCTTTTGTTCCTCATGCTCCAAGAGGGCCAGTGGTTGCCTCCTCGATTTTCGGCATTCTGGACTATTGTAACGGAACCCTGTTGGCCTAGCCTAAATACCATCTCAACAGGCTACAAATCCTTCAAAATGCAGCGTCCCAGCTAACAGCTGCTCTGCCGAAGTATGTCCATACCTCAGCTGTGCTATGACAACTATTTGATTTTATTTATTGAACATTTGTATGGCGATACTATACAGCAGAGTGTTTCCTGGTGCCACAAGACAAATGAGGGGGTGGGGGGAACATCATAGGAGAAAACAACTATTCTACTAGGTCATGTGACATTTGGATTGGGCAAATGTTGTGAAGGGGGCGAGCCCATCCCACTCCCCCAAGCGCTTTAGGGTAAGGACTCCACACAACCACATTAGCGCATGCGCAGTGTGACTTGTAGACGACAATGTGCGCATATAGAGAGACACCATTTTACGTAGGTAGCAGTAGCAATAATTGGAGCAGACACAGGCCACAATCTCATAATGGATTCTGGCTAGGCCCAAGCACTGGTGGAGAAAGGCCTGCATAGACAGTTTCCCTGAAACCCTTCCCTGCGTCAGGTGATGTTACAGACATATCATGCCCTCAGAAGAATGTTCCCTGCAAGACCACGAGACAGAGCCAGGCGCCTTGGTGCACACATTATCACAACCGAGCTGAAGTAGGTCCCTGACTCCCACCGTTGCTCACAGCGAGTTATGGCCTTCACGAACACCCCTGTCTTAAGATCTTTGAACTCCAAGACCCCAGGTGTCCCCAGACCCCGACCATAAAGCAATAAACTACAAAAGATCCAAACCCATGGTTACATCTTTACCACATGATTTGTAATGCGAGGTACTGGGAGGGATAAATTACAGACCAAAAGCGAGGGTCGAAACCTTGGAGCCCACGATGCGAGCAAGCGTGAATGAAGAATGTCCGCATAACCTCCACCCTCCCCCTGTATCCGTCCTCAGGCCTGCCAGGTGCATGAGAATAATGACAGAAGAGCATTGTGTGTAAAGATGTAGCCAATTAGTCGACCCTTGTGCCATGAAAATGCTGAGCCCAGCTGAGCCCACTTGATGGAGGACGGACTGGGCTGAGACCAATGGCTGAGACCAATGGCCTGGCATCCCCTATGGAGCGGACCGACCATGTACAGGACCCGATCAACAAGCCACGAAGGTTTTTACTGTATACTGTAACGTTACTATGACGATGTAACTCCTTTTAAGCTTCTGCTTGTACTTTGCTGGTGCATCCATTTTGTGGAATACATTCTTGTTATCTTTGCAAAAGTGAATTGGGCCTTTTTCCCTAACGGGTTGTATTTTTTTCTGACGTGAACGTACAGAGAAGTGCATTCACAAGTGCAGTATAAAGAAGTGCTGGGGGGAGGGAGAAGGTCAGGGAAGGGATGTGATAGTGGGAGATGCAAGGTGAGAGTGCTGGGCGAGAGCGCTGGAGTTCGGAGGTCCAGGGGACTGGGTAAGTGCTAAGGGGTGCCCAGGTGGGTACACTGTCTTCCGGTTGAAGTGAAGTTCAAACCCCTTTGCCTGACCCACCGCGCTTTACACAGTCAGGGTGTTTCTTACCTCTGTGAGAAGATGAACCCGTACAAGCCTTCCAAAGACCTTTGCTATGCTAAACCGTGTTATGTTGTCGTTCCAAGGTTGAATAAGGACTCGGTCAGTGGTAGGGCTTTTTCAGTAGCAGCCCCCTAGCTTTGGAATACTCTTCCGCCTGCACTTAGATCTATGGAAGGTCATGTTAAATTTCAGAAAGCACTTAAGACTGATCTTTTCCCAATTGGTTAGGACATCCGGATCTTGAATTTGTTAACTCCCCTACCATCCTTTGTTATTCCCCCAGTGCTAGGATACGTTTGGGTGGCAGCTGGGGCTCTATAAACATCGATAAAATAAACGTATAACTCAAGGGATTGATGACATTTCCTCTGAAGCTCCTGTGCAACGGTTCTCCTACAATGAAGTTTGTTTTCCATTGTTCCCTTGACATTAGCTGAGAATGTTAGCGGCATGTCCTTGCGTTTCATCTTTGCCATTGAATCCCTCTCCCCCTCTCATGTGTTAATGAGAAACCTGGTGTGACCTTCTTCTGAGAAACCTGGTGTGACCCACTTATCGGCCTCGCCCGATAGGTTTCGCGAGATACCTGGTCTTCACACGGACGCCCCAGGTTCTTTGGAAACAGAGGATTCTCTCTGTGGCATATTGGAATCATTAAGAGATTTGTGAGGGGTCCGAAATGAGAGGCGGACACAAAGTCGTAGTGTTTTCAACATCAGACATCTTTATTAAAATAACAGGGTTGGATAAAAGCCGCTCTGTCCCTACCCTAAAGAGAGTTTCCCTACCTAGAAAACTAAAGCTACACTGTCCTTGTGTCCAAAAGATACTAATTTGGCCCTCCCTCTAGAAATGAAAAACTAAGGGAGTATGGAAATTGTCTCCGATGTAGGTTTTGCAAAAAGTGTTCAAAAGCAAGTAAATATATCCAACAAAATAATCCTTGGATCCAGAGGGTGGTTCTCTTTCCCTGGATGGCTCACGTAGGATGGCAAAAGCACCTCTTTCAAACAACCACTTCTTAAGGATGGCAAAAGTAAATAAGTAGATTTCTTCTTACGACTTCAGTGGACTTTCTGGTATACTCCCCTGCCAGGAATCCCTTAATAGGTTTATCAGATCACCTGGTATACGCCCCTGCCAGGTATCTTCCCACAATGTCAACATGCTTCTTTAAACTTCAACTTGTCTGGTGCTTGAACTGCCAGAACTTCTTTTCATCTGGTTCTTATAGATCACCCGGTATACTCTCCTGCCAGGTATCTGCCCACAATGTCTTATTTTTATTTATTTATTTTTGTATTTTTTTTGTATTTAATCAAACAGATTTTTACAAAAGTAGCAAGTAAATTTTTGAAGTGTATCTAAAAAGAAGAAAATCTGAGTCACATTGTCTATTGCAATGGAGCGTGTGCTGGTTGTTTTGCTGAGAGGAGAGAATTGTCTATGTGTTGGAGAATTTTGTATTAAGCCAATAACCACGTAGTTTTGTCTCCCACCATCATTTGTGACCAGCATAAGTCCTAATCTCTCAATGCAAAGTCAGAAAATGTGTGTCTCAGTTAGTGCCCTCTTATGCTTGCTGTGTCAGAACAAGAGAGAAGTAAGTGGCGAATAGACTCTACCACTTCTGGCAAGTCAAAAAAACGGCACCCATTGGTGACTGCCAGCCCCGAATGGTTAAGATTTCGTTTGTATGTAGTAGGTTGAATCTTGCTCTCAGTAGAAGATTTCAAGCCTGTTTCGAGGGAAACTTCTTAATGAATGGTTGTAGTTCGTTCAATTTCCTAGGATTGTTTGGTAGATGTCGGGTCAATTTGTTGGCGGTTGCTGCTTCACCTGTTGCGATCCAATCTAGCTCTTTTACTCTGTTCAAAACTTTCACTGGGTTAGTATGGAGTACCTCTTCATCCATGGCAACATCATATAAAGTTTCTAAGTTCTGTTTTGTCCAGCGATTTATCATCTTACAACTTGAACCCAGACTTTCTTGCAAGATAAGGTTGAAGATTGAAGGTTTTTCTGACATCCTGCATTTTCGAAAAAGCATAACAATATTGCATTTTACTGTGGCTGCAAGGATAGCAGGCTGAGTTCTTTTCTAATGCTGACTATAGGAATACAGTTCGGGAAACCAACCTCCTTTCTCCAGAACAGAGCCTCCAATTTGGGCCACAGTGACGTAGGGATGTTAGGCATTGCATCTGCTTCGTAAGTCAGCACTGGTACCACTTTCATTTTATAAAAGTTCAGCACAGGAATCAGTGAAAAGTGGCCACATTTCTTTTCAAGAGCAGATCCTTGTGCCGCCAGTTTTTTGTTTTTTTCTTTCAGAAATGTTTGCATGGCTATCTCGTTCTTAGAGTTGTCGAGTACCACTCCTAAGTATCTGAACTCGCATACTTTTTCTATAAGTTTGCCTTCCAGTCTCAGTTTTATCTTTTCTCTTCTTTTTGTTCCTGCGGACATGATCATGAATTTAGTTTTGTTTTCGTTGATCTCCAAGTTATTGTTTGTCATATATTTCTGTAGGTTGCTGAGCTGATGTTGCAGAACTATCGGTGTGTAGTCGAGGAGAATCAGGTTGTCCGCATACATAAGCCTATTTATGGGAGTTTTGCCCATTTTCTGAGGGAAACAACATATCTCTGTGTCTGAATCTTTGATGTCACCTATGAAGGCCAAGAACAAAGCCGGTGCCAACGGGCATCCCTGCTTTACTCCTCTTAGGGTTGGAATTTCTGCTGAGAGTAGCCCTTGATGGTTCAGTCACACTCTCATATTTGTATCAGTGTACAGGGCTTTGATTGGTTCCAGGAGTGAGGTAGGGCAGTTCCAGGCCACTAATTTCTCCCAGAGCGCGACCTGTCCACACGGTCAAATGCCTGGGTAAGGTCAATGAAGGCAATAAATATCCGCGGACCCCCTTCCAAGACCTTGTTCTTCAAGATGTTTTTTGTCAAGATGTTAACTGCTGTTCCTAGGTCTTTCTTAAAACCTGTTTGCAGGTAGTCCTCAAACGGGGCCGCTTTTGCTCATACCTTGAATTTTTTTTTAGGATTTTAGGAACATGGATCCAAACACCTTTCCAATGCAGCCCAGTAGGGCAATAGGTCGGTAGTTGGGCGAATCGCTCTTTTTTCCTTTTTTAAAGATTGGCACCACCGTTGCCGATTTCTACGATGGAGGGACCGATTTCAGCTCTGCACATCTTAGGAATATTTTGCTCAAGATGTCTGCCCATTCCGCCGGATATGCCTTCAGGTCAATGTTTGTAATTCCATCAGACCCTGGCGCTGTGGAATTCTTGAGTTTCTTGAACAACAGGGTTATCTCTTCTTTATCATCTAAACAGGCCCATTCTTGCGACTTCAAACTCTGGTTTGGTGTTGGGCTATTCTTCGGGTGTTGAAACAAAGTTTTAAAGAAGTTGACCCAGATTGATTCTCCTATGCTGGTGAGTATCGACGATTCTTCTGTCGTCTGGTCGAGTTAAATGAGGCCACAATTCTCTACTTTTATTGCCACTTATGGCAATATGGCTGAATGTTTTCTGCGTCTTGTTGGTACAGCGCAATACAATGGTTTTTGGGCCATGGTTTGTATCTTTGCATGGCCTCTGTCACTACCTTTTGTCCAGCAAGGTTTTATCGGACACATGTCTTTTTGGTCCTGCACGATTTTGTTTTTACTGTGGCTTTTTGTAAATCGAAAGTAAAAGGTAAATAATCGATCTGTCTTGAAGCTTCCGTGTAGTCTTGAGCTAAGTATTTGATCTTCAAATCACTTATTGCGGCGGCCTACATTTTTAGTCTTGAACCTTGGTTGTTTGTCTCCAAATGCAGGGTGGATATCATACTTGTAGTAAGCTTTGCTGGCCAAGTGGTGCTCAGCAGATTATGGTCACTTGCAGCAGTGCGTATCACCTCGAACAAAGTTATGATTTGTGCCAACTGGCCCGTTGCGAATATGTAGTCAGTTGTTGCTCTTGATGATTCCCATTCCCACGTGGGCAGAGAGCTTTAGTTTGGTAGCACCTCATCTATATTATGTAGCCCCCGTGATGTCATTAGGTTTGTCCATGCGGCCCCTCTTAGGTCTGCTGCCGAAGCCTTCTTGGTGAAAGGGGCTACCCCAGTTCTGAGTTTGCATGTTGAGTTTATGTCTCCACATATCAGCAAGTGCTGAGCCAGATATACTGCTGTCGCCTCATATATGGCGTTTTCTATCATCCCAAGAAATTGGCAGGTGTCAGTCGCTGCTGGGTTCCAATATGTATTCATAATGATGATCGTTGTCTTTGTTTCCTTTGTTCTATTGTTATCTGTATGGGTCCATGCTGCCTTAACCATCAGAAGGGATTGGTTTCTTATTAGCATTTCTGCTGAAGATATTCCACGACCGTGACGGATGGCCGTCAAGATTCCCGATGAGGGGTGGCCTAAAGGTCCCTTTTTTGCCGGTGATAAGAAAATTTCATAACCGTATAATGACGGGAGCTCTGTCAGCCAGGTTTCTTGTAGGCATAGGATGTCGTAATCACCCAATTTTATGTTGCTCAGAGCTGTCAAATGTGTGTGGCCCCTTGTTTTCCATGAGTATAGCCTAATTTGCTTCGTTGAGTTGTTTGGGACTGTACTCACTTGTTTGCTATGTTCAGTAATCAGGAATTGCTATCTTTTTTTGCTGCGTTGACAAGGATTTCGGTAGCCAGGACCACAGACTTTGTGTAGAGAATTTCTTGCCAAGGTTTCCGCCAGTATCCTGTTTTCCAAGTGTGACTTGACTAGTTGTTCTTTTAGTTTCTCGATGGACAGAAGAAAGGGCCCGTTTGTTCCTCTTCGCACTGCTCTCCTTGTTTTTATCGTGTAATGGAGTGACATGTCTGCTTTGCTCTTTTGATAGGGACTTTGAATGTTTCGCCCTGCGACGTTCTCTTGTTTTCCTAGAAGCATTATTTTTCTTGTTTACTGTGAAATGCTCATTTTGGGCCTCCCATGTTCTTTTACGGTCGCGTGTATGTTGAGCGGTTTCTTGGCTTTGTGTCGCACCAACTGTAAAGTTTACTAAGTTCGACCTTGTCTTTGTGTTCACCACTCTGGTGGATTCAGTGAGATCGTAGCCCATTTTTAATATGCTTTTTGTTTCCTCTTTTAGTTGGCGTTTTACTGTTGACGAGGCGATGTACAAATGTGCTAAGGCTTTCTGGTTTTCTTTGGCTCGGGTCAACGATGAGTAGATCCTCTGATTTTAAGCATTGCAAGTTTGGAATATAGCTAAATAGAGCTAGCACCGATCTTTGATTGGGGATGACTTGGTCGTCGTTTCCCTCGATTCGCTTCAACTTTAGAATCCATCTGGTGGTGTCCTTTTTCTTGGTGACCTGATTGTTTATTGTAGGTTTACGTTTTTGATATATAGCGAATCTTAGCGGGACTATTGTGGAAATTCAGGTGATTAGGTGATGCTCTGTAAGATTTAGAACTCTTTTTATTATCTCTATTCAATGAGAATGGCTTTGGAGATCTCTTGTGCTGATGTCTCGTGTTGTCTCTAGGTTTTCGTATGGGTTCGTTCTCCCTCGTAGCCCTTGGTTTCCAAGATCGTTCTGCGAGGTGTCCAAGCGCGTTGTTTCCATTCCCTCTCCCTTTTGGTTTTCTTTCATTGTCTTCTTGAGAGTGGTTTGCTTTTTCTTCCTCTCGCACCTTGTTTTTGGTCTGTCTAACTTGTTCCTGGGGCGGCCTGTGCTCCTTTGCTGCCCTCTCTTCTGAGGTCGATTTGCCATCAAGGTGTAGGCTCATGTTCATCAGGTCATCATTCTTCAGAAATGTGTCAATTGTTTTCGGCGATTTTGAAGAGACTGTATTTGTTTCCACCGGTATGGTTTCTTCTAGAGCTAATGTCATCCCCCCTGTACGAGTGTGGTTTGCCATTTTTCTTGTTTATTTAAGAGGGTCCTTAAGGGGCCGATAAGTATAAAGACTGGTTCCAGCATGTTGGTCTTTATGAGCCTCTCTGGTTATTCCAGATTTTTCTTTTTCTTTTCACTCTTGGGGCAGGATTTTTCTTTACTGTCCACTGTTAGGTCGATCATCGCTGTTGTTTGAGACCCTACCTCTTTAGTGGATACGGTTTGTACCTGTACAGCTAGTATCAGCTTTCATGGCGGGTCCTGAGTCAAAGGTTGTCTTTTTAATTTATTGTCCAAAGCCATGATGTAGGCCTCCAAAAAGGTGAGCTTGCCATGCATCATGGTCTGTATCGTTGTGTGGTCCTTCAAGGTGTCACTGATCGCTTCATACAGCTTCATAAATGGTGCCAGCGCGATCTTTACTGTCGACATTATCGAGAGCATATCCGGTTTCTTTGTCGGAGTAGCCTCCTGGTTTAAATCTGTAGGGACGTGATGTCTTCCTTTCGAAGGTGAATCAATCCAGAGTGGAGAAGGTGCTGGCCGTTGAGAGCTGGATGTTCTATGTAGTTCCAGCGGGTTTCTTCAGTTTGCAGCTACATTTAGGGGGTGCCAGGGGACTTTTTCACTGCGTGATCTCTGAAGGTTCACTTTCTCGTGCGATGGGCCATCGCTCCTTTGTGGTCTCATTTTTTGCAAAGGGTCGTTAACTCCAGCTCCCCCTAACATACCCTGTTCTCTGCGTGGTTGGAGAATCTCAGCTTGGTCTTTTATAACTTCGTCCGGCACTAAAGGAGCCTCTGATATATCAGGTTTCTTGTGTTCCAGAGGAATTTCCTTCATAACATTGGCCAATGTCCCAGTTGTAGTGGCCACTTCTTTTGGCATCTGTATGGCAGCTGAGTCATTTGGTACTGGATTTGAGCCAGGCAGCAATGAAGGCATCCCTATTTGCGTTGTTGAAATCTCATCAGTCACTGTGGTTGTGGGAGGTAGAATAGGGAGGCTGGGCGGGCTGTCTCTAGGTTGATCCGATGTATTGGGAGTCTGAGTTGTTTTTTCGCTGTCTTTGCTTGATGGCACATTTGTTTGTATTGAGTCGCCCTCAATTTGTTGTTGTTTTGAAAAAGGCAAACATTCATTGAGAGCCTCAAGGATTTCTGTGCCAGTAAGTTCCTATGAAGGTTTTTTGCATAAGGTCTAAAGTTGAAAAAAATCTCTTAGGCTGTTGGGCCTATCAAGGGCTCTATTACTCTTTTTTGCAGTTTGGAGAGCCAATCTTTTGCTCTCTGACGCTGCTTGGAAGCCTATTTTAAGTCTCTGGTGCTGTAGTTTGCTTTTCCTGCACTCCCCTTTGGTAGGTCGAGGCAGTCTTTTTTGTGCTCCTCAGGCCCTGTATAGTCTGTATTTCTTTGTCGTTTTTTTTTAATTCAAAGGGTCTTTCCTTGTGGTGATCTCGCCCAAATTGGAGGTGGCTGAGCCCAATGGTTGAGTAGCCTTTAGTGGCTGCCTTTCAAGTTCTGCCACTATCGCGGGCTCTGTATGTACCAGTGCCTTGATGTGAAAGGGGAGGGGCCAAGTGCTCATCCTGCAGAAGCGCTGGGGTCTGCGATCGCAGCAATCTGGCTTGCTGGGCGTCCCTCGCAGGCTCAATTTTCTCCGGTATCTGGATCCAGCTCCCCCCAGGGCTAGTCTGTCCTGGTGGCACCCCCCCCGGGGGCGCAGTCTCTACCTCGTCATTGCGCCCCGAGCCCGCTCTCGGCTCTATACTTGAAGAGGCCCCGCCTGCCACACGGCGGCCCCCCTTCGGGGATTGGCAGAGGAGAACGGATGCGGATCTGCGCAGGTTAGTGGCAATGAAAAATTTAAATCTAATTCCATTGTAGGAATCAACGGTTTACCCCTCATCGTTAAAGTTAGTTGCTGGCCATTCCTCGGTTTTGTTCACTCTTCCAGCATCTTTTTGTCCGTTGTTACTCTTGGGCGGGTACTTCTCAGACAGCGTCCTTCGTCCTCTTCTTGAGGGGGGGGGGGGGAGAGGTGGGAGTGAGCCCTGCCTGCCAGGACTGTAGGACTGTCACTCTCTGTCACTCCGCGGCCGCTCCGCGGCCGCTCCGCGTTTGCAGGCAGTGTTTGTATTGTGGGTCCATCCACCAGTACAGAGCTAGTAGAAAGACTCCAGGAGGCTCAAGCAGCAGGTTAGAATCACGGAGAGCAGTCTTCACAGCAGATGCAGGACTGTCACTCTCCGTCACTTCGCGGCCGCTCCGCATTTGCAGGTAGTGTTTGTACTGTGGGTCCACCCACCAGTACAGAGCTAGTAGAAAGACTCAAGGAGGCTCAAGTAGCAGGTTTGAATCACGGAGAGCTGTCTTCCCAGCAGATGCAGGACTGTCAGTCTCCGTCACTTCGCGGCCGCTCCGCGGTTGCAGGCAGTGTTTGTATTGTGGGTCCACCCACCAGTATAGAGCTAGTAGAAAGACTCCAGGAGGCTCAAGCAGCAGGTTCGAATCACGGAGAGCTGTCTTCCAAGCAGATGCAGGACTGTCAGTCTCCGTCACTTCGCGGCCGCTCCGCAGTTGCAGGCAGTGTTTGTACTGTGGGTCCACCCACAAGTACAGAGCTAGTAGAAAGACTCAACGAGGCTCAAGCAGCAGGTTTGAATCACAGCGAGCAGTTCATGATAGAGGATTCCCAATGTAATACCCTTCTTGACTTCAATGGTTTCAATGGGTTGGCGAGAGGTTCTAATGTCTATGCTGGTCCGTTACCCTCACAGAACTAAGATCAGGGTCCAATAGATGCCTTTTGGAGTAAGTGTGGTATCATCTAGTCCAGAGTCTGGACCTGTCTTAAGTTTCATTTATCACACTGAAAGGAGTACATAATTGTTAATCCACTCTATACTACTGCACATGTGTGATTCCAGAGATGTTCAACACCAAGGGTCTCATTGCAGTTATGTACATAAACTTAGAAGGCAGGGATGGTCACTCCATCCGAGTAGTTTGCAGTCTAATTTGAACCATTTCGCCATTCCTCTGTGTATTTCAATGTCTGATTCCTCTGTGTATATCTGGGGTTTACAGATCCCATACTAAGCTTTTCTGCAAGGTATCTTTCTCCCCAAAAGCTCACTGCCTGATGTGCTTCTTTCACCAGGACTTCTTTCAATGTTCTTACTGTCTTTCAGTATAGCACAGTTGTGTTCCTTCTCGGTCCATACTTCCTTGGCTTGAGGTACTACTTGTTCCAACTTCCCACACATTGATATCTGATATACGGAGACTTGTTCAAGTTCAGCCTCTTAACTTCGTCAATAGTATTCATCTGTTTTTGCTAACACTTGCTCCAACTTTCCCATATTGTTATCTCATATATGGAGATTTGTTCAAGTTCTGTCCTTTAACTACTTCACTAGTATTCATTGGCTCATGGCAATACTTGCTCCAACCTTCCCCATATGGACATCTCATACATGAGGATTTGGGCACATTCTGTCTTTGTATTCTACTTGGTCGGTATTCAAAATACGTTCTTAATGGCTCACATGCCTGTCAGTACGCCCTGGGGTCCCCAACATCTCTGGGCAGACTCACCGGTGTCTGGTAGCGGCTGCCATCCTCCGACCACATGGGAGCAGATCTATGGCTAGGGTTCTGTGATGACTCCACAGGATTCATCACAGATTCCATTGACCAGGGTCCACACACATTCGTCCTTCCGCACTTTGTTCTTAATTCTCTGGTTAAGTTGTGCGATAAAATATTTGCGGAACAAAAGCTTCATGCAGCAAGTCTGTTATTGAATCATGGCTAGACGCATGGGACAAACAATGGACTAAATCACAGGCAAGTATGGAAGATAACTCCTGTATTGTGTGCAACCCGGAGTAGCTCATTGCCTGTAGCAACTCTTGAGATTTCCCCAGGTACACCTAGGGTGTTATGCAAGGTTTCACTTGCTGAAGACCACAACTCTGAACAGGCTGAGGCATCAATTTATCTTGAGCCTCAGGTCATTCAGGCCCCTCCCCCTCCTAGCAAACAACATATAAAAAGATAAATGTAAAGAATAAATCTACATTTACGCTCAATCTGTGTATATTGGAACTGGGTACTATGACCATGAGTCAGGCGAATTGGTTAATTCTCAGAAGCACGACGAGTCTAGAGAAACTGCCATTAGAGACCTATGAAAAATCAAAGGGTGTTTCACCATCTAGACCCCGGGGATCTCTTGCTCAGGTGGCCAGAGAATGGCCATCGCCTTTGGATCCAGACCCTGTGGGTGGACGAGAGCGGGAGGACCACTGGGTGAGGGGTCCTCAGAGTGGGGGTGAGACATCCAATGGCGAGACGCGATATCACCCTCTTTTCAACACCTCCTTACCTGACAATTCCTCCACCCTCATTAAGTGTTATGAATCGTTTACCTTTGCCCTCTCCCCAATTCCAACAGGTATCAAGACAACAGGGAGGCGTAGGAGAAGCGGGAACAGGAAATCACTCATATCACCCCATGTCATACAACCATACATCTACCTGCTACCGTCCTGACATTTCACCCAATTTTCCCATAACCACCAGAGAACACTACAACTCCCATAATCCCTCCCCACTGCCCTTTTCTAAAACCACTGCAACGAAGAAGAGGCAAAATGGAGCTATGATGATTACTCATAGGAACCAATGTGCCACCGATTCCTACGGGCAGTCGCCATTTTGTCCCAGTAATGAGGCCAGGCAAGGTCAGGCCTCCCTTTACAATCATTCCCACTTGAAAACTGTTAAGCCTCCCAGTCAGTATAAAAGGTGGAACACACAGACACTTTTAGCGAGCTGGGTATGCTGAAGGAAGCGCAGAGGCCAAAAGGAAGAAGCTTGAGCTGGAAAGACCCTGGAATGCCTGGAGCCAGGAGGACTGCCAAATCAGTGGGCCTTTAGTACAGGGGAGGATGCAGTATGGCGAGGGAGCTTGGACTCCAGGGAGCCAAACCAGGGGCAGCTGGGGTTACCTGGCAGTGCCCAAACCACAGCTCTCCTCTGGGTGAGACAGGAAAGCCCAGGCCTTTGCGGGGCAGGTGGAAAGTCCATGACCCCAGGAAAACATCCCATTAAGACCCTCTGCAGCTCCCAAAACCGTCTGGAGGCCATTTGGGTGAGCTAGCGAAGTGGGAGCGAAAAAGACAGTTGCATTCTGGGACTTGAAATCCAGAGGGGGCCGAACCAGGTGAGGGAGACCTGTGTGAGAAGTAAAGGAGGGGTACAAGCCAGACTGAGGGAGACCCCTGTACAAAGTAGCAGAGTGGTACGGTAGAAGGAGATTGCCCATTCGATTGCCGCCACAGAATTCCTGCCCTTAGCAATCTGACCAGTGTGAAAGGCGGTCACGATATCCGCCGGCCTCTGCAGCTCTTTCTCCCGCCTCTTGATGTTCAGTTTCCTCGCCGTCCTGTTTCCTCACGGTCCTCTACTCCTCTGCAGTCAGCTGCAGAGCATTTAAATGTCCCTGGCTGATTGAGCAATCTCCAGAGACTAGACTTCTGTGTTGGTTTGCTGGTCCTAGTCCTCTGCTTTGCTTCATCTCTTTCTCGTCGCAGCAGATGTTGGGCCGTTCTTCAAGTAATGTGGAGGAAGTTGGGATGGAGCGTCATTGAGAGTGGTCATTATTGAGAGTGACCATCATTGAGCGTGCCTCTTCCTAGTCCCAGTTGTTACTATATTGTTCTCTGGATAACATGGGTGAATATTATGAGTGGAGCTAATAGGTGGGAGAGGATTACAATATGCCATAAGGGCATGTGGAATGGACGAAACATCCTTAAAATGAAAGGTGGAATGTAACTTCCTCCAATGATGCAATGTCATCTTCCCGAGGGTTTTCCCCCCCAGGTGGTCCTCCCTCATATAGCCAGCCCCAGGGTCAGGATCAGGTAGCGACTGCCGTCCCCCATGCCAAATAGGGAGAGGCTTCCTCAGGGAAGGAAGTGGTGACATCATTAGATTCATCACATTACCCAAATAAGTTCATAATGGAGTCTTTGTTATGGCATTACTGGCGAGAGGAGTTAGTTCCATGGGGTGATGAGGGTGGGCGAAAACGTCAAGGAGAGATTGATGAACTCAAAATCTAGAAGGAAGAGTTACAGTTAAAATGCATGCAACTTACCAACACAGTGTTGGATATTAGAGAGGAGTGCGAGAACATGAGGGCATATATTAGGAAAATGAAGGAAGGTCTGGATGATTTCCACGATTATTTAGCGAGGTATAAGAAAAGACATCCTGACAAGAAGTAGAAGGTGGGAAGAGAAGGGAATACTTTGAACAGTATGAGGAACATAGCCACTGTTACAGAGGAACTAATTTGTGAGCCTGACCATGCCCGATGTGAGAAATCTGAAGGCGTCTCCCTAGCTAGTCCCCACTGATCTGTCATCCAGGTGGCCAGACATGGCTATCACGATTGTACCCAGTTCCTGGGGGTGGACAAGTGAGGGAGGATCACCTGGATGGGGGGGTCCTCTGGAGTGGGATACCGACAGGTGAGACGCAGTATCCTCCTTCCTTTTACACCTTTTCCCCATCTTCTCCCGGAGGACATTCCAAACCACTGCCCTCCCACTTTCCAACTAACACTTTCGCACAACACAAAGGACAACGGACTAACACCAGAGCTGTTTACCTGTCATGTCCCAATACAAGAGTCAGGCAAAGTCAGGCAATTGATCAGAATCACACACACAACGCCCTTTGCCTTCCCCACAGAGATAAAAGGTGGAGTCAGAGAGCACAATACGAACAAGGCGAGCACCGCAGACAGCACAAGGAGACGGCTACCCTGCAGCAGTTCAAGCGATGGAGAAAGGCGGCAGAATTCGAGAGGGTGGCGAGGAGAGAGGTGATCTTGCCCTTTTCGACCCAGAACCGCAAAACCTTTGTGGAAGAGAGCCTAAAACTGCAAACAATAGCACAAGTGTCCTGCAGCAGATGTCAATGGTAAACGGGGAAAGCCTATGCCGATAGGCAGGAGCGAGGGAAGCTGCCGCACCTGTAGTACCGGCCTTGACTCCAGAGAAGCCAACATCCAAGCAGTTCATTGCAACCAGTGAGTCGAGGGGAGAGCCGATAAGAACCGAGCTGTGTTGAGTGAGAATCGCAAAGTGGCAAGTTTTGAACCAAAGCTGCTGAACTTTGAATGCACAGTTAAGAGTGTGAAGAGGAGACCAGCTGCATTGGAAAAGCGGCACCATCTGGGTGCTATTTCGAGAGACTCTGGTCGAGCCCCATATGAGATAAACTACAAGGACCAGAAGGCTGAAGGAGGGCTGGCAAAATAGGTCAAAGAGGGTCAAGCAAAATCCCTGTACAATCGAAAGACTTTGATCTACCAACAGTGTGAGAGAAAGGGCAGTGAATCCCATGGTGTGAGAAGAGAAAAAATTGAGAAACCAAGGGAAAAGAAATCCCACAAAAGACAAGAGGGGTCTGAGCCCGACCGAGGGAGATCCTGGGGTGAAGCGGTCACCCAAAGTGGATTGATAAATGAATTGTGATTTATTTCGGAATACGATTGAACAGGGTCAGCACCCAGAAGAGGAGGACCCAGGGGTGAACCCATCACCCAGCGAACATTGGTAAAGAACTTTAATTTGTTAAAGTAACATTTGTTTTGTTGTTTGGACACGTCAGGTCCTCGAAGGCAAGTGAAAACCAGAATTGGCCATCGATGGCCCTGATAACTGAAACCTTGAGGGTTAAAAGTTGAACTATCATCTTGTTCTAGAAAAGCCAGAAAGTGTGTCCCAAGAGCTGCCATTGGAACTGTTGTCTCGTGCCAGAGAAGCCCAAGGTTGTACTGAGCTTCAAGCTCCCATCTTACCCTGTGTCCAAAACCTGGGGAAGGGAGACCCAGGCTACCGCATCCTGACATAGTATTTGAGAACATTTCTATCTTTTCTTGAGAACTATCCCACACCCCTTTTTATATTAGTTGTGAGGTTTGGCAATAGGTTTCCTAGTATAGGCCCTTTTATTTTGACACACCACCACTGGGACTGCCTTATATTGATTTGATGATTGACGCTTGCTCCCATATTAGATTTAGATGAGGCGTTTTTACAACCTGCATACAGCATTTCATTGTTCAATAAACAACCTTGAACTTTGATCACTTGTGTCCATCTTACTTGTTGTCACCATGAGCTCCTCACGCCAACTACTTCTATAAACCCAAAAATCACTTTTCTCAAGCCCCCCCAGACCTGTACCAACCGAAGACTCGGATGCCAGTGGCCTCTACACATACCCTGGTAGTGGGGAAAGATGTCTGAGGGAACCCAAACATTAGCCCCAAGCTACTGGGAAAGCAGATATGTATCCGAGCTAGAAGAGTGGTGAATAGAGAAGAAAATAGTTTGTGCAAGAAAGTGATAAGATACCACGATGACAGGAGCAGGGACAGTGAAACTGATCTTCAAGAAGCAGGTGGAGGAAGGGATTCAGAAAGTGAAGCAACACCTAGACCAATCAGAGGAGTACAAATCTGGATTTGCTGGTGGGGGCACACCATTGTTTACTAATGTCTCAGGCATAACCCGATAAGCCCTGTGGCAATCTGCTTCAAACCCAGCCCTCTTTTCCCAGAACTCCTATTGCCATTAAAGTTGCAGGCACAGAGGTACAAAGTGGCGCATTACAGCAGAGAGTCTACATATGATGTGACAAATCGAGGGATTCATTCACTTCTCCCAAGGGGGGGAGCCTTTTCTGGGGAGGCTAGGGAGGTGAGCCCTCTACGCGATACCCTTCCTGCATGCAGGTGCTGGGGGTGAGGTCGAAGGGGGGGGGAGCCCCTCGGCTAGGCGAGTGATAAGGTGAGCCCAGGTGAGCAAGTGCCAGGGGAGTGCAGGGGAAAGAAGGTCCACATGCTAAGTGCAAGGAAGGGGCTGGATGAGCTCAATGGGAAGTAGGCTAGTGCAGGGGGGAGGGAGCCCGGTAGGGCAAATGCAGGTTATGTAGGGGAGCGGCTCAGGGGAGACAGAGTTGCTAGGGTACACTGGGCGAGGATGGCTTGGTGCCCTGTATGAATTGGAAGGAACCAGGCAGCCAGTCAATATGGAAAAGGAGGACATTAGCAGGGGAGGGTGGAGAGGGAAGGAAGAAGAGAAAAGAACCAGCTGTGTGTGGGAAGCTGGTAGACTCGGAAGAACGCTGTCTCTCAAGCAGGGGAGGAGCAAACCAAAATCAGTGCCCGAACCACAGAGGAGTACTGAAGTTGAGAGTGGTCCCTGGAGGGACATGCTAGAGAGAAGTGGAGGCTGAAGCCGTGAGAGAACCCCTCTTGGAACTGATGCTACAGCGTGCCTTCCGACAAGCAGTGCCAGCTGAAGAGAAGGCACGAGAAGTAAGAAGTGAGGGCTGAGACAGGGAGAGAGAAGGAACCCCTCTGGGAGTGGATAACGCTTACCGCAGAGCACACGTAGCATGTCAGAAGGGAAAGCATGCATAGAGAGACATTCTGACACGCTATGGCCTGCCATCCAATGCCAGTCGTGCACATGCCCGGAGAAACGCCGACCCAGTGACGCAGTCCCAGCACAACAAAGGTGACTGGGAGAGCCAGAAACAGGCTATTCTAAGTGGCAAAATTATAAATCTGAGAGAGCAAGAAATACATTTAATGTGTGGGGACATCATTCTCGTCCCATTGAGAAAGAGGATAAGAAATGGCATTTTTTTTGTTGTGTGCATATTAGTTTACAAACGTTTGCACCATACTAATGTTCAGTCTTAATTTTTCCATACACGCATTCACAGTAGGTATATATAAAATAATCAAAACAGAAGAAAAGAACAGGCATATCATTAAACATTCGAAATATCCAATACTCATAAAACATATAATATTAGATAATGACCAAAAGGTTCAATGTGTGTGCATTGGTTCAGCCTAAAACCTTAAAAATAATATGTGTCCGAATTAATACACATTATTTTAAAATCAGTGAATCAATGTCACTTAAAATCCTAAGCAGCATCAACGACAAGTGTAGTTCTTGTCCAGTAACCACCCTTTACCAAGAATCCTCAGTATTCAACCATCTACTGTCCTCCACAAATTAGGCAAAGTATTGCAGTCGTAACTGCTGCAAACTTTGACATTCAATAATGATATGAACCAAATTGTGTACAATTCCCCCTACATTGCAATATGAACATTTCTATGCTGCGTTATCTACCCTGTTTCTTATACTACTTATCTCACCATCTCACCCATTAATAACAAATTCAATCTTCAATCTGAATCTTAAAAACTACAAATGTCAGAATGAATTAGGCATGCTATTCAGATATCTCAGGATAGTACATTGAGGGCGAATATGTTATGTTATGTTATTTTGCATTTGTATAGCGCCTTATATACCATTGGTATGGTCTGAAGGCGCTGGTAGGTTGAACGTCCTTGGGAACCGAAGTTCGGGTCAGTAGAGAGAGTTCAAAGGTACGAGTGCGCACCAGTATGTGTTCAGCTGGTGTGGAATTCGTGTGGTAGCTGCTTCCTAGCGGTAGGTGTGGTGGTTGGGAGATCAGGGATATGTGTTCGCTCTGGCAGGATTAATCCAGACTGAGTGTGGCTGTGTTGCGCCTGAGGAGAACGCCTGGCTGGGGGGGTGTGAAACCAGCAGTGATTACTTAGAGTGATGGGGAGTGAGCGGTAGATGTTGATATGAGAACAGTTATACCGAATGGTGTCATAGTATTTCTGTGTTCTAGTTGAGTGGTGGTGTGAAGAAGAGAGTAAGCGTGGGGTGTGGTAAGATCTATGTCCTTTCAAATGTTCACTGCATTCCAGAGCATATTATGTACGTCATCCAATTCTATGCAATCAGGTCCAATCAGGTGAATTGGGTACACTACTAAGTGCAATTGGGCACAACTTCTAAGTGCAGCTTTCCTCAGAGAGGCAATTGGGCCCAACTTCTAAATGCGATTGGGTATACTTCTCTATGCGATTGGGTACCCTTCTAATGTGCTTGGGTACACTTCTAAATGCAATTGGGCACACTTCTAAATGCAATTGGCCATACCTCTAAATGCAACTTTCCTCAGAGAGACTATTGGGCAGACTTCTAAATGCAACTTTCTCAGAGAGGCTATTGGGCACAACTTCTAGATGCGATTGGGTACACTTCGAAATGCAATTTCTCAGAGAGACTATTGGGAACACTTCTAATTGCAATTTTCTCAGTGAGGCTATTGGGCGCAATTTCTTAAAGCGGTTGGGTACATTTCTAGATGCAATTGGGCAGATTCTAAATGCAGCTATCTCAGAGACTATTGGGCATGCTTCTAAATGCAACTTTCTCAGAGGGACTATTGTTCACAACTTCTAAATGCAGTTGGGCACAACTTCTAAGTGCAACTTTCCTCAGAGGGACTATTGGTCACAACTTCTGAATGCAATTAGGTACGCTTCTAAATGCAATTGGGTACACTTCTAAATACAACTTTCTCAGAGAGGCTATTGATCACAATTTTCTAAATGCAATTAGGTACACTTCTAGATGCATTTGGGCGCACTTCTAAATGCAACTCAGCAATCCAATCCCACTTTAAACGGTTATACAATTTGTATTTTAATATAGAGTACCTGGTCTCAATTCAATCTGCATTGTTTGGACTCAACTGGGTTTTGTACCAAAAGACAGGTGGAAATATTATGTTTGGCCATTACCTATCTACTCAAACCTTAAAATTACTTACATCACACCCATTCCTGTTTTTTTCAAGTTGACCGTTTAAATCAGTATACAAGTAATCTTTAATTGGATCAAGCTTCTTCCGATGAAATTGCATAAAAGGGGAAAAAATGAGAAACGACTGTACCAGTGGTTTATCCTCTTCCTCTTTGAAATGAAACATTTATTTTTGTAGTCAGCTCAGCATTGACGGCATCCTTTGATAAACGAGACTCCAAGTGGAAGCCCAAATCAGCTCATCAGTAACCTCCAACACCAATCAGTGGCATATCAGTGTTTGTGATAATAAACAACGATGCAAGGTTTATCCTACTCATCCCAGTGAGAAAACAAGTAAATAAGAGTGTGAGAAACCATACTGGAGTGTGCATACCTGTCCCAGTGGGAACGCAAGTGATCCAGAGAGTAAGGATCAACAAAGAGCTTACACTACTCGTCTCAGTAAGAAAACAAGTAATAAAAAGACTGAGAATCATCAAAGGGGTCATCATACTCGTCCCAGTGAGAAGACCCAAGACCACGAAAGTGAAAAGCATCACTGGGTGAAACATACCCGTCCCAGTGAGAAGGCTAGCAATCAAGAGAGGGACAAATCATCATTGAATCTGTCCTACTCGTCCCAGTGAGAAAGCCAATAACCAAGAGAGTGAGAATACATACTTGGCTCATTCAACTCGTCCCAGTACAAAAGTGAGTGACCAAGAAAGTGAGAACCAATACTGGGTTTATTATAGTTGGCTTGGTGGAAGAGTGAGTGATCACAAGAGTGAGAGTCAACCAATGAAAGAATGATGTTCATCTACACCCAAGAAAGACCAAGGGAATCAAGGACCAAGACAAGGGGCCTCAGTACGACATTGGGACATTGGCGGTAGCCATGCCAGTAAAAGCGGAGTCGTCAAATTACCAGCACCCAGCAATGGGAATCCACCGGGGCATTATGGCCCCGGCAGAGCCGGTTATTCCCCTTTGCCGGGTGCCGGTAATAAGGAACTCCCCATTCCCATTTGAGTCCCATAGAACTCAAATGGAAATGGGGAGGACGGTAGCACAGGCACCATTCAGAGTGGTGCCGGTGCTACCGTCAGTGTCTGCGGGCAGGTGCCGTTCTGCCCGCCAGGTCAGACCTGGCAGACGGGAGGGCGCCCGGTCGCATAACTCATAGTTTGCTGGTTCGGTAACAACGGTGCCGTTGTTACCAGACCGGCAAACTTGTAATGAGGCCCAAGGTACTTTAATCATAAGGATCTTTCAGCAGCAAGTGAAGGGGAAGCCAGAAGGCTGGGAAAATCCCCTACATGAACTGAATAAACCTGTGCAAAAAATTGCTAAGAACTATCTGAAGATCCTTTATGAAAAGGAACTGAGCTGACAAAGCCGCCCCAGGAGAAAGGTGTCATTCTTCTGGAGATTAGTTGTTTTGTATTAGTGGTAGGGTCAGAGTAGTTAAGATTTTGGACTGGGGCAGACTTTGTTTTGGAGTTCACTACCGACAACGAGCAGCCTTGTTAGTTGTGTTAGGTAGGGGAATACATAGATGAGGGATAGCTAGGCATTTATTATTTCCAATGAAAGCTTGTTATAAAAATGACTGCATTTAGTCCGTCTCCTCCTTTTGGTTCCATTTGTTAATATCAACGCAAAAATATCACCATACAAAAATAGCGTTATATTTTTGCGGCAATATTAAGCCATGGACCCTGCAGGGGACACACCCACTACCCCCATATTATGGAGCGGGGGACACCCCCGTAATCCCCAGTTCCAATAACCCCATCAATTATCCCCACTAATGATATCGCCTATGGCCTTACCCCACAACCATATATATGGCGATATTATTAGTGGGGATAATATTACCTGATACCCTCCTTTTGATCCTCCACATAGTGTTGCCAGGATGGGTTTCAGATATTGAGAGCACTAGACATCAGAGTTGTCCGGCAGAAGTGGGTGTGTCCAGTGACTATAATGCAAAGTCTGGAGACACGCAAGCAAGAGACAAGGGAGGGAGAGGGAGAGAGGGGGGGAGAGGGGGGTAATGTGTGTGTTCACAAAAGGGCAGACAGGCTGTGCATGTTTCTGTGGAACAAATCCATCTGGTGTTCAAACAACGAACTTCACTCAAGCAAGGGCCACACTTCATTCAATTAAGAGCCACAGAAATTGTAATGCGTTTGTGTGGAGTTTATTCTATTTTAAATATTTTATTCTGCATACGTCAACTTGTTTTGAGACAAAGGCACATAAAGAATATAGATGTGGGGTATAGTTTGTTGAAGGAGAAACATGTAGGTCCGGTCCTGGTTTCCACAGTACAAGGCTCCTTTCTTGCTCCTATTCCCAATGTCACATTCATCAGGGTTCGTATTTGCTTGGAGCCTTTTACCTCCTACTTCTTTCCCAAGGGAGCCTGGTTAGCTTGAAACCAACAGCTACCAAGAACCATTTCGATTCCGCTGGCTAACTCGTGCACTCCAAACAGGCATATGAGACATTGGGGGTCATAACAAGGTTGGAGGTAGCCATGGTGCTATTAGCACCATGGCTACCCCCTTACCGCATACCGGGTTCCAACCTTGGAGGACCCGGTATTTCCTCATTCAGGGAACCCATCCCCATTCGAGCCCCCATAGGGCTCAATGGGAATGGGGACCATGCTAACAACGGGCCCGTTAATAATGGGCCCTTTGTTAGCATGCTGGTCTTTTAGCGGCTCCCACTAAAACCACCCTTTCCCGCGCCGTTAACCCCTTACCACCAACCTCGGAATGAGGCCCATTGACTTTGAGTATTTGAGAATTATATGGGACGGGGTGGCCCATCACATATAACCACTCAGATAGCAAGTCCAAGGGTCTTTATTGTAGAATAGAAGACAGGCTGGCTGTAGGAGCTTAGAATGGTCTCCGAGGACTATCAGGCTTTTAGGGAAGTTTGGCACATGGGCCGTCCTAGCCCAGGCGCTCCTTACAGGGATGTTAATGTCTCACCAACAGGGTCCTACATCTGTCAGCAGCCTTACTCTGTGGATGCTTTCCTAAGACTGTGGCTACTTAAATCCCTCAGAGATTTTTTCACTTTCCCTGAGCTACCCCGCTTAGTAGTCTGAGTTAGGGATGGTGCCTTCTTCCTCCGGTGTCAGTCGTTCTTCTTCCACACATTTTCTTACCTGACCCTTCACTACTGTGGGTTCTTAAGATGTTCTCCCACCTTGTTCTAACTCTCCGATCTCTCACTCCACCTTCTCACTTGATTCTTACCATTGCTCGCACCCTCAACTACTCCGCTACCTCAGTTATCTTCTCTTCCCTCCTTCCTCCTACTCTACATCCATGCACTTACTATCCTGTTTTAATCTTCATCTCTCTCTACGCTGATAGTTACTCTTAGTCTCCCATTCATTGTCGCTCTTACTATTTCTACGGTGTACTTAACCCCCCCATCACCCTCTACTACCACTCTACTGCTTCTTCCACTCATTACCACTCTCTACTACCAACTCCACATCCAATATTATCCTTTTGTCCGACTACTACTTGCTCCTTTCTCCCTGGTTAGGAAGGATTTCATCAATGGGTATTTTTGCCTCCATTTGTGGACCACCCCAAACATTTTGCTTTTGTTAGGCTATCCTATCCTGACTTGCCAGTGGAACACAGCCTTCAGCTGTGCTCCCCTGGGCTTTTGCTCACTTGTTATGGGGAAACTGACACGTCCTTCAGACTGTCAGTACTGGCAAACTACATTTCCCTTAGTCTTTGACTATGTTGCCATGTCTTGGTAACGTTTTAACAGTGCACAATGTACCTTCCAGTACTGTGCGCTTGGGTCGTTTTTGTTTTATGGTGAATGTACAAGTGTGCCTGGGACGAACTGGTGGCAGCAGTTACTTTTTGTAGGTGTTTTACCTCTTTTTACGGAATCATATTGCGTTTACCGTGTTTGGTTCAAGACTGTGGGAACAGTCTTGTTCTGTCCTATGGCCATTGGCCTATGTCCTATGGCCATTTTTTCCCTTGCCTTCACCCAGGTCAAGTAACGCAGGTTGTTCCTTATTTGTGCATGCAGCCTCTCGCGAAAACCAATCTCTTTCGCAGGCTTCTGCCTGTCAAGTGTGTGCCCAGGAAGCAGGTTGGGACTGTCTGGTCCCAATCCGCACTACTGGTGCTAGGATGATTGGTCCACGACTGGGATGCCTGCACGAGAGCAGATCTTCGATTGCAAGTCCTCGATTTTGGCACAAAGCTAATCTTGGATAAGATAAGGGGCTCTGCATCTATTCTAGGTTGATCACCTGAGTTCTCTCCGGACTACAGAAGGAGCCAAGTATCCTGCAATGAAGAATCTCACTTGTGGAACCGCCGGAGATACTTTGGAAGGTTTGCCACCTTTATCCCTCTGCCCTCCTGTCGGACGAAAGGGTTCGTCATCGATCAAGAAGACCTTTGGAGTAGTGGGAACGGCTACTCTCAGCGCCTCCCGCTTACCCACTGCACAAGCCCCTTCCTAAGTGTTCCTGGGCTCCAGTGAACTGTCCAGCTCTACCGGTCTGGCTTGTCCAGAAGGTTCACCTGTTTCACTAAACCGAGGGTGGTCTCCTAAACTTCTGCCCACCAGGTCAGAGTTTAGAAAACCATCTCAACATCCCTCACTCAGTATTCTGCTACTCCCACTGCCCTCATCTCCACTCCCAACTACTTCTACCTCTGCCAATACTACCACTAATATTCCACTACTCCTACTCTACATCTACTCTGCACAATTCCCCCTCTCACTCAAACACTCTACAGACCCCTCTTAACAATAGCCTCTGCACTACAAATCCTTCTCACACACCTACTTTTTAACCACACCCCCTCGCAGGATTGGCCACTTACCTTAACCAATAGCTTACCTGGCTCCAGTGGGTGTAACATGGGAGGGCTTGAAAGGGTGGGTAAGCTCTGCCCCTTTCCAACATGGTCCCTAGTGGGGTCACGGGACGTTGTATGGAAAGCCTCCATGGGTCCGTTTAAGATCATAATTACATCCCTGGTGGTGTAGCGGGTAAAGGCCTTTGTGTAATAATGAACTAGTCGCTGGTGGGCTACTGGTGTAAAGGTGCTTTATTTAATAACTAAAAAGTCCCAGGTGCTTAAGTGGAGGCACCTGTCTGCGTGGGCTCCAGCTGACTGTCAGCTGGAGCTGAGCTAATTTCTTGCTGAGGCGGCTGGTGTTGTGCCAGCCGCCACATCCAGCGACGTCCCGCGGGACACTTCCATGCCGGGCCGGCTTACGTTCAGTTAGCAACAGCATTCTGTTCCTCCTCGCTGGCAGTTAACTCCTGTGGTGGCTGTGTCTTTGTCCATGGCTCTTTGGACTGCAGCGGGGTCTGCCCTGCCACCAGCAACACAGGTAATAAGGGAAGGGGGGCCTGCCTTCACGCTGGCATCCAGGGGAAGCAGTGTGTCCTCTTGGCACGGCTTGAAAGCAGGTCCTGTCCGTTAATTAAGAGGAATTAGGACACATTTTAACAGAATGGATCATACACAATGGCCAAAAATGTAAGGTTTGCCTCCTGGTTCCCAGCGGTCGCTCCTGCCTACTTATTGGCGCCCGACACCCAGGAGCTAGTTATAGCTCCTGCTCATTGAATCCTAATTTCGAACTTGCATTCATCTCTAACCATTGAGGGGGCCGGGTATGAAAATAGTAGTCCCCTGTGATGAAGCCATCTGCCTGCCCATGTTGATCGATGGTAGGGTTGCCTAGGAGGCTGGGTGTGGCCATAAGCAACATGATGCTGGGTCTCTAGAGAGCACTGAGAGAAACCCCTGGTTACTCCCACCATGCCACGTGCAGAAGGTAGGGCCTTGTCACAGTAACCGTAGGTGATCCTGCCCCTTTAAGAGGATTGAGGAGCAGCAGATACGGCAGCTATCCTCCATCTCACAGGTGCAGAAACTGCTCCGAAATGTACCAAGAGAGAGACCTAAGCTGGGCCAGGGAATTCTAGAGTATAGCCAGTCAGCAAGTACTCACACTGTCTCCAGTCTCATGCGGTTGAAAGCTAAGCAAGTACACCCAGAGGGCAGGGTCAGAGTGTGAAAACCATAGTTAAACCACCAAACAGGAGGGGCTGGCTAGCCCCAAGTGTGACCTATGAGCTGGAAGCCATCCCTAGTGGTGGGACCCAGCAGCCAGTTCCTATAGCAGCATCCCAAAGAGGGAGGGGGAATTAGTAACTCCAAGACAGCAGATGTGGTTCCCGAAGCTGCAGACCAGCTGACACTAGGGACCTACCCAGGCCCAGAGAACTCCAACTCCCAAGTTCCCTATGAAAAGCCTCCACTGGAGCTCCCTAAAGACAGAGAGGCTCAAAGGCAGTGCCAGGATGTGACATGCAGAAGGACGACAGTCGAAGAGAAGAGGGAAGCCAAGGGTCTATGTGGAGTTTACTTTGCCAAAATTACATCTCAATTACTGTACATTTCTCTTTAAAAAGTGGGTCCATTCCCCTCTGCCATCCCCCTACCAAACCCTGTCGCTTACCATTGGCCACCATCATGCCTTACCCCTCATCAGAAATGTAATGTAACTTTGAAATAGTAAATTACCACTTTGTAATTTACTGTAGCAAAACAGTGCAAGCTACCCAATCCTAAATCCAACTCAGGTCTGCAAACCAATCTCACGGGCACAGCGTGACCATCATCCATAACCAAGCTACCACACCAGAGTCTCCTTTGTCTAGAGAGACCCAGTCCCAGATTTACTAAGAACTGGACGAACTTGTGCTTGAGCAATTCCTCAGAGACACTTCCCTTGACTTTGCAGGTTGTGTAACATATTTTATCTACCCAACCCAAGAGAAATGAGCTCTTGATGGCATAATTATTTTTGTATTGTAAAACCACACTGACGCTTGAAGAAACATCAGCAACGTTAATTTGCCTTTCCAATATTTCCCTTCTCCTAGACATGTTGGAACACAATTTCTCATTATGTGCAGTAGGTGAGTCCTGGACCCTCTAGACCCTATTGGGCCTTGTCCGCCGCCATTTGGATTTAATTTTGAGCTCCCAGGCCCTGTGTGGAGCCTTGCTGACCTACTCCCCGGTGCCATTTTCAGCTTCCCTCCCGCCTCCCATCCCGCCCCCAGGCCCTGATTGGTCAATTTGACCGTGCTCTGCAGGCCCTTGCACAGACTGCTCCCTGCTCGCCACTTTTCCATCGTGTGCAGCAGCTGACTCCTGGCCCCTCTAGACCTTCTTGAGCGTTATCTGCCGCCATTTGGATTTAATTTTGAGCCCCTAGCCCCGTCTGCAGCCTCACCTCGCCGACCCACTCCCTGTTATTTTCAGCTTCCCTCCCTCCGAACCGCCTCCCATCCCACCCCCAGATCCCTATTGGTCCTTTCCTTATCCTGATCACTACCTGGGCAGCCACCTACCTGGGAAGCCCCTGCGGCTAAGGGCCCAGAGGCAAAGAGTGACTCCAACTGAGGTGGCTCCAGATTGTGCCTGCAGGTGTCAGCAAGGGAGGCCAGCGGCCAGCCATCAATCAGCAGCAACCATCAAGGTAGGTGTGGTCTAGGTGGGGAGTAGAGCAATCACTCTACTCCGGAAGCCCTGCCACTCAACCTACCCTCAGAAAATAGACCAGGATATTAATACGAACCCCTTAACAACTAGATATAACTGTTGAATGCTAGCCTGCATCGCTTCTAGGCAGTATTGTGCATGTTAGCCATTGACACATTTAGATAGAATTGTGATTACTAGCTTGCATCACTTCTAGACAGGCACCCTATGATACCCTACTCTCTTGACTGACCTAAACTATGGTCCCCGAGGGCATTCAACCCACAAGCCATTTGAGGTCAAACCAATGATAAATAGAGCGCTATATAAATGCCAAATAACATAACAGACCGCAGAGAGCACAAGATACCCTACATGTGAAGTACCATTGCTTAAGGCTAATATGAGGGTTCTAATACATTTGGGTCACTGATTTAGAGTTTACAATAACTTGTTTAATCGAGTTAGGGTTAGAAAAAGTCTAAACGTAAGGGTTAGGATAAATTATCCCGATGAAAATGGACCATAGGCCGAGGCCCAGGATAGGATTAGAGTGCGACTGATTATTTGAACTTATTAAACAAAAGGAGTACTAAATATTGGATGTTACCAGAAAGAATATGGTTGGATGCAACTGGTGCAGAATTCTATTACGATGAGTAACAGAGCATGGGATTTAGAAAGTCAATTCTTCTTACCCCACAGTGCAGCCACTCACAAACTATCAGGTTTTTTTGCACAGCAACATTGGCAAAGGCACTTGGAAGCTCCAAGCCACTGCCTAATGCTGGCTTAATAACTACTCGTGAAATATTCAAGAAAATAAAGGAGCCTGGAAGTCGGTCGTCTCCAAGCCAACTATCCTTCAAGGGCACAATAAACATCTTTTGTGAGGCTCAACATTGGATAACTTGTCCGCCTTCTCCCCAGTCAGGGGCTGGATGTGTTGTGGCTGCAACAGCCAGGGATACCATGGGCACCAGGCTGCACTTCCTCCCCAGCCATTTATTTATAATCTGTCCCATTAGGAATGTACACAAATATATACCCTTGAAGTCGGTCAACGTGCAGGGTTCTTACCTAGGTCTCAGATTTCTTGTTTTCGCTCTATAGCGCAGTGCTTCCAAGTTCCGTAAACCTCCGTCCTGGGTCCTCGGTCCCCACAGTAAACATGTAGTGCTTGTTTTTCAGGGCTTGCTCCTAAAGCCATTGATCTTGGAGCATAGGGATCTGTCACACTCTGCTTTACTCATGGTTTGGGGTACCTCCTAGACTGTTGCTGGGGGCTGTGTCCAGCAATCCTTTTCCCTCCATTGACAAATCTAGTTGCACCCCAGGCTTTGGCCTTTCCCAGATCCATGCTCCATTATCAGAAGTCCTGTTCTGGACAGTGTTTCTTTTTCAAACCCTTCACAATGTGCATCTTCCTCAACACCAGAGCGTAGGCTACCAAGCCTGTCACACTCTTTGGTTCAAGCTATTAAACTCCAAATATACACACGTCGATAGACAATTTTTCTGAACAACCATCAATGCTATAAAACACATTTACAAAATCGAATTAATCCAATGCAAGCCTGGATCGTGCAGCCAAAAACTTCATCCATCAACTTACAGTGTTAACATTGGAGGGTCTGACGGCGAGTATGTTGACATACTGACCGGTGTAACGTTAGATCTTTATTGTTCCACACCAGTTCTAGGCCACGTGGATAGTTTTAGTGATAACTGCTTACAGGTCTCAGTGACCTCTCCTCGGTGATCTTCCCTTAGAGAGAGCAGAAACAGACTGGCCCCCATGCCAGCACACTCCTTGCTTCTCAGTACACATCCTGCTCAGAGATGCTCCAGAGACCTCCCCTCAAGACCGCCTTCACCAACAAGCTTGATTGATTTAAAGATAATTGGGATGCATGTGGTGCACGTCTGGCATGTAGAGCACACTAACAGACAGTGCAATCAGTGCATACAAAAGTTTCAGAAGGGACACTTGATCACAGGGTCCTCACAGACCTGGATGCCGTACGGAGTATGTTGATGATATTCTGAGAGCTAGCATGGATAAACAGCATGTGTTCCCGCCTTACTAGTGGGTCTAGTGGTCATCGTGGTATGTAAGGTTTGCAGAAGGTTACTGACAGGCAGCCGATGTCACAGTAGGTTGAGAGGAGCAGCAGAGGGGGGAAGCTTCAGAGAGCGAGAGCAGCATTAGAAGTAAGATGCACCATGACTACCCCTCAAGGTAAATGACACCTCAGCAGAGATACAGGGTTACACCGCAGGGCCGGTGAAATGGCAGGCAGTTACTGATCTGGCAAATTCACAGGACTTGGCTTGAGTGAAGTGAGAGCTACAATCGCTGTCGAGTAGCACAGGAACACTCCCAGGAAGAAGGGAGGTGGACAGGCAACACTCTGGTTTACATGGCGACAGAGATTTAATGTTACAATTTTCGGCACCAGGTTATGTCAGTCTTTGCACCAGCGCTGTTCTAATAAATAAGGAAGGGTATGAACAGATGAGACATAACGAGGGAAGGTGCGACAGAGGAAATAAAGGTGCGTTACAGTCGAAAGGTAAGGGCAGTGAATGTGTCCCATGGCGTTTATGGGCAGCTGCCAAAATGGTAGGTTCGCAGGAGCTGGACTGAGGGAGATGTGCAAGGACCATACGTCCTCGTGCGAGGTTGAAGTCTGGTGGGGTGGGCCTTTGTGGCCTGGACTAGTGGTATGGCAAGAGCTGGCAGGCAGCCCCATGCATTGTAGCCTCGTTTAACAAGATGTGTAGCACATTGCTGTTTTTTTTTCTCCTGGTAGGGGACCCCTACGGTCAACATATTAAGGTTCCCCAGCAGGCAGCCGGACCGGGAATTAAGGGGCTGTGTAAGTGATGGTCTATGTTTAGAGGTTATGTAGCAGCCATACACTTGTGTAGGGTGCGGATCATTTTATGTGAAATAAGATCATTCCTGGTCCGAGCACCTACAAGCAGATTGGAGAGGGACAGGAAGAAAAAGGCCAACATTTCTCGATTTTTTGTGACCAGGCGCTGTCCCCACCTCATCGTAGGGCAGCTGCAGTCTGAAGCCCAACAGACCAATATCACAAAGGATGGGCACAGCGGCATTGTAGATGGCTACCATTTCATGTACAGGGTGGCTCAGTATCATGGCACGCAATGTGCGATGCTGCCAGGAAATATGAGAGATGGTGACACATTGGTTACAATGGCAACCCCCTCTGCCCCCAGCAGGGAGTCGCTTGAGTGTCGCCCATCCGCGTAATCACCAGATTGTATTGAACGTGTGTCAGCATGATGAGGGGAGTTTAGCATACAGAGGTCAGAGGAATCGGGCATTTAGTAGAACTAGTGTATTTATGATAGGTGGGATGAAGTTGTTTCCCATTTATAAATTATGTTGTGGGTATGGGATTGCATGGTACGGGATTTGCCCAGGGCATGGTGATGGAGTTTTGGTCATGATGAAATGAGTTTTGCGAGGCAATAAAGAGGAATAAGGGCCCTGCAGATATTGGTGGAAAGAATTAAGGGGTAGTTCACGAATTACGCACACTCTCACAAGATTAAGCTGGTCAACGGGAAGGGGGAAAACTCATACAATGAGCGATCAAGGAGGGGCATGTAGGTGGAGAGTAGAAATAGGTGGTCTATTTGATATTATCTTCTGTGTAATTTGAGGGCTCAAACCATGGCTGGAGGTTTGACTTGTGTCAAGGAGAGCGGTAATGGAATGTGGAATGTTAGTGTTGGGAAGGGTGCCACCCCGTCCCACCCCCCTAGGTGCTTTAGAGTAAGGTGAGATGCATTTGAATAATAATGGGCCAGAAGCGCTTCAGAGTAAGGCATGCTGCCTTTCGAATCGCTATAATGGACCAGGAGAAAAGGGGGCCCCCGCCCCACTCTAATATAATCAAATGTAACCAAACCGCATAGTGTAGCGCAGGGCGTGAGCAAGATGATAATTTTTGTGTAGATGTTAGTAATGCGGTATTGCATGCCCGAGCTCCCATGAGGACAGCTCACACCCCCAACCACCAGAAGGTCCATTCATTGTTCTAACAAGGGTGTAAAGATGTTTTTGTACCCAAAAGGACTGTTCCCTGCAGGGCTGCGATCAGAGAGCGGCGCCAGGTATGTAGGTTATCTCACATTGGCCAAAGCATGACCCGGCTCCCTCCCAGGCGATTATGAGTTATAGCCCATATAACTGGCTGAGCCCCAAATACCCCTGAATTCCATGACACCAGGTGACCTTTGACCACCAACCCTAGAGTAACAATTCCTGAATGTTAAAGAGAATGGACATCGCACGTCTCTGAAACCCAATCATGTGATTTGTATTGCAATGTGCCTTGAGGGTTAAATTATAGTTCAAAACAAGGGTGGAGACCTTGGAGACGGATGGCGCGAAAGTGGGTGAAATGTGTGTGTGTGTTGAGGTCAGAGTGCCCCAGTACCTCCCTTGTGACAGCCTTAAAAGCTGTCAGGTGCACAGTATCATGACAAAGTAGCATTGCGTTAGGAGTGTATTTAATTTGTTCTTTGATCTTAGTCGTGAGAAGATGATGTGAGAAGATGATGATCTCTGCAGGACCCACGTGATGGAAGACGGACGGTGCTGAAACCAATGACCTGGCATCTCTTATGGAGCAGGCAGAGTATGTATATAGACGCCCACCAACCAGCGCGTGGGTTTGTACTGTATATTTTGCATTATAGATGATGCTGCTTTTCTTTATAAGACTCTGCTTGTACTACTTTTTGGCAGAGCGTTCTTAGCAGGAGAGTTCGTTGTTGTTGCTCTCATATGTGTGCGAGATTAAAACTTTTGGCAGGGTAAAGTGAATATGATACCTGTGCTTCGCCTTGTATCAAATTATAAGCTTTATGAATTCTCGTTTTATCCCTGCTGCAGTTACCTAACAGGGGCTGATAGTTACTTTGAGTCAAAGAGTAAAAGGTTTTGTTGAGGTAGTTAGGTCTATTGCTGCGCAAGGAAGTAAGAAAATCAATATAGTTTGTGAATAGATTGTTTATTAGTTGTTCCCTCTAAACAAAGTTTGGGAGTTTGATAGAAGGTCCATAAGTACACTGTTCCTTATGGAACTTTATCAAACTCCCAAACTTTTTTTTATATGGAACAACTAATAGACGTTCCATTCACAAACTATATTGATTTTCTTACTTCCTAGTGCAGCAATAGACCTAACTACCTCAACAAACCTTTTTACTCTTTGATTGACTAAAAATGAGATTAAAACTTTTACAATATCGACTTGGGCCCTTCTTCCCCAGTGGGTTGTATTCTCTCTGGTGTGAGCGTTCAGGTACTTGCTTTCATTAATCAACAGTTGCACCTTTACAAGCCATCTCTTGCCTCAGATGGGTTAGGAACAGTAAGGATGAGACAAACGTGGAGATTGGGTACAGGTGTACAAAGTGGGTGCTGTGTGGTAGGCGGGTGGGTGCCCTGGGCAAAGAGCCCCACAATGGCCATGATGGACAATTATGTGAGATGGGGCAGAAATGCTTATCACAAGAGGTGCATTAACGGGTCAAGTCTTTAGATGATGCTTGTTTTTTGTGGCATGGTTAAGGGACATTGGGCCTCATTACGACCCTGGCGCTAAGTGAAAAAAGATGGCGGTAAATGGTTACCGCCATCGTTTTCCGCCAGGTCCGATCATGACCCGTGACCGTTAACTACGATGCCATTAGCGGCATCCTAGTTAACGCTGCCGCTAACTGCGCCAAGGGTGCACGCACGCGACCGCCCACACCGTACTTAGCGCCATGGCGGAAAGGTACGCAAATGCTGACCCAACCGGACATGCACCTAACGCCATCACCAAGCCCGTTAAGTACCTTACCGCCATGGTGCTAATAACGCCATCGCGAACCAACCGTAAAGGGCCATGTTAAGTGAATGCAGCTGCCACAGGTGCACAGAAACAGCACAGGTGAAGGCAATACAGACTCAGGAAGTACAAAAAGAGCATACCCCACCCCTTCCCACACCAAGTCACACTCCACAATGATACCAATACGACTAGCAATGTTGGGGCTGGAGGACCTGATAGCAATGCATGTGCTACAACAGCAACAACAACAACAGGCAGCACAGAGGAGACGCAGGAGGAGAAGGTGGGCAAGGCAGGCCCAGCAAGCCCCACCAGCACAGCCAGTGCCACCACGCAGGCAGCCCCCAATCCCACGCATCAGAGCCAATCCATTCAACCTCACTGCTGAGCAGATCCACACCCTGTACCGTTTGGACCGGGACACCATCACCGCCATCGTAGACATGACACAAAACGACATCGTCAGCATGATAAAAACTCCAACCGCCATCCCCCCTACTGAAGGTAGTGTCTGTACTCCACTTCCTGGCCACAGGCACCTACCAGCACACAGTGGGGCACCTGCATGGCATTTCACAACCATTATTCTCACGAACACTCATCCAAGTGCTCGATGCCCTCCTCAAGCACACAGACGACCACATCTCATTACCACGGACTGGCCAGGAGATTGCAAACACCAAAGTGGGTTTCCATGCACTAGCCGGCATACCCGGTTGCATTGGTGCCATCGACTGCACCCATGTGGAATTGGTGGTTCCACGTGCCATGGAGGTACCGTACCGCAACCGGAAACAGTTCCACTCAATCAACGTGCAAATGGTCTGTGACTCCAACAAGATCATCACACATTGTTGTGCCCGATTCCCCGGATCAACCCATGATTCTATGGTCCTGAGGAACTCCACAATACCACGCTACATGGAGCGACATGCAGGGCCAAGATCCTGGCTACTCGGTGAGTCCAATGTCATGGAAGTGGGCAGGTGAATGACGTACCGATGCATACTCCACCTGGCTGAAAGGGGGGGGGGATGATGCATACTCCACCTGGCTGAAAGGGGGGGGGGGGGGTGATGCATACTCCACCTGGCTGAAAGGGGGGGGATGATGCATACTCCACCTGGCTGAAAGGGGGGGGGGATGATGCATACTCCACCTGGCTGAAAGGGGGGGGGATGATGCATACTCCACCTGGCTGAAAGGGGGGGGTGATGCATACTCCACCTGGCTGAAAGGGGGGGGTGCATACGCCACCTGGCTGTGAGTAACACAGAGAATGGAGACAGAGGATGGGCACTCACAATGCACACAACCCCTCTGCATACATTGGGTGATGGCATGCAAAACAGGCCATGGGAGCCATGAGCATATACTGGTTGCATTGTGTGAATCAATTAGTGCATGTAGAAGTGAGCCAAAGTAACAGTTGGATGCAAGCCATGGTGGAACATCATGTTCTTGATCAGACAACATGACTGACACATACATTCTCGCCTACATACAGGTGATGCAGGCTATCCCCTGAAGAGGTGGCTCCTTACACCAGTCCGGAACCCGCAGAACCAGCACGAGGAGGACTTCAACCGTGCACATACACGTACTCGTGTGGTCAAAGAGCAGACATTCGGCCTATTGAAGGCACGGTTCCGAAGCCTCAGCAGGTCTGGTGGAGCACTCCTGTATGGCCATGAGAAGGTGGCAAAGATCGTCATGGCATGCGTCATGCTACACAATATGTGCGTCAGACGGAATGTGCCCCTGCCCCCTGACGCAGAACTGCAACCACCTGACGATGAGGATGAGGAGGGTGCAGATGGGGCGGCACCCCATGGAGGAGGCGATGCACAGGAGGGGCGTGCAATGCGCCAAAGTATCATCGACCACTGCTTCTAGCACACACGGCTGGTGTGTATCACATGGTGACTGCACTTGGGGCACGGTGTGGCTCTGGGACATGCACACTGTGGACTGTACACCAATAAAGCACACATACGCAATGAAAATGTCCACACATTTCTTTTTCGGAAAGAAAAAAGTGTATTCAAACTATGAAACGTCGTGACACACCCCCTCCCACCTCCCCCTGCACACCTCAACACACCCCCCCTGACCTCCCTCCTGCACACCTCAACACACCCCCCCCACGGCCCCCTGCACACCCCCCCCATCTCCCCCCTGCACACCCCAACACACCCCCCCACCTCCCCCCTGCACACCCCAACACACCCCATGTAGGTGTCAACAGATGCCTGTGACAGTGGCCACAGGCTGTTACAAGCCCCCTCTCCCGGCCCCCGGGGCACCCCTGGCTGTGGAGCGCAGGTTACGTCCGGAACGTCGCACGGGGCTGCTCTGTGCAGAACTGGCAGTGGAGGATGTCCCTGCCTGCCCCCGTGCATGCAAGTCCTGTAGGGTGTGGGTGAGCTCAGTGAGCGCACCACGCAAGCCGGCAAGTTCAGCACAGATGTCCCTGGACATGGCCTGCATGGCATCCCTCAGGGTGGCAGTGCTCTGCGCTACTTCGGCCCTTAGGGTCTCCGTGGCCTGTTCAATGGTTGCCCTAGCCCCCACACATTCCGCGGCATGCTCAGTCAGCATCGTGGACAGTTGCTGCTGCCGTTCTGTGATGTCCTCGAGGGACTGCTGCCCCTGCTGGCCCATGGCCAGTGCTGGTGGTGTGATGGAGGGGCTGCTCCCTGCCTGTGGAGTGAGGACTGGGCATGGGGTGGAAGGCCACTCCTCTACCTCTGTGTGCCCCTGTGTGTGATCCTCATGGGGGCTGGCGTCTGAGAAACAGGGGGAATGTAGTAGGTCAGTGGGGCTTCTGACCTCGTGCTCCATGTCTGAGTCTGAACATGCAGCTATTGCAGCTGTCTCACCGATGTTGCTGCTGGCCGCTGACCCGGTGCCTTCTGTGGCAGGCAATGTCGGTAGAGGTGGAGCAGCTGCTGCTGGCCTGCTGCCTACAGGGGTGCTTGCCGGTGGGACGTCCGGTATGCTCGCAGTGGGTCCTGCTTGTTGTGGGGTCTGCCTCACTGCAGCTGAGGTTGAGGGTGCGGGGACGGTATTGATGGCCTTCTTGGTTCTCTTCGTCGCAGGGGTGTCCTGGTCCTCGGGGTGTGAATCTGTGCCTGTGGTGGAGCAAAGGAGGGAGGGCGTTATTGATGGGTCTGCGGACTTTGGAATGACAATGATTGACATTATTCTGGTCAGTAGATGAGGCAGATTTCAGGCAGGGCCATGCAGGTTGTCTCCTTTTAGTGTGGAATGTGGATGCAGGTATGCGGGTGCCAGCAGTGTATACAGGGTGGTGCTCGCATGTGGCTATGGGCAGTGTTGAAATGTGTTGCATTTACACTGTAGGGCAACCTTGTGCTACACATGAATGGACTGCAGTGACTATGGCATGTCTTGTTTGAGGCACATACCTTCATCGCCTGATGTCGGAGCTCCCCTTTCCATCCCTCCGACGCCTTCAATGGATTCCATGCCAATCGTGGTTGCACAGATCTCCTCCCACGGTTGGAGTTTTAGTGGGGATTCCGACCCTCCACCGGTACCCAGGGCAAGGTTGCGGTTTGCAGAGATGACGGCTCTGACCCGTATGCGTAGGTCATCCCAGCGCTTCCTGCACTGCTGTGGGGTGCGGGGTACGGTCCCCACCGCGCTGACGCGCTCGGCCACCAGGGCCCAGATGGCCTTCTTCTTCGCTATCGCTGTCCTGGTCATTTCCGGGGAGAAAACGACACCTGCGTTGTCTTGCAGGGTCTCCGCAAGCATGCAGAGTTCCTCCCGGCTGAATCTCTCCTGGCGCTGGCGGTCACATGCCTTCTTTACAACTTTAGGCATTTTCGGGTACTTGGATGGGTGGGTGATTGGTTGGGACAGGTGTCAGGGTTGGATCTGGTGTTGTTCGGTAGGATGGCAATGGATTGTGTTTTTAAAGATGGCCGACGTGCTGTTTCCCGTTCCGGCGCGATAACGCTATTTCCGGTCCTGCTTTTTACGGCCACCGCAAATTACGGTGGCCGCTAATTACGGTGGGCGCTACTTACGGTGGCGGAAGTGCACCTTGCTCGCTTTACGATGCCGGTAGGGGCCTTTTCCGCCATGGCGTTAATTGCATTACCGCCATGGCGTAATGCTCGTGCGCGATGGGTCGTAATGTGGCGCTCTTTACGCCATCGGCCCACGGCGTAAACGCTCATTACGCCATGGCGGTAATGACGGAAGATTACCACCTGGGTCGTAATGAGGTCACGTGGTGTTGCAAATAGGAGGAGGGTTTAACAGTGGGTGGATAAAGGGACTGTGGGTATTGTGAGAAACCTGAAGGTGTCTCACCCGCTATTCCCCGGGGATCTGTCATCCAGGTGGCCAGGACATGGCCATCGCTTGTGGATCCAGTTCCTTGGGGTGGCCCAGTGTGGGAGGATCACCTGGGTGAAGGGTCTTCGGGGAGTGGGAGTGGGATACCGGATAGTGAGACGTGGTATCCCCTTCCCTGTAACACCTTTATTTCATCCTACCAGGAAGAATACTTAGACAGTATTAAGTATACTTATTAAGTATACTTATAAAGATAGGCTAACTATCGCCCAATCTCCATCACTCCGTTCCTGGGCAGGCTCCTGGAGAAACTGGCCATCTCCCAGCTTAATCTCCAGGCTGAATCTGTTGGTAGTCTTCATGACCATCAGTCTGGCTTCAGAGCTGCCAGAAGCACGGAAACTGCTCTCCTGAACATCCGTGAAGACCTGCTCTCCAACCTTGACTCTAACACTCTGTGTGTTCTCATTTTGCTCGATCTCTCTTCTGCCTTTGATACTGTCAACCATGCCATCCTGCACAACCGTCTCCGTGATAACCTGGGTATCATTGGTCAGGCTCTGGCGTAGCTGAACTCTTTCCTCTCCAATCGACCCTCCCAGGTCCAACTGGGGTCCTTCCTCTCTGACATCTTTTTCTCTACCTGTGGTGTCCCCCAGGGATCTAACCTCTCTCCCTGGCTGTTCAACCAGTATCTGGCACTCCTTGCCCACCGCATCGCCGCTCTCTGCCCCAACTTTCAGTGCTATGCGGATGATACCCAGCTCATTTTCAGGCTACCCCGGCCTCCTCCTCTCCTTCCCTCATCTCCGACTGCCTGTCTGCTATCCAGGAATGGTGTGCTAAATTCCTGACTGAAACTGCACTGAATCTGCAACTGGGCCACTCTCACCGATCTCGGTCCTTGGCCCTGCCACTATCCCCTTGCACTGCCTCCCTGGCAACCCCTGCACTGCGGGACTGTCTTTGTATCCCTACAGCCCCCTTCCCAGCACTTGTCTGCACTTACCTTGCACTTGCCACCAGCTGGCCCTTATTATTTATCTTGTTATTCTACTATCCCTGTACTGCACTTTCCCCTCTCCCTTTCCCCTTGCACTTTTCCCTTCCCCTCTACCCATGCACTTGCGCGATCTGAATGACACCTGGCCTAGTAGGATCGCTGTCTGTCTTCCCTTTGTCCCCCCTCCCTGCCTCGCCGCGCCTTGAAACACTTGTGTATAGACGCGTTACAAATGCCATATCATATCATATCATAACCCAAACTCCCCCTACCCCCTTCACAACAACAACACTTTCTCACGGACAGCATGCTATGAGAGAAAACGGACTAACACCCGAGCTGTATACCTGACATGTTCCAATATGAAAGCCAGACAGCGTCAGGCAATTGCTGACCTTCACACACACCTGACCTCAATTACATTTCCCCACACGGATAAAAGGCAGAGCATGAGAGCACACTCTGAGCGAGGCAAAGCACAGGAGGAAGCAGCAGTTCCAAGATGGCAGTTTAACATGAGGCGAAAAACTGCAAAACAGAAGGGGATCGCAAGGAGTGAAGTGCCCTTGACCTTTTTGAAGAGGAAACTTTCATGAAACCTTGAGAATAGAAAGCGTAAGACCAGGAAACCAGGCTGAAGAATCCTGCATTGTGTGTCTGAGGTACCCGGGGCTCTCCCGTGTCGAGAATCAAGGTTGGGAGAATCGCCTGCTGCCGTGGTCCTGCTGCTGTGGTACTGTCCTTGGCTCCTACAACAAAGCAGCACCAGTGAAATCCGCACAGCCGGTGAGTTGGGCAGGCCGATACCAGACCAGTCTGTGTTGAAGCCAAAGTTGCAAGCAGCAACATTGTACGGTGAACGCTGAATCGAACAGTGTATGAAGTGCATGCGATAACCAAGGTGAGTAAAATTGGACAACAGAGGAGTGATTGAACTTTGAAACCAAGATAGAATACCTTAGAGTGGTCCAGCACCGTGTTGCGTGCTCATTCAAAGGTCTCTGTAAGGTATCCAACTGAGAGGCGGCAAAAGCAAAAGAGTGACAAAGGATTGTGAATTGAAGTGGTCCTGCAACGGGTCAAGCAAAATCATGTGCACAATTGAAAGTCTGTGATGTTAAGAGAGTTAAGAAAGTTGATGATAAAGTAAATAAAAATTGGTGCGAGCCCAGCTGAGGGAGACTGGTTGAACATTATGTTGAAACGGATGCGAGTCCAACAGAGGGGGATCCGGGGTGAACCATGAATCACTCGAGAAATTGGATACATGAAAATCCTACGAGCATTGTGCTAAAGGGGATTGGAGCCCGGCTAATGGGGTTCCGAGGTGGATACTGAATCACCAGAGAAATTGAGTGCTTGTGAAATCCTGAGAAGAAAATAACATATTGTTTGTCGCATCAGGCCCTTTAAAATAAGAGACTTTGAAAGGCAAAGAGACTTGGGCACGGAAGGCCCTGATGCTAATGTTAGAACTGCACCCTCATGCGAGAGAAGCAAGAGATTGTGCTAAGCTCGAGTTTGTCAACTTGTCCCGTGCTGAAAATGTGGGAACGGGAGGCCAATGGGCTGAATATCCTGACATTTATTTCTTGGACACTTCTTTCTTTTACATAACACTGAATCCCACACCATTTGAGGTAAGGATTGGCAGTAGGTGTTTTAGCATAGGCCTTTTTATTTTGAGAAGGGACCACTACTAGGACTGCGTTATTATTTGGTGGTCGTAGCTTGCTCCCATCTTTAGATGTAGGATTAGATGGGCGTTTTTCAAACCCTTTTTGAGGTTCAAGAAACACCCTTGAACTGTGCCTGTCTTACTGTTGATACCATGCCTTCCTTATAGTAACAACACTTGAAGCAGAAGTACAGGAGAATTGTGGTGTGGCATGAATTCAAGAAGGAGATGGAGCATGACCCAGTTGGCTGCAGCCACTGGAATCTACATCCACATCTACTGGAATAAGTGGCCAATGGATTGATGCGAGTCATCATGCACAATTATGTATTGTTTCCACAAGGTGTCAAGGATGCGTTGGAGGGGTTGGAGGACTAGGTCAGGGCTGCCGTGGAGCTATTGTGAAACAGTGCATTGAACTGTACACTGGGCTCAATGGTTGGGGACATTGGTAGAGAGATTTTCCTCCTAGTTGTGGGCGGAGGCTCAGCACGGAACAGAACAGTGAAGTTGTCATGACAGGCGCTCCCCAAACATTGGTGATTCAGTAGGTGCACAGGAGTGGGGGAATAGGATTGGATGTCTGGTCTGTTCACAGGGGTAACTTTCTTTCCCCCAGGACCATTCCCGAGGTGTGGGGGAAGAGGAGCACACCCACACCCCAACAAATAGCCCACAACAAACAGGAATAAACCAACCAAAGTGGCAGAGAAGGAAGCCATGGAAGAAAGGAGGCACCCAAAAGGAAACCTGTGGCGACATCTAAACCAAAGTCCTCCCCTGAAGGGCCTGTAAAGTCTCCAGTGCTTCAAGTCATGAAGGCAGCAAAAGGGCTCCTTGCGATAATTACTGTCAATGTGAACAGAATAATTATGAATGTTTCCAGGAGGCACGGGAATGGAAATGGTCTGCCAATGCTTTGTGGCGATGTTACTTCTTGCAATAACAATGTAGTTGCACACTCTGGGGCAGCAGGGATGGATGCAAGTCATAACCAAAAGAGAATACAATTGGCCTCCAGCATCACAATCCAAGGTTCCAGGTACTGTGACATATAAATATGTGCTTAGGAACTATTATGTCCTCTGTGACAAATCCAGGGATATCGTCACCTCTCGCTAAGCGGGAGCAACTCCCTTTGGGACTACGGAGGCGAGCCTCTATGCTAAAACCCTACGAGATGGGGTAAGCGGGCCATCTGGAGCCGACTCCCCCTTCGGGGACCGGAAATCCCAGAGAGGAATTTATGTCACCATCCCTCCTCACTCCCCTATACACAAACACCTTTATGGGGTAGGTTGGAACAAAGGTGTATGAGAACACTATGACCTTTTGTTTACAAAGGTTGACTCGGCTTCTGACAAAGTTTACCCATGGCTCATGTAACACTGCAGAAAGATTTAAAGATCAGCCTGCGGGGGAACATCATTTGAAGAGCCAATCATGAGAGAGAGAGATTATGTGGAGCCCGTGGAGTGCAATTATTCCACAGTGCACACAGGGGGTGTGGCCGATAACAGAAAGAACACCAGGCACAGCATTCCAGCCAGTTAAGTGCATTTGATGAATGCAACCAGGCCCAGCAGATAAATAAAAGGGACCGTCTCGGGCAGCCACGAGAACAGAGTACCTCAGAATGCCGAGGTAAAGCCCAGAGGAGAAAGGGCCTACAGAGCCCTGTGCCGAGTGAGCGAGAGCAGAGCCAATGCTTAATCAGCTCAGCGGGTAGACAAGGAAGGAAGGAAGGAAAGAAGGAAGGACTGCATTTGTATCACCACATCGCTGTACATGCTAAGAATGGTACAACAAATGTCAACAAAGAGAAATGCCATGGCACTGTTCACACCCCTTTGAGGGGTACCTAGCTTCTCAGCACAGCATGGCTATCCCACCTCTCAGCTTGTCAGGGTTTCTTCTTGCTTTCATCCCCATCATGTGGGTCCTTTGTGTCTCAGCCTGGCGTGGACTATGTTGGCACTCAGGCCATCTGGATTTCACATTGCTCTCATCTCCTCGTCAGGTAGTTTGTGGCTAAGCCCATCGTGGATTTGTGGACAATCTGGTCAGCTGACTTTTCCATTGCTCTCACCCCCTCATGGGGTATTTCGGCACCTCACCACCCTCCTCCCGATCAGACGCGTACCTGGTTCACAGCAGAGGTGCTTGTCGGGGGAGGCAGCTTCTCCCTTTGCTGTAGAACCTATGTGCCAACGTCTTTGGGCTCGAGTCTTCCACTTTGGTTCCACCCGTCTGTGACCGATAGGACGTCGACATTGGAGCTGCTGAACGCTGGTATGCCACACCTGCAGGGGCTCAGTCTCTTGTTGGCTTGGCGGTCCTCCTCTACTAGATCTCCCCACGTTCTTGGACTCAGCAGCTTTCTGTGCGCTCTCGGTTTCCTCTGCCCACTACACCGTCTTTGTGGCATTGCCTCTAGGATCAGACCTCTCCTCTATGATCCAGGGCAGGCTTCTGTTTTGCTCCCATATGTTCCTCCCTGGAACGGGAGAAGAGACACCATTGGCTCTGCTCTTCAGGCATAGAGAATTTAACAGAGTGGGGTCTGAAACAAAGCCACTCACGTTTAAAAGGTACTGCATATTATTTTACTGATCAATCCCGATAGAACCAACCAACTGTTGTGCTCTGATTTCAAGGCAGCTGTAGTGAAATCTATAGCTGGGGATTCCTTGTTCCCTTGTGGTGGGGAACACTCCATGTGAGATCCTACTTGCCCTGTCCCCTAGGGGCTGTTAAGTGTCATAGGCTCACCTCCCTAGTCCCAATTTGGGTGGCTCCCCCTTGGAGAGAAAGGACAAATTACCTGGATTAGTCACAGGATATTCACGTTGGTGAAATTTGTGCAGCTGGGGCATCAGTGACAGGTGTTACCTCATCAATGCAATGAGGCAGATAGAAGTACGCCTTGTCCCTCCTGGGAGCCACTTTGGCTATGTTAAATAATGAAACACTCCAGGCGCAGTGCCCACCTGGAAGGCAGGAGAGTGGAGGAAAAAAGCGGACAACCGTAAAAACCTCCAGTGGATCCCCATGGCTTGTTCCAGGGTAGATGATCCAGACAATTCCTCTTTCCAGCATGCAGCAAAATGAGCACGAGCAGGCAGAGCCTGTGCAAGCTGAGTGTATGGAAGGATTATAGGATGGCCAAGGGAATCCAGGGAACAAAGAAGATGAAGAGGAAGGAGGACCAGGGTGAGAAGACAAGGCAGCAACTAGGAGAAGGGGGAAGACAGGAAACACAGAAGGAAGGGAGCTTCAGCTCAGTAAGCGCAGAGCACTGAGATGCAGAGCCGCATTACGGTCCACCGATCAATTCTGAGAACGACGTAGATGCTACGTGTCATGCAACCATGGGAAGTCTGGGACCATTGGGGGCACCATTAGAATGTTCCATCACGTTTTGCCGGTATTCATCTTATCTGTCTAGTTGTTCTTTCAAGATGGCCGCCGCCTGTCGGGTTAAACAGACTCAGTTACTGCGTCTAGGTGCGTTGCACCTCGGATTCCTGTGTGCGCTAAGCTCCTGTCACTGAACCTCTTTCAGCTGATCTGCCCGTTTGTATTTGGGCTATCCCTCTCCCCGTGACTTCTTGCCCTCCAGCTCGGAGGACCGCCATTTTGCTCTCTCTATCATTCTTTCTTGTTTCATTTTCCTCCCTTCGCTTCGCAGACATTCCGTTCCTGTTCCTTTCCCCTTTTTTTTTTTCTTCTTTTCTACCCGAGTTAGCTCTACTCTGGGTTTCCTCCTGTTCTGTCGGCTCTTATCCAACTGTTTTTCCTACCTGCTGGGTCTCTCTTCGTTTGTTCCGGAGCATTCGCTCCTCTCCACTCAAGGCTGCGTACTTACACCGGCAGACCCGTCTGTGCACTGGTACTTCTCTACCACCGGCAACCATTGCAGTACTATTGTACTCGCCTACTTCAAGAAATCCTTCTTGGACACATCCGGAGATCACCATCCTCATCACGCCTCCTCAAGAATCTCCATGGCACGTCATTTCCACCTTCTTGAGACTTTCAGGGTTTTTCAGTCAGGAGCCTTTTCCCTGTTTAAGGAGACTTTCTTCGGGGGAGTCCAGGCTGCTGGGCACCTACTTACCGACAGCGTGGCATTCCGCAGAGAAAGACCTCACCTGCTACAGAAGAAAGAGAAGAAAGGAAGCCACCTACTGAAGAAATCTTGAAGAAGGAAGAAGAATCTAGTGGAAAGCTCCACGGAAGATGAAGGTGAGGGGGAAGAGTGGGAGGTTTCCTTGGATTCTGACACTACGCGAGACTGACCAGCATCTTACGTCCAACAGCCATCTTGGAGTTGGGCGATCGCTTTGCCACTGCAGATAAAGGCTACAAGGTCGTGGGCAAGGAACTCTGACACAGGGGTGGATTTGACACAAATGTCTAAAAAGGCAGAGAACAGGAAAGAGGGAAAGCCGATCATGAAATAGAAGACCATCAATTACTGTCTGTATTTGCATGCTGGCAACACTTATTGTATTGAAGTATCTAGCAGATACTGTGGCTTTATGGAGTTACGAAAATTCACGATTACTACATCACTTACGGGGGCAATGCTAAATTACAATTAAGATCAGGTTGAAAGGTAAAAAATGCACCGGGGCAAACATATCATGGGATGATGAGGTCTACATCCACAAAAGAGCAGCGGGAAAGTAACTGTGGGCAACACCGTTCAATCCAGGAAAGTCCCAATTAGGAGCAGCCCCACAAGGGAGTGACGACCACACCCCTCGCTGGGACAATGAAGTCAGGGAATCTCACAGCAAACATAACATTTTTGGTATTATTTCCTATTGCGGGTGGGGACAGAAGCTACAAAACAAGAAAGTGACCCTCAGGACTGGCAACCAGGTTGCGATTCACATAATTAACAAAAGAACTTGCACAAGGGTGCTCACCTTATTCAGGGAATGACAGTGATGTACCTTAAACCCAACACTGCTTGGAGAGCTAAGCATATCCTGGGAGCTATAAACTGTGCGGCTGGTGTTCTCTCTAGTTTTCAATTTACAAAAGTTGGTCAACTTGCACCCCTAATGAACGAGAAAAGGACTCCCTTCCTGGACCATCCCTGTGGTAAAGCTGGGAAGATCTAGCAAGCTAATTGAACATTCACTGACACCTGGGCCGGTGATGCATTACTAAAGAGAAAGATGGGTTCCTCTGAAGTCAGTTAAGAGTGCGTACATTGGGCTTTTGTCCATAAGGAATCCAAAATCTGCACGACTGCACATTTAAACACAGACCAAGAAGGTAAAGAATAAGGAAGGAATTAGAGTGGGATGATGGATAGCCGGTTACAATAGATACGTTACGATGGCTTGATCCCCATGTTCTCTCCACCTTCCCATGATACATCATGTCTTCTTCTTGTAGCAGTTGCACAGAGCAGGGAAGGAGACATTCACACCCATCCTGAAGGCCAACTCAAATGAGACAGGCTGGTTATTTTTATTTTTTATTTTTATTTGGTTGGTTGATAAAATCAACCTTTCAGATTTACAAAGAATGTTTCAATTCGTTTCAACAAAACAATACAATAAAAAACACAACTTCTATTAACACAATTAATAACATTAAAGGAAAAATTAAAACCGCTTTTACCACATATGAAAATGTAAAATAGTCTTAGATTGTACATCAAATTTACATAATTTGTATACATAGTTTAGCAAAATATGATTTAAAAAAAATAGAAATAAGTGTGATCTAATCATATTTACAGCTGCTACCAAATTTGCGCAGTCTAATAGAGTACTTCAGGAAAATTCACGTCCAAAAAGTGAACGATTGCAATTTTTGTAGCTAATCTAGACGAGGAAAATATTCGATGCCAGATGTCAGACACAGAAAACAGATTTAAATTATCAAACAGATTTCCGAAAATAACTTTTCGTAGAGAATCTAGATGAGGACAATAGACCAAACAATGCTCCATAGTTCCTCTTTGATTCGGTGACCTACAAAAGCGACAGATTCTTCTTTTGCAATTAGTTTTCTTCTAGCTAAAACATCTAGGGTTGGCCATAGATTTAATCGAAAACAAAGAAGCTTATTGCGAAAAGTGGACGAAGGAAATTTAAGCAGATAATCTGCCGTGCATCTGTAGGAATTGTGACCGAATGTTCTACGATCAAAATCCTTGTATCTCAAACAGTTGGTTTGGTTGCTGCACCAATCATGCTGAAGTATTTTAATTTTAGCACAAGTTTGGTTGGATAATAGATCAAGATCTATTGAGGCATCCGCCATGGCATCTAAGGTGTAATTACACCAACTTTTAGTAAAGGTGGTATGTCTAGACAAGAGATGTAAAGCCACTTTACCAAGAATATTCGATTGGGAAACAGATAGCAGACATTTTCGAAAAAAAACACATTTCCAAATGACATATGAGTTCATAGATACGGACCCTAGCTCAAACCGGATTAAAGGAAGGGGAGTGCAGCTCGGAAGGTGTAATACTCGTTTCCAAAAAAGTGCTTCTAATCTATCCCACCATGATGCATTATTCATGGGCATGGATTCTGCACCATAAGTCAAAATCGGGATGACTTTTTGTTCATAAAAGGTTAGGACAGGTTTTATCATAAATTTGCCAAATTTTCCCATCAGAATTTTAGCCTGCGAGATTAAAGAACGTAGTTTACCGTGCAGGTATGAGTCATGGTGGGGATTTGGAATGGATGCCTTAAAATATACACCTAGGTATTTATATTGTACAACTTTATCCAACACTACATTGTGTAATTTCCAATCAAATGATTTGACCTTCACATTAGGGTGCCATTTGGAGATGAGTGTTTGAGTTTTGGTTGTATTAATAACCAGTTGGTTCAGTTTTACATAAGTTTCTAGGCCATTTAATAGCTTTTGTAGGCCTACTGGAGTTTGTGAAATGAGCACAAGATCATCAGCATACAATAAGTATGCAATTTTGTGGGCGCCCAAAGAAGGAGCGTTGATCTGAATGTGATTTAAGGCTATTCCTAGATCATAAATGAATAGATTAAATATTGTCGATGCTAGAATACAACCCTGTTTTAAACCTCTAAATGTGTGGAATTTTGTGGTCATAGCGCCGGCCATAGACAATCTTACTTGCATTGAAGTATTAGTGTGTAACAAAACAATTAAGGCTACTAAAGACGAAGGGCATTGATAATTAAGCAATTTGTTTTACAAAAGAAATCGATCTATTGAGTCAAAAGCGACTCTAAAATCTACAAAAGCCAAATACAAATTCTGTTTTCTAGCAGCATAGTCAGCCTGGAGCATGTGTAAAGATATGATATTAGGGATAGTGCCTATACCAGCAACAAAACCTGCTTGGTAGGGGTCGTTACGCTGGGCTTGCGCTGTCCACTTATTCAACTCTCTAAGAATTATGCGACAACATTTTTTAGCTGGCGTATCCAATAGCACAATTGGCCTATAACTCGATGGATCTTTCCCGTCACCTTTTTTATAAATAGGAACAATGATCGAATGAGTCCATGTAGGTGGTAGGGTTTGAGTTTTGATGACAATGGAAAAAATACTAAACAACATTTTTGACCAAATTACGGGATGTGCTTTAAACATCCTATTGGATAATCCATCCAGACCACATGTCCCAGACTTGCTAGCTTTATTGATGAATAGTTGTATATCCTCCAAGTCAAAGTGTAAATGAAAATTGCATGGTGGATTAACAGATTCTAAAGCTGTTCCTCCATCAGGGATTTTATAGAGGTTAGTAAAATGTGCTATCCATGTAAGTTCTGAGACCTCATTGGCTTGGGAGATAACTTGACTACCTGTTGTGGGTCCGTTAAGGAGCGACCAAATTCTAGCTACGTTTTTACTGTGTATGGCATTAAGCATGAGTTGGCCATCAGCCTGATAGAGCTTTGCACGGTTAGATATAAGCCAGTTTTTGTATTTAGTTCTAATGTTTGTCAAAACATTTAATCTCGTCTCAATAGGAAGATTCATTGCCTCACGTTTTTGTTTCCTATACAACTTTTTCTGAATATTTAGTTCAGCATGGAACACATGCAAATTGGGGGTATCATTGCCGTATTTTTGACCAGAGGTAAACGCGGTGGTTTGAAAAGCTTGCAACATGTCAGAGTAAACTATGTTGTTAAGTTTGTCACTTGGGCATGGTTTATAAAGTTTGTGATTCATACAAGAATAGAAACTACTCAACGAATTTTCTGACCATCAGAGTCTATTCCCTGGATTGTTCAAAGTCAGCGTCCCTTGAGGATATTTATCTCGTGTTTTGGATAAACCACCTTGGTAAGACCATTTAGCTGTCAATTGTTTATGATCACTGAGATGATCATAAATCACTTATGATCTTGAATTCAACAAAGTCAGGAAAGAAATTGGCATTGGTATACACATAATCGATGATAAACAAGGTATTTCCTCGCTGCCAAGTTGCTCTGGCCGGAATGGCAGATGAAAATGCACCGTTGAGTCTGTATAAGTTATGATGGTTCACAAATTGTAGCCATTTACTCACTCTATTTGAGCTGTTTTTATGACTGATAAAAATGCAGTCTAAATTCAAATCACCGGCAATCAAAAACTTTTCCACTTCAGAGTCCATGATTTTTAAATTGAGTACTTCACTTAGATCTTTTAAGAAGCGTTCATCTGTGATTCCCACCAGATTCCAATACACGTTTATAATAGCATATATGCTAGTGCTTATTTGTAAACAAACTATTTGAATAAATGGATTTGGAGAGGCCCAAGGATAAGAGAAAAGTTTGGATCTTCTTGTATTGCTATAAGTAAACCGGCTGAAGGTCTTCCCCGTAGATTTCTTTTAGCAGGAATAATTTGAACCTCATGGTTATCCCAAATGGGGCAAGATGTAAGCCAAGTTTCTTGAAGCATTACAAGATGGAATTTATTAATAGCACTACTGTTATTGTTCAATAAATGAGAATGGCCTCTCGAATTCCAACTGAGCAGAGATAGATCTAAAGAGGATTCTAATGAAGATAGTTAATGTTTGCTATATTGCTGATCAGTAATTTGAAGGCCTCTCCCAATCGTAGACAGGTTTTTGCACATATTTAGATGAGTCGACTCAGAATTTGGCGGATGCGTCGCCAGCTCACTCTTTAAGTCAACATCTGCTGTTAAATTAAAGCCTAGGTCAAACAGTTGTCTTTTGGCTGACCAAATAATGTTCTGTATGGCTCTAGAATTCATCCAGATTCTAGCAACAGTAGCAGTAGATCGATTACAGAATTCCACTAACTCTATGTCCTCCGAGCTGATGTCTTCCAGTTCTGGGATGTCTGAAAAAAGTGTCATTAATGATTGACGGTTCAGTGCATACTGTGCACTTGGAGCTGGCCGACATGACAAAATCAAGGCATAATTAGCCATCAGTTTTTGATTTGTGAATTTGGGTAGTATGATTTTAGCGTTTGGGGAAGAAGAAGAGGAAATGATAGGCACTTGTTTAGGAACTTCTTGTAAGGCAACATGCATGAGCTCAGGAATTTCAGGATAAGTTTTGCCAATAATGAACATTTCTTTTCACCTGATAGATCTTGATTCAACTGATGGATAAGAGACTTCTTACTTTGCGGCTCTATTACTGGGAGGAGCTGTTGGGTTATTGGTAAACACGAGATGGGATTCTGTGCAACGTGAAGCACTCGGATGGATTTAAATTGGAGGCGGAGGCCTCCGGCACTCTGTTTCCTTTTTTCACAACTGGACGCTGTCGGTCCATATAAGCGTCTACTGCTTGTCTGATTTCTTGTCGATGAGATTCGGCAATCAGCCGAGTTGAGGCGTCATTTATAAGTTTGTCAACACTTTTTTTCACACTAGGTGCATCTGGTGGAGTTGTAATGATCGAATTGAAGTCCTCCGCTTCTTCAATCAGGGCGTTAAGTGGAGCATAGGGCTGTATCACCTTGGTGCCAGTCTTGGGATTGGCAATTGAAAGACGCTTGGCCAATTGGATATATTTTTTTGTCACAGCAGCTGATGCTATTTGGCTACTCGCTGACGGAAGATTAAGATGTTTTAAAAAAAATAATTGTTGCAGATGAGTGTGTCTGTTTTGGTGTTTGAAGGTTTTTCTGCTTCTTACTTACATTTTCAACAGCATCCAAGTTATTGTTCTTTTGAGATTTTTTAGTAAAGATTGTGAAAGGGGTTTTAGTTGTCAAAGTTAATAGATCACTTGTGATTTTATCATTACACATTTGAGTTACAGCTTCATTAGGTAACAAGGATGCTGATTTAATGATGCCCAAGAACTGCAGAACAACAGAACATAATACAGAGGACACATGTGAAGAAGAAACTACAATAGGTGTGTTTGTGATTGATTGCGATTTAGGCACCAGAATTGACACGGTGGATTTAGGTACAGGTGCTATCAATGGCAGATCCACAATTCTTTGCTGTAGGAGTACATTTGTGTCATTTTGCCATGCTAGTATTTTATCAAATTGCTGAGTTTGGGCCTGAAATTTATCATTTAAAGATTTGAATAATTTCAATAAAGTTTGCAGCGCTGTATTCATGGAAGTAAGATTTGTATTGATCAGGTTGGTATTGACGCCCCCGTGCCTTCCAAAATGCATGGCACTGCTGGAGAGGAAGGGGGACGACGTGGGGTTGGTGCAAGATATGATACATCAATGGCTGAACAGTTCAAGTCAATATCTGAAAACAAGATCGGTGTGTAAGAGTCATTTTGTGGTATGGCATCGGGGAGTAAATGCTGAGAAAAGCCCGACTTACTCATACTCAGATCTATTATGGCCACATCAGAGCCCGGGCTACATTCTAAATTACTTGAGCTGTAGCTGGCATATTATTCAAACATATACTACCAGACACAGAGATATTAACATTGGGATTACACTGGGTAGGTTTCACATAAACATCACTAACTACTTTTTCTGTTTGCAAAATCGGGACAGCATGATCAAATAACACATTACCCTTTGAGGCCTGACGGGTTGATTATACATTGAAAGGGAATTGACTTTACGAAGCTCGGCAGAGGAAACCTGTTCAGGCCTATGATGAGTTTATGGAGGAGAACTGCAGCCATACTATGCAGCACATACATATGGTGGTATTTTGGGACCATATACAGCTGGCACACAGGGCAGTGGAAAGGTAAAGGAAAATAGCAAACAAGGCTATGGGAAAGTTCTGCAAGGGATCTGGATTCTCTGTGCCCCCCCACCCCAAGGCACAGGCTAATACCTTTTGTGTACCGGGTGTGACAAATTGAGGGATTCAATCACTTTCCCCAAGTAGGGGCACCTTCCTGTGACGCTAGAGAGGTGAGCCCATTATGCAACATTCCCCCTAGGGGTGGCAGTAAGTGGGGACTCCCCTCTTGGGGATAAGGACTCCCTTTCCCTCGACGAAATCCCTTTATTTCATCCCCCAAAATCTACCACTGCACTACTGTCTATCAAAGACCTAGACTCCTCTTACATAGGTTATTGTGATGTTATATCTCGGGAAAAATACCAATCCGATACTGTGAAGAGTACGAGTGGAGGAGTAATAAAGAATACTTGTGTGAGAAGCACTGAGACGAAGAAGCCAACAAGAGTTATAACGGATATGACAATAACACAAAGGAATGACTTTCCTTTGACGCTGGGGAAGCCAATTTGTATTTGTATTTATTTATTTGTATTGCGCACCTTGCCCGGAGGCTTGCGGGCGCATGTTTAGTAGGCAGTTACAAGTTGCAGAGGAGAAGTTACAGGTTCCAGGAGAAGAGGTTAACAGTTACATAGGTAGTGATACAGTATAACATGAACGGTGAAAATGACAATGATACAGTATAACATAACGGGTGAAAATGACATAGATAATAACAACAAAGTAGCAGTACCCAAGGTTACAGTAGAAGGGTACGCGCTGTGAGCAGTTACAAATTTACAGGATGTCTTGTTCCCGTAACCAAAGTTTAGCTTTGGTTTTGAATACGTGGCAAAGCGGAATGTTCCTTAGTGCATTGGGGAGTGAGTTCCAGAGCTTGGCAGCAAGGACCGGAAAACTTGACCCTCCTGCCGAGCGTAATTTGAAGCTGGGGATGTCCAAAGTGTGCGCCTGGGCAGCTCTCAAGGGTCTGGTGGCTGTGTGATGCGAGAAACGTGATATTAAGTAGGCTGGAGCTGCATTGTTCTGTGCCTTGTGTGTGAGCACAAGTGATTTGAGTGATATGCGGTGCAAGATAGGTGACCACTGGATGTTGCGTCTGATAGTGGCTATATGATTCCGTCTAGGTATGTTGAATGCTGCCCTAATGGCGTTGTTTTGTGTGACCTGTAGTTTGTCCAGATTTCTTTGGCTCGTCCCAAGGTATAGGGCATTGCAATAGTCTATTTTGGATAAGATGAGGGTTCTCGCGAGGGTCAGACAATTGTCTGGAGTCAGGAATGGCCTGCAGGCTGTAATCAATTTGCAGGTGTAGGACGATGCAGAGACAACTGCATTGGTTTGTCGTGTGAGGGACAGGGTAGAATCAAGGTAGATTCCTAGAGTTTTGGTGACATTGGCCACTTTGATGTCAATCCCGTCAATAGTGAAGGAATTGTAGTTAGCGTCGAGTTTCGCAAGTTTAGTTTGGGAGCCCAGGATGATTAACTCTGTTTTTTCGTCGTTAAGGCAGAGCCCATGATTGGCCATCCAGGCCTGGATGACGGAGTAGACCGTATTAAGAGATTTTGAATCGGTTACAAAATCACCAGTGATAGGGATGAGTATCTGGGTGTCATCCGCATAATTAGTGTAGGAGACACCCAGATAATCAAGGATATCAAAGAGTGGTTTAGTAAACACATTGTAAAGGGTGGGAGATACACAGGATCCTTGTGGGACTCCACAGGGGACGTGGGAGGGGTCAGCCGCTGCTAGTGGAGAGAAGACCCTCATGGTTCTGTTGGCAAGGAATGAACTGATCCAAGAAGTGGCTGCTTCCGAGAAGTGGGCGGCGATTTTGAGATGATGACAGAGAATTTGGTGGTCAACCAGGTCGAAGGCAGCTGAGAGATCAAGGAGGAGCAGGAGTGCCAATTTGCCCTTGTCTTTCAGGTCCTCGATTTGGGTTTTCAGGTCCAGTAAAGCTGTCTCAGTGCCATGCCTGGGACGGAAACCAGATTGTCTCAGCCCTAGTAGATTGTTGCGTTCGAGATACTCCTGGATTTGGAGATAGGCTGCGCGGTCAAGGATTTTAAGCAGGAAAGGCACAGTGGTGATGGGCCTGTAGTTTGAAGGGTTGCTGGGGTCAAGATTGGCTTTTTTAATTAATGGTATGACCCAGGCATCCTTAAGGTTGTCAGGTACGGTGCTTGATTCAAAGGAGGCATTTATGAAGGAGGTAATAAATGGGGCGAGCTTGGGTGCGGCTTCCTTAATGATGACAGCGGGGCATGCATCACCTTGGCAATTGGAAGGTTTTAGTTTAGATATAATGATTTCTACTTCCTTGATGGAGAGGGGAGAGAAGCTGAATGGTTTGAAGTTGTGATTGAGTGCTTGTATTTTATAATTCAGGGTGGTGCTCGTTGAACTTGAGAGGTAGTTTTTTTTTGCTTTGATTTTAGTTTGGAGAGTGGTGATTTTGTCTAGTAAAGCATTTTGGATGTTTGTACACCAATCAGTGTCAGGGGTACACTTATTGAGAGGAGCGACAATACAATGAGTCATAAACGGAGGAGGGCAAGAAGAACAAGGAGGTGAAGCCCTGGGGGTTTCAAACCAGCCGGATCGAGGAGGCTGGGAAACCACAGGAGACACTGTTCTCGGAGTGAGGAAGCAGCCACGGAGAAGGGTTTCCAGTCAGCGGTCCCACAAGCAGACCGAGGAAAATGCTGCTTACAATGCCTGCAAGCAGCCGCAAGGAAAAAAGGACAGCAGCCCGCTGTCCAGCCAACCGACAGGACTGAGTTGGTAGAAGTATCTGGAGGAACAGCAGAACAGGGTGAGAGAAGAGTCCTGTTGTCAGCATGCTAGAGAAACATCATGCATTGCAGACCCCGTAGGCCGTCTGCCCATGGGAGAGAAGCAGGAGAGAAACTGAGGAAGAAGGTGGTGGCGTGGAAGGGAAACCAGCCACATACATTTCTTCCACCAATGCCGCCAGCGAAGTGTGTCGGAATCATTGCGGGACCAGAGAACCATCCTGACGGAATGCAAAGACGATGGAAAGCACTCCAACCCGGTGACGTAAAACCCAGGGACTACAGTTAACGGGGAGAGCGGGGACAGTGAAGATCACTCAAAGACCTTGTACACTAGTCCCAGTGAGTGGCAAAGAGCTAAAAAGAGTGATCACCACTCAGAGACCTTACATACTTGGCCAGTAATTATCAAAGACATAAGAATGGCGAAGAATACTTAGGGACTCTGCTTATTCGTCCCAGTCCTTAGAGTGAAGATTGCTCAGAGAGACTTGTTTCAGTAATTGGTCAGTGTCAAGAGCAACAGAACCATACAGGAACTTGTTACATTTGTCTCAGAGTAAAGGAAGAATACAAGAAAAATGTGAACCAGACAGACTATCTACGTACCATATTGTGAAACAAAGGAACTTTGAGAGTGCAACCAATAAGAATACAAAGGCCTGGGGAGATCCCTTGAAGGAACTATTGCATGAAGTAGTCAGAGACCATTTGAAGATAGCTTATTGAAGTGGATGATGCTGAAACGCATTTCCAGGAGAAGGGAGTCATTCTCCTGGTCTTTAGTTGTTTGCATTTTAGTGGTTGGGTCATGGTAGTTTAGATTTTTGGAAAGAGGACAGACTGCTTACTTTGGACTTTACAACTCATGACAAGCAGGTTGGGAAACCCCTAGGATAGGGAAAGTTAGGCATTTACTTCATTATTTAAATAAATCAGGGAACATGCCACATAATTGTCTGTCTCCAGTATAACGTTCATTCATCACCAGTCCTTTTTCGATGTTTTTTTTTGCCAACAATTTCTTTTTTGAAAAAAACTCACTGAAAAATATATGTGGGGTGGTTAAGGGCGGTCAGGGAGAACCCACTCAAAAACAAAAAAAAGAAAAATACATTTCCCATGAGTTTTTTCAAGAAAAAATAAATAGTCGGAAATAACCCATCCCCCAAGGATGTAGAGTAATGGTATTTGTCAGCCCAGGCCAGGGGTCATCCACACTGATGCACAGGACCACCTGCGGCAAATGGCTGGGCAAGTCTGGGCAAAAAAGCTAAAGAATATAGGGAAGACATAACAAGCATTGGTGCTGGAAAGGCCTTCAAACACTGCTCAGCCGGTCGCTTGTGGAGAAATGTAAATACAGTACACTTTCATTTTACACTGTTGTAAAATATTTCAATAAAACATGCAGCCCTTTTAATTGCCAAAGAAAACATTGCAGCCGCCATTATTTAAATGAGAAGTAGTACATAAGAGTATTTCTGACCATTGGTTATGGAAATCTGTAGCCATTTCATGGTCCTGCGCTTTTGTTGGCGGGGGCGGTGAGGGTGTTTGGCCACTATATTTTCTGTTGCCAGGGCTGTGGGTCCTCTGTCTGCATTGCTCAAGGTTTTAAAGTAGACATGGAAAGTAAACTTAAAGCCACTAGAATCTTCAGATGATGGGATCTTACGATGGCCCTTGTATTGTTTTTGTAGGAGGCTTTCATATTGTTGCAATCATCTTGTAATCCTCTTCGCTCCTCCACCTCTAGCTCCCTCAGGGTCAAGCAACGAGTTAGTAGTAGATCACTTTCTTCGGCTGGGGCCTCCCTCTGGAACAGCCTCCCTGCCTCTCTGAAACTTCAGGAGCACCATCTCTGGTTCCGGAAGCACCTCAAGTACTTCCTCTTTGCTTCTGCCTTCTGTCTTCCTCTACCCTGCTGATTTCCTGTCTGATACTGCACTGGTGACCTGTCTACCCTCTGATTTCAGGCCCAGGTCCCTGCCCACCCAGTTGCATACCTGCACTGCCTCCCGGCAACCCTTGAACTTGGGTCTGTATCTGTAACCCTACAGTCCCCCTACCTGCACTTTTGGACACCTGCTATCTGCAGATATCCTTGCACCTGCCACCTGCTGCCCGCACTTCTTGTTATTGTTATTGTTTTGATCCCATGTACAGCACTGACTGCACCCTCCCCTTTCCCCTGGCACTTTTCCCATCTCCCACCCCCTGCACTTCCACAATCTCAATGTCACTTGGCCTAGTAAGATCTTTGTCTCTGTACTCCCTCTGTTCCCCCTTCCTTGCCTCGTCATGCCTTGAAACACTTGTGTATAGGCGCGTTACAAATTCCATATCATATCATCTTTTATACTTTATGAGGAAAATGTAAGGATGGGATTATGCAGGAGTTGAACCGTGAGATGTTAAGGTAAAGAGAAGGAGTTGCATGAAAGTTTGATTCAAGAGCAATACAATCTTCTCATTTGCAAAATGTCTTAATTAACATTAGAAATTATGAGATTCAAAAATAAAATGTATTAGGTGTGGAAATGCTACATGGACTGTAAGGAACTCATGGTGGCAAAAGTAAAGACGGGCACAATTGATCACAGTTCAAGGGTGCTTATTAAGCTGAATACCGGGTCAGAAAAATGCCTATTCTAAACCTAAATCTAAGATGGAAGCAAGCTACGGCCAAATAATAAGAAAGCAGTCCTAGTGGCGTCTTGTCATATAAAAAGGGCCTATACAAAAATAGTGTGGGATAATGTTCAAGAAAAGAAAGAAGTGTTCGTCAAATGATAAGTCAGGATGGTATGGCGGGGTCTCCCTTCCCCACGTTTTTAGCACAGGACCAGGCAGGACCTTTGAGCATAGCACACTCCTGGGACTCGCCAGTACGAGGTTAGAGTTCCTTTCAACGATGCTAGAACCTTCCGGGGTCAAGTCTCTTTCCTGCAAAAGTCTCTTGCCTTAGAAGGCTGGCTGTACCAAAAACAATAAACAAAGGTTCCTTTGGCAATCGTTCATGTCGGTGACTGCTCTTTGCCCCTGGGATCCCCCTCAGCCGGATTCTGATCCTTCTTGCAACGTCAGCCTCCCTCAATCGTGTTCACTAAGGCCTTTCACTCACTTAACAGACTCAATGTACTTTTGACCAACTATCCATTTGGGACATCCCTTTGCCGGGTTCACACTTATTACAATGTTCCTGGGTATATTACTCTTTACCCTTAATTCACAGGCATCCCTCTGTCGGGTTCGCATTTGCCAGTTTTCACAATTCTCTTCGGTTCTTCTCTTAATATAACCCTGGGTCTTAGCCCCCAGTCAGGCTTTCCTTAATGCCCCCAGTCAGGCTTCACACAGTTCTAGTAATGCCTGATTATCAGGTGTGTCATTGGTTACCCGGATTTGTAGGCATCCCTAAGTCGGGTTCACGTTTGTCAATTTCGCCATTCTCAATTTGCGGTTTTCTCTTATGTGTCAAAGACTTTCAAGTGTACAAGGGGCTTTGCTCAACCCTCGTAGGACCACTTTGGCACTTCACACTAGCCTCCCCTAAGCCTTCTTGATCTTCGTAGTTTCAACAAAACAACACAACCCCAAAAAGGATTCAGTCAGAGTCCTTTCGAATGAGCGTCTCCGTGATGCCTGACCACTTTGCTTCTGAACCGTTTGCTAGGGTTTCTTTAGAGTTCAATTACCCAAGTTCTTTGTTCAACAAGGTTTCTGCCTGTAACCTTGGGCCCAGCACAGTTCGGTTTTGCTATCTGTCTTCTCCGACTCATCGGCTGTGCTGAACTATTGGAGTCTTTTGTCTCGGGAGTCAGGCGGAACCACATTGGCAATTGTTTCTCCCCGCTTTGACTATCCGTGTGGGAGGGCCCCATGTGCCGTGGACACCTGTCACACCACAAGCCAGCTGGACTTCCCGGTCTTATGTTTTCCCTTTTCGAGGCTTTGCAGGTCTGATGTGAAAAGGGTAAGGGAAATTCCCTCCTCATCGTCCCTGCGCCTTTCTCCTCTGTTTGAACTGCCAGTCTGGGATAGCTGCTTCCTCATGCGTTCAGCCTTGCACAAAGTGTGTTTTTGTGTTCCGCCTCTTATCCCTGTGGGGAAGGGAAAGGGCAGTCATGTGTGCGTAATAACTGTCAATTGCCTGACTCCCTTCCTTTCTTCCTTGCTCTCTTGTCTTGGGACATGTCCAGTAAACAGCTCGGTGTTAGTCTGTTGTCTGTAATGGTGTAGGAAAGTGTTCGTGTTGGAAAAGCGGGGTGTTAGGACTTCTGAATATCCTACGGGGTAGGGTGGGGGAAAAGGTGTTATAGGGAAGGGGGTACCGCGTCTCACCCATCACTGTCCAACTTCCACTCCCCGAAAGAGCCCTCATCCAGGTGATCCTCCCGCATTGATCCAGCCTCAGGAACTGGATCCAATAGCGATGGCCGTGTCCTGGCCACCTGGATGAAAATTCCTGGGGACTAGCGGATGAGACACCTACAGGTTTCTCACAGGACATATGTACTTTACAAATAGATTCTGTACTCCCACATATTCCTCATCTTTGATAATTGTATTCCAGCTTCTGCAAACAATTTTCTCCACAGAGGGCGCTGTGTGGTAGCGTCGATGACTCGAAGTCCCTCGAAGGCCTCTGTCCGATGGTCGATGTCATCCACAGTATATGTAGCACGCGCAGCACCCGTTGGCTTCAGTTCCGTTTTTCCGACGCAACTTTCACTTCGAGAGAAATTACGGTGCGCTTCGGTTCGTTAAAAAAACTTCATGTCTTCCCCGTCGACTCGATCAACGCCCATGACAGGTTTTAAGAAATGTCAGGATTGCGGGTCGAAGATGTTCATCACTGACCCCCACCGCGTTTGCCTGTGGTGCCTCGGCACAGAGCATTGTACGAAGGAGTGCAAATCCTGTCAGGCGATGACTGACAAGGCTGTGAGAGAGCGCAAAGGTCAATTGACGGTGGGTAGAATCCCAAAATCCCCTTCTGTCCTGACAAAACGTACTACCGAGAGTCGAGAGATTCTCCTAGTCGAAAAAGATCGATCGAGAAGTCTGCCTCATTCTTTGTCTTCTGCCAGGAAGTCGAAGAAAAGACGTCATAGGTCTCCTCCTTCCTCAAGTGACTCCTCACCCGAGAGAATAGCATATCCAACTAAATCTGACTCCCAGCAAAATGGGAAGAGTTTTGGAGGGAGATAATGAAAATCTTTGAGAGACAAGCCCCTACTCCCTCGAAAGAGGGGAAGAAAGACCATGACCCAGTCGATCTGCATAAAGACGACAAGTGAAAGTGTAAGGCTAAACCCTGTGCTCCCTCGAGTCAGGCACGCAAGCCCGACGAACATTGAGAGCCTTTGAAGCCTTGAAAGAGTGAAAAGGTGTTGAGGACCTCGACAAGTCGAGAGTCCAGCCCTTTGAGGGTTTTGTCGAAGAAATCTTCGAAGGAAACAAAATCGGTTCGATCGACTCCCTCAACATCGGAAACTTCTACGCCCATATCGAAGCCATTGATGTCTAAATGGAAGGCTTCAATGGCATTGGCCTCAAGGCCTACTCTGAAGACTTTTTCTGAGCCATTGAAGACAAAACAAGAGAAATATTACAAACCTCTACCACAAAAAGATTTCTTTAAATCGGTTTCTTCAATCTATGAAGAACATAAACCATCTGATGATGATCAAACACTGTTTGATCTTCAGTATGGCACTCCTAATGTACCAGATGAGTTTATTTCAGAGGAATCTAGACTTAAAGATCTCTATGACAAACTACAAAGAGCCAGTGGAGTAGATTAATTCTCTTGAGCGGGAATTTAGAAATCCAGATTCTGCAGATCGTGCTGCCAGCTCATATAGACAACTGATGAGCAAGGTAGAAGAATATTTGGGATGGAGTGGACCTGCTCCTCCTTTTCAACAGAATGACTTGATGGACATATTAGACCAATGTCCACAGAAGGATCCCATGTTGCCCTTCTATATTGCTTTGCAAAAAAGGGTTAAAACAATTGGTAAATGCCAGATTCTATTTCTGCGGTTAATAAAAACGTTCCCAAGAAATATAGACCGTCAAGCAGTGACCCAGATTACTTGACCAAGCACCCGACTCCAGAAAGTCTAGTGATCCAAGCAGCCACGTCCACAAAACCATCTGCTTATCCTACCATTCCTACAGACAGGGTTGATAAACAGGCGGACGCTTGGGCGGAAATTATTCATTGCTGGTAGTATGGCCTTGAAATCGACAATTGCCACTTGTGCCTTATCAAAGTTTCCATTCATCCTGTGGGACTGCGCAGCAATGGCGGCTGACCACATCCCCGAAGGGGAAGAGAAAGACGGTTTCCAGGCTATCATCAAGGATGGTAAACCGGCAATGTGCGAGTGCCTCCAGTCAGATATGGATACTACAGATAGTATTAGCAGATCCAAGGTGACTAGCAACATGCTATGCAGATTTGCGTGGATGAGCAAGTCTGGGTTTGCACCGGACGTGCAATCTTACTCAATATATCTTTTGACAGCTCGAGACTGTTTGGTAGCAAGGCTGGGAACGCTACAGCCCTCAAAAGCGGCCGCTAAATCGTTCAGCATCGCCATTAGACAGCCTCAACATTCCTGCTCTGGGACATCATCTTTGAGCGGTAAGACCTTTTTTTTCTACTCCTCAATTGAAAGGAGCGGACAAGCCAGTCACAGAGGAAAAATGAGATTAACCTGGTGGACGAAGTAGAGGTGCTAAATCAGCCCAAGCAGTGGAAGCCTTACCCTCAGCCACTGCTTCATCCACCTATAAACCTCTCTGAGGCCTTGATCCACAAGACCCCAGTGGGAGGCAGGCTCTCACAGCAACCTTCTCCATATTGCCACTCTAAACTCTCGCTCAGCTATCAAACACTCTGACATCTGCCGCCTTCTACAGGAACTTGACCTCAATGTCCTCGGTCTCACAGAGACATGGTTCCCGGCCAGCTCTGTCACGAGCTTTGACACTCTCCTCCCTGATGGCTACAACATCCTCTCCGCACCCAGATCCAACCGTTCCAGAGGGGTTTAGCCCTGATCTTCCCTGAGTGGATTTCTGCCTGTCATTCCTACGCAGGCCTACTCCTCTTTCGAAAGCCTCGTCTGCAGTCTTCTCTCTCTCTCTCTCTCTCTCTCTCTCTCTCTCTCTCTCTCTCTCTCTCTCTCTCTCTCTCTCTCTCACTCTCACTCCCTTTCTGTGGCTACCATCTATTGGCCACCTGGTCAGATCTCCTCCTTCTCAGAGTGGGCGGACCTTTCCTCTTCCCTCCTGATCTCGAACACTCAACTCTTCCTTCTTGGAGACTTCAACATCCACCTGGATGCTTCATGTCCTTCCTCTGTGACTCTCTCTCACTCTCTATTCTCCCCTCTGGCCTGACTCACTCTGCAGGGCACACTCTGCATGTGCTGATCTCCTCGGACCTTCCCCTTTCTATCCCTCTCACCACTCCTCTCTCCTGGAGTGATCACTTTCTCCTTTCCTCCCAGCTAACCCTCTCTACTCCTCAGGCCAAGCCAACTCCATCACTGCCACCCTCCTTCTCGGTCATCCGACCCATGAAGCACTTGTCAGTTGAGGCTTTCGCCGCAACTTTCTCACCCCCCACCCCTTTGGCTGACTCACCCTGACACAGACCTTTCCATGTTCTACTCTGCTATACCCGACACTCTCAATGTTCTTGCCCCTGTCATGAGGATCCGCCTGAAGCCTAAAGCCAAGTGCAACTCCTGGTACGACTCTGACCTCGTCACCCTTAAATGCAAGTGCAGGGTGGCTGAGAGGAAATGGCGTGCTTCTTGTGCATCCTCAGACAAACTGGCCTGCCGTCTGCTCCAAAGGCATTACCGGCTCTCTGTCCTCACTAAGAAGAGAGCTCACATCCAAGCCTGCGTCTCTGCGGCATAATCTGCAAGGAACTGGCCAATCCTGCCGCAGTCTCTACCTCTCCTGTCCCTTCCCAGTCCCTCTGCACTGCACTGCACTGGCTTCTCATTTCATCTCTTAAACTCAAGACATCCTGTCCCCTCTTTCCTCCTCTCCCCTTTCTCCCTCTACTCCCTCTACTCCCTCTACTCCCTGCTCTTCCTCCGGCCCTTCTTCAGCCACCTCTCCTCCCCCTTTCTCTGCCTTTCCCCTGTTTTCTCCTGACGATGTTTCTGGGCAAGTCCGATCTATGAAAGTCTCATCAAAACAGGTACATCCCTGTTCCTCCAAAACTATCAAGGACAACATTGACTCCCGAACTCCTGTTCTGGCAAACTTCTGCAACTACTCCTTCACCTCTGGAGTGCTCCTTTCCCCCTTGAAGCACTCCCTTGTGCACCCTCTTCTTAAGAAACCCTCCGCCGACCCGTCCTGCACGGCTAACTATCGCCCAATCTCCATCACTCCCTTCCTGGGAAAACTCTTGGAATAATTGTCCATCTCCCAGCTAAATCTTCACACTGAATCTGTTGGTTGTCTCCATGATCATCAGTCTGGCTTCAGAGCTGCCAGAAGCACGGAAACTGCTCTCCTGAACATTCGTGAAGACCTGCTCTCCAACCTTCATTCCAACACCCATTGCGTCCTCATCCTATTTGATCTCTCCTCTGCCTTGGCATGGTCAACCATGCCATCCTGCTCAACCGTCTCCATGATAACTTGGGTATCACATGTCAGGCCCTGGCTTGGCTGACTTCTTTCCTCTCAGATCGACCCTCCCAGGTTCAACTTGGGTCCTTCCTCTCCTCCATCTCTATCTCTACCTGTGGTGTTCCCCAGGGGTCTAACCTCTCTCCCTGGTTGTTCAACCTATACCTGGCACTTCTTGCCCACCGCATTGCAGTGCTCTGCCCCAACTTTCAGTGCTATGCGGACGACACCCAGCTCATCTTCAGGCTACCCTCAGCCACCTCTTCCCCCTATCTCATCTCTGACTGCCTGTCCGCCATCCAGGAGTGGTGCGCCGCCAATGATCTCTGCCTTAATGCCAGTAAGACCGAGATTCTTCTCATCGGAACACCTGCTCCCTCCTTTCCTGTCACTCTCTGGCCGGCCTCCCTTGGCCCTCTTCCTGCTACCACCTGTGAGGCTAAAAACCTCGGGGTCATCTTTGACTCAATACTTTCCTCACATCTCCGAAGTCTCTTAGAAGTCCCACTACCAGCTCCTCAGAGGTATTCTTCCTTTCCTCTCCTTCCCCCAGACGCTCACTGTCTCCAGGGCTCTGGTTCTGTCTAAGCTGGACTACTTGAACAGCCTCTTTCTAAATCTGCCTGCTTCTACTCTCTGCCCTCTGCAACTCATCCAGAACAGGACTGCGAGACTTGTCGTTGGCCGCAAGACCAGTGATCTTATCTCTCCAGGACTGAAATCTCTGCACTGGCTCCCAGCGGCTCCGAGCATTATGTTCAAAACCCTCTACATTGTCCACAAGGCCTTCTGGGGCCTGGGGCCTCAATACCATCAGCTCTCTCTCTTCCTAAATATCTTCCTTCTTGAGCTCTTCGCTCATCCGCCTCCAACTCCCTCAGGATCAGTCGCTTCACCAAGCAACAAGTTGGTGGTATATTGCTTTCCTAAGCTGGAAAAGCCTCCCTGCCTCCATGAAACTTGAGGAGAACCATCTCTGGTTCTGCAAGCACCTCAAAACCTTTCTCTTTGCTTCTGATTTCTCTCCTCCTCTCCCCTGCTGACTTCCTGGCTGAAACTGAAACTGCACTGGTTACCTGGTCACCCTCTGTTCTCGGGCCCAGGTCCCCTCCCCCGCCAGTCACACACCTGCACTGCCTTCCTGGCAACCCCCGCACTTCACCGTATACTGCATCCCTACAGTTCCACTACCAGCACTTGACACCTGATGTCTGTACTGATCCTTGCACTTGCCACCAGCTGGCTTTATTTCACTTATTGTTAGTATCCTTATCCCATGTACGGCACTTTCCCCCCCTTCCCCCTTCCCATGCACTTGCGCGATCTGAATGACACCTGGCCTAGTAGGATTGTTGTTGGTCTTCCCCCTCTTCCCCCTCCCTTGCCTCATCGCGCCTTGAAACACTTGTGTATAGGTGCGCTATAAATGCCATATCGTATCATATCTGAAGGAGTGGCAAGACATTACTTCAGGTGCTTGGACACTGGAAACAGTAGCCCACGGTTATTGCCTTCCTTTTCTAAAAAAAGGCCCCAGGATCATCCACCGGGGAACAACTCATTGACAATTGCAGATCCGCTCCTTATGAAGGAAATGTTGACCCTGCTAGAGAAAGGTGCAAAAGAACCAGTACCTGCAGCGGAGAGGAACAAGGGTTGGTACTCTCCGTATTTTCTAATCCCCAAAAAGGAAAGAAGATTGAGACCCATCTTGGACTTACGAAACATGAACAAGTTCCTCAGGAAGGACAAGATCAAGATGGTAACCCTTTCTCAGATCCTTCAGGCTCTCCAACTCCAAGACTGGTTGGTATCATTGGACCTTCAGGATTCTTACTTTCATGTGCCTATCCATCACAAACACAGAACATACCCGAGGTTCGCAGTTGGCGGTTCTCATTTTCAGTTTATAGTTCTGCCATTCAGGCTGACCTCCACCTGAGGGTTTTCACCAAGTTGATGGAGGTGGTGGCAGCGAGTCTCAGGAGGTGGGGGGGAGGGGTAATTCACGTATACTCCTACCTGGACGATTGGCTGATCAGGGTTCATTCTCCCGAACAGAGCCTGGTACATATCAGCGCGACTTGCCACTTTCTCCACAAACTGGGCTTCTACCTCAATTACAAGAAGTCAAATATGATACCATCTCAAAGACTCCAATTGAACAGAGCAGTCCTGGATACCTCTTCAGGAAAAGCCTTGCCACCCAAGGTGAGGGCTCAACACATTCTGCAGAGGATCAACACATTTCAGAGTGCCCAGAGTCTTCCGGGCCTTCGATTTTCTTTATTGAGGTTGCTTGGCCTCGTGGCATCCAGCAATTTTCTGGTGCCAGAGGCTCGCCTGAAAATTAGATCTCTCCAATGGCCTCTCAGGACTCAATGTCCCCAATATCAGGCAGGATGTCAGACCTCAGGTTCAGTGCAGAGTCTCACAGGACCTTCTGTGGTGGGCCAGCGAGGCAACATTCTGAAGGGAGAACCCCTTTTAGCAACCATGGCCGTAGATTACAGAAGTGACAGACGCCTCACTCCCAGGGTGGGGAGCTCATTCCAACAATCTCACAATCAGTGGTTGTTGGTCTCCATCAGAGTCCAAACTACATATCAATCATTTGGAGAAAGGGTAATCAGACTATCACTGAAGGCCTTTCTACCCTCTGAACAGGGAATGGAATGTCCTGATAATGATGGACAACACAGTGGCCATGTACTACCTCAACAAGAGAGGAGGTGTAGGGTCACTACCACTGTGCTGAAAGGCAATGCAGCTCTGGTACAGGGCAATTCAAGAAGGAATCTCCCTATTGGCAGCTCACCTAGCCGGAGAGAAGAACATGGAGGCAGATGCTCTGAGCATGCAGAGCACAGTCTCCCACGAGTGGGAACTAGTTCTGGAAGTCCTTCAAGTGATCTTCATCCTTTGAGGAACCCCTCAAGTGGATCTGTTTGCAGCCAGTGTCAACCAGAAGTGCGAGCTATCGTGCTGCAGGGAATTTCCCCCAAGATGAGCTCTAGGAGACGTGTTTGTGGTGGACAGGGAGTTTCCACATCTGTATGCGTTTCCTCCAATCCCTGTCATGCCTCGCGTGATCAGGAGGTTGAGAAAGTTCAGGAAATCCATGATCCTAATTGGGCCTGAAGGACATGGTAGCCGCAGCTTCTGGACACATCCATCTGCCCTCTGGTAGGTCTTCCACAAAGAGAGGACCTTCTCTCGTGAGAGGAGGGTCAGGTTCTCCTACCAGAGGTCAAAACACTCAGCCTTCACTCATGGTTTCTGAGAGGCTGAGGTACAAGGATTGGGACCTCCCGGAAGACCTAATGGAGATTTTGCTTTCAGCCAGAAGGCCAGCAACAAAATCCTTATACCGCTGTTGTTGGAACAGGTTCAGCAGCTGGTGTGGGGATAAGAACGTGGATCAATTTCAGGGTGATACACCCACAATGTTATCTTTTCTACTTCTCTTAGCAAATCTGGGGCTTCAGATCACAACAATCGAAGGTTATCTGGCAGCGCTTTCGATTTTCAAGCACTCATCAGAGGAAACCTCATACTTTAAAATCCCTTAAATCATTCAGTTTCTTAAAGGACTCACTAATGTGTTTCCTCCTACTCCCTTTCAGGTCCCTGTTTGGGATGTATATCTTGTATTAATCCTTTTGAACCCATACATTCATGTCCATAAGACTTTTAACACTAAAAATGTTTTTTCTAATCGCAATCAAATCTGCCCGCAGGGTGAGCGAATTGCAAGCACTGTCTTGTAAACCTCCATATACGGTTTTCCATAAGGATAAGGTTTTTCTTAAATAAAACCCTAGTTTCTGCCAAAAATAGTCTTTGACTTCCATTTTTCCCAAAAGATAGTTTTACCAACTTTCTATCCCCCTCCTCATCCTGGAAAGGAGGAGGAGAGGTACATAGACTGGACCATAGAAGGGCTCTCAGTTTTTATGTCACGAATGTCAAAAATTCGCAAGGATGTCCAATTATTCTTCGGATATACAGGTCATAAATTGGGGTTAGCAATAACAAAACAGACTTTATCCAGATGGATTATTCTGGCTATCCGAGAATGCTATAGAGTGGCTGCTAAATATCCCCCCGAGGGTCTAAGAGCTCACTCAACCAGGGGCATGGCTACTTTTTCCGCACTCCATAGAGGAGTACCTATTAAAGACATTTGTGTGGCAGCCACATGATCTACCATACACACCTTTGTGAAACAATGCTGCCTGGACACTTCTTCTAATCAAGAGTGAGCTTTCAGGAAGGCTGTCTTGCACTTGGTCCATGATAACTGCTAAAGGCAGATCTAAATTATTTTCCCACCTCCAACACTATTACTGCTTTGGGAGGCTATCAAAGATGAGGAATACATGGGAGGACACAATCCATTTGAAGAATGAATTACTTACCCCTGGTAACGTTTTTTCGAATGGATGTTCCTCTGTCAAGACCTGATGATCCCTCCCGTTCCTCCTTCTCACCCGACTCTTCCAAGGTACTTTCGTAGGGTTCCGAATCGTTCTTTATCCAGGTCTTCTTGGTATCTTTAGACTTCTTGTCCTTTTGATGTAGATAAGGATGAGCTCCTTCGGAGGCCACTGTGACCTGTTAGAGTTCCTAGGTCACGGGGAAGCTCGAGGAGAAAGCCCCCAAAAGTCCAGGGGAAAGCCTTAATGGCAGTAAAGACCCTGTTGTAGTCAATGAGATGTAATTTGACAGTAGATCTTGAATTAGTAGATAAGTCCTCTTGATCTTGAATGAGGTTAAGTGCTGTAATCCAACAGAAGATAACCACACAAAGGTGCGGCCGCAGTCTCCCTTATGAGATCCAGGCAAGTTCGAATTCCAAACAGTAGACCGCAATGGGAGCACTGTCACAGCAAGCAAGGTGGATACTGTAGTCTGCAGGAGTGAGATAGGGAAGTAGGAAAGCGAATATACTGGCAGATGCGCCAACTCGCCCAAGAGGAAGAACACCCCTAAACCAAAAACAGAAAGAAGAAGACCAACAGATAGGAGCTGAACAGGGAAAGCAGAGAGACGAGATCAAGGTAAGAACGAGAAGAGAGGAAACAGAGTGAGGTACCGAGGGAGGACGCAGCAACAGAATGGATCTCTGCCGGGGAGAAAATTGGACTGAGGACCAAGAACACCAGAAGACCCGTGACACAGTCACGGGTGAGGAAGCATACTGCAAAGGCTGACAAGCCGTAATTAAATAAGAAGGAAAGATAGCCACGAAGGTGCGACTAGACGAAAGTACAGACCCGCGTAGAAGCGGAATAGAACAAGAGAGGAAACCAAAAGTAAAACAAGGAAAACAAAGACCGTACCTGACAAGGAAACGAAAAAGGTACGGAGCAGAATAGAGCAAGATACATGATAGGAGCCGTGAGGCTGGACAGAAAGCTGGGAAAAAGTACACGCTGAATAGGCTGGTACCACCGGAGCGAAGTACAAGCGAGGCGATAGCTTCCACAAGACGGATACAACGCACTGGGCAAAAGGAAACACCCATAGAAATAGAGCGGGCGACCATCTTTGGAGAAGACTAGACTGCATAGTACGGTAAAGATTCCAGCCACACTACCGCATCCTCCACCGGCTCCAGAACTTCCACGGCTGGCGCATGACATCCTCCCACGTATTCCTCATCGCCCCTCCCAACCTACCCTGCTACAGAATTTACGTGTTTTACACTCTGTGCTCTCTCAGAGTCTTCTAAAATCTAAGAAGGCACTAGTAATTCCTCTAGCATGGAAAAACAAGAACTGAAGCAAACGGGCGCTGCGCGTGCTACATATACTGCAGATGACGTCGACCATCGGTCGGAGGCCTTGGAGTCATCGACACTACTACACAGCGCTCTCTGTCGAGAACATTTTTTTTCCAAAGCAGCTGAAGCTGGAAGACAATTATCAAAGATGAGTAATACGTGGGAGGAACATCCAATCGAAATAACTTTACCAGGGGTTAATAACTTGTTCATCTATGCCTATGGCCCCCACATAACATCCTCTGCCAAATCTCAACCTTGCCTATACTACGGTATAATCCTGTCCTTCTAATGTGAATTTTCAGAATACTGACTAAACATCTGCAGTAAATAATAGGCCTAATAATGTTATAAGAGAAAAGCCATTGGCAGAAATCCTCCTGGTTTCTCTGAAGTGCCACCTATAAACTAAAACGATTGTATTGGAGAGTACAGATAAGGGGGAGATGGGTGGCGAACGATTGTATTGGGGAGTACAGATAAGAGGGAGATGGGAGGCGAGGAGGGACACACAACTACTGGGTGTTTTTAGTCATGTATTTACCCATTGACTGCCCATGGCTATGCTAGTCCCTATGGCGGTTCCCACCCACCACCTGTTCCTCTCCATCCAAAACCGTCCTCTTGGTACCTCTGAGCTAACTCTATGAAGCATTAACATCAAGCCTTGTAATGTAAATGGACTGCCATGAAATTTTCAAAGCAGACTTCTGAGCATTAATTGCAGCTTTAAATGAATAATGGAGTATTAACGTGTCTTAACCAAGTGTGCCTTCAGCCACTTGATTTGTATTTTTATATTATTTTTAGAGCGCTTTCGACAAAGCAATAGGGTGGGTCACAAGGGAGTGGACACTGAGGACATTTTCACCAGATCTTTATTAAAGAATAATGCCTATCTTTCCCTATCACTACTGTGAGGAATCAGGAGTAAGACACGGACACAGGGTGGTCATATTGATTGCTATAAACCTTTATTAAACTTAAACAGGTTGGAAAATGCCTCTTTATCCCTAACACGAAGAGGGGTTTGCTTGCCTCAACAAAACTAAGTAATCAGTTGTCAGAATGTCCAAATACATCTTCCCTGTCCTGTGTCCAAAATCCTATCCTGACCCTTGCATGCGAAAACGAACCATGACGTGAAAAAGGGTAATGTCTTATAAATAAAAACAACTCCAGGGGTGGGGGGGGGGACAAGTCCTTCCCCTGGTTCCTTTTCTAAGCAACAAGTTCCAAAACACTGCTCTCAATCCTAGGGGGAATGCCTCCCTTCCCATGGTTATTGCTCACAACCACAAAGTACCATATGTGCCAAGAGGATGACTCCCTCCTCTTGGCATCGCAATGTTCCACTGTCAAGAGATTTATCACTTCCCTTGATGCAACTCCAAAAACAACAAAGTTCCAAAACAAGCCTCTCAATGTGCCAAGAGGATGGCTCCCTTCTCTTGACATCACAATGTTCCACTGTCAAGAGGTACAGCACCTTTCTTGACCTTACTCCATTTCACATTGCCATGGGGTATGCCTCCTTCCCTGGCCATCAGCATTCAAAGTTGACTTTCTTATAGGGTATGCGTCTTCCCTGGTGCTCTTGACACAGTTGGGTGCAGGTCCCAGACCGGCCACAACTTCCTGGTATACTCTCCTGCCAGGACAATTCAGCCAACCAAAGGGGTATGTATCTTCCCTTGCTTCTCCCACATCAAACTTAATTGTCCAATATTTGGGTGTGGGTCCCAGACTCGCACTTCGCTTTTCTCTGTATCACGTTGAGCATTTAGTTCATGTAACGGGTCAGTGACCACTTTTCCTTCCTGCCGCTCTTTTTGCCCAATTGCCCCAGCTTCCTTACTAAGGCTCTTTATGTTTATTAACGGTACGCAGCATCGGCCCTGAAGCGCCCCGGCGTCCCAATCTCATTTAATGGGCTCACCTGTCTTTGTTGATGGCTCCAGCATCCCTCTCATCTGCCCATTCTTGCTGCTGCTCGCTGGTTGACTGCAAGAGCCTCCCGCCCACTCTTTGGTTCCCGCCTTACCGTTCCCTTCATCTGACAGCCTTCTGCTGTCCGTGGGACAAGTGCTGCGAACCCTCTGCTTCTCGGGATGACGTCTCCAGCAACCCTTCAGCTTCACTCAGCAGTCTGATCTCCTTCCGTGCTCCGACCAACATCGGGAGAAGTGAATCTCCCTTGGCCACAGCAGAGGTGCATTTAAATGTCCTGGCACCTGTACTTCCTCCAAAAACTAGAATGCAGTGTTTGTTTTCCGGTTCTAGTAATCTTGATCATGCCAGCGCTCTTCCTCATCTCTGTGTTATCAAAGGGGAATGGACATTTTTAATGTATTTATTAGACATTTCCAGGCAGGCACCACTGGAGTCTGGGGAATGGGGGGTGGGGTGGGTACATGGGAATCAAATAAGAACAACAACAAAACTGTTATATTGGCCTAGTGACAATCCTACAGTGCAAGTGCATGACAAGGTGGTAAGTGCAAGGGGGACTGGGTGAGGGAGAAGTGCAGGAGAAGAGTACCTCTAAGGGTGGGGAAGTGCTGGCCAAGGAGGCAAGTGACATGGAAAGAGTGGTGGAAGAGAGGATGAGTGCGGTGGACAGGGAGGACCAGGTTGGGCTAGTATGGGAAAGGGGGTCAGAGGGCAAGTGCTGGGATGGGAAAGTACACTGGGAGGACTGGTAGTTGAAGGTCTGGCCCCTGGCCTTACATTACAATATGCCATAGAGGTTTGGGGCATGACTTGGAGGTTACTAGTTCTTAAGAAAAAAGGGGGATATCATGTCTCATCCTGTGAATCCCCTCCATTCCCATGAGGGTTGTCTCCCTCATGTGGTCCTCCCTCGGATAGTCAACCCCAGGCTAAGAGTCAAGTAGCTTCTGCCAGGGAAGAAGTGATGATATCACCAGATTCATCACATTACCTACCTACTTTACTAAGGTGCTAGTCAGTCGTCAATGAAAGTCCAAAAGGAATAGGTCAGCTATACAAAACTAATGTTAAACGGACCCTACCACAAGTTTAATCAACTAAAGCCAGGAGAATGACTCCCTTTTCCTGATGGTTGTGCTTCTACAGTGGTCTTCCCTTCTTTTATAGTTTTTGTTAATATACAGTCTCTTGTAATCCTTTGTATTAGTTCCTGTAACTGGTAGTCTTTCCCTCTGGGTTTTCCTTGCCCTGGTCTGAATTCTTCACTCTGTTTTAGAGAGCTCTGAATATTATTGGCTAGTGTCTTCTCCTCTGGGGCTTTGGCTTTCCAAATAATTTAGTGCACGTTTTCCTGGTATGGGATCTCTTGTACAATGTTATCCTGGTTTTAAGTTGACAGTCATATCTCTCTCTTTGCCCCTTTTCCCAAAGTAGTGATACTCCAATTTTATTTCTCTCACTCTTCCTAGGCTTCTCTTTGCCACATTACTATATGTTCGGTTTATAGTCATAATATCGAAAAAATAATGCCGAAATACAAAAATGTCCACAAATAAAATGTCAAAAACAAATAAATCGAAAACATATACATATAATAGAAAAAGTCAATTTTTCGAAAACAAAATGTCAAAAAAAAAAGTCGACCAACAATGGTAATATACCAATGTAAAGTGTCATCAATAGTACCGTTTACATGGGGGGGGTTCTTCCTCATCCCCCCTCACCCGACACCCCGCAGTCACCCCCCTCCCCTCGTATGCAACACATACCCATTTGTTTTTTTTGTACATGCAATACATTATGACTAACGAAAACCCCACAGAATGAAGGGTAGAAAGGGTTAAGAAAATGGGTGACAACCATGAGTAGAGAACCTTGCCTAAATACAGAGGAATAGATGACGGTTGTGAAAAACCATCGGTACCTGACAGAACCAAACGTCAGACTACAGTGAATTGAATACAGTTACTTCAGGCTAAAACAGGTAATATTAACATGACTAACATGTAACTAGATATTGAAATATCTTACTATAAATAAATGTGTGACAGGAATAGTAAAACAGTTTCTTTTCTCGGTTGTTTTAGACTAAAAAATGGCAGACAAGGTGGAGTATATAGCTTCACAAAAGGGAGGAAAACAGATGGTTTACAATGGATATATTTACTATAAAGAAGCAGAAAAAAAAGAACGCACATATTGGAAGTGCACCGAGTATGGCAAAACAACATGTAGCGCACAAGCAATAACTGAGGCTTCTAATATAAAGATAAAAGGCGAGCATAACCATCTGCCGGATAAAATAACTATTATAATTTTAAAAAACACTTCATGAGCTCAAACGAAAGGCAGTAGAAAACCAAGGTGAAGCAAGAGGTTCAGTGATATCAACTGTATGTGACAAGTTACTGTTACATATACTGGCACAAATGCCTGGTGAAAAACGAATGCAGCATACGGTAAACCGAAAAAAACAACAACAAAAAAAAAATCTGACACCAGCACAAATGATATATACTGATGTAACAATACCAGAAGTGTTTAAATTAACTACAAAAGGAGACAATTTCCACCATGCGACCATAGACCTAAACAACGAAAAAAATACTAATATTTTCAACTGCTACAAACTTCCAGCAACTGAGTCAAAGCCAACAATGGCAAAGTGACGCCACATTTAAGGTGTGCCCCCAACCGTTTCAGCAATTTTTCACCATTCATGGAACAATAAATAACAGACTTATACCGCTTGTTTATGTTTTGATGCCAAAGAAAAGCGAGGAAACTTATAAAATCGTGTTCAACAAAATTAAAGACACTGTACCAGATTCACAACCCACGAATATAATCATGGATTACGAAATAGCACAGATTAGAGCATTTTCTACAATATATAAAGATACAAAGATACAAGGGTGTTTTTTTTCATTTTACTCAAAGCATTTGGAGGAAACTACAGAAACTGGGACTAAGCGCAAAATATACAGAAGACAGTACTTATCTGTGACAGTTTAAGTGCCTGGTCTCCCTTTTCTCCCCCTTCTGTCGAACTCTCCTCACCTGAACCGCCTGAATCGCTGTCGGGGTCCTGCAGACGCCGTCGGAGTAGATAATCCTTCTCCTTTTTCCGATGAGCTTGCTTGTCACGGAGGGAGGCCACCGTGACCGCTGAAGAGAACAGCTGTCCGAGGACCTCCCTTCCGGAACCAAGCCGAAATAGGGGAAAAAACCCCGAATGGGGAAAAACCCTTGGACTCCTCTGGTCTGTAGCCCGGAAGGCGTAGTTCCAGCAGAAAAGTAGACTTTCAGATGGGTAGGAGGTAGATAGTAGACTGGATCCGTATGCGTAACTGCAGGTAACACTGCAGTGGAACAGGGGAGTCCTGTCGTGGGAGCCAGAACACCCACCAGCCAAGGCCTGCAAGCGGGGCAAGGACCGGAGGAGAGGTAAGCAAAGGAGAAAGGCGCCAGGCAAGTAGCGGAGAGAGAAAAGAAAAGAAAAGCGCAGGGAAAGGGGCGGCGCCTATCCGCGGGGATGGGGCCGCAAGAAAAGAGAAAACAGAAAACCGCCGAGGCGCGGCGGCAGCAGAGAAAACTGAAGGGAAGAGAAAGTAAGAAGAACACTTGCTGTAGAGCGCGAGTGACTGGAGCCTGGACAGAGCGAGGCAGGAGCGAAGAAACCCGGAAGAGCGAGAGCTTCCAAAGGAAAGTTGCAACGCAGGGACCGCTGGGCCGGGAGAGTAGATATACTCCCAGCGGCCCCCGCGCTACAAGGAGGAAAAAATAACGGACACAAAGGAGGGACTAGTACCTCCCGTACCTACGTCCCAAAACCCAGCGCGGAAGAAACCGCCAGTCGGAACTCCTGCGGGTGACAGTATGCCCCCTTCCAGTCCGCACCACACCAGGTTTCCCCGGGTGCAGGCGGTGGAACCTAGCGAGCAAGCGAGGAGCATGCACCTGAGAAGCAGGTTCCCAAGAGTCCTCCGACTCCGGATAACCCTTCCAGGACAAAAGGTATTCCAACCTTCCTCGGTAGAACCTAGAGTTTCTAATGTTGGAGACCTCAAATTCTGCTTGATTGGGTGTCTGTGAGGGAGTGTGTCTGGGTACTAGTCTGTGATGAGAATCGGAATAGAAAGGTTTTAAGAGAGACGAATGAAATACAGGGTGAATGCGATTCAGAGAAGGAGGCAGCCGAAGACGGTAAGCCACAGGATTGATCCTGAGAAGAATGGGAAAGGGACCCAGAAAGCGAGGGGAGAGTTTAGATGGCCTTGTCCATCTGGGTAAAAACCGAGTGGACAACCACACCTTGTCGCCTGGCTTCCAGTCTGGACATTCTTTGCGGTGTTTATCTGCTCCGATCTTCGATCGTCTCCTGCTGTTCTCTAAACTCCGCAATGCCGTGGCATGGGCATCTGTAATCTGATCCAATACCTCTTCGGCCGCTGGGGAGTTGGTGAAACTGGGAACCTCAGGAAGAATGGACTTAGGGTGGACCCCATAAGTACAAAAGAATGGCGAGAGACCAATGGCAGCGTGCCTGGTATTGTTATACGAGAATTCTGCAGTAGGCAGTAGAGAAACCCAATTGTCTTGATGCTGAGTGACGTAACATCTCAGATATAGTTCGAGAGTAGCGTTCAGACGTTCCGTCATCCCGTTGGATTGGGGATGGAATCCCGAAGAGAGTGCTCTCTCAATCCCCAATCGGGTACACAGGGCTGTCCAGAATCTCGAGGTGTACTGACTACCCCGATCAGAGATGATCTTGTCAGGTAAACCGTGAAGTCTGAAGATATCTCGTGCAAACACCTCAGCCATCCTGGTGGCTGTAGGAACACCAGAAAGAGGAGAGAAATGTGCCATCCTGGAGAACGCATCCACCGTGACCATGATGCAGGTACAGGATTCGGATACCGGTAGGTCTACAATGAAATCCGTAGAAGCCAACCCCCAGGGGCGAGTAGGCATCTCAACTTGGGTGAGCAACCCCACCGGTTTCCCTGTAGGATATTTAGACCGAGCACAAGTAGGCAGGTCTTCACAAAGTTCAGGGTATCTCTTCTCACAGTGGGCCAGGAAAAATTCCTCGAGATGAGCTCCAGGGTGTTGATTCCCCCGCGGTGACCTGCAAGGCGAGAAGTGTGACACCAATCCAGAATCTTCTTCCGCAGCATGCCTTCCGGAACATACAGTCGTTTCTTGAAGAACAGCCAGCCGTCTTTCTCCTGGTAATGAGAGTCGGAGTGAAGCGGTAATTGGGGAAGTTCCTGAACCACAGCGGCTTTAACCTCTTGTAGGAAAGAGCTAACAAGGGCCAATATCGGGTTGCGAGGAAACATGGGTTCAGGGGATATCAAAGCCCTTTCCTTGCTGGAGTCCTTGCGGGATAGGACGTCTGCCAGACGGTTTAGTGACCCAGGAATGTAAGAAATCTGGTAATCATATTGCGAGAAAAGATAGGCCCAACGTGCTTGCCTGGAATTAGAACACTCCATTTCCTGGAGGGCTTTCAGGTTCTTGTGGTCAGTCCTGATAAGGAAGGGATGTCGGGCCCCCATGAGCAGATGGCGCCATTCGTCGCAAGCCGATTTCATTGCCAACAGCTCCTTTTCTAGGACAGAATAATTCAATTGACTGGGTGAGAGTGTCTTAGATAAGTAAGCTACCGGATGTTCCACTCCACCGACAGCCTGAAGTAGTACCGCTCCGATGGCAATTGCAGAGGCATCGGTCTCCAGGATGAAGGGCTGAGTTTGGTCCGGGTGTCGGAGTATCGGAGCTGAGCAGAAGAGATGTTTGAGCAACTTGAAACTGTTCTCGGTATCGGTTGACCAGCGGAACGGCGAGGCCTCTTTCTTGAGTAGGCGAGTGATGGGGTACACCACTTCCGAGAAGTTGGGGATGAACCTTCGGTAATAGTTGGAGAGTCCCAGGAACCTCTGCACCTCTCGGACAGAAGTGGGGGCGGGCCATTCGAGAATGGCCTGCACCTTCCTTTGATCCATGTCTATTCCTTCTTCTGATAACTTGTAACCCAGATACTGCACAGAAGGTACCGCAAATTTGCACTTCTCGGCTTTAACCAAAAGCTCGTTCTTCTGTAGACGTTCAAGAACTTGAGTGACATGAACGATGTGTTCCTGTAAGTTTGAGGAGTAGACCAAGATATCATCCAAATAGATGATGACAGAAGTGGAAAGCATGTCAGAAAACATTCTGTCCATAAATCTTTGGAACACTGCAGGAGCGTTAACCAGTCCAAATGGCATCACCTTATACTCGTACAGGCCGAATGGAGTGCGGAATGCCGTCTTCCATTCGTCACCCTTGGAGATCCTGAGCAGATGGTATGCGTTTCTGAGGTCGAGTTTGGTAAAAATTCTGGCTCCTTGTACAACCTCGTTGATATCGGAGATCAATGGCATGGGATAACGATCTCAGATAGTCACCTTATTTAGGCCTCTGTAGTCTATACAGGGTCTAAGTTCAGTGGAATCCCTTTTCTTGATGAAAAATAAGGGAGCCCCTGCAGGTGATTTCGAAGGCTGAATCAGCCCATTCGCCATATTTGTGTCCAAATAGTTACGTAACACAAGCTTCTCCGTAAGTGTTAAAGAGAACATTCTGCCGAAGGGAACTAGTGCATTGGGTACCAGATCTACGGTACAGTCCTCGGGCCGGTGGGGTGGCAGTTTGGAGTGAAGGCTTTCTTGGAACACTTCGGAGTATTTCAAACAAAAATTGGGTAGTGCAAAAACCCCCACACAGTTGGAGGTGTGAGCCGTAATAGATTGAGGGGCCTTCTGACTCTTCGGTGGAAGACAGTGTTCGGTGCAGTATGCAGAACAGAAACTCAGCTGGTTATTTGTCCAATCGATTTGTGGATTGTGTCTGCGAAGCCATGTGATCCCCAAAATAATTGGAAAATGTGCAGCCTGGATGATGTCGAACCTTATCACTTCCGAGTGCTGAAAAACTGTTAAAGATAGCTCTTCAGTGGTATGGGTGATGAGTCCGGATGATAGTGGAGAGCCGTCAACTCCTTCTATCTTCTGACCTTCCTTCCGGGGTATCCTGCGTAGACCGACCTTATCGGCCCATAGGGTATCAACGAAGTTTCCTGCTGCTCTGCAGTCCAACAACGCGAGAGTCTCCACCTTCTCGCCTTCTATCATGATGATAGCTGAAACTACCATGAGTCTGGAATCTTCCTTGGAGTTGGAAGAAGAAACAGTTAGAGAAACATAGGGACGAGTAGACAGAACTGGAAACCCCCGGACACTAGTCCCTATTGATGCCGAGGGTGATCGTTTCCCTGCCTCTTGTTAGGCAGTTCTGTGCAGTCTTTTAGAAGGTGTTGATCCGACCCACAGTAAGCGCAAAGTCCTTTTTCTCTTCTTCGCCGTCTTTCGGCAGGAGTCAGAGGTGCTCTTGTGAAGCCAATCTGCATCGGTTCCTCTGAAGCGGCAGCGGGAGAACGACTAGGGGGAGAGTATGTCCGAGAATCCGGGAGGAATCCTGAACCTCGTTGTTTGCGTCTTTCCATCTTCCTTTCCTGTAGGAGATACTCGATATGTAGTGCAGCAGTTAGCAGGTCCGAGAAAGTAGGTGAGCGAGTAGATCTGGCTAACTCATCCTTAATCTCCTCTTTTAGACCCCTCCTGAAAATGGCATACTGTGCCGGTTCTGGCCAGCCTGCGCCAGAGGCTACTGTTTTGAAAGCAGAGATATACGACAGGACGTCCAAAGAACCTTGCTTTACATCCAACAACTCTTCAGAAGCAGTAAATGACAACTCTGGGCGTTCGAAAGTCTGTCTCAGAGAATTTTGGAACGCTGCGTAATCTTGGAGAATGGCATTGTTGCTCGTGACTAGGGGAGTGGCCCAGGTCAGAGCGTTGCCGGTCATGTTCAAGATTAGGAAGCCGACCTTCGCTTGGTCAGTAGAGAAAGTGCGGGGTCGGAAAGTAAAGTAGACGGTACACGTCTCTAGGAATTCCTTCACTTTCTTGGGAGCACCATCAAATTTTCCTGAGGATAGTGTTGTAGGCGGTAGTTCTGGAGGAGGAGGTTCCCGGGCGGATACCATTTGTCTAAGGAGGGCGTTCTCATCTTTGACTCCCTGAAGTTCCTGAGACATAGCTTGAATTGCCTTCCAAAGTTCTTGCACTTGCCCTTCGGCTGACATGGTGTCTTTCTTTGGCGTTGCAATCTGTGACAGTTTAAGTGCCTGGTCTCCCTTTTCTCCCCCTTCTGTCGAACTCTCCTCACCTGAACCGCCTGAATCGCTGTCGGGGTCCTGCAGACGCCGTCGGAGTAGATAATCCTTCTCCTTTTTCCGATGAGCTTGCTTGTCACGGAGGGAGGCCACCGTGACCGCTGAAGAGAACAGCTGTCCGAGGACCTCCCTTCCGGAACCAAGCCGAAATAGGGGAAAAAACCCTGAATGGGGAAAAACCCTTGGACTCCTCTGGTCTGTAGTCCGGAAGGCGTAGTTCCAGCAGAAAAGTAGACTTTCAGATGGGTAGGAGGTAGATAGTAGACCGGATCCGTATGCGTAACTGCAGGTAACACTGCAGTGGAACAGGGGAGTCCTGTCGTGGGAGCCGGAACACCCACCAGCCAAGGCCTGCAAGCGGGGCAAGGACCGGAGGAGAGGTAAGCAAAGGAGAAAGGCGCCAGGCAAGTAGCTGAGAGAGAAAAGAAAAGAAAAGCGCAGGGAAAGGGGCGGCGCCTATCCGCGGGGATGGGGCCGCAAGAAAAGAGAAAACAGAAAACCGCCGAGGCGCGGCGGCAGCAGAGAAAACTGAAGGGAAGAGAAAGTAAGAAGAACACTTGCTGTAGAGCGCGAGTGACTGGAGCCTGGACAGAGCGAGGCAGGAGCGAAGAAACCCGGAAGAGCGAGAGCTTCCAAAGGAAAGTTGCAACGCAGGGACCGCTGGGCCGGGAGAGTAGATATACTCCCAGCGGCCCCGCGCTGCAAGGAGGAAAAAATAACGGACACAAAGGAGGGACTAGTACCTCCCGTACCTACGTCCCAAAACCCTGCGCGGAAGAAACCGCCAGTCTGAACTCCTGCAGGTGACATTATCAATATAACATAAAAAAAACTTTTCGCTTTGGCGTTTGTTAGAGAGGATCAAGTTACACATTTTTACGAACATTTAATTGACCGTGAGTATTATAAAAATCATGAGGAGGAAAATTCGGACTTGCTAGATTATATGGAGAACACTTGGCTAGGACAATTAACACAGAGTGGGACAAGACACAGGCCCAAATTCAATGTAAAACTGTGGAATTGCTACCAAGCAACGTTAGAGGGGAAACCAAGAACAAACAATGCATTGGAAGGATGGCATAGCCGAATAAATAAAAATGTCAATACAAAAAACCCAAACTTGTGGCATTTTTTAAAGGAGTTAGAAAATGAACAAACACATCAGGAATTTCGACTGTTGCAAACAATTTCATTAGCAAACGCAGAAACAAAAAGAAAGAATACAGAGGCTACGAGCAATAACTTGAACAACTTGTACACGTTTTTAACGAACAAAATAAAGAAAACTACCTGGAATCGGTAGCATTTAATTTAAAATGTTAAAAGTACTTACGTTTTCGTAGAATCCACGATCCAATATGGCAAAACACACGCGTATCCAAATACACCAACCTGAGAACTCCATAAATCCCAAAGTCCAAGAAGCAACCCGTAGGAAAATCACAAAAAAAAACAAGAAACATCCAAATCTGCTGTTTAAAACAGTTAAATCCAGCACAGATGAAAAGTTGCAAATCCAAAAAGTCCCGAAAAAAACCCCACAATCCACGATGAAAAGTGCATAGAAACAGAAAAAACATTACATCCATGAAATCCGGAGGAAAAAAAAGCCATTGGGTCCAAAAAAAGTCCAGTAAAAAAAAACAAATCCACAAAATGCATGAACGGAGAAAAGGAGAACCAAATGCAACGGAAAGAGTTTCGGAATGAACTTTAAAAATGGCGCCCACGCATATGTACACTCACATAACGTACGTACAAAACAATAACAAACGACAAATAACAGCAATATGTACATTTCTAATGCAATATCGCCATCTAACGGAAAATAGTTATATGAATGTTCAAAATCAGGAGAGCATGCTACCTATTTATTATTTCATATTTATTATTACAGTTATATTTAAAATAAAAAGAGTTTTTTAAATTAAATAACTATTAAAATATTATATAGTACTTTATATTGATAATACTATGTTGCAATGTTGCAATATTAAGTTAAACATGCTTAACAAAATATATATAAATGCTTACCTTGTATATTCTTTATACCTTGCATGTATTATTTTTCACAAAAAGTAGAAAAAAAATCAATATTTTGTATTTGACATTTTTTTTCCGAATAAATATTTTCAACATTATGACTTTTGAAAATATTGCATTCGAAAAAATGACTGCACAGCATATGTTCAAGTTCATTAACTTGGTTTTCACGCTTTTGTCAATTGTATTGGGATGAGCTTCTCTGATTCTACAACAAGTCTTTTGGCTTCCTGGTATTCCCGTCCTCCCAGTTACCTTCAGTATTGCATGGGAAAGTTTCCTGTGCCTTTTTAGATTCTGGGGACCACCTCCTTCCTTCCATTTGCTTCTCGGTTCGCATTCCGCAATGTCTGTTTCTTGCGGGTTTCTCTGTCCTTCTCGGCTTCTTGATACCGCTATTTGTAACCAGTCTATTTGTTGCTTGCTCCATGGAGTGGTGTAGACGCCGTTGAACGGGCAACTTGCCCACCATGATTGCTTTGTGGTCACACCACCAGCGAGCCTTCTGCTCCACCCATCTTGGCTTCTGGCGTATGTGATGAATCTAGTGAGATCCTCACTGAAACCATATGGACCTCCTCTCATGTGGCAAGGGGAAGGCAGCCGCTACCTCATCCGGACCCTGGGAGTGGTATTATGTGGGAGGATCACATTGGAGGGGACACATATGGGGGAACTGGGGACCTCCAACTCAGGATTCCCCTATTATTCTTAAAGCATTGATGGCATATTGTAAAATAGAGCAAACCAATCTAACTGCTATTGTGAGGAAGGCATGGTATCAACAGTTAGACACAAGTGATGTAAGTTTCAAAAGGCTTTATTCTTCTCTTTAGAAAGGGTTGGAGACTTCCCACCTGGCCCCATAGCTAAGATGGGAGTAATCTCGACCATCAACTAAAAGAAAAACAGTCATAGTCAGTCTGGTCAAAACAAAAGAGGCCTATACCAAAGAACCCTAACCTTGCCCTCACTCAATTTATAAATGTGAAAAGGAGTGTTTGTAAAGGAAAATAGTGTTTCAAAAAGAAATGTCAGAATGGCTTCTATGAATGTCAAAACATCTCCCTTCCCAACGTTCAAAGCACGGGGTCTTGGGATCTGTGGTAAGTACAGGTGAGCGAAACAGTTCTTTTCAGAATGCCACACTTTGGCTTGCAGATACGTTTTAGGAGTGGGTGTTGGTTCTTTCAACCGCTTACAGTTCAATTAGATCCCTCGGGTTTCTCTCACCCAAGTCGGGTCTCCGCTTGCTTTCACAATCAGACTTCCCTCAGTCGGGCTCAGGTCTGTCCCTCTTTTCAAATATCAAAGTCTGTAATTCTTTTTCCTGTATCACAGTTCACAATGAAGGCTTCACTCTTTCGGGCTCAAGCCTCCTCTTTCTTGGGGCTCCTTTCACCAAGCTGTTACACAATTCACACCATTAGTTCACACTGGCTTCCCTCTGTCGGGCTTAGGCCTGCAATTTTTTCTAATACCAGTTCCTACAGACTTCCTCCATTTGGGCTCAGGCCTGCAATGCTTCCTTCTTAAGCACCACTTAGGGTTCCCTTCCTTAAGCCTTGCAACCTTTTCATCACTCTTTGTTCTTAGGGGCGTGTCGATCGAAGACTTTCGAAACTGTAAGGATTTAGCCCAGCCCTTTACAGGACCACTTTGATGTTCCCCAGAACAGGCTTCTCATTTAATCATAATGCATTGTTCATCTTTTCTATTAGGCCCCTTGGCCCCTTTCACAATGTTCGTTATTCACAGTATTTCACAAACCTCTTGCTGCAGCCTTTCTCCGGCTTCTTACTACAATGTACGTGTGATTTTCACTGTTTGTTTCCTTCTAGCGGCTCACTGCACACTTTATCAAAATGGATAACTCTGCTAAGTGGGTAACCTTCATTTTGAAGACTTTCTCCTCATTCCCCACATGACAGGCTCTTTCATCACTCACTGGTCATGTGTTCCACATCCTTGCCAGCAAAGCCTACCGTCTTCTTCGAAGGCAGTCGCCACTTCTGCCGGTTGCCGCCCCGACTTGGTTTCGCAGTCTGGAGGGAAGCGGGTTGCTTCTCGAGCACCTCAGCGTATGGGTGCCCCTCTTACCAACACATCGGCCCGCTTGCAGAGAGCTCCGTGAAGGGGAATTTGGGCTTTTTCTAGGGAACCCCGCAGCTCGGGATCTCTTCTGCGCAATCTACTTGCTTTCCCGCTTGGGTTCTCCTTGCTGCTTCAGCTCTGCAATATCGGCTCTGTCCGGTCTCCAGCTTCGCTCAAAGTGTCTCTGTGCGCTCCACCTTTTATTGTCAGTGTGATGGTACTTTGAGTTAATGAGTCAGGTGTGTGAAATTAGGGAGATGTGCCTCACCCTGCCTGGCCTCATTAACGTGACATGGCTCTTGTGAAGTCATGTAGGTAATCTTCATACCCTTATTCGTACTCTTCCTCATCTCAGTGAATTGATACAAGTGCAGTGGGGAAGAATTGTGGGAGTTGTAGTCATCAGTATTCCACATTGGAATTGGGGTGGGTAAAGACTGGGAATATTGCGTCTCACCACGACTGTTTCTCCCCCACTCCTTGATGAGCTCCTACCCAGGTGATCACCATCACTTGTCTGCCCCCAGGGTCGGGATCCAAAAGCAATGGCCCTTCCCATGCCACCTGAGTAAGGATCTAAGGTGCGATTGACCAGAATGTGTTTTATAGTCATTGCAGAGCAAGACACCAGAGCGGTACATTTAAACTCAGGAATGGGTTGCAACTGAGGAGAGATGCTGAACGAGTAGCTGAGGCAGGAGCAGTCCAGAGTGCTGGGTTTGGCGCAGAAGGAAGATCACCAGCGATACCGACATGAGAAGTGAAGGCGTGCGACATTGCAGAGTGCACACAGAGGGAAGCGGCATCTGGAAGAGAAGCGCAGCCGAAGGGGAGACGTGTTCCCAAGCCGACGTGTGGTGCTTCGATGTGCAAGAGAATGCAGAGAAGCAACAGAGCTGGCAGAGCCATGGAGAAAAGCTGTGCAGTCCACGGTAGGTATGCAGGAGCTGGCAAAAGAGCGGACAGAACACAGAAGGTCTGCCGCAGCACCAGCAAGTGAAGCAGAGAAGCCAAAGAAGACCAGTGAGTTCGTCTGAAGCTAAAGGTGACCCTGGGGCGCTCCAAGCAGGACATTTGGCAGAAACAAATATTTTTGAATACCAAACTAATATAGCAGTACAAAGGCGACAAGGGCACAATTCCCCTTTTAAGGGATACCAACTTGGGGAAACCTGTAACCCATATTGAGTCAAGAGACTATAAAGAGAGGCAGCCATTGTTTAGCCCACCTCACATAGGATACTGGCGTTGAGAATCTTGGAACAAATAGTGCCACTAAGCACACTTGTAGTTGTAGTAGTTTTTCCACCCTGGTATTCGAGTGGACCAGGAAAGAAGATGTTTTGAAGCAGTGTGATTGCAGTAAAAAAGGTGTACTAGAAAGAATATGTTAAGTCGATTATCATTTTTGACAAATTGCTGCATCATCCACAGGTAGTTGCTGTGCTATCCTGACAAAAGTATTTCATTGAAAGAAGTGTGATATGCTGGCAATTGCTTTACATCCAGAGGAAAGCAATTGCCTTGGTTTATGAACTTGTGTTTTGTGAGAGAGACATTTGCCTTACCAAGAACGATATTGTGTAGGACAACAATTGCTTTGATTTTTGAACAAGTGTTCATGAAAGAGACATTTACTTTACCAAGTGGAAGGTCGCATTAGGTTTACGTTTATTAGGTTTACATAGCGCTTTAATCAAAAGCGCTTTACAATATAACAACAAGGTACAATAATGAAAGAAGCATATTTACAATCATGAAACAAACCAGTGAGACAATATGTAGAACAATTTGCTTAGATGGAGGAGGAGAGGGAAGGGTGAGGAGGAAGGGAGAGGAGGTAGTCAAGGGAAGGAGTAACAATATATACCAAATATCTGAATTAGCATTAGAAGGGTTGAACTGAACAGAACTTTGTTGAATCAGAAATTTGTGAAGGGTATTCCTGCATTGGTCCAGGGGAAGGGAAGCCAACCTTTGTTCAAAGGAATACTTTCTAAAACTGATGTCTTTGAACATTTACACTGTTGTGTTGTATTGAAGACAGACAAATACTCCTCCTGTTTTTTAGTTGTATGTGTTAGTGTGAGGGTCAGAGACTTTTTGAACACTAGGTAATCTTTCTTTAGCTTAGTTTGCTAGGTAGGGGCATCCTCATTAGGATAGGGAAAGATGGGAGTTTATTGCACCCCTTTTCATTTTAATAAATGGCAAACATTGAGAAAACTATACCTTTGTGTCCATTTTGCATTTTTGACCCCTCACACTTACCGTACACACCGAGCTTCCAGCGCTTCCTTCTCCTGCTCGCAGCTGTTCTGAACTTCACAAGCTTTATGGCCTGCTTCAGCTCTGCCTACTTCAGGTGTTCTGTGCACAGGGGACCTTCCCTGTCGGTGTCTGCCTTTCTCTGACTCTCATGCTCCTCTTCCCTTGTCATGCCCTCCCCTTCAACACACTTGTTGCAGTTAATTGAAGGTTTTGATTCAAAGGCACACATTCTCTTACTTTCTGGCAATGGTATGAGTTCACCATCTCTCCATCCCAGCCTTGGAACTTGTAATTATCTTGTGTATAAGATAGTCCCAAATATGCCGTTTTGTAAAGGGCTTCAGGGAGTTCCTCATAGGAACGCAAGTCCTTGTCCCCAAAGGGAGTGTCTCTGCCAATGAGGTTGCACTTGCCTTGACCCTGAGGGAGGGTGTTGTGTCATTGTACTGCTGTGATCAGTCATAAGTGTTGGAAACAGTAAAGTGCTTGTGTTTTGGAGGAGGCGAGGGGAAAAACCTGGGGCGCTGCCTACTGAGAAAGCCACTCCAAACCAAATTGCTGCATTTTTAAAGAACAAATGTTTGCAGATTTGCAAACAGTTACACACCAACAGAGGCACAGTTTGTTCACGCAGGGTGCAATACGGACAGATGATTTCTAACACTTTGTTTCTGGTTATTCATTTTCTATTCAAGCGAGGACAAAAGAGCCTTCTACCACCCACGCACCACCATCACACTTAAGTTCCACACAGGGAGGACCCGCTCTGTACTGGATGCCCTGGGAGCATCACTGGGGGAAAGGTTTGTGGTTGTCAAGAGACCCCACCCCACCGGACACAGTGATGCAGAGGTACTCGCCTGGCAGGGGCAGGAGCGGGGCCTCTTGCCCGTTGTCCCCGGCTTGTCTGTTTTTCCACATTCAGGGGCTGCTGCTCTTTGCACAGTTAGAGTCGGATCCAATACCCATGGCCAGGGGAGTATCCAGCATTAGAAGTGTGGGGGGGGGCGAGCCCAAAAAAAGTCCTGCTACTTACCCCCACCCCCAAATACACATTGGAAAATGAATGCTGAACTGACACACAATTGTTCCTGCCCCCCATATGATGACTCTGTACCCTCTCACTGCAACATTCGGACAAGAATGGGACATGGAGCATACGGAAACACTGCTGTCCCGGACATGATGGCCAGAACAAAAGTCAGGCCACAGAAAGAAAAAGCTAGACTTGCTGGCCCAGGTAGGACTGAAAATGTGTGAGGGCCCATTTCAACATGATTACAGGAGGCCCCCTGCTTAGAGCAAAAACAATCCGAGACACCCGTGGGTGTGCATATATTACAATGGCGACAAAGATAAGGTTAACAATTATCACAAGACAGCCAGCCAGCAGGGAGCTTAAACACTAAAAGCCCACAGAAGAGCACTAAACCCTTCTTTGTCAGCAAGTGGCTGATGAGGAGAATCAGGTGCTATAAGGCAATTAGGTGATAACACTTCTGTATATCCCATGGGAAGAAAAAAGACAGCTTGTAATGTGAGTGCTTCAAAGCGCACATTTTAAGCCTGCAGAAGGGGGGAATAGAGAAATGAATACATTGCTGTGTTACAAGACTGCCGACTGGCAACATGTGGCCAGTTGCTGAGGGCCCCCCGTGAGGCTCGAGGTCCCTTTCATTTGAAAAGGTTAAAAGGCACTAACGCAGTCCCTGGGCTGTCCCCCAAATGCAGTCTAGCCAAGTAGAAAAACAAATCATACTTACCAGGTATACTATGTTATGTTATGTTACTTTGCATTTATATAGCACCTTTTGTACTATTGGTATGATCTCAAGGCGCTGGTAGGTTGAACGCCCTCGGGAACCATAGTTCAAGTCAGGAGAGAGAGAAAGAGACAAAGAGACAAAGAGACAAAGAGACAAAGAGACAAAGAGAGAAAGAGAGAAAGAGAGCGCTTGTTAGCACCGGATATGTGTGCAGTAGGTGTGGTATTCGTATGATAGCTGCTTCTTAGCGGTAGGTGTGGTGGTTGGGAGATCATGAGTATGTGTTTGTTCTGGCAGGGTATTATCCAGACCGATTCTGGCTGCGTTAGGCCTGAGGAGAATGCCTAGGCTGGCTGGTGTGAACCCAGCTGTGTTTAATTAGGATGATGGGGAGTATGAGGCAGGTGTTGGTATGAGAACAGCTATACCGAATGTGTCATAGTATCGCTGTGTTCTAGTTGAGTGGTGGTGTATAGAAGAGAATAAGCGTGGAGATGTGTTATGGTGGTTTACATTAGGTGCTTGTGATCGAGCGCACTCCAACCGCTCCATGCACTCCAACCGCTCCATGCACTCCAACCGCTCCATGCACTCCAACCGCTCCATGCACTCCAATCATTTTTGTACAGTGTCCATTCCATGCCCTCTATCTGTTCCATGCATTCCATCCGTTGTATGTACTCCCTCAGTTCTATGCACTCTATCTGGTCAATCAGTTCCATGTATTCCTTCTCATGCACTTTGTCCGATCTATGCATGTTACGCCCTCATCATCCGGTCCACCCACTTCGTCCGTTCCACCCATTTCATCCTTTCTAACCACCTTATCCGTTCTACAAGCATCATCTGTTTCACTCACTTCATCCTCTTCATCCGTCCCGCCCACTTCATCCGTCCCGCCCACTTCATCCGTTACCCCTACATTATCAGTTTTACCTTCTTCCACTGTTCTATCGGCTACTGCACCCGCCCCACACTCTTTCTACATCCGCCCCACACTCTTTCTACATCCGCCCCACACTCTTTCTACATCCGCCCCACACTCTACATCCATTCAACCCGCATTATTCGTTCAACCCACGTCATTCGTTGCACGCACTCGATCCGTCCCAAGCACTCCATCCGTCCCATGCACTATATCCATCTCATGCACTTGATTCGTCTATTCCATTTGTTCCGTTTATTCCATGCACTCTTACATGCCATGTCATCTATTTGTTCTATGCACTCAGTCTATTCCGTGCACTTTGTGCATTCATCCGTAACATGTATTAATCTCTTCCATCCTCTCGTCCACTTTATTCCTCTTGTCCACTTCGTTCTTCTTGTCCATTTCATTTATTTCATCTATTTTATTAATTTCAGCCATTTTACTGCTTTCATACAATTTGTTCCTATCATCCACTTCACTACTTTCATCCACTTTACTCGTTCTATTCAGTGTGTCCATTTTGATTTACATAAGAGGTGATTAGTTTTCGATTTCTCGTTCGGATCATGATTCTGGATTGTTATTTATGATATAGCAGTTTTGGGCTAAGGTCATTGAGTTTTCGTTATCAAGTTTGAGTTAAGAGTCGAATTTTAGGGAAAGAGCCATGTTTTCAGTAATTTGTGGAAAGACATGAGGTCCTCTGTTTCGGATGTGGGGTTGGAGTGCGTTCCACAGAGTGGGGGGCCAGGGCTGAGAATGATGATCCACCTAACCTGACTGAGTTTGTTTATGGTATGGCTAGGAGGCCTGCAGTGCTTGATCTTAGAGTACGTGCAGGATGATAGGGTTTTAGTTTGTCTTGAAGATATTGAGCTCCGGTTTTATGCATTGCTCAGTGAGAGATGCATAAGGTTTGGAGGTCACCCTTCGGGCAACCGGAAGCCAGTGCAGAGTTTTGAGGGCTGGGGAGATGTGATCTCTTGGGCCAAGCGCTAGTAGCAGTTTGGCTGCAGCGTTTTGTGCTCTTTGTAGTTTAGTCAGTTGGTACGCGTGGACTCCGAGGTAGAGGGGGTTAGCATAGTCCAGTCTTGACATAACAATTGATTGGACTGCTGAGAGTCTGTTGGGAAAGGAGAGGTATGGAAAAATGCATCTCAGAGTTTTAAGGTGGTAGTGGCAGGACTTTGAGAGGTTGTTGACTTGGCGCGAGAGGGTTAGGTCTGAGTCTAGGGTGCATCCAAGGTTTTTTTAATGAATTAGAGGGTGTTGGCGCGTTGCCCATGGCAGATGGCCTGGGTAGCGGGTGTGGAAGAAGTTCAGTGTTGCACATACCATGATTTCTGTTTTGGAGGGGTTTAGCAAGAGGTGGTTTGTGGTCATCCAGTGATCTATGTCGAGGAGGCGAGGTCGGGTTGGCAGTTGGGTTTTGAATTCAGGAATTCTTTTTTTTTTTATTATTGATTTAGTTGAATTAACAACTTTTCAATATACATAGAAACAAATCAAAATATCATTTAAAATGTAAACATACAAATGGTTTAGACCGTACATAAAATTGTTGACATACATAAGCACCAATGTGAACAATGATGCAACAAAATTAAAACAAAACAGATGCTACCACATCACATATAATCCCTTTAGGAAATGATTAGGACTAATACAGTTTATCTTTTCACTTGGATCACAAAATAAAAACTAAAGTGTGCTAAAGTTAGTGTCATAGATAGACAGAGTCGAACAGTACTTATAAAAATGCAATTGTCTCCGACTGCTTAACTTAGGACATCGAGTAATGAGGTGCTCTATGGTTTCAGAGCATCGAGCAATTCGTCTCGACAAAAGCGACACACATTCAGAGTAGGCAAGATTAGTTTTCACATACAGAGAAGATCTTTGGTTTCCCATATGTGTAATCGAAAGCGTAGAATAAAATTTCTATATTTGGAAGACGGAGCTTTCGAGAGATAATTTATTGTAGTACCTCTTTTGTGAGGAGAAAAATGTTGGCTAGAGGCGTGCGAGGGGTGGCCCCGTTTCCAGTCCGTAAAGTATGGTGGGAATTACTTTCATTTTCCAGAATGTTATGGCAGGAATTATGGAAAACTTGCCAAATTTGGCGAGGAGGATGCGTGACTGCGAAATAGCAGTAAGAAGTTTCGTGTTTATCTGATTTAGATATTGCGAGGACTTCAGTGACGCTTCAAAGATGACTCCTAAATATGTATAAGCCGAGACCATGGTCAGTTCAGTGTTGTCGCCGATGAACCAGTGTTTTAAGTTGTGAAGGCCTCGATTAGGATAATACATCAAAACGTGTGTTTTTGCGGTGTTAATTGTTAGTTGATTTTCCACTATATAGGAGTCCAAAGCCGATATAAGTTTTTGTAAGCCACTCGGGGTCTTAGAAATGAGCACAATGTCGTCAGCATAAAAAAGTGCTTTTATAGCAAAACCATTGATTTTCGGCGAGTCAGACAAAATGTTTTCAAACCTGTATTTGATGTCATGAATGTAATAATAAAAATTGCCGAAGCCAGTAGGCAGCCTTGTTTAAGGCCGCGCGATGTTGGGATAGGTCGGGAAAGTAGGCCATTCAAAGTAAGTCGAATTTGAACTGAGGTGCGAGAATGAAAATGATATATTAGATCACAAATTCTGGGTGGACATTTATCTTTGATGAGTTTAGTCAAGAGTTTGACTTTCGAGATGGAGTCAAACGCGGAATGAAGGTCCACAAATGCAAAATCGATCTGCTGTTTTTTTATTTGACAATGTGACTTGATAGCATTCAATAGAAACAAGTTCACAGCAGTGCCCATGCCAGCCACGAAGCCTGTTTGGAAAGGATTACAATGAAGATGATTTGTGGTCCAGACAGAAAATTTGTGAAGTAGAAATTTGGCAAAAAATGTTCCTGGTGAGTCGAGAAGTGCAATAGGTCGATAATTCTTGGGAGAAGACCGGTCCCCTTTCTTGAAAATTGGTACAAGAATGGAAGAATGCCATGACAGAGGTAGCTGTCTTGTGTTCAAGATATGTTGGAACAAGAGGAATAAGATTTGTGCCCATTGCTTTAGATTGTTCTTCAAAGTTAGGTTACTAATACCAGCAGGGCCAGCTGCTCTGGAATTTTTAGACATTTTGATGTAATGACTGATGGTATCTACGTCACAGTTCAGTGACCATTTAGTGGTGGATTGCATTTGATAAACAAATTTATCAAATTCCGGATCGGTATATAACTCCAAAAAAATGATTGACCCACTGGACTTCTTCAACGCCATTAGCTTGTGTATCCAATTGGTGTCGACAATTTGTGTGCTTTAATAGTTTCCATATATTTGCAGAGCTTTTAGTGCTTAAAGTATTTAACATGAGTTTGCTGTCTTTTTGAAATAGGCGAGCTCTGTGTGCACGTACCCAGTTGGTATATCGGGTGTTTGCCTTTCTCGCTGCATCAAATCGTAGACAAGATGAGGACGAAGCGGAAGTTTACGCTCTTTTCTATAATCTATTCTCCTCAGGTGCAATTTGGAGTCAAAGGAGAGTAAATGAGTACGAGGTTTCTTTTTTATGATTATCAGGAAACTGTTATTATGAAACTGTTGGGAGAATGTGGGTGTACGCTATATTAGGTTTTCTAACAGAGGATAGGATGAGCGACTGTTCAAGGGCACAGAGCCTGCTTGGGGTCCAGGAGAAACGATTTCCTGATCGATTGATGGTCAAAGATACTGAAAACCATTTTCGCTGGGTTGGTATTAGGGAAATCAATCTGGAAAAACGTAATGAAAGACATTTGTGATCAATGTGCGCTTCAGGTGTTATAACTAGGGAGGTAATGGTATGGAACAGCTTTGAGTCTGCATAAATGTAATATATGATACTTGAACTGGCGTCTCTTCGCCAAGTGGTTGATGCCGGGAGATCTCCGGTCACAGATCCATTAATCATGTTGAAATTGTGATCGGACATAAAGGCAGACCAAATTGAGACCTCCTGAACAGCTGCCTCAGAGAGAGGTTGCAAGCAGTCATGATTGAGGTCGCCAACTAAAAGCGTAGCAGTGATATCAGGCGATAGAGAGATCAGTTCTAGCATAAATGAAAGCTCTCTGAGAAATGTATTGAGAGTTAATTTTGTTGGATTTCTGTAGATGTTAAAGAGAGCAAGGTTGCCCCCACAAATAATGACTTTGACAAGCTGAATAAAGATTTCAAAAGCACACCAAGGTTCAATAGATAGATTAGAAGTTTGTCGCGCAGCGATCAAGAGTCCTGACATTGGTCTGTCCTCGTCTCCTTTTACTGCAGGAATTAAAGCAACAGAATAGTTGTCCCATACAGGGAGTGACAAGAGCCATGTTTCTTGGAAAACTAGAATGTCATAAGACTGAGCAATGGATTGCTGGAGGTGCACATGTCCTCTAGTATTCCAGCAACCTAACAAAACAGAGTGTGGCTCTGGAGTGGCTTGTGGTTAAAGCCTCTGAGAAGGTCTTTTAGTTGGAAGGTACAAGCGTGATGTTGCATTGGTTTTAGTAGAAACATTAGAAGGAACGTTTGTCGGTGTAAACAAAAATTGTGTTCGATCTGGATCTTGGGAAATAAGAAAACCCATATCAAACAATTGAATCTTACCGTTCCATAACATTTTTTGCAACAGTTGCTGAGGGTATCCAGAGACGAACAATTGAAAAATCTGTGCCAGCGAGGAATTCCACTAGATCAATGTCATCCGAGTAGACATGTTCAAGTGTATCTACATCATTAAGGATGTTTAGGATACACTGCCTGTTCAAATCATATGAAGAGAATTTACCTCCTCTACATTTCAGAACAGGTGAATGACCAACTGGGGGTCGAATGTTTGAAGATGAAGACAGTGTTTTGTTGGGCGGCTTTCCAGAGTTTGACATTTGTGAAACCAAAGGAGAAGAAGAGTGAGAGGATAGGCATGTGCTCTTTTTTATTGAGGGGGGCCAACTTGAAGACCAATTCGAGGAGGTAGGATTGTTGGAGGGCAAGTCATGGGATGTATGAGGCGCCATGATGGATGAAGGACGGGTGCGCGTGTAGACACGTTTTTGAGCGTAAAGCAGGAAGTCCAGCCCATAAGGGGCATTGCTTAGCTGATAGAATTTTTTTCAACAAAACTTGCAAACAGCAAGACAACAAGTCCGTGGCCATGAAATGCAGGAAGCGGACTCTGCGGGCAAAGCAGTACTTTACTCAGGTAGTTCGCTCTGTGTGTTCAGGAATTTTAGAATTAGTTTAGTGTCATAGGCGTAGTTGTAGCACAGGATATTGTGCAAACAAATTATTTGTGGGAGGGTGGCCATATAGAGGTTAAACAGGAGGGCTGACAGGCATGCTCCTTGTGGGACTCCAGTGTTGACTGGTCGGGCTTGGGAAGAATAGGCGGAGAGTATGGTTATTTGGTTCCTATTATTGGGGAAGGATGCTATCCATTTGAGAGTGTTTCCACGGATTCCCAGGGAGTGGAGGCGGTCAAGGAGGATTTAGTGGTTGATTGTGTTGAAGGCGGCGGATAGGTCAAGAAGGATTAGTGCGGCCGATCCCGCAAAATCTGCAGTGTTTTTAAAGTCATCCCAGATTGAGGTTAGGGTGGTTTTGGTTCCGTGTCGGGCTCTGAAGCCTGATTGAGCGGAGTCTAGGATATTGTTGGCTTCAACAAATGCATTTAGTTGGGAGTAGGCGGTTCGGTCAATGAGTTTGGCAAGGAACCTGGCGTTTGAGATGGGGCGGTAGTTTTTGGGCTCGAGAGGGTCGAGTGAAGGTTTTTTTTTTAAGAGGTTTGACATGAACCGTTTTGAAAGCGTCAGGAAAGATTCCTGAGGAAAGGGAGTCATTTATGATGGTTCTTGCGTGTTCTCCTGCGCAGGTAGATTTGAAAATTTCTTTGAGGGTTGTGGCTGGGCAAGGGTCTAGCGGAGAGCCGGATGGTTTGCGGGAAGAGAGAAGTTTGAGAAATTGGTTGGTTGATATTGTTCTGAAGGAGTCGAATGTCGGTTGGGTAATGGTCGTAGGCGGTGGGATGGCCGGTAGGGTGGGTGGATTGCCTGGTGGGTGTAAGAGAGCTAGTTTGTTGGTTAGAGCGTTTGTTCTTTCGAGAGCTGTGGTGTAAAAGTGGAGAGAGGGTGAGTCGCACAGTGATTGTGAAGGGGTTGGAAGGGTGGTGGTAAAAGATGGTTTGGTGAATTTGGCGATGATTTTGTGAAGTTCTTTGCTGGGGTTTTTACAGTTTAGGATTCGGGAGTTGTAGTGGTCTTTTTAGGCTTTCCGGATTTCAGCCTTGTACAGGCGATGGTGCCGGGCCATGGTGGATCTGCTCAGGGGTGTTTTGTCTTTCCGCCATTTGCATTCTAGAGATTTGTTTCGTTTTTTAGTGGTCTTCAGTTCAGGTGAGAAAAAGGCCATGGCGAGCTGATGGTTTGCAAGAGGGGGTGAGCGGTATTAGTGAGGTGTTGAGCCATGAGTCAAAGGCGTCGGAGGTTAGGTGTTCATTGGGCCGGCGGGTAGGGGGAGGAGACTGAAGGAGTGCGTTGGCAAGGTCAGGAAGGATTTTTAGTTTCTTCCAGCATTTGCATAGATTCGGAGGTTCTGGTTCGGGTAAGGGGAGCGGGTTGGGGGAGCGAATGGCGAAAGAAACAATGAAGTGATCGGACCAGATGATAGAGGAGGGGGGGTTAGATGTATCAGGTTGTGGGAGCTGAAGATGGCATTGAGTGTGTCTCCTTTATAGTGAGTAGGGCAGTTTATGCGGGTTTGGAAGTTAATCGCGTCTGGTCCGTCAACCAGAGAGTGGGTCATAGGTTTAGTCGGAATGTCGAGCCATATGTTGAGATCTCCTAGAAGGGTGAGCTTGGGATGGTTTAGTTGGAGGGTGGCAATAGAGTCGCAGAGGTTGTTTGAGAAATGTCTATCGTAGCCAGGGGGTCGGTAGATGATTAGGAAGCTGTGGGAGCACGAAGGGGAAAGGGATAGTTTTACGAGGAGTGATTCGCAGGAAGCAATGGAAGGTTGGTTTTCGATGATTGAGGTGTGCAAGTGCGACTTGAAGGCGATTGCTATTCCTCCTCCTCCTATAGAGGGACGGTTCAGTGGGATGAGGGAGTAGTCAGGGGGGAATGCTTCATTGGCGATAGGGGCGAAGTCGTCAGAGAACCAGGTTTCCGTGATAAAGACCAGGTCCGGTTTGTCCGAGGAGAGGAGGTCAAAGATGCTGTGTCTGTTTTTCGCTACAGATCGGTCATTAAAAAGGATGCAATTTACTACGGTAGAGGAGGATGATGTGGGAGTGGCAGAGATGGGGGGTGGGAGGGGAGAGGGTGGAAACTGAACAGGGAGAGGGGTGGGGTGGTTGGTGGTCGATGGGAAGAGTAGGCGAGCTAATGAGTTGGTGGGTTTGGGGGGGTTGGATAGGTGTGATGGGATGATTGGGTTTGGCACGGGGGATTTGAAGGTGGGGTGTGGGGGGGTTAGGAGTTTCAGTTGCAGACGGTGAGAATTCAAGGGAGAGGGGTTTCAGGCAGGGTGAGGTGGGGGTTGTGATGATCGTGATTGGGAGGATGAGGTGGTGGGTCGAGATAGGAGAGGCGATGAGTACTGAGAGATTGAGGGAGACCAGGTGCGTTTTCTCTCAAGTGTCTTAGTTGCGATTGGTGTGTGATAGAGGGTAGGGGGGTCAGATGGGGAAAGGGATGTGGCTACTGTTCTTGCTAGGGCGAGGAGTGCAGTTTTTAGGGAGGGAAAGGAGTGTGGTCGGAGGGGGATGATGGTGGGAGTTGATGAGGGAAGAGGGGGGTGGGTGGTTGTAGGGCTTGGAGTGCGTGGGAGGCTAGCGAGGGGAGCGGGTATGATCATAGTAGGCTGACGGGTGGAGGGGATGGGAGGAGCAGTGGTCTTAGGGTGGTTGGCTCGCCATCGTGCCCCTCTGGCTTGGTGTTTGGAAAGGGGATGTGGTGGAGGGCGTTGGATGGTTGGAAGGGCTGGCGGGAGGAGGGGGGGCGTGCAGGGGTCATTTTCGCGGGACCTTGGTGGATAGGGTGCACTCATGGTTTGGAATTAGTTTGAGCTGTGATATAGATGGAGTTGGATGATTTTGTTCACACCTTCCCACTTTAGCTATGCCACTGGATGTTAGATGTTCACACACTCTGTGATTAACAGTACTATAGCTGTACCTAGCGATTATCCGCACTTTCTAAGTTAAACTATACCACCGGGTGACATTATTATTCACAGTTTCTAGGTTCAACTAAACAGGGTGGTATTATTCACATATTCTAAGTTTTACTGTTCCCAGGTTGACGTTATTCACACTTTCTAAGTTCAATTATACCATATGGTGAGATTAACCATAGTTTTAAAATGTCACTATACCATAGGGTGATGTAAATATATATGTATAAATATAAACCCAAGGTCAGATTTTTCACAGTTTCTAAATGCAACTATGCCACAGGGTGAGATTATTCACATTTCCTGAATTCAGTTATATCGCAGGGTTGCATTATTCACGGTTTCTAAGTACAACTAGATCACAGGGCGAGATTATTCAGTGTTTCTAAATTCAACTGTAATACAGTTTCTATTTAGACTTTCAGAATGCAACGAGACCATAAGTGTGCTAACAGGCCGGCTTTCTAAGTGCAACTGAAGCATGGATATGCTATTGGGCAGGCTTTCTAGATGCAACTAGACCACTGATATGCAATTCGGTAGACTTTCTAAATGTATCTAAGACACTGATGTGCTATTGGGTGGACTTTCTGAAATTCTACTAGGTGACAGTTATGTAATAGGCGGACTTTCAAATGCAACGGTGACATGGATAAGCTATTAGGCAGAGTTTCTAAAAGCGACTAACCCAGTGACTTTGTAAATGCAACTAGACCATAGATATGCTTTTAGGCACATTTCTAAAGGCAATTATACCACAGATATGCTATTAGGCAGACTAACTGATTGAGGCTACTCCACAGATATGGTATTGGGTGGCCTTTCTAGATGCAAACTAGGCCAGAGATATGCTATTAGGCAGACCTTCAAATACACCAGTTTCGCCTCTATGGTTGAGTGGTAGGGTAGTATGGCGTGAAGTAATTGCTTCAGTCCCCGCCCTTGCCACACTTACTTATTGTTGGCTTCTTGCTTCTCCTGCAGATACAATCAGGAGCCGTCCTTTGCCTATGGGCTGCACGGCCAGAGGGCTGCCCTAGGCGGTTGGTTTTGGCCTGTCTGGAGGGAATGCCGGACCAATCACGGCACAATGGGCGGGTCGGGAGGCGGGAGGGGTGGATCAGGAAGCAGAAATCACTTGGCTAGACTGGCTTTTGGGGGCAGCGAGTCTAGCCCTTTCTTATTGTGGCACGCCTTTTTTGGTTGGGGGCATGTATAAGAAAGCAAAGGTTTATCACAGATGCCCAGAAACAAAGGTGACCAGACACTGCTCCTGTGTGCCCCTCCAGCCCCAGCCCTGACTGAGTACGTTCACTAGTCCGACTTCTTTATGAAGGGCTGGAACAGAACGAAGAAGAACACACAACACTCAGTACATTTGGGCTGCCAGCTGGGCACGGGACCTAGGAGGACAGAGAATCATTGTGCCCAGCCGCCATGCCAAATGTCACTGTCTGGGCATTGGGGGTGGGGCGGGAGCAATCCCCATACGTAATGGCCATGGATGGAACACCTAGTGTGGGTGCTCCTTGCCTCACCCCAAAAGCTGTGCTGGTCATTGGGCTGGCTCTCGCCATACGAGATCCGGCACCAGATGTGTAGCTGGATCTCGGTATCCGGCCAGAGTCAGCCACCACAAACCCAATCCCATGCTCTGCACTGGGTTACATGTAGACCATTTTTTTTTTAAACGCCTGCGACGGCTGCGCACTCATGGCAGCAATGAGTTGCTGAGCTGCTCTGCCCCCTACAGGACTTTGATCCAGGTCAGAGCTGCAGGACAAGCAAACTGTAACTTCCTCTGGTGACCCCGTGCGAGGGGTCACCATTGGAAGTTACAGTCCTCAGCCACAACCCGGTTTATTTATTCATGCAAGGTTTGTCGGATGCTTGTATCTGACAAACCTTGCATAAATAAATAAATATACAAGTATCACCAAACATTGCATGAATAAATACATAGCCCTATTAACATTGAAACAATGACACATGATGCAGCCACCCTACTGCTCTCATAGGGGAGCTGCAGGAGCTGTCTGGATGCGGTTCAAGTCAAATAAAATGTTGCTTCCGGCGAACAGAAATCACCCCGTTTGAATAGTACCCAATGGGGAGTTTTTTCTTATAAAATCCAAGAGAACAAAAGCCTCCGAAAAGTTCACCATGGACACAACGCAACCTCCCTCCGCGCCCAGCAACATCGCCCATCCTCCTCCAGAATCATGGAGTGAGCCTCACCTGACTGTGTCGGCGGGGGCTCCTCGGCATCCTGCAACTGGTGTGCCCCCCCACCCCCGGCTGGTCTCTGCATCCCCGCTAAGGGGCTGCTGCTCCTGCACATGATTAGGGGGCTCTCCAGTGTCCATGGCTGACCACGTCTTCCCCAGTAAGAAGCAGAGTCTCAGTCTCGCCCACTGTAACGTTGCCTCAGAGTGAGTCTCCTGCAAGAAAATCTGCACTCAGGGGGGAGAGGAGGTTCTCATAAGGCCCGCCTCCTGCTGCGCGGGGCGCGGCCTAATCTAGGATGTGGGTTATTAGGGAAGCACGGCACTGCAGGAGGCGCGCCTTATGAGAACCTCTTCTTCGCTGAATGCAGAACGCAGGCCCGGGCACAGAGCACAGAACGGGAGGCCTCAACTAAGCTGCTCACCCGCCTCCTGCACTGCACTGCACTGCTATTCATCGCCCTCCTAGGACTCTGCACCCAAACGTATATCAAGCTTTACCTGTCTGCTAATGCATGGTTTGATGGAGCTCCCCTACCATGAGGTGAGGCTTTCCAATGTTTGCACCCAAACTCATCTTCCTCTTTACCGGTCTGCTAATGCATGCTTTGATGTAGTACCCCCCTACCACGAGGCGTAGTTCCCCTGTGCAGACATCCTGTAACTAATGTGAGCTAACTCTGCAAGCTATTAGCTCTGTGAGTCACTCATGCAATTGGTGACCTGATTCCTCTGCAAGCGGCCAATGTAACCTACCTTCTTACACTAAAAGCGCCTAGATGCCTCGGGGCTTTGTGCGCTATGCACATGACTAAATAAATAAATAAGTCGTTAGACTATCCGGGGCTTCGTCCCCTTAGGCTGCCCCCTCCACTGCAGCATGAGCACAAGATGGGAACCCTGAGAAGAAGCAATGCCTGCGTGCATTGCAGCACGCGCGCGCGTGTCGTGCATGGGGAGCCAATCTGCTTTCTAGGGTCTAAGGGTCTCTGAGTGTTTGATGTTTGCAGGTTGACATCTTGGCACTGCAGGCTCCCCTCTCCGCTGCCAGTGGGCACTAATAACAAGGGTCCCATCATGGGACCCTGGGACTCCCATGTCATTTCATCATGGGATGTTTTTTCTCAGGGTTTTTTACCGCACATTTTATGATGAAAAAAACTCAAGCCCCCATCCCCTTTAATTGTTTAATTGTTTAGCTATTCTTGAACACCCACACCCCATATATATATTTTTTTTTCTAATACCCCGCCCCCCCAAACATTTTAATTAGGTTTTTTCATAAAAAAAAACTGCGGTAAAAATCTCAGCGAAAAAAACTCCGGCGATGAAAGGACGTACTGTAGCAAGAAGCCCATTAGAGCCATGCTCTGAAAGCTGCAGGAGGCTGGATTACAAAGTGCAAGGCACACACATCGCTGTCACGGGTAACCTTCCAGGGGAGTGCTGCAACCTTCCAGAGGTGTGCTGTGCTGCGTGCTTCATAGCTGGGGTTGCACACGGAGCGTGGCAAGCACATGCCACCGTGACAAGCGCTTTCACACAGCTCCCTGCCCCTTCTACTGGAAATCAGGTCTGAATTAGGAGTACTATGGGCAAGAATCTTTTGGAGATTGAAATAATGATATAATGTGCAGCTCTTTTGAGCCAAGCGTCAGCACATGGTTTCTCGGAAGCGATTTTGTAATTTGGGTTTTTGTAATCTGTATTCTAGTGCCGGGAGCAATACCACTATGTTCCGATCAGTGGTTGATAAACCTACGAAATATTTGAGGGAGACATAAACTTTGGGAAGAATGTGTGGGGTGCCCACCTTTTCCAATACTTTAGGCTGGCTCACCATTATAACATTTGTTTTATGAGCCTTTCCAATTAAAAGAATAGTCTGTGTGTGTCGCGGATTAATTGCCGCACATTAAAGCAACAGTACATCCTGGCTGCTCTCTGCAGCCGCTGTGCCGACGCTCTACTCATGCGACGCGGGAAGGCGGCGGTAAACAAGAGCCCTGCGGTGCAAGCAGCGGCGGTAAACAAGAGCCCTGCGGTGCAAGGGTGTAAGCGGCGGTAAACAAGAGCCCTGCGGTGCAAGGATGTAAGCGGCGGTAAACAAGAGCCCTGCGGTGCAAGGGTGTAAGCGGCGGTAAACAAGAGCCCTGCGGTGCAAGGGTGTAAGCGGCGGTAAACAAGAGCCCTGCGGTGCAAGGGTGTAAGCGGCGGTAAACAAGAGCCCTGCGGTGCAAGCGTGTAAGCGGCGCTGGGAAGGCAATACGGCAGGTTATTGCAGACGTTTGTTCGAAGTTTGGTCAAGTTACAGCAGGTCTGGTAAGGTTTAACCCAGCTATTGGTTGACCTTTCCCATGGAATTATGGACAAGAGTGCTTTTAAGAGATCTGCCGGGGTGACACGATGTTAGGCACTTTATCACTGGCATAGACAGAAGTGAATGCAAACATGAAATGGCTGCGCTGCGTGACGTATATTACTGACCTTAGAAAGCTATTGCGGCGATCCCATATAACCGCATTACTGGACGATTGCAGGTCACTGCCATTACTCCACCCTGCTCTACACTTCTGCATTCACTACATCGTGAAGGGGGCCTGGGAAAGATTTGTTTCCTAGCAAGGAAAAGGGCCTATTGCTTTTTTCTCGAGTATAACAAGACCCGCGGATTGAGGGTCTCACAAGTGGGGTATAATGCTTTGTCCGAGTATATGATTAAGGTTTAATTGTATGCAGGTTTGTATAGGTGTGCCAGGGCTCAAGTGGAGGGTACACGCGGGGAACGGAGCCTACACACTTTTTTCAGAGCTTCCCCCCCCCCCCCACCGCCCCCTCCCCACGCTAAAACGAGAAACATTGCATTGAATGTCCTCTTTGACTCTATGAATTAAAGCCGAGATCGGACCACAGTTGTCAAGTTTCTAGGCCGGACACTTCACCACTGCACTATTTAACATGATATAAAATAAAAAACAACTAAAGGTCAAATGGCGCTATTTCGGTACCGCAAGTACCAGGGAAAACATCTGTATTTGTTATTGGAGTATAAAACGTGCGCATCTTTTAAAGTTTCAAAAACACTATTCGAAGAAAATATCCTCTCTTGGTTTTGTGTGTGTTGATTTTATGAAAGGCAAAAATGCCCTTCGTCCTGGGCAATTTGGGTGGTAATGCAAAGCCAGTTTAATGATCTGCGCATTTGACCGAGTGCTTGGTGAGTGCAGGTGGCAGTTAGCAGAGGCAGCTTATTATGGCCTTTTGATAAACTATGATATGTGTTGGCATGTATCTGTTCCCCTGTGTCCAGTAACGTGCTCCGTGCTCATGTATTGATCGTCTCACCTTAATTGGTGTTCTTTTATGTAACGCCGCCCGTTCGATCGAGATGACGCAAGTAAACATTTATTTTGTCTTTTTCTGTCTCTTTTTCTCTGCTATTTCATGTTCTCCAGCTGTCTTGATAAACACGCTCCGTCTACTGCCTGCAATCGGAGGAGCAAACGATGTACGTGTTCGCATTTAGAATATTGCGATTAAGAAGGGGGGGGGCGTGTGATGGAATAACTGCCGCGCGGCCGCGGGTGGACAGCGCGTGTCTGCATGTGCCTCTCGCAGAAGTGAATGATTGATTATAAGAAGCTGGGGGGAGGGGAGGTGTGTGATGGAATAACTTCTGCGCGGCCGCGGGTGGACAGGCGTGTCTGCATTTGCCTCTCGCAGAAGTGAATGGTTGATTATAAGAAGCTGGGGGGGGGGGCTGTGATGGAATAACTGCCGCGCGGCCGCGGGTGGACAGGCGTGTCTGCATGTACCTCTCGCAGAAGCGAATGATTATAAGAAGCCACGGGGGGCGTGTGATGGAATAACTGCCGCGCGGCCGCGGGTGGACAGCGCGTGTCTGCATGTGCCTCTCGCAGAAGTGAATGATTGATTATAAGAAGCTGGGGGGGGGGGCGTGTGATGGAATAACTGCCGCGCGGCCGCGGGTGGACAGCGCGTGTCTGCATTTGCCTCTCGCAGAAATGAATGATTGATTATAAGAAGCTGGGGGGAGGGGAGGTGTGTGATGGAATAACTTCTGCGCGGCCGCGGGTGGACAGGCGTGTCTGCATTTGCCTCTCGCAGAAGTGAATGGTTGATTATAAGAAGCTGGGGGGGGGGGGCTGTGATGGAATAACTGCCGCGCGGCCGCGGGTGGACAGGCGTGTCTGCATGTACCTCTCGCAGAAGCGAATGATTATAAGAAGCCACGGGGGGCGTGTGATGGAATAACTGCCGCGCGGCCGCGGGTGGACAGCGCGTGTCTGCATGTGCCTCTCGCAGAAGTGAATGATTGATTATAAGAAGCTGGGGGGGGGGGCGTGTGATGGAATAACTGCCGCGCTGCTGCAGGTGGACAGCGCGTGTCTGCATTTGCCTCTCGCAGAAGTGAATGATTGATTATAAGAAGCTGGGGGGGGGGGGTGTGATGGAATAACTGCCGCGCTGCTGCAGGTGGACAGCGCGTGTCTGCATGTGCCTCTCGCAGAAGTGAATGATTGATTATAAGAAGCTGGGGGGGGGGTGTGATGGAATAACTGCCGCGCTGCTGCAGGTGGGCAGCGCGTGTCTGCATTTGCCTCTCGCAGAAGTGAATGATTGATTATAAGAAGCTGGGGGGGGTGTGATGGAATAACTGCCGCGCTGCTGCAGGTGGGCAGCGCGTGTCTGCATTTGCCTCTCGCAGAAGTGAATGATTGATTATAAGAAGCTGGGGGGGGGGGGTGTGATGGAATAACTGCCGCGCTGCTGCAGGTGGACAGCGCGTGTCTGCATTTGCCTCTCGCAGAAGTGAATGATTGATTATAAGAAGCTGGGGGGGGGGTGTGATGGAATAACTGCCGCGCTGCTGCAGGTGGACAGCGCGTGTCTGCATGTGCCTCTCGTGGTAGAAGTGAATTCCGTGCGTGCTTCGCTTTGAGATCATTGTGACTACCAGAAGCTCCGGGACCCTAAACGGTGTAAAACACTTACCGTTACACTTCGAGCGAACTCCATCAGCAGCGTGCCTTTCCCCCGCGTATACAGCGTATTAACATGTCCCGGAGCCTTTTATGCCCTCGAGAGGGCCAGGCCCCCACAGAAATAAATAAATAAAGTCACAGTCACACTGCAATTCAGACGCACCGCATGCCAACCAGAACCCACACAATGGCCACTGTGGCTAAACCAGTGCGCCACGCAAAAAACACAAACGGGCGGCATTAGATGGGCCTACCCCCCCCCCACTCACCTCCCCTCCTAGCCCCCCCACCCCCAAGCAGATAAAACCACTTCATCGCCTACAGCTCAAACTAATCAGAGTCTAGGGAGAGACAACGTTCCCCTGCCAACGGTGTCTAATGCCAGCAACTCCAGCAGAAGTCTGACTGCCAGACTCGGTAATGGCAGCCGGTGTCACTGCCACGCCGCCTTCTACTCCCATTGCGCTGCCCGTCACTGCGCTGGAGCTCTCCAAATTACAAGCATATTGCCTCAGATCTCCTCCAAAACTCGAATTAAACAAACATCAGACCCAATCTGGTGGTCACCACCCCTCCAGGGAATAGCAGCCCCTGCGGTCGCAAACCCACAACTATACTTGCGTTCAGTCTCATGACGGACATAGCAGGATCACCGCAGTCAAATGTCACAGTTCACCCGATGTCCAGCACAAGCACCCCTCCCAACCCCACACCATCTATAAAGTGGGGGCCCTCAGAAAGAACAAAACACTCACCCTCCCCTCGCGCGACTATCACTGAAATCTTCCCCAATCTCCCATAATGTTTTCGCATTACGCGCAAAATTAATCTCATTTACGCATCCTACCCCGCGTAAAGTAAACGATGCTTCTATCTCACAAGCTCCAAACACACATCAAGCTGCCCTCCCCCTCTTGACATCGTGTTGTCTGCTATGAACATGGCTCTTACTTCGTGAATTAAATTGTTTGAAACATTAGATGCCAAAATTGACCGACAACCTACAGTAATAACTCAGCTTGTTCGATGTAAAGAGCGCCCTTTAAGACTCACAGAGACGAAAGAATCTCTGAAAAGGCCTCCCATGGGAGAAGTGACGACCGCAGGTCCCCTTCCCGCACTAACTCCGCACAATTCACCGCACCAAACTAGTGCCATTATACCTAAAACAACGGATAGCGCTTTACCGTCTTTTAAGCAAATGATTCGTCCCTGCGAAATGACGTCGAACAAACAAACGCCCCAGATTCAACGCAAAGCCTGGCGCTCTCTGCGAACGGCACGACGATAATAAAGCTGCCGTTTGCAGAGGCTTTATTATCGCCGTGCCGTTTGCAGAGAGCGCCAGGCTTTGCGTTAGACTGTGTAGGCTTTATTATCGCGGTGCCGTTTGCAGAGAGCGCCAGGCTTTGCGTTAGACTGTATAGGCTTTATTATCGCGGTGCCGTTTGCAGAGGCTTTATCGCCGTGCCGTTTGCAGAGAGTGCCAGGCTTTGCGTTAGATTGTGTAGGCTTTATTATCGCCGTGCCGTTTGCAGAGAGCGCCAGGCTTTGCATTGAATCTGGGGCGTTTGCTTGTTCCACGTCAGTTCGCCGGGACGAATCATTTGCTTGAAAGATGTTAATGGCACTAGTTTGGTGCGGTAAATTGTGCGGAGTTAGTGCGGGAAGGGGACCTACGGTCGTCACTTCTCCCCTGGGAGGCATTTTCAGAGAGTCTTTCGTCTCTGTGAGTCTTAAAGGACCTCTCTATACATGGCTCTGTTTAAATCATAAGCCTCATAGGAGCTGCTCCACATTTCATTATTACGCAATGCCAGTAGGATTGGAATGGCTTTCAGCGAGGTTTGCGTGATACATTGGCTTGGTTGTTATTATCTGTTTGTGTGATGTAACCATTGTAAGGTACGCGCACAAATATCATTAAGGACTTATATATGTGTGTGTGTGTACCTTACCATGGTTTTTGTTCTATATAGTTGGCTTTCGGGGAAGCGGTCTTTTGCAAGCAAGGCGCTCTAAATGGTTTGCATCTCTGATGCACACAAGACTTAGTAGAACATAGCGAACGCATATGAGCGCCCTACAAGTTCTGAAAAGTACAAAGCCAAGTGAGAAGCTGGTCAGACCGGATCAACCGTAGGCTCACACAGAACACGACAGGGATCTAGTTGAGCAGATGAGAAGTACACCAGTGTTTAATGCACATTAAGCATATCCGGAAGGAAGAGAATTGCAGTGACCCTGTGCACAGCATCCGTAACCGGCCAGTAGTACTGAGGCAGTAGTGTCATGGTCAGCTCATGCCTGGAGCGCATGTTTCAAATGACTGACGCATGTTCTAGTTCTTGAGTGCACGGGATCATCAAGTCAAACTTAATAGGATCAGCATTTGCGTGTCTGACTATAACAAAAGTCTCTAAATATGGCATCCGCTCAGAAACATCAGTGTCTGTCCCTGAGCTCTGGCTCGTGGCGCATTTCCTGCTCAGCAATGGCGAAGTTCCTCTTATATGCACGTTTCATCTTTCCCACTGAAGTACATATATACCCGTTTGGACAGCCGCATCACGTACGTGAGGGTTTGGCTGTTTCCGTATTCTCTTTCCTGTGCCCAGTCTTCTGAAAGCTGCTTTCTTGTTCAAACGTGGGTTGCGCGTTTATGCAATAACTCCCCTGGGCCTTGGAACAGATCTGCTCTTAAGCCGAGTTATCACAGGAACGAGCAATCGGCGCTTCAACTAGCGCGAGTTGCTCGTGTGTGCGACAACTCGGCTTCAGAACAGACCTGCGAGTGTCCTACGCTGGCCCCTGGATCTGCGAACAGGGCAAAAGCAGGACAAGTTTTGCCGGATCGCTGCTCTCTCATTCCGGCCCATTTTCTGTGCAGCCCGGCTCCTAACCATGCAAAGCATATTTGAAGTTCTTGGGGGATGGGGCATGGCCCCACCCTTGTGCACGCCACAGCCTCACCAGCAGATTGAGAAAGGGTAGTGTATGCGGCCTGGGGGCTGCCCAGCACCAGCAAGGAGTCTGCAGGGCTACAAGTTTAGTCTGGCGCGCCCTGGGGGATTGTGACCAAGATCACTCTCTGGTAGTCTGTGCACAACCCTCAACTCTGGTGGTGCTACTCCCATATCTCAGTTTGTACTTCCTTTTGTCCCCTATTAGCAGTGCTTAATTTGTGGCGGTGTTTGCCGGTTCCCAACACCGGCACTCTTTTTTGGGGACCGGAACATGGCTGGGGCACGTGTAATTACTTTGTTGTTCAGTTCCAATGTTCATAAATCATTCAGAGTCTGAACTGCAGCTCTGTTTGCACTTGCAGTCGCAGGCCATGGCTGGCTGCTGGGCCTGGGAGTACAGCAACAAACAGCCAATGGAAACCAACATTCTGTTGTTACTATGCAGTATTTGATACATTCTGTATAGTAACACAGAATGTACAGTTTTCATTGGCTGTTCTCCAGCCAGTGAAATGACACGATGACGTGTGGGGGGTAGGTCATGTGGGTCTGTTGTTGCCGAGGCAGGCCACCGTCACTTCACGAGGCACACTTGATTTGTTAAGGCGGGGCGTGACTCGTGAGGAAGGAAAGCCTGCCCCTGCACGTGTGGTCCCGTGCGTGGGCTACTTGCAGGCACTGAGGCGCATCTGAAGTTCCTAGGCCTGCCTGGCCTAGTGTGCTGTAAATTCAACTCAGTAACGCCGCGGTAAGTACTGTGAAGACCCCGGCCCCCCCGACCCTCCAACTGCGGCCGGTGTCAGTCGGCTTGTTGTGGGCCCGCGGCCGCCGCAGGCTCAGGATTTGACCCGAGCTGCCTGGTAGGCAGGCCGTGAGGCAATGCGAGCGGAGCGGCTGGGGCAGTTAGCCTGCAGTGCGGGCGGGCAGCACTGCTGAAGCCTTGGTCGGACGACCTAGGGCTGCCCTGTCTAGGGACTCGACTCCGACCAAGGCGGCCGCCGGCGCCACAGCCGCCGCTCACCGGCTTACATTTTTATTGCCGGCAGCGCCGCAGCGGGCGCAGTAAGAAGCACCAGTCAGCATATAGTACAAAATGGGAATCCACCAGAATTCACATTTACCAAAACGCGAGGATAGTACATTTTGAAGCTGTTTTTGCTGGTTTTTAGAACGTTTCAATACGTCTTTTAGCGGTTTAGCGGCTATGTGTTGAATAATGGGTTTTTCAAAGCATTCTGAGCACTTAAATGTCTTTTGGAGTTCATTTGTTCATCTCTTGACCTATCAAGGGGTGGTAATCCTTCCTTCTAGTTTACAGGCTGGATTTTGACTTTTGAATGCAATATGAGCATTTCGGCGTGTTTTGAACCTGCTTTTTTCCTTCTATTTCACACATTTTGATACTGCCTCTTGCCTCGTGTGCTGCTAACAATAGGAGGGGTTAGGAATACATCAGGATTCCAATTTCCAAAAAGCTCAGAAACTATATGCATAATGTGGCTGTAGAGTTGATAGAAACCTTCCAGAATTATTTACCAAAACGCGAAAACATGAAGGAAGGAAGAAGGCAGCAGGAAGAGGAGAGAAGGCAGGGAACACACGTCTAAACCAGAGACCAGGGAAGGGAGTAGTTGCAACGCAAAACTGTGCAGGAAGCGGCCGCAGACGGTGGCCTGGCACGGCATATACTTTACTCCTCCTATTTACATTATGGCTCATAAGAAAATGAGCGCCAAAGAGTTTTACATGACTCTTGCATTCTGATGGTGCAAACCAAAAGAGCTTCCAAACAACAGTTCACACGTTCGTCAAGGGATGCAGAAGAGTCTTCCCGGGTGGAGGGGGCTGGGAGGGCAAAGCAACTCAATTCACAGGTCACCATTTTCCATTACACTATCTGAATGCTACCTTTCCTGAAACCTTTTTCATCTGTCTATTGGGCAGAGGTAAAGATTAGAGTGAAAAAATGAGCCATTCAATCATGTAATAAAACCACATGCGGCATTACCATGGAATAATGTTTGTCTACATTTCCCCGAACCCATAATGAGGCACTATTTCTAAATACCACCTGTTTTCACCATTACTGTCATACTCTCAACGAGAGTCTGTATTACAAAGTGTTCCTTGGTGTGGCCTGCTGGATTCAGTCAATATTCAGCGTCTGTTTTTGAGCTGCTCTGGGGCATTGTAGCCTGGCCTGTGAAAACAAACGAACATCCACCACAGATTTCAGAAGCTTGTTCTTCCAAGGAGATTTGTCAGACAGTACTGCGCCCAGATGTAATCGATAGATGAGTAAAATGGCGCCCCTGACACCGAGGATGATGAACGCATGAACAGGGTTATGTTCTTTGGAGACTGCCAAGCCTGCTATTTCCTATTACCATGAAACTATTATTACCCACTTACTGAGATTATTCACAGTTTCTAGATTCAACTAAACAGGGTGGTATTATTCACATATACTAAGTTTTACTGTTCCCAGGTTGACGTTATTCCCACTTTCTAAGTTAAATTATACCATATGGTGAGATTAACCACAGTTTTAAAATGTCACTATACCATAGGGTGATGTAAGTATATATGTATAAATATAAACCCAAGGTCAGATTTTTCACAGTTTCTAAATGCAACTATGCCACAGGGTGAGATTATTCACATTTCCTGAATTCAGTTATATCGCAGGGTTGCATTATTCACGGTTTCTAAGTACAACTAGATCACAGGGCGAGATTATTCAGTGTTTCTAAATTCAACTGTAATACAGTTTCTATTTAGACTTTCAGAATGCAACGAGACCATAAGTGTGCTAACAGGCCGGCTTTCTAAGTGCAACTGAAGCATGGATATGCTATTGGGCAGGCTTTCTAGATGCAACTAGACCACTGATATGCAATTCGGTAGACTTTCTAAATGTACCACTTATGTGCTATTGGGTGGACTTTCTGAAATTCTACTAGGTGACAGTTATGTAATAGGCGGACTTTCAAATGCAACGGTGACATGGATAAGCTATTAGGCAGAGTTTCTAAAAGCGACTAACCCAGTGACTTTGTAAATGCAACTAGACCATAGATATGCTTTTAGGCACATTTCTAAAGGCAATTATACCACAGATATGCTATTAGGCAGACTAACTGATTGAGGCTACTCCACAGATATGGTATTGGGTGGCCTTTCTAGATGCAAACTAGGCCAGAGATATGCTATTAGGCAGACCTTCAAATACACCAGTTTCGCCTCTATGGTTGAGTGGTAGGGTAGTATGGCGTGAAGTAATTGCTTCAGTCCCCGCCCTTGCCACACTTACTTATTGTTGGCTTCTTGCTTCTCCTGCAGATACAATCTGGAGCCGTCCTTTGCCTATGGGCTGCACGGCCAGAGGGCTGCCCTAGGCGGTTGGTTTTGGCCTGTCTGGAGGGAATGCCGGACCAATCACGGCACAATGGGCGGGTCGGGAGGCGGGAGGGGTGGATCAGGAAGCAGAAATCACTTGGCTAGACTGGCTTTTGGGGGCAGCGAGTCTAGCCCTTTCTTATTGTGGCATGACTTTTTTGGTTGGGGGCATGTATAAGAAAGCAAAGGTTTATCACAGATGCCCAGAAACAAAGGTGACCAGACACTGCTCCTGTGTGCCCCTCCAGCCCCAGCCCTGACTGAGTACGTTCACTAGTCCGACTTCTTTAAGAAGGGCTGAAACAGAACGAAGAAGAACACACAACACTCAGTACATTTGGGCTGCCAGGTGGGCACGGGACCTAGGAGGACAGAGAATCATTGTGCCGAGCCGCCATGCCAAATGTCACGGTCTGGGCATTGGGGGTGGGGCGTGGGCAATCCCCATACGTAACTGGTCATGGATGGAACACCTAGTGTGGGTGCTCCTTGCTTCACCCCAAAAGCCGTGCTGGTCATTGGGCCCGCTCTCGCCCATACGAGATCCAGCACCAGATGTGTAGCTGGATCTCGGTATCCGGCCAGAGTCAGCCACCACAAACCCAAACCCATGCTCTGCACTGGGTTACATGGGGACCATTTTTTTTTAAAACGCCTGCGACGGCTGCGCACTCATGGCAGCAATGAGTTGCTGAGCTGCTCTGCCCCCTACAGGACTTTGATCCAGGTCAGAGCTGCAGGACAAGCAAACTGTAACTTCCTCTGGTGACCCCGTGCGAGGGGTCACCATTGGAAGTTACAGTCCTCAGCCACAACCCGGTTTATTTATTCATGCAAGGTTTGTCGGATGCTTGTATCTGACAAACCTTGCATAAATAAATAAATAAATATACAGGTATCACCAAACATTGCATGAATAAATACATAGCCCTATTAACATTGGAACAATGACACATGATGCAGCCACCCAACTGCTCTCATAGGGGAGCTGCAGGAGCTGTGTGGATGCGGTTCAAGTAAAATAAAATGTTGCTTCCTGCAAACAAAAATCACCCCGTTTGAATAGTACCCAATGGGGAGTTTTTTTCTTATAAAATGGGATGCAAACTGTGTATTTTATATAATATTTACTCAGCAACTTGCGCTGTTTTAAACTATTATTTTGGACATTTCCTTTGATTGGAGGTCAACTGCCAGCTCCGCCTCCAACCCCGCCTCCTCAGGCACCGCCCCTCAAACTCCGCCCCCACCTGGACCTTGTTTTCCATTTCCACCACTGCCCAAAAGTATCGGATTCACACCGTCCTGAAATAGCCCACGTCACTCGGTATGAAGTCTCGTGAGATGATCTGCCCAACGAGTCCCGATTCCAGATCCCAGCCATCCAAGAGAACAAAAGCCTCCGAAAAGTTCACCATGGACACAACGCAACCTCCCTCCGCGCCCAGCAACATCGCCCATCCTCCTCCAGAATCATGGAGTGAGCCTCACCTGACTGTGTCGGCGGGGGATCCTCGGCATCCTGCAACTGGTGTGCCCCCCGGCAGGTCTCTGCATCCCCGCTAAGGGGCTGCTGCTCCTGCACATGATTGGGGGGCTCTCCAGTGTCCATGGCTGACCACGTCTTCCCCAGTAAGAAGCGGACTCTCTCGCCCACTGTAACGTTGCCTCAGCGTGACGTCTCCTGCAAGAAAATCTGCACTCAGGGGGAAGAGGAGGTTCTCATAAGGCCCGCCTCCTGCTGCGCGGGGCGTGGCCTAATCTAGGATGGTTATTGGGCAACCACAGCACTGCAGGAGGCGGGCCATATGAGAACATCCTCTTCTGCTGAATGCAGCACGCAGGCCCGGGCACAGAGCACAGAACGGGAGTGCTCAACTAAGCTGCTCACCCGCCTCCTGCACTGCACTGCACTGCTATTCATCGCCCTCCTAGGACTCTGTTTCCAATGTTTGCACCCAAACTTAGGTCATGCTTTACCTGTCTGCTAATGCATGCTTTGATGTAGTACCCCGACCACGAGGCGTAGTTCCCCTGTGGAGATGTCCTGTAACTCATGTGAGCTAACTCTGCAAGCTATTAGCTCTGTGAGTCACTCATGCAATGGGTGACCTGATTCCTCTGCAAGCGGCCAATGTAACCTACCTTCTTACGCTAAAAGCGCCTAGATGCCTCGGGGCTTTGTGCGCTATGCACATGACTAAATAAATAAATAAGTCGTTAGACTATCCGGGGCTTTGTCCCCTTAGGCTGCCCCCTCCACTGCAGCATGAGCACAAGATGGGAACCCTGAGAAGAAGCAATGCCTGCGTGCATTGCAGCACGCGCGCGCGTGTCGTGCATGGGGAGCCAATCTGCTTTCTAGGGTCTAAGGGTCTCTGAGTGTTTGATGTCTGCAGGTTGACATCTTGGCACTGCAGGCTACGCTCTCCGCTGCCAGTGGGCACTAATAACAAGGGTCCCATGTCATTTCATCATGGGATGTTTTTTCTCAGGGTTTTTTACCGCACATTTTATGATGAAAAAAACTCAAGCCCCCATCCCCTTTAATTGTTTAATTGTTTAGCTATTCTTGAACACCCACACCCCATATATATATTTTTTTTTCTAATACCCCGCCCCCCCAAACATTTTAATTAGGTTTTTTCATAAAAAAAAACTGCGGTAAAAATCTCAGCGAAAAAAACTCCGGCGATGAAAGGACGTACTGTAGCAAGAAGCCCATTAGAGCCATGCTCTGAAAGCTGCAGGAGGCTGGATTACAAAGTGCAAGGCACACACATCGCTGTCACGGGTAACCTTCCAGGGGAGTGCTGCAACCTTCCAGGGGTGTGCTGTGCTGCGTGCTTCATAGCTGGGGTTGCACACGGAGCGTGGCAAGCACATGCCACCGTGACAAGCGCTTTCACACAGCTCCCTGCCCCTTCTACTGGAAATCAGGTCTGAATTAGGAGTACTATGGGCAAGAGTCTTTTGGAGATTGAAATAATGATATAATGTGCAGCTCGTTTGAGCCAAGCGTCAGCACATGGTTTCTCGGAAGCGATTTTGTAATTTGGGTTTTTGTAATCTGTATTCTAGTGCCGGGAGCAATACCACTATGTTCCGATCAGTGGTTGATTAATCTACGAAATATTTGAGAGAGACATAAACTTTGGGAAGAATGTGTGGGGTGCCCACCTTTTCCAATACTTTAGGCTGGCTCACCATTATAACATTTGTTTTATGAGCCTTTCCAATTAAAATAATAGTCTGTGTGTGTCGCGGATTAATTGTCGCACATTAAAGCAACAGTACATCCTGGCTGCTCTCTGCAGCCGCTGTGCCGACGCTCTACTCATGCGACGCGGGAAGGCGGCGGTAAACAAGAGCCCTGCGGTGCAAGCGTGTAAGCGGCGGTAAACAAGAGCCCTGCGGTGCAAGGGTGTAAACGGCGGTAAAGCGGCGGTAAACAAGAGCCCTGCGGTGCAAGCGTGTAAGCGGCGCTGGGAAGGCAATACGGCAGGTTATTGCAGACGTTTGTTCGAAGTTTGGTCAAGTTACAGCAGGTCTGGTAAGGTTTAACCCAGCTATTGGTTGACCTTTCCCATGGAATTATGGACAAGAGTGCTTTTAAGAGATCTGCCGGGGTGACACGATGTTAGGCACTTTATCACTGGCATAGACAGATGTGAATGCAAACATGAAATGCCTGCGTGACGTATATTACTGACCTTAGAAAGCTATTGCGGCGATCCCATATAACCGCATTACTGGACGATTGCTGGTCACTGCCATTACTGCAGCCCTGCTCCCCACTTCTGCATTCACTACATCGTGGAGGGGGCCTGGGACACATAGACCTGTTTCCTAGCAAGGAAAAGGGCCATTTGCTATTTTCTCGCGTATAACAAGACCCGCGGATTGAGGGTCTCACAAGTGGGGTATAATGCTTTGTCCGAGTACATGATTTAGGTTTAATTGTATGCAGGTTTGTATAGGTGTGCCAGGGCTCAAGTGGAGGGTACACGCGGGGAACGGAGCCTACACACTTTTTTCAGAGCTTCCCCCCCCACCGCCCCCTCCCCACGCTAAAACGAGAAACATTGCATTGAATGTCCTCTTTGACTCTATGAATTAAAGCCGAGATCGGACCACAGTTGTCAAGTTTCTAGGCCGGACACTTCACCACTGCACTATTTAACATGATATAAAATAAAAAACAACTAAAGGTCAAATGGCGCTATTTCGGTACCGCAAGTACCAGGGAAAACATCTGTATTTGTTCTTGGAGTATAAAACGTGCGCATCTTTTAAAGTTTCAAAAACACTATTCGAAGAAAATATCCTCTCTTGGTTTTGTGTGTGTTGATTTTATGAAAGGCAAAAATGCCCTTCGTCCTGGGCAATTTGGGTGGTAATGCAAAGCCAGTTTAATGATCTGTGCATTTGATGGAGTGCTTGGTGAGTGCAGGTGGCAGTTAGCAGAGGCAGCTTATTATGGCCTTTTGATAAACTATGATATGTGTTGACATTTATCTGTTCCCCTGTGTCCAGTAACGTGCTCCGTGCTCATGTATTGATCGTCTCACCTTAATTGGTGTTCTTTTATGTAACGCCGCCCGTTCGATCGAGATGACGCAAGTAAACATTTATTTTGTCCCTTTCTGTCTCTTTTTCTCTGCTATTTCATGTTCTCCAGCTGTCTTGATAAACACGCTCCGTCTACTGCCTGCAATCGGAGGAGCAAACGATGTACGTGTTCGCATTTAGAATATTGCGATTAAGAAGGGGGGGGGGGCGTGTGATGGAATAACTGCCGCGCGGCCGCGGGTGGACAGCGCGTGTCTGCATTTGCCTCTCGCAGAAATGAATGATTGATTATAAGAAGCTGGGGGGAGGGGAGGTGTGTGATGGAATAACTTCTGCGCGGCCGCGGGTGGACAGGCGTGTCTGCATTTGCCTCTCGCAGAAGTGAATGGTTGATTATAAGAAGCCGCGGGGCCCCTGTGATGGAATAACTGCCGCGCTGCTGCGGGTGGACAGCGCGTGTCTGCATTTGCCTCTTGCAGAAGTGAATGATTGATTATAAGAAGCTGGGGGGGGAGGGGGGGCGTGTGATGGAATAACTGCCGCGCTGCTGCAGGTGGACAGCGCGTGTCTGCATTTGCCTCTCGCAGAAGTGAATGATTGATTATAAGAAGCTGGGGGGAGGGGAGGTGTGTGATGGAATAACTTCTGCGCGGCCGCGGGTGGACAGGCGTGTCTGCATTTGCCTCTCGCAGAAGTGAATGGTTGATTATAAGAAGCTGGGGGGGGCGTGTGATGGAATAACTGCCGCGCGGCCGCGGGTGGACAGCGCGTGTCTGCATTTGCCTCTCGCAGAAGTGAATGGTTGATTATAAGAAGCTGGGGGGGGCGTGTGATGGAATAACTTCTGCGCGGCCGCGGGTGGACAGCGCGTGTCTGCATTTGCCTCTCGCAGAAGTGATTGATTATAAGAAGCTGGGGGGGGGAGGGGGGCGTGTGATGGAATAACTGCCGCGCTGCTGCAGGTGGACAGCGCGTGTCTGCATTTGCCTCTCGCAGAAGTGAATGATTGATTATAAGAAGCTGGGGGGGGGGGTGTGTGATGGAATAACTGCCGCGCTGCTGCAGGTGGACAGCGCGTGTCTGCATTTGCCTCTCGCAGAAGTGAATGATTGATTATAAGAAGCTGGGGGGGGGGGGTGTGATGGAATAACTGCCGCGCTGCTGCAGGTGGACAGCGCGTGTCTGCATGTGCCTCTCGTGGTAGAAGTGAATTCCGTGCGTGCTTCGCTTTGAGATCATTGTGACTACCAGAAGCTCCGGGACCCTAAACGGTGTAAAACACTTACTGTTACACTTCGAGCGAACTCCATCAGCAGCGTGCCTTTCCCCCGCGTATACAGCGTATTAACATGTCCCGGAGCCTTTTATGCCCTCGAGAGGGCCAGGCCCCCACAGAAATAAATAAATAAAGTCACAGTCGCACTGCAATTCAGACGCACCGCATGCCAACCAGAACCCACACAATGGCCACTGTGGCTAAACCAGTGCGCCACGCAAAAAACACAAACGGGCGGCATTAGATGGGTCTACCCTCCCCCCCTCACCGCCCCTCGTAGCCCCCCCACCCCCAAGCAGATAAAACCACTTCATCGCCTACAGCTCAAACTAATCAGAGTCTAGGGAGAGCCAACGTTCCCCTGCCAACGGTGTCTAATGCCAGCAACTCCAGCAGAAGTCTGACTGCCAGACTCGGTAATGGCAGCCGGTGTCACTGCCACGCCGCCTTCTACTCCCATTGCGCTGCCCGTCACTGCGCTGGAGCTCTCCAAATTACAAGCATATTGCCTCAGATCTCCTCCAAAACTCGAATTAAACAAACATCAGACCCAATCTGGTGGTCACCACCCCTCCAGGGAATAGCAGCCCCTGCGGTCGCAAACCCACAACTATACTTGCGTTCAGTCTCATGACGGACATAGCAGGATCACCGCAGTCAAATGTCACAGTTCACCCGATGTCCAGCACAAGCACCCCTCCCAACCCCACACCATCTATAAAGTGGGGGCCCTCAGAAAGAACAAAACACTCACCCTCCCCTCGCGCGACTATCACTGAAATCTTCCCCAATCTCCCATAATGTTTTCGCATTACGCGCAAAATTAATCTCATTTACGCATCCTACCCCGCGTAAAGTAAACGATGCTTCTATCTCACAAGCTCCAAACACACATCAAGCTGCCCTCCCCCTCTTGACATCGTGTTGTCTGCTATGAACATGGCTCTTACTTCGTGAATTAAATTGTTTGAAACATTAGATGCCAAAATTGACCGACAACCTACAGTAATAACTCAGCTTGTTCGATGTAAAGAGCGCCCTTTAAGACTCACAGAGACGAAAGAATCTCTGAAAAGGCCTCCCATGGGAGAAGTGACGACCGCAGGTCCCCTTCCCGCACTAACTCCGCACAATTCACCGCACCAAACTAGTGCCATTATACCTAAAACAACGGATAGCGCTTTACCGTCTTTTAAGCAAATGATTCGTCCCTGCGAAATGACGTCGAACAAACAAACGCCCCAGATTCAACGCAAAGCCTGGCGCTCTCTGCGAACGGCACGACGATAATAAAGCTGCCGTTTGCAGAGGCTTTATTATCGCCGTGCCGTTTGCAGAGAGCGCCAGGCTTTGCGTTAGACTGTGTAGGCTTTATTATCGCGGTGCCGTTTGCAGAGAGCGCCAGGCTTTGCGTTAGACTGTATAGGCTTTATTATCGCGGTGCCGTTTGCAGAGGCTTTATCGCCGTGCCGTTTGCAGAGAGTGCCAGGCTTTGCGTTAGATTGTGTAGGCTTTATTATCGCCGTGCCGTTTGCAGAGAGCGCCAGGCTTTGCATTGAATCTGGGGCGTTTGCTTGTTCCACGTCAGTTCGCCGGGACGAATCATTTGCTTGAAAGATGTTAATGGCACTAGTTTGGTGCGGTAAATTGTGCGGAGTTAGTGCGGGAAGGGGACCTACGGTCGTCACTTCTCCCCTGGGAGGCATTTTCAGAGAGTCTTTCGTCTCTGTGAGTCTTAAAGGACCTCTCTATACATGGCTCTGTTTAAATCATAAGCCTCATAGGAGCTGCTCCACATTTCATTATTACGCAATGCCAGTAGGATTGGACTGGCTTTCAGCGAGGTTTGCGTGATACATTGGCTTGGTTGTTATTATCTGTTTGTGTGATGTAACCATTGTAAGGTACGCGCACAAATATCATTAAGGACTTATATATGTGTGTGTGTGTACCTTACCATGGTTTTTGTTCTATATAGTTGGCTTTCGGGGAAGCGGTCTTTTGCAAGCAAGGCGCTCTAAATGGTTTGCATCTCTGATGCACACAAGACTTAGTAGAACATAGCGAACGCATATGAGCGCCCTACAAGTTCTGAAAAGTACAAAGCCAAGTGAGAAGCTGGTCAGACCGGATCAACCGTAGGCTCACACAGAACACGACAGGGATCTAGTTGAGCAGATGAGAAGTACACCAGTGTTTAATGCACATTAAGCATATCCGGAAGGAAGAGAATTGCAGTGACCCTGTGCACAGCATCCGTAACCGGCCAGTAGTACTGAGGCAGTAGTGTCATGGTCAGCTCATGCCTGGAGCGCATGTTTCAAATGACTGACGCATGTTCTAGTTCTTGAGTGCACGGGATCATCAAGTCAAACTTAATAGGATCAGCATTTGCGTGTCTGACTATAACAAAAGTCTCTAAATATGGCATCCGCTCAGAAACATCAGTGTCTGTCCCTGAGCTCTGGCTCGTGGCGCATTTCCTGCTCAGCAATGGCGAAGTTCCTCTTATATGCACGTTTCATCTTTCCCACTGAAGTACATATATACCCGTTTGGACAGCCGCATCACGTACGTGAGGGTTTGGCTGTTTCCGTATTCTCTTTCCTGTGCCCAGTCTTCTGAAAGCTGCTTTCTTGTTCAAACGTGGGTTGCGCGTTTATGCAATAACTCCCCTGGGCCTTGGAACAGATCTGCTCTTAAGCCGAGTTATCACAGGAACGAGCAATCGGCGCTTCAACTAGCGCGAGTTGCTCGTGTGTGCGACAACTCGGCTTCAGAACAGACCTGCGAGTGTCCTACGCTGGCCCCTGGATCTGCGAACAGGGCAAAAGCAGGACAAGTTTTGCCGGATCGCTGCTCTCTCATTCCGGCCCATTTTCTGTGCAGCCCGGCTCCTAACCATGCAAAGCATATTTGAAGTTCTTGGGGGATGGGGCATGGCCCCACCCTTGTGCACGCCACAGCCTCACCAGCAGATTGAGAAAGGGTAGTGTATGCGGCCTGGGGGCTGCCCAGCACCAGCAAGGAGTCTGCAGGGCTACAAGTTTAGTCTGGCGCGCCCTGGGGGATTGTGACCATGATCACTCTCTGGTAGTCTGTGCACAACCCTCAACTCTGGTGGTGCTACTCCCATATCTCAGTTTGTACTTCCTTTTGTCCCCTATTAGCAGTGCTTAATTTGTGGCGGTGTTTGCCGGTTCCCAACACCGGCACTCTTTTTTGGGGACCGGAACATGGCTGGGGCACGTGTAATTACTTTGTTATTCAGTTCCAATGTTCATAAATCATTCAGAGTCTGAACTGCAGCTCTGTTTGCACTTGCAGTCGCAGGCCATGGCTGGCTGCTGGGCCTGGGAGTACAGCAACAAACAGCCAATGGAAACCAACATTCTGTTGTTACTATGCAGTATTTGATACATTCTGTATAGTAACACAGAATGTACAGTTTTCATTGGCTGTTCTCCAGCCAGTGAAATGACACGATGACGTGTGGGGGGTAGGTCATGTGGGTCTGTTGTTGCCGAGGCAGGCCACCGTCACTTCACGAGGCACACTTGATTTGTTAAGGCGGGGCGTGACTCGTGAGGAAGGAAAGCCTGCCCCTGCACGTGTGGTCCCGTGCGTGGGCTACTTGCAGGCACTGAGGCGCATCTGAAGTTCCTAGGCCTGCCTGGCCTAGTGTGCTGTAAATTCAACTCAGTAACGCCGCGGTAAGTACTGTGAAGACCCCGGCCCCCCCGACCCTCCAACTGCGGCCGGTGTCAGTCGGCTTGTTGTGGGCCCGCGGCCGCCGCAGGCTCAGGATTTGACCCGAGCTGCCTGGTAGGCAGGCCGTGAGGCAATGCGAGCGGAGCGGCTGGGGCAGTTAGCCTGCAGTGCGGGCGGGCAGCACTGCTGAAGCCTTGGTCGGACGACCTAGGGCTGCCCTGTCTAGGGACTCGACTCCGACCAAGGCGGCCGCCGGCGCCACAGCCGCCGCTCACCGGCTTACATTTTTATTGCCGGCAGCGCCGCAGCGGGCGCAGTAAGAAGCACCAGTCAGCATATAGTACAAAATGGGAATCCACCAGAATTCACATTTACCAAAACGCGAGGATAGTACATTTTGAAGCTGTTTTTGCTGGTTTTTAGAACGTTTCAATACGTCTTTTAGCGGTTTAGCGGCTATGTGTTGAATAATGGGTTTTTCAAAGCATTCTGAGCACTTAAATGTCTTTTGGAGTTCATTTGTTCATCTCTTGACCTATCAAGGGGTGGTAATCCTTCCTTCTAGTTTACAGGCTGGATTTTGACTTTTGAATGCAATATGAGCATTTCGGCGTGTTTTGAACCTGCTTTTTTCCTTCTATTTCACACATTTTGATACTGCCTCTTGCCTCGTGTGCTGCTAACAATAGGAGGGGTTAGGAATACATCAGGATTCCAATTTCCAAAAAGCTCAGAAACTATATGCATAATGTGGCTGTAGAGTTGATAGAAACCTTCCAGAATTATTTACCAAAACGCGAAAACATGAAGGAAGGAAGAAGGCAGCAGGAAGAGGAGAGAAGGCAGGGAACACACGTCTAAACCAGAGACCAGGGAAGGGAGTAGTTGCAACGCAAAACTGTGCAGGAAGCGGCCGCAGACGGTGGCCTGGCACGGCATATACTTTACTCCTCCTATTTACATTATGGCTCATAAGAAAATGAGCGCCAAAGAGTTTTACATGACTCTTGCATTCTGATGGTGCAAACCAAAAGAGCTTCCAAACAACAGTTCACACGTTCGTCAAGGGATGCAGAAGAGTCTTCCCGGGTGGAGGGGGCTGGGAGGGCAAAGCAACTCAATTCACAGGTCACCATTTTCCATTACACTATCTGAATGCTACCTTTCCTGAAACCTTTTTCATCTGTCTATTGGGCAGAGGTAAAGATTAGAGTGAAAAAATGAGCCATTCAATCATGTAATAAAACCACATGCGGCATTACCATGGAATAATGTTTGTCTACATTTCCCCGAACCCATAATGAGGCACTATTTCTAAATACCACCTGTTTTCACCATTACTGTCATACTCTCAACGAGAGTCTGTATTACAAAGTGTTCCTTGGTGTGGCCTGCTGGATTCAGTCAATATTCAGCGTCTGTTTTTGAGCTGCTCTGGGGCATTGTAGCCTGGCCTGTGAAAACAAACGAACATCCACCACAGATTTCAGAAGCTTGTTCTTCCAAGGAGATTTGTCAGACAGTACTGCGCCCAGATGTAATCGATAGATGAGTAAAATGGCGCCCCTGACACCGAGGATGATGAACGCATGAACAGGGTTATGTTCTTTGGAGACTGCCAAGCCTGCTATTTCCTATTACCATGAAACTATTATTACCCACTTACTGAGATTATTCACAGTTTCTAGATTCAACTAAACAGGGTGGTATTATTCACATATACTAAGTTTTACTGTTCCCAGGTTGACGTTATTCCCACTTTCTAAGTTAAATTATACCATATGGTGAGATTAACCACAGTTTTAAAATGTCACTATACCATAGGGTGATGTAAGTATATATGTATAAATATAAACCCAAGGTCAGATTTTTCACAGTTTCTAAATGCAACTATGCCACAGGGTGAGATTATTCACATTTCCTGAATTCAGTTATATCGCAGGGTTGCATTATTCACGGTTTCTAAGTACAACTAGATCACAGGGCGAGATTATTCAGTGTTTCTAAATTCAACTGTAATACAGTTTCTATTTAGACTTTCAGAATGCAACGAGACCATAAGTGTGCTAACAGGCCGGCTTTCTAAGTGCAACTGAAGCATGGATATGCTATTGGGCAGGCTTTCTAGATGCAACTAGACCACTGATATGCAATTCGGTAGACTTTCTAAATGTATCTAAGACACTGATGTGCTATTGGGTGGACTTTCTGAAATTCTACTAGGTGACAGTTATGTAATAGGCGGACTTTCAAATGCAACGGTGACATGGATAAGCTATTAGGCAGAGTTTCTAAAAGCGACTAACCCAGTGACTTTGTAAATGCAACTAGACCATAGATATGCTTTTAGGCACATTTCTAAAGGCAATTATACCACAGATATGCTATTAGGCAGACTAACTGATTGAGGCTACTCCACAGATATGGTATTGGGTGGCCTTTCTAGATGCAAACTAGGCCAGAGATATGCTATTAGGCACATTTCTAAAGGCAATTATACCACAGATATGCTATTAGGCAGACTAACTGATTGAGGCTACTCCACAGATATGGTATTGGGTGGCCTTTCTAGATGCAAACTAGGCCAGAGATATGCTATTAGGCAGACCTTCAAATACACCAGTTTCGCCTCTATGGTTGAGTGGTAGGGTAGTATGGCGTGAAGTAATTGCTTCAGTCCCCGCCCTTGCCACACTTACTTATTGTTGGCTTCTTGCTTCTCCTGCAGATACAATCTGGAGCCGTCCTTTGCCTATGGGCTGCACGGCCAGAGGGCTGCCCTAGGCGGTTGGTTTTGGCCTGTCTGGAGGGAATGCCGGACCAATCACGGCACAATGGGCGGGTCGGGAGGCGGGAGGGGTGGATCAGGAAGCAGAAATCACTTGGCTAGACTGGCTTTTGGGGGCAGCGAGTCTAGCCCTTTCTTATTGTGGCATGACTTTTTTGGTTGGGGGCATGTATAAGAAAGCAAAGGTTTATCACAGATGCCCAGAAACAAAGGTGACCAGACACTGCTCCTGTGTGCCCCTCCAGCCCCAGCCCTGACTGAGTACGTTCACTAGTCCGACTTCTTTAAGAAGGGCTGAAACAGAACGAAGAAGAACACACAACACTCAGTACATTTGGGCTGCCAGGTGGGCACGGGACCTAGGAGGACAGAGAATCATTGTGCCGAGCCGCCATGCCAAATGTCACGGTCTGGGCATTGGGGGTGGGGCGTGGGCAATCCCCATACGTAACTGGTCATGGATGGAACACCTAGTGTGGGTGCTCCTTGCTTCACCCCAAAAGCCGTGCTGGTCATTGGGCCCGCTCTCGCCCATACGAGATCCAGCACCAGATGTGTAGCTGGATCTCGGTATCCGGCCAGAGTCAGCCACCACAAACCCAAACCCATGCTCTGCACTGGGTTACATGGGGACCATTTTTTTTAAAAACGCCTGCGACGGCTGCGCACTCATGGCAGCAATGAGTTGCTGAGCTGCTCTGCCCCCTACAGGACTTTGATCCAGGTCAGAGCTGCAGGACAAGCAAACTGTAACTTCCTCTGGTGACCCCGTGCGAGGGGTCACCATTGGAAGTTACAGTCCTCAGCCACAACCCGGTTTATTTATTCATGCAAGGTTTGTCGGATGCTTGTATCTGACAAACCTTGCATAAATAAATAAATAAATATACAGGTATCACCAAACATTGCATGAATAAATACATAGCCCTATTAACATTGGAACAATGACACATGATGCAGCCACCCAACTGCTCTCATAGGGGAGCTGCAGGAGCTGTGTGGATGCGGTTCAAGTAAAATAAAATGTTGCTTCCTGCAAACAAAAATCACCCCGTTTGAATAGTACCCAATGGGGAGTTTTTTTCTTATAAAATGGGATGCAAACTGTGTATTTTATATAATATTTACTCAGCAACTTGCGCTGTTTTAAACTATTATTTTGGACATTTCCTTTGATTGGAGGTCAACTGCCAGCTCCGCCTCCAACCCCGCCTCCTCAGGCACCGCCCCTCAAACTCCGCCCCCACCTGGACCTTGTTTTCCATTTCCACCACTGCCCAAAAGTATCGGATTCACACCGTCCTGAAATAGCCCACGTCACTCGGTATGAAGTCTCGTGAGATGATCTGCCCAACGAGTCCCGATTCCAGATCCCAGCCATCCAAGAGAACAAAAGCCTCCGAAAAGTTCACCATGGACACAACGCAACCTCCCTCCGCGCCCAGCAACATCGCCCATCCTCCTCCAGAATCATGGAGTGAGCCTCACCTGACTGTGTCGGCGGGGGATCCTCGGCATCCTGCAACTGGTGTGCCCCCCGGCAGGTCTCTGCATCCCCGCTAAGGGGCTGCTGCTCCTGCACATGATTGGGGGGCTCTCCAGTGTCCATGGCTGACCACGTCTTCCCCAGTAAGAAGCGGACTCTCTCGCCCACTGTAACGTTGCCTCAGCGTGACGTCTCCTGCAAGAAAATCTGCACTCAGGGGGAAGAGGAGGTTCTCATAAGGCCCGCCTCCTGCTGCGCGGGGCGTGGCCTAATCTAGGATGGTTATTGGGCAACCACAGCACTGCAGGAGGCGGGCCATATGAGAACATCCTCTTCTGCTGAATGCAGCACGCAGGCCCGGGCACAGAGCACAGAACGGGAGTGCTCAACTAAGCTGCTCACCCGCCTCCTGCACTGCACTGCACTGCTATTCATCGCCCTCCTAGGACTCTGTTTCCAATGTTTGCACCCAAACTTAGGTCATGCTTTACCTGTCTGCTAATGCATGCTTTGATGTAGTACCCCGACCACGAGGCGTAGTTCCCCTGTGGAGATGTCCTGTAACTCATGTGAGCTAACTCTGCAAGCTATTAGCTCTGTGAGTCACTCATGCAATGGGTGACCTGATTCCTCTGCAAGCGGCCAATGTAACCTACCTTCTTACGCTAAAAGCGCCTAGATGCCTCGGGGCTTTGTGCGCTATGCACATGACTAAATAAATAAATAAGTCGTTAGACTATCCGGGGCTTTGTCCCCTTAGGCTGCCCCCTCCACTGCAGCATGAGCACAAGATGGGAACCCTGAGAAGAAGCAATGCCTGCGTGCATTGCAGCACGCGCGCGCGTGTCGTGCATGGGGAGCCAATCTGCTTTCTAGGGTCTAAGGGTCTCTGAGTGTTTGATGTCTGCAGGTTGACATCTTGGCACTGCAGGCTACGCTCTCCGCTGCCAGTGGGCACTAATAACAAGGGTCCCATGTCATTTCATCATGGGATGTTTTTTCTCAGGGTTTTTTACCGCACATTTTATGATGAAAAAAACTCAAGCCCCCATCCCCTTTAATTGTTTAATTGTTTAGCTATTCTTGAACACCCACACCCCATATATATATTTTTTTTTCTAATACCCCGCCCCCCCAAACATTTTAATTAGGTTTTTTCATAAAAAAAAACTGCGGTAAAAATCTCAGCGAAAAAAACTCCGGCGATGAAAGGACGTACTGTAGCAAGAAGCCCATTAGAGCCATGCTCTGAAAGCTGCAGGAGGCTGGATTACAAAGTGCAAGGCACACACATCGCTGTCACGGGTAACCTTCCAGGGGAGTGCTGCAACCTTCCAGGGGTGTGCTGTGCTGCGTGCTTCATAGCTGGGGTTGCACACGGAGCGTGGCAAGCACATGCCACCGTGACAAGCGCTTTCACACAGCTCCCTGCCCCTTCTACTGGAAATCAGGTCTGAATTAGGAGTACTATGGGCAAGAGTCTTTTGGAGATTGAAATAATGATATAATGTGCAGCTCGTTTGAGCCAAGCGTCAGCACATGGTTTCTCGGAAGCGATTTTGTAATTTGGGTTTTTGTAATCTGTATTCTAGTGCCGGGAGCAATACCACTATGTTCCGATCAGTGGTTGATTAATCTACGAAATATTTGAGAGAGACATAAACTTTGGGAAGAATGTGTGGGGTGCCCACCTTTTCCAATACTTTAGGCTGGCTCACCATTATAACATTTGTTTTATGAGCCTTTCCAATTAAAATAATAGTCTGTGTGTGTCGCGGATTAATTGTCGCACATTAAAGCAACAGTACATCCTGGCTGCTCTCTGCAGCCGCTGTGCCGAGGCTCTACTCATGCGACGCGGGAAGGCGGCGGTAAACAATAGCCATTGCGGTGCAAGCGTGTAAGCGGCGGTAAACAAGAGCCCTGCGGTGCAAGGGTGTAAACGGCGGTAAAGCGGCGGTAAACAAGAGCCCTGCGGTGCAAGCGTGTAAGCGGCGCTGGGAAGGCAATACGGCAGGTTATTGCAGACGTTTGTTCGAAGTTTGGTCAAGTTACAGCAGGTCTGGTAAGGTTTAACCCAGCTATTGGTTGACCTTTCCCATGGAATTATGGACAAGAGTGCTTTTAAGAGATCTGCCGGGGTGACACGATGTTAGGCACTTTATCACTGGCATAGACAGATGTGAATGCAAACATGAAATGCCTGCGTGACGTATATTACTGACCTTAGAAAGCTATTGCGGCGATCCCATATAACCGCATTACTGGACGATTGCTGGTCACTGCCATTACTGCAGCCCTGCTCCCCACTTCTGCATTCACTACATCGTGGAGGGGGCCTGGGACACATAGACCTGTTTCCTAGCAAGGAAAAGGGCCATTTGCTATTTTCTCGCGTATAACAAGACCCGCGGATTGAGGGTCTCACAAGTGGGGTATAATGCTTTGTCCGAGTACATGATTTAGGTTTAATTGTATGCAGGTTTGTATAGGTGTGCCAGGGCTCAAGTGGAGGGTACACGCGGGGAACGGAGCCTACACACTTTTTTCAGAGCTTCCCCCCCCACCGCCCCCTCCCCACGCTAAAACGAGAAACATTGCATTGAATGTCCTCTTTGACTCTATGAATTAAAGCCGAGATCGGACCACAGTTGTCAAGTTTCTAGGCCGGACACTTCACCACTGCACTATTTAACATGATATAAAATAAAAAACAACTAAAGGTCAAATGGCGCTATTTCGGTACCGCAAGTACCAGGGAAAACATCTGTATTTGTTCTTGGAGTATAAAACGTGCGCATCTTTTAAAGTTTCAAAAACACTATTCGAAGAAAATATCCTCTCTTGGTTTTGTGTGTGTTGATTTTATGAAAGGCAAAAATGCCCTTCGTCCTGGGCAATTTGGGTGGTAATGCAAAGCCAGTTTAATGATCTGTGCATTTGATGGAGTGCTTGGTGAGTGCAGGTGGCAGTTAGCAGAGGCAGCTTATTATGGCCTTTTGATAAACTATGATATGTGTTGACATTTATCTGTTCCCCTGTGTCCAGTAACGTGCTCCGTGCTCATGTATTGATCGTCTCACCTTAATTGGTGTTCTTTTATGTAACGCCGCCCGTTCGATCGAGATGACGCAAGTAAACATTTATTTTGTCCCTTTCTGTCTCTTTTTCTCTGCTATTTCATGTTCTCCAGCTGTCTTGATAAACACGCTCCGTCTACTGCCTGCAATCGGAGGAGCAAACGATGTACGTGTTCGCATTTAGAATATTGCGATTAAGAAGGGGGGGGGGGGCGTGTGATGGAATAACTGCCGCGCGGCCGCGGGTGGACAGCGCGTGTCTGCATTTGCCTCTCGCAGAAATGAATGATTGATTATAAGAAGCTGGGGGGAGGGGAGGTGTGTGATGGAATAACTTCTGCGCGGCCGCGGGTGGACAGGCGTGTCTGCATTTGCCTCTCGCAGAAGTGAATGGTTGATTATAAGAAGCCGCGGGGCCCCTGTGATGGAATAACTGCCGCGCTGCTGCGGGTGGACAGCGCGTGTCTGCATTTGCCTCTTGCAGAAGTGAATGATTGATTATAAGAAGCTGGGGGGGGAGGGGGGGCGTGTGATGGAATAACTGCCGCGCTGCTGCAGGTGGACAGCGCGTGTCTGCATTTGCCTCTCGCAGAAGTGAATGATTGATTATAAGAAGCTGGGGGGAGGGGAGGTGTGTGATGGAATAACTTCTGCGCGGCCGCGGGTGGACAGGCGTGTCTGCATTTGCCTCTCGCAGAAGTGAATGGTTGATTATAAGAAGCTGGGGGGGGCGTGTGATGGAATAACTGCCGCGCGGCCGCGGGTGGACAGCGCGTGTCTGCATTTGCCTCTCGCAGAAGTGAATGGTTGATTATAAGAAGCTGGGGGGGGCGTGTGATGGAATAACTTCTGCGCGGCCGCGGGTGGACAGCGCGTGTCTGCATTTGCCTCTCGCAGAAGTGATTGATTATAAGAAGCTGGGGGGGGGAGGGGGGGCGTGTGATGGAATAACTGCCGCGCTGCTGCAGGTGGACAGCGCGTGTCTGCATTTGCCTCTCGCAGAAGTGAATGATTGATTATAAGAAGCTGGGGGGGGGGTGTGTGATGGAATAACTGCCGCGCTGCTGCAGGTGGACAGCGCGTGTCTGCATTTGCCTCTCGCAGAAGTGAATGATTGATTATAAGAAGCTGGGGGGGGGGGGTGTGATGGAATAACTGCCGCGCTGCTGCAGGTGGACAGCGCGTGTCTGCATGTGCCTCTCGTGGTAGAAGTGAATTCCGTGCGTGCTTCGCTTTGAGATCATTGTGACTACCAGAAGCTCCGGGACCCTAAACGGTGTAAAACACTTACTGTTACACTTCGAGCGAACTCCATCAGCAGCGTGCCTTTCCCCCGCGTATACAGCGTATTAACATGTCCCGGAGCCTTTTATGCCCTCGAGAGGGCCAGGCCCCCACAGAAATAAATAAATAAAGTCACAGTCGCACTGCAATTCAGACGCACCGCATGCCAACCAGAACCCACACAATGGCCACTGTGGCTAAACCAGTGCGCCACGCAAAAAACACAAACGGGCGGCATTAGATGGGTCTACCCTCCCCCCCTCACCGCCCCTCGTAGCCCCCCCACCCCCAAGCAGATAAAACCACTTCATCGCCTACAGCTCAAACTAATCAGAGTCTAGGGAGAGCCAACGTTCCCCTGCCAACGGTGTCTAATGCCAGCAACTCCAGCAGAAGTCTGACTGCCAGACTCGGTAATGGCAGCCGGTGTCACTGCCACGCCGCCTTCTACTCCCATTGCGCTGCCCGTCACTGCGCTGGAGCTCTCCAAATTACAAGCATATTGCCTCAGATCTCCTCCAAAACTCGAATTAAACAAACATCAGACCCAATCTGGTGGTCACCACCCCTCCAGGGAATAGCAGCCCCTGCGGTCGCAAACCCACAACTATACCTGCGTTCAGTCTCATGACGGACATAGCAGGATCACCGCAGTCAAATGTCACAGTTCACCCGATGTCCAGCACAAGCACCCCTCCCAACCCCCACACCATCTATAAAGTGGGGGCCCTCAGAAAGAACAAAACACCCGCCCTCCCCTCGCGCGACTATCACTGAAATCTTCCCCAATCTCCCATAATGTTTTCGCATTACGCGCAAAATTAATCTCATTTACGCATCCTACCCCGCGTAAAGTAAACGATGCTTCTATCTCACAAGCTCCAAACACACATCAAGCTGCCCTCCCCCTCTTGACATCGTATTGCCTGCTATGAACATGGCTCTTACTTCGTGAATTAAATTGTTTGAAACATTAGATGCCAAAATTGACCGACAACCTACAGTAATAACTCAGCTTGTTCGATGTAAAGAGCGCCCTTTAAGACTCACAGAGACGAAAGAATCTCTGAAAAGGCCTCCCATGGGAGAAGTGACGACCGCAGGTCCCCTTCCCGCACTAACTCCGCACAATTCACCGCACCAAACTAGTGCCATTATACCTAAAACAATGGATAGCGCTTTACCGTCTTTTAAGCAAATGATTCGTCCCTGCGAACTAACGTCGAACAAACAAACGCCCCAGATTCAACGCAAAGCCTGGCGCTCTCTGCGAACGGCACGACGATAATAAAGCTGCCGTTTGCAGAGGCTTTATTATCACCGTGCCGTTTGCAGAGAGCGCCAGGCTTTGCGTTAAACTGTGTAGACTTTATTATCGCCGTGCCGTTTGCAGAGAGCGCCAGGCTTTGCGGTAGACTGTGTAGGCTTTATTATCGCGGTGGCGTTTGCAGAGGCTTTATTATCGCCGTGCTGTTTGCAGAGAGCGCCAGGCTTTGCGTTAGACTGTGTAGGCTTTATTATCGCCGTGCCGTTTGCAGAGAGCGCCAGGCTTTGCATTGAATCTGGGGCGTTTGCTTGTTCCACGTCAGTTCGCCGGGACGAATCATTTGCTTGAAAGATGTTAATGGCACTAGTTTGGTGCGGTAAATTGTGCGGAGTTAGTGCGGGAAGGGGACCTACGGTCGTCACTTCTCCCCTGGGAGGCATTTTCAGAGAGTCTTTCGTCTCTGTGAGTCTTAAAGGACCTCTCTATACATGGCTCTGTTTAAATCATAAGCCTCATAGGAGCTGCTCCACATTTCATTATTACGCAATGCCAGTAGGATTGGACTGGCTTTCAGCGAGGTTTGCTTGATACATTGGCTTGGTTGTTATTATCTGTTTGTGTGATGTAACCATTGTAAGGTACGCGCACAAATATCATTAAGGACTTATATATGTGTGTGTGTGTACCTTACCATGGTTTTTGTTCTATATAGTTGGCTTTCGGGGAAGCGGTCTTTTGCAAGCAAGGCGCTCTAAATGGTTTGCATCTCTGATGCACACAAGACTTAGTAGAACATAGCGAACGCATATGAGCGCCCTACAAGTTCTGAAAAGTACAAAGCCAAGTGAGAAGCTGGTCAGACCGGATCAACCGTAGGCTCACACAGAACACGACAGGGATCTAGTTGAGCAGATGAGAAGTACCCCAGTGTTTAATGCACATTAAGCATATCCGGAAGGAAGAGAATTGCAGTGACCCTGTGCACAGCATCCGTAACCGACCAGTAGTACTGAGGCAGTAGTGTCATGGTCAGCTCATGCCTGGTCCGCATGTTTCAAATGACTGACGCATGTTCTAGTTCTTGAGTGCACGGGATCATCAAGTCAAACTTAATAGGATCAGCATTTGCGTGTCTGACTATAACAAAAGTCTCTAAATATGGCATCCGCTCAGAAACATCAGTGTCTGTCCCTGAGCTCTGGCTCGTGGCGCATTTCCTGCTCAGCAATGGCGAAGTTCCTCTTATACGCACGTTTCATCTTTCCCACTGAAGTACATATATACCCGTTTGGACAGCCGCATCACGTACGTGAGGGTTTGGCTGTTTCCGTATTCTCTTTCCTGTGCCCAGTCTTCTGAAAGCTGCTTTCTTGTTCAAACGTGGGTTGCGCGTTTATGCAATAACTCCCCTGGGCCTTGGAACAGATCTGCTCTTAAGCCGAGTTATCACAGGAACGAGCAATCGGCGCTTCAACTAGCGCGAGTTGCTCGTGTGTGCGACAACTCGGCTTCAGAACAGACCTGCGAGTGTCCTACGCTGGCCCCTGGATCTGCGAACAGGGCAAAAGCAGGACAAGTTTTGCCGGATCGCTGCTCTCTCATTCCGGCCCATTTTCTGTGCAGCCCGGCTCCTAACCATGCAAAGCATATTTGAAGTTCTTGGGGGATGGGGCATGGCCCCACCCTTGTGCACGCCACAGCCTCACCAGCAGATTGAGAAGGGGTAGTGTATGCGGCCTGGGGGCTGCCCAGCACCAGCAAGGAGTCTGCAGGGCTACAAGTTTAGTCTGGCGCGCCCTGGGGGATTGTGACCAAGATCACTCTCTGGTAGTCTGTGCACAACCCAAAACTCTGGTGGTGCTACTCCCATATCTCAGTTTGTACTTCCTTTTGTCCCCTATTAGCAGTGCTTAATTTGTGGCGGTGTTTGCCGGTTCCCAACACCGGCACTCTTTTTTGGGGACCGGAACATGGCTGGGGCACGTGTAATTACTTTGTTGTTCAGTTCCAATGTTCATAAATCATTCAGAGTCTGAACTGCAGCTCTGTTTGCACTTGCAGTCGCAGGCCATGGCTGGCTGCTGGGCCTGGGAGTACAGCAACAAACAGCCAATGGAAACCAACATTCTGTTGTTACTATGCAGTATTTGATACATTCTGTATAGTAACACAGAATGTACAGTTTTCATTGGCTGTTCTCCAGCCAGTGAAATGACGCGATGACGTGTGGGGGGTAGGTCATGTGGGTCTGTTGTTGCCGAGGCAGGCCACCGTCACTTCACGAGGCACACTTGATTTGTTAAGGCGGGGCGTGACTCGTGAGGAAGGAAAGCCTGCCCCTGCACGTGTGGTCCCGTGCGTGGGCTACTTGCAGGCACTGAGGCGCATCTGAAGTTCCTAGGCCTGCCTGGCCTAGTGTGCTGTAAATTCAACTCAGTAACGCCGCGGTAAGTACTGTGAAGACCCCGGCCCCCCCGACCCTCCAACTGCGGCCGGTGTCAGTCGGCTTGTTGTGGGCCCGCGGCCGCCGCAGGCTCAGGATTTGACCCGAGCTGCCTGGTAGGCAGGCCGTGAGGCAATGCGAGCGGAGCGGCTGGGGCAGTTAGCCTGCAGTGCGGGCGGGCAGCACTGCTGAAGCCTTGGTCGGACGACCTAGGGCTGCCCTGTCTAGGGACTCGACTCCGACCAAGGCGGCCGCCGGCGCCACAGCCGCCGCTCACCGGCTTACATTTTTATTGCCGGCAGCGCCGCAGCGGGCGCAGTAAGAAGCACCAGTCAGCATATAGTACAAAATGGGAATCCACCAGAATTCACATTTACCAAAACGCGAGGATAGTACATTTTGAAGCTGTTTTTGCTGGTTTTTAGAACGTTTCAATACGTCTTTTAGCGGTTTAGCGGCTATGTGTTGAATAATGGGTTTTTCAAAGCATTCTGAGCACTTAAATGTCTTTTGGAGTTCATTTGTTCATCTCTTGACCTATCAAGGGGTGGTAATCCTTCCTTCTAGTTTACAGGCTGGATTTTGACTTTTGAATGCAATATGAGCATTTCGGCGTGTTTTGAACCTGCTTTTTTCCTTCTATTTCACACATTTTGATACTGCCTCTTGCCTCGTGTGCTGCTAACAATAGGAGGGGTTAGGAATACATCAGGATTCCAATTTCCAAAAAGCTCAGAAACTATATGCATAATGTGGCTGTAGAGTTGATAGAAACCTTCCAGAATTATTTACCAAAACGCGAAAACATGAAGGAAGGAAGAAGGCAGCAGGAAGAGGAGAGAAGGCAGGGAACACACGTCTAAACCAGAGACCAGGGAAGGGAGTAGTTGCAACGCAAAACTGTGCAGGAAGCGGCCGCAGACGGTGGCCTGGCACGGCATATACTTTACTCCTCCTATTTACATTATGGCTCATAAGAAAATGAGCGCCAAAGAGTTTTACATGACTCTTGCATTCTGATGGTGCAAACCAAAAGAGCTTCCAAACAACAGTTCACACGTTCGTCAAGGGATGCAGAAGAGTCTTCCCGGGTGGAGGGGGCTGGGAGGGCAAAGCAACTCAATTCACAGGTCACCATTTTCCATTACACTATCTGAATGCTACCTTTCCTGAAACCTTTTTCATCTGTCTATTGGGCAGAGGTAAAGATTAGAGTGAAAAAATGAGCCATTCAATCATGTAATAAAACCACGTGCGGCATTACCATGGAATAATGTTTGTCTACATTTCCCCGAACCCATAATGAGGCACTATTTCTAAATACCACCGGTTTTCACCATTACTGTCATACTCTCAACGAGAGTCTGTATTACAAAGTGTTCCTTGGTGTGGCCTGCTGGATTCAGTCAATATTCAGCGTCTGTTTTTGAGCTGCTCTGGGGCATTGTAGCCTGGCCTGTGAAAACAAACGAACATCCACCACAGATTTCAGAAGCTTGTTCTTCCAAGGAGATTTGTCAGACAGTACTGCGCCCAGATGTAATCGATAGATGAGTAAAAGGGCGCCCCTGACACCGAGGATGATGAACGCATGAACAGGGTTATGTTCTTTGGAGACTGCCAAGCCTGCTATTTCCTATTACCATGAAACTATTATTACCCACTTACTGAGATTATTCACAGTTTCTAGATTCAACTAAACAGGGTGGTATTATTCACATATACTAAGTTTTACTGTTCCCAGGATGACGTTATTCCCACTTTCTAAGTTAAATTATACCATATGGTGAGATTAACCACAGTTTTAAAATGTCACTATACCATAGGGTGATGTAAGTATATATGTATAAATATAAACCCAAGGTCAGATTTTTCACAGTTTCTAAATGCAACTATGCCACAGGGTGAGATTATTCACATTTCCTGAATTCAGTTATATCGCAGGGTTGCATTATTCACGGTTTCTAAGTACAACTAGATCACAGGGCGAGATTATTCAGTGTTTCTAAATTCAACTGTAATACAGTTTCTATTTAGACTTTCAGAATGCAACGAGACCATAAGTGTGCTAACAGGCCGGCTTTCTAAGTGCAACTGAAGCATGGATATGCTATTGGGCAGGCTTTCTAGATGCAACTAGACCACTGATATGCAATTCGGTAGACTTTCTAAATGTATCTAAGACACTGATGTGCTATTGGGTGGACTTTCTGAAATTCTACTAGGTGACAGTTATGTAATAGGCGGACTTTCAAATGCAACGGTGACATGGATAAGCTATTAGGCAGAGTTTCTAAAAGCGACTAACCCAGTGACTTTGTAAATGCAACTAGACCATAGATATGCTTTTAGGCACATTTCTAAAGGCAATTATACCACAGATATGCTATTAGGCAGACTAACTGATTGAGGCTACTCCACAGATATGGTATTGGGTGGCCTTTCTAGATGCAAACTAGGCCAGAGATATGCTATTAGGCAGACCTTCAAATACACCAGTTTCGCCTCTATGGTTGAGTGGTAGGGTAGTATGGCGTGAAGTAATTGCTTCAGTCCCCGCCCTTGCCACACTTACTTATTGTTGGCTTCTTGCTTCTCCTGCAGATACAATCAGGAGCCGTCCTTTGCCTATGGGCTGCACGGCCAGAGGGCTGCCCTAGGCGGTTGGTTTTGGCCTGTCTGGAGGGAATGCCGGACCAATCACGGCACAATGGGCGGGTCGGGAGGCGGGAGGGGTGGATCAGGAAGCAGAAATCACTTGGCTAGACTGGCTTTTGGGGGCAGCGAGTCTAGATCTTTCTTATTGTGGCACGCCTTTTTTGGTTGGGGGCATGTATAAGAAAGCAAAGGTTTATCACAGATGCCCAGAAACAAAGGTGACCAGACACTGCTCCTGTGTGCCCCTCCAGCCCCAGCCCTGACTGAGTACGTTCACTAGTCCGACTTCTTTATGAAGGGCTGGAACAGAACGAAGAAGAACACACAACACTCAGTACATTTGGGCTGCCAGCTGGGCACGGGACCTAGGAGGACAGAGAATCATTGTGCCCAGCCGCCATGCCAAATGTCACTGTCTGGGCATTGGGGGTGGGGCGGGAGCAATCCCCATACGTAATGGCCATGGATGGAACACCTAGTGTGGGTGCTCCTTGCCTCACCCCAAAAGCTGTGCTGGTCATTGGGCTGGCTCTCGCCATACGAGATCCGGCACCAGATGTGTAGCTGGATCTCGGTATCCGGCCAGAGTCAGCCACCACAAACCCAATCCCATGCTCTGCACTGGGTTACATGTAGACCATTTTTTTTTTAAACGCCTGCGACGGCTGCGCACTCATGGCAGCAATGAGTTGCTGAGCTGCTCTGCCCCCTACAGGACTTTGATCCAGGTCAGAGCTGCAGGACAAGCAAACTGTAACTTCCTCTGGTGACCCCGTGCGAGGGGTCACCATTGGAAGTTACAGTCCTCAGCCACAACCCGGTTTATTTATTCATGCAAGGTTTGTCGGATGCTTGTATCTGACAAACCTTGCATAAATAAATAAATATACAAGTATCACCAAACATTGCATGAATAAATACATAGCCCTATTAACATTGAAACAATGACACATGATGCAGCCACCCTACTGCTCTCATAGGGGAGCTGCAGGAGCTGTCTGGATGCGGTTCAAGTCAAATAAAATGTTGCTTCCGGCGAACAGAAATCACCCCGTTTGAATAGTACCCAATGGGGAGTTTTTTCTTATAAAATCCAAGAGAACAAAAGCCTCCGAAAAGTTCACCATGGACACAACGCAACCTCCCTCCGCGCCCAGCAACATCGCCCATCCTCCTCCAGAATCATGGAGTGAGCCTCACCTGACTGTGTCGGCGGGGGCTCCTCGGCATCCTGCAACTGGTGTGCCCCCCCACCCCCGGCTGGTCTCTGCATCCCCGCTAAGGGGCTGCTGCTCCTGCACATGATTAGGGGGCTCTCCAGTGTCCATGGCTGACCACGTCTTCCCCAGTAAGAAGCAGAGTCTCAGTCTCGCCCACTGTAACGTTGCCTCAGAGTGAGTCTCCTGCAAGAAAATCTGCACTCAGGGGGGAGAGGAGGTTCTCATAAGGCCCGCCTCCTGCTGCGCGGGGCGCGGCCTAATCTAGGATGTGGGTTATTAGGGAAGCACGGCACTGCAGGAGGCGCGCCTTATGAGAACCTCTTCTTCGCTGAATGCAGAACGCAGGCCCGGGCACAGAGCACAGAACGGGAGGCCTCAACTAAGCTGCTCACCCGCCTCCTGCACTGCACTGCACTGCTATTCATCGCCCTCCTAGGACTCTGCACCCAAACATATATCAAGCTTTACCTGTCTGCTAATGCATGGTTTGATGGAGCTCCCCTACCATGAGGTGAGGCTTTCCAATGTTTGCACCCAAACTCATCTTCCTCTTTACCGGTCTGCTAATGCATGCTTTGATGTAGTACCCCCCTACCACGAGGCGTAGTTCCCCTGTGCAGACATCCTGTAACTAATGTGAGCTAACTCTGCAAGCTATTAGCTCTGTGAGTCACTCATGCAATGGGTGACCTGATTCCTCTGCAAGCGGCCAATGTAACCTACCTTCTTACACTAAAAGCGCCTAGATGCCTCGGGGCTTTGTGCGCTATGCACATGACTAAATAAATAAATAAGTCGTTAGACTATCCGGGGCTTCGTCCCCTTAGCCTGCCCTTTCCATTGCAGCATGAGCACAAGATGGGAACCCTGAGAAGAAGCAATGCCTGCGTGCATTGCAGCACGCGCGCGTGTCGTGCATGGGGAGCCAATCTGCTTTCTAGGGTCTAAGGGTCTCTGAGTGTTTGATGTCTGCAGGTTGACATCTTGGCACTGCAGGCTACGCTCTCCGCTGCCAGTGGGCACTAATAACAAGGGTTCCATGTCATTTCATCATGGGATGTTTTTTCTAAGGGTTTTTTACCGCACATTTTATGATGAAAAAAACTAAAGCCCCCATCCCCTTTAATTGTTTAGCTATTCTCGAACACCCACACCCTATATATATATATATATATATACATATACATATATATATATATATATATATATATTTTTTTTTTTTTCTAATACCCCCCCAAACATTTTAATTAGGTTTTTTCATTAAAAAAAAACTGCGGTAAAAATCTCAGCGATGAAAGGACGTACTGTAGCAAGAAGCCCATTAGAGCCATGCTCTGAAAGCTGCAGGAGGCTGGATTACAAAGTGCAAGGCACACACATCGCTGTCACGGGTAACCTTCCAGGGGAGTGCTGCAACCTTCCAGGGGTGTGCTGTGCTGCGTGCTTCATAGCTGGGGTTGCACACGGAGCGTGGCAAGCACATGCCACCGTGACAAGCGCTTTCACACAGCTCCCTGCCCCTTCTACTGGAAATCATGTCTGAATTAGGAGTACTATGGGCAAGAGTATTTTGGAGATTGAAATAATGATATAATGTGCAGCTCGTTTGAGCCAAGCGTCAGCACATGGTTTCTCGGAAGCGATTTTGTAATTTGGGTTTTTGTAATCTGTATTCTAGTGCCGGGAGCAATACCACTATGTTCCGATCAGTGGTTGATTAATCTACGAAATATTTGAGAGAGACATAAACTTTGGGAAGAATGTGTGGGGTGCCCACCTTTTCCAATACTTTAGGCTGGCTCACCATTATAACATTTGTTTTATGAGCCTTTCCAATTAAAAGAATAGTCTGTGTGTGTCGCGGATTAATTGCCGCACATTAAAGCAACAGTACATCCTGGCTGCTCTCTGCAGCCGCTGTGCCGACGCTCTACTCATGCGACGCGGGAAGGCGGCGGTAAACAAGAGCCCTGCGGTGCAAGCGTGTAAGCGGCGGTAAACAAGAGCCCTGCGGTGCAAGGGTGTAAACGGCGGTAAACAAGAGCCCTGCGGTGCAAGGATGTAAGCGGCGGTAAACAAGAGCCCTGCGGTGCAAGGGTGTAAGCGGCGGTAAACAAGAGCCCTGCGGTGCAAGGGTGTAAGCGGCGGTAAACAAGAGCCCTGCGGTGCAAGGGTGTAAGCGGCGGTAAACAAGAGCCCTGCGGTGCAAGGGTGTAAGCGGCGGTAAACAAGAGCCCTGCGGTGCAAGCGTGTAAGCGGCGCTGGGAAGGCAATACGGCAGGTTATTGCAGACGTTTGTTCGAAGTTTGGTCAAGTTACAGCAGGTCTGGTAAGGTTTAACCCAGCTATTGGTTGACCTTTCCCATGGAATTATGGACAAGAGTGCTTTTAAGAGATCTGCCGGGGTGACACGATGTTAGGCACTTTATCACTGGCATAGACAGAAGTGAATGCAAACATGAAATGGCTGCGTGACGTATATTACTGACCTTAGAAAGCTATTGCGGCGATCCCATATAACCGCATTACTGGACGATTGCAGGTCACTGCCATTACTCCACCCTGCTCTACACTTCTGCATTCACTACATCGTGAAGGGGGCCTGGGAAAGATTTGTTTCCTAGCAAGGAAAAGGGCCTATTGCTTTTTTCTCGAGTATAACAAGACCCGCGGATTGAGGGTCTCACAAGTGGGGTATAATGCTTTGTCCGAGTATATGATTAAGGTTTAATTGTATGCAGGTTTGTATAGGTGTGCCAGGGCTCAAGTGGAGGGTACACGCGGGGAACGGAGCCTACACACTTTTTTCAGAGCTCCCCCCCCCCACCGCCCCCTCCCCACGCTAAAACGAGAAACATTGCATTGAATGTCCTCTTTGACTCTATGAATTAAAGCCGAGATCGGACCACAGTTGTCAAGTTTCTAGGCCGGACACTTCACCACTGCACTATTTAACATGATATAAAATAAAAAACAACTAAAGGTCAAATGGCGCTATTTCGGTACCGCAAGTACCAGGGAAAACATCTGTATTTGTTATTGGAGTATAAAACGTGCGCATCTTTAAAAGTTTCAAAAACACTATTCGAAGAAAATATCCTCTCTTGGTTTTGTGAGTGTTGATTTTATGAAAGGCAAAAATGCCCTTCGTCCTGGGCAATTTGGGTGGTAATGCAAAGCCAGTTTAATGATCTGCGCATTTGACCGAGTGCTTGGTGAGTGCAGGTGGCAGTTAGCAGAGGCAGCTTATCATGGCCTTTTGATAAACTATGATATGTGTTGACATTTATCTGTTCCCCTGTGTCCAGTAACGTGCTCCGTGCTCATGTATTGATCGTCTCACCTTAATTGGTGTTCTTTTATGTAACGCCGCCCGTTCGATCGAGATGACGCAAGTAAACATTTATTTCGTCTTTTTCTGTCTCTTTTTCTCTGCTATTTCATGTTCTCCAGCTGTCTTGATAAACACGCTCCGTCTACTGCCTGCAATCGGAGGAGCAAACGATGTACGTGTTCGCATTTAGAATATTGCGATTAAGAAGGGGGGGGGCGTGTGATGGAATAACTGCCGCGCGGCCGCGGGTGGACAGCGCGTGTCTGCATGTGCCTCTCGCAGAAGTGAATGATTGATTATAAGAAGCTGGGGGGAGGGGAGGTGTGTGATGGAATAACTTCTGCGCGGCCGCGGGTGGACAGGCGTGTCTGCATTTGCCTCTCGCAGAAGTGAATGGTTGATTATAAGAAGCTGGGGGGGGGGGGCTGTGATGGAATAACTGCCGCGCGGCCGCGGGTGGACAGGCGTGTCTGCATTTGCCTCTCGCAGAAGTGAATGGTTGATTATAAGAAGCTGGGGGGGGGGGGCGTGTGATGGAATAACTGCCGCGCGGCCGCGGGTGGACAGCGCGTGTCTGCATGTGCCTCTCGCAGAAGTGAATGATTGATTATAAGAAGCTGGGGGGAGGGGAGGTGTGTGATGGAATAACTTCTGCGCGGCCGCGGGTGGACAGGCGTGTCTGCATTTGCCTCTCGCAGAAGTGAATGGTTGATTATAAGAAGCTGGGGGGGGGGGGCTGTGATGGAATAACTGCCGCGCGGCCGCGGGTGGACAGGCGTGTCTGCATGTACCTCTCGCAGAAGCGAATGATTATAAGAAGCCACGGGGGGCGTGTGATGGAATAACTGCCGCGCGGCCGCGGGTGGACAGCGCGTGTCTGCATGTGCCTCTCGCAGAAGTGAATGATTGATTATAAGAAGCTGGGGGGGGGGGCGTGTGATGGAATAACTGCCGCGCGGCCGCGGGTGGACAGCGCGTGTCTGCATTTGCCTCTCGCAGAAATGAATGATTGATTATAAGAAGCTGGGGGGAGGGGAGGTGTGTGATGGAATAACTTCTGCGCGGCCGCGGGTGGACAGGCGTGTCTGCATTTGCCTCTCGCAGAAGTGAATGGTTGATTATAAGAAGCTGGGGGGGGGGGGCTGTGATGGAATAACTGCCGCGCGGCCGCGGGTGGACAGGCGTGTCTGCATGTACCTCTCGCAGAAGCGAATGATTATAAGAAGCCACGGGGGGCGTGTGATGGAATAACTGCCGCGCGGCCGCGGGTGGACAGCGCGTGTCTGCATGTGCCTCTCGCAGAAGTGAATGATTGATTATAAGAAGCTGGGGGGGGGGGCGTGTGATGGAATAACTGCCGCGCTGCTGCAGGTGGACAGCGCGTGTCTGCATTTGCCTCTCGCAGAAGTGAATGATTGATTATAAGAAGCTGGGGGGGGGGGGGTGTGATGGAATAACTGCCGCGCTGCTGCAGGTGGACAGCGCGTGTCTGCATGTGCCTCTCGCAGAAGTGAATGATTGATTATAAGAAGCTGGGGGGGGGGTGTGATGGAATAACTGCCGCGCTGCTGCAGGTGGGCAGCGCGTGTCTGCATTTGCCTCTCGCAGAAGTGAATGATTGATTATAAGAAGCTGGGGGGGGTGTGATGGAATAACTGCCGCGCTGCTGCAGGTGGACAGGCGTGTCTGCATGTACCTCTCGCAGAAGCGAATGATTATAAGAAGCTTGGGGGGGGGGGTGTGATGGAATAACTGCCGCGCGGCCGCGGGTGGACAGCGCGTGTCTGCATGTGCCTCTCGCAGAAGTGAATGATTGATTATAAGAAGCTGGGGGTGGGGGCGTGTGATGGAATAACTGCCACGCTGCTGCAGGTGGACAGCGCGTGTCTGCATTTGCCTCTCGCAGAAGTGAATGATTATAAGAAGCTTGGGGGGGGGGGTGTGATGGAATAACTGCCGCGCCCCCCCCCCCACTCACCTCCCCTCCTAGCCCCCCCCACCCCCAAGCAGATAAAACCACTTCATCGCCTACAGCTCAAACTAATCAGAGTCTAGGGAGAGACAACGTTCGTTCCCCTGCCAACGGTGTCTAATGCCAGCAACTCCAGCAGAAGTCTGACTGCCAGACTCGGTAATGGCAGCCGGTGTCACTGCCACGCCGCCTTCTACTCCCATTGCGCTGCCCGTCACTGCGCTGGAGCTCTCCAAATTACAAGCATATTGCCTCAGATCTCCTCCAAAACTCGAATTAAACAAACATCAGACCCAATCTGGTGGTCACCACCCCTCCAGGGAATAGCAGCCCCTGCGGTCGCAAACCCACAACTATACCTGCGTTCAGTCTCATGACGGACATAGCAGGATCACCGCAGTCAAATGTCACAGTTCACCCGATGTCCAGCACAAGCACCCCTCCCAACCCCACACCATCTATAAAGTGGGGGCCCTCAGAAAGAACAAAACACTCACCCTCCCCTCGCGCGACTATCACTGAAATCTTCCCCAATCTCCCATAATGTTTTCGCATTACGCGCAAAATTAATCTCATTTACGCATCCTACCCCGCGTAAAGTAAACGATGCTTCTATCTCACAAGCTCCAAACACACATCAAGCTGCCCTCCCCCTCTTGACATCGTGTTGTCTGCTATGAACATGGCTCTTACTTCGTGAATTAAATTGTTTGAAACATTAGATGCCAAAATTGACCGACAACCTACAGTAATAACTCAGCTTGTTCGATGTAAAGAGCGCCCTTTAAGACTCACAGAGACGAAAGAATCTCTGAAAAGGCCTCCCATGGGAGAAGTGACGACCGCAGGTCCCCTTCCCGCACTAACTCCGCACAATTCACCGCACCAAACTAGTGCCATTATACCTAAAACAACGGATAGCGCTTTACCGTCTTTTAAGCAAATGATTCGTCCCTGCGAAATGACGTCGAACAAACAAACGCCCCAGATTCAACGCAAAGCCTGGCGCTCTCTGCGAACGGCACGACGATAATAAAGCTGCCGTTTGCAGAGGCTTTATTATCGCCGTGCCGTTTGCAGAGAGCGCCAGGCTTTGCGTTAGACTGTGTAGGCTTTATTATCGCGGTGCCGTTTGCAGAGAGCGCCAGGCTTTGCGTTAGACTGTATAGGCTTTATTATCGCGGTGGCGTTTGCAGAGGCTTTATTATCGCCGTGCCGTTTGCAGAGAGTGCCAGGCTTTGCGTTAGACTGTGTAGGCTTTATTATCGCCGTGCCGTTTGCAGAGAGCGCCAGGCTTTGCATTGAATCTGGGGCGTTTGCTTGTTCCACGTCAGTTCGCCGGGACGAATCATTTGCTTGAAAGATGTTAATGGCACTAGTTTGGTGCGGTAAATTGTGCGGAGTTAGTGCGGGAAGGGGACCTACGGTCGTCACTTCTCCCCTGGGAGGCATTTTCAGAGAGTCTTTCGTCTCTGTGAGTCTTAAAGGACCTCTCTATACATGGCTCTGTTTAAATCATAAGCCTCATAGGAGCTGCTCCACATTTCATTATTACGCAATGCCAGTAGGATTGGACTGGCTTTCAGCGAGGTTTGCGTGATACATTGGCTTGGTTGTTATTATCTGTTTGTGTGATGTAACCATTGTAAGGTACGCGCACAAATATCATTAAGGACTTATATATGTGTGTGTGTGTACCTTACCATGGTTTTTGTTCTATATAGTTGGCTTTCGGGGAAGCGGTCTTTTGCAAGCAAGGCGCTCTAAATGGTTTGCATCTCTGATGCACACAAGACTTAGTAGAACATAGCGAACGCATATGAGCGCCCTACTAGTTCTGAACAGTACAAAGCCAAGTGAGAAGCTGGTCAGACCGGATCAACCGTAGGCTCACACAGAACACGACAGGGATCTAGTTGAGCAGATGAGAAGTACCCCAGTGTTTAATGCACATTAAGCATATCCGGAAGGAAGAGAATTGCAGTGACCCTGTGCACAGCATCCGTAACCGACCAGTAGTACTGAGGCAGTAGTGTCATGGTCAGCTCATGCCTGGTCCGCATGTTTCAAATGACTGACGCATGTTCTAGTTCTTGAGTGCACGGGATCATCAAGTCAAACTTAATAGGATCAGCATTTGCGTGTCTGACTATAACAAAAGTCTCTAAATATGGCATCCGCTCAGAAACATCAGTGTCTGTCCCTGAGCTCTGGCTCGTGGCGCATTTCCTGCTCAGCAATGGCGAAGTTCCTCTTATACGCACGTTTCATCTTTCCCACTGAAGTACATATATACCCGTTTGGACAGCCGCATCACGTACGTGAGGGTTTGGCTGTTTCCGTATTCTCTTTCCTGTGCACAGTCTTCTGAAAGCTGCTTTCTTGTTCAAACGTGGGTTGCGCGTTTATGCAATAACTCCCCTGGGCCTTGGAACAGATCTGCTCTTAAGCCGAGTTATCACAGGAACGAGCAATCGGCGCTTCAACTAGCGCGAGTTGCTCGTGTGTGCGACAACTCGGCTTCAGAACAGACCTGCGAGTGTCCTACGCTGGCCCCTGGATCTGCGAACAGGGCAAAAGCAGGACAAGTTTTGCCGGATCGCTGCTCTCTCATTCCGGCCCATTTTCTGTGCAGCCCGGCTCCTAACCATGCAAAGCATATTTGAAGTTCTTGGGGGATGGGGCATGGCCCCACCCTTGTGCACGCCACAGCCTCACCAGCAGATTGAGAAAGGGTAGTGTATGCGGCCTGGGGGCTGCCCAGCACCAGCAAGGAGTCTGCAGGGCTACAAGTTTAGTCTGGCGCGCCCTGGGGGATTGTGACCAAGATCACTCTCTGGTAGTCTGTGCACAACCCTCAACTCTGGTGGTGCTACTCCCATATCTCAGTTTGTACTTCCTTTTGTCCCCTATTAGCAGTGCTTAATTTGTGGCGGTGTTTGCCGGTTCCCAACACCGGCACTCTTTTTTGGGGACCGGAACATGGCTGGGGCACGTGTAATTACTTTGTTGTTCAGTTCCAATGTTCATAAATCATTCAGAGTCTGAACTGCAGCTCTGTTTGCACTTGCAGTCGCAGGCCATGGCTGGCTGCTGGGCCTGGGAGTACAGCAACAAACAGCCAATGGAAACCAACATTCTGTTGTTACTATGCAGTATTTGATACATTCTGTATAGTAACACAGAATGTACAGTTTTCATTGGCTGTTCTCCAGCCAGTGAAATGACACGATGACGTGTGGGGGGTAGGTCATGTGGGTCTGTTGTTGCCGAGGCAGGCCACCGTCACTTCACGAGGCACACTTGATTTGTTAAGGCGGGGCGTGACTCGTGAGGAAGGAAAGCCTGCCCCTGCACGTGTGGTCCCGTGCGTGGGCTACTTGCAGGCACTGAGGCGCATCTGAAGTTCCTAGGCCTGCCTGGCCTAGTGTGCTGTAAATTCAACTCAGTAACGCCGCGGTAAGTACTGTGAAGACCCCGGCCCCCCCGACCCTCCAACTGCGGCCGGTGTCAGTCGGCTTGTTGTGGGCCCGCGGCCGCCGCAGGCTCAGGATTTGACCCGAGCTGCCTGGTAGGCAGGCCGTGAGGCAATGCGAGCGGAGCGGCTGGGGCAGTTAGCCTGCAGTGCGGGCGGGCAGCACTGCTGAAGCCTTGGTCGGACGACCTAGGGCTGCCCTGTCTAGGGACTCGACTCCGACCAAGGCGGCCGCCGGCGCCACAGCCGCCGCTCACCGGCTTACATTTTTATTGCCGGCAGCGCCGCAGCGGGCGCAGTAAGAAGCACCAGTCAGCATATAGTACAAAATGGGAATCCACCAGAATTCACATTTACCAAAACGCGAGGATAGTACATTTTGAAGCTGTTTTTGCTGGTTTTTAGAACGTTTCAATACGTCTTTTAGCGGTTTAGCGGCTATGTGTTGAATAATGGGTTTTTCAAAGCATTCTGAGCACTTAAATGTCTTTTGGAGTTCATTTGTTCATCTCTTGACCTATCAAGGGGTGGTAATCCTTCCTTCTAGTTTACAGGCTGGATTTTGACTTTTGAATGCAATATGAGCATTTCGGCGTGTTTTGAACCTGCTTTTTTCCTTCTATTTCACACATTTTGATACTGCCTCTTGCCTCGTGTGCTGCTAACAATAGGAGGGGTTAGGAATACATCAGGATTCCAATTTCCAAAAAGCTCAGAAACTATATGCATAATGTGGCTGTAGAGTTGATAGAAACCTTCCAGAATTATTTACCAAAACGCGAAAACATGAAGGAAGGAAGAAGGCAGCAGGAAGAGGAGAGAAGGCAGGGAACACACGTCTAAACCAGAGACCAGGGAAGGGAGTAGTTGCAACGCAAAACTGTGCAGGAAGCGGCCGCAGACGGTGGCCTGGCACGGCATATACTTTACTCCTCCTATTTACATTATGGCTCATAAGAAAATGAGCGCCAAAGAGTTTTACATGACTCTTGCATTCTGATGGTGCAAACCAAAAGAGCTTCCAAACAACAGTTCACACGTTCGTCAAGGGATGCAGAAGAGTCTTCCCGGGTGGAGGGGGCTGGGAGGGCAAAGCAACTCAATTCACAGGTCACCATTTTCCATTACACTATCTGAATGCTACCTTTCCTGAAACCTTTTTCATCTGTCTATTGGGCAGAGGTAAAGATTAGAGTGAAAAAATGAGCCATTCAATCATGTAATAAAACCACGTGTGGCATTACCATGGAATAATGTTTGTCTACATTTCCCCGAACCCATAATGAGGCACTATTTCTAAATACCACCTGTTTTCACCATTACTGTCATACTCTCAACGAGAGTCTGTATTACAAAGTGTTCCTTGGTGTGGCCTGCTGGATTCAGTCAATATTCAGCGTCTGTTTTTGAGCTGCTCTGGGGCATTGTAGCCTGGCCTGTGAAAACAAACGAACATCCACCACAGATTTCAGAAGCTTGTTCTTCCAAGGAGATTTGTCAGACAGTACTGCGCCCAGATGTAATCGATAGATGAGTAAAATGGCGCCCCTGACACCGAGGATGATGAACGCATGAACAGGGTTATGTTCTTTGGAGACTGCCAAGCCTGCTATTTCCTATTACCATGAAACTATTATTACCCACTTACTGAGATTATTCACAGTTTCTAGATTCAACTAAACAGGGTGGTATTATTCACATATACTAAGTTTTACTGTTCCCAGGTTGACGTTATTCCCACTTTCTAAGTTAAATTATACCATATGGTGAGATTAACCACAGTTTTAAAATGTCACTATACCATAGGGTGATGTAAGTATATATGTATAAATATAAACCCAAGGTCAGATTTTTCACAGTTTCTAAATGCAACTATGCCACAGGGTGAGATTATTCACATTTCCTGAATTCAGTTATATCGCAGGGTTGCATTATTCACGGTTTCTAAGTACAACTAGATCACAGGGCGAGATTATTCAGTGTTTCTAAATTCAACTGTAATACAGTTTCTATTTAGACTTTCAGAATGCAACGAGACCATAAGTGTGCTAACAGGCCGGCTTTCTAAGTGCAACTGAAGCATGGATATGCTATTGGGCAGGCTTTCTAGATGCAACTAGACCACTGATATGCAATTCGGTAGACTTTCTAAATGTATCTAAGACACTGATGTGCTATTGGGTGGACTTTCTGAAATTCTACTAGGTGACAGTTATGTAATAGGCGGACTTTCAAATGCAACGGTGACATGGATAAGCTATTAGGCAGAGTTTCTAAAAGCGACTAACCCAGTGACTTTGTAAATGCAACTAGACCATAGATATGCTTTTAGGCACATTTCTAAAGGCAATTATACCACAGATATGCTATTAGGCAGACTAACTGATTGAGGCTACTCCACAGATATGGTATTGGGTGGCCTTTCTAGATGCAAACTAGGCCAGAGATATGCTATTAGGCACATTTCTAAAGGCAATTATACCACAGATATGCTATTAGGCAGACTAACTGATTGAGGCTACTCCACAGATATGGTATTGGGTGGCCTTTCTAGATGCAAACTAGGCCAGAGATATGCTATTAGGCAGACCTTCAAATACACCAGTTTCGCCTCTATGGTTGAGTGGTAGGGTAGTATGGCGTGAAGTAATTGCTTCAGTCCCCGCCCTTGCCACACTTACTTATTGTTGGCTTCTTGCTTCTCCTGCAGATACAATCAGGAGCCGTCCTTTGCCTATGGGCTGCACGGCCAGAGGGCTGCCCTAGGCGGTTGGTTTTGGCCTGTCTGGAGGGAATGCCGGACCAATCACGGCACAATGGGCGGGTCGGGAGGGGTGGATCAGGAAGCAGAAATCACTTGGCTAGACTGGCTTTTGGGGGCAGCGAGTCTAGCCCTTTCTTATTGTGGCATGACTTTTTTGGTTGGGGGCATGTATAAGAAAGCAAAGGTTTATCACAGATGCCCAGAAACAAAGGTGACCAGACACTGCTCCTGTGTGCCCCTCCAGCCCCAGCCCTGACTGAGTACGTTCACTAGTCCGACTTCTTTATGAAGGGATATGGAACAATATGGAACAGAACGAAGAAGAACACACAACACTCAGTACATTTGGGCTGCCAGCTGGGCACGGGACCTAGGAGGACAGAGAATCATTGTGCCCAGCCGCCATGCCAAATGTCACTGTCTGGGCATTGGGGGTGGGGCGGGGGCAATCCCCATACGTAATGGCCATGGATGGAACACCTAGTGTGGGTGCTCCTTGCCTCACCCCAAAAGCCGTGCTGGTCATTGGGCTGGCTCTCGCCCATACGAGATCCGGCACCAGATGTGTAGCTGGATCTCGGTATCCGACCAGAGTCAGCCACCACAAACCCAAACCCATGCTCTGCACTGGGTTGCATCGAGACCATTTTTTTTTTAAACGCCTGCGACGGCTGCGCACTCATGGCAGCAATGAGTTGCTGAGCTGCTCTGCCCCCTACAGGACTTTGATCCAGGTCAGAGCTGCAGGACAAGCAAACTGTAACTTCCTCTGGTGACCCCGTGCGAGGGGTCACCATTGGAAGTTACAGTCCTCAGCCACAACCCGGTTTATTTATTCATGCAAGGTTTGTCGGATGCTTGTATCTGACAAACCTTAAATAAATAAATAAATAAATATACAGGTATCACCAAACATTGCATGAATAAATACATAGCCCTATTAACATTGGAACAATGACACATGATGCAGCCACCCAACTGCTCTCATAGGGGAGCTGCAGGAGCTGTCTGGATGCGGTTCAAGTCAAATAAAATGTTGCTTACGGCAAACAGAAATCACCCCATTTGAATAGTACCCAATGGGGAGTTTTTTCTTATAAAATGGGATGCAAATTGTGTATTTTATATAATATTTACTCAGCAACACTGGTGAAAACTATTAATCGCACAGTCAAGTAACTCATCACCAGAGCCATGGAAGTGGTTTAAAGTGATGTTCATATATAAAGAAATTGCGCTGTTTTAAACTATTATTTTGGACATTTCCTTTGATTGGAGGTCAAATGCCAGCTCCGCCTCCAACCCCGCCTCCTCAGGCACCGCCCCCTCAAACTCCGCCCCCACCTGGACCTTGTTTTCCATTTCCACCACTGCCCAAAAGTATCGGATTCCCACCGTCCTGAAATAGCCCACGTCACTGGGTATGAAGTCTCGTGAGATGATCTGCCCAACGAGTCCCGAGTCCAGATCCCAGCCATCCAAGAGAACAAAAGCCTCCGAAAAGTTCACCATGGACACAACGCAACCTCCCTCCGCGCCCAGCAACATCGCCCATTCTCCTCCAGAATCATGGAGTGAGCCTCACCTGACTGTGTCGGCGGGGGCTCCTCGGCATCCTGCAACTGGTGTGCCCCCCGGCAGGTCTCTGCATCCCCGCTAAGGGGCTGCTGCTCCTGCACGTGATTAGGGGGTTCTCCAGTGTCCATAGCTGACCACGTCTTCCCCAGTAAGAAGCGGAGTCTCTCGCCCACTGTAACGTTGCCTCAGCGTGAGTCTCCTGCAAGAAAATCTGCACTCAGTGGGGAGAGGAGGTTCTCATAAGGCCCGCCTCCTGCAGCGCGGGGGTGTTGCGTAATCTAGGATGTGGGTTATTAGGGAAGCACGGCACTGCAGGAGGCGCGCCTTATGAGAACCTCTTCTTCGCTGAATGCAGAACGCAGGCCCGGGCACAGAACGGGAGTGCTCAACTAAGCTGCTCACCCGCCTCCTGCACTGCACTGCTATTCATCGCCCTGCTAGGACTCTGCACCCAAACGTATATCAAGCTTTACCTGTCTGCTAATGCATGCTTTGATGGAGCTCCCCTACCATGAGGTGAGGCTTTCCAATGTTTGCACCCAAACTCATCTTCCGCTTTACCGGTCTGCTAATGCTTGCTTTGATGTAGTACCCCTACCACGAGGCGTAGTCCCCTGTGCAAATGTCCTGTAACTCATGTGAGCTAACTCTGCAAGCTATTAGCTCTGTGAGTCACTCATGCAATGGGTGACCTGATTCCTCTGCAAGCGGCCAATGTAACCTACCTTCTTACGCTAAAAGCGCCTAGATGCCTCGGGGCTTTTTGCGCTATGCACATGACTAAATAAATAAATAAGTCGTTAGACTATCCGGGGCTTCGTCCCCTTAGCCTGCCCTTTCCATTGCAGCATGAGCACAAGATGGGAACCCTGAGAAGAAGCAATGCCTGCGTGCATTGCAGCACGCGCGCGTGTCGTGCATGGGGAGCCAATCTGCTTTCTAGGGTCTAAGGGTCTCTGAGTGTTTGATGTCTGCAGGTTGACATCTTGGCACTGCAGGCTACGCTCTCCGCTGCCAGTGGGCACTAATAACAAGGGTTCCATGTCATTTCATCATGGGATGTTTTTTCTAAGGGTTTTTTACCGCACATTTTATGATGAAAAAAACTAAAGCCCCCATCCCCTTTAATTGTTTAGCTATTCTCGAACACCCACACCCTATATATATATATATATATACATATACATATATATATATATATATATATATATATTTTTTTTTTCTAATACCCCCCCAAACATTTTAATTAGGTTTTTTCATTAAAAAAAAACTGCGGTAAAAATCTCAGCGATGAAAGGACGTACTGTAGCAAGAAGCCCATTAGAGCCATGCTCTGAAAGCTGCAGGAGGCTGGATTACAAAGTGCAAGGCACACACATCGCTGTCACGGGTAACCTTCCAGGGGAGTGCTGCAACCTTCCAGGGGTGTGCTGTGCTGCGTGCTTCATAGCTGGGGTTGCACACGGAGCGTGGCAAGCACATGCCACCGTGACAAGCGCTTTCACACAGCTCCCTGCCCCTTCTACTGGAAATCAGGTCTGAATTAGGAGTACTATGGGCAAGAGTATTTTGGAGATTGAAATAATGATATAATGTGCAGCTCGTTTGAGCCAAGCGTCAGCACATGGTTTCTCGGAAGCGATTTTGTAATTTGGGTTTTTGTAATCTGTATTCTAGTGCCGGGAGCAATACCACTATGTTCCGATCAGTGGTTGATTAATCTACGAAATATTTGAGAGAGACATAAACTTTGGGAAGAATGTGTGGGGTGCCCACCTTTTCCAATACTTTAGGCTGGCTCACCATTATAACATTTGTTTTATGAGCCTTTCCAATTAAAAGAATAGTCTGTGTGTGTCGCGGATTAATTGCCGCACATTAAAGCAACAGTACATCCTGGCTGCTCTCTGCAGCCGCTGTGCCGACGCTCTACTCATGCGACGCGGGAAGGCGGCGGTAAACAAGAGCCCTGCGGTGCAAGGGTGTAAGCGGCGGTAAACAAGAGCCCTGCGGTGCAAGGATGTAAGCGGCGGTAAACAAGAGCCCTGCGGTGCAAGGGTGTAAGCGGCGGTAAACAAGAGCCCTGCGGTGCAAGGGTGTAAGCGGCGGTAAACAAGAGCCCTGCGGTGCAAGGGTGTAAGCGGCGGTAAACAAGAGCCCTGCGGTGCAAGCGTGTAAGCGGCGCTGGGAAGGCAATACGGCAGGTTATTGCAGACGTTTGTTCGAAGTTTGGTCAAGTTACAGCAGGTCTGGTAAGGTTTAACCCAGCTATTGGTTGACCTTTCCCATGGAATTATGGACAAGAGTGCTTTTAAGAGATCTGCCGGGGTGACACGATGTTAGGCACTTTATCACTGGCATAGACAGAAGTGAATGCAAACATGAAATGGCTGCGCTGCGTGACGTATATTACTGACCTTAGAAAGCTATTGCGGCGATCCCATATAACCGCATTACTGGACGATTGCAGGTCACTGCCATTACTCCACCCTGCTCTACACTTCTGCATTCACTACATCGTGAAGGGGGCCTGGGAAAGATTTGTTTCCTAGCAAGGAAAAGGGCCTATTGCTTTTTTCTCGAGTATAACAAGACCCGCGGATTGAGGGTCTCACAAGTGGGGTATAATGCTTTGTCCGAGTATATGATTACGGTTTAATTGTATGCAAGTTTGTATAGGTGTGCCAGGGCTCAAGTGGAGGGTACACGCGGGGAACGGAGCCTACACACTTTTTTCAGAGCTCCCCCCACCGCCCCCTCCCCACGCTAAAACGAGAAACATTGCATTGAATGTCCTCTTTGACTCTATGAATTAAAGCCGAGATCGGACCACAGTTGTCAAGTTTCTAGGCCGGACACTTCACCACTGCACTATTTAACATGATATAAAATAAAAAACAACTAAAGGTCAAATGGCGCTATTTCGGTACCGCAAGTACCAGGGAAAACATCTGTATTTGTTATTGGAGTATAAAACGTGCGCATCTTTTAAAGTTTCAAAAACACTATTCGAAGAAAATATCCTCTCTTGGTTTTGTGAGTGTTGATTTTATGAAAGGCAAAAATGCCCTTCGTCCTGGGCAATTTGGGTGGTAATGCAAAGCCAGTTTAATGATCTGCGCATTTGACCGAGTGCTTGGTGAGTGCAGGTGGCAGTTAGCAGAGGCAGCTTATTATGGCCTTTTGATAAACTATGATATGTGTTGGCATGTATCTGTTCCCCTGTGTCCAGTAACGTGCTCGGTGCTCATGTATTGATCGTCTCACCTTAATTGGTGTTCTTTCATGTAACGTCGCCCGTTCGATCGAGATGACGCAAGTAAACATTTATTTTGTCCCTTTCTGTCTCTTTCTCTGCTATTTCATGTTCTCCTGCTGTCTTGATAAAAACGCTCCGTCTGCTGCCTGCAATCGGAGGAGCAAACGATGTACGTGTTCGCATTTAGAATATTGCGATTAAGAAGCCGCGGGGCCCCTGTGATGGAATAACTGCCGCGCGGCCGCGAGTGGACAGGCGTGTCTGCATTTGCCTCTCGCAGAAGCGAATGATTGATTATAAGAAGCTGGGGGGCTGGGGGGGGGGGCGTGTGATGGAATAACTTCTGCGCGGCCGCGAGTGGACAGGCGTGTCTGCATTTGCCTCTCGCAGAAGCGAATGATTATAAGAAGCCACGGAGGGCGTGTGATGGAATAACTGCCGTGCGGCCGCGGGTGGACAGGCGTGTCTGCATTTGCCTCTCGCAGAAGCGAATGATTATAAGAAGCCACGGGGGGGCGTGTGATGGAATAACTGCCGCGCGGCCGCGGGTGGACAGGCGTGTCTGCATTTGCCTCTCGCAGAAGCGAAGGGGGGCCCGGGGGAACGCGAAGCGTTTCCCCCCGGGGAGTATTTTGGCGCTGCACACGGCCAGCGAGTGGCCGTGGGGGTGTAGAGCGCCCCGCTCGGGGTATTTAAGGGATCAGGGAAGTTAGTTATGTAATGGGGGGGGGACGTTCGTCAGAGGATTATGAGGGGGAGGGGGGGGTTTATGGTTTAGGGGTCTGTTAAGAGGGTAGGGATGGTAGTTTGGTGTGACAGGTCAGGGCATCGGGAAAGGTGTGTGTAATATTGTTGCTGATGTGGCAGGTCAGGCTGGCTGCAGGTCACAGGTAAGAGGAGTTTGGTGTAGAGGGGAGTTTCAGGGGGTCAAAGTTGGTCGGGGTGCCGGGGGCATGGCCCCTTTTGATGTGGGGGGAGGGAAGCACAATGGGGGAATGACACGGGAAAGGAGGGGGTGGCACTGTTTGCACAAGCAGGTCACCCCAGGGGATCAGGTATTGAGCCTGGAGGGGCATGGCCCCTGGGGAGAAAGCGGGACGCCTGGAAAAGGGGCAAGGATACGGTAGGATCCAAGGGATCATTAGGGAGGAATGGGTTATTTAATTATTTAACTGTTGGGGGAAAATGGGAAATGTTTAAGTTATTTAATTGATTGTTCAAATAGCTATTTAGTTTGTTAGGCCATGGAGCCAGTTAAGCGTTTTGATTGTAAGCTTTGGCCTGTCACATTAAAGCGACCTTTTCCACTTTTAAATGAGTCTGGGTTTTTGTGCAGTAAGCCAAAATGATTATAAGAAGCCACGGGGGGGGCGTGTGATGGAATAACTGCCGCGCGGCCGCGTGTGGACAGCGTGTGTCTGCATTTGCCTCTCCCAGAAGTGAATGATTGATTATAAGAAGCTGGGGGGCTAGGGGAGGGGCGTGTGATGGATTAACTTCTGCGCGTCCGCGGGTGGACAGGCGTGTCTGCATGTGCCTCTCGTGCTAGAAGTGAATTCCTTGCTGCTTCGCTTTGAGATCATTGTGACTACCAGAAGCTCCGGGACCCTAAACGGTGTAACACACTTACTGTTACACTTCGAGCGAACACGCCCGTTTCCATTGTAAACTCGCCTCCATCAGCAGCGTGCCTTTCCCCCCGCGTATACAGCGCATTAACATGTCCCGGAGCCTTTTATGCCCTCGAGAGGGCCAGGCCCCCACAGAAATAAATAAATAAAGTCACAGTCACACTGCAATTCAGACGCACCGCATGCCAACCAGAACCCACACAATGGCCACTGTGGCTAAACCAGTGCGCCACGCAAAAAACACAAACGGGCGGCATTAGATGGGTCTACCCCCCCCCCCCCAATCACCTCCCCTCCTAGCCCCCCCCCCAAGCAGATAAAACCACTTCATCGCCTACAGCTCAAACTAATCAGAGTCTAGGGAGAGCCAACGTTCCCCTGCCAACGGTGTCTAATGCCAGCAACTCCAGCAGAAGTCTGACTGCCAGACTCGGTAATGGCAGCCGGTGTCACTGCCACGCCGCCTTCTACTCCCATTGCGCTGCCCGTCACTGCGCTGCAGCTCTCCAAATTACAAGCATATTGCCTCAGATCTCCTCCAAAACTCGAATTAAACAAACATCAGACCCAATCTGGTGGTCACCACCCCTCCAGGGAATAGCAGCCCCTGCGGTCGCAAACCCACAACTATACCTGCGTTCAGTCTCATGACGGACATAGCAGGATCACCGCAGTCAAATGTCACAGTTCACCCGATGTCCAGCACAAGCACCCCTCCCAACCCCACACCATCTATAAAGTGGGGGCCCTCAGAAAGAACAAAACACTCGCCCTCCCCTCGCGCGACTATCACTGAAATCTTCCCCAATCTCCCATAATGTTTTCGCATTACGCGCAAAATTAATCTCATTTACGCATCCTACCCCGCGTAAAGTAAACAATGCTTCTATCTCACAAGCTCCAAACACACATCAAGCTGCCCTCCCCCTCTTGACATCGTGTTGCCTGCTATGAACATGGCTCTTACTTCGTGAATTAAATTGTTTGAAGCATTAGATGCCAAAATTGACCGACAACCTACAGTAATAACTCAGCTTGTTCGATGTAAAGAGCGCCCTTTAAGACTCACAGAGACGAAAGAATCTCTGAAAAGGCTTCCCATGCGAGAATTGACGACCGCAGGTCCCCTTCCCGCACTAACTCCGCACAATTTACCGCACCAAATTAGTGCCATTATACCTAAAATAACGGATAGCGCTTTACCGTCTTTTAAGCAAATGATTCGTCCCTGCGAACTGACGTCGAACAAACAAACGCCCCAGATTCAACGCAAAGCCTGGCGCTCTCTGCGAACGGCACGACGATAATAAAGCTGCCGTTTGCAGAGGCTTTATTATCAACGTGCCGTTTGCAGAGAGCGCCAGGCTTTGCGTTAAACTGTACACTTTATTATCGCCGTGCCGTTTGCAGAGAGCGCCATGCTTTACGGTAGACTGTGTAGGCTTTATTATCGCGGTGCCGTTTGCAGAGGCTTTATTATTGCCGTGCCGTTTGCAGAGAGCGCCAGGCTTTGCGTTAGGCTGTGTAGGCTTTATTATCGCTGTGCCGTTTGCAGAGGCTTTATTATCGCCGTTTGCAGAGAGCGCCAGGCTTTGCGTTAGACTGTGTAGGCTTTATTATCGCCGTGCCGTTTGCAGAGGCTTTATTATCGCCGTTTGCAGAGAGCGCCAGGCTTTGCATTGAATCTGGGGCGTTTGCTTGTTCCACGTCAGTTCGCCGGGACGAATCATTTGCTTGAAAGATGTTAATGGCACTAGTTTGGTGCGGTAAATTGTGCGGAGTTAGTGCGGGAAGGGGACCTACGGTCGTCACTTCTCCCCTGGGAGGCATTTTCAGAGAGTCTTTCGTCTCTGTGAGTCTTAAAGGACCTCTCTATACATGGCTCTGTTTAAATCATAAGCCTCATAGGAGCTGCTCCACATTTCATTATTACGCAATGCCAGTAGGATTGGACTGGCTTTCAGCGAGGTTTGCGTGATACATTGGCTTGGTTGTTATTATCTGTTTGTGTGATGTAACCATTGTAAGGTACGCGCACAAATATCATTAAGGACTTATATATGTGTGTGTGTGTACCTTACCATGGTTTTTGTTCTATATAGTTGGCTTTCGGGGAAGCGGTCTTTTGCAAGCAAGGCGCTCTAAATGGTTTGCATCTCTGATGCACACAAGACTTAGTAGAACATAGCGAACGCATATGAGCGCCCTACAAGTTCTGAAAAGTACAAAGCCAAGTGAGAAGCTGGTCAGACCGGATCAACCGTAGGCTCACACAGAACACAACAGGGATCTAGTTGAGCAGATGAGAAGTACACCAGTGTTTAATGCACATTAAGCATATCCGGAAGGAAGAGAATTGCAGTGACCCTGTGCACAGCATCCGTAACCGGCCAGTAGTACTGAGGCAGTAGTGTCATGGTCAGCTCATGCCTGGAGCGCATGTTTCAAATGACTGACGCATGTTCTAGTTCTTAAGTGCACGGGACTATCAAGTCAAATTTAATAGGATCAGCATTTGCGTGTCTGACTATAACAAAAGTCTCTAAATATGGCATCCGCTCAGAAACATCAGTGTCTGTCCCTGAGCTCTGGCTCGTGGCGCATTTCCTGTTTAGCAGTGACGCAGTTCCTCTTATACGCACGTTTCATCTTTCCCATTGAAGTACATATATACCCGTTTGGACAGCCGCATCACGTACGTGAGGGTTTGGCTTTTTCTGTATTCTCTTTCCTGTGCCCAGTCTTCTGAAAGCTGCTTGCTTGCTGAAACGTGGGTTGCTCGTTCATGCAATAACTCCCCTGGGCCTCGTGACAGATCTGCTCTTAAGCCGAGTTATCACAGGAACAGGCAATCGGTCCTTCAACTAGCGCGAGTTGCTCGTGTGTGCGACAACTCGGCTTTAGAATAGACCTGCGAGTGTCCTACGCTGGCCCCTGGTTCTGCAAACAGGGCAGCAGCAAGACAAGTTTTGCCGGAGCGCCACTCAATCTCATTCCGGCCCATTTCCTGCGCTGCCCGGCTCCTAACCATACAAAGCATATTTGAAGTTCTCAGGGGATGGGGTGGTGTCCCCACCCTTTGCCACGCCACAGCCTCTCCAGCAGATGGAGAAAGGGCAGTGCATGAGGCCCTGGGGCTGCCCAGCACCTGCAAGGAGTCTGCAGGGCTACAAGTTTAGTCTGGCGCGCCCTGGGGGATTGTGACCAAGATCACTCTGGTAGTCTGTGCACAACCCTCAACTCTGGTGGTGCTCCTCCCGTATCTCAGTTTGTACTTCCTTTCGTCCCCTATTAGCAGTGCTTAATTTGTGGCGGTGTTTGCCGGTTCCCAACACCGGCACTCTTTTTTGGGGACCGGAACATGGCTGGGGCACGTCTAATTACTTTGTTGTTCAGTTCCAACGTTCATAAATCATTCAGAGTCTGAACTGCAGCTCTGTTTGCAGTTGCAGTCGCAGGCCAAGGCTGGCTGGCTGCTGGGCCTAGGAGTACAGCAACAAACAGCCAATGGAAACCAACATTCTGTTGTTACTGTGCAGTATTTGATACATTCTGTATAGTAACACAGAATGTACAGTTTTCATTGGCTGTTCTCCAGCCAATGAAATGACATGATGACGTGTGGGGGGTGGGTCACGTGGGTCTGTTGTTGCCGAGGCAGGCCACCTTCACTTCACGAGGCACACTTGATTTGTTAAGGCGTGGCGTGACTCGTGAGGAAGGAAAGCCTGCCCCTGCACGTGTGGTCCCGTGCGCGGGCTACTTGCAGGCACTGAGGCGCAGCTGAAGTTCCTAGGCCTGCCTGGCCTAGTGTGCTGTAAATTCAACTCGGTAACGCCGCAGTAAGTACTGTGAAGACCCCGGGCCCCCCCGACCCTCCAACTGCGGCATGTGTCAGTCGGTCGGTGTGGCTGGCTGGCGACTGGCGCGTGCTTGCAGGCAGCTGCTCGCCTGCTCCGCTCGTTGTGTGCCCGCGGCCGCTGCAGGCTCAGGATTTGACCCGAGCTGCCTGGCAGGCAGGCCACGAGGCAATGCGAGCAGAGCAGCTGGGGCAGTTAGCCTGCAGTGCAGGCAGGCAGCACTGCTGAAGCCTTGGTCAGACGACCTAGGGCTGCCCTGCCTAGGGACTCGACTCTGACCAAGGCTGCCGCCGGCGCTGCAGCCCACCGGCTTACATTTTTATTGCCGGCAGCGCCGCAGCGGGTGCAATAATACGCACCAGCCACCATATAGTACAAAATGGGAATCCACCAGAATTCATTTACCAAAACGCGAGGAAAGTACATTTTGAAGCTGTTTTTGCTGGTTTTTAGAACGTTTCAATACGTCTTTTAGCGGTTTAGCAGCTATGTGTTGAATAATGGGTTTTTCAAAGCATTCTGAGCACTTAAATGTCTTTTGGAGTTCATTTGTTCATCTCTTGACCTATCAAGGGGTGGTAATCCATCCTTCTAGTTTACAGGCTGGATTTTGACTTTTGAATGCAATATGAGCATTTCGGCGTGTTTTGAACCTGCTTTTTTCCTTCTATTTCACACATTTTGATACTGCCTCTTGCCTCGTGTGCTGCTAACAATAGGAGGGGTTAGGAATACATCAGGATTCCAATTTCCAAAAAGCTCAGAAACTATATGCATAATGTGGCTGTAGAGTTGATAGAAACCTTCCAGAATTATTTACCAAAACGCGAAAACATGAAGGAAGAAAGAAGGCAGCAGGAAGAGGAGAGAAGGCAGGGAACACACGTCTAAACCAGAGACCAGGGAAGGGAGTAGTTGCAACGCAAAACTGTGCAGGAAGCGGCCGCAGACGGTGGCCTGGCACGTCATATACTTTACTCCTCCTATTTACATTATGGCTCATAAGAAAATGAGCGCCAAAGAGTTTTACATGACTCTTGCATGCTGATGGTGCAAACCAAAAGAGCTTCCGAACAACAGTTCACACGTTCGTCAAGGGATGCAGAACAGTCTTCCCGGGTGGAGGGGGCTGGGAGGGCATAGCAACTCAATTCACAGGTCACCATTTTACATTACACTATCTGAATGCTACCTTTCTTGAAACCTTTTTCATCTGTCTATTGGGCAGAGGTAAAGATTAGAGTGAAAAAATGAGCCATTCAATCATGTAATAAAACCACGTGCGGCATTACCATGGAATAATGTTTGTCTACATTTCCCCGAACCCATAATGAGGCACTATTTCTAAATACCACCTGTTTTCACCATTGCCGTCATACTCTCAACGAGAGTCTGTATTACAAAGTGTTTCTTGGTGTGGCCTGCTGGATTCAGTCAATATTCAGTGTTTGTTTTTGAGCTGCTCTGGGGCATTCTAGCCTGGCCTGTGAAAACAAACGAACATCCGCCACAGATTTCAGAAGCTTGTTCTTCCAAGGAGCTTTGTCAGACAGTACTCCGCCCAGATGTAATCGATAGATGAGTAAAATGGCGCCCCTGACACCGAGGCTGATGAACACATGAACAGGGTTATGTTCTTTGGAGACTGCCAAGCCTGCTATTTCCTATTACCATTAAACTATTATTACCCACTTACTGAACGCTTCCTGTTGCTATCGAGCCAGGAAAAGGCACTGGACTCCAAGATAACAGTCTTTTCAAACAAAGTTGGTGTAGGCCGGCGCAAGGAGAGATCAGCTTCTTTCGAAAGAGGGTGTGTGACTTTTAGGGCCTTTGAAGTTTCCGTTCCCTTCTGAAGGGTGTGCTCAGGCGGGATTGCCTTGCCCTCATTTCTATCAGCTAAGACGCTTTCGCTTAGCATCTGTCATAACCACGGTGCGGGGGGCCCCGCGACCACATGTTCTGGAAGGGGGCCCCACTTCGAGGCTTAAAAGGCCTCCTCAGGTTCAGGCCATTGTCGAGCAGAGCGAGCAGGAAGAGCAGTGTGATACGTTTATGCAGCTGACGCATAAAATGGAGGGGGGAGAAGACACTGGGACCATTGTTAAGCAGAAAACAGTAGCTGGTCCTGAGAGGGTCTGTGCCCCCAGAAGCCTAAGCCGTAGAGATCGGGCAGCGGGAAGCATGGAAGAGGGAAGCTTGCCCTCGGAAGAACTGTTTTGCAGGGGCTGCGTAGCGGGAAGCGAAAGTAGGGGAAGCTTTCTTCCCCAAGAGGCTGTCTCCGTTGGCTGGCGAGCACTAGAGAGTTTCTGGAGCAATGGAAGCTCCTTTTACAAGTGGCACGGGCGACGGCCGACCAGGAGTAGCAGTTTGCTGGATCACTGAAACAGAACACCTGCGAGCAGGGAGGGGATCAGACGCGTACGCCTTACCCGGTGAGTTCTCCAGCTTATAGTGACCCTGGGACGCACTGAGACCGCTCGCGTGCTCAAGTCAGGCGTTTACCAAGTAGAAAACACTTGTGTATGAGTGGAAGTGATTCTAAAAGTGATTTTGAATTCCGAACTATCAGAAAGCAGCGAAAGCCGTATTTTTTAAAGCCAAATGACTAACTTTAAGCGTGTGCGTCTGTGGAGGACCCAGCAGCCCGATGGGGTAATATTATTAAAAGATAATACATACAACCATTGCCCAAGTCAAGAGAAACCAAAAATAAGGCAATTTAAATCCAACAGATATTGCCAGTGGCAAATGGGGACTATTGAAAGGTCCAAAGGTTGTGATGCTTGTTGCTCTTACTTTGAGAAGCATATAAACAGACATTGCCAAGGAAGAAGCAGAATAAGACCCTATCCTTGTCAGTATTTGGTTACTTATGCTGTGGAAAGGGAGAGTGGCAAAAGGCTGCACTTCTGGAAATGTTTGTTCGGAAGGAGAGGAGCATAATTTACAGAGGAGTATTAAAGAGTACCAATGTGAACCTTGTTTCCCCTGATGAGTTGTTAAAAGTTTGAAGTTGCAAATTAATGAACATTGTGAAACTGTTGTAAGTTGGTCTTAATCACAAAAGCACTTACTGTTTGTGAAACGCTGTTTGGGCAGGGGAGTATACCTGGATGGCAAAACTTTGAAGTAGTAGGCCCGACATGGGAGTAAACCAGGTGTGATTGAGGTAGTAAGCCTGGCATGGAAGTAAACCAGGTATAAGTTGATGAAGTGCTATAAAGTGGTGTTGAAGGAAGAACTGTATAAAACTGCTAGAGACAAGTTACATTGCTTTAGAAATACTTAGTTGTGGCAAATCATCCTGACAAAGTCAATTATTGTTGCTATTGAGGAACTAAGAAGATATTCTTTATGTGAAGAGGATAATTCTAAATCTTAATCTTGCTCAAGGAAGATAAATGTGAGGAAGGCATGGTATCAAAGTACGACATACAAAATAAAGTATAGTTCAAGGGTGTCTATTGAGCTTTGCATGGGTTGGAAAAACACCTATCTAAATCTAACTTCTAACGATGGGAGAAAGCTTCAACAATCAAATAAAGCAAACGCTGTCCCTGTCAAGTATTGTCAAAATAAATGGCCTATACTAAAAAAAACTATTGCCAACCTTACTCTAGAGAACAAAAGGGTGTGGGATGATGACGATTGTAAAGAAGCAGTGTACAAAAAACACTATGGGCCTCATCACGAGTCTGGCGGTAACCCTTAAATGCGGCGGCACCCTGAGCTTGTGGAAGGGAACCCTGAGAGGCCTCACGATAACTGCACAAGAGACATTTTTGAATGTGGAAAAGAAAGGCCTAGACCTGGGGAAAGGGGCCCTGAGAGGTCCGAAGCGAACTGTATATTTTCTTTTGTTTGAATTTGGAAGAATTGAAGCTTGGGGAGGGAACCCCAAGAGACCCAAAGACATTGAGAGTTTTCTATTGACTTGCTACCAAAGCCCTACGTGGAAGGCTCCAAGGGCAGAACTATACCTGAGGATAAGACGACCCAGAACCAGTCTTGGTTAATCGTTTTTTTTAGTCACGATTTTTCCTTTAAGAAAATCCCTGATCACATTTTTCTAAGAGTGAGGGCAAGCATAGGTTTAGACACAGACGGATTTTGGTTTTGGACTTACAGACATCGAGAGCCATTAGTAACATCAGTTGAGGGAACACTCACTTTAGAGATGGGGCCAGTTAGGCATTACACCAACCCAACAAAGTTCTTAAATAAAGGTTTTTTCAACTGTTGCCTTTGAGTTTTTCAACTGTTGCCTTTGAGTCTGTGTCTCTCTTGATACCATGCCTGCCTCACACATCACTGACATTTCTTGCTTTGAAGAAGACAAATACTGCGTCTCTCCCAACTGAGTCCTCCTGTCCCCCTGGGGCCCTTCTCCTCCCAGGTGATCCTCCACGGCTAATACCACCCACAAGATCAGGATAAGGTAGCAGCTGCCTTCCCCTGCTCACCTGGGAGGAGACATGAGGCAGTGTCTTTGTGAGGACTCTGCAGGATTCATCACATATGGCTGCGGAAGACACACATATGTACACACGCTGGAGTTAACATTGCACTTGCATGGAATGAACACAGCCAATATTTCCCTTATATTGAGTGTACTACAGGGGTAGCACCAATATACACATATGTTAATTTTAACTCAGAGATAATAGATCAGGATAATGAGGGTTGGTTACTGCTTATTCCTGGTGAGGGTGAAGGCATTCAACTGGTGATTATTAAAATGTATAGCTTTGAGAAACCCGAGGGTTTTCTCATAGGTAATTCCCAGGGATCCTTTATCCAGGTGGCCAGGAAAGGGCCATCGCTCTTGGATCCCAACCCTGGCAGTGGACAAGCGAGGGAGGATCACCTGGATGAGAGATCCTTAGGAAAGGCATGTGGAGGATCCTCTGGCGAGATGCGGTAAGGAAAAGGGGACCAGGCTTGCTCTGAAGCTTTTATAGGATATTCTAATACCGATCCCTTCGAACCTGATCCTAAAAATTAGAAAGGACGACTACAAAACTCTCCAGGTAAAGTCAGGGAACCATTTTGTTCTAATATCAATCCAAATCTATCCTCCCCTCCCTCAGCCTCTCCAAACTGTTGTAGAAACCCATCACTCCATTCTCCAATATCTCCATCCAAGATAAAAAGCGTAAAAGAAGAAATCACACTCTCATACCATTATCCCTCCCACCATCATTACAAGGAGGGGACTTGGCGAGAGTAATCGAATAGATAATCAGATCGTCCATGGTGATGTGCCTATCCCCCCTTTCCAAACATCCCCCTACCCAACATTCCCTCAGCCTATATGGCATATTCTGTGCCAGGCACCCATTTCCCCTTGTACTCTCGGTAAGGGAGACATGGTATCACATGTGAAGACAGACACAAGAGGTGCAATGTTCCAGGAGGTTTATTGAACACAAGGGTTGGATAAATGCCTGTCTGCCCCTAACTCTAAAGATGGGAGCACACCCTACCATCAAATAATAAACAAAACAGTCCAAGATGTGTCAGTCAAATCAAAATGGCCTACACTAAATAAACCTATTGCCTGCCCTTGTACTACTACAATAAATGAGTGCATGGGAAAAGGTATATATAAAGGAAAACAGTGTACAAAATAATATCTTAAAGTGGCTGAGCAAGCAAACTCCCTTCCCCATTTTTCTAGCACGGGACAAGGTGGCACACTAGGGTCTTTAAAACACACTCTGGCTTTTTAGGCACGAGGATGCAGCCCAGGGCACAGACCAGTGCCTTCCACGAAAAGTCTCTTGTGCGCACCAAGTCTCTTGTTCGTAGGATGCCTTGTGCTTGTTGAACAAAAAAGTTCATTTAAAAGTTCAACATAATCACATTCCTTCAGGATTGCTCAGTTCACAACTTACAGGGTTTCACAATTCACACTAGGTCTCCCTCGGTCGGACTCAGATCTTCCGCTAACAATTCTCTCACAGTTTTCAAAGTTCGCAATTTACTATAGGTCTCCCTCGGTCGGGCTCAGACCTTCCATTCACCGTTTGCAATCAAAGACTTTTGAATGTGCTATGGTTTTTACAAATACCTCAGCATGGGCACTTCAATTGCCTTTTACTTTCCTTTTCACCCTTCGGGACTTTCAACGTACAATATTTGACAACGTTGTTTCTTGCTTACACTTTTCTCCTCATTACAGTATACGTTTAACAGAGACCTTCTATTGGCCACTTTCGCTATGCCGGACCACTCTGTTAACTTGTATCACGCTTCACTTGCTCTCTCCACAGTTCATGAATGCCTCAACGGTTTAACCATAATTTACTTCACTCGCGTCTTCCCAGTACATGCGCAATCTTCAGTCTGATGATACACTGCTGCCGCTTGCAATCTCAACTTCAACACAGACCGGCCTTGCATGGTTTTCTCTAACTCACCAGCTGTGATGGTTTCTGCATTTGCATCTTTGATCTGGGAGCTAAGGGTGATACCACGGTAGCTTCTTCACCAACCCAACTTGGCCATTCATGTGGGTGTGCGGCGTGTATCTTTCGCACACAATGCTGTATTCACTGTTCTCTTTCGTTGGGTTTGCATATGTAACTTTCAAGGTTTTCGGAAGGTAACGATCATTCGCCAAGATGTCCAAGGGCTCTATCTTCCTTGATTCTAGCTCTCGGCCCTGCCATCCTGTTCCACCTGCTTCGCTGCTGCCCCGGGAGAGCTGCTCCTTCGTGTGCTTTTCCTCGCTCAGAGTGTGTTCCCATGCTCCACCTTTTATTTGTGTGGAGAAAAACAAAGGGAATCAGGTGGAAGCAATTGGAGTCAATTGCCTAAGTCTGCCCGACTATTTTAACAGGACATGCCTGGTGTAATGCTTGGGTGTTAGTCTTTTTTCTCTCACACCGTCTCTGCCATAGTTTAGTGTTCGTGCAGGGAAGGGGGGGTTGGAATTTCGGAACATCTTATCAAATAGGATGGGGTAGAGGTGTTGAAGGGGGCGGGGGATACCGCATCTCACCATTGGGTGTCCCAACCCCACTCCCAGAGGACCCATCACCCAGGTCATCCTCCCGCACTGGTCCACCCACAAGGACTGGATCCAAAGGTGATGGCCATGCCCTGGCCACCTGAGTGACAAGTCTCCGGGACTAGAGGATGAGACACCCTTTGGTTTCTCGCATCTTCTTGTTTAAAACGGCACAGTACCATTAGGACGGAGAAGCTACATTCAGAGGCACTCTACACTTTTCATGAATGTCCCATTAACAAGATCAGGTGAAGTCAGGCACTGAACGAACATTGTATCCACCTGAAGCCTGTTAATACTCCTAAGGTGTATAAAAGGAGTTGCTGTATGAGGCACCGAGAACGAGCTGGAGCCCGAAAAGGAACCTGAGTCAGAGACCAAGCTAGCAGGCAACTGGGAGAGCCTGAGCACCTCGAGATCTGCTGTTGGAGAACAGAGCACTGAGACACTGAGAGCCCGGGGTTTGGGAAGGCTAGAGAAAGCATGACGAGGGAGCCGTGTCTCCAAGGAGCCAGAAGGGGACTGTGTGGAAAGCTAATCTCTAAAGATACTCGTTCCCCTCGGCCAGCAAAGCTGCCCAGGAGTGTCGGATTGTAGGAGAGGCGAGCGAGGAGTCCCTGACCTCGACACGATGAAACCGCAACAGCTATGCTGATCACAACCGCTGAGTTCAAAATCAGAAGGGAGCCTGGTTGGTGAAAGGTTCGAAGCGCGAGAGATATTTTGTTATAAGGGAAGAACAAGCATAGGATGAAAGACATGCTGAAGAGAAAGCTTTAATTGTCCGTTGTGAACTGTAATATTCAACTACGGATTAAAAGTGAAGGGATCAAAGTAACAGAGTGGTTGTGTGTACGTTTACACATTGTTGGAAGAATCTGTTAGAATTAAAGTTACTCTCTGAAAGTGCAGGGGAGCAGTGCAAAGCTTGAAGTGGGAGCTAAAGGAAAGCATGAGAGGGTAGCTGCGTGAGAAAGGAAGAGCAAGCTGAAACCCCGAAATGGCAAAGAAGCGAATGAGTTAAAGAGTGCCTGGAGCGCGACCCTTTTGATGAATTGTGATAAAAGTGTTGAAGAGTGCCGGGGGCACGATCCCATAAAGGCCAAAGTGTTGGAGTAGTAACACATAAATGGTGCGCATTTGAAAGTCTCTGATACGAAGAATTGGCAAATTCTTAAAGTTGTGTAATTGTAGGAGAAGGGAACCCCTGTTGAATCAAGAGCAAGAGAATCTTGTGCAAAGCCTACAAAGTGAACTTGGTGCAATTGTGGTCCAAGACGGAAAGCATTTGAGAAATGATGTAAGGTGAACTTTGAACTGGAAGACAAACAGTAGTAAAGAGGGCTTTTGAGTCTGGAGAAAAGGAAAGCCTGCACAAGCCTGAAGGGACATTTGTGATGAGAACTGTTGTGATTCTTTGGAACTTTGTTGATCCCAAGTCGTTCACGCTTTGGGAAGGGAGCTGTGGGACAGCTGTACAGGAAGGCGAGCGACCTCTGACGGGCCCATAGGATCAGAGCTCACCCTCAAGTACTTTTAAGACGAGATAGCTGCACCTTGAGCAGGATGGGGTGCAGGATTCTCTTACTCCAACACAAATCAATAAGGACAAGTCAATGGTTTGGCAAAGGGAAGTCCGTTTAATGACAAGTACAAAAAAACGGGGAAACAAATGGAAATCAACAGTGATGCGATCGCCTGTCTTGCTTCAACTTCCAAATTCTTCATTCAGACAGCAATAGTTATAGTGCATTCTCGTCATCATTGACGTTTAACACTCAAGATTTGTCATGCAATTCTATTGGTCGGGAAATGTAATTTAATTATAGGTGCTATATCTGTATGTGGTAACAGAGTGTGAGGATTGGATAACTCTTATCGGGTGGGCGTCTACGCCCAACCCTCTACATCACTCGTGATACACGTCACTACAAGTACAACGCCTTTTTGGTTCTACTAGCTATAGGACCCTGGATTATTTGGTCCATTGTGATTGGGTGGGTTACACCCCTAGGCATAAATCTCCATTTTAATTAGCAGCATGCAGAATAGACACCCAGGTGCCTTGTGCCCCAAGATTCACCCTGCCTCCCTTCGATCAATCAGTACTTCAGGGCTGTGTGTCAATTAGTTGGCTGAGGATGGCCTCGAACTGTAGCTTCTTATCAGAAAAAGTTATGGCATCCTCGGGTTCTGGGTGACATCAGACGTTGGTACCTCTTCGTGCTTGGCTGGTCACGTGTCTGCTCACCGTGAATCTGCTTAATTTTCCTTCTTTTCGTGTATTTGATTCTTTCTTAGCCTCGCCACCTGCCTGGGGCCTCCTTATCTCGACCTTCACTGGCTGGCAGTTATCCTCTGAAGTTTCGATTCTTCAGAGTTACCGCTCTCCTCCCTTCTTGGAGTTGACTTCGAATTCCCAGGCATGAGCTACTTCTTACTGATATAAAGTATGAATAACCCGGAATGAGACTGCGCCCAATTATCAAAGAGGTTTCTTTATTTTTCATTTTTAAAGTGCCCTTTAAGTGATGACACGTGTTTCGGTCTCCCTTAGACCTTTTTCAACTCAGGGCTTGGATTCCTCTAGTGCCCCTATTACATTTGGAATCTCGAGGGGGGCCCCCTCGAGATTCTGTGCAACACGCGATCAAACGCTGTATCGGTACGAGAGGGATCTAACCCATTTATTGTGGAGGATTAATTCCAAATGTAATAGGGGCACTAGAGGAATCCATGCCCTGATTTGAAAAAGGTCTCAGGGAGACCGAAACACATGTCATCACTTAAAGGGCACTTTAAAAATAAAAAAAAAAGAAACCTCTTTGATAATTGGGCACAGTCTCCTTCTGGGTTATTCATACTTTATATTTATGTTCAAGGGGGTTTTTCCTTGGCTAAACCCACAATCCGGTGAGACGCGACCATTTGCATTAAACTAGTCACGTTTGAAAAACACCTAATCTCAACAAAGCTGATGTTACCATGTTAGACCAAACCGCTGCAGCCAAGAGTGTCTGAGAAAATAACTACTTCTTACTGAGTTTCGATTCCGCTCTTCCCTTCTGGCTTTAGCTGGAATATGAATCTTGGCCTTGTTGGCCCCTTGCAGCCTGTGCTTAGTTCTGCTTTTACAAAATGGAGTCGCACTTGTATAATGTGCTTTGTTGAGCTAGATATATAATTGGCGCTTGCCGCTCTATTCTTCTACTAAGCATTGCAAGCAGTACCGTTTCCCTGGCTTCTTGTATTCCAAGCCTATGTTGGGTGTCCTGACCCACGTTTGTGCTATCATGCTGCAACATTTGGTGCTGTGGGCTTAGAAAATCCAAGATGGCCAAAAAGCCCACATGTGCGCCAGAATCCAGGAGAACGACGCAGTTTGTGCGTACACCAAAATGGCTGCCTAACTTGCCACCCACCAGTGCGAGCATGATGGGCCAGGGTGCTATGAGTGGAATGGGTGCCAAAGGTAAAACAGCAGCGCCTGTTAGCTCAAAAACGCTTTAAAATTACCTTTTGGTTTCTCTGAATGCCAGCTCAAAATGCCTATTTTCAAACATTGCAACACATCCAAAAACACATCCAAAAATCTCACTGAACACCAGCGGACATATGGCAGAATGAAGTATGTGTGCATACAAAATCTGGGAAGATGAAGAGCCCAAAACAATGTTCATAACAAAACTGGCTGAGCTATGCATGTCAGCAGCCTAACTGAAACTGGATTAAAACCACCAAAATCGAAATGTTTAAATTAACTGAGTGACCTACTTTTGAGTGTCACTTAGTTTGTAACTGTTAAAATGTCATAGTTTTGAACTTAGAATCAGCATTCTAGCTGCATATGTAAAAATTGTTTTGACTTAAACTGGGGGACAAAAAGTGACATTTTATCTGAAACCTGGCTTAATGAAACTGAATTCTGCCTGACATCTACCCCCACAGGAGTTAAAACCTGCTCAGCCATTCTTCCCCTTGCCAAAAGGAGTTGACACCTCTCTGATTAGATTAGGGGTGGAGCAGCTGGGGACTACAGGGAGGTGAACAAAGGCCTGTCCTGGACTCAGGCAAATGTTATATTGGGGGCGTCGTAAAAGTGGCTTCCTCTCGGGAGAAGTGGGAGGAGGAGTGCCTCTGGGAGCCACCCGAGCTGGAGGCGGGGACAGGCAGAAGCTTCCCCCATGTGCTTTGGAACCTAAACCACACCCATCTGGGCCAGAGCATAATTTTAAAAAGATAGATAACTCATAGTGCGGACTTGTCAGAATTATATAAGTAATATCATTATTTTGTGATTTTTCTGTGAACATTTTGAGATGCGTTAGGACCCTGTGGTGTATTCTGGGGGTTGCTAGCGGAAAATAGGGTCTCACTCCAAATGTCTGCATGTTAAAAATCGGACACTTCATCAATTCATGTCCATACTCCTTGCGCACATGTGTGTAAATTTGGGTAAATGTCTGATATTGCAAAACCAGTTAATGTTGCCATTTCTGAATGCAAGCCCCCAGGAAGAGCAGAGTTTGAACACAGTATACCTCATGTGATATGTGATGGGTGCATGTAATTTTAAACAACTGTGTATCTGTGCAATATGTATTTGGGTCAAATATAGATTTGTGTGGAAACTGACCAGGGGAGGATCCTCTGACCCATAAAACCTACAGCATCACTCTGACTCACATTTCCTTCCCCCAATCATGGGAGAGGTGAGAATTGGGCCAATGACAAGTAGAGAGGGGCAGGCTTAGCTAGGCCCAGGCACACACCCATTTTCAAACACATAAAAAGAGACTGCTGGGACAGGTAGAGAGATTCAAATCCAGTTGCTGTGGAGCGTTCTGCCGGACCAAACAACATCCAGAAGATACCAGTTCCAGACTAACTCCAGCTACATACTCCAGAACCTAGAACTTATACTTTAGAACCTAAATCAGAGGCCTAAAACCACAAGCTGAGTTCTCTGCAGCAGGCCTCAAATCATTGCAAGCTACTCACAGCCAGGCGAGCTGCTTGAATCCCTTGCCAATAACTTTTGCTAGGACCAGTGCAGAGATCCAGGAGCCGTGCAGAGACCGCTGTATCCGGACAGACCAGACCAGTGCCAGACCAGACCAGACCGTGCAGAACCGCAGACCCAGAGACCAGATCGCTGTGAAGTGCCGCTAGCCTGATTGATCAGATCCGTGACGAGACCCAGTCCTTCCAAATATAGTGTGAGTACAGCTAGGACGGGGCAAAACCAAATCTCTTAGGTTAAATAGATTGAATTATATTACTTTAAACTAAGTAGAAGTGCCTCCTAACTGTCACCTGTCATTTGTAAAGCTGCACCACTGTCATTTGTCAATTCTGCAGCTGCAAAGCTGTCACCTGTCATTTTGAGTTTACTTTAAATCCGAAAAACGACCTTTACAAAATCGTTCATATCTCTGGAACCGTTTGGGCTACTAACTTGGTTTAACTTTCCTCTGAAAGCTTAGAATCTAAGCTTTCCAACAAGCCTCGAACCGACTACTCCTTATACTTATTCCGCAATCACGATTCACGCACTCGCAAATTTTACCGCGATTTGCGATTTGGTTAAAAATCCAGCCACGTGTAACCATCAGCAGTCATTTCTTTCCTTGCTAAAAATTCGTTTGCCTCTTATCACCATCTCTGAATCATTGCTAAAGTGAGCCTGAACTCATCCCAAGTATCTCTCACTCACCCTGAACCTCCTAAAGGGAATTAAAAGCATTTCAGCATATTTCTCACTTCATTGCCACCACATTCAAAGCACTTGGGCCTGTGTTTTAAAACTCATACCGGTTTTCTCTAAGCTTGCTGGGGGGGGAACTGAATTTCGTATTGTATTTGATTGCATTCCTGAGAACTGTGTGCTCCTCTTTCCATCTACTTCCCTGTCTTACATTGCATAGGGGAGGGGGGTGAATTGCCAGAGAAAAAGTGATTATATTATCTTTTGCTAAAATCATCTCAAGTATTTCTGTACTGACTTTTATTCCTCATTGCTTTTCCCTTGAAATCATAAAAGTATTTTTGCTACTTGATCCATCCTATACTAACTCCTCATTGATTATAAAGAAGTGTGCTAGTGTCAGATTACCCATTGTTGATTAACATTATATTTATAAGGGCGATATCGATTATTAATTTATTATAAAAGCGTGGTATCTATATTTTGTCTTATTTCTCAAATAAACCTTTTAAACTTGCAAAACAGAACTACTTCTTGGCTTAGTGGGGTCAGGGGGATTCTAAGAGAGGGGTGTTATATAGGGGTAGTCATCCAGAACTCATGAACTGGACATAAAGATATATCAATAAGGGTTTCCATTCAGTATCCCAGACTAGGCATTGACTTAGCTATAGTGTTGAATTGAATCCTCTTACAAAGTGGGGGCTCGAGCTGGGATATTCTGGGTTAGATTTACCATTTGTGCAGATTAATACAGTGTGCCAGCTGACCAGATACACATATCCAGTCGGATCACCACGCTGTGTTACGCTGTAAAGCACTCCTCAAAGGAACGCTCTAAGGAAACGGTCTGTTTTGCAAAAATAAAATACAAACTTCTGTAAGTCAGGAAGGAACTCAAATTCCAGAATGACGACACTGGTAGACATCAAAATAGCCAGAGAGCACTTCTTACATAAGCTATTTGTGAGAGGTGAGTGGACTCATCAGGACCAAACGGTCTGGTTGCAGGCAATCGCGCAACAGGTCACTGAAACAGGGTCAGATATATGGGGAGATCAGGGTCCCCTACATGTGGCCCTGAGTGAACTATATATGGCCCCTAAAGCCAAAGATGAACATAATAAGATTGCCAGGATAGCAGCATATTTGTATCTATATATGGGAGCCATGCAGGACAAATGTGCTGAAGGCCAAGATCTGGCAAATAGGCAACAGCTGGCGTTAGAAAAGGCCCAATCTGACCTGGTCTCTTCTGAGCAGAGGCTGCAGAGGAGCCAGGAGTCAGAAAATGATAGTAGGCAGTATATCATTAAAATAAAAGAGGACATGGATAGACTGCAACAGGAGAAGGTTGACCAGGATACCAGATTTCTGGCCTTGCAGAAGGAGTACCAAGAAGGTTTGGACTCCCTTCTGCAGAGCCAGAAAAAGCTGGAGCAACAACTGGACTTCAACAGGGCATGCACAGAACAGGTAGCCACCCTGCAAATTCGATTAGATGGAGAGAAAGAAGAAAGCAATAAATTGATTCTGAAAGACCTGGATACCCAGGCAGAGTTTGATCAGGAGCACCAGAAAGCTGGTGCCTTCCAAAGGCAAAGGGACGACCTGGCGGCACAGATGCAGGCTCTTAGTCAGGAAAGGGACACCTTAGGCCAGGAAGTCTGCCACTTAAAAAGGAAAATGGAAGAAAATCACCTGGCCCTCCAGGGACTGGGTGACCTCCAAAAAGAACACCAGAACTTGTTAGAGCACACCAGGAGGGTGGAGGATGCTCTGGCAAGAAAGGAGCAGGCCAATAGGGACACAGCTCAGGAGGTAACCCTCCTGCAGCAGAGACTGGCCCAGTACTCCAGGACCAATCAGGAGGCACAGAGAGAAAATGAGGCTCTCTGTCAGCACAATGATAGGCTCCAGCAACAGGTAGCGATGCAGGAGAGACTGATAGAGTCGAGTAAGGCCTTAACTGAGGAACTGAAAGCGCAGGCTCTTGCATTGCAACAGGAAGCAGGGGCGGATAGAGATAAGGTTTGCTGGGAAAGAGAAACTCCTGAGAATAACCTCAGGAGCCCTAGTACCAGAGGCCTTCATCTCTCCCAGTCCCTGGACTCTGCCACCCACATGTCCCCTCGCGCACATGAGCCCAGGGCCACGGGGATTGCAGATTACTATCCAGCTAGAAGTATGGGGCTCATAGGCCAGTACCTCCCAGGAATGGATGGGCGGGCATCCGGGTATGGGCACCCAAGCACAGTGCAATTTAGTGGGGAACCCCAGGAGAGTAGTCCCATTAAGGGCATCCTGAAAACTTCTGCCCAGTTAGGTCAGTGGGGGGGGTACCCATCAAATCCTGGCAGCAAGGAGGAATCTGAAGACTCCTCTGAACGGCGCAGGACACAGGAGACCAGGTCCCCACATTCTGCCAGCCATTCCCAGGCTCGCAGAATCCGGGAAAACCTGGAAGATCAGACAGGAACCTCTGGGAGCAGTGCCTCTGAGTCAGAGGATGAATGGACCAGGGTTACCCGAACCAAAAAGGCCAATAAGGCAAAAGGGCCTTGCTTAAGGACCCATTGAAGCAAATAAAGGCAATAAGGAGTGTTAACACGCCTTATCATAAGAACGCCAAGTATTCTGTTTGGGAGCACTTAGAGCTGTTTGAGCAAATGATGGAGACTTTTCATTTGAAGGACAGCCAAAGCTGTATTCAATATGTAAAGTGGACCTTCTCACCAGAGTACTCCAGTTTCTTTGCGGGGCTGGAGGACCAAAATCATTCAAGGTGGTCCACATACAGGGCGGCCATCTTGAAACATTTTTCTGTGCACAGAAATCCCCAAGAGGCTCGCAAGGCAGCCTACAATTTGCAATGTGGGGAGGATCAGGCCCCACAAGAGTTTGTGCAAGAATTAAAACGTGCTTTTGCGCAGACCACCAGAAGGGTGCGCACGGATAGCAGAGAATTTATCAATACGTTTTTCCATGCCTTACCCAAATACATAATGACCCAGCTCGTGAGAGATTTTCATGAGAAAAGATCTTTAGACTGGGTCATTGAACAGGCTACCCGGATCTATGAGGTGCAGAAGCCTATCGAAAATAAAAATAACGCGCCGGAAAACCCCAAAACCAACAGCACCCGGTGGCAGAGGTAAAGGTTGCCCCCGTTTTAGATTTGGAGATGGGGGGCCTAAAAACCTGCCTGCACCAAATAATTCACAGCCCAGAAGGCCCTCGGGCCAGTCACAGACAGGGAGTCGAGGAGGTAGTCCCACAAATGGGGTCCCCCGCTCCCCTGACTATGTAAGTCCCCGCTACAAGGGAAACCGACCCATCCTGGGTTATGTGTGGACTCCTCCAGCCCAAGGGGGGGGATCCAGCCAAGCACCTAACCCAGGGAACTTCCCTCCTAACTTCCCCCAGGAGGGCAGAAATTCACCAAATCCTGGGCAGAAACTTTTTCCCTAGGTATCCACCCAATTTCCAGCCCCAAAATCATTCATCCTTCTTTCCCCAATTCCCTGATCCCAGACAACCTAATCCGGGAGAGGGGTGGCCAAGGCTGGAGGGGTACCAAAATCTTCCCAACCAGGGGTACTACCAGAGAAGGGATAGCTACCCTTCCCGGGATCAGCCCAGGGGAGAAAATAGAGCCCCGTATCAGCCTGAGCGGGATTCACAACTTGAGCGACAGGTCCAAAATATGGCACGAGATCTGGGTCACATACTGAGGGTTCAACAGAACCCTCAGATGAGCATGCCACCGCAGAATGCCCCAAACTCTGGACCTTGTGCTCCAGAACAATGACGGGGGCAGCAACCCGATAACCCACCGGTTCCCAGGGAGGAGGCACAAGGGGAAGGGGGGTGTAAAGCCTTGGAGGAAGCTTCCTTCCCAACTTGTAAACAGCCCCTGAAAGCCTGCCTCCCAAGGAGCAGAGGGGGGATAGGAGAAACAAAGGACCCAAACAGACCCACTTTGTGGAGGAGGTACAGGTCTTCCAATTTGAGGGAGAGGGATCCTCAGAAGATCCTGGGAAAAGGATCTTCTCCTTCAGAGATGGGGGAACTCCTCCCAAAGAAAAATGGGTCCCAAGGGATTCCAATCCAGACTGGGGAGATATGGAGACTGAGCTACCGCCGCCCATCATCTCATCCCAGAACCCACAATACCGAAATCCCCTGGTTCAAACCCATCCTGGTGACTGCCTCCAAAAAGGGGGTGGGGCGGCCCACAGCCAGAACCAGGGGAACCCACAATGGCTCTGATCTCCAGTTGCCAACTTTTTCTTTCAGATTCCCAAGACTCTCCACAGAATTCTGCCCAAATCTCTTCTCTAGCAATGTCCAAAACCAGAAAGTTAGCCCACCAGTTGTCCAGAAATGTGCATTATCTGTGCCCCCTTGAGGAGAAGGAGGGAAGATACTATGCCCCGGTACAAGTACAGGGGCAGGGTACAATTGTGGCACTGGTGGACACTGGATCCCAAGCTACCCTTCTGTCCAAAAGGGCCTTTGAGGAACTAAATGCAGGAAGGGTGGAGAATTACCGAATTCCTCTCACCTCTCTTCCTGGACAACTGCAGAACTTTGACGGGAAGGAGATTCCCGTTGAGGGGACTGCAGACTTGGACATTAAAATTGGGCGACACAAGGTGAAACACCCGGTCATAGTAGTGACTCCAGAGGGCACCCCTTGTTCACTAGGGAATGACCTCCTGAGAAGGTTGTCACCCCTAATAGATTGTGTAAACAAGGTCCTCTGGACCCAGACTAGCCGACCAATAAAATTAAAACAGAGTGTCAACCATATTAGTTTAAACGGCACCTGCCACATGGTTGAACAAAAATCTGACCAAGTAGAATTTCACTTCCAGAACAACCAAACTCCAGATGTGACAGTAATAGCAGTAGGACAACAGACTGGTGATGGGGGGTCCTCTCTATTTATGAAAATCAACCTTCCTTCCAGTTTAAGGTGGTATTCCACAATGGAAGGAAACACCCTGACATTCTTTACTAATCCACAATCAGAAACTCCCACTCCTATAGTCCAGAAAGATGTGAAATCAGCTCAGAGCCTGGCTGATATTCAGCAAATTGGAGAGCCGTTGTTCATCCCTGTTCAGTTAAATGATGGGAAGGACTCTGTTCTCGCTCGAGTGTGCGTGAACAATGGTAAGAGCTTCATCAGCGAAGCCATGTTCCGCCAACTCCCAAAAGATCCAGCCATTCCCACATTCAAACTGATAGACAAATGGGAAATGGACCTGGAAGCACCTAATTCCAAACAGCTCCTGCCAAGCAGGTGTATGCTCAAAATCTCCATTGGCAACAAGAGCATAGTCCATAATTGTTGGGTCGTGCGGAACGGCACTGCCGCCTTTTACTTAGGCAGTGACATCCTCAATCGCTTTGCCATTAGTTTGGACCTAATAAACTTCAAAGCTTGGTCCCAATTAGCGGATAATCCCATGGGCTTTGATGATCCAGAAAAAGCATTTAATCAGCTCAATTGCTACCTTATGCAGTTGAAATTCAGATTAAAGAGGAAGTCACCATCCCAGAAAGGACCTGACAATTCTCCCTGGAAGTGAAAGTTAAAAGAGGACAACATTTGAAAAACCCTGATGCTTACATACATCTAAACGCTTCTCTCCAACAGCAAGGGTTGGGGGTAAACCCAACACCATTAGTCAACATAGAACATGACACCATTCCAATGGAGGTGGATAACAGCGACTTACAGAGTATTACTCTAGCCGCAGGCACCATTATTGGAATGGCGGTTGATGACCGACATTTTTTTATTGATTTAGGAAATGAACTATTAGGACCAATCCCCAAGGACTGTTTTGACAGTGACAGTGATGACAATACAACACCAGACAGGATTTTCACCCGGCATGGGGGGGAAGTTCCTGGTGTACACTTCTTGCCCTTATGGTAAGGAAGATGTGACTTGTGACTTCAGAGGGGATGAGGTGATTTTCCAGATCCTTTCCCACCTGAAGCCTCCAGTCCAAATCAGCACTCTGACCAGGGACTTCTCCACCCAGCTGGAGGAGGCCGCTGAGATAGCCGAACCAGAAGTCTTTCCAGGCTTCAGGCAGATGGTGGAAGAGAGAGTCAACCTAGCTGATGCCTGTGTGACTCTGGAACAGAAGCAAAAGTTGAAACAAGTTTTCTTGGATTTCCAAGATCTCTTTGCGGTAGACTCCTATGACTGTGGTCGCACCGACATCCACACAACAACAATCCCCACGGACCCTGGCATGACTCCAGTTTTTGTGAAGCAATATCGCTTGCCTCTCGCATCAATGGAGTCCCTTACTGAAATAATTAAGAACCTTGAGTCCCGGGGAATAATACGTCCAGTACACAGCACCTTCAATAATCCGGTGCTGGGAATATTGAAGCCAAACGGCCAGTGGAGACTCTGCGCCGACCTCAGGGAGCTCAACAAACGTGTTCATACTTCCCGATGGCCTCTGCCCTACATTGACCAAGAGCTGGCCCAGATCCAGGGGTCACAGGTATTCACTGCAATAGACCTGACCAATGGATACTGGACTGTGCCTGTCAGTATGGAGGACCAATACAAGCTGGCTTTTACCTTTGGGGGCCAGCAGTACACATGGACCCGGACTCCCTTCGGATACCTCAACTCCGGCAATTAATTCAACATTTTACTACATAAGGCCATGCCCGACCTGGGTGCAAGGGGTAACCTGGCTTATGTAGATGATGTCCTCATCAAAAGTTCATCTGTGGAGGAACACATAGCGGAGATCCGTTATGTTCTGACCCAGTTGAGGGCCGCCGGAGCAAAACTTTCCTTTCAGAAAGCACAGTGGCGTAGAACCCGTGTTAATTTCTTGGGGCATGAGATTACTCCTCAGGGTCTCTGTCCCCCAGAAAAGAAAGTGGAAGCACTCCAGAAACTGAAAGACCCCACAACTCTGCGGGAACTAAGGAGCCTCCTTGGACTGACTAATTACAGCAGAAAGTTCATTGAAGGCTACGCAGAGATCACTAGACCCCTGATTCATCTCTTGAAGGGGCGGGTCAAGTGGGAATGGGGTCCAGAACAATCCGAGGCGGTAAGACAACTCAAAAGAAGTCTCTCACAAGCGCCTTGCCTAGCTTACCCTGTCAGAAACAAGGAGTTCTTCCTGGAGACGGGGTTCTCTAATACGTGCTTGACGGCAGTATTATACCAAAAGCATGACAAAGTCAATAAAGTAATTTCCTATGCGAGCAAAACATTATCCTCTGTGGAGGAAAAATTCAACGATTGTGAGAAGGCACTCCTGGCAACGGTGTGGGCATTGAAGAATTACCGCCCGTTTATCCAGGGGGAACACATTATAGTGGAGACTCCACACCAGCCTCTGCAATATCTCCAAAGTGACAGAATCCGGGCCGGGAATGTGAGTAATTCCCGAATTACTTCCTGGATTCTGTCAATGCAAGTTTTTCCTTTGGAGGTCAGATATGGCCAAAACAAGAAGAGTCCCCTCGAGCAAGGTCTGGCTGACTTGCATGATTGTGCCAGAGAAAACTGTCTTGAGGACGAAAGTCTAAAAATCAAGGACATCATGGAGGCATACCTTAATTCCCCACACAAAGTCTTTGAAGAAGACAAGTGTGAGGGAATGGCCACTGTCTATGTGGATGGATGCTCTTACCATGTTGACAAGGACGGGGAGAAAGAACTGGTGGCTGGCGTAGGGAATGCATGGGTGAAGGAGTTCCCAGAACCCTCCGCTGGATACAAAATTGGTCCCCGAAGTAGTCAGGTGGCAGAATTGATGGCTGTGCATCAGGCCATCCTCACTGCTGTGCAGCATCAACTCCACGAACTGGTCATAATCACAGATTCGGATTATGTACGGAACGGGTTCGTGGAGCACCTGGTTAATTGGAAAACCAGAGGCATGTTATGTGCTAATAACTAACCCTTGAAACATGGGAAGTTAATCCAAACATTAATGATCTGGTCACATCGAATGGGATGACCATCTACTGGAAAAAGATCAAGGGTCATTCCAAAGTAGAGGGACCAGACAAAACTGGAAATGACTTAGCTGATCAGCTGGCCAAAACCGGGGCCATCCAAGGGGATCTAATCGAAATAGCGTCCCTGTTGGGGGAAATCCAGGTCACTGCTATCACTAGGTCCCAGACAAATGCTCACAATGATCTTTCAACTGCCCAATGGAGCAAGGAGACCCCTGATGCTGATTTGATTACAGCTCAGAAGGGGGATCCAATTATTGGTAAGTTTTACCAACACCTTGAGGACCCTGAGAACTTTCCCCTGACGGATACCAATTACATTGGGAAAGAGGACCTAAGAGTGTTGATGAAATTTCCAAAAATGTTCCGAATCCAAGACGGTTTGTTGGTAAGGAAATCTCGAGCTGGCCACGATCAGTGGGTGGTTCCTACCTCATTCTGAAGCCTGATAAGTCACGCCCATGATGCGGCCACCGCCGGTCATAGGGGGTTTCACACAACACTGGAAATCTTAAGAGAGGTTGGATACTGGCCACACATGGGGCAGGACCTCGACCAATACTTGAAGGGGTGTCTTGTGTGTGCACAATTTCAACCATCATCCCTCACACACCGTGCGCCTCTCCAAAAGAGGGGGATGACACTGCCATGGTCAGATTTGCAAATCGACTTTGTAGGCCCTGTGATTCGCTCGTCTAGAGGAAACAAGTACATGTTGACTGTTACATGCTTGTTTACCAAGTGGGTGGAATGTCTCCCAGCCCCAAACTGCAAGGCAGAAACAGCAGCTGCCCTGATGATTAACCACATCTTTTCCCGTTTTGGTCTACCTCAAAGGATTGAGTCAGACAGGGGTAGCCACTTCACCAGTGAAGTAATGACAAAGTTGTGGGAGATACTGGGGGTTAAAAGGAAGCTACACATTGCTTACAGGCCAGCTTCTTCTGGAGCAGTGGAGAGATACAACCAAACCATTGTGAGCATATTAAAGAAGTTTGTGGCAGATTCTGGGCCAAGTTGGGATATCCGATTACCTCTGGTCCTAATGGCCATCAGATCTACCCCTTCATCTGCAACCAAAATGTCAAAATTTGAGTTGATGACTGGACGCAAGATGGTGCTTCCCCAGCATTTGCTCTACAGAACCCAAGAGCAAACGTTGATAAATGCCTCCACAACTCATGAGTATGTGGAGAATTTAAGGAAACACCTTCAGCATGCTTTTGCCTATGCTCAGCGGAATCTAGAACGATCAGCCGAGAGTATGAAGACCCACTATGACCTGAAAACTTCCAGGAAGGAATATCAGGTGGGGGACCTGGTCTATTTATACAACTTCCAAAGAAACCAGGCAAGACAGCGCAAATTTTTGCCTGCATGGAAGGGACCCTTTGAGATTATAGACAAGATCTCCCCTGTGGCCTACAGGATCCGCATCCCCAAAGGCGGTTTGGCAGAGGGGGAAGACAAGTGGGTCCACATAAACCAGTTGAAGTGTTGCCATCCCAGGCACACTTTGCAGCAACTGGAGGAGTCCGCTGTAATCCCAGAGGGTACCGCTCCAGAGTAATTCAATTCCAACCCTAAAATATCCTACATATAGCCTATCAAATTCTGTGTTTCTCAAGTTTATGTGTTCTTGTCTCTTAATTAAAAAAAATGTGCATGTTCATATCTGTTGAGTTCTAAAATATATATGCCACCCCACTATATCAATGGTGGGGGAGAAATGTCCATGAATAGGTATTGCCGCTTTTCCTTTGTCGTCCTAGGAGAAACAAAACCTGGAGACTGGCCAAGGAGGACGATCCGGAGAGCAGGAGCAGAGACCCGAGGGGCCCAGGGTACCGCCCAATCCTCCCACCAGGACCAGCAAGGAGAACTGATTGATCAACAGGAGGGAGGAAAAGATGCTGAACTGTGCCATTTGCAGAATTGGAAGAAGATTATGCGGACATACCAGTGCGTGGGTCAAAACCTTCTGTGCACTCGACTCCCCATCGACTCAAATTCAAAGTGCAGTCGCGTGGGGGGCCTTGTTGGGTGTCCTGACCCACGTTTGAGCTATCATGCTGCAACATTTGGTGCTGTGGGCTTAGAAAATCCAAGATGGCCAAAAAACCCACATATGCGCCAGAATCCAGGAGAACCACGCAGTTTGTGCGTACACCAAAATGGCTGCCTAACTTGCCACCCACCAGTGTGAGCATGATGGGCCAGGGTGCCATGAGTGGAATGGGTGCCAAAGGTAAAACAGCAGCGCCTGTTAGCTCAAAAACGCTTTAAAATTACCTTTCGTTTCTCTGAATGCCAGCTCAAAATGCCTATTTTCAAACATTGCAACACATCCAAAAATCTCACTGAACGCCAGCGGACATCTGGCAGAATGAAGTATGTGTGCATACAAAATCTGGGAAGATGAAGAGCCCAAAACAATGTTCATAACAAAACTGGCTGAGCTATGCATGTCAGCAGCCTAACTGAAACTGGATTAAAACCACCAAAATCGAAATGTTTAAATTAACTGAGTGACCTACATTTGAGTGTCACTTAGTTTGTAACTGTTAAAATGTCATAGTTTTGAACTTAGAATCAGCATTCTAGCTGCATATGTAAAAATTGTATTGACTTAAACTGGGGGACAAAAAGTGACATTTTATCTGAAACCTGGCTTAATGAAACTGAATTCTGCCCGACATCTACCCCCACAGGGTAGCCACTCTTCCCATTGCCAAAAGGAGTTGTCACCTCTCTGATTAGATTAGCGGTGGAGCAGCTGGGGACTACAGGGAGGTGAACAAAGGCCTGTCCTGGACTCAGGCAAATGTTATATTGGGGGCGTTGTAAAAGTGGCTTCCTCTTGGGAGAAGTGGGAGGAGAAGTGCCTCTGGGAGCCACCCGAGCTGGAGGCGGGGACAGGCAGAAGCTTCCCCCATGTGCTTTGGAACCTAAACCACACCCATCTGGGCCAGAGCATAATTTTAAAAAGATAGATAACTCATAGTGCGGGCTTGTCAGAATTATATAAGTAATATCATTATTTTGTGATTTTTCTGTGAACATTTTGAGATGTGTTAGGACCCTGTGGTGTATTCTGGGGGTTGCTAGCGGAAAATAGGGTCTCACTCCAAATGTCTGCATGTTAAAAATCGGACACTTCATCAATTCATGTCCATACTCCTTGCGCACATGTGTGTAAATTTGGGTAAATGTCCGATATTGCAAAACCAGTTAAAAACCGTAAAATGTTGCCATTTCTGAATGCAAGCCCCCAGGAAGAGCAGAGTTTGAACACAGTATACCCCATGTGATATGTGATGGGTGCATGTAATTTTAAACAACTGTGTATCTGTACAATATGTATTTGGGTCAAATATAGATTTGTGTGGAAACTGACCAGGGGAGGATCCTCTGACCCATAAAACCTACAGCATCACTCTGACTCACATTGCCTTCCCCCAATCATGGGAGAGGGGAGAATTGGGCCAATGACAAGTAGAGAGGGGCAGGCTTAGCTAGGCCTAGGCACACACCCATTTTCAAACACATAAAAAGAGACTGCTGGGACAGGTAGAGAGATTCAAATCCAGTTGCTGCGGAGCGTTCTGCTGGACCACACAACATCCAGAAGATACCAGTTCCAGACTGACTCCAGCTACATACTCCAGAACCTAGAACTTATACTTTAGAACCTAAATCAGAGGCCTAAAACCACAAGCTGAGTTCTCTGCAGCAGGCCTCAAATCATTGCAAGCTACTCACAGCCAGGTGAGCTGCTTGAATCCCTTGCCAATAACTTTTGCTAGGACCAGTGCAGAGATCCAGGAGCCGTGCAGAGACCGTTGTATCCGGACAGACCAGACCAGTGCCAGACCAGACCAGACCATGCAGAACCGCAGACCCAGAGACCAGATCGCTGTGAAGTGCCGCTAGCCTGATTGATCAGATCCGTGACGAGACCCAGTCCTTCCAAATATATTGTGAGTACAGCTAGGACAGGGCAAAACCAAATCTCTTAGTTTAAAGTAATATAATTCAATCTATTTAACCTAAGTAGAAGTGCCTCCTAACTGTCACCTGTCATTTGTAAAGCTGCACCACTGTCATTTGTCAATTCTGCAGCTGCAAAGCTGTCACCTGTCATTTTGAGTTTACTTTAAATCCGAAAAACGACCTTTACAAAATCGTTCATATCTCTGGAACCGTTTGGGCTACGAACTTGGTTTAACTTTCCTACTCCTTATACTTTTTCCGTAATCACGATTCACGCACTCGCAAATTTTACCGCGATTTGCGATTTGGTTAAAAATCCAGCCACGTGTAACCATCAGCAGTCATTTCTTTCCTTGCTAAAAATTCGTTTGCCTCTTAATCACCATCTCTGAATCATTGCTAAAGTGAGCCTGAACTCAACCCAAGTATCTCTCACTCACCCTGAACCTCCTAAAGGTAATTAAAAGCATTTCAGCATATTTCTCACTTCATTGCCACCACATTCAAAGCACTTGGGCCTGTGTTTTAAAACTCATAGCGGTTTTCTCTAAGCTTGCTGGGGGGGAACTGAATTTCGTATTGTATTTGATTGCATTCCTGAGAACTGTGTGCTCCTCTTTCCATCTACTTCCCTGTCTTACATTGCATAGGGGAGGGGTGTGAATTGCCAGAGAAAAAGTGATTATATTATCTTTTGCTAAAATCATCTCAAGTATTTCTGTACTGACTTTTATTCCTCATTGCTTTTCCCTTGAAATCATAAACGTATTTTTGCTACTTGATCCATCCTATACTAACTCCTTATTGATTATAAAGAAGTGTGCTAGTGTCAGATTACCCATTGTTGATTAACATTATATTTATAAGGGCGATATTGATTATTAATTTATTATAAAAGCGTGGTATCTATATTTTGTCTTATTTCTCAAATAAACCTTTTAAACTTGCAAAACAGAACTACTTCTTGGCTCAGTGGGGTCAGGGGGATTCTAAGAGAGGGGTGTTATATAGGGGTAGTCATCCAGAACTCATGAACTGGACATAAAGATATATCAATAAGGGTTTCCATTCAGTATCCCAGACTAGGCATTGACTATAGCTGTAGTGTTGAATTGAATCCTCTTACACCTATCTACAGGCATTTAGTTAGTTAGTTGCGTATTTCCATCCTTCCTTCATGGTTACGTTCTTTGTGCTGCAACGTTGTTTCTTCTTTTAAGTCTTTCGCACCATTATTCATAACTTTTTGTCTTGTGTGTCATCCTTTAGCCGTTGTTTCGTTCATCAGTGAGTCTGTCCGGGCCCGTGTGTCGTCACCACTCGCCTTCCATTAAGGCTCAATGGGTCTCTTCAGGGACAGTCTGTAAGTAGTCTTCATTTCGTGTTAACTGCTGGTACGGTTGTCTTAGTGGGTACCGGACTGCCCAAGGTTGTCTGGTTATAGGAACTTCAACAGGTATTGCTCTTCTGATGGGCACTGGGCAGAGTCCTAGAGCTGCTCTCTGTTGGCTCATTTGTTCCTCATACGTCACATACCTTGGCGAGTATGTTCCTGGTACCTCGAACTGCGGGGCTGGGAGGCTGGGGTGCAGGCCATGTCTGGGACCTCCTCTACACAGCTCCAATATCGTTTGATGAACATTGAGAAGAAAGCTGTAGAACAACTGCAGTGCTATCCTGATATAATTTGCTACATGCTTTTTTATGTTGTCCAAACCCCTACAAAAGTATCTTTCTAGAAAGTGAGGGCAAACATAGGTTAGGCAAAGACATTCCTTTTATTTTTGACTGACAGACTTTGGACTTTTATTATGTTTCTTTTATGTTAGGCAGTCATCCCAACCCCTTATCTTGAATAAAGGTTGATTCCTTGTGTCTGTGTCCACCTCTCGTCACCATGCCAATCTCACAACCCAACATCTCAACGTTCTAGAATTTTTTTAATTGGTAGTAGTAGCAACAGTGCGTCATTTGTATAGTGCCTGTCACCATTAGTATGGTCACAACACGCTGTGGATTGACCACTCTCGGGGGATCGAAATCCAGGTTAGTGAAGTCTGAGGAGGTGCTGGTATGCATGTGTGAATATTGGGAAATCCCAAGAAATGAAGGGGTGGCAAAGCCTATGCTAGTCACACATGTCAGGCTGGCGTTTGGATAGGTGGTGAGAAGTGGTCTAGAGAGGGTATGCAAGAGCGGGATAGTCATTATGTGTGCAGCTACCCATCACATTTTTGTCTTGAACAGAAGCTGCATTCTGTTGGCAGAGGTGTTGCAGGAAGAGTCGAGTTGTGCATGATGGCAGATGTATGCGGGTCGGTGGTCATGTCTTAGTCTAGTTTCCATATGCATGGAGTGCGAACGGTTCAGTGCATTCGCTAATTCGAACAGTCGCCTAGATTTGAGTCAGTGGCTAGATTCTATATGCTCTTAGATTCAAGACCGCTTACAATGTAGAAATGATTCTAGGATTCCTTAGCTGGCTACATACTCTTTTAATTTGATTTAAAGCATTGATTCAATACTTCGTACACCTAGAATCATTAGCAATGCTAAGTTCTACATTCCCCTAGAGTTCAAACAAAGGCAACATTCTTCAGTCTCCTAGTAACAATACAGAAGCTACATTCTAGCTATGTAAATTACTGTGTGTGTTTATTTATTTATTTATTTATTATTGGTACCCAGCGAGGGCGCAATCAGAATGAGAGAACAATTCTGATTGGCACTCGTCGAGGCATTACCCGGCAGGGAATCCATCGGCCGCGATTCCACGGCCATTGTTGCCAGCAGGGGGTTGGGGGGGCGTGGCAGCCCCTCAGCCAATGAGGAGGCTCGAAGCGGGCCATCCCTGCTCCGAGCCTCCACGGCTGAGAAGCTGCCTTCGCTCCCCACCGGGGTCACAGGAAAGTTTTTTTTTTTTGTTTTGTTTCTCCTCCCCCCCCACCCCACTTACCTTTAGCCTGCTATGTCACTGGTGGGTGACGATGGCAGCCTCCAGCCATGTGGTGACTCCGGAGCAGTGCCTTCCCCGCCCGAGCCTCCACGCGGCTGGAGGCTTCCATCGTCCCCCACCAGGGACCCAGGTACGCTTTCTTTTTTATTCCTTCCCCCTCCCTTCTTCCCAACCCCAAAATCCCCTCCCTCCCTCCCTCCCAACCCCAACCCCACTTACCTTCTTGTGTTTTTTTTTCCAGGAGCGGGCGCGCTGGGAACAGAAGTGTTCCCAGTGCGTCCACTTTCGATGGCTGCCATGGAAAGGTAAAACTGATTACGTTTTCCCTTTCCCGGTGGCCATTTTCATTGGTCGTTTTTTTCTTCTTTTTCAGGACAGAAAAAAAATGCTTTTAGTGCCCCGGTCACGCAGATCTTGCGAGCGGGGTTACTAAAAGCAATATGTCCCCCATAGTTATAGACTTCGCTCGGGCCTATAACTATGGGCCCCGGGGCATTACCTGAGTCGGTAATGCCCCTGCCGCTCTGGTCATATTGCTGAAAAACACGCCTAATACCGTACCTGAGTTTTGGTTTCTAAGCGCGGATCCGGGATTCGAACCTCTGTTGCTCTGCGTGGTCTTGCTTCCAAGACCAGCGTGTTGCCTCTGTGCTATCCTCCATTCACGCTGACCACCTGGATTGAACAATCACTGGGTATTAAATACACCTGGATTCAAAACAATTGCTAGGTGTAAATCCAATCACTGTGTACTGGATGTGTCTAGAATCAGGACAGTTACTCTGTGCGGGTTCTCCTGGAATTAGAACATTTGTGTGCTAAAAGCTCCTAGATTAAAGACATTTGCTTCTCTGTGAAATTGCACCTAGATTCACACAATCGCTGTGTGATGAAATGCACCTAGATTCAAAACACTTGCTGTGTAAAAAAGTGGCTATTGAGGGAATTCGTCCCTTCTTCCAAAGGGGGAGTACCACCTCCTGTAATGCTAGGTGAGGTGAGCCGGCTCCGCAATACCCTCCCTAGAGGCCGAGGCAGGTGGGACCTGACCGGGAGACACTCACCCTTTGGGGACATGGACACCTGTTCCCGTGAGGAACTCCCTAATGCCCTCCACGTGATGGCTCATATGGACTTGTCTGATCTGCAAGGACATTATAAGTAAGGCTTCCAGTTTTCCGTTTTACGGATTTTTACACATAAATACAGACGGAAATCAATCTGCTTTCTGTCTGCATTTATTTATAAAAATTGAAAAAAAAGAAAAACAGGTCTATCTGTCTGTTTCTCTACGATGTCACTCATACATCGCAGGCCAATCGCATTGCAGATTGGCAGCATGGAGGGTATAAACGTTGTATAAAAATAGCATTAAAGTTCTTCAAGTTGCTGACAGCATATATCTTAAGGCAGCAGCAGTCACAGTAGCAACTGTTTGTTGTTATGGAAAGAATTTAACTAGCATTTTGTTCCTATATGGCTGCATGTGTGCTTTAATAAACACATTTTCATTAGAATAAATGCAGAAAAATACTGGTTGCAAATTATCTTTTTATATGACAAAAATAAATGTGGTTCAATACAGAAAAAAAGGCCAAGAAATGAATATGGATAAATACAGAAAGAAATGGCAGAAAAATAAAAACCATAAAACCGGGAGCCTTAATTATAAGTTACATGATTTAAATAAGGATAAAGTGAACCAATATAATTGAAGCTATCCCTTTAAATTAAATATGAAATTGAAGCTATCCCTTTAAATGAGAACTTGCAAGGGACTGTGCCGAGGAGCCGAGGAGGTTGAAAAGGAACAGCTCACCACTGAGAAGGATAGCAGAGAGCCGCAAGAGACAGGAGAAGCCCCCTCTGCGCAAATACGGCTGAAGGAGGCAGAGCTGGCGTTGAGTGAGAAGCCAGCGTCATTTGAAACTGCTCCGAGATCGCAGGGCAAGAGACTCTGAGAGCAAGGCTGGGAGGCCAGTGTGTGAGAAGAGGTGAAATCCAAGGGCCCTCGAGGAGAGAGCTCAGTGGTGGCGTGACCACGCGAGAACTGTGGTGGACAACTGGCCCGTGCAACAACGCCGACACCACCATTGGGAGAAAGCAACTTCCAAACAGATCCAATGCAGCACTCTAGCTGACCGCATATGAAGCAGACGCTGGTGAGTGAACCAATGAGCAGCCACGAAATGGAGGAAGGAAAATAAACTACAGATACCGGAGACATTACCCCACACTGCAGAAGGTAATAAGGGGAACAGGTCTACCGGAACACTGAGAGGGAGTTATAAGTGGACAGAAACTCATCCCAGTACCCATGAGAGAAGAGCGGGATACAAGCTGATAAGTCAAAGCTGTGTCAACAGGATACAGAGAAATATAAAAATCACAGAGAGTAAGAGAAATAGAACTGGAACTCTATTACAGTGGGTAAAAGGGAAAGATTAACCAATCAATTAGCAGGAGGAGGTACCAGAGAGAGACATTTGGGAACTGTAAGGAAGGCATGGTATCATGAATGAAGACAGCCACAAATGATGCACAGTTCAAGGGTGTTTATTGAACTTTAATGGAGTGGTAGAATGCCTATTTAGCCCTAAATCTAAAGATGAGAGTGAGCTTGGCCATCAAACAATAAATAACGGTCTAGTTGTGTCTTGTCAAATCAAACTGGCCTAAACTAACAAAACCTATTGCCCACCCTTACTCAATAATAAGTGAGGGAAAATGGTGTTTGCAAAAAGAAACAGTGTCCAAGAAACAATACGTCAGGGTAACTGAGTAAGAAGGTTCCCTTCTCCATGTTTTCAGCACGTGACAAGGTGGCACACTCGAGTTTGGAACACAGTTTGGCTTCTCTGGCACGAGGATGCAGTTTGGGACATAAACCAGGGCCTTTTGCGACTAAGTCTCTTTTCTACTCAAAAGCCTCTAGTTCGTAGAATGCCTTGAACACACAAAAACAACAAATGTTCCTGTCTCTTCAGGAGTGTCCCGTTCACAGTTTCCTGGGTTTGCAGTGTGCCCCCCTCTCCCCCCCCACGGGTTTCCCTCAGCGGGGCTCAGACCCCCTTAACACACAAGTTCACAATAAGTCTCCCTCAGTTGGGCTCGGACATTGTAATCTCACTTTCTCCTTGTTTCACGTTTTCTATCAAATCGAAGACTTATGATTGTGCAAGGGATTTTACTAAGGAATTTTATTTTCGATTAACTTTCGTCACAAGGTTTTATCTTCAAACTTTACTTTTGTTTCTCTTATTCCACTTCTTTGTGGGATACACCAAAGGGAGACCTTCGATTGGGCACAGTCGTGGTGCTGGACCACCCTGCTATTTTGTATCTTTCACTATATAGTTCACGTCAATGTTCAAACAGTTATCAGCAATTCACTTTTTACTTGCGTCTTTCATAAAACGCACCAAAGTTCATTCTCTCCGGATACTTTATTGCCGCTTACAACCTTTGCTTCAACACAGACTGGTCTTGCACAGTTTCTCCTACTGACCGGCTGTGTTGATTCCTTTGCATGCTGCTTTGATCTTTGAGCCAAGGACAATACCACGGCGACTGCTGTTCCTCCCTAGTTTGGCAAGTTATGCAGGAGGTCCCGGGGATCTCTGACACACAATGCAGGATTCTCTAGCTTTGCTTCCTGGGCTTACACATGCTGCTTTCAGATTCCTAGGAGTACAACGATCACTCGTCGAAAAGTTCAAGGGTATTCCCTTCCTTGATTTCACTTCTCGGTTTGCCGTCTCTCTCCACCTGTTCATCGGGGAAGAACTGCTCCATCGTGTACTTTGCCTCACTCAGAGTGTGCTTTCGTGCTCCACCTTTTATCCGTGTGGGGGAGCTCAATGGGGGAATCCAGTGTGAGTCGTTAGGGTTGATTGCCTAACTCTGCCTGACTCTTGTAATGGGACATTTCAGGGTCAGGTGTGATGCTCGGGTGTGAGTCTGTCTTTCCCCAGAGCGCACTGTCCGCACTGTCCGTGTGAAAGTGTTGGTACAAGGAAGAGGGGGGGGTGTTAAAGTCCCCAGATATCCTATCTGGTAGGATGGGGTAAGGGTCTGGATCCAATAGTGATGGCTGTGCCCTGGCCACCTGAATGACAGATCCCCGGAGACTAGCCGGTGAGACACCCTCTGGTTTCTCACAATACCAGAAGTCAAATGGGGCAAGTGTCACATGTTAATACACTTTAATTTAGCAAGCTAGTTGTTAGGAAGGTTTTCTCTTTTAGCAATGTTCCCTCCATTTCTATGGTCCCCCAAACGTTTTGCTTTTGTTTTTATACACTACCCTGACTTTTTGCAGTGAAGTGAAGCATTCAGCTTCACTCCACTGGCTTTTTGCTCATCATTAAGGGGAAACTGACTAGTCCTTCAGACTGTCAGTTCTGGGAAACTATGTATCCCTTAGTCTTTTGACTTGTTATCTACTTTATTAACTTTCTATCATTGCACAATGTCTCGCCGTGGCAGGTACTGCTCTAACTTTGTGTTTCACCGATACCCCATTGGGTTTCAGCCGAATCTTGTGGACAAAGTCTCTCACGTTCTCGGAAAACAGGCTAGGGAACATCGCCTTGAAATTCTGCGTTGCTCCTGAGGAGACCATGAGTATCTGTTCCGGAGTGCTGGGATCCAGTTTAATACTGAGTCTGTGTTTATCGTCCCATCCAAGCAAGGCTGGGCCTTTGGGTGAGAAGTACACTTTGGTGGTGGTAGACCTCCATTTGAAATCAATCCGGGCTCTGATGCAGGCCAACCGGTTGATAGTTGCACCTCCGAAGACCGTCAGTTTTTGCCTGGTCGTTCTGATTTCCACTTGTGCTTGTCCCATCATTTCCTTATACGTGTTGATGGGGAGGATTGTGAGGTCTAATCCCGAATCTGCCATGACACGTGTTTCCATTCCGTCCACTTTAATGTTGCAGTGGGGCTTTTCTCTCCTGGCGTGGAGGGCGTTGACCATGATGACCATGGGTCTGTCCTGTAGCTCGTCATCATCGCTTGAGGCGCGGTCACCATCAACGCGGGAAACGGTTTTCTCTCACCACGTACATGCCGGGGCCACGTGACCAATGCGTCCGCACTTTGAGCACTCCTTATTCCTGGCGGGGCAGTCACGATCATTCGCCATGTGCTTGGTACTGGAGCATCTATAGCATTTCAGCAGATCCTTTTGTCTTGGGCCTTTGTCTCTGGGGCTGTCGCGGGATTGCTGGTCTCTGCGCCCTCTCCATTGCAGCGCCGCAAATTCGGGTACTGGCAGGTGGCTTCCAACTTCTTTGCACCTGCTGGAGGTTTCTTCCTCTGCCCTGGCAATTTGGATGGCCTTGTCGAGGGTCACTTCTTTTTCTTGATGAATTTGTCCTGCACTTTCCTGGAGTTGGTGTGAACGACCAGCATGTCGTAGATAACTTGTTCTGCGTTTTTGTTGAACGCGCAAAGAGAGGCCAGCTCCCTCATGCTGGTCATAGAGTCGTCCACGGGTTCGCTCCCTTCTTGTTTACGGGTGTAGAACCTCAGTCTGTGTAGCACTACGTTCTCCTTATTGGTGAACCTCTTCGGGTCGTATCCTTGTAGACGTCGTCGTCATCGACTACTGGTATGGCTGTTATGCTGGCAAAAATGCGCTGACCTTCAACCCCCATTGCGTTCAGCAGCATCGCCTTCTTCCTGGCAGGGGCATATCTCGTGCCGCCCACAGCCTCCAGATACGTGGAGAAAAGGGGCTCCCATTGCATACAGGGAATTGCCGGGGTCCAGGGTGACGGGATAAACGCAGGGGGTGGTGTGGCGCCTTGCATGGTGGGCCCGTAGGTCTTTAGGTATCCTCGTCGCCAATTATGTAGTGGCCTTTAAGGATGACAGGACGCTTAGGTGGGTTCTAACTGTCTTTATAGACAAGACAAACTGGTGGGCATAACTTGTCCTTAGGCAGGGTAGGGGGTTTACTCACAGTTCCTGCCTGGGCCTCCCAGTTACTTCACTGGAGGCAGGGTGTGCTCATGGATGGCACACTGTAGGCTTCCAGGGCCCCCATGTGGCCTCCTGTGGCATTGGATTTATGCCCTGGAAGCTGGACACAGAGTCTTCTGTGAGCCTCAACTGTAATGGCTCCTCAACAGGAGCAGTGCTGTGACCCGACCACTTGGTCTGGCGCTCTGCCAATTGTGGCGGCAACATCTCTCGCGCAGAGCGCGGGCTCACAAGATCTCGTTGCATCGAGACTGCGCTACCGCGATCACGTGACGTCCCCATAGTCATCTTTATTACGTCAGATTAATGCGCGGGCTTCCCTATAGCTCTGAAGAACCGTTCTACTTGTGTTTTCATGCATTGGGAAGAGATGGGAGATCATTTCAGAGACGTCATCTTCATTACGTTAGATTAATACGCGAGCTTCCCCATAGCGCTGAAGAACCGTTCTACTTGTGTTTTCATGCATTGGGAAGAGATGGGAGATCATTTCAGAGACATCATCTTTATTACGTTAGATTAATACGCGGGCTTCCCCATTGCTCTGAAGAACCGTTCTACTTGTGTTTTCATGCATTGGGAAGAGATGGGAGATCATTTCAGAGACGTCATCTTTATTACGTTTGATTAATTCACAGATAAAGGAGAGGGGCATGAACACCTGAGCCCCCGGTGTCTGCCATACTCGAACATGTTATTTCACCGCCCTCGTTTACACCCCGGGGTGATTGCGTCACAAGCACAGCAGATGGGACTGAACAGTGACCATGACTTTCTGTGGTGAAGAATGGCAATCACATGCAATCAGACTAAAAGAATGTCGTTGAATTAGGAACATCGATGAAGACATTTTAAATTCTTGCAGCAAGTGCAGTTTACAGTCGCCTGTCTGTTTCCATTTCCTTCCCACTCTCCCCCTCCCTTCCTTATCTATGTCTTAGCTCTTGCACTATCTAAAATGTCGTCAGGCCGAGTACAATAGTTAATTTCACATCCTTACTGTTCATAGTCTGTAAGAATGTCATTGTATTTCCCTTGTTCCCTCCCTTGCCTTGAAGCGCTTTGAAACACATTGTGTACAGGCGCTATATAAATAAACTATCATATCATATCATATTCCTAATGGACTAAACTCCTGTATCTCAATATTCTGGATGAGTGTCAAAGGGGGGGAAGCAGCCCGGCAGAGTTCCTGCATTTATCCCGGGATTGTCCCAGGATACACACATCTTGGACACAGATGTATATTACGGAAACAATGACTGTAGGAACACCTTTTATCCCCCAGGCTCAGTTAGAGGTCATATGTCCAGTAAAAAGACTCCTGAAGAGGAACGAGGAACGACTGACGTGCAGCAGAACGGCCGCAGACTCCCAAAGAGGAACGACTGACGTGCATCAGAAAGGCTGCAGACTCCCAAACAGGAACGACTGATGTGCAACAGAACGGATGCAGACTCCCAAAGAGGAACGACTGACGTGCATCAGAATGGCTGCAGACTCCTGAAGAGGAACGACTGACGTGCAGCAGAACGGCCGCAGACTCCCAAAGAGGAACGACTGACGTGCATCAGAACGGCTGCAGACTCCCAAAGAGTGACTGACGTGCATCAGAACGGCTGCAGACTCCCAAAGAGGAACGACTGACCTGCATCAGAACGGCTGCAGACTCCCAAAGAGGAACGACTGACGTGCATCGGAACGGCTGCAGACTCCCGAAGAGGAATGACTGAGTCCATCTCTCACTCATTTAGGCCTGCAGGCTCACCTTGTGTGAGCACAGGCCTGCAGGGCATGATGCGTGGGACCCTTGTGCCAGTACGATGGCAGAGGTCTACATGGTCACGGGTATCGCTCGCCCTGCCGCCACCCCAGCCGGTGCTGATGGCCCATAGTACCCTGGGGCCTGCTGGATGTCCATAGCAGGCATCCTACACAACAATGCTGATGAGGACGGAACCCTGAGGGGCTCCCTGTCCCCGCTGGTTCGCAAGTATTTTTCTCTTCTTTTTTTGGTTTTTAAGGAAGGAGGGAGGGAAGGAGCTTTCTCCCACTGAGTGAGAGGCGCTGCGTGTGAAAGGAGAAGCAGCATCCATTTGCCCAGGAGGTGGAGAGGAAGACCAGGCACTGATAAATATATGCTCTGGTCCAGACCGAAATGAGAGGGCACCCACCCACCCCGATATCCAGAGTCAGTGGTGCCTGTGCTCGCTGGTAAGCCGCATCCGCTGCAAGAATGGTGGAGGGGAGTGCCCATCACCCCTGCTCCCCCGACGGGAGGAAACTTGAAGCGGTCGCGGCCGCTAGAACAGTGGGGAGCCAGCTGACGTACCCTCCCTGGCCGCAGCCTCTGTGAAGAGGGTGCTCGTGCGGCGTGGGTCGGCCCGCAGCCCCCTGTGGCATCCTCCGTGCTGCCATGTGTGAAACATCCCCCAGCAAGAAGTAGAAGCCCGCCGGGGAAAGAAGGGACAGCGAGTATCCCCCTGCAAGCTGCAGGGTCAGCCTGAATGCCCCTGCGCCGCCAGTGCACCCAAAGTACACCCGGCCATCCATCCGGCAGTGAAGAATGCAGCGCTCCTGTCATCGGAGCAGATAGAAAGGTAGCAGCCCGGAAAGTAAAGGAGAAGTGGTGCGGCCGCTGCCGCGTGTGCCCGGGGGTGGATGAAACACCATCTGCTCGCCGGTGAGAAGACATGCCTCCCAAGAAGAGAGTAGCGGCTCCCCCTACACAACAGGCGGCATAAGAAGTGCCGAGCTCCTCATCTGCCTAAATGCTGACCCGTGATATTACAGAAAATTACTTCGCAGAAGGAGTCTTTAATATACAAAATATCATGGGCAGTTTATTTATTTATTTGACATTTGTATGGCGCTTATACAGAAGTGTTTCAAGGCGCCACAAGACAATGGGGGTTGGGTAGAAGAGGAGCAATAACAGTAACATGGTCTTACTAGGCCTGGCGACATTCGGATAAAGCAAGTGTAGTGGCAGTAAGTGCAGGGGGTGGGGGGGCAGGACAGAGCTGGAGGATGGGATGAGGGAAAAAGAGGAAGGTGGGAGCGAGAAGTGCAGAAGGCATGGGCCCAAGGGGCTGGGCAAGTGCTGAAGGGGGCGCGGGGAGAAGTGCAGAAGACATGGGCCCAAGGGGCTGGGCAAGTGCTGAAGGGGGCGCGGGGAAAAGTGCAGAAGACATGGGCCCAAGGGGCTGGGCAAGTGCTGAAGGGGGCGGGGGGAGAAGTGCAGAAGACATGGGCCCAAGGGGCTGGGCAAGTGCTGAAGGGGCGGGAGGAGAAGTGCAGAAGACATGGGCCCAAGGGGCTGGGCAAGTGCTGAAGGGGGCGCGGGGAGAAGTGCAGAAGGCAGGGGCCCAAGGGGCTGGGCAAGTGCTGAAGGGGGCGGGGGGAGAAGTTCAGAAGACATGGGCCCAAGGGGCTGGGCAAGTGCTGAAGCGGGCGGGGGGGAGAAGTGCAGAAGGCAGGGGCCCAAGGGGCTTGGCAAGTGCTGAAGGGGGCGGAGGGAGAAGTGCAGAAGGCAGGGGCCCAATGGAGATGGGCAAGTTCTGTGGGGAGCCAAGGAGGGCAAATGCAACGAGGGAAAACAAGGGTAAGGGTCAGATAGTTCGAGAGCATGGTGGACCAGAATCGGGCGAATCAGGATAGGGTGCCTAAGGTCAAGTGCTGGTTAAGGGGTGCTGGAGTAGACTGGACGAGAAGGGCCTGGCCCCCGAAGGCACCTAAGAGGCCAGGCACCAGTCGCAGCGGGACATTAGCAAGGGAGGGGGGGAGAGAGAAAGAGGAGGCATTACAAACATGTTGCCATTAGTAAGGCAGGAGACAAATGAGAGACATCCAGTTTATGATTTGTCACTGGTAACATTTAGCTATGTGGTAATATCAGGAGTGAGGCTTTCTTTTGAAGGAGCAGACAAAATGAGAAGGAAGCCTCATCAATGTGCTCCCGGTGCGCCTTCATTGGAAGGGGTGCGCAGGCCAAAACTGTTGGTGGGGTGCAGGAATTGAAAGGGGAAGCAGGGGATCCCATAACAGAATGTTGCAACGGCAACTGAGCAGGTTACGTGACTGCTGCTGAGATCTTGTGTATATCTTCCTGTAAATCGTATGGCTTTTTTCCCATTGCTGCTGTGAAATGTGGTGTTTCGACTATGGGATGGCTATGTCTCTCTCGCATCACTAGGTGTGGGCACTTCTGGCCCCATAGCAAAAATCAAAAGCTGGCACCTCTAAATATACGCATAGTAAGTGCACAAGTCTTAAAGTGCAATATACAAGTTTGATTCAATTGTCCTTTCCCTTTAGAAGAAAGTGCAACAGACAAAAGAGCATTGACTTTTAAAAAACATTAAACACCAGAAAATGACCCTAGAGGGTAGATTTTCCAATAACTACACTGGCGAAGCGTAAAAAAGGTGCCCACGTTTTAATCCCAACAATCTATAGTGAAATATTCCCAGGAAAACAAAATCCAGCGACAAGTGTTTTGATGACACTTTTATGTGATCATGTGGGTAAGTGTCTGAACTTTGACGACCTGGGTGAAATCCTTGTAGCCAAACACTTGAGCAAGTTTGCCGACTGAAAATTACCCAAGCGGGTAAGCGGCCATCGTCTGAAAAAAGTGTGTCCTCCCACATGTATCCTCTACTTAGGCCCTAAAGAACAACACATGTCCACAATGAGGGAACATAACATCTCCATGATTGCAACTTCTGAGCATATATAAATTACTTGCTTGCCTGCTCGTCGTTTGCCCTCACCCCCATGTTTGTCTTTGAACAGTACTCTGTTTTCATAAATATGACTTATTTAGTAAGGTATTCACACAAATATATAAATCCTTATAGAAACATGCAAGGCAAAGGTTGTTCAATTGTGGCATTATGCTCCTCTTCTTGAATGGGAGACTATTAATACCAGAATGCAATTCAGCAGAAGGCAAAGCTTCTTGAGTTTTGCAAGTGTACTTTCAAGACTTGTGAGAAAAGGTTACTTACCTGTTTGTGTTTCAATAGTCAACAAATACAGGCTTTATATATGGTGTGATGTACATATTACATACTACCAAAAATAAACTGTTTTTGGTGTGTTAAATATGAACATCTGAAAATAGTGGAGTTAGTTTAAAACTGCTCAGTGAGATATATTTTAAATGGCCTGGAGGAGAGTTTAAATGTAGGCAGCTAACTGCTGTTTTGTGTGTGCTTTTAGAATAAAAATGACCCTTTGCATTTCTTAACACGGAAACACATTGCCCAAAACAATGGTCTCTTAAATGAGTCATGACTTGTAAATCGCTGCTTCTTTAAAAGCAAAACAAAGGGGGTGAGGGGTCTGGGATCTCTCTACCAGCAAGAACACAGCCCAATGACCTGTTATTGAGCGAATAACCCCTGGGAGAGACTCTACCAAGTCTTTAGTTCACTGTCCCTTTCACAGAGAAGACATTTCCCGCATATCAGTCTTTGTCCTGCCCAGGGGCAGTCCAGCACCGAAATGCCTGACAATTCTCCTCTGAACAAGAGTACCAACAGCAACCCCATACACGTGTTTCGGCCTTGTTGGGCATCATCAGTGAGGTGAAGCTGTGCCTCTCTAAGAACAGTGAGCAAGGGGTCCACGTCTGGATCGCCCTGGTAACTTAGGGTGAGACCCAAAGTTAAAAGCAAGGCTAGAACAAAGAAAGTGATTAGCAGTAATTATGGGGCATGCAGTGTCTGATGAGCAGCTGGGAGTGGGTATTTGTCTTAAGAGCATCACAGTGGCTTGGCCGTTGACACTGTGGCCTTGCTCGGAAAAAGCACAAATCGTCCAAGGAAGCAGCACAGCCCCTCTTTAAAATAATATGACCTGCTATAGTAGAGGCAGCCACTGGTGCCTGCGGGGTCTTACCCTGAGAGAGGGCCCTGTGCCACCGCACACACTGGACATGCCTTGGCCGGCTCTGGGCGCTGTCCTTACCAAAGAAACATTGCTTAAACTTAACTGCGGCAGTGGGCGGACCCTACAATGATTCCTTATGGGAATTCAGGGCAAGCATTAACGCCCTTATCACCCTTAGGTGCAAAGGGCGTGTATATTTGTCCTGAATTCCCATAACAAATTATTGCAGGCTCTGCCCACTCCCGCAGTTAAGTTTAAAAGTGTACCTAGTGTAATACTAATGAGGCATTCCAGCCCTGAGGAGAGGGCTTTAACAGGTGCTATCAGCACAGACATGAGGGTCCACAAGGAGAGTAAAGGGTGATAACACATGTTAAAGGCCTTCTTCCTCACGGCTGAATGCCATTATAATATGTCTTAATCCAAAACACAGGTTGAAAGCAGATTAGAAACAAAAGGAGCTAGCTTGAGACAGTGCTCAGAATGTTGCAATGTGCATTGTCCTAGTTGAATGTTGGTTTTAGAGCATGGGTCTTCAACCTTTGGCTGTCTACATGTGTTGGACTACAACTCCCATCTGCCCTAGCCAGCATAGTCCCTGGTGAAAGATCATGGTTTTGTAGTCCAAAACATCTGGAGAGTCGCAGGTTGTGACTCCTGGTATAGGGAGACACTGAGTATTCAGATAGGGTTTTTTGGGAGAAGTATCAAGCTTTGTAACAGTAGTCAAGGCCCTCTGTAGACTCATTGTTCACAATGGCACACCAACATTGCATTGTGACAATGAAGAAATCTAGAGTGCCACGCTACCAGTAAAGCTCCAGACCCAAAGACACACAGTGGCAGGATTTTAGATCAAACTTTTCTGCTAGACATAATGACCTAGAGACCCAAGCTACTCCTCACTGATGAGGCCCAATGAGGCCGAAACAGGTGTCGTGCGGAAGGGATGTGCTCTAGCAGTTCGTACTGGACTGCCCCTTTTGAGGTGGGAACAAACCTGATTTGCATATGGTCTTTCCCCTTCTGTAATGACTTGGCAGGCGAAGAACGATGGTCTGGAGGGTTGCCAGAGCAATTCCAGAGGTTAAGGTGAATTCTTAACCTCCCAGCCATCACAGCTTTTGTTTTGAATAAGTCACCTCGAGTAGGACGGGTAGACCCAGAAGTGGGTCCCGTGCCTGTTGGGCCTAGAGACCCAATCAGGCTGAAACATTTCTGCGGATGCTTGGGGTCTCATGCAGAAGGGATGTGACCTAGCAGTTCGGACTGGACTGCCCCTTTTGGAGTGAGACCAAGCCTGATTTGCATATGGTCTTTCCCCTTCTCTAGTGGCTTGGCAGGCGTAAAACGATGGTCTGGAGGGTTGCCCAGAGCTGCACCAGAGGTTAAGATTAATTCCAAACCTGCCAGCCATCACCTCTTGTGCTTTGTGAAGTAATGATGATAACACAGAGGACTGTATCTTCATTCCTGCTTTTTAGTTAATAATCAACTTTGCATAGTTGCACACTTGAGCCATTCTGATCTGTAGGTGCTTATCCAGTCATGCTTTTTCTTTGCATTCTGGGACTTGTAGTTTGAGTTTTATTATGGGGAAAGCAAAACTGCAGGTCCCTGAGCGCAAAGAAAAATCTAGGACTCGAAAAGTACCCACAGAATGTAATGGCTCGTGTTGATAAGTATGAGTTTGCATTTAAATTGTTAACAGAATGTAAACAAAACGATGCCGAAAATAGAAATAAAGCACTCTAGTGGGATGGCAGCTTTATTTGAGATGGGGTTGAAAGGAACAGTCTTTTGATGCACCACAGCAGTAAATCTAAGAAGAGTGCTGGTCTGATACAGTAGAACTCAACAGGGATTTTGTTACAGATGGACAATGCAAAGTGTCAAAAAAGTAAGCCACGCTGATCATTTGCACGTCCCATGTTCTGAACAGCCATGATACTTAATATTTACAAACAGAGAGAGCATGCGCCCTCCTCGCGTGTGGGCGTGTGGGCGTGCGTGGAGCGCGCCTGCCCTTTTCTTCTATACAGGAAGAGAAAGGGGAAGGGAGAGAGAGCTTCACGGCGGAGGTTAAGGTTCTGACTCCAGCCTTGAGAGCGCCATGGGCGACGATATGGACTTCGAGGAGCATCCTAAGAGGGTGCGGCTGAGGTCCGTCTCTCTGTCGACCCTCCCGGCGGATGACGGCTATCTTTCCCAATACACATCACGAGACTGTTCAAGAGATACGCTTCGGAACGCAGATCTGACCTCCGCTTCCGCCCGCAGACTCGACGCAGATTGCGCCTCCTCCGTTTTGCAGGAGGCGCTAGCACTGCGCGACTGCGCACAGTCTGCGCCGCTTTTAACGCCAGAGCCAGCGGGCGACAGGCCTGGGGAGGAAGACGGCGCTCTCGGTGCACAGGGGGAGGGAACGCCCGCACTAGGAGAGGGATCGGTGGGTTCCCTGTGGAGCCGCAAAAGCGGAGCGGAGAAGAAAACGCCTAAACACAGTAAGTGCCCGCCCACTCACTCACTGTATACACAACCCCTGGCACAGCTGCCCTTGCCCACTTAAGTTCTTGTCAAATTTCCTCTGTGAGCGCTTTGCCCACTGAACTACCACAGCGAGAAAAAGTGCACCCGGCTTTCGCTGTACCAAGGGGAGGTCTGTTATTGTAATGTAATATTCGCATACAGGATAATAGGCATTTTGCAAGAAGGTCCTTGAAGTGAACGGTTGAAGTCATGTGGCTTGTAATGTTGTCAACACATTCCTTTCCCATAAAATTAAGAGGTCGAAACGACGTGCCCCACGCGTAGTCCCTGTAGGTTCTGTATGTTGACTTTGTGACGCTTTTTTGTTTTGTTTCCCCAGCGTGTGCCCCCACTGGTCCCCTGCCCGCACTGTGTTCCCCCACTGGTCCCCTGCCCGCACTGTGTTCCCCCACTGGTCCCCTGCCCCCACTGTGTGCCCCCACTGGTCCCTGTGTCCCAATGTGTACCCCCACTGGTCCCCTGCCCCCACTGTGTGCCCCCACTGGTCCCCGTGTCCCAATGTGGTGACCCCACTGTGTCCCTGTGTCCCAATGTGGTGCCCCCAATGTGTCCCAGTGTCCCACTGTTGTGCCCCCATGCCCCACTGGTCCCCGTGTTCCACTGTGTGCCCCAATGTGTCCCCGTGTCCCACTGTTGTGCCCCCACGCCCCACTGGTCCCCCTGTCCCACGGTGTGCCCCCACTGGTCCCAGTGTCCCACTGTGTGCCCCCAATGTGTCCCTGTGTCCCGCTGCTGTGCCCCCATGCCCCATTGGTCCCTGTGTCCCACTGTGTGCCCCCACTGGTCCCTGTGTCCCACTGTGTGCCCCCATTGGTCCTCGTGTCTTTGTTGGTTGTATATACTGCATCCTGTGCCATATTCATGGTCTCTTGGTGTGCCCAGTTCTCATTATCTGCAGCCTAAATGGGACTGGGACATACAATTGTCTTGGGTACCAATGTAAAAGTGGCCAACCGTTTGAAATGGCAATTCATTCCTTGTGTGACGGACTGTTTGACTTTGGGTAGGAGTCCCTTAACGGTGTAGTTTAGGAGCGGGGTGCGGTGGGAGTGGCGCGCAGGGTGCGGTGGGAGAGGCGCGTGGAGTGCGGTGGGAGTGGAGCTCGGGGTGCGGTGGGAGAGGCGCGTGGAGTGCGGTGGGAGTGGAGCTCGGGGTGCGGTGGGGGGGCACATTCCTAGTGTTTCGCCCTGGGCACCAAGTGGACTAGAAACTGCCCTACTTGGGGTGTCACCAGAGCTCCCTGGGAATGACTCCAGACGGGTGCTCGCCTGTTTTCTGGGTGCTCAGGGTGGGCAGCGGGTTCTACCTGTTCTTGAAGGGTGTGACAGGGTCACCCACATGGACGATGTAGTCCATGGCGGGACAGAGCACTTGACTGTTTGAGCCTTGTAGAACCCCACCGCATGAAGCAGAGGGGGGCGTTTCCTGAAATTAATGAAGGGTTCAGAGAGTTGGGGGATGCCAACTCCCAGGCTGGCTGGGTAGGTGGAGAGGGGGAGCGGGTGTTGCCGCCTCTGGCCTGTTAGACAGCCGCTGGGACATGTTGGAGCTGTCACCCCAGCACAAGCATGACCTGCTGGATTAATTTAAGAACGCTTTGAATTAACCACAACCACTGGTCTGCCTTGGGTATAACTTTAAATTAAATTCATCCCCTTGCAGCCTGAGGTCTAAAACCCATATGAGACCCTGTCTCCATCCCAAACACTTGCACCCTCCCCTGCCCCCCTCTCCTTGACTACCACGGGAGCCGGCACTGTCGGTGCTCACTGTGTTGCTGCGCCCTCTGGCTGTGCCATTGCACACCTGCGCGCTTTCCCGTGACACTGTGCACGCGGCAGCGCGCAGCTCTTTTTCCAGGTAGCCCCGGACTCTCTTCACACCAGTAGGCCGCGCCGTTATGACGAGCAACTGAACAAGCGACAACATTTGCATCCATCACTCTTCACAATGCGGACCAGCGGGCTGCCAGTTATGGAAGGTGGCCAGGAGATTGTGAGAAGGTGCTGCATTGACCTTTCCTTCAAAAGGTCCAACACATGCATGTGTAAATCTACCATCACAGAGGTGGAAGCTTTACAAACACAGGTGAAATAGTTTTCACACTTTTCCAATCACACAATGGGCAAGTAAACGCTCCCCACAACGGGTGATCGCGGGAGGCCTTTCCAATTGATCCCCGTGGCACCTGGCTACTTGGTGCAAAAATCAGGCAAACTCCACGCAGTTCCCGCCAGCATTACAGTACGTGGAAAACCAGACGGATTTGGCAGGTGGATCTGGAAGAACAGGCGGACATGTTCAGTCTCAGCTCTCCCAGTCGCCAGTGGCCCAGTGATCGAAGTGAGGGGGAGCGGCACCCCTCTACTTGTATGATTCTTACATTGCACCATTCCTATATTTTTATTTTTAAAAGAAACCATTCTGAAAGGGGTTCTTTTTAAAGCAAAAGTATAGGAAAAAAATCAGAATGGAGTACACTGCAACCAGGTGGGCAACTACCATTGTAAACTGTGCCCACGCAGGGTCACCCCCACAGCCGCCCACAGGAAGGACAGCCCAAAGATGTAAACCGCTGCACTGCCATCAAGGCCAGGCATTTACTTATTTTTTTTAACCCTTTCACTGCTAGCAGCTGCGGTTTTCATTTGCAAACACTTTTAGGCAATTGACATCAGGATGGGATGGGATAGCGGCCAAACACTGGCATTCGGGACGCTGGCACTAAGAGCTGACTCAGCACTCTGGTCCTTCCGCAAAGGCCTTAAACCCTGGCTCTTTGCCCAAGACGGCTAAAAGCGTCTCCGACCCCCACCCGCTTAACCCTGTATCCACTGCATCACATGTAATCACTGTATTACATGTAACTAATGCAACTGTCTATGCTGACCTGTAAGTAACTAAACATCTACGTAAGTTTTGTGGTACGTTTGTGATCTATCACCACAGCAAACAACCATTGTAACCAACCACTTAAGAAAAGCGCCCAGATGGCCCTGGGCTTGGTGTGCTATACAAATGAACCAAATAAATAAATAAATGCAAGCATGTGCTTGTAATGGTGTATGGGGGCAGGCGACCACTATCTTCAGTTTCAGACGTGAAGGGGGAGAGTTACTGCAGCTATGTGTCCATTTAGATGTCCCTAAACAGACCTGTGGTCCAGAATGCCCACAGAAAGAAAGTGACTCACAAAATAGCTACTTTTTAAAGCAGAGTTTATATCCTAGAGTTATACTAGTTTAAGATGCAAAGAAAACCATTGGCTTGAATGGGATTATACTGCTGGTGCACGTGCACACTGAGCTAGCTGCGGTCACAGCCCGACCACAGCTCTACGGTGCTGGCAAACACCAATAGAAATGTGCATTGTGCCATTCAATCCCATCATGTTTAGAGGCAGAGTCTGTGGCCTGATGTGCTTTAAATTGCACACTATTGTTATTGTTATTTATGCTTGTCCCGCGCCAAAGCCCGTGGGCATCCAGGCGCCGAGAGACAGGTATAGTGACCGAGCTGCTATCGAGAATACATACTAATTAAAGAGATATGTTTTCAGTTGTTTATGGCAGATAGTTAGGAGTTTATACTGGATTCTGGTTTCCACAGGAAGCCAGTGTAGTTTTTTCCTAGCTGCCATAGTAGGTTCTGAACGTTTCATCTGGAAGATGATGCGGATGGCTTTATTCTGGACTTTTTGTAATTCTTGGATATTAGCTTTGCTTGCCCCACCTAGCAGGCCATTGCAGAAGTCTACACGTGGCAAAATAACGGCTCTTACAGGTTTGGTGCGATTTTCAACTGAAAAAAGATGGGCGACCTGCCTGAGCACTTTAAAATGATAATTTGTGCTCTTAGTAATGGCTGTGACATGAGCTTCACAGTCTAGGCTATTTTCCATGAAGGTGCCCAGAGTTTTAACTTTCTGCACAACCTTAATAGAACTGCCATCTATCCTGAAACTTACATACTCTTGGTCCAACTGGGTTAGTGCCTGACGGGGGCCAAATAGCGTCAGTTCCGTCTTTAAGACATTCATGCAGAGCCAATTGGTGGACATCCACTGCTTTATCAGTAGGTAAACCATTTTCAGTGTTTGTTGGTCAGCATCGTAATCAGCAGTGATATCGAGAACCAACTGAAAGTCATCAGTGTAGTTACAAAAGAAAATCTGAAAAGACTCTAATTCACTACAGAGAGGGAGAATGTAAATATTAAACAATAGTGGAGATAAACCTGCTCCCTGGGGTACACCACAAGTTATAAGTTGTGATTTAGAAGCACTATCCCCCCAGTACACCTGTGACCGTCGGCCCTCCAAGAATGATCTCAACCAAGCTATGGCATTGACAGAGAGGCCCCCCGACAGTCTTCATTCTGTCAAGTAGAATTTTATGATCAAGCCAGTCGAAGTCTTCATTCTGTCAAGTAGAATTTTATGATCAAGCCAGTCGAAGGCTGCTGATAAATCCAACAGCATCAGCAGCCCCAACTTACTTTCCTCCAGTTTAGACACCATGAGGGTCTGTAGATCCAAGAGAGCACTCTCAGTGCTATGATGGCTTCTAAAACCCGATTGTTTGACGTGTAGTATACCAGCCATCGGTACATGAGCCTGTAGTTGGATATTTGCTACCTTGTCTACAAGTCTAAGAAAGAATGAGGCATTGGTAATTGGTCTAAGATTAGCTGGGTCGGTAGGATCTAGTCCTGCTTTCTTTAATAGGGGGGAGACTGCAACATTCTTAATCGACTGGGGGATGACACCTACCCGAAACGAAGCATTAGCAAATCTACAAAGAAAGGGGGCAAACATTTCCTTGTGTTCCAGAATGAGTTTAGAAGGAAGCAGCTAACCAGGGCAGTTAGTAGGATGCATCATTTTAATAATATTAGTAGTTTCATCAACAGTGGATTCCCTAAAGGTAAAAGTTGTTGCTAAACTGGGTGAGGTGGCAATCTTGGGTATACAACCCGACTGAGTGTTTGTCGGATTGGTACCTGAACAGGATTCCTCCATAGGCATTGACAAAGGTTTTACAATAGGCAAAGGGAATGCCAATGCTTCTTGCTTAATTTTGTCTTGTGCTGTTAGTAATTTGTCTGAAAAAGCTTTCTGTACCCGATCACACTCTTCGGCTGTGGGTTTTATGGGGGGACTACAAGCAGTGGGGTTTTCCCAGGATCTGAAAAGGCGGAATAATTCCTTTGTCTGGTCTCCAGCTGAGTTAATTTGATTATTATAAAAGGTTTCACTAGCGCCTTCATACATGCCTAGGCAAAAACGCCCATACATGTAAGTTTGCCCGCCTGCCACAGTCTCTGAAGTTAGCGCTGCTCCCAATATTTGAAGGGCTATCCCCCTCAAGCCAACTGAAGCGTTAGCCTAGTTGCGCCCCTGACTGCATCTACATGCGGGCCACGGTGCTGCGGCTGCAGTGCCTGTGCACTGGATGGCAGTTACACCCTAAAAGCATGTGCCCTTACAGCGGGCAAGTCCAGCCACAGTACCAGTCTCACGAGCATCCACTGCTGTGTGTTGAAGGAAGCCAGCTAGGAGCATGCCGCAACGGCAAGCAGCAGGCCGAGGTCTCACCTGCCGTAGCAGAGGACCGGTGAGGGGAGGGCGACTGTGCCGCCCAATTTCAGACTTCAATTGGTGTTCCTTTAGAACAGAAGACAGAGTCGCCCTTTCTCTAGGCCTCTGTTTATACATCTCCTCTCAAGACATACGCACTAGTAGTTGGTTGACATTTCTGCTGTCTGCATTGCAGCGATAGAATTAAAGCCCCAGTTAAAATATCACCACCTGCCTCCGTGCCCGCAACACCATTTGATCAAGTGGCACGTGCGAGTGACTATGGGCAATCGCGCTGCTTCCATGACTTTTAAATGGAGCTGGGAAACGGGCTATGCACTGCACCTTTGACATGATTTTATAGTACCTTCCTCTTCTCTTCCTCTTTCTCTCTCCACCTCTCCCTTGCTAACCTCCTCTCTCTTTCCCTCCAGCTTCACTCCTTCATCTCTCACCTAACTCTGCTCAGTTTTTGCTGACTGGTCACCTGGCTCACCTCCAGAGCCTCACAGGTCCTAGGCTCCCCGCCAGTCCTTGCACTTGCCTGCGGGCCTCTGCACTATGCCTAGCACTACTGCACTTTCAGCTTTCATTCCATGAGATGGGTAACCCCTGCTGCACTTCATCATATGTTCCACGAGAGAGGTAACATCTCTGCACTTAACCCAGGACCCTGCTGGACTGGGCGCACTTGTTTCCCCCTCCCCCTCCCTTGCACCTCCATCTGTTCACTTCCATGACCTGAATTTACTAGGCCTAGTAAGTTCTCTCTTGTCCCCCCTTTGTCTCCCCTCCCTAATCTGGTTTGCGCCTGTTACACTCATGCACTTGCACTAGGTGAAATGCTGTTCAGGCCTAGTACGCTAGTTACTTTTTTGTTAGATCATTCAGAAACTTCAAGGCCTAAGAATGACTACTGTTTTTGCCTTCCTCCCTTCCCGTCTTGAAGTGCTTTGAAGCACTTCACTTGTGTGCAAGCGCCGTACAAATAAACAATTACAATTGCAATAGTAGTTGTTCCTCGCGGCTGTTGGCTTCTTAGTGTGAAAGAAATGTCAGTTCTAGTTTTCAAAGAGAAACCATGAAAGACGACCACATGGATTCTAAAGTGCTTAACTTTGCAATCCTATCAGTATTTCAGACAGTGTGCTGCTGCTACAGAGGTATTCAAATGAGCAGTTCAGTGTGCATTCCACAATTGTACCATCTGCCCGCTCCTAAGCGAATATTCCAGCAGTACATTTTGATACAGCAGGGCACATGTACGGGGTCACTGAACTTCCAATATCAGATGGAGCTGCCCGCCCTTACATTCAAAGCACGCTTAGCAGGACATCCCACTGTTCAGGAGTGATGTCCTCATTGTGAGCACTTAGTGGTGCACTGCGCTTTTAGTTATCTCACTGTATTTGAACTCACTGTATTTGAACTCACACACAAGCATTCACTGAGAAAGGACGACCCTCATTCAGGTCAGAAAAGGCGAATAAAAAACATATCCGTTGGTTGATGACCGGTCATTCGACACAAATGTCACCGTTATGCCATTAGCAAGGATGCCAAGATTAGAAACCGAGACAAGCCTCGACTTTTAAAACCATGAACACAGTTTCTTTCTTTTACAGGTAGTTCTACTGGTGTGTGTGTGTGTTGGTATTACATTGCTTAGCCTTTTTCTAAACGAGAAATTCATTGAAAAAGATCCTGCACTCCAGACTTTTGGTTTTGGCATTGTTACAAAAGAGAGTGTGAGGGAAATGGGGCTCTGAACTGAGAATCTGGTTGGCATAGTAACCAGCAATGACTTGGAATGAAATGGCCAACTCACAGACATTTCTTTTTCCAATCTCCTCCGCCGTACTACCCAATGAGGAGCTGCCAACAAGATTTGCTCCAATTAGCAGCTTTGTAAAAAGCAAGTCGGATGCCTGGGTTTCCATCTGCCAGCTGCGCAGTGATTTTAGTTTGGGATATTTTTCTTCAGACAGTTGGGCTACTTTTGACAGCACATCTGTTTTTTTTTGTCCTCCCAAGGCTGCTTTTTTTTAGAAAACCCCACCCACCCAAATCCAACTCTCTCCATGCCCCATCCCCATTATGTGAGCTGTTTGGGGTTTGTTTGGACTATTTCGGGCTACTTTTGACAAGTCCTTCGAGGCTGCTCTGTCCTTTATGTTTTTGTCCCAAACCAACTTCCATCACCCACCCACACTATACTCACCCATCCTCTCTACCCCCACCCTCACTATACCCACCCAAATCTGCCCTCTCTCAAACCCCACCTGCACTCTCTCTACAAACCCCCCACACTCTCTAACCCATCTACCCTACCCAGCTCTCTATACAAACTCCTGCTCTCTACCAAAACAACCCACCCAACCCACTCTCTTTACCCTCACCCATCCTACCCCCACTCTCTCTACCCCATCCACTCTACTCCTGCTCTCTGCAAACCCCCGCTCTCTCTACCAAAACCACCCACCCCAACCCTGTTCTCTCCACCTACCCTAACCCACTCTCTATCCCCACTCTCTCTACCCTGCCAACCCACACTGACCCTCATTCTGTCTACCTACCCTACTTCTACTCTCTCCACGCCAACAACCCACCCTAACTTGCCCTCCCTCCCCACCCACTACTCTACCCACACCCTCTCTACTCCCAAATCCCCACTATCTCTACCCCCACTCACGGTACCCTTACCCCCGCACTCTACCTAGAGTCACCCAACCCGGACACTCTATCCTCACCCACCCTCACCCACACTCTCTACCCCACCCAACCCAACTCTCTACCCCCGCCCACCCTACCAACTCTCTCTACCCCGTCCGCCCAGCCTACTAACTTTCGCTGTTCCCACCCATTCTACCAACTCGCTCTACCCGCACGCACCCTACCCGCACACACCCTACCACCTCTCTACCTCCACCCACCTCTTCACACTACCCTCTCTCTACCACTACCCATCCTACCCCCTCTTTCTCTAGTCAGACCACCTCTCTTTAACCCCGCCATTCACCCTATCCCATCCCACCCGATTTTCATGAGCTTTGTATAGTCTGTGATACAACTATGTAGCCATGTGACACATTGTGTGTGCACGGTTCACTCAGTATAAAGTTTTGTAGCCATCACATTTTTCCGAGTGTTTTCACTGCTTCTGCGTTCATCCCTGCATGGCCTCCCAGCTAAGTGAACACTTCATAAATCCCTTACGATACAAAATGAAGCCCTAAATTGCTTGAAAGTTCCATCTTTTTTATATTCTTTGGGGGAATACCTTCCAAACCCTTATAGCAGTTGCATATAAGTCAAAGGCTGCCAAAAAAACATCAAAACAATGTCTACATAATTTAGCCGTGCTTCCTACAAGAACTCCCTTTTTTTCCCTCAGAGTCCACAGCTTCGCTACTCCCCCTCCCCTCTCTGCGATTTCCAAATCAGTTGAATTTTCACTTTTACACCCAAGGCCTTAGAAAACGACCCCCTTTGCTGTACAGTGCCAGCCCTCTGCCTCATCGCACGTGTCAAATCCCATCGACTGTTTAAGGTGTTGACCAGCGTAACACGTAGACACCTGTCTCATCACCTTCTTTAACGACCAATGATTCTTGCAAAATGAACCCATTGTCATCGAAAGGGGGAAAGGCAGAGGTAGGGGAGTTGCTAGGTCTGGAAAAGACCCGGGCTACGCTGATGTCGGAACTGTTGGGACTGGGGGCTGGCTAGTCTTTTGGCTGTAGCTCCTGAGATCCTATCCGGGGCTACAACCAAAAGATCAGGGGCTATAGCCCCCTTAGCGCCCCCCCCCCAGCAACGCCCCTGGGCAGAGGTTTCTATGCTGGGGTTTAATACATTATGAGGGATTTTCTATTCAGTATCACCAAAATGGCAGCTGGACACGAAAGAAAATCAAAGCGCGTGTCGAAAATGATCTGATGTAATTTCACAGATTGTTACAAATTAGATGCGGAACTAAGAACTTGGTTGGAGTTGCGCAACATATCGCTGCTCATTGTGTCAAGCTCGTAAATTGCCCACAGGGGACCGCTTACGTTTGCTCTTATGTGCAAGCAGGGGCGTTGCTAGGGGGGGGCTAAGGGGGCTATAGCCCCTGATCTTTTGGTTGTAGCCCCGGATAGAATCTCAGGAGCTACAGCCAAAAGACTAGCTAGCCCCCAGTCCCGACAGTTCTGACATCAGCTTAGCCCCAGGTCTTTTCCAGACCTAGAAACTCCCCTGTGTGCAAGCAAGTCGCCTGCGCAATTCTCTTCATTTGCACTGCAGAGTTGCAATGGGAAGTGTGGAGAGATGGTGGAAGCCTCTTTAAGCTTCTCTATCTACACTCTGGAGTGCAAAGGGAGCATACCCCGCGCGCGCCCTTTAACGCGTGGCAGGCAGCGTTTACAGTGATTTCCTATGGAACCCGCCTGCTTTTTGCTGTTTCCTTAGATCACTGGTTTTACGCCAGCATGGAAATCTGATGCTGAAGTTAAACCAATTTGTTTTTGAAGGGAGAGGGCAAAAAGGAGGCAGAAACAGAACTCCCGTTACGCTCCTCTGTTCGCCTTCAAAAACAATGACAATCCACCAGAGCATGAATGGAGGCCTTAACACGGGTGTAGGTGGATTATGCCTGTCTCTGGCCCCCCCATTTACTCTCCCGGGGACTCCAAAATGAGCCCCATCATGTTTAAAGCCCTGGAGTGCAGAAGGAAGGTGTCAGCCTGTTAGGGAATTTTACAAAAGTCCACCTCTGGTAGGACTTTAGAAGACTCCCATTTGGCAGTACAAGGTTTCAACTCTTAGGTTTGGCATGAAGTACACAAAAGGTTTGGTAGCTGTGGTCGAGCAGCCAGGTTTAGTCTAGGAGGGAGAAGGGCTGTAGGTAAGTACAAAGACCTCAGGGCGCACCTTAAGTTTAGGAAACCCTTACACACTGCAGTTATCTATACATATGCCCATTATATACACAAAGGCAAACCATACACATAATGTCAATTTCAGGTAAGTAAAAACAATTCCCACAGACACATACACAGTTGGTTGATTGCATTCAATAAAAAGTATCAACAGTAGATCTGGGGGTGGATGGCAGAACAAAGAAAGGCACAAGCTGTCCTGTTCTGAAAGTTCAGCAAACTTCTTCAACGTTGCACGTAGGTACAATTGTTGGAATAAGAAGTGTACAGGGAGGTTAGGTAAAACTCCTGAAGGTAAGTTGCCCAAAGGACTGATGGCTTGAGAGAATACTGTTGGGTTTTCCAACCCACAGGGCTTCAAGAAGCTCAAGGGGAGTGCAGATCAGCAAAGCAAGCACCCAGGTAAGTACCTAGGCGAGGGACAGGACCTTTTGTGAAGAAGAGGCCATGTCACTGGCGGGTCCCCAAGCTGAGGTGACGTCAGGCTCCGGTTCGGGATCTTGGCCTTGGCGGCTGAAGAAAGAACTGTTGGCTGGAGCAGCAGATCACAGCCTTCAGATGGGACGCCCAGCAGACGATCTTCATGGTTCTGGCATATTGGACTCATCACAGGCTTCAGATCAGTGACGGTTGTCACCCGGCAGACTTCTCTCCCTTTCTCGCTCTCCGACTCGCTTGCAGGGTAAAATGAAAGAGTCGAGGCGATTTCACCTGTTGGAACCCTTTCATTTTGCACTCTGTCTTGCAAAAGTAGAAAATTGCCCGCAGGGGACCCCAGAACACGCAAGTGGCAACACTGGCAGTTCTCTGCGTGCAATTTGCAATTATTGTAAAAATGACCCCATAAAAAATAAAGGATGTCCTTTTCCAGGACCTTGTAAATTGCACTTTAGTGCAAACGTAACAGGTCTTCTCCAGGAAAACAAGCCCCCTAAGCGCAATTTTCATCATTTGTACTATAAAGAGCAAAAAAAGGCGTAAAAGCGAGTAAAATTGGCTTTAGGAGTAGTTTTTCAATTCGGAGTGCAAAGTGGGAAAATCCTCCCTGCCAATTCTGCATGGCAGGGAGCATTTCCAATGGAGTCCTACGTCATTGGCTGGCTTTTAGTAGATATGAAAAGTAGGCAGATTCCCCCAGTACCAAATCAGATGCTGGCATTAATGAATGGGTGTTTGTATGGAAGAGCGCATGAGGGTGGCAGAAGCAGTGACTTTGCTCCGTGCCAATGCAAATATGGGGTAGTCTAAAAAGCATATGTAAATGCTTTACACCTGCATTTTACACATGCATTTTACACATACTTTTCATGTTATGTGTGTTGAATCTGAGGATATCCCCACTTCTCTTCTGTGGAGACTCTCTCCCCAGGTGGCCAGGGAAAGGGAGAATCTACCTGACTCTGACCCTGGGGGTGGTTATCTGCTGGAGGACCAAAGGAGGGGCGGCGATGCTTGAAGGGGGAGTGGGAGATCCTCAGATGAGATATGGTATTCTCCAAATATCCCACATCTCTCAAACCCCTATTTTACTTCCGTTTAACATATCTCTTTTCCACTCTGGAGTGCAAATGATGAAAATGATGCAGAAGGGGCCAGTTCGTGGTCCAGTACAAGTGTAACAGGTCCCATCCGCGTAATGTATGGGCACCCGGAAAGTAGGCCTCAGTGGAAATATGAAGTGAAACGCAGAAAAGCTTGCATTTGCACTTTTCCACTTCGTTTTAGAAAAAAGTGTTTAAAAGTCTCCTGCAATTTAGCGTTTGCCGGAGGGAGCGACAATGGATTCATATGGGATCTGCCTGCACTTACCAGGTGGGAAATTCAATTGGATACCATAGCAAGCCACTCCAGCATTAAAATCTCATGCTGGCGGCAAACTGAGAAGGAAAGGGGGAGGGCATGTAAACTCTACCCAGTCCCCGACCCCACCAGACAAATCCTAAGCTTCTCCCAGTTTGGTAAAAGTGGCAGTTCTCATTGCCACCATGCCTAAACGATATGGGGGTTGGAAAATAGAGCTGCATTTGTACATCCAGTGATAGACCAGCCAAATGGCTGCTTGTCACCATGTTTGCAGAACTGAGACCAACTGCAGAAGAGTTTTAGTTCTACAAGTGGCCAAAGAACATGGCGACGTGTCAGGAAGTTGGCGAGACGCAGCAGCTAAGGCATCAGGATGATGGCTCCAAATGTCCCAGGGTGTAACCTGATGAAAGGGCCAGGGAGTTGTAACAGAAATGGGACAACAGAAAATTGAAGTTTCCCATCTTGCTCCAAAGGGGGCGGTGACGAGGTGTGAATTGTCACAAAGCCTAACGCATCCAACAGTCAGGTGGCAGGTTAAAAAAAAAAAAGGTTCACAGTCCCTTTTTAATGAGGGTCTCTCTTGCCTTTCAGGGATCATTGAGAGATAACGGTGTCCGATTTTTCGAGCCCAAACCCTTCCGCTGAAGAAGTTCCAGGCATCCCGCTGTTCATACCCACAGTTCTCAGGCAGACGGGCGTTTCCGGGGTCTGCTGGTTCACTGCCTTTTAGGGGTTTTCTGCAGGCTTCTTTTCCTTGCAGGTTGGAAAGGGTTTCCTGCAAGGTTGGCGTTGTTGGGCTAGTCTGGTTTGCCTTGGTGGGGTTTTGGTGGAGAAGCATGGCCATACTCTCAACCACCCACTTCTCCATACAGTGCTCTCTCTGGGCCCTTCTTCAAACTGACCACTCCTCGGCTGCCCTCCCTGTCCACTGGCATAGTGGACTGTCTCCTTACTTCTCCCTCATCTGTACCTTCCATGGGCCAATGTGGCTCGCTGGAACCTCCCTACCATGACGGTCCTTCTTCCTCTCATTTGCCTAAAATGGTCTAGTGCTATCTCCTTTCATAGTCACTCAGTATTTTCCTCCTCTCTCCCTCTGGATGCTTTCGCTCTTCCAACCTACAGCCTTCTCCGTGATCTTCCTCTCTTCCAAGGTCTTGACTCTCATCCTTTCCCCAGATGTTATCTTCCCCTTTTCTCTCTCCAACAATATCTATACATGAGAGAATTTGCAGAGGAGATGGTTTCAAAACAACTGCTTTAGAAACTGCACATTTACTCACCCAATGTGCCAATTTTAAGAGAGTTCATTGGAAATACTTGAATACTTTTGTGCACAATAGAGATGAGGTCACGTCAGATTACTTTTGGGAATATTCATCCTCCGGGCAGGGCTTTTGCTTTGGCAAATGCCCTTTATACAGTCTAGAACATCATAGTTATTCAAATTAGTTGATGGTTAAATCTTTCAGAATCGTGTGTGGTAATGTGGAGGTTCAAATTAGTAATTTTAATCTTAGTAAGCCCCTTTGGGGATATCTTTGGAAGATATGACATTTTAAAACATCCTATGTTTTTATGGGTACATTGAGCAGTTTGGTATACTAATCATCACATCTAATATAGGTATGTCTATTTGTGTATTATTGTAATTTTATGATCTGTAATGTTTTGTTTGAACTATATCACATCAATAAAAAGAAAGTATTATAAATGTAAGGTAATACCGGCCATTATTTAGATGATTGGAATGCCCTTAATTTACTGGAAGGGACAGTGCAATTGCCTAATTGTTTACCTGCTGTTGCTATTAGACATGAATAAGGCCCAAATTCCTTAAAGGTACGTGTTCAGTGGAACATGTTTTCTTTGTATTATATAATATTCCAACCTGCACCAAAACTAGGTTTTTAGACTTAAAGGCTTGTTTGCACGCTGGCCCATGTTTATTGCTAAATAAAAACTGACTGACAAATGTAATTGCCTTCCCAGCCGATTCGAAACGGATAATACCATCTTACATGATCCTAGTTTGGTAAAGAAAAAGCTCTGGGAGAAAGACACTTTGGACCTCACCACGAGTTGGTTGGTATCCCAACTGAGATACCGCCCAACTTTATTTCCGTTAGCGCCCACCTGTCCATCGGTGTTACCGCCGGATCACAGGTTGGTCACTAAACGTTACTCACCATTCCCCATTGGGTCCATTGGACCCAATGGGAAAATGTTGGTGCAATTACCGCGCCGTAATACCAATACTGCCAGCTGTAATTCCGACGAAAATTGGCATTTTAACGGCTGGGGGTAAACACGCCAGATTCGAGATTGGGCGGAGCGGTAAATGTGGCAGTAACACCATTACCGCTGCATTAAAGGGCTACCGCCTAACTCGTGATGAGGCCCTTTGTAATCGAGGTCTAAAGATAAGCTGCACTGTCACCCTGCAATGGCCCTAAGAAATTAGATGCACTACCTGCGTATCTGTACAAATTATCCAGAGCAAGCTTTAGAGATATCTTCCTAAAAGTTTGCCAAACATTTTTATTAATAGGTGAGATTAGGAATATATGCTCAAATATTTAGACAAAACCTAAAGTGTAGATTTTGTGACTCTTTGGAACATGTAGAATCTTGGCAACATGTATTCTGTGATTGCAGGGGTAGTTTTACTCTTAAATGTTTGTATTTTAATGCATTTGTACATGATTTTATGTTCTTGATTCGAAACCAATTTTGGCTAGACTCCTCTCTGGCAACCATATTTCTTTAATGATAGCAACTGTTAGACTAATTTATAGGTTTTTATCTTTACATTTATTGTTTTCCTTTTTTTAAACTGTTGACAAGCATTGATTTTCCTGAATCTTTGGTTTTTATACTTGATATTGTATGAATTTATTTTCTGGTTTTATATTTTGTAAAATTATGAGAGGTTTGTAATAAGCCAAAGCAAAATAAAAAATACATCTCCCCTCCCCCCCAAGAGGGAATCTGCCTCTCCAACAATATGTCTCTCCTCACTCTCCAAGATTGTCTCCCTCTCTCCTGTCTAAGGTGATAGAGAAGTTGGTCTTCCCCCAACTGAACCAGCATACTGAGCTTGTTGGTTGCCTGCACAACCCCGATTCTGAGCATCCAGAGGCACGGAAACTGCTCTCCTGAGCACCCGTGTACAATTGTTTGCATCTCTTGATTCCAACACAACTGCTGTTCTCGTTCTAGTCCACCTCTCCTCTGCTTTCCACACGGGGAACCACTCCATCCTCATGAAACAGCTCCACGATACCCTTGGTATCTCGGAGCGGGCACTGGACTGGCTGACCTCCTTTCTCACTGATCGTCCCTCCCTGGTTGTCCTGGGTTCTTTCCCCTCACCCCCTCTATCTCCACTTGTGGTGTTCCCCAGGGCTCTAACCTTTCGCCTTATCTCTTTATCTATCTCGCCCCTCTTGCTCACCTTCTCTTCACTTTCTCCCCGCACTTCCAGTGTTATGCAGACCCTTGGTCCCTCTTCTTTAGACCACCCTCTGCATCTCTTCTTTCCTGATTGCCTGTCCGCCATCAAGTTTTGGTGTATCTCCAATGATCTCTGTCCCAATGCCAGCAAGACTGAGATTCTTCCTGTCGAGACCCCTGTTCCGTCTTTTCTCCCTTCACTCTAGCCACCCACAATATTTCTGATTCTACCTCCTCAGGGGCATCCTCCCTTTCATCACTTTTTCCCAGAAGCTTAATGTCTCCAGAACTCTGGTACTCTTCAGGCTGGACTATTGTAACAGCCTTTTCCCTAATCTACCTTCTTCCTCTCGCTGCCCCCTCCAGCTAATACATAATAGTGCTGCAAGTCTTATCCTTGGCCTTAAACCCAGGGACTGTATCTCTCCAGCCCTAAACTCTCTCCATTGGCTCCCAGTTGCTGCAAGGATCACATTTAAATCTCTCTGCATCATCCATAAGGCTGTCCAGGGCCAGGAGCCATGCTTTCTGCAACTTGCTCTCACCAAATACTCTCCTTCCAGATCCCTCCAATCCTCTGGCTCCAACTCTCTGCTTGTCAAACGCTTCTCTAAGCAGAGAGAGGATGGGCGTTCCCATTCCCCGGCTGGCTCCCTCTTCTGGAACAGCTTCCCTCTTTCTCTCCATCTTGATACGGATTTCCTCAAGGTCCGCAAGCACCTCAAGATGTTCCTCTTCTCCTCCTCCTTCCCCCTCTCACTCCCGTGCTAAACCCCAAAGTCGCTATGATTGGTGGCCTTGGCCCTTATGTGTCCAGCTGGGTCCTGGCCTTTTGTCCGATCGCCTGCAGCATCCGCCCTCCCCCTGCACTTGCCTACTATGGTGTCTCACAGGCCTGCACTTATTGTTTGGACTGGTGACCCCTCTTCCATCTGGTGGTCACTGTCTGGCACTTCCCGTTACCATTGCTAGTGACTCTCTGGCACTCACCTGTTGCCTTGCAACTAGCTCTCTGGCACGTCACCCCTCTGTGGAACCTCTAGCACTTACCCCTTCCCTGTCCCTTCTCTCTCCCTGCACTTGAACGATCAAAATGTTCACAAGGCCTAGTAGGACAGACCGCTTTTTGTATTTTGCTCATCACTGTTATCAGATTCCATTGTCTTGCTGTTCCCTTGTTCCCTCCCCTTTGCCCTGTGGGCACTTTGAAACACAATTTCTTGATGAATAAGCGCCTTTTTTTTGTTTTTTTTTGTGTTTAATTGTATTACAATTTTTACAAAATCATTCTCTTGGCTAGAGATTTGAAGGAGAATGTGGTATATTTCTGTTTTGTTTTGTGCCATTACAATTCTCTTTCATCTGTGTTTTCTTCTTTAAAATCAACGGTTTTCCGTTTGTTCCCAACTGATTTGTCTTCCAGTGCTAGGCTTTCAAGAAACCTGGCTGTTGCCACGGTCAGGGTGGTGGATTCTTCACTCATTAACCTGTTCCACCACTCTTCTTCACTTGTGCTAAGATGTTTTAGTCTATGTGGTTGCAGGTAAGTTGTTCTGAATTTGTCTGTACCCGGATAGTGAAGGAGTAGATGTCGCACTGTTTCGGTCTCCAAGGTATTACAGTATCTACAGTTTTTATCTTGCGCCTGCTTTCTGAGAAATAAAATTTCTTTAGTCTTCAAGACGTTCAAGCGTGCTCTTAGGAAAGTTGTGCGTAGACGTTTATCTGGAAAAATGTTTAGATAATTTCTTGTCTCGTCAATCCTTTGTGTATTGATTGTATGGTGGGTCAGGGATGTATGCTTCTCTGCTTTTTCTAGGGTCTCAATCCAATCATACATTTTTAGCTTTTTCTTTATTTTCCCTGGGATGCGTTCTTATAATGAATATATGAATAAGCGCATTACAAATGCCCAATAAAATGAAATAAATAAATAAAATAAATATCACTTTGTCCATTTCCCAGATGATATCCCTCTGTCTCTGCTCCAACTCATCATTCTCTTCTTTTTTGACAAGCTCTTTCCCCTTCTCTACAAAAATCTCCCCTCCAACTCCTACAAAAATCTCTCCTCTCCACGGAAGTATCCCCATATGTCTCCCACCGAACGACACATCTCCACATTCCAGCTGTCAGCACTCCATGTCTCCACAACTGGCATCTCGCAGAGTCTGATAGCCTCTTCCTTCCAGCTCTCCCAGGGACTGACACACTTTGGCTGGAATGGCTGGCATTTAAATGCTAGTCTACTCCCCTGGGGTGGCGTTCTGGGAGATTGGTAGCACCTGGACTATGAGGACTGGGAAACTCTGGGACTGGGTAGCATAACGCTTTCTGAACACAGAGATCGTCACTTGCAGAAGTTGATACGTGTGTCGGAAAAGAATTGTGTTTTTTTTTCCACGATTACAGGTGGTCGGCTGACTGCTCCATTATAATAGAGAATTAAATGAAGAGAGATTATTAATTGTTTTTCAGGCAGGTTATCGACACGCCGCATTAAAGCGTGGCCAGGTTTCACCCTGATGAAGGTCTTCTACATCCGAAACGCATTGGCATTTTGGCTCTTGCCTCAATCACAGATTGATTAAAATATGTTTAACCTCTTGAATCTTCTAAGTTGTGAATACCATTTTTTGAATTATTTAAGTAATACAGGTATAGGCACACAAAAATTGTATTAATGTCATCTAGCTTTTGTAGCTAGACCAAGGGAGCACAACCCTCACCACTGGCTTTTCAGCCAAAGTCTTGTTGTTGTATGAATGTAAGGGCCCCATACAGAGGCATTGATTAGAGAGCATGCTCCCCAAACGCGATTTAACTCGTTATGAGCGTACACAATTAGCACATTTTTAAGGAACTGAAGTGGTGCCCACTCACCCCTTGTTGTATTACTCTGGGATTGGGCCATGTGCCCTGGGTGAGGTAGGTTTTGAGGGTCTAAGGTTACATTAAGTCCTGACACCATCTTGGATTATAGACTGGCCTAGTATGTATAGAGCCCCCCACCTACCTCTAAGCTCAGTCTCCATGTCCTGCTTCCTTCTGAGTCCCTCTGTTTCCCAGCCTGTGAATTACTGGTCCGTAAATGTTCTGACGACTATTCGTGGGGAGTTTGCAATAATATAACTACTGTGGTGTTCACAGATGAAGGACAATGGATTATTTTTGTTTTTGGGCCCTCACAAGTTAGTTTTCTATTCGCCTTGTATTGCTATTGATGCAGAGGAAACAACCGTATCCCCTCACTTACTTGGGTTTGTTGTGAGATGGGTTTGTTAATTCAGAGTGGCCGAATTGTGTTTCGGCTGATGAAGACCCTCCTAGGTATTGGGACAAGCCTTCTTCAGGACTAAATGTTTTAGCAGTCCTATGTCTCAAATTTGAATAATTGTGTGCAAGTGTTAAGGGTGCAGAAGAAGGAGACTGACAAGGAGGTGTCATATTGAATACTTTTATTTAGTTTAAATAAACATGTCTATCCCTATCTTCAAAAGGGGGTTTCCCTGCCTCCCATAAAATAAAGGTGCTGTTGGAATGTCCGTCCAAAAACTTAAACTGCACCGTCCTGTGTCAACACCCTACTTCTATCCCTTACACTCTACAACTTAAGGTATTCTAAATAAACACAAAGTTCATTTACCAGGAGGATGACTCTCTCCTTCTGGTTGGGTGATGGAGGCCCAATAGAGTTCTCTTGACAGAGGTTGGTCGGTGGAATGACTCCCTTAACCTGACGTCGGATAACCGTTCTCTTGCAACATAAATGGCCATGGGGAATGACTTCCTTCGCCTGGCATAAAACAAAGGTTCTTTTTAAACTCAACTTGTCCGGGGAGTGGCTCCCTTCCCCTGACGTAGATAAAGGTTCTCTTGCGACAGTAGAAGGACTCCCTTCTCTTGTCTGGTGTAGCCTTTTTTTTTTTTCTTAACAAAACCTTCATTTGATTTTGCATAATAAACAATATAACATAATAAGAAATATAACATAAAACAAAACATTACCACAAAGCGTATACCCCATCCCCAATGCACCATGTCGCGGCAACATGTTTTGTTCCTTCTCTTTGGTCCCATTCTACCCTACCCCCCCTTTCCTCTGTCACTCCCCATTTAAGTGGTGACTCTACACCGATCTATCCAGCCTCTCCCACCCACTTCCCACAGATCTTCTGATGTTTTGTGTTTGAACCTCTAGACCTATAAGTGATCTTCTCCTTGCTCTGGCTCCTGGGATTCTCATTTTACCGCCAAGTCCCTTTTCACCACCATCCCGGCTATGGATATCAATTTTCTTCCTCCCATCTATTTCCTTTGTACTCCCCACTAATATGTAGTGACAGCATTTTAGGGTATTTGGGGATTGTGTGGGCCAGTACTGGTTCTAGTTTGTGCAGCAGCTTATCCCACAGTACTGAGACTTCCGGATACTCCCAGAACAAGTGGAAGATGGTACCAGTCTCTCTCCCGCACTTAAGGCACCTATCATCATACGTTCATAGTAAACCTGGTGCAGCATTTTATATTGTATCAGCCTCATCCTTGAAGATATGTTCACCACACTTGCCACCACCAGCGCCTCCACTCATTCATTGCTCTCCAATGTCCCCAGGTCCCTTCCTATTTTTCTTTCAGTTGAGTCAAAGGGGGGGATGTGAAATTATTGATAACCTGGTCGAGCCTGGAGATCCCTTTCTCCGATAGCTTCTCTGAAAAAATATTGACCTCCAGGTGGTATTCTCCGGGAGATCCAATTCTTCCACAAATTGGGCTGTCTTTGCGTCTACCTGTGTCAGTTCGAATTTGTCCGTGACAGCGTTTGAAACGTCAGCCTATTATCTTTGATCACACCACCCTCTTTAGTTATTCACTTCCCTATCCAGCGTGGTTGACTCCCTACTTTACTTATTGCTTTGATGCCTAGGTTGTGCCATAGTGGATGCCACCTAGTGGTCTTCCCCTCCCGCCCCTTTCTCCTTATGACCTCCTACCGTATCTGTACCACTCTTTCCCCTGCAGGAGGAAGGCATTTCCAACCAGGACTCTGATATATTATCTGCAGCAGGTCTTTCCCAGCCATAAATGCCAACTCTAGATAGGTGTGGGAGAGGCCCCCATCCACCCCCTCCAAATACCCATCAGTTGGGATGCCCAATAGTATTTCCTAACATTGGAGAGTCCACCACTCCCTCCCACACTGATCTTGCTAGGCTCTTTATTGTGATCTGCGGGTTTCTGTTGCCCCATGAGATCCCCATGATAAGTCGATAAGAGCCTCAATCTCTGTGTTCCAGGTGCTGGGTAATATGGGAAGAGTCAGCATTATGAGCAGGTTAACCTTCTCTAGCAGCGTTATGGGTAGGGTAGCCTAGTGCTTGGCATCCTTTCGTAATTCATACATTATTGGGTCTAGATTACATTCTAGGAATCTTGGGTCTAGATTACATTCTAGTAATCTTGTATCCTCCCTGTGCACTTGTATTCTCAGGTATTTAAATCCATACTGGTCAACTCGAAGGGGGCAGTCCCTTGGTGCCGCTTCCTCTCCTCCTATTACAGGCATCAACACCGATTTATCCCAGTTTATTCTGAGTCCACAGTACCATCCAAACTCGCTTAGCGTATCTATTTCCCTTGTACCTGATCTTTCCGGATTCCCCAAGTATATGAGCAGGTCATCCGCACATAGGGATTGCTTGTCCTCCATTACCTGGCCATCTAAACCCTTGGATCAGTGAGTTAGCCATTATTCATTCTTCTATAGGTTCAATTGCTATAAGGAACAGTAAGGGCATCAACGGACATCCCTGGCAGGTGGCCCTCTGAAGTGGGAATGTATGGGATATGTGTCAGTTTTCTCTGACCTGCGCCCTTGGTTGTATGCACAGAAGGTGTACCCATTTAAAGAAGTTGGGTTCTATACACACCTTTGCCATTGCCATCCATAGAAAGTTGCAACCCATGGAGTTGGAGTTGAACGCCTTTTCTGAATCTAATGCTATGACAGCATGGGGTCCTTCAATTGTCTTAGACAGTGCTAAGGCGTTGTGGAGCCTATGTAGGTTCATCCTTTTGGCTCTTCCGGGTACAAAGCTACAATGGTCTGAGTGTACTAGCCTCCCGATCACCCCCAGTAATCTATTCGCCAATACCTTTGCTAGCACTTTGGACTCAACGTTCAACAATGATATGGGTCGATATGATGAGAATTCTTCTGATGGCTTACCCTTTTTGTGAATAACCACAATCATGGCCATTCTCACATCACTGGGGAGCTCCCCTCTATCCCGGCTTTCTTGGAACATGGCCAGCTTTTGCTCCCCTATTTTAACCCCCACACATTTCCAAAACGCAACCGGAATTCCATTCAGCCTAGGGGTTCTCCATGACTGCAGACCGTTTACCACCTCCTGTAGTTCCTCTCTCGTAATATCTGTTTCAATCTCTTGCCTTGCTTGCTCATGTAGCGCGCGCATGTTGACCCTTTCTAAGTATTGCTCTATTTCCTGCGTGGAAGGGCTCGGTATCTCTCTATATAGGGTTTGGTAGTAGTCCTCGATTCCCGGACACGATGTAGCCTTTTCTTGAACACACCTGCACCAGGGGGAATGACGCCCTTGCCCTGGTATTCTCGTGATTTGGTTTTCTGACAAAGACTTCCCATAGTTTTCTTTTCATTAGGGAACATTCCCTCCTTAGAGGTAGGGCAAGATGGTTTTTTTTCCATCCTGACCACCAAAAATAAAGGTTTTCCAAATTTATCTATTTGTCTGTATCATCTCTTGATACCGTGCTTGGTTTCTCACACTATATATAACCGAGTACAAATGATGTAAAAATATAAGGGCTACTGCAGCCTTTTGTAAGGCATCACTATATATAATTTCTGTGTCTAGATTTGCAAATGTTTCATTTTACCCAAAATCATGAGAGATGTAGATTCATAAAGGAACTAACATTGAAAGTTCATTCTGCCACACTGTATTTATAACTTGAAGTTAGCATAGCCCAGACACATTTCCATTGCTGGGGGAGTTCGAAACTGTTAAAAAGGGGAACTTGAAACCCTTTGAAAAGCCACATTCCCATGCCTAAACCAGCTCAGAAATTCCGTTGGCACACAAAGAATCGTTGATTTATTGGGCTGAAGGCTGGTTCCTAAAGAGACAGCCATATAAAACCCACTCCCAATAGTCACTTAATGGGTTTGGGCTTTGATCTTCAAAGAAACTGTCACCATCCATCAAATTCTGGACCTCATAAAAACTCTGTTAGCAAAACATATAAGACATTAACAGATCTCCATCGCCCCCTCTTCTATTGTTCTCTCCTGACTTACCTTCCCTTCTCTGCTTCTGCTCGCAACCTTGGTGTCATTCTTGACCCATCTCACAACTTGTCTCTTTTCATCTCCAAATCTGCCACTGAGGCAAGACTTAATCTTCGCAACATCATCTTCTTCCCTTCAACACTGTTAAGCACCTTATTTCCTCTTTAGTACTCTCTTGATCTGGCTACTCTGGCAATCTACTCTATGGCCTGCCCAACTATACTTTTGCACCGCTTGACAAAGTCCTCAATTTTGCTTTCCATGCTCTCTTCAACCTTCCCCGCTTCACCTCCACCTCCTCAGTCTGTCGTCAGGCTGGTTATCTATCAGACAAAAGGCAAAGTATAAACTCATTCTCATCATCTTCAAAACTATGCACAGACTTGTCACAGCCTACAAATTGGCCGAGCTTACGCCCTACTCCCTACTATCATCCTTGACTCACCTCTCTGCCCCCCACTTATGCACCTTGCACTCCCTCTAATTTCTGCTCTCTTCCTCTCCTCGCCCTGTTACTCTGGAATGCTCTTACTTGCCCTCTCCATCTCCATTTAAAGCCAACCTCTTAGCTCTCCTCCTTTCTGAAGCACTACTTGCATAGCATTCTACACCACCACAACTCCCTGTTCTCCTCTCTCCCTAACTCTCTGACAACCCCATGGTACTCATCCTTCACCCCCTCATCCTAAAACTTAGCACTTGCTCCACTATTACGTTCCTATATCATGTTCTATTGTCCTTGTCACTGGTTCATGTTTCTAACTCCCCTGCATCATCTGGTTTTATATCCACATCCTCTCACCCATTGTTAAGGACACTGGTTCTCCGCTCTGTAAACCAATGTTAAAAAGTGTTGTAACTATTCTTGTGCCAAAAATGCATTGTTTTCTCTGTAATTTTCATTACATAAATTAAATACATTTTTATGTAAAATTGTCATTGGGCTGATGGAAACCACTCCTTTGTGAAAAGATATGGGAGGAGTTAAACAATATATATTTCCCGGCTCATAAGATTATATTATTATGGAATATGGGGAGAGGAATCTTGGAAGATTTTTGGAACCAGCTGGATAAAGCAGAGCAGAACAGACACCATTTTGAAGGACTGACCCCAGGAAGCCAAGAGGGAGAAGCCCTTATAAAAAACTGATGAACAGCGAAAGGACCTTGATGGGTGTAGCCGTTCCAGAGAGAGAGTCCTGGCTGGCTTAGTCCCAAATAAGACAGCACATTTAAACAGGTAAATAAAACCCAAATGCAACTCAACATTTTTCCTATAGACTGTCAAAGGTAAACTCTGGGGGAATAGAGGACTGGGAATCCAGGGGATGCAATTTTAAATGCCCAATTTACATTGAACAAAAAGTTCCTCAAAGCCCAAAGTATTTTGTATTGAGAAACAAAATTTAAAACTGAATGCATTTTGGTACCATTTTAATGCAGAATTGTCTTTAGAAAATTAAGTAGGATTTAAAATAAAATGAGTGGCTTAAGCTGTTGTAGAGTCTTTTGGACCATAGTGTAAGTCATGGCACACTATTGTCTGAGAGATCGTGCTTTGAAGCAGCCGGGGAGGCCAAGCCATAAATTAGAGGTTTGCGCAACAGATTTAGTACAGGGAATTGGTTCTACTTAAGAATTGTGCAAAGTGTTAAACCCCTGGTGTTCCTTATCTTTGAATGCACAGACACATATGTAATATGGAAGGGTAATGGAGGTGGGGATTAACATTGTACATGTTACTGGGGAATCATGTTTCCCCATCCCAAGAACACATGCAGGCTAAAAACCATACACAATCCCATTCAAAGCTGTGCATAAATAGACTGAAAGCAGTGCACACACAAGTGTAATTAAAGCTGCACATGCAGATGTTTTCAAAGTCACATACACACCGGTATAGACTGAAAGTAGCATACTAAACTTGTGTTTAGTGAAATTCGCACACACACGTTTATAGAAAGCTTCACCCAAATATTCTGAGAACATAGCACACATGTGGGTTCAGAACAGAGTAAACCAATCCCTGAACATTTTCGAATACAAACCTGAAGAAGCCAAATTTAAGTTTGCTATTGTCTACATAGCCTATAGGTTTAATACTTCACACCTGCACTGTGAGTCGGTAAATGTGCTTTAAATGCTCAGAATATTTCTTCAATACCCTACTTGTTATGATACTGGAGAAAGACAGAATTCGGAAAAGTGGTTTGGAATGTTTCCATATAGAAATGTATATTATTACCACATGTTGACATGCTATCATTGAAGCATTCTGTTGTATAGCACAAAGCAGGAGAAATTTGTCTCTTAGAGTAAATGAGATTCATATAGGCAGGGACATTTATTTTTTTGACTTTGTTTTGTGATATTTATACCATTGTAGTGATTTCAAGGGTAAGATCACCTTTGCCTAAATTGAGTCAGTTCTTTTGAATACATTTCGAATCTTGAGATGCACACTGTCTACTCATGTTGTGGGAACATAAGATCGGGGGTGTTGCACTAGCAGAATTCATAAATAAAATCAATATTTTCCAACAAGGCCCTATTGGCCCTTGATGCCTGCTCCATTGAAACAGCACTCCAGGACTTCCACAATGTCTTGGCCAACCCCTTTGACCGAGCCTACCCCCCTTCTTTCCTTCACATCCTCTTCCCCCAAGCCTGGATCTCCCCTGCAATTCAGCCATTTAGGCCGAACATGCGACTGCGCCTTTGTTGCTGACTGAAGTCACGCTCACCGTCCCTCCTTACTTCTAACAAAGGGGACCGCCTGTCACTCTCCTCTTCCTTTGACTCTGCAAAATCCTCCTACAACACCGCTCCTATGTCCTCCCTCCGCTGTCAGTCGCGCCAACTTTACACATTTCATTCTCTCCTCTCTCTCAGCAAACCCCCTTTCCCATTTCCTCTCCTCTAAAATCTCCAAGATGTGGACCTAGTTCACCACCCTCCACTGGCCCCATCTCCTTCTTTCCCCCTCATTCCATAAACCACCCTCTACAGCCTGCTCATGTATATTCTGAGTTTGCCACTACCTCTCAGTCTGAACTGCTTCTCATAACCCCTGGTGCACCACCATTTCTTTCCTTTGTACCCTAAATTGTAAAACAGATTGCATCCCCATCTCATCTCATCTTCTCTTGGGTCTTCCCTGAATGCTGCAAAGTAGACACTGTGCTTTCTCTGCTGAAAGAAATGCTTGACTGATCCCAACAACCCTTCCAACTTCCGCCCCGTCTCCCTTCTCCCTCAATATGCAAAGATAATTGACTGTGTGGGCTTCAGAGAAATCACATGGGCTTCAGAGGAAGCCCATGCTTTCAATGACTCTCTCTAATCTGGATTATGCAGCTGCCTCTCCACGGAACAGCTCTCAAGTTTCTCACTTTCTTAGTACTATGCATCACTCCAGCTCTCATCCATCCTAATCCTTCTCGACCGCTCTGAAGCCTTTCACACTGTCCACCACCCCCCATCTGGCTGGTCGAACGTTCACCATATAATTTAATGGAATGATATCCGTAGTCCCCACTCTTCCATTAGGAAGTCCTACAAGGATCTGCCATTGGATCTCTCCTCTTTATTCTATGCCCCCCCACACTAGGGAAACTCATTTCCCCGTTTGTTTTCTCTTGCCAACAAAAGTCCAATCTTGTCCCCCTTCTTGCTTCGTGTCTGTGCCACTGCCCACACATTCTCTTGGTCAGTGGTGCATGCCTACTCCTCCGTTGGTGCAGAGAGTTTCTCAGTTTCGGGTGCTGTCCCATCCTTCCCTCTCTCAGCAGGCCAGATGTATGTCCACTTTTGCACTACCATATTCTCCTGAAAATCAGAATATGTGTAGATACCGCTCTAAGAAACTAGCGCAAACTCTGCCTCCTCAGTCTGTGCACGTTCAGCAAGCATTTGCCAACCTGGGAAGCATAGCTTTCATCTTGGCGCAGGGGTGGGAGGGAGCTGAATCATCTCTGCCCTCTGTCAGACGAGGCACAGGGTTCTTTTGTGCCATCCTTAGCCTCGCCAGGCAGGGAACTTCTGTGAACGGAGGGCCTCTTCTTGCCGATTTAGTTCTCTCGATCTCTGCTGGCCTGTGCACGCTTCCGTCTACAAGTTTCAACACTTAATACACAAGCAACATGCATATGCAGAGGATGTTGTGTAACCACAGTATGTGTTCCTCTTTCAATCCTCCTATTCCCCGTTCCAAAGTGCCCAGCTCTAATTCTAATTTGAAACCCACCCCACCTCCTTCCAGCAAGAGAACTTGCCCTCCCCAATAGACTGTCTTTGGGGGTGATTTCGCCCAAACTATGTGGAAACAAGCTTTGACAAAGCCAACATTTCTGTCCTTCATGTATACCTGGGATAACTATTTGCCATGCACTGCATAATGGTACTGCCTGGCTATAAAATGGCAACAGCAAGCAAATGGTATGAGTAACCAATCATACATCAGTGCCTGGCAAAGGCCTAGCTAATATCTGTAGACAAGTCAAATCTGTGGGCTTTGCCAATGCTTGTTGGACTTCAGCACAAGGAAGATTTGTAAGGGCATACATTTTATTTTATTGTTTATTGAGTAGAAATGGCTTTGACTTAAAACTCTCCACTGAGAAGTTATAGTGACAGGTAAGTCCCGTGGGAGGTTGATGTACAATTTTGACAGAAACTGGTTGTAGACAGATAACACAAAAACTACAGTGGGAGGGCCAGCAAGGGGATATGTAAAATGTATAGGGTAGGTTTGTATTATAGTAAAGCAGGAGAACGTTCGAATGAGTGAGAGAGGATGGAGAGGCAGGAAGTAGGAGAGGAGGTGCCTTATTGGGGCCATCTCTAATGCCATCATAGTGATGTTAAATTGCAGAGACTTTCAGTGGTGTGGCCCAAGTAACGAAAAGGCACGGGATTGGGAGGTAGCACAAGGAGTGCGAGGGGCCTAGAGGTTGAAGGCAGATGGCTGCAGATTGTAGTGTGCGGCAGAGACGTTTTAGGAGAGGTGTCAGACAGGCAGGGGGATCCACACCGCGAGTGGATTTGTAGCCAAGTGGGAGGAGTTTGAAGGCCGAGCGGTTGTGCATGTATAGTGAATGTAACTGGAGATGATGGCTGGAGGCAGGCACAGATTGGGCAGGAGGAAGAGGCCGTGAATGGCATGACCGTCCTATTCCAGTGATTATCTCCCTGCCAGGCGCTGGAGCGGGGGGAGTAAGACAAATGTGGCGGTAGGGAGTGGGGGGACACCAATTCGCCCCGGGCACTGCTGCCGCTAAGGCCGCCCCTGATGCTAAGCACCGTTCACAGTTACAAGTAAATTCTGCTTGGCATGCGAGCATGCCAGGTAGCGTTTGTTTGTTTATTTATTTGTATTCCGCACCAAACCCGAAGGTATCAGGGTGCATTGCATAGAAATACAAGTGTAACAGTTCCTCATAAAGATAAATACATTTCAGGTGAAGTACAGTAGTAGACATACATATTAGGCAGACACGAGACAGTGCAAGGCAAAAACAGTGCTCAAGGAAGGAAGCAAGAAGTCAGGAACTAAAGGCAGTCAGATGTCGTTCGAGATTAGCCATTTTTTTTCTTTTTCTGAAGATTTGGAAAATCTGGTCCATTCGCAGATGAATGGGGAGGGAGTTCCAGAAGTGGGCGGCCTAAACCGGAAAGCTAGTGCCCCCAGCTTTTTTTAAAGTTAAATCTGGGAACTGCGATGCAGTGCGAGTTTGCAGTCCTGGTGGGACGTGATGAGGCCTTTTTCGTGATTCTATCTCTTAGATACTACGGTGCAACATTGTTTAGGCATTTATGCGTCATGGAGACGATTTTAAGTTGGATCATGTCCTAGATAGGTAGCCAATTGTGCATTCTTCTGGCCTCAGAGATGTGTTGCCTTTTTGGGACACTTAAAGCTTTTCTTTAGGCATTATTTTGTAGAATTTGTACCTTGTTCAGAATCTGGTTGTTAGCACCTGCATAGAGGGCATTACGATAATCAAGTTTGGACAAGATTAAGGCTCTCGCTAGTGTGATGCCGCTGTTAGAAGGTAGGAAGGGTTTGCATGCCCGAATCAGCTTACATGTGTACACCGTAGCAGAGGCTGCTGCGTTCTCACTATGCATAGCGGAGTGCATAGTGGAGTGCAAACGTTCAGGAAAAAAACGTACGCCATCTTTTGCCCTGCACATTTGCCCTCCACTGTGCGAATGACGAAAATTTGGTGGCAGGCACCCACCCACCAAGGCAGCAGTGCAAATTTAAGGGCTCCACCGCCAAATCACAGGTTTTTACAAAATGAGCTCTTAAACATTAGTCGTCCTTATTGCTCAACACAGATCTGTGCAGCTCAACCCATCTAGCTGCCATGAAATGCATCCAAATGTGGCTGATGACAGGCCGAGCCACCACACGACGCTGGAGTGCAGGCAACATCTGATGTTTTTTCTTGACACAACCAGGAAGGGGTAGCGCAAGAGGTTGGCCGCCCAAGTCAAAGTTCCCTTTTCCAGCGCTGCTGGCTACACTTCTGTTGCCCCCACATGACAAGTTACTTTCTCTTTCTGCCATTATCACTGTCAGTGTTCTTTACTCACGCCCAACGTGCCTTGAAAACAAAAGAAGGGCCAAGAAAGGGTTGGTTCCTAAAGGACCATGGGATGGTTGTTGGTTTTGACATTAAGAAGCACTGCTAACTATAATTATTTAGCGGATCATGTGCTACCACCAATGCTAGCAATTTTAAACACTCCCAAAAGGAGTGTAAAAGTAAAGAGTAAAGGAATCCAAAATCACCTTTCCTCTTCGCTTTGGGAGGAATAAAACACTGCATGCAAGCACACTTTGCAGGCTGCATTTTAGACTGGGTTCCAATGGAATCCACATGCCCATTAGCACGTGCTAGTGAAAGGCGTATTCTAATTGCCCTTTCACTTTGATTGATGATGACGTGCTCACTGTCTGGAGTGAAACAGACACTCTATGCCCTGCGGTCCCTGAGGTCAAGGTCAGAGCGTCAGCGTGACCGGCGCCATGCGGTGCCTCTGAGCTGCCTGCCTCTGAGCTGCGCTTGTTGTGATCTCCGAGCTGGTGTCTCACTAGAAATTCTTCAGAACTTATGAAGGCCCCTCTCCTGGAGTTTGCACGTGCAGTACAGCCACACCCACAAGTGTCACTCTTCAAAAGTGAACGTGTACATTTTACGTAGAGGTGTAGACTCTTTCTTGTTCTGAACAATAACAGAAAGTGCCAATAAGAGGGTCGCTCTAGGGTCGGAAGCTGGGCCCGTGCTGTGGGTATGTGATGAAGCTGTATGCGGAAGAAACTCTCTAGAAAAGTACCGCATTCATTTTTGATAACGTGTTACAAATAACTTCTGTCTCCTCTGCAATTACAAATCCCCGAACTTGTGTCACAAAACGACTACTGCAGAGTCTAGGCAGCGCTGCAGAGGGGGCACACCGTGTGGTGCTGCCCGATGAGGGGCGCGCACGTGGCGGCGTGATGTTACACGCCGCCGCGTGCAACATAAATAAACGGGGCGTTTCCCGACAGCGACAGAGCGACCGGGAAGCCCGAACCGAGAGGACGTGTGAGACTGAGTCCTTCGGGCACTGGGGATTACGGGAGTCGCCGGGGGTCGCAAGCAACCCCCAACAGTGGCGACGAGTGGGGGAGACGATGCCTGGGCCCGGCGGTGAACATTCCGGCAATTTTTTTAATGCAACAAAGTCGTCCTGAGACTTCCTTCCGAGCTGCAGGCCATGCATCACCCGCGCGGCTGGCAGCCATTTTACCTATCAGGCCGTGGAACTTCACTGAGCTCCGGTTCGAGCAGTGAAGTGCATCCAGACCTAATTTTTGGAAATCCTGTCAGCAGGCAGTTATACCTGCACGTGAATATGCCCATTTTGTGATTTTTTTTTTTTTCTTCATTTTCCTACGTCGAGTGCAAGCAAGGAGGAGGGCTACAATGGCTGGGCCTGCATAGCCCATTACTCTTTCTTGTTCTAATTTTTGAAACAGTTGAAGGCTGGGGCCTTTTTCATCCCCTTCATCATCCTGGTGGCCCCACTAGTCTTCATCCTCTTCATCATCACAGAGGTGTTGCAGTGACTGTCTCTTCAGTTTCCATACTGGAATCATCAGATCTGACAGAGGCTGTTCTTCTGTGCCTGTGGAGGGGGACACTGAACTCTGGTTGTCATCGTTCCTGGGGTGAACTTCTTTTGCCTGGATCTCGCTTGTTTTGAGTTGCGACCCCCGTTTTCCACGCTGGGGGTGCCTGTGCGCTCGAACTCATGAGTGATACTGAGGATCAGGACGGTGCACAAGCGGCACAAGCGGCAGCGGTGCAGCAGCCTCCACGTGCGCAAGTGGTGCTTCCAGGTCTAGTGCCTCCAGTGCAGCCGCTGCAGCAGCCTCCAGGTGGTCAAGCAAGTCTTCCAGGTCTTCTACTTCCCGTGCAGCCAGCGGTAGCACCTGTTGTCCAGCAAATCCTTCCCGCTATGGCTCAGGTACGTGCACATGCGGCTCTGCAGCCCATCCCAGAGTTTGATGTATCGGGCCCACCTTCCAGCTTGGGGCCCAGTTGGAGGAGGTGGGTGGACCGCCTGGACATGTACTTTCGAGCTGCTCAGGTGGTTGATGATGACACCAGGCTGGCAACCATGCTATACTCGGCAGGGCCCTCTGTTCAAGAGATTTTTGAATCGCTTCCGCCGGGGGATAGATCCTACGGTCAGGCGAAAGCCGCTCTGCAGGCTTATTTCCTGCCTCTTGCCAACGTGGACTATGAACATTTTGTGATGCTGTCTGCCAAACAGAAAGATGATGAGACTCTGGACACTTTCTATGGACGCCTGTGGCGTCTCTCGCTGGTCTTTGCTGTGGGCGATGCAGAGGATATGATCAGGACTATGCTCATCCAGGCGTGTTCCTCAGGCACCAAGTATTAAGGGAGCCCGGAATCACGCTCCAGCGCATCCGTGAGCTAGGGAGATGTCATGAAGTGTCCGAGGCGAGGGCAGCTAGAATGGAAGCTGGGTTGCGCTCCATCAAGACCGAAGAGGTATGTGCGATGTGGCAGGGGCACCAGAAGACCTGGCGGTGGTCCTCGGGATAGAGCCGGGAGGGCAGGAGATATTTGCCAAAAATGTGGGTATGACCTGCCTCACCCAGCGGAATGCCCTGCGGCCGGAAAGACTTGTGGACTGTGTGGGCTACCAGACCACTTCTCAAGGGTATGCAAGGCAGCAATGCCTGTATTGTTGCTGAGAGGCCCGGGCCGGTCCAGTTTCATTCGCCAGGGTCGACCGCCCAACGTCGCTCAAGTGGACCAGAGTGAGGAGGATGCCCAGGTGGAAGAAGCAGACGAAGAGGAGGAAGAGAACATTTTCTTTGTCTCGAGTGTGGGGGTCCTGAAAGGAAAGAACAGGAGACAGCCAAGGTGCGTGATGGAGGTAAATCGATCTCCAGTCCCGGTCCTCGTGGACACAGGGGCGTCCGTTAATGTAATGGCCCGTGGGCACTATGACGCTATGGACCACCCCCCCCCAAGTTGGTCGCACCCAAAGACCGCATTTTCGCATTTGGTGGTCTGGACCCTATCCCTCTGGACGGTGTATTTGTGGCAAAGGTAGAGCATGATGGTTCCCAAATCACAGCACGATTCTATGTGACACCGGTGAGCACCAATACCTTGTTAAGTTGTGCTGCAGCTGAGGCCCTCGGCATTGTCAGTTTCGCATACTCCGTCTATCTAGAAGACATTAATGACTTGCTTGAGAAGTATGCCGCACTGTTCAAAGGGGTTGGGCAGATGGCTGGTGACCCGGTGAGGCTGCATATTGATGAATCTGTGCAGCCCATTGCCCTGAAACATCGGAGGGTACCTTTTCACCTTTGTGAACATGTCGAGCTGTACACCTTGCTCAATCTTGACATAATAGAGAAGGTGGCAGGTCCGACTCCCTGGGTGTCCCCAATTGTGGTGGCACGGAAGCCCAAACAACCAGATGCTGTCAGAATCTGCGTCGACATGAGGCTCCCAAATAAAGCCATTAAGAGAGAGAGGCACCTCACCCCGACGATTGATGACATCATTGCTGAGGTACAGGGTGCTTGTTTATTTTCGAAGCTGGACCTCTGGGCGAGCTATCACCAGGTTGTCCACCCCGAGTCGAGGTATATCACCACCTTTGCTACACACCGAGGGTTATACCATTACAAGAGACTGAGTTTTGTTGTATCCTCAGCGGCGGAGATGTTCCAAACATCATCCGGGGTGCCCTAGCTGATCTGGAGGGCGCTTTGAATATCAGCAATGACATCCTGATGTTTGCTAGAACGGAGGTGGACCATTTGAGATGGATGGCGAAAACGTTTGAGAGACTGCAGTCCCTGGGCCTCACCCTCCACAAAGAGAAGTGTGAATTTCTGCGACCATCGATAGAATTCTTTGGCTTTGTGTTCAAAGAGGGCGGGGTGTCACCTGACCCCAAGAAGGTCCAGGACATTAGGAAGGCGCAGCCTCCGGAGTCCGTGTCTGATGTGCAGAGTTTTCTGGGCATGGTTACATACTGTGGATGATTCATAAAAAATCTTGCCTCCAGGTAGGAACCGCACAGAGCACTGACAAGGAAAGACACTACCTGGAGTTGGGGCCGCTTGAACAAGCGGCTTTTGATGACATCAGGGGGGCCCTGGCAGCTGAGGACACTATGTCATTTTTTGATCCTGCATTACCATCAGAGATCATTGTCGACGCCAGCCCGTTTTGCCTGGGCGTCGTGCTAACGCAGATTGACAGTGATGGGGGTCTCCGCCCGGTGGCTTACGCCAGCAAAGCGCTGTCGGAGGCGGAGCAACGGTACTCGCAGATCGAGCGCGAGGCCTTGGCAGTACTTTGGGAATGCCGGCATTTCTGGCTTTATGTCCTTGGACGCCTGGACGGACCACAGGCCACTGTTTCCCATCCTGGCGGGGTTGTCATCCAAGCCACCGGCACGGATTGAGAGGTGGATGCTCGCTCTCTTGGAATATGGAGTAACCTTGGTATACCGACCGGGGACGAACAACGTGGCAGATTATCTCTCCAGACACCCTGGGGCGCCCGGAGGGCAAGACCATGACACCTATGCTGAGGAGGCCGAGGAGCACGTCCAGGTGGTGGTGGAGGCGGCCACGCCGAATGCCATGCCCCTACAGGAGCTTGAGAAAGCTGCAGCGGAAGACGAGTGCTTCAAGATCCTAAGGCAATCCATGCAACAAGGCTCCTGGAAGTCGGTGCTGGAGGCCCTGGCGGGGCGTACACAGGAGGCCAGGACCGGACTTGAGCAGCTTTGGAAGGTCCGGGAGGAGCTATCATTTTCAACATCCGGCCTTCTGCTCCGGGGAGATCGAATTGTTGTGCCCCAATCGAAGGTGGAGGACGTGATCGCCCTGGCACACCGTGGTCACCAGGGCGCCGCCAAGACTAAGGCCCGCTTAAGGCTGAAGGTGTGGTTCCCGGAACTGGAGCGGAAGGTGGACGACTTTTTAGCGGCCTGTGTTTGGTGTCAGGAGGCGTCTCCCCTGCAGCGTGAGCCTGTCATAGAAGCAATGCCTCGGGGGATGCGACCTTGGGAAGTCGTTCATGTGGACTTTGGTTCCACCACGATGGGCACCCACTTCCTGGTGCTGGTCGACGAATACTCAAGGTACCCTGAGGTGGAGTTCGTGGAATCGGTGCCATTTGAGCACGTCGTGGCGGCTGTGGAAAAGGTGTTTGTGGCCCATGGTTTCCCCCACACGCTGTGCTCGGACAACGGGGCGCCGTTCCATAGTGAATGCTTCTCAGAGCTGATGGAGAGCTATGGGGTGGTGCACAGAAAGATCACGCCCCTCTGGCCAAAGGCAAACGGCGAAGCAGAACGGCTGATGTGGACTCTAAATAAGACCTTTAGAATTGCCCAGTGGCAGGGGCAGTCCCTCCAGAGAGCCCTCAGTTCCCAAGGGTGTACCGCACCACGCTGCATGCATCCACCGCAGTGGCCCCGGCAGAGGCGTTGTTTAAGCGGTGCCCTCAGGGGCTGTTGCCGGAGGTGAGAGAGAAAGAACCTGGGGTGATCGACGATCAACAAGTCGAGATAGACCGGCGAACAAGAATCGAGCAGGAGAACGTTCGGAGAGGGCTTCGCCCGCAGCAGCTGGAGCCGGGTGACGAGGTCCTTATTAGGAATAGACATCCCCATGGAAAGCTCTCCCTACCGTACGAGCCGGAGCCGCTGGACGTTGTTGCAGTCAGGGGATCCATGGTGACTGCATCAGACGTTCGGTCTGCGGTAACTCGCATCGTGAGTTTCTTTAAGAAAATACGGGATCCAAGAACTGATCCGCCTCCTGATCCGGATTTAGGAGTGGTCCCTGAGGACGAGGGAGAAACCCCTTGTCTGCCTGAGTCCCCGGCCCGGGGCATGTCTATGGACAGATCACCCGTGCCGGGGGTGAGTAGGAGGTACCCCCAGAGGGCTGGGCAAGGGAAACCTGCTCACCTCAGCGATTACGTGTTGGGACATCTGGCTGATCATCCTGATGATGAGAACTGTAAAGTAAGGGGACCCGGGTGGATGTTAATAAAGGGGTGTTCTTAGTATGGGGCATTTCAAAATGTTATTTGTGTATTGTGTTTTGGTTTGTAGTGTGTAGTGTTAGAGTGTTTATTGTCCTCCCGAAAAAGGAGGAGAGTGGCGCTGCCCGATGACGGGTGCGCACGCGGCGGCGTGACGTTGCACGCCGCCGCATGCAACATAAATAAACAGGGCGTTTCCAGCCGCGTCAGAGCGACCGGGAAGCCCGAACCGAGAGGACGTGTGAGACTGAGTCCTTCGGGGTCTAGGGCTTACGGGAGGCACCGGGGGTCGCAAGCAACCCCCAACACCACCGCACCTCGAGAGCGCAGACAAGTAACTGGGGGGGCAAGGGGGCCAAAGGGGGAGGGGAAGGGGCAGAACATATGCTGCAAGACACAGACCAAACCCCTCCCTTCTCCCCTAGCTGCAGGAGGACAGGCAGGATGAGGAAGGACATGGCAGGGTTCCAGGGCAGATTAACAAGTGCCACACCCACACAGGCGATCAGGGAGGCAGGAATTCACACCAGGTGACCAACAACGGGCACCACAGGTGCTAACTGCAGTCAGCACAAGCCGGCCGGAGGGGGCGGGGGTGGGATTGTCCCCTACAAACACACATAACCTAGGGCAAATGCTTTGGGATATAAGGAGCTGCTTGAGTAGCAAGAAAACATAAGCAGTGGTACTCCGTACGGTGCACCACAAGTAATCTGCGCACGCAGAATACTTTTCTTTTTCTTGAGCATTGACCTGCTCTGAATCGCTTCAGCTTGCTCCGGGAAACTATCTTCGTTCCACAGAAAATGTTTTCAAATATGCGGCCGGTTTCAAGCTAGATTTACCCTGGTGGTTCTTCACCATGAGCGTTTGCCTTACTCTGACGAGCTGCCTGCAGCATTTGGAGCATGCTGAACAAAATTTCCAAACGCGAAACTTGACCGGGCATCACGAAAGGTGCGCTCAGAAGCACAGCCACAAACCGCGTGGGGAGAAGAACAAGGCGAGTAGTGGAGGAACAGTGCGGAGGAACAAAGGGAAAAAGGAAATACAGTGGAAGTAAAACATACATGAAACAGGTTGCGGGGCGGAGAAGAAGACGAGCTAACAGCAAAGGTTAAGACTAATTAGAACCCTGGGCAGGTAATGGAATAACGGGAGGTGTTGCAAGACAGGATGGAGGGTCCATTGGCAGATCTGAGTTTGAGCCACTGTAATGGAACAACAGGGGTTGCTGCTGGCTAGGATTGAGGTCCATTAGCACAGTTTTTTGAATGGCTGTAATAGAAGCAAATGGGTTACTGCTGGTAAGGGTGGAATAGTAGCGAAGGTCAGATGAGTGTTAGTTGCTGTAATGGAACAGCAGGCGTCAATGTGGGAGGTCAGGATTGGGAAGAGGTGCATTAGCAGAGCGGTGTGTCAGCCTCTATAATGACATAGGTAGGGACTTCTTTAGTTCATGGTAAGGTACATTTGTAGAGGTGGGTGTGAGTGGAAGTACTGGATTAGCAGTTTAGTTTGGTTTTGCATAGCAGAGCAGAAGTGTATTTTAATAGGTCTACGGGTTGCCAGTATTCCCACTACACCCCGATAACCATCCCCATTCAGTTCAGGGCCGGGGATCACCTCACAAGGAGTGGATATTAGGTAAACGGGGTGCTTTTTTACAGTATAGCTCAGGCAGGGATCATTAAAGCACAGGAAGGGGAATGTTAGAGCTCATGGAGAACATATTACACGACCCCGGCCGGTAAATGATTACAGCATAGGGGGAACACATTGCAGCAGAGGTGGAGAATGTTACAGTCCATGGCATCACAGTAAGAAAAAAGTTCAGCACTTGCATGCGCAGGATAGCAACACATGGAAAACATCATAGCATGATGGCTAGAAAATATTACAGCACATTGTAAAAGGTTTACCGCATAGGGTGAGAGTGAGGGTCAGAAGCACTCGGCAGAATGGGAGAGGGGCACGCATGTACAAATTATCCCTTACCTTTCAGGTCTGGCTACTGCCCTCAGCTGCTCTCAGCCCCAGCCTCATTTGGATCACCTGCTGCTGCCTACTGATGGAGGCAGTGTGGCCCGCCTCACCTGGTTGGTTGGCTGTCTTTCTTGAATCTGTCAGAGCACACCATGAAAACGGGCACAACACACGGCATGAGCCTGGTACCAGGACAGCACTCGGACTGTCTGTCGGCAGTGTCTCTCAGGTGGCAGTGGCACATTCAATCACAGGCCCAGCCACATCTGCACATGTGACTCAACAGCACAGAGCATACTAGGGCACCTGCGGTTTCAATGCACACGCACCCTAGTGCGACGAGAGTGCAAGCCCCAAAATCCATGGGCAGGGGCGGGCCTGGCAGGCAAACAAATCATACAGCGAATGGCCACACCCAGGCTGGCCTGTATGGATGCATATCCCCGAATGGCGAGTGATAGTTTAATTTTGATTACCCATGCATCCTTCCCCCAAGAAAAGAGGCCCTATAGCCCGAGGCCTCCCGGGGAAACTCCCGGTCTCCCGGTGGGTCAGCCCAGCCCTGCTAGAAAGGAGACCTTGTCAGTGCTGTGAGGTTTTCTTCCTATTTTTCTTTTTTTCATCAAAAGGCTGAATGTATTTTAACTATACGCAATAAAAAAAAAACTAAACATAAACTTTAAAATGCCACTGGGAACCAGGGGGTGGAGGGGGAGACTAAGAGGGTAAAAACAGGCTGGGGGGATTTTGCGATTAGCTTTCTGAGGAGCTGCACTGAAGGCGGCTCAGTCAGGATTTGTTTGCTTACCTTGGACAATGATTTATGCCCTACAGCCATGAAAGCAGAAATGACCAGGGATATGGATGGCCATTAACACCTCTAAGTAAGCTAGCACACTTGCTCAAGCAGGCAGCCTACAACTGTCTAGAAAGATCCTGCGTTGCTTATTTAACTACACTTTTAATCTTACTTACATTACAAACCTCTCATTTATATGGTAGCTATTGTTTCAAACCTATCAAGTAGATTTCTGTAATTGAATGTAGGTGTTAATGTGTGGGAATATAACTGTTCCAATCATGCCTAATAAGATGGTTCACTGTAGAAAACAATAAATGTTGGTGATGCTTGGACAAAGATTTCTACACCAGGCGCATGCATGGCTAAAGACCCTGACAAGTTACATTCACTGGAACACAAGATACCGCAAGCATTTGTAGGCCTTGTGGTCCAGCAGATTGGGCAGGGCTGCTCACATTAGTGGCAGGGAGGCCAAGGCTGATTGGTAAATAATGGTATGGAAGCCTGACCGAAGCAAAGGCAGTGGTTAATTAGACTGAGAACCCTTACAAATTCCATTCAAAGTACATATTCTGCTACTTGAACTACTTGGGTATAAGTGAAACCATAAGGTTGGTAGAAAGAACAATGTAATTCTGGAGGGGAGAGTGTAGTAAAATCAAAGTGATTTGATGTAAGGCGTTGAAGTAGGCTATTGGGTGTAAGCCAGAATATTGTGTTGGACCACATATAGGATGGAGAAAGGATGTTTAGTGGGATACACATTCAATGGACGTGTTTGGTCGTTTACCCATCCATTGCCATGTTAATCTCTATGGTATTCCCACCAACTACCTGCCCCCTCCCTGCTGAACCATACAGTCTTGGGTGCTCTTTGAGCTAGCTCTGTCAGACTGAATTGCCACTGTAAATGAGCTCCTGTTGTAATCAAAAATCTCTTAACATGGTGTGTTTTCAGCCAGTAGATTTAAAAGCAACATGATGTCCTCACATTTGTTCCTTACACTGGAATTCTAAAACAAGCAATCGCAAAGTCAACCGTGTTGACATGTGTATAAGTATTACACAGGTATTTTCCAGACAATTACATCATATATGCGTAGGTACTCACCCCATTTTCTAGATGTTCCCACCTTATTGCCAGGTGGTACCGTTATGGCAGTGCCTGGCAAATGTCTTTACCATTTGTATTCAAAAGTCCTAATTTTTGGCTTTGCCAATGTGCATTGGTTTCAGTTTATCTCCCTAAGTGACAGTATATATGCCCTGATGTGGGAGCCTTGTTTGCAACGCCTAGGGACTCCAACTGCACCTCACTGAGTTGGTCCAACAAGAACCTATCTGAACATATCAAGGTTAGGATGGCAAGTATGGACCAACTTCAGATCATCTTCTCATGCATACTTACCAGTGGGGTTCTGACCTAAATAGTATGCATATTTGTCTGTGTGGAAGCCTAGGCTGCCTGGCCAGAACTTTTCATGAAATGGGCAGATGAGTACTGCCTTATTGACATCATACTATTGGAGTAACAATTAACAATGTCTGTATGCAAACTGAATACATCATGTGTATTGTGGGTCTTGTTTGAAAAGTATGATATAACTGCTAGGTGTTTAGGCAGTGCCAGAAATTGAAGTTATTTACTATGGGATCCCACCAGTTACAGAGGGGCAGGGGTGCAGGACTGGAGGATTGTTCCCACTTCCCCCAATAAACATTTGGCTCTCAGAAGATTGATCATGAAACCTTGAAAATAACACAAGAAAAAAGCATTTCTTAATATGTTTCTGGCAACGTATAAACGGTGCAGAACTGTTAAACATAAAAAAAGGGTATTGAGATATTTCCTGCAGAGTGCAATCGGAGGTGGATTTAACAGTCGAACAATGGACAAATGTTCGTGGGGCACCCTTGGTCTGCCTTTCTCCCTTCAAAGTCAGTCAGGGCTGCACAGCTCCTCCCAGTGAGGACTTATCTTTTTAACATGTCTCAGATGCAGATTATTTAAAATAGAAAGTGATTAGTGATAGGAAAAGGTAGTTTTTTCTTTACACTATATATGCTTTTAATTAGCTATTTAAGTGTGGCTGTTGGGTGATTAGAAATGATGGCGGTACAGAACAAGCTGTGTGAAACAATGACTTTGTAATGCATTTAATTTCACTTTGTGTCTGTATGGGATCTTTTGTAAGTTCTGATTAATTGGCATTCTGGAGCGTGTAGGCTTCCAATCAGAACGGGAAACATAAAGCTACAATCATAAAACATTTTACCGCCACTTTTTCCACTCCACAGGACTTGGAAAATGACCACCTATGATTGTAACTTTATTGGTAAAAGCAAACAGATTCCAAATCGTTAATTGTGGGAGAGATTTATACTTTTCCAGACAGACTACAAAAGTGAAGTGAAACAGCGATTTTGCCTTTGTTTTGCTATTTACTTTTCCATTACTTTGTGGAAACAATTCAAATTGCCTGTAGGGGCCCTTTTGCAAAGAAGGTGCAAACAGTAGCAGTCCCCATTATGCAATTTAGGATTCAAAACAAAATTGACCCAATACTTTTTTCACCTTTACAAATAAAGTTAGCAAAGTATGAAAAAGAAACTAAATAAATGGAATAAGAAAAGCAAAGAGAAACATTAAATACAGAAACTTACAAAATATACAACATTTTTATTTTCATGGCTTATAATCATTGGTATAAAAATATGCAATTCACGACAATACAACATGTTTTCCCATAAATCATCCCTATCACTTAAAGTTTCTTTTATATACAGAGTAACGGCTATGGTAAGCAGGACGTAAGTCCCATTTCAAAATCTGTACAAAAGGTGACTCGTGTGCAAAGACCCAGAATTGTAATATTTTAGGTATTTAAAACCAAACTTCAAAAAATATTGGTACCAACTTTAGCGGGGAAGGTGTGTGGTCAAGTACCTACATTTCAGGCTATGATGACATTCTGACTTTACCACTTAACCAAAGTGTGTGATCCTGGGAAAATCAGTTAATCTCACTGTATGTTTCCTGCCAGAATTGGGAGCCCCTAGAAGTGATCCAGATTGCAATATGGTTTAATAGATGGGAAGCGCATGGGTCAGGGCCAGCCAAGGAGACATACACACATCTTTATTTGGAAAATATAAGGCCACATTTATTGATCAAAATTGTGACATTCAAAATAGCAAAGTAAACATGTCAAATAAGAAGTCATCATGGACAATTGCATATTATAAACAGTATGTACCAGACAATGATGTATAGAGGGTGGCAGGGGAGGGGTGGCCCCTCCTCCCTGCCACATCCAACCGGGACTGATGCCAGGAGGCCGCAAACTCTTCAATCTCCACTGTCTCCCTCCTGATCCCACTCTCACCTGCATGCTAGCACTCCCACACATCCTCAACTCAATTAAAATTAGCTGTAATGTAATTTGGAAGAAACTAAATATCGTATTCTCTGATTCAATATTTACCGAGGTGGAGGGGGCTGTCTCTCACAACAAAATGGCTAGACTACAATCACCTCCTACGTGGCCTCCTGGGAGTAGCCACAGCATTCAGGGAGGTATTATTAAGCGCACACTATGTTAGATGGAATAAGGACTGGCATCCTCGTTGCTCAGGCCCAGCAGAGGAGGAGGTGGCATCATTCTTGCTTCTCCGCAGCCAGGCCAAGAAGACATGGTGGGGGATGGGTGGGGTAGGTGGGAGTGATTGTAAATGGGAATGGTAGTCAGAGGGAGTTGATGGAAGTGACAGGGGGTGATATTTCCACACTATTCTTTCTGCTTCTCCTTTGCTCTGTACTGTTTTTTTTCATATCTCAATTAAAGCAGTATGTTGAAAAAAAGCCACAAAACATATTTCTTAGGGCATGACTAATTGGGATTAATCTTTCAGACTCTTGTTAAGGGCAGTGTACAGCTTTCATTTTTCAATTTTGGCAAATGTGTTCCATTTAAAGATGGGGGAGCATATGGAAGATGAAGTGAGTAGCCAATGGAAGGTTAAAGTAGTGAGGGAGCTCAGGGAAGGAAACAAAGGAGCAAATGGAAGAAGAGAGCAGAAGACTGTGGAAGGAGTACTGGAGAGCCTGTGATTTTGGAAGGGATGAGCAGTTGGAAGGCGAGCAGATTTCCCACTTGAATGAATTGAGCGAACCTGGGCAAATCACCTCATGTCAGCAAAACCTGGTGAGGTGAACAGGCTGTTTCCAGCTAGAGTCATACCTCTAAACATACAGCTCCAATAGTAGAAAAAGACAACTTAAAAAACATGTAACATTTGTTGCACTCATGACAGCGATTAACTGCTCCCACCATAAGCTCCACACCCATGCCCCACCTACCCGGGGCCAACTGTCAGCTTTGCCCAAGAATCTATTTGGCTTAAATCTGCCAGGGAGTGCAATCCAAACAAGCATCTTTATCAGACATTCAAGTAGTCTTGTGGGTAACAACCTGGGTTTGAATCCAGGCTTCTGCACCTTTATAAAGCAGTCTAACATACTAAAGAATTTAAGGGCAAATTGATTTTTCAGATCCAGGAAGACGTGTTTTGCCGGATCACAAATCTGAGAAAAGTTTGGCCCCCCTGGTCACAAACCTGGCCCATCCAGATTAAAATTCCTGGAGCCGGGCCTGCCCAGTAATGTCCTAAAATTACTGATCTTGTAACATCCTGAAGTGAAAGATTTGAAACCACATAAATGGAAAGTAGGGTATGTATTGCATGTTCCTCAGTCTGAAGGCATGGTTTGCATTGTCTGTGTAGTGTCAGGCCGTACCGTGATATCAGTACAGATGCTAAGATTTACTGGCTGGTATAGAATGTGACGCTACAAAATATCTTCACCAGGTTCAGCCTCTTTTTTTAACTCGGTATGCCTCAAACTTCCCAATGGCTTCCGGGCTTGATTACAATGTGGTGACCTCAAAGTACTGTGACAAATCTGAAGATGTTGTTCCTTCTCCCCCAGAGGGAGACCTTTCCCATGAGGGCACGGCGATGCCTCCACAGTACAATAGTCCCCCTGTAGGTGGTACACCAAGGGAGGATCACATGGGGGAGGAACCCCCTTATGGGATTGGGGACAACAAAGTTCAGAGAACGCAGTACTATTAGTACACCTAAAACCTTCTCCAATGTTCAATCCTCCCCTCTCTTCTGTTGATGGGACCAATATCTGTTATTGTCTAGTTAGTCAACCCAATATATTTGACAAGATTCAAACTTCAAAGAATGTAAAGTATGTTACATCTATCTCTGTCATCTACTGAGAAGATGACCAGGAGTTAGAGGATCACTCTGGAGAAGCAGAATTGGTGGTGCACTCTAGGTTTCCGTCAAGTTTGATTGACCCAAAGCAATGCCATTTTCAAATGCAGGAGTTTAAACCCAAGACATATAAATTTCAACGAGAGAGCTATCCTCCAAGGAGGAATCCGGTGACCCGAGCAGCAGCAAAAGGAAAGGGAGCCACCACAAGGGAAGCCGAGAGCAGAGGGGGATAACCTGAGTAAGGTCCAAGAAGCAAAGACTGCTCGGGCTGCTGCCATCTAAAACCGCCAGGCATCCAGAGCACCGGGTAAGCGTCCATGAGAGAGGACACACTGCTGGGGAAAAAACAAATGTCAAGCGAGCTGCTGCAGACCGTGTCTGAGCCCTGAATGCACGGGAGCCTCAAGATATGCAGCAGCTGCTCGGAAAACGCTGGTACCTGCCCAGAAGGACGCAAACAGGTATGCTGATACCCGAGTGGTGCTGGAAGTCTGGTGAACATGGGGGGAAGGTGGAAGCAGGATGAAGAGGGTCTGCACCCTGGGAATCATGTGTGATTCTGGGACACACACCCACATGGGAAACTGAAGCAAAGCCAATCAGAATATTGTGAGTCTGGGACTCACACTGTGAAGAACCTGAGGTTGTCCTCACTTCTTTTCCTCTCGTATCCTCTTTTCAGGTGATATGATATGATATGGTGGCCAGGGAAAGGCCATCGCTTTTGGATCCCGACTTTGGGGGATGGATATGCGAGGGAGGAACACCTGGGTGGAGGAGACTTGGGGGATGGGGAGAGGACGTCCTTAGGTGAGACATGGTATCCCCCATTTCCCTTTCACAATGAACCCTCCATCCCTCAAGACTTTATAGACTTTCATGCTCCCTTTCTCTGAGATTCCCCTGAAGTATTCCCCAAAATACACAAATATGCAATTGAGACGAAGAACAGGACATCTAGAACAGCACATCCTCAACTTGTGAAAGCGAACACCTGTCAACTGTAGGCAAGTAATGGGATGAGGACAACCAGAGCAAAGCAGGACTACTGTTGTAATGGTGAGCGGTCTAGTCCTTTTTGGAATGAGAATGGAGGCGGGAACTTTAAAATCTGGAATCCCGAAGGAAATGGAGTCAGCTGTTGGAGAATCCCATGAACTGCTGGGTGCTTGTGTAGCAGTGTGGCAGGAGAAGCATTCGAGACCCATGGAAAGTGCAGAGTGTATGCAGCAGGAAGCAAAGGTTCAGGAAGCTGGAGGCCGGTGGAAAGCAGTAAGAAGGAGGCTGGCGAGACCGAGAGAGACGGTTGCCTGAATCCTGCATCTCAAAGGAAGCACTGCTGGGTGTGCGCTAGCAATGGAAGACTTCTTGGAGAAGACACAAGGGATCGCACGGGGAGAGAAGGAAACCCATGGTGGTGGAAGACCTCACATGGAGTCATAAGTCTGACCGGTGAGTGCAACCAGAAGGGGGCACACTGGGCTGTCAGACATTCATAGAAATAAAGCTATGGACATGTATACAAGTAGAAAACATGTATTGTTACCTGAAATCAAAACAGATGAAGCATTTTGAATACTCAATGAAATCAGGGTATTTTTGTCAGGGATTACAGGAGTGGAACCCGCGCTAACCTGTGGTTTCTTGATTGTCTTCTTTTTGGATGGCGCCTTGTCTTTTCTTATGTGGTAGTTTGAGGGGTGAGCCTCCCCCAATGCCACCCTGCTGGTTATGGAACTGACAGGCTAATTCAGGGGAAACTGCCCAATACCAGGAATAAAACCCACACGGGGAAAAACCTGTGCGGTGACCCGATCTCTCTGGAATGGCAGATCTAGGAGACTGTCGGTACTGAAGAGCAGGTAAGTGCAGTTCTGATCCAGTCAGTGTAGAAACCCGTTCTACTGCTACTGAGGATAATGCAGCCAGGAAAGAGCAGCAAGAACTGAAAGGCAGCAAAGCCGTAGGGTAGAACACCGCAGCTAGGGAAGCAACGCAGGCTGGAGGCAGCGAAGCAGCAGGGAAGAAGAGCGCGGCCATGAAGCAGCGCAGCTGGAGGCACGAGCAGCGGGAAGGACGGCACGGCCAGGATAGCAGTGTGAGTTGGATAGGAAGGTAGGAAGGGAACGGGAACAAGCAAGGAAGAAGCGCTGAGCACGGAAAAGACAGAGGCATACCCAAGCGTTGAGACGCACAGAGTCTTACTTGGCAGCGCTTATATGATGATGTGTGGAGAAGGCTGTGAGTGTAGGACTCACAGCTGATACAAGTGAGTCCTACAGTGACAGCAGCCATTTTGGGAGAAGACGACAGCGAACCTTCCATGCAGTCCAAAACAGGCAAAAACAGGCAAAAGGAAGGAGTAATGACAATTTTGAATATCAAACTAAATGAAAGCAAGTTGGGAACACTCGTGCATCATGAGAGGAGTGTAAGAAAGATGGTGAATTTTACTGAAAGGAAGTTTTGAACTGTGTTCAAATTATGAACTGCATTAACTGAAAACAAGTGCTTGCAAAGCCAAGAGAGCACAAGGAGTTGTATGCATGACATGAGAAATCCAGCATTGGCCATAACCAATAAGGTGCAAAGAACTGTATGCTATAAAGAAACAAGTATTGGCAAGAACCAAGAGAACCTAAGAGTGTGGCAAGCATATGGTGACCAGCCAAGCCATAATACAGTGTTAGGAGAGTGTGAAATGGGAAAAAAGCAAGGCAAACTGCTAAGAGGAAGCAGTTGACTGGTTTTATGAAAAAGCTAGTAAAGGAGGGGCACCAGTTGCGTGAACTTTAATGGGTGGACCATGTGGTCCAACAATTGCGCCTAGACTGGATGGCCCCCAAATGGAAAAGCCGCTGAAATTACCTATAAAGAAGCTTGTGTAAACAAGGACTGAGTGACCTCTGACGGGCCCATAGATTCAGAGCTCGCCCTCGAATACCTTAAGACAAGATAGCTGCACCTTGAGGAGGTTAGGGTGCAGGATTCACATACTCCAACACAATTCAATAAGGACAACTCAAGGATTTGGCAAAGAGACTGTTAAGTTCGTAGAGGTTTATTTCATGCCACTGCTGACAGAGCAGCCTTAGTGCCGTGGTCGAGCTCCCAGCTTCAACCACCCCTCAGCATCCTACAGAGCTCCTTTTTATAGCCAAATGTTAGGGAGCAATCTGCCCCCACCGTTCCTGCACAGTCTTAAGCAACTTCATCGTCAAACATTAACTCATTGGGCAATTATTTTGAATTAAACTAAACCTTCAGAATGAAATACGCTCTAGCATGCATGTCTAACTTTTCTTCGGTGCTCTGCTCAATTATAATTGGTGCAGCTGGATTCTTCAGATAAAGTTCCAGACAGGGCCTAGTTAAGAGTCTAGGTTCTGCCCATTCGTCAAGTTTCTGACTGCATGCTACCCTTGAATATTTCAACTTTAAAATTACCTCATTTTACACACTCTGAGCACTACTCAGTTTCTTCTCATTTTAGCCACATTTTCAATTACATGCATTTTCATTAAAGGCATCAGGCAGCGCTATTATCTGTATGTATACAGAAAATCTTATTGTCTATTCTGTGCCTTGCCACCTTACCACATCATAAGGACATTTTCGACATTATAACCATGATGCTTTTTGACTACTGGTATATACTAACATTATGAATACCATTTTCACATAATTACAACACCATATTAGTCCATATGAATTTCTCTGCTTAGGTTTAAGTGGGGGGGTGGGGGTTGCCATCCACTTCATTCAGTTGTTGATTCAATATATCTTAATTTGAGTCCTCCAGTACACTCCTCCGTTTGGAAAGTTTTTTTGTTTGTAAAACAACAACTTTAAACCATATCCAATGTCTATTCTCCTTAATATTTATCTAAACATATCTTAACATAATCTTACACTTTGGTACATACTAACGTATTGTCATTCTTAAAACAAATATGTGCGTGTCATCTCCTTCCATGTGAGCCCTACTTCCTATAATCGTATGCCTCTGACCTAACTGTATGCCTTGGACAATTCACAGCCATTGTGAGACTCGAGAGGTTTGGTCAAGCTTTGAGGTAACCCATTAGCCCATTGTCTCTTCGTATTTTGCACCTTGTCTGCAACTCCCACCCCAACAAAGTACAGTCTCTCCTTGATCATCTTTTCCTGCCCATGCATATCCTTTTCTCTTTTTGTTTTTATCTTTTTTCCACACTCTTTCCTTTTCTGTATCTTCCGTTGTACTTGTCATGAGTTTGGCATTAGTGGACCGTCTGCGTCTTGTCGCCTTTTCCATTCCATTGTGCTGTTTTCTCAGTCGGTCTCCCAGGTTCTTTTGATGCTTAGACCAGAAGTCCATTGTTTTTTCCTTTTCACAAGAAATTCAGTTTTTTTTTCTCCAGAGTGTCTCTCTTTGAAAAAAAAGGGTTCATTGTTCAATGAGTCCACAAGAGTGGACAGTTCAGCATGGGGATGCAGGGTTGGGGGAGTCTTTTGCAGATGCAATTCAGCGTCAGGCTTTCACTGGGTTTCTCTACGACCTCCCTTTCTCCTCACGCGATTTAACGTTAATTTCCCAAGGCATACAGGTCCCTCGACGTATACCTGTAATATAAAACGGAATGAGTTTCTTTTGTAAAATAAACAGGTCTCTACTGTTTAATACATTTCCTACCAACCCATTTCCTTAAAACCTCTTTTCGCAATGGCTCTTCAATCCCCAGAAATTGCAAGACATTCCCTCTTATTTGACACCCCTGCCTGCTAGACAAGCTACAAAACATTTTCTTTTAAACATTTCCCTTTTGTGGGTCATTTTCACACCATAACTAAAATACCCCCCATTCCTAGCTCTGTGTCAGCTGGCTTAGAAAATGATTTTTCTTTTCAATAACACAAAATACCTCTTGTCCTTCATGGGACACATTTTCTCCTTCTGGGTGCCACATGCAACCCTAAGGAGACAAAACAATTAAAGAAAGATGTCTTCTTCTTTCCTGGTCTTCTAGGCACGTCCGTAGTAGATGACAGAAACGTCCTTGGGTATCCCCGTTGTCTGTAGAAAGTCAAAACAAAGACAAAAGTCATTCGGGCATCGACAAGGGGTCAGGTTTTCTTTCTGACTCTAACCCCCTCCCTCCTTTTCTGCTATCAAAAAATACTCTCTGGGTCATTCTCCCCTATTCGTTGGTGCACATAAACAACTATTTTCCAACCACCCCATGGGGATACTTAGTTTCGGCTTGGTTCTTTGGTCAGCTTAGCTGCATTCTTCCAGGTTAGCAGTAAATACGTGCTGGTTAGCTGCACATACTTCCTCAGTTTAGCAACACTTGTGTATAGGCACGTTACAAATGCCATATCATATCATATATCATATCATATCATAGCAGTAAATTCTTCCTATTCTTTTTTTTTTTGTCGTTAGTTGGACCATGGTCTATGCTTGTGCTTTGTGTTCATCCTAGGGAGATAAAACAAAGGCGTTTAGCTGCACACCGTCCCTGTCTAACTTGATCTAGCCTACCTCTGTCTTCTAAGACTATGGCACCAATTCTTACTATGTGCCTCCACCTTTATTGTTCCCATTAATGTTTGCCTATTCTAATGCTGCATACCTCTATCATAACAATCCTTTTGACATTATGAACATGAAAATGATTACTTACCTTCAATTTTACTTCTGCTTTCTGTGGTTGTCTGAAATGGCCATGTTGTTATCTATTTCCTACTCTTTCCACACCTGTTGTACCTGCCTTAGGAAAAACAGCTAACTTTTGAAGACATTGGGCCTCATTACACGGTAGGCGTTAACAATGGCGCTATTAGTACCATGGTTGCCGCTGGTATTTTACCGTGTCCGCCTTGGTGGATGGCAGAATTACCGCCCTACTCCAAGGTGAGCATGGGCGGTAATTCCCCATTCACCAAGGCACTTCCCCATTCCCATTTTTGCCCCCATAGGTCATAATGGGAATGGCGAAGGAGCTAATTACGGTACAGCAAATTGCGGTACCGTAATTAGCACCGAGGTCCCTTTGCGGCACCCTACTTTAACGTTAAGGTCGGGTCCCGCAAAGGGAACTCGTAGTAAGGCGGTAAGGGTTTACGGTACCGGTGCCCTTACCGGTACCGGTAAACCCTTACCGCCTAATGTGTAATGAGACCCTGTGTCTCTTTCTCCCTTTTTCCTGTTACTCACCTGGATCCTCTTACCTTTAGTGTTGATCAATTGTGTGTTCACACCCTTTTGGCGTGAACTAGTACTTATCTTTTTCTCTTTCTCCCTAATTTAAGGTCATGCAGACAATTTCTTGTGCTTCCACGCAAGAGGTGGTCCATAGCTTGTCTGTAAAATAAATCAACATTGTTACTGGCATTCACAAGTTGTTTTGCTTACTTCACCGTATTTACTTAAAATGGCTTGTGCGAGTTTCTTTTGTTTAATTGACCCAATTATATCAGCCATACTCCTTTTCTTGGTCTTCATGGTCTCTTAATGTTTTTTTATTGCCCAATGCTCCTTTTTTATGTTGACCAGGAAACCTCATAAGTGCTATTTATTTTCCACTTTTTGCTTTTTTTCCGCTTTATGCTTTTGAGTGTATCCCTTATCCTTTTATTCATTTGCCCCATTGTTCCCATTTCTCAATTTTCCATTTATTCATTTTTTTATTCACGATAACCACTAATTTTCAGCATTTCCTGATTTATTTATTATTTGTTTGTTTATTTATTTCTGTGACCAATCCTTTTGTGCTTCCTCGCCTCTTCTCTGACCCTACCTTCTTCCTTTTCCCTTTATTTCTACGTTCATCTTTCTTTCGAACTTCCTCATCCCTTCTTTCACGTACCTTTTGCTTTTCTTCTAACCTTTGCTGTTTCTGTCTTTCTCATTCATAGGCTGTTCTTTGGCTTGCGAGCGAGCTACTTTTCCAGCTCTTTGCGATATAGCTGTTTCTCGCCTTAGCCTAACTTTCCTTCTTATCCTTCCGTCCCTTAACTCCTTATCTTTCTTCTTCCTCTGTGCCTCATCTAACTTCTTTTTAAGTCTCCCATCATCACTTCCTTTCCCATCGAGTTTCAATGAGATTTGTCCTCCCATCCATTCGTCCTTTGTAAATGCTATCTCATCAGTTCTGTCTTCACTTCCTTTCCTCCTCCCCCCTTATTGAGAGATGCACTTGTCTGTGCCTGATCCCCTCCTTTATTAACGCATCATCGCGACTCCCCTTGTCCCTTGGGTCTAGGGATGTGAGATTCTTGTCCTTATCCTTCCCTTGATTTTTGTTACTACTCTATGTAGGAAACTCATAAGCGGGGTTGCTATACCCTTTGGCTGCTTTTAGCTCTCTGTAATGGGTAGAGTCCCTTAGGCTTACTTCCATCGGTTCCTGTTTCAGGCGGGGCAGGCATTGCTGCAGGTGTCTCACTCCCCTCAGTGCATAATTTTAGCATCTAAGCTGCTGGAGGCTCTTCCTCCTGTCCTTGTTCTTATATTTTTCATACTTGGAGAACAGCATAGCGTTTTCTGACTTTTTGTTTGTATGTGCGGCATGTAAGTAAGTTGCCATGCGTTGTAAGATGGCTTTAGATGGAGACTCACTTTGTGGCCGCGGCATAAACATCCTGTGGGCGGTACCTTTAACCCACTCCTCCAATTGGAGTAATGTTTGCCGGGCTTAACTCTGTTTCCAACGATATCCTTATGTGAGTCCAACACTCCCATTACTTCGAGCGAGCAGCAAATACTGCAAGCTCCAATCCAGTCTCTTCCCGCCAAATTATTTATACCGTTAATTTTACTCAAGAACATCAATCTGTGTGCGATTCCCTCTAAACTATAGAATTGCATAAAAAATGAGGAGACAAAAATTCCTTACATGTGACATACAGCAGAAACTGTATAACAGACGCTTGACAGACTAGACAAATACCAGCTGCACACACATATACCTGCCTTCTAATCAATACCCTGACATGGGGTTTAAACGAACCCCATTTATGCCATCTTTAATCGTCACTGTAGCCTAGTCATCCCCTATTATGTGGGCTCTGGGTTCACGTTTCTTCTGACCGCTGTATTAAAGCACTGGAACAAGGCGAATCCTCACGTTTTTCTCTTGGGTGCCCCCCGGTAACCTTACGTTTTTCTCTCGGGTGCCCCCCCGGTAACCTTACGTTTTTCTCTCGGGTGCCCCCCGGAAACCTTACTTTTTTCTCTCTGGTGTCCCCACGGAAACCTTACATTTTTCTCTCGGGTGCCCCGCCCGGAAACCTTACGTTTTTCTCTCGGGTGACCCCGCCCCGGAAACCTTTCACTTAACCACTACTGTCCTTCATGATTCTTATTTCATTCTGCTTGCTCTTTATTTATTTGCCATATATCCCTATTTTATGGCTGCCTTTATTTTCGTGGAGGTCATCTGTTTCTACCTCGTGTCTGCAAATGTTCATAATTCGTGGCCTGCACCTGAATTTCTAAAATCCTTCCTCTCCTTTTTCATTATTTCTTCACCAGGTCATACAGCTAGCTGTTCTTTACCATGCTGCCATGATAATGAAATCTTTTAGTTTTCACCCAAACATTCTCATTGACCTTCTGCCGCTTTCATGCCTTCAAAATTGCTTGTGTTTAACTAAGACAGGCCCCAAATAATCATGCTTTCCTTGGTAATCCCAACACTGTCATCATGTTTTCACACTTTGTCATTCAAGACTTTCTTCATTCATCTAAATCCTACGACACCAGAATCTCAACCGCTCCTCTCCAACCAAAAGTTTTTCCCTATTTAATAAAAATGTTTTCCACTCCGGCTGACAAGGCCTCAAAATTGTAAACTACCACCCCTGGTATGACTCCATGCAAACTGTCCTACCACTCACGGTGGGGCTCCTAGAAAAAGCCTTTTAGGAGCAGCCTGAAAAAAACCCCTTCACTACATGTGTGCTAGCCCCAAAATTCCCCAAAAGCCGGTCACAGATGACCCAGTAACCTCCTTCAGTTTCAGGGGGCATTCTAAGTCAAAAATGATAGAACACATGAATGGCAATGGACCATTCAGCTACAGGGCAGTGCCTGCTCCTGCCCGCACGTTGATTTAAAACCCCATGTAAAATCTCTTGCTTCTCATCTCATGAAGTTTATCACGACCTCCTTTTTAATTCTGACACTACTTCTGTAGCTGTAAAGTAACCCTTGCTCATGCCATGCCAGGTTACATACTACACTCTGCATTGTTGCACTTATCGTTTGAGTGTCATTGCAGGGACGTCATTTGGGGATCGCCAGGGGTTGTGACTGCAACCCCTGAGGTATCCCTTGTTGCCCTGTGGTCTCCTTTGCTACCCTAAAATAAAAAATGTTTAAAACCTTTCCTACAGTGATATCATCAGAGGTCAAGGGTCATGAGATGTCACTTCCGCTACCTCTATCATTTTGTTGGAATGACGTCCCTGTGTCATTACTTCCTTTTCACTACCACATATGCTTATGCTTCCGGCCCTTTCCTTTCCCCGCCATACTTACAACACCTGCTCATTAATTTCTTGTGTCATTATCAGTGTTAAATTGTATTACTACACTGCCATTCTTGCAGGCATCTTACAAACTCTTCACAATCTCTAAAAGAGCAGAGTGCTCTGTGCGCAACTCTCAGTATTCATTGAAAGAATACACATGATTTCGCATCAGACGAGCTGCGCACTGGCTACCCAGGGAGGAAAGGCTAATTTTTTAAAATCACGATTGTAAGTCTTACACAGCGCTAGTATATTTAACTGATGCTGCTACTAGGGTCAGTTCAGCCCAGTGACGGCTGGTGACTTTGGAAGTTGGTGGGGCGTACATATCTAGGCGGGAATTTGGGAGCGAGCTAGGCCACCTCACACCAACCAGTGTGCCGGTGGCTTCTGCCTCTGAAAGGCATTTTGGAAAAAATGGCTTCCAAGATGTGCAATTTACTGTCCAAGCCCACAGAAATATGACATCAAAAATCCTGGCCTAATTATGAGTCGGAAACAGCCTGGAATCCACTGAAATGTTGGCAATGGTTTTTTCCAGCTCAAGGACATCTGGACTGGACTAATGTGAAGGCATTAACAAATTATGCATACAAATACATTTTTCTAAAATGAAGCACCTATCGACACCATCAAAGGTAGTTCACAAAAATGGGAACACTGTGCCTCTGCCATACAATGCACATACACAATAGACTTAACTAAAAGTCCACATATCAGAAATACAAAGCAATATCTGTGCCAAGGTGTCTGCAAACAAAGGGTATGAAAGCCAAGTGTCCAAACAGCACACCATTGAGTGACATGTATGAGACTGGTGGCATTCACAGCTATGCACAGACACAGATTCTGCCCTTTGAAGGATCTCTGCCAGCCCAGAAAGGGGTTGAGAGGGGGGAGGCAGCTAGATGCGACTATAACCCCCATTCTCTAGCTCTTTCAGAGCCACGCATGCTATAGGGAGCAGCATTCATACTCTGACTGCCTATTCCATTTGCCTAAGTTGCTGGTAGTCCTGCATGTGTGTGTCACTGGGACTGCTGGCGCACTGACCCAGGCAACATCTTCTGTGATGCTCAGCCAGGGTCAGGTTGCCTACCTGCACCAGGCTGCTTGCCACCCCACAATATAAAGAAATGTAAATGGAGCTAAAATCTGTTTCATTGTCATCACTGGTTCCCCTACTGGGTGCTCAGGATGGTCATACGCAGCCTTAAATTCCCCCTACCCATGCAAGGAATAAAATCCCAATTTAACAAGTCAATTAGGTGCGCTCACCCTGCAAACTCAACGTTAATATTCACCACTACTGCTAGCATTCTGTTTCCATACAGCACTTAACAATATATAAACACATACACACTCATCAATGCAGTGCCTACCTAGATGAGAACTTTTTCGGCATGCAATACGAGAGGCAAGCACTTCTTAAATCCTGAGCTACTCCCCAGTGCTCACGCTCATGGACTCCTTGTCACCAGCTGCTGTCCCCATTAACCAAAGGAGCTAATGCCATAGGGCTAAGCTTCCCCGTCTTATCCCAGAACCATGGAATGCTTACTCTAGGAAACTTAGGGCGGAGCCATCCTTCCTCATTTACGGCAAAACTCTCAACCCTACTTTGGTTACCTACCTCTAACAGTTCCCCCAGCGGTGTCTGTACTCATCCCCCTTTTGCTGAATTAACCACTGTGCTATGTTTTACTTAATATACTCTATCCAGTGTGAGCTTAACGTGCAGCTCATTCATAGTAATTACAATATATATCTATCTGTCTTATAACTACATGCGATGCTTCGTCACGCAGCCCTTAGTGCATGCCTTTTTATTGTAATCTGCAAGCCCCTTCCTTGTAATAGCACCACAATGCCTAAGGGCTCCTGTGTGCTCCATGCTACTAGGAATCGCTCATTCCTTGCCAGATGACAGTAGACCCCAGAGACATTTTTATTGGAGGGCACATGGGGTGGCTGCCCAGAGCCCCCCATGATGCAGCCTGGTCTGAAGTAAGATTCCAGTTTACATCAGGCTTAAATAGCACGTGCCAGGAAAATTTGATTGCATGCTGCTGAGGCTCTAAACCCATTGCCTGTCGGTTTTGACAAGTACATTCTGCCTTGATCAATTAAAACATGCAATGCCTTTCGTTTTCATTGTGGAATACATAGTTTGGGAAACACAACCTTTGTAGCGTTACTTCCCCACCTGTGAGAAGTTGCTGATTGTGTGCAATAGCCAAAGTTGAAATCCATATTCATCCACAGAGGTTCAGAAGTTGTCTCAGTGTGTTAAGCACTTATTGTAGGGATATGTGTTCATGTGAAAGATCATTGGGCACATCCCAGTAAGACTGGCTGAACCGTCTTTAAATCTGAAGTTCACAAATATACCTGCACATTTACTTGGGTTTGCAGCACAAGCGGCGCGATTACCAGCACTGTTCCTCCACCAGATAGGGGTTGAAATTAATTTGCTCAGCTGGGCATTCTTAAAACCTAAGCAATCCCTTAAAGGATGTGCATAGAATATCTGTGCAAGCGGCAAACAAGTACGCAAATTCGAGACTGTGTAGCCAAAGTGTTCATGCTTGTATCCTGACTACGCCAGCAGACGGCACAGTGATCCTCGTCAGATCATATAGGATCCCTTGCATTACTGTGCTGTCTTCTGTGAGGTTTTACCTACTTGCATGCTGGAACTCCCCTTGATAATGGAGAAACTGATGCTAAAATCATTCCCACGTTGTGTAACCCCCTTCTGTAATATTTTGGCTTTAAAATTGTCAGGTTTGGAAATGCGGGTTGCGTACTTTTGCAAGTCATTTTATAACATTAGATTGTTTTAGTTTATGTTACAAGCTGGAAGGGAAAGTGCTCAACTGCAGGAACTGCAATATTGGCACAAATCCCAGCTTCACCCCTTAAACAATGTGTGGTCCTGGGCATCTCATTTAATTTTTTATTGCCTAACATTTCTTAATTGCCAGTCCCTAAACCTTTCAAAATCGTCAGCCCTTCAGGGTGATTTCCTTCTCAGGGTATGTTTTTCATCGAGGCACCACTCATAGTTTAACTGGCTATGGGGTTGTTTCCATTATGTTAGTGAGCATTGACATATTGCATACTACAGGCACTTGTCCCCTCGATCCCTAATGGCAACGCAATTCGAAAACCATGTCCCACTCCTACTCCCAGCCTGCCTGGATAAAGACACCTTCCTGGCAGCTTCTAATCTGCCTATTCTGGGTTGCATGTATCTTTTCACATACAGTCCTACATTTATGCTGCAGGCTGCACACTTCCCCGGATGCTAAAAGGCATCTTGTTTCTATACTGGAAGAGAAGTAACCTCTTTGTAAATTGCTAATGTTGGCCTTCAAATGCTACTTGTTTCTCATTCTGAATAGCGCAGGAATGGAGATGGTAGGGGATTTAAAAAGGGCGTAAGCATGCTTATCTTGAATGTTACAAGGCAGCATAAGTATGTATCACAGAGAATAAGGCCTCTAGGCGCTACTGAATATTCCCATACAGATGCCTCTCAGGAGACAGGTGAAACGCGCACAGGCAATCAGTAAAATCATGCACTTCTTGTTAACCTCATTGGCAGCAGGCAAAAGATGTATTTTCGTCCATGCTCATTCATCCCTATTGGAATGAATCACTTTGGTTAGTCCTCTAGACCCTCCAGGTCACCCCAATAATATACACCTATTCTTGAAACTCCACAAACGGGGCCTAGCTTTAGTCATCCGGCTCCTAAAAGCTGGAATGTCCGCCCACCAGGGCTAAAATGAAAGAATCTTGCAGTGCTTTCCATAGCAGGCTGGACGCATTAATATGCAATCAAGCCCCTTTCCTATAATTCCTGGGGCTGTTCTGCTGTGAGACACATTAATTCTGCATGTAATGCACTCTATTTTCAAAAATAAATTCAATGTGCAAGACACATTCACTCAAGCATTCTCCAGATTACTGAAATAACCTCACAATCACAACAGCTGCTAGGGTGTCCACCACGAGACAAAATGAAAAAATGTAATGACCCTGCCAGATCTGAGCCCTGCATTTACCATACAGTGCATTCCTTTCGCTCAGCGTGCTTAACACACGAGAACAGTACTTCTATAAATCATTATTATTCAGCTATTTTACTGTGAAAATCTATCGTTCTTGGCACAATTTATCACTTGTCTTGTCTTCTACGAGGACATCACACATTTTACTCCATAGCTGCTGGTTTGAAACATGTGTTTGCTTAAAGCGTACCAGCTTTTTGCACTTTTCACAGGCTGTTTAACTCTTTTTGAGCTGAAATCACCACGAATTTGTGTGCCCTAAACTATAATATCTGATCACCTATTTTAATGCAATTTTTCGCAATTTCAAAACCTTGGCTTGACACTAATTTTCTAATTTAGCTTAAAATATCATTTTAAACTAATTCCAATATTTTTACAGTGCACATGCAGTTATGCCATAAGATAAATCACATGAACAGCCGTAACATACAACAATTAGACACTCACCATAACATGACATGTCAAAATCAGACACAATCTGGTCAGCTGCATGCAAGCCCCTCATGAATATTTTACTCTTGTTATTGATTTTTAAATGCAGTTAATGTTTTTGGTTTGTTCCCGAATTTTGACTGCCATTATTCTTTTTCCCCATGTCACTGTCTCTATCGGCTAGGGTAGTTTTCACTCACCTTTTGTTCTCCTGACCCTTGTGATCACTGCCTTCTTCAGGTTTTCGTCTGGTCCGCTGCCCGTAGGAATGGAAATGGAGATGTTCATAAACACGGGCTCGTTCAGGTCCCGACTGCAGTCTCAATTGCACTGCCATTGTCTACGGGGAGCTTCACAGTCTACTCAGCCCAAAATGGCAAAGGACTCGTGATTTTGCTGAAGACCTAGAGTTACTTTGTGTCAATAGTTGATGGTCAAAAACCATCCTCTGAACCAAATGTAAACGAGGACCGAGTGACCTCTGACGGGCCCATAGAATCAGAGCTCACCCTCGAATACCTTAAGACAAGATAGCTGCACCTTGAGGAGGTTAGGGTGCAGGATACACATACTCCAACACAATTCAATAAGGACAACTCAAGGATTTGGCAAAGAGACTGTTAAGTTCATAGAGGTTTATTTACTGCCACTGCTGACACAGAGCAGCCTTAGTGTCGAGGTCGAGCTCCCAGACTCAACCACCCCTCAGCATCACACAGAGTTCATTTTTATAGCCAAATGTGAGGGAGCAATCTGCCCCCACCATTCCTGCACAGTCTTAAGCAACTTCATTGTCAAACATTAACTCATTGGGCAATTATTTTGAATTAAACTAAACCTTCAGAATGAAATACGCTTTAGCATGCATGTCTAACTTTTCTTCGGTGCTCTGCTTAATTATAATTGGTGCAGCTGGATTCTTCAGATAAGTTTCCAGACAGGGCCTAATTAAGAGTTTAGGTTCTGCCCATTCGTCAAGTTTCTGACTGCATGCTACCCTTGAATGTTTCAACTTTAAAATTACCTCATCTTACACACTCTGAGTACTGCTCAGTTTCTTCTCATTTTAGCCACATTTTCAATTACATGCATTTTCATTAAAGGTATTAGGCAGCGCTATTATCTGTCTGTATACAGAAAATCTTATTGTCCATTCTGTGCCTTGCCACCTTACCACATCATGATAAGGACATTTTCGACATTATAACCATGATGCTTTTTGACTACTTGTATATACTAACATTATGATATAACATGTTCACATAATTATAACACTACATTAGTCCATACAAACTTCTCTGCTTAGGTTTAAGTGGGGGGGGGGGGGCTGCCCTCCATTTCATTCAGTTGTTGATTCAATATATCATATATCGGGTCCTCCAGTACACTTGTATTGTGCACAGACCTTTTGGTAATTTTGAAGTCAAGTGTTGTTTTGAAAGCTGGAAGATTTGAGCTCTTGGTGAAGAGAACCCCTGTGTTTTGTGAACTACTTTGAACTTGGGGAAGGGGAGTTGATTACAATCTGAGAACTAGATGAAGCTCAGAACTTTATTGTGAACACTATTCATTTTGATGCTGACATCCCTACACATCGTATGCCATTAGTTGTGAGGGCAAGTATAGGTTTTGGACACAGATAGACTTTTTACTTTGGACTTCCTGACACAGACAATCCTTAGTTTTCGTTAGGCAGGAAATCACACCTTAGCATAGGACAATTATAATTGTTCTTTTATAACGCCCTTAATACCAGAGATTGGTTTCTAAATGTGGGATCAGATTTGAACCTGTGTTGCTCTGTGTTGTCTTGCGTCCAAGACAAATGTGTTGCCCCTGAGTTATCCCCCCTCATGAGGGGGGATAGGGCAAGTTAGGTATTATTCCACCCTGCCTTTTTGAGTTAATAAAACTTTGTTGAAAGAACTTGAACCTGTTGTCTGTGTCTGACTCATGATGCCCTCACAGCACCCAAAGAGGGATAGTACTTGAAAGGATGATGGATTGAAGGAGAGTATATCAAGCCGGGTTGAATATTGCGAGTATGGGACCCGCACCCAAAAGAGGGACAGTCCAGGAGCGGACAATTGCTGGGCAGGTATGTAAACAATAGAAAATGGGCCAAGTCTTCCTTGGGCACATCGCAAAAAAATGCATGATTGTTTCTCGTTGCCATTGGACCAGGCCACCACCCCTGCTCTTAAATGAATACAATTAAAAGTGCCATAGTAATAATAACCTGATAAGGGTTATGTGCCGAGGATACCCAGTGCCGTCCAATTTCAGAACATTGCAAGGTATAATCTCTCTCATATAAAAACATTGAACCATGTCTACTTATGCCATCATTGTTTTTACATGCTGTGAGAAACATGAAGGTATTCTCACTCCCACTCCCCTTGGATCTTCTACGCAGGCGGACAGGGAAAGGCCATTGCTGTTGGATCCTGACCCTTGGGACAGAGATATGACATTATATGATATGGCATTTATAACGCGCCTATACACAAGTGTTTCAAGGCGCGACGAGGCAAGGGAGGGAAGACAGAGACAACGATCTTAATTAATAGGCCAGGTGTCATTGAGATTGCGCAAATGCAGGGGAGGGGGAAATGCAGTACATAGGATCAACAGTACAAAATAATTAGAATAAATAAAACAGTAGGTAAAAGTGCATCCAGCTTGAGGCAAGTGCAGGGATGAGTGCAGACATCAAGTGTCAGGAGCTGGGGGGACTGTAGGGATACTGAAACAGCCCCCAAGTGCAGGGGTTGCCTGGGAGTCAGTGTAGGTGTGCAGCTGGTGGGGGAGGGGGCCTGGCCCCAAGATTAGAGGGCAGCCAGGTGACCAGTGCAGTTTCAGTCAGGAGTTCAGCAGGGGAGAGGAGGAGAGAAAGCAGAAGCAACGAGGAAGGTCTTGAGGTGCTTCCGGAACCAGAGATGGTTCTCCTCAAGTTGCAGGGAGGCAGGGAGACTGTACAGAGGGAGTCCCCCACTGAAGAAAGAGATCTACGACCAACTTGTTGCTTGTAGAAGCGACTGACCCTGAGGGAGTTGGAGGCAGATGAGTGAAGAGCCCGAGATGGAAGATATTTAGGAAGAGAGAGTTGAAGGTAGTGCGGCCTCAGGCCCCAGAAGGTCTTGTGGATAATGCAGAGGGATTTGAACTTAATCCTCGCAGCCACTGGGAGCCAGTGCAGAGATTTCATTCCTGGAGAGATACGATCCCTGGGCTTGAGGCCAAGGACAAGTCCTGCATTCCTGTTTTGGATGAGTTGCAGAGGGCAGAGAGTAGAAGCAGGCAGATTTAGAAAGAGGCTGTTACGGTAGTCCAGCCTAGAGAAAACCAGAGCTCTAGAGACAGTGAGCTTCTGGGGGAAGGAGAGGGAAGGAAGAATGCCTCTGAGGAGGTGCAACTGGTAGTGTGACTTCTTAGAGACGTCAGGAGAGAAGGAGAGTGTGGAGTCGAAGATGACCCAGAGTTTTTTAGCCTCACAGCTGGGAGAAGGAAGAGAGCGATAGGAAAGGAGGGAGCAGGTGTTCCGATGAGGAGACTCAGTCTTACTGGCATTAAGGCAGAGACCATTGGCAGCACACCACTCCTGGATAGAGACAGACAGTCAGAAATGAGAGAAGGAGAAGAGGTGGCGGAAGGGAGCGTGAAAATGAGCTGAGTGTCATCTACATAGCACTGAATGTTTAGGCAGAGAGCAGCAATGCGGTGGGCAAGAAGTGCCAGGTATTGCTTGAACAGCCCGGGAAAGAGGTTAATCCCCTGGGTAACACCACAGGTAGAGATAGAGGAGAGGAAGTACCCAAGTTGGACCTGGGAGGGTCAATCGGAGAGAAAAGAGGTCAGCCAAGCCAGGTCCTGATCGGTGATACCTTGGTTATCAGGAGACGGTTGAGCAGGATGGTGTGGTTGACTGTGTCAAAGGCAGAAGAGAGATCAAGTAAGATGAGGTCACAGGGGGTATTGGAGTCAAAGTTAGACGGGAGGTCTTCACGGATGTTGAGGAGAGCAGTTTCCGTGCTTCTGGCAGCTCTGAAGCCAGACTGATGATCATGGAGACAACCACCCTTATCATTTATCAGTGTGAAGATTAAGCTGGGAGATGGCCAGCTTTTCCAGGAGTTTGCCCAGGAAAGGAGTGATGGAGATTGGGTGGTAGTTCGCAGGGCAGGGGGGGTCGGCTGAGGGTTCTTAGGAAGAGGGTGCACAAGGGAGTGCTTCAGGTGGGAAGGGAAGACTCCAGTGGCAAAGGAGTGGTTGCAGCAGTCGGCCAAAGCAGGAGCCAGGGTGCCAATGTGGTCCTTGATGGTATTAGAGGAACAGGGGAGAACCTGTTTTGATGTGACATTCATAGATCGGACTTGTTTAGAAACCTTGTCTGGGGATAACAGGTGAAAGGCAGAGAAGGAGGGAGGAGGGGTGGCCACATAAGAGCCAGAGGAAGAGCAGGGAGTAGAGAGAGGAGGAGGAGAAGAAGAGAGAGAGGACATGATGTGCTGAGTTGTAGAGATGAAATGATAGTCCAGGCAGAGGGCCTGGGAGGGGACAGGAGAGGTAGAGACTGTAGCAGGATTGGCTAGCTCCTTGCAGAGAAGCGCGGGAGGATCAAAAAGGTAGAGGGTTGTTGATTATTTGGGGTGGGGTTCCCTCAGGCGAGACATGGTTTCCCCCTTTCCTTATAGACAACCCACCTAACCATCCCCTGACCTTTATAGGTTATTGTAAGTCAACTCCCCTCATTTCCCCTCTTAGGGCACTTAACAGTACAGAGACGAGGAAGAGGCAACTGAGAGTAATGTAATGAACTCATGGTGGCAACAGTAAAGAAAGACACAAGTGATCACAGTTCAAGGGTCTTTATTAATCTGTATGCAGGATGGAAAAATGCCTAATCTACACCTAAATCAAAGATGGGAGCCAGCGTCGACCATAAAGTGAAAATAAGGCAGTTCTAATGGTGTTGTGTCAAATAAAAAGGGCCTATACTAAGAAACCTATTGCCAAAGCTTACAACTAATACAAACGGGGCTGTGGGATCGTTTTCAAGAAAAGAAAGAAGTGTTCACAAATAATATGTCAGGCTGTGGTAGCATGGATCTTTCTTCCCCTCGTTTTGAGCACGGGGTAACGTGGGATCTTGGAGCATAGCACATGCTCAAGCTTTCAGAGACAGTTCTGTTCCTGTTTATCAGGAGCCTCGATGGCCAAGTCTCTTGCCTTCGAGGGCCTGACCTATTCAAATAACAAAACAAAAGTTCCTTCAACAAAATTAAAGTTTGTTTCCTGGTTTTACTTAGGGTGATGATTCTTCACCCCTGGGTCCCCCTCTTCCTGGCGCTGACCCTTGTTCCTGGTGGTGTTGGGGGATTGCTTTTCACCCCCTGGATCTCCCTCTTCTGGGCTTGGATACTAAAAGAGTTACTTTTGATATCAAGGCCTTCGTGGTTGTGGTTTCCTGGTCCCGAGGACCAGAGTTTCTCGGAGCAGCACCCATGTGGTACCGGTCCCCTTTTGCAGCTGGTCTCCCCTTTACAATGTTACAGTTCTTTGAACTTCCACAGCCTGGTTCTTATCAGCTCTCCCCTCGACTAACCGGCTGTGATGAACTGCATGGCCTTTTTCTTTACTGGATTTAAGACCGGTACCACAGAAGCAGGAGTCTCCCTCGCTCCGGCTTATAAGTGTTGATACGGTCTGTGTACCGTAGATATCTGCTGCAGCACACTTGGGCTATTGTCCTCGGTCTTACAATTCTTTCAGAGTACGGTTTGGGGGGTTTTGTCAAAAAGGGCAAGTTTGTGTCTATCCTCGTCAGCCTCTCGATATTTACCACCTATCTCCTCCTCTTGAACTGCCGGGTCTGAATAGCTGTCTCGTCGTGCAGTCTGCCTTGCTCGTACTGTGCTGTCTTGCTCCAACTTTTATCCCTGTGGGTAAGGGAAAGGGCCGTCAGGTGTGTGTGATTCTCATCAATTGCCTGACTTTGCCTGACCCTTGCATTGGGACATGTCAGGTAAAGGGCTCTGGTGTTAGTCCGTTGTGTGAAGGTTTTCCTGTTGGCAGTGTTTCTGAATGTCCTATCGAAGAGGATGGGTAAAAGGTATTGAAGGAAGGCGGATACCGCGTCTCTCCTGTCGGTGTCCCACTCCCACTCCGTGAGGAACCCCCATCCAGGTGATCCTCCCTCACTAGTACACCCCCAGGAACTGGATCTAATAGCAATGGCCGTGTCCTGGCCACCTGGATGACAGATCCCCAGGGTTTAGTCAGTGAGACACCTTCAGGTTTCTCACAGTAATGAACACTATACCATTTCTCCACTTTGGTACTGGGATGAAGAAGATGCCTGCAATATGTTGTGAAGGTCAGGCATGTCCCCTTAATCATAGTCAGGCAAGTCTCATTGGGAAAACACACCTGCAACCTGTTCGAAGGTTGCAGGTGTATAAAACGGGGAGGGAAAAGCAATATGGAGCAGCAGCAGGGAGGCCTCAGCAATCAGCAGAGAACCTTGTTGGAAGAGAAGCAAGCTACTGGAGGGAACTGCTGTGGGACGGTCCTTTGTGTGTAGCATGCCGAGGCGCTGGGGACTGCGAGGAGAAGTGGTGTTAGACAGTGTGGCGTGGGAGCTGGGTCTCTGTGGAGGGGACCGACAGCCTAGAGGGGCGCATTGTGGAGACGCTGCCCCTTTCCCTTATATACAGAATGCTTTTTCCCCTGTGTCAAGAAGCCCGCACGGGGGTATCTAGGGGGCAGAAGCTGGACCCCTGGCAGTAGAAGCTGCAGTTTGTGTGCCCTGCACAGAAACCTATTTCCGGTGAGTTTCTATTAGATTGAGAAACCCAGAACGCGAATGACTGAACATTTCCATTGTGGTGTAATACTTTGTATCAGAGTGGTTGCGAGCTGCAGTAGGGCACGTTTTCAAAGGTCTCCGGTCCCAGATCATTTCCAGTGTTGAATGTTAAAAGCCCAAGAATACTTTGTATGGGAGTGGTTGCATCGTGGGAAGTTCATTTAAAGTGAAACGCATGATTATTACCTGGGGGGCTGAATGAAAACTAAACCTTGAACCAAACCAATACTTGCTGAATACCGAATTGAACAAGAACTTTGTAATTAAACAAAACAATCACATGGTTAAGTCAGCCGTGAATGGAACTGTGCAAATTAACAAAAGCACAGCAGATTGACTTACAAACCTATTGGAATTTTCAAGTTAATGCAAGCCACTGCATGCTGCATTAGATGACCAATGGTATGAACATATGGAGAAAAAGGGAATCAAATACAATCTGGAAATTAACCCCATTATATGAAGAAGGGAAATAAAACTTTGTGGGCCAAGGGAACAAGGAGAACAACCAACATTCCCACTTGTTTGTGACATTGACATACAAGTCTTGGGGAAGGGATCCCTGAGACCAGAAGGAATTATCATTGTTGTCTTGAGGACGGAGCCTAAAGGCCCTCTTTTGTGTTTTGAACTATGTTGCTTGGAACTCAGGGAAGGGAACCCCGAGGATTATTTAAAATGGTATCACTGTTTTACACTTGGGGAAGGGAGATGAAAGGAAGCTGCGAGCTGGAAGAACCACAGAACGTTATGTTGAATGTGGTTTCTTTCGTTCCTGACATCCCTGCACATTGTATAGATCTACAGGCCGATTCATGGAATAATTAGCGCGGCGCAAGTGGGCAAAAACGTGCGAATCACAGTGGAATAGCGAAAATCGCAGTGCAAGTGCGAAAATCGCACGAAAAGCAGCGCACGTCGATTCATGGAAGTCCGTGCGCGAGAAAACCAGCGGATGTGCGATAAAAAAGTGTGCGGTGCACGTTGGCGCACAGGCCATCTAACAGCGTGCGCCAGGTCACAGCGAAAATTGCACAGGCCACAGCGAAATTCGCACATAGCGCGGCGCACGCAACAAAAGTAGGCGGAACACGGGCGTAACACTCGGAATGGGGAACAACTTGCCAAAACGTGGGCGTCACGGGGGAAGTACAGGGCACAAGTGCGCGGAACGCCCACACACTCGCCTACAACACGTATTCATGGAATAGAATAGGGCAAAAAAGCGCACGCTCAAACCAGCGCACAGGCACAAACACGACCGCCACAAGAAAGCAGGCGGTAGCGTCTCTGCGGCTGTAAGAAATGTGCGCCAAAAGGTGCGACAACAAATAGCACCTATATACTGCCATGATGAATGTCCTATACTGTGGCCCTCCAGGACAAATGACCTGCAAAGGGGTACCCACAAACACGGACACCCGCTGACAAAAAATACGTGCGCGTGTATACCGGGGTGCGTGGGAAGTCTCAAACGCGATTTGGCCGGATACGTGGATTTCAGGGGTGCGTGGGAAGTTCCACACGCGATTCCAGCAGGGTACGTGTATTTCAGGGGTGCGCGGGAAGTTCCACACGCGATTGGCCCAGTGCGAGCAGGGTACGTGTATTTCTGGGGTGCGCGGGAATTTCCACATGCGATTTCAGCAGGGTACGTGTATTTCAGGGGTGCGTGGGAAGTTCCACACGCGATTGGCCCAGTGCGAGCAGGGTACGTGTATTTCAGGGGTGCACGGGAATTTACACACGCGATTTCAGCAGGGTACGTGTATTTCAGGGGTGCTCGGGAAGTTCCACACGCGATTGGCCCAGTGCGAGCAGGGTACGTGTATTTCAGGGGTGCGCAGGAATTTCCACACGCGATTTCAGCAGGGTACGTGTATTTCAGGGGTGCGCGGGAAGTTCCACACGCGATTTCATCAGGGTACGTGTATTTCAGGGGTGCGCGGGAAGTTCCACACGCGATTGGCCCAGTGCGAGCAGGGTACGTGTATTTCTGGGGTGCGCGGGAATTTCCACACGCGATTTCATCAGGGTACGTGTATTTCAGGGGTGCACGGGAAGTTCCACACGCGATTTCATCAGGGTACGTGTATTTCAGGGGTGCGCGGGAAGTTCCACACGCGACTGGCCCAGTGCGAGCAGGGTACGTGTATTTCAGGGGTGCGCGGGAATTTCCACACGCGATTTCAGCAGGGTACGTTTATTTCAAGGGTGCGCGGGAAGTTCCACACGCGATTTCATCAGGGTACGTGTATTTCAGGGGTGCGCGGGAAGTTCCACACGCGATTGGCCCAGTGCGAGCAGGGTACGTGTATTTCTGGGGTGCGTGGGAATTTCCACACGCGATTTCATCAGGGTACGTGTATTTCAGGGGTGCGCGGGAAGTTCCACACGTGATTTCATCAGGGTACGTGTATTTCAGGGGTGCGCGGGAAGTTCCACACGCGATTTCAGCAGGGTACATGTATTTCAGGGGTGCGCGGGAAGTTCCACATGCGATTTCATCAGGGTACGTGTATTTCAGGGGTACGCGGGAAGTTCCACATGCGATTGGCCCAGTGCGAGCAGGGTACGTGTATTTCAGGGGTGCGCGGGAATTTCCACACGCGATTTCAGCAGGGTACGTGTATATCAGGGGTGCGCGGGAAGTTCCACACGCGATTTCAGCAGGTTACGTGTATTTCAGGGGTGCGCGGGAAGATCCACACGCGATTTCAGCAGGGTACGTGTATTTCAGGGGTGCGCGGGAAGTTCCACACGCGATTTCAGCAGGGTACGTGTATTTCAGGGGTTCTGGGGAGTACCACACGTGAATTGGCCGTGTGGGCCCTCCCAGTTGTACGCTCCACAACCTCCACGGACCCTGCAGGCAGCCCACACCACGGGGGACTACCCTGCACCCATGCTCATGTCCCGCAGGCAGCCCATCCACCATGGGCATGCCCCCCAGCCAACCCACATGTCACCTTGCACTTCTGATCAACAATGCATGTCTCCCACCACCCCCACCCCCCTGCCACCATGGGCAGCCTCCACCAGGCCCCCACTCATGTCTCCCACCAACCCCACCCCCTGCCACCATGGGCAGCCTCCACCAGGCCCCCACTCAGGTCTCCCACCACCCCCACCCCCCAGCAGTGCAGGGGCAGCCTCCACCAGGCCCCCACTCATGTCTCCCACCACCCCCACCCCCCAGCAGTGCAGGGGCAGCCTCCACCAGGCCCCCACCCATGTCTCCCACCACCCCCAGCCACCAGGGGCACCCTCCACCAGGCCCCCACCCATGTCTCCCACCACCCCCACCCCCCAGCCACCAGGGGCACCCTCCACCAGGCCCCCACTCATGCTCCCACCACCCCCACCCCCCAGCAGTGCAGGGGCAGCCTCCACCAGGACGCCACTCATGTCCCCTATCACCCCCACCCCCCAGCAGTGCAGGGGCAGCCTCCACCAGGGCCCCCACTCATGTCTACCACCACCCCCACCCCCCAGCAGTGCAGGGGCACCCTCCACCAGGCCCCCACTCATGTCTCCCACCACCCCCACCCCCCAGCCACCAGGGGCACCCTCCACCAGGCCCCCAGCCATGTCTCCCACCACCCCCACCCCCAGCAGTGCGGGGGCAACCTCCACCAGGCCCCACTCATGTCCCCTATCACCCCCACCCCCCCGCCACCAGGGGCACCCTCCACCAGGCCCCCACCCATGTCTCCCACCACCCCCACCCCCCAGCCACCATGGGCACCCTCCACCAGGCCCCCACCCATGTCTCCCACCACCCCCACCCCCCAGCAGTGCAGGGGCAGCCTCCACCAGGCCCACACTCATGTCCCCTATCACCCCCACCCCCCTGCCACCAGGGGCAGCCTCCACCAGGCCCCCACCCTTGTCTCCCACCACCCCCAGCCACCAGGGGCACCCTCCACTAGGCCCCCACCCATGTCTCCCACCACCCCCACCCCCCAGCCACCAGGGGCACCCTCCACCATGCCCCCACTCATGTCTCCCACCACCCCCACCCCCCAGCAGTGCAGGGGCAGCCCCCACCAGGGCCCTACTCATGTCTCCCACCACCCCCACCCCCCAGCCACCATGGGCACCCTCCACCAGGCCCCCACCCATGTCTCCCACCACCCCCACCCCCCAGCAGTGCAGGGGCAGCCTCCACCAGGCCCCCACTCATGTCCCCTATCACCCCCACCCCCCCGCCACCAGGGGCACCCTCCACCAGGCCCCCATCCATGTGTCCCACCACCCCCACCCCCCAGCAGTGCAGGGGCAGCCTCCACCAGGCCCCCACCCATGTCTCCCACCACCCCCACCCCCCAGCCACCAGGGGCACCCTCCACCAGGCCCCCACTCATGTCTCCCACCACCCCCACCCCCCAGCAGTGCAGGGGCAGCCCCCACCAGGCCCCCACTCATGTCTCCCACTACCCCCACCCCCCAGCCACCATGGGCACCCTCCACCAGGCCCCCACCCTTGTCTCCCACCACCCCCACCCCCCAGAAGTGCAGGGGCAGCCTCCAACAGGCCCCCACTCATGTCCCCTATCACCCCCACCCCCCCGCCACCAGGGGCAGCCTCCACCAGGCCCCCACCCATGTCTCCCACCACCCCCACCCCCCCAGTCACCAGGGGCACCCTCCACCAGGCCCCCACTCATGTCTCCCCCCACCCCCCACCATCCAGGGGCACCCTCCACCAGGCCCCCACTCATGTCTCCCACCACCCCCACCCCCAAGCAGTGCAGGGGCAGCCCCCACCAGGTCCTCACAATCCCCAATCATGTGCGTAATGGACAGCCTCCACAGCCAAAAAGCCCTACCAAGTAACCCATTCACCCACATGGAAATGGAAATCGCATGTTACACCCCCAATGTTCATTAAGCTAATGAACCCATGTCTGTCACACACAATGGTTGCAATTGAATGGGAAAACACACAACATGACATGCATGAAACCAATGAGATGATACCACACAGTGAAGTATGGAAACAAAATTGTATTGAAAAAAATAAAGACTGCTAAAGAAAGAAAACAAACTACAATGTGAATGAGAAAAAAAAAGCTGCATGTCCGTATAAAAACACAAAACTGAAAATCAGAATCCAAAAAATATTTGCTCAAAGTCAAAAGTTAAAAAATCTCCATGCAATAAAGAACTATGTAAAAAACTACCAAGGGTCCATGAGCCCAACTGAACAAAGGAAACCTACTAAAAAACCTACCTAAAAATCAACTATATACAAAAAGTGGAGCAGTGTCCGTCGACTCCAAATCATAATAAGAAAGAAAGGAAACCTAAAACTAAAGAACTATATACAAAGGCGGCGGGCAAGTCCAGCGGCTCACTCTGTGGTGTCCCGGGCCAGGGCATCATCGAACTCCTGTTCGATGTCCCGGAGGCGGTCCAGTTCCATGGCCCCGAGGGTCCGCAGGGACGACGCCGTGTCCTCCTCAAACCCCCTGCGGATTGCCTCGAGGCACTCGGCCCGCCTCAGGGCCCTCCGCATGGAGTTCTCCGCCCTGACCATTGTGAGCCGCGCCTCTTCCGCCCGCCGCCGCTCCGCACCTAAGGCGTGGCCCAACCGCTGCCACACGGAAGACACTCTCTGTCCTGGGTACCCCTGCCCTCCGGCCGATGCCTGCCCCTCCGATGTCGAAAGCCCCGAGCCTTCATGTCTCCCACCATGTTGCTGCTGCTGCTGCTCTGCCTCTGCCCGTGCACTGCCTCCTGCTGCCTGCACATTCTCCGCCGGCTGGGGTGCAGTTGTTGATGTGGCCACCCCTGCTGGACCTCCGACTCCCGACTGTGGCAGGGATGCCTCCTCCACCAGCCTAGCCGCACCGTCAGAGGCAGCTCCACAGGGTACCCAGGTGACTGATGGGTGGGAAGATGGCACAGAGGACGATTGGCGCGTAGGGGGTCCAGTTGAGGAGGGGGTCAGAGCAAGCCCCATCAGATGGAGGAATCCTGCCTGGGTGACCTGTCCCAGCAGGCTGACGTGGTCAACGAGCCATTCGAGATGACGTGCAGTCTCTCCATGAAAAGACTGCAGGTCACCTCGCATGGCCCGTTGACGCAACGCCACACCAGCCAGGACAGGCTCAACCCGGACCTGGATGGCCACGTCCGCAGGCAGAGGAAGGCCAGTTGACGTCAGCTCATCCCCTGCCTGAAAATGGGTCTGGACGTAGGCATCCCTGCTGGTGCAAGATGATGCAGGGACAGCATCGGGGTCAGGATTGCACACAGGCACCTCCGCGGCCGCCTGTGCTGCCTCCTGTCCCTGGTCCTGCACTGCACCACTAGCACTTGTGGGATCCCCACCTCCAGACCCCGTCTTTGGTGCTTGCACGGCCCCCTCCTCCACCAAACCCCCCACCAACCTGGATGACTCCGTGCCATCTTCCCCTGTTGGGCCCTGTGGGGTCCCAGCTGCCCCTTCTGCTGCCGAGGAGTCCAACTGCAACCTCCGCCTCTTGGACCTCCTCCCAGCAGCTGCGGCCTGGGACGCGGCACCGGACTCCTCACTCCCCGACGAGATGACAACACGGGAGGGGAGACGGGCCTTGCGTCTCCAGCTGGCGGTCGGATCCCCGGCGCTGTGCTCCACAGCACCTTCTCCGCCCTCTTCATCAGTTGACGCTGCAGACAGGGAGAAACAAAACACAGGCATCAGGGCACTGTACAATGGACACAAACACGCATGACAGTTGCACATGAGTGGCATTGGCAAACCTCAGACATGTCATCACAATCCCCAACACCCATGTCATTGCAACTCACACACATGAGCCATACCACAGCCATATCGCAACTGCCACCACCATCCCTACACATACAACAGCATCAGCAGCCAAAGGGGAGCCAGACATCACATGCAACACAGGAAGTGCACCACACATGTACACACAGCACCACACTTGCATGCATGTCTACACCTCTGCCAAGTGTTGCACTGTTCAGACGGGCATCCATGTCACATCTGCCAATCAGGCTTCCACATACCGCTGTCACATGCATCCATGTTGCATCACTGTTGCACCCTTGACAAATACACACACATGCACATGTACACAGTGCTCATACATGCAGCCGAAAACAACATACATGCCTGACATCACGGACATGTCTACTTACATACACATTCATCCAAACATGTGTGCACGCACCACTGCATTTGCCATGCAAGCCCACACACACAAGCACCATCCATGTCTCACACATTACAGCCCTCGCATGTGTCACGGCCCTGTACACCCCCACCATACTCGACCCCATACAAACAGATGTGCAACCGGCACAATGCCGAATAATCACCACACGCACTGCTCACAATCAGGATGCATGTACACTCACCGCTCGACTCCAGACGGGTCTGCTTCTCTAGGACCTGGACGTGGAGGGCTGGGGATATGCGTTCCAGGACCCCCATCTGTTCTTCCGACAAGTAGCCCCGGCGCCCCTTGGCATCCGCTGCCTTCAAGAGGCGCCGGGCCTTGTTCAGGGTCCTGGACCTGAAGTCCTCCCAGCGCTTCCTGACATGTTGTAAGTCCCGGACTGCCACCCCCTCCGCGTTGATGGCAGTCACGATGTCAGTCCAGATCCGAGTCCGTCCTTCCTTGTCGCCGCGGGAACTTCCGAAGAGGGCATCATACTGCCCCAGGACTTGCTCCACCAGGACACCAACTTCGGTGGCACTGAAGCTGGTGCCCCTCTGCCTCTCTGGCCGGGGGTTGTCAGTGGTCACAGATGGTGTTTGCCCCGACATGACAACCCCAGAGGCAGGAGTGGGTGGGCAACTGGGTCCTGGGGCTGGGCTGTGGAGCGATGGAATTCCAGTCGGGAGTCTTCGGTTCCAGCAGGGGTGGTCACAGCAACAGCACCCCTGGCTGATGTGCAGGCAGCAAATGGCAGTGCACGTGGGCAGCAGGCAGTCAGGCAGCAGCAGGTGGGAGCGTGCTCGGGGCTCTGGGGGGCAGTAGTCCGGCCTTCTGGGCAGGAGCGTGGTCTTCCGTGTGCTTACGCGTGGCCAGCTTGGTACGGAGTGATTTGGCACGTAAAAATCCTGCACGTCAGAGTGAAAACCGAGGAAAGCCCCTTAGCGCGTAAGTGCGTCAGCACGCATACGCGAATCTATTGGACCAAAGGCCCTCAGCGCGTAAGCGCGTCTGTGACGTGACCCGCACGGGTGTTTCCCACACAGCACATGATGACAGAGCACACGTGGAAAGACTGCACGTCAGAGTGTCATCGCGTGTAATTGGACAGCACGGCAGAGTCTCACTGCGTGTAATTGGACAGCACGTCAGGATGTCATCGTGTGTAATTGGACAAAAGTGCGCGTACACGCGATTGTCCTATGTACGTGTATATCAGGTGTGCGCGGACACTTACACACGCAAGTACGTCAGCGCACCTGTATCCCGGTGTGCGCGGGAATTTCCACACGCTATTGGACTGGGTACTGGATTTCAGGGGTGCGCGGGTCACACGCTCGCCTACAACACGCGTGACGCATTAATTTGCGCGCTAAAAAAATAACAAGCTCAGACCCAGGATGAACATACCGTTCCTAGCAGCAGTGGGCGTGGCCTACCAAAGGAGGAGGAGGATAGTCAGGGCCAGAATATTCACACCCAGAACCAGCCTTTTCGGGATGCCTGATGACCAGGTGCATGGGAGGTACAGGTTTCCACCACACATCATACTGGACCTGGTGAGTGAGTGGGAGGATGACCTCACATCACCCACCCTGTGCTCCCAAGCACTCAGCCCCCTGGAGAACGTCCTCAATGTACTGCACTTCTTAGCCACTGGATCATTTCAGCGGACAAGTGCCATTGTGGGTGGTGTATCACAGGCCACCCAGTCACGCTGCCCACACCAGGTCTTGAACATCATCACTGCACGCCCATCAGTCCGCAGGCACATATACCTGCCCAGAACCCCTGCAGAAAGGCATGCTGCCGCCCTGGATTTCTACGCTGTGGCACGATTCTCCAAAGTGCTAGGTGCCATCGACTGCACCCATGTGGCTCTACGTCCCCCCAGGGCATCTGAGCACATCTATAGGAACCGCAAGCACTGGCATTCCATCAACGTGCAGGTAGTATGCAATGCCAAGGGAATCATCACCTCAGTATATGCCAACTATCCCGGGTCCACCCACGACAGCTTCATTTACCGAATGTCCACCCTAAACCGGGACCTAGAAGCTGGGCGGCATGGCGATACATGGCTGCTTGGTGAGTATGAATGCCACTGCACATGCATGCATGTCAGATACTGAGCAAGGTCACAACCCCACCAATGATACCAATCACCACCTCCACAGGGGACAGTGCCTACCCTCTCAGCCCCCACATGATGACGCCAATTCGGAACCCCACCACGCCACCCCAGGTAAGATATAACGCAGGCCACATTACAACCCGGAGCATAGTGGAGCGCACATTCGGAGTGCTGAAGTCACGCTTTTGCTCCCTTGACCGTTCTGGCGGGCAGCTGTTGTACGCTCCCCCAGTAGTGTGCAGGATCATAGTGGCAGCATGTGTCCTGCACAACGTTGCAACACGCCGGGGCCTGGCCGTGGACATGGTGGTGCCCCCCCATCCCCAACCACATGCACAGCCGCTGCGCATGGGAGGGGAAAGGGCACGGGGGGAGGCAGCCCGTACACAGCTAGTGGCTAATTACTTCACATAGAAATCACACCCCTGTGGAGTGCACACTGCCCTGCCACATTCCATCTGACAATCAATGATGACTCAACCTGACACTGACCCTGAATGTCTGGAGAAAGAACCGTGAAAACCATATCAGCCTGAGATTGTTCACCTGGAAGTGTCACAATGTGTGCATCCCTACCCACACACACACCACCAATGCAGTTTTGTGAAGTTGCACATTCAAGCAGCTAAAATGAATACCCACTTGCAAAATGCAACAAGAGGACAGTGCCATGTCAGCCAACCCAACCCCAGCACCGCCACACCACACACCGTGCCATGTCATGCTATTTGCAGGTAAACAAAGTAATCCACACAACATGACACTAGTGTCACAATGTACAGTGTCCCTATTAGATACTTGCAACACCTGAAATGCTCACAGTAATGCCGGACCAACAACAAACTTGAGCACGTACTACCATTAACATGACATCACTAATGTTAAATATTAGTAGTCTCACCACCTGGAAATGCCTGCACTCCCACCACTACCAACTGTGCAGTGTTGGCGCCATGTAGAGTTGTAGGTGCACTGCTGCCAACATGGACCACATCTCCAGACTAGAGGTCCTTGTGTAGACATGAGGAAGGGACCTGCAAATTGGGAGGTAGACACAGAAGATGAGTTACACATCAATGCAACATGCAGTGTACAACACAACAGCAATATGCACTAGGAATGTATACACAGTATTGACTACAGACTGCCCACACAGCTCATGGGAGTCCAACGTCACTGTGTAATTCACTGTCACTTGGGCACACCCTTTGCAAGCCCATGGAAACGGGAAGCAGGAGGTGTGTGTGTGACTCAAACCCAAGCATCTGAACCAAATACATTACAAGCCTGCATGTGCCCAGCCACAATGCAGCGTATGCCCACAGGAACCACGGAAGCCAACAAATCGTCCCAAAAAAATAGGGAATAAAATAAATAAAAATAAAAATAAAAAAAAATCAAAAATGGCCATTGAAGGGCCCGGGGGGGGGGGTTGGGGAGGCCACCCAGGAGGTCCGAGGACAGGATGCACACCAGAACCCACCTGCGTGGATCCTGGGAAAAAAAAACACCTCCATGGGCTCATGGCCCACACGGCTACCCTATTGTGGGAGTACCACTGCTGTCGCTATTATCACCCTGTGCAGCTGCATCCGGAGGTGTTTGCACTATGGGAGGCAGCCCACGCAAGGCCCTAGTCTGCTCCTCCATGTCTGCAAGCATGCGGGTGTGGTAGGTCTGGTTCTGGAGGATGAGTGTGCGGAGGTCCCCATGCAACAACTCACGGGATGCCCGGACCTCCACCCTCGTTGCCTGCATCTCAGCTGAGAGTGTACGGGTGAGACGCTCCAGCTGCTGTTCTGTCCTTTGGTGTGTTGAAGCCTCAAGCTCAACAAGAGTCGTCCTGAGGTGAAGGAGCTCCTGCCTCAGGGCTTCCCTGTGGCCCTGGGACTCAATGGAGATGGCCTCCTGCAGAGTCACCAGTGCCGCCCGCCTGTCCCTGTTGGACCCCAACATGTCCTCCCTGTGTGACTGACAGATGGAGTCGGTTGCCTGCTCTAGTCGCTCCATCAGCCTTTCAGGGGGGACAATGGAAGTGGCCATCCTATCCATGGCCTGAGCCATCATCTCGGATGATGCTGCCTGTTGGGTTGCCATACCGTAAATGGATTGCTCCCATGCGGTATTGCCAGGTGGCGTACGGCCACCACGTCGGCGGGCACCACACCTGTCTGGGGCAAGGAGAACTGCGCCTTGCTGTGCCGGCACTGCCTGAGGCTGCAGGACTGCATTCCCCCTCTGATCTGCTGGCCCAGGAACAGGATCAGATGTCGCGGAGTGTGACCCTGCATCCGTAACCACCAAAGGCGTAGCTGCCAACACTGACATCCCCATTGAGGGTTCTGACCCTGGTGCAGGTGCGTGAGACAGAACAGAATCCCTCCCTGGAACACTCACCTGCGACGGCACGTAGGTCTCATCCGAATCAACACCTGAGTACAGCTCGGGGGAGGTGCAGCCAGAGACACCCCTTGAGAGCAGGACCTGCAGCACTTGTGGGTTCTCACCCACCACCACACCACGTCCCTCACTGGTGGTTGGTCGGCCCTCGGACCCCTCCTGGGTCTGCACCATCTCCACAACCCCAGCAGTATCAGGTGCGTCTTCCCCTGCAAAGACATTAAAACAAAGAAATGGAAACAGGCATTAGCACCATGGCACACAATGAGGGCTGAGAAGCAAGAGAACCAGTACTTGTTTGACACATGTCCCACATGACTAAAACCCTCCCATGCATGCACCCTCACTGCGTATGAAGGGCAGGCAAATGACACACACTGATGACACCAAGATGGAAGATGAACACATTTTCTGCATGCTGCCTGGCAGTGGCATCACACATTGGCCTGTGATTGGCAGGTGAAACACACATGCCATCACACAGATGGCATGTACCATTGCTATTGAGTGAAGATGGAGAGGAGGGCAGCACCTATTCATTCAGTCCAGTTCCCGCATGTAATAGCTTTTCTAATTCAAACAGGTCAGATTCTTCAATTGGAGCTGCCAGTCCGAAATGGTGCAATTGCACAGGGACATGTTTGTACAAATGATATCCAGGTAACAAAGTCACTCCACTTTACCATAGCCATGTCAGACATGTGACTAGAGGACTGCGACATGCCTAGTAATAGTGGTGGAATGCAAACAATCTGACTAAATGAACAGTGAAAAATCAAGCAACAATGTTGTGGCAAGGTGACACTTCAAGAGCAACTGCCGTGCAGTTGGGCTAGATGTCTACTGTTGGCAGAAGGGATACTGCTATGGCCAAATGCAGCTGCGCAGGATGTATTGCATGAAGCACATGGCTGACCCATACGACTCAGGCGCACACACTCTCACCTGTCACACAAACAGAAGCCCTCACACACACCATGCACATGGATGACACACACATGCATGTGCACTCACCGGACAATGCCTCGTAATCAGCCAGATCTCCCACGCCTTGGATCTGTTCCTCCGTGACGTAGGTCCCAGCGACTGACTCATGTGGAATGAGTTCCATGTCTACTACTGGAGACCCACCTCCAGTCACTAGAGTTGCGGCATGACTTGAGGCCAGCTTACTCTTTGCCCTGCGCTTTAGGTCATTCCAGCGCTTATAGCAATCATTGGCTGTGCGCCTCACGATTCCAAGGGCACTTACGATGTCCGCAACGGTCTGCCAGTGTGCCTGGCGTTGTGCAGGTGTGGTCTTGGATCCTGCAACAATGACCATCTCGTTGTCATGTGCGGACACATACTCGACAAGTGCATTCAGTTCGTCATCCGTGAAGCTGGGCTTCCTGGATGGGCCGGACTGTGTAGCCGTGTCTGGGGCATCAGCCTGTGCCGGACGAGCACTCTTCCTCTTCCGCTTGGAAGGTGGTGGTGATCCTGAGTGTCCTGCGCCGCTCTAGACACTAGGGGCAGGTGCCCTGGTGGACTCTGTATCAGGAGTGTGGGATTGCACACTCAGCATGGGAGTTGGTGCAGGCATTGGCTCTAGTGTGATGGTGTCAGGGCGAATGTCCGCAGCATGGACTAGGACCTACACTGTCTGGGCTGGGTGTGTGAGGGCTGGGGTGGATGGAGCCGCAGCTGCCCCTGCAGCCTCTCCGCCCTGCCTACTTGGTGCAGCAGATGACCTTGCTGTCCCAGATGCACGTGGCATGGTGACATCAACGTGCACCAGCGCACGTGTCATAGGCCTGCTGACCTGGAAGTCAGCCATGGAGTCAGCCAGGTCTGGTGCCACAATGGGCTGGTCCAACAAGGGCTGAGCGTGGATGGTGTCAGCCACATCAGCCTCAACAGGGGGGGGGTTATGGGTGCCCTTGACTGGTCCTCCACACATGGGGGGACAGGCTCACCCTGCAAGTAACGACCACGTCCCCTACCGGATCCACCACGGCCACCACTTGTGGCTCTTCCACCTTTGCCACCCTTACGGAATCCTCGCCTCCCAGCCATGGCACTGATGTTAATGTGCGTATGGGAGTGGCTGTAAAATATTGTCCTGGGCAATTGGGGGTCAAAGGGGTTGGGTACCAGATGGTAATTGTACCCTAGTGCTCTTGCAAGGCTGATTGTAACCCCTGGGGAAAGATGACGGGTCACGCTACGCACAGGAGCCCCAAAAAAGGGAGATGACGTGCACGCAACCCCTCCTAGACCACGTGTGCAGAAAGAAAAACCTGCACTACGCTGTGGCACCCAGTAACACAAGAATGAACGTATGCGTGTCACACGCAGCCTAGAATGTCCGCTGAAGGGGTAGGCTACACACGGGGCAAGCACAGATGTTAGATACGTGCGTGACTCACCGTCGGCCAGGTAAAAGAGCGTGAAAAAGGAGCGCGTTTGGTTGGCAACAACCCCGCCAAAAGAAGATTTGTACGCTGTCTGAGGAGACAGGATAACAGTAGAAGGGAACACTGTTTGAGGGAACGGGCCCAGGTAAACCAGTAAAAGAGAAAAAAGAGAAAAAGCTGTCAGAGGTAACAGCGAATACGAACTTGAAACGCCGTGAAGTAAATTGCGTGTGAAACGACAAGAAGTACAGAATTCACCCACTCGCTCTCCACGAAAAGCACGTGCAAGGAAATGGTGTTCTACGCGTACCTTTTATACAGGCCCACACGTCCAGCGTCACTTACGCGGCGTGTACGCGCTAGGGCCATTTCCACCAATTACACGCTTTGTCACTTCTGTGTGTAGGGCCATTTCCACCAATCACACGCGATTACACTCTGACGTGCAGTCTTTCCACGTGTGCTCTGTCATCACGTGCTGTGTGGGAAACACCCGTGCGGCGCACGTCACAGACGCGCTTACGCGCTGAGGGCCTTTGGTCCAATAGAATCGCGTATGCGTGCTGACGCGCTTACGCGCTAAGGGCCTTTCCTCGGTTTTCACGCTGACGTGCAGGATTTTCACGTGCCAAATCACTCCGTACCAAGCTGGCCACGCGTAAGCACATGGAATACCACGCTCCTGCCCGGAAGGCCGAACTACTGCCCCCCAGAGCCCCGAGCACGCTCCCACCTGCCATCTGCTGCTGCCTGACTGCCTGCTGCCCCTGCACTGCTGGGGGGTGGGGGTGGTGGTAGACATGAGTGGGGGCCTGGTGGAGGGTGCCCCTGCACTGCTGGGGGGTGGGGGTGGTGGTAGACATGAGTGGGGGCCTGGTGGAGGCTGCCCCTGCACTTCTGGGGGGTGGGGGTGGTGGGAGACATGAGTGGGGGCCTGGTGGAGGGTGCCCCTGGTGGCTGGGGGGTGGGGGTGGTGGGAGACATGGGTGGGGGCCTGGTGGAGGCTGCCCCTGCACTGCTGGGGGGTGGGGGTGCAGGGGGACATGAGCAGGTGTGCAGGGTAGTCCCCTGTTTTGTGGGCTGCCTGCAGGGGTCGTCGAGGATGTACAGGGAACACCTGTGAGGACCCACCCAGCCTAATCGCGTGTGGAACTTCCCGAGCACCCCTGAAATACACGCGCCCAGGCTATTCGCGTGTGGAACTTCCCGCGCACCCCTGAAATACACGCGCCCAGGCTATTCGCGTGTGGAACTTCCCACGCACCCCTGAAATACACGCGCCCCGGCTATTCGCGTGTGGAACTTCCCGCGCACCCCTGAAATACACGTACCCTGCTGAAATCGCGTGTAAAACTTCCCGCGCACCCCTGAAATACACGCGCCCAGGCTATTCGCGTGTGGAACTTCCCGCGCACCCCTGAAATACACGCGCCCAGGCTATTCGCGTGTGGAACTTCCCGCGCACCCCTGAAATACACCCGCCACGGCTATTTGCATGTGGAACTTCCCGCGCACCCCTGAAATACACGCGCCCAGGCTATTCGCGTGTGGAACTTCCCGCGCACCCCTGAAATACACGCGCCCCGGCTATTCGCGTGTGGAACTTCCCGCGCACCCCTGAAATACACGTACCCTGCTGAAATCGCGTGTAAAACTTCCCGCGCACCCCTGAAATACACGCGCCCAGGCTATTCGCATGTGGAACTTCCCGCGCACCCCTGAAATACACGCGCCCAGGCTATTCGCGTGTGGAACTTCCCGCGCACCCCTGAAATACATGCGCCCCGGCTATTCGCGTGTGGAACTTCCCGCGCACCCCTGAAATACACGTACCCTGCTGAAATCGCGTGTAAAACTTCCCGCGCACCCCTGAAATACACGCGCCCAGGCTATTCGCGTGTGGAACTTCCCGCGCACCCCTGAAATACACGCGCCCAGGCTATTCGCGTGTGGAACTTCCCGCGCACCCCTGAAATACACGTACCCTGCTGAAATCGCGTGTAAAACTTCCCACGCACCCCTGAAATACACGCCCCCCGGCTATTCGCGTGTGGAACTTCCCGCGCACCCCTGAAATACACGTACCCTGCTGAAATCACGTGTAAAACTTCCCGCGCACCCCTGAAATACACGCGCCCAGGCTATTCGCGTGTGGAACTTCCCGCGCACCCCTGAAATACACGTAGCATGCTGGGAGACATGAGTGGGGGCCTGGTGGAGGGTGCTCCTGGATGGTGGGGGGTGGGGGTGGTGGGAGACATGAGAGGGGGCCTGGTGGAGGGTGCCCCTGGATGGTGGGGGGTGGGGGTGGTGGGAGACATGAGTGTGGGCCTGGTGGAGGCTGCCCCTGGTGGCTGGGGGGTGGGGGTGGTGGGAGACATGGGTGGGGGCCTGGTGGAGGGTGCCCCTGCACTGCTGGGGGGTGGGGGTGGTGGGAGACATGAGTGGGGGCCTGGTGGAGAGTGCCCCTGGATGCTGGGGGGTGGGGGTGGTGGGAGACATGAGTGGGGGCCTGGTGGAAGGTGCCCCTGCACTGCTGGGGGGTGGGGGTTCAGGGGGACATGAGCAGGTGTGCAGGGTAGTCCCCTGTTTTGTGGGCTGCCTGCAGGGGCCGTCGAGGGTGTACAGGGAACACCTGTGAGGACCCACCCAGCCTAATCGCGTGTGGAACTTCCCGCACACCCCTGAAATACACGCGCCCAGGCTATTCGCGTGTGGAACTTCCCGCGCACCCCTGAAATACACGCGCCCAGGCTATTCGCGTGTGGAACTTCCCGTGCACCCCTGAAATACACGCGCCCAGGCTATTCGCGTGTGGAACTTCCTGCGCACCCCTGAAATACACATACCCTGCTGAAATTGCGTGTAAAACTTCCCGCGCACACCTGAAATACACGCGCCCAGGCTATTCGCGTGTGGAACTTCCCGCGCACCCCTGAAATACACGTAGCATGCTGGGAGACATGAGTGGGGGCCTGGTGGAGGGTGCTCCTGGATGGTGGGGGGTGGGGGTGGTGGGAGACATGAGTGGGGGCCTGGTGGAGGGTGCCCCTGGATGGTGAGGGGTGGGGGTGGTGGGAGACATGAGTGGGGGCCTGGTGGAGGGAGGGTGCCCCTGGATGGTGGGGGTGGGGGTGGTGGGAGACATGAGTGGGGGCCTGGTGGAGGCTGCCCCTGTTGGCTGGGGGGTGGGGGTGGTGGGAGACATGGGTGGGGGCCTGGTGGAGGGTACCCCTGCACTGCTGGGAGGTGGGGGTGGTGGGAGACATGAGTGGGGGCCTGGTGGATTGTGCCCCTGCACTGCTGGGGGGTGGGGGTGCAGGGGGACATGAGCAGGTGTGCAGGGTAGTCCCCTGTTTTGTGGGCTGCCTGCAGGGGCCGTCGAGGGTGTACAGGGAACACCTGTGAGGACCCACCCAGCCTAATCGCATGTTGAACTTCCCGCGCACCCCTGAAATACACGCGCCCAGGCTATTCGCGTGTGGAACTTCCCGCGCACCCCTGAAATACACGCGCCCCGGCTATTCGCGTGTGGAACTTCCCGCGCACCCCTGAAATACACGTACCCTGCTGAAATCGCGTCTAAAACTTCCCGCGCACCCCTGAAATACACACGCCCAGGCTATTCGCGTGTGGAACTTCCCGCGCACCCCTGAAATACACGTAGCACGCTGGGAGACATGAGTGGGGGCCTGGTGGAGGGTGCCCCTGGATGGTGGGGGTGGGGGTGGTGGGAGACATGAGTGGGGGCCTGGTGGAGGGTGCCCCTGGATGGTGGGGGGTGGGGGTGGTGGGAGACATGAATGGGGGCCTGGTGGAGGCTGCCCCTGGTGGCTGGGGGGTGGGGGTGGTGGGAGACATGGGTGGGGGCCTGGTGGAGGGTGCCCCTGCACTGCTGGGGGGTGGGGGTGGTGGGAGACATGAGTGGGGGCCTGGTGGAGAGTGCCCCTGGATGCTGGGGGGTGGGGGTGGTGGGAGACATGAGTGGGGGCCTGGTGGAGGGTGCCCCTGCACTGCTGGGGGGTGGGGATGCAGGGGGACATGAGCAGGTGTGCAGGGTAGTCCCCTGTTTTGTGGGCTGCCCCGTCGAGGGTGTACAGGGAACACCTGTGAGGACCCACCCAGCCTAATCGCGTGTGGAACTTCCCGCGCACCCCTGAAATACACGCGCCCAGGCTATTCGCGTGTGGAACTTCCTGCGCACCCCTGAAATACACGCGCCCAGGCTATTCGCGTGTGGAACTTCCCGCGCACCCCTGAAATACACGCGCCCAGGCTATTCGCGTGTGGAACTTCCCGTGCACCCCTGAAATACACGTACCCTGCTGAAATCGCGTGTAAATCTTCCCGCGCACCCCTGAAATACACGCGCCCCGGCTATTCGCTTGTGGAACTTCCCGCGCACCCCTGAAATACACGTACCCTGCTGAAATCGCGTGTAAAACTTCCCGCGCACCCCTGAAATACACGCGCCCAGGCTATTCGCGTGTGGAACTTCCCGCGCACCTCTGAAATACACGTAGCACGCTGGGAGACATGAGTGGGGGCCTGGTGGAGGGTGACCCTGGATGGTGGGGGTTGGGGGTGGTGGGAGACATGAGTGGGGGCCTGGTGGAGGGTGCCCCTGGATGGTGGGGGGTGGGGGTGGTGGGAGACATGAGCGGGGGCCTGGTGGAGGGTGCCCCTGGATGGTGGGGGGTGGGGGTGGTGGGAGACATGAGTGGGGGCCTGGTGGAGGCTGCCCCTGGTGGCTGGGGGTGGTGGGAGACATGGGTGGGGGCCTGGTGGAGGGTGCCCCTGCACTGCTGAGGGGTGGGAGTGCAGGGGGACATGAGCAGGTGTGCAGGGTAGTCCCCTGTTTTGTGGGCTGCCTGCAGAGGCCATCGAGGGTGTACAGGGAACACCTGTGAGGACCCACCCAGCCTATTCGCGTGTGGAACTTCCCGCGCACCCCTGAAATACACGTACCCTGCTGAAATTGCGTGTAAAAATTCCCACGCACCCCTGAAATACACGCGCCCAGGCAATTCGCGTGTGGAACTTCCCGCGCACCCCTGAAATACACGTACCCTGCTGAAATCGCGTGTAAAACTTCCCGCGCACCCCTGAAATACACGCGCCCAGGCTATTCGCGTGTGGAACTTCCCGCGCACCCCTGAAATACACATACCCTGGCTAATCGCGTGTATAATTCACGCGTACCCCTGATATGCACGTTACCCGCTTTGCGTTCCTTGTTTGGCAGCCCTGTAAACTGGTCCAGGGTTAGCACAGCCCTTTGCGATGATTTAGCGATTTTGATGGCTTTTCCTTGCGCGAGGGCGTTCTTGGGGGCGTTACTGGCGCTGCTGCAGGGTCGCTGCGATACTCTGCGCCACGGCTGGTTTGGGAGCCTAAAATCCATGAATACGCTGTGCGCGGAAATCAGTTTTAGCACACGTGCCTGGCGCAGACAATCGCACGCGGACGCTCTGCGCCAGCCGCTTGCGACACTTTTCTGCGAAATTCTATGAATTACCCTGTTAGTTGTGAAGGCAAGTATAGGTTTTGGACACAGACACATTTTAAGTTGAATTCTTTGACTTAGACGTTCCTTAGTTTTAGTCCCACCTTAGCAGAGGGCAGGTTAGGCCTTTCTCCATCCTGACATTTAGGTTAATAAGGTGTTTTATTTTTGAACTTTGATTCTGTTGTCTGTGCCTTGCTTCATGATGCTTCACAATGCCAGAGGTCAGGGCATCTTCAAATAGGGGTCCCTAGGAACCAAATATTTAATTATCTCATGGGTTAAACCAGCTTTGCTGTTCTCCCAAACTCTGAGCCAGTGACTTTCAGACTGAACTGTGATATAATAACTAATAAACCTGCATGTTGGGGACCTATTAGTGTTTGGGACTGTAAGGAAGGCATGGTATCAAACAGTAAGACAGACACAAGTGATCACAGTTCAAGGGTGTTTATTGAACTTCAACTGGGTTTGTAAAACGTCTATCCAAACCTAAATCTAAAGGTGGGAGCAAGCTACGACCATCAAATAATAACGCAGTCCCACTCGAGTCTGTCAAAATAAAAGGGCCTATACTAAAAAAACCTATTGCCAATACTTACTTCTAAATACAAATAGTGTGGGAAACAAAGTTATGCAAAAGAAAAGTGTTCAAGAAATGATATGTCAGAATGTTCAAGCCATTGGCTTCCCTTCCCCACAAGTATCTGTGTGATTTTTCGGTGGCAGAAAAGTCAGCGATGGAAAAGTTTGCATGAGAAATGTGCGAACCACAAAAGGTTTGTACATTTTCGATGCAAACACACATTTAAAACCCCTACATACCCACATCCACAACATACCCACAACACACCCCCACCCACATACCCAACACACCCCCACTCACACCGCCAACATAACCAACCCCTACTTATCTTTCCTTCGCGCTGTGTCCATGCAGCGCCAGTTCCCTTTCACTTGCGTGATCGGGAACTGGCACTGCAGGGTCTTTTTCCTTTTTTTTCGGGAGCAGCAGGGGTATCCCCCGCAACCCCCACTCACTATACTGTAAATTATAGCGAGCTGGGTGTTGCGGGGGACACCCCTGCAGCAACAGTTTTTTTTTCTTCTCGGGTGAGCTGCGGGGGTGTCCCTCGCAGCACCCCACTCACTATACTGTATAGCATAGTGAGCGGGGTATTGCGGGGGAGATCACCACAGCCCCAGGCTTATTTATTTGTTCTTCATTGGGCAGGGGCGATGTGAGTTTGTCTCCCACAACCCCCGCTCACCGTAGTGAGCGGGGAGTTGAGGGGGACAACCCCCAGCCCCAAGTCCGACCCCACCAAAAGACCTAAACACACACCACGAAAAGTTCAGACTTTTGGTAGTCCGAACTTTTTGTCGTGTTTGTTTTAGGTCTTTTGGTGGGGTCGGACTTTTATAGTCAGACAAAACGTACAATACCTGTTTTCAGCACGGAACAAGGCGGCACACTTGAGCTTAGTACAGTCTCTGGCTTCTCTAGCACGAGGATGCAGTTCAAATCTCAATATCAGGGCCTTATTGGCTAAAGTCTCTTAGCCATTCAAAGGGCCTCATCACGACTTGGGCGGTAACGCTATTAGCGTGGGCGGTATTAGCCCTACCGTCAAACTCCCCGGCGCTAATAGCGCCGGATCACGATTTTGGCGGTAATGTAAGTCCCCATTCCCCACTGAGCCCATTCGGGAATGCCCCATTCCCCATTGGGCTCAATGGGGAATCTTCGCGCTAATACCGTCGGTGGATTTCCCCCCAACTCAGAGCTGGTAATAGCACTACCGCCGGATTTAAGGGGTACCGCCGAAGTCGTGATGAGACCCAAAGTCTCTTACTTCAGAGGGCCTGATGCGACAAACATTTAAAGGTTCCTTTCTCCTCAGGATTCTCGGGTACAACTTCTTGGGTGAGTTTCGACTCACCCTGGGCCCCCCTCTGCCAGGCTCAGACACACTTTAACACACAAAACCTTCTCAGGTGATTCACTGTTCACCCCCATTTGCTGGGCTCAGACCCACTTACACCAGACTTTCAATTGATCTCCCTCTGCCGGGGTCGACCAACTTTATCTACTTTGCCACAAACTTTCTTTACTTCAGAAAGTGAAGACTTTTGATGGGCGTGGATTTTTCTCAAACTGCTGCAGAACCACGTTGAATTCACAATTGTTTGCTCTCTTCTTGATATGCTCTCTTTCTCACTTTCACTTTGCCAATTGTCAGCTGGATACCTTACAGAGACTTTTGAGTGAGCACCCACGCGGCGCTGGACCACTCTGTCAAGGGTAGTGTATCTTGGTTTCAAAGTTGAATGGATCATCAGCAGTTCAACTTTACTTGTGTCTTTTAGCATACGTATTTCAAACAATGTTTGTACCAGCAGCTCGCCATACAATGTTGCCGCTTGCAACCTTGGCTTCAACACAGACTCGTCTTGAATCGTTCTCCCCAACTCCCGGCTGTGTTGGTTTCACTGATGCTGCTTGGTTCTTGTAGCCACGGACAGTACCACAGCGGCTGGTGATCCTCCCTGCCTTGATTATTGATGCGGGAGGGCCCTGGGTATCTCTCACACATAATGCAGGATTCTTCAGCCTGCTTTTCTGGTCTTACATTTTCCAATCTCGAGGGTTCATGAAAGCAATGGCTCCTTGTCATAAAGGTCAGGGGAACGTCCTTCCTTGTGATCCCCTTCTGTTTTGCCGTCTTGTATCGTTAAACTGCAATCTTGGAACTGCTGTTTCCTCGTATATTTTGCCTCACTAAGAGTGTGCTCTCGTGCTCCTCCTTTTATCCAAGTGGGGAAGCTTAACGGAAGTCAGGTTTGTGTGATGGTCAGTAATTGCCTAACCATTGTATTGGGACATGTCAGGTATATGGCTCGGGTGTTAGTCCGTTTTCTCTCATAGCGGGTTGTCCATGAGAACGTTTTGGTGTTGTGAAGGGAGTGAGAGGGTAGAGTTCTTAAATATTCTACTTGGTAAGGTGGGGTAAGGGTGTTCTGGGGAAGGGGATACTGCGTCTCACCATCCAGTGTCCCACTCCCCGAAGACCCCTCACCCATGTGATCCTCCCGCACTAGTTCACCCCCAGGAACTGGATCCAAAAGCGATGGCTGTGTCCTGGCCACCTGGATGACAGATCACCAGGGACTAGAGGGTGAGACACTTTCTGGTTTCTCACATGCCCTTCCCCTACTTGGTCGTTGTCTAGTTTCTTCAATTTGAAGACCTTGGATAGAACAAGAACAAGATATATCCAAGGACTCTCGCATATTCCACAGGTTTCTTTTCCTCTGGGCTGGCAGAGGCGAGGTGTTTCAATCTGTCTCTCAAATGCATCCCATAAACTGGCCGAGAGGGGGTGACCCTGGTTTCATGTGTTCTTTAGTTCTCGTGGAAGGATCTTGATTAATGATAGGCTCACAGTGTTCTGTTTCCATCCAATCCCACAATGGGGAAGTTTGGGGGTAACAGTGCCAGTAGTCTTGAGGTATAAATCCCCCATGGGGAGTTGGAGATTCCTGCGAAAGAGTGGAGAATGCAGGGAAGTCCCTTCCCACAATGACTTCTTCGGGAGGAGTCCAGGAATGATGGCCGATGATGTCAGATATGACTCACCCCTGATGTGAATGTACTTGGGGTATATTTCGCTATCCCTGTGTACACATATCCAGTTTCTAGGAAAGACCTACATCAACCTATGAAGCGTAAGGCACCCTTCGCTAGGACTGCACTGTCACCATATGATCACTGGGCAGAGTGTGTTGTCAAAACACTTTCTATTGAATAAATTATATGATATAAGTTATTTATAACGCGCTTAATACCCAGAGGTTTTTAAGCACGGACCCGGGGATCGAACCCATGTTGCTCCGTGTCGTCTTGCTTCCAAGGTGAGCATGTTGCCGCTGAGCTATCCTCCCAAAACAATACGTGTCTTTGCATGCCTTCCTTCCACGTCCTGTTGGCAAAGGCAGCGGTTTTGGCTTGTCTATGGGTATTCGATGGCCATAATGCAACCCAGCGACTCCAGCTGTTGACCACTTTCGGCCAGGTAGCACCATTCTGCAGGGTTTCACTAGGGCATAGAATTGCCTCGGACACCAATGGAAAAGTGGCCCACAGTTGCAAATAGCAATTCATTCCTTTTGTGACACTGTATGAATAGTACCCAAGTGAGAGTTTTTTAAAACAAAAATGTGATGTAAATTGTGCATTTTAAATAATATGTATTCAGCAACACTGGTCAATAGTACTAGCCGCATAGTGAAGTAACTGAAGAAACTGGGCCACAGTGGCCAAAAAAGTGTCCCACTTTGACCCAAAAATCTGGCCTTCACTGGGATTTTGTGCTTTTGGTTCGGGTATTGCTCTATTGACCAGTCCGAGCCTGCCATTATACGAGTGCCTGGCAAATGCCCATCACATGCCCACACAACACCCAGAAATGTTGGCTTCACCAATGCTTGTTTCCACTTAAAAAGGGCAAACGCGCCCAAAACACGGCTTGTTGGAAGAGGGCAACAACACGTGTTGCTGCGAGGTGTTGCTGGCTGATATCAAATTTGAGCCAGTTTGCAATGGAGAATATGAGGCTGGCAAGACGGACAGGTCCGGGTGCAAAACTTCCGGTGCGTGCGTTCTGGATACAGCCGGAACCCTGCAGGCGTAAACCGAAAGCGGGAGCCAGCAGGAGTCCCGCCCTGCCCCACTCACACGGGCGTCTTCTCTGGTCTGGAGAGACCATGGCCGGCGCGGAGCTAGATACCGGGCGCAGGAGATCCAGCTCTGTGGGGAGTCGCCCGCGCCCCGATGAAGGCTATGATTCCACGGCGACCACCCCGGCGGTTTCCGCATTTACTCTACAGGGCGCAGGGGCGCCGCACGCTTCCCGGAGCCACGCCGACGAGTATTCCGACTCCGACGAGGAGTACATTACGGTGGTGGGCAAACTGCCGCAAATCCGGCCCGCAGCAAGAGAGGACGGGGCGCTGCCCGAAACTGAGAATCTCTGCCCCCCGGAAGAGGAGCGTGCCCCAGCTGCCTGCTGCAGTAAGTGCATGCACGTTTCACTGTCGCACGCACAGCGCAAGCAGAGTGGCGGCTCGCACTTGAGCACCGCTTAGATTTGCGTGCGGCTCAACCCACCGAGCTACCCTGCACCCAGAATGTGGCTTGTGACGCACCGCCACGACACCAGAAACGAGACCCCAGAGGCAGAGTATGGTCACGGGAAGTCCCCAGGGGCCGCTTCTGTTAAAATGAGCAAGGAAGGTTTATTGAAACTTGTTTTTAAATAACAAAATAATAATTTCCATATAATGTTGTTCGCTCAACTTTATTCGTTGCCAGTGTGTGCAGACAACATATGCACCAGGCGGAAGTGGTGATGTGATGCAAGGACAGGTGGCCGCCCAGGCTGAAGTTCACTTTGCTACAATGATAGTTACACTCCAAATGGCAGGCACCACACCCAGCCATAATTGCAAGCACAGGATGCCAACTTACCAATCCACTAACAATGTCATGCCTCTGCATACACCTCTGAAACGCTAACCAAACACAAGCCTTAAACTCAGCAAACGCACAAACTTCACTACACTGCAACAACAAAATAAACCGCACGTAGACTTGCACAACAGCACACGACGACTACTGACCGTAAAACACCCCAAGCTCAGCCAACGGACCTGCCAACAGCACATCACTGCTCACTTGCCCCTTTCCAGCTTATTCCCACTAGCTCCCCCCACCTCCTCCACTCTCCCTTTTTCAGAGCCGCCAGAGCACCACTCCGGTGGTCATAGTATGCGGTTCAAATGTCCTTTAACATTAACATTCCTTTGCACACATGACGAGTGACGTTCTTTCTTCTGTAGCGTCCTATCATCACCGGTACTGTAAGGGGGAATATTCTGAGAGGCCCCCACCTCTCATGTGGGGTCAGTGTGTGCTGGACTGGGATGGAGTCCAAGCCCAGAAGCAAGCTATGTTGTCAGGTAAACAGCATTTTCGGATCATAAAAATGACAGTTCACACAGGGCCGTCTTTGCACCAAAATGCCAGGGGTAGTGGAAGTGACATCACATGACCCTTGACCAAGTGATGTTCATTTGACCCCACCCAGTGACATCACGAGAAGCAATGGAACACGACCTTTCAGGAAGTGGCATCACATAGCATTGTGCCTAAGTACACTACGAAAAATACGGTTATGATATACACCCTTGAGTGTTTAGAGGTGCAAGGCGCTATATAATAAGTGAATAGATAGATATCACTGTAATGTGATATACATTTCATACAAGAATGGACTGCATATGTATCGTTAATATTAGTGCATATAGGCCCATATTCCAAAATTACTGTGAGTGCTAGCAGACGTCCATGGCCAAATGATAATGCTGTGTAATTATGTAGCACTTACATTTAAGCGCTTTATATGGAATACATAGAGTAGCACCCAACCTGTGTTGGTACTCATTTATCAACGTCAGAAGGATGAAAGGCTGAGTTGGCCTTGCCGCGATTCAAACCTGCAACCCTCAGATCACACACAGCAGCAGTGAACACTCAACCCAGTGAGCTATCTTACCGGCTTTAGTAAAATGTGAGCAATAACATGTTTGTTCTCAAAGTCAGAAAGCAAATTACACTGTAGTGGACACCATTAAACTGGTAACTGAGATTAAACAGCAGGCCACTGTTAAGTGGTGCAAAGTGTTACCCTCGTGGAACCCCCTTTTATCTCTCCTTGCTCTTTCTTTCTCTTTTTCATACCTGCCGGCTCTAGGGCCAAGTATATTTTCTTCTTTTTCACCCCCTTCTGTTCTCTTATTGTAACCTTTAAAACCACGTCAGCTATTGTTAACCTTTTTCCTATTGTTTTTCTGCTTTCCATACTGTTTTGGCACTCAGCTTGAGCCTGCCCGGATGTTATCGCGCTGCGCCCCTCCCCCGCCCAAAGCCCAGCCCCTTTTTTTTATTTTTTAGAAACTCATCAAATATATTTCAGCCCCTAAAAATGACAAGTGCGCCCCACCCTGTTTAAGCTATACTGGCTCCCCATACTTGTAGCACTCCTATTCCTGTCGGTCTGCATAAAGGGATGCTTCTCTGTTAATATATATTTTTTGCTTTATCAAGGGGCGCAGCTTTATGAGCACCCCTCCATACTCTTCGTGGCAGCAATTGTGTCCATACCAATTCCGGCCCGCTCAATAGCCTTTGAATGAGCCCCAGTTCTTTTTATTTTTTCTTCATTTTTTAAATTATTTCTACCACTGTACATTGTATTAAATCATTCTCCCCCCAAAAGAATGATCAACAAGTCTCCCACCCGTCTCTTGCCCCCTAATTCAAACAACATGGGCATCAATTGACCCCACCTCATGTCCCCCAACCCAGACCATAGCAGTTCCTCCTTGCTGTAGGCTCTTCCCAGCTGTTTCCCGCAAGTCCTTGTCTCTGCTAGTTTTCTACAAATCCTCACTTTCTTTGGCATTATTGTCACTACGTGGACGAAAAACAAAAGCGGGGCCACTGTCACCATCCACCATGCTCTCCTACATATAATGTACATTATACAATCTAAATTTGCTCGACTTCCACCTTCCCAGCCCAGCTCCTTCCAATGCAGCTCCAGACCCCCACCCATTACAAACCTTTTCTCAGGACTGCTAAAACCTGTCCACCTTTTACACCCTCTCCATTGTCCTGGGCGAAGAAACAAAACCCACCTCAGCTGTGTTTTTTTTTTCTTTTTCCACCCCCACTCCCAAAAAACAATTCAACATCCGCACCGGGCATATCTCCCTTGTTTGAGACATCCCCAGTTACACTGCCACCCTTTTCTCCTCTGATCCATCTTATCCATAATCCCACACCGTTCTCTGTCCATGCTGCTTCGTCCTCCCAATAACTCTGAAAACTACAAAAAACACTGTTATAATCATGGCTTTGAACAAACAAAACTTCCCAAACGGAAGAACACACCATCTCCAACGCTGCCAACAGTCTCTTGAGCATTCCCACCGAAGTAGGCGTGCGTTTACCTGTCTCTGCTCCCCTCCTACTGGTCCACCCTGCTCACATCCTCTTTTTCAATTCACTTGTTGAGGGTTCATAACCCCAAAAAGAATTCCCTTAAAACGCCACCTCTGCCAACTAAGTGGCGATAGTCACTGGTGACCGTCCTTTCTTAACGAGCATCCTTCTGAAGTCAACACTTATCCCTCTGTTTTCTCTCATCCATGTGTCCCACTCCCTGTCTCTCCTTGGCACCACTTCCCTCAAACTCTTCCCAAGCCAGCCTGTATGATGCTCTGGTTGATGCAGCCAAAGACGCTTGCACCAGTTCCATCACTCCTTGATCCCTAAGCTCCACAGTTGGGGGGAATTTCTCTCAGCCACTCGTCTGTCGCTGGTGCAGCCCACGGAATCTCAACCACTGTGAACGAGATATTGCATCAGCAATGGGTGCCCCCGCAATGTGCTTTGCCCCGAAAATGACATTCTGTTTCAAGCAAGGCAGCACCGACAGTAACTTCAGTACCCACACGTCTTTGCCAGATTGCCCATTGATCACTGCCACAATACTGGCGGTATCCACCCTAAACACCACTCTTTTGTTCTTCCAGAATTTCCCCCACAGTTCCAAAGCCACTCCAAAAATGCAGTGCTCTGCATCTCTGCCAACCACTTCCCTTCGCATTAAACTCCAAAAACATTTGCCCCAGCCACGTCAGAAAATAAAGTCTCCCCACGTCATCTTGCCAGATGGATATTGCGGTGTAGCCTGATTAAAAAACAACACACCTCCATGTCTTGTCTCATTAATGCTGTCGCCCTAATCCTATGATGCAGTCTTTTTGCACCTGCAATAGCTAACGCCATGTGCCTACAAAACGCCTTTCTGGGCGCTACCTCCCTGCAAGCAAAATTCACTTGCCTCAAAAGCTGCAGTATTGTCCTCACCTCACACTTTTCTTTTGACGTCACCTCGTACAATTTGTCACTTAATTTTCCTGTCGTCTACAAAGGTAGTCGGGATTCCATTCTAATCGCATCCAATTCAATGCCCACTGCCACTGGGCCTTCCGTTTTTTCAGACGCCAGCGGAATGCTCCGCTCCTGAACCATTCTTTGAAATTCCCTTAACCGTTTGCATTTCTCTGCATTTAACCTCCACTATCAAAAGTCGTCCAGATAATGCACCATATTCTTTTATCCTGAACGTTAAGTAAATGCCCATTCTATCAAAGTGCTGAAACTCTCAAATAGCGCGCATGCTGCTGCGCAGCCTATGGGCAATGCTTTGTCCACCTATATGCCACCCTCATACTGAATACCCAGCAGCTGAAAATCTTCTGGGTGTCCCGGTAACAGCCGAAACGCTGACTTCATGTTACATTTTGCCATCTGAGCCGTCACCCGACATGTATTAATACATACAAAAGCGTCTTCAACGTCAGCATAAGACACTGTACAGGCTACAGGGATGATGTAATCATTAATAGACTCCGCTTCCGGCCATGACAGGTGATGAATCGTCCAAAACTCACCTTTTCTCTTTTTTAGGCACAATGCCCACAGGCGAAACAATCAAGTTTGACAATGGACTGTAGTCGGAAGGACCAGCCATTCTGTCTTCTCTCACTTCTTTCTTTAACTTCTCTGCCACTAACACCATGTGTTCTCCCCACCCAGGGGCCTTTTATGCAGTATCCCAAAGCCATTCTCAAATCTCTCTTCTAGTAACTTTGGTGCCTCCCTATCTGGGTAAAATTGTAGCCACTCCTTCAATTTCTTAACATTAATTGGAGTATGCCCCTTTTCCCAGAGCCCCCTTGTAGTTCCTGAACCCTCTACCTCTTCCCTCATTTTCTCTTCCCCAGTATTGTGTGAGGGGATGCCGACTTCTGCATTTGTGCTTGTAGTTGCATGCCGTTCTGGAACATGCCCCTCTGTTGTATGCCCAGCATGTCGCCCCCCCACCCCCTATCTGACTGGCCATCCTTCTTTGGATGTGCCTTCCTTGAAGGGGCATAACCGGCACAGGCAGCCCACTAGCTGTGTATTAGTACCCAAATCCGTCCGTGGTCATTTGCTCGACCTGCCCTCCTGTATCATTTCCACCGTCGGAATCCATGGAAACCAGGTATGACCTGGCATGCCGGGGAGCATGATGTTAGTACCCAAATATTGCTAGATAGGTGGGGTGGCGTGTGCTTCGCCATCCACCAGCCCCGACTCGTCAATGAAGACATGGCGACCACGTAGAATGCCAACCACAACATGGTGTGCCCCGCGGGCTGCCAACCAAGATCCAGACTGATGCCGCCAATCACATCAGGGCACCGGACTCACAGACTCAGTCCCGGGCTTCCTGGGGTGGAGCCTCCGCCCGCTAGCACACAAAACCTTCGCCTGGACACAGCGCTTCACGTTCCAACTTCTCTTGGTGGTAACGCTCTTTATTCCCTCTCCTGTGAATTCCTTTCCTTCTTGCCTACTCCTTGACACCTGCCTTGTGCAAGTTCTTTTCTGCAGCCAGTTCTATTCTGATCCATTAAAGCTTTCTGTGTGCAGTTCCTGCATCCAGCTACTCAGTAATCCACAGGGGTTCCTTGCCATTCAGCCTGCCTTCGGTTCCAAGCCATCATTACCAAGGTTATTTTACTCCCAAAGGAGCTTTTCCTTGGGTTTTTCCTTCCCTTTGCCAGGTCAGTCTGTGTTCTTCCAGACAGCCCTGGCATCTGGAGAGGAGAAACCCTATTTGCACCACAGAAGAACTGCAGATAAGTTGGGTAAGCGAAAACCTAAAACTGTGTGTGTGCCCAAATACTGGCCTCATGGGAGCCACCCAATGCAGCCACAGCTCTGCATCGATTTCACACCAATCTACTGGACTCCTCCTCATATTTCAACTAGGCAAATCGCCAAAAATCTCTGCGTCGTCCTAACTACATCCATGTAGTTTAACAATGCCATGCTCCGCTTGGAGAACTGAAGGCACGCCACAAACGCTCACCCCAGAAAAAATACAACCTGCTAGGGAAAAAAGGCCAAGAGATTCTTGAAAGGATACATTTTTTTCTTTTTTTTAAATTCAATTTTATTTTCTTCAAAAGCACAAGTCAGGAAAAAATAAAGGCAGAGCACTACAGAACAAGGTTGAAGACGCCTCTCATTAACATATAGATGTAAACAACATAACGTTTAGGAACTTTGAACTGGAATTCCTCAAAACGTTCCCCCCTCCCCACCGTGAGACCAGCTATCCCCATACGATCAGGTTTGCAATGGCATTGAATTGGTCGCAATTAGAACTTCACAAGACTCTCTTGGTATGGAAGTTCATGGTTTAGTCCGCACCTTTTCAAAGGACAGGTCGTTCACATGGGATCACCTGGACTGATTACTTTAGTGCTCCCTGCATGTATTTATCCACAAAGTCCATCCATAGCATGTCACATTGCATAGATTTCCCATGTAGAGACAATGTTATTTTCTCCATGACACATATATTGAAGGCTACACCGACCCATTCACTCTTACTTGACACTGCCGTGGCTTTCCACCTCATCACCAGTGTGGCGCGTGCCGCCAACAACAGCTTGGTAACCAGACCTTGGACCCTCTTCCATTCATCCTCACATTTCTGAAAAACCAAATAAAATGAGAGAGGGGTTGGCAATTCTGTGAATACCGTCGAGGTCTTTGATCCAACCCAGGACGTCGTCCCAGTAAACCTTAACCCGAGGCCAACCCCACCACATATGCCAATAATCAGCGATCCCGCCACATTCATGCCAGCACCGTGGGCTAGTTGACTGAAACATCTTAGAGAGTCTGTGCGGGTCGTACTGCCAGCGGTGTAATAACTTGATAGCATGGATTTTATATTGGCTTGATAGTGAGGTCTGGGAAGTGGCTCTACATATTCTCCTCCACATGCCTGGTTCAATATGCTCACCCAGATCCCTCTCCCACCTTCCTTTCAGTGACATAGTGGTCCCTTTCCCTGCCTTACCAATTCTCGATACATGGCCGATATCAGACCCTTCATTTCCGTTCTAGAGTTCAAAAGCATTTCAAAGGGGGTAAGGTCTCTCTGTATCTTTTCAGCTTGCATCTTAGTACCCTTGATCTGTAAAAAATAAAAGGCAGATAAGGTACCGAGGCCCAGTGCCTCCTCTAACTCTAGGATTGTGATGAAGGAGCCATTTTTTTTCACAGTTGGCCCACCCTCTGCAGTCCTGCCTCATACCACGTTTGAAATCTGTCTAATTTGGGGATGTATTCCCTAATGCCCGGGGACCATAGGTGACTCAGTGGAGAAGGCCACGAGGTGTCTTTCCGCATCTCTTCTCCCTCTTTCCAAACCTCCCAAATAGTTCCTAAAATTGTGTGGTTCCTCAGTCTTTTCAAAAGTTTATTCGTCGGTACCCATAACCATTCAGAGATTGTTGCCGGAGACAAGTAATGGTTGTCCATGGCAATCCATTGGGGTTCCTTATGGTTCCGCAAGTGGGGAATCAAAATTAGTAGCTGGGCTGCTTCATAATATTTCTTCAGGATCAGGAGACCAACCCCTCCCTTGTCCTTAGGTAACGTCAGGGTGTCATATGCAACCCTAGCCTTTTTCCCCTGCCAAAGAAATTGGACAATCGCCCTTTTAACCTCATTGAAGAAGATTCCTGGCATCTTGATAGGAAGCATTTGAAAGGGATAGAGAAATCGGGGGAGACAGACCATTTTAATAGCGTTGAGCCTCCCCAACCAGGATATCGTTAATCTATTCTACTCGTCAAGGTCTGCATGGAACCTTTGGAGAAGAGGAGGGAAATTAGTTTCATACAAATCCTTTAAGTCTCTCATGATGAATATGCCCAGATATTTCAATTGAATCCAAACCATGTAATACCACATCTAGAAATGCTAGACTCTGAGCCAGACTTGCTAAACTATATGAACCTCTCGCCAGAACGCTGACCTCGTCTAACCGTGGCAAGTCCACACCTAATAGGAGTACAGAAAAACCATACAGCCTAAACCTGAAGACACAGAATGCACGAATGCACACTCCTGTCATGACCCAAGAAAAGATATGCAGACCTCCATCCACCTTCCGCAACCTAAAAGGTGCATTAATTAACGCTAGATCCATGATTGTTCATGCCATTGAGATTGATGATCTTATCCAGACCGAAAACCTTGACTTCTTGGCCATTATGGCCGCAGGAACAGCCATCATGTTAGCAATCCCCAATGGTTACACCATCCTAAGATCAGACAGAAGCGAAGCCCGTGGAGGCGGCTTAGCCCTTATTGTTAAATCTAACTTATCTACCAGGCTAGCTCCATCTAACGACACAAAATGCTGCGAAAGCCTAACAGCTAAATTAGCTATTAACAACTCTCAAACCCTCACCATCCACCTTATTTATAGACCTCCAGGCCTTATTGGAGCCTTCGAAGAGGACATCTCCACCATTCTAACTTATAACCTAAAACAATCATCACAGGTTATCCTGTTAGGGGACGTTAACCTGGGTTTCAACGACCAAAACGACCCACATGCAAGCAGAGTGGCTAACGTACTCTCTGAACTAGGCTTCTCACAAAGCGTACTTCACCCTACCCACAACAAAGGTAGAATACTCGACTGGGTGGCAGACCACAATTGTAACGCCTCCATCCTATCGATTTCCCCCCAAATTTGGACAGACCACCACCTTATAACATTTGCTCTAGAAACGTCCATCCCGACAAGGAATAAGAAAAACATCACCCCAGATAACCTACTCCCGCTCATCCTACCAGATAACTTGGACCCTGAAATTCTAGTGAATGAGTACAACAAAATTATGTCCTCTGCTCTGGACTTAATTGCACCACTTAAATTGAGACAAAGCAAACCCAAAGCCCACCTCAATTCCTGGTACACCCCCCACCTAAAAACTCTTTGCACCAAAAAAAGACAATGTGAGGTCGCATGAAAACTACAACCCTCCAAAGAAAATAAAATCACTCTGAGGGATATATCTACCCTCTACAAAAAGGAAATACTGTCGCTAAACGGGAAACCTACAACGCTAAAATAGCCCAAGCCAACTCTAGCATGAAGGAACTCTTCATCATCCTAAAGGAAATAGAATCTCCCATCCCAGTGCCAGACAACTATGTCAAAGATAAACTATGGTGCACCAATATTCAGCAAGCCCTAGCTAACAAAGTGACAACTCTCCAATCCGAAATTGCCAAGAAAAAATCCTCACGTAGTCTGGATACTAAGCCCAAAACAACTATCACCCCTCCCAAAAATAACATCGACAATCCTCGCTTCAAGTTCTCTAAAGAATCTATTATTGAGACTGAAAAAATCATACTGTCACTCAAACCATCAAACTGCCAGGGGGATCAATGCCCGGCCCAACTGATAAAGGACGCAGCTAGAGACCCGGCTCCCTTTATCTCAAAACTCATTAGCGCCTCATTTGCAACAGGGTCTATACCTAGTAACCTAAAAGAATCATGGGTACTCCCACTGCTTAAAAAACAGATGCTAGACCCAGCCATACCCACGAATTACCGCCCATTCACCACCGTGCCATTCCTCTTAAAAATCATAGATAAAGTGGCATATTCACAAATTCAGAAACACCTTGAAACTAACAACTTGCTAGGAGTACGGCAGTCTGGCTTCCGCCCTCAGCACGGGAACGATACAGCCCTCTTAGACCTAAAGGCGCAAATTGACGAGCAAACCAGCCTTACTCCTCCTTCTGGATTTATCAGCTGCATTCGACCTTGTTGACCACAAGGTCCTTTGTAGGCATTTGGATATGGCCGCGCACTTCTCTGAAGAAGCCACAGATTGGATCCAATCTTTCCTCAACAATAAGACCATGAGAGTCTTCTCCACCACTGCGGCAGCAGACTCCATCCCCTTCACATGCGGCGTGCCCCAGGGATCTTGCATTTCTCCAACACTCTACAACATCTTCACGAAGCCCCTTTTCGATGATCTGGACCTTCTTGGTATCACCTACACTAATTATGCAGATGATACTCAGATTCTCCTACCACTTACTGGTGATTACGACAAGGATTTGGCCTTGGTGAACAGGGTGTATCATCATCCAGGCATGGATGGGCACTCACCGACTATGCCTGAATGATGACAAAACTGAAATCATTATCCTTGGCACACCCTCTACCCTCAACAAACTGGGCCCCAACTACTCCTCTTTTAACATTGATAATAACCAAATCACAACCGCCCACACGGTAAAAACTCTGGGTTTCTACCTGGACTCCACCCTCTCTTTCAACAAGCAGGTCAACGCGATGGTTTCTGCCACCGCCTACACCTGTAAATTGATAAGAGCAGGCAAACCCTTCCTATCGGACAACAGCTGCATCACACTTGCGAGAGCGCTTGTGTTATCAAAGTTGGACTATTGCAATTCGCTCTACATTGGGGTCAATAAGGAAGTTATCAAAAGAATTCAAATCTTGCAGAACAACGCGCTTAGAGCAGCACTAGGTATTCCCAGGAGAGCCCACATCACCGAACTTAGAAGAGCCAATAACTGGCTCTTTACTCAGGAGAAAATCCAGCTAAAAGTAGCCTCACTTGTCTACAAATGCCTAAACAATGCCGCACCACATTACCTTTCTGCGAGATTCATGAGAACAAAACCAACAAGACGCACCAGATCTGCTAACCAACAGCATTTCTACACCTAGATTTAAACTGTCCAGAGTTGGTGGCTGTAGCTTTCAGGTGAAAGCAGCTCAACTTTGGAACTCCCTATCATCCATCCTGAGGACAGATCAACCATACCTCACTTTCCGACATAACCTCACAAGGTGGATCATAGACGCAGACAAACAATAGACCACCCATTGACTGGACCTATCCCGCACGTCCCTCCAACTTTTTGTATTTTTGCACATACCTACTTCCTAGCAGTTTCTGCCTGTCTGATTAGGACTGTAAATAGGTGTATCAATATTTTTGCCTGTTCTATATTTTTGTATATTTCTTGTTTCTCTATTTGCCATGTGCTCTTGTAACTAAGCTGTAAATTGTCATATAAAATGCGCCCGGTTACCCCTGGGTCTGGTGCGAAATACAAGTAATAAAACAAACAAACAAACAGTGCTCAACACTAAGACCCAGCGGGGCAAACCTGTCTACATTCATCTGTGCTGTCTCTTTAAAAGGGGAACAGAATGGACTTTGCCTTGTTTTCTTTGAAGCCTGAGAGTGCTCCTTAGTCATCGATCAGCTGGAGGGCCCTAGGAATTGACGCAACCGGGTTAGCTACATGAAGAAGTATATCGTCGGTATAAAGGGCCATTTTATACTCAATACTGCCCAACCATAATCCTTCTACCCAAGGGTTGTCTCTCATTTTTTGGGCCAAGGGTTCCAACAAGACGGCAAAGAGGATAGTCAAGAGAGGGCAACCCTGTCTAGTGCCCCGGCCTAGCCCAAACTAGCGAGAATACTCGCCATTCACAAATACAGAGGCCCTGGGGGACGTGCATACCGCCTGTATTCCTCTTCTGAACCTCTGACCTATTCCCACCTTTTGGAAAACCGCCATTAAAAAGCCCCATTCAACTCTGTCAAAGGCCTTCTCTGCGTCAAGAGAGAGCAAGACGGGGTGGTTGGTCATGTTACTGGATTCAATAATGAGAGCTCCCTGTCTTCCAAGTATAAAACCCACTTGATCGGCATGTATTATTTGGGGCATGAGTGTCTCTAATCTGGAGTCCAGGACCCTGGTATACATTTTGGCATCTATATTGAGCAAGGATATGGGGCGATACGAGCCACAATGTTTGGGGTCTCGTCCCTCCTTGGGAAGCACTGAAACAAGGGCTCAAACAAAGGACTCTGGAGCTTTCCCTGTGTCTAGGATCTCATTAAAGAGTTTGACCATGAAGGGTAGAAGGTGGGAGATAAAGGATTTATAAAACCCAGCTGTATAGCCGTCTTCTCCCGGTGATTTACCAAGTGTCAACCTTTTGACTGCGTTCTGGATTTCCTGCTCCGTTATGGGATTCTCTAGACACTGCGAGTCCACTCCCGATATCTTTGGCATTTGGACAGATGACAAATAGCTTTCAGTACCTGGAAGGTCAGGGTCCACCTCTGAACTGTACAACGTCTCATAAAAGGTGGCAAAGGCCTCTGGAATGGTGCGTGTTACTGCGACTGGGGGGATGTCCCTCATCTGTTATTTCTAGTATCTTTCGCTCAGCCCTTTGCTCCCTGAGTCTAGCGGCCAATAGATCATCTGCTTTGTCCCCTTTTTCATAAAATGTCTACTTCAGGAGCCGCAGCTTACGCACTGTTTGCTCATATTCTAAAAGGCAAAGTTCTTCTCTTTTCTTTCTCGCTCCTGGATCTTACTAGGGTCCACACTATCACCTCTCCTCACCTCCCCATCAAGTTGGCAGATCTCTGTTCAGAGCCTATTTTCAATTAGTGCCCTCTCTCTCTTTCTGCGGGACCCTTCTCTCATAAGGACACCCCACCATGTTGCTTTTCCTGCTTCCGATACTATCAACCTAGAAATCTCCCCGATATTGTTTACCTTGAGATATTTGCTAATCTCTCTCTCCATCTCTGCCTTTAAAGACAGGGTCCTTCCAGAGAGCTTTGTTACACCTCCATCAACCTCCTTTCACAGGCAAGTTTTCCCATTGGGCATCAACCGTGACCATATCGTGGTCAGACCATGTAACCGGGACAATGTCCAACCTTATTGCGGTATTGTAAATTTCTTTAGAAAGGTATATGTAGTCAATTCGAGTGAATGTATTGTGAGGGGCAGAATGGAAGGTGTAACCCCGCTCATCCGGATGCATCTCCCGCCACGCATCTCTCATGCCATACACATCCATCATATCAGCAAACTCAGTACGTCCACCTGCAACCCGGTCTCTCGTGTCCGGGTTGCTTGCCTTTCGATCCAGAGTAGGATCGGCCCACAGATTAAAATCGCCTCCCAGGATAATGTGTCCCACAGCCTCAAGCATGATTTAAGGGATTGTTTTGGCTAGAAACCGGGTCTGACCAGAGTTGGGGGAATATATAGTGGTGATCGTTACATTTGCTTTCCCGATAGCACCCATCACCAACAGGGCACATCCTTCCACATCTGACCATATCTTGGAGGCTGTAAACTCTATTCCTTTCCTGACAAGTATCCCAACTCCTCCCTTCCTCAGTGGCCTGGAACCCCAGAACTCTATCCCCATACACTTCCCAAGGATTTTCCGTTCTTCCCCTTAACATATTTGGTCTCCTGCAAAAGGAGGATGTCAATCTTCGCCCTATGGAATTCTCTACACACCAGGGATCTCTTTGTTGGTGAGTTGAGACCCTTTACATTAAGTGTTCCCACTTTAAGGGAGTAGTCTCCAGTCAATGAATCAGGAATAATTGCCATTTTCAAATGGTAATTCGAAACGGCCTTCCGGCCATGACCAACAACATATTAATATATTGTGCAGCACACCACTTTTCTCTTTTTGAACTAAGGATATTGCTCTTAACCCGTCAAACTCCCCCACCCTTACCACCCCACCTCCCCCTTCCCCCATCAGCTTTCCCGATTGATGACGTCCGATTGAGCCCAGTTAAAGATACCGGCCCGGTGTCGGACCACCAGTAGAGACTGTTACTTCACGGCCCCCTTCGTAGAAAGACCACAATGACAATTGAGCCCCCATTCCCTCAATTCCCCTCCCACTCATCCATTCAATAACCAAACAGTAACATCTGAACTAAATGGATGGGCGAACATCCAATGTTGCATTAGCAGTTCCCTTAATCTATTGTGCCTGACCAGGGTTAGTTATCTCCCTCAGGGGAGACGTTGCCTCTTCAGAATTTTCTTGGGCCCTTCACCTGCTTCCTCCTGGGGCCTTGGATGCGCCATTCCCTTCCATCTTGTCTTGACTCTTCTCTATCTCCCCTTTCACCTTGCGGCTCCATGAGTTCAGAAGTGCATGCTCGAATTTCCTTTTCTGATCTCAGACATACTTTCGTTCCTCCGTGTTCAAAGGAGAGAGAGAAGGGGTAGCCCCACCTGTATCGAATGTCACGTTCTTTCAGCCATTTCGTTAGGGGGCCGCACATCCACCTCAGTGCCAGCGTTCGTGTAAGTCCTGAAAAATCGTCATTTGTGTGCCTTCCAGAGTAATTGCTCCGCCACTTCTCGCCTTATCCAGTATCCTGGCCTTGTCCTGGTCACTGTGGAAGCGAGCAAGGACTGACCTCGGGCCCCCAGGTGGTCTCCCCGCTCTGTGGATTCTTTCGGTTTTTGGTTCGTCAAGCGCATCATCAGCAACCACGAGTTTGATGTTATTGTGTATCGTCTTCTTGAGATCTCTCTCTGTTCCTCATTCCTGTTCCCGAATACCAAAAAAGCGCAGGTTATTTCGTCTCTCCTGATTTTCCAAATCATCCATTTTGAGCTTTAAAACCTCCTCCCTCTGTCCCAGCTCTGTTATTCTGTGTGCAAACTGTGTTTCGAGGGTGTCTAAGCCTGGTTGTTTTCGACCCCTTCAAGTCTCTCTTCTATGTTGTCCATGCGCTGCGTGATTTTGTCAATTTTTCTGCCTATGTGGCGCCCATATTCTTGATTTCACTCAAAAGGGCCACAATGTCTCCCTTCGTGGCAGCAGATTCTGTCCCCGCTGCATCCATAGCTAACTGGTGAAGGTTCTCGACACAGGGAGGTGCAGGGGAGTAGGCAAAGTCAGCTAGTTTTTGCTTTATGTTCATATAGATCTAGGTGACATTCACAGCAGTTGTACAGACTTTAAATTACTGAAGCGGAAACAGAGAGAGCCAAATAATATCTCCGAAAGGGACACCACGGCATTATCCTTGTCCCCTGAGTATATACATGTGACTATAGAGGTTCCATGAGACCTATAAATCCCTCTTGTCCAGAATACGCTGGATTACCCTTAATTTTATAGATTTCAGAACATTGCGAGGCATAATATCTCTCATATAAAAATAGTGAACAATGTCTACGTCTGCCAACATTGCTTTGACATGCTGTGAGAAACCTGAGGGTATTCTCACTCCTACTCCCCTTGTATCCTCTACGCAGGTGGGCCGGGAAAGGCCATGCCTTTGGATCCTGACCCTGGGGGGCAGAGAAGCGAGGGAGGATCACCTGGGTGGAGGGGTCCTTGAGGATTGGTGGTGGGGCGCCCTCAGGCGAGACATGGTATCCCCCTTTCCCTATAGACAACCAACCTAACCCTCCCCGACCTTTATGGGTTATTGTAAGTCAACTCCCCTCATTTCCCCTCTTAGGACACTTGACAGTACTGAGACGAGGAAGAGGCAACTGAGAGTAATGAACACCATACCATTTCTCCACTTTGGTACTGGGACGAAAAAGATGCCTGCAATGTGTTGTGAAGGTGAGGCCTGTCCCCTTAATCGTAGTCAGACAAGTCTCACTGAGACAATGTTAGAAGGTTGCAGGTGTATGAAATGAGGAGGGAAAAGCAACACGGAGGAGCAGCAGGGAGGCCTGTGCGGTCAGCAGGGAACCTTGTTGGAAGAAAGTTGAGCTGCTGGAGGGAACTGCTGTGGGACGCTCCATTGTGTGTATCACACTGAGGCACTGGGGACTGCGAGAAGTGGTGTTAGACAGCGTGGCGTGGGAGATGGGGCTCCGTGGAGGGGACTGACACCCGAGAGGAGAGCCATGTGGAGAGCCTGCCTCTTTCCCTTTCATACGGAATGCTCTTTCCCCTGTGTCAAGAAGCCTGCACGAGGTGTCTAAGGGGCAGAAGTTGGACCCCTGGCAGCAGAAGCTGCAGTTTGTGTGCCCCGCCCTGCGAGGAAACTATTTCTGGTGAGTTTATATTAGATAAAGAAACCCGGAGCGTGAATGACTGAACATTTCCATTGTGGTGAAATACTTTGTATCGGAGTGGTTGCGTGTTTCAGGAGGGTTCGTTTTCGAAGGTCTCCAGTCTCAGATAATTTCCATTGTTGAATGTTAAAAGCCCAAGAATACTTTGTATCGGAGTGGTCATGTGTCTTGAGGATCGTTTTCGAAAGGTTCTGAGTCTTGGGAAAGTTAATTTAAAGTGAAACGCATGAATATTACCTAGCGGGCTGAATGAAAACTAAACCTTAAACCAAGCCAATACTTACTGAATACCGAATAGAACAAAACAATCGCATGGTGAAGTCCGCAGTGAATAGAACTGTGCAAATTAACACAACAGCGGCAGATTGACTTACAAACTGAATGGACTTTTCCAGTTAAACCAAGGCAGTGCATGTTGCATTCTGAGCTAACTAAAATTTACGAATGGTATGAACATATGGAGAGACAGGGAATCAAATAAAATCTGGAAATGAGCCCCATTATATGGAGAAAGGAAGTAAAACTTTATGGAACAAGGAAAACATCCAAAATGCTCACTTGTTTGTGACATTGACATACACGTCTTGGGGAAGGGAACCTGAGACCTGAAGGAATTACCATTGTTGTCTTGAGGACGGAGCCTCAAGGCCCTTTTCTGTGTTTTGAACTATGTTGCTTGGAACTTAGGGACGGGAACCCCATGGATTATTTAAAACTGCATCACCTTGAACCTAAGAAAGGTAATTATGAGACATTTTGTAGAACTGTTTTACCCTTGGGGAAGGGAGCTGAAAGGAAGCTGCGAGCTGGAAGAAGATAAGAGCGTTATGTTGAACATTGTTTCTTTTGTTGCTTACATCCCTACACATTGTATAGATTTAGTTGTGAGGGCAAGTATAGGTTTTGGGCACAGACTGTTAAGTTTAACTCTTTGACTCAGACTTTCCTTTGTTACATTTAGATAGGGAAGTCCCACCTTAGCATAGCGCATGTTAGACCTTTCTCCATCCTGACATTTAAGTTAATAAAGGGTTATTTTTTTTACTTTTAATCTGTTGTCTGTGTCTTGCTTCATGATGCCCTCACAATGCCTGAGTCAGGGGATCTTCAATTAGGGGTCCCTAGGAACCAAATATTTAATTATCTCATGGCTTAAACCAGCTTTGCTGTTCTCCCAAACTCTGAGCCAGTGACTTTCAGGCTGAACTGTGATAAAATCACTAATAAACCTGCACGCTGGGGACCTATTAGTGTTGGGGACTGTAAGGAAGGCATGGTATGAAACAGTAAGACCAACAAAATTGATCACAGTTCAAGGGTGTTTATTGAACTTCAATTGGGTTTGTAAAATGCCTATGTATTCCTAAATCTAAAGGTCGAGGCAAGCTACGACCATCAAATAATAACGCAGTCCTACTCGAGTCTGTCAAAATAAAAGGGCCTGTACTAATAAACCTATTGTCAGTCTTTACTTCGAATGGATTGTGTCCTCCAACGTACTCCACATCTTTGACATGTAATGTCCACAGCTGTGCACTTCGGAACCTTTTTCGGCAGAAAACGTCCTGTGTCAATGGTGTCAGGTCCATGTCCCTCAAGGGCCTCCGTCGAGGACGACATTACAGGATGTTATAAATAGGACACACGGCGCCCATAGCCTCAGTTCCGTTTTTTTCTGTGAACGTGTTAACTTTGTGAGACTCGGCGCGCCTCGTGTATTTTCTTCATTGAAGATGTCTATCTCTTCGACCCCTCCAACTCTGTGGTCTGGTTTCAAGACCTGCTGGGACTGCAAGTCTAAAATGCCGCTCACCGACCCCCAACGCATTTGTTTGTGGTGACTCGGCGAGTCGCACGACACCGACGACTGCTCGAAATGCCAGTCGCTGACTGCAAAGGCCTTGCGGGAGCGGAAGGCGAAGCTCCCGGTAGGTAGGGACTCGAAGCCTGTTAAGTCCCGGACTTCCAAGTCCAAGGGGGTTTCCACTGAGGGGTGACTCTCTGCGTCGGAAAGAATCCTGGGGATCTCGGTCCTGGAGTGGTTCCCGCCACTCTTCTTCCTCGCCCCGGCACTCGCAGAAGCGCCGTCACAGGTCGCCTTCCCCGTCCTCCTCGAAGGATGGTGCCTCGAGGAAAGTTACGTGCCCTACGAAGTCCTCGACTCCGGGGGAATGGGCAGCATTTTTCAATCGCAGGACAGGGGTCCGGTCGCACCTTCTGACGAAACCAGCCTGGATCGGTCTCGTTCCGCTTCTCGCACGCCTTCGGGTTCGCGACGCGACACACATCGGGAGCCGTCGTGGTCCCATACGGACAAGGAATCGAAGGGTCGCAAGAGACGTGTCTCTAGGTCTCGGTCCTCGTCCCCAGTGAGACCGCAGCAACCTATTGAGGGCTCGGGCCGGCGTCAAGTCGTTTGACACCTTGTCTGTCCGATTCGGACAAATCAACGCCTTGTCGTCATATCAGCCCACGGCACCGTAGGCAACGGTGTTGACGCCAAAGCCTTCGGAGATCACGACGTTGAGGTTGTCGACACTCTCAACGTCGAAGCCTTCGATGCTACCGGCGCCTTCGGAAATTTTTTCTCAATTTGCCGTTGGAGTACCCAGACATTGTGGATCCTCCAAGGAAGGCTACTTTGAAGTTGGTGAGGCCGGTCTTGGCCTCCAGACCCTCTTCTATCCCCAGGCCTGGGTTTCAACCCCCTCTGGATGATATTTTTGAAGAGGAGGAAAGGTCTGAGGTTGAGGAACTTGGTGACCTTGATGCTACTCCAAGTTATTCTAAGGACAGTCAGTTGGAGGAGTTGACAGACCCTCCATGATGCAAGTGGCCAGGACACTTCCCCGGAAGTGGAGTTTGGTAGACCTGAGCCTGGGGCTCATGCAGAGTCTTCTTATAGGAGACTCATGGCACGAGTCTCGGAGTATCTGGGCTGGTCTAGTCTTCCAGAAGACTTTGTGCAAGATGATCTGACGGACATCTTGGATCAAGGTCTGTCCTCTGAGCCTGTTTTGCCATTTCATTCTACCTTGCAGAAAAGGGTGACTGTTGCTTGGCAGTCCCTGGAATCTCTTCCGGCTGTGAAGAAAAATCTAAGAAATACCACCCTTCCGTTAGCGACCCCAGCTATTTGTCTACTCAGCCCACTTCTGAGAGGTTGGTGGTTCAGGCGGCTATGGCCACCTCGAGGCAGGCGGCGTACCCTACCATCCCTCCAGATAGGGACGACAAGCGCTTCGATGGTTGGGCACGGAAGGTATTTTCTGCTGGGAGCATGGCCTTGAAATTGGCCAACTCCATGTGTGCCTTGGCAAGGTTATAACACACTCTGTGCAATTGTGTTTCCTTGGCGGCTGAGCATATCCCTGAGGGGCAAGAAAGGGATGGTTTCCTTGCTCTCGTGCAGGACTGCAAGAAATCTATTTGTGAATCCCTTCAGTCGGGGTTGGATACGGCCGACAGTGTTAGCCGATCCATGGCTGCGAGCACCGTGATACGCAGATTTGCATGGTTGCGGAAGTCGGGGTTTGGTCCGGATGTGCAGGCCCGTCTTCTCAACATGCCCTTTGATGGAACACATTTATTTGGCAGCAAGGCTGACGAGAGCCTCGAGAGGTTGCAGACCTCAAAAGCTGCGGCGAAGTCTTTGAGCGCCACGGTGCGTCAACCTCCGCCTTTTCGTCCTAGGGGACAGCAGTGGAGGGGAGGTTCCTTTCGGTACTACTCCTCCTTTGGTAGTACGAGAGGGGCTGCCAGTCAAAGGGGCAAACGGAAAGGTAATCGTGGTGGACAGGGAAATCGTGGTGCCAGAGCCGCTCAAGCAGCTGCCTCTTTGCCTTCAGGCACTGCTGCAGCCGCTTCCAAACAGTCATGAGGCCATGTCCCATGGTTCGCCGGTTGGGGGCAGACTGTGTCAGCATCTCGAAGAATGGCGGGCCATTACTTCAGATGCGTGGGTGTTGGATACCATAGCCCACCTCTACTGTCTTCCCTTCCTTCAGCGGCCTCATGACAATCCACCGGGGAAACTCTCTTTGAAGCTTTGGGATCCGCTCCTTGCGCAGGAAATCTTGTCCCTGCTGGAGAAAGGCGCTATAGAACTGGTGCCTGTAGTGGAGAGGAACAAGGAATGGTATGCCCCTTATTTTTTTATCCCAAAGAAAGACAGTGGTTTGAGACCCATCATGGACTTGCATTGGTTGAACAAACTCCTCCGGAAGGACAAGTTCAAGATGGTCACTCTTACTCAAGTCCTCCAGGCCCTTCAACTTCAGGATTGGTTGATGTCTCTGGACCTCAAGGATGCATACTTCATGTGCCGATCCATCCCGCGCACAGGCAGTACCTGAGGTTTGCGGCTGGTGACTCGCACTGTCAGTTTCGGGTTCTGCCATTCGGTTTGACCTCCGCCCGAGAGTCTTCACCATGCTCATGGTGGTGGTGGCAGCGTCCCTCAGGCGAGGGGGGGGGGGGTTCACGTCTACCCCTACCTGGACGACTGCCTGAACCGGGCGCGTGCTCCCGAGCTAGCTTTGGATCATCAGTGTCACCTGCCGCACCCTCCACAGGCTGGGCTTCTCCCTAACTTTAAAGAAGGGGCACTGGACACCTTCCCAACAGCTCCAGTACATCAGGGCTGTGTTGGACACGTCCTTGGGGAAGTGTTCGCCTCCTAAGGTAAGGGCTCATCACGTTGCGCAGATGGTGGACAAGTTTCAACATGCCCAGAGTCTCCCGGCTTTCGAGTTCTTAAGGTTGCTCGGCCTCATGGCTTCCTGCATTTTTCTGGTGCCAGAGGCCAGGCTGCGGCTGAGATCCCTGCAATGGGCCCTCAAGATGCAGTGGTCACAGTTCTCCGGAAAGATGACAGATCCTGTTCTGAATCCACGCTCGGTCTCCCATAACCTTCTGTGGTGGGTGCACGAAGGTAACCTGATGAAGGGGGAACCGTTTTGGCAACTGTGGCCGGAGGTGACTGTAGTGACAGATGCTTCCCTCACAGGATGAGGCACTCATGCCAACAGCTTGACCGCCAGCAGTCGTTGGTCCCTGTCAGAATCCAGACTCCACATCAATCTGTTGGAGCTGAGAGCCATCAGCCTAGCCCTGAAGGCATTTCTGCCCTCGGTACGGGGGAAGAATGTCCTGGTCATGACGGACAACACAGTGGCCATGCATTACCTCAACAAAAAAGGGGGGGCAGGGTCACTCCCGTTGTGCAGAGAGGCAATGCAGCTCTGGTTCTGGGCCATCCAGCAGGAAATTTCGATCTCGGCAGTTCATCTGGCTGACGACGAAAATGCGGTGGTGGACGCTCTGAGCAGGCAGAGCACAGTCTCTCACGAGTGGGAGTTGGCTCAGGAAGTCCTTCAGGAGATCTTCACCCTTTGAGGAACCCCGCAAGTGGATCTCTTAGCCACCAGTGTCAACCGGAAGAGCGAGAGATTCTGCTCAAGGGAATTTCCTCCAAGAGGAGCCTTAGGAGATGCGTTTGTGGTGGATTGGTCATTCCCACTGCTGTACGCGTTTCCTCCAGTCCCCGTCATTCCTCAAGTGCTGCGGAGGTTACGGAGGTTCGGTTCCCACATGATCCTCATTGCTCCGGATTGGGCCATGAGAGCGTGGTACCCGGACCTTCTGTAATTGTCCATCTGCCCTCCACGCCGTCTTCCTCACAGCGAGGATCTGCTCTCTCTCGCGCGCGAGGGGGGCTTCCAGGTTCTCCTTCCAGAGGTCAAGACTCTCAACCTTCACGCTTGGTATCTGAAAGGTTGAGGTATAAGGATTGGGATTTCCCGGATGACGTGATGGAGGTGTTGCTTTCGGCCAGACGGCCTGCAACAAAATCCCTGTACCGTTGCCGTAAGTTCTGCGACTGGTGCAGGGATCACAATGTTGATCCTTTTCAGTGCTCCATTCCTATGGTTTTGTCTTTCTTGCCTTCTTTGGCCAACAGGGGTCTTAAGTGGGTACCATTAAAGGTTACCTGGCAGCGCTCTCTATCTTTAAGCGCTCGTCTGAAGAATGGTCTTATTTTAAGATTACTTTGATTTCTCAGTTTCTTAAAGGAATGACTAATGTATTCCCGCCATCCCCTTTCCAGGTGCCGGGTTGGGATTTGAATTTGGTTTTGAGATTTCTCATGGGTGCTCCGTTTGAACCTTTGCACTCTTGTCCTTTGAGATTACTGTCCTTCAAGACTGTGTTCTTGGTTGTGGTTACTTCCGCTCGCAGAGTGAGTGCATTGCAGGCACTTTCAGCTAAGCCACCCTTTACTGTGTTTCTCAAGGACAGGGTTGTATTGCGAGTACGTCCTTCTTTTCTACCTAAGGTAGTCTCTGAATATTATTTGAGTCAGAAGGTGGTTCTTCCATCTTTCTACCCTCCTCCTCATCCTGGTAAGGAAGAGGAGCGTCTCCATCGGTTGGATCCTAGGAGAGCTCTTAGCTTTTCCATTTCTAGGATGTCCAGGGTCAGAGTGGACAATCAACTCTTTGTAGGATATGCTGGACACCGATTGGGCCAAGCTGTTACCAAACAGACCATGTCCAGGTGGATTATCCTTACCATTATGGAGTGTTACCGGTTGGTGGGTAAAGACCCTCCTGAAGGGTTGAGAGCTCATTCCACTAGGGGCGTGGCTGCTTCCACCGCCCTCCAGCAGGGTGTTCCTATTAGGAATATTTGTGATGCCGCTACTTGGGCTTCAATTCATACATTTGTGAAACATTATTCCCTGGTCAGGATATGGCCTTTGGGAAGGCGGTTCTTTATTCCACAATCTAATTAGGTATTCTAAAATCTTTCCTTCCTCCATTTACTGGTACTGCTTTGGGAGTCTGTCAAAGATGTGGAATGCGTTGGAGGCCACAATCCATTCGAAGAACAAGTTACTTAGCAACAGGTAACGTTCTTTCGACTGGATGTTCCTCCAACGCATTCCACATCGCCCTCCCAGCCTGCCCCTCAGGAGAATTTCCTATGCGATTGCAGCTTACGTTTCCGCAAGGCTAAATGCAGTCCAGAAGGCATCAGATTGGTGTCACACGTTCTGGGGGAAAAACTTAAACTGAGGCTACGGGCGCCGTGCGTCCTATTTATAACATCCTGCGACGTCGTCCTCGACGGAGGACCTCGAGGGACATGGACCCGATGCCATCAACGGAGGACGCCCTCTGCCGAAAAAGTTTCCGAAGTGCACAGCTGTGGACATTACACGTCAAAGATGTGGAATGCGTTGGAGGAACATCCAGTCGAAAGAACGTTACCAGTTGGTAAGTAACTTGTTCTTCTAAATACAAATAGTGTGGAAAACAATGTTATGCAAAAGAAAAGTGTTCAAGAAATGATATGTCAGGACATTCAAGCCATTGGCTTCCATCCCCACGTTTTCAGCACGGAACAAGGGGGCACACTCAAACTTAGCACACACTCTGGCTTCTCTAGCACGAGGTTAGAGTTCAAATCTCAGTATTAGGGCCTTCTGGGCTAAAGTCTCTTACTTCAGAGGGCCTGATACTACAAACATTCAAAAGTTCCTTTCTCCTCAGGATTCTCGTGTACAACTGCTTGGGTGATTTTCGACTCACCTTCGGTCCCCCTCCGCCGGGCTCAAACCCACTTTAACACACAAAACCTTCTCAGGTGATTCACCGTTCACCCCGTCTCCTGGGCTCAGACCCACTTTAACACCAGACTTTCAATTGATCTCCCTCTGCCGGGTTCGGACCAACTTTATCTACTTTGCCACAAACTTTCTTTACTTCAGAAATCAAAGACTTTCGACTGTGCGCAGGATTTTGCTCAAACCGCTGCATGACCATTTCGAATTCACAATTGCGCGCTCTCTTCTTGATATGCTTTCTTTCTCACTTTCACTTTGCCAATTCTCAGCTGGATACCTTACAGAGACTTTCGACCGAGCATCCAAGCGGCGCCGGACCACTCTGTAAATGGATGTGTATCTTGGTTTCAAAGTTCAATCACTCATCAACTTTACTTGCGTCTTTAAGCATACGTTTTTTAAATCAATGTTCGTTCCAGCACTTGCCATACAATGTGGCCGCTTGCAACCTTGGCTTCAACACAGACCGGTCTTGCATCGGTCTCCCCAACTCACTGGCTGTGTTGCTTTCACTGTTCGTGCAGCCAAGGGCAGTACCGCGGCAGCTGATGATCCTCCCAGCCTTGATTATTGACACGGGAGGGCCCTGGGTATCTCTGACACACAATGCAGGATTCTTCAGCCTGTTTCCTGGTCTTAGTTTTACAATCTCAATGGTTCATGAAAGCAACGGCTCCTTGTCGAAAAGGTGAAGGAAACTTCCCTCCTTGCGATCGCCTTCTGTTTTGCCGCCTTTCTTCTCGCGTTTAACTGCCATCTTGGAACTGCTGTTTCCTCGAGTGTTTTGCCTTGCTCAGAGTGTGCTCTCATGCTCTGCTTTTTATCAGTGTGGGGAAGCTTAATGGAAGTCTGATGTGCTTGATGTTCAGTAATTGCCTGTCTGTTGTATTGGGACATGTCAGGAATATGGCTTGGGCGTTAATCCGTTTTCTCCCATAGCGGGTTGTCTGTGAGAATGTGTTTGTGTTGTAAAGAGGGTGGGGGGGTAGAGTTCCTAAATATCCTACTTGGTAGGATGGGGTGAAGGTGTTATAGGGAAGGCGATACCGCGTCTCACCATCCGGTGTCCCACTCCCCGAAGACCCCTCACCCAGGTGATCCTCCTGCACTAGTTCACCCCCAGGAACTGGATCCAAAAGCCATGGCTGTGTCCTGGCCACCTGGATGACAGATATATCCCAGGACTCTCGCATATTCCACAGGTTTCTTTTCCTCTGTGCTGGCAGAGGCGAGGTGTTTCTATCTGTCTCTCGAATGTATCCCATAAACTGGCCACGGGGGGGTGACCCTGGTTTCATGTGTTCCTTATGTCTGTGGAAGGGTCTTGGTTAATGAAAGGTTTGGGAGTAACGGTTAGATTGCCAGTAGTCTTGAGGTATAAATTCCTTATGGGGATTCCTGCGAAAGAGTGTAGAATGCAGGGAAGTCCCTTCCCCCAAAGACTTCTTCGGGGAGTCCAGGAATTATGGCGATGATATCAGATATGACTCCCCCCTGATGTTAATGTACACGGGTATCTTGGGGTATATTTCGCTAGCCCCGTGTACGCATGTAGTTTCTAGAAAAAACCTACATCAACCTATAAAGCGTAAGGCACCCTCTGCCACCATATGATCACTAGCCAGAATGTCTTGTCAAAACTCTTTCTATTGAATAAATAACAGTAACACATGTGTCCTTGCATGCCTTCCTTCCACGTCCTGTGAAAAAGAAGCATTGGCAAAGCCAGCGGTTTTGGCTTGTCTAGGGGTATTCGATGGTCATAATACAACCCAGGTACTCCAGCTTTTGACATCTTTTGGCCAGGTACCACCATTATGCAGGGTCGGACTAGGGCATAAAATTGTCTCGGGCACCAATGAAAAAGTGGGGCATTCCTTTTGTGACACTGTTTGAGTAGTACCCAAGTGGGAGTTTTTAAAAAAATAAAATGATGTAAATTGAGCATTTTAAAGAATATGTAATCAGCAACACTGGTCAAACGTACTAGCTGTATAGTGAAGTAACTCAACAAACTGGGCCACATTGGCTAAAAAAAGCGATCTACTTTGACCCAAAAATCTGGCCCACACTAGCATTTTGCGCTTTTGGTTTGGGCATTGCCCTATTGGCCAGTCCGAGCCTGCCATTATGGGAGTGCCTGGCAAATGCTTATCACATGCTCACACAACAGCCAGAAATGTTGGCTTTACCAAAGCTTGTTTTCACTTAAATTGGGCAAAAGCGCCCAAAACACAGCTTGTTGGAAGATGTGGTGGGGGCCTGTTCTGAGCATCCAACAGGCCCCGTCATCGGCACTATTGAGGCTCAGTGCCTCTGGGGGCTTGGATCTCCGCACCATCTGGAGTGGGGGCAGGCCGAACAGTGTCCACGACCCTGCAGACCTCTACCAGCATCCTGCACGAGTCCCACGGCATCATGCACGCTCACAGGTGTGGGCCTGCAGGCCTAATGAATGAGAGAGCACTCAGTCCTCTGTGGCAGTCTGCAGCTGTTCTGGTGTCTGCAGAGCTCCTTTTACTAGCTTGGGCCATGACACAGTTGGTAGCTGTTATCAAATTTGATGCAAGACGGACAGGTCCGGGTGCAAAACTTCTGGTGCGTGCGTTCTAGATACAGCCGGTGTTGTATGGTATCCTGCCTCCTGTTAGAGGGTGGAGCCGGCCATGGGATATCGTACCAGCTCCCCCTTGGATGTTATGGGACGCCAGCATCAGGAGGCTCAGGGCCTCGGAGGTTGGAAGGGTTGGGGCTGGCCATGGACATCGCACCAGCCCCACCCTACAGTGCTATGGGGCACCAGCACTGGGTAGGCTTCAGAGCCTCACTGATTGGTAAGGCCGACCGTGCCACTTCATACGATCCTGCTCTGTATGCTGTGCAGGGAACCTCATGGCACCATGGCCTGCAGGCCCTGTGTCTTCAGGGCGGGCCTGCAGGCCACAATAAAGGACACACACCAGTTAGTTGGTCATGGTGCCTGTAGACGTCTGTCTGCACGTGCCTGCAGGGCTCTCTTGTATTAGCTTGGGCCATGACGACAGATGTCCCATCCTAAAAGGGCAATACATGGGGGAGGGACCCAACCCCTTAAAGGGGCGATGCACCGAGGAGGTTTCACTACACAACACAACAATGCCCATGGACGGCGCTGAGCTACATACCTGGCCCAGAAAATCCAGCTCTGCTCTGCACGGGAGCGCCCGCCGCCGCCGCGCCACGATGAAGGCTATGATTCCACGGCGACCATACCATCGGTTTCCGCATCCACTCTACAGGGCGCAGGGGCGCCACACGCTTCCCAGAGCCACGCCGACGTGTATTCTGACTCCGACGAGGAGTACAATACGGTGGTGGGCAAACTGCTGCAAATCCGGCCCGCAGCAAGAGAGGACGGGACGCTGCCCGAAACTGAGAATCTCTGCCCCCTGGAAGAGGAGCGTGCCCCAGCTGCCTGCTGCAGTAAATGCGTGCACGTTTGACTGTCACACGCACAGCGCAAGCAGAGTGGCGGCTCGCACTTGAGCACCACTTAGATTTGCGTGCGGCTCAACCCACCGAGCTACCCTGCACCCAGAATGTGGCTGGTGACGCACCGCCACAACACCAGAAACTCAGTTATAGGTCAAAGGATCGACTGCAAAGGGTTGAATGACAAAAGGTTCGAGTCAATAGTCTTGAAAACAAAAGGTTCGAAACATTTTTTTTGTTTAAATATTTTTTTTGTTTGGGGTGGGGTGCCCCCAACCCCTGTTTTTGTGGTAAAAACCACTTTTTTTACCTACACAGAAACCCCAAAATAAATATATAAATAAAAAAAAATCGAACCTTTGGTTTTCGACCCGGACTCTCACCTTTTGCATTCGAGCCTTTTGTAATCGATCCTTTGACTGGACACCCCATAACTCATGGTTGGCTGGATGGGGGTCGGTGTCCTGCTTTGGCCTGGATGTGATGAACGTGCACTTTGAGGCGTCTGGTACTATCTCGCGGCCTTGCAGGGCACATTCATTCTTGTGATAACACGTATTGTCAACAGTTGTGGAACAAAGAGTTTCTATGGACGCTAACAGTGTGGGTCTCTATCATCAGTGCTTGGTCCTATTCAGGTTCCTTCATTAGGTTCATTGTCTGTCTCTTCCCGCGCAGCCCGGCAGACCTGAATGTTTCTACCATAACTACAAAATGGCACCTGTTTAAATGCGTGCACTAAGCATCTACATTTTCTCTTAGTATTGTGTTTGTGCACGGTCTCTTAATACAATCCCTCCGCCTGGCACATCACACATGTATTTATTGGATTTGCCTTACTCTAAAGCGCCTGGGGGTGGGATAAGGTCATCTCCTTCTCAACATTCCCACGATTTCCTCTGCATACATGTGTTAATTTTTCCTTCTCACTGCGGCCTCATACAGTGGGGTTCCCTTTATTGGCATCCAAGCCCTACATGCTGGCTGCAAACTTTCTCCTACTTGTGCATATTCTTCGGGTGTGCATGTAATATAAATACAACCCCCCCACCCATCTCCTGATAGGTCGACCCATACTTCCTCATAGTTTTCAGGGTCAGGGGGTGGAACAGTGATGGTGTGGTATAGGCAGTCTACTTCATCTCCATAGGGGGTATGGACCATTTGAGGGATGGGGTGGTCGGTTTGTATTTCAATCTTTTGTATTGTGGGGTACTTTTGAAACACCAATTGATAACATCATCATTGCGCTACTAGGCACAGCTTTGGCACAACACCGGAGTCCCATTTGGCAGGTGCAGAAGATGACTAAGATGAACATGACTGGTACCAGCATCTTCACAATCGCTCCTAACCATGAAGGGGTCCAATCGAAGGCCAGATCAAACCAGTCTTCCCCCTGTATTCCTCATTGTTTCTTCATGCGAACCCCTAATCCATGCACTGCTACGATTATATGAGAAAGTGACCCATTCTCTGGGCCTTCTGGGGGCATGAATGTGCAGCAAGAATCACCAATCTTGCGGCAAACACATTCTTCTATCGTCAGCATGTCGAGTACATACTTATTCTGCATCGTCATCAGCCTTAGTGCTCTCATGTCGACTTTTCTGATGTTTAATCCATGTTAAGTATCGTTTGCCAGCTGGACCAGTTCCCAGCGCACAATTTGCAGCCACTTGGCGTTGGTTGCTGCTTGTACACCAGGTAGCACGAGAGAAGCAAAGAATGTCTCTGCTGAACTGAAAGTCAGTATTCATCTGGGATCTCGGCGAGCAGTTCAGATGAGTCTTTGGATACGTAGTTCAAGCTCTTCTTTTCAGTTTCTTGTACTGGGCCCTTTCCGCGTAGGATGTGGAACTCAGGCGATGGTAGTGGATTTTGTTATTCAAATGTTGGAGGAACGGTTGGGGCGGTATTTGGGATTGGCTGCCCATTCAGGTGATCTTCTGAGGCTACTAATAGTGCTGAGTGCAGCATGGCCAGCAAACAAAATCCCCTCCATGATGGTGGGCGGTGCAAGTACGCTTGTTGGCCACAGAACGGTAATACTCCATCACCTCCGCTGTGCCCCTTTTCATGTTTTGAATCAACCGTGTTCTGTTACATCGTTCTTTGGAGCCGATGAAGAGAGCTCCTTCACTGTGGAAGCAGAGTTCATAAGTCTCCTCTCGGTGCACTTTCACTGGCTTTCCTATAGCCGCAATCCATGCCAATTTTGGAATGTGCTCTATCCGTATTTGTGCACATGTTCTTTCCTCATACTCTAGAAGTACTTCTGCTAGGCAGCTGAGTGTTGTTTCTTGCCATTTGTTGTTTATGTATTTCAGTCCATCATTTACTAAATATGGTTGCTGTAGGCAATTGAGGTTTCTTGGGTTGTTGTTGCATTGCAGGGGGTCTGGATCGACAAGCTCTAGTTGCACGATGTGTTCCTGGAAGGCGCCTTTTATTCTACATTGCGCAAGATGAATCAGAAGTTTTGCCTCTAATTGGAACTTCCTGTGGTTCTAAAACCTTGGGGGCCCTCGATGTGTACAGTATTAATGATCATACATATAAGCGGCCATTGCTTGTTTGTCTTCCTACCGCACTCATATCAGCCTACCAGCTATTGTATAGCTCGGAGTGTCTAACATTTTCAATAGCATTCAGGCCTAGGCCATGGTATGCATCATATTTGGGCCTATATGCCTGCCTTCTCATTCTGTCATGACTTTATGTATATCTTTTCGTTATTGTACTACTGCTAACATTGCTACTGGTATTTGTGTTGCAGAAAATGTTTCCCAAAATGGTAGGACCTACGTTTTCTAATATTTTACTCGCATTCATCAGTCCAGATACATTTGCTTGTGTGTCAACACTGTTACTGCTCCCATGAGAAATGTTATACATATTTATAGTGGAGTTGCTAGTTCTGTTTAAGAGTACACTTCCTTTTATGTCCCTCCCCTCTTTTAGATGGCTTGCCTAGATAAAAGATGTACCCCAATAAATGCTTAGCATAAACCTTAAATAATAGGGCGATAAAGTGTAACCCACATGTGTATGAATATAACCATCAATAATTAACAGTATACTTAGTAAATTGTTTACTATACAATTAATCATTTCACGCTGAGTGTTCCATTTTCTTTGCTCCTGTAGAGGAAACAAAAACGGGGTGGGGTGCAGAGGGGAGATAGAGAGATTATAAAGTGCTCATGCATTTAGCAGCTATTGTTAAGAAAGGAAGAAGGCATACTATGGCAAAAGGGAAAATGCACACAGTTGCACTGTGAACAACTCTGAATCTAACAACGTGTATATAATACCCAAGTCTTGTGTATATATGTAAAACCCAGGAACGTCAATAAGGTAAAACAGTATTACCAATATAGGAAAAGGAATGTGGGGTAAACACTTAGGACCTCCTTATGACTGAAAGGAAAAGTCGGCAAACTCTTTACCCACTATGCTCTTACAGATACTGACAGCGCTAAACCCACGTAGCGGGCAAGCAAGGACAGATTCTGTGAACTGACAATCTGTAGAATACTGAATAAGGAAATTATAAACAGTACTCACGAGGACCGGAAAGACCACTTGAATGTCAGTAATTTCACGAACCCTGTAGATCATACAGGGACCCAGGAGGCTGTAAAAGCAAAGGGTTAAAGATAACAAAATACATAAACCCTAGTAAAAGGCAAGTCTGAATTGTGATAATAAATCGTGAGGAAAACTAAAAGGGGAACACTCTGGAACTTGTAACAACAAACCCACACCTAATAATCAATGGAAAATGAATGCAGAAGTGCAAAGGAAAACATGGAGTGGAATCTCAATAAAGTAGGATCAGGAGCAGGGAAAATGATATCACAAAAGGAAACCTTTCCCACCCAATCCAAGGAGAAAAGGCAGTAACTAATTCTACGAAAGTAAATATTAATACATCATGCTTTTCAGTAACCAGGACAGCATAAAGGGACAGAAAACACCGGCAAACTGGGCTGCATCAAATAGTAAAGTACAGAGAAAGACTGTCTGCAGACAGAGGAAGACAGAAAGGGAAATTCAGAAAGCATAGATCAAATAAGCGCATAAATCCGAAATCCAGGACAGAGGAACAAGATACAGGAACTAGTAACTGGGCACAAAGCTAGGAACAGGAACTAGGTACAAGGCATGGAACTAGGAACAAGGAACTGGAACTAGATACTTGGCACAATATCTATGAACAAGGAACTGGAACTAGGTACAAGGCACAGAAACTAGGAACAAGGAACTGGAAATAGATACTTGGCTCAATATCTATGAACAGGGAACTGGAACTAGGTACAAGGCACAGAAACTAAGTACAGGAAACAGGGACTAGTCACAACAGGAACACTGCTACAATGACCAGCGCCGGACTGAAGCAAACTGAGGCTTTTAAAGCTGCTTAACGAGCACACCCCCAGGCGTGCTGCCTGCTGCACCTGGAGCCACAGGTGTTGCCTATCCTCCTCCCAGCCTTGTGCTGCAAGGGAGGAGATGATGCAGTGAGCCAGGCATTCTGGGAAGCAAGAGGTGAAGCAGTGAACCAGGCATTCTGGGAAGCAAGAGGTGAAGCAGTGAGCCAAGGCATTCTGGGAAGCATAGTCATTTGATTTGAGTAGCATGCTGGCTGCCAGGGAGGAGATGAAGCAGTGAGCCAGGCATTCTGGAAAGCAGGAGGTGAAGCAGTGAGCCAAGGCATTCTGGGAAGCGTAGTCATTTGATTTGAGTAACATGCTGGCTGCCAGGGAGGAGATGAAGCAGTGAGCCAGGCATTCTGGAAAGCAGGAGGTGAAGCAGTGAGCCAAGGCATTCTGGGAAACATAGTCATTTGATTTAAGTAGCATGCTGGCTGCCAAAAATCTGGAATGGATCCGGAAGGGAAGTAACTTGGATAATCAGGTTTAAACGCTCCCAATTCATCAGAACACTGTAGCATAGGGTTCGAAGGGAATGTCCAGTAGGGAAGAAACCCCAAAACATGCCCCCAAGTGGCGGGAACGGGAGCGAAGGGAGCGAGCCGTGACACTATACCCCCTCCCACGGCCGACTCCAGGCGGCCGTTACTCGCACAAAACATCTTCTTTCCATGACAGGAGCGCTTTGTCTTCAGAAGTGGCACTGACGGAAACGAGGACCCACGGGCAGAAGCAGCAAGACTGGAATGAATAGAATCAGGCCGCAGTCTATAAGAGCCATAGGTGGGTTTTCGGTGAGGAAGAGACTCATGGGTCGAAGAAAGGCATGAAAGACTTGCAGGACCTGAAGCAGAGTTGGAAGGTCCAGGAAGCTTAGTCACTGGAAGAGGATATGCATACATCCTTGAGGAGAGAGGCAGGCTGGTGCTACATGCCTTAGACAACGGTAGAAGTTCTGTTAGCCTCACTGCCGAGAGTGGACACACAGGAGGTGAGGAAACAGCAAGTTTCAGGAAATGTTTATGTTCGGAAGAGGAAGGTGGCGGCTGAGGTAGAGGTTCGGATACTCTGTCATCCATCTGGGTAAGGGTTTGTGGTTGAAAGTGACAAAGATTCGCCTGCATAAGTTCCATGCCTTGGAGGTCTGGAGATCCAATGGGTTGTACGAGGCTGGCACTCCCATTGACAGTCATGTAGCCAGTCAAGTAGCCACCTTGTTGCACGTGGGATACTACCGCAGGAACGTTTGGCATACTGATAGGAGTGTTAGACACAGTACTTGGAACATCAGGCATACTAGCAGCGGGAGCAAAAACAGGCACATCTTGAACTGCAGCAGACTTTCCCCTCCTTCGGCTACTAGCACCCATCTGGTGCTGCAGCTGGAGGGCCGTGCCCGTCCCTTCCCTCAGGCTCATGTGGGATCCGGCAACAAAAGGGTTGTCAAGCGGTTGATCAAAACCGGACTCCAAACGCGGACCGTCCAGCCCGCTATCTTGGTCGGCTACTCGTTCGGTGACTGGGCAGTGGTGGATGGCATCCGTTTCTCTCTCGTAATTCTCTAGGCTAGTCCAGCGGCCTCGCATGTATGGCCCTCCCGAGTCGTGAGCCGGCTTGATGTTTCTGAAGAGAGAGCTGGCAGAAGTCTCAGGCTCAGATGTTGCATATTCGGGAGGCGCTGTTGCTACAGTCAAGTAGTTGGGAGAATTGTTTTGTGTACAAGGCAGACATTCTGGTGATCCCCCTGAAGCATAAGAAGGGCAATATGGACGTTCATCACTAAATGGTTGGGATTCAGGAGGAATCTCTGGAGCAGAAGAATATGCAGCAGGATCTGACAGTGTAGACCGGTACACCTCCGATATTGGCAGCGAGGCTGAGCAGGATACAGGTCTTTCATGAACTGAAGCCAAACTAGCAGTAGGCTCTGGGACCGGAGACAGGCACTCAGGATGTGCTACCGGAGGCTCCATGGCTGAAGGATAATCTGCTGGATGAGTCACGGTAGTCGAAAACAGGCATGCCAGAGGAAATTCAGAAGCTGAGGGCATGCAAGCTGGAGCCGTCTCGTTAGCTGAAGACAAACTTGTCAAGGTCTTTGGCTCTGACCGCGTACATGGTGAAGGCTCTTGAGTGACTGGCAGACATAGCAATTGTTCATTGATTGAAGACACGTTTGACAACGATGACTGCCGAGCCGTGGACTGGATAATCGAAGAGTCAATAGTTGTAGGAGGACAGACTGAAGTCCCAGATGTCGACAGACACATTTGTGGCTCAGGAATGGAAAGCACCTTTAGGGCGGTTGACTCCTTGGCACCAGTAACCAAAGACTGAGCTGCAGCCATGCCGTCCCTCTCCTTAGTGGATGACACAGAGTCTCTTCCTTTGTAGAAGTCAAAATCAACCAGAGGAATCACCATAGTAAAGTCTCTGTTAATCATGATTTCGTCAAATGTCCATTCCTCTGTCTTAGCTTCTGAAAGTGGCATATTAACAATCAACAGTTCAGGAATTGCCTGCCGGGTCTTTGGTTCAGTATACTGTGGAATGAGTCCATCAAAACATGAATCTTGTACTGTCTTTGACTGTTCATTGTGACAAGATTCGGCAGAAGAAGGAGCGAACACAGAGGTAGCATCGTTTTCCACATCAGCTTGAATGTCTACTTCAGTCTCAGCAGCTAGATCAAGGGCAGAACCTAAACCTACAGTAGTGACTGATTCTGTGTATGCCACCATTGTGGATTGTGTTTGGGTATCAGAAGCATGTATGTGTTCAAACTCAGAATTATGACAGACTGCTACACAGGAAATCTTAGGTAAAGGAGTGGCTTGTAAATCTTCGGCTAACGGCAATTCCTGACAAACGGTAGAACAATTGTCAGAACCTGTGCCCTGAATAAGTGCTGTGCTAGAAAGAGGACTTTCACTCCCAATAGATTTTTCATATTGACAAGTATCCTGACCTACAAAAACCTCAGCACTCAGAGATTGAACAGTATTCACTTCATCAACGGATAAAGTTTGAGGTGTATTCAGAAAAGACCGTAAGGTTTTGTTCTCCTCTAGTAAAGTAATGTATTCTTGTTTTAATTCCTCTAGTTCAGCTTTTAGCATGCCCCGCCTTAACTGTACATCCCTATCAGTAGGCACAGGGGAAGGCATGGTGGCATCAGGGCTGAATCCTGCCCTAGCCATCCGGATGTGCACTGATTGTACATTGTCATTTGCTGCTTGCAGATCTTGTGATCTATACTCTCTCTTACCGACTTGGTCTGTGTTACCCTTAAGCAGACTACTGGTATCAGACCTCTTGACATTAGGGGCTACAGTAAGTACTTGTGCAGAGGAGTAAGCAGTAGACTGAGGGCTGAAAACAGAAGTTATGTAATGAACCCCTTCATTCTTTATGTTTGAATCATGAAACTGTTCAATCTGAGGTAAAGCGCAACCGGAATCATGGGGTTCAACAACAGATGTACTCATATTTAGTAAATCTAACAGTGTCTTATTTTCCGCTGCTAAGGCTTGTGCGGACATATCTGGATCAAAATTAAAAACAGAATTAGGATCAGGCAATGTATGATGGGCCAGGCGATGGGTATAATATTTTGCACGTAAATACCCATTCGTGTCAAGGAGTTCATTTAAGTCTGGATCAGTGTTTTGATTATCACAGGCAAACGTAGTCAAAACTTTCTGTACACATTTTTTAGTAGCCTTGATACCCTTCTTTCTTGATCTGGCCGTATACAAACGGGAAGAAGGGCTGGTCATTCTGTTAAGAAAGGAAGAAGGCATACTATGGCAAAAGGGAAAATGCACACAGTTGCACTGTGAACAACTCTGAATCTAACAACGTGTATATAATACCCAAGTCTTGTGTATATATGTAAAACCCAGGAACGTCAATAAGGTAAAACAGTATTACCAATATAGGAAAAGGAATGTGGGGTAAACACTTAGGACCTCCTTATGACTGAAAGGAAAAGTCGGCAAACTCTTTACCCACTATGCTCTTACAGATACTGACAGCGCTAAACCCACGTAGCGGGCAAGCAAGGACAGATTCTGTGAACTGACAATCTGTAGAATACTGAATAAGGAAATTATAAACAGTACTCACGAGGACCGGAAAGACCACTTGAATGTCAGTAATTTCACGAACCCTGTAGATCATACAGGGACCCAGGAGGCTGTAAAAGCAAAGGGTTAAAGATAACAAAATACATAAACCCTAGTAAAAGGCAAGTCTGAATTGTGATAATAAATCGTGAGGAAAACTAAAAGGGGAACACTCTGGAACTTGTAACAACAAACCCACACCTAATAATCAATGGAAAATGAATGCAGAAGTGCAAAGGAAAACATGGAGTGGAATCTCAAAGTAGGATCAGGAGCAGGGAAAATGATATCACAAAAGGAAACCTTTCCCACCCAATCCAAGGAGAAAAGGCAGTAACTAATTCTACGAAAGTATATATTAATACATCATGCTTTTCAGTAACCAGGACAGCATAAAGGGACAGAAAACACCGGCAAACTGGGCTGCATCAAATAGTAAAGTACAGAGAAAGACTGTCTGCAGACAGAGGAAGACAGAAAGGGAAATTCAGAAAGCATAGATCAAATAAGCGCATAAATCCGAAGTCCAGGACAGAGGAACAAGATACAGGAACTAGTAACTGGGCACAAAGCTAGGAACAGGAACTAGGTACAAGGCATGGAACTAGGAACAAGGAACTGGAACTAGATACTTGGCACAATATCTATGAACAAGGAACTGGAACTAGGTACAAGGCACAGAAACTAGGAACAAGGAACTGGAAATAGATACTTGGCTCAATATCTATGAACAGGGAACTGGAACTAGGTACAAGGCACAGAAACTAAGTACAGGAAACAGGGACTAGTCACAACAGGAACACTGCTACAATGACCAGCGCCGGACTGAAGCAAACTGAGGCTTTTAAAGCTGCTTAACGAGCACACCCCCAGGCGTGCTGCCTGCTGCACCTGGAGCCACAGGTGTTGCCTATCCTCCTCCCAGCCTTGTGCTGCAAGGGAGGAGATGATGCAGTGAGCCAGGCATTCTGGGAAGCAAGAGGTGAAGCAGTGAACCAGGCATTCTGGGAAGCAAGAGGTGAAGCAGTGAGCCAAGGCATTCTGGGAAGCATAGTCATTTGATTTGAGTAGCATGCTGGCTGCCAGGGAGGAGATGAAGCAGTGAGCCAGGCATTCTGGAAAGCAGGAGGTGAAGCAGTGAGCCAAGGCATTCTGGGAAGCGTAGTCATTTGATTTGAGTAACATGCTGGCTGCCAGGGAGGAGATGAAGCAGTGAGCCAGGCATTCTGGAAAGCAGGAGGTGAAGCAGTGAGCCAAGGCATTCTGGGAAACATAGTCATTTGATTTAAGTAGCATGCTGGCTGCCAAAAACCTGGAATGGATCCGGAAGGGAAGTAACTTGGATAATCAGGTTTAAACGCTCCCAATTCATCAGAACACTGTAGCATAGGGTTCGAAGGGAATGTCCAGTAGGGAAGAAACCCCAAAACATGCCCCCAAGTGGCGGGAACGGGAGCGAGCCGTGACAGCTATACATGTTTATTATCTGGGACATGTAGCCAGGTTATTAGTTCTGAGGTAGTGTGATTATTAATTTTGATGTAGATGGGTAATATGTTTAGGGCAATTGTGAGGTATTTGTTGGTGTTATACATCAGAGAGTTGAATTGAATACCGAAGCCCTATTACTTTTACAGCGAGATGGGTAGAAAACACATCATCATAGGGGCCATGGAATCTGGGGTTGTTCCACTTATTCCACTTATGCATAAAGCTTTTGACGTATATTAGTTCTCCTGGCAGCAGTGGATGGGTGGGTGTGGGATCTGCAGTTGGTGGCTCTGCAGTGTTCGGTGTGTCTTCTAGTTGGGGTGGTGCAATCTGTCAAGAGGAGACAAGTTTAATTGCACGTGTTAGGTTTGTCAAATCATTTTTAATTCTTCCCCTAAAACCTCTGCAGCCCTATGGGCATCTGATGGCTTTCGGACTGGTGAGATGGGCTTATGCATGCACCTGCCATTTACTATTTCATGTGGTGACGTGTGGTGGTCTTTACGTGGTTGTGTGCGTAAACTGAAGAGGCTCAAGGGCAAGTTGAAGAGGGTTAAGCGCAAGCAGTACATCCATTCTTTCTTTAATGTGGTGCAAAGCTTGGAGAGCTTGCTTTTAAGGAGGCCGTTGATTCTCTCAAAATGCTGTTTGCTTGGGGGTTGTAAATTGAGCACATCAGTGTTTAATGCCAAGTAGAGCTGTGATCTCCTTGAAGAGCTCATTGAAAAAATGGGTGCCGTTGTCGGACTTCAATACATCGCACACGTCCCATCGAGGGAACACTTCACGCACCAAAAATATAGCGGCGCATTTTCCATCTGGATGTGCAGAAGCTCCAGCCTCAACCCATCGGGAAAAGGGCATACTACAACTATCAGATATTAGGAACCTTTGCATCTTTCCACCATGTCTGCATAGTCTATGTGCAGCTCACGGGTCGGCACAATGGGGTGGGGCAGAGTGCCTCGTAATGTCCGAGCGTCATGCCTGGGCTGAAAGTTTGGCACGTGGTGCAGTGTGCAATCATGTTTAGTGAGATGTTCTTGAAGGTTTAGTATAAACCAATCTTCTTGTATATCTGCTGCACTGTGGTGTTTGGACTTGTGGGATGGGTGGTGTAGCTGATCGAATGCAACTGCCAAGAAGCTCTAATGGTATAACTGCCTTGCAAGTGTATTGTTGTCTCCATAGTAGATAAGTAGGGGATTGTGTACACTCCCCCTTGACTACAGTTCTTTCTCTTCATTCAGAGCCTTGCCTTGCGGCTCGATGATCTGGGTAATGGGGAGCACTGTCTATGATGTGTTTTGTTGATTGTGTGTTGTTGTCATTACGACGTACTCTGAAATTACTTGGACTGGGAGATAGGCTGCCATTTTAGCTGCATTGTCCACCGCTGCGTTACCCAATGACATATTGTCAGTGTTGTTGGTATGGGCGGCGCATTTAACGAACGCCACCTGTGGAAACCAATTAGTCCCTTTGGATCGGTCATCCAGGTGGCCGGGCCACAGACATCGCTATTGGATCCAGACCCCGGGTGTGGACCAGTGCGGGAGGATCACCTGGATGGGGGGTCCCTGGGCAGTGGGAGTGGGGAACCCAGAGGAAAGCTGCTGTATACATACATCTATTTCCCTGTCGTACACTCTCATTCTATATGCTATCTATGAACCTTAGGCACCCACACCCCTTCCCTACACACACTCAGGCAGAGTCAGGTGCTTAATCTTGATGACTCACACCTGAATCCTGTTCCCTTTCCCCACTGGGATAAAAGGTGGAGCATGAGAGCATCTGTGGAGCTAGGCAAGCAAAGCAGGCAAGGCGACCAGAACCAGCAAAGCGACAGGAGAACAAATCCCATGAAATTGTAGCGACCATGGAAGCGGAGCAGAAGGGGCCATGAGGCGAGAGAAGGGCTGTGATCTGGTCAGCTGCAGAGTGAAGGTCGCGCAGACCTTTCAAAGGAAATCTGCCCGCTGATGTAGAAGGTGAAGGCGGGCCCTCCTTTGGGTGAATGACTGAGTTGGCGAACCGTGCTGTGCCAATTAGCCTTGGCTTCAAGGAACCTTTAGATGAATGGTATCGAGCATTCCCAGTGGGTGAACTTTGAAACCAGATGACGTTATCGAGAGACAGATAAGAAAGCGTTTTCAGGCTCTCAGGGTTTCGTGAAACCGCAAGCAAAAATACATTGTAACTAGAAAAAGGAATACAGAAGCTGTGCGTGTCATAGAAAACCACGAGGGAAGCCTGCAACATTGTGAATGTGTTTAAGACTGAAATATGTTAAGAATAACGGAATGGTCCGGTAATAGAATAGTACCTTCTCGAAAGGCTCTGCACCCAGAGTGAAACTGTTAGGTTGAAAGTAAGATAATGGGAAAGACTGCAAATAACAGAAGGCCTTAGGAGAGGCCAACCAAACTAGTAAGTCAAAGTGGTCATACGAAGGTGCAAGCAAAGTCCTCATACAATCGAAAGTCTTTGACAAGTGGGAAACAAAGTGAACAATTGTAAAGTAAAGCTAAGTGAACTATGTTGTAAAGGCAAGTGTAAACCCGATGAAGGAAATCTTGTATGGTGAGAGCTTGGGAAAAGTCTTGTGATGTCAAGCAAAAGACATTGATTCGAGGGATCCTGCCTTTTCTGAAGAAACTGTTTCCTGATGCCTATAGACTCAAGGGGACACATTGTCCCATGATGTAGTGTGGGGAAGGCAGTAGCAGCCCTGAACTACCGAAACCCTTTTGGACATGTTGGTTTGCATTACACTCTTTTGTTATACATATCATTGTCCCGCATCCTTTTGTTATATAGAGTAAGGATTTGGCAATATTTTCTTTTTAGTATAGGCCACTTTGTTTTGACACAACACCACTAAGACATCATTTTCTTTACTTTGATAGTTGTAGCTTGCTCCCATTTTAGATCTGGGCTTAGACTATGCATTTTTCTCACCCTTATACTGTTTAATAATCACCCTTGTATTGCACACCTTGTGTCTGTAGTTCTTATGATAACCATGCCTTCCTTACATATGGTGTCAGGCGTGGGATGTGACTCTATTGATACCAATTGAAAACCCATGCTATACCACCAGATGGGGAAAACAGGATTATTGAAATTAATGGTTCTGGCACATTTTTACCCTTAAAGAAGCCTTGTGTGTCCAAGTACATATCCAGGTTAAAAGACCAGACTTATTTTTCAAAGCTCAGGTCCTTTTGGATACTCTGTTGGTCTCTCAGCATGACATCCAACAGTGCGATCGGATAGTCCTGAGAATCAGACCATAAAAGGACTTTATTAGACCCGGCGCATTAAGCCCTTCCTTTCCTGAACCTTTTTTCTTTGGGGCTACCCCTACTGTGAACCCCAGAAGACTTGAGGTAGAAATTAGCCTACCCAGATTTCCTCCTGCTCAAGACCTAGACCTGGAAGGGTCCGACTATTTTGAGACCTTCTCGTAAGAGGTTGAAACTTAATTTTTTTCTAAATCCCAGAACACCTCTGGGGAAACCCTTAATCCTTCCAAAGATATGGCCAACCTAGATGCCCTTATATTTATTTATTTAATTAATAATGTGATACAGTTTAAATATAAACTTTACACATATTTATAAAAAAGAACTTAAATATCCAAACGCAAAAATTCACAAAATTATCATTTATATCACATATGTAAGACAATTACTAAAATAAATCATCTTAAAATTAATTCCACATAACACGAACACAATAAGATATCTGGTTCATTTCATCCAATAGACGTTTCGTTCATAAAACTCAGGTTGATGCTAACTGTACATTAACCATAGAGTTACTACCTTCAAAATCAATCCAGGACAAAGAAAAGTGGTACTAAAGTCTGGTTTATTTTCCTATATAGTTATACCCAATTTATTTTCAATCCTAAACCATATACTGTACATAGCCAAGTGTATGTTTATGTTTAAGGAGTTGACATAGCGAAACCAAAACATCGATTCCCTGATAGGTTCCAATTCATGCACATGTTTTCCATAGTGCGAGAAGTACATTTGTGACAAAGATGAACATCAGTCAATAAATGTTTTGCTGTTTCGCTAATGCCTGTATTTTTGCACATCGGCAATATCTTTAAGAAGGGGGCAATCGACTACAGCTTCCCTTCTTCGCTAGAGCCGGTAAATGGTCTAATCTCAGCAGGAGGAAAATCGTTTGCTAGATGGGCACAGGTTCATATATTTCTGGGGTTTGTTAAATGTGTATAACATACAATGTACTAATTGATATTTTTTGAGTTTGCCCAAATGCTCATAGTTTTCCAACCAGTCCCAGAGATCAATCCGTTTGGGAAAAGCTATTTTCGTTGGAGCGTCGTTTCCCCTCTGTTTTGGGGTCCAGCAGATCTCTTTGTAGAAGCTCTCCATTTTCTCCTTTAAGTGATAGTTCGTTGACTCCTTAGAGATTTCTTGAAATATGGATGCCAGTAGTGGGTTCTCCGGGTTGCTGCTCATCTTTTGGTACATCTCAGCTCTCCTTTTCAAGACGATATCTTTTAGGGATACAGTCCTAATTCTAGTCTAATGATCGCCATTGGTATGCATTGCGGGAGTCCTAATATCCTCCTCCAAAATTTGCCCTCAACCACTTGGAGCCATTTTAGGTCGATAGATAGCAGAGCCTCCATGCCGTAGATGACCATAGGGGCTAAAACCTGCATATATAACTGCTGTATTCCCCAGATAGTGTATCCACAGTCCTTGATGGTAAATTGATGTATCTGTGCTGTTATTTGCGCTGCTCTGATTGTTTGAGATTGTATGCAAGAGATGTATTCACCTGCGGCGTCAATCTCCACTCCCAGATAAATAAAGGCATATATTTGATTTCAAGTTCTTGTATAATTAGTCTTGGACGCGCAATCTTTCTTCCCAAGAATATCATTAATTGAGTTTTTTCATGGTTAATAATTAAACCATTATTCTCGGCATATTCCAAAAGGGCATTAGCGGACCTTTGCAACCCACTGAACATATGGTCCTGGATTATAAGGTTGTCGGCATAAGCTAATACAGGGCAGTGCGCGGCTCCAATTGTAGGAGGACAATTGTTCACTCTGGATATTGATATGGGGAGCTTGTACGTAAACAGGTTATATAGAAAGGGAGCTGTCACGCAGCCCTGCTTGACTGCCCTGTTCTGGATGACTAGATCTGTCATGTTGCCATGAGAATCTGACTTAAGTCTCAGGTAATAAAGTAGTTTGTCTGGGCAACAGAAGTTCCAGCTTCATCCATAATTTGTCTCTCCTCACCAAGTCAAAGGCGGCTCGAAGTCAATGAAAAGGGCTTAAAGTGGCGGATTACCATTTTTCTTGGCCCTAGTGCGTAATAGGTCTATTATAGTCAAATTCTGTATGGTAGTGTAGCCTTTCCTAAAGCCTCTTTGAAACTAGTTCAATATTCCAGCTTTGTCTGCCTGTCCTGCAGCTTCTCCAGCATTAGGGATGCAAATAACTTGCCTGTACAATCCAGCATGGATAATAATCTATAGCTGCCTGGTTCCATCCTGTGCCCTCTCTTAAATATTGGAATGAGAAAGGAGGTTTGCCAAGAGGCCGTGATTTGGCCGGTCTCCAATATTTTGTCAAACAGGATTTTTAATAGGCATGCCCAGAATTCTGGATTACACTTTAGAACAACATTTACTAGGCCATTAGGGCCTGGCGCTCTTGATGACTTTAGGCATTTGATTTTCATAATTAGTTGATCCATAGTAACAGTAAAGAGAAGCTTGGGAGGGACAATTTCCATAGCTCGCAAGTCCTCTGCGCCAGATGGAATATTTCGGCTTGATAGAAAGTCTGTCCGCTGTTGTGCACCAATGGGGTTGATCATTCCATTTTCCATGGAGCCCCTGGCTTTCCCCAGCAGCCCTCAGATGCTTCTGGTGTTTTTTGTGCACATAACTTGGACCATTATTTGCCAATGGCTAATCTTCTCCGGTATTCTCTTAGATTTAATCCAGGAGGTATATTTGTTATTAAGTGACCTACATGTTGATTTATATGAATCATATGTTGGACAGGAAGTTTTGGCTTTATGTCACTCAGTCTTAAGGTCTCGCTTGGCATCTCGTATGCTTTTATCAAAAGGTTTACTCTGCTTTCCTTCTTTAGCTATCGATTTATTAGCGTTGGTAGCATGAGAAGATGCAACTGTGGCAATCCATCTTTCTATTTCATTTACTGACAGTGTGACGAGTAGTTGGAAATCACAGGTTAGCGCTGCTTGTCCAGAGCAAGTCACATTATAGATATTGTTTTCATGCCAGCAAATGCGAGTCCCGGCCTGGTTAACCTTCATATCTCCCATAGGTTTAACATTCTCAATCTCGCTATGTGCAGCAAAAGTTAGGGCGAGAGAACTGTGATCGCTCCAATCGTTCAGGTTAATTTTCATGTGTTTGACTCAGAAGGCGATGTCTGGGCTCACAAATGCATAATCTAGCGTACTAGAGGCCCGGCCATTGCACCAAGTATACGTTCCAGGATTGTCGCTGTGTGTCCTCCCATGGATCAGTTCCAGATCCCAGCTAGATAAGAAATTCATCCAGCCTAGTCCTTCGGGATCTGCAGTGACATGAGGCATTTCACTTTTCGGTTTTAGTAATGGGTTAATAGTAATTCCCACGTCGCCTCTCATGTGGCAATTGAAATCGCTGGTGATGATGACATATTTATTCCCCAGGGTCATAGTCCACTCAGTAAGGGGTTGTGGAGGGCCTCCTGGATGGCCTCTCTACTATTGGCGCCAGGTGGATTATATAGGGTGATATAACTCCTTCATAGCACCCTTCCAATACGACACCGATGATGTTGTCTTCTTGGCTAGTTTTTATTCACCTGGATTTAGCAGTCTGTCTGACACCCACCACTAGCCCCCCGAATGGTCTACCCTTATTACCCTTTTTGGCTAATGATTGGTATATCAAACAGCCATTTAGGATAATGGGGGAAGTTAACCATGTTTCTTGGAGACAGATGCAGAAATGGTTTGCTAAAATGGAGAGAGACTCCTCGGGGGACAACATATGTCTAAATCCATGGCAATTCCAAGAGACGGTGGTACAATCTCACTGTTTTTTTATAGCTAAATGGAGAGATTCTGCCAGCCAGCACAGCACTTTCTGGATATATACAATCTGGACTTGTTCTCCTTTAAATAAAGAGGGAGCAACAACAGTTTCTTCGGACCCTATATTATCCTTCTTTGGCCAGCTGGGATCTTCCATTTCAGGATTCGTGTCAATTTCAATGTCCATGACAAATAGGCTCTCCTTAAAGCTACGCATCATTTGGGCCGAGGATCAGAACTTACAGTGGATCGCTGACACATTACTGTTTGTAACATATAGAGGCTCCACGTACTCAAAATCTTCAGATCTAAGGACGCTGAGATGAGGCACAGAGTGCAGTCTGGTCATTAATTCTGTCCTAGTTAACCAATTTCATTCACTTTGCTGGTAAAGATTCTTAATGATGAAAATTCGATTGTTAGAATGTTTATTTGGTTAACCTTGTGGTTGTGGAGGGTTGAGGTTTGCCCTTTTCCGTGGAGACCATTTTTGTGTTTTTGTTTGGAGCAGATGAGATTTTATAGAGTTAATTATTTGATTGAGCTGGCCCCAGGTCAAGTAGCTCTTCATCTGCACACAGAGACTAATTGTCATTGTCCGGAATAAGCCAGCTGGTGAGGCATCCAGGGCCATTAACTTTACGTTTTTTGGCCCGCCTAGTTTTCTTTTTGGCCTTCTTGGTAAGTTTCCCATTTGGGGCAGTTGTAGGCAGAGGGGAAGCTACCTCACAAGGCTTCTTGCTCATTGCAGCTCTTCTAGCAAGTCTACGTTGTTTGCGAGAAAATAACACAGTAGATTTGTCTGCTGCGACGGAATCGATATCAAGATCTACCGCGGGCTGTGTTGAGCCACTGGCGGCTGGCGTTGAGATTAGCTTGTCCTTTTCACTAATAGTGGCTTTGACTGCTTCCCCTGGGACAAGGGTAAGAGTAGTCTCTAAAATGCAGGCACACATTTTTAGGAGAATCTTTAATTCAAATTGGAGCCAGGCCATTGATGCTTTTAACTCGGCCAGTGTTGGACAAGACAATGAAACTCCGCTGGGCTCGATATTACTTCCGTCAACAGGCGGCTCCTGATGTTAGGCTATATTCGGGGATGTTGATAGTCTGCTAGTTTGCTCCCTTGAAGATTGAGACACTCCAGGCAGTTCGTCTAGGTGGTTAATTTCCAGTGGCTTTAATTTCCAGTGGCTTTGTGGGGGCCGGAGTCATTGATCTCTGCATTGATAAGCATAATTCAAGAAGTGAGTTGTTGTCTATGTCCCCATAATTGGTAACTTCCTGGGAAATCGTATTATTTGCAGTAGTTGACACTGCTTCATCCATTACTGTGGAGTTTTCCCTTGGTTGAACATTGGCAGGAAAATATTTGGTTACTGCTCCATTTTGTAAGAGGCTCTTTTGTTTTTTTTGGCTTTACTCATAGCGCTGTTGTTTGTGCTCACAGTGATTTTATTGTTACGCTTTCATAAATTATAGTTGGATTGCTGACCTTTCTTGTTTGATGGCATGTAGCATAAGCAATCTGGATACTTGGAGCAAGGTTCTTCTTGACACTTATACGAGTTAACAGTTTTTTCTTGATCTTCACTCGCTAAGTGCGCCCTGGTAGAAAATGAAAGGCTGCTTCTTTAGCTTGTCTGTTGTCTGACATGAGGGGGAATCACTCCACTTGTAGGGGCGGTCGAATGGACAACAGCTGGTGAATTTGAGCCCACGTTGTAATCTTCCAGGATAATAGTAGAGATTTGAAGCTGTGCCTTGAATAGGTGTGCAATAGTGATCCTGTGGCACTGTGACTAGGACAAAAACAGGCGGGATCAAAGGATCGATCCTGCAGTCTCCCAGCTGTAATAAAGCACAGGATCAAATATATAATAGCTGCACAAAAGGTGATCTTCCTTTGGATCCTTCTCAGGCAGGGACAAAGTTACTAGTGAGTATCGGCCAGCACAGAGGGGGGAGCCAATATCGGCAAGTAGTCGTACGGTCTCCCAACTCCCAATAGAGTTGTACCTGCCTCCACTGACTGTCGCAGCTCCAGATAGCCATCTTTGTTTATGGCGCTTATAGACAAAAGCAGTTTGACGTAACGTATGTGTGTATCTGCTGCTAAATGTCGCTACTGTGCACAATGATATATGGAAGAAATCTTGAGCTTATGTTGTTTTCCGGGAGAGGGGTTAGTTACAAAGGAGCTTTGGTACTGCGAGATTACTATCTCAACAAGAGTCTGCAGCAAACAACTCACTAGCAACAGCCCACCCGCTATTTCGCCCCTGGTAGGAGTGCTCTCTCTTACCATGCAGGAGACTCCTCCAGCAATTCCATTTTACTGTGAGTTAAACACAGGAAAAAATGCCTCAGCCTTGTTCGGACCTCTGCAAACCCAAAAGAGGCTCCCCTCCGATGTGTACACTCTGAAATACCTATTTGCTGCATGCGGTATACGTGCTCCCCGTTCCAACTCGGGATCACTGCCACATCTCAGGTAGCTGCTCTGCTAGCAGCTGGGAGAGACAGTGGGCGGCTTACAAGTTCTACTCCTTCCGAAGCGGCTCCACAGCTCCGTCGCAGCACCTCCCGTTTTCCTCGCCTTCCACTCTCGAGGAGGTTTGAGGAAAGGACCCAACAGTCAGTACAAACCAATGCGGCTTGCGTAACACCGAATACGGTGTCAAGCCTCGCTGTATACCGTACAACAGCCGCTTCCGACACCCCTTGTAACCCATTTGACTGCCCATCAGATGCTGGTGGAATCACGTCTACAAGAGAACTTGACAAAATTAGTTAAACTACAAGCTAGATCCCTACTTCCAAATCCAGCCCTATCAGAAAGGGGAGGATTTAGGGAGTTTTTTCCTTAATTTTGAAAGATGGCCGAACAAGTAGGATGGGAGGAAAACGTAAAGAAATGTTATTTGGGGCCCCTCCCCTCCTAAAGAGAGAACTGCAAACTACCTACCAACTACTTAACCTAACCCTAGCGCCACCTTATATCTATAAAAGAAGGTCTTCTCAGATGAGTAGGGCAGACTAGTAATCTTTACTGCCATATGTTACGAAATGCCAAACTTAATCTTGGTGAAACAGCCCTGGACAAACACCCCTTGAACTCGGAGGGGTTAAGAATTACATGTGTGCACAGGCATAATGAGATTTATCCCAAAATACCTGTGCACATTAATGTTCAAGGAGAGTCAAGAATAATACCCTCTGCGGTTATCCCGAGACTCCCTGAAGAAGACATCTTGGGCAGAGACTTCCCCATTTTTTCCACCCTTCTGAAAGAGATACCTAGTTTCTCTAGAGATTTTCTACCTCAGAAGAATTGGCAGAAAGATTACCATCTTCAAGACTCTCCAGTCTGGGACAGAACAGAGACAGATTCATATGACCCTATCATCTATAGGACACACCCAAGAGACTAATATCAGCATTGTACCTCAGCCACACCAAAAACAAAGTTATGCAAGTACCCGCAAACCTATCTATCTTTAGTTTCCCCAAGAATTCAAAAGGAGTGGGACCCTTGAGGAAAGCAGGTATGTCTAACTTGCATAGGGGAAGTGTAGGTGAGAAACGAATGGGTGTCACACAGACTAGTCCCTTGGGATCTGTCATCCAGGTGGAGGTGGTGTCGCCATCATCCATAAGTACAGTGTCGCCATGAGACTAGCTACCTATACTGATGCCCTCTCTTGTGAAACACTAGCAGTTAAACTACCACTCACCAACACCCAACTCTTAACATCTACCTGATCTACCACCCACCAGGCCCCATTGGCACCTTTGAGGAAGACCTTAACTCTATTCTATCTAACAACCTTAAATGTTCCACTGAAGCTCTCACATTAGGGGACTTCAACCTGGGCTACAATGACCCGGATGACCATATTGCCAGCGCCACAGCCAACACTCTTAATGAACTAGGCTTTGTGCAAAGATGCTCGACACCTACGCACGCAAAAGGCAGAACACTCGACTGGGTGGCTGACTACAACTGTCTAGTGAATATCATAAATACTTCACCTTTAGCCTGGACGGACCCCCACCTGGTATCATTCATGCTTTCCACCGACAGACCTCCACCTACACCCATCATAAAGGCCCCACCCACTCTCACCAGAAACAAGAAGAACATGACAGTAGAAAGACTTATCCCTAACCTACTTCCCACACTTAACACACTTCCTGACAACCTGGATCCCGAGTCCTTGGTCAAAGAATGCAATAAGATTATGGCCACCTCGCTGGACCCCGAGTCCCTGGTCGAAGAATACAATAAGATTATGGCCACCTCCCTGGACCGCATCGCCCCCCCTTAAACTTAGATCTAGTAAACCAAAAACGCACCTCAACAAATGGTACACACCATTCCTCAAAAATCTAAGGCAGCAAAAAAGAAACTGCAAGGCCATTTGGAAAAAAATCCCATTCAATCTCCAACAAAACCAAATTCTCCAAACTAGCTGCACTCTACAAAAAAGAAATCTACCTGGCCAAACGAGCTTCCTTTGATTCTCGTATATCCCAAGCTAAATCCAACATGAAAGAACTTTTCTCCATCCTTAAAGAAATAGAAACCCCCATAGCACCCCTTGACACGTGCATCAAAGATAAAAACTGGTGCTCAGAAATACAAAGTGCCCTAGCGAATAAGATTGTGACTCTTCAAAGCAAAATCTCCAGCAAAAGAGCCACCCTGAAGGACACCCTCAACTCAAAAATTCCAGATAAGCTCATGCCCACAGACCCCACCCGCTTCCAGTTCTCCAAAGTCAACGTACTGGAAGTTGAAAAAATTATCCTGTCCCTAAAACCGTCTGCCAGGGCGATCTGTGCCCTGCACAGCTCATTAAAGATGCTGCCCGTGATCTCTCCCCTTTCATCACAAAATTGATAAATGCCTCCTTCGCTACTGGACCCATCCCTACTAACCTAAAACAATCCTGGGTACTCCCACTACTGAAAAAACCCACTCTTGACCCAGCCATACCTACAAATTACCGCCCTATAATGACTGTTCCCTTTTTACTAAAAATTCTGGACAAGGTTGCCTATGTACAAGTACAGAAGCAGTTGGAAGAACACAACCTTGTAGGATCTAGACAATCTGGATTCCGTCCCCAACATGGGACCGAAACTGCTCTCATTGACTTGAAAGCACAGATCGATCTGCTCAGAGATAATGGACAAGCGGCCCTACTCCTCCTCCTCGACCTATCTGCAGCTTTTGATTTGGTCGATCACTCTATCCTATGCTCACACCGCCACACCTCAGCTCACTTTTCCACCGAAGCCATCACCTGGATCACATCCTTCCTTAACGGTAGGACCATGAGGGTCTTCTCTCCCACTGCGGCAGCTGACCCTATACCCATCACCTGCGGTGTTCCTCAGGGCTCCTGTGTCTCCCCCACACTATACAACATATTAACCAAGCCCCTTTTCGATGATTTGGATCATCTTGGTATCACCTACACTAACTATGCAGATGATACTCAGATCCTCCTTCCGCTTTCAGGAGATTATGAAAAGGATTTGGCCTTGCTAAATAAGGTGTACATCATCATCCAGGCATGGATGGCCACTCATGGACTATGCCTGAATGATGATAAAACAGAGCTTATCATCTTAGGTACCACATTCAGTATAAAGAAACTTGGCCCTGCCTATAATTCCTTCATGATTGACGGGAACAACATCAAAGTCGGACAGGAGGTCAAAACATTGGGATTCTACCTAGACTCTACTTTTTCCCTCAAAAGACAAGTGAGTTCTCTTGCATTCCCCACAGCCTATACGTGTAAATTAATCCGCGCAGCCAGACCTTTACTGTGAAACTCCAGCTGCCTGACACTTGCCAGTGCCCTCATACTGTCTCGCCTCGACTATTGCAATGCCATGTACTTGGGGTCCACCAAGGCCACCACCAGTAAATTGCAAACCCTCCAGAACAACGCTCTCAGAGCAGCTCTGGGCATCTCCAGAAGAGAGCACATTACAGGATTCAGCCAACAGAACAACTGGCTCTCCACTAGAGATAAAATTCTCTTGAAAACGGCATCACTCACCCACAAGTCCCTTAACAATGCTGCCCCAAGTTACCTGATCAACAGATTCCACAGACAATCCTCCTTAAGACCCGTCAGAACTATATACAAAGACTGTTTATCTGTTCCCCACTACAAACGGGCCACCATGGAATCTGTGAGGGATTTCATTAATAAGTCATCGTTCTCACGAGCGGCTGGGCGGGATGGTCTTACGAATCACATGCTTAAACAGAACCCAGAAGAATGGGCTACTATCTTGTTTAATTCCTTCCGTCACATCTTATCCACTAAGATAATTCCAAAATCTTGGAGTACTTCTCTTATAGTTCCCATCTACAAGAAAGATGACCGTAAAGACCCAAAATGCTATCGCCCCATTGCCCTCCTAGACGCGCTGGGAAATTTTTTTTCGCGGCTGGTGTTGAAGGAATTTAACCAATGGACTGCCCAAACAAATCAGCGCAATCCGGCGCAGACAGGCTTCGTGGCAGGTCTGGGCACTTCGGTAAATTTAATAACTCCTCATGCCATTAAACATCACGCACAGTCCGTTAAACAGCCCATGTATTTTGCGTTTGTTGATCTACACTCGGCATTTGATTCAGTGTCTAGACCCCGACTGATGGATAAATTGTTAGAGGCTGGGTGTCTGTCAACTTTAAGTGACATCATTTTCGCATTACACTCGAACACCTCCATCCGGGTAAGATTGAACTTTGAGGGGCTTCTATCATCGGACGTCCTTACCTACCGGGGGCTGAAGCAGGGGTGCATTCTCGCCTCGGCGTTGTTCAATTTTTTCATTAATGACGTTAGAAGAGCACTTGAAGAAGTACGTGCAGATGCACCAAAATTGAATAACATCGAGGTGAAAGCGTTATGGTACGCATATGATTTAGTACTAATATCTAAAACTCCCATTGGCCTGCAAAATCTTTTAAGAGCACTATGTCAATATTTTCGAGTTAATGAGCTGGTAGTAAATGACAAGAAAACCCAAATCGTAGTCTACACTCCGAAAGGCAAGCGCAGTCAACGCATGACCTGGAAAATAGAGCACATAAATTTAGAGGTGGTTCCCAATTATACATACTTGGGTATCCTATTTGACGGATCGTCGAACGCTCTTTCCCAGTTAATGATAATTGAAGTCAAAATTCTCGCAGCAATCCGCCAGACTCGTCTAATCATGCATAAATTTGGGAAATTCTCCATTAAACCTGCTCTGATCTTCTGGATTCAGAATGTCATCCCTACCATCTTATATGGTCTAGAGACATATAGTACAAGTGATCCAGCATTCCTACATGCTTTGGAAGCAAAAGTTTGGCGTGCTATTCTAAATCTGCCACAATGCATTCCAGGCCCGATCATTCGATATGAAGTAGGTTTGACCTCACTTTTGGCAATGTATAACTGGCGCTTATGCAGCTTGTTTAGAAAATGTCTATTATCTGCTCTTGATAAATCAACTTTAGCCACAGTTGCCAGCTATCTGATGTCTTCCTCTCATCTGTTTCCGAAAACATGGTCTAAAAACATCCTTACCATACTACTAAATGCAGACATTTCTATTGAAACTCTTGTCACCGATCCTGATAGAGCTAAGAAAAAACTCTACATGATGGATTGGATTGACACTAGAGATCTGTGTTTGAAGTATAAAGATTTTGATCCAGCTGTTTTCTCAGCAAAGTGTTATGGAGACATGGCCTTCTATTTATGCAAATCTCCTTCTCCTGCTGTTAGGAATGCTTTGTTACGCATGCGTTTTAATTTATGTCCTACCCGTGAAATTCAAGCCCGTAGATAAGAAATCCCACGGGAATCATCAGGATGTCGTTTTTGCAATAATGCAACAACTATTGAAACTTTGGAGCATGTTATTGTGGACTGTCCTAAACTTATGAACTTAAGACAAAGTCACTTTAGTAAACATTTGCCTTACTTTAGCCAGATGAGACATGAGCATAGATGGCTTGCTATTTCCACTACCACCTGCATGAGCATAAGACTGGCTACAATTAACTTTCTGCGAGCCTTAAAACTACTGAAATAGCTCGATTCCTAACGATATCTGCTATATGGAACAGTGATTGTCATATCTGTTCATTGCGTATCAATCGTTTAATTATGCAAAACCCAAATGTAACTATTGGCATTAGAAGTGATGGTGTGACATTTGGGGTGATTTGTAGGGTTTTATGATTGTATGCTTTATAATTCACTGTGCTTTATATGTAAACCTTTTGATAAATTGCTGTTTTAGATTGAAAAAAGTTGATTAAATTCAACTAAATTCATTAAATAAAAAAAAAAAATGAATAAATGCAGCCAGGAATGTGTGAAGTTCTTCATAGAGACACCATTCTGACGCATTACTCTGAATTATGCACTTGACACTTGAGGTATTAGGTTAATATGTTTAATATCACACTCTACCTTGTAAAGGCTGTAACTCGCATTACACAAGCCAAAACAGAAGCAAACATAATCATCATTACACCTATGAACATTATTGCTATGTGAGCAAAGAGCATGCTTGAATAAATGAAAACAGAACAAGTGGTAGCTTTAGTTTAACAGCATGAGTGACCTGGGAGCTATGTTATGTTGTATGCTACACGCCTTTTAGTCTAAATGCATCCAGCAAGTCCCCACCTTAACTCGCGTTTTAGAGCAGAATGTGCTGCACCTGGGACGGCGCCCTCCAATATGTCGTGGGTTTTTCTTAGCTGGGCCTGGCTATCTCCTTCCTGCCACTGCTCTGGATTCTTCCACGGACTCTTCCTGAGCTCCGCTGGCCTTTGTGAGTCTGCTGCTCGATGGGCGAACCTCCTCCCTCCTAATTCTGCTTGCGCTTTATATGTAAGAAGGGACCTGGTCTTTCTGAACATGTGCGCGTTATATCCGCTATTTGGGAGGTTAAGGCTTAACGCTTAGAGTGTCAATTTGTTTGTTGAACATACAGTCTTCTATGTACAAACTATTAAAGAAGTGTTTGTTCAGTGTTTCCTGTTGCAGTTGACTCGGGAAGCTACTCTTCGTGGTTTTGTGCTCTGCTGAAGCAGGAAGCTTCCTGGCCTTTAGTTAAGCCAAAAATATTATTCCTTTTTGTAGCAAGTGTATGCACCTGCTATTTGTCCAAAGCCCGTGCTGTAGACGACCATTGTGTTCAATTAACATGTTTAGCAACCGTCATTAACACTCATTAACAATTAACATTCGCCATGGTTTCTGGCTACCTACAAGTCACCAGATGTGTTCCTGAAATAGTTTGGGTATGTTTGACCGTGTACAAATTTCCTGCGGCAATTTGACTGAAACAAAATTGCACGCAAACCTGAGATCGTGTGCTAAATGTTGCAGGATTCAAAAGTGACAAAAAAATGATTCGCGGTAACCAGGAAACGTAGATTGCAGTTATGTATATAGTTTGACATTACTTTTACCTTTCTACTAATGTGCTCAGTTTTCTGCCTGGAAATGAAAGCACTTGTGGTGGCAATGAAGAAAAAGCAGTGAATTATGCGCTCGGAATGGAGGAAATTAATGCAGAATTAGAGGAATGGCCATACAATATGTATGTCGCGAGATTTAACATTACAACAAGCTGTGGATCGTGTTCGTTAAAAAGGGGATGAAAACGCTGCTGTGGAGAAATCAAACGCACTTGTTTGATGGGTTAAATCTTATTTCGGGCATCTTTGCATGCAGGTAAAAGGAGGGCGAGGTTGCAGCAGAGAACGTAAAAGGTAAGTGCGAAGTGTAATGCCCGATTACATTATTTTATTTGAAAGCAGATTATAAAGAGATTTGCAAACAATGAAGGAAAGGCAAATGGCATTAAATTAAACAGTAAAATGTGTTTAAAATAATGGGAAGGTGGACATTCAGTGGAGGCAATGTTTTGTTTGCTTTATATTGAAAAGAATATGCACTCTTTTACTGTATTTTGGCCACATTAAATTAAAAATGAGCAATAATAATACAATGAAGTCATTTCGCTCTAAAATGCGGGGTGAGACCCCCTGCAACCCTCCTCACTTTCACTCAATCTAATCCATACCCTTACCCACCCCCATACAGTAAAACCTAAATAGGTCAATTTGGACCAAATAGAAAAAAGGTAAATTTGGACCTCTCAAAAACGGTCAAATGTTTTAGGTCAAATACGCTAATACCACCAAGCTGTCTTACCTTAGGCTCATTATCATAACACCCTGGGGAGTGGGGAAACCGGAGGAAAGACGCAATATCCCTACACCCATTTCCCTGTAGAAGACCCTTATACTTTATACTATCTAGGAGCCTTATTTCCCCCCCCTTACCTACACACACACACCCTGCTGCACTGACAAAGCACTTCAGAGAAAGACAGACTCGCACACAACCAGTCCATTTGACATGTCCCAATATCAGGGTCAGGCACTTAATCTTGATGACTTGCACCTGAATCCTGTTCCCTTTCCCCAATGGAATAAAAGGCAGAGCATGAGAGCACCTGTGGAGCAAGGCGAGCAAGTTGAACAGATCCAGCAAAGGGGCAGGAGAACAGATCCTGTGAAATTGGAGCGACCATGGAAGCAGAGCAGAAGGGGCCAAGTGGCGAGAGAAGGGCCATGGTCGGCCAGCTGCAGATTGAAGGTCGCACAGACTTTTGAAAGGAAACCTCCCCGCTAATGCACAAGGTGAAGGCGGGCCCTCCTTTGGGTGAACAACCGAGTTGGGAGGAGGCGAGCCGTACTGTGCTGATAGCCTTGGCTTCAAACCTCCTTCCAGTGAACGACGGAGTTGGGAGGAGGAAGCAAGCTGTGCTGTGCCGCTAGCCTTGGCTTCAAGGAAACACTGGATGAATGGTATCGAGCATTACCGGTGAGTGAACTGTGATACCGGTTGGTGTTTTCAAGTGAAAGATACCAGAGTGTTTGAGGCCTGCAGGGTTTCGTGAAACCGCAAACGAAAATACATTGTAACCAGAACGATGGATGCAGAAGCTGTGCGTGTCATAGAAAACCGTGAGGGAAACTGCAACATTGCGTATGTGTTTAAGACTGAAATATGTTAAGAATAACGGGAGTGGTCCGGTAATAGAATGTGACCTTCTCTAAAGGCTCCGCACCCAGAGTGAAACTGTTAGATTGAAAGTAAGATAATTGGAAAGACTGCAAATATCAGAAGGCCTTAGGAGAGGCCAACTAAAGTAAAAGAAAGTCAAAGTGGTCCTACAAAGGTGCAAGCAAAGTCCTCATATAATCGAAAGTCATTGACAAGTGTGAAACAAAGTGAACAATTGTAAAGCTAAGTGAACTATGTTGTAAAGGCAAGTGTGAACGTGACGGAGGGATGCCACACCAAATATTTGTTTAAAATGAGTTCATGAGTGTTATACGCTAGTAGAACTGATGAAGGTAACTGAACTGTGATTTGAAGGCTATAATGAACCAGACGTAGGGATGGCAAGTGAAAGCAAGGGAAAGTGAATCCCTCATTTTGTTAAAGTGACTGAACAGTGGTGTAAAGATGAAGGTGAACCCCCAACGAAGGGGGTGTTATGAGGAAGCCGGGCAAGATGGGAATCTCACATGGTGAGAGCTTGGGAAAAGTCTTGTGATGCCAAGCAAAAGACATTGATTCGAGGCAGCCTGCCTTTTCTGATTAAACTGTTTCCTGATGCCTATAGACTCAAGGGGTGCTCAGTCTTGCCACTGTTCCGCATTGTCATATGGGGATGGGAGTATATTAGTTCAGCAGTCCTGAACTACCGAATACCTTTTGGACATTTTAGTTTGCATTACTCTTTTGTTATACATATAGGGCCTCATTACGAGGTTGGAAGTAGCCTCGCCGGTTTTACCGGCGTGGCTACCTCCAAACTCGCATCCGGGTCCGGAACCCGCGAATGGGCAATTACCGGGCTATTCTGGCCTAGCCAGACCCGGTAATTGCCCTTTCACGGGTGCCGGGCCCGGTACATCCCCATTCGAGCCCCATATGGCTCAATGGGAATGGGGAGGGTGGTAGCACCGGTACCGTTAACAACGGTAAAATACAAACGGCAAACTAAAATACCCTTATTATGGGATCCCTGCTCCAGCCACGAGCGGGGCATCCCCCTTCCTCTTGTTTCCGTCACCCACTGCTTATGGTACTTTTTAAGTCTGTCTCGGTACAGCGGTAGGTCCTTACACATATACTCTATTGGGGTTTCTCCTCCCATGGTGGTTGTGGTTGCGCCCTTGCGGTCCTTATGCTTGTACTAACGTGCTGCACACACTGTTAAAGTTTGTCCAAAAACACAATCAAGTTTCACCCCCTTCCCTCTGTCAAAAACTGCTCTTTTCGTTCCCCTCCCTCTTCTCTGCTTCCACGCTGCCACTCAAACAATCCACACATTCGAAATATACTACAAATCACACAGTGCCCCTCCTGGGCCTCCACCCTATACAATAAAAACATGAATAAAACAAGGTAAAATAACTACTACTATTCACGAGCCCTCTAATTATACAGGGCTTCTATGTATTACCTTTACCTATGTTACATAGTGTGAGTGGCACCACCTTTCCCCTCACACAGGGAGGCTCCCTACCACTCCATTTCCTTTCCCTAATATTTTCTCCTAACAAAATTAACAATACCAAGAAGCAAAACAAACCACATACAGGTCACACTCACAATTTCAATATCTGCGTGTTCACACTCTCCCATACATCTATCCCCTACTTGTTATCACTTGCAAGGCTACACACACATGCGCGTGTTCACCCAAACTCTTCCGTCACTTGGTTCCAACAACACCAGCCTGCACTTCTCGGAGCCGCGCCCCGCTCCAAACAGCAGACAGGAATACTGCAAAGACGGCTCCTGTAAGGCCACTGGGAAGTATGTGTTTTTGGGACTGGTCGCTGTTGGTGGGAGTGCCCACTTCGGAAAGGCTGCCTGGACACCTCCACAGGTACGGGGGGCGCTGGGATCACGTTGGGGGGTTACCAAATGAAAGCACACCCACAAATGCTCACGCCAGTAAAAAATACAACCCGCTAGGCAAAAAAGGGCAAGAGATTCTTGCAAGGATGCCAAGTTTTAATCAATCACACAAGGTATGCCAGCATAGAACTCTGCTGCTCAAGAATGTTCTGCCGAAAAATGGTACAAGTAGAATGTTATAAGGAAACAAATCGTCATCATTGACGTAAGCATATACTGTAAAAACCTGTGTGGCTGGTTGGTGAGACCTTGTACATGATCATCCTGCTCTATAAGAGATGCGAGGCCATTGGCCCCAGCTCTGTCTGTCCGTCTTCCATCACGTGGGGTCTGCTGGGCTCATAATCTCCAGGCAACCAAGATTGAGTTTGCATTTGGTTACTATGTAAGATAATGCTACTCTATCATTACGGCATGCACCTGGGAGGCTCAGGGACTGGCACAGGGGGAGGCTTAAGATCAGGCTGACACACACATTCTTCACTCATTCTGTATCTCACTATCCGCACCCAAGGCTTCCTCCCTCGCTTTGCACTATAATTTATTCCACCCTGTACCTCGCATTACAATTCTTGCCATTATGAGATGGGGTGAAATGGTCGTGCTTTTAGATATTTTATGGCCAGTGGGTTTATGGTTGGTGGTGTGGGGTCACTTACTATCGTGGCATTCAGGGGTCTTGGACTGGGAAAGTTGTGGGTGCCGTAACTCATGGTTGACTGGATGGGGGTCGGAGGCCTGCTTTGGCCTGGCTGTGATGAACGTGCACTTTGAGGCATCTGGTACTGTCTTGCGGCCTTGCAGGACACATTCCTTCTCAGGATAACACATATTGCCAACAGTTGTAGAACAAAGGAGAGTTTCTATGGAGGCTAACAGCGTGGGTCTCTCTATCATCAGCACTTGGGCCTATTTGGGTTTCTTTGTTAGGTTTGTGGTGTCTGTCCACCGCTTCACCATGCAGGCCCGAATGTTTCTACCATAAATACAAAATGACACCTGTTTATATGCGCGCACCAAGTCCAAGCATTTTCATTTTGAATAGTATTGTGTTCGTGCAGGGTCTCTTAATACGCCCCCCTCTGCTCTGGCACATCACTTGTGTATATATTGGATTTGCCCTTTAAAGCGCATAGGCGGGTGGGATAGGTTCATCTCCTTCCCAACAGAACTTTTCACAGTATATGCTGGCATATATGTGGAAAGCAGATGCCCATTTCTCAGTGTTCGTTGGTACTCTAGGTATCCTAGCTAATTCTCATTCTTCTTCCTTCGAACCTTCCTTAGATCTTACTTCTCTGTGTAACAACTTAAATATCTCAACAAATTCCCCTTTCCAAATGTGTTCTTTTGTAGCCAATGTGAGGTGCGATCCTAAAGGCTTTGCTACCCTTATATATGGCAATCTGTCTTTTACCTCTTACCCACATTTGCCCCTTGCTTCGCCTCTATCCGTCCTTCCCTTCTTTCTTTCCTTCCTACCCTTTCTTTGCCTGTTGCCCCTTCACACTCATTTTCTTTCCTTGTCTTTCTTTCTATTCTTCCTCTATTGTCGACCAAACTCCCCTCCTTTCCCGTTCCTCTTTCACCCTCAGGCCCTCTGTCATTCCTATCCTCTTGGTTCTCTCTTGCCTGAGTCACAACCAATGGCCTTGCACTTTTATTTCATGACATCATCCCACAAACTCCACCACCTCTTGCCTTTCCCATTTGCTCTTCTCCTTCCTGCTCCTCTCCACTAATCACTTTCCACACAATGACCATCTGTCATTCACCTCATTCATCTCCTTTATTAACCATTCCTTTTCTCTTCACCTCTTCATACCTGTCCTTCTGTGACTCTCCCTCAACTGCAGCCTTTGTGCAGACGTCCCTTCCACTTGTCTATTGTCTCTTTGTTCTGTGCCATTCTTGCCTGTCATGCTCCTGTGTTTTGTCCTTTTTATTCTCTTCTCCGTTCTCTGGCAGCTCCCACCAATCTCCCCCTTAACCTGTTTTCTCGTTCTTTCTATTGGTAACCAGTCCCCTCCATTCTCCGACATTTCCCAGTCTTCATATCTGTCCCCATACTTTATTCTGCTATCAATGTCGCCCCTTATTCCTTCAACCTCAGCCGTTTTCCACTGCCCCTTTTATCCTTTCTATCTGTAAAGCTGAAGCACACCTCCTTATTGCCACCTGTATTCATCTCTATTGATTCTTCCTGCCCACTAATCTCTATGTTCCCCTCGTCTAACAACCTCTTCCCATGCCACCCTGGCCATTTTATAGACCATAGTGGCAAATGCTGCCCACTCAACCCCTCTTCTCCTTCTGTTCTTTCCCTCACCTAAAGCACGTCCCGTCACCCCCACGCTTATACCTTCTCTCGTTTCTAAATCCTCTCCTTTCTTTACCCTTATTGGCGACCGCCCTGCACTTTCACACTTCCTTTGCACCTCAGCGTGTAACTTCCCTTTCTAATTACCCACCTCCCCCTCACTTTCACTGCACTTTGATTCCCGTGTGTCAAGGCAACTTCACGTACTTTACTCATGTGGCCTTTCTTCAGCTTGAAACTGCTTTTTGTTTCCAAACCTCTTTCCAATTCAGCACCTCTTTTTTGTGTGCACCTCTTTTTTTGAACTTGTTATTATTTTCTCTTCTTTTCCCCCATCCCCACTTTCCTTTGGGCTGCCATAAGCCCACAGTGCTGCAGATACACCATCTGATGCATCCCTCCTCTTAGGCCTCCCTCTCACCACAGTGGCTGAGCCTTCTGGCCTAACCACTCCTCTTGCCCTTTTTTCCTGGCTCTCAGCCTCCTCTACCTCTAACCTTCCACCCACCCACCTCTGCCCTGCCGTCAGCAAAATGGCAGTGGCAGCAGCAATCTCCTCCTCGAATGCAGCCGCTGCCCGTGCCGCTGCCCGTGCCGCCATTGCATCTTCCTTTATTTAAATTCTCCTCAGAAGGAGATTCTTTAGCTTCGTGCTACGCCGTCCCAGGGACTAATCCGTGAGGACCGGCATTGCACATCATCCCGCTCCCTCTACTTTACTCGCACAATGTCCCTGTGGATGGGATCACCCCTTCCCGCCCACGGGATCCTCTTTCTGATAAAGTAAGGCAAATTGGGCTCTCTGCTCTTTTCATTTATCTCAATACTTATTGTAACATTAAACATGTCTTAAAACCTATCTACCCGCTTTGACAGCTTTTCCACAGGATGTCAGGCTTGGGCTGTTTCTACATGGAGCTCTTAAGTTAAATATCCAGTGTTTGAGGAAATCTTCTGAAGCCTGCTTGTTTTCCAGCTCAGGCCTAAGTTTGGGTTATGGATGGGCTATCCTAGCCACAGGGGTTTGATGGCTGTAGCAAGACACACTTTGACCGAGGGCAACTGTGTCTTGTTCCGGCCTATTTCCTAACCCGGGTATCCTTGTTGTGGTTTCCTAGCGTGATACCTGTTTTGTGTCTTGTGGTGTAGCTAGAGCCCCACCAAATCAATGACACACACAGCACACACTAGTGCTTGCCGCTTGGACAGGGCCGTGCCTGTGTGTGGCCCCTTTTATTGCTTCCAGTGACGTATGGCTATCCTATCTCGGGGATGTTCACCATCATAACATTCCTATCAACCTTTTCTCAAATGAACAAGAGTTAATAATCAATAATTGGCAGCATGGCAAACCCTAGTCCTTAGCCTTCCCTTGAAACCAACTACTCCATCACATAGTCCCCAAAAAGCCAGCTGACATCTGTTCTAATCTTTTCGGGTATCTTGATTAAGGTTGCTCATCCGGTAGCCGACCCGGAACAGCAAGGCTTCTCTCTCTCTATCCGGTACCGTCAGATAAGGCAACGGGTCGGCATCCGGCGCTGGATTATCCTCTTGTCCCAACTTGAGTATTAGATCATGGGTATTCCCCTCAAACCTGCGAAACCAGCTGCTGTTTCATGTCACCAAGTCACAACCCCTTTCTGTGTCACCATGGAGCCTTGCTTCCGGTTGATGGTCAATGGCGAAGATTCGTAGTGCAGGCACAGCTTGTGAATGTGCGCAAGCACTGTGTCTCCTACCTGTATTGGCACACCCTTCAGCCATCTCCTGGCAGTTTCTTTCGCAATCGCCGCTTCATGCGCCACACAGCTTGTCTGGGTCTGGCCATGTGAACCCTCTGGGTCCATGGTGTGGGATCAAGAACCAGTCCTTCCAACAGAAATGTCTCAGTTGAGGCAACCGTGCTAGTCGCATGTGGGGTTGTTCAGTATGCCATAAGGAACAATTTCAATGCCCCTCTTAGGCTGGCCCTTGGACAGGGCAATGCAGAACACCTTATTGAGCATTCTAATAAATAAAGGTTTTTTTTCTCACTGTTGGCCTGGGAGCAGCATTGTGAGATACGCCAGTGTTCAACGCCATAGAACTTCAGAAAATGTACAAACTCCCTGCCTTCAAATGGGGGCCATTATCTGATTTGATGGACACGGCGAAACGGGCAGTGGCACAGCACATAGACTGTAGACCTCCACCTGGGTCTGCACAGCTGCGGCGGATCAGTGTGTTGACATGCGCCAGCTCGCATTGAGTGCGGAGGGCTGGAGTCTCACCGCCCACCTCGTCGCCAATTGTTATGAGGTCTCCAGTTTAGTCGCAGCCCCACATAATGGACGTGCTCACACTAGCAATTGTTACTTGGATGGGGTCCGTGTCTGGGCGTGTCCCCTTTATTGCTTCGATTGATGTAGGGCATATCATGTTACCGGGAACGTCCCCCATCATAACACCTATGCCTAAGTAAACTGAAAAGAAAAATATGGTTCGTAAAGCATTATGAAATGGTTGTCAGCTTTGAAATATTTGGACATATATAATTAAGTGTTTAGTTAAGGTTTGTTACCGCCATGTCCCTCTTCCTTGTTCCAGTACTTACATTTGAGGCCCTGCCTCCACTGACTGGAACCCTTTTCCATTTGAAAGAACCCCTTCTGCCTACCACCATCCACCTTGCCTCCAACACCCAGCACTCCGCTCCACTTCCCAATGCCCCTCTGGAACAAAATTCAGATGTTTACAATCCCTGCACCCCTTTCCATTCCACCTGTACCCCGCTACACCCCCCCATTCCAAGACCTACCCAGCCCAACAACCCCTACCCACTCTTCTGCATACTCGTCAACGCAGGCCTGTCGCCACTCTCATCATTTTCGATTTCATCTCTGATGAAAACCTTGACATCCCCTTCATCACGGAAACCTGGTTCTCTGACGAATCGAACCTGTCGCTCAGGAGGCGTTCCCCCTGGCTACTCTCTGATCGTACACAATAGATCCAGTGGGATCTGGAGGAATTCCCATGCTCTTCAAAGAACACCTCAGTCTTACACACTGGGAAACAACCCTGCAACATTGACTGTGAATCCCTACTAGTGAAAGTCCAACTCGCCCCCCCTTCACCCACAGTTTCTTACTTGTTTACAGACCTCCTGGATACAATAGACCTTTTGCCGATTCCCTTAGTGGCTCCTGATACCGCACCCATCCCATACCATACCTTGCTAGGAGATTTCAACATCTGGTTCAATGTTCCCTATGACCCGTCCACTCATAGATAACATAGAAGCTCTCAACATGACCCAACTGCTATCCGACCCCACTCACACAGCAGGACACACCCTTGACACCTTATTCAGTTCTTTCAACTTGATTTCCACCTTGCCTCCCCGTCCCCTAATTGGGACTGATCACTCAACCATTTTCTCTTTCACAACCTCCTCCTCAGACCATAGTCTCACCCCCCTCCTAATCCTTCCCTCCCCTGTACCTCTTTGGAACAAAGTCTTGTAAACCCTGACCTAGCCGACTCCCTTCTACACTCCCTAACTACCCTCACCCTCCATGAAGGGCTGCTCGCTGTCTACGTTTTCATTAGATGGGGAAAAGGGGCATTGGAGAGCACTCACCCCCTCACAGACACCAGACCCTAATGCCAAGTGGTACATGCACTCCCTTAAATCCTCAAAAACCCTCAAGCATCTCCTGGAGCGCAAATAGCGTTCCAACCCCACACCCTAAAACAGAGCCAGTAATGCCAGACAGACCAGGGCCTGTAGGATTGAAATTAGGAAAGCCAAGAGTTCCTTCTACGGAAACCAAATGGCCAACTTGCGTAACCCTAGCAGGAAACTCCACAGGATCATCGCAGAATTCAAGACTCTAAGCTGTCCCCCCTGCCTAGAAACCCTCTGCTTTGCATCGATATTGAAAGATAACGCCCCATCAACACCAAACTAGCATCCTTCACTCCCCCTACTTCTTCACTTTCTCCTGTCCCCCTTCCCCTCCAAACCACCTCCCACATACCCAGTTCTCTCGTCCTTCAAGGCCATTTCCCCCCAATAATTCCTGAAACTGTTATCCCACAACCACTCCTCCGGCTCCCCTGCTCAATTGTGCTGGAAATAAATAATTCTTCATCCCCCAGCCTGGGAATGACACAATTTGGCTGCCACGCTGCAACATGTTAAAAGGCGTGCTTAGCTTGAGAGCGGGCAGCCCCTCCAGGTCTCTCCTCTCACCAATCACGCGCAGCTAATGCAGCTCTCCCCACAAGTCGTAGTAAGAGTGAGGTATGCCTAAAATGGTGTGTTCCGAGAAATACAGACACCACTTTTGTTGCTTAAAATGTGCATGAACATACCTTTACACATTTTCATTTATTTGTTTATTTGTACAGCGCTTATACACAAGTGAAGCGCTTCAAAGTGCTTCAATGTAGAAAGGGAGCAAGGGAATACAGTATTCATTCTTAGGCCTTGAAGTTTCTGAATGATCTAAAAAAAGTAGCTATCTTACTAGGCCTGACGGGATTTCTCCCGGTGCAAGTGCACAAAGTTTTTCAGGCGCAACCAAACTAGGGAGAGGAGACAGAGGGGGACAAGACAGAATTTACTAGTTCTAGTAGATTCGGGTCATGCAAGTGTAAAGACGGATGTTTGAGGGATTGGGGGGGGCTAAGTGTGCCCAGTCCAGTAGGGCCCTGGGTTAAGTGCAGAGAGGTTACACCTATGCCGAAAGTGCAGTAGTCTGAACATAGTGCAGAGGCCCGATGGCAAGTGCAAAGACTGGTGGGGGAGTCTAGGACCTGTGAGATTTTGAAAATGAACCAGGCAGCCAGTCAGCAAAAGCTGAACAGAGTTAGGGAAGAGAAGGAGGAGGGAGGCAGGAGAGAAAAGAAAGGAGGTTAGCAAGCGAGAGGGAGAGAGAAGCGGAAGGTCTTGAGGAGTTTTCGGAATTTAAGGAGCTCTGGCTCAAGACAGAGAGAGACAGGGAGGCTATTCCAGAGGGAGGCACCTGCAGAGGATAAAGATCTACACCCAAATCTCTGCTTAGAAAAAAGACTCACCCGCAAAGAGTTGGGGGAAGACGAGCGGAATGTTCTAGAAGGAGAGTATTTAGGAAGAGAGCGTTGTAAGTAGTGCGTGGCTCGACCCCAGAAAGCCTTGTGGATTATGCAGAGGGTCTTGAAGTTGATCCTTGCAGCCACGTGGTTCCAGTGAAGGAATTTCAGTGCCGGAGAGATGCGGTCCCTGGGCCTGAGGCCAAGGATAAATCTTGCGGGACTGTTATGGTGCGGTCCCTGGGCTTGAGGGAAATGCATTTACACAAGATGTACTAGGCAATCCTGTGATCGAACCTGTTTGTGGGTTCACCCCCGTGTTAATCCAGGATAACAGTTTGAAGACTGAACATTCGTGGGCTGTCCTATTGGAAAGACAAACAATGTCTTGCACTGTGATTCTGGCGATCTTTAAAAACAGTATAGAAAGATAATGATACTGGTCTGTGCGGCACACTGGATTACAAATAATCCAGAACAGCAATTCATGCAAATTGAAAGAATTAACTAAACGAATAAAACACCGTAACAAAAACCAGGGTATTCTGACAAAAACAGGTGTTTAAAAGTCCCTGTGATTCACTGAATTGGACAGCACACAGTGAAAATATCACTCTGCATGTTTAACCGTCGTGCTCTCCCTTCCACAATGTGCTTCATTTGCTCTGTACCACCTTATCCAACATCACATTGGAGAGCTGTGTGCAAAGTCCCACACGAATTTACCGTTTGTGGAGGAAACGAGGGAAGCCGAAACACTTGCCACCTAAACTTCCTTCTCTGAGGGCCCGATTCTCATCTTGGCACAGTGAGCATGCTAAATAGCACGACTCACTGCGCCATTTCTTGACGCCCAAGCACCACTGGTATTCTCATGTGGGCCTGGGCGTCTTCGCAAAGCACGACAGTGCTTTCGCTGTACTCCGCCTGTTTCTAATGGAAACAGGCGGATTGCAGAATCTTGGCAGCATTTTTGTTAAATAACGAGGGAATCGTTATTTAACGAAAATGCTGCCGAGAACACAGTTCCTATACACCAAAGTGAGCAGCTTCAACATTGCAGGATGTTTAGTTTAGAGCTGCTCGCTTTGGTGTAAATGAAAATGTCCATATACAACACGGGTGTATGGACACTTCCATTTACACCAAACAAGGCTTCTTGTGGCACTCCTCCAGTGTAACGGCTCCAAAAGGGTACCGTAAATGTGCCCTAGTTTAGCGCACATATTATGCTGGAGGAGTGCCACAAGAATAGGCTTCCAAAAATCCAGTTTACGAATGTGGCGGTTGCTAGGTTGGTTTCCAACCCATCCTAGCAACCGCCACATGTATTCCGAAAGTGGCGCATTCCTTCCGACTTTGGAAGAATGCGCCTCCTTCAGAATAGGTCTTAAAAGCCTTTTAACGTCCTTTTCGGTACTTAACACCTACATGAGTATCGGGCCCTGAGACCTATAACATTGAAATGGTGGGCGTAGTGCACTGCTGCCATCTAGAGGTTTGTAAAGACGTTACATGCATCAGCTATATATATATATATATATATATATATATATATATATATATATGAACATTTATTTGTGGTGTGTTTTGTAGCTAAGTGTTATTCCTTATACAATTCAACCCCGTTTCACCAATCTGCACCACATTTTGCATAGTTGTCTGGTAGGACCCTCCGGACAGCTACATGAGATGGACATCTCACCCCTTTTCCTGGATTTCAGGAAAAGTCCAAATTTGTTTGTGTGTTCGTGGCTTGGCGATGCGTTGCTCCTTATACAATTCCACACCGTTTCAACAATCTGCACCAGATTTTGCATAGTTTGCTGATGGGACCCTCCGCACATTACTGGTTATATGACATTGGGACACCCCATCCCCTTCCCCAGATTTCAGCACTTTCACACATGAGACAGTTGCCTGAATTCAGCAAAACCATCTATGTGGTCGTAGAAGGACCGGTCCCGACACGAGGAGCAGTAGAAGGACCGGTCCCGACACAAGGAGCAAAACTCGAGGTCCAGGCCCTTGGATTTATTCTTTTGCACAGTTTCAAAAATATTTGCACTGCAACGAGCAGTGTGAGGTGACATGTGGGGAGAGCGCAAAGAAAGTCCCAGTGTGCTGCTGCATACTACCAACTCTTGCTCCCCCCCCCAACGTCTGCTCCAGGGTATGCAGCCAGCCACACGTGCCTATTCTCAGTGCAGTTTAATTCAGGGTGCAAAGCACATCAAGCGATAAGCTAATCGAAACATCGACCTACAGGATCAGTGTTATCATGTCTGTCTACAGAACGTGTACATGTTCGGAGAACGGATACTTCTGCTAGTATTTAATACAAACAAAAGATTTCCTGAAGTCGATCGCCGGCTCGGTTGAGTAGTCTAAAAATAGTACAAGCCCCTTCAAAAAAGTACTTGTCAATGCGAGAGGGCGAGGGGGTTTTGCGAGGCCTGTAGTCCTTACCTCAACTTGCTACCTTACATCTATATAGCCTGTACTTTGGGTCCAAGAATTTATCTTTGCACTCCTGGCTCTCCCCCCTGCATATTGGACCTCCTTTGCAGCGAATTCACGTTTTTCTCGTGATGTTTGTTACTTTCCTTAATTTGCACTTGGTTTTGCACTCCTCGCCACTTCCTCTCTTCCCCCTGGAACCTTTATCTTCCTGCTCCTTTTTGTTCCTCACTCCTTGCCTTGATCTGCCTCATCGTCTGGGGAAAGTCACAGATCTACCCTACTCTACCATCAGGTATTTCCCTGCGCCTGGTAACATCGGAAGGATCAGCTCTCCTCACTCTGCAATGATTCCACGTCTACAAGTCAAATGGATGCCGGAGGACCTACAGGTGATGTGTCCCTCCTTAAGGGTTTCTCCTCGATTCTGCACAACGCCCGGTCACCAATCCAGGGGTCTGACGGAGTCGTGGATAACTCTACCTTCATCAATAATACCGCCAAACTCGGGTCAGTGCACCTTCTAATTATAATTCTGACAGTAAGCCTGTTGGAGCACCAGAGGACTTTCCAAGAGCCATGAAATGTCATTGAGAGAAATGGAGAGAAAGAGAACCTGGAGGGTTTCAAGGCCCTAAAGAAAAAGGAGTCCCAATCACATGCTCAATGCTTTGGAAAATGATGTATCTCAGGATAGGCAAAAGGAGTTTAAAAGGTTCAAGGTTAAGGGGAGAAAAAGACAATCCTGGCACAGAGACTGAAAGCCACAAGTGAAAAGAAAATGGTATCCAAAGTAGCGGATGGTCCCGTCCCCTGCACTATACTAAGTCGCCAACAATATATACTTAATGTAGTAATCTTTTAACATAATGGCACAATCATTTAGAAATATCCAATAATCATTTGTAAATAGTCCTTAAGTAAACAAACATTTTATTTATTCCATAAAGACCTACAAACTATTAACGCCACAGACAGTTCAATATTAGAAAACATCAGACACGACTGATCAAGGAGTTAGCAGATGATTAATCGATAGATTATTATTCGATAACATTAAACCCAACTGACCAGGGTGGAGCAATAGTTGTTATGGACACAGATTTCTACACCAATAGTTGTATAGACCTTCTAAAATACAGTACTACTTACATTGTGTTAGACCATGATCGCACATGCTCCATAAAAGAACTTCAACATGATATGTACAAAGACCACTAGACCATGATTGGGTCACACCAAAGAATACCTGATAAAAAAAAATGTCCCATTACACTGGTCTTTTATGTGTTGCCCAAACTGTATAAGAACTAGCATTCAAGCCAATAGTGGTAGGTACCAAAAGCATTTTTTACCCTTTGGCAAAATATTTAGACTAAGTTTTGCAACAGATTGTATAGATATCGTCTACATAGGTGAGGGACCCAGCCTCTTAATGAACCCTATAAGCTCCCGGCACACTACATCCTTTTCTCTCTGGATGTCAAAAGCCTATAAACCTCACTTCCACACAACCAAGGTAGAGAAGCATTGGAGTGAATACTCCTCCCACAAGATTCTTTTCAAGCAAATAAGATCTTTAATTTAGAATTTACAAATATAGTTTTGCACAAGAACTTGAACAAAACATTCTATCTTCAAGTGGCCAGTACATCCCGTCTATGCCAACATATTTATGTATCACCTGGAACAAAACAGATAGTGAGCCATGAAGTATGGTCCATGAAACGGATCTATTGGAAAAGATATATATTTGGTATTGGATTATTAGCACTATCTCAGTTAGTATAATTCCTCAACACATCTTACCCATGTATCAGATCTACACTTCAAATTGGCAACCTAGCACTACATTTTCTCGATGTAGAAATTGCATTGATAAACGGACACAAACTACTATCTACAGAAAATCCACTGACGTTAATAACATACTACATTACTTAAGCTTTAATCCCCCACACCTAAAAAACATCCTACCGTACCGCCAATTTATGAGATTAAAAAGAATCTTAGACAGTGAATGTTTCTCCTCTAGAGTTTACCTGGCGAATGTGCTTAAGGAAGCCATGAAAAAAACACTAACCACCCTAGAAAACAGCTTTTGGTATCCAAACCTAAGAATGGCCTATTCCCATACCTACACACCATGAAATACTCAAGTCAGAGTTACCAAATATCCTGAAAGATTAAAGGATAGTTCCGGGACTTTTTTTTTATTGTCCCTACGGGTCGGCCATGTGTTTGTAAGCATAAATCGGTAGATCGTAGGAAACTTTCCTATGGACCTTACCCGACTTTTCCCCCATTATCGCACTCGAAATCAGCCTCCATTTTGTGATAATCCTATCATTCCGCCGCATCGACCTGGCTCACCTGCCTTTGCGGCACTAAATCAAATCCCCCGCCCCTGAAACAGACTTTATCAAAACATTCATATTCCCCGCCTCTATCCGTGACGTGACTGAGCTGCGTAGGCAAACGCGCCCAGGCGCCTTCTACGCGACTCCACACAGACCCCGGAAATCAACACAGATCAGCTCACAATACAGCGTACCACAATTCGGAATATGAAACTGTACTTTGAAATCAAACCGCAAGATTGTAAATGTGGTAAAGTACATTTATTTGACATCAAATGTTTAGAGAATATTCAGCGATTTGCATTTTTATTTGCTCATGTTCCAAAAAGTTCGTATTGAGGAACGCGATGGTCCTTTGCTGTACACAGGGTCTTAGAGCATCTCACAATACAGCACCACAATTCGGAATGTGAAACCGTGGTTTAAAAGCAAACGGCAAGATTGTACATTTGGCAAAGTACGTTTATTGGACATCAAATGTTTAGAGAATATTCAGCGATTTGCATTTTTCTTTGCTCTCGATCCAAATTAGTTCGTCTTGAGGGAAGCGATGTTCGTGTGCAGTACACAGGGTGTTGGTTTACGATAAAAATAAGCTCTTCGGTCGCACTGATAATCGCATGGCTGTTCCAACAACGAGGCACTAGGCCACCACAACGGTAGGTATGTTGCATCTAACCGTTAGTACCGCGTAAGGGCATACTTGTACTTGGCGATCGTCCCATAAAATGGTCAGGGTGGTAACGTTGTTCACGCGGAGAAGCAACTGGCGGCTGTAGAAGCCGTCCGCCGGTGTCTGGTACTCGTGACACAGACAGTAGTGAATGATGTACCTAAAAACATAAAAAATGAAATTAGTCTCACCATCAGATCCTTATTAAAATCATAGCGAGGACAGCGCTACTGGGTGTACACAAGTGTTTAAAGGCGTGGCGAGGCAGGGAGGGGGGGGGAGTGGAGTACAAGGTAAGTAGCATAAAATAATAAATAAATAGGGCCAGCTGGTGGCAAGTGCAAGGTAAGTGCAGAACAAGTGCTGGGAAGGGGGGGCTGTAGGATACTGAGACAGTCCCCCAGTGCAGGGGTTGACAGGGAGGCAGTGCAGGTGGAGAGTGGAAGGGCCCAGGACCGAGGTCGCAGACAGTGGACCAGTTGTAGCAGGGGAGAGGGAGAGAGAAAGCAGAAGCAAAGAGGAAGGTTTTGAGGTGCTTCAGTAAAAGCAGATGTTTCTCCTCAAGATAGTGCGCGGTAGAAAACAATATGCCACATAGAACGAACAAGTACAACTGAACCCGTCTTTAAAGCCACTGTATAGTAATGAAATTGCGGTATAAACTCATCAAAAGTTACTTACATTATATTTGCATTTTCCATTGTGTCTCTGTGTAGGGCAGACCCGAAACACCACTCCTTCTTTGCCGACGTTACTTCTTCTAATGAACGTGGCTCATCGTTTCGTTTCTGAAATTTTATTCATTATCTTTTCTTAGTCTTTCAGGATGGTCCCGGCCTGTCAAGGTCAAATCACAATAGAACCTTATATTGGGTCGTGGGCCGTTCCGCCACCCGAGCAAAACATCAAAGCAGCTGACCTTCACTTTGAGCGAGCACACATTTCTAGTTAGCTGCAGTTAGTGTAAGGGCATCTTGTCTGCGTGCCTTTTTTTTTATTGTCCCTATGGGTCGGCCATGTGTTTGTAATACGGAAACATTCTATAATTTTTGTAAAAATGATTTATATTACTGTTTGGTTTAATTGCAATGGGCCTGCAACATGAGGAGACTCGAGAGAACAGACAATCAAATTACAATCATTTAAACCGTGATGTGTATTTCTCAATGAGCTCTGCTTTAGGTGGACATGGAACAGAGGCAATGTTGGGTGGCAATGCAGTTGTCCCCTGCATAGGTTCGTTCACCACTCCATGTATGTGCCTATCGAGGACATCTACGATAAGTCTCTCAATAAACTCATATTGCATATCCTCAAACACTGGTTTGATCACCCATTGTTTACTTCTTTTAGTGAAGGCCTTATTGTAGCGAAGCGTCCCTAAAGTTCCGGTCGTCCTACTTTGTTGACGGCCAACATTATGGTTATGTGCCAAGACCGCTAGAAGAGTCCGATTTATCATGCCTTCCATGCCAAAATGCAATCTTTTGGGCCTGTACTTTAGGCACATATTGTGGAACACCTCCAAATCTCCTGTGTGGCAGAATTCCGTGAGTCCCCTCAAATCTCTTGTTATAGTTTTATCAAATACAATCTTTTCAATGGCCTTGTGAGTGGGTGATGAAGGAATCAACCACTTCTTCTTCCGTGCCTCCTCTGTGGACAAATGGCCATGTTCACATTTGTGGAAATGCTCATTTGTCGACCATCGATGTACGTTGCTACAGTGCAACATTACTGACCGCCATTTTTCCAGTAGAATTTCCAACGACCCTTCACATGTTTTTGAGCTCCACCAAAGATGGTTGCTGATTGACTTGGACCACTGTGAAATACCTTGCATATCTTTTTTTTTTCCTGCAGCCGACAATTTTTTATTGATTGTTTTTGCAAGATGCCATACGTCAAATTGGTGATTTATATTTTTGTACTCTTCTCTCATTGTCTTGGCAATGGAAACGTGTCTGTCCGTGGCTATCAGGTCGATCACCATTCCCCGCGATTGTAGTTCTTGCAATGATGCTACAAAGCCAACTTTCTCCATGGCCACTGAGGATGTACTTTGTGACACCTGCACGACCACCGAACTCACAATTGTCTTACTTTCCATGTCCTGAAAGTGGTAGGTGCAGTACTTGGCTGAAAATCCTGGGCTGTCGCACTGTCCATCACCGGCTAGCCTGAAGCGTTTGCCCGCGAATGTACTTTCCATTGACATTTTTTCCATTCTCCAAGCTTCGCTGATGGCTGGAAATAGATAATCGGTTTGGTATTTGTAGAACTGACTTTTCGCAATGAAATGGATTCCCACAAACTGAAAGAAATACTGTAACTTTTTAAAACTTGAACCACTAAAAAGTGCGGCCGCTGCACAAAGTAGATTGCCTGCTGGCAGTTGCCCCAGCATGGGTTGTGCAGACCATGCGAACGGATGATATTGTGTACAGGTGGCATGTATTTTAAGGTTAGTGCCTCGAATTGCACGAGTCACATTAATCAATGGCTCCCCACATACTTCCCCACCAACCCAATGCCCACATTTCATCATCATAATAATATCCATCAAACAGCTATCGAATACAATGAATTTGGCCTCTTTTATAAATACCTCACCCTCCCAGGAGAATATATGGGGGTCATCTCTGTACCCGGTGCCCAAAAAGAGGATTTATTATGATCAACCATATTTATTATTTACCTATAACCATGTTTTGTATCAATAAAATCCAACAGCTTTTTATTGCCAACGCTTGATGCCAACCCACAAAATAATATATGTATGACTGCTGCATATATGGGTTCAACGGTTATGTGGATTGAAGGTGTGCGGCCAGCGTGAGGGAGGATGCTGGCCGGAGACATGTGGTGTGACAAGACAAGGCACTGGAAGGCTATTCAACGGAGACACACTAGATTCATTTAAAAAATCAAAACAACCATTGTTAAAATATATGTTGGGCTTTATTTTAGATTTTAGTTAAACATAAATAATAAACATTACACATTGTAAAGTTGAGGTTGCAGCACATCGAGGGAAAATCCGCGGTATTGTCCACTGTCACTGGGGAAATGTTGTCTAATGGCAAGTACCGCACAGGCAGGTATTACTCTCCGAACGCGGTGTCCGAGCCTCCCGTGAAGCCACCAAGTGAAGCAACGATAGGCCACCAGCCTGTACCACCTGTGAAAAAAAAAGATGCAAACTGTATTAAACTGACCAAACTTTCTTATCAATGTCGATTCAGGTAACACATGTCATTTTTCTTAGAAAAAAATTATATCTAGAAAATGCACTATATGGAACCAATTTACATGCGTTCGAATGATATGTAAATGTAATTTTATATGTGGGAGACGACCATGAAATAGTGGTGGCATCACTGACATCACAAACAGAGTATACTTACTCGTTACTCAGATTACGCGGACGAACAGTGCCACGAAGTTCGTGCATAAGCACCATCATCATCCTCAACACTGTCCGTGAGAGGCAGGCTTCCCTGAACTCTGGCAGCTCGGTGATGCATTGCGGACTTTGCTCGCCTTCCTGCAGACTTTGCTCGCTTTCCGAAATGTAGGCCAAGCACCCGGAATTTTCACGGCAGCAGCAGTTCTCCTCCTCAGTTGGCATTAGCTCGCACCGATTGCACGTGCACCAGGTGGAGACGCCGTCCATGCGACATGGTCCAGGCTCTTCATCCGTTGACTGGTCCTCCCAACTGCCGTCCGAATCCCCATCGTTTTCGCGTGCTTGCCTTTCCAGTAGTTCCTCCTCGGTGTACTCGGGCTCGTACATATACGGCATTATTGTGGCCATTGTGCGGTAAAGATAGTAAAATAATTTACAGAGATGGTATAGGTGTTCACACGGGCTACAAGCGGCGACGGTAGCTGACCAGAGCACTGGTCACAGAATACTCAAAGTAACACAGAGAGAGGAATGGAATCGAAAATCTGCTGCTGTATGTTGTGAAACGGTCTGTTTATACTTATTGGGGAAAGAGGCGTCCTGCCATTTCCATGGCAACACGTCAATAGCTGAGGCGCAGCGATTGTTGACACGAGACGTGCTTGAAATGGGCAGTACGGGTCTGCTGATGTCAGGCTCAGGGGCGGGGGATTTGATTTAGTGCCGCAAAGGCAGGTGAGCCAGGTCGATGCGGCGGAATGATAGGATTATCACAAAATGGAGGCTGATTTCGAGTGCGATAATGGGCGAAAAGTCGGGTAAGGTCCATAGGAAAGTTTCCTACGATCTACCGATTTATGCTTACAAACACATGGCCGACCCGTAGGGACAATAAAAAAAAAAGTCCCGGAACTATCCTTTAAGGAAAACTGGAGACTGATACAGCTAGATCCACAAGTAACATGCGTTTTCCCCCCAACCGCCCATGATAGCTTATAAACGTGGTAGAAACTTCAAAGATCAATTAAGGCTGAGAGAAACATGCAGAATACACAGAGATACAGTCCCATGTTTGAGCTGCAACAACTGTGACAACATTGTATACAGGTGATTTGATGAGACACCCACTGACAAGATGCAAGATCATGTTGCGGCACATTGACTATGTGGCAAATATTATGTGGGTCACACATTGAGGAAGGTAAAAGCGTTGGACCGAACACAAATCAAACCTATGTACAGGCAACAACAAATTCCCTGTAAACAGACCTTTTCATGAACACAAACCTAATCTAGCATAATTCAGATGTGTGGTACTTGAAATAGTTCACTCACCACCACAGTGTGGCGACATGAGCAAGAAACAGTCCCAGAGTGAGAAGTTTTGGATTGAAAGACTCGACTCTTTACCCACTGGGTATGAAGGAAGAGTTTCATTTTGGTGCCTTTCTATGAATATTACTGTTTTTATATAAGACAGTTAATCATGTATATTGTTACCATACTTTGGGCTAAGTACACTTGCCCAAACTAAAGAATCTTACTGTGAGACATCAATCTCCTTATTGTGAGAAACCCAAGGGTATCATCACTCCTACTCCCCCTGCATCTTCTTCTCGGGTGGCCAGGGAAAGGCCATCGCTTTTGGAGCCTGACTCTGGGGGTGGGAAAGCGAGGGAGGATTACCTGGGGGATTGGGACTGGGGTACCTACGGACAAGACCTGGTATCTCCCTTTTCCTATTGAAGACCAACCTAGCCCTCCCCCAGCCTTTATGGGCAGCTCCCCTCCTTTTCCCACACTTTACCTATGACTGTACTGGGACGAGGAAGAGGCGACTAAGAGGGATGAAAACTAGTGGCTAATTTCACCAATCTTGTACTGAGACTAGGAAGAGGCATCTCTCCTTAACTATGGTCAGGCACTTAGACCACATGACCCACACCCGGGATCATTTACCAGTTGTCATGAGTATAAGGCGGCAAGCAGTTCAGAGAGGGGGAGACCGGAGAGACGGGAGCCTGGAGGCTGGAGCTCTTGGTGAGGAGAAGTTGAGCGAGGGCAAGATGGCAGGCAAGAGCAGACGGGACCTTGGGAGGTCCAGAAACAAGCAACCGTTTGAGAGGGTTGGGCTGATTACCTGTCCAGAGATTGCTTCTCCAGCCACAGAGAGGAAGCTGTTAAGTGCACGCAAAGCCGTATAACTGGTGGGAGAGGCAGCCAGATCTCCCCAACGAATGTACAGCTGACGCTGCAGTAAGCAAAGGGTCGGAGAGCATTGCGAAGACCGATGATCCTACCAGACACCAGTGGGAAAGGGTGGTCTAGAAGGGGCAGAGTGCAGTCGTAAAGATCTGATACATGCAACCTTGTGAATACTGAATAAATGGAAATAATATGGAATACCGAACTGAATGAAAATTTGAAACCAAGCTAAAAGTATGCATATTGAATACCGAATTCAATGAAAACGTGAAACCAAGAAAAATTAAACATATTGAATTTAGAACTGAATAAACCTTTATGGGCAATGCTAATAGCTGATGAAAGCTAGAAGGGAAAACGCCCATTCGAAAGTAACCCATGGAAAGAGAGCATGAGTGCGAAGAAGTGCAATAGAAAGGTGGGCAGGAATAAGACCACTACAAACGGAACTTTAGGAATAGATGCAGTGCAGCAAGGTCAAAGACTGGCAAGAGGTGTGTGATACGCTATGGCAAAGCCAAAAGGCCGACAAGGAGAAACTAAGTGACTGTGAATCTATACACAGGGACAAGTATAGAAGAACCTGTGTGGGCTGAAGAGCCCAGGGTTCCTGGTTGGGTGACCTGTGGTGGGGGGACAGTGGTCTGACAACTGCGCCTACACCAGGGAACCCTGAATGGTGAAAGTCGGACATTGTGAAATGAACCCAAGAAACAGCACTGTGAGTGAACTGGTGAGGCAAACTAGAAAGCGCGTCAAGTGGACCTAGATTTAAGTGGACCTTTGAAAGGTTGAAACCAATACAAGTTTATGTTTATTTTTATGTTTGTTATGTTTATATAGCGCTTTCATCCAAAGCACTTTACATTATAACAACAGAATACATAAAACATTATAACAGAAGAAGCAAATTACAATGAATCAAACCAATAAAAACAGTAAGCAGAGCAATTCATCAGTGAGGGGCAAAGGGAGGCGAGAAGAGGGGAAGGGGGAGGGGGGAACAGAAGGGATATAAGGGTGAAGTGAGGGGGATAAGGAGAAGGGAGGAGAAGATCATAGGGAGGATTCGAGGGAAGGGGAGAGGATGAGAGGTGGGGAAGGTTTCAAGGCAAGGGATGGAGAAGGAGAGATTTCAGGGAAGTGCGAAAGGAGGAAAAGGTAGGTGTGGAGCGGAAAGAGAGAGGTAGGGAGTTCCAGTGAAGGAGGGTTAGGAGCTGAAAGGAGCGGACACAGGAGGAGGCACATGGGGAAGGGGGAACGGTGAGAAGGAAGTGGTCGGCTGAACGGAGGGAGCGGGAGGGATTATAGAAAGAGAGGAGAGAGGAGAGATAAGGGGGAGCCAGGTCATGGAGAGATCTAAAGACTAGACATAGGAAATGAAACTTAAGTTGGGAGTGAAAGGGAAGCCAGCCAAGAGAGGAGAGTAAAGAGGAAATGGAGTCATGCGGGGAAAGGAGACAGAGGGTACAGACGGCTGAGTGGTAGATAGATTTGAGGGGAGCAAGATGACAGGCAGGAAGTCCAAGGAGTAGGGAGGAGCAGTAGAAGAGACGAGAGAAGATAAGGGAGGAGAGTAGAAGTTTTGTTGCGTGGAAAGTAAGAGAGGAGCAGACTTTGCGAATATTGAAGAGGTGGTAGTGACAGGCGCGAGAGGTAAGAGAAATATGGGGGGCAAAGGAGAGGGAAGAGTCAAAGTGAATGCCTAGATTGCGAGCGTGGGCAGAGATAGGAAGATTGGAGGGGGGAAAGTGAATGGAAGGTGGAGGAGAGGGAGGGGGAAGAGTATTGGAGGGAAAGAACAGGACTTCAGTCTTAAAAGTATTGAGAGAAATAAAATGGGATGACATCCAGTTTTTAATGGCAGTTAAGTTACTATGTTGAAGTCTTGGGGAAGGGAACCCTGAGATTTGATGAACTGCAAATATTGTTTTTTGGACGGATCCTCAAGACCCTTTTTCTTTGAACTGTTACCTTGAACTTGGGGAAGAAACCCTGATCGTGTGGAACTATATTGCCTTGAACCTGAGAAAGGTAATCTTGAGACCAGTGATCCAGATAGGATTTTGAGGTTGGAAGTATTTTACTGCTTGATTTTTAAACTTTGAGAGTAAATGTGATTTCAAGAGAGTAAAAAAGACTTCTCCTTTGCTAGATAGTAAAATGTATGCGACATCCAGCCGGCATGTGCAAAAACTGTATGGAAAGCTTTCTGCACTGTGACGGAATACACCTTTCATTATCATCCCTCTTACCCTTCCTTCACTTACTTTATTCTCATCAGCCCCGTTCCTGCACAGCTCTACCACTCTCACTGGTGTTGCACGGAAAAAGGAAGCAGGGAGAGAGCTGTTAATTTATCCTAGAGCCCTGCCTCAGGTGTGATCCGTAGGAGGCATTGGGGAAGGCACACTCTTAGTGCTGGCAGGCGCTCCTCATGCTGGAGTTGTGGGCATGAAGCACCCTCCAGTGCCTTGTATGACCAGCACGCTGAAGGGACAGCATCCTTGCAGGCTCCCACTTGCCACTGGCGAACTGTGCACCCCGACAGTTTGGAGCCAGTGGGCATCTACCATGAAGGCACAGATTGGTGCTACTGTTGAATAGCTCTATGTTCGACCAGTTTCACAGATACTTACCTTAGAAGCTGCTTGAGTGATGTGCCCTGCTTTTCCCGCTCAGCCCTTCAATAATGGTTTGTGGGGCAAGTACCCCAAAACCAATAATGGCTGAGCTACCAATGTTAAACTATGATTATTTTGGGATTGGCATTCCTAGAATATGCTAGCTTTGTGAAAACTGGGCTTAAATTGATGAATTTGGAACATACTACCGTTGCACATACTGTCAATGTACTTCCATGTTTAAAGTGGGAACGTAGCAGGATTGTGCAAATTGCGAATGTCAAAAAAGGCGTGTAATGGGATTTTGCGAATTGAACTTTGTAGCATACTGGAATTGCCAAAATGCTATACTATACACTACAATTGGAAACACTGGACAATTTGTACTGCCGATATGCAAACTCTGAACTGAGTGGATGTGTGGAACAATAATCCAGAGTTGACCAACCGCAAACTCAAAGTTGTATGGGGGTTTGGTAATAGCAATTGAAGTGGAAACTAATATTGTGGGAACTGTGCGGAGTGGCAATCTACCATGTCTGGAAAAACTGGACATATACCTAGATTCTAAAAAAAATACTGGTTTAGAATATACCTCTGTCAGGGTTGTCAAATTGGGACTATAGTGCGACGTTCAAATTAGGACTATTTTAGGTCTGCACTGTTTTCAAATAATATTGACATATGATAGGCACAGCTAGGAGAATGGCAGTGGGGGAACTATTGAAGCATGGGGCTTTTGGTCATTCTTTTAAAATACTGTGTGCTTATTTTTTCCAGGATGGTGGAAAAATGTTAGGCGTCTTCAAACATGGGTCATAATATCCACTCTTCTGTTAGTGGCTGCAGTTGTCACAATTGGTAAAGTATTTGCTCCTTTTTACAAATTGTATTCTGCCCTTTGCAATATGATTGTGACATATATATATGCGCTAAATGTTACCAATACACGTAAGATCCTGCACCCGTTAATTTATCACAAGCATGAAGTGACGCCTCCGATAGCACTGCTCTCTGCACATGTGACCCCCCTTAACCGCCACATTGTGACACTTGTGAAACATGTCTAAGTGTTTGATTGGGGTTATATGAACTTCTCTGCAGAGGATGGCTTGTTCCTCAGAGGCTGAGCGTGGTCTTTGGGGCCACATTGCTCTATTCCGGGCCCAACCCCACTTTAAGGTTGCCCGAGGGGTCCACTGTGCCATCTGCCAGGAGCGAACAGATTGTTGTTCACAAAATATGCAGTTGGCAACCGTCTTTAAATTAACAGATAGAAATATGTCCCTTCAGGCAATTGGGCTAATGTTAATCTCCACGTTTAGAAGAGATGGTACATACACTTCTCTCTTCTCTTTCAAGCCAAGAACCTTGACCATTGCTTACTTTAAAGACAATGCAACAGAATCTTGGGGCATTTAGAACATAAGAACATATAACCATGTTGTTCAGTACTTTATTCGTATTAGAAGAAGAAACACTGGCCCTTCTTTTTTCACAAATTGACTTTCATCATTTGATGACCCTCCTGATACATTAGTCCCTCCTGAAAGTGGAACTTCAGAGATATTCCCTACAAGCGCACCCAAAGCTCCAGATAAAATGAGATTATTACTCCATATTATTTTTAAGATGGGAGTAAAATTATTGCCTTCGGGAGTAGACCTTTTTTGTTCATTGTGGGGTTATTTTTTTAGCTCAGTAAAAATATATTTTACTCCAATTATTATTTTACAATCCATACTTTTGCACCTAGTAATTCAGGAACTGATAATAACAACAATCATTCCTGTAGGTCTGCTCTGCTGGTAGGCTTTGTGAGTGGAAGCGCAGGAAAGGCTGCTATGTGTCAGTTTCCTCTTTTGTGTGGAGTATTTTTACCACTCATTTTATTTTGTTGGCAGTGTGTGCATACCTATTAATGGCAACTATCTGGCAGAAGCTTCTCTTCCAGTCATGACATGCTTCCATCTATTCTCATACAGTGTTACAGTGGATGTCCCTCTTTTTTGTATTTCAGGGGTACTATGGCATAAGGGATCTGAAGGAGTATGCATGGAAGACTCAAGACTGGTACAAAACGGTGAGGGAAAAGGTATGTAAATAGAGGCAAGTAAAAGCCACAGTTCACAGGCCTACCAACTGCAACCTCTGTACCCAATCTCCAAAAGTATTATAGAATGTATCAACATTCCAAGAAGTCTCCAGCAAATCCCGGGCCTAAAATACAACCTGTCCTTCCCCTTTACTTTGGTTTTCTTATCTTTTAAATTGTGCATTTATTATAGGTTGTGCCAGAGTACAAACACCAACCAAAATAATTGTCTCTACACCAAATGCTAGGATGCGGGATGACAACCTATCGTGGCTATTACTATGGCTTGCAAAACCACTTGCTTAGGAACCCATTTCCATCAATAAGATCTTCCAGCAGACTCCGGTGTGCAACAAACCACACCACCGACTTACACCTCCCAACATGGGGCGTTGCACTTGCTCGCCCGCTTCATGCTCCACTATTTGCCATCAGCTTACATTCACAACAGTTATGAGCAACGCTATGGCCAGAACATGTAGACTTTCCCTTTATCATTAACCAGGTATCCATTATCGACAACCTCACCAACTTTCAAGAAAGATACTTTACACCCTTTGTTATCAAGGTATTCTTTGACTCTAAATTGCACCTTGACAATTGTCTTCATGACCTCTTCGAAATGTACATTATTCTTCAATGTTCTAACCCATAAAGGACCCAGCACAGGCATAGCCTTGGTTCTTCTCAGAAGCTTGAAATGTGAACCACCTGGGACGGGGAGGTGTGTAGTTCTGTGTGACTATATATAGCTTCACTTACATGTCCTTATTTATGCCCAAACCACTAGCACCTGCCAATTGGACACCCTCCTTCAATATCTAATTGCTATGTTTGCCAAGCCCCTTACCATGGACGTCAATCAAAGCAGTGGTGGCATGCTTAATGCGTGACTGCAGGAAATCCTTTCTCCCTGTGAAGTGAATGGACTCTATTGTTGTTAATTATTATGGCTGGGTAACTCTTCTTGATATCGGACTAAATAGTTTCATGTCTTTTTAGCCAGCATTTGGGATGGCTTCTTTTAACAGTAGCACCGTACTCTGAGTGTGAGTCTGTATTTGCTCCCATTGGTATTATTCTTTGGTCAGGTGTTGTTGAGAAATGCCTACTGAAGGGATCTGGCACTTGCGTATAGAGAGCATAAAGTCTCTGGCAGAACGAAGGAATGGCAAAATATGCTTAGGGTATTAGCAACGCTCGACTTAAGAAATGGTGGTCATTTATTGATGAAAATACATGTAGAGCTAATGCTGCATTAATTAATAATGTTTCTTTTGCCAAATGGGTGCAGCATATAGAAAGCGCCTTTACTGTTCTGTAGAGCCTACTGTGTCGCAACCTCCCATTGACAGGTATGATATTGATGATGTAGAACTTAACAATATAAAGAGGCCTAAAAAACTCTGGTGCGACTGGACGGGTTAACCAATTTAGTGCTAAAAGAAGATCCTCGTATCCGATTATGAATATCGTTCAATTTGAACTTCAACATATCATATAAACAGATTAAATACATCAATTCATACAATTATTCACATACAATCTACACGTTTATCAGATCACGCTACACCTAAATTCATTCTAATAAAACATTAAAAGCCTTCTGCAAGCCTTAATACAAATGTACACCCTTCCTCTTTTTCTAAAGCCGTAATATCAAATTAATGTGCATATAGCCATTCTCATTATGTTAATGTATTTAAAATTAATATTAGTAACATTATTTTAATTGCTTGTACCTAATTAATTTGGCACACTATCATTCATCTCTTTAAGCATGCTTTCATCCCTTTGCCATATACTATATAGAGCAATCTTTAAGGATATAGAGTCCCCCCTAATACACCGTTCCCCAAAAGAGTTTTCAGCAATCCATTCTATATTGTACACAAATCCTTTAAGAAACATCTTATAAGCTTTGCACAAGGCTGGGCAACCTGTTGGCACGTGCCCGTTAGTTTCAATACACAAGTTCAGAGCACAATATCAACATATCATATTCTCACTGGCAATTCACGTTCTAATATATTGCTTTGTGAGTGTGACAACAGAACCAGGTTGGTGAGGTCTGGGAACAGCCTTAGTAAGGGGTTATGGAGACCATGGGTAGAAGGGGGATAAACTCCTTTCACTGTAGGGGTTCGAGTATTCATGAGTTATGCAGGTGTGGAGAAGGTTTTCAAGACCCCAGCTTCCCGCTCCTTGGCAAATTGCACATCCCCTTTACTCCCCATCAGGTTGTTCCCTTCTACTGGACCTGGGGGCACCAATCACTCTAGTCTTGGTGTCCCTTTCAGAGCAATGGTATATGTGTGGGGTCACTTGGGGCATTGTAATGTGGCATTCTATCTTAGGCTGGTGATGGACTGGGGAGACTAAGGGATACTCCATTTACTTCCTCTGGGCCCTACATCAAAGTGCAAGTGGTGGCATCTGGCCCACGTGCTCTCCAGTCCCATCATCCAGCCTAAAATATAAGACTATGTTGCAGGTTGCAGGGAGAGGCAAGTGATCAGTTTGGATCTGAAACAAGTTGGAGATCTCTACCTCCCAGATACTCAACAGGACCAGATTTTACTGAAGAGGATGGTCTCCTAGACTTACCACTATGTCACTTGCCAGACTAAGAGCCTGGATGGCACTGCAGTATTTCGAACATCCTGATGCGTGGTTCAGGATCTCAAGGAGCAGGATTCCTAGTGCAGAATCTTGTAGGGCAGGATTGTTCTCTGAGTCTCGTGGAGTATGAGACTGGTCATGCATAACCTTGCAAGGAAACTGGCAGGATCAGTATTAAATAGCCAGGCCAGTAGTACAGCTGCAAGAAACCCAATGTTATGCTGCAGTGCCTCCCTGGAGTATTGCGACCTGGGGGACCCTGGACCTGTATTTAAGTTTGAGATTCCTGACTGCGCATTTGGTCACATTGCGTTGAAATTAACGTGGGTATTTGTGGGCTGCCATTGCTTTATGGACTGTGGCATCCCCACATTCTTCTTACACATTATGGTGCATGTCTTAAATGATAGACATTTTCTTAGTTATGCCTTGGTGCTCGCAAGACCAGAGTCTTCTTAATACTACAGTGTTTGCACATTTAGATAACAGGAAATGGGCCATAAAACAAATTGAATGAATGATGGACAATATTTAGCCCAGCCACAACTTCGGAAAGAAAAGTATATACAGATAGATCTAGAATTGATATTGAACTACCTTGAATTCTAAACAAATTGAGATTTTAACTTCACAAAAAATCAAATCTAAAGGAATTCTGATATCTGGAAAGGAGTTGCATATAGAATTATAGACTTGTTGCTATTAACTGTAGAGATAAGGTGTCTTCTGCATCCGAGTGCCTTTATTGTAGGTCACACAGGTACATCAGATAGTCGAATGGGAGCAGAGATACTGCGCACCCTCACCCAGCATAGATTGTAGCAACTGTCCTCAACTACAGCGCTGTAGCGACTATGCTTGGTTGTACTCTCCTGAGAATCGTGCAGTAACCATTAACGTGCCAAGAATTACCCAACCACCCGCCATAGACTATGACCAGGCACCCTGAAAATGGGCCCTCTGACGCCTACAATCAGAGCCTCTGGAAAAGGACCGCCCAACCGTGCTAACTCGACATACTCTGCACCAGCCAGAAAATGTCTCTCGGAGATCCACTAACGCGAAACACCAGGGCAGCAACGGCCAGCCCAACCAGCTCGGGAAGTAACCAGGAACAGGGGCCTCCTACCTGTAAGCACAGACACTCACTCCTACCAATATGCTCACTCTCCACTGTACACCAACGCAGCTATACCCCTGGGTCAATTTCGGCCTAGCTGCACACATACCTACACTGCTGATTTGAACACCTCAACGGTCTGTTAGAACATAGCTGTAACCCACGAGGAAATTGGCCTAGCTGCACACATAATCTCTTACACAGGCCCCATGGCAGCTAGAATGCAGACTCCGGGACCACCTACCTTGCTGCACACATTCCACTGATCTCTCCCAACCACTGCACTGCACCGCACCTACTTTGTTTGTATAGGGCCTGCCCCATGCAATCCCCACTGGCTGCACACATACCGAGTGCACCCAAGCACTATATGCTATCCTACTTTCTCCACTGACCTGGACTACGGTCCTCAAGGGCATTTAACCCTCAGTGCTTTAGATCATACCAATGGTATATAAGGCGCTATAAAAATGCACAATAACATAACTAACAACCTGGACTCCAGACAGATGTCACTCACTCAGGGTTCCATACACCAGACAGGCAAGCAATACAAGATTATACAGTTATATTCCACCAGGGTTTCCAAGTGACATTTGCTTTGCCCGAGTTGTCTATGATGTCGCAGGGAACCCCAAGTTGAAATTCGCCCTGTAGTTGAAAGCAATCTGTGTATGAGGTTATGTTATGTATGAACTAACTATGTCCCTTTTCAAACTCCTGAGCTGCCTCTTATGGAACAGCATTGGCACGGTGTAGTGTGAAGGCCCACGTGACTACATATCATACAAAATTCCACGTGACTTGTTAGAGTTTGGCAGTACAAAAAAAGGGGCTCAAGTCACAGTAATTCCATTTCTGCTATTTCTTGCACTGCCAAATCTTGAGTTTTGGGGTAAAGCAGAGGACATGTATCCTGGACAGAATTGGCACCAGTGATGGATGCTCCAAACCCCCAATGTTGTCCAAAGGACTCCAGGAAAAGGGATCAACCCTGCCTTGTTGCCACTTATAATCCGGCAGATTTACTTTGATTGTCAGTGGCGGAAATGGTAGAGAAGTTTGATAGAATTTCCACTATAAATATTGCCAAACTTGTAAGTTCCCACTACCCTTACTCTGCAGCAACCTACATTGGAAAAAAGTTGAGAAAATGCTGGATCACCTGCTGTGACCCCATGTCATGTTACGTTGATTTATACTGCGCACCGCTACTGCCCACGGCAGTCTCCAGTCACTTGCGTGGTTCTGCAAAAGAGGGAGGGAGGGGGTTAGTGAGAATAGGATGTAGGATGAGAGCATAGGTTCAGAACCAGGAGGAACTGTCGTCTGTGAGTGTTTGTATGTGGGAGTTGGTACACGAGCCCCTGTGCGTTGTAACCATAAGGGAAAGACAGTGCCGCAGGTGTGTGCCAGTGTTTCTGTTGGTGTTAGTGTGTAGTGTGATGTTGTGGTTGTGCACACTGGTTATAATGTATTCATAAGGGATCCAGAGTCGTGGGTGGCTGTTGCTGTACGACTTTCTGGTCTCTTGGTGTGTACTTGTGTCGTTGACGGTTTTATGGACTATGTGGCGGGTGGTACATTCTAGGTGCGCTTCCAGAATCTCAGACAGATGGTGGGGTGTGAACATTGAGTTGATTCTTGGTGTGTTTGTGTAGTGTGGCAAGCCCAAGATGTAGTGCCGTTGATTTTGTTGGAGGTGCAAGATGGGGAGGTGGGGTTAGTAGGTAGGTCGGTCGGTGTGTTTTTTACTGGTAACTAGTGTAGGCTTTTCGGTGCCGGAGTGATGTGGTCTCTTCTGTTTAGCCTTAATAGAATCCAGGATGCTATATTTTGCACCCTTTGGAGTTTCTTGGTGAGTCTTTCCGGCATTCCTAGGTAGAGGCTGTTTGCATAGTTAATTCTTTTTAGTATCAGAGATACGATTGTGAGGGTTCTGTGAGGGAAGGAGAGGTAGGGGAGTAATCCTCTAGCAGTCGATAATAACTTCCATAATCTGCTATGACGTCGCAGCAGAAAGATGCAGCCTTTGGAAATGGAAATAGTTGCTAAAACACAGCACAAGGTTCAGTCTTGTAAATTACTGAAACATTGTTTGTTGTTTGAAGGATCTTGTTGCCGCAAGTCAAATTATATTGTGACTCAGCCACTCCTGTTGAGATAATTTCACTGAGTTGGGGCAGGCTGAAAATGCTATTAAAGGACCGTTTCATGGTATTTGAACTGCGATAGCCCTCGGTTTACCATACCCGAGTAGCTAAAATTGTTCCAGGGACTAGAGTGTGTGATCAACTCTAAAAGCACCAATTCAGGGTTCTGCAATAACAATGCACTTATCTCCTAGTCATTTCTCAGACAGACTCAGATCTTATCTGACCCCGATATCTCTCCTCTTTGCACTGGCCCACCAAGTTGCAACAGTGTTGTAGACACAGACCAGCCTGGGTGCTGTGCCCTCCCTACGTCATCAGCCCAATCAGCCTCACCTTGCAGCGGCTTGACTTTACTAATTGTACTATAGTTCGACATGCCTGCTGCTATAGCCCGCCCACTAAAGCATATACAAAGAGCATCCAGGGGGACATTTGCTTCCTTGCACCCTGGTGATGTCCACCCTGGATTTAACAAAATATTTTGCTCCTCTTCCGACTAGTCTCTATTGAGCAAAACCTTAAATCCCTCAGGCATTGACCCAAAACCCATAAAGTGATATGTTCACATCTCTAAAAAGTCAGTTCCTGTCTGGTGGGACAAGTGTCTGAACAACAACGGACACAAGAGTAATTTTATTTTTCACCCCAGCCATGCCAATGTCCTGGTCCAGATACTCCACCCACCCTTGCACGGATGCATATTTGTGATTTGGGTTTAAACCACCCTGCCTCCTAATATCCAACACTTTATCAAACCTTTTTATTCCTTAGCCCTTTACCTTCCGGCAAGAATACATTTTGGACAGTCAAGACTCCAGGTGTATCCAAGCTCAGTCTAAGAGTAGTAGCGATATCCTTGTGATTCCTAGATGAGCGTGACCTGATGGTATGCAGTCCAACGAGCTGGAACCTTCCACAACACTCATTGACAATTCCACGTCCCAAATATTTAGCATACAATGGCAATCAACCCGTATGTTTTTATTAAGACAAGACTGTGCAATGTTGTGCCCAGCATCCGGTCACCATTGCGTTTTGTAGCCACATCTATGCGGAACAATGATAGGAAGACGTGATCGGTTCAATAATCTTGCGTTTGCACATTTACTCAAAGGTGTCAGATACACAGGTTCATGGACATAGAAGTGTATATGGAAGAGGAGCTGTGCCTCTTTTGAGTTTGATAGGACACTGCAATCACTCATATTCACAAACGCACTATTGTGGTGTATGGCTTTCATGTTAAGCTATTAGCAACTATTTCCCTTTCTGAAGACTGCGTCCTCCTACTGTGACGTCGTGGCAGGGAATTATGGAATTTATAATAAACTGCTGTCGCAACACCTCAGGGGCATGCAACGTTTTTCTTCAAGTTTTTGATGTCTCCCTTTTGGGTTGCTCTCGGCTGAGGGGAGTGTGGATCTGATATTCCCTATGATGTGTAGTTTCCTCATCCCTTCTCTCTATCCCCATGCAATGCTGGTCCATGGGAACAGTGCAGGGGGTGGAAAGAAAATGTAGGCAAGGTCATGCATAACGTTTTAGAAGGGTCGCTAGTTTGGATGAAATTCCACGGCAACACGTATAGAAGGGGTACATATAGTTGGGAAGCTATAAACATCAGGGTGTATTCCATCTGTGAGTTTCAAGTAAAGGAGATAGCTTCCCAGCTCATTTAGTCAAACTTTGTGCCCCTACGCTTACTCCCATTATTACCAAATTTGTTAATGCATCTTTTAGCACTAACACCGTCCCCACCAGTATTAAAGAAGCTTGGGTGACCCAATCCTAAAAAAAAAAATCGCTGGATGCCACAGTGCCCACGAAGTACCGCCCCATAACCACAGTCCTGTTCTTATTGAAAATAATTGACAAAATATCCTACTCCCAAATTCAATCTCACCTCGAACAAAACCACCTCCTCGGAGACAGACAATCTGGTTTAACGCCCAACCACAGTACCGAAACGTCACTCCGGGGCCTAAAAATCCAGATGGATTCCATTAGAGACACTGGTAAACTCTGCATATTGCTGCTATTAGAGTTGTCCGCTGCATTCAACCTAGTCGACCATGACAAAGTATGTGCCACTCTAGCTCAGGACTTTCAGTTCTCGCAAGAAGCTACCTCCTGGGTTAAATCCTCCCTTGCTGATCGAACCTCCTGAGTTTCCATTAGCAACGAATCTGCAGACCCTATCCCAGTATCACTAGGAGTCCCACAAGGATCCTGCTTGTCGCCTACACTATACAATGTGTACACAAAGCTACTATTTGCTGCCTTGGATGCAATGGGTGTCATTTACACACATTTTACGGATGACACCCAGATCCTCATCCCAATCACAGGCAACTATGACCAAGACAAAATCACGAACAATAAAATCTATGCTTTAATTCAAAACTGGATGGCTATCAACCGTCTCTGCCTCAACGATGAGAAAACGGAGATACTCGTGGGCACCCCAGCTAAAATCAATGACCTCCACTCCGACTACTCAGCAATAAATATCGATGGACCACCCATCCCAGTCCTAAAGCAAGTTAAAACTCTGGATGCAAACTTGACAATGTCCAAACATGTGAATGCTCAATCGTCAGCCACCTCTTACACATCTAACCTAATTGCACTAAGTCGGCAATTTCTCACACCGGGCAACTGCACCTCCCTAGCTCGTGCCCTCATCGTATCAAAGCTAGATTATTGCAATTTACTATTGCTAGGTACATCAAATGCCAACTTGGCCAAATTGCAATTTCTGCAAAATAAAGTGCTGCGAGCAGCCCTTGGACTCAAAAAATCAGACCACATCTCCACTACCAGGAGGGAAGCCCATTGGCTACCCATAAAAGCCAGAATCATATACAAAACACTCTGCGTCACTGACAAATGTCTAGCAAAAAAAGCACTCCTTTACCTTAATAACGCTGTCACCCTGAATAAGACATGGAGAGCACTCAGATCTAGTAAATACGCACATCTCTCTATCCCATGCTACAAATGCTCCAGAGCAGGAGGCAGCAGTTTCCCAGTACTGGCTCCTAAAACTTGGAATACACTCCCATTACACACTAGAAATGAGCCCTCCCACCAGTGTTTCAAGAGGTCCTTAAAAACGTGCCTATTCAATGCATTTTAACTATCCAACTGCTGCTCTCAGGACTCGCCATCCTGACTAGCCATTGCCTATATCGGAATGTAATATACCCTGTTTAATGTTTTTATTGCAAATGACTGCAAATGTATTGATTGCAACTGTATTCATTCATGCGAAGATGTCTGTAACTATGCCGTGACACCCTAGGGGTTGGGCGTAATAAAAATGCAATAAATAATTAACAAACCTCATGGACAACTCAAACTCTGCTCTTATGATATAATGATATGATAGTTTATTTATATAGCTCCTATACACAATGTGTTTCAAAGCGCTTCAAGGCAAGGAAGGGAACAAGGGAAAATACAACGACATTCTTACAGGCCATGAACAGTAAGGATGTGAAATTAACTATCGTTCTCGGCCTGACGCCATTTCAGATAGTGCAAGAGCTAAGACAAAGATAAGGAAGCGAGGGGGAGAGTGGGAAGGAAATGGAAACAGACAGGCGACTACCGTACTAGGCCTGACGACATTTCTGGTAGAGCTGGAGGAAAACAAAAGGTGAGGAGAGGGGTGCAGAAAGGGAAGGGAGGAACAAAACAAGTGACTATCGTACTAGGCCTGACAACGTTTCAGATAGTTCTGGAGGGAGGGGGGCAACAGTAAGGGGATAGTGGAGCGACAGACGAGGTTGCTATCATAGTAGGTCCAGGGACAATTCTGATAGAGTCAGTGCATAGAAGAAAGTAAGAGGAAGAGGGGAGGAGATAGGAAAAGGGGGAGGGGAGGAGAGAACAGAGAGTAAGCAGTAAAAAAGAGTGGAGAAGCAAGAGAGGAGAGCGAATACAATTGCAGACGGCAGTAGTAACACATAATGTTGCAAGCCAGGATACAAGATGAAGATGGAACAGCATGATTCAGGGCCACCATGGGTACAAGATGCAAAGGAAGTCCAGCATGAGAGTTGAGAAAGGGTGACGCACCGTGAATCAATGAAGTCCATAAAAGTAAAATCCAGCATTGCCCACTAGATGGTGATGGTGAAACCAGAATGTATCAGGACAGACTCCTGTGTGCAGGAAGGGGGGGGTGCACAAGGGAATGTAAGAGGATTCAATTCAACACTACAGCTAAGTCAACGCCTAGTCTAGAATACTGAATGAAAACCCTTATTGATATACCTTTATGTCCAGTTCATGCATTCTGGATGACTACCCCTATATAACACCCCTCTCTTGGAATCCCCCTGACCCCACTGAGCCAAGAAGTAGTTCTGTTTTGCAAGTTAAAAGGTTTATTTGAGAATTTAAACAATATATATATAAATATATCACACTTTATAATAACTTAATAATTGAATATCACACTTAATCTGATATGATAAAGATTAACAACAGAGAATCTGGCACTAGCACACTTCTTTATAATCACTAAGGAGTTGACATGAAATGGATAAGGTAGCACACTGGTAAATAGGGACAGAAGAATAATGTGGTAGAGAATGCTTTATAGGGTTCAAGGAAATGCAAGGTTGAATGAATGAAATGCAGTATAGAAGATAAACTGATATGGTTTCACAAAAGACAAGGTAATCACTTTCCCTTTGTGACAATTCACCCCCCCTATACAATGTAAGGAGATGGAAGGAAGAGCACACAGTTCAGGTATACAATCACAATGTAATACAGAGTTCCAGTTTCCCAGCAAGCTTAGAGGAGAATATATATGAGTTTTACACAGGCTCAAAATGCTTTAAAATGTGATAGCAATATATTGGAAAATGTGCTAAAATGATTTTAATTCCCTCTGGAGGTTCAGGTTGAGGATTAGTTGGTTTAAATTAGTTCAGGCTTACTTTAGCAATGTTCTAGGAATGATTGGCAGGTTAAACGAATTTTTGGCAAATGAAAGCAAGGAAGCTGCTGTTTTCACACGTGGAGAAATTTGCAAATCGCGGCAAATTCGCGAGTGCGTTTTTCGCGATTGCGGCAAACGGTCACAGAGATATGAGCGATATGGTAAAGGTCGTTTTTCAGATTTGAAATTTTAAAAGTTCAAAGTGACAAGTTACAGCTAGCAGCTAGAAATGACAGGTGACAGTTTTGCAAAATGACAGGTGACAGTTTTGCAAAATGACAGGTGACAGTTAGGAGGCAGTTCTGGTTAGATTAAAATAGATTGAATTATATTATTTTAACTAAGAGATTGGTTCTGCACAGTTCTGCTAGGTACTCACAATATATTTAGAAATAGAATGGGTCTCGCCACGGATCTGGTCAGGTTTCTTCACTCGCCACGGACGGTCTCTACGCACAGCGTCTGGGTCAGCTCTCTAGTTCTGCGAACAGCGGTCTGGGTCAGCTCTGCTCTGCCTCTGGTTCTGGATACTGCTCTGCTTTCTCTGGGTACAGCACTGCTTCTGGATCTTTCTGCACAGCTTTCTCTGGACCCAGCGCTGATCTGCACGGCTCCTGGATGCTGCTATCGCGGTTAGGTTTGCTGGATGCTGAGGCCCACTGAGAAGAGTTCTCAGTTTGTGGGTTTAGGCCCTTGCTTTGAGTTCTGAATCAAGTTCTTTGGAGTTTTAAAGTCTAAGTGTTGAATCTAGTATCTTCTGGATGTTGTGTGGTCCGGCAGAGCGCGTTGCAGCAAATGGAATTGAATGTCCCTATCTGTCCTGACTGTCTGCTTTTATGTGTTTTGAAAGTGGGTGTGGAGCTAGCTTTCTAGGCCCTACCCCTCTCCACTTGATTGGGGGAATGAAATGAAGTGTCATCATGATGAGGTCTGTTTATGATACAGAGAACCCACCCCTGTCAAATTACACACAATCTATATTTTGACCCAAAAGACATATTTGCACAGGTACACATTTGTTTAAAATTACATGCACCCATCACATATCACAGGAGGTATACCCTGTCCAAATCTGCTCTTCCTGGGGGCTTGGGTTCAAAAATGGCACATATTTCACTTTTTAACTGGTTTTGCAATATCGGACATTAACCCAAATTTACACACATGTGCGCAAGGAGTATGGACATTAATTGATGAAGTGTCAGATTTTTAACATGCATACATTTTAAGTAATACCCTCTTAACTGCTAGCTTGCCCCCAGATCATACCACCGGTTCTAAAAACCTCTTAAAATGTGGGCAGAAAAATCACAAGAATTATGGTATCATTTATAAAATGTTCACAAGTCCGCTCTATGAATGATCCATCTTTTTAGAATTATGTTCTGGTCCCAAAGGGGTGTGCTTTCCCCCCAGCACAAGGTTGAATTTCTGGTTTTTCCAGTTCTGCCAAGCCAGCTTGCTCTCACAGGCAGTGCTCCTCCCCTTTCCTTCCAGGAGGAAGACACATTTACAACTCCCACCAATAAAACATTTGCCTGAGTCAGGACAGGGCTTTGTTCAATTTCCTGCAGAGCCCAGGTAATTCAATCAGAGAAGTGTCATATCCCTTTTTGGTGGGAACAGCAAAAGGCAGCTAGGCCTGGGAACACAGCTGTTGTGCAAGTCTCAACTCCTGTCGGGGGTAGCTGGTGGGCAGAATTCAGTTCCTTAAACCAGGCCCCAGCTAATGTCACTTTTAGTTACCCAGTTTTCTGCATTCAAATAAAACTAACAATTTTGACATATGCAGCTAGAATGCTGATTCTAAGTTTAAAACTATGACATTTAAACAATTGCAACCTATGTGACACTCAAAAGTAGGTCACTCATTTCTTTTAAACATTTAGATTTTTAGTGTCTTTCAGTCCAAATTTACTTAAACTGCTGAAATCCACAGCTCAGCCAAACCTTCAAGTCACTTCAGAATATAACTTTAGATTGTATCCACCTCTCAGTAAGTCTTTCTTTGGCCTGCTTTGGGTTCATTTATTCAGTTTTACACAAAAAAGTCTGGTGTTGTTTTAAAACGCCGGCTTTCTGATAGTGGTGAGTACTGGTAATGCACCCATTTTTGGGATTTAAGAAAATGAATTCCCCACAATTCTAGGTTGCTTTTGGCAATCAGCATTGCCATTCCCAATGGTTTCAGACTACTGTGTGGGTAGTCCAATGGTGGTTTTAGGCAGTGCCCTTCTGTGCCCATAACATCGGCAAAAATGAGTGGCAGCCTATTCTTCATGCATTTCCCTGTGCATTTTCTGGGAAGCTCTGGCCATCATGATGTTTTCCATGTCAGTACTGCACAGTTTTGAGGTAGGGCTCGGATGCATGGGTAAAAACATCCCACAGGAACAACACGGGGGGACCAGAGAGGGTGGGGGATGATCTGTTGGGACAGAGGGTGTATATCGGATTTCACTTGGAACTCAGCAGTGGAATACATCCCTGTAGCCAAGCTTCTATAATGCTACATGCATTTTTCTGGATTACCTTTCAAACACTTGGTGCCTACATATAGAACGTATTACTTCCTGCAAGAGTCCTACTAATTTATAAAAGCTTTTGCTGTAACCACCCAAGAACTTTGCATCAATTCCTTGCAACATATACTTATTCCTAGCTCTTTGAACTCAAGTGAGCACATCAGTATCCCATTAGATGGATGACCACCCAAACAAATGCTTCGGAGCTCACAGCAGTGGCAATCAACTCTGACTTTCCAATCAGCCTTGATTGCTGTCTCTAAAATAGTGGCAGCAGTAGTAGATGAGGCTGAGTTTGCCATCAAATTGCACATCTGCTCCTCCTGGGTGGTCTGTACTTTTAGGCAGACCCCTCTGCGCCGCTCATTTACATAACGCACAAGGTCATGTAAACCTACTGTTTCCTTTATCACAGTTAATTAGCTTTTACTAGTGAGTCTACAAACGCAAGCCAAATGTGCCATTCTACCACATTGACACAACTGTGTTTTGCTGGACATCACTTGGTTGTGTCACTGCATATGTGCAAACTAAATATGTGCTACTGAAAAATGTGGGGGTATGCTTGGTTTTGCTGCGCTTGTTCAATGTAACTGGTTTGCCGTGGGCTGCTCTTAGTCGGTGCGTAAGGTATCCCCATACCTCAAAACTATTTGAATATATTGAGTTCTGGCACCTCTGGTTGCTGCATGTCCTACTTGGTCAAATGATTCAAAAGTCCCATAAAAGTATTCAAGAAATAATCGGTCATTGCTGAGCCACAGTTGTCTTTTTATTTTTTCATTTAAAGTGCCATTGGCACACACCCATTGTGCCGACAAGTGTTTCGATCGCACCTAGCTCTTTCTCTAGGGCTGGGCTTAATATCATACAGCTTATATCACTGCTGTACTTGGCAGTAAGTGCTTTACGTGCACACTGTTAATAATCTGTATCACAGTATATAGTCAGCAAAATGAACGACAAATTGAAAAAAATAATTCTAGTTGTGCAAAGCATAATTCCCAGTATTTTATGGTAGACAGAAGAAAGGCATATGGCTTGGCACGGGAAGGTTTGGTAAGGGATAAGAAAAGAAAATATTCCGATTTCATTGTTGAGAACTAATAAATCATATATATTAGTAATTCAGTTAGTACCTCATCACTTATGGGTTCAATCCAAATTTTGTACATTGGTATTCTGATCCCTGATGTGTCCTAAATTGTGATTATCTGAGACAGAGTAAGCACTAGCCCTTGTTGGTTTCAATTCGTAATCCTTTGTGATTCCCAAATGTAAAGGACATCATGCGAGTGATCCATAATCTTTTAATACACTTTGTAATTTCCAAATATTAATAATGTCATCATGTAAGTGACATTTCGTGCATGTAATTTTTCTGTGCCTTCCTAGCTTGGCCTTTAGAGTGAACTTGTGTCTAAACATGCAGTTGCCGCCAAGGAAACCTTTTGCTCATTACCCTAGTGAATATTCTCATGCTTGGTATGTAGGCTATTCCTCACCTAAACTATAGTCCTCGTCTGGATTGCATAGAAGTATCTGGGTGTTGTTACCCTAGATAAATAGTGAAATACTGATGTCTATCTGCGACTTCTAAGTACTATATTTCAAACAAAGTAGATTATCTGAGACAGAGTTTCAAAATTGCAAGGTAAGATTTATTTTGCACATATCATACACTCGAGCGGACTTCAGGTTCATCCACGACCAGTATTTCATGGAGAGTGGAGAATTGAAGTGCCTGAATAGTGCACAGCGTCTCATTTTATACAAACATGAAACCTGCATCAGCATAGGTCATTTGTGATTCATTTGCAAAAGATAACCTCAATATGTTCAGACTCAGACTACATACACAATGTTAACCTAATCCCCAGAAGGCAGAACACATTGCATATTCAACAGAAGTTATTGTTATGTTAAGAGTCTCCACTTTCTTTATGCGTTTAATTACAAGCTCTTTCCACCAGTTCACAGACGGTGACTTATGTTTGAGACCCTAAACACAGAATCCACTTGCTCTCCGTTCCAACAATGGTCACCCTATTTTCATAGCCTTTAAAATATACCTTTTGTGTGTTTAACAAATTGGAAGGGCTGAACACTATGACTCATTGCGTAACTAACCTCTGCTTAGTGCAGCCAGTCTTTACATAACATTTAGTTAAGAGAATAGAGACATATTGGAGCAGCCTTTCCTACATCTCGGAATACGAGGACCTGTCCTTAATGTTATTCAATGTAGGTTTATCAGTGAAGACCTGGCGGCTGATACATGCCCTCTACGCCTACCCAGCCTTTTCTTGTAATGACTGACAGAGGAAGACATGAACACATTTCTATTTTGTTTTTACTCATGACTGACAAATGCGACCCCATTTTGAATATTACTAAAAGAACAGGATTTTGATCGCAAAAAAGCTTAGGGCAAAGAAAGATGCCTATATATTCTAACATATCCATAATCGGGCAAAATATTATTTGCCCTTTTTTTCATTGCATGACATACCTTTAAATGGAGTACTATTAGGCCAGCTGATGTGATGCTCCTGGTCCCTGTGTTACTGAAGGACTCCCTGATGCGGCGTTACATGTTCTGAAAGCCGCAGTGCCATATTTAATTTGGGCTAAATTCCCTGTAAACACTAACGTCACACGCATGGCGTGTGATGTCACAGGTTGACCCATTTGTATAGTGTACGTGCATAAAAATGCCATCCGTGACCAGTAATTAATGTTTGGCCAACGTGATCCTTTTTCGGGGTGCCACAGGTATGTAGGCAATCCCCCATATGTTTAGGCTGCATATCACCCACTAATAATGGTCGTAGATATGCCTGAAAGCAATAGCAACCTGCCAATCCTTACGTTCGGATACTCTGCTAATACAGATTCCAGGTGGTATCCCTATATAATGAGTGCAGTATGTAATGGACTAGGCCTCAAGTGCCAATAAATCAATATGTATCTCTATCTCTCAGCACTGGAGCCAACATGCGGTGTATCATGCGCTCTACAGAGTCGCTGCATTATCACCTTGTGATAAGTGCTATGTCTATTGGGTATGCCCTAAATGAAAGTCTGTTTGTATGTTCGGCGTTGGGTCCAGCCCCATAACAGTTGGTAGACTGAAATTTTGGCCCAAGGTCGGCATACCAGTCTGCGGTGTACTGGCGATACTGAAATCTGACCAACCATGTTCTATCAGTGTAGGGGATTTCAGGAGATTGCAGATTTTGCGATTGTTGACTCCAGCCCCTGAACTGTTGGTGGGCTGAAATGTTGGCCCAAGGTCAGCATACCAGTCTGGGGTGTACTGGCGAAACTGAAATCTGACCAACCATGTGCTATCAGTGTAGGGGATTTCAGGAGATTGCAGATTTTGCGATTGTTTACTCCAGCCCCTGAACTGTTGGTGGGCTGAAATGTTGGCCTGAGGTCGGCATACCAGTCGGGGGTGCACTGGTGATACTGAAATTTGACCAACCCCACCCAATCGCCCTGCACAGGGGTGAAGCAGGGTCCGGTCCTTTGCTATCAGTATAGGCGATTCTGGGAGATTTGCTGATTTTGCAAAAATGGGAAGTTAGGACACAGTATAACACAAGGCTATAGCAGACCCCCACGTGCATGTCAACTACAGACCTGGACAACGCCGGGGGGTAGGGCTAGTTACCTATAAGTTGGAATGTGTGGATTCCCCTACTAGTAATCAGTTGGAGGATAAAGTCATTGTTAAGCGCCAATAGTAGCACCCACAGTGTTGCTATACAAATGAATACTGTCTCAAGGGGTAGGCGGAAGCATATTCACACATTGATACTGAGGTGAAGCGTGTGCCAAACATTCAATAGTATGAGACTATTATACCATATTATTTGCTTTAATATTAGGCTTAATCCAAGAAGGTCTGTGACCCTTGTAACCATATCCTGTGTATGTATCCTGTGCACTATCATTCCTTGTACATCATGTTTTACATAAAGAATATGAGTATTTATTAATGGGATGTTCTTGTTGTGACCAATTCCTGGATTAGGTCCTCACGCAATATCGGAACATGTAAGGTATTGGTTGGTGAGTGCAAGGGGTACTGCGGGGGAAGTGTGTGTGTGTGTGTGTGAAATACTAATGTGAGGAATTATTAAAGGGAGTGTCTAGGGAGTGAATGGGAAGTGGGTGTGAGAGTGAAAAGAGTGGGACTGAGTAGTAGTGTGGAGATGGGAGTAACAGCGAAGGGTTGAGGCAGTAGTAGGGCTGAGAGATATCGGCTGGACAGAGGTGAAAGAGGGAGTGAACGTGGGTGGAGCTGCAAGTAGGAGACGACAGACAGTAGAATAGGAAAGAAACATCATGGTGTGAGGGGAAGGAGGCTACGTCAGGCAAAGTGCCTGAATTTTATTTTTTTATTTTATTTATATGCTTGTAGAGCACCGAAAGTCCACAGGCATCAGGGCGCTTCAACATAAAACATACAACGCATCAACAGGCGGTTACAGCAGGTATTAGTATTTAGTAGGCTTTGGGTGGACTCATTTGAACAAATGAGTTTTCAGGTGTTTCCTAAAGGTCAAATATTTGTTTTCCAGCCGTAGGGTAAGAGGCAGCTTATTCCAATATTGTGCTGCCTGCACTGGAAAGGCTTTGCCTGAACCGGTTGCTTGACTGAAACGAGGCAGATATAACCTGCCTTTCTTTTCAGATCTCAGTGACCGCGTTGAGGTGGGTATCTCGAGAACTGTTTCTTAAGATATGTTGGGACAGAGCCATACAGACACCTATGCACTTTGTTCAGGGATTGGAATAGAATCCCGTCTTCTATCCTCAGCCAGTGCAAGGCTTTTCTTCCTTCAGTTACAGGCTCTCTATTCTTATGCCACATTCCCAGGTTCTGTGGTAGCTATTACCACATTGGTAGTGGAGGGCTAGCTTTGAAAGTTCCTCAGAGAGTCTATTTAGATCTGATTTGCCTTTAGGTCATCCCAATCAGTTAGATTAGAGATTAGACAGTAGGGGCGGGGGGTCACTATTCACTAGATACTAACCCGGGATTCGGGAAGCCCGAGTTGGGGTGGAAAACGCTATTTCTAGATGAGGCAGAGAGGGATGACCCTAGTGCCAGTTGAATCGATGAATAAAAACCCTTGAACAATCTTTGGGTGTTGGAGTAGTCCTTGAACCATTCGTGACATGACCGAGAAAAAAGTGGTGAAGAAGGGTGACGTGAGCAGTAAGCAGGGGGCTAAATTAAAATCTAAATTTGATATCCACCTGTAGGTAAAATGTAGGTGGGGGGAGGGTAAATATAACAGAAAGGTGGTTTCCAGAACCGTGGAGAGGGTGAATGGAAGAGAGCAACTCTTGCTGGCAAATAGACTGTGAGAGGTGGACAGAAGACAATTTAAAAAGGAAGGAGAGGAGCTGAGCGTTATGAGGAGACAAACCAGAACAAAAACCAGTAGGGGAAAGGAGGAGATAAGGCACAGCCGAGACAGTAGAGGTGGATGAGTAGGTGCCAATATCAAAGGGTGATGATCTATCGGAATGGTTGAGACCTAAGTGATGGGAGAGACTTTGGTAGTATTATCTTCCAACACCGATAAGGTGACCCTTGGTGAACCCTGGGCCCATGGTGACCTTGGCAAAGATCAAAGTGAATGTCAGCTAGCCCATATATAGACGGCACCAAGAGCTTTGGCGTCGACTTAACATCCAGAGGAGAGTGACATCCTGACAAGTGTGATGAAAGACCAGCAAACTACAGGATCCAAGAATTAGGTATTGAGACAATTTAACCCCAAAAGTAACCTTGGCTGTCAATTGGCAGAGACTAATGGAAAGAGAAAAGGACTCATCGACTATGGTCCTCCATAAAGCCTGATGTATTTGCTTTGAGTTACCACTAGGTTGATTAGTTTAACCTAATCCCTGAGCATTTTATGTTCTTTAATAGACACTTGAACCTCCACTCGCAAAGCCACTTCTCTTGATCTCTGCCCTTGAAAGTGGACTCGGGATAATGTTAGCATTGCATTCTTTATGGACCGTGGATGGATGAACTTGGTGCCACTATTCCACAGTGTGTGTTTGTGGATAGGGGGATGGATGACATTGATGGCAACATTCCATTATGCAGAGTACCAGTATGGAGAGGCAGAGATCCCCAATGGGCAAGCAGGCCCTCCACGTGCTTACCTTTAAAAACAAACTTCAAATGTAAGCATCTGAAAATTGTGAATTTGTCCTCTTCCAAGCAATGACTTAACATATTCTTCTCTCTGTAGGAATGGAAAAGCCATCATGCTCTGATGGATGGTTGATGGACGGCCAGACCTGTTATTTCTTTTCTACTGAGAGAAAATACTGGAATGCTTCCCAGATGTTCTGCACATCCCACGGAGCCACTCTTGCGATGTTAAAAGATACACAAACCCTGGTAAGAAAGTGCATGCTGTATTTCTGTAAATGACTCATTCCTGTGTAGTCGGGTGTCAATGACCACTTGGTTGGGGGCAGAGGGTTATTGTAGAGAAGGGCTTCTCTCTAACTGTAATCCAAAAAGGTACCAAAAAAGGAATCCAAAGCAGAGTATACACTGTGCAAGAAATAATGCAGCTTTAACTGGCCAAACAGCTGGGACCAACGTCCCGGAAGCAAAGTCGACGCCACCCACTGCAGCATTAGTCTTTATACAGTTGAGTAACAAAATGTACATATACACACTTGTTACATTTTGGGGCAGGACAAAAGCACTGATTGGTGAAAATACGTGAGACCCGTATAGTGTTCCTTACTTTAGGTGGCTTCCATTCGAAAAAACATTTCTTGGAACATAACATCTTAACACCCTTACACCCTTTCATGACGTCATGAGCTCTCCTACACCACCCCTCAATTACGTTATGCTGACAACTGGAAAAAAACCCTTAGCGGTCATTTGGCTGGCATAGACCAACATACAAATTAATAACTTGCTGCAGGTTGATTGGGCGTGGCATTTTGAGATAGCAGGAGCAAGAGCCTCTCAATGAGCTCACCCAATGACGAGCCTCACAGACAATAGCGAGGACACCTTACAATGTTACACCCCAGGGACACTAAGACCCCTCTCCCTTTCGCAGACTCCTCAGTACCCGTCCCCTTGCCATCCAGCTCCTATCTCACGCTCCTTTATTGTATTGTATTTCTATTTCTCTGCTAATTTTGTTTGTGCGTCCAGGTGCCTAGCCGCATGGCCTCGAAAGTATCTTATTGTGAAGCCCTGGCAGAAAGTGGCCTGAGTGCCACTTCTCTTGCCACATTTCCCCACATACCTCTTGGAGCAGTCCTGGGAGTATGACCTTGCTGTTCCACTGTCTCTGCTCAGCTTGCAAAAATAAACCTTATTAACAAAATAGCTAGCAGCTCTTCATTCTTGGTTGCTTACAAAATGCTTTCCTAATTTGGGCCTATGAAACACGGCCGTTCTGCTGTTCATATATTGTTCAACAAGCCCCTTGCGAATATACCCCTTAGCGCCTCCCTCGTGCCCCCACCCTCATGCCTGCATGTTACACACACTTCTTTCTACCCCATGTGTGATTCTGTGCCGCCCCACCTCCCTGTAATTTACCACACTAGATCTATGTACCATGACGCCACCCATCACATGACTCGTAGGTCACTGCATCACTTATGTAGCTGGTACCCCCTTGGCAGCGCTGAATCTAGACCTTTACAACAGTATCTTCAGGACTAATGCAATGCTGTCAGAATATCTTTGTAACTTCAAGGGAAAGGCTGTTTAACTTTGAATGCATTCAAGAAGAGGTATAAATTGGTCCGGGTCTGCTAGGCTTGGTATCTGACAAATCGAGGCATATTTCTGTCGGTGCATAATTCCAGCTCTGATCAGCAGTGCCACTGCCTCCCACTTAACAGTAGAAGTGTGGGCACACAGACCACTTTACCCTTTCAGCTTTCTTTTTCTATGTTAGCTCCAACAGCGAACAGCATTTTTGAGACGTACATCTGACTTCCTCTACAGTTGCTACAAGAGTTGCTACAAGAGGATAGGAGGGTCGAAGAATTAAAGAGAAAGGGGAAATCCAAAGGAAGCAGTAAAGGAAGGGGATGGAGGGACGTGAAAGAAACATAGCCATATTATACAATTACATTTAATTCATAGAGCGCCTTTTGCCAAAGGCGCTAAACAGAATATATCAAAAAACAGTACAATCAAAAGAAAATGTAAACGGGGTAATAACAGAAGAGGCAAAGCAGACCGAATTAACTGGCAAGAATAGATAAAAGATTAGCTTTTAGGTTTGATTGAAAAATATGAAGAGATGTAGCAGAGCAAAGTTAGAGTGGAAGAGAGTTCCAATGTTTAGGAGCTAGAAGAATAAAGGAACTGAAACGAGAAGAGGCATAGGGATTTGGGGGACAGTTAAGATAAATTAAGTCTGTTATCTGAGAGACCGAGAAGGAACATAGAACAAGACTAATGAAGAAGGATAAGGGGGAGCCAGACCATTGGTACATTGGAAGACAATTGAGAGGATTCAAAAGGAAGCAGTGAAATAGAAAGTAAAGGATATGTAATAGAAGGCCGAGCAGATAAAGCAAAAAGGAGATGAATCGAGGAGTTACAAATAGACCGAAGGAGATATGAGGCAGGGTGTCCAAGCAATAGAGATGAGCAGTAATCAATGCGAGAAAAGACAAGAGAAAAAAGAAGTGTCCTAGCATGAAGAGAGAGATGGGGGGCAAGCACGAAGAATGGTGAAAAGTGGATAACGACAAGAACAAGCAATAAAAGATGCAAGAGCAAAAGAGAAGGATCAAAAGTAACGGCCAAGTTACGTGCAGATGGCGAAAAAGGAAGAGAAGATAGAGGGGAAATAGGGGGAATAGTTGAGGCAGGAAAGAACAAAAGCTCAGTTTTATAAGGGTTGAGGTGGCAAAAATGAGGAGACCTCCAGTTTTGAACAGCAGAGAGACCGTATGAAAAAGCAGAGTGTAAAACACAGTCAATGGCCGAAAGGCAGAAAAAGATCTGAGTGTCATCTGCGTACAGATGAAATGAAAGATTGAATGAAGAGATAAGAGCAGAAAGAGGAGCACTAGAAAGAGAGAAAAGACAAATACAGATCCTTGGGGAACGCAATCTAAGAGAGGAAATGAAGGAGAAGAGTGTCCAGCCCAAGATACAGAGTGGGACCGTTGAGAAATATAGAAGCGGAACCATTCAAGAACAGACCCCAAAATGCCCAAAGTGGAAAGGGAGGCTATGAGGAGAGAGTGATCAGCAGTATCAAATGACACCGACAAGTCAAGAAGAATAAGAATAGAGGAGGGCTTAGAGTGACAAACAGATAGGACAGAGTTGGAGACATGAACAGTCTCTGTAGAGAGAACGGGACGGAAGCCAGATTGAAGAAGAAGTGAGTGAAGGTTTAGATAGCGGGTTACCGAAGCACAGGCCGCCCTCTCCAGAATTTTAGAGGGAAACGGGAGAAGTGAGATAGGGCGATAGTTAGCAGGAATAGAAGTCGAGAGTCTTTTTTTTTTGTTTATAGGAAGAATAAGTGCATGCTTAAAAGTGGTTCGAAAGCAAGAGTTTGCAAAGGAAGAATTAATAAGAGAAGTAAGATAAGGAAGGAATTGAGAAAGACCTGAGGGATAAGAGAAGAGGAACGAGGATCATAAGGAGAAGCAGTAGGATGAGCACGAGCCAGAAGTGTCGGAATCAGCAAGAGGAGAGAATGAAGAAAAAGAATATGAAGGTAAAATCAGGAAGGAAGAAGAGGCAGAGTAAATGCAGAGCGGAGATTTGCCACTTTAGATGCAAAGTAATTTGCAAAGTCGGAGGAGGAAAGGGACAAAAACGCAGATGGATCAGTTGCTTTAGGAGACAAAATGTTGTGCAGAAGTTGAAAAAGACGACAAGGGTGATGGGATGGGAGAAAGTTCCGAAAAATAAGAGAATAAAGCAGTGTCAAAGGAATAGTCCAAAGATAAAAGCAAAAGCAAGTCATAAGTGAATCAAGAGTTTTCCCATTGCCATTCGGCTTCATGCAAGCTGCGGACAAGGGAAGCAAGGTCGGCAGAGAGCCAGGCCTGAGGAGTTTTACGAGTAGGGGACAATGAGCCCAGAGGACAGACTGAGTCAAGCACAAATAGTACAGAGGAATGCAGAGTACTAGGCGCCGTATCAGGAGAAAAGGAAGAAAAGATGCAGAGTCAAAAGAAAAAAGATTATGAGTAAAGATAGTCACGGAAAAAGAAGAAGAAATTGGCAGAATGGGAATTTCCAAGCAAGGAAGCAGACATATTCCTACGTCCCGTCCCCTTTCCTCCTTACTGCATGGGTGCCCATTGCTAGGGACGGGAACAGAACCTTTTAGTATTTCCCCCTAAATTCAGTCACGCATGGGGGCTGGCACCAGGAGCCTGCGCTCAACTGACTCTGCTGCCACACCTCAGTCCTCTTTTCCGTGCTGACGGGACTGGACCTGATTCACCAGTGCTGTGGTTGAAGCCTTTTTTCCCCTCCTAATTTATGCGTTTCCGTCTTCCCCTGGGACCATGGTCCCACGGTTTTTATTCTTTATTCTTTCCAAATTCCTTAGGTACTTTGATTTACACCTGCCTCCGGTGCCTCGCCCCTGCATGGCGAATATCGGCCCCGGTGGGCTTTAGTAGGTTCCCTTCCTGCGATGGATCCCTTTCGATGTCGGAACCACATTCACTCTGCCTCCGGTGGCTCGGCGAAGACCACGGCTGGAACGGCTGTTCAGGTGTGACGCCCTTACTCCCCGGTCACTCAAGAACCAGTTTGCGAGGTGGTGGGAGCTGTTGTCCAGATCTTCGCCCAAACTTATTAAGGAGTATGTGCGCAAGAAAACTAAGGCCAAGGTTAGCATTTTGTTCTCTAAAGCACCCCGCAAAGGTGATTCCTTCCCCAAGAAGCAGCCAAGTGGGAGGGACCACTTGGGTCCTCTCACCAGCCAGGGTACCAAGGCTCCTAGAGCTAGCAGCTGAGGGATCCACAGATCCTCCCTGTCCCAGTACTGAGGGGCCAGATGGCTCTTATACTGGAAAGTACCCGAGGGGCCCTGCCCAAGTACCGGGCCAAGGCCTGAGGGGACGCCCACACGTAGCAGCACTACCGCCTCCATGTCCAAGGGAAGTAAGCCTACCAGGCCCACGCCTGAAGTGCAGAGGAGGCCCGATCCTATGCTTGCAAGCAAACAGGTAGAGGCCAGAGCCAGTTCCACGACGGACACACGCAGACCCTGGGTTTGGGCGGTCCAGGACAAAATGGCAGCGCAGGCTGACAAAATGGTGGCACATGCTGATGCACGACACCAACGAACCCCAAGGGCAGGACTCCATTCCAAGGGTGGAATGGTCTCCCATGACCATGCCACAGGTAGCGTGGTGCACAATCTACATGGTGCCCTCATTGTCAGTACGCTACACCAGTGCTAATTACTAGCAGGGCAGACACAGCGCGAGAAAATCATAGCTCTCCACATTGGTCATGCCGTGTATGCCTATAAAGGAGCGCCCATCGGGAGGCAGCCCAGCATGCGAGGAAGGCTTCTTTGAGAGGTTTCTCACCATGATGAAGTCACCTCAAATGGGGGGGCATCCTGAAGGGAATTATTAAGGAGATGCTTCCTCCTATGCCTACACAGCCCTCGGCTCCAGTGCAGCTGCAGCTGGCACCACCTGTAGTCACGGTGACCTCCTCGGTTACACCGGCTCCCGCGCATCCTAGTATCACAGCCCTGTGCCTGGCGGCCGCTGCACCTCAGGCCACTGTGGCACTGACAATGCCACCCATGGATCCTGCAGACCCTCAAGGGGCCACGGATCAGGAGGACACAGATGAAGAGTAAGATCGGGGCACCTCGTCCTCAGCGAGGGCCTTCCACGATAGGCTAGCTGGATTGGTGGAGTACCTGGGCATCCCTGAGCCACAGAGGGAACAGTCAGAGGTGGGGGTCCTAGCTTAAGTCCAACCATCAAAGCAGCCACCAGATGGGGCATTCCGCTCTAGAAAGATGTAGAAGCCCTAGCAAAAAACAACTGAGCCGCATCGTCCTCCTCTACCACAGCCTTTTTGGACAACGAGGAAAAGGTTCTGGAGGCATATGGTAAGAAAGTTTCCTCCAACGCCGGCATCCATTCAACGCGGGCATCCAGCCCTCGGGGAGGGCTGGCAGGGAGCATGTACCATGGATCCCTATGAGGTCTGCCTCCTTTATGCTGAAAATCCATGCCTGCGCAGGTACTGGAGAATTTGTATGGTGGAGAGGAAGGAGGTGGCGGAAACGCCAGTTGTGTTCAGCCCATCCTCTCTGCCATACAAATTGAGTATGAGCCATAATGTAAATGAATGAAGTAAAAGACTTATGCAAGGCTTTTATGCCATTCACTTACACTACCTGCGCATGGAACATGAGCTGCTGATTTTATCAAAGACCTTCCAGAAATAAGTAACACAATGTTAAAAGACCACCAATATACATATCTGGATGACATGCAGAGCTCCTCTAAAACATGCTCGCTAGAAGCTTTCATGACATTTATTGCAACTTGATACATACACACCAATATGGATCAAGGAATAAAACCATGCATTGCATGTAGAAACTGTACCAATTATTCAATCCACGCCATAATTTAAAAACCATATACTGCCATGTGCAATTGGAATAACTGTGAGGGGTCAAACATGAAAGCCGGACAATTGTATGTTTGGTTATAGCCTTTTATTAACATAAACGGATTGGGAAAATGCCTCTGACAATGCTCTGAGAGGAGTTTCCGTACCTAAAACCAAAGACTAAGGATCTGTCAGTGTAGGAAATCAAAAGCCGTCCTTGTTTCCAAACGTTCTAGCCTGACCCTCTCCCTACAAGCAAAATAAATAATAAAGTGAGAATGGAAATGTCTTTAACCTGATGTTTGCAAAAGGGTTCATAATTAAAATCTTCATGGCAGAAGGCATGGGTGATGAGAGATGATGGACTAATTGGGTGAGGAGGTAAAGTCAAGTCCACCTCCTAGCACCTGGGTCTAGGCTTACGTGCTGCTAGTGAACTCAATGTTCCAGATATGGCACCAGCGTTCCAACAAATTGTAGAGGGCCACATAACAAAGGGTCTTATAGTTTGAGAGCCAATTATGAGCTATGTATCTAATAATTGTTGAAGATGACTTGCACTAGGGGTGGGCTTAAGTTGCCCACCTGATGTAGATGTCCTATCCCAACCCATCCCCGTATAGAAAGTATAGTTAGATGCTCCCTTTGAGTCAACCACACCCTCCCATATGTTTTTCTTATTTGCCACTGTTACAGACTTGATGGTCGTGCAGAGTAAGGATACCTCCGTCCCCAAGTACCGCACAGACAACACCAGAAATACTGCCTGTGTGGTCTTTGAGGCCACAGGTGAAGTGGTTCGTAGGCCTGGATTCGGGAACAGCCAGAAAAGGACCCCTCGAACGCTGTAAGGCAATGGGTTATAGGATAAGCACAGAGCAGTTGGCAAGAGTAGAACCACAGGGAAATGATCCTAAATGGCTTACCTAATGTGTTGGTAATAGATGTTTCAATATCAGCAGAGAGGCGTTGGGGGTTCCCCAAGTGGTGGAGGGCGGATGGTGGGTATGCAGACAGGCAAACACCCAGCGTGAAGGCCAGAGGCCAAGAATCCAAGGCAAGAAACAATATCCGTGAGGCAGATCAGGGACAGTCCAAGGGTCAGGTAGCGAGAAAACAGTTCCAAAAACGAGGTAACAAGAGGCAAAGGCACTAGGAATCCAATGAGCAAAGGTAGTCCGGCAACTGGTGATCCAATGTCAATACTTGGGCAAGGCAAAGGCAATCCGTGGTACAGAAAACGTGGTCGAGAAAATCCATAGAGTCAGCAACAGAACGAGCGTCACGGAATCCGGGTGGAAACAGCTGTGAAGCGAAGCTCATTGATTTCCGGACTCTTTTATCCAATGACGGCGTGTCACGTGATGGGGAGTGACAGAAATCACGTGATACGGAAGTATTGCTGCAATGGAGAGTCACGTGACGCGCGGATCCTCCGAGGTCCATTCAGGGCACCCTGGCGACATGGAAGCCTCCAGTGTAGCTGCCAGGAGCGGGAGGGAAAGTAAGTGGCAGGTGAATGAGTAAACCCCCGGGTATGTTGACTGAATGGGCGCCTGGACATGCGTGCAATCGGATGTGTATGTGAGTGAGTGGGATGGCAAGAGGCCGAGGGTGGGGGCGTGGCACCCGCAGAGGGGATGTTAGGTGTAGGAGACGTAACAGAGTCCCCCCTCAACGGCCCACGACCTCGTGGGCAGGCAGGCAGTCCCTATGGAACCGAGCAACAAGGAGAGGGGCATGGACATCAGAGGAGGGAACCCAGGAACGATCCTCAGGGCCATAACCCACCCAGTCAACGAGATACTGAAGGCGCCCCCTGTGAAGACGAGAACCCATGATGGCATTGACCTCAAACTCATCAGGGGTGGATAGTGAAACGGGAGCAGGAGGCGTAGTGATACAGGTAGGAGCAAGACAGGGTTTGAGGAGGGAAGTATGAAAAACCGGGTGGAGCCGCCAGGCAGAAGGGATCCCAAGGCGAAAAGCAACAGGGTTCAGGACGCGAGTGATTCTGTAGGGACCAACAAAGCGAGGCAACAGTTTGCGACAACCGGGGATGCGTAGATGCCTGGTCGACAACCATACCCGATCACCCACGTGATAATCAGGGGCCGCCGTCCGCTTCCTATCAGCCTTTGATTTCATAACTGCCTGTGCCTCATGAAGATGGACAAGGGTTTGAGCATGGACATGGGCCAGATCGCGAACACAGGCGTTAGCAGCAGGAGTGGCAGTAGTGAGGTCAGGTAGTGGGAGAGTGCGGGGATGTTGACCGTACATAGAATAAAAGGGAGAGAAACCCGTAGCAGAATGTCGGGCATTATTATATGCAAACTCAGCGAGATGGATTAGGCTAAACCAGGAATCCTGATACTGGAGGGTCAAACAACTCAGGTACTGTTCCAGGGCCTGGTTAACTCTCTCCGTCTGCCCGTCACTTTCTGGGTGATAGGCAGAAGAAAAGTGAGCATCAATGCCTAAGAGCTTGGTGAGGGCACGCCAGAAGCAGGAAGTAAACTGTGACCCACGATCCGATACAATAACCTGCGGAAGAACGAAAAGACAAAAAACAGCCTTAAAGAACAGGCGGGCAAGGGTCGGGGCTGAGGGAATGCCGGTACAGGGGATGAAGCGGCCCATTTTGGTGTAGGAATCTACTATAACCCAAATGGTATCATAGCCCTGTCTGCGTGGTAGGTCTGTGATAAGATCCATGGAGATGGTATGCCAAGGCCTGGGGGGGAATAGGTAGTGGTTGGAGTAACCCCAAGGGACGTCCCCTACGAGCCTTACATTGAGCACATACTGAGCAGGTGTTAACATAGTTATCTATGTCTCGTCTCATGGATGGCCACCAACACCATCGGTGTAGCAACTCAAGAGTACGTTGCTGCCCTGGGTGGCCGTTGATAGCCGCGTCGTGGGACCAAGCAAGCGCCTGATTGCGGACATTGCTCATGGGAAGGTACAATCTACCCTGGACGAATGGCAACCCCTCCTGAAGTACGATATCCCATTCATTGAGTAAGTGTGGATGTTGGGAAACCCATTGCTTGATGGTCGTAAGCATGGGTGGGGATGGTGTACATAGACATATGACATGGCCCTTTCCCAAAACCGTGTCCGGGAACAGAGGCAGCGTTTCCCCCCCAGGGGAGCGAGAAAGAGCGTCAGCTTTGCCATGGACCGAACCCAGCCTGTGCTTAACCACAAAGTCAAAAGCAGCAAAGAACAAGTGCCAACGCACCTGTCTGCTATTTGCGCATTTAAGCGAGGCCAAGTCCTGGAGGTTCTTATGGTCTGTGTACACTATCGTCTGGTGCCTTGCCCCCATGATGTGGTGCCGCCATACCTGGAGGGCATCCTTGATGGCCAGGAGTTCCTTCTCGGTCACCGTCTAGTGGGATTCGGCTGCGGAGATCTTCCGCGAATGGTAAGCAACCGGATGTAAACAGCCCGTGGCAGGGCATGGTTGGGACAGCACGGCACCTAGAGCATACGAAGAGGCATCTGCTTCTAGTACATACGGTAGATCTGGGTCGGGGTGCTGCAACACAGGGGCTGAGACAAACCTAGATTTGAGAGTGTCAAACGCCTTCTGGTGTATGGAGGTCCAGATAAAGGGGACAAGAGGGCTAGTTAACGCTGTCAATGGAGATACAATGGAAGAAAACCCAACTATAAATCGTCGGTAAAAATTAGCAAAGCCGATAAAAGACTGTAATTGTTTGGTGTTGCCAGGGATTGGCCATTCCGTGACAGCACGGACCTTGGATTGATTCATCGATAGTCCCCCAGGAGAAATGTGGAAACCCAGGAAGTCCACCTCTCTGACATGGAACGAGCATTTTTCTGGTTTGGCAAACAATGCATTCTTCTTTAGGCGTGATAGGACTTCCCTGACATGAGAGACATGGTCCTCCAAAGAGGAAGAAAAAAATCAGGATGTCGTCTAGATAGATCACCACATACGTATCTAAGATATCAGGAAAAAATGTCATCGATGAAACGTTGGAACGTTGCAGGTGCATTACAAAGCCCGAAGGGCATCACGGTGTACTCGAACAACCCCTGTCGGGAACAAAATGCGGTTTTCCATTCGTCACCGCGTCGTATTCGGACCAGGTTATATGCCCCTCTTAGGTCTAGTTTGGTATAGTTCGATGCCTTAGTCAGCCTATTCACGAGCGTGGAAATAAGAGGGATAGGATATCTGTTCTTTATTGTGATGGAATTCAGTCGTCTGTAATCCACGCATGGGCGCAAATCACCCTCTTTCTTTGGTACAAAGAATATAGGACTAGCAGCCGGAGAGCAGGACGGCCGGATATGACCCAAACGCAAGGCCTGTTGTATATAGTGCTTTAGGGTTTGTTGCTCGGTTGGTGATAGCGAGTAGACCCTTCCCTTGGGTATGGGAGCTTCTGGAAGGAGATCGATAGGGCAATCATAGGGCCTATGTGGAGGTAGGCCTTCTGCTACGGTCTTATCGAAGACCATGTGGTATTCTTGGTATTCCTTGGGGATGCCTGCCATAACGGCTCCCACGGTGTGTGCTGACGTGCCGTCAGGTGCCGTGTCGCTGATGTGGGAGGAAACCATAGCACTGAGAATAGAGGCAGGAGATGAGAGTGACTCAGGTTCTATGAGACAGAAATGTTGGCATTCTTCTGACTCAAATAGTACTTGTCCCGTACCCCAGTTGATTAACGGGTTATGGTGTTTCAACCAGGGTATTCCCAGTATGACCCCGAACTGGGGTGTGGTAATGAGGTCGAACGACAAGTTTTCCTTGTGGGTATCTTGTATGACCACCTCCAAAGGTGCGGTTTGATGCTTAATCGGGCCGGAGGCTAAAGAGGTGCCGTCAACAGCCTGTACCGGTTCGGGGTGATCCTTTTGGATCAGAGGTAGGTTAAGACGATGTGCTAGCGCAATGTCCATAAAACAACCCGTGGCTCCGGAGTCTATCACTATTTGCACAGCATGAACGATGTCTCTGGTGGGTTTCAATAGGGCTTGTACTGTAACAGGTCTGATAGGACCAAATGCAGGGTCAGCGGGGGTCGTGAATGGGCTCGCCGGTGCCCCCGGTATCATGGGCGAGCCTTCTGAAAACCCAGCACTTTGTTTCTCGGTCGGCGGGGGCATTCTTTTACATAATGTCCGTTTAGACCACAATAGAAACAAGCGTTATTGGTTCTTCGACGTTCACGTTCTGACTGTGTTATGGGACTGCGGATTCCGCCTATTTGCATGGGCTCGGAACCGACGGAAGACGGCGCTGGAGATGGCTGCCCAAACGTGGATTCCATCCTTCGTTCGGATTTGCGAGCGTCCACCTGTAGGGCAAGGTCTACAAGGTCTGTGAAAACAGAAGGAAGGGCAGGGACCACTGAAAGGGCGTCCTTCATAGCACCACTGAGTCCTCGGTAGAACACGATCGCCTTCTTTTCCTCAGGCCAAGAGCTTTCAGCGGCGAGTTGGTTGTACCGGGTGATGTACTCGATCAATGTTTGTTTACCCTGTGTAAGGTCCAGTAGTTCCAGGTCCCTTGCCTGGGCCTTGTAGCGGGTATCAAACACTTTAGCCATCTCTGTGACCAGAAGCTCAAAATCATACAATACAGGGTGGTTGCCCTCTAAGAACGGATTTGCCCAAGTGGCCGCTATGCCTGACAGATGAGATAAGAGAAAAGCGGCTTTTGTTACCGAATCGGGGAAGGCCTGAGGTCTGCACAAGAAATGGAGTCTGCATTGATTTATGAAGGTGCGGTAGGTCCGTGGGTCTCCCTGAAAGCGTTCTGGGGCAGCAAGAGGAGAGGAGGTTGGGACCAGTACAGGGGCAGGAGCGGAAGCAGGTATGGCCTGGACTGGAGGGGTGGCATCCCTAAACTCGATGTCCGCAGACGGGGAATGATGTGCGCTTTGTAGGCGGTCTAGGCGGTGGTGAATGGCGGCTGTGGCTGTGGCCACGTCAGTCCTGAGAGCCGCTACGGCCTGCATTAAAGCGGTCACGGGGTCCCCGGCGGAGGGATCCATACTCCGACGGCCAGTGGCTTCACAGTCTGTTACAGACTTGATGGTCGTGCAGAGTAAGGATACCTCCGTCCCCAAGTACCGCACAGACAACACCAGAAATACTGCCTGTGTGGTCTTTGAGGCCACAGGTGAAGTGGTTCGTAGGCCTGGATTCGGGAACAGCCGGAAAAGGACCCCTCGAACGCTGTAAGGCAATGGGTTATAGGATAAGCACAGAGCAGTTGGCAAGAGTAGAACCACAGGGAAATGATCCTAAATGGCTTACCTAATGTGTTGGTAATAGATGTTTCAATATCAGCAGAGAGGCGTTGGGGGTTCCCCAAGTGGTGGAGGGCGGATGGTGGGTATGGAGACAGGCAAACGCCCAGCGTGAAGGCCAGAGGCCAAGAATCCAAGGCAAGAAACAATATCCGTGAGGCAGATCAGGGACAGTCCAAGGGTCAGGTAGCGAGAAAACAGTTCCAAAAACGAGGTAACAAGAGGCAAAGGCACTAGGAATCCAATGAGCAAAGGTAGTCCGGCAACTGGTGATCCAATGTCAATACTTGGGCAAGGCAAAGGCAATCCGTGGTACAGAAAACGTGGTCGAGAAAATCCGTAGAGTCAGCAACAGAACGAGCGTCACGGAATCCGGGTGGAAACAGCTGTGAAGCGAAGCTCATTGATTTCCGGACTCTTTTATCCAATGACGGCGTATCACGTGATGGGGAGTGACAGAAATCACGTGATACGGAGGTATTGCTGCAATGGAGAGTCACGTGACGCGCGGATCCTCCGAGGTCCATTCAGGGCACCCTGGCGACATGGAAGCCTCCAGTGTAGCTGCCAGGAGCGGGAGGGAAAGTAAGTGCCAGGTGAATGAGTAAACCCCCGGGTATGTTGACTGAATGGGCGCCTGGACATGCGTGCAATCGGATGTGTATGTGAGTGAGTGGGACGGCAAGAGGCCGAGGGTGGGGGCGTGGAACCCGCAGAGGGGATGTTGGGTGTAGGAGACGTAACAGCCACGTACTATGAAGTCACGTATGATGAATTTTTAGTATAAAGATCTGATTTTGTGTAAAATCTACTGAGAGAATGCTGTGCAATATCCGTTGTAACTCCCTGTTTTAGATAATTGATAATAAAACAGATGACAATTTGCCATCTTCCTGAGTTGGTTCCGTTATTTGGTGTAAGCGTTTCACTCTGTTTCCCGTCCGCTATAAGACACGTTACTCAAAAGGCCTTATGTTCAATTCTGTATCTCCTCTACGATGATGTCATTTCTTGATTCAGGTATCCGATGTGGTTTTAAATGGACTACCTTCCCTGGCGGTGTACAAATGTAATGGTACATTCCTTCTACGCAGCCTGCTTCAGTCCTGAAGACATCAGGGAACTGTTCAGGGAACTGTTCAGGGAACTGTTCTAGGAAGTCCATTAAATCCTCATTTTGGTTTTGAGCTAGGTCGGTAGAAATCAAAGTATTTTTACTTGATTCATCAGATAACATGCTGGTTAGTACCACTGTAGTAACTTCGATTGGATTTTCTCTCCACTCCTTAAGAAGATTCACATGATAAATGAATCTTGATCTCAGTCCGTTTGCAAGACTCTCATAGGGCCCTGCCTGCTCTATTATTTTGTAGGTGCGATGCCACTTAGACAGCATTTTGTTCTCAGAAGACAGAAGGAGAACCAGAACATTTTGTCCAATAGAAAAGGATCTCAAAGCAGCTTTACTATCATGATACCCTTTCTGATGTTCTTGGGTCTTAATCATGTTGGCTTGTACTATGGTTCTAACTGCAGCCATATGCTCTTTTAGTCTATGACCTGTTTGAGAAAGTGGCAAAATGGCTTTTTCCCATTCGTCCCAGGTTTCAAGCAACATATCAAGGACATCTTGTGGTTCTGTCCCACATAAAAGCTCAAATGGGGAGAATCCTGTTGTCAAAAAGGGCCCATTGTGTCATAAGATCGCAGTTTTTGCCATCGGCTTCAACCAGTTTCTTTAAAATGTGTTTTGAAGTCTTATTGAACCGTTCCACTAAGCCATCAGTTTGAGGATGATAGATAGAAGTACGAAGTGTTTTAATCTGAAGAATTTCCTTTTACTTCTGACATGAGTTTACTAATGAAGGTAGATCCTTGGTCTGTCAAGATCTCCTCGGAAACCTAACTCTCGAAAACAAAATGCAATTAAATGTTTGAGAATTTGTTGTCATGTTATTCCATAAGGGAAAGGCTTCAGGAGAACAGGTTGCATAATCTAATATCACCAGTATGTATCGGTTTCCCAATTTGTATGGATCAAGGGGTCCAACTATATCCATGCTGATATGTGAAAAAGGTTTGGCAAAGGCTGTAATGGAGCTGGAGAGGGAATTTGGAAACCTGTTTTCTGGCATAGGGAGCAAGTGAGTACAAAATTCTTCCCATCTGCAATAGAATCGGTTCAGAATCTGCGCTTGCGTTTCGCTTATCTCTAGATGGGCCTCTGTCAAGTGGGAAAGGGACATTTCCAATACCATTTTTTTTGTAACTCTTGGACACCCTCTTTTGTGATCTAGGGGCACCCTCTGGCCCACTATCACCCCTGTATAACAATCCAGCTTTTAGGAAGAAAAATTCCCACTCTTTTTTCCCATCCTCCGATAAGACTTGAAGCAAAGGTTCAGTAACTAAGAATAGGTCAGGAATAACTTTGACCTCTTCCCCCGGTATCTGAGGTGGGATGGCCTCTGATGTAATATGAGGCTCTGTCTGCCTCCCCAAAACCCTTGGTTCCTCTTTTGGTTTTGTTAGAGGTTTAAATTTCCTTGGGCTTTGGAAATTGAGCCTTTTCCAGACTCCCCTGGGCTATTCTCTCCCCCGCCTTCACTTTATATGCCTCTTTTCCGTAATTGGGCATCAAGAATTTTATGTCACCTCAATAGTCCGGATCTATAAAGCCTGTCAAGACATCTAGGCCATGTCGCCAGGCTAAACCTGACTTGGAGGAAAGGCTAATGTAAGTTCTGGGTGGGGAATGAGGGATAAGTTTGTGGGTATTAAAACTCGGTCCCCAGGTTGGATTAATTCTCCCCTGCTACTGCACAAGTGAAATCTGATGGTGTTCTGTGGCAATTAATGGATCAGAAGCTTGGTTGCTGAGTTTCTCAAATCTAAGGGTCCCCCAGTTTGTCAATTGAGCCAGATCCCACTCCTGACACCATATGTGAGGGGGTCAGAAATGAAAGCCGGACACACAGTTGTCATGTTTTTGTTTAAAGACTTTTATTAACTTAAACGGGTTGGGAAAATGCCTCTCTTACCCTGCTTTAAGAGAAGTTCTCGCAACTGCCTGGTGTACTCCCCTGCCAGGATTTTATACTTTCAACTGACTGGTACACTCTTGCTAGGACTTCTCATGTACTTCCATATATTTATTAGAGTTCCTCTTTATATTCAAAACTGTATATACTGTTCTTGGTTCGGTAAGTTTATCTACCTCAATGTTCCTTTTAAACTTTCTCCACATCTGCACTCCATGCACTCATATGTTATTGAGGTACGTGTTTGTACTCTGCCTTTGTGACTAGCAAGCAATCTTATTGTTGTTCCTGTATCTGCAGCTTTACAATGTTCAAGCAGTGTTTGCCGTGGTCGCCGAAATGCCCTGGGGTCCCCACTTTGCATGGGCTGACTCGCCGGCTCTGTGTAGCGTCTTCAGTCTTGTTTGCGCGTACATGGCATAGCTTTACCACTTGCTTCCCAATTAGGGCTGCTCTGATGTCTCTCCGGCTTCACTTGCGGATATGCTCCTGCATACCGGCTTCCCTTCAGGTCCCAGTGACAGTAATGCTGCTTCGAGGTTCCAAACACCCTGCTCTTGCAACGTTACTTTCCTTCTCTGTGGCGATCCCCTTGCCTCCGCAACACCGGCTTGTGCCTCCAGCTTTCGCACGCCTCCAGGAGAAGACGTTGCATCTCCCTCGAACAGCTAGTTTCCATTTTTAAAAGTCACGCGCAACGTGGCATTCGGAAAGAAAATAGCAGTCTCATTGAACTTGAGGCTCTTTCTGCTTGGTATCATTTCCTTCATCCTCCTCATCCCTATATTTAGGTGGTTGTGTAAATTGCAGCCCATTGATGTCAACTGATGCATAGCATTTGGAAAATCTCTTAATGATACCGCCTGAAAAAACTGTTCTATATGAAAGGGAACTAGAACTGAACAAGGTATTCTTGGAGATTTTAAAAAAGTATTCTTGGAGCTTTTACTTTTAAGACAAAGAATGGGAGGTTGGTCTGATGGGTGTTAGGAAAAGGTTTCTCTACTTTCCCTAATGGGGGAACAGATGCATGGCAATAGGCCATTAGCGTATTGGGAATGTGGTGGTCTTTTTCATGGGCAAATGGGGGGTACCATGTTTCATCCAATGAAGTTATGACATCTCCACTGTAGCAGTCGCCTCCCATATGATTCTCCCTCATATAGCCGCCCCCTGGGGCAGGATCAGGTAGATGCTGCCATCCCCTGGCCACATGGGAGAAGGGTACCGCCGGGGGATCCATGAAGACTCTATTGGATTCATCACATAACATACCACAAACTTGCATACACACAATTGCTCATGTACACCCATCTGCATGCCCTGTGAGATATTACTTTGCACACAGCTTCTATGTCTACCTATACAATGGGGGGGGAATAAACCCGACAGAGAGCAAAACATATAAACCATAAATTTATTATGGTTAAATCAAGGTTTATGGTGGGCTTTAGGGGACCTTAAATGAACAGTGCTCTTTATTACAAATAGGCTCAAACAAGTGCAGTCAGACCTTCCAGTTGCCCCTTGATGAGTTGAACAGCCCCTTACTTCTGTTGAGAAACATAAGATGATTACTATGCAAAACAAGAACTTCTACAAGCACAAGTTATATTGTGGTTCTGTCCCCGTGGTCCTTCTCCAAGGGACCCTAGTGACATTTTATGACCAATTGCTCCCTTTGTGATGAAAACAAATATCCCTGAACTATTGCCATTAATTACTTTACCGACTACCCTCCTACTAGTATCCACAGTGCATCCCTTTTCCTTCTTGAAACAACTGTCCGTCTTCTGCATTCCTTTACTGGGTGGGTTGGATTTTGTAGTGTGCTAGAACTGTCTGTTTTATAATAATAAAGTAGATATTTTTATACAACCTTAACTGGACAGTCCCTTTCATCATTGGGTAATTGTATTTTTGCTGTGTTGCAACTAACCAACGATCCACGACCATGCAGAGATAAGCCTGCTGTTGCGTCCATGTTACCAAAATTGGACAAGGAGGTTTATAATTTGCTTGTTTTCCAATCTGTTCGGATACCTTCTGGTGTACTAGAGGTGTGGGGCTGATTGTTGGTTTAGAAACCGATGTTCATCCCTAGCCCACTGGTGGCCCTGTAAGTTGATTTGTCACAAACATTTATAGAAGTTGTATTTCTTTTGAAATGTGGCAAGTCTTCTTGGATAACTGGAGGTGGTAGCAAAGCATTGTGGCTGGGAATAACATTGATGTTGTTCTTGGAAGTGGAAAGTCTTTATTGCACCAAGAAGGCCTTTCACCTTGATATTTGAACCTTCAAGAACTGAATTGAGACTTTGCTACCTATGTAGATGTCCTTATTTCTTATGATGAACATTGAAGCTGAATATACCTTGAATCCTGTGGAAGAGAATTCACCCAGGTTACTAAAAGCGTATCAAACAGTGAATATCATTGCGGTTGTTAATTGCATTGCCATATGTTTTGTATTTTGATGTTTAGTGTGAGGGTCAGACCTTCTGTGTAAGTGTGTTTCCCCTTAGTTTTGACATCCTCATCGGAGTAGGGATGGTGAGGCATTTGATATTATGTTTACTTTAATAAAATGGCATATTTTGAACAATCATCAAACAATTGTCTGTCTCACATTGCTGACCCCTCACAGTTTATAGATCTAGGACCGAGAAAATGTGTTTTTAAGATTTGTAAACATACATATAGAAAGAATATGTATTGAAGTCTCTTATTTACTCACTTTCCATACTTTGACTATGGCTGTAGATATTCTTCAACTGTCGGTTGTAACATATCCACGTGTCACACGTGTTTCTAAGGCAATTTCCACCTAGAATTCATAAACCAAACATTTTTTATCGAAATCTCCATCCACATAGACCCTATAAAGCATTGTACATGTATAAAGTTAAACATCCAATATTTGTGTGTTTCTGCAAATAGTTTGATTTTGACTTATACAAAACCTTCTGCAAGGGCGAATCTTCTGTCTGCGGTACAAGCAGCATTCTCAAATTCGTCATGTGCCCCATAACTGCTGCTTATTGTTCAAACTCCCAGTTCTCAGAAAAGCTCACGCTCGAGTGATGGATCACTGATTACTGTATGTATTCTATAGCGCAGCGATGGTGCAGACAGGGCCATCTTAAGCACTTTTGGGGCCCTGGGCATGGACATCTTTGGGGCCCCCCTCCATCAAACCAAACAAATGAAGGGATCAAGAATAATGGTCGCACCCTCCACCCCCACCCGTTGCGCTCACAACTTATAGGTTGATAAGCTGTCTCACAGCATAATAAGCACATTTACTCCCTTTAAATCCCCTTACCTTGGTCATTCTTGCTCTAATCAGAATGATAAACCAGTAGCATTTGAAGACCAACATTAGCAGTCTACGAATAGGTTACTGCTCTAGTGCATACAGGATAATTGTTATCACATCCAGGAAGGTGTGCAGCCTGCAGTATTAATGCAGGACCATATGTAAAAGGTACATGTCACCCATAATAGACAGAGAACTCACATTAGCTGCCTCACAGAATGCAAAAGTGCTCATGCATGGACAGAGGAGACCAATTGGAAGGAAGGAGAACGCTACACATACCGTAGCATGGATAGTGGATGCAGATTAGAAGCTACCAGAAAGGTGTCTTTATCCAGACAGATTGAGATTAGAAGTGGGTTATTGTTTTCAAATAGTGTTATATCAAAGGAACAAATGTCTGTGGTGTGCGATATGAATATGCTCACTATTAAAGTGGAAGCAACCCTATAGCCAGTGATAAGTCTTTTATGAAGATCATATCATATGAGAAGGAAAGGGATGACCATTTTGAAAGGTTTAGGGACTGGCAATATAAGATTAAATGAGATGCCCAGGATCACACATTGGTTAAGTGCTGAAGGGGTGAGGCTGGGATTTGTGCCAATACTGCAATTTCTGCATTTGAACACTTTCTTTTCCAGTTCTTACCAGTAACTAAAACAATCTCATTTTATAAAAATGGACTTGGAATGTGCACAAATCACATTACCAAACATGACCATTTTGAACAAAATATTATAGAAGGGTTCTATGCAAAATGGGAATGGTTCTAGCTTCATTCTCCCCATCATCAAGGGAAGTATATAAGTACCAGCATGCCAATTGAGGTGATTTAACAAATGTAATCTGGGTTTGTCTTTTGTATTTTAAAGCTTTACATATTTCTAAAACAATGGCTTGTGACATTTGCATAAAACACTTTGGCCCTCATTACGACCCTGGCGGAAAGTGACTGACAGGAGCGCCACAGCGTAAATATCGTTTCCGCCATTGCACGAAGGAGCAAAGTGCGGCCCATTCCGACCCATCGGGCACGAGCACCACGCCACGGCGGAAGTGCAAAGTCCGCGATGGCGGAAATGACCCCAAAACGGCCCACACCGCCGCCGTACGGCGCCCTAGGTGCAATACCGCCACCCCTCTTAGCGGTCACCGCAGTGTGCGCCTACCGGAAAGTACGGTGACCGGAAATATACGGAAACGGAAGTAAAAACATGGGCCCGGAACGGGAAACATCCCGGCGTACACCTATAAAACCACTAAAACCACACAACCACTAAAATCACTACCCTGAAACACACCCCAACCCATCACCCACCCTAGCGAAACCAAGACAAATGGGAAAAGTAGCGAAGAAAGCGTGCGACCGCAAGCGGCAGGTCCACTTCTCCCGCGAGGAACTCACCGTGCTAACAGAGACCCTCCAGGAGAATGCTGCCGTCGTCTTCTCCACGCAAATGACCAGAACGGCACTTGCAAACAAGAAGACCATATGGGCTCTGGTGGCACAGCGGGTAAGTGCGGTGGGGACCGCACCCCGCACCCCACAGCAATGCCGCAAGCGATGGGACGACCTGCGGATACGCGTCCGCAGCATACTCTCTGCCAACCGCAACATTGCCACAGCCACCGGGGGAGGTCCTGAATCACCCATCAAGTTGACCCCCTGGGAAGAAATCTGTGCCTCCACCATCGGAATGGAGAGCATAGAGGGAGTCGGAGGGATGGAGAAAGGAGTGCAGACATCCGAAGATTCAGGTAGGTGTGCCAGATAAAACAATGCCAAATCCACACAGTCCATCCATGTGAAGTACCATGCGTCCACATAGTGCAACAGAAACACATGTCCAGGAGAACGGCCACACACATCGGCCTGATAGCGCACGTTAAAACCCACAATAAATACATAAATAATTAAAAACCCCTAATACACGCACTACACGTGCAGCAGGCACACCCTAACTGCAGGCTGCCAAACAACTGCACCCTCACTCCACACACAAATCAAAGCACCTCCAAGGACCCGACCCAAATCACCCTCAGGTACCACCCCAAAGCATGTGATACAATGCCATTCCAATTCCCACAGACCCATCATTAACCCTCGCCCTCCTTTACTCCACCACAGGGTCCGATCCAAACGACGAGCTACAGGACACCCCTACCAGCACACCTGCAAAGAGGGCCAAGACCAACGGCCAGAGACCCTCCACCTCAGCTGCACGCATCAAGACACGGCAGCAGCACAAATCAGGTGGCAGCACAGAGGAGGGAACATCAACAGGCACCCCAGCAGCCAGCATGCCCACAACACCACCACCACAGGTCCCCCCAATGGATGCCACAGAAGGCACTGCCTCTGGTGGCAGCAGCACCATAGGTGACACCCCATTGATGGCAGCATGCTCGGACACAGAAAACGGGGATGTCGAAGTCAGATCCATCCATGACCTGTCCCAATCCCCCTGTCTGTCCCATCCCGTACAACATGAGGATACCACGCAGGGGCACCCACAAGACGACGACTGGCCATCCCCCACAAGCCCTGTGGCAAGGCAACATGAGGACAACAGCCCCTCTGTGACACCCCCGCAAATGGCCATGGCCCAGCAGAGGCAACAGTCCCTCGACCAGTTAATCGTGCAACAGCAGCAAATGGCCACGCTCCTCAAGGACCATGCCGATGAATGTGAGGGCACTAAGGCAGACATAGAAACATCAACTGAGACACTTAGGGCAGAAATGGAGAGAGGTACAGAGACGCTAAGGGCACAAATGGAGAGTAGCACCGAGAGCCTGAGAGTCCAAATGGAGAGTAGCACCGAGAGCCTGAGAGTCCAAATGGAGAGTAGCACCGAGAGCCTGAGAGTCCAAATGGAGAGAAGCACCGAGAGCCTGAGGGGGGAACTGCATGCGACGTCCAAAGACGTATGTGCCGAACTTGCCGCAGTGCGCCGTGTGCTCACTGAGCTCTCGCAAACCCTTAGGGACATGCATGGACGTGAGCAGGCAGACACATCATCCGTTGCAAGTTCCGTCCAGGGCAGCCCCCAACGTAGATCTGGAAGGAACCTGCGCTCCACAGGCAGGGGTGCCCCTGATACCCGCAGAGGGGGCTTGCAATAGCGACAGCCCACTGACAATGAGCATCTTTGGACACTGGTGTTCGGGGGGGAGGTAGGAGGGTGGAGGGGGTGTGTTGGGCTCACTTGGGTGGCGGGTCGATAGGGTGTTCAACATGACATCACATATGCCATAAAAAGTGCACGATCAACCAATGAGATGTGTGGACATTGATCTTTGTGTACTAGGCCATCATAGGCGTACAGTCCATATTGTGCATGTCCCAGACACACACAGTGCCACGAGTCCCGTGTCCATGTATCAGCCACCAGGCGTGAGTGCTAGAAGCATACATCAATGAGATGCTGACGAATGTCACGGGCCTCCGGTGCCTCGCAGACTCCATGAGGTGCTGCCACATCCCCACCCTCATCATGACCATCATCAGGTGCTTGCAGTTCTGCGTCAGGGGGCATGGGCACATTTCTACGTACGCACATGTTGTGGAGCATGACACATGCCATGACCATCTTTGCAACCTTCTCATGGCGGTACAGGAGTGCCCCGCCAGACCTGCTGAGGCAGCGGAAACGAGTCTTCAGTAGGCCGAATGCCTGTTCAATGACTACACGGGTACGTGAGTGGGCATGGTTGTAGTCCTCCTCATGCTGGTCCCGTGGGTTCCGGACTGGTGTGAGGAGCCATCTCTTCAGTGGATATCCAGCATCACCTGTATGTGGACGAGAAACGTATGATGTGGAATGCCATTGCTACGTACGCACACACCCCCCCCTTCCTGCCAGGTCATTGCCAAATCACATACCCCACATAATCATGCATGTAATGAGACTCACCGAGTAGCCAGGATCTGTTCCCTGCGTGTCGCTCCATGTAGCGTGGTATTGTAGAGTTCCTCAAGACCATAGAATCATGGGTTGATCCAGGGAATCGGGCACAACAATGTGTAATGATCCTGTTGGAGTCACACACCATTTGTACATTCAGGGAATGAAATTGTTTTCGGTTGCGGTACTGGGCCTCCATGGCATGTGGGACGACCAATTCCACATGGGTGCAGTCGATGGCACCAATGCAACCCGGTATGCCGGCAAGTGCATGGAATCCCACTTTTGTGTTGGTAATTTCCTGCTCCGAGCGTGGTAGAGAGATGTAGTCGTCTGCGTGCTGCAGGAGGGCATCGAGCACTTGAAATAGTGTCCGTGAGAACAGTGGCTGAGAAATGCCATGCAACTGTCCGACTGTGTGCTGGTAGGTGCCTGTGGCCAGGAAGTGGAGTACAGACACCACCTTCAGTAGGGGTGGGATGGCGGTTGGGCTATCTATCATGCTGACAAGGTCAGCCTGTGTCATGTCCACAATGGCGGCTATGGTGTCCCGGTCCAGACGGTAGAGGGTGTGGATCTGCTCATCAGTGAGGTTGAACGGATGTGCTCGGAGGCGTGGGATTGCGGGCTGCCTGCGTGGTGGTAGTGGCTGTGCTGGCGGCCCTTGCTGGCCCTGCCTTGGCCTCCTCCTCCTCCTGCGTCTCCTTCGTGCGGCCGGTTGCAGTTGGTGTTCGTCTTCTTCTTGGAGTTGGAGTAGTTGCAGTGCTATCAGGTCCCCCAGGGCCAACATCGCGAGTCCTGCCGGTAGCATTTCGGTGTGGTTGTGGGAGGAGACTGGCTGTGCAATTTATGTGTTTTCAGGCTGTATGGCCTCCACCTGTGGTGATTAATTCCACCTGTGCAAACTGCTCTCCCCTTTGGCCGAGCACGTCCCGCGCACAACGCTGCAAATCGGGGAATGGCATCTTGCTATTGCAATCATGTATTTGTACCCGATGGCCGTGTAACATTGGTTGACATGTTCATTCTGCTGTGGTCCCATTGTTGCACATACTATCTGTGCAGTCGCGAACAGACTTGTGAAGGGTCAGTGGAACGTAGTACTCGAGTAACGGTGGGCCCTCATGCATCACTGTACCGAGTTGCAACGACGGGCGGGGCGTCCCATTTGTGGGTGAAGGCAGTTGCCATTTTCACACACAGCCGCACTCGATGGAATAATTAGTGATTTCAAACGGCCACAGATGCCTTTTCGGCGTGATGTTGCAAATGTGGAATTCGAAGGGCGGCGCTTTCGGTTTCCAGCTAGCGGCGAGGAGATGCCCACAGGTCTGACTGCAAATATAACGTTCTATTGTTCAATGTCCTTGAGACAGGGCCCATGGCGAGGAAGCAATGATTGATATGAATAGTTTGGGATGCGCATTTGCTACGTGGGCGATGAGGCCGGCCGTTCCCAAATACATGTTACTTCACAACACTGGAATTACGGGCTGGGGCACTGTGGATTTTGCAGGCTGCATAACGCACAGACTCAATGGATGTTTCTAATGTTATGTGAGTAATTATTCAGGCGTTTTGATTCCGGGATGAGGGAATGATGAATGGATGCATGGGCAGGTGATTTGATACAGAGTTTGCCATGTACAGGGCTTCTTGGGATCTATCCGCCTCCCCTACGCTATGTGATGCAGGGCTGCCATGGTGGGACCATCGTCTATCTGGCCTTGTTGAGCCCTCCCTGTCTCGACGCGCCCTCAGACACTTGTGTCCATGCACGTTAACATTCCCATCTGATGGATTCTGTTTTGACAGACGCATGCACAGGTACACTCGTTTGTGATGGTGTTTGCACCTCGATATAGATGGTTAGGAGTCGCAAGTGGTTTTGGGGTGGTGATGATCCTTTGGAGTGGGCTAGCATGCATATGGCTGTGGATTTCGTGTGATCATTGAAGTGAGTTGTTGGAATGTAGTTCTGATGGCCATTCTGTTCTTTTTCTTTTCTTTTGGTTGACAGGTATCTCCTCCCCTTTTGCCACTGCCATCTGTATGCCACTCCTGCAGATGGGTTTTACTCCCGACACCTGCTGCTTCGTGTTAATCAGTGGAGCAGCATTACGATCTTATGGGACGATCGCCAATGGCCCACATGCCCTTACGCAGTACTGGTGGCTCGGAGCAACATTTCGGCCTTTCAGCTGGACTAGTGCCTCCCCATTGGGACGGCCCTGCGGTTCTGTGCGCTTCCATGTTGCCTTTTCGTACGTGAATGTGGCTCTGTGTACCATGAGGGAACAGGGCGACACACAAGTAGTGGCTGGTCATTTCTTGCGGATGCAGCCCACAATGGTGATTAGTGTTTAGGAGTTCATGGCCTGATGGCTGTATGGGCTTGGTGACTTTGATGTGCATTAAATTTCTATTCTGATTTGGCCCGTGTAGCGTTTTTCTTTGCAAGTGATGTGGCATATGCCTATTTGGGGGGCGATGTATTGTGAGGAGATCTGCATTGGGTTCCAGCTTCGGAGTTTAGTTGCGTGGTACTGTACTGGGCGCGTTTGCCTACTAAGCCCGTGAGGTCAGGGATGGGGGCTGCCAATATGACAGTTTGAATGTTGTCATGCTCAGGGGCGGGGGATTGGGTTTTGTGTAACAGATGCCGGTCAGCCAGGTGGACTGGTGGAATGATGTGATTCTCGGAATATTGCTGGTCACAGGTGCCTGTGTTTGCGTGCGTTTCTTGGTGGGGGACTGTGGTCATGTCCATTGGGATGGCTTCTGTATTCGTGCCATCTGTGCCCTGCAGCTCCCATTGGCCCCTCTTGTGTTTCTTTTGTTCGTTGCCATGCATGGGTGACTTGTACATTTCAATGGTTGCATTGTGACTTCATTGCACCTACGGGGAGTTGTACTTTGTGGGCAGGGAGCGGTGTACAGGCACTCAGTGGGGCCGTTTACGGTTGATTCGCGATGCCGTACTTCTCACCATGGCGGAATGGTACATTACGCCATGCCTGATGGCGTTAGGTACATGTCCGCTAGGGTCGGAATTGGCGTACCGTTGCGCCATGGTGGTGTTTGCGGTTTCGCATGGCGCGCGCGCGCGTGCTTGGTGCAGTTAGCGTTGGCGTTCACTACGGTGTCGCTAATGGCTTCGTACTTTGCGGTGACGGGTCATAGTCGCACCGAGCGCTATTCGATGGCGGTATTGCATTTCCGCCATCGTTTTCCGATTTCCGCAAGGGTCGTAATGAGGGCCTTTGACTTTTACCAAAAAGCTAACTGTTTTTTGTGTCAAAAAAGCAGACCTTGAAATATTCTTGCCTAAGGCCTGCAACATCTGGTCCGCTCTCTTCTGTCTACCACCCCTTCCACTCAAATGGTCTACATAAGAAGAAAGATCAAGTAATGGGCTAAACGATGCCAGAAGCATGCAAGAAGGCAAACCTCACAGAAGACAGCAAAGTAATGTAAGATATATTAGATCAGTTGACCAGGATCACTGTATCGTCTTCTGGCAAAGCCAGGATACAAGCATGAACGCTTTCATTCCATAGTCTTGAATTTGGATACTTATTCACCTCTTGGACTAACAGTTTATGCCATTGTTGGAGGCGATTGCCTAGGTTTTACAACACCTCATCTGAACAAACCAATTTCTAGACCTTCACCATACGGATGACAAGTTAGTTTTTATGGCATTCCCTATCTGGTACAGGTACATTGCTGAAACTAGCAGATTATGCAGGCAGTTTTATAAACTTCAGACATAGAAAAGGCTCAGCCAGCCTTGCTGGAATATGATATTCTAATTGTGCATATGAACACATATCTCTGCAATGGGTGCTTCACACACTGAGCTAACTTCTGAACCATTGTCACACTCAATTTATCAATATGCTTTTCACTGTTGCCTATTGCACATGATCAACATAATTCCCACAGGAAGGAAAGAATGCTACAGAGTTGTGCTGTAAGGGACACACAAACTATGTATAACACAGTGAACACAGAAAGCAATACATGATGAATTGATCAAGGCAGAATGTACTTGTCAAAACAGAAAGGCAAAGGGTTTAAGGACTCAGCAGCACCCCATAAAATATCCTGATGTGTGCCATTTAAGACTGGTTAACAATGTAATCTTACTTCTTCAGATCAGGCAGGCTTTTTGGGGCCCCCCTCCAAGGTGGGGGCCCTGGGCAAGTGCCCCTTTTGCCCTCGCATAAAGACGTCTCTGGGTGCAGAAAAGTGTGCCACCTTGGGCTCTCGTCTAAAAGACCTAACGCTGAGTCACTTGGGAAATCGAATACTGTGGACTGGGGCCAGCAAAGCCAGGGCTACGGCAGCCATAAAAGCTGTTGATCAGGGCTATTGGCAGAAATATCCATTGTGGACGAGATGGAGATCTGGCTTAGTTCTCTCACCGCCGACGTGGCATCTTTCGATCTTAAGCAGTCGTTGGTGGTGGAAAACATAAGCAGGAAACCATTTGATATAGCCATATGCACTTCCAAAGGAAATATGCGTAGAGAGATCAGGTGGCTGAGAATAACTATACCACCGGGTCTTAAGTTACATGGTGAAATCAACGGGATTAAGAACTCCTACCGAAGTTGGCTCGGCTACTGGAAATATTCAGCTTTAAATGTACTGTGACAACGAAAAAAATTGGCGCTTTTGGGAGTGGAAATTCGAGATCAATATGGCAAATGTTGACTGCGGCCAAAGGAAATAAGGAGAAGCAGATTCCTAATCATATTGGTGAACCACATGGTTGAGCTTTGTTGGTGCAAAGATGAACCCAAAAGCACAGTCTCTGCCTTAGTGACCCTGGGGGTGGGGAAATCTGACCACTGGATATTTCCACACAGGCCATACTGGCAGCCATTAAAAATGGAAAATCATCTAGGGCACCTGGTCCAAACTGCTTAGCCAATGCGCTGCCCAGGAGTTACCCGGAGGGTTGGTTATCTTACTTGAAGACCTTGTTTGACAGGGTCTGCAACAAGCATACCATTCCGTCCACATGGAGGCAGTCTGTGCTGGTCCCGGTCAATAAGAGGGAAGACTGGGCCATGCCAGAAAACTACAGGCTGCTCTCTGTTGGACGTGACTGGGAAGCTGTTTGCAAGCTTTGTCTTAAGAGTTAGAGGCCTGGGTCTTAACTGAGAAAATTATGTATGATTTTCAGACCGGTTTTCGGCCCAGTTCATCAACTATTCATAACATACGCCTGCTTGATCACCTCATTTTAGAGGCGCAAAAAGAGATGCCCCAGTCCTGTATATAGCATTTGTCTATTTTAAATCAGCATTTGACCTCATTAACAGGGCCAGGCTTTGGAACAAAATGAGGTATTTGGGTTGTCCTGGGTGGCTCTTAGATATTACCCAGAAGCTCCATGAAGGAACAGGAGGAAGAATCAGGCTGGATAACAATGGAGGTTTATCTGCACCTTTATTGCTTAGCAGGGTCAAGCAGGGTTGCGTGTTGGCTCCATTTTTATTCAACATGTACATCCCTGACCTCCCTGAGAGAATGCTGACTGCCTCTGGGTGCCCTACTGGGACTGGCCAAACGAGAATCACCTACATGTATGCGGATGACCTCGAAAACCTTGACCATACACTGAGTGGCTGTAGAGCAAAGTTAAATTCATTGGCCAGATATGCTGAGGAAAACGATCTTGAGGTTAATCTGCAAACAACTAAGATCCTCCTAATATCTGGAACAAAGGGGAACAGGGTGAGGCTTGATACCTTTTTTGGAAATGTGGAGTATGTGGACCGCTATCCCTATCTTGGTCTGGAGATGAGTGCGGAGACCACTTACACTCACATTATCGCAAATAAAAGGAGGAAAGCTGTACAGCTGACTCATCTTTTCTATAACTTCGCCCAGCAGTCTGCAGGATATTCATTTGAGGGCATATTAATCCTTTATAAGCAGTGCTTCTGTCCCGCGATTTTATACAGCCTTGTGGTGCTATGAAGGCTTTGGGATGGGTAAATTGCCTGGAGGGGGTATTCTGGAGAAAGTTACTATAGCTGCAACCCTCCGTCATCCTGATGGAGGTGTTACGCTTTGAGTTAGGTTTAATCTCATTGCGGGAACAGGTTGAAAGAAAAAAGATGGAGTTATATTTGAAGGCTAAAATTATGCCTTTATGCCCTATTCTGAAATTCCTGGGGTTACACTGTGGGAGAAGTGGACACCATAAAGATGCCACATTTGACGATTTGATAATAACGACTTTCCAGGCGATAAGATGGTACCCAAACTGGTCTATTAGGGGTGGATACCAATCGCTAAAAGCTTCTTTTAAAGCTAAATTTGATTTATATGCCTGGAATAAGAACTATGACCACATTGCCACCGTATAGAGCCTGAACCACTTCTCTAACGTGGTTCATGGATACAAGAGTCCCCAACGGAATATGGTATTGTGCCCTAACCCGGAAGTACGCTTATGTTGCGTCTTCGGATTAACCAACTTCCGATATTAACTGTGTTAGGGTCACAACGGAGAATCCCGTTGGAATACTGTCAAATTTGTAAATATAAAGATAGTAAATAAATGCTTTGACTTTTCCAAGCTGAGTGCCCAAATTTGAGTACAGTATACATGTGCACCTATGTGAACTTTGTGCACAGATACGACAATATTAAATCAAAAGATTTTAGGGTTTACTGTTTAAACTCTCCTACAGTTGCGGTACATATTGCATTATTTAGTGTAAGTAAGGCATGGTATCAACAGTTAGACAGACACAAGTGACAACAGTTTAAGGGTGTTTATTGCACTTTCACAAGGGTGAGATAAACGCCCATCCAAACCCAAATCTACAGATGGAAGCAAGCCACAACCATCAAATAACAATAATGCAGTCCTAGTGGAGTCTTGTCAAATTAAAAGGGCCTGTACTAAAAAAAAACTATATCTAATCCTTACTACTAATTTACAAATATTGTGGGATCATGTTCATGAAAAAGAAAGAAGTGTTCACAAAATGATAGTCAGGATGTTTGGGACGTTGGCCTCCCATCCCCACGTTTTCAGCACGGGACAAGGCGGTTCACTCGAGCAAAGCACACACACTGGCTTCTGCGGCACAAGGGTAGAGTTCAATTTTCGTAGTTCAAGACCTTCTGTGTCCAAGCCTCTATACTTCTTGCAAGTCTCTTGAATCAGAGGGCCTGGTATATAAAAACAACACAATGTTCTTTTCCTTTTCCAGTATTCAATTTGGGTGTTCACCCTGGATCCCCCTCAGCCGGGCTCAGATCCCCTTTATTCACTCAATTAATATCCCTCAGCCGGGCTTGGCCCAATTGTGATGTACTTTAAACTATGGAAGACTTTCGAATGTGCACAGGGTTTAGCTTGACCCATTGCATTACCACTTCGATCTCAATATTCCTTTTTCTCACACTCAGCATTAGTTGGATACCTAACAGATCTTTGAGCACCCACATGGTGCAGGACCACTCTTTGTATAGTATCTTTTCTTGGTCTCCCAAAGTTTAATTATGAAGTTCAACTACTCCTTCGGTTTCCAATTATATCCACGTTGCTTATTAGAAAATGCCTCACACACTGTTCTCTTTATACAATGTTGCTGCTTGCGACCTTGGTTCAAAACACAAGCTGGTTTGGTATCAGTCTCTCTGACTCACAGGCTGTGCTGTCTTTTTTGATGCCACTTGTAGCAGCCAAGGACAGTACCACAGCGGCAATCGCTCCTCCCCCACCTTGGTTATCGACGCAAGAGAGCCCGGGGTACCTCTGAGACACTGCACAGGTTTGATCAGCCTTAGTTCCTGGTCTCGTCGTCTTTCTCCTTGTGTTTAACTGCCATCTTGGAACTGCTGTTTCCTCGTGTGGTTTGCCTCGCTAAGTGTGCTTTCGTGCTTCGCCTTTTATCTGTGTGGGGAAGTGAGATGGAAGTCGGGTGTGTGTAATAATCCGTAATTGCCTGACCTTGCCTGTTCATGGTGTTGGGACATGGGTATACATATGGCTCTGGTGTTAGTCCGTTGTCGCTCACAGTGACTGTCTGTGAGAAAGTGTTTATGTCGGAGAAGGGGAGTTCTGAGAGGGGTTGAATTCCTAGCTATACTACCTGGTAGGTTGGGGAAAAGGTGTTCTTGGGAAGGGGAACACCTGAATGAGGGGTCCTCGGGAGTGGAAGGGGGACACCGGAGGGCATGTCTCGACCTCCCGTGTGCCCCTTCCACTCCCGAGGACCCCTCATTCAGGTGATCCTCCTGCACTGGTCCACCCGCAGGGGCTGGATCCAAAAGCGATGACTGTGTCCTGGCCACCTCAATGACAGTTCCCCGTAGACCAGCGGGTGAGACACCTTCAGGTTTCTCACAGTAGGGTATGGCATAGCATAGTCAAGATGTTGCGCGCTGGAACCGCAGTATTGTTATTTTTGCCATAAATCATGAGAAATAGATGGAAGGGCTTTGAAGTTGGTGTCTGGATCATACAACTGTTTGAACAACTGAGCATATGTCTAAATGAAATATATTTTTGCACAATGTACCTTTGCGTATTTTTGCACACTTAAAGGTTTTAATGTAGGGAATTAGTGTTTGAACCAAAAGATTGCCCCTTTTGATCAAGAAATAATTAGTACAGTATTGTTGTTCTTAGGATGATTTTAAGTCTGTAAAATGAATTTTTTGTATATGAAATTTAATTAATTTTATATGTATGATTTGAATGCTGCTATATTTACTTACTGTTTGAACGATTGTATGTATCTGATGTGACTGAAGTAATGATATGTTAAGTCGATTGACTAATAACAATAATAGTACATTTCTGAAACAGCTGGCAGTTCCTTATCCTTTCAATTATGGATTTGTATAACTTAGTCATTGTAAATATTAAAATAGTATTAGACAAACTCATATATTGTAGGTGTTGCCACTAAATATTTAAATATAAATACAGCCTTACTTCCTACTTACAGTTACAATTGCCATTGGAGCATTAAGGAAGACATCCTATTGTTTTAAGAACCTCAAGGAGATATTGCTATGGCTTTGAAGTACTTAAAACAATAAATGAATACACTTGGGGCAGACTTTAGAATAGATTTACACTCAAGAATGTATAGGCTGTCAGGACTATACTGCACTGATGATCCCTAATAAGGGTAAAACCAGGAATATAGTTGTCCTGACAGCCTTGCAAAATGTCTTTCCTCAAAGCTATGTATGAAGTAGCACTGCCCTCTAAGACGAAGACAATTTCCTGGAGAAAAAGATTTGCATTTGGGCTAATTTGCACACCCACAATGCCTTGCTGATGTGTCTCACAACTGGAGGTGAACTTCCAGCGATGGCTACTAGGTGGTGTTGTGGAATGTGTGGCTTGGCTCAAATGGACTATTCTGCATATACTGAACTATGGCATCTACCTTAATTCTTCAATGGCCATTGTGACAGTAATTAGGAAGTGAGGTTGTGGCTTAACATCTGCCGGGTTGCGTCAGTTAAGACAATGTATGGCATGCGCCTCTATAACTTCAACTTTAACTTCAACTTTAATGTCTTGCATGGCCTCTTCCCTGTGAGCAGCACTGGACGCTGCAAGTTTGTATCCTCCCTAATCAAGGATTTGTAGGAAAGGCAGCCAATGTGTTTAATATTTGTTTTGTCAGGTATGACGAGTGACACTTTTGAGTGATTTACTCTACATGCAGATAGCAGCGAGATTGCTTCATCGAATCTAAGGGTTCTGTAGAACTCTAGCTTGCCTGCCTGCGCTGGAATCTCTTCTAATCAATGTTGACCATTGGCGTTAAATAGGCTGTGAGAGTGTCCTTGCAAGCACTTTAGTATCCATCCCCTATGGGTAGCATTTTTTAAAGTCTGTGCACTTCACTGACTGTGTAAAACAGGAGCATCAACTTGCAGACTTCATCCTCCTCTATGGATACCCATGTGCCGTGTTCCATCTACAGTGCCCATCGAGGGCTAAGTGTCGTCAGTAAACTGTGAAGGTCAAATTCGTTCATCGGGCATGAATGGAATTGCTGATGTTGTTTGGGAGAAGCCTCCTACCTCTGGTCCCATGTCCTGGGCCATGAAGAGGACACCTTATCAGCCCCACCATTGAGGCTGGTGCCCTCCATGGCTTTGTTGGTGGACATGGCACTGCGTGGGAGTGAATTGTTGATGGCGAAATTTGCCACATGAGCCTCCTAGGGCTGCTGGTCACGCTGTTGTGTGTCTTGGGACCCAGAATACACTGAAGTAGAAATCAAGGATTCAGTGTCTGGATGGGTGAATCTGTTTCCCTTAATACTCTGGGTAGCAGGAGTGAACTGATCTTTGCCGGGGAGGATTCAGTGTCCTGCAGGGGAATCCGTTCCCTAAGCAATTTGCATCTGGAGCAGCCCCTGGTGGGATTTTCTGGCCAGAGAATGCCTGGCGCATAGCTGTGCCGGCTGTCAAAGCTGCACGGATGCAAGGGAGCAGCCCTTTTAATTGCCAATTATTCGAGTGCACAGGAGGTTGTGCCTTACCACCCAGAACTTGCCACACACTTGCCACAAAGCCGGCTACTTATAATGGGCCACCCCTGAAGGGTGCCGTCTTTTATTCACATTAGGCGTCACGTCCGCCGAACGTTGGCTGCATGAGTCCATGACAGGTTTGTGCAGGGTACTGGTGTACCACAGTCATGAGGAAGGGTATGATGATTCTGATGATGGGTCTGAGTCTTATTTAAGTAGGGTGGTGCAGAGAGAAGACATTGGTAGCCATAAATATAACTGATTTTTGATTGTAGTATCATATATTGAGGAAGGTTAGAATTTGGGTTGTGGCCAATTTATATTGCTTGGCAACATGCTCTCTGGAATGATTCCACATCTGTTCAGTTTACTGCAACAAAATGTGTTTTAAAATGCACAAATGTAAGTGTAGTATGTTGTCTCACAGACCACTGAGGCAACAGCGGCGGCTGCACAGAATACAGGATAGACAGCCTCCTAAGGCGTGTTTATTTAACTTAGAAAGCTCACAAGCAGCCCGGGGACATTGAGGCGCTGTTACAGATCAGTTACTTGCAAACAACAAAATCAATTGACAGTGTAGAGCATGTATGGAGCAGAAATAAGCATTTTAGGTGAATAACCATGTTTTGAGGGATTTTCGGAACACCCATACTGAGGGTTCCCCTCTCAATGCAGAAGGTAGGGAGTTCCACTGTTTGGCTGCGATATGAGAAGCTAGAGCCACTGGCTTTCACTCGTTTGACCTTAGTTTGGAAAAGGTGGTGAACATACGGAGTCCTAGTTGCCCTGTCTGACTGGGTTCTGGTGATTTCCCTGGAGAGATAGGAGGTGCAGAATTAGAGAGCCACGTGTGTGTAATGGACACTGTGTTGAAAATGATACGTTCTAGGATGGGGAGCCAGTGCACTGCTCTCCTGGCGGCGGTTATGTGATCCCTCTTGGGAATGTTGAGGGCAGCTCTAAGGGCATAGTTTTGTATGATTTGAAGCTTATGTAAGTTTTTAGAGGAAGCGCCAGCGAAGAGGACCTTGCAATAGTCAAGCCTGGAGCCTTTGACTGCCCGAGCGATGGCTAGGCAGCTCTTTGTGGAGAGAAATTTTCTTGATGCATTTAGAAGTTTGGTTGCATAGGCTGCTGCAGAGGCGATTGCTCTCACTTGGCGGGTCAGTGAGAGGGTAGCGTCTAGGTAGACGCCCAATGTTTTCACTGAGAGGAGACTGGGACTTGGATGTCATCTATGTAGAAGGCTGAGTAGTGGGTGTTGAGGTTTTTTTAGTTGTGTGAGTACCCTGCTAGCAAGAGCTCTATCGTGGCCACGATCAGGCAGAGGCATTTTACCGCCATCCAGGTCCAAATGGTGGAATAGGCGTCTTCTGCACAGTTGCCAGTGAGTGGAAGAAGAATTTGTCATCGGCATCGTTGGTTTAGGCTATGCTGATGGACTCCGGGATCTCTATGAGGGATCTGGTAAATATGAGTGTAGAGTGTTGGGGAAATGCATGAGCCTTGCAGCACCCCATAGGGGATAGGAGTTGGTGCGGTGCTGGCATTTTCGGTGGCATTGGGGGAGAAGTTAGCAGAGATGTTCAGGTGGTGACATAGGATTTGGTTGTCAGCTAGGTCGAACCCAGCTGACAGATCCAGAAGGAGGAAGAGGGCGGATTTCCTATTGTCCCTAATCTCGTCCATCTGCACTTTCCTTAGGATATGGTGAGTTTCTAGGAAGTGTTTCACTTAAAGGTAAGCTGCTCTATCTAGAATTTTCAGTAGAAAGGGGACTGTAGGAGAGACCACCAGGGGGTGCAGACGCAATGGCAGCCTGAACCAGCGTCTACCTCTCCAGGCTTAAGCAATACGGTGAAACAGCGTTGAAAATGAGTGAATAACAAATATAAAAATGAACGTTCCTGCTTATGAAAGTGTTGGGTATCACGCAGAGCAGGTCACGTGGAAAACCGCAGAGCATTTTAGAGCGAAACGGCGAGAAGAGATAAGCTCCTGCACCAGCACTGAAGCTCTAAAATGGCAGAGGTCCAGTGACTCTGGTAGCGAAAGGCGAGCAGACCGCCTGCGCTGACAGGGGGCTACCTGAGCAGATACCAAGGTCCATGCCTCGGAAGTGCAGCCCCCCGATGAGAGCACAGCAGCGCTGCCGGTAAGGAGAGCGGGGGGACCGAGCAGACACGATGGAAAGACTTGGGAGGCGGCTGGGGCTGGCTCCCTCCCCCCACACCCACCACATTAGGTCTCCGGATGTCCCACGGCATCCGAACACCCCAGACCCCTCAGGCTCTTGGTGTGCTGCATAAACGAGGCTGCAATCAAATCATCCCTGCAGTCACTGCTGTGCGACCACATCCAGCATTGGTCTTTGGCACCATACACAGTACCTGGTGGCCCGCGCCTAGCGCTCCCCGGAAACGGAACAAAGCGAACAGCAGGCGCCACCAATAAGACCTGCACAAGACTTAATGTTGATATCCCCATGTTCACTGCTAATCCCAAAGCACACCAGAGAGAGCTACTGCCATTCCTGTTAGCCAGCAACTACAATTGATCGCAAAGTCCCTGAAGGACTCTCCTGACCGCTCTAGGCAAGACTGTACCCCGGAGTACAGGAGAATGTCTGCACAAACATAAGCGTGCCTCCTGAGATAACTCTTCTCCCCCCTGCCTCCACCCCAGCCCGTGTCAGGCCAAAACTGGAAGTTCTCCCCCCGCGAGGGGAAGATCGGCGGCCTGGTGTCCAACACTTATCGAGGGTGAGAAGAATGCACGCCTAACCTCCTAACCCAACCACTCTGAATTGAGTGCCCCGCTCGAGGGAGCAGTGTCTTAAGCCAGGATCCAGTGAAAGAAAGGCTTCACATAAATTACATCGGACACTCCCTCCTCCGTAAATCTAACGGATAAGCTGGGAGCTGCCAGCTGCACCCCTCAGCGGCGGCTCCTCAGAAACACCGCCTGGTGCCTACGCCTGGGCCGCCAGGGCAAGAGGCCGCACAGCCCACGCCAAAACATTGAACCGTACGGCACACAAGGCGGGCCCTACAGTGCAGTCACAGAGATCTGATCACCCGAGCAGCCACAACGAAGAGCCCTCTTCTGCTCTCCCTCACATCACAATCGCCTCAGAGTGTGATCACTTAACTGAAAAATGTTTCACCTTACTTCCCACGGAGGTGAAGAGGAGGAGTAAGCACCTCCCCCACTCTAATTACTCCTGTTACCCCTCTCACATTAACTACTAATGTCATACCTCCATATGTGACGTATTCAGACCAATTGAATCAGCAGAGATCGGCATACAGGCTGTGCCCAGTGCCTATCAGAATAACTGCACCTATCAATATACCGACACCTAAGAGGACCTGGACAGAGAAATATCCATTAAGGAAGCCTTCTATACATTTGAGACAATATGATGGTTATTTGAATGAAATACCTGAAGAAGCAAGAAAGATGCTAAAAGAAAACGAAGATGACGTCACCACCGTGAAGTTATAAGAGATCGAACTAACGTCCAGATACAAAATATAAGGACCAGAGAATACTGACAAGAACAAAACATTGCGTAGAAGACCCTAAGATGCTATGGATCAAGAAAAGAAAACTTATGTCACAGAGACGATAAAGAAGTCAGCAAGTTAAAACGGGTACATAAGCTCAGTAACGCAAGGTGCAAAGATTTCATGAAGCTAGCTTATGCTTAATAGAAAATAGACTGCAGCAAGTGCCAAGTTCATATACATATGTATATATAAAGTGCTTCTTGAGGTATGTATATATAAATATATATACATACCTCAAGAAGCACTTTAGGTGTGAATGTATGGTTCCACTATGTCCATAAGGCAGAAAGCACATAATAATTTTTAAGGCCTCATGGGAGAGCGTCGTAACAATTAATTCAAAAGCCGAGTCAGAACGTAACTCAGCTAACATAACTGCACGAGGAAACTGAGGGCTTATCAGTTGAGCAGAAACCAAGATTTTAGACAATTAAAAGAAGAAAAGTACAGACACTCCTGTTTGGAAAGGTCAACCGACGTCAGAGGACAAGCTAAATTGAATTAAATACAGGAATTGTTTTATGAAACGACTTGATTTTATGGTGTTCAGTCACGTGATGGTAGGAGGCCGAAGGGAGGACAATTTCACACCTACGCTTGGGATTCCGCCATGCGGATCCTCCTTGAAAGTTCTCAGAGCAGAGTACAAACTCAAGGCCAGCTTCAAAGGACTAATTGACACGTGACCACTGAGGTGATGATTGATTGTACCATAATTGGGGGGAGCCCGGGGCACAGACATATTCATCTGCACATGGCTGTACTTTCTGTATACTGCTAAGACGTAGGTGGAAAAGTATGAGTGGGGTTGATGCCAACCCAATCATAGTGGACCATGTAATCTAAGGTCCTATAGTTGCAGAGCCAATGGGACGTCGTACTTTTAGTCACGTTCATAGTGGCCATTTTGAAGGGAGGGCTTAGTTGCCCCACCTGACATGTATTATCCAATCTCCTTTCCCCGTTACCATATACAGATATAGTACCTATATTAAGTTACCTTCCCAGAGCCTATCAAACTGCCTGTTAGGTTTTTAAGTTTGCTACGTAGGATACCAAAGAGCATGCACAGGTTGTACGTCAATGATGACGAGTTTTCACTATAAATGATGTTTTTTTTTCTAAAAGTAATTGAGAGTGAAGGAAGATCGAGCAATTGCTGATTTTCGTACTCCTCGTTTTATGAACTTGCAATAAAACGGACCTACTTTGCCAAACTATTGAGTCGTCTTTGTTATTTGATGCTGAGTATGAATCTGCATCCCCATCCATCTCAAGGGTAATGCTACTCATCTTAAAGGGCTGTTAGTCCTGGTTGGTAGGCTTCCAGTTCAGAGGTGATTAGTAACGCTGGGGCCCTCAGCACTCACGGCAGCCCTTCACGCCCTTCAACTCTCCACTGAAAGTAACCATACAAACTACAACGTCCCCAAAGATACTCAAAGCACCCTTAAAACAGAAGTCCCAGTACCATTGGGTGACCACCCAGGAAAGTGAGTTGCAGGAAGTCTGCGAGCACAAGATCCAGCTACCACATAGAAACGTGCAGCTTAAACTGCCATAAGGGTCTACAGCCCTTGGCGCCACGCCTCAGTACGCCCCAAGCCTTGTCTGGATCCAGCATCTGGTCACCCAAGCGCGCAGCTTTAGCCAGCTCACACCCCCCTAGGACTCCCAACACGAGTAGATGTCTTCATCGGGCATGCTTGGACAGGGGCTACACGCGTAGTAACGCGGTGGGCTGCCAGAAGAGGCTACACGGGTAGCAGACAATATCCAGAGTATTACTCGAAGCACTCGACATACAGTGCGGGGCGGGGGTCCTCTGCTCCCGTAGGTACTTTGGGAGTCTCCTTGCATGCCGGCACAGACGGCTGGATACTGCGCAACGCATCTGGGGACACCCCACCGGCTCTAATCGCAGCACCCTATCCCTGAACACCACCACATCCATCATAGAATCTGCCCGGATATCAATATGCGGAGACATACTGGATCCGCGCACCCTATACAGACTGCACACGTTCAGCCGCATAACTGAGGTCATGGAACACGAGGAAGTCCAGAGCTCCACAGACACCCCGGGGAATGACTGCAACAGCACCACTAAATCAGATATCCACCTGCTATTGGGGGAACTCCGCTCCATCAAAACCAGCCTAACGGAGACTGTCACAGACCTACAGGTGCGAATGGCCAAGAATGAAGACCGAATGGAAGCTGTGGAGCACAACCAGCAGTCCTTTGACATCATGACGATGACATACGAAACCAGATTTCAGGACCTGGAGCAAAAGGAGCGTGATATGCATCTCAAGCGTTTATGGTCCATGCATCCAAAAATATTCTTCGAAAATAAAAGCATCAAAATGCTATATTTTACATTAAAAGTACATATCCATCGAAACTTTTCCATCGAATGGATATGTATTTTTAAATGTAAAAGATAGAATTTCGATGCGTTTATTTTCGACATTAAAACATTACATTGAGCTGTCCAGTGCTGAAATTTCGGCACGGGCCAGCTTCTTGTAACGTTTTAATGTTATTTTGGATATTGGGGGAGTTCCCCCACAGCCTCCCAGGCACCACGCCCACCACCCTAACCCTAATCTAACCCTAGCCCAACCCTAAACCCTAATCTAACCCTTAATCTAACCCTAGCCCCAACTCTAACTCTAATCTAACCCTTAATCTAACCCTAGCCCTTACCCTTAATCTAACCCCTAATCTAACCTTTAATCTAACCCTAGCCCCAACCCTAACCCTATCCATCGAAATTAACCATTGAAAATTATTCAATGAATGTTTTTCGATGGAAAGGCAATTCAATGAATAATTTTCGATGGAAAGGTGTTAATTTAAATGACACAGTCCCGGAAGAGTGAAGGGTGGCCTTGGAGGGCAAGTGCGCTGTTTCACGGCCTTAGATTGGCAGAGAGAAAGAGCTGAAGCCTTAAACACAGGCTTTGATAACAGGCCGACTTTGCTTCCTGGCTTGCAGGGTAGGGTTAGAGGGATGACCAGGGCACCAGCCAATCCGGTCCCAGGTAGCCCATAGAGGGCGGGCAGCACAGTGGTGGTTCTTCCATGGCGGCGGCCATTTTAAAGTTGCATCTAGAAGGTATTTCAGACCCTGTTGCTGTGCAGGCCATGTCTGGGCAGGGCTCCAAGGTGGAAAGGGGCCCTGTTCTTACTCCGGACGGGCAGAGACAAAGTTTATGTCCCCGGCATTTCATTCTTTACATATTAAGCACTGCTTAGAATTCCCATTCTGCAAATGTCTTAATCTCCTGCATTTGGGAGGATCTTCATTTGTATTTGTGACACTGGATGGAAAAATATCTGAAATGTGTTGCTGCGCTTTAGAGAAAGTCTGACATTAATTGTGAGAGTAAAAAGTTTTTTAAAAAGGGCATTTGTATGCGCTGCCCCTTGTCCTGTTCCCTCAATGCGTTGCATTAACTTCATGCTTTCCTGTTCCCACTCGCTGGCAGTATAAACGCGTGGATACACCAGGTTCAAGAAACATGACTTTATTCTTTGCCTTGCAGCGTAACACTAAACTCCTCCCCATCCACTCCCAGGCCTTCCCTCTCCATGTGATGCTGCACAATGACTTCACAACACCACAACCCTCATTCTCAGCCCTTCACAGAATTCCCATGGACTGAGTCTGAACATATGGGTCTGCAACCCTTGTCTCTTGAGTGACTCCAATGATCCTCCACCATTGACTATGCTGGCTAGGGCTGATGGGAGATAAAATATCAGACCGCTGCCTTAACACTTCTGACTCAGCGGGTCACTGTGTTCCCCCTGTGATGCCTCAGAGGTTCACCGTGTTGCCCTGTGATGCTTCAGGGGGTCAATGTTTTCCCCTGTGATGCCTCAGGGGGTCACTGTGTTCCCCTTTGATTTGCCTGCTGATCCAACCCCCCGGGATGTAGATAATGATTGTCCAGGGGCTTGTGGAAATATTTGTCTTTCTCCCGTGTTCCTGGAGATCCTGTGTCCCCCACGCCCATGTCATCTCCCTTCTTGATGAAGGTGGCACAGAGTCATTCAGCTGTCCGCAGACTTGTCCTGGTTGTCCTGGCAGCAGTGTCGCCCCATGCCAGGGTGATGCCGCAGGCATGGGGCGGGACTGTGGACGGACCTTGGAAGATCTATGGATGTGGCTTGAAAGAGCAGAAACTGTGTGATGTGTGCACCCCTTTTGCGCATATTGGGGGTCACTCTGCCATGCATTTTTAAGTGGAGCAGCAGAGATGTGAACCACTGCTGCCTCACTTGCATTCCTAGCCCTCGATACAGGAAGAGAATGCTACTGGGAGTCTGTAATTAATGATTTGCTCTGCAATCAAGCCCCCCCTGAAATGCGCTGACCATCTTTGAAAATAAGGTGACACAAATGAACCCTCTAGTTTTTGGGAGTGTGGCTCATTGGGTTTGTTTTCATACTTTAATATAGAAATTAAACATGTTTGAACTGATCATGGTGGCTGATATGCATTCAGAGAGGGGGGGGTGAAGATAATGCTGATTGGCAAGTAAGGTTGGCCTGAAGCCAATGCAGCTCCATATCTAATGCTTTGGGTTCGTGCAAATAGATGGATGCTATCAATGGAGGCCCCTCTTAACACCACACCTCTCCACCTTCTGCCCAGTGCTCCATCACCCCCTGGTATTTCTGTGATTTAGTGGTGCAGATCCGCCTTTCACAGGGGCTGTCTGAGAGGGGGGAGCTGTAGGTGAGCACCTCAGCAGCCATGATCCCCGCTTCCTTGAGAGTGAAGTTTGCATGTGGAATTGGACACAAGCTGAATTTGTCTCGTTTTACATTAACAGTACTGCTAAACTACCTTGCATTTTTAATTGCAGGAAACCATTAATCGTTTGAAGGGCTCAGAGGACTATTGGCTTGGACTGAGAAAAGGAGAGGGTCAAGGATGGTACTGGGAGGACGGGACTCCATTTAATAATACCATGTAAGTTTTACTTATCTAGAATGTTTACACCCTGGCTTTTGGTAGCGCTTCATGCTGCATTATGCCCACTTTAAAGCACTATGACAGTATATGTTACAATTTCCCTGTTAAGTTTTACTCAGTATGACGTTGGTGGGGCTGAAAGCAGGACACACTTTGAACTCCTTCCAGAATTCGACCTGGGGGTTGCACACAGATCTTTGTTGCGAGCACCAAACTCGCTGAGCAATATTACTGGCTGTGATGCCACTTGCGTACCTTCTTTCTGTAGGTACCTTACATCGCTATTTGTTTTTATCTTATTCATATTCGTCTCGGGAGGACAGCTCAGCAGCAACGTGCTCAACTTGGCAGCAAGACGACGCAGATCAACACAGGTTCGATCCCCGGGTCCGCGTTTAGAAACCTCTGGGTATTAAGTGTGTTATAAATAACCTATCATATCATTCGACATAAGTCTTTACTTTACTTTAAAAATATTTTGAATGCGCATTCTTGGACCTTTGGGCATTAGGGCTCAGACGAGACATAAAAACAGAAAAACTAGAGATGCTCCAGACTAGGCTAACGGCGTACAGCGTCGTATACCTTCCATGCGCTATTCACGAAAACAGCCAGGTCTTCAGATCTTGCAGTGTTTATACCCAGAACAGAACAAGCATTTCATACATTTCATAAAACAATTGGTCAAAGAACATACAGTTGCAATATATGAAACTGCTATTGATCATAACAAGTGCAAATCCTCCAACGGGGATGGCAACAGGTGATTGCAGGGGTCTCATCCTATTGGTTTCTAAGCAGATAGTTCATCTGCATCAAATACACATACATTATTCACTGATTGCTCAGAACACACTCCTCAGGGCCGCTATGCTTGTAATGGCTCAGAACACACACCTCATCAGGGCTGCTATACCTGTGATGGCTCAGAACACACACCTCATCAGGGCTGCTATACCTGTGATGGCTCAGCAGTAGAACATGCACATCCCATGAGGACCACTATACTTGTAATGGCTCAGAACAGACATCTCATTTGGGCTGCTATACCTGTAATGGCTCAGATCACACATCTCATATGGGCTCTTGTACTTGTAATGGCATACAGTGTTGGTAAAGCATCTGCATTCAAGAAAGTGCTGCATCTGGTCAGACACACCTCTAAGTCTATAATTCCCAGCCGAATGGCCAAATGAAGAGTTGCACACATCTAAAAATGAGCACCAAATGGTAAAGCTGCACTATATTTTTTCATAGAAAAGGCATTTTCAACTCTTTGGATATTTATTGGTGCTATGTTAAAAGTCTAACGGGGCGAAGGGACAGAGGACATACTAGACTATCCAAAACAGGAATTCGAGCAAGAGGAAGAGAGAGCAAAAAGCTACATGATAGGACAACAAAGAAAGTGAGAGGGGAAACTGAGTTTATAGTAGGACACACACACAATAGGAATGAGGGATAGAAGCAGAGCAAAAGAGACATTTGCAGACAGTAAAATAAAATGCAGATCCAACAGCAGGTGGGGAGAGATGGAAATAGAAAAGCAAGACTAGAGAAGGCCAGGCCAATAACCTAGGAGACAGTGCAAGAATGATAATCAAATGGAATAGCAACCACAACCAAGAAAATGAAAAAACAGATATAGCCAGATTAATGATACGCGAGTCAGAGGAGTTATATCAACCGATACAGTGAGATATAGGAGAGAAAAAGCAACAGTAGAATGCAGAGATGGGAGAGGCAGATTGGCGGAGAAACAGACTGCAAAATGTGGCATTGCAACACTTAAGGGTGAGAGGCAGAGCATCAGAAAGTGTGAGAAACAAAGTAGCAAAGAGATGGAGCAAAAACATGGGATGTCAGGCAGGTAGTGCCAGGCAGCAACAGTAGGCCCGAGAGGCAGAGAAGTGATGGTGGTAGAGTGAGAAACGTGATTTATGAATCACCCGATGTAACTAGCTGGCATCTGTAGTAACTCTTAACAGAGTTTGTGCCCAAGTGTCATGAAGTGGAAGCTGGATAGTATGCATCTACAAGGTTCTTGTGTGGGGAAAATGTTTTCCACAGGTGCAATAAATTATTTAGAACACTTTGAAACGCAGCTGTTTTGTCACTTTGGTTTTCAAACAAAGTTTTAATTTTACGCTCAAATTGGATAGTTGTCGGACACTTTTTACTCTCTTGCAAAGGAGGAAAATCATTTTTACTCTCTTCAAATTGGATTTACTCTTTAATTGTAAAAATTGGGAGTAAAATACTCTCACTCCAAAATCCTATCTGGAGCACTGGTTGGTAGCTATGGCAGCCACTGCGTGCATTTTCTTTGGGTTTTCAATGGTGGCTGCTTGTGCTTCAATTCTTTCATACACACTTGCAAGGTCTGCTATCTCCTTCAGAGGGAGGGGCTTTTTGAGCAGGTGTTTTCTGAATTGCGATGATATGCACCCTTAGTCTGATGGCCTTGTCATCACTGAAGTTTGCGAAGTCGCAGTAAGTTATCTTCCTCTGGAGGCGTAGTATGAACTGTCCGATTGTCTCGTAAGGTGCCTGTGCACACTGGTTGAAGGTGCATCTTTCGTAGTGTTTGGTAGGGAGGACTACCAGTCTCCCATTTATTGCAGCCATGAGGAGTTGGTATGTTGACTTTTCCTGGGAAGGGATAGTTTTTATAATACCTTCCATTTCTTTCCCTACCAGATTCGTGAAGATGTCCAGTTTGTTGGGCGCATCTTGGTTCCCTACCGCTCTCATGAACTCCTCGAATTCCTCCATCCACTCTTGCCATCTTTGGCCTTGATCTTCCTGTGGTTCTAGGGTGAAAGGGTTTGGGCTGTGTAGGAATGTCACTGGATTTGTGGGGACTACTCCTGACACAATCTGTGCCACAGCTTCTGCTTCTCCTCCTTGGTATCCTATCCTAGGTGTGACTCTTTGGGTTGCTTCTTTCTTTAGTTTTGGGTGTGTTGTCGTGTGTCCACCACCCCTTTGTCTTTCTTCTCTGTGAGTTGACCTTGGTCACGCTGCACTAGTGCTTCTTCACTGTATGTTTTCCTCTGCTTGTGGGCCAGCGCGTTGGGTTGTTGCTGTCCGTAAGGTATGTTGGTGAGGGCTGGGTTACAGGCATAGCACATGGTCTGGTGTTTTGCCTCAATACATAGGTCGTGTGTTGTTCTTGTTGCCCTTGTTTGTAGGGTGGGCACACTGGTCATTGTGTGCGCCCACATGTGGATGTGGTGGAGGCGACTCTATGCACGGGCGTGCATGTGCCTTTGATATTCGCAGCCTTGGGAGTTGTAGACTGGCTCCTCGCGTTCTAGTGGGCGTGTGAGACAAGGCCTTGTGATGTATTTGCTACGGCCTGTGAGAGATACTGTGCAGCCTTTATTCTGTAGGTGCGTTATCATATTTTGTGCCGCTGTTCGACTACGCCCGCCTCCGTGTTGGGCTTCGGTGTTGCAGGCGCACATAATCCTCAGTCCCGGGCTCCTTACCGTGGATGACTTCTTTGTGACTGACATCTGTGGTATCTCATCGTTCCCCTCCGTTGCAAGGTGTCGGCTGACCACGTGTCCTCGCTCCTCTTCTCCTTCGGATCGGTTTCCTCCCCTGCTCCTTCAGGCCAGCTCCCTCAGTCAGCTGCTTCCACTTAACCTTCAGGTTGGCTGCCTCTGTCAGCCTTCTTACGTCTGCTTCTGAGTGATGCCTTCAGCTGAGCCCGGCCATGCAGTCCTCCTCACTGCTGGCTTTGTTGGGACGTCGTTCTTTCTGCTGATCGGCCTCTGTCCTCCAGTATTGGTCGCCTCTTCCGGCCACAGCATGTGTCCCGCTACGCATAGGTGGCAGCAATCCCTGTCCCCTCCCTTCCCCTTCCCTCCCAGTTCCCTCCCTCGCTCCCCAGTCTCCTTCCTCTTAAAGGGGCCTCATTACTCGTCAATAACAGCATGCACTGTTAGAAGAAAAGGTTGCAGCCAATTGGCTACCAGACAATGAGTTTAAAAAAACGATAAATCAGTTGGAAGAAATTTTAGAGATATTGCAGTGGAAACTCATTATGATGAGAGGCTTGAAAGTGCAATCACCCTACATTCGACTGAGTTCATGGAGAAAATGGTATTTCTAAGTATCCGCAAAGATGGAGAAAATGCTGCATGGCTCAGAGCTAGGAACAACATAACGCATCTCCCTCCCTTATTTATAATGGCAGCATAAAGGTTTAATACAACACTTCTCTAGAAAAAGCGTGCACACAGCAAACTTGGAATACTTCTAAATAAAAACACGGTTGTTCAATTGGTTTCTCACATTTTTCATCAATTGCACGGGTGTGCAATTGATTTCTACAACATTTTTCATCAACTATGCACATAGGAAAACTTGGAATTCTTCTCAAAACAGCACGGAAGTGCATTTGACATTTAAGATGTGCATTTGGCATTTAGCAAACTATTTACACACTCTTAATCCTTTCCACTCTCGCTAAATTCCACACCCGACCTCCACGCACTCTCACCGCTCCTCATCACTTCCATCACTTGTATCGGATCTGAATACAGCAAATCACCTTTCCTCCTAATAAGACACTTCTTTATATGCACCCAATCACCCACAGGCACTTCTGTACTTCTCCCTGATTTTTCATTTACCTTCTTTACCCATTCACTCTTCTTCCCATTCATTGTCACCCTCAAATCTTCGACAACACGTTATGCGTCACATGCTCTACTCAACCAAGGGGGTGACAGTCGGGTGTTGGGTTTCCTTCCCCTCATTAGCTCAAAAGGACTCACACGCGTAGATGCATGGGGAGCCAAGCGTATAACATCTCCCTTACAGCAACATTGTTATCTCCCCCACACACACCAGCTATCCTCACAGCTTCCATCACACAGAGATTCACTCTCTCCACCTCTCCATTAGCCTCTGGATGATATACTGCCGTTCTTTTGTGCTTTACCCCACAACATTTAAAGTACTCTTCAAAACATCCCTTACAAATTGCCTTCCATTGTCCGTCAAAATGGAAGTGGGCAATCCCTCTCTATCAAACACATTGTGTAAAAACTCCAACATAGCTGAAGCCGTGATGTCCTGCACAATCTTGAATTTAATTCACTGAGAAAACAGATTCACAGCAATTACAGTGAAGTTACCACGTCCACTACCAACATCAACCGGACCAAGAATATCCAATGCCAGATCACACCACACTTTTTCCGGCACATCCACCATCATTGGTTGCTGGCGGGCCACAAAACCCTTACCCGAACTCTCATACTCGTAGCACCTTCCCAACATCCTCTCTACATCTCAGTCAAACCCAGGCCACCAATAGTATTTCTCAGTACCGCCTTAGATTTTGTCACTCCTATGTGACCCTCATGGGCAATTTCCACAAACCTTCTCCTCAGCTTCCTTGGCACTACAGCCCTATCCCACCTGTACAAAATTCCCCTTTTGCTACTCAATTCAGTTCTCACTTCCCATAGACTTCTCTCTTCCCCATCAAGTAAATGCATAACTCTCCTGAGTTCCTTCTCCTCCCTCAAGGCATCTAACCACTCCTCACGAGTCTCAACACCTTCATGTGTCACAAATACTGTATCAGTAATGGTATCTTTCCTAGGGGCAAACTCATTACCTTCCTCACTCTCACCTAGCCTCAACACATAATCTGCCAATACATTCTCTTTCCCCAGAATTACTTCCATAATAAATGTGTGACCCTGCATTCTGGCCACCCAACAAGCAACTCTCCTTTCAAAGGCTTGTGCTCAGTTATAATGGTAAATTGGCACCCCATACAAAATTACGAAACTTCCCCACACACCAGTGACATGCAAGAGTCTCCTTCTCTAGAACCGAGTCATTTCTCTCTGCTCCTCTTAGCACCCTTGAGGGACGTGTCACATTTACCTCACAACCATCTTGTCCCACCTGCGTCAACACAGCGCCAATTCCTGTATCACTTGCATCCACAGAAACAATGCACCTTCTTCTAGTATTGAACATAGCAAAGGGCCTCGCAATATCAATCTCGCCCTTAATTCCCTGAAAATCCTTCTCACATTCTGTGTCCCAGCTAAATTGCACATCTTTCTTCAACAATCTCCTCATCTTTACAATTTTGTTGGAAAAGTTGTATACAAACTTCTGATAGAACGCTATCATCCCCAAAAAGGATTGCAACTCTCCGTTACTTGTTGGGGACGTAACCTTCTTGATGCCATCCATCATGTAATTTTTGGGTTTCAGTCCGTCACTAGAGATCTCATGCCCTAAATACTCAACAGCTTCCTTTCCAAATACACACTTCTCCACCCTCAATGTTATCCCCCTTTTTTCTAAAACATCTAGAATCTTCCTCACATTCTCCTCTTGTCTAGCCCATGTTTCTACACACACAAGGATATCATCTTGGAAACAGTGGATATCCGATTTATCTTTTAACCTATCCATCACCTTCTGGAAGACTGGTGAGGCAGAAACTAGTCCAGAGGGCATCCTGCGAAAATGCAATGCACCCTCATGTGTGATAAAAGCTGTCAATCCTTTAGACCGTTCATCTAATTCAATCTGGTGGTAAGCAGATGCCATATCTAATTTTGAAAAATATCTTGCCTTCCCAATCATTGCTAGCATCTCTATCATGTTAGGGAGAGGGTGCCTCTCAGCCACCACATACTTGCTGAGTTCTCGTAAGTTCACACACAAATTTAATTCTCCATTTCCTTTCTTCACAACCCCCAATGGAGACACCCATTCCACAATCACTGCAGGGTCCATCACACCCAGATCTCCCAGTTTCTTTAATTCTGCTTTCACTCCTTCCCTCAACACCATTGGCACGGGCCGCAGTTTTGCCTCAACAGTAAAACTCCCTTCCTTGAGGACAATCTGATGTCTCATTCCCTTCAAGTGCCCTATTCCTTGGGAAAACACTTTGGGAAAAATCTCTACCAATTCACATATTTCCCTGACGTGTAGTTCTTGCTCTTCAATATCGGGATCCACCCTTATTTTCAAACCTCTTTGTTCCCTTCACCCCAACAATGTTTTACCATTCTTGGTGATGTACATTTTACCATAGGTCTCTCTACTGTTGAATTTCAAGTGCGCCACAAAATATCCAATGCTATCTTTCTTTCTCAAATGATATCCTCCTGTCCTCTTGTCAGAGGGTAACAAATCACAAACCTTGCCACCACCTTTTTCTCGTATACATCACGAGACATCAAGGACAGCTTAGCTCCAGAATCTGCCATCATTCAAACACTCCTCCCCTCCATCATTATTTATGCAAATGGGCTATATCATTCATCGTCTCCAACACATCTAACCATGTTAACTGTAATCACCTCTACTTGTTCATTGTCATTGCCCGATGACTGTTGTGTTTCTTCATTGATATATAACACTTTTTTACTTCCCCCAATAGCATCATTGTTGTGACAATTGCCATAGTGGCCGGTCCTTTTGCATTTGGAACACGTTACTTTTCTTCCCGGGCACACAGGCGAACTGGCAAAATGATTTGCACTGGCACATCGAAAACATAGTCTTTCCTCCATTTTCTGCTCCTTTATTTGACCCTTTTTACATCATCACTTTCACGATATTTCTGCCCACCCACTCTACCCTTCTTTTTCCTTAATTTACCTGGATCTTTCAATTGGTCCCCCACCTTCAATATATCACTGGAGTTATTTTTATGCTCCTTTTTATTAAGTTTAGCCACACATGCCATTGAGTGCTCCACTCGTTTGGCAGCTGTCACTGCTTCATCCAACTTTGGCTCGTCTTTGAGCCACAGCTCTTCCCCTATTTTATTGTTGCAAGGATTAATCATAAACTGATCTCTAATATGCTCTTCCAATTTTTCACCAAATTTACAGGCGAGTGGTAAATGACGCAAAGCTGTTAGGTATTACTCTACTGTCTCTCCTTCTTCCTGCCCCCTTACTCCAAATTAGTACCTTTCAAGGATGGTATTTGTTTTAACATTGAAATATAAGTCAAGCTTGTGCAAAGCTGCATCAAATTCATTGCCCATCATCAACTGCCGTTCTCTCTAAAGAATACATTCCAGGCTGGAGCTTACTGCTGCATTCTACTGCTATGTTCCATTGTAACGCAGCAACATGGCTCAGAGCTAGGCACAACCTAACATTTTAAAGTACATTCTATGTGAGGGAAGATCAACAAGCAGCAGCCTGTTTTCTTCCTTAGTTTCTGGATTGGTTATCATTGGTGGGTTATTTCATAGTGTGAGGGGGATATTTCTGGGTTGGAGGTTGTCCAGGTCTTTGGGATATTTGTGGGTTTCCATCAGTCTAGGCACCACCTTGGTGAAGTCCCCACACTGCCAATTTTGCTACAGACTATATTAGTGTTATGCTTCAGGTTTATTCCAACACATTTCTTACACACAATGGTGCTATTACCAGTGATGTTGTGTGTGATGTGTATTCCTCTGGTTGCTCTTTGAGAAAATTATGAAAAACCTTGTGGTCCAGGTGGAATCGGATTTACCATTGCCAAACATTCAGATGAATCTTCTCTCCTTTTAAAAGGTGACCAGTGCTTAATTTGTAAAATAATTGCCAAGTCTCACAAAATCTCATTTCACTAATGCCGGTGGCGCAAGCGGCTGACCCAGTGCTGGATCGGCCAACCACTAGCCCATCACAGTGCTGCTGCTCCATGTCACATGTTTGACCCTGAAGCAGCTGTTGGCACAGGCTAGTAGTGGGATGGATAGGGAAGGAGCACATGGTTTTGATCTGAGTCCCAGTATGTGATAGAGTTCACTGCAGGTCAGAGTTAATGTAAATTGGCAGAAAGAGTGTGGGTGTGTCCAAGTAATGTGATATGGGTTTGTGTGGAAGGTGAAGATTGAGACAAGCCCTGCCTAACAAAACACAACATATCAACTTAACTACACTGCAGGTCAAATATGGGATGGCTCACTCTTCATCCATAGCTATCCATCCTTCAGCTAATTGTGTCCCGGGAGGATAGCTCAGCGGCAGCGTGCTCGACTTGGAAACAAGATGAAACGGAGCAACACAGGTTCGATCCCTGGGTCCGCACTTAGAAACCTCTGGGTATTAAGCGCGTTATAAATAAACTATCATATCATATCATCATTTCAAAAGTTCAATTTGTGAATGATTTATCACAATGCGCCATTTTATTAAATCATGAATGTTACCAAAATGCCTTTTTATTCATCCATACTCTGACCAGGATTTCCCTTCCTATCAAAACTAAAGGAAAACGCTCTAATACAGGATATGTGGTGCTCACACTTAAACATCAAATACATAAAGGAATATATGGCAGTTCATAATAACATCAACAATGATTTTTACAGTCGCTCTAACTCCAATGTTAAACAAAAAGAAACAAGGAAATCCGTGTTTGTAAAAGTCTCACTTCAGTTCTTGGCTCCTTCAATGTCAAAGTAAAGTTCTGTTAATCAAACTTCAACCAGAAAAGCTCTTCTTCTTGGTGAAGTAAAGACTTTCCACTTCATCAAAATAACATCCATGACATTCCCAGCCATAAAGCTGTGCCATAACTTCCAGCTGTCCAAGAAGAAATACCACAATTCTTGGTTAGGTTAAAGTAAATACAACTTCTGCAAATGTTCATGAAATACAGTTATTTGTTAACACTTATTACGTCTTTCTTTATAAGATTATGAGTCACAGCAGGTAGCTTTGTCAGGATAACATCACAGCACTTCTACTTCCACTTCAGCAACATTCAACTCTGAGCCACTTCTAGAAGAGCTCACCATGAGGGTCTGTTCCTCTGCCTCGTAGTATTCCAACTTCGATTGTGCTACTGAAGTCTCAAATCTACTGACAACCGAATACACCACCATAGCTTCAGTAGTTTCTGACTCTAAACCGTTTTCAGTTATGACAAGATTCACTTTCGGGTACTTGAACACCTTCAAGTAAGCAAGGCATTCTTCCTCTGAATATTCATTTTCCAGAGGGGCAGCCTCTTTGCCACTCACTACAACAATGACAACCCAAAAATGAGGACACTGTTCTCTCTTCTTCCTATTGCCAATGTAGGTTGTATCAACTTCAAAGAACAATCAGAAGTAGCAAGCTTCCCTTCCCCAAACTTGCCTTTATCCCTCTGCCTACTGTTATGCAGGACAATTACTTATAAGCTTTGTTTGGCTGGTTTCTGTCTTAATTAGGGAAATATCTTGTTCGTTCTTGGCTTGGGCAATGCTTGCTCTCGTTGGGGCAGTTGATAAGGGTCCCACGGGTAAAGAGAAGTTTGAATTACACGCGCCATATTGGTTGCTGGAGCAAGGTAAATCTCAAAACTGCTGATAAAATATAAACGCAATATAGGTATGTCGAGCCAAAAGGCGCCTATCAATCAGGCAGCGAGGAGCTCTACATGTGCATGCGAGGTAGGAGATTCGCATGCATTGGGAAAATCAGTGTGAGAGGATGCGGTAGTTCTGAACATACATGTATAGTTCTCTGATAATTTAGTTATTGTGCTGGCTGAAAACCTTTGTTGGGAAATTGAATGCTGTGTGACTGAGAACCTGATTTTACAAGGTTGGGGGAAATGCAGTAGCAGTTGCGATGAATATCAGATGGTCAGTTTCGGGCAGGCCTCTTTATGGCCTGGTGCATTGTGAAGGGGAGATGCAATCTCTGCAAGTGTATGGGAGTCAGTTATTGAATCACTGAGGATTCCAGACACCTGGTAGGGCTGGATTTTAGGCCCGGACAATTAAACCTGAAGCAGGTTGATTGCAGGGAAAGGAGCATCGATGGATCATAAATTTTCAATTTAGTTGTCAAGTTGTGGGTTGGGACCATGTGGGCTGGCATGGTAAGTCGCATATTTTAGAATGAATTGTGGACACCAATATGTTTAGGCGATAGAACCAGCAACAATAGATCAAAAGGAAATGTGTTTGTTCCCCTCCTCTTCACATCAATGGAATTTCCATTGAATAGCCGTGTGCGTCACAAGTAGCGGGTAAAGGTTTCCAACCAGATGGAATCTCTGATGATTGAAATTGTAAGTTGTGTAAACTGTGTAACTAGGAGATAGGGCTATGACCAAATATGGAAAGGCCCCGGAGAGGGGTGTAGTATAAATATGAAACATGCACCTATAAGGTAAAGAGGAGATGGTGCTTAGATGAATGTATTTAATAAGAAGTGTGGCAACTGAAGGGGATGTGGTTACATTGTATAGGTTTAACCAATCATGTGTGGGGGGTTGACTTAGTAACAAAACCTCTAGTAGTGTTTTAACTGTTGCAAATTATATAACATGCATGTTCTTTGTGTGGTTCAGGGAGACAGGTTAGTTTGACTCTTTGATGTCATCTAACCCCTCCTAGCCGTTTGTACATTAAACTTGCTTTACGGACAAAGCGTGCACTTACTCTTTAAAGGTTGGCCTGCTTTGGGTTACGGTGATCAAAGGCCCACTCCTACAGTCTTCTAACTTGTAATAACAATGTTTAAACACTTGGCTTCTCTTGTTAGAATTGTTGAATGCTTTATTAAAGATTCAGAGGTCACTCTTCCTCCTGTAATCTTTATTAGGCACACACAACCACTTCTTTCTGTGCTTGAACACGTTTTTAAGTTCAACAATAGTTTCACTGTGTTTCCTCTTTACACGAGTGAAAGAATACCTGATCACACTCAAGTGCTACAATTCAAGTGTTCCATTGTTAAATACTCAACGATCAACTTTGCATCACGTCTACTCATACGCAAGTGATTATTTAGCTGGATACTGTTGCCGACAGTGTTCGCGTAAGGAATCAGAACGTCTGGTTAAACTCACGGCTTCTGTGTTCCTTTCTCCACGGGCTGCACAACTTCTACGACTTCTGGCTTCACTTTGGACCCCCACCCTTCCTCGCTGAAGGCGTCTCCATTCCGGCCATGCATTTAAGGAGCTCCTCTCGCTTCTGAGACTCTCGGCTCCACAGCTACTTCTGGCCACGATCTCTGACACGCTTCCTGCTGTGCAATATCTGCAATTAGGCGGCTCACTTCGGGAAAGGCAGTCTTCATTCACACCTTCCGCTGTGCAACCACCTCAGAGTTTGCGGGAAGATGACCCACACCAGACAAGCAGGTGAAATCTACTGTATTAGAGTCCAGGCATCCTTTTGGTTCTCCCACTTCTGCTTGGATTGGCAACACTGTGTGTTCTTCCTTCTCCTTCTGCTACTGCTGCATACACTCCCGCCACAGTTCCAGCTCCTTCTAATGTCCTGCACCTGAGGAGGCCTTTTAAGCCTCTCAGCTTTCCTCAGGTGTGGGCTGTCAGGCTTAATTGCCTGACTACTGCTGCAACATGCCTATTCAGCCCTCTTTCTGGTCCCAGTACCTATACAGTTTCTTTTGGTGACATCTTATTTTTATTTCCCTTTAAATGTATTCAGGGATGAACCCTCAGAATTAATTGTTCACGAGGAAGACAGTTTATTTAAGGCAACATTTTTAAATTCCCTTCCATTATACCTTTGGGAATAAGGAGGATTTGTTTCCTTAAATACCTTGAATGCTCTTTCTGTTCTTAGGGTTTGTTCAGATGTTTTGTCACTTGTGCTTCTAGCCACATATTTTATATGTGGTTCAAATACATAACAACAATAGGCCATTAAATGCTTTGGCAACTTTAAAAGGTTCTCCCTTTTTAAAGGATAACTTCTGCGTCTCATCCCACTGGAACTGCAGCTCCCTCCTACCCTCTGGCCACCGTCCATGGGTCCCCTCCCCTCACTCTCTTGTGAGGCAAAAGACCTTGGTGTAATATTTGACTCCTCTCTCTCCTCACATCGTGGACCTTGCCAAGGAGGCCCACTATCAGCTGCACCTCCTCCGAGGCACTCTCCCTTTCCTCACCTTCCCCCAAAAACTCATTGGCCCTCATTACAACTTTGCCAGTCCAGAAACAACGGTGCCGGTAAGCTTACCGGCACCATTATTTCCAGACCGGCAAAGTACAAGTTTGTGGGCGGGTGCCGTTCTGTCCGCCAGGTATGCCCTGGAGGGTAGAACAGCACCCGCCCGCAGACTGTCACAGAAGCACCGGCACCATTTTTAACGGTGTCAGTGCTTCCGTGATCCCCATTCAGTCCTGTGGGACTCAAGTGTGAATGGGGATTAACAATAACCACTGCCTGATTTACCGGACCGCCGGGGCTGTAATGCCCCAGTGTTTCCGGCAAGTCAGGCGGCGGTAAATCATTACGGGTCCGGTGGCTACATGCCGGTTTTACCGGCATGGTTACCGCCGGACCTGTAATGAGGGCCATTGTCTCTAGAGCTCTGGTCCTCTCTAGGCTGGACTACTGCAACAGCCTCTTCCTCAATCTGCCTTTATCCTCCCTTTGCCCCCTTTAATCCAGAATAGGTCTGCAAGACTTATCCTTGGCCTCAAGCCCAGCCCTAAAATCTCTCCACTGGCTTCCAGTTGCTGCGAGGATCAAGTTCAAGACCCTCCACAAGGCTTTCTGGGGCCTGGGACCCCGCTACAGCCAACTCTCCCCCTAAATGTCTCATTGCTAGAGCCCCTCGGTCTTCTAGCTCCAACTCTCTGCTGATCAGACACTTTTCCAAGCAAAGAGTGGGAGTTAGATGTCTCTCTTCCGCAGCAGCCTCCCTCTGGAATGGTCTCCCTGCCCCCCTCAGGCGTATGCCGGATCTCCTTAATTTCTGCAAGCTCCTCAAGACCCTCCTTTTCTTTTCTTCTTTCCTTCTCGCCCTCCCCTGCTAATGCCCTCGTCTGCCGCATTGACTGGCTGTTTGGTTCTGTAGGATTCATCACAGTGGGCAATTGTGTGATTGTATGGAACATCTGCCACTCTGTGGGTCTAGGACTGAGTCCAGTGTTTCAAAAGTCATTATTCCGCAGATGTGGGCACAGCAGAAGCTATGTTTTCTATGGTTGCCAGTCTTTGATATGATATTATATGGCATTTATAACGCGCCTATACACAAGTGTTTCAAGGTGCGGCAAGGGAAGGGAACAGGGGAGAACAAAACACCGATCTTACTAGGCCCAGTGACATTGAGAACGCGCAAGTTCATGGGAGGGGGAGAGGGGAAAAGTGCATGGACGGGGGGAGAAGTGGAAAGTGTGACGCAGAGGAGAAACGGATAAATAACAATAAATAAATAATAAAGGCAACAAACAGTGGTAATGCAGCCAGCAATTTGCAAGTGCTAGGTTTAAGGCAGCAGACCGGGTAGGTCTGATAAGTGCAGGAAGAAAAAGGGGGGGGCTTTATGGGTACAGATACAGACCCCAGTGCAAGGGGTGGCCTGGAGGCAGTGCGGGAGGGTGGCAGGATGAGCAGGTACCTGGGCCCGAAGGACAGAGGGTGGCCAGGTGCACGGTGCCAAGAGAGAACAGATCAGCAGGGGAGAGGGGGAGCAAAGGCAGAAGAAAAGAGGAAGGTCTTGAGGTGCTTCCGGAACCGGTGATGGTTCTCCTCAAGTTTTACAGTGGCAGGGAGGCTGTTCGAGAGGGAGGCCCCAGCCGAAGACCGAGATCTACCCACAGCTCGTTTCCTAGAGAAATGACTGACCCTGAGGGAGTTGTAGGTAGAGGAGTGAAGAGAAGAGCTCGAGAGGGGAGGTATTTGCGGAGGGATAGCTGAAGGTATTTCGGACCCAGGCCCCAGAAAGCCTTGTGGACAATGCTGAGGGTTTTGAATTTAATCCTTGCATCCACTGGGAGCCAGTGGAGAGATTTCAGAGCTGGAGAGATACGATCCCAGGGCTTGAGGACAAGGACAAGTATCACATTCCTGTTCTGGATTAGTTGCAGAGGGCGGAGAGTACAGGCAGGTAAATTTAGAAAGACAACGATCCTAATAGGCCAGGTGTCATTCAGTCGATTCTTTTTGCAAACCGTCTCCAGTTTTTATATGGAGCAGCTGGCCCTCGTCCACAAATGCCACCCCTCATCCCTCGCCCACACTGCCCACCACCTCAGTGGGCTACCTCAATGGCTGCATCAGGCCCCGTTCCAGAAAGGCTCCAGCATAGCTTGGCAGTGCAATCCCTGCAGCTCTCTGCAAAATCCCCAGCAGCATGGCACCACAGTTTAGTGTGAATGGCAGAGCAGAAAGGAGTTGTTCTCAGGGTGCATACAGGTATCACTACACGGAAGTGGTGCTTTAATGGCGCATTAGTGACCCGTAGATCCCGCAGGCAGCAGGGAGCAGGGAACAAGTCATACTGTAAAACCAGCAAGGGCCTGCCAGGGTGGGTTGCATGGCACAGTGTAGCCCATCCGCTAGATCATATAGCCTTGAAAGATTTCTTAATTGCTTTATTTCTATATCTGCTGATTTTATCACAGAGAGCTCTGAGTCTGATTGCTACATGTGTACGAGGGTCTCAATACTGAAATAGAAGTGGGTGGTACTACAGACCATGGGCTCTGTTGTACCTGAAAGGGACATGGCCCCTTTAACCAGAGGAAACACACCAGGCTGGGAAGAGGGCGGAAGGGGAGGGACAAAGGGGGGAAACGTCAGTTGGCGTTAGAGAATGAATAAAGAAAGGTTAATGGAAGACGTATTATTGGTAATGGCATGTGAGAGTGAACGACAAAGGTAACCCACATGTGTACGAGGGTCTCCATACTGCAATAGAAGTGGGTGGTACGGACCAGGATGGGCATGGATTGGCTCGTGTCTATATGGGCTCCAGCACTAGAAGTGCCGCAGGTCAGAATGCGTTGGATTGAGTTGCACTGGTAGAGTAGATGAGTAGAACAGCCGGTGATTGAGGGCAATTTAGGCGGCCACTGACTTAACTGTGTGGGTCACCGTTCCAGAACTGGAATGTTGAGGTGTGGTGCCCTGTAGGCAGTGCTGTTAATGACAAAAATGTACGGGCTGGGCGGGGCTGGGGAAAGAGGGGGCGCTCGCTCCCTAACCCCACCCCCCTAGGTTTCACAATACAGTATTTCTTCATAGAAAGCACTCCTGTCAATTTGCATAAAGCAAAGAGCATTATGGGAACATCATAATGTCCACAATGTTAAATATTTGTTATAGTCATTCGGTAAAAAACCCTTTTAAGTGAATAATGGACTCTTCTCTTTTAGTGGGTCACAATATTCACCCTAATAAAGAGATAAATCAGGTTGGACGTCTGCATCACTGTATGTGAGGCTGGCAGTTTCTGTATGCAGTGCCGAGTGTGTGCAGAGCCTGAGGGTTCGGTTATCTGAGCTGGGTGTGGCTGAGCTGAGTGGGAAGGCTTTGCTTGGAGGTGACGGGGTGAGAGGCAGGAGGAGGAACATTGTGATGTTGGATTTTGTGAGGCTGTCACGCCGCGCGCTCGCTCGCGGGCGTCGGCGCCACTTACCTGGGTCCCTGGTCCACGGCCGCAGCAGTCTCCTCCTTCATGGAGGCTGTACCCGCGGTGGCGACTCTCTTCACGCCGACCCGCGGTTCGGATGGGCGCCGTGGACGCCGCCATCTTGCGAGGATCTGCGCATGCGCGGATCGTCAGTATTCGACGTCCCGCGCATGCGCAGCATCGGAACATGCGTTCCAAGCCTCGTTTTGACCCCGGACCATAAATAGGCATCGCATACACAGGGACAACGCGTCTCAACGCGGTTGTTACTGTGTATGCGCTGCTGGAGCCCTGGTGCTAGGTTTTCAGTCCTCCAGTTTCCAGGTCTACCTTTCCTGCTCAGTCCTGCCTCTACTCTTTACTCCTTATTACTGGTCCTCCTACCCTTTCTTCCCTTATCTTCGTTACTAGCCGATCCCTGGTTCAGGGTGGAGGAGGTTCCGTCTGGGTTCCTAGTAGTAGTGGGGACCCCTGTCAGTACTGCTTCTTCTTGCAGTTTGCCTTCCTTTGCCTGTCTTGTGCCCTGCCGGTACCTGTGCCTTACTGCCTTGGAAGTTCCTGAGTTCCTCTCCGTTTTCTTCGGTGATCTCATCAAGCCTTCTCAGCCAGTGGAAACACTGTCCCGACGTCACGCTAATCCTGAGAAGTGCCACCCGTGGCGTTGGGAGTTGGTTCAGTGCCATCCTGTCATATACCGTCAGGAGGGGATTGGGCTAATTCCTCGCGTTACTCTTTCATCGGCTATCAAGACTTCGACAGACTGGCAACCTCAACTCCACGGTCTACAGGAAAAAGAGGTAAACCACGATCCCGTGAAGATTCGTTTAACAGATTGAGACGCCTTAACCCCAGTTCCGACATGGACGACATACAGGAACTACGTGAAGAAATGCGTGCCATGCGTCTTGAAATGACCACTCTCCGCCAGGAGAACAACACCCTCAGACAGGCATTGGATCGGTGTTTGGCTAGTCCCGCACAACCTGTCACACCGCCAGAGAACTCCATGGCTTACACGACTCCGATGAAGTATGATGGTGATCCGCGTCGAGTGGCTGAGTTCTGTACTCATTGTCGGATCCATTTCCAGTTCAGATCGACTCATTTTGCTCAAGACAAGGCCAAGATCGGGTACATCCTTGGCAATCTGACCGGCAATGCACTCGCCTGGGCAGCACCTCTAGTCTCTACTAACAGTCCTCTGTTGGGTGATTTCACTGCCTTTGAGAAAGCCTTTTTGGACGTCTTTAAACCACCCAATTTGGCAGCCATGGCTCAGAATCAATTAATGGAGATCAAGCAAGGGTCAGATGACATAATCCGCTACATCAGTCAGTTTCGACAATTAGCAACTGATTCACAATGGCCTGAAATTACTCAAAAAACCTTGTTTCGTCGGGGATTACGAGAGGAGTACAAGGACGAATTACTGCACATTCCGGAGCCAGAAACATTGCCTGCTTTGGTGGAACAAGTCTTACGCATAGACCACAGGTTGACCGAACGACGGAGTGAACGCCGCAGGTCTGCCAGGTATCAACCGATTCCTCTGGCACAGAACCCCGGACCAGCTGTTTCTACTGAAGTAGGTCCAGAACCCATGCAGTTGGGTGCCGTCCGTGGTCCGTTGTCCGAGACCGAAAAGAAAAGAAGACGACAGAAGAATTTGTGCCTGTATTGTGGTGGTTCTGACCACTTTTTGGGCACCTGTCCGCTGCGCCCGCTGAAGAAACAGGAAAACTAACAGGCCCGTTGTTTGAGACGAAGGCAGCAACGGGCCGCCCTTCTGATTCCGTCCTTCCTCCCATGAACTCAGTACCTTTGTTGATCCTGAAAATCGGTGTTGCCTGGCTTGGAAAATGTGTGCAGACCTGGGCCCTTTTGGATTGCGGAGCATCCGGCAACTACATCGATGCCTCATTTGCGATTGCCAAGGGGATCCGTTTACATAACAAGGAACGACCTACAGTGGTCGAGGTGATCGATGGTTCTACTTTGTCTTCAGGTCCTGTTTGCCAACACTCTGATCCCTTGTGGCTCTCTGTAGAAGGGCATCTCGAACGTATCTCCTTGGACGTCATCAAATCCCCCTCTTTTCCGGTGGTTCTGGGGTTACCATGGTTGTTGTATCACAATCCCCAGGTCGACTGGACCGCTCGCTCTTTGATGTTTACTTCGACACGTTGCCCTAGTGATTGCGTAATCCATGAAACCTTTCCTGCAGTTATGGAGTCCCTCAATCCTGCTGACGTGTCTACTCGTCTATGTGCCACTCAATCGGTACCTCATGAATATGCTGACTACCACAAGGCGTTCTCCAAGCCTGAAGACATACCATTACCACCTCATCGGTACTTTGATTGTTCCATTGACATTCTGCCTGGTGCGACCATTCCCCACGGCAAGATTTATTCGTTGACTCAACTCGAGAAAGGCATCCTACAGGAGTACATTACGGATTGCCTGAAAAAAGGCTACATTATACCCTCCAAATCCCCTGCGGGATTCCCGTTATTCTTCGTCAAGAAGAAAGAGGGCACCTTGCGCCCTTGTATCGACTACCGTCAATTAAACGAAATCACGAGGAAAGACAGGTACCCGTTACCACTCATCCGGGACATCATCGAATCTCTGAAATCAGCACAGGTCTTCACCAAACTGGATCTGAGAGGGGCCTATCACTTGGTGCGGATCAAGAACGGAGATGAGTGGAAGACGGCCTTCAAAACGCCTATTGGTCACTTCGAATACAGGGTGATGCCGTTTGGACTCTGCAATGCCCCGGCAGTCTTTCAACGGTTCATGGACCATGTCTTTTCTGACCTTATTGGGATTTCTGTCTGGGTTTACCTTGACGACATATTGGTTTTTTCTGACTCTCGTACTGCACACGTAGTGCATGTTCAGGAAGTCCTCCAGAGGTTAATACACAACGGCCTGTATGCCAAAATCGAAAAATGTCAATTTCATAAGGAAAGCATGGAGTTCCTGGGTTATGTGATCAGCAACACAGGAGTACAGATGGATCCCGCAAAACTGCAAGCTATACAAGAATGGAAACCACCACATGGCGTGAAGTCGCTTCAAAGGTTCTTGGGCTTTGCCAACTTTTATCGGCGTTTCATCCCAAGCTTTTCTAAACTGGCCAACAGTCTAACTCGCCTGACCAGTACCAAGGTGCCGTTTATCTGGGACACGCGGGCCGAGGAGGCATTCCTGGAATTAAAGAAATCTTTCATGTCGGCTCCTGTTCTTAGACATCCAGATGAAGAAAAACCATTTGTGGTTGAGACAGACGCTACTGACTACGCAATCGGTGCGGTCTTACTACAGCAAGATGCAGTCACAGGAACAGAACACCCGGTGGCATACTACTCAAGGAAATTGTCAGTGAGCGAGAGAAACTATGCAGTGATAGAAAAGGAACTACTGGCAATAAAAGCTGCCTTCGAGGAATGGAGACATCACTTGCTGGGTGGGAGGTACTCGGTGGTGGTTCGCACTGATCACCGCAATCTACAGTTCCTGCGCTCTTTGCAATGCAGAACTTCCCGTCATGCTCGTTGGGCCTTTTTCTTTTCACAGTTTGATTTCACTGTCACGTACATTCCTTGTTCCCAGAACACGAAGGCTGATGCCTTGTCTCGTTCTTTGGAAAACAACGTTGAAGGTGTCAAGGAACCGGAACCTTTGATTGCATCCAAACATTTTCTATTGATGCTGACTCCCCGGCTCCAACAGTTTGTTGAGGCCACACGTACGGATCCCACAAGAACACAGATACTACAACGTGCCGACATTAAGGAACGTGACGGCTTGTTGTTCTTCAAGGATCGTCTGTACGTTCCCACATTGGAACTCCAGAAAATCATTCTACAGAATTGCCATGATTCCGTCGTTTGCGGTCACCGTGGAGTCCGCACAACACAAGAACTGGTTGCACGACAGTACTGGTGGCCTGGATGGGCTACACTGGTAAAGCAATACGTGGACTCCTGTCCTGTATGTGCCCAGACCAAGATTCCTCGCAAAAGGCCTATTGGCCTTCTGAAACCCATGCCTACGCCTCCGTACCCTTGGCATACCATCGCCACGGATTTCATCGTTGACCTGCCCTTGTCCGGTGGATTTACCTGTATAATGGTGGTGGTGGATTGTTTCACCAAGACGGCTCATTTCTTGCCCTTTCCTAAGCTACCCACTGCATCTCAGATGGCACGATGTTTTCTACATGAGGTGTATCGCCTTCATGGTCTTCCGGAGAAGATCTTGTCAGACCGGGGGTCTCAATACATCTCTTCCTTTTGGGGTCAACTGTGTCGACATTTGGACATTCAGCGAGCCCTGAGTTCCGGCTATCATCCGCAGACTAATGGACAGACAGAACGTACCAATCAGACCCTTGAGCAATACCTACGTTGTTATGCCAATGCTACCCAAGACAACTGGTCGGAATGGTTGGACACCACGGAAGCAGCTTACAACAACGCTGTTCATTCCGCTACTGGACTCAGCCCCTTTTATTGCTCTACTGGTCTTCATCCTCGCCTGCTGCCTGTTCATCCAACGTATTCCAGCACCGTTCCTTCCGCAGATGCCCTGGTGTCCCTGATCCGCGATCAACATCGTCTGGCGGCCGGTACCTTGGCAGCGGCACAAGCACATATGAAGGAGCAGGCTGACAAGAGACGGAGCCCGGAGCCTGTCCTTCATGTTGGGGACATGGTTTGGCTATCCTCCAAGAATCTACCAGTACGCAACTTACCTGTGAAACTAGCCCCCCGCTTTTTTGGTCCCTTCCGCGTCTCTGAGCGTATTTCCTCTGTTGCCTTTCGTTTGTCTTTGCCTCGCTCTTGAAGGATCCATCCTGTCTTTCATGTTTCCCTTTTAAAGCCCTATGTGCCCGATGTTATGGGTCGTACCTGTTCCCGTCCTGCTCCGCTATTGGTTCGGGGGGTCCCTGAATTTGAGGTGCAGGAGATTTGTGATTCACGAATTTGGCGCAGTGTTCTGCAGTTCCTGGTCAGCTGGAAGGGTTATCCAGCTTGTGACCGCACTTGGGAACCGCGCTCCTTCGTGCATGCACCGCGCCTGGTTCGGGATTTCTATCTCCGCTTTCCTTGGAAACCCGGTGCTCCGGGGTTGTCCGGGAGGGGGTATGGTGTCACGCCGCGCGCTCGCTCGCGGGCGTCGGCGCCACTTACCTGGGTCCCTGGTCCACGGCCGCAGCAGTCTCCTCCTTCATGGAGGCTGTACCCGCGGTGGCGACTCTCTTCACGCCGACCCGCGGTTCGGATGGGCGCCGTGGACGCCGCCATCTTGCGAGGATCTGCGCATGCGCGGATCGTCAGTATTCGACGTCCCGCGCATGCGCAGCATCGGAACATGCGTTCCAAGCCTCGTTTTGACCCCGGACCATAAATAGGCATCGCATACACAGGGACAACGCGTCTCAACGCGGTTGTTACTGTGTATGCGCTGCTGGAGCCCTGGTGCTAGGTTTTCAGTCCTCCAGTTTCCAGGTCTACCTTTCCTGCTCAGTCCTGCCTCTACTCTTTACTCCTTATTACTGGTCCTCCTACCCTTTCTTCCCTTATCTTCGTTACTAGCCAGTCCCTGGTTCAGGGTGGAGGAGGTTTCGTCTGGGTTCCTAGTAGTAGTGGGGACCCCTGTCAGTACTGCTTCTTCTTGCAGTTTGCCTTCCTTTGCCTGTCTTGTGCCCTGCCGGTACCTGTGCCTTACTGCCTTGGAAGTTCCTGAGTTCCTCTCCGTTTTCTTCGGTGATCTCATCAAGCCTTCTCAGCCAGTGGAAACACTGTCCCGACGTCACGCTAATCCTGAGAAGTGCCACCCGTGGCGTTGGGAGTTGGTTCAGTGCCATCCTGTCATATACCGTCAGGAGGGGATTGGGCTAATTCCTCGCGTTACTCTTTCATCGGCTATCAAGACTTCGACAGACTGGCAACCTCAACTCCACGGACTACAGGAAAAAGAGGTAAACCACGATCCCGTGAAGATTCGTTTAACAGAGGCAGACGGGGCGGTGGGAGGAGTTGTGAGTATATGTGAGCTAAGTATTGATTGGTGGGTCTGGTGCACATCATCCTTTAGGATGGGGAAGCGCCTGCGTGGGTCCGCCCACGCACCCGATAATTAAGAAGAAGAAGAAGCCAGGCGCGTCCCCCTCGTGCAAGAAGTGGCACAATCGGTGGCGGCAGTGCCCCGGACAGAAAAAGTAAAATAACGGTGGTGGGAGAAGACGTCCTTTTAAAATGAAATGCACCCATGGGCACAGTTAATAACAATAGGTTGCTTATCGAAGATAACATTTCAGGCCGTTGGTCATCTGAGAAAATATCTTCAGACATTGGAATATATAGGCCTTTTTTCCTGTATTTTTCTATGACTTACTCATACCAGATACAGCACCATTTGCACACATCCTATATTGGCTGTCCTATGTTATTTTCACCTTTACTCATTTTAGCAACAATCGCATCTCATTGGAAGGTGTTATCATCCTTGTGCATCCGAAGGCCTGCATACTTTCAGATTCATGGCGTGGTCACTATGCATAGGGCATCTTTCACTTTTAAACCACTCTTGCCTCTCCCATAGGACTGATGCGTTCTCATTTGTATTCCTGGCCCCCCTTGTGTTCGTGCATTTGCAGAACTCCTCATAGGGTTTCATGTGCCAACCTATGCTTAATTGATCACGCCCTTCTGCGTTGTCAGCTCAGTCCAGTAACTTTTCTTTCTGCGTCTTCTCATATGCAATTTACACTGCTCATGTCTAAAGCTCCTGAATTGTCTCAAACGCTTGAAATGACTTTACTCTGTGCCTGTTAAGACAGCAGCCGAAGAGTGATTTACTCTCCCAAAGTAGTGTAGGGAAAACCACAGGGAAGCGCGACACCGCTAAGTTTCCTGTGTAGTTTTTTCACTTTGTACACAATGTTCCATTACACCGAGCCAAGATGCCATTGACGCGCTGTCTACGTTTCTTTTGTAGAATCCCTCTAAGAGATGATGCCGCCAACCTGAACTGCGCCTACTTGAACTCAGACAAACTGGGCCCTTTGGTTTGCGACTCTGAAAGACACTTTATTTGTGTAAAGGAATGGAACTGATGCATTTTCTTTTTTTTCCATCAAGTGTTTTCCAAGTCTCCATATCATTCACATTGCTGACGAGATCAAGTCCTGGAGGATGAACTGTGTGTGACGGCGCGCAGAAACGTAGAGTAGCATCTGCAGAGTGTTTACATTTCTTATTGTAAAAAAAGTGTGCGTTTAAGAATGATTCATTTAGTTAATATTTATTGCCCGGGAGGCTTGTCCCTCCTCCCACATTGTGAAGAAGCAGCAGAGCTCTGTTTCAGTGATTTGTAGACATTGGTTGGTCTAGTATGTCCTGAATAACTTGCGTATCAGTGTCTCGTAACCAAGCTTGAGATTGGGTCATTACTCCATGACTCTATGACTTGCCAAGATCTGGACTAGCTTCGATATGCATAATAATGTCTCTCCATCAGGGGCGTTGCTAGGGGGGGGGCTAAGGGGGCTATAGCCCCTGATCTTTTGGTTGTAGCCCCGGATAGAATCTCAGGAGCTACAGCCAAAAGTCTAGCTAGCCCCCAGTCCCAACAGTTCCAACATCAGCTTAGCCCCGGGTCTTTTCCAGACCTAGCAACTCCCCTGCTCTCCATGTATAGTACAACTTGAATTGCTCTATAGGATAATGGTACTAATGAAGGATTCAGAACTCATATATTTGTCACTGTGGCCAAGATGCCTTTTGGAATTCAGTGTCGCCTAGCTCAGGTTTATATTCATTGCATTACAAATCTGACTGTACACAATCATGATACATTTTCTTTGTATGACATTTACTTTACAGTCCGTAAGGCTCTAGAAGAAGAGGATTTATCCTCGAAACGCTTCAGCCACAGAAAACTGACTTGCAACTTTCTTTTTTTTTGTACAACACTGTTGGAGATAAAATCCAATATACATTATTTCATTTCAGTGAGATGTAAAGCTTTTCAATTGAAATCTTGACTGTTCTTCACAGTAGCCAATAGTGTGCGGGTGACGGGAGGATTCTACGTTCAAATCGTCTTTTCTTCTTTGTACTTCTGCAATATGCTCCATGAGAGGAGCACCCACTCTGCACTTAACCAGGCCCCGCTGGACTGGGCGAATTTGCCCCCCCCCCCTGTTTGCACACTTGCACCTCCTTGACCTTGAACGTTCTAGTCCTTGCAAGTCTGTTTGTTTGGTGCTCCCTCTGTCTCCCCTCCCTAGCTGGTCGTGCTTTAAATACTCTAGGATAGGCAATTTGGATGACCAACTACCAAGCAACCTGAAATGTCGCCAGGCCAGTACTGTAGTTCATTGATGTGTATGCTCCTCGCCCTCTCTCCCTCCCCCCTCACTCTTTGTCAAGTTATTCTCTAGTATATACGCATCTGGCCTATATGCTAGCTATTGCTATTAAATCATTCGGAATCTTCAAGGCCTTTCACAAGGATAGACTTCTCCGATTCACAGTTCCTTTATCCCACCAGCTTGGCACACTTCTTTACCTAGAACAGGATTATGTCCTTTTCATTTTCAGGTTCCTTGACCCTCTTGTTCTCAACTTCTTATGTGGGTTCAGGTACAAGACTTGCAAGGATCTGAGCGGTTTGGCTTACTCTCCGGCCAAGCCGTTGCCCTCTCATGGACACTCTTTCTCTTACAGGGTCCCAGACCCTCTTGTTCTTCGTTACTTCAGGCCTTTGCCTTTCACATCGGTGCAGGTCCCAGATTCGTAATGTAGGGTTGCCTTTGCTCGGTTTACTTCCCTGCCAAGCATACAACTTTCCCTTGTTTGCTCCTTTTTCAATCAGGGTCGCATACCCTCTTATTCTTGCCTTCTCATAGGGGTGCGGGTCCCAGACCTGCATTTCGTTGTCATATCCGTTTGGTTCACTCTGCTGCCAGACATACGATTCCTCTCTCTTGGTTATTCTCAGGTCCCAGACCCTCTTATTCTTGCCTTCTCATAGGGGTGGGGGGTCCCAGATCTGCACTTTGTTGTTGTATCCGTTTGGTTCACTCTGCTGCCGAACATACGATTCCTCTCGCTTGGTTATTCTAGGGGTCCCAGATCCTCTTATTCTTGCCTTCTCATAGGGGTGGGGGGTCCCAGATCTGCACTTTGTTGTTGTATCCGTTTGGTTCACTCTGCTGCCAAACATACGATTCCTCTCGCTTGGTTATTCTAGGGGTCCCAGATCCTCTTATTCTTGCCTTCTCATAGGGGTGGGGGGTCCCAGATCTGCACTTTGTTGTTGTATCCGTTTGGTTCACTCTGCTGCCAAACATACGATTCCTCTCGCTTGGTTATTCTAGGGGTCCCAGATCCTCTTATTCTTGCCTTCTCATAGGGGTGGGGGGTCCCAGATCTGCACTTTGTTGTTGTATCCGTTTGGTTCACTCTGCTGCCAAACATACGATTCCTCTCTCTTGGTTATTCTCAGGTCCCAGACCCTCTTATTCTTGCCTTCTCATAGGGGTGGGTGTCCCAGATCTGCACTTTGTTGTTGTATCCGTTTGGTTCACTCTGCTGCCAGACATACGATTCCTCTCTCTTGGTTATTCTCAGGTCCCAGACCCTCTTATTCTTGCCTTCTCATAGGGGTGGGTGTCCCAGATCTGCACTTTGTTGTTGTATCCGTTTGGTTCACTCTGCTGCCAGACATACGATTCCTCTCTCTTGGTTATTCTCAGGTCCCAGACCCTCTTATTCTTGCCTTCTCATAGGGGTGGGTGTCCCAGATCTGCACTTTGTTGTTGTATCCGTTTGGTTCACTCTGCTGCCAAACATACGATTCCTCTCGCTTGGTTATTCTAGGGGTCCCAGATCCTCTTATTCTTGCCTTCTCATAGGGGTGGGGGGTCCCAGATCTGCACTTTGTTGTTGTATCCGTTTGGTTCACTCTGCTGCCAAACATACGATTCCTCTCGCTTGGTTATTCTAGGGGTCCCAGATCCTCTTATTCTTGCCTTCTCATAGGGGTGGGGGGTCCCAGATCTGCACTTTGTTGTTGTATCCGTTTGGTTCACTCTGCTGCCAAACATACGATTCCTCTCTCTTGGTTATTCTCAGGTCCCAGACCCTCTTATTCTTGCCTTCTCATAGGGGTGGGTGTCCCAGATCTGCACTTTGTTGTTGTATCCGTTTGGTTCACTCTGCTGCCAGACATACGATTCCTCTCTCTTGGTTATTCTCAGGTCCCAGACCCTCTTATTCTTGCCTTCTCATAGGGGTGGGTGTCCCAGATCTGCACTTTGTTGTTGTATCCGTTTGGTTCACTCTGCTGCCAGACATACGATTCCTCTCTCTTGGTTATTCTCAGGTCCCAGACCCTCTTATTCTTGCCTTCTCATAGGGGTGGGTGTCCCAGATCTGCACTTTGTTGTTGTATCCGTTTGGTTCACTCTGCTGCCAGACATACGATTCCTCTCTCTTGGTTATTCTCAGGTCCCAGACCCTCTTATTCTTGCCTTCTCATAGGGGTGGGTGTCCCAGATCTGCACTTTGTTGTTGTATCCGTTTGGTTCACTCTGCTGCCAGACATACGATTCCTCTCTCTTGGTTATTCTCAGGTCCCAGACCCTCTTATTCTTGCCTTCTCATAGGGGTGGGTGTCCCAGATCTGCACTTTGTTGTTGTATCCGTTTGGTTCACTCTGCTGCCAGACATACGATTCCTCTCTCTTGGTTATTCTCAGGTCCCAGACCCTCTTATTCTTGCCTTCTCATAGGGGTGGGTGTCCCAGATCTGCACTTTGTTGTTGTATCCGTTTGGTTCACTCTGCTGCCAGACATACGATTCCTCTCTCTTGGTTATTCTCAGGTCCCAGACCCTCTTATTCTTGCCTTCTCATAGGGGTGGGTGTCCCAGATCTGCACTTTGTTGTTGTATCCGTTTGGTTCACTCTGCTGCCAGACATACGATTCCTCTCGCTTGGTTATTCTAGGGGTCCCAGATCCTCTTATACTTTGACTTCTGTATGGGTGCAAGTCCTAGACCATCTTATTCCTCATAGCCCCAGACCAACCTATACTTTCACTTCCATGTGGGTGCAGGTCCCAGACCCTCTTGCTCCAGCTCCTCTTGTCACCCCTTGCTTCCCCGGACCGCCAGCGCCTTTCAGGTAACTCACGTACATGTTTGCTTTTTTGTTGCAGGAACTAGCATCTCCCGAGCAGCTGTGTTGCTTCTCGAGGCTCTGGTATTGTTCGGGTAAGCAGCTGGTCTGCAGCAGCTCTGCACACATTTGATTATCCCCGACTGGTTACACTGGGGTGCTCAGAGGTTCTTCTTGGTAGCAGTGCGAATGGTCCTTTCAGCTTGGATTGGACGTGCGTTCTCCTTTTCCTTCATTGATGGCTCTCTTCTGCTCACCTGGTGTACGGCTCCCCCAGTTCCTCCTCAGTTCCTCCTCAGTTGATCATTCTCCCTCTGTCATAGCTCTGCTCATTTTTACCTCCCATGCTGGTTTGTTGCTTTCATTTGGGCCAATGACATCCCGTGAGAAGCTAGACCACCACCACTGCTGCTGACTCTCCAAAGTAATCTTTGGACTCTTGGTCATCTTCTTCACAGTACTTCTTTTAAAACAAGATGCAAAATCCTTGGTTGGTATTTTAGTCTTGTCAAGTATATTATTTTGACGAACTTGGCAATCGAACACATTGGCTCTGGTTAGGGGGAGGAGGACTTGGTATTGAAGAAGGGATTGGCGGTAGTGAAGCGGGAGTATACTGCGTTTGCTGAGAATAATCATCCCCAATCCCATAGGGGGCTTCCTACCCCATGCGATCCTCCCTCGGTGCACCCCCCCCAGGGGGATTATTGCACTGTGGATGCATTGCCCTAGCCCCATGGGAAACGTCTCACCCTATGGGAGAAGGGACGGCATCCTCAGATTCGTCACAGTAGGCACATGCAGAGGAGATACTAACCTAGGGACTTTACATTACCTTTCAGAATGTCTCCGTCCTCTTCCAATCCAAGTGGCACATGTGCAAAACTAAGGGACCTATAAACTGGGCCAAACTAGTGTAGATCGAAACAATGTCTGAATCTTACTTTCTGCAACTTTGCCTGTTGAAACATATCAGTCCTTCTCTTCCTGCGCACCACCTGTTCTTCTGTCATAAATTGATGCAAGCCTGGACTATTGTAATAGTCTTATGATGCAGTGGTACGCAAAATGCAATGAAATGCTGAGGATTCCAGATTGAATGTAATTCTCACATAGGAAATTCCAGTGATATGGAACATGGCAGATTGTTCTGAAGCTTCCTGTAGATTCTGCAAAACTCTGCTTAGTAGATTCCTTAAAACATATATTCTGCTGTTGCCCGAACGGGACAAGCACCAACTGTTTCTCGAAAGAGCAATTAAAGATTTTAGAACAATTGATGATGAAGCTCTTTGGGCTCGGATTCTGTTGGGCGCATCTATTTCAATTTTAATCAGAGCATTTAAACTGTTAAAGGATTATGGCTTAATCAACCTTTAATATTTAATGGGGAAATGTGTCTCTCTTAATTTGTTTATCTTTGGTGGTTGCCCGTTCAAAGATATATATTTAACTTGGGGAAGTTGATAAAACAATCATCCAGAGAGAGAATTTGTAATAGGATAGGATACACTTTTAAATGATTCAGTTTTAAGACTTGGTGAATTTATCTGATAAGCAAATGTTTTAATGTATTATAACTTTTAGATATTATTGTTTTATGTTATAGAGACTTAATGAATTAGATTGGATTTTGATAAAATGTGTGTCTAATGTTGTGAAAGCTTATTGTTTTAACTAAATCACAATAAAAATAAAAATAGTCTTCGTTTGGGTCTGCCAACTGTGGGGTAAAATACGGCCCCAAAATGTCAGAGATAGAGGGACCATGCTAGTCCCCTGTTGTGAGAGACGTTGAGACCCATTGAAAAATGCAGGCCAGTTCAAAACATTGTTTTCCGATGTAAGGCCTAATGAATTAATAAAAAATGGCCTATTTCAACTTTAGTAAAGTACAAAGACACTGAGTTGAAGGAGGAATGATGCCTGACATTTGAGAAATAAAGTCAAGTGACAGATTGCATTATCATGAATAGAGACTTAATTTTCGTCATATAAAATCACAGCATGTAAAGAGAGACTGAATTTGTTTTTGTAAAAATGAACACTGCTTTCCTATGTTAATTGTGGCCTATCTTTGTGCATAAGATTAATAATGAATCGATCTCTGTTCTAATGTAGTAGAAAATAAAGATTGTATTTATAAACCACAAGCGAAGATATAATGTTAAAATGTTACATGTAAGCACATCATGTTGATTTAAAGCTGTATTTTCTTATCTATGGATGCACCCTGTGATTTCCAGGAGAAGGTCTGGTTTTCAGTTATAAATACAAAGAATATACAGAGAATTAGATCAGAATTGTGGGATTTGCAGATAAAACAGCTAGCAGAGATGACCTGTAAGGCCAGGTCTCTCCATTAACTGTGCATTAGTGGCTTACAGAAATGACCTTTTCAGGGCTAACTCGGTCTCAAGAAATGGCTTCAGAGCCACCAATGGATGATCAAACGTTGTGTATGAAACAGATTGTTGATAAGCAGATGTTCGGTGCAGGTGACTATGCAGAAATGCATTCTAAGAATTGTCGGGGGCTGATGTGCAACCGAGGGACACGTGGGATGCATTGTCATTGACTAACACAATGCCAATGCAGAATACATTTTCTTGAATAAAAAGTGCACCGTGTGTTCCATTGAGCTTATCCCGGGTTCACATTAAAGGGGACCAGAAGCCCGTCTGGACCATGGAAAAAAGAATTTTGTGTGATGGATACAACTTGAGTTATGAGAATAATTCTGATTCTGGCATTCCCATAATTCTAACTGAATAGAAAGTTAGTGGGATGATAGTTTATAGAAGTAAGGTTTGAATCAGGAAGGGGCAGATTTGTGACTATTTCGGCTCAAGAGTAAATCGATATAAATGGTAGTTCCTCCTAGGAAGGGCGTGCCGAGACGATTTGTATTTTCCGACTCGCCATAAAATATAGAATTCAAAAATATTTATGTGCCGGCAATTATCTGAAGAATTAGGATAGCTGCCATGTTGTTAGATTTTAAGAACACTGAAGAAGTTAAACCTACTTGTCATTTTGGGATGGTGAATCTTTCTCTTCCCTCAGCCACCATCATTCACACCCCCTTACTCCTTCTCCTATTAGCATCTAGTGGGTTTATTAGGAAGAGAGTTGGCTGATCCGTAGCGTGGGAATGGTGATAATCATAATGTCATCAGCACTATTTCTTCGCAAATTCCAATCTAAGAGGGGACTTGCAAGAATACCACTAGGGAGAGAGACCAGGAGAGCTGCCTAAGCCATCGGGACACCACCTTGCCTGGGGAACAAAGCTAAACCAAGGCCTACCTAGAAGGAGGGAGAAAATGAGACCCATGGACTTTGCGTGGAAATCAGGGAGCCCTATCTGAAAGAGGCCTGTGGCTGGTGAGACCTGGCTGGTGGGTAGGGGCTTGAGGTGTGAGCTGCCTGCCTGAAAGAGGGTCCTAGGACCTGGCGGGCCTCCTGAGCTAAGAACAAAGATCTCCCATGTAAGTAGATATATCCCAACGCTATCAATTGTGCGAATAGCTACCTGCCTTAATATCTCTCCCTTAGTGGGTGAAGGGGGGCATAACTGGGTAGACCCTGTCCACATTGAACTAAAAAGTTAACTAAATGAACTCTATAGAAGAGCACTCTATCCAGTTATATTGAATCGTGTTGGAATCTGTTTAACCCATACCTTTGCATTGGTGGGTGCTTGCCATTAGAGGGAGGGAGGGTGGGTGAAAGAGTGTATACCCTAAGCACAATTAACTAAAAATATGATCTAATTAATTCCCATAGGGTCATTTGTCACGGGGTCATTAGTCACGGGGTGATGTTTTTGTCAAATTCTGAAATTGAAAAAGGGTTATGCCAGTGCACTGTAAATGACTAGTCTGTAAAGTAATTTGGTAACACTGCTGTTCAATTGAATGTGCTAGTGTCCCCAAAACAAAAATCCCAACACCTTGCATCCCCTTTGAAAACAAATTTAGCAAAACAAATTTTCCCTTTCAGTCCAAACCAGAATCCAAAGCTTTGCATTTTCATTCTAGGAGGGGTGCAAAACAAAATTCCCCATGTATTCCCTTGCATCCCAAATCAGAATTAGAAAACATTTTACCTAAAGAAAAAGCCCAAAAAATAATTTTCCATTGTGTTTCAACTCCCTGTACCTTGCCTTCCGATCAGATAGGTCATATCTAATTGATGCCTGAAGGGTGGGGGTTGCTGGGAGAAAGGTGTATTGTGCCAAAATAAGCAATTTTTTGTATTTTCCCTATTGGTTAATTTGCATGAAATCTTATGTAAATTGTGACTGCAAACTTCAAAACTTTACCACTGCCTTATAGCAACCGAAAGTCCTTTAAACCTATGTTAGTTAATTGGTGCAAAAAATTTAAATCTGTGATATTGTGTAGTGCCACAGCGTTGGTTGTTGATGTTTTTGTGATTGCCGATGATTCTTTGCAAAAACAATTTAAAAAATCTATTCTTACTATACACCGGCCTGGTTCCTAGTTGATTGATGGTAAAGAGGGTATTTTGACATAAGGTACGATAGAAGTGGAGGCCTCACTAAAGTTGAATCTGTAAAGCGTTTTGTTGTGCACCACCTTGGTTGGGAGCTGAGGAACTCCCTGAGTTGAGAGTGACCATTTAATAAACTATGACAAAATTGGGGACTGGTCCGAGATGGAGTCTTCACTTGTGACAGAGTAGTAGCAGCAGACTATTCATTTGGGTGAAATTGCATTTCAGTGGATAGAACATTGTGTTTGCATTGTTAAGGTGCCATTCAGACCTGTACCCTGGGTTCCAGGGCGGTGTATAGATACAACTGTTGATTTTGAGTTGTAATTGTGAGTGGAAACTACGCAGGAACAGGGTTATGATTTTTGCCCTTGCATTGTGAGTATATAAGGTGCAGAGCACCCTTTAATGAGCACAGAAGAAATCAATATGGCCAGGAAATGTTCCTATCCAAATTATATATTAAAGGTGAATGGGTAGCACACAAACATGAAATGTGGCAAGCCAGAATGATGCAGGAGGTTACCACTGAAAATGTTGACATGTGGCAGGATAATGGGCTGTTACATCAGGCCCTGACACCCCAGGAGTAGCTCACAACTCCTTCCTGACCATGGAAGCCAAATGTAGTTGATCCCTCCCACCTTGGTTGGCATGGGCTCCTGATTCCAGTTAACATGTAACCTTGAGGCAGCCAATGGGAGAGGGAGTGTTAGGGAGAAGTTGTGGATAGGGAAGGGGGGGGGTTAGGATAATCGAATAGAAGTTGAGGGTTGGTGTAATGGATGGGTAGTGGGGAGTAAGGAAAGGCACATACTACATTAATCATGAGAAAACCCACAGTAGCTTCCTGCTTCTCTGACTTCCTAGCTTCTCGACACAGTTTCCTACACAGGGCGCACTACTTTTTAATTAGGACTATGCTCTGATGGAAATGCATACATTCAATGAATCATACCCTGGCTTGTAAGCGATTAGCAGAAGCACGTAGCACCCAGGGAAACCTGGACAAGCAATAGCACAACATAGGTACAAGACACATGATCAGAACTCTTAGCATGTTGGTGCTTGCTGAACAACACGAACACGACCTCAGAATTGCGTTTGCGAGGGCAGTTATTTCCAGTGTTCAAACCCCTTTGGCAGCACAATACAGTGCCTGGCTGTTCCACGTATGCATGCCTTTGCAAGCAGCGACAAACAAAACATTGGGTGTCTCATGACCCATGTCTTTTTGCTCAACTCCAGAAGCGTCCATACGCCTATAACTGAGTAATCTTAGGAATGTTTTGTATGCCAGAAGAAACTGTCCTTCTCAGTGGCGTTCATGTACCCAGCACGCCAACTTCTCCCATTCCCTCCTCGGTCGCTTATCCCCAGTAAAAAAAAGGGGCACTTAACTGAGGCCTGGGGAGGGCCCGGCTGGGTCCTCCCCAGTCACTGTTGAACATGCAGTGAATGGGAGAACCCACGGTCTGAGCAGCGCTTGTCCCTCACTCCACGAGGGAAATGAGCCCGTGCCTCCTCCTGTCTCTCAATCCTTGCAGCGACTCCACGTCCCAACCTCCTTCAAGTCTTGTCTTCACACTCTTCGCCCTGCTCTCCTCCAGCCAGTGCCAACAACAAGCAGCACAGGCCGGGGAGGGGTGTTATAGCAAGTACCTTGTGCGCACACGCAGCAACCGCCCATGATATGGGAAATGTGGAGCCTCCATACCCCTGCAACATCACGGCCAGCCGTCAGTCTCCATTTACTCACATTACCCCCTCCTCTAGGCTCCCTTCCAGGACCCGGCTTGTCCGGATGAGCAAGATGAAAATCCCTTACCAAGCGAGGAGCGTGGACTGTCTCCAAAGGCTCCCAAGAGTCATCCTCCGGACCATAACCTACCCAGGAAATCAAATACCAGAGATTCTTGCAATGCCACTTGGAGTCCAAACTGCGATGCACCTTGAATTCTTCCTGACCATCCTGCAACACCCTGGGAGACTTCTGTGTAGCTACATCAGGAGCTGCGGGTTTAACCAACGAAACATGAAAAACAGGATGAATCCTCATATGAGAGGGAAGCCGTAAACGAGCAGCTGTGTCAGAAATACACGGTAAAGGAAAAACTAGGGGTCGTAAAGAAACTGTGCTGCTGTCAAGCGCCTTTTGCACTTCTCAGTTACAATGGCAGATTACTTACTTAATAGAGAGCAGGATCGGGCTGCCCTTTTGCACCACGAGGCAGCACAGCCAATGCCTTCAGAAGTAATCTCCATTCAGTTGACTCACCCCCACAAACAAGTCGCCAACTATCTCTGTTCACACCACAATTGCCACTGTTCTGAAATCGTATTCCTTCCTCCCCAGGTGGCCTCTTAGTCGTCTCAGACAGCCATCCAATGATTATACTCACATCATTTTCATGTGGACATACAGTATGCCAGTTATACTATTTCAACTATCCAACGTGTGCCCTTCTTCTAATTACCCACTGTTGTTTCTTACCAATACACAGGACGTGCTGCTTTCACGTGGGTGATGTCACTGTTTTTGGCTCCTTGGTGCTGATCCCAATACTGCTATATTTATCTATATTTTGTTAATTTTCTTGCTCATGAGATGTTACCTCTGTAATTTTTCCGCTGTTCTAACTACTCGTGGCACTCTAATTTTTGGTCAAGTGGAGATTTGTCCTTATTTGATTTAGGTACTTATCACTATTGTTTGACACTATTTCTCTTTTCTCCATTTGATATATGCCGCCATGATCATCTCTGCCTTACTTACATTACTCCGCTACTGAAACATGGTATGGGATGGTATTTAATTCTATTTACGATATGATGTTATAATGTTTCAATTTTTGTTCATTTTGTCCATGTAATGATTTTATTTTTCCTTAATGTTTTACATTTCCATTGGAACTTATGTTATTTTATGTTAGAAATGCTATGATGATGTCTTTATTTTACTTATTGAAACATGGTTTTGATTACTATACAGCCTTGACAACGACCTTGAGGGTCGAAACACGTGTCGGCTAATTCCATGCTTTATTTGATTCCACCTTAAATATTATCCTTGATATAAGGTCTGAAGTCAAATAATTATTTCTTTTCCTAGCCATTTGGACTAATGCTGAACAAGACTACCCAGGATTAGCACATTGGACTTACCTTCAACCTCTAACTACCGTGCCAGAAATACATTTCACAATGACGTAAGGACCAATAAATCGAGGTAGAAATTAACGTGACCCAAACAGATTGATATGTTGGGTGCACAACCAGACACAATCCCTCCCCTACATCATATTTAGGACTCTCCCGTCTCCTCCAATCAGCCTGTTTCTTATAAACCAGCTTGGCCTTGTCGAGATTTTGGCATGCCCTGGCTCTGATGTCCAAAAGCTCCTAAGCATGCTCAGTAACAGCAGGTATTCTATCATGCACCGGAAACTCATCCGCCAGCATCTTACATTCTTGCCCATACAAGCAACAATGTGGGGATATTCGTAAAGATTCATGCTTAGTATTGTTGTAGCAGTACTCCCCAAGCCACAAGGCCTGAACCCATGGTGACCTGCCCTCTGCTATGAAGCACCTCAAGCACTGCTCCATAGTTTGATTAACTCTCTGTCTGCCTGTCCGTCAGAGGATGGTAACTTATGGCAAGGTACAAGAGATTCCGAGCATCTTGCAGAAAGCATGCCAACACCTGGACGTACAATGGGAGCCATCAAACACTATGGTCCTAGGTAACCCATGCAGCCTCACCACATGTTGTAAAAACAACTCTGCCAACATCTTGGCACTTGGAATTTCTTCACAGGGCATGAAATGTTCCCGATTAGTTAAGTAGTCTACAATCACCACGATGGTATCAAATGTTCTATCCTTGGGCAGTTTGTCACAAAATCCATAGACGCACATGTCCACGGTTCTTCCGGGGAGAGCAAAGGTTGCAAAAATCCTGCCTTTTTCAAGTGATCCGACTTGGATATCACACGGGTTTCACATTTTGTTACATAATCATGAACACAGCAGTTAATCCATCCCACCAAAAATAAAGCTGCACCATGTCTTGAGTCTTTCTTATCCCTGCATGGCCTGCCAGTGGGTACTTGTGGTACCAAAATAAGGCTTCCCTTCGAACAGTGTCTGTGGGGAGAAACAATTTCCCCTCCTGATAGGGCCAACCCTCCCGAATGCTCCTCATCTTGTTTCTCCTCACCCATCTCTTCCTAGGGAACCGCTTGCACACTTCATAGAGAATATCCTTCTGTACTGCCCCCACAATCCTTTCCACAGGTATGGTACTTCACTCCACCTGACACTGATCTCTGGTATTCTCTTGTCTGGACAGTGCATCTGCCTTTCCAATTGCTCCTTCCAGGATGGTATGTGACCACAGTCAAATTCCTCAAAGAATGTGACCATCGTAATTACTGGGGACTCAGGGTCTTGGCTGATCTTAGGTATTGTAAATTCATGTGGTCAGTGATAACCACCACAGAATGTCGTATCCCCATCAAGTAGTGTCGCCATTCCTGGAAGTCAGCTCAGATGGCTAAGAGCTCCTTATCTGTAATAGCATAGTTTTGTTCATAACTTGTCAATTTGCATGAAAAATAAGCCACCGGATGCAGGATTCCTTCCTCATCTGCCTGTAACAAGACCTCCCCAAAAGCCATGTTGGAGGCACCTTTTTAAACTTGAAATGGTCTTTCAGAATCTGGATGTCGCAGAATCGATACCTTAGTGAATGCTAGCTTTAACCTCTCAAAAGCTTCCTCTGCCTCTGTGTCCCAATTGACTCTACTTGCCTTCCTTAACAGTCGTGTAATGGGTGTAATAGTGGCTGAGAAGTCTTTAATAAACCTGCGGTACAAGTTAGAAAACCCCAGAAATGACTGAATGTCCTTCACACACTGAGTGGACGAACATTTTGTTACCCCGTGAAACTTTGTGTCATCCAGGACTACACCCGTAGGCGTCAAAATGAATCCTAGAAATTCCACTCTAGTACTATGGAATTCACACTTGTACAACTTTGCAAACAACTGATATTCCTGCAACCTTATCAACACTGCCTTTACATGTTGAACATGCTGTTTGACAGACTCTGAATAAATCAAAATGTCATCAATGTAAACTATAGCAAATAAATCCAAATACTTGTGCATCACCTCCTGCGGAAATTTTGAAAGGCTGCTGAAGCATTAAATAAGCCAAAAGGCATGACCAGATATTCGAACAGACCAACTTGGTCCAAAAAGCGGTCTTCCATTCATCGCCCTTCTTTACTATGATAAAGTGGTAGGCCCCCCTCAAGTCTAAATTTGTATATATCATAGCCGTCTTCACTTGCTCTAGTAAGACAGAAATCAATGGCAGTGGAAACCTATTTTTTTATGGTGACCCTATTCAAAGCCCTATAATCAATGCAAGTCCTCACGGTTCCTACCATCTCAGGCATAAAGAAGAGGAAATAGGTGATTTGGAGTGACGAATAAACCCACAAACCAACATTTTGTCGTTATACTCACGCAGATATTGAGTCTCTTTTTCAGAGAGCCCATAATTCTGGCTTCTAGGAAGTCTAGCATTAGCTTCCAGATCGATCACACAGTCAAACTATCTATGAGGTGGTAACTGTGATGCTGCTCTTCCATTGTCAAACACCCCTGCAAACTCTCAATACTCCTCAGGCAGGCTGGTAGCCACCGCCCCAATATTTATCTGAGGACATACCCCTTCCACCAGGAAGTTCACAGGACCCCCTGCATTAGGTAGGTGGGATCCACATTGCTCATCCTGAAATGTCAATCGGCCTCATTACGAGCTGGGCAGTATCCCTAACGGGATACCGCCCAACTGTATTTGTGTTACCGGCCAACCGTCCAGTGGTATTAACGCGGGATCCCAGTTTGGGCGGGAACTAATTCCACTGGACCCAATGGAGAATTTCCGGTGCAATTACTGCCGTCCTTATTACGCACGGTAATTGCACTGAAAATTTGCATTTTTGCAGCACATTTACCCCCAGCTTAGAGCTGGGAAATGCAGCCAGTTCGAGATTGGACAGACCCTTAAATACAGCGGTAACAACATTTACTACCGTCCCCTACTTGTGGTGAGGCCCAATGTCCTTTCACCCCAGTCTATGCCTGGGTTATGTGTCACTACCACGGCATTCCCAAAATGACCCCAAATTGAGGAGCTGCAAATAGATCAAATGCAATAGTCCCCTTGTGTCCTGCCCCACACCTTATCGTTGTACTCTGGGTCTGTGTGGTAATAGGACCTGATGTCACAGATGACCCATCACCTGCTTGTACAGGCTCACTTTCTTCCTTCAACACTGGGGGTTTTCCCAACTTGTCTGCTAACAAGATGTCAAGGAAATTCCATGTAGCCCCAGAATCCACCAGGGCAGAAACGGTTTCTCTTGTATTGGCAAAAATCTAGGTCACCAACAGGTATAAGTGTGGTGCCTTGAGCTGAGTAGCATTAGCCACAGACGACGCGAACCTAAGGTTCTGTTTCGTTTCCCCCCCCCCACCTACCAAGGCCCCTCTTTACCCAATTCTGTCCTTTTCCTTCCCATTTTTCGTGCTGGAGTATTGGGACAGTTCCTGACATATTGCACCGCCTTTCCACAGTATAAACATAGATTGTTCTCTCTCCTCCTTTTCTTATGAAGACAATGGCCCCCGGACACTACCAATCTGCATGGGCTCCCCCTGTCTACCCCCTGGATGCCCACCAACCTCTCTACTCTTGTCCACCCGTGCTAATGGAACTCCTGTCGTCGTCCTCCTTTCTCCCCTTAATCAGTGTTCATGCCTCTGAGTCAAATCAATTAAAGCGCTACATGAATCTGGTTAGGGTTCTACATTTGCAATAGCATCCTTTTGCTCATCCCTCAATCTTTGATAGAACAGAACATTCTGTTTTGGTTCAGGCCAAGCAGTCTCCACCACTAACTGGTTAAACTGTGTCACATATGTTACCAAAACTTTGGTACCCTGCCTAAGGGCCATCAATTCTTTATCTTGTGTCAAGGGCACATTGCGGTGATCAAACGTGCAAATTTGGCAGAAAACCATCCCCAATCATATAAGATTAGGTCATCCGTCTGCACCAACGAATTGGCTCAGGCCACTGCATTCCCTGACAAGTGTGATATGATAAATGCAGTGGGTCTTGGGCGGACTCGAAGGCTGTCAGCTTACACAAAAAATATAACTTAGACGGAGTCAAAAAGGTGGAAAATGTCCTTGAATCCCCCCAAAACATCTCTGTTGCCGCCACTGGTACCCCTAAATGTTGCTGCACCACCACTGTATTTGAGCACCCGGGGGATCCCGAGGCGGATGACGTGACCACTCCTTAAAGTGGAGTTCCCTGAGCAATCAGCCCACTAACCTGCAGCTTTAATGTTTGTCTCTTGCCGAGACTGCACCAATTTGGCCTGAATATCCTGTAGTGCCTTGTGCACCACTGTTAAGGCTAAAAGGAACTCCATATGCCTTTAGGTGGTGTTGTCGTCCCAATTTGGGGGTTGGTGATTGTCACACTCCTGGAGTATCTCACAAGTCTTCCTGACCACGGAAGACAAATGTAGTTGACTCCTCCCACGTTGGTTGGCATGGGCTCCTGATTCCAGTTAACATGTAACCTTGAGGCAACCAATGGGGGGGAAGAGGGTTAGGGAGAAGTTGTGGATAGGGAAGGGGGGCTAGGGGTAACCGGATAGAAGTTGAGGGTTTACGTAATAGATGGGCAGTTGGAAGGAAGAAAAGGCACATACAACATTAATCATGAGAAAACCCACAGTAGCTTCCTGCTTCTCTGATGACTTCCTAGCTCCTAAACACACTATACTACTCAACAGGACACACTCCTTTTTAATTAGGACTATGCTCTCATGGAAATGCATACATTCAATGAATCATATCTTGGCTTGTAAGTGACTAGCAGAAGCACATAGCACCCAGGGAAACCTGGACAAGCAATAGCACAACACAGGTACAAGACACATGAGCAGAACTCTTAGCATGTTGGTGCTTGCTGAACAACATAAACACGTTACCTCAGAATTGCGTTTGCCAGCGGAGTTATTTCCAGTGTTCAATACCTCTCTGGCAACACAATACACTGCCTGGTGTTCCATGTATGCGTGCCTTTGCAAGCAGCAACAAACAAAACATTGTGTGTCTGATGACCCATGTCCTTTTGCACAACTCCTCCAGAAGCGTCCATACGCCATAACTGAGTAATCTTAAGAACATTTTGTATGCCAGAAGAAACGTTCTTTCTCAGTGGCTTTCATGCACCCAGCACTCCAACTCCTCCTATTCGCCCCTCGTTCACTTTTCCTCAGTAAAAGAAAAGGGGCACTTAACTGAGGCCTGGGGGGGGCTGGCTGGCTCCTCCCCAGGCACTGTTGAACATGCAGTGAATGGGAGAACCCGCGGTCTCAGTAGCGCTTGTCCCTCACTTTGAGAAGAAAATGAGCCAGTGCCTCCTCCTGTCCCTCAATCCTTGCAGCGACTCCACGTCCCGACCTCCTTCGAGTCTTGTCTTCACACACCTTGCCGTGCTCTCCTGCGGCCCGTGCCAATAACAAGCAGCACGGGCTGGGAGGGGCTTTATAGCAAGTACCTTGTGCGCATGCCTGCGTACCAACTGCTCATCATATCATGGGAAATGTAGTTTCCTGGGCCGAGCAGCCCGCAACTGGAGCCTCCAGGCCCCTGCAACATCATGGCCAGCGCCAACTCACTCACACTGACCAACGTTTACATGACACAAACCAGCAAGGGTGAGGAAATTTAAATGGCTCAGCTCACAGCATTCATATATTTCCATATGCTTATCATGGAAGAAAGACACCAGAATAGTGTGGAAGCGGAAGTGCAACAGAGCCACATTTTTGAGTTAAACTTAGGAAATAATATTGAACAGCTAAAAGATGAGTTGAAAACACATCGGCGACAAAATTCAGAGCGCAAAAATCAATGTTCTGCACTGCAAGGGTATTATAAAGAATGTATTGAAATTCTGAGCGCAAGTCAACACAAATTAAATGTGCAGGTTATTCATAATAGAGCCTGCTTAGAGGATATTTTCACATTTCAATCCCAGGTAAAACCACTGAAGGTTGAAAACGGCCAGTTAATTTTCAAAGGGGTTGACTCTCGGGTGAGTTCGATCAGATGCACCAAGATCTGAACTCCTTCAAACAGCAGAGAGCAGTTGAGGGAAGAACATAACAAATTAAGTCAAGAGAACAAATTAAGTCAAGAGAATAGCGCTCTATTTCAGGAAGTGCATCAGTTAAGGATGGATGTGGAGAAAAGTCATGTTCTTAGAAACTGACTGACATTAGGTTACAAAATGCACAATTAATGAAACATGTGAGGCAAGCAAATATTGATCTAAAGCAGGCAACACTGGCCAAAATTGTGCAAGGGGAGATTAGCCTCCTGAAAAGGAAACACTCTGAATATGTGCAGACGATGCAAGCCTCAAAGAAGGAAAATTAAAATAAGTACCATTGTGAAGAGAACAAGGGATTAAGAGACTGATTAATGGCACAAAATAAAGTGCTAGAAGCCACTGAAGCACTGGTGTCAGAATTGAGAAGTCATGCCTTTGAATATCACCAGGAGATAGGGACTGAGAAAAGCAAATGTGAGAGGTTGGAAAGTTAAATAGCCAAATACAAACAGGCTTTGAGGCACCCTGACCAATCAGGGTATGGAAAAACACTCTCCGATTACAGAGTGATGACCTCCTTACCAGGGACCTCAAGCCAACGCACCACCTCATATGTACAGAGTGCAGTTGACTTCATACCGGCCAGTTGTCAAGAACAGCTAAACATGAGGCAGCTGAACTCAACCAGGCCTAGTCCAACTGATCCAGAAGGCCAGTCATTATCTGACATCGATGTTGGTTCAAGGTTACCAATTAGAAGGGAAAGTGGCCAGACCAGTGGTCTCTGGGAATTTAAAAATACCCTTACATGTAATTCTGACCAGGAGGGCTCCTATGATGAAAATATTGTGGAGTGGGACTGGCAGAAAATGAAGTTACACAAGGACCGCCTGGTTTGCTTTGCAGAAAGAGAAGAACCAGAGTTTAGGCCTCAAAAGTGCATCTTAAAAACATCCACACATTCAGGGAGGTGGGGGGAATTCCCCACCATCCCTGGAAGGAGGAATGAGGAGGATGTGTACTCTCCGGTGTGAAAAGGAGAGTTCAAGGGAAATGACCCTGAGCGCCCACAGCACCACAGGAGAGAAGAGACCAGACCCCATCATCCTGGGAGGTTTTCCCAGTCTCATAGATGTAAGGGGTGCCTAGAGGACAGAGAATGGACCACCAATAGCAGCAGCTCTGAGTCAGAGTGTGAATGGACTCGGGTGCAGCGGAAAAGAAAGTCTGCCAAACAGAAGAGAGGTCTTGTGAAAGACCCATTTCACCAGATAAAGGCCATAAAGATCTTTATGACTCCCTACCATAAGAACACCAAATAATCGGTATGAGCACATCTACAGCTTTATGACCAAATGATGAGATCATTTGGTATTAAGAATGATAGAAATTCCGTGGAGTTTGTCAAATGGACATTTTCCCCTGAATACTCCAGCTTCTTTGCAGGGCTGGAGGACCAAGACCACCAAAAACTCTAAAGAAATCCTCAGGAAACGCCCGCAAGGCTGCATATAACCTGCAGTGTGAGGAATACCAATCGCTTCGAGAATTTGTGCATGTGCTGAAACGAGCATTTTCACAGACTTCTAGCCATGTGAACAATAAGAGCAGCCTGCCACAAGCTGGCGCTAACCACACTATACCAGCCATATAAAGGAGGGGTGCAACTGCCAGATTTTGAAAAAGTACTACACTGCGGCCAAGCTCAGTTTTGTGGTCGGGTGGCTCTCTGACGAGACCACATCAGAAACAGAACTCTTGCGACAACTAGTAGCCCCAGCACGACTGAAAGAAATCCTGTGGGTGCTGCTAAATTGCATGGAGAGCGTTCCCATGCTGGCGGCACTAGGCAGAAGGATGTGGCGTAGAGCTGTGTCACTGCTCAAAATTAAACACCCCTACTCAACCTGAGACCCCGATTTCGGCCGATATCTGCAAGATCGGCACAGACATGGCTGCAGTGAGACATTGGGAAAGGTGGGGTATATACACCTGGGGTGACCTGTATGAAGATGGCTTATTTATGGAGTTTGCATCACTACAGGAAAAGGAAGAGCTACCGGGGGGGGGCAGTTTGTGTGGTACCAAAGGACCTGCAGGATGGGGGGAGAGAAATGGGAAGGATGGCCCGAAGAACCGACGTCGAACCCCTTACTGGCCCTAATGCATAGGCTGGGAGATGGCTGGAAGCCGGGGTCCAGACTGTATAGCTCATTAATGGATAAGCCAAACCCCAAAAGCGCAGCACTAAAAGAGAAATGGGAACAGACCTGCGAACAGACATAACGGAGAAGGAATGGGAAAGGGTACTAATATACCCTAAAAAGGTGTCAAGGAACTCCCGATTCAGATTGATACAGCTAAACATACTGTACCGCACATACATGACCCCGCACAGAATAGCCACGTTCAGCAACAATACACGCTCAACATGCCCCTGGTGCGCACTAGAATGCACAGACTTGAATCACTTGTTCTGGGGTTGTGTGCAAGTGCAAGGGTTCTGGGCAAAGGTAGAACAGGCATGTAGGAAGGCTGGAATTGCGAGATGTGAATGGACACCGAAAGAATGCTTGCTTGGTGCGTACCCCAGAAACAGCAAATATAAGTATGTGGTCAGGACCCTGGATTGGATGATAGAACAGGCCATCAGGATCTATGAGGTCCAAAAGCCATCTGAAAGTAAGAATACCCAAAATAAAATAAAACTTGAAACACATATGCAGCTGCCAAGGTAGCAGAGGTGAATAATACTCCCCCCATTGGACTTGGAGATGGGGGGCCTAAAAATACTCCTCCACCAATAAGCAGAAACAGAGGCGGAGGAAACCTTGGATCCAACCCAATTGGGTGGTAGTCGGGCAGGTTACCAGATAAATGACCCTTCTGACACTGCCACCTATGGAAGTCCAAAATACAAAGGTAGATGACTTAGACCTGGATTTATATGGACTCCCCCGGCACAAGGTGGAGGGTCCAATCAGGACCTGTCAGGAATCCTGAATCGCGAGGAGTATGAATACCTCTGTCCCCAAGCCACCAACAGCAAAATACCAATTTACTCGCTGTTTGAGGATTGAGGCCACAGGTGACAGGAACAGGAATACCAGATCCTCCGGGTGGCTGCTGAAAAGGAATGTGGCAGGTTAGGTGAGTACAAAACAGAGTATGGGCAATTATGTAGCAAGAGAATTAAGCAGCTACCAGAGCCAGGTGATGGACGGGGGTAGGAGGAATTCTGGAGTAGTGATAGGAGATACCTGTTCCCTCAGTGCCAAGCTGGTGGGACGAAAGCACTGGAAGCACTTGGTGAAATTCGAACAAAGTTTAGCGTGATGGTCTGAAATCCAGTGAAGATTCCGTGAGCACAATCCGAGTAACTGAAGTAACCAAGGGAAATCCAAAGCAGTTTGTAATTCAGTCCGAGTTCTAGCTAGCCAAATATAATCAAAAATACGTGGTAAAAGGGATGCAGCAAAAGAAGTCCAGAAACGTGGTCCGTAGTCGTAAACCCCAGTAGAACCATAAGAGTACGAGAAGGCAAACGCCATAATATCACCACTGAGAAGCGCGGCCCGGCGGATTCACAGCTGATTTATACGGAGGCGATGATTCTCGTGTCATGTGAGCCTACAACGTGCGTAACGTGACGTGTGCATTCCTTTGATGCGTGCAAGTCTGATGCCATTGAACATGGTTGTGGGCGTGACAATCTTTGAGACCTCGTGTCACGTGATTGCATCGGTGAGGTTAGTGTTTGCTTCCTGCGTCGCGTTGCCAAGGCAGCGCCTCTGTTCAAGCACGGGTATGTACGCCAGGGGAGTTTCCACCTGCAATACAGACTATGTGCTTTCCAGTAAGGATTATACCGTTTGTCCACATGCTTCTTGCGAACTGAGGAAACAGGTCCTGGGTGAAAGTGTTTATGTTTCTCAAGGGAGCTGGGGGAAGCACTCGAGGAGGCCTGTGAGGATGTGTGCGTGACAGAAACTTCCCCAAGGGCCAACGACCCCGTGGGCAGGACAGGTTATCACGATGGAAACTGGATGCTAACAGGGGCGTGTACATCAGTGGCAAGTTCCCAAGACCTCTCCTCTGGGCCGTATCCCAACCAGTCAACCAGATAATACAACCGACCTCTGGAGAAACGGGAACCCAGGATAGCCTTAAGCTCATATTCCTTGGAGCCGTTCTGCACCATGGGAGAAGGGGGTAGTACAAGCCTTGAGGCTGCGGGACATGGCTTAAGTGGGGACGAGTGGAAGACAGGTTGAATACGGCAACTAGAAGGAAGAGATAGCTGAAAAGCCACAGGATTAACAACTTTGGCAATTTGTGTAAGGACCAACAAATCTAGGAAGGAGTTTGCGGGAACCGGGCAGATGCAGATGGCTGGTGGAGAGCCATACCTTGTCCCCTGGTGCATAAGACGGGGCATGAGTGCGCTTTAGTTTGCAGCAACCCGCATGGTCTCTTCTGCTTTGTGAAGGTGAGTGAGTGTTTGGGAGTGTATTAAGGATAGATCCCGAACACAAGCTGAGGCTGAAGGTGTGTCAGACACAGAAAGGTCAGCAATGGGCAGGATTATTGTAGGAAAACTCAGGTAGGTGTATCTGCTGATACCAGGATTGCTGATTCTGGAGGGAAAGACACCGTAAGTACTGTTCCATCATTTGATTAGCCCGTTCGGTTTGCCCATCCATTTCTGCGTGGTATGATGACGAGAATCTAACGTCAATGCCCAACAATCTGGTGAGAGATTTCCAAAACTTAGAAGTGAATTGTGTACCGCAGTCAGATATGAGGACTGTGGGTAGACCAAAGAAGCAGAATATTTCCCTGAAAAACAACTCAGCCAGTTTGGGGGCCGTGGGGATCCCAGTTCATGGAACAAAACGGGCCATTTTAGTAAAGGAATCAACACCCACACTGTGTCATAACCCTTCACCCTATGTAAGTCGGTAACAAAGTCCATGGTGAGTGTATGCCATTATCTAGGTGGCACTGGCAAGGCTGTAGTAACCCGAGTGGACGTCCCTTCCTATTCTTGCATTGCGCACAAATGGAGCAAGTGTTAACATAGGCGTTGAGGTCTCTCGTCATTGCGGGCCACCAACACCAATGCTAGAGCAATTCAACAGTGCGTTTTTGGCCCGGGTGATTGTTTATTGGGGCATCATGAGACCATTCTAACGCTAGGTTGCGGGTATCCGGAGTTGGCAAGAACAACCTGTCTTAGAAATAGGGCATACCGTCCCGCAAGACCAAGTCCCAGTGTGACAATTGCTCAGGGTGAAGAGAGGCCCATTGTCGAATGGTGTCCAGAAGGTGTGGGGAAGGGGTACACAGACATACCAGATGTTTCTTTTCTAATATTGTTTCAGGGTATAGCGGAAGCGAAACAGCCCCAGGAGATCGGGACAGGACGTCTGTCTTTCCATGTGTGCCCCCAGGTCTGTGCTTAATACAAAAATCATAAGCAGAAAAGAAAAGATGCAATGTCATTGATGACATCACTGATGACATCACCTGTCTAGCTCCCTCTTTTTTTTCACTGACATATCTAAGCCAGGTGCCTTTTTTCACTGTCACTCAGGAAGTAAAAAAGTAAAAAGTGCTATATTTGTAGTCCTAACCCTTCTCATATGTTATTACAATACTTTCCTTAGGGTACATTTACATGATATCATACATATACATAGGCGAGGAGGGAATCCTGAAACACAAGAATCTTTTCTGTGCATTAAGTTATTTAGGTCGGTTATAAACACTTTCTGGTAATACTGCAGGTTTTTTTGCTTACTTTACGTTCCCTGTATATGCTTCTATTTGTGTGCATTGTGGACTCTTTGTGTTTTGTGTGTAATAGTAGAATTATGCATTAAGGGAAGCATTCGTAGATGCTTATGTTTCACAGTATGCAAAAATCTGTAATGGAACCATATTTCAATTTAGTAGCTAACATGGTAAGATTTATAATATTGCACCTCTGTAGCGCATGCTGCAGACAATGGCTACGTTTCTTCATGAGGTCGTTCATGTACTGAAAGAACTCAGTATTTCAATGGAATTTTTTAGCAATGCATTGCCTATTTGGCATAAGATATTTCTGCAATGATCTCTAACACTTTGCTGCCAATATTATAATGACAATCCCTTGTGGAGGCTCTGCATGAAAATTAAATGCACATGTGATGTCATCAGTGATGTCATCAATGACATTTGTGATGTCTTTTGAGTCCTGGGTGTTAGTCTTAGCAATGCACGTAGGTGGCGCGAGTTATGGTTGCTTAGCTTACGTCAAGTGTTTTCCGGTTTTACTATGGGCCTCATTACAACCCTGGCGTTAAGGGGGTAACGGCGACGTAAAAGGCTGCGGCGCCGTTAAACCCTTAACGCCAGATTCACACTTTAACGCCTGCTTTTTGCAGGCGTTAAAGTCCAAGGCGCTAAGCGACCTTGGTGCAAATTACGGCACCGTAAATTACGGTGCCGTAATTAGTGCCTTCCCCATCCCCATTGAGCCCTATGGGGCAAAAATGGGAATGAGGAAGGGGCAATGGTGAATGGGGATTTACCGCCCCGCCAACCTTGGAATGGGGCGGTAAATCCGCCATCCACCATGGCGGAATGCGGCATGGACCAGGTTGCAATGAGGGCCAATGAAGTGTAACGTCCCTTTAACAACGTTTATTTTGCTGAATATACATATATATATATATGTCAGTGAAGAAAACCAAAGGGGTTAAACATGTAATGGCGTCAATGGCATTTGCGATGGCATCTTTCATGTCCTGGGTGTTAGTGTTAGCAGTGCAGAAAGGTGATGGCAGGTATGGTTGCTTAGCCTACCATAACTGGCAAATTTCAGGGGTTTTTCGGTTTTACTTTGAACCATAATGGCGCGTTTGAAACATTTTTTTAGTGCAGTGCACAGGTTTTTGGTAGGGCAACTTAACCATAACGTCCCATTAAAGTTTTTTTGTAGTGAATTTTCGGGTTTTTGGTAGGGCAACTTAACCATAACATCCCTTTAACCAAGTTTTTTTGTTACTGAATTTCACAGGTTTTTGGAAGGAGAACTTAATCATAACATTGCGTAACAACGTTTTTTTGCTGAATATACACTATCATGTGATCTTGGGAGATTTGTAGTATAATGTACTGACTTTATATACATGTAACATAGAACATACAGAACGCCCTCGCTATTGATATTTGTAAGACAAGGACTGAGCGCCTGTTTGCGGACGGGCGTGGACGAGGTCAACAGTAACCAAACAGTCCGGGGGTATCTGAAATTGTACTATTGTTTTACACAAAAAATGGTCAACTTCAAAAAAGGACACATAAAGACATGATAAGTACTAATAAATTAATATGGAAACCTAAACGTGTGAAATGAAAACCATGCATTTAATAATCATGTAGAATGAAATGGATTATACCATAACCAAAAAAAGGTATGCCTCCAATGTAATTACGTCACAGAAACTCTGCAGCCAGGACCGACAGTGGACGCACGCAGTACAAGGAAGGCAAATTACAAGGAAATAGTAAGTGGACTTCATTTTTCTTATATGTGTGTGTACTTTTTTTGGTATGGGGGTTAGAAAAATGTATTTCTTTCTCTTGTTTTGACACAGAAATGTGCAGTACTTTGTAGTGGCTGGAGGAGAAGTTTTCGCATGGTGAAATGTCAGAAGATAGCGATAATAATGGTATACACTGCTATGCATAAACAAAGTAATGGTCAGTATTTTATGGGCATTTAACATATATATATTTATTTTTAACAGACCAGGAAAAAAAAGAAAGGCCAACAAACGACACAGAGGAAGACAGGATGAAAAAAATAGAACTGAAAATGGACGTACTAAATGAAAATTTTAACAATTTAAGACAGTTTGTGGAGGAGTTTGTGAGAGGAAAAATACGTTATCACTGTCCCACCTGTACCTGCCCCCCTTCTCCATTCCCTACTGAACCATCCCCAAACCTTCAAGGAGAAAATAGACGTTTTGATGAAACATGCATCCCTTCTTCCCCTCACAAATCATCCCCTCATAACCAGCCCGTGTTGAATCCTAATTCCCCTATATTCGTGTCAGTATCTGCTTCCCCCTGTATTTCTGTTGATTGAAGTGTGTGTGTGTGTGTGTTTAGTAGTTGTAGTTGAAGAGTTTGAGGAAATATTTTTTTTTTAAAAAGACTTAAAATGTTCGCGAACTGCCCGCCTGTTCGAGCTATCCGTAAGCAATAGAATATGCATGTTCTTACGGCAATCCACCTACCCGTACCAATGCCAACCAAGATGGGTATGATCTTAGAATGCACCATCTGTGGAAGTTGTGCGTAAGTAAACAGAATGAGGCATCCTAAGGACATTATACCTCTTTGTACCGCTCACAAACGAGATAAAACATGTTCTTAGAACACACCAAGTGTCCGGGATGTCTGTAAATAAGCAAAATGGGAGTGTCTTAAGGACACTATACCTGTCCGTTTCGTCCGCAGCCAAGATGGAACCGACCGTAGAACAGGCGCGGTGGCCGGCATGTTCGTAGTTAAACAAAATGGAGGTGTCCTAAGGACACTGGACCTGTCTGTACAGTCAGGAGATCATGTATGCACATGCGCAGTACACCCATAAGTACAGCAAACATCACGCCTGTCCCTAACTGTCCGTCTCACTTGTGTCGCACTTTTAATTAGTTTGAGGACCCGAACACTGTCCGTAGGACACTTGCGCGCATGCGCACGTTTATTAGTCTGCATTTGCTGTCCAGCGGGCACCCATTTCCCTTGCGGATGTGTTCAGGACGTCATCATGTACCGCACCCACGCTGAGCGTGAGGACTCATTTAAGCAGTTTGTGTGCTTCCGCAACATTACAAAAGAACTTATACACACAAGGGAAATCATTTCACAGTATAAAACCATCATTTCACATGTCCCATACAATAGCTGTACCTGTGGACGTATTGTTTTAAATTTTTGGAACGCTTTTCAGTGATCAAGATGGTCATGAGCCGCACCCCTCCACCCGTATAAATGGCCACACCCCCGAGCGCATCTTCATTGTGCTTCTGGCTATAGCAGATTGAGGTGTGCTGCCTTTACTGCTGTAGTGACCAATAGGAAACTAAAGGTTATGGCATCCATGGTTACTGTTGCTTCATTAGCCTCAGCGCCACCCCCAAATCCTCTACCGCCACCGCCTCCCCAAGGGCCTGCAGAGGAATATACGGGTGAGGATGTAGAGATCGAGAAAGAAGAGGTAGAAGAGAATGAGGTGGAGGAACTCCACACTACAAGCACTCGCCGGGAGTCATGGGTGTGGCGGTTGTTTTCCGCTTGTGGGAACGTACCAAAAGCACGTGTGAACCTGGTCAGGTGTAACCAGTGCCAGTTGGTACTGAGTCGCGGAAGACCTGGTATGTACAGCTTTAGTACGACAACCATGAAGTGACACCTAACTTCGTTCCACAGTGCGGACATTCGCAAGGTGGTGCCATGTGAAGAACTTAGTAGATTGAGTTCCTCCACAGCATCCTCTGTGTCCAATCCTCTCACCACAAGAGACTCTCCTGTGGGGGAGCACATCCCTCCAGCTGCCTCACAAGTGATTCGCAATGATGTTGACACTTACCTTTCAAAGTTGACAATAGTGTGTATGTATTGTGACGCAGTACTCTGCAGGGGGGAGAGTTTTCGAGTGCTTTTGAGATTACGGTCACGGAGCACCAGAAGAACTACCTCCTACCTAAGTAAAGCTCACCCTATATCTTTCTACACCTGGCCCTTCTTGTCCACGTGCTTGGTGTCCCTTCCTTACCCTCCTTTGCCCTCCTCTCCTACTGTATTGTGTGCCCAAAAGCAGTAAAGTGGAAAACTACAAAACATTTTAAAAAATTGCCCTTTTCAGAGCCGCCTTTCTCAGTTTATCAATGGAACTAACAAGTGAGCGTTGTAGGACTCTGTGCATTTTTGAAAAAGTCGGCGGGCAGTCTTAGGACACACAAAAATAGACGGTGCAAGCGGAGCAAAACCAATGGACTTTATGCTGGGAGTAAGTGGTGGCTCTGAAAAGAGCCTTTGGGGGTGTTTTGTGTGTCAAAAACTGTAGATTTGAAAAAACGGATTGTCAAATAGGTTACAGTGAATCCAAAAAAGGGCGCAATGCGGTTTGTACATTGCGAAGAAAAATTTGATTGCCAGCATATGTGAGATGGACTCCATCTCTACGAAAAATGAAAGAGCTGCGAAACAAAATATTTTCATTGTGGAATGAGGACATGCCAACATCTCTTACAAAGGCATAAACAGCCTTATTCACATTGCGCCTCGCTTTCTCCATCTGTGGACCAAATGCAGAAGAACGTAGCCATAGTTGTCTTTGTGCAATACGGGAAAAAAATATTTGGCAATTTGGAAATATGTCCATGACCTTTGCAAATCCTTCCTTCATTGCAAATTGCAAAGAAATTCCAGAGACATGCCCTAAACTGTTTCCTCCACAATTAATGATAATTATATCAGGATGACGCTTTGTTTGTAAAGTAGTACATAGAGGTACCAAGTCCAGCCACCTCATTGAACGCACGCCATGCCAGTGAACTTCCACATGAGGAAATCCAAGATCTGCAGATAGACCGCAACTGTCTGCAAGCACCTTCAACGAATGTATCCAGGAGTCTCCCAAAATCCAGATAATCTGTTTTCGAGCACACAGAGCCATGGCTGTCTGGTCTCCTGTCAGGGAGAAGACGGTCTCACTAAATCTCTCTGTTCAGAACACACCCAATGAACTTTACTGACCAATCCCTAGCTCCGCTCATTCTTATTTGCATGAGTCTCTACCCCAGAATCCCCCTTCTTAACATGCGCTGCCTTTAAACCACCGCCATGTCCGCAGACACGTACAGGATCAGAGCGTGACAACTGTACATTTAAGTATTATTCCCCTTTTCCCCTTTAAGGTGGGCTCTGAAAATAACTGTTATTTTTGTGGTTTTTAAAATATTTTTTGTTCTTACTTTACTCCTGCAACCATTACAGAACCTTCTCTAAAGCAAGTCTTACATTCCAAAAGAACATGGCATTTCCCAAAGAAGATAACGCAACACCATCTGCTTCAAAATAAGCTGCATTAGTGGGAACAATGTTCTGGTAACTCCAGAAAAACATACCAGCTCGTAACATGAAAGCATGCATGCCGCGATTGATGTTACACCTCCCAATACTTTGATCAGGACAGAAAACAGAACTGTTGTCCCATTTTCTTCTAGGGAGTAAACCAGAAAAAATTATTTGCGCAGTTGGAAAGATGTTCATGACAGCTTGAACCAACTGTTCCAAATCTTCCAACAAAGTACGTTTGTTTGTTTGTTTGTTTATTGCATTTATAAAGCGCACCAGACCCAGGAGTAGCAGGACGCAGACGGATATGCAAAGCTTATATATGTTACAAATATACAGGCAAAATACGATATGTCGACAGTACATCTGAAAATAATACAATATAATACAATATACAAGACTTGTTGCACATAGAGGCAGAATAATTTACATCTAGGTAGTTGGAACTATACACAATTTACAATCTACCAGTAGGTCGTGCTGACGTAACATAGTTTCAGGGCACAGGTAACTAGATCTCAGTCAGGTTGAGTTGAATAATGAGGTTCTTTCTGAAGAGTAGGGGTGGTCAGCTCTCAGCTGATGTGGCAGGGAGTTCCAAAGTTTAGCGGCCTTCACGGGGAAGCTGATGCCACCAATCTTAGACATTTTGAATCTGGTTACTACCAGACAATTAGTATTAATGGTTCTGGATGGTCTACTAGAGGTTCTTCTGGATAGTCTGTCAGTGAGTTAGCTCGGTGCCACGTTGTGTAGCGCTTTATGTGTCAAAGAGGCGATTTTTTGTTGTATTTTATTGTGGGTCGATAACCATTTATGATGACGTCTAATGGCAGAGATATGCACTCTTTTGTTGATGCCTAGTGCAGCTCTAATGGCATTTATTTGTAATATTTGGAGTTTTTGGATAATGGTTTTATTAGCACTGCTGTAGATGGCATTGCAGTAATCTAATCTTGATAAAATTAATGCTCTGGCCAGTATAAGGCAACTGTCGTTCGAGAGGAAGGGCCTGCCTGCTCTGATCAGCTTACAGGTAGAGGCCAGAGAATTTAGTTGTTTGGTAAAGGACATTGTTGCATCTAGGTAGAAACCAAGAGTTTTTACCTCCTTGGAGACAATGGTATTATTACCGTCAATGATGAAAGAGGCGTATTCATGTCCTAGTTTGGAGATGTTGGATGGGGAGCCAAGGATTATCAGCTCTGTCTTGTCATCATTCAGGCATAGGCCGTGAGTGGCCATCCATGCCTGAATGATGAGATAAATTCTATTGACCAGCGCCAGGTCCTTGCCATGATCCCCGGAAAGCGGGAGGAGAATCTGAGTGTCATCTGCGTAGTTAGTGTAGGTGACACCCAGAAGGTCCAGATCGTCGAACAGTGGCTTGGTGAATATATTGTAGAGAGTGGGGGACACACAAGAACCCTGAGGGACTCCACACATGATAGGGGTAGGGTCCGCAGCTGCAGAGGGAGAGAATACTCTGCTAGTTCTGTCACTCAAGAAGGATTCTATCCATTTAACAGCGCCTCTAGAAAATTGGGCTGCTGTATCAAGATGCCTACAGAGGACCTTATGATCAACCAAGTCGAATGCAGCTGAGGGATCGAGTAGCAGTAATAATGCAGTTTTCCCTTGGTCTCTCAGCTCATCGACTTGTGCCTTCTGGTCTATCAGTGCAGTTTCCGTCCTGTGTAATGGTCGGAATCCTTATTGACGGACCCCTAGGAGTTTGTGCTGTTCGAGGTGTTTGTAGATCTGCAAATATGCAATTTTATCAAATATTTTAAGAAGAAATGGTACTGTTGTGATGGGGCAGTAATTGGTAGCGATAAGTGGGTCTAAGGTTTGCTTCTTGAGAAGCGGAAGTACCCAAGATTGTTTCAAATTGGCTGGGATGGTGCCGGAAGCAAAGGAGGCATTGATCAGTTTGGAAATGAAAGGGGAGAGGTCTCTCGCAGCCTCTTTTATGATATGCGCTGGGCAGATATCACCTTTACAGTTAGATGGTTTTAGAGAGAGGATAGTTTTGTCCACCTCGAGGATAGTCGTTTTAGTGAAGCAGAATTTGATATTTGGATCTGAGATATTTGCATTAGGTAGGGGGTGGTGGTTGGTTGGTTGAGATGGGTTAAAAGAGTCTGTTTTGTTCTTTATTTTAGTTTGGAGGGTGTTGATTTTGTTGGTTAGTGCTAGTTGTATCTCTGAGCACCAATTCTTGTCTTTGAGCCAGATATCAGGGGGAGAGATAGGGGACTCTAGCTCTTTTAGGATTGAGAATAATTCTTTCATACTGGAGTTGGACTTAGCTATCTGTTCATTGTAGGAGTTTCTTTTAGCCTGGCAGATTTGTTTTTTATAATGTGATGCAGTGGACGCTAACTTCTTTTTGTTTTCGTGGGAGGGGCAAAGGTGCCAATCAGTTTCACATTTTCTTTTTAATAGTCGCAGGTCTTTTAACTGAGGAGTAAACCACTTGTTGAGATGTAGTTTAGGTTTACTAGCTCTCAGTTTGAGAGGGGCGACTTTTTACAAGGTAGAGAGCATGATCTTGTTATATTCAAGAACCAAAGTACTTGGGTCCAGGTTGTCTGCCAGAGAGTTTAAGGTGGGTAGAATATTAGGGATCACACTGTCCACTGTTATATTCTTTTTTAGCCTGGTTAGACAGGGTGGCACTTCCTGGGGAGCCATGCGTTTTTGTCCGGTAGTGGAGAGTGTCAATTCACACGAGGAAATGGTCCGTGCAAGATATGGGAGAGATAGAGGTGACGGTAGCTGTACAATTGTGGTCGGCTACCCAGTCCAGGGTTCTACCCTTAATGTGGGTGGGAGCGTTCACCTTTTGGGTTAATCCTAATGCATTGAGGGAGTTTACTATTTGAACAGCATGATTGTCAGAAGGATCATTCAGGCCTAGGTTAAAGTCTCCAAGCAACAGTACTTGGGAGGTGGGTTTGAGATTACAAGCAATTAGATTATGCAGATCCTCTTCAAAGGTGCCAATGGGACCAGGGGGTCTGTAAACTATATGCATGATGAGGGATTGTGTTACGCTCACCTGTTTCCCACAGAGGCGTCGATCTGAACTGGACAGCTCCGGTCTCCACCAATGTGACGCGTAGGGCCGAGATGACGGACTGGACTGGCCCACCTAGCTTCGTTTGCTTGGCCCATAGGAATATTCTTCTGTAAATGGAGAAAGGGAATGAACCACCCGTGGGGTTGAGCGTAAATCCCCTCACCCCCGCTGTTATCCCCACAGATCACCTTTGATGTCCCCTCTTATAGTCTCACCTGATGGTTTGAAAAGATGAGCTCTCCATCCTGCATTGAGCGCAGGGGCGCGTTGATAACCAGTTGCTTCACTGGCTCAAAGGAATTGGTGAGTTCCAGAACAATATTGACTCCGAAAAGTATGTAGTTCGTAAGAGTTCACATGTCTGACTTTCACTCTTGTCCGATTCCTTGCAGTTTGCAGCTTGACTCCAGCGAAGAGTTCCTCGTGGTAGCTGACGAAGTTCAGGTAAGGATTTGGCTTATCTTACACAGTTCAATAAAATAAGGCCAGAATGTAACCTGTGGCTTGCTCCCTTATTCATGTGTGGAGAGAAAATATGAAGTTTGGGGAATAATGCCTCCGGCGGTAAAATTAGGTAAGTCTATTGTGGTGAAAAGAGTTCCCCTTGTTTGTCCCTTCGTCTCACCTTGTTGTCCTTTTGTTCCCCTTAGGGGCCGGGGTATGGTGAGGATGCAATGGAGACTGCGCCGACCCGTGAAGAGGAATAGTACCCCCGGCAGTAATCAGGTAAGTCTATGGGGGTAGTTACTATTGCCTTTGTTTATTCCATTGGCTCACCTTTGCTGTTCTTGTGTTCCCCTTAGGTGCCAGAGTGCGGCAGGAACGTGCAGAAGGATGCGGTGGATCGCGAGGATGCTGCAAAGGCCGGTTAGTTTAGAGCGGCGCTGCAGCAGGCGAGGCGGCGCGCGTAAAATGCTTCTTTCTTCCAGCTCGAAGGCGCGGTGGATCCGGATTTTCAGGTAAGGATCGAAGGTTTTGCTCTTATTCTAACCTCTTCTCCTTCTGTTCCTCCCTTTTTCTAGGAGCTGCAGACTCGAGGCGGGCGTGGCAGAAGACTGGATGCAGGCTTGCAGACACGGTGAGCGTTACGCTGTTGGATGCAGAATAACGCAAAGCGTGTGCTGCTCTTCGGGTGTGGTTTAAATAGCCTCCAAAGTAGTCCCAGGTAAGTTTTCCTCCCCAGCCCCACCCGAGTAAAAAATAGTGCCTAGGTAAAATAGTCCCTTCCAAGCCTCATTTGGCTTGGAGCTCTGCAGCATGGTCTGCATCAGGTAAGCTTGCAGCATGGTCTGCATCAGGTAAGTTCTACTCTATGAGCCTGGCGCCTATGGTGCCAGGACTGACTCTCCATATAAGCCTGCCGCCATAGGCTTATAACCCCTAGCAGGGGTTTTTGGGCTTGCTCAAAATAACTTGATGCCTGCTTCCGGGGTTGCTGGACCTGGTCTGGTTCCCCGGGGGTAGGCATCATGACAGATTGGGAGTTCTTTAGTGGTAGCTTGACAGAGAGGGATTCGCATGATTGCAGGTCATGTGGGGCTACTAGTCTCAGGGATAAACTCTCTCTAGATATGATAGCTATTCCGCCACCTTGGAAGCCATCTCTGTCTTGTCTGAGAATGGTGTAGTACGTGAAGTCACGTAGCCCAAATGGCAAGTATCACATGAGGAGTGGTCATCGTACGCATGTCTCTGCAAACTTGTAGAATTGCCTCAACATTGCGATCACTCTCAGCGCTCCACACCACCTCCACTCCTCTCACATCGAAATGGTGTGCCACATGCCTACTCTCGGCATATTGCTGTAAACCATGGACAAAAATATCTCCAAGCACCAAAACCCTGACCCTCTCACCTCTGCCATCTTCAGTATACGCACCGTCTTTCGAGACAAAAGAACAATGTAAACTGATTGGCTGATGCCTACAGTCCCCTTTCCTTGCTGGATTTGCTGTAGAAACCCGTATGTGACACGCCCTAACCGCGGACAAGTGTTGTCTACGCGCGGGACGTAACTCTTAGGCAGTCCTTCTACCTTTTCTACATCAGTCGCGAATCCATTCCCTCATTGGACAGAACTAAGCAGTCACACAATCAATCACAATCAAGATCGCTAAATCTAACTCCGTCATCAAAATTTCACACTTCAAATGTACTATCGATGACTGAAGGGAAGTTGTATATCATTGCAAAGCACCTACTTCAAAAACTACTGTGCAAGTGTCGTGGATTTCCACGTACATCTCCATGCATGCACACATGCTTGAGTATAAAGTACAGGTATGCATATTTTAGTCAGAGAACATGTGCAACGCTTATGATTTTATTTAAACAAATTAATGTCAATAAATCTGCATAAGCAATACATACCAACACTCCCCCTTTAAGTGTAAGATATCCGATTTTTCATTGACAAACCGCACTACTTCTTACTGTCTCCCGCATAACCTATACATACGTCACAACCATCCCTATTGAGTGCGAAACTCTATTGTCCATTAGAAAATGTCTGAATTTTGTAACGTTTACCCCCTACATTAATGCTACTTGCAATGCAATCGTATGAGAAAAATAAACGCTCCCGATTGCTGTGGTGACATCTCCCTCTGAGGGTCTCCCGATTTTTCGGAAGCGTACTTATAATATGAAAGTAGATGAATTTTTCCCATCTACTATAATGACCTTTCGCTTACAAACCTTTCTCCTATAGATAATACACCTTTAAAAAAACAAGGCATTTTTATAGCCTAATAATTGTACTAATTTCCAAAGCACGTGCAACTAACATACTGCAAATAACATACAGAAGTAGCGCATAGTGAAGTGAAATGCACACATGCACTGTGTTGAAATATGAAAGCAGAATACTCCAATGCACAATGCAAAAGTAACGTGTATAGAAAAATCACTGCTTTAAGCACACAAAGTTACTAATTTTTATTTTACAGCCGCAGTGAAAACTACTCTCCTGAAAATCAACAGCATCTTCACTGCAAATGACATATCCGAAGAAACCTAGTCATTCTGCAAAAAAAAACTAAGTACAGTACTACCTTTATAGTCTAACTATTACGCAAATAGACTGTGTGGGTTGTTTATTTAATTTGCAAACCAAAGCAAACATTGTTTTCTGAACCAATCTACCCACAAATCCCCATTTATTAAATAAAGAATAATAGGCAGAATGGCTCACAAATACTTGTGTGTTTGGAACGCAAATAACATACAAAATCCTTATTATGTTAGTAATAGAAAACAAAAAGCTGTTTCAGTTTTATGCCATTACGTTTACTGTTAATGCTTCTCCTCACCACTAGCCCACTTTGTACTCTCATCTGAAGCACATTGTAGTAGTATACAAACAGAAAAATAGCCTTCCCAAATCATTGTAAGAGGCCAATGCACATTGACACACCATCACAAAGAGTTTCCCCATCAAACGCATGCACACAGCACACATACATTGTATAACAGACCAAACCATACCTTCTTTTTTTCAACAGACCCCAAAGAATGCCTACCAAAAAGCAAGTCCGTAGAAAGGAATGCAGAAGTAGAGCAAATAAAAATAAGTGTCCAACCTAAGCATCTATCTGTAACAGAGTTTGTAGAGAACGTTGGAACAAAACAGCTAATACAGTCATTTAGGAAAACAAAGGAAGCTTCAACGACCGAAACTTTACCTCCTCCATCAAAATGTAGCATGAAACACAAAACTCCTCACAAAAAATCAGCTACCAATACTGCTAACAATGCTCCTATTAATCCTGATATAAGGACAAGAACCCATAGTAAAAAAAGTATTTTAGCAAAAATGTTTCGCCACAGAGTCCTTCAGAATCTAATAAGAAGAGGACCGAAATCATCCTCAACCCTTAAAACCTACTGTAGAAAATTAATCCTACAAGCTCTTGTGGACAGTGCAATCCTTCTCAAAAGGATGTTGTTTATATTAGTGTTAAATAGGATGAAACCACTAACAAAACTAAGTACCAAACTACAAAAGAAACTTATCAATAAACGGAATGTGAACAAAAATATCTTCTTACATATTTGTGGAGGTGAATGGAGACACACAACAACCACAGAACAATATTTTAATGAAGAAGCATACAAACAAAATCAAACAAACACAATTGCCATCCATAGCAGTGGACGAGGATATGAAAAAATCTATAATACCATCATGGAACAAGAAACACTGCTTAGAAAAGTATCCCCTGAAAACTCAGGATTACCTCTCGATTCGACTGAAGCAGACTGCCCAGTATACAAATGGCCCTGCACATCAATGTGTGCCATTCCTAACAAATCTTTCAAATATTTACGTCAGTTCCTCAATCAGTATGTAAAAGGTAAAGACAAAATTAAAATGAAAGTGCTGCAAAATATGGATATCTGTCCAGTGCGCAAATACACAGGACTACAAGGATATTCATTAGCCTGCATTTCTGCACCTATTTGCAAAAGCACCTTCCATGATATCAAAAGGATATCAATACATCATTCAAATGTAAGAAATTTACAGGCCGATTCATGGAATAATTAGCGCGGCGCAAGTGGGCAAAAACGTGCGAATCGCAGTGGAATAGCGAAAATCGCAGTGCAAGTGCGAAAATCGCACGAAAAGCAGCGCACGTCGATTCATGGAAGGCCGTGCGCGAGAAAACCAGCGGATGTGCGATAAAAAAGTGCGCCGCGCACGTTGGCGCACAGGCCATCTAACAGCGTGCGCCAGGTCACAGCGAAAATCGCACAGGCCACAGCGAAATTCGCACATAGCGCGAACACGGGCGTAACACTCGGAATGGGGAACAACTTGCAAAAACGTGGGCGTCACGGGGGAAGTACAGGGCACAAGTGCGCGGAACGCCCACACGCTCGCCTACAACACGTATTCATGGAATAGAATAGGGCAAAAAAGCGCACGCTCAAACCAGCGCACAGGCACAAACACGACCGCCACAAGAAAGCAGGCGGTAGCGTCTCTGCGGCTGTAAGAAATGTGCGCCAAAAGGTGCGCCAACAAATAGCACCTATATACTGCCATGATGAATGTCCTATACTGTGGCCCTCCAGGACAAATGACGTGCAAAGGGGTACCCACAAACACGGACACCCGCTGACAAAAAATACGTGTGCGTGTATACCGGGGTGCGCGGGAAGTCTCACACGCGATTTCAGCAGGGTACAACTTCACGCGATCGGGCCTGGGGGACCGGGCTACGTGTATTTCAGGGGTTCGCGTGAAGTTTTTCACGCGATTCCATCAGGGTAGGTGCATTTCAGGGGTGCGCGGGAAGTTCCACACGCGAATAGCCTGGGCGCGTGTATTTCAGGGGTGCGTGGGAAGTTCCACACGCGATTCCATCAGGGTAGGTGTATTTCAGGGGTGCGCGGGAAGTTCCACACGCGAATAGCCTGGGCGCGTGTATTTCAGGGGTGCGCGGGAAGTTCCACACGCGAATAGCCTGGGCGCATGTATTTCAGGAGTGCGCGGGAAGTTCCACACGCGAATAGCCTGGGCGCGTGTATTTCAGTGGTGCGCAGGAAGTTCCACACGCGAATAGCCTGGGCGCGTGTATTTCAGGGGTGCGCGGGAAGTCCCACACGCGATTACAGCAGGGTACGTGTATTTCAGGGGTGCGCGGGAATTTCCACACGCGAATAGCCTGGGCGCGTGTATTTCAGGGGTGCGCGGGAAGTCCCACACGCGATTACAGCAGGGTACGTGTATTTCAGGGGTGCGTGGGAATTTCCACACGCGAATAGCCTGGGCGCGTGTATTTCAGGGGTGCGCGGGAATTATCACACGCGATTTGGCTTGGTACGTGTATTACAGGGGTGCGTGGGAAGTTACACACGCGATTAGGCTGGGTGGGTCCTCACAGGTGTTCCCTGTACACCCTCCACGGCCCCTGCAGGCAGCCCACAAAACAGGGGACTACCCTGCACACCTGCTCATGTCTCCCACCACCCCCACCCCCCACCATCCAGGGGCACCCTCCACCAGGCCCCCACTCATGTCTCCCACCACCCCCACCCCCCCAGTCACCAGGGGCAGCCTCCCCCAGGCCCCCACTAATGTCTCCCACCACCCCCACCCCCCAGCAGTGCAGGGGCAGCCTCCACCAGGCACCCACCCATGTCCCCCATCACCCCCACCCCCCCAGTCACCAGGGGCACCCTCCACCAGGCCCCCACCCATGTCTCCCACCACCCCCACCCCCCAGCAGTGCAGGGGCAGCCTCCACCAGGCACCCACTCATGTCCCCTATCACCCCCACCCCCCCGCCACCAGGGGCACCCTCCACCAGGCCCCCACTCATGTCTCCCACCACCCCCATCCCCCCAGTCACCAGGGGCAGCCTCCACCAGGCCTCCACTCATGTCTCCCACCACCCCCACCCCCCAGCAGTGCAGGGGCAGCCTCCACCAGGCCCCCACCCATGTCTCCCACCACCCCCACCCCCCAGCAGTGCAGGGGCAGCCTCCACCAGGCCCCCACCCATGTCTCCCACCACCCCCACCCCCCAGCAGTGCAGGGCCAGCCTCCACCAGGCACCCACTCATGTCCCCTATCACCCCCACCCCCCCGCCACCAGGGGCACCCTCCACCAGGCCCCCACTCATGTCTCCCACCACCCCCACCCCCCCAGTCACCAGGGGCAGCCTCCACCAGGCCCCCACTCATGTCTCCCACCACCCCCACCCCCCAGCAGTGCAGGGGCAGCCTCCACCAGGCCCCCACCCATGTCTCCCACCACCCCCACCCCCCAGCAGTGCAGGGGCAGCCTCCACCAGGCCCCCACCCATGTCTCCCACCACCCCCACCCCCCAGCAGTGCAGGGGCAGCCTCCACCAGGCACCCACTCATGTCCCCTATCACCCCCACCCCCCCGCCACCAGGGGCACCCTCCACCAGGCCCCCACTCATGTCTCCCACCACCCCCACCCCCCCAGTCACCAGGGGCAGCCTCCACCAGGCCCCCACTCATGTCTCCCACCACCCCCACCCCCCAGCAGTGCAGGGGCAGCCTCCACCAGGCACCCACTCATGTCCCCTATCACCCCCACCCCCCGCCACCAGGGGCACCCTCCACCAGGCCCCCACTCATGTCTCCCACCACCCCCACCCCCCAGCAGTGCAGGGGCACCCTCCACCAGGCCCCCACTCATGTCCCCTATCACCCCCACCCCCCCCAGTCACCAGGGGCACCCTCCACCAGGCCCCCACTCATGTCTCCCACCACACCCACCCCCCAGTCACCAGGGGCAGCCTCCACCAGGCCCCCACCCATGTCCCCCTGCCCCCAGGTCCTGACGATACACAATCATGGCAGTAATGGGCAGCATACCCAGCACAAACACCCAGGCAAGGATTGCATCCACCCACATAGTGAATGCAATTACATGACACAACCCCAATGGCAAGTATGTAAATGAACACATGTCCGTCACACACACATACACAATGGCTGCAAGTGAATGTCAAAACCCATATCATGACATGTATGAAACCAAAGACAAAATAACACAAGTGGAAGTAAAAATAAAAAATGTATTAAAGATTAAAAATAAGTAAACAAATCAAACATACAACTATGTGGATAACAAAATAAATGGTCCATGTTGGAGAACCAAAGTAAAAATCAAAAAACGAAAAAGGAATACAAAAATAAATGTTGACCAAAGCAATATCAAGTAGAAGCAAAAGAATGAAAAACCATTTCCACATGGTGAACACAATAATGAAAAAAAGAAAATGTTCCTTCAAAAAACAAACTAAATACAGGAATGTACCAGGGTCCATGAGCCCAACACCATAAAGGAAACCTACTACTACCTAATGAAAAAAATATATACAAAAAAGTGGCCATTGTCCGAGCGGTCCAAAATAATAAAAACAAATAAAGGAAACCTAACACTAACTAACTATATAACTATATACAAAGGCAGCGGGCAAGTCCTGCGGCTCACTTGTTCATGTTGCTGGCCAGGGCATCATCGAACTCCATGTCGATGTCCTGGAGGCGGGACTCTGTCCTGGCCCCGAGGTCTCGCAGGGATAACCCCATGTTCAGCTCAAACTCCCTGCGAGCTTCCTCGAGGCACTCAGCCCGCCTCAACGCCCGACGCATGGAGAACTCCGCCCTGACCATGGCGAGCCGCTCCTCTTCCGCCCGCTGCCGCTCCGCACCTATCCGCTGGACCAACTGCTCCCACACGGAAGACACCACCATCCCAGGGTTGCCCTGCCCTCCGGCCGATGCCTGCCCCTCTGATCTTGATGGCCCCGAGCCATGATGCCTCCCACGTCGAGCCCGCTGCTGCCTCCGACGCCACTGCCTCTGCCAGCACGACGGCATCCAGGCTGATGGAAACCACCGACGCCGTCGTGCACGTGCCCTGCCTGATGATGCTGTCACATCTTCCATCTGCTGGGGTCCAGTTGCTGTGTTGTCCACCCCTGCTGGACCTCCGACTCCCAACTGTGGCAGGGATGGGATCCCCACCGAGCTGGCTGCATTGGTCGGGGCAGGTCCACAGGGGGCCCTGATGGCATCTGGGCTGGAAGACGGCAAGGAGAACGACTGGTGGATAGCCTGCACAGAGGAGGAGAGGCCCGCCACATTGGCCAACACATGCAGGAAACCCCCGAACATGGCCGATCCCAATTGGGCCACGTCGGCACGGTGCACTTCGTGATGACGTGCGTGCTCCTCCCGGGAAGCACGCACGGCATCACGAATCACAGCCGTGCGCATCGCGACCCCAATCAGGACCTTCTCCGCACGGCCAGGGGTTCCCACGTCCGCAGGTGGAGGGGAGTCAGGTGACATGGACATCCCCTCTACCTGCGGACGGGCCTGGGACGGGGCATCCCTGCTGGTGCATGGTGGTGCACTCACAGGGTCAGGGACAGCGACATGCACAGGCCCCTCCATGGTGACCTGTGCTGCCTCCTGCCCCTGGCCCTGGACTGCACCACTTGCACCAGCAGGGATGCCCCCACCAGGCCCCATGTGTGCCCCAGTGGCGGCCTCCTCCTCCTCTGTGCAAACCACCAACCTGGATGGCTCCTCACCGTCTCCCACCGTAGCAGGCCCCTGTGGGGGCTCACCCACCCCTTCCGCTGCAGCCGTGGGGGCATCCCCGCCGCCTTGCTCCACAGCGCCGTCTCCGCCCTCTTCTTCACTAGCCGCTGCGTAGAGGGAGACAAAGAACACAAGCATCAGGGCACTGTACAATGGTCCCCTAGACAGGAAGCAATAGCAGATGAGCACCACTGTCAAAGTACACTTCCATCATGTCCCTCCACAACACATGGGTCAGTCCAGGCAAAACACACACAGTAACAGGCATGGTGCATGCCATGGACATTTCCATGCATGTCCAATGGACTCTTGAAACATTCAATGATATGTAACTCACATGCATCATGGCTCATGCCTATCACATGCACACACTTCACCTCAGTCACATCCATCTGGCCCCAAACACACCAAACACAGCGGATACAAGGGTAATTTGGCTGCTTCACTGAATCTGTGCATTGTCACACACATGTGTCATGCATCCATGGCATGCACAAGTCACAGACACGCAGGTCAGGCACACAGACATGGCTACCATATATGTACCTGGCATCAGCACCCATCCCTCACCCCCACCCATGTCCAGGTACAGAGACTGGCATGCTCTCATGTTCAAAATCTGCATAGGGCTCCCCATGCGGCATTTGAACACATGCAACAACCATGTGGGTCACACATCACTGGTCGCACATGCATTACCATGATGTCCCTGCACACATACATGCATACATGGCCTATGGCACACATACAGGCAAGTATCATAGAACCAGCACACTGCAACATGCCCTGTCTCACACAGTAATGCTTGGACACTTACCGCTCAACTCCAGACGGGCCTCCCTCTTAAGGATCTGGGCGTGGAGCGCTGGGCGTACGCGTTCCAGGACCCTCATCTGGATGGAACTCATGCGGCCCCGGCCCCCCTCCACGAGGCGCCGGGCCTTCACAAGGGCCCTGGACCTCAAGTCCTCCCAGCGCTTCTTGATCTTCAGGACGTCGCGGGTTGCCACCCCCTCCGCGTTGATGGCAACCACACAGTCGGCCCAGATCCTCTGCCGTCCTTCCTTGCTGGCGCGGGACGATCCAAAGAGGGCATCATACTGCCCCAGGACATGCTCCACCAGGACACCAACTTCGGTGGCAGTGAAGCTGGTGCCCCTCTGCCCCTCTGGCCTGGGGTTGCCACTGGTGCCAGATGTGGAAGTGCCCGACATGGCAACCCCAGAGGCAGGTGTGGGTGGGCAACTGGGTCCTGGGGCTGGGCTGTGGAGCAATGTAATCCCAGTCGGGAGTCTTCAGTTCCAGCAGGGGTGGACACAGCAACTGGACCCCTGCAGATGGCTGATGTGCAGGCACCAAATGGCAGGGCACGGTGGCAGCAGGCAGGCAGCAGCAGATGGCACGTGGGAGGCTGCTCGGGGCACTGGGGGGCAGTAACTCGGCCTTCTGGGCAGGAGCGTGGTCTTCCGTGTGTTTTCGCGTGGCCAGCTTGATACGGAGTGATTTGGCACGTGAAAATCCTGCACGTCAGCGTGAAATCCGAGGAAAGGCCCTTAGCGCGTAAGCGCGTCAGCACGCATACGCGATTCTATTGGACCAGAGTCCCTCAGCGCGTAAGCGCGTCTGTGACGTGACCCGCACGGGTGTTCCCCACTCAGCACGTGATGACGGGGCACACGTGGAAATACTGCACGTCAGAGTGTCATCGCGTGTAATTGGACAAAAGTGCGCGTACACGCGATTGGCCTATGTACGTGTATTTAATGGGTGCGCGGGCACTTACACATGCAAGTACGTCAGCGAACCTGTATCCCGTGGTGCGTGTGAATTTCCACACGCTATTGGACTGGGAACTGGATTCCAGGGGTGCGCGGGTTACACGCTGTATCCCGTGGTGCGTGTGAATTTCCACACGCTATTGGACTGGGAACTGGATTCCAGGGGTGCGCGGGTCACACGCTCGCCTAGAACACGCGCAAAGCATAAATTTGCGCACTTTAATAATAACAAGCTCAGACGCCAGGATGAACATACCGTTCCTAGCAGCAGTGGCAGTGGGCTACCAAAGGAGGAGGAGGAGGATAGTCAGGGCCAGAATATTCACACCCAGAACCAGCCTTTTCGGGATGCCTGATGACCAGGTGTATGGGAGGTACAGGTTTCCACCACACATTATACTGGACCTGGTGAGTGAGTGGGAGGATGACCTCACATCACCCACCCTGTGCTCCCAAGCACTCAGCCCCCTGGAGAAGGTCCTCAATGTACTGCACTTCTTAGCCACTGGATCATTTCAGCGGACAAGTGCCATAGTGGGTGGGGTGTCACAGGCCACCCAGTCACGCTGCCTACACCAGGTCTTGAACATCATGACTGCACGCCCATCAGTCCGCAGGCACATATACCTGCCCAGAACACCTGCAGAAAGGCATGCTGCCGCCCTGGATTTTTACGGTGTGGCACGATTCCCCAAAGTGCTAGGTGCCATCGACTGCACCCATGTGGCTCTACGTCCCCCCAGGGCATCTGAGCACATCTATAGGAACCGCAAGCACTGGCATTCCATCAACGTGCAGGTAGCATGTAATGCCAAGGGAATCATCACCTCAGTATATGCCAACTATCCCGGCTCCACCCACGACAGCTTCATTTACCGAATGTCCACCCTAAGCCGGGACCTAGAAGCTGGGCGGCATGGCGATACATGGCTGCTTGGTGAGTATGTATGCCACTGCACATGCATGCATGTTGGATACTGAGCAAGGTCACAACCCCACCAATGATACCAATCACCACCTCCACAGGGGACAGTGCCTACCCTCTCAGCCCCCACATGATGACGCCAATTCGGAACCCCACCACGCCACCCGAGGTAAGATATAACACAGCCCACATTACGACCCGGGGCATAGTGGAGCGCACATTCGGAGTGCTGAAGTCACGCTTTCGCTCCCTTGACCGTTCTGGCGGGCAGCTGTTATACGCTCCCCCAGTAGTGTGCAGGATCATAGTGGCAGCATGTGTCCTGCACAACGTTGCAACACGCCGGGGCCTGGCCGTGGACATGGTGGTGGCCCCACATCCCCAACCACATGCACAGCCGCTGCGCATGGGAGGGGAAAGGGCACGGGGGGAGGCAGCCCGTACACAGCTAGTGGCTAATTACTTCACATAGAAATCACACCCCTGTGGAGTGCACACTGCCCTGGCACATTCCATCTTTCAATCAATGATGACTCAACCTGACACTGATCCTGAATGTCTGGAGAATGAACCGTGAATACCATATCAGCCTGAGATTGTTCACCTGGAAGTGTCACAATGTGTGCATCCCTACCCACACAGACACCACCAATGCAGTTTTGTGAAGTTACACATTCAAGCAGCTAAAATGATTACCCACTTGCAAAATGCAACAAGAGGACAGTGCCATGTCAGCCAACCCAACCCCAGCACCGCCACACGACACACCGTGCCATGTCATGCTAATTGCAGGTAAACAAAGTAATCCCCACAACATGACACTAGTCTCACTATGTACAGTGTCCCTATTAGAAACCTGCAACACCTGAAATGCTCACAGCAATGCCGGACCAACAACATACTTGAGCACGTAGTACCATTAACATGACATCACAAATGTTACATATTAGTAGTCTCACCACCTGGAAATGCCTGCACTCCCACCACTACCAACTGTGCAGTGTTGGCGCCATGTAGAGTTGTAGGTGCACTGCTGCCAACATGGACCCCATCTCCAGACTAGAGGTCCTTGTGTAGACATGAGGAAGGGACCTGCAAATTGGGAGGTAGACACAGAAGATGAGTTACACATCAATGCAACATGCAGTGTACAACACAACAGCAATATGCACTAGGAATGTATACACAGTATTGACTACAGACTGCCCACACAGCTCATGGGAGTCCAACGTCACTGTGTAATTCACTGTCACTTGGGCACACCCTTTGCAATCCCATGGAAACGGGAAGCAGGAGGGGTGTGTGTGACTCAAACCCAAGCATCTGAACCAAATACATTACAAGCCTGCATGTGCCCAGCCACAATGCAGCGTATGCCCACAGGAACCACGGAAGCCAACAAATCATCCCAAAAAAATAGGGAATAAAAGAAATAACAATAAAAATAAAAATAAGAAACAATCAAAAATGGCCATTGATGGGCCCGGGGGGGTTGGGGAGGCCACCCAGGAGGTCCGAGGACAGGATGCACACCAGAACCCACCTGCGTGGATCCTGGGAAAATAAAACACCTCCATGGGCTCATGGCCCACACGGCTACCCTGTTGTGGGAGTATCACTGCTGTCGCTATTATCACCCTGTGCAGCTGCATCCGGAGGTGGTTGCACTATGGGATGCAGCCCACGCAAGGCCCTAGTCTGCTCCTCCATGGCTGCAAGCATGCGGGTGTGGTAGGTCTGGTTCTGGAGGATGAGTGTGCGGAGGTCCCCATGCAACAACTCACGGGATGCCCGGACCTCCGCCCTCGTTGCCTGCATCTCAGCTGAGAGCGTACGGGTGAGACGCTCCAGCTGCTGTTCTGTCCTTTGGTGTGTTGAAGCCTCAAGCTCAACAAGAGTCGTCCTGAGGTGAAGGAGCTCCTGCCTCAGGGCTTCCCTGTGGCCCTGGGACTCAATGGAGATGGCCTCCTGCAGAGTCGCCAGTGCCGCCCGCCTGTCCCTGTTGGACCCCAACATGTCCTCCCTGTGTGACTGGCAGATGGAGTCGGTTGCCTGCTCTAGTCGCTCCATCAGCCTTTCTGGGGGGACAATGGAAGTGGCCACCCTATCCATGGCCTGAGCCATCATCTCGGATGATGCAGCCTGTTGGGTTGCCATACCGTAAATGGATTGCTCCCATGCGGTATTGCCGGGTGGCGTACGGCCACCACGTCGGCGGGCACCACACCTGTCTGGGGCAAGGCGAACTGCGCCTTGCTGTGCCGGCACTGCCTGAGGCTGCAGGACTGCATTCCCCCTCTAATCTGCTGGCCCAGGAACAGGATCAGATGTCGCGGAGTGTGACCCTGCATCCGTAACCACCGAAGGCGTAGCTGCCAACACTGACATCCCCATGGAGGGTTCTGACCCTGGTGCAGGTGGGTGAGACAGAACAGAATCCCTCCCTGGAACACTCACCTGCGACGGCACGTAGGTCTCATCCGAATCAACACCTGAGTACAGCTCGGGGGAGGTGCAGCCAGAGACACCCCTTGAGAGCACGACCTGCAGCACTTGTGGGTTCTCCCCCACCACCACACCACGTCCCTCACTGGTGGTTGGTCGGCCCTCGGACCCCTCCTGGGTCTGCACCATCTCCACAACCCCAGCAGTATCAGGTGCGTCTTCCCCTGCAAAGACATGAAAACAAAGAAATGGAAACAGGCATTAGCACCATGGCACACAATGAGGGCTGAGAAGCAAGAGAACCAGTACTTGATTGACACATGTCCCACATGACTAAAACCCTCCCATGCATGCACCCTCACTGCGTATGAAGTGCAGGCAAATGGCACACACTGATGACACCAAGATGGAAAATGAACACATTTTCTGCATGCTGCCTGGCAGTGGCATCACACATTGGCCTGTGATTGCCAGGTGAAACACACATGCCATCACACAGATGGCATGTACCATTGCTATTGAGTGAAGATGGAGAGGAGGGCAGCACCTATTCATTCAGTCCAGTTCCCGCATGTAATTGCTTTTCTAATTCTAACAGGTCAGATTTTTCACCTGGAGCTGCCAGTCTGAAATGGTCCAATTGCACAGGGACATGTGTGTACAAATGATATCCAGGTAACAAAGTCACTCCACTTCACCATTGCCATGTCAGACATGTGACTAGTGGACAGCGACATGGCTAGTAAAAGTGGGGGAATGCAAACAATCTGACTGAATGAACAGTGAAAAATAAGCAACAATGTTGTGGCAAGGTGACACTTCAAGGGCAACTGGCGTGCAGTTGGGCTAGATGTCTACTGTTGGCAGAAGGGATACTGCTATGGCCAAATGCAGCTGCGCAGGAAGTATTGCATGAAGCACATGGCTGACCCATACGACTCAGGCGCACACACTCTCACCTGGCACACAAACAGAAGCCCTCACACACACACCATGCACATGGATGACACACACATGCATGTGCACTCACCGGACAATGCCTCGTAATCAGCCAGATCTCCCACGCCTTGGATCTGTTCCTCCGTGACGTAGGTCCCAGCGACTGACTCATGTGGAGTGAGTTCCATGTCTACTACTGGAGACCCACCTCCAGTCACTAGAGTTGCGGCATGACTTGAGGCCAGCTTACTCTTTGCCCTGCGCTTTAGGTCATTCCAGCGCTTATAGCAATCATTGGCTGTGCGCCTCACGATTCCAAGGGCACTTACGATGTCCGCAACGGTCTGCCAGTGTGCCTGGCGTTGTGCAGGTGTGGTCTTGGATCCTGCAACAATGACCATCTCGTTGTCATGTCCGGACACATACTCGACAAGTGCATTCAGTTCGTCATCCGTGAAGCTGGGCTTCCTGGACGGGCCGGACTGTGTAGTCTGGGGGATCAGCCTGTGCCGGACGAGCACTCTTCCTCTTCCGCTTGGAAGGTGGTGGTGATCCTGAGTGTCCTGCGCCGCTCTGGACACTAGGGGCAGGAGCCCTGGTGGACTCTGTATCAGGAGTGTGGGATTGCACACTCAGCATGGGAGTTGGTGCAGGCATTGGCTCTAGTGTGATGGTGTCAGGGGGAATGTCAGCAGCATGGACTAGGACCGACACTGTCCTGGCTGGGTGTGTGAGGGCTGGGGTGAATGGAGCCGCAGCTGCCCCTGCAGCCTCTCCGCCCTGCCTTCTTGGTGCAGCAGATGACCTTGCTGCCCCAGATCCACGTGGCATGATGGCATCAACGTGCACCAGCGCACGTGTCGTAGCCCTGCTGACCTGGAAGTCAGCCATGGAGTCAGCCAGGTCTGGTGCCACAATGGGCTGGTCCAACAAGGGCTGAGCATGGATGGTGTCAGCCACATCAGCCTCAACGGGAGGGGGGAGGGGGGAGGGGGGGGATTATGGGTGCCCGTGACTGGTCCTCCACACATGGGGGGACAGGCTCACCCTGCAAGATACGACCACGTCCCCTACCGGATCCACCACGGCCACCACTTGTGGCTCTTCCACCTTTGCCACCCTTACGGAATACTCGCCTCCCAGCCATGGCACTGATGTTAATGTGCGTATGGGAGTGGATGTAGACTATTGTCCTGGGCAATTGGGGGTCAAAGGGGTTGGGTACCAGATGGTAATTGTACCCTAGTGCTCTAGCAAGGCTGATTGTAACCCCTGGGGAAAGATGACGGGTCACGCAACGCACAGGAGGCCCAAAAAAGGGAGATGACGTGCACGCAACCCCTCCTAGACCACGTGTGCAGAAAGAAAAACCTGCACTACGCTGTGGCACCCAGTAACACAAGAATGAAGGTATGCGTGTCACACGCAGCCTAGAATGACCTCTGAAGGGGTAGGCTACACACGGGGCAAGCACAGATGTTAGATACGTGCGTGACTCACCGTCTGCCTGGTAAACGAGCGTGTAAAAGGAGCACGTTTGGTTGGCAACACCCCCGCCAAAAGAAGATTTGTACGCTGTCTGAGGAGACAGGACAACAGTAGAAGGGAACACTGTTTGAGGGTCAGAGGTAACAGGGAATACGAACTTGAAACGCCGTGAAGTAAATCGCGTGTGAAACGACAAGAAGTACAGAATTCACCCACTCGCTCTCCACGAAAAGCACCTACAAGGAAAACGTGTTCTACACGTACCTTTTATACAGGCCCACACGTCCAGCGTCACTTACGCGGCGTGTACGCGCTAGGGCCATTTCCACCAATTACATGCTTTGTCACTTCTGCGTGTAGGGCCATTTCCACCAATTACACGCTTTGTCACTTCTGCGTGTAGGGCCATTTCCACCAATCACACGCTTTGTCACTTCTGCGTGTAGGGCCATTTCCACCAATCACACGCGATTACACTCTGACGTGCAGTCTTTCCACGTGTGCTCTGTCATCACGTGCTGTGTGGGAAACACCTGTGCGGGTCACGTCACAGACGCGCTTACGCGCTGAGGGCCTTTCCTCAGTTTTCACGCTGACGTGCAGGATTTTCACGTGCCAAATCACTCCGTACCAAGCTGGCCACGCGTACGCACACGGAATACCACGCTCCTGCCCGGAAGGCCGAACTACTGCCCCCCAGAGCCCGAGCACGCTCCCACCTGCTGCTGCCTGACTGCCTGCTTCCCCTGCACTGCTGGGGGGTGGGGGTGGTGGGTGACATGGGTGGGTGCCTGGTGGAGGGTGCCCCTGGTGACTGGGGGGTGGGGGTGGTGGGAGACATGAGTGGGGGCCTGGTGGAGGGTGCCCCTGGTGACTGGGGGGGTGGGGGTGATAGGGGACATGAGTGGGTGCCTGGTGGAGGCTGCCCCTGCACTGCTGGGGGGTGGGGGTGGTGGGAGACATGAGTGGGGGCCTGGTGGAGGGTGCCCCTGGTGACTGGGGGGGTGGGGGTGATAGGGGACATGAGTGGGTGCCTGGTGGAGGCTGCCCCTGCACTGCTGGGGGGTGGGGGTGGTGGGAGACATGAGTGGGGGCCTGGTGGAGGGTGCCCCTGGTGACTGGGGGGGTGGGGTGATAGGCGACATGAGTGGGGGCCTGGTGGGGGCTGCCCCTGCACTGCTGGGGGTGGGGGTGGTGGGAGACATGAGTGGGGGCCTGGTGGAAGGTGCCCCTGGTGACTGAGGGGGTGGGGGTGATAGGGGACATGAGTGGGGGCCTGGTGGGGGCTGCCCCTGCACTGCTGGGGGGTGGGGGTGGTGGGAGACATGAGCAGGTGTGCAGGGTAGTCCCCTGTTTTGTGGGCTGCCTGCAGGGGCCGTGGAGGGTGTACAGGGAACACCTGTGAGGACCCACCCAGCCTAATCGCGTGTGTAACTTCCCACGCACCCCTGTAATACACGTACCAAGCCAAATCGCGTGTGAGAATTCCCGCGCACCCCTGAAATACACGTACCCTGCTGAAATCGCGTGTAAAACTTCCCGCGCACCCCTGAAATACATGCGCCCAGGCTATTCGCGTGTGGAACTTCCCGCGCACCCCTGAAATACACGCGCCCAGGCTATTCGCGTGTGGAACTTCCCGCGCACCCCTGAAATACACGCGCCCAGGCTATTCGCGTGTGGAACTTCCCGCGCACCCCTGAAATACACGCGCCCAGGCTATTCGCGAGTGGAACTTCCCGCGCACCCCTGGAATACACGTAGCACGCTGGGAGACATGAGTGGGGGCCTGGTGGAGGCTGCCCCTGCACTGCTGGGGGGTGGGGGTGATAGGGGACATGAGTGTGGGCCTGGTGGAGGATGCCCCTGCACTGCTGGGGGGTGGGGGTGGTGGGTGACATGGGTTGGGGCCTGCTGGCAGGTGCCCCACAGTGCTGGGGGGTGGGGGTGGTGGGAGACATGAGTCAGGCATGAGTGGGGGCCTGGTGGAGGGTGCCCCTGGTGACTGGGGGGGTGGGGGTGGTGGGAGACATGGGTGGGGGCCTGGTGGAGGGTGCCCCTGGTGACTGGGGGGGTGGGGGTGGTGGGTGACATGGGTTGGGGCCTGCTGGCAGGTGCCCCACAGTGCTGGGGGGTGGGGGTGGTGGGAGACATGAGTCGGGCATGAGTGGGGGCCTGGTGGAGGCTGCCCCTGGTGGCTGGGGGGTGGGGGTGGTGGGAGACATGAGTGGGGGCCTGGTGGAGGCTGCCCCTGGTGACTGGGGGGGTGGGGGTGGTGGGTGACATGGGTTGGGGCCTGCTGGCAGGTGCCCCACAGTGCTGGGGGGTGGGGGTGGTGGGAGACATGAGTCGGGCATGAGTGGGGGCCTGGTGGAGGCTGCCCCTGGTGGCTGGGGGGTGGGGGTGGTGGGAGACATGAGTGGGGGCCTGGTGGAGGCTGCCCCTGCACTGCTGGGGGGTGGGGGTGGTAGGAGACATGGGTGGGGGCCTGGTGGTGGGTGCCCCTGGTGGCTGGGGGGTGGGGGTGCAGGGGGACATGAGCAGGTGTGCAGGGTAGTCCCCTGTTTTGTGGGCTGCCTGCAGGGGCCGTGCAGGGTGTACAGGGAACACCTGTGAGGACCCACCCAGCCTAATCGCGTGTGATAATTCCCACGCACCCCTGTAATACACGTACCCAGCAAAATGGCGTGTGATAATTCCCACGCAACCCTGTAATTCACGTACCCTGCCAAATCGCGTGTGATAATTCCCGCGTACCCCTGTATTACACGTGCCCTGGCTAATCGCATGTAAGACTTCCCGCGTACCCCTGTAATACACGTTCCCTGGACAATCGCGTGTTGAACTTCCCGCGTACCCCTGTAATACACGTTCCCTGGACAATCGCGTGTGGAACTTCCCGCGTACCCCTGTAATACACGTTCCCTGGACTATCGCGTGTTGAACTTCCCGCGCACCCCTGAAATACACGTACCCTGGCACCCTGGCTAATCGCGTGTATAACTTCACGCGTACCCCTGATATGCACGTTACCCGCTTTGCGTTCCTTGTTTGGCAGCCCTGTAAACTGGTCCAGGGTTAGCGCAGCCCTTTGCGATGATTTAGCGATTTTGATGGCTTTTCCTTGCGCGAGGGCGTTCTTGGGGGCGTTACTGGCGCTGCTGCAGGGTCGCTGTGATACTCTGCGCCACGGCTGGTTTGGGAGCCTAAAATCCATGAATACGCTGTGCGCGAAAATCGGTTTTAGCGCACGTGCCTGGCGCAGACAATCGCACGCGGACACTCTGCGCCAGCCGCTTGCGACACTTTTCTGCGAAATTCTATGAATTACCCTGTTAGTGTATAAAATATACTATGCTAAAAGTCCAGCTTCAGAATTAGCCAATTTCAATAACGCTCTTCTGCATGGTACACCCAAATACCTACAAGAAGAAATTGACCGTATCCAGAGAAAATATTTTGGAAGTGAAAGCCACTTACAAAATGCAATAGTTTTAGAACAGAGTAGCAATAAGTATGCACATAGCAACCTTCTATTACACACATAAAAAAAAAATACTAAAATGTAGAAGTGCATCGGCTGAAGTACCAAACCATGTGTGTGGGGGTTGCCGCAGAACGTTTTACAAAAGGAACACAAAAAATGTAGACATAGCATACAAAATAAAAGATATTGAAGATTCCAAATGGTTTGAATTAGCCGTCTAGCTTTTAACAGAATCCAAATATGAAATAAGTGAACCCCTAATATGTTGCAGTTACTACACTACAAAACTAGACAACAACCAAACTCCTGCACGTGCTATCACAAATAATTTGGAATTGTTCCCACTACCAAAAATCCTGCAACAACTCAATTTGTATGAGAGCATCATAATTCAAACAGTTCACCCATTTCAAGTAATTATACGCCTTCACCCAAAAACAGCAAAATTACCTCCCTCTGAATTGGTGAAAGGCATTTGTGGCAAAGTAGTTTATTTGCGATTAGATTTAACCGAAAATGTACACACTCTAGGAGTGCAACGTTCAATAGAGCATTCTGTGATTGTCTTGGTAAATGGTGTACCAAAAAAAGACAAAAAAATTTGGCAACAACTGGTGGACTTACATAAAGTTAGACAAGCCTTCCAATATCTGAAAGATAATGAGTACTACAAGGAAATAAATATTGAAGAAAGCTTAAAGAAAACAACTGAAATAATTCAAGAGCCATCAGAAACTGGACAATTTGAACTTCTGGATCCTGCTGCAGTATGCATTCTTTTGGACCAGTACACAATTCATCCATTACATTCCAATGAAAGCATAGATGATGCACTAGAAACTTACCAAATGCGACAAACCAAAGGTTCACCAATGAGTATATGGGAAAAAAGTATAGAAGCATGTGCTTTTCCACTGCTATTTCCTACTGGCAAAGGTGGAAGATAGGATGATAGACCCACTCAGATAACGGCATCAGAATACTGCTCATTACGAATGAATTTGCAAGATCCCAGATTTAGACAAAATGTGGAGTACATATTCCACCTACTCTTTGAAAGTGAACTAGCAACGCTATGTTACGGAGTTGCACAGATTTTGAAGTCTGGAACCCACTTTCAAAATATGTCAGCTACGCAATTAATACAAAAAGTACCTGAAAAAGATGAGGTTTTACAATCAAGTACAACAAATGTGTTTGCAAACATGCGTGGTACAAAAGAATACTGGTTCCGACGGCACAGAGACGTACGTTGTATGATCAGAAACATTTGACCACCGACTTGGTTTGTGACACTAAGTTGTGCAGAATATGCATGGGAAGATTTACATGAGTTCCTACGCATAGCAAACAACAACAAAACCAACATAGATATATTCACACCGGTAGAACTTTGCTCTCTAGATCCAGTTAATGTGTCAAGATATTTCCATCATCTTTTCATTGCTATTCTACACTTTATATGCAATATAACTGTTCCTCCCCTCGGAGAAGTGCAACACTTCTTTTGGAGAAAAGAATATCAAGCGAGAGGAGCACCACATATTCACATGCTTTTTTGGATCAAAGGTGCACCTAAATTTGGTCATGACAGTGATGCCACTGTTTTACAGTTCATCCAAAAATATGTCACTTGTGAAATCCCGTCACAACGGACAGTGACCTGCATGGGCAGATTTTACAATTTCAAAGACACAAATGTGGCAAATATTGTCGTCGCAAATACATAAACAAAGGTAAATACTACACCAAATACTGCTTTGGTTTCCCTAGACCAGTTACAGAAACAGGTGAAGTGAACAACTTCATGTCTTCAGTTCAACATAGTGTTAAAGGTAAATCACCTAAGAACACGTATTACATAAAAAAAACAGAAGAATCAAAATATATCAATGATTACAATGCAATCATTGCCCTCTTATGGAATGCAAACATAGATGTGCAGTACATTGCAGACAATTCTACTGCTGTTGCACGATATGTTACAGCCTACTTAACAAAAGCAGAAAAAACAGAGCTTCAAGACCTCGGGATGACCTAGCATCAGACAAAACACTATCGCAGAAATTGTACAGCCTAGGCATAAAAATGCTCTCTCATAAAGAACGTGGTGCCTATGAAGCAGAAGATAGTTTAACCGGTACTGCTTTGTATGGAAAATCAGACAACATAGTATGGCTAAGTCTTGGTCCTGCAAATCTAGAAAAAGGTTTCTGAAATCATATGAGGACATAGAAACAATTGTGAGAAATGATCCCGATAGCCAAGACATTTTAAAAAACAATTTACTGGACACATACTATCCGAATAGGAGTAGCACTTTACCACATAGCTCAAAACTTTGCATACAAAAATAGTGTAAAACCTAATGAAAGCAAAGGTAGATATGGAGTGACCGATTGTGAAGGCAGCTTAGTGAAACTTACCAAACGAAGCTTAATTAATCATGTTAAATTGTAATTAAAAACTCCTCAACAAAAAGAACTATATTACATGTCTCTGCTACAACTTTTCAAACCGTGGAGAAAAGAGGAAGAGATACTAGATAACTATGACTGCTATGAAAATGCTTTCAAAGCAAATGAAAGCGCTATCACCGATGTGAACTTTATGCAGTACAAAACAATGTTACACAATGAGCAGCAACACGAAGAAGAATTTCAGGCCCAACTAGATAAGGACTCTTCCGACAGTAGTCAACCTTCTGAAAAAGGAAGCCAAGAACCACTAGGACAGCCACTAATAGCAAATGAGGCAGAATTAGCTATGACAGAAGTGAAAAACACCATGTGTCACTATCCAGAAGATATAAAAGATTTAACTGTACAACAAGCAAAACTTAAAGATCAGCGCACCATTTTTGAAGACGTACCAAAACAAATTGTACATGGTGTGCAACACGAACATAAAGAATGTACCTGCCAAAATTACAAACGTATACTGCTGTACGTCACTGGTGAGGGTGGGTCAGGAAAAACATTCTTAATCAAAATCATCAGCAAGTTCCTTCAACAATTGACAAACAACAAACTGTCAGCTGTTGTAACTACCCCCACAGGTTTAGCTGCCTACAACATAGGTGGTGTCACTTTACACCGATTACTACTCCTTCCAGTAGAGCACCAAAACAAATTTGACTATAACAAACTTTCTGCAGAAGCTGCAATGGAACTACGCTGAGTATTAAAACAAATGAAAATGCACTAATAGATGAAGTGAGCATGGTCTCCAACCTAATGTTGGCCTTGATTCACCTCAGATTGCAAGAAGTACTTAAAACAAACTACGAAGAACTCTTTGCAGGAAAACACATTATCGTTTTCAGAGATCTTCTACAATTGACACCAGTGAAAGGTGAACCTATTTTCAAAACCTTAGGACACAAACTCTGCCGTAAAACTGTTGGCAGCATAGGAAATGTCAACCTTTGGCAACATTTCCAATACAGAGAATTAACAGAAAACATGCGGCAATCTGCAGATCTCACTTATGCCAACATCTTAAAAAGTATTAGAGTTGGTGTACTATCTCAAGAAGCACAGGCAATATTGAAAAACTGGCACATTCATGCACTTTATGGCGATAATGCATGTGCTACTGATGTTATGGAACAATTAGCGCACAAAAATGTCAATTGTATGGCCTTAATGCCAACTCTTGCAAGCTGTTTCAAATTCAATGAAACAATGTTAAATAAAGAAATGCAACCAATAATAGAAATTAGCGCCACGGACAAACTAGACGTACATGGTATGACACTACCCATGTGTGAGCAAGCCACAACAAGATTAAATAGCTTAGAAAATTCAATCGCCAACACAGCTGGGTTAGAAAAAATATTAAAATTATCCTTAAATTGCAGAGTAATGCTTAAACGTAACCTTGACGTGGAGCAAGAGCTAGTTAATGGGGCACTGGGTACAGTTGTTGGCTTTCAATCATACCCACGTGACAACAACATTCAGTTTGCCAATATTCGCTTCGACAAACTTTCAGAAGTGAAAAGGAAAGGGCGCGAAACTGCTCGATTCCTTCTCTTCAAAGACATGTATGTACGTAGAGAAAAATTTTCTCTAACTCTTGCATATGCAGTCACCATTCATAAATCCCAAGGTCTTACCCTAGACAAAGCATTGATAGATATAGGAAACACAGTCTTTAAAGAAGGCATGAGCTACGTAGCACTATCACGCTTACGTACACTTGACGGTCTATTTCTAATTAACTTTATTTCTAATTATTTCTAATTGATGCAAGTAAAATGAACACTGATATTCCTTGCATTTAAGAATATAATAGACTCTGTTCACTGTACACGCCACATCTGAAACAATATCCTGTTCCAGAAAAAGTAAAATGTGGTAAAAGAAAACTAAATCAAACAGAAATGCAACAAAATCTAACAGCAAATCCTTCAAGAAAACAAAAGAAGCTAAAGCTTCATCAATTACCACAAGCAAAGAAGAACCTATTGGGGAAAGTAAACCAGGTACTTCTTCAAAAAAGGAACAGAAAGGCCGAAAAATGCACTCAGATACAGAACTAGCTGGTCCATTCAAATTTTCAAATGAAACTGGTCTAAATTGCTATGCAAATGTAGCAATGAATATTCTATTTCAATTGCCACCAATTGTTAACAATATTTACTTACACAGTACAGACCAATTGTGTTTGCAAATGTTAGTCCTGCATAGAAACACAACAAACAACCCTGACAACACGTACAGTGTTCACAGAATAAGACAAGAATTGGACTACTGTGCTGGAATGGTGAGATTCACTATAAACACACAGGAAGATCCACAAGAATTTCTAATGTACTTACTACAAGTACTGGAAAACAAAAGCATACCTATAAATGAAATCTTCCAGATTTCATACATGTGGAAACATACATGCACTCTCTGTAGCAATGTGATACAGGAACAAATCCCAAATGACCGATTTGTGTACGTATCCATACCTAATCGTGAATCCATTCCATTTCAGCAACTTGTACAGAATGCAAACCATGGCAGATTATGTACTATGTGCAATTCAGACAATCGCTCCACCTTACTGATACGAACACATAGTAACTACATAATACTTATGCTTCTGCGTTATAATGAAGATGGTACCAAAAACAACTGCAAGCTGACTGGATTCACACACGGTCAAGTGTCACTTGGAAAGAAAACCTTTACAACAATAGGTATAATCTACCATGCAGGAGCTGCAACCAATGCAGGTCACTACACTGCATACATTAAAAAGAAATGGGGATGGTTGGAATGTAATGATAGCACATTACTCTAAAGCAGAGATTGCCAGCTAATCTTACAAATGCGTATATATATATCTTACAAATGCGTATATAATCGTCTTAAAGCCAAAATTGGTTAACTAATGTGTACTTCAACAATACCAAAAAAATTAAGAGAAAGACTACAAACAGTTAGAATACGCCAACAGGTATCTAACTGCCCAAGAGTGTATAACAACGACACAGATAAATGAATATCACAGATCCGTAACCACATATGCACAGTTTGAATACACCAACAGGTATCCAATTTTGTTAAAAATCATCAGCGAGGCAACAAACATAACATTAATCAGAAGAAGAAGGAAACACTCAAAGAAAACAAAGAAATAGTGTGTAGCATAGCAAAGAAAGGGTTTTTGTTAATCCGACAAGGATTGTTTTCCCCGATACCCAAGGATTTAAAAAACAAACACAGAAACTGAGCAAAATGCACAGTACACTGGTTTGTAAACTAAATCTGAGGGTAAAAAAAAAAAAACTAAACTGTCTATTATACAATGTGATAAATCTTCATAAAATGCAAACACTAACATGCTTTTTTCTTTTATCACAGAAATTAAAAATGGATAGTTCCGCTAAGTACTAAAGTCATGTAAGACATATATGGTTTCTGAACAAAGTAAAGAGTAAGTATATTACAGTCATCTCATACAAATGTGAATCTACACATGTACACTATGGCACTAATCGGCTGCAGCGGCTGTAGCCTGGCCCTAGCATCTTTGGCCAAGCAACCAAGATTATAGGTCCTACCCACAACCATCGCTGCATATCAAAATCATGGTGCTTGTAATTTGACTACTTATAAGTTTACTCTTGGGTGCATGGTCTGCAGCCATGCACGCAAAACGCTAGGACGTGCACACAACTACAGCACCACACCACACCCATGTTCACTTATAACCTCACTGCTTAGGACTTCAGTCTTGGGTGCATGGGCTTTGGCCATGCACCCAAGATTCTGGCTCCTGGCCAGAACCACCACAGCATATTGCACCCATTGTGGCTTCTAATTTCATACGTATAAAGTTGGTTTTGGGAGCATAGCCTTCGGCCATGCTCCCAAAACGCTACACCCTCCTCACAACCACCTGAATGATGTTTCATAGTACGAGTGTACCTATACCTGTGATATGCTGCAGTAGTTGTGGCCACAGGCTACAGACTTGGGTGTAAGGCCATAGATTTTTCAATGTATGGGTATGCAGTATATAAAATCCATAGTGGCTTACAACTGCAGTGGTTATAACTTTGTTCTTCGGTGCATGGCCTTCGAACTCTACGTCCTGCCCACAACTACCACGCCAAATGACACCCATTGGGGCGTGTAACTACACTACGTACAAATGTGCTGTTGGGTACATCGCCTTCGGTCATGCACCCATGACTGCAGCCCCTCTCCACAGCCACCTGAGTAATGTACTACCACACCATATCACACCCATTGTGGCTTGTACGTATAAATGTGCTGTTGGGTGCATGGCCTTTGGCCATGTACCCATGACTGCAGGCCCTCCCCACAGCCACCTGAGTGATGGGCGATACTACAGGTGTATGTGTAGTTGTGGTATGTTGCAGTGGATGAGGCCATAGTATAGACTCTTATTTGCTTGTCCGTAGAAATTGCAATGTGTGGGTGTGCAGTAGCTTATAGCTCTAGTGCTTACAAATTTGTTGTTGGGTGCATGCCCTTCGCCCATGCACCCAAGTCTCTACACACTCTCCACAACCACCTGATCCATAGCAATACTACAGGTGTATCCATTGCTGTGACATGCAGCAGTGGTTGTGGCCAGGGCCTAGAGTCTTGGAAGTATGGCCTCTGGCCTACGGCCAACGGCAATGCACCCAAGACTGTAGGCCCTGGCCACAACCAGCACAGCATATTACACCCATGGTTGCTTATACATCATTAACACACCAATACAATGAAACATTGTAACTGGACCATGTACTCAGGACTCCAGGGTCTGGCCACACCTACCAGATACATAATCGAATTTATGGCTGTGATGTATGCATGTGATGTCCTGCAGTGCTTGTAGGCAGGGTCTAGACTCTTCGATATGTGGCCTACAGCCTTTAGCCATGCACCCAAAAGGCCACGTCCTGCCCACACCCACTGCACTATGTAAAATCTGTGTTGGCTTGTAAATTTAGAGCTTATAAGTTTGTTCTTTCTGCCATGCACCGAAGACGCAGGTCCTCCACACAACCACCTCATTGATGTGCCGTAGTACTGGTGTATCTATAGGTGTGGTATGCTTCAGTGCTTCTGGTCAGAGGCTGGACTCCTAGCTGTATGTCCATAGATATTAGAAGTTATGGGTGTGCAGTCGCTTATACCTCCAGTGCTTATAACTTTGTTCTTGGGTGCATGGCCTTTGGCCATGCACACAAAACTGTACACACTCTCCACAAAGACCTAATCGATAATCAATACTACAGGTGTATCCATGGGTGCGACATGCTGCGGTGGTTGTGGCCAGGGCCTACAGTCTTGGAAGTATGGCCGTCGGCCTACGGCCATGCATCCAAGACTCTAGGGCCTGGCCACAACCACCGCAGCATGTCGCACCCATAGCAGCGTTGGAATGAATGGCATACCCATAGGAAAAAGTAATATAAATACGGCATGTACTCAATTTCAATTTTCGCTAACAGCACGCGTGTCCTTAGAACAGTTTCAAGTTCCCTGTGCACAGCACGGACTGAAATACTACCCTTATTAGAAACCTCATTTTTTGTACGTACAAACACCCCAAACAAGGCAGCCATAGAAAATACATCATGAACACCTACCGCCACAACAAATGCAGTTTTTCATCCATGTCTTACTGTTTGAACCTCCCCAAGCACTTTGACACAGCAAACCAGTTTGCGAAATTGCTTGTTGCCGCTGGTACCCGCTCTGCTGTCGGCGGATCCAAGATGTCGGGCGCATCCAAACAATCTGACGCGGAACATGTCTCGCTGCAGCCAATCGGGGGAGACGTTGGATGTCCGCGGTCATGGTAGCAGCCCCTTAGCCAATCGGTGTCTTGTCTGTGGTACGAACAGGGAAGTGTGACCGCGGAGCGGACATAGATATCACTAATTTTTTTAGACCTACTTTTTGGTTGTTTTTGGTTGTTTTTAAGAAAAGTACTACACGGAAGGTCACCAAATTTACCAAAGCACGCTTTCGGGACCAAGCCCCTGACCCTGGCACAATTCCGAGAAAATCCGTCCAGCGGTTTGACCTCTAGCCATGCGCAAACTTTTTCCCCATTCAATATATGGGAAAAACAGAAGTTTTGGGACCCCACCTATAACTTCGCCCCCCCCTGGCCCAAACCTCACCAAACTTTGCAAAAAAATTTTGAGTGGCCCATATACTTTTTTTGCTAAGTTTGGTGAGGATTCGTCCAGGGGGAGCAAAGTTATAGGCTGCCCAAAAAGTGCTCTTTCTATGGAAACAGCAACTTAACCATAACACAACACGGCCACTACCGTAGCCGTGTAATATATATGTGTGTGTGTATATATATATATATATATATATATATATATATATATATATATATATATATATATATATATATATATTTGTGTGTGCAAACAAACAAAAACTTGAGGGGTGGCAGGGGCGCTACTCTGGGTCCCAGATGCAGTAAGCTCAAACAGTCCACTGATGTTCTCCTCCTAGCGCGCTTTCACGCCTCAGCAATCTTCAGGGAGGCTGATTGAATGCAGGTGTGCAGGGTTGAATCCCTCTGGTATGTACCAGGGAGTGGCAGCAGGGAATTCTGGTAAATGTAGTGTAGAGTCAGCCAGGGTCCAACTCTACCCAATTTTCAATGTTAACCCTCAATGGGGAGGGGGAGGGAGTTACCCTCAGTATGAGTGTGTATATACATATATCCATACGTTGGTATTGTGCGATCGAGAAGGGAGCTGGGCATGTCTGGGACTGTGAGCGATCAAGAAGCATATTGGGTGCATTATCACTGAGGTGGTGCATTGGAGTGGGGAGCCCTGGGGAAGACCTGCCTTCCCATCCAGACCATGTTGGCACAATGTCCCTTCTTAGTTGTAGTGTGATGCTCCTAGAACTGTAGGCGTTTGAGGCGTTGATTGGAGGAGGGACTGAGGGGGCAATAGCCTGGGTCTTTTGGTTGTCACCCCGGATAGAAGCTCAGGGGCTATAGTGAAATTATGCCTGGCCTCTTGAGAATACTGTAGGGTCAGGCACAGGCAGCCTACTGCCTTTGGCAGACTGCCACAGCCTCAGAAAGCACTGGGCATGAATGCATCTGTGTTCGCCGATGTCTATATACCGGGACCTTTCTAGTCTCCTGGTCGTTCTGTTCCTGCTCCCACTTCTCTGATGCCACCAGCTCACTTAGTGCCCCCTTGCCACTGTGCAATGCTGGGGACCTCTGTGTACCTTCCTCTTCACCTTTAGCTGGTTGGGGCAATAGTGCTTCTAGCTATGCCCTTTTTTCTTGTTTCTTTATCATTAGTCTTTTTTTTCTTCTGCTTTCCCAACCTCCTCCGTTTCAGGTACTCTTTGCCTTTCTCCCTCCGCCACTCTTTTTATTTCTTCCATCTTCCTGTTCCTTCTTTCCAACCTTCTCTTGAGCAGTGCTTCTTCCACTCTTATTCACCCTCTCATTGTCTTCCCTTCCTTCCCCTGCTCTTACTCCACTCGCCACCTCCTCCACTTTTCTCCCTCCTGTTCTTGCAACTCTCCCTCCTACTTTTGCACCTCTGCCTTTCCCCCTCTCTCCTCATTCGCTCCCTTCACTGTTCCTTAATACCACTGCCTTCCTCCTGCAAACACCCACCTTCAGAAAGGCAGGCTGGTTGCTTTTATGGTAGAGCAGACACTGGGCCCATGAAGACCGAACAGTTCTCCGCTGCACTGGTCCAGAGGCCGAGCATGAAGATTTACTCCCAGAATGTCAACCATGTTTCAACTTTATCCGTGTGTCCCAGCACAGGACGGCAGACCGAAACCTTAAAACCGGTTTCCGCCATTTTTGTTTCTACAACATTGCTGTGTAGGTGGATTCCAGTCTGTCTTGCAGTGGCTTTTGGCTGACTGTGCCTGGCCTCCCTTGCTCCAATGTTCTCCTCCCCAGCGTGCAGGCTCGCACTTCAGCTGTTTAAGCTCTCTGGGATGAATCATTTCTTGTATGTTTGCAGTAGGGCCCGGCGTTCTTCCCCTCTCTCGCAGGTTCTGTTGCCCTCGCCTGAAACTTGCTGGTGTGGCGCACATGACATGCACGTTCTGGCAACACGTTTTCAGGGTGTGCTTGATTGTTCTAAACCCTATTCTGCACTGCTGGTTGACAGAGCCCCACCAAAGGCTGATGGAGCTTAGCGATTTGTGGCTGAAAGGGGTCACAGATTTGGTTAACACGCAAGGATTGGGGGAGACGGGGCAGCATAGGAGAATGAGGGTTATAGGATATGCACCAGACTAATGGACTAGGAGCACACTGTAACCATAGGGAGAGGACCATCTCTAGAGTGATTCTAAGATTCTGGGTGCTAGGGAGAGGGTTACTCAGGCAGTTTCCTGGTTCCCGCTGCTCTTGCCAGGCTGGCACCTGGTCCATGATGCTAAAGGGGCCCAGTGTTGTTTTTGGCTTCAGTAGAATTGGCTGCGGTTTGCGGCTGGAATCGAGAGAGATGCGTGACGGCATTTTGCCAGATGTTGCTGCCTTTCCATTCAGCAGCAGGTTGCAGCACTCTTGCCATTTCTGTTCTCCATATACTTGAGCTGCTGCTGTTATCACGTTCAGGAGTACATGCATGCTGATTTGTGGTGCTGCCGGTTGTGGAGTGTGATGCTGGAAATGCATCGGAGGGACAGGGCCTCCGTATCCTTGTCTGTTACTGCTTTTTATCGTCTTCTGTTGTGTTTTCTGTGCAGGAGTTCATGTGGGCCTCCTGGCGGTGCAGCTCTCTCGCTTGGTTTGGTGAACAGACCCATGGGACACCCTTATGGCACCCATGGGTAGGGGTGCAAAACCTGTGCCCCTAGTGTATGTTTTTGGGCACCTGTGAGTGGCCCACAGAGCAGGGTACGGGCTGTTGGCAGCTACGTGCTGAAATGACTGGTGCCCTGAGCGTCCTCCATTTTGGTATGCGCAGGCCCTGTCATTGGAATCGGTAGATTCCTGATGGAGACAAAATGGCCCCCATGGCCTCTTGCCTTCCATCGCCTGTTACCTTGAACTTCCCGAAGTCCCGGGAAGCCCTGCCTCTGTCCCTTCCTCCTGACTGGCTGTTGGGTGGAAGTTCCATATATGGTAGTGTGGGGAAGTGCTGACCAGACTGGCTGGAGCCTTCCCAACAACCGTATGTTGTGGGTACGCCTGTGGTGGGTCCTGGGTGAATGGAGTGTGTGACAAATGCGCATTCTATGTTGTGGGTGTCTAGTATCTGGTGGTTGACACAATGACTGAGACAGCCCTACCCGAAACCGGTATGAATGCAGTATAAAGTGTTGAATGGCTCGGTACTTGTCCCAATACACATAACTTGTTGTGAGCGTCTGGAGAGAAGTGAATGGCCTGAATGCACTGTGTGCCTGATTGGTTGCATGCCTGCATGAATGCACTTTGTAGTGATTGGATGCTTCAGTGTGACCCAGCGGAATGAATGGGAGATCAACAGTATATCTGGGGACCGCTCACTGCTAGGAATCGTGTTCAGAAGTGTTCAGAGCTGAAGTCCAAACTACGAAGAGTAACTGGAGTGAAACTGACGCTTGACCTTGAAGCCCTGCTGGAAGAGAAGAATTGCTGTTGCTCTCCTTCACCATCTGAAAGCTGCTGTGTCCACAAGGACTGACCCAGAGAGGACCTGGTAAGGCGCCCTCTTCCCGAGCTACGAGGGTCCATCGTGCACCAGCAGATCTTTGCCAAAACCCCCTGGTAGACAGACCTTCGACAGGCTGCCGACCCGATATGGGGATTGCTGCGGAACTCCAAGGAGAATTGCCCAGACTGTTGTCCACCACTTCCTGAGAAGCTAGGCCTTGATTGCTCGACCACGTACCAATAATAGAGAATCTTGGCTGGGGTCCTCTGTGCCTATCCTCTATCATATAGAGAGCGGAAGTACAGACACCCCCCACCGGCGTCTTTACACTGGTGGCAGAGGTAGGATGCTTATGGTTTTAAGAATCAGTGTAGAACCGTGCCACTTATGAAGGATATCTGCACTTTGTTAAATTAAGGTTTAGTTGTGTACAAGATAACTGCATTACAAGCAATGAAATCTATTGCGAATGGTAAATTGACTCGGATGAGGTGAGAGGCTCTCCAGAGTGCTTGTGAAGCCAGGGAGTTAGACTTTGTGGATAAGTCTAGAGCAGAACTGATAGCTGCCCTGGTGGACTACCAGATCAATTGTGAAACTTTTGAAGGGGGGATGCAACCAATGAGGACTCTACCCCGGGGGTTGTCACCGAAACTGATTCTGGGAATGCCACCATTCCTGCTGCCTCTGTTCCGAACCCCAGGCATTATTTAGAGCTTGAGTTATTGATGATGAAGTTGGCCTTTGAATATCGCAAGTTGGAACTAGATGCTGAGCTTAAGAAAGAGGAGTTGGCACAGCAAGTGGAGCTCAAGGACCGGGATCTTAAACTAAAAGATAGGGATCTTGAACTCAAAGATAAGGACCTTGAACTCAAGAACCGGGACACTGAATGTCAGCGAATCCAGTTAGAGAAAGCTTGAGTGGAGACTCAAAGATAGGGATCTTGAACTCAAAGATAAGGACCTTGAACTCAAGAACCGGGACACTGAATGTCAGCAAATCCAGTTAGAGAAAGCTCGAGTGGAGACTTCAGTGAAACCAGTTGAGAGTGTCAGGTCCCCAGCAACCAAGTTTATGAAATATTTGGTTGGTGTGTATGCGGAGGGTTCTGATATCCTCCAATGGATTGAAGCGTTTGAAATGGCTTGTGCAATTCACGATGTTGATAAAAGAGATTGGGCTAAGTGTTTGTTGAGCAGAGTGCCTCAGACTGGATATGACTGTATTCTGAAACTAAGTGTGGAAGAAAGGGGTCCATATGAGTGCATGAAGTCTGCTTTAATCGCCAAGTTTGTCAAAACGCCTACCCAATACCTTAACCGGTTCAGGGATTTTAAGAAACAAGAGAATGTGTCTTGGAATGACTGGGTGAGTGCTGCGCACATGAACATGATGGGGTGGATTGATGGTTAGAAAGTGAAAACGGTTGTTGAATTGTCTCACACCTTGTTTTTTGAGCATTTATTCAGAAGCCTGTTCATCAGAGCTGCGTCAGTATGTTGCTGACCAGAACATTTTGGACCCCTTCAAGCTGGCTAGGTTGGCTGACAAGTGGGTCTCCCAGTGGGTGTCCCCTAAGGACTCCAGTGGGAAGGACAAGGACAAAGAAAAGGGAGCCTCTCAGAAAGCTGAGGAGTCCCAAAAGCAATCACGGTCGGGTAAACCAAAACCTTCCTCTCCGAAGACTCAAAAATGGAAAATAACGAGTTGAAACAGAAACAGAGATGTGGTGTGGGTTGGGGTATTTATTAAAATGGGGGGTGTGTGAAGTGGCTGAGCGGTGTGTCGCCTCGCATTTAAAATAGTTCAACATGATTGTTTTACATTCAAGGTTTTCGACCTCGGAGTAAAACATTGGATATTTTCACGTAGGTAGATCCCTCTTTTGGAGCGTCCTGTTTGCTGCTTTGTTTCACTGCTGCTCTGGGTTTTCCACGGGTGGAAAGATTTCAAGTCTATTCGACCACAGATTGTATGAATGTAGGGCTTTCCCTGGTTGTAGCCACGCTCAGATTCACGGTTTATTCATGCACTCCTATGCCTTTTTAGTTATGGCCAGGAGGTGGTGCTGTAAGCACCGCCTGTCGGTACACCCCCTTTTGGCGCGGCCGTTTCGCCGTGGGCCAGTTCGCCCACGTTGACATTGCAGCCACATCTAAACTCCCTCACGCCAAATTCAAAAGCATAATTATTTTCAAATGCAGCACGTTGATAGGAACTGTGCCTGACAACGTGTTGCATTTGAAAATAATTTGGGGTCAAGTGACTGGCGTGAAGTGTAGTATTTTTTATTGTGATTTGCCCAAATGCTTTATTATTATTTATTTTTTTAGACTGTCCAATTATGCGAGTTAAATATGCAACTTTTGCTTCCCTGTGCACAAGGCCAGTTTGGTCTTGTGTTAAGTTCCAAGCCTCACAATCTTGCAGGCCATGGTTCGTGGCTGGGCTAAAGCTTTTAATTTTATTCGATTTGAAAAAAAAAATAATGTGATATTTTGCAAATAGAATAAAATTAAAAGCTTTAGCCCAGCCACGAACCATGGCCTGCAAGATTGTGAGGCTTGAAACTTATCCACAAGACCAAACTGGCCTTCTACCTGGCGCTGCAAAAGTTACATATTTAACCCCCATGATTGAACAGTCTGATAAAAAAAATAATAATAAAGCATTTGGGCAATTCACAATAAAAAAAGAACCCTCTGCCCACTACCACCCCTCTCCTCCCACCACCTGCCCAATACCACCTCCTACCACCTCTCCTCCACCCCCTGCCCACTACCACGTCCCACCACCTGCCAGCTACCACCTCGCTCCTCCACCCCCTGCCCACTACCACCTCCCCCCTCCCACCACCTGCCAGCTACCACCTCGCTCCTCCACCCCTGCCCACTACCACCTCCCCCCTCCCACCACCTACCCACTACCACCACCTGCCAGCTACCACCTCGCTCCTCCACCCCCTGCCCACTACCACCTCCCTCCTCCCACCCCCTGCCCACTACCACTTCCCCCCTCCCACCACCACCCCCCCACCACCTGCCAGCTACCACCTCTAACCCCCTGCCAGCTCCCACCTCTCTCCTCCACCCCCTGCCCACTACCGCCTTCCACCACCTCCCAGCTACCACCTCGAAGGTAGTGGCCTTGCGTTAAGTTCTCTACCCCAGAGTCTTGCAGGCCATGGTTTGTGGATAAACAGAACCTTTTGTTAATTCCCCCTTTTAAATAAAAATAATGTGATATTTTGCAAATAGAATAAAATTAAAAGCTTTAGCCCAGCCACGAACCATGGCCTGCAAGATTGTGAAACTGGCCTTGTGCCTGGGCAGCAAAAGTTTTATATTTAAGTCCCATGATTGAACAATTGATAAAGAAAAAAAAATAAAGTATTCGGGCAATTCACAATAAAAAATACTCTAAAGCATGTGCTTTAAAATAAATACTGTAAAAAAATACTGTAACCCCCACCCCGCGCCAAAACATCAGCGCGGCCAAATGTCGCAGCGCCTAATTGGGCGCGCCAAAATGGGCGCGTCCAATTGGCTCCCGTGCCGAATCGGTCGCGGCGAATCGGCCCGCGCCAAACTGGCTGCGCCTAATCGTCCTGCTCCGCCGCCTGTGAGGGGAAACAGTTGTCATGGAAAGTGACGATAGGAGGGAGAATGGATGTGAGGAGGGACACACAGCCTGTACCGAGCACCCTCTTTTGGCACCGCCGTTTCACCGCGGGCCGGTTCGGCGCGGCCTGTCTGCCGCAGAGACAGATTTGGTGCGCCCAGTTGTGCTCAGGGGCCTTTCTGGCGCGGGCGATTTGGCGCGAGGGACGTTTGGACGTGGCTGATATTGCAGCCATGTCTAAACTCCCTCACGCCAAATTTAAAAGCATAATTATTTTCAAATGCAACACGTTGACAAGTACTGCGAAATGGCCGCGGCGAATCGGCCCACGCCGAACCGGCCGCGCCAATACGTCCTGCTCCGCTGCCCGTACGTGTTATTTTGACCACACGTGTCCATGAGGCTAGTGCCTGTAGCCATTGCCACCCACTACCTGCCCTTGCTTGCCTGTATCAATTTACCCTGCCCTCCCCTCTGCAAGCCCCCCCCCCCCCGCCCGGTCTCTAGGGCTGGTTCTGCAGGTTTAATGATCCCTAAGCAGCCTTTTGAAAGGTAATCGCTTAATTGGAGCTATAAACCCGCTCCTGGTGTAATAATAAATGTCACACCCAAATTTGCCTTCAGCCCCTTGATTTCCAAGCAATGTCTGTGTCCTTGCATCTGGATTCCTGTTTAAGATAAGTATTGGCAAAGCCAACAGATTTGGCTTTTGTATAGGCATTAGCCAGGTGCTGCCAAAACTTGCCCAGATACTGACCTTCCCGCCGGGTAGTATATATTTATAGGAGTGTCTGGCAAATGTCTATCAGGCGCCTAAACAAAGCGAACATTGCGGACTTTCCCTATGCGTGTGTTATGTGATCTGTACTTTGAACAGACATGCTTTCCATGTTGATTGTATTCTTGTATATGTTTTAAAGATGTGTTTACATTGCATTGTCTTATATATATATATATTTTTTACAAAAATCAAAAGGTGGAAAAAACGTGTCTTTTGTGTAACTTTCTTGATGAAAGCAGAGAGGGATAGAAGGATATGCTACTAGCATCTTGTAAGAGTAAGGATTTTCACTGAGTTTCCTCTGAACCTGATGTATGTCTGCATTAAGAACTTGGGGAATAATCACACCGAAAAGAGGTGGTTGTTTAGATGGAAACAAGTACAGTCCTAGTGCCGAGAAGCCACTTATGGTGAACGAGCGCTGTAAAAAAAAAAAAAGGTAACCTAATAGATGGATCCAAGTGGCGGCGCTTGCATTTGATTGATCCCCAACACATCTGTGAACATAATGGGATCTATGTAATCACTGCGCGGCCGGAAATCCCAAATGCGAAAATGCAGGCGCGCAGTGATCCGATCGCACGTCTTTCTTTTCCTGCCAAAGCTTGCGACTGTGGGTGGCACCAGCGCAACCCCCGAACCCATTATACCATACAAGGGGAGCACGGGTTACCCCACAGCCCACACTCACCTTGTACGGTAAAATGGGTGTTCCTCATTTTCGTTTACTGCCGAATGCACAGGAAACTACATTCGTTTGTTTTGTCGACATTTTAGTATGATAGCAAATAATGTACCTGATGCAGAAAGTACATTCTTCTGGATGAGCTAAAGTTCATATGTGAGATTTGTGGGGGATTAGCCAGTCGTGCTGGTGCACCAGGGGGGTCGTGCAACGCTGTACAAGGTATTGAATAGTGAGAGTCCCGGGTGCACTCAATGTCCCTTTCAAGATCATTGATGGTGCACCGACTCAACAAATAGTCTGGATTTCCATAGTCGGTATTTCCTTATGTACCCCGTAAAAGCGCTGATGTTTTGGCATTAAGAGAAAGTCTAGCTTCGAGGGGATTGTGTCCTCCGAAGTATTCCACATCTATGACCGTAATCACCACAACTGTGCGGCCTCGGAAAAAATTTCAGCGTAGGCGTCCTGTGTCGATGATGTCGATACGTTGTCCTCGAGGGCCTCCGTCGAGGGTCGACGTTATATCTAGGACGCACAGCGCGCCTAGCCTCAGTTCTGCTTTTTCTGTGAACGTGTTCGCCTCGGAATCTCGGCACGCTCGATTCTTCTACTTCGATTGAGAAAGTTTGAGAATATGTCTTCGCCTTCTTCTACCCCGAAGTCGGGCTTCAAAAAGTGTCAGGACTGCGGTGCCAAAATGTCCATCACGGACCCACACGACGTCTGCCTCTGGTGCCTAGGTGAAAGCCATGCCACCGACGACTACGATATCTGCCAGTCCCTGACTTTGAAGGCCTTGCGGGAGCGGAAGAAGAAGTTAACGGTAGGTAGGGTTCCTAAACCTCGTAAGTCGAAATCTGCGGGGCTTTCGACCGACGATTCGAGGGGGCGACTCTCTGCGTCGGCGTAAGTCCAGGGGGTCTCGGTCACGGAGTAGGTCCCACCATTCCTCTGCCTCTTCAAGGCACTCTAGGAAGCGCCGTCACTGGTCGCCTTCCCTGTCATCATCAGAGGGCTCCACCAGTCGGCGGGTGGCTTGTCCCAACAAGCATTCATCACCGGCGGAATGGGACGCATTCCGCAAGGCGATGATGGCGATTTTCGAATCGCAGGGCACCGTTCCGTCCGCGCCTTCGAGAGAAGCCGGCAAGGAACGAGCTAGGGCCACCGCTCAAACGCCTTGGTGCTCGGGCGGTCGGCGCGATCATCGGGAGCCGTCGAGGTCCCGATCGGACAAGGTTGATAGCCATAGCCGTGCCATGTCCAGGTCCCGGTCCTCGATGCCCTCGAGACCGTCGGAGCCTGTGAGGCCTTCTAAGAAGGCATCGACGCCCTCTGCGCCATGTCCGTTGCGGGACTCTCGAGGCTCTGGCTCCCAGGAAGTCGTTGACGCCATCGGCGCTGAGGCCGTTGAAGGACACGCTCGGGGCTCCGGCCTCGAAGCCGCTGTCGAAGTCGTCAACGCCTCGGTCGACAGCGACGCCCATTCCATTGGCGCCCTCGACGCCCTTTTGAGGAGAATTTAGCAGAGGTGCCCAGGAGGGTGGTGGAAACTCTGAGGAACGCCCTCTGCAAGTCAGTGAGGCCTGTCTTTGAGCCCTTCTCTGGTCATCCCCCCAGGCTTGATTTATTCCAGCCTTTGTACTACATTTCAGAGGTGGAAGAATGGTCGGATGAGGAGGGGGTTGTGCCTCCTGAGGTTCCTGATGACCTGTTGTCTGGTCACAGCCAAACGGAAGGCCTACGTCAGTCTTTACATGACGCCAGTGGTCTGGACACCTCTCCGGAGGTTGAGTTTGCTATGCCTGAGCCTGGCACACATGCTGAGTCCTCGTACAGGCGGCTCATGTCGAGGGTGACTGAGTACTTGGGGTGGTCTGCGCTATCTGTTGATTTTCTGCAGGATGACCTGACAGATATATTGGACCAAGGTCCGCCCACTGACCCGGTGCTGCCATTTCATATGGCCTTACAAAGAAGGGTGGCGGCTAAGGCCTGCTCTGGAGAGTCTCCCGGCAGTGGGTAAGTCGCCTCTGAAAAAATACCATCCAGCCAATGGTGATCCCTGCTACTTGTCTACGCACCCCACTCCGGAGAGTTTGGTGGTGTAGGCGGTTACGGCCCCAGCAAAGCAGGCTGCGTACCCTACCATCCCTCCTGATAGGGACGACAAGCGCTTTGATGGCTGGGCGAAGAAAGCATTTGCATCTGGGGGTATGACTTTAAAGGCAGCCAACTCCGTTTTTGCCTTAGCAAGATTCACTCACTCTGTGAAATTGTGTATCTTTGGCGGCTGAACATATTCCCGAAGGGGAGGAACAGGATGGCTTCCTAGCCCTCGGGCAGGATGGCAAGGATGCCATGCGTGAATCCGTTCAGTCGGGTATGGACGTGGCAGACTGTGTCGGCCGGTCCATGGCGGGGAGCACCGTGATGCGCAGATTTGCGTGGTTGCGGAAGTCGGGGGTTTGCTCCTGATGTGCAGTCCCGGCTTCTCAACATGCCCTTTGATGGTATCCATCTTTTTGGCTGCAAGGCTGACGAGAGCCTTGAGAGGTTGCAGATCTCCAAAGCTGCAGCAAAGTCGTTGAGCGCTGCAGGACGTTAACCTCCGCATTTTCGTCCTAGGGGACAGCAATGGAGGGGTGGTTCCTTTCGATACTACTCTTCCTTTGGTAGATCGAGGGGAGCTGCCAGTGAAAGGGCCAACGTAGGAGTACCAGAGGTGGAAAAAAAAGGTGCTAGAGGTGCCAAAGCTGCTCGGGCAGTTGCCTCCTTGCCCTCAGGCATTGCCACAGCCTCTTCCACTCAGTCATGAGGCCATGGCCCATGGTTCGCCGGTTGGGGGAAGGCTGGCGCAGCATCTTGTAGAATGTCATGCCATTACTTCCCACGGCTACTGTCTTCCTTTCTGGCAGAGGCCTCACTACAATCCACCGGGGAAGCTCTCTTTGAAGAGTCCGGATCCACTCCATGTGCAGGAAATCCTATCCCTGCTGGAGAAAGGCGCCATAGAACTGGTGCCTGTAGCGGAGAGGAACAAGGGATGGTATTCCCCATATTTTTGATCCCGAAAAAAGACTGGAGATTGAGACCCATCATGGACTTGCGTGGTTTGAACAAGCTCCTCATGAAGGACAAGTTCAAGATGGTTACTCTTTCTCAAGTCCCCCAGGCCCTTCAACTTCAGGACTGGTTGGTGTCTTTCAACCTCAAGGATGCCTACTTTCATATGCCGATCCATCCCAAGCACAGGAAGTACCTTAGGTTTGCGGTTGGCGACTCGCATTTTCAGTTTCGGGTCCTGCCATTCGGATTGACCTCTGCCCCGAGGGTCTTCACCAAGGTAATGGTGGTGGTGGCAGCGTATCTCAGGAAAGGGGGGAATTCACATCTACCCCTACCTGGACGATTGGTTGATCAGGGCGCGCTCTCCCGAGCAAGTCCTGGATCATCTGTCCGTCACCTGCCACTCCCTTCACAAGCTGGGCTTCTCCGTCAACTTAAAGAAGTCTCAATTGACACCTACCCAGCGTCTCCAATACATCGAAGCAGTGCTCGACACATCCCTGGGGCAGTGTTCACCTCCCCAGGTGAGGGCTCATCACATTCTGCAGATGGTGGACAAGTTTCAACATGCCCAGAGTCTCCCGGCATTCGAGTTCTTGAGGTTGCTTGGCCTCATGGCATCCTGCATTCTATTGGTGCCGGAGGCCAGGCTGTGGATGAGATCTCTGCAGTGGGCTCTCACGATGCAGTGGTCGCAGTCCTCCGGCAGAATGTTGGATCCCGTTCAGGTGCTGCCCTCGGTTGCCCAGGATCTTCTGTGGTGAGCCAACGAAGGTAATCTGATGAAGGGGGCACCATTTTGGCTAACCTGGCCGGAGGTGACGATTGTGACGGACGCATCCCTCACGGGATGGGGAGCTCATGCCAACGAGTTGACAGTCAGCGGTCGTTGGTCTCCGTCGGAGTCCAGACTCCACATCAATCTTTTAGAGCTGAGGGCCTTCAGGCTAGCCCTGAAGGCTTTTCTACCATCTGTGCGGGGGAAGAATGTCCTGATTATGACGGACAATACAGTGGCCATGCACTACCTAAAGAAAAAAGGGGGGGCAGGGTCACTCCCACTGTGCACAGAGGCAATGCAGCTCTGGTTCTGGGCCATCCAGCAGGACATTTTGATTGCAGCAGTTCATCTGGCCGGTGACAAAAACGCGGCGGCAGACGCTCTGAGCAGGCAGAGCACGGTCTCTCATGAGTGAGAGTTGGCTCAGGAAGTTCGCCCTTTGGGGGACCCCCAAGTGGATCTCTACGCCACCAGTGTCAACCGGAAGTGCGAAAGATTCTGCTCGCGGGAGCCTTAGGGGACGCGTTAGTAGTGGAGTGGTCCTTCCCACTGCTATACGCGTTAACTCCAGTCCCCGTCATTCTGCAAGTGTTGCAGAGGTTACAGAGGTTTGGTTCCCAAATGATCCTCATTGCTCTGGCATGGGCCAGGAGAGCGTGATACCCGGACCTTCTCGACATCTGCCCTCCACGCCGTCTTCCCTATCGAGACGATCTGCTATCACGGGAGGGGTGTCGGGTTCTCCATCCAGAGGTCAAGTGTCTCAGCCTTCATGCTTGGTATCTGAAAGGTTGAGGTATAAGGATTGGGACCTCCCTGAAGACGTGATGGAGGTGTTGCTTTTGGCCAGAAGGCCAGCAACAAAATCGCTGTACCGTTGCCATTGGAGAAAGTTCTGCGACTGGTGCAGGGTTCAGAATGTGGATCCTTTTCAGTGTTCAATTCCTGTGGTTCTGTCTTTTTTGCTTTCGTTAGCCCACAAGGACCTGCAAGTGGGTACCATTAAGGGTTACCTGGCGGTGCTGTCAATATTTAAGTGTTCTTATTTTAAGATTCCTTTGATTTCTCAGTTTCTAAAAGGGCTAACTAATGTGTTTCCACCGTCACCTTTCCAGGTGCCGGGATGGGATTTAAACTTAGTTCTAAAGTTCCTTATGGGAGCTCCATTTGACCCCTTACATTCTTGTCCATTGAGACTGTTGACCAATAAGACTGTCTTTTTAGTTACGGTTACTTCCGCTCGCAGAGTGAGTGAGTTGCAGGCACTTTCCGCCAAGCCACCTTTCACGGTGTTCCATAAGGACAGGGTTGTCCTTATGTTTCGTCCTTCTTTTCTTCTGAAGGTTGCGTCGGAATTTCATTTGAGCCAGAAGGTAATTCTTCCGGCGTTCTATCCTCCTCTGCATTCTGGTAAGGAAGAGGAGAGGCTCCATAGGTTGGATCCGAGGAGAGCTTTGAACTTCTATCTCTCACGGATGTCCCGGGTTCAGAGTGGACAATCAGCTATTTGTTGGATACGCTGGAAGGCGTTTAGGTCAAGCTGTTTCCAAGCAGACCTTGTCCAGATGGATCATTTTGACGGTTCCATGTCACTTCATCGCAGGATGTTTTTTTGCAGGGTTTTTTACCGTGATTTTTTTTCTTGAAAAAACCCATAAAATTCTTTAACCCCCCCCCCCATTTTCTAAAAAATTCGATGGGTTTTAAAAAAAAAAAATTGTGGTAAAAAACTCCACGAAAAAACATCCCATGACGAAAGGACGTCATACCCATTTTGACGATCTCTGAATGTTACCGTTTGGTGGGTAAGGACCCTCCAGTAGGCTTACGGGCTCATTCTACTAGGGATGTGGCTGCCTCTACTGCTCTGCAGAGGGGTGTTCCCATTCGTAATATTTGTGAAGCAGCCACATGGGCCTCTGTCCATACTTTTGTAAAACACTATTCCCTGGACTCTATTCATGGGCAAGATTTGGCCTTTGATAAGGCGGTCCTCTATTCTGCAATTTGATTGGGCATTCTAAAATTCTAAATTATTTTTCCCACCTCCAGACGTTGGTACTGCTTTGGGAGTCTGTCATAGATGTGGAACACGTCGGAGGACATAATCCCCTCGAAGAACAAGTTACTTTCTTACCTGGTAACGTTCTTTCGATGGGATGTTCCTCTGACGTATTCCACATCGCATCCTCCCAGCCTGCCCCTTTACAGAATTTCTTATGCGATTGCAGCTTACGTTTCTGCAAGGCTTTCTGCAGTCATTTTGGCAGGAGATTGGTGCCACACGTTCTGGGAAAAAACTACAACTGAGGCTACGGATATAACATCCGGTGCCGTTGACCCTCGATGGAGGCCCTCGAGGACAGCGTATCGATGTCATCGACGCAGGACGCCTACGCAGAATTTTTTTTCCCAAGGCAGCACAGCTGTGGTGATTACTGACATAGATGTGGAATACAAAGGAGGAACATCCCATCGAAAGAACGTTACCAGGTAAGAAAGTAACTTGTTCATCTTAAGCACTCAAAGGTGTTGCCAAGGTGACTGCAGCTGTTTGTCTTCACTGCTCCTTTATTTCGGCTATGTTTAACACTTTCCTGGCTGGACTCTCCCTAATAAAGTTATTGCACGTTCTTCCTCCGTGAGATGGTCTCCCCTTCTCTGTCCATCAATAGAAGCACCACTAGTACAATCCAAACCTTATCATCGCATCACCCTGTGCACCCGCTTCCTGCCCTGTATAACACCCAGACAATGACTTCTTCAAACGTGGGGAGCAGTACACAGAAAGGGTTTATAAAGTCGACAGATGTTTTATTCGTATTACAATGCTAATAACACTGGATATTTGCATGAAAGAATGCATAACATTCATATGAACGGCTACCTGCAAGCTTATGCAATATTCACGTTCAGGCGGGCTCCCCCACTGTCCTGTGAAGTGAAATGTAGCCGGAAGAAGACCATTAGGCATAAAAATGCAATAAATAAATCACATGTTCACATTGCCAGATTTGATAAGGATTCTAACCTTTTAATTTTGCTGGCACTTTCTATTTTTGGGTCTTCCATAGCGCACAATCACCTTTATAAAGCCCACCCAATGTACTCGGCGCAGAGAGCTGATTACAGTAGCCAGCAAATGCCAGAATAAAGAGATGGTAACCAAATCGAAATGTCAAACTTGGCAGGAGGGCTTCGCAGGTTCTGAGCTGTTCAGCTTAATCCAGATGCCAGATAATTTCGCTGCACACCATCTTGCTTTTGTCATTATTGTAACACATAGGTTCCAAAACCTTTATCTCTCCAAATGCTTTAGACTGCAACTCCCACCAGCCCTAGCCAAGATAGTCGATGGTGAGGGGTCATGGGAGTCATAGTTCTGAACATCTGGAGAGCCACAGGTTGCAGATTCCTGATCGAATATATTTCATCCTTGCCTCCTCTCCTCAGATCCAATATGGGAATACAGGATAGATTGTTCGGAGTAGATTAGTACATCTGGTTTCATACATCTCCTTGTGTACATGGGAGGAAAGGGTGTGCTTCGCTCTGAGTACCATTTGGGGCTATTGTTCTGTCCTTTGGCCATTTGGTCCCTTTGCCTTCCCCCACATCGAGAGACCTCGTTATTCCTTATTTGGGCATGCAGCCACCTGCGAAAACGGCATCTTTCGTGGGCTCCTGCATGTCACGTGTGCTAGTGCCCAGGAAGAGGTTGGGACTGTCTGGTCCCAATCCACACTACTGGTGCTAGTATGTCTGGTAGGCCTGAATGACTGGAACCACTGTGGGCCATGATTGGCCCACACCTGGCGTGCCTGCAAGAGAGCAGATCTTCCATTGGCGCTCTGAGATTTAAGCGTGAAAAGGACCTTGGATAAGAGAAGGGGCTCTGCATCCATTCCCGGTCGATTGACTGAGGTTCACACCGAACTGCAGAAGGAGCCAAGTATCCTTAACGAAAGAGCAGACTCGAGGAACTGCCAGTGATGTGCTAGGGAGGTTTGACCCCCTGAACCTGCTGTTGTCCCGTCAGATCCCTGCTTTTGCATCGTACCAAGAAGGCCTGCAAGGGCAGTTCGACCCTTTGGAGTAGTGGGAACAACTACTCTAGGCACCTCCTGCTTACCCTTGCAAATAGACCCTTCGGAAGTGTTCCTGGGCCTTCCAATGAACTCTCCAGCTCGAACCCAGGGTACCACACAGGAACGCTGCTGTCCTGAGTTGAGACTCAATACTTTGGGAATTGCTTACTTGTGGTCCTGGACCCTCTCCCGTTAAAACTCGTCCTACCTCCTCTGGGTCGCAATTTGAGAGTCACCACGCTGCGAGCATTTGCGGAACCTGTGTTGCCCCGCTGTGGTGACTGTCTCTGTAAGTGCCTGCAGAACTACCCCGCGGTGTCCTGAGGCGTGCTGCACCAGAACTATCCTTCTCCTTTCTTTGAGAGCTGAGCAAAGGCTACTGTCCCGCTACAGACGAGCGTCCTGTCCCAGAGCCGCTGAGAGCCGGAGCGTCCTGTAACTGCAGGGGTGAAACCTACTAGCAAAGTGGATTAGACTTGCAAAGTTTGGTCTGGACTGTGTTGAGGGTCGGTGAGTACTTTCATCACTTACCGGAGGTCCCCTGTCACATCCATCTGTTTTTATGCACAAGAATCCCTTAAAAGATATTCACCTTAGCTGGGCTAGCCTGCACTCCCCAGCTATTCCCGAACTCCGAAAGTCACTCTATCTGCAAGGATAGACCCTGCGCAAGGAGTAGGACCTTATTCTTCATCACTTCAACTCCCTTCATGAACAGCTCCAGCTCCCTGAAGAGAAACTGCTTTTCGTTTTACACACAACTGCACGCTGTTAACGCACTGCTGTACTTTAAGCACAAGGCTCCTCACTTCTTTCGGCTGGACTACATAAAATAGGGATTGACTACAAAGAATTGTCTAATGTGATATCGGTGTTGAACTTACCCCTTTCTGTTGCAGGTTGTTGTTATTTTCTCCCCTTTCATCAGCATTAGGCTAAACTATTTTGCATATATGTTACATAGTCAATAAGCGTGTATGGTAACTGGTTTCTTGATAACTGTGGTTTAATCATGTTTTTGTTAAAAAGGCCTATAATAAATGTATTTTTGATATGCATCTGTCTAAGGGTAATCTATGGAGTTTGACTGTGTGCTCATTGTGGGCTTCGATCACTCTCAACCCTCCTGACACTTAGCCTTGACCGCCTGTCAAGCTACCGTAGATTGCTATGGTTTGTCCAGAAGGTTCCCCTGTTCCACTAAACTAGGGGGGCCTCCTAAGCTGCTGTCCAGCAGGTCAGAGTTTAGAAATCCTTCCTAACACTTGGTGCTGTGAATAGTTATGGGGGACCCCACGCAGTATTGCCGGGCTGCTGCCTTAGTTGGGGGAGGTTTGCATGCAGTATTTCTGGGGTGCATTACTTCGCAGACGAGGCGGGCGCATAGGTTGCTATACGTGTCTGGATTTGCTTTGAGTGGGGCCATGTCGTGGGCGTTCCGGCCTCAACTTGCGCATAGAGTTACTTTGCGGTCAGAATTCCATGAATGCGCACACCGGGCACAGAATATATTGCGCGCAGGGATGTGCAAAGTCGTTTTCCGAGGGGAGACCTTGCGGGATCAATGCGCACTTTTCTGTGAATTGGGCCCTCAGTATCTTAGGCATGACGTGCATCCAGTTGCAGAAAATGTATAAGCCATTTTTCTGGCTAAGCTGTTATTGAGGAGCCTTCGTTAGCATGGTTTCATGGGAGTTCCATGAATTGGTGAGATATACAGTACATGTTTTCCAACTTTCTTTTTATCTGCAAAAGGGCATAACCGGTGATATGGATATCCGCGTGATACTGCCGGTTGGGTAACTGCTCCTTCAGTGTACCCCTAAAGTAGATTTCTAGAGGAATGAGGCCTTTGGTCTTGCCAGTGTGATGACATCATAGTAATCTTCCCAATGACCTTAAGGAGATCCAGGTGCTAGGTTATGACCAACATTACCATCAATTTTATGGCTCAGAGCTTCCCTTTTTATCAGGCCTAAAGGTAAGTGCCATACCAGACACTTTTACTGCATAAATGCTCCCAGAACAAAAGGAAGTAAACATAGGATGGCAAAATGATACATAGGAAGCCTGACCCATTCATCTGCCCAAATTACTAGTAAATGTGCAATTTAGGGTGAATAGAGGGGTACCCCACAGTCGAGGCCTAGGAGTGGGGGAATACCAGGGGTTCAGAAAGCAGGTCATTTCAGAGTGGGAATATGTTTGTACAATACACTGCACGTCATGACTGCATGCATCGCCCTAAGCACCATCCCAAACTCTGCTTATGGAGCGACAAAGTCCCAAGAAGTCACCCCTGAAAGTCAGGGAAATGTAGAGATGGGGCACAGATAGTTCTGTGGGAAATGGCGGGTGCGGTGGGGGGGGGGGGGTGGTGGTGAACATTAGCAAGTGAGTGTGGCACACACATGCAGAACATTCACAACTTTGGCATGAGGAAACAGTAAGAAGCAACATTGAGCAGTGCTGTGGGATGGCCGGACTACCGTGTTGCTCTTGCCTGGTCCCAAGATTCAGGCCTGTGCGTTTAAGCTCATCGTTGCACCATCAATCAAACTACTAGAGATCACGGACAATTAGGCAACATCCATCAGCTGAACCTAGGGATGAAAACAGGGAAAACTCATTAGGAGGTGGGACCAAGAAACCCCGGCCAATCTCACCACACAAATATGACAAGGAAAGGGCCAAGCCAAGCCCTAACATTATTGAGGAGTTTGAATTCAGTCAAACAGCATGAAAGGAGGCTGACACAGACAGGCATTAAGGGAGATAGGACAGTGTTCCAGACAGGGAGTAACAGGAGGGTAGAAAAGCAGGAGGCTGAGCTAGATAACCTGGACCCTGGGAGAGATTAGACATCAATGAGAGCTTGGTGCAAAAAGACTACTGCTGTCTTTAGCAATAGCCAGAAGCCACTAAGGAGGAATGTGTTAGCCTGCCTGCGGCCACATCCAAAACCAAGGGTGAAACCTGCAGTTTCAGAAGTGAATTCCGAGCCTGGGATAGGCTCACAGCTACAGAGGATACACGGAAGCCTCTGCTGAGACCTACATCTGCAGCAGAGAATCAAGTGCCTGTGGTGAGTTCCAGGTTTCTGCTATCACTAGGGGGCAGCAGAGCCTAACAGGAGGTGAGACATGTCAGCGAATTCGAAATGTATTGAGAGTTTGACTGCACCGAATAAATCCATCACCATTTAAACTTCAAAGTATACATTAGATTGCCTTGGTTTCACGTGGAAATCTGATTTATGAATTCAGGTTTAAGTAGTGTTCGCTTCAGTGCAGTCAGTACACACATGTAAAATGTGTGTTGCACTCAATAGTGTACTGATGACTCCTCAGAGAAGAGAACAGCCAGGTGATGCATTTGATAGTCTTCATAAAGACGCTGTGGCCAAAGTGTCCTTGCTGCTTCAATATCTGCAATATGAAAGCGTCAGCCTTTCCCTGGCCACCCGGGAGGAGACTCTAGGCAGGGATTCAGGGAGGGGTCCATGGGATTCATCACAGGTATTACAAAGTCTGGCCAACCCTGAATTAACCCCCTTATTTTGTAGTCTTCTAATAATTAATACCTGAATATTACATCTTTCTATGTGTGTTTTTCAACTGAGTCCAAATGTGAGTACCACAAACAGCCCAACAGCCATTTCTATAACCACTATATAAGTAACATCCAGGGGTGCTACTAAACTCTTTTTGTATGTGCACACCAGTGATCAAGAAATTCACCAGAGCGTAGGGGAAGCATTTGTACAGAATCAAACCAATGACAAACTCTAATAAGATATGGACCCTTACTTCCTCTGCAAGTAGGAGTCGTGATAAGCTGCCGTGGATTGTATCCGAACTATGGTGTATGGGAAGCAGCCGTGCCAACATTTATATTTTTTAGTTTTTTTTTATTAGCAAACCGTTTCAATTGAAACCTTTCAGCTATTTACAAAAAAAGACATAAGAAAAACAGAAGAAAAAAAAGACAAATTTAAAACATTCAAAAGAGGAAGACTAATATTAAAAGAAAATGATGATGCTGAAAGTCCAAATAACCATAAAATCAAGGACAGCACTTTCTTTACGCGTTTTGACACTTAGCGATTGCCTCAATTTTTTTGAATATGATCTTGACCAATTCCAAAGGTCTCGTAAATCCTAGACCCTCGTATCAACTGGAGCCAGATTTCTCTCTCCGTTAAAGTGCTGTATCGAAAGTAAAATGTCTTCATCAGGTGTGATCTTGCGTCCTTTATACCAGGACGGTTCATGATCAGATGCTGCAGAGATTCCAATGTATAACCACAGAGTCTACAGCGATAGTCCCTAGAGGCCTCTGGTTTCCTGACCTCTAGTAGCTCCTTTGTCGGGAGCAAATGTAGACGCATTCTCGTCTGTAAGTAGGAGTCGTGATAAGCTTCTGTGGATTATAACTGAGCAATGGTGTATGGGAAGCAGCCGTGCCAAAATTATGTTTTTTTTTGGTGTGCCAACATTACCATCCAGGGACACAGAGGCCCTCATTACAACTTTGCCGGTCCAGAAACAATGGTGGTGGTATGCTTACCGCCACTGTTGTTTCCAGACCGGCAAAGTACAAGTCTGCAGCCTGGTGCCATTCCGGACGCCAGGTCTGCCATGGCGGGCGGAACGGCACCCAGCCTCAGACATTCATGGAAGCACCGGCACCGCTATTAACGGTGCCAGTGCTTCCATGGTCCCCATTCCCATTGAGTCCGAAGGAACTCAAATGGGAATGGGGATTAACAATTGCTGCCACCTGACTTACCGGACTGCCAGGGCTGTAATGCTCTGGTTATTCCGGCAAGTCAGGCAGCGGTAATTCATTACGGGTCCGGCAACTACCTGTCGGTTTCTCCGGCACGGTTTCCACCGGACTAAGAATGAGGGCCAGAATCTGTTATTTAAATGCATACATTGCCATTGGGCGGTATGAACATGCCCCTCCAGCCCAGACTCCTCTCCCTCTCACTCACTGTGGAGGCTCATGTATGGGGCCACCCAGGCACCTCGACAATGTTGCTGACATCACGACGAATGCCTCACTCTAGTTAGAAAACATCTGAGCAGGCTGCAGCACTTGGTTCCTTTGTGGCAGGCTTGATTCTGAAGGATTTAGGCTTTTTTTTAATTCTTTTTCTTTACATGTCGGATCTCTGGCCCATGGGGCAGCAGCCCCAGCCAGCCTGGGGGCATTATCCCCTTTGCCCCTCCCCACTTGGCAGTCCTGCCCATCTCGCAAATGGAATGAATAATGTTGGCATCATATGTTTGTGGCTGTGCACAGGAACTAACTTGGGGTTAAAACCCTCTCCGGCTCTTTCTGCTATGCTTGCCATACACTCCTGCAGGCCATGACCAGCCGAGCACAAAATGCAGAAAGGGCTCTTTTCAGACCGTTGCTTGCCCTATGTGTCCCAGAATGGACCGATCATGCACAGCATGACCATGCTGCTCATTTGTGTATGTTTCTTCCCCTGAAAAAGGAGTAGAAATGTAAAGTATGTGTTCTAAGTGAGGACCCTTTAAGCCAATCCCTTTCAGTCACCAGCCACTTAGTTGGAGGGGCCAAGTACTCCACTCCTGTGTGGGCTGTTGCCCAACTCCTGCTCTAGGTGTTGAGCCTACATTTAGATAAATGCAGACAAAGCACACAGAGCTCGGCGAGGGCAGCAGCAGCATCTTCAGGCTTTAATCTATTTTTATTCCCCAATTATCAAGGCAATATTGCACAATTTGCGCTTTTCTTTCCTGCCTCCCCTCCACCCCCACACATCCCATTCCCTTGGGGACTCCTACATCCCTGTGATTGAATAGAATCACGAACCAGCTAACCCGGAAATCAGGATATTTCCCAATCCTCCAGGACAGCCCCTGCCCGGTGTGAGAAATCTAAAGGTGTCTCCCTGACTAGTCCCCGGGGATCCATCATCCAGGTGGCCAGGACACGGCCATCGCTATTGGATACAGTTCCTGAGGGTGGACCAGTGTGGGAGGATCACCTAGATGAGGTGGCGGGGGGTGGCGGTGTGTAAGAGGATTCAATTCAACACTACAGCTAAGTCAATGCCTAGTCTGGGATACTGAATGGAAACCCTTATTGATATATCTTTATGTCCAGTTCATGCGTTCTGGATGACTACCCCTATATAACACCCCTCTTTTGGAATCCCCCTGACCCCACTGAGCCAAGAAGTAGTTCTGTTTTGCAAGTTAAAAAGGTTTATTTGATAATTTAAACAATAGATATATATATATCACACTTTATAATAAATTAATAATTGGATATCACACTTAATCTGATATGATAAAGGTTACAACGGAGAATCTGGCACTAGCACAATTGTGAATAGGAACAGAAGAAGAATGTGGTAGAGAATGCTTTATATAAGTTCAGATGGATGTAATGTTGAATGAAAAATGCAATACAGAAAATACTCAATATGATTTCAACAAAACAATGTAATCACTTTTCTCTGGCAATCCCCTCCCCCCTTTATGCAATGCAAGGAAATGGAAGGAAAGCACACAGTTCTCAGAAATACAATCAAATGTAATTCAGTTCACCCCAGCAAGCTTAGAGTACAGATCGGAGTTTTAAACACAGGCCCAAAATGCTTTTACATGTGCTGGCAATGAAGTGAAAAATATGCTAAAATGCTTTTAATTCCCTCTAGAGGTTCAGGGTGAGTGAAATATACTTGGGATGAGTTCAGGCTCACCTTATCAAGGATCTAGGAGTAACTAGCAGGTTAAACGAATTTTTGGCAAGGAAAGCAAGAAAACTTCTATTTTCACATGTGGAGAAATTTGCAAATCGCTACCGATTACAGAGGAACTGTTACAGGTGACAGGAGGCAGTTCTGGTTAGATTAAAATAGATTGAATTATATTATTTTAACTAAGAGATTGGTTCTGCACAGTCTTCCTAGGTACTCACACTATATTCTTGAATTAGATGGGCCTCGCCACGAATCTGGTCAGGTTTTAGACTGGACTCTGGTCTGGTCTCTGCACTTTACAGTGATCTGGGTCAGCTCTCTCTCTCTCTCTGGATTCTGGAGATTGATGGATTTGAAGTCTGGATCTTTCTGCACAGCTTTCTCTAGAGATTGATGGAGGTAAAGTATGGATTTTCCCGCCAGAACGTCCCGCAGCAAATGGAAATGAATGTCCCTATCTGTCCTGACTGTCTGCTTTTATGTGTTTTGAAAATGGGTGTGTGTGCAGCATCACTAGCCAGCCCCTCTCTCAACTGCCCATTGGCCACTTCATCCCTTTCCCCTTGATTGGGGGAATGAAATGAAGTGTCATCATGATGAGGTCTGTTTATGATACAGAGAACCCACCCCTGTCAAATTACACACAATCTATATTTTGACCCAAAAGACATATTTCATAGCTACACAGTGGTTTGAAATTACATGCACCCATCATGCATTACAGGAGGTATACCCTGTCCAAATCTGCTCTTCCTGAGAGCTTGCATTCAGAAATGGCAATATTTTGCACTTTTTAACTGGTTTGCAATACCGGACATTAACCCAAATTTACACACATGTGCGCAAGGAGTATGGACATTAATTGATGAAGTGTCAGATTGTTAACATGCATACATTTTGAGTAATATCCTCTTTTCCGCTAAAACCCCCCTGAACATACCACCGGGTCCTAACACGTCTTCAAATGTGCACCGAAAAATCACAAGAATTATGGTATCATTTAAATAATTTTCACAAGTCCGTACTATGAGTTATTCATCTTTTTCTAAAACCATGTTCTGGCTACAGAGGTGTGTCTTTTCAGGTCACATGGTACAGAAACCAGTCTTTCCAGTTTCTGCCAAGCTCAGAGACCCTGTCCCTCCCAGCTTCTGCCAAGAGGAAGCTGTTTTACGACATCTGCAATAAACCATCTGCCTGGGTGAAGGGGGTTGCATTGTTCAGAGCTCCTGTATTCTGTGGAGGCTCCCCTTAATTCAATTATCAGAGAGATGGCATATCCTTAGTGTGGCCAGCAGGAAACAGCCAGGCCTGGGAAGTTACTTGTGAATCAAGTTTCACTCCTGATGGGGGTAGTTGCCAGGCAAAATTGGAATCTCTTTAAGCCAGTTTTTAGCCACATGTCATTTCTGTTCCCCAGTTTTCTGCATTCAAATAACTAACAATTTTTTACATATGCAGCTAGAATGCTGATTCTAAGTTTAAAACTATGACATTTAAACAATTGCAGCCTATGTGACACTCAAAAGTAGGTCACTCATTTCTTTTAAACATTTGGATTTTTAATGTCTGTAGTTCAGTTAAACTTAAAACTGCTGACTCCATAGCTCAGCCAGTTTGGTTATAAGCACAGTTCTGGGCTCTTCATCTTCCCAGATTTTTGTAGGCACACACAATTTCCTTCTGCCAAATGTCTGCTGGTGTTCAGTGAACATTTTGCATATGTGCAATGTTTAAAATGGGCATTTGAAGCTTGCATTCAGGGAAACCAGGGTGGTTTTTGAAGCGCTGTTTTGAGCTAACCGGCGCTACTGTTTTCCTTTGGCAACCCATTTTGGTGTGCGCACAACTGCGCAGCTCTCCTGGATTCTAGGATGAAATGATGGGCGGCGACAGCGCATCCCCATCTTTACCCACTCCAATGATTTATTTTTGTTCTGGGGTAAAATGATGGGCAGCGACAGCTTAATCCCCACATTTACCCCATCTAATGATTCCACATGGGTCAAAACCCTCCACAGGTGGGACACCGACGGGTGAGATGCGGTACCTGCTTCTTATAACACTTTTTCCCCCATCCTATCACGTAGGATACTCAGACACCCTAACCCTCACCCCCTCTTTTCCAACACAAACACTTTCTTACACCACAAAAGACAACAGACTAACACTGGGGCCATTTACCTGGCATGTCCCAACACAAGGCTCAGGCAAAGCCAGGCAATTGACCAGAACCACACACATCTGAGCACAATTCAAGCAAGGCAAACTGCACGACGAGACAGCTATCCCAGGGTGGCAGTTCAAGAGGAGGAGAAAAGCTTCGAGAACCAAAGGTGCGACAAGAAGAGAAGCTACCTTGCCCTTTTCGACCGACCCACAAAGTCTCCATGAAAGGAATCATAAGACTGCAAACAATAGCCAGTGTTTGTTGCAGAAGAAGTCAACAGTACAAAGAGCCCTCCTACACTGCTAATCAGAGCAGGGAGAAATGCTTGCTACCGTGGTAACATCCTTGACTCCAGAGACAAGAAACGCCAAGCTGTTCATCAGAGCCGGTGAGTTGAAGGTAGTACCGATAAGAAACCGAACTGTGTTGAACGAAAGTTGCGAATTTCAAATTAAGGGGAAAACCAGTTGCAGAGGGGCCCAGTACCACATGAGTGCTCCCACGATTCTGGTTGATTCCTCTATTGTTGAAACTACCGATACCAGAAGGCCCTAGGGACCCACAAGGAAAAGGTAAAAGTCGTCACAGAGGGGTCTAGAAAAACCCCCTGTACAGTCGAAAGTCTTTGACCAGCACATAATTGGAAAGCTAAGGGAGACAAATCCTGCATAGTGAGAAAGCAGAAGGAACTGTGTGTTTGGCAAGGGTGAACTCCATGGAGGGATTCCAACAGAACGGGGAAAGCATGATGCCCCAAAGAACATTGTGTTGACAAGAGTGAACCCGACGGAGGGATATCCAGAGTGAATTGTTTAGTAAGACATTAAGATTTGTGAATGCAAAAGGAGAAGTCCTGTGAATAGAAGCGGTAGTGAACATAACAGAGGGAGGCTGCTATTCGAGAGGGATCTGAGCCTGCAAGAGGGGATCAAGAGGTGAAAAGCCATCACCCACCGTACATACAGAAAGTACATTTTTGTTTTGTTATTTTGAACCCATCAGATCCTCGGAAGCAAGAGATTTTTTTGTAGAAAAGAGACTTAAAGGTTGGTGTCAAATCGAGCAAGCGGCCACATCAATCCCCCTAAAAGCTCTATTAAACCTGAAAACGGGGGACCGAGAGAAAGGAGGAATACTACTGGAAGCGACCAAAAGGTCCCTCATCAACTGGGACAAAGACTGGAAAAAGAAGGGAATCTCACGAGGGATAGGCCACAACACTTACTAATGCACAATCCGGAATTCTCACCGGGTCTACAAAAGAAGTTTTGGGAAGGATGGGCGGGAGCAGATAAACTAACCCTGCAAGACTTCTACAGCAATGGCACACCACTGCTCTTCACAGAATGCCAGCAGAAATTCAGCCTAGAAGAAAAAGAACGATATAGATACATACAAATTAGACATTGGATAACTCATCCAGCAGTGAAGCAGGCGGGCACAAGAACACCATCTGGCCTAGAACTGACCCTACAGGAGGGCCAAACTTCAAAGGGAGTGACCAGACTTGATTAATCTCCAATGCACAACCAGAAGATGAGCTCTCATATAACGAAAGCTGGAACAAAGACCTGGGCGAACCCATAACAGAGCAAGAATGGAACCAAACCTGGAGAAGAGCGCATGGTACATCTAGATGCACCCCAATTAAAGAATCAGCATATAAATGATGCTTTAGGTGGTACTTGACCCCTACCGGATACACAAAATCAACAAAGCATACTCACCCAATTGTTGGAGGACATGCGGAGAGAGAGGCGACCTAATCCACATGTGGTGGACATGCCCCAAAGCGAACACTTTTTGGGAAGAAATATTAGGCCATATCAAAGACATTACAGGAGTGGAACTACCAATGTCTCCAAAGACTATACTGCTGGGAGTGCCCATAGAAGGGATATACGCAATGTCTGGGCCCAGAGCCTCCTTAATCAATCACCTTCTATCAGCGGCAAGAATTTCCCTAGCACAGAACTGGAAGAACGAGGCAGGACCACAAAAGGCCTGGTGGTGGGTCAAGATCTGGAATGTAATGGCCATGGAGAAGATATGTGCCCTCAACTCCGGAAAAAACATAAGGTTCCTAACGACATGGTCGCCCTTCCATGACCTACTAAAGGACAGAGAAGCCCACTACTTCAAGCCACGACTCTTCTGGAATATACATGTTATATGAACTACTACTTTGTCACAACCAAGACTCAAATGCTGAAAACTCTACTCAGTTAGAGCTCTATATCCCAAGTTTGAATCGGAACGTTGAAGAAATAGAGGGGTTAGCGGGGGGAGGAGGGAGGGAACGGGAGGGTAAACCAGAAAACACTCAAAGGTTTATGGACAAAATTCACCCTGTAGAGCAAGAGGGCAGGTGATGCGAAAACCCTTGCCAGTCCATAAGGCTCTATCAGGGAATAATGTAACATTGCAATGTATGTATGACCTCGATCAATAAATAAAGTTGTTTAAAAAAAGAAAAGAGACTTAACCCCCAAAGATCCTGATACTTGAGAACGGATCTGTAGTCTCATGCTGGGAAAGCTCGAGAGTGTGCTATGCTCAGGATTCCCGCCTTGTCCTGTGCTAAAAACATGGGCAAGGGAGACCCCTGGCTATAACATCCTGACTTATCATTTGTGAACACTTCTTTTTTGTGAACACTATCCCACATGCTTTTTGTATTCTATTTAGTTGTAAGGATTGGCAATAGTTGTTTTTTAGTATAGGCCCTTTTATTTGACAAGACGCCACTAGGACTGCCTTATTATTATTTGATGGTCGTAGCTTGCTCCCATCTTAGAGTTAGGTTTAGATTAGGCATTTTTCAAACCTACCTACACAGTTTAAAAAACACCCTTGAACTGTGATCACTTGTCTGTCTTTACTGTTGCCACCATGAGTTTCTTGCACAGGGGGCCCTGCTCTGCAACAATCGCCACCCGGACCCACAGCATCACCTACAATATGGTGTGGAATGCCACCCTGATTAATATACCTCTGTGATACTTTGCCACCGTGATAGCCTGTCACACTGATACTTTACCACACCAATATATTGCCACTTGGATATCTTGCCACACTGATAGTTTGCCACACTGATATCTTGCCACACTGATATCTTGCCACACTGATATCTTGCCACACTGATAGTTTGCCACACTGATATCTTGCCACACTGATATCTTGCCACACTGATAGTTTGCCACACTGATATCTTGCCACACTGATAGTTTGCTACACTGATAGTTTGCATCTGTGAGACTTTGGTTTTGCGATATTAGGCATAACTAATAAACTGCATCTGTGAGATTTTGCACCTGTGATATTGTGCCACACTGATAACTGGCCACAATGGTAGTTTGTGTCTGCAGGGTTTGTGCCTCTGAGGTTCTGCCTCAATGATGCTCTTACACTGTGATGTTTTACCACACTGACAGTTTCCACATTTATAGTTTATAACTGTATATTTAGCCTCTGTGATACTTTGACTCTGTGAGAATTTGCCATTGTGGCATTTTGCCCCTATTATAACCTTGCCACAGTGATAGTTTGCTGCACTAATAGTTTGCTATAACCGTAGCCTAACAAACTGATAGCACTGCCTCTGCAATATTATGCCCATTGATGCTGGCACACTACAATAGTGTGCCCCTGGCATAGTGTCTTCCTGGGATATTCTGCTGAACAGAAGCATCTGACCAGCCCAACAAACTGCCACTCGAAAATGACTGCCCACTGGGACACCCGCTGGTTTGGACAACCAAGCAAGGAAAGACTGAACCACTCATAATCTCACCAATTGAGTCACATGCCATTGGGTCTTTTCCCTTTCAGATAACCAGCTAGCAAAATACCACAAACCTGAATATGACATAGACAACCAGCCGGCAAAGCGACTATTCAACTGCACAAACCTTTACAAAATGCCTCAATATCGGAAAGATCACCATACAAGAATCTACCATAAAGGTGCAAGCCCCAGTGAAGAAAACAAAGCATCACAACCTAATACCTCATGGCACACAATAACAAAGAGAAACCCTGCACTAAACCTCTTCATGAAAGACAGCCCCTTTGTAAGAACATGACCGAAATTGCTCTGTCTCACAATCCAAAAATATTTTAATCACATGGAGAGAGTAAACAGCAAGGATGGGACTAACAAGGATCAAAGAAACAGAATGGAACCAACCGACCATAACACACCATTCATCACCAAAAACTGTCAGGAGGACAGGATTCAACAGTATGAACCCATATAGACCCCAAAATACAGCATGTACCCGAAGTGCAACCTACTTGAATTACTCACTGAAGAAATGGAAACAACGAAGGTTCGCTCTACAACGCACGCACCAGTTTATCACAGAATCAAAGAACTAATTTCATATCCACTTACCAACACAACCTCCCAAATGATAAACAAATCCTGAAAACAAAAAGATTCACTTTAACCTGCTGGACGCCAGGTCTATTTCTGTTTCTTTATGGATGCAGCATTACTACCAGAAAGGTTTCACAGTGCTCGGCTGCAAGTAGGGAGGAACAAGCGGAAACAAGGATGCAAAAGGAAGCCCAACATTTCGAATAGAATAGATAAATAAATAATTTCAAATAGATTAATGTCAAAACACAGCACAGAGATATACAACCTCCTCAGCAAAGATGGACCTGACATCGTATTCCTCACCAAAACCTGGCAAATGTAAGACATCAAGGTATTTGCGCACACATCTCTCCTGATCAGCTTCAAACTCAGGCAAGTCAACAAAAGGAAAAAGAGGAGGGAGTCTTGCCATTGCATACAAAGACCACCTAGAAATCACAACACCGCTATCACTAAATATCCTAAATTGTGAGTCACTCCTCCTACACCTAGCTCTGGACAACCAAACCAATACTTCATTCCCACTCATCTTCAGACCGCCCACATACAACTCGTCTTTCACAGAAGCATTTGTAGACTTCATAACCAGCGTTGCTATACATTACGACCACCCGATCATACTAGGAGACTTCAATATCTGTTTTAAAGAAGAAAACGATTCTGCCAAATCACTGACCTCACAACTAGCAATGATGCATCTACAACAATTAGCAAAGGGAGCAACCTACTTATCCGGGCACACTGTGAATGCAATTCTTTGCAAGAGAAACCCCAAATGCACATTCGAGGGGTTTGTATCCTCCGACGTATTCCACATCTATGACAGTAATCACCACAGCTGTGATGCCTCGGAATTTTTTCAGCGTAGGCGTCCTGCGTCAATGACGTCGATATGCTGTCCTCGAGGGCCTCCGTCGACGGTCAACGTCACGGATGTTATATCTAGGATGCACGGCGGCCGTAGCCTCAGTTCTGTTTTCTCCACAAATGTGTTTGCTTCAGAATCTCAGTGCGCTCGATTCTTCTATTTCATTTGAGAAAGTTTGAGAATATGTCTTCGTCTTCTACCCCAAAGTAAGGCTTCAAAAAGTGTCGGGACTGCAGTTCCAAAATGTCCATCACAGACCTGCACGACGTCTGCCTCTGGTGCCTGGTTGAAAGCCACACCACAGACGACTGCGATGACTGTCAGTCCCTGAATTCAAAGGCCTTGCGGGAGCGGAAGAAGAAGTTAACGGTAGGTAGGGTTTCTAAACCCCGTAAGTCGAAATCTGCGGGGCTTTCAACCGACGACTCAAGGGCCGACTCTCTGCGTCGGCATAAGTCCAGGGGGTCTCGTTCTCGGAGTGGGTCCCGCCATTCCTCTGCCTCTTCTAGGCACTCTAGGAAGCGGCATCACCGGTCGCCTTCCCTGTCCTCGTCGGAGGACTCTACAAGACGGCATTCATCACCGGTGGAATGGGATGCATTCCACAAGGAGATGATGGCGATTTTCGAATCGCAGGGGACCGTTCCGTCTGCGCCTTCGAGAGAAGCCGGCAAGGAACAAGCTAGGGCCACTGCTCGCACGCCTTCGGGCTCAGGCGGTCGGCACCATCATTGGGAGCCGTCGAGGTCCCGATCAAACAAGGTTGATTGCCATAGCCGTGCCAGGTCCAGGTCCCGGCCCTCAACGCCCTCGAGACCGTCGGAGCCTGTGAGGCCTTGTAAGAAGGCATCGACGCCGTCAGTGCCATGTCCGGCGAGGGACTCTCTCGAGGCTCCGGCTCCGAGGAAGTCATCGAAGCCATCGGCGCCAAGGCCGTCGAAGGACATGCTAGGGGCTCTGGCCTTGAAGCCATTGTCGAAATCGTCGACGCCTCGGTTGATGTCGACGCCAATTCCATCGGCGCCCTCAACGCCTTTTGAGGAGAATTTAGCAGAGGTGCCCCGGAGGGTGGTGGAAACTCCGAGGAAGGCCCTCTGCAAGTCAGTGAGGCCTGTCTTTGAGCCCTTCTATGGTCATCCACCCAGGTTTGATTTATTCCAGCCTTTGGACTACATTTCAGAGGTGGAAGAAGGGTTGGATTAGGAGGGGGTTGTGCCTCCTGAGGTTCCTGATGACCTGTTGTCTGGTCACAACCAAATGGAAGACCTGCGTCAGTCTTTACATGATGCCAGTGGTCTGGACACCTCTCCGGAGGTTGAGTTTGGTAGGCCTGAGCCTGGCACACATGCTGAGTCCTCGTACAGGCGTCTCATGTCGAGGGTGACTGAGTACTTGGGGTGGTCTGCGCCACCTGTTGATTTTCTGCAGGATGACCTGACAGATATATTGGTCCCCAGTCCGCCCAAAGACCCGGTGCTGCCATTTCATATGGCCTTACAAAGAAGGGAGGCGGTGGCTTGGACTGCTCTGGAGAGTCTCCTGGCAGTGGGTAAGTCGCTTCCGAAAAAATACCGTCCAGCCAGTGGTGACCCCTGCTACTTGTCTACTCCGGAGAGTTTGGTGGTGGAGGCCGCTACGGCCCCAGCAAAGCAGGCTGCGTACCCTACCATCCCTCCTTATAGGGACAACAAGCGCTTTCATGGCTGGGCGAAGAAAGTATTTTCATCTGGGGGTATGGCTTTAAAGGCAGCCAACTCAGGTTGTGCCTTAGCAAGATTCACTCACACTCTGTGGAATTGTGTATCTTTGGCGGCTGAACATATTCCCGAAGGGGAGGAACGAGATGGCTTTCTAGCCCTCGTGCAGGATGGCAAGGATGCCATGTGTGAATCTGTTCAGTCGGGTCTGGACATGGCAGACTGTGTCAGCAGGTCCATGGCGGCCAGCACTGTGATGCGCAGATTTGCGTGGTTGCGGAAGTCGTGGTTTGCCCCTGATGTGCAGTCCCGGCTTCTCAACATACCCTTTGATGGTGTCCATCTTTTTGGCAGCAAGGCTGACGAGAGCCTTGAGAGGTTGCAGACCTCTAAAGCTGCAGCGAAGTCGTTGAGTGCTGCAGTACGTCAACCTCTGCCTTTTCTTCCTAGGGGACAGCAATGGAGGGGAGGTTCCTTTTGATACTACCCTTCCTTTGGTAGATCGAGGGAGGCTACCAGTCAAAGGGTCCAACGTAGGAGTTCCAGAGGTGGAAAGCAAGGTACTCGAGGTGCCAAAGCCACTCGGGCATTTGCCTCTTTGCCCTCAGGCACTGCCGCAGCCGCTTCCGCTCAGTCATGAGGCCATGGCCCATGGTTCGCCGGTTGGGAGAAGGCTGGCGCGGCGCAGCATCTTGTAGTATGGCGGCCATTACTTCAGATGTGTGGGTTCTGGAGGTCATAGCCCACGGCTACTGTCTTCCTTTCCGGCAGAGGCCTCAAGACAATCCACTGGAGAATCTCTCTTTGAAGAGTTTGGATCCGCTCCTTGCGCAGGAAATCCTATCCCTGCTGGAGAAAGGCGCCATAGAACTGGTGCCTCTAGCGTAGAGGAACAAGGGATGGTATTCCCCATATTTTTTGATCCCAAAAAAAGACAGAGGATTGAGACCCATCATGGACTTGCGTGGTTTGAACAAGCTCCTCTGGAAGGACAAGTTCAAGATGGTTACTCTTTCTCAAGTCCTCCAGGCCTTTCAACTTCAGGACTGTTTTTTTTTTTTTTATAACACATTCTATTGGTTTTATAACATACATAAAACAAAGGACTCCATGGAAGTCAAACAAAAACTAACTTAGAAGAGTGCATTAGATTCATGCATTTCGCTCAGTGCGCACATTATATTTGTTCACAGTAGTGTCAGTACATCACAAAACGTAGCTTATACCCATTATAGGATCAATGGTAAGGCAGATTACTGCGCCTCTTCCTACCTTTGCCAGATCTTCCCGGCTTTCTCGGGACAACCCCTGGCCCTGTATACTCTCTGCTCCACAGCTAAACAAACGTTCACGTCTGCAATCCACTGTTCAACCTGTGGCGTCGCCTCAGATCCCCATAATTTAGCTATGTTCCCCTTAATCAGCACAGGTGCAGTTGAAAAGAGAGCTTTCTCATATCTTGACAACACACCTTCGCCCTCCATACCCAGTAGTAGCATTTTGGGATCTCTAGGTACTACCTGCCCGAGAACTCTCGTCAACATGTCGCAGCACTGTTGCCAATATAGTTGGATAACTGGGCAGTCCCATAATATATGAAAAATGTTTCCCTCTTCCCGCCAACATCGTAAACAGTTTGGGTCTGCACTCCTGCCCCAGTGGTAGAGCGCCACTCTCGGGTAGTACACTCTGTGTAATATCTTAAACTGAATAAGCTAGATAAGCTGGAGCCTGGATGAGATGGCCATTTCACGTGGATACATCAGTGCCGAGATCTAGTCCTCTGGGAGGATGTCCCCTACGTCTCTTTCCCATTTGGCCTTCAGACCCACTAGTTCTGGCGTAGCAAAGGAGGTTACAGCACTATACATCGTCGAGGTAATTCTATTAACCACCTTTTCCAATACAATGTTTCTTTCCATAGGGGTAGCTTCTGGCATGTCAGAGATGTCAGGGAGATGTTTCTGTAGTGTGTGTTTTAACTGTGTGTAGTGGTACCTTTCAGTTTCAGGGAGACTGAATTTGTCCAGCAGCTTCTCAATGGGCATTATTTTCCCGTCCTCTATCACATCGCCCATTTTAGTGATCCCTTTTGTTACCCAGCATGGCCATTTCGGTAGTTTACCCACCTCTGCTAGACTCCTGTTCTCCCAGAGTGGTTGAGCTGGGGTTACCTTTTTGTCCCAACCGATGAACGTATGTACCTCCGCCCAAATCCGTGTTGAATGGGTCATCATGTTTTGCGGGGTTGTTGCCCCAGTTTATTGGTAGAGTCCTTCCAGTGGGGTTGGGCTCTGTCTCATTGCTATCTCTGCTCTTATGTGTGGGAGTAGTTTATCCCTGTGTAACATGTCATTCACCACTTCCATCTGACTCGCCCAATAGTAGGTTTGAAGATGGGGAAGACCAATACCACCCTCCCAGATTGACCTCTGGAGTGTGCTGAGCTCTATTCTCTTCCCCCATAAAAGTTTCCTTAGTATGCAGTCGATGCTGCGGAATAGAGTACATGGCACATGGAGTGGGGCATTCTGTAGGGCATATTGAACAGTGCCGTTCTTCCCAAAAGGGTAAATGGCAAAGAGGTCCAGTGGAGTACGTATTCTTTAAATCTTTCTACGATTGGTTGCAGATTGTTGGCTAAATATTAATTCAGGTTATTGTCGATTATAATGCCCAGATATCGGAAATGGGTTCGTTCAATTCGGTATGGGCAATTTTCCGGGATTCCATTACCCACCTCACTAACTGGGAATAACACCGATTTAGCCCAATTCACCCTAAGCCCACTAAAGCATCCATATTGTTGTAGGAGGTCCGTTACTATGGGACAGGAAGTGCTCGGTCTCTTAGATAGATCAGTAGATCATCCGCATATAGGGAGACCGGTTTATAGTGAATATGTCGAATGACATTTTTTCGAATTCCATAATGTCGAGAAAAAAAGTGGAAAAAGATTATTTCGATTTTATTTTTAAAACATTTTTTTAATGGGGGGGGTTCCCCCACCAACCTGCCATTTTTTTTTTAAATTTACAATTTATTTTTACTAGCTAAACGAAAAAAAAACACATTCGAATTTTTTTTTTTCGGCATTCTTGTTTTCCACATTATTGCATTTGAAAAAATGTTTTCAACATTTTAACTGGATACCAGGGAGACCTTTTCCTCCCATTCTGCCAATCCCTTGAAACCTTTCCAAGTCTGCAATTCTCTTAGTAGACATGCTAGCGGCTCTATAGCTAGTGCGAAGAGCAACGCTGACAGTGGACAGCCCTGCCTCGTTCCCTTGCCCAACTTGAAGGGTGTGGATGGCCAACCGTTAATTCTAGTTTCCGCCTCCAGAGAGTTGTATACCAGTTGTACCCAGCCCATGATCTCTGCACCAAATCCCATCCGATGCATTATCTCCCATAACGCCTCCCAGTACACTGAATCGAATGCTTTCTCAAAATCTATTGCCAATAGTGCCAAGGGGTCTCGGGAGGCACGCGATCTTTCTAGCACTATATGTAGTCTGCTAATGTTCATGCGTGTTGATCTATTTGGCATGAATCCACACTGGTCCGGATGTACCAGTGATGTTATGCCCTTTTGTAGTCTAATCACCAGGATTTTGGCTAGAAGCTTCGTCTCGCCATTTATGAGGGAGATTGGTCTGTACGAGCTGAATTGCTCCGGGGGTTTATCCGCTTTGAGGATTACTATTATGGTGGCTTTCCGAAGGTCAGCCGGTAGCCGGCCTTGTTCCTCTGCATGTCTATACATGTTTAGTAAGTGTGGGGCTAGTTCACTTGGGCCTATACTCTTCCAGGCTTCGATTGGGAAACCATTTGGGCCTGGGGTCTTGCCATTCTGGAGTTGTGACATTGCTGCAATCAGTTCTTCTTCAGTAATGTCTTAATCCAGGAAGAATTTTTTTTTCTCGGCGTTCTTGTCTAGCATACAGAGGTCAATGGGGCCATCAGGAGGTCTGTATAGCTCGGTGTAGTATGCTGCAAAGCCTTCTGCGATATCCCTGTCTGTCACGAGAGGCTCCGCATTTGACAATCTGATCTCTCTGACATGCCTATGCCCTTCCTCCCTACGTTCCAACCAGGCTAGCATTTTGCTCGCCTTGTCCCCTGTTTCGTAAATTCTGGCACTCATTGCTCTATGAGCTTGCTTTGCATTATCTAGTTCCACATTCTGAAGGCGCTTTCGTGCTATTATTAGCGCTCTTTGCGTTTCTGGCAGTCTTGGGCTAGGTGGGCCTCTTCCATTTGTTTAACTTCTAGCTCTGCTGCAACCATTTTTTCCTCATACTTCTTTTTGTCACCGCGGTCCAGGAGAGAATTCATCCTCGGAGCACCGGCTTGTACGCCTCCCACAGTACCCCACAGGGCTGTCCAATGACCTCACGTTCAGCTCAAAGTATGATTTAATAACAGTTTGTATGTGTTCTTTGAGTTCCGGGAAACCCAGATAATAACTGTTAAGACGCCATGACCTTGGAGGGAGTGGCCTCGACGTCAACAACTCCATCAATAGGGGGGAGTGGTCTGAAACTCCCCTCGGAAGACATTTTGCTACCCTTACCTTATGGATGCATGTCGCCGGGAGAAAGAAATAATATAGCCTTGATAATGAGGCGTGAACCCCAGAGTGGTACAAGTATTCTCTTGTGTCCGGTTCCAGGTCCCACCATACATCTCTCAGACCCATTGCATCTGTGAAAGTGGCAAGCTTAGTGTGGATCCCAGGATTTCTCCCTCGTGTTTGGTCTATCTCCACATTCATCACTTCATTAAAGTCTCCCACTCGGATTAGTAAATCCAATGTATCGTTAGCAATCAATGGTGTGATGTCCTGCACTAACGCTGTTAGCAGCGTGGGGGGAGAGTAGATAGCTAGTAAGGCAATTGTTTGGTTCAATAGTGTTCCCACCACATATGTATATCTGCCTCCTGTGTCTTGTGTGACCATGGAGAGGGTGAAGGGAAGTGATTTCTGCACTGTCTGTCTGCTATCCAGGAATGGTGTGCCGCCAATGACCTCTGCCTTAATGCCAGTAAGACTGAGATTCTACTCATCGGTACACCCACTCCCTCCTTCCCTGCAGCTCTCTGGCCTGCCTCCCTTGGCCCCCTCCCTGCTCCTACCTGCAATGCAAAAAACCTTGGGGTCATCTTCGACTCCACACTCTCCTTCTCTCCTCATATTTCTGACGTCGCTAAGAAGTCACACTACCAGCTGCACCGCCTCAGAGGTATTCTTCCCTTCCTCTCCTTCCCCCAGAAGCTCACTGTCTCCCGAGCCCTGGTTCTCTCGAAGCTGGATTACTGTAACAGCCTCTATCTTAATCTGCCTGCCTCCACTCTCCGCCCTCTGCAACTCATCCAGAACAGAACTGCGAGACTTGTCCTTGGCCTCAAGCCCAGGGACCGTATCTCTCCAGGACTGAAATCTCTACATTGGCTCCCAGTGGCTGCGAGGATAAAGTTCAAAACCCTCTGCATTGTCCACAAGGCCTTCTGGGGCCTTGGTCCTAAATACCTTCAACTCTCTCTTCCCAAATATCTTCCTTCCCGAGCCCTTCGCTCATCCGCCTCCAACTCCCTCAGGGTCAGCCGCTTCTCGAAGCAACGAGCTGGGGGTAGATCTCTCTCCGCGGCAGGGGCCTCCCTCTGGAACAGCCTTCCTGCCTCCCTGAAACTTGAGGAGAACCATCTCCGGTTCCGGAAGCACCTCAAAACCTTCCTCTTTGCTTCTGCTTTCTCTCTCCCTCTCCCCTGCTGAACAGCTAATATTCTTCACTGAAACTGCACTGACTCTGCAACTGGACCACTCTTAACGGCCTCGGTCCGGGGCCCAGCCACTCTCCACTTGCACTGATGCCCTGGAACCCCTCTGCACTGCGGGACTGTCTCTGTATCCCTACAGCCCCCCCCCCTTTTCCATCACTTGTTCTGCACTTACCTTGCACTTGCCACCAGCTGGCCCTATTTATTTATTACTTTACGCCACTTACCTTGTACTGCACTTCCCCCCCTCCCCTTGCACTTTTCCCCCTCCCCCACCCCTGCACTTGCGCGATCTGAATGACACCTGGCCTAGTAGGATCGTTGTCTGTCTCCCCTTGTTCCTCCCCTCCCTGCCTCGTCGCGCCTTGAAACACCTGTGTATAGGCGCGTTACAAATGCCATATCATATCATATCATATCATATCATATCATATCACTAGTGTAAGTACACCTCTTGAGCCCATCGTGCATCCAGCATGTAGTGTAGTGCGGTAGGTAGTGCGCTGGAAAAGGTTACAAGTTGTGCCTGCTAAGTGGGTTTCGGTAAGACATATTATGTCCGGTGTGTGTTTCTTCAGAAATTGCATGACTAGCCTTCTTTTGAGGCTACTGCCCAGCCCATTGACATTCCAGGTTAGGAGCTTGAGGGTGCGATCTCTGTCAGCGGATTCGGTTTGTCTATGTATAATGGGTGCTGAGCCGTGTTCCGCCATTTCTTCCCCTTGTCTTTGTGTTTTTGTGTTTACGATGTGATGTTATCTTCAGAGGGTTTCTACACAGTGAAACGTGTGTGCGTGTCTGTGCAAGTGCTTCCCCAGCTCTCTTCCAATTTTCTGTCAACCTCTTAGAACAATAAACTAAACAAACAATTCTGGACCTCCCTCTCCCCACCCCATACTCCGCCCCATTTCGAAGTCCCAGTCGCCCGCACATCAGCCTGGAGTTAACTGAAACCTACTCCTGCCTCTAAACAACAACACTTTCAACACCCACAATTCTGCCCAAACTGTTAGAACAGTTAGGGTAGCAAATAACGGAGAAAGGGAGAGGGAAAGGGAGAAGGGGGGCTGTGCATCCAAGTTGGCCGTTACATTTTGGGCACATCTCTGCTGTACGAGTTGTATGTTGCGCACATGTTGAAATAATATGATATCCCATTGTCTGGGCTGTGGAGGGGTGATTCTTTTCATAAGTGTTTCCGTTTCAGTCCATTCCCTCCTGCTGTATTGGCTCCTGCACCGGTGGTTGCGGGGCTGGGAGCCCCCTCTCTGTCGGCTCTCGAGGGTTCCTGTTTCTGTTTCTGTTGTTTCTCACTTGTCTCCAGTCACCTGCAATGTGTTTCTCAGCCCAGTTCCACGCCTCCTTCGGGTCAGTGAAGTGCATCGTTGTACCTGCATGATAAATCTTGAGCTGGGCCGGAAATATTAGGCCGTATTTCACGTTTAGGGTCTGGAGCTGTCTTTTAAGTTGGTCAAACGATTTCCTGGCTTTTTACACTTCCCTCGTATAGTCTGGGAAGAACGCCACTTTGGACCCATTATAGGTCAGTGTGCCCTTGACACGTGACATCTGGAGTAGCGCATCCCTGTCCCTATAATTTAGCAGCTTTGCAATTATGGTGCGTGGGGGCGCTCCTGGTATCGGTCTTCCAGTGGGCATCCGGTGCGCACGCTTGATTGAGAAGAACTTTGAGAACGTCTGGGGCTCGAACATATCAGTGAGCCATTGTTCAAGGAACAGCTCCATGGAGGGACCTTCAGTTTTTTCTGGCAAGCCCAGGATACGAACATTAATTCACCTTGATCTTCCCTCACAGTCCTCTACCCTCTCCTCCATTGTTTTCAGACGTGTTGTAACCCCAGCTAGTCTCAGTTCTAGAGTGCGCAGTCTGTCCTCAGTCCCAGAGATTCGTTGTTCCGTTTCCCCTGTGTGGGATGTCCATTTCTGTAAGTCGTGGCGAAGGAGTGAAACTTCCATACTGATGCCATACATTTTTTATTCCATGGAGGCCCTGGAGTCTGCTATTGCAGCCATGATGTCTTTCAAGGATATAATGTTCTCCGTTTCTACCATGGTGTCTGGTTGCTCGTGTTCCAGTTGGGAGCCCGCCATGGACGTGGTAAATTGGTCCATTTTACTTTGATTGGTCAGCTTTCTTGTTTTATCTTTCCGCATGACAGCTGCAGGTGCTGAACAGTCGTGTTTGGCAGGTTCCGTGGCGATGGTCGGCAGGCAGCCCGCCACGATTTGCGCCTGTTTGTCAGAGACGGATTGCAGGGGTAGTTGTTAGTCTGGATCGTGTGCCGGTCAGAAATATGGTAGTTTCTGCCTCACTGTGTGGTTCCTCGCCGTGGCCCTGGGTATGATGTAGTTGGTTCTCGAATCTATGTTTCACACCTTGGCTGTGCCTGCAGGGGGTAAGCACACAGAGGCTTGTGTTGGATCCACTGGTATTCTTTTAGATCATCTCTCACACTATCCCTCTTGTGTCAACGTTCCGAAGTAAACTGTGTCAGGAGGATTTGTTTCGATTTTAACCCTCTCTATTTTGCCTACACAGTATCGGCTCCCCAGGGGCGGGTGCACCGCCTGACGCTTTGCACAGTAGTGGAACTCCTCAGGATTTTGCAGGTTTCAGTGTGACAATTTGCACCCCATGTTGGTCTCTCGATGCTATATTATGAGATGGGGAGCAGAGGACAGCGCTGCTTTGCGTTGCGGGCCCCCAGTGCGCCCACCCTGGCACGTTTCCTTATATGGTTTTACTTCCCACTGGTGTCTAGCCTGTTTCACCGCGCGGGGTGGCTGTTTCTGTCTATGTTCTCGGATGTGGCCCAGGGGCCCACCGCCCCTCTACGGTATGTGAGCAGCTGGTTGAAATGAAGCCTGTGTGCTTTGGGCGTTATGTTGGCTGGACGCCTGGTCCTCCCGCACTCTGCTGGCCGCTCCGCTCCGCCCTCGCCGTCCTTGTATCGCACGGGGCTCCTCTTTTTGTATGGCTTGCAGACACTGAAGGCACACCGCGGTCACCGCGCCAGTTGCCTGTGCCGCGGTCTCGTCCAGAATGCACCAGAGGTTACTTTTGCTGGCGAATCAGTGCGGTCTGCACCTCACAGCACCAGGCAACAGCGTTGTGTGCCGATGGAGGCGCTCCCTTGATTCCTCCTGCTGGGCAAGTCGGGCGCCGACCACACCGCAATGGGCTTACGTCCTACAGCAAGCTCCGTGTGAGTTTCGCCTATGCGTACCGCATCGGGTGAGTATCATAGCCGTGGCCATCTTGTTTCTCCTCACCTCGTTCCACCGCTGAGTTTCAAACAATCAGATTATCACTTGTGGGTCGTTTCTGGCCCCCTCAGTTTAAATCAGTTTGTGCTCCAGCTTTTCAGCCACCAGTGGTGCTGTTTATGGCTCGTAGCAGCGTGGTTGTCAGGCTTTTTCCACAGGATATTCGCAATGGCAGCAATAGCCCCGGGGGACTCACATCTGCATAGCACAGTAGTTGGCCACACCCTCCCAACTTCAGGACTGATTGCTGTCTCTTGACCTCAAGGATGCTTACTTTCATGTGCCGAATCATCCCAAGCACAGGAAGTACCTGAGGTTCGTGGTTGGCGACTCGCATTTTCAGTTTCGGGTCTTGTCGTTCGGATTGACATCCGCCACGAGTCTCTTCACCAAGGTAATGGTGGTGGTGGCAGCATATTTCAGAAAAGGGGAGATTCACATCTACCCCTACCTGGACGATTGGTTGATCAGGGCGTGCTCTCCCAAGCAAATCCTGGATCATCTGTCCGTCACCTGCCACTCCCTTCACAAGCTGGGCTTCTCCCTCAACTTAAAGAAGTCTAATTTGACAACTACCCAGCTGCTCCAGTACATCCGAGCAGTGCTCGACACATCCCTGGGGCAGTGTTCGCCTCCTCAGGTGAGGGCTCATCACATTCTGCAGATGGTGGACATGTTTCAACATGCCCAGAGTCTCCCGGCGTTCGAGTTCTTGAGGTTGCTCGGCCTCATGGCATCCTGCATTCTACTGGTGCCAGAGGCCAGGCTGCTGATGAGATCTCTGTAGTGGGCTCTCATGATGCAGTGGTCGCAGTCCTCTGGAAGGATGTCGGATCCCGTTAAGGTGCCGCCCTGTTTAGCCCAGGATCTTCTGTGGTGGGCCGACGAAGGCAATCTGATGAAGGGAGCACCATTTTAGCTACCCTGGCCAGAGGTGATGATCGTGACGGACGCATCCCTCACGGGATGGGGAGCTCATGCCAACGAGTTGACAGTCAGCGGTCATTGGTCTCCGTCAGAGTCCAGACTCCACATCAATCTGTTAGAGCTGCAGGCTGTCAGGCTAGCCCCGAAGGCTTTTCTGCTGTCTGTGCGGGAGAAGAGTGTCCTGATTATGATGGACAATACAGTGGCCATGCACTACCTCAACAAAAAAGGGGGGGCAGGGTCACTCCCACTGTGCAGAGAGGCGATGCAGCTCTGGTTCTGGGCCATCCAGCAGGAACATTTTTACGAGGCAGCGCAGCCTGTCATAGATTACTGTCATAGATGTTGAATACGTCGGAGGAACATCCGATCGAAAGAACGTTACCAGGTAACAAAGTAACTTGTTCTTCTCTAGAGCAGCCACTTTGTGATGCCTTTAATGACCCATGCTCCAACATGAATACAGACTCACCCGCCCCACCTAAACATAACTCTAATTCAGATAAAAACTGGAAATACCTCAACAACATGGATCTCAGCACCAGACTGGAATCCACAAAATCAATAAACACCATCCTGGACACACTTCCAACAGATGAACCAACTGAGACACTCCAAAAATACATTTTAGAATCCCTAGATGCTGTTGCATCAAAGAAACCTTTAACCGGCTCACAAATGAAAATGGCTGCCAGATGGGTCACACCCCACCTCAAAGCCTTGAAGAAAACAAATAGGAAACTGCAACAAGCATGAAGGAAAGACCACAGCCAACAAGATAAAATTCCATACCAGAAACAGATTTGGCTCTATAAAGCAGAAATCCTCAAGCACAAAAACGTCACTATGCCGAACGTATCTCCAACAAACCCACAAAAAGATATTCTGCATCATCAAGGAGATAAAGAACCGGGCAGCTTGTAACAGCACAACCACTGAAACTATGCAATAACTTTGCAACCACTTCATAAACAAAGTCATAAACATCCAGCCAGTCATTGAGGGTGTGCGCAAGGATGCAAGCAAAAACTTTGCCAGCGACCCAACTCCAGAAGCAACCACAAGACCAAACTACTTCACACATATCTGGAAAGAGAACTTCTCTAAACTAGTGAAGGAAAGCAACAAAGCTGGATTGCTAGTAGACCCATGCCCACCAGACATCTAGAAGATCATCCTCAGCAAAGAGACACCTGCACAATATTTCCACAACCTTAAGAACCACTCGCTGGCAACAGGATCTGCACAGAGGAGTTTTGAAGCCACTCACGTTAAACTACTTCTGAAAGATCCCTCAGAATACACAGACGGCACAACCAACTAACACCCTATTTCATACATCGCTTATACATATGTTTATGGAAAAATCCTGACTCATGTGGAAACCAAGCATCTACTGGACAAGGCACAAGTCAACTTCATACCAATGCGAGGAGTGGAATCAGCACTTCCCTCCATCTGGGATGACCTAAAGAGTAACTCTGACTCCAACATCCCTTCAACACTGATTCTACTAGACCTTTCAGCGACCTTTGACACAGTCAACCATGCAACCCTCATCAAAGGAATCCAAGAAATAGGGATTGGCAACACCACACTACTATGGATAAACTCCTTCCTGACAGAACGAAAATCACCTGCCTACCTCCCTTCAATTTAGCACCTCACACACCAACCTCTAGGGTTGCACTAGACTCACCCCTACTCATCACCATTTACTTGATCCCACTCATGGACTCATCAAAAGACCTGGACTCACTTGCAGCAACTATGCAGGTGACGCGCAAATCATCTACATAATCAACACCAACGGAGACATCAAACCCTTAACAACTGCCTCACACAAATAAACTGTTGGATGAGCAGCAACAGCCTTCAACTCAACCCCGACAAAACAGAAATCATGACCGCACCCAACAATCCCTCGACTCTGCAGCACATCCCATGGCCCACGGAAATGGGCAACAGACAGGAGAATGCAAAGGACAAAGTCTGCAGACTTCGCATATCCGGTTGTGTTGTTCTTCTGCATCGAGAGACCCGGGCCTCAGCATAGATGCCAACATTATCATTACAGTTTAACTTGTGATACTAGAGAAAGGCTCAATGAGCGGCGTTGCTGTGGGTTATTCGTAAACCCAAAGATGGCTTCAAAGCGCTGAGTGGGCTCCTTAAGGAAGTCTGCTGACCTGCCATTTTGGGGTTGTAATGTGTAAATGAGGCTGGAGGGCAAATCTGGGTGCTGTTGGTTGGACCTTGAGTTTGCCTGGTTACGGTGAAGAGGGGGGGGTTACAGACCATTCATGTCCTTTATCGTTAATTTTCCCCATTCATTTATTTAAAGCTTCCCCAACACTTGATGACAGAATATATGTTCAATGAAAAGCACGCATTGAAACTCATGTATTTTGGATTTATTTGTGCAACTGTTTAATATACGTTACCTTGTGAGGGTGACTATTGTGAACCTGCGTTATGTCACCTTTTTTTTTACTAAATACAAACCGCTTTGTAAACAGGTGCTCGCTTAATCCAATGCCTGTTTGCTCATATTTGTCTGCAGACCCCACGCTACGCTCTGTTTGAGCCCCCTGGGTCAGCACGTCCTAATATTGATTTCAAAAGATGCCACAGGCCCTTCTTCTGCAAGCAGCCCCCCCCCTCTGAACCCCCAGTAAGTTAGGGGACCTGCGTGCAGAGACTGGAGGGTGCAGGGTGTCGGGGACACTTCTGCTCCTTCTTAACTGGGCCTCTATGTGTTGAGGAAACCCCTCCCACCTTACCACTGAAACAAATTGAAAGTAGGTCAACTTCCTCTTCTGTTTGTTTAACAACTTTCAGGATCCACCACATCTTACAGAGTGTGCACATTCTCTAACCTCAGCTGTCCTGCCCTCGACGCTCATGCTACAGGTTTCAGCCACACATGTCATGACGCGCGAGTCATATGGTGCAGGAATAACTGGGCCGGCACATGTCTTTAGGGTGCCGATATGTGGCTGGTGGTACAGCTACCCACCACCCATTTTAGAATAATTTCTCCCCCCCATAGTTTCTCTGTGACTATTGTTATTTCATATGCAAGGCCCGAGCAATCATTTTTGCAGCCCTAGGAAAAAGGTAATTGTGTCGCCCCTCAACACTGTGTAGCCCTGACTATTAAATGCCCTGCTCTGGCTTCGACACGTGTAAACCTAGCCCGTCACGTGATATGTGAACAAACTCCTCTTTCTCCGTCACATGGAGCACCCCTAACAAATGCCACTGGCAGAATATAGGGAAATCCTGTCCAAGCTCCTCTCAAAACGGGTTTAGATACATCAGGCGGCCAGTGTCAGTGCAAACCTCCTTCACAAAATGGCGCACCATCGGTAGGGGATGCACACATGTGATTATAGCAGGCACACACTCACTGAACCCTTCCCTATCAAATAGGTACAGCAAGGCTATGACCAGGGGCTGACTGGGAAGGGGGGCACGGATGCAATTGCCCCCCCAGGCTGGCTGGGCTATTGCTCATAGGGCCAGAGTTGCACAATGCAAAATAAATCATTGAAAAATACACAATCCATCAGAATCCAGGTTTTTCCAAAGGAACTGAGTCCTGCAAGCCCTACTCAGCGACTCTGTAATGGGGTGAGGTACTAGTTTTGATTTCAGAAATGTTGGAGATGTGCCTGCAGCCTGGGTGCCCCCACACATCTCACTCTCGCTGACTGAGTGAGGAGAACCTAAACTGTAGTTCATACCGCCTTGTGGCAATGTATGCATTTAAGTGGTGGGATCTGTGACCTTGCATGGTAATGTGTGCACCACTCAGCCCCATACACCATTGGCCTGTTACCATCCTCAGCAGCTTTTCACTCCATCCCAAGGGAGGAAGGGTCCATATCTTATTGCAGTTTGCCCTTGGCTTCGTTCTGTAAGAACGTGTCCCTTATGCGCCAGTGAATTTCATGATCTTCTAAAAAGAGTTAAATGATATCCTGATTAGCACCCCAGGATGTTACCATATGGTGGTTATGGAAATAGATGTTGGATTGTTTGTGATACTCATTTCTGGGCACAGTTAAAAACACACAAAGAATTATTTAATATTCAGGTATTAATTATTTGTAGACTACAGATTAAGAAATTGCGTGGATTTTTGTTTAATGAAATACCCCTGGAGAAAGTTAAATCACCTCCACCATAGTATTTCTGAAAATCCTCCCAATTTCAGAGTTTACCACCACGGAGGTAGTGTTACTGGAATACCTCCAGGGGCATTTCTAAAATACCACCTCTGCTGGTGATAACATAAAAAGGTGCTTTGAAAATAAAATGTTCTGTCATTGGTTCCATCTGCAGATGGAAATGGATTATGTAAGTAGTGGTATGAGCCATTGCTGTGCACCACTACCGTACATTTTTAGTATGCACAAAAGTGTCAATTCTGACTCTTTCATGCATTACATAGCAAGTTGTCATTGGAGAGGCTTGGCATCAGTTATGCCTATGTTTTCGCCATATTAAGTGCCCTTTGTAGGAATATTTCCACTGGATTGTAGGTAAGCACCTGTGTTTTCCTTCATTCCTTCTGTACAGTAACACAAGTTTTTTTTTTTTTTTAATTGGGTCCAATTTTGACTTTTTACCTTTACCTCTACCTCTTAGGAGAAGGTAACAATGGGTGGATTTTCTACAGAAAGCCTCCCTAAAATACCACAGCTGGTATTCCCACGGAACAATCCTGGGGGTATTTGATCATCCCTTATTGGCTGGATGGTAAAATCAGCAGTATTTTCCAAATTCTGCCATTGTACTATTACCACCCAGTTCTGAATGACACCCTAAGACTGATCGTTTTTAAAAAAAATATATTTGTATTGTTTTTACAGTTCAACATGTAAATAACATCAACTTCTCCCCACACTCCCTTATCGCCTCCCCCCCTACCCTTCTGGTGGCAGGTGCATTGGAGAGTTTGATATGCACTAGTTATAGAATGTCAAGGATTCTGACATTGTGGGGGCACCACTGGAGCATGTAGTCACTCTGACAAAAGGATAGTATTCTGCCCCAGTATGTTCGGAAGGCTTCCAGATTCCCCTGTAGTTTGTACGTCATCCACTCCAAGGACACAAATCTCCATGCCTTTAAAAGCCAGTTATATATTGTTGGTGGGTTCTTTTGCTTCCAATGTTAGGCTATTGATAGCGTGCAGATATAATTAGTGTCATTACCCCTCTCTGCTGTATTTTCGTATATGTCCTCTGTTTCGGATCCCACATACCTGCTAGCCATACCTTATCTTCCAACCCGTTTGCTCTTTGTATCATTTTCCCTCACTTGCTTCTTCACCTCTTCCCAGAAGTCTGTTATGGCCGGGCAGCACCACCATATGTGGTGCCAGTCTCCTGTTGTTGGGCATCCATGGCAGCAGACGTTGCTTGTGGCTGGGAACATGGCGTGAAGTTTCTCCCGGTATAGTGCCATTGTAAGATGACTTTCTGCCACATTTCTCTCAATTGTATGGAGCGTGTCAGTTTGGGGATTTTGTTCCACAGATCTCACCATTGGTCTTGTGTTATTGGCTCCCCCAATGTCTTCTCCCATCTCTTCATGTATTTTCATTGTATTTCCTCCCCTTTGTGCGTTTAGGAGATGATATAGGTTAGAGATCAGCTTGCGGGAGGCCATGTCCATGGTCATGTAGACTTCAAACTGGATCAGTTGTTTTGTGGCTGCCTCTTTCTTGGGGGGGAGCAGTAGCCAATGTCTCAGCTGTGTATATTGGTATTCCTCTGTGGGTTTTATCCCCACCTCCTGTGTGCATTCCTGAAATGTCCTTATGGCCTGGTCTTTATACATATCCCTTATTTTCGTGCACCCTGTTTGTATCCAACTGAGGTATGCTTTCTGCTCCATTCCCGGTTGAAAGTCTGGATTCCCAGACATTGGGGTGAAGGGGGACGGGTGCGTTGTGAGGGTTCCCCTTTTAAGCGCAATGTCCCATGCTTCGATTCCTGCTCCCATCACTTCATTGATTTTCATGTCCAGATGTTCAGATGTCGGCGTCCTTTGTGCAGCCATAGCAGGTTTGAAAGAGGGTGCCTGTGACTGGCTTATCGTGTTTGGCCAAGATATGTTGGGGGGATTTTTTCACCCATTCTTTTATGACTCGCAATTGCTCTGCTACATAATACCTTCAGAAGTGGGGGAGGGTGAGTCCTCTTTCATTCCTTTGTGCCGTTAGGGTCACCATCGCTATTCTCTGCATCTTATGCTGTCATATGAAGGTGGAGACCATCTAATTGAGTGTCCTGAAGAATGATATCGGGATTTTTATCGGGAGTGTCTGGAAGTAGTAAAGCAGTTTCGGCAGAACCGTCATTTTTATAGCCGTCAGTCTGCCCCACCATGATATGTTAAGGGGATTCCATTTAGCAAGATCTGCCTTGAATTGTGTTAGAAGGTGTGGAAAATTGGCGCTATATAACTGCTTGATTGATGGTGATAGTTTTATCCCTAGGTATGTGATATTATCCTGGGCCTTGTTCAGTTGGGTTGGTCGGGCCAAGTTGTCCACCAATATTGGGCCGGCCGTTAGATTCAGGATCTCTGATTTGTGTCTGTTGATTTTCAGGCTGGAGATCGAGCAAAATGGTCCAATTCCTTCAGAAGCGATGAGAGGGAGTGCTCCGGTTCCGACAAGGCCATGAGCATGTCATCCACAAAGGCCGTGGTTTTATGTTCCTCACCTCCCATTTTCATCCCTTGTATTTGGTGTGCCTCTCGAATTCTGATCATTTTTGGCTCTAGAAAAATCACATACTGCAGAGGTGAAAGTGGGCACCCCTGTTTTGTCCCTCTTGTTAGGGGTATGTGATTCGATAGGGTGCCATTCAGTGAAACCCTAATCAAGGGTGTTTTGTAGTTGACTTTGATCATCTGAAGATGGTGTTGCCCAAATCCCATGCGTTCCATTGTGTGAAATAGCTGTGGCCATTCTACTCTGTCGAACGCTTTTTCCGAATCTAGCGACACAGGGATCGCTGGGGTATTGGTGTGTTCCACTTTCTCGATTAGATGGCTCACCCTACGTGTATTATCTGCCGTTTGTCACCTGTATATGAATCCTGATTAATTCGGTCCGACAATTGTTGGTAGCAGCAGGGAAGGTCTATCTGCCAGAATCTTTGTTTAGATCTTTGCATCCAAGTTTATTAGCGCAATGGGGCGGTATGAGTCTGGTAGAGTTGGGTCCTTTCGCTTCATTCATTGAATTAGTTATTTTTCGTTGCGCTTTGAAGCTATTGAACACTTCTGTCAGTCTTGGGGCCAATATCTTTTGAAATGTTTTGTAGAAGGTGTCCGAGTAGCCATCCCGGCCTGGTGCTTTATTTCTCAGAAGTTTCCTGATTGCCTGGGTGACTTTCTCAACTTGGATGTCTCTATCTAATAGCTGCTTGTCTGTTTCCGAGATCTGTGGGAGAGTGATATTGTCTAGGTATACCTTCTGGCTGTCTTCCCTTGGTTCTGATTTATATAAGGCCTGATAATAGGTTGTCATTATTTCCCCCATGTCTTCATTGGTGGTTTTTAGATGGCCTCACTTGTCCCTCAGTTGCATTATGGTTGTCGTGCGGCCCTTGTCTCAGAGTTGTTTTGCCGCCAGGAGTTTGTTTGCTTTGTTAGAGCTAATATAGGATCTCCGTTTCATTCTCATGAGTGCTATCTCCGCTTTTTTGTTCTGTAGCATCACTAGTTTACCCTGTATGTGTTTCAGGGCTAATTGCATATTCCCACTTGGGTGTTTCACCAGTTCTTTTTGCGTTTCCCGGAGTTTCCTCTCTAATTCTTCTTCCCATTTGGTGCGCTGCTTACCTCTTTGCACCTTTAAGGCTATTACTTCTCCCCTCAACTCTGCCTTGAATGCATCCCATACTACCCCCTGTGACATTGCACCTGTATCAATTTCTGCGAAGTATAGTTCTATCTTTCCTTTGATTGATTCCACCATCAGGTTATCCTGAAGAATGTCAGATGGGAATCTCCATGCCCACACTCCTCCCCCGGTTCTATTGATATTAAATGATGCTATTATCGGGGCGTGGTCCGAGAGTGTAATCCCACCTATTTCTATGTCCGTAGCTTTTCCCACTAGTCCCGTGGAGGCCCAAATGTAGTCTATTCTAGATTGTGAATTGTAAACGTGTGAGAAGTGGGTGAAGCCTTGAGTGTCCCCTTTCTTGGCTCGCCAGATATCATAGAGCGCTAGTGTCTTTCGGCTTTCTTCAAAGCCTTAGATGAGACATGTGTGGGCAATCGTGTGGTTGATCTTCTGTCTAGTTTGGGGTCCCATGCTATATTGAGGTCGCCCCCCATTATTATGTCCCCTGTGGCAAATTATTCTAAGGCCTATTTGTCCGCCATTATGTTCTGGATATGTGCTTTTATTCTGTCTTGTATAGCTATGAGAACTCCTGTCCTCTTTCCTTCCACGTTAGCCTGATAGGTTTGTGTGGCCTCCCTTATCCTGATCCTCATTTTGTCACATTTCTTTACATGGGTTTCTTGATACATAATGATGTCTTCTATCATTCTCTAGGCCTGCTGCTCTAATTCGTTCTATTTGACCGGGGTGTTCATCGCCCTGACGTTATTAGTTAGGATCTTTATCGGTCTTGGGGCTCCCGCTATCCATGTTCCTGCACTTCCTGCCCTTTGTGCCCAATATCGCTCCTGCCTGGTGTGTTTCCTCGAGTATTGCCTTCCCCGCTCGTCCTGCCACCCTTGCGTCATTTCCTTGTCCCCATGTCCCCTTCCATCCCCTCCCTCCCTGAGGGGGTCTAGGTTCCTAAAAGCATCCGGACGAGGTGTCCCTCACTCCTGGCCCCCTGACCGCCTCAGGTCCATATTGTGGGGGGTCCCAAACCCCACTTCGGGTTCCACACAGGCCCTTCCTCCTACATCCATGGGCCTGTGTTGTAGATTTCCGGGTGGAGTCTTGCCCCTTCCTTAGGCTATTGCTCTTGTTTGATTAATGTTCTTCCTCATATTACATTGGAGATGTGATACGTGCCATCTTCTCCTTCCTCCTCTATTTTTCCTCCCTACTGTTTTCCATCCTCCAAGTCTGCTGGGGCCTCTTAATCTTTCCTGCGTTCGGGTCTGATTATCCCCATTGTCTTGTTGTAGTCCCAGGTTCTGCTCCCCTTCCTCGCATGACCTTATCCGAGGTTGGTTCCCTTCCCAGGTGAAGAGGAGGCAGAATGGGAAGGTCCATTTGTAGTTCACCTGATTTGCCATTAGATGTGGGATCACTGGGCCCATTTTCCTTTTCTTCTGAAGTGTTGATTGTGCTAGATCTTGATAAAGCTCTACTTATTGACCATTAGAACACCCTAGAGGGTGTTTAGCAATCCTGATTGGTCAATCTGCGGGCTATACGCACTGGTATAGCCCGCAGATTCATTATAGCCCGTAGTTCGAGGTGCATTCACTAACGTGAGCACTCGGCTGTGTGCAGGCAGGGAAGGCATTTCAGAATAGAAAGGGTTAACTTTCCATTCCGAAATGCACGTTGCGAAACCAACGTGTCCACGCAGAGGGGCGCTTTGGAGAAACACAGGAAAGTCAAAGGGAATAGAACGCTTTCGGTTTCATTGCAGATGTTGAAGCCCTTAAATATGTGGAAAAGGGGCAGGCATCAGCAGCTGTGTGACTCGTGGAACGTGTAGAGAAGCTTTGTGTTTCTGGAGAAATTGAAAATGAGTTTTGCATGCACCTCTGAGCGTGTAGTGGAGCAGGGATATGGCAGTGTTACAGAAAGGCACAGCAATGTAAGTGAAATCACCTGTTTGTGGCATGTATGTGCAAATGCATTGGTGAGATGCATAGTATAGTAACTGCATGAATCTGTTGAGTAATGGGAAGGTTACATTTTTGAGTGGAGGAGGGAGTAAAAAAGCACACCTCAATTAAGCTTAATTAAAGGAGGGCGCAGGCATAGGCACAACTGAGTACACTTTATTATCATACTCCTCCCAGCCTAGCACCTGCCACCACCCTATAAAAAAATGAAACAGGTTTAATGGAAGTACAAAACATGTCTGCAACGTTTATTTACCATTTTGCAATTTTTTGTACTTCCATTAAACATGTCTCATTCGTTCAACTTTAATTGAACAGTGAGGGTGTTCTAATAGCTTTATAGACCTGTAGCTCGGGCCGTACCGGGCGTTATGGTCGCTCATACCTCGTTAAAGGCCCTTGCTTAGCTCGGGCCATTAACTCGGTCTTCAGGGCCCATAACTCCCGGTACGGCCCTCCCTGCAGGCCTATAAAGCTATATTAATTCGCATTGGCGCTGCATATCTTGCTTTTTGTAAAATGTGCTCTTTTTGGGCATATGATGATACGGCCGCCAACACATCCCTTGGTCTTGCCCCGGGTTCAGTTGATCTTTTTGTCCTACCCGGTGCAGTCTGTCGACCAATATCTGTGGTTCCGTTTCCTCCGCCAATACTTCTGCGAAGAGTTGAATGACTGTACCCTGTAAGTCCTTGTCCTTGATTGATCCTGGTAGGTTTTTAATTCTAATATGGGATCATCTGAATCTGTTTTCCAGATCCTCACACTGGAGCACGAGATTGTTGGAGACGCGTGCCAGTTTTTCCAGCACTTCATCCAATTTCTGAGTATCCTCTTCCACTTGTTCGACTGCTTTTACCAGTGTGTCAGTCCTCTCTTCCAGCTTTGCAATATCAACCTTCACTTCTTGGAGGGACTGCTTCATATCTTCTTTCAGGGTCTGGAATTGTTCTTGGAGGGAAAGCAGGAATTGACTCTGTAGGTCTTTAAAGCAGTTCTGCATGTCCGCTTTGGTCATTACGTTGTCCCCCATGTCTTAACTTTCTGTGTCGTGTGTGGCTCCAGCATATTCTCCTTTTCTCGTCGTGGTGGTCTCGTTAGCGCTCCAGAGTTGCTTCATGCTTCTGTTCTGTTTTCTTTGTGGGGTGACTGAGCGGGCGTTGTGGTTTTCGCTCTAGATTTTGACCTATATGCTGGTGTTTTGCTCCTTCCCCTGTCCCTCTCCTCCTTCTCTCGGCCCCTTTTTTACATGCCTGGTCGTGGGCGACCCTGTTTCTCGTTGGTCGCCTTTTTTCCTGCTTCCACTCTGCATTTTGAATCTTTTCTGAGACTGTGTTCTTTTCTCTCGTTGTTGTGGTCTGTGTTGGGGTTGGTACCCGTTCCTTCCATTCTGGGAGGGTGGTTTCACTTACGGACTCGAATCTGTTGGGCCTTTGTGCTAGTAGAGCATGTCCTGTTGATTCTCCCTCCTCCTGAGTGGGCCTGTATATCCTTTGCTGTCCACACTGTGGGTTCTGAGCACTACTGTGAGGTTCTGTCCTTCGTTTCTGGGCGATGTGGCGTTGCCTTTTGGTATCGGGGTCTAATTGTGGGTTTGCTGGGCCTCCTTTTGCGGCTCGCTATGTGCGTTCCCCTTTTAGCTAGTCTCCCCTTCCCCCGTGATCTATGCGCTGTTATACTGTTGCTGCGCAGAACCTCCATTGTCGCAGCTTGCCCCGGTATCTGTTGGCCCCGTTCTCCTTGGATTGCACTGCCCTTGAATTGGGGGGGGATCAACCCAAAGTTGTTGGCGAGTATGTGGGCCTGCAAGGTTTAATGGGTTTGCTGTCCCTGTGCTGCGCGGTATGTCCCTCTTCTTTAAGTTTGTTTATTTCATTCCCCCTATGGCGGTTCCTTAAGTCTGGGGCTGCAGTGTATTAGTCTAGCCTTTGAATTACAACTTTGCAGAACGCATTTTGTTGTTTCTTATATTGAAGATTGAATAGGAGAAGATAAAGTCTCCTCTGCTGCCCAAATTGTAAACTATGGAATTAGGAAGACAGGGCTCAAAGCCCCACCTTCCACACTTCATATTCTATGCGATCGTGAGCAAATCTCCTTTCATCACTGTGCCTCAATTTCCTGAGCTACCTGGAGGGGACGTCTCACTCATATTGGTTTATAATATATACTGTTACTCCATAAATGTTTATTACTGTAACCACTTCTATAATTTGAACTGGTGGGTAGGCAGGTTGCAAAGTGAGGGTCTTGTGTATGGGTTGGGAGTTTAGACACAGTGCCAGGTATGGATTTTGTGTTGTGGCCTGGGGAGGCAGTAAGCCAGGTACTGGTCTTTTTCTTTGCCAACTAATGCTGTAGTCTCGATTACAAGCGAGTTCCTTCTTGCGAATCAGCCTTGTCCGATCACCAGATTATGAAGTTTTGTATATACTTGATGCCAAGGCATTGGGGACACTGCGACTGCTATTAACAGTGTAACTAGGGGGGGGGGTGACCTCACCTGCTCGCTTTTCATTATATATCTTTGCATATATCTCAGAAACTCTCCATATGGAAGGTTCTTGCTTAGGGAAAGCAAATATAGGCCATATAGGCCATACTTGATTTTTATATAATATCCCAGCTTGGGCAAACTTGCCAGTCACCTTGATTCGATCAGTCTATCAGAATGGTTGTGGGATCTCAGATCTTGCCCTGTGCATTCCACCCATATGTGCATTGCTTTACAGGGGCTTCTGATTGAGGTTATGCCTAAGATTGATGGCTTACATTTCAAATGGGGGATATCATAGGCTTGGTACGGAATGGCCAGGTCTGCTTCTAAGTCAAGCCACCAAGGTGCTGGATGGGTGGTGTAGTTAGGGTACCAGTTCTGGCCTTGCTTGATTGTGAATTTTGGGAAACTAACTCCCCCCTTGAAAGTGGTGCAATTTGAGTCTGTGTAGCAACATCCTTGCCTTCTTCTTGTTTCACAAGAATTGAGTAAGCTTATTATTAATGGTTTTAAGGAATTGAAATAGCAGGCTCAGGGGCAGCATAGTAAGGGTATACATAATCATGGGAGTGATGGACATTTCAATGGTTCCATCCTACCACACCATGAAAAACTAAGAGGGGACCATCTAGACAGCAGGGTATCAATTTGTCCTATGATCTCGTCAACGTTCATCTTGATCGTGTGAGTGATATCGTTGAAGAATAGTATGCCCAGATATTTGATCTCCGACAGTTTCCAGAGCTAGCTGGTGTTATCACAGTGAGCTCTGACGCAGTATTTGCTCAAGGGCATACCCTCTCTCTTATCTGCATTGAGCCTATATCCTGACACACTGGAGTACCGCTAGATCTCTCCCAGGAACAGGGCAAGCAAGCTCTGGGGGTCTTCTAGGAGGGCCAGGATATCATCAGCATAGGCAGCTGTTTTAATCTTCAGTGAGGGGGTGTCCACCCCTCTGATTGCTTGGTTTACCCTCATTCGTTTCAGGAGGGGTTCTAGCACTAGGATAAAGAGGAGCGAGGACAAGCGGAATCCTTGTTTATTCCTATGGTGCCGTGGAAAGTATGGAGAGAAGGTACCATTAACATATACTGTGGACCTTGAGTGCTTTCACAGGGTGAGTATTAGGGAGATAAAATTCGGTCTGAAAACATGCCCTCTCAGAGCCTCCTTTAAAAAGGTCAACCTCACTGCGTCGAAGGCCTTTTCCATGTCGAGCATCGCAGCCACCCATAGCTTGTCTGTTTTCTCTGCAAATCTATCATGCCATACAGCAGGCAGGTAGTCATCACAGAGAACCTTCCCTTGACAAATCCATCCTGGTCCTTATGTGCTAGCTTGGGAAGGACTGGGTCTATCCTCATGGCTATGATTTTTGCAAAAATCTTAGCCTCAGCATTTATGAGACATATAGGTAGGTAATTCTTTGCCGACCAGGGATCTCTCCCCGTTTGTGGGAATTCATTTATTTGTTGGACATTTGTATGGCACCCATACACAGGTGTATCCAGGTGCCACAAGACAAGATGCAGGGGGAGGGGAAATCAGCAAAAGTAGAACAACAAAAAAACTGTTATATTGGCCTTGTGACAATTCTACCGTGAAAGTGCATGACAAGATATAAGTGCAAGGGGGTGGGGAGTAGAGGGAGAAGTGCAGGAGTGAAGTACCCTCACTGGTGGTTGCAGGCAAGTGCTGGGGGGGCCAAGGCAACAAGTGGAAAAGGGGGGAGGGGAGGATGAGCACAGTGGACAAAGAAGACCATGTTGGGCTAGTCCAGGAAAGGGAGCCTCAGGGCAAGTGCTGGTAAAGGATGCTGGGGGGACAGGTAGGGGGTGGTCTGTCCCCTGTATGACTCTGAAGGGACCAGGCCCCAGTCACAGTGGCAGATGGAGGGTTTAGCACAAGAGGGGAGGGGGAAGAGGACAAAAGGAAAGTCTTGAGAAGTTTCTGGGAACTTAAGAAGATCTGGCTCAAGTCTGAGGGGGGAGGGAGGCTGTTCCAGAGGGAGGAGCCAGCTGAGGAAAGGGATCTACCTTCCACTCTCTGCTTGGAGAAATATTTGATCTGTAGAGAGTTGGAGCCAGAAGACCGAAGGACTCTGGCCGGGAGGTATTTCGAGAGAGAAAACTGGATGTAAAGAGGTCTTGAATTTGATCCACATAGTCCCCGGGAGACAGTGGAGAGATTTTAGGGCTGGAGAGATGTGGTCCCTTGGCCTGAGGCCAAGGATAAGTCTCAGTGTTATTTTGGAATAGTTGAAGGGGGTGAAGGGAGTTAAGGAAAATTGAGCAAGATGCTGTTGCAGTAGTCCAACCTGGAGAGGACCAGAGCTCTGGAGACATTGAGTTTCTGGGAAAAGGTGAGGAAAGTGAGAATGCCTCTGAGGAGGTGTAGCTGATTACGGAACTTCTTGGCAAGATCTGCAAAGTGAAGAGAGAAGGAGCGAGAAGAGTCAGAGATGACATCAAGGTTTTTTGCCTCACAAGAGGGTATGGGGAGGGACCTATTGAGGGCGGCCAGACGTTAGGAGGGAATGAGGGAGTTGGGGTCCCAATGAGAAGGATCCAATTCTGATTGGCATTAAGGCAGAGATCATTGGCAGGGCACCATGCCTGATTAGTAGTCAGACAGTCGGGATGAGAGAGGAGGAAGAGGAGGCAGTGGAGGGAAGCTTAAAGGAGAGCTGTGTGTCGTCTGCATAACACTGGAAGTGGGGAAAGAAGGAGGAGATCAGGTGGGTTGGAGGAACAAGATAGATGTTTAAGAGCCACATCTAGAGGATAGAGCCTTGAGGGACGCCCCAAGTGGAGAGTGTGATAGGGGGGAAAAAGGGGCCCAGCTGGACCTGAAAAGGACCGTCAGAGAGGAATAAGGTCAACCAGTCCAGTGATGTCAAGGGTGTCACAGAGCCGATTTGTCAGGGTGGCATGATTGACCATGTTGAAGGCAGAGGAAAGATACCAAAGGTTAAGAACAGATGGAGGGTTGGAATATAGATTTGAGAGTAAGTCTTCACAGGGGTTCAGTAGAGTGGTTTCCATGCCTCTGGCTGCTCTGAAGCCAGACTGAAACCATCTCAAATGTAGACACAATTTGGGAGGCAGATTAGGCCAAGCACTGTGGTCTGTGCCCACAATTACAGCTCACCCTGAAAAAAAAGATTACGAGGTGCCAGATTTTGCCCTGCTATGTCTGTGAGGGCATCCAAAGCCAGATTCCATCATAATGGTGTCAGTACATTGCAGGCTGCCTAATTGGGCAACACCGCTGACCGCACCTCTGGATGAAGAGGGCAGAACATTGGAAGCCATTGGCCCCGAGGTATCAGTATCTGCCTCCATGACCACCAGGTTGACCTATATGCTTGCAATGACAGTCCACTATGGCGCAAAATGAATAAGTACCTGGAACACCTACAAGCAGAACTGCAGGAAGAGATGCTGAATATTTTTAAGGAGGGCAAGACAGCCTTGGGTCATGCTATTGATTCATCAGCGCAGGTTGCAGATTCTGGATTTTGCCAGCTTGCCCACTGTGCAGTCCTATGAAAACAAGCTTCGATGAAGGTCATTAGCTTCCGACCTGAAGTACAAGGTCAGATTATTGAAATGCCCTTCAATGGACATGACCTCTTTGACAAGAAGATAAATAACTTCAAAGGCATAAAATTACATACAGACACAACTAGTTCCTTGCAAGACAAGGAGAGATGATCCTTCCGCTCCATCATAAAAGGCAATTCTAGAATTAGGAAGACATCTTCCAGGTTCTACCATACCAGACCTTCTTAATCATCACACATGGCCTCGTCCAGGTACCAGAAAGCGCCACAATATTCTGCAGAAAGGGGCTGGAGTGGATCAAGACATCCAACTCTCTATGTCCAAACAAGCTTGACTTGTCTGCGTTCCACTCCCCACACAGCACCCTGGTGTGGGGGGGGTCAGATCTAAGAGGATGCAAGTCAGTGATATGCCGTTACTGAGGACAAGGAAAACTGAGTGTATGGCAAGACTGCACGCGCCCCACCTGTGGATTTGCGTAGTCTGCAATTGGCACAACTGAAACAGGAAGTTGAAAAGCTCCTTGTGAAAAGGAGAGTGGAACTTGTGCCCTATCCTCCCAGAGGGCAAGGAATGTGCCCAGGATACTTCAGGATAAAGAGCAAGAATGGGGAGTGGCAGCCCATATAGAGCTGCACTCTCAAAAAACTCATCAAGCTTTTTAGTTTGGAAATGTCCGCGTTGCAGCAGAACATTCCATGGATAGAATAAGGAGAATGGCTAGCCACTGTGAGAGGATGCTTACTCCCACATCCGGATTCACCAGAGGCACCAACGCTACCCCAGATTCACAGTAGGAAGCCAACATTACCAGTTCTGCATTCTACATTTCGGATTCAGATCTGCACATAGAGGGTTTACCAAATGTTTGCCGCCAGTTGCCACCCATCTGCAAAGAGTGGGAGTCCAGGTATTCCCATATCTCGACAACTGGCTAATAAAGGGCTCCTCGCTAATGATAGCCCAGGAAAGTGTGCAGTGGGCAATGCCATCCCTCAATGAACCAGGATTTTCTATCAATGCTGCAACGTCATCCCTAGGAGCGAGGAATGACATATCATACCTGAGGTCAGGCCATCTAAGGAAAAGGTACTCGCTCTGTCAGCACTGGCAAAAAAGCTCTCATCTAAGACAACCTGCACTGTGCTGGGATTCAAATTCCTTCTGGGCATTATGTCCTCCTGTATGTATCTCCTGCCCCACTGCAGACCGCAAATGCGCGTCCTGTCCATAGAAATAGAAAATGGACTTTCTCACTTTTCTTCTATTTTCCCTGCTGGCGCCTACCATCTTTGTTTCAGTTTGTTCAGGATATTGGGCATGTGCAATAAACATGGGAATATAGGAATCCATGTGCAATAAACATAGAGCCCATTACCCGTAAGAAATAAATATGTATTTGCACCCTGGAGAATAGTGATCACCCCTGACTCAGAGGCGTATAGGGGCGTTAATAGTATAGGTCGACATCGAGGCCTTCGCTTCACTTTAAGGTCTCACTGAGGAGATGTAATAGGTCCTCTACACCCCTGAGGGGGGAGATTGCTGTAATATTACATATTTAGGCATTGGAAAGAAAGTTGTGCTTGGTGGACCCTGTGTGTTCTTTCACCTACATTCACAAAAGACACATTGAAATTTGAATCCTGCACATACAAGATCGCTCTAAATAATTGTTTGCTGTTGTGAGGGAAACCTCCTGCCACCATATCTTTCCTTTGGCAAAAGTCAACAAAATGACTTACTTTTGTTGTTTTACAAACTTGAGCAAATACATTTGGGAATCTCAGCAAAACACCTTAAACTCCCTCGACTATCCAATTAAATACCTGCTATGAAGACCACCTCTCTCCATCATGACCCTATTCCTGGCAGCATTCCAGCAGCTATTTCTCTTTTTAGGGTTCCTCTCTTTAACGCCTCTCTGATATCATGGAAAAATGACCAATAACTATTCAGGTGATTGCTGAACAATTTCTTAGTAAAAATCAAACAGGACAAAACAAACCAACAACAGGACGAGATGAAAGTCACAACCCCATCCCTTTGTTCACCACTCTCTTATACCCAAAGGAGCACATGCATTTCAATCGAAGGGGTGGTGCAGACAGGGCAAGGAATCATACAGAAACAAAGCCCCACTATACGAGTCTTTGATACCCCCTGCATTCTTGCATGTTAGTCAGTGTTATGATGGAGGACAGCATAGCAGGATACATTTAGTGAAGGTGAAAATACTCCTCAAAGATTCACACACGCTCTGATGCAGGTGAGAATGCTTACAATATGATGACTTCTGTCTACTAAGGCTGCTTTTCCTAAGAAAGCGGGAACCTAAAACACACTTACATATGCCAAAAGGGAAATACGCCAGAAGCGAGAGATGTGCAGGTGAGCATTCCTACACTCTAGGCAACAGTGGTGGCTGGTGACTTTTTATAGTTTTGGGGCCTAAATGTTTGACCCTGAAATCGTCAGCAAGTGAGGGCAGTGGAAGAGCATAAACACCAAAAGTGGAGGTTCAATTAGTTTTCCCGAGAACATTTTTAGAAATTGGGGTCTGCACTGTGCCGTTGACTGCAGAATTTCACACATACATTACCTAAAAAACATTAGGATTTAGATACTAATGATGGTCATATATTCTGAAATGTGCAAAGGTGCATTTTAAAGCAACTTGTGTTGAGCATAGCAGGTGCGAATGTTGTATGCACAAAGAAACTTCATTGTACTGTATGGTAAGAAAAACAAAGTATAACCTGCCAGTCAACTTACTGTAACATTATGATACAAGTACAAACACAGTGACGAGGAAATCCACAGCAGACACCCCTGCATATGTGATGCAAACACACACACATCAGCCACCCAGAGGACAGTTGGCATGGTGTGCGTATGGAGAGGAGATGCTCTTGAGTTCAAGGAGACCTGGCGATGTGTGTGCTCTATGCTGTTAGGACAAGGAGGGGAGAAGTCCATCCACAGGGGGGAGGAAGGCGAGGATGGGAGTAGACACTGGACACTGATATGCAAATGATACAAGCCCTACACTGGCCTGAGATCAGAGGGCAAAGGGCAGGCCAACCATGTCATCAGTAACAGGCCTGCACTGCTTCCCAAGTAAAAACTAAATGAGAATATCGCAGCTTGCGTGCTTCACCACTATTTGACAACACCGTGCACAATCTGAGGCGTGTAACCGCTTTCTCCATAACCCACAGTAATGGAATCAGAGAATTGTGCCAGTGGTATCCCTTTTTAATATGTCAACTAATGCTTGTGTGATGTAAGCAATCAAGTGCCATGCATGTTTGAACACCTTACATGCCTGTCATCTTGATGTGTGGCCATATCTGGGCTGTGCTGTGAGTAGGCTATGCCAGTGCAACTTCCTTTTGACATCTAAGAAATGGTTGCTACTGTAACCAGAAAATGAGTTTTAATAATGTAATTCATCTGATAAAATAATCCCTGGGCATTTCCTGAGTGCAATTCTGGAGATGTATAGGCACCTAGATCCAGAGAAAACTATTTATTTATTTATTTTAATGTATTTACTTATTTATTTATTTGATATTTGTAAGGCATCTATAAAACAAATGGTGTTTGACATATAGGTGCTAAAAGACAAAAAAGGGAGGGAGGCAAGGGAGAACGATACAATAACGGCCCTACTAGGCCTTGTGACATGCGGATCCTTCAAGTTCAGACTAAGAAGTGCGAGGGAGGGAGGGGGCGAGTGCTGGTCTGTGCAGAAAAACGCAGTGCTAAAATGGTAAGGGAAACAGGGTGAAGAGGCAAGGTACAGGTACTAAGGGGAGGCCAGAGGGCAAGTGCAAGGGAATGCAGGTAAGTGTAGGAAAGGGGGCGGACTGGGAGGAGGGGCCTGGAGCCCTGCAGTACTCAGAGAAAGCCAGGCAGCCAGTCACTGGTATTAGCAGGGGAGGGGAGCGTGAAGGAGGTTGGGAGAAAAGGAGGGTTTTGAGGAGCCTCCGAAACTTAGAGGGGAGGGAGACCATTTTAGAGGGAGGCTCCTGCAGAGGAGAGAGATCTACCCCCCACTCCTTGCTTAGAGAAGTGTCTGATTTGCAGAGAGTTGGAGCTAGCCAACTGAAGGGCTCTAGCTGGGATGTATTTAAGCAGAGAGCGTTTGATGTGGCGGGGTCCCAGGCCCCAGAAAGCCTTGTGGATGATGCAAAGGGTCTTGAATTTGATCCTAATACCAACCCGGGAGCCAGTGGAGAGAAATTAGGACTGGAGAGATGCAGTCCCTGGGCTTGAGGCCAAGGATTAGACCTGCAGTCCTATTCTGGATTAGATGGAGGGGATGAAGGGAGATGGAGGAAGAGGTTGTTACAGTAAAGCCTAGAGAGGACCAGAGCTCTGGATACAAGGGGTTTCTGGGGGAAGGTGAGGAAAGGGAGAATACCTCTGAGGAGGTGCAGCTGATTGTGGGCCTTCTTGGCAAGGTCCGCGATGTGAGGTGAGATGTAGAGAGAGAGGATTCAAAGATGACACCAAGGTTTTTTTGCCTCTGACAAGTGGGTAAAGGGAGGGGATCCATACTGGGGGACCAGACGGAGAGAGGTAAGGAGGGAGTTGGGGTCCCAATGAAAAGGATCTCAGTCTGACTGGCATTAAGGAAGAGATCATTGGCAGCACACCATGACTGGATAGCAGTCAGACAGTCAGGGAGGAGGGAGGAGGGAAACTTGAAGGAGAGCTGCATGTCGTCTGCATAACACTGTAAGTGAGGAGAGAAGGAAGGGGTTAAGTGAGCCAAAGGGGCAAGGGAGATGTTGAAAAGCCACGCATTGCGAGAGTACAGAGTCTTGAGGGATGCCGCAGGTGGAAAGAGATGGGGAGAGAAAAGGGTGCAGTTGAACCAGGGAAAGTCGGTTGGAGAGGAAGGCGGTCAACCAATCCAGTGCCAGGCCCGTGATGCCAAGGGGGTCATGGAGCCGATACGTCAGGGTGGCATTAGACAAAGTTAACTGGAACGCATGCAAAAGCACCCTGCATTCAGGTGGTAACATGGAACAGCAGAGACTACTTACATTAGGGGTGGGATGTCTCCATTTGCTTCTACTGTATCCAGTTGCAGACATACCCTTTGGCAGTCAGGCAAAACCCCTCTCTTCCTCTCCCAAGCCCAATGAGGACAGGGAAGGCCCACTGAGTTTAGTGCTATTCAGTAACTAAGACCACCGTTTTTTCAAACTTCAGTAAAAGGTACATTTACAATGCTTATAATGCTATCACATACAATCAACCATTGTTTATGCTTCACCTTTACAAACACAAGAAGAATGCTTAATTATCTTGCTTCAGGAGTTGCAGAAATGGCACCCAGCTTGCTCTGAGTCAAGTTGGGAAAAGGTGAAAACGCATGAATGGTTTCACATGATGGCTGTGCAGTGCTAGCGTGCAAAGGCGGACACAGAGATGGTATTTTGGCTATAGACATTTATTAAATGCAGTAAGAACCTATGTCTTCATACTAATAGTAGGGGAGGTTTCCCTGCCTCAACCTAGAATTACTCTATTGCTCGTCAGGATGTAAGTCAAAAGAAACTTAAATACTGTCCTCTGTCCATACCAACCAGTCTACCCTGCCACTAAGAAAGTAAACCAACAAAATTGGAAAGTTTTGAATTAATCATAACTGCTGGCATTGCTCTGGGCAACTTCCATTTAATTGTTTTAACCCGTCGGAGCAATTACAGAAGAGGATGATTGTAAAGTAATCTTTCTCCTGTCACCAATAGGAGCAGCCCAGCCCAAACAGCCAGGCCACATCACCTTTACAGAGGAGTACAAGCGGCCTAAAACGTATCTCGCCCTTGTTTGGCCTAATCATAGATTGTCAACAGTGACTACATGGTATTGCGGTTAAAGTATTCAGTATATTAGACATACCTAGGAAAACATATTGTTAGAATAACATGTTGTTGCAATAGTGAGAAGATCAATACATTTCTATATAAACTCCGATCGTATCCCGGGGGTGAGTTAAAGAAAGGAAAAACATATTTCACAGAGGTAGTCTGCTAAACATTGTAGGCATATGATCAACAGATCTCACCTGACGCCCCTTATCTCTTCATTTCAGGTCATGTCTGCTTTAGGTTTGGTGTCAGTTTCAGCGGCCATCTTGACATCTCCCACTTCTTTTTTTGTATATCCTGTTTCTTGCAGCACTTGATGTATGTAGGCCAATAGATTAACCGCACGGTGTGTGATGGGGTTTCCTGCCCGTGTTCTGTTTGCCGAATCCCCCCCCCCCCGCCCCTTCCTGCACCAGGCAATCTGCCCAAGCTCTCCACCGCAGATTGAGTGAACTCCTCCAGGACTCACAGTGCTACAGCCAATGCCCGGAGGACCCCGAGAGCAGGCATGGGGGTACGGAAGAGAGGCACAGGAGCACATAAGGAAGGTGAGATTGTGGACTGTGGGTGCTCAGGGAAAGGGCGGGGACATGGAGCCCAGAAAGGAAGTAGAAAGCCCTGCTGCAAGGAATAGACAGGGATGCAAGGGTTAATATCCAGGGAAGGCAAGGATGTATGTCAGGGTGAAGGATGGGGACGAGGTTCAAAGTAAGGCGAGAGCCCCATGCAGTGTTTTGTTAACTTCAGGTCATCCATGGCTGCCTTGTCCAAGCCTTCACGTGCGCACATCTCGCCTGCCCATGTGTAAGGGCTGCATTGAAACTACTCACGCTTGGCCGCACCCTTTATTTGGGGACAGCCACGTTTATCCCCCCGACCCCTATCGCAGAAGAGGGCCTGGTTTCTGAAAGCCTCTCGTGTAAGGGCCAGTGCAAGTCACGGCATTTTGGGGCACGCCTTGTGACAAGCAGTGATTGATCTTGGAAGGATAGCTCAGGGGCAACGCGCTCGCCTTGGAAGCAAGACGACAGCGGAGCAACACAGGTTTGATCCCCGGCCTGCGTTTAGACTCCTCTGGGGATTACGTGTGTTTTAAATGACCAATTACAATTGCTCTCTTCCAACCTTCTTTAGGCTTGGGCTTTTCTTCCAATTGCACAATGGTGTCAATGTATCTTTCAGTGTTCTTAATTCAACAACACATGTGTGGATCCATTGGACTAATGTGGGTAGCCCCTTTATGTTTTTGCTGGCTTCTTCGTGTGGTGATCTCTTTTTCTCTCCAGTGAATCTTAAATCCATCCCCCAACCCCCCTCCACCCCCGCTGGAGACTGCAAGTCTCCTCTCATAAGGCTGCCAGGGTAGGCTACTATAAAAGTGCCCCATTTTCTCTCTGGGTTATTTTTCTCACCCAGACGTGGTGTCAGTGTTACACATTGGTGGCACATGTGTACTTTGTACGTGGTATCACCATGCTGTAGCCCTTGTGCCCTCAACATGAGTAAAATGGATATCTGGTGGGTTTTTGTTGTTTTTTAAATTCTTTTATTTGTATATTGTCCAGAAAACTGAACTTAGTTCAATAACCGTCATAAATAACATCATGTTTTAAAAGAAATTACCCCATTAACACACGTCTGGTCATTTTCTAAATCATACCCAAATACATCTTAGTAACATAATGTATTGGGCAACAGCGCGAAACAAACAATTATCCCAAAATAGAACCACAGATGTTCAACAACAACAAAACACACAACAGCCAGACACACATAAATCCATCACGCTCACAACATAGCACAACCTCTCCCGTAACCCCCTAACTATACTATAATTCAGTGCAACACACATGGAACCCATGGCATATAGGTCATGAAATGGCGGCCACAACTTCAGGTAAAGATCCCCTTGGTCTTGATTCAACAGCAAAACCTTTTCAAAGCTGGGCAGGACCTGCAGCTCAGTCAGCCACTCCTCCACATGCTAAAGACAATGGGTAAGTCTCTCGTAACCAGGACTAATGTCTGGCAGAGGGTCTCCCAGGACCTAACTTGTTAATTTACTCCTCCACATGTGGCTTTCTTTCAATATCTGCTTTGCCGCCATCACCACAGCTCTGTTAATCCACTGATATACCTGGTATTCTTTAATCCGGTGAGCTGTCCATTGGCTGTGCTGTCCTCTGTTTTCACGTTTCACGGCGAGAACGCCAGTTTGAACTGGCTGTTGGTCTGCCAGACATCACAATCCACTATGTGTTTGTGTGGGCCTGTGAAACAGGAGAGAGGCTGTCCGCCCCTTATTGTCAGGCTGGTCAATATTTGCGAAGTACACGGGATGTGATTGGAGGGCTGGAGGAGACCCTGAGCCATTAACTAGCCTATTGCCTGGAACCATGTCTTAGTCGCCAGAAAAAGAAGTCAGTGTTGAGGATCCTTGAGGGAAGATCTGTGCTTACAACTCCTAATCCTCCAGAATTCACATCTCTGCTTCTTCCCTTTAAGAGGAATCCTGCATCAGTGGCCTCCAATAGTCAACTCCTCCTCTGTAGCCTTTGTGTGCTCCCCTAAAGCTCCTGCATTGTGTCAATCTCCAACACAGGAGTGAGTGCCCCCCCTGCACTTCTGGAGACCAGCTGCTGTTTCTGCTGCTGTCCGCGCCTGCTGCTCCATCCCAGACTCATCAGCCCGACTGCTACACCAGTACTTCTTTGCGGGAACCCCCTTTGTGTGTCCGGCCGTGTGGAGTCCTAACCGGAACATCCACTGACCTGTCCGGAAGGGTCAGTATTGGAGTCACTTGCATATGCTGTTCCTTGTTCCACTGACAGGAGGGCATCTCCTAGGGGTCACCTGCCCTCTTCTGTTCCACTGCTTCCATGTTTCCTTCTCCAGGTGCTCTGCCTGCAGTCCTGGGGCCTGGCACCTTAATGATGACCCACCCATGCACCCCATCCCTGGCACCTTTCCTTTCAATTCCTGCAGTGCTGGGTAAACCACTGGGGTCTCGGGGGTCTGGCTCCATTGTGGGTTACCTCCTTGAGTTCCCCGCGGCTTCTCCTGCAGACGGCCTCTGTCGCCATCCCTTGAGGTTATCGCTGCACTCATCATATGTGGACTTTTCCTCTTTGGTGGGGTGCCTCGTTGACATCAGCCTGAATGGTATCCCCCTCTACCTCCCCCTTTATAAATTGGAAACGTGTTACCCATTTTTCCCTATACCCAGGAGCTGCCTATTGACTCTGGCCCATTTGTTTCTATGGGGCAATAGTTCACTAATCTAAACATTGACAAGGCACAGCCCAATGGTACCGGGCAGTATACTTTTGTTGAATGCCTGTTTATATTTATTTTTTGTCCATTAGTGGTCACTTTAATGGTTCTTCTCTATTTTCGAATTTGTGCTTTTTTTGATATTTCTTTCCATGCAAAGCTTATACACAGCATTCTTTTCAGTAAGGGTACCTACTGTGTGTGCTATGTTACCACACACTGCTGTCATTTGCATGGGCCCCAGGCTCTCTGGTGGATCTGAAACAGTGGGAGAGGGGTGGGAGGCGGGGGGTTATTGGCGAGAGGGGAGAAATGCAAGATAACTTTGGTGTAGTGTTGATGGGTGCGGAGCGGAAGAACCCTGCACACTGCGTACAGCCCTATTTCCAGTGGTAGAAGGGTAGTGAAAAAAGTAGTGGAACTCTGGTCTCGGCAGGGGAGAGGGTAGACTGAAGCACAGTTGCAACATGTGACAAGGGTCTGCAGCCGGGGCATTGCAATAGTCTAAGTGACTAGTAACTAAGACTCCAAGTAAAACTTTACACTTGCAGTAGGAAATTAAAGGACAAATCCTCTGTATAGACTGGTGAATATGGTCGTAAAAAGTAGAGGAATGATAAATAGGAAAAAATAAAAGTAGTGGGACACCACTCCCGACGGTTCCCGCTCACTTCGATCACTGCCTATTTCTAGGTGTTCGGTGTCGAGAGCATAGAGGTGTTTGCACCGAGAGGAGACGCCTGTGTGCCTGTGGCACTAGGAGGCATTGGCTGGACTAGGATATGTAAGTTGATTGTGGCGGTGTAACTTCATGTTTGATTTCTGTTGGGAAGGTTATTCGTTTACTCTGTGCGAGTGGTTTAGGTGGAAGGTGAATAATGTTTCGAGCATATAAGAGTGGTGAAGTTAGTGGAGGGTTCAGATAGTAACTTGGAGCATCTGGTGTGGCCATGGCAACATCTTGGGAAGGGTGCCCCTTGGGAAACCTTTCTGTAGTGGTGCAGTTCAGTGCAGTTACTCATCATGAGATGTTCTGAGGCCCCCCGGTGTGGGCTGGTATCTCTGTAAATGAAGAGTGTGCACAGACAGGCCCTGGACGGGGTGGGGGGGGGAGACACAGGGAGGAGTGGAAGACACAGGGATTGTGCAGCAGGGGGTACCACGTAGACAGTGGGCGAGAATAGTCGCCACGGAGAGTTCAGAGTAGGAATTCCAGAGAGTGCAGTGCCCAGCCCAAGTTCGTAGGAACAGCACAGCATGCAGCAAGATCACGGTGCAGTATCCAGAAGCCAGTCCGGTGGTTCACATGGGGCATCACAGACCAAATTTACGACAAGGCACTTACAGCATCTGGCGCCAGGGGGCGAAATCACAGTGGGACCGAAAGGGCAAAAGCCAATCTGGGTACATTTCCCTGGGAACAACCAGGAGTGAAACCAACACAGAGCAAATCTGCAGCAGGACACACAGGAGCAGAACCAGAGTGGGGTAAATTTACAGTGGGACACAGAGGAGCAAAACCAGAGTGGGGTACATTTACAGTGGGACACACAGGAGCAAACTCAGAGTGGGGTAAATTTACAGTGGGGCACACTGGAGCAACATTACAGTGGGGTACATTTACAGTGGGGTACATTTACAGTGGGATAAATTTACAGTGGGACACACTGGAGCAAACTCAGAGTGGGCTAAATTTACAGTGGGGCACACCGGAGAAACATTACAGTGGGGAACATTTAAAGTGGGACACACTGAAGCAAAACCAGAGTGGGGTACATTTACAGTGGGACACACAGGACAAAACTCAGAGTGGGGTAAATTTACAGTGGGACACACTGGAGAAAAAACAGAGTGGGGTACATTTACAGTGGGACACAGGAGCAGAACCAGAGTGGGGAAAATTTACAGTGTAACACACAGGAGCAGAACCAGAGTGGGGTAAATATACAGTGGGACACACAGGAGCAGAACCAGAGTGGGGTATATTTACAGTGGGAAACATAGGAGGGAAACCAGTGTGGGGTAAATTTACAGTGGGACACACAGGAGCAGAACCAGAGTGGGGTAAATATACAGTGGGACACACAGGAGCAAATTCAGAGTGGGGTAAATTTAAAGTGGGACACACTGGAGCAACCTCAGAGTGGGGTAAATTTACAGTGGGGCACACTGGAGCAACCTCAGAGTGGGGTAAATTTACAGTGGGACACACTGGAGAAAAAACAGAGTGGGGTAAATATACAGTGGGACACACAGGAGCAGAACCAGAGTGGGGTATATTTACAGTGGGAAACATAGGAGGGAAACCAGTGTGGGGTAAATTTACAGTGGGACACACAGGAGCAGAACCAGAGTGGGGTAAATTTACAGTGGGACACACTGGAGCAACCTCAGAGTGGGGTAAATTTACAGTGGGGCACACTGGAGCAACCTCAGAGTGGGGTAAATTTACAGTGGGGCACACTGGAGCAACATTACAGTGGGGCACATGGAACAGAATCCCAATGGGCAGAATCACAGGGGGACAGGTGGTAGCAGGCTAGTAAGAGGAAGACATTAGAATGGTGATCAGGTCAGCGAGGGGTGGAAATACCGCCCAATATAGCAAAGTAGAACATGGCCTAGCAAAGCAAGATAAAGGCATGACACTGAATGGAAGGCATGATCACAGATTAGACGTAAGAAAGCATGAAACGGCTTACCAGGGCAACATAACAGGGGCTCCTCCCCGCACTCCTCGCACTGCACACAGCTCCCATTCGATTGTCTCCTTTTGTCACAGTCAAACCGTGTTTTGGTCTCTCTCTCTCTCTCTCTCTCTCTCTCTCTCTCTCTCTCTCTCTCTCTCTCTCTTGGTCTCGCTCTTGATCTCAGATAGATATACTGTGTTCTGTATGCAACGAGGATCTGGGCAAATTAGGGAAGGGGCAAATGGGGACTTAATTCATTTTCCTAAGCAAACTTCCAAAGGTTATGGGAGTCATGGACGTTTGTATTCAGAGAAAGAGCTGCCTGAGATATGAACCCCCCAGGTCCTCACTTCACTTTCCTTACTAGCTCAGGGGCAACGTGCTCACCATGGAAGCAAGATGACACGGGGCACCACAGGTTCGATCCCTGGGTCCACGCTTAGAAACCTCTGAGAATTAAGCACGTTACAATTACTCCTTGGTTGCCAGAATGACCGCCATCTCAAACCACACTCTGACTTGTTCAGGTGCTGTGCTCAGTGGGCCCTGGTGGCATTTGACCCATCAGGGTAACACACCTGTCACACAATGAACAGTGTTTTGGCCTCATTACGATCCATGCGGAAAACCATGGTGCTAATAGCACCATGGTCCATGCCGGTAACTTACCGACTCCGCCATGGAGAAAGGGGGAATTACCACCCCATTAAAAGGTTGGCGGGGCGGTAATTTCCCCTTCCTCCATGGCCCTTCCCCATTCCCATTTTTGCCCCATAGGGCTCAATGGGAATGGGGAAGGCGCTAAGTACGGTACCGCAAATTGCAGTACCGTACTTAGTTCCAAGGTCCCTTTGCGGGTCCCTACTTTAACGGCAGTGTAGACCAGCCGTTAAGGTCGGGTCCCGCAAAGGGACCTCATAAACAGGCGCTAATGGGTTAATGGCGCCACAGCCTTTTACGGCGCCGTTAACCCATTAGCGCCAGGGTCGTAATGAGGCCCTTTGTCATGTCATGTGATGTTATGTTATGCCAACACTCCCTCTACTTGGGAAGCACCGGAGGGCACCCCAATGCTCCAATCACTGCTTTGGCAAGGGATTTCCCAAATAATGTCCCCCCCTACCTCTACCCTTGCCTCTATTTGACCTGCTGGGCATATTGCTTCTGCACCTATGGGGATGACAGAAAGGACTGTTTGGGTGCAGGAAGAGATGGGCCCGGAAAGCTTCTCATGCCGGTGCTGCCGCGTCTTTGCTGCAATGGTAGGCTTGCAAGTGCACCGAGACCAGAGCGATGTATGCTCCTTTTAGCACCTTTCTAGGGCTTTGCCCACTTGTGTGCCGTATAAGGGCACATCAATGATGCCAGTCTGTCCTGGGCCAGAGTACCTTTTGGGTGTTAGGCTCATGGTGATCCCCCCTCCCCCCTGCTGTTTCTGCAGCATCTAGACTCCTCTTAAAAGTTATGGATGTCATTCGTCCTTCCAGAAGTATAGTGTAAGTCTGGGTCTTTGGTTTCTCTGGCAACATCTTGATACATGGATCAATTTCATCCTATTTTGAGACAGTGCTTCATGCTGAAAGTGCTATATGTAGCCTGTGGCCCAAATAGGGCCTGGCTAGAAGGGGCTACATGCTTGCCCTAGAAAGAAAGACAAAGACACCAGGGTTGAGTAAAGTACTTGTGTATGTTTGTGTGTAGGTTAATTGGACTAGTCCATCTTGGGGCTGGATGGATGTTGGAAAAAAAAGAAACAAGGGGTCCGAACTCCCCGTCCCAATAATGGGCTGGCCAGGGAGAAAAGAATCTTGGAAAAATACACAGTTGGACAGTTGGAAAAGAGAAAAGGAAGAAGAAATAAGAGAAGGGGGAGAGAAACTGGGAGAGAAAAGTAAATAACTCACTGTGGGAGCTGCGTCCTCGAGTGCCTCCCCCTAGGGCCAAAGGGCATTTTACATGCTGGGCTGTGTGTGGGGGATGGACCCGGCTTAATAACGGTGGGCCCGGAATACGTGCCCGGAGCAGCCCGGGCTCACACGGGGCTGTGCCGCTTGATGGCCCACCCAGGAGTCAGACCAGATGGCCCACCTACATTAAAGGGCCCAATCAGTGTCTACAGTGCTGCCCTGGCTGAAGAACTGCCCAGTCCTGGACCCGTGTGGGCGGGTGGCACAAATCGGGCAACCAGTTGCACCCCTTTACAGCCCACCTTGTGGCCAGTCGGGAAGGGCCCAATGCAGAAAGTCCACCTGGGTCGCATCTGCCAGGCTGACCAGGAGGTGAAGAGTGGCCGAGTACGTCCACCCCACCCTTGTTGGGAGGGGCAGTTAAGAAAGTCCTGGGCCGCTGAAGCTGCACAGGTGAAGTAACGCCCTGGGCTGCCGGAGCAGCCCAGGTGAAACGGGAAATCCCAGGCCACTCTATCTTTGAGGCCTAGGCGAAGATTATGCCCCCCCTGTCTCTCTGAAGCAAAGCATAGAGGATAGCGTAATGGCACCGGAAATGGCGATACCGCCTGATGCACCGTCGGACGTGGTGGAGCCATGAGCGGGTCCCCAGACTACAGGACCACCTAGAAGTCAGACAAGCGGCATGGAGCAGCAGTGAATGCAGGAGGTGGGGTATCCCCCAGGCTAAGGAGCCACCCCAAAGAAATATACAGGCCTCCGTCGCACTGGTGACATGGGCAAATCTCAACCAGGCAGAAAGGGAAGAAGAAGAAAAAAGAGAAGGGCGAGAAAAATGGGGAGAGAAAAGAAAACAACTCCCTGTGGGTGGGGACAGGTGGGAGGAGGAGGCCAGTTGGGGGTACGTCCAGAGACATGTGTGAGCGTGGGACTCGCAGTGAGTTCAGGGGGCCCCTAGTGGTGGGCAGGACCACCCTGAAGAATGAAGCCCTGGGTGGGGCCAGGTCCACATAACATCAGGGACAGACCCCCCACCCATTCTCCATATCATCAGGAGGAAGAAGCCACTATAAAGACAGCCCTAGAAGCTACTGTGAAAGGGGTGGCTGACTGCAGCAGTCACCCCATTGTGTATTAATGTACTGTGTGTTAGGTATGACTTGCATGTTATGTGAATATTTATGTATATTTAAAAGATGTATTTATATGTTCAATAGTATTTAGTGTATAGTGCAGTAAGTAGGGTAGGTATCATTATTAGGAATGTTCAGTAGGATGGGGCTATTATGGGAGAAATGTTAACTAGGCTGGTTGATAGTGTGCATGTATCAGGGAGAAGATGGGGAAACAATGTAGGGGGGGAGACCCTGATGTGAGGCAGGTGATGGCAGTGGCTGCCTGCCAGAGGCTGCATAGGATGTGGGACCACCAATGCGGGCCATCCTCTGATCTTGTGCATCAGTGGGTGGTTTAAGGTATTGGGCAGGGGTCTGCTCTGCCAATCCCACCCATTGGGCCTCCCTGTGACCCCTCCGAGTAAGGGGAGCTGGCAAGGCAGATCCCCATGTAGAGAGAACTCACACCAGGGGAATTTAGAACAATAGGAATGCTTAAAATAACATTGGGATGCCTATATAGTAACAGTAAGAACTGAGGGTGGAGCCCATCTCCTGTTAACAGCACTTTCATTTTAAATGGTGCAGCGCCCCTCCCTATCTGGCTGCCCTGCTTTGGGGTGAGGGTGGTGGACACCCTTGCTTGGACCAGGGTCAGAATAGTTGGTGGAGGTGGTGGTTCCTGCGGGCACTGTAACTGGTTTGGCATGCGGGTTTGGCATGCGGGATGGGTGCCCTCCTTGCCTCAACAGGGCTAGCAGTTGCTGCAGATATGATCATGTTGTGACTGTTGCATGAATGCACCTCTTCTTCTTGACTTTTGGGGCCTCAGAGGTGGAGGCTGGAATGCTGTGCTTTCTCCCGGCTGGAGTTAATCAGTGAGCTGGCTATTGGGTCTCCCCGAATGAAATTTATTTTATCTATTTATTTTACATTTATAAAGCGCTCACACAGCCCGCAGGCAACGAGGCGCTGTTACAGGAATTGTTTGTTTTTCTTAGTTGCGTAATTGTGTTTTTTTTTCTGTCTTATTTACGTATTTATAATGCGCTTAAACACTCAGAGGTTTCTAAGCGCGGACCCGGGGATCGAACCTGTTGTTGCTTTGTGTCGTCTTGCTTCCTCCCGGGACAATGGGGGTCCTTTGGTGTCCGTTTGTAATTTTCAGTTATGAAATTAACTTGCATTGAAAAGTCTGGTACCCAGGTACTAACAGAATCCCCCTGGCTAATTCTCCCAAGAAGTCTCTCCTCCTCAACACCGAGGCCATTAAGCCAAACCCCTGTGCCGGTAGACGCCTTTCCGCCTCACTCCACCCTGCCACTGTGTACAGCTGTACCCCTCCTCTGTGCCCCTCTGCATCCTACCTCTGCTGTATATCTGTTCTGTTGTTACCTCTGAAAAGTGCTCTGTTATGCATCCATACGGTTCTATACGTTTGTAAAGTGCTCCATTATGTATCTGTATTGCTGTAATCCTCTGTAAAGTGCTTAATTGCTTCTCGAAGCCAGGTCCGCGCTCAATAAGTACAATAATAATAATAATAATAATAATAATAACACATTTGTCACTTTCAATGGAAGTCACAGCAGGGACGTCATTTCACCAAAATGCCAGGGGTAGCGGAAGTGACATCACCCGACCCTTGACCCTCTGATGACATCACAGGAAGTGATGTCATTAGACCCCGCCCCAAAGTGATATAGCGGGTAGCGATGGTACACATTTCACCCGTTGAAAAAACAGGAAGTGGCATCACATAGCATTGTAAACTATGAAAAATATAGTTATGATATCACTATATGATGTACATTCATACAAGAATGGATCGCCATATGTATCATTAAGTTCAGTGTTTATTGGCCCGTATTACCAAATGACTGTGTATGCAAGCAGATGTCCATTACCAAATGATAAGCGTAAATGCTATATAATAACACATCATTAAGCGCTTTATATAGAAAAAATATACACCCAATATCACCCAACCTGTGTTGGTACTCATTTATCGACCTCAGAAGGATGAACGGCTTAGGCTTAGTGAGGCGTTTAAGAACAGACTAAATCAGTGACTCACCCCCTGAAGTGTGCCTGAAATAAACATTTAATGAGGCCAGCAATTACTGTATAGAATTCCAGAAAGACACATTATTTGGTATACCTATTCTTTCTTATTTAGGGTCAGTGCTGAAAGTGTTAGAAGAAAAATAAGAACAAGTGCCTCAAGTCTTTTTTTTTTAAGGGGCCTGAACAAGAAAGCCAGCCACCCCAGAAGTAAAGAGCCACAGCCCAGGAGCTTGCATAACTTAAAAAAAAAAAAAAAAAAAAATATTTTTTTTTTTAGTAGAGGTCGCAAGGGACACCACAGAGGTCGCAAGGGACACCACAGAGGTCGCAGTTGCGACCCCTGGCGACCCCCAAATGACGTCCCTGAGTCACAGGGATGTCAGAGACCCGAGTGATTAGGTGAACACATTTGGGCTGAGCTTTTTTTAAAGCAGAAATGACCACTCCACGCCCATCGATGTCTCGCAGTGACGGTAAGAGGCTTCAAGTCAAAGTAGTACTGCAAGGCAGAGAAGGTTTCCTTGTTTGAGATTAGCACCACACCTGCAAGCGCTCAGGTAAATTTACTTTCAGCAGATAGGAATCACCATTGTGTAAAGCTGACAAGGAACTGTGCATCTTTGCCCCCTGCCCCCTGCTCAGGAACACAATTAGGAAAGTGCAAAGTGCAGCCATGTTGTTACATCAGCCGCCTAGTGTCTCCTTAGTCTTGAATAAGTCAGGGCTTGCCGTAATGAACTGTTAACTATTGCAACAGAATTTCAGAAATTACTAAACAGCTAAGAAGAGCAAGTCATAATTATTCAATATTTCCTTTCAGGGCAGTTGCTACCCCTGTGATCATTCATGCGACCCCAAATTAAAATTACAAAAACGGAAGCTGGGCTGGGCTGCAGTCAGTGGCGATAGTGTAGCAGGTGTTCGGGTGTTGTGACTAAGAGCCTGTGCCATAGGACTTGTGCCTAGTCACATGTGGTGGGTAACATGATCCCCCATGTGACCCTAAACAGGGAGAAGGTCTTCCAGCTCGCCAGTCTCGAGTCGACCATCTCTTAGGTCTGCTGATGCTGGCAAGATAGTAAGCGTATGGTGTTGTTGCTGCCAAGTCTTGTTGTATTTCTTAGAGCCAGAATAGCTTTGCAGACTGTGACTTGGATGGCTGGACGGGCATACTGTTAGGCAAGAATTGATGTAGTAACCCTGTGGGAGACTACACCGGCCTTGTCCTCTTGGTATTAGGTAACCTACCTTTTGGTATAGGCCTGTATTACACAAGTTGGTAGGGTGGCTGAACAGCCAGGCTTATCTCAAGAGGGGTAAATGTGAGCTGTAGCATCCAAACACACAAATACAAGTATCCAAATCACACTTCTACTAAAGGTTTTCCAGTAAAATAATTATTTTTTTATTTAACAGTCAGTTTTAAATAAGCTTTCATTAAAAAGGGCAATGTGCAAAAATAAAAATACACTTCAAAATACTTTCTCAGAATCAGGTGAAGCAAGTAGATACTCTTTAGAGATTCTTCTTACACACTTCCTACACCCTGAGGTGACTTCACTAACTAGGACAGACGGAAAGAGATGGCAGTGAAAGTCAAATTCTCCACAGCGCTTGTACAGAGGCTTGCAAATAGCAAAGAGGCAGCGGGTGTCAAGGAAGTGTGGGTGAACTGCCAGTACACTACCGCGTTCAAGAAGAATAGACAAATGGTCCCAAAACACACTGCGCCAAAAATGCAGGAATTTAAATACAGTTTTATTTGAGTTGATTGGTCAGCCTGACACGTGTTTCGAGCCAAAAACGGCTCTTCATCTGAGGCCAAAAACGGCTCTTCATCTGAGGCTTAATACAGAGGTTGGAATCGCAAACCATAGGGGCGTACAATGCCAATGCAAACCGAAGGGGCATAAATTGCCAATGCAAACTCTTAAGCTTCGCAGATGCGGCAGAGTCTGGGCGCTGGACAGAAAGCAACAGAATTCTCAACTCAAATAAATACACCACTGTATTTAAATTCTTGCATTTTTGGCACAGTGTGTTTTGGGACCATTTGTCTATACTAACTAGGACAGTATTGGCATTTATATATCAGTTTTGTACTTGGTAATTTCTGAGGTTTGACAAAAAGTAAAGGTTAGAGAAAGGAAAAAGGTTAACAGGTGCATGTTAGCACTTTTAAATCTCCCAATGAAGTCTAAATAAAAACCTTTCCCAGCAACTGTTAGTTAAAAAACAATGTATCACCTATGAGAGACAGTAAGAATCAAAGCCAATGGCTTAGCAGAGTCTGCAGGGAGCCAGGGCAGCCAAAGTCAATTTGGGCAAAGTCTATGGAGCTGAGGCACTTCTTTAGATAGCAAAACGTCTTGCACAAAGTTAGAGAGTTTGTTGCAGGAGATCACTGTTGGGCCACAAGCTGTTACATTTGTGAACGTTTAGAGCTGAAATCAACTCGTGAAAGTTAGCTACTGCAAGTTTCAACTGAGAAAAACAAGGTAGGGACATAAGAGTTAAGTACCCCTTAGTCAGCACAGTACCTAAGGTTAGAAGAAGAGGATCCAGCTGGCTGTTGTCTTGGATGCAGTGTTGCAGATCCTGTGTTCCTGGGCCTCAGTCGTGGGGACAAGAGGGAGGACATCAATTCGGAGGCCGGCAGCAGCTACAGGTATTTTCCAGTTCAGCAGCACTTTGCGGTTTCAGCTACCAGCAAATAGCACCACCGTGGATCTTGGACACTTGATGGGCTTCCTTCACTCCCTGAGTCCAGCACTCTGGTGAGGTGACTCGAGCTGGGTTGCCCTACTTCAGGAGGGTCCTCAGGATCTTCCTGGAGCTTCGTCCAGCTTAAAGACGATGCACACGACTACAGATTTCTCGACCCCTGGCACTCGGTTCCAGCAGCAGCAAAGAAGTACAGCCAGTTGGAGAAGGTCTTCCAGCAAAGTTTGTCTTGGGGTTAGTTGATCCCACCAACCCAAGAGAAGAAGTTGTCCTTTCCGGAGCTTCTCTAGTCGATTAGGAAAGGGAGCTTCAGCACAGCAGCAGTGCTACACCACACAGTTCAACGGTCCAGGAGGATACAGTAAGCTTCTCTTCATGATTCCTTCATCTGATATTTCTTCCAGTGGTCGACTCTGTCTTCAGTTCAAGAAGCCTTGCCTTTTATGCAGGTTTCTCCCATTGAGGCACAGTTTAGCTGTCACTCACACAGCAGGGTGGCTGTCCTGAAAGGACAGCCAACCAGCCAATCAGCATTGGGCGCATTCAGGTTTCCCTGGAGACTAAGAACAGGGGAGTTTCGTGCACCTCCATCACTTCCTGCCCTGGATTCAGCCTGCGGTAGAAAAACACAGTGGTAGGAAAATGAAACCACTGCCACCAGCCATTTAAAGTAGTGAGGTTAACATCAAAAATGTTACATGAGAAAGTAGGAAAAGGGGCTACTGGGTAACCCCCCAGCACTCCACGTAGGGTGGGGTGAGCTGGGCCTACAAAGAGAAAATGTAAGTAAGGAACAAGTTACTTACCTGTAACTGTTGTTCTCCAGCATGGGTCTGGCATGGATTCACATGCTCATGAATAATCCCTGTCGTCAGGCTGGGAATCCTCGGTACAGAAAAAATCAGTTTCGTTTCTGATATGTCTTTCCTAGTAGTAACCAATCACTGATCTCTGGGTCATACTGCCCACAGCCAATGACTGCCCTCTCCCTAAGCCCTGCCTCTGGCAGACATCCTCAGATTTGGTAGCACTTAAAGTGGCAGTATGACCAAGTGAAGAGCCGCAGAGGGGTAGGAGGGAGGGTTTGCATGTGAATCCATGCAAGAACCATGCTGGAGAACAACAGTTACAGGTAAGTAACTTGTTCCTTCTCCAGCATGGGGTCTGGCATGGATTCACATGCTCATGAATATAAGAATACATAGCAGTATACACATGCACAACCACGGGAGGTGGCAACAGGCTCAACATTAAGCAATACAACAACTCAACATTAAGCAACTCTTACCTCCTCACCAGACCCACCTTCAGGCGAACAGGTTGCGCAGCACTGCTTGGCTGACCCTGGACTCCTCCTTGGAATCCCGGTCGATGCAGTAGAATCTCGTGAAGGTGTGCATCAACCTCCACATAGCAGCCCTGCAGATGTCCAGCAGGGGCACACCAGACCAGAACGCTGTGGTAGCAGCGATTGCTCTGGTCGAATGGGCTCTCGGACGGCCGGGCAGCGGTCAGTTTCGCCAACCGGTGACAGTGCATGATACAGCCGGAGAGCCATCTGGAAATGGAAGCCTTCGAGAGAGCCTTCCCTTGATTCACAGGTCCAAAGTTCACAAAAAGCTGTGACGTCTTCCGAAAACTCTTCGTGCGGTCCACGTAGAACTTCAGCGCTCTAGCTACATCCAGCGAGTGCAAAGTCCTCTCAGTGAGCGACGAAGGCGACGGGAAAAATACTGGTAACACCAAGGGCTCATTGAGATGGAAGTCCGACAGCACCTTGGGCATGAAGGAGGGATGCGTCCTGAGCACCACCCTCGTATCGTGAAAAGTCAAGTATGGAGGGTTGCAGGATATGGCCTGAATCTCTCCCACACGCCGTGCGGAGGTGATGCCCACAAGAAAAGCTGTTTTCCACGACAGGAACTTCAACGGTGCCGTATGCGTAGGCTCAAATGAGTCTAGTCAGCACCACGTTGAGCTCCCACTGTGGGATGTTTTTACCCATGCATCCGAGCCCTACCTCAAAAACTGTGCAGTACTGGCATTGAAAACATCATGATGGCCAGAGCTTCCCAGAAAATGCCCAGGGAAAGGCATGAAGAATAGGCTGCCACCCATTTTTGCCGATATTATGGGCACAGAAGGGCACTGCCTAAAACCACCATTGGACTACCTACACAGTAGCCTGAAACCATTGGGAATGGCAATGCTGATTGCCAAAAACAACCTAGAATTGTGGGGAATTCATTTTCTTAAATCCCAAAAATGGGTGCATTACCAGTACTCACCACTATCAGAAAGCCGGCGTTTTAAAACAACACCAGGCTTTTTGTGTAAAACTGAATAAATGAACCCAAAGCAGGCCAAAGAAAGACTTACTGAGAGGTGGATCCAATGTAAAGTTATATTCTGAAGTGACTTGAAGGTTTATAACAAGACTGGCTGAGCTGTGGATTTCAGCAGTTTAAGTAAATTTGAACTGAAAGACACTAAAAATCTAAATGTTTAAAAGAAATGAGTGACCTACTTTTGAGTGTCACATAGGTTGCAATTGTTTAAATGTCATAGTTTTAAACTTAGAATCAGCATTCTAGCTGCATATGTAGAAATGGTTAGTTTTATTTGAATGCAGAAAACTGGGTAACTAAAAGTGACATTAGCTGGGGCCTGGCTTAAGGAACTGAATTCTGTCCACCAGCTACCCCCGACAGGAGTTGAGACTTGCACAACAGCTGTGTTCCCAGACACTTCTCTGATTGAATTACCAAGGGACTGCTAGAGACTAAACATAGGACCCAGGCAGAGGGTTTATTGGGGGGAGGCCATAAATGGCTTCCTCTTGAACAATGGGCCTTCCAGGACCCAGGCAGGTGCTTTATTGGGGGGACCGTAAAACAGCTTCCTCTTGGCAGAAGCTGGGAGGGGCAGGGTCTCTGAGCTTGGCAGAACTGGAAAAACCAGAAATTCAACCTTGTGCTGGGGGGAAACCACACCCCTTTGGGGCCAGAACATAACTCTAAAAAGATGGATCATTCATAGAGCGGATTTGTGAAAATTATTTAAATGATACCATAATTCTTGTGATTTTTCTGCCCACATTTTAAGAGGTTTTTAGAACCGGTGGTATGATCTGGGGGCAAGCTAGCAGTTAAGAGGGTATTACTTAAAATGTATGCATGTTAAAAATCTGACACTTCATGAATTAATGTCCATACTCCTTGCGCACATGTGTGTAAATTTGGGTTAATGTCCGATATTGCAAAACCAGTTAAAAAGTGCAAAATGTTGCCATTTCTCAATGCAAGCTCTCAGGAAGAGCAGATTTGGACAGGGTATACCTCCTGTGATATGTGATGGGTGCATGTAATTTTAAACAAATGTGTACCTGTGCAAATATGTCTTTTTGATCAAATATAGATTGTGTGCAATTTGACAGGGGAGTGTCCTTTCTGAAAGCCATTAAATGACATCATTCTGACATACAATCCTGCTCTCCAGTGAGAACGCAAAGAATTCTCCAACCTATCAGAACTCTGAAGGGGTTGGGCCTAGAAAGCTAGCCTCTCCACCCACTTTCAAAACACATAAAAGCAGACAGTCAGGACAGATAGGGACATTCAATTCCATTTGCTGCAACGCGCTCTGCCGGACCACACAACATCCAGAAGATACTAGATTCAACACTTAGACTTTAAAACTCCAAAGAACTTGATTCAGAACTCAAAGCAAGGGCCTAAACCCACAAACTGAGAACTCTTCTCAGTGGGCCTCAGCATCCAGCAAACCTAACAGCGATAGCAGCATCCAGGAGCCGTGCAGATCAGCGCTGGGTCCAGAGAAAGCTGTGCAGAAAGATCCAGAAGAAGTGTTGTACCCAGAGAAAGCAGAGCAGTATCCAGAACCAGAGGCTGAGCAGAGCTGACCCAGACCGCTGTTCGCAGAACTAGAGAGCTGACCCAGACGCTGTGTGCAGAAACCGTCCGTGGCGAGTGAAGAAAACCTGTTGACCAGATCCGTGGCGAGGCCCATTTATTTAAAAGATATATTGTGAGTACCTAGCAGAACGGTGCAGAACCAATCTCTTAGTTAAAATAATATAATTCAATCTATTTTAATCTAACCAGAACTGTCTCCTAACTGTCACCTGTCATTTGCAAAGCTGTCACCTGTCATTTCTAGTTGCTAGCTGTAACTTGTCACTTTGAACTTTTAAAATTTCAAATCTGAAAAACGACCTTTACCATATCGCTCATATCTCCGTGACCGTTTGTCTTAGAGACTTGCAGTAACTTTCCTCTGAAAGCTGGGAATCTTGGCTTTTCAACGAACCTAGAATTCCTACTCCCTATACATTTGCCGCAATCGCAAAAAATGCACTCGCGAATTTTGCCGCGATTTGCAAATTTCTCCACGTGTGAAAACAGCAGCTTCCTTGCTTTCGTTTGCCAAAAATTTGTTTAACCTGCCAATCATTCCTAGAACATTGCTAAAGTAAGCCTGAACTAATTTAAACCAACTAATCCTCAACCTGAACCTCCTGAAGGGAATTAAAAGCATTTTCAGCATATTTCTCACTGCATTGTCACCATATTAAAAGCATTTTGAGCCTGTGTAAAACTCATATCTATTCTCCTCTAAGCTTGCTGGGAAACTGGAACTCTGTATTACATTGTGATTGTATACCTGAACTGTGTGCTCTTCCTTCCATCTCCTTACATTGTATAGGGGGGGAATTGCCACAAAGGGAAAGTGATTACCTTGTCTTTTGTGAAACCATATCAGTTTATCTTCTATACTGCATTTCATTCATTCAACCTTGCATTTCCTTGACCCTATAAAGCATTCTCTACCACATTATTCTTCTGTCCCTATTCTTCTGTCCCTATTTACCAGTGTGCTACCTTATCCATTTCATGTCAACTCCTTAGTGATTATAAAGAAGTGTGCTAGTGCCAGATTCTCCGTTGTTAATCTTTATCATATCAGATTAATTGTGATATTCAATTATTAATTGATTATAAAGTGTGATATATATATATATATATATATATTGTTTAAATTCTCAAATAAACCTTTTAACTTGCAAAACAGAACTACTTCTTGGCTCAGTGGGGTCAGGGGGATTCCAAGAGAGGGGTGTTATATAGGGGTAGTCATCCAGAACGCATGAACTGGACATAAAGATATATCAATAAGGGTTTCCATTCAGTATCCCAGACTAGGCATTGACTTAGCTGTAGTGTTGAATTGAATCCTCTTACAAATTGGGGGCTCGTAGCCGGGGATTCCGGATTAGATCTATCACTTGTGCAGATTAATACAGTGTGCCAGCTGACCAGATACACATATCCGGTTGGATCACCACGCTGTGTTACGCTGTAAAGCACTCCTCAAAGGAACGCTCTAAGGAAAAGGTCTGTTTTGCAAAAATAAAATACAAACTTCTGTAAGTCAGGAAGGAACTCAAATTCTAGAATGACAACCTTGGTAGGTATGAAAATAGCCAGAGAGCACTTCTTACATAAGCTATTTGTGAGAGGTGAGTGGACTCATCAGGACCAGACGGTCTGGTTGCAAGCAGTCGCACCCCAGATCACGAAAACAGGGTCAGATATATGGAGAGACCAGGGTCCCTTACATGTGGCCCTGAGTGAACTATATATGTCATCTAAGGCCAAGGATGAGCACAACAAGATTGCCAGGGTAGCGGCATATTTATATTTACATATGGGAGCCATGCAGGACAAATGTGCTGAAGGCCAAGATCTGGCGAGTAGGCAACTGCTGGCATTACAGAAAGGCCCAATCTGATCTGCAGAGGCTGCAGATGAGCCAGGAGTCAGAAAATGATAGTAGGCAGTATATCATTAAAATAAAAGAGGACAAGGATATACTGCAACAGGAAAAGGCTGACCAGGATACTAGATTTCTGGCCCTGCAGAAGGAGCACCAAGACAGTTTGGACTCCTTACTGCAGAGCCAGAAAAAGCTGGAGCAACAATTAGACTTTAACAGGGCATGCACGGAGCAGGTAGCCACCCTGCAAAGTCATCTAGATAGAGTGAAGGCAGAGAGCAACAAGCTGATTTTGAAAGACCTGGATACCCAGGCGAGTTTGATGAAGAACGCCAGAAAGCTGGTGCCTTTCAAAGGCAGAGGGACGACCTGGCGGCACAAATGCAGGCTCTTAGTCAGGAAAGAGACGCCTTAGGCCAGGAAGTCTGCCATTTAAAAAGAAAAACAGAAGAAAATCACTTGGCCCTCCAGGGGCTGGGTGACCTCCAAAAAGAACACCAGAACTTGTTAGAACACACCAGGAGGGTGGAGGATGCTCTGGCAAGAAAGGAGCAGGCCAATAGGGACACAGCTCAGGAGGTAACCCTCCTGCAGCAAAGACTGGCCCAGTGCTCCAGGACCAATCAGGAGGCACAGAGAGAGAATGAGGCTCTCTGCCAGCACAATGATAGACTCCAACAACAGGTAGCGATGCAGGAGAGACTGATAGAGTCTAGTAAGGCCTTAACTGATGAACTGAAGGCGCAGGTTCTTGCATTGCAACAGGGAGCAGGGGCGGATAGAGATGAGGTTCGCTGGGAAAGAGAAACTCCTGAGCATAACCCCAGGAGCCCTAGTACCAGAGGCCTTTATCTCTCTCAGTCCCTGGACTCTGCCACCCCCATGTCCCCTGGCGCACATGAGCACAGGGCCACAGGGATGGCAGATTACTATCCAGCCAGAAGCATGGGGCTCATAGGCCAGTACCACCCAGGAATGGAGGGGCGGGCATCCGAGTATGGGCACCCAAGCACAGTGCAATTTAATGGGGAACCCCAGGAGAGTAGGCCCATTAAGGGCATCCTGAAAACCTCTGCCCAGTTAGGTCAGTGTGGGGGGGGTAGCCATCAAATCCTGGCAGCAAGGAGGGATCTGAAGACTCCTCTGAGCGGTACAGGACACAGGAGACCAGGTCCCCACATTCTGCCAGCCATTCCCAGGCTCGCAGAATCCGGGAAAACCTGGAAGAACAGACGGGAACCTCTGGGAGCAGTGCCTCTGAGTCAGAAGATGAATGGACCAGGGTTACCCGGACCAAAAGGGCCAATAAGACAAAAAGGGCCTTGCTTAAGGACCCCTTAAAGCAGATTAAAGCAATCAGGAGCGTCATCACGCCTTATCATAAGAACGCCAAGTATTCTGTTTGGGAGCACTTAGAGTTGTTTGAGCAAATGATGGAGACTTTCCATTTGAAGGACAGCCAAAGCTGTATTCAATATGTAAAGTGGACCTTCTCCCCGGAATACTCCAGTTTCTTTGCGGGGCTGGAGGACCAAAATCATTTAAGATGGTCCACCTATAAGGCGGCCATCTTGAAACATTTTTCTACTCATAGAAATCCTCAAGAGGCTCGCAAGGCAGCCTACAATTTACAATGTGGGGAGGATCAGGCCCCACAAGAATTTGTGCAGGAGTTAAAGCGTGCTTTTGCACAGACCACAAGAAGGGTACGCACGGATAGCAGAGAATTTATTAATACGTTTTTCCATGCCTTGCCCAAATACATAATGACCCAGCTCGTGAGGGATTTTCACGAGAAAAGATCTTTAGACTGGGTCATTGAACAGGCGACCCGGATCTATGAGGTGCAGAAGCCAATAGAAAATAAAAATAATGCGCCCAAAAACCCCAAAGCCAACAACACCCCTGCTGCTGCCAAGGTGGCAGAGGTAAAGGTCACCCCGTTTTAGATTTGGAGATGGGGTGGCCTAAAAACCTACCTGCACCTAATAATGCTAGGCCCAGAAGGTCCTCGGGCCAGTCACAGACAGGGAGCCAGGGAGGCAGCCCCACAAATGGGGTCCCTCGCTCTCCTGATTATGTAAGCCCCCGTTACAAGGGAAACAGACCCATCCTGGGTTATGTGTGGACTCCTCCAGCCCAAGGGGGGGGATCCAGCCAAGCACCTAACCCAGAGAACTTCCCTCCCAACTTCTCACAGCAGGGCAGAAACTCACCAAACCCTGGGCAGAACTTCTTCCCCAGGTATCCACCCAACTTCCAGCCCCAAAATCCTCCACCCTTCTTTCCCCAATTCCCTGAGCCCAGACAACCGAATCCGGGAGAGGGGAGGCCAAGGGTGGAGGGGTATCCAAATCTTCCCAACCAGGGGTACTACCAAAGAAGGGATAGCTACCCTTCCCGGCATCAGCCCAGGGGAGAAAATAGAGCCCCGTATCAGCCTAAGCGGGTTTGCCAGTTAGAGCGTCAGGTCCAAAATATGGCACGGGATCTGGGTCACATACTGAGGGCGCAGCAGAACCCTCAGATGGGCATGCCGGCACAGAATGCACCAAACTCTGGGCCTGGTGCTCCAGAGCAATGACGGGGGCAGCACCCCAATAACACACCGGTTCCCAGGGAGGAGGCACAAGGGGAAGGGGGGTGTAAAGCCTTGGAGGAAGCTTCCTTCCCAACTTTTAAACAGCCCCTGGAAACCCAGGAACCGGAAACAAAATCTCTTGCCCCTGAAAGTCTGCCTCCTAAGGAGCAGAGGGGGGGTAGGAGAAACAAAAGACCCAAACAGACTCAGTTTGAGGAGGAGGTACAGATCTTCCAATTTGAGGGAGAGGGATCCTCAGAAGATCCTGGGAAAAGGATCTTCTCCTTCAGAGATGGGGGAACTCCTCCCAAGGAAAAATGGGCCCCAAGGGATTCCAATCCAGACTGGGGAGATATGGAGACTGAGCTACCGCTGCCCATCATCTCATCCCAGAACCCACAATACCAAAATCCCCTGGTTCAAACCCACCCTGATGACTGCCTCCAAAAAGGGGGGGGCGGCCCAGAACCGGAGCCAGGGGAACCCACAATGGCTCTGATCTCCAGTTGCCAACTTTTTCTTTCAGATTCCCAAGGCTCTCCACAGAATTCTGCCCAAATCTCTTCGCTAGCGATGTCCAAAACCAGAAAGTTAGCCCACCAGTTGTCCAAAAATGTGCATTATCTGTGCCCCCTTGAGGAGAAGGAGGGAAGATACTATGCCCCAGTACAAGTACAGGGGCAGGGTACAATTTTGGCACTGGTGGACACTGGATCTCAAGCTACCCTTCTGTCCAGAAGGGCCTTTGACGAACTGAATGCAGGAAGGGGAGAGAATTATCAAATTCCTCTCACCTCTCTTCCTGGACAACTGCAGAACTTTGACGGGAAGGAAATTCCCGTTGAGGGGACTGCAGACTTGGACATTAAGATCGGGCGACACAAGGTGAAACACCCGGTCATAGTAGTGACTGCAGAGGGCACCCCTTGTTTACTGGGGAATGACCTCCTGAGAAGGTTGTCACCCCTAATAGATTGCGTAAACAAGGTCCTCTGGACCCAGACTAGCGGACCAATAAAATTAAAACAGAGTGGCAACCATGTTAGTTTAAACGGCACCTGCCACATTGTTGAACAAAAATATGGCCAAGTAGAATTTCACTTCCAGAACAACCAAATTCCAGACGTGACAGTAATAGCAGTAGGACAACAGACTGGTGATGGGAGGTCCTCTCTATTTCTGAAAATCAACCTTCCTTCCAGTTTAAGGTGGTATTCCACACTGGAAGGAACCACCCTGAAATTCTTTACTAATCCACAATCAGAAACTCCCACTCCTTTAGTCCAGAAAGATGTGAAATCAGCTCAGAGCCTGGCTAAGATTCAGCAAATTGGAGAGCAGTTGTTCATCCCTGTTCAGTTAAATGATGGGAAGGACTCTGTTCTCGCTCGAGTGTGTGTGAACAACGGTAAGAGCTTCATCAGCGAAGCCATGTTCCGCCAACTCCCAAAAGATCCAGCCATTCCCACATTCAAACTGATAGACAAATGGGAAATGGACCTGGAAGCGCCTAATTCCAAACATCTCCTGCCAAGCAGGTGTATGCTCAAAATCTCCATTGGCAACAAGAGCATAGTCCATAATTGTTGGGTCGTGCGAGACGTCACTGCCGCCTTTTACTTAGGCAGTGAAATTCTCAATCGCTTTGCCATTAGTTTGGACCTAATAAACTTCAAAGCTTGGTCCCGATTAGCGGATAATCCCATGGGCTTTGATGATCCAGAAAAAGCATTTAGATCAGCTCAATTGCTACCTTATGCAGTTGAAATTCAGATTAAAGAGGAAGTCACCATCCCAGAAAGGACCCGACAATTCTCCCTGGAAGTGAAAGTTAAAAGAGGACAACATTTGAAAAACCCTGATGCTTACATACATCTAAACGCTTCTCTCCAACAGCAAGGGTTGGGGGTAAACCCAACTCCATTAGTCAACATAGAACATGACACCATTCTAATAGAGGTGGATAACAGCGACTTAAAGAGTATTACTCTAGCCGCAGGCACCATTATTGGAATGGCGGTTGATGACCAACATTTTTCCATCGATTTAGGAAATGAACTGTTAGGACCAATCCCCCAGGACTGTTTTGACGGTGACAGTGAGGACAATACCACACCAGACAGGATTTTTACTCGGCATGGGGGGAACTTCCTGGTGTACACTTCCTGCCCCTATGGTAAGGAAGATGTGACTTGTGACTTCAGGAGGGATGAGGTGATTTTCCAGGTCCATGAGGGCTGCCTTTCCCACCTGAAGCCTCCGGTCCAAATCAGCACTCTGACCAGGGACTTCTCCACCCAGCTGGAGGAGGCCGCGGAGATAGCCAAACCAGAAGTCTTTCCAGGCTTCAGGCAGATGGTGGAAGAGAGAGTCAACCTAGCTGATGCCTGTGTGACTCTGGAACAAAAGCAAAAGTTGAAACAAGTTTTCTTGGATTTCCAAGATCTCTTTACGGTAGACTCATATGACTGTGGTCGCACTGACATCCACACAACAACAATCCCCACGGACCCTGGCATGACTCCTGTGTTTGTGAAGCAATATCGCTGGCCTCTCGCATCAATGGAGTCCCTTACTGAAATAATTAAGAACCTTGAGTCCCGGGGAATAATCCGTCCAGTCCACAGCAACTTCAATAATCCGGTGCTGGGAATATTGAAGCCAAACGGCCAGTGGAGACTCTGCGACGACCTCAGGGAGCTCAACAAACGGGTCCATACTTCCCGATGGCCTCTGCCCTACATTGACCAAGGGCTGGCCCAGATCCAGGGGTCACAGGTATTCACTGCAATAGACCTGACCAATGGATACTGGACCGTGCCGGTCAGTAGGGAGGACCAATACAAGCTGGCTTTTACCTTTGGGGGCCAGCAGTATACATGGACTCGGACGCCCTTCGGATACCTTAACTCCGGTAATGAGTTCAATATTTTCCTACATAAGGCCATGCCCGACCTGGGTGCGAGGGGTAACCTGGCTTATGTAGATGAAGTCCTCATCAAAAGTTCATCTGTGGAGGAACACATAGCGGAGATCCATTATGTTCTGACGCAGTTGAGGGCCGCCTGAGCAAAACTTTCCTTTCAGAAAGCACAGTGGTGTAGAACCCGTGTTAATTTCTTGGGGCATGAGATTACTCCTCAGGGTCTCTGTCCCCAGGAAAAGAAAGTGGAAGCACTTCAGAAACTGAAAGACCCCACAACTCTGCGGGAACTAAGGAGCCTCCTTGGACTGACTAATTACAGCAGAAAGTTCATTGAGGGCTACGCAGAGATCACCAGACCCCTGATTCATCTCCTGAAGGGGGGGGTCAAGTGGGAATGGGGTCCAGAACAAGCCGAGGCAGTAAAACAACTCAAAAGAAGCCTCTCAAAAGCGCCTTGCCTAGCTTACCCTGTCAGAAACAAGGAGTTCTTCCTGGAGACGGGTTTCTCTAATACGTGCTTGACGGCAGTATTATACCAAAAGCATGACAAGGTCAATAAAGTAATCTCCTATGCGAGCAAAACTTTATCCTCTGTGGAGGAAAAATTCAACGAATGTGAGAAGGCACTCCTGGCAACGGTGTGGGCATTGAAGAATTACCGCCCGTTTATCCAGGGGGAACACATCATAGTGGAGACTCCACACCAGCCTCTGCAATATCTCCAAAGTCACAGAATCCGGGCCGGAAATGTGAGTAATTCCCGAATTACTTCCTGGATTCTGTCAATGCAAGGCTTTCCTGTGGAGGTCCGATATGACCAAAACAAGAAGAGTCCCCTCGCGCAAGGTCTGGCTGACTTGCATGATTGTGCCAGAGAAAACTGTCTCGAGGACGAAAGTCTAAAAATAAAGGACAACATGGAGGCATACCTTAATTCCCCCCACAAAGTCTTTGAAGAAGACAAGTGTGAGGGAATGCCCACTGTATATGTGGATGGATGCTCTTACCATGTTGACAACGACGGGGAGAAAGAACTGGTGGCTGGCATAGGGAATGCATGGGTGAAGGAGTTCCCAGAACCCTCCGCTGGATACAAAATTGGTCCCCGAAGTAGTCAGGTGGCAGAATTGATGGCTGTGCATCAAGCCATCCTCACTGCTGTCCAGCATCAACTTCGCGAACTGGTCATAATCACAGATTCGGATTATGTACGGAACGGGTTCGTGGAGCACCTGGTTAATTGGAAAACCAGAGGCATGTTATGTGCTAACAACAAACCCCTGAAACATGGGAAGCTAATCCAAAACATTGATGATCTGGTCACATCGAATGGGATGACCATCTACTGGAAAAAGATCAAGGGTCATTCCAAAGTACAGGGACCAGACAAAACTGGAAATGACTTAGCTGATCAGCTGGCCAAAACCGGGGCCATCCAAGGGGATCTAATAGAAATAGAGTCCCTGTTGGGGGAAATCCAGGTCACTGCTATCACTAGGTCCCAGACAAATGCTCACAATGATCTGTCAACTGCCCAATGGAGCAAGGAGACCCCTGATGTTGCTTTGATTACCGCTCAGAAGGGGGATCCAATTATTGGTAAGTTTTACCAACACCTTGAGGACCCTGAGAACTTTCCCCTGACGGATACCGATTATATTGGGAAAGAGGACCTAAGAGTGTTGATGAAATGTCCAAAAATGTTCCGAATCCAAGACGGTTTGCTGGAAAGGAAATCCAAAGCTGGCCACGATCAGTGGGTGGTTCCTACCTCATTCCGAAGCCTGATGTTAAGTCACGCCATGATGCGGCCACCGCCGGTCATAGGGGGTTTCACACAACACTGGAAATCTTAAGAGAGGTTGCATAATGGCCACACATGGGGCAGGACCTTAACCAATCCTTGAAGGGGTGTCTTGTGTGTGCGCAATTTCAGCCGACGTCCCTCACACACCGCGCGCCTCTCCAAAAGCGGGGGATGACACTGCCATGGTCAGATTTGCAAATCGACTTTGTAGGCCCTATGATTCGCTCGTCTAGAGGAAACAAGTACATGTTGACCATTACATGCTAGTTTACCAAGTGGGTGGAATGTCTCCCAGCCCCAAATTGCAAGGCAGAAACTGCAGCTGCCCTGATGATTAACCACATCTTTTCCCGTTTCGGCCTACCTCAAAGGATTGAGTCAGACAGAGGTAGCCACTTCACCAGTGAAGTGATGACAAAGATGTGGGAGATACTGGGGGTCAAAAGGAAGTTGCATATTGCTTAACGGCCAGCTTCTTCTGGGGCAGTAGGGAGATATAACCGAACCATTGTGAGCATATTAAAGAAGTTTGTGGCAGATTCTGGGCCAAGTTGGGATATCCGATTACCTCTGGTCCTAATGGCCATCAGATCTACCCCTTCATCTGCAACCAAAATGTCACCATTTGAGTTGATGACTGGGCGCAAGATGGTGCTTCCTCAGCATTTGCTCTACAGGACCAAAGAGCAGACACTAATAAATGCCTCCACAACTCATGAGTATGTGGAGAATTTAAGGAAACACCTTCAACATGCTTTTGCTTATGCTCAGCGGAATCTAGAAAGATCAGCTGATAGCATGAAGACCCACTATGACCTGAAGACTTCCTGGAAGGAATATCAGGTGGGGGACCGGGTCCATCTATACAATTTCCAAAGGAACCAGGCCAAACAGCGAACATTTTTGCCTACATGGAAGGGACCCTTTGAGATTATAGACAAGATCTCCCCTGTGGCCTACAAGATCCGCATCCCCAAAGGCGGTTTGGCAGAGGGGGAAGACAAATGGGTCCACATTAACCAGTTGAAGTGTTGCCATCCCAGGCGCACTCTGCAACAACTGGAGGAATCCTCTGGAATCCTAGAGGGTGCTGTCTCAGATTAATTCAGTTCTAACTTAAAATATCCTACATATCGCCTATCAAATTCTGAGTTTCTCAATGTGGGTGTTTTGGTTTTTGAATGCAAAAAGAAATGTGCATGTTCATATGTTTTGACTATAAATTTATGTGCCACCCCACTATATCAATGGTGGGGGAGAAATGTCCATGAATAGGTATTGCCGCTCTTCCTTTGTCGTCCTAGGAGAAAGAAAACCTGGAGACGGGCCAAGGAGGACGATCCGGAGACTGGGAGCAGAGACGCAAGGGGCCCAGTGTACCGCCCAATACTCCCATCAGGACCGGCGAGGAGAACCGATCGATCCGACCGGATGGAGGAAAAGATGCTGAACTGTGCCATCTATTGGAAGAAGATGAGGAAACATCCCAGGTCTTGCGAGTTCCATCAGTGAAACAGAATGGCCATCGCAAGAGGGGGCTTGTGGGATGTTTTTACCCATGCATCCGAGCCCTACCTCAAAAACTGTGCAGTACTGGCATTGAAAACATCATGATGGCCAGAGCTTCCCAGAAAATGCTCAGGGAAAGGCATGAAGAATAGGCTGCCACCCATTTTTGCCGATGTTATGGGCACATAAGGGCACTGCCCAAAACCACCATTGGACTACCTACACAGTAGCCTGAAACCATTGGGAATGGCAATGCTGATTGCCAAAAGCAACCTAGAATTGTGGGGAATTCATTTTCTTAAATCCCAAAAATGGGTGCATTACCAGTACTCACCACTATCATAAAGCCGGCGTTTTAAAACAACACCAGACTTTTTGTGTAAAACTGAATAAATGAACCCAAAGCAGGCCAAAGAAAGACTTACTGAGAGGTGGATCCAATGTAAAGTTATATTCTGAAGTGGCTTGAAGGTTTATAACAAGACTGGCTGAGCTGTGGATTTCAGCAGTTTAAGTAAATTTGGACTGAAAGACACTAAAAATCTAAATGTTTAAAAGAAATGAGTGACCTACTTTTGAGTGTCACATAGGTTGCAATTGTTTAAATGTCATAGTTTTAAACTTAGAATCAGCATTCTAGCTGCATATGTAAAAATGGTTAGTTTTATTTGAATGCAGAAAACTGGGTAACTAAAAGTGACATTAGCTGGGGCCTGGCTTAAGGAACTGAATTCTGCCCACCAGCTACCCCCGACAGGAGTTGAGACTTGCACAACAGCTGTGTTCCCAGGCCTAGCTGCCTTTTGCTTTTCCCACCAAAAGGGATATGACACTTCTCTGATTGAATTACCAAGGGACTGCTAGAGACTAAACATAGGACCCAGGCAGAGGGTTTATTGGGGGGAGGCCATAAATGGCTTCCTCTTGAACAATGGGCCTTCCAGGACCCAGGCAGATGCTTTATTGGGGGGACCGTAAAACAGCTTCCTCTTGGCAGAAGCTGGGAGGAGCAGGGTCTCTGAGCTTGGCAGAACTGGAAAAACCAGAAATTCAACCTTGTGCTGGGGGGAAACCACACCCCTTTGGGGCCAGAACATAACTCTAAAAAGATGGATCATTCATAGAGCGGACTTGTGAAAATTTTATAAATGATACCATAATTCTTGTGATTTTTCTGCCCACATTTTAAGAGGTTTTTAGAACCGGTGGTATGATCTGGGGGCAAGCTAGCAGTTAAGAGGGTATTACTTAAAATGTATGCATGTTAAAAATCTGACACTTCATGAATTAATGTCCATACTCCTTGCGCACATGTGTGTAAATTTGGGTTAATGTCGATATTGCAAAACCAGTTAAAAAGTGCAAAATGTTGCCATTTCTCAATGCAAGCTCTCAGGAAGAGCAGATTTGGACAGGGTATACCTCCTGTGATATGTGATGGGTGCATGTAATTTTAAACAAATGTGTACCTGTGCAAATATGTCTTTTTGATCAAATATAGATTGTGTGCAATTTGACAGGGGAGTGTCCTTTCTGAAAGCCATCAAATGACATAATTCTGACACACAATCCTGCTCTCCAGTGAGAACGCAAAGAATTCTCCAACTTATCAGAACTCTGAAGGGGTTGGGCCTAGAAAGCTAGCCTCTCCACCCACTTTCAAAACACATAAAAGCAGACAGTCAGGACAGATAGGGACATTCAATTCCATTTGCTGCAACGCGCTCTGCCGGACCACACAACATCCAGAAGATACTAGATTCAACACTTATACTTTAAAACTCCAAAGAACTTGATTCAGAACTCAAAGCAAGGGCCTAAACCCACAAACTGAGAACTCTTCTCAGTGGGCCTCAGCATCCAGCAAACCTAACAGTGATAGCAGCATCCAGGAGCCGTGCAGATCAGCGCTGGGTCCAGAGAAAGCTGTGCAGAAAGATCCAGAAGCAGTGTTGTACCCAGAGAAAGCAGAGCAGTATCCAGAACCAGAGGCAGAGCAGAGCTGACCCAGACCGCTGTTCGCAGAACTAGAGAGCTGACCCAGACGCTGTGCGCAGAAACCGTCCGTGGCGAGTGAAGAAAACCTGTTGACCAGATCCGTGGCGAGGCCCATTTATTTTAAAAATATATTGTGAGTACCTAGCAGAACGGTGCAGAACCAATCTCTTAGTTAAAATAATATAATTCAATCTATTTTAATCTAACCAGAACTGTCTCCTAACTGTCACCTGTCATTTGCAAAGCTGTCACCTGTCATTTCTAGTTGCTAGCTGTAACTTGTCACTTTGAACTTTTAAAATTTCAAATCTGAAAAACAACCTTTACCATATCGCTCATATCTCCGTGACCGTTTGTCTTAGAGACTTGCAGTAACTTTCCTCTGAAATCTGGGAATCTTGGCTTTTCAACGAACCTAGAACCGCATTCCTACTCCCTATACTTGTGCCGCAATCACGAAAAACGCACTCGCGAATTTTGCCGCGATTTGCACATTTCTCCACGTGTGAAAACAGCAGCTTCCTTGCTTTCATTTGCCAAAAATTCGTTTAACCTGCCAATCATTCCTAGAACATTGCTAAAGTAAGCCTGAACTAATTTAAACCAACTAATCCTCAACCTGAACCTCCTGAAGGGAATTAAAAGCATTTTCAGCATATTTCTCACTGCATTGTCACCATATTAAAAGCATTTTGGGCCTGTGTAAAACTCATATCTATTCTCCTCTAAGCTTGCTGGGAAACTGGAACTCTGTATTACATTGTGATTGTATACCTGAACTGTGTGCTCTTCCTTCCATCTCCTTACATTGTATAGGGGGGGGATTGCCACAAAGGGAAAGTGATTACCTTGTCTTTTGTGAAACCATATCAGTTTATCTTCTATACTGCATTTCATTCATTCAACCTTGCATTTCCTTGAACCCTATAAAGCATTCTCTACCACATTATTCTTCTGTCCCTATTTACCAGTGTGCTACCTTATCCATTTCATGTCAACTCCTTAGTGATTATAAAGAAGTGTGCTAGTGCCAGATTCTCCGTTGTTAATCTTTATCATATCAGATTAAGTGTGATATTCAATTATTAATTGATTATAAAGTGTGATATATATATATATTGTTTAAATTCTCAAATAAACCTTTTAACTTGCAAAACAGAACTACTTCTTGGCTCAGTGGGGTCAGGGGGATTCCAAGAGAGGGGTGTTATATAGGGGTAGTCATCCAGAACGCATGAACTGGACATAAAGATATATCAATAAGGGTTTCCATTCAGTATCCCAGACTAGGCATTGACTTAGCTGTAGTGTTGAATTGAATCCTCTTACACCACGGCGGGGCTGGGGCCTTCACCGGCGGGATCGAGTGGAATAATCCCTTCATAATTTCCTTCACCAGGCGATGAGACCACAAGGACGCCCATCCTGTTGTCCTGGTGTATCTGGAGATAGCAGCCAGATGTATCTTGATGGAGGCATGAGCTAGTCCAGCCTTGGCCAACGGCAGTAGGTACGGCAGTACTTGAGGGGCCGTAATCCGCAGAGGGTTAATCTTCTGTGCATGGCACCAGACAGAGAACCTCTTCCACTTGTGTCCGTAACACTTGAGAGTTGAGGACGCCCTGGCCTTTGCAAGAACCTCTCTGCATTCAGCCGGGATATCGTATCCTCCAAACTCTAGTGCTGCAGGAGCCAGGCCTGCAAGTTCAGCGACTTCGGGTCGTGATGAAGAATGGCACCTCCTTCTCTGGAGAGAAGATCCGCGTCCGCGGGCAGTTTGACTGGCGGGGACGCCGATAAGTCCAGAAGGTCCGGGAACCAGATCTGTCTCGGCCGCGCCGGTGCGACGAGGATCATCCTGCACCGGGACCTCTTGAGCTGGTTGACGAGCCGGAGTAGCAGTGGCAATGGCGGGAACGCATAGAGGACCAGGTTGTCCCAGGGGAACGAGAAAGCATCGCCCATGCTCCTCGGTTGGGGGAACCTGCTGGTGAACCTCTGGCACTTGGAGTTCATCGCCGTCGCGAAGAGATCGACCTGGGGTCTGCCCCACAGCCGGAAGAGTCGATCCACTTGATCCTGGCGTAGTTCCCACTTGTGGCATGAGTGCAGCTCCCTGCTGAGTGAGTCGGCGATGGTGTTCTTTATCCCTGCCAGATGAAAGGGTACCAGAAACATCCCCTGGCCGATGGCCCAGTGTTAGGAAAGATTTCTTAATTATAGGTAATTTTCCTTCCATGTGGCAACCCCTAAACTTTTTGCTGTTGTTTTACACCCTGATCTAGACTTTGCCAGAGAAGCGCAGCCTTCTGCCGCACTCCTCTGGGCTTTTCGCTCACTTCTGCCGGGAAACGTGTTTTCCGTAGTTCTTTTTCTCATGGTGCAGCTTTCGCGCAACATGACGCGAGAGGGCACTGTAAGCTAAGTTACTGCTCTCTCAGGTCTCTAGTCACTCTACAGGCCCTAGAAACTCTCATTGGATTGTTAACGAATGGTGCAAGTGAATCACGGACGGGACTGGTGGCAGCGATCGTTTCTTTGTGTTTTGAGCTTCTTTTGGCTGTTTAAGCGTGTTTCTCGCGCTTAGCTCAAAACGGTGGCCTGGCTTCCAAAATGGCCAGACCATGAGGATCTTTGTCCTGCCCGCTGACTGTCTTGCCTCCTTCACCTTCCCCAGGTCCAGCCGACCTGGGGCCTTTCTTATTTGGGCATGTACTTTCCCGCGAAACACAGATGCTTTCGCAAGCTTCTACAGGCCTGGTGTGAGCCTCCAGGATGTGGGCTGGGATGTCTGTTCCTAATACACATCCTGGGTGCCAGAGAGTCTAGTGTGTCTTGAATGCCTGGGACCCCAGTGGTCCGTGATAGGTCCACATATGGTGTGGGTGTTTTATGAGCAGATCTCCTATTGGGTCCCCTCTGTTTTGGCGCGTAGGGAAATCTGGATAAGAGGAGGCTGGAAACACCACTACCAGGTCGATCTCCTGAGTTCTCACGAACAAAGGATAAGGAGCCAAGTATCCTGCAACTAAGAGGCAGAAACCGAGGAATCGCTGGTGACCTGCTGAAGGACTGCTCCTCTGCCCTGCGGTCGCCCTGTGAGACCATTCTGCCTCTGATCGAATGAGAAGGCCTGTACTGGTACTTCGACCTCTTGAAATAGTGGGAACAACTATTCTCGGCATCTTCATCATCTCCTGCAAGTAAGCCTTCGGAAGCGTCCCTGGGCCATCAAGTGGACTGACCAGCCTACACAGGAGACTTGCTCTGTCACCGCCGTCAGGTTGTGCTGTATTCCGAGCCTCCGCCACTCTCACACGATTCGTACACTTGCCATTCCCAGGTCTGAAGTGAGCAGTGTACATTGGGCTGAAATACACAGGGCCGCTGCGTTGCCCTGCTGTGGTAACAATCGGTGCAGATTCACTGCGTTTGGAACATCCTCAACTATAACTTCTGCTGTCACGGAATCTACACAATGTCGAGACGTCCCCTGCTCGCATCTGAACCTGCCAGCACTGAAACTGACGCGGAGAAGCCTGGGTCTGCCTGCTTCGGGGACCGGTGAATAGCAACGCTAGGAACCGGTCACCCTCATGCAGTAGCCTGTAGCTTTTCCTTGCTGTGTTAAACAGCACGCCTTTTTCGCACTCGTGCCCTGCTTTGCCCACAAGTGGAGGCTGTGATTGAGTAGCGGAGATCTGTTCGCCCTCGTTTGTTCACCTCTCTGAACGGCCTGTTTTCCTTGAAGAGGCTCTCCTTGGCCCGTTGGCACCAGCTTGTGCAGGTACTTTTGAGCACAAGGCTCCACTCTTCGTAGGGCTCAGACTTCCTTCTAGTTTGGTGGCCTCTGATGGCGAACTGGGTCTAATGATTATTTGCACTGCCTGTTTTCTTCCCCATCTAGGTGGTTTACATATTTCGTGCTTCTAACGAGTTAGACCCTTTTGGTCTTGTATATATATTGTATTGAGTGTGATGTGTTGGTTTACTTGAGTTTTACCGTGATTCTTTACTATGGTCAATGTTACAGTGGCCTTGTAATAAATGTGTCTATATTTTTAATATAACACCTGTTTGGAGTAATTTGTAAGTGTCCTTGTTGTGTGTGCTCATTGCGGGCTTTCAGTCACCCTCACCCCTCTTGAGACTTAGTCTTGACCGCCGCCATTGCTACCCTGATTGGTCTAGCTTGTCCAGAGGTTACCCTGTTCCAAGAAACTAGGCTGGCCTTCTGAACCTCTGGCCCTCCCGGACAGAGTTCAGAAATCCATCTTAACAAATTGGTGTACAGCGGTGGGATAGGACTGAAGGTACCCAGTGTTGCGCACGAGCAAAGGCATTTCGAGTTGTTCCTACCAGGACACGTAGTGAATTGTCGTAGTATAACTCTTTAAAGTAAAGACCATAGTCCTATCAAACAATATGGAAACAAGTACTTTGTTAACTTTAAATGCTTCTAGATCCGAAACATTGAAAAAGATGTGTGCTGAGAGAGAGGTTTCCTCTCAAGGCACAAAAATGGAAATGATCCAAAGAATCATGGCGTGGCAAGAAGCGCAGCTTAGCGCTATAACTTCTGAGGTCAGTGCTGAAGGGGGTGGGGCTGCTCTCACTGGCAGAACCGACGGTTCTGCCACCGCACTGGTCTCCAGCGACCATGAAGACAGGGAGGATGTAATATCTAATGTTTCCTCTGCCAGTGCCGAGGGGAGGCCATACTTGAATTCAAGAAGCAAGAACTGCTGTTTAAGCAGAATTAGCTTGAGTTCAATATGGCCAAACTACAAATCGAACAGGCAGAAAAACAGAAAGACAGGGATCACCAGTTGGAACTGGCCAAGCATCAGGTTGCAAATGGATCCAAGGGTCCTGGACATGGGTCTGGGGCCTCCTCTCATCCAAGGTTTCCAAAACATCTGCTCAGTGTGTATGAGGAAAGGAATGACATTATGGACTGGCTGAATACATTTGAGTATACATGTGAAGTTCAACACGTTGACAAGGCTGATAAGATTGCATGGTTACTTAGCAGACTGTCCCATTCTGGCTGCAGTGCCATTATGGAAATGTCAAAGGCTGAGAGAGCCGATTTTGCAAAATTGAAGCAAACTCTCATTTTAAAGTTTGGAAAGACTCCTGCCCAATATTTAAAACGATTCAGAGAGTATAAGAAAAAAGAAGGTGGTACTTGGGTATCTTATGTAACCGAATCCTTAAAAAACTTTACTGGCTGGGTCGAAGGTTATAAGGTTTCTACCTTTGAAGGCATGATCAGTCTTGTCATGCTGGAACATATTTTTGCATCTTCTTCCCCTGAGCTTAAGCAGCATTTGGCAGATTCTAAGGAGATAGATCCGAAGAAACGTGCCATTGCAGCAGATTTATGGGTGTCACATCGAGTGTCCCATAAGGACAAGACTCATCCTGGTAAGCAGGAGGAAGGGAAAACGTGCAAAGATAAGGAGGGTGGAGAATCTGATAAATCTTCTTCTCAAAAGGGCCACAAAAAGAAAAATAAGGGTAAGACACAAGAAAACTCACAGGTTAGTGGAGGTCAGCCTCCAAAACAGAACTCTGGTTATGGTAAGCCTCCCTATGTGAAATGACCCATTGGATCGTTTTTCGCTTGTGGAGCAACTGACCAGGTGAAGAGGGATCCCCGGTGTAAGGTTAAACCTTTGGGGGTCCACTCCGCTAATCTGGCCTTCTCCACCTACGAGGAAGAAGAGATTACAGGAGTATCCTTCTCCTCAGACTCTTTTCCCAGTGGGATAGAAGCTGAGGTAGTTCTAGTTTCCCTGGGTTCCTGGGAGCCTAAAGTCGCAGAGGCTTATGCTAGGATTCCAGATAACACCAAGCACTACTTTAAAGACAGTGTGCTGATCAATGGAGTGGATACTCCAGCTCTTAGGGATAGTGGGTGCAGTCGAACTGTAGTGGATTGTACCTTGGTAGACTCAGAGGAAGTTGCCAGAGCTACTCTGATGCCCACTAAGTTGGCTGACGGCCCACCTCGCATGTTTCCAGAAATACCTGTAAATCTTACTATCAATGGTACAGTAGTCAGGATTCCAGTGAGCATTCAGAGGAACGTCCCAGGAAAGGTCTTGTTAGGCAATGATCTCAGAGCTTTAGGGCTCGTAGGAGACACTGCTGACAGACCCTGCACAAGGTCTCAGACAAGGGCAGCATTGGCCAAGACCAATGCGCTGCCCCAGCCAAAGGGGAAACCCAAGGCTAAAGGAGTACGAAAACCAAAAAGAGGGAAAGAAAATATTCCCACAAACTCACCTACCACTGTGGTGGAGGAAGTTGGTCAATCGCCCGGACCTGACGAGGAGGTGGTGATGCCTGAAGTACTTGACCCCAATGACCATCCTGAACTAAACGACTTGTTAGTAGAAGGTGGTCCTGACCGGGAAGAATTCAGTAAAGGCCAACGTGATTGCCCATCTCTGGAAGGCCTAAGGAGACAGGCCTGCTCCCAGCTTGAGGGTGAACCTCCTGGGAAGCATAGGATTTACTGGGAAGGTGGACTCCTGTACAGCGAGCCCACAGAGTCTACAGAAGGAGACCATAAGAGGTTGGTGGTTCCCCTTGCTGTAAGACCCTTCCTCCTGCAGTTGGCGCATGAAGTGCCCCCTGCTGGTCACCTTGGTATTAAGAGGACCAAGCAAAGGTTATCCATGCACTTCTACTGGCCCAAGATGGGGGTGCAAGTAGAAAGTCACTGTAGGAGTTGTGCCTCCTGCCAGTTATCTGGTAAGAGTGGCTCAACAAGTTCCATTGGTACCGCTCCCTGTTGTGGGCATACCATTCGAAAGGGTAGGGATCGACATTGTTGGTCCCCTTGACCCGCAAACATCCTCAGGCAATAGGTTTATCCTGGTGCTAGTCGACTATGCTACCAGATATCCTGAGGCCATCCCATTGAAAACTGTAACTGCCAAGTCAGTTGCAAAAGCGTTACTTGGCATGTTTACCAGGGTTGGCTTCCCTAAAGAAGTTGTGTCTGACAGACGCAGTAACTTTATGTCAAAGTATATGCAGGCTATGTGGAAAGAATGTGGGGTCACCTACAAGTTCTCTTCTGCATATCACCCCCAGACCAATGGTCTGGTGGAACATTTCAACAGAACATTAAAGAGCATGATTGGGGCTCTGGAAGAACCTCAGAGAAGAACATGGGATCTTCTTTTTACCATGCTTACTGTTTGCCTACCGAGAGGTACCACACGAGGGTGTTGGCTTCAGCCCCTTCTAACTTTTGTTTGGTCACCCTGTACGGGGACCCTTAGCCATCGTCAAGGAGGTATGGGAGATGCCCACTCCCCCTATTACTACCAACGTAGTAGACTATGTGCTAGCGCTCAGAAAATGGATGGTACTTCTGATGGGTCTGGCTAGTGATAAATTGAAGGCAGGACACGCGCTGGTGAAACATTGGTACGACCAGAAAGCTCCCCTCATCAACTTTACACCTGGTCAGCAAGCCCTGATCATGAATCCCATAAGGCCTAGAGCTTTACAGGATAAGTGGTCCGGCCCTTACACAGTGGTGGAGCCCCTGGGTGAGGTTAACTATTTAGTGGACCTTGGAAGGCCTGGACAGGCTACAAAAGTGTTCCATGTGAATAGGCTGAAGGCTTTCATCCCAAGAGTTGAAATCGCAGCACTATTGTTGGCTTCAGATGTTGAGGAAGAGGAGTCTGAACCTCTCCCTGACTTGTTCCACAGCGGTCCTTCAGATAGCTCCTTTGAGGGTGTCCGAGTGGCCCTCACCTGACTTCTGATCAACAGGCGGAGGTGAAAAGTTTGCTTAGGCAGTTTTCCCCCTTGTTTTCGCAGTCGCCTGGTTTGACACCTTGGTGCAAACATAACATAGACACAGGAGACAGCGTACCTACCAAAAGTAGGGGATACAGGATGTCAGACAAAGTACGGTCTTACATTAAGACCGAGGTCAACAAGATGTTAGACCTTGGGGTGATTGAACCCTCTAGTAGTCCTTGGTCCAGCCCTGTGGTTTTGGTTCCAAAAGCAGGCACTTCTGTATTGAGCTTCAGCGTGGATTACAGGGCTCTGAATGCTGTCACCAAGACAGATGCACACCCCTTGCCTCCAACAGATGAGTTGGTAGACACCTTGGGTGCCGCCAAGTACCTCAGCACGTTTGACCTCACTGCGGGCTATGGGACATGCCAAGGAGAAGACAGCGTTTTCCACTCCCGACGGTCTTTACCAATTCAGGGTAATGCCGTTCAGTTTGAAGAATGCACCTGCCACTTTCCAGCGGCTTGTGAATCATGTGTTGAATGGGTTGGACGAATTCTGTCTTGCATATCTGGACGATATAGCAGTTTTCAGTGCCACCTGGGAAGACCATGTGAAACACCTCGGGATTGTGCTACAGGCTCTTCAGAAAGCACACTTGACCATAAAGGCCAGTAAATGCCAGATTGGACAAGGATCCGTGGTTTACCTTGGACATGAAGTAGGAGGAGGTAGGATACAGCCTCTACCCAGTAAAGTACAAGCAGTACAAGACTGGCCTACCCCCACTACACAGACCCAAGTGAGAGCCTTCTTAGGACTCACGGGGTATTATCGAAATTTCATGGCAGACTATGGTACCATAGCTTCCCCTCTGACTGCCCTCACCACGCCGAAGAAACCCAAGAAGGTAACTTGGACAGACGAGTGTGAGAAGGCCTTCAACGGCTTAAAAGACTCCTTGTGCCAGGCCCCTGTCCTCAGTCCTCAGGGCCCCTGATTATCAAAGACCTTTTATTGTGCAGACAGACGCCTCTGACACTGGGATAGGAGCTGTACTATCGCAAGTAGAGGAGAAGGGTAAGGAACACCCTATTGGTTTTATTAGTTGCCAGCTTAAGGACAGATCTCAGATGGTCCACAGTGGAGAAAGAATGTTTCTCTGTTGTGTGGGCCCTACGGAAGCTGAGGCCCTACCTCTATGGGACCCACTTCACTGTGCAAACTGACCATAAGCCCTTAAAGTGGCTGATGAACATGAAGGGAGAGAATCCAAAGTTGCTTAGGTGGTCCATAAGTCTCCAAGGCTTTGACTTCACTATTGAGCATAGGCCAGGTGTCCAACATAACAATGCTGATGGGTTGTCTAGAATGTTTAACCGACCTGAACAAGAGACTCATCCAGGGGTGGATTAGTTCCCCCTGTCCATAGTCTGGGAGGGGCGAGCGTTAGGAAAGATTTCTTAATTATAGGTAATTTACCTTCCATGAGGCAACCCCTAAACTTTTTGCTGTTGTTTTACACCCTGATCTAGACTTTGCCAGAGAAGCGCAGCCTTCTGCCGCGCTCCTCTGGGCTTTTCGTTCACTTCTGCCAGGAAACGTCGTTTTCCGTAGTTCTTTTTCTCATGTTGCAGCTTTCGCGCAACATGACACGAGAGGGCACTGTAAGCTAAGTTACTGCTCTCTCGGGTCTCTAGTCACTCTACAGGCCCTAGAAACTCTCATTGGATTGTTAACGAACGGTGCAAGTGAATCACGGACGGGACTGGTGGCAGCGATCGTTTCTTTGTGTTTTGAGCTTCTTTTGGCTGTTTAAGCGCGTTTCTCGCACTTAGCCCAAAACGGTGGCCTGGCTTCCAAAATGGCCAGACCACGATGTTCTTTGTCCTGCCCGCTGACTGTCTTGCCCCCTTCACCTTCCCCAGGTCGAGCCGACCCGGGGCCTTCCTTATTTGGGCATGTACTTTCCCGCGAAACACAGATGCTTTCGCGAGCTTCTACAGGCCTGGTGTGAGCCTTCAGGATGTGGGCTGGGATGTCTGTTCCCAATACACCTCCTGGGTGCCAGAGAGTCTAGTGTGTCTTGAATGCCTGGGACCCCAGTGGTCCGTGATAGGTCCACGTATGGTGTGAGTGTTTTATGAGCAGATCTCCTATTGGGTCCCCTCCGTTTTGGCACGAAGGGAAATCTGGATAAGAGGAGGCTGGAAACACCACTACCAGGTCGATCTCCTGAGTTCTCACGAACAAAGGATAAGGAGCCAAGTATCCTGCAATTAAGAGGCTGAAACCGAGGAATCGCTGGTGACCCGCTGAAGGACTGCTCCTCTGCCCTGTGGTTGCCCGGAGAGACCATTCGGCCTCTGATCGAACGAGAAGGCCTGTACTGGTACTTCGACCCCTTGGAATAGTGGGAACAACTATTCTCGGCATCTTCATCATCTCCTGCAAGTAAGCCTTTGGAAGCGTTCCTGGGCCATCCAGTGGACTGACCAGCCTACACAGGAGACTTGCTCTGTCACCGCCGTCAGGTTGTGCTGTATTCCGAGCCCCCGCCACTCTCACACGATTCGTACACTTGGCATTCCCAGGTCTGAAGTGAGGAGTGTACATTGGGCTGAAATACACACGGCCGCTGCGTTGCCCTGCTGTGGTAACAATCTGTGCGGGTTCACTGCGTTTGGGACATCCTCAACTCTAACTTCTGCTGCCGCGGAATCTACATGATGCCGAGACGTCCCCTGCTCGCATCTGAACCTGCCAGCACTGAAACTGATGCAGAGATGCCTGGGTCTGCCTGCATCAGGGACAGGTGAGTAGCAACGCTAGGAACCGGTCGCCCTCCTGCAGTAGCCTGTAGCTTTTCCTCGTTTGTTCACCTCTCTGAACGGCCTGTTTTCCTAGAAGAGGCTCTCCTTGGCCCGTTGGCACCGGCATGTGCAGGTACTTTTGAGCACAAGGCTCCACTCTTTGTAGGGCTCGGACCTCCTTCTAGTTAGGTGGCCTCTGATGGCGAACTGGGTCTAATGATTATTTGCACTGCCTGTTTTCTTCCCCATCTAGGTGGTTTACATATTTCGTGCTTCTAACGCGTTAGACCCTTTTGGTCTTGTATATATATTGTATTGAGTGTGATGTGTTGGTTTACTTGAGTTTTACCGTGATTCTTTACTATGGTCAATGTTACAGAGGCCTTGTAATAAATGTGTCTATATTTTAAATATAACACCTGTTTGGAGTAATTTTTAAGTGTCCTTGTTGTGTGTGCTCATTGCGGGCTTTCAGTCACCCTCACCCCTCTTGAGACTTGGTCCTGACCGCAGCCATCGCTACCCTGATTGGTCTGGCTTGTCCCGAGGTTACCCTGTTCCAAGAAACTAGGCTTTCTTTCTGAACCTCTGCCCCTCCCGGACAGAGTTCAGAAATCCGTCTTAACACCCAGTGCCACAGATCCTGGGCTTCCTTGGATAGGGCTGGGGACTTGGTTCCGCCCTGCTTCCTGATGTGTTGTCGGTGAAGATCCTCACCACCTTGACCTTGAGGGATGGAGGAAAGGACCTGAGGGCCAAAACACTGCGCGGAGCTCCAGAATGTTGATATAAAGCATTTTTTCCTCCGGGAGCCAAAGGTCTCTCGCGTGAAGATCTCCGGTATGCGCTCCTCACCCTTCCAGGGAGGCATCCGTCGTCACCGTTACCTGGTGAGCTGGGGTCTGAAAGTCCGCGCCCGCCGTCAGATGACTGCGGGTGCCCCACCACTGGATCGCTTGTTGGAAGGTCTCGTTGAGCCGTATCCTGTCCTTGAAGCTGCCCGTCGCTTGGATCCAGCGAGCGTCGAGGAACTCTTGCAGTGGGTGCATTCGAAGCCTGCACAGGCGTACCAGACAGATGCAGGAGGACATCATCCTGAGAAGGGATTTGATGAATCTTACCCTGGCTACGTCCGTGGCCAGCAGGCATTGCACCTTGCCCAGGATGGCCTTCGTCCTTTCGTCTGACGGCGAGGCCAGCCGTGCCACTGTGTCGAGCTTGGCTCCCAGAAACAGGGCAAACTGCGAAGGGACCAGGTGGGATTTGGGGAAGTTGATGGAGAACCCCAGGTCCGTGAGTAGTTGGACGGTCTTCGCTGTGTGTTCTACGGCGAGCTCCCTTGTTCTTGCTCGGATGAGCCAGTCGTCCAGGTAGGGATAGACGCGGAACCCTTGCAGGCGCAGCTACGCCGCCACTGGTGCTAGGCACTTGGTGAACACCCTGGGTGCCGACTTTAATCTGAACGGGAGGGCCTTGAACTGGTAGTGCCGTCCTTGGACCACGAACCTGAGGAACTTTCGGTGTCCTTTTAGAATGGGGATGTGGAAGTAGGCATCCTCCAAGTCCAACGACGATAGGAAATCGTTGTCCTCCAGCTGTCCCAGCACGTGCTGGAGGGTGACCATCCAGAACTTCTGAGCCTTGATGTACTTGTTCAGTCGCTGCAGGTCCAGGATGGGACGCCAACCTCTTCTTCTTTACGAGGAAGTATCTTGAGTAGACTCCGGAGCACCGAAGCCTCTTTGGGACGAGCTCGATGGCACCTTCCTTTCTTGAGCATCACCCCTACCTCCAGCAACAGCTGGGTTATGTGGTTTTCATTCCTGGCCACGGGTGGCACGCGAGGGCACTTCTTTAGAAATTCTAGGGCGTGCCCCTGGGCCAGGGTTTCCAGCACCCAACGGTCGGTGAAGATGGACTCCCACACGCTGATGAACTTCACCAGCTGGCCTCCCACCGGGGTGCTTCGGTGGGGGCCCGACGCCACGGTCGGTTCAGTCCTGTTTTGAGGCCGCCTTCCCGCCTTGACCTCCCTGTCGACGATGGTAGGAACCACCCGACTTTCCCCGTCCTCTATAGGCTTCCTGCGACAAAGAATGGGCTGCTTGACGGTAGGTAGAGGAGCCGCTGCCGGAACCTTTGGAGGCCCTTGCTTGCCTCCAGTGTTCCGAAAGGACGGCCGTCATTGCTGGAGAACTCCCAGGGCCCGGGTTGTCTCCGTGTCCATTTTGATGGCTTGCAGGGACTCATCGACTGTTTTCCCAAACAGGTTGTTCCCGTCGAAGGGCATGTCCAACACTTTGGCTTGTACGTCCTGGCGGAAATCCGTCGCCTTAAGCCATCCGCGCCGTCTGAGGCAAACGCTGTTGCCCAACTGGCGGAAACCGGTGTCAGCGATGTCTGTCGCCACCGTTATGGTGTGGTCCGAAGCCACCTTGCCTTCTTGCAAGATTTCCAGGGCTTCTGCCCTCTTGTCGTCCGGCAGGAAGTCCAGCAAAGGAGCGATTTTATACCAAAGCTCCCTGTCGTATCGGGCAACAATAGCCAAGGCATTGGCCGCCTTAATCGTCGTCGCCGCCGAATTGATGACTGGTCGTCCCATCGCGTCGATCTTCTTTCCCTCGCCCTCCGGTGGGGAAGTCGATGTCGAGGCCGATGCCCCCCCGCCTTCTTCCTGGCCGCCGCCGAGACAACTGAATCCGGGGTCGGCTGTGCTCTAAGGCATAGAGGGGCCGCGTCGGGGACCCGGTACTTCTTTTCGTATCGGTCCCTTTTTGCCGGCGTCTTGGATGGGTTCTTGAGGAGGGAAAGTCCCTCGTCCCAGATGTCATCCAGTAGAGGCACCGCGAGGACCGTCTTCCTCTTGGCCTCGCGACGTTGATAGAGGAACCCTTCCTTCTTCTTCTCTTCGGGGCACAGCTGGAAAAGCTCAGATGCCCTGGAGATCATCGCATGGAAGGATCCAATCTCATCGGGCGGGGAAGACAGAGGGGGGGGAACGACGGGAGGTCCACACAGTTGTCGCCGCCTTCTATGTCCATGCCCGTCGTGGCCGTGTCCGTGCCCGTGTCCTCCCCGTGGACCGTGGACGGGGATGAGGGCTGAGCAGGCCTCGAGGGCTGGAAAGGTGCAGGAGGATGTGTACTTCTCCTCTTAGGTGGTGGACTTCCTGACGGGCCTGCCCCTGGCTCTGCCGTCGGGCCTGGCTCTGGTTCCTCCGTCGGGGGTAGAGGCAATCTCGTTCTTATTTCAGTACATAAGGATTGTATTGCCATCAAAATGGCCGCCGAGCTGTCCTGCGGCATTGGCTGCGACGGGCACGACGGTTGATCTGGGGTCTCGTCGGCACTGCCGTCGCTTTCGCCGTCCCTGTCGTCGGGATGCCTCTCGACGGGCTGGTCCTCCTCCATGCCTGCGTCGTGGCTCTCAAGGACTTCGACCAGCTCCTCCTCGGAGGCTGTGTCTGTATCTACAATGGCCACTGGCCACCCCCTTCTTTCTCTGCCGGGGACTTCGTGGGGGTTCTTTCGATGGGCTTGAAAGATGCCTCCCTCCGGGGTGGCAGGGAGACTCTGGGCCCCGAGGTCGCTACCACTGGTGCAACCCGCACAGGCTGCACCAGGGTTGCCGTGACTTTCTCGATAGAGGCCTTCGCTGGGTGAATCAAGGCCTTTGTCACCGACTGCGTGCTTGAGGCCTTCACCTTGGGGGAGGGCTCCTCGCCTCGCTCCCCCTCTGCCGAAATCTTCAAGATCGACCGGGGCCTCTCCAGAAGCTTGGCCGGGTTCTCGGATTTCCTCTTACCCGAGCCAGAGCATTGGCTCATGGTCGATGGCGCTGGGGAGGATGCACCCTGCCTGGCAGCCAAGGAGCCCGACCGTTCGGCGATCCCGGTGCCTGCGGACTCGCTGTGCTTAGCCTTCTGTTGGGCCCCCATAGCGGGGCGCCCTCACAGGACTTAGAAAACTGCTCGGATTTCTTCTTTTTCTTCTCAGCTGACGGCTTTTTCCCTCCAGCCAGTTGGCGAGACGAAGATGGCGATCCCTCATGGTCCGCTCAGACATGTTCCCGCAAAACGCACAGTCCTTCTCCATGTGCGTTTTGTCCTCATGAAGACAGTAGAGGCATAAAGAATGCTCGTCTTCCTTGAACACGTTCTGCAGCTGACATCCAGGGCAGGCTCGGAACAGCTTCCCGGGCGTCGAGCTCCCTTTCTCCTGGGCCATGTCCGGGTTAGGCCTCAAAAACCTCTGGAATCCTCCAAAAGCGTCGCTTGACGAAATGAGGGGCGTAGAAACCTCCGAAACGGATCCCCGTTGATCGGATGTAGAAACGGCAGAGCTTGAGGCTCAATTTAACTGAAAAATTAGAAATTCTCTTTGAAAAAGCACGAAAACGCAGCAAGAGCTTGAGAGCTATAGCACAAGGACTCCCAACACTTGAACATGCGTTAAAAATCTGAGGATGGCTGCCAGAGGCGGGGCTTAGGGAGAGGGCAGTCATTAGCTGTGGGCAGTATGACCCAGAGATCAGTGATTGGTTACTACTAGGAAAGACAGATCAGAAATGAGCATGTGAATCCATGCCAGACCCCATGCTGGAGAAAGTTAATTTCACTTTACTATTCTTGGGAACTGTAGCTCACACAAGAAAAGATTTTTGAACCTTATGAGAAATGTTTGGGATTTCTCTGTGACACTGCACTGAGGGTGCTGTGTGTCACCATACAAAACATAGATGCCTATGGAGTTTGTCAGACTCCAAAAACAAAGGAAACATGTAATCTAAATCAGATCAAAATAGTTGAGTGAATGAGAAAAAGGGCTCACTCGCCCCAGGGTTAAAATTAAAAAGTCCTTAAATCCAGCAAAAGAGCTGAGGGTCTCTAAGGCTGAAGGGAATTAGCACAGAAATGAGAATTCTCCCTAACACATATGGAAGGAGAAAGTGCAAGCGTCAGGATGGAAAAAGCTGTCAGCTGAAAAACCAGTACTGGCTGCAGTTGCCAGTGCCACACATAGCAGGAGGGCACTTGGCAACTAGGGGTGACTTAATACATACTCAAACACTGTTTACATCATTCTACATTTGTTCAACATAAGAACACATTACCTGACTGAGTGATAACTCTGGAATGTGAATCACAGATCCCTTTTCACAGCCGTGGCAGAGAATGTAATTAAATTAAAAGGCATCCGTGTAATTGTCATGTGCCTCCCACTCCTGACAACGCACGGCATGCTTGACACTAAGTAAGCCTGCAGGGAAAACCCATAGCGTTGAAGCGTTGCTGGGTTGTGATTGCAGCTTCTTTCTCCCGCCTCTGATCCGGCGCATTGCATTCACACGAGGGGAGACCGTGCATATTTATCTCACCCACATAGCGCTCACCGCCCCGGTGTCCTGTCGGCTCATGGACAACTGTGCATGGCCCCCCGCTTTCCCTCCCATTTGCCAGGTGAGCAGGAAACAAATACATTGTTTTCTGCACGTACAACTAAGTGAGCGCTCCCGCATCTGCAGGTAAACGTAGCTTACCTTCAAGAGCCATTCTCTCAACTCAGCTAGTGTCCCTGCTCCACACATTGCAAGAAATGTTCTACACTCTACATACCTGCAGAGTAGATATTCACTAAAGCCCAGGGTCAGCTTTACTACACTAAGGACGTGGCCTTACAGACCGCTGAATACCCTTAGTTCTGGTTCACACTGCTCTTATCAACGCCTTGCAAAGAAATTAAAGTGACACTTTTTAATTTATCTAAACATGTTTATGTTTCTTATGCTTAATTCAATATGACTACATTTTAACAAGTATTGAAAGGCATGGCACGCTTTAATGACAGCCTTCCGCAGTGTTCATGTCTTAGTATTGTCGTCTCATGATTAAGCCAGAGCGGCATTGGCCGGAGCACCGATTGTCTCATATTTTGGTCCAGTCACCATGTTATACATATAGTTCTGAGATTGCAGCCCACACAGCCTGTGTAGCCTGTTGGGATGGCTTTCATTTGTGTCTGTGGTGTTTAGTGGTACAGCATGCTTTATAATTCTGAATGGTTGTGCACTCTCTCCATCAGGTCAACCCTGCGCCTGGGCTCTCTACGCTTTCCTATTGGTCCTCTTGTTCTTCCTGAAGATGGCGGAGGTAGCCTCACTGCTCATTTTTGGTAAGTGAAAAACGAAGAGCACACTGTGGGCTAAAGATTGAGCTGCGCGGCTGTCAATCCACATTAGAGTCACAGAAAGGTAGCCGAGCCCAGGCTACCCCACCCGTAACACCTCACGGTTAGGTATCCAGCCACAAAGTACACAGTATTTGTCACATGGTTACTAACCACACTTTCATGTTGTGTATTGATGAATACAACAGTAAGCATCACATCAACACCCCTTGGATAGGATGTGCTATCTAATTGATTGACATAGCTTTTTATATATATGGACGTGTTCAATATGTGTTCAAAATATGTTCATGACTATTCTCTTAATTATTTTGCTCTTCATTACTGACCTCATTGATGGGCGAATTGATACCCCTTCTGGGTTGTGGCTGGATAGTTAACCTCGAGGTGTTAAGGGTGGGGTGGGCACGGCTCCCTTTCTGTGTTACTGGTTCCGTCATGAGATAGCCCCCCCCATAACAAAAAAGAAGGTTTTACCCTAAACAGTTTTTTTTTAAATCCACATTAGAAGCCCCCTTTTGGCAGAAACAAAGCCAGGTGTGGCAATGATTCCAGGTGTGACAAGAGCCTCAATCCGTCACGTGATTAAAGCAGTAGGTTGGCCACTTTTATTATAAAAATATGTATAAAACAAGGCAAGTGAGGGTCCAGATCTAGGGATGTGCTCTTTCCCTCATCCCTGAAGGGAGCTGTGACCTCCCTACAGGTCTGGTGACAGTGCAGATTCTATCTAAATGTGCAATGGAGGGTTTACCAGGGGTTACAGGTGCTGTGGCTTATTGACAGCTGTGTTGTGGATGTTGTGCTTATCAGCTACAGACTGTGGTACAACTATGCTAACCCCTGGCTCGTGTGATATTAGAATAACAACAAAGTGCCAGAATTAATGCGCTGATATAGGAATAGACAGCTTGAAATCAATTGCTTGCAATGAAAGATTACAACAATGTAGGACAGATAAAGATTTATTTTCTATTTTACTGTTTTTTCCGGTGTGCCAACACGTGTTTCGCTCTATGCGGTCTTTATCAAGGCAAGTTAACAAATTCTGTGTCTTTAGGTATAAAGAAAATCCATGAACAAACACATTACATCATCACGTTGACATTTTTCCATGATGAGTATAGAAAAACCCATTATACTAAAAAGTAAAAAGGAAAAGTAATTCATTGGTGCATGACGCCAGTCAGATGATGAGGGAGGAAGATGGGGATAGGAGGAAACATACATACATAAAAACATGTATGAGTCTAACACATTATTGATTTTTCATTCGAAACATTGTTTACACCGGCAGAGTCTATTAGTAAATAGTAAGTTTAATACGCTTGAGTACAAGGTTAACATGACCTTGACATTTCTGGCTTCTTGGTAGCAAAAGCATGCCTAAATTCTGATTAGGGCAAAGCGATTCTTTTAAAAACTCAATTAGAATGATTTCATTTTCTTATTTAGTAGATGATGATGAACAGAACACTGACTATCATTGCTAGAGATCATGAGCGCACATCTGCATGTCATTATTATCGTGGGGCTTGGATAGGGCCCGCCTGTGCCCTCCAGGGCCTGAAGCCACATCTTTCTAACAACCCTCATTACTTACCCACTGATGGATTGTACCCCTTGCATGCATCAGTGTAAATGCTGTCCACATCAGAGTCTCAATTCGAAAACTACTCCATGTGTGGCGTGCGGAAGGAGCCAAAATAGTTTCTACTCATGATAAGTATTGATAAAGTAAGTTCCGTCAAAGAGGACCCGGAGCAAAGGTGCCCGTTGATATTTGTGCACGAGATATCATGCTCGTTTATTTGGATGTGCCGAGTGCAGCCTGTGGATCGGGTAGTACGTGGTAAATAAATGTGTTAATGCTGATGACTCTTATCAAATTTAAGTCAATTCACTGTGTTAGAATTAGTGAAATCATTCCATTTATAATACCATGCGACAGGTTTTCCACACTTGAGTGAGTTAGGCCCTTTATTCTGTCTATTATTTCATGTATCAAATCATATGGGCATTCGTCGGCATTCTTTGTTGGTCAATTGTGCACATCATACCACCATGCTTGTTTGTTCGGCATCTATGCTCTCACCTAACGATATCGACTCCATATGGATGTTTTTCAGTGCAGAGGTCCCCGCGTTCCAATACAAACAATCCCTTGAAATAAATAAGGAGACCCTATTTTGATTACATATCTGAGCAAAGCCACAATGGCTCACTCTTTGGTCCTCCAAAAATACACTTACTATTTAGGCTTCATTACGGGTCCTTCCTGCGACCGACCCCTCCACTGTCCGGCGTCCGCGTGTCTTAACACTACGATCGCCCTCTTTCCTTCTTATTGAATGCTACATGCGTACTATGTGAATACTACGCCTATTGCGCCCCCCATGCTCTTTCGCTTTGCCCACAGCAACTATGTTGTCGAACTACTTGTTTAAAATGTGATTAAGTGGATATGAGGTTGTAGATGCAATAGAAAAGACGCTGCCGTGGTGTTCTCCATGTGAAAGTCTTGTATGCTATGACATGCTATGACATTCTCTTGTTACAATACACAATGGGCCTCATTACGAGGTGGGCGGTAAGGGATTTACGGCACTGGTAAGGACACCGGTGCCGGTAATCCCTTGCCACCCTATTCTCAGGTCCCTTAGCGGGTCCCTTCCTCAATGCCTGGTTTTGCCAGGCGTTATGGAAGGGACCCGTTAAAAAATGCCCGCTAATAGCAGGCCTGTTATTAGCTCCATCCCCATTCCCGTTGAGCCCTATGGGGGCTCGAATCGGAATGGGGAATGGTTTCCGGAATGGGGACTTACCGGGTCCTCCAAGGTCGGAATGACCCGGTAAATCCCTATTCCGGGAACACGGACCCGGAATGCGGTAAGGGGGTAGCCATGGCGCTAATAGCCTACCTCGTAATGAGGCCCAATGACATCATGAGACCACATCACTTTGTTTACCTCGTTATGAACATTCCTTCTTACATTCCTTCTTATTAATGTTAATTATAAAGCGTCCTACTACTTATGGCTAATTCTTGACATCTGTGGAGCTGATATTTCCTGAGCAAGCTAATAATAAAGGTTAATTTTGGTATGGCGTATATGTAACTACCAAAAAGTACTTGTACTCTGCACAGGTTCTGTAGGCAGATATGATGACACCAGTCAATTGCTGAAAATCAATGATCCTGTAGGTCCCTGTTCCGAGTCGCTTATTGCTTGATGTGCTTTGCACTCTGCAGCAAACTGCCCTGACAATGGGTGCGTGTGGCTGGCTGACATACCCGAGAGCAGATGTGGAGGGGAGGCGAGAGTTGGTGTGCTGAAGCATACTGGGACATTCTGTGCGTTCTCCCAACCTGTCGCCTCACCCTGGCGTGGTGCAGTGTGTTGCAGTGCATTGCAGTGCAAATATCTTGCAAATAGTGCATCCTAGAGCCTTGAAATGTCGTTTTCAGAGTCCTTTGAGTTTTGTTCCTCGCGTTAAGATGCTTAAAATCAGCCTTTCTCCGGTCCTTATATGACACATTGATGTTGCGCCGAATTCAGGCAACCGTCTCATGTGTGAAGGAGCTAATATCCGGCAAAAGGTTGGGGTGTTCAAATGTCATGGAGCCAATAATGTCCCGAAGGTCCTAATGGGTAACTGTGCAAAATTTGGTGCAGATTGGTGTGGAATTGTATAAGAAACAAACCAACAGATGTTCTGCTTTATAAATAGAGAGAGATAGAGATTAAAAATAATTATTTTTAGGGTTGGAAGGATTAACTTTTTAAAACAACTAATCCACTTGCTTTGTCAATTGGTAGTATCCTCTTACTAATTGTTGATCAAAAGGTATAATGTCCTGCCAGGCACATAATCGATGACCGTAATGTTAACATTGCTTTTATTTGCTTGGTTTGAGTTATTATATAAAGATAAACAGGCCGATTAATGGAATTAATGTGCACTGAAAATTTCTGCGAAAGCGTGCGAATCACAGCGTAAGTGCGAAAATCGCAGCGAAGATTCATGGAAGTCCGTGCGCGTGTAAATCCATGGATGTGTGCTGAAATCCTGCGTGGCGCAAGCGGGCGCACTCTTCACCAAACAGCATGCGCTAAGCGCACAGCGAAAGCGCACATAGTGCGCCACACACAACAAAAGTAGGCAGAACACAGGGTTTAACACGCGGAATGGGGAACAACGCATGAAAATGTGGGCGTTACGGGGGAAGTACAGGAGGCAAATGCACGGAACGCCCACATGCGCGCTTACAACACGTATTCATGGAAACGGACAGGGCTAACGCGTGCGTCAAAAAAGATGTGCTAATCCGGAAACACGTATGCTAGCAGGAAGCAGGCGTAAGCGGACCCGCGCAGCATAAAAGGAGTGGATAGTCAGGGCCAGAATTTTTTCACCCAGGACCTGCCTTTTTGGGATGCCTGATGACAAGGTGTATGGGAGGTACAGGTTTCCACCTCACATAATACTCGACCTGGTGAGTGAGTGGGAGGATGACCTCACATCACCCACCCTGTGCTCCCAAGCACTGAGCCCCTTGGAAAAGGTGCTCAATGTACTGTACTTCTTGGCTACGGGGTCATTTCAGGGGAAAAGTGCCATAGTGGGGGGGGGGGCACAGGCTATGCAGTCACGCTGCCTACACCATGTCTTGGCCATCATGACTGCATGGCCATCAGTCCGCAGGCACATATACCTGCCCAGAACACCTGCAGAAAGGCAGGCTGTTGTCCAGGATTTTTACGGGGTGGCACACTTCCCCAAAATGCTAGGTGCCATTGATTGCACCCATGTGGCTCTACGTCCGCCGAGGGCATCAGAGCACATCTATAGAAACCGCAAGCACTGCCATTCCATCAACGTGCAGGTAGTATGTGATGCCAAGGGAATCATCACCTTGGTATATGCCAACTATCCAGAGTCCACCCATGACAGTTTTATATACAGAATGTCAACCCTAAACCGGGACTTAGAAGCTGGGTGGCATGGCAATACATGGCTGCTTGGTGAGTATAAATGCCACTGCACATGCATGCATGTCAGATACTCAGTAATGTCAGAACCCCACTAATGATACCCATCATCACCTCCTCAGGGGACAGTGCCTACCCTCTGAGCACCCACATCATGACGCCAATTCGGAACCCCACCACACCACCCGAGGTAAGATACAACACAGCCCATATTGCAACCCGGGGCATAGTGGAGCACACATTCGGAGTGCTCAAGTCACGCTTTCGCTCCCTTGACCGTTCTGGTGGGAAGCTGCTAAATGCTCCCCCAGTAGTGTGCAGGATCATAGTGGCAGCATGTGTCCTGCACAAAGTTGCAACACGCCGGGGCCTGTCGGTGGACATGGTGGTGCCCCCACATCCCCAACCACATGCACGGCCGCTGCGCATGGGAGGGGAAAGGGCACGTGGTGAGGCAGCCCGTACGCAGCTGGTGGCTAATTACTTCACCTAAAATAACACCCCTGTGGAGTGCACACAGCCCTGGCACATACCAGCTGACAATCAATGATGATGACATAAGGGACAGTTAACTGTCACAACCATACCAGCCTGAGATTGGTCACCTGGAAGTGTTACATAGTGTGCATCCCTACCTACCGGAAGACAACCGATGCTGTGTCACTAAAAGACATACATTCATGCTCCATGAATGACTACCCCCTAGCAAAATACAACATGAAAATAGCGCCATGTCACCCAACCCCTCCCCCTCTCCGCCACCCAACACACCATGGCATGTCATGCAATGTGAAAGCAAACAAAGCAATGCACAAGACCTGACACAAGTGTCACAAAGTGCACTGTCCCAAATGGAAACAGCCCACAGACAATATGCTCCCAGTAATCAATAACAAACAGCACACATGACCAAATACTTACCACCAACACAATACAGCAACACAGCTTGAAACATTGCAAAAACATGACAGTACAAAGTGAAAGTAGTGGTAGTCTTACAACCTGAATAAGCCATCACATCCACCTCTTCCAACTGCAGAGTGTTGCTGCCACGCAAATGTGTCAGTGTACTGCATACAACATGAACTCCATCTGCAAAGGAGACGGCCTTGTGAAGACATGAAGAAGGTACCTGCGAATTTTGTGGAAGACATGGATGCACAATACACCATGCAGTGTTCAATACAACAACAATACCCACTAGGGATGTCCACACAGTATTGACTACAGACTGCCCACACAGCTCATGGGAGCCCAATGTCACCGTGTAAGTCACTGTCACTTGGTCACACCATTTGCAAGCCCATGGAAATGGGAAGCAGGAGGGGTGTGGGTGTCACGAACCCAAGCATCTAACCCAAACTCAGGACAAGCCTGCATGTGCCCAGCCGGAATACACAGTGGATGCCCACGGGAGCCACAGAAGGCAACACACTGTAAAAAAAATAAAAAAAAATAAAAAAAATGCCCATGTGGGGGTCAGGGGGGAGGCCACCCAGGAGGTTCGAGGACAGGGTGCACACCAACACCCACCTGCGTGGATGTTGCAAAAAAAAAAATACCTCCATTGGCTCATGGCCTGCACGGCTATGCCATTGTGGGAGAACTGCTGTCGGTCTCATCACCCTCTGCTGCTGCATCAGGAGGTGGTGGTGCAATGGGAGGCAGCCCAAGCAAAGCCCTGGTATGGTCCTCCATGGCAGCAAGCATGCGGGTCTGGAAGGTCTGAATCTGGAGGATGATAGTGTGGAGATCCCCATGCAGCACCTCACGGGTTGCCTGAGTCTCCAGTGCCGCCCGTCGGTCCCTGTTGGACGCCAACATGTCTTCCCTGTGTTATTGGCAAATGGAGTCTGTTGCCTGCTGTTGTTGCTCCATCTGCCTTTCAGGGGGGATAATGGAAGTGGCCACCCTCTCCATTGCCTGAGCCATCATTTCAACTGATGCTGCCTGTTGGGTTGCCATACCGTACATGGAGTTTTCCCATACAGTATTGCCTGGTGGCGCACGGCCACCATTTTGGCGGGCACCACACCTGTTTGGGGCAAGGCGATCTGCACCTTGCTGTGCTGGCACTGCCTGAGGCTTCAGGACTGCATTCCCCCTCTGATCTGCTGGCCCAGGAACAGGATCAGATGTTGTGGAGTGTGACCCTGCATCCGTTACCGCCAAAGGCAGACCTACCAACACTACCATCCCCATAGAGGGTTCTACCCCTAGTGCAGGTGTGTTGGACAGAACAGAATCCCTGCCAGAAGCACTCACCTGCGACAGCACATAAGGCTCATCATCCGATTCAGCACCTGAATAGAGGTCTGGGGAGGTACACCAAGAGACACCCCTGGACAGTATGGTCTGCAGTAACAAAAGGTTTTCACCCACTACCACACCACGTCCTCCACTGGTGCCCGGTCGTGGCTGAGAACCCTCCTGGGTCTGCACCATCTCCTCAACCTCACCAGCATCAAGTGCGTCATCACCTGCAAAAACATGAAATGCAACAAATGGAAACAGGCATGAGCACAATAGCACACATATAAGCCTGACAAGACAGAGATCCTGTACATGATTCATATGTCCCACATGACTATAACCCTTGCATGCAAGCACTGTCAATGAGTTGGAAGGGGAGGCAAAAAGCAGACACTGAGGACACCAAGATGGAAAAGCAACACACTTGCTGCATGGTGGGTAGCACTGACATCACACATTAGCCTGTGAATGGCATGTCCAATACACATACATGACACATGCCAACACACAGATGGCATTTAGCATAGCCATGGTACATTAGACAACTACAGCGATATGTCAGTGAATGAGTACTGTCACCCATCCATGTGAGATGGACATGATGAGATGAAAAATCCTAAATAGTGTGGCAAAATATGCATGTGCCACACACTGCAACACATCCAGTGCACAATAATACAGTGATGGCAGGCAGATGTACACACCAATGGTTGGTCACTTTAACATGACAGGAAACAACTATCATGTTCCACATGCAAACAGGCCCTAAAAATAAATGTGAGCAGGCCAATACTCCATCGGCCTGAATGGTCTAATCATTCACATAACCAGGTAACAAATGTGGCCCAATTTGTGGTGTAATCAATGACAGAAGCATGTCACATATGTGGCATTAGGGCTGAAAAATGAGTAGCAAAAATGGGAGAATTGAAACAATCAGCCTGAATGAACACTGAAAAATTCAGAACAATGTTGTTGGAAGATGACAGTTCAAGGGCAACTGCAGTAATGTGGCTCTAATTGGCTACTGTGGGCAGAAGGGAATACTGTCATACCCAAATCCAAGGCACGTGAATGTATTGGAGGAAGGACATGGGTGACCCATACCACTCTGGAGTACACACCCTCACCTGGCACTCAATCAGAACCCGTCACCCAAACAACATACACATGGATTACACACACATGCATGGGCACTCACCGGACAATGCGTCGTAATCAGGTAGGTCTCCCACACCTTGGATCTGTTCCTCTGTGACGAAGGTTCCAGCAACAGACTCATGTTCAGTGAGTTGGTTGTCCTCTGGTGGAGACCCACCACCAGTCACCAGAGTAGAGGCATGATTTGAGGCCAGCTTGTTCTTTGTTCTGCGTTTCAGGTCATTCCACCGCTTGTAGCAATCATCAGCTGTGCGCCTCACAAATCCAAGGGCACTAATGTGGTCCACGATGGTCTGCCAGTGTGGTCTTGCACCCTGCAGTCACCACCATTTCGTGGCTATGTGCCGACACATAGGCCACAAGTGCATCAAGTTCGGCGTCATTAAAGCTAGGCTTCCTTGACGTGCCGGAGTGTGTAGCCGTGTCTGGGGTCTCAGCCTGTAGTGCCAGAGCACCCTTCTTCTTCTTTTTCAAAGGTGGTGCGGATCCTGAGTGGCTTACGCTGCTCTGGTCAGTAGGGGCAGAAGCGCCGGTGGACTGTGTACTAGGAGTGTGCAAAGGCACAATGACCATAGGTCTTGGTGCAGGCATTGGCTGCAGGGTGATGTTGGCAGGGGCAACGTTGGTTTGATGCACCTGGACCGACACTGTCCTGGCTGGGAGACTCAGAGCTAGGGTGGAGGTGCAGCCTCCCCACCCTGCCTACTTGGGGCAGCAGATGACATTGCTGCCCCAGATCCACATGGCCTGGTGACACCAACTTGCACCGCCACACATGGCTTAGACTTGCTGACCTGGAAGTCAGCCTAGGAGTCTTCCTGTGCCGGTTCAGGTGATACAATGGGCTGGGATGGTGTCAGCTACGTTTCCCACAACCATGGGGGGGTGGGGCATGGGTGTCCCTGATTGGTCCTCCACACATGGGGGTCTAAGAGCACCCTGCAAATCCTGGCCACGTCCCCTACCGCGCCCACCACGCCCACCTTTTGAGGGTCGGCCACCTTTGCCTCCCTTACCGCTTGGGCGCCTCCCAACCATGGCACTGATGTTGCTGTGAGTATGGGAATAGCAGTAAACTATTGTCCTGGGCAATTGGGGGTGAAAGAGGTAGGGTACTAGATGGAATTCGTACCCTAATGCTCTAACAAGGCTGTCTGTGACCCCTGGGGGAAGATGACGGGTCACGCAATGCACAGGCACCCCGAAAACAAAAATGAACGTGCACGCAACCCCTCGTAGACCACGCGCATGGAAAAATGAACCCGCACTACGCTGTGGCAACCAGAAACACAAAAATAAGCGTACGCGTAATACACGCAGCCTACAATGACCTCTGAAGGGGTACGTGATACACGGGGCAAGCACAGTTGGTAAATACGTGCGTGACTCACCGTATGCCTGGAAAACACAACACCCCCGCCAAAAGAAGAATTGTACGCTGTCTGAGGAAACAGGACAAAAGAAGAAGTGAACGCTGTTTGAGGAAACAAGCACAACAAAAAAATTGAACGCTATCAGAGGTAACAGGGAGTACGAACTTGAAACGCTGTGAAGTAATCGCTTGTGAACCGACAAGAAGTACAAAATTCACCCACTCGCATTCACGAAAAGCACGTACAAGTAAATGGCATCCTACACGTACCTTTTAAACCGGCCCACACGTACAACGTCACTTGCGCGTGTACGCGCTAAAGCCCTTTCCTCCAATTACACGAGCTGACACTCGGACGTGCAGTTTTTGCACGTGTACGATGAACATGCACCCGTGTTGAGGGAAACGCCCTTGCGCGTCACTTCGCAGATGCGCTTACGCGCTAAAGGGCCTTTGGTCCAATGAATTTGCGTATGTGCGGTGTATTCACGTGCTGATTCACTATGCACCCGTCACGAGGGAAACACTCGTGCGCGTAACGTCACAGACGCGCTTACGCGCTAAGGCACTTTCCTCGAATTACACGCTGACGTGCAATTTTTTCACGTGCCAAATCACTCCGTACCAAGATGGCCATGCGACAACACACAGAAGACCACGCTGCTGCCCAGAAGGCCGAATTACTGCCCCCAAGAGCCCTGAGCACGCTCCCACCTGCCATCTGCTGCTGCCTGCTTGCTGCCCACGTGCCCTATTATTTGCTGCCTGCACGTCAGCCAGGGGTGAAGTTGCTGTGACCACCCCGACTGGAACTGAAGACTCACGAATGGGATACCATCGCTCCACAGCCCAGCCCCAGCACCCAGTTGCCCACCCACACCTGCCTCTGGGGTTGCCATGTCGGGCACAACACCATCTGGCATCACTGGCAACCCCCTGCCTGATAGGCAGAGGGCCACCAGCTTCAGTGCCAGGGAAGTTGGTGTCCTGGTGGGGCAAGTCCTGGGGCAGAATGATGCCCTCTTTGGAGGTTCGAGCGCCGACTATGAAGGATGGACCAGGATCTGGATGGACATTGTGACTGCAATCAACGAAGAGGGGTCGGCAGTCCGCAAAATAAAACATGTCAAGAAGCGCTGGGAAGACTTCAGGTCCAGGACCCTCGACAAGGCCTAGCGCCTCTTGAAGGCAGCGGATGCCAAGGGGCGCCGGGGCCACCTGTCCGACCACCAAATGAGGGTCCTGGAACACATAAGCCCAGCGCTCCACGCTCAGGTCCTTGAGAGGCAGACCCGTCTGGAGTCGAGCGGTAAGTGTACATGCATACTGGTTGGACGCTGTGCATGTCGTGGTGTGCCAGTAGTGTGCAGGTTGCACATGTGTTTCTGTAGGGCCATGTATGGATGTGTATGTACAGGTGCGTGAGGCTGACACATGCGAGTCCTCTCATGTGTGAGACACATGGATGGTGTATGTGTGGATAAGCATGCAGGCCAAATGCAGATGGGGGAGCACACATATTTGAATTACTGTGTATGGACGTTGGCATGGTTGCGGTGTCATACATGGATGTTGGTTCCAGCTGCATGTATCTGCACTGTGTGCATGTGCATGTGTGTGTATTTGACCAGTGTGCAACTGTGATGCAACATGGATGCATGTTGGACTCACATGTAGAAGGCTGAATGCCAGATGTGACATGGATGGCGATCTCATCACTCTGACAGTTGGTGGACATGTACACATGCATGTAAGTGTGTTGGTGTGTGTGCATGTGTTGTGTACTCCCCGTGTTTCATGTGACGTCAGGCTTACCTTCGGATGCAGATGCTGTTGTATGTGTATGGGTGGTGCTGCCTGGTGCAATATTGCTGTGGAATTGCTCATGTGTGTGAGTAGAAATGACATGTGTGTTAGGGAGTGTGATGCCATGTCTGAAGTTTGACACTGCCACTCATGTGCAACTGTCATGTGTGTATCAGTCCATTGTACAGTGCCCTGATGCCTGTGTTCTATCTCTCCCTGTCTGCAGCGTCAACTGATGAAGAGGGCGGAGAGGGTGCTGTGGAGCAAAGCGGCAGGGATCGCACCACCAGCCGGAGACGCAAGGCTCGGCTCCCCTCCCATATTGTCATCTCTTCCTGGAGTGAGAAGTCTGGTGCCGCGTCCCAGGCCGCAGCTGCTGAGGGTAGGTCCAAGAGGCGGAGGTTGGAGATGGACTCCTCGGCAGCAGAAGGGGCAGCTGAGACCCCACAGGGTCTGACGGAGGAAGATGGCATGGAGTCATCCAGGTTGGTGGGGGGTTTGGAGGAGGAGGAGGCCGTGGAAGGGACACACAGGGTCTGGAGGTGGGGATTCCACTGGTGCCAGTGGTGCAGGGGCAGGGACAGGAGGCAGCACAGGCCGCCCTGGAGGTGCCTGTGTGTAATCCTGCCCTGATCCTGTGACTGCATCATCCGGCACCAGCGGGGATGCCTACGTCCAGACTCTTTTTCAGGGAGGGGATGGGCGCATAACAACTGGCCTTCCTCTCCCTGCGGATGTGGCTATCCGGGACCGGGTTGAGTCTGTCCTGGCTGGGATAGCGTTGCGTCAATGGGGCATGCAAGGTGACCTGCAGTGTTTTCGTGAAGACACTGCACGTCATCTCGGATGCCTCTTTGACTGCATTGACCTACTGGGACGGGTCACCAGTGGTGGATTTCCTCGTGTGCTGGACCTTCTTGCGACCCCCTACTCACCTGAACCCCCTACGCGCCAGTCATCCTCCATGCCATCTTCCCACCCATGTATCACCTGGGTACCCTGTGGAGCTGCCTCTGACCAGGCGGCCAGGCTGGTGGAGGACACATCCCTGCCACAGTCGGGAGTCGGACGTCCAGCAGGGGTGGTCACCATGACAACTGCACCCCAGCCGAGGAGGACGTGCAGGCAGCAAGAGCCAGGGCGCAGGCACAGGCACAGCAGCAGCAGCAACATGGTGGGAGCAATGATGGCACGGGGCCTTCAACATCGGATGGGCAGGCATTGGCCAGAGGGCAGGAGGACCCAGGATTGCAAGTGTCTTCCGTGTGGCAGTGGTTGGGCCACGCAATAGATGCGGAGCGGCAGCGGGTGGAAGAGGCACGGCTCACAATGGTCAGGGCGGAGAACTCCATGCGGAGGGCACTGCGGCGGGCCGAGTGCCTCGAGGCAATTCGCAGGGAGTTGGAGGGCAACATGTCATCGTTCCTGCGAACCCTTGGGGCCATGGAAGAGGACCGCCTCCAGGACATTGAGCGGGAGTTCGATGATGCCCTGGCCCGGGACATCAAAAAGTGAGCCGTCGGACTAGCCCACTGCCATTGTAAATAGTTAGTTAGTTAGTTAGTGTTAGGTTTCATTTTGGTTTTCATTTTTGTTTAAGGCGCTTGGACAATACCCCACATTTTTGTATATAGTTCTTCATTAGTGTAGTTTTGTAGGTTTCGTTTGGACAGTTGGGCTCATGAACCCAGGATTTCATCCTTGTAAATAGTTGGAGTGTGGATTTGTCTGCATTTTCTTTTTTGAATTTTCCATGGAGCAATGGATTTTACTTTTTCATTTCTGTTTGGATTTGCATTGTTGGAAGGAGACTTTGGAAACATTTTTGATTTCATATATTTTGGATTCTGATTTCCTTTTTTTATCCTTATGTGACATTCTGCATTGTTTTCCTTATGTACATTGTTTGGTCTTTGGATTTTCTTTCACCGCATTTTTTGTTCAATACATTTGTTCCCGTACTTCAATGTGTGGTATTTTCTCATTGGTTTCATACATGTCACAATGTGGGTTTTCACATTCACTGGCACCCATTGTGTGATTGTGTGTGTGACGGACATGTGTTGATGTACATACATGCCATTTGGGTTGTATCATGTAATGGGCATTTCAATGTGGGGTGTATGTTATGCTTGGTTGGTTATTTGGGCAGGGGTGGCGTGCAGTGGGATTTTGGTGGCCATGAGGGCCATGATTGTGGGTCATGTTGACATGTTGGGGGGACATGAGTGGGGGCCTGCTGGCAGGTGCCCCTCACTGCTGGGGGTGGGGGTGCAGGGGGACATGAGTGGGGGCCTGCTGGCAGGTGCCCCTCACTGCTGGGGTGTGGGGGTGCTGGGGGACATGAGTGGGACATGAGTGGGGGCCTGCTGGCAGGTGCCCCTCACTGCTGTGGGATAGGGTGCAGGGGGACATGAGTGTGGGCCTGCTGGCAGGTGCCCCTCATTGCTGGGGTGTGGGGGTGCTGGGTGACAAGAGTGGGGGCATGCTGGCAGGTGCCCCTCACTGCTGGGGGGTGGGGTGCAGGGGGACATGAGTGGGGGTCTGCTGGCAGGTGCCTTTCACTGCTGGGGGGTGGGGGTGCAGGGGGACATGAGTTGGTGATCATATTGCAAGGTGACATGTGGCTTGGCTGGGGGGCATGCCCATGGTGGATGGGCTTCCTGAGGGACATGACCAGGGGTGCAGGGTAGTCCCCTGTGGTGTGGGCTGCCTGCAAGGGCCGTGGAGGGGGTAGAGGGGACACCTGGGAGGACCCACACTGCCAATTCACATGTGGGACTCCCCGCGCACCCCACTGGATACACGTACCCCGCTCTGACAGCGAAATTGCGTGTGAAACTTCACGCACACTCCTGAAATACACGTACCCCGCTCTGACAGCGAAATCACGTGTGAAACTTCACGCGCACCCCCGAAATACACGTACCCCGCTCTGACAGCAAAATCTTGTGTTAAACATCCCGCGAACCCCAGTAATACACGTACACCGCTCGCACAGGGCCAATCGCTTGTGAAACTTCCCGCGCACCCCCGAAATACACGTACCCCACTCGCACAGGGCCAATCGCATGTGAAACCTCCTGCGCACCCATGAAATACACATACCCTGCTCGCACAAACACGTGTGAAACTTCCTGCACACCCATGAAATACACGTACCACGCTTGCACAGGGCCAATCGCATGTGAAACTTCCCGTGCACCCCGAAATACACGTACCACACTCGCACAGGGCCAATTGCATGTGTAAATTCCCGTGAACCCCTGAAATACACGTACCACGCTAGCACAGGGCCAATCGCGTGTGAAACTTCCCACGCACCCCCGAAATACATGTACCCCGCTCGCACAGGGCCAACCGCGTGTGAAACTTCCCGCGCACCCCCGAAATACACGTATCCCGCTCGCACAGGTCCAATCGCGTGTGAAACTCCCCGCGCCGGGGTGTACATGTATTCGGAGGGGTGCGTGGGGATTTTTACAGGCGTTTTCGTGGTTGGGGGGGCTGTATGCTGGTCCAATGGCCTGTCCGCCATGTACGGGATTTGTGCTCTGTGCATGGCGCACGGGGAGGGGTTGGGGGCGTAACTGGCGCTGCTGCAGGGTCGCTGCGCCACTCTGCGCCACGGCTGGTTTTGGATGTTGAAATCCATGAATACGCTGTGCGCGGAAATGGATTCTAGCGCACGCGGCTGGCGCAGACTGTCGCACGCACACACTGTGTGCCAGCCGCGTACGCCACTTGTGCGCTGGATTCTATGAATTACCTGGAAAACCTGACCATTTAGGTACACATTTTGTTCTTACATTTCTTATGCTAAACTTTTGATCAATGATTTAGTGCACAATGCTCACACTTCACAATATTGAATATGAGGAACGATTTACAAGGAAAAGTAATAATAAATGCATGTGAATATACAGCGTCACTATTATACAACCTATGAATTGTTAAATTGAAACGTTATTCCAGAAAATGAATATACTGAAGTCAGATGATGCAAACACATTTTTGTTACAGCAAATCATACTGCTCATGGTTATGACTGAGCCCAATAACTATGCCTCTCATATAATGTATCCAGGTGGCTTCTCTTCGCCTTAGTTCAGATTGTCTGTTAGTCTTTCTTTCCAAGGGTCTGATCCATTCCAAGGCTAAACATTGCAAATTTGTGGTAGTCAATTCACTGCATTCGTTTTCCCAATGCACACTTAATGGCTGCCTCTGATCTTTGTTTCTTATTCCCCTTAAATGCTCATATCCATTCTTTCAATTTCCTTACTGTGCTACCAATGGAATATTTGTTATAGATATAGTTTGATTCCATATACCACATACTTTCTGTTACTGTTCATGAAGGGTTTGATTATAGTCATTGGTACATTGGGAAACATAATTTCCTTAGTCTTATCCAATGCATAATCACAGGCTTTACATTCCTTACACTAGTAAAAGCATGGTCTGCTAAGCCATGTACCCTCTGACATATCTGTGCATACAAAAGTAGGACTTATCTTATTATGTAACTTTACAGATTTTTTATTAATTATTTTCTGATGGTCTTCCAGAAACAGATGTATTTATTTGTCTTTTAATAGTGCACTCCATTGCTTACGTAGGATTTTAACTAAATTAAGGTTATTTAGCAATAAACACATTGTTTTCATATTCTTTATTGGATGTCCTTCGAGAAGTTTATCAAGTGACAATTGTTCAACTTTACATCTAGCCTCCAATACCTTATTTAGGCTACATCCTCTTTCCAGAAATCTAGTGTCATCAAATCTGCTGCCCTGTGACACTCTAAATCAGTACCGCAGATTCCTTTAGCTTGAAGAACTTCTACTTTTGGGGTATTTTCAATTACTGCTTTGTTTATGTGCACTCTTGGCATGTAAAATTGTTTGTTTCATATCGATTTATGAACATCTTTGTGTCTAAATAGTTATTTTCTGCAACTATTTTCAAATCAAGACAGGTAATACTTTTCTGATCATATACCTTCACTGATTACATTCCAAAATTATTATTGAGCTCTAGATTGAAGGTTGTTAGTTCTTCTGCAGAACCTTTCCGTAGCACCAGGATATCATCTATGTATATTTCCACTAGATAGTTTATTCTTTATATTCACGTTCCTATAAGTGTGTTTCTCCTGGAGAGGAGACCCAATATCAGGAGTTTAACACTATGATGAGAACAAATGGTAGCGATCCTCTTTCAAGTGTCGTTAATGACTGGAAAAGAATACTGAAACAGATTGACTCTAACACTGACACTTTGGTCTCTAATGCCATGGAAGAAAAGAAAATACTGTTTCAAATGGATTGGTGCGAATCACAAGAAAACATTTCTTTATATAAACTTCATACCCATCTGATCATGGATATTAGAGGCTTAGATGCATTACCTGAATATTTAGTTAAATTCCCTGATGCTTATTGGCGCACACAATGTATCCTCTTCAGATTTATTACCAACTGGGGAAATGAATAAACTAAGAGGCATTGAAACTGCAGGGATAGAGTATTGCCAGTTCTGCAAGGTGCATGTGCAACCAGAAAGCCTACAACACCTGATAACAGGTTGTGTTGCCTTAAACAAATGAAGTAATAGGTTGTTTAACAAATGTGTTTATACTGTAGACTAGCTAACTATGGAATATCTTTGGTATAGAGCTCTTTCTGGCAATGAAGTCTCGTTAAATATTGCTGTTATAAAATATTTAAACACAATACATTTACTAAGATTAGTCTCATTTATTCTCACCCTGGTGCATTTCAGTCTGAACTGAGAAAGCTGTGTTTATAATATTGGTTTTGAATATAAATAGAATTAGATCTGTGATTAGATGAAAAGCCATTTCAGATACTGATTTATATAAATATAGGTGTATAATTATGAATGTGTTAATATTGTTTTATAATTGAGAAGAAAGTGTACGTGTCTTACTATGTCTGTATGTGTGAAAAGTTTTTTGCAAGCTACAACACACCAATAACAAATAAAAAATAATTGTTGGACAACATTCTCAAACTGTGACATGAATAACGTGGCTAGTAATGCACATGTCATAACTATAACCAGGGAATAGATTAATTTCTGATGAACTTTCTTAACCTACTGGAGAAGAGCGATATAAAGTGTAGATTATCTATGCAGGGGCGTTTAATGTAGTTACTGGCCCCACTACAGATGATCCATATCTATGTTGGCGCTGGAGTAATAACTAAAGGTTTTTAAAAAAAAGGCTGATGGGGCTGGGCATGGACTCAACTAGATCCACAAAGTTGGGGCTATATATTCTTTTCCCACGTGGATCGCTCCTATTCACGGACACATTTTATTTCTCTTTCCCCTCAAATGGTCACCTGATTACAACAAATCACCACCGGGGTGACAGTTCTGCTGAAGCATGTATCCCTGATTGTAATTACAGAACACAGGGTTAGTAAGAGAGATAGAGAGAGGACCACGGTTATAAGAATACATTCTGAGAGACAAGTATGGACATACTGATCTTGAGCAGCATATGCAGGAATAATGGGAATTTAAATATGCCCCAGAGATCTCTCTGCACATCAAGTGGGATGCTAGGAAAACAGTGGTTCGGGGGGAAAGTAATCCAGTGATCCGCCTAGCCTAAACGGTTGTGAGGGTTGACTGAGCAGCAACTCTGGAAAGAGATTGCTCATTTAGAAAATAAATGCAAGTGGGATGATTTGATCCACACTTACCGAAAATTGGCTGGGGCACAGGGTCAGTTTAACACGCTCACAAGTGATAAGACAGAACGGGCTTTATTACGGGCTAAAAGAGGTCATATGTACATGGGAATAAACCCAGTTCTCTGTTGGCAAATATATCTAAAGCTAAAAATAAAACATTCATACACATGAGTAGGAGAGAAAATGGCGAGAAGGTCTGTGATGAAGCCAACAAGGGGGAGGAGTGTCGACACTTTTATGAGCCTCTCTATACAGCTGACTGGTTTGATAAATCAGAACAGTGCACATATTCGGAGGAGATTTCACGTGCCTGCATCTCAGCAACTCAGAGGGCTCTCCTGGACAGGTCAGTAGAGGTCTTTCCTGGTGATTCCTCAACTTAAGGTCAATAAAAGACTAGGAATGAATAGCCAGTCGGTCAGTAATAGCTTTATTCAGCCAATCGCCATGAAGGTAATTATTTAAACATCAACATTAAAACCATACAGGTATACATTAAAATATTCAACCAATCTTATTGAGGCGTAATCAGGCACAGCAACAGGAACTCTCTTCCACTTTGGGTGGCCACCCCGAGAGTTCGGGAATGTGGCTCCTTTGAGATGTGCCAAGGCATTAATGAGGGGTGTCACCGCTCTTTGCTACTATGCATTTGCTTGTTTAAGGTGCTAATGCTTATTGTGCAAATATAATGGCAACAGCCCATGGGCAACAGCCCATGGGGTCATCATTCTCCCCAGGATCATTGTAATGGATGTTGATATGCAAAACAGAAACGTGCAAAGTGCCTGTGCCTTTGATCACAGAATAGGATTACAACGCCTAGGTAAAAACCATAAAATCATTGTTAATACAATTTTTATGGGAAAACCTACTTCCCATCCTAAGGTGCCTTTGGGAGTGTTGCTTGTTAGTTTAATATAAGTAGACTGCAACTTGCTATCGTAATAAAGGGGTGGGTTGAGACATTAGGTGAACTGTGGTGTTTTCTAATCATCCGTGCCCTGTGTAGGTGGAAACCACACATACCACTAGATAATTGGATCACTAGAGGAGTGCTTAGATGAAGATAAATCGGCTTTGAGGTGTTGCACAGAAAAGGTCTGGATTAGGGATTTAAGATGACAGGCCTTTGTACCTCTATACTGTGGACAAAAGAAGAGAAAATGAATGATGTCCTCTTTAGCATCCAGATAAGAAGGGCACAGATCTGTACAGCTCATGTGCCATGACAACTGTAATGCACATAGTGGTAAGGCACCCAGGCGAAATTGTATATATAGTGACAACGCATCACGTGGGGAAATGTAATCTAAGCACATTTCCTACCCAAAGTCCAGTTTCATATTCCAGTATGCAGCTTTCATGTTAGACTGGCAGCTGGCGATGGGTTCCTGGTTTCGTAATGTGGCGTCAAGCGCCTGATAGAAAATCAGCTTCGATCACAAGTTTATATGGTGCAGATTGTGCCATAGATCTTCAAGGCCCATTGCAATCAATTGGGGACTGACGTGTCTAAACCATTTAAGATCAGGCCCTCCACTTTCTGATAAAAGTTCTGACATTGGCTCTCTATATTTAATTAAATATGGTGAGGTCCATAGCCGAAGTCAATAACAAACTGGACACAGTAATCACATCTGTTATTTTCCTCTGGTTCAGCTCTAAGCGTAATGTAGTATTGGGTGTGCATTAAGAACTCTTCTCATAACCAAGCATGCACCAATAATTTGATCTCAATCGATTGTTATTTTGTCAAACAAATGGCAATAAAAAGATGGTTAAAAAAATATATATATTCCCAAATCTGTGACCGTCCAGTCTAGATCAGAATTTCTTTTTTGATTTTGCAGAACTCTAATGTATTCCAATTGATCACCGTTCCTGCCCATGTAAAAGCTAATTCACTTGACCTCATCGTAGCTTCCTTGGACCTTTGAGTTTCTGTTGTCCATATAGATTTGACTCGCCTTTATATGATTCATTTTCAAATCTTTAAGTTTTGATCAGCCAAAATGATCTAAAACCCTGAAACATGATTTTTCAAAAGTTCGGCGGGAGTTTCAGGAGGTTTTGAGGATTACAGACGTAAGTAGGCCGTCGCCAATCAATTCCCTGCTTGATAGATGATGCAGTTTCAGAATTAGTCGAGGGAAATGTTCCACTGCCGCTTAAGTGCTAAGGACGAGTATGCCTGTCCTTTTTGCATAGACTTGCTTAAAGCTCTGCATTTAAGCGGTTAAAAAGATTAATAAATACAAACCTTTATTTATTTATTTTATTGTTTGCAAGGGAGGGAGCAGGAGTTTGAAATACATTAAAGTACATTAAAAACACAATATATAAGAGCAGTGGGGGGGAGGCAGGACAAACCTACTATGCCTTGTAAGTATTCAGAACGTGCAAGTGCAGCAAGGAAGAAGTCAGGGGATCAGTGCTGTGGAGTCTGAGCTCATGAGTGAGCGACAGAGGAAGTGCTAGGAATGTTGAGTGCTACACGGCCTGGAGCCGCTCGGGGTGTAAGTGCGAGCCACCAGGGCGGAGGGTGTAAGTGTAAGTGCAGACAGACAGGAGCTGGGCCGATTGGGTGCGGAAGGTCAGGGCCCAGAGGATGCATAAAGGCCCAGGACACCAATTGCAGCAACTGTGGGATTAGCAGGGGAGAGAAGAATGGAGGGAGGAGGTAAAGAGGAGAGTCTTAAGGAGCTTCCAGAATTTAAGAAGATCCTGCTCAAGGTGCAGACGGAGGGGGAGGATGTTCCATAGGAGGACAGCGAATGACCATCTGCCCTCTGTTTAGCAAAATGCTTTGCACACGGAGAGTTAGAGCCAGAGGAGAATTGTAGTGGTCTAGAGGAGGAACATTTAGTAAGATAAAGTTGAAGATAGTGTGGTCCCCGGGCCCCGAGCGCCTTGTGGATGATGCAGAGGGATTCGAATTTAATCTGTGCGGCAACTGGGACCCAGTGAAGACTTTTTAGTGCAGGAAAGATGCGGTCCCTTGGATAAAGGCCAAGGATACATCTCGCTGCCCTATTCTGGATTAATTGTAGGGGTCGCAGAGTGGAAGATGGTAGATTCAGGAGGAGTCTATTGCAGTAGTCAAGCCTAGAGAGAACCAGGGCTTGGGTCACATTGACCCTCTGGGGGAAAGGGAGAAAAGGGAGAATTCCTTTGAGACGGAAGAGCTGAAAGTGACACTTCTTGGCAATGTCCTGAGTGTGAGGGAGGAAGGAGAGAGAGGAGTCAAAGATGACTCCAAGGTTTCTGGCTTCAGAAGAGGGCACAGGCAGAGAACCCAAAGACGAAGGCCAGAGTGAAGGGAAGTAGGAGGGAGCAGGGGTCCCGATGGGAAGGAACTCAGTTTTACAGGTGTTGAGGCAGAGATCATTGGCGGTGCACCAGGACTTGATGGAAGATAGGCAGTCAGGGATGATGGAGAGTGAAGGAGGGTCTGCAGGTAGTCTGAAGAAAAGCTGTATGTCGTCTGCGTAACACTGGAAGTTGGAAGAGAAGGAGGAGATGAGGTGTGCAAGCAGAGTAAGGTAAATGTTCAAGAGTCAGGGGCAGAGGATAGAACCCTGGGGGACACCACAGGTGGAGAGGGAAGTAGGAGAGGAGAAAGTTCCAGGATGACTTGGGAAGAGCAGTCAGTAATGAAGGATGTTAGCCAGTCCAGTGCCCGTTCTGAGATACCAAGGGTATCGTGGAGCCTTTGTATGAGGATGGAATGGGTGACTGTGTCAAAGGCATAGGAGAGATTGAGAAGGATAAGGATAGCTGGGGAGTTGGAGTCCAGAGATGCAAGAAATTCTTCACGGGTGTTCAGAAGAGCAGTTTCTGTGCCTATGGATGCTTGAAATTCAGATGGATGGTCGTGGAGACCACCAACAAGTTCACTGTGTGATTTGAGTTGGAGAACCAACTTCTCCAGCAGTTTCCCCAGGAAGGGGGTGATGGAAATAGGGTGGTAGTTGGCAGGACAGGTAGGATCAGGAGTGGGCGCGCAAGGGAGTGCTTAAGGGAGGAGGGTAAAGATCCTCTGACAAAAGAGTGATTGCAGAAATCAGCGAGAGCATGGGCAAGAGAGCCAATGTTATCCTTGATGGTTCTGGATGAGCAGCAGAAAACCTGCTTAGAAGAGGCCTTCATGGAGCAGACAACTCTGGTAACTTCTTCAGGTGTGACGGGGTGAAGGAGGAGAAGGAGTACGGAGGAGGGAGGGGGGATGGAGGTGAGGGGGTGTGGGATGCGTTATAAGGGAGTGTAGCAAGGGTTATAAGGATGTCCTGGGTTTTGGAGGCAAAGTGTGAGGCCAGTGCAATGGTGAGGGACTGGGCGGGAGAAGGGGAGCAGGAGACTGAGAAAGGGCTGGCTAGTTCCTGCAGATCTTGAAAAGTTCTGCCATGTTGTTGGATGCACTAGAGACCTGTGCTTGTATGTGGGATCTTTTCTTGGCATGGATGGAGAGTCTGTATTGTCTTTGAAGCAGGCGGCAGGCCAGTTTGTCAGAGGATGAGCCTGAGGTTTGCCACTTCCATTCTGCTGCCCTGCACTTGCGTTTCAGGGCCGCAAGTTCGGTGTTGTACCAGGTGTTATGCTTAGGGGCAGGTTTCATGCAGATCCTCATGACTGGGCCAAGAGTGTCAAGAGTATTGGTGATGGAAAGGTGGAGGTTGCTGAGGGCAGAGTCAGAGGTGAAGTCAGAGGTGGGAGGGTCAGGGGGGATGAAGGTGGAAGCAAAGGCAGCCACAGACACTCGTTTCATCGGGCGGATGTTAGCGAACAAGGTTGGTGGGACTTTTGGGGGGCTGTCAGGGGGCCAAGGGGACTCAAGTGGGAGGAGAGGAGAGAATGGCCAGACTAGGAGAGAGGGGTGACTAGTGGGGGGGAGAGAAAGAGGTCAGAGTGTATGGGGCGTACAGAGTGTGTCCAGATGAGTGAGTTGGCCCAGAGGGGAGATTGGAGAGGGAACGCAAGATGCAAAGCTCAGTCAAGAGCATGGATGCAGAGCCCGGGCAGTCCAATTGGATGTTGAAGTCACCCAGGCGGAGGAGGTTGGAAGTGGATGAGATTAAGGAAGAGCAGAAGTCAGCCCATTCATAGAGGAACAGGGTGGTGGTGCCTGGATGCCAGTAACTGGTGGCAATGATCAGGGTGGAGATGGGAGAGATGACCAACTTGCAAACCAGGCTTTCAAAGGAAGAGTAGAGCTGGGTAGGTAAGATTGAAGCAGGCACCCACTCTGGGAAGATTAGGGCAATCCATCCAACCCTCCCACCCCCCATTGCAGTGATGTTGAGGCTTTTAGATGATCTTGAAGCCTTCAGGGAGGAGGAAGTCAAAAGCAGTGACTGAGCTGGCATTGAACCATGTCTCGGTAAGAGCGAGAATGTCGAGATCACTGTCTTCAAGAAGGAGACAGAATGTCAGCAAAGTGTTTGTTGGCTGAGCGGACGTTGCCAGGTGGAGGAGGACTGTGCCTCTTAAGGTTTTCTGAGGTGATGTACAGGGGCGTGGTGCATCAGTCACAGCAGGGGGAGAGAGAGTAGAAGGCAGAGATGCAGGAGAAGGGAGGAAGTTGATTAAAGAGGGCAGGATCCGGTCAAAGAGGAGGAGGTTGGGTTGTGGACCCTGAACCAGGATTGTGCCAGTGTGATAGACATTAATGAAGCAGCAGCCAAAATGACTACCCACTTGGTGCCACCGTTAATGGTAGAACATGTGGAGGGAAAGAGAGTAGAGATGAGATGGGGGGATCTATAGATCTGGAGAGGGGACAGAGAAGAGGATATCAGTGAAAACCTCTCTAGAGGAAGCGCAGACATAGGTGTTTGCGATGGGAAGTCCAGGGTTTGCACTCAAGATGTCTTTTTTGTACTTTTTCCTACCAGACTTTGTGAGAGTGGGGGGATAGGTTATAGTGTAGCAATTAGAGAATATATGAGAAATGGAGAGAGCCATAGGTCAGTAGAGGTTTGGACAGGAAAGAAAGTGGCTGCACAGTAAAGTTCTAGCTAAACTCAGCAGGAGGCCTAGTAGGAGACGTAAAAATGGAGGAACAACAAATGCAAGAGGTGCACAGATGGAATAACAAACACACCAAAATTGGATTTTAACAATTGAGGCACAACAACGTGAAATGCAGGAGGTGCCCAGATGCAATAAAAACCCACCTAAATTCGATTTTAGAAATGGAGGCACAACACAGTGAAATGTCGGATGTGCACAGATGGAATAAAAACAAATCTAAATCTGATTTAAAAAATGGGGCACAACACAGTGTACCTCTGTTCCAATGCTCAGTCATTACTCATTGGCAATGTGAAGGGTGCAGTGAGTTTTGTCCAAGTTTGTGGTGTAACAGGCTGATCACCTGCCGGCTGCTCCATGCTTTGTATGGAAAAAGGGAAAAAGGGTCCCCAAGTCTTTTCCAGCCCGGACAGGCACAGACAGGGTGCTAGATGTGGGCCTTGGCAGGAAAGGCTGCCCAATCACAAAATGTGTGGCTCCTCCACACGAGGATGGGTTGGCCATCTTGGACAGTGCATTGTAGAATAACCAAATGGCTTCAGGGAAGGTTGTGTCCCTGGTATTCCCAAGGGCTGACTTCGAGCAAATGACAATTGCTTCTTTTGGAAAAAATATTGTCCTAAAACCAATTGCAATGTGGCCCTGACCAACCTACACATTTCAGAGTGGCTTGTAGAGAAACTTTTTTTCCTGAAACTAAAGCCATGTTTTACAGTCAACAAATCTCACCAGCGGTTAACTATATGTAAGATGGTTTGGCACTTTGTGAACACCATCACAATCACTACTCCCCCTTTTCCTGTAAGTGAAAAGTAAGGCTACTAATGTTTTTTTACTAAACTGGTTTGTGAGGAACTGGGTACCAGAATTCCTCTACTCCACAATAACTTTCCAGGCAGTTTTTTTAAAGAGCCTTCCTAGTGAAGCTTTGTATCCACCTCTACTTTTTGTCAAATGCGTCCTAGTCTCAGAGCTCTTTTCCAGATTACCTTAAAACCGCTCTAATCTTACCGCTCCTGAAGAAAGCATCCCTTGACACAGCAGTTTTGAGCTGGCCTGCCCTTTTTGCAGAATGTATTGGAAAAGGCTTTGCCTACTCGAATGCTGGCTCATATGTAGCAGCGCCCCCTGTGGTGACTGTATACATCTGCCTTTCATGCACAACACAGAATCAAAACAGCTACCATTGAGGCCACTGATGATATCCGGAGGATAAGAGAGAATGGAAATATTTTGGATTTAGAGTGGGGGAGGGAAACATTGTGGCTAGCCTGTCTTGCAGGAAGAAGGACGTCATTAGTTATTGAGGTGCTGGGATTCGTAAAAGGACTGGAACTAGAAGAGGATTCATATTTTATCTTTTTATGGAATTGGATGTGTTTTATAATGAAATACATGGGTTTTAGCATCGCTTGCATTAAATGAAGTCATGTGTAGTGTTTGAAGTAGTGGAAATAATAACTGTTGATTTTGGATTGCTACTGTTTTAAAGATGAATTTGAACTTTTATTGTGTGCGATATTGAGAATATATGCGAATTGACCTTCGTTAAAGGCAAATTTGCCAAGCAACAATGAGAATAACATATATATATTTATTTGCTTATGTTATTAGAACGTTCGGCCGCTTTCAACATGGTTGACCATGAGACAATTCTATATATTCTAGCTGCACGCGTGCGTTTGGGGATGAGGGTCTTCGGTTGGATTGATGAATTTGTTTCCAACAGACCTCATGCCTTTGATGAGGGGTCATCTAGGCCCCCTCCATACCCTTGCCTTGTGGTGTGCTTCCAGGATCTATCCTGTCCATCACTTTAAAAATGATCTATATGGAGATGTTTGAGGATAACAACCACAGAGAAATGTTCCCCTTTTTGGTTAGACTTTAATGCTGTGCTCACTTCATCCTCCCCTCCGCTTCATCCACAGGTCTGAAGCCCACCTGGCAGTGCAACAGCACCCTGGAAGCATTGAAGGAGCCCGGAGACATCCTCCCCACCAGGCTCCGGGAGGCTTTGGAGGAGTTCGAGAACGACTTGTGCGACAGAACCGGTGAAGACCCTCAACCTGATCCTATTGGTACTTTTATGATCTAAATATCAAGATTTTAACTCGGTGGTGCCCACTCAATGGTTTCATGCCACAATAGCTCATACTAAAGGAAAGACTGCAGAAATAGCGACCTCCCCATTCTTTTACCCTCTTCCAACCGGGGAGCAGAGGGGACCCCTGTGCCAGGAACCCAATCTGCTTAATGTAGTTGGGTTGTGGGGTGCACAGACAAGAGCCCTCACCACCACACCCTCAATGTCCACATATTTATGCCTAGTGCCCCAAAAATAAAACACCTTTTCACCACCTACACATGAAGCCAGTGGCACTGAATGGGTTAATGTAAAATAGATGTTCAATCTCAACCAAAGGGACACTAGACGCTGACTTACCTGATGGGGATCTCAGGTGGCCCTCACACCCCCATTTCTTGCTGCACTTCCTTGTTGGCGCTTCCTCTACTAGCCTTTACCTGAGGGAACGGCCAGGGCCAGCATGGGCCTCAGCAGTGCACGCTTCCCTCACATGCAAAAGGACCCACACTGACCACAGCAATGAACCCTCCAATCCCACGCAGCAGAGCCAGTGTGGCCCTTAGAAGTGTGAGCTGCACTGCACCTGCGTGGCCATTCGCAGTGCAGTAAAACCTCTGTCACATAGATTGAGTCTGAAAAATTGGACTCTTTCCTGGGGGGCCTCCCTGCGAGAATCCAGACTTCGGCAAGTCCCTCAGTCTCAGGGTCTCATGGTGTCCTGAGGTCAGAGACTTCTTTGCCAGGGGTGGAAAGACACTGGTGGTGCCTTCCTCTATTCCTGCAGACATCTATGCGCATGTGGTTGCAGCACTCGTCCCACAACAGTAGTGCAGTACCAGATGGGCTGTGTGGTGACCACAGGACTGTAGGTGGTGGTAGGGTAGGGAGCCAGAGTTGTGTGGCAGGTCAAGGAACGGAAGTGCCACAGAATTGCAGCACAGCACAGATTCCAACTGGAAGCATTGTCATGTTTCAGACCAAGGAAAGCAGCCTTTCCATGGCTGGGATAAAAATAAGCTACTCCTCAGACACACTCCCCTAACCCAGAGAAATTCAGGTGGAGAAGCCTGGGGTTCAGCGATGCGTGTGAGCGAAAATAGGAAGGTCCCCTGCAGCTTCACACATGGGTTCTAACCAAGAGCATGCCCACGTTCTCCCAGGTGCCTGGCTAAAAGTGGAACCACAATGGTGGCACAGGAGGGAGGTGGTTAGGAGGGCAGGCCAGAGGAAGGGCCAGTGCATGGCTAGCCCTACTAGAATTGCAGGTCTTTTCTATGCTGAACGGGAATACACACAGTGACGCACCGGCTAGTGCTGCATGGTCTAGGGAGGCGCAGAAAAGAAGAATGGATTATTTGTTTGTCACTGAGCACATTTTCCATAACGTTCATTAGCACGCTGTGCAGCGCTGTCCACCAATGAAAATGCTCGGAACGCATGCTGTTTTCACCAAGGAAAGCTCGCGCTCTGAGCATTTTCATTGGTGTAGGGTGCTTCTTTTCCCCGCTCTCCTTTCAGCTTAGCAGCCGTGTAGCTCCCTACACGGCTGCTAATGGTGTCTTTTGTTTAAGAAAAAAATAAACGTAGCTTTATCCTGCAGCTAGGTGCCGCGCAGCACTGTTGTCCAGGCAGTCCATCTTCAATGTTGATGACATGAGTCATCAACATTGAAAACGAACTTGCGGATAACAGCACTGCGTGACGTCAGACCGTGGGATAAAGGGAAGTTTCTTTCATTTATTTTTACAAACAGAACACCGTCAGCAGTCATGTAAGTAACTATATGGGCGCTAATGGCAATATTAAACTCGGCGGCAGGCCGACCCTGTTGGTAATGGTGTGTCGCCCAATTTAAGGGCCTGAACCCTTTGCTGAGTTTAATATTGCCTCATTCTCTTCTTATTTTCGAGACCGCCCTCAGCAATCACAGGCCGCTTACCATGTCGTGTGGTGCCCCAGACATCCATATAGACCAAGGGAGCTATCATTTGGAAGTTAGCATCAATGTTTGTTTGTTTGTTTGTTTGTTTTATTATTTATAATGCGCATCAAACCCGGGGGTAACAGGGCGCAGCAGTTACAAGTATATGCAAGGCTTGGTTACAACAGAAAGGGTATACAATTTTACATACAAGTCATTAATTACAGGAGGGTATATGCAGATGGTGCCTATTTACAGGCGTAGGATACAAGAGGTGTATATACAAATGTTACAGACATCTTACAGAAGCAGTATATACAAGGTTTAAGGTGTTTCTAGATATAACCGGTGGGCGGAGATAAGTGCAAGTATACAGACAGTGAGTCGGGCAGTTGTAGTTACCACAAGGGTAGCAGGTCGAGAGAAGCAAGGAAGGATGCACTCCATAAAGGCATAAGGTACCATATCAGTGAGTCGTAGCTGCTTGCTGAGCTGGAGTTATCATTTACTGGTCATTAGATTTCAGCCACATAATGATGTTGAATCTGACGTGTTGGTAAAATTGGTCTATTCTCAGTGTAGGAGGCAGGGAGTTCCACAATTTGGCTGCTTTCACTGGGAAGCTGTTGCCTCCGATTGTGGAGCGTTTGAAGCTAGGCATGGAGAGGCGATCTCTATTAGCTGACCTAAGTGGTCTCAGGGAGGTCTATTTATGGAATCTCTCGGCCAGGTAGATGGGGGCAGCATTGTTGAGAGATTTGTGGGTGAGCGACAAGGTTATTAGAAGGATTTTGTCATTGGTTGGGAGCCAGTTGTTCTGTCGGCTGCTCTTGGCTGCTGTCGGAGATATGATCTCTTCTAGAAATGCCTAATACCGCTCTAAGGGCATTGTTTTGTAATGTTTGGATTCTTCTGATAGTAGCTTTAGTCGATCCTATATAGAGGGCATTGCAATAGTCCAGGCGAGACAGGATGAGGGATCTGGCCAGGTTGGTGCAGCTACTGTCAGAGAGAAATCGCTTGCCGGTGCGAATTAGTTTGCACGTGTAGGCCGTGGAGGACGCTTAAGAATTGACCTGTTTGGCAAATGAAAGGTTTGAGTCCAGATAAAAGCCTAGAGTTTTTACCTTGTGTTCTACTTTGATGCTATTGCCATCAATTATGAATGAGGAGTAGTCAGATCCTAGTTTTTTTAGGTTAGAGGGGGTGCCCACGATGATGAGTTTGGTTTTATCATCATTCAGGCATAGACCATGTGTGGCCATCCATGCCTGGATGATGATGTACACTCTATTCACCAAGGCCAAATCCTTTTCATAATCCCCTGAAAGCGAGAGGAGGATCGGGGTATCATCTGCATAGTTAGTGTAGGTGATACCTAGATGATCCAGATCATCGAAAAGGGGCTTAGTAAAAATGTTCATCATCAATAATGCATGCACTAGATTTGTGTGGAACCCTCGTAATATGGCAACCTTTAACTCAAATGTACCCCTTTTGGCAGTGAATTCAAATATAGCGGAGAATATAAAAGAGATGCCTTACACAGAGTTAGTTAGTACCCTATATAACAGAATTCCACCCACCGTAACAAATGTCTTATTAATAAACATAAGTATGACATAACTATGACCCAGTAGTCAAGGCACCCATGGGGAATACTGCTTTGCGCGAAACACTAAAAGGCCATTATAGAAATCGGTTGCGCCAATGGTTTATAGTCAAAATACCGAAAAAATAATCTCGAACTACCAAAATCTCGAAAAAGAAATATAGAAAAATAAAATGTCGAAAATATATACATCTCATTAAAAAGGTCAATATCTCGAATACGTATATGTCGAAAAAACGAACATGCATAAATAGAAATAAAGAAAAAACAAAATTAGCATTTTATGATGGGGGGGTTACCCCACCCCCCAAACCCCCCCTGTCCACCACCCCCTTACCCGGCACCCCGCTACCCCCACCCCCCCACCCTACTGGCAACATACGTATTCGAATCAAGAGTTTAGAAGGGGTTAAACTGATAGGTGAAAAGCAAGAGTAAAGAACCTTGTTCAGGAACCAAGATTGGAATAACGATATTGCCAAACCGTCATTACCTGACAGGACGACATTTGATGCTGTACTGCGGGAAATCGCTTGGGTTTACTTCGCAAAACACCAGGTACTATTTATAAAACATTGAAGTGGAATAACAGTAAAAAAACATATTACTTAGAGATATATGACAGAAAACGTTTCTTCCGTTTGTTTTAGAATACGAAATGGAATTTGTGACAAACCAAAAGAGAGGAAAACAGCTGACATTAAATGGATACGTTTACCATAAGGAATATGAGAAGAATGAGCGTGTATACTGGAAATGCGCCGAATATAAAAGAAATAAATGCACGGCTCGAACTATTACTGAGGGAACAAATGTGCACAGTAAAAACGAACATAATCATCTACCGGACCAAACTAATATTATTATAAAAAAAACCCTCTCAGAGCTAAAAAGAAAGGCTGAAGAAAGTCTCGGGGAACCAAGTGGCTCGGTTGTGTCAAAAGTATGTGACCATTTACCAATACATATCGCTGCACAGTTACCGGCTGAGAGGTTAATGCAACGGACAATAAACAGAGCTAGAAAACAAAAAGAAAATATGCCACCTGTACCAAGGCTTTTTGAAGACATTACAATCCCTGATGTATTTAAAATAACAAAAAATGGAGACATTTTTCACCAAGCGACAATTGATTTAAACCGCAAAAAAATATTAATATTCGCCAGTGCAAGTAATTTCCACCAGCTGACTAACAGTGACAAATGGCAAAGTGACGCAACTTTTAAAGTATGCCCGCAGCCATTCCTCCAGTTTTATACAATTCATGGCACAATAAACGGCAAAACAATTCCACTTGTGTATACATTAATGCCGAAAAAGACTGAAGAGGCGTACAGAATCGTTTTTGCTAAAATAAAACAATCGATCCCAGTGGCAAACCCATCTACAATAATCATGGACTACGAGACAGCACAAATCAACGGTTTTAAATCAATTTTCGAGAATACACGAATTCAAGGATGTTTTTTCCACTTCACACAGAGTATATGGCACAAATTGCAGAAATTAGGTCTAAACACAAAATACACGGAGGACAGTTGCTACCAGTTTAATATTAAAAAACTTTTTGCATTGGCTTTTGTACAAATAGATTATGTAACTGAATTTTATGAACATTTAATTGACAGTACTTTTTACAAAAATCATGAGGAGGAATTTAGTGATCTATTGGACTATTTTGAAAAATCGTGGATTGGACAATTAACCAGAAGTGGCACACGAAGAAGGCCAAAATACCCATTAAATTTTTGGAATTGTTATCAGGCAACCCTAGAAAAAACAACTAGAACGAATAACGCCCTGGAGGGATGGCACAGCAGGTTGAACAAACACTTTAACATCAATAACCCCACGTTGAGGCATTTTTTACGCAACTTGCAAGATGAAGAACAACACCATCAATTTAAATTGGCACAAACCGTTTCCTTAACTAACCAGGCACAACCGAGAAAAAAATACAGAGACTATGAAGGAAAACTGATACAGTTAATAGAAGCTTTTGACCCCCAAAATAAAGAAACCTTCTAAGACTCTGTAGCATTCAACTTGAAATGTTAAAAAAAATTACTCACGTTTCAGATGAAAGTGCAGTCCATTGTACCATGGCGATAGTGATTGCGAATAAAACATCCTGGTGATGCAAAATACAGGAACTGGAACGGCAATCCATTGGAAATAAACCCAAAAAAACCCATCAAAAAAGTCAAAATACACATCCAGGAAAAACACGTTCGCGAAAGAGAAAAACCATCCTTACCTAAAAAAAGCCAAGAAATATTCGAGTACACATCCAGGAAGAAAGCGATCGAAATAAAAAAATAACCAAGAAAATCCGTGGGAAAAAACAAGAAAAGTCCTCATGCAGACATAAAAGCCAATGCTAATCCAGAAAAAAACCACGTTGTAGCCATAATCCGTAATCCAGCGACTGCAAGTAAATCCACTGGAAATCCATAGTCCATCGAATCCAGGAAATCCTGTAAAAATCCACAGTCCATGTAATCCGAGTAAATCCAGTGAAAAAAAGGCAATCCAAGGAACAAAAAAAAAAAATCCATGAAAATCCAGGAACAGCTTGCAGGAGACGCGACCGCAGCAGAAACCGATAGAATATGAACTTTAAAAATGGCGCTTACGTTTTACGTAGGACTACGTAACGTGGATTTAAATAAGTAAACAAACACAAAGTTAAAATATATACAACTGTTATTATTGATGCAATAGCACCATCAAGAGGAAAATAGATGTATTACATGTTAAAAATATTACTCAGTTTCACATAAAATATCTGTAAATTTATATTAATATATATATACAAATGTATTAAATAATGTTATATTATAATACTTTTCATATAGTATTATATTATAATACTTTCATATATTACTTTAGAAAAAGTTAAAGTTATTCAATAAAATACAAAGAATAAAAAGTATGGTTTTTACTTACCTTCGAGATTGACATAAATTTGAGATTGCTTGAAAAAATTTGAGATTGTGACTTTCGAGATTTTTTATTTTAGGTCAAATAAATTCGAGATTATATTTTTCGATATTTACAAATTCGAGATTTTGACTGACCACCGTGTCACACTAATATAGCATACGCGTATGCAAATAGTCACAAGATACAATTTGCAGGTATTTATTGGCAACTGCGGAAAAAAACAGTGCAACATTCTGACGGGGATTGGCAGTAATATTCTCGTGGAGGGGTGTAAATATGCTCTGTCACAACTTTACACAGGTCTGGTTACAAGCACTGATCACTTGAAAGAACACACATCCAGGTAACAGCACGAGAACAAAGCTGAAGGCAGAGTTTCTTTTACTCTTCAACAAGCCAACTTAATTTAATGACAGAGCCCAGAAAGCATTCCGCCCAAGCTCAGGGGCCGCAGCTGCGCCCCCTGGGTGCCCTAAAATGACTGCTGTTACAGCATTTCAGTTTTTCTGTTCTTTCTCTTTCAGCTCCACAGCACTGTTTATTTCATATATAGAAGCATTTCTTTTTTTAACCTTCGGCAAGGCGTGTAGTCTACTGCTGCAGTCTCAGCACTACATTACCAGGAATCTGTGTGATCACTGCGCCACCCTAATTCCGCCGATAAAAATGTCGGCTACAATTACGGTGTGGCGCAGTGATCAGATAGATCAATTTTGCCCACCTGCCCCGCGCAATCCTGTAAACCGTATCCCCCCACTTACCTTTACTCGGCTCACCCCTGTGTGCGCCACAATATCCTTGTACGCATGCAGCATCAGTTCCTCCCACTTACGTGAGGCAGTGCTGATGCCGCGGGCCTTTTTTTAAAATATTATCCGCTGCTTACCGTAACATAAGCGGGGGAAACCCTCGCAACCCCTGCTCCGTTTCGGCACAGTAATGGTGGTCGGGTTTTTTTACCGCGCTCAGGCGCAGTTTTAGTAATGTCACCACAATTGTGGCAGCATTTTGGTACGATTCCCATTACCGGAACTGGAACCATGAGACCCTGGTTTTACTTCCTGTTTTCATACTTGGCAGTACTGTGGGGCCATGGGCACATGGCTTCCTCTCTCAGTGTTACAGTTTCTCTTTATGCCAAAATCACGAGCCCACGGAGTCCGGCAAATGTACCTCCCAGTACTAGTAGTTGTATAAAAAAAAAAAAAAATCGATATGCTTTGTTGAATAAATGATGCAGTGCAGTGATCCTTCCATGAATAGGACACCCCTGCTACTGCTACGGTGGCCCCATACCACAGCTATGCTTTGTTCCGGATTTGCTCCCCTGCCATTAGCAAAGGCCGACTTGATGGAAATATCACCCAAGGACACCCACTGTTGGTGATGGCACTCCATGCCAAGGCCTGCTTTGATCATTACTGTGAATAAAGTCATCTGTGCCTGGCACTATAATCGCTGTGCCGCATCAGCTCATCAGTAGCAGCCATCTCAAATCCCCCAGTGCCAGGTTATTGCAAAGGGGTATGATATGATGGTTTCCAAGGCGAGCACGTTGCCCCTGAGCTATCCTCCTGAGTCATCACTCTACTGTTCTTCGGCTTGATAATTATAGCCCGCTGTAAATTCACAAGACCTTTCATTCTTTCTCAAATACGCCATATTTTGAAAAAAGTCTGCAACCCCTACTCTTCAAACAACATGACTTTGATCGCTGAGCTCCCAGCACTCATCCCAGCCTACGATATTACTTCTCCCCTTGAATAGCGCTCTGCTGCTTCAGAGAAAGGTTCTGGGACAGGTGAATTAAGGCGTGAGCACGACATGACCGTGAGCTCATGGGTACGCTCGGGATTGGTGAGGCCACACTGCAGAACAAGCACTGACAATGCCAACAGGTTTAGGGTGTCATATGTCAAGAGCAGTCTCAAATGTTCCAGTAAACACCCTCACTATGACTAAAATACAGCAGCAAATTTCACATAATTACAAGCAATAGCAATCATTTTCAAGTCATGACCTGGTACCTGACTTAAAATTCCCAAAAATCATTGTCTGAGCTGTCCTTCTCTCGCAGTCATTATTGGACACCATTCCCAGAATGCAGTGTCCAAGCTGCCCCTTTACCCACACTTTATTGGATGAGGCTTGGCAGCTGTGGGCAAAGGCTGTTTGGGGTGAGATTTCATCTGTGGAACAGCGTTGAGTGTTACTGTGTCAGTAGGTTTGAGTGTGGCTGTGCATGTAGGCAGCATGGCACAAGTTCAGAAACGGAAGCGCGTGGCTGCGGGATGGCGGCTCTTTGCTCACCGAGGGAGCCATGGAAGACTTCCGCGAGGAAAGTGACACGTACCGAATTCGTGGTCATGTTCCAACTGACAATAGCCTTCGGCAGTGGAAGCTCGTCGGAGCAGCCCAGCAAACAGCAAAGAAGGACTGACACTCAGAGCCCGGAAGTACGTGTATTTATTTGAATTGGATCAACGATGTGGCATCTGATACCACAGGCACCAAGCCTTCGGTATTTTTCTCAGTTACCCGAGGAGGCATCAGCCTTTTACATCAGTCTTTTACCTTGTCTCCAATTTTAGAGTGTTTGTTGTGTGAAAGAATGTGAGATTTCTACAAAACACTCTTAGATATAATTAAATTAATTGAGTGAATCAATAACACGGAGACATGTGAAACTTTATAAGAATACTTGATCTATACAAATCTGACTTCAATTAAAGACTGCGCAGATTCTAAGTGGCTGTAGTAACGACCCTTTGCTGTATTCTCCATTTGGTGCGAGAGAATCGTTCACACCACCACCTTAAACCAATCAATATACTTTATTCACGTCTACAAGTGAACGTTTGATTAATAAGAAAAAAAACATACCTCTGTCGAAAGCAAAATGGCCTATAATTTGAGGAATAAAGTCTGCCAGCAGGGTGGCGCTCAGGATAAAGAAGCATGTTGCCGAGAGGAAAGTGGTGTTAATAACTGGGGTAAGAAGGAACATAATGAACTCCTATGAAATAGTGGAATAAGAAGTCAAAGAAGACTTCAAGAAGGTGAAAAGATGACATATCTGAATAAGGTCACTAACGGGGTGTCGCATCCCGACAGCATCGCCAAATAATGTTGAATGACATTGATCACCAGATATTAGCAGGGAAGCTAGATACACAGAGCGGGTGAGCTCACATTTCGAACCAGAATGTTCAAGCCACAGAGACAGCAACAATGATGCTATTTTTTCAGGTAGGTTTTGAAATGTCCGAGTCAGGTAGGAACGGGAGTTACAGAAATGGAAATTAATAGAGCTCATCAGCCATAAGTGCGAGGTCAACAAAATATCAACCAGTTAATACAACTGGAAAAGTTTCAGACTTAGGTCTAAGTGGAGAGATGAACCCAAGAGTGGAAATAAACCAGCTAATTGAGCGTTTGCAGAAGAGAACATGGAGTGTATGCATGTGGTAGCTCAAAGCCCCGCACCTGGTGTTGAGTCCGATGGGTCAATTCTAAAACATTCTAAGTACAAGGAAATCTTTGTGATGAAATAGCCCAAGAATTGGAAAATATGAAACAATTAATGAATAACGATATCTCGCAACTCAGCATTAACCTAACACTCATTTCAAGTTTGTGAAATGTCTTTTTTTTTTCTTTTTTTATTGTTGAATTTAATCAAATGATTGATTTTTACAACATTTACGGGTATTTCCTATATCTTGTCCAGGTTTATCATTCTGATGAAAAATAATTTCTTGATAATACCGGACTGTCATTAAATTCAGACATGATGGGCCTCATTACAACCCAGGCGGTAAGTTCCCTACTTTACCACCATTTACCAACAGAGTTTACACCATGGTGGATGGCGGATTTACCGCCCCATTCCAAGGTGAGTGGGGCGGTAAATCCCCATTCCCCATTTACCCTTCCCCATTCCCATTTTTGCCCCATAGGGCATAATGGGAGTGGGGAAGGCGCTAATTACGGCACAGTAAATTACGGTGCCGTAATTGGCACCAAGGCGGGTTAGCGCCTTGCATTTTAACGCCTGCTAAAAGCAGGCGTTAAAATGGTAATCAGGCGTTAAGGGTTAACGGCGCCAACAGAGCCGTTAAACCCTTAACGCCTGGGTTCTAATGAGGCCCGATGTCTACTCCTGTTGCGTCATCACAAAAAGTGCTTCACTTAGTCCTAAAATCTCTTGTCAAACTATATTACAAGATGTCTGAAGAAGTTACGGAACAATCTGTAACACTGAACTCAATAAGAGAAGAGATAAGTAAGATGTCACGTTCTGATATTCGGAATCCAGCTAAAGAGTTCCAAGAAGGGGAAGGGGTTGATTAGAATGAGTGAAGTAAGAGAGGAAACATCTGGCAGTCAGTGAGGGTACAAATTGTTGACTTTTCAGAGGCTCATTGTACGATAAACTCAATTGAGATGGAAAATGTAGAAAATGTCTCTGAAATAAGTGAGTGTCTCTGAAATAAGAACCACTTGATTAGCGAAGTATGGTGTCTAAAATGTCAAACTTGAGTGGGAAGTCATTGATACTAGAACAATCTCCAGTGCATCTGATATAAAAATAAAGCTTCTAACAAAGAAAAAAAGAAATAAACAAAAAAGTAGTCATTACAGAATTGTGTGACTGTAGTGAAATTATTGAAGTTTCAACAACTCCAAAACTATGTCAATAAGGTTCAACGTCTAAAACTGTCCCTAAGGGAAAAATGGCATAACCACAGGGTGAATCCCAAATGAAGAATCAGAACGAGGTTAAAGAAATTGGAACAGTGACATCTAAAACCTTAAGTAAAAAGTCACAGAAGGCAACAAAGAAACTTAACAACATATCGGCACAAAGCTAAGATCTGAGGAAAATGTGATCAACAGACCCTGCAAAACAGGAAGTACTACCAACTAAAACGAGTCAGCAACCAACAAAATGTATGCCCACGTCTGCAGAGAAAGGAAAGGATAGCAAAGATGATTGCAGAAGGAACCAAATGGCAATGTGCATTTGGTAGATGTGAATGACAATTTCTCTTGCAGAAACCTTATAATGACTAATCTTGTTTTAAAAAGGAGGCAGATCCACGATTAAATCGATCAAATATTATCAATTTGATAAATCAAATACTAGCTCTAAGGTTGTTAAATAATAAGAATATCGAGTGGGTGGAATATTTAGGCCAATATTACAACAGGAAAGTGTGTATTCATTGTAAAGCCCCTTAATAGCCAATATGGTTCATGATAATAGAGTGCTGTTGTGGAAACAAGGCTATGACATTTTAAAACAAGTGCAGGAAAAAGTGGTTGAAGGAAAACCAATAAGTTGTAAAGGAAATAGTGATTGTAAATATATGAAGGATTTTTCTCTGATGATCAAGAAAGATGTACATTATGATAAATTCAGAATATACTGCGACTGGTAAAATACCAGCGAAAGTGTAGAAGAATGTCTGACTGGAATTGTTCAGCATCAGCTCCATTGGTGAATCACCAACAGTCTCCCAAGCTCACCTCCGGAACCTACAAAAATAGCATCTTGGAATATAAGGGGCTTTAATCATTTTTTTCATAATGTTTTTTTTGGGGAATTACCATGGAGGCAGGACTTCATCCTCCTGAAAGAGTCCTGGTTGAATGCTGATTTGATTTTGGAGGGTTACAAAAGAATGAATTAAAGTAGCACGAAGATGGCAGACCATACAGTGGCTTACTAATTGGTGCAAAAAGGGAGTTTAATATTAAGGAACTAATACGTTATCAATGTTGTAGTGCTGCTCTAGCTTCTAGTGAAATACATTGGCTCGGCCGAAGAATATATCTTAATAAATATCTATGACTCTCCAGGATGTGTGAGTAATGAGGAAATTGAGATGTATCTACGGTCATAGGGGGTCATTCTGAGTTGGGCGGTAAGGGTTAACGAGCACCGGTAAGGATGCCGGTGCCGGTAAACCCTTACCCCCCAATTCCGAGGTCCCTTAGCGGGTACCGCTAAGGGACCAGGGCGCTAATTACGGGCCCGCTATTTGCGGGCCCGTAAGTAGTGCCTTCCCCATTCCCATTGAGCCCTATAGGGGCCTATAGGGGCTCAAATGGGAATGGGGAATGGTTTACTGAATGGGGACTTACCGGGTCCTCCAGGGTCGGAATGACCAGGTAAGTCCCCATTCAGCCAGACCGGACCTGGACCTGGTATTGGAGGCAGCCATTGTGCTAATAGCACCATGGCTACCTCCAATCTCGGAATGACCCCCATAGTTAACAGACTGTTTTAGTAATCACCCTAAAACATAATTTTACTAGGAGGTGATCTCAATGCCAAATGTCCAGCAAATTGTACACTAGTAAAAGGATTATCCTGGCGAACAGCATTCCTAAATTGAAAGTTACAGATCTAAAAGGGTGTAACTGGGTAAGTTAGCTGGCAGAATGGCCTTTAATAATGGTAAATGGGGAACTGAAGGACGCTGTTCAAGGCAATTACACTGGGACTTGGGTTATGAAGCTACACGTTATTCCCAATGTATGCAGCGACCATTCATTGCTTTCTCTTGAAATAAACGATATAAATAGGAGTATAAAAACTTTGAACCTCCAAGGATAGGTATCAGGTAATAATGTCCCCATACATGATGTCCCCATACATAATGTCCCCATACCATAATGTCACTGGGAAAATCCATTGGTGACATTATGTATAGGGGCGGGTTGCAGGGATGTCCCCTGCTCCCAATTAAAAAAATAAAAATTGGGGTTGCAAGGGTGTCCCTCCGCATGCTCAATGTAATGTCTCAGCAAAAAACAGCAACGTTTTTGTCAGGGAACATTTTTGCAGGGACATTATTACATGGAAGCCAAGGACAAACCACGCTGAAACAGGCTCCCACGGAGCCGCAAGGTGTGTAACAATGCTGAATAACCAATTCCAGGAACTCATGCAGGGGCAAGCGGAACAGGCATGCTTCCATGACCCGACGGAATTCACAAACTGGATCAGGAATTATGTAACAAAGCTAGCAAAGAAAGTGACAATGCATTCAGTTAGAGCTTAAAAGAGTGCTTAGGATCATAATATTGTGCAGAGGAAAAGAAAATGACATAGAGAACTAATATTCTGGAGAAGGTATAGAGGAGATTCATTACAGATAATGAAGAAAAAGTCCCACCAGAAATATAACAATTGAGAAAACAGTACAAGTTAACGCTGCGTTCCACAAGATGAAAAGGCATTTTAAGGATTATTAGCACAGGGCAACCCACATGTTCTGGAGGTTAATTAGTGAACAAACAGCACAGTCTTGCTTGAAATAAAACAACTCAATCGATGAAAGCAAATGAGTGAATTCCTGAGACCAACAGTTCAAAGAGGTTTGCCATTAGACGAAAATTATACGGAAAATAATGAAAAGAAATGGTTGGAAGGAAGAGGGCACTATTGATGAGATAAAGACTAGAGCATATAGTAATTGGCATGAAGAGCAAGGGTCATTCTTTGGAAGACCGAAGTGGCCAATGACAGGAGGAATGGCACCCTCATGTACAGGACGTTTGGGGAATTTCAGTTTTTGTGAAGTTTTATTTGACGATAGGCATCCCTCATTTCTAGTTTTGAAAAGACACTGGCATTCTCCAGGATTAAAATGAACATTGAGATCCGTGGTAAAGGGGAAGTCCCAGTAATTATGTGTTGCTTTAGGCTCCTCACATCTACATAGATCTGAATATTGTGGTGTTTTTTGTAAAGGAACCACGGGTTTGGCCTCCTTGGGTTCTACAGTTCTGTAATGTTCCGGGGAAGCTCTTTGAGGGCTTGTCTAGAGGCGGCAGGCATGGATCTGACCTTGTGCTTCTTAGGAAATGGCCTTGAACTCAATCTGAACTTGGGAACATAGTCTTTCACACAGCCTGGACTTCTTGTCGATCCACTGTTTGCTTGCAGTCAGTGCCTTCGACACAAAGTATGTGGTCTCTGTAGTAGGGTATACCTCGCCATCTGATATTGTTCGGCTGTGCTATCGTAAGACTGCTCGTCTGTGTGTGGCAAAGTACACTTTGGTGTCGGCTTTGTGTCCTTTGAACTGTAAAAGATGTGTCTTGTATCCTAGTAGGTAGGTTGCATGACCCCCATACCCTGTGGGGTTGACCTCCACCACCTTCTTCACTTTTCTGTATTCTGTATTCTGCTCTCAGCATTTTCTGTTAGATTTTCACTGGTATGATGATCAGATCGGATGGGATCAGACTGTTAGATCCACTACACACATTGTACAGTGGTGTCTGGATCTTGCCTGAGGCCAATGTCCAATGCTAACATGGTGTTCTCATCTTCACCCGAGTCAGCTCCAAAGCTCAGATCGTCTTCCACCATAGTGTGGATCTTTTTGCTTCTGCCTTTGCATACCGTAGCGAAATGCCCCATGCGGCTGCATGCTGTGCACTGTTTGCTCTTTGATAAGCACATGAAATCATTTGAGAAATGTGGATCAGTGTCGCATCTGTGGCATGACAGGGTAGGCTCCTAAAGTGTCTCCTTTGCACCTTTCTTTACTATCTGCTAGACACAGTAAGCAATCTTCTATCCTTGCTCTGCACATTTCCATCTTTACTACCTTCGGCGTGTCCACCCCTTTCTTTCTTTTCAGGCCACAAAACGTCTAATTTATTTTTTTCTCGCTTAAACTATTGCTTGGCTCTCTTATTAGGTCTTCACAAATCTCACCTGACTCCTTTACATTCCTTTTTTAATTCTGCCATCCGTCTTCTTTTCCAGCTCCCTTTTCGTTTTCTATTACTCCTTCTCCTCGCTCTGCCTCTTTACTCTTTTGATCTTTAACTCATTTTCCATTTTCTCTGCTTTGTCTATAAAGCTTTTTTTGGCCTTGTGCCTTCTTGTCTTTGTTCTCTTGTTTCTTTCTACTCTCCTCCTCGTTCTGTTCGGTCACAATCCCGGTTTCTTCTTGTTGTTCCCAAACCTCCCCGTGCCTTTTCCCGATTTCTCTCTTTCTCACTTCTGGCACTGGAATACTCTTCTACTTACTCTTTCTTCTCATCAGTCTTGATGACTTTGGATCATTCTGCATCATTTTTATTGCACCACTGTTTCATACAACTTTGTAAAGCGCTTTGGCGTAAGGGCTATATAAAATAAAATAAAATACAAATAAAAAGACTTTCTTAGGGGCGCTGCCACACCCAGCACGTGCTTATCAATGATATCTGGAGATAGCTTGAATCTCAATTTTTTTCTCTTAAGTTAGGTGTTTTTTTCCACCTCAGCACTGTCTATTTCAATGACCTGGGTAGTTACACACCTTTGTCCAAGGTGACATTTTTTTCTTGGCCACATTGTTCCTGAGTCTTTTTGTTGTACACACGCACCGGAAGAATGTCCCTTATCACATCTTCTAACCCGTCACAAAAACTGCAGTATAGTAACATCTCTCTGATTTTTACTACATACTCATCTGTGGACTCCCCTGGGTCCCTGAGCTTCGAGTAAAATGTAAGCTTGTTGAGCACTGTGTTATCTTTATTTACCTATCTTATTTACCTTGTTTCGGGCGCAGGTCCCTGCCCCTCCCCCCAGCCACACACCTGCACTGCCTCCTGGCAACCCTTGCACTTGGGTCTGTATCTGTAACCCTACAGTCCCGCTACCTGCACTTATCAGACACCCCCTGTCTGCGCCTTAAACCTTTGCACTTGCCACCTTGCTGGCTGCCCTACTACTTGTTGTTTTGATCGTGTGCGGAGCACTTTCCACTTCTTCCCTCTCCCCTGCACTTGCTTGTTCGCAATGTCACTCGGCCTAGTAAGATCGCTGTTTTGTCCTCCCTTGTTCCCCTCCCTTGCCTCGTCACGCTCTGAAACACTTATGTATGAGCGTGATACAAATAAAATATATCATATACGTGGAGCATTCTTTTTATTACTCCTTCATAAACTATGTCCCCATCTGCCTCTCCTTGAGGTGGTACTACCTTCAGGTCAGCAACTTAACTTGGCCCCCCACACACAAACTGTACAAAAGCATGTAATTTTCCCTGAGGAACAAGCTTCATACATCATATAGCATCGACATATGTTACAAACAGAGGAGCCATTGGTTCCATGGAATAGCCAGCTGGGGATACAGAGAGGGCGTAGTCTCTTCCTGCATTGTGTGGTCGTAGTGGGTGGAGGTCGACCCCGTCCTCGTCATCATTTGTTGAAATTGGTTATCAGCAAATCACTCATGCACAACTCTGGAGCATGGGTGAGAGGTTACTGGTAAGTAGGTTTTATTGTGCTTTATTTAATACTAGGGTAGAAGCCCGGGTACACGGGCCAACGTGTAGTTGTCCATTAACACAGTAGGACCACAATATATCCTAAGGCAACAGCTCCCTCTAGTGGTGACAACTGACGAATCTATGCGAATTGACAATGCCTCTATATATCCTAAGGCGACAGCTCCCTCTAGAGGTGAAAACGGGTAATGACTTCATCAGACACAGGGCAAACAAACATCTGGCCTTTTATTATATTGTTAGATAGAGGTTCAAGGACCTATTGGCATTCAGGAACGGGCTGGCGGAACAGAGCTCTCTCTGTGGTGACCACTCCCTCCTCAATGCACGTCTTAAAGGCCGCGCATGGGATCTCCCGCCTCAGGTGAAACTACCTCCGGGGGGGGAACGCAGGAAGCTGGCACTATGCACACACTGCAATATGAAGCTGCATGCATAAAGGCCTTTGAACCTGCAGTTTGCCTTTCCGAATGGGAACACATGCAATGCGCAGTTCTTTTTCCCACTTCCAATCACACAAATACACAAAATATGTCGAAAATCAAGCTCGATATATTCCTGAATTATGTTTGCAACACACAAGAAAGTGCCCTCTTATCTAAAGGCCCAATCCCCCCTCCCCGCAACTAGGCACCTCCCTACTTGCACACTCTGCCCTGACCCTCAACCTATACAGTGCTCTGTTCCTTGCAGACATGCTTGCACCTTAACAGGGATCTTTAATCTCAAAGGTACACACCCCTGGAGTTAGATAAGGATAAAGGAGGGAGACACCGCAGTCTTCTCATGTTCAATAGTAGTCCCCTTGCGGTATCTAAGCCTCTTATTACAAGAAAAATTCATACACATGCGATAGTCATTCATGCCACATCAAAAAATCCTTTGTCATGTTCTTAGGCTGCACCTAGAGACAATTCAGGCCTTTTGAAGTCTGTGGCATACAACAAACATAGAGTAAACCAAATTATCATTAAGAAACTTTATTTTACTTAGGTTTTAAAATGTAACTATATGTTTGCTCGTCACTCCTCATTTTATAAAACATTTTTGTTTTACGTATGGCCGGATTAGTTGACGCTCACACACCCACATGGGGAGCATTAAGCAAGGCGCATTTTTCTGTTATCACTGTTTCCCCAGCCAGCCCATTTCCCTGGGATTCCAGAGGAGGGGCACAAAGCGGATTTTACATCTTTGTTTTTCAACTGCATGTGATTTTCGTGCGGGTGCAAAAGAAATGGATTCCTATGGAATCCGCCTCCATTTAACACCTGATATCGTGCAGGCGGATTCCATAGGAATCCATAGGTCAACTCCAAAACCAACATATAATTTACAGGCAGCGTTTGCTTATTTTTTTTTCACCAGAAGCAGTGTAAAGGCAATTTTGCCTGGTTTTACTGTTCACTTTTCCACTCCTCCTTGCAAAAGTAGAAAATTGCAGGTAGGGGACCCAACAGCATGTAAGTGCTAACATTGATGTTCGCCACTGGCGTAACGGGGGCCCCTGCTGCCCCCATGTTGCGGAGAGCCCATGTTGCCCATGCCCAGTGGGGGGAGGCACTCAGCAGGACTTGCAGGGGGCCTCCACATCTTGAGTTACACCACCGGTGGTCGCCTGCATGCAATTTATTTTAAAGTTACCCCTAGGGAGTCTTACACAGATGCAGGCAAGCAAACACACATGCGTTGCCGCAGGTTCATCTTCCTTGTTGCTTCCTGCCCACAGATGCACCGCGTGCCGCCTGCAAGCTTTGCCCGCTGCACTGGATCCCCCAGCAGGAAAAGTGCTACTATTTCTCAGACGAGAAGAAGAACTGGCCAGACGGGCAGCGGTTCTGTCAGAGGAGGAAGGCTGAAATGGTGTCGCTGGATGACTCGAGCAAAAAGGTGAGCGGTGGCACACAACAAGCACTGCCAAAGCCAACAGGTCTGGCTTTGCAAAGGTACAGGGTGAGATTTGTGTTAAACCCCACAGGACAAACAATGTTTACACTATATTTGCTAAGCCAAACCTCATTGCCTTTAAAGTAATTTTACTATAACGATCATTAGTGCTATGGACCCCTATAAACATCGAACAAATAGGGAAATAAAGTAAAATTCAGCATAAAGTGGAAGCGACATCAATGCATAAAGCTTCATGGAAAGAGAACACGCTCTTTAAAGCAGCAACTTAAATGGTTGCACTGGCTTTCACAAAATGGCCGCCGCTGTAACACCAGCCTGCTCTCCTTATGCATGACGGAGCAGCAGGCACCAGGGAACAGCTCTAATATATAGAGACGACCTAAATAACTGAATGGGAAACCCCCTTTGGCAATGCTACTGCTTACGAAGATGCATTCCTCAGACCGCTGTCTTCTACGAGACTGAAGAATAAATGACAGCTCTCATGCCACATTTCTAATGTTTATGGTAGTCTATCGCCTCCCTCGCCCCCTACCCTCCTGTGGGCTTGTAAGCCCTTTAAACAGTCTGTGGAAATTAATTAAGCAATGTGTTTGATAAACTTGAGGCAGAGCTTCACGCTCCTTTCCTGAATAACCCGCCCCTGCGCAAGTTACATTACCATTACAAGACATCTCTAGCCGACCTAGAATATTTTGGGAGGATTATCAACCATGTTGGATTTTCTTTTAATTAAAGCCTTGGCACTTGGCATATTGCTAATCTGGTCACAAAGTGTTATGTATGTTTTAATACTATTCTTGAGGGCACTTTGCATTGCTATTAATTTCTTTTTCATATAACCTATATTTAATTAGATGTTCTGCTTGTGAGCTGTAGCATATCCATTCCTCCCCTCTAAATCATGGGAAGCTCTTAGTGACCAACCTCTTGTCACGGGGTGATTTATAAATCAAAGAGTTACTCGCGCTCTCCGTAGGGAAAATTGATCCAGGAGTTCCAAACGTTAGAACTCCATCTGTGTCCTTCTAGTAGCTTTTTCTTCACATGGAGGAGAACCTTCTCGGATCAGTCTGACCCGGTTGCTATTCTCATAGGATTCTCTTATGGATCCTCCCCCTAAAGATTCCTTGTGGGAATTCTCCACGTGCGTGCAACGATCCTGGGGAAGTAACTCATTCAGGCATGAGTGTTGGGAATCATTGCTTCCTCTCTCCCGTGCTCCATTCCCGAGGTACATGACGCAGAAATCCTGGCATACTATTAGCCTATGATGCAGAAATCGTGGCATACTATTAGCCTATGATGCAGAAATCGTGGCATACTATTAGCCTATGACGCAGAAATCCTGGCATACTATTAGCCTATGTCGCAGAAATCCTGGAATACTATTAGCCTATGACGCAGAAATCCTGGCACACTATTAGCCTATGACGCAGAAATCCTGGCATACTATTAGCCTATGACGCAGAAATCCTGGCATACTATTAGCCTATGACGAAGAAATCCTGGCACACTGTTAGCCTATGATGCAGAAATCCTGGCATACTGTTAGCCTATGACGCAGAAATCCTGGCACACTATTAGCCTATGACGCAGAAATCCTGGCATACTATTAGCCTATGACGCAGAAATCCTGGCATACTATTAGCCTATGACGCAGAAATCCTGGCACACAATTAGCCTATGACGCAGAAATCGTGGCACACTATTAGCCTATGACGCAGAAATCCTGGCACACTATTAGCCTATGACGCAGAAATCCTGGCATACTATTAGCCTATGACGCAGAAATCCTGGCATACTATTAGCCTATGACGCAGAAATCCTGGCACACCATTAGCCTATGACGCAGAAATCCTGGCACACTATTAGCCTATGACGCAGAAATCCTGGCATACTATTAGCCTATGACGCAGAAATCCTGGCATACTATTAGCCTATGACGAAGAAATCCTGGCACACTGTTAGCCTATGATGCAGAAATCCTGGCATACTGTTAGCCTATGACGCAGAAATCCTGGCACACTATTAGCCTATGACGCAGAAATCCTGGCACACTATTAGCCTATGACGCAGAAATCCTGGCACACTATTAGCCTATGACGCAGAAATCCTGGCATACTATTAGCCTATGACGAAGAAATCCTGGCACACTATTAGCCTATGACGCAGAAATCCTGGCACACTGTTAGCCTGTGACGCAGAAATCCTGGCACACTATTAGCCTATGACGAAGAAATCCTGGCACACTGTTAGCCTATGATGCAGAAATCCTGGCATACTGTTAGCCTATGACGCAGAAATCCTGGCACACTATTAGCCTATGACGCAGAAATCCTGGCACACTATTAGCCTATGACGCAGAAATCCTGGCACACTATTAGCCTATGACGCAGAAATCCTGGCATACTATTAGCCTATGACGAAGAAATCCTGGCACACTATTAGCCTATGACGCAGAAATCCTGGCACACTATTAGCCTGTGACGCAGAAATCCTGGCATACTGTTAGCCTATGACGAAGAAATCCTGGCACACTATTAGCCTATGATGCAGAAATCCTGGCATACTGTTAGCCTATGACGCAGAAATCCTGGCACACTATTAGCCTATGACGCAGAAATCCTGGCACACTATTAGCCTATGACGAAGAAATCCTGGCACACTATTAGCCTATGACGCAGAAATCGTGGCATACTATTAGCCTATGACGAAGAAATCCTGGCACACTATTAGCCTATGACGCAGAAATCCTGGCACACTATTAGCCTATGACGAAGAAATCCTGGCACACTATTAGCCTATGACGCAGAAATCCTGGCACACCATTAGCCTATGACGCAGAAATCGTGGCACACTATTAGCCTATGACGCAGAAATCCTGGCACACTATTAGCCTATGACGAAGAAATCCTGGCACACTATTAGCCTATGACGCAGAAATCCTGGCACACCATTAGCCTATGACGCAGAAATCCTGGCACACTATTAGCCTATGACGAAGAAATCCTGGCACACTGTTAGCCTATGACGCAGAAATCCTGGCACACTATTAGCCTATGATGCAGAAATCCTGGCACACTGTTAGCCTATGATGCAGAAATCTTGGCATACTATTAGCCTATGACGCAGAAATCATGGCATACTATTAGCCTATGACGCAGAAATCGTGGCATACTATTAGCCTATGACGAAGAAATCCTGGCACACTATTAGCCTATGACGCAGAAATCCTGGCACACTATTAGCCTATGACGAAGAAATCCTGGCACACTATTAGCCTATGACGCAGAAATCCTGGCACACCATTAGCCTATGACGCAGAAATCGTGGCACACTATTAGCTTATGACGCAGAAATCCTGGCACACTATTAGCCTATGACGAAGAAATCCTGGCACACTATTAGCCTATGACGCAGAAATCCTGGCACACCATTAGCCTATGACGCAGAAATCCTGGCACACTATTAGCCTATGACGAAGAAATCCTGGCACACTATTAGCCTATGACGAAGAAATCCTGGCACACTATTAGCCTATGACGCAGAAATCCTGGCACACCATTAGCCTATGACGAAGAAATCCTGGCACACTATTAGCCTATGACGCAGAAATCCTGGCACACTATTAGCCTATGACGCAGAAATCCTGGCACACTATTAGCCTATGACGCAGAAATCCTGGCACACTATTAGCCTATGATGCAGAAATCCTGGCACACTGTTAGCCTATGATGCAGAAATCTTGGCACACTATTAGCCTATGACGCAGAAATCCTGGCACACTATTAGCCTATGATGCAGAAATCCTGGCACACCATTAGCCTATGATGCAGAAATCGTGGCACACTATTAGCCTATGACGCAGAAATCCTGGCACACTATTAGCCTATGATGCAGAAATCCTGGCACACCATTAGCCTATGATGCAGAAATCCTGGCACACCATTAGCCTATGACGCAGAAATCGTGGCATACTATTAGCCTATGACGCAGAAATCGTGGCATACTATTAGCCTATGACGCAGAAATCCTGGCATACTATTAGCCTATGACGCAGAAATCCTGATACTATTAGCCTATGACGAAGAAATCCTGGCACACTATTAGCCTATGATGCAGAAATCCTGGCACACTATTAGCCTATGACGCAGAAATCCTGGCATACTATTAGCCTATGATGCAGAAATCCTGGCATACTATTAGCCTATGACGCAGAAATCGTGGCACACCATTAGCCTATGACGCAGAAATCCTGGCATACTATTAGCCTATGACGCAGAAATCCTGGCATACTATTAGCATACAATGCAGAAATCATGGCATACTATTAGCCTATGACGCAGAAATCCTGGCATACTATTAGCCTATGACGCAGAAATCGTGGCATACTATTAGCCTATGACGCAGAAATCATGGCATACTATTAGCCTATGACGCAGAAATCGTGGCATACTATTAGCCTATGACGCAGAAATCATGGCATACTATTAGCCTATGACGCAGAAATCATGGCATACTATTAGCCTATGACGCAGAAATCCTGGCATACTATTAGCCTATGACGCAGAAATCCTGGCACACTATTAGCCTATGACGCAGAAATCCTGGCATACTATTAGCCTATGACGCAGAAATCATGGCATACTATTAGCCTATGACGCAGAAATCCTGGCACACTATTAGCCTATGACGCAGAAATCCTGGCATACTATTAGCCTATGACGCAGAAATCCTGGCAAACTATTAGCCTATGACGCAGAAATCCTGGCATACTATTAGCCTATGACGCAGAAATCCTGGCACACTATTAGCCTATGACGCAGAAATCATGGCATACTATTAGCCTATGACGCAGAAATCCTGGCATACTATTAGCCTATGACGCAGAAATCGTGGCATACTATTAGCCTATGACGCAGAAATCATGGCATACTATTAGCCTATGACGCAGAAATCATGGCATACTATTAGCCTATGACGCAGAAATCCTGGCATACTATTAGCCTATGACGCAGAAATCCTGGCACACTATTAGCCTATGACGCAGAAATCCTGGCATACTATTAGCCTATGATGCAGAAATCGTGGCATACTATTAGCATACAATGCAGAAATCCTGGCATACTATTAGCCTATGACGTAGAAATCCTGGCACACTATTAGCCTATGATGCAGAAATCGTGGCATACTATTAGCCTATGACGCAGAAATCCTGGCACACTATTAGCCTATGATGCAGAAATCCTGGCACACTATTAGCCTATGATGCAGAAATCGTGGCATACTATTAGCCTATGACGCAGAAATCCTGGCACACTATTAGCCTGTGACGCAGAAATCCTGGCATACTATTAGCCTATGACGCAGAAATCCTGGCACACTATTAGCCTATGACGCAGAAATCGTGGCACACCATTAGCCTATGACGCAGAAATCGTGGCATACTATTAGCCTATGACGCAGAAATCGTGGCATACTGTTAGCATACAATGCAGAAATCATGGCATGGCATGTAATGGCACTATTACATTTTTTTTATTGTTAATGCGATTATTTCGCAAAGAACTTTACACATAATGTAGCGTTATGTACCCATTCCATGGGCAACACCGGGGGGTAACGGCCTGCGGCCCCAGTTAACGGCCCGAGCGAAGCGTTTGCCATTAACGTGGAACTGGTACATAATGCCATTAGCACCCCGGGTTGCCAAAGCAGCAATCATGGGTGCTAAGAAAATTGGATTTTCCTTTGTTGAACGGAACGCCGCACCCGTCCTGTTTAATAAAGGACAATCCTTGACAAAGATGGGGGCGATGGAAAGGGAACTGGTGCAACTTACGGAGCCCCTCTTCTCTTTCCATAGCAGCCTTGGGACGCTTGGAGGAAGGAGCTGCTGCAGCGAAATATGCTAAGTGGGGGGGAGGGAATTAAATAAAAAGGACTGGGGGTGGGGGAAGATGGCGGCGGGGGATCCAGCCATCAGGCGGCTTGGAACGCTGGCTTGTGCCGGCGGTTCAAGCCTGTGGTCCTAGCTACCTGATTGGGTGGCTCACCCCACCGAGTGCTAATAATCAATATTCATTAAATCACAAATACAAAACAGGCATAAAATCTCAAGATCTCAAAATTCACAATTCCAACAATACTAACCACATAATCACTCAATAACACTATTACGTCTGCCTCTAACTGCACCACCCAACACTCCAGTTCTTGGCCAAATACGATTAGAAACTGTACGGAAGCTCCAGACTTCCGCTTATTATTTATTTATTTATTTATGGGCAGTAAAGGGGAAGGCGAGGTTCGGTCTCCAGCCGGGTGATAAATGCAATAGCAGTCCAGGGGCTGTGCTTCCCATCTTGTGAGACTGTAATAGGACAAGCACTTTCTGGACAAGGAGGGCTGATAGACTTAACTGTGCGCTGGGATAAGAGGTTTCACTGAGGGCAATCCTGGTTATGAGGTATTGATGAGAGCTCGGAGAGCTTTCCTTGGGGGTAGAGGGCATGGTTGTGTAGGATGGACCTGCCAGCTAAATGAGTACTCGAAAACCATTCCGAAGCTTAGTGTGGAAGCACGGAGAGCGGAGCTGGATGAACCAGGGGACTATGAAACTGGGGGGAAAACAACTTTTACTAATGGAATTGGGTAAAGCTTATTACCCCAAAAGCAAAAGTCTTAGGGGTGCTGCTTCATACCCCAGTTGCGATCACACCCTGTTTAATTTTGGCTGTTAGGGGGCGCACAAGCCCCACCAATAAGCTCAACTATTGCGTTGAGTACAGATAGAAGAGAGAGGAAATGGGAAGTGCGACACACAGCCCGCGGGTGTTGCTTGGTTATTTCCCCACGCATTGATTTCCCCTGTCCATGCTAATCCCACCCACTACCTGCCTCTTTCCCCCCAGAAGCATATCCTCCTGAGATCCTGTTGGGCTAGCTCTATTAAGTAGTAACACCAAATCTTCGCCAGCCACTATTATTGTTAAGTAGTGTGTGAAGAGTTGATGGCTTAATCGCAGCTGTAAATGGCCTACCAGTGTAAAAAAATATCTTAACCAAGTGTGTCTTCAGCCACTAGATGTATATTTGCTGCCTGCACGTGCACTGAAGTCACATAGCCAACAATTCTGACATTGTATAAGTATTAGATAGCCACTACTATCATATGCCCAGATAATCACACCGTGTCGAGCTGCTGCAATCTTATGGTCTGGAAGGAGCATTATTGCACTTCCTGAAAACTGCCCACCTTATGCCCATACATATGCCAACACTGTTGGCTTTGCCAATGCTTGCTATACTAATCATTTCCGTCTTTTCCCTTCTCCTCTTTTCTCTGCAGCCCTCCCTCCTCTCCATCACCCCCAAACTATCTGCTGTTGAGGCAAACATTAAAACAGCGGGAGCACAAGCTCCCCCCTTCTACATATCAAGGTAGTATATGAACATACCTTTCACATGTTTCCTACGTAATCTCTAGCACTCAACATGATCCCGACATGTCTGAATAGCACCCTGAAAACTAACATGTTAGGCCACGTTGTCTCCTCTGTCTAGCTCCTAGAACTCGAGGAGAAACGTGGCTTATCTCATGCTCAGACCCTCATTATGCTGAAAGCGAACTCAAAGATCAGATGCAAAGGTGAAATTGACAAACATGTCAGTGCTTAACTTCCCACCAATGATATGAATCCCGGATTCTTGGAGATTGCAACTAAATGCCAGGTGCCTGGACTCTGGGGAACTGCTGTAGAGGTCCCCACGTGACTTTAATGAAGAAAACAAAGGGGGCATCAATGGGTCCCCCATGTACTGCCCAATGAAGCACACAGTTGACAATATACTATCGATAATCCATGCGTTGTATGTTACCATCAGTAGCTCACAGAAACAGTCCGTGCACGTAGCATGTGGAGGTGTGAGTGCGACATCACAGCTTGCATCCCTGGGTACAGCTAGTGTGTGTGATTGACAGGCTGACATGGGTGGAGCTGTTAGAGGGTCAGCTTGGCGCTAGGTCACGTGATTAGCCTGACCTATCCCAGGTGCAGGGGATGGCCCTTAGGGAGCGAGAGAGAGGATACAGGGCCAGGCCTGTTCCCCATGAAGTGGATAGGCAGAGCATTGGACCAGAAAGCAGCCGGGACACTCCTGCGTAACCCTGGGGGGCGAGCGAGGGGTGCTGAGGATTAGAAACCACCACAGCTGGGAGTCAGGAGGAGAGGCACACTTAAATTGGGTGGAGGTGGAACCAGGGGGCAAAGACCAGCTCATCTGCACCTCTATAAAAGGGGGCAGCAAACTCCTCGTCTGGAAGGTGTGACTGTACTTGAACATTTAGTATATATTTTGTTATTAAAAGAAAGATGTCCTTTGAAGCAGAAATAAGGTACAGAGCATCTAGTTCCTGTAGACAGAGGCAGTCCCTGGGTGTGGTGCCTTTACAAGCTTCATTAGTAGTCTGGCTGAGGCGGGCCGGGTCATGAAGGGATAATACAGGAACACAGACCAGGGACTAGGACACAACACATAGACAGGCTGGCATGCAGAGCCTAGGACCAGTACTCACATAATTACAATGCGAGGGAGGCTTGGCAACAGCCCTGGTGATAATCCGATGGTGCCGCGTGAGCTTTCTGGTCGCTGTTCTCTTTATCCTGTTTTTTGGTGTTCACCAGGTAGCTTCAGGCTTTATCCCGGCACCCGCCCACTCACCTGGGGTTCCAGTATGACCAGGTAGCTTCAGGCTTTATCCCGGGACCCGGCCGCTCACCTGGGGTTGCAGTATGACCAGGTAGCATCGGGCTTTATACCGGCACCCGCCCGCTCACCCGGGGTTCCAGTATGACCAGGTAGCATCGGCTTTATCCCGGCACCCGCCCATTCACCCGGGTTTCCACTACACTATGACCAGGTAGCATCAGGCTTTATCCCGGCACCCGCCCACTCTCCCGGTGTTCAGGTATGACCGGGTAGTTTCAGGCTTTATCCTGGCACCCGCCCGCTAACCCGGGGTTCCAGTATGACCAGGTAGCTTCAGGCTTTATCCTGGCACCCGCCCGCTCACCCCGAGTTCCAGTATGACGAGGTAGCTTCAGGCTTTATCCCGGCACCCACCCACTCACCCGGGGTTCCAGTATGACCAGGTAGCTCAGGCTTTATCCCAGCACCCGCCCGCTCACCAGGGGTTCCAGTATGAGCAGGTAGCTTCAGGCTTTATCCCGGCACCCGCCCACTCACCCGGGGTTCCAGTATGACCAGGTAGCTTAAGGCTTTATCCCGGGACCCTCCTACTCACCCGGGGTTCCAGTATGACCAGGTAGCTTCGGGCTTTATCCCGGCACCCGCCCGCTCACCTGGGGTTGCAGTATGACCATGTAGCATCGGGCTTTATACCGGCACCAGTATGCTTCTGACTTTCTCCTAGGTTTCTGCTCCTCCTTCTCCGGCACCCGGCCCATGGCTGTGTCCTTCTTTCTAGCTCTGTGCTGTCGGTCGTGTGAAGGGTTGGGCAATCTGAGACAGTGTGGGTGCATCGTGGACACGTGTGGATGCAGCTACTTGGCTGCCTGGCCAGTGACCCTTGCAGTGGAGGCCCAGGTTTTGGGGGAAAACACCCAAACCTGATGTTATCAGACTCCATGTGCCGGTTCATGTGAGGGATTGGCAAAGCATTTAGTATGCCGGTTAGTCAGGGGACCCACTCTGTGGCGTTGTCACAGGTAAGGGTATTGTCATTGTGGGTCTTTCATAGAGCACTGAGGTTGCTGAGTGGACCGCTGTGCATTGTTGCTGAAGCTGGAGTTATCGCCATGGCACTGGTCCGGGTAGCGTAGTGTGTTTGATCTGCCGGTCTCCTGTGCGGGTTGCTCTGCAGCACGGCTCCTCCGGGATCTCTCTCTCCCAGTCATGCTGCGCACTCTTTCTTCCGCTGCTAGGCATGCTGGATGCGGAATTCCATGGAACAAGAAAACGCCTGGCCAGCATTGCGCAGTACAGGAACGGGGCAAGAAAAGGTGGTACTCATTTCATTCAAGCAGACACAAGTAGAAGGGACAGTGGCAGGGGCCCTCCCAAGTCCCACACCCAACCTCTGGGGCAGGACTGGCTCTGGTGGACACCACGGTAGGCCTCCCACCCCAGCTGAGGGCGCTCCCGATCCCCTCTTGACAGAGTCAGATCCAATTAGCAGTGTCATTGTCACATCTAGGTCTCTGGCTCAGTGGACTAATGTACCCGCTACAGGGATCTGTGTTTGACCTCACAGTCCACTCAGCCCTCACATCTTTCTGAGGGTGATAAAATGAGTACCACTGAGTTGGGGAACAATCAATATCTGTTATCTGCCTATGCTGCCAGGCTGCCCCTATGGGGGAGAAGGTGTGCTCCACAAATTACACCGGTTACATTATAGCTTTTTTCTGCAACAGATGTTGTGAGATAAGCTAAGGAATGGCTCATCCCTGCACCAGCCATATGTGTCTGGCCATGTGCTTTCTTAGACATGGTGGTGTGGCTTCTCAGTTGCTCATTTTACGCTTCCACCAGATCACACTGCTGATTGGTGGTCAGTAGCAGTTAATTCTGCGTTCCTTTCAGTGCAGCGCTTGTACAAGTAGGTGTGGGCTTCTAGGCAACAATTGCATCCCCGTAGACAATGAAGAACTCATCCTCGAGTAGTAGACTGGCGGCTACATGGGTAAACGTGTGAAGTGTTATCTATAAATTCAAAATTAATAATGTGATTTCCATAGCTACCTTTTATTGAAGTTTTGGAGGTAGCATGCCAAGGGACAGGTTTTAGTTGTGATCCTGAATCCTTTGTAGCAGCTTCTTTGATGATTGCACTGTTTTCTGGATTGGTGACGGCTTTACTTATGTCCCCTGATGTCCCACATCTCCTTATAGGGCTTTCTGTCATGCATCAAGGCACATCATTTGGGATATGAAAAAACAAGTGTTCTCCGTAAGCATCCTCCATTCCAGTACTTAGTTGCTTTGATTGGGGTTTCGTGTCCATCAAGTCTTTGGAGGCACTTACATCCATGTTTGAAAGGACACGCCGCTGTAATTTCGTCAGTGCCGCGCGTCGCGGAGAGACTCTTCCGGTGCCACACGCATGGTCCTTTGAGTCTAGCTCCTTCTCGTTTCCATGCTGTTGGGGATCATGCTAGCGATCCTTATTGCCCTCCACATCAGGAACCAAGCCTCCCACTCAATCAATTTCCTTTATCTGCCCCAAGATCTTAGCATTCAGAGACCATGGTGTCCAGACCGTTTGGGACACAAAAACCTGGAGTGTGCGCTTGATGCGGCCCCACCCCCCGATCAGCATCTCAAGATCTGCCTCGCTACATTTCATTTTTACACTTTTGATAAGAAATTCTACAAATTCTCTGAATTCTATTTCCAATATTACTGAACAAGATGGCCCAATCCTGTCATGAGAAATGTTTCCTTCAAAATTGGCCCTGGAGTCTGCAATGTGCATTTGGAAAACTGCACATGTGCGTGCCCACGCACACACATGAACTGGGCGTAGTGCAAGTTTGCATACAAATAATGTGACAATGCACACCGATTCCTTTGGTTAGTCCCCAATTCTTCCACTGCAAATTGCATCTGAAGTTTGCCTCTGAATTAATCACACACAATGCATAATTGCCTGCAGGCCCCAGCAGAACACAAACGGTATGCAATACTGGATGTGGACTGTGCATCATCACAAACTGAACCCAGAGGGCCCGATTCATGGAATTATTTGAGCGGAAAATTGGGGATTTGCGTGCCATTCTGCGCACAAAGCCCTGTTCGTCGATTCATGGAATGAACTGCTCTGGATATTTTGTGTGGATTTCCGGCATGCTCTACGCGTCTCTGCGAGCAGCCGAGTGTCTTGTGTGAGAGACCACGCGGGGCTTGGGCGAGTCCTGTGCAGAGAGCGGAATTGTAGGCAGAACAAGGGAAATGGGGAACAATATGCCAAAATGGTAGCGTAACGAGGGACGGCACGCAGACAATTCATCACATGCCAACAACTGTGCACGAGAAAAGGTATTCATGGATGTGACTGTGCAACCTCTTGCCAGAGAAATGTCCATGCAAATCCCTCGATCTCTCTGCCAGCCAAAAGCAGGCGAACAGACTTGCGCAACATTCTCAACTTTAGAGGTGAGTTTGCATGCCTCATTGAGGGTGCATGCGAGCCAACAGGGTTCCGATCGTACTTAGGGGTGTGCGTACACAGCATAGCCAGGTGCGAGAACGGTTCACAGAGGTTCGCAAGCAGATTTCCCAGAATAATACCCTAGTTACGATAAATCCTACACATGTTGTTGGGGTGAGGTCACAGTTGCGGTGGGCCATGCGCAGGGTCCCTGAGGTGCAGGCCTGCTTGCGGGGGACTCCAGGCACTGCTTTCAGGGTGCATGTATGCGCGTCTGGAGAGCTCGCAAATGTAGTGGTTTCTGGCTGTTTTGTCTTTATGTGTGGGCGTGTTGTGGCTGTTCCGGGCGTGACTTGCAGATACGGTACATTTGAGTGAATAATTCCATGAATACGTGGTGCGTGCATTTTGACTTCTGCACGCCGGCTCGCGCAGGTTCGTTCTCGGCACACAGGGATTTATGCTCTATTTTCCATGAATCAGGCCCCTAGTCTGTAATACAGTTTGGGGTGAATGTCTTACTGAACCTGTACCATACTATTGAGCCAGCAACCCCTTCTTCTGAATAGGGCTTTGGTAAAAAACTGGTCACAGGTGAATTTAGGAGTGTGTTGGTAGGAGGTTATATCCCACGCAAGGAAAGGAAATGGACAGGCCTCTGACAAGCTCATACCCAACTCGTGAAGCTTTGACAGTGGGGCCTTATGCTTGGCCGCCATCAGCTGTCTCTCCTCTCCTTAATTTCAAAGATTCTTGGACGAGGGGTCCTCCTATTTGAATCTGCATTGACATCCCCCAGCTCTCCAGGTCGGTTGTCCCCCTTTTTCTTCAGCTGGAGCAGTTCTACTCTATGTTACTGGCTCCCTTGCCCCCACACGCTGCGCTGAGCATCCACTCTTCTTGTGCTACTAGACTCGTCTGCAGCTTTTGACAGGGTAGATCCCCCTATTCTTTCTTCTACACTTCCTTCGCTCAGCATTTTAGGGGCTGTTCACAAATGGTTCCTCTCTTGAGTCTCTGGACGCTCTTATTCCCTTTGACGGGCTGGCCGCTCCTCTTCTGCACTAGCTCTGTAGGATGGCATTTGCCAGGGATCTGGTCTTGTCCCTCTGCTCTCTCTGTGCTTTCCCCAGTCGACTTGTATTACTTATTTTAACCTCCCTTATCACTTCTGTGCAGGTGATTTCCTTCCTTCCTTCCTTCCTTCCTTCCTTCCTTCCTTCCTTCCTTCCTTCCTTCCTTCCTTCCTTCCTTCCTTCCTTCCTTCCTTCCTTCCTTCCTTCCTTCCTTCCTTCCTTCCTTCCTTCCTTCCTTCCTTCCTTCCTTCCTTCCTTCCTTCCTTCCTTCCTTCCTTCCTTCCTTCCTTCCTTCCTTCCTTCCTTCCTTCCTTCCTTCCTTCCTTCCTTCCTTCCTTCCTTCCTTCCTTCCTCTAAAACCAAAATCCATATCGTTTCCTTCACAGCTTGCTCTGTCTTTCCCCCCTTTGTTTCTTTTCCTCCTTCTCGGGTATCCCTCTCCAATTCAGCTCACCACGTAGGTGTTATATTTGACTCTTATCTCTCTTTTGCTTCTCATAATGTCCATGTTGCCTGTTGGTGCCGGTTTCATCTGTGTAATATCCGCCTGGCCGGGACACTTCTCACACTCAAAGCTTTTGTGTGTGATTCTCTCTTGCATTGACCACTGCTCTTCCCTTGTCCTTAGTCTGATGGCTCCTCAGCCTGCCCCACTCTACTCTGTTTCCAACTCTTCCACCCTGTTATCTCTCTTCTCCAGAATCCATATCCACCACTCTTCCCTTGTCCTTGGTCTGACGGCTCATCACCCTACCCTGCTCTGCTCTCTTTGTAACTCTTCCACCCTGTTATCTCTCTTCTCCTGATTCCATATCCACCGCTCCTCCCTTGTCCTTGGTCCTACAGCTCATCAGCCTGCCCCACTCTACTCTGTTTCCAACTCTTCCACCCTGTTATCTCTCTTCTCCAGAATCCATATCCACCGCTCTTCCCTTGTCCTTGGTCTGACGGCTCATCACCCTGCCCTGCTCTGCTCTCTTTGTAACTCTTCCACCCTGTTATCTCTCTTCTCCTGATTCCATATCCACCGCTCTTCCCTTGTCCTTGGTCCTACAGCTCATCAGCCTGCCCCGCTCTACTCTGTTTCCAACTCTATCACCCTGTTATCTCTCTTCTCCTGATTCCATATCCACCGCTCTTCCCTTGTCCTTGGTCCTACAGCTCATTAGCCTGCCCCACTCTGCTCTCTTTCCAACTCTTCCACCCTGTTATCTCCCTTCTCCTGATTCCATATCCACCGCTCTTCCCTTGTCCTTGGTCCTACAGCTCATCAGCCTGCCCCGCTCTGCTCTCTTTACAACTCTTCCACCCTGTTATCTCTCTTCTCCAGAATCCATATCCACCGCTCTTCCCTTGTCCTTGGTCTGACGGCTCATCACCCTGCCCTGCTCTGCTCTCTTTGTAACTCTTCCACCCTGTTATCTCTCTTCTCCTGATTCCATATCCACCGCTCTTCCCTTGTCCTTGGTCCTACAGCTCATCAGCCTGCCCCGCTCTACTTTGTTTCCAACTCTATCACCCTGTTATCTCCCTTCCCCTGATTCCATATCCACCGCTCTTCCCTTGTCCTTGGTCCTACAGCTCATCAGCCTGCCCCGCTCTGCTCTCTTTACAACTCTTCCACCCTGTTATCTCTCTTCTCCTGATTCCATATCCACCACTCTTCCCTTGTCCTTAGTCTGATGGCTCCTCAGCCTGCCCCACTCTACTCTGTTTCCAACTCTTCCACCCTGTTATCTCTCTTCTCCTGATTCCATAGCCACCGCTCTTCCCTTGTCCTTGGTCCTACAGCTCATCAGCCTGCCCCGCTCTGCTCTCGTTACAACTCTTCCACCCTGTTATCGCTCTTCTCCTGAATCCATATTCACTGCTCTTCCCGTGTCCTTGGTCTTACGACTCATCACCCTGCCCTGCCCTGCTCTACTCTCTTTGCAACTCTTCCACCCTGTTATCTCTCTTCTCCTGATTCCATATCCACCGCTCTTCCCTTGTCCTTGGTCCTACAGCTCATTAGCCTGCCCTGCCCCGCTCTGATCTCTTTGCAACTCTTCCACCCTGTTATCTCCCTTCTCCTGATTCCATATCCACCGCTCTTCCCTTGTCCTTGATCCTAGGGCACACCAGCCTGCCCCACTCTACTCTGTTTCCAACTCTTCCACCCTGTTATCGCTCTTCTCCTGATTCCATATCCACCGCCCTTCCCTTGTCCTCGGTCCTACAGCTCATCAGCCTGCCTCACACTGCTCTGTTTCCAACTCTTCCACCCTGTTATCGCTCTTCTCCTGATTCCATATCCACCGCTCTTCCCTTGTCCTTAGTCCGATGGCTCCTCAGCCTGCCCCACTCTACTCTGTTTCCAACTCTTCCACCCTGTTATCGCTCTTCTCCTGATTCCATATCCACACGCTCTTCCCTTGTCCTTGGTCTGACGGCTCTTCAGCCTTTGAATCTTGTCTACACTTCCACTTCCGGTTCTTCGTTGTATTAGCTTTCACACTCTCTTTGTTCTCAGTCACAATCTCTGTTAACTGTTCCACGCCCTCCAGGAGTCCAATCACGTATTCGTTCTTTTTCTTCTTGGCCCCTAAACCATGGAACTTGCTTCTATTCTCCATTAAAGCTGCCACCTCCTTTTCTTCTTTTCACTCACTCTTAAAACCTCACCTTTTTTCCTGTTCTTAATTTTAATCAGCTTATGGTGTGCCACTTATGGTTAACTGTTCTGTTTTTATAAACATGTGCAGTGCTTTGATCCTTGAAGGATGTTAAATGTTAAAGGTATTTGTTTCTCGCACCGTCACCAATGGAATCGGCGCTCAGGCAGATCTGCAAACGAAAAGGCGGGGGGTTTGGTAGGGTGACGAGGGAGTGGGATATTGAGAGAAGTGGAGCCCTTTTGGCAGCTTCAGTTCGGTTTAGGCCGTGCGCTGAGCTTTGGTGCGAGTATCGGATCGATGTTAGTCAACGTGTGCTGTTGGTGCGGCTTATGTCTGTTTGTTGTTGCAATGTGGTAAAGTGCGTGAGGCTTGCTGTGCGAGAGGTGGATGCGTGAGTTTTCGTGCGAGTTAAATATGCAGAAATGTTGAGCTTTTTGGTTAGTGGGCTATATGTCTTGCAGCTAGACTTCGCAGTGTGGCTAAATGCCTAGATTTGAGAGTCCTGTATTGTGGGGGATGGACACTGTTCTACATTGCACCAGATTCACTTCCAATGTTACATTATTATCCGCCACTTCTGTTCTCCAATCCACTTCATGGCTTGGCAACGGCCCTAGGGACCGCACCAAAGTCTGTGTAGCCAGGGCCAGTTAATTCTGCTCCCCAGCACCACATTTGCACCTGATAAACTAGGTGCTAATGTGTGGCGCCAGTGAGGTGTCGTTAGTGTAGGAAAGAGCAGGCATTGCTTACAAACTATAAGGTTTTGTATTTAAAAAGTTTGTATGAAAAGAATATTTTAAAAGGATATTCCACTAAACGACCAGAAGATGGCAGACTGTGCACGTAGTAAGCATACAGTCTAAATGCAAGGACTGTGTAAAACATGTTTTGTTCTCAAATTGTCAGATCCTCATTTCTACATCACAGAGGGCCCAATTCTGAGCTCATGATAAAAACAGTGTGGAAATACCACATTCTCCCCTCCAGTTTACAGCACCACCATTCTGAAGTGGGCGGAAGTATTGGAGGGGAGATGTTGTGCTTTCCAGCAACAAAAGTTTCTAAAATCTATCGGTGTGAGGAAACATGGGGCCCGAGTCAGAGGTGCGTGCAAACGTAGGAAAGTGTTTTTCCATCAAGGAGGAACACATTCCTTACATAAACCGTATTCTGATAAAGAAAGAATGTGCTGCAGGGACATAAAAGCCTTGGCTTTTGCAGGAGCCCGATGAACGGCTTGACAACCGCCCTAGCAACCATCCGGAATGCAAGGAGGGGATTATCCTCCCAGCAGCACTGGTCTAGCATGTCAAAAAAGGATTCAAAATCTGGTACCTGTGACATACCATTAAACTCTACTGCACACTTTTTCCCTTTATAAAACTACAATGCCTTAGAGTGCAGCACCACTTTTCTAGTTTAATGAAAGTTTAAGACAATCTTCTTAAATTCGAAAAGTGTCAGTCTTTTAAGAAATGCTCGCAATGCCAGTGGAGCACATGTTTCCGCCACGAGAGATGTTAGCATCCTTTGCTGCTGGAAAGCACGACATCGCCCCTACAATACTTCCACCCACTTCAGAATGGCGGTGGTGCTGGAAACTGGGAGGGAGAATGTGGTACTTCCAGACTCTTTTTATCATGAGCTCAGAATTGGGCACAATTCTGCCCTTCGTGTTATTAATCCAAGAGTGCTCTTATGATGCGGGCTGTTCTATTTCCACCGATGCTGAATGTCCGAGGGCCCAACCGCTTTAGGATTTTTGATCACTGATGGCAACCACAAAGCACAAACCTTGGCGAGGCATGAGGCCTCAGGCAGTATCTTCAATTCGCCACCTCTTCTGGAGCTCGTTGCAATTTATTTTGCACATGAAAACCTGTGCAAAATAATGGCAGCGCAGCTGATCACAGTGAAACAAGCAAACTGGCAAAGCTGCACATTTGCCTGACACTTTGCACAGCTGCTTGGTGTTGTGAGGCCTTGGCAACAGCAACGATTGCAGTGGCATCAGAAGGTGTATCACTGAGCGGCACAGAGGTGCTAGGTTTAGGGAAGGAAAGAAGCTACATGGGAAACACAGGTGCCACATGTGTCCCTCCGCCCGCCTCTTGGGGCCTCTAGAATAAAAATGGTTCTGATGGCACAGCACTAGTGTTGCACTCTTAATAAAGGGGCAACACTAACACGTGTTAGGGGTCGTATTTAAGAGACCTGTCTTCTTGAACAGCCTCTACAGTCCCAACTCATTACATTCACACAAAGGCCACAAGATGGCAGCAGGGACGGCCTGAAGAACAGGGCCCAAGTTATTAGAACTTGACTAGCCAGGTGAGTGGCGGCCCTTCACGTAAAAGAGGAGCTAGGCCCAGAGTACAATGAGGGCCTGATTCTGAGGTGCCTGCAAAATAGGGAAACGTTGATGCTTAAAGAAACGAGGCGGTTCTACACTGCAGCAGAGTCTATTGAACACCAAAAGAGGTAAAGTGGCCTCTAATCCGCCACTTCTGTCACCAGTTGAGCGCCTTAATTTACAGCTTGGTAGCGGGGTCATGGCCCTGGATTCTGTAGCTTGGAGCACCCTTTCTGCACCAAGCTAACGAGACATTAGTCAACGGCACCCTTGTTGTTAATGATGAAAATAGGCCGCATTCCTTACAACGTTTATATTTTCCGTTAAAAAATGAATATTACACTAGAAGACCACAAGATGGCATACTGTGCACGCAGTAGGCAGACAGTGTACATTCTGGGAGTGTCTGAAATGCTTTTCAAAATGTCAGCGCCACGTTTTTTGCATTACAGAAAGTGCTGCTAAAATTCTTCTAGTCCACTGACACTCTGTGCACTGTAGAAATGTGTCTTTGCTTTTGCATTTTGCCCATCGGTGCTCTGCGCATGGTAACCCCGCAGCGCTTCATCTGCACACATTTTACTTGATTTGTCTTGCCTGCTGCACGACAACTTGCCTCCACTCATCCCATCACCCTCAGAATGCAGGTGGGAGGATTGGGGGGTGGCGGATGTCGTAATATTACGTGGCATTTAGCCCGAGCTCCGAATCGGGCCCATATGGCCTTCTAGTGTAATGTCCTTTTAAAATCGCCTTCTCATACAAACTTTTTAATGCAAAACCTAATACTTTGGAAGGAATGCCACCTCTTTTCTACCCTAGTGGAACTTCAAGAGTGCCACCCTTGGGTGAGCAGAATACGCATGGTCCAGCTGCTCTGCATATGGAGCGGTCACTGGGACCATTGCAAAGCTATAAAGTGAGGACGTGGATTGGAGAACAAAAGTGGTGATTAGATTGCAATCTGCTACTTTTGCATTTCAAATGAATATGGTGCAATGTAGAAAAGTGTCCTTCATTGAAGGAAGAACACTGTTCTATTTTTCCATGCGCCTCAGTATCGGGCCTTGAATTTTTCGGTTTGTCACTGGATGTGCTCGAACTACCTTCAGCTCTGCTTCTGCACCGACACAATATTAATTCACTTGAGTCTCTAGGAATCAAATTTAGGGGGTGGGGGCACAGAAGGTGCGACAGGCAAAAGTAGGGGAGCCACCTATGAAAGTTCTATTAGTATGCTTTCCCAAACTGATGTAGGCCCCACACCTGAGATTCTTACCCCCACCACCCAGAATCCAGGCCCTATACCTAACATCCTGCCTCCCCACCACCAGAGACCAGGCCCCATACCTGACATCCTGCCTCCTCACCACCCACAGCCCAAGCTCCATACCTGACATCCTGCCTCCTCACCACCCACAGCCCAGGCCCCATACCTGACATCCTGCCTCCCCTCCACCACAGCCCAAGCCCCCTACCCGACATCCTGCCTCCCCACCACCCACAGCCCAGGCCCCATACCTGACATCCTGCCTCCCCTCCACCAGAACCCAAGCCCCATACCTGACATCCTGCCTCCACACCACCAGAGACCAGGCCCCATACCTGACATCCTGCCTCCCCTCCACCAGAACCCAAGCCCCATACCTGACATCCTTCCTCCCCACCACCAGAGACCAGGCCCCATACCTGACATCCTGCCTCCCCTCCACCACAGCCCAAGCCCCATACCTGACATCCTGCCTCCCCTCCACCAGAACCCAAGCCCCATACCTGACATCCTGCCTCCCCTCCACCAGAGACCAGGCCCCGTACCTGGCATCCTGCCTCCCCTCCACCAGAGACCAGGCCCCGTACCTGGCATCCTGCCTCCCCTCCACCAGAGACCAGGCCCCATACCTGACATCCTGCCTCCCCTCCACCAGAGACCAGGCCCCCTACCTGACATCCTGCCTCCCCTCCACCAGAGACCAGGCCCCCTACCTGACATCCTGCCTCCTCACCACCCACAGCCCAAGCTCCATACCTGACATCCTGCCTCCTCACCACCCACAGCCCAGGCCCCATACCTGGCATCCTGCCTCCCCTCCACCAGAACCCAAGCCCCGTACCTGGAATACTGCCTCCTCAACCGACAGAGGCCAGAACGCAAGTCCCAAACCTGTCGCCCTGTCTTGTTACTGCCAGAGGCCAGACACCGTACCTGTATCCTTCAACCCCCACCTTGCAGAGCCCAAGCCCCTGGCATCCTGCCTCCCCAGAGCACAGGACCCATACCTAGCATCCTTTCACCTTCACCACCCAGAGCCCAGGTCCCATACCTGGCATCCTGCCTCCCCACCACCAGACCACAAGCCCCATACCTGGCATCCTGCCTCCCCACCACCTGAACCCAAGCCCTATACCAGGCATCCTGCCTGCCCACCACCAGAGCCTGTACCCTGTACCTAGCATCCCACCCCACAAAAACAGAGCCCATGCCGCATATCTAACACCCTGCCTCCTCAACAGCCAAAGGCCAGAACGCAGGCCCCATACCCGGCACCCTGCCTTCCCACCACCACAACCCAAGCCCCATACCTGGCATCCTGCCACCCCACCACCATAGTCTAGGCCCATACCTGGCATTCTGCCTCCCCTCCACTAGAACACAAGCCCCATACCAGGCACACTGCCTCCCCACCACCAGAACCCAATCCCTATACCAGGCATCTTGCCTCCCCACCACCAGACCCCAAGTCCCATACCTGCATCCTGCCTCTCAACCACCAGAGCCTGTACCCTATACCAGGCATTCTGCCTCCCCACCACCAGACCCCAAGTCCCATACCTGACATCCTGCCTCCCCACCACCAGACCCCAAGTCCCATACCTGGCATCCTGCCTCCCCTCCACCAGAACCCAAGCCCCGTACCTGGAATACTGCCTCCTCAACCGACAGAGGCCAGAACGCAAGTCCCAAACCTGTCGCCCTGTCTTGTTACTGCCAGAGGCCAGACACCGTACCTGTATCCTTCAACCCCCACCTTGCAGAGCCCAAGCCCCTGGCATCCTGCCTCCCCAGAGCACAGCCCCCGTACCTGGCATCCTTTCACCTTCACCACCCAGAGCCCAGGTCCCATACCTGGCATCCTGCCTCCCCACCACCAGACCCCAAGCCCCATACCTGGCATCCTGCCTCCCCACCACCTGAACCCAAGCCCTATACCAGGGATCCTGCCTGCCCACCACCAGAGCCTGTACCCTGTACCTAGCATCCCACCCCACAAAAACAGAGCCCATGCCCCATATCTAACACCCTGCCTCCTCAACAGCCAAAGGCCAGAACGCAGGCCCCATACCCGGCACCCTGCCTTCCCACCACCACAACCCAAGCCCCATACCTGGCATCCTGCCACCCCACCACCATAGTCTAGGCCCATACCTGGCATTCTGCCTCCCCTCCACTAGAACACAAGCCCCATACCAGGCACACTGCCTCCCCACCACCAGAACCCAATCCCTATACCAGGCATCTTGCCTCCCCACCACCAGACCCCAAGTCCCATACCTGCATCCTGCCTCTCAACCACCAGAGCCTGTACCCTATACCAGGCATTCTGCCTCCCCACCACCAGACCCCAAGTCCCATACCTGACATCCTGCCTCCCCACCACCAGACCCCAAATCCCATACCTGGCATCCTTTCCCAAACACCTAGAACCCAAGCCCCATACAAAGCATCTTGCCTCCCCACCACCAGAACCCAAGCCCTATACCAGGCATCCTGCCTGCCCACCACCAGAGCCTGTACCCTATACCTAGCAACCCGCCCCACAAAAACAGAGCCCATGCCCCATATCTAACACCCTGCCTCCTCAACAGCCAAAGGCCAGAACGCAGGCCCCATACCCGGCACCCTGCCTTCCCACCACCAGAACCCAAGCCCCATACCTGGCATCCTGCCACCCCACCACCATAGTCTAGGCCCATACATGGCATCCTGCCTCCCCATCAGCATAGCCCAGGCCCCAAATCTGCCATTCTGCTGCCCCACCACCAGAACCCAAGCCCCATACCCGGCACCCTGCCCCCACCCCACCAGAACACAAGCCCCATACCTGGAATACTCCCTCCTCAAAAGCCAGAGGCCAGAACACAAACCCCAAACCTAGCATCCTTTCTCCCACAACACCAGAGCCTGAGCCCCATAATAATGGTTTCCATTGATATAAGCAAATAAATGACTAACTGTGATTTTTCCAAAGTGAAGAAGGTTGCTCCCAGCTCTTATCAGGTGGTCTGTTGAGCAATGTATGGTAACAGTAACTACCTGAACGTCTTTCTACACCCCCCCACCTAGTAAGCGACCCCTTATCTTCACATAAAGCAACTCACTGAATCAATGCTGATTACACAATAGAACGCATATCACCCAGAAGAAATTCCCTAAATAGAAAACTAGCCCACCACAGATACACCAATAGAGCTCCCCACACTCCTTTACCACCACAAGGACAGACAACATAATCACAAACAATTTAAGTTACCAACCTGGAGTGCACATTAACCACTGCTCCAGACAACTCTCAAGATGTATAAAACGTGCCCACCACAGAGAACCCTACCTTTTCAGATCATGCACACATCAACATTGCAACATAGCAAACTTCCCCTGCTTCTGCATTAGTCTCCTACCCCACCTCTTGAAGATCCTGGAAACCCAAGAAACTGTGAAAAAAGGTGGACTATGTACCATCCAAAGACAATAGCATAGCATAACAGGGCGTAGCAAAATGTTACACTCATTCTCCTGCGGGGCCATACTATGGACAGGCCGTGCCATTTTGGTGACTGGCAGCAATAGAGGAGGAAATAATAGTTGGCTTTGCTGAGGTCAGTCTACTATTCATGAAGAGATTACATTATTTGCCCAGGATCACACACTTTGGTTAAACAGTAAAACTGGGATTTTAACCCAATCTACAGTTTAAGGCTTTGAACACATAACTTTCAAGCTCAACTTGCTACAAATAAGTACAATTTGCATTTTAAAGCCTACAATATTACTGCCCGATAGAGCAGAGTGCTCAAGTTTCCAATGGCAATGCGTAACAAGGCGACCCAGTCCTGTCTATACTTGTAATTGTGGGACGGGTAGTATTTCTAAATTTCCCAGAATCCAGAGGGGGAAAACGGGACTGGATGGACTTCTTATGCCTGGCTACTGGAGGCTTGAGAGTTCTGAAATTTTACTTGCAAAATACACATATCTCAAATTAAACTAACCTGACAATATGTAAATCCTTAGTGAAACATGTAAAGGCAAGTCCTGTCAGTGAATGAGATTGTCACGTTTAGTTTGCTTAGCAGATCCCTCCCAAGCAAGTTGACAGGCGAGCTCTCAGAGTATATGAGGGGGGCCCTTACAACCTTCCCTCCCACCTTTACAACCAAGTCTTTTGTGTATGGAACAATCAAAACAGCCCCAGAGAATCCCTGCATGTCCAGAGTTTTGCCTGATGACGTGAAGCCACCTTCACTGATGCACGACTTCTAAGTCCACCATAAAGATGAATTGTTTGTTCCCTATCTCTGCCCCCACCAACGGTTCCTCTTCTGGATTTAGGGTAATTGACTGGACTGGACACGCAAGTGCTCTCTGTGGGCTGTCCTATTCAGGATATGTGTCTGTACCAGGTAACGGGAACGGGTTTCCCCCTACCAGTGTAGTGCCTTGGAACGGGGCCACTGTGCCATTAGGTACGCTGCCGAAGGCGTTCCTGTTCTCCGTTTGCTGCATGTTCGGGCAGGTTTGATAATGTTTAACTGCCTGTTGTGGGAGTTGCGGTTGGAAGTGGCCGAAAATCTGCGGGGGTAGCTGTATGTAAGCCTGATGGATCTCATAGGGTATAGAGGTCATTCTGGGAGGTGGCCTCTGGGGATTCCCTTGGGGTGGAGGGCCATCATTTTGGTGATTGTCGTATCCCACAATCTGCCTACTCCGACATTCTCTGGAGAAGTGCCCCAACCTCCCGCATTTCCAGCACTGCCCTGTTCCCACTCCTCTTTGCCCCATATCCCCAACTCCAGCCTTTTGACCCTCGAAACCCTCCTTACCCTTGTTGCTATCCTCATTGCCACTGTGGACCTGAGAATTGCAGATTTCCGCCCACTCTCCTTGTCCTCCCTCAGCCCACGCTGCTGCTATTCTTGCATTTTCTGCATTAGGGGCGTACCCTCCCTCCTCTGCCTGTGCCAGTGCTGGCCCTGTCCCCACCACAGCTACTTTGACAAACTTATTGTGGACCAGTTTCGTTTCCTCAGCCTGTTGCCTCTGAATCTTTTTTTGGCTCGTGCTCTTTTAATCTTCTACACTGGTGAACTATGATGCTTTGAATTTCGGGCCACACTTTTGCTTCTATTCCTGCTATTTTGTCGAGTGCCTCCTGCACTTCCTTGGGTAGGCCCTGTTTCACTGTAAAGCAGAAAAAAGGGGTTGATTGATCTCCGGCGTTGTCCATTTCTGCCCTCCACATCTCTTGGACCCTGAGAATAAACTGAGCAGCGTCTTTGTCATCCCCCATAGAACACTGCATGAAAAACTGTAAATCTGGAGTGTCTGGAAATGCCCGCCACAGCGCATCCCATACCCTAGCCCTAACCTTGTTGAATGAAGCTCCATCATGGGCGTCATTTCTCAGTGTCCCTCCTGGGTACCCTGCTTTAACCCAGACATTTTCAGCTTGGTCCCCAACTGTGGCTACTAACAAGCTTTTAATGTTATCTATTGGTAAGGGCACCCCTGCTGTGTTCGTTTCAAAAGCATATATCCATTTCCCTGCCTCTGCTGTGAGTGGTGGGAGTGCCTTAAGAAGGTTATTCTTGTCCATCTGTGCCCAGGGTACATAGTGAGGCCTCCCTGCTCCCTTGCGTATCAGTGGCATTTGCATTTTGATCTTGCTTTTTTCGCTTTTAGTCACACTTCCCTTTTTTCTTGTTAATGCTATCCTGCCAAACCTCTCCCTCAATCTTCCGTCCCACAAATGTTATATTCTCGGTGTGCGCTTGCTCTGCATCTCCTTCCTCATCATCCTCAGCCTCGTCAAATTCACTCCAATCTTCCTCTTCTCCTCTCCTTGACCCTACATTTTCATAACGCAAGCTGTCTGTCTCTCCATCACGCTCTACGTGAACGGTTCTTATGGGCGCATTGTCTATTCTAAATTAGAAGTCTACCGACTTCCACTCATCCCCCACTGGTTGCACCGGTGCACCCATGGGTGGTACGGGTATATCTGTCTTTGTTAAATCCCATGCGCCCTTACTCTGGCTAACTCTGTCCGTGTCAATGCCAGTGCTATATCTAGCTCTCTTGTGCTCACCCAGGTGTGGGCAGCAACCTCCGAAGGTGAGATATAAGGTGGAGGCAGGGCCATGCCTGGTGTTGCGACTATCGTGCCTGCTGATACATATGTTGGATTAGTGTAGTACCCTTCCCATTGGGTGAGTTGCTAGCGGATATATCCCTTTTTCCCTCCACATTCTTCCCATTTTCTCCTTAGCCTGTCTCTTTACTACTGTTGTGTGTCGTCCCTTGCCCCTTTGAATCATCTGTGTCCACAAACATTTTCCAGAGGTTCAATACTTCCCTTCTATTCTGCAATGGTCTCCCCTTATATTTTGCTGTTTAGAAGGTAGACATATGTTCCAACACGCTTCTGTCAAAGGATCCCTGATCTGGCCAGAAGTGGGGCATTCCCCCTCCTCCAGTCTCAGTCATCCACTGGTTGTGATACTTAATCTTTTCACAATACAAGGGCACAGCCTTGCATATGTGTTCTAGGGGCGTTTCTACCCCCATAGTCATGTCTCCCGTGTGTATGGCAGTGGGGCTACGCCTATGCTCCTGCACTTCAGTTGTTATACAATAACCCATTCAATGAATATGTAGTTCAATTTTGTCAACAATGCAACTTAATGTCATCCAGAAAAACCCCAATACAAAATTGTCTGTTCAATTCCTCCACCCCTCCACTCTCATTTAGAGCTCTGTGAAAACACCCACACCTCACGCTCTCCTCACACACACACACACACACACACACACACACACACACAAAACACGTACACACCCCTCCTGGGCTGCCTTCTTACACCATAAAATACACTAACAAAACAAACTAAAATAACAAAATACAACAACAACAAATTCTTTCCTCGAGCTCTTCAATTATGCATAGCTCCTATATTTATTCCTGTTTTTCCACATTGTTTATGCAATGCGTGTGGCACCACCTTCCCCCTCACACGGGGAGGTTCCCTGTCTTCCGCTTTCCTTTTCCTTAGTATCCTTAATAAATTAATTTTAAAAAGAAAAAATCAACACACTGCACAAATATGCCACACTCTCAATTTAAATTACAGCATTTTCACACTGTTCAGACTGCTCCATACATCCGACCCTACTTTGTTATCCCTTGCAGGCTATACTAACGTGCGTGTGCTCATCTAAACTCCTCCGTTCATGGGGTTCAAACACCGGCCTGCACCTCTCCTTGGCCCCGCACCCCGCTCCAAAAAGTAGGCAGGATTCTACAAAGACAGCTCCTACAGGGCCACTCAGGGGGACGCGTTTTGGGGCTGGTCGCTGTAAGTGGGGGCAGCCCTTCCATAGAGAGGCTGCCTGCATACCTCCAGAGGTACAGGGAACACTGGGATCAGGTCGGGGTCACCAAATGAAGGCAAGTCCCTGTGAACGCTCACACCAGAAAGAAAACAACCCTCTAGGGGAAAAGGCCAAGAGATTGCTTGCAAGGATAACAAGGTTTAATTGTGCAGAATACAAAGGTATCAGCAAAGAACTCTGCTGCTCCAGAACGTTCTGCCAAAGGTTAGTACAAACAGAAGCTTAAAAGGCAGTACATCGCCATCACTATACAGTAGAAACGAGTGTTGCTGGTTGGTGAGACCCTATACATGGGCCTGTTCCATAGGGGATGCCAGGCTACGATTTGTTCTCTTTTCCACAATCTGTTCCCACTTGGGCCAGCTGGGCTCATCTCTCCATGGAGTGAAGGTCAGGTTCCTCGTAAGTTACAGTTTCAAGACTGCTATGATACACTAAGACTACTGCTATATCATTGTGGCATGCATCTGGGAGGCTCGGGGACTGGTGCCAGGGGGAAGGGAGGAAGAAATACAGTCACACTGACCCACACATTCTATGCTTTGTTGATATTGCACCCCTCGCCCCAAGGCTTCCACCCTTGTTTTGATATATCATTTATTCCTCCCAGTACCTCGTGTTACAAAGGATGTATTTATGCGGAGAGGTAAAACGGCGTACATGCTCAGATCTTTTATGGACTTTGGCTTCTTCCAACGAGCTAAAGGGCTAAGTGTCTACCATGACTACAAGATGGCGTTTCTTTCCATGTGCGCACTGAGTATGCATCTATTCTTCCTGCTTACATTATATTTGTGCTGAGTTTCTTAGCATGGTTCCTTTCACCCTAGCACATTACACTGCTATTTATGGGATTCGCCTCATTCTAAAGCGCCCAGGGGGGTGGGATAGACTCATTTCCAGCCCAACACATGTTAAGCCAAAAGGATATTGTGGTTGTTTTATTTTTCACATCCTGAAAGGAAAAATGTAAGTCGCAGAATGCAAAATAATGCAAGCCTGAAAAGAAGCCTTCCTTTCACACAACTGTACTTTTCTCACTTTAAGAATCTCTAAACAAGGTTTGTAATAAAGTCACTAGGATAAAGAATACATTTGTCACAAACCACCAGCTTGTTGTGCAGCTTTTTAAGAACTTAAATGTCCTTATAAAGCAATCCAATGTTTCCATGTTAAAGTAGTAGACTTAATTACTAACTTTGAAACAGTAAGCTTTCCTGTGAAACTTTAAATATCTAACTGTAATAGCCGCACTGACACTTTCTGTGTTGTATAACGTCTTTAATCTGTTATATGTGGAGTTGGAAGCCTTCTGCACATGCTAATCCTGCAGAACTCCTTTTACGCAGACTTTCAGAGGTTTTACATGGTTTCTGTCACAACACTTCCCTGCCACACCTCCCACCACTCTCCGAATGGCTGTGGAAGGATTTGGTGGGGATCCTGTCGACTTTCTTCATCCCATTTGCCGAAGCTCAGAATTTGCCCAGAGTCAGGACTTTAAGAAAGCAGGTTCAAGCACTGAATCTGGTGCCAACACCATGCTCTGACCTTATTGTGTCCTTTCTCCTCAAGTGCACTCACGTGTCGAGCACAATCTTTACTCATGCCATGAGGTGGCGGGTGGGAGGTGAGATGGCTAGCTGTCACTATGCAGGACGCAGGGAGTGTCTTCAGCTGAGAGGACAGCACAGCATAACCAGGCCCTCAGAAGGGACATTGCTTTTGCTCCAGCCACAGGTGTTGCCAGGTTTGTAAAAGACCTGGGGCTATGCTAATGTCGGGACTGGCAGGACTCGGGGCAGGCTACCCTTGTGGTTGTAGCCCTCGAGCTTCTATCCGTGGCTACAACCAAAATACCCGGGGCTATAGCCCTCAACCTCCTCTGACAACGCATCTGGCCCCAGCACTGAGTGGAAGGGCAGTGTGAGTCTGACATCAGTTTTATTGCTCTTTCACTCCTAGGAGTTTGTAACAAGCATGCTGTCCTCCAAGAAGGGCTATTTCTGGCTCGGGCTGCGAAAGCAAGGAGAAACATGGAGATGGATGACCGGAGCGGAGCTGGATAGATCCTCGTAAGTCCAAATCGACTTCCTGTGGTAAATAATGCACTGAACATGAGCATGTTACACTGTGTGGGATGGACCCCCTTCTAAGCCTTGGGATTTGACCTTGGACATAGAAACAAGACTTTCATTTACTCATTAGCTTGGCCCTTGATCTGCAGTGCATGATGGGACAAGCCTGTGACCACTGGCAGGAGAGGCGGCAGGAACAGAAAGCATGTGTGAAGTTGGGAAAGCACAAGTGTCACACATTTCACGCATTATCAGCGAAGAGGTGGAAGTTAAATCAAAAGGAGGAAGTGAGTTTGCACAGGGAGGATATGTACAGTGTGAATCAGTGGGCCTAGGACTAATCCTTGTGGGACACCCACAGGAAGGGTTGCCGGGGGTCAGAAAGGAGGTGCTGGAGTCCCATGAGAGGTAGAAGGAGTGATCAAAGGGATAGCACACCCAGTCAAGCACAGTGTCCTTGACACCAAGGAGGGAAAGAGTTGACCGTGTGGCGAGGTCTAGAAGGATGAGAGGTGAGAGTGGTCGACAGTGGTAATAGAATTAGCAACCAGGATGAGAGGAGTCTCAGTGGAGTGCTGGGACTGGAATTCAGATTGGAGGGGGACGGCCAGTGAGCGTACCTCAATATAGTTGACTATGCAGTTGAAGACAACACTCGAGCATTTTTGAGTGGTTGGGAAGGAGTGAGAGCGTTCTGGGTCAGCAGTTAGTTTCTTTAGGACAGGCAAGACTGGGCTGCTTTATAACAGAGTGAGAAGATACCACTTGCAAGAGATAGTTTGAATACGGTGAAGAAGTGAGTGAAGTGGAGGTGTGGTGCAATGTGGTCAACTGCAGTGCGCGATAGTTTACCAGAGCGGTGGATGAATAAAGGGTTGAGGGGGACAGGCAGACCAGAATTGAGATACAGAGGAGAATGTGGGGTAGATGGGAGGTGGGGGAAATTAGTAAGGGAGTGGTAAATATGGAAGAGTGGAGAAGGTCCCTGGTATTTTGATGTTTTTAATGGGGAAGTAGGAGTCAAAGACACGCAGAGAGAGAGAGGAGGACATGGAGTGATTCTTTTGAGCGGGGAGGCATGGCTGGGTGCATGTGTAAAGTTTAAGAGGATGTGAATAAAAGGAGGAACCCGATTAGTGTAGTAGGAGGATATGGCTGTGTTTAGAGTTGTGGCCACCTTCAGTATATAGTCCTTGTAGACAGTGAGAAGAGTGGAGGATTGGTCTTTGTGTTGACATCAGCAGCTGAACGGATGGGGGGATCCATTGTTGAGGACGTAGGCTGGAGGAGGGGTGAAGGGGATAATTGAAAGGGTAAGACAGTGCAGAGTTGAATTTGGTGAAGTTGAGTTTAATTGAGTGAGCAAAACCAGGGAGAGAGATCTAAGAGTGAGGTGTGGACTTGGGTGAGGTAGGGGACAATGGCGTCGGGCTTGAATTTATATTTGGTGAAATATGGAGATGGGGGAGTGGCAGAGGAATACAGATGGTGAATTGAATGAGTGTGTGGACAGAAGGGGATGGGAGACACAGAGGGGGAGCAGGGGGAGTGTAGGGCAGAGGGGGGTAGGCAGAGAGGACTTGGAAGAGAGAGAGGGGGAAAGAACCATAAGGAGAAGAGAAGCACTGGAAAGAGCAGGGTAGGTAGGCGATGGCGAGGTTGTAGGGGGGACCACAGGGTCCTACGAGACGAAGCAGTGCCATTTCAAAAACGATAGTGTCCTATGTAAAAATCAAAGTGCAACTTAAAACCTCACAGGGTTCTAGGCAACCAGAGTGATTTACAAGGTGCCGTTGGCACTTGCAGAGGTGTAAATTCATACCAGGGATCGCACAGAATTAGGAAATGAACTTGTGTAGTTGTTCTGCACTGATAGCGGGTTTAGTAGGACATGCCAGGCCCTAACAGGCCCAAACAGAACCTGCTATTGTTTGTTCAGCCCTTTTCAGTGTGCACCAGGGGCTAGGGTGCCTCTGGACAGGGCCCTCCTGGATGGCACTTGGGCTGGAGAGGCCAATGAGGGAACTGCCCAAGTACAAAATTGGCATTCAGATGGGATAAAGGCCAGGCTCAGTGGTGGACCAAATGCATGGCTCTTCAGCTGAACTCCAACTCCACCAGGGTAGTGAGCAGGGTTTTTTAGTGCTGACTGTTGGCTTCTGGCGTTCAATGTTGTCCTGATAGGTTTTCAATTTGGGAGTGCGGTGGTGGGGCAGTCTGGGGTGCGGTGGTGGGGCAGTCTGGGGTGCGGTGGTGGAGCAGTCTGGGGTGTAACCTCTTGCCCCTGAAGATGGGCCACCACTGAACATCATTGCATCTGTTCCAAAAATGTTTTCTTTTTTTCTCTGTGTTCTGCAGATTCCCAATCAAGGAGGACAACGGGAGCCATGACTGCATTTCGGGAAAAGACACATTCTCTTCTGAGAGCTGCTTCAACCCCAACAAATACATTTGTGAGAAGAATACCATTGAGTTCCCACAAATCATAGCTGCGCATACAAGACCGCAAAGACAGATTAAGGCGCAGGCCCAAAAAAGACTGCAATCCTCTTGGCGCTCATCTCATGGTCAACTTGAAACTAACAGAAGGACCTGATTTATGTCCACTCAATAGACAATCGCCTGATGAAGGCCTCTGAGGTCATGAGTAGCCATTGGGTGAAATGGCTCAGCCATGCATAGACTCCTCATCCATGTTTAAATTCCCAAGCATTGCAAACCTTATTCATTACGTCACTAAACTATCCAATCTAGGGCACTAATATGTGACAATCTATTTTCCTAATTATGCACACTAGTGGTTACTCAGGGTTTATCCCCTTTCCCCTCCTGTGCCCTATTCTCCCCTCATGTGATCCACCCCTCCCAATAATGGCTTTCTGCATTCTTTTGCTATAGCCTTAACCAACAGGACCTATTGCTTCTTTGCTGTTATCTGATGTTTAACAGTTTTCCTTCTCAGCCTGACACTTTTGATGTACCTGCCCTTGCCTGTGTTGTCCTCCTGAACTTACCAAGCAGCCTTATCTACCAGGACAAATCAGCCCTCCTTTGCTAATCGCAATATACTCTTCCTTCTGACAATTCCAGGCTAAGGATTTCTCTTCCTCTGACCATTCATGCTCATGTAAACACAGCCATGCTTCTGACCATACAAACCTAAACTGACGTCTCTTCATGACCATTCAAGTCTAAGGAAAGGGTCAGGAGGAAAGGCCTTTCCTCCTGACCCTCAAGCATAAACAGGCCTCTCCACCTGACCCTTCAAGCCGACACAGGTCTCTCCTCTGGACAAATCAAGCCTAAATAGGCTTCTCCTCTATATCCTTCAAGCCGTTCCCTTCCTGATGCTTTAAGCCTAAAATGGCCACTCCTCCTCACATTTCAAGCCTAAGCAGACACCTCTGCCTAACCCTGCACAACTAATTAGGCCTCTCCTGCTGACTAAACAGGTGTGTCCTCCTGACCCTTCAAACCTATACAGGCCGCTCTTCCTGACCCTTCAAGCCTAAAAATGCCTCTCCACCTGACCCCTAACAGATCTCGCCTCCTGACCATTCAAGCCTAGATAGGCCTCTCCTCCAGGCCCTGCAAACCTACATTGGCCTAGCCACCTGTCCATTCAAGCTGAAATAGGCCTCTCTTTCTGATCCCTCTGGCTTAAACATGCCTTTTCAGACCCTCCAAGCCTAACAGCACACTCCTCATGTCCCTTCAAGCCTAAACACTCCTCTCCTCCTGTCCCATCAGCCCTAACAAGACCTCTCCTCTTGACAATTTAAGGCTTAACGGGTCTCTCCTACTCATCTTTCAAGTGTAAACAGGCCTCTCCAGCTCTACCTGAAATTCTTCTTCTTCAGAGACATCCATGAATTCAAGGCCAACCTTGCCATGATCCAGACCTAAATGTTCAGTGCGACCCTCAAACTGAACCCCACCAAGATGGATTTACTTTTCCCAACCAAAAACACAGAACGCCCCCACATCGAGACCTGGCTGTCTACCTTGAACCTTGAGGGCTTCATTCTGCAGCTAATACCTTACTCCAGGTCTGTAGGATTTCCCATTGACACCACTCCTTTAAAACAAACTGTAGTGGAAAAATGAAACAAGACTATTCCAGTGGATTGGTGAACAATGTATTAGTAAAAAGCAATGCAGCAGGACAACAAACCAATGACAGTACGAGACTTTGATGTAAGTGAGACCCCCTTTCGCTCCAAGCACTGTTCTCTTATACTCAAAGGAACACATGTATTTCGAAGGGAGGCGAAGTCCAAACAGGGCAGGGTATCATAGAGTAACGATGTTGCAAGCAGGGAACAAAGCTTTACCATTCAAGTCTTAGACACCAGCTGCATTCTCACACGTTGAGACAGTGTTATCAGGAAGTACAGCATAAAATGATACATTTAGCTGGGCTGAATAGCTGCCTCAGAAGATTCATGCACAATTTGAGGCAGGCGTGCTTACAGTATGATGACTTCTGTCTACTAAAGTCGCTTTTCCTAAGAAAGCGGGAGCCTAAAACACGCTTACATATGCCAAAAGGGAAACATGTCAGAAGCGAGCAATGTGGAGGCGAGCATAGCTACACCCTAGGTGAGGAGCCTTCACTGTAAGGGCATGTGCAGTAAAGCCTAAAGCTCGCCTCACACAGGCAAGAAGCACTCGTTTAAACATGGCAGTTTGAAGTACCTACTCAATGTTATACTGCATCAATGTGACAGGGGATTTCATAAAATTTTCAATTCCAGATGTTATTCTCACAAAACGTAGTGGAGCAATCGCAGACATCAAGGCACCAGGTACCCACCTGTGGAAAATCAAGCTCCTTCTTCCAACACCAGCTTCGGATCCACTGTAGAGGCCCTGGTTCTTTCGTACCTGGATCTTATCTGGAAGGGGCAAATGCCCAGTTCACTTGCCACTCGCGACCACCGCAGCTCCTATGAGAGGCTGCCTGCATGCTGCTGCGCCCTCATTCAAGGTGTCTTCAAATATGACCACATAATGTCCAGACTGAAACATCACTAGCTGCCCCTACAAGCACACATCAGCTTCAGTGCAAACTACATTCATGCCCCCTCCCATCTGGCAGAGAAAGTCAGCACCTGTGGTGCTCGTGCATCACCAGAAGTCCAGACCTGGGTAGAGTAGAGCAGCAGAAACAGAAAAAAGAAAGAACCAGGAAGTAAGCACTCAGTCTACAGCCCAGAGGGTGGAACTTCACGCACATCCACCTCTGTCTCTCCAGCACACTCCTGCAACTGAGAAAGGAAATCAAGACCCTCCTCTTCAAGGAGCACCTTCCTTGCATCCCGTAAGATCCATCCTCTGAAACCATCCAGGCAAGTACTCCTTGTGATGACCAACCGCTGCATTCCCCTGTTCCAGCCACCACCCTCGATTCAGCACTGCACATGCTCCCCACTAAATGTAAATCTAAGCAATTCCCTGCTTCCCTGAACAGAGTGCTGGGAATAGATATTATGTTGTAAAGACTGTTACCGCCTGCAACCAGCTAATGTATACCTAGAAACTCTGCCGATGTACAGTACGATGTTGCTTCCCGCAGCTAGGTTTTAGCTTAATACCCAAAATAAAGTAAATAATAAAAATTAAGCATACCCTTACTGCCTAAATGGATGTCTCCTTTGGGAAAATTAATGGAAGAGTGAAAAACAAACCCCTTTTTTTGACCCTTTATATCTTTTGAACTCTAACACAGATTTGGACAACACTTTAATTTCTTTGGGGTCCCGTGCCCTAATATAGGAATTGCAAACACTGTGCTGATCCGACCTACGGCTCAAAAGTTATTAACCATAGAATCGTTGCTTTTCCTATGGATGATAGGTTTGGATGGATGATAGGTTTCACCTTAACTATAGGGCGGTTATCGCCGGCCTTTCATTTATATATATTGTATATGCCTTACCACCCTCAGATATTCTCTACTTTCTCTTTTCCCACTAAACTTCACTACACTCTTCTCCCCACTACTCTCTACTACACTCTTCTCCCCATTACTCTCTTTTATACTCTCTTCCCCACTACTTTTTACTCCTCCCACCCAACCTACTGCCACATCTGCTATACTCTCCTTCTCACTGTACAGTACACTCTACTGCACTCCCCCCACTACACTACACTGCACCCACAACTGCTCCACAGTCACCTTCCTGTCACCCTTCTCAATCACCATCCCTAAACCCCTCCCCTTAATCTCACTCTCACACCCAAGTACCACTTTGTCTCAGCAACCAATACCTCACCTTGCACACGCTCTTGACTATTTTTCTCCACTCTCTACTGCACCACCCTTCCCCCACTTGGTTTCTTCGGCCTCCTTCTTCTCCCTTGATCTCACCTGAACAACCCCCACTGCCCTGGTCGCATTGTCCTTTTTAATCCTCCCTTGGTCCCTGCCCATGGTGGTCCCCGTCAGCTGGTTCCCCAGCCCAACTGCTGGCTTCCTTTCCCCCAGGGCCTCGGTTAAAAACACCAAACCAGGTGTAACAGGTCTAAAGCCCTGCCCCCTTTTCATCCGTGAGTCTGCTGACATTTGGAAATGGCGGCCTGCTGAAAACAGTCATTTCTAGAGTTTGTGCTGAGCATCTGCAATGCCAGTGGAATGTGTGTGGCGTTCTTTAGCCTCTCCACTTTTCACCGCCTCTCTCGCCATTGAGTTGTCAGTTCAGCTCTCCACCACTAAGAATGCTGGTACATGTGGTCCTGTGGAAGAAGAGAATGAACAGTGTGTGAAGAATCAACTTCCAGGACACCAGTGGTCCAGGGATGAATATTGGTTTCTAAAACATCAATCAGCCCCACACCTCGAGTACACCAGAAGGGATCATAAGAGATTGGAAACACAAGCAAATTATAAGCCTCCTTATCCAAGTTTGGTAACATGGATGGAATGACAGGCTTATCTCTGCAGGGTCGTGGATCGTTGATTAGTTGCAACACAGCGAAAATACAATTATTACCCAATGATAAAAGGGACTGTCCAGACAAGGTTGTATAAAAAATATTTACTTTATTATCATCACAACAGACAGTTCTAGCAACACTACAAAATACAAGCCACCCTGTAAAGGAATGCCGAGGACGGACAGTTTCAAAGGAGGACAAGAGATGCACTATGGATACTGACAGGAGAGTAGTCAGTAAAGTAATTAATCACAATAGTTCAAGTACACTTGGTTTCAGCACAAAGGGAGCAATGGGTCATAAAATTTCACTAGGGGTCTTCAGTGAAGTACCAGGGGGACAAAACCACAATTTACCTTGTGCTTGTAGATGTTCTTGGTGCTCGACAGGGTCGAGTCGGTATTCAGTGCGCTTTGCAGCTTCTGCGACAGAGATCAAGACGTGAGACAGCTGCGGTTATCGGGTAGCAAGCAGTATGGCTAGCGAGGCTCAATGGATGGCTGCAGGCTGCCGTACATCGCGGCTTCGGGTGAAGAATCGTTGTCTCAGTGCTGGTTGGCTGGTCTGAAGCACTGGTCGAGGCATCACGGACGGCGTGAGCGACTACGGCATAACAACAGTCACCGGTGCAGTCAGTTGCAGCTCGAGGGGCTCGACTGGGTGGAAAATGTCCTTTAAGGCAGACTTGGTTGATGCTTGTCGATGCACTCCTCCTAGCTTCCTCACTGGGCTTGTGTTGTCCTTTAAGGCAGACGGGCCAAAGCTGAGGAGATTGATGCAGGCACCAGCCTTGCCCTTGGTTTGGTTCAGAGACTCTCTGGCACTTCCCACCTAGGAAACCTGCTGGGGAGCCTAGCAGGGCATGTTGTGTGTTGGCTGGGTACCGGTTCTGGAGCTGCTGGAGGGACCCTAGGATCCAGTATCCCCCTCTTTGGAAATCCTGCCCTTCCTTCACTGGCGGAAGCTGTAAGGCAGACTGTACATTCAGCCATTGTCCAATGCTGATTTCCTCTTGTTGCTCCTTGCAAAGTCTTCAGATGATCTGCTCAAAAGAGGGGCTAGACCCTCTTTTAAAGCAAAATGGGCGACAGTGATTTGTGTAGGCTAAGCCTTCCTTAATGAACCAATGTAGGGTCCACCAACAATCTTCTGTATGCATGAGGTCATAACCAGAGTGTTTTGCAACAGAAAAGGTAAAGGGGTGAAAACCTTTATTTATTTGTTTTCTTGTTAGGCGCTTATACAATAAGAATATACCATTTCAAAGCACCCACAGTGCAGGGAGGGAAGGCGGGGAAATACATTACAGCACAATATTGAGAGAAGAAGGGAAAGAGGGAGAGGGGCGAACCTACTATGCCTTGTGAGTATTCACATTCAGAATGAACAGTACTAAGTTCGACCCATCTTCCTGTTTTTTGTGGATCAAAGGGGGTCTCTGGTTAATTGAGATCTCTGTGGTTTCTGATTAAAGCGACAGGTCTCCCTTGAAACTGTGGCAAGACCAGACTTTCGGTCGCCGCCAAACCACATACTTGTACCTTCTGAACGGGGTCACCCTGTGGGGATGAATACTGTAAACAGCTGTCCCAGACATGACATTTCACTGCCCTTAATACTAAGAGGCGGGAGCTGGCTTCAGGTTGGCACAGATGCATATCATAGTTTGTTGGGGTTTTCCCATCCTTTGTTAGTTCTGCGATCAGGCCTCCTGTGGGCCTGTCTGATTAACTCTGATTAGTATGCTAAGCTGCAACCAGTAGAGCCAATAAAGAATAGGGTGGATCCATGGAGTCTTTGTTATTTAATTAGGCTGGCCATGGTAGGAGGAATGCTTTGCACTTCCCCTTCTGAGATGCCTTGATGTACTCCTAGCTGTCACATTCCAACTAAATGTAACAGGGTGAACAGCGCCTGTTGGCTCTGTCCACCCACAGTACACAGGTCTATGTGTATGTTGTGCAGTGAACATAGGAAAATCTGTGGTTCATCTACTATCATTCCATTTCATTTAAAATTTCAAATAAAAGCCGAGGTGAGTGCACACCCACTGTGCAGTTGGCAGAATTCCTCACACACTGGCAAGCAATTTGCCCAATCAGTTTGGAACAAGAGTCAGTAGTACTCGACATTCATCCAGGCACAGGTAGAAGCAACACAGACTGGGACCCTCCCAGCTCCCACGCAACACCTCTTGGGTAGCACATGATCTTGGAAACCCTGTGGCAGGCCTCATGCCCCAGGTTGAGAGGGGGCTCATCCCCTCATGACAGGGTCAGATCACTGACCCTGTCACACACCTCAACCCTTGCTTCCAAAACCTCTTTCTCCTCCCGTAAGCCCTTTCTCTCTGCTATTCTCTCTGACCATTAGTCTCCACTATTATCCTCTCCTACTGCCCTTCAATACATTCTCATTGACACTACTATCTACTCCTCCCAGTCTACTACTGCGACACTCGGCTACACTCTCTTCCCCACTGCTCTACACTACACTTTACTACACACTCCTCTCACTACACTAATCTCCACCTACTCCACTGTCACTGTTTCTCACTCTTTCACCTTTTCAATCTCTCTCCCTTAGTCTCACTCAGTCAGTCCCTCACTCACATTGCACGCACTCTGACCCAACTACCACTTTCTCAAAGCAACCAATACCTCACCTTGCACATGCTTTTGCCAATTCCCCTCCATGCTCCACTGCACCGCTCTTTCCCTGCCATGACCTTGGTCCTCCTTCTCCTCCCTTGACCTCACCAGAACATTCTACCCTGCCCTGGTCACACTGCCCCTTTTTTATTCTCCATCTGCTCCTGTCATTGGCTTCCTCTGGCAGCTAGTACCCCTGGCAACCACTGGTTTCCTTTTTCCACAGAGACCAGGCTACAACCAGCAAACCACACAAAATGGACCTCAAGCCCAACCCCCTTTTCATCTCTGGGTGTGGCAGCATTTAAAAATGGTGACCCGCTAAAAACAGTAATTCCTGGAGGTTGTGTCCTATTTAACTCTGGAAATTGCAATGCTGGTGGAATGTGTGCGGCGTTCCTCGGCCACTGAGCTTGCACGGCCTCTCTCTCTCCGATGCGCTGCCAGGTCGGGTCTCCATTGCTAGCCATGTTGGTATGCATAGTCCTGTGGAAGAAGGCATAGAATACTGACAAGTACTGTGCACAGCAGGTATGGAGCAAGAGTCAGTGGTACTCGAAAGAACAGGTAAAAGGGCCAAAATGTAACCCATCCCAGTTCCCACGCCCTTCCTCTGGGGCAGGTCTGGCTCTGGGGGACCCCTGTGTTAGGCCGCCTGTCCCAGGCTGAGAGTGGTCCCCATCCCCTCTGTCACAGGCCACAAATGACAATAAAGACACCCTCGACTTTTACAAATCCGGGCTCATTGACGTTGCCAATGCCTGTTAGTGCAGATTTGCCTTTATTGAGAATGACTGATGTTTCGACTTCATAGGCCCTCATTATGAAGTTGCTGGTAACTGGAAAAACCTGCAGCGTCTGGGGATCAATTCCTAATGGGCCGAGTGGAAAATTAAAGTGTAAAAGCCAGGTACATTGCTTTTGCACTTCCATTATCTGCAGCACTTAATGTTCGAGCCTTTCCAAGGCGTAGGAGGGCACGAAGGCAGATTTTGCATCTCTGCTTTCCTCTTGCACCTTGCAAGAGCGCTTGGTTTCACGTCTGCATGAGATCTTCCTGCCTATGGAATACGCTCTGGTTTAGCACCTGCTGAAGTCACATAGGAAGCCATTATAAAATGCCACCTGCAAAGCATACTTAAAGGCGCGTTTACATGCATAGCAATTAGCTTTGCAGAATTAGTTTTCAGTAAGTGCTCTGCAAGCGTTTCTGACCTGTGGTGCACTTGAAGACCCACAGGTTGACGGTACACCTGTTGTCACGCCTGCAATTTACAAGTATTGTGCATACATATGTTAAATGTTAGAGGTATTTGTACCGCGCACCGTCACCAACAGAGTTGGTCCCCAGGCGCTCTGGCAGATCTGCAAATGAGAGGGTGGGATGGGTTAGTAGGTGAAGTGGGAGTAGGATAGTGAGAGGAGTGGTGTTCTGTTGGCAGCTTCCACTCGGTATACACCGGGTGCTGAGCTTTGGTGTATCGGATCGATGTCAGTCCTCGTGTGCTGTTGGTGCAGCTTATGTGTCGTTGCAGTGTTGTGCGGGTTGTTATGCGCGAGATGGTTGTGTGAGATTTTTGAGTGAGATAAGTCTGCAGAAATGCTGAGTTGTTTTGCTAGTGGGTTGTATGAAGTTTAACCTGCTAACCTTCAGAACTCTGTCCAAGTGTGCTGCTCGCCAATCCTCCCAATCTCATCAGGGTGGGCGACGGGGTTAAGCCTGGCAGGGTTCTAGGTATGTGTGAGGCGCTCCCTGTACTGTTCTAACGCACTCTGTAACTGTTCTAATTGCTCCTCGCCGTTCTATTCTAGCGGGCTCTGTAGGAGTTCTAATGCTGATGGATTGTTTGGTGTGGTTGGGTGTCTATTCTCCTCCTTGGGTGTTGGAGCTGGTGTTGTGGTCTCCTCTCACAAACTTTCTATCTAAATGTGTCTGCTGGGGTTTTGGATATGGTACGGCCGGGAGGCAGTGGATGAGTCGTTTAAAGGCTTTCGTCTCGGTCTGGCTATGCAATGTGTCTATCGTCACCTTCTTTTAGTGGCTATTTCCCTTAATATCTTATGGTCTGTCATGGGGTCCGTTCTTGGGTTCTGTGTATATCCGTATTGGGTGTGGCCGAGGTTTGTGTTTTTCATCGTTGTTTAACGGGGTGGGCATTCTAGTGCGTCGCTGTTGTAGTTACCCTGTGAAGAGCCATGATTTGAGGAGTTTCCTGAATGCTAGGTGGTTTGTTGTGTTCCATATATTCTTAGGTAGGTCATTCCAGGTTTTCGGTGCCTGGTGAGAGAAAGCGGATCCTCCAAGTTTTCTTCTGTTATAGGGTTTTGGTTCCAGGCAGATGTCGGTGCTTGATCTGTGTTCTTGTTGGTTGATGTAGGCGTACATATTCTTAAGCAAGTTTTGCATTTTTGTTCAGACCAATACATCGAAAATAAAAATGTACTGTTACCTTATAGTATTCCTGCCTGATATGTGGAGCAGAAATACTGTATGTTTGGATTAGTATTGAAGCAAACACTGGCAGTACTTGGCCCAACATGAGCCAGCATGGCCTTATGCTGTTTCCAATGGATGTGAATGTTAAAAAGCCAGGCTCACATAGATAAGTCGTGAAACATGGCAACAAAACCTAAGTAGACTCATCAGAAATGACTTGATATTATTGTTTTAGTTGAAGCCACAGCAGATTGATTGACACATCACCTGTACACTTCGATAGCTCCCGAGGGTGCCCCATTCTTCCCTCATTTTAAGAGAATGTCGGGTTATTGAGGCATCAACAGATGCTGCAAAGGGAGTGTGGTTCCAGTCTCAGCAATGAGTAGCAGTTTGCACTCAATAATGGGCACATTCTTCCTGGTAAGGATCCAACATGTCTCTGCTACGGGCAAAAGCTTAAGGTAGTCCTATTTGCACATCTTCTGCGCCCAGTCAAGGATCTTGAGTGAGCCACGCTCAACATCTTCTGCGCCCAGTCAAGGATCTTGGGTGAGCCACGCTGCACATCTTCTGCGCCCAGTCAAGGATCTTGGGTGAGCCACGCTGCACATCTTCTGCGCCCAGTCAAGGAGCTTGGGTGAGCCACGCTGCACATCTTCTGCGCCCAGTCAAGGATCTTGGGTGGGCCACGCTCAATATCTTCTGCGCCCAGTCAAGGATCTTGGGTGAGCCACGCTCAACTTCCTCAGGCCATAACAACTGTAACCTTGTTTTCAATCCATTTAAGTTCCACTGGGTCCCTGCACCTGCGCCTCCATTCAATGAGGTTTTTGTAAATATCAGCCCTATCGGCAAGGCCTGCCAACCAGACATTATCATGACAGGATTTTTCCTAATCATTTCAAAGTTTAGCAGAATTTTACGCCCATTATGAGGTTTAAATATTTTTGCTAACACTTTTCCTTGAGACAGCTGCAATACGTCTTTGTGAAGTAGTCGTGAATGAGTTGAGGTCCCATTTCTTCACAAATAATCTATATCATATATATATATGTGAAAGTGTGTTTGTATGTTTGCTCCAGCCTCATAACAGTTGGTGGGGGGGTGGGCCGAAATTGTAATTGGTTATTTATAACGCGCTTAATACCCAAAGGCTTCTAAGCGCGTACCCGGGGATCGAACCTGTGTTGCTCTGCACCTTCTTGCTTCCAAGGCGAGCCCGTTGCCCCTGAGCTATCCTCCTGAGACACATTCTGGCTCAAGGTCAGCATACCAGTCTGGGGTGTACTGGCGATAGTGAAATCTGACCAACCCCACCGGTTCGCCTGTCGAGCCCTGTGCCATCAGTATAGGCAATTTTGGGAGATCGCCGATTTTGCGACTTCTTTTTCAGAAATAGGAAGTTAGGACACAAGGTTGGCATACCAGTCTGGGGTTTACTGGCGATAGTAAAATTTGACCAACCCCACCCATTCGCCCTGCACATGGGTGGAGCGGGGTCCGGCCCTGTGCTATAAGTAAAGGTGATTTCGGGAGACTGCTGATTTTGCAATTTTTCAAAAATAAGAGGTTCTGACACAGTAAAACATACACAAGGCTATAGCAGAACCCACATGCATGTCTGCTACAGACCTGTGCCATGCCAGGTGGTACAGCTACTTTTAAATATATGAGAATTAGCACTTTTCATTTTATTAAGTTAACAATTTTGTCACATTGACCCAGTACCGATGTGAGTTTGTCTGGAAGATGTTTGGCCATATTTCCAGTCATCACAGAACATAAAGACGACAGACAACATACAAGATGGGACTGATAAGAGGGTGATTAGCTTTATGGTTGGGCAGTCTGGACTTTATCTGAATAGCAGTGTTTTCAGTTTCTTCTTGAAAGTCAAGAAGTTGGATTCTAAACTTAATGAAGATGAGAGTTTGTTCCACTTTGATGCCGCTTTGACTGGGAAAGATCGTCCTAATCCATTTGCTTTCTTGATGTGTATGGTTTTCACCAATCCTTGAGCTTTAGATCCCAGAGACTGACCTGGTTCATATGAGGATATTTGCTCTTTCAAGTAGGCTGGGGCAGAGCCATAGAGGCAGTGGTGTACAATTGAAATGGCTTTGAAGGTAATACGGTCGTCCACGGCTAGCCAGTGGATCGACTTCCTATCTTCGGTGATGTGGTCCCTCCTAGTTTTCCTTCTTATGGCTCTCACTGCATTATTCTGAATGGTCTGGCAATGGACTATACAGCCTTTATTTGCTCTGAGTAATAGGGAATTTCCGTAGTCCAGCCTTGAGAGGATTGTAGCTCTAGCAATGGTAGTACAACTTTTTTTAATTTAGGACAGGTCTTATATGCCTGAGTAGTTTTTGGTACTACCAGCATTTTATTTTAGGTATGCTACATGGGAATCAGCCCCAAGAGATGACTCTAGACACCTAAGGTTTTGAGCTTATCAGAGGACCGGGATGTTTGAGTTTTTAATGCTAAACGAGGCATAATCTGAGTTAAGTTTGGTCCTAGCTTGGGGAGAGCCGAATATCATGAGTTCTGTTTTGCTACCATTTAGACAAAGTCAGTTTGCTTTCATACAGGCCTCAATTACATTGTAGATGTTTGCAACCCTAGTGCGGTCTACGCTATGGCACCCGCTTAGTTCAACTATCAGCTGGGTGTCATCAGCAAAATTGGTAAATAGCACCCCTAAATTGATAAGAAGGGTGCAAAGACAGGGTAGGTACGTAGGTACGGGTTGAATAGAAGGGGGGATAAACTTGACCGCTGAGGTACACCACAGTATATGCATATGCCTTAGAATACTTGTCTCCCCATTGTATTTTGGAGCTTCGTTCGGCAAGAAAAGAGGAAACCCAATCTATGGCGTCCTGAGAACAGTTCCCTGATTTTTCCAGAGCCTCTTGAAGTTTCTGGTGGTCAAGCAGATGAAAGGCTGCTAATACATTGTTAGACAATTCATAACATGCCCCTTGATGGGTTCTTTGGAGAGTGGTAGTTTTCTTACCTCCTTTGCTGCCTCACACCGTGGTACGATTCTCACTATTCCTCACATGATGGAAGAACCTGCGTTTTGCCGATAGTGTGCGGTCTTCTTCCTATGAGCAATTCATGAAGCCACATTGTAATGACCTTCTAATGCCCGGTTAGTACATTTCCTTGAAGGTGTAAATGAGTGACTTCGTTCCAAGTTGTGATTTTGCAATTGATTGAAATAACTCATGTCCTTTTTCTTATAGTCAGGTTGTTTCAATGGCGGTGCTTTAATTTGTTGGATCTTTAATCCAAAGATTCTCTCCAGAAATGAAACACACTGGTTTAAGAATTGCAGATTGAGAAACTACGGAAAAACCAAACGTGAAAGAGGTTTCCTTGAACTGCATATGCACTGTCTTTAATTTATTGGCTGGGCCTTCACAAGTACCAGCCACGATGGCAGTTTCCCGGCAACATCCAATCCAAACAATGGATAAAGCCAGGATTATCCAATGAATGAGGATTAATAGTCAACAGGGAAAGTCTTGTGAGAGGGGAAATGGGAATAAAAGACGGGGTACAAATATTATGTGTGGGAACGTCACAACTATTGTTCTGGGATAGGCCTGGCTACAGGTTTGTTTAGTATTGTTCATTTTCATAAAGACCTGGGATACAGGGTGCAGCAAGGTTTCTCAATGACAGTGGAACTTTCCGGCAAGTAGCTCGGTGGAAACCGCGTCACACATTGATGGTGCAGGCACAGTTTGCAAATTTTTTCGGCTGGCAACAGAGGGCTGAATCTTCCTGAGTTCCTTCCAGGCTATGCTGAGTTGGTCAGATGAGGCGTTCCATTCCAGGTAGGGGAGAGAGGGGAGTCCTTTCAACGCTGCTTGGGCCCTGGGCAAGGGCACTGTCTGTGCTCTTCTTGGCGGCTATTGGCACTGGTTTTCATTAGCTTCACTGCTCTGTCCTCTGCGCCTTTGAGACCAACACTGGCACTGCCATGTTGCGCCCCGATTACCAACAATCAGCGCAGTTGGACGAGTATGCCATCACCGATGTGGTGCACCTACCACCACCTTGCGGCACACCAATGTGCCATGGCACACTCTTTAAGCAGCACTGTACATCAAACAGCTCGAGCTCTGGAACAAAAGTGATGTACACACAGCCACTCCTATCCTCCCAAAACCTTTCTAAAAGTTCAAGAAAACAATAAGGCTAGCTTGCAACACTACTAAGGGGTAAGTAAAAACGGCCTCCTAAAATGAATGCAGAGGTTCATTCACTATCGTGCATTGTATCACTACACAGAATTACAATGAAAACCCATTAGGAACAATGGTGATGGATCTGACACACAAGTAAGCTAGAATATTGTGGGGCGTGTCCCACCATTCTTCCAAAGCAGCCATGATCACACTTAGCATCCAGGTGCTACTGGTTTATTTCTGGGGGGAAAGGCTTTGCGCAGGGCCACTTGTAGCATGTTCCACACAAAATAAACTCCAAACATAGTTTCCGGAAAGTATAAACTGGAGATCTTGGGAAAATTGGGAGAATCCATTTTCTGTTTTCCTGCTGTCTTTCGGGAGATGGTGGCGGTGCATATGGTGGCGGCGGTAGGATGTGGTGAGTATGTATCAGGAGAAGGCTCACAGGTGTGATGGGGAGGCAGCTAATGGGTGAATTGGACAGAGCCAGCACTTGGATCATGGGCCATTATTGTTGATTCATGCCTGCATTCTAAGCAACCTGATTGGATGCTCTGGGAATGCTGGTTGTAAATACAGCACAAAAGTGCATCAAACGTCATAAAAACAAAAGAAGCCCTTAAAAGCCAGATGCTACAGCTCCCCAAAGTTACAAACTAGCACCAACTTCTGCAAAATGGCCAAACTAACAGAATTTTCACTATGATGAACTCTTTTTTGCACTCTTTTGAGCAGCTGATTGACAGGAGTGGGATACATGGGGAAAAGACAGGGTCATGGAAAAGTCAGTGGAAAACAAGGGAAAAGACATAAGGAAGATAGAAATAATGGACAGAAATAAAGCAGATGAGTGGAGGTGGATCTATGTGATTATGCTGGAAAAGATCTGAAGCCTAAAATGCTCCCCGCAGCCCACCGTCCCATACCTCTCCCACATTTATTATTACCCTTACCCACCCCCCACATACATATGCAGGGAAATGCATCCCTCGGCATTCGGCATTTTCGGCCTCAGAATTATTTTCCTCTGTATTCTGGCACTATGCCGTTGGAAGTTAGGTGTAGAGCAAAATGGGGCTTGGACAGTGCAACCCACTTCACACTTTTGTGAAGAAATTCAAAAGGGGAGATTGTATGCATATTTGGCAAACATAGCAAATAAGCTGCTGGCCTCCATTAGCCCAGATCACACCCACTCAAGTTCATGGTGCTATCCACGCAAAAGCAAGTGCCGGTGTGACCTAAAATCAAACACTCAATGGTGTGCTTGTATGTTGGGGAATAGTTAAATCTTCTTTTACTCTATTATTGTAAGACTCGCATGGTGGCTGGTGCCTTTTCTTCTCACCTATTTCAAACCATGTATGTGAGTGTACAAGTATTCCCCTCGCACTCACTAACCCCACATCTGCCTTCAAACTGAAATAGCCGATGACTTGGCAAAGGAGCAGAATTTGGTCCATGCCTCTTTCTAACAAACATTGTTAAAAAACAATGGTCCTCATCACTAGTTAGGGAAATTTAACGTAACCGCCATGGTGTCTGGCAGAATTACCACTATAGCACAAGCGGACGGAGTGCGCACAAACCATTGACGGAAATCAACAATGATTGGTAATTCCTCCTTTTTTTGTAGAATTATTATTATTTTTTTTATTTATTTGCCTTTTTAAAGCGTTCACACAGCCTGCGGGCATCGAGGCACTGTTACAGGAATTGTTTGTTTTTTAGTTGCGCAACTGTTTTTTTTTTTGTCTTAGTTGCATATTTATAACGTACTTAAACACCCAGAGATTTCTAAGCGCAGACCTGGGAATTGAACCTGTGTTTCTTCATGTAGTCTTGCTCCCAAGGCGAGGACGTTGCCGCTGAGCTATCCTCCCAGGACTATACAAACAGGAAAGATGGGGAAGGGCAAGGTACCAGATATTACTGTTACAACAAAGGTTGAGCAATTACCAAATGGTAATCCTGCCAGTGGAATTACTGTTGAGAGGAAATAGCGTAATGCTGCAAACGGGAAGCTCAGTGGCGGCCATCTTCAAAATACAATCCTTTTAAAATCCCCCACTTCCAGACCCTATACACACACAGGAAAGATGGGTAAGGGTAAGGTACCAGAAAAGTGGGCCCACAACCACAAATTCAGTGAGGGGAGCTGCAGCTGCTAGCAGAGGAGGTGCTGGCCAGCAACAGAAGACTTATATACAAAGGAAGAACACTATCTGGAACAACACCAGGGACAAGGTGGAGGAAGTGGGTACAGTGCAGCGTGATGCAGGAAGCGCTGGAATGACTTGAAGGCATGTGTGCAGTGTCTGCTTGCCAACTTCTGCTGCAAGACAGCAGCCACATAAGGAGGAACCATGGAGCCATTACACCTCACAACCTGGGAGGAGAAAGTTGCCAGCATCATATGGCTGCACAGAGGTAGTTGGCAGTCAAGTTGACCCTGGTAAGTACAAATGAAGTTGGGATACATAAGAGAATGAAAAACATGAAAGACATGTAGGCCACACAGCAGATAAAATAATGTGGTCCCCCAATATGCGTGGGTGGGGGGAAATTGCACTACATTTTGTAGTGCCATGAATGTGTCCACAATCATTGCATGATAAAAGCGCCCCACCGAAGTCTCACTGCAATGTACAAATCCTGCCTTAGCATAGGGAACCGGATCCCCTCACAGGGAAACACTTACAAAACAGTGTAGTGCTATAGGCTCTGAGATGAGGGTAAACAATGACATGACACCACGTTAGTAGCGGGGAAAATGTGGACAATTTTGACTGCCAGTCATGTCAACCAAGTTTGTCATCCTTACCACAATAAAACAACAGTATTGCTGGAAAACATGGAAAGATACCCTATAGATGGAATAGAGATTACTGCAGAATTTCTGCGGGAACTGTCAAGTGAATACCTGACAATTAGCGCATAGCACAGATCAACCAGACATTGGAATGGCGGTTGATGGCCAACATTATTCTATTGATTTAGGTAATGAAATCATGGGACCAATCCCAAATGACTGTTTCAACCTCCGCAACGGTATTCCTCGAGAAAAGATTTTTACTAGGCATGGGGGGGAATTTCATGGTGTACTCTTCCTGCCCCTAGGAGGTAGTGTTCAGATTCAAGGACTACCACCTCAAGTCCCCTGTCTAGGTCAACAACATCAAAAGAGATCTCTCCACTCGTAGGATACTGCTGAAATTGCCTAGTCCAAGGTCTTTCCAGGTTTCAAGCAGATGGTCAAGGAAAGGATCAATCTCGCTGATGCCTGTGAGACCGAGGAGCAAAGACAAAAGCTAAAACAGGTCTTCCTGGAATTCCAAGATATCTTTTCAGTGGACTCATATGACTGTGGATGCACATCCATTAATCCAACCACCATTCCCATGAACCCGAGATGGCTCCAGTAATTGTGAAACAATATCAGTTACCTCTCACGTCCATGGAGTCACTCACAGAGATTATTAAGAATTCAGACTCCCGTGGGATAATTAGTCTGATCCACAGTACCTTCAACAACCCAGTACTGGGGATACTCAAACCAAATGGCCAATGGAGGCTATGTGCAGACCTGAGGGAGTTGAACAAATGGGTCCACATGTCAAGATGGCACCTACCCTGCATCAATCAGGGACTTGCCCAGATCCAAGGGTCAAATGTGTACACCACCATTGACCTGACCAACGTAGGGAAGACCAGTACAAGCTTGCCTTTAACTTCGGGGGGCAGCAGTACACATGGACCCGAACCCCCTTTGGATACATAAACTACGGCAATGAGTTCAACATCTTCCTACATAAGGCCATGCCCGATTAAAAGGGAAAACCTAGCCTATGTGGATGATGTTTTGATCAAGAACTCAACTGTGGAGTAACATATAGCAGAAATCCGTTATGTTCCAACCAAGTTGCAGAAAGGCACAGTGGTGTAAAACCAGAGTGAACTTCTTAGGGCACGAGATCCCTGAGGGTCTTAATCCCCAAGCAAAGAAGGTGGATGCCTTATTGAAATTAATAGACCCTACCACTCTGCACAAAATAAGCCTTCTCAGACTCACTAATTATAGTCAGATGTTAATTGAAGACTGCAGCGAGGTCACTTGACCCGTGGTCCATTTATTAAAGGCCAGAGTCAAATGGGAGTGGTCTCCGGAACAATGCAATGCAGTTAAACAATTGAAATTAAGCCTTTCGCAGGCTCCTTGTTTGGCTTAACCCATAAAGAACAAGGAGTTGTTCTTGGAGACAGGGTTCTCAGATACTTGCCTGACAGCCGTATTGCACCAAAAGCATGACCAGGTAAACAAAGTAATCTCATCCGCGAGCAAGATTTTTTCCTCTGTGTAGGAAAAATTCAATGACTATGAGAAGGCACTCCTAGCAATTGTATGGGCGTTGAAAAATTACCACCCATTCATCCAGGGGGAGCACATCATTGTCGAGACTCCTCACAAACCCTTGCAATATCTCCAAAGTGACAGAATCCGGGCGGGGAACGTTAGTAATTTTCAGAATTACTTCCTTGATTCTGTCCATGCAAGGCTTGCCTGTGGAGGTCAGATATGGCTAAAACAAGAAGAGTCCCCTAGCGCAGAGGTTGGCAGACTTGCATGATTATGCTGAAAACTGTCTCGAGGATGAAATTCTAATGAGCAACAACAACATGGAGGCGTACCTCACTTCCCCACACAAGGTCTATGAAGAAGACACGTGTCAGGGGATGCCCACAGTTTACGTGAATGGGTGCTCCTACCATGTTGATAGCAATGGGGAAAAAGAACTGGTGATTGATACCCCGCAACCCTCTGCTGGTTATAAAATAGGACACAGAAGTAGTCAGGTTGCAGAGTTGATGGCCGTTTATTAGCCATCCTCACTGCAGTGCACCACCAACTCAATGAACTGATCATAATCACTGACTCTGATTATATCAGGAATAGGTTTGTGGAGCACCAGATTAACTGTAAGGACCAAGGCATGCTTTTTGCCAACAACAAACCCCTAAAGCATGCCAAACTGATACAGTCAATTGATGATCTGGTGACCTCGAATGAGATGAGATAAGAAGATAGGATAGGATAGATAATTGGAAGAAGAGGTAATTCCAAGATAGAGGGGCCAGATAAGACATGAAATAACCTGGCTGACCAGTTGGCTAAAACCAGGTCTCTGCAGGGGGATTTCATAGAAACAGAATCCCTGCTGGGGGAAATCCAAATTGCTGCTGTCAACAGGTCACAGACATGTGCGAACAGCAAACTCTCAACTGCCCGGTGGAGTAAATATACCCCAGATGCACATTTGATCATTGCACAGAAGAGGACCCAATCATTGGGAAATGTTATTGACACATCGAAGACCCCATGAGCTTTCCTTTAACAGAGTTGGATTATACCAGTCAAGAGGCTCTCCGGGTGTTGATGAAGTTTTCCAAGATGTTCCAGATCCAAGACGGTTTGTTGGTAAGGAGAGCCCTATCTGGCTGCGACCAGTGGGTGGTACCTACCTCATTCCGAAGCCTGATGTTGAATCACGCCCATGACGCGGCCACTGCCGGTCATAGGGGGTTTCACACAACATTAGAAAACCTGTGCAGGGTGGCTTACTGGCCACAAATGGGCCAGGACATCAACGCTTACCTAAAGGGGTGTCTTGTGTGCTCAATTTCAACCCAGTTCACTCACACAAAGAGTGAGATTGGCAAGTCAATTTAATCGGGCCAGCGATTCGCTCCTTTAGAGGAAACAAGAACATGTTGACTGTGACATGCTTGTTTCACAAAGTGGGTAGATTGTCTTCCAGCCCCGAATTGTAAGGCAGAGACAGCTGCTGCACCAATGATCAACCACATTGTCTCTCGTTTCAGCCTCCCACAAAGGGTTGAGTCAGTCCAATGAAGTCATTTTACCAGTGAGGAGATGTCAAAGATGTGGGAGAAACTAGGTGTAAAAAGAAAACTCCACATTGCCAACTGCCTGGCCTCAAGCAGGGATGCAGGGAGTAGATTGATGCAACAAAACAATTGTGAGTATCTTAAAGAAGTTCATGGCAGACTCAGTTTGGGACATGTGACTACTGCTTGTCCTGATGGCTACTAGGTCTACACCATCTTCTGCAACAAAAATGTCTCCATTTGAGCTCATGACTGGATGAAAAAAATGTGTTACCGCAGCATCTGCTTTATAGGAGCAGACACTGATTAATGCGTCCACTACTCATGAGTATATTGAAAATTTAAGGAAGCCCCTCCAGCATGCTTTTGCTTATGCTCAGTGCAATTTAGAAACGTCAGCTGAAGGAATGAAGACCTATTATGATCTAAAGACCACCAAGAAAGAATATGAGGTTTGTTGTCCATTTTATGTAAATCCTCCGGGGAAATGTGTGTAAAAAGTGCTGAACCTCTATTTCTTTTTATTATTAGAGGCCTAACCTCCTTCATTTCCAGCCTGCAGGGAAGAGGGGAGTCTGGTGAGTGCCCCAGTTAACCAAGAAAAGAAGGAAGAAAAGGTGTTGCCATGCCACACCCTTCAACCCAAAGAGGGAAGGGTAGGCTGTAGTCCCCACTCTCTAAAGAAGGAAGAAATGTGGTGTCATGCCATATCCTCCAACCCAAAGATGACAGGGGAGGCTGGAGTGTTCACTCCCCAATGAAGGAAATTGCACCTAATGAAACCCCACTCTGCCCTGCTCTTCCCCACCAAAGAGTCATGGAAGAACAGGGTGGGGGCACATGGGGTGCATTTAAAGGCCCCAAACTGAAAGTCCTTTTCACATGAAAAGCAGGATTTTTCAACACTGAAACCAAAAAGGCTTTGCAGTTTAAATGTGAAAATGTACCACTGCTAACTGAAAAATATCAGCAAAACGACATAGTGCTTGTTGACAAAAAGGAATGTATATTATGTTTTGCATACAAAATACCTGTGACATTTGAAGAGCCACTTTGGTTTCCATGAAAAAATGTCAGCCCAAGGCAAACACTTTTGCTTGTGGGTGGGCAAACTTCCCAAGGTAATCTCCACTGCCAGACTGGATGTTACATCCCCCATCTAGTTACAATTGCAATAAAGCGTGCCCTGCTAAAGGTGTGGAAACCCCATTGTTTCCAGACATGCTGGCTCTGAAGGCAGCGATAGCTGGACAGTTTCCCTTGGCTGGAGCATGACTAAAAGGTGTGAAGACTAGGGGCTACAACTTCAAACAGGCAACCAACTTCTAAGAGGAAGATATAAACACAAAGAGAATAATAAAAACTCTGGTTGCAGGCTGGCCCACTGAGACCATATGGCCAGAAAGAAGGAGAATTACCACTTGTCAACTGGGGACCACTCCGGTGGTGATGGTGCGTGGTACAAATACCTTTAACATTAACATTTGTCTCACATGAAGATTTACAATTCATTTTAAAGGACTATTATCACTTAGGCCTTTTTCCCCAGCAACCATAAGGCCGATTTTCTTCATTTATGTACCATTTTTGTACGTAATTCCCAGTCAATTTTGGAGATATAAAATTCATCCACCTGCGACTCTTGGAACTGTTATGGCCATTTAAGATGTGTTTCTGGCTTATCTGAAAATGTTCCAAATGTGAGAGTTGGTGAACGAATGGAGGGAAAAATTTGGAATATGGGTAATAATTTACATATTCATAACTGGTATGCTTTTTACAGAAACAGCAGACCATTGCCACATGGCCGTGTAAAATGGTGCAGGCCTGGTTGTGGTCTTATTTAATTCCCCACGATTAGCTGATTCAGAAAATATCTATATTATGGCAGTTATTAGTACAATTATGAGGTTTTGCCACATAACTAGTATTTGCCAAAAAGGTGACATGTGAACAAATGATGCTTGTAAATTAAGCTACCACATGTCTGCTCCAAACTCTTAGACCAAAACGTAGAGAGGGGTTGCAGTAGGCAGGAGAGAGAAGGGTAGCTGTCCAAATCCTATTTGCGTGACCTCTTGGAGGGTACTCTCCTAAGATTGTAAAATAGGTGGTGTCATCGCTGCTATATAAGGGGTAATGTACTAGGAGGAAGAGAGAGCTGCTGAAGTTTACCATCGAAGAGTGCTGCTGCAACGTACAGCTGTATGGAAACACCAGAGGGGATTGCTGAGAGTGCATCAGGGTGGAGCTCTATTGCTAGGAAGGCCTAAACGATGACTGGGTCCTATGGTGAAGAGCGGGAGGTTATCCTTGAGAGTGGAGTGGCCAGCCCTTTGCCCTATCTTTCCAGAGGGTCATGACATGCAGCTGGCTGTTCTGAACTTTAAACGGAGGCGTTCTATGTAAGTAGAACTGAGCCCTTGGAAACTAAAAGGTGGGGAGTTTCCTTCCTTAAATCTTCTTCCCTTTATAGTGAGTGGGAGGCAAAACGGTCTAGACCCTTACCCTACTTACCTAAAAAGATTAATTTAATGAATTCCCCATTTGGTGATTTTTGTTAAAATTCAAAATGAGCAAAGCTCACTTCCCAGTGTGCTCTGAAAAACTATAGCCTATAATTTAATTGGGTAATCCTTTTTGTCCTGTTGACCCCGAATTCTTTAAGGAAGAGGGGTGTCTTTGTTCTTAAACCAGTCCAATCTTTTTGTCCAACTTTCTTCTAACGCAGGCCTTTCAGTGGAGGGGGATTTGAAATTGAAAATTCCTCAAATCAGTCCCATTTTTCTGTCCAACCTAGGGGTGGGGTGTGTCTGATAAACAAACCCTGTGTTTTTTTTAAACCAAAAGTGTGGGTGAAATCATAATTGCCATATGTATTTGTACCAATCTTGAAGCCCTACCGCTAGCTTTTTAAGCCCGCAGGAAAATCAAAGTTGCTACACACTCCATGTATAATTGCTTTGGTTATTGGTCAGTTTAATCATTTCTTGAAGTGAAATTTGTAGAAAGTAAAGAATTTTTTTAATTAATTTGTTTAATTGATTTGAGTAACAAGAAGTTAATGGTGAGCCACAAAGAAGGTGGCGCGTGTAGTTCAGTGTGATTTCTGTTACTTTTAATTTAAATAAATACAAATATATTTCCTGTACACTGGACTAGTTCTTGGTTCATTGTTAGCTCAGGGGGAGTGATCCAAGGGGCATAATATGTGTCTGAAGTAGGGCTGAATGAAAGAATCTGGTAAACAGTTTGTTAATGTTTAGGTCCCTTGGTTCTTATATGCCGAGGACATAGGGCCTCATTACGACTGAGGCGGCCACGGTATGAACGGTGCCGGTAAGGGACTGCACCATTCATACCGGGCCACCACATTACAAGTTCTGCAGCGGGTCCCGCTCTGTACGCCTGGTCAGACCAGACATGCAGAGGGGCACCCGCTAGCCGAACAGCATGCTAACAACGGACCCGTCATTAAAGGGTCCGTTGTTAGCCTCCTCCCCATTCCCATTGAGTGCTATGGGGGCTCAAATGGGAATGGGGATGTACCAGGTCCGAGTCCCGTGAATGGGAATTACTGGGGCCGCAAAGGTCGGAATGGCCTGGTAATTCCCATTTTGCGGGACCCTGACCCGAGTTCGGGGGTAGCCATGCTGCTAAAAACGGCATGGCTACCTCCAAACTCGTAATGAGGCCCATAGTCTTTTTGGATCAAACTGCCATTGGCCTTCTGTGAAGAATTGAGGCTTTTAACAGCTATGTGCAGGCTATTGGTATGAAAATAAATGTGAAGAAATCTAAAGTAATGGTTATGTCATTGGCTGGCAGGAAACGAAAGGAGACTTAAGTGGAGGGTTGAAAATCCGACATTGGAGATTGTTGAAACAATTGTCTACCTAGGAATTGTGATAAATAAAAACTTGAATGGAAAAGGCAAGTACATAGCACTGAGGGATAAATTGAAAAAAATAATCACACAGGGGGCAGTTATTCATAAGAGATATGGCAGTTACTCATTAACACTCTTAATCATCTTCTATAAACAGAAGGTGGTACAAGTGTTAACATACGGCTCCAAAGCCTTACCAAACCTCACATAGAAAGTGGTGGCGCTATTGGAAGGTTATTTTTGGCGCACAATTTGGAGGCTTCCAGATTTGCTCCCAGTGGTTGCCATACGACACGAACTTCAACTTCAATCTATGGCTTCCATAGTGCTATGGAAAATAATATCGTTATATCGAAAATGTGTGATGGTGGACAGGGTGCCCCCCTTTGCCATCCTAAGAACGTAGGAGTTTAAGGAAGAAAAGGCTGTAAAACAATGGAAACTGAAAATAGAGAGGCTTTTACATCACCATAACATCAAAAATTAGTAACTTGCTAGCAATCCATCTAAAGTGAAAGAAAAACTTGAAAAGAGATCTTCTGCTGAGATTTCATCTAAACATTTTACCTACGAAAGAAGTACAACTGTGGAGACGCCAAATTAAGGTGGAAACTGCATACTTTAGATACGGTGAGGAAAAGGGACCAGTAGAATCGCTATCCCATTTAACTACCACTTGTACGGCATTAACTGATCTAAGAACACTCTATTTAGGAGGGAAATTGGGCCAAATAAGATCACTGACAGCGGAAGAATGGTGGGAGCTGCTGCTATTGGGGGAAAGGGTTGGTTTGGTTTTGGCAGCAATGAAATTTGTTAAGTTAATCTTAAGAGAAGAAAAGATGGATTGAGGGAATGGTTGGTACTTTAGTTTTTTCCTCTTTCTTTTTGGGAAGATATTATTTTGTAGTGGTTTTAATATGTAAATAGAATAGGATATTGGAGTTTCTTTTCTTTTAGTACTTACTGTTGTATCCTCTCTTTTCTCTGGCTTTCATTTCTTCTTGGAGGTTAGATACGGAGTAGTGTTGTCATGGAATATTTTGAGGAAGTGAACAAAACTGTTAAAGGTTTCTTTTTGCTTACTATATATGTTTGCGTGAAACCAATAAAATGTAATAAATAAATAAATATAAAGTTTGTTGCGTAACACCTTGAGTGGGGCGGGAAGGAACTCCCCATGTTGAGGGTGGTCTCTCAATAAACTGTTCCTTGTGGACGGGCGGGCAGATGGCCAAGTGGGTGTAATGGGTAAAGAAGGTGCAGTATTGTTTTTCTTTTTTTCTTCAGTAGGTCAGTCAGTGGGAGAATGTATATATTGCCTAAATTCTATCATATCTCCATGAGAACCTACACATAGCATCTACCTGAACAGTTGATGCTTCAATAGGGGCATTGATCTAGAAAAAGATTGCATTGTCATGAATAGAATATGGTCATTTGCTAAACATCCTGGGTGTCATGAATGGAAGTCTTATCGCCTGTGACCTGACAGGGAGTTTTAGGGATGAATAGTCTGTGATCCTCCATTGACCAAAGGTTCCATCCTGGGATATACAGAGTGATGCTATCCTGAAGGTGGACAGGAACAGGCCCATGGATGCATTCAAAAATAAGCAAAGATGTTTAAGCTCAATTCCCTACTTTACTGAAAGCCACACCTGCTTCCTGTAAACAGCTTGAACGTGATCACATTTCCCACATCCAGAAACCAATCCGTTTGAGCCCCCTAAAGCCTGCTGATAGGTTCCATTGAAGTATCCTACAGTAGCACATTGGAATAGTCCAAGTGACTAGTCACTAAGGCTCCTACTACAAGTGTGCAATTGTCCAGAGGCATAAGTGGACAAATTCTATACAGCCACCTGATAGTAAAATAGATCCCATTGTGAATGGCATGGACCTTTAGAATATATATCAATAGAAGGTACAAGTAACAACAGTTCATCCAAACTAGTCAATGATTTAAGAGAAATATCAGTTTATTTAAAACAAGGTGTTGAAAACACAGATTAAATTAAACAAATTCGTATACATAACGTGTATTAAACATAGCATAAAAAACTTTAAACTAAAGTGCTAGGGACAAAAAGTTCCTTTAGTATGGGCAGGTTTTCTATGGGTATACAGATGTAATATAAAAGCCTCAGGATAGGTTTTGGGTGCACTATTCAGCTGTGGCTGAATCCAAAATGGTACATATCCGGATCTAGGACAAACAATTAGCCAGATCTTGCTCTAGAAACCATATTGTCTTAACTGAGATAACAGCTTGACAAGTTTTCCCATATTCAGGGAGCGATAGAGTGGGAGGAGAGATTCCTTTTTAATGTTACCAGGAATTCTTCATCTTCCCCTGGCTAAAATGAGGCCAGATAGTATCCATCCAGGCTCTGCCACTTAGGCTTCATAAAAGTACGGTCAGATTTCAGTTTGTCTGCAGCTGCTATACAATGTTAAAGTGAAGAGGTATGCTTTACCATCAGAAAGTACTGTTCCAGAAGGGTGAATATGGTTGGAAAAAGTAGTGGAACTGTAAACAGAAAAAATTTAAAATAGTGGTGTTCCGCTCCCAGCCATTCCTGCTCACTTAAATCCCTGGATGCAGGATGCCCATGTGCAGAGGCTGGAATGTAATGCCACTAGCACCACAGAGCCATGGAAAGTAACGATTGATCATTGCTACACCACACAATGTCCTCTCCAAATGCCACACTCCACGCAAGAGGTGACAACAGTATATGGGGATCCACTCTACACCATCAAAAGTATTGGTGCAACATACTGCGGTACCTTTCCCTGTTTTTGTTTTTGAATCACAGTCAGCCGGTTTATCAAAGTTGGAAAACACCAAGGCATCCTCTAAATGAATTGACAATAAGGATAAGGTCCCTGACTACACCACGGGAAATGAGGAAATGAGGAAGAAGGTACCACCACATTTGAATCCAAATACAATTGCTTTTGGGGGGAACCCACATTCATAGCCTTTGACTGTTGCCTGCTAAACAATGTTAAATATGCTAGAATGCGACACATCTAAACGTGGTAAGTGTTGTGGAAAACCATTGGTACATTTCAGAAGAAAAGTGGTTTGAACAAACCTGAAGATTAGAGAAAATTGTGTGGAGGAACACTCCAGTTTTTCTTTGTCCCTTAACCATTGCTTGTCAAGGTTCCGGCCAGAAATGTACTCAGTTCTTTCGTGGGTTACTTTTAGTAAGATAAACCATTTTTTCACATTTCTGGGTCTTGAGTTCAGCATACAACATATCAGTGTAATTACTTATTCCCTGCAATAGGTGATACATAGAATCTAGAGCAGGTGGCACTTGACAATGCTCTCAGAGGGAAAAGGCTTTGGCTTGCTGGCGATGGATCGTGAAACAGTCCTGAATCCTCAGCAAAGTACTGCACTCATCACGTCCATAACTTGCACACTCAAAAAATAGTAAGCTCCATGGTGGTGCAAGTGATTGAATGTACATCCTCTGTTATCATGGAGAAGCATGGGTATGTAAAATAGAATAACCATGGAGAGACATGTGGGCATTGCAAAAGTCAGTGATAGAGTTTTCCACACAAAGAATCAATTTGACGTTCGGCCTGTGTCAATATAAATTGCAAAGAAAATCAATGTGGCCAGTGGAAAAAAGGGCTGTGAAGATCTACTGAAATGGTTTCAGTCCATCAGTAATCGTCTCTGATGGGGTATCAAATGCTGTGAAAGTTCAGTGAACATACTGTTGGAAAAGTGGAAGTCACTTTTCCACCAAGATGCTAACAAACAGCCACGGCAGAACCACACATTATAATTTGTGTCAACATCCACTGCTAAGCAATTAATTAGAGAGGAGTAAAAAGTGCCTCGAGCTCAGATTGTCTCCTCATACAGCCTTATCTCTCCCTCTCTTCTGTCATCACTGTCTCTCTCTCCCTATATATCATCCTCTTCTCACTCTCTTCCATCTCCCTCTCATCTGTCTCTCTCTTTACCCTCCCTCTCTCCACCTTTCCACCTTTACTTTCTCGCTTCCTCTTCTCTCTTCCTGTTTTTTATTTTTTTTAACATGCTTAAAACCCGAGTTCGGTTACCAAGCGCGGATGGATCTGGGATTCGAACCTCTGTTGCTCTGCGTGGTCTTGCTTCCAAGACCAGCAAGTTGCCCCTGTGCTATCCTAACTCTATCTTCCTCTACGCTTCCTGTTCTCGCTCTATTCCTCTTCTCTCTCTTTCTCTCTCTACCTCATCCCTTTTCTCTCTCTCTTCTTCTGTATTCCATCTCTTTCCCTCTTCCGCTTTGCTTTCACCCTCATCCATTCTCGCGCATCCTCTCTCTCCCTCTCCTCTCTATTTCTATCCTTCGTCTCTTTGTCTACTCTCTACCTTTCACCCTCCTTTCTCTCACCCTCATCCTTACTCCTCCCTCTTTTCCTCTTCTCTCTCCCACCTCTGTCTCTCTCCCTCTGTCTCCCCAATCCTTTCTATCTCTATATTCTCCTCCTGTCTCTCATCCTTTCTTCTTGTTTTCTCCCTCCTTGTCTTCGCTATCTTCCTTCTCTGCCGTTCTTTATTGTCTCCCTTTCCCTTTTGTCTCTCTCCCTCTCTTTTCTCGCAAACTCCATCTCTATCTGTCCTTCCCTTGTTGGCTCTCCCTCATGTTTACTTTCTCTCTTGCTTCCTCTTCGCTCGCATCCTCCTCTTGCTCCATCATCCTCTTCTGTCTCACTTCCTGTTCACTCTCTTCCTCTTGGCTCTCTCGCCCTATTCTATTTATATTCCCCTCTCTCTGTATCTACCTTGTCCTTTCTCTATCACTCTTCCTCTTCTCTTCATCCTCTTCTCTCTCTCATCCTTTTTCTCTCTCCCTCATCCTTTTTCTCTCTCTGTCTGTTCCTTCTCTGTCACTTCCTCTGCTCTCTCGCTCACCCTCCTTTCTGTCTCTCCCTCATCCTTTCTCTCTTTTCCTCTTCTAGCGCGTTCCTTCTTTTAGCTTTCTCTTCCTTGTCTCGCTCTCTCTTTCTCACTGTCTCGCTCTACTTATTTCTCTGTATCTTCTCTGCCCCCTCTCTCGCTCTCCCTGTCTCACTGTCTCTCTCTATTTCCATCTCTCTCTATCTTCCTCTTTTCTACCTGCCTCCTGTAACCTTCAATCTCTTCCTGACTCTGTCCCTCCCTCTTCTCTCTATCCCTCCATCTCTCTCTGCCTCACTCATCGTTTCTCTTTTGCTTTCACTTCCTATTCCCCCCTTAATCTTATCCTCCCTATCTCTCTGTCTCTTTCTTACATCTTGCTCTCCCCTATCTCTTCTATCGCTCTGCCTCCTCTCTTCCTCAAGCTGTCTCTCTCCCTCTTATGTCGTGTCTCACTCCTCCTTGCTATCTCGCTTTTACTTCCTCTTCTCTCTCCCTCCATCTCTTCCTCACCCTGTTTCTCTTCTACTCTCTCTCTCTCCCCCTTTCTCGGTCTCTCCATCATCCTTCCTCTCTCTTTCCTAGTCTCCCTTACCCCACCTCTCCATCTGTCTTTAACAATATATCAAACAAAAACATTAAATTAACATATTTGAATGAACAAAATAAAAAAAGTTTATTTATTGTGTCTTTTTGAGTGTTTAAGTAAATAGTAGTGGAAAATATTACTGTTTCTTAGTTTGTTGGCGAACACCTACTTCTAAAACGTGAGCTTGTGATGAGAAGTATTAGTCCAGATGTTGAAACAAGGTTGACCGCCATGCTTTATTTACTTCAATACGATTCTCTCCCGAAAGCGTCCATGGGAATTGTAGGGAGTATCGCATTCCTCTAGATATAATTCTGGGCAGCTATGAATTTAGAAAAAAGGTCCATTGTTAAAAAAAAAATCATTGAGTTGTGCTATGGTAATGGTACTTGTACTGCACACTGTTTCCACCTGCGTGGTCTCCTGGCACTCTGGCGGATCTGTAATGCAAGGAGGGTGGCAGGGTTTGTTAGTAGGAATGAGCGGGAGAAGAGCAAAAGAGCTGTGATGTGCAGTTGGCAGCTTCAGTCTGGAGAAACCAGTCGCTGAGCGTAGGTGCGTTTTCGGTTGGTAGGCGTCATGTGGTGCGGAGGTGAGATTGTGTTTGGTTTGTTTCCTTGTTGGGGTGTTGTGAAGTGTGTGCGGTTTGTGGTGCTGTAGAGGTATGGTTGTGTTCAGTTCAGAGTATGAGAAGGTGTGTGCAGAGGGGTGAGTTTTTAGTACGGTTAGTGGCAATACCTTTCTAACCCCCGACATTCTGACTAAATGCAATCCATATTCATTCCCTGGTCATTCATTCTAGTGAGAAGTGATTACCACTCCACGAATTCCTCAAGGAGAGACGCGTTCCCTGTCCCCAGAACTCAATATATGTGTGGCATGGTTTCTGCCCTCAAACCTATTCCTTCATGTGTGATGCATGTCACACTCTCTCGGCAGCCCGTTTAAGTGTGATACAACTGCCTCCACTCCATCCCAGTGAGTGATGGTTCTCACCTTCGGTGCTCTAGCAAGGTCAGGTACACTTCTGGTCTCCAACCGCTCTTCCAGGCAAGACGCCTCCCTCTTCTCTCGCCCTCCACCCCGGTGTGAAACACTCCCCACTCTTAGTCTATACATCTGAGTGTGTTCCCATTCCTGCTCCCATCAGTCTATTAGGTTTGATGCATTTTCATTCGTAATTAATCCTTCTTGATTTCCCCGACATAGTGTAGTAGTTATATAGTGTCTGTTTCAGGGTGCAGCAAGGGGGGTAAGGCTTAGCTATATCATTAGAGTGGGTGCTGAATGCGGCTAGCCTGCACATGCATGCTAAGTGCGAGATTGGCTAATTTACACCAATAATATGTATGCAGGATAGGTTCGGACTATCCAGATAGTTAAATGCTGGTTGGGGTATGGTATCAGGTTATTTGAACATGGCAGTCTTCCCAGGGTATTTTCGTGGTTGCATTCCCTTCTTTTCAGGCTTGTTTCTCTTGCTGGGTTTTGTCTGGTTTGGCTTGCTGGATTGTGTTGATGACTGTCGGTTCCTTTGCTCGGTCTCGGTTCATTTCGGGTGTGTTCTTTTCAGCGTTGTTTTACTGGCCTCCTTTTCTGTGCATTTGTCCTTTTCATGGTGCGTAGATTATGTTCAATCGTTTTCCTCCCCTTCAGAGCTGAAGAGCCAGGTTTTTAGATGTTTTCTGAATTTTAGATGGTCCTCCGTAGTTCGCAATTCTCTCGGAAGGGAGTTACAGGGTTTTACGGCTATGCGTGAGCAGGATCATCCTCCAAATGTTTTTCCTGTGTAGAGTTTAGGTTCTAGGCGAAGGTAATTGCTGGATCTAAGTGTTCTTGTTGGTTTGTATATGGTGATTTTCTATTGTATTAATTCTGCTCCCTGGCCATGGATTGCTCTGTGTGTTATACACATCATTTTGAAGGTGTTTCATTTTTGACTGGGAACCAATGTAGCATCCATAGCGCTGGTGTGTCACGACCTTAACCCGTGGCCAGGGAAGTCGGGGCCTCTGGCCCTCGCCACAGTATTTCAACAAGGCCCCAATCGTGTTCCTCTCGGGTGCCCTGGAGCCAGTCCTGGCGCCGTTGGCACCAGGCTCATATGGCAGGTGTAGTTTCCATTGGGCAGTGGACCAATATGGCTGCCCCCACAAGGATCACGTGGAACTGCAGCATGCAGTCTAGCATCTAGGGCGTGTCCCGCCCTGAAGGCACCTGGGATACCTGCTGGCTATTTAAACCACACCTGAATTGAGGCACGCGCTTCGCGTTATTCTGCTCTTGCAGCGTGACGTTCACCGGGTCCTGCTCAGCATCTTTGGGCGAGAGAAGAAGAACCACGTTATTCATCCTTACCTGCTCTGCTTCCAGCTCCTCAATTAATCCGGAGTCTTCCCTGGAATTCGTTATCTTCTTCCAGAAACATCCTAGAGAAGAAGGACGAGAAGAGCACAATTAGTAAGCGACTATTCATCCGTTCCATCCCCTCTAGGCTCTGCTTACTTAACAAACTCTCCTGGAAGTCTACCGCCGTACGGACACCTTCCATCCGGCGTCCTGTTCCATCTGACCTCATTCTTCCAGGAATCTTTCGGCGACCTGCAAGGAACAACAGCACAAGTCAGCCAACTTCTAAGGACACTGATAGCGCCGCGCCTAGCGCTTCCTCTTACCTTCTCGAGCTCAGCCCTCTATATCAGCTCGACCTCTCCATCATCCTTTCTGCATCTGCAAGAAAGAAGGTGAAGGTTATTCGGGGCAACCACAATTACGGACATTCATTCTTAACCATACGAGAGACTTACCTCAAGAGTGGAGTCGCAGCCAGTCTGGACTCCAGGGCCACGCCAGCAAAGTAACTCGGCGGAACGGTGCCTAGCGACGACGCGCCCCTGCTCAGCACGGCAGGATAGAGAGCGCACCTTTACGAAACACAAGGTGGGAAAGGCTCCAAGGGGGATAGCAAGGGCAGCACGGGGAAGGTGGGCTCCGAGAGAAGGTGTTGTAGCTAAAACCAAACTCCTGTCTTCTAGAACCGGCCCTCGGCAGCACGAGTCCCCGGAGAAGGTGCAGCGTTCCCAGAAACATCCCAGACCAGTCGGGTGGCGTCCCTGTGGATACAAGGTTAGAGTTACATGGTGGGATGTGGTCTCTTAGGGAGAGTTTGATGAGAACTTTGGCAGCTGCATTCTGTATTTGGTCCAGTTTCCTCAGTAAGTACTCCGGCATTCCAAAGTATACATTGTTGGTGTAGTCTATCCTGGACATGATGAGGGCAAGTGTTTTGTGTGTTGAGTAGCATCTTTTTGATGGTGTGAAGATGGAAGAAGCATTTCTTAATGATCACATTTACTTGTGTTTCTAGTGTTAACTTGTTGTCCATTAGGATTCCAAGGATTTTGACCACTTTGGATGGGTTAAGCGGAGCTCCCATTTCTATGCACCATGGGATGTCCTGGCAGTAACCTTGGTTGTTGGGTGTAATCATGATTTCCGTTTTGTCCAGGTTGATTTTAAAGTTATTAATGTTCATCTACTGGTATAGTTCTTTGAAACAGTGTGTTAGTGTGGGGGTCTCCTTTTCATTGCCGTTGAGTTTGTAGACAATTTGCGTATCGTCTGTGTAATTGTAGCATGTGAGGCTGTGTCTTTTGATAAGGTTGATTAGTGGCGTTTTATCGATGTTGAACAGTAGTGGGGATAACAAGGAGCCTTGTTGAACTCCACAAGTGGTATCCTGCGGTGCAGATTTTAATAGATTGAGCCATACTGTTTGTTTGTTTTGGGGGAGAAAGATGTAATCCAAGCAGTGCTGTGTCGCTGATCCAAATTTCTTCCAGTCTCTTGGCAAGGGTGTTATAGTTGACTGTGTTGAATGCTGCGGAGAGGCCGAGTAATATCAGTGCCGAGTTTGTGTTGGAGTCTGTGTTGGTCTTTAGGTTGTCCCAAATTGAGAGTAGTGCCGTCTCTGGTCCTCTCATGGATCTAAAGCCTCCATGTGCCTTGTCCAATAATTGGTTATTTTTCGACGTGTTCCAGTATTTGTTCTTAGACATCGGTCTCTATTAGTTTTGAGGGGTAAGGAATGTTAGAGATCAGGCTGTTTGAAAGGTCTTCCAAATTGCCCAAGGTATCTTTGAGGAACTGTTTGATATAGGATGATTTGTAGGTTCGTAGTACTCTTCCCATTAAAAGTGAGAGATTGATGGGTTTTGGTTAGTATTCAGATGGTGTACCCTGTGTAAGGATCGATTTGTAGATGTCTGTTGGACAGGGGTCAATTGAGGAGCCTGCATTGTTCATTTTGTTCACCAAGCTGACAGATTTTTCTCCTAAAATTTGGGGAAAGATGTTCAGCCTGTTCTGTGGGCCAGGGGTTGGTTGGATGAGGGGAACATTCGGGTTGGTTGGTCTACTTTGTATGATCCGATGTATGTTGGTGATTTTGCTCTTAAAGTGATCTGCAAGCTCATCGGATCGTTTTTGCGAGGGGACCAGTGTGTTATTGCATCCAGGAGGATTTTGCATCTCATTTACAATGTTGAATAATTCTTTCGGGTGTTGTCCAGCATTCAGTTTCGGGTCAAAGTAGGCCATTGTGTCCTCAGCAAGCGCTTTCTTCATGTCTTCTAATGTCGCTGCCTACAGCTCACCCCATTCCCATGGTTCGCCCGTCTTGGCAGGTCTGAATGGCTCCGTCAGTGTTGCAAGGTTGGGGATGAACTTCCTGTAGTCTTTTAACAAGCCCAGGAAACTCCGAACCTCAGACGGGTTTTGTGGGTCTGGGACTGTTTTGATGTCTCAGACCTTCTGTGGGTCTGCAGGGACATGCTTCTTCTGAAATACTAATCCACAGAACTCCAGCCTAATCTTGTGAAACTCGCATTTTCTTTTGTTGAGTGTAGCCCTTGGCCCTTCAGCCTTTGACGAACAGCTCTCAGGGGTCAGCCGATGCTCTGCAGTGTAACTGGCAAAGATAAGGACATCGTTGCTCACGTTAATAACTTCTGGGATGCTGCGGATGATGCCCCTGATCATGTTCTGAAACATCTTGACTGACGAGGAGACACCAAAGCTCAGGCCTTTGCAGCGATGTAGGCCTATGTGCGAGGACAAGGTGGTGATTTAGCAGGAGTCTTTGTGAAGGGGAATTTGATGGTACCCCGAAGTCAAGTCCAAATTTGAGGAGTGCTTTGTACCTTGCATGTTTAGGACTAATATAAGTGTAGGTCGTCTCTCTCTTTATCGCCCGGTTGGGCAATCGCATGCATATGCAAATGCAAACTTGATCTGGCCTCTTGCTTTTGCGTTCCACAACGATGGGGGTAGACCCAAGGGGTTGGCCAGTCGCCTTTTCAATAATGCCAGCCTCTCTTTTGCCTAGCACCCCCAATCCCTCCTTTAGGCCGTAAGTGGAAGGGAGCACACAGTGTTTCAAGGCTATTGGTTGCACTGCTACATCAATAATAGTTGCACTTCTGGCACGCACAGGCAGCCGATGCCCCGGATTATAATCATCTAGGAAGTCCTCAATTCCCACCTCGTACTCCCTGAATGCAAAATGCATGTGCATGACATGGTCAGAAACCTGTCAAAGTCAAGAGGGGAAGAGGCCCTCTCATCCTGGTGTGAGAAGCCTACTAGGTTTTTCACAATATCCAGTCCTGCCCCTGAGCTGGGGTGTGAGAGGGCCCCAGACCCTTTTACCTGTGCATGCATATTTGAACCGAGCACTACCATTCATTGCCCCATACCTGTGTTGCACCTTGCTGACCATTCTCTTTCTGTTTGTCCCCTAGTGTGGTGGTGGAAGAAATAACAAGCAACCGAACCCCGGAGAGAGAGCAAAACATGATGAACCAGTGGAGCATTCCTCGCATCAAAGTAGCATCAAACCAGCCCTCTACAAGACCCAGCCCTCTACACGATACAAACCTTCAGTTTACCTTTAACCGTGCTCTGGAGCGGTCCACATGGCGAAGTGGCAATCGAAGCAATCTACCTACCACAGACATTCAGTTTACCTGCAACAGGTCCATGGAGCACTCTGCATAGCAAAGCGCCAATCACATGAACTGGGATATTGCCTGTTGTGAGGAGGCAGCCATTCCCAAATACCAGTGATGTACAAAATGGCAGATTTAACATGTTTTTGACTTCTTGTAATCTGCCCCTTCGGGGGAAGATTGAGTGGTTGGCTCGGGTAACCAGCCAATGGAGGGGAACAGGGAGGATAAAAAGGGGCACAGGAAACAGGAGGGTGTGAGTTTTCCAGGTGAGGTCCAGGGAGGAGTAGGAGGACCAAAGGACCAAGAAGAGGAAGGATGGTGCAGAGGAGTGTGGCAAAGGATTGCTAATGAAGTGTGCAAAGTGAGATATTGGTTGGTGAGAGAAGGTGGCACTTGGGTGTGGGTGTGCATGCCAGGAATGGGAGCAAGACTAGCAGGATAAGGGGGAATGAGAGTGAATAAGAAGGTGACTGGGAGAGTGAAAGGAGGGTGACTGCGTGATATTGTGTGGATGAAAAGTAGAGTAGTAATAGTGGAGGGAAGGGAGAGTAGTAATTCTGAGAAGAAGGGAAGTGTAGTAGTGGGGAGAGTAATAGTAGTGGGGAGAAGGTTAGTGGTAGAGAGAGGAGGAGAGTAGGAGTAGCAAGATAATATCAGTGGAAAGAAGGGAAGAGTGAGCGACAAAAGAGGAAGAAGGGAGGAGAGAAGAAGGTAGGGAGACAAAGGATAGACGATCAGGGTGAAGGGTACAAGGGCATGAAAGGAAAGGACCAATTGAGACCTGAGTGTCTGGAAGGCATCTCTTCTATTACAGATCATGTTTGGGACCTAGGTCAGGATTCACCAGGACTGTTCGAAGAGGGAGTTAGATAAAAAGGGTGTTTTTCCTTAGGCCATCACAAGCAGACAGACTTAAATAGTAGGGCTTACCAATATCCAGAGATAAATTGCAGGGTTGAGGGATATCTGGACTAGGGAGCGAACCGCCGGCACTAGACGAGAGCGGGAGAGGGACAGCCCTCAGCAAGCCCCTTGGGTAATGTCTCAAATAAAAACAACTGAATGTCTCAAGAGCTCACCAACTTTCGGAGACAAATCTGTTACAACGAGCTCTAAGTCTTGTTAAGTATTGCAGTGTCTGCAATCGTGATCCACCACTGTGTTATTGTGACGAACCATGGCTTTGGCCGAGCCACACAACAGGATGGGTGTATCCCTTACGGATGCACACATGTTCACATTAGTTGGCTTCATAGATGGCCAGGGTTTTAGCTGCTCATTTCATTAGTTGATGCAGCTGTGTCAATCAGGACAGGCATAGGTGTCTCAGATTAGTGTTCAGTTTGTGAGTTGGCAGCACTTGTTAGATATCATGAAAACTGCCTGTTCACCCTCCGACTCGTCAAGATCTACTGCATGCGTAACCTCAACTTGCCTTACTTGTTCAGGCTGAGGTCATCTCAATAGGGCACATAAGAACCATCATGGCACACATTTGCAAAGTGGCTCAGATTGCCACATTTCTAGCATGCTGTCCCTTTCGTTGGGCAGAAACCCATATGGAGCAGTGTGCCCCCGTAATAGTCACAAGGTTTGGATGAACTGGTCGACATGGGCGTGGCCCTCCCTCTTGGGTCTTTCCTCACCTCAATCATACCTCTTCCACAGTAGTCCCCTGGTGAATGCATGTGCCTTGTTTAGGGCCAAACTCTGGAAGACCGCTTCCATTTTCTCAGCACTGTTCTCTGCCAATTTGTGTGAGCGGCCCAGCTCTAGGATGCAGATCAACAAAAGGCCGGACTCGCACAGAATCTGCAGACACATTTTGTTTGGAGTAGCGCCTCTGTATGAGCTGCGCACTGACCATGGTACATTTGGATGCTGAGTGTCACAGCGTGGTATTGAAGGAATCAATTGGTGGGGTTTGGCAGAGTGTGAAATGCTTGATGTCAGCGTTTGCTGGGGGGGCAGGAGGGAGGGTTGAAGTAATCAGCGAGTGAGCGTTTGGCCATATTAGTTGCCAACAGGGGCCAAGGCCTTGAACATTTTTTGCATTTCTAAGCCAGCATCGAATAATATCTCCGATTTCTCTGCCGCATTGTCGCAGCAAAATAAAGCTGCAGTCAATTTACCAGACCTCCCATTTTAGGACTAGGGATGAGGGATGAGGGTGCCCACAGAGTCTCAAAGTCCTGTATGGACCTACCAGGTGTCCCGAGTGTGGGGTGACGAGGATGGCCCCTTCTTCCTCAGAATGCCTCATCCCGCCTTTGTTGCCAGTTGTTGTGCCCTACCTCACTTCGGGCTTGCAGCACTCCCACCACGTCACCCCCTGATAACATCAAATGCGTGCAATTATTTCTCAAATTTGTTTGCTCTTTTTTCATAGAAAATAGGGGGGAGACACCCGCACTTTCCTCTGACCCAACACGCCTCCTCAACCCACTCCCACCAATGTTGCCTAACCCCAATTTACCATCAACATTTTTGGGTGAACATGTGAGCAGATCATTTTGGAAAAAAAATTATCCAAAATAAAACTATCAATAGATCTACTTCCGCATGAGCCTTCCCGAGTTGGCCAAGGGCCTGCATGGGTCTGAATAGACGCCACGGCACCAGGCTCACACTCCCCTAATAACTCGATTGATTTGTCCCCTCACCCCCACACTCCCTGCCGCCCCATATCTTGGCATGGACCCTAGATACATTCCTGATTCATTTTAATTTGAAAAGCGTGCCCTTGCCCTGCAGGTTGTAAAGAAAGGAACTGCTTTAAAGAGATTTGTTTTCTAAAGAAAAAGTAGACTCTGGCTCAGGGCCGGCCTTAGGGCAGGGACTGCCAGACGACCGCCTGGGCTGCCGTTAGCCCCCACCATGGCAGCTCGGGAGAATCTGTCAAGATCTCCCATGAGCTGCTGTGGTGGGAGAAGTCGCGGCAGGAGCCCTATTGAAATTAAATGCACCCCCCCCCCCAGCATGACCAGGAGCGAGCGGCACATTTTTGTTTTGCCGCCGGAGGCGCTGCCACGTCTAGGGCTGGCCCTGCTCTGGCTAATTGCTGGAGGGCCCGCCGCCAAGCAGCAATAACCGTTTAATGTCCCACTTGTTACCACCCTCTGGGGGCATCGGTTGCACTTTAGCACACACACACACCCAATAACAGAACAGTGTGTTACAAAAATATACATTTTAATAAATAAGTGCTCCAAATGAACACACTCTCTTTGTCCGCTTTTCATTATTAAACGGTTTGCTGGTGCAGATCCAGTTGTGCTTGCTGTGACATCCGCTGCTTCCGACAAAACTGCCCAGGAAGGCGCACTCGGAGTAATCTCCTATTATGAACCTGCAAAAACAAAAAAGGAAATAAATGCACAATTTCTGGGCATCGCTGCAAGTTTCCATTGGGTGCTAAAATGCAGTACAGGTTTGCACAAGGTGAACATTTCATGGTGCCGGGCCGGCTTGCTGAGCTAGGCTGGGAACTGGCTGAATGAGGAAGAGGATGCACATTGGTAAATAGAGGTCCTTCTGAGACAGGCTCTCGTCCGTCCGTCCGTCCATCCATCGTCCTCAAGGCAGGGGGTGGCCACACGTAGCATAGGCACATCCACACACAACACAAAGAGTGCTTTACAGTTACACAGGGGTGAGTAGAAAGCAGGCAGCTTGAATTAGAAATGCTCTAAGAGGTGTCTGGGAGGTGCAGTGCAGAGAGCAAAGCCAAGCACTTCGGGCCCAGGAATCCTGAAGCACAGGACACAAGAGGCACGTGACTGGAGGTGGTGAAGCCAGGACCTGGGTTACCACAACCGAGGGACCATCAAAGTGATAAATGCTGGAGGACTATGAACCAATGAGAGAGAGGAAGAAAATGACCCAACGAGGACTGTGAAACGTAATAATGTTGTAGCGGGTATTGGGAAGATGTTTTTTTAGGGATTTAAAGATTTTGTCACTATATGTACTTGCACCCACGCCCTTTTGCATTTCTTGGCTTCTACTCATCTAATAGCTTATAGGTGATTTTGCCATTATTTGCCAGGTATTGCCATGATGTGCCCAATCAAAGCACATAGATACATTGCAAAGGGAATGGTGAGCTATACAAGTCTAGTTACTAAGCCATAAATTACCAGGACATGATCTGCCCAAAGACCACCATTATTTGCCATTTTATTTCTTCATCCCTCGTATGCTCAGCGAGTTGGCACTCCCATCACTTGCCAGTTATCTATACTAAGGGTTTTAACATCATATGTCCGGAGACGTCCACCATATGCTTGGCTCTTCCACCACACACAGAGGTGCTTACACCATACACCATCTCTTGCCACCAAATGTGGAGGCACCCTTATCATTTGGCAAGCACTGGCAGAGTCAGGGCTGGACTGGCCCACAGGCAACTCTGGAGATTTCCTGGTAGGCCTCTGCACCGTGGGCCTCTTGTGTGGTATTTACAAATGTTCCCAGAGGAAAAGGGTTGGGCTTGCTGAAAATGTGTAATATGGGGCCACTTTCCAGGGCCTCTTTTGGTTGCCAGTCCACCCCTGGGCATAATATGCCAGGTATTGCCACAAATGCCTGAATACTCATACAGATGGTAGGCAGCGCCTTCAAAAGCCCAGGTACTCAAATAATTCCAGCAATGCCATCAAATGCAGCTGCTCACACTATATTCTTAGGTAACGGCTGGTCCGAGAGGCGCTAAGCACCACCGCTCCCTTTTCTGTACAGCCCACAGCAACCACAGTTCATCTGCCTTTACACAGGGGCAGGGGCCACCTGTGGCAGTGTGCGAGAGGGAGCAGAGACGCTACACTGCTCTCATGCAAAACCGACACAGAGCCAAAAAGATTGCTGCTCTCTAGGAGTAAAGGGGCAGGTAGTGACTACTACTAAACCAGAAGTGATCTCAATCATAAAGGTGGAACACACAAGGGTAGCGCAGGCTGTACTTTTTAGAACAGATGTGAGCTGGTACATTACCAACCCAAACAACAATGGCACTGTGGCACCAAAATAAAGGAATGTCCAACCAACAATCTATAGAAATAGGAACCTTCGATTAAACTGAAATTATACACAACTGATAAAAAACACCACCAACCCACCTCTGCAGGAAAAAGACACCGCAAACGAAGACTTTAAGATAATGGATTATGGGTTTGGTTATGTGTGCAGACAGGCACACGTTTCAGTAGCTGTCATGTCATAACTTGGGTGAGACGCCCTCCCTCATCGTTGTGTGGGAAGGTCCACGTTTGGGCCTGGACCAGGGGAAGTGACGTACGTTGGGCTAGGGAGGGGCCGGGGGAAAGGAAGGGCAGTTACAGACAGTGTTGCCAACCTAGCGACTTTCTCGCTAAATATAGCGAGAAAGTACACCCCCCTAGCGACTTTTTCATTAAAAAGCGGCTAGCGAAAATCTAGCTACTTTTTTCAATTGGTTTGGAGACTTGCTCATTTATGCAAGTTTCCAAACCAATTGGAAAAAGTGTGGTCATTCGCCCGTTTTCTAACGGCAGTAATGCAAAAACACACTGATAACTTAAAAGGGAGGTTTTAAAAGGGGCGGGGGCCACAGTAAAAGCCATAAATCGCAGGGGGAAAGAGGAGGTAATTATGCAAATTAGGCAGTGACATCATCTAGCTACTTCTGGTGACTTCTAGGGAAGCCAATAGCTACTTTCTTCACTGAGGAGTTGGCAACACTGGTTACAGATATAACGGCGTGCAATAAAGACGTGTCTTGTTGCACCAGCCGTTATACGTCTTTTCATTTCATCACAGGCCTCCCCCTCAAGCGGTCCTCATAGTGGGTAGGACCAAACAGTAGCAGTGTACAAATTACTGTACTGTCTTAAAAAGGTAGTGAGTGGTTTCTTACAAGTTGCTACGTCCCTTTGAAGTGGGCCAGGACGACAATGCCACTGAAAATACATTCATTTTTTAGGCTTCTCTTTGGGTGCTTCAGCATGTCGAGCCAGGCTTCTATGAGCTTTACTGCAGCTCGAGGCAAGCGGGCTTCTCAATGGAGTCGAATCTCAGCAATCGAGACAGAACAAGGCAATGAGGTCCCATGGATCGAGCAGAGTGTCTCGAGATGTTTTGGGATGATCCTGCCGGGGGTTCAAGTGGGCAAGCAAGATGCTAACTTTCACCAAGTCAAGTTGGCATCTTGAGATGGGTTGAGTCAGCTGTTCCCCATGTATAGAGTCAGAGGCCGAGATGGTTTAAAGCCATTAGCTGCAAAGGGCTAAGGCGGTGTTGAGACAGCTGGAAGCGATGAATGCGGGTCAAAGAACTCTAAGTGCTGAAGGCATCAGTGTGTGTCCGGCAGAGGCTCGAAAAGAGTTGGGCACAGCAGAGCCAGTTTGAAAACTCTAACTCTGTCGGGGGCCAGGCCCTGCATTTCTTCTGGGCTACAAAGTTGCTGGGAGACCCAGTTCAGGGTCTCCAGAGCAAGGGGAATCCTGTTACCGTTTTCAGACTACAGGGAGGCTTTGGTCCACTGCAGTCACCCCAAATATGCCCCTGGGATGGAGAGGGGGCTTGCCCTTTCCTTCAAGGTCTCCTTCTATCTTCACCTTTATGGCAGAGGACTTTGGAGCAGACTGTACCCCAATGGAGTTCCAAGTGAATCCTTCTTCAGTAATCCAAAGTTGACTCAACTAAGAAGCAAACTGCCACAGCAGACTAGTCCATGACAGGGACAAGCCTGTTAAGGGTTTAATTTCTGACTCTATGGTAGTGTCACGTGTCTGATGATGTCAGTCCCAGAATGCCTTGTCTGTAGGAAGTCAGGACGTGAGCACAGGAAGTTTGGGAGCTCTAGCAAAGTCCTAGATGGTGGGATTCCTCTCTGGACTGTAGCTCTCGCCTTGGCTACTCTAACTGCCCCCAGCCTCGGTCTGCCTACATCAAAAGGATTCCAATAATTAGCACTCCACTGGTAGCTGCCCATTGTACTGCCAGGGCTCACCTTTGAAGCACTGGTTCCCAGATAACCCCTTAGGGAGATTTCCTGTTTTTCAGAGGAATGCCACGTCTTCACAGGTGGGCTCAAAGGGGAGTTTCCTGGGCGGACCCAAATAGTTGTTTCAGGTGAAACCAGTCCAGACAGCTAACCCCAAGACCCAGGAGGGGCCAATAGTTAAAGAACCTAACCACTGAGAGTTGGAACATTTGTGTCCCAGGGGCATCTTTACAGCTGTTCACAGCTCACCTGTGACTGCCATGTAGGAAATGTCATGGCAGATGTAGGGGTTGTCGTGAAGCAGGTCTAGCAGAGGCAAGTCTGTGCATGTCCAATTTCAGTATTTATTTTTAACACAGAGTGGTTTATTTATTTATAACGCGCTGGGACAAAGCCTGATGGCATAGAGGCGCGAGGACAGACAAAGCCAGGAAAACAAAGGAGCAGCCAGGCAAGGAGGACAGATTGAGTTATTTAGCCTCCTTGCTGCTGATGGCCAAACAAAATAGTTTTCAGTCTACGCTTGAAGGCAGCAATAGAGGAGCAGGTACTAGGGTCCAGAGGAAGGGCATTCCACAAACGAGATGCCACCACAGAAAAACATTGTGCCCATGCGACAGAGACCTAAAATGGATCCGCTTGCCAACAGGTAGCCAATGTAGAGAATGCCTAGCTGGAGACGATTAAGTTCCCCTTTTCCTATGCCCAATAACAGGGTAGAACAATAATCGAGACGAGAAGCAATAATAGCGTGGGCCAGGGTAGCACAATGAGAGGAATCAAGGAACGGTCTGATTTGGGCTAGGAGTTTGATGTAGTAGGAAGTACTTGAGACCAAGCAGCTAATGTGGGCTTTCATGCTAAGTTCTCGGTCGAGCAATATTCCCAAGGTTTTAACTTTGGAAAGGGTTGTCAGAGTACAATCCGCAATTTGAAAGGAGCGTTACGCAGTGTCCAGATTTCGTATTTTAGGTGCAGTGCCGACAATCAATTTCAGTTTTGGCATTATTAAGAGCCAATCCATTACATACCATCCAGGAGTGTGCGAGTTTATAGATGGTATTAATGATCTCCAAATCCTGGGGAGTGATTGCCTGAAAGCAGAATAAGTCACTGCGTGTCATCTGCGTAGTTGTCGTATATTATGCTTTCTGACTCCCAACAGCTCGAATAGGGGCAAGGTGAAGATGTCAAAAAGAGTAGGGGACAGACACGACGCCTATGGGATCCCACACAACAGAACATGGCCCTCTGCTATGGCACTTGCCGAGAATGGATCCAGCACACTTAACAAATCACAACATGTGGTCTGTACATAAGAGAGTACCCAATATGCATGTAACACATTGACAATTTTTATTTTTCATGTGATTTAAAAATAGCATAACAGGCCTATTATCAAAAACTTTTTCCTGCCCGTAGTTGCCGGGGATATACACTGTTTAAGGTATCTAAAAAACCTCATACATTGACTCTTTGCATTCAGTTGTTTACAAAGTGTGGGTTAGTACAAAAAGTGACTTAGATGTTAGGTCATCACAACCACATTCTGTCTATTCGACACTAAATGGTGTTATTGCCATGTAGTGGGCGGCTGGCATCCTAGTGCCGTCTTGAGGACTGTTGAAGTGGACTGAGTAGTGTCACTGATGTACCCCAAAATTGGAACATCTAAAGGTAAGAAGGATAAAATTGGAATGTGGGTGTATCTCTACAGGGACGGTGGTGCCTGAGAAGTGTACTGTACATAATCTTACCTGAGCCATTGCTTTCCAGTATCACAGGTGTGGAGAAGAATTATCGAGTTCTTCACTTAAGGCGCCTTCTGTGCGCTTTGTTATTACTGGATCCTGTATGACTAGGGTCTGGTCTTCAGCTAGGTAGCTGTAGAAGATAATAGTTATCTGGTTGTGTTGTCAAAAACTACTATACACATCTATTTTACGTGCATAGAAAGCCATTTCTGGTGGTGGTGGTGGAAAACTACTTGTGCCCGTAACGTGAGTCTCTCGAATGAGCCATAGGCAGTCTATTTCGTGAGAAACGCCATATTGGCAGTGTTAGTTGCCATTTACGTTAGATCTGTTACTCTGATCTGCCCAGAGCTGTGTACGTGCCCGGTAGCTACGTGACAAAAATGGTGTGTGAGGTTCAACACTGTGATGAGTTGCTAAACCTGGTTATATAGAGTGCTCCCTCTTGTGCCTGCTTAGCGTCTCTACCGTGTAGATGGGAGACCGCTCTGATGCGGCGCTCTGGGCTTACCTGCGTCCGCTCGTAGCTGCAGCTTGCTGTGTCAATGACGGTGGCTGCGCGCATGCGTGTTGACTACTTGTACGCACTTCAGTCGTATCTACGCGACCGTGAATCAGGCGCGCATGAGCACGCGATTAGTGTCGTTGTCTCATGGGATCAAGAGGAGTAGTGTCTACGACTGCGCCCGCCCCATGTATTGAGGGTGCGTGACATGTGTCTCCTCTTCTCACAGTGTGGGGATTAGATACTGAATGCAGTACTCCGATTATGTGTTGGCCCCAGTCTGTGGGTTGTGACAGTCGGTCATTACATACAGTTTTTTGCAAACGCTGCCACCGATTAAAGCATAACTGGCAGTTAACATTCCATGAACCATTGTGTGCTTTGTTGCATAGTAGATCAAAGGACACAACTTAGTTTGATCTTTCACATTTAACACTTTAAGTGCTTTTAGCATAACCAAGTTGGAAAACAAAACACAGGTGACTCTCCTTTGGAGGTTAGTTTCGCATTAGGGTCTAATTTCAGAAAAACAGATTCCACTCTATGGACACGTTCAAACCGTTTTTTACCATATCTAAACGGTGTATCCATTTTTGCTCTAATTTTCTCAGTTCTAAATCTCTGTCCCCCCCTCTGGCTTTGGCATCAATGGTTTGGATAACACACCATCTCAGTTATGTGTGTTTGTGTTGCTTTTGAACGAAGTGGGCCACCATTGGTTTGTCCTCTATTGTGTTTTTGAGGCAGGACCGGTGCTCACAAATTCTTTGCCTAACTTTGCGTTTGCTTTTACCTATATATAGCAAGTTGCACGGGCATTTGATCATGTAAATGCTCCATTTGGTCAGACAGTCTGAGAAAGTTCTGTACTTCCAAATGGTGCCGTTAAGAGATACTTCTTTCAGATCTTGTGTAAGGTGGCATACTGAACACTTTCCACAGCGGTAGTGTCCGACTACGGGTGGGAGAAGCCAGAATGTGGATTGGAATGTTGTTTTGGGTTTCTCTGTTGGGTATGTATGTACCAGATGGTCTTTCAGATTTCTGCTTCTTTTAAACGCGAACCGTGGAGTTTCTGGTGAAAAGGTGTCCGTTTGTAACAAATGCCAGTTTGTCATGAGTGTCTGAGTGCGTTGCTGACTGGTGAGAAAGTGGTGACGCATGTCATCTTTTCTTTGTGTTCTTCTCGCGTCTGTTTGGTCAGGCAGTCTGTTCTATTTGAGTTTCTCGCCGTATTCCGTGCTTTTCTGATGATTGCTGCTGGGTACCCCCTGGTTTTTAGACTGTTTTCTAGGCCCTTCCTGTGTCGATCGTACTCTGGTAAGGTGGTGCAGTCACCTGTGTTTTGTTTTTCAATTTTGTTTTCCAACTTGGTTATGCTAAAAGCACGTAAAGTGTTAAATGTGAAAGATCAAACTAAGATGTGTCCTTTGATTTACTACGCAACAAAGCACACAATGGTTCATGGAATGTTAACTGCCAGTTATGCTTTAATCGGTGGCAGCGTTTGCAAAAAACTGTATGTAATGACCGACTGTCACAACCCACAGACTGGGGCCCAACACATAATCGGAGTACTGCATTCAGTAACAAATCCCCACACTGCGAGAAGAGGAGACACGTCACGCACCCTCAAAAAATGGGGCGGGCACAGTCGTAGACACTTTTCCTCTTGAACCCATGAGACAACAACACTAATCGCGCGCGCATGCGTGCCCGATTCACGGTCGCGTAGATACGACCCAAGCGCATACAAGTAGTCGACACGCATGCGCGTACCCACAGCCACCATCACTGACACAGAGAGCTGCAGCTACGAGCGGACGCAGGTAAGCACAGAGTCCCGCATCAGAGCGCCGCATCGGAGCGGTCTCCCATCTACACGGTAGAGGCTCTAAGCAGGCACAAGAGGGAGCACTCTATCTACCAGGTCTAGCAACTCATCACGGTGTTGAGCCTCACACACCATTTTTGTCACGTAGCTACCAAGCACGTACACAGCTCTGGGCAGATCAGAGTAACAGATCTAAAGTAAATGGCAACTTCCACTGCCAATATGGCGTTTCTCACGAAATAGACTGCCTATGGCTCATTCGAGAGACTCACGTTACGGGCACAAGTAGTTTTCCACCACCACCGCCAGAAATGGCTTTCTATGCACGTAAAATAGATGTGTATAGTAGTTTTGGACAACACAACCAGATAACTATTATCTTCTACAGCTACCTTGCTGAAGACCAGACCCTAGTCATACAGGATCCAGTAATACAAAGCGCAAAGAAGGCGCCTTAAGTGAAGAACTCGATAATTCTTCTCCACACCTGTGATACTGGAAAGCAATGGTAGGATCATGTACAGTACACTTCTCAGGCACCACCGTCCCTGTAGAGATACACCCACGTTCTAATTTTAAACCTTCTTACCTTTAGATGTTCCAACTTTGGGGTACATCAGTGACACTACTCAGTCCACTTCAACAGTCCTGAAGACGGCACTAGGATACCAGCCGCCCACTACGTGCCAGAAACACCATTTAGTGTCAACTAGGCAGATGTTAGGTCATCACGACCACATTCCAAGTCACTTTTTGTACTAACCCACACTGCACAAAAAACTGAATGCAAAGAGTCAATGTATGAGGTTTTTTATATACCTTAAACAGTGTATATCCCCGGCAACTACGGGCAGGAAAAAGGTTTTGATAATAGCCCTGTTATGTTATTGTTAAATCACATGAAAAATAAAAATTGTCAATGTGTTATATGCATATTGGGTGCTCTCTTATGTACAGACCACATGTTGTGATTTGTTAAAAGTGTGCTGGAATCATTCCCGGCAAGTGTCAGATAGGTGGGGTAGCCTATATCCCTGTATTTCTAAAATTGGTATATTCCCTCATGACATAGGCCGCCCTCATCAAAAAAGAGGGCCAGATACCTATATATATTGCAAACCTCTGCTATAGCATCCTCATAGTAGACTATAGCTGTCCGGTTGGTCAGGAAGGATTGAACCCAGGATGCGGCCACACAGGAGAATGAGGCGTGGTCTTGCAGTCTGGCCACCAAAATAGAATGATAAATCAGGTCGAAAGCTGCAGTGAGGTCTAGAAGTATCAGTAATGCAGTATTTCCTCAGTCACAGAGAGGAAATATGTTGGATTTCATAGCCAGCAAAGTGTATTCAGTACTTTGAAAGCTTTGGAAACCGGATTGCTTGGGGCCTACGATGTTCTGTATGCTGAGGCATTCTTGAATTTGATCATGGGCAGTTTTGTCCAAGATTTAAGGTGTACTTGCGATTCGGCAATAGTTTCCTGCTAACTCAGCATCCAATGAGGTTTTTTTTCCAAAGAGGAGAGATCCAGGCCTGCTTTATCTCAAGTGGCACATAGTTCTCATGCAAGGATGTATTAACACATTTGGTAATGAGAGGAGTTAGTAGTTTGGAGCAAGATTAAACAATAGCGACTGGGCAAACAACTCCTTTGCAGTTAGCTGGTTTTATCTTCTCTAAGATAACCATCATGTCCATTTCCGTGACAGACCTGAACTTGAACTGAGGAAGGGAGTCCACCAGCCTACCATGGTATGAACGTAATGCTGTTTAGGAAGTCAGACTTCATGCAGAATCCATTAATGGGGCTCCTAACATTTTGAAAAATCTGGCAATTCCCCTCTAAGATGGAAATCTTCCACATAGTGCAGCAGATAGTTGATATTTTTGGAAGATGTGTGCTATTGATGATAGAAGCATGAAACTTGGGGCACAAATACTACATGTGCAAAAGTTTTTTTTTGGCTATGAGGCCATCCCAGATTCTCCCCCACCCCCACAGTAATGGCGGACATTCAAAATGGCGGCCTCTGCTCTTTCGTGTTATTTGATGCTGTCAATTCCATATTAAATGTAATCTTCTGTGAATTCATGTTATCAATGTGTGCAAAACATCCAATAGTTCATAAAAATGCATACACAAAACAAGGGTGCGAAAAAAGAGTAGTCTAATATCTTTTTTTGTTTACAGATGAAGGAGTTTGTATGACAATTTAAGAACATAAAGAAAAAAAATATGGAGAAAGTGCATAAGCTGATGAATCCATTCAAGCCTGATACTTCTAGACAAATCACAGAAACAGAGTGGAACAAGTGTTTCATCTGCCAAGAAGACAACTCAGAGGTTCTTCGCTGGCCAGCAGAGACTAAATATGATACAAAGGGAGCCCGTTATGAGACAATATCCGATTTGCTTGTGGGATTTAGTCGTTTTGGGTGTTTACCAAGGCCAATTCATCTGTCGCGTCTGGAGGAAGGCAGATATATCGAGGCAACATTGGTACAACACAAATCATGTAGATTGCAGTTCAATAAAACATAACTGCAAAGAGGAAAGAAAAATAGATCACCAGTGGATAATGCTGATAGTTCTACGAAATTCATCCGTCAGTGTTCAAGAAAAAAGTTAATTGAATACAAAACAAATATGCTTTTTTGTGACATGCTTGCCCCAGCTGGAAGATCACTGTGTACAGCATCTACATTCGGCCTTGATACTCGCGTTCGTCACTGTGCCCTTAAACTAGAAGACAAACTACTGCTTGCTAAATTGAGTGCAGGCGATCTTGTTGTTATGAGGGATCATTTTAGATGGTCCCTGTGGCATAGATGGCGACAGATTGCTTGTCTATCCGTTTCCACTCCCAAGATGAAGGCTAATGTTCCACGTGCAGTTCTAGTCTCACAGATACTTACTGGTCAATTGGCTCTGCCCCTAAATCTTCACTCGCTTCATCTACCGGTTTCCCAAGACTTTCTCTGCGTTGCTACTGGCAAAATTTAACACTCGTAAATTTGCTAACCTTTTCTAGCCTATCGTTTCTCCTTTTTCATCCCACTCTGGTGTCTGCTAATGTGCTGCCATTACAATTTAGAATGCGGGAACCGTTCCGTCCCGATTTAACAACACCCACATCAGTCCGTCTATCCAGGAAAGTGAGTTGTTGTACACCGAACTATCCACACCGAGTATTGTCACCCTGCAGGGTAAGTCTCGCCCAGACACACATCTACGAACACATATCCTATGCTATTCTGTGATTAATCGTCTTCTGCTCTATTCTAATACTCTGCTCTCTCCCGCTACTTACCTCCTGCTCTATCATCTGGCCGCCGATCACTTCAACACTGAATCCCAGTAGATCAGGTAACCTTGGAGACATATAGTATACTGTTTGTAGTGAATGTGGGATAAATGATTTATCACTATCCTCTTTAATTCCGTATCAGGGACAGAGAGGGCAACTCGCACGAATATCCTCCAGTGAAGACATTCCCATACCAGCAGAAAACGCGAATACCTCCTCAGCAGGAACTTCACGTTTTTTTTTCCCCAGAGGGTTTCCCGGGGTTCTCTGCCTCGTACGCCCTGTATTCTGGGTCCGAGGAGGTAGAGATACTCGGGGGATTTTCACTTTCTCCCAAGTTCCGTCAGGATCCAGGTTAGTGAAGAATCTATTGTTTACTTTGTTTCGTTAATGTAAATTGTCTGACACTATTATTGAAGGTTATCATTATACCAGTGACTATAACACTTATGGAACAAGATGCTATGTACCATATTCATGCCTCGTATTATATAATAGAGCAAGAGACAAATAAAAACACAAGAAACTGATATGGATCAAATTAAGCATGGTATTTCGTTAGTTGAACTTACATCATACATCGAAGACGCTCGAACGGAAAATGAAATTGCACCCATATTTAAAAACGTGTTGACCTATGCAATCTGTACAGCATAAGGATGAAACAACTTGGCAGTGATCTTTCAGGATGCATACATTCCACAAAAGTTGGAAAACAGGATACCTGCTTACTTTCCTGACATGGAAGCACATAAGAAAGGCTGTCATGTAATGCTTAAATTTAATAGTGATATTGGATCTGCACTGAGCAAGGCATGTGAATACGATGCAGATAGTTATGGTGTTCATCTTGCTAAAGGAGCAAATATAGAGAAAAGAGGCATTTAAAATGAAAAATTACTTCAACAGATCTTTTTGAAACAAGCGTCCGGAAGACTCTGTGCCAGCATCTCTGTTAGCACTGGTTGCTATGGTTATGATCATCCCAAACATTAAAGCAAAGTCAAGGTCTTCAACAATGCCACCACAAATCGTCACTGTTGCAGTTACTAATGTACAACAATTTGGTGAGCCGTACGGAGTAGGAGTCTGAAAGAGCCTTCAAACACAACCGAGAAAGGGAAACAATACCATACAATCTAAGCTCTACCACATCTCATGACCCTTTCCATCATACGGGAATATCGATATTTCAACATCCAGATGATAATTTCCAGGAACTGATCGGATTAGGACTAAAAATCCTTGTGCCGACAATGTGACTAAACATCTTCCTGAGTGCTACACCAGTGTGCCCCCTGTTCCTGCTATGAGAACCGACTGTCCTCTGCCAACCGTAGAAGAGAACTAGAGTTGACTACCAAGTTACGCCACAAGCTAGTGATAACCACTTGGGCAGCATACCACGCAAGTCAACAAGCAGAAACTCCAAAAGATTATACATTCACACATTCATTCCTGATTCTTTCATTTCCAGAACATGCTATGTCAGTGGCCATGATTCACCATTCAATGGATATTGTGAAAACAGCAGTTAATGGCCTTAATCCTGGGCAGTTTCCAATCATTACGTTTGGCCAGCCACTCGACGCATTGGTAAAACAAATCCAAGGGAACTGGACAGCAACCCATGGTGAAGATCAATTAATTGTAATATTTGGTGGGCTGCATACTGAGGTGCCAGTTTTCAAGTTTCTTGGAAATCTCTTGGATGAAAGTGGGGCAACTGGAGCACTTGTTTGGACTAATATTACCAAAGGTGGAAAAGGGGATTCATTTATAAACGGTTCCCATGTGACTCGTACCCATAGGGCTCATCAAATCACAGCCAGTAGTCTATATTTACTTCTGCAGCAGGCCTACAATGACTACAGCCACGATATACAGGATGGCAGTCAGGTTAAGTCACTTGAAGACTGGTGTAAAGAAAGAAGTGATGTATGTACCCAATTTACATCATTCTAAAACTAGAACTCCTTTTGATGACTTTTATAAGAGTGATACAAGAAGATTTTACACCTCCATATAGAAGCGCTATCCAAGGTTGTTCCCCGTTTATTTCCTTGGACCATACTCACTATGCACGATGGATTCCTGTCCACTTACGTGATATGGTTTCACTTAAAATGCATCACCCCAACACCCATGCAGAATTCATGAAAGGAAAGTTTCTCACAAAAAAGTCAAAGCATGCATTCTGTGCTATTGCCATTGATCAGGCCCGTGAACAACATAACGCACCAGTCAAAGGTGATGGAGGGGCTGCAGGCCTGACAGGAAAGCCAACAGCTCTGCATAGTTGGATGGTTTCTGGTCCTGAGATGGCCCGCTTAGTTAAAGAATATAATTCTACAAAGGTGAAGCGATTGGAAAAAGATGAGCGGCACCACACGGACAAAAAGCATTCACGGATGGTTTTTGCAAAAGATATCAAGTCTCTTACTCATGCAATACAAGATGTGGGAAACCCATTTAGTGAAATCAGTTGCGATCTAATACTACCTGAAAGCAGAAATATAGTACACCCAGCATTTGCAGACACATTGCTAAATATTGAACACATTGGAGTTGACCGTTAGGGAGAATTCTCCTTTCTGTGCCAATTACCCTCAACCTTAGAGACCACCAGCTCTTTTGCTGGACTTGAGGACTTCTAATTTTAACCCTGGAATGAGTGAGACCTTTTGCTCACACTCTCATTTGTTTTGACCTGATTTGGATTATGCGTTTCCACTGATTTTGGAGCCTGACAACTCCATGGGCATCTACATTTGGTGTGGTGACACACAGCCCCTCAGTGCAGTGTCACAGAGAAATCATTTAGATTTCTCATAAGGTTTAAATACTTTTTCTTGTGTGAACTACTGTTCCCAAGAATAGTAAAGTGAAATTGACTTTACCTACCCTTTCTCTTTGCAGGTCCAGCATACACCATCTTACGTGAAGTGCTGGGGGGTTACCTAGTAGCCTCTTATCCTACATTCTCATGTAACATTTCTTATGTTACCCTCACTACTTTAAATAGCTGGTGGCAGTGGTTTAATGTTCCTGCCATTGTGCTTTTCTACCGCAGGCTGAACCCTCAGCTGCAGTATAGCACCCATGAGTGACCATTCTTGTCAAAATGGACCGGTCTTTTTACGCCATTTTCTGTTTTGTGAGGTCTTTCTTGGGTTTTACCTTTGGTGGGCTTCAGTCCTGAAACCCTCCTCTGGCTCCAGTGTGTCTGGAAGGGCAGGAAGTGAGGGTGGTTCCCGAAATTCCCCTGTCCTTGGTCTCTAGGAGTGCCTGAATACAACCAGTCCTAATTGGCTGACACTGCTGTGTGACTGACAGCCTAAGCTATGCATGAATGGGAGAAACCTTCTTAAAAGGGGAGGGTTTTGGGACTAGAGGCAGAGTGGACCACTGGGAAGAACACCCGATGAAGAAACTGAACGGAGCTTGCTGCATCCTCCTGGACCTTTGAATTGCCCGGTGAAGCCCTGCTGCACTGCTGAAACTCCTTTTTCTGATCGACAAGAGAAGCTCCGGAAGGGACAAGTTCTTCCCTTGGGTAAGTGGGACCAACTAACCGTGAGACAAACTCCACTGGACCATCTTGTCAGATTGGCTGTACTTCTTTGCTGCTGAAGGAACCGAGTACCAGGAGTCGGGAAACCCGTAGTAGAGTGCAACGTCTGCAATCCGGCCAGAAGCTCCAGGAGTGTCCCAAGATCCTCCCGAAGCAGAACGACCAGAGCTCTAGCCCCTCACCAGAATGCAGGACTCAAGGAGTGAAGGAAGCCCAACCGGTATCCAAGATCTGCGGTGGTGCTGTTTACCGAGCACTGAAACCGCAAAGTGTTGCTGATCTGAAAAGAGCCCATAGCTGCCGCTGACCTCCGAATTGCTGCCGCAGGAGTCCTCCAGATGTCCTCCCTCTTGTCCCCACGACTGAGGCTCAGGAACCCAGGATATGCATCGCTGCAACAGGACAGAATCCAGCTGGACCAATCTTCTTCAAACCAGAGGTACTGTTCAGACTTTGGGTACTTACCTCAGTGTGTCTTTAGTTTTGCTCCTCTGTTGAGACTTGCAGTGAATACTTATGTTAGAGTTGATTTCAACTCTGCTTTCCACAAGTGTAACAGCTTTTGACCCTACAATTGATTTCTACAAAACTCTCTAACTTTGTGCTAGACTTTTTATTAAATACGAAGTGCCTCAGCTCCATAGACTGTGCTCCAATTGACTTTGGCTGTCCTACCCCCCTGCAGACTTTTCTAGTCCATTGACTGATATTTTCTGTCCATCAGAGGTGATAACTTGTTTTCAGACGGTTATTGCTGGGAAAGGTTTCGTCCAGACTTCATTGGAAGATTTAAGTATACTCACATGTCCCGAGAACCTCTTTAACCTTTTTCCTTCCCTTAATCTTTCCTTTCTGCAAGCTCAGAATCTGCAAAGTGTACGAGTGATCTATAAATGGCATTACTGTCCTTATGAATGAAGTCGCCTCCGGGTGTAGGAAGTGTGTAAAAAGCATCTCTAAAGAGTATCCACTCAATTTATGCTGATTCTGGAAAAGTATTTTAAAGTATATTTGTTACATATCTTGCCCCTTTTAAAGAACGCTTATTTAAAATTGATATTAAATAAATAACTATTTATAACTGAAACCTTGAGTATAAGTGTTACTTGGCTACTTGCATTTGTGAATTTCATTGCTGCAGCTCTACATCTCACATTTACCCCTCTTGAGATAGACCTGGCTGCTCAGTCACACTACCGACTTGTGTAGTACAGCCCGATACCAAAAGGTGGGTTACCTTATACCAAGTGCACAAGTGTTGTGTAGTCTCACACAGTATTACATCACTTCTTGCCTAACACTGGTGGCAGGTGGTGGGATTGGCGTAGAGTGGTTACATTGACTATTTGCTGTACTTATGCCCAACTAAACCAGCCACAAGGCTAAGCTCCACTAAAAAGCTAAGCAATTGTAACATGCCAAATATGGATACATTTAATGAGGCAGCCCTGATTGTCCTGACAGTAGATCAACTGAAAGACATGTGTAAATCCAGGGGCCTCACTCTGAAAGGAAAACAATGTGAATTGATTACAACGTTGTTAAATCACCAAAGTTTGGGTAGTAGGCCTATATCCCCTACCAACCCAGGTAATGTCCATCCTCTGCCATCACCTCACCTCCACAGCCAACTTCTCCCAAGAATCCACCACATGGATCACCTCCTTCCTCCAAGGCAGGACCATGCAGGTCTTCTCTGACCTAGCCACTGCGTCACCAACCATCATGCTATGCGGTGTGCCCCAAGGCCCCTGCCTCTCCCCTACCCTATATAACATCTTTACCCGCCCCTTCTTCCTTATCCTTGACGCCATGGGCATCTCCTACACCAACTACGCCGACGACACTCAGATCCTTCTCACATTAACAGCTGACTATGACACTGACTGCGCAACTCTCAACAACATATATAACACAATCCAAATGTGGATGGCTATCAATGGCCTTTGCCTTAACTCCGACAAAACTAAACTCCTACTCGTAGGATCCCCTGACACCCTCAAGAAACTTGACGCCCAGTTTAGCCACTTTACCATTGACTCAATCAGAATTCCAGTACTGGACATGGTAAAAACGCTAGGCGTCTATCTAGACTCCAACTTATCTATGACCAGACAAGTAAACGCAATCGCCTCCTCTGCGGCTTACCATGCAAAACTCCTCAACGCAATCAGGCCTTTTCTGTCAAAAGACACTTGTACCAACATAGCCAGAGCCATAACTGGTTCCCGGCTAGACTACTGTAATGTTCTCTTCCTAGGGACCGCCAACAAAAACCTCGAGAAGCTGCAAGTAATCCAGAATAGCGCCCTGCGTGCTGCACAAGGCATTGCCAAGAGAGCACATCACTGCTGCCAGAAAAGTGTCCCATTGGCTCCCCATAAAGGAAAGGATTATATTCAAAGCACTAAGCATCACCCACAAATGCGACAACCTCTCAGCCCCAGCGTACCTATCCCAGAGAATCCACCCGTTCTCCTCCACAAGACCCACCAGGACACCCTATGCCAATATGCTCTCCGTACTCAGGGAAAAAAGAGCTAGAGCAGGTGGCGCCAGCTTCCCCTACCTTGCTGCTTTACATTGGAACACCCTTCCCACCTCTCTGCGAGCTGAACCTTCACTGACTGCTTTCCGAAAAGTCATGAAAACTACCTTGTTCACCTAACCAACCCCACATGTTCAAACTCTCATGACTAACATGTATGATGTATTATGGTGTATGATACTCCCTATCGCTTAACACAGGATCCTGCCTTACTGTAACCCAAGGCACAACCTGTACCCATTGTAACTAAGATCCCTTACAAGTAACAGCGCCACAATGCCCATGGGCTGCCTGCGCGCTATATAAATGTATCAAATAAATAAATAAATAAATAAATAAATGGGGAAGATAATGATGAGGATGCCAGTTTAGAGTCAAGCTTCAATCTGCAGGATGAGTCAGAGGAGGTAGAGGAGTCTCAGGAAGAGATATCCCCTCTGCCACAGCCTGCCCTTGCACCTCAGCCACTTCCCATTGGGACCCCACAATGTCCACACCTAAGCCCAGAATATATTTCTCTTGATAGACTAAGATTAGAGTTGGAATTCAATAAACTAAATGTCCAGGCTGAAACCAAACATCAAGAGGTGAAACTAAGAGAAGGAGAGATGCAACATGAAATGGATATGAGAAATATGTCCCTTGATTCTGCTTTCCTTTCAGGGTCTTCTAGGTATGTTAGTCCCAAGAGGCCTCGCCTGCCTAATGAAGCAGTGAGTATATATGTGTTGGACTGGCTGGGTACGTTTGACTACACCTATGGTCTTCAAGGAATAAGTGTGAATTATTTAATTCCATGGCACATGTCTAGGCTCCCCCTCACTGCCTTAAGTGGCACTACAAATCGAGCCGGGGCTCATCGAGGGGGCATGGCCTAACAACAGGGGTCCTGCTGGCCCGTTAGGCCACGCCCCCTGAAGAGCCTCGGCTCAATGGGCTACTGGCACCCAGTGGTGGCTGTTGAGTTTGAAAGCTGGTGGGGCGTAAATTTCCCAAGGTGAAATTTAGAGCTCGCGCACACAGCGCACGAGACCACACCACCCAAGGATGGTGCGGGTGGCTCTCCCTCATGAAATTCTTTGAAAAATTAACTCCAAAATGTGCTAATTTACTGTCCAAAAAAACACCGAAATATGACAAAAAGCATTAGGATTTACATACTAATGGTGGTACATTATTCTTACGTGCGCAAGTGTGATGGTGTGTTTTACAGCAGCTTGTATTGTCTAGGTATGTCTGAATGTGGCCTGGCATGCTGTAATGTTATTACGTGTCTACGCTGGTCTACATTGTGCTGCCAGTTGGACATGTTTTCATTGTGGCATGGCATTTTTAATAGCAAAGCATTAATGTTCCTGTACATTGTTGGTGACTTGCATGTATTAGATTGGTGTTACCCTACAAAACAATTGCAAACACTGTGGCTTTATAACCAATTTTTCTCAGAAAGTGTGCTGTATATTGCATTAAAACACATATTTATATCTTTCTCCTAGTGCAGTGTGCGGCATACCCCTCCAGCAGCACGTTTGTGCGTATTGCGCAAGTGTGACAATCTAGGCTGGCCCAGAGTGTGGCGTGACTCGTGATTTGTTGCTGAGTTGGAGGGGGGCCTCAGAATGGCTCGCAGGGGTACCACAAATTTTGTGTTACGCCACTGGCTGCCACTCACCACATCTTTTTTTCCTGTGCTATGTGTAACACTGATTTGCATTGCCCTGGGATGAGGGCATGCAATCTATGACTTTCCAGATGTTTTTGACTATGACTCACCATTCACCTGGGGCTGATAATAATTGTAATCCAAAATATCTGTTGTTGCAAACGTTGCAGACCCCCGCACATAGAATCTGCCCAACCACTGACAGAGGTATCATCTGACAAAGGTTTTGGCTGGGCTAGACTGTGCAGCCATTTTGTCACAATCAGGTTGAGGCCCAGAGGGTCCCAGTTAAAATCGTTTGCTCAAATAAGTATCATCAAAACATGAGTAAACATAGAAGAGTCCAGAGCCAAACCTCCCATTCTATATAATGCTCGCCTCAGCGATCTGTTTTGATGAAAAGAATCCGATTGCCATTTGTCTGGGCGCCAGATATTGAGTTAATCGCTCCACTCAGACCTGGTGCCACCCTGCACGTAGCAAGGGCAAAGAGAGTGGCAGAGTTTACCCAGCCCTTCATCTTTCCGAGGTAAATATGTGCGTACCTTTATAGTGGGTAATACTAGCACCTGCTATTAGATCTGTTATTACAGCGCTTAGAAGCAGACGGAACCAGGCATGAAGCTCTAGACCAGTGCACAAATTATTCTGATTACTGTCACTATTATTATTATTTCGGATCAGTTTATAGCTCACAGTCGTATTTTACACAAAATGAATAACAAATGATGCTATTAGGAAGAAACCGCATGCGCTTGTGCAGAAAACATTGTTTTACACTTGTTAAACAATGGATGCAAACCATATTACTCTAATAACCCCCCCCCCGTCCGCCGAGTATTTAACAAGGCATTTGCTCTAGTATTTCACATTCATTTCCGGTTATTTAGCCTGTGTTAAATCCTTTTTCAATAGCTCAATTAATCCGAGAGGTACGGCAGCAGGCATAACCATCCATCACTGCTGAGGAACGCATAATGTAAGATTCACTTGTTTGCATTTTATTTCCTTGAAGAAATGTCCATTTATTAAGGATCTGGCACCGTTTCATATGTGTATTTGGTGATTAATATAGTTCAAACACCTTCAATCAGGTTATAACGCTTGCAACCGTCACGCCACGAACTGTGGTGATCACCCACTGGCAGTGGGTGACCACCACAGACCGCAGCAATTGCCAATTCCTAATCTGGAGCACCATCAGTCAAGGTCCGGCGCTCTGACTGTGAGCAGAGCAGCCCTGAGCCCAGGCCATCGCCGCTCGGCTGGGCTCCTGTCGTGCTATGCTAGCACTAGAGAGAGAGCCACAGCCGAATGCCGAAGGGCCTAGTAGTAGACATGCGGCACAGAAAGTCAACTAGGCCCTGCATTCCCCAGGGCAGTGCTCGGACAGTTCTCCTCCGAGGCTCCGACCTGGAGCACTCCTGGGGAAATGTTGAAGGCCAGGTTGCCGTGTATGACATGGACAACAAACAATTTACTTACTGGCTTTGGCGGGCAAACTTCTTCGGCCTGCTGTAGTGGGCAGATCGAGCAAATGATGATCCAAAGGTGGCGCACGCACCCTGCGCCATCACCCCACCCCCACTCAAATGTCATTGGCTGGCAAACAGCCAATGACATTTCTGTATCTATGCTCCAAGAGGCAGAGCAGATCATGGAATCTTCGGTACGCTGTTTGCGTATATATTATTACTGGCGGGGCCAGCACTCAAACGCCCCGCCAGCCTCCTTTTACGTAAAGTGCGTGGAGCTATGAACTCCACTCACTTTACAATAAGAAAACCAGTGTAAAATGGGACGCGCCCCGCTGTGGCTGCCGGCCCTGATAAGGCAGTCACAGCTGAGCTCCATTTATTTATTTATTGTGGTTTTGTAGCGCGGCACGCTGCAGCGCTGCGCTGCTGCTGGCAAATGTCAATGGCAATTAACACACAAACAAAGAACTTCTGAATCTGAGTAACAGAACAGAAGTGTTGAACTTACTTATATGTCGGTGGGGTGGATTGTGGGGAGGGCGGCGCCCCCCCGCCCTATGAAAGCGGCCGCCACTGCTGGCACCCCTGCCAGGCAGCCTTTTGTAGAGATCATGTAGATCAATATTGGGGAGAGGGTGCTGATCTCTGCATTTATTGTTTATAGGCTTGCCTGGCAGGGGACAGCGCCTCGCCTATTCAGCCTTAATGGTGGCCAGCATTACCATTAAGGCTGAAAGGGTGAGCCCACTGGAAGCAGAGGCCTTTTTCCTAAAGACTGAAACTCCCGCGAATCCGCGGGAGCTTCAGTGTTTAGAAAGCAAGGCCTCTGCTTCCAGCGGCCTCACGTTATCTCCTTAATGGTGGCGCCGGCCCATGGACATCCCTTGATTAAAGGGATGCCTCGCAGGTGCGGCGCCACCATTATGGCTGAAAGGCATTTTTTTCTGAAGCCTGAAGCTCTTGCACACGAGCGAGAGCTTCAGGCTATAAAATAAAATGCCTTTTTGTGTAGTGGCTGCCAGGGGAGATTAGTGGGCCCCGGCAGGGCCCCGCCTCAAAACGAAATTTCGGAGACTGCTGGGGCCCAGGCCCAGCAGGCCCCAGCCCACTTAAAGCCCTGCTCCCCCTGAATGGCTGTGATGCTGTGATGGAATTGGGTACCAGTGAGAGAAAGGATTATGAATCAGTAAAATGGTATTAATAGCCAGATTTGCGAAAACTACTTCCCAGTACCGTAAGAGGTTTAGGACCCTCAAAAGGACTGAGGGTACCTCTTGGGCTACCTGGGAATGTAAGTGTTTGAAAAGCTAAGTTGGGTTACAGAGAACAAACCTTTGAAGGAATGAGAAATATTCTTTTGCTAAAATCTGTTTTTGATGCCTGCTCTCCTGAGCTGAAACAGTACTTGGCTGACTCAAAAGAAATTGATCCTAAAAAGTAAGCACAAGCTGCTTACTTGTGGGTAGCCAACAGGGACACTCATAAGGACCTTGGGGCCACTCACAAAAAGGAAAAGGGGAAGCAGCACAAGGAAGAAGGGAAAGAGAATTCTAATTCCAACTATCCAATAGAGGGCCACAAACATAACAAGGGTAAATTCCATGGGAAACCTGGTATGTCTAGCAAATCCTCTGGTGCCAAAACAGAGGGAGGTCAACAGAAACCCCCATTCCAGAGAACATTTTGGAAATGTTTTGTATGTGGGTCTGTAGATCATGTGAAAGGGGATCCAAGATGTAAGGGTAAACGTTCAGGGGTCCACACTGCCTCCTTAGCCTTCGTCCCTGAGAAGCACAAATGGCAAGTGCACACTTTCAATTACTGGCATAGGAGTTCAAGCCGGTGTTTCTTTAGTGTCGCTGGCTCTGTGGGAACAACAGAATGTGGATGTCTATAATAATATTATAAGGACAGTGTTCTTGTAAATGGTCAGGAAACCCATGCAATCAGAGGCTCTGGGGCAAGTATTACAGTGGTAGATTAAAGTTTTTCAAACCGGAGGATGTAGCTAAGGCACCCAAAGGTCTCACTAAACTTGCAGGAGGCCCCATCCAAATGGTTCCTATTCTGCCAGCTCTCATCCAGTGCAATAATATGACTGTTAAAATTCCTGTTAGTGTATAGAATGAAGTGCCCTGTTGGGAAATTATTTGAAAACCCTTGGAGTTGTATCTAGTAGACCAGGCATCCCAGCAAAAAGAAGCAGGAGCAAACATGATTGGCCAAAGAGGCAACCTTTAGAGACTCTCAGTTTGAGGGTGAGGAGATTTCCAACACCTCCAGTCCACAGGAAGGTCACCCTTCAGTTCCCAAGAAAAAGAAAGACAGTAGAAATCCAAGTACTCTAGGAAAAAGAAAGGGCTCAAACCTAAGGACATCCCTGAGAGGACGGTCCCAGGTCACCCTAATGACCCCTTCCCCAGCTGAGGCTGAGTGGGAAGACCAACCAAAATCTGGAGTCAGCTACTGGTGACACAGAGCTGGAAGAAAACCTTCCCTGCATTGGTGATTTGGATCCAAGGGACCATCCTGAGCTGCAGACTTTACTTGCAGAAGGTGGACCCTCTAGGGCAGGCTTCAGCAGAGGACAAATAGTGTCCCTCTTTGGAAGGTCTGTGCAAGTCGACAGCTTCCCAGTTGCAAGGGCAAGAGCCAGGGATGCATAGGCTTTACTGGGAGGATGGCCTCCTCTACAGTGAACCTACTGAATCTACCCAAGGGGACTACAGGAGACTGGTAGTGCCCCAGGAGGTGAGACAATAGTTCCTACAGTTAGCCCATGAGATTCCTTTGGCTGGCCACTTGAGATTCAAGAGGACAAAATAGGTTATCTCTGTACTTTTACTGGCCCAAGATGGGGGCTAATGTAGATACATTCTTTAGGAGCTGCCACACTTGACAGACTTCTGGCAAGAGTAGGCCCAATAATGTGTCACCTACCTTCCCTGTGGTGGGAGTCCATTTTGAGAGTGTGGGGATTGACATTGTTGGTCCCCTAGATCCTCCAATCTCCTCAGGCAAACGATTTATATTGGTCGTGGTAGACCATGCTACCAGGTATCCCGAGGCCATACCCATTAGAACGGTTACTGTCCAGGCAGTGGCTCAGGCCAGCCTTGGTATCCTTACGAGGGTAGGTTTTCCTAAGGAAGTCATCTCTGACAGGGGATCACATTTTATGTCCCACTACATGCAGACCATGTGGAAGAACTGTGGAGCGACTTACAAGTACAAGTTCTCAACAGCCTACCATCCCCAAACCAATGGGTTGGTGGAGAGTTTTAACCGTACTATGAAGGGCATGACAGGTGCTTTAGAGGAACCCATTAGAGGAAAGTGGGACTTTCTACTGCCATGCCTTCTCTTTGCTTATTGAGAAGTCCCTCAAGCAGGAGTTGGGTTCAGCCCCTTTGAACTTCTTTATGGTCATCCGGTCAGAAGCCCGTTGGCCCTGATCAAGGAGGGGTTGGAGAGTGCTCCTTCCCTACAGCCAGTGAGAGTCACTATGTGCTGGGCCTCAGGAAAAGGATGGCGTGATGACAGAGGCTTCAGAAAACCTGAAAGCAGGTCAGGCTCTGGTCAAACGGCATGATCATAAGGCCAACATGGTGGAGCTTACGCCAGACCAGCTTGTCTTGGTTATTGTACCTACAAGACAGAGGGCAGAGGGCCTTACATGACAAATGGATTGGACCCTTCAAGACATGCACTGCTGTTGTAGATGCTGGTGAAGGTTTGCACTGCTTCTCTTTGTGCGGTTCTATATTCATGTGTGGAGAGGTTTACATGGTTGCTGCCTCTGTTGCGTGTGTGGATACTAACACTGTCATAACAGTAGGTGCTGTGAGTGCACACTGATGTGCACTGCCAGACATGTGCAGGTCATTTGACAGGAATACAAGTAGGTGTTCAGGCCAGAATTGAGGTATATTGGTAGAGAAGGGTGAGGATCCTCATATCAGCACGGCAGGATTGTGATGCATTAATGGAGTTGTGGGTCCCAATACTGGAGGCATCAGAGGTTACCTTGCGTCAGCGTTGAAGCATATTTAAATGTTTTGGGGGTAATTACTGGAGCAATGACATTGAATGACAAGCCGGGAGTACATCCTTTCTTGATTGCAATCATTTCTCTTTGACATTATTCTGCCACCTTCTTCCCTCCTACAGGATTATGGTGCGTGAGGGCATGGGCCTCATTTCTTACTGTGTCTATGGTACTTTCTGTTCATCAAATTTTTGGTATTGTCTAAGTAACCGCACTAAAGCTGTAGTCTGCTGTATTAGTCGGTTTAATTCATGTAAGGAGCGGTCACTTCTGCGGCAGTGGCCTGTCAACAGCTACTTGGAAGTATCTATTCCAAGGCTATTTCTATACTCTGGAAAGGGTATAGTAGAGGCAATGTGGTAGAACCAAAAACATTAGAGAATGCCCTCAATGGTATTCAAGTGAAGTGGCAAGGATGCTCCCAGAGGTGGTCAGTCCCATTGGGAAGCCTGCAGATTTTGGACCAGGGGAATATATCCAAAAAGGTATTGCCTTGCATTCAACAGACTCTGCCACAGTCCTAATCGCATTTTATAGGAACCCCACTGTCTGTCATGAGATCATTGTTCCCTACAGTCCAGTCCTTCTCCTGTGAACTGCATGTGCGCGTTACTACACCATTGAAAAGCCTTGGTGTTACCGGAAGAAACATTTAGTAGATTAAGGCCAATAACCTGCTGCAAGGTGCTTAAATGGGGCGCGCATGTACCCCTCAGTCGCAACCTTTATAATACTACAGGAACCTCTAAACAGCAATGCTCTACAGGATAGCACAGGTGTAGCTCTGTTGAGATTTTCAAGGTCAGTACGGGTAGTTTTCTACTTAGAATACTTTGAGATGAATATGTGCAGTAAATTATTAAGCAGTAATACCCGCACAGACAGGTTTTCTGGGGAGGTAATGCCACGGACACCATGTTAAAAAGAACCGGATACCCTGCCTCTAGATGTAGTACCTCAGAACAACATCTGGGGTGTATAGGAGCATTTTATGTTTACTTGAGAAACTGTGTACATAGAGTGCACCCAAGGCCATTTATCAAGAAAAACAAAATGCAAAAAAAGAGATGTCAGCCTTGTAAATGGAGAAGGCACTACACAGAAATCTCATTTTCCAGTGACAGCAAAAGATGAGTAGAGCAGCGTGGGATAAGGGCGAGGAGGCTGGCATTTGCATTCAACAAAGAGGGAGGGTGCGGCACAGTGCCAGACGGCGCCCTGCATTCATCCATGGACTAGGGAGGCCGCCCTTTACCAGTGGCCAATGTTTGCCCTTCGAGCCCTCCAATGGTACCTTCAAAAAGGGGCAGTATGGATTCCCAGAAGCATAAGCTTTCAATCCAAACCACCATCCTCCCCCGAGAGGACTTTCCGGTGTTGCATCTGCCCTTATTATAGGTTTATTCATGTGATATCATTCCAACATTTAGCAGCTGGGGTGGTCTTGGGACGCTCATAGATGCTAAACCTCAAGACTCCCCACCACCCCCACAAATCTATACATATAAAGAAAGAGGGTAGTGCCTGTGTGCTTGGTGCCACACCCGTCTACATTGTTGAGAGCCACCAGAGATTAGCTTTGCAATATGATGCAAGCTCAATACATTTAAACTGCTGGACTGGGGGTGGAGAAAGAAACAAGGACTTACCAGTTGCTGAATTCAGTGCCATTGACCCATTTCCACGCCTGACCAGAATCTCTCCTCAGGCCAATCCAGTGATCAATCTCCCCTTTATAACGCATCACGAAATCCTTCAAATAAGATAGAAAAAGAACAGGCTGAAACCTACTGAGTAGCCACTTGCTTGGGGTTCTTTTTCTTGGCAGGGAACTCTGGGAATTTTCAGTCTGCAGACGTTCGAGAATCACAAGACGGTAAAGCAAGAGAAGCCCCTGAATATGCAGGTCTGATGGGTCCCCACTTCCACTTTGGGCTAAGTGGCTTCTAAATAGACATTCATTCATAACTCTAACAGGGTATGCACTACATCTGTTACATTGCTGTGGTCTTCTGTGGAAAGACAAGCAGGCCAGCTTAATGCTAAAGGGAGTAAAAATAATGTTATGTTATGTTGATTTATATCACACACCGGTGCCAGTTGCATGGTCTGTAAGTGCTCACGTGGCTCTTTAAGAAAGGTGGGTAGGGTTGGTTAGTGAGGGAAAGGATAGAATGTGTGCTCATTGGTTGATGCGTGCAGAATCAGGAGAAACTGGCATGTGTACTTTGTGGGCGTGCTTTGCTATGTGCACTGGACTCGTATCCGTATTAGTGTCTGAGTTGTTTGCAGGTATTGGGTTTCAGTATGAATAGAGAGGGGTGTGCAGTTTGCAAGTTCTGGGTGGGTTATTTCACTAGCCCTTTGGGCATGTGTAGTACGTGAGAGGTGTGAGGGTGTGGAGACGAGGACGAGGTGGCTAGTTGGTTTCAGGTGATCTCTAGGTGTGGAGTAGTTTTATTGTTGGGTCTTCTTGGTATATTGTCCAGTGTTTGCTGTGGTCCTGGTTTATGTTTGCAGGGTGGTGCTTCTAACCTAAATCTAAACAAATGAAGTACAATTCAAAAGCCGCGGATGACAAATCAGTAGAGTTCTATTGTGGATAAATTCAAAAGCAACGGGTTGCAATTCTAGTGCAGCTGAATTTAGAAGCAGCACTAACTCAGTACAATTGTAGTGTTGTTAAAATCAAACGCAGCAAGTTACCATTCTACTGTAGCTAAATTCAAAAGCAGCGTTAACCAACTTATGCAGCAGCAAAACTCAAATGTGGTGCAACCCACGCAGCGGCATAATTCAAAATGAAGTGCACTACATTTGGGAAACTCTGGTGGGTGAAATGCAAAAAGCAGGGAGATTTAATATAACAAGCCCTTGATGGAACGCCTTGGGAAGCACTATGCAGGTGTGGCAAAATAGAGTTATGGTAAGATTCAATGAAGACATCCCTTACCTGGAGGTAGCTGTCGATGGAAAGCAAGGCGTCTGGCAGGGCTAGGGTGCCAGATGAAAAGGGATGGTAGGTGCCCTGGGGAAGGCACCCTTAGTCTGTGCCCTTTGCAGGCTGCCGGGCAAGGCAAGTAGTGCTCAAGAAATGGAGGATGGGAGGGGAAAGGGAAAACAACTAGAAACAAAAGACTAGACCACAAAGACAGAGCACTCGAGGAGTAGGCCACTTATAAATAAAACAGATAGGAAATCAAAGTAAAAACACAGATAAATCCCTAAAAAAGGCCCCACACAGGCACTAAAACTGCTTACCAAGTGGTTGTTGTGCAGGATGGCTACAGATTACAATCAGGAAAGGCAGATGAGAGCAGTAAGAGAAGGCTGCAAACACAAATGAACAAGGACACCTGACTGCCTTAGCCAATTGCTTAGGGGGTGGGAGAGGGAGGGGGGAAACCCCAGAAACAAACAGGCCTAGACCACAAAGACTGGGCACTCTAGGAGCAGACTTGCTAAAAACAAGCAGATTGGAAATCAAAGTAAAACACAGATAAACTCCACTAAAAGGCACCAAGCAGGCCCTAAAACTACCTAACAAATGGTTGTTGTGCAGGGTGGCTTAGTTAAATTACAAGACGATAAAGCAAGTGATTCGACACTTCACTTTGACCTCTAAATAAGCATTTATGAGCAACTCTAAACAGGGCACACTGCATTTGCTATATGGTTTTTGAAAACCTATCGTGCAGTAATTGACTGTCCTCTAGAAAGACAAGCAGGCCACCTTACTGCTAAAGTGAGTCCAAATAAGGTCAATAGAATTGGTTTTGAAAATATTCATCAGCAAGACAACTGTAAAACAGCTAAATATGTTTTGTAGAAATTACTCCCCGATTAAATCTAGATTTTGTAGGTCGTATTTAAAAGAAGTGAATATGTTGAAGGAGGCTGTACGGATAGTTGCACAATACGTTCTCAGGATCAATGTTTTACTATGTTTTCATGATGACTGCACGTTTGTACACAAACGAAAGTTCTGGCATTTTGTTGAATGTATATGTACTATTTGTCGCAGAATGTAGATGTCACTTATAGGCTGCCATATGCGTTTATACTGAGGACTGTATGGGTAATGAAATTAAAAACATGAAATAATAGTCTGCTAAGGTCACATTGCTTTGTGTAAAAATTGTTGATTTATCCAACATATAAATAGATAAATAATATAACTGGGATTCTCCTGCGCGCGACGTGTCCTTTAGATACTATAGAGTGTTAGAACCACCACTCCCATGATGCAGGGCTCTGGTCTCACTTTTGGTCTGTCAGCACCAGCAGGCTACTGTGGCAGAGGGTAAGAGCAAACACGTCTGGCACTTGTCCCCCTTGCGTTCCTTCTGGCCTATTAGTGCCACTGAGCTAAGGTTGCAGAGGTGAAGACCCACACCTCCCATCATTCACGTGCCCGATTCCCTTTGGGTCTGCCAGCACCACTGCATTAAGGCTGTGAACCATAGGAAACTCCTCCCAGGATGCATTGCGTGTAGTTATCTTATTATCCATCAGTGCCACTGAGCTAAGGTTGCAGAGGTGAAGACCCACAACTCCCATCATTCGGCGTGCCCGATTCCCTTTGGATCTGCCAGCACCACTGCATTAAGGCTGTGAAGCATAGGAAACAACTCCCAGGATGCATTGCATGTAGTTCTCTTATAATCCATCAGTGCCACTGAGCTAAGGTTGCAGAGGCTAAGACCCACACCTCCCATCATTCACGTGCCCGATTCCCTTTGGGTCGGCCAGCACCACCGCATTAAGGCTGTGAAGCATAGGAAACAACTCCCAGGATGCATTGCGTGTAGTTCTCTTATAATCCATCAGTGCCACTGTGCTACAAATGACCATGGATTTATAGCCTGCTGTAATGCTGTAAGGATTTGGCCAGTACTTATTAATTAGATTGTTATGAGACATTAATTGTATAAGATTTGGTGGCATTTCTCCATCTCAGTCTGGATGAGTTACTTTCAACTGGAAAATATCCCCTCTACAGGTGCAAATTGAGGGGTCAAGTTTTGTGGATGGGAATATGGGTTGTGCAAGTGCGGATGCTTGCATGATTTCCCTAGTTTGCATTGGATTTTGAACATGAATGTGTTCAAAAGTGTGTTTACCGACAGGTTTGGGCTCCATTATTCCTTACTTTCTTTGTCGGCTGGATAATGAACACATACCTTTTTCATGAATTTACCAACTGAAGGGTATTCTTGGAAGCATTCTACTCTGGTGAAATGGCAGATGAGCCTTGCAAGGACCTTGGTGGCTGAAAAGTGGAGAGATCATTTACAGAGTCCTCTACTGATATTAATGCCTGGAAGACCTGGGGGGTGGCGGGTGTTTATGAGCACAATCCTCTGCTAATCCTGTGCAGGACTGGCTAAGCCAGTGCAAGCCTGAAGACATGAGGCCAGTGTTGCCCTGAAGGCGAGGCTTTAGACAGCTTCCATCTACCTCTCACTAATATTGCCATGGCGCAACAACGTGGGAGAAGACCTCTGCCACTCATGCGGCAGCAATGCACCTCTGCCCTAAATGAGGTCCCTGCAAACTATCCTGGGGCCTGATGGCGCAAAGAAAAGAACAAACTCGATAAACCTTACAAAAACACCATACCATAACAGAGCTATTTTTACATATGGCCTCAAGAACGCACCAACTTTAGAAGCCAGTTCAAGGAGATCGATCTCTCTCTCTCTCTCTCTCGCTCTCTCCTCCCCCTCACCTTCCACACCCTTTGAGTAATCCTCCTCCGTACTCATCTGCACCGTGCTTCCTTTGCTTGGTCTTTTGGTTCTCCTCCTCCTCCTCCTCCCTCAAGCTCACCTTAGCAAACCATACTGCCTCGATTGCCACGCCCCTTTTTAACCTCCCCTTCCATTGGCTGTCTCCCTCAGCTGGTTCATCGGGCCAACCGCTGGCTTCCTTCTGCCAAGAGGCTGTATTACAGAAGCAAACGCATAAAAGTCTGAAATGGAAATGTGTAGTATTAAAAGCTTACTTTTGTTAACTATGTAATACCACAAATCAAGACCTGGCCCCTTTTAGTATGCGGGTCTGCCAGCATTTGGTAATGGTGGCCCACTAAGTCAATTTCAAAGTTTGTATCAGGTCCGAACGGAGCATCTGAAGTACCGGATATGTGGACCGCTCTGCGGTCCGGCTGTAGGTAGGAGCAATGCAAAGGTTTGTGTCGTGTAGAGTGTCGGTTTGATATGAAGACCACTCCGCAGTCCCATTGAAGGTAAGATCAATGTCACAGTCGGGCATCAAAGAGCATTATGGTGGGTGGGTGGTGGTAGAGAAAGCGGGGTCGGGTGGGTGGCGGTTAGAGAAAGCTGGGTAGGGTGGGTTGGACGGGGGGCAGAGAAGGGGCGGGTGGGTGGGGTGGGTGGGGTATCAGAGAAGGGGAGGGTGGGTGGGTTGGGTGGGGGGCAGAGAAGGGGAGGGTGGGTGGGGGGCAGAGAAGGGGAGGGTGGGTGGGGTGGGTGGGGGTCAGAGAAGGGGAGGGTGGGTGGGGTGGGGGGCAGGGGAGGGTGGGTGGGGGGGGTGGGGGGCAGAGAAGGGGAGGGTGGGTGGGGGTGGGGGGCAGAGAAGGGGGGGGTGGGTGGGGTCGGTGGGGGGCAGAGAAGGGGAGGGTTGGTGGGGTGGGTGGGGTTCAGAGAAGGGGAGGGTGGGTGGGGTGGGTGGGGATAGACCAAGCGGGTGAGGATGGGTGGTTGGGGTAGAGAAAGCGGGGCAGGGTGGTTGTGGGTAGAGAAAGCGGGGCAGGGTGGTTGTGGGTAGAGAAAGCGGGGCAGGGTTGGTGGGGGTAGAGAAAGCAGGGTTGGTAGAGAAAGCGGGGCAGGGTTGGTGGGGGTAGAGAAAGCGGGATAGGGTGGGTGGGTGGGGGTAGAGAAAGCGGGATAGGGTGGGTGGGTGGGGGTAGAGAAAGCGGGATAGGGTGGGTGGGTGGGGGTAGAGAAAGCGGGATAGGGTGGGTGGGGGTAGAGAAAGCGGGATAGGGTGGGTGGGTGGGGGTAGAGAAAGCGGGATAGGGTGGGTGGGTGGGGGTAGAGAAAGCGGGATAGGGTGGGTGGGTGGGGGTAGAGAAAGCGGGATAGGGTGGGTGGGGGTAGAGAAAGCGGGATAGGGTGGGTGGGTGGGGGTAGAGAAAGCGGGATAGGGTGGGTGGGTGGGGGTAGAGAAAGCGGGATAGGGTGGGTGGGTGGGGGTAGAGAAAGCGGGATAGGGTGGGGTGTGGTAGACAAAGGGGGGAGGGTGGGTTGGTGGGGTGCGGGTACAGAAAGCAGGGGAGGGTGGGTGGGCGGGGTGCGGGTAGAGAAAGCAGGGGAGGGTGGGTGGGTTGGCTGGGTGCGGGTAGAGAAAGCAGGGGAGGGTGGGTGGGGGTAGAGAAAGCGGGGTAGCGTCAGCCTGTTCTATTGCATCCATTCCCGGCCACCAAAACCTTGACCTCAATCTCCTTTTAGTAAGGAGCTCTCTTGACCTTTGTGGGCTCTCTTAGCAAGTTCACTCCGTAGAAATAAAGGGGGAACCATCCTCTTCCCCCACCCCCAAGGTAGACCCCATTCCGAACTACTCAACTCATCTCTGAATTTATAATAGGGACAATTCTTGGCATCACCTGATATCCAACCTTGCTCCATGCTCAATATAGCCTCTCTCATCTCTTGGTCTTCTTTCACAGCCTCTGACCACACCTTTTTAGAAAGAACACCACAAACCAAACTCTTAATTTGTACAATCCACTAATCGCCTACATCATGTGGCACCACACCCTCTAAGGGAGCTCTAAATAAACAGTCTGCAACTGGATTGCATTTCCCTGAAATATACTTTACAGTGAAATTATAATTCTGTAGTGCTGCTAACCTCCTAGCTATTCTAGGGGGTTGCCAACCCTGAACCCTTTGTAGAAAAATATGCCAAAGGCTTATGGTCACTCCTGATATTGTAAGGTATACCCCAAATTTAAGTCTTAAAATACATAGAAGCCCAATAACATGCAAGCCTTTCTCGTTCAATGCTTGAATATCTTGATTCCATATCAGATAATGTTCTAGATGCAAAAGCTGGTACTTCTTTGCCATGCCTGACCTGGTTTAAGACAGCCCCCAAACCTGACTCGCACGCATCCACCGACACAATCATTTCTGCCGAAGGGTCAAATCTATGCAAAGTAGGTGCATTCGCTATTCCTTCCTTAAGACCCCTGAAAGCAGTTTCTTCTCCCTTACCCCAATTGAACTCTTTCCTTTATTTCAACAAAGATTTTATGGGTTGGGTTTTTAAGCACTAGATTCCCCACAAATTTAGAATAAAACTCAATTAAACCTAAAAAGGATTTCAGCTCATCTTTGTTGGATGGGGATTTTACCGCCACAATAGCATCCACCACTTCTGGTTGTGTGATCCTGCCCCCTTTTGTTAGCTTATGTCCCAAATATGATACTTGATTCACTTTAAACTGGCACTTGCTTATTTTGACCATCAAACCAGCCCTTTCCAGTCACTAATACTTCATACACTCTGGCATCATGATTACTCATTTTTTTTAACCAATTAATATGTTGTGCTGAAAACCCTTCACACCAGGCATATCCCCCAGCATATCTTCCATAATCTTTTGAAATACGGCAGTTGCTGATGCTAACCTGAACGCATTCTTTTAAATTGATAAGCACCCATCGGGGTGATGGAAGCCGTTAAGGCTCAGGATGAAGTATGTAGGTCAATCTGATAAATGCAAATGAGAGATCCAGGGTAGTGTCCCATTCCGCCTCCTCCATGGTCATGAGCAACTCATTGATCTTAGGTAATGGATGTCTATTGATTTATTAAAAATCCCTTAAGTCAACGCATAGCCTAATGCGACCATCCGGGCGTTGAGTAACCACAGTTGGGGACAACCACTCACTGCTCTCAATGGGTTCAATTACACCTTGCTCGCTTAGACTCCGGAATTCTTCCCTCACTTTCTCTGTCACACTCACGGAAGATTTCGTACTTTGTGTACACACGATGTTGCTTGGGCAGACAATTCAATCTTATGGCAGTACCCCTTCAGTGTCCCTATGGCATGACTAAACACCCTCTTGAACCTGATAACCACCTCTTTAGCACATTTTTCCGCCCAGTTTATCTCCACATCTCTGACCTGTATCTCTTTACCGGGATGTAATTCAAGACCCAATTTCCCTTGGTGCTGCCAACCTAACAGGCCATCACCTTTGACTGCTACATAAATCGTTGCTCTTATGTTCTTGTCACTGTATGCAATGTCGCCCCACACAAAACATTTGATATCAATCTCCCCCCCCCGCCATATGCTCTTGGCATAATGTCAGTGTTGTGTAATACGTGGCCTTTGTCACCCCAGATTACCTTGTATTTACCGTCAGAAATAATAGTATACAGAGACCCAGAGTCAGCTAATCCTTCCACTAAACACCCCGCCACTACAATTTCCACTTCCGGAGGCACATACTCTTCTTCCTCATCATTCTCTATGCCGCCCACAAGATGTACAATTTTGTTTGCCCACTCACTTCTCCCTTGCCCCACAAACTGAACATCTCTTTCAGTCTCCAATGTTTTGTTGTTAAATTTGCACAATCTGGCGAAATGCCCCATTTTACGACAACGCCTACATTTCACTCTCATGGCCGGGCATGCCTTGGCATTCATAGCATGTTTTTCACACCCGCACCTGGTGCATTGCCCCTTGCCGTTATCCTGTACTGATGAATTATTCCCAGTAGTCAAGATGGGTCCACTACTTCCATAATGGCCCCTACCCGATTTGGTGTACTTTTTCACCAGACACTTTCGATTCATCACCACTACTCGCAATTTCTACCTCATTATCTACTATGGCTTGTACCACCTCCTTGTTATTCTTGGAATTTACCTCCTTAAGATGCATGCTAGTTAATGCCATGCCCTTGGTAATTGGGGGTAGATCCTTATCCTCTGCAGGGGCCACCCTCTGGAACAGTCTCCCTGCCTCTCTGTCTCGAGCAGGACCACATTAAATTCCATAAAACACCTCAAGACCTTCCCTCTTCTCCTCTTCCTTCTCTCTACGCCTCCCCTGCTAATCTCTGCTAACCTCTGCTATTCTACCTGCTCCCACCTCCTTCTGCTCAGCTAGCTGACTGGTTGCCTGCCTCACCTCAGAACCTTACAGGTTCCAGGCACCTACACCAGTCTCTGCACTTGCCTCTGGGCCCCTGCACTACTTGCAGCACTACGCACTTCCCTACGAGATAACCTCCTGTACTTAACCCGGCCCTACCGGCATTCCTGGACCAGGCACAATTCCCATCGCCCATCACGCGCACTTCCTGTCTGCCACTTACACGATTGGGATGCACCAACCCAGTAAGTTTGTTGTCTGTCTGCTCCTTGGTCTCCCCTTAACCCCCCCCCCTTGCATTGTGCACCTGAAACACTTGTGTTAGTGGCACATTATAAGGGCACAATAACCTGATCATATCCCCTCCTATCCTTACTGCTAGTCACGAACTTGCATTGTCAGTTTTGTATGCTTGTACCCCCACCCTTTAGTCCCCACCCGCCCTGCTCCACCCTACTACCTGCTAACACACTTGAATTAGAAGAAATGTTGTCAGGCCTAGTATGCTTATTATTATTATTGTACATCATCCTGAAATTTCCAAGGCCTAATGAATGATTGTATCCCATGTCCCCCATCCCCCTGTCTTGGAGCTCTTTGAAGCACTTGGTTTGTGTATAAGCGCTTTATAAATAAACAATACAATTGCCAATGCATCCAGTAATGGTGGATTCTTTGCCTGCCACAACCTTTCTTGAATTTTAGGGTTGGACATATGGATCATGAGTTGGTCTCTAATTTATTCATCTACATTTCTCGTAAACTCACATGATGTCAATAGCACTCTTAAGTCTGCTACAAAGTCCACCGCTGCCACCACTCCCTGTCTCCTTGAGAAAAACGTGTACCTCTCTAAAATCTGTTTGCCAAACTGCACCTGTCATTTTTTCATTGCCATTGAATATAAACCTTTCCCATCACTCCTCCCACCATCAGCTGCACCCTCATCCACAACATCAGGCAGATTTTTTTTATAATGCGTACTGCCTCAGCCCCCAAACATTAATATCAACTATTTCCTCTCCTCAGAGTTTCTTTCTCCCCCAGATGCCACAAAATAAAATGTAAACAAATCTCTCCAATCTTCCCAAGGAATTAGAGGTCCCCGGGTGTGGCCAAAAATGTGGGTGGTGGCTCTTATTTATGCACGGTGGTGTCACTAAGAATTTCACTAACATTTCCCAGATACTTTAGACAGGAGTGCCTCCCACTGTCAGAAGGAGCTTGGACAGTCCCTCAAAGTGCCTAAACGTTTGCTCCAGGCGCTAATACCAGTTCCCAGCTATCTTGAGACAGGAATGCCTCCCACTGTCACCTCCAGAAGGAGCTTGGACAGTCCCTCAAAGTGCCTAAACGTTTGCTCCAGGCGCTAATACCAGTTCCCAGCTATCTTGAGACAGGAGTGCCTCCCACTGTCACCTCCAGAAGGAGCTTGGACAGTCCCTCAAAGTGCCTAAACGTTTGCTCCAGGCGCTAATACCAGTTCCCAGCTATCTTGAGACAGGCGTGCCTCACACTGTCACTTCCAGATGGTGCTGGGACAGTCCCTCACACAGCGTCAAATCTCCCAGGGATGAGAGACTATATTGCTAGGCTAGGTTCCTCCAGAACAGATCCCTAGATGCAGATCCTACAGTTCACCAGTATCCATGGAGTAAAACCACAGTGTGTTGAAAATGTATTTCCACAATCTACACACGAATACCAATGTCATCCGGACTGCACTCTCCCTCCTGTGTGCTTCATAGTTAACATGCCAAAAAATCAGGCATAAAGCCTACAATATAAGGTGTAATCTTTTAACCGCCACTGGGGGAGCATGTGCATCGACATTTGAATGAAAGCCTCCCTCAATATGGGCGTATTGATGAGGTTAGGCGGCGGGGACTGCTCATGCTGCGGCCCCCCCCCCACCTCAGTCCTCCGGCATAGATCCTGCCGCGCACCGCTTTCCCCCCTGCGTCTTATAAAGTCTTATAAAGTTGCTGCCGCCTGCCCCGTCACCCAGACTGCATACACACAAAAAGGGCTCACCTACGCTGCAGCGCCGCCTGTGCCACCCGTGAGTGACAGGGTGAGTGGTGCCATGGGGTGCAGCCCGGTCAGACACCAGGTCGCTGTGAGCCATTACCAGGATTTGGCCAACTAGGAGACTCGCCCTGCGTCCTGGATAAAGACGGTGACTGGGGTCTTCCTCCATGTCCCTCACCTTCGTCACCACTACAAATAAAGCATGGCGCGTGGATAACCATGTGTGGTGCATTTATTATAAGCGTGAAGGGGGTAAGACCATCTTGTCAGCAGAGGGGCCAACAGGATATGACAGTTCAACTGTCAGTTGCGTCACAGCCTCGGTGCACAAGGATGAACAGCGGGAGTCATCTCACGCACCGAGAGTACTACTCTCACCGAGGTGTGATTGTGGTAATGGAGAAGAGGTAGTGGTCAGAAAAAGGAGGACTATAATTCCTAGCTAAGAGTGCAAAATGGAAAACGATAGAGCGGTGTGCAGTGTGTTGCCTACCCAATGACAGCAGCATCGCTAGAGGGCTACGTTTGGTCCAGAAGCCAGAGTTCCTATGTAAATGCCCGGAAGACCTGCTTCCTTCTACCGCAATCTACCTCCAAATGAGGCTTGATCCCATGTAATGCACGTGTCGTGTATCGTTTTATGTCCTACTCTCATTGCTGTGAAAATGAAATGAACTTCTTGTAGGTATTTGTCAAGTGTAGACCCTGTCACGGTGGAGTCCTGGACACACAGAGGAAGGGCGAGGGCAGGCTGTGTTGAGAATATGCATAGATAAGCCATAAGGGGAACAGTTGCAAACATTAACAGACATTATTATAGGTTTATATTCAGTGCAGTCCAAGTTGTGGGAGGGGGGTGTAGTCTTGAGCAGGACTGTGGAAGGAGCAGTCAGAATCAGGGATGGAGCCAGGGCTATCAACACTTTCAGTTGATATGGTCCACCAGGGGTTTCAGTTTCCCACTTCCTGCCTTTGTTCAGTCTTCCCACTGTCGTTAAGGGTCCCCCAAACATCATTTTGGAATGGGCCCCCTGGCATCTTCAGCTGGCCTTGGTCTAAATGGTAGATTTAAGAGTGAGTTCATCTGAACACCCTTCCATGTAACAAATACAGGTCAAATGGAAACGTGGTGGGTGTGGAATGAATAGGTGATGGGTGTTGCGTTTGTCAGGCACTGATAAACTGTAGGGGTTGATCATGCAGGGTCTATATAGGATGGTAGCAGGAGACAGGGTGAGAGAGGTTCACTCATCTTACCATTTCTCGCTGGTTGTCAATCGCGGCCAGCGAGGAGTTCCATGAAGCGCACACATGTTTAGCATCGTCCCAGTTTGCTTCCTTTTCAGAAAAGAAGTAGCACTTGTCCAGGTACCCAAGCCAGCCATCACGACAAGGGGGCAGCACTTCACTGTTCTTCACATTCTCCACTCTGATGGCCTCATCTTCAGCATGGGCCGGTTCATCGGGGCACTGGCTTCTCTGTAGCACTAAGAAAACAGCAAGTCATGCAATAGTCAGGAGAGCAACTCTACAGTGCAGGTATTTCTAAAATGCTCTGTGCGACTCATGCAAGGACTGGATACATGGACTATTGGGTAAAAGGAGAGAACCCCTGGCACTCTTAACTAGCTACTGTGATGACCTGACACATGGAAGGGCACACACTGGCAAAGGCGAATAGCATTATAGATGTGCACTCATTCCAGGATGTAGTGGGCAGAGTTCCATGCGTTAATTTCCTGGCAAAAATATCGCCATACAAGAATATCACCATATTTTTGCGGCTTTATTAACCCATTGAACCTGCGGGGGGACACCGCGCAACTCCCATATTATTTTAAAGGGAACGGGGGACACCCCCGCTCCCATTTACCCCAAAAGTTATCCCCACTAATATCGCCTATGGGCGTTCCCGACTAACATATATATGGCGATATTATTGGTGGGGATAATATTACCTGATACCGTGGGCAGGAAGGGGAGCAAGTGACAAGGAGGTGTAACTCAGAAGGGCACAGATTATGGAATGCATTGGCAGGGCCGGCCCTAAGATTTACGGGGCCACGGCAGCAAAAGATGTGTGGGCCCAGTAATTTACATATGGAATGATATCCATGACATCACAGATTAGGACTTTCGTACCCGAGGGGATCATGGGAAGTTGCATGAAAAGGAGTTTCCAGAAGTAAGCCAAGAGACAAACAAACTTTGTGATTTCCAGAATATAAGTGGCAGGTTCATGGGCAATCAGTCACAGCATCTATTTTACCTGTTGACAAGGAATGTTCCAGCTCAGATAGTAAGGAGCAGAAGAAAGTGCATTGGTATACAGTCTTTTCATCTAAAGATGTTTATTGGAGAAGATGTTTCATTGAAAAAAAATGCTCAAATAATTTTTCATCGAAAAAATTCTTTCCAAAAACTTTTTCTTCGAAAATAGATGTATGGATGTTTGGGTGGGCCAAAGGGTTCAATTTTGAAAATGGGGGTTTGCGGGAACCCCCGCCCTCCCCAATAAAAAATGAACACTACCCAAGTTAGAGGGAGCTGTGCAGTGCCGAAATAGATTGGGAACTGTCCAGTGCTGAAATACATTGTAACTGTATGGAATCTATTTCAGCACTGGACAGTTCCCTCTGACTTGTGTAGTATTAGCAAGTAATTTCAGGACTGGAGTCTTTATTGGGGGGTTGGGGAGACCCCTGTCCCCATTAAAAAATAAAATAAAAGTCTCAAGTGGACTCGCTGACACTACACAAGTTAGAGGGAGCTGTCCAGTGCTGGATTAGATTGTTACTTTTGCAATCAACTTCAGTAGTGGACAGCTCACTGTAACGTTATGCATGTTTCAGCGATTAACGAAACTCTATTCGATGAAAGTGTTGCGATGTATAAACACTTTCCACTTTATGTATGGAAATTCGTTGAAACACTTTTCACAAAAAAAAAAAAAAAACGATGTAACATCACCTTGATGTACATTTTTCAATGAAAAGACATGTAACCATGTGCGTTGTATGCAAAGAGTCCATTTGAATTTAAAAGGGGTCATTATCATAAAACGATGGGAGCAAGGGGTCAAAGAGTTGCAGAGCTGGAGGGATGAGGGGATTCTCAGAAGAAGGGGTGGCACGTGTAAACCAAAAAGGTGCAAATGTGTAGCAAAAGTACTTCAGACAACCTGTTAAGATACAGACACATATTTTTCTCTGTGTTTTAAGGGCGATGGCACAGTGCCTGTTAAAACAATGGGAACTACAGCTGCACGCTTCGAAATTGCTGATCTGGCTGGAGGTACAGCTGCGCTTCTTGATGCGTTTTGGCGAGGTGTGTGTGCAGTTTTACCACGTTACATGTGCCTGTCCTCATTATTCCTGAGGAACTCTTGATCCTTGCCAGCCCGATGCTCAAAGCCATATCTGTGCCCCCTTTTCCCCCTGTATCCCTTGCGTCCCCCGTATTATCACACATGGACACCCCAATGACTTTGCCTGATTGCGGAAAGGAGGGAACAACTGCTACGGACCAAACGCTCAAGATATACATCCGTGGCATCCTCAAAAGCTTGGATGGACATTCCCAAGGAGCATCGTTTATTCAGTTTGACAGAGGGGTTTTTCTCCTCCCACCTTGAACCTGGTGTCCAAGCTGCCATGAACGCGAAGTAGCTTCGGGTGACCTGGTACGAATTCCTGTTATTTGTGAATTCCTCGGAATCAGCTTTCAGTGCCAACAAGGAAGAACTACGGGCACCAAGACTCATTGCCTTGTAGAATAGTCATATCCTTGACCTCCTAACAGCTATGGAGGGAGGGGTCTATCAGAAGATGGGGATTACCTGCTGTACATTTGTACATTTGTGCCTCCCAAACAATTGCTGCTTTGCACAAGCTTAGGATGGTCATGGAGAACTATGCAGTAATCACAAATGGCCCTTGGTTGGGCTCTCTTTCCTTGGGTGCCATCATGGACGAGCCTAGCTGTCAAGATTTTCATGACAATTTTTTTTTTTGCTTGTTATCTTTTGTTCTTTCCAAACGCTCTTATGAGGTTGTTCTGCCCAGGAACTGAAAGCAGCTACCATGAAGACTGTCACCCTGTCCAAAGCTAGAACCACTACCGTTTCATATCACATGGGTACTCAGACTGAAGCGGTCTTGTGTCCTCCACCAAAATGGGACGATTGTGTGGAGCAGTGGGTAGATAGCAGAAATGGTGAGGGGACGAAATGGGGTTGTTCACCAGAGGAGTTTGCTCCTATTGGGACCAATGAGGGAAATGGTTGTAGTGTTTTATTTCCCTGAGAAGATGGTTTTAAAGAACAGGATATTGGTTTATTAGTTAAAGTATTAACTAAAGGGGGGAATGCTGGGGTGGTCGATAAAGGTCCCAATAAGAAGCAGGGGTTCGTCTTGCGCACGCCATATTGGTGACTGGGGGAGCGGCAAAGTTGCAACTTTACATTTATGTAGCTTAATTAATGAGAATAGGATTTGTGTTTAGGTTGATAAATTTACATTTGCACGTGCGCAACAAGATAAATATCGAAACTGCTGATGAAATATAAACACAATATAGGTATGGTGTGCCACGTAGCACCTAGAAATTGGGCAACAAGGAGCTTTATAATGCACATGCGAGAAAGGTGATTTGGCACGGAAAAAAAAACACTGAAGGGGATGCAGTAGTTTTAAAAAAAAGCATTCACCGACATACATGATATGCAGTTATTACATCTAATACAAAGCATTGAATTCCAAAAGCATCGAAAAACAGCAATCGAATGCATTTTTTTCAAAGATAAAGGTTTTATTTGAATTATAATGGGTTTTAAGGGGTAAAAAAAAAACAGGTTAGGTGGGGACCCACCCATTAAAAAAAAGAAAAAAATGCATTCGATGCTTTTTCTTTCTTTTCTTTTTTCCTTTTTTTTAGATGTTAAGGCAACAGATGCAACCACTATAAACCACATACATACATGGGTCTCAAGGGACATATGTTTGGGGTACATGATGGATATGTACAAGTCTGTATGCTGCTGGGTGCTCCTTCATAGTTTGGACAACCCCTGCAAACAGGGTTTTGCGAGGTGGACTTTGTGTGACCAGGAAAACTGGTTTGGCAGAATTAAAGGCTGAGGCAGCTGCAACCATGTCAGAAAGTGAGTAACGGTCAGGCCCAGGGTTTTTATGACTTGGCAGTATTGTAAAAAGGAGATGAAATCTTTTAAGTGCATGGGAGCTGGTTATTTATTGTCCCAGGGAATCCGGCCATTTGTTCGTGATGCAGCAATAAACTCAGTGCAAGGGCCGCAAAGGGTTGTGTCCGGAGGACATGCGTGTTGAATTGGTAGTTGTTTAGATCAAAATGAAACAAGGACGCCAGCAAGTCTGGGTGGGTGAGATAGTCATCACCAGTTCAAAGGCAACTTGTTTATTCTACCCCTCCCCATATTGTTTGAAATGTGCATCACGTCTGGGGTTAGAAGGTCCCAGGCCAGCTGGAACTTGTAATGTATTAGGTTTGTGTTTAAATATGTAACCATGTGACAATATGACGTACCACAGACAAATCCCAAAAAGTGGTGTTCTGTAAATATGAGCAGATGATGGTAGATAAATGTGACCAATGAGAACGTGGGAATTAAGGAAGATTGGATTTCTTTTGTATCGGTTGGACCAATCATGTGTGGCGCCAACATTCGTAGTAACAAATGTGGGAGTGTTTTAACTGTTGCAAAATGTGAAAATGTATATAATGTGAAGTGTTTGTGTGGTTCAGGGAGACGCGAGCTAGTTTGACTCTACAGCGTCATCTAACTCCTCCTGGCCGATTATACAATAAACATGCTTTACGGACGAACGTACACTCACTTCTTACGTAGTGGACCTATTTTGGGTTAATATGATTAGCTACTCATCCACACAGTTGGGTGAGGTCAGAGATGGCAGAGGCAGATTTAAAGACCATGCAAAGTAAGGTTGGTGCAGAGGAATGTGGAAGTGGATTATTCAGGCAGTTTGCAAGGTGAGGTATTGGTTGTTGAGGGAAAGTGTTCATTGGGTGAATGAGCGCATGTGAGAGTGCAGTGGTAGGGGAGAGTAGCGAGTGAACAAAAAGGCGACTGAAAGAAAGGGGGGGTAGCAGTGTGTGTGTGAAAGAGAGGGGAGGAGGCCGAGTGTGAAGGTAGAGGAGAAGCAGTGTGGAGATGGGGAGTAGTGTAGAGGGGAGAGTAATAGTGTGGAGGGCAGGGAGGGAGAATAGTGGGGAGTAAAATTGGAGGGTGAAGGTAGGCAGTAGAGAGGAAGATTAGATGGATAGAGAAGGAAGTTTAAGAGGGAGGGAGGAAGAGAGTGGGAGGAGGAAAGGAAAAGGGTGCATCAGAACGCAAAAGGGGAAGATCAAGTGGGGCGGGGCTAGGTTAGATTGGGAGGGAGAGCTTTTAGAACCCATTTACTGCAAATCAAAATAAAAACCTTGAACTGTCTTTGGGAAAAGGTGTGTTCTTGAGGCCATCTGTGACAGTTGCTTGTCTGACGAGTGCTTTTGAATTTACAAAGATCGTCCACCCTTATGCCTTGGGCACTTGGCATGTGCACAAACAAACTAATTTTTATGTTTTAGAGGTTCAGATCTCTTGTGTAGCAGGGATCGAAATTAAGATTGTTTAAGCGGGAGCTAAAAACAGCCCCTTAGTATCCAGCATTAACAAGTGACCAAGAGCTTCCACTGGGGAATGAGGAGCTAGAACATAGCATTCTGCAAATCTACTTCCACATAAGATGCAAATATATAATTTTGTCCATTATTTATGAACCCCTTATGCTTTAAACGTCTTATAGATGTGTCCTAATGTTTATTTATAGAGTGTGCCAAACACACAGAGTTACATTCACCTAGATGTGTTTGGTTAGCATCAGATGGCCAGGCGAGCCGAAAGTAGCTCCTGGCAGCTGTTTCAGTCAAGCTACATAGGCTATTCTAGGCTACAAGCGGGAGCTAAATAGCTCCCAGCTCCCCTCGATTTCGAACCCTGTGTAGTGTGCGGGGCCGTTTATATAGATAATCAGGCACCCATCCTGTGCCTCACGTCAAAACCACAGACCGAGGCGCACCACAATGGTATTAAAGTATGATGGGTGTTCATCTGGCAAACGGCAGCATTGCCTGGCACATATGGAGATTGTCTGAGCATGTGATATCTTGAAATGATGATGCGAGTGCCTAGAATGCCAACATCGGACAAATGGTGGCAAAGCCTGATGTAAGTACCATGGAATATTATGGCAGTAATGCACATTTATGCGAGTATCTGGGTGTTTGATGGCAGAAATCACCAGGCAGAGGTACCCAGCAATGATGCAATAGCCTTGCAAAATGATAGCAATATCTGGCATACATTGTGAGTGCCTGAGCACTGTATACAACTGCTATGGTGGTGACTGGCACAGTGTAATACGATTAACATATAACTGCAACATCTGCAAATGATGGTGCGAGTATTGAGATGAGTAATTCCAGTACCTAGCAACAAAGAAAACAGTTTCACTATACAATAACGCATGACATTGGTTTTGTCAGTGATTGCTTCCTACCTACGCACTTGCATGTTTTTATCACGGAACTGCACACATGTGAGAAATTGCACCTTTCGCCCCCAAACACTAACATGTAATGGAAGCGACACCCTCCTAAGAGCCCCCCAATCGTATCCATCCTCTGCTAGGCCCTTTATCTGCAGTTTTACTCAGCCTTGCCCCCTTTGACCAAATCTTGAAGAGCAGCAACAAATAAAACAGGGGCGCAGTTAACTTTTTCACGGTCTGTGCAAAGAATTGTTGTCTCAGAGAAAAGGACATAGCCTAGCGGTATTACTCCATGTCAACTGGATACAATTTCTCCAGTGTCCACTTTGATTTACCAGAGCATTCTGGGCGTTGTAGTCTTGGGTGATTTCAAAGGAACATATTTGACTAAAGTAGCTGAACAACACACATTACTAAAGAAAACACCAGAACTGGAAAGTATCGTCCTGGAAATGCAGACTTCCTGATCTAATCACCCTAGGCACTGAAGTAATAAGGACAATTATCCACCTGCTAGACGACAGCATTAATGCAGCACAGAAACAACAATACCCATTCAGTGCTGTTTTGCTTTTATGGATAACAATTTATTAATTTTCTCTCAACTCCAATTAACTCTCAGAAGACTGCTTTGAGAAAACACAGGCAGGCATTTTGCGTGCAAAGTTTGATGGTAAGGATTGTTTATGCAAGCTCGAAGACTTCGCATGAGGTGGTGTTTTCGCCGGGGAGGAGCAGGAACTGGATGGGAATGGCCAAGGATTAGCATGGCCTTGGGCAATCAATGGGTGGGCAAATAACCAAACACCTACAAGCTGTGTGTCCCTCCTCATGCCATTTTGGCCTATCTGTACTCTAATGCAATAGTTTTGTCTTATAGGTGGTGCAGGTGCCACCTAATAGTCCAAACTAAACATAAATGCTGGTATCTCTCCCACTTTGAGATCAGAAGGCAAATTCGGACAACGGGAAGACTGCAGGGGAGGAGGGCGGCTGCTGCGAGAATCCAGCATTTGAGGTCTCGAGTCCTCCAGCTTGGACCACCATCAGCTCTGCAAATTAGCTCCTTTTTTAGCTTTGGCTAATAGGTGGCACCACCTACAAGCCAAATGGAATACAGCTAGGAGGGTGATGACATGTGAGGTACACACAGCTTGTGGGTGTTTGGCTATTTACCCACCCATTGCTTGCCCTTGGACATGCATATCTCCATGGTCATTCCCAACTACTACCCGTCCATGCCCGCCCCAAAAAAAAGCCCAAGGATCACCTTGAGTTAGCTTTCTCAAGCAGTAACATCACACTTGCCCTGCTTGTGCTATTTCTAAGTGTCTGCTAATAGTTGTGGGGTGCATTCAAAGGCCCCAAACTGAAGTCCCTTTCATATGAAAAGCAGGCTTTTAAATACTGACCACAAAAAGGCTTGACAATTCTATTTGCATTTTAAATGTAAAAAATGTACCACTAACAGGAAAAATGTCAGGGAAAAAACATGGTGCGCGTTGACGAACGGTAATGTATATTATGTTTTGCATACAAAATACCACTGACATTTGAAAGGCCACTTTATTTTCCATGGGAATTCTGTCGGCCAGAGGCAAACCCTTTTGCTGGCTTTTGGACACATGTCACAAGGAACTTCAACACTGGAAGCCTAGCATCCTAGTGTTTATGACTGCAATAACATGTGGCTTCCTCTGGAAGTTGTGGAAAACCAAGTGTTCTGTAGACTGTCTTTCTCTGCAGGACCTTTTCGCATGGCTGATGCATGACCACAATGTAGACAGTATGTGTGAAGAGGGGAGCTGTGAAGATAATTCAATTAAGGGAGCCGGAAACTCAAACTTCAAACAGGTAACCCACTTCAAAGAGATTGATAAAAAAAAAAACACTCTGGTTACAGGCGAGCCCACTGAGACCATATGGCCTGAAGGCAGGCGAATTGTCGTTTGCTGACATGAAGATTTACTATTAATGTAAAAGGACTTATGATTTAGGCCTTTTTCCCCAGAAACCATAATGCAGATTTTTTTCATTTATGTCCCATTTTCTAGGTAATTTCCAGGCAATTTTGGAGATATAAAAGGCATGCGCCTATGAGTTAGGGGACTGCAATTTCCAGTTAAACTAGGTTTCTTGCTGATCTGAAAATGTTTCAAATGTGAATGTTGGTGAACGGGTGGAGGATAAAATTAGGAATATGGGTAACATTCTTAACGTATGCTTTTTACGGAAACAGCTGAAAAATGCCACATGGCCATGCAACATGGTTTGGACATGGCTCTCATTTAATTCCCCATGATTAGCTGAATCCTAAAATACGTATATTATGGCAGTTATTAGTAAAATTCAGAAGTTTTGTCACGTAACTCAATTTTGCAAAAGAAATTACATGGGAACAAATGGGCTTGCAAATTAAGCTGCCATATGTCTGCTCCAGATTCTAAACCAATCCATAGAGAGGGGCTGGAGTGAGGAGGAGAGGGAGGGGTAACTGTCCAATCCTGTTTGACCCTTTGCAGGGTACTCCCACAAGATTGTAAAATTGGTGGTGTCACTTTTTCATGCTTTTTAAGGGGGACTGCACTAGGAGGAAGGTACAGAGCTGCTGACATTTACCATCAAAGGAGCGCTGCTGCAACTTACAATCTGACAGCTGCAAGGAAACACCAGAGGAGCTTGCTGAGCGGGCATCTGGGTAGAGCCGTCTATTGTTAGGAAGGCCAAAACGATGACTGGGTCCTATGGTGGGGAGCCAGAGGCCATCCTTGAGAGTGGAGTGACCAGGCCCCTGCCCTATCTTTCCAGAGGGTCCAGACATGCAGCTGGTTGTCCTGTACTTTAAAAAGAGGCTTTCTGTGTAAGTTTGAGCCCTGGGATTCCAAAAGGTAGGGGAGTATGCTTGCCCAAAATCCTTTCCCCTTTATAGTGAGCGTCAGGGGGCAAAACTGTGTGCAAAATTGTGTAGATCCTTGGCCTATTTTACTAAACAATTTATTTAATTCCCTATTTGGTAAACATCACAGGGTGAGATTTGTTAAAATTCTAAATTAACAAAGCTGACTTCCCAGTGTACACTGAAAACTAAATCATATAATTTAATTGGGTAATCCTGTTTGACCAGTTGACCTCAACTTCTTAAAGGAAGAGGGATTTCTTTGTTCTTAAATCAGTCTATCTCTTTGTCCAACTTTCCCCTAACGCATGCGTTCGAGCTGGGGGGGCAGGAGCTGAAAATTCAAAATTCTCAAATATCCCAATTTGTACCATACAGCTTCCCCAACAGAGGCCTTTCAGCGGAGGGGAGTCTAAAAAACAAACCGCTAAATCACCCTGTGTTCATTTTAAACCAAAAGTGTGGGTGAAATCATAATTGCCAATCTAGAAACCCTACTTCTAGCCTTTTAAGCCTGCAGGAAAATCAAAGAATTGCACAGCACTACATTTATAGGTGGTGTGGTTATTGATCAGTTTATTACTTGAAGTGAAAGAATTGTGATTTGTATTTTTTTAAAGTGATTTGTGTAATTGATATGTGTAACCAGAAGTTAATAGTGAGTCACAAAGAAGGTGGTGCGTGTAGTTCAGTGTGATTTCTATTACTTTTAATTAAAAAAAAAATACAAATATAGATTTCCTATACACTGGCCTGGTTATTGACTCATTGTTAGCTCAGGGGGGAGGCGTCCAAGGGCATGATATGTGTCTGAAGCAGGGCTGGATAAAAGAATCCTTTAAACAGTTTGTTGTGTGACGCCTTGAGTGGGGAGGGAATGAACTCCCTGTGTTCAGGGTGGACTCTCAATAAACCGTTACATGGTACTGGCTTAAATGAGGCAGTTAATGCACTATTTGTATACATTTTTTTTTATGTTCAGACACTTGATTTATACCTGTTACTTGCGATGAAATCTATTAAAAGGTCAGAGGGGTGTCTGTATATATGACATGCATTATTTACCGTAAAAGCATTTCTGATGGTTGTATCTGCTTAGATTCACATGCTGTGCATAGTCCGACATCCAGTAGTAACCACAGAGTATTGCATCTTGTCTTTCGAGAATTGAAAGGGGACGTCGACATGGGCGTGCCTATAACACTATCCCTACGTGACGTGTACAGTACCCAAGGTCCCTCACGCGTCGAGGTTCATCCAATTGTATTTTTTCTGCCAAGAGGGAGCCTTATGACTAACGTGAGTGAGTACAGAAAAGAGAAAGTAGTAAGATGTCTATGTTCCTTGCATCCGAGCGGGGAGGAAGGGTGGGCGCATGTGAATCTAAGCAGATACAACTATGAGAAATGCTTTTACGGTAAGTAATGCATGTCTTCTGAAGTTTGTCAATCTGCTTAGAATCACACGCTGTGCATAGACTAGCGAGCAGTACCCGGAGTTGGAGGTGGGTTGTGAGAAGGAACAGTAGTGAAAAGATGTCTTAGTACTGCCTGTCCCACCTGAGAATCAGACCTAGAATGAGTGTCTAGGCAATAGTGTTTTTAAAAGGTCTGTGCAGAACTCCAGGTTGCCGCTTTGCAAATGGACTCAAGGGGAACATTTGCAATGAATGCTATGGACGCCCCAGTGCCTCGAGTGGAATGTGCTCTAGGCTTGAAGGGCAGTTCTCTCTTAGCAGGATAGTAGCAGAGTAATGCAATTGACAATCCATCTAGAAATAGTGGATTTGGAGACTGCATCTTTTTTTCCTGTGGCCACAGACACGAAAAAACATAATAGTCTTCCTTAGTGGACGAGTTCTTTCCATATAGAACATGACAGCTCTGTGTACATCCAGTGTGTGTAGGGTTCTTTCCCCCAGGCTTGAGGGATTTTGAATGAATGTTGATAGCTCTATTAACTGGTTCACATGGAACTTGGAAATGAATTTAGGCGCACATCTAGGGTGACTGCGCAAAACCACCTTCTCTTTGTGAACTGTTACAAAAGGATCTAGAATAGAGAGTGCCTGCAGTTTGCTTACTCTTCTAATGGAGGTGATTGCTATTAAAAAAGCAGTCTTGAGGGTGAGGTTCTTAAGACTTGCTTTGTGCATGAGCTCGAAAGGAGCTCCCATAAGCCTAGTTAACACCACATTTAGGTCCCATCCGGGAGCCGGGTTAGAAATGGGAGGGTGAATTCTTTTTACCCCTTCCATGAAGGCCTTAATCACTGGTATCTTCCACCATGACACCTTCTGTTATGTTGTATATGCTGAAAGTGCCGCTAGGTGCACTTTTATTGAGTTGAAGACTAGGCCTGAATCAAGTAAGTGAGTTAGGTATTGGACAATGTGAGTCAGAGAGCAGTTGATTGGGTTAATGCTCTTCGAGTTCCACCAGATGACAAACCGTTTCCATTTACTAGAATAGCAATATCTAGTGTTAGGTTTCCTTGCCTCCCTGAGGATCTCCATGCATCTTTGAGGGAGCTGCAGGTGTCTGAATTCTATGAACTCAGGAGCCAGGCCGCTAAATTCAGTGTCTGCGGGCATGGGTGAAGCGTCTGCCCTTTGTCTTGCGACAACATGTTGCACGGGCAAGGCAGTCTGACTGGATGAGATAGGGACATCTCCATCAGATGAGCGAACCAGGGTTGGCGGGTCCACATGGGGGCCACCAATATCATCATGACTGGTTCCTGGTGCATCTTGTGCACGATCTTGTTGAGAAGGGGAGTCCGGGGAAAAGCGTAGACAAATTTCCCTGACCATGTTATCCAGAGTCCATTCCCCTTGGATCGGTTCTGGGGGTACCCGGAGGCGTAATCTTGGCATTGGGAGTTTTCCACGGTTGCGAACAGATCGATCTCTGGAAAACCCCTTTGTGCGAAAAAATTTTGGCGACGATGTCTCTGTGTAATCGCCATTCGTACTCCCTGGGCAAAGGAAAGTCTCTGCTGAGTATGTCTGCCAGAAGATTGAGTTCCCCTGGAACATGTGATAACAGGAACATGTGGCTTTTGAGAGCCCACTTCCAAATGTTCTGAGACAGTTTGGACAGCCCTGGAGAATGAGTGCCTCCCTGTTTGTTCAGATAGTACATGACCGTGGTGCGGTCTGTGAGGATTAGGATAGTCTTCGTCTGTAGTTGTGTTTCGAACGCTTTCAGTGCTTTTGAACACTGCCAGCAGTTCCAGCAGGTTTATGTGGTTGGACGCTATGTCTGGCGACCAAACTCCGCTTGCTGTCTGCTGGAGCAGGTGGGCTCCCCACCCTGTAAGGGAGGCATCCGCAGTTAGAGTGGCTTCCACTGCAGGGGTGGTGAAGGATTTCCCTTTCAAGAGGATTTCCCTCGACCACCACCGGAGCGAGAGAACTAGGGCCGGCGAGACCACTACTAAATCGTCCCACTGTCCGTTGGCCTGGCACCACTGGTTGCTTAGCCACTCTTGCATTGGGCGCATGCGCAGGCTTGCGTGAGGAACTAAGTAGATACATGACGCCATCATTCCTAGCAGACACATAGCCTTGCATACTGTTACCTCCCGACTGGCTACATAGTGAGGTATTTGAAATAACATATTTTGAACCCTCTCGTTGGAGGAGAAGACGAGGCCGTCCTTTGTTCGAATTAGAGCCCCTAGGAATAGTTTGACTTGACTGGGGTCGAAGCTCGATTTGTTCTCGTCGATAAGAATCCCAGGCTGAATAAAAGCTGTGTCTTTTGGGTATTTGACAGACATGTCTCATAGGAGTCCCCTGTTATGAGCCAGTCGTCAAGGTAAGGATAAACTGGAATGGATTGCCTGCGCAGGTGTGCTGCTGCTACTGCTAGTACCTTTGTAAACACCCTTGGTGCAGATGCTTTGCCAAAGGGTAGTACCTTGAACTGATAATGTTTGTTTTCTATCATAAACCTGAGGTACTTTCTGTTTGCTGGCAACATCGAAATATGAAAATATGCATCTTTCATATCCAGAGTTGCCATGTAATCCCCCTGTGTGAGCAGAGGAATTACTTCCTGCAGGGTGACCATGCAAAATTTGTGTGGTTTTACAAACTTGTTCGCTAGGCGCAGATCTAGAACAGGACGCATGGTTAGATCCTTTTTGGATACAAGGAAGTACACTGAATAAATACCCTCCTCGACCTGTGATAGAGGTACGATCTTTATGGCTCCTTTTTGTTCCAGTATCTCGACTTCTTGAAGAAGTATGTAAAAATGTTCTGGTGTTAGTCTTCCTTGATGTGGAGGTCTGTATTTTGGGTATTTGTTGAACTCTACACAGTACCCGTGGGCTATGGTTTTTAGCACCCACTGGTCCGTGGTTATTCCCTCCCATGCTTTCAGGAATGATTTCAGCTGGCCCCCGACCGGAGAGGCCTGGGAGGGGACCCGAATCTTCAAGTCATTTGGAGCCTGAGGCAGGAGAACCTCTGGGGGTCGGGTTCCTTCCTCTTCCCTTACCACACCGCTGTCCCCTTTGAGGGTATGGGGTATTGTAAGTATTGGTTCCCTGTGGAGAGTTCCAATTGTTTCCTGAAGGGTATTGTTGATGAGTGGAGCGTTGGCCACGAAAAAACCTTGCGTTTCCAAACCCTCCCCTTGTGGGAGGTCTCCAAGTAATTTGGTCCAAGCTCTTTAGGGTTTCATGTTCTTTTTTCGCAGTCTCTAAGGCCTCATCGACCGCCTTTCCAAACAAGTTGGATTCCTTTACAGGTAGAGATGCTTGTGTTTCAGGTTTAAACCCTGAATTTCAAAGCCACGCGTGTCTTTTGAGGAGAATGCCCTGAGCAAGGGCTCGGCTGGCTCTCTCGGCAGCATCAAAAGTGTTTTTTTTTAAATACTTTGGTTAACTCGCCTACCTTCAGAGACTGTGGTAAGTAGGCGGGTCCGTAGAGGTTCTGGATCCTCTTGTAGGCCTTCTTATATTAAAGCCCATTGCGCATCTGCGTAACTGGCCAATAGAGTGGTGTTATTGGCGTTTCGTGTGGAGTACTCTGCCGCTGTGGTAACCCTCTTACCCAGGGAATAAAGCCTTTTCTCTTCTTTGTCAGGGGGAGCCTCGCCTGTTGATAAAGGAACCCATGCTCTTTTTCTTTTGGTAGTGACTACCAAAGAATCTGGGGTGGAATGACCTCTAATATAGAGGGTCTGATGGAGAAGGGTGGAAGAGATTTTCAATTCTTGGGTTTACACCTCTCGTAAGAGCCGGTGTAGACAAGGATGGAGCAAGGCATTTTTTAATCGAATTGAGGAGAGGGATAGCTTGGCTGGTTGGTGCCTTCTCTTTGAGTATATCCTCAACAAAGTCGGCTTCAGGTGCTGCCTCTTCAGTGGCAATTTTAAAGTGATCAGCTGCTTTACGTAACATTATATTAAGTGTTAGTTGATCATCAATAGGAGAGGGATTTCTTGTAGGGGTGTTCTGAGGAGAGTCCAGAGCCAGAATATCTGGGTCTGGGTCTTGTGGCTCTGGTGACTGCCATGTTTGAAGGTCACCCACATCTGGGTCCTTCCCCCAGCCTTCAATAGGTTCATCTTCAATGGGCTCATCTCCAATGGGCTCATGTTCCTCCTCATTATAGAAAGTATTCTCCTGTACCTTAACTGGTAGAATGTCTTCTTCAAGGTCATAATTATATATGTCCTCTTCTAAAGAGGGGTCAAAAAGTCTTGGGAATTTAGTTCTAGGGTTAGCAGGGCTTTCCTCCCTTGGCCTTCTTGGTTGTTCTGCACGTTCAGCCTTTCCATGCAGTCCTCAAACTTTTCCCTAGTCCAGACTGATGACCTAGAACGGTCTAGGAGTGGAAAGGTGTCTCTCTCATAGTCTTCCATCGAAACAGTGTCCCTAGCACTCTCTTCCGTCGGAAAACATAGAGATCTGTGCCTGAACGTCGAAGAAAGTCCTTCCTCTCCTTCAGAGAAGTTCTCTGGCGGGACCGATGAAGGTGGGGTATCCCTGTGCCCTTCTCTCGACTTCTGCACATTATCCTTAGATCTCGGCGGATCTTTGGGTCCTTCAGAGACTTTCGGAGTCCCTAGCCTACCGTTTATGGGAATCGGCGGCCACAATTCTTGCCAGGCTGACCTCGACGTCCTCACCAGTCACGAGGCGCGTAGGTGCATCTGACGATTGTAAGGGAGTCTGTTTTGGAGGAATCAGGGCCTTGCCCCTATCAGCCACCTTTTCTGGCAGTGCTGTTACTTTTGGCAGTAGTAAGGCCTTGTCCTGAGTCCTCGGTTTGTCTTTGCCGTACGCGTTCCTGTGATGCGTGTCAACGGAACTATGTGTTTTTAGGGTAGCGTCCTTTGTCTTGGATTGCCCAGTCGCTAGGCACACATGTGGCACCGGGGAGGGCTGCCGATCTCATCGATCGGTGGGTATCACAGGAATCACCAGTGAACCCATTGGCACCAAAGTCTTTTTCGACGTAGTCGAAGTAAGGCTAGGGATTGTGTGCTTAGTGTCATGCACGTGTCTGTCTTTGTCGCTGGGGTGTGACTTCCCCATAGCAGAGTTTACGCCATGCTTATCGGGGCCGGGGACAGACGATGAGGAATGCGAGCGTTCTGTCGAAAGGTCAACAACCTCCGGTTCGGAGGCCTGATAGTCACTCTCGCCGTCGTCACATTCGGTGGTAGCGGCAGAAGTCCCTGGCCTTGGCCATACCGTAGGCCGCCCACCGTTTTACTCTATGCTCTTTCAAAGTCTTGGGGCGGAGGAGATTGCAGGCCGCACACCCTTCCTCTTTATGATCGAGTGGCAAGCACCGGTTACACCGTCTGTGCTTATCCTTCCATGGGAATTTGTTCTTACAAATAGGGCAAAATCTAAATGCAGTCCTCTCCATAGCTGAGGTTACACAGAGTGACTAAGACCAACTGGGAAAGAGGGAAGAAAGGGAAAGGCATTTTCAGTTTGAAAAGAAATGTCCACCAGACCCCACTCTCCCTACTGTATAGACGGCGGAATGCCGGCCACGTGGTCGGCAACGCCGACAGGATCACCTTCCGTCGAATCTCGCAGGTCTTCAGCGGAAACTGGAACAGCCGTCGAGACAAGGGACGGAAAGGGTGATAATAATATATCTTTATAGAATAATTCGACCAAAGGTCGTTGGACAAATGGACTTTACGAACTCTGCATAAGGGCAACCAGTTATCTGGGTGGAAAAAAACAATCTGAGGGACCTTGACGCGTGAGGGATCTTGGGTACACTACACGTCACATAGGGATATTGTTACAGCCACTCCCATGTCGACGTCCCCTTTCGATTCTCTAAAGACAAGATGCAATACTCTGCGGTTACCACAGGATGTCGGACTATGCACAGCATGTGATTCTAAGCAGATTGACAAAGATCAGAAATATATGTTTCGATATATGTTTCGAATAGGAATATTATGAATTGCTCTAGTGTTTTACAAATTGAATAGAAAGAGGATACATATTTTTTGAAGTAGAAAGTTCATGACCTAAATTGATGCGTGTCTAGCTCTGTCCGACTATTGGTCTTGATCATAGTTCTATTTAGAACTGTTAAAAAGCATTGACAAAACTGTTTAATTTACCAATTGAACCACTGGGAATGTAGGTACCTCCCTCACAAATTCTGCATCCAACATTACAGATTTCAGAACAGACTATCAAACTAAAATCTACACGATTCTGAACAGAGTGTCAACTTAAATGGGTTAAATTCCCTGAAACATGCAATCAATCTTCACGTTCTATTCATCACCATTGTGTTACATTTCCGCAATCGCGTACCCCGGATTACCGTCTCTATGCGGTCATGTGATCCACGTCAGCTGATTGCTGCCTCAGAACCCGCGTCAATCAGCTGTTTAAAAGCATAGCAGTGCGTGAGTTCATGGCTTCTGATTATAGCTACTTTCACTTGTGTTACCAGTGTTCCGGTATTCGGTTACCTTTCCTGTTGCCGGCTTTTGCCCGCTTTACGTACTGCCTTGCGTCTGGTCCTGGCACCTGTTTATATATCTCAGCTACGACTCTTGCTCGCTGTACAGACTGACTTTGCTTCTGGTCCCCGCACGCATTAGGATATCACGGCTACAACTTGTGGCCGCTGTACCGACTGCTTTTACCTCTGGTCCCTGCACATGTATAGATACCTCGGCTACGGCTCCTTCCAGTTGTATGGACTGTCTACTCCTTACCTGCCGCACCATTTCTGTTTTTTCTCTGTTTCTCCCCTACATTTCTTCAGTGCTTGTAGCTCCTCCTCCTTTTACACTACGAACGCTGTGCTGTTCCCTCAGCACCAGTTTAAGGACTTTTCCTTCTTTCCTTGGCTACACTCCGTGATGGATTTCTGCATCTGTTGAACTCCGTACACGTTCAGGACGCTCTGCAGATTAGATCTTTGTGCATCATCCCGGCTCTAGTGCGCCCCTCGTGCCGTCCGGGATCAGTTACCCTTACTAACTTCCTTGTTTGTTGTATTATCGTTGTTTTTTTACTTCCTCTTGCTCCCGTCCACCTGCACCTTCCTTCACCACAAAACATTACTCGGTAAGGAAACCTTTTTGTTTCAGTCAAAGTACCCAATATTGGTCATCAGGTAATCATGAATTGCTGTCTTGTAGGACTTTGGGGATAGAAGGTTTCATGCACATCATTTAATTATACTGGACCAGTCCAGAACCCAGAAAGGTGATTGACACCCTACTAGATAGGTGACTTATCCTTTGGATAACTGATAACTGGATATTGATTATCTGTTTTTCTTTCACAGCATGGGTACGTGGCGGTGTGTTCTCCCCGCTCTTTTATGCGATTTGTCCCTCTGTCTGGTTGATTCTACCTATATAAAAGAGTTCCCTCAAGTGAGGAGGCCTGGGTTAAAGAATAACCCAGGCTCTTCTATCAAGGTGTCCAGCAAAGGGACCAGCACTCACCTTTCAATTCCTCCAGAGCCACTGGTTCGGTGAGTAACACATTGGCTGTGGCTTTTAAGAAAGCTGGTAAGAAATTGGTCTAAAAGACTGGCTGGTAGGCTGTACATTATTTCAATGCCATTTAAAAAGGTTTACGTTCAGAGAATTGTTGTAAAAATAAATTACCCTTACGGTTGAAAGAAAAAAACATATCAGGACATTCAGCTGGATGCAGAAGGGACCCACAACCCAGCACACATAGCTATCACTCCATCCATTCACTTTGTTCTGATCCCCTTAAGTAGCTACTTTACGAAATCAATTTTTAAAACACTCAGGGTCATTTTTGATGGGGTGGTGCATTACATATCAGGCATAAAAGTGAAGCGTAGTGCTTTTATGCCTCCATTTAACGCAATGCCCTATTTTTGTACCTTTCCAAGGCACAAGAGCAGAGCAAAAGAAGAGCACCCGTGTTTACACCAACATGACATTTTCTTGCAGGCATAAAAACCAAAGGATTCCCTATGGAATGCGTCTGACACTTACACCTAGTAAATTATAGCAGGATTCCAGAGGAATCCATTGTAAAACAGTGCCTGCAAAGCGTAATTTGCGGGAGTGTGGACAAGTGTTTCGTTGCAGCTGGGTGTCCTTTGCTGCTGCTTACCAGAGTCTGTTTGCTATTGTTACTGAAGGAGGGGCTCCATACACTCATGCACTCCGACCACAGCGCTCCGTGCTTCTGTGCTCTGTGTGCTCTCTGTGGATGTCGCAGCACTGACTAATCTGCTACCACTGGTCCTGAGGCACGTGTCTCCACTGAGCTCCGACACCAGTGCAGATTGGCGGGAGGCGCAGAAAGGGATTTCTGCAGCCCATTGGCCCCTACACTGCAGGTACACCATATCATTTTGGAACTTCATCCTTGGCCTTGAACTAAATTATTTCTACATGTCTGCCTGCAAGAAATACTGCTATGGCCTGCGGAGCACGGTGAAGAATAGGGGGAAACACACTCGCAGCCCTCATAGCAGGCCTAGCAAAGCTGTACGCCCAAGCAGGGAAATGAAGGTCGGGTCTCGAAGAAGCAATTGGAAATTACCTGTTTTTTTACAAAGTGGCAGTAATGCGACTGCTGGAGAGCCTGGCCCCTTTCTGCCACTGGAGGATGGAGCTATATCTTTCTTGTCTCTCTTGTATTGTGACTTGTATTAATTCCGTAAAGTCAGTTATAATTGATAATAACTAATCCCTTCTAAAACTCCGTTTAAACTTAAAACAGAACTTTTTGGGTCCTAACAGTAACATTGTGAACATTGATCTACCTACAAACTTATCAGCCTCCCCGGATCTGGAACAGTATGGATCCACCTCTGATTTAACTACTACCAGTAGCAAATCTGGGGGGAGGCTACTTTGACTTTGCCAAATTCACCACCTGGACTCCATACCATCCGTACATGGTCTATCAAATCTAAAATAGAATCTTTGTTACACCTATGCGCTAGTATGGCGTCGGAAAAATCTGATTTAAAAAAGAAACTGGTAAAGATTGTGGACATTATTACTGAAAATGTGAAATAATTGGTACTGACCCATTGGATATGAACTGACATCCATTATAGCATCAGAAAACCGATGAGTGAGCATGGGGCGACTGACCCTATTCCCCAGGAGTACGGCATGGAAGTCCCTGAAACGGTTAACATCATTACCTCTACAGAGGAACAAGCTTTAGATGCTCTGTGCACAGAAATATCCATGTTAAATAGCCCCTATTCCCCATGTATTAAATCAAATAAGGGAAAATCTCGGCAACAAAGAAGGTCTTGTCCAGCCCCGAATTTGAATAATAAAAAAAACACCTGGGATAAAAGGATGAAGCCACATGTTGATGGCAGGACGCGGGACATCTCTAAGGGGCTATATTCAGTCACCAATAGGACTGGAGATGGAGCTGGGGGGCGCCAGGTTTTGTTGCATGGCCCCATGGACAAATGGTTGGGAGCCCCAAGGCGAGAGGAGTCTGACTCTGTGGATGTGTTGGGGAATCCAGTTAATGGGATTCAGGGAATACAGCTGAAGTCTCCTTCCAACACAAATACACCAGCCAAGCAAAGGAGCCCGTCAACTAAAAAGGCTGGGGTCAAAAAGCTTGCAGCTTTCACTGGTCAGTAGGGTCCTCCTATGCTGGAAAGTAATATGGGAAAAGAACATGAGGCCCCATTGAGGCTTGGGGGGCTAGGCAATCCAATTCAGAGCAGGAATCAGGGGAGAGGATCAATACAGAACTGGGTTACCTCGGGATGGTGAGTATGGAGACTAAAGAGGTGCCCATCTATTCGATTGATTGCAGCAATGTGCCACGTGGAGGCCTCTCTTGCAGCCAGATGGGCTTTTTTTAAGCCTTTTCCTGACCCAGCGTGTTATACTGGCATAAAATACCCGAAGCTTGTGGAAAGAAATCCCTTGGAAGGTAGCCCTTTCTTTAAATCGACCTTGGCTTTTGGACTTACTGCATTTAATTCCTGAATTGTGCAATATAACAACAAAAGACATTAAGGGCTTCGAACTACCCAACTTCCATAGTATGACGAATTGGGTTTTAGCTTCCTTTACCTCACCATCAGTGATTGAACTTGCAAACATTCAACGGCTCTTTTGAATCTGGGATTTGACACCCATGTTTTTTGTTCACCTTTGCAACCAGTCTATGCCCCAGAGCTTAGATATCTGGCCCAGTCCACAAAGGTCTTGGAAAGGGGTGATATGTTCTGATTCTGGGAGAGAGGGACAGAGGTTGGTGGGCACCTGGGTTAGCCCTCTCAAATTGTCATGTTGAAATGGGGTCTGCACTACTCTACCTTTCCGGGTGATGTGCTGGAGGTCACCAATCGTTGCTGAATAACAGTTCTGTACTTGACCATACAATGCTTAATGATCTATTCCTTTTGCAGGAGACCTGGTTTACGACGCGATTTTAATCTTTTCGCTTTCCTCCATTCCTAAAGCTGGCCGTCCTGTATGAGGGCTATGTATAGGAGCAAAGGCCATTTATCAAATGAAACAGAATACTAATGCCTGTATAAACGAGTATCTGCTCTGTGCAGTATTATCTAGGTCCCCATTTGGTGGTCGAAGTTTGCTTGTAATCATGCTGTACGATCCCCCAGGTGGCCGTATCACTTTTGGGTCCTCATTGACACCTTGCGAACCAGGCAAACACTATTTCCCAAAGGGGTATCATGGTAGTGTTGGTGATTTTAATATTGATTGTTATGACTATCGCCAAAATATGGCTATGGGTCCTGTGAAGGAAAGGAAAAACTATCAACAGGGAAAAGACTGGCGAGAACTCAGAGGAGTTCGGTCTATAGCGTTTAACCCCCACCAATGAAGACCATTACATTTGGACCAATGGGAGACAGCATGTCTGTCTTCACTTTATATTTACTAATGGCCCAGTACTAAATAATTTGTCGTCTTTACGGGTATTTGCAGTTCTTATTAGTGATCACGCAATTCTGGAATTAGAATTGCAGGTTGGTTATATTAAAACATCAGAAAAAATATTAGACATCCCGACCAGCGGTGCGCAGGGTAACAGACTGCGATGGACGAAGGGTAATATTTTAGATCTAATGCTAAACTGATAAGGGCTGGTGAAATGGGAGTCCCTGTGCGGAATTTACTAACCAGAAAACATCTGGGCAAGCCAGACACTCCATTTGATGTTTTGAGAGCCAACAGGCTGTTGTTCAAAGTAAGGAGGAACTACAGTCTGGGTGATGTGGAAAAGAAAAAAAGTATTGACAAAGCAGAGCCTCATACAAACAATGGCTTCTAAACCATCGCTATAATGAAGCCAGTGCTGGGTGGAAGCTTATTAACAAACTAATGCAAGTGTGGGAATCCAAAACATTTTGGCATTTGATCCACACTCACGTGGCTGGTATTAGGGCCAATGAAGTCTGTGGCCTTGCTGGAATGGATTGGGAAGCATATATCAGAGACAACTATTGGGTGGATAATTAACATGACACTGCCCTGTATTGCAAGTCCATGGTGAACACCGAGATATGGAGGCATGTGATGGGCATTGATCGGGTTGAGATCATAGGTAAATTAAAAGGGTCTTGATCAGCGGGCCCTGATGGACTGTGCAATCTTATATTCAGGAGCAATCCTGAGTATTGGGCAGAGGTATTGCAGTCGATGTTTGTGCATATATGTGACACTGGTATAGTCCCTAGGATATGCAACAATCAATATTTGTTCCAGTCACCAAGACTGCTTGCAATGTTGGACAGCAACTCCAAGATTATTATGAAAATCTTCTTGGAGCTGCTGAGCACTTCGGCCGAAAGTAGGGGCCTTTTTAATCTTTGCCAGACTGACTTTTGGAAAAATCACATCATGATCCACCATATGTGGGTTTTGCTCACTCTGATACGATCAAAGTCCCTGATTCTGCTTTGTACATATGTTGATTACAGCCCTGCCTTTGAAAGTGCTTATCGGGACAAACTGGGTAAAGTTGGAAGGGTGGGGGTTGGATGACGCGATCTTGTACTTCCTGGAACAATTGCATTGTGATTCCCAGGTAAAGATACACCACTCGCAAGAGGGCAATCTAAGTGAATCATTCCCCACAAATAGAGGTCGGAGGCAAGGCTGTGTCCTAACACCTCTTCTATACAACCAATATGTCTCAGATTTCGCACCGTGCCTGAAGTCCGTTAACAATCATCCCCTGCATTTTGGTAATGAGGGCATACATTAGCTCACTTATGCCAACGATACAGTGATTTCGATCGTACTGCGGTAGGGCTGCAACAATCTTTTGATTCTTTACATCTTTATGCTTTGGAAAACAGACTTTAGGTTAATGTTGCGAAAACAAAAATAATGACTGTTGGGAGGCGAGTATATAATGCACCCACCTTTGTCTAGAAAATGGGATGATTACCATTGGATCAAGTACAATTATATATGTTTTCGGGCCACCAAGAACATAACCCATGTGGGAGAGAGTCACCCATAAGGCCTTGTCCAAATAAGGAGGATTATCAACCGTTTGGGGGGCAGATCTATTGAAGCTAAGATCAGGGTGTACAAGAACTCTATAATTCCAGGAATATGTTGCCTGAGAATGTTGTTGCCTGGTTGCCCCGTCTGGAGCAAGGGTCTTGCGCTCATTATTGGGCTTGCCCAGTGCGGTCCCAGTTCAGGCGATTAGGCTTGAACTGGGCCTTCAGTCCCTGTATCCCCTCTGGTGGACTGCCGTAGGCAGATTGTGGGCAAAGATTAGTTTTGGGGACCCCCACACTAGACACACTCGTAACTGTACACAGAATGTCAGGTTTAGAGAATTGGAACGCCTAGTGCTGAGCCACTTTGACATTGGCAAGAGCAAGATACCCAAGTCTGTTATTGAATTCCACCTGGCTGGGATTGAGAAAAGGTTGAGGGCATGGGACCGCATATTCTCTTTGGCTCATCTGGGAAACCCCACGCAGCTATCTTACGAAGCTGCGGATGCCTGGCCTGGTACACTTTGTACTTTAAGGTTTGACATCTTGCTGGCCCTGTGATCCATTTGAGCATGAAAAAGTATTCCCAGAGAGAAAAGACTTTGTAGGATATGTGGAGAAAGTGGGGAAACATCTCACCACATTCTAACACAATGCTCACACTGGCAACCTTTCTATGAAAAGGGAAATGCCGCGTTTCGGGACATTGATCTAGAGCAATTCTGGTGTGCGCTTTATGGGGCGGAATCACTTGTAGTGGTATCCGGTGCCTATTGTATATGGCAGATGGATAACAAACTGGCCGTCTGTATTGATGTAACATGCAATGATGAACTTGTATGACATGCATTACTTACTGTAAAAGCAGTTCCGATGATTGGATCTGCTTAGATTCACATGCTGTGCATATGGTCCGACATCCAGTGGTAACCGCGGAGTATTGCATCTTGTCTTTTGGGGACCGAAAGGGGACGTCGGCATAGGCGTGTCTGAAACACTATCCCCATCGTGACGTGTGTAGTACCACAATCCCTCACGCGCCGAGGCTCCTCCGATTGTATTTTTTCTGCCATGAGGGAGCCCATGGCTATAGTGAGTGAGTACATGAAGAGGGAAAGTAGTAAGAAGTCTATGTTCCTTCCACCCCGAGCGGGGAGGCAGGGAGGGCGCATGTGAATCTAAGCAGATACAATCATCAGAAATGCTTTTCCGGTAAGTAATGCATGTCTTCTGATGCTTGTTAATCTGCTTAGAATCACATGCTGTGCATAGACTAGCGAGCAGTACCCGGAGTTGGAGGTGGGTTGTGAGAAGGAACAGTAGAAAAAAGATGTCTTAGTACTGCTTGTCCCACCTGAGAATCAGACCTAGAATGAGTGTCTAGGCAATAGTGTTTTGTCAAGGTGTGTACAGAACTCCAGGTTGCAGTTTTGCAAATTGACTCTAGGGGAACATTTGCAATGAATGCTATGGAAGCCCCAGTGCCTCGAGTAGAATGTGCTCTAGGCTTGAAAGGCAGTTCTCTCTTTGCAAGAGTGTAACATGGTGTGATGCATTTGACAATCCACCTTGATATTGCTGATTTAGAGACAGGGTCCCCTTCTCTACCAGCTGCCACTGAAACAAAGAATTGGTTAGTTTTCCTCAGTGGTTTGGTTCTATCCATGTAGAACATGACTGCCCTGCGCACATCTAGTGTGTGAAGACTTCTTTCGGCCATGTTAGTAGGTGTCTGGAAGAACGTGGGTAGTTCGATAGACTGGTTCACATGGAACTTCGAAATAAATTTCGGCGCAAACCTGGGATGTGTGCGCAGAACTACCTTATCTTTGTGGACTGTAACAAAGGGGTCCAAAACCGAGAGGGCCTGTAGTTCGCTAACTCTTCTGATAGAAGTGATAGCTACCAGAAAGGCTGTCTTATAGGTCAGGTCTTTTAGACTAGCTTTATGCATAGGCTCAAAGGGGGGTCCCATGAGCCTAGTTAAAACCACATTTAGATCCCACCCAGGAGCTGGATGAGTGATGGGGGGATACATTCTCTTAACCCCTTCCATAAAGGCTTTAATCACAGGTATTTTCCACCACGACACCTTCTGCTGTGACATGGTGTAGGCTGACAACGCCGCTAGGTGAACCTTTAAGGAATTGAAGACTAACCCAGAGTCTAACAGGTGGGTTAGGTATAACACAATGTGAGAAGGCATGCAATCGATGGGATTGACGCCCTTGGAACCGCACCATATAATAAAACGTTTCCATTTGCTGGCATAGCAGTAACGTGTGTTAGGCTTCCTTGCCTCCCTCAGTTTGTCCATGCATCTTTGAGGGAGTTGTACATTTCCAAACTCTATGACCTCAGGAGCCAGGCTGCTAAATTCAGAGTTTGTGGGCATGGGTGCAGAGTCTCCCCCCTGTCCTGGGACAACATGTTGTACGGGCAGGGAAGCTTGACTGGAGGGGAGAGAGAGACATCTCCATCAAGTGTGCGAACCAAGGTTGGCGGGCCCACATGGGAGCTACCGGAATCATGGTGACTGGTTCCTGCTGCATCTTGTGTACTATCTTGTTGAGAAGGGGCGTCGGGAGAAAAGCGTATACAAATTTCCCGACCAAGTTATCCAGAGACCGTTCCCGATGGATCGGTTCTGGGGGTACCTGGAGGCGTAATCTTGGCATTGGGCTTTCTCCTGAGTAGCGAACAGGTCGATCTCTGGAAACCCCTATTCTGCAAAGACGTTGGCTACAATGTCTTCGTGCAGCCTCCATTCGTATTCTTCTGGTAGAGGAAAGTCTCTGCTGAGCACGTCTGCCAGAAGATTGAGTTCCCCTGGAACATGTTGGGATATCAGGAACATCTTGTGTTTGAGAGCCCATATCCAGATGTTCTGGGACAGCTTGGATAGACCTAGAGAGTGGGTGCCCCCCTGTTTGTTCAGGTAATACATTGCTGTTGTGCTGTCTGTTAGGACCAGCACTGTCTTCCCTTGCAGTTGCTCCTGAAAGGCCTTCAATGCTTTGAACACTGCCAGTAGTTCCAATAGGTTTATGTGGTTGGACGCTACCTGAGGGGACCACACTCTGTGCGCTGTCTGATGAAGCAGGTGAGCCCCCACCCCGTGAGAGATGCGTCTGTCGTGAGAGTGGCTTCCACTGCAGGGGTGGTGAAGGTCTTCCCCTTCAGGAGGTTTTCCCTTGACCACCACTGCAGAGAGAGAACGAGGGCTGGCGAGACAACTACTAGATCTTCCCATTGTCCGCTGGCCTGACACCACTGGCTGTTGAGCCACTCCTGCATGGGACGCATGCGCAGCCGCGCGTGGGGAACCAAGTATATGCATGGCGCCATCATCCCTAGCAAACGCATAGCTTTGCGTACCGTCACATCTCGACTGGCTACATACTGAGGAACCTGAGAGAGCATGTTCTGAACCCTCTCGCTAGAAGGGAAGACCAGACCGTCTTCCGTCCGGATTAGAGCCCCCAGAAACTGTTTTACTTGACTGGGGACCAAGCTGGATTTCTTTTCGTTGATAGAAAAACCCAGCCTGAACAGGAGGTCTACTGTTTTTTGGGTGTTCGAAAAACAGACGTCGAACGAGTCCCCCGTGATGAGCCAGTCGTCGAGGTAAGGGTAGATTGGAACTGCAAGTCTGCGCAGGTGCGCTGCTGCCACTGCCAGGATCTTGGTAAACACCCTTGGTTCCGAGGCTATGCCGAAGGGGAGTACTTTGAACTGGTAGTGTTTGTCCTGAACCATGAACCTTAGGAATTTTCTGTGCGCTGGCAGCATTGAAATATGAAAGTATGCATCTTTCATATCCAATGTCGTCATGAAGTCTTCCCTGTTTCAGCAATGGGATCACCTCTTGCAGTGTTACCATGCGAAACTTCTGGGGCTTTATGAACTTGTTCGCTGGGCGCAGGTCTAGAACAGGACGCATGGTGAGATCCTTTTTGGGTACAAGGAATTACACTGAATAGATACCCTCGTTTACCCGAAGAATCGGGACGGCTTCTATGGCGTCCTTTTCCAGCAGCGCTGCCACCTCTTGGATCAGGATCTGTAGATGTTCCGGTGAAAGGCGTCGATGTTTCGGCGGTCTGAACTGTGGAATTCCACGCAGTAACTGTGGGCGACCGTCTTTAAGACCCACTGGTCTGAAGTTATCCCCTCCCATGCCTTGAGGAAAGATGTTAATCGCCCCCCGACCGGGGAGGCATGGGAGGGGACCTGGACTTGGTGGTCATTTCTGACCGGCAGAAGATGCTCCTTTGGAATTGGAGCCTCTGCCTCTGTTTCTTGCCCGCTTCTGACCCCTCTGGGGGTAGTAGGTGGAGCTTGTGGATGGCTGACTTGCGTTGAAGGTGCCCATGCCAAAATTGTTCTGAGCGGCGCAGGCTTGTCCTCGAAAGGACCGCCGAGAATTATTGCCCCTCTGCGAAGAGGGTTTCTGTGAAATCTGGTGCAGCGATTTAATAGTGCTCCTTCTTGGCCGTTTCCAACGCATCGTCCACCGCCTTCCAAAGAGGTTTTCTTCCTCGATGGGTTTGTTAATAAAGGATGCCTGGGTTTCGGGCCTGAAGCCCGACGTATGCAGCCACGCATGCCGTTTTAAGAGAGTGCCCTGAGTGAGAGACCTGCCTGCCGTCTCTGCGGAGTCAAGGGTATTTTTCACCACATTCTGATTGGCCACCTTACCTTCCAAGACAATAGCTATAAGCTTGGCTCTGGTCGGTTCGGGAACCTCCTGACGGCTTTCCTTGAGTAGGTTCAGTTGGGCGTCGACATAGCTAGCTAGCAGCGGCGTATTATTGGCAATGCGGACGGTATAAGCCACCGCAGACGTGACCCGTTTCCCTAGGGCATACAGCCGTTTAGACTCCTTGTCTGGGGGGGGATTCGCCCGAGGCGAGGGGAACCCCTGCTCTCCTGCGAGTGTTAGCGACTACCAGCGAGTCTGGGATAGCATGTCCCTTAATGTACAACGGGTCGGTGGGAGAAGGGCGGAAAGGTTTTTCAACCCTCGGGTTCACAGCCCTAGTTTGAGCGGGTGCGAGTAGTGATGGAGCCAACCGCCTTTTGACCGAACTCAAAAGGGGTATGGACTGGCTTGCCGGGGGTTTTTCATTGATGGTGTCTTCCGCAAAATCCTGTTCGGACAAGGCTTCAAGCGTGGCAATCTTGAAAAACTCTGCTGCTTTCTTCAACATATTGTTGAAAGCCATTTGATCGTCCACCGGGGAGGCTTGACGAATCGGCGTGGACGGGGGAGAGTCGAGGTAAACGATATCGGAGTTGTGATCGTCCTGCTGGGTGTCTTCCCAGTTGTCAGTAACACCTTGATCTTCCCTGTAGTTGTCCAGAAAAGAGGCCTCCTCATCCTCTGTATAAATGTCTCTATAAGTGTCTAATTGGGTATCATCCTGATAATCCGTCTTTAGTTGGACATCTTCCTGTGCTGGGGTAGTGTCCAGTTGAGTCTTTTTCGGCAGAGGTTGGTCAGAAGTCCTGAAAAACTGTTCCAACCGGTCCATGCACCCCTCAAAATGTTCCGTGGTCCACTTGGATGACCCAAATGGGCCTAACCGAGTAGGCGCTGAGGCCTCAGGTCGAGGGCGTTGAGAGGATCTCCTTAGAGTACTAGAGAGGGGAACTTGGCTTTCCTCATAGGAATCCTCGACATCGTCTTCCACATCCGTGGAAAACTTTGACGGATTGGGCCATATCTTCGGACGAAATCGGTACTAGGCCTACCGCCATATCGATTCTATTAATACTTCTACGGACAGACTCCGAATCGTCCGAGGAAAAAAATCTCCGAAGTACCGGGAGCCTTTTCCGCGGCTAAAGCAGGGCCTGCGGAAGGCTTCTCGGGTAGAGGCCTACTTGTAGTTTTCGGAGGCTTACAGGCCTTAGAACTCGTCGAAGTTTCTAGAGCGGAAACTTCGGTGCGTTTAGTTTGGGGTGTAGCGCCCTCGTTATGTTTAATGTGCCCAGTCGTCACGCGCTGCTGCGGGTGCGGGGAAGGCGTCGGATCAGAACGATCCGTGGGCACCGTCGAAATTTTCGGCGGACCCGTTGGCGCTCGCCTTCTTCGACGAAGGTGTCGAGGAGGGCGTCTGGGTTGTGCGTTTTGTGAGGTGCGATTGTACGCCCCTGTCACCAGGTGTGGTCCCTGTAGCAGGGCCGAAGTCGAGCCTGGAGGGGTCGGGGACGGGCGTGGCGGTACCAGAAATGTCCGCCTCAAGGTCTATAACGTCCGCGATGGACGTTTGGTCATCCGGCGTACCCCCGTCACTTTCGGCAGGTGTCGCGGCAGGGGAGGAAGGCTCCACGCGTGACATTCCGTACGCAGCCCACCGCTTCAACCGGTGCTCCCTAAGGGTCTTAGGTTTAAGGAGTTTACACGCCAAACACCTTTTTTCGTCGTGCTCTAGGGGGAGACAAGCGTTACACGACATGTGCTCGTCTTTCCACGGATACCTGACCCTGCATACAGGGCAGAACCTAAATGGAGTCTTCTCCATAGCAGGAAGGAAGGATGACCAGACCAAAAAGGAAAGCAGTGGAAAAGAGGAAAGACATAGTAGAATAATATGGCAAACCCCGAGCCCACTCTCCCTACTGTGTAGGGCGGCCGGAAGGCCCGACCACGTGGAAGGCCGAACGCCGAAACTTAGGCGTTGGATCCCACAGCCGCAGCCGATCTCCCCGTAGTCTTCGTCGATGATCTTCTTAAGGCGAGTGACTTAAAGGGGAGTAAAACCGACAATTCGGTAAGAAACAATGTCTCATGAAGAGCTCCGCTTAGGGTGACCAGTTATCTGGGCGGAAAAAAACAATCTGAGGGACCTCGGCGCGTGAGGGATTTTGGGTACTACACACGTCACGATAGGGATAGTGTTTCAGACACGCCTATGCCGATGTCCCCTTTCGGTCCCCGAAAGACAAGATGCAATACTCCGCGGTTATCACTGGATGTCGGACCATGTGCACAGCATGTGATTCTAAGCAGATTAACAAGCATCAGAATTATTTATTCTGTATAGGGTGTGACTGTGTATGTGTTTCTATTAAGGATTTTAGTGTGAAAGGTTGTTTAACCAAATGCCCCTAAATAAAAAATATATATTAACAGCGTAATTTGCAGGATGTATTTTATTTCTCACAAAGCAGAGAATAAAAGTGAAGAGGAAAGGGGATTTCGCCTCCATTTACACTTCATGATTAAACTCTGCATTGTGAGCGATAAAAATTGCATGCAGAGGACCCTGCAGAGATGCAAGTGCAAACACCAGTGGTTGCCTACATGCCATTTGCACTTTTATCTGAAGGACCTCTCAAACACGCACCCCATACATCTCCTACTGCTGTGTCATCTTTGGAAGGCAAATAGGACAGTGTTCAAAGCTTGGGAAATCTTAAATAAACATTGTAATAAAGAATTTGATTGATACAAAATTACTAATCAAATGCATCCCAGACCCGCTTCAATCTGTACGTGCTCTTCTACACGGGGGAAAACTGGGACAAAGATATCTGCGCTGCTTATGCTTCCAGGGGTTGTAGTGAGGAACTTGCAGTCAGACTTAGGTTTTCTTCACATGAAACAGAGCACTAAAAGACCTATGCACTGGACATGAGAGCTGTAGATTTATGAAATAGCGTATATCTGTCATTGCTTGAAGGCTTGCCTATCCATTTCCATCTGTAAGCTGAACAGAAAACTAATAAACAGGAGATAATTCATGTTATTTTATGTTATTTGGAATTTATATAGCGCTTTATTTATCATTGGTATGACCTCAAAGCGCTAGTAGGTTGAATGCCCTCGGGGACCGTAGTCCAGGTCAGTTGAGAGAGTGGGTGTCGTAGGGTGCTTGGGTGCACCAATTATTTGAGCAGACGATGCAATTGCGAGATGGTAGCTGCATCCTAGCATTAGGTGTGGAGTTGATGATATCAGTTGAATGTGTGCAGTCTGGAGGATGGACACCAAGACTGGGTTCTGGCTGTGTTAGGCCTCTGTAGGACGCTGATGCGTGCAGCTAGGCCAGTATTTGTGGGATGTAGCTGCGTTTTATTAGAATGATCAGGTATTCGTGCAGTAATGTTTGTATGTGAGCAGCTAGGCTGAAATGATCGAGGGGTGTAGCTGCACTCTAATTGTGTGTTGGTGTAGAGGAGAGTAAGCATAGTGATATGCTAGGCGAGTGTTTGGATAGGGTTATAATCTAAGGAGCTCTGTATTCTGGATTTCAAGCGCGCGCTTGCTATGTAGTGGCTTAATAAGGGTATTCAGTGGCGTCATTGCTTGGGATCTCATTTGCAGGTCTTCGTGGTCACAGATAATCATAGTCAGTGTTATGGAAAGAGCCACGTTTTTAGAGCTTTATGGAAGGACATACAGTCTTGGGTGTGTCGGATATATGTGGGGGGCAGGGGGTAGGGTGAGTTCCACAAAGTTGGGACCAAGGTTGAGAAGACGGATCCTATTCCTGACAGAGTTAGAGGTTGGAATCACTAGAAGGAGGTCAGTGCTTGATCTTAGGGTGCAAGATGAGAGGTAGGGTTTCATCTTCCCTTATAGGTACGTTGGGCCTGTATTATGCACTGCTCGGTGAGTGATGCATAGGATCTTGAAGGTGGCTCTTCGTCAGACTGGGAGCCAGTGGAGGGTTCGGAGAGGAGGTGAGATGTGGTCTTTGCGTCCCAGTGGGAGGAGCAGTTTTGCGGCAGTGTTTTGGGCTCTTTGGAGTTTGTTGAGTTGGTATGCCAGTGCTCCCAGGTATAGGGCGTTGGCATAGTCCAGTCTCGACAGCACAATAGACATAACAGCGGCAAGTCTGTTGGGGGTAGGAGAGGTAGGGAAAAATGCATCTGAGAAGTTTGAAGTGGTAGTGACAGCATTTTGACACGTTGATCTGACGGGAGAGGGTTAGGCCTGAGCCCATAGTGCAGCCTAGGTTTTTTACTAAATCGGAGGGGTGGGTAGGTGGGCCAATGGAGGGGGTGCCATGGGAGTAGATGTGGGAGAAGGGCAGTATTCCCAGACACCATGATTATGCTTTTATCTGGGTTCAGAAGGAGGTGGTTTTTTTTGTTGTCATCCATCGGTCAATATCATGAAGACAAGCTTCAAGGTCGGGATGAGGGTTGGTACTTGTCTTGGGGATTCTTAGGATAATTTGTGTATCGTCAGTGTAGTTCTAACAGGAGAGGTTGTGCGTGCGGATGATTCCAGGTAGAGTGGTCATATAGAGGTTGAACAGGAGAGCAGATAGGCAGGCACCTTGTGGTACTCCAGTGTTCAACGAGCGAGCAGTTGAGACGAAAGGTGAGGAATGTTATTTATTTCCTATTGCAGAGGGAGGAGGCAATACTTTTGAGAGCAGTGCCACGGATTCCTAGGGCATGGAGGCGGTCAAGGAGGATTGAATGGTTAACCGTGTCAAAGGCTGCAGAGAGATCGAGGAGAATCAGAGCTGCACAGCCCTCAAAGTCTGCAGTGACCTTGAGATCATCCTAGATAGAGATCAGAGTGGTTTCTGTTCCATGTCGCGGTCTGAAGCCTGATTGTGTGGGGGTCGAGGAGATAGTTGGATTCTATGAAAGAGTTGAGCAGTCCGGTCAATGAGGTTTGCGAGAAATCTGGTGTTGGAGATCGGCCTGTAATTCTTGGGGTCAAGGGTTGCCTTTTTTAGAAGTGGCTTGACATGTGCTATTTTGAAGGTGTCAGGGAAGATGCCAGAGGTGAGGGAGTCGTTTAGTGGCTCTCGCATGTTCTCCTGCGCAGGTAGAGGAGAATATTTATTTCAGGGCAGAGGCGGGGCAGGGTACGAGGGGCAAGCTGGAGGGTTTGCTGGCTGATAATAGGTCAAGGAACTTGTCTCTGGAGATGGGTTTGAAGGAGTCGAAAATAGGTAAAGTGGGCGTCTGAGCATTGGGATCAGGAGGGGTCGGTGAAGGGAAGAGGAGAGCACGGACTGTGTGGTGTTAAGGGCTGACATCCTGTCAAGTGCGGGGCACAATGGGGTGAGAGGAATTAGTGATTCATTAAGCCAGGAGTCAAAGGAATCAAGGGTTAAGGATCTATCATCGGGCAGCGTTATAGGGGAATGGAGAAGCAGGGCTTTGGCTAGGTCGGGGAGGACCTTGACTTTGTTCCAGCATTTGAAATCAGGGGTGGAGGCTGGGGTAGCAGTAGGAGGAGGGGCAGGTGTGTGGATAGAGAAAGGGAAGTGGTCGGTCCAGATGGTAGCGAGAAGGTCGATGGTAGCGAGAGTTTTACCAGAACGGATTCACAGGAGGCATTGGATGTCTGGGATTCTACGAGTGAGACTGAGAAATGGGGTTCAAAGAGGATTGCCACTCCACCACCTCTGGAGGGTCTATTGTGGGTCATAAGCGAGTAGCCAAGGGAGAAGGCTTTGTGAGCTACTGGTGCAAGGTCGTTGGAGAACCAGGTTTCGGTGATAAAAATGAGGTTGGGATTGTCAGAGGATAGGAGGTCAAAGATGCTGTGTCTATTTTTTGCTATGAAGCAGGCATTAAAAAGGATGCATGCGACTTTGTAAGGGGAGGGGTTTTTCGTGATGCTCATTGCAGGGGGAGCTTGGTGGACATGGGTGCCCGATCGGTTGTGGGTGTGGTAGGGTCGTTCAGGGTGGTTGAGACTGGTTGATGTGGGGAAGGGGGGGCTGGACACCTATGGAGTTCGAGTGTCATGTGAGAGGGTTACATCGATGGGGGCAGGAAGAGTAGGCAGGCGGAGGAGGGATTGGGAGAGACAAGGGTTGGGTCACAGAGGGTTCGGGGGGTTGGGAGGGTAGGTTTTGGATTGAGTCTGGTGGGTACTGGGGGTTTAGGAGTACTGGGTGAGAAGTCAAGAGCAAGGGTGTGGAAACTGGGAGAGGGGAGTGTCTGAGGGTAGGGGTGGGAGAGGCAAGGAGGTTGGACTGAAGCAGAAGTGGTGAGGTGTGGAGGGTTGAGGGAGAGGGCCAGTTGTAATTCCAGCATTTTGAGGGTTTTGGTGCCATAGGAGTGTGAGAGTGGGTGGGGGGGCAGCAGGGGAGGGAGAAGAGGCTACCGTTCTAGAAACGGTGAGACAAGCCACTTTCAGAGAAGAGAAGGGAAAGGGCGGCACAGGCGGTAGTTGCAGAGGGTGGGGTGTTCTTCAGTGGGAACAAGGATGGTGTGGAGGTGAGTTTGGAGCGCCAGAGAGCTCCCCTGGCTTGTGAATTTGATAATGGCCGTGGTGTATGGGCGGGGGTATGAGGTTTTTCTCAATAGATGCCAGAGGGAGAGTGGATGTTGATGTGTTTGGGAGGGATGAGGAGTGGGGGATGAGTGTTTGAGGAGGGAGGTGTTTGTTGCGCCAGATTGCTCCTCTGATCTTAGAGTTGGACGAGGGATGGTGGTAGGAGAGTGGGCGGGTGGCGTCCAGGTGTACTGGTGTACGGGGGTGGGGTTGTGGTATGCGACTAGGCGGGGGGTGGGGAGGTTGTGAAGTTGGGTGCTAAAGTGTGGGTTACATGCCACGAGGGGAGAGTTATGGGGGGGGGGGGTATGGTGCAGGGAGGTCAGGGATCAAGACGAGTTGGAGAGGAGGTATTTGTTGAGCTGGGATCTCCATCCCCGGGGGAGGTTATGGGTAGCGCCTAGTGATTGATGTACTTCTAACAGTTGATGCAGTGGCCTAAACTGTAGAACCTGCATTTAGGTTCTGGACACCAGGTAGTGGGATGGGCCGAAGAGGGCAACAGTAGAGTGGAAGTCTAGATGTAGTAGCAGCGCCTAGATTTGCGAAACAGAGTGTGTGGCACAGGTAGATAAGTCACAGTAATATCACAGTGAGAAACCTCTGGATGTGAATCAATCTAACAAGACAATTCTATGTATGCGGCGCAGGAAAGTAAATCACAGTAATATCTCGGTGTGCACCCTCTAGATGTGAATCAATGTTACAAGAAATTATAAGTGAGCGGCACAGGCAACATGTCAGTGTGCACGGTCTAGATGCGAGTCAAAGTAACAAGAAATTCTAGGTGAGCGGCACAGGCAAGTAAAATACAGTATTATCTCAGTGGGCACTTTAAAGATGTGGGTCAAGCTAAGAAGAGTAATTCTAAGTGGGCGGTGCAGTAGACAAGTTGTGAAGAAATGCACATTGGCATAAGCAATAGTTTGGGCTTTTGTGTAGGCATTTCACAGGCACCGAGAGTGATACTACTTAGCCATCAGATGAATGGCAACAGCTGGTGTTGGTACCTGCACCTATGAAAGCAGTGCTTAGCAAATGCCTAATGCCTATACAGAAGCCAAAAGCGTTGGCTTTACCAATGCGTGTTAGTACTTGTTCCTTGGTGCAACCTCCATCGCTCAGGTGAAAGCCGCTTTGAGTGCAGGTCACCCAGGACTTTTGTCATCCAAATAATAAATTGCTGGTTTAAGAGCTGTGTGAAGTGAAGACTCACCTGCAATGCAAGCTCCCAGGGCAAGCACAAAGAGCAGTGAAACTCCCACAGTAACAGCCGTAAGATATGGGGTTCCGGTCACATTTCTCAGGAAGGACTTCCGTTTATGATCTGAAAAAGAAAGCATAGTGTTCCTGTGGGGTTGTTCTATTACAGAGATATTGACAGAAGATTTAAAAAGACCCAACGCTAACGTCACGTGGCGCTGTGACTCGAAACTGCTTCTTTTCACGCAACAGACAATGTTAAAGTTTAACTAAAGGAGAGCTGCAGTGAAGGCGCTGTGGGTTCCCTCGATGAATGGGAATGTGCAGGTGCTCAGGCGCTGAACACTCCCAGCGGAGCCGCTCCTCTCCCCCTTCACTGAGCCGTCCCGTCCCCGCTGCCTAGGAAAAAGTGACGTTACATCGGCCCAGGGTTCCTATAGCCGGATTTCTGCATAGCCTGCTCTTAGAGAGTGGGCATGCTCGCCTGCAAGGATAGCATGTGTTGGCACAGACACAGAACTAGTTAATTTTAAGCAACTCTTCTGAAGACTTATACACACAGTTTGGCCGCTCCACTCCCCCCACATACATAATTATACGCCCCCTCACGTGCTGCCAGTAAAAGAAAGCGCATTCTAAGCGCTATGCTGGATGGACCCTGGTGCACTTACTGTCGCCGACGGTCGGGACTTTCACTTTATCCAGTTCCGCGGGCGGCAAGAGCCCCGCATTAGACCACGCGTCCTCACTCCCAGGCAGGTGTCCCTTCTGTGGGTCTACCACACCCGTGGGGTCACCACACATCCCCATGCTGGCAAGATTCAGCCGCGCGCCTCTTCTGCTTGAAAGCACCGCCAGGACTTAGGCTGAGTAGTGTGGGCTCCCCTTCGCTCAGATTCCCAAACCCTGGTCCCCAGATACTGCAGTAATAAACAGACAGTTTTTTGTTGGTGGAAAAATTATGGCCGTAGGCTTATTTTATTTTCTACAGAAAATAGCACCAATAATAACATAACAAGCAATAATGACACCAACTCGCTTTTGGGCACTTCGTGTCCAGGATGTGTAGATGCCCCACCCCTCTTCTTGGCTGGTCTTATTTACCCGGGGCATCCGATCCTGGACACGTGCCGCCACACCTGAGTGGGTGAAGCCTCGGCCGCTCAGGTCCCCCCCAAAAGGCATCCCTACTTACAACCTCGCTCAGTTAAGGCTCTAAAAATGTTATCCGTAAAAATTCCCATCCCTTTGTTGGATAGATGTATCCCGTCCTGGTGGAACAACTCTGGATTGTTCTGGGACAAACCATGCTTTATAAACTGGAGCCCCATGCTTCTGCAGTACTTTTCTAGTGCCTTGTTGAGCTTTTTCCTTGCAACTTCGATTGCATGCCTCCTGTGCGCGCCGTACCAAACTCTGCGTGTGATTATCTCCGACATGAAAATTTCAGTTTTCCACCAGCAATGCGCCATCGCCCTTAGGGACTCGCACATGTTGCGCAGCAGTTCGCCCTTATTTGTTTTGACTAGGTCATTTCCGCCCAGGTGGATTACCAGGTACTCGGGTGGGTCCCTGAAACCGATCAAATCCGACAACCGGTCGTGGATGTCCTCCCAGTGCATCCCAGGGAGGCCCCACCAGGATGTTATTGTCTTTTTAAAATGTAGACCCTCTTTCAAATCTTCGATCACCTGCCTGCCCGGGTTACAAATGAGTGGCCGACTATCCATGCCGACTTGTATGGGCTCGTATCTGCATTGGGTGGATAGGAAAGAAATCATATCAAGTGTTCGCTTACATATCTTTTGAACCATCCAAACCTCCTGCCCATGCTGACGTGGCTGCCCCTATTCTAAAGGAGTGGGTCCCAAATTCCGCTGCATCACATACTGCTACGGCTATGGTTTTCTTTAGCACTGCCTGGAATTGATATCTGCTGAGCGCCCTGCCGTCCCTGTGGATTAGTAGTTGTCCCCCTACATCGGGCCGTACCTCGATAAATTCCTGGTAATGCACCTGGGGTAGTGCCCCCTATCCTTAATACAATTCAGCTCTATTGTTCTACCTTTCCCCAGCTGGTCTGTTTTCGATTTCCTAAGTAGTATTGACATGCCCTTGGACCCTAAGCTGATGTCGCCTCTTGCTAGACCGTCCCCTGCAACCGTGTTGCGTGCTACCAGTTCCCCAATCCTAAAAGCCCCATAATACGCTAGTGCAAATGCTGCCCTGAACAGCCTTGTCTCATAATTGTTGCTGCACGTACCTTCCAACAACTGCAAGAGCTTCATCATTTTACCAAAATTCAGGGGTCTCCTACTATCCGGCTTCTTTCCTTCCAATTTTGCCCAGCCCTTCATTGCATATTTTATCCGAGGGCTACATGTTGGGTCTGTCACCCCTGCCACCTTAGAGGTATATGCGACAGCTGCCAAATGAGCTGCCACCCAGCTTTTTCTTTTCCCTTGCGCAAATGCTTTCTCCAGGAATTCACACATTTTGGAGATTGAGATCTCCCCCACATCTTGTAAACCAGTTTCTTTCAACACATTATTTACATGCCTCTTGTATTGCTTATCAGTCTTGTATGTTATGGCGTTCCTGGCCAATCTTTCTATCACTTGGCCTTGTACTTCCTCTTCTGAGTCAACCTTGTAGCTGACCTTTTTTTCTGCATTGCTTCTAATGGGACCCATGCCTTTAGTGGCGTTGGCGTTTTTATCCTGTTTGCGTCCGGCCGCAGCTCTTGGAATTTGTCCCACTGGAAACGAGACAAGGCATCAGCGACCACATTTGCTTCCCCGGCGATATGCCTCGCCTTTAATGCCACATTATTATTCAGACACTCCAATGTAATTGCCCTCATTAATTCCAATACCAGCGGGCATGATGCGCTTCCATTGTTTATTACATGCACTACCGCCATATTGTCTGACCACACATTCAGCTCCTTGCTATTCAGCTCTGCCTCCTAGGCACACAGAGCTACCCAGATAGGGAACAGCTCCAGTAATGTGATATTACTCGTCCAAGATGCCTCCAGCCATGCTTTTGGCCACTTTTCTGCGCACCAGTCTGTTCCTAATATTGCCCCAAAACCAAAACCCCCGGCTGCATCTGTAAATAGCACCCTTTTGTTTTCTTCGTTTAGTGGCGAGCGCCAGATCACCGCTCCGTTGAATGTTTTAAGGAATACACCCCACACTTCCAAATCTTTCTTGATTCCCCCGCCAATTCTGACTCTGTGGTGAACTTCTTTTGCCCCTCTTGTTCTCTGTTCGATCCTTCTCTGAAATATCCTGCCTTGTGCTATAACCCTTCCAGCAAAGTTTAGTTTACCTGCCAGTGATTGTAGTTCCTTAACCATGGCCTTGTTTTTGCCTTTTAGGCTTTTGATTGTTCTCAAGAGGTCCGCTACCTTTTCCTCCGGAATCCTGCACACTCCCTTTCATGAGTCTATTTCTATACCCAGAAATTGTATTCTCTGAGTGGGGCCCATTGTTTTTTCTTCTGCCAGTGGGAAACCCCACTCCTCTGTTAATGTCATGAATTTATTTAAGGTCGCCCTACATCATTCAGAACCCTGTGGTCCCACGAATAAGAAATCGTCCAAGTAGTGGACTACTTGTGCCTCCTCCAACTCCTTTGTGAGTGACCATTGTAAGAATGAACTCACTTTCTCAAAATATGCACACGAGATAGCGCAACCCATTGGTAGGCATTTATCAACATAATATTTGCCCTCCCAGTGCATGCATAGCCACCTTTGTGACTCCCAGTTGACTGGTAGTAAGCGAAAAGCTGATTTTATATCTACCTTCGCCATCAATGCCCCTTTCCCTGCTTTCCTGACCACCTGTACTGCATCCTGAAAATCTGCATAGGTCACTGATACTGCCTCTTGTGATATGCCATCGTTTACCGATGCACCTGGGGGGTATGATAAGTGATGAATCAGCCTGAACTCGCCTGGTTCCTTCTTTGGGACCAGCCCCAATGGTGAGCATATATATTCGTCAAATGTGGGAGACCTGTATGGTCCCCCTATCCTTCCCAGTTCTACTTCTTTCCTGATCTTCTGGCCCACTAACACACTGTTTTCTAAGGCGGATTTCAGGTTTTTCGGGATATTCTGGGAACCATGACCCTCAAAACATATCTTGAAGCCCTCCTGGAAGCCTCCTCTGATTGTCTTTGCGAATTTCTTTGTCTGGGAACACCTGTAGCCACTTTTCCATTCTTTCAACCTTAACTGGCATGGCCCCTTTCTCCATGTTTTTCTCAACTCTGTTTTTCCAGAACCCTGTGTGCGCTGGATGTTGTTCTGGTACATTTTGCTGTACTATGTTCGCCACTACAATTTTCGCATCTGTGGCTGAATTTGCATTTCTTGCCCCAGCTGCATGGGAACCAGTTTTCAAAGTTTCTACATTGTGCCGCCTCTGTCCTACTTGGCCCATTGGTACTTCTCCCACCCCCTTGTGCTGTTGGCAATATATTGTTCTGCCAACTTCTCTGTGTGTTGTATTGCCTGTCCGAAAACTCTGCTCCCTTGATCTGTCATAATTGCTCTCATATCTTCTGTTACCGTATCTATAATCGTTTCTAGAATCGTTCTGCCAATATTGCCTCCTTTGATAACCCCCCAAACTGCTCTGCTCCCTGGCGTCCCATTTTTCTTTTAGCACATTAAATATGTACAGATTGAAATTCTCTTCGTCCCAACCTATGTCTGGGAAGCAATCCATTTCCTTTCTAAATTCATGGTCGTATTCTTTCCATGCATCCCCCCAAATGCTTTGTAAACTTTTAACACCCTCTGCTGGTATGTTACCAGTGACAACCCGTCTTCTGGGTATTTCTGCAGGATAATGGTGGACATAATTTGGAAAGCTGCTGTCCAATTATCGAAATTCCTAGCTACCGGTGCCCTCCTCAGTAAGCCTTTCTCATCCTCTTTTATATCCTCTAGTGCTACATTCTGACCTCTCTTCTGTACATCTAGCAATGAAAAGATATCTATAAATTATTTCCTCCATATCTTCTCCTTCACTTTCTCGTTAATGTACCAAGCTTGGGCCTTCATCGAACGCCCCTGTGCGTCCTTCCCAACCGGGGCCCTGCCATATTTTGTCATTACAGTGGCAGGTTCTTGTACTGTTATACTCGTGAGCCCGGTCGGTGCCACCGGTATGCTGGTGTTCGCCCCCTCAGGGGTAGCTCCTGGTAGCACCCCTTGTCCACCCCCCTGTGGGATGGGTACCCCGCTGCCTGTCGTGCCTGATCCATCAGCTCCCCGACCGCCTCTAGCCCCTTCTGCCCTGTTCTTCTTCTGCCCTGGTCTTCTTCTGCCTATCTTTGCGTATTACCCCCTTCCATCTCACCGAAGCCTTCAAGTGCTCTCTTTCCTCATCTTCGCTACTCTCCTCCTCGTCGGATGTTACTGCCGTTTGCTCGGCCCTGCGGTTTTTGGTCTTTTCTCTTTACCCTCTTGAGCTCTGGGCGCCTTACCCTGAACCGTGATGCATTCTTTTAACATTTTGACAATTTTTTCCCCAATGTTATTATCGATATTTTCTTTACCTTTTTTGTTGGTTTTCTTTTGCTTCTTCTTGGGCTCCTACGGCTGTTCCTGCGGCCCATCTGCCACTTCTCTCGCCCGCTTCTGGCCTTGTGGTATTGTTGCCTCATCTTCGCTGCTGCTGGACTCCTCTAGTAGCAAAGGCGACATTGCCCTTGCCTTCTCCTCCTTCTGCATCAGCTCCAGTACCCACTGTGCTCCATATTCTTTTTCTGTTTTTTTAGCCCATGCGCTAAATTCCTACGCTCTTCTTGCCCTTGCTTCGCAATCTACCTCTCTATGTTGCTCTTCTTTTTGTCCCGAGATCTTCCTCTCTATGTTGCTCTTCTGTGTGGAGCCTGCCCGGGCTGTTGGTCACTATGCTAATTGCCCCTTTTCCAAATAATTCCTGCTCCCAACGTGCCTAACAAAAAACAAGCACGGGTTATTAGCATAGCATGGGTGCTCCGTCGGCCCTTTCACAAATATGACCCCATGCCGAAATCCGGGATCGAACCAGGGGCCTTTAGATCGTCCGTCACACGCTCTTCCAACCGAGCTATTTCGGAACCTTCCCTCGTTGATCGTGCCTCGTAAACAGCAATCTTGTGTTAGTAACTCTAAAGCTGAGAGTGCCAATTCTGCATCAATCTCATGCTTCTGCAGAAATATTTCCCAAAGTGAAAAAGTGGCCAATACGTGGATCGAACCTGTGACCTTGGCTTTATTATCACCCCGCTCTAACCAACTGAGCTAACCAGTCAGCTCCTCTTCCAGCAATCCATATGGCCCTGATGTGCTTCGTGCACGCCGCCTTCCTTTTGAATTTAGGGGCTTGGCTCGATCCTGCAATCTCTCCGTTATAAGTCAGGACACTTACTGACTGTGCCACAGAGACTGGCGTCTGTGCTCGCGTCCTTCCGACGCGGCTAGTCTTGTTGCCGTACTCTGCCCCTCCGCGGCCGCTGCCAGCCGGCTGCTGCTTCCGTTGGCGGACCTTCGCCGTCTTCCCGCCGCTGCTCCTGTTGGTCCGTCAGCGCTCTCAGCCCTCCGAGTCCTGCCCGCGGCTCCTGAAAAAACCTGCGGCTCTTGGTGAACTCCACGCGGCTCCAAACGACTCGCAGCGGTCCCCTCCTGGCAATCGTCTCCACACGGCTCCGGCTCCCGACACCAGTCTTCTCCCCGCGGCTACGGCTCCCAACACCAGTCTTATTCACGCCACTCCGGCGGTGTTCTGCTGTCCGCTTGTGGCCCTCTTCTCCACACGGCTCCGGCTCCCGACACCAGTCTTCTCCACGCGGCTCCGGCTCCCGATACCAGTCTTCTCCACGCGGATCCTGTGGTGTTCTTCTGTCCACTCGGGTCTGTTTTGTCGCCGCTGCAGAGGGGGAGAAACGAAATCCTGAAAAGCCTGTAGAAGCAAAACGACAAAACGTTCCCTTCACCCCCTGATCCAGGCCCTGGGAGCCTACCCGTAGTAGGTGAGCTCCTTACCGGTTTGTAGTTGGCCTTTCACAGCATGCCACCAATCTCTGGACTGGCTGATGTAAAATGTACAGTTTAAGGGCTTTCAAACACACCCAACAAGTGAAAAATACTCTCTCAATCATTGTGGGATTGTTTTATATTAAAACACTTTCAGCAAATGCATAGTTTAAGCACTTATCATGCCCCAGCTGTCACCAATCTTGGGACTAGCTGATGGCAAACGTACTGTTTAAATGTCTTCAACGACATTAAACAAGTGAATATAAAGCCGACGGACAACTATTGTGAGATGATATAAATCAAATAACATTTTTTTAATTCCGATAGCTCTCTTGAGCTCACAACCTCATGGACTGTAGTCAGAAGATCTACCATTGCACCAATGCTTTAGATAGAACATTTCTGGTACTAGTTCTTATGACCTAATCAGACAGCAGGGCCTGCAAGTCCCTTTTCAATGTCAATTCTAACGTGCCATGCCACCTACATATTTCTTTATATCTGCTTCAAATCCGTTTTTTAATTGCTTCAAAATTACTTCAGGCATCTCACCTCTTAGACTCTTGTCTTATATCTCCTAACTTAATATAATAGTAACAGGGACTTAGGCTACCCCGACCTGTTTGACTCTGGCCCGGAATGGATTCAGCACACTTTGTACAGATCCCTATGGTGGTCTGTACATAAGAGAACACCCAAATTACTTTACGTGAAAAAACAAATGTATTCTTGTTACTACTAAAAATGACATTACAAAGCTGTCAGCCATTTGGTTTTAAATATATTGTCCATTTCTCTGAGGATGTATCCGTCTGGCCCTCACAGAGAATTATTTTATACACAAGGGACAGTTCTACCAGCAGATCAGAGGGACCAGCATGGGATCGACTTTCGCACCAGACATTGCAAATCTCTACATGGACAATCTAGAGAACCGATTCATATACAGCGCCACGAACCAATACAAGAGTAAACTAGTCGGATGGGTGAGGTATATAGATGACATCTTCACCATTTGGACAGGAGGCACTGAAGAACTGCAAGATTTTTACAGATGGCTCAACAATGTTGATCCCTGTATCAAGTTCACGTTGCACCACGACACTAATTGCTTAGCTTTCCTGGACCTCAACATACTCAGGGCAGAAGACGGCACAATCACCACTACATTATACCGCAAACCGACGGACAAAAACACGCTATTGCAATTCACAAGTTTCCACCCACAAGCGCTTAAAGAAAACCTACCGGAAATTGCTCAGTCTGCCATCTCAATAACTCAAGACCAGAAAGAGGTCTCTTTAAACGGCACAATATGGAAGTACAAAACCTTCTCAAATTGCCTAACCAAATGGAGTGCATACATGATTAAATGCCTGTGCAATCTATTATACATAGGGAAAAATAAACACGAAGTGAAACAAAGGATCTGTGAGCACAGATCATGCCTGAAAAACAAAATTGAGGACAAACCTATGGTGGCCCATTTTGTGAAAAAAGAACACAAGCATACAGAATTGAGATGGTGTGTGATTCAAACATTAGAAGCAAAAGCCTGGGGGGGTGACAGATTTAGAACTGAGGCAAAAATGGTACACCGCCTAGACACGGTAAAAAATGGCCTTAACGTGTGCATTGAGTGGAATTTGTTTTTCTGAATTTATTCTGAATTTATTTTTCTGAAATTGTTCTGGAAATGCAGCAAGTTACGAGAAAGACTCTGAAACATGATCTCTGGTTTCCTAATATAATTTCTAATACAATATGGGGTAACATGCACATCAAAATCAAGCTATAATGCATTCCAATTTTGCACAATACCAGGTACCAGTATTATGTGAGAATGGACACTCTCAACAATGTTCTAGTGGATGTCATGCTTCAGCAACAACAATGTGGGAGAGAAAAAATGAATAATGTGCCACTATGTGTTTGAATATGACAAATAATGGTAGATCTATGTAATGATGTGCTGTTGAAATAACCGTATAATACCAGGTGCCAACAGTATATACCAATGGATACATGCAAAGATGTTGATGCTGCTGCAAAAGTACACTAACAAAAATGAAGAATGTACCACAATGTGTCTGTAAACTACAGAACCATGCCAAAATACTAGCACTATATGATAATTGATACACATTACTGTGATCCATCAGAGTCCAAGTGACACCCTTTACGAAATATGATTAAGTAACAAAATGTCTACAACATTGCGCTACGTTGTTCCTGCATCCAACATAGTGGAAAGTGTATTCACCAATATCCACACAACGTTCCGTAGTTCACACAGCGTAACACCTTCGGCCGAGACACTAATCCCCCGTCTCGACCGCATAAAGACACTGATCACACGCGCAGGCGCGTATAACACTGAGACGCATACCCTTATACAACACATACATAAAACAGACACGCATGCATGCAGCTGCAGACAGAGCCACTCACACGGCGATCTACAGCAGCACAGAAAGGCAAGCGAGATACTGCCTCTTAGAGCGGCTAACAATTTTTCGGTTTAGCACAATAAGTAAGACTCCGTCCACCACTGAGAGCACTTACATAGCACTTACATAGGAGCACTTACATTCACGATCGCATTCGAAAGCCTGCGAGAGGAACGTTTTTAGACACCTCCCTTCATCGCACGCCATGCCCGTTAACTTTTAGGAGTCTCACAGAGCGCGCAGAGCACAAGAACCAGAGAGGCTCACGCAAAGCAGGGTGAAGATCTTTCACAATCACCCCTCTGCATAAGTGCACACGTACCAGCAATGCACTGGGCACTCAGTTAATAGCACCATAGCCTCACACCAGGTACTGATAACGGGTAAAATCCATAGCCAGCACTGGCAGTACTTGCACTGTAAATGTTAGTGCATGAACTGATTTATAAGAAACATTTCAATAGATATTAATTATCTTTTCCTACAGCAAGTCAGCTGCGGATCAAATCGTAGATACACAAGATCGATTCCAACAAGCGCACAGCAGGCGCTTGGAGCGAAGATTTTGAACCGCTTTCTTCGCCAACCTGTGACACTGTAAAGTAATGCCTCAGGTAGGACAGAGCCCAGCACACTTTCCAGGCACCATGGTCCCTGAAAAGATACACCCAGTTTTTGATTTGTACCTCCTTACCTTTAGATGGCCCAGCCCTGTGATACACAGTGGACACGATCAGGTCCCCTACACTTGTCCTGAAGACGGCAACTGAAGACTAGCAACCTACAGGGTGCCGGAAACACCACTAAGTGTCGACTAGATAAATGTGAAGACAATCATACCACATTTGAAAGTCACCATTTGTACTAACCCACACTGCATAAACTGTATGCAAAGTTCCATTATATGAGGTTGATGTGAGTTGCCTTGAACAGTGTATTATTACCCGGCAATTACAGGCAAACAAAAGGTTTCGGATGACAGCTTTGTAATGTCATTTTTAGTAGTCACAAGAATACATTTGTTTTTTCATGTAAAGTAATTTGGGTGTTCTCTTATGTACAGACCACCATAGGGATCTGTACAAAGTGTGCTGAATCCATTCCGGGCCAGAGTCAAACAGGTGGGGTAGCCTAAGTCCCTGTTACTATTATATTAGACTCCCTCATGAGTGCTAAAAAAACAAACCCTCGACCCTTCCATCCCGACAAACTACAGACCCATCACCACTGTCCCATTCCTACTCAAAATCATCGACAGGGTAGCTTATCTGCAAATTCAGGACTATCTTGAAACTAACAACCTTCTGGGCTCACGACAATCCGGCTTCCGTCCCCTTCACGGCACCGAAACAGCCCTGATTGACCTCAAGACTCAAATCGACGAGTTGAAGGACAATGGAAAATCAGCTATGCTACTCCTCCTTGACCTATCGGCAGCCTTTGACTTGGTAGATCATGCAGTTTTATGCAATCACCTTGGCTCCGCTGCCCATTTCTCAAGCGATGCCATAAGCTGGGTACAATCCTTCCTTGCTAACCGGACAATGAGAGTCTTCTCCCCCCTAGCAGCTGCCGATCCCATACAAGTCTCCTGCGGTGTCCCCCAGGGATCATGTGTATCTCCCACTATGTATAACATCTTTACCAAACCTTTGTTTGACAAGTTGGATAGACTGGGTGTCATCTACACTAATTACGCAGATGACACTCAGATCCTTATCCCCCTTTCGGGTAACTTCTTGGAAGACTCAGCTCTGGTAAACAAGATATATCTCCTCATTCAGGCCTGGATGGCATCCCATGGCCTCTGCCTGAATGACGACAAAACGGAGATCCTGATCCTCGGCACAGAGACAGCGATTAAAAAACTTGACCCGAACTATGCCTCATTTAACATCGATAACAATGTCATCAAAGTGATGCCTGCAGTTAAAACCCTGGGAGTTTATCTGGACTCAGCACTCACCTTTAAGAAACAAATTAACTCCCTAGCCTCCTCCACTGCCTATACTTGTAAACTGATCCGAGCTTGCAGACCATTCCTAACAGAGGCTAGCTGTATTACCTTAGCTAATGCACTTATCATATCCAGACTGGACTATTGCAATGCTCTATATGCGGGATCCAACAAGTATATCCTTAAACTCCAAACACTCCAAAACAATGCTCTTAGAGTAGCCTTAAACATTCCTAACAGAGCCCATGTCTCTACCTCCAGAAGGAATATCCACTGGCTAAAAATTAAAGACAGAATCACCCTCAAAACTCTCTCGCTCACGTCGAAAGGGCTTAACAATATAGCTCCCCCCTACCTAGCAAACAGACTTAACAAGAGAATTTCAAACCGCCCCAGAAGAATGACCAACGCTTATACCCTGATGGTGCCTAGATACAAAAAGAGTACAGCTGGCGGCGCCAGCTTTCCAGTCATAGCTGCCCAAACCTGGAACAAACTCCCCTTAGAACTTAGAAAGGACCAACCTTATCCAAGCTTCAGGCGTAAGGTTCTTTCATGGATACGATCTAATGACATCTAACGGGATCACCCTCCTCTACTAGAACCACTCGTCTTGAGTGTCACCCCCGACTATGCCCTTTGTTAACTTGACCTCCTTTAGGGACCCGTCCACCACTGCCAGCATCTAGGAATTTCACTGGTTCCGTCCGAGACCACAAAACTGTGGCTGATTGTTACATAGCATTGTATGCCTCCGATACATGGCATCATCTGTACAAGTATACTCAGACTGTAACACTGCTGAACTGCCCCACTGCCTATTTTTGTGTGTCATCGCATATTTTTGCTTGTCATTGTAACTAAGTTCTCAAGTCTCCTTGTAAATGTTTGCGCCCGGCTACCTGCGGGTTTGGTTTTGCGCTATATCAAATAAACAAACAAACAAACATGATTTAGGCCCCCCTGACTAAAAAGAGGGCAACACTACCCCCCCTATACTACACAAAATGATATCTCCTAATTTACAGCAACTGAATGCTTTAAAGCACTTGGCACTCCAGCATGCCACAGCATGACACCGCTCTCGGGACTAGCTGATGGCAAATTTACTGTTTAAATGACTTCAAAGACTTTAAACAAGTGAATATAAAGCCTCACAAACATTGCGAGATGTAATAAATAAAATTTAAAAAATAAACAAAAAACAAAACAAAAAAAAAATAAACAAAAAAACAAATAAAAAGGTACTAGTTTCTGATAGCTCCCTTCAGCTCACAACCTCATGGACTGTAGTCAGAAGGTCTACCATTACACCAATGCTTTAGATGAAAAATACCTGCTGCTAGTTCTTATGACCTAATCAGAAAGCAGGGCCTGCAAGTCCCTTTTTAGTGTCAATTCTAACGTGGCATGCCACCTACATATTTCTTTATATCTGCTTCAAATCCGTTTTTTATTTGCTTCAAAATTACTTCAGGCATCTCACCTCTTAGGCTCTTGTTTTATATCTCCTAACTTACAGCAATTGAATGGTTTAAAGCACTTGGAACTCCAGCATGCCACAGCATATCACCGCTCTCAGGACTAGCTGATGGCAACTTTACTGTTTAAAGGACTTCAAAGACATTAAACAAGTGAATATAAAGCGTCACAAACATTGTGAGATGTTATAAATCAAATTAAAAAAAAGAAATTAATTAAATTCCGATAGCTCCATCGAGCTCACAACCTCATAGTCTGTAGTTGGAAGTTCTACCATTGCACCACCCTTTAGGTGGACATTTCTTTGGTGCTAGTTCTTATGACCTAATCCGAAATCAGATCTTGGAAGACCTTTTTCAGTGTCAATTCTAACATGGCATGCCACCTAAATGACATGCATTACTTACCGTAAAAGCATTTCTGATAATTGTATCTGCTTAGATTCACATGCTGTGCATATGGTCCGACATCCAGTGGTAACTGCGGAGTATTGCATCTGGTCTTTCGGGGACCGAAAGGGGACGTCGGCATAGGCGTGTCTGAAACACTATCCCTATCGTGACGTGTGTAGTACCCAAAATCCCTCACGCGCCAAGGTCCCTCCGATTGTATATTTTCTGCCATGAGGGAGCCCAGGCTATAGTGAGTGAGTACATGAAGAGAGAAAGTAGTAAGAAGTCTATGTTCCTTCCACCCTGAGCGGGGGGGAGGCAGGGAGGGCGCATGTGAATCTAAGCAGATACAATCATCAGGAATGCTTTTCCGGTAAGTAACGCATGTCTTCTGATGCTTGTTAATCTGCTTAGAATCACATGCTGTGCATAGACTAGCGAGCAGTACCCGGAGTTGGAGGTGGGTTGTGAGAAGGAACAGTAGAAAAAAGATGTCTTAGTACTGCTTGTCCCACCTGAGAATCAGACCTAGAATGAGTTTCTAGGCAATAGTGTTTTGTCAAGGTGTGTACAGAACTCCAGGTTGCAGTTTTGCAAATGTACTCTAGGGGAACATTTGCAATGAATGCTATGGAAGCCCCAGTGCCTCGAGTAGAATGTGCTCTAGGCTTGAAGGGCAGTTCTTTCTTTGCAAGAGTGTAACATAGTGTGATGCATTTGACAATCCACCTTGATATTGCCGATTTAGAGACAGGATCCCCTTCTCTACCAGCTGCCACCAAAACAAAGAATTGTTTAGTCTTCCTCAGTGGTTTAGTTCTATCCATGTAGAACATGACTGCCCTGTGCACATCTAGTGTGTGAAGGCTTCTTTCGGCCATATTAGTAGGTGTCTGGAAGAACGTGGGTAGTTCAATTGACTGGTTCACATGGAACTTCGAAATAAATTTCGGCGCAAACCTGGGATGTGTGCGCAGAACTACCTTATCTTTGTGGACTGTAACAAAGGGGTCCAAAACCGAGAGGGTCTGTAGTTCGCTAACTCTTCTGATAGAAGTGATAGCTACTAGAAAGGCTGTCTTATAGGTCAGGTCTTTTAGACTAGCTTTATGCATAGGCTCAAAGGGGGGTCCCATGAGCCTAGTTAAAACCACATTTAGATCCCACCCAGGTGCTGGGTGAGTGATGGGGGATAAATTCTCTTACCCCCTTCCATAAAGGCTTTAATTACAGGTATCTTCCACCACGACACCTTCTGCTGTGACGTGGTGTAGGCTGACAACGCCGCTAGGTGAACCTTTAAGGAATTGAAGACCAACCCAGAGTCTAACAGATGGGTTAGGTATAACACAGTGTGAGAAGATATGCAATCGATGGAATTGACGCCCTTGGAACCGCACCATATAACAAAACGTTTCCATTTGCTGGCATAGCAGTAACGTGTGTTAGGCTTCCTTGCCTCTCTCAGTATGTCCATGCCCCTTTGAGGGAGTTGTAAATGGCCAACCTCTAGGACCTCTGGAGCCAGGCTGCTAAATTCAGAGTTTGTGGGCATGGGTGCAGTCTCCCCCCCCCTGTCCTGGGACACCATGTTGTACGGGCAGGGCAGCTTGACTGGAGGGGAGAGACATATTCTCCATCAAGTGTGCGAACCAAGGTTGGCGGGCCCACATGGGAGCTACCAGAATCATGGTGACTGGTTCCTGGTGCATCTTGTGCACTATTTTGTTGAGAAGGGGTGTCGGGGGGGAGGGGGGGATGGAAACGTATACAAATTTCCCCGACCAAGTTATCCAGAGACCGTTCCCCATTGATCGGTTCTGGGGGTACCTGGAGGCGTAATCTTGGCATTGGGCGTTCTCCTGAGTAGCGAACAGGTCGATCTCTGGAAATCCCCATTCTGCGAAGACGTTGGCTACAATGTCTTCGTGCAGCCGCCATTCGTATTCTTCTGGTAGAGGAAAGTCTCTGCTGAGCACGTCTGCCAGAAGATTGAGTTCCCCTGGAACATGTTGGGATATCAGGAACATCTTGTGTTTGAGAGCCCATATCCAGATGTTCTGGGACAGCTTGGATAGACCTCGAGAGTGGGTGCCCCCCTGTTTGTTCAAGTAATACATTGCTGTAGTGCTGTCTGTTAGGACCAGCCCTGTCTTCCCTTGCAGTTGCCCCTGAAAGGCCTTCAATGCTTTGAACACTGCCAGTAGTTCCAATAGGTTTATGTGGTTGGACGATACCTAAGGGGACCATACTCCGTGCGCTGTCTGATGAAGCAGGTGAGCCCCCAACCCCGTGAGAGATGCGTCTGTCGTAAGAGTGGCTTCCACTGCAGGGGTGGTGAAGGTCTTCCCCTTCAGGAGGTTTTCCCTTGACCACCACTGCAGAGAGAGAATGAGGGCTGGCGAGACAACTACTAGATCTTCCCATTGTCCGCTGGCCTGACACCACTGGCTGTTGAGCCACTCTTGCATGGGACGCATGCGCAGCCGCGCGTGGGGAACCAAGTATATGCATGACGCCATCATCCCTAGCAAACGCATAGCTTTGCGTACCGTCACCTTTCGACTGGCTACATACCGAGGAACCTGAGAGAGCATGTTCTGAACCCTCTCGGTGGAAGGGAAGACCAGACCGTCTTCCGTCCGGATTGGAGCCCCCAGAAACTGTTTTACTTGACTGGGGACTTAGCTGGATTTCTTTTCGTTGATAGAGACCCAGGCTGAACAGGAGGTCTACTGTCTTTTGGGTGTTCGAAAAACAGACGTCGAACGAGTCCCCCGTGAAGAGCCAGTCGCCGAGATAAGGGTAGACTGGAACTGCAAGTCTGCGCAGGTGCGCTGCTGTCACTGCCAGGACTTAAACACCCTCGGCGCCGAGGCAATGCCGAAGGGGAGTACTTTGAACTGGTAGTGTTTGTCCTGAACCATGAACCTTAGGAATTTTCTGTGCGCTGGCAGCATTGAAATATGAAAGTATGCATTTTTCATATCCAATGTTGTCATGAAGTCCCCTTGTTTCAGTAATGGGATCACCTCTTGCAGTGTTACCATGCAAAACTTCTGGGGCTTTATGAACTTGTTCGCTGGGCGCAGGTCTAGAACAGGACGCATGGTGAGATCCTTTTTGGGTACAACGAAGTACACTGAATAGATACCCTCGTTTACCTGAAGAATCGGGATAGCTTCTATGGCGTCCTTTTCCAGCAGCGCTTCCACCTCTTGGATCAGGATCTGTAGATGTTCCGGTGAAAGGCGTCGATGTTTCGGCGGTCTGAACTGTGGAGGTCGGGCGAATTCCACGCAGTAACCGTGGGCGACCGTCTTTAAGACCCACTGGTCTGAAGTTATCCCCTCCCATGCCTTGAGGAAAGAGGTTAATCGCCCCCCGACCAGGGAGGGGACCTGGACTTGGTGGTCATTTCTGACCGGCAGTAGATGCCCCCTTGGAATTGGACCCTCTGCCTCTGTTTCTTCCACGCTTCTGACCCCTCTGGGGGTAGTAGGTGGAGCTTGTAGATGGTTGACTTGCGTTGAAGGTGCCCGTGCCAAAATTGTTCTGAGCGGCGCGGGCTTGTCCTCGAAAGGACCGCCGAGAATTATTGCCCCTCTGCGAAGAGGGTTTCTGGGAAATCTGGTGCAGCGATTTAATAGTTTTGTGCTCCTTTTTGGCCGTCTCCAACGCATCGTCCACCGCCTTCCCGAAGAGGTTGGCCTCCTCGATGGGTTTGTTGATAATGGATGCCTGGGTTTCTTGCCTGAAGCTCGACGTACGCAGCCACGCATGCCGTTTTAGAAGAGTACCCTGAGCGAGAGTCCTGCCTGCTGTCTCTGCGGAGTCAAGGGTATTCTTCACCACATTTTGATTGGCCAATTTACCTTCCAAGACAATAGCTAGAAGCTTGGCTCTGGTTGGTTCAGGAACCTCCTGAAGGCCTTCCTTCAGAAGGTTCAATTGGGTGTCGACGTAACTAGCTAGCAGTGTCGTGTTATTGGCAATGCGGACGTATAAGCCGCCGCTGACGTGACCCGTTTCCCTAAGGCATACAGCCGTTTAGACTCTTTGTCTGGGGGGGGGAATTCATCCGTGGCGAGGAGAACCCCTGCTCTTTTGCGAGTGTTAGTGACTACCAGCGAGTCTGGGATCACATGTCCCTTAATGTACAACGGGTCGGTGGGAGAAGGGCGGAAAAGCTTTTCGACCCTCGGGTTCACAGCCCTAGTCTGAGCGGGTGTGAGTAGGGATGGAGCCAACCGTCTCTAAACCGAACTCAAGAGGGGTATGGACTGGCTTGCCGGGGGTTTTTCATTGATGATGTCCTCCGCAAAATCTTGTTCGGGCAAGGCTTCAAGCGTGGCAATTTTGAAAAACTCTGCTGCTTTCTTCAACATGTTGTTGAAAGCCATTTGATCATCCACCGGGGATGCTTGTCAAATCGGTGTGGATGGGGGAGAGTCGAGGCAAACGATATCCGAGTTGTGATCGTCCTGCTGGGTGTCCTCCCAGTTGTCAGTAACACCTAGATCTTCCCCGTAGTTGTCCAGAAAAGAGGCCTCCTCCTCTTCTGTGTATTTGTCCCTATATGTGTCCATCTGGGTATCTTCCTGATAATCCACCTGTAGTTGGACATCTTCCTGTGCTGGGGTAGGGTCCACTCGAGTCTTTTTCGGCGGAGGTTGATCAGAAATTCTGAAAAACTGTTCCAGCCGGTCCATGCACCCCTCGAACTGTTCCGTGGTCCACTTGGCTGACCCAAATGGGCCTAACTGAGTAGGCGCTGAGGCCTCAGGCCGAGGGCGTTGAGAGGATCTCCTCAGAGTACTAGAGAGGGGAGCTTGGCTTTCTTCATAGGAGTCCTCGACATCGTCTTCCACATCCGTGGAAAACCTTTCGGATTGGCCCATATCTCCGGACGAAACTGGTACTAGGCCTACTGCCGTAGCGATTCTGTTGATACTCTTACGGACAGACTCCGAATCGTCAAGTCTCCGACGAAGTACAGGTAGCGGGAACCTTTTCCGTGGCTAAATTAGGGCCTGCGTAAGGTTTCTCGGGTAGAGGCCTACTCGTAGTTTTCAGGCCCTTACGGGCCTTAAGAACCGTCAAAGTTTCTAGGGCGGAAACTTCGGCGCGTGTAGTTTGGGGTGTAGCGCCCTTGTTACATTTACTGTGCCCAGTCACGCGCTGCTGCGGGTGCGGGGAAGGCGTCGGATCAGTGGGCACTGTCAAAATCTTCAGCGGACCCGTTGGCGCTTTCGCCTTCTTTGACGAAGGCGTCGTGGAGGGCATTTGGGTTGTGTGTTTTGTGAGGTGCGATTGTACGCCCCTATCACCAGGTGCAGTCCCTGTAGCAGGACCGATGTCGAGCCTGGAAGGGTCGGGGACGGGCGTGGCGGCACCAGAAATGTCTGCCTCAAGGTCTATAATGTCCGCGTTGGACGTTTGGTCATCCAATGTACCCCCGTCACTTTCGGCAGGTGTCGCGGCAGGGGAGGGAGGCTCCACGCGTGACATTCCGTACGCAGCCCACCGCTTCAACCGGCGCTCCCTAAGGGTTTTAGGTTTAAGGAGTTTATACGCCGAACACCTTTTTTCATCGTGCTCTGGGGGGAGACAAGCGTTACACGACGTGTGCTCGTCTTTCAACGGATACCTGACCCTGCATAAAGGGCAGAATCTAAACGGAGTCCTCTCCATAGCAGGCAGGATGGGTGACCAGACCAAACAGGAAAGCGGTGGAAAAGAGGAAAGACATATTAAAAACAATATGGCGAACCCCGAGCCCACTCTCCCTACTGTGTAGGTCGGCCGGAAGGCCCGACCACGTGGAAGGCTGAACGCCGAAACGTAGGCGTCGGATCCCACAGCCGCAGCCGATCTCCCCGTAGTCTTCGTCGATGATCTTCTTGAAGGCGAGTGACTTAAAGGGGAGTAAAAACCGACAATTCTCCGCTTAGGGCGACCAGTTATCTGGGCGGAAAAAAACAATTGGAGGGACCTTGGCGCGTGAGGGGTTTTGGGTACTACACACGTCACGATAGGGATAGTGTTTCAGATACGCCTATGCCGACGTCCCCTTTCGGTCCCCGAAAGACAAGATGCAATACTCTGCGGTTACCACTGGATGTCGGACCATATGCACAGCATGTGAATATAAGCAGATTAACAAGCATCAGAAATGTCTTTATATCTGCTCTTCAAATCCGTTTTTTCATTGCTTCAAAATGACTTCAGGCATCTCACCTCTTAGGCTCTTGCCTTATATTTCATAATTTACAGTAATTGAATGGTTGAAAGCACTTGGAAATCCAGCATGCCACCAATCTCGGGACTAGCTGATGTAAAATATTCAGTTTAAATGACTTCAAACACATTAAACAAGTGAAGAAATAGCCTCACAACAATTGTGCGATGTTATAAATCAAATTTAAAAATAAAAAGCATGTGTGTCACCTTGCGGCTGCTAGCTGTCTGTCTCCTGTGCATTACACAATATGGCCTGGGTAGAAGTAGAATCCTCCGACAGCAAGTAAAGCAGAGAAGGGCCTTCAAACATTCTGCAGGACCCCTCTCTGGGACAGCTGATGGAGAAAGCAGCATGGGCAGGGGTAGGGCCGTTATCCCATAAACTGGACTTTCTCCTGGGCTGGGTCGCCTTTTCGCAAGGGCTGACAACTGTGAGGCCCAGAGCCTGCAAGAGACAATGGCAGGAGGAACATAAGGCCAGTGGCAAACCAGGGAAAGGCGTGATGGAAGGGACAAGGTGACATACCGATAGCTCTCAACTCTAAAGGGCTGACTCACCCGCCAACCCTCCTGCACGCCCATTCATTCCAATGGGCGTCTCACCCGCCAAAAACAAAATCGGGTGATTTCACCCGCCTTTGCAAAACAAATGGTTGAGAGCTATGTATACCCCTTAGCCCACAGAAAGACCAAGAGGGCACTGAATGGGATTCCAGCAGAACTGAGAGTTCTCACATTTCTGAGAGCTTGGCCACTTCTCAGGAAGGAGAACCATGCAAAAGGCACAATAAGAGCATTTAGAAATGCAGAGATAGTTCCCTGGTCGACCCCTTTCATCCAGACCTGCTCCTCCATCCGTATCCTCGGAGGGGAAGCCCCCACTTAAGGCCAAAAGGTACTTGAGCAAGTGAGTGCGCACGCCTCTAAATAAGGAGGTGAGAGGCTAATTGAAGGCACAATATCCCAGACCTTCTCTGCCGGATAAAGTAGCGGACACTCCGGAGGTGGACTCATTCATGGTGAAGCACACCAAGGACCTGAAAAGGGCATTGACCGCTCATGGATAGCATGCCAGGACATGCTCGCCCCGATTCCATAGGTCCATTGACTAAGATCATTAAAATGTTGGAAGAGACCAAAGAGGCCAAGCCTATGGATGTGCATATTCTGGCTAATTGGGCACAAAGAGCAGTTTGTTTAATAAGTAATACCAACTGTACAATAGCAGCGGAGTGCAGACGATCGATTGTAGTAAAGATCGACCTGAAACTCAGGGAGTTGGCATACTCTGAGGCCGCTGCAGCAGCTAAAGGGCTTTTGTTTGGAGAAGCTTTTGTCAGACATGTCCAGAGTTGTTAGCACCTTTGCTGCTCTGGACAAAGGTCAGACATCTTTAAAAAGAGTGTTTGTGCCCTGTGTATCCGCCAGGGCGGCAGAAGCAGAGGCGTCTCTGCCAGCCACTGAGGAGGCCAGAGGCCCTATAGAGGAAACAACTGGTGACAGCAGGAAGACAGAAGGCTGAATACTTCCTTCCCCTCCCGTGGAAGAGGCAGGGGTCGGGGTTGGCACTGCAGCAGCAGGTGAGAGTACAGTCGTATGCACACAGCGCAGCAGCAAGCAATGCAATTCCCAGCGATAGTTGGTAGGCTAGCGATGCACCTAAGCGCTTGGGAGGAGCTTACCGTAGTCTCTTGAGTCGCAGGACTGTGCAGGGGTGTTGTCTGTAATTTTTAAAGAGCCCAAACTAAACTGCAGCACCCTTTCGCAATTTCAGAGTGTTAGGCAGAATCACATGCAGTACCCTTTGGGAACACTACATGCAATTAAGACTACAAGTGTCCGTACAATTTCACCTTTGGTACAAGCCTGTACTGCACAGTTATGTGGTAGCATTGGCTGAGCAGCCAGATTTATCTCAAGAGTTGAACTGAGCAGTAGAACAAGTTACACAAAGTGACCAACAAATACAGTGGTTCAAACACACACTTACTCAAGGTTTCTTGGTAAAAGAATACACATTTATTTACACAGTCAATTAGAAAACATTACACTAGCAAAAGCAGCTTAATATCATACACTAATACACCGCAATACACAACCAATAGGTTACTGAACAAGTTCAGCTCCCCTGAAGTGGGAGCAAAATGGCCCTTCAGTTACTTTAAAAAGGGGTAAAAAGACAAGGTTATGAGAAATGCAGCCCAAATACATTCATAGGTAGGGCAAAGGGTTTCAGTTAAATACAACCAGCAATTCAATTCGATAGGCCTGGGTCAAAGTCAATGGTTCAGAGTCTTTGTATTAGGGATGTAACGGTATAACGGTATACCGTTAAAGATACCGTGAACCACTTAATTGAACAATAATAACCGTCACATTGTTTATACCGTTATACCGTTCATACCGTTAAGTGTGCTTTTCAATCTGATTTGGAAAGGCTGCAGTAAGCAATTGCTGTGCAGTCTTGGTTTTGCACTGTTGGATGTGCCGTCTGCCAAGTAGTTTCAGTTGGAGCAGTTTTTAATGCCATTCCATAAACCACACGTGCCTTACTCAATATGTTAGCAATAGGAAGAATAGATACAGTGCCAAGAAGGAATAGGGTTTACTTTGGGGTGTATATATTTATAATGCATAATATTCTCTAAACATATGGCAATGGGGGATTTCCCTGGTTCTATCATTGAATTTACATATAATAAGTCACACTGCGAAATTCACTCATCTCTGTGGGTATTCCCTGCTGCCATACCAAAGGGTAACATGTCAGTGATTACTGAACACCTTTTGGCCCGCAAGTAAACTAAAGGCTGTAACGTAAAGAGAAAGTGCGTGTGTGCGTGTGTGTGCACAAGCGTATACTACCATCAGCCTCCATTGATCTGTGGCATGCAGGTTATCAAGATGGCAACATGTTCATCTTCACCAGTAGCCAGTGGGGAAGCAAAAAGCCTAAATGACCACTTAAGAAAAGCTATTCAGTTTGCTTTGCCAGTTGCAGCAGGCCTCCACCCCACCCCCTCCTCTCCACACGTGTGTTTGTGTTTGGTGGAAGCAAGACATTTCAGTGGAAAGTATGTTGAAAAGCCCAATTCTGGCCCTGGGTGCCTGGTTTTGTTTGTGATGATACATCTGTCAATTTATGACCTTTTAGAAAATATTTGTTAAGATCAGTTAACTCCACCTGCTATACCGCAATAACCATGATATACCGTCATTTGGCAAGAAGGTTATCGTACCGTCATAAAACGAATACCGTGACACCCCTACTTTGTATAGGATAGCACAGTTCTGGTAGATAACGGTTAAGTCTTTGCCACGGTTTTTAGAAGAATTTGGCTAGGTGAAAAGTTAGACAAATGTTTAGGAAAGGACCAGCCTTCAAAGAGGGGAAAGTTTCACAAACTTTCTCTGTGGTCGAAAAGATTTCCGGACCGCGTTTGCACAGTACCCGAGTGAAGAAAGCTGTAGCTGAGGCAGTTGTTCCTGGTAGTTGGAGCAGATCTCGGTGTTCCTGAGCTTCAGTCGTGGGGACATGAATGATGTCGGGAGGTTCCTGCACTGCCCAGGGAAGAGGCCACAAGCTTGGCTAAATGTCGGTTTAAGGTGTGAGTGCCTTAAAGACCACAAACTGGTATCCTTCCCACTGGCTATCTGGTTTTCCACAGCACTCTGTAGAAAAGTTGACCAGGAGGGGACGGTTTTTCGGCGGCTTGTGAGTTTGTTGGTCCCACCAAACTCAAGGGAAGAAGTTAACCTTGAAGGGCTTCTCTGTCGATGGAGTTTCAGGCAATTCGGACATGCAGTAGGGCTTCACCGGTCGTCCAGGAGTTGCAGCAGTCCTCTTCCTTCAGCTCATCTTCAGTTCTTTCGTTCCAGTGGTCAACTCTGCTTTTCAAGTCCCAGAGACCTGCTTTTAAACAGTTTTCCCCCCATTCATTCCAGCCTGGCTGTCACTCACACAGCAGGGTGGCTGTCCATGCCGGACAGCCAGCCAGCCAATCATGCCAGAGTGCATTCAGGTCTCCTAGGAGACTAAGCAAAGGGAGTTTCAGGCACCTCCCTCACATCCTGTCCACCCCAGACACTCAGGCGCCAGAGGAGGGCTTCAGCACTGAAACCCGCCAAAGAACAATGAACAAAGGGACCAAACCTGGTTAAACACAAGAAGGACCTTTCCTAAAAGAAATGGCGAAAAAAGTCGACTGGAGTCTGTTTTTACAGATAGGTCTTGGGTGCCATCTTGAAAAACATGGCTGACCCGATTTTTTGCTACCGTTGTTCGCGGTCGGGTAAAATCCTGGTAGTTTGATCTAAATCACTGCCACCAGCCATTTAAAGTAGGAAAGAGTAACATTGACTGTTACATGAGTGTTTTGACTCAGGGGATGCTAGGCAACCCCTCCAGCACGCTATAGGAAGATAGTGTGCGCTGGGTCAGTAAATATAAAGAGACTAGTAAAGTCAATTTAACTTTACATGCTCTGGGAGACAGCAGTCAATCCCAGAGAAAAGGTTTAAACCTTGGGGAGTCTGAAAGACACCCCTGCGCCACTGCACTGAAGTTGTTGTGTGACACAAAAAAAAAAAGATGCCGCCTATGGAGTTGTTGTAAAACACCATAACCAAAGAACACAAAAGTAAAACATACATCAAAATACAAGGAAGAGTGGGAAAAAAAGCTCACACTCTTCCCAGGTAGAAAAATAAAATCCTAGAAATCCAGCAAAGTTGCTGGGGATCTCAAAAAGTAAGGGAAATTAGCACATTTTGAGAATTCTCCCTAACACAGAGGTGGAACAAAGCCTCATGGACAAGAAAGTAGGAGAGTGTCTAGAGAAAATGGTGATAAGGCCTGCGCAGCAGGCTGCGCAACGCTTCCTAAGCAATGTCTTAATGGTGAAGAGAAGCAAAAGGTCAGGCCGGTGATAATCTCAGACAATTTAAAGCCTTTCTTGTGTACCGACACTGCAAGATGGAGGAAATCCATCTCTTCAGGGACATTTTGCAGAAAGGCCACTGGCTAACCTGCCTAGATTTGAGGGATGCCTATCTAGCAGTACCCATTCCTGAGATGCACCAGCAATTTTTAGAATTCCTCTGGTGATGGCAAAGGTGGGAGTTTATGTGCCTCCCTTTTCAGACTAACTTCAGCACTGTGGTGCTTCCCAAAGCTACTCAGGAGTGAGACTGATTTTATACATCGAGGATATTTGTCTCATGGCGCAGGATCTGATGCGGCTGCCAAAGCAAATGGTCCCTATGACGGGTCTCCTAGAGAAGCTGGGGTTTCTCATCAATTGGGAGAAATCCGAGACCAGGCCACAGCAGAGAATTGAGTTCCTGCGGTTTATCACAATTATATGGCTTTTCCCCTAGTCCATGTTGGCAAGAGTAACAATATTCTTATACTACAGGCCCATATGAAATATAGCTTTCTCTTAAATTCTATGCATCATATGTTTGTCCTTCTGTAGGCTGTTGATTTCTTGGAGTCATAGATGTGTGTGATGTGTTGCATTTTGATAAGTTGTTCATTTTGTGAGGCCCACTGCTTCCAAGTCACATTTTACATGTTACTGTGTGGGATCTCAGCAGTGGGTCAAACAATAGAAGAAAAGCATGACAGGGTTTAGTTAAAAACAATATTTCCAGAGACACATGGGCTAGATGGAGCCTGGGGTCCCCTGGCATATTAAACAGGCCAGGCATTTCAGGAGTCACATAAGGAAAGAGGGAAGGCCCTTTACCCTGGAATAGGGGATGCAGAGAGTGGGTGCTCCCAAAGCATTGATACGAACAGAAATGCGACATTCACAAATAGAGTGTGAGGTGTTCCTTGGTCTGTTGTGGTGTTGTCATGTCCACCTTTACATTTTTCATCATCCTATCATGACCGTGATGGACCAAAAACCCTACTGCCAATTTTCCAAGGGTCATTTCTTCGCACACCACTCCCATTAGAGCACTTGATTGCAACTGTCAGATTACATGGTCACTGTCCATTTCGATGCAGTGGCTGGCAACCCCATGGACTACCTGCTGGGTTATCCAGGTCTTCGGGCATCGACATCGGAGGCAGTGGGAGTTGAGGCGAAAGCTCTGGTTAGCATGGTCAGATCGATGACTCCTCTAAAATTATTTAGCACTTTGATTGTCCTGCTGCTATTTAAATTCATTTTTAGCTGTGTGCACATCTTGGTTGTCCTGCTGCTGTTTACATTTGTTTTCAGCTGTGTGCCCATCTTGGTTGTCCTGGTCCTGTTTACATTTGTTTTTAGCTGTGTGCATAACCTGCTTTTCATGAGAATGTGTTAACAAGTCCACCCCTCTGTACTCTGTCTAGTCTGCTACCGGTTCCCTCACCCTTCCTCAGTCCCATTGTCCCTCTGTGCTGTTATTCCCCTCAGCCATACACTCACTACCTCCCCTTCCTCTGCAAGTTCACTGTTTTTCTGTGCATATTACCTCCCCCGTTCCCATTGTTTTTCTCCCAGTCTTGTTCCCCGTCTCCCCCCTCTACCTTCTGCTCTCGCTGCGCCTCTGTGGCCTCAGCCTGGTTAAGTCTACCTCACTCGCTGCAGTTTGCTACGGTGCTATCTATCTCTCCTATCTTCTCAAACTGCTTCTCTATCTCTTATCCTTCACCCCTTACTAAGTCTGTCAGGAAGAACCTCAAGAAGGACATACTGAGCTCTAACACAGGCCTTCCAATTGCAGGCACCAACGTCATTGCCTCTGCCAGAGAGACTCTCACAGACATACTCTATGTCGTTCGTTTCACCCGTCCTATAGACTCTCCATATGATTGCTCTTCTCTCTCCTTTCTCTTCTTTGCCCATCAATGGTGGTACCCGCTGGGAGGTCTTTCTTGCCCTCTCCACCTCCAGGGTTATCATCAAGGTCTACTGCAATGGTACGTTCATGGTCCAGGGTCCTCAACCCAACCTTCTACTCTTTGATAGGCTCCTCCCCCTGCCTTATCAACCTCCCTCTGCCTTTTTCATCAGCTCCTTCAGCTGCCCTCGCTCCCATTCCAGCTGTGCCCACCTTGGCTCCCTTGCCACCTCCCAACCACCCTTCTGCCCTCGCCATGGCTTTCTTGCCACCACCCCACACATTGACAATCCCATATGCCTTCTCCTCTTGGGTGAACCAGTCACCCACTAACACTGTAACTGGGGATTCCTTGCCCCCTGTGGTGCCTCCCGCACTGGCTCCCTCCTCACCCATTATGGTCCTGGCTCCCTTACCGGCCTTGGCTCCTCTGCCCCCTTCTACTCTGTCCCTCAGGCACTATCATCACTTAGGGGGGCCCACTGTCCCCTGCTCCCCCCGTAAGTCTTTACCACCGATTGCAATCTGCTCCACATTGCCATGGTAAGCACTCGCTCAGCTGTCAAACACTCCTCTGACATCTACAACCTCCTTGAACTCCTGGATTGTGAGGTTCTTGCCATCACTGAAACCTGGTTCAAGGATTGCTCTGGCACACAGTTTTGACGCACTTCTCCCAGAAGGCTACACAATACTCTCTCTTCATAGACCAAACAGACCAGGTGGGGGAGTAGCATTGAGCTTCCCTGAGTGCATCCCTGTGTCTGTCATTCCCACTCAGGCCTACTCATCCTTTGAGGGCCTGATCTGCAGGCTGTCCCTCTCTCCAAGCTCTTCACTGCTGCTGTCCACATTCTATCGGCCACCTGGTCAGCCCTCCCCCTTCCTTTCGTAATGGGCTGACCTGGCCTCCTCTCCATTTTCCTCCTCTTCTCATCTCCTCCTATCTGGGTGATCCCAACATCCATCTTGACTCACCTGATTCCTTAAGACCTTTATGCAACCTTTGCGACTCTCCCTTTCTTTCCATCTTACCGTCTGGCCCCAACGCACAGTGCTGGCCACACCTTGGATGCTCTCTTCTCAACTGACATTCCGCTATCTATCCCTCTCACTACATCTCTCTCCTAGACTGACCATTTTCTCCTCTCTTCTCACTTGAAGCTCTCTTCTCCCCTTGCATAGGTAAGCCCGGCACTGCCTTCCTTCTACAAGGTCATCCGACCCATGAAAAGAGTCTCAGTAGCTGCCTTTGCCTCCACCTATTATACTCCTTCCACTCCAGCGACTGACTCCCACCCTGCCACAGCTCTCTCGAACTTTAACCTCTCTGTTTCCAATACTCTTTATATTCTTGCCTCCGTCATGAGGGTACAACTGAAGCCTACCAAAAAGTGCAGCTCTTAGTATGACTCCAAATCAGCTTCCGTTAAACACAAGTGCAGGGCAGCCAAATAGGAATGGGATTCCTCTGGTGCACTCTCTAACAAACTGGCCTGCCGCCTCCTCTAAAGGCAGTATAGACTCTGCATCTGCTCCCAGAAAAGAGTCTTTATACAAGCCTGCATCTCTGCGGTATCAAATAACACAGACACACTTTTCAAAGTCTGCAAGGAATTAGCCAACCCTACCGCAGCCTCCTCCACCACCTTGCACCATCCACCACACATGACACAAAGTCAGGCACGCACGCAGTGTCAATGAAAGGGAAGGGGTGCCTGAAAGCAGACATGAATGCGTGTCAAAGGGTGAAATAACACATACTGCATAGCACCTGCATCACACACACGCATGTGACTGGCATAGTCCTTCCACAAACATGACTGATGCCAATACACAGATGGCACGTAGTATAGCCATGCCAGAATTGTCAACCAGTCTCAGATGGAAGTTGAATACTACGGACCATGAGCCATGTACAATGCATGTCAGATGACATTTCATGGAATTCACTATTAGAAAACACACATGTCACAGGGTGCAACAACGCTAGGGTGTTGTAATACAGTGAGGGCAGGCATACGGTTTCAATAATGCTAGGCCACATTGACATCACGCAAGTGAATAGGCATATTGAAGGGGATAACAGGGTTTAGAAGTGTGTGGGTACAGTGCAGTACATGGGTATGGCCTCAACTATGAATAAAAACACAGATCCAGTAATGTCAATGTCATGTCCTTGCAGTGTAAGGTTAAGTGCTGTCATCATGTGTAAAGTGTTGGTAGTGGGTTTTAGAGATACAGTAAACCCCACCCCCAAGGGTGGGGGGTGGCTGGGAGGCAGTGCATGGGTTAAAATGGTTGCTCAGAGGACCGTGTCGTAGCAGACAGTGTGGGCAGGTGGCAAGTGCATTCTCTCAGTCATCTGGGACTACAGAAGGGGAGAGGAGGACAGAAAGCACAACACATGAGGAAGCATCAGAAGTGCCTGCGACCCAGAGAACCTACAACTCCAGTTACATAGAGGCAGGGAGGCTGTACCAGAGGGATGCCCCAGCTCAACACAGATGTGAACCACAAACTAATTTCCATGAGGAGCAACTGACCCTGAGGGAGTAAGCAAGAGATGATCAAAGACCATGAGAATGAAGTAAATACTGGAGGTGGAGTTGAAGGAATTGCTGGCCCAATGCACAGGGTTCAGGAATGAACACTCATAGCCACTGTGAGCCTGTGCCATCATCGCAGTCCTAGGGAGATACCTTGCACCAAGCCTAAAGGACTTTTCACACAGTCCAGGACTGGCAGATTTGCAGAGGGAAGAGTGTAGAATCATAGACATCCTGGTACAGCCTGTTGCAGTAGTCCACCATAGGAATTACCAGTCCTCTGGAGACAGTGATCTGCTGGGGATGGAGAGGAAAGGAAGAATGCCTCTGAGGAGGAGCAACTTGCAGGGTGATCACACAGAGACGTCAGTCATGTGAGGATAGAAGGCGACTGTTGAGTGGAAGATCATCACAGGCTATCCGCGACCACAGGTTGGAGCAAGAATAGGGCCAAGAGAGGCTGGACAGAGAGTGTCATGGAAGAAGGGAGCAGGTGTGGTGATGAGGATTGCCTGTGTGTGCAGCATATGGTTTATATGCAGTCTGCATGACAACAAGCACGTATCAGTCCAACTTCACATGGGTCACACATGGCAGTCACGACGATGTAGCCTGAACTAGTAGACAATCATAACACATCACCCAAGCAACGTCCACATGGCATGAACACACATGCATCACCACTCACCGGACATTCCCTCATACATTGGCAGGTCTCCCACACCTTGGATCTGCTCCACTGCAATGAAATCACTAGCGATCTCCTCATGTCCAGTGAGTTCATCGTCCTCTGGTGGTGACCCACTTCCAGTCACCAGAGTAGAGGTGAACTTTGTAGCCAGCTTGTCTTTTGCTCGGTGTCGGACGTCATTCCAACGCTTCACAACATCACCAGCTTTGCGCCTCTCATAGCCCAAGGCACTAATACGGTCTGCGAGGCACTGCCAGTGGGTCATACGGTGAGCAGGTGTATGTGTGCTCCCTGCCTGCACCAGCATGTCACGGCCGTGTTCCAACATGTAGTCCACAAGCATCTCCAGTTCCTCATCACAGAAACTCCTGTTTCTCGATGTGTGGGACTCCTTTGCTGTGTCTGAGGTCTTAGCCTGTAGTGCTGGATCATGCTTCTGCTTCTTGTTAGGTGGTGCAGACCCTGACTGGCATGTACCGCTCTGGTCAGTAGGGGCTGGAGTACAGGTGGACTGGCCTATGGAATCAACCACCAATGTAACTACAGAAAGTCAGCTTGCAGGTATCAGTAGCTGGGTGCTGTTGCCAGGACTCTGCGCCACACGTGTGTTGGCTTTAGTGACAAGGGACTTGGCCCCTGAGTCACACTGGGCCGGGACCAATCCAGTCCTGGCTGGGTGACCCTGAGCCAGGGTGCTGGTTCCTGCAGCTGCCCCTGCAGCTTCCAGACACTGGCCGGTGTGAACAGCAGATGACACTGCTGCTCCAGATCCCCGGGTGCCGGTGCCTGGAACTTGCACTGCATGTGTCTTGGCCTTCGGGACATGGAAATAGGCCATTCAGTCACCCTGTCCCTGTGCCAGGACCACTACCGTCCGGGCTGGCTGACCCTGAGCCTGGGTAGTGGTAGCCGCAGCTGCCCCTGCAGCTTCCACACCCTGGCTGCTCTGGACAGCAGATGTCACTGCTTGTCCGGGACCACAGATGCTGGGTATGTCAGCAGCTGCTGTATCTCCCTGCCCCGGTTGGGTGTGGGGCGTAGACACCTTGCCCACGTGGACCACCTTGGCCATGTCGCCCACCATGGCCACTTCTGGCAAGTCGGCCACCTTTGCCTCCCTTCCCACTTGTTGCCCTCCCAGTCATGACACTGATGGACTAGCGCAATGGGAGGTGCAGCCAACAATTTTCCTGGGTAATTGGAGTGAGGGGGCAGGGTACGTGATGGAAAATGTACCACTGTGCTCCAGAAAGGCTCTATGTGACCCCTGGTGAAAGAATAATGGGTCACGCAATGCTCAGGCACCCGAAAAACAAAAATGAACGTGGACGCGACCCCTCGGTAGCCCACGTGCGAGTAAAAAACATCCTGCAGTACACCGTCACCCAGCAACACAAAAAAAGCGTACGCGAGGAACACGTAGGCTACTATGACCTCGAAAATGGGGTCCGTGACACAAAGCGGCAACTAGAGTGGGAAAAATGCATGCACGACTCACCGTCTGTCTCGTAGAATGAAAAAAACCACACACGCATGTGCGTAGGCCATTCCCCTCCAAAAACATGAAGTACGCATTGCCACAGTAGTGAACTATATGCGTGTGAACCCACAAATATATGAAGTTCACACGTCCGACCCCACAAAAAGCACATACAGTGCACTGTTGTCCTATGCAGACCTTCAACCCGATACTGAACGGCAATGCCCAACGTCCAGCGAGTGTCACATAACTTACACGCTTCAGGCCTTTCCTCTGATTACACGCTAACACGCTGTTTCCGCATGTGCAGAGTCACTGTTTGCAGCCGGCCATGCAAAAGAACACGGAAAACCCACGCTCCTGCCTACAGGGCCATTTACCTGCCTCCAACTGCCCAAGATGCCTCCTACGAGCCATCTGCTGCTGCCAGCCCACTCTGTGTGCCTGCTGCCCACATGCCCTGCATTTTGGTGACTGCTCTTCAGCCATTGATCCTGTTGTTGTGACCACCTCTGCTGATCCTGAAGACTCCCGACTGCCATACCACCACTCCACAGGCCAGCCCCAGGACCACCTTGCCCACTCACACCTGCCTCGGGTGTTGCCGTGTCCGACACCACACCATCTGAGGCAAGTGGCAACCCCCCAGCAGAGAGGCAGAGGGCCGTCAGCTTCTCACCCAGTGAAGTTGGCATCCTGGTGGAGCAAGTCCTGGGGCATCATGATGCCCTCTTCCACGGCCCATCGCAAGTCGGCAATGAAGGATGGAAGAAGATCTGTGGGGACATTGTGGGTGCCATCAACGCGGAGGGGGTGGCATCCCACGTCTACCATCATGTCTACAAGCTCTGGGAAGACTTCAAGTCCAGGACCCACAACAAGGCCTGGTTCCTCATCAAGGCTGGTGATCGAGCGAGGTTGCTGGGCCGGTTGACCCCAGACGAGATGAGGGCCCTGGAGCGCTTCTACCCAGCGCTGTACCCCCAGGTCTTGGAGTTGGTGCTCCATCTGGAGTAGACTGGTAAGTGTTCACTTGTTATTGTCCACCATAGTGCATGTGAAAGTTGACGTGTGGCTGGAGTGTGCACCTTGGCATTATGTCTGGTATGTCTCCTGTACAGATGTCTGTGTGCATGTCCCTGACAGTGCTGCATGTGAGTCCATTCAAGCGTGTCCCACATCGATGCTATCTGTGTTGCAATGCGTGAAGCACACCAGCATGTAACGACGCGCACATGTTTGCATACCCGTGTCTGGTCTGGGGCATGCGAGAGGTGTGACACATGGGTGCTTATGTCACCATCATGGACATGCATGGTGTACATGTGTGTGTGTCTGAGTAGTGAGTTTGTGACTGCCCAACACTCCGCACGTATGTTACTTGAGTTCTTGATTTGTGATTGCCTCCCGTTGCCAATTTGCCCTTGAGTGCGACGTGATAGCTCCATGGCCTGCCTCATGACTGTCAGGTGATGTGTGTGAATGAGATGTGTATGTCCCATAATGTGTGTGATCTGAATACACAAATATGATCTTGTGTCAGTGCCTTGTCCATGGATGTGAATGTCTGTTGTGAATGACAGACATGTTTGTGAATGTGTGTGAATGGCAATTCCCTGTGTGTATTGGAGGGTGATGATGGTTGTGACCTTTGACAGTGCCATCGATGTACATTTGCATTGTGACAAACACACATACCCACATATGTTCAGTAGCCTGATGTTTGTGTTCTATGTTTCCCTATCCACAGCGACGATGGAAGAAGAGGGCGGAGAATGCGCTGTGGAGCACCGCAGCAGGGATGCCTCCACCAGGCACAGACGCAGGGCCCAGTTCTCCTCCCAGGTACCGTTATCTTCCGGGAGCAAGGAGACTGGTGCCGTGTCCACGACAACAGCCGCAGCTGCTGAGGGGAGGCCTAAGAGGGTGAAGTTGGTTGTGGGCACCTCGGCAGTGGGAGGGACAGGTGAGCCCACACAGGGGCAATCCGATGTGGAAGACAGTGGGGAGTCATCCAGGTTGGTGGTGGTGGAGGAGGAGGAGGCCACATCAGCCCAGCACATGGGGCCCGGCAGGGGTAATGAGGTAGGTGTGACTGGCACAGGAACTGCGACTGCACCAGTATGTACCTGCGGTCTCGCCTCAGGCCGGATCCACGCAAATGGATCTTTCACTACCTGCGGATTAAGCAATTCGTGACATGGTGGAACCGTTGCTTGCCGGTATTGCGAGGCATACCGCCAGCATTCGTGATGTGCAGGCTTCCAATCGGGGGCATGCACATCATCAAGATGAGGTCTGTCGCATCATTAACTGGCTAGCTCAGTTCCTGATCACAAATCTGGTACGTGTGCTGGCCACTGCTGCAACCCACTCCTCCTTTTCCTCCTGTGTGTGTCAGTCGTCCTCCCTGCCGTCTTCCACCCCAGATACCACCAGGGCCCCCTGTGTTCCTGTCCCAACCCCGGCAGCCCGTCTGGTGGAGATCACATCCCTGCCAGTCGTAGGAGGATCAGCAGAGGTCGTCACTGCAGCAACAGGAGCTATGGCAATGGAGGAAGTGCAGGCACCAAGCAGCAGGGCACGTGCACAACGGCCCCGGGTGGTGTCATCATCCCGGAGGATGTCCTTGTGGCGCAGGCACCAGGCATTTAGGCAGCAGCAGCCTCAGAGTAGGATGCTACAGGACTCCGGACGTTCAACATCAGAGGGGCAGGTATGGGCCATCAGGCAGGAGGCAAACGTGGACCTTACGACAAGGATGTCTTCCGTGTTGGGAGCGTTTGGGCCAGCAAATTGGGGCAGAGCGGCAGCAGGCACAGGAGGGGCACCTCACTATGGCCAGGGCAGAGAATTCACTGCGTCAGGCAGAGAGGCGGGTGGAGGTCCTCGAGGAAACAAGCAGGGAGTTCGAGAGGAGCATGGAGGAGTCCCTGCAAGCCCACGAGGGGGAAGCCTAGGTATGCCTAGTGGAAGTGGACGCGGTGTTTGATGATACCCTGGCGGAGACTATGAGCGAGAGAGCATGGTGAGGAGATGGACTAGTCCGCTGCCTTTGTATACAGTTCTTTAGGAGTAGGTTTCATTTGTTTTTTCTTTTTATTTGGAGTTCCTGGACTTTGCTCCGCATCTTGTATATAGTTATTTTTGTATTGTATTTTTAGGATTTTACTACATGTTTTGGGACCATGGATCCTGGATCTTTGTAAATATTTGGATTTTAATTTGAACAGTTTTTCAACCATGAAGGAATGGTTTCCACATAATATGTGATTTCATTTTTTACATCACATTGATTTAGGTTTTCACTTTCTTTTGGTTTTTGATTTGGTTCATGCATGTTTAATTTGATGTTTTTCCTGTGTGTGACTTACATATTTAATAATATAATTTTTAACATTGAAAACGAAGTGGTGTCTGGTCTCAACGGTTTAGTGCATGTTTCACTCCTCCATGACTCATTTGCATGTCCCTGCTGTTCACCAATGTTGTTCATGTGTGTGCACACATGCATGCATGCGTGATGTTAGGATTCACATGACATGGGGCATGTATTAGGGAGCATGACCAATGGATGGGTGTTGAGGCGCACCAAGGGGGGCAGTGTGTGGTGGCCTTTTAGTTGGCTTGTGCTGCGCGATTGTATGTTGGTCCAATGTGTTTTGGGGTAGGGGGCGGGGCCTTGTGGCGGGGCCTGCCTGCAGGTTGCTGTCACTGGTGGGGGTTGGGAACATGAGGCGGGGCCTGCCCGCAGGTTACCGTCACAGGTGGGGACATGTGACGGGGCTTGCCAGTTGCCGTCACAGGTGGGGACATGTGGTGGGCCTGCCTGCAGGTTGCCATCACTGGTGGGGTGTGGGGACATGAGGCTAGGCCTGCCTGCAGGTTGCCGTCACTGATGGGGGGTGGAGACATGAGGCGGGGCCTGCCTGCAGGTTGCCATCACAGGTGGGGACATGTGGTGGGCCTGCCTGCAGGTTGGCATCACTGGTGGGGTGTGGGGCCATGAAGTGGGGCCTACCTGCAAGTTGCCGTCACTGGTGGGGGTTGGGGACATGAGGCGGGGCCTGCCTGCAAGTTGCCATCACAGGTGGCGACATGAGGCGGGGCCTGCCTGCAGGTTGCCGTCACAGGTGGGGACATGAGGCGGGCTACCTGCGGGGTGTGGTCACGGGTGATGGGGTGGCCATGTGGTGTGGGCTGCCTGCGGGGTATGTTAACGGGTGATGGTGGGGGTCCCCATGTGGTGTGGCCTGCCTGTGGGGTATGTTCACAGGTGATGGGGGGGGGCATGTAGTGTGGGCTGCCTGCAGGGTATGGTCCACTGCTGGGTCTGGCTGTCCCGTGAGGAGGCATCTGCTGCCAGGGGAGTTGTGCGTGTATCATGGTGTATACGGTGGCCTTCCCACGAGATTTGGCTGGTACGAGTGGGGTACACGAATTCGCTGGGGTGCGGACGGGGTACGTGCGGGCCTTCCCACGCGATTTGGCTGGTGCGAGCAGGGTATGCTCTGATTTTTCACACGACTATGATGGGGGAGGGCTATGTGCTGGGCCACGGATGGTGCAGGGCCTTGCGCCGTATTGGGCATTTCACTGGCTTTTTCCTGCGGATGAGGGTGTGTTGAGGGCGTTACTGGCAACAAAAAAAAAATATATATAAGTTAAAATTACGTATTTTACCATAGAGCGTCCTTTCATCGCCTGCAATTTCATCCCCTGGCATTTTAACGTGTATATTACAACGAAAATGCTCATCGAATTTTTTAGGGGGGGTGGGAAAGGGCAGATAGGTGGGGGAGGGGCGTTTGGGGGTAACCCCCCCCCCCCAAAACAAATGAGAAGCATTTGTTAGAATGTACACGTTGAAATTCCAGGGGATGAAATTGCAGGCAATGAAAGAACATGGAACCGTATTTTACAGCACACTTTTACAAAAAAATGGGTAAGGCGGCGAATAGTTTCCACTTGGTGGTACAGGGTAACGCATGAAAAAAAGCGATGCAAGTTACCAATGTGCACAGGAACATTTCTCCGACATATTTTCATAATGCCTTTGCCACAATATGTACAAGTATAAAGGGGACAGGCATGATAGTTTTTACTAGACATCCATCATAGATGTCCAGTAAAAAAAATACCATGGCTCTCCCCTCGCCCCCAAAGTGCCTCACACACCATCAAATTGATTATGTATCTGTACGGGGTGCTGGGGGCTGAGAGGGCAGGCATGGTATTTTTTACTAGACATCTATGATATATGACCAACACAAACATTCACACAGCATGCACTCGCTCATTCACGCTTCCAGACACATATTTAAACAATATATAAATGAATATAAACTTACCTTCTGCCCTGGTCCTGAAGTTTCCTCCCAGCGCTCCAGCCCCTGCACAGCATGAACAGGAATTGGAAAGCAAGAGCTTCCTGGGTCTGCACATGTGCACAGGAGCCTGAGCGTGGGTGACGAAATGCCCAGTTCCTGCCTGACTGGATGTCTGAAGAGGCACGGGAGCCTCCCCTCGCACATACGGACATGCAGTTCACTAGCTAGCATTTCCAATGGACTATGCAAGGCTAGGGAAGCAAAACGCTCCCGGCCTTGCATGGCTCATTGAGCATACGCAGCTGGGGAACAGAACTGTCAAAAGGGGAACACAGTTTCCGTTTGATAGTTCAGCCAGCCCACGAGCACTCCCTCAACTGCAAAAAGAAGTTGAGGCAGTGCTCAGTGTATCACTGGGCTGCCTCCTCGGCTCCTCCTTAATGGGTGAGGGGGCCGGTGGGTCAATGCCTCCTAGCCCATTATGGATGAGCTGCCACAGAAAAACGGCTAGACTGGCTGCACCCAAATGCCAGTCTAGCCAGCTAATTACACTTAGCAGAACTGCTTTATCAGAGATGCCCAGTAAAACAAAAGTCCAAGCCACCATATGAAATTACTGTACTGGCCGCACCAAAATGCCAGTCTAGGCACTAATAACACATATCAGGCCTGCTTAGCCTGGACAGAGAGAGAGAGAGACTGAGTGTGAGTGTGTGTGTGTTTTCATTCCTTGGCCCAGCGTTTCTTCCATGTTGTGTCCGCCCTCCTCAATTAGGACCTTTGGCCTACTTGGGTGATTCCATTAGGGCAGCCCCACTGCCCCCTGCGGCTAAGTGCCCCCAGGCAAAGGGCAGCTCCAGAGGGTGTTAGCCAGTGTTTGTTGTGGGAGCATGCAGTGCAGCTGTCAACAGCAGCGACTGACAAGGTAAGAAAGGTGTGTGCTTTACTACTCCCCATTTAACTGTCCCTCCTCTCTTATTACTTCTATTATTGAATTCTGCAGTCTGCTGCACTTGGCAGTTGTATGTTATCCTTATCTGGCATTTGGTGAATTTGCATAATTAACCTCTGAACAAGCTCTTCTCTCCTTTTTTTCTAGGAGAGTCGAATCTATGTGCTCTTGCATTTGCAGCTGTACTTAAAAATATATATATATTTTTGTGTCTTCTAGTGTCTTCCACCTGTCCTGATAACTTGCTTCTAGGTGACGTGCTTCAGCTAGTTGATGTTACCTAGGGCTTCTCCCTCCGTTGACAACTCTAGCTATGTCATTGCTGTGGTTGTAGTTGGTATTGTGCTCTGCAGTGCCTCCCTCCCCCACTTCCTCCTCCGAACTCAATGGTGCTCTCCATCTCCCCTATCTTCTGTAATTGCTATTCTATCACTTATCCTATCCCTCTGACGAAGTTTGGAAGGAAAACGTTCAAGAAGGATCTCCTGGTCTCCAATACAGGCCTATGCATCGCTGATACCCATGTCAACGCTTCTTCCAGGCAGACTCTCACCAACATCCTCTTTGTCGTTCCTTCGCCAGACCTATGGATTCCCCTTATGGTCTCTGTGCACTACCCCTTCTCTCCTCTCTCATTTATGGTGGCACCGCTGGGAGGTACTCTTGGCATGGCAACCCTTCCTGTTCTTTAGGGTCATCATTAAGGTCCACCTAAATGGCACCATCATGGTCCAGGGCTCACAGTCTAACCTCCTCCTTCTTGATAGGCGTCTTCCGTCTCTCATCAATGTCCTCCCCTCTCCTGCCTCTCCTCCTTCTGCCACCCCTCTGTCACCTCCAACGGGTGTACCACACTCCTGTACCCCTCCTTGGAAAACCTTCAAAAGTGGCAAACTGCTCCACTTGGCTAGCCTCAGCTCTCACTCTGCTGTCAAACACTCCTCTGACATCTCCTTTAAGGCCCCGGCCTAGACGTCCTCGCTCTCACCGAGACGAGGTTCAATGCCAGTTTTGTCACAAGTTTCGACACTCTCCTCCCTGAGGGCTACAAGATCCTCTAAACCCAGGTCTAACCGGCCAAGGGGCGGAGTTGCTCTGAGCTTCCCTGAGTGGGTCCTGCTACTATCATACCCACTCAGGCCTACTCCTCCTTTGGATGCTTTGTCTGCAGGCTTGATGTCTCGTCTGGCCTCTCTCCGACTCTAGCCACCATCTACAGGCCCCCTGGCCAGGTCTCCCACTTCCTCTCTGAATGGGCTGACCTTACCTCTTCTCTCCTTGCCTCCTCCTCCAAGTTTCTCCTCCTCGAAGACTTCAAGATCCACCTCGACTCCCCTGATGCGGCCTCTGGTCTCTTCTGCAACCTCTGACTCCCTCTCCCTCTCGATTCTTCCCTTCAGTCCGACGCACTCAGCCAGACACACCTTAGATGCTCTCATCTCTTCAGACATCAACATTTCCAACCTTCTCATTACTCCTCTCTCCTGGTCGAACCATACGCTCCTTTCCTCTCACCTGAAACTCCTTTGTCCCCTGCTAGCATTCTCCTCCTCCTCTGTAATTTGACCTATGAAGCGAGCGTCAGTTGCTGCTTTTGCCACCACCTTCACTCCCCCTCCTACCACTGACTCTCAGTCAGACACAGCCCTAACCTTCAACTCTCCATCTCCAACACTCTGGACATCTTTGTCCCCGTCATGAGGATCTGCATGAAACCTGCCTCCAAGTAGAAATTCCTGGTAAGACTCTGACCCGGCCGTTCAGAAACGCAAGGGCTGAGCGTAATTTGCAGGTCTCGAGCACATCCTCTGACAAACTGGCCTGCCGCCTACTCCAAAGGCAATAGAGACTTTCCTTCGGCTCAAAGAAGAGGGCCTATGGCTTATATCCAAGCCCGCATCTCTGGAGCCACTAACAACACGGCTAAACTTTTCAAAGTCTGCAAGGAACTCGCCAACACCACGGCACTATCCACTTCTCTGCCTTCCCTTGCACTCTGCACTTCTCTGGCCTCTCACTTCATTTCTAAAACTCGGGACAGCTTGTTCGCATTCTCCTCACCCTTCTCTCTCACCCGCTCTCAGGCCTCCCTTGGCCCCCCCTCTCACCTCCCCTCCTACTCGCCACTTTTTCACCCATAGTACCAGATGAGGTCTCTAGACAAGTCTGCTCTATGAAGGTCTCATCCAAACAGGTGCTCCCCTGCTCCGATCAAGGACAACATTGTCTCCCTGGCTCCAACCTTAGCCGATTTCTGCAATCACTCCTTTGCCACTGGATCTTTCCCCTCACTCCTCAAGCACTCCCTTGTGCAACCTCTCCTCAAAAAGCTTTCGGCCGACCCTTCCTGTCCGTCCGGCAAACTACCACCCTATCTCCATTAACCCCTTTCTGGGCAAACTCTTGGAGAAGTTGGTCATCTCGCAGCTTATCCACCACACTGATTCTGTTGGTTGTCTTCACGACCACCAGTCTGGCTTCAGAGTTGCCAGAGGCACTGAAACCGCTCTCCTGAACACCCGTGAAAACCTGCTCTCTAATCTCGACTCCAGCTCTCCTTCCATTCTCATCGTTCTTGACCTTTCCTCTGCCTTTGATACGGTCAATTATGTGACCCTGAGAAATTGGCTGTTATACCCTTGGCATCACAGACCTGGCTCTGGACTGGTGGACCTCCTTCCTCTCGGACCGACCTTCCCAGGTTCAACTTGGCCCTTTTCTCTCCACCATCTCACTCTCCACCTGCGGATTCCCTCAGGGCTTTAGCCTCTCGCCTTGGCTGTTCAACATCTACCTGGCTCCTCTAGCCCACTTGATCGCCACATTCTCTCCTAACTTCCAGTGTTATTGCGATGGCATGCAGCTCTCCTTCAAGCTTCCCTCCTCCGCCTCCTCCTCCTCTTCCTCCTCCTCCTCCTCCTCCTCAATTTCTGAATGCCTGTCTGCTATTCAGGCAGGCTGCTCTGCGAACGATCTCTACCTTAATGCCAGTAAGACAGAGATCCTTCTCATTGGGATCCCTGCTCCCTCTTTCCCTCCCACACTCTGGCTGCCCTCCTTGGGCCCTTTCCTCTCACCGTCCTGTGAGGCAAAAAACCTTGGTGTCATCTTCAAGGCCTCTCTTCATACATCAGGGATCTTGCCAAGAAGGCCCGTTATCAGCTGCACCTCCTCAGAGGCATTCTCCCTTTCCTCGCCTTCCCCCAGAAACTCAGTGTCTTCAGAGCTCTGCTCCTCTCCAGGCTGGACTACTGCAAAAGCCTCTTCCTCAATCTGCCTAAATCCTCCCATCACCCCCTTCATCTTATTGAGAATAGGACTGCAAGGCTTCGCCTCCTGCCCAGGGACCGCATCTCTCCAGCCCTAAAATCACTCCACTGGCTCTTTGGTTGCTGAAAGGATCAAGTTCAAGACCCTCTGCATCATCCACAAGGCTTTCTGGGCCCTGGGACCCCTCTACATCCAACTCTGTCTCTAAATACCTCTCTGGTAGAGCCCTTAGTTTGTCTAGCTCTAATTCTCTGCAGATCAGATCTTTTCCAAGCATAGAGTTGGGGTAGATCTCTCTCCTCCGATGCCTGCCTCTGGAAGGGCCTCCCTGCCCCTCTCAGACTTGAGCCAGATCTCCTTAACTTCCGGAAGCTCCTCAAGACCTTCCTTTTCTCTTCTTCCTTCCCTCTCCCCCTCGCCCTACCCTGATAATGTCCTTGTCTTCTTCTTGACTGGCTGCCTGATTCCTTCAGAGTTCATCAGGGCAGCAGCCCCCCACACGCCCTGCCAGTCTACACCTGCCCTTGGTCTCCCCTCACCCCACCCCTCATCCTGCACTTGTCCTTCTGGGTCCCTCCCCCTGCTCTTGCATGGCTGGGCCTGCACCCCTGTAGCCCTTCCAGCCCCTTCCTTCCCCTGCATTCTCTGCTTCACCCAGCTCTGTCCACTTGGCCTCCCAAGGCACTCACTTTTCCACAGAGGCCCTCTGCCCTTACCGGCACTCCCCGCCCCTCCCATCTCCCCTGCACTTTCTGAATGTCACAAGGCCTAGTAGGATCATCTTGTTTTTATCCTCAGTTTCCCCCTCCCTCTTGTCTTGTTGCGCCTTGAAACACATTGTGTATAGGCGCATTATACATACCCAATAAATAAAACAAATACACAATTACCATTTAGCACACAACCCCCAGCCCACCTCCCCCCCAACATGTCCCCTCTCCTTTCCACCCTATACCCCTAAATCAGCTCCTCTGCCCAGAATTACCCCCACTCCTCCTTCCTCGCCCCAGGTCTTAAGTATGAGGCACCTTGCCTCATAGGTAAGTAATGCGACGAGGATGAGTGGGAGTAGGAGTAGTGAAGATTACAGAAACTGAGCCAGGCATTACCTCCACATCTCTCTACCTCATCCCAGTACTTGAGTAGAAGTTGCTCTCCTGCAACAACCTCGAAGTCCCGACGTTGTGGTTAGCAGCAGCGTTTACTGATTAAACATGCCACACAGCCACCGACTTATGGAAAGTTTCCATAGCAAGACCTTAAATAGCAATCAGAGCAAACATTGCTTCGTTTTGAACATGCCTACAGGTCACAACCAAATCCACACAATTGATGTCGAGGGGGGAATAACTGAACCCGAGTTCACCCTAGGTAGCTTGGACAGGAGACGACTCATTCTCACAGCATTCATAGAGTGTGTGTGATTTCAGCCGTGAAGGAGAGCGTTAACTGCTTGTAACATTGACGCTTCACTAGACTGGCCCCATTAGAACGTGTGAAGAAGTTACATGTCCCCACACAAGTAAGTTGGCCCCGGCCCTAGTCTCGTAAGTTAACGCCTCTCCCAACATTTGAAGGCTTAGCCACCACCCCCCTCCGCCGTGGCACCCCCTGGTGCTGCCCAACCAGGACCGGGTGATGCAGAGGCACTCACCTGACAGTGAAGGTGGGGGCTCTTCTGCATCCTGTGCCTGCTGCCCCCCGCTGCTCGGTTCTTCTTCCACGTCCAGTGGCTGATGCTCGCCGTCACGATTCGAGTTGGCTCCGATACCCATGGCACACATGGGACGGGTGCCACTGCCTCCACACAAGTACCGGATACAAACCCTCTGTCCTCAAACACTGCGCTGCAAAGTAGCCGGCTGCACTCGGCCTGATGGAGAAGACTGATGCAACTATTGTTTGAGTCCGTCCGCCAGGGGGCGAGTCACTCCAGAGTTCCGATATTCACAAGGCGCTCCTCCTCCTCCTTGCGTATTTCTGAGCAAGCCATGCAGAAAGCAGCACTGTCCTCTTGAAAACGGATACTGCACCCCAGCGGCGGACTTCCTGATCTGTTTTAGGGAACTTTTGGCGTGGCGACTACATGGCAGCTGCGAACAAGAGGCGCTACATCTCTGGATTGGATTGCTGGAGGAGCTCTGTTCATCAAATAATGGGTCGGCAGAATTACAAGAGTGCTGGAAGCGCGCAGAGTGGTTCAGTGGGCTACTAAAAAGAAAAAAAGCTGCTCCTGAACGTCCCGTGCGACTTTATTTTCAAACAAGTTTGGAAGAACACTGCGTCTTTCGGCAGCTTAATCATAGCCTGTAAACTGGCAGAAGTAAGGCGCCATCTCCATGGCTGCCAACTTAGTAAATTCATTGGTGCGGCTCAAGCAGTGACTTGAAATCGCCAAGTGGTATCGAGTACGATGGCTTCATAGGAATTGACATCACTTAATACATTACAATGAACTATGAAAAAATTACTTTAGTAAGCCAGATAATATGTACTGTAAGAAAGGTGTGTATGTACACACACATATGTGTTGATCCAAACAAAAGGGAAACGTTTATCTGCAAGCTTTTGTAATCTTCAGATCAGTGATTTATAGTCATTCCATCGACAGCCGAAGCATCTAATGCCGGTAAGGGTTTATTTTGCTGAATGTGATGAGATGTGCTTTAATTCAGTTTCCCGCAGTCATGTGCTTGTAACCCCCGCCTCCCCCAGCCACACTTGCCCCACGGCAAAGCAAGCCCCACGCACTTACCCTCACTGTATGCAGAGCATTGCTTAGAAGGAAGGCTGCCCGTTTCTCCTGCGGTGTCTCTGGCAGAGCCATGTTAAATGTCCCCTGGGCCTGGCAATAAGAGATTACACCAACGAGCATGCTGTACCGCCAAAAGGAAGGCTTTAAGCAATAAAGCACCATTTCAGCACTAGACATGTTTATGTTGTCTTTACTTTCAGCAGTTTTTATCTTTAAAAGCTAGCAGGTGCATGTTAGTATTTGCCATAACACCTGTGTGGTTTTGATGGAGCCCATATATTTTTACTGTTCGATTTCCTATCCCGTCTAGGATCTTGGCGTCTTCCCATCAAGTTGCCATTACAATACCAGTCAATCAGGAATCCTGAGGCAAACAGGTCAACAATGATGGATGGGGAAACAGCCAAGGCAAGGGAGGAGCTTTGGCCCTATTTCTTGGAATGTTACAACTGGTGCGAAATTAAAGCTCCATGTCTTTGTAACACAAGTACAGAGTACTTATGGCTGCATAGAATGCCCACTAGGCAAATATATCTGAATGATACAAATACAACAAGCGCTATGCACAATTCCCAGAATTTCAAGAAAGTAATACCATCAGAGTCAAAGTGTACCACCAGACGCAAACTAAATACTTCCAGGTACTAAATATTTGAGTTTTAAGAGGCAGGGCTTTAGTTACTCCAGCTGAAAGATCAGAGCTGGGCTGCTGTGACACAGGGGTTTGAGTGGAACTGAAGAGATCAGGGCCCCACCTGCAAATTGTAAATCCAAGCCAGATTCAGTGGGAGGGGAGAAACGCTGTAAACAGCACTTGCAACTTACTTGCCATGTGGGGGGAGGGAGGTGCCCCTTGAAGAACATACATCAGTTGTACAGAGCCTGCTGGAACTTAAGGGAGAAATGGGACGTGGGGGTCGTGCCATGGCGGAGGGAGAGCCGCTGCCTGGGGTGGGGGTTGGGGGTGTTACTGTCTAGGGAGTGCAGGCTGGCATGAGAGCACTTAGAAACAATGTTATCATCCACGGGAGCATCTGAAAAAAACAGGGGATTACTGTGGCAGGGAGGGCGTCCTGGGGCTGCAAATGGCTTTTAGAAGAGTTTCTTCCAAATGAACGGAGGGGATTCGACTGGGGGACGACGCACAGTGTCCTGGAAACATGCCTCCCGTCCATGAAGAGGAGCTCCATAGAAGAGGTTATAGCGCCTCGAGGCGATTTCGCAGACAGCGGGCGTTCAACAAGATGACAGCACTAAACAACGGGCGCGATTTTTGCTTGGGATCCGCAGCATTCTCAGATAGTGACAAGGCCACCTCCCCCGACCCGTTCATTCCAGATAAATCAATTGGTGCATAGATAAAGTTACCAGGGATATGCCGATAAAAAGCAGCAAATGCGCCCCCTACTCCCACACAGGGGATAAACTCAATGTACACTTTAGGAAAGCTTGGCTTACCATTCATGGTCGCCCCTTCATGGCAGTGGGTGTCCAGCTCCGGAGGCAGGAGCGGGCGTCGGCTCAGAGGGCATCGAGGTCCAGAAAGGCAGTTACTTCCATAAAAGGGGGCTACGGGTGGCTGTGATAGAGGTTCTCTTCCCTGGATGGTGGCACCACCTATGACATGAAGGGGGGAGGGGGGTAAAAGCCATGTTAACTCTGCTGCGAGAGCACAAGTTTAACACAAGAGAAATCCACACAGCCGCTCCTCCCCGCAAACCAGCCTCCCATAAGAGGAGGGGGATTAAAGGGGTGTGACAGGGGAGGAAACATGAGCAGAATGGAGAGAGGAGACATCAGGGAAGTGCAAACATGAGAGACTAGGAGGAGGAACAAGCGAGATCAGGGGGGTGGTCAGGAGGGGAGCAGCAGCACCCAGATAATGACGGCGCGAAGCAATTTGCAAATGCACACGGCCGCCGGACCGGGACTCGGTCATGTTATGTACCAATACAATTCCAGTGTTTTGTAAAATAGTAACACTGTCTGCTGGCGCCATGGTGTCGCAGCAGTTGGCTCAGGGGCTGCCTACAGCAGGCACTCTGACACGGTTGGCCGCCGGCCCTCTGCATTCATGAAAGAAAGGTAACACTTCAGTGTTACTTTTCTGTGCATCCGCGGCGGGCCGCAAAGGAAATCAATGTGACATAAATTACATTACACCAAACCGGCCCAGGTGTGGGCTACAGGAACCGGCCCTCAGGGCCCCGCCCGCCTCATGATTTCAGCCCAGCCACGGGCGGAATGGCCGATGGGCCAATCCGACCCGGTTGACATCCTTCCACACACTGTTTCAAATTGATTAGTGTTGTGTGTTCAGATACTTACATACTTCTATACATGCAAGACAATGATGGTAAAGCTTAGTGGGTTGATGGCCTGCTGAAGAGAAGTGCGAGAACTCTAGGAAACAAGCTTACATTTTGGTAGGTCTGACATGGTGCTGCAAAGATTCAAGCGCGAAGAGGACATTTTCAGTGTTTATAAAAAACGTATCCTCTCATGGACTCCATTATATGTCTCCCCTTCGTGTCAGAATGATCAAAATGTACTCTACAATCTCTGTTCTAGTAAATATTGCAATAATTAGGTCTTTAACAGCAGGCCAAAACCATTCACTTTCCCTTTTATTTGTACAGTATTGTGTGCTAATCGCTTTATAGACCGTAATTGGGATGGCCCTTCCCCAAATAGTAGTCCTTAACTAAGGGGCAATAACCTCGGGGTCGGTAACAATCACCTTAAAAAGTGTACTTTTTACTTCTTCCAGATGCAATTCCCTGTCCTCAGGGTGAAACACAGGCGAATATCAGCCTCTGCGCGATACTGCCAGAGGCACACCTCGCCAGAAACCCCCCCCCCCGTGGAATAATGATGATGAGATTTTTCATCTAGCAATGTGGAACACAGTTATACCTTGGATTGTTTAGCAACAAGTTTGTAGTCTGCACCAAAAGAACATTTTGAAGGCTAATAAAACCAATCTACCCCCGCTGTTATCTAACATCACGTCTCCATTTACACTCTTGCCTCAAAACTATGCAGACATAGTGCTGTTGTGTCGTCTTGTCTAGAGTGGAGATGTTCTGCTGGCTGTTTTTTCGGCTTGCATCAGTTTTATTTTCCTTTTACAAATGCAGAATTAAGTCACAGCACTGTTGGGTGGCGTCGGCCCAGAGACCATTGCTGGTGAATTATTTCACACTTAAGCAAATCTGACGGGTGATGGCTAGAACGTTTTCAATTCATCATGCGCACAGTCCCCAGACCATCCCCAGACCGTCATTATTCAGCCTGCCAGGCCATTACAGAAAGGGGAAATACCATATGCAAATCAGACTTGGTCCCAACCACCGCAAAAGGGGCAGTCAAGCCTGAACTGCTAGGTAACATCCCACGAGACAACAAGCGACCCAGTCACGTTTTGTATCCATCGAGTGTCAGTGATGTGTAGCTTTGGTCTCTAGCCTCGGCAGGCTTGAGACCCAAGTCTGGCTTTACCCGTCCTCTTTGGGCTGACATATGAAAAGGTGATGGCTGGAAGGTTTTGAATTAATCATAACCATGGCCATTTCTCTGGGCGACCCTCCTAGTCATTGTTTTCCTGCTTTCTGTTGCATGGCACCCCTGCACGGGGCCATGGTAGATTCCACGGTGTTGTTGTGTGGTCACATGGGCAACCATGTGACCAACCTAATAAAAGGTCCGAGCCGCTTCCGGCTCAGCAGTCGAGACCCAACTGACTCCGCGTGTGCTTGTGTTTGTGGGGGCACCCTGCGGGTGCCCCACCACGTGTGCTGGGCCCAAGGAGGGGGCCCAGCTTGAGGACGGTGCCCCTGCCGGGCAACGCCGTCCGGACGGTGCCCCTGCCGGGCAACGCCGTCCTTGTGTGTCCCCCAGCCATGTGAGGTGGGCTGGGGCGGCGACCCCGGCCTGGGTGCACCCAGAGCCGGGGCCGCAGTGAGCCGGCTGCAACCCGGCCCACGTGTGCGGAGCTCCGGTGATCCGGAGCGGGGTGGGCTGGACCCCCACCCGTCATCAAGCGGCGTGATCGCCGCATCTTAGTGTGTGCCGTCGGGTGCTACCCGACATCAGTGTGGGGCTGCCCGGTGGACCGGAGCAGCCCCCAACAATGGCGACGAGGGCTGGAGCCCTGCGTGCGAGGCGGCGCCAGCCGCAGGGGGAGAAACGTCTGCCTCCACCACCACCAGGAAGGAGGGAACTGCCCCCTTCCCCAGGGGGGAGCGAGAGTGTCCCGCGGTGGCGGCCGCACAGGCGAGGTGCGAAAAACATTGCCGTAAGAAATAGGAGGATGCGGGCCCATATCCAACTGGGCCCGCAAAGGAAAAGAGGATGGCGAGCTGCTCACTCTGTCCCCGATGGGCACGGAACATGCCGGCGGCTGCACCACCATGAGGGAGGAAGAGGGGCCCGTGCGCCCCGAAGGAAAATGGTGAGGCGGGCCCAACTCCAACTGGGCCCGCCCGAGCTGCCCGCCCCTGCGGGAGGCGGAACAAGTCGGCGGCTGCCCCACGAAGAAATGAGGTGGCCCTTGGCGGAGGTGCCACACGAAGAAGTGCTGGCGGCCGGAGCCGAAAGGAATACCTGGCCCCCCCCGTGGCCGCCACAGATAGGGCGGGCCCAACAACAACTGAGCCCGCAACAAGGAGGTGGGCTGCCGGCCCCTCCCCCATACGCCACACACAAAGGGCGGGCCCGACAACAGCTGAGCCCGCAAGAAGGAAATGGAAGGGGAGCGGCGTCGCCACATGAGCAAAACGAATGCGGCCGCGTGAGCGCCCCCATGGCTGCAGCATGGTGAGACCCGTTTTCCCCCCCTGCAGCCAAACAGCAGGTGCGACCCAAGCGTGGACAGCATCCGCCAATCCAGGAGTGTGAGGCGGGCCCACTTTCACCTGGGCCCGCGGGGGAAAAAAAAAAAAAAAAAAAAAAAAAAAGAGAAAAAGGCGATGATGCAGGCCCAAAGAAAAAGGCGAGGATGCAGGCCCAAACCAAACAGGGTTTGCTGATGGAACAAAGGAGGCACTGCCCCTCCCTCAACCGCGACACGGAGGGGAGCTGCCTGCCCTCACCCCAACAGAAGCCGGGCCCATCCCAATCCGGGCCCACAATGGAAAAAGAGGGGAGTGGATGCGGGCCCACCACGGACTGGGCCTGCAATGGAAAGGAGAAAGGGGACAAAGGCAGCGGGCCCAACACCAGCTGGGCTCGCAGGGACACGGGCCCTGAGGGGTGTTGCCCCCATACAAATGGACCTAGCCGATGTGGCCCCTGGGCCTCCCCAGGTGCGGCTTTGCCGGCCCCTTTTTGTCTATGGTGAACGTGAGGGAGGACACAGACGGTGTCCAGACACGGAGATGCAGAAGATGGACGTCATCATCAGCGTCCTCGATGAATACTCCGGGGCCTGCGGAAGTGGACCAGTTCGAAATGGCCCAGTGGGGGTGGGGGCAATGTGATGTTGTGCACACTGGCACGCTCCGAAGGCGTCGGGGAGTGCCAGCGCCTCGTAGTTATGTTGTCATAATAAGACCACTCACCCAGGTTAATAAAGGTGTATTAGTAGGGTGGTCATAGGAGCAATAGTGCGTAGTTAGTGACATATGTTTTGTTTTGCTGTTATGGAAAAGGAGGAGTGTTGCATGGCACCCCTGCACGGGGCCATGGTAGATTCCACGGTGTTGTTGTGTGGTCACATGGGCAACCATGTGACCAACCTAATAAAAGGTCCGAGCCGCTTCCGGCTCGGCAGTCGAGACCCAACTGACTCCGCGTGTGCTTGTGTTTGTGGGGGCACCCTGCGGGTGCCCCACCACGTGTGCTGGGCCCAAGGAGGGGGCCCAGCTTGAGGACGGTGCCCCTGCCGGGCAACGCCGTCCGGACGGTGCCCCTGCCGGGCAACGCCGTCCTTGTGTGTCCCCCAGCCATGTGAGGTGGGCTGGGGCGGCGACCCCGGCCTGGGTGCACCCAGAGCCGGGGCCGCAGTGAGCCGGCTGCAACCCGGCCCACGTGTGCGGAGCTCCGGTGATCCGGAGCGGGGTGGGCTGGACCCCCACCCGTCATCAAGCGGCGTGATCGCCGCATCTTAGTGTGTGCCGTCGGGTGCTACCCGACATCAGTGTGGGGCTGCCCGGTGGACCGGAGCAGCCCCCAACACTTTCTAATGCAGAAGGTGAAAAACTGTATGCAAATCAGGTCTGGTCCCAGTCCAAAAGGGCAGGGATGACATTTGGGGGTTGACAGGGGTCGCAACTGCGACCGGTGAGGTCTCCCTTCCTACCCCTGAGGTCTACTGTTGAGTTGTACATCATGAATATTAAAGATGAGGCACGCAGTCCGTAGTTCAGATGTACGCTTTATTCAATGAGATATCAGGATGGATGTATAGCGGTGCAGATGTAGGTGACAAGTATTAAAACAGGGAGAAGGCATCCACCGGTCTGGTAGCAAACAGAAGCAAGCCCCCAACTGATTCAAAAAGAACGTTCCCTCTAAACATCAATAAACATTCTATATGAACATTCCATATGGAACCACGCTCACCTGCATTTTATTTATATAGAACCCAACATCTCCCTTGCTCTTTTTATTTTTTTTTTTAAAATGGAAGTTCCTGGGCTGTGGCCAGCGAGATGTGGCTCTTTGTTTCTGGAGTGGCGGGCTTTCTTGATCAGTCCTCTTTAAAAAAATAAAATAAATAAAAAACAAATAGGGGTTCCACAAGTGTAACACTTTGCGCAGTGACCCTAAACAAGAAAGAATAGGAACAAATAGTCTTTTTGGAATTCTATACAATAATTGCTAGACTTACTAAAGGTTTATTTTAGCCACACTTCAGGGGGTGAGCCACTGATTTAGTCTGTTCTTGAACACCTCAAATTCACAACACACACAAAAACTATATGTATTTTGCTTTTCACAAGTTGCAGTTATCGCATGTTTTTTTCTGCCGTTGTCTGTGTTACGATCATCACCAGACATTCCATCTCAGTGTCCTCAGTGACTTGACAAAATCTTTTTGCAGAAAAGCTTGTGTACAGTGTAGAAATGTTTGACCATAGCAAATCAAGTAGGCCGTGCTTTCATTGTGCCACTATCCATGCTTTGTTGTAATGTGTCTATCTTTTCTATCTCTCTGGCATGCTGTTCAGGATGTTTGTTTGCATGTACGAGGTAACGAGTGCCCAGAGTACGGGATGCCTGCCGTGTGAGTGCGCTGCTTTTTCTGCATTACTCTAAATTCGTTAATACATAGTTATGAACCCTCCCAATGGTATGTAGTTTGCCAACCTCCGAAGTCTGAAAAGTAGATCCATGCAGGCTTGACATGTGGCCACCTTTGCACCAGACCTGCAGATGAACTGGCCTGCTGTTAAATCTCATCTCAGTTACCAGTTTAATGGCATCCACTACAGAGTGTAATTTGCTTTCTGACTTGGAAAACATTCAGACATGTAAACATATGGTGATTCATTCTTGTATGAAATGTATGTCACATTATAGTGATATCATAACCATATTTATCACAGTGTACTTAGGAACAATGCTATGTGATGCCACTTCCTGTTTTGTCAAGGGGTGAAAGGTTGTGTTCCATCGCTTCCCAGGATGTCACTTCAGGGTGGGGTCAAATGACATCACTTCCTGTTATGTCATCAGAGGAGATGGGTCATGTGATGTGTTACACATTGTGGGAGGTGGTCGCTATGGGCTCGCAATCGGTTGTGTGGTACTCTTCTCTACGCGACTCCCGAGAATCCTTCTCAAGATGGCTCCCGTTCTGAAGGAAGCAGTCTAGACTCTTCACGTTTCTCCGAGATGTTCCGGCCTGCTCACGTGATCCTTTATCAAACACGGAAGCCGGCAACTCCTCGCGTCGCTTCTGTTTCTACAGACGCTCCGTGAGTTTGCCTCTAGGGATTTCAATATCTCTGCCTCTACCATTTGACTTTTCGACTAACCCTGTAACCTTTTTGTCTCTCAAGCTCTCATCTCCAGTCTCTCGCTCCCATTCCGGTCTCGCTATCTCTCGGGATTTCTCATCGAGCCCAGATATCCATCGGCGTCACGATTACGCCAACCCTGATTTCATCCTTGCTGAAACACCCGATAGCTGTAAGTGCCATAAAATCAGAATTCCGTTCCATCTCTCCCGATTCAGATTCTGACCCAAGTATTATTTCTTTTAGAGCTCTCGTCTCCCGATCTCTTCTCCTTCGAAGCCCTAAATCAATCATCCTCTCCTTCACTCCGCTGGTGAGAACCCTTTTACTGTGCCATTTAATTTCCACTACCCATTCCCTTCTTCACGCAACTACTCTGACCATTTTCCTTTGTTCATCCAGACGAAGCCTTCCTGCCCAGCTTCCACAGCCACTCATAGAAGACATTCATCAACCATCCGGATCCACAACACTTCCAGATTCTACAAGGGTTTTTTTCCCCATCGAGGGTTTCCCTGGCGACCCTGTTCTCTCCCCTGGTTAATCCCACTCCGTGTCGGAGAGGACAGGGCTGTCCAAGGGTAGCTTTCACGGCTGCACTTGGTTGTTCTCCGGCGGTCTACTCGATCTGTCAAGGTGAGATTATTCACATTTTGTTAATTATTGCGGGAAACAGTATCAAAATTACAGTTGTAATTCCATTAAATAACATGATGTCATTTCTGCTACCCCAGGCATTTTGGTGAAATGACATCACTGCAAAAGGGGACTGCAAGAGACCACGAGCAACCATAGCCATGTTTCAGCCCCAGATGTGCATCCGTTGCGTCACAGGAAACCAAGCTTCACCTCACTGATGAGGCCCAACAAGGCCAAAATATGTGTTGGGCTGCTTGTGCTTCTGTGCAGAGGTGATGTGGGCTAGCAGTTTCGGTGGGTCTTCCCCAGTGGTGGCAGTTTCAATAGGGTTTGCATATAGCTGGTCCCCTTCTGCAATGGCGCCGACAGGCTAACAAACAGTGGTGTGGAAAGTTGCCCACAGCAGTGCCAGTGGTTAAGAGTAATTCAAAACTTTCCCCTGAAATGAACAGTTAGAGAGCTCTAGAGAGAGGGAATTCTAACAATGCCTTAAGTTTCACGGAGCCGTCCATTGGCATGCCTATTTATTTACAGATAGTTGGCTTGTGAGTGAGGCGCCAAACGGGTAAACACAGTCACTTCATAGCACTTATCCAGCCCTACTGGGGGTTGCATTTTGTGAGTTGCCAATAAATTATTAAGTGGAAAGTGCTGTTGCCTAAAAAGCTAAAACAGCTGTTTTCCCACTACTAACTGCTTGCTGTGTAAGGTTGTTGGGAAGGCGAAAACTATTCCCTTACGCGTGAGCCTGGAGTGTTCATCCTGCTTTGCTCCTTTGCTTACTTCCATCCACTTCTCCTTATTCCACTATAAATGCAGAACTGGAGGTACCAAAATGCTAGGAAATAGAGTCTGGACTGGAGGTCCTCCTCACACATGACATCAGACAGCTTAATTAGACTCTGAGGTCATGGTGTAGAGCACCGTTAGTGTACAGCAGTTTGATAACATAACTATACCCTGTGTCAGGTGAGAGAGGTGGAAACTGCACTATTGCTTCCCTGTATTTTGGTGCTTATAGTTTTGGGTTTCCATTAAAAATGTAGCTCAACAAGTGGCAGAAGGTAGAGGAGGGTATTCTGGATGTTCTGTTGAAACTGTCATGATACAACTGGACATGTCTGTATGCTCTCCAGTGAACTGTATGATTAAGCCACCTGAAAAACACGTGCACTTCAATGATGCATTATGTGAATAAAGTGCTCTGCACAACAAATAATTACAATCAAACTTCTTGGTAGTTTTTCTTCCAGTCATCTAAGCAGCCAGCTATGGTGGTAATTCGGTTTTAAATGTATATAACCCATCAGTGTCGACATCAGAACTTTAGCAATTTTCATGGGGATTTGCACATTAAAAGATCACTGATGATGAACTTGCCTTCATGGCCCTCTGCTTTGATTGCTGGCCTTTTAACTAACAAAAAGCTGTAAATGGCAGCTTTGTGAAAAACTGAATGACTGACATTGTAAAGGAGAGCACAGTAGGAATCTTTGCTTGAACACTCCCACGAAGCTGCTCTCATGTCAAGTCCCTCGAGCCCCAGTACCTTATTTATTGGTGCGGCCTGGGACCCATGGGACCATATAACTAGGCACCTCTGACCCGGATACATGTCCTCTACGTTCTGGTGCCCGCTTATGACGCTCCCCGAGTCCTAGATGTAACGTTTGGGTGAGTTTCCCATTAGAACTAACATAACCTTTAATTCTTCTGATGTTTGTGATTACATGAAAACAGGAGGTAAGGAACATAAGATCACTTAACAAGGAGATTAAACAAGAGTGTTTTGGAGCCCCTCTATTGAGAACCAACAGGGGTCAAATACCCTGTTCTATGTAATTTCTTCCACTCAGGAGGGTCTACAACCACGTTTTAGTTCACTGCACCCTTCACAGAGGAGAAATATCAATTTATCCCATCAGTCTGGTGCCACCCAAAAGGGCAGTCCAGCACCGAAATGGTAGGCAACTCCCCTCTGAACAAGAGCACCATCAGCAACCCCAGACATGTGTTTCAGCCTAGTTGGGCCTCCTCAGTGAGGTGAAGCCTTCCCAGGCGCCATCCAGCGTGGCGTCGAGGAAACTGCAATATGAACCACTACATTTACAACGAGGGGAAAGCAGCGCACGGAGGTTCTGATGATTCCAATGATGGTTATACACCTTATTTTCTTATGGGTATTGATGCGACGCACAGGATTTGATGGCAGACCGTGAAGCTGGGTAGCTCAGTGAGAACATGGCTACACTTTCTATCTGCAATGAGCCGCCGCTTATGACACTGTTATGGGGTGGTCTGTTAGACATTTTATACAAAGCATTAAGGAGGAAACAGCCGTAGCCACGGCTAACTTGGAAATGGCTACATGGGACGGCAATGTGGTTCTGGAGCAACCCCACTGAACGAATTCCATGCAATCGTTTACAGACAAAGTAGAGTCTGAAGACAGTGGATTCAAGTCCATGGTCATGCAAAAGGATACAGTTAAAATGCCAGAGAGTCACCACACCTCTGGGCTTTGTGAAAAACAAGAGCCCATGTAGACTGGATATCGGACGACGTGCCAACCGGTGGCTATATTTTTAAAGCGAACGTTTGTATTTTGTAGTGGTGTGACAACCATGTATTTTTGTTTTGTTTACAGCCGCTAACTGATGAAGTGGACGGTAAAGAGGAGAGCCAGGCTGTAGCAGAGACTATCAATATTTACTGTGTTTGCTGTTCAAACCAAAATTGGAAATCTGGGGGATCGCGATAACAGCCTATGCGAGCAATGTATTTCACTAATTGACACCGATAGCATTAAAGACAATATGGACACAGCAGTTGTGACCTGGATTGATATCCTACCTACTCAGGGGTTCATAGTCGTAGTTGTGAAAACCTGTTTACAGCAACACTTTCACAGCTGATGCCATGGATATAAAATTGATGATCCCCAACAGGATGCTCATGAATGTTTGGAAATATCTTATACAGATAATAAAACATGTCACATGTTGAACCCTAATCGTCTTGTAGAAATGATGCGCCTAGTACAGTCGTTAACCCGGCTATGGGTTGGGAAAGCGGCAGAACAATGTGTGTCTAAAACATGGGCTATACAATCGGCAGATAACCCCCTTTTGAAAATGAAGCAGTTTAGACGATGTGCGATGTATGTTAGCAGCATCACTGAGAAAACAGTTCGCATAGTATGGCAGAGCAACGTGCATGGTGCCCCATATACTGACCTATGAAGATTGGACAATGCAGATAATATGTATTTGCGCTTCTTTGCAGGAAATAAAAAATGAAGACCACGTGGAAAGTGATCAATTTAATGTGAAACCCGCCATTGAATGTTGTGAGAAACCTTAGGGTTTCCTCACTCCTACTCTCCCCGGGATCCTCTTCTCAGGTTGCCAGGGAAAGTCCATCGCTCTTTGATATCGATCCTGGGGGTGGAGAAGCAAGGGAGGATCACCTAGGTGGAGGGGGATTGGGAGTGGGGTACCCACAGGCGAGACATGGTATCGCCCTTTCCCTGTTGAAAACCAACCCAACCGCCAATTGTCAAATCTCTCCTCATTTTCCCACATATTTCCTATGCCAGTACGAGGAAGAGGCGACTAGGAGTAGTGAACACCAATAACTTTTTTCACCACTCTAGTACTCGGACGAGAAAGATGCCTGCAGAGTACTGTGAAGGCCAGGCATGTCCTTCTAATTATAGTCAGGCAAGTTCAATTAAGAGCTCACACCTGTCAAGGGGTTGCAGGTGTATAAGAAGAGACCACAAGAACAGCAAATAGAGCCACAGGGAGGCCTGTGTGGGGGAGACCAGCAGGGGACCCTGCTCTTGAGGAGGCAGTCGTGGTGGGTCCTGCAGAGACACCAGGATGCCGGCAGACAATCCCGGAGACCTGTGGAGCCCAGGAGAAGTTGGGCCATTGGAAATCTTCAGGTGCGGGAGCCTCCATGGTCCGGGAAATGCAGTTGGAGCTGCGAGCATGGGGAAAAAAAGGAAACCACTGACAGTGTCCGCCGAGGCAGAGCGGAGCTGGTGGCAATCCCAGTGAGGCATCAATGGTGCGCACGAAGCTCACAATTGAAGGCAAGCTGGCAGGCAGAGCAGAATGAGTCCAGCGCAGCTACCTGACAGGACCGCCGGAGACCAGTGAGTGAAAGGGAGCATCACTTGAGACTGGGGCGCCCAAGAGGGCTGGATATAAGCAGAATTAATGCTGAGTGAGCCGAAAAGCATACACAGAGCAGAGATTCAGGAGAGAGATGTTTGCTCCACATCAATTCCCTCCTTGAACTCTCCTGGACAAAACAAACTGGTCATTCTCCAGGCATTTCTTTCACCCTCTAAGGACAAGATCTGTCCCATTTTGGCCTTGGTAGACTGCGGAGCTATGGGAATCTTCATTGATCAGGAATGGGTTGTCAGTCATCAAATCCCATGCAGCCTGTGGAGGCCATCGATGGAATACCCCTCAGTTCAGGGCCCATAAGCCTACAGACCAAGGAAATCCAGCTCTCAAACCACCATCAAGAGCTAATCAGATTCGATATCATTAAGTCTGCCCACTACCCCATGGTATTGGGTTTGCCCTGGTTACAAAAACACAATCCGTATATAAATTGGACAGCAGGATCACTATTCCTAGGCTCAGAGTTTTGTATGTCTCATTGTCTGATCCTGGAACCTCCCTAAACACCCCCAAAAGAACCACCTAAAGAACAAAAAGCTCCACTTATGGTTTCCAATATAATCCAGGTTCCGGAGGCCTACCAAGGATTCGTTGATGTATTTTCGACTGCCATAGTCCAGGCCTTACCTCCACACAGACCCGAAGACTGCGCAATTGAAACAGAACCCGTGGCAGTGATCCCCTTCGGTAGGATGTTTATCCTTTCTGAACCTGAGAAAAAGGGCCTCAAAGAATACCTGGATACAAACCTGGAAAACGGGACCATCAGACCTTCAAAATCACCAGCAGGAGCATTGTTGTTCTTTGTTCTTAAGAAAGATACCCAGGAACTCAGACCTTGTCTCGATTATCGCGGCCTAAATCAATGCACTCTCAAAAACCGATACCCACTACCCTTGATATCAGATATCCTGGAAGCCGTGAGAGGTGCAGTAATATTCACCAAGTTGGATCTCAGGGGTGCCTACCATTTGATCTGTATCCAGGAAGGAGATGAGTGGAAGACTGCCTTTAGAACACCCTTTGGCCATTACGAGTACCTGGTCATGCCCTTTGGACTAGCCAACGCCCCGGCAGTGTTCCAACGTTTTATGGACAGGGTGTTCTCCGACATGTTGTTTCTCTTCGTCATAGTCTATCTGGACGACATATTGATTTTGTTTAAGGATCCCCTGAATCATGAAGGACATGTAAAGGCAGTTCTACAAAGACTCCGGGAACACCACCTCTTAGCCAAACCTGAAAAATGTCTGTTTCACGTTACCTCTGTTCACTATCTAGGATTCATCCTTAGTCCAGAGGGAATTGGCATGGACCCTTCAAAAGTAAAAGCCATTCTCGCATGGCCAACTCCCATGTCCGTGAAACAAGTCCAATCCTTCCTAGGACTAGCCAATTTCTACCGAAAGTTCATATCCACCTTTTCCGAGATTGTTCAACCTATAGTGGCTCTTCTAAAGAAGGATACCGCTTTTGTCTGGTCAACATTACAAGATACTGCATTCCAGCGTTTGAAACCGAGTTTACACACGCTCCTATTTTGGTTCAACCCGACCCTTTTTAGTGGAAACGGACGCCTCTAATTATGCTATAGGGGCAGTGTTGAAACAGAAATTGGAGGACGGGTTGGAACACCCCATTGCTTATCTTTCAAGAACCCTAACTCTGAGTGAAACACACTACTCCGTCCTGGAAAAGGAACTGTTAGCCATTCGCCAAGCCTTCACCGAATGGCGACATCTACTTCTGGGAGCTAGATATCCTGTCCAAGTCCATACGGATCATCGAAAACTTCAAATTCTACAGTCTCTGGAGTGCAGGAACAGTCGTCAAGCACGTTGGGCCTACTTTTTTGCCCAGTATCAGTTCCACATCACTCATGTCCCTGGATCACAGAACCTGATTGCTAACGCGTTGTCTCGACGTCCCGACTACATGACCACTGAAGATAAGGCATATCCTAAAATGTTTTCTCCCACGATCTTCATAGCCCACGAGGTCAACCTCCTGGAAGAAGTCTGATCGCAAACCCAATCCTCTGAAATATGGAAGGACATTTCAAGAAGAAACCAGTGGAATCTAAGAGCCAAGGAAGGCTATTTGTTCAAGGACAAATCTCTGTTCATTACCACACGGAAGTTACAGCAGAAAATAATAAACCTCTGTCATGACACACTCCATTCCGGGCACCGTGGTATCACCAACACCCTCCGTCTTATACAGCGACAGTTCTGGTGGCCTAAAATGAAGTCTGACGTACAGCAATGCGTCCAAGCTTGTGTGGTGTGTGCCCAAAACAAACATGATAACAAAAGACCGGCGGGTCTTCTGCAACCCACACTACCCACTAAACCATGGGAAATCATTGCTACAGCCTCAAGAAGGTAGTGACCAAGGACACCGGCAAACAACGGACTCAGGTGAGAAGGGGGGGGGGAAATTCCTTGACAGTATATCCTTCTGCCTGGGGTAACCGGGATACTCACAAATCCGCCCAAACGTGGTCTTGGAGTTTCCTTCATTTTAACTTAGTCACCCCTCACTAACCACCAGTTCACAACTGGGTTCAGTAATAAAGTCCCCTCCCACCAACATCATAACTTCAACCCAATCCTCCAGTACCAGGAACACCCGCTGAAGAAAAGCCAGCTGATTCACATCAGGAATGTACAGGGATGCGAAGGTGAGAATCCTCCCATCCAGAAGGCCCTTAACTGCCACAAACCGGCAACCAAAACCCTGCCTCAACTGGACCTCCCTCAGGTGCATGGGGCATGATAGGACAATCCCCACACCTTCCTTTGTACTAGTTTTGTGTGAAGCCCAATACCTTTACCAGATGTCCGCCTGCTTCAGAGCTCACACCCTTCCCTGCCTATTGTGGGTTTCTTGTAAAAACAGCATTGCTAGCTGGGTTTTGTGGAACATGTTCCCTGTCAGGGACCTGTTATTCAGGAAGTTTATCCCCTTAACATTCAATGTTGCAGCCTTCCAACCAACGTTATCCCCGGACTCCTCCCACGGTCAAGCCAAGTTGTGACAGAATAATGCATGCATACCCAATCCACCTGAGCTCCCCCCTATTGAAAAAACAAACCCAACATTCTCAAATACTGACACCCGACCAAAGCCCGAGGCCCGGTTACCCCGAGATACCCAGGCGTTCCTGGGTCACTAGGATAACTTAGAGACCACCATCCCATCAAACATCATCATTCTTAATATTTCCGAACTTTTCCACCCCCAAAACCCGAGCCGAACAATTTCCTGGAGGCAGCTTCTTTCCGGCATCCCTTTGGCTGTGCAAAGGCACTGTTAAAACCAGTGCTCCAGGTAGGATTTTGGAGTGATAGTATTTCACTCCCAATTTTTTTTTTAATTAGAAAGTAAATCCAATTTCAAGAGAGTAAAAATGATTTTCATCCTTTGCAAGAGAGTAAAAAGTGTCTGACAACTATCCAATTTGTGCGTAAAATTACAAAAACAAAAGTGACAAAGCAGCTGTATTTCAAAGTGGTTCTAAATAATGTATTTCACTGGTGGACACATTTTCCCCACACAAGAACCTTGTAGATGCATACTACCCAGCTTCCGCTTCATGATACTTGAGCACAAACTCTGTTAAGAGCTACTACAAATGCCAGCTAGTTACATAAGGTGATTCTCAAATCAAGTCCCTCACTCTACCACTATCACTTCTCTGCCTCTCGGGCCTACGGTTGCTGCCTGGCACTACCTGCTTGACAGCCACTCCATGTTTTTGCTCCATCTCTCCTTCCGTATGCTAATTTGTTTCCCCTGTCTCTCCTTTTGTAGTCTGTTTCTCTGTCACTCTGCCTCTCCCATCTCTGCATTCTATTGTTGCTTTTTCCCCTCCTATCTCGCTGTATCAGTTGATATAACTCCTCTTGCTCTCTCATGTCATTACTCTGGCTAAATCCGTTTTTTCATTTTCTTGGATGTGGTTGCTACTCCTTTGGATTATCTTTCTTGCACTGTCTCTTATGTTATTGGCCTGCCCTTCTCTAATCTTGCTTTTCTCTCCCCACCTACCGTTGATCTGTGTTCTATTTTACTGTCCCAAAATGTCTCTTTTGCGCCACTTCTATCTCTCACTCCTATTGTGTTTGTTCTATTATTAACTCTGTGTCCCTTCTCACTTTTTGTTGCCCTATCATGTAGCTCATTGCTCTCCCTTCTTGTTGCTCTAATTCCTGTTTTGGATTGCCTAGTATGTTCTCTGTCCCTTCACCCCCACCTCCCTGCCACACCTTTCCCCACCTCCCTGCCACACCTTTGTTCTTCTGTATCGCTTAGGTTCAGAGTTGCTCTTCCTTTCCTGTTTTTTCTGATTGTCTTTTAACATAGAACTAATAAATATCCAAAAAGCTGAAAAGGCCTTTTTCTATTTAAAAATCTAGGGCAGTTTTATCTTTGGGTGCTCCTTTTTAGATGTGTGCAAACCTTCTTTTGGCCATTATGCTGGGAATTATAGAGGAGAGGGGAGGCCAAGGGTGGAGGGGTACCAAAATCTTCCCAACCAGGGGTACTACCAGAGAAGGGATAGCTACCCTTCCCGGGATCAGCCCAGGGGAGAAAATAGAGCCCCGTATCAGCCTGAGCGGGTTTCACAACTTGAGCGCCAGGTCCAAAATATGGCACGAGATCTGGGTCACATACTGAGGGCTCAACAGAACCCTCAGATGAGCATGCCACCGCAGAATGCCCCAAACTCTGGACCTGGTGCTCCAGAACAATGACGGGGGCAGCACCCCGATAACACACCGGTTCCCAGGGAGGAGGCACAAGGGGAAGGGGGTTGTAAAGCCTTGGAGGAAGCTTCCTTCCCAACTTGTAAACAGCCCCTGGAAAACCAGGAAAACCCTGAAAGCCTGCCTCCCAAGGAGCAGAGGGGGGGTAGGAGAAACAAAGGACCCAAACAGACCCACTTTGTGGAGGAGGTTCAGGTCTTCCAATTTGAGGGAGAGGGATCCTTAGAAGATCCTGGGAAAAGGATCTTCTCCTTCAGAGATGGGGGAACTCCTCCCAAAGAAAAATGGGTCCCAAGGGATGTCAATTCAGACTGGGGAGATATGGAGACTCAGCTACCGCCGCCCATCATCTCATCCCAGAACCCACAATACCGAAATCCCCTGGTTCAAACCCATCCTGATGACTGCCTCCAAAAAGGGGGGGGGCGGCCCAGAACCGGAACCAGGGGAACCCACAATGGCTCTGATCTCCAGTTGCCAACTTTTTCTTTCAGATTCCCAAGGCTCTCCACAGAATTCTGCCCAAATCGCTTCGCTAGCAATGTCCAAAACCAGAAAGTTAGCCCACCAGTTGTCCAAAAATGTGCATTATCTGTGCCCCCTTGAGGAGAAGGAGGGAAGATACTATGCCCCGGTACAAGTACAGGGGAAGGGTACAATTTTGGCACTGGTGGACACTGGATCCCAAGCTACCCTTCTGTCCAAAAGGGCCTTTGAGGAACTAAACGCAGGAAGGGGGGAGAATTACCGAATTCCTCTCACCTCTCTTCCTGGACAACTGCAGAACTTTGACGGGAAGGAAATTCCTGTTGAGGGGACTGCAGACTTGGACATTAAAATTGGGCGACACAAGGTGAAACACCCGGTCAGAGCAGTGACTCCAGAGGGCACCCCTTGTTTACTAGGGAATGAACTCCTGAGAAGGTTGTCACCCCTAATAGATTGTGTAAACAAGGTCCTCTGGACCCAGACTAGCCGACCAATAAAATTAAAACAGAGTGTCAACCATGTTAGTTTAAACGGCACCTGCCACATGGTTGAACAAAAATCTGACCAAGTAGAATTTCACTTCCAGAACAACCAAATTCCAGACGTGACAGTAATAGCAGTAGGACAACAGACTGGTGATGGGGGGGTCCTCTCTATTTCTGAAAATCAACCTTCCTTCCAGTTTAAAGTGGTATTCCACACTGGAAGGAAACACCCTGAAATTCTTTACTAATCCACAATCAGAAACTCCCACTCCTATAGTCCAGAAAGATGTGAAATCAGCTCAGAGCCTGGCTGATATTTAGCAAATTGGAGAGCAGTTGTTCATCCCTGTTCAGTTAAATGATGGGAAGGACTCTGTTCTCGCTCGAGTGTGTGTGAACAACGGTAAGAGCTTCATCAGCGAAGCCATGTTCCGCCAACTCCCAAAAGATCCAGCCATTCCCACATTCAAACTGATAGACAAATGGGAAATGGACCTGGAAGCGCCTAATTCCAAACATCTCCTGCCAAGCAGGTGTATGCTCAAAATCTCCATTGGCAACAAGAGCATAGTCCACAATTGTTGGGTCGTGCGAGACGTCACTGCCGCCTTTTACTTAGGCAGTGACATTCTCAATCGCTTTGGCATTAGTTTGGACCTAATAAACTTCAAAGCTTGGTCCCGATTAGCGGATAATCCCATGCGCTTTGATGATCCAGAAAAAGCATTTAGGTCAGCTCAATTGCTACCTTATGCAGTTGAAATTCAGATTAAAGAGGAAGTCACCATCCCAGAAAGGACCCGACAATTCTCTCTGGAAGTGAAAGTTAAAAGAGGACAACATTTGAAAAACCCTGATGCTTACATACATCTAAACGCTTCTCTCCAACAGCAAGGGTTGGGGGTAAACCCAACTCCATTAGTCAACATAGAACATGACACCATTCTAATAGAGGTGGATAACAGCGACTTAAAGAGTATTACTCTAGCCGCAGGCACCATTATTGGAATGGCGGTTGATGACCGACATTTTTCCATCGATTTAGGAAATGAACTGTTAGGACCAATCCCCAAGGACTGTTTTGACAGTGACAGTGAGGACAATACAACACCAGACAGGATTTTTACCCGCCACGGGGGGAACTTCCTGGTGTACACTTCCTGCCCCTATGGTAAGGAAGATGTGACTTGTGACTTCAGGAGGGATGAGGTGATTTTCCAGGTCCATGAGGGTTGCCTTTCCCACCTGAGGCCTCCAGTCCAACTCAGCACTCTGACCAGGGACTTCTGCACCCAGCTGGAGGAGGCCGCTGAGATAGCCAAACCAGAAGTCTTTCCAGGCTTCAGGCAGATGGTGGAAGAGAGAGTCAACCTAGCTGATGCCTGTGTGACTCTGGAACAGAAGCAAAAGTTGAAACAAGTTTTCTTGGATTTCCAAGATCTCTTTGCGGTAGACTCATATGACTGTGGCCGCACTGACAACCACACAACAACAATCCCTACGGACCCTGGCATGACTCCAGTGTTTGTGAAGCAATATCGCTTGCCTCTCGCATCAATGGAGTCCCTTACTGAAATAATTAAGAACCTTGAGTCCCGGGGAATAATCCGTCCAATACACAGCACCTTCAATAATCCGGTGCTGGGAATATTGAAGCCAAACGGCCAGTGGAGACTCTGCGCCGACCTCAGGGAGCTCAACAAACGGGTCCATACGTCCCGATGGCCTCTGCCCTACATTGACCAAGGGCTGGCCCAGATCCAGGGGTCACAGGTATTCACTGCAATAGACCTGACCAATGGATACTGGACCGTGCCGGTCAGTAGGGAGGACCAATACAAGCTGGCTTTTACCTTTGGGGGCGAGCAGTATACATGGACCCGGACTCCCTTCGGATACCTCAACTCCGGCAATGAATTCAACATTTTCCTACACAAGGCCATGCCCGACCTGGGTGCAAGGGGTAACCTGGCTTATGTAGATGATGTCCTCATCAAAAGTTCACCTGTGGAGGAACACATAGCGGAGATCCGTTATGTTCTGACCCAGTTGAGGGCCGCCGGAGCAAAACTTTCCTTTCAGAAAGCACAGTTGTGTAGAACCCGTGTTAATTTCTTGGGGCATGAGATTACTCCTCAGGGTCTCTGTCCCCAGGAAAAGAAGGTGGAAGCACTCCAAAAACTGAAAGACCCCACAACTCTGCGGGAACTAAGGAGCCTCCGTGGACTGACTAATTACAGCAGAAAGTTCATTGAGGGCTACGCAGAGATCACCAGACCCCTGATTCATCTCCTGAAGGGGGGGGTCAAGTGGGAATGGGGTCCAGAACAAGCCGAGGCGGTAAAACAACTCAAGAGAAGCCTCTCACAAGCGCCTTGCCTAGCTTACCCTGTCAGAAACAAGGAGTTCTTCCTGGAGATGGGGTTCTCTAATACGTGCTTGACGGCGGTATTATACCAAAAGCATGACAAGGTCAATAAAGTAATCTCCTATGCGAGCAAAACTTTATCCTCTGTGGAGGAAAAATTCAACGATTGTGAGAAGGCACTCCTGGCAACGGTGTGGGCATTGAAGAATTACCGCCCGTTTATCCAGGGGGAACACATCATAGTGGAGACTCCACACCAGCCTCTGCAATATCTCCAAAGTGATAGAATCCGGGCCGGAAATGTGAGTAATTCCCGAATTACTTCCTGGATTCTGTCAATGCAAGGCTTTCCTGTGGAGGTCAGATATGGCCAAAACAAGAAGAGTCCCCTCGCGCAAGGTCTGGCTGACTTGCATGATTGTGCCAGAGAAAACTGTCTCGAGGACGAAAGTCTAAAAATCAAGGACAACACGGAGGCATACCTTAATTCCCCACACAAAGTCTTTGAAGAGGACAAGTGTGAGGGAATGTCCACTGTCTATGTGGATGGATGCTCTTACCATGTTGACAACAACGGGGAGAAAGAACTGGTGGCCGGCGTAGGGAATGCATGGGTGAATGAGTCCCCAGAACCCTCCGCTGGATACAAAATTGGTCCCCGAAGTAGTCAGGTGGCAGAATTGATGGCTGTGCATCAAGCCATCCTCACTGCTGTCCAATATCAACTCCACGAACTGGTCATAATCACAGATTCTGATTATGTACGGAACGGGTTCGTGGAGCACCTGGTTAATTGGAAAACCAGAGACATGTTATGTGCTAACAACAAACCCTTGAAACATGGGAAGTTGATCCAAAACATTGATGATCTGGTCACCTCGAAGGGGATGACCATCTATTGGAAGAAGATCAAGGGTCATTCCAAAGTAGAGGGACCAGACAAAACTGGAAATGACTTAGCTGATCAGCTGGCCAAAACCGGGGCAATCCAAGGGGATCTAATTGAGATTGAGTCCCTGTTGGGGGAAATCCAGGTCACTGCTATCACTAGGTCCCAGACAAATGCTCACAATGACCTTTCAATTGCACAATGGAGTAAGGAGACCCCTGATGCTGATTTGATTACCGCTCAGAAGGGGGATCCAATAACTGGTATATTTTACCAACACATTGAGGACCCTGAGAACTTTCCCCTGACGGATACCGATTACATTGAGAAAGAGGACCTAAGAGTGTTGATGAAATGTCCAAAAATGTTCCGAATCCAAGACGGTTTGCTGGTAAGGAAATCCAAAGCTGGCCACGATCAGTGGATGGTTCCTACCTCATTCTGAAGCCAGATGTTAAGTCACGCCCATGATGCGGCCACCGCCGGTCATAGGGGGTTTCACACAACACTGGAAATCTTAAGAGAGGTTGCATACTGGCCCCACATGGGGCAGGACCTCGACCAATACTTGAAGGGGTGTCTTGTGTGTGCACAATTTCAGCCATCATCCCTCACACACCGTGCGCCTCTCCAAAAGAGGGGGATGACACTGCCATGGTCAGATTTGCAAATTGACTTTGTAGGCCCTGTAATCTGCTCGTCTAGAGGAAACAAGTACATGTTGACCGTTACATGCTTGTTTACCAAGTGGGTGGAATGTCTCCCAGCCCCAAACTGCAAGGCAGAAACAGCAGCTGCCCTGATGATTAACCACATCTTTTCCCGTTTTGGTCTACCTCAAAGGATTGAGTCAGACAGGGGTAGCCACTTCACCAGTGAAGTGATGACAAAGATGTGGGAGATACTGGGGGTCAAGAGAAAGCTACACATTGCTTACAGGCCAGCTTCTTCTGGAGCAGTGGAACGCTACAACCGGACAATTGTGAGCATCTTAAAAAAGTTTGTGGCAGATTCTGGGCCAAGTTGGGATACCCGATTACCTCTGGTCCTAATGGCCATCAGATCTACCCCTTCATCTGCAACCAAAATGTCACCATTTGAGTTGATGACTGGACGCAAGATGGTGCTTCCGCAGCATTTGCTCTACAGGACCCAAGAGCAGACACTAATAAATGCCTCCACAACTCACGAGTATGTGGAGAATTTAAGGAAACACCTTCAACATGCTTTTGCTTATGCTCAGCGGAATCTAGAAAGATCAGCTGAGAGTATGAAGACCCACTATGACCTGAAAACTTCCAGGAAGGAATATCAGGTGGGGGGACCGGGTCTATTTATACAATTTCCAAAGGAACCAGGCCAAACAGCGAAAATTTTTGCCTACATGGAAGGGACCCTTTGAGATTATAGACAAGATCTCCCCTGTGGCCTACAAGATCTGCATCCCCAAAGGCGGTTTGGCAGAGGGGGAAGACAAGTGGGTCCACATTAACCAGTTGAAGTGTTGCCATCCCAGGCACACTCTGCAACAACTGGAGGAATCCTCTGGAATCCTAGAGGGTACTGTCTCAGATTAATTCAGTTCTAACTTAAAATATCCTACATATCGCCTATCAAATTCTGAGTTTCTCAATGAGGGTGTTTTCGTTTTTGAATGCAAAAAGAAATGTGCATGTTCATATGTTTTGACTATAAATGTATATGCCACCCCGCTATATCAATGGTGGGGGAAAAATGTCTATGAATAGGTATTGCCGCTCTTCCTTTGTCGTCCTAGGAGAAAGAAAACCTGGAGACTGGCCAAGGAGTACGATCCGGAGACTGGGAGGACGATCCGAGGGGCCCAGGGTACCGCCCAATATTCCCATCAGGACCGGCGAGGGGAACCGATCGATCCGACCGGATGGAGAAAAAGATGCTGAACTGTGCCATCTATTGGAAGAAGATGAGGAAACATCCCAGATCTTGCGAGTTCCATCAGTGAAACAGAATGGCCATCGCAAGAGGGGGGCTTGTGGGATGTTTTTACCCATGAATCCGAGCCCTACCACAAAAACTGTGCAGTACTGGCATTGAAAACATCATGATGGCCAGAGCTTCCCAGAAAATGCCCAGGGAAATGCATGAAGAATGGGCTGCCACCTATTTTTGCCGATGTTATGGGCACAGAAGGGCACTGCCTAAAACCACCATTGGACTACCCACACAGTAGCCTGAAACCATTGGGAATGGCAATGCTGATTGCCAAAAGCAACCTAGAACTGTGGGGAATTCATTTTCTTAAATCCCAAAAATGGTTGCATTACCAGTACTCACCACTATCAGAAAGCCGGCGTTTTAAAACCACCAGACTTTTGTGTAAAACTGAATAAATGAACCCAAAGCAGGCCAAAGAAAGACTTACTGAGAGGTGGATACAATGTAAAGTTATATTCTGAAGTGACTTGAATGTTCATAACAAGACTGGCTGAGCTCTGCAGGTCTGCAGCAGCCTAACTGAAACTGGATTTAAAACTACCAAAAATCGAAAATGTTTAAATTAACTGAGTGACCTACTTTTGAGTGTCACATAGTTTGTCACTGTTGAAATGTCATAGTTTTGAACTTAGAATCAGCATTCTAGCTGCATATGTAAAAATTGTCTTGACTTAAACTGGGGAACAAAAAGTGACATTTTATCTGAAACCTGGCTTAATGAAACTGAATTCTGCCTGACATCTACCCCCACAGGAGTTAAAACGTGCTCAGCCACTCTTCCCCTTGCCAAAAGGAGTTGTCACCTCTCTGATTAGATTAGGGGTGGAGCAGCTACAGGGAGTTGAACAAAGGCCTGTCCTGGGCCCAGGCAGATGGTTTATTAGGGTGGCCGTAAAATATCTTCCTCTTGGCAGAAGCTGGGAGGGGCAGGGTCTCTGAGCTTGGCAGAAACTGGATAAACTGGTTTCTACACCATGTGACCTAAAAAGACACACCCCTGTTGGCCAGAATATGATTCTAAGAAAGATGTATAACTCATGGTGCGGACTTGTCAAAATTATTTAAATGATACCATAATTCTTGTGATTTTTCTGTGCACATTTTAAGATGCGTTGGGAATTTGTGTGATGTTCTGGGGCAAAACCCCGCTATTTATGGATACTACAGACTCTGTGTTTAAGCTAGAGACATGGGAATTTACTGGAGTATGTATGGACAGGCCGTGTATATGTGTATAATTTTTAATGAAGAACCGACTTCCTACTCCTATACTTTCTCCGTAATCACGATTCTCGCACCCGCAAATTTTGCCGCGATTTGCGATTTGGCTGCTTTTGCCTGAACTACTAAATTTCGTTTGCCTCTTAAGAACTATCCCTGAAGCATTGCTAGAGTGAGCCGGAACTAATATTAACTAGATACCACTCACCCTGAACCTCCTGAAGGGAATTAAAAGCATTTTCAGCATATTTCTCACTGCATTGTCACCATATTCAAAGCACTTGGGTCTGTGTTTCAAAACTCCTACTGTTGTATAAGCTGCTGAGGGGGAATTGAACTGAATTCTATTCGATTGCATTTCTAAGAACTGAGTCCCATTCTATTCATCTCCTTACATTGCATTAAGGGGGGGTACATTGTCTTTTGCTGAAATCCTATCAAGTTATTTTCTGTACTGCATTTCATTCCACATTGCATCCATTTGAAACCATAAAAGTATTGTTGCTATCTTATCCATCCTATAACCACTCATCATTGATTATAAAGAAGTGTGCTAGTGCCGGACTATCCATTATTGATTACTGCTCAGATTAAGTGTGATATTCAATTATTAATTTATTATAAAGTGTGATATATAAATATATATATATATATATATATATATATATATATATATTGTTTAAATTATCAAATAAACCGTTTAAACTTGCAAAACAGAACTACTTCTTGGCTCAGTGGGGTCAGGGAGATTCCAAGAGAGGGGTGTTATACAGGGGTAGTCATCCAGAACTCATGAACTGGACGTAAAGATATATCAATAAGGGTTTCCATTCAGTATCCCAGACTAGGCATTGACTTAGCTGTAGTGTTGAATTGAATCCTCTTACAATTTCTTCAAAATGGATTCAGCCTTCCGTTTAGCATTTCTTAATGCTTTAAGGGAAGGGGTGAACCATCCATTTAGGTGGGCCGGTTGTTTAGCTTTGCGTACAGCTAGGGGCGCTAGTTTATTAATGGTTAAGAGTATGGTGTCGCTGTATCAGGATGTCATTTTAGTTGAGTCAGGGTTGCCTGAGCATTGTGCTGTCATGATGGGTTGTAGTAGCAGGAGTACATTGTTGGCTGTGATATTCCGTTTGTTCCTGGAAGGAGCGGCTGGGGCCAGTGTTGGGAGCTTGGTTGGGCTGGTCTTGGTGTCAATCTTGATTGTAATAAGATGGTGATCTGACCATGGACAAGGGGAATTTGAGAGGATGAAGGCATTACAGTTGCTAACGGCAAGCCACTCGAAGTTCGACCTTTCACGTGTGTGGGATTTATGATCCTATGCGAGAAGCAGAGTGCTGAGATCGTGTTGGCCAAGGATAGCGTGTTCTTGTCATATGGGTCGTTAAAGTCAAGGTTGAAATCGCCTAGAATGATGGTTTGCGATTTGGGTTTTGCATTAGAGGAGAGGATTTGACTAATCTTATTCTTAAAGTCAAGGACAGGTGGTCTGTAGATGAGGTGGATATTTAGGGTGGCAGTTGTGCATATTGTCATTTTTACAGAAATTAGTTCACCTGATGTGGGAGGAGTGACTGGTGTCTCATGTGCAGGGAAGTTTTAGCAATAATGGTTACTCCTCCGCCTTTGGAGGTGGGTCTGTCCATTCAACAGATCGAGTAGCTATCTGGGACTGCGAGCGATAGTGCTGGGCCAGCTGCAGCGTGAAGCCAGGATTCTGTTATGGCAAGGAAGTCAAGTTTGTGTTATGTGGTTATGTCTGCGATAACTGGGGCGTGGGCTGGTAAGGATCTGGTGTTGATAAGAGCTCCTAGGATGTTGCTGTAGGGTGTGTTGCGGTTAGGGTGGTATGGGTAGTTCTCAGTGTTGGGGGAAAGAGTTCCTTTTTAGGGTAGTGGGGGATCAAGGTAGGCCTCAGTGAGGATTGTGAGGCTGCTTAGGGCAATTTATCAGAGGGTCGGCCGGCATGTATGCTATAACATTTAGCCGATATTGGGCATTGCAGATGGGGGGAATGCATGATTACCAAGGCAGGATGTCGAATCACAGTTCACTAGCCACACGGAGAGAGAACAGTTGTGCAGTTAGAAGTTCGTGGAGGCAGTGCAGGAAGTGGATGGCTGGGTTGAGTAGGCCTGCGGAGGCGCTTGCAGAAGTTGATGGTCAGCTTTACAGGGCAGTGTCAGGCAGGCGGGGCTGTGATGCACTGGATTACCACGATGGCCATGGAGCCAGTGTTGAAAGGGTGACTCGGGTCGTTAGTGGGGCAGGTCACGGGTCATGCTCAGTTTCACAGCAGGTTGGAACGGGTAAGATATGGGTCAGTGGTGGCGGACGACTGGCCGCGAGCGTTGCCGGGCGGCACGGACAGGCACAAACAGGTTCTGGCCTTTTGCTGAGGGCCTTCTGTTGTACGCATGTCATGGCACAATGCCAAATATTCACAGCAGGGCTGATTGCATCATGCCCACATTTCATAGCAGGACTGCTATGCTTTGGCACAGTACCTGAATTTCTTAACAGCTGTTGTTAAGAAAGCATGAACATGTGTTGGCATTTTCTGCAGCAAGCTAAAGTACAGAGCAAGAACAGTGTCTGAGTTCTTCCCACCAACCTCCGATACTGTGAGAAGATGGCATTGCTATCATATACTTCAATCCCTTCTACTCGGTCTTACGCTTTTCAAAACGTCTGCTTCTCCCATGTCCGATTATGAGTCCCACTGCCAAAAGTCTAGCACATTTCAAAGCCTCATTATGACTCTCCTGACTAATTTAGGATAGTCCAAACAGGATTAGAGCTTTTGACAAGCCATTTATGTTGGGCAAGCCTCACATGGAACTGCCAGTGCCCTAACCCTATGTGCCTTTCAGTGTCAAAAGCCTGTTGGGGAAAGGCAGCTCAGTGGGTCAATAACCCTGCTGCAGAGAGTCTTGTGTAACCTGTTAGTTCAAATCCTGTTAATAGGTGAGTTAATGAGTCTGCATTTGGGATATGCATTTAAGATGCAGGTAACATTCAATTGTAACACAGTTGACTTAACTTTCGACTTATCAAAAGGACTATTAAATGTTTAGTGATTCAGAACACACACATTTCATCCGTGATGCTTTACTTGTAATGGCTTAACACACAACTCACCAGGGCTGCTATACCTGTGATTGCTCAGTACACAATTCTTCAGAGCGGCTATGCTTGTAATGGCTCAGAACACAAACCTCATCAGGGCTACTATACCTGTGATTGCACAGAACACAACTCTTCAGGGCTGTTCTGCTTGTAATGGCTCAGAACATATACTCATCTGGCTGCTATACCTGTGATGGCTCAGACCAGACACATCTCATTTGTGCTGCTATACTTGTAATGGCTCAGAAGAAGCACATCCCATGAGGACTGCTATATGTGTAATGGCTCAGAACACACACCTCATCGGGGCTGCTTGTTAGGGAGAACTCTCATAAATGTGCCAATTCCTCCCACCTTAGAGCCCTCCAGCTCTTTTGCTAAACTTTGGGACTTTAAACTTTTCAATTCAATGTGTTTTCTTTGTTTGTTTCTTTTTGGTTATGGAGTCTAACCAACTCCATAGGTATCATCTTTTTCATTTGTGTCACACTGCACCCTCAGTGCAGTGACACAGGAAAGCCTTTCAGGCCTTCCCAGGGTTTACATACCTTCTCTGGGATAAACTACTGTTTCCCAGACCAGTAAAGTGAAATTGACTTTACTAGTCGTTTAAATTCCTAGACCCAGCACACCCTACCTTACAATAGAGTGCTGGAGGGGACACTTAGTATCCACTGTGACTAGATACTCATGTAGCATTCAAATGCTACCCTCTTCTCTCAGAATGGCTGGTGGCAGTGGTGTTACAACTTACTACCAGGATTTTTCCCGACCCCCGAACTATTCGTAGCTCCGGTAACGTTAAATCGCGGGAGCCATGTTTTTCAAGATTGCGCCTGAGCCTCCTTTGTTAAAACAGGTCCCGGTCTTCTTTTTTCATAATTTCTTTGTGGAAAGGTCCTTCTAGAGTTTTTCCTCTGTGTGCCAAACCAGGTTTGGTCTCTTTGTTCATTCGCCTTTGGCAGGCTTCAGGAGTGAAGACCACCTCTGGCTCCAGAGTGTCTGCGGTAGGCAGGAAGTATGGGAGGTGTCTGAAACTCCCTGTGCTTAGTCTCCTAGGAGATCCAAATGCACTTTGTGCTGATTGGCTGGCTGGCTGGCTGTCTGGCAAGGACAGCCACCCTGCTGGGTGAGTGGCAGCTAGGCTGGAATGAATGGGAGAGAACTCTCTTGGCTTGGAAGGCAGAGTCGACCGCTGGGACGAAGGAACCGTAGAAGAGCTTGAAGAGGACGGCTGCTGCAACTCCTGGACCATTGGTGATTCAGACCTGCAGCAGGGCTTCACCGGGCAAACCAAGTTCGCATTGACAGAGAAGCCCTGCAAGGACGACTTCTCCCTTTGAGTTGGTAGGACCAATCAACTCCCAAGTAAGCCACCTGGACACCGATCTCGGAGCTAGTTGCATTTCCTCAAGAGTGCTTCAGGAAACCATTAGTCAGGGAGAGACCAAATTGTGTGAATTTTAAGAGTTGTTGGCTTCAAAAGTCAAGTCTAACAAGGCGACATGTTTATTGATGAACTTTCGATGAACTTTCGTTACTTTTTTTCAAAACAGTTCTTTATAGAGAAGTCGCGTTTTAGTGGGTTGTGGTTAAACAAAAGCCAAACAAAACATGCGTCAGGTAAGTTTAAAATGAAAACTCAGAAAAAAGACTGCACCAAACAATAGGTTGCAGAGTTTTTTATTATATCAAAAAATTGCCCTTCTTGATGACACGTGTTTCGGTATTTCTTAAAGCCTTTTCAAATCAGGGCCTTTCAACTAAGTGTTCAATACAAACTGTTGACAAACATGTTCCCGACAAAAAATCAGAAAGTCACATTTTTAAGGTTGACCATTGTTTCATACGTAATAGTGCAAATAACAACATGAAAAAAGTGAACCAATAAAAATTATAAAGATGAAAGCAAATCCAGATAAAAAGGGGGTTGGTGATGGGGAGAATGCATAGAGAGAGAGAGAGAGAGAGAGAGAGAGAGAGAAAGGATTTAGTCAGTTTAATCATATTAGCGTCTAAGGGACACAAGCGTCTTTATATTCCACATGGGGGATCAAAAGAGAATCGGGTGGTTGAATATTACCTTATGGTCTTGTATGCCCCTAATGCTTTTAAACCGTTTCCGCTCGTCCGTATCTGGTTTGGATCCCTTCAGAATATAAATATCATGACTTAAATGGGCATCTTCATAGTATTCTACTTTGGCAAAATATACTACATTAATAAGTCTTAGTCTCTCGGCGCATTCCGTTGCCATTCATTAACATAAAGTTGCGTTCTAATTCATTTTTAGTACGTGAATATTCAGGGCAATCCATAATTTCATATCCATAATGCCGCAATATACCGTGGTGCTTGCAATTCAAAGGGATACTTTATTAAAAATCACGGTTTCTTATAGCGATCTAGGAGCTGTGCAGAGCCACACAATAAAGCTATTCCTGAAGTCATTACTATGTAAAGGTATTCTAACACTCCGTGATGTATGATGATACTATTCTGCACTATGGAAAGAGCTATACTTTTCAGATAGTCCCTTACCTGTTAGCTCGATCGTTCTGCGTTTAATCACGTGATTCCATTCCTCGAGGGGGCGCCAAATGGCGTCCTCTCCCGATATATTGTTGAGATTGGGTTTCCATGACAACAGACTCACCAGAGTCCTTTTTTGATGAATATTACACTTGGTAATGTTAGCAGTTACCGTGGCCATATTTTGGGATTAGACTCGCCATATTAACAATGCTTGGTAAGTGAGGCAGCCAATTTCAGTTGTGGCAGCCATTTTTTAGAAAAATTGAAATTGAAAAAATTTGAAAAATAGCCGTATTTATTTTAACACGTTACTTAATGGGAAATAATAAATTTAAAGTCCAATTAGCCTAATCAAACTCTTCATTTTATAATGGATTGGCAAGATTACCGTGGCAATTTTACTTGTAAGCTGGCCTAAAGCGTTCGAAAGGTCATCCGACTCCCACAACATCGGACCGACTGAGCCTGACCCTCCTCAGCTGAGTGCAGGACCTCAGAAGCAAGTACAGTCCACCTTGATATCCAGGACCAGCATTGTTACCAGTGCAGTAGCTGAAACGCGAAACAGCCACTGAAATTGATGTTTGCCAGTTGTGTGCTTTAACCAGTTCCAGTGCAGTGCATGGAGTCCCCCGACGTCCTCCCTCTTGTCCCCACTACTGAGGCCCAGGAACAGTGAGATCTGCAGAAACTGCCAGGAACCGAAGTCTTCATTGTAAGGTAGTGTAAAACAAGACTGAGAGAACTTGGCTCTCACTGTGAAGTGCTTGAAACTTTTGCAACTCACAGGCCTAATCAGCTTGTGACCCAACATATGATTCTTCTTTTTACAAAGTACTTCTAAGAACTTGTGCAAAGACTTTTCCGTTTAACTACCAGAACTGCTTTATCCTATCCAAGACTTTAGCCCATTGACTTTGGCCTAGCCTATTGAATTGAATTGACTCTTCTGGTGAACTCAAAGTATTTGCACTATCTAAGAATAATTGTAACCTTTCATGTTCTAATAGCCTTTGCCTTTTACTCCTCTTGAGTATTCTGATATAGTAACACACAAATATACTTCAATACTGTATGATTGCCTCCTTCTAATGAGAGTTTTATAACTGACTGGTAAATAAATGATTAATTGTTATATAAGAAACCTTGAGAGTAAGAGTCTATTTGAATACCTGTAACTGTGAATCTTTGTGTAACTCCACTACAGTTCACATTTCTCCTCTTGAAATAAGCCTGGCTGCTCAACACGCTACCAAAACTGTATAGTACAGACTTACATCAAAGGTTAGTTTGCTTACACATGTAGTCCTAGTTGTGTGTAGCGTTCCAAAGACTACTGTATACAAACTTTGCCTAACACTGCCATACCTGTGATGGCTCAGAAGTAGAACATGCACATCTCATTTGGGCTGCTATACTTGTAATGGCTTAGAACATACACCTCCTCAGGGCTGCTATACTTGTACTGGCTCAGAATACACAACTCTTCAGGGCTGCTATACTTGTACTGGCTCAGAATACACACCTCACTGATGCTGCTATACCTGTAATGGCTCAGAACACACATCTCACCTGGGCTCTTATACTTGTAATGGCATACAGTGTTGGTAAAGCATCTGCATTCAAGCAAGTGCTGCATCTGGTTAGACAAACCTCTAACTCTATAATTCCCAGCATAATGGCCAAAAGAAGGTTTGCACACATCTAAAAAGGAGCACCCAAAGATAAAACTGCCCTAGATTTTTAAATAGAAAAAGGCCTTTTCAGCTTTTTGGATATTTATTAGTTCTATGTTAAAAGACAATCAGAAAAAAAGGAAAGGAAGAGCAACTCTGAACCTAAGCGATACAGAAGAACAAAGGTGTGGCAGGGAGGTGGGGAAAGGTGTGGCAGGGAGGTGGGGGTGAAGGGACAGAGAACATACTAGGCAATCCAAAACAGGAATTAGAGCAACAGGAAGGGAGAGCAATGAGCTACAGGTTGTCTGGGCTCAGGGAATTGGGGAAAGAAGGATGGATGATTTTGGGGCTGGAAATTGGGTGGATACCTGGGGAAAAAGTTCTGCCCAGGATTTGGAGAATTTCTGCCCTCCTGTGGGAAGTTGAGAGGGAAGTTCCCTGGATTAGGTGCTTGGCCGGATCCCACCCCTTGGGCTGGAGGAGTCCACACATAACCCAGGATTGGTCGGTTTCCCTTGTAGCGGGGACTTACATAGTCAGGGAAGCGGGGGACCCCATTTGTGGGACTACCTCCTCGACTCCCTGTCTGTGACTGGCCCGAGGGATTTCTGGGCTGTGAATTATTAGGTGCAGGTAGGTTTTTAGGCCCCCCCATCTCCAAATCCAAAACGGGGGTGACCTTTACCTCTGCCACCTTGGCAGCAGCAGGGGTGATGTTGGTTTTGGGATTTTTCTGGGTATTGCTTTTATTTTCTATGGGCTTCTGCACCTCATAGATCCGGGTAGCCTGTTCAATGACCCAGTCTAAAGATCTTTTCTCATGAAAATCTCTCACGAGCTGGGTCATTATATATTTGGACAAAGCATGGAAAAATGTATTGACAAATTCTCTGCTGTCTGTGCACACCCTTCTGGTGGTCTGCGCAAAGGCACATTTCAGTTCTTGCACGAATTCTTGTGGGGCCTGATCCTCCCCACATTGCAAATTGTAGGCTGCCTTGCGAGCCTCTTGGGGATTTCTGTGCACAGAAAAATGTTTCAAGATGGCCGCCCTATAGGTGGACCACCTTGAATGATTTTGGTCCTCCAGCCCCGCAAAGAAACTGGAGTACTCTGGGGAGAATGTCCACTTTACATACTGAATACAGCTTTGGCTGTCCTTCAAATGAAAGGTCTCCATCATTTGCTCATAGAGCTCCAAGTGTTCCCAAACAGAATACTTGGCGTTCTTATGATAAGGCGTGATGACACTCCTGATTGCCTTAATCTGTTTCAATGGGTCCTTAAGCAAGGCCCTTTTTGCCTTATTGGCCTTTTTGGTTCGGGTAACCCTGGTCCATTCATCCTCTGACTCAGAGGAACTGCTCCCAGAGGTTCCTGTCTGATCTTCCAGGTTTTCCTGGATTCTGCGAGCCTGGGAGTTGCTGGCAGAATGTGGGGACCTGGTCTCCTGTATCCTGTACCGTTCAGAGGAGTCTTCAGATTCCTCTTTGCTGCCAGGATTTGATGGGTACCCCCCCCACTGACCTAACTGGGCAGAGGTTTTCAGGATGCCCTTAATGGGCCTACTCTCCTGGGGTTCCCCACTAAATTGCACTGTGCTTGGGTGCCCATACCCGGATGCCCGCCCATCCATTCCTGGGAGGTACTGGCCTATGAGCCCCATGCTTCTGGCTGGATAGTAATCTGCCATCCCAAGTGGCCCGGTGCTCATGTGCGCCAGGGGACATGGGGGTGGCAGAGTCCAGGGACTGAGAGAGATAAAGGCCTCTGGTACTAGGGCTCCTGAGGTTATGCTCAGGAGTTTCCCTTTCCCAGCGAACCTGGTCTCTATCCACCCCTGCTCCCTGTCACAATGCAAGAGCCTGCGCTTTCAGTTCCTCAGTCGACTCTATCAGTCGACTCTATCAGTCTCTCCTGCATCGCTACCTGTTGCTGGAGCCTATCATTGTGCTGACAGAGAGCCTCATTTTCTCTCTGTGCCTCCTGATTGGTCCTGGAGTACTGGGCCAGTCTTTGCTGCAGGAGGGTTACCTCCTGAGTCCCTTCCCTACTGGCCTGCTCCTTTCTTGCCAGAGCCTCCTCCACCCTCCTGGTGTGCTTTAGCAAGTCCTGGTGTTCTTTCTGGAGGTCACCTAGTCCCTGGTGGGCCAGGTGATTTTCTTCCATTTTTATTTTTAAGTGGCAGACTTCCTGGCCTAAGGTGTTCCTTTGCTGACTAAGAGTCTGCATCTGTGCCGTCAGGTCGTCCCTTTGCCTTTGGAAGGCACCAGCTTTCTGGCGCTCCTGATCAAACTCTGCCTGGGTATCCAGGTCTTTCAGGATCAGTTTATTGCTCTCCTCTTTCTCTCTGTCTAGTTGGATTTGCAGGGTGGCTACCTGCTCTGTGCATGCCCTGTTGAAATTGATCTGTTGCTCCAGCTTTTTCTGGCTCTGCAGTAGGGAGTCCAAACTGTCTTGGCGTTCCTTCTGCAAAGCCAGAATTCTGGTATCCTGGTCTGTCTTTTCCTGTTGCAGTATATCCATGTCCTCTTTTATTTTAATGATATACTTCCTACTATCATTTTCTGACTCCTGGCTCCCCTGCAGCCTCTGCTCAGAAGAGACCAGGTCAGATTGGACCTTCTCTAACGCCATCTGTCGCTTATTCGCCAGATCTTGGCTTTCAGTACATTTATCCTGCATGTCTCCCATATATAGGTACAGGTATGCCGCTATCCTAACCATCTTGTCTTGTTCATCCTTAGCTTTAGGAGCCATGTATAGTTCACTCAGGGCCACATGTAAGGGACCCTGATCTCTCCATATATCTGACCCTGTTTCAGTGACCTGTTGCGTGATGGCCTGTAACCAGACCATGCGGTCCTGGTGAGTCCACTCACCTCTCACAAATAACTTATGTAAGAAGTGCTCTCTGGCTATTTTCATGTCTACTAAGGTCGTCATTCTAGAGATTGGTCTCTGTCCTGACTTACAGAAGTTTGTATTTTATTTTTGCAAAACAGACCTTTTCCTTAGAGCGTTCCTTTGAGGAGTGCTTTACAGCGTAACACAGCGTGGTGATCCGACCGGATACGTGTATCTGGTCAGCTGGCACACTGTATTAATCTGCACAAGTGATAGATCAAACCCAAAAGTCCGGCTCGAGCCCCCAATTTGTAAGAGGATTCAATTCAACACTACAGCTAAGTCAATGCCTAGTCTGGGATACTGAATGGAAACCCTTATTGATATATCTTTACGTCCAGTTCATGAGTTCTGGATGACTACCCATGTATAACACCCCTCTCTTGGAATCCCCCTGACCCCACTGAGCCAAGAAGTAGTTCTGTTTTGCAAGTTTAAACGGTTTATTTGATAATTTAAACAATATATATATATATATCATAATTTTTCTTGCACCAAACATTGGCGCAAACTCGAGCCACACTCCCGGGATGCTGTGAGTAATTGCAGAGTAAATCAAAACGTTCGTAACAAAAGCCAGCTGCACCGTCGCTCAGTTTAAAAAATCTTCTTTATTTCCATACAAAATTTAAAAGTTCCATGTGGAAACCTCCAGCCCAGCAACACAAAGGAAAACCTCAGAGATGACGCGTTTCGCTACGGCTTGTAGCTTGTTCACATGAATTCAGTTTTCCAAGACACAGTATTTAAACCCTCCCCCTACAGTTTGACCTTCAAAATAAAGTTAGGACTAAAATTAATTCAGTGCCCTCTGCCTATTCAAGCTGTCCGCCATTTTTAAATAGGTTCAGTTACTCAATATAACATGGAGACTGGGTGTTAAAATCAATCAATATCGCATCATTATTATATGTGCACATGTTCTTTTTATAAAAAAAAACCCAGTTTCAACAAATGGCAATTCGAATCTAAATTCGTATATTTATGAATTTGATTGCATCTGAAGGTTTCTTAGAACACATCTAATTCTCCAGCCCAAACAGTGGTTTGTGAATATCTTCCATTAATGGGGTGTGGAACCAATGCCGTATCCCTTCGGATCTATGACTTATGGTACATAATTCATCCCTTCAACGGGTACGGTTACCGCAGAACAGTAATACGATGCATAATGCATACAATCTCATTTTTACAGCGGCATACCATTACTATTATCTGCCACAGATTGTTATATACACCTTTTGTTAGAGTGACTGGTGCTAACAAAAAAATAATGAAAACACCCAATCATGAACATCTCCCTCATCTAAGGCAGGCAGGCATGCTAATTTAATATGGCTCTATAAGGGGGTAGGATAACCTGAGTCTAAACATAATTAAAAACAATGACGCCAGTGGAACCCATCTGGCGGAAAAAACCCTCTTTCATAGGGGGAATTCTAAGGGAAGGCTGTAACAATCTTCAGTGCATAGTCATTTTACTGATTTTCCAGGAGGGGGATAATATAACATCCCAGTGATTTATTCGCCCAAGAAAGTATAAAGTTCCTCATCGATATTATGTCCCAATGGGAACTTGCTCTCGAAATCAATGATGACTCTCGTTTCTCGTTGTCTGAGCAGTTTCTCTCTATCTCCTCCCCTTGGTCCAATCTTCACTTGTTGTAACCCCATAAACGAAAAGTCACTTAATTTTCCTTCATGTTTCTCCCAGAAATGTTTGGCAATAGGGTATGAATAGTCTTGATTTTTGATGGCTCTTATATGTTGCTGTATGCGAATCTTAAGTTTGCACTTGGTACTGCCTATGTACCACTTATTACAAGTGCATTTGAGTGCATACACTATGTACTCTGAGTCACAGGTTATTCTGTCCACAATGGAGATAGTTCTCTTGAGTATGGGGTGTAGAAATGTGCTGCACTCCTCCGCATATTCACAAATCTTACACTTTCTACATTTGTAGAAGCCATCCTTCCTACTGCTTAGCCAAGTGGGCTGCTGGGGTATGGTGTCAGGTGGCATAAAACTACTTACTAGTTTGTCTTTAATAGATTGACATTTTCGGAAGGCAAAATTGGGATATTCTCCCAATGAATGTCTCAAGTCCGGGTCCACTATCAATGTATTCCAGTGTTTGCGTGTGATGCTTTTGATATATTTTGCAGATTGTCCATACGTCAAAATCAGACGAGTTGTAATTTCTTGATCCGTACTAGGTGTCTTACTGCTACGATCTAGTAGCAATATGGACCTCTCGCATTGACGTGCTTTTAAATAAGCTCTCTCGATGATTCGTTTGGGATAACACTGATTTTTAAAACCCCAGGCTGTGATTTTACTCTCATCGTCATAAGTGCTGAGTTCCGAGCAATTTCTTCGGAGACGGATAAACTCGCCGTACGGAATACTCCAAATTAAATTTTTGCAGTGGGCACTGTTCGCGTGTAATGGGGCATTTGTTCCTGTTGGCTTGCGGAACATTTTCGTTTTTATTTTCCCCTCATCAATTTGGACCGTGACATCCAGAAACACAACTTCCTTGGGACTGTGAGTTTCGGTGAACTTTAGATTGTACTCATTTTTATTTAGATGTTCCACAAAGTCCATCCAGTCCTTTGGAGAGCCCTTCCATATGATGAATAAGTCATCAATGTAGCGTTGCCACATGATCACCTTATTCGTGAACTTTTCGTTACTTTCCTTCCATGCCTCATATTTCTCCCAATACCCCATTGTGAGATTTGCGTATGACGGGGCAAAAGTCGTTCCCATCGCGGTACCTTGCTTCTGTCTATAGTACTTTTGGTTAAATAAGAAAACATTGTTCGTCAAGCACAGATATATCATGGCCAAGATCATTTCGGAATGTTTGGAAAAATTCAACGACCTGGTATTCAAATAATGAGTACAGGCTTTGATCCCTTGCTCATGTGTGATGGACGTGTATAAAGAAACCACATCCATCGTGGCCAATAGGAAGTCTGATTCACAGGGTAATTCATTGATCTTCGATAAGAAGTCCTTCGTGTCTCTCAGATATGAGGGTAGTGTTAGAACGAAGGGAAACAGAGACTCATCAATGTACTTAGACATGTTTTCTAATAATGACCCTGTTAATGTAACGATGGGTCTCCCCGGAGGCTTTGAGATATTCTTGTGTATTTTAGGCAGGAAGTATATTGTCGGGGTTATAGAGTGAGATTTGTAGAGAAACTTTATGTCATCATCTTCCAGCATTCCTTCTTCTACCCATTTGTTGAGGAACGTCTGTACTTTCAATTCCAAATCCTTCATAGGATTGTCACTAACTTTTTCGTAGCAAGTTGTATCATTCAGTTGCCTATTGGCCTCATATATGTATTGATCTCGGGTCATCAACACAATGTTTCTGCCCTTGTCTGACGCCTTGATGATACAATTGGGCAAGAGGTTCAGTTCTTTCAGAGCTTTCGTATATTCTTTTCCAATGTTGGGTTTATATTTTCTCGCCTCCTTATGTCTTATCTTTTTCAGGTCATCTATCACCAAATTTTGAAATGTTTCCACAGTGCCTCCTATAGTCATAGGAGGCATGAACTTGGATTTACTTTTCAATTTCGTACTTTTATACCAATCCATATTGATATCCAATTCATCCAAATCGGATTCTACTAGTTCAAAAGTTGGATCTCTATCCTCCTGTAGGGATATGAGAGTGGATAAAGTGTCCAAATCTGCTTTAGAAAGGTCAGTCCGCCCAGTTTGGGCAATTCGTTTCTTCTCTTTGACAGGATTCATCATAAAGAATTTCCGTAGTTTTATTTATATATATATCACACTTTATAATAAATTAATAATTGAATATCACACTTAATCTGAGCAGTAATCAATAATGGATAGTCCGGCACTAGCACACTTCTTTAAAATCAATGATGAGTGGTTATAGGATGGATAAGATAGCAACAATACTTTTATGGTTTCAAATGGATGCAATGTGGAATGAAATGCAGTACAGAAAATAACTTGATAGGATTTCAGCAAAAGACAATGTAATCACTTTCTTGGACAATTCACCCCCCCCCCCCTTAATGCAATGTAAGGAGATGAATAGAATGGGACTCAGTTCTTAGAAATGCAATCGAATAGAATTCAGTTCAATTCCCCCTCAGCAGCTTATACAACAATAGGAGTTTTGAAACACAGACCCAAGTGCTTTGAATATGGTGACAATGCAGTGAGAAATATGCTGAAAATGCTTTTAATTCCCTTCAGGAGGTTCAGGGTGAGTAGTATCTAGTTAATATTAGTTCCGGCTCACTCTAGCAATGCTTCAGGGATAGTTCTTAAGAGGCAAACAAAATTTAGTCGTTCAGGCAAAAGCAGCTATCTTTTTACAAGTAAAGAAATCGGGCCAAATCGCGGCAAAATTCGCGGGTGATTACGGAGAAAGTATAAGGAGTAGGAAGTCGGTTCTAGGCTCGTTGAAAAGCTGAGATTCTAAGCTTTCAGAGGAAAGTTAAACCAGGTTCCTAGCCCAAAGAGATACGGACGATTAAATAAAGGTAGTTTTTCGGATTTGAAATTTTAAAAGTTCAAAGCGACAGGTTACAGCTTGCAGCTAGAAAATGACAGGTGACAGCTTTGCAAATGACAGGTGACAGTTAGGAGGCAGTTCTGGTTAGATTAAAATAGTTTGGATTAGATTATTCTAACTAAGAGATTGGTTCTGCACAGTTCTGCTAGGTACTCACAATATATTTTAAAATAGGCCTCGCCACGGATCTGGTCAGGTTTTGGACTGGACTCCGGTTCTGGTCTCGGCACTTCACAGTGATCTGGGTCAGCGAACAGCGGTCTGGGTCAGCTCTGCCCTGCTGGTCTAGCCTCTCTGGATTCTGGATACTGCTCTGCTTTCTAGGTACTGCTACAGGTTCTGGAGATTGATGGATTTGAAGTCTGGATCTCTGGATGTGAAGTCGTCGATCAGCAGCAAATGGAATTGAATGTCCTCTCTAGCTTCCAGTGGCTCTTTTTATGTCTTTTGAAAGTGGGTGTGTGTGCAGCATCACTAGCCAGCCCCTCTTTCAACTTGTCATTGGCCCAATGCTCCCCTCTCCCATGATTGGGGAAGGAACTGTGAGTCAGAGTGCTGTAGGTTTTATGGGTCAGAGGATCCTCCCCTGGTCAGTTTGCCCACAAATCTATATTTGATCAAAATACACATTTCTCAAATACATAGTGGTTTGTCATTGCATGTACATATTACCTATCACATGAGGTAGTCTCTGTCCCAAATCTGCTCTTCCTAAGGGCTTGCATTCAGAAACGGCAACATTTTCGATTTTAGTGGGTTATGCAACCTTGGTTCTTCATTAAAAATTATACACATATACCCGGCCTGTCCATACATACTCCAGTAAATTCCCATGTCTCTAGCTTAAACACAGAGTCTGTAGTATCCATAAATAGCGGGGTTTGGCCCCAGAACATCACACAAATTCCCAACGCGTCTTAAAATGTGCACAGAAAAATCACAAGAATTATGGTATCATTTAAATAATTTTGACAAGTCCGCACCATGAGTTATACATCTTTCTTAGAATCATATTCTGGCCAACAGGGGTGTGTCTTTTCAGGTCACATGGTGTAGAAACCAGTTTATCCAGTTTCTGCCAAGCTCAGAGACCCTGCCCCTCCCAGCTTCTGCCAAGAGGAAGATATTTTACGGCCACCCTAATAAACCATCTGCCTGGGCCCAGGAAAGGCCTTTGTTCAACTCCCTGTAGCTGCTCCACCCCTAATCTAATCAGAGAGGTGACAACTCCTTTTGGCAAGGGGAAGAGTGGCTGAGCAGGTTTTAACTCCTGTGGGGGTAGATGTCAGGCAGAATTCAGTTTCATTAAGCCAGGTTTCAGATAAAATGTCACTTTTTGTTCCCCAGTTTAAGTCAAGACAATTTTTACATATGCAGCTAGAATGCTGATTCTAAGTTCAAAACTATGACATTTCAACAGTGACAAACTATGTGACCCTCAAAAGTAGGTCACTCAGTTAATTTAAACATTTTCGATTTTTGGTAGTTTTAAATCCAGTTTCAGTTAGGCTGCTGCAGACCTGCAGAGCTCAGCCAGTCTTGTTATGAACATTCAAGTCACTTCAGAATATAACTTTACATTGTATCCACCTCTCAGTAAGTCTTTCTTTGGCCTGCTTTGGGTTCATTTATTCAGTTTTACACAAAAGTCTGGTGGTTTTAAAACGCCGGCTTTCTGATAGTGGTGAGTACTGGCAATGCAACCATTTTTGGGATTTAAGAAAATGAATTCCCCACAGTTCTAGGTTGCTTTTGGCAATCAGCATTGCCATTCCCAATGGTTTCAGGCTACTGTGTGGGTAGTCCAATGGTGGTTTTAGGCAGTGCCCTTCTGTGCCCATAACATCGGCTAAAATGGGTGGCAGCCTATTCTTCATGCATTTCCCTGGGCATTTTCTGGGAAGCTCTGGCCATCATGATGTTTTCAATTCCAGTACTGCACAGTTTTTGTGGTAGGGCTCGGATGCATGGGTAAAAACATCCCACAAAATCACCAACTCTGCTCAACAGAAACGACTTTGACAGTGTCACACAGGAATACAAAAAACAGGTGCTCCTGACCAAATGTGCACTATACAATGACAGAGTATCCAAGGCCAACTCTAACACTAAGGAATTATTCTCAATCCTTGGGGAACTAGAAACCTGACCCCCCACCCCTATGGAAAATTGCAACAAGGACGCACACTGGTGCTTGAATAATCGATAATCTTCTTCAAAATAAATCGCTCAGCTCCAGGCTGAAATCGAAGCAAAAAGAAAAAAAAGTCTACCTAAACTCACCGATCCTCCTACAAGGCAGAATGATGCCCCCAACAACAAGGAAATACCCCAATTTGAATTCACACAGGTCACCAATGAAGAAGTCCTCCACATTATATCAGGCCTAAAACCGTCAAGGTGCCAAGGGGACCCCTGTCCCCCAACTGTCAATAAAGACTGCGCACCCCAACTTACCCCGTTCATCACCAATCTCATCAATGCCTCATTTAAGAACAACTGCATCCCAAAGGACCTGAAGAATGCCTGGGTTTTACCACTAATAAAAAACAAAAACACACTCGACCCTAACATCCCCACAAACTACCGCCCGATAACGACAGTTCCATTCTTACTTAAAATCCTAGACAGAGTTGCCTACCTTCAAATCCAGAAATACCTTGAAGCTAACATCATTCTAGGGCTGCACCAGTCAGGATTCCACCCAAAACATGGCACGGAAACCACACTCATCGACAGTCCAAATGGACGACCTGAAAGATAAAGCGAAGATAGTCCTTCTCCTCCTAGACATCTCGGCTGCATTCGATCTTATAGATCACGACATCCCCTGTAAACACTTGGTTTCAGCAGCCTAGTTCTCCCCCAATGCCACATCTTGGATAAAATCATTCCTATCAGACAGATCAATGAAAGTCTTCTCCCCTACGTGGAAGCACCTCGCACCTCTGTCTCGTGTGGAGTACCCCATGGATCATGCGTCTCCTCAACTTTGTATAATAGTTTTACAAAGCCCCTTTTTGACCGCCTGGACGAACTGGGTGTCACCTACACCAACTACGCAGATGACACCCAGATCCTCATACCCATCACGGGAGATCACGTCTCCGACTCTGCCACAATCAATGCCATATACCTAACTATTCAAGCCTGGATGGCTCACCACAGGCTTTGCTTGAATGACGACAAGACCGAGCTGCTCCTCTTAGGGTCCCCATTTAGACTCGCCAAACTTAATGACGCATTCAAATCATTTAACATTGACAGCAATACCATTAGAGTCTCCAACGAGGTAAAAACACTAGGATTTTACCTGGATTCCTCACCAACGCTCAACAAACAAACGCCACCACCTCTGCCACTACATACACATGCAAACTCATCAACGCCTGCAGACAATTCCGATCGCCGGACAGCTGCCTCACACTGGCTAGAGCCCTAAGCCTGCCCCGACTCGATTACTGCAACGCCCTATATGCAGGTACCAAGTCCCAAAACATCTGCAAACTACAAGTCCTGCAGAACAACGGCATCAGAGCCGCGCTCAACATCCCCAGATCAACACATATTTCTGCACATAGACAAAAAAATCCATTGGATCCCGACATAAGAATGCATCACCTTCAAACTATCTTTAACACACAAACGTATCCACCGAGTTGCTCCAACCTACTTGTCAGAAAAATACACCCTGGTACAGCACACAAGACGCACTAGAACAACCCACTTGCACCTCCTCGCTACCCCAAGATTCAAGGTCCAAAAAAGCGGGTGGCAGTAACTTCCCTCCCGGTCCATTTAAGAGCTTCAGAATCCTTCTGGATTTTCAAGAGACATATCAAAACACACCTCTTCACATTAGGCGGGAGCAAATAAAGCCCATCCTACGCTTGCCGATCACATAGAACCACTTCCTGACTGTATCTAATACAAGTATGTAAATATTGTATCTATAACTTTTCATTTGAACTGTATTCGCCACACCTATGAACATTTTATGTAACGTGCCTTTTGACCATTGTATTCCTGTAACAAGAGTAACCAATGTAACCTGTCTATAAGAGAGCACGCATATGCTTTTGGGCTTGGCGCGCTATACAAGCAACAACATAAATAAATAAATAGCAGCTCCATTGATAAATTAGGCTACTTTGCCTGAATATATAGCAGTCGTGTTGTGAGGTACAGGTACAATCTGTGCCACTGAAAATATATACAGCACTGCTTCTACCGGTATCTATTATCCCTGCTTGCGGTGGGTGGTCATAAAGGGAGTTAAAGTTCAGACCACATGTCTAGCTATGCAATTGTTGTGCTTCTGTGATGAAAAGAAAACAATAAATGCCTATGCTGCGGCAACTGCACAGTCTCTGTGAAAGCCAATGAAGCAGAAAGGCAGCCTTTGTTTAAAACAATTTACATTTTACACAATACTACCTGTGTCCTAAAGCGAAGTGAAAAGCACGTTAATGATTCAAGATGCTTTAATAACACTAACCTACAAAATGCAGGCAGTGTGAACAAAACACAAATTCCCTTTCATATTGCTCAGAATGTATTATCTTGATAGAATCATTAACAGAGGAACGTGTTAAAGAAATTAAACAGACCAGGACTCATCCCAGTTGCTTGTTTCAACGAACGGTGTCGATTACTAAAGTAAAGAGTGGATTTGCAAGCTGCTGTCACCAGTCAGATCCATGATTTATGGGGGTGCTGCATAAATATCCTATGCAAGTGGTACGCAAGGAAGAATCAAGGTTTCTGTGTGTAAAAAAGCCTCATACACACCTTATCTGGAGGGCTTAGTCGATCTGCGAGAGTTGTCATTTTCTTTGTGGACTCACATACATAGGGGGGGGTAGTGACCTAATCTTCCTTAACTCCCAGAAGGTCTTCTGTTTTGGCCCTGGATATTGGCAAATAACTCAGGTACGCAACAGCGAGCCATTCTAGCAACTAAACAAGCCAGTTTTATAATGACAGAATTTCCAAAGCCAAATCCAGCTCAAGGGAGCCTATACTATCTTACGTGAGTTCGAAGGAAAAGATAAGAAACCTACAATTGTTAAAAGTGGCTCATGGAGCCAAGCTTTTCAGGAAGAACTGAAGAAAAAAAATATCAGGCCATCAGCAATCTATAAAAGTGCGCCAATTGAACTTGGAGTGCTCTTATGCTGATTTACCACCAGTTAAACCATCTAATCAATCTCTGAAGACCAGCCACTGTTTTCCTTTTCCCAGGTCTCCGAGAGTGAGGTTCAGACTATCCTAGCTGGGATGAAACCCACTTCTTGTCTGGGTGACATCTGCCCAGCCTCGGTAACGAGGGAGTCGTTCTCCCTTATTCCATGGATCACCAGGATAATTAATGTCTCCTTTGCGGAATCCTGTGTCCAAGCCACACTGAAGGAGGCCTGGATTACCCTGCTTCTAAAAAAGGACAAGCTGCGCCCTGCAGCTGGCATTAACTATAGGCCAATCACTATTGTCCCTTTCCTTCTTAAGATCCTGGACAAAATGGCCTATTTGCAGCTGCAGGAGATCTTAGAAACATATGATCTGCTAGGAGCCCGGCCAATCAGGGTTCCGGGCCAGGCACTGGATGAGGCAGGGCTCCTCGACCTAAAGTCCAACATATCGAACATAACTGATGGCAGGCGAATCGCACTTCTAATGCTCCTGTATTTGTCCGCCGCATTCGATCTTATAGCTCACTCCCTACTCATGAAAACTGATTGATTTTAGTCACTTTTCCAAATGTGCTGCTTCCTGGATGGAGTTTCTTTTGGCCCCTGTGTAACATGGGTAACTGTAGAAGGTTTTAAAGCATCCCCTGTCCATCAGATCTGTGGCGTGCCTCAGGGAGCATGCCTCTGCCCTACCTTGTTTAATCTCTACACGAGGCCCTTCTTAGACATATGGAACAGTATGGGTGCCCGCTACGCGGATGACAGCCAGGTCTTGATGGTACTCTTGGGTGTTTACACCAAAGATACCCAGATGGTGAATAAAATCTTTGTCTCAATTCAATCCTGGATGATAAACTCATTGGCACTTAATAATGTCAAGAGCAAACTGCTGATCTTAGGCTCAGGACCTACGTTAAAGAAGTTGGACCCTTCATACCGCTGTTTCCTCATTGCTGGCTACTCAATTCCAATAGTCCCCCATGTTAAAACCTGGTTTGTATTCCTTGAGTCCTAGCTTACTTTTGACAAGCACACCGCTGTCATGATCTCTGCTTCCAATAGATCAGGACTTGCCCGACTCCCTTGGAAGCAGACCCATAGCCCCGGTTCCGAGTGCCAGCCAGTCCCAATTGGGACCTTTTGGACCCTGTCCTGGCGCCAGTGGCACCAGGCTCATAAAGATGCCCAGTCCCAGCGCTGGAAGCGCCGGCTCATAATGCTTTGGGGGGACTAACCTGCAGCAGACCATGCTGCTTACTTACCTGCCAGTTGAACCCCTGATCCTCTTCTGTTTGGGACTACTTTTCCTGTTGGGTGGGGCAGGAGCCACTCCCTAGGTTCAGAACACTGGAACTCTTCTGGAAAGCAGGAACTCTTTTCTTACCTAGGCGTGGCTGTGGAAGGAGACACCTAAGCACTACAGGAGGCTATTTAAACCACACCCGATGGATGAATCTTGCTTTGCGTTATTCTGCATTCTCTGCAGCAGAACGCTCATCATGTCTTCTGCTTCTGATCCTGGGCCTAAGGGAACAAAGGCTTATCATCCTGGAATCCAGTCTTCAGCAGCACCTGTAAAGACAAAGAAAGAACAGGTTAGCACTACGGTCTTCAGTGGCAGCGCATCTCTTACCTGGTCCATCGGCTGTCACCAACGCCTCGCGCTGCATTCCGGCATCTGAAAGACAAAGGCTTACCTACTCTTTGCATGCTCCGGAGGTCTTCGCACTGCATTCCGGCATCTGAAAGACAAAAGCTTACCAGCTCTTCGCACGCTCCGGAGGCCTTCGGCGCTGCATCCCGCATCTGAAAGACAAAAGAAGGTGCGTTTAAAGACATTGGGCAACTTTATTACTCACGTGCCATTACTCCTTCCCACGCCGAATCCAGTGGGTATTCCAGCACCCTTCAGCTTCTCTAAAGCTCCGAACTTGTACCTGCAAGATAAAAGGGACAGTTAGTGCGCATCGTGAAGCAGGCTACAAGCGCTTACTTACGAGCTTCCAGGCGCTGCTATTCCTCACGCGGGTTCGATCCTCAACTCTCATCAGCCCGCCATCCGCCATCGCCGGAACCCTGCAAAACAAGAGATATCATTACAAAAGACTTTTAAGACATTTGAAGTGCCCAGAACTTACCGTTTGTGCAGTTAACGACGGACAGCAGTCCTCTGAGGTCAAGAGGCCTGCACCCTTATCCAGTGAAGAAACTGGTTACGGCACCCTGCCCCGAGGCAGATGGAGAGCTCGGCGTTCACTTACCTAAGACATCTTACTCTTCGAGTCAGACATACAGTGCACAGAGGTCCAGCCCAAAGAGCCAACCGTGTGTTACACATCACCTTTGAAGATACGGCATTCACCCAGTCAAGACCGGCGCCTCTGCGGGAATCAGGTGAGCGTTACAGAACGCAAAGCCTATCGCAAAACTCCCACCCAGGCGCTATGGAAACCTCGGATACCGACCAGCTAGCCCAGTTACTTGGGGAACTAAGAGCAGAAGTGCATGCAGCCCGTCAGGAAACGAATGCTCTAAGAAGGGAACTGATTATTTCCAAGGAGCGAACAGACGATCTCGCTAGACAATTGCTACAGTCACAAGCCGGACAAACTCCGTTACCCGCATCAGGGGCAAATCTTCCTTCAACATCCTCTACGAACCCAGTGCAGATCAACCTACCTGGGAATGTACCTCTGGCTCCGCCCAAACGATTTTCTGGTGACCCAAAGAGGTTTGCAGTATTTATTAATCAGTGCCGGTTGCACTTCTTATGCCGGCCAGCAGCCTTTCCAACTGATCAAGCTAAGGTAGCTTTCGTGCTTTCGTACCTTAGCTGCAATGCGGCAGACTGGTCGATCCCTCTAGTTAATCAAGATGATCCGGTTCTCCATGATTTTCAAGCTTTTCAGCTCAGTATGGAAAAACTGTTTGCAAGACATTCACAGGGGCAGGCCTTGGACAATGAGCTCCTTTCATTGCGACAGGGTAATCAAGACCTTTTGGCTTATATTGCGTCTTTCAACAGACTGATAGTGGAAACTCGATAGCCTGAGGACAAAAGGATTACGCTGTTTTATAGAGGTCTACGTGGGGAGCTCAAAGATGTGTTAGCCCAAGTAGTGAATCCCCCGCAAGACTGTTCGGACTATATTGACTTAGTCGTTCAAATTGACCACAGACTGCAGAACAGGAAGGCCGATCGTTCCAAGTTTGATGCTCGAGTATTTTCCAAACCACCAACTCCTACCAAAGGAGTAGACTCCGGGGAACCCATGCAAATAGGGGGCTTGAAAGGACCACTAACACAAAAGGAGCGGGAAAGGAGAAAACAGCTGCAATTATGCCTCTATTGCGGAAACTAGGGGCACTTTCTTCGAGACTGTCCGGTGAAACCAGCCAAGAAGGCAGTAGGAGCTGCAGTTACCAGGGTCACAAACTGTCAGAATGTTCACCGTTACCACCCTTCTCCTCACCTGAGGCTTCCTCTTGCTTGTCCTTGGCGTGTTTGGAGGATCTTCGAAGGGTTCTGGTATCTTCCCTTGTAGACTTGTCTCTGGACCTCCTGTCATGCAAGTAGGGTCTGGCTCCCTCGGAGGCCACCTCGACAGGAGGTGGAACCTGTCTTGGGGGGCCCCGAGGAGCCAAAGCCCCGCGACAGGGAAAAAACCGATGGACGGTGAAAAAACCCTGTGTAGCCTTTCCGAGATGGTATTAATGGGGCGACTCCAATGATTTATGTGGTATCGAGAGATCCGGAACGAAGCCAAGATATGAGTGGATCGAGCAAGTTGGTTCAATCCTCCGAAGAGAAGGTGTCTCGAGGAAAAGGAGGCCGGCACCAATCCGAAGAGGCGAGGTAGCAGCAATGAGCAGTAATGGAGGAAGAGAGAAAGGAGGAAGAGTCTGGAATGGGGAATCGGACCGAGCCGAGAGGGAAAGGTAGGAAAAGAGGGAGAAGTAAAGAAGTCCCTACTTACCAGAAACGGTTGGATCCACGAAGGCACAGAGAGGAACACGAAGATACGCGAGGTAGGCGGCGAACCGCTAGTACGAAAGGCAAGATGCCTAAGTAAAAGGGAAAGTCTGAAAAGGAGTGGCGGAGAAGTGCCGAGAACGGAACAAGGGAGTAGTGAAAGGCAAAAAAAACAGAGGTAAGACGAGCGGGTATGAGTAGCACAACAGGAGGGACTCAGAGAGAGCGAAACAGAGTAATTTGGCTGAGCGCTGGTATCAACTAGGAGTAGCAATACAGATACAACGCGCCGGGAGGTGGGCGGAGCTTGCTTAAATAATAACGGCAGCCATGTTGGATGAGGACTGGACTGCTAAGTGCAGGTTCTCCGCGGCGAAAACTTCCACTTCTGCCATATCTTCCAGGGATGGATCCTGACAGTATAACCCTTCTCCCTCCGAAAGCCCCCAGGTTTTCCCGGGTATCTCAGGTGAAACTCTCTCAGTAATCTTGGAGCATGCAGGTGGTGTCTGGGTTCCCAGGTTCTTTCTTCAGTGGAGAAACCCTTCCAATGGACAAGATATTGGAGACGGCCTTGATAATACCGGGAATCCACTAGGTATTCCACTTCATATTCTTGTGGTTCCACTGTGGACGGAGTCCTGGTCTTCTGAAACTTTCGTGAGAAAGGATCCACCTTATATTCTTTAAGCAGTGATGTGTGGAAAACAGGGTGTACTCTCTGGAGTTTCTTTGGCATGCGGATTTCGTAGGCGACTGGGTTTATTTGTCTCACAATAGGATAAGGACCCAGATATCGTGGAGCGAATTTGCCGGTGTGTATCCACTTGGGTAAATATCTTGTGGACAACCAGACCCTCTGTCCGGACTTCCAATCTGGGTTGGGTCTTCTGCTTCTGTCGGCCCACTTCTTTTGTGCTAGTCGGCTATCCTCTAATGCTTCTTTTGCCAACTTATGTACCTTCTTTAGTTCTGATAACCGGTCATCTATGGCAGGAGATTTGGTGGACTGCATTCCAGACCAAGGTATCTGCTGAGGATGGTAACCATAAGTGCAATAGAAAGGGCTCATCTTAGTCGAGTATGGTAGTTGTTGTTATAGGCGAACTCGGCTTGCGCGAGGTAGGAAGACCAGTTCTCCTGTCTGTTGCTGCAAAAACATCTTAAGTACTGCTCAAGTCCGGCATTAAGTCTCTCTGTCTGCCCGTTACTCTGTGGATGAAATCCTGACGATAGTGCTCTGTGAATCCCCAACTGTTGACATAACAAAGTCCAGAATCTAGAGGTAAATTGGGTACCTCTGTCTGAAACTATGGTACGAGGTAGGCCATGCAAACGTACAATATCCCGGAGGAAGACTGAAGCAGTCTTTGGAGCTGACGGAAGACCTTCCAATGCCGAGAAGTGGGCCAGTTTACTGTATGAGTCAATAGTTACCATGATTGCGGTCATTCCTTCTGATTTTGGGAGATCGACAATAAAATCCGTAGACACATGTTCCCAAGGTTGGGTGGGTAAGGTAGGTTGTTGCAGTTCGCCCAACGGTTTGCCTGTTTGGTATTTATTGGTAGCACAAATCGGGCAGGACGAGACATATCTCTCCACATCCTTGTGGAGTTCTGGCCACCAAAACCTTCGACCTATGAGATCTTGAGTCTTCTTGATACCGGGGTGTCCAGCCAGGGGGGTATCATGAGACCAGGAGAGGATCTGCTCCTGAAGTCCTTTGGATGGGAGAAACAACCCAGTACCATGGTAGTACAAACCGTCATCAGCCAGATTGACAGTGGTTGGTATGGTTGATAGCGCACCGTATTGGGAGGTAAGTTCTTGCAAAAAGAGAGAGACACCTGCCGTGATCTTTAGGTTGGGAAATAAGAGATCATGCTCTTGATTGTGGTCAGTTTCTTCTCCTGGACATCTGGAGAGGGCATCTGCCATCTTATTCTCTGATCCTGGTAAATAGGTGATGTTGAAGTCATATTGGGAGAAGAAATATGCCCACCGAGCATGTCGGGCATTGGTACACTCCATCTGCTGTAAAACTCTAAGGTTACGATGATCAGTTCGTACCTGAAATGGGTGTGCTGCTCCTTGTAATAAGTGTCTCCACTCTTGGCATGCCAGTTTGATGGCCAGTAATTCTCTTTCTAAGACAGAGTAATTTCGTTCGCTCTTTGTCAAGGTCTTAGAATAATACGCTACTGGATGCGTGAGACCGTCTTCTGCCTTTTGCAACAGAATGGCTCCCACTGCTCCCCCCGAGGCATCAGTTTCCATTATAAATGGTCTTGTTTGATCTGGTTGTACCAGTATGGGAGCGGAGGTAAACAGTTCCTTGAGCTGTAAGAAGGCTCCTTTCTGTTCTGCTCCAAAGGCGTACTGGACCCCTTTTTTAAGGAGACCTGTAATGGGTAGCATCAAGTTAGAAAAGTTGGGGATAAATTGGCGATAGAAATTTGCCAAACCTAAGAAAGATTGGATCTCTTTGACACTTCTTGGCTCCTTCCAGTCTAGGATCGCCTTTATCTTTCCGGGTTCCATCCTGATCCCTTCCTTCGAGAGGACATAACCTAGATAAGAGACAGAGGTTACCTCAAACTGGCACTTTTCTGGTTTTACCAGGAGGTGATTTGCTCGGAGTCGATGTAACACCTTTTTGACTTGTTCACGATGTTCCAGTAGTTCTTGAGAATAGATCAATATGTCGTCTAAATAAACGACCACCGAGACAAACAACATGTCGGAGAAGATCTTGTCGATAAACCTCTGAAAGACTGCAGGGGCATTCACCAGACCGAAGGGCATAACTCTGTATTCGTATAATCCGAATGGGGTCCGAAATGCGGTCTTCCACTCGTCACCTCTCCTTACTCTGAGGAGATGGTAGGCTCCCCTGAGGTCCAATTTGGTGAAGTAAGAGGATCCTCTCACTGCTTCCAGGATGTCCCTTATGAGTGGCATAGGGTAGCGATCACGGATTGTGATCCGATTCAACCCTCTATAGTCTATGCAGGGACGTAGTTCGGTGGTGTCCTTTTTTGGAATGAAAAACAGTGAAGCCCCCCCTGAAGACCTTGATTCCTGTACTAGACCATTCTGCAGGTTGTCATCTAGATATTTTCTTAAGGCCTGTCTTTCGGAAAGAGATAGGGGAAACATCCTGCCAAATGGGACAGCCGACTCCGGGATGAGTTCTATGGCACAATCCTCTGGCCGATGAGGTGGTAGGAGTTTGGGTGTAGTGTCTTCAAAGACCTCAGCATATTCTTGGTACTGACGGGGAACAGATGAGACCACCTTAAGTAGAGGGGATCCGTTGTTCCTGTCCTTTCCTTTGACCCGAATGGCAGATTGACAGTGCTGTTCACAGTAGGAAGAATCAAAACGCACACAGTTGGTAGTCCAGTTTATTTGGGGATTATGTCTTCTTAGCCAGGGTATTCCTATCACTAAGGGAAAGTGGGCTGCTCTAATAAGATCGAATACTAGCAGTTCCTGATGCTCACCCAAATCCAAACGTAAAGGTATCGTCTCGGATTGGATTGGGCCTGAGGACAGGGGGGTCCCATCCACTCCTTCTACTGGAATGGGCTTATCCTTCTGCTTAAAGGGGATCTGTTGTTCTCGGGCCCATCCTTCGTCCATAAAGTTCCCTGCGGCACCGCAGTCCAGCATGGCTAAGACTTCCACACATGAAGTCTTGGATGTCCAAAGTTTGACTCGAAATACCATCAGGCTATTATCCTCACTTAATTCTGTTGGTCTGGTAAGGTTGCAAGGACTGTATCTTGTCCCCCCCGAGACCTCCCTTGCAAAGGACCGAGGGTGGAAGTTTTCCTTCCTTCTTGGAGGTACTTCTGGACAATCTCTGAGCAGGTGTTTTGAAGAGCCGCAATACATACAGAGACCTGAATCCCTGCGTCTCTTGCGTTCTGCAGGTGTGAGAGGGCCTCGGGTTGCTCCTATCTGCATAGGTTCCTCTCGGGTGGACGGTTCCCTCGAAGGGTGAGGAGCAGGGCTGGATGAAGGCTGACTAAGACGAGGTCTTCTCCTTTCCAGGCGGCGTTCGTTAAGACGATACTCTAATTGGAGAGTGAGTGACATGAGATCTTGAAAGGACGGAGGTCGAGCTACTCGGGCTAACTCATCCTTCAACTCATCCTTAAGTCCCCTCCGAAAGATCGTCTGTTTGGCGGATTCTGGCCAATCTGTTTTCGCCACCAGTCTCAGGAAACGAGAAATGTAGGTCTGTACATCGGTGTTACCTTGTTCTACATCTAGTATAGCTTCGAAAGAGGTGTACAAAACCTCTGGACGATCAAATCTGGCCTTGAAAAGGTCCACAAAAGAGTCATAATTAGCCAGTGCAGGATCATTTATTGTTACCAACGGGGTGGCCCAGGCCAATGCATTTCCGGTGAGATTAGCTATTCGCTCTGGCTGTTTCAAAGGCGTGGGGACGAAAGGCAAAATATACGTGGCAGGCGTCTAGGTACTCCTTTAGACCGCCTGGATAGCCATCATACTTTCCGAAGGATAAAGGCATGGGTGGTAGGTCTCCTTGGTCATCCCTATGTAGGACCACTTGTTGGCGTAGGGCGGCATTTTCGGTTTTCAAGGATTGGACTTCTAGAGTTAGTCCCTGCAATGCTGCCACCAGTTCCTGATATTGTTCAAGGGAAGCCATGATTCTGTCTGGGCGTTGTATTCTGTCAGAATGTTCACCGTTACCACCCTTCTCCTCACCTGAGGCTTCCTCTTGCTTGTCCTTGGCGTGTTTGGAGGATCTTCGAAGGGTTCTGGTATCTTCCCTTGTAGACTTGTCTCTGGACCTCCTGTCATGCAAGTAGGGTCTGGCTCCCTCGGAGGCCACCTCGACAGGAGGTGGAACCTGTCTTGGGGGGCCCCGAGGAGCCAAAGCCCCGCGACAGGGAAAAAACCGATGGACGGTGAAAAAACCCTGTGTAGCCTTTCCGAGATGGTATTAATGGGGCGACTCCAATGATTTATGTGGTATCGAGAGATCCGGAACGAAGCCAAGATATGAGTGGATCGAGCAAGTTGGTTCAATCCTCCGAAGAGAAGGTGTCTCGAGGAAAAGGAGGCCGGCACCAATCCGAAGAGGCGAGGTAGCAGCAATGAGCAGTAATGGAGGAAGAGAGAAAGGAGGAAGAGTCCGGAATGGGGAATCGGACCGAGCCGAGAGGGAAAGGTAGGAAAAGAGGGAGAAGTAAAGAAGTCCCTACTTACCAGAAACGGTTGGATCCACGAAGGCACAGGGAGGAACACGAAGATACGCGAGGTAGGCGGCGAACCGCTAGTACGAAAGGCAAGATGCCTAAGTAAAAGGGAAAGTCTGAAAAGGAGTGGCGGAGAAGTGCCGAGAACGGAACAAGGGAGTAGTGAAAGGCAAAAAAAACAGAGGTAAGACGAGCGGGTATGAGTAGCACAACAGGAGGGACTCAGAGAGAGCGAAACAGAGTAATTTGGCTGAGCGCTGGTATCAACTAGGAGTAGCAATACAGATACAACGCGCCGGGAGGTGGGCGGAGCTTGCTTAAATAATAACGGCAGCCATGTTGGATGAGGACTGGACTGCTAAGTGCAGGTTCTCCGCGGCGAAAACTTCCACTTCTGCCATATCTTCCAGGGATGGATCCTGACACAAACTCTGAGCAGGGAAACGACCTCGCCTGACAAGAATAGAGGTCCTCTTGCCGAGCGTTAAAACCAGTTCCGTGACCTCGCATTTCGTGATACCTATGGTCCTCATTAGCCCTGAACATCCGGATCGATTACATGCGATTGAAGCTTACGTCGACAGCGGTGCCATCGGCAATTATGTGGATCATGAAATGGTTTTGAGGATGAATCTGACTCTTTGTCCAAAGGCTGTAAAGGACGTCATTACTACGGTGGATGGTACGGAGATAGCCTCCGGACCAGTAACGCATACCACCCAAGAAGTGACGCTAGTAAGTCAAGATGGACACCATGAGAAGATCGTGTTCGATGTGATCAAGGCCCCTCAGTTCCAGATTATTCTAGGAATTCCTTGGTTAGAGAAGCACAATCCTCAGATCGATTGGCGAGCAAGAACGGTTCAGTTTCCAGAATGTGTCTCTACTTGTCACCCTCGACCTGGTGTTGCACTGGCAGCAATTTCCTCGGAGGCTCCCCAGTTACCTCCTGAATACCTAGAATTCCAAGATGTTTTCCGGAAGGATCAGGCTAACTCTCTACCTCCTCATAGGTCTTATGACTGCCAGATAGACCTGATACCTGGATCTACTCCTCCTTGTAGTAGAATTTATGCCCTCACCGAGCCGGAGAATCTTCACCTCCGACAATACCTGGATCAATACCTAGCGAATGGGTTTATTCGTCCTTCCAAGTCCCCTGCTTCCTCAGCTTTGTTCTTCGTTCCAAAAAAAGAAGGGGACCTTAGAACTTGTATAGATTATCGCGCCCTGAACCAGATCACCGTTAAGAATAGATATCCATTACCTTTGATCCCTGAACTCCTGGACCAAGTCAGAAAAGCATGCATATATACAAAGCTGGATCTTAGAGGAGCCTACCACTTGGTACTAGTAAAAGAGGGCGATGAATGGAAGACGGCCTTCCGCACCAAGTATGGGCTATTTGAATATGAGGTCATGCCCTTCGGACTTTGCAATGCCCCGGCCGCCTTTCAATATTTTATGAACGATGTCCTCAGAGAGCTCATAGATGTGTGTGTTGTTGTTTACATCCTCGTTTATTCTTCATCGGAAACTGAACATCGGAAACACGTGAAAATGGTCCTCGAGAGATTGCGTCAACACAAACTTTTCGCTAAGTTGGAAAAAAGTGTTTTCAACGTGACTGAAGTTGAATTCTTGGGATTCATATTATCACCTAGCGGAGTGCGTATGGATTCAAAGAAGGTCGAAGCAATTCTCAAATGGCCATCGCCATCCTCCGTAAAAGGTGTTCAAAGCATGTTAGGCTTCGCTAACTTTTACCACAGGTTTATCCCCGAATTCTCTCGAATAGTCCAGCCCATCACCGCCTTGTTAAAGAAAAACAAACGTTTTGAATGGTCTACCGAGGCGGAACAAGCTTTCCAGAATTTGAAGACTAGATTTATCTCTGCACCGATCTTAAAACATCCTCGCCCAGAACTCCCCTACATCGTTGAAACTGATGCTTCGAGCCTTGCCATGGGGGCAGTTCTATCACAAAAGGACCCAGTAACCAATCAGTTGCATCCCGTGGCATTTTGGTCCCGCAAATTCTCGCCTCCTGAAATCAATTACACTATTACTGATAAGGAACTTCTAGCTATCAAGTCCGCCTTTAAGGCTTGGCGGCATTATCTTCTGGGGGCCCGACACACCGTTACTGTGATTACAGATCACCGAAACCTGCAATATTTGAAAACCGCAAAAGCTCAATCCTCTAGGCAACTCCGTTGGGCACTATTCTTTGCCGAGTTTGACTTCATAATTACCTATCGACCTGGTACAAAAAACGGTAAAGCTGATGCCCTTTCTCGGATGGGAGTGGAAGAACATTTGATCAATCCTAAACCAGTACCTATCATTCCCGAACAAAGAATTCTAGGTGTAATCGCCACACAATCCATAGAGGAAGTTAAGGATAAAGCCAGGCTACTGGTCACTCCAGCAGACATACAGAATTGGCATCTGCAGGGAAAGGACTTTAGGGTGAAGGACAACCTATTATATTTCCAAGAACGGTTATACCTGCCCAGCACAGATTTACAGAAAAAGGTAATCTCTTGTTATCACGATTCTTTAATGGAAGGACATCCCGGTATGACCAAGACCTCGGAAAAGATCAAGCGCTACTTCTGGTGGCCATCTTGGAAAAAAGATATCAGAGACTTTATAATGTCCTGTGGAGTATGCGCCCAAAACAAGAGTCAAAAGGAAAAACCAGCCGGCCTCTTACGCCCTATTGACATCCCGCCTCGCCCTTGGCATACGCTTTCTATGGACTTCATCACCGATCTACCTCCATGCTCCGGATACAATACGATCCTAGTAATCGTGGACCTATTCTCCAAGGTGGCGCATTTCATTCCACTCAAAGGCTTACCAACAGCAGCAACTCTGGCCCGAGAATTTCTCGAAAACATCGTCCGACTGCACGGTTTTCCTTCAGTTCTAATTTCGGATCGAGGTAGTCAATTTATTTCTCATTTTTGGCAAAGCTGCTGTCGGTCGGCTCAAATTGATGTGAGACTTTCGACCAGCCACCACCCTCAAACCGACGGACAAACCGAGAGGACCAATCAAACTCTGGAACAGTATTTGCGCTGCATGCTACAACAAACTGAAAAAACTTGGAAAGATATCCTTTGGATAGCCGAATATGCCTACAATAACTCTGTCCACTCGGGAACTGGGAAGACCCCGTTTTTTCTTTTATACGGTAGTCACCCTCGAACCTCGGAGTTGGATCCACTCCAAGATCTTGGAACACCAGCAGTAGACCACCTGCATTCTACAATCACCCAAGCCTTTAAGAAAGCCGTTTCTCACCTTCAAAGGGCTAAAGAACAATACAAGAAAGGAGCAGACCAACATCGGAAGGAAGCCCCCCAATATCAAGTAGGAGATCAAGTCTGGTTATCCACCAAATATCTACCTCTAAAAGGACCACGCACATTCAACCCAAGATACCTTGGTCCCTATTCCATCACTACCATAGTAAATCCAGTAGCGGTCAAGTTGGACTTGCCCCCTCACATGAAGATACATCCGGTCTTCCACGTCTCTCTATTAAAACCCGTGCAACCTCAAACCCGACTAACTACATCTCCAAAACCTATTCTAGTTGATGGAGAACTCGAGTTTGAAGTCAAAAGCATCCTGGATTCCAAGATCTCCAAATCTAAACTATTTTACCTGATTGACTGGAAAGGCTACGGTCCCCAAGAAAGATCCTGGGAACCTGCAGAATATGTCCACGCGCCTCGTCTAATCAAAAGATTTCATCAAACATTTCCTAACAAGCCCAAACCCCCGGAGAAGCCCGGTTTGGGAGGGGCCTTGAGGGGGGGTGCTGTCATGATCTCTGCTTCCAAAAGATCAGGACTTGCCCGACTCCCTTGGAAGCAGACCCATAACCCCGGTTCCGAGTGCCAGCCAGTCCCAATTGGGACCTTTTGGACCCTGTCCTGGCGCCAGTGGCACCAGGCTCATAAAGATGCCCAGTCCCAGCGCTGGAAGCGCCGGGCTCATAATGCTTGGGTGGACTTACCTGCAGCAGACCATGCTGCTTACTTACCTGCCAGTTGAACCCCTGATCCTCTTCTGTTTGGGACTACTTTTCCTGTTGGGTGGGGCAGGAGCCACTCCCTAGGTTCAGAACACTGGAACTCTTCTGGAAAGCAGGAACTCTTTTCTTACCTAGACGTGGCTGTGGAAGGAGACACCTAAGCACTACAGGAGGCTATTTAAACCACACCCGATGGATGAATCTTGCTTTGCGTTATTCTGCATTCTCTGCAGCAGAACGCTCATCGTGTCTTCTGCTTCTGATCCTGGGCCTAAGGGAACAAAGGATTACCATCCTGGAATCCAGTCTTCAGCAGCACCTGTAAAGACAAAGAAAGAACAGGTTAGCACTACGGTCTTCAGTGGCAGCGCATCTCTTACCTGGTCCATCGGCTGTCACCAACGCCTCGCGCTGCATTCCGGCATCTGAAAGACAAAGGCTTACCTACTCTCGCATGCTCCGGAGGTCTTCGCACTGCATTCCGGCATCTGAAAGACAAAAGCTTACCAGCTCTTCGCACACTCCGGAGGCCTTCGGCGCTGCATCCCGCATCTGAAAGACAAAAGAAGGTGCGTTTGAAGACATTGGGCAACTTTATTACTCACGTGCCATTACTCCTTCCCACGCCGAATCCAGTGGGTATTCCAGCACCCTTCAGCTTCTCTAAGGCTCCGAACTTGTACCTGCAAGATAAAAGGGACAGTTAGTGCGCATCGTGAAGCAGGCTACAAGCGCTTACTTACGTGCTTCCAGGCGCTGCTATTCCTCACGCGGGTTCGATCCTCAACTCTCATCAGCCCGCCATCCGCCATCGCCGGAACCCTGCAAAACAAGAGATATCATTACAAAAGACTTTTAAGACATTTGTAGTGCCCAGAACTTACCGTTCGTGCAGTTAACGACGGACAGCAGTCCTCTGAGGTCAAGAGGCCTGCACCCTTATCCAGTGAAGAAACTGGTTACGGCACCCTGCCCCGAGGCAGATGGAGAGCTCGGCGTTCACTTACCTAAGACATCTTACTCTTCGAGTCAGACATACAGTGCACAGAGGTCCAGCCCACAGAGCCAACCGTGTGTTACACATCACCTTTGAAGATACGGCATTCACCCAGTCAAGACCGGCGCCTCTGCGGGAATCAGGTGAGCGTTACAACCGCACATCTATGATCTTCTTGTGCCTATCTGAACTCCCTACTCGGGCAAATTCACCTATACCTTTCAGAGGTGAATCGAGCAGTGCTCGCCTCCCCACTTGTAAGGTAGGCCCAAACACCTGAATCATATCCAAGTAATCCAATGAGCCAATAAAGTGCACGAGATGCAAGAAAAACAAATGTTTATTACACGCACCCTGGGCCCCGAACAATCCAAAAATCATTCAACATTACATCATTAAATGGCAGTTTATATAGTGAGAAGTAGAGTTGATTTTTACACTTTGTTTCAAGATGAAAGTAGATTGACATTCTCTGATTGGACAGTCTTTGCTGCGCTATAGGTGAATCTATATAATACCTAGCCCTGTTGGCATATCCTATCCCTTGTGACCATGCTAATGACTTCCACTTGACTATAATCTAATAATGGGTCATCTATGTTCTGAAAGTTTGATTGGACAGTAGACAGGTTAACATGTTGCAACATATAACTCAAATGATCATTGGTTGTTCCGTCTCGAGTGTTCCTGGGTGGGTCACTACCACCCCAATTGACCAATTACTTTGTGAGGTGTAAACAGTGTGGCAACACAAATTTACTTTATCTCAGTTCTCATGGGACCCAAAGTTTGGCACCAGCTTACCTTTCTCATCCATCTGATTGTTCAACTGACAGTTAATATTACGACTTCCCATTGGAAACATGTTGCCCTTCTCACCCCATCCCATTCCTTTCCCCATTATGCGTCTGCATGACCTCATGGGGTTTGCTTCTTGGCCTTCTGCTTCATGACCATGTGCACATCTAAAATGTGTTTGTGTGTGTAGGTGGGCGCGGGTGGTCCTAATAATAAATGGGTGTCAGGTTGTCTTATTCATTCCTTATAATATTCCATATATTACTTAATGGACTCCTTACTTCTATAATCTTGATTACCAATCTTTATTTTCTTGGTTGGCGTGCTCATGTTGCTCAGTATTAGTGATTCCACTCCTACATGGATGTTTTCCTACAGGGGGCAGTGTCTGCGTCTTTCACCTGATTGACTTTGTCTTGTGCACACTTCTGCACATTACCCCATTCTCACTCACCAACCTGTGACCCTCTTGTTCGTTTTTAAAGCACTGGGTAGGCACATTACTGGTAATATGTTTCACGCTTGGGAACTTGCTGCACCCTCTACTCCTAGCCAATCCCTGTGCACCTTTAACATCCTCTCATGTGATCTACGTAAAGTTGCAACATCTGATTGAATCACTGCTTCCCGTTCGCAGCCTCAGAATGAACTCAGCCTCTCTGTCCTGACCAATCACAGTGCAGCTTTATACCTTGTCTTCCGAGGCCAATGAATGTGTCTCTCTCTGAGAAGAACCACAACTGGGTGGATTTTACTGTCTGGAATAATCCATGCATTTCTGAGGCCTATCCATTCTTAACTGCCTACGAAGCTGCTTTTGCTCTGAGGCCTTCGCTATATGTTATACAAATAATGAATGTCAGATGTGCTTATGTGATGTTTTAGTGATTATTAACTTCAGTGTTTCTAATGGAAATTCTTATAGCTGCTGGGAGTACACACTGTGCCTCTATCCTGCTTACACAAGAAGAAAAAAAACATGCATGTGCTTGAATTCTGTAAGGGCAATCTCTTTCAGTCAGAGTATGCAGGCGATAGACTGGATAGCATTTAGTTGGGTAATATTAACATGTATGATTTAAAATGTTTATCTACTGATACTCTCTTTGAAGCTGTGAAGTTTACTCCTTTCTGGGTGACAATTCCTCCTACTAGGAGTGAACCATAGTGCGTTTTACTGAAATGAGTGCAGTGGCACCCAAAGCCCCTTCTTCGCTCCTGTTAGCAATCTAATCTCTCAAGAAATCATACTAAATAAGAAATTAACCCCCTTTTCTTTTGCAAATTACTTAGTTTATGTCCATGTCCGATTGTTAGACATGCAAAAGCAGACACCTTTTTTTTTAATAGCACTTCAAATCTTTTCTCACATCAAAAACAGGATGCATGCACTTGTAAAAACAATGGTTACAAGCAGGTGCACTTATTACAGTTTCTTAGATTTATTTGGGCCACAGTCAATGGAAGGGGGAAATTGGTTGATGTGTGACTTTTAGCCATTTAGTTAAAATGACACAGTAGCATATAATGGTGAAAGGATTGGCCTGGTCCGTATCCGTTCCTGTGAACCCAGCGGTGGGTTGTATCATAATTACCCTATTTTCACTAATACCACATGAGAACAGTAAATACAGTGAAAGGCATTTCCGGCCAGGAACGCGCCCAAACTCATAATGAGGCCCACACGTGTACACTTAAAACAAGCATTGGCAATACCAACAGCTAGGCTTTTGTGTGGGCATAGGAAAGGCACTTGCCAAGCACTACCGTAGTGGTATTACCTGCCCATTGATGGAAGCAGCTGCAAAATTGTGCAAGTGCCTCAGCATTTAATACCTGTGCTTGGCATAAGCCTAATACTTAGACACAAGCCTAAATGGTTTGCTTTGCCAATATTTGTTTTTAACAGAGCTTCAGTGAAGGGCACACATAGTGCATACAGGGGCTGAAGGCAGACCTGGTTAAAGACATGTTTTATTATTACACAAATAGCGCATTTACAGCCCGAATTAAGTCATGAACTCTCAGAAGACTGCTTTGGAAAAACACTGGCCGGCACTTCAAGTGAAACGTTTGATGGTAAGGCTTGTTTAAGGCGAAAACAAAGTTCCCTTGAGGAGGGGGTTGTGGGTGCAGAGGGTAAGGAACTCTGTGGGAATGGCCATGCGTAGTCAATGGCTGGTTGGGCACAAAACCAAACAACTGCTACAAGCTGTGTCCCTCCTCATATGGCATTCCTGTGTCCCTCCTCATGTCATTCCTGTGTGCTCCTCCTCATATGTCATTCCTGTGTGCCCCTCCTCATATGTCATTCCTGTGTGCCCCTCCTCATATGTCATTCCTGTGTGCCCCTCCTCATATGTCATTCCTGTGTCCCTCCTCATGTCATTCCTGTGTGCCCCTCCTCATATGGCATTCCTGTGTGCCCCTCCTCATATGGCATTCCTGTGTGCCCCTCCTCATATGGCATTCCTGTGTGCCCCTCCTCATATGGCATTCCTGTGTGTCCCTCCTCATATGTTATTCCTGTGTGCCCCTCCTCATATGTCATTCCTGTGTGCCCCTCCTCCTATGGCATTCCTGTGTCCCTCCTCATGTCATTCCTGTGTGCCCCTCCTCATATGGCATTCCTGTGTGCCCCTCCTCATATGGCATTCCTGTGTGCCCCTCCTCATGTCATTCCTGTGCCCCTCCTCATATGTCATTCCTGTGTGCCCCTCCTCATATGTCATTCCTCCCTATCTCTACTCTAATGCAATAGTTTATGCTTATAGGTGTTGCAAGCGACACCTAATGCCCAAACAAAAAACACGTATTGTTTGCTACCTGCCACCTTCACTGGGGTGTGAGGAACGCTGTAGTTACACGAGATGACCAGCTGGTGGCGCTCCAAGCTTTGATACTGAGCGAGGGTGTAAAACACTTCGACCATCACTTAGATCTCGCAGTGGGTTATTGCACCTGCTGCTAAGAGCTGTGTAAAACGTTATCGGCTAAGAAGGTAGAACTAATAGCCTTGGTTTGTACACTCAACGAAATCAATTCAATGACGGGCGATATACTTTCTTGCGGTCTCTTGTAAGAATAAAACATGGCGAGGTTAATTAAAAAAATATATAAAGCAAACATTAACACAAGTGCTTCATACTCGTGAATCAGGCCATTCTCTTCATCGTTACGGAGTAGATGTGCTCGCAACAGAAAGGCAAAACAATCACACTTGAAAAGGAGGTCACAAAGATTTCAACATACAACTTAAAGGGGGGGAAATGGCTAGCCCTCCCCCTAAGAGCGAACACATGCTGTTAAGTGCAGCGTCCGTCCCCAGGTTGCACCCATCTGGTATATACACATCTCCCTCGCTATTGTGATCCCATCTTCATCAGGCAGATCAAATCACCATCCTAGTGAAAGAGAGAGCAGGAGACACACATTGCCTTTCCAGTCTAGGAAGGGCTGGGGGTATCCCGTGCCCTTGCCACCCCCGCCCACCGGGCGGACACTTAATCCTGCACAGAAACACACACAAACACGCTGCAACTAAAGGAGGGCGGCGCTGCCGAGAGGCTGTGCGCGGTCACCTGTTCCTGCAGTGTTGCCTCCCTGCTGGTTCTCCGCCAGGGTGTACGCCGGGTGGACCATCTTCTTCCGTGCAGCAAACATACGGGGAGCGCGGCGATGTCTGCTTCTTTCAGCGGCCGAGCGCCGAGAAGGCAGGGTCCTGGGCGCCTTCAGTTTTGTTCCTCGGAGTCTTGGGAAGAGGCGGAACATGCTAAGCGAGCGCGCGCGTGCGCATGCGCGTGCTCGGACAGGAACCAAGGGATAGGATTTTTTCACAGAACTATTTGTGAAGAAACGGGCCGCAAAGCCGTGGCTGCTTGCCACCCTCTGGTGTGATCCTGAAACGTTCAATATTCTCTGAACACACAGGAAGGAGACCGATCAGCCTCACCGCAACAAGGCGCCGCGTTTACACTGAGCATCTCCTTCACAGCAAAGGGAAAGAGGCCAAGTGACCTTTGGCCGGACAACTTGGCAATAAAACAAGCCTGCAGTAGTACAATCACACCACCCTCCCCGCCAAATCTAGGATTTGCGAGGCCAAGTGCGGCACATTAAGCGCGGGGACCTTTAATTTGCATGTGATAACATCACAGGATAATGACCACTACGCAAGGAGGCAGCAGCGAATTTCCAATGACTAAACTAGTTGAAAAGGTGCCCACCTTTTCAACTCAACAATTTCTAATGAAATATTCCAAAGAAAACTAAATCCAAGCAACAGATATGCGCTTTAATGGCACATGTATGTGTTCTTCTGAGTACATGTCTGCATGGGAAACATGACAACCTGGTGTGAAATCCAAGAAGCTGAACACTTGAGCAAGCACACTTTTTTATTATTGCTGGACTCAAAAACACAGAGCCGAAATAAGTGAGGGGGGGAGGGGTAGTGCCGCTGTCCACCCACATGTATTGACTTGTGCCCTGAACATCAGTACAGGGCCAGAACCAGAGAGAAAAACCCCTCCAGTCTCCAGGATGACAACATCCCTGGTAAATATACATGGCTCACTTCATATACAATGTGAGGAAAATGTTATATTCTACTTGAACACTTTTGGCTTGGTAAATATAAGCATGTGGAAATCAGGCAAATAGCTAAAACGGGTTTGTGCAATATGTTTCATTGTGCTTTGGGAAGGCACAGATTTTAGGCAGATATCTGCTGCTTTGCATTTGCTTCAAAATAAAACTGCCCCTTTGCAGTTCTTAACACAATGGACTCTTAAATAGGCCATCAATAGTAAATTGCATCCACTTTAAAAGTTCTGCTTTAAGAAAGAAAGTGATCAGCAGTGTTTAGGAGGCCCACAGCGCCTATTGGGCCGCTGGGAGGGGGTGTTGGATGGGGTGGGGGGAGATTTGTCTCTCCTGGTCCCAGCAGGAGATTGATAGGTTACAGGTTGCCTCATCCGAGAAACAAAAGGGAGCCAAACCTTGAGGGACACCAGCCATATTTGAAAAAGATATTCTGGCAACCCGTCATCATTGTTGTGGCCCACTCCCGGTAAACCGGAGCAGGCCTCCGCAGATGTCGGGATCATCCGACATGGACCATGGAGCTGCGTCCACGCAGCAGGGACACCGCAGGGATCACCCTGCGTGCTCCGGTCACAGGAGGGGAACACTTGGGCTGGGGGCACATCAAGAGCCATGGTCACATGGCACAACCATTTTGTGGGGAAGGTGTAGCCCAGCAGGGGCACCGTCCAGATGCAGGGCCCTGCTAGTGGGCCTGCTGCATACGGTGTGGCACCAGCATGGTGCTACCAAGAAGCACACCAGAGTCAGTTCTTGTTCGACTGACGAGCCGGAAACAGCTCGTCCCTTTCATTAAGTTGGTCACTTGGTGACCACCATGTGACCTTTACACAAGTCCTGGGAGCTTCCATGCTCCCAGGAGGGGTGACACATAACAATCATGCAGGCTGCAGCATGTGCCGCCCGTGTGCTCAGAAGTTTAGTTACTCTGAGCACATGGCCCACGCTGCAGCCTGCAAGAGGAGGGAGTCAGTAGCACCCTCAGGGGGGCCCGAGCAGGCACGGGACCAAGTGCAGCTGCACATGCTGCACACGCCTAGCGTCGGCCCCGCTTAGGCTCAGCATGGCAACTTGGGAGCCCTCAGAACAAAGACAGGCCATGGCCTGTTCAAGAGAGGGGGAGAAATATACACGTCCATTGGAGGGATTTGCTGACTTATAAGCGCTCAAGTGGACTACGTATGCAGTGCTAACACGAGTGCACCCAAAAGGCTTCTGCCCCTGAAAGGCCAGTTGGGCTGGGGCAAGATCAGTCACATACCACGTTACTGACGAGAGTAACTTTCAGGAGCCCTGAAATCTTTTCAGACACAACAGGCAGTCAGAAATAAAAGATGTTATTAACCAGCAGAACAGTACATGTATAACAATTGCAAGTGTCAATGACTCATTTGACCTGGCAGGAGTCTCACTGGTAACTGCTGTTTAAACAGATATCACAGCACTTGGTGTGAAGCTCAGTGAGAAATCCTACTAATTTAGCTCAATGCAGGGGATGTGCTGCTAAGGAAGTCTTGATGGCCATTTAAAATCCAAAAGGTCAGACTCTCACATTTATCCTTCCTAGATCAATAACATTACGGCTACTGAGTTATTTATTAATTAATTTATTTATTTTATTGTTTAAAGTGTGGACCTAGCTCGAGAGCAGCGGAGTGCTGTACAGAGTGTGGCTAGGCGGCATTTGGGCTGGCATCTCTTAACAGTAGCACAGTACTGTGAGGTCTGCACATTGGTATGTGCCTCCATTGGAATTAGTCCTTGGTCAGGTGTTGTTGAAAAAGCCATGTTTTGAGAGATTTGTGAAACTGGAGAATTGTGGGGGCATTCTGAGCTGACACCGGGATCGAGTTCCGGAGGGTGGGTGCATGACAAGAGAAGGATTCTTTCGGGTCAGATTTTTGCAGACAAGTTGTGATTCAAGCCGGGTGGTCGATTTGCTGCGCGAGGAGCGTGTGCCACCAGATATGTGGAGCTTAGCCGCCAGGTACAGTGGTGTGCTATGCGTGACTGCTTTGTAGATACATGCAGTCTTGCAGAGTTGAGTAATACCTGATATTAGTGGAGCAAGGCAGCAAGCACTATATAATGAAGTCTTGAAAAAGTGAATATTTTGGGCCTTACAATAGTGACATCCTTCCATATTGCCATGACTGTCTGTAAATGCCAGATACTCATAGCATACAGCGGGTATTTACATTGTCTGCCTAGTACTCGTCTCAAATTACAGGCATTACCATCAGTACCCAGGTATTCACATCAAGTCAGATGTTCCCATCAAATTCTGAGGTGCAAACCTCATTTGCCAAGTATTTCCATCACATGCAAATATACTCAACTCATATTCCATGCATTGTTGTCAAAAACTAGGTACTCATATCACATGACCGGTATTTATCCAATGAACAGTCATGCAGACAAATGCCAAGGTGCCCCACCCCTTAAGGGGATTTCCCTTACATTCACAGGTGCACTGTTGCTAGTGATTACCATAAAACTGCCCCCCCGGCACTCATGCCTTTGCCACATGTTACCATGAGCTGCACCTGTACTCATACCATTGCCAGGGATTGTCACCAAGTGGTAAGAACTCCTACCATTTCTAGGTCTTTTCCATTGTACGTCACAGGTACTCACTCCATTTCAGGAGAATACCATTGAATGCGTGGTTACTCAACCCTTTCCAGATAGTTACATCAAATGCCCGGGTACTCAGTCCATTGTCAGGGACTACAATCTAATGCCCAAGCACCAAAGATGACAATCAAATACCCAGATACTGATCACATTGCCATTGATTATCAACAAATTCACAAGTATGCATCTCCTTGTCAATCAAGGCCAACAAATGCCCTTGTAATCAACCTCGATATGGGGTTCTCATGAAATTACCAGATACTCACCCACCCCATTTCAAAAGGGATTGGTCAAACTATAAGGTACTCATTTCAAGGTAGGGATGGACATCAAATGTCCAGGTAGGCACTGCTTTGCCAGTGGAAACTATCAATTCCTGGTAGTCAATTGATTGGATGGGATCATCAACAAATTCCCATGTACCTATCTGTCACAACTGGCCAGTGGTCATTGTGGCATCATTGGAAACAGAAGAGGCCATTAAGGATTGCCACAATGTTTCTGTCTGAACGGGAGCAGCGGTCTAGTGTTTTCCAAAATGGTGTGCGCTGTGTCCGGCATCCCATTTCAGCAGCCCTGCTATGCCAGTTTGGCGCGTCGCAACCCTCCGGCTTGATTCCTTCCTAAGGTGGCGCGGCCCATGACTCTCTCTTTCCATGTTCCTAGTTTCTTACTATTATGGTTTCCTCCTGTTTTTCCTTCCGTATTTCCTTCTCTTCCTACACTACTGCCTGGCCCTTCAATGTGTTTCTCTGCCTGTTGGATGCCGCTCGTAGTCCTGAAGACTTCCTTCCTTCCTCCATCAACTGGTACATGGGAGTACCTATTTCAATAACTTTATTAGCAAGATTATTTGACTGGCCAGTGTGAGGTTTTATGCTGCTGGTTTTTCCCCCTGACTGTGGGTTTCCTGCAGGACTCCACCTTGCGCTGCCAGAGGATATATACAATGGACTAGTAAGGTGGTGGCCAGACAGGATCACGCCATACCTATTCACTGAACGCCTACATTCCCGCAAGAGGACCTCCAAGTCTTCTATGACGCGTGGATCCCAGGTCACAGAACCTATTCTGGATGCTGATTGTGAGACTATCCCACTGCTGAGAATGGCCATCGTTTTCTCAACAATTCTCAAATAGTTAGCCAGGCACTCATTACTTTTCAAGGGATTGCCACCAAATGCCCAGGTACTCACCAAACTGCCTTGCTCCTTATTAATGCAGGTGCATATGATGGTAAGGGCAGCAAAGACAAATGGGCAGCTATACTACACCCCCTTTCTTTATACTGGCATTAAGAGGAGCCAGGATTAGGACAGGAGTGTGACATCACTGCACTTCATTGTCTGTCTGCTCACTGATGCCATTAATAACAGGAGGTGGTGGTGCACAGGGTCAACAAGAGTGCAGCTCAGCTAGTCTGTGCTTCCCCTGCCAAGCCCTCTAAATTGACCTCAAGGTCTTAGACAGTGGGCATGAGAGAGGAAGCAGGAGATATGTATGGTGTCCCTTCTGCCCAGTGTCTCACAAAGGACGCCAGTGCCACTGCCAGGCAGGTGGCGCAGGAGTGATATCAGGGATGCCTTGTATCACTGATGTTGTTAAGTGAAAAATATTAATAAATGCTGCTTTACTAATTTCTGGTTCACCAGTGGGGCTGTGGGCTGAGGCCGTGAACCAGGGGCATGTTGCAGCCCTATACGAGGTAGGGAAAGGCAGGCCTCAGAGTGGTGCAAAATGGCTGTTTAGGCCGAGGGAGCCATGCGTCATTAGCTGGGTGTGTGGGCTTAAGAGTGGTGGTTCACAGGTGGTTAATGGGGCAAGAGGTGGCTACAGACCCTTAATAAGGGGAAGTGGCCATATAGGGGGGCTGCTGGTTGCAGGCCATGGAGAGTGGCCACTTTAGGTGACTTGGTGGTGCCGCGGGCATGGCCATGGCAAAGTGACTAGTGGCCATGACTGCAGGCCATGGCCAGTGACCATTCTGGATTGTTTGGGAGTGCATTGGGCAAGGTTGCCACAAGATAGGGCTACAGGCCTTGCTCAGTGGACCCATCATGTAGCTTGAGTATGCACAGAACAGGGCTGAAGGCCCTTTCCCAAGCAAACCTGCCACTGGAGAGTGCCATAGGGGCATGGCTGCAGGATATGACCAGTGGGCCCATTGGGTGACTTGGCGAGTGACCTATGCAGGGCATAAAGCCCTGGTACATTCAAAGTAGTATGGCGAGTTGTCTGAAATCCCATCCTGGCTCGTGGGGGAAGCAAGCCATTATGGACTGGGCTGGTCCGGCCACTACCACATGTGTCTCCTAGCTGGTGCAAGGAGTGGGATCCTTCAGGCTCGCCTACCCCACCAAGGCGCAGTTGGGCAACCTCAGAGGTGTTACAGTTTGCTGCTTCTAAAAAACATAAGTTATTGACATCAGGGATTTACAAAAAACACCATACAACACTCCCAGACAGAACCGGTTATCATGCCATGCTCTTTCTGGAGAGGAGCGCCTGCTACCTTTTTTTGAAATAACTCCCAGACAACATTGCCTAACAATTCACTGCACACAGATTCAGAAATTCTCTAGGCGAATTATGAACAATAAGCCATTCTAAAACTCTGACACTACTCCACAATTGCACCAGCCAATCCGAAGGGCCCAATCGAGTAGCAACTTCTTAAAAGAACTATAAGATGCGGGAAAGCAGGAGATAAAGGGCAAAGAGGATTGGAAGACGCTCTGTCGCCAAACTGTCGCCCATGCCATGGCTGACCTGCAGCAGCGACTGTGGAGACGGCTAACTCAGCATACTGACACAAAAGAGGACAGCCGGCTGGTAGAGAGGTAGACCTAGCGTATGGTCCTGAGAGGCAGGTAGAAGGAAGCCTAGAGGTGTAGTGCTTCCAAGAGAATAGCTACCAGTGGAAATAAGGTGGTAATAGAGCCAGGTAGAAGGAAGCCTAGAAGTGTAGTGCTTCCAAGAGAATAGCTACCAGTGGAAATAAGGTGACAATAGAGCCAGGTAAAAGGAAGCCTAGAGGTGTAGTGCTTCCAAGAGAATAGCTACCAGTGGAAATAAGGTGACAATAGAGCCAGGTAGAAGGAAGCCTAGAGGTGTAGTGCTTCCAAGAGAATAGCTACCAATGGAAATAAGCTGACAATAGAGCCAGGTAGAAGGAAGCCTAGAGGTGTAGTGCTTCCAAGAGAATAGCTACCAGTGGAAATAAGGTGACAATAGAGCCAGGTAGAAGGAAGCCTAGAGGTGTAGTGCTTCCAAGAGAATAGCTACCAGTGGAAATAAGTTGACAATAGAGCCAGGTAGAAGGAAGCCTAGAGGTGTAGTGCTTCCAATAGAATAGCTACCAGTGGAAATAAGGTGACAATAGAGCCAGGTAGAAGGAAGCCTAGAGGTGTAGTGCTTCCAAGATAGAGGTGTAGTGCTTCCAAGAGAATAGCTACCAGTGGAAATAAGGTAGTATCATCTATCTTCCTCTCTACCTGTGGGGTTCCCCAGGGGTCTACCCTCTCACCCTGGCTCTTCAACCAAAACCTGGAAACTATCGCCCACTGCATTGCCTTTTTCTGCTCAAATTTCCAGTGCTACGCTGATGATACTCGACTCATTTTCCGGCTGCCCTCGGCCACCTCCTCTCCCTCTCTCATCTCTGACTGCCTAACTGCCATTCAAGATTGGTGTGCCACCAATGATCTTTGTCTGAATGCCAGCAAGACTGAGATCCTCCTCATCGGCACACCATCTCTATCCTTTTCCCTCACTCTCTGGCTGGCCTCCCTTGGCCCTCCTCCTACCCCTACCTTCGAGGCTAAGAATCTCAGGGTCATCTTTCACTCCACACTTTCCTTCTCCGCCCATATCTCTGGGGTCTCTAAAAAGTCAAACTTCCCACTGCACCTCCTCAGAGGTACTTTGCCTTCCCTCTCCTTTCCTCAGAAGCTCACTGTCTTCCAAGCTCTGGTTCTCTCTAGGTTGGACTATTGCAACAGCCTCTTTCTTAATCCACCTGCCTCTACTCTACGCACTCTGCAACTTATCCACAACAGGACTGCTAGACTTGTCCTTGGCCTCAAGCCCTGGGATCGTATCTCTCCAGCTCTGAAATCACTCCATTGGCTCCCAGTGGATGCAAGGATTAAATTCCTCTGCATTGTCCACAAGGCTTTCTGGTGCCTGGGTCCAAAATACCTTCAGCTATCCCTCCGCAAATACCTCCCCTCTCGAGCTCTTCGCTCCTCTACCTCTAACTCCCTCCGGGTCAATCATTTTTCAAAGAAACGAGCTGGGGTAGATCTCTATCTTCGGCTGGCCCCTCCCTCTGGAACAGCCTCCCTGCCACTCTAAAACTTGAGGAGAACCATCTCCAGTTCCGGAAGCACCTCAAGACCTTCCTCTTTGCTTATGCCTCCGCTCCCCCTCTCCCCTGCTGATCTGCTCTCCCTTGGCACTGTACACCTGGCCACCCTCTGTCCGCTGGGCCCAGGTACATGCTCACCCTGTCGCCCTCCTGCACTGCCTCTTGGCCACCCCTTGCACTGTGGACTGTAACTGTACCCATACAGTTCCCCAACCCCCATGTATCTTCTTTTTCTGCACTTATCAGACTTACCCAGTCTGCTGCCTTAAACACAGCACTTGCCACCTGCTGGTTGCAGTACCACTGTTTATTGCCTCAATGTTCTATTATTTTTTATTTATTATTATTTATCTGCTATCCTCTGCTACGCACTTTCCACTCTCACCTTCCATGCACTTTTTCCCTTTTCCCTTCCCATGCAGTTGCACGTTCTCAATGTCACTGGGCCTAGTAAGATCGTTGTTGTGTTGTGTTGTGTTCTCCCCTATTCCTCTCCTAGTCGCGCTCTGAAACACTTGTGTACGAGCGCGATACAAATAAAATATCATATCATGACAATATTGTCTGCCTGAAAATGACCCTGAATAAGAGGGGAGAAATACTCATTGAACTGGAAGCTGTGAAACCCAACATTTGAGATAGACCTAACCGGAATGCTCTGAATCCAAGGTCTGAGAGATACCTAACCTCATTGTTGTGAACCCAAGATTTGGGAGACACTTATCCAGAATTCTGTAAACCCCATGGTCTGGAGAGACCTAAACCTCTGCAAGGATGGTTACGTAAAACCCAATAAGCATTGAAGAAAACACTGAGGTAGGAACCAAAGAACCTGACAACTGGGAGAGAGAACCAGGCTATTCTTCTTCGTCGCAGTACCTGGAACTTGGGTCTGTTTAGAAAGATTCTGGGATCCTCAAGACAGCTTGGAAAAGGTGTCCAGGGCATCCTACTGACCGCAGGGCCAGGGAGTCAGGTCTACCAAGCAAAGATACGGATCTGTCTTGACCAGTGAAACTACACAGACAATTTTGGTTAAAATTGGAAAGACTGTGGGGAAAGGGAATCAATCCCTTGAGTCATGTGGAACTTTTGTTTACATTTCTAAACCTTTTTGGAACTTTTGTTTTGAACTATAAAGCTGGGCTGCAGGTGGACAGCCAAGAGAATATTCCCTTTTTCTCCTTATATTGAGTTTAGCTTGAGAGGGATAGGTTAGGATTTGGACACAGGACAGCAAACTTTACTTTGGACAATTTAATTAGCTGGTTTTGTTGAGGCAGGGAAACCCCTCTTAGAGGTAGGGTTAGTTAGCATTTCCTCCAACTCCCCCCTATTATTGTTATTAATAAAAGTATTGCCTGGACTCACTAACTCTCAATCAGTCTGGTGTCAAGAAAGAAGGCTACTCTTCATTCTTTCTCTACCCTCGCCTATCCTCTTCTCTTGTTCATGGAGGTTATTTTTCTTTCTTTTCTTCAGGCTGGAATGGATAATTTTGAAGGAGGGAAAGAGGGAAAAAGTTATTAACTTGTAAAAATGTCTTTTGTAAATTGAACCAAGTCAATTAAAAGAAAACATTTTTTTTTATTGCCAATGAACATGCCACCCTTGGTCCGAATCTTACTCCTGCACCCCGACAGTGCACATTCGCATTTATCATATCTGGCTACTAACCCGTGGTGGCTAGTGCCCAAAAATGGTTGTGGCAGAAGATTTGTCGCTTGTTCTTTGGCCATATTGGTTTTGGGCCTTCTTAGGTAAGGAAATCCCTTATATGGACATGCATTCGCCCAGGAAAGCTGCTGCTTTTGTGGGCTACTGCTGGCCTGGTGTATGTGGACTAAGGATGTGGCTGGGACTGTCTGGTCCCGTTCTACATCTGGGGCAGCTGAACGTCTAGTTGTGGGGCATGAGTGCAACCCACAATGGTCCCTGATTGGGCCACTGCTGGCTGTTTGAATGGTGCAGATCCTTCCAGCCAGGATTTAGGATAGGACTCCTGCAGCCATTTCTTCAGATAAGCGTTGGAGCCAAGTATTCTGTGTAGATGAGCAGCCGACTGAAGATCTGTGGATGACTCCCGAAGAGGCCTGGCATTCCCTTCCTGCGTTTGATCTGTGAAGGTCCTGAGCGGTGCTTCAACCCTTGGACTGGTGGGACCAACCAGTTTCAACGCATTCACAAGGATCCAGCCATCCTGAGCCTTTGGAAGTGTCCCTGGACCACCAGGTGGCCTGACCAGCTCTCCCGTGGGATACCTCGGTAGAATCATCGCAGTTCTGCGTTTCTCGAAGGAACTTTGATGGTCACCAATCAGTTCCACAAGTCGCCTTGCTGCCAAGTATTAGCTTCCCAGCTTCAATGGATCCTGCTCAACTGGAGAGATCCCTGCCATTGTCGCTGTGTGGTGACTGTCAGTGGAAGTAGTTTCCTGTGATCTGTGAGGTGTTCAGAAGAGTCCTGCATAAGTGAATCCCGCTTGTCTTCTTCACCAGCGGTTGCATTCCACCTCAGCAGCCAACCGTAGAATTCCTTTGACCCACAACCCATAGATATCCTGCACCAGAACAAACAGCAGGAAAACCTACCCTAGGGGAGCTGCATTCGACCCATCTAGTCACCTTGGAAAATCAAAGTCAGGAGGTAAGTAACTATAACACATTCACCTCCCCCTGTTCTCCTTATAATAAACCTTAGAATAAACGTTGGTTATTCCATTCCATCACTTTTTGATCATCAGATCTAAAAGCTTATGTCTAAAAGATAGGAATATCATTTTACTGAGCTGTAACGTTGTTGAATATCTTCTGGGACATTTCATCACCACAAGAGCTCTTCCTACATCAGTCCCCTTTCCTAAGAAGAAGCTTTGTGACGTTTGGCCACAAAGTCCCATACATCATTGGGTTTGGAATCAAAGTTCGGGCATCATTCTTGTGACTGGTTTAATTCTACTTCATCACTACTTACCTTCTTTTAGTTGTCTAAGTTATTGTGTGCATTCCTACAAACCTAACGGTGACTGTATATATATTTGGTAATTGAGTATTGTGTGATATTACTAGAAGCCCGGCTGAGAGAAGGACAAAACATCCGAACCACCAGCATGCCAAGAAGCTGGTACTGGAGTCACATAGACAGCCTGCCAGCCACCCCTTTCCGATGTGTAGCAGCAGGAACACGTTGCAGAATAAGAATCATGGAGGCCGAATTCTCCTGAGAAGCACTGGGAAGTAAGCAAAGGTATGCGGTTGGTCCAGGGAACAGGGTGAGGGAAAGCGAAGAGAGGCCGAATCAGAAACCAAGACGAGGTAGGCGAACACAGACCCCAAGACGGGGTCAGAGGAAAATGACACCAAAGTGGGACGAGGGAATCCAGACTCCAAGGCAGGATGAGCGGGACAATACCACAAGATGGGGTGAGAGAATAACAAACCCAAGGCTGTGTGAGTGAGACAAGATGCCATGGTGGGGTGAGAGAATTTAGCCCCAAGACAGTGTGAGAGAAGGACAACTCCAAGGCCGGGTGAGAGAAATAAGACCCCAATGCGGGGAAGGAGGTGAAGTTCCAGCTGGGGTGAGAGTGACAGAACCCCAAAGAAGAAGAGAGACACAAGACTCCAAGGCCGGGTGCAAGAAAACAAAACCCAAGACTAGGTACCAGTTAAAAACTGCCTTGCAGCGAGAACAGCCAGAACCTTCCTGGTAGACGATACCCGGAACGCTCTCCGAGAAGGGGGGAAAAAGGACTAGAACCAGATAAAAGCACTCATGGAACTTGACTGAACTGTGCTGGAGAGAGAGCACTTGAAAATACATTCTGACCACTACATTAACTGTGCATCACGGGCAGAGAGCCCTACGAAGGACAACATGAGTGAGTGGGGGTCAGAAACCAACCACCATTCATGTGCAAGTGCTGAGGGCCTGAGTGAACCTTTGGTTGAGTTATATGTTTCCTTGCAAGTGGTAGGGACAGAATCTAGGTTAACGTAAGCTTTCGGACAAAGGACTTGTTTGTAACAACTTCACTGACGAGCACTATTGGACAGTTTATTTTGCACAATAGGGCCAAGATCCTAGGTCTACGGACAGAAGTGGATTTTAGACAGTAATAAAAGAAATGTAGTCACAATGCCACCTTGTCCATCTCCTGATTCTGATCCACCACACTCCCCGTTGGGGAGAGGTGACAAACTCGCTGGATTTGCCACAGTTCTATTTTGTCGGTTTCAGAATTGAAACTCCCAGAATGAACCTGGGCACAACCAAGAAAACACAGACTGGAATGAACAGAGTGAAATCAAAACCAGACATGGAATGATGGACTAGCATTTTTCATGCCAAAAAGGAGTGAAAACACCCAACACCCGACCCACCAACCCAATACAGAGCCCAAGGGGAATGGTGGGGCAAGAGAAAATGAACTGAGAGGAACTAGGGATTGCAGGGGAGCAGATGAGACATAGAAATCCTCCCCAAACCCAACTGGAAACAACTGGAAACAAAACACACCAGCATATGAAGGAAAAAGATCAGCCTGAGCACATGGCTGCCACGCCACACATGGAGACCGAAAAGGGACAGGTCTAAATTACTTCCTAAAGCCTTCCCAGGAAAGCTTTGCCAGAGATTGGCCAAGGGGAGCATGTGACCAGGGAGAACAATGGGAGCGGGAGGAGACTACACTCCCTTCCCTTGGAATAGGATAGGCTGGGCTACAAAAGCCTACCCAGCACAGGGGAGATTGAAAGGTGTTCGGGCGAGGTCATGTTTTCTCTTTTGGTCCTTCCAGCTGTAAGGGTTCAAAAGCAAGAGTCTGGCACAGTGGTGGTATATTTGTTGACAGACACCTTTAATCAAGTAACAGAAGGAAAGCAAAAAGAAAACCCCATCTTGCCCTATCACTAAGAGGCGTTTCCCTGCCTCAACTAATATACTACTGACTCAGTCAGGATGTCAGTCCAAAGTAAAAAGGTTCAGTGTCCTCTGTCAAAAAAACGATTTCCTGCCTTTACACTCTAAGCTGACCTAAAGAAAAGTTAGGTCTTCCAAATGTCTCCCTTCCCATAAATGGCCTTCTTTCTCACTCGAAAAAATAAGCAATTACATATCAATTCTCAGAACACAGTTCACTGATGCATCAGTGTTTCTTGTCTGGCCTAGTTGCCCCTCTAGGCAAGGGCGTAGGAGAGGCCTCATTACGGGTCGGGCGTTCCGGAATTAACAATGATGGTAAACCCGCTGCTACTGTTAATTCCGGACCGCCCGATCTCGAGTCGTGCAGGCGTGTGGTGGCGTTCCTGCCAGGTCTGACCTGACGGGTTTAACACCACCCGCCTGCAGGCGGACGTGGAAACACCAGCACCATCACGAGATGGTGCCAGTGTTTCCACTTCCCCATTCCCATTGAGTCCTGTGGCACCTGGGGGGGAATGGGGGAATGGGGATTAACACCATTCTGCCTCCGTGACTCCCAGGACACTGGGGCTGTAATGCCCTGGTAATTCCGGGAGTCACGGAGGTGGAATGGTAATACGAGTCTGGCGGTAAGCAGGCGGTTTTACCGCCGGACTCGTAGTGAGGCCCATTGTGTTTTAATCAAAGAACTCAACTTTTCCCAAAATTAAAACAGCAGTACATATTAAGTCACATAAATCATCACTGTATAAAACAAGAGAAATGAAGAAAAGACAACAGAAGAAAATGAAGAAAAAGAAAAGCAGTTCAGAGTACAAAATCCTTCAATTTGGCGTCTCACTTCAGAAGGCTCAGTTCACGTAAAAATGTTACCACTTCCCAGGTTAAAAGGCTTTCATGGCCTGAGCATAGCTCGCCCCAAAAAGATTGGGTGTCCACCCACCATTCCTGTCGTGTCCTGTGTTCTGGTCTTTCCTGCACCCCTCTCCCCCCTGCACACTCCGGTCACCCCGTGCTGCAAACCATCTCTATCTTTCATCTGCACTCTGTCCTTGTTCCCATCTCTCCCCTCTCTGGCTCCTCTCTTTTTCTGTCCTCTGCACCCTTTCTACCCTTTTTTTACTTTGCAGTTACACTGTCTGACGGAACTGGGGAGAGCACGCTAAATCCTTGGTCATACAGTTAGGACGGGCTTTGCGTGTCTTCTCTTACACCTAGAGATTTCCAGCCTGACTTGGGCATAGCTTTCAGTGTAATGGTAGCCTCATGGCGCAGTTAGATTGTTCGGCTACTCGCGATGCCTTCTTGATGGGGAGGGCCTTAATTATGATGTAGAACATTGTGTAGAGAAGGTGAGTTGGGAGTGAAAGCCTGTGAAAAACGACCAGTGAGGTGGCACTGTGAGTGTGATTGTATTGAGAAGAGCATGTGATTACGCAAGTTGCCACATAAAGTCCTTTTAAAGGGGGGTAGAGAGGAGCCGAGAGGAATGTATTGCCCTATTCAATTGGCGAGATGATGAGAACCTTGCTGTCAGGATCTCCTGTGGGTCTTGCACAGAGGTAGCACAAACTCATACCTCCCTTTAAGGTCTTGGCACCTGCAATTTAATTATAAACAGGGAACCGTCCACAACATGCCCAGGAAAGAGGGTATGGGTTCACTGGATTGCTATTGCTGAAAGAATTGAGGCATAGGAACGCGACATAGGACAGGAAAGCACCAATATGAAGCGTTGGCAGAATAAGAGTCAACCAAATGGGCTCTGCAAGCAATACCCCTGTTTATGCCTTTCATGATTCAATGCACCTGCATAGTGGGCTAGAAGCTGAGAAGGGCTGCACTGTTGCAAAAGTAATTGACTTAATGGAAATGCATGAACGACAGAAATTAGATTAAAGTTCACCTGAGTCACCAAGCGACTCACCAAGCAGAAGTTGGTGTAGAAGGGTAACAAACTACTGTTGCCCATCAATGCTGACCCTTATCTGACCATAGAGGGTGAAATATTAATAATAATTTAGCGTTGCGAACCCTCCGGTATCTGAGCGCTGCTTATTATCACCCACGGTGTGTGGTGCTCATTTATCGACCTCGGAAGGATGAAAGGCTGAAATTGACCCTGCCGGAATTTGAACCTGCGTCAGCAGACTCTGCACAGATGTCAAAGCGAGCGCTCTACTCGCTGTACTATCGGACCAGCTAATACCGCAACCATGAGAGAGAAGGCACGGGTGGTTGCTGCTCATACTGGCCAGGTCATGGTCACTGTCTCCCTTGTTAGTATTAGCACTGTAGTACTACTGATTGTTGCTGGACATAAGTGTAACACTCAAACTGCACAGCATTTCCTTTATTGTGTCACATTGGGCGTGTTATCCATGTATGTAAGTGGAAATTCCAGACTGAATGCACCACTTTATTGATAACCTTTGAGTTACTTAAAATGTGTCCCAAAAAGACTAACTGTAGTACCATGACATTTGTTGGGACACAAATGTGTGGTTCAAGAATAGTTTTTTAAATATATTTGATGTATTAGACACATTGCATGAAGGTAAGTAACTTAAAAGTTATCAACAAAGTGGTGCATTCAACCAGAAATGTCTATTTATGTCCTTACCTTATGTGATCACTACGCATTTTTCACTGTCCATCACCAAAATGCAGACGTTTTTGTTTTACCCCATTTCAATGCATATATATGCGGAGGAGACCCTGTGCAGCCATCCCCCCATAACCGCTCACATTTATTATTAACTTTACCCACCCACCCATATATATTTGCAGTGAAATGGGGCTGTGGAAATTCAACATTTTGGGGTGCGCAGTGATGGGGTGATACCCTTTATGACACACAGTTTGAGTACAATGTTCTGGTTTAACGTGTGTGCATCCTATATTTGGGACGTCAGCTTAAAATTACAATATTTGCTAGTATTTATTTTTGAGTGTGTGGGGGTTAATACTTGTTGGGTGCACATTATTAGGTTGACATTGTTGGATTGTGAAGAAAGATGTTCTTCCCTGGGGGTGTTGCAAGGGGAAGAGGGTTGGGGTGGTGTTGTGAAGAAGTTTGTATGCCCATGTCTCCATGGATAGATGTAACAGTGGTGGCTGTGTGTCTGGGGACAAAGACACTGCCCCATTGTAAAGAGATATACGTTTGGATTCAAATTCAAAACTCACAACGTTCCTAGCAAGAAGCGCAGTAATGCTACAAACAGGGACAGTCAGGGCATGCATCTAGCAAGATGCAGCTGATTGTAGTGCAATGCTTGTGGAGTCTTGTAGGGGCATGTCCTGCACAAACACATGTTTGTTTCTCTGAACAGTGCCTAAAGGGCAAGACAAAGATAGCATAGGTTTGTTCTTTGGAGGCTGGCAGGGTATAAGAGGTCTGGAATGGCTCCCCCTCAACTTTTGTACAAACAGCATGGCCCCAGACTGACAGCGGTTTTGGGCCTGTGTACAACCTCATACTTGCCAACCCTATTGATTTAGGCAGTAGGCGGGCTACTGCTTTTTAAGAAGTCCTACTGCCTACAGATTTGGGTGACAGATCCTACTGCTTTTTACAGTGGCAGGTACTTTATGTGACTCTAATGCAATTAATCTGTCTGTGCGATGGGTGGATAAGTGATACATTTGAGTGATGGGCTCAGATCAATCCACTGACCTGACAGCTACATGACTCTGCCAGGCACTCCGGTCGGGACAGACCTTAGGTGAGCCACCAGTGAAGGCAAGTGGCAGAGCGTACCACCATCACACAGCATCTGCCTATCAGACTGAGGAGGGTATCAGTCTCCATGTTGTTCAGTGTTCCACCTTCACTGCCGTAATAAATATGTACTACCCGGGCTGATGCTACAGAGGAGTGGCAAACCTTGCCTAGCAGCTCTGTGTGATTACCTTCTGTGAAGGTGAGTAATTAAATTTAGTGTTAATTTACCATTGAAAAATTATACATTGTAAACATTTCAACATCTCTCCATGTTGTGCTGTTTGATGGGTTGTGCATTCTAGAATGCTCCAGTGGTGCCAACAATGTATGGTTTGTAATTTCCTGTGATGTCATTGTTATGCTAAGTATTATTTTTGAAACTTGAAAAATCCTACATCTTAGACTTTTTGGTCACAGAATGTTGGCAAGTATGCCGCCTCCCCACAGGGGGCATGCAAGGCTGCATGGGGCGGGCCCACACTGAGGAAGCATTAGCAGCTCCTTCAACTTCAATGCCCCACGCATGTTAACTGTATAAATATCACATTTATTTGATATAAATATCACATTTATACAGTTAACAAGCACAGCGTGTTAAATATGACGGTCGCTCGTTCGTTCCCTCTAAGTAAAAGCTCCTCCCCAACACCCGTTGCCGGCCCGGCCTACACTGCAACTCCCAGGGTGTCAGACAGGACATGGGTGTGCAGGGGGGTCACTTCACAGCTGTGCACAATCTTTTGCTTAGACCCACGGCGTGTGAACGAGCAGTGCAGGTTTGTGTGGTGAGAAACCGTGCAATATACAGCAAACTTTCTGAGAAACCTTTGCTAAAAAGTCTAAGTGTTTGCAAATGGTTTGTAGGGTAATGCCAATCCAATACATGCAAGTCACCCACAGTGCACAGGAACATTAATGCTTTGCTATTAAAAATTCTGTGCCACATTGAAAACATGTCCCACTGGCTGCACAATGTAGACCAGTGTAGACACATAATAACATTACAGTAAAGTATGCCAGGCCACATTTAGACAAACCTAGACTGGTTGCACCTAAATGCCAGTCGAAGCAATAACACTCATCAAGAAGAGAGCACACATTCAAGCCTGGGTCTCTGCGCCCTCTAACAACACAGCCAAACTCTTTAAAATCTGCAAGGAACTGGTCAATCAAGTTGCGGTCTCCACCCTTCCTGTTCCCTCCCAGGCCCTCTGCATGGCTGTGGCCTCTCATGTCTCTGCTAAAACTCAGGACATGCTGTCCTCTATCTCCTCTTCCTCTCCCTCTTCCTCTCACTGCCCCCTTTGGCTATCTCTATCTGTCCTCCACTCTTTCTCTCTGACAACACCTGATAAGGTTTCTAGACAAGTCCGATCTATGAAAGTGTCGTACAAACAGGTGCTCTCCTGCTCCTCTAGAACCATCAAGGACCATATTGGCACCCTTGCTCCAGCCTTGGCCGATTTCTGAAATCACTCTTTTGACACTGGAACGTTCCCCTCTCCCGTTAAGCACTCCCTTATGCACCCACTCCTCAAGAAGCTGTATGCTGATCCTACCTGCCCGGAAAACTATTACCCAATCTCCATCACCCCTTTCCTGGGCATACTCTTGGAAAAGCTGGCCATCTCCCAGCTTACTCTCCACACTGAATCTGTTGGTTGTCTCCATGACCATCAGTCTGGCTTTAGAGCTGCCGGAGGCATGGAAACTGCTCTGCTGAACACCCGTGAAGATCTGCTCTCTAACCTTGATTCCAGCATTCCTTCTGTCCTAATCCTCCTTGATCTTTCCTCTGCTTTCAACACAGTCAACCACGCCATCCTGATCAATCAACTACGTGAGAAACTGGGCATCACGGATCAGGCACTGGAGTGGCCGACCTCCATCCTCATGGACTGCCCCTCCAGGTACAACTAGGTCCCTTTCTATCTGCCACCTCTCTTTCTACCTGTGGTGTTCTCCAGGGCTCTATCCTCTCACCCGGGGTTTTCAACATCTACTTGGCCCCATTGGCCCACCTGATCTCTACCTTCTCCTCTAAGTTTCAGTGTTATGCAGATGACACTCAGCTTTCCTTCAGGATCCTCTCCTCTCTCGCTCATTCCTGACTGTCTATCCGCGATTCAGGATTGGTGCGCCTCCAACGATCTTTGCCTTTATGCCAGTAAGACGGAGATCATTCTCATTAGGACCCCTGCCCCTGATTGCCCTCTCTCACTCTGGCCGCCCTTGGGCCTTCTTCCTTCACCTTCCTTTGAGGCAAAAAACCTGTAATGGAGGTCCCAACATATATATATATATTGAATCAACAGCTGAATGAAGTGGAGCCCCCCCCCACTTAAACCTAACCTGAGAAAGTCAAAGGGACTTATGTGGTGTTGAATTATGCGAAAATGGGTTTTATAATGTTGCAACATACTAGCATTCAAAGGCATTGTGTTTATATAGCCGAAAATGGCCTTACCATGTTGTAGTTTGGTGGCAAAGCACAGAATGAACAATGAGATATTCTATATGCAGACAGAAAATCGCCTGGGCTAAATGCCTTTAACAAAAATGCATGTACTTAAATTGTAACTAAAAGATGAAGAACTGAGTAGTGCTCAAAGTATGTAATAATGAGCTAATTCTAAAAGTTGAGACGTTCAGGGACATAAGCCTTCAGGAACTTGATTAAGGAGCAGAAACCAGACAGGCTTGGTTGAAACTCTTATCTGAAAAGTCCAGCTGCACAATTATACGTTGAACCGAGCACCGAGACAGAGTGAGGAATGCATGTTAGAACGTAACTAATTGTTGAGGGGTTTAGTCCAATTAAAATTAATTTGACAATGAGCTAATGTAACGATGTAGTTGCTTAAGACTGTGCAGGGAGAGGTGGGGGCATTTTGCTCCCTCCCATTTTGCTATAAATGTGTCTGTGTAATGCTGGGGAGGGGGTTCTCTTGGAGGCAGGGAACTTGGGCACAGTTGTTAGGGCTGCGCTGTGTCAAGCTATGGTGAATAAGCCCTTATGAACTTAACAGTCTCTGTGCTGATCCATTTGAGTGGTCCTTATTGAATTGTGTTGGAGTATGTGAATCCTGCACCCTAACCTCCTCAAGGTGCAGCCACTTTGTCTTAAGGTAAACGAGGGCAAGCCCTGATTCCATGGGCCCATCAGAGGTCACTAGATCCTCGTTTACATTTGGTAGTAAGAGGAAGGTTTCTGACCATCGATTATTGATTAAAAAAATGTCACCTAATGGCCGTTGACAAAGTAACTTTAGGTCTTCGGCAAAAGCACGAGTCCTTCACCATTTCGAACTGAGTGGACTGTGAAGCTCCCCATAGACAATGACTGCAGGCGGGGCCTGAAGGGACCCGGCACATCCCGGCGGACCAGTGGACCAGACGGTAACCTGAAAAAGGAAGTGATCGAGGGGGCAAAACAGATGGTGAGTGAAAAACTGCCATAGCCAAAAGAGACAGGTAATGGCAGCCAAGATATGGGAACAAAACAAATACGTTAACTGTATTAAAAAAATTAAATAATAAGAGTAAAATATTAATGAGGGACATGCATGCAAGTGTTCAGGGTTTGTGTACATGTCATGCTATGTATGTGTCTAAATTTGTAAGTTGAGGCATGTGGCTCGCTTCGTGGCATAACTATTTGCGTGCGCAGGTAAAACAGTGGAACTAGTATAAAAATGATATTTTAAGCTGAATAAAAAATTGGCATCAAGCCAAGGTTTTGAAATTGCAAAAATTGCATCAACAGAAGTGGTCAGATATTGTAGTTTTAAAGCACACAAATTCGTGGTGATTGCAGTCCAAACAGAGTTAGACAACCTGTCGGAAGTGTAAAAATGCTGGTACTTTAAGCTAACACATTGTGTTTCAAACCAGCAGCTATGGAGTTAAAGTTGTATTTCCTTATAGCAGGCAAAATAGCTGATAGGTCATGCTGAGAATGATGGATTTTCGCATTGAAATGGCTGAGTTATATTTGATTTATGGAAGTACTGTTCTCGTCCATTAAGCGCACTGCGCGAAAAAGGAATGCAACATGTGGCAATGTTTTAACTGTGAGATGTAGGGGAGGTCCAGCTAAACTGCGAGCCTGGAATGTGTACAAATATAAAAGATGATTGAAAAATTCTTAAACAGAGCTCTGGTTTTGTTAGAATGTCTGCATGAAGTTGCAAGTGGGGATTAAACATAGTATTTTTTTTCCTTGTTGTTTTTACATCAGAGCAGCAGGTTGGAAAAACACAGTTGAGAATGAATGTGAAAAGGGGGGTTGACAAGAGAAATAAATCAGGCCCCTCACTAAGAGCTCACAAGAGAGAACCCAGTGATCAAGCCAGAAAGGAATGTGCAAATTAGCAGCCCTTGTAGATAAGCACTGAGAACGCTCTCCATGTGGATTGTCTAAATCACACAGAATCTTATAAAAAAGACAGGCAGCCAAATATTTCCGTGGGTTGGCTAGGTAAACGCAGGGCTCAGATCTGGCTGGGTCATCACATGTTTTAATTTTGACTCGTGGTGGGCATGCCAACAGCCAATGTAATTGTGAGGTTATTTCAGTGAAATGGAGAATGTTTGGGTCTATGTGTGTCAGATATTGCATTTAATTTCTAAGGCACAGTGCATTGCATGCAGCAGAAAACAGCACAGCAATGCAAGGGATCCTAGATGTGTTGACCAGGATCACAGTACCGTTTGCTGGCATAGCCAAGATACAAGCATTAACACAGTTGCTGCTCGAAGTTGCATACTTGTTTGATGCTTGGACAGATATTCTATGCGCATCTTCCAAGTGATTGCTTAAGTTTTAAGAAATGCCCAGCTGAGCAAGCTAATTTTAACCCCTATCTGGTGCAGGAACAGTGCTGCCAAACGCGCCGCTTGTGCTGCAAACCCAAGTAATTGTGCTGGTATATTTGTGAACTTCAGATTTAAAAACAGTTCAGCCAGCCTCACTGGGATGTGCCCTTCTGATCCTTCACATGAACACATATCTCTACAATAAGCGCTTAACACACTGAGACAACTTCTGAACCCCCGTGGATGAATATGGATTTCCACTTTGGCTAGTGCACACGATCAGCAACATTCCCACAGAGGGAAAGAACGCTACAAAGATTGTGTTACCCAGACTATGTATTCCACAATGAAAACGAAAGGCAGTGCACGTTTTTAATTGATCAAGTCAGAATGTATTTGTCAAAACTGTCAGGCAATGGGTTTGAGGCCTCAGCAGCATGCAGTCAAATTTTCCTGACATGAGCTATTCTAGCCCAATGTAAACTGGAATATTGCTTTAGACTGTGAAAACAAAGAAATAATATCGAGGCTGAGTACCCCAAAAAGAAATACACCGAACACGAGTTACAAAGAAACATACAAAGGTCTTTATTTATACTAGACAATTACGAAAAGCATAAAATAACTAATAGCTTTCGGCCCTCAGTACAACACAACGAACTCCAACATGGTTCGTTGTGCTCAGTGAGTGGGAATATACATTGAAACAGTCAGGCTTTTATACAATTTTTCTGCCTTAGGTCCAACCTTACTGTGGGTTAACTATTCCATAAATACATCTTTCTGGGAGACTCTACGTGCTCCAGCGCGCACGCTCCAGAAGTAGCTCCGAAGTAGCTGTTCGCTGGAGGACTCTGGGCAACCCATTTCTTCAACTACATTGGATTGTGTCTTCATTTAAAACCATTAAGGTTATTTTGACATTTTTGGACATGTAACACCTTTTGCCACAGTCTTACACATTTATATGTGTTCCTTGAGAAATATAGTAGCTAAAATATACCTTAATTGTGTTTTTTAGGTAATTGGCTCCGCCCCTTTTTGTGACGCTATTTCTGGGAGACTCCACGCGCTCCAGCGCGCGCACTGCAGAAGTAGCTCCGAAGTAGCTGTTTGCTGCTCCTAGCGGAACATCGGCAACAGCCCCCTGTGAACTAGCTCCTTGCTCCCTTTTTGGTTGTACTGTGTGTCCTTTAATAATTATTTCCTCTTAATATCCTCTTAATATTAGCCCCTATCCTAAATTAATCTCTTATTTGCAATAGTTCTAATAGTTCGAACTGCCAGGCTACTGTGAGTGCATTGTAGCCGCCGTTACCAAAGCGGAGTGCTTTCTCGCTTTCATTTTGATTTCCGCGTCTATATTTCTACAGCCGCCACTAAAAAGTGTGGTATCGGTTTGTTCCTTGATGCACGACAAACTGAGTATGTGCCTCATGTTCTGAAAACCAAAACAAAGTTGTGCATGAACAAAAGCGTATTTGCTGTGACGGCTGATTTGCCTTAGAAGTGTGCCGTTACAAGCTCTATTACTCTAGTTAACACATGCAGAAACGCATATCACAGCGATTTATTGATTACATTTAAAGTCCAAATATTAACAATGTGTAATTTGTAATCGATATTCTGTGATCCAACTGTTTGAATTAGGACAAAATTGCCCTGATCAGCGATAGATTTACTACTTGGTCATTGGTTGGTGTGCTATAGCCATACGGGAAATCCATCTCGACGAGATGACTGCACTTACGCGTGAACTGGAAATGCATAAGTCTCTGAGAAATAGACGAATCTGCATTCCCAAAGTTATTACGCGCGTATCAGTCCAGAAAAATTGTATAACTGATTATTTTGACAAAAATGCCTCGGCACAGACACATGATAAGCTGCTAATTCCGACTAAGATTGTGTTGAGTGCAGCACAGTGTGAATCTACCGACGCATTGGTATTTGAACTATCCAGCAAGTTGGGTTGTGTTAGTTCCAAGTTGTTGAACGATATTTTGGGTGGCTCGAATTCAATTAAACAAGCTTCTATTCTGAATGTAACACCCTCCACCAACGTTCAAAATGAGATATTCTTAACTGCGGAAATGCATAATGTGGCCGATAAAGCAACAATATTGTCTAGCTGTGATCCTCAGGTTGAGGCCACTCTTCCGGTAACATGTACCATCGACCTACCTACTTACAAACTTGAGGAAATGGAAATAGAATATTTAGGTCAGTATCTTGAAATGTCTATTGGTGAGCCTATTGTCACTCCACTTTACTTTACTCCTCCATCTAAACCTGGGCCTTTGGCTGCTATTAAGGAGGACGTATTTTTCCTACCATTTTTGCCCACAATAAATCACAATCTAGATGCTGATCCAGTGCTGAATACCCAGTCTCTATTTAACTTTCAATCGGTGGGCAAGTCTGCTAATCAGAGTATAGACCCCCTAATAAAAAGTGTGCCTACTGATTGTTGCTGATGTTGAATCTGATGTAAGTATGTCCTCTGACGAAAAATGTGAGGCGTTAGAAAACCTTCTTAATAGCTTACTTACTAAATGCAATCTATTAGAATCCAAAATCGATGTTCAATCCTTGCTTATTCATGCAAGTCTACGTAGAAGTTGTAGTTTCAACTGTATGTCACGGTCTGTGCCTCAACTTAACAACTTGCCTGTTGCAAAATGTATTCCAAGTACAGACATACCAGCGTCACAAGGAAGGAAAAAATCACATTTTTCAGGCATTCATGTACCAGAAGAAAGCCTCAAACAGAGTAGGTAAAACCTACGCTCGTAGGAGGTGTTCTTCCGCCAAACCTCAACTGTCGTCTATCTCCGGCAGGGCATCACACGTTGATCCCATCGTAATCATTGACAACTCCCCTCAGGAAGAACAACTAGCAACCAACAGCAAAAAGGGTTCCTCTATGGTTTCCAAAAAGACAAAAGTCAAAAAATCTAATAAGACAAAACCAGTTCAGTCTCTAGCAGCCACTCCATCAGAAGACCGACAAATGACATTGCCAAAAGAATGGCTGAAAAATTCAAAAACAAAAAGTAAACAAAATAAAAATGGTCTGTCTACTAACATTGAACATGGTTCAGTTTCGGATAAACGATGCCCTCTTATGACAGCCCTTCAACTAACCCAAATTGCGACTGTCGAATCGCGTGTTCCCTTAAACAGAGCTGCAATCCTGAAGTTATTTCATGAGATTGTCCCACTTCGGGTTATAACATCGAACGATATCCAGCTTGTTGATCAAACTGAGCTAAAAGACCATTATTCATCGAACGTGTGCTTCAAAAAGAATGCAACCCTGAATTATGTGCTTGGTTTTGAAGAGACCTTATTAATATTGGGTTACATTGCTCAGCCTGTCGAAATTCCGACTATCAAACATCTAGCAGCAATGTCAGGCAGCTCTGCAACTCAAGCTGCTAGGAAACGGGATTTAACCCCTGCTAGTCTCGTACCAAGCTCAAATCGGAGAAATACAAGAGCAATTGATAAAACAGCACCAGTGCAGTCAATAACAAAGGACTCCTCACCCATTGAGTCCATCCCGGAAGGATATTGGCAATGGTTGCCTCTATCCTTCAAGGATCATTTTTCCGGGACACGACAATGACAAAAGTCGAAGGAATCTCTTTACTCTTGGAATACAAGAGGGTTTACGCACATGTTCGATGTCGATGGTCTTTTGGCCAATATTGATATATTTCAAATCGTTGCCCTCCAGGAAACATGGATAACAGCCGAAATTCAAATAGACAATCGTCTGACTGTACATGAAGTCGCCACTAAAGGCCTGTTGGGCCGACCAAAGGGGGGTCTTGTCATATCGGTAAAGAGCCCATGGACAATTGAAAAACTTTCTCAATCATCTCCAAATATATTAACAGCTAAAATAATGATTGGGGAATCAACCATTATTATTGTTAACATTTATGATCCACCTAAAATGTTACTAATTTCAGAAAACATCAGAGCAATTGATGCTATTCTAAAAAAATATTCCAATGAATTTCCGATCCTACTTCTGGGAGATTTTAATGACAAAATCGATGAGCTATTTCAAGTTGAGCAATTGGTAGATGGCACCACAAAATCGAATCCCATTAAAAATGGCTCCAATCGTCAAGTTTAAAAGTGGCATAGTCTGCTACAAGCCCATAATATGACACGTCTTAATGGTATTACTATAGGCGACCAAAATATGGCTCTGACGCGGGTAGAAGGCTTGACAGCAGTAACTATTGATTACATATTTTCCAATGCCCTTGGTATGCCATTTGTTAATGATATGGGAGTCGCATGTCATGAGGAAAGCAACCACCTGCCATTATGTCTTGTCATTGACATGCAGAATATGAACCATGCACTCCCACGATATGCAAATAATGGCCAAATATTGCTAAATGAAGGTCAGAACTGAATTCTAACGAAACCTCATAATATTGAACAAGCTAAATCAAAGGCCCAAGAATTGCTACCGGCATTTATTCAATCATATACATTGCGTCCATGTCCTGATGACCAACTAATTGACAATTTCTCCTCTGTAATGATGAACATACAAAGTTCCACCATAGAGCAACGAGCTTATAAATCTGCTACGGAGAGAGTCAATATATCGAGACCTGTTCGTAATAATAATTATGAAACTATTCAAAATGAGAAAAAGAAACTACGTAATAACATAAAAAAGTTGGTCCAATCCATAAAGGGGGGGATAAAGCCTACTTCGATATCATCTCAGATCCGTGACTTAAAGAAAACCTATCAACATTGGCTGAAATCTCATAAATTAAATCTAGAGTTAAATCTCTGGAAAGAGATAGCTAGGTTGTCTTTGTCGGGTGATGGAAATGCAATATGGCATCTTATAGCCAAAAAAAAGAGATTTGACTGTAAATTGTATCAGTGAAGAATCATCGGCAGAACATATTGCCTCGAATATAGAAAGGAGTGATACTGTTCCTGAAGCTATACCGATCCCAGAGTCTCCCTGGGTTTGCCCGGCTTCGGTCTTAGATATTATAGTCATAATTGAAAATTTAACATCATCTCGAGCGGCGGGCCCTGATGGAATATCAAATTTAGTGCTCAAAAGTGATCCTCCATTATGGGGAGCTGCCTTGCACATCTTATTCACTCACATTGGTATACATGGAAAATTACCATCATTCTGGAAAGCGAGTAATATTTTGATGGTGCACAAGAAGGGTGCTTGGGATAATCCTTCTAACTTTAGAATGCTTGCGATGTGAGACTCTGCATCTAAAGTTTTCACCAAGGCCCTCCTGTATGAATTAAACTCATGGATTAGTTCGAGCAAGATGCTTCCGCTTAACCAGATTGGCTTCCGTCCCAAATCAAGCACTTTACACAATTTGATTATTTTAAGTTCTGCGATTGAACATTCTTGGGAGCAGCGGAACCTTGATGTTTATTGTGCCTTTATAGATTTCTCCACTGCGTTCGACACGATATGCAGGAATCAGTTATGGCACACATTGACAGAATGGGGGATTCCGAGTGGTTTGTTGCATATGCTGATGTTACTACATGCAGACACATTGGTGAGTGTTCGTCTTAACGCCTTGGGCAAACTATCCAAACCTATGCCCTCTAAATGTGATGTAAAACAGGGATGTATGGTTGCTGTAACACTCTTCAACTTGTATTTGGCAGATATGATTGTCTCCTTTAACATCCATGCTGCGAACCCCATCAAAATAAGGAATGTGACTGTGGACTGGCTAGCATATGCAGATGACCTCCTACTTCTTGACTATACTCCAGCAGGGCTACAACTTATGCTAAATGCATTAACTAAATATGCGTCTAACAATGGCCTCATTATCAATCACCAAAAAAGTAAAATCATGGTTTTTACCAGGAAGTTGAGGCCGAAGCGCTTTAATTGGTTCTTATATGACGCCCCATTAGAACAAGTGTCTTCCTATAAATACTTTGGGATTGTCATTAATGAGAAGTTGAAGTGGGACCTGCAACTTGCAGAGATAAAACTGAAATGCGAGACCTCTACAAACATATTAAGTGCATTTATTGGTAGGAATAATGGCTACAGTGCAGTGGCTGTTATATCTATATATAAATCTAAAATAACTGCAATATTGTCCTACGCAAGATCGATCTGGGGTCATAAATTCAAAATAGTACTAATTGGGTTTAAAGCCAAATTATTGAGGCGTCTGATCCGACTACCCAAAAACATAAGTATTCAATACTTGCATCTCGAATTTGACCTAAAGGGCATATGGAATTTGTACCTATCACAATGTGTGATGCTCTTTCAGCGTTTGACCACTGTCTCAATTGACACAATAATTGTCCCTTACATACAGGCATTTTTATCTTTGGATGCCACAAAACCAGTTGGCACAATTGGTATTTTAAAATGCATTCATAGCCAGTGGCTTAATGCAGAAGGTTATCCATATATTTCAGGTGACATTAAATTGTGGCTTAAAAAAGAAATGGGCTATATCGGCTTTCCACCACAATATGAACCATCTTGAATCTTTGACATCTGCCACAGATTATTGTCAATATAGACGAGCACGTGAAGCTACTCCGAGATATATACTGGCATATCCGAGCCCAAATATATTTCGGGTATATCTTCTGTTGAAATTTAATACATCTGTGGCCTTATCACCTAAAAGTCGGTTGAACAAAATCGAATATAACCATAAATACTGTAGATTATGTGGCAACCTGCTGGAAGAATCATTGTTTCATCTTTTAATTGTATGTGAAAGCCTAAATTGTCTTCGTCTGCAATATTTCATATCGTACAACAATGCTGTTATCATGTCTGATTTTCCCCGATTATGGCATGAATTTTTACAAGGTGATGAGACTAATCTGATTTATTTTACTGTGAGATTTTATATGCACATTGTCGAGATTTTTAAATGTCTTTACTGATATTGGCTGTAAAAATGATGAAATGTATTTCAAGCTGCTTGTAAATGATTTGTTTTACTTGTTAATCGTAATGAGCGAGTTTTTTAACCTTTTAAACTAAATGATATACAAAGCTTTATGCTATATGCATATTTAATAAACAATTTCAATAAATACATCACTGATTCTAGGGTTCTTCTCAAACATTAATACAATGCAGTTCAAACAAGTGTTCTTGGTTCAGTATTTTAGATACATTGTTCAACGTATGTTCGTGGATTAGTTTCATTGACACAGGTGAGCCTTTACGCACAGGTCAGCGAAGGACAAGGTCTCAGTTCATGACCCTAACAAGTGGCCTGAAGGCAGGTTACACATTAGCTGTTCACAGAGGTCATGTCGGCCCTGTTCTATTCTGAATGACATCGTCCACCATTTTGACTCACAAGGTGAATTTACAGGGAGAACCTAAAATGGCGGATTGACCTAAAATGGCGGTTTACATTGACTCTAAGGTCAGGACCTTGCAACACGGATTTCTTCGCAAGTAGCATATTAGCAGCTTGACATAGGCCAATATACATATATTCATAGCAATAGGAGGCACGATATAATTTCTAGTTTGACAAACCCTCCTTTTGGCCTATGCCAAATGCTAAACTACTTCTGATCTCCTTGCAAATAACTCCATGCATCATCGTCCATGCACCCTGAATCACTGTCAGAAATATCTATTGCCATCAGATCATTTACCAAAATCTCTTTCAACACATATTCCTTTGAAGTTTTATCCAGGGCATACACTTTATGTCCTATTGTACCTATCGCTAGAGCACAACATCCCCCCAGCATCGAACATATACTAGGTAGACACTGAATACAACAGCAAAGAAATAACAGAACTCCCAAAATAATCAGCAAGACCGAGATCACCTTCCAACCCCAAGATCGTAAGAAGTCCCAGAACCAAGCGCTAAGATCCCAGTTTCCCTCGGGAACATGCACTTCTGAACTAAGGACGTGCAGATTCTGTATCGCTTTGAAGATGGTTGGGGAGGAATCTGGTACGAAAACACAGCAAGCAGACCCCACTAATTTACACACTCCACCACGTTCAGCCAGAATGACATGTAATGCCATCCGGTTCTGAAGTGCTACTAATCTTATTGCTATCTGCTCTAAAGTCATATTATAGAGTATGTCTGTGGTCTGGTTGATGGTTCTCTCCAGTACTCTCACTAGTCTCCTGATGTCTTTGGAATTCGCTATCTGCCTAAAGAAAAGAATGGAACGAACGATTTTGCTATATCTCCCAAAACCTGTGCTCAAGTGTCACCATTCTCGTCCCGCCGTGGACGAGCCTTTGAATCCTCTACAGTGCTAGCTATGAACACCCCAGGTAACAGGATTCCTAAATAACAAGTTCCCTGCCAATCCCTGGGTAACCATGGAAATGCTACATTACCGCAAACGAAATAGACAGGTTCACCTACATACAAAGGTCTGTCCTCGCCAGTCAAATTTGCAACATTGGCACAACCTCTAAAATCCCCCATTGACTGAGTGCCATTCCTCTGTAAGCAGAAAGAAACTGAATAGGGGCTATGGTTAACGGTGTAGGAAGGAGGCATGACGTCCTTATTGCCTATCGGAGCCATTTTAAAAGAAATCAAAGATTGGAAAGGACGAGACAGTCTATCAGAAGGCCTAATAGAAGCAATGTTGAGCTTACTCCTATTTGCAAAAAGCGAGCATCCCAGGGGAGTCAAAACACGTTTCTCAAATCTATTCAAATTAGTGCCATCAAAGTTCCCTGAGATGCTATCATTCCATCAGCCAAAGAACAGTGCTCTAAGAGAAGCATAACAAGCAGTTGTTAAAGGTAAAAGGTGAATATACCAACCTAGCCCCTTATCCCCATGTTGCGGTAAATGTGAGCAGACCCAACAGTTAGACTTATTAAAAATGGCATGCGTAGCATTCATGATAAGCAACAGAGTGTTATTATAGTACTTTTGTCTATGCTGAGAGTCCCTAGGGGACAGAGTATGCAGATGTACAGAAGGAGTAGGAACAGTAGGTACATTTTCAGTTGGCAGAAGAGACTCTAGAGGATACATTTCCTCGATGTACCACAATCCTAAAACGGTGACTATTAAAAATCCAAATATCATTATAGAAACACAGCAATACGTTTTCGGGCCGGTTGGTCACCCCCTTATTTACAAGTCCCATACGAGTGGTAGCGGTGGCAGGCATTGTAGTCTTCGGATGGAAACCCCAAAGTTCGTTGCTGGCGACCCCCCGGTCCTTCCACAACCCTAACTAACAGAATCCCTTTTTCTCAATTTTGGGCAAAAAGCAAGCCCTTGATGATTCTTTTCCTTCCTCGCTTTTTCCTTCCTCGAATTGCACAGCCGAACCGTGCCGTATGTCTATTTCCTTGGACGCAAATTGTACCTTGCTGTTCTCGGTACTGAGTGATCCGGAAACAATGTGTCGTCACTTCCAGTTGGGAGCAACGTATCAGGAGCAGATGCAGACGCAGAGTCTGAAGCAACGATTTCCGGAAGCAAAACTTTTGGAGAGTGTGGAGACAAAATAGCAAGTTTCCCAAGCCCCACGGGCTCAGAAAGATTCTCCCACACACTCCCAACGCTATCTACTGTTTTGGGATCGTTGGTTGCAGCGTTAGCGAGGGGTTCTGTTTCTTCTGTAGCGTGTGCCACTGGGTGTGGAAGTTTCTTGACGTGCGACGCGTGGATCCAGTGCTTCCGTCCTGCAAAACGCACCGCTGTATGGGTGACCAACAGGACCTGGAGCGGGCCCCGCCACCGAGGTGCAAGGCAGGAAGAGCGCTCGAATATTTTAACGAGCACCCACTCTCCAGGTCGTATGCTGTGTCCCGGGCCCTCATATCGCACAGGTAAAGCTTCTCGTACCTGGTGATAAATCAAATACAGGTTTTTAGTCAGCTGGCTGCAATAATCTGAAAGTAATATATTTTCAACATTTTTCAACGTTCTACATTTAGGAAGATTCCAGATATTGGCAGGTCTCCCCATTACCACCTCAAATGGAGAGAGCCCAGTCTTAGTTTGAGGGATTGTTCGCATTGATAGTAACACGATCGGTAAGGAGTCCGGCCATTTCAATTTGGTGCCGGCACACGTCTTAGCGAGCTTGTTCTTGATGATACCATTGTGTCTCTCTACTAGTCCGGCACTCTGAGCGTGTCTGGCGGAATGGAACTGTTTGTCAATTTGCAATGCCGCACATATCTGCAGAATTACAGCAGCGACAAAATGTGGACCATTGTCCGACCAGATGAATTGGTAGCCCGAACCATGGAAAGTATTCCTTTAATATGGTTTTCGCAATGATCATAGTTGTAGCATCTTTAACAGGGAAAGCCTCGACCCATTTACTAAAGGCACAAACGACCACAAGGACATATTTTAGATTGTTACACCGTTCCATTTCAATAAAATCAAAGTGGATGACTTCAAATGGGACAGAAGGTGGCCCAAAACCTCCCCTTGGAGTTGATGTCCCCTTTCCCACATTGTGTTGTAGGCAAATCATGCAGTTCTGGACATAGCGCTGGTCAATTTTCGAAATCTTGTTATTTGCCCAAACTTTCTCTAACATTTTCGTAACCTGCTGAGCACAAACATGTGTAGGGCCGTGTGCCATGACGACCATCATCATGACATAGGCGTCGGGTAGCAGCCATTTCCCTTCGACCGTGCCCACCCAACACCCATCATCATCAAGTTTCCCCAAGCCTTCAGCCCACCTCTTAGACTCTTCCATTGTGGCATCAGCTTGGATATCCCATACAGACCCAACACCCTCATCCATTGCATAGGCATTTACAGTCTCCCTCGAAACATACATCTCCGTAGAGAGATCGGTAGCAGTTTGTCTAGCTATCTGATCAGCGAAAGCATTCCCTTTTCCTATATCGTCTATAATCTTTTGATGTGTTGCACATTTTACGACTGCTAACTGAGTAGGGAGTGCGAGCGCTGGGAGCAGTTGTACTATTAGGGAGCCATGTTGAATTTTGGTGCCATGCGAAGTTAAAAACCCTCTTTCTGACCAAAGTCTCCCAAAGTTGTGAACCACCCCAAAGGCATACTGACTATCAGTATATATATTTACTGTAAGCCCTTCGGAAAGTTCACAAGCTCGGGTCAATGCTATAATCTCTGCGGCCTGCGCAGAGTTATGCGTGATTCTCTTGGTTTCCACAACCGTGCTCAATGTAGTGATTGCATAAGCAGCTGTGGATGTACCATCCGGAAGTTTGAAGCAGGAGCCATCACAAAACAGCTCCCCTTGTGGCTTATCTAAAGGAGTGTCCCTTAGATCAATTCTACCCTTTGTTTCTTGCTCGGTAGTATACAGACAGTTATGTGACTCTTCATCACCGCAAGCAGTATCTTGCGGGAAAGGTAGGAGTTCAGCGGATTAAGAACACAACACCTCTTAGTTTGAATGTGAGGGGCAAACAAGATCAATTCATATCTCGTCAACCGTGCGGAAGTGAGGTGTTGCATTTGGGTTTTGTTCAGTAGAACATCTACAGAGTGAGGCACCATCAGGGTTAGATCATGGCCTAGGACCATTCCCTCACTCTGCTTTACAGACGCAGCAGCAGCAGCGACAGCTCGCAAACACCTTGGCAAAGCGCATGCCACAGGATCAAGGGTGGAAGAAAAGTAACCGCATGGCCTATTCTTCCCTGCATGTTCCTGCGTTAATACAGCCAAAGCACATCCATCACATTCATGTACAAACAACACAAAGGCCTTTTCATAATTTGGTGTGCCCAAAACTGGTGCCGAGCATAATGCAGTCTTGAGCAACTCAAATGATTGCTGGTGTTCCGTGTTCCATGGCAATGGCGATGAAATGCCCTTCTTCATCAAAGCCAACATCGGTTTTATCACTAGTGAGAAATTCGGGATCCACAACCTACAGTAAGAAGCCATACCTCTCAAGGCTCTAACTTCCTTCTGTGTATTTGGGACAGACATGCCAGAAATGTATTTTATTCTTTCAGGTGTCAATCTTCTTCCCTACTTTGACAGGAGATAGCCTAAATAGGCGACCTCCTGGCAACAATATTGAAACTTTTTAAGCGAAGCTTTGTGACCATGCTTAGCTAGATGGATAAGCAGTAATACAGTGCCCTCTCTACAAGAGCTCTCAGAATCTGCAGCTAAAAGCAAGTCATCAACGTACTGAAGCAGCGTACAAGTAGAGGGTAATTCAAGAGTATCAAGCTGTTCTTTCAGAGCCCTACTATAAATGCTAGGACTCTCAGTATAACCTTGAGGTGCACGAGTAAACGTGAACGAGCATCCCTCTAAGGTGAACGCGAACAAGTATCGACTATCCTCGTGTATAGGAATACTGAAGAAAGCATTCTTCAGGTCCACAACACTAAAGTAAGTAGCTATAGCTGGGATCATGGTTAATATTGACGTCACATCAGGCACAAGTGGAAATTGCGGAGCGACAACTTTTTTAATGGCACGCAAATCAATTATAAAACGGAATGGAATTGCATTATCCGCTTTCTTTTACACGGGTAAAATCAGACTATTGCACGAACTACCTGCAATCTCCTCAATCACCCCTCGATGCACAAAATCAGAAACAATGCATTTCAAAGCCTGCTCGCCCTCAACTGAAATCTTATACAGTGGGATGCGTGGCAGCTTTATCCCATGTTTCAAGACTATTTTAACAGGCTCAATCTGTAAGACACCAACATCATTGTCGTCAACCGCCCACAAACATTCCGGTACATTACTGAATTCTGGCGGTAAAGGTCTAGTCAGGAATTGAGAGACAGAAAATTGCTGCGGTGAAATCGTTAAACTCATTACATCAGAAGAACAATGAATTACCACATTTAATTCTTTCAACAGATTCAACCCCAGCAGATTCTCTCCACAATTCGAAGTCAGCAAAAATGGACAGTGGTCCGTGAAGGGACCCAAAGAGATCGGTACCGGCAAAGAAACCAGACAAACAACTGATGTGCCAGAAAACCCTACGGAAACATTGGTTTGCCCTGACAGTGGAATGTTTGGAACCCAAGAATAATCAATAGAACACTTCTGTGCTCCAGTGTCTATCAAAAACTGATGTGTCCTATTTCCCACTACCATTTCAATGTAGGGACCTTTCTGATTAACGGGAATAGGCGTTGGTTCCAAACCGTGCTTCGGGCAATCCTAGCGAAACAAAATATAATCAAAAGGAAGTTCTTCAGATAGGTAAGCAGCAGAAGGATGATCGAATATGTTCCTAGTATCCACGCTCGGAGTTTGATTATCCTGTGAAAAAGGTTTCTGACGGTCCTGTGAAAACTGACCTCTACCAGGGCCCCCCACTCCCGGGCGACCTCTGGATCGTCTACCCATGTTTCCAAATGTGTTATTCGACCTTTGTCGAAGGACCGGGCATTGTACTCACCAATGACCCTCCTTCCGACAATAGGCACACTGGTTAATGTTCACAGGACCCAAGGGCACATTCCCTTGTGGAACATACTGACCTCGAATCTGTGCACTACCCCCTCTGGGGCCTCTAACAATTTTCTGCAATAACACTTTAGTCTTTAAATCACCCTTTCTCTTCTCGACTCTATCTTTTTCATTATTGACACGGTTCTCATAGTACTGAGCCATGTGCAGTACTTCTGATTGGGATTCCGCCTGCCAAGCGCTCTCAGAAGACATAATTTGTGACTGGATGTCAGGCAGCAATCCACGTACAAATTTGTCTACAAATAATCTTTTCCCAGATTCTGTGCCTAAGTCTTGTCCACTGAAATCCGAGAATACCTGTTTGAACCGATTAAAGAACTCGGTAGCACCTTCAGACTTCCCTTGGACAAAGGCCGTAAGCTTGTCCCAAATAATTATCTTTTCGGGAATTATGGTTTTCAATTTTGCAACGATTCTATCAGGCAAAGTTAGTATCACCTGAGGCGGTCTCTCACCAGCTGGCCTTTCTCCATCGAGCCTAACTATATTAACCCATGTATCTCCCAACCCTGGTACATCGTCTATAGTCCTAACTTGTTTCCACAAATCTAAGGGCAGGAGTACAGGAAATAACAAATCAATGTCACCTAGGGTGAATACTGAGGACTGCAAGACGGACTCTATTTCTTTATAGAACCCTGCCCGATTTTTCTTAATGTCGGGAATAGATTGCCTAATAGTGTTCACTTCCTGTCTTGAGAACGGGACGTGAACAAACTGTGATACAAAATGTGCAGGAATGTCCACAGCAGGTGTACCTGCTGCAACATTAGCCGGAATCTCAACCTTTGGGACAAACGTCGGAGGAACCTCTCTCATAGGCAACTGAGATGTAGGCATCTCCGAACGCTTACTAAGCAACAAAGCTAAATCGAGCGCTAAGGCAGTCGAAGAAGTGTCAAGTGAAAAAGCTATCTTATAAATAATCAATAGCTCTGCGGGACAACTAATCTTTTTTTTTACACAATCATCCTGTAGGTATTCTATCATTACCTGTATCACTTTTCTCTGCATTTCTGGTGTATACTGACTGTATGTATCATATACCTCAACTGGAGTTATCGACATATCTGAAATCCATTTAAGCGCGTCTCTCGTACAAATTCGTACTTCCTCAGGTATCGATTTACGACACGGAAGGAATCGTTTCTGCACATACATATTTTCCCCTTCATTATCCTCATTCCGTAACCTTTCCAACTCCTCTCTATACCCAAATATCCTCTCTACAAGCTCATTTACTTTCTCCACAGTGTTTCTTGAAAACGCTAAAGTGTTTAGATCCCTTAACCCTTGTGGGAGATCTGTATTATATAATTTTCCCCACATTACACACAAATGAATTCCTAAACCTTCGATAAAAACATTTTTCTCAGGAAAACTATCCATATTAGAAAGTTTGGCAAAAACAGTAGCTCGATCATCCCTCTCCATACAATGCTTAGCCCATGCGATCAATTCATGCTTCTTTTCTGGAGATACAGTATTGCAAGTGACAACCCTTGACCCCGCACCCTGATCAGCTACAAGTGGTACAAGACTACTTGGAAGAGGGGGTGCAGGCAAATTCAATGGAGGTACTATTACTGGAGTAATAGGAAGAGGCGGAGGAGCAGGTGGAGGAACAACAACCGGAGGAATAGGAACAGGTTGAGCAGGAAGAGCAGGAATAACAGCAGGAATAACAGCAGGAAGAGGCACATACGGAGGTGGCGCAGAGGCACCAGGTCTCCGTTCATTTAACAATTTGTCTATAAGCTCATCAGAAACATGGAAATCTTTAGAAGGATAGATTTTCTGAATATCGAGGGAGAAAGCCCTTTCCATATTTTTAGCCGACTCAGACTGTTTGTCCTGATCATATAGCAACGCTTTTTCAGCGTTCATTTTATGATGGCGCACATGTTTCTCTCTACTCTTAAGCTGTTGTAGCGCTTCCTTTTTCCAACTCTGCAAAACATCAAATGCTGCAGGTCAAGCCTTTTTCTTCAACAAGACTGACTCTAAATATTCAATACGAGGGATCTCAAAACTACCATTGATTGGCCACTGAAGTTCGAAGGCATGTCTGGTTTGTCTGTGCCAAATATCATTAAATACTATACTTCCAATGCCCTGCTTACAGTACATAGTACATGCCGGCTACCCCTCCTGTGGTGCCGGACGGTTAAATTCCAAAGATTGTCTATCACTGCGGAATAATGCCCTAAAGCAGGTAGACAATTTCCCAGGCATATCTCAAATTCTTGGTGTTACCTGGTCAATAATTGTATCTGCAGATACAATGCGCCAAATTCAAACTGTCAGGATTAAATTAAGAATCGGGTCACGACTCACCTGACCAAACCTAAGGAGGTCTGATCGGATTTCAAAGAACTTACCTAACAAATTTTACCTCATGTTTGGTGATTTCGGCAAATCTGCCCGCCTCGATAAGTGGACCCTCGTCTAGATGCCGTCTCAGACCACACGCTTATTGTCCAAGGATCGGGTCGTGCAGCGCTGCTGAGGTGTCACATCTCGTTCAGTGGGGCCCCGTTATGTCACACCGTCCGATCCCGGTCCGATAGCGTGCATCAACCTTCAACAATCCGGCATCAATCTTGAGGGTCCCTATTCGGACCGCAACTGTGAAAACAAAGAAATAATATCGCGGCTGAGTACCCCACAAAGAAATACACAGAACACAGGTTACAAAGAAACATACAAAGGTCTTTATTTATACTAGACAATTACGAAAAGCATAAAATAACGAATAGCTATTGGCCCTCAGTACAACACAACGAACTCCAGCATGGTTCGTTGTGCTCAGGGAGTGGGAATATACATTGAAAAGATCAGGCTTTTATACAATTTTTCAGTTTCACGTCCAACCCTACTGTGGGTTAACTATTCCATAAATACATCACTGATTCTAGGGTTCATGACAGGTTCATGCCTAAGGCTTTACTTTTAATACATTCACCAACAAGCTTGGATGGTAACAATGTGTTTCAGGATTACACATAGAGTCTTCTCAAACATTAATAAAATGCAGTTCAAACAAGTGTTCTTGGTTCAGTATTTTAGATACATTGTTCAACGTATGTTCGTGGATTAGTTTCATTGACACAGGTGAGCCTTTACACACAGGTCAGTGAAGGACAAGGTCTCAGTTCATGACCCTAACAAGTGGCCTGCAGGCAGGTTACACATTAGCTGTTCACAGAGGTCATGACGGCCATGTTCTATTCTGAATGACATCGTCCACCATTTTGGCTCACAAGGTGACTTTACAGGGAGAACCTAAAATGGCGAATTGACCTAAAATGGCAGTTTACATTGGCCCTCATGAGAAGGTTGGCGGAATGGGTTTACCGGCACCGGTAAAGGTGCCGGTTCCGGTAAACCCATTCCGCCCTACCACGAGGTCTCCTGGAAAAACCAGGCATCCTTACAGGGTCCCGCGAGGAGGCCAGGGAGCTAACAACGGGCCCGTTATTAACAGGCCCGTTGTTAGCTCCATCCCCATTCCCATTAAGCCCTATGGGGGCTCGATTTGGGAATGGGGATGGACCGGGTCCAGGTTCCTCGGACGGGGAATTACCGGGTCCGCCAAGGTTGCGATGGACCGGTAATTCCTCATTCGAGGAACCCGGGCCGGGATTGCGGTAAGGAGGCAACCATGCCGCTAAAAGCGGCATGGTTACCTGCAACCTTCTAATGAGGGCCATTGACTGTAAGGTCAGGACCTTGCAACACGGATTTCTTCGCAAGTAGCATATTAGCAGCTTGGCGTAGGACAATATACATATATTCATAGCAATAGGAGGCACAATGTAATTTCTAGTTTGACAAGACCAGGCAGCGTTGTGGGGGCCCGGGCCAGCCACCCCATGAGCCCTCCAATAAAAACGTCTCTGGGGTCTACTGTCGTGTGGCAAGGAATGAGTGATTCCTAGTAGCACGGAGCATGCAGAAGCCCGTAGGCATTGTGGTGCTATTGAAAAGAAGGGGCTTGCAGAAATACCGCAAAAGACACTAGGGTCTGCGTGATGAAGCATCACCTGTGGTTGTGGGAAATAGATGTATGTTGTGGTTATTATGGATGGGCTGCATGTTGGGCTCACACTGGCTGGAGTATGTTGCGTAGGGCACAGCATAGTTGTTAAGTTAGCGAAAGAGGAATGAGTGCAGAAAACTGCTGGGAGAAAAGATGGAGGTAGATAACCAAGGCGGGGTTGACAATTGTGTGAGAAATAAGAAGGGATGGTTCTGCACCAAATCCACTAGAAAAAGCATTCCATGATTTGGGGACGAGACGGGGGAGCTTAGCCCTGTGGCATTAGTCCTTTTGGTGAATGGGGACAGCAGTGTGTAACAAGGAGTCCATGAGCAAGAGCACTGGGGAGCAGCGCAGGATTCAAGAAATGCTTGCTTTTCGCATTGCATGTCGAAAAAGCTTCTCACCTAGGTAGGCCCTGCAGTGACACATTTGTATGTGTTTATGCACGGTTAAGTGCTGTATGGAAATAGAATGCTAGCGGTAGTGATGGTTTTTAACATTTACATTGCAGAGTGAGCGCGCATAAATGAATTGTTAAATGAGAATTTTTATCCTTGTATAGGAAGGGGGAATTCAAAGCTGCGTGATCATCCTGCGCACCTAATGGGGAAACCAATGATGACAATGAAACACGTCTTAGCCCCATTTCGATTCCTTTACATTGTGGGTCTGGCAAGCAGCCTAGTGCAGGTTGCCAATCTGGCCCTGGCCGAGCATCGCAGAAAATATTGGCTGGGTCATTGCGCCAGCAGTCCCAGTGGCACATACATGCAGGACTGCTAGCAATTTAGGCAAATAGAATATGGCAGTCAGTGTTTGAATGTTGCTTTCTATAGCCTACGTGGCTCTGAAGGAGCCAGAGAATGGAGGTCATAGCCTAATTTAGCTGTCTCCTCGCTCTCAACCCCTTTCTGGGCTAGCAGAGATCCTGTAAAGGGCAGAGTCTGTGTCTGTGCATATCTGTGAATGCCACCAGCCTCATACATGTCACTCAATGGGGTGCTGTTGTAAAAACAAGGAAAAGATATTGAGACTGATTACCCCAAAAGGAAATACAACGAACGCAGGTTAAAATGGAACATACAAAGATCTTTATATTACACTGAACAGTTTCAAAGGACAATGTAACCGATAAGCTATCAGGCCATCAGTACAACACCGCAAACTCCAGCATGGTTCAGTGTGCTCAGTGAGTGGGACCGTGCATTAGAATAGTCTTGCTTCATATGCCTTTGAAAACAGGATGTTCAACCCTACTATGAGTTAACATTGGTTGATACATTACAGATCTAGGATTCGCGCCGAGTTCATGTGTCTGTACATTTAGGGTTTGCCTTTAATACATTCGCCAACAAGCCTCAATGGCAATAGTGTATTTTCTCGCAGAGCCTTCTCAAACAGTTTTTATACAATGTAGTCAAACAAGTGTCCACAGTTCAGTATGGGTAATCCTCTACACACAGGTCAGCGTAGGACAAGGTCTACACGGAGGCCAAGACGGCCATGTTACATTCGGAATGACACTGTCCACCATTTTAGACACAGGGTGACTTTACAGAGAGAACCTAAAATGGCGGATAGACCTAAAATGGCAGTTTACATTAACTATGAGGTCAAGACCTTGCTTATAAGCAACTTGGCGTAGGCCAATACACGTATATTCATCAAATAGGAGGCACGATATAATTTCCTGTTCGACACTGTTTGGACACGTGGCCTTTATACACTTTGGTTTCAGACACTTTTGGCTCAGATATGGCTGTAAATCTGATATGTGGACCTTTAGTTAAGTTTATTGTGTGCGTGTGTTGTATGGCAGAGGCACAGTGTTCCCAGTTTTTGTGAACTGCCTTTGGGGTTGTTGATAGGGGTTTTTATTTTAGAAAATTATATTCTTGTGCATTATTTGTTAATGCTCTCACATTAGTCCAGACCAGGTGTCCGCGAGCGGGGAAAAACCATTGCAGACATTTCCGTGGATTCCAGGCTGTTTCCGACTCATAATTAGACCAGGATTTGTGATGTCACATGTCTGTGGGCATGGACAGTAAATGGCACATCTTGGAAGCCATTTCTTCCAAAATGCCTTGCAGAGGGAGAAGCCACCAGCACACTGAGTGGTATAAGGTAGCCCAGCTCGCTCCCAAATTCCCGCGAAGATATGTACGCCCCACCAACTTCCAAGACACCAGCCTCCACTGGCCTGAACTGACCCTAGCAGCAGGATCAGATAAATGTACCAGCACTGTGTAAAACTTACATTTGTAACTTTAAAAGAGTTGCCTTTCCTCCATGGCTGGCCAGTGAGCAGCTCATCTGGCACAAAGACATGTATTCTTTCAAAGAACGCTGAGAGTTGCATACTGCAGCACTCTGCACTTTTAAGGCCTGTGAAGATTTTGTGAGCTACCCGCAAGGATGGCGATGGAGTAATACAATTTAACACTGATAATGACGAGAATTGAATGAGCAGGTGAGGTAAGCATGGCGGGGAAGGAAAGGGATTAGCAAGAAAGTTAGTGAAAGGGAAGTAATGACTCAGGGACGCCACTCCACCAGAATGATAGAGGAAGCAGAATCGACATCTCAATGACCCCTGGCCTCTGATGATACCACTAAGGAAAAGTTTTAAACATTTTTTATTCTTGGGATAGGAAAGGGGACCGCGCGGCAACAAGGGTTTCCTCTGGGGGTGCAGCCATGACCCCTGGCTACCTCCAAATGACGTCCCTGAATTGGCAATCCAACGATAAAGTGCAACAAACAGAGTAGAGAATGTAACCAGGCATGATATGAGCAAGGGTTATTTTAAAGCTACAATAGTAGTGTTAGAATTAAAAAGAGACAGTGATAAACTTCATGAGATGAGGAGCGAGTGATTTTACATGGGGTTTTAAAATCAACGTGCAGACAGGGGCAGGCACTGCCCTATAGCTGAATGTCTATTGCCATTTATGCGTTCTATCATTTTATTATTAGAATGCCCCCTGAAATTAAAAAGAGGTTACTGGATCACCTGCGACCTGCTTTTGGGAAATGTGGGGATAGCACACATGTAGTGAAGGGGGTTTTTGGGGTGCTCCTAAAGACTCTTTCGAGGAACTCCACCGTGATTGGTAGGACAGTCTGCATGGAGTCATACCAGGGGTGGTGGTTAACAATTTTGAGGCCTTGTCCGCCGGAGTGGAGAGCATTTTTATTAAATAGGGAAAAACTTTCAGTTTGAGACGAGCGGTTGAGATTCTGGAACCATAGGAATTAGATGAATGAAGAAAGACTTGAATGACAAAGCGTGAAAACATGATGACAGTGTTGAGGTTATCAAGGAAAGCATGATTAGTTGGGGCCTGTCTTAAGTTAAACACAAGCAATTGTGAAGGCATGAGCGCGGCAGAAGGCCAATGAAAGTGGGTGAGTGAGAAGTAAAAGATTTATAGTATTTTTGTAACATATTAAACATAGCCAGCGGTACGACCTGGCAAGGAAATAACGACATATTTTAGAAATTCAGGCGCAGGCTGGGAATCATGAACATTACAGACATGAGGTAGAAACAGTTGGCCTTCAGGAAAATAAAAGCAGCCATAAAATAGGGGATTATGGGAAATAAATATAACAATAAGCAGAATGAAATATGAAACATGAAGGACAGTAGTGGTACAAACGTAATACCGGGGGGGGGGGCACCCGAGAGAAAAACTGTAAATCAGAGGGGCACCTGAAACAAAACGTAAGGAAAACCGGGGGGCACCCGAGAGAAAAACTGTAAATCAGGGGGGCACCTGAAATTGAAAATGTAAGGAATACCGGGGGGGGCACCCGAGAGAAAACTGTAAGATTTGCCTTGTTCCTGCGCTTTAAAGAGTGGTCAGAATGAACTTAAACTCAGAGCCCACAGTGGGGGGGGACATTAGGCTACGATGACGTTTAAAGACGTCACAAAGGGGTTAGTTCAAATCCCATGTCGGGGTAATAATTAGAAGGCAGGTATACGTATGACCAGCTGGTGTTTGTCTAGTCTGTCAAGTGTCTGTTATACATGTCCTGTTGTATGTCAAATGTAAGGAATTTTGTCTCCTTGTTGGTTGAAATAAAGTAAAAAGTTTAATGCGATTCTGCAGTTGCAATCGCAAATAGATAGATGAGATCGAGTAAATTGGCGGCAAAAAAAAATAATAATAATAATAATTCGCGGGAAGGGACTGGATTGGAGCTTGCCGCATTTGATGCATGCTCCTAGTAATGGGAATTTTTGACTCACATAAGGATATCAATAGAAACGGAGTTAAGCCCGGAAAACATTGCTCCAATTGGAGGAGTGGGTTAAAGGTACCGCCCACAAGATGTTATGCCGCGGCCACAAATTGAGCCTTAATATAAAGCCATTTTACCACGCATGGCAACTTACTTGCATGCCGCATATACAAACAAAAAGTTAGAAAAACGCTATGCTGCTCTCGAATTATACAAATATAAGAGCAAGGAAAGGAGAAAGAGCCTCCAGCAGCTTGGTTGAAATATACACTGAGGGGGGAGGGGGGAGACACCTGCAGCAAAGCCTGCCCCGCCCGAAACAGGAGCCGAGGGAAGTAAGCCTAAGGGACTTTGCCCATTAAAGAGAGCTTAAAGCAACCAAAGGTTATAGTAACCCCGCTTATGAGTCACCTTCATACAGTAGTAGCAAAAAGCAAGAGAAGGTTAAGAACATGAATATCACATCCCTAAGCCAAGGGACAAGAGGAGACACAATGATGCGTTAATGAAGAAGGGGATCAAGCACAGACAAGGGAATCTCTCAACAAGGGAGAGAGGGAAGGAAGAGGAAAGAAAGTGAAGACAGAACCGATGAGATAGCATTTACAAAGGACGGATATTTGGGAGGACAAATCTCATTGAAACTCGATGGGAAAGGCAGTGATGATGGGAGGCCTAAGGAGGAGTTAGATGAGGCACAGATATGAAGAAAGAGAAAGAACTTAAGGGACAGAAGGATAAGAAGGAAAGTTAGGTTAAGGCAAGAACAACCTTATCGCGAAAAGCAAGGAAAGCAGCTCGATCGTGAACCAGAGAGCAGCCTATGAACGTGACAGGCAGAAACAGCAAAGGTTAGAGGAAAAGCAAAGGTACGTGAAAAGAGGGATGAGGAAAGTCAAAGGAAAAAGGAATATAGAGACAAGAAGAAAGGGAGAAAATAGGATCAGAGAAGAGGCGAGGAAGCGTAAAAGGAGTGGTCACAGAAATAAATAAACAAATAAATAAATAAATCAGGAAACACTGAAAATGAGTGGTTATCTTGAGTAAAAAATGAATAAAAGGATAAGGGAAACACTCAGAAGCATGAAGCGAAAAAAAGCAAAATATGGAAAACAAATAGCACTTATGAGGGTTCCTGGCAAACAGGAAAAAAAATATGGCCGATAAAATTGGGTTAATTAAACAAAGGAAAACTCGCACAAACCATTTTTTAAGTAAATATGGTGAAGTAATCAAAACAACTTGTGAATGCCAGTAACAATTTTGATTTATTTTACAGACAAGCTATGAACCGCTTGTGTGGAAGCACAAGAAGTCGTCTGCATGGCCTTAAATTAGGGAGAAAAGCGAAAAAGGTAGGTACTAGCTCACGCCAAAAGGGTGTGAACACGCAATTAACCAACACTAAAGGTAAGAGGATCCAGGTGAGTAACAGGAAAAGGTAGAAAGGTCTTCACAAGTTAGCTGTTTTCCCAAGATAGATATAATCAAGTGCAGAAAGAGTAGAGAAATAGATAAATAGCATGGCCATTCCAGACAATCACAGAAAACAGAAGAAAAAATTGAAGGTGAGTAATTATTTTCATGTTCATAATGTCAAAAGAATTGTCATGATAGAGATATGCAAGCACTAGAATAAGCAAGACATTAATGGGAACGATAAAGGTGGAGGCACGTAGTAAGAATTGGTGCCATAGTCTTAGAAGACAGGGGTAGGCTAGATCAAGTTAGACAGGGACGGTGTGTAGCGAAACGCCTCTGTTTTATCTCCCTAGGATGAACACAAAGCACAAGCAAAGACCATGGTCCAACTAACGGGAAAAAAAGAATAGGAAGAATGGCTGCTGAGCTGCGGAAGAATTTACTGCTAATCAGGAAGAATTTACTGCTAAGCTGAGCAAAGAACCAAACCAAGACTAAGTATCCCCGCGGGGTGGTTTTGGGAATTAATTGTTTATGTGCACCAACGAATAGGGGAGAATGACCCAGAGAGTATTTTTTATAACAGAAAGGGAGAAAGGGGGCTTAAAGTCCGGAAGAAAACCTGACCTCTTGCAAATGCCCGAATTACTTTTCCTTATTTCTTGACTTTCTACAGACGACGGGGATCCCCAAGGACGTTTCTGTCATCTTCTACGGACGTGCCTAAAAGACCAGGAAAGTAGAAGACGTCCTTCTTTTATTGTTTTGTCTCCTTAGGGTTGCATGTGGCACCCGGAAGGGAAAATGTGTCATATGATGAACGTGATGTGGTATTGAAAATAAAAATCATTGTCTAAGCCAGCTGACACAGTGCTAGGAATGGGGGGTATTTTAGTTATGGTGTGAAAATGGCCCACAAAAGGAAATGTTTAAAAGGAAATGTTTTGTAGCTTGTCTAGGAGGCAGGGGTGTCAAATAAGAGGGAATGTCCCGAACATGGTAGAAGAGCAAATGCGAAAGGAGGTTTTAAAAGAAATGGGTTGGTAGGAAATGTGTTAGATAAGTAGAGACCCGTTTACTTACAAAAGAAACTCATTCCGTTTTATATTAAAGGTATACGTCGAGGGACCTGTATGCCTTGGGATATTGAAATTGAACCGCGTGAGGAGAGAGGAAGGTCGTAGAGGAACCCAGTGAAAGCCCGACGCTGAATTATGTCTGCAAAGAGACTCCCCCAACCCTGCATCCCCATGCTGAACTGTCCCCTCTTCTGAACCTAATGAACAATGAACTCTTTTGAAAAAGAGACACTCTTGAAAAAAAACACTGAACCTTATGTGATAAAGAAAAAACAATGGACTTCTGGTCTAAGCATCAAACGAACCTGGGAGACCGACTGTGAAAACAGCACAATGGAAAAGAAAAGGCGACGGTCCACTAACGCCAAACTCATGACAACTACAACGGGAGATACAGAAAAGGAAAGAGTGTGGACAAGAGGAAGGGACGAAGTGAAATGACGTTCATGGGCAGCAGAAGATGCTTAAGGAAACATTGTACTTTGTTGGGGTGGGAGTTGCAGACAAGGTGTGACATACAGAGAGACAATGGGCGAATGGGTTACCTCAAAGCTTGACCAAACCTCCTGAGTCTCACAATGGCTGTGAATGGTCCAAGGCATACAGTTAGATTAAAGGCACACACTTACAGGAGATAAGACACACATGTTTGTTTTAGTATGACAATGCATTAGTATATGCCAAATTATAAGATTGTGTTAAGAAATGTTTAGATAAATGGTAAGGTGAATGGAAATAGAATATGGTTTAAAGTTGTTGGTTTACAAACAACTAAACTTTAAACACGGGGGAGTGTAATGGAGGTCCCAACATATATATATATATATATACATATATATATATATATATATATATTGAATCAACAGCTGAATGAAGTGGAGCCCCCCCCCCCACTTAAACCTAACCTGAGAAAGTCCAAGGGACTTATGTGGTGTTGAATTATGCGAAAATGGGTTTTATAATGTTGCAACATACTAGCATTCAAAGGCATTGTGTTTATAAAGTCGAAAATGGCATTACCATGTTGTAGTATGGTGGCAAAGCACAGAGTGAACAATGAGATATTCTATATGCAGACAGAAACTCGCTTGGGCTAAATGCCTTTAACAAAAATGCATGTACTTAAATTGTAACTAAAAGATGAAGAACTAAGTAGTGCTCAAAGTATGTAATAATGAACTCATTCTAAAAGTTGAGACATTCAGGGACATAAGCCTTCAGGAACTTGATTAAGGAGCATAAACCAGACAGGCCTGGTCAAAACTCTTATCTGAAAATTCCAGCTGCACAATTATAAGTTGAACCGAGCACCGAGACAGAGTGAGGAATGCATGTTAGAACGTAATTCATTGTTGAAGAGTTTAGTCCAATTAAAATTAATTGGACAATGAGCTAATGTAACGATGTAGTTGCTTAAGACTGTGCAGGGAGCGGTGGGTGCATTTTGCTCCCTCCCATTTTGCTATAAATGTGTCTGTGTAATGCTGGGGAGGGGGCTCTCTTGGAGGCAGGGAACTTTGGCACAGTTGTTAGGGCTGCACTGTGTCAAGCTATGGTGAATAAACCCTTATGAACTTAACAGTCTTTGTGCTGATCCATTTGAGTGGTCCTTATTGAATTGTGTTGGAGTATGTGAATCCTGCACCCTACCCTCCTCAAGGTGCAGCCACTTTGTCTTAAGGTAAACGAGGGCAATCCCTGATTCCATGGGCCCATCAGAGGTCACTAGGTCCTTGTTTACAAACCTCTCGCTTTCTCTCCTCATATCTCGGACGTTGCCAAGAAGTACCACTACCAGCTGCTCCTCCTCAACGGGACTCTTCCCTTTCTCACTTTCCCCCAGAAGCTCACTGTCTCCAGAGCCCTGTTTCGCTCTAGGCTGGACTACTGCAACAACCTCTTTCTCAATCTGCCTTCCTATGCTCTCTGCCCTCTGCAACTAATACAGAACAGGACTGAGAGACTTATCCTTGGCCTCAAGCTGAGGGATTGTATCTTTCCAGCCCTGAAATCTCTCCACTGTCTCCCGCAGGCTGCAAGGATCAAGTTCAAGACCCTTTGCATTGTCCACAAGGCTTTCTGGGACCAGGGTCCACACTACATCCAACACTCTCTTCGAAAATACCTGCCCCTCTCAAACTTGAGCAGACCACCTGAAGTACCGGAAGCAGCTCAAAACCTTCCTCTTCTCCTCTGCTTTCTCTCTTTCCCTCCCCTGCTGACCTACCTGACCTACCCGTCTGCTGTACCGACTGGTTGTTTGGCTACCCTCAGAGTCTCACCTAGTCCAGGCTCTTTCTTGATCAGTCACCCTTGCCCTGCCTCCAGGCCTACCACGCACAAAGGGGCTGTAACTGCAAACCTACAGTCCCTTGTTCTCCTTGCACTACCCATAGCCGAGCTGCCCTGGCTGCACCCACTCAGAGCATTACTGCCCTGTTTTCCCCTCCCCGGGCCCTCTTCCTTGCACTCCCCCTCCCATTTCTCGTTCTTGCACTTGCACAATCTGAATGACACAAGGCCTAGTAAGATTGTTTGTTGTCCAGGAAAATATAAAATGCCACAGTAAGAAACTGCTAGACTGGAAGCACCCAAATGCCAGTCTAGCCAGGTAATTACACTTAGCAGGTCTGTTTTATCAGAAATGCGCAGTTAAAAAAGTCATACCAAACTGAGGAATGACTAGACTGGCTGCACCAAAATGCCTCTTTAGGCACTAATAGCACATATCATGCCTTCTTAGCCTGGATATGGACAACCATTATGATTTATCACACAATCATGCCCCCCACACATCCCTTCTCTCTCCCACCTCCTAGCCCATCCTCCAAAATCAGCTCATTGGTCCAGAATTACCTTCACGTCCCTCTTCCTTGTCCCAAAGCTTACGTATGAGGTAAGTATTGGGATGAGGAAGAGTGGGACTAGGAGTAATGAAGATTACTGGTAGCCAAGTCAGGCATTACCTCGATGTACCTCTACCTCATCCAAGTACTTGTGTATGAGGCAAAGTGCCTCATACACAAGTACTGCCTCATACACAAGTACAGGGACGTGGAAGAATAGGGCTAGGAGTAATGACGATTACCAATAAGTAATCAAGGCATTAAATACAAGTAGTGGCGTAACACCATTGAGTTGACTGGGCTTCAGCACCCCCCCACTCCTGAAATGTTGGGCTATGTTCACTCAACATAGCTGACCTTCAGTCAGTTGCCGGACAGAACAGGACACAGATGTTAAACGGCACCTGGGTTTCGCTGTTAACACCGGCCCAGCAATAACTAACATAAAGCATTTCACTGTTAGTACCTGCATTCAAATGCCACATTTTTTAAGCAATTGAAATCGTGATGTGAGTTTAGTATTTGCATGTCAGGGGAGTGATTGCAGGGGTAGAGAGGGGACAGGAGACTGCTCATTCTCACAACAGTCCATAAATGGGTGCTTTCAGACTTAAAGGAAGGAGTTAACTTTGTGTAATATTGAAGCTGCACTAGAATAGTCTCACTAAAATGCGTAAAGAAGTTAAATGCCCCCATACAAATAAGCGTGCCCATTCCCCACCGCCCGTAAAGTTAGCGCCTCTCCCAACATTTGAAGGATTAGCCCCCCAGAAATGTAGGTTTTGTTGCACCCCTAAACACAAGCACATACACCATTCACCATATACACACACCCACACCCAGCCATCCATACATTTAAGTGTGCACTCTTTCACCATACAGGCACACCCAGACAGCCATCCATACATTTAAGTGTGTAACCCTTTCACCATAGAGGTACACCCACCCATACATTTAAGTGTGCACCCTTTCACCATACACTCACACAGGCAGCCACCTACACGTTTAAGTGTACACACTTTCATAATTCACTCAGACACGCACACATTATGGGGTTGAGGGGATCGAAAATAAATTGTTTCTTTTTGAAGTCACTCTGACTTCATAAAGAAATTATTTCCATTAAGGACCGATCCGTAACGGAAATAATTTCTTTATGAAGGCAGAGTGCCTTCAAAAATAAACTATTTCTTTTTGAAGTCATAGGGCTCCCCCACCCCATGACATGGAGGCCTCCAGCCTGGGGTCTTCCATGTCATGGGGTGGGGAGATCCCTCGGACTTCAAAAAGAAAGTTTATTTTTGTTGTCACTTTGTCTTCATAAAGAAATTATTTCTGTTACAGAAATAATGTCTTTATGAGTGCAGAGTGACTACAAAAAGAAATAAAATTAAAAAAAAATTAAACAATATCTTTTTTCATTTTTTTTCTCCAGGGGGGGCATCTCCCAGGACATGTGCTAGCCGGGCCCCCCGCAATGCGGTGGCTGCGGGTCCCCTGTTACGCCAGTGTCTGCACTGCGTGCAAACTTCAAAGTCTGAAGTATGCACGCATCACTGCAAAGGAACATGCTGCAGACACACAAACTGGTGCAGCAGAGAGACACACAAACTGGAGAAACTGGGGGGGATAAATGCCATTGTATCCCCCCACTTAAAATTGTGGGGGGATTTGTCCCCCCTAATCCCCCCATGTCCTACGCCCATGTTCCTTGAAGAATAAACCGAGAAGAAGGCCTTGTCTGGGCCTATGAACCAGGAGGTTCCCAAGGGTCGAGCATGACACTAGAATACGCCAAAGTCCCTGCCCCTCCAGGAAGAAAGAGACTGGCCAAGGACTGATAAATAATCCCAGGAAGGGAAGTTGAAAGAGGCATTTGCTGTTGTCTTTTGCTAGAATAGTGCATCAGACGAGATGCCCTTTTCCGATACAGACACATTATGGCGGCGTCAGAAACCAGACACCATTCTATCATTTGGTTAGAAGGCCCTCATGATACCTTTTTGTTAACTTAGGTTCTTTTTATTTCATATTGGTAGGGTTAGGAATCAGGCTAGGATAGCTTTTCTGGACGGCGGACTGAATTATTTTGTAAACACATCCTGACAAGCCCTTTTGGACTTCTTTTTCTTAAAGAATAGGGCTGAGAACTCTAGAGATAGTATAGTTTTGTGTGTTCAAATAAAGAACTTTGTTACCAAAATTGCCATTTTATCCGCCTCCTGATTCTGACTTACTACAACTTCTAGGGTATTAGTGCCCTTGGGGAGTAGAACATTAACAGAATGTTTTTGGGGGGTATGGCATGAAAGAGAGAGCACTGCATTTAGGTCTGAGCTTTGGCATAAACGTGGTATAGTGTTTGAAACTTGGGCTAGCTTGCCCAAGTGGAGTGCGGGTCATAGACAAAGTCACGCAAGCGGAGTAGAGTATTTGTAGTGTAAGACGATTAAAAGACATTTGTTGTCAGATTTTCCTACCCTGTCGAATTTTCTTACCCCTGTATTTTTCACATTTTCCTGCAGGTAGAAATTTCTGATGGGTAGGAGAACATGACAAGACCTTTGCTGTCAGATTTTCCTACCCTGTCCAATGTTCCTAGCTCTGGATGTTTCACATTTTCCTGCAGGTAGAAATTTCTGGTGGGTAGGAGAAAATGACAAGACCGTTGCTGTCAGATTTTCCTACTGTAAGGAACGCATGGTGGCAATAGTAAGACAGACACAAGTGATCACAGTTCAAGGGTGTTTATTGACTTTCACAAGGGTGTGATAAACGCCTAATCTAAACCTAAATCTACAGATGGGAGCAAGCTACGACCATCAAATAATTATAATGCAGTCCTAGTGCAGTCTTATTAAAAAAAAGGGCCTATGCTAAAAAAGAACTATTGCTAATCCTTACCACTACTTTACAAATAATGTGGGGTAGTGTTCATGAAAAAAAAAAAACGTGTTTACAAAATAATATGTCAGGATGCTCGGGTTGTTGGTCTCCCTTCCCCATGTTTTCCAGCACTCAAGCAAAGCACACACTCTGGCTTCTGCGGCACGAGCATACAGTTAAATTTTCCCAGTTCAGAACCTTCTGTGTCCAAGTCTCTTTACTTCTTCAAAGTCTCTTGACGCAGAGGGCCTGCTGTACCAAAATCAACACGCAAATGTTCTTTTGCTCTTTAACATAATTCAATTTGGGTGTTTGCCCTGGATCCCCCTCAGCCGGGCTCAGATCCCTTTCCAAAACTAAAGTTCAATGTTGGATCCCCCTCTTGCGGGCTCAGATCATTTTCAAAACAAGGTTCAGTGAATTATTTTTTTGGTGACTCTCGGTTCACCCCGGATCCCCCTCTGCTGTGCTCAGATCCCTTTCTTTTGTTCAATTAGTCTCCCTCAGCCAGGCTCTGCCAATTGTGACATACATTAAACTATCGAAGACTGGTTCAAAACACAAGCTGTTTTGGTATCAGTCTCTCTGACTCACGGGCTGTGCTGTGTTTTCTGACACTGCTTTGTTGTAGGCACCTAGGACAGTACCACAGTGGCAATTGCTCCTCCCCGCCTTGGTTATCGACCTGGGAGAGCCCTGGCTACCTCCAACACACTGTGCAGGTTTGATCAGCCTTAGTTCCTGGTCTTCCGTTTCTTACTTTCCATCTTGGAACTGCTGTTTCCTAATGTGTCTTGCCTCACTCAGAGTGTGCGTTCGTGCTCCCCCTTTTAGCCGTATGGGGAAGTGTGTGTAATGATCCGTAATTGCCTGACCTTGCCTGACCATATTGTTGGGACATGTCAGGTATACAGTTCTGGTGTGAACTGTCTGTGAAAAAGTATTTGTGTCGGGAAGGGGGGGGGGTTAAGTTCCGAGGTATCCTACCTGGTAGGATGGGGAAATGTGTTACAAGGAAGGGGATACCGCGTCTCACCCTCCGGTGTCCCACTTCCACTCCCCAAAGATCCCTCATCCAGGTGATCCTCCCACACTGATCCACAACAAGGAACTGGATCCAAAAGCGATGGCTGTGTCCTGGCCACCTGGATGACAGATCCCCGGGGACGAGCGGGTGAGACACCTTCAGGTTTCTCACACTACTGTGTCAAATTTTCCCACCCCAATATTTTTCACATATTCCTGCAAGTAGGACATTCTGATGGATAGGAGAAAATGACGAGACCTCTGTTGTCAGATTTTCCTACCCTGTCAAATTTTCATAACCTCTGTATGTTTAACATTTTCTTGCAGGTAGGAATTTCTGATGGTCAGGAGGAAATTACGTGCCCTTTCTGTCAGATTTTCCTACCCTGTCAAATTTTCCTACCCCAATATTTTACACATATTCTTGCAAGTAGGAAGTTCTGATGGGAAGGAGAAAATGACAAGACCCTTGCAGTCAGATTTGTTTACTCTGACAAATTCTCATACCTCTGTACTTTTTTACATTTTCCACCAGGTAGGAATTTCTGATAGGTAGGAGAAAATTACAAGAACTTTGCAGTCAGATTTTTCTACCATGTCAAATTTTCCTACCTCAATATTTTACATATATTCCTGCAAGTAGAAATTTCAGACAGATAGGAGAAAATGACAAGAACTTTGCAGTCAGATTTTTCTATCATGTAAAATGTTCCTACCTGTGTATGCTTTACATTTTCTTGCAAGTGGGATTTTCTGATTGGTAGGAGAAAATGACGCACCCCTTGCTGGCAGATTTCCATACCCTGTCAAATTTGTCTACCTCTGTATTTTCTCAATTTCCTGTAGGTATGAATTTCTGATTTGTAGGAAAAAAGGACTTGACCTTTGCTGTCAGATTTTCCTACCCAGTCACATTTTCTAACCTCTGTATTTTTTACATTTTCCTGCTGGTAGGAGTTTCAGATGGGTAGCAAATATGGCAAGAGCTATGCTGTCAGTTTTTACATAGACTGTCAAATGTGCCTATCCATTAAATTCTTATTACATGTTCCTTGTGTTAGGATTTTCTGATGGGTGGGAGAAAATTACATGACCGTTCATGTCAAAATGTTGTACACTGTCAAATGTTCCTATCAGTAGGATTCTCTGACAAAAAGGAAAATGTGACATTACCAATGCTGTCAGATTTTCCTACCGATAGGAATTTCTAACTTGTAGCAAAAGGTGGCATTACACCACTAGAGGAAAGGGGTGTATCAGCTAATTTGCTGCCTAAAATAGGCAAATTCTTCCAAAAAAGAGATGTAGGGAGCAGTTAGTGGAAATTGAAAAAATGTAAAGGGGATCCCAAAAAAACTGCAGTGGGTCTGAGTTTGGAGGAGGGGCGGGGTTCCACGGAGGCGGAGTTCAGAGGGGCAGAGCTGGCAGTTGAACTCCGCTCAAAAGGTGATGTTCGAAATAATAGTTCAAAAATGGTGAAATTTCTTTCATGCTGCTTCTTTCCAAACTCCACACTATATATCAATCCCACTTTAAATCACTTCCATGGCAGTGGTGCACCCAAAATATGTTATCATTGCCACTTTAAAATTGCTTTGCGATCCCATCATCTGATGAGGTGTGAAGGGAAGGTGCAAGCGCTGGGGTAGGGCTTACATGTGAGGAGGCTGTGGTAAAGCATCTATTTTGCATGGCATTTGCCAGATTTCTGAAAAATTGCTGTCTATTGATTTCTATATCAACCTTCCTCCCTCCATGCAAAGTAACCCCTGGACATTTTAGAACATTGGCAGATTCTGTGGCAAGTTTGGTGAATTCCGCTTGCCCGCCTCCTGCTGCAGTATGTGCTGACAAATGTGCTGTTCTGACCCGTGGATAAGTACTGCTCTCTCACTTCACTCGGTGTGGGAGCTTGTGCCGCCTTAGCAAAAATCAAAAGCTGGCACCCACGAAGACGCACAGTAAAGACATATATACACATTTAGTTCAATTAACCTTACCCCATAGAAGAAAATGCACAAGACGCCATGCAAAAAAAAAAAAAATCAACACCAGATAAATAACCTGAGAGATAGGTTTTCCAATAACTACGCTGGCAAAGTATAAACTCAGCAATCTATAGTGCAATATTCCCTGGGATACAAAATCCAAACATGTGCTTCAATGACAGTTTTATGTGGGTAAGTGTCAACACTGGGAACATGACACTGTGGGTGAAATCCTGGTAGCTGAACACTTGAGCAGGCTTGCCAGCTTCAAAAACAGCCAAGGGGTGTTACGCCTGCCTAACACTGTCCACCCACATGTATCCTTTCCTTGTGCCCTGAAAAGCAGCACATGGCCACAATCAGGGAAAAGCACCCGCTCCAGTCTCCAGGATTGCAAACTCTCTTGCCACATCCTGGGCAAATTGTCAATACTCACTTGCCCTCTCGTCCTTTCCTCTCTCACCCCCCTGTTTGGCTTTCAACAATACTCTTATTTTATAAAGATAACTTCAAAAGTACATAAATCATAATACTCGCACACACGTATATACATCCTGATAGAAATACGCTAGACAAAACGTTTTCATTTGTGGCATTACACCCCCCACCACCAACCTTGAATGAAAGACTACAAATACCAGAATTCAATTCAGCAGAAGGCACAAAAGGGCCTGATTTTGAAAATGTACTTTCAAGACTTAAAGACTCATAACAAAATGTAATGTGTGAAAAGGTTTCGTGTTTGTGTTTCAATGTTTGACAAAGGCATGCTTCTGGCCATTGATGAGAGCAGGTGCAAAATGGTGGGAGTACCTGAGCATCTAATGACAGTGGTTGGCAAATGCCTAATACTTATGCGCAAGCCAAAACTGTTGGCTTTGCCAATGTTTGGTTTTAACAGGATGTCAGTGAAGGACATGCATAGTGCATCGAGTGGCTGAAGGCAGTACTGGTGAAGACATTTTTATTACACCAGTAGCGTGTTTACGGCTCAAATTAAGTCATTAACTCTCAGAAGACTGCTTTGAGAAAACACAGGCAGGCACTTCTAGTGCAAAGTCTGATGGTAAGGCTTGATTAAAGGTAACTCAAAGAGTTCCCATGGGGAGGAGTCTTTGGCAGGTAGGGGTAGGAACGGGGTGCAAATGGCCATAGGGATGAGCCATGGGCAGTCAATGGATGGGCAAATAACCAAACAACACCTACAAGGTGTGTACCTTCTCTTATGCCATTTCTCCCCATCTGTACTGTAATGCGATAATTTCAGCTTATAGGTGGCGCTGAAGCAACACCCAATAGCACAAACAAAAAATTGGGAACAAACATACAAGGGGCCTGTACCCGGGCTTTCACCCACACAGCTCCATGCATATGTTTTAACCAGTAGTACATGTAGTGTCACAGGAAGCAACTATTATTATTCCTGCCTGATCTGAATAAATAAATATTTATTAGAGTAACATTACTGTTTATAGTTAAAAAAATGTTTTACTCCATTATAAAATACTCCTATTTAGGAATGGCAGTTACTTTTTTACTCTGTAAAGATCATTGTATTCCCAAAAATAGGGAGTTAAATACTCCCACTTCAACATCTTCCCCGGAACACTGATTCCAGCATTACCTGAACGCCCAGTGGTGGCGACAGCGAGAATAGATGAGAAGCATTCCAGAATGGGAAGAAAGGGTCAGGATTTGAGCTTGCCTGCACGCTATTATTGTATAGATCTTTTGTATGTAGAGGGCTTATGCAGCAAGGGCTGTGTACAGGCAGTGAGGGCTGTATGTGTAGAGCGGTGTGTAGCATGTATAATAACAGCTATTACTCACTTATCGGGTGTATCCAGGTGTATGCACTATGAACGGTATGTCCAATTCTGCTTCTTACCCCAGGGTTCAAACATAGCACTGTAGAGAATGGGCTAAAAAGAAGTCTACCAGGACCACCAAAATATAGGGGCTATGTGCGCTGCATGAAAAGGGCCGTAGATAAACTAGTAATAGCTTGAGCACATGCTGCACGGATACATGTCACATGCAGATCACAATTTCCAGTCCCAATAAGATAGCTCAGCACGTTAATGTACCTGTCGCAGAGATCTGTCTGCAGCCGTAGGTCATATGTTTAATGCCACTGAACTAGCCCCAGGGATGTAGGCACCAGCTGCAGAGCTGTATGCAGAGTAAAGTACTGGCCATTGACATGGGACTGGCCTGCACTTCACAGGTTTGATTACCACGGCATGGCCGACTCGGCCCTTCATACTTCCGAGGCATATAAAATCAGTATATTTAGTTTAAAAAAGTTATTAAAGGGACATTATGGTTAAGTTATTCAAATAAAAACCTTTGCAATTGAGAGAAAAACTATGCTAAAGGGACGTTATGGTTGCAGCACAAAATCAAAAAAACAAAGAAATTCACCAGTCATTAAGTAAGCTATGCAACCATAACTCGCGCTCCTCCCACCATGCACTGTGCAGACTCATACCCAGGATATCAAAGGTGGCATCAAAAATTGACATTCTGTGCATATTCCACCCCATCCTCACCAACCCTCACCTCCCCAGAGATGGTTTAATTTCAGTGTAATGTTGTGATTTTTAAATAATTCCTCACCACGATGTTCATGGACTATGGGTGCTGTTAGCGAATCCAAAACGGCGTCTGTTACTAAGGTTTTGATGCACCTCATGTTTATCAATTAACCAATCAGCGCCTCTACAAGATGCCTGCACATGTTGCACAGCTTCCAGAGGCTTTCGGCAGACACTGATTCAGGAAGTGAGTCCACGGACCGAACCAAGATATCACAATTTCTTTTTGCCTACATTTTGGGCCTCCCCCTATAACCTTTCCTCCCCTTGACGAAACTGCACCAAACTTTGCAAAAAAACTCAGTCAGGTCTGTAGAGAGTTGAAAAGATTAATATTTTGGAGTGGTACAAAGGAACAATTTCAAAGTATGATGCGTTGCTCATAATATTGCGTTTGCACCCCGTTTCAAGGGCTGGAACTGGGTAACAGCCCGGCAGCAAAGCAAGGGCCTATAACGAGGGCACCGGGACGTTACCCACCGTTGCAACCTTAGAACAGGGTGCGAATGCTATTAGCACCCTGGGTTACCAAAGTGATAACCGGGGGTGCTAAAAGAAAAGGATTTTGATTCATTTAAAGGGGCGATGTGCGCGTCCCGTTCAATGAATGAAAATCTGTTGGTAAGATGGTCGCCATGGTTGTGGAAGGTGGGGCTCTATACGGAGCCCCTCTTCCATTACCATGGCGGCTTGAAAAAGTGAGAGGCAGTGAAGCTGCTGTGGCGGTGGCAGGCGCCACAACCACAACAATCAGGTGAGTGGGGTAGGGGACGGGTGCTGGGGAATAGTTTAAAAAGAAAAGAAAGAAACAGGAGGGTGGAGGAAGATGGCGGTGCAGGGTGGGGGAGGCAGCTGGTGGGTTCCATGGAATTCTGACTGAGATCAGAGGTTTCAGCCTGCGATCTGCGGAACCTGATTGGCTGCGCCCCCGCCCCGGCTGCTAATGTGTTTTCTTTAATGGGATATAGAAGTAAAAAGCCCAAGTCACTAGTCTGAAAAACAGGACTGCCTCTTACATATAATGTCAGCTGAGAAGTATGACCTAATTTAGGAATGTTTGTATTTGCTTTTCCTGCCCTCTTCCCATTAAACTCATAGTCACTCATCTTTGAGAATGTAATGAAATGACGACTGCTCGGCAGGATTATAGGAAGAGAGTAGTGGCTAAAGTGCGTAGTCAGCCTCACACTACTACTAAACTAGCAGTGATCCCAATCCTACGGGTAAAACCGGCACAGCCTGCAGGTATACCTCCTTTGCCACTTTTGGTAATGTAGGCTGAGGGCAGGCTATGATGTTCAAGGGGGTGTGAGCTGGTACAGAAGCAACTCAGACAGCAATAGTATAGGGGTACCAAAGCAACATCCAACCAAGCTTCTTTAAAAATAGGAATTTTAATGAAACTAGCAAAACAGCGCACAATAAAAACGCTACTGGTCCACCGCAGCAAAGGGAAACACAGAGAAAGAAAACTTATAAATAAAGGACAGATTGGGTTGGAAATCGGGGTGCTTAGGCAAAGATATCGGCAGCTCGAATTCATTAACATGTCTTTCAAAAGTTAGAGAAGAGGGCTTTAGGGTCAGTAAGATCCTTTTAATGTGGGACACGACCACTTCAAATAACTGACGTTATTGCTCAACAGCGTTGAGCCAGGCTTTTTAGCGTCAAACTGGGAGTCGGGGAGCTTTTGGCACCAGGCCAGGGTCAGATGAATGAGCAGTGGTGATGGGTTCCAACAATGCAATGCTATTCGGCAGTGGTGCCGGCTTGCAGGTTGAAGGCGTTGGGGGTGCCAGGCAATGACGGTTCAGCGCTGCTGAAGACCTAGCAGCATCATGTGCAGAGAAGTGGAGACTAACCTGAGGCAGCAAGAGTGCTTGGATGGCTCAACACAGCGACGGGTTACAGCAATGGCAAAGGCTTGAAGATGGAAGAATCTGGTGACCAGGTGGCAATGTTGAGTTGGGGACACTGCAAGACCCAGATGAAAAAACGGCTGAGATTCAGTGTCAGCATTGAGCAAAACCCGACGATGAAGGCAGTCGAGCATCGAAGTTAGAGAGGACTATGGCAGTTCCTTGCAGAATTTTGAATAGTGTCAAGCCTGTTGTGAGGGGTCCAATCCTGGTTACTGTGCCAAGTATCCTTTGCCTGCTGATGTCATATCTAGAGTGCCTTGTCTGCAGGAAGTGGGGAGAGTGGGCAGAAAGTTTGGCATCCCTAGCAAATCCAAGATGGTCAGGCCCCATCCCTAGTGTGAATCTCAGCCATGAACAATTCTACCTCTGCCCCTTTCTCTGTGTGCCGATGTAAGAAGGTCTCCAGTAATCGGCACTCAGACAAGGTCTACCTTTTTGCATCCTGGCATCCTGGCAGGCTACATTTGAAGCCCGATTCCCACTTAGCCCTGTGGTAGATCAAAAGAAAGACACTGACGGGGTACAAATATTTCCTACTGTGAAGTTTATTTAAAGTAAAATAAGGCCTTTGTCTCCCTTTAGCTATTGGGTGTTCCCTGCCTATCTTATCAACGAAGGCGCTCGTCAGTCAGGATGAATGTCTTAAAACAAATCCGTCCTCTGTCCAAATCTCAGCTATCTGACCCTACGACTATTATAACTAAGGTCAAGAGAATGACTCCCTTCTCATGTTACTTGTGTTTTGTCCGAAGTTTCTTCTCACTTCTCTTACTCCTTTCACTAGGCCATGTGCAAATAGTCTCCGTCATCCACTGTATCACGTTTTACAGTTCTCCAAGGGGACTGGTATTTGCTGGTCGTCATTCTTCCTTCTCAGCTAAAGTCTATTTAGGTTCCTTCTTTCTCTCCTATGGGGTTTCAGACCCTCTTGGTATGTATGTTACTCTCCTCTTCGATATCTTTGTTGTTTAACTTCTAATTACCCTCCATCCATTTCTAGAGAGTTAGTTCATGTACAAATCTTTTCTTCCTATGCTAGCAGGAGGATACTCCCTAAAATGTCTCTCTCTGGTATAGTCTCTTTCTTATCCTCTGGATATATGGTGACTTTCCCCTTTTCCCAAGATGATGTTTCCTGTATGAGTGTTTTCCTCTTTGAATTAGTCTCATAGTAAACTCAACTTCCAATTACAATACACCCCTTTCCTGGGTGCTGTTTCTTGTATGAATCTTTTCTTCCTGGGCTCATAGGTTTGTATTCCCCTCTTATATTATCTCCCTGATTTCCGGGATCTAGGTGGACCTTTCCCTTTTCCCTAGGGGCCGGGAAATGTCTCTTTATGTCTCTCACATTCAGTGCTTCACTTATTTCTCTTTATCTTATTAATACGGTTCTGGTTCAACAGATTGCCTCCCATCCTTATCTCATGTAATACTGGTTCGAGTTTCGTTTAACTTATAATGAGTCTCTGCAAACTTTACGATATTCCCGTTCCCCATAGTACCTTCCATCTTCAGGTGTAACGTCATTGGTACCTGTAGGATGCTGGAACCTCTCTCAATGTCCTTGTAGCTCTGCGGCTTACTTTCAGCAGCATCTCTTCCTTCCACGTGCCAGATGGCGTAACTCGATTCAGGAGTCACTTACTCCCGCGGGTGGTATCAGCGTCTTTGCGCAGGCAGACTGTCCACCACGTTTTCTCTGTGGTCATGCCACCATCGAACTCTATTTTCCAGAGGGTCGAACCTTCCTCTGGGTTCACATGCTGGTCTTTCAGCATTTCTCACTCTGTGTAGAAGCTGATCTGGCTTACGGGGGCTCCGCGTCTGGCAACAGCCCTGCCTTCCTCCATTCTGTTACGCACAGGGGATTTTCCTTGCTTCCGTCGGCCTTCCGCTCTCTCTCGGCTTGCTGGCCTCTCTCGTTGGTTCTTTGATCTCTCATCCCTTTTCAGCCTCCTCAGCGCAGTCCATTGGAGACTCATTTAAAGGGGACGTCCTCAAGTTCTTGTTGTTGAAAATATAGAGTCACGTTATCTTCATGAAACTGATAACTTTTTGAGTTATTACATAAGTCCATATAAGCCATCACTTGCGGCCCATCGTTCATCACGGAAATGGGAGTTCTTGTCCCAAAGTAAGCGTCTCTCCCGGTGAGGTCCCACTTGCATCAACCCCTAGGGGGGGTACTGCGGATCGGGTTCACCTCCCTAGCCTCACAGGGGGGGCTCCCCTTTGTGGAGAAGGGACAAATTCCCTCAATTCATCACACGCCCCATGGAGACTGCCTACTCTGTAGAGAAATGCCACCCACCCCCAGGATTATCAAAGGTGAAGGGTTCTTGGCCAATACCCAGATGGTACCTGGGTGAAACTCAGCCCAGACCAACTGAATACACACCCACCCCTGTCATACCAGGGACCCTGCCCACCGGGGGAGCAATTAAATGAGATCAAAGGCCTGTGGCTGTACACCTGTAATCTCAGGAGCCACCGTGTCAAACCTCACATGGCTTATCTTTAGATATATGCCTGCCACCAAGTCTCTAGGACACACAGTAATTACAATGTGAAAGGGGATTCTGTGGTTACAAAAGCAACCACCTCCCTGCTGGAGATTTGGTCTCCCGCAGGACTGCATTCAGGACTGCCTGTTCCCACTGCAAGGCAGTTGCTGGGGGTTGTCAAGAGAATGTCTCTAGCAGGGTCCCATGGGGACATCATGGTTTGTGGAATGGAGCATATATGAAGACGAGTCTGTTTAGCAAAACAGCCCTCCAGAGACAGAATTGTCTTCATATTTTTATTAGATAAAAGGCGAAAACCCCTCAGGCTGTTACTGCCCCTCACAGATGGTATTTTGTCCACTTTGGACCATGGAAAGAAAGCAATGCTTAGCATAACAAAGATTTGTTTGCAATGACAATCAGCCGTCACTTCAGTGCTAATGTTTGTTACAAGTATTAATGTACTAGTGCATCAGCAAGGGATCAAGAAATCAGGCTTTCTAGAGACACAAATCTCCCCCTTCGCTTGCCCGGCTTGTTATCTATAGAACTCGGGGCATTTCTTCTAGGAGTTGATGCTTATTTATGAAGCAGCACAGGGGCCCACCAGCCTTCCAATGCTGCAGACTCTCCCAAAGCTGCAATGTTTGCACTCTCTTGGCTCAGTTTGGGCTTCTTAGAAGACAGCAACGCCACAGGGCCAGTATACCCTTCTGCTGCACCCCCTCTTGACAACTTTGTTAAACACACTTCCCTTTTCCACAACCCAGTAATAACCTGTGAGGTCCTTGACAGGAACTCCTTTTCAATGTACCTTTTGGCCCTGCCCCCTACCTGAGGACAGGGGCTCTGCTGCGTAGCTGGGCTGCATGTTGCAATGATTGTCCCCACACTGCTGGACTTTGTGGGGCACTTATAACTACAGAGTCTACTCAGTAAACTTCCACTGCTGAGCAAGCAGGTGTGCGAGCGGGTAGGCGTTGCTCCCATGGACCCTGTTGGGTGAGGAGAACGTTGTTCACCAGGCAGTCCTGAGGTAAGAGTAGCCACTACGAGTTAAGGACGAGAGAATAGTTTCACACCTGGGCTCATCTAAGGGAAGGACATGTGAGGTGGGAAATAATGCTGCCTAAGAGTCACAGTTGTTGATGGAACATGAATTATTGCAACACCTGCGTTTGATGATATGCGAGCCCACATATCCATTTTACTGCGAGTGTCGCTGACACGCCCAGTCTCTGGGCTGCATGGTGATGATGTGGTCCAGTAGCGGATTCTTCAGGAGCTTATTTCCCCATGATTAGTCCCTCTCCGGCAGGTGTGCAGTGTTGCTCAGTTGGGGGTGTCCACCTTGACCTGGGAAAGAAGGAAGCTTCATTGTGCCTGCCCAGTGCTAGCAGGAAGGGACCAGTGCAGGATGCTTGGATACCACACTGTATTCCAGGGGAACCATGAGCACTGAGGTGCACGGATGAGCTTTCCCAATACTTTCTTAGGGGCCAGCACACCTCTCGGTGGTGGTTGTTTTTTTGGTATGTTTGTAGTTGGATCTTTTCTCTTCCATATGAAGGCTGCATTTTCCCCCTCCCTGCCGTAAGTGCCTTGGTTTATGCTGTTTTATGGACTAACAGATTTTCCCAAAACATGGAGGTTGAAAGTATTGTTTCCGGTCCACCATTACTGAGAAGAGGAACACGTACCAAGTGGGGCCAGCTGCTGTGTCGAGGAACCTCGTAATGAGGATGATTCCTGCTGGATAGAGGTCTTAGGGGGTTTTGAACATCAGAAATAGGGGTCTCGAGTTTTTAACCCTCTTTCTTGAGCAGAGGATTCAATGCATTTCTCCAAGATCGGGAAAGATGATAAGAGGGTGAGGCTTTGTAACAGGAAGGATCCACCTCCATGTCGCTTTCTTCTTCTCCATCGATCTACTGATTCAGGGTGCACGATCAGGTGGGCTGCTTTTTACAGGCATGCCTCCCATTTATGATACAGTACTATTAGGGGATCCTCAGCTGAGTGGGTCTCCCTTGACAAAGCGTACAAGGCCCGAGTAGACACTTCCCCATCAAGAGTCCTAAGCAGGAGCTTATCTGTTGCCCTGAACATGAAGGCTACTTAGACCCTTGGTGGTGTCTGCAAGCGATCACGTGCCTCCAATGTGGGTGGAGGTTGCGCTCCCTGTTCGGTCAAATGAAACAGCAGATGGAGCCGATATCAGTGTTTTTTGTCACATTGGGCTCATCGAGCAAGGCTAGAAGCCATGCACATTCAGTCATTGTCTTCTGCATAGGAGTGTTTGACACTCCGATAGTTCAATTTGTATTTCCCTTCAAAGAGAGAAGGCTTGCGGGGTGACCATAACGTGTTTTGCAACGATGGGGCATGTAGACACCCACTGCATGTACAGAGCTTCCAAACATCAGGTGATCTGGGTCCAGCAAGCTTGGGCAATGGGAATATGTGACTGCTCTCCTTGCCTCTGGCATCCAGTTGTCAGATATATGCAACTGTGGTTTCTGGCCATTCCAAACAGCAAGAACCATCGAATAGCACTGCCCCATGGTATTTAGGTACTTAGACCTAGAGGGCGGGGGACAGCATTACCCAGAGGGCGGGGGACAGCATTACCCAGAGGGCCGGGGACATCATTACCCTGGGAAGAGTAGTACAAGGCTTCTAGGATATCAGGTGTCTTTGCGCAGGCATGCAGTGTTATACAGGCTGGGTTGGGCCTGCATGTGACTCAACATGCACAGTACAATACATTGCTCCAAAATGGAGAGCTTTCAGGGAACATTCTGCTGATGGCGATAAGGGATCTCTTGGCCTCATTCGTGTTACAGGATGCCCTCTCACAGGTCTCATATTGGAAGTCGTTTCAGTGATTACTGATATTGCTAGTGTGACAACGCCAGTCTTCTTGCTTTGTCAGAAAGGGAGGGAGGTAGGGGAGTCCAGTGCCAGCATTGTTCATGGGGCCAGGACTAAAACCAAAGGTTTGAATTCCTGCCCCTAACTCATGTACTGGAATTATTGTGGACCCTTTGTTGGCCCTGATATCAGGAGGACACTGGAAGCAGCCACTGGGGAGCCACGCTGAGACATAAGAAAATGGGACAAACCAATCTAGCAAGTGAAGGAAGGGCTACCGTCCCGACATGGGCCCGTTGGAGCAGGGTTGATCCTGGTGACGGACGCTGCCGGCAGCTCCATGCTTGGAGAAAGTGTTACTGGAGCACAGGGGAAGTCTGGAGGCCTGCAGAGAGGCGGAGGTGAGGAAGGAGAGCGGTTTGTGTGACCAAGTGGCCATAGTGAAATCCGGGGAGGACCGGGGCGCGCAGAGCAAAGGGGTAGGGCTTATGCCCCTTTTGAAGTTTTCCACAACTCACATACACACCCCTAGGTAGTGAGCCAATTAGATTGGCTGGGGAGAGAAACCACTTCTAGAGAAGGGAAGCATATAAGAAGTAACAGGAAAGGGTTTGGTGTGGCGTTGTAGTGGGTGAGGTCAGTAATGGAGTGTGCGAGGACCGAGAGACCCGTAGGAGATGTTACGAATCTGTGGATGTCGTCCTTTCTCTGAAACCAGGGTGGCTTGTCCACAGGACAATAGTCCCGCTGTGTGTGGTGCACAGCGCGAGGATTGAATGCGAGAGGAAGCCCCTTGTGGGATTATGGACGACCATCCCTGAGATCGCGGTATCTCTGCCTTCCTACAACCCTTACATCAACCCCAACCCTAACATATCCATGTGTTGAAGTCACCCTGCCATCGTGGGGAATACTGGGAGGAGGAAGAGTGGAGACTCCTTGTCCAGTACTGAACATGAGGATCGAAAGTACTGTGACGAGGAGGAAGTGAAGAACCATGAAGAGTATTCCCAAGAACCATAATGAGCAGTCTAGTTGTTGCCGGCTACACATTGGTCCCTGTAGAGTAGAAAAGAACAACAGACTCAGGAAGGAGTGTTCTATTCCTCCCTCGAGGATCTGCAGGAGCCTGCACGGTGCAGGAACGTGAAGAATGCAGACCAGCATGTGAAGAAGCGAGCTGGAAGGACTAGGCCCAGTCCAGAGTGGAAGGAGCAGAAGGCAAGCTGGCAGATAGGGGCTCACGATGTAACTGAAGCCTGCGAGGCGTGTGAAGGAAGGGCAACGCTACCCAGAGGAAGATTCAGACTGCAGAGTTCCCAGATGGACTAGAGCCCATGGCAAGGCTCCCTGCCTGGAAGTAGGGGGAACACTTGTGCTAGCTGGTAGGAACCTAAGATGGTTCAGTCAGCATTTTCATAGTCACAGTACCTGGCAGAGTAGGAAACCAGGTCTGTCCAGCAGAAAGAGAAGTTTAAGGGTCTGGGACCCACCACATGAGAGTAACACGAGTCATCATCCTCGTGGTGGTACTTGGCAGGAAAGGGCCTTGAGTAACCGAATCCAAAGAAGAGGCGTCTGGGACCCACCACTATATGAGCGCAACAGGAGTCATTTTCCTTGTGGCAGTACTTGGAAGGAAAGGGCCCCCAAGTACCCGAATGCAAAGAAGAGGGGTCAGCGACCCACTCCCACGAGAAAAAGGGAAACCATAGAGCAATTTCCTAAGGACCCTACTCGGCAGGGAAGTGAACCAAGTTGGCCTGAACAGAACGAGATAGAAAAGGAGGTCTGGGACCTACAAGAAACCCTTTGATGAGGTGCAGCTGGTAGTGGGACTTCTTGGTGGCATCCGAGATGTGAGGAGAGAAAGAGAGAGTGGAGCGGAAGATGACACCAAGGTTTTTTGCCTTGCAGGAAGGCGACTGAAGAGGGCCCAAGGCGGGTGGCCACAGTGAGAGAGGGAAAGCAGGGGCAGGGGTCCCAATGAAAAGGATCTCCATCTTACTGGCATTAAGGGAGAGATCGGTGGAGGCACACCAATCATGAATCGTGGCTAGACAGTCAGGAATGAGCGAGAGAGGTGAGGAGGCTGATGTCAGTTCCCTTGGAATGTCCAACCCCTGTGACCAGACTCTTCACCTCCTTCTCCTCACCTGAAAGACTGGATCCGGAACCGGATGGTATCTGGGGTCTGCGTGCTCTGTAATCCGTCCTCTTCTTTTTTTTTTTATGAAGCACTTGGCTGACCCGGGAGAAAGCCACAGTGAGATCTGACGAGCAGGAACCCCCTGGAAGCCCTTTTCCAAGAAAGTCCAATTGGGGAAAAAGCCTATGGAAGGTACAAAAAAAAACAACGCAGATGACGAACAGCGGGGTAGCTCCTCCTCAGTGCCAATGGAAGATGAGCTCCGGTGGAGTCGGAAGGTAGGTATCCGTAATGGATGGAGTACCGGAGAACGATGAAGAAAGGACAACAATGGCAGAGCCACAGGACTGAGTAGGAGCAGTATGTCAAGAAGAGGAGGGCCGAAATAGCCCGAACAGTGCAACACAACGGAGCAGCGGCCAAAGCAGGTAAGCAACATAGGCAAGGTAGCAGAGAGAGGGAGAGAGAGAGGAAGGGAACAGAAAAAGCACAGAGCAGAAGAGAAGAGGTGAGCAGTAGCCGAGCGCGGCACAGGAAAAGCAGGAAAACTAGTATTCTGCAGCCAAAAGGAACAGCAAGCGAACTGACCATAAAGGTTGCAATGCAAAGAGTACGGAGAGGGCGTGGCTTATGAGTCGTAGCGTTGGCAACAGCAAGACTAGACCACTGCTAAAGACGCTCTGCAGCGTGATGGAGCATTCAATGGCTCCCCAGCCTGAACCTATGCCACAAGTGCCACGGAGTGAGGCACATGACAGTATGCCCCCTTCTAAGAGAACATCCCCCCCGGCTTACCCGAATGACCTCTATGAAACCTTCAGATGAGAACTGGGCCGATATGTGAGAGGCCGGTTCCCATGAATCCTCTGAGCTCAGATAACCCTTCCAATGCACAAGGTATTCCAAGCGACCACGTCTGTACCTAGAATCACAGCTGAGGGATACCTCATATTCTTTTCCAGCATCAGTGTCAGGACACACTGGACATGGGCGAGGATTGGAGTCGTCAATAGCCTCCCTAAGTAGGGAGGAATGAAAGACTGGGTGTACCCGTTGAAGGCTCTGAGGTAGTATTCAATCGAAAAGCCACTGGATTGATCTTAGCCAAGATAGGATAGGGACCAATAAACCGGGGTGATAGTTTTGAAGGTCTAGCCCAACAGGGTAGATATTTAGTCGAAAGCCACACTCTGGTGCCCACCTTCCAATCAGGTACCTTGAGGCGGTGCCGATCCGCCTGTTTCTTAATAGCGTGTTCACTATCCTCTAAAGATCTCCTGGCGGTCTTGTGAGCATCTGATAGTCTGAACAATGTTTCTTCGACAGCAGGCAGATTGGTTTGGACTGACGTCAAAGGTAGTACTGTACGAGGATGCTGACCATAAGTACAAAAGAACGGTGACATTTTGATGGCTGAGTGGTGACTATTGTTGTATGCTCTGGGCAACAGTCCTACCCAATTGTCCTGTTCTTGGTTTATATAACTTCAGAGATACTGCTCCAGAGTGCTGTTTAGCGTCGCCGTTTTACCATTAGTCTGGGGATGGAACCCAGAATACATTGCTCGTTCAATGCCCTAATTTGAGCACAAACACTTCCAAAAACGAGAGATGTATTGACTACCCCGGTCGGAGATTATTTTGTCTGGCAAGCCGTGATGACGGAATATGTCCCTGAGGAAGACTTCAGCCATGCCAGAGGCAGTGGGGAGACCAGGTAGAGGGGAGAAATAGGCCATCTGAGACAAAGAGTCCACTGTTACCATGATGCAAGTGCAGTTCTGGGATCTAGGGAGATCCACTATAGTGTCTGTCGAAATCTGTTCCCATGGGCGTGTGGGGATTGTCTCTTGTTCTAGAAGACCCAGTGGTTTGGAGGTGCGGTGCTTGCTTCTGGCGCATGTCCTGCAGGATTTCACGTATCTTCTGATATTGGTTTTGATTCCAGGCCAATAAAAAGATCGCCAGAGTAAATCCAATGTTCCAGTTTGGCCTCTATGACCTGCCATCTTGTGGTCATGACACCATGAAAGTACTTTGCGTCGGAGTCCATCCGTTGGAACATACAGGCGGTGTGCACGAAACAACAATCCGTTTCGAGGAATTAGATTGGAACCAGCCTTGGGAGGGTGTCTGTAATAAGAGCTTCTTTAACTTGTTGTAAAAAGGAAGACACATGTGCAATAATTCTGTTCCTAGGAAATAGCCTCTCTGGGGGAGATGGATTGGAGGCAGTGAACTCCATCTTCCGAGACAAGGCATCAGCCAAGGTATTCTGGCTGCCTGGAATGTATGTTACTTGAAAATCGTATTGGGCAAAAAAATTTAGCCAATGGGCCTGTCGTGAATTTATACAGTCCATGTTCTGCAACACTTGAAGATTTTTATGATCTGTTCTAATGATGAAGGGATGTTGACCTCCTTGTAAGAGATGCCTCCACTCTTCACATGCGTATTTCATAGCCAAGAGTTCTCGTTGAATGAGTAATTACGCTGACTTTCAGCAAGAGTGCGAGACAGATAGGCAATGGGATGTTCTGCTTGTTCTTGTAATAGAACGGCTCCTATGGCTGCTGCTGATGCATCCGTTTCAAGGATAAAGGGTTTGCTCTGATTAGGATGTCGAAGTATGGAGGTGCGAAAAAACAAGGTCTTCAGTTGTTAAAAGCTCTAATCAGCCTGAGGACTCCACTGAAAGGGCCCAGAAGCTTTCTTTAGTAACTGGGTTATAGGCAATACCAATTGAGAAAAATTTGGTATGAAGGGCCTCTAAAAATGTGCCAAACCCAAGAACCTCTGGACACCTTTGACAGAGGTTGGAGCAGTTCAGTTAAGGATTGCTTCAGTCTTTTTTGTGTCCATATGAATGCCATTTCGTGACAATATGAATCCCAGATACTGTACAGAAGGCACGCCAAAGGAGCATTGCTCTTTTTTGGCCAATAACTGATGTTTCTCCAACGGTGTAAGACTTCAGTGAGATGGCTCCGATGTTCTTGTCCGGTACGTGAGAACACTAATATGTCATTCAGATAGATTATAATTGTGATGAACAGTAGATCTGAAAAAATGCGAGCCATAAACCGTTGAAATACCGCAGGGGCATTAACGAGTCCGAACGGCATTACACAGTACTCAAATAGTCCAAAAGGAGTCCGAAATGCTGTCTTCCACTCATTCCGTGAGCGAATACTCAGCAAGTGATAGTCGCTGCGAAGATCCAGTTTGGAGAAGATAGTAGCTCCCTGCACAGCCTCGATAATGTCCGTGATGAGTGGCATTGGATAGCGATCCCAGATGGTCACTTTATTTAATCCTCTGAAATCTATGCATGGTCGAAGATCAGATGAATCTTTTTTTGGTACAAAGAACAGAGGTGCTCCTGCGGGCGACTTTGAGGGTCAGATGAGCCCGTTCAACAGGTTTTCATCTAAGTAAGCTCGAAGGGCTTTTCTTTCTAATTGGGATAGGGAGAACATCCTGCCAAAGGGCACCAACGCATTGGAGATTAGATCGATAGAACAATCTTCTGGTCGATGGGGAGAAAGCTCCAATGGGGTCTTGTCCGAAAAACACTGCCTCAAAAGGTGATAAATCAAAAGGAATGGAGTGTATTCCTATGGTAGCGACTGTATCCGAAGGAAGAGTCTGTACTTCTTGACATGAGGCTTCCGTTAGACAATTCTTTTTGCAAAACAAAGAGTCGAATCCCAACTGGTTGGTGGACCAATCAATCCGTGGGTTATGTTTGGGCAGCCATGTAATTCCCAAGATTATCGGAAAATGTGCTGCTCGGATTATGTCGAAAATAATGGTTTCAGTATGTTGATGGATCCTAACAGACAGTGGTTCGGTTGTTTGTGTGATTGGGGCCGAATTTAAGGGACTTCCATCCACCCCTTCAACCTTTTGGTCTTCTTTGCTGTTCACCCTTTTCAGGCCCACTTTCTTGGCCCATATAGTGTCCACAAAATTCCCTGCTGCTCCGCAGTCAAGGGGGACCAATACTTCTATCTGCCGTTGCTCTACTATGAGCTGTACTTGTAGGACCATGAGTAGAGAATCATTCGGAGTGTTGGAGGGATTGATGGCAAGTGAAACGTAGGGACTGAGTGTGCTCCCTCGGTGACCTGTCCCTTCTAGGACCGAGGGTTCTCCTTTCCTGACCGTCTTTGAGGAATCTCCGGACAGGTCTTTATCAGATGTTGGTCGGAACCCGCAACAGGCACATAAACCCTTTTCTCTGCGTCTCTTTCTTTCTTCCGAAGTCAAGGATGGCCGGGCTGTGCCTATCTGCATAGGCTCATTAGCACGAGAAGAAGGAGATAGCTTCTGTGGAGGAGAGTCTGGTACCATAACAGGGGCTCGATGACGTCTTCTCTCATGTCGTCTTTCTTGTAGCCGAAACTCTATATGAAGAGAAGCTGATAGCAAGTCAGCAAGAGAAGCAGGACGTGGGAATCTAGCCAGCTCAAACTTAATTTCTTCTCTTAGACCCCTCCGGAATATTACAAACTGTGACTGTTCTGGCCATCCTGTCTAACCGTTTAAAGTAAGATATGTATCTGAGAACATCGGTCTGGTCTTGTCTGATGTCCAGAAAATCTTCACAGGAGGGAAAAGTGGTCTCCGTTCTTTCAAAAGTACGTTTTAGCTGGCCTACAAAGGCCCCATAATCGTGCAACACAGGATCAGCTTCCGTTACCAGAGGGGTGGACCAGGCCAGGGTGTTGCCTATCATATTGGATATGACAAAAGCAACCTTTGCATGATCAGTGGTGAATGTATTGGGTCGAAAGGTGAAATATATATTGCAGGCATCCAAAAACGCTTTAAGTTTTCTTGGGGTTCCGTCAAACTTTCCGGAAGATAACGACATAGGGGGCAAGTCTGTGTTTCTCGGTTCTCTGTTTCAAATCATCTGTTTCAGCATATTGTCTTCTGTCTTCATGCTTTGCATTTCTATTGACAGATTCTGAACCGCCGCCACCAGCTCCTGAAGTTGCTCAGCTGTAGCCATCTTGAGATTTGGCGTTGCAAACTGTCAGTTCCCTTGGAATGCCCAACCCCTGTGACCAGACTCTTCACCTCCTTCTCCTCACCTGAGAGACTGGATCCGGAACTGGATGGTATCTGGGGTCTGCGGGCTCTGTAATCCATCCTCTTCTTTTTTTTATGAATCACTTGCCTGGTCCGGGAGAAAGCCACAGTGTTCTGATCTTGATGGTCGTGCCGATTATTGAATACCTCCGTCCCCAAGTACCACACAGACAGAATGACCAAATACTGTCTGTGCAATCTTTGAGGCCACAGGTGTGGTGAGTCGTCAACTGGAACCAGGAAACGCCGGAAGAACCCCTTTGACCGCTGTAAGGCAACAGACGGTTATCAACTAATTCAATATGGACACAGCAATACGGAACTGATTGTAGCAAGGCTTACCTAGATGAGCTGTGGGCCAGGTCGTAATGCACTAGGGGCAACCAGCAGGGACAGTGGGCCGGGTTTCAGAGAGGCTTAGGTAGTAGTTCCACACCTGGGCAAGCTGGCACAAGAGGAGTCCAAAGAGGAGTCCAAAAACACGTAATGGGGTAAAAACCAGTTAAAAGCACAAGGTCCAAGCAAAGGGATAGTCCGTTTAAGCAATCCGTGGAGGAGGTGCAGGGTCGAATATCTTTAGAAGCAAGCAAGAAGAGTTCCAGGGCAAAGGTAACAGATGAAGCCAAGAAGAAGTAGAGTATCCAAAAAACAGTCCGTGGTCGTAGAGCCAATGAATCCTTGATGAAAACAATAACGCCAAACAGTCCTTACGAGAAGCAGCTGAGAAGCGCTGCCACCGTGGTTTCCGGTGCTTTTGACTGTTAGTTATAGTCACATGATGCAAAAACGCGGCAGCGTGGGAAAATCACGTGATGGCAGAGGATGAACGTGATTGGCAGCAGTTCACCTCACGTGACGCGTGAATCGCCGTGTTCCTCGGCGGTGCTGCAAAGCATACGAGAGTTTCCACCGAAGTTGCCAGGACAATGAAGGTCGGAAAACACCTGGAAAACCAGTCATCTTTCTCCAGTGTCGAGCAGAAGGTTGTGTTCTTGTGCCCCGATGTGCAGCGAAAGATGTGCCAGGTAAATGCGGGCTGATCGTGGGTTGCCTAGTGGGTTGCCTAGTAGTGGGCACACTGGGAGACTTGACACACAGTGAGATCTGACAAGCAGGACCCCCCTGGGACCCCCTTCCCGGGAAAGACCAATTGGGGAAAAAGCCTATGGAAGGCACAAAAACCCCAATGCAGATGACGAACAGCGGGGTAGCTCCTCCTCAGTACCAATGGAAGATGGGCCCTGGTGGAGTCGGAAGGTAGGTATCCATAATGGATGGAGTACCGGAGAGCGATGAAGAAAGGACAACAATGGCAGAGCCACAGGACGGAGTAGGAGCAGTATGTCAGCGGAAGTAAGAAGAGGAGGGCCAAAACAGCCTGAACAGAGCAGCACAACGGAGCAGCAGCCAAAGCAGGTAAGCAATGTAGGCAAGGTAGCAGAGAGAGAGAGAGGAAGGGAATGGAAAAAATAAGAGCGAACCGCAGAGCACGGAGCAGAAGAAAAGAGGTGAGCAGTAGCCGAGCGCAGCACAGGAAAACTAGCATTCTGCAGCCAAAAGGAACGGCAAGTGAACTGACCATAAAGGTTGCAACGCAAAGAGTCAGGAGAGGGCGTGGCTTATGAGTCATAGCGTTGGCAACGGCAAGACTAGACCGCTGCTAAAGACACTCTGCAGCGTGATGGAGCGTTCAATGGCTACCCAGCCTGAACCTATGCCACAAGCGCCACGGAGTGCGGCGCTTGACAGCGGAGGGGAGCTTGAAGGAAAGCTGAGTGCCAAACGCATAACACTGAAAGTTAAAGGAGAAGGTAGAGATCAGGTTGGCCAAAGTGGCCAAGTAGAGGTTGAAAAACCAGGGTGAGAGGATGGAGCCCTGTGGAACGCCACAGGTAGAGAAAGAAGTGGTGGAGAGAAAGGGACCAAGTTGGAGCTATTTTCTATTTTTTCTATGTGCTTGTAACGCGCTGAAAGCCCGCAGGCTGGGAGAGGCGGTCCAAGAGGAAGGAGGTCAGCCACTCCAGGGCCTGGTCTGGGATGCCCAGGTACTCACGGAGTCGATTGATCAGGATGGTGTGGTTGACCGTGTTGAAAGCAGAGGAAAGATCAAGGACAATGAGGACAGAAGGAATGCTGGAATCAAGGTTAGAGGGCAGATCTTCACAGGTGTTAGGCGAGCAGTTTCCGTGCCTCTGGCAGCTCTGAAGCCAGACTGATGGTGATGGAGACAACCAACAGATTCAGTGTGGAGAGTAAGCAGGGCAAAGGCCAGCTTTTCCAAGAGGTTGCCCAGGAAAGGGGTGATGGAGATTGGGTGATAGTTTGCCAGGCAGGTAGGATCGGCAGACGACAACTTGAGGAGGGGGTGAACAAGGGAGTGCTTAAGAGGAGAGGGGACATTTCCAGTGGTGTGAAAGAGTGATTTCAGAAATCAGCCAAGGCTGGAGCGAGGGTGTTAATATGGTCCTTGATGGTTCTGGAAGAGCAGGAGTACACCTGTTTGGACGACACTTTCATAGATCAGACCTGCCTAGAAACCTTGTCAGGTGTTGTCAGACAGAAAGAGGAGAAAGGAGGAGGAGAGGGAGAGATGGCCAAAGGGGGCCGAGAGAGGAAAAGGGAGAGGAAGAGGAGATAGAGGGCAGGACGTCCTGAGTTTTAGCAGAGAACTGAGAGGCTAGAGCTGTACAGAGGGCCTGGGAGGGAACAGGACAGGTAGAGATGCAACAGGATTAGTCCATCTTTTCTTTCCATGTGCGCTGTTGCAATTCTAAATCTGTGAAAGTGTGCATTTTCCCTTTCTACACACATTTTCAGCATCTGCAGCCCCACCTGTCTTTTTGGGTTCCATTGGACACTGTTAGTATTAGTAATATTACAGTGCTGAATCACACTCTTCTTCAGCTGAGTGCCAGTACCATCTACAAAGTGGAGGGAGGCCCATACACGCTCATTCACTAGGTCTCATGTTGGAAAAGAGATGCTTTGGACTGGCCTGCATATTCCAATGGGTGTTGCACAAGCCAGCTTTGCTCTCCTCGTATGGCCTGGCATGGCCTCTCTATCTTGGACATTCTGGGGCTGTATTTATTCCCGCAGTTGATAGACATTCTCTGCATGCATTCTACCAGTATTGTCGCACAACACGTCTTAGAATCACAGTACTTGCATGTGGAATCATTCAGTATTTCCATTGTTTTTTAACACCATGCCCACAGCTCATGACCATCAGTTGTTGCTTTCAGGGTCTGCGATTGTCATGGTAGGATGCCATGGTGCCTGTGTTGGGCCTTTGCGTTGCTCTCATGCATGTGCCCTGATGGTTGGTTAGTTGTACCTCTGCAGGTTTGTGTTGTCTGCATCTATTCCATGATGACTTCATATACCAGAGTACATGACATTACTGCTGCCAGTGTTGCATTCCTTTGGTGCAGTTTTGAACTTTTTCTTTCGATAAACAGGGATGTATAATGTTGCATTGTGGTACCTGTAGTCATATGTGTGTGTTGGTAGACTGTTGGGCAATATGCATTGGCGACTTCATACAGCATTGTCCATCATGTCCAAGTACTGTGGATTGTAAGCTGTCTTGTGTGCAGTGCCAGGGCAGGTCATGCATGTAAAGGGCTTTGTCAGGGCATGCATTGCTCAGTTGTGGCTATGTAGCCCCTCTTCACATAGCTTTTCAGTAGTTCTTTGTGTGATGGCACTTGTACTCCCCTCATTTTTTTTGTTTTTGTTTGTGTTTAATTGTATTAACAATTTTTACAAATTCTGTCCAGATTTCCTTGCGTTTTTCACTGTTTCCCATTGTGGATATTGTGCAGTTTTCTGTTTGCTTGGACTACCAATGAAATTTTCTTTTATAGATTAATTTCCTCCAGCTTCAGTTTTTCCAAAAGATTCACTGTAGCCACTGTCTAATATGTGGAATTGCCACACATTAGCATATTCCACCAAGTTTTTTCATTTGTGGTTAGGTGCCGAGCTCTGTGTGGATTGAGATAGATGGTTTGCAGGTTTTCCGTTCCTGAGCAATGAAGGAGGAGATGGCGTAGTGTTTCGGTTTCCATCTTCTTACAATAGCGACAGTTTTTGGTAGTTGACTGTTTTCTACGAAAGAGAATCTCATTGGTTTTCAATAAGTTTAACCTTGCTCTTAAAAAGGTTGTTCTCAGTCGTTTATCTGGAAACTTTTTTAGATAGTTTCTGACTTCATCTATTTTTTGCGTGTTCGTTGTATGGTGTGTGGAGACTGAGATCTTCTGCTTTGTCTAGAGTCTCAATCCAATCTTGTATTTTAAGTTTTTTCTTTATTTTTCCTCGGGATCCGTTCTATGTCCCATTCTGAACATCCGATTTTGTCCGCTTGTTCCAGTAGTCTACTGTACCAGCTTGTTATCATTGGTTTTTTTTCCACTCTTCAACGCTTGAAGTATGATGTCCAGGATTTTTGGTTGTGGGTTCCTTATGATTTTGCCCAGGAATAATAGGCTGTTTCTCGTGACCACAGATTCCAATGATTGTAGACTCAGTTCGCGTCGAATGATTGCAATGAGAGTGGTGTTTGGAAGTCGTAGTACTCTGTGCCAAAATATACCTTCAAGTTTAGCCCACAGTGTCTTCGGCAGATGTGGCATCGCTTCGGCTGCGTAGGTCAGAGTTGGACAGACCTTTGCTCTATAAAAGTTTATGAGTGGAAGAATTGAGAATTTCCCGAATTTCCTATCCAAAGACACTGCCTGTGCTGCTAAAGTTTTTGTTTTGGAAAACAGATGTACTTGCATAGTTTTATCAATTTTACTGGACGAGAGTTTCACCCCTAGGTAAGTACTGCTTTTGACTATTTCTAGTTTCTTCGAATTTGCGAACCATTGCGATCTTGTGTTCGGTCTCGTCGGTTTTTCTAAGACCAAAATTTTCGTTTTTGATGTATTAAGCTCCAGGTCATTTTTCTTCAGATAGGCTGTGAGACTGTCTATTTGTCTCTGGAGTCAAATTGCTGCTTGATCTATTAGTAGAATGTCATCTGCATACAGCAATCTTGTCACTTTTGAATCGCCTATTTGCGGAGGAAATGATCGAGTGTCATTTTCGGAATCTGCTATGTCGGCCATATAGGCCTTATACAGCGCCGGCGCCAGAGGGCAGCCTTGTTTCACACCTTTGGCCGTTTTTATGCTTTCAGACATCAAGCTTTCAGACATCAAGCTGGATTTTGATGGACATTTCGCTATATAGGGCTTTCACTGGATCAAGAATGGATGGTGGACATTTTTGTTTCTCCAGTTTTCTCCACAGTTTTTCCCTATTTACGCGGTCAAAAGCTTGGACCAGATCAATTGAGGCAATGAATATTGATGGTTGCCCCTCAAACACTTTTGGTTTTAGGATGCTAATCAGCATAATGTTGACTGACGTTCCCAAATTCTTTTTGAACCCTGATTGGAAGGGGTCCGTTGTTTTTGCCTCTTTCTGCCATATCTGGAGTTCGTCCAACAGCAGTGATCCAAAAAGTTTGCCGAGAAAATCTAATAGTGCGATCGGCCTATAATTTCTTGGGTCGTCCCTCGGGCCCTTCTTATAAATTGGGACGATGTTTGCTGTCTTCCACGTATCAGGGATGGATCTCGAAATCCTCGATCTTCTGAAGATTTCTGATATTAGTGGAGCCCAAATTTCTGCATCCTGTTTCAAGTGGGCGTTGGAGATGCCATCTGGACCTGGGGCACAGGAGTTGTTCAGATTCTTGATCTTTATCAGAATATTCTCCTCTGAGCATACTATCCATTTGGAGTGGTCTTGAGTGGTTGATGTTGTTTCCCCTGGGGTAGGATCTTTGTATAAGTCATTGTAGCGCTCACTCCATTTTTCTTCTGGGACACTGTTTATGGTTCTTATGTCCGTGGGTGCGATTTTGTGCTTTATGATTGTCCAGAACTCACGTGAGTTTTTTTTGCACACTGCTCTTAGCATGTTCTCTGCATCCACTTGATATAGTTTCCATCGTATCGATTGTATCCACGATTTGTACAGTCTTTTGTTTTTGGTTGCCGAATCTATACTTATTTGTGTTGGATTTGTTCGTGCAAGCCGAGTAGCCTTTCTTAGGTTTGATTTCTTTATCCTCAGTTCTTCGTTTTGAGTATGCAAATGAGTTTTGTCATAAGTTCTATTGCGTCGTGGATGTAGGTAAGGGATCAAAAGAGGACGGTAATCCAGTTTTTCTTTCTAAGTGTTTTTTTTTTTTGTCCGTTGTAAGCTGCCGTGATACAGACTATGCCTTCTGTCGTAATTTTCAATCGGTTTCCTTGTTGGTTTATTTCCAGATTTTTCGGCATTATCACTGGCGTCTTTTTTTTTGCTGGCCACTTTGCAGTTAGTAAATTGTGATCACTGGCCGTGGTCTTCTCTACCTTGAAACTTTTGGTTAGGAGATATAGCTCTTTTGAGGCAAAGATGTAATCAATTGTGCTTCTTCTGCCAGCACTTTCCCATGTTGGAATTCTGGATTTGGCCGATTCGAGGGAATTTAAGTTGTACAGATCCCGGGATTCCATCAGTTTTGCCCATGCTGTACCTCTCGCTATTGATTGTGCACTACCCATGTTATGAGGAGTCGTTTCCATCTCGAGTGCAGGACAGGTGGCATTTAAGTCACCGCATATCAAGATGTGATCCATGTCATACATTTCTGTTGCGTCTGTTAGAATTTTTTCCACGTTATTTAGGAATCCCTTGGTCTTTGTTATCAGTGGATTCCAGCAGATGTTTAATGATAGGATAAGTTGCCTGCATTGCCAGAGATGATATCAGGTTGTGGACTATACTAAGAGCTCCGCCAGTTCTTAGGGCTGTCGGCAGACCTGAAGTAGGACGTCCTCTAGCTCCTTTTTGGGCCGGTGCGTGTACTACTTCAAAACCGTCCAGGCTCGGCGGAAATAGAAACCAGGTCTCTTGCAAACTTATTAGGTCGAATAGGCCAAGATTTACCTCTCCTGGTTGCGTCAGGTGAATGTGGCCTCTTGTGTTCCAAGAGCCAAGGATGATGTTTTGCTCTGGTTCTTGGGCTGCGTGTTGCTCCTTTAACGTCTCTCCTTCTAGGCTGTCAGAGGGACGATTTGGTTGCTATTTCCTAACATATCTTGTCAACGCCGAAGGAATCCATGCCCATTTGTTAGGGTTCTTTTCTGCCTCTTTCGTCTGATTCTGCGTCGAGGTGTTTTCATGAATGGGACGTTTTTCTTTTTCTCTGGTGATCTGGGAAAGAAAAGGACCTTTAGGCTTTCTCGGAGATGTTCTTTGTGATTTCTTGTCGTTGTGTGTCCAGCTGTCTTGGGAGAAGAGCTTTTCTCTGGTCTTTACTTTTCCTTCTCACTTTTCATCTTTGAATCACTTTGATCCAATAATTCTCTTGATTTTCGACGTTTATCTTCTTCTTTTCGGTCATCTATCTCCGATATTGAATTGAATTTCCTCTTTGTTCTAGTAAGACTTTCAGTTACAGGTGTTATCTGTGTGGTTTTCCTTATTTCTTTTTCGTTTGTTTCATAATTACGTTTTTCTCTAGTTTTGTGTGAATCATCTCTTCTGTACCCTCTTTCCTCTGCTGTAGTTTCTCTTAAGGTATATCCTCTTTTGGCTAGGTCTCCTGCCACTGATAACAGGAGTTTTTTCACTGTTTGAGATGTAATATGCAGGAAGATACTATCCGTCCGAGCTTTGCGTGCAAACTCTACTATGTTTAAGTCCCTACTTCTAATTTGGTCTTCTTTATGAACTTTTTGTAGAAGTCTCATGGTTGCTCTTCTGTTTAGTAAGATCGTTTCTCCCTTTTTGTCACTTTTTTCTAATTTCAAGGTGCGTGATGAGTTACTCTTGTGAGTAAAAATTGCTGATGTCCGAGTGGGGTTTGGCTGTATGGAATATTCCGAGTGTCTTCTGTTTGATCTGGTTCTTCTTTCTGAGTGTCTGTCACTTGGACTAGTTTTTTCTCTTCTTTGGTTATTATTTCGCTTATCTGCTATGTCTGACTTTGTTCTATATGGAGATGTTTCTGGTTTGTTTTGTCGTGCTCTTTGGTTATGTTGATGATATTGTTTGTGACGGGTTCCACTATTCGGTGTGTTATCAAGCCTTTCGCCCTCATGGTTTTCCTTTGAACTCTGTGCGGGGTGGTCTTTGGGGCTTTCATGTTTGGTTTTATTTATCTTTATGTTAGCCAATCGAAACAACATTTTCCTTTCTGGAGTTATCCGACTTCTTCTGTAGTTTAAATCGTCTATTTTATTTTTCTCTTTTTCTGGCGCCTTTGTTTGTTTCTGCTTGTATTTGTCCCCGTGCTCTGTTCTTGAGGAGTTATCCTCCGCAAAGGACACCTTTCTTTTCTTTCCACTCGGTCGAGGTATTTCCGACTCTGAGTTTTCAATCGAATATGTACTTAGGTCCGATAAGTCAAGCGAGCTCTCCTCCACAAGTTTATGTGTTGCTTTCGTCTTTGTCTCTTGTAACTCACTTTCTACGACTTATTTTTTGGTTCATCCCAGATATCCACTTAGACATGAACAAGTTTGCATTTTTTTCCATATGTTGTTTATCCTGTGCAGTGGATCCCTTTGTGCTCAATTGTTCTTTCTTGAGCTATTTTTTGCAATCTTTTTTCTCTGAAGTTGGTGATTATTCTCTGGTTGGACCCTCGTTGACTGGTTTTCTTTTTGATCCTCTTTTAAGCCTTTTTTAATTTCACCTAGGTTCATATCTATTTTATCTTTAATTGATGACGGTCTCCAGTTAATTTCTCCTGTTGTTGCTATTTGTTCATCTTCGTGTCTGGTTTCCTTGTACTCAATCTGTTCGGTTTGAGAACTATTGGATACTGTTTTTTTTTTAACTGGAACACCTCCATTTTATCCGTCATGGTACCTTGTTCCTTTGTGGATGCCTTCCATGCCTCTAAAGCTGTTATATACCCTTCCAAGTGGGTTAGTTTCATGTTGCAAGCTGCTAATAGTGAAGTATGGTCTTTTAATGTTTCGTTTATTGTTTCATATAATTTCCCGAAAGGTGCCAGTGCGATGGTCACAGCTGACATGACGGGTAGTATATCCACGTTTTTAACAGGTGAGTTTTTTTCTTTGGGGATTCACTTTCTATTTTTGCTTTGTGTGGCGTGGAGAACAATAGTCGTAAGGCATCCGTCGAGACATCTGGCTTTCTATGTTGCGGCGACTGTTTCCAACCCGGGGTGTTCTCTCTGTGTTTTAGCATTTTTTTATAGTTCAATATTGCCTCTGCCAGTTTTATTTCTTCTTGGTTCCACTGGTAGCTTGCTTTAGGTTGTGCCAAGCTGTCTCTTTTTTTTCCCTCCTTCTCGGCTTTACTTTCGTTTAGTGAAGTCTCGCTATTATTTTTCCCTAATATATCTGGTTGTATAAGCAATGGTTTTTGATTTGCGTTGTCTATTGCCTTTGTTGTTTCTTTGTTTTTGTTTTTTTCCCCCATCTGGTCAGAGTTTAGTTTACTTTCTTGTTGTTTTCCTTTGTTCTCTCCTGATATTACTGTTTTCAATATTGAATTATTCTTACCATCCTCATAGCACTGAGATCTGTTTTCTGTGATTTCGTTGTCTGTACCGGTTTTGGTTATTTCTGACTTTTGGCGTGAGGAAGGTTGGCTTGGGTGCCAGCGTATTTGCGGTTGTAGGCCTCCCCCCTCAAAAGTCTTTTCTGGCTTTGGTGAAATTTTTAGGTTTCTTTGAGGGGATGGTGGGATTCCTGCCAGAATTTCTAAGTCGGAAAGTCCAAAACGATTCACTGTGGGAGTCTTCCCTAGTTTTTCAAAAAATCTTCCAATCGGGTTGTTAGATGGGAGTGTCGATTTACCCGTTTTTTTCGTTTGTAGTTTTGGTGGTGCTCTGTTATTGGGGGGTCGATGAATCAGTTGGGTTGTTTTTTTTAATTCCTTGTCTTTTTGGTTGTTGATCCAGTATAGATTCATTTACTTTATATCCAGGCATTGTTTGTCCTCCTTCTTCATTTTTTTGGTCCTCAAATAGGTGTTTTAATTCTGTTTGGTGAGGCTCCTCTTCTTGGTTTTCTGATTGGGAGTAGGTGTGTATTTTAGCCCAATTGTGTTCTCTCAGAATGTTTAATTCCTCTATTTCTCCCATTTCCTGGTCATCCAAGTATGATAGGGTAATGTTCTGACAACTAGTGTCTTTAAACTCTGTTTGGTTCCATTCCGGGCTGGGTAAGTCAGATCGCACTGTCACTGGATGGGAATCACTTTTGCATTTTTGTGTGTCATTTAGAGCAAGCCTCTTGTTTATTTTTGTCAAACTTTTGTCCGGGAGCTCTATTGAGCCCTTTATAGAACTTTGTATGTAGTCTTTTTCATTGGTTTTCTCAGTGACTTTGTACTTTTTCGTTGGACCACCAGGGGGCGTCTCCTCTGCCTGCACGGCGGCGGGCCCACGGGCTCCATTCCCCAAGAGCTCTGCGCTCAGCCCCGAAACCGCTCGTGCAGGATCTGTGACTGGGTCCGTGTCCTTGTTCGCTTTCGTTGTGCCATCATGGGACGGCTCCTCAGCCTGCATGGTGTCAGGCCCGCGGGCTCTGTTCCCCAAGAGCTCTGCGCTCAGCCCAGAAACCATTCGTGCAGGGTCCGCCCCTCTTCCTCTCGCCTCCTCCATCTCCCTACAGAGATCGCTCGTTCGGTCGCCGCCGGCCCTTCCGACCGAGCCCAGCCCCTCAGGAGCAGGAGGGCAGCAGAGCCGGCCTCGATCTCTCCGGGAGATCCTCCCCTCCCTCGTCGCCGGCCCCACTCCGCGGAGACCGAGGCGGGGCATACCCATCTAGAGATACACACCCTCCCAGGCTCTGCGGTCGCACACAGCCGACGGACTCAGGCTCCGGGTCCATTTCCTCTCTCCAAGGTGAGTCGTGCTGGTGGGGGATCTAAGGGGGGGGGGTATTGGAGGAGAGAGTGTGCCCTTTCCCGGGTTCGGGGTCTCTGTTGCTTTATTTGTTGGTAGCTTTCGTGCTTCACTTAACAGTGGTACTTTTATAGTTTGTGCGCCGCTCCTTAGCACGCGGTCCATGTCTTCATAGTCGTTTGGCTGAGGTTTACTGGCCCCCGTAGCGTCCTCCATTATGCCGAAATCACAGGCACTTTGTGTTTTTTTTTTTTTTAGACGATGAATCAGTTGTGATGAGTTAAGGTCGGTAGGATAGTGCACAGTGCGCCAGTAGCCAGACTGCCAGACTGCACCTCCTCGCAGCTCTCCGCGGCCGCTCCGCGGCCAAAATGGGTTTTTAAACCCTGTGTTGCAATGGACACTGTAGACAGACCTCTGCAATGAGACAGGAAAAAAGTTCAGAGTTGACTGTCAGACTGCACCTCCTCGCAGCTCCCCTAATCTCCATGTCTGTTGCCCTTTGTGCCTCTCCATGTATCCAGGCAGTGTGCTGTTCCGCAAGACCATGGAATCGTGGGTGGAACAACGGAAGCGGGCACAGCAGTTTATGATGAAGAGGTCAGGATCACAGGTGACTATGACATTGAGGGAGTGATACACTTCTGGTCGCGGTATCCCTCTTCAGATGCCATATTGGTGCAGTCCAGGGCAGCAATGACATCTGGCACGTGGGCTACTGCATAACGTGCCTTCATGACATGCTCCTGTGCTGGGGTGGTGGGCAAGGATATGTACTGAGACACATGGTGCAGGCGGGCTTCCAGCACCTATACGAGTACATTAGAAAATCAAAGCTGGGATATGCCGTGCAGCCTGTCCACAGTGTCCTGGAAGGTGCCAGTTGCCAGGAATTGCAGGACAGGCACAAGCTTCAGCAACAGGGGTATGGCTGTTCTTATGTTGATCCTGCTCTCCATTCATCATGGATTAGGGTGAGCAGCTCAGTTATGGTCTCCCTGTTCAGCCAGTACAGGATGATCAGCCGGTTGTCGGTCAATGTCCAGGGTGAGACCCTGACCCGGGTTATGGCTGCTCGCCTTACATGGAGTCTCCACCTCCCCTCTGTACCCTGTGTTGATCTTCCATCCTCTGCAGCTCAATGTGGAGCAGGAGCAGCTGCATGTCCAAGTTTGCAACAGCTAGTGGCAGCATGGTGTTGGAAAGTGTGTTTGGGGAAGGCGTGTGCCTTATGTACACTTTTTCAGCAGATTGAGTGCACTTCTGGCTTAATTTCTGGCACCTGTATGCATTTACCTCCATCTAAACGGTATCAGGTAATGAAGTTGCGGCAAAAATGTTGATGGTAAAAGAAATTGCGGCAACAATGCTGTGGTTTGACCCGGTAAAGGTGTACCGCATTATACCATTTAAGGGAAGCAGGGGCTGTGAGGGATGTCCACAGCTCACCTCAAATGGTATAATGGGTCCGGGGGTTGTGGGGATGTCCCCCGCATCCTTTACATGATTGTGGCAGCTAACCACAGAATTTTTGCCACGATTTTAAGACATGGAACCTCCTAAACTACACTGTGTTTTTGGTGGAATTGCCGCCCATTTTCAGTGGCAATCCGTCTGTATTTCTACTTGTTATACAGCAGAAAAACGTTTTGGATTAGGGTGGTAATTCCGCTGGTGGAATTAGTGCCAGGGTTGATGGAGCACCTGTGCTGGCGGCAATTCCACTGGCACTAATTCCGTCTGGGCTAATTCCGCCATCGGAATTTCTGCCAACTCATAATTCGGCAGTACTGTACAAGTGGCAGCAATTCCGTTACCACCACTTTTACTGTATACAGCCCAACTCATGCTGCGCCCCATTGTATCTCGGGAACATAAATTAATTATCATCGGCACTGAGAGAGAACTGGGTGTACATTGCAGGAATAAATGATTTTAATATGATATGGTGTGACATTTATAACACGCCTATACACAAGTGTTTCAAGGCGCAACGAGGCAAGTGAGGAGGAACAGAGGGAAGACAGACAACGATCTTACTAGGCCAAGCAACATTGAGATCACGCAAGTGCAAGGGAGGGGGGAAGGGGAGAAGTGCAGGGGGAAAAGGGGAGGGGGCAGTGCCTAGGATGAACAGTAAAATAAATAAGACAATAAATAAAAAGTGCGGCCAGCTGGTGGCAAGTGCATGGGTAAGTGCAGACATCAAGTGTCAAGTGCTTGTAGGGGGCTGTAGGGATACAGAACAGCCCCAGAGTGTAAGGATTGCCAGGGGGCAGTGCAGGTGTGCAACTGGCATGGCGGGGACCTGGGACCGAGAACTGAGGGTAGCCAGGTAACCAGTGCAGTTTCAATTTCAGCCAAGAGATCAGCAGTGGAGAGGGGGAGAGAAAGCAGAAGCAAAAAGCAAGGTCTTGAGGTGCTTCTGGAACCGGAGATGGTTCTCCTCAAGTTTCTGAGAGGATATAACAAGATCAATCCTATAAAGATGAGCCAATCAACTTTTGAATGTAACATGGTGGAGGATAAAAGATGGAGAGTATTTTATGTGGACCTTGATGCATGTGTGTGTATATATCACTGACAAAAAACGTTCACAGGACGTTATGGTTCAGTTGCCCTAAATAAAACCTATGAAATTCAGTGCAGCTACCATTTGAAAGGGACATTATAGTTACTTTGGATTAACAACAACCTATTCATATTATGGTTACAAGTAAACCGAAAAACACCAGAAATTCGCCAGTTATGGTAAGCTAAGCTACCATAACTCGCGTCACCGCTGTGCGCTGCTAAGACTAACACCCATTACATGAAAGATGACATGTTAGTTAGGGCAACTCAACCATAACGTCACGTTAATGTTTTTGTCAGTGAATGTCATAGGTTTTTAGTAGGGCACTTTATCCACAATGTTCCTTTAGCATAGTTTTTTGATAGGGTTCTAGTAGCGCAACCTAACCATAACGTCCCTTTAACAACGGTTTCTGCACTGAATTCCATAGGGTCTTACCAGGATACTCTTCATTTGTATAGATGTACTATAGAGCATAGTGAAACCTGTGGCTCCATAGTAATAGCCACAGTGGTTGTGGGCTGTCCGTCAGTTGGCGGACATCGGGTGGCATCCAATATGCTGACAAAGGCAGGGGTGCTCATACATAGTGGTTGCATCCAGCAAAGAGAAGGCACATGTATAAGAGCACCATGTATGTCCATTGCAAGGAGAAATGGAGTAGGTCTGCAAACTCTGTACTTGTGAAACAAACAGAGCAAAAGCATAGAGTATATACCATAATAGAATGCACCAATAAGCGAAGTGAGGTCTGCGTCCAACAATATTACCGCACTCCTGCTTTACATAGAAACGAAGAAGGAAATGGCAGAGTAAAGTATTGAGAGCAGGACGTCATTACAACGCGGTAACTACACTGAAGCTTCTTTTATAATTGCATAGCTTGTGCAGTGTGCAACAGTGGAAATACAGGATAGTTGTTTTTGTTCACTGCAATAAAAAGCACCCAAAAATGGCTGGCAGAGAATTTCCCGGTTCACGATATGAGTAACGATAGTAACACCATTGGTGCATAGCACTGTCTGAAAAGTAAGACAGTTAATATGTATTGCTTCATATACACCTAACAGATATTTTTTATCTTTAACAGGACATATTTGAAATGAAAGCAATACATCAGATGTGGCACCTCTTGCACAACAGCATATGGCCAAAGGAAATGAAGGAAAGGCTTTAAAAGGCAACCTATGCAGCTGGACGTCAAAGTAGAAGAATTGCTAAACAATTTAGCCACCTTAAAAGATGGTGTACAAGGACAAATTATTGGAGAAATGAAATACCACTGCCCTACCTTCACGTCTACTCCTTCCCCATTTCCCAGCGCACCATCCCCTACAACAACCCTGTGAGCAGAGACGTTACGATGAGACCTCAATCCTTGGCTCCCCTCATGATAAACTTGTTGACATCCCAAATTCCCCTACGTATGTATCCATTTGTGCTACCCCTTCCCTTTGCTAGTAGGGTGTATGTATCGTGCACATTAAACATGTACATGTAAAGTGTTGGTGAGTGTGTAAGTAGCTTTTCCTTTTGTGTTGAAATTGCATGGGGAGTCTGTGGTGCAGAATAGTGGGCGACATGGGAGCAGGTAAGCAAAATGGTGGTTTCCTAGGGAGGCTGCACGTGCCCGGCATATGTGCAATCACAATGCAGGTATCCGTAGGACTTGAGTACTGGCTGAATATCTGCATCTGCTAATGCAGTGTTGATTATTTGTGGGAGCCCTAGTATGTCGATTTGACAGCTATGTAGAGACGTATTTCATACTCTGTGTACTGGTAACACCGCCCCTGTCACCACCCCTACCGAAACATGCTGTAGGCTACCGCATTTAAAGCAGTCGTACTGCCTACGTATTTTGCTGTCCAAACCTACCGAATTATGGCTGCAGCAGGCCTGGCTATCTGAGACCCAGTGTGAGCATGGAGCAGCATCCTCCAGTGTACGGTGGGCATGTTAAATGCCCCATTATTTTGATAAATGTGCTGCTAGTCTTTCTATGACCCTTGAAACAGACCCAGCGTCTCTGCACTAAGCACAGAGAAAAGTGTCAAGTTCTTGCCTGCGGTTTCTAGTGTTAGAGAGCGAATGTCACTACAAGTGTGACAGTCTGTAGTCAGTCTGGAAAAGTGCACCACTATTCTTGCTTCGTTACTTCCATACAACTAAATGTACCGAAAGCCAACTAAACAGCAGAACCTTTGGATCTCAAACAATATGAGTGTTGATTTGAAAGGAACTGTGGCCGCGTGGCACTGCCTGAATAATTATGTTCTTGCTCAAAGTAATGAAGCTGCGTTTGTCCATATTGAAAGCATTCTCTATTTCACAATTTACTCATCTCCGTCAATGCTGGTGCTTCGGCTAATGCTGTACCATCAAGTGACCATATTGCATGTGACGACACCTCAAAGCTAAATACAAGGCAGTAATGTACTGGCCTTCCAACAATGCACTAGGTTACTTTCCTGTACACCATTCTCTGCATCTGCTCCTGCCAACACCAGGGACACTCCTGTAGGGCAGTGGAGCACAAAAGCACTGTTGCAGACCATATGCAGTGCAGCACACCATTACCTATCAAAGGGAATTGTATTGTGCATGTACAGCGACGCAATACTCTTCAGGTGGCAGCAACTTCGAAGTGCTTGAAAATGTTCGGTCTGGGAGCATGACAATGACTGCCGCCTACTTAAGTGAAAGTCACCCAACATCCCCCTCTGTCTGCACTGGCCCTATTTTATCCTTGTGGCTGGTGGTCCTTCCGTACCCTCCCTTTCCTTCCTTTACTTCTGTGTTGTATGTTAGAAGACCAAGAAACATGCAAAACAATGGAAAAAGGAAAACATTAAAGAAAAGCTCCTTTCAGAAGTGGCTCTGCAGAAAACATTGCAGTCAGTTTGGGTACAAACAGCAGCCTGTAAAAAGAGGGTTCTTCTTGTATTTGTTTGTGTTGCAAAGAGTTGAACTGCGCAAGACCTACTAGAGAAACGCGTGCTGTTCTCCCATAAAAGGGCAGCAATGCATTTTGCATCCGTAGCAGAAAAACCTGAATACCAGGATCAGGGAAATGAACGCCATTGGTGGGAACATGTTGTGCTATGAAACGTAATATTTCTATTGTAGACGTAGGACATTGTTACATGTTGGAAAAAGGCACAAATATCCTTCTTGGCATTGTGCCTCACTTTCTCCATTTCTGGACCAAATCAAGAAGATCGCAGCCACAGTCGTACCTGCGTAATGGTACAAAATATTATCCAGCCGTTTGGAGACATACACATGACCTGCCCATGTGCGTCCTTCATCGCAAACTGCAGAGAAATTTGGGTAACATGTCCTAAACTTTTCGCTACACAATGAAAAAATGTTCTGTGTGGATGAAGGTGCGTCACCAAAATACCACAAACAGGACCCACAATCAGCCACTTTATTGCAGGTACTCCATACCAGTGCGCATCCAAAGAATAGAATCCAAAATGAACAGCCACTGCACAGTGTTTTGCATTCATTGGCAACCAATGTATGTAGGACTCCCCCAAAATGCACACAGTCTGCCTCCTGCAACACACAGCCACACCCGTACGCTTCTGCCTCCCTCTCTACAGATACACCTTCTACTACGGTCTGTGCATGTACATCACACCCAGAAACCTTACTGCGTAATCCTTTACCCTCTACAGTCCCGTTATCCTACCCGCCATCCTCAAAAGCCCCAGATGTGGCACGTGTAATCCTAGACCTGCTGTGATGTTCGCTGACTTCTTGCTGTGTGCGTGCAGGAGTGGGTGAATAAATGTCCACCAGGGTACGGGAGTTCGTTTGTAGTGATGGCTCTGAGAAGAGCTTTTTCTTTCCTTTTTTCTATGCTTGCAAGAAAGCTCCTTTTTTTGTTTGGTGTTTATACAGGTTTTTATTTTCTTCTCCTCCTCACATTCTTACAATAGCGTCTTCAATGCAGCCTGTAGATTGTAAAAAAAAGTGCCATTGAAGGACAATGAAATCCCATTTGCATTGAAAAAGTTCACATTTCGAGGACCAATAATGTCATTGTCACAGGAAAACATCCCTGCAGCACTCATGAAATCACACATGCTTCTGTTGATAAGACACCTTCCGAGCTCTGCTGGTGGCAAAATTCGAATAGTGCCATACTGTTCTTGGTGGGATGCATAAGAAAAGCACTTTTGCAGTGGGAAAAATGTACTTCACTGCTTTCATGAACTTCTTCAATTAACAGAACACACATGCACAAGTCATGAAACCCAAATGGTACGCTCCATAATGCACCACCACTACCTAAACAGTAGCAAAAGTGGCCACTTCTCTACAACGTGCAAGCACATCGCTGAAACTGCACACGTTGACACCGGCCATACAAACCCTCCACTCCCTCCAAATCAAAACTGCAATGAAAGCCTCTCTGTACAACATACCTGTGCAGATCTTGCACAAAGGCATCACCGACGAACAACATTGTGCGTCTCTCCATGTCTGCCGACCTCACTATGCAGAGTAATAAAAAAAAGTGTTAGCGCCCCATCCTGTAAAGCACATTCGCAGCACCCAATTGGATAATCCCCACAGTCCCATTCCCAGCACGCTGAGAAGGGCAGGATGTGGCACGTGCGCTTTCCCCCAACTACTGCGAGGGCCGTGCCCCAGTAAAGCAGGACCAGTCCTTCTTCCCTTTCCACTATTTTTTGTCCAACTCTACCTCAGTGGGTACTGTTAAATAGTCACACATGCATCCACCAATCAAAGACGTCAGCATGTAATACTGTATGTTCTGTACAACACTTCATATGTACCATTACACATTCAGAGTGCAAGTGGCATGTGTTCTGTAAAACTATCCAAGATTTCTGCATGCACATTCATCCACACGGCCACCCATCACCGCAAAGTACAGGTAGAAATATTTTCTGTACACTATTATTACAACTCTGTTACAAGTGCCTCTGAGCAGGCTGTCTGCAACTGAACGTCCACAATGTACTTACTAGAAGTACTGTTCTTTCTCCCATCACCTACCATGCAGTGCCACTACAATGGAATATGCTTTCCACGTTTTCATTTAACCATATTAGCCATTCTAATATTCAAACAGTAACTGTCTTCTTTCCTTCCGAAAATGCTACAAATTTTGCTCCGCACTTACCCAACTCCTACAAAATTTTTAAAAATATCGCACAAAAGCAGCATTTAATGTTTCTTAGCAACATACAACAAGTACATACAGTGCATGCATGCAAACAGGATGCTTTCCCCTTACCTTGCACACTTCAACATAGCCTTCTGCAGTTCTCTGTACAAAGAGACCTTCTGCCACAGTTTTTGCATGCACACCACAACCAGAAACCTTATTGAGCAATGCGTTGGCCTCCACAGTCCCATTTCCATGCTTCCCATCCTAAAAAGGGCTGGATGTGGCACATGTAATCCTGAAACTACTGCAGAATCCGCAGAGATATCGTGCTAGGAAGGGGAGGGGGAAAGGAAATTTGAAACAGGTTAGGGGATTGGGTGTGTAGTGGTGGTTTTTTGTTTCGTGTTTTTTTACGTGCTTGAAAACCACCTTTTTTTCACTTTATATAACTTTCTGATTGTTCTCCTCACATTTTTACTGACTTCTGTTCAACGCTTCTTGCACAGTGTAAAAGAAAATGGCATTGCCAATGGCGGTCAAATAAATGCCATTTCTATGGAACACTCGTATTTTGCGACCTCATGGTCTCATAGTGGGTGGAGAACATCCCAGCAGTGCGCATAAATTCACACATGCTTCTGTTTATAAGACGCCTTCCGGACAAATTACACTGGCATGGTCCCATACTCCTCTTGGTGTTATGCATGAGAAAACGACCTTGGCAGTGGGAAAAATCCATAACACGGCATTCAGCAACTTCTTCAGGTGACGGAGCAAAGGTCCACACGACATGTAACCCAAATATAGACTTCCACGATGCACCACAGCAACATTCACTGTAGACATGGAGGCCACATATCTGCAAAGGAGAACCATCCCGCCGAAACTGCTTTCAGAGACTGTACCACAAAGTGTCCACTCCTTCCAACCCGAAATTAGCAGCAACGCCTCTTTGCACAGCATACCTGTACAGATGTTGCACAAAAGTATCAACCACGATCAGCACTGTGCGTCTCTTCATCTCTACCAACCCTACTACACAGAGTATTGGGGAAAAAAAGAACCCCCCCTTCCTGTCAACCACACCCTGAACACCTGATTGGATAATCCCCACAGTTCCATTTCCATGCCCACAATGTTATTTGTGATGTCATCTTTGATGTCCTGGGTGTTAGTCTTAGCAATGCACGTAGATGGTGTGAGTTATGGTTGCTTAGCTTACTATAAAGGGGGAATGTGCAGTGGTGTTTGGTTGCACTGTGAAGTGTAACATTCCTTTAGTGAAGTCTTTTTACTAAACGTACATATATATGTATGGCAGGGAAGGGAAAGAAAGGGGCTAAACAAGTGATGTTGTCATTGATGGCCTCATTGACATGTGAGATGACATCCTTCATGGTCTGGGTGTCAGTGTTAGCAGTGCACAGGGGTGGTGGCAGGGTTGGGGCTTAGTTGACCATAACTGGCGAATTTCAGGGGTTTTTCAGTTTTAATTTGAACCATAAAGGAGAGGTGGAAAGTTTTTTTTTAGTGAAGTGAACAGGTTTTTGTTAGGGCAACTTAACCCCTTAGCAAAGTTTTTTATGTAGGGAATTGTAAAGGTTTTTGGAAGGTGGAACATAAGCATGACATTGTGGCAATGAAGTTGTTGAGCAGAGAATACACTGTAATCATGTGATTTTGAGAGATATGTAGTACACTCTATGTACTTGACATACATTTAACATAGAACATACAGAACCCCCTCCCTATTGATTTTAGAAAGGGACGGACTGAGCGCCTGTTTGCGGACGGGGGCGGACAGGATCACCATTACCCAAAGAGGCGGGAATATGTAAAAATGTACTATTGTCTTACACAAAAAGTGTGCAACGTTGAAGAAGGGCATAAAGATATTGTAAGTAGTAATAAGTAAATATGGAAACCTGAAGGTGTGAAAAGAAAACAACACATTTAATAACCATGTAGAATGAAGTGGATGGTACCAAAAAAAAAAAAAAGAAAGGATGCCTCCAGCGTAAGCACTTCACAGAAACTCGGCAGCCTGGAACGACAGTGGACGGACGCAGTACGACGAAGGGAGATTACATCAAAAGAGTGAGTGCAGGGCATTTTTTTATGTGTGTGTGTTTTATTTTTAGTATGTGGTGCAGAAATAATAATTTCTTTCTGTTGTTTTGACTCCGAAATGGCTAGTACTTTGGAGTGGCTGGAGGAGTATTTCCCACACAGGGAAATGTCTGAAGACAGCGACAACACTGGTACACAATGGTCTGCATATGGAGAATAGTGACCAGTATTTTATAGGCATTTAACTTATGGTGTTTTGTTTTTAACAGACCAGGAAAAAAAAGAGGAAAGGGCAACAAACGAGATAGAAGAAGACAGGACAAAAGGATAGAGCAGAAAGTGGATATTTTGAACGACAATTTTCAAAGTTTACGGGAGTTTGTAGAGGACGTTGTGAGAGGAAAAGTTCGGTACCATTGCCCCACCTGCACCTGCCCGGCTTCTCCATTCCCTAGTGAACCATCCCCAAACCTGCAAGAGGAAAATAGACGTTTCGACGAAGAATCCATCCCTTCTTCCCCTCACAAATCTTCCCCTCATAACCAACCCATATTAAATCCAAATTCCCCCATATTTGTTTCAGTGTCCGCTTCCCCCACTGTTTCTTTAGATTGATGTGTGTGCATGTGTGTAGTAAATGGTTTTGTACAATAGTTGTAGAGAAAGAGTTTGTGTGTAAAAGATTTTTTTTAAAAGACAAAATGTTCACGAACAGCGCGCCTGTTTGACCTATCCGCAAGCAATGGAATGTGGGTGCTGTCTAATGCCAAGTAAGACGGATGTGATGTGTGACTGCACCATCTTTTCAAAAAGTGCGTACATAAACAGAAAGGGTTGTCCAAAGGATATACTTGCAAATGAGAAAATACATGGTCGTAGAACACACAAGATGTCCGGAATGGGTGTAAATAAGTAAAAAGGGAGTGTGTGAAGGACAGTATAGCGGTCCATATTAGGCGCAGTCAAAATGGTGCCGTCCGTAGAACAGGCACAGTGGCCGGCAAGTTCATAGGCAAACAAATTTGAGTTGTCCTAAGGACACTGGAACTGTCCGTACAGTGAACATTGCATGCGTACACATGCGCAGTACAAACAAAAGGATTGCCAACATTGCGTCAGGTCCTAACTGTCCGTCTCACTTGTGTCGCACTTTGAAGTAGTTTGAGAACCCAAACACTGTCCGTAGGACACTTGTGCGCATGCGCATGTTTGATTCTTTGCATTTGCTATCCAGGGGACTTTCATTAAGGGGGCGGATGTGTTGAGGAAGTCATCTTGTGACCGCACCTACGCTGCGCGTGGGACTAGTTTCCGCGGTTTGTGTGCTTCCGCAACACTAAAAATGAACTTGTAGACACAAGGCAAACTATTGAGAAGTGTAAAAATTTAATTTCACACATCCCAAACAATAGGCAACCTCAAGAGTTGCTGTGTAAAATGTGTGTACCGCTTTGTCGGGATGAAGACGGTCGCGAGGCACACCCCTGCACCCCTTCAAAAGGCAACACCCCCGAGTGCATCTTCATTGTCCTTATAGCTATAGTAGATAGAGGTGCGTTGCCTTTACTGCTGTAGTGACGAAAAGGAAACTAATCGTTATGGCTTCCATGGCGGCTGTTGGGTTATTAGCCTCTGCACCACCTCCAAACCCGCCACCATCACCACCTCACCAAGGGCCTGCAGAGAGATATATGGGTGAGGATGTAGGGTTTATAGTGAAAACATCGAAAACAAAATATCGAACAACAAAAATGTCGAAAAAATATACATATAACATAAAGAGTCAAAAGAGTCAAAATGTCAAGAAAAAAAATGTCGAAAATATGTAGAAAAAAAATAGTACTATACCAATATAAAATGTCACGAATATTACCGTTTAATATGGGGGGTTCCCCCCAACCCTCCTCAACTAACACCCCACGGCCACCAACCATTCTCCCCCACCCCCCGTGCCCACGAACCACCATCACACCCCTCAAACAACAGAAAAGGGTAAAAAAGGGTTAAGCACATAGGAAACAAGCACGAGTAAAGAACCTTACCTAGGAACCAAGGAATGAATAACGGTTGTGAAAAACCTTCATTACCTGACAGAACCACACTTGATATCGGACTGCAGGAACTTGGAGAGCGTTACTTCAGAATAATACAGTAATAATAATATAACTAACATGTAGCTAAAGATTGATGTATCTTAACCATAAAAAAATCGTGTGACAAGAATGACAAAAGAGTTTATTTTCCACATAATTTCAGACAGAGTAAACAATGGAGAACAAGGTAGAATTTATCACCACACAAAAAGGAGGAAAACAAATGGTGTTGAATGGTTACATTTTCTACAAAGAAGCCGCAAAAAATTAACACACTTACTGGAAGTGCGCAGAGTACGGAAAATCAAAATGCAATGCCAGAGCAATAACTGCAGGTACGAATGTGAAAGCCAAAAATGAACACAACCATCTACCAGATCAAACTAACATCGTAATTAAAAAAACAATTAACAAACTAAAACGAAAAGCAATAGAAGGTCAAGGAGAGGCGAGTGGGTCAATGATTTCAAGTGTTTCTGATAAATTACCAATGCATATAACGGCACAAATGCCGGTAGAAAAATTAATACAACGTACAATAAACCGTACCAAACAACTAAAGGAGAATCTGCCACCGGCACCAATGGTGTATTCAGGAATGACAATACCAGAAGTGTTTAAAATGACCCCAAAAGGAGAAAATTTGCATCATGCCACACTGGAAATAAATAATGAAAAAATAATAATTTTTTCGACTGCTGCCAACTTTGTACATCTCAGTCAAAGTCAACATTGGCAAAGCGACGCAACATTTAAAGTGTGCCCACATCTGTTTCAACAGTTTTTCACAGTTCATGGTTCAATTAATAACAAAATAATACCACTTGTATATGTTTTAATGCCAAAAAAAAATGAGGAAACCTACAAAATCGTGTTTAGGAAAATTAAAGAGACTGCACCTGATTCAAATCCGGATACAATAATCATGGACTACGAAATCGCACAAATTAAAGCATTTTCAGCAATATACAAAGAAACAAGAGTACAAGGATGCTTTTTTCATTTCACACAGAGCATATGGAGAAAAATACAAAAACTGGGGTTGAGCACGAAATATATGGAGGACAGTTCATACCAATACAACATAAAAAAAACTGTTTGCATTGGCTTTTGTAAAAGAGAATCATGTTATACCATTTTACGAACATTTAATTGAAAGTACATACTATAAAGATCATGAAGAGGAAAATACAGACTTATTGGACTATATGGAGAACACATGGATAGGACAGTTGACGCGTAGTGGAACAAGAAGAAGGCCAAAATTCCCTCTAACATTATGGAATTGTTATCAAACAACATTAGAGGGTAAGTGACGTACCAACAATGCCTTACAAGGATGGCACAGCAGATTAAATAAAAATTTCAACATAAACAAACCCACATTTGTAGCATTTTTTAAAAGAATTAAAAAATGAAGAACACCACCAAGAATTTTGCATATCCCAGACAATTTCATTGGCGAACCAAGAACTGAAAAAAAAATACAGAGATTACGAACACAAACTAGAACAAATAATACAAGAATTTGACGAGAAAAATAAAGAAAACTTCCTCAACTCCATTGCATTTAATTTAAAATGTTAATAAAACTTACGTTTCAGACGCCTCTATAATCCAATGTGGCACATGAGAAAATTAAGCAAAAAATCAAGCAGAAACTCCATAAAGCCAACGTTGCAGGACATAATCCATAAAAGAATTCAAAGAAAAATCCAAGGAAATAAACTGGAACAGTGCAATCCAGCACGGACAAAATAAATGCAACTCCATAGAACCAAAAAGAAATAAAAATCCAGAAACCAGGATGCACCGGAACAAAAACCATGAAAAATCCATAGAATCCACATAATCCAACGAACAGAACTCCAATAGATGCCAAAAAAAATCCATGAAAAAAAGGAAAATCCAAGAAAAGAAACTGGAACAGTGCAATCCAACACGGACGAAAAAGTGCAACTCCATAGAACCCAAAAGAACAAAAAAAAACAGAAACCACGATGCACCGGAACAAAAACCATGAAAAATCCATAGAATCCACGTAATCCAATGGAAAGAAATCGGATAGGTCAAAAAAAAAAAATCCAGGAGAAAAAAGAAAATCCCAAAAATCCATGAACAAAGCGACGGAGACGCGAACGCTGCAGAAACGGTTTGTAAGTGAACTTTAAAAATGGCGCCTACGTACACGTACGTACACGTAACGTACGTAAATAAACAAAACAAAATATATCAAAAAAAGCAGGGTGCACAAAAGTAATACACTAGCACCATCTAATGGACAAGCTATATAATACATGTTCAACTAGCAAAAAGCATGCTTTTTATTCAATGTTATATAAATATATATTTATTATTAAATTAAAAGTTATATAAAAACCTATTTAAATATGAAGATATTAAACGTTAATATACATTGCAAAGTTAAATAAATAAACATATATATGCTTACCTTAAACAATGCTTTAATTAATTTTTTTTAAACTGCAGTTGATATGCTAACAATGCATTTATTTATATTTTCGAATAAATATAGAAAAAAATTCGACATTTTATATTTTCGACATTATTTTTTTCGACTAATTATTTTCGACATTTTGACATTCAAAAATATTGCATTCGAAAAAACGACTGGACACCAGGATGTAGAGATTGAGGAAGAAGAGGAGGAAGAGAATGGTGGAGGAACTCTGCACTAGGAGCACTCGGCAGGAGTCGTGGGTGTGGCGGTTGTTTTCAGTTTATGGTAACGTACCAAAAGCATGTGCGAACCTGTTGAAGTGTAACCAGTGCGATGTGGTGTTGATTCGCGGATAGTCGTAGAGGGGAAAAAGGGAGGGTGCAAGCGGCGCAAACGCAATAAAGTGTACGTTGGGAGTAAGTGGCGGCTCTAAAAAGAGCCTTTTGGTGGTGTGTTGTGTGGGTCAAAAACAGTGGATTGGGGAAAACGGATTGTCAGATAGGTTAGTGTGATTGCAAAAGAGGGCGCAATGCATTTTGTACATTGCGAAGAAAAATCTGATTACCAGCATATGTGAGGTGGACTCCATCTCTGCGGAAAAGGAAACTGCTACGAAACAAAATGTTTTCATTGTGGAAAGAGGACATGCCAACATCTCTTAAAAAGGCACACACAGCCTTATTCACATTGTGTCTCACTTTCTCCATTTGTGGACCAAATGCTGAAAAACGCAACCATTTTTGTCTTTGGGCAATACAGGAAAAAAGTATTTGACAATTTGGAAACATGTCCATGAGCTTCGCGAGTCCTTCCTTCATGGCAAATTGTAAAGAAATGCCAGATACATGGCCTAAACTGTTTCCTCCACAATGAATGATGAGTATATCTGGAGGACGCTCTATCTGTAAAGTAACACAAAGAGGTACCAAGTCCACACATCTCATGCCACGCACGCCGTGCACTTCTGCATGTGGAAATCCGAGATTTGTAGATAAACTACAGCTTCCTGCATGCACCTTCAACCAGTGTATCCATGAGTTTCCCACAATCCAGATAATCTGTTTTCGAGCATGGAAAGCCATGGCTGTGTGGTGTCCTGTGAGGGAGAAGACGGTCTTACTAAAGTACGTCGGTCAGAACACACCTACTGAACTTTATGGACCAATCCCTAGCTCCGCTCATTCTCATTTAAATGCAGCTCCACCCTTCAATCCCCGGTGGTGATATGTGCTGGCTGCTAACTACCGCCATGTTTGCGGACATGTACAGAATCAGAGCGTGATGACGGTACATTAAAGTACTATTTCCCTTTTTCCCCTTTAAGGTAGGCTATGAAAAAAGCCGTTTTTTTAATTTTTATTAATTATTTTTTGGCCACATATCGTACAGACTTCTGGTATTTTATGTCATTTTTATGTATTTTTTGTCCTTGCTTTACTCGTGCAAACATTACAGAACCTTCTCTAAAGCAAGTGTTATGTTCCAAAAAAAACATTGTATTTCCCAGAGAGGACAGCGCAACACCATCTCCTTCAAAGTAATGTGCATTGCTTGGAGCAATGTTATCGTGGCTAGAAAAAACATACCAACTCGTAGCATGAATGCTTTGATCTGGACAAAAAACAGAAGTGTTGTTCCATTGCACTCTCGGGAGTAAAGCAGAAAACAATTTTCGATGTTGGGAAGATGGTCATGAGTGCTTCAACCAACTGTGCCAAATCTGCCAACAAAGTACGTGAAGTCAGGTATCCCAAGTGTCAAGCACCGTAGTGCAAAATTACCACATGAGGAGTGGTCATTCGACGCATGTCTCTGCAAACTTGCAGAATTGCCGCTGCATTGCCATCAGTGTCAGCGCTCCACACCACCTCCACTCCTCGCACATCGAAATGGTGTGCCACATGCCTACTCTTGGCATAGTGTTGTAAGCCTTGCACAAAAATGTCTCCAAGCAGGAAAACCCTGACCCTCTGCTCCTCTGCCATTTTCAGTGTGCGCACTGTCTTTCGACACAAAAGATTAATGTGAACAACTGATTGGCTGATGCCTACAGTCGTCTTGCCATGCAGGATTTGCTGTAGAAACCCGTATGTGACATGCCCTACCAGAGGCCAAGGGTTGGCTACGTGCGGCACATAACTCTTATCCAGTGCTTCCACCCTTTCAACAGCGGTAGCAAAGCAAATCCCTCATTTGACACAACTAAGCGGGCACACAATCATCCACCAATGACATAGAACATCGCTAATTTTAACTCCGTCATCAACATTGCGCACTTCAAAATTACTGTCAATGATTCTTAATGAAAATTGCATACCATTGCAAAGCACCTACTTCACAGGCGACTGTGCAAGGATTGCGAATTTCTATGTACAGCTCCATGCATGTGCACAGGCATCAGTATAAAGTACAGGTATGTACATTTTAATCAGAGTACATGCGGAACCCTTATGATGTAAAATAGACAAAATAATGGCGGTAAATTTCCATAGGGAACACAGAACAACACTCCCCCTTTTAAAGTGTACCAATGCCGATTTGTCATTAACAAATCACACAACCGTTTACTGTCCTCTGCATAACCTGTATATACATTGCAAGCATGCCTTTGTAGGCATAGCTCTCAATCATTTTTGTCTTAAAGGCGGGTGAAATCAGCCAAATCTTTTTTTGGCGGGTGAGACGTCCATTGGATTAAATGGCCGTGCAGGAGGCTTGGCGGGTGAGTCTGCCCTTTACAAGGCGGGTAACACCCGCCAAAAGCATGTGAGTTGAGAAGTAGAATTTAGGGCAGACCTCAATTTTGTATGTGAAAATGTCAGAGCTCTGTACTCTGTACTGCCTACAGTAATGCTACTTGCAATGTGATTGTATGAGAATAGTAATCACTCCCGATTGTGGTGCTCACATGTCCTTAGGAGGTTCTCCCGATTTTTGGACATCGTGCTTTTCATTAACAAGTACAAAATGTTTGCCCATCTAGTACTTTGCCCTATCACTTACAAACCTCTCTCCTATGCATATTACATTTTGTAAAGAACAAGGCATTTCCAAACCCTTAAAAAATGTTGTTATTTTGAAGGACTTTCAAGTACAATATTGAAAGTAGTATGGAAAGACTGCATAGAGAGAAGTGAAATGTGCAAGTGGACTGGGTTGAAATATGAAAGTTAAATCCTCTGACGAAAGAAGTACAAGTAAAGTCTGCAGTATCATGACCGCTGCAAACACACAAAGTAATTGATATCGTTTTTTTAATTTGCAGTGAAGACTACTGTCCTGAGAATCAACAGCATCTACACCGCAGATGACATATCCGAAGAAACCTGATCATCTTGTACAAAATAGTAAGTACAGTAAAACCTTCATATTGTAAATACTCCTTAAAGAGGCTGCGTGGGTTATTTGTTTATTTTGGGAACCAAAGCAAGCATTCATTTGTAAACCATTCTACCTACAAATATCCATTTATTGAACAAAGAATAACAGGTGGAATGGCTGACAAATCCCTGTGTGTTTGGTACTGAAATAACATAGGGAATCCTCAGAAGGTTAGATTGTGAAAGTAAGTTGTGGTAGCAGGTTTTTGTCATTTCGGTTATTAATAATGGTTCTCGCCACAAATAGGGCACTTTGTACTGTCATCTAAAGAACATTGTACTGGTATACAAACAGTAAAGTAGCCTTACCAAATGATAGTTAGAGGGCACTGTGCATTGACACACCATGCCAAGGAGCTTCCCCATCACACTTATGCACACATGCACACAGCACACATACATTGGACAACAGACCAAAGTATACTTTTTTTTCTCAACAGTCAAGAAAGACTGCCTAACGTAAAGCAGCTCCGTAGAAAGGAACGCAGAATTAGAGCAAATAAAAATAAAGGTGCCCCATGTAAGCATCAACCTGTTGTAGAGTTAGTGGAGAATCTTGGTACAAACTACCTAGTGCAGTTGGGTAACATAATAAAAGAAGTCTCAACTACCGAACCTGTACCTCCTCCATCAAAAAGTGTCACAAAACACAGAAATGTTGTCAAAAAACCGGCTGCCAGTACAGCTAACAATGTTCCTAATAATCCTGATAGTGTAAGAATAACCCATAGTAAAAAAAGTATTTTAGCAAAAATGTTTCATCGCAGAGTCCTTCAGACTCTACTAAGAAGAGGACCAAAGTCATCCTCACCCCTTAAAACGTACAATAGAAAGTTAATTCTACAAGCACTCGTGGACAGTGCCATCCTTCTCAAAAGGAAGGTGTTCATATTAGTGTTGAAAAGGATGAAAGCACTAACAAGACTAAGTACTAAACTACAAATGAAACTCAGCAATAAACGGAATGTGAACAAAAATAATTTTTTGCATGTTTGTGGTGGTGAATGGAGTCACACAAGAAGCACAGAGCCATATTTTAATGAAGAAGCATACAAACAAAATCAAACAAACACAATTGCCATCCATAGCAGTGGACGAGGGTATGAGAAAATCAATACTACCATCATGGAACAAGAAACACTGCTTACAAAACTGTCTTCTGAAAACTCAGAATTACCTCTTGATTCAGCAGAACCACGCCGTCCAGTATACAAATGGCCGTGCACATCAATGTGTGCCATTCCAAACAAAGCTTTCAAATCTTTACGTCAGTTCCTCAATCAATATGTAAAAGGTAAAGACAAAAGTAAAATGAAAGTGCTGCAAAATATGGATATTTGTGTAGTGCGGAAAGTCACAGGACTAAAAGGACATTCATTATCCTGTGTTTTTGGCCCTATTTGCAAAAGTACCTTCCATGATATCAAAAGAATAGCAGTACATAATTCCAAAGTAAGAGATTTAGTGTATAAAATATACTGTGCAAAAAGTCCAGCTTCAGAATTAGGCAATTTAAATACCACTCTTCTGCATGGTACACCCAAATACATACAAGAAGAAATGAACCGTATTCAGAAAAAGTATTTTGGAAGTGAAAGCCACGTAGAAAATCCAACAGAGCATAGTAGCGACAATCCTGCACATAGCAACCTTCTATTACACATACAGAAAAACGTATGGCTGAAGTACCAAACCATGTGTTTGTATGTTGCCGTAGAACGTTTTACAAAAGGAACACGAAAAATGTGGACATAGCATACAAAATAGAAAACAATGAAGACTCTAAATGGTTTGAATTAGCTTTGTATCTTTTAGCTGAAAGCAAATATGAAATAACTGAACGCCAAATATGTTGCAGTTACTGTGCTGCAAAATTAGACAACCACCACACTCCTTCACGTGCAATTACAAATAATTTGGATTTGTTTCCATTACCAAAAATCCTGCAACAGCTCAATTTGTATGAGAGCATAATAATTCAAACAGTTCACCCATTTCAAGCAATTATACGCCTTCATCCAAAAACAGCAAATTTACCTTCCTCTGAATTGGTGAAAGGAATTTGTGGCAAAGTAGTTTACTTGCCATTAGATCTAACGGAAAATGTGCACACTCTAGGAGTGGAACGTTCAATAGACCATTCTTTAATAGTGTTGGTAAATGGAGTACCAACAAAGGATAAATAAAATTGGCAACAATTAGTAGACTTACACAAAGTTACACAAGCATTGCAATATCTAAAAGATAACAATGAGTACTACAAGGAAATAAATATTGATGAAAGCTTAAGGCAAACAACTGAAATAATTCAAGAGCCATCAGAAACTGGGCAATTCGAACGTCTGGATCCAGCTACAGTATCCACTCTTTTAGACCATAACACAATTCATCCATTGCATTCCAATGAAAGCATAGATGATGCACTAGAAACTTACAAAATGCGACAAACCAAAGGGTCACCAATGAGTATTTGGGAAAAAAGTATAGAAGCACGTGCTTTTCCACTGCTATTTCCTACTGGCAAAGGTGGTAGATACGATGATAGACCCACTCAGATTGGGGCATCAGAATACCGCTAATTACGAATGTATTCGCAAGATCCCAGAATTAGGGAAAATGTGGAATACATATTCCACCTACTCTATGAAAGTGAATTAGCAACACTATGTTATGGAGTTGCACACTTTCTTAAATCTGGAACATACTTTCAAAATATGTCAGCTACGCAGTTAATATAAAAAGTACAAGAAAAACATGAAGTTTTACAATCAAGTATAACAAATTTGTTTGCAAACATGCGTGGTACAAAGGAATACTGGTTCAGACGGCACAGAGACGTGCGTTGCATGATCAGAAACCTTGGACCACCAACTTGGTTTGTTACGCTAAGTTGTGCAGAATATGCATGGGAAGATTTACATGAGTTCCTACGCATAGAAAACAGCAACAAAAACAACATAGATATATTAACACCTGGAGAACTTTGCTCTCTAGATCCAGTTAATGTCTCAAGATATTTCCATCATCGTTTCATTGCAATGCTACACTTTATTTGCAATAAAACTGTTCCTCCTCTTGGAGAAGTGCAACACTTCTTTTGGAGAAAAGAATATCAAGCGAGAGGAGCATCACATATTCACATGCTGTTATGGATCAAAGGTGCTCCGAAATTTGGGCACGATAGTGATAGCACTGTTTTGCAGTTTATCCAAAAATATGTCACATGTGAAATCCCTTCACAACAGACACATAGTGAGCTACATGGGCAGATTTTACAATTTCAAAGACACAAATGTGGCAAATATTGTTGCCGTAAATACAAAAACATAGATAAATACTACACCAAATGCCGCTTTGGTTTCCCTAGACCAGTTACAGAAACAGGTGAAGTAAACAACTTCATGTCTTCAGTTCGACATAGTGTTAAAGGTAAATCACCTAAAAACATGTATTACATAAAAAGAAGGGAAGAATCAAAATATATCAATGATTACAATGCAATCATTGCCCTATTAGGGAATGCAAACATAGGTGTGCAGTACATTGCAGACTATTCAACTGCTGTTGCACAATATGTTACAGCCTACTTAACAAAAGCAGAAAAAACAGAGCTTCAAGACCTCTGAGATGACCTAGCATCAGACAAAACATTATCACAGAAATTGTACAGCCTAGGCATAAAAATGCTCTCTCATAGAGAATGTGGGGCCTATGAAGCAGCAGATCGTTTAACCGGGACTGCTTTGTATGGAAAATCAGACAACATATTATGGCTCAGTCTTGGTCTTGTAAAATCTAGAAAAAGAGTGCTGAAATCATATGAGGACATAGAAACAATTGCCAGAAATGATCCCAACAGCCACAGCCAAGACATTCTAAAAAACAATTTACTGGACACATACTATCCGAACAGGAGTACCACTCTGCAAAGCATGTGTCTATACCACATAGCTCAAAACTTTGCATACAAAAATAATGTAAAATCCGATGAAAGCAAACATCGATATAGAGTGACCGATTGTGAAGGGAGCTTAGTGAAACTTAACAAACGAAGCTTAATTAATCATGTGAAATTGTCATTAAAAACTCCTCAACAGAAAGAACTATATTACATGTCTCTGTTTCAAACCATGGAGAAAAGAGGTAGACATACTAGATAATTATGAGTGCTATGAAGATGCTTTCAACGCAAATGAAAGCACTATCACCAATGTTAACTTTACGCAGTACAAAACAATGTTACACAATGAGCAGCAACAGGAAGAAGAATTTCAGGCCCAACTAGATAAAGACTCTTCCAACAGTAGTCAACCTTCTGTAACAGGAAGTCAAGAACAATTAGGACAACCACTAATAGCAAATGAGTCTGAAGTTGCTATGGCAGAAGTAGAAAATACTATGTATCAGTATCAAGAAGATACAGAGGACTTAACTGTACAACAAGGAAAACGTAACGATCAGCGCACCATTTTTGACGAGGTAACAAAGCGAATTGTGCTTGGCGTACAACACAAAAATAAAGAATGCACCTGCCACAATTACAAACCTATACTGCTGTACGTCAGTGGTGAAGCTGGATCAGGGAAAACATTCTTAATCAAAATTATCAGCAAGTTCTTTCAACAATTGACAAACAACAAACTGTCAGCTGTTGTACCAGCCCCCACAGGTTTAGCTGCCTACAACATAGGCGGTGTAACTTTACACCGATTACTACTCCTTCCAGTAGAGCATCAAAATAAATTAGACTACTCCAAACTTTCTGCAGAAGCTGCAATGGAATTACGTAGAGTATTGAAACAAATGAAAATGTTGCTAATAGATGAAGTGATATGATATGATATGGCATTTGTAAGTGAGCATTGTCTCCAATCTAATGTTGGCTTTGATTCATCTCAGATTGCAACAAGTACTTAAAAGTAATAATGAAGAACTCTTTGCAGGGAAGCACATTATCGTTTTCAGAGATCTTCCACAATTGACACCAGTAAAAGGTGAATCGATTTTTAAAACCTTAGGCCACAAACTCTGCCGGAAAACTGTTGGTAGCATAGGTAATGTTAACCTTTGGCAACATTTCCAATACAGAGAATTAACTGAGAACATGCGGCAATCTGCAGATCTCACTTATGCCAACATCTTGAAAAAAGAGTTGGTGTATTATCGCAAGAAGCACAAGCTGTACTGAAAAAGCAGCATATACATGCACTTTATGGCGATAATGAATGTGCAACTGATGTGCAACTGATGTTATGGAACAAATAGCGCACAAAAATGCCAACTCTTGCAAGCTGTTTCAAATTCAATTAAACAATGTTAAAGAAAGAAATGCAAGCAATAATAGAAATTAGCGCCACAGACAAACTAGACGTACATGGTATGACAGTACCCATGTGTGAGCAAGCCACAACAAGACTAGATAGTTTAGAAAATTCAATCTCCAACACAGCTGGGTTGGAAAAAGTATTGAAATTATCATTAAATTGTAGAGTAATGCTTAAACGTAACCTTGAGGTAGAGCAAGGGCTAGTTAATGGCGCACAGTTGTTGGCTTTCAATCATACCCACGTGATAGCAGCATTCAGTTTGTCAATATTTGCTTTGATAAACTTTCAGAAGTAAAAAGGATAGGGCGCTCAATGGCTCGATTCCTTCTCTTCAAAGACATGTACGTACGTAGAGAGCAATTTTCTCCAACTCTTGCATATGCAGTTACATTTCATAAATCCCAAGGTCTTACCCTAGAGAAAGCAATGATAGATATAGGAAAGACAGTGTTTAAGGAAGGCATGAGCTACGTAGCATTATCACGCTTACGTACACTTGACGGTCTAATGCTAATAAACTTTGATTCAAGTAAAGTTAAAGCTGATATTCCTTGCATTCTAGAATACAATAGATTGCGTTCACTGTACACCCCTCATCTGAAACAATCCCCAGTTCCAGATAAAGTGAAACGTGGTAAAAGAAAAGTAAATGAAACATAAATGCAACAAAATGCAACAGGAAATTCCGCAAAAAAAAGAAAAGAAGCTAAAGTTTCATCAATTGCCGCAAACATAGAAGAGCATATTAGGGAATGTAAACCAGGCACACCGGCAAAGAAGCAACAGAAAAAACGAAAAATGCACTCAGATACAGAACCTGCTGGTCCATTCAAATTCACAAATGAAAGTGGGGTAAGCTGCTATGCAAATGTAGCAATGAATATTCAATTTCAATTGCCACCAATTGTTAACAATATTTACCTGCGCAGCACAGACCAATTGTGTTTGCAAATGTTAGCGCTGCATAGAAACGCAACAAGCAATCCTGACAACACATACAGTGTTTATGGAGTAAGGCAACAATTGGGCGACTGTGCTGGAATAGTGAGATTCACTATGAACTCACAAGAAGATCCACAAGAATTTCTAATGTACATACTATTAGTATTGGAAAACAAAAGCATACCTGTAAATGAATCTTCCAAATTTCGTACATGTGTAAACATACATGCACTCTCTGTAAGAAAGTGATACAGGAAGAAATTCCAAATGAGCAATTTGTGTATATTACCATACCAAATTGTGAGAGCATTCCATTTCAGCAACTTGTACAAAATGCAAACCATGGCAGATTATGTAGTATTTGCAATTCAGACAATCGCTCTACCTTACTGATACAATCACATAGTGCCTACATAATAGTTATGCTTCTACGTTATAATGCAGATGGCACCAAAAACAACTGCAAACGAATTGGATTTATACACGGTCAAGTGTCACTTGGAAAGAAAACCTTTACAACAGTACGAATAATCTACCATGCAGGAGCTACAGCCAATGCAGGTCACTACACTGCATACATTAAAAAGAGTTCTGGATGGTTTGAATGTAATGATAGCACCATTACTCTAAAGCAGAGGTTGCCAGCTAACCTAACAAATGCGTATTCAATGGTCTTGAAGCCAAAATTTACGTAATAAGGTGTACTTCAAAATTGTCAACAAAGTATGTGAAAGACTACAAACAGTTAGAATATGCCCACAGGTAGCTAACTACCCAACAGGATGGAAGAATGACACAAATAAATGATTATCACAGATCGTTGAAAACAAATGCACAGGTAGAAAATGCCTATAGGTATGTAAGTGTTGGTAAAAATTGGCAGGAAGGCAACAACGAAAACATTAATGGGAAAGATGAAGGAAACAGGATGTACCAACGACAAAAATGAATGAGTAGCAAACTTCTGTAAGAACACATGCTCAGTTAGAATACGCCTACAGGTATCTAACTGTTGTTAAAAATGGGCAGGAAGGCCACAAACATAACATTGATTAGAAAAATGAAGAAAACATTGAAAGGAGAAAATGAAGTACTTAGTTGCATAAGAAATTACGTTTTTTTTTAATCAGACAAGGATTTTTTTCCCCAGACCCAAGGATTAGAAAAGCAAACACAGAAACTGAGCACAATGCACAGTGCACTGGTTTGTAAACTAAATATGAGGGTCTAAAAAAAAAGTTAACTGTCTATTATGCAATGTGTCAAATATGGAAAATAAAAACATTAAAACACCTTTTTCTTTCATCACAGAAATACGATAACCAATTTTTTAAAAATGTATGGATTCTGAACAAAGTAAGGAGTAAGTATATTGGCAGGCGTTTTCTACACATGGGAATCAACTCGTCTAATTTATAGTAGTAATATGGTGCAGTGGCTGTAGGCTGGCCTTTCGTCTGCGGTAAGTAACCTACCACCTACGCCTTACAACCAAGTTTCAAGGAGTACAGTTCCTATCCACAACCATCACTGCATATGTAAAACATGGTCCTTGTAAATTAGCTGCTTATAAATGTACTTTGCGGACCATCGTCTGCAGCCATGAAGTGGAGAAACTAGGGCATGAACACAACGACCACAATCCACCACACCCATATTAACTTGTAACTCCACTGCTTATGACTTCAGTCTTGCGTACATGGGCTTTAGCCATGCACCCAAGACTGCAAGGTCTCCCCACAACTACCTCGGCGATGTGTGTTAGTAGGGGTTATTCTACATGTGTGTTATTGTTAAGTACCTCTGCCCAGAGGCTTCCCTCCTAGGTGTGTGTCTGTAGATTTTGCATGGGATGGGTGTGCAGTGTCTTCCAACTCTAGTACTTACCACTTTGTTCTTGGTTGCATGGCCTTTGCACCCAAGACTGCACGCACTCCCCACAACTTGCCAATCAAAATGCAACACTACAGGTGTGTGCATGGGTGGCACATGTGGCGGTGGTTGTGGCCAGGGCCTACAGCCTTGTAAGTAAGGCCTTTGGCCTTTGGCCTACGGCCATGCATCCAAGACTCCAGGCCCTGGCCACAACCACCGTAGCATGTGCCACCAATGGCGGCGTACTAATGATTATAACGATAACCATTACAAAAAATAATGCATTCAGGGCATGTTGTCTATTACAATGTTCCCTAACACCACACGTGTCCTTACAAATCTAACAACTCCCCCGTGCACTGCACAGGCTGAAATACTGGCCTTATTGGACCCCTCATTTTCTGTGCATACAAGGAAGCCACAGAACATACGTCAAAAAGTAGGTATAAGTGTATTATTGGATGCATGGCCTTCGGCCCTGCACCCAAGAGTGCAGGATCTCCCCACAACTACCTCTTTGTTCTACACTGTACACTGCACGCACTCCCCACAACTTGCCAATGAAAATGCAACACAAGGGGTGTATGCATGGGTGCCACATGCGGCGGTGGTTGTGGCCAGGCCCTAGAGTCTTGGAAGTAAGGCCTTCGGCTGACGGCCATGCATCCGTAGCATGTGCCAACCAAGGGAGCATACTAATGAATATAATATTAGCCATTGGAAACAGTAATGTATTCACAGCATGTAGGCAATGTCAATGTTCCCCAACACCACACGTGCCCTTACAAATGTATCAACTCCCCCATGCAGTGCACGGGCTCAAATACTGCCCTTATTGGACCCCTCCTTTTCTGTTCGTACAAGGAGACCATAGAACATACGTCATTAAGTAGGTATAAGAGTAATGTGCGTACAAGATGCGTACAAGATGTCCATACACATTACATCATGACGACCGACCCCCAGAACAAGTGCATTATTTACCCATATGTTAAGACTATAGCCCCTGGCCACTACCACCGTAGCATGTGCCACCCATGGCGGCGTGCTAATGCATATAAAAATAGCCAATGGGAGAAATAATACATTCATGTTGTCAATTTCAATGGTGCCTACCTATACCCATGTGCTTTCACGAGTTACAAATTTCCTGTCCGCTACATGGACTGAAGTGTTACAAATTTCCTACCCACTACATGGACTGAAGTACTACCGTTATTACCCCCACATTTACTGTATGTACAAGGTGGCCATAGAAATTACAGAAGAACAAATGCATAGATCACCCATTTCTTACTGTCTGAACCTTTCCCAATGCTATGTGACACAGCAAAATAGGTTAATGAAAAAAGCACGTGTACGCTGGTTGCTGCTCCGCTTTCCGCGGATCCAAGTTGTTGGGCGCATCCAAACCATCTAACGCAGAACACGTCTCGCAGAGGCCAATGGGCAGAGACGTCGCGTGTACGCGGTCATGACGGCAGCCCCTTAGCCAATCGGTTTCTTGTTCGTCGACCGAACAGGGAAGTGTGACCGCGGAGCGAACATAAATATCACTAATTATTTCAGACCTACATTTTCATAATTATAAATAAATGTACTGCACGTATGGTGACAAAATTTACAAAAGCATGCTTTCTGGACCAAGCCCCTGTACCTGCCGCAGATTTTGTCAAAATTCGTCCAGCGGTTTCACCTGTAGCTGTGCGCAAAGTTTTTCCCCCATTCAGTCTATGGGAAAAAAAGAGACGTTTTGGGACCCCCCCCCTATAACTCTGCTCCCCCTGGAGGAATTCTCATCAAACTTTACAAAAAAATTCAGAGTGGCCCATATACTTTTGCAAAGTTTGGTGAGGATTCGTCCAGGGGGGAGCGGAGTTATAAACCACCCAAAAAGTGCTCTTCCTGTGGAAACAGCAACTTAACCATAACTACGTGGCCACTACCGTGGCCATGTAAAATATATATATATATATATATATATATATATATATATATATATATATATATATATATATATATATATATACACACACACACACACACACACACACACTAGTGTGTTAGTACTTGATTAATGTGTAATTTTAAAGTGTAATGATAACAGTGTAATATTAATATGTGTCTTAAAAGTATTGTTTTTTTCTTGTTTTAGTTTCTCTCTTGGAAAGGAATGCATTTGTAATGTTACGTTATAGTTATTATATGAATGTTTTCTCATTCTTTTGCTATGAAAGAGTTTAACTATAACACACTAATAAAAAAAATATTGCAGATATCTTCCCTGAAAAACTAGAGACAATTCAGGAAGTGTGATTTCCTTTTTCACATACTCGTGTCGCAGAATTTCTATTGTAGAAGGCCTCAGCCCAGACGAAAGTCTGATGAGTATGTGAACTTTCTTTTTCTTGGTTAGTCAAAGTTCTCCAACCTAGTAATTATCAACCAAGTGTCCTGGAAGTTTATGGTGGTTCCTTTTGGGGGAAGCCTTAGCTTAGTCAGCAGGAAAAACCTGTCTACAGCTTGCAAAATCCAGCCAAAACAGTTTAATTCCTTATTTTATTTATGTTTGTTATAAATCATAATAAAGCCTGTTGAATAAGATCTCTCATATATATTTCACAGCACAATCCCCTTCACATTGCTAGATAATGGCAGGGCCTTATCCAACATACACTTTTAAACAAGTATTTTTCTTTATTTGCAAAAGTACATTTAAACATGTGGGGCTACTAGCATTTTCCTTTCACATTCGGTTTAGGCTTCCCTCTGAATTCCCACATTGTTTTGTAGCCAGAGTTAGCTTCTTGTATGCAGCAATGGGTTTAAAACACAGATGCACTGAAAATGACATAGGCCCAGAAAGTCAGGGCCTCTTTGACGCATTGATCTTTGATATCTTATAGCCCAAAAGTAAAGCGTCTCCCATGTAGCTGAAGTAAAGCTTCTTTTGATTCCTTTAGAACTGAAGAACAGCCTGTCATTCAGGGATACTGCTCTTGTCTGCGGGAGCAAAATGTGAATGGGCATGGCAGGGTCTCATTAATAAAAGTGTTGTGATGAGGAATCAGAGAAAAAGCGCATCAGAGCGGCTTCATTTTTAAATGTAAATGTTTCCCTTTTTCAATGGGAACTTTGGGCTTGCAGCAAAGCAGTGCCGCTTTTTCACTCCCCTTCTTTGATACATGTCAGAACACACTGGCAGCCTTTTTCGGGGTGCCCCCTTGTTCCATCCTGCCCAATATGTGCTTGGCAAGATGGTGCAGCCATCTTTTTGTTGCTGAAAAACGCAGGTTTGGTGTGAAGCAGTGGTGCTCACAGGAGCCAGCGCAGCCATTTTGCTGTTTCTGCTGAAGTGCAGCTTTGTTATGGAATGGACTACAGCTGAGTGGATCAATGTAGTCCACAACACACAGATCTGGGAACAAGGCAACAGCACAGCTAGCTTGAGAAGTGCTGGGTCCAAATCTGACACAATGTCTGCAGAGGACATTCCTGCCACAGTGCCAACTAGAGCATCCCCAGGTTTTCAGCTTCAGGTTAGTGAGCAGACAACGCTGCAGTTACCGGCCGCATTCGATTTGAAAGACACAAGACGTTTAGGCCCCGTTCGACAAGATGGCTGAGAGATTTCAGAGTGCACATAGGGGCCATGGGTCTGCTGGATGATGAGAGGAAAAAGAAGATATTATCCCTGGCCGTAAACCCGGCAGTGAGGGACATTTTGGAAGAATTGCTTGATGATAGGGCAATGTTTGAGGAAATGCAGGATGCAGTGTCCACATATTTTGCCGCATGTACAAACATGCACCATGAAAGGCATACATTTCACACCACAAGACAAGAGAAAGGTGAATCCATGGACAATTTCGTGATGAGCCCAGGCATATTGAAGGCAAGTACCTTTTTGCGCACACTCCAGAATAAAGACAACCGTCTAGGGAAATAGGCCAGGAGATAGCGATTCAAGGATAACAAAGGTTAATTGTACATAATATAAAATATCAGCAAAGGACTCGAGAGCGCTCTGGTCAATCTAAGGACAAGCAGGAGCTTAAAAAGCCATGAGGAGTCATCATACACAGTAAGAACTGGTGCTACTGATTGGTAGCACCCTATAGATGGGCCTGCTCTATAATGGATGCCCGGCTACAATTGGTTAGATCTTTCACAGTCGATCTGCCTCCACGTGGGTCAGCTGGGCTCGGCTTGGTATTGGGTGAAGGTCAGGTTGCTCATATAATACAATGTGACATCTAAACTAACATGCTAAGCTCCCTATTCCATCACTGTGGCATGCACCTGGGTGGCACAGAGAATTGTGCCAGGGGGAAGGGAGGATAAAATACAGTCATGCCGACCCACACATTCAGGGCTTCGTTGATACCACACTTCCCGCACTCAAGGTCTCCACCCTGAGTTTGATCTTTAATTTATCCCTCCCGGTACCTCGCGTTACAAAGGCTGTGTTTTATGCTGGAAGAAATACAGTTGCGCATGCTTAGATCTTTTATAGACACTTGATTTGTGTCAAGACAAGAGGGTCGCTTGCTTATCATGGAGTGCAAAGGTGTTGGAGTCGGGTCAGTGGTGTGGGCTGGCTGCGGGGGGGAGGGCTAGGGGCCTATTGGCAGTTTAGTGGAGATGGATGGTCATACTGAGGCGCCTCGGGTTGTCTCACGCTCTTGCAGGTACATTCCTCAAAAAGATACTGAATGTTTGCAACAGTGGAGGGACAAGGGGGAAGTAAACTTCCGTGAGAACTGGCTGCACGTATTCATTCTGCTTTAATGATTTTGGGCCTGGTGAACTGGGTTCATGGAGCTTGGTGGGTGCAGCACGATCATACAAGCTTGCACTTTTTGGCCTACTACAAAATGGAGTTTCTTTCAATGTGTTTTCTAGTGTTGTGCATCTACTGTTGGCACTATAATACTTCTATATTGTGTTTTATCCCCCCTTATATAGTACATCTCTTCATATGGGTGCGCCTCACCTGAAAGCGCCTAGGTGGGTCGCATATACTCATTTCCATCCCAACAATATGCATGAAACACTGTGAAATCCACTGCTATTCCAACATAGCAGCACTCCGCTCGCAGATTATCGCAGGGTGTGAGTTTCCGACATTCCGAAAGAAACTATATCAAAAACAGAGACCCCTGGAAGACATAGTGGCAATGGCACGCATGGGACTGGCGATCGACCAACAAAAGGAGACTATGAACAAAACGCACCTGCAAGCGCAGCAGAAGGACGTCGAGAAAGTCAACAAACAAACATCAGAACCCGGCACCATGGCGAGAAAATAAGAAACGTCTTGTTTCAGCTATGGAGACGAGTACCCTCATGGCGGCACCTGTCCAGTAATTGGACAGAAATGTGCTGCCTGTGGAAGTGAATGACATTTTTGTGCAGTATGCAAGAATATGCCGTCATAATATAATTGTTCTTTTATAGCGCACTTAATACCAGAGATTGGTTTCTAAGCGTGAGATCTGGATTCTAACCTGTGTTGCGCTGTGTTGTCTTGCTTCCAGGACAAACGTGTTGCCCCTGAGCTATCCCCCCCTCACGAGACAAGGGCACACATCACCCAATGAAGGAAGGTGATACATGATGTACAGAAGCAGTGGCTATAAGTCCAAAGGCAAGCAGGGAAACCATTGACAACCGGGTGGAGAAGGAAGCAGAGTCACATGGCAGGAGAGTACACATCTCACCAGAAAGGCGGGAACACCGCCGGCCAAGAAGACACCTACCGTATAGTGAGGTACACTCACACTTGAGCAGCGAATCCGCCTTGTTGAACAAGGACAGCAGTAAAAAAGGCTACATGTGGGCCCTAGGAAACAACACTGTGAAAGAACACAGTTGACTGCCACTGATGCAAGTAAATGGCACACCAGCTGAATTCCTCATAGACACAGGAGCAACATTGAATGTCCAGAGTGAAGAAGACTACAACAACATGCCACACCCCGCAAAGCTAAAGACCTCCAGGGTTGACATATACCCCAAAGTATCAAACACCCCATTACCATGCAGGGGGTGATCACAGCAATATGCTCATATGAACCTCACTCTGCCTGTATTCAGCTGCACCTTTTAAAGACTAAAAGTGTATGCATCCTTCGTTTCTACACCGCAATGGGCATTGGTCTAGTCCACATACTGTACCAAATGATGGCACACAAATACATGGCAGTGGACGACAACATAGAAAGGACATTCCCCGACGCTATTTAAAGGACTAGGCAAGCTACGCGAGTGCAAAGTCATGTTGCACATAGATCCAGCCATGAAGCCAGTAGCCCAACATTACAGGGGCATACCGTTCAAAGGCTAGTGGAGATTGAAATCAGAAAATTACTTGTTCAAAACATCATTGAGCCAGCGACAGGGCTCACCCCGTGGGTATCCCCCGTAGTGCCTGTACCAAAGATTGCAGACGAAATGATACGACTATGCGTGGACATGAGGAGGGCGAATGAAGCCATACAAAGGGAGAGGTATCAGGCTCGAATAATATCCGACATGATACACCTTCTGCATGGAGCAATAGTATTCTCCAAACTGCACTTAAATAAGGGGTACAATCAGCTAGAGCTGAGTCCTGTGTCACGATAAATCACCACATTTGTGACACATCTGGGTCTTTTCAGATACAAATAGTTAAGCTTCGGTGTCTCATCAGTGGCCAAAATCTTCCAGGAAGACATACACAAGATAACACGACCCATACCAAACAGTTTAAACTACAGTGATGATATCTTAGTCTTCGGCAAGACGAGGGAGGAACATGATGCCACACTACATCGAGTCTGCATGGCACTCAAAGAAGCTCACCTCACACTGAATAAATCAAAATGTGAATTCCAGAAAACAACCTTCAAATTCTTCAGGCATATATCCTCGGACAAGGGATGCGTCCAGACCCCGACAAAGTAGCAGCACTCAACAAAATCCCACTGCCAGCAAATGTCTCTGATATGAGTTTGTTCTTGGGTTTGACGAGCTACTGCTCCAGATATCTCCCTGACTACGCCACAGTCAGTGCACCACTAAGGGAACTGATGCATGGACAACAGGATTTCAATGGACATCGTCATGCCAGACAGCATTTCAGAAAATTCAGGCAACTATATCAAAGGTAGAAGAGCGTGGCATACTTTAACGCTGAGAAAGAAACTGAAGTCACCGTAGACGCTAGCCCAGTCGGACGAGGTGCCATTCTAACGCAACAGGATGGCAAAGCACTGCACTCTCGTGTCATAGTCGCCTACACCAGTCATAGCCTGTCACATGTGGAACAGGCATACTCCCAGGCTGAGAAAGAAGGACTTTCAGTTGTGCCGGCAAGCAAACATTTACACTTATTTTTATATGGAAAGGAGTTCACAATAGCAACAGATCACCAGACCCTACATATCATCTATGGAAATCCCAAAGCCCACATGCCCCCCCCCCCGAATAGCAAGATGGGGTCTGAGACTACAAGATTACAAATTTAAAGTCAGCCACAGACCAGCAAAGGACGGAAACCCAGCAGACTATCTGTCCTGTCACCCTAACAAGACCACTATTACAGTTCCCTCGATCGCTGATGCCTACATCAACTACATAATTCATCAGATGAAACCTTTCCCCATCAACTGGGCAATTCTTCAGAAGGAGTCAGAACAGGATCAAGCCCTGGCCATTGTTGTGCGATGTAGAAGAGAGTTAAAGATGAAACATGCTAAGTGAATGGCAAAAAAATTGATTCAGGACAGCCAGGAAGAGATAACATAACACACTGATACAGGAATAACTCTCAGTGACGGAAGATCACATTCTCTTAAAAGGATGCAAGATAGTAATGCAAAGGGCACTTCAACAACAAGTGATGGAGTTGGCCCACGAAGGCCACTTAGGGATAGTGTCCACCAAAAGACTGCTACTGCAAAAGGTCTGGTTTTAAAAGATTGGTTCCTGGGTTGAGGACATTATACAGGCATGGACCACCTGCTGCATAGCGGCACTGCCCAGGGCGACCCAGGCCATTGCAAATGTCACCACTTCCCAATAGCTTATGGGAAGAAATAGCTGTGGATTTCTTTGGACCGACCAGAGATGGAACATACGTGCTAATAGGGATCGGTGAACACTCACGATTCCCGCAAGCACAGATAATTTCATCGACAGCAGCCACGAGTGTCACCCCAGCACTTACCGGATATTGACCACCTATGGAATTTTCGAAAGTCCGAAAGTCAGACAACAATCTGCCATTTACCAGCCATGACTTTGAAAACTTTGCCAACTACATGGGTTGCAGACACGGCAGAATCACGCCACTGTGGTCACAGGCTAATGGCTTTGTGGAGCGGTTTATGGCCGATATAAAAAGGACATTGAAAATCGGCCACATTAATCACCAACCCCTGGAGTAGACCTTATACCAGCTACTGCATGATTACAGGCACACCCTGCACAGTATAACTGGGGAATAGCCTGCAGAACTCATGTTTGGCCGCAGGGTGAGAAAACAGTTTCCCCAGAGTCTGTGTGGAAAGGAAGAGGCAGAAACATATGCACGATACACAGATGAAGAAAACAAACAAAAGAAAAAACGATATGCTGACGCTCGACGCTGAGCGCAAAACAATAACTTACAAGAAGGTGACCGGGTACTGGTACAACAACCCAGATATAGAAAAGAAGATTCCACGTTCAGACCTGGTCCACTGACAGTGTTGCATAAACAAGGCACCATGATCACGGCAGTCAGAGATCTGTCACCAGAAACATATCCCATTTCAAGAGATGGCCCAACCCAGACAAACTAAAGGAGCGGTCTGATGACTGAATGAGAGTTGGTGATACAGACGACGCTTACCTAGGTGATGGTGAAGAATCCAACGAGGAGTGGCACGAGGAGACACTACCCTGTGTGTCAGTAACCCCTGAACAATGGAGAGAAGGCAGGCCAGTGAGGACCTGCATACATCCAATGAGACTGATTGTAGAGATGGGGTAGAACCCGAGACTTGATGTTGATGAAATGGGGAGATGTAATGTCTTGCCTCAGTCTAGTTCATAAAAGGGCAGGACCACAAGGGAAGGGGTGGGAATGGGAAGTGACGACATGGGGCACAGGGAACGGGGAGAAGTGAAATAAAGTTGGATGAAGAAAGGGGGGCATGGCTTGGTGGCCATGCGTGGGTGAGTGAATCTCCGAAGCTCCTGAGAGATCCGACTTACAGATCTGCCAAACTGGTATAATATTAGTGAATTTCGCAAGGAAAAATGCTGGAAGGCTGTTGGAAGACTAGCCTGAAGAGCGAACAGAATCGGGGTGAGCCAACGACAACAGGAGGGCTGGAGCGTCTGCAGCGCCAGACACAAAATGGTGGGCGCACTACATCACTGAGAACGGGACTCTGTATCGGGACGGAGACGCAGAGGGAACATTATAGACGGCGGGCGTGAGAGAGGACTGCCAGTGGAGTGCAGAGACAACGCGGCCAGGGGGAAGATTGCCCAGCTGCGGTCCCGGTGCACACGACCCACAGAGGCGTGACTGCACCCAGCAAAGGGAGGAAGCAGAACAGTCAGTGGGGTGACCAAGCCGGCACGGCAGCGAGCAGGGCTACAGCTCGCCACAGTAGGAGGTGCCGCAGGTCCAGAAGAAAGCCGGCAGCAACAGCAGATGAGACCGTGAGGCGAGGCACTTCCCCGTAACGGAGTGCGGTCGGGGAGCAAAGTACCACCCAGGTGTGGCAATGAAGCTACACAGCCCCGCAGCAGGGGGGTTCACACGGACGAAAGGATATCCGACCCACGATGTAAGGAGCAGGGGGGGGCCAACACTCCCAATAAAGGTGCATGCGGACCCTGCCACAAGGAAGCCCCGCTCGGGCCAGGACGGACAGAGAGAGAGCAAAGGGTGGAAAAGGGACCCCCCAGGCAAGTCGTGAGTGGGACGCCGAGCCCCAACTGAGACGGCACAGTCAGAGAGTGCCTGGGCCTTAGTGGGCAGGCCCCGCCTGAGCGAACACGAGATGATGGACACAGAAAGATCATAGTGCGTCTCTGAGATGCGATCGCACTAACAGAACCTGGCCTGCTAACACTGGCGGGAGAATTCTGTACCCCCCAGCAACACGGCCACCAGGACGAGGCAACGGTCGGAGCACAGAGGACCCTGAGGTGGAGGCAGCCCAAGGGGACAAGCAGGTGAGCTGCGCCTGACCCCTGCAACAAAGACTATTGAGGGAATGAAAAGGGGCACAAGCCGACCGCCAGGGGTCACGTGAAACAAGCCCAGAGTGTCCTGTTCTACAACATAAGGGGCACTACTACCTCTGCGCCAAGGCGCAACTAAGACATAGGAAGGAGCCTCCATGCGCATGCAGTGCCAGTAGTAGGAACACATCAGCGCAGCTGCCACCACCTGGGTATTGGGCAAATGGAAAAGGTGGAGAGTACTTTGCAATCGGATGACCATATACGTGGGAGGTCACAACCCACTGATTAGATACAAGGCAAGCATTACTGGAGAGACTCACAAACGCAGGACCCAAGAAGAGACCCACAAACAACAGGGAAGACAGGGCCTTGAGCACTGGGACAGCGAGAGAGGAGAGCACGCTGATTGAGAGGGAGGCAGTCCAGAGACAAACTACCCGTACCTAACACTGTAGAAGAGGAGGCCCAGACATAGGACACAGGCTGAGGACATAAATATGCCAGACAAGCAGAAAGGAGGCAAAGGGAGGCAAACCAGTATGGAGACATTCGCCTGCAAGAATGAGGACATGCAATCCGTGGCGACGGAAGCGGCCACAACCTCAACCATGTCACACCCCACACAAGGAGAGATCAGGCAAGTGGAAGGCAGCATCCTGGAGGCCATAGAAGCGTTTAAAGCATCGATAGAGGGCAAGCTAGATGCATTGATCGTAGATGTGGGGCTCCTCAGACAGGAGACAAAAAATCTAGCAGAGAGTGACGACGGTGGAGCAACAGGTGCAAAGCAACACAGCAAACGTGACCACCTTCCGAACCCAAATGTCAGAGGTGCTGGATAGGATCCGTATGCTGGAATGCAGAGCTGAAGATGCAGAAGGGAGAGCTCAGTGCAACAACGTGCGCATAGTGGTCTTCCGGAGGGAGAGGAAGGCAGAGACCCCATGAACTACATAGAGAGCCTACTACTGGTGGAGGTAGGAGCAGGGAATCTATCCCAAGGCTTCACAGTGGAGAGGGCGCACAGAACCCTAACCAGGAGACTCAGTCCCGGGACACCCTCAAGAACTATGATCGCGAAGATCTTGAACTTCAAAGACAGGGAGAAGATTTTGACATTCTCGAGGGAGGGAGGGATGGGTGATAACAAGAAATGGTGCCAGAGTAACCATCTAACCAGACTACACAGCTCTAGTGCAAAGACAACGGGCGCAGTTTTGGCCGACCAGTGAGTGAAATTCATGCTATTATAACCGGCAAAACTAAAAGTGTTGCACAATGAGAGGTCACACATCTTCGAGACTACAGCTGATGCCCAGGAGTGGATGGACCAACAAGGGATCCCACAACTGAGGGAGGGAAATGGGAGAAACAGGAATGCACCCCAATGAGGAATTAAGCGAGTAAGGACAAACAGGATACTTTGCAGAGACTCGGGCCAATAGCCCGGCAGGCGGGAGCTTCTACAACATCCGAGCAGACCGCAGATATCACAAGTACTTACCAGAGGAGTGGAAACTGGGGATACACCCTGGAGTAACATGAAGAAGCGAACAAACAGCAGAGCACTATCACAGAGACCTGAACCAGTAGTAGGAAGCGGGAGCTCACAGTACCCGGGAGCAGGCCGCCGAGACCCACAGATGGGACCCCAAGGAGAGGTGGAACTTGTGATACCAGTTTCAAGGCATCAGGCACGAAAAGGGGAATAACACCTGGGAAGCGGCGGAGCCCGAGCAGGGGGAGGGTGGCTGGGTGATTGTTTATTGTTATAGTAGTTGTGGGGTATGGGTTATTAGGGGAAGGCACAAGTGGAGGAGGACATAGCAAATGCACGGCAGAGGCAAAGCTGGAGAGCAATCAGAACCACGTACGAACAGAGTGAATCAAAGGGGTGCACCAGGGAGGGGGGCCAGCAAAGACCAGATAACGGAGAAGATGGACATGGTGTGGAAGGACCAGAACCATCCTAACGGGTGGAGGAAGGCGGGAGCAGGCACGGACACACGAAGCATCAGAAGAACGACAACGTACAAGCCCATGGGAAGGGACAGGCTGCCAGACTCAGTGAGCAAATGGTCCAAGAAGTGGTGAACGTAGTCTCATGGAACGTCAGGGGACTAAACGCTTACCTCAAGAGGCCAAGGGTATACACTTGGCTCAACAGGGCAAAGGTTCACATCGCAATGCTGCAAGAGACACATTTGATGGCTGAGAAACAAGCCAAAGTTGCCAAGAAATGGGGAGGACAAATGTACAGTTCCACATACTCTAACAACGCAAGGGGAGTGCTGACGTGGATCACCCCAGGGATCCTGTTTCAACTCACAAAACAAGAAAGGGATGCAGAAGGCAGGATACTGATCATCCAGAGAATGCTGAAGAACCGGGAGGTGTGCCTGGTGAACACGTATGCCCCCAACCACGAAGCCTCAGAGTTCTTCAGGACACTCACGCCCTGGCTGGCCCCATACAGGACAGCATCGATCATCTGGGCTGGGGATTTCAACTGCACACTGGACCCTCGGCTGGACAGATCATACACCAAGCACAAGAAACCAGCACCACCGGCCAGAGCACTGCAGAAGATATTGGATCAGTTGGAGCTGGAGGACATCTGGAGGAAGGTACAAAGGGGCACCAGGGGATACACACATTATAGTGCCCCGCACAGGATATTCACTTGAATTGACTATCTGTTCACAGGCAAGGAGACACTGGAGGAATTAACCGGGGCCCACATTCACTCATGAACACTATCCGACCATGCCCAGTTAGCGGGGGCTTGGATGGACACACATACAGAAAAGTCCCCATACCCACATGGTGAATGAGGGCTGAGGCATTGATGGATGGGGAATTCCAGGAGTACATGCAGAGTACGATAGATGATTATTGAGATCACAATGAGCAGAGTGTAGAGAGCACAGGAACGTTTTGGGAGGCCCTTAAGGTGGTAGTTAGAGGGGCGGCGATGGGAAAAACTGGAGGCCTCCGGAATGAAGTATTAGCGGAACTGGACGAAGTAGAAAAGGAGGTGGTACGGGCGGAAGCAGCAGCAGGTAAGAAGGGTGAAGAAGCAGGGGATCTCATGACCTTGGGGCAGAAGTGCATGGCAATTTGGGAGGGACTGGGAAAGCTGGACTATGGGAAATATATACAGAGGCTACACGCAGAGGAGGATAAACCCAGTAGACTATTAGCCTGGCTGACCAGACAAGAGGGTAAGCGGGAACCGATAAATGCAATCAAATACGAGCAGGGGGAGGAGATCAGGAGCCAAGAAGACATCAACATGGTCTTCTGGAGATTCTATGAGGAAACTCTTTTCCCGTGTCCAGGAGGCAGAGGAGGGAGACATAGCTGAGGCTCTGGCCGAAATCACCCTTCCTCAACTGACAGAGGAGCAAAGGCAAATGTTAGACGCACCCCTCACAGTGGAAAAATTGTCAGCGGTCATAACCAGGCTTCCGACAGTCAAGTCCCTGCGGCCCGACGGGCTTCCTGGGGAATTCTACAAGAAATACAATGACAGCATAGCCCAGAGACTGTTGGAAACTCTAGAGGAGGCGTACGAGAGGAGACGGCTCCCTAGAAGTATGTCAGAGTCCAAAATCGTACCAGTACTAAAACCAGGGAAACCGCCCCTAGAGTGGTGGCTCTTACAGACCAATCTCCCTGATAAAACAAGATTCTAAAATCCTGACAGCGGTTCTGGCTAACCGGCTTAAAAAGGTCATACCCACGCTGGTACACCCAGATCAAACGGGATACGTACCGGGGAGGAATACAACATGAAATCTCTGCAGACTCCACCATGATGTAGACAGTACGAATCTGAGAAAGGGGGAATGTGCAGTGGCATCTCAAAATCCCATTAAGGCATTTGATGCAGTGAACTGGGACTGGCTCCTGGGAGTCCTCACCCAATTCGGGATAGGGGAAGGGTTCCTACACTGGATTAAGCTCCTATATAAAGATCCAAGGGCCAGGGTGAAGATGGGGAGGCATGTATCGGTGGAATGGAGCATTGCACGGGGTACGAACCAGGGCTGCCCATTGTCCCCGATATTGTATATCTGAGCCCTAGAACCATTCGCTGCTTTCCTAAGGGCAGAGTGTATGGACACTGGAATAGAGATAGACGGGAAGTACACCAAATATCAATTGATGTAGATGACATCTTGCTCTATGTCCAGAGCCCACGAACGTATCTGCCTGAACTGCTCGAAGCCCTGGGAGCATTCAGGAGGCTTTCTGGAATTACGATTAAGGGAAATTCCTTGCAATTTCCCCTTAGCGGACCTGAGAGGAATGACCCCAGCCCAGCTACCGGACCTGGGCCTCGCGTGGACCCCACACACTTTCCGATATCCAGGAGCATTCACCATGACACCAGAGAAACACACAAGGCAAATACACAAGAAGCCTTAAACAACACAGAGAGAGCCATGTGGTTTTGGAGCACACTACCATTAGGGATGATAGGGAGGGGGCCTTACTGAAGATGACGGTGCTACCCTGACTCTTATATTATTTCACTAACATCCCTTACAACATTCCTGGGTCATTCTTCAAACACTTACACGCCAATGCACGGGAGTTCCTGTGAGGTGGATGGAGAAACAGGGAGGCACTGAACACGCTGCAGAGGGACTATGAATGGGGGGGCATTAGGCTCCCAGACTTTGAACAATACTATTTGGCGGGCCAACTTCTGTTCGTAGTACAGTGGCTGGGAGAAGATGCATCTATAGATTCCATACTCTTTCAATCGGCGACGAAGCGATACTATCTGAGAGAGGTCCTGTGGAGAAGCCAAGGCATAAAAGACCCCTGCTCTAGACAAATCCCTCTGGTGGGATTAGTCGATGCACGCATCACAAATCTGGCAATGTATAGAACTCAGTAGGTAGACAAAGGAGTATCCCAAATAGGGAACCTGTGGCAAGGCAGACACTAGGTAGACTTTCAAACACTGGTAGAAGAGCAGGGCATACATAAGGGCCAATTCATACTGTATAACAGCTTGGTCCGAACAATACGGAAAGGATGGGAGACCATACCGGAGGCGAAAGACGCAGGAGGGACACTAGATGCATGGTATGAGGTCTCGGAGGGGGGGCACACAGTGTCCAGACTCTATGAACAATTACTGGGCGTTACCAACACGAGAGTCCTGCAAGCACAAGTCAAATGGGAGGAAGAACTTCAGAAACCCTTCTCGGATGAGCAGTGGAGCAGAATCCTCCGATATGCCAAGAAAGTCTCTAGGAACGCAAGGTTCAGGCAGATGCAGCTCTACCTCATACACAGAGCATATCTGGCGCCTAAAAGAATGTCGAACATGGGGAGCAGACAAACCCGGAGCTGGCCGCGCTGCGCGACAGAGCAGGGGGACATGTTACACATGTTCTGGACATGCCCGAGGATACAGCACTTTTGGGACACCATCAAGGAAAAAGCATTGAAGGGAGGAATCCAAATGCAAGCATGGACACCAGAATCTTATCTGCTGGGATTTTTCCCGAGAGGGGGTAAGCAGAGAACACACCTTATGAAAATGAAAGACCTGATGACGATACTGGCAAAAAGTTGCATAGCAATGGCATGGAACACAAGTACAGGACCCTCCACAGAGAGGTGGTGGGAGGACCTGCACAAATGGGCAATAGCGATGTGGGCAAGGGCGAAGCAAAGGGGGGAAGGCAACAGTGGGGCCAAGGTACTGGCGTGGAATACCCTTGTGCGAGACCTGTTCAGAGGAGAAGAAAGAGACAGTACAGTCAAACCCAGAGGATCAGAAGAGAATGAAACGGATGGCGCAGGGGGCCCAACAACGGGAGGCGGAAGGTCTCAGGGGGAGGATGGCTCGGCCCACCCGCACACGAGAGAACATACAGAGTAGTAGACAAGCATTACGGAATGAGGAGGAGGAGGCCTCGCCGTGCCTTGACCAAATAAGAAGATCGGCACTCCAAGCGAAAGTGCCAGCAGAAATCTGATGTGTGTTGTTGTTAAAGTTATTAGTTTGTTTTGTGTTGAAAATGCAAATAAAAAGGTTTTTTAAAAATAATTTGGATGAAGAAAGACGCGCCATGTTCCTCGTCTTCTTTCATGTGAGTGTGGCCCACTCACTAGGATCTCTGCCTGTGCAGCGCACAACAACTGCCGACGAGGATCTCGACGACCAGACAATCAAGGTTGCGGTATTCACCAAACGTGGGGTCTAGGGCACTCATGAACTGTGCTATACATCTCATAAGGCAGGAGTCCTGAAACAAAGTAGTGAATTTGTATTCAGTGCATACACGTACCACTAGGATCACCAAAGCCAACAGGTGATTCATTTTGCCACTGTGGAACTCTCGGGTCAACACATGTTGACACCCACAGGTCCTTCATGTAGGCGAGCACCATCGAGGTAGTTGGCACCCATAACGCTGCTGTCCCACGAAGTACAGCGCGACTGTCAGTGGCTCGGCATTGCAGGGTGTTCGTGCGACACTGTGGGTGAGGTCATGACCGTGACAACAAGAGAAGAGGATCTCAGAATTGAAGAGGATGATGATGCAATATCATCTTCCAGATTGCCCTGGCAGCCTAGGAAACCGGCTCAATCCCATGATCCAACGCACAGCATCCAAACCTCCGGCATCGCCAAGGCCAAGATGGGCACTACGAACGTAGTAGCTTACAATGAAATGCTTTACATTAGTAAATGCCGGGGCTTAGGTAGCAGCCCCAGCACTGTTTATCATCTGTGTCCTGTCCTGCCGATGGCCCTGTAGGTGAGCAAGATCAAGGCAACATAACAGAACATTTCTGGGGTGGAGGAGAGCTACAGCCCCATTAGCGCAATGGTTGTTGTGCCTCTCGGAAACTAATAAATAAAGATGAGCTTTGGTGCAGAGCGCTAATGTGCTGTTTGTGCACCGGCGCTCACCTTGCGGCCATTTTGAAAACAAACATTTAGGGGCCGATTCATGGAACCAACGTGCGCCGAAAATCTAGGCGCAAGCATGCGCAAGCATGCGCAAGCGGAAAAAAACAGGCGCACACGCACGCGTGCGATTCATGGAAGTCCCTGCGCGTGTTCACCGCGGGATGTGCTCCAAACCCGTGCATGGCGCACAAGTCACTGCAACATCGCGAAAGGCGTGCGCGACGGTGCGCGACGCGCACAGTGAAAGCGCACAACCTCAGCGCACACAGCAGAAAGTGGGCGGGACATGGGGCGTAACGCGCGTGATGGGGAACAACACGCGAAAATAAGGGCGTAACTGGGGATGTACTGCACGGAAGCAGAGGGAATGCCCACACGCACTCGAACCACACGTATTCATGGAATGGAATAGGGCAAACCCACGCACAGCCAAAGCCACGCACAAGCTGAAACACGGCCGCCACACGAAGGCAGGCGGTAGAGTCCCAGCGCATCAAAAAAGTGGCGCCGCGGGAAGTAAAATAGGCGATTGAGCGGGGTACGTGTATTCCGGGGGTGCGCGGGATGTGACACACGCGATAGAGTGGGGTACGTGCATTTCGGGGGTGCGCTGCAAGTTCCACACGCGATTGAGCGGGGTACGTGTATTCCGGGGGTGCGCGGGAAGTTACACACGCGAATGAGCGGGGTACGTGTATTTCGGGGGTGCGCGGGAAGTTCCACACGCGATTTGGCCAGGTACGTGGATTTCAGGGGTGCGCGGGAAGTTCCACACGCGATTTGGCCGGGTACGTGGATTTCAGGGGTGCGCAGGAAGTTCCACACGCGATTGAGCGGGGTACGTGTATTCCGGGGGTGCGCGGGAAGTTCCACACGCGATTGAGCGGGGTATGCGTATTTCGGGGGTGCGCGGGAAGTTCCACACGCGATTTGGCCGGGTACGTGGATTTCAGGGGTGCGCGGGAAGTTCCACACGCGATTTGGCCGAGTACGTGGATTTCAGGGGTGCGCGGGAAGTTCCACACGCGATTTGGCCGGGTACGTGGATTTCAGGGGTGCGCGGGAAGTTCCACACGCGATTTGGCCGGGTACGTGGATTACAGGGGTGCGCGGGAAGTTCCACACGCGATTGAGCGGGGTACGTGTATTCCGGGGGTGCTCGGGAAGTTACACACGCGAATGAGCGGGGCATGTGTATTTCGGGGGTGTGCGGGAAGTTCCACACGCGATTTGGCCGGGTACGTGGATTTCAGGGGTGCGCGGGAAGTTCCACACGCGATTTGGCTGGGTACGTGGATTACAGGGGTGCGCGGGAAGTTCCACACGCGATTGAGCGGGGTATGTGTATTCCGGGGGTGCGCGGGAAGTTACACACGCGAATGAGCGGGGCATGTGTATTTCGGGGGTGCGCGGGAAGTTCCACACGCGATTTGGCCGGGTACGTGGATTTCAGGGGTGCGCGGGAAGTTCCACACGCGATTTGGCCGGGTACGTGGATTTCAGGGGTGCGCGGGAAGTTCCACACGCGATTGAGCGGGGTACGTGTATTCCGGGGGTGCGCGGGAAGTTACACACGCGAATGAGCGGGGCATGTGTATTACAGGGGTGCGCGGGGAGCAGCACACGTGAATTGCACATGTGGGTCCTCCCAGGTGTACCCTCTACACCCTCCACGGCCCCTGCAGGTGGCTCACACCACAGGGGCCTACCCAGCACATGTCCTGCAGGCACCCCATCCACCATGGCCATGCCCACCAGCCAACCCACATATCAACTAGCACTACTGCCCACCAACGCATGTCCCCCTGCACCCCCAGCCACCAGGGGCAGCCTCCACCAGGCCCCCACCCATGTCTCCCACCACCCCCACCCCCCAGCCACCAGGGGCAGCCTCCACCAGGCCCCCACCCATGTCTCCCACCACCCCCACCCCCCAGTCACCAGGGGCAGCCTCCACCAGGCCCCCACCCATGTCTCCCACCACCCCCACACCCCAGCAGTGCAGGGGCAGCCTCCACCAGGCCCCCACCCATGTCTCCCACCCCCCCACCCCCCAGTCACCAGGGGCAGCCTCCACCAGGCCCCCACCCATGTCTCCCACCACCCCCACCCCCCAGCAGTGCAGGGGCAGCCTCCACCAGGCCCCCACCCATGTCTCCCACCCCCCCCACCCCCCAGTCACCAGGGGCAGCCTCCACCAGGCCCCCACCCATGTCTCCCACCCCCCCCACCCCCCAGTCACCAGGGGCAGCCTCCACCAGGCCCCCACCCATGTCTCCCACCACCCCCACCCCCCAGTCACCAGGGGCAGCCTCCACCAGGCCCCCACCCATGTCTCCCACCCCCCCACCCCCCAGTCACCAGGGGCAGCCTCCACAAGGCCCCCACCCATGTCTCCCACCACCCCCACACCCCAGCAGTGCAGGGGCAGCCTCCACCAGGCCCCCACCCATGTCTCCCACCACCCCCACCCCCCAGCAGTGCAGGGGCAGCCTCCACCAGGCCCCCACCCATGTCTCCCACCCCCCCACCCCCCAGTCACCAGGGGCAGCCTCCACCAGGCCCCCACCCATGTCTCCCACCACCCCCACCCCCCAGCAGTGCAGGGGCAGCCTCCACCAGGCCCCCACCCATGTCTCCCACCCCCCCACCCCCCAGTCACCAGGGGCAGCCTCCAGCAGGCCCCCACCCATGTCTCCCACCACCCCCACCCCCCAGTCACCAGGGGCAGCCTCCACCAGGCCCCCACCCATGTCTCCCACCCCCCCACCCCCCAGTCACCAGGGGCAGCCTCCAGCAGGCCCCCACCCATGTCTCCCACCACCCCCACACCCCAGCAGTGCAGGGGCAGCCTCCACCAGGCCCCCACCCATGTCTCCCACCACCCCCACCCCCCAGCAGTGCAGGGGCAGCCTCCACCAGGCCCCCACCCATGTCTCCCACCCCCCCCACCCCTCAGTCACCAGGGGCAGCCTCCACCAGGCCCCCACCCATGTCTCCCACCACCCCCCAGCAGTGCAGGGGCACCCTCCACCAGGCCCCCACCCATGTCTCCCACCACCCCACCCCCCAGCAGTGCAGGGGCAGCCTCCACCAGGCCCCCACCCATGTCTCCCACCCCCCCACCCCCCAGTCACCAGGGGCAGCCTCCACCAGGCCCCCACCCATGTCTCCCACCACCCCCACCCCCCAGCAGTGCAGGGGCACCCTCCACCAGGCCCCCACCCATGTCTCCCACCACCCCCACCCCCCAGCAGTGCAGGGGCAGCCTCCACCAGGCCCCCACCCATGTCTCCCACCACCCCCACCCCCCAGTCACCAGGGGCAGCCTCCACCAGGCCCCCACCCATGTCTCCCAACACCCCCACCCCCCAGCAGTGCAGGGGCAGCCTCCACCAGGCCCCCACCCATGTCTACCACCCCCGCACCCCCCAGTCACCAGGGGCAGCCTCCACCAGGCCCCCACCCATGTCTCCCACCACCCCCACCCCCCCGCAGGGCAGGGGCAGCCTCCACTAGGCCCCCACCCATGTCTCCCACCACCCCCACCCCCCAGCAGTGCAGGGGCACCCTCCACCAGGCCCCCACCCATGTCTCCCACCACCCCCACCCCCCAGCAGTGCAGGGGCAGCCTCCACCAGGCCCCCACCCATGTCTCCCACCCCCCACCCCCCAGTCACCAGAGGCAGCCTCCACCAGGCCCCCACCCATGTCTCCCAACACCCCCACCCCCCAGCAGTGCAGGGGCAGCCTCCACCAGGCCCCCACCCATGTCTCCCACCACCCCCACCCCCCAGTCACCAGGGGCAGCCTCCACCAGGCCCCCACCCATGTCTCCCAGCACCCCCACCCCCCAGCAGTGCAGGGGCAGCCCCCACCAGGCCCCATGTGCGCCTCAGTGGCGGACTCCTCCTCCTCTGTGGAAACCACCAACCTGGATGGCACCTTGCCGTCTACCGCCGTAGCAGGCCCCTGTGGGGGCTCACCCACCCCTTCCGCTGCAGCCATGGGGGCATCCCTGCCACCTTGCTCCACAGCGCCGTCTACACCCTCTCCTTCACTAGCCGCTGTGTAGAGGGAGACATAGAACACAAGCATCAGGGTACTGTACAATGGTACCCTAGACAGGAAGCAATAGCAGATGAGTGCCACTGTCAAAGTACACTTCCATCATGTCACACCACAACACATGTGTCAGTCCAGGCAAAACACACACAGTGACAGTCATGCTGCGTGCCATGGACATTTCTATGCATGTCCAATGGACTCACGAATCATACAATGTAATGGGACTCACATGCATCATGGGTCATGCCTATCACATGCACACACTTCACCTCAGTCACATCCATCTGGCCCCGTACACCCCTATCACAGTGCATACAGGGATGACTAGGCTGCATCAGTGAATCAGTACATTGTCACAGACATGTGTCATGCCTCCATGGCACTCACAAGTCACAGACACGCAGGTCAGGCACACAGACATGGATACCACATATGTATCTGGCATCAGCACCCATCCCTCGCCCCCACCCATGTCCAGGAACAGAGACTGCCATGCTGTCATGTGTGCAATCTGCACAGGGCTCCCCATGTCGCATTCAAACACATGCAACAACCATGCGGTTCACACATTACAGGTCGCACATGCATTACCATGATGTCCCTGCACACATACATGCGTACATGGCCTATGTCACACATGCAGGCAAGTATCAGACAACCAGCTCACTGCAACATGCCCTGTCTCACACAGCAATGCTTGGCCACTTACTGCTCAACTCCAGACGGGTCTCCCTCTCAAGGACCTGGCTGTGGAGCGCTGGGTGTGCGCGTTCCAGGACCCTCAACTGGATGGAACTCATGCGGCCCCGGCCCCCCTCCACAAGGCGCCGGGCCTTCATGAGGGTCCTGGACCTCAAGTCCTCCCAGCGCTTCTTGACCTTCTGGATGGTGCGGGTTGCCACCCCCTCCGCGTCCTCTCCCGTCCTTCCCTGTTGGCGCGGGACGATCCGAAGAGGGCATCATACTGCCCCAGGACTTGCTCCACCAGGACACCAACTTCGGTGGCAGTGAAGCTGGTGCCCCTCTGCCCCTCTGGCCGGGGGTTGCCACTGGTGTCAGATGTGGATGTGCCCGACATGGCAACCCCAGGGGCAGGAGTGGGTGGCCAACTGGGTCCTGGGGCTGGGCTGTGGAGCGATGTCATTTGAGTCGGGACTCTTCTGTACCAGCAGGGGTGGACACAGCAACTGGACCCCTGCAGATGGCTGATGTGCAGGCACCAAATGGCAGGGCACGGTGGCAGCAGGCAGGCAGGCAGGCAGGCAGGCAGGCAACAGCAGATGGCATGTGGGAGGCTGCTTGGGGCACTGGGGGCCAGTGAATTGGCCTTCTGGGCAGGAGCGTGGTCTTCCGTGTGTTTTCGCGTGGCCAGCTTGATACGGAGTGATTAGGCACGTGAAAAATCTGCACGCAGCGTGTAATGCGCGTAAGCGCCCGTGAAAAACTGCAAGTCCGCTTGTAATAGGAGGAAAGGGCCCATGCATAAGCGTGCGCGCGTGAAAAACTGCACGTCCGCGTGTAATGCGCGTAATCAAACGTGAAAAAGTGCACGTCCGCATGTGACGTGACGCGCGCGTACGTTTCCCTCAGCACGGGTTAAAGGTGAGCGGGCCCAGCAGTTCGCTGTACGTGCCTTTCGTGGAGACCGACGTGTGTTGCTGCTTCCAGTTGTTTCGCACGCCATCTACTTCACAGCTCTCAAGGACGTATCTCTTCTTTTGGCGGGGGTATTGGCTACGCGTGTTTTTCTGCATCGCGCTAGTCAGACGGTGAGTCGCAAACGCTCCTTTTCCCACTGCGGGTGCCCCTGTGTATCGCACCCATTTTCGATGTCATCGTAGCCTGCGTGTCCCACGCGTAAGCGTTATTCGTGTTACTGGGTGCCACCGCGTACTGCGGGATGTTTAATCCACGCACGTAGGCTGCAGGGTTGCGTGCACGGTTTTACTGCCGTTTTGGGGTGCCTGAGCGTTGCGTGACCCGTCAACACATCACCGGGGTCACATACAGCCTTGCAGGTGCAGGGGGGCTGTTAACATCTTGCTTCCCACCCCCTTCACACCAATTGCCCAGGTCAATTGTGCTGTACACCTCCCATTGGCACCACTCCATCTGTGCCAGCACTATTACATCTGTGCCATGGTAGGGAGGCTACCAAAGGTGAGGGGCGCCTCAGCTGGGCGTCCTCCTCGTGGCGGGCGTGGTCGGGGACGTGGCCGTGGTGACCAGGGAGTAGGGGGACTCCAGGGTGTCCAGGGCAGCCACAGAGGGGGAAGAGGCAGGGGTGCGCCACTTGAGCACAATGTTGTGCCATGTGTTGGTGCAGCCATGCCACCACCCCCTGTGGTTCAGGGGGATGCAGCTCCTGCATCTGGCACTGGCACCCGTATGACCCGGCAGTCCGTTTCATCAACTGCCACGGGCCCAAGGGTAGCGGTAGCTGCAGGTGCAGCTGTGGACACCGCCACCCAGGCTCAGGGTCTGCCAGCGCAGGCTGCGTTGGCACTTGAAGAGCCCTTGGTAGATCTCCAACAGGCCAGGGGGGAAACCATTGGGGCAGGCCGGGCTGCTCAGACCAAGACACGTGTCCCTGGGGCAGTCATGTCATCTGCTGCCCCGAACAGCCGGGTGTTGGCAAGTGCAGGGGCAGATGCACCCAACAGCACCCCGGTTGTGAGTCTGCCAACCAGGACCGTTGCGGTCAATGACCCTGCCACAGCTGATGTTGCTGCGCAGGGTCCATTAGTGGGCACCGAGCTGCCACTGACACAAGTCAGGCCTTTGGTCATCCCTCCACCTGCCACTCCCTCGGCTCAATCCACCCAACCCACTGGCCATACTGGTCAGGGCGGCATTAGCCAGCCAGGGTCTGTGCCACAGTCCAAGAGGAGGAAGGTTGCATCTGCAGCACAGGCTGGGACCCCACACACAGCCACGACCACCTGCACGTCGAGGAAGAAGCCTTTCTGTAAGCAGGAACTGGACTTCCTCGTGGACTACGTGCGGGGACACAGCCGTGACATGCTAGTGGGTGCCAATAGTCAGACTACGGCTGCCCAACGTGACACCCACTGGAAGCATGTTGCGGAACATGTCAGTTCATTCGGCCATGAGGTGCGCACGGCGCAGGAGTGCAAAAAGCGCTGGAATGACATCAAGCGCAGCACTAAGGCCAAGCGTGCCTCAAATTACAACTTGACTCTGGTGACTGGCGGTGGGCCTGCACCAGAGGAGGAAGAACTCACTCTGCATGAGGCTCTCGTTGCGGAGTTCATACCACCAGAATTGGTCGAAGGTGTGGGAGAGATGCTGGACTTTGATGCCCAGTCCAGTGAGTGTTGATGCGTAGTTGTTGAGGACGTGTGTGTTTCACTTGTGGGATGTGTTGTGCATGATTGCTGCTACATGTGACGTGTACATGGTTCTGATGTGTAAGTAATGCAATGCCACCGTCATGCATGTCTCCTCTGCCTGCATGCGGGACTCCATGTGGCCATGCTCCCTTGCCCCTCCTCCGCCACTCTGCACCCCAGTTCCACCTTTGCACTGGTCTGCTACATTCTTGCCAATGTGTAGTTTCATGTTCATGTGTCCTGTGTAGATGCTAACTTCCAGCTTAGAAAGTGCCAGACATATGCCGTGTGGTACAGCCTTAGTACTCGATGCAGGGTATCCCACTTGTACTGTGCATGGGTCAGATGTCCCGCAGGGACATGAGTGCCCATTCATGCTCCATGTGCATTGCACGCATGCCCCTATGTGTCCTTGACTGGATGATCACTGTAATATGAGTCCTTGGTTACATACATTGCCTGCCACATTATCGGCCTCCCCATGTCAACTGTGGCTCAGTCCTGCGTTGCACACATGTTTAGGCTCTGACAATCTGTGTGGCTCACAGGCCTCAGCCTGTTCAATGGCCAATGACTCTGTCCAACTCTTGTCGTGTCTTCTTCACACGTGGCCGGCCTCCGGATCTTCCATCATGTGTCCTGCCCACTGTCCCAGCATCATTTGCAGTGTTGTAATTGAAATCACATTAAGCTGTTGATGCCAGTCAACACTGCTTGTCAATACACAGGTGTATGGTCAGCCTTTTGATACCATGCTAGGCATCCCTGCTTTGGTACTGGGGTGGAGGGGTGCTTGCCTTCTAGACATGGTACACATTGAATACACAATGCACGTGATGTCTGATTTTGACATTGCACTGCCTTCACATTTCCTGGCACATTTCCTGGCACCATGGAGTGCTTGTACATGTAGGTAGTGAGTGGCGTACACATTTTCTGCACTGCATAGACCCACTTCCATGCAAACTGCCACCTTTCAACAGGTCTGATCACAGAAGCTATTCTAAGTAGACCCAGCATGCATGTCCAGGTCATCCGCTTCTCAGAGCAACTAGCTGGGGGTAGGTTTCTCTCCGCAGCAGGGCCCTCCCCCTCGAACAGACTTCCTGCCTGACTTGAACTTGAGGGGAACCATCTCCAGTTCTGGAAGCACCTCAAGACCTTCCTCTTTGCTTCTGCTTACTCTCTGCCTCTCCCTTGCAGAATTCTTCACTGGAACTGCACAGGAGCTGCAACTGGGACACTCTCACCAACCTCGGTCCCTGGGCCAGCCACTGTCCACTTGCACTGCCACCCTGGCAACCCCTGCACTGCGGGACTGTCTCTCTATCCCTACAGCCCTCCCTTCACAGCACTTGTCTGCACTTACCTTTGCAGTTGCCACCAGGCGACCTATGTATTATTTTTTTGGCCTACTTCCCCTGTACTGGACTCCCCCCCACCCTTCCCCTTGCACTTTTCCCTTCCCCCTACCCCTGCACTTGCACAATCTCAATGACACCTGGCCTAGTAGTACCGTTCTCTGTGTTCCCTTGTTCCCCCCCCACTGCCTCATTGTGCCTTGGAATACTTGTGTATGGCTCATGTCATGTCACATGTCATATGTGTGCATTTTGGTTGCACAGGATAGCTTGTGTTTAAGTAGCTAGGGATGCAGACGATGTGGCACTTCCATGGCAACTATCTCAGGGTGGTAGGGTTGTGACAGTTGACTGTCACTTTGTCATCATCGATTGTCACCTGGTATGTGCCAGGCCTGTGTGCACTCCACAGGGGTGGGAGTTTAGGTGAAAAATGTGGCCACAAGCTGGGTCCGGGCTACCTCGCCACGTGCCCTGTCCCCTCCCATGGGCAGCGCCTGTGCCTGTGGTTGGGGATGTGGGGGCACCACCATGTCCACCGGGACGCCCTGCCGTGTTGCAACATTGTGCAGGACACATGCTGCCACAATGATCCTGCACACAACTGCTGGTGCATAGAGTAGTTGCCCACCAGAGCGGTCAAGGGAGCGGAAACGTGACTTGAGCACTCCGAATGTGCGCTCCACTATGCCCCTGGTTGCAATATGGGCAGCGTTGTATCTTACCTGGGGTGGTGTGGTGGGGTTCCGGATTGGCGTCATCATGTGGTTGCTCAGAGGGTAGGCACTATCCCCTGGGGAGGTGATAATTGTTGAGATTATTAGGGTTGGTATATTTGTCTGTGTGTGACTTGCATGCATGTGCAAGGGCATTTGTACTCACCTAGGAGCCATGTGTCGCCATGCTGCCCAGCTTCCAGGGCCCGGCTCAGGGCGGACATTCTGTATATGAAACTGTCATGGGTGGAGCCAGGGTAGTTTGCATAGACAGAGGTGATGATTCCCTTTGCATCGCATACCACCTGTACATTGATGGAATGCCAGTGCTTGCGGTTTCGGTAGATGTGCTCAGTGGCCCTAGGTGGACGTAGGGCCACATGGGTGCAATCTATGGCACCGAGCACTTTGGGGAAGTGTGCCACCCTGAAAAAATCCAGGACAACGGCCTGCCTTTCTGCGGGTGTTCTGGGCATGTATATGTGCCTGCGGACTGAGGGGCGCGCTGTCATGATTGCCAGTACCTGGTGTAGGCAGCGTGACTGCGTGGCCTGTGAGACCCCCCCCCACTATGGCAGTGGTCCGCTGAAACGACCCAGTGGCCAAAAAATGCAAGACATTGAGCAGCTTCTCCAAAGGGCTCAATGCTTGGGAGCAAAGGGTGGGGGATGTGAGGTCATCTTCCTCACATCAGGTCTGACCAGGTCTAGGATGATATGGGGTGGAAACCTATACCTGCCGTAGACCTGGTCGTCAGGCATCCCAAAAAGGCTTGTCCGTGGTGCAAAAATGCGTGCCCTGGCTATTCTCCTCCTCCTGCGGTGTCCCACAATCAGTGCAGCAACAAATGGGGCATTCATCGTCGCTGTATATACGCGTTTGTTGTTTGCGCGCCCTTTTATGCTGTGCGCGGGCGCGGGACGCCTCCGTGTGGGCGGACTCGTTGGTTTCCCGTATTCGGGTGTCATCGCGTCTGATCGGAGGGGAGCGAGCGTACACGCGATTGGCCTGGGTACGTGTGTTTCGGGGTGCGCGGGTAGTTCCACACGCGATTGGCCTGGGTACGTGTGTTTTGGGGTGCGCGGGTAGTTCCACACGCCATTGGCCTGGGTACGTGTGTTCCGGGGTCCCGTGAATTTTCACACGCGATTGGTTGGAATCCACGTGTGTACTGTCATCACGTGCAATGAGGGATACTCCCTCGCACGTCACGTCACAGACGCGCTCACGCGCTGAGGGCCTTTCCTCGAATTACACGCTGACGTGCAGAATTTTCACGTGCCAAATCACTCCGTATCAAGCTGGCCACGCGTAAGCACACGGAAGACCACGCTCCTGCCCAGAAGGCCGAACTACTGCCCCCCAGAGCCCCGAGCACGCTCCCACCTGCCATCTGCTGCTGCCTGACTGCCTGCTGCCCACGTGCCCTGCCATTTGCTGCCTGCACATCAGCCAGGGGTGCTGTTGGTGTGACCACCCCTGCTGGAACCAAAGACTCCCGACTGGGATTCCATCGCTCCACAGCCCAGCCCCAGGACCCAGTTGCCCACCCACTCCTGCCTCTGGGGTTGTCATGTCGGGGCAAACTCCATCTGTGACCACTGACAACCCCCGGCCAGAGAGGCAGAGGGGCACCAGCTTCAGTGGCACCGAAGTTGGTGTCCTGGTGGAGCAAGTCCTGGGGCAGTATGATGCCCTCTTCGGAAGTTCCCGCGCCGACAAGGAAGGACGGACTCGGATCTGGACTGACATTGTGACTGCCATCAACGCAGAGGGGGTGGCAGTCCGCGACTTCCAACATGTCAAGAAGCGCTGGGAGGACTTCAGGTCCAGGACCCTGAACAAGGCCCGGCGCCTCTTGAAGGCAGCGGATGCCAAGGGGCGCCGGGGCCACTTGTCGGAAGAACAGATGAGGGTCCTGGAACGCATATCCCCAGCGCTCCACGTCCAGGTCCTTGAGAGGCAGACCCATCTGGAGTCGAGCGGTGAGTGTACATGCATCCTGATTGTGAGCAGTGCGTGTGGTGATTGTTCAGTAGTGTGCAGGTTGTATGGGGTCGAGTATGGGTGCGGGTGTACAGGGCCGTGGGGCTGACACATGCGAGGGCTGTAATGTGTGAGACATGGATGGTGCCTGTGTTTGTGGGCTTGCATGCCAAATGCAGTTGTGTGGGCACACAAGTTTGTATGAATGTGTATGTGAGTAGACATGTCCGTGATGTCACGCATGTATGTTGTTTTCAGCTGCATGTATCAGCGCTGTGTACATGTGCATGTGTGTGTATTTGACAAGGGTGCAACAGTGATGCAACATGGATGCATGTGACAGCTTTAAGTGGAAGCCTGATGGGCAGATGTGACATGGATGCCCGTCTGAACACTGCGACACTTGGCAGAGGTGTACACATGCATGCAAGTGTGGTGGTGTGTGTACATGTGTGGTGCACTTCCTGTGTTGCATGTGATGTCTGGCTCACCTTTGGCTGCTGATGCTGTTGTATGTGTATGGATGGTGTTGGCAGTTGCAATATGGCTGTGGTATGGCTCGTGTGTGCAAGTTGTAATGACATGTGTGTTGGGGATTGTGATGACATGTCTGAGGTTTGCCAATGCCACTCATGTACAACTGTCATGTGTCTATGTGTCCATTGTACAGTGCCCTGATGCGTGTGTTTTGTTTCTCCCTGTCTGCAGCGTCAACTGATGAAGAGGGCGGAGAAGGTGCTGTGGAGCACAGCGGCGGGGATCCCACCGCCAGCCGGAGACGCAAGGCCCGGCTCCCCTCCCATGTTGTCATCTCGTCGGGGAGTGAGGAGTCCGGTGCCGCATCCCAGGCCGCAGCTGCCGGGGGGAGGTCCAAGAGGCGGAGGTTGCAGTTGGACTCCTCGGCAGCAGAAGGGGCAGCTGGGACCCCACAGGGCCCAACGGGGGAAGATGGCACAGAGTCATCCAGGTTGGTGGGGGGTTTGGTGGAAGAGGAGGCCGTGCAAGCACCGGAGACAGGGTCTGGGGGTGGGGATCCCACTGGTGCTAGTGGTGCAGTGCAGGACCAGGGACAGGAGGCAGCACAGGCCGCCGCGGAGGTGCCTGTGTGCAATCCTGTCCCTGATCCTGTCCCTGCATCATCTTGCACCAGCAGGGATGCCCATGTCCAGACCAGTTTTCAGGCAGGGGATGAGCTGACGTCAACTGGCCTTCCTCTGCCTGCGGACGTGGCTATCCAGGCCCGGGTTGAGCCTGTCCTGGCTGGTGTGGCGTTGCGTCAACGGGCCATGCGAGGTGACCTGCAGTCTTTTCATGAAGAGACTGCACGTCATCTCGAATGGCTCGTTGACCACGTCAGCCTGCTGGGACAGGTCACCCAGGCCGGATTCCTCCGTCTGATGGGGCTTGCCACGACCCCCTCCTCAGCTGGACCCCCTACGCGCCAGTCGTACTCTGTGCCATCTTCCCACCCATCAGTCACCTGGGTGCCCTGTGGAGCTGCCTCTGACGGTGCGGCCAGGCTGGTGGAGGAGGCATCCCTGCCACAGTCGGGAGTCGGACGTCCAGCAGGGGTGGCCACGTCAACGACTGCACCCCAGCCGGCGGAGGATGTGCAGGCAGCAGGAGGCAGTGCAGGGGCAGAGGCACAGCAGCAGCAGCACCATGGTGGGAGCCATGAAGGCTCGGGGCCTTCGACATCGGAGGGGCAGGCATCGGCCGGAGGGCAGGAGGACCCAGGACAAAAAGTGTCTTCCGTGTGGCAGCGGTTGGGCCACGCCATAGATGCGGAGCGGCAGCGGGCGGAAGAGGCACGGCTCTCAATGGTCAGGGCGGAGAACTCCATGCAGAGGGCCCTGAGGCGGGTCGAGTGCCTCGAGGCAATCCGCAGGGCTTTGGAGGTGGACACGTCGACGGCCCTGCGGACCCTCGGGGCCATGGAGGAGGACCGCCTCCGGGACATTGAGGAGGAGTTCGATGATGCCCTGGCCCGGCACATCCAGAAGTGAGCCGTGGAACTAGCCCGCTGCCCTTGTACATAGTTATGTGGGTAGTGTTAGGTTTCATTTTTGTTTTTATTTCATTTGGACCTTTTGGACATTGGCCACATTTTTGTATATAGTTTTTTTAATTAGTTAGTGTAGTTAGATAGGTTTCCTTTATTTTGTTGGGATAATGGACCCTGGCTTCTTGCATTGTACATAGTTGTGGACTTGTACATACTTTCTTTTTTAACATTCTCCATGGATCAATGGCTTATTATTTTTATTTCCCATTGGATTTTGTTTGGTGGACATTGACTTTGTACTACATTACTTTGGATTTCTATATTCTTTATTTTTTTAAGTTTTGAACGGACATGCTTCTTTTCATTTTTTTCCATTCACATTTCTGTTTCTTCATTTTTGTTTCTATTCATCTTTCCTTTAATACATTATTTTTTTGTTGAACTTCAATGTGTGGTATCTCATTGTTTTCATGCATTTCATGTTATGTGTTTTGAGAATCACTGACACCCATTGGGTGTATGTGAGGGACATGTGTGTGTTTTGGAACTTGCAATTGGTGTTCTGTGATGTAATTGCAAAATATGAGTGGGTGGATGCAATACTCGGGTGGGTGTTTTGCATTTGGGGGCTGACCATAGAGACCAGGGATCTGGACTGTGATGACATGTTGGGTGGGGAACATGAGTTGGACATGGGTGGGGGCCTGCTGGCAGGTGCCCCACAGTGCTGGGGGGTGGGGGGGTGGGGAACATGAGTTGGACATGGGTGGGGGCCTGCTGGCAGGTGCCCCACAGTGCTGGGGGGTGGGGGTGGTGGGAGACATGAGTTGGACATGGGTGGGGGCCTGCTGGCAGGTGCCCCACAGTGCTGGGGGGTGGGGGTGGTGGGAGACATGAGTTGGACATGGGTGGGGGCCTGCTGGCAGGTGCCCCACAGTGCTGGGGGGTGGGAGACATGAGTTGGACATGGGTGGGGGCCTGCTGGCAGGTGCCCCACAGTGCTGGGGGGTGGGGGTACTGGGAGACATGGGTGGGGGCCTGGTGGAGGGTGCCCCTGGTGGCTGGGGGTGCTGGGAGACATGGGTGGGGGCCTGCTGGAGGCTGCCCCTGGTGGCTGGGGGGTGGGGGTGCTGGGTGACATGGGTGGGGGCCTTGTGGAGGCTGCCCCTGGTGACTGGGGGGTGGGGGTGCTGGGAGACATGGGAGACATGGGTGGGGGCCTGGTGGAGGGTGCCCCTGGTGGCTGGGGGGTGGGGGTGGTGGGAGACATGGGTGGGGGCCTGGTGGAGGCTGCCCCTGGTGGCTGGGGGGTGGGGGTGCTGGTAGACATGGGTGGGGGCCTGGTGGAGGGTGCCCCTGGTGGCTGGGGGGTGGGGGTGGTGGGAGACATGGGTGGGGGCCTGGTGGAGGCTGCCCCTGCACTGCTGGGGGGTGGGGGTGGTGGGAGACATGGGTGGGGGCCTGCTGGCAGGTGCCCCACAGTGCTGGGGGGTGGGAGACATGAGTTGGACATGGGTGGGGGCCTGCTGGCAGGTGCCCCACAGTGCTGGGGGGTGGGGGTGCTGGGAGACATGAGTTGGACATGGGCGGGGGCCTGCTGGCAGGTGCCCCACAGTGCTGGGGGGTGGGGGTGGTGGGAGACATGAGTTGGACATGGGTGGGGGCCTGCTGGCAGGTGCCCCACAGTGCTGGGGGGTGGGGGTGGTGGGAGACATGAGTTGGACATGGGTGGGGGCCTGCTGGCAGGTGCCCCACAGTGCTGGGGGGTGGGGGTGGTGGGAGACATGAGTTGGACATGGGTGGGGGCCTGCTGGCAGGTGCCCCACAGTGCTGGGGGTGGGAGACATGAGTTTGACATGGGTGGGGGCCTGCTGGCAGGTGCCCCACAGTGCTGGGGGGTGGGGGTGCTGGGAGACATGGGTGGGGGCCTGGTGGAGGGTGCCCCTGGTGGCTGGGGGTACTGGGAGACATGGGTGGGGGCCTGCTGGAGGCTGCCCCTGGTGGCTGGGGGGTGGGGGTGCTGGGTGACATGGGTGGGGGCCTTGTGGAGGCTGCCCCTGGTGACTGGGGGGTGGGGGTGCTGGGAGACATGGGTGGGGGCCTGGTGGAGGGTGCCCCTGGTGGCTGGGGGGTGGGGGTGGTGGGAGACATGGGTGGGGGCCTGGTGGAGGCTGCCCCTGGTGGCTGGGGGGTGGGGGTGCTGGTAGACATGGGTGGGGGCCTGGTGGAGGGTGCCCCTGGTGGCTGGGGGGTGGGGGTGGTGGGAGACATGGGTGGGGGCCTGGTGGAGGCTGCCCCTGCACTGCTGGGGGGTGGGGGTGGTGGGAGACATGGGTGGGGGCGTGCTGGCAGGTGCCCCACAGTGCTGGGGGGTGGGAGACATGAGTTGGACATGGGTGGGGGCCTGCTGGCAGGTGCCCCACAGTGCTGGGGGGTGGGGGTGGTGGGAGACATGAGTTGGACATGGGTGGGGGCCTGCTGGCAGGTGCCCCACAGTGCTAGGGGGTGGGAGACATGAGTTGGACATGGGTGGGGGCCTGCTGGCAGGTGCCCCACAGTGCTGGGGGGTGGGGGTGCTGGGAGACATGGGTGGGGGCCTGGTGGAGGCTGCCCCTGGTGGCTGGGGGGTGGGGGTGCTGGGTGACATGGGTGGGGGCCTGGTGGAGGCTGCCCCTGCACTGCCGGAGGGTGGGGGGGGGGTGGGAGACATGGGTGGGGGCCTGGTGGAGGGTGCCCCTGGTGGCTGGGGGGTGGGGGTGCTGGGAGACATGGGTGGGGGCCTGGTGGAGGGTGCCCCTGGTGGCTGGGGGGTGGGGGTGCTGGGTGACATGGGTGGGGGCCTGGTGGAGGCTGCCCCTGCACTGCTGGGGGGTGGGGGGTGGGAGACATGGGTGGGGGCCTGGTGGAGGCTGCCCCTGGTGGCTGGGGGGTGGGGTGCTGGGTGACATGGGTGGGGGCCTGGTGGAGGCTGCCCCTGCACTGCTGGGGGGTGAGGGTGCAAGGGGACATGTGGCTTGGCTGGGGGGCATGGCCATGGTGGATGGGCTGCCTGCGGGACATGACATGGGGTGCAGGGTAGTCCCCTGTGGTGTGGGATGCCTGCAGAGGTCGTGGAGGGGGTAGAGGGGAGACCTGGGAGGACCCACACTGCCAATTCACGTCTTGAACTTCCCGCACACCCACGTAATACACTACCCCACTCGCACAGGCCCTTTCGCGTGTGGAACCACCCGCGAGCCCCTGAAATCCACGTACCCAGGCCAATCGCGTGTAGACTTTCTCGCGCACCCCTGAAATCCACGTACCCAGGCCAATCGTGTGTACACTTTCTCGCGCACCCCTGAAATCCACGTACCCAGGCCAATCGCGTGTAGACTTTCTCGCGCACCCCTACAATCCACGTACCCAGGCCAATCGCGTGTAGACTTTCTCGCGCACCCCTACAATCCACGTACCCAGGCCAATCGCGTGTAGTCTTTCTCGCGCACCCCTGAAATCCACATACCCAGGCCAATCGTGTGTAGACTTTCTCGCGCACCCCTGAAATCCATGTACCCAGGCCAATCGCGTGTAGACTTTCTCGCGCACCCCTGAAATCCACGTACCCAGGCCAATCGCGTGTTGACTTTCTCGCGCACCCCTGAAATACACGTACCCAGCCCAGTCGCGTATGGAGACACCCGCACACCCCTGGAATACACGCTCCCAGCTCTGCGTTTGCTGCTGCCCTTTGCGCTGGGTTGGGGATTTTGATGGCTTTTCCATGCGCGAGAGGCGTTCTTGGAGGCGTAACTGGCGCTGCTGCAGGGTCGCTGCGCCACTGTGCGCCACGGCTGGTTTTGGTGGCTGGAATCCATGAATACGCTGTGCACAGAAATGGATTTTAGCGCACGCGGCTGGCGCAGGGATTCGCACGCGCACACTGTGCGCCAGCCGCATGCGCCACTTGTGCGCTGAATTCTATGAATCGGCCCCTTAGTATCAAGTTAAGTGACAATTGTATTTTTAAAATTACATTCGAAGAGACCTCTGTGTGTCCAATTCAGTACACTTTTAATTTAATGTTTGTATTAAACGTTCCCCTTTATAAAAGGATAACGGCTGGCATGCGTTAGCTGTCCATCAGCTGTTAATCTCTATCTAGCCTCAGTCAATCGCATCCTTGCCGACCTATTGGCTCACCCCAGATTTGCGGCTCATTAAAATTCAAATGTAATCTCTGCGCTTTGCGTGACGTGTTGCCTTTTACAAAATACTGGGAAATTTGGGGCCTCTATGCAAGTGCAGTGCAGGCTAAAAGTGCACCCGCAGAACTTGGTGTTATAAAATAGGCCCTCTGGGGCCAGAATATCCAAATGCAGATCATCCAAAACAATGCCCTCCGAGCTGCCCTCGGCCTCACCAAGAACACCCATGTCTCAGAAGCCAGAAGGACGCCCATTGGCTGCTGATCCGAGAGCGAATCAATTTCAAGAACCTATCCATCTTCACAAGTGTCTCTCCCAAACTGCACCTGCCTGCCTTTCTCACCCCCTCTCGCCCACTAAGATCCTCACACGACCACTTGCTCAAAGTGCCCAGCTTCAAGCACCCATCTGCAGGAGGCTCTTGAAGGATCCCACACAACGCCCTGTGTGAGATTTTTTGGTGCACCGCGCACCGAAAAAACGTTTCTCAATATCCATTGGGTCGGTGAACAGAGGGACGGAGAAAAGTTTCGCTGCCACGCATATGAAAGAATCAGGCCTCACTGGATCACAAACAATACAAGAATAGCAGGGGGCTCAGTTGCTGAGAGTGTTCAGGCCGTTCTTGTATTGGGCGTGGCCCAGTGCGTCCCTCTTGATTGATAGCAAATAAAGGGCGCATTGACACCAACTCACTGTCATGCAAATAAGTGTCAATCCGATACTTAAGTTTGCATGACATGAGCTGTACGCATAGCACCTATTTCGGAGGGCGGCAGAACTCATGGCGCTATCGCCAGCCCTTTTTACAATAGATGCAGGAATCCCATGAGCTATCGCAGCGCAGTGGCAGCCTGTGAGTTGCAGGTTAACACCGACCTCTGCAGCAGGAGCATGAACTCCTTGGCTCCACTGCTGCAGTAAGTGTTGACGCTTACCCACAGGACCACCCAAAATTGGCATCAAAGCACATGTCTCATATTTGGATATTTTGTTTTCCTGGGAATATTGCACTATAGATTGCTGGGTTCAAAAGATGAGCACCCTGTTAGGAGGTGGTTACATTTACTTCATTGAGTTTACAATCACATCAATTCAGCTGCTGCCATGTAACCAAATTCGTTTGAAAAGGGATGCCATTCCCAAAGTTGCCAAATTACGGACCATTCCCTTGGCCCTGAGAAAAGATGTAGAGAGTGAATTGAATAAAATGGAAAGTGAAGGGGTGATAGAGAGAATTGATTCCTCAGAGTGGGTTAGTCCTATTGTAATAGTGAGAAAGAGCAGTGGATCTCTGCGGATATGCATAGACCTTAGACACCTGAATAAAAATGTAGTGGCTGACAAATTTCCTTTACCCAGAATAGATGATTTATTGGCAGGGGTTTCTGATTCCAAAGTATTTTCTCTTATTGACCTCAAATCTGCATATCACCAAGTAGAATTACACCCTGATTCGAGAGATCTCACAGCTTTCATTACCCCTATTGGCCTTTTCAGATGTATAAGAATGCCATTTGGATTGATTTCAGCAGCTAGTGTATTTCAGAACGTCATGTACAGATTACTGGGAGGAGAGAGAGGTGTCATGTGTTACCAGGATGATGTGCTAGTATGTGGGAAAAATGAAGCAGAACATGATAAAAGGTTAGAGAGAGTGTTGAACATATTCAAAGAGGCTGGCCTTACAGTATCGTTAGAGAAATGCATATTCAAAACTGACAAAGTTGAATATCTAGGTCATGAAATTACAGGTGAAGGGATCAAACCCAAAGAAAAGGCCATAGAAGCTATTCGCAAGATGGAAGCACCAAAATCCAAAGCAGATATACTATCTTTTCTAGGTCTGGTTGAATTTTATGGCAAGTTTGTTAGAGGGTTGGCAAATTTGTCAAGGAACATGAGGATGTTGACTCGTAAAGGTGTTACGTTCAAGTGGAATGAATCTTGTGAGGAAGAGTTTGGTAAGATTAAAGATGCTATAGTCAATGCACCCATCTTGAAAACGTTTGAAGAAAGTAGACATTCATTACTATTTGTGGATGCAAGTGACTATGGTATTGGGGCAGTCCTAATGCAGGAAGATCAGGAGGGCTTACACACCATAGCATTTGCCTCTAGATCTCTCAAAGGACCTGAGAACAGATATTCAGTGGTAGAAAAGGAAGCATTGGCTTGTGTCTGGGGAGTGGAAAAGTTCAAAAGATATTTGTGGGGCAGAGAATTCACAGTATGTACAGACCATAAACCCCTAATAGGAATATTTACCAAAGGTGGTCTGGAGGGAGTCTCCAGACGCATCATGAAGTGGGTGACATCCCTACAAGGCCTGCAATATGATATGCTTCACATTAGTGGTGAAACCAACGTAGTTGCTGATGCCTTATCCAGATCAGTAGTGAGAGAAACAGTGTCTGAGGAGTCTCCTCTGACTCGTGAGAAAGGTGTTGAAATATTTCAGGTTCATGAGTCAGTAAAGAAAGAGGAGTGGGACAATGCATGTTCAGAGGATGAATTGTACCAGAGAGTTTTAACATTGGTGACGCAGAACAGAATAAGAAACTATATTGGTGATTTAGGCGGGTTTGCCAAAGTTAAGGAAGAACTCTGGATTGATAAAGGATACTTACATAGAGGACATCAGATGGTTGTACCTATTAAAATGAGAAAATTAATAATTGAGCTAGCTCATGTTGGGCATTTGGGACTGCCTAGAACCAAAGGCTTGGTTAGAGCAGAATTTTGGTGGCCTAATCTTGACAAAGACACTGAAGAAGTGGTCAACAATTGTTGTGATTGCATTGAAGGTAATAAGGGTCTCAGGATTCAAAAAGTACCCATGACTGTTAGAAAGCCATGTACTGGTTGTCATAGATTTATTATCCAAGTGGCCCGAAATATTTACACTAAGAGACATATCCAGCAGTAGCATCATTAAATGTTTGGAGCAATTATTTTGGAGAGAGGGATTCCCCAGAAAGTGTTTATCAGATAATGGGACCCAATTGGTTTCCAAGGAATTTAGAGAGTTCTTGAGTAACCATGGAATAGAACAAGTAACCACTTCATTATATCATCCCCAGACCAATGGGTGTGTAGAACGCTTCAACCGCACTCTCATGGATGCAATTAGAATTGCGGTAGCAACAGGAGGTGACTGGATCAGGACCATAATGGAGAGAACATTCCAATATAGACTAGCACCACACAGTGTTACGGGTGTATCCCCATTTGAACTATTAAGAGGGAGGAAACCTAACTCACACATGTGTCCAGGCTGGATGGGAAGGTCAAAATTCGTAGGAATAGATCTGGAGGGAGTGAGAGAGAAGATATTTGAATCTGGGGTCAGATCCAAGGAGCAATATGACAGGAAGAATGCTTGTAGAGAATTCAGTCTTGAGGAAGGTGATTGGATCAAGATCAAACTTCCCACCAAGGTGCGCAAAGGTGCATCCATATTTTCACAGCCCAAACAAGTTGTTAAAGATTTGGGATCTTCGGTGCTTGTTAAAGGGGGTGGGGTCTGGAACAAGGAGAGGATAGCAATTTGCAAAAAGGTAAACAACAACTTGTAACTGCACTGCAAGGTATTTAAAGCAATTTAATTATTTCTTCATATAGCGGTGTATCAGATACTATGTAAATAATGAACTACTTATGTTCAATGAAATCTATTATCTAGTTTAGGCAAATACTTATATTTTGGTAAAAGGAAGGGAGGTGTTAGGAGGTGGTTACATTTACTTCATTGAGTTTACAATCACATCAATTCAGCTGCTGCCATGTAACCTAGTTACCAAGGAACCTTTGTTGTTATGATTAAGCAAAGGTTCCACATTCTAGCAGCAGAGAGAGAGAGGATTGAGAGCAGGAGGACAGCCACAGCTGGGGGCCTTTCTCTTGGATGAACTAAAGAAATAAACCCTCTCTATAAAGACAAGCATCAGCGTGAAGCGTGGTCATTTACATATTAACACACCCTTTATATGTTACCAGCTTAGTTCCTGAAAAGAAAGCAGCATGAAAGAAACTGCAGCATTTTCAAACTATTATTTTGAACATTTCCTTTGAGCAGAGTTCCACTGCCAACCCCCCCCCCCCCCTCTGAGCTCCAGCTCCTCATAACCCCGCCTCCAAACTGTGCCCCCACCCCGGCCCTTGGGGGTGTTCACGTCACATTTGTCCCATTTCCACCACTGCTTAAATGTTGCAGACCCTGCCTAACTGTCCCTGAAGGGGGCCAGGGAATGGAGCGTAATGGACGGACTCGGCTCTTGTTAAAGCAGCGCCCCTCCCTCGCAGCACCCAGTATTGCACAGGCACTCACCTGGCAGTGACGCGACTCGGCTCCTTTTCAGTGACGGCCCCTTAGCACCCTGCGACTGGTGCCCGCCGCTGGGCTTGATTTCCAGTTCAAAGTGTTCCTCCTCTTCGAAGTGATTCGCGTTGGCTCCAGTGCCCATGGCTTAGCTGTGACAGATATCCCGCAAAGGTACACGATTGACATCCACTGTTCTCAGGCAGTGCCCCGCACTCCCACTCCCTGTGGTCTTCAGTTGTTCGTGATTGACAGGCGAGTGCACACTGAGAACAGGGGCCGCGTTTCCCGTGGACTTCTTTATCTGTCTGCTACCGCCCTACCCCCCGCCTCTCTCAACGCTGCCTCATTCTCTATTCCTCCACATATCCGTGACCTCCCCCGCCCCCTCGTCACGGCTCCAACACCTCGCCCCACGCATAGACTGAATCCTGCTAATAGATGGCGGGGAGCTATAAATATCTGAGTTGTTCTCATCTATGCGGATGTACCCCACTAAACCTGAGCGCTGCCGGGTCGGTACAGCATTGTAAGGGGCGACCCTGGGGACATGTGGTACGGTATCTGCAATTGGTAGTTTATAACGCGCTTAACACCCAGAGGTTTCTAAGCGCGGACCCGGGTATCGAACTTGTATTGGTCCGTGTCGTCTTGCTTCCAGGGCGAGCACTTTGCCCCTGAGCTATCCTCCCAAATCAGTGGAATTACGGTGGAATTAAGCCTATGTTGCTTGGATTAGCCTCAACTAAATATGGAATGGGACATAGAAGAGGGATGAAGTGGGAGCGCTGGATTACTCACCAGCAATCCCTTTACGGGTCGGACTCCGGATTCTCAATCCTGACTCCCCCATTAAACTTTCCTGTGCGCGTTTCAAGTGAATCTGCTGGTGAACGATAGAGATGGGGTTGGAGATGTCTGGGTCCTATATTTATATATATATCCGCTGATAGGAGGGCTTGTTTAAATAAAGAACGTGCTGGGTGTCATGACAGGGCTAAGTAGTCAAGCATTGCGGAAGATACCACGGTACTGCAGCACAGCTGTGTCCAGCTGTTTAGAAATGAAGGAAGAAGGTTGGAGCAGCGCCAGCCTACAGCCTACCCCTGGTATCTAGTACAGGGGTAGGCTGCACCTTGCTACGGTCGGCGCCATCTGTTTTATTATATAATCGATATTAATATTCTATGCAAGACTCTGAAGTACCTTGCTTTGAATGCCAGAATCTTTAACCAGGTTGTAACCCAGTGTCTAATTTTGGGAAATGTGACAAATCCAGGAAATGTGTCCTTTCTGCCCAAGAGGACATCACTCCCTGTGGCAGCAGGGGCAAGTGGGGGGGGTGTTGAGCCAGCTAAGCTTAACACCCGCTATGGGACAGGGCAACTGAAATCTCACTGAGGGAGGCCCCCTCTGCCCCATCAGAGGACAGGCAATCCGTAAACAGGGATATGTTTTACCCTCCGATGTCTCAAGAGGATAATAGTTTTCTTCGTTATATAAAAGTTAAACTGTGTAACGACTAATGGTGAGGGACTTTTTGGTTGACACCTTCTGCGGTAATTCCTCGCGACCTTGTTGTGTGTGTGTTGCCAAGAACTTGAGCGATCTTGATTGTAGGAGTCACGTATTAGCTTTTGGTCCTGTTACAAGTTAAGTGAAAGACAAAGGATGCAAGGCATTGTGGTTATTGTGGTTCTGCCTTATTAGGGAAAGGGATGCGCCAGCACTTTACCTTTTTGGTGCATTCAAAATGTTAAATAAAACACGGTACAAAACATTTGACCTTGTAAAAAAGCAAAATGAATCCTTAGGGAAGTTTGTAGTGGAAGTAAATGCAAGGCATTATGGATGATGTAGTTATGCCTATTCTTCTAACAGGACACTGTGCAATCACCTCATTTCGTTTTGAGTTGCCTAACAAGGCTGTACTGTCTGTGCACTTCCTACAAATAGTGTAGTTTCCACTTTTCAAATCATCTGCTAATTTGAATTAACACATTAATTGGTTTAGGCAAAGGACACATCTTCCTTTTTCTGACCCTTGATCCAAATTTTACGTTTTCACTTGCAACTCTACTGCCAGATGGGCACTCCTATCACTATCAGTCCCAGGAGTACTAAGCCCATAGTATGGTCGCCACAATGGACATTCAAGAAGGACTAATGTTTGTTAAACAAACCTGTCCTTTATCTATTCTGTTAGGAGTTTGAAACGCAGACTACTCAGCAAGCTGAGGTCACATCCGCATGAGGTAAGCTCTACTAGCCCACCCGGACATAGGGGGTCCATATTTTTTATATCCTATCCTTTTTTAAACACATGCTGCAAAACGTGAGCACGTGAAGCCTGATGTGTTCATTTTTCTTTTTCTTTTTCCGACTCGCAAACAGTTGTTTAATGGTTTTCACATGTTGTGATGGCTCGAGAAACATGTTTGCATTCATTTATGTGCCACTCAGACCTATTTTAGTTTATCCTTTTAAACACGTATCTAAGACTCAGACAAGATTTATTAATCCACTGGATGAAATGTATATAAATATTTTTTGCACATGGACGAGTATTACCAGAAAAACATTGGCACATATGTTTTTTTTTCTCCTTTATACAGGTGGGATAGAGCCCATGACTTACCACTAACCTGCATTATGCTTCTATTCACGCAAGTGCGCAAGAGTAAGAGACCACCTGATAAATTAAATGCCATTTAAGTTTTCATAGCCCCTAGCCACCTACATATGTCCAGTTAGGTTTATTTATTTATTTATTCTCCCAAAATGCTTTCTGCAGGATTTGCCTGTCACTGTCTCCGATTTCACTCCCCCTTCCCCATCTTCCCTCCTAAACCTGATCTAGGCACGGGTTAAAATACGGGGCACCAGCCACATCCACGCATTATTAGAATTTCGAGCACTTTCCATCACTCTAGTGACTGTGTGATAGTGATCTATGAAACAGTTTGTCAAGAGATTTATTATGCTTTATGTTTTTCTATTTTTCTTCTGCTTATGTCATGTCTATATTTAGCCTGGATTTGAGAAAGGCAAGTCAATTTTTGATGAAACACATGTCATCCACTGAAGGCTACAGTAATTTGCAAAGAAAGCAATTCCAAATGTTCCTCAGGATTTCTCTTTTCTGTTGAGAATCCTCGGTTCTGTGCACGACTGATATGATACTATTTATGGGGCGCACTAAATGTGTAAGCTCACCCTATCATTGTTAAACTGTGTAACAACTTGCAATTTTCTTTTACAAAAGGTTGATTGATATATTTTCTGACACTTTTCAGGCACCATCCTCACCTGAGAAGGGAGAGCAGAAGATAGAAACTCACCCGCCCTCCCCCCGTTGTGTGAAGGATAAAGACCCAATCAGCCTTGGAAGGAGAGAGGAAGTTTGGCTGCATAGCTGCAGATGAGGCGAGACCACCTCCTGGGAGGTGTGGTAGGAAGAAGCAAGCACCCACCCGTGCCTGAGCGTCCCTCCAAAGACACAAACAGGAAAAGCCCAGCCCAGGAGACTTCCAAGTAGGACAGGGCGATATACATCGTATATATCACCATTCAGCCACAGAATATCGAGATATGACTTTTGGTCTATATCGCCCTGTCAAATAAAGTGCAAATACAGGGTTCCTCTTCCTGTTTGAGAATACACACAGCAGTGTAAATATCAAAATGTAAATAATTTTTTTAGTATATGTACTAATGTATATATATATGTATATATCTCGATGTTAACGATATTGTCTCATACTATATCGATATTGAAAATATATCGATATATCTCCAAAACTCGATATATCTCCCAGCCTTACTTCCAAGCCATCTGAACCATCCGAGTGACGGGCGAGCAGCTGACGAGGAACCAACGCAGAAGCCTTGCAGGAAGGCAGCGGGAAGGGAGGGCCAGCTCCAACAGATGCAGAACATCGAGAAGAAGTTGCAAGGGAGAGCCCGTGTCAGCCTTCAAGAACACCTGTCCGGAAAAGCACTGCACAGAGACAGAGCAGAGACAGAGCATCAGGGATGCAGGAGGAGGGTGGAAAGGCCATACCAGACCCCAAAGTCAGGAGAGACACATGACTACAAGGTGTGGTGAGAGAGACCAGACCCAAGGGAAGAGGAGACAGCAACCATACCCAGGCGGTGTGACAGAAACTAAACTCCAAGGTGGGGTGACAGAAACCAGACCTCAAGGCGGGGTGACAGAAACTAGACCCTGCAGTGGGCCGACAGCAACCAGACCTCAAGGCTCTTAACAGAAACCAGACCCTAAGCCAGGGTGACAGAAACCAGACCCTAAGTCGGGGTGACAGCAACCAGACCCCAAGGCTATTGATGGAAATCAGAGCCCGAGGCAGGGTGACAGAAACCAGACCCCAAAGCTGTTGACGGAAACCAGAGCCCAAGGCAGGGTGACAGAAACCAGACCCCAAGGCGGGTTACAGCAACCATACTCCACGCCAGAGTGATAGCAACCATACCCCATGACGGGTTAAGAAAAACCAGACTCCAATGCGGGGTGACATAAACCGAAGCTTAAGGCAGAGTGTGAGACCCGAGAACCCAGGGAGGGGTAAAAACCAGGAGGTGGCTAACTGGAGAAAATACCACAAGATTCCTTAATGTGGAATTCAAGGAAAGTACCTGGTGTGGACGTACGAACCAGGGATTCCCATGGGTCGAAGAAGACCTGGGACTGATACAAAGTCCCGGTACCCAGGAAGAAAGACAAAGACGAACGCACAGCCCGAGAAGGCAAAGGTGGAAGCGACATTTAGTTTCTTTTTTCTGGAACTGTCCAATGGGGCAAGAAGCCCCTTTTGTGATAAAGAGACATCGTCTGATAAAGAGACATCACAGTGTAGTCAGAAATCCGACACCATTCCTGTATTGGGCAGAAGCCCTCATTGTATTCTAGTTAAAGTTAAGCCCTTTTCCGTACATAGTGGTAGGAGCAGAAATCGGGCTACAATAGGTTTCTGGACAGTGGATTTTGATTATTTTGAGGACATCCTGACAAGCACACTTTAAGACTCCTTTTCTTTCCTCTAGAGTAGAGCCAAAAAAACCTACCGACAGGTTAGGCTTTTGTGCTTTCAAATAAAGAAACACATAACCCAGAATGCCACATTGTCCGTCTCCTGGTTCTGACTTAACTCAGAAAGCACTGCATTGTGAGGTTTCATCACATGGCTTTCTGCCAGTCTTATCAAGGCAGCCAATAACCGTGCAAGTGGGCATTCTGTAAAAGAACAGCTATAAAACCTGTTTATTGAAGTTAAAAGGTTATTAAAGATGAATGCTATGGGAGTGTATGCTACTTTAAATGGCTTGTAATATTAACACTGAAAAAACAGCGAATAACGAATTCAAGCATTGTAAAAATAAAAGGTACAAGACCCACTGGAAAATAAATGGGGATTCTGTTGTAGTAGTATCGCTGTATAAATATCTTGGGGTTGTTATTGATGACCGTCTAATGTAGCGGGAACTTTGGGATTTTCTTGAGAATAAGGTTAATCAGCAGGTGGGTGCTCTTGGCAAGTTTGCTGGTAATAATGGAGGATGCTCTGTTTCATCAATACTGATGGTCTATGTGGCCAGAATTAGATCGCTGCTGGTAAATGGTGTTGAGGCGTGGGGAAATAAATATATTCAGAGAATAAAGACACTGAAAAGAAAAACTCTGAAAAGTGTTGGGGTGGTCAGGAAAGGTCCCCACGATCAAGAGGGGTTTATGTTGCAAGTGCCATATTTGTGACCGGGTGTAGCGAACTTGGCACAATGTTGCAATTTCATATGTATTCCGTGTACTTAATTATGGATGGACATGTTACTTTAGTGTTACCTTTTGTTTAAAGTTGATACATATTAGATTTGAATGTGCGCAGAAAGATCAAATGCTGAAACTGCCAAATGAAATATGAATGCGATTCACACATGGGGGTGTTACGAGGTGCATAGAAACTGAGAGACAACAAGGTTCTTAACGCGCATGCGAAGAAGAGGCCTGTCCTGAAAATCCACGGTAAAGGAGAAATAATATTTATTAGAAATAATATTTATTAGAAATGCACACTGAGGAACATAAAACAGAGTTATCTAAATCTCCATGTAGGGGGCTTCGGACTTTGAACGAAGTGTTGAAAGCCAATATTATCGGACCGTTCCTGGAAATTCCGCATAGACTTCTGTCAAGTTCATGCCATCTCTGACTTCGATGCCTTTCCCATAGCATGCATCAATGACCTAATTGATAGACTCGGAGCAGCCACCTTTCTATCCACCCTAGATTTAACCAAAGGGTACTGGCAAGTTCCCATACATGGGCCAGATAAGGAAAAACAGCGATCTCAGCACCCCTTGGATTATTCCAATTTAAAATCCTCCCTTTCGGCCTACACGGCGCGCCAGCCACTTTCTAACTCCTCATGGATAAAATCCTACACTCCTATTTTGATTTCTGCTGAGCTCATATTGGCAATATCATCATTTATAGTAAGACTTGGGAGGACCATCTCTTCCATGTTTATACCATCATGAAAGTCCTCAGAAAGCGCTGGCCTAACTGCTAATCCAGATAAATGCAGATTGGCACAATCAGCCGTAATATATCTTGGCTTCTTCGTAGGGAACGGAAATTTACAACCACAACATGAAAATGTAAAAGCTGTCTTAGACACACCAACCACCAAGACCAAAAGAGATCTTAGGGCTTTTCTCGGTTTAATAGTGTATTGCCGTAGGTTTATCCCCAACTTTTTGGACAAAACAGCCTGGCTGACAGATAAACCTAAGAATGCCGAACCCCAGAAACTTCATTGGAATGACAAGGACGAGATATGCTATAACATCCTAAAGCAGATTCTATGCCAGAACCCAATCCTGAAGGTAGTCGACTTCTCAAAGGAGTTTGTATTACAGACAGATACCTCCCATACAGGGTTAGGAGCCGTCCTGTCCCAAATTTGCGACCGACTATAACATCCCATACTATAGATCAATCGCAAGTTGTTCCCACGTGAAAACAATTACTCTGTGGTGGAACTAGAGGCCCTAGCATTAAAGTGCGCCAACATCCATCTTAGATACTCCCTATTAGGACAAAAGTTCACACTGGTTACAGACCACTCACCCCTAGTTTGGATTAGCCAACGCAAAGACTCCAACCCTCCGGTCATGCAAAGGTTTCTAGACCTACAACCCTATTGTTTCACGGTGGAACACCAAAAAGAAAAAAAAAAACAGGGAAATGTAGATTTTCTTTGCCGGTTCCCCTGTGAAACAAATGTGGTTAAGTCAGGCAATTGACCGGAACCGCACACACCTGATGGCCTTTTCCCTTCCCCACAGGGATAAAAGGCGGAGCATGAGAGGACACTACGAGCAATGAAGACTGCACGATGAGACAGCTATCCTTGTACGGCAATTCAAGAGGAGGAGAAAGGCAGCGAGAACTGAAGGGGTGACAAGGAGAGAAGCGACCTTGCCCTTTCTGGCCCTGACCCACAAAGCCTCCCTGAAAGGAATTGTAAGACAGCGAACAATAGCTAGCGTATGTTGCCGCAGATGTCAACGGTACACAGAGCATGCCTACGCTGATAAGCAGGACAGAGAGAGAGATACCTGCTACCGTGGTACCTTCCTTGACTCCAGATACAAGAAAAGCCAAGCGGTTCAGCACAGCTGGTGAGTCGACGGGATAGCCGATAAGAAACCGAACTGTGTTGAATGAAAGTCGCAAAGTGGCCCAAGAAGGAAAGTTCAAAGAACTGTGAACGTTTAGGGAAAACTAGCTGCAGAAGTGTCCGGTACCAGGTGGGTGCTCACTCGAGAGACTGGTGCATCCCGCATTTGTTGAAACTACCATTACCAGAAGGCTGTAGAAGAGCTTTAAGCGAAGGTCAAAGTGGTCATACAGGGGTCTAGTCAAATCTGCTGTACAGTCGAAAGTCATTTACCGCCAAACAATTGGGAAAGCTAAGGAGAATGAATCCCCCTTAGTGAGAACAGAGCAAGAACTCTGTGTGGTTGGCAAGAGTGAATCCAACAGAAGGATTCCGACAAGAAGGGGCGAAGCATGATGCCATAAAGAACATTGTGATGACAAGAGTGAACCCAGCGGAGTGATGTCCACAGTGTGTTGTTTAAAAAGACTTTAAAACCTGTGAATGCAACAGGAGAAAGTGTTTTTGTGAAAATCCAGAGTGAACCCAACATAGGGAGGCTAAGATTTGAGAGCGATCTGAAACCGGAAGAGGGGGATCCAGGGGTGACAAGTCATCACCCAAAATACGATTATAAACAAACTTTGTTTTGTTATATCGGATACATCAGGTCCTCGAGGGCAGATACTCTCAAGGAAAAGAGACTTAACCACTGAAATACCTGATACCAGAAAACAGAACTATCAGCCTGTGCTGGGAAAGCTTGAGTGTGTGCTGTGCTCAGGAGGGCAACCTTGTCCCGTGCTGAAAACATGGGGAAGTATAGGCCCTTTTATTTTGACAAGATGCCACAAGGACTGCTTTATTTTTCATTTGATGGTCGAAACTTGCTCCCATCTTAGATTTAGTTTTAGATTAGGCGTTTTTCCAACCTGCGTGTACAGTTTCATAAACACCCCTGAACTTTGATCACTTGTGTCTGTCTTTACTATTGCCACCATGAGTTCCTTACAATATCCTGATGTATTTTGTGAGAAGCCAGGGAGAGTACAGGGTACTTATCATTACATCAGAACCTCAAAAGGGAAAGTGGTTCATATGAAGCCATACCGATTCCCAGAAGCACAAAAACAGATAGTTATTGACGAGGTTAACAAAATGTTAAAGGCTAATATTATTGAGCCATCTGCAAGCCCATGATCCCCCCCTATTATATTGGTGACTAAACCCGATCAATCAATCGGCACCAATATAATTTTTGCACCATGACTGGCAAGTCATTAAGGACCCACCCAGCCATCTGCCAGAACGAAGGATCCGACCCCCCTTTCAGCTACCTGCTGCTATTTTCTCCATTGGAAGCCACAAGGCTTAAAGCCTTTCCAAAATGGCCGGTTCCCGGGCCTCCACTTCCTCACAACTTTGAGCCCGAACCAGACCGATGTGATTGGCTCACCGCCTCCTCAAGAAGCCAATAGGATTGCCGGTAGGCGAGAACCTGCCCTCGAGAGAAGGCACGTAGAAAAGGCTCGGCTCCTGACTGAGCTGACCGAGCTTGCTGCTCTGCGGAGCGCTCCAGGCCCCTAAGCTCTGCCTCCGTGTATCACCCTAGCCATTCCTTCCTGCCTGCAAGCCTGGGCCCCCTTACACGGTGAGACACTGACTTCACAATATGCCCGCAAGGTACCACCATATCACTCTTACACCATGCGCCATGAGAGTTTTAAAGCTGCCTCCCACGAACACCCTCCTACATTAATGACTATATTACACATCGCATTTGTCACTGGTTAACTTGTCGCTGCATGCTACCCCTTACTTGCCTGAATGCTTTCCCCAAATGATTGCTTGTAACTTTGAACAAGCTACCTATGCTGTTGCCTCTTGTCCCCACCCTCCTTGGGTTACATGTTGGTAATACTGAGCTTCTAGTACAGCCTGATAGATATCCTCTTGTACTACTCTATCATATTGAATAACTGTTGCCCTCCGTCCATATATAGGTACATACTGATAAATAGCCATCTGCACGTATGTACTACTTACCCACCACCTAGCCTGAAATCCCAGCGTTTGTGATCTTTGCTCCTCAGCCCTGAATTGTACTCTGTCTGACCACTGTGCCTTAGCTGCATTCTGTCTGACCACTGTGCCTCAGCCTTGTTTTGCATCTTGCCTGACCACTGTGCCTTAGCCTTGTTTTGCATTTTGCCTGCCCAGTGTGCCTTAACCCTGATTTACATCTTGCCTGACCACTGTGCCTTAACCTTGTTTTACATTTTGCCTGCCCACTGTGCCTTAGGCCGGATTTACATCTTGCTTGACCACTGTGCCTTAGCCCTGAATCACATCTTGCCTGCCCACTGTGCCTTAGCCCTGAATCGCATCTTGCCTGCCCACTGTGCCTTAGCCCTGATTTGCATCTTGCCTGACCACTGTGCCTTAGCCCTGTTTTGCAATTTGCCTGCCCACTGTGCCTTAACCCTGATTTGCATCTTGTCTGACCACTGTGTCTTAACCCTCTTTTGCATTTTGCCTGACTACTGTGCCACAGCCTACAGTTACATCCTGTCTGACCATTGCATAGGAGCCCCGAACCAGTCCTCTTAAAGTGACTCGTTCACCAAGCTTCAGTATGCTCACTAAAGCCACTAGACAACTTATTTTCTTTTCATTATCCATATTGAGTCTCACACTTTGCCTTGGTATACAGCTCACACAGGTGACAACCGACCTGTCCAACAATACAACAACTAAACAACCTCTAGCCAAGGACAACGCTATACAGCAAATCACAAGCAACCCCTGCTCAACGGAATCTAGGAATACTCGCCTCAGAGCTAGACTAGCCAAAATATATGAGCCAACCAGAAGCTTGCTACCAATTCCTATAGGAAAAAGGACACCTAAAATTCTGCTGGCAACTACTGAGTCAGCAAACAACCACCTTCCTAAGTCAAAAAGTTGCACATTCCAACATTTGAATTCTAAAGACCAACTAGACTCTCACTCTGTAAGTTCAACCCCCACTAGCCCACCTATTAAAGGAGCACTGATAAACTCTAGATCTCTAGTAGCCCATGCCACGGAGATTGCCAACCTGATTCTGAGGGATAACCTAGACTTTCTTGCCATCACTGAGACATGGTTACACGCTGCAGCAGGCCCTATGCTAGCAGTCCCAGATGACTACATTATCTTGAGACAAGACAGACAAGGTACTAGAGGAGGAGGTATTGCCATTATCTGCAAATGTAGCCTCTCTATGAGACTAGCCCCCCTTAAGACAACCAATTCATGTGAAGCACTGTCAGTCAAAGTACGGTTGATTAACTCTCAAACCCTTAATATACACCTGATATACCACCCCCCAGGCCCAATCGGGACATTCGAGGATGACATTAACACGATCCTAGCTAACAACCTTAAAAGCTCAACACAAGCATTACTATTAGGTGACCTTAATCTGGGTTTCAATGACCCCCCGGATCTGCCTGCCCTGACAACAGCTAATACACCTGTAGAATTAGGCTTCCCCCAAAGAAGTACTATCCCTACCCACAACAAAGGTAGAATACTAGATTGGGAAGCAGACCATAACTGTCTTGCCAACATCCATTCTATCTCACCGTTAGCCTGGACTGACCACTGCCTACTCATTTACACTCTTCGCCAATAGACCCCTACCCACTCCTCCCTCCATGGCTCCTCCTACTCTTACCAGAAATAAAAAGAGCATCACAGCGGATAGACTTATCCCTGCCTTACTCCCCACCCTCAATGCACTTCCTGACAGCGCTGACCCAGAAAGCCTGGTTGAGGAGTTCAACAAAATTATGGCCTCTTCCTTTGACCAGATTGCCCCTTTTAAACTCAGACCAAGTAAACCAAAAAGCCATCTGAACAAATGGTTCACACCTTTCCTAAAAAACTTATGGCAACAAAAAATAAATTGTGAGGCTGCCTGGAAATCAATACCCTTGGAAACCAACAAATTAAAGCTCACTAAACTCTCATTCCTCTACAAAAAAGAAATCTGCCTAGCTAATCGGGCCTCCTACGACACTCGGATCTCTCAAGGTAACTCCAATATGGAAGAATTATTCACTGTTCTGAAAGAATTAGAGACCCCCATCACTATACCCGACACATGTAACAAAGATACAAAATGGTGCTCAGACATCCAATACGCACTGGCTAATAAAGTATCTACTTTACAAAATAAAATCGCCCAAAACAACTGAGAACACAGCTGAAGCCCAAACTACCCGATTCAACTTCTCCAAAGTATCTATCCTCGAGGTGGAAAGAATTATTCCGACCCTCAAACCATTCAATTGTCAGGGCGATTTGCTCAGCACAGCGTATCACCCTTCATATCCAAGCTTATTAACGCCTCTTTTACCACTGGCACTATACCCACTAACGTCAAACAATCATGGGTACTTCCACTCTTAAAAAAAACAGCGCTAGATCCCTCAACACGCACCAACTACAGGCCCATCACAACAGTCCCCTTTCTTCTAAAAATACTAGATAAGGTGGCCTACATGCAAATACAAAAATACTTGGAATTTCACCACTTACTAGGAGCTAGACAGTCAGGATTCTGCCCACAACACGGAACGGAGACTGCCCTCATTGATCTCAAGACCCAAGTCAATGAGCTCAGAGACAATGGCAAATCAGCCCTGCTCCTCCTCCTAGACCTCTCAGCTGCGTTCGATCTGGTGGATCATACAATATTATGCAAACATCTTGACACAGCAGCACACTTCTCGAAGGACGCTGTAACCTGGATTAGATCCTTCCTCAGTGGCAGAACTATGAAGGTCTTTTCACCCTCTGCTGCTGCAGTCCCCATACCCATCACCTGTGGTGTCCCAAAGGGATCCTGCGTTTTGCCCACACTGTACAACATATTCACCAAGCCCCTTTTCGAAGATCTGGACCATCTTGGTATCACCTACACTAACTATGCAGATGATACCCAGATCCTCCTCCCACTTTCAGGAGATTATGACAAGGATTTGGCCTTGGTGAACAGAGTGTACATCATCATCCAGGCATGGATGGCCATGCACGGTCAATGCCTGAATGATGGTAAAACAGAACTCAACATCCTGGGTACCCGTACCAACTTAAAATACTGGGACCTGACTACTCTTCATTCGTAATTGACGGCAACCGCATGAAGGTAGCACAGGAGGTAAAAACATTAGGTTTTTATCTCGACTCTACTCTCTCATTCTCCAAACAGGTCAACACGCTGGCGACCTCGATGGCCTATACGTGCAAACTTATAAGAACAGGCAAGCCATTTCTCTCCAACAACAGTTGTACCATCCTGACCAGAGCACTCATCCTGTTCCGCCTGGATTTTTGCAACGCCCTGTACATAGGTTCCAACAAATCAACCATTAGAAGAATTCAAACACTACAAAACAATACCCTTAGAGCAGCACTAGGCATCTCCAAAAGAAACCACATTTCTGAGAATAGACGACAGAATAATTGGCTCCGGACCAATGACAAAATCCTTCTAAAAAGCTTGTCACTCACCCATAAATCTCTCAATAACGCCACCCCTATCTACCTTTCCGAGAGATTCCACAAACAGACATCCATAAAACCCACCAGATCAGCAAACAGGGACCGCTTGTCCATCCCTAAATTCAAACTAACCACGGTTAGAGGTAATAGTTTCCCCGTTAAAGCGGCTAAACTTTGGAACTCTCTGCCTCCTACGCTGAGAATAGACCAACCCTATCTCAACTTCAGAACCAACACCATCCTATGGCTGAAAGCCAATGATTACTAAATCACATGACGTCCACTGAACTGTAACCAATGCCCGCCCCTAGCAGCAAACCCCTACCGGGTGCTCTCAGCGCATGACCGTTGTAAATATTTGTACATTTTGCCATTGTAAGAAATGTTTAGCACTTTCGCGACTCAACATATGTTACCCCGCGGAGACGACGATTGTATTGGCAGGTCCCTGTGCATGGACCCGATAAAGAAAAAAACAGCTTTCTGAACGCCAATAGGGCTATTCCAATTTAAAGTCCTCCCTTTCGTTTTACATGGGGCCCAACGACTTTCCAAAAACTCATGGATAGGATATTACAGCCCTACTCTGATTTCTGTGGGGTCTATATTGACGCTATAGTCATTTATAGTAAAATGTGGGAAGACCATATTTTCCATCATTCCACCATTATGAATCTCAGAGGAGCCGGATTGACTGCCACCCCAAAAAAATGTAATTGGCTCAATCAGAAGTGAAATACTTAGGCTTCTTTGTAAGGAATGGTAGTGTACAGCCTCAGCAAGAAAAGGTGAAAGTATAAAGAATGTGACCACACAGATGCAGAAGGTAGGCCCCAGTGGTGGCACTCTCAGTCTAAAGTTGCACCCATCCTTGTCCCCATTATTTGAAAACACTGCCTTTCCTTGTTTCTTTTAACCTTAACTCCCCCCCTTTGTCTGAAAGCAAGGAACCGGTAACGTCCATTACACCACCCTTATGCTCGAAAATGCAGATTGCCACCAATTATTCTTTAAGATTTCTTTTTCTTTGTAACATACAGATTGGTCTTACTAATAGGCCCACAGGCTTCCTATCCTTTGATTCCCCAACTAATGGCTCTACGCCAGTGGTATATGGAAAGAGGCAAATTCATCGTGTTGGGAGAAAGATGCATACATCATCCATAGCTACTGCCCCTCTCCCAGCCCAATACTGCACAGGTGAGAAATGTTACTCACTAAGGCAACCGTACCTCCCATATTCTAGACACGCACAGCAGGAGATAAGCACGATCTGAGCTAAAGATGGCGAGAATAAACCAACTAACAATATAACAATACATGTGCGTGCATTAAACACGAAGCAAATATGCACTCTTAGTGAAGAAAATAAACATTAGGTCAAATTTGCATTTATACATGAAAAATATTAACATAGCATCCACAAGACACGAAGAATGCTAACATAAGCAATGTATAAGCTGAATACAGCATGAATGATACGCGAATATAGCTCACTAACATAGAAATGCAACGGTAATGGGCAGCCATCTTTTCCAAAATGGAAGCCATGACACACTTCTAAGTAAATGAAAGGCCTCAAAGCTCCACGAGAATATATAATACTGAAATAGAGATCTATGCAGAGCTCAGACATAACTCAAAGCCCAAGCAAAGGTTACCAAGAAACTAGGGAGGGCCCGAACGCCACCGAGAAGACACAAGATAACGATTCCCAGGACGTAAGAAGTATACTCCCCTATTCATAAGCTTAAATCTGCCTCACTGCTTGGGGATATTCCCCTCGCTCTTCTCAAGGAGATTTCGGGGGAGATTGTATCATTGATTACATCTGCAGTGAATCCCTCTCTCTCCCCTGGCTTTATTCCTAGTGCTGTGAAACATGCTCTAGTAATTCCTTTGCTTAAAAAACCCTCTCTTGATCCTTCTGTTCTTTCTAATTTGCGCCCTATCTCGCTTCTCCCTTTTCTTATGAAGCTTCTTGAGTCTGTGTTCTCCCCCCTGCTTTCCTCATTTCTTAAATCTTCTAGTTTCTTTGACTGAATCAGTTCTTGTGTCCGTGATTCACAACCTTGCTCGCCTGGTTGATCAGGGTGGTGTCGGGGTGCTGCTTTTATTAAACCTGTCAGCTGCCTTCGATACCGTTGACCATCCCACCCTGATCTCCTGGCTGTCGTCTGCGGGCCTGTCTGGCCAAGTCCTGGCCTGATTCTCTGCCTTTTTGGCTGACCGTTCCCAGTTTGTTTTTCTTGCTCCCTTTTGCTGTTGGTCTGTCTCCTTGTCCTGCAGAGTTCCACAGGGCTCTACCATATCTCCCTCTCGGTTTACCATTTATATTCAGCCACGTCTTTGTCTTATCCATTCCCATGGCTTCTTGTGCTACCCCTGTGCCGATGACACGCAGATCATGCTTCGTCTGGATCTTGCCAGGCCTGATACTGCTACACGGTTTAAGGGATGCCTTGGATGGTTTATGGATGGCTGAGAACTGGCAGAAGCTGAATGGTGAAAAGACAGAGGTTCTGGTTGTTGGCACCTCCAGCTCTCTGTTTTTCTGGACCCCTGACTTCTGGCCTGCTATTCTTGGCCCGCCCCCTTCCCCTGCTTCCTCTGTGAAGGATCTGGGGTTAAAATCTCCTCCTCTCTTTCCATGTGCGACCGTGTCAGCTCTGTCTGTAAATCCGTCCATTTCAAACTTAAATTCTTACAGAAAGTCTTGCCTTTTATTCCTCTGAAATGTCAGGCACCCGTGGTAGCTGCCCTCGTGCATAGCAATATTGAGTATTGCAACACGCTTTACCTGGCTCAGCCTGCCTATCTTGTGCACCGTCTGCAGCTTCTTCAGAATGCAGCAGCTAGGTCAGTAACTCACACTCCTTTCGGCACTCATATGTCGCCCCTTCTCCGCCAGCTTCACTGGCTTCCAGTCGAGAAACGTGTCATTTTTAGGTCACTCTGTATTGTTCACAGAGCTTTTTTATAAATGTACACGCTGAATATTTGCAAACCAAATTCCCTCCCTATGTTCCCCCGAGATTCCTTTGTTCGCAATCAGCCTTCCTGATTCAAATCCCTCGGGTTAGACTCGCGCATATGGGTGGCTGTGCCTTTTCGGTAGCATCGGCCAAGGCTTGGAATTCCCTCCCCCCAGTCCCTGCGTGCCACTTCTGACCATCTTCTTTTTCACAGGGCTTTGAAGACTTTTCTGTTCTGAATCTTACCTGCTGTATCCTGCTATATCATTTTGTCTGGTGAGTGCCATGATGCCCTCGGGTGAACGTGTGCTATATAAATTTGCTTAACATTACATAAAAGTCTAGAATAGCACAACCGACCATTGTGAGCCAGATGCGAGAGAATGAGAAGCCAAAAAGACTCCATTAAGAATAACTCAAGAGTGTCCCCAGTGGTAAAAGAAACCATAACATTTGCACTATTATTAATTAAAATACTAATAAATGCAGAATTAACTAATTCCAAATGCGGTCTCATCACACAACACCCATAATTCAAGAAAAAAACAAAAATATGTCATATGCGCCCCTCTGCAAGAAGAAACAAGGCCTATTGGCCTGTTCTTTGGGAAGGTACCCACTCAAGAGTCCATAGCTACACTTTAGCTTACTGTACCTTTCACAGAGGAAAAATAGCCATTTGCATATCAGTCTTTGTCCCGTCCACATGGGCAGTCCAGCACCAAAATGCTATGGCAATTCTCCTCTGGACAAGAGTACAAACAGCAACCCCAGACACGTGTTTCAGCCTTGTTGGGCCTCATCAGGGAGGTGAAGCTGTGCCTCTCTGAGCACAGTGAGCAAGGGGTCCACATCTGGATGACCCTAACAAACTTAGGGTGACTAACCCAAAGTCCCTAAAACAATTCAAAATGTGCCATAGGCACCCCTGTACAAGAACAAACCAGGCCTATTGGCCTGTTCTTTGGGAAGGCACCCACTCGAGAGTCTGCAGCTACACTTTAGCTCACTGTACCTTTCGCAATGGAAAAATATCAATTTGCATATCAGTCTTTGTCCCGCCCACATGGTCAGTCCAGCACTGAAATGCTATGGCAATTCCCCTCTGAACAAGAGTACCAGCAGCAACCCCAGACACGTGTTTCAGCCTTGTTCAGCCTTATCAGTGAGGTGGAGCTGTGCCTCTCTGGGCCGTGTTCGTACCGGTAGAGGGTTTCCCAGACGTCCTTATGCCATAATTCAAGAACACTGTATATTCATTATCAACAAGCACAGATAACACACCTGCCTCACTCCTCACAAACATTCCCAAACACAAGGCGCCTCAGAAGGTTAAATACAAAGGGATCACTCTGGTTCATGGCTTAGAAATGAGGGATGGTATCTTCTTTAATTGAAAGGAAAGCAGTCCGTGGACCTTTCTCCTCCTACTCCTGTCTGGCTAATGTCTTGACGACCTGTCAATTGCCCAAGGTTGGTCAGTAGAACGCAAACCAATCAAAACCCCTGATGATAGGCCGTACATTACGTATTATGCCAACCAATAGTTTATTGTACTGATGATGTGTTTTTACTGTTATCAATTTAGAGGTGGTCTCAGGAGGAGACATCAGACAAGCATTACCCAATTTGAAGTTTAAACCCTACAGAAATATATAAATCTATTAACCAATCCCCGTGTTATGATGTCAGTTATAATGTGTTTTGAACATAAAAACCACTGTTTTGTATGAGAGCTCTCAGAGCTGTGAGATTTCTATGCTTGTATGCTGTCCCTGCATTTCTTTGGATGTTAATAAAGCTGGGTTTTATATTGCACTTTGTTATTTCCATTATTGTGTCCAGTCTTATCTGGCACCAGAACCTCTGTGTAATTTTGGGGACTCCAGATCATTTTAACAATCGTGAAGGCGTGCGTTTGTTGGGACCGGTGAGAGTGTTGGGAGGATGAAGCAATTTGTAACCCTCTCTCTCCAAAGATACCTGCCTACCATATATTTTGATGCAGCTAAGAATTTAAAAGCATGACAATTTCATTTTGCAAGACCTAAACATATCATATAACAACATGCTATTTAACTGAAAATAAATAAGTAGTCTTTTTCCAGCACCCATTTTGCACGGGGAATTCGCAACATGCTCAGCACTTAAGAGGGGGTATTATCCAGACATTGGCATGCTTTTCTATATTTATTATTGATGTATTTCATTTGTATAGCATGCAAACAGCCCGGGGGCATTAAGGCGCTGTCACATTAACAGGTTAAGTAAATATGCTTTTGTCTTGCAGTACCTTAGGTAATACAGATACATATAAATCAAGTGACAATAACGTACAGTGCAGAGGTATGAGGGGTTAGTTCTCATCTCAGACAGGTAGGATTGTGTGTCGGGGGAGTTTAGGAGAGGAGCTCAGTTTTGCATCTCTTCACTTTGGGCACAACTAGTCGATCAGTGTATGGGGTCCTGGTGGGTCTTGAGGAGTGGGCTTTAGTGATTCTTTGGGTGAGGTGGGGTGGCTGTGTTGGAGAGGCACCTGTTGGCGATGGAGAGATTTTTGAAGGTGATGCACTCCTGGATGGTGAGCCAGTGTGCTTCTCTTCTAGCTCTGCTAAAATGCTCTCTTTTTGGGATATTAGTGGGCTGCTCCGAGGGTGTTATTTTGAATGACTTGTAGTTTGTGGATGTTAGCCAAGGAGGTTCCAGTGACTGGAATATTGCAGTAATCGATCCTGGATCTTATGATTGCACGGGCAATGGTTAAGCAGTTGTTTTAGGATAGGAAGGGTGCCTTCAGGACTTTGGTGGTGTAAGCTGCTGAGGAGGCAATGCCGCTAACATGTCTGGACATAGTGAGAGATGAGTCATGGTAGACCCCTAGAGTCTTAACTGCGGTTGAGACGGGATTTGAGCAGTTGTCAATATGGAAGTCAGCGTATTGTTTGTTGAGATTTTTTATGGATTGGGTTGACCGACAATTAAGATTTCAGTTTTGTCATTGTTGAGGCAGAGGTGGTTGGTTGCCATCCCTGCCTGTATTGTGGAATAGATGTTTTTGAAGGTGACTGAGTTGTTAGCGTAGTTGCCTGAGAGTAGGACCAAAATTTGGGTGTCGTCTGCATAATTGGTGTAGGCTATGCCTGGTGATGATGTTATAAAGGGTTGGGGTGATACATGACCCTTGTGGGACCCCATAGGGAATGGGAGAGGGTGAGACATTTACAGTTTCCGAGAAGATCCTCATGACTCTTCCTTCAAGGTAGAATGCGATCTAAGTGGTGGCTGCGGGGGAGAAGTTGACGTGAGTGGTGAGGTGATGGCAGAGAATTTGGTGGTTGACCTGGTCGAATGCAGCAGATAGGTCTAGGAGGAGGAGCAAGGTAGCGTTGCCCTCCTCCTTGATCTGGTAAAGTTGATTCTTGAGATCGAGGAGGCTTTTGATTAGCTCTATGACTTTTGATTCTGATAGGTCTGTAAAGGCGAATTGGGGGGGTAGGTGGATTAGGGGGATGGGAAGTTGGAGCCTATGGCATTTGGGTCATTTTATAACTTTGCTTGTTGTAGGAGGATTTTCTTATTAAGTATATCAATGTTGCCTAATAGAGCGGTTTGGATGTCTGTGCACCAGCGTTCGTCTTTGGTAAGGCTGGTGGGAGGGAGATATAAATCGCATTTTTCAAATTACTTTCAGCGTCAGACCTGTCACTTAGCACGCTAGACACACTGACTTGCAGATCCCTCACCTATAAGAGAATGTGATCATCTAACTTACGTAATGATCTGTTCTGCCTTGTAAGGTTTTGGAACACTAGGTAGACACGTAAAAAGTATATGGCGAGCAGTCTTCCCATTAGCTCTCACCTAGTATTAGAATAATATGTTCATCTAGCTTGAGCGATAGTATGTTCTGTCTTTTAGGAAGTTATAGTAGCAGGTGGAAACGAGAGCAGGTACTTACATCAAAATGTCAACTCCTGGTAACAGAATAGACACTTTCCTATAAAGATACTGGGAGGAATTGCATGGGAGAGTTGAATAATATAGAATAGTTGTGCAGGAAATGTACTTGTTTTGTCACATTATTTGCCTCCCCCACCCTTGATGGAAAACTGCCATTATAACGTCCACTTAGTAGGGTTTAGTTAACAATTTTATAGTGGTAGACGAGTGTTAGGCAAGAATTCATGTAGTAACCCAGGGGGAGTCTACAGAACCCTTGTCCTCTTGGTAGTAGACAACCACCTATTGCTATAGGCTTGTACTACACAAGTTGGTAGAGTGACTGAGCAGCCAGGCTTATCTCAAGAGGGGTAAACAAGAGCTGTAAAGCTGTGGCAATTACATCCACAAATACAAGTATCCAAATAAGGCTTACACTTAAGGGTTCTAGTAAAATAATGATTTATTTATTTATCTAACAGCCGTTTTTAAATAAGCATTCTTTAAAAAGGGCAATATCTGTAGCAATCAAATATACTTTAAAATACTTGTTCAGAATTACCACAAAGCTAGTAGATACTCTTTAGAAATGCTTCATACACACTTCCTACACCCTTGGGTAACTTCACTAACTAGGACAGTACTTGCATTTATATATCACTGCGGCACTTTGTAAATTCTAAATTTGCAGAAAGAAAAGGTTAAAGGAAGGAAAACGGCTAAACAGGTTCTCAGAGCATGTGAGCACTTTCAATCTTCCAATGAAGTCTAGATAAAAACCTTTCCCAGCAAATATTTTAAAACCAATGTATCACCTATGAGGGACAGTAAGAGTCAATGTCAAATGGATGGGATAGAAGAGTCTGCAGGGAGCCAGGACAGACAAAGTCAATTGGAGCAAAGTCTATGGAGCTGAGGCACTTCTTAGATAATCAAAGTCTTGCACACAGTTAGAGAGTTTGTTGAAGTAAAATCATGGCAGGGTCACAAGCTGTTACACTTGTGAAAAGGTAGAGCTGGAATCAACTCTAGAAACACAGCCATTGGAAATCTCAACTGAGAAGAGCAAGCTACAGACAATGAGGTAAATACCCCAAGTCAGAACAGTACCTTTGGTTAGAAGAAGAGGGTCCAGCTGGCTTCTGCCTGGTTGCAGCGATGTTCCTGGACCTCAGTCGTGTGAACAAGAGGGAGGATGTCTGGGGACTCCTGCGGCAGCAATTCGAAGGTCAGCGGCAGCTACGGGTTCTTTTCGGATCAGCGGCGCTTTGCGGTTTTAGCGCTCGGTAAACAGCACCACAGCGGATCTTGGATACCGGTTGGGCTTCCTTGAGACCTGCACTCTGGTGAGGGGACTCAAGCTTTGGTCAGCCTGCTTCTGGAGGATCCTCGGGAGACTACTGGAGCTTCTGGACGGATCACAGACATTGCACCCGACTATGGATTTCTCAACCCTGCAGCAGCGAAGAAGTACAGACAGTTGGGGAAGATGTTACAGGAAAGTTCGTCTGGGGGTTAGTTGGTCCCACTAACCCAAGGGAAGAAGCCGTCCCTTCCGGAACTTCAGCACAGCAGCAGGGCTTCACCGGGCAGTTTAACTGTACAGGAGGATGTGGCAAGCTTCGTTCACGGTTTCTTCGTCGGGATGTTCTTCCCAGTGGTTAACTCTGTCTCCAGTTCCAAAACCCTCGCCGTTTAAGCAGGTTTCTCCCATTCATACACAGCCTACCTGTCACTCAAACAGCAGGGTGGCTGTCCTGCAAGGACAGCCAGCCAGCCAATCAGGACTGGGTGCATTCAGGTTTCCCTAGAGATGAAGGACAGGTGAGTTTCGGGCACCTCCTTCACTTCCTGCCCTTCCAGACACACTGGAGACAGAGGCGGGTTTCAGCACTGAAGCCCGCCAAAGGTAAAAAAAACAAAGGGCTCAAACCTGGTTTGGCACACAGAGAAAAACCAAAGAAAGACCTCACAAACAGAAAATTGTGAAAAAAGAAGACCGGGCCATTTTGACAAAATGGTCACCCATGGGTGCTATACTGCAGCTGAGGATTAAGCCTGCACTAGAAAAGCACAATGGTAGCGAACTTTAACCACTGTCACCAGCCATTTAAAGTCGTGAGGGTAACATACATTTTTTTTACATGAGTAGGTAGGACAATGGACTACTAAGTAACCCCCCGCGCACTCCACACACGATGGTGTGTGCAGGACCTGCAAAGAGAAAAGTTAAGTAAAGTTAATTTCACTTCATTAATCTTGGGAACGGTCATTCACACAAGAAAAGGTATTTAAAACTTATGAGGATTTCTCTGTGACACTGCACTGAAGGTGCTGTGTGTCACCATACAAAAAGTAGATGCCTATGAGTTTGTCAGACTACAAAAACAAAGGAAACATACAATCCAAATCAGGTCAAAACAATGAGAGAGTGAGAAAAAGGGCTCACTCACTCCAGGGTTAAAATTATTTAGTTCTAAAGTCCAGCAAAAGAGCTGGGGTCTCTAAGGCTGAAGGGAATTAGCACAGAAATGAGAATTCTCCCTAACAAGGAGCAAACTGCCTTTAGCAGAAATGCACAACACCTGTGTTATTATTAGCCCAGGTTAGATCACGCAGCCAGGTTTTGGTGGTAGTGGGATTGCGTTGTTTCCAGTTCAGTGCCCTCTTCAAAAGCAGAAACCCAATGCACAAAAACCTACGATTCACTTTGGACATTTTAAAATGAAAATCTCGCCCGATAGGCCGGGACCGCCGGGACCTCACCTTTTGCGTCAGGCCTCCGGCAAGGTTCTCACTGAAACCGGGCACCATAACTAGCTGCTCCAGTGGGATGCCCGAGCCCACAGGAGAGTTGTAACGCCTGGTAGTGTTCCGGTTCATGTGCCTTAAAGGGACAAACCCACATAACAAGGAGGAGGACTGAAGGGGGGGAAGGTCTGGAAAAAGTGCAAAGGCCTGTGGCTAATTACAGGTGGGGCAGCTTAGAGAGAGAGGGCAGCAAAGAGATCAGTAAGCCTCGAGGTCCGCTCACCCATAAACACCAAAAACACAGAGAGGGAGAAAAAACTGCACCCTTTTTCTTAAAAATCAAGGAAGCACATCTCCTCGATTTCAAGTGGAAAAAGCACCCCTTTTCCGCGTTTTTGGGGACAAGGATGCGTACCATAAACATTTGTCAGTGCCACCAGTGGGAGGTTAGCTTTCTGTTTTTTTCTTAAAAAGAAAAGGTTCGGAGCACATGTCTTGTAACTGCGGGGTGCAAATAGCGAAAATACATACCAGGGTGAGCCATCCCTGCGGGTTAACAGCGCTGCACACCCCTCGTTAAGATGCCTTTACCTTGGGCAGGCTGATCATTATCGCCTCACTACGGCATATAGATTATTTGATAATGGTATGACAGTGTCAGTGGGTTTCTTCAGGGATGAGAAAAGTGGCACAGAGCAGGTTACCTCTAGGGGTGAATTCTCAAAGATACAGTGCCAGTCACCTGGCATAGGGATATAGTGTTGGCCATCTCAGTGGTCGGACAGGTTGAGGGCTCCTGGCTGGGTTGGACACAGAGATGTTACCGCTACATGTGGTTTGCTCATGTGACTGGCCCCTGCAGGGATGGATGACTCTGGTTTACATAGTCTTTCACCTCTACGGATGGATGGGTGAAAGGTTTGGCATAGGTGTACACGTCTATCCTCTTTGTAGATGTTCTGCTTGTTGGTACATGGGATGGGAACTGATACACAGAGTCAAGTGGCTCTAGGTCTGTGCCCTTCAGTGGAATGGCACAAGGGTAGACAACTAGTCACCTCCAAGGCTCAAGAATTTCCTTTTCTCCTCTTCCTTATGTAAAAAAACCCAAGGGTATTTCACTATACAGAACCTCAGGGAGTAGGGTAGGGGCAACAATGGTGACACTTGGTATCTCATTTCTGTTTTGACCTCTTCCCCATCCTACTATACAGGATGTACTGACTTCCCAACCCCCCCCCCACACCCCCATTTCCATGAAAACTCTGAGATGAGGAGAGGAACTGGGAGGATGAAGATTACTGACAGAAAACACACTCAGGCACAGAAGACAGACTCTTCCCTTTTGACAGTTGACTGTCCCAGTAATGAGGCCAGGCAAAGTCAGGACTCCTTTTCAACTATGGACACCCAAACCTAATTCCCTCTCCCAGGAAGTATAAAAGGTGGAAAACAAAGGCACACTTTAAGCGACCCTGTGAGATCTGGAGGAGGAGAAAACAGCCCCTGCACTGGCCTTGTGAGTAGAGGAGACTGTAGTGTGGAGAGGGAGCTGTACGTCCAGAAGGCAAGACCGGGGGCAGCTGGGGTTGCCTGGGGGTACCCACAGCAAGGCTCCTCCCCTGGGCCAGGCAGGCGAACTCAGGTCTCTGAGGGGTAGGGACCCTGACCTTGGTTTAACATCCCCTTTTAGCTCCTGCAGCTCCCAAACCCAGAGAATGCTGTTTTGTGGAGCTGTGAATTGGGAGCAAAATTATCCCAGTGCATTCTGAAACTGGGAGTCCAAAGAGAATAATACTGAGAATTAGGACTTATGAGAGGAGGCTCGAGCCCGGCTGAGGGAAGCCTTCTCTGTGAACTTTAAACTGTTGGAGAGCAAGGCGAGAAGGGCAACAGAGGCGATCAAGAGCAGCAGAACGGAAGGAGAGGAAATCCTGGGAAGGTGGTGCGACTGTGGAAGCAGAGCAGACGGGACCGAGGGGCAAGTGGAAAGCTGTGGTCTTACCAGATGCAGAGTGAAGATCACTGTTGAATACAAAAATCCTCGTTGATGCAAAGGGTCACGGTGGTACCACTTCATGTGCGATACGAGGACCTGAAGGGAGGCGAGCTGCACTGGGCCAAGAACCTTGACTTGAAGGAAGACTGTGATAAATGTAATGAATGCTGCCTGTGAGTCAAATGAGAAACCGGCTTGGGTTGATGAATGAAAAGGACATAACCCTTTGAAATGCTCATTGGGGTTTCAAAGAATCATGAGCGAAAGTACATTGTAGCAAGAAGGAAGCGTGTCAAGATTACATGTGTGAGAGAAGCCACAAACTAAATCTGAAGTACGCGAAAGTAATGGTGACTGAAAAAGCAAAGGATGTCAAAGTGGTCATACAAGGGTGGAGTCAAGGGTGCAAGTCCCCACCCCCACCTCGAACACTCAAAGGTCTTTGAACGAGAAACTGAAGAGAAAGCTAAAGTGAAACTACAGATACCAGAAGGCCTCGGGAGAGGGGGCCAGTGTGATACTTTGGAACTGTATCTTATATCTATGTGAAGTGGTCGTACTTGCTATAACGAAAAGAGTGACCCGGCGAGATGTGATCTATCGGAAGTCTCTGAATTTCACTGTCAAAGTACTTGGAAGTTAAAATATAAAATTGTAAAGTGATGACTATGATGCTGGCGGTTTGAAGGCTCGCGCCTGAACGAGGGAAGCCCGAACTGCCTGAGGAGGAAGGTCTGAGCCCAGAGGAGGGGGACCAGAGTGAATCAGTTGGATATTTAAAAAGACATTGAGACTTTTTGAAGTGATAGAATTGAGAAACCAACTGAACTGTAATTGGAAGGCTATAGTGAACCCGACTGGGGGAAGCAAAGTGGAAGGAAGAAAATGTGAAGCCTGTATTGTTGATAAAGTGACTAAACAGTACTGTCAAGATGCGAGTGAGCCCAACGAAGGGGCATTGATTCGAGGCAGCCTGCCTGTTCCGAAGGAACTGCTTTCTGATGCCTATAGACTCAAGGGTTGCTCAAAGTCACAACACTGTTCCGCCTTGTCCCGTGATGTAACATGGGAAGGGAGCATATTAGTTCAGCAGTCCAGTTTGCCCCAAACATTGGACACTTCAGTTTGCCCCAAACACTCTTTTGTTATACATGTCATTGTCCCACACTATTTTGTTATGTAGAGTAAGGATTTGGCAATAGGGTTATTAGAATAGGCCATTGTGTTCTGACTTGGAATGTGTTTTCTTGATTTGATGTTAACGTAGAGGGGCAATCGCAGACATCAAGGCACCAGGTACCCTCCTTTGGAAAATCAAGCTCCTTCTTCCAACACCAGCTTCGGATCCACTGTAGAGGCCCTGGTTATTTCTTACCTGGATCTTATCTGGAAGGGGCAAATGCCTAGCTCACTTGCCACTCGCAACCACCATAGCTCCTATTAGATGCTCCTTGTATGCTTCTGCCCCCCTCATTCAAGGTGTCTTCAAATACGACCACATAATGTCCACACTCAAACTTCACTACCTGCCCCTACAAGCACACTTCAGTGCAAACTACATTCATGCCCCCTCCCATCTGGCAGAGAAAGTGAGCACCTGTGGTGCTCGTGCATCACCAGAAGTCCAGACCTGGGTAGAGTAGAGCAGCAGAAACAGTAAAAAGAAAGAACCAGGAAGTAAGCACTCACAGTCTATACCCCAGAGGGTGGAACCTCACGCCCATCAACATCTGCCTTTCCAACACCCTCCTGCAACTGAGAAAGGAAATCAAGACCCTCCTCTTCAAGGAGCACCTTCCTTGCACCCCGTAAGATGCATCTTCTGAACCCATCCAGGCCAGTACTCCTTGTGATGACCAACCGCTACATCCCATTCCCCTGTTCCAGCCACCACCCTCGATTCAGCACTGCACATGCTCCCCATTAAATGTAAATCTAAGCAATTCCCTGCTACACTGAACGGAGGGCTGGGAATAGATATTATGTTGTAAGGACTGTTACCGCCTGCAACGAGCTAATGTATACCTAGAAACTCTGCCGATGTACAGTACTATGTTGCTTCCCGCAGCTAGGTTTTAGCTTAATACCCAAAATAAAGTAAATAATAAAAATTAAACATGCTCTTACTGCCTAAATGGATGTCTCTGATGGGAAAATAAATAGAAGAGTGAAAAACAAACCCCTTTTTTGACCCTTTATATCTTTTGAACTGTAACACAGATTTGGACAACAATTTCATTTCTTTGGGGGCCTTGCCCTAATATAGGAATTGCAAACATGGGCTCATCTTACCTACGGCTCAAAAGTTGTTAACCATAGAATCGTTGCTTTTCCTATGGATGATAGGTTTGGATGGATGATAGGTTTCACCTTAACTATAGGGCGGTTTTCGCTGCCCTATCATATATATCTGTTATATATGCCTTAGCACCCTTAGATCTTAGTCTCTTCTACTTTCTCTTCTCCCACTAAACTTCACTACACCCTTCTCCCTACTATTCTCTACTACACTCTTCTCCCCATTACTCTCTATTATGCTCTCTTGCCCTCTACTCTTTACTACGCTCTGTTCCCCAAAACCTTTTACTCGTCCCACTTTACTACTGCACCCACACTCTGCTACACTCTCTTCCTCACTGCACTACAATACACTCTACTACACCCCCCACTACACTTGCACCTACAACTTCTCCACAGTCACCTTCCTGTCACTTTCTGTCACCCTTCTCAATCCCCCTCCCTAAAACTCCCTCTTAATCTCACTCTCACACCCAAGTACCACTTTCTCTCAGCAACCAATACCTCACCTTGCACACGTTATTGATTATTTTCCTCCACTCTCTGCTGCACCACCCTTCCCCCACTTGGTTTCTTGGTCCTCCTTCTTCTCACTTGATCTCACCCGAACAACCCACACTGCCCTGGTCACAACACCCTTTTTTATCCTCTCTCTGTCCCTGCCTGCCTTTGTCAGCCGGTTCCCCAGACCAACTGCTGGCTTCCTTTCCCCCAGGGGCTGGGTTAAGAATATCAAACCAGGTGTAGCAGGTCTAAAGCCCTGCCCCCTATTCACCCATGGGTCTGCTGGCATTTGGAAATGGAGGCCTGCTGAAAATAAGTAATTTCTAGAGTTTGTATCCTGTTTAACTTGAGCATTTGCAATGCCAGTGGAATGTGTGTGGCGTTCTTCAGCCTCTCCACTTTCCACTGCCTCTCTCGCCATTGCGCTGGTACATGTAGTCCTGTCGAAGAAGAGAATGAACACTGTGTGACGAATCAGCTTCCGGGGCACCAGTGGTCCAGGGATGAATATCGGTTTCTAAACCATCAATCAGCCCCACACCTCTAGTACACCAAAAGAGATCCAAACAGATTGGAAACACAAGCACATTATAAGCCTCCTTGTCCAATTTTGGTAAAGTGGATGGAACGGCATGCTTATCTCTGCAAGGTCGTGGATCGTTGGTTAGTTGCAACACAGCGAAATTACAATTATTACCCAATGAAAAAATGTACTGTCCAGTCAAGGTTGTATGAAACATATCTACTTGATTATTATCACAACAGACAATTCTAGCACACAACAAAATACAACCCAACCTTTAAAGGAATGCAGAGGACAGACAGTTTCAAAGAAGGAAAAAGGATGCATTCTGGATACTGACAGGAGGGTAGTCGGTAAAGTAATTAATCTAAATAGTTCAAGTACACTTGGTTTCAGCACAAAGGGAGCAATGAGTCATAAAATTTCACTATGCGTCTTCAGTAAAGGACCAGGGGGACAGAACCATAATGTACCTTGTGCTTGTAGATGTTCTTGGTGCTCGACAGGGTGGAGTCAGTATTCAGGCCCTTTGCAGCTTCGGCAACAGAGTTCAAGATGGGAGACAGCTGTGGGTATCAGGCGGCAGGCATTTTGGTGAACGAGGCTGAACGGATGGCTTCAAGCTGGCATACACGGCGGCTCAGGATCAGGAATCGTTGTCTCCGTGCTAGGTGACGGGTCCGAAGCACTGGTCGAGGCATCTCAGATGCTGTGAGCGACTGTGGCATAACAACAGTCAGCGGTGCAGTCAGTTGCAGCTCGAGGGGCTCGACTGGCTCAAAAATGTCCTTTAAGGCAGACGCTGGTTGATGTTTGTTGATACACTCCGCCTAGCTTCTTCACTGGGCTTGTGTCGTCCTTTAAGGCAGACGGCCCAAAGATGAGAAGAGTATTGCAGGCACCAACCTTGCCCTTGGTTTGGTTCAGAGACACTCTGATACTTCCCACCTAGGAAGCTTGCTGCAGAGCCTAGCAGGGCATGCTATGTGCTGGATGGGTACCGGTTCTGGAGCTTCTGGAGGGTCCTCTGGATTCAGTATCTCCCACTGTTCCATGGGAGATGTTTAGGAGAGGGATCTTGCTTCCCTCTCTGGAAATCCTGGCCTTCCTTCACTGTAGGAAGCTGTAAGGCAGACTGTACCTTCAGACCTGGTCCAATGCTGAGTTCTTCTTGTTACTCCTTGCAGAGTCTTCAGATGATGTGCTCAAAAGAGGGTTTCGACCCTCTTTTAAAGCAAAATGGGCCACAGTGATTGGTGTAGGCTAAGACTACCTCAATGAATTAATCCTGGGTCCCCACCAACAATCTCCTGTATGCATGAGATCATAACCAGAGTGCTTTGCAAAAGAAAAGGAAAAGGAGTGAAAATATGTAATACTAAGTCCCACCCATCTTCCTGTCTGTTTTGGATCAAAGGGTCTCTATGGTTAATTGAGCTCTCTGTGGTTCCTGATTAAAATGGCAGGTCTCCCTTGAAGCTGTGGCGAGACCAGATATTTGGTATCTGCCAAACCACATACTCATACCTTTTGAATGGTGTCCCCCTGTGGGGATGACTACTGTAAACAGCTGTCTCAGACATGACATTTCACTGCCCTTAATACTAAGACTCAGGAGCTGGCTTCGGGTTGACACAGTTGCATATCAATGGTTGGTGGGGTTTTCCTGTCCTTTGTTAGTCCTGCAACCAGGCCTCACCAGGGCCTGTCTGAATTAGTATGCAAAGCCGCCACCAGCAGAGTCAACAAAGGATAGGGCAGATCCATGGAGCCTTTGCTATTTAATTAGGATGGCCATGGCAGGAGGAAGGTTTTGCCCTCCCCCTTCTGAGATGCCTTGATGTACTCTGAGCTGTCACATTCAAACTAAATGCGACAGGGGGACGGCGCCTGTAGGCTGTGTCCACCCAGAGTACAAAGGTCTGTGTATGTCTTGCAGTGAGCATAGAAATATCTGTGCAGATTAACTCCACACATTTCCTGGAGGTTCATCTACTTTCATTCTTTTTAATTTAAAATATTTTTTTTAAAAACCAGGCGAGCGCACACCCACCACGCGGATGGTTGAATTCCTCACACACTGGCAAGCAATTTTCCCAATCAGTTTGTAACAAGAGTCAGTAGTACTCGACATTCATCCAGCCACAGGTAGAAGCCACACAGACTGGGGCCCTCCCAGGTCCCATACAAAACCTCTTGAGCAGGACTGGCTCTTGAAAATCCTGTGGCAGGTCTCGTGCCACAGGTTGAAAGGGGGCTCATCCCCTCATGACAGGGTCAGATGACTGACGCTGTCACACACCTCAACCATTGCTTCCAAAAACTCTTACCACCCTCTTACCTTATTCTCTGCTATTTTCATTAGTCTAAAATAGTATCCTCTCCTACTACCCTTCACTACATTCTCATCACCACTACTCTCTACTATCTACTCCTCCCACTGTACTACTGCTACACTCCGCTACACTCTCCTCCCCACTGCTCTACACTACTTTTTTACACACACCTCTCACTACACTGAACTCCACCTACTCCACTATCACTGTTTCTCACTCTTTCACTTTTTCAATCACCCTCCCTACACTCTCCCTTAGTCTCACTCAGTCAGTCACTCACTCACATTGCACACACTCTGACCCAACTACCACTTTCTCACAGCAACCAATACCTCACCTTGCACATGCTTTTGCCAATTCCCCTCCATGCTCCACTGCACCGCTCTTTCCCTGCCGTGACTCTGGTCCTCCTTCTCCTCCCTTGACCTCACCAGAACATTCTACACTGCCCTGGTCACACTGCCCCTTTTCTATTCTCCATCTGCTCCTGTAATTGGCTTCCTCTGGCAGCTAGTACCCCTGGCAACCACTGGTTTCCTTTTTCCCCAGAGACCAGGCTACAATCACCAAACCACACAAAATGGACCCCAGGCCCAAACCCCTTTTCATCTGTGGGTTCGGCGGCGTTTAGAAATAGTGACCCGCTAAAGACAGTCGTTCATGGAGGTTGTGTCCTATTTAACTTGAGAATCTGCAATGCTAGTGGTATGTGCGTGGCGTTCCTCGGCCACTGAGCTTGCACGGCCTCTCTCTCTCTCCGATGCACTGCCAGGTCGGGTCTCCATTGCTAGCCATGTTGGTATGCATAGTCCTGTGGAAGAAGACAAAGAATACTGACAAATACTGTGCACAGCAGGTATGGAGCAAGAGTCAGTGGTACTGGACATTTGCATCCAAGTACAGGTAGAAGGGACAGGGACAACAATGGTGCCCATCCCGGTTCCCACGCCCTGTCTTTGGGAAACCCTGTGTTAGGCCGCCTTTCCCAGGGTGAGAGTGGTCCCCATCCCCTCTGTCACAGGCCTCAATTGAAATTAAAGACACCCTCGACGTTTACAAATCCAGGCTCATTGACGTTGCCAATGCTTGTTATTGCAGATCTGCCTTTATTGAGAATGACTGATGTTTCGACTTCACAGGCCCTCATTATGAAGTTGCTGGTCACTGGAAAAACCTGCAGCTTTTACAAAGAGTCTGGGGATCAATTCCTAATGGGCCGAGTGGAAAATTAAAGTGCAGAAGCAAGACGCATTGCTTTTGCGCTTCCATTCTCTGCAGCACTTAATATTTGAGCTTTTCCAAGGCGTAGGAGGGCGGGAAGGCAGATTTTGCATCTCTGCTTTCCTCTTGCACCTTGCAAGAGCGCTTGGTTTCACGTCTGCATGAGATCTTCCTGCCTATGGAATACGCTCTGGTTTAGCACATGCTGAAGTCACATAGCAAGCCATTCTAAAAGGCCACCTGCAAAGCATACTTACAGGAAAGTTTATATACATAGCAATTTGCTTTAGAGAAATCGTGTTCAGCAAGTGCTCCGCAAGCGCTTCTGACCTGTAAGTGCACTTGAAAACTCATAGCTGCACGGTACACCTGTTGTCAGGGTCTATTTCATGTAAAACATTTCAGCTATTCACATTTGATCGAATTTATTTGATCTTATTTTCGGTCTAAAATGTGGGGAGAGACCCTCCGCAAACCCTCCCCACACTTCCCCTCAACCTAATCTATACCCTTACCTATTTAATTAAATCTGACCGAAAAAAGGTCAACAAAAATTAGATCAAATGTTTTAGGTCAAATGTTTTTAGGTCAATTAGGCTAATATTGTTGTCATACCTGCAAGTTACAAGTATTATGCATATATATTCTTAAACAAGTTTGAAATGGTTGTTCAGACCAATACATAGAACATAACAAATGTACTGTTACCTTATAGTATGAATGCCTGATATGTGGAGCACAAATACTGTATGTTTGGATTAATGTTGAAGCAAACACTGGCAGTACTTGGCCCAACATGAGCAAGCATGGCCCGTTTGCTGTTTCCAATGGATGTGAATGTTGAAAAGCCAGGCTCACATAGATAAGTCGTGAAACATGGCAACAAAACCGAAGTAGACTCATCAGAATTGATTGCCTATTCTTGCTTTACTTGAAGCCACAACACATTGATTGACACATCACCTGTAAACGTGGATAGCTCGCGAGGCTGCCCCACTCTTCCCTCATCTTAAGAGAATGTCGTGTTATTGAGGCATCAACAGATGCTGCTGTAAAGGGAGTGTGTTTCCAGTCTGAACAATGAGTAGCAGTTTGCACTCAATAATGGGCACATTCTTCCTGTTCAGGATCAAACATTTCTTTGCTACGTGCAAAAGCTTAAGAGAGTCATATTTGCACATCTTCTGCGCCCACTCAAGCATCTTGACTGAGCCACTCAAGCATCTTCTGCGGCCACTCAAGCATCTTGAGTGAGCCATGCTGCACATCTTCTGCACCCGCTCAAGCATCTTGAGTGAGCCACTCAAGCATCTTCTGCACCCACTCAAGCATCTTGAGTGAGCCATGCTGCACATCTTCTGGTCCCACTCAAGCATCTTGAGTGAGCCACGCTACATATCATCTGGGTCGCACTCAAGCATCTTGAGTGAGCCACGCTACACATCTTCTGTGTCGCACTCAAGTATCTTGAGTGAGCCACGATGCACATCTTCTGCGCCCACTCAAGCTTCTTGAGTGAACCACGCTTTACTTCTTCTGCACCCACTCAAGCATCTTCAGTGAGCCATGCTGCACATCTTCTGCACCCACTCAAGCATCCTGAGTGAGCTATGCTGCACATCTTCTGCACCCACTCAAGCATTTTAAGTGTGCCACGATGCACCTCTTGTGGGCCCACTCAAGCATCTTGAGTGAGCCACGCTACACATCTTCTGGGACGCACTCAAGTATCTTGAGTGAGCCACGCTGCACATCTTCTGGGCCCACTCAAGCATCTTGAGTGAGCCACGATGCACATCTTCTGCGCCCACTCAAGCTTCTTGAGTGAACCACGCTTTACTTCTTCTGCACCCACTCAAGCATCTTCAGTGCGCAATGCTGCACATCTTCTGCACCCACTCAAGCATATTAAGTGAACCACGCTGCACATCTTCTGGGCCCACTCAAGCATCTTGAGTGAGCCACGCTACACATCTTCTGGGACACACTCAATTATCTTGAGTGAGTCACGCTGCAATCTTCTGGGCCCACTCAAGCATCTTGAGTGAGCCACGCTACACATCTTCTGGGTCGCACTCAAGTATCTTGAGTGAGCATCGATGCACATCTTCTGTGCCCACTCAAGCTTCTTGAGTGAACCACGCTTTACTTCTTCTGCACCCACTCAAGCATCTTCAGTGAGCCATGCTGCACATCTTATGCACCCACTCAAGCATCTTGAGTGAGCCATGCTGCACATCTTCTGCACCCACTCAAGCATCTTGAGTGAGCTATGCTGCACATCTGCTGCACCCAAGTGAGCCATGCTGTACATCTTCTGCACCCACTCAAGCATCTTGAGTGAGCCACTCAAGCATCTTCTGCGGCCACTCAAGCATCTTGAGTGAGCCACGCTGCACATCTTCTGCGCTCACTCAAGCATCTTGAGTGAGCCACTCAAGCATCTTCTGCGGCCACTCAAGCATCTTTTTTGTAATGAATTTCACTGCATATATATGCGGGGGGAGATCCCCGCAGCCCACAGCCCAATACCCCTCCCACATTTATTATTACCCTTACCCACCCACTGCATTTTCAGCCTAACTCGGTATTCAGGTACAATGTCGTTGGAAGTTAGGTGTAGAGCAAAATGGGGGTTAGACAGTGTGAAGAAAATTAAAAGGAGAGATTTTATGCATATTTAGCAAACGTAGCAGATAAGCCCTTCGCCTCAATTATCGCAGATCACACCCACTCAAGTTCATGGCGCTATTCACGCAAAGGCAAGTGCCAGAGTGACCTGCAATCAAACACTCCACAGTGTGCTTGTATGTTGGGGAATTGTTACATTTAGTTTTACTTTGTTATTGAAAGACTCCGATGGTGGATGGTGCCTTTTCTTCTCACATATTTCAATCCATGTATGTGAGTGTACAAGTATTCCCCTGGCACTCACTAACCCCACATCTGCCTTCGAACTGAACATGCGAACTGAAATAGCTGATGACTTGGCAAAGGAGCGGAATATTATCAAACATTGGTCAATGCCTCTTTCTAACAAACAATGGGCCTCGTCACTAGTTGGGGGAATTTAACGTTACCGCCAGGGTGTCTGGCGGAATTACCGCTATATCACAAGCCGACAGGGTGCGCACAAACCATTGACGGAAATGGCAGCTCTGCCGAAAAATCAACAATGATTGGAAATTCCTCCTTTTTTGGCAGAATTACTGTTACAGCAAAGGTGGAGGAATTACCAAATGGTAATTCTACCAGCGGAATTATTGTTGAGCAGAAATAGCGTAATGCCGCAAACAGGAAGCTCAGTGGCAGCCATCTTCAAAATACAATCCTTTTAAAATCCCCCACTTCCAGGCCCTATACACACAGGAAAGATGGGGAAGGGTAAGGTACCTGAAATGCCGTCCCACAGCCCCAAATTCAGTGAAGGGGAGCTGCAGGTGCTAGCCCAGGAGGTGCTGGCTAATGCTGAGGTGCTGTTTGGCAGCCGGCAACATAAGACTTCCATACAAAGGAAGAGCACTATCGTGAATGACACCAGGGACAAGGTGGAGGAAGTGGGCACAGTGCAGCGTGATGCCTAAGACGACAGGAAGCGCTGTAAGGACTGGAAGGCACGTGTGCAGTCTCTGCTTGTCAACTTCTGCTGCAAGACAGCACCCACATAAGGAGGATCCATGGAGTCCATACACCTCACAACCTGGGAGGAGAATGTTGCCAGCATCATATGGCTGCCATAGAGGTAGTTGGCACAGAAGAGGCTGGGGTTGGCAGTCAAGTTGACCCAGGTGAGTGCAAATGAAGATGGGGCAGATAAGAGAACGAAAAGTATGAAAGTCATGTGTGCAGCTGTAGGTCACACAGCAGATAAAATAATGTGGTCAATCAATATGCTTGGGTGGGGGGAAATGGCAGTACATTCGGTAGCGCCATAAATGTGTCCACAATCATTGCATGATAAAAGCGCCCCACAGCAGTCTCACCGCAATGTACAAATCCTGGCCTTAGCATAGGGACCCTGATCCGCTCACAGGGAAACACTTACAAAACAGTGTAGTGCCATAGGCTCTGAAATGAGGGTAAACACTGGCATGCCACCACGCTAAGGGTGGAGAATATGTGGCCAATTTGACTGCCAGTCATGTCAACCAAGTTTGTCAGCCTTACCATAATAAAACAGTATTGCTGGCAAACACGGAAAGATACCCTGTAGACGGAATAGAGATTACTGCAGAATTTCTGCGAGAACTGTCAAGTGAACACCTGACAAATTGCACAAAGCCCAGATCAACTTGACAGGGGTGAATGGAATGGCTCCATGGCCCTAAATGAGTGTCACCCTATGCAATCATCTAAACCAGTGCGTAGTGCAACATGTGACAAGGTGTTGTGTGTGGGGTGCATTCAACACTGAAAAAGCATTTCGGTCAGCTCAATTGCTGCCTTATGCCGTTGAAGTTCAAGTGCGGGAAGAGGTTACTATCCCAGGGCAGGTGCGAAAATTTACCCTCCCCCTCAAAATTAAGCAAGGACAAAACCTCAAACATCAGGACACCTATATACATCTGAATTTCCATCTCCAACAACAAGGTTTGTATTTAAATCCAACACCTCTAGCAGACCTAGAACACAACACCTTTCTAATATTGGTGGATAACAGCGACCCTCAAAGTATGACTTTGCGGCGCAGGCAAATTTATTGAAATGGCAGTTGATGGCCAACATTATTCTATTGATTTAGGTAATGAAATCATGGGACCAATCCCAAATGACTGTTTCGACCTAGGCAACAGTATTCCTCCAGAAATTATTTTTACTGGGCATGGGGGGATTTCATGGTGTTCTCTTCTTGCCCCTAGGAGGTAGTGTTCAGATTCAAGGACCACTACCTAGGTCAACACCATCAAAAGAGATCTCTCCACCCAATTGTAGGATACTGCTGAAATTGGCATGCCTGAGGTCTTTCCAGGTTTCAAGTAGCTGGTCAAGGAAAGGATCAATCTTGCTGATGCCTGTGACACAGAGGAGCAAAGACAAAAGCTAAAACAGGTCTTCCTGGAATTCCAAGATATGTTTTCAGTGGACTCATACGACTGTGGATGCAGATCCATTCATCTGACCACCATTCCCATAGACCCCGATATGGCTCCAGTATTTGTCAAACAATACCAGTTACCTCTCACGTCCATGGAGTCACTCACAGAGATTAATAAGAATTTAGACTCCCGTGGGATAACTCGTCTGATCCACAGTACCTTCAACATACCCGGTACTGTGCATACTCAAACCAAACGACCAATGGAGACTATGTGCAGACCTGAGGGAGTTGAACAAATGGCTCCACATGGTCAGGGACTTGCCCAGATCCAAGGGTCAAATGTGTACACTGCCATTGACCTGACCAACGTAGGGAAGACCAGTACAAGCTTGCCTTTAACTTCGGGGGGCAGCAGTACACGTGGACCCGAAACCCCTTTGGATACATAAACTCCGGCAATGAGGTCAACATCTTCCTACATAAATACAAAAAAGGTAGCAGACGCCCCTCTCTCGAAAGAACACAGCATGATAACCTGTTCAGTGGTTTTAACCACTTTGAGAGTTTGCAGCCATCTGCTTTTTGCTCACTCTACCTTTCATAGATGGGATATATCCATTTGCATATCAGCCTTTGTCCCGCCCACATGGGCAGTCCAGCACCAAAATGCTATGGCAATTCTCTTCTGAACAAGATGATATGCAAATGGGTATTTCCCATCTGTGAAAGGTACAGTGAGCAAAAAGCATGTGCTGCAACCTCTCATATCAGAACAGGTTATCATGCCATGTTCTTTCTGGAGAGGAGCGCCTGCTACCTTTTTTTAAATCTTCCTACATAAGGCCATGCCCGATTTGGACGAAAGGGGAAACCTGGCCTATGTGGATGATGTTCTGATCAAGAACTCTACTGTGGAGGAACATATAGCAGAAATCCGTTATGTTCCAACCCAGTTGCAGAAAGCTGGAGCAAAACTGTCCTTTCCGAAGGCACAGTGGTGTAAAACCAGAGTGAGCCTATTAGGGCACGAGATCCCTGAGGGTCTTAATCCCCAGGCAAAGAAGGTGGAAGACTTATTGAAATTAAAAGACCCTACCACTCTGCGCGAAATAAGACTTCTTAGACGCACTAATTATAGTTGAAAGTTCATTGAAGACTGCACCAAGGTCACTCGACCCTTGGTCCATTTATTAAAGGCCAGAGTCAAATGGGAGTGGGCTATGGAACAATGCGAGGCAGTGAAACAGCTGAAATTAAGCCTTTCGCAGGCTCCTTGTTTGACCTAACCCATAAAGAACAAGGAGTTGTTCTTGGAGACAGGCTTACCAGATACTTGCCTGACAGCGGTATTGTACCAAAAGCACGAGCAGGTAAAGAAAGTAATCTCATACGCAAGCAAGACTTTTTTCTCTGTGGAGGAAAAATTCAATGACTACGAAAAGGCACTTCTAGCAACGGTATGGGCGTTGAAAAATTACCACCCATTCATCCAGGGGGAGGACATCAGTACCAAGACTCCACACCAACCATTGCAATATCTCCAAAAAGACAGAATCCGGGCGGGGAACGTTAGTAATTTCAGAATTACTTCCTGGATTCTGTCCATGCAAGGCTTTCCTGTGGAGGTCAGATATGGCTAACACAAGAAGAGTCCCCTAGCGCAGGGGTTGGCGGACTTGCATGATTATGCTGAAAACTGTCTCGAGGATGAAAGTCTAATGACCAACAACAACATGGAGGCGTACTTACCTTCCCCACACATGGTCTATTTAATAAGACACGTGTCAGGGGATACCCACAGTTTACGTAAATGGGTGCTCCTACCATGTTGATAGCAATGGGAAAAAGAACTGGTGAATGATACCCTGCAACCCTCTGCTGGTTATAAAATAGGACCCCGAAGTAGTCAGGTTGCAGAGTTGATGGCCGTTTATCAAGCCATCCTCACTGCAGTGCACCACCAACTCAATGAACTGGTCATAATCACTGACTCTGATTATATCAGGAATGGGTTTGTGGAGCACCAGATTAACTGTAAGAACCAAGACATGCTTTGTGCCAACAACAAACCCCTAAAGTATGCCAAACTGATACAGACAATTGATGATCTGGTGACCTCCAATGAGATGAGATAAGAAGATAGGATATGTTAGATAATTGGAAGAAGATAAGAGGTAATTCCAAGATAGAGGGGCCAGATAACACATGAAATTACCTGACTGACCAGTTGGCTAAAACCAGAGCTCTGCAGGGGGATTTCATAGAAACAGAATCCCTACTGGGGGAAATTCAAATTGCTGCTGTCACCAGGTCACAAACCTGTGTGAACAGCAAACTCTCAACTGCCCAGTGGAGTAAATATACCCCAGATGCAGATTTGATGACTGCACAGAAAGAGGACCCAATCGTTGGGAAATTGTATTGACACATCGAAGCCCCCATAAGCTTTCCTTTAACAGAGTTGGATTATATCAGTCAAGAGGCTCTCTGGGTTTTGATGAAGTTTTCCAAGATGTTCCGGATCCAGGATGGTTTGTTGGTAAGGAGAGTCCTATCTGGCTGCGACCAGTGTGTGGTACCTACCTCATTCCGAAGCCTGATGTTGAACCACGCCCATGACGCGGCCACTGATGATCATAGGGGGTATCACACAACATCAGAAATCTTGTGCAAGGTTGCTCACTGGCCACACATGGGCCAGGACCTCAAAGCTTACCTAAAGGGGTGTCTTGTGTGCTCAATTTCAACCCAGTTCACTCACACACAGTTCTCCCTTACAAAAAAGGGGAATGACACTGCCTTGGTCAGATTTGCAAGTCAATTTAATCGAGCCAGTGATTCGCTCCTTTAGAGGAAACAAGTACATGTTGACTGTGACATGCTTGTTTCACAAAGTGGGTAGAATGTCTTTCAGGCCTGAATTGTAAGGCGGAGACAGCTGCTGCACCAATGATCAACCGCATCTTCTCTCGTTTCAGCCTCCCACAAAGGATTGAGTCAGACCAAGGAAGTCATTTTACCAGTGAGGTGATGGCAAAGAGGTGGGAGATTCTAGGCGTAAAAAGAAAACTCCACATTGCCAACTGCCCAGCTTCAAGCGGGGGTGTGGGGAGTAGAGTGATGCAACAAAACAAGTGCGAGTACCTTAAAGAAGTTCATGGCAGACGCAGTTTGGGACATCTGATTACCGCTTGTCCTGATGACTATTATGTCTAAACCTTCTTCCGCAAAACAAAGATGTCTCCATTTGAGCTCATGACTGGATTAAAAAATGGTGTTACCGCAGCATCTGCTCTATAGGAGCAGACACTGATTAATGCGTCCACTACTCATGAGTATATTGAAAATTTAAGGAAGCACCTCCAGCATGCTTTTGCTTATGTTCAGCGCAATTTAGAAACGTCCGCTGAAGGAATGAAGTCCTATTATGATCTAAAGACCACCAAGAAAGAATATGAGGTAGGGGAAAAGGTTTACCTGTACAATTTTCAAAGAAATCAGGCCAAGGAGCGGAAATTCCTCTCATATTGGCGCCTTTGAAATTGTAGATAAAATATCACTTGTTGCCTACAAGATCCGCATCCCAAAAGGAGAACAGACAGAAAAGAAATGCAACCAAATAAATCAATTGAAAGGCTGTCACCCCCCACATGCTTTAGGACTGATTGAGGAGCCAAATGAAAGTCTAGCAGAGGAACCATCTGAGGAATGAAAAGGAAGGATGAAAAATCGGATCGAAACTAAGACGAATTATATATTTATATATAACAGGGGGTAATTTACTTGGTGCTCATGATAAAAAAAAGAAAATAAATAATGTGTTTTGGGAAATGGTGAAAATGTCGTTTTATACTTTTATGCTTTTGTTGTCCATTTTATGTAAATCTTCCAGGGAAATGTGTGTACAAATTGCTGAACCTCTATTTATTTCTATTATTAGAGACCTAACCTCCATTTCCAGCCTGCAGGGAAGAGGGGAGTCTGGTGAGAGCCCCAGTTAACCAAGAAAAGAAGGAAGAAAAGGGGGTGCCATGCCGAACCCTTCAACCCAAAGAGAGAAGGGTAGGCTGTAGTCCCCACTCCCTAAAGAAGGAAATTGCGCCTAATGAAACCCCACTCTGCCCTGCTCTTCCCCAGCAAAGAGTCATGGAAGAACAGGGTGGGCGGCACATGGGGTGCATTTAAAGGACCCAAACTGAAATCCCTTTCACATGAAAAGCAGGTATTTTCAGCACGGACACAAAAACAGCTTTGTCCATGGCTGCAAGTGAAAATTGAAAGTCCCTTTCACATGAAAAGTAGGATTTTTCAACACTGAAACCAAAAAGGCTTTGAAGTTTAAATGTGAAAATGTACCACTGCTAACAGAAAAAGTTCAGTGAAATGACATAGTGCTTGTTGACAAAAAGTAATATATATTATGTTTTGCATACAAAATACCTGTGACATTTGAAGAGCCACTTTGTTTTCCATGAAAAAATGTCAGCCCAAGGCAAACCCTTTTGCCTGTGGGTGGGAAAACTTTCCAAGGAAATTCGCACTGCCAGACTGGATGTTACACCCCCATCTAGTTACAATTGCAAAAAAGTGCGCTCTGCTAAAGGTGTGGAAACCCCAGTGTTTCCAGACTTGCTGGCTCTGAAGGCAGCGACAGCAGGACAGTTCCCCTTGGCTGGAGCATGACTAAAAGGCGTGAAGACTAGGGGCTTCAACTTCAAACAGGCAAGCAACTTCTAAGAGCAAGCTGTAAACACAAAGAGCATAATACAAACTCTGGTTGCAGGCTGACTCAGTGAGACCATATGGCCAGAAGGAAGGAGAATTACCATTTGTCACCTGGGGACCACTCCGGTGGTGATGGTACATGGTACTAATACCTTTAACATTAAGATTTGTCTCACATGAAGATTTACAATTCATTTTAAAGGACTATTATAACTTAGGCCTTTTTAACAGCAACCATAAGGCAGATTTACTTCATTTATGTACCATTTTTTTAGGTAATTTCCAGTCAATTGTGGAGATATAAAATTCATCCACCTGTGACTCAGGGAACTGTAATGGCCATCTAAGATGTGTTTCTGGCTTGTCTGAAAATGTTCCAAATGTGAGAGTTGGTGAACGGGTGAAATATGAAATATGGGTAATAATTTACATATTCATAACTGGTATGCTTTTTACAGAAATGGCAGAACATTGCCACATGGCCGTGTAAAATATTGCAGACCTGGTTGTGGTCTTATTTAATTTCCCATGATTAGCTAATTCAGAAAATATCTCCATTATGGCAGTTACTGGTACAATTATGAAGTTTTGCTACATAACTAGTATTTGCCAAAAAGGTGACATGTGAACAAATGGTGCTTGTACATTAAGCTGCCACATGTCTGCTCCAAACTCTTAGACCTATACATAGAGAGCGGTTGCAGTAGGCATGAGAGAGAGTAGGAGAGAGAAGGGTAGCTGTCCAATCCTTTTGCGTGACCTCTTGGAGGGTACTCTCCTAAGATTGTAAAATAGGTGGTATCATCGCTGCTATAAAGGGGGAATGTACTAGGAGGAAGAGAGAGCTCTGAAATTTACCATCAAAGAGTGCTACTGCAATGTACAGCTGCATGGAAACACCAGATGAGATGGTTGAGAGTGCATCTGGGTGGAGCTCTATTGCTAGGAAGGCCTAAACGATGACTGAGTCCTATGGTGAAGGTCATCCTTGAGAGTGGAGTGGCCAGCCCTCTGCCTTATCTTTCCAGAGGGTCCTGACATGCAGCTGGCTGTCCTGAACTTTAAACAGAGGCTTTCTATATAAGTAGAACTGAGCCCTGGGAAACGGAAAGGTGGGGAGTTTGCTTGCCTTAAATCCTTTTCCCTTTATAGTGGGCAGAAGGGAAAACTGTGTAGATCCTTACCCTACTTAACTAAAAAGATTAATTTAATGAAATCCCCAATTGGTGATTTTTGTTAAAATTCGTAATTAACAAAGCTCACTTCCCAGTGTGCACTGAAAAACTATAGTTTATAATTTAATTGGGTAATCCTTTTTGTCCTGTTGACCCCGACTTCTTTAAGGAAGAGGGGTGTCTTTGTTTTTAAATCAGTTCAATCTTTTTGTCCAACTTTCTTTTAACGCAGGCCTTTCAGTGGAGGGGGATCTGAAATCGAAAATTCCTCAAATCAGTCCCATTGTTTTGTCCAACCTGGGGGTGGGTTGTGTCTGATAAACAAACCCTGTGTTTTTTTAAAAATCAAAAGTGTGGGTGAAATCATAATTGCCATATGTATTTGTACCAATCTTGAAACCCTACTGCTAGCCTTTTAAGCCTGCAAGAAAATCAAAATTGCACAACACTACATTTATAATTGCTTTGTTTATTGGTCAGTTTAATTATTTCTTGAAATTAAATTTGTAGAAAGTAAAGAATTGTGATTTGTGTTTTTTTAACTAATCTGTTTAATTGATTTGAGTAACAAGAAGTTAATGGTGAGCCACAAAGAAGGTGGCGTGTGTAGTTCAGTGTGATTTCTATTACTTTTAATTTAAATAAATAAAACATATATTTCCTGTACACTGGCCTGGTTCTTGGCTCATTGTTAGCTTAGGGGAAGGGATCCAAAGGGCATAATATGTGTCTGAAGTAGGGCTGAATAAAAAGAATCTGTTAAACAGTTTGTTAATTTTGAGGTCCCTTGGATCAAACTGCCATTGGCCTTCAGCGAAGAATTGAAGCTTTTAACAGCTATGTGAAGGCTAATGGTATGAAAATAAATGTGAAGAAATCTAAAGTCATGGTTATGTCGTCGGCTGGCAGGAAACAAAAGGAGACTTTTAGGTGGAGGGTTGAAGATCAGACATTGGAGATTGTTGCATCAAGTGTATACCTAGGAATTGTGATACATAAAAACTTGATTGATACATAGCACTGAGGGATAAACTGAAAAAATTAACCACACACAGGGTAGTTATTCATAAGAGATATGGCAGCTTCTCATTAACACCGTTAATCACCTTCTATAAACAGAAGGTGGTACATGTGTTAACATACAGCCCAAAGCCTTACTAAACCTCACATGGAAAGTGTCGGCGCTATTGGAAGATTATATATGGTGCAAAATTTGGAGGCTTCCAGATTTGCTCCCAGTAGTTGCCATACGACACGAACTACGACTTCAATCTATGGCTTCCATAGTGCGATGGAAATCAATATCGTTATACCCGAAATGTGTGATGGTGGATGGGGTGCCCCCCTTTGCCATCCTAAGAACGCAGGAGTTTAGGGACGAAAAGGCTGTGAAACAATGGAAACTGAAAATAGGGAGGATTTTACATCACCATAACATCAAAAACGAGTAACTTGCTAGCAATTCATCTAAACTGAAAGAAAAACTTGAAAAGCTAGATTGGATTGAAATGACTGAAGCCAGAACTAAGGATACTCTGTATTATGGGCTGTGGAATAGCTATCACATTTAACTACCACTTGTACGGCATTAACTGATCTAAGAACACTCTACTTAGGAGGGAAATTCGGCCAAATAAGATCACTGACAGCAGAAGAATGGTGGGAGCTGGTGCTATTGGGGGAAAGGGTTGGTTTGTTTTGGCAGCAATGAAATTCGTTGAGTTAATCTTAAGAGAGAAACAGACGAATTGAGGGAATGGTTGGTACTTTTATTTTTTACTCTTTTTGGGAAGATCTTATTTTGTAGTGGTTTTATTATGTAAATAGAATAGGATATTGGAGTTTGTTTTATTTTATTTTAGTACTTCATGTTGTATCCGCCTCTCTTTTCTCTTGCTTTCTTTTCTTCGTGGAGGTTAGATACGGAGTAGTGTTGTCATAGAATATTTTGAGGAAGTGAACAAAACTGTTAAAGGTTTCTTTTTGCTTTTTATTTATGTTTGCGTGAAACCAATAAAACATAAAAAATAAATAAACAGTTTGTTGCATAACACCTTGAGTAGGGAGGGAAGTAACACCCCATGTTGCGGGTGTTCTCTCAATAAACCATTACATGTGGATGGGCGGTTGATGGCCAAGTAGGTGGAATGGGTAAAGAAGGTGCAGTATTGTTTTTCTTTTTTTCTTCAGTAGGTCAGTCAGTGGGAGAATTGATGTATTGTCTAAACTCAATCGTATCTCCATGAGAACCTATACTTAGCATCTACCTGAACAGATGACGCTTCAATACGGGCATTGATCTAGAAAAAGATTGCATTGTCATGAATAGAATATGGTCATTTGCTACAAATCCTGCGTGTCATGAATGGAAGTCTTATCTCCTGTGACCTGACGCAGAGTTTTAGGGGTGAATAGTCTGTGATCTTCCATTGACCAAAGGTTCCCTCCTGGGATATACAGAGTGATGCTATCCTGAAGGTGGACAGGAGCAGACCCTTGGATGCATTTGAAAATAAGCAAAGATGTTTAAGCTCAATTCTCTACTTTACTGAAAGCCACCCCTGCTTCCGGTAAACAGGCTGGACGTGATCACAATTCCTACATCCAGAAACCAATCCGTTTGAGCCCCCTAAAGCCTGCTGATAGGTTCCATTGAAGTGTTCTACAGTAGTGCATTGGAATAGACCAAGTGACTAGTCACTAAGGCTCCTACTACAAGTGTGCAATTGTCCAGAGGCATAAATGGACACATTCTATACAGCCACCTGATAGTAAAATAGAATCCATTGTGAATGTCATGGACCTTTATAAGCCATATTGTCTTAGCTGAGATGATAGCTTGACAAGTTGTCCCAAAGTCAGGAGGAGAGATTCCTTTTTAATGTTACCAGGACCTCTTCATCTTCCCCTGGCTAAAATGAGGCCAGATAGAATCCATCCAGGCTCTGCCACCTAGACTTCATAAATGTACGGTCAGATTTCAGTTTGTCTGCACCTGCTATACAATGTTAAAGTGAAGAGATATGCTTTATCATCAAAAAGTACTGTTCCAGAATTGTGAATATGGTTGTAAAAAGTAGTGGAACTGTAAACAGAAATAAAATAAAAGCAGTGGCGCTACACTCCCAGCTATTCCTGCTCACTTAAATCCCTTGATGCAGGATGCAGAGGCTGGGATGTAAGGCTGCCATCATCACAGAGCCATGGAAAGTATCGATTGATCATTGCTACACCACACAATGTCCTCTCCAGCTGCCACACTCCACACAAGAGGTGACAACATCCTGTGAGGATCCACTCAACCCCATCAAAAGGATTGGTGCAACATACTGAGGTACCTTACCCTGTTTTGCTTTTTGAATGAAAGTCAGCCGATTTATCCAAGTTGGAAACCACCAAGGCATCCTTTAAATGAATTGACAATAAGGATAAAGTTCCTGACTACACCATGGGAAATGAATAAGAAGGTACCACCACATTTGAATCCAAATACATCAAATTGAAAGATGAGTTGCTTTTAGGCAAACCCAAATACATAGCCTTTGACTGTTGCCTGCTCAACAATTTTAAATATGCCAAAATGCAACAGATCTAAACGTGATAAGTCTTGTGGAAAACCATTGGTAAATTTCAGAAAAAAAATGGTTGGAACCAAACTGAAGATTAGAGGAAATTGTGTGCTTGGCAAAGTTCCTGCCAGAAATGTACTCAGTTCTTGTGCTCTGTTTTTTAGTGGGTCTACTTCTAGTAAGATATCCCTTTTTTGTACATTTTTGGGACTTGAGTTCCATGAAAAATTAGCATACTACAAATACCAGTGAAATGACTTATTCCCTGCAATAGATGATGCATAGAATCTGGAGCAGGTGGCACTTGACAATGCTCTCGGAGGGAACAGGCTTCGGCTTGCTAACGATGGACAGTGCAACAGTTGTGAATTCTCAGCGAAGTACTGTGCTTATCACATCCTTAACCTGGACAAACAAAAAAATAGTAAGCTCTATGGTGGTGCAAGGGATTGATTGTACATCCTCTGTCACCATGGAGAAGCATGGGTTTGTAATATCCATTGAACTTCTTGAATCTAGAGGATTACAAATAGAATTAATAGCCATGGACAGACATGTGGGCATTGCAAATGTCAGCGAGAGAATTTTCCACACATAAAAAATCAATTTGACATATGGCATGTGTCAAAATCAATTGCAAAGAAAATCAATGTGGCCAGGGGAAAAAAGGGCTGTGAAGAACTACTGAAATGGTTTCAGTCCATCAGTAGTCATCTCTGATGGGGTACCAAATGCTGTGAAAGTTCAGTGAACATACTGTTGGAAAAGTGGAAGTCCCTTATCCACCAAGATGCTAACAAACAGTCATGGGAGGAGAACACGTTACAATTCGTGCAAACATCCACCGCGGAGCAATGAATTAGAGAGGATGAAAAAGTACCTGGAGCTCAGATTGTCTCCTCATACAGCCCTTCATCTCTCCCTCTCTTCCTCTTCCCTCTCATCACTGTCTCTCCCCCTATATATCTTCCTCTTCTCACTCTCGTCCTCTTCTCTCTCCCTCTCATCTGTCTCTCTCTCTTTACCCTCCCTCTCCCTATCTTTACTTTCTCTCTTCCTCTTCTCTCTTCCTGTTATTATTTGTATTTATTTAATTGTTTTTTATAACATGCTTAATACCCGTGTTTGGTTTCTAAGCACGGACGGATCTGGGATTCAAACCTCTGTTGCTCTGCGTGGTCCTGCTTCCAAGACCAGCACGTTGCCCATGTGCTCTCCTCACTCTATCTTTCTCTTCTCTTCCTGTTCTCTCTTTATTCCTCTTCTCCCTGTCTTCTGATTTCTCTCTATTCCTCTTCTTTCTCTCTACCTCATCCTTTTTCTTTCTCTCTCTATCTCTTCTTCTTCTTTATTCCATCTCTTTACCTCTTCCGCTTTGCTCGTGCCCTCATAAGTTCTCTCTCATCCTCTCTCTCTACCTCTTATCTCCCTTTCACTGTCTCTCCATCATTCTTTCTCCTTCTCCCTCGTTTCCTTTTCTCTCTCCCTCTTCTCTGTCTCTCTCCCTCCCTGTTTCCCCCATCCTTTATATCTCTATATTGTCCTCTTCTCTCTCTCCTCTGTCTGTCTTCCTTTCTTCTTGTTCTCTCTCTCTCCTTGTCTTCTCTATCTCCCTTTTCTGTCCTTCTTTTGTGTCTCCCTCTCCCTTTTCTCTCTCTCTCCCCCTCTCTCTTCCTCTTCTCTCAAACGTTTCTATTTCTCTCTGTTTGGCTCTCCCTCATCTTTACTTTTTCTCTTTCTTCCTCTTCTCTCCCTTTCTCCTCTTGCTCCATCCTCCTCTTCTCTCTCTCTTCCTGTTCACTCTCTCTTCCTCTTGGCTCTCTCACCCTATTCTCTTTCTATTCCCCTCTCTCTGTCTCTACCTTTCTCTACCTCATCCGTTCTGTATCTCTCTTCCTCGTCTCTTCATCCTCTTTCACTTTTGCTTCCTCTTTTCTCTCATCCTTTCTCTCTCCCCCTCATCCTTTTCTCTCTCTCTTTATCTGTTTCTGCCTTCTCTGTCACTTCCACTGCTCTCTCTTACCCTCTTTTCTCTCTGTCTCAACCTCATCCTCTCTTTTTTCCTCTTCTAGCACGTTCCTTCTTTTAGCTCTCTTCATTGTCTCACTCGCTCTTTCTCACTGTCTCTCTGTACTTATATCTCTGTTTCTTCTCTTTTTCCCCTCTCTCCCTCATCTCTTCATCACTCTGTCTCTCTCTACTGAAAGGTATCCCAACTTACAGGGGTCCCCCTTAATAATATTGGGGTACACCTAATCCCGCTCACAGAAGAGTAAATGCATGCCTCTGGGGAATTAAGGCCATGCGTCTTCATCTTGAAAAGATAACAAGTTTAATCTGTACAGAAATGAGGATGGGGGCAAATGACTCTGCCCCCCCCCCCCCCCGACTGGCATTTTGTCGTCCTTCCGTGGCTGGCTCCTCCAGGCTGATGTCAAGCAGGCACCTTATATACTGTTTGACTTGTTCACTGGATACTGGCATAGCTCATCCAAAACTGAACTGTCATTCTGCCTTACAAGGGATGCTGCAGTCTTCCTTCTGCCATGGCCAGGTTTCCATTTAGGACAAAACTACTTAGCATACTGATGCCTAGGCAAGAATACATTATAGCTCCTGTTTATTATATTTTGCTATATTATACATATTGATATATAAACACACCTTCCCGCCATACTCTCTACACTTCACTCATTATTCTCATATTTCATCTGGTCCAGTAATTCTCCTCAAAACCTTGTGTTCCATAGTACTCTGTATGTCCTGCATTGAGTTTTTACTCTGCATGGGTTTTTGAAGGACAGGAAACAGCTGCTGAGTTACCTTGTGTGCTCTGCCAGAGCTAGCCGGGCACCACACAATGCCTGTAGTCTATATTTAGCACAGACTGCATTCCTTTTGGCACAGAGCCTGCTGCTCCTTTACCGTGCTTTGAGATAAGCTAAATACAATGTAACATTTTTACAAATTCATTCAGCTAATGGTTATTTGCACCTTATATTCAAATACTAACTATTTTCATTTAGTAGGCTGACCTTGCCTGTGTGTGATTATTTTTGCATGAAAAAAGCTTTTGCTGTGCTATAGTACTTACTGAAGTCTTGCCTAATTGTAAAGTGCTTGAGGGGTGCAGAAAGGCGCTAGCCAAGACACTAGCTCCTCCCCAACATTCCCCCCTTTCGTTACTTCTACAGTAACAAACTCATCCCCACCTGACATATCTACAACCCCAGAAATATTAGTTTGAGTTTTGCTGTTTATTGCATGGCAAGGTGTTTTAGATCCCCCAATTGATACCATCATCTTTGCACTATTAGGGACTATATGAACACATCATCGGAGACCCAATTGGCACGTGCAGAAGTGCGCCAAGAAGAATAAGATCACAGGCACCAGTATTTTTACTGCTGCCCCCAGCCATGCCGGGACCCAATCAAAGGCAATCGATAGCCAATCCGTGTTCTGAACTCCACCTTCTTTCTTCATTTGAACACCTAGATTGTGCACCGCCTTGATGATGTGTGATAGTGACCCACTCTCAGCATCCTCCGGGGGTATAAAAGTGGGAGGGGAGGTATGCCAAACACTACGTCTATCTCTCTCTATCTTCCTCTTCTTTCTCCCTGCCTCCTCTCTCATTCAATCTCTTCCCGACTCTGTCTCTCCCTCCTGTCTCTCTATCTCTCCATCTCTCTGCCTCACTCATCCTTTTTCTTTTGCTTTCACTTCCTCTTCCCTCCCCCTCAATCTCTTCCCCCTGTCTCTATCTTTCTTCTATCTCGCTCTCCCCCTATCTCTTCTATCTCTCTGCCGCCTCTCTTCCTTAGTCTGTCTCTCTCCCCCTTTTGTCATCTCTCTCTCTGTCTCTCACTCATCCTTGCCATCTCACTTTTACTTCCTCTTCTCTCTCCCTCCATTTCTTCCTCACCCTGTTTCTCTTTCTCTTCTCTCTCTCCCCTTTCTCTGTCTCTCTGTCATCCATCCTCTCTCTTTCCTAGTCTCAATCACCCCACCTCTCTATCTTTCTTTAACAATATACAATGGAACACAAACATTACATTAACAGATTTGAATGAATAAAAAAACCACATAAATGTATTGTGTCTTTTTCAGTGTTTATGTACTTGGTAGTCGACAATATTACTTTTTCTGAGTTTGTTGGCAAATAACCACTTGTAAAATGTGAGCTTGTGAAGATAAGTATTAGTTCAGATGTTGAAACAAGGTGGACCTTTAAGTCAATACAATTCTCTCCGGAAAGCGTCCATGGGAATTTTAGGGAGTATCGCTGTCCTCTAGACATAATTGTGGGCAGCTATGAACTTAGAAAAAAGGTACATTGTTAGTTAAAAATAGATCATTTTGAGTTATGCTATGTTAAAGGTTCTTGTACTGCACACTGTTGCCACCTGCGTGGTCTCTTGGAAGGAGGGTGGCATGGTTTGCTAGTAGGGATGAGCGGGAGAAGAGCAAGAGAGCTGTGATGTGCTCTTGGCAGCTTCAGTTTGGAGAAACCAGTCACTGATCGTAGGTGCTTTTCGGTTGGTAGGCGACATGTGGTGCAGAGGTGAGATTGTGTATGGTTTGTTTCCTTGTCGGGGTGTTGTGATGTGCGTGCGGTTTGTGGTGCTGTAGAGGTATGGTTGTGTTTAGTTCAGAGTATGAGAACGTGTATGCAGAGGGGTGAGCTTTTAGTACAGTTAGTGGCAATACCTTTCCAACCCCCGACATTCTGACTAAATGCAATCCATATTCCTTCCCCCGGTCATTCATTCTAGTGAGAGGTAATTACCACTACATGAATTCCTCAAGGAAAGATGCGTTCATTCCCTGTACCCTGAACTTAATCTGTGTGCGGCATGGTTTCTACCCTCAAACCTGTTCCTTTATGTGTGATGCATTTCACACTCTCTCGGCAGCCCATTTAAGTGTGATACAACTCCATCCACTGTTTGTCCATCCCAGTGAGTGATGCTTCTCACCTTCAGCGCTCTACTAAAGTGAGGTACACTTCTGGTCTCCAACCGCTCTTCCAGGTAAGACGCCTCCCTCTTCCCTCACCCTCCACCCCGGTGTGAAACACTCCCCACTCTTAATCTATACTTCTGGGTGTGTTAACATTCCTGCTACCATTAGTCTATTAGGTTTGATGCATTTTCATTGCTAATTAATCCTTCTCGCTTGGCCCAGCAAAATGCAGAAGTTATATAGTCTCTGTTTCAGGGTGCAGCAAGGGGCAAACGATTAGCTATATTATTATAGTAGCCGCTGAATGCGGAGAGTAGCTGATTTACACCAATAAAATGTATGCAGTATAAGTCTGGTCTATGCAGATAGGTTAAATGATGGTTGGGGTATGGCATCAGGTTATTTGAACGTGGGCTTCTTCCCAGGGTAGTTTAGTGGTTGTATTCCCTTCTTTTCAGGCTTGTTTCTCTTGCTGGGTTTTGTCTGGTTTGCCTTGTTGAATTGTGTTGATGACGGTCGGTCCCTTTCCTCAGTCTCGGTTCATTTCGGGTGTGTTCTTTTCAGCCTTGGTTTTACTGGCCTCCTTTTCTGTGTATTTGTCCTTTTGATGGTGCGTAGAAGATGTACAATCGTTTTCCTCCTCTTCAGAGCTGAAGAGCCAGGTTTTTAGATGTTTTCTGAATTTAAATGGCCCTCCGTAGTTCGTAATCCTCTCGGGAGGGAGTCACAGGGTTTTTACGGCTATGTGTGAGCAGGATGATCCTCCAAATATTTTTCTCGTGTAGAGTTTAGGTTCTAGACGAAGTTCGTTGCTGGATCTAAGTGTTCTTGTTGGTTTGTATATGGTGATTTTCTATTGTATGAATTCTGCTCTCTGGCCATGTATTGCTCTATGTGTTAAGCACACTGTTCTGAAGGCGATTCGTTATTTGACTGGGAGCCAATGTAGTATCCTTAGTGCTGGTGTGATGTGGTCTCTTTGGGAAAGTTTGATGAGAAGTCTAGCAGCTGCAATCTGTAGTTGTTGCAGTTTCCTCAGTAAGTACTCAGGCATTCCAAGGTTTACGTTATTGGTATAGTCTATCCTGGACACGATGAGGGAGATGATGATAAGTGTTTTGCGCGTGAAGTAGAGGACGGGTAGAATCTTTTTAATTGTGTGAAGATGGATTATCACATTTACTTGTGGTTGTAGTGTTAACTTGTTGTCCATTAGGATTCCAAGGTTTTTGACTGATTTGGATGGTTTAAGTGGGGTTCCATTTCTATGGACCATGGGATGTCCTGGTTGTTTCCTTGGTTGTCGGGTGTAAACATAATTTCCGGTTTGTCCAGGTTAATTTTAAAGTTATTAGTGTTCATCCATTGGTACAGTCTTGGGAGACAATGTGTTGGTGTGGGCTTCTCCTTTTCATTGCCGCTGATTTTATAGATGATTTGGGTATCATCTGCGTAATTGTAGCATGTGAGGCTTTGTCTTTTGATGAGGTTGATTAGTGGTGTTGTATAGATATTGAACAGTAGTGGGGCTAACGATGAGCCTTGATGAACTCCACAAGTGGTACAATGCGATGCCGATTTTAATAGTTTTAGCCATACTCTTTCTGTTTGTTTTGGAGAAGAAAGATGTAATCCAAAGCATTGCTGTGTCGCTGTGATCCCTATTTCTTCCTTTCCCTTGACAAGGGTGTTATGGTTGACTGTGTCGAATGCTGCGTAGAGGTTGAGTAATATCAGTGCCGAGTTCATGTTGGAGTCTGTGTTGGTCTTTAGGTTGTCCCGAATTGAGAGTAGTGCTGTCTCCGTTCCTCTCATGGGTCTGAAGCCTACATGTACCTTGTCCAATAATTGGTTATTTTCGACGTGTTCCAGTATTTGTTCGTAGACATAGGTCGCTATTAGTTTTGAGGGGTAAGGAATGTTAGAGAACAGGCTCTAGTTTGAGAGGTCTTCCAAATTGCCAAAGATATCTTTGAGGAACGGTTTGATATAGGATGATTTGTAGGCTCATAGTACTGTTCCTGTTAAAAGTGAGAGATTCAAGGGTTTTGGTTAGTATTCAGATGGTGTACCCCGTTTAAGGATCTATTTGTAGATGTCTGTTGGACAGTGATCAATTGGGGAGCCTGCATTGTTCATTTTGTTCACCAAGCTGATACATTTTTTTCATAACATTTGGGGAAAGATGTTCAGCCTGTTCTGTGGGCCAGGGGTTGGTTGGATGTGGGGAATGGTCGGGTTAGTTGTTCTACTTTGTATGATCTGATGTATGTTGGTGGTTTAGCTCTTAAAGTGATCTGCAAGCTCATCGCATAGTTTTTGCGAGGGGACCGGTGTGTTATTGCATCGGGGAGGATTTTGCATCTCATTTACGATGTTGAACAATTCTTTCAGAGTGTTATTGGTTTTTGTGATTCAGTCATTATAGTATTTCTTTTTTTCACTTTGAGAATTACCGTTTTATACGATTGGATCTGTTTTTGTTATGTTATCCTTTTGTTGTAGTTTTTCCTCCATTCCCAGTTCATTTTCTTTGCTTTGAGGTGGGACATGAACCATATGCCCACCACTTTCTTTCGCAATGGGATGAGGGTTTTTCCAGAGAGATGCTTTCTATTGTTTTTGCAATCCATTTAAGGATTAGGTCTGTTTTTGCGTCAATATGTCAGTTGCGTGTAGGGTTGAAATTTGAGGATTCAAGTTTTTCTTCTAGGTTACAGCTTTTGATGGTTCTCCAGTTTTTTTTCCAGATCAGATGGTTCTTTTGCGATTTGTTGGATGCTTTTGATGGTATTTGGACCACGATGGGTATAATGAGGTGGTCACTCCAAAATATTTGGATTGGTGGTGCTGTTGTGATCATATTTCTGTTGGCAAAGATTGCATCTAGAGTGTGGCCTGCTGTGTGCGTGGCTCCTTTCACCATTTGCCATGGTTTAATTGTCTGAAGCTGTTTAGTTAGAGTTTTCTGCAAGTTCGCGTTTTCTTCTTCTGACCATATGTTGAAGGCAACGAGAATGATCAGGTGGTCATGTTTAATGGCCAGGTTCATGACCACTTCTGCAAAGGTGTCTAAAGTTGTGCAGTATGACTTTGTAGTTTTCAACTAGCCAGGTTTCTGTGAATAGGATGTTTATTCCCACGTCGCAAAGGACATCATAGATCTCTGTTGTGCATTTGGACATAGATCTGGCGTTAATTAGGTTGCAGTGTATTTTTTCTCTTTCTACTGGCCTGTTTTGTTCTTGCTTGTGTCTTCTGGTGGTCTTGCTTGGCGATGCTCATTACTGTCCCCGGGGCATAGGTTGTGTTCTGTTGGGTCTGTTTTGTCATTAAGTGGGTCGGCCAGGTTTCTCATTCGGTTCCTGTCTTTTTCTGGAACCTTTTCTGTTTCAGGTCGATGTGTCTGGTGGTCCCCTTGGTTTTTTGTAAAGCATGGAGTGGAGGTGTTGTTTTTGCATCATTCTTCTTCTGTGTGTTTCTGGCCTTTCCCTTTGGGGTCCCGGTATCCTGCTGATGTACCTGATCTTTCTGGTTGTAGGTTGCTGCTCTGGTAAGCGGTTTGTTTATTATGAGGTGGCTCTTATTATCATCGAGCTCGTGGGCATGCGTTCCATTGCTGTGCTAGTGTATCCTGGCATGGGAGCCTGGTGTGATTCCATTTTACGTATTCTTTTTACATGGGATTTCACGCGCTGTCCTCTCCTCTGGCGTGGCATAGTCTGTGCGTCTCTGATACTTAATGGTTTTCCTTTGAATACTTGGATGGTTGGAGTATATCACAGTCACCAAAGTCTTCTCACGAGTCTGAGGTTTAACATATTATAGTCACACGTTTTATTCTTTTGTGTCCAAGGTGGTTCTTGTTGATTTGAGGTTTTTCCTTGTGTGGCTTCTTGGTTTTCCTTTCAGTGTCTGGATGTGGTGTTGTAGTTCAGTTGTGATTTCCTTTCTGGGAGTCTGATGTTTTCTCGTTATTTGTGGTATTTTGTTGCTTTGTACCAAGTGCAGTAGTTGTCGATGATAGGCTCCTACTACAGTTTATTCTATTTCCCTGCTTTCCTTTTCTTTCTTTTGGTCTTTTGGTTGAGTTTTTGGTGTATGTGTTATTGGGTCACAGAGGCGTTAGCCTTCCTGTGCCATCGGTTGGAATGTTGTCAACCTTGTTGGTTCCTCAGTAGTTGTTTGGTTTGTGGGCCCCTTTGTTATGGGATTTTCTTTGTAGCATCTGCAGTTACTGTTTCGGCCACACTAGACAACTGGCCAAGGACAAACTGCCTATTTTACCCACTTAGACCCAGTGCCCGCTTTGGCCACCTCATACAATTGGTCAATGCAAACTCTGTCCGCCTTACACATTTAGGCAAGATGCAACCTCTGCCCCCACCCTAATCAGCTAGGCTGAATGCAGACTTTCGCTACCTTACATACTTAGGTTAAATGCAAACCCTGGTTACCCTAGAAATTGTCTAGATGTACACTTTGGCTACCTTCCTCACTGAGGCTAAATGCAAACTTTGGCTATCTTAGACAATTGGCTAGATGCAAACTTTAGCTACCTTACACACTTAGGATAGATTCAACCTCTGGTCACCTTACCCACTTTGGCTAAATGCAAACTTCTGTTAGCTTACACACATTGGTTAGATGCAAACTTAGGTTACCTTATTAGACAGTCAGACCAAGTTCAGACTTTGGCTAGCTTACACACTTCGCTAGGTGCAAAGCTTGGTAGCAAAATATGGATGCCTCGCACAACTAGGCCGACTGCAGAATAGGACTACCTCACACAGTTAGCCTAAATGCAGAATATGGCTAGCTCACACAATTCAGCTAAATACTGAAATAACATTCCACACTCATTCGAGAACAATGGACAGGACATATTGGAAATGGAGGCTGCAAATGTCTTGTAAATTGTACTTAATTTATTTTAAATTTAATTATGAAATAGTACAGGAGTGGGAGAACAGAGAAGAAGATTACATATGTATTGGTTTTGTAATTCTTTTTACTGAGTTCCCCAATTGAGTAACACTATTGTTGAGAGCACCACACAGAAGCTATAACCACTTATATTTTCTATAGAAAGTATAGTCAATGTAATACCTTTTTAAAAAAGCCTCTTTACCCCCCCATGCCCATTTAACCAACCCCGTACCCGGCAAATGCTTTGGGACTCATTAGACTGGACAGCCATACATTTCAGACATCACCATTATAAGTAGAAAAGAGAAAGTGATGTAACATGTATTGATAATGGATGAATATTGACTATTTTATTTATCAATCCCTTAGATGTCTTCCTCAAGTCACCATGCCACAGCAACTATATTCCACATGATAGTATCCATATACAACATGTGAATTTGGACTGTCTGAAAACTACCTTTTCAGGAAACCCATGTATCTGGTAGATGTAGACACAGGTAGTACAGCTCAGTGCCATAACGCTCGTCAGAGAAACACAGGTTTGAAATCCCAGGTAAACGCTTAGAAACCTCTTTGGTATTAAGCGCTTTATAAATAACCAATTATAATTCAATTATAAATCATGTCATGGCACGGGCCATTTGAGCCGCTGTAGGCACCATAGAGAAGGGTATGACATGAGCCATTTGTGAGAAACAGTCCACCACCAGCATGATGCAGGTGTACTCGTCAGAGGCTGGTAGGTCCACAATACAATCTGTGGCAACGGTATGCCAAGGATAGGGTGGGTTCTCCAAAGGGTGTAACAGACCGGTAGGGCATTCATGGCTGGTCTTGGTTTGTGCACAGACGTTACACTAGGGGACATAGTCCTGCACATTGTATTGTATTGTATGTTGTTATTTATATAGAACTCTATCCCCACTTGTGTGGCCTCAATGCGCTTTTTCCTTGGTTGAATGCCCTTGGTGACCGTAATTGATGTCGTTGAAGAGTTCTAGGGGGGTTAGTTTAGGAGATGCCTGTGTGCATGTTGCCGTTCTAGTACTTGGGTGGCTGGCAAGGTTCGACTAAGCAGCCCGAGAGAGGTCAGACACATGGGTGGGTGCTGTTGGGGGTTAGAGGTAGATTGCTATTGTTGAGAGAGTTGATGTGGGTCAGCTATACCAAATTCCTTTTGGGTGGTGGTCGCCGCATGCTAGTGGTAGAGGTGTTGAGGTACGTCGGTGTTTCAGTCTGGATGGCGTGTTCTATCTTGCATGGATGCTTGGCCGTGCCTGTTGCCTGTGCCCAAGCTAGTGGTGTGAGATATACGTACCGTAGATTTGAGAGTCCTGTATACTGGGAGAGAGGCCTACACCTAATCGTGCGATTTAAGCACAAGGCTAAGCACAGCTAGATTCGAGAGTCCTGTATAATGGGAAAGAGGCCTACACCTGACAATGCAATTGAGTACAAGGCTAAACAAGATAGAGCCTACACTAACAGTGCAATTTGAGTAGAGGGCTAAGTAGGGAGTCCTTGAGTAGAGAGTCCTGGGTAACCCCTGCAGTATGGTTCGTCATGTAGTAAGTCAAGAGAGGCTCTGCCTAAATTGAGAGTCAACTATGGTCGCCGGCGGACCCGGATTCGCAATGTTGGCAGTCTCCATCTAAAACAAACAAACGGAGGGGGCTACCCCTCGATTCGTGTGGGAGGAGGTTGTCTTAGGTATGAAAAGGCTGTAGATTACAGCCTATTGTATAGCAAGTATCCGTAATGTAACAATAATCGAGGGCTTGTTGGACCTAGCTTGGGGAATAGGGTTGTGGAGGGGCGTTGCTAGTGGAGGGAGCTTCCCAGGGTGCATGTTGCGGGTTAAGAGTGGCAGTGAATAGTTTATGATGTGCGTGTGTTAGCAAGGGCCCCTATCTAATTGTTAATTGTCTCTCATGTGGGCCGGTGTGCAGGATTTACGCAGTGAGTGTGATGCGAGTGTAGCCACAGCGAATGCTGCTGGCTTAGCTTGGATGCTCGTAGGGTTGGAATGATGTTGCGGGTGGGATGTTGGTGGATCAGAAAAAGCCACAACGAAGACTGCTGGATTACCTGGAGTTCTAGAAGGCGGGCAGTGTTTGTTGAGGGAGAGTGGTGGTGTGTCAGATGAAACCGCTGCGAGAGCTTCAATGGCTTAGGAGAGTATTGGGAAGAGCCAGCTTTTAAGGGCCTTCCTGGATTTCAGGTGGTTTTCGATGTTGCAGATGTGTAGGGAGATGGAGTTCCAGATGATTGGCGCTTGGACGGAGAAGGAGGAGCCGCCCAGTCTTATGGAGCTATGCGGTGGGATCACTAGGCGAAATGCATTGCGAGATCTGAGGTTCCTGGGCGGTTGGTAAGTGACAATTTTGTCTTGCAGGAATTCAGGGCCAGTGTTGTGGATTGCGCAATGGGTGATACACATGGCTTTGAAGGTGATTCGTCATAGAAAGCCAGTGGAGGACTCTCAGGGCAGGGCTGATGTGTTCTCTGGTGGGAAGGTTAATGAGCAGGCGTGCTGCCGCATTTTGGATTCTTTGGAGTTTCTGTAGTTGAGATGCAGGGGTTCCTAGGTAGAGGAAATTTGCATAGTGAAAGGCAGGAGGGGATGATGGAGTTGATGGCTGAGAAACGGTGGGGATAGGTGAGGTAGGGGAAAATCCGCCTGAGGATACGTGATGAAAGAAACAGGTTATAGATGGTGTGTTTGGTGAGAGATAAGTCTGAGTCGAAATCGCATCCAAGGTTTTTGACCAAGTTTGAGGGTACCGGTGCTTGTCCTAGTGATCCGGGCCAAGGGATAGGTTGGGGAATGAGGGATGTTTTCCCGCAGAGTAGGATTTTGGTTTCCCCAGGGTTGAGGATGAGGTGGTTGGTCGTCATCCAGTTATCAATATCAGAGAGGCACGATGCTAGGTCCGGGCTGCCGGATCCTTCGGAATTTGGGATTTTTAGGATGGTCTGGGTATCATCTGCATAATTGTAGCATGTATGGTTGTGCGGACGGATGATTGAGGGAATAGGTTGTATGTAGAAATTGAAGATTAGTGGCGACGTGGATGCTCCTTGGGGAACACCTTTGCTGCATGGACGTGATATGGATGTGAATTGGTCGAGTTGCATGATTTGTGACCAGTTAGATATGAAGGAAGAAATCCACGACAGGGCTGTGTTTTTGATTCCTAGTGTTTGTAGTCTGTTTAATCGAGTGATGTGATCAATGGCATCAAAAGCTGCGGACAGGTCAAGAAGGATGAGAACCGTACAACCGTCTGCGCGCGCTGTTCTTTTTAGGTCGTCCCAGATGTAGACTACCGAGGCTTCTGTTCCCCTTAGTGGTCTGAAACCTAATTGGGCTGGGTCTAGGAGGTTATTGGATTCAGCAAATTGGCCAAGCTGTATGTAGGCCACGCAGTCAGTCAGTTTGGCAATGAAACGCGTATTGGATATAGGTCGGTAGTTTTGGGGAAGAACTGGGTCAAGCGTTGATTTTGTGAGAATGGGTTTGGTGTAGGAAGTTTTTAGGGCTTTCGGAAAGGTTCCTGGGGCGAGTGTGTGGTTAAGGATTGCCCGAGCGACGTTTCCCGCACAGGTGGCGCTTAGTATTTTCTTGAGAAATATGGGTGGGCACGGGTCTTCCGGGGAGCGTGACCGGCGGCTGGCCGCTAACAGTGAGAGGAATTCTTGGTGTCTGATGGGAAAGAAAGAGTCGAAAGAGGTTTCAGATTGGGGTGGGGTTTGCGTGGGGGCTGTGGGCGGTGGTGGTAGGATTCTTAATTTGACATATACTGGGCCATCAGAACTGACATGACAACAGGTCCACTGTAGTTTGTATTCCATGATGAACGGAGACTCTAGAATAATGAAAACAGGATAATAACACAGAATGAAGACACCCTGAAGGTATGTACAGGCGACTCTTCTAAAAGAGAAGCCCATTCCTAAAGCACGTTGATGGATCTTGACAAAGAGTTGCAACCGTCAGGTCGCATTCAGTCACTTCCCTCACTTCCTGTAAGTATGGTACCACAGCGTTCAGGAAAAGCTTGATGGGCAATACTGGTTCATTGAAGATGACATAGGGGAATGCATACTCATGCAGACGGGAAAGAGCATCAGCTTTCTTATTCTGAGATCAGGGTATGTAAGATATGGATAAGTCGAATTGCGAGAAAAAATAGGCCCAACCTGCTTGGTGGCTGTTGGTACAATGGATAGTTTTGAGGTATTGTAAATTCCAATGATCTGTTTGCACTTCTACCTTATATATTGCCCCGAGAAGATGATGTCTCCACACTTGGAATGCTTCCTTGATGGCCAGGATTTCTTTCTCGATAACAGAGTAGTTCTTTTCACATGCAGTCAGTTTCTGGGAATGATATGCAATGGGGTGTTCAGCAGAGGTTTCAGGATTGAATTGATGAAGGACTACCCCAATGGCCTGATCAGAGGTGTCGGCTTTGACGATGAGTGGGTGTGATACATCCGATTGTTGTAGAACATGTGACTTCATGTAAGCGGTCTTAAGCGTCAAAAAGGCTGTATTGGCAATTTCATCCCATTGGAAGACCATTTTGCATTTTGGAACTCAAAAGACGTGTGATATCAGCTGTCAAGGTGGAATACCCAGCGATGGAGCAACGATAGAAGTTGGCAAATCCAAGAAATACATTGGGTGGCTTTTACGACTTGAGGTACTGGCCAGTCACTAATGGCTTTCACTTTCCTAGGGTCCACATGGATGCCGGAAGAGCTGATCACATAACCCAGAAACTCCATATGATTCCGATGAAAAACATCTTTCTTGGCTTTGGCATAGAGGAGATTGGCAGAGAGTTGGGTAAGGACTTCAGGCACATGCTTCACATGTTTCGATACTGAAGAGGAGTAGATGAGAATGTCATCCAAATATGCCCATACCCATATACCGATCAGGTTGGAGAACTCTTTGTCTATGAAACACTGGAAGACGGCAGGGGCATTGCAGAGCCCAAAAGGCAAAATCCGATATTCAAAGTTCCCCAAGGGAGTTTTAAATGCTGTCTTCCACTCATCCCCCTCCTTGATGCGTATCAAATGGTATGCTCCATGGAAATCCTATTTAGTTAACATTGTAGAGGTACGCAGGGATTCCAATATATCCTGTATCAAGGGCAAGGGATACTGGTCTTTTACTGTTATCTCATTCAGAAGGCGGTAGTCAATACATGGACATAGTGTGCCTTCTTTCTTCAGCACGAAAAACAACGGTGCCCCCACCAGGGACTTGGATGGAACAATATACCCTTTTGCAAGCACTCCTGGAGATAACGTCCTAGTTCTTCTTTCTCTTATACTGTCAAGAAATAGACCTTTCTATGTGGTCTGGGTTTTCCTGGCTGCAGTTCTATTTCCAGGTCGTGTTCCCGATGAGAGTTTAAGGTTATGGACTCTGGATCAGTGAAACCATAAGAAAAGCATTTATATTCTTCTGGTACATTCTGTACCGTACACCCTAGTACAGCTGAAGAAGATACGGTGGAAGTAACTGTTGTGGCCCCACTCAACGGTAAAGGTGAATCGGAGGTGGCTGGAAAACGCATTGTTGTTGTTGTCCGATTAATCTTCTGTTATGTTGACATAACCAAGGTAGCCCCAACACTGCCGAATACAATGATGTATGGATAACATCAAAGACATAATGTTCTTTATGTTCTGTTATTTGCCAATGGAGTGCTGTCTATCACTTCAATCAAACAAGCAACAGTTTTTTCTAAGAGAGGCATCCCAAACCGATGTACGAAGGAGGCATCAATATAGTTTCCAAAAGCTCCATGGTCCAGCAGAGCAAGGGTGGGAATAGACGACTGGCCATGGCCCAGGTAAATTGAATCGACAGAGAAAGGAGATGAACTGGAGGTACAGGCTCCGAGGATGTGGTTGAAAGGTTTTGCTTAATGATTCCTGGGCTTGTTGCTCCCTCCAGTTCCTGCAACAAGCCCTTCAGTTTCCTGCAGGCTTGGAAGGTCTTAGGGAGCAGGAACCCAAGTAATGTCCGCTGCCTACACACATTAAACAGAGACGATTGAGTCGTCATCTTCTTCGTTTTGCATCAGAAAGTGGTCCCAGCAAGGGACCAGCTCCTGGACCTCAAGAGTTGGCTCGGCTCCTCTGTAACCGCTCTGCCATCCTGGACAGGATTAGCGAGCAGGGGCATTGGTCGCGCTCTTACTTCAACCCTTTTCTTTAGCTCCCCTTGACCTTCTGCGATGGTCTATCCGGAGGACGTGGTCAATTAATCTGTGTAATGATTCAGGTTCCGGGCATGGACCAGCTCATGTTTATACTCATCACATAAACCTCTTCAGAAAAGAGTATGTTGTGCGACTTCTGGCCATTGAGAATCTGCTGCTAAGAAGGCCTTCTTGAATTCACCAAAGTCTTCTAGCATAGGACTGTTGGTTGAAATATACGTAGCAGCACAAAACAAAACACTACCAGAATCCAATATTAGTTTTGTCCTGTTTAAAATGCTGTGGTCAGAAGCGTAACTGTATCTTGCAATGGTTGAAAAACTCTAATTTCCTAGGGTCCCTGTCATATTTGAGAGCATAGGTATGTGCCACTGCACTCTCAGCCAATACCGCTGCAGGGTCTCGGTTCAAAGCCCAATGTAACACTGTATTTTCTTGTTTCAATTAAGCCACTTCTAGTCTCAGGGCTTGCAGATCCTATATCGTTAGGGGATTGCTGGTGTCTGAACCTGTCAAATACCTGGTCTCATTGCTGGTGAGAATGTGCAGTCTCACCTCCGGTCCTGGCCTTTGCTGACTTGTCCAGGCTATGCAGTGATGTGAGGGTAGTGTGAGGAAAAGTCTCCCAACTCACGACTCATAGAAAAGCGAGGGGAGATTTGGAAAACAACCCTCCACACCACAGAATAGCTTCCCCTGAATTAACGTGGTGAGGAGACTGCGCGGGAGTGCTGGCCAGGGAAGCGACGGGATCACTGGTGCAGCAATAGATAGGAGGTAGCAACACAAGATCATGGTAGGAGTGGTAGCTGCAGATGGAAGACCAGAGGCAAGCAAATGTTTGCTGGCAATAGCAGGCAAGGTGCAAGAAACAAGAGGGAAGGCCAGTAGAGAACAAAGAGCCTGAGAATCCAAATAGGAAGGCAAGGGGAAAAGAGGGCCGGCCGGACCGTAAGGATGACAAGACTCCAAGCAGGAATAGGCAAGGAAAAACACAAACTACGGAGTGCGTTCAGATGCGTCCGAAAGCTGTGCAGACAATGTTTAAATCCTCAGCACTGCGGGCGGCGTTGCCATGGTGCCGCATGACGCTTCCCTCAATGCGCATGCATGAGAGACTAGCATTTAGTCCTTGTGCACGCCTGCTAGAGGCAACATGGCTGCACCCTGCATCAGGACGCCAAGAGAATGTTGGGCATCGGGTCGGGTTCTCAGTCCTGGATCCCGACCATCGGCACATCTCCCCATCCTCCCATGGCCCAAGCGCCACCGTGAATAGCAGCGCCAGGTGAGTGACCTCGGGTCGCGGCGGGGACAGGCTCGAGGCCTGAAAGGTATACATTCTTATCAGCCTGCCTAAAGCCAAAGTTACCCCTCTGAGTGGTAGAGAGGTCTTGAACCTTTTGTAGGTGAGGGGGTCAGAGTCCGCTGTAGGATTTCCTGAGCTATGGGTTCAATGGGCTTTATTCTATATAGTCCCTGCATTGTGTAGCACCACCTTCACTTCACCCATGTAGTCTAGGTCTAGAACTCGTGCTGCTACATCCAAGGTGTGTTTTCAAGCTAAGCCAGACTTAGCAGCCGTAAGAATGCAGGTCCCTTTCGAAGGAGATATGGCTAGGCCTGTAGATATTAATCTTCTCTCCTGGGTCGGGATATCCATCTTTGTCAGGCTAAATATGTTAAGCCAATGGACTGGGGTGTAACTATTTTAGGAAGTCTAGCTCTTGGGTCTAGTCACTTCACTAACATGTGGGTTAACCCTGTATCAAATTCCACTTTCTGGCACCACTCGTGGTAGATAAGATTCAGGAGATGGACAAGGAGGCAGGATTTTCAACTTTTCATTATTCTGTTTAGTCAAACAAATCCAATATTTCCCTAAAGCTGGAACTCTAATCCCTACGGTGAGAAATTCTACCATCCACATGGTGGGCGTGGGCTCACCTGAGCTTTTTCGAAATGCTTAATTAAATGGAATGATGGTAGACTGACCTCAGGAAAATGTGTGGGGCTAATCCACACACATTTTCCTATGCTCACACCACACAAACGTATAGACACATGCACTCCGGGCTGCACACTGCCTACAGGCACAGTCCACCCCTGCCATATTTAGTTTGGAATGTGACATTCAAGGAGAGCACAATGCCATCTAAAGGAAGGGGGATGACCATCCTTCTGCCTGCCTTGGTCATCATGATTAACTGACAAAGGCTCCACGGAACTGCCCTGCTCTTTTGTTAGGCCCTGCAGCTGGTGGCAGTGATTATCATACTAACATGGGGTACTCCAAACAGGCCCACATGGGGCTTGGCTGCAGAGGATAACAAAAGACAGGAAACCCAACAAACCTTTCATATGTAACTGTGTCATGCTGAAGCCAGCTCCCTTCCCTCAGTATTGATGGCAGTGAACTGTCATGTCTGCGTCTTTTGTTTCAGTAGGCCACCCCTCTAGGGCGACCCCATTCATAAGGTATTAGAATGTGGTTTGCAGGAGGCAAATCCTCACTTTACTTTAAAAACATTGTCAGATTTACTTTGCTAGAATTACTGATTGCAGTAAAACCATTGATATCCACCTGGAGTCCATTGGACTTCCATAATGTGGATGTCACTGTGGTTATCCGCTCGGGATCCTGAGGTAAATCCGCAGGACTGAGCGGCAACACAGGTAAATCGTTCAGCCTTAGCTCATGACATGGTTACCTCCAATTGTAAAGAGACCCTTATCTGGGAATAACAGCTTTGGACAGCCTGCTCATATTTGTTATAAACCTCTTTGTCGAGGGGGTTTCACACCCAATGGTGGAGAAATTGTGACGCCTCCCCTAAAGGACCTCATTCGTAAAACCTAGGATGTTGGATTGAGGCGGGATCAAAAAGTGCGGTCACAACGCAATCCAGGATAACCTGCTCATAAGAGGTGTCATTAAACGGAACAGAGGGGCATTTTCTTCTTTTCTTGGGCAGCAGCATCTTCTGAGGACAATGAGTCTGTGGGATCATCAGACACAGAAATTGGAGATAGTCCCGGGAGGATAGCTCAGCGGCAACATGCAAGTCTTGGAAGCAAGACGATATGAAGCAACACAGGTTCGATACCCGGGTCCGCACTTATAAACCTCTGGGTGTTTAAGCGCGTTATAAATACACAACTAAGACAAAAACAATTATGCAACCAAAAAAAACAATTCCTGTAATAGCGCCTCGATGCCGTGGGCTGTGTGAGCGCTTTAAAAATGCAAATAAATAAAATAAATGCTTTGATTCCCTATCTTTATTAGTATTTTTCCTTCTGGGTGAGAAATCTGAGGGGTCTAATCACGTCACCGTTTTCTTTATGCAAATGTTTAGTTTTGCACTGGCATTTACATTGTCTGTCTGATTAGTCATCTTCTGGTATCAGCATGAGTGAGAGTGGTCTGGAACTCTGCTGCCTTATTTATCAATTTATCAAAAGCCGATGTGAGTGAGGTATTTAAATCCCAGATTGCAGAGTCCAGAACTTTCTGCTCCACTCTAGATAGGAGGGTGTTTCAATTCCTTTCCCTTCACTTCAATTAATTGTCATAAATCTCCCCCCCGTCTCACCTGTGATCGGGATCTCCCTTGTTCGGCCGCAGGGCTCTTCCTGTGGATGGTTCGGGTCTTGAATAGGCTCGCCCGAGCCTCGTCAGGTTGCAGGACGCGTTCCGAGTTCCGGGAAGTTCGTGGTTCCAGGGTATCCTGGATTAGCGATAAACGAGTAAGTACGGGGGGAAATCCAGGAACAGGATAAAAGGCAAGGAAGGAAGTAAGAGGATCAAAGGAAACCAATGTAGAGAGTAAGCACACGTCGGGTCACTACCGAAGATAGCGTTGAGACGCGCGGACCCACAGGGGCGTGACCAATTTATAGTACGTGCCATGACGTGAAAGCTAGTGCGTAGCACGGAGCTTGGTACGGCCATGTTGGGAGGAACAAGGAGTACAACCCCTCCGTGACAATGACCATGAGGTCCAGAAGGGGCAATTTCGCCGGGTCATGACAGCATGCCCCCTCCGAAGACTGGTTCCTCCAGGCTTGCCTGGGTGAATAAGATGGAATCTTTTGAGCAAACGAGGGGTCTTTAAATTAGAAACTGGTTCCCATGTTCTCTCGCTAGGGGGGTAGCCTTTCCACTCGACCAGATATTGTAGTCGACCCCTCCTATACCTGGAATCACATATCCTGGACACCTCATATTCCAACTGGTCGTCCACAACAACAGGTGTGGGTTTGAAGGGTTTTCGAGTAGAACTAACGTAGGGTTTCAACAGGGAAGTATGGAAGACTGGATGTATCTTCTTCCAGGAATCCGGGAGCTTAAGTCGGAAGGAGACAGGATTGATGATCTCCTTTATAGAAAATGGACCATAATAGCGAGGAGCTAATTTGTTTGGTCGTAGATGTCGAGGTTACATTTTCGAGGCTAACCAGACTTGATCGCCAACTGAATAGGAAGGTGATGGTCTTCTATTAGAGTCTGCATATCTTTTGGTTCGAGTCTGGGCCTGTTCTAACTGATCCTTTGCCACTCTTTGTAAGTCGATCAGCGTCTGAATCCAAGAGTCAAGGGTAGGTACCGGAGTAGATTCTGGAAGAACTGATGGTAAAACAGACGGGTGATAACCTTGACTGCAATAGAAAGGGCTGATCTTGAGAGCTGAATGATCCGAGTTATTGTAGGAGAATTCGGCTAAAGGTATAAAGAGAGACCAATCGTCTTGAACCTTGGTGGCAAAACAATGAAGATATTGTTCCAGGGTTTGATTTACTTGTTCCGTTGCCCCATTGGTTTGTGGATGATAGCCTGAAGAAAGGGCACGTTGGATTCCTAGAACACGACAGAGATGTTTCCAGAATTGTGAAATATACTGAGGTCCCAGATCCGAAATAATCTTGGAAGGAAGGCCATGAAGACGAAAAATATGTTCCAGGAAAATTCCAGCAAGTTCTGAGGAAGATGGTAGTTTATACAATGGTGTAAAATGAGCTAGATGAGTGAACAAGTCAATGGTTACCATGATGGTTGTATATCCTCGGGAAGGTGGTAATTCAACAATAAAGTCAGTGGCAATAACTTCCCAGGGTCTGGTTGGCAACGTAGGTTGTAGAAGCAGACCCGCCGGCCTCTGATTATCGTATTTGTTCTGACTACAAATAGCACAGGTCTTGATGTATTGAACTACACTGGACTTCATCTCTGGCCACCAGAACTGTCTTTGTATCAGACGGAAGGTGTTGGTTACTCCTCGATGGCCGGAGTGAAGAGTATCATGGCATAGATTCATTACCTTCTGTTGAAGTTCTTTTGTCGGAATGACCACTGAATTGTTCTTGAATAAATATCCTTCCTTGATTGTCAGACGCCAGGGATTTTTCTTCGATATGTCCTTCCAGAGTTCAGATAATTGAGTCTGTGCTCCGATTTCTTCCAGGAGATTGATCGCTTGAGCTACAAACATTGTGGGTGGAAACATTTTAGGATAGATCGTATCCTCCAAGGGAACGTAGTCGGGACGCCCAGAAAGGGCATCGGCAATCAAGTTTTGCGATCCAGGAACATGTGAAATTTGAAATTGATATTGAGCAAAGTAGGCCCATCGAGCTTGTCTACTGTTCCTGCACTACATGGATTGTAGGACCTGAAGATTTCGATGATCAGTACGGACTTGAACTGGATATTTAGCACCCAGGAGTAAATGTCTCCATTCAGTGAAGGCATGATGAATAGCCAATAACTCCTTCTCCAGAACTGAGTAGTGAGTTTCGCTGGTGGTCAGGGTCCGTGAGAGATAAGCAATGGGATGTTCCAACTTATCATCGGATTCTTGTTTTAAAACTGCTCCTATGGCGTAATTGGAGGCATCAGTTTCCACTAGAAAATGACGATTTATGTCAGGTTGGGCCAGGATGGGGGCCTGAGTGAATTCTTCTTTCAAGCGTTGGAATGCCTTGCCTTGTGGTATAGACCAGTTAAATGGAACGTCTTTCTTCAGGAGATTAACAATGGGTTCAACAATCTCAGAAAAGGTGGGAATGAATTTCCGGTAGAAGTTGGCAAGCCCCAGGAAGGATTGTATTTGCTTAACAGATGTTGGGGCGGGCCAAGCCAGTATGGCCTTCACCTTTGAAGGGTCCATACTAATTGCTTCTGAACTAAGGACAAATACCAGATAGTGAACTGATGTAACATGAAACAAACATTTTTCTGGTTTGGCTAAGAGTTGATTTTCACGGAGACGTTGAAGTACTGCTTTTACATGTTCTTCATGTTTCAAGGAGTCCTTGGAGAAGATCAATATGTCATCCAAGTAGACGATAACATTGAGAAATAACATGTCAGAGAACACCCTATCCATAAAACGCTGGAAGACTGCGGGAGCATTAGTCAGACCAAAGGGCATGACTAGGTATGCAAAGTGACCAAAGGGTGTTCTAAAGGCTGTTTTCCATTCGTCTCCTTCCCGGATACGGATCAAATGGTAAGCACCTCGGAGATCCAGTTTCGTGAATATCACAGTACCTCTCACAGCTTTAAGGATATCCGAGATCAGGGGTAGTGGGTATCTGTCTTTCAGGGTGTATTGATTTAGGCCCCGATAGTCCAGGCAAGGTCTGAGCTCTTTGGTATCCTTTTTTGGAACGAAGAACAATGAAGCACCAGCTGGTGATTTTGAAGGTCTTATGGTGCCGTTCTCAAGATTAGTGTCTAGGTATCCCCGGAGGGCTCTCTTTTCGGGTTCTGAAAGGATAAACATCCTGCCAAAGGGAATCACTGCTGAGGGTTCAGTATCTATGGCACAGTCTTCGGGTCTATGTGGAGGTAAGGCTTGAACAATGGCAGTAGAGAATACATCAGCATACCCTTGATAGATCTCTAGAACTTGTACAATATTGGAAACCATGAGTGGTGTCTCTGGACACCTTGGTAGACTTATAGGAGCTGTGACTGAGGTATCCAGGTTTAAACAATTGTTCATACAGAACTCCGAGCCCAGGAATAAGGATCTGGCCATCCAGTTAATATATGGATTGTGCCTTTGTAACCAGGGCATGCCCAGAACCAAGGGGTAATGGGCTGATTTTATAATGTCAAACACAATCCTTTCTTGATGATGATTTATGGAAAGATGGATCTCCCTTGTTTGCAGACTTATGGGTCCTGAGGAAAGAGGTCTTCCGTCAATTGCTTCCACTGGCTGTGAAACACTTCTTGCTTCATATGGAATGTTATGACTTCTAACCCAATCTTGATCAATGAAGACTCCCATTGCTCCGCAATCCACCAAGGCCAGTATGGGGTAGACCTTGTCCTTGGATGGCGATAAAAAGGCCTGTAATATCACCAATTTGTTTTGTCCAGGGGAGTTCAAGGATGGAATTGATGTGGAGCAAACATCGCTCTCCCGAAACCTTGCTCCATTTAGGATCGGGAGCTGGCGTTTCCCGAGCGTCGGGGAGGAACCAGAGGACACTCCTAACTAGATGTTTATCTGAGGCACAATACATGCATAAGCCTGTGTGTATCCTTCTTAACCTTTCCTGCGGGGAAATTGGTCCATGAAAGGCTCCAAGTTGCATGGGTTCAGAATCAGTGCTCGGATTCTTGGCAGATTCGGTCCTTGAAGTATTCTCTGGGGAGTTTCTTTGAATTGAGACTTTATTCTTTTTCTTTTCGGCCTTTCTTTCTTGGATTCTGAAGTCTATTTGCATAGACAAGTCCAGGAGGGCCTGGAATGAACTAGGACGTGCCACCCTGGCTAATTCGTCCTTAATTTCTTCATTTAGACCTCTGCGAAACAAGGTAAAACTGGCTTCCAGGGGCCAGTCCGCCTCTTTGGCTAGCTGTTTGAATCTGGCAACATATGTCAACATGTCTTGGGATCCTTGTTGGAAGTCAAGTAACTTCTCTTGAGCGCCGTGGACCAGCTCTGGACGTTCGAACATGGTCTTGAGTTCTGCGATGAACCCTTCATAATCGTCCAGGAGAGCATCCCCTGAATTGAGTAAAGGAGTGGCCCATGTAAGGGCATTACCGGAAAGATGCGATATTATGAAGCCCACCTTAGCCCTAGGAGTTGAGAAATAGTAGGGCTTGAAGGTAAAATGTACCAAACAAGAATCCAGGAATCCACGTAAGGTCTTTGTTGAACCCTCGCATTTATCAACCACTCCTCCCAATAATACGCTGTCCTTGTTCGCGGAGTCACATGACAAGACAAGCTGTCTTAGCGCCGCATTCTCGGCTTTTAAATTCTGCATCTCTGTGGAAAGTTCTTGCATTCCGCGCATCAGGTCCTGAATGGCATTCTCCATGGTAGAATCCGTATTGATCGTTTGGCGTCTCAAACTGTCATAAATCTCCCCCCGTCTCACCTGTGATTGGGATCTCCCTTGTTCGGCCACAGGACTCTTCCTGTGGATGGTCCGGGTCTTGAATAGGCTCGCCCGAGCCTCGTCATGTTGCAGGACGCGTTCAGAGTTCCGGGAAGTTCGTGGTTCCAGGGTATCCAGGATTAGCGATAAACGAGTAAGTAGGGGGGGAAATCCAGGAACAGGATAAAAGGCAAGGAAGGAAGTAAGAGGATCAAAGGAAACCAATGTAGAGAGTAAGCACACGTCGGGTCACTACCGAAGATAGCGTTGAGACGCGCAGACCCGCAGGGGCGTGACCAATTTATAGTACGTGCCACGACGTGAAAGCTAGTGCGTAGCACGGAGCTTGGTACGGCCATGTTGGGAGGAACAAGGAGTACACGCCCTTCGTGACAATGACCATGAGGTCCAGAAGGGGCAATTTCGCCGGGTCATGACATTAATTTGCACCCGAACAGAGCACCATGGGTCTGGCCAGACTGGACTATACCTCCAGCACATGTAAAGGTTGCCATTCCCCATTATCAGTATTATTAGCACCTGGAGACCGTTTTTGACCACCCCTGAACCAATCAGAATGTTCGGATCGCAGGTATTGACTGCATTGAGAACTTTCAGACTTCAACAGCAAACAGGGAAACAACTAAGCAATATCCAGGCATGTTTTCCTTCAACAAGACATTTCATCTCTGGAAGGAACTATTTTTTCACTCCAACATCCAATTAACTTACAAAGGAAAAAGCTAAAACATGGGAAAATGCTTTTGCCTTTTTTTATAGGTAAAAGTTTTACTTTTACAATATGCCTAATGCATGCTCATGTAAAAACCCACTCTAGTTAACTGTGTTTGACCTTAAAATCTGTAATTTCTGAAGTCAACCTTGTTATCCCTGCACCTGTTTTGTGACCTGCATTTGTTTCCATTTAGCAAAAGTCAAAGCTGTTGTGTTTTTAACTTCTCTGCACCCATCTGTAGTGCTTAAGTATTCCTAGTGCATCTGATCTCTTGTTTGCTTTGGCTACTAGGCCCCCTGTTGAGTTTGTGCTTGGACTGTGTTGTGCAGCGCTCCTCTATTGTCCATCTATCCTCTGCCGCTCCTATGGCACTTACCATCTCCCCTATTTTCTCTAACTGCTACTCAATCACCTATCCACCCTCTCTCCCTCTCTCACAAAGTATGGAAGACAAAAGCTTAAAAAAGACATCCTGACCACTAACCCTGGCCTACGTCAGCGCAACTTCCAGACAGGTCTACACAGATATCCTCTTTTCTGTCCCCTCTCCAGATCCCTGGACTCCTCATCTCATCTCTACTCTCTCTCCTCTCACATCTTCTCCCATTAATGGTAGCACTATATGCAAAGTACTCTTGGCGGGCTTCGCATCATCCAGGTGTATCATTAATGTCCATCGCACTGGCACTAGCTTGGTTCAGGGCTCTCAACCTGTGCCTCTCTGAATGGGCTGCTCTATCTTCCTCTCTCCTCACAACCACCTCTAAACTCCTTCTTGTGGGTGATTTCAACATTCACCTTGACTCCTCAATCACTGCATCCACTCTCTTCTGTGACTTCTGTGACCTCTGCACCTCGCTCTCCCTCTCCCTCTCCATTCTCGCTTCTGGTCTGACCCACTCAGCCAGACACACTCTTGGTGCCTTCATCCACACTGATCTTTCTCTCTCCTCTCCACTGGTCACCCCTCTCGCCCAGTCAGACCACTCTCCTTCCCTCTCCTCTTACCTCACCTGGGTCCTCTGAGCCCTCTGACTGCACCTCCCTCCCCCCAGGCCTGCCAACCTTATTCACGAACATCCGCCCAATGAAACGAGTGCCAGCTGCTTCTTTCGCATCTACCTTCATCCTCCCTCCGCCCCACTACAGACTCTACCTCTGACTCTACCCTCAGCAACCTCCATCTTGCCATCACCAGTACCCTTGACATTCTTGCCCCAGTCATGAGGATCTGCCTGAAACATGCCTCCAAGTGTAACGCCTGGAAGGACCCCAAACTTTCAGCCTTGAAACACAAGTACAGAGCGGCAGAGAGGAAGTGCCAGACCTCAGGCTCACCCTCTGACAAACTGACCTGTCGCCTACTCCAAAGGCAATATAGACTCTCCTTCCACACTAAGAAAAGGGCCCACATCCAGGCTCAAGTCTCTGGTGCATCCAACAACACGGCTGAACTCTTTAAAATCTGCAGGGAACTAGCCAACCCTTCTGCAGTCTCCTCTTCTCTACCCTCCCAGGCCCTTTGCAATGCATTGACCACACACTTCACTGTAAAAATTCATGACATCCTGATCACCCTTGTCCGTTCCCTTTCCCCACCCGCTACCTCCTATGGCCTCCCACCGTCCCTCTGCCTTTCTCTCCTTCTTCTCCCATACCACTCCTGATGAGGTCACCAGAGTTGTCCGCTCAATGAAGGTCTCCGCAAACAGATTTCCCCCTGCTCCTCCAGAACCATTAAGGACAACATTGGCTCTCTTGTCCCTGCCCTTGCGGATTTCTGCAACCACTATTTTGCTACCAGGTCTTTCCCCTTGCCCCTCAAGCACTCCCTTGTGCGTCCCCTCCTGAAAACACCTTCTGCAGACCCCTCTTGTCCAGCCAACTACCGCCCCATATCTATCACCCCCTTCCTGGGGAAACTCTTGGAGAAGCTGGTCTTCCCCCAACTTATCTAGCACACTGAACTTATTGGTTGCCTCCACAAGCATCAATCTGGATCCGAGCATCCAGAGGCACGGAAACTGCTCTTCTGAACACCCATGAGGAACTGCTTGCATCTCTTGACTCCAACTCTCCAGCTGTTCTCATTCTACTCGATCTCTCCTCTGGATTTGATACGGTCAACCACTCCATCCTCATACAATGGCTCTGATTCCCAGGGTGTCTCGGAGCTGGCACTGTACTGGCTGACCTCCTTCCTCAGCTTACTCTGGGCTCTTTCTCCACCCCCATCTCTATCTCCACCTGTGGTATCGCCCAGAGATACAACCTCTCTACCTGGCTCTTTAACACTTATCTTGCTCAACCTGCGCACCTCATTTCCACCTTCTCCCCTAACTTCCAGTGTTATGCAGATGACACACAACTCTTCTTCAAACTTCACTCTGACCCTCTCCTTACTTCTTCCATCATTCCCGACTTCATATATGCCATCCAGGCCTGGTGCACTTCCAATGATATCTGCCTCAATTCCAGCAAGACTGAGATCCTTCCTATTGGGACTACTGCACCCTTTTTCTTCCCTGCACTCTGGCCATCTTCCACGGGCTCTCCCACTTCTCCCTCATCTGAAGCGATAAAACTCAGAGTCACCCTTGACACCTCATTCCTTCCACCCTCACATTCAGGACCTTGCCGAGAAGGCCCACTTTCTACTCTACCTCCTCAAAGGAATTCTTTCTTTCCTCACTTTCCCCCAGAAGCTCAATGTCTCTAGAGCGCTGGTGCTCTCTAGGCTAGACTACTGCAATAGCCTCTTCATTAATCTACTTTCTTCTTCTCTATGACCCCTCCAGCTAATCCAGAATAGGGCTGTGAGACTGGGCTCTCCACTGGCTCCCGGTTGCTGCAAGGATCAAGTTCAAATCCCTCTGCATCATCCAAAAGGCTGTCTGGGGCCAGGGATCTCACTAGCTACAATTTGCTCTCACTATTATATAATACTCTCCCTCCAGATCTTTACGTTCCTCTGGGTCCAACCTTCTGTGTGTCAAGCACTTCACTAAAGTGGCTGATCTCATTTCTCTGCAGCCTCCCCTTTCCTCTTCATCATGAGCTGGACCTCCTCAAATTCCAGAAGCTCCTCAAGACTTTCCTTTTCACCTCCTCCTTCCCTTCCTCCCTCCTTTGCTAAAAACCCACAGTTGCTGAGATTAGCGACCAGGACCCTTATGTGTCCTCTTGGGCCCTCACCTACTACACCAATCACCTTCAGCCTCCCCCTCACCCAGCACTCGACCTCACCCAGCACTTGCCTTGGCACCCACTGACCTATGCCACCACAGGCCTGCACTTATTTCTTAGCAGTCCCTCACTCACCCAGGCACTTACAGCTGCTCAAACCCTAGCACTTCCCTCCTGGTACACCTAGCACTTACCCACTTCCTCACCCCTTCTCTCTCTCCCTGCACTTGCACGTTCTGAATTCTCACAAGGCCTAGTAGGTCCACATCTTTCTTTCATTGTTTTCATCTGATTTCCATTCCCATGTTCCCTCCCTGTTGCCCTGTGGGGGCTTTGAAACACAATTTGCTTGATGTATAATGCACAATAAAATGATTTAAACACTGCAAAATAAAACCACATTTCAGTTACTAACTATTCCTTTACTCACACTTCAAGTAGCGTTTTTACTTCACCAGCAAAAGTCCAAAACAATTTTTGCTACTACCATTATGTGCTAAGAACCTTACAGACCTCAGAAGGGGTCAATATTGTGTGGGATGATGACCCTTCTCCAATTTATGGCTCTCGGCTTCGTCTTGGGACATAACTTGGTGGAAGGTCATTATCCTGCGATAATGACCCCTGTCTCTGTCCAAGGCTACAATAAATAAATGCAGGTAAGCAGCAAGTGAGGGAGCTGTTGAGGCACAGAAGGAAGCACTGTCTCTGTCAGATTTAAATAATGCCATAACACACTCAAAACACCACCGAGCAGGGGTGTGACCAAAAACCTTGGGCATCAAGACATGAAGAGCCGAGCAGACCCAGGTCTGTGCCAGTTAATAAAGTCCCTAATTAACGTTTTAATGTGGTATAAAGAAAAGAAGAATTGCAGGCAATAACATGGCAATATAGCCTTTAAATATTGCTTACGTTTGGGGCTTGCAGTGTACGCTTTGCAGCACTTGCCTTACCAGCTGTGTTTGCTGGAGCCAGTCTGGCCGTCACTTTCATTAGGGAAGCTAGAAGTGTTATCACGTTGTTGCCTTTCAACACTGGTTCCTCCACGCCCGCCACTTTCTTACAAAGAAGGAGTCATATTTATTCAGCAGGCATTCAGTGTTTCAGCTCTAGTATGGCTTGCCGTCTCGAGATAATTGGCAGCTATTAACCTCATCTTTATTTCCATTATAAAGTATGCCCCCCACGAGTACCACATACTGCTTTCCACTGTCAGCAAGGGGGAACCCCTAACCAAAATGTTAAAATGGGACCCCACAAATCTTCAGCCGGGCCTGAAGATGTGACCCACACAGCAGCTATCTGGCTTCCCTTCACTCAGGTGCGTTGGCCTAATGAAACGTGTTCTTGTGTGATGTGTCTGCGCATGCTGACAGGCTTACAATACTATTGGTGTGTGTGTATGCCGCCTGTTCTTTACAAGTCTCCATAGACTGCTATCTCTCCTCCTGCAACCTACTTCATTTCTCCAAAGACTGCTACATCTCTTTCCATGACCTACAACATGTCTCCATAGACTACCTCTCCTCCAGCGACCTACTGCCCCATGAACCCATAGACTGCGTCTTTTCCTCCCACAACCTACATCATGTCTCCATAGACTGCTACCTCTCCTTCCACTACCTACACCATGTTTCCATAGACTGCTACCCCTTTGCAATTGGTTGGAACAGTCAGTTGTGTCTCTGCCTTTGTTCATGGCAGCCATTTCCACCTGCCTTTTGGACTGCAATCTAGAAGGATCCTTTAAGGAAACCACTTGGAATGCAGCCTTAGGGGCTGGTTGATGCTCAGTGAGTAGTTGTTCATTGATTGTAATCTGCTTTTGGCCTGTTTCGTGTGCTCCTGTAGAGGGGGTGTGGTGATCTTTAATGTTTTTTTTGACTAGTTTGTGCTATTCTGGTGGGTTCTCTTGTGTTTCTGTGGCTTTTCAGCCCGTTTCTCTGAGCTGACCTGAATCTAGAGAGTGCAGTTCCTGGAGTAGTCCTTGGTTTGGTTCTGGCTTTCTTCCTGAGCCCACCCTCCCCACTTGCAATTGGTTGGAACAGTCAGTTGTGTCTCTGCCTTTGTTCCTGGCAGCCATTTCCACTAGCCTTCTGGACTTTTTTTTTCCAATTCTCTGCCGCACCTGTGTGACCTCTCCCCTGCCCCTTGTCCATGAATGGACGTTTCCCTCCAGGAGGTAGGCTCTTAACCACACAGCCTTGGGCAGCCACTGCCTGTGCAGTCCCTTTTCGAAGGGCCCCAAGGCAAAGGGCAGCTCCCAAAGAAGCAGCTTCAGACCGTGTTTGCCCGTGTTCCCCTGAGAAGTCAGAATTCAACTGCTAACCAGCAGCGACTGACAAGATAAGTGTGCCCTGGGTGTGGAGTACAGCAATCACTGTATTCCAAAAAGACCTGCCTCTCTTATTAGCTGCATAACTTAAGCATACCAAAATCAACCAACTAGTAAAGAATACCGCTTCACTGCTGTGTAACAAAAGCTCAGTGGTGTTAATCACTGTTGTGTCCCATACTTAGGCATTCTCCATCTATTCAGATACCTCAAATCTAGGTGTTTACACTTCTACTGTGCCTCCAATGTAGGCATTCACATTCTGTCCTGGTGAAGTTTAGCCATGTTCTCACATTCAGATAGAAGAATTGTGAAGACTAGCATTGTGTCACTTCTAGAGAGCTGTAATGCCATCTTGCGTCACATCTAGACAGCGTTGTGAAAACTGGCATTGCGGCACATTTAGACAACAGTAATACTAGCTTGCGTCACATATAGACAGAATTGTGAAGATTAGCATTGTGTCACATCTAGACAGAATTGTGAGGAATAGGTCTGAACATAGTGACCAACAATCATTGTCCCCCATTAGGCTGTCTGACCCCATCATATATCCTGTCTCCAATAGCATTTAGCCTGACTGTGCCAGATAGCCATACCTCATATTCAGGCTGACTGTGCCAGATAGCCAGACCTCGTATTTAGCCTGATTTTTGTAAGATAGTGCCAGATTGAAAGACCCATTTAGGTATTTATTTCCCCATTATCCAGGTGTCCCAAACTCGAGTGCTTCTGTATTTGACTGTTGAAAGACCCATTAGGTGTCTTTTTCCATTATCCAGGTGACCCAAACCTAGGTGCTACTATATTTGACTGTCCGAAAAACACATTAGGCGTTTTCTCTCACTATCCAGGTGTTACTGTATTTGACTGCTGAAAGACCCATTAGGCGTCACCTCCACCTCACAACCAGTAAGAAAAGGGGTCCCACAAGGAGCATCCCTAAATCCCCTAATCTTCAACCTCTACCTACAACCCCTGCCCGCAATCATCCGCTCCAACAATCTGACTTGCTACAACTACACAGACGACACCCAGATCATCCTTAAAATCCCCAAATCTTCAGGCTCCAACAGTACGGACTGGCCATCATGCCTCTCGGATATTGACCACTGGATGACGACCAACCACCTCCTCCTCAACCTTGGGAAGACTGAAATCCTAGCCTGCAGGAAGACAGTGCTCCTTCTCCAACTGATTCTGTGGGCTCAATCCCTAGGACCAGCACCGGCAACTACAAACTTGGTAAAAAACCTCGGATGTACATTGGACACGGACCTATCCCTCGCCCAACACACCACCTCCATATCTAAAACCTGTTTCTTCCATCTACGGATTCTCAGGCGTATTCTCCCTTACCTCACCTATCCTCTTTGCTTCTCGGCCATCAACTCCATCATCCTGTCCTGCTTAGACTACGCAAACTGCCTCTATCTAGGCGCACCAGCGTTTCAACTAAGGGAACTGCAAAGAATGCAAAACACTGCAGCACGCCTGCTCATTAATCTACCTCCAAGAGAACACATCAGCCCTACACTAAAAGTCCTACATTGGCTCCCGATTGATCGATGCACTACCTTTAAAGACATGTACATCATCCACCGGGCCGGAATTCCAGAAAATCCTGCACTACCAGCCCCCAAGGAGTCTCAGATCTCACACAGCACATTGCCTAGTGGTCCCAATTCACAACTCCTCCAGGCTAGGCGGATCCTCGTTCTCCGTCCAAGCACTAATCATCTGGAACTCCCTACCACTACACATTCTCAATACTGAAAAGAGCCCCTCCCCCCTCTCAAAACTATATTGCAGAACCCAAACACAACAAAACTCCTATCCACCACTTACACCACGGATGCCGGCTGCGTTTGCAGCGGCGCAGCATGACAAAATATCATCCCTCAATGTACAACAACACTCCTACCCATCAATACCCAAGGAAGCCGGCAGCATTTGCTGGAGCACACTGCAATAAACCTTACTTCTCCACAGCAAAAACAATACTTCTACCCACTAAAAATCTCACAAATACAGGCAGCTTTCGCAAAGGTACTCCACAACAAACCTTTGCCCTCACAGTTGTCCTCCCACTCACCCTATTTTCCTCCTCATCCCCCATGCCCTCCCCTCTCCAGGACTCACCCGCTGCTCAAACATTCACTCCAGAAAGACCATGAATAACGAGACCATGCCGTCCACATTGTACAAAGAAAAAGAATGCTGCAGCCAAACTACATCAACGTATATGGTATGTATACCTTACACCACGTCTGTGGACACAGAATGCAGCTATTGCTATGCCATTCCCGCACATAGCCGTTCACACTGAAATCCTTGCATACCTCAACACCTCTGCCACTAGCATGCAGCGACAACCAACGAAAATAAAATTTGGTATAGCTGGGCACACATTGAATCTTCAGAAATAGCACGCTCTCCTAAACCACCAACAGCGCCCACCCATGTGCCTGACCTCTGGGCTTCTTAGCCCGGCGAAAAAGGCACACAAGCATCTCTCAATCTAAACGTTTAGAACCTCCTACACATTGACTGCGGTCACCAAGGGTATTCCAACCACAAAGCACGTTGAGGCCATACAAATTGGGAAAGAGCGCTATATAGATAACAAATTCAATGCAGAACAATACAATACAAGCTGTCTTTACAATAGAGATGATAATCTAATGGCGGCTATCAAAACTCCCTTGGGGACTTACTGTCTCGACTCTATCCAGTTGTTAGTGTTCCATAGGGACATAGGAATTGTGCCTTACAGATGCTTGATTGGAATCTATCACACACACTGTCTCGCCTCCCTTCCCTGGTTCCTCACTACTCTCTTTCTCCCTTTCCACCACTTCTTGCTCTCTTGCCTTCTGTTGCTTGTCCCTCTGGTGTCTTTCAATCACCTCCACCTTTTCATGTTACTTCCTACTCTTCATGTTCATCATCTTTCTGCACAATTGTAATCCCTCCTTCCAACACTACTTCCTTTTCCCATTAGTACTCCTTCTTTCAGACTCCTACTCGCTTCTCCACACTACTACTACTCAATGAGCCTCCTTTCACCCTGTACCATTCACTTCACAGTCCCTCCTTACACTGACTGCTATCACCACACTTGCCACATAAACATGCACACTCACATAGCAGTATCACTTCCAGTCAATAACCAATACCTCACCGGACTCAAAGATTGCCTCCACATTTTGCTGCACCTTCTTCCCGCCTGCTGGTCTGTTCGTTATCTGCCTCCACCTCCTCGGACATCACCCAGGTAATCCACACTTCCTCTTTGGTCACATTTTATAGCCCACCTCCTCTGTGGATTGGTTACCTTTCTGTGGCCAGTATCACCCTGTCTTCGCCACCCAGGATGGTTTGATCATGGGAAACATAAAAAGGGTGCTAAGCCCTCTCCAAGTCTTTCAATTGGCTTGGCCACAGAACAGAAACTATGGCAGCCTGGGAAGGGTAATGTTTCAATTTGTGTGCCCGTTGATGTTATTGCAGGTACCATTCACATGCGAGTGGAGTTTTGGTTCCCCATTCATTCCATATTGTTCTAGGGGAACAGTCACAGCCTGCGGTTGCTTCCCAGTGCTTTTTAGCTGCACCTCACAGCTCCTCTTTCTGCCTCCTAGGGAAGTGTAATTTCTTTTCTCTCTCTCTCTCTCTCTCTCTCTCTCTCTCTCTCTCTCTCTCTCTCTCTCTCTCTCTCTCTCCCCCTCTCTCTCTGTAGGGCACTTGTGAGTATTCTTCGGTTGGATTGGTGGCTGGTATGCTTTTGCTGTAGATTACAAAGAAAGACTAGCAGGTGTCTTGCAATGGATGCATGTGCTGAGTTAACAGTGGTCTGCGTAGAAACATCTTGGCACAAGGCAGCAGTAGCAATTGGGAAGCTCTCAACTGCACCCGTCCACCTCAGGGATAGGACTGGCACAGTATTTGTTCATGGCAGTGTGAAGGCATGATACAGTAAGACACAGAAAACAGATTGAACTTTCTAAGATTTATTTTTCTAAAATGTCATGATGGGCTAAGGACTAACTTGCCCTATGCTAAGGTGGGATTTACCTACCTAAAGAAACTAAGGATAGTCTGCTTCCGTAAGTTCATCTCAAAAGTCTGTCTGTGTCAGAAACCTATACTTGTCCTCACAACTAACTGCATACAATGTGTAGGGATCTCAGCAGCAAAAGACAGTGTTCAAAATAAAGTTTCAATCTTCCTCCAGCCCTCGGCTTAGACTCAAGTCTTTGGTTCCCTTCCCCAAAAGTTCAACTCTAACAGTTTTCAAAACCAATATCAGGTCAAATCTTTCAGCTTTCAAAAACAATACCACTTCAAGACTCTGATTATCCATGTTTTTCAATAATTCACATTGCTTGCTCTGCTTCTTCATGTATAATTAATTTCAACAATTGTGGCAAAACAAACTCTTTTTGCTTTCCTTGGCTTTTCCCTAGTAGGGGTCACTCGGTCTAGGTGCAGTTGTCGGACCACACGGGCCACCCATTACAGGTCACGCAACCGATACCCTTGTGCACTTCAATGTACTTCTCTGGCTTTTGCCGACACCGTTTTTCTGTCTTTCTTTTAACCTATAGTTCCTTGGATTCTCTTATATTCAACCAGTGCTTGATTTCACATCTCATAGCTTTTGTAGCAATCTTTTGACTTGGCCACCACTTCTGGCTTCAACTTTCATTTCATAACCTTTATGATAGCTTTCTGTCTTTTCACCTTCTGAAATGCTCATTACGTGTTTTCACTTTCATTTGTTCCTACGGCTCTTGTCAATGCTTGTTCTCTCAATCCAGGCAGATTTAAATGGCTTTTGCAAATGCAGATTCTGTATAACCCACCACTTATGCCAACAACACTTCTCCAACCCTTTCGATAAAGGCCACTGCACCCTCTTGGCTTGTATTATGCCTGTGCAATGTCCGCTTCCCTTCCTTTCACGCGTCTTTGCTTTTCCGTACTTTTTTATATACACCGATTCTTGCAATTGTTATTGGGAAAGTTCACTCGCGAGGGATTCTGCCTCGGTTCAACAATGACTGGCTACTTTATTTCAACTCAGGAATGGCATTCTCGGGTTTAAACTGCTTCAACAAAGATTTAGCTGCTGTTACAAATATAGCTTTAAATACTGTTCATGTGTGGAGAGGAATGGGGTTTCTAACATTCCTGAAACTCACCGGTTCTGCAGTCCAGATCCACAGTGCGGGCGACCAAATCAGCTGCACGCTTAGTTCTGGGTTTTGTTCCGTGCTACTTCCACTGCCACGGAAAGGCTCCAGGCTGCCCTTCGGTGTTCTCCCGAAACCCAGAGGTAACTGGTAGTTAATTAGGGTTGCCAGTGAATGGCCCACTTGGTGCTACCTCTCGCTGCTATGCATTTACAGAAAAACTCCTGCTTCAATGCCCCGTACAAGCCGGACCCCCGCCTCACAGGGTCTGTGGTCCCGGCACACTCTGCTTCTTGAAATATATTCACGCAACTTCTGCTACTGCCACGTCTCTGCTGCTTTTGCTCTGCTTCCACTGCCGCTGCTCCTTTGCCAATCACAAAATCCGACCGAGCATCACAGAATACTCTGCCCTTGTGCACTAGGCTACATGGCACTGCTCCCGGCTTCAGTGTCTCCAGCTCCGTCCTCCTCCGACTGCTTGGGGAGACCTTTTATATTGTTCAGGTGTGTTAATGGTTCTCAGGTTCAGGCCATTGACACTCAATTGCCTGACTATGGCCAGGGATAGTAAGCTGACTTGCCTGGTTACTCCATCTGTATACTTCCATAGCCCTCTTCTTCGTCTCTTTACCAGAGTGGTGTTTGGGATGATCTGCCTTAATAACGGAAGTGGGTATAACTCTGTGTTGTCACCTCTTCGTCTTGGTACCTGACTGATGTATGTTTGTATTACCCAAATGAGTATGTGTCCTCCTAGTTGGTCTCTTCCTTGTCCCAGTACTAAGATTGTGTTGCTGGGGAACAGATTGAAAGGAGAGGGGAAGGAGTTGACAATATCCCACACAGGCCTGAGGGAATAGAGGGCTCATTGGGAAAGGGAAAGGATACTTTGTCTCACCTAATTGCCCAAGTTTCTTCCACCTATTTGATCCTCTCTCGCATATCCACACCCAGGGTCGGGATACAAAAGCGATGGCCTTTCCCTGGCCTCCTGAGAGGAGGTGCCCAGGTAAAAAAGATGTAAGGGCACCCTCAGGTTCCTCACATAGGCCTCCCATTCCTGCCTGAGAGGGGTTTCCATCCTCTCTTGACAAGGCCAGGTTACTGTTCTTGTCACAGTGAGAATCTCCGACGATACTGTCTAATAATCCAAAGCCATCATGGTATGTGGGACATGTGTCTGATCATATGAAGGGAGTACCACCCCATGCCCATGATCAATGATATTGTGCCCTTGGGAGCAACCATTTTTATAAAGTAAATTGACAGCGGCATATCATCAGGTTCCACTGCACAAGGAATTCCAATACATAACATTCTCTTCACATATTGGCCTTATTCTGATACTAACATCTCAGTTTTGGTGCCTTTGCTCCTGAAGTGTGTAAGGTGGATTGCAGGGGTAATCGATGTCAGTGACAACATTCTAATGTATGCCTCCACAGCAGGACCTCATCGCTGAAACCAAAGTGGCCTTCTTTATTCCAGCCTTTGAGTGTGAAGTTCTCACTGATGCCAATCCGGTGTGTCTGAGTGGTGGATTTCCAAGCCAATGAAAAAGGGATTGCCGCTCTATTTTGCAAGCAGGAAACTACCCTCCACAGAGCGAAAATAATGTCATAATGTAAGGGAAGCCCTAGATAGAAACATGTCAATTTATAACCCCAAGGATGCTCTGTTGTGGTTCATACTGACCACATGGCCCCGTTTCCCAATAATTAATGGGACTGCTCCACATCCTCCTGTGTGGATGGAGAGATAGCTAATCACTGACAGGACTGTGGAGTATTGTTGGAATTCAGGGCTGGGGCTGATAACCCAGCTGACTACCTATCAAGTCACCCCAACACCACAAATGAATCGCAAGGAGTTGAAAAACTTGGGCAGAAGAACATGAACTAATGATTAGTAGACAATTCTTAGCCAGGGATTTGTGGCGGTCAACAACGCAGACAGCATTCATTGATGGGTGTCTACAAAAAACCCTCAAGTGACTCACGCCCGGAAAATGGAATCCTAGGTGGGGCCCCAGGACATACTGAAGAGGCATAGTAGGACATAAAATATCTCCAGAGGGTGCACTTTGAATTGTCCATAGATAATGAGGACATCATCCTCCTGGACAATCGTAGACAAATGTTCCAATTACTATCATTGTTTTTCTCAATATATTACAAAACCAATGTTTTATTAAAGTTATTAATTAAAATAACCTAATCGAGACATATTCAAAAACAAATGTGAACATGTACCCAGACATCCTAGCCATTCATATTTGCACACATACTAATACAGCTAAAAACATGTCACACTATTGACAAATTGCATGGTGCCTCACCCAAATGACACGTACACAATTTCTTGGGAATTTAGCTTCAATTCAAATTCCACAATTATACAAATAGCAAAATAGCACAATAACACAGGACACGACAACCTCAATGATCTCACTTGGGCCCAACAGTTAACAATTTTAAATGAATATTTCACTCCTCTTCCCTCATTTATTAAATGCAATGTATCTTTTCACAATCTATACTATAGACGATTAGCCTCTTGTCTGGTGCTGTTATCGTGGAAAATGTTGTCGGCACAGTGTGTTTCAGCCTTTCTTTGAGCTATTAATCATGTGCTCCTTTCCTTAATTTATTGGCCTTCATCAGGACAATATCAATTAGACGTATCCCATAAGTGTGTGCCTATGTCATGGCACCTACAAACAGATGTGAAAATGTCTGTTATAAATTACAAATTGTCAATTGTCTATCCAAATGTTTTGTAAGGCTTCTTATTCGCCACTCAAACTTGCTGTGCACATTTAATGTGTTATACATGATAAACCATTTTCATGTATGAAATTTCCATACCCTTCTTTGCTTCTTATCCCAGTTTTCTGACAGATGCACTCAACTTATTGCTGTCCTTTTCTTTTCTTGTTTCTCTCAAATCTAAGGACATTAAAAAAGGCTACTAGTAGGCGATTTTTATTTGGGATTTTGGTCTCACTTTCATATTTTATATTTAGAGACTTACCACATCACGTGAGGTTGCATCTTTCATATGCCCGTTCTCCTGGTTGTTGTTTCCTCTGCTCATTTAATGACTTTACCTAAAACCCATGGTCTGCAGTTACCCCATATTGAGCCATACTTGAGAAACCTTGTGTTTTTATGTGACTCTTCACTCCACTGATGACCATGCCTCATAAATGGTATGTGTCCTGTATATCATACTTGTTAACTCCATGTTAGATCATCATCTTGGCTCCATACACGTCATACAACCATCACTTGTGGCAATGGTAGTAACGTTAGTGCACTCTGGTCTCCAGGAGGTGGTGAAAACGAAATCAAGGTTCAGGAGAAAAGTATGAGTCCAGGGCTGAGAAAAGGAAGTGGACAAGGTGATGCATTACAGACATGTTCGTGGTGCCAAGTGACGGCTGCAAAGGACCGGCAGCCATTCATAGCACCGCCGCTCAAGAATACCCTCCCTTAGCATGACATCTGCCTGGATTTAGTTTGGCACCATAAAGGCTGACCAACATGTCCTGGTTATCATAGATGATTATCCGAGGTGTCCCAAAGTGAAATTAGACTGCACCACAGCAGCTCAAGTGATAATACTAGTTCTGTCATTCCAGTCACAATGATTTCAAGTGATGGGCTGCCATCTCAAAGCGAAGAAGTCAAATATTTCACGTAAGATTTTTGGGTGCAAGGCCATCGTGTCATAGCCTGATGGACGCAGGAGAATGGAGAAGCAGAAAGAGCCCCGAGGATAATAAAAAAGTCTTCTGTATTGCTAATGAACAACAGAAACCCATTCAGGACGCCCTCCGACGTTCTAATCGCCTATTGCACCACACTTTCATCAATTTGTCCAAAGAGGTCAAAGTGAACAAGGGCTTCTAGGGTTGAGGAGTAAAGACAATGGGCCTCATTACGAGATTGGCGCCAACAATCCATCTTTACCGGCATGCTGGTAACAACATGTCCGTGTAGCCTCGATCCCGCAAACAGTGGCTGATCACGAGTGTGCGAATACGCGCATACCAGCATGCCGGTAACGGTACCGGTATTAACACAGTGGTATAAACGGGTCCGTTATTGCTGGACCCGGAAGTAATGTCATCGCGCCGGAACGGGAAATGCACTGGCGGCCATCTTTAAAAACACAATCCATTGCCATCCTCCACAGACTGGACCTGTTCAGGCTAAACCCCTAACACACCTTGGAGAATATGTCGAAGGCAACCCAGAAAGGCACTGCCCGTTTGCGGAAACCAAGATTCAAGGACTAGGAGCTGAACATGCTAGCAGATGCCCTAGTGGAGCATGCAGACGTGGTCTTCAGGCATCCAGCACAGCTCAGGAAGAAGGAGATCTGGAAGGAAGTAGCAACCAAAGTGAGTGCGGTTGGCACCACCGCATGCAATGCGAGGGACTGCAAAAAGCGGTTGGATGACCTGCGGCTAAGAGTAATGAATATCCTGTCGGCCAATCGGAGCCAGGGGCTGGCAACAGGCGGTGGTGCCCACTCACCCATTAAATTGGCAAGGTGGGAAGAAACCTGCAGCACATTAATAGATGTAGAGTCCATCGAAGGAGTCGGTGGAGCGGAGTCTGGAGTTCCATCATCGGCAGATGAAGGTGAGTGTCCCTACAAACACCTGACAACCATTGATCACAGTTGACCAACAAATGTGACTGTGATGCGAGCCAGTACATGGCCCATCATACACACATACACATATCCCTGTCCAGCTGCTGGCCCCACCACTGTCACATCAAAATGCATGCTGCATGCCACTCCCATACCCAAATACTCACCAGATACACATATGAACTGCACGTGTCACACAGAACGCAAATCACAACACACCCATAGGCCCCACAGCAGACACGATGGTGAACATGTGAACATCTGAGGGATGGCAATACTCCTCCTCCCCCGCCCCCCAAACCTTGCACATACCCAGTCCACCGCAAAAACAAGCATGCAGCTATCCACATGGCACCAACTGCACAAAGACCAATGCATGAATGATGCAATCACCACCATCACTGATGCCCTGCCTCTCTCTGTCCCCCACAGGAGCGGATGCTGACAGCAATGAACGCGATGCAACTGCATATGCCACGACACCTGCCAAAAGGCCCAGGGGCCAGGATGATGGCACCAGGCCATCCATGTCGAGGGGATCAAGGATGGTCCAAGTGCCACGCAAGTCAGCCACCACTGCCCAACCAGCCCCGCAGCCACCTACACAGGACCAGCAGACACCTGCCCCTGCACCCCTGGAGACACAATCCACACAGGGTGAGGCCGCAAGCTCAATAGGGGAGACAGCTGCATCAGCACCTCATATTGGCGATGAGGAAGGGGGCCATGATGATTACACTAATGCAGGAGTCTTCTACTCAGAGGATGTTGGTCAAACCCCAAGCCCCCAGGTCACCCCTCACCAGGATCCTGTAGGACAGGGCAGACATGGAGAGTGGTCTCCAATAGAGCACAGCCCGGTATTGGCTACGGACACACCATCAAACCTACCATCCACCTCCACCAACGCAATACGGGACCTCGAAGGACGTCTGTCCAGGATGGAGGGCCGGCAGGAGGAGATGCATGGATATGTCAACCAATACCTCGCAGAAGGTGAGGCAACACGCCGTGCAATGTGTGACAACACTGCAGCCGTTATCAAGGCCATCAAACGGAACACTAAGCGCATCCATGATGGATTCGCTGCTGTGGGCCAGATCCTCAGCAGGATAGCCAACACTATGGGCCAGCGACAAACCGCGGCATCGGAGCCACAACCATCAACATCATCTACCATGCCTGCCAGTTCCACTCAGACCAGCCCTGTGTGCAGGTCACTGCGCAGCATGCGGTGCTCTGAGATGCAACCCCCTCCTGCGAAGACGGGGTCCACAGTAGCAGGGGCACCCTGCACATGTTGACTTGCAGTGCATCCAGACACGTGTTGTGCCATTGATGTCTTGGGGTGTTGGGGGGGGAGGGGTGTGTGGGGGGTATTGGGGTAGGGTGGATAGGGGGTGTGGGGGTTTGTGGGGGGAGGGAGGTTGGAGGATAGCAGCTATTGACTTCACATCTGCTCAACTATCTGCCCTGTACACTACTTGTCAATCCATGGTGCTGGTCTTGGGTGACGTACACGACTTGGGGGCCTTGACATTGGAACCACCAGCCACCCAGATAGACAAGGTCCATGATGTACACACATGTGAGGGCTGTGTGGCAGGGGAGGACTCCAAATGCATGTTGGACAATGTTCGATGCATTAGGCTGCTGTACTACATGATATTGCTTGTTCAGACTATGATGCATATGGTTAATTGTAGACGCCATGCACATGACCCTCGACGTCTACACACTAGTCACAATGTGAATATTGGTAGTGTCCGCCAGTGTTGGGGCAGAGTACCTTAGATGAAGCAGGGTGTCGACTTGCATGCTGGTACTCATGTGCTGTGGGCAATTCCTACGCCTATCGCACCCATGTAGGTGTTGCTCACTACTTGATGGGTTCATTTGATGCGTCCTTGTCGCATGTGTACTACCATTTGTATTCATCTGCACATGTTGCCATGGTGGTGTGCAGTGTTGCTGTCGGTGAGGGGCAGTGACAGCGGAATTACCAGAGGTGGAATTGATACTGCGCACTCATGGATGCCTGTACTGCAAGGTGCTTCAATATGGTCATGTGTTTTCAGCTTCGTGGACATGTGATGGTGCGTTGTGGTGCTGAGGGCATGGTCAGGTGATGCCAGGTGGACATGTTCAAGGGTGTGTGCTGATTGTGTGTGTGACATTTACACATTGGTGTGCGGCCACAGTGCGTCAGACTCCATTGTCTGTGTCATGCATCATATTTGGTTGATTATGGGCACAGTGTTTGGCAACATGGACGGTGTCCAGACACCCCATTGAGGGCACTCCCATGGCCCAGAGGGCAGTCTCCTTGCGTATGCATGTACACCCCCCCAACACTCTCCCATGGGCCAGAGGGCAGTCTCCTTGCGTATGCATGTACACCTCCCACCCCACCAACACTCTCCCATGGCCCAGAGGGCAGTCTCCTTGCATATGCATGTACACCCCCCAACACTCTCCCATGGCCCAGAGGGCAGTCTCCTTGTGTATGCATGTACACCCCCCCCAACACTCTCCCATGGCCCAGAGGGCAGTCTCCTTGCATATGCATGTACACCCCCAACACTCTCCCATGGCCCAGAGGGCAATCTCCTTGCGTATGCATGTACACCCCCCAACACTCTCCCATGGCCCAGTCTCCTTGCGTATGCATGTACACCCCCCTAACACTCTCCCATGGCCCAGAGGGCAGTCTCCATGCGTATGCATGTACACCCCCAACACTCTCCCATGGCCCAGAGGGCAATCTCCTTGCATATGCATGTACACCCCCCAACACTCTCCCATGGCCCAGAGGGCAGTCTCCTTGCGTATGCATGTACACCCCCAACACTCTCCCATGGCCCAGAGGGCAATCTCCTTGCATATGCATGTACATCCCCCAACACTCTCCCATGGCCCAGAGGGCAGTCTCCTTGCGTATGCATGTACACCCCCCCAACACTCTCCCATGGCCCAGAGGGCAGTCTCCTTGCGTATGCATGTACACCCCCCCAACACTCTCCCATGGCCCAGAGGGCAGTCTCCTTGCGTATGCATGTACACCCCCCCCAACACTCTCCCATGGCCCAGAGGGCAGTCTCCTTGCGTATGCATGTACACCCCCAACACTCTCCCATGGCCCAGAGGGCAATCTCCTTGCGTATGCATGTACACCCCCCAACACTCTCCCATGGCCCAGAGGGCAGTCTCCTTGCGTATGTCTGTACACACCCAACACTCTCCTATGGCCCAGAGGGCAGTCTCCTTGCATATGCATGTACACCCCCCGCAACACTCTCACATGGCCCAGAGGGCAGTCTCCTTGCGTATGCATGTACACCTCCCACCCCCCAACACTCTCCCATGGCCCAGAGGGCAGTCTCCTTGCGTATGCATGTACACCCCCAACACTCTCCCATGGCCCAGAGGGCAGTCTCCTTGCATATGCATGTACACCCCCCCAACACTCTCCCATGGCTCAGAGGGCAGACTCACCCAGCTGCCAGCCACGTCATACGACATCTCCTTCCATGTAGCGGGTAGTGAGGAGTTCCGCAGCACCATAGCATTATGCGTGGATCCTGGGTATCTGGCACAGCAATGTGTTCTCATCTTGCTGGCATCACACACCATCTGCACATTGATGGAGTGGAATAGCTTCCGATTGCGGTACACCACCTCCACGGCATGTGGGACTAGCAACTCCATGTGGGTGCAGTTGAGGGCACCAATTACATTGGGCATGCCTGCCAGTGCATGGAATGCTATTTTGGTGTCATTCGCCTCCTGTGGTGTCCGTGGTAGGGATATGTAGGCCCTTACGTGCTTTAGGAGTGCATCCATCACTTGGTTTAGCACACCAGAGAAACATGGTTGCGAGATGCCATGCAGCTGACCCACTGTGTGCTCGCCGGTGCCTGTGGCCAGGAAGTGGAGCACAGATGCCACCTTCAGCAGAGGGGGGATGGCAGTGCAGATGTTGATCAAGCTGACCAAGTCTTCATGTATTAATTCCACTATGGTGGTGATGGTGTCCCTGTCCAGGCGGTACAGGGTGTGGGGTTAAGTTGGATGGATTGGCCCTTATACATGGAATTGGTGGCTGCCTACGGGGAACAACTGCCTGCCCTGGTGGGATTTGCTGGCCCAGTCTGACCCTCCTTCTCCTCCGGCGTCTCCTCTGTGTTGCCTGTTGTACTGCCTGCTCAAGGAGTAGGCGTGCAGTCATGTCCTCCAGCTCCACTATGGCGAGTGCAAGTGGTATCATTTTGGTCTTGGAAGGGGTGGGGTGTGTGGGTGTGCTCCTTTTGTGCAGGGCCTGCCTCAATTTCCTCCACCTGTGCTGATTGTGAGCGCCAGTTTCCTATTAACGGGTGATCCGCAATGCAGGTATTGATGGCCTCATGGTGGCCCTATTAACCGGCATCTGGATGCCGGTATGTGCATGTGCATGCGACTCGTGATGTCCTCTTCCTTGCGGCATGCCGTTATTATGGGCACGGCGCGCACACCAGTACGGTGGTGCACAGGCACAGCGGGTCCTTGTCGATGCCAGTAGGACCGGCATTGCAGGTCGTGATGGGCTGGTCCCGTAAACGGTGCCAGTAATGCCTTACCGGTATCGTTATTACCGGACCGCCAACCTTGTAATGAGGCCCAATGCTTAAGCAATAAACCCCGAGCTGGGGGGGCCATTATAGCCTCAGGGAATGCCCCGGGGCCAGTTATAGGCCCAAGCAAAGCCCTGGGGCATTACCTGATGCAGCAATGACCCCCCCCAGCGAGGGCTTTATTGCCATTAGTATCCAGGTATGCTGTAAAGTCCCCGCTCCAAGCCCCCCAATGCCCCCCCCATCCGGGGTACTAATTGCCAATCACCTTTCAGGTCATAGATAGTTGTACACAATGTCAAAGTTCGAGAAAAAGCAAAAACAAAGAGGTGATGGCTGGAAGGTTTAGAATTAATCTTAACCACTGGCAATGCTCTGGGCAACCCTCCAGACCACCGTTCTTCGCCTGCCAAGCCATTACAGAAGGGAAAGACCATATGCAAATCAGGCTTGGCCCCACCCCAAAAGGGGCAGTCCAGCCCGAACTGCTAGGCCACATCCCTTCTGCACGAGACCACAAGCATCCCCAAACATGTTTCGCCCTTGTTGGGGCTCATCAGTGAGGAGTAGCTTGGGTCTCTAGGCCCAGCAGGCACGGGACCCACGTCTGGGCATACCCGTCCCACTCGGGGTGACATAGCAAAAACAAAGAGGTGATGGCTGGAAGGTTTAGAATTAATCTTAACCACTGGCAATGCTCTGGGCAACCCTCCAGACCACCGTTCTTCGCCTGCCAAGCCATTACAGAAGGGAAAGACCATATGCAAATCAGGCTTGGCCCCACCCCAAAAGGGGCAGTCCAGCCCGAACTGCTAGGCCACATCCCTTCTGCACGAGACCACAAGCATCCCCAAACATGTTTCGCCCTTGTTGGGGCTCATCAGTGAGGAGTAGCTTGGGTCTCTAGGCCCAGCAGGCACGGGACCCACGTCTGGGCATACCCGTCCCACTCGGGGTGACATAGCAAAAACAAAGAGGTGATGGCTGGAAGGTTTAGAATTAATCTTAACCACTGGCAATGCTCTGGGCAACCCTCCAGACCACCGTTCTTCGCCTGCCAAGCCATTACAGAAGGGAAAGACCATATGCAAATCAGGCTTGGCCCCACCCCAAAAGGGGCAGTCCAGCCCGAACTGCTAGGCCACATCCCTTCTGCACGAGACCACAAGCATCAGAAGGGAAAGACCATATAACTCTTTTGTTTTGCTATTGTCACCCCGAGTGGGAAGGGTATGCCCAGACGTGGGCCCCTTGCCTGCTGGGCCTAGAGACCCAAGCTACTCCTCACTGATGACGCCCAACAAGGCTGAAACATGTCTGGGGATGCTTGTGGTCTCGTGCAAAAGGGATGTGACCTAGCAGTTCGGGCTGGACTACCCCTTTGGGGGTGGGACCAAGCCTGATTTGCATATGGTTTTTCCCCTTTTGTAATGGCTTGGCAGGCGAAGAACGATGGTCTGGAGGGTTGCCCAGAGCAATGCCAGAGGTCAAGATTTATTCTAAACCTTCCAGCCATCAACTCTTTTGTTTTGCTATTGTCACCCCGAGTGGGAAGGGTATGCCCAGACGTGGGCCCCTTGCCTGCTGGGCCTAGAGACCCAAGCTACTCCTCACTGATGACGCCCAACAAGGCTGAAACATGTCTGGGGATGCTTGTGGTCTCGTGCAAAAGGGATGTGACCTAGCAGTTCGGGCTGGACTACCCCTTTGGGGGTGGGACCAAGCCTGATTTGCATATGGTTTTTCCCCCTTTTGTAATGGCTTGGCAGGCGAAGAACGATGGTCTGGAGGGTTGCCCAGAGCAATGCCAGAGGTCAAGATTTATTCTAAACCTTCCAGCCATCAACTCTTTTGTTTTGCTATTGTCACCCCGAGTGGGAAGGGTATGCCCAGACGTGGGCCCCTTGCCTGCTGGGCCTAGAGACCCAAGCTACTCCTCACTGATGACGCCCAACAAGGCTGAAACATGTCTGGGGATGCTTGTGGTCTCGTGCAAAAGGGATGTGACCTAGCAGTTCGGGCTGGACTACCCCTTTGGGGGTGGGACCAAGCCTGATTTGCATATGGTTTTTCCCCTTTTGTAATGGCTTGGCAGGCGAAGAACGATGGTCTGGAGGGTTGCCCAGAGCAATGCCAGAGGTCAAGATTTATTCTAAACCTTCCAGCCATCAACTCTTTTGTTTTGCTATTGTCACCCCGAGTGGGAAGGGTATGCCCAGACGTGGGCCCCTTGCCTGCTGGGCCTAGAGACCCAAGCTACTCCTCACTGATGACGCCCAACAAGGCTGAAACATGTCTGGGGATGCTTGTGGTCTCGTGCAAAAGGGATGTGACCTAGCAGTTCGGGCTGGACTACCCCTTTGGGGGTGCGACCAAGCCTGATTTGCATATGGTTTTTCCCCTTTTGTAATGGCTTGGCAGGCGAAGAACGATGGTCTGGAGGGTTGCCCAGAGCAATGCCAGAGGTCAAGATTTATTCTAAACGTTCCAGCCATCAACTCTTTTGTTTTGCTAAAGTTCGAGAAAAAAACAGTGACAGGAGGTTGTTGATAACAGAGGAACTATGGGTACTGCCAGTGACAGGAGGTTGTTGATAACAGAGGAACTATGGGTACTGCCAGTGATAGGAGGTTGTTGATAACAGAGGAACTATGGGTACTGTCAGCAAAAGATGGCACATTGTCATTAGGAACTTCATATAGTTGAGAAAAATCAGACAAAGCCTCATTAACGAATCATCAAATGCAGAAGACGAATTCAATAATCAGAGGGAGGGCCAACAGTTGAATGGTTGCAAATCAGCAAGGTCTCCAAGGATAGATGAAGACGCTAGCCAAAGAGAAGGCTGGAAGGACCGTTCTCAATCTGCAAGAGACCCGCTTAGGGTCAACAGGAAAATTCCCTGTAGGTTGCAAGACTATGGGTCTCATTCAGAGTGTGGCAGAGCAGTAAAAAAGTGGTGGTAATTCCGTTATCAACACTTTTTTTGGTGGTAACGGAATTCCCACGGTTTTTGCTGCTTGCACCAAATCCTGAGCCAAAAATCAGAATTAAAGCGGCAGAATTACTGATTGTGGTAATTCAACCAAAAAACCCATGGAGACCTATGGACTCCAAAAATGGGGACGAACATCGGCCTACCACCACTTGTAATCTGAGGTAAACCCACAAGACCAAGTGGAAATAATAGGAACCGTTTTTGGCGGTAATTCAACAGAATTGCCACCAAACTTGGAATGAGGCTGGATGTTTATTAATCCCCATGTAGATTGCAAGAGTATTCATCAGTTGAGAAATCTGCGCCATGTCCAGGCCTGAAACAATGTCACTGACATTCTTCTGTTTTTCAGCGGTTCTAATGTCCTGTCGCGTGCATAACGTGACAGCATGTGAAGTAGGGCGTTAGAGCGTGGGGATGATCATGAGTTAGGGTGTACCTCTCATGACAGGTTCAAATAAAAGCCTGGTTGCAGCACAGGGGCAGCCTTTGATCCGAAATCAGATATCAGTGTCTTGGGTCCTTCTTGCAGTCCCTCCAACAAAGATGTTACTCGGCCGCAAGAAGTGGCAGCAGTGTAAATAAACATTAAATAAAGCAGGAACAACAGTAGAGTAATAAAGCGTTAGCTGGTCTATGGGTACTTACTGCTGTTGACCAGCAGAAAAGTATGGAGGCGACTGACTGCCATTTATGGCAAAAGGGCCTGATTCCAAGGTGCATACAAAAATAGAAGTGATGTTATTTTAAGGAACGACACTTTTCTACATTACACCAGATTCTCCCAGAATACAAACGTGGCGTATTGCACTCTAATCCACCACTGTTGTTCACCAGTTCAGGGCCTCACTTTGTGGCTTGGCAACAGTCCTAGTGACCACCCCACCACTGAGTTGCCAGCGCAAGCTCATTCTGCTTCCTAGCACAACACTTACACCTAATAAACTGTGCTAAAGTACCGCACATGTGATGTTTCTGGCATCTGCTGCTGACACCGATTTTTGTAACAGGCACTTGGAGCTACTCACATGTGAAATCCGCTTATATTGCTACCGGACAGAGCACTGTGTGCAGGCAGTCCCCTGAGGAACCTACCATATTGCTACCGGACAGAGCACTGTGTCCCTGCAGACCCCTGAGGAACCTACCATGTTGCTACCGGACAGAGCACTGTGTGGGTGCAGACCCCTGAGGTACCTACCATGTTGCTACCGGAGCACTGTGTGCAGGCAGTCCCCTGAGGAACCTACCATATTGCTACTGGACAGAGCACTGTGTGCAGGCAGTCCCCTGAGGAACCTACCATATTGCTACCAGACAGAGCACTGTGTGCAGGCAGTCCCCTGAGGAACCTACCATATTGCTACCGGACAGAGCACTGTGTCCCTGCAGACCCCTGAGGAACCTACCATGTTGCTACCGGACAGAGCACTGTGTGGGTGCAGACCCCTGAGGTACCTACCATGTTGCTACCGGAGCACTGTGTGGGTGCAGACCCCTGAGGAACCTACCATATTGCTACCGGACAGAGCACTGTGTGCAGGCAGTCCCCTGAGGAACCTACCATATTGCTACCGGACAGAGCACTGTGTGCAGGCAGTCCCCTGAGGAACCTACCATATTGCTACCGGACAGAGCACTGTGTGCAGGCAGTCCCCTGAGGAACCTACCATATTGCTACCGGACAGAGCACTGTGTCCCTGCAGACCCCTGAGGAACCTACCATGTTGCTACCGGACAGAGCACTGTGTGGGTGCAGACCCCTGAGGTACCTACCATGTTGCTACCGGAGCAGTGTGTGGGTGCAGACCCCTGAGGTACCTACCATATTGCTACCTGACAGAGCACTGTGTGGGTGCAGACCCCTGAGGTACCTACCATGTTGCTACCGGACAGAGCACTGTGTGCGTGCAGACCCCTGAGGTACCTACCATGTTGCTACCGGACAGAGCACTGTGTGGGTGCAGACCCCTGAGGTACCTACCATGTTGCTACCGGACAGAGCACTGTGTGGGTGCAGTCCTCTGAGGAACTTACCATGTTGCTACCGGACAGAGCACTGTGTGCAGGCAGTCCCCTGAGGAACCTACCATATTGCTACCGGACAGAGCACTGTGTCCAGGCAGTCCCCTGAGGAACCTACCATATTGCTACCGGACAGAGCACTGTGTCCCTGCAGACCCCTGAGGAACCTACCATATTGCTACCGGACAGAGCACTGTGTGGGTGCAGACCCCTGAGGTACCTACCATATTGCTACCGGACAGAGCACTGAGTGGGTGCAGACCCCTGAGGTACCTACAATATTGCTACCGGACAGAGCACTGTGTGGGTGCAGACCCCTGAGGTACCTACCATGTTGCTACAGGACAGAGCACTGTGTGGGTGCAGACCCCTGAGGTACCTACCATGTTGCTACCGGACAGAGCACTGTGTGGGTGCAGAACCCTGAGGTACCTACCATGTTGCTACCGGACAGAGCACTGTGTGGGTGCAGACCCCTGAGGTACCTACCATATTGCTACCGGACAGAGCACTGTGTGCGTGCAGACCCCTGAGGTACCTACCATATTGCTACCGGACAGAGCACTGTGTGCGTGCAGACCCCTGAGATACCTACCATATTGCTACCGGACAGAGCACTGTGTGCCTGCAGACCCCTGAGGTACCTACCATATTGATATCGGACACAGCACTGTGTGGGTGCAGACCCCTGAGGTACCTACCATATTGCTACCGGACACAGCACTGTGTGCATGCAGACCCCTGAGGTACCTACCATATTGCTGCAAAACAGTGCATGTCAGTTAATCTAACAGAATGAATACAAACTATGCTCTTTATAAATTTGGGAAATACTGCCTTGTTCAACTTTTCCCAATCTCTCTGAGCTATTTCCTAGCTCAACCTAGACCAATACAATGTTCTTGCATAATTTCATGCACGTTTGTGGTAGAGAAAAAACCCCATAAAAGTACCTCCTTCCCACAATCATTCTAAAAACGACCCTTCTCATATTTTTGGGGACTTCTTGCAGCCGTTTTAAAAAAAGTGGCTGAAAAGGGGCCATCTCTGCAGGGAGCCTGCTCCACGGCGAGGCAGTTCTCAGGGAAATGGATCACGATACAGCCCACAGCATGCAGTCTCCACACATCACCAGGGCAGGTGTGATGCTTGTTTTGACATTGCTTTGTGATTTGTGTATTCACCTGATACTACACCAGGGAAATCACTTAAGCACCAGGTACCTAAAGCACCTGGTAAGTAAAACAAAGTCTGTTTTCGTTCAAAGTGGTGGACACTGCTGAAACCTACTTGAGGGAACTGTTAAGCGCAGAGAGGCGATTCATTTCTCAGCGCTTGCGCTATTCAAGATACTGCACAAACGAATGAATGCACAATGTATGCCAACAAGAAACAGAACACCCAGCCCCTGGAGCTTGCCAAAGACATGCACGTGTGTATCAGAGCTCACAGGTTTCCTGTGGTTGCTTGTTGAGGTAGAGGGGAAAAGTGCAGACACCCCCACACCACTGCAATCGTCTCTTTCTCTATTTGTGAGTAGCATAGTTCTGGCTGTTTTCCGGGATTGGCAGAAAGAAACTAACACAGCAGACCCACTCCAATCAGGATTTGAAAATAACTTAGGCACCTCTGTCAACATCATGATGATCAGCATATTGAAGGCGAGAGTCTCTGAGGCCCATCCGACAATATTCATAGCATCGATTGACTTGGTCCAAGCATTCGACAGCGTAAACAGGGAGAAACTATGGAGAAAACTAGAAAAACAAGAATGCCCATCGTCACTTCTAGAACCCGTTAAAGCCCTGTATAGTGACACCTCAATCGGAGTGCGATTAAAAGAAGCAGGACTTCTATCAAAAACCTTAAAGACGGCAAGAGGGCTCAAGCAAGGCTGCCCCTTGGCCCCAGCTCTATACATGGCTGACATCGTGGATGCAGAAAACGACACTCATTCATTTCCACCTAAAATAGGAGAGTCGAAAGTCACGCGACTGCTTTACGCTGATGATATTCTTTTGCCGGACCAAGCGGTCATCGGCCTACAGCGGCAATTAGACAGTCTTTTAACGGTATCAGGTAATATTATCCCCGCCATAAATATTGCCGTACATATGGTCGTCGGGGACGGCCATAGGCGATATTTTTGGTGAGGATAATAAATGGGGTAAATGGGTGGGGGGTTGCGGGGGTGTCCCCCGCTCCCTTTAAAATGATATGGGGGTTGCGGGGGTGTCCCCCGCAGGTTCCATGGGGTAATATCACCGCAAATATATGGCAACATTTTTGTATGGCGATATGTTTGCGGGGATATTATCACATGGAACCCTTTCAACTAATCTGAAGAAAAATTACCTGGATCTCAACACAACCAAAACCAAAATAATGATCATGGAAAAATCTACGAAACCAACCAAAAGATCACACTGGTTTGTAAATTCGGAAAAACTAGAGACAGTGAAAAGTTTCACATACTTGGGGGTAAACATATCCCGGAGCCAAATAGAAATCACTATGCAAGAACATCTCTTTACCAAGACAAAGACACTGGAAGCACAAGCATTATCCTTGGAAAGAAAATTCGGCAAATTTACAATTCTTCCAATAATACAATTTTTCAAAGCAAAAGCCACACCAGCAATAACTTATGGTGCAGAGGCAATGCCACATCTCCCACCTACACTATGGGCAAAACTGGAAGGCCTTTCTTGGCGTAAAGTGCTGAGACTTCCTAATTCTACTCCCATGGCAGTAATCAGACGAGAACTAAGCCTCCAATCATTGAAGTCTGTGGTCGAGAGAAACAGCCTATCATTCCTGGGGAAAATCTTAAGGAGTCCACGTCCCAAAATTCTGGATATCATTTTTAAAGAAATGACGAGCAAGAAAAACCTAATGCTGACGACATGGTACAACACCCTATAAGAACAGGCAGAAAAAAATCGGCTGCTCAGAAGGGGACATTGAACGCATTCCTGGGAAACTAGAGAAAAAGCTAAAAATTCAAGACTGGATCGAGACACTGGAAAAAAGCAGAAGAGTATACATCCGTGACCCATCACACAATCCATACACAAAGGATTGATGAGGTCAGGAATTACCTAACAAAATTTCCAGATAAGCGACTACGAACAATCTTTTTAAGAGTGCGATTGAACTTCTTGAAAACAAAGGAAATTCTATTTCTCAGGAAGCAGTTAAAATAACTGTCGCTATTGTAATAGTTCTGACATCGAAACATTGCGACACCTCCTCCTTCACTGCCCAGGCACAGACAAACCAAGAACAACTTATCTGCGACCACATGGACTTAAACATCTGACATTAAGCGAAGAAGATTGGTGGAACAGGATAATGAGTGGAGAGTCGACGACCCTAACTCTGGCAACTGCGAAATTCCTTGAGAGCCTGGACTTGAAGGAAAGACTTCTGCGACAATTTCTCAGGAACACACATGTCAGATTAAATTACCTTCCTTAAACCAACACTAAGGAAGCACACACTTTTAAAGCAAGAAAATGAAGCCTTCGTAGAAGAAAAGCCAAATGTGACAAGCTCACAGGAGGAAACAAACACGTCAGAGCAAAACATCATTCCTTAAACTAAGAACAATGACTGTACAGACTTGAAAGCAAGGAAACGACTTTGTAAAAATTGTACATTCAATTAAATACAATAAAAAAAATAGTTCTGGCTGTGTCATTGCCTGGATTGAAAATGCTACCGGGATATCACGGTACAACGTTCATTTATCGCCCGTTTATTTTCCGCAGAGTTTTTTGCTGAAAAGCGTTGGCTGGAAAAAACTCAGACAATATGGGGGCGGGGGTCAGGGGGTGGAAAGGGCATATGAGGGGTAGGGGTGGTTGGAAGATAGAGAATAAATTAAAGGGTGGGTTTGCATGGGTATCCCAACCCCCACATTAAAATAGAAAAGAAATGTGATAGTTTTTTCGACAAAAATATTTCAGCAAAAAAGTCTGTATAAAGAATCCGGGAATGAATGAACATAGAAGCCGGGATGACATCTACAGATGAGATGTTAGTACTGCTCCCAGTCTGCATAACAAAGCGCCAATCACAATATGAACTGGGATATTGCATGTTGAGAGAAGGCTGCCATTTCCGAATACCGGTGACGTACGAAATGGGGGCGGGCTTAACATGTTTTTGACTTCTTACAATCTGCCCCCTCGGGGGAAGATAGAGTGGTTGGCCCGGGGAACCAGCCGAGGGAGAGAGCCAATGGAGGAGAACAGGGAGGATAAAAAGGGACACAGGAAACAGGAGGGTGTGAGTTTTCCGGGTGAGGTCAAGGGAGGAGTAGGAGGACCAAAAGACCAAGAAGAGGAAGGATGGTGCAGAGGAGCGTGGAGAAGGATTGCTAATGAAGTGTGCAAAGTGAGATATTGGTTGGTGAGAGAAGGTGGCATTTGGGTGTGGGTGTGCATGCCAGGAATGGGAGCAAGACTAGCAGGGTAAGGGTGAATGAGAGTGAATAAGAAGGTGACTGGGAGAGTGAAAGGAGGGTGACTGCGCTATATCGTGTGGATGGAAAGTAGAGTAGTGGAGGGAAGGGAGAATAGTAATTCTGAGAAGAAGGGAAGAGTAGCAGTAGGGAGAGTAGTAGTGGGGAGAAGGTTAGTGGTAGAGAGGGGAGGGGAGTAAGAGTAGCAAGAGAATATCAGTGGAAAGAAGGGAAGAGTTTGTTTGTTTTATTTGCTTATATAGCGCGCCTAACCCAGGGGTAACTGGGTGCATTTCTTGTATATTGTACTGTAACTATGTATCCAACAGGGTACAGTGCAAAGAAAGACAATTTACAATGAGTTATACCATTTTCAATATAATACAATTTACAGTAAGGTGTACAGAATATACGGTTGCCAGTCATTTGGTCGAAATCAATTGGTCGACTGGATAACTGGTCGAATCAATTTGGTCGAAAACCAAATGGTCGCATTTTTTTTTTTTTTTTTTTTTACCTTTTTTTTTTTTTTTTGGGGGGGTCCCCCCCCAACCCCCTTTTTTTTCTTTCTTTTTTTTTTTTTAACACGAAAACCCACAAAACACATATATAAATAAAAAAAAAAAATTCAACCATTTGGTTTTCGACCAAATGACGTCGACCAAATTGCAGTCGACCAGTTTGTAGTCGACCAAATGACTGGACACCAGAATATACAGATGCACCAAGGGTCTGGTGAATGAGCAGAATGAATTCAGACAGGGGTCATAGATCTGAGGTCATGTCGGTGGGTAGCAAAGGGCTGTTCAAAGGTGAGTGAGGCAGCATGGTCAGTTAGACTGGGAGAAGAGCCAAGTTTTTATTTTCTTCCGAAATGAGAGGAAAACTGGGTCAGTTCTGAGTTCTGCAGGTAGTTTGTTCCAAGTTTTGGCTGCGAGTACTGGAAAACTGGAACCCCCTGCTTTAGAAAGTTTAAATTTACGAATGTTTTAGGCAGTGAGCGTGGTTAGCTCTGGTGGGTCTGAAAGATTCTTTTCTGGAGAACTTGTTCATAAGGTACTTAGGGCTGAGTTGTTGAGACACTTGTGTGTGATCATCAGCGTTCTGAAGGTTATCCTGTCTTGAATAGGGAGCCAATTGGCATTGTGGCGGGTTTGGAGATGTGATTAGAGCGAGGAATGTTAAGGGCTACTTGCAGGGCATTGTTTTGCATTACTTGTGCATGTGTCTCTTGCTAGTGCTGAAGTATAAAGTGTTGCAATAGTCCACCTTGGACATTATAAGGGCTCTTGCTAGTGTGAGGCAGCGGTCTGTGTTTAGCGGAAGAGGTGGCGTTGATTTGTTTTTGGAGAGTTAGTGCCGAGTCTATGTAAAAGCCTAGAGTCTTTGCTACTTTGTCAACTTTAATATGATTACCCTCAATGGAGAATGCAGAGTATTTTGGGCCTAGTTTATTGAGTCTATGATTGGAGCAGATAAGGAGGATCTGTTTTATCGTCGTTAAGACAAAGGCCATGGTTGGCCATCCAGGCTTGTATTTTACTATAGGTGTCATTTAGGAGTAGAGAGTCGGCTTGTTAGTTGCCTGAAAGGGTGATCAGTATTTGCGTATCATCCACATAGTTTGTGCAAGATACGTTTTGCTCATCTAGGCTGTCGAACAAAATCTTCGTAAAGATGTTGTAGAGGGTCGGGAAGATGCAAGAGCCTTGTAGGGCTCTGCATGTGATGGGGCGTGGGGGGTGAGCAAGAGGAAGAAGGGAGGAGAGAAGAAGGTAGGGAGACAAAAGATAGACGATCACGGTGTATGGTACAAGGGCATGAAAGGAAAGGACCAATTGAGACCCGAGTGTCTGAAAGGCATCTCTTCTTGTACAGATCATATTTGGGACCTAGGTCAGGATTAACCAGGACTGTTCGAAGAGGGAGTTCGATAGAAAGGGTGCTTTCCCTTAGGCCATGACAAGCAGACAGACAGACTTTTAAATAGTAGGGCTTACTGAAATCTAGAGACCATCGCAGAGCTGAGGGATATCTGACTAGGGTGCGAACCGCCCACACTAGACGAGAGCGGGAGAGGGACAGCCCTTAGCAAGCCCCGTTATCATTACTCAAATAAAAACAACTGAATTGTCTCTGAAAATTGGTGAGCTCTTCAGGCAATCTGTTACGAGCTCCAAGTCTTGTTAAGTATTGCAGTGTCTGCAATCGTGATCCACCACTGTGTTATTGTGACGAACCATGGCTTTGGCCGAGCCACACAACAGGATGGGTGTATCCCTTACGTATGCACACATGTTCACATTAGTTGGCTTCATAGATGGCCTGGGTTTTAGCTGCTCATTTCATTTATTGATGCGGCTGTGTCAATGAGGACAGGGATAGGTGTCTCAGAGTAGTGTTCGGTTATGAGTTGACAGCACTTGTTCTTTCTGCATCTTAACGTAGATCTCATGAAAAATGCCTGTTCATCCTCTGACTCATCAAGATCTACTGCATGCGCAGCCTCAACTCACCTCACTTGTGGAGGCTGAGGTCATCTCAATAGAGGATATAAGAACCACCATGGCACACTTTTGCAAAGTGGCTCAGATTGCCACATTTCTAGCATGCTGTCCCTTTCGTTGGGCAGAAACCCATATGGGGAAGTGTGCCCCTGCAATAGTCACAAGGTTTGGATGAACTGGTCGACATGGGCGTGGCCCTCCCTCTTGGGGCTCTTTATCGCCTCAATCTTAGCTCTTCCACGGTGGTCGCCTGGTGAATGCATGTGCCTTGGTTAGGGCCAAACTCTGGAAGATCGCTTCGATTTTCTCAGCACTGCTCTCTGCCAATTTGTGTGAGCCGCCGAGCTCTAGGATGCATTTCAACAGAAGGCCAGACTCACACAGAATCTGCAGACACAATTTGTTTGGAGTAGCGCCTCTGTATGAGCTGCGCACTGACCTCATCTTTTTCGTCCGCAATGGTGCATTTGGATGCGAAGTGTCCAGAGCATGTTTTGGAAGGCATGAATTGGTGCAGTTTGGCAGGCTTGGCAGAGTGGGAAATGCTTGATGTCAGCGCTTACTTGGCCAGCAGAGGCCAAGGCCTTGAACATTTTTCGCATTTCTAAGCCAGCATCGAATAATATCTCTGATTTCTCTGCCGCATTGTCGGGTTCTTTGGTAGCGGCAAAATAAAGCTCCGGTCAATTTACCAGACCTCCCATTTTGGGACTAGGGCTGAGGGTGCCCACGGTCTCAAATTCCTGTATGGGAATTGAAGTGGGGCTGGCCCTACCAGGTGTCCCGAGTGTGGGGTGATGAGGATGGCCCCTTCTTCCTCAGAATCCCCCATACCGCCTTTGTTGCCAGTTGTTGTGCCCTACCTCACTTCGGGCGTGCAGCACTCTCACCACGTCACCCCCTGATAACATCAAATGCAGCCCAAACGGTCTATGGCGGTTGATTATTTTTTCCCATTTTTTATTTCTCAAATGTGTTTGCTCTTTTTTTTAATAGAAAATAGGGGGGAGACTCCCGCAACTTCCTCTGACCCAACACGCCCCCTCAACCCACTCCCACCAACGTTGCCCAACCTCAATTTACCATCAACATTTTTGGGTGAACATGTGAGCAGATAATTTGGGAAAAAATTATCAAAAATGAAACTATCAACAGACCTACTTCCGCATGAGCCTTCCCGAGTTGGCCAAGGGCCTGCATGAGTCTGAATAGGCACCATTGCGCCAGGCTCACACTCCCCTTACAACTCGACTGATTTGTCCCCCACCTCCCTCCTAGCCGCCCCATGACTTGGCATTGACCCTGCATACATTCCTGACTAATTGCAATTTGAAAAGCGTGTCCTTGCCCTGCAGGTTGTAAAGAAATGAACTTAAGAAAAAGTAGAGTCCGGCTGGAGGCCCCTCCCCACCCTCAAGTACCTCCCCTCCTCCCCACCCCGCAAGCAGCAATAACAGTTTCATGTCCCACTTGTTGATGCCTTAAAGTGCTCATTTCCGGCCGGCCCCAAGAGTACATGTGTCCCAGTTCACTATCTCTTTGTCCGCTTTTGATGATCAAAGGGTTTGCTGGTGCAGATCCAGTTGTGCTTGCTGTGACATCCACTGCTTAGGACATTACTGTTCAGGAAGGCACACTCGGAGTAATCTCCTATTATGAACCTGCAAAAACAAAAAAAGGAAATAAATGCACAATTTCTGGGCATCGCTGCAAGTTTCCATTGGGTGCGTAAATGCAGTACAGGTTTGCACAAGGTGAACATTTCATGGTGCCGGGCCGGCTTGCTGAGCTAGGCTGGGAACTGGCTGAATGAGGAAGAGGATGCACATTGGTAAATAGAGCTCCTTCTGAGACAGGCTCTCGTCCGTCCGTCCGTCCGTCCATCCGTCCATCCATCGTCCTCAAGGCAGGGGGTGCCCACACGTAGCATAGGCACATCCACACACAACACAATGAGTGCTTTACAGTTACACAGGGGTGAGTAGAAAGCAGGCAGCTTGAATTAGAAACGCTCCAAGGGGCGTCTGGGAGGTGCAGTGCAGAGAGCAAAGCCAAGCACTTCGGGCCCAGGAATCATGAAGCACAGGACACAAGAGGCACGTGACTGGAGGTGGTGAAGCCAGGACCTGGGTTACCACAACCGAGGGACCATCAAAGTGATAAATGCTGGAGGACTATGAACCAATGAGAGAGAGGAAGAAAATGACCCAACGAGGACTGTGAAAGGCAATAATGTTGTAGCGGGTATTGGGAAGATGTTTTTTTCGAGATTAAGAGATTTTGTCCCTATATGTACTTGCACCCACGCCCTTTTCCATTTCTTGGTTGTACTCATCTAATAGCACATGGGTGATTTTGCCATGATTTGCCAGGTATTGCCATGATGTGCCCAATCAATGCACATGGATACCTTGTAAACGGGCATGACGAGCTATAGTCTAGTAACTAAACCATCATTTGCCAGGTCATGATCTGCCCAAACACCGCCATTATTTGCCATTTTATTTCTTCATCCCTCGTGTGCTCAGCGAGTTGGCACTCCCATCACTTGCCAGTTATCTATACTAAGGGTTTTAACATCATATGTCCGGAGACCTCCACCATATGCTTGGGTGTTCCACTAGACACAGAGGTGCTTGCACCATGCACCATCTCTTGCCACCAAATGTGGAGGCACCCTTATCATTTGGCATAATCAGGGCTGGACTGGCCCACAGGCAACTCTGGAGATTTCCTGGTGGGCCTCTGCACCGTGGGCCTCTTGTGTGGTATTTACAAATGTTCCCAGAGGAAAAGGGTTAGGCTTGCTGAAAATGTGTAATATGGGGCCACTTTCCAGGGCCTCTTTTGGTTGCCAGTCCACCCCTGGGCATAATATGCCAGATATTGCCACAAATGCCTGAATACTCATACAGATCGTAGGCAGCGCCTTCAAAATCCCAGGAACTCAAATAATTCCAGCAATGCCATCAAATGCAGCTGCTCACACTATATTCTTAGGTAACGGCTGGTCCGAGAGGCGCCAAGCACCACCGCACCCTTTTCTGTACAGCTCGCAGCATCCACAGTTCATCTGCCTTTACATAGGGGCAGAGGCCACCTGTGGCAGTGTGCGAGAGGGAGCAGAGACACTGCGCTGCTCTCATGCAAACATGACACCGAGACAAAAAGACTGCTGCTCTGTAGGAGTAAAGGGGCAGGTTAGTGACTAAAGCGCCCATTCGGCTCCACGCTACTACTAAACCAGAAGTGATCCCAATCATAAAGGTGAAAGAAGGCACAACATACATGGTACATCTTCAGAAGAGATGTGAGCTGGTACATTAGCAACCCAAACAATAGTACTGTGGCACCAAAATAAAGGAATGCCCAACCAACTATCTATAGAAATAGGAACCTTTAATTAAACTGAAATTATACATAACTAATAAAAAAAACACCACCAACTCACCTCTACTGGAAAAAGACACAGACAATGAAGACTTTAAGATAATGGATTATGGGTTTGATTGTGTGTGCAGACAGACACACATTTCAGTAGCTGTCATGTCGTAACTTGGATGAGACGCCCTCCCTCGTTGTTATGTGTGGGAAGGACCACGTTTGGGCCTGGACCAGGGGAAGTGACGTTAGGCTAGGGAGGGGCCGGTGGAAGGAAGAAGGGCAGTTACAGATATAACGGCGTGCAATAAAGACATGTCTTGTTGCACAAGGCGGTGTACATCTTTTCATTTAATCACAGGCCTCCCCCTCAAGCGGTCCTCATAGTGGTTAGGACCAAACTTACCAGTAGCAGTGTACAAATTACTGTAATGTCTTAAAAAGGTAGTGAGTGGTTTCTTACAAGTTGCTACGTCCCTTTAAAGTGGGCCAGGACAACAATGCCACTGAAAATACATTCATTTTTTAGGCTTCTCTTTGGGGGCTTCAGCATGTCGAGCCAGGCTTCTATGAACTTTACTGCAGCTCGAGGCAAGCAGGCTTCTCAATGGAGTCGAATCTCAGCAATCAAGACAGAACAAGGCAATGAGGTCCCATGGATCGAGCAGAGTGTCTCGAGATGTTTTGGGATGATCCTGCCGGGGGTTCAAGTGGGCAAGCAAGATCCTAACTTTCACCAAGTCAAGTTGGCATCTTGAGATGGGTTGAGTCAGCTGTTCCCCATGTATTGAGTCAGAGGCTGAGATGGTTTAAAGCCATTAGCTGCAAAGGGTTAAGGCGGTGTTGAGACAGCTGGAAGCAATGAATGCGGGTCAAAGAACTCTAAGTGCTGAAGGCATCAGTGTGTGTCCGGCAGAGGCTCGAAAAGAGTTGAGCACAGCAGAGCCAGTTTGAAAACCCTAACTCTGTGGGGGCCAGGCCCTGCATTTCTTCTGGGCTACAAAGTTGCTGGGAGACCCAGTTCAGGGTCTCCAGAGCAAGGGGAATCCTGTTATCGTTTTCAGACTACAGGGAGGCTTTGGTCCACTGCAGTCACCCCAAATATGCCCCTGGGATGGTGAGGGGGCTTGCCCTTTCCTTCAAGGTCTCCCTCTATCTTCACCTTTATGGCAGAGGACTTTGGAGCAGACTGTACCCCAATGGAGTTCCAAGTGAATCCTTCTTCAGTAATCCAAAGTTGACTCAACTAAGAAGCAAACTGCCACAGCAGACTAGTCCATGACAGGGACAAGCCTGTTAAGGGTTTAATTTCTGACTCCATGGTAGCGTCACGTGTCTGATGATGTCAGTCCCAGAATACCTTGTCTGTAGGAAGTCAGGGCGTGAGCACAGGAAGTTTGGGAGCTCTAGCAAAATCCAAGATGGTGGGATTCCTCTCTGGACTGTAGCTCTCGCCTTGGCTACTCTAACTGCCCCCAGCCTCGGTCTACCTACATCAAAAGGATTCCAATAACTAGCACTCCACTGGTAGCTGTCCATTGTACTGCCAGGGCTCACCTTTGAAGCACTGGTTTCCAGATAACCCCATAGGGAGATTTCCTGTTTTTCAGAGGAATGCCAAGTCTTCACAGGTGGGCTCAAAGGGGAGTTTCCTGGGCGGACCCAAATAGTTGTTTCAGGTGAAACCAGTCCAGACAGCCAAGACCCAGGAGGGGCCAATAGTTAAAGAACCTAACCACTGAGAGTTGGAACATTTGTGTCCCAGGGGCATCTTTACAGCCGTTCAAAGCTCACCTGTGACTGCCATGTAGGAAATGTCATGGCAGATGTAGGGGTTGTCGTGAAGCAGGTCTAGCAGAGGCAAGTCTGTGCATGTCCAATTTCAGTATTCATTTTTAACACAGAGTGGTTTATTTATTTATAACGCGCCGGGATAAAGCCCAATGTCATAGAAGCGCGAGGACAGACTAAGACAGGAAAACAAAGGAGCAGCCAGGCAAGGAGGACAGATTGGCCATCAGCAGCAAGGAGGCTAGATAACTCAAACAAAATAGTTTTCAGTCTACGCTTGTAGGCAGCAATAGAGGAGCAGGTACTAGGGTCCAGAGGAAGGGCATTCCACAAACGAGATGCCACCACAGAAAAACATTGTGCCCTTGAGACACAGAGACCTAAAATTGATCCGCTTGCCAACAGGTAGCCAATGTAGAGAAGCCTAGCTGGAGACGATTAAGTTCCCCTTTTCCTATGCCCAATAACAGGGTAGAACAATAATCGAGACGAGAAGCAATAATAGCGTGGGAGGAATCAAGGAATGGTCTGATTTGGGCCAGGAGTTTGATGTAGTAGGAAGTACTTGAAACCAAGCAGCTAATGTGGGCTTTCATGCTAAGTTCTCGGTCGAGCAATATTCCCAAGGTTTTAACTTTGGAAAGGGTTGTCAGAGTACAATCCGCAATTTGAAAGGAGCGGTACGCAGTGTCCAGATTTCGTATTTTAGGTGCAGTGCCGACAATCAATTTCAGTTTTGGCATTATTAAGAGCCAATCCATTACATACCATCCAGGAGGGTGTGAGTTTATAGATGGTATTAATGATCTCCAAATCCTGGGGAGTGATTGCCTGAAAGCAGAATAAGGCACTGCGTGTCATCTGCGTATTTGTCGTATATTATGCTTTCTGACTCCCAACAGCTCGAATAGGGGCAAGGTGAAGATGTCAAAAAGAGTAGGGGACAGACACGACGCCTATGGGATCCCACACAACAGAACATGGCCCTCTGCTATGGCACTTGCCGAGAATGGATCCAGCACACTTTTAACAAATCACAACATGTAGTCTGTACATAAGAGAGCACCCAATATGCATGTAACACATTGGGCCTCATTACGACCCAGGCGGTAAATTACCGCCTGGGTCGTACCTTTACCACCATGGTGTAAACTATGTTTACGCCATGGTGGTTGGTGGACTTACCGCCCCATTCCGAGGTTGGCGGGGCGGTAAGTCCCCAATCCCCATTTACCCTTCCCCATTCCCATTTTTGCCCCATAGGGCATAATGGGAGTGGGGAAGGCGTTAATTACGCCACCGTAAATTACTGTGGCGTAATTAACATCAAGGTCCCTTAGCGCCATGGATTTTAACAACTGCTAAAAGCAGGTGTTAAAACCTCCATGGCGCTAAGGGACCTCGGAATCAGGCGGTAAGGGTCGGCGCGGTTTACGCCGCCGTAAACCCCTTACCGCCTGAGTCGTAATGAGGCCCATTGACAATTTTTATTTTTCATGTGATTCAAAAATAGCATAACAGGGCTATTATCAAAAACTTTTTCCTGCCCGTAGTTGCCGGGGATATACACTGTTTAAGGTATCTAAAAAACCTCATACATTGACTCTTTGCATTCAGTTTTTTGCGCAGTGTGGGTTAGTACAAAAAGTGACTAAATGGTGTTTCTGGCACGTAGGGGGCGGCTGGTATCCTAGTGCCGTCTTCAGGACTGTTGAAGTGGACTGAGTAGTGTCACTGATGTACCCCAAAGTTGGAACATCTAAAGGTAAGAAGGTTTAAAATTAGAACGTGGGTGTATCTCTACAGTGACGGTGGTGACTGAGAAGTGTACTGTACATGATCCTACCTGAGCCATTGCTTTCCAGTATCACAGGTGTGGAGAAGAATTATCGAGTTCTTCCCTTAAGGCGCCTTGTGTGCGCTTTGTATTACTGGATCCTGTATGACTAGGGTCTGGTCTTCAGCTAGGTAGCTGTAGAAGATAAGCCCAGAGCGCCGCATCAGAGCGGTCTCCCATCTACACGGTAGAGGCGCTAAGCAGGCACAAGAGGGAGCACTCTATCTACCAGGTTTAGCAACTCATCACGGTGTTGAGCCTCACACACCATTTTTGTCACGTAGCTACCGAGCACGTACACAGCTCTGGGCAGATCAGAGTCACAGATCTAATGTAAATGGCAACTACCACTGCCAATATGGCGTTTCTCACGAAATAGACTGCCTATGGCTCATTCGAGAGACTCACGTTACGGGCACAAGTAGTTTTCCACCACCACCGCCAGAAATGGCTTTCTATGCACGTAAAATAGATGTGTATAGTAGTTTTTGACAACACAACCATATAACTATTATCTTCTACAGCTACCTAGCTGAAGACAAGACCCTAGTCATACAGGATCCAGTAATACAAAGCGCACAGAAGGCGCCTTAAGTGAAGAACTGATAATTCTTCTCCACACCTGTGATACTGGAAAGCAATGGCTCAGGTAGGATTATGTACAGTACACTTCTCAGGCACCACCGTCCCTGTAGAGATACACCCATGTTCTAATTTTAAAACCTTTTTACCTTTAGATGTTCCAACTTTGGGGTACATCAGTGACACTACTCAGTCCACTTCAACAGTCCTGAAGACGGCACTAGGATACCAGCCGCCCCCTACGTGCCAGAAACACCATTTAGTGTCGACTAGACAGATGTTAGGTCATCACGACCACATTCCAAGTCACTTTTTGTACTAACCCACACTGCGCAAAAAACTGAAAGCAAAGAGTCAATGTATGAGGTTTTTTAGATACCTTAAACAGTGTATATCCCCGGCAACTACGGGCAGGAAAAAGGTTTTGATAATAGCCCTGTTATGCTATTTTTAAATCACATGAAAAATAAAAATTGTCAATGTGTTACATGCATATTGGGTGCTCTCTTATGTACAGACCACATGTTGTGATTTGTTAAAAGTGTGCTGGATCCATTCCCGGCAAGTGTCAGATAGGTGGGGTAGCCTATATCCCTGTATTTCTAAAATGGTTATATTCCCTCATGACATAGGCCGCCCTCATCAAAAAAGAGGGCCAGATACCTATACATATTGCAAACCTCTGCTATGGCATCCTCATAGTTGTCCGGTTGGTCAGGAAGGATTGTCCCCAGGATGCGGCCTCACAGGAAATGAGGCGTGGTCTTGCAGTCTGGCCACCAAAATAGAATGATAAATCAGGTCGAAAGCTGCAGTGAGGTCTAGAAGTATCAGTAATGCAGTATTTCCTCAGTCACAGAGAGGAAATATGTTGGATTTCACAGCCAGCAAAGTGTATTCAGTACTTTGAAAGCTTTGGAAACCGGATCGCTTGGGGCCTACGATGTTCTGTATGCGGAGGCATTCTTGAATTTGATCATGGGCAGTTTTTTTGTCCAAGATTTAAGGTGTACTTGTGATTCGGCAATAGTTTCCTGCTAACTCAGGATCCAACGAAGGTCTTTTCCAAAGAGGAGAGATCCAGGCCTGCTTTATCTCGAGTGGCACATAGTTCTCATGCAAGGATGTATTAACACATTTGGTAATGAGAGGAGCTAATAGTGTGGAGCAAGATTAAACAATAGTGACTGGGCAAACATCTCCTTTGCAGTTAGCTGGTTTTATCTTCTCTAAGATAACCATCATGTCCATTTCCGTGACAGACCTGAACTTGAACTGAGGAAGGGAGTCCACCAGCCTACCATGGTATGAATGTAATGCTGTTTAGGAAGTCAGACTTCATGCAGAATCCATTAATGGGGCTCCTAACATTTTGAAAAATCTGGCGATTCCCCTCTAAGATGGAAATCTTCCACATAGTGCAGCAGATAGTTGATATTTTTGGAAGATTTGTGCTATTGATGATAGAAGCATGAAACTTGGGGCACAAATACTACATGTGCAAAAGTTTTTTTTTGGCTATGAGGCCATCCCAGATTCTCCCCCACCCCCACAGTAATGGCGGACATTCAAAATGGCGGCCTCAGCTCTTTCGTGTTATTTGATGCTGTCAATTCCATATTAAATGTAATCTTCTGTGAATTCATGTTATCAATGTGTGCAAAACATCCAATAGTTCATAAAAATGCATACACAAAACAAGGGTGCGAAAAAAGAGTAGTCTAATATTATCTTTTTTTGTTTACAGATGAAGGAGTTTGTATGACAATTTAAGAACATAAAGAAAAAAAATATGGAGAAAGTGCATAAGCTGATGAATCCATTCAAGCCTGATACTTCTAGACAAATCACAGAAACAGAGTGGAACAAGTGTTTCATCTGCCAAGAAGACAACTCAGAGGTTCTTCGCTGGCCAGCAGAGACTAAATATGATACAAAGGGAGCCCGTTATGAGACAATATCCGATTTGCTTGTGGGATTTAGTCATTTTGGGTGTTTACCAAGGCCAATTCATCTGTCGCGTCTGGAGGAAGGCAGATATATCGAGGCAACATTGGTACAACATAGTTCAGTTTCACAAATCATGTAGATTGCAGTTCAATAAAACATAACTGCAAAGAGGAAAGAAAAATAGATCACCAGTGGATAATGCTGATAGTTCTACGAAATTCATCCGTCAGTGTTCAAGAAAAAAGTTAATTGAATACAAAACAAATATGCTTTTTTGTGACATGCTTGCCCCAGCTGGAAGATCACTGTGTACAGCATCTACATTCGGCCTTGATACTCGCGTTCGTCACTGTGCCCTTAAACTAGAAGACAAACTACTGCTTGCTAAATTGAGTGCAGGCGATCTTGTTGTTATGAGGGATCCTTTTAGATGGTCCCTGTGGCATAGATGGCGACAGATTGCTTGTCTATCCGTTTCCACTCCCAAGATGAAGGCTAATGTTCCACGTGCAGTTCTAGTCTCACAGATACTTACTGGTTGATTGGCTCTGCCCCTAAATCTTCACTCGCTTCATCTACCGGTTTCCCAAGACTTTCTCTGCGTTGCTACTGCCAAAATTTAACACTCGTAAATTCGCTAACCTTTTCTAGCCTATCGTTTCTCCTTTTTCATCCCACTCTGGTGTCTGCTAATGTGCTGCCATTACAATTTAGAATGCGGGAACCGTTCCGTCCCGATTTAACAACACCCACATCAGTCCGTCTATCCAGGAAAGTGAGTTGTTGTACACCGAACTATCCACACCGAGTATTGTCACCCTGCAGGGTAAGTCTCGCCCAGACACACATCTACGAACACATATCCTATGCTATTCTGTGATTAATCGTCTTCTGCTCTATTCTAATACTCCGCTCTCTCCCGCTACTTACCTCCTGCTCTATCATCTGGCCGCCGATCACTTCAACACTGAATCCCAGTAGATCAGGTAACCTTGGAGACATATAGTATACTGTTTGTAGTGAATGTGGGATAAATGATTTATCACTATCCTCTTTAATTCCGTATCAGGGACAGAGGGCAACTCGCACGAATATCCTCAAGTGAAGACATTCCCATACCAGCAGAAAACACGAATACCTCCTCAGCAGGAACTTCACGTTTTCTTTTCCCCAGAGGGTTTCCCGGGGTTCTCTGCCTCGTACGCCCTGTATTCTGGGTCCGAGGAGGTAGAGATACTCGGGGGATTTTCACTTTCTCCCAAGTTCCGTCAGGATCCAGGTTAGTGAAGAATCTATTGTTTACTTTGTTTCGTTAATGTAAATTGTCTGACACTTTTATTGAAGGTTATCATTATACCAGTGACTATAACACTTATGGAACAAGATGCTATGTACCATATTCATGCCTCATATTATATAATAGAGCAAGAGACAAATAAAAACACAAGAAACTGATAGGGATCAAATTAAGCATGGTATTTCGTTTGTTGAACTTACATCATACATCGAAGACGCTCGAACGGAAAATGAAATTGCACCCATATTTAAAAACGTGTTGACCTATGCAATCTGTACAGCATAAGGATGAAACAACTTGGCAGTGATCTTTCAGGACGCATACATTCCACAAAAGTTGGAAAACAGGATACCTGCTTACTTTCCTGACATGGAAGCACATAAGAAAGGCTGTCATGTGATGCTTAAATTTAATAATGATATTGGATCTGCACTGAGCAAGGCATGTGAATACGATGCAGATAGTTATGGTGTTCATCTTGCTAAAGGAGCAAATATAGAGAAAAGAGGCATTTAAAATGAAAAATTACTTCAACAGATCTTTTTGAAACAAGCGTCCGGAAGACTCTGTGCCAGCATCTCTGTTAGCACTGGTTGCTATGGTTATGATCATCCCAAACATTAAAGCACAGTCAAGGTCTTCAACATTGCCACCACAAATCGTCACTGTTGCAGTTACTAATGTACAACAATTTTGTGAGCCGTACGGAGTAGGAGTCTGAAAGAGCCTTCAAACACAACCGAGAAAGGGAAACTCCATACAATCTAAGCTCTACCACATCTCATGACCCTTTCCATCAAACGGGAATATCGATATTTCAACATCCAGATGATAATTTCCAGGAACTGATCGGATTAGGACTAAAAATCCTTGTGCCGACAATGTGACTAAACATCTTCCTGAGTGCTACACCAGTGTGCCCCCTGTTCCTGCTATGAGAACCGACTGTCCTCTGCCAACCATAGAAGAGAACTAGAGTTGACTACCAAGTTACGCCACAAGCTATTGTGAACGATTACAACTGACTGAAGCATGTAACACAGGTTCTGGCTAGTGATAACCACTTGGGCAGCATACCACGCAAGTCAACAAGCAGAAACTCCAAAAGATTATAAATTCACACATTCATCCCTGATTCTTTCATTTCCAGAACATGCTATGTCAGTGGCCATGATTCACCATTCAATGGATATTGTGAAAACAGCAGTTAATGGCCTTAATCCTGGGCAGTTTCCAATCATTACGTTTGGCCAGCCACTCGACGCATTGGTAAAACAAATCCAAGGGAACTGGACAGCAACCCATGGTGAAGATCAATTTATTGTAATATTTGGTGGGCTGCATACTGAGGTGCCAGTTTTCAAGTTTCTTGGAAATCTCTTGGATGAAAGTGGGGCAACTGGAGCACTTGTTTGGACTAATATTACCAAAAGTGGAAAAGGGGATTCATTTATAAACGGTTCCCATGTGACTCGAACCCATAGGGCTCATCAAATCACAGCCAGTAGTCTATATTTACTTCTGCAGCAGGCCTACAATGACTACAGCCACGATATACAGGATGGCAGTCAGGTTAAGTCACTTGAAGACTGGTGTAAAGAAAGAAGTGATGTATGTACCCAATTTACATCATTCTAAAACTAGAACTCCTTTTGATGACTTTTATAAGAGTGATACGAGAAGATTTTACACCTCCATATAGAAGCGCTATCCAAGGTTGTTCCCTGTTTATTTCCTTGGACCATACTCACTATGCACGATGGATTCCTGTCCACTTACGTGAAATGGTTTCACTTAAAATGCATCACCCCAACACCCATGCAGAATTCATGAAAGGAAAGTTTCTCACAAAAAAGTCAAAGCATGCATTCTGTGCTATTGCCATTGATCAGGCCCGTGAACAACATAACGCACCAGTCAAAGGTGATGGAGGGGCTGCAGGCCTGACAGAAAAGCCAACAGCTCTGCATAGTTGGATGGTTTCTGGTCCTGAGATGGCCCGCTTAGTTAAAGAATATAATTCTACAAAGGTGAAGCGATTGGAAAAAGATGAGCAGCACCACACGGACAAAAAGCATTCACGGATGGTTTTTGCAAAAGATATCAAGTCTCTTACTCATGCAATACAAGATGTGGGAAACCCATTTAGTGAAATCAGTTGCGATCTAATACTACTTGAAAGCAGAAATATAGTACACCCAGCATTTGCAGACACATTGCTAAATATTGAACAAATTGGAGTTGACCGTTAGGGAGAATTCTCCATTCTGTGCTAATTACCCTCAACCTTAGAGATCACCAGCTCTTTTGCTGGACTTGAGGACTTCTAATTTTAACCCTGGAATGAGTGAGACCTTTTGCTCACACTCTCATTTGTTTTGACCTGATTTGGATTATGCGTTTCCACTGATTTTGGAGCCTGACAACTCCATAGGCATCTACATTTGGTGTGGTGACACACAGCCCCTCAGTGCAGTGTCACAGAGAAATCATTTAGATTTCTCATAAGGTTTAAATACTTTTTCTTGTGTGAACTACTGTTCCCAAGAATAGTAAAGTGAAATTGACTTTACCTACCCTTTCTCTTTGCAGGTCCAGCATACACCATCTTACGTGAAGTGCTGGGGGGTTGCCTAGTAGCCCCTTATCCTACATTCTCATGTAACATTTCTTATGTTACCCTCACTACTTTAAATGGCTGGTGGCAGTGGTTTAATGTTCCTGCCATTGTGCTTTTCTACCGCAGGCTGAACCCTCAGCTGCAGTATAGCACCCATGAGTGACCATTCTTGTCAAAATGGGCCGGTCTTTTTACGCCATTTTCTGTTTTGTGAGGTCTTTCTTGGGTTTTACCTTTGGTGGGCTTCAGTCCTGAAACCCTCCTCTGGCTCCAGTGTGTCTGGAAGGGCAGGAAGTGAGGGTGGTTCCCGAAATTCCCCTGTCCTTGGTCTCTAGGAGTGCCTGAATGCAACCAGTTCTAATTGGCTGACACTGCTGTGTGACTGACAGCCTAAGCTATGCATGAATGGGAGAAACCTTCTTAAAAGGGGAGGGTTTTGGGACTAGAGGCAGAGTGGACCACTGGGAAGAACACCCGATGAAGAAACTGAACGGAGCTTGCTGCATCCTCCTGGACCTTTGAATTGCCCGGTGAAGCCCTGCTGCTCTGCTGAAACTCCTTTTTCTGATCGACAAGAGAAGCTCCGGAAGGGACACGTTCTTCCCTTGGGTAAGTGGGACCAACTAACTCTGAGACAAACTCCACTGGATCATCTTGTCAGACTGGCTGTACTTCTTTGCTGCTGAAGGAACCGAGTACCAGGGGTCGGGAAATCCGTAGTAGAGTGCAACGTCTGCAATCTGGCCAGAAGCTCCAGGAGTGTCCTAAGACCCTCCCGACGCAGAACGACCAGAGCCCAAGCCCCTCACCAGAATGCAGGACTCAAGGAGTGAAGGAAGCCCAACCGGTATCCAAGATCTGTGGTGGTGCTGTTTACCGAGCACTGAAACCGCAAACTGTTGCTGATCTGAAAAGAGCCCATAGCTGCCGCCGACCTCCGAATTGCTGCCGCAGGAGTCCTCCAGATGTCCTCCCTCTTGTCCCCACGACTGAGGCTCAGGAACCCAGGATATGCATCGCTGCAACAGGACAGAATCCAGCTGGACCAATCTTCTTCAAACCAGAGGTACTGTTCAGACTTTGGGTACTTACCTCAGTGTGTCTTTAGTTTTGCTCCTCTGTTGAGACTTGCAGTGACTACTTATGTTAGAGTTGATTTCAACTCTGCTTTCCACAAGTGTAACAGCTTTTGACCCTACAATTGATTTCTACAAAACTCTCTAACTTTGTGCTAGACTTTTTATTAAATACGAAGTGCCTCAGCTCCATAGACTGTGCTCCAATTGACTTTGGCTGTCCTACCCCCCTGCAGACTTTTCTAGTCCATTGACTGATATTTTCTGTCCATCAGAGGTGATAACCTGTTTTTAGACTGTTATTGCTGGGAAAGGTTTCGTCTAGACTTCATTGGAAGATTTAAGTATACTCACATGTCCCGAGAACCTCTTTAACCTTTTTCCTTCCCTTAATCTTTCCTTTCTGCAAACTCAGAATCTGCAAAGTGTACGAGTGATGTATAAATGCCATTACTGTCCTTATGAATGAAGTCACCTCCGGGTGTAGGAAGTGTGTAAAAAGCATCTCTAAAGAGTATCCACTCAATTTATGCTGATTCTGGAAAAGTATTTTAAAGTATATTTGTTACATATCTTGCCCCTTTTAAAGAACGCTTATTTAAAATTGATATTAAATAAATAACTATTTATAACTGAAACCTTGAGTATAAGTGTTACTTGGCTACTTGTATTTGTGAATGTCATTGCTGCAGCTCTACATCTCACATTTACCCCTCTTGAGATAGACCTGGCTGCTCAGTCACACTACCGACTTGTATAGTACAGCCCGATACCAAAGGTGGGTTACCTAATACCAAGTGGACAAGTGTTGTGTAGTCTCACACAGTATTACATCACTTCTTGCCTAACACTGGTGGCAGGTGGTGGGATTGGCGTAACGTGGTTACATTGACTATTTGCTGTACTTATGCCCAACTAAACCAGCCACAAGGCTAAGCTCCACTAAAAAGCTAAGCAATTGTAACATGCCAAATATGGATACATTTAATGAGGCAGCCCTGATTGTCCTGACAGTAGATCAACTGAAAGACTTGTGTAAATCCAGGGTCTCACTCTGAAAGGAAAACAATGTGAATTGATTACAAGGTTGTTAAATCACCAAAGTTTGGGTAGTAGGCCTATATCCCCTACTAACCCAGGTAATGTCCATCCTCTGCCATCACCTCACCTCCACAGCCAACTTCTCCCAAGAAGCCACCACATGGATCACCTCCTTCCTCCAAGGCAGGACCATGCATGTCTTCTCTGACCTAGCCACTGCGTCACCCACCATCATGCTATGCGGTGTGCCCCAAGGCTCCTGCCTCTCCCCCACCCTCTACAACATCTTTACCCGCCCCCTCTTCCTTATCCTTGACGACATGGGCATCTCCTACACCAACTACGCTGACGACACTCAGATCCTTCTCACATTAACAGCTGACTATGACACTGACTGCGCAACTCTCCACAACATATATAATCCAAATGTGGATGGCTATCAATGGCCTTTGCCTTAACTCCGACAAAACTAAGCTCCTACTCGTAGGATCCCCTGACCCCCTCAAGAAACTGGACGCCCAGTTTAGCCACTTTACCATTGACTCAATCAGAATTCCAGTACTGGACATGGTAAAAACGCTAGGCGTCTAACTAGACTCCAACTTATCTATGACCAGACAAGTAAACGCAATCGCCTCCTCTGCGGCTTACCATGCAAAACTCCTCAACGCAATCAGGCCTTTTCTGTCAAAAGACACTTGTACCAACATAGCCAGAGCCATAACTGGTTCCCGGCTAGACTACTGTAATGTTCTCTTCCTAGGGGCCGCCAACAAAAACCTCAAGAAGCTGCAAGTAATCAAGAATAGCGCCCTGCGTGCTGCACAAGGCATTGCCAAGAGAGAGCATATCACTGCTGCCAGAAAAGCGTCCCATTGGCTCCCCATAAAGGAAAGGATTATATTCAAAGCGCTAAACATCACCCACAAAAGCGTCCACCTCTCAGCCCCAGCGTACCTATCCCAGAGAATCCACCCGGTCTCCTCCACAAGACCCACCAGGACACCCTATGCCAATATGCTCTCCGTACCCAGGGAAAAAAGAGCTAGAGCAGGTGGCGCCAGCTTCCCCTACCTTGCTGCTTTACATTGGAAATCCTTCCCACCTCTCTGCGAGCTGAACCTTCACTGACTGCTTTCCACAAAGTCATGAAAACTACCTTGTTCACCTAACCAACCCCTCATGTTCAAACTCTCATGACTAACATGTATGATGTATTATGGTGTATGATACTCTCTATCGCTTAACACAGGATCCTGCCTCACTGTAACCCAAGGCACAACCTGTACCCTTTGTAACTAAGTTCCCTTACAAGTAACAGCGCCACAATGCCCATGGGCTGCCTGCGCGCTATATAAATGTAACAAATAAATAAATGGGGAAGATAATGATGAGGATGCTAGTTTAGAGTCAAGCTTCAATCTGCAGGATGAGTCAGAGGAGGTAGAGGAGTCTCAGGAAGAGATATCCCCTCTGCCACAGCCTGCCCTTGTACCTCAGCCTCTTCCCATTGGGACCAGTGGCGTAACACAAGCTCTGGGGGCCCCCCTGCAAGCCATGCTGAGGGGGCCCCCCCAAGACGGCAACAAATCACGATTCGCGCCACACTTTGGGCCGCCCTAGATTACCACGCTTGTGCAAAACGCACAAACGTGTTGATGAAGGGGTATGCCACACACTGCACTAGGAGAAAGATATAAATATGTCATTTAATGCAATATATAGCACACTTTCTGAGAAAAATTGACTAAAAAGCCACAGTGTTTGCTATTGTTGTGTAGGGTAACAGCAATCCAAAACATGCAAGTCACCAACAGTGCACATGAACATTAATGCATTGCTATTAAAAATGCCATGCCACAATAAAAACATGTCCAACTGGCTGCACAATGTAGACCAGTGTAGACAAGTAACAACATTGCAGTAAAGCATGCCAGGCCACATTTAGACATACCTAGACTGGTTGCACCAAAATGCCAGTCGAAGCAATAAGACTCAAAGAAGAGAGCATACATTCAAGCCTGCGTCTCTGCGACCTCTAACAACACGGCCAAACTCTTTAAAATCTGCAAGGAACTGGCCAATCCTGTTGCGGTTTCTACCTCTCCTGTTCCCTCTACAGGCCCTCTGTACGGCTTTGGCCTCTCGCTTCTCCGCTAAAACTCAGGCCATCCTGTCCACTATTCCCTCTTCCTCTCTAAGAACACTTTGGCCATCTCTCCCTCTCCTCCTTTCTCATCTTTCTCTCTAACACCTGACAAGGTTTCTAGACAAGTCCGATCTATGGAAGTGTCATCGAAACAGGTGCTCGTCTGCTCCTCCAGAACCATCAAGGACCACATTGACACGATCCAGCCTTGGCCGAATTCTGTAATCACTCTTTTGCCACTGGAACTTTCCCCTCTCCCAAATTCTTGGAAAAGCTGGCCAACTGCCAGCTTACACTCCACCCTGAATCTGTTGGTTGTCTCCATGACCATCAGTCTGGCTCCAGAGCTGCCAGAGGCACGGAAACTGCTCTCCTGAACACCTGTGAAGATCTGATCTCTAACCTTGATTCCAGCATTCCTTCTGTCCTCATTATCCTGGAACTTTCCTCTGCTTTCGACACGGTCAACCACGCCATCCTGATCAATTGACTCTGTGAGAACCTGGGCATCATGGATCAGGCTCCGGAGTGGCTGACCTACTTCTGCTTGGACCGCCCCTCCCTTGTCCAACTTTGTCCCTTTCACTCCGCCACCTCTCTCTACATGTGGCGTTCTCGAGGGCTCTATCCTCTCACCCTGGTTTTTCAACCTCTACTTGGCCCCTTTTACCCACCTGATCTCTACCTTCTCCTCTAACTTACAGTGTTATGCGGATGACACTCAGCTTTCCTTCAGGCTCCCCTCAGCCTACTCTCCTCTCTCGCTCATTCCTGGTGTCATCTTCAACTCCACTCTCTCTTTCTCTCCTCACATCTCGGACGTCGCCAAGAAATCCCACTACCAGCTGTACCTCCTCAAAGGGACTCTTCCATTTCTCACTTTTCCCCAGAAGCTCACTGTCTCCAGAGCTCTGGTTCACTCTAGGCTGGACTACTGCAACAGCCATTTTCTCAATCTGCCTTCCTCTACTCTCCACCCTCTGCAACTAATCCAGAATAGGACTGCAAGACTTATCCTTGGCCTCAAGCCCAGGGACTGTATCTCTCCAGCCATGAAATCTGTCCACTGGCTCTCGGTGGCTGCAAGGATCAAGTTCAACACCCTTTTCATTGTCCAACAGGCTTTCTGGGGCTGGTATCTGCACTACATCCAACACTATCTTCCAAAATACCATCCTTCTTGAGCCCTAAGGGTTAGATACTTCTCCAGGCAGAGAGTGGGGGGGAGGTCGATCCTTCTCCCTTGCAGGCGCCTCCCTCTGAAATGGCCTCCCTGACCCTTCCAAACTTGAGCTGGACCACCTGAAGTTCCGTAAGCAGCTGAAAAAGTTCCTCTTCTCCTCTGCTTTCTCTCTCGCTCCCTACCCTGCTGACCTACCTGTCCGCTGTACCAACTGGTTGCTTGGCTACCCTCTGTCTCAGTGAGTCCAGGCTCTTTCTTGATCAGTCACCCTTGCACTGCCTCCAGCCCTACCATGCAGTTATGGTCTGTAACTGTAACCCTACAGTCCCTTGTTCTCCTTGCACTACCCAGAGCCGCGCTGCCCTGGCGGCACTTACTCAGAGCATTGCTGCCCTGTTTTCCCCTCCCCTCTCCCATGCACTTCCCCCCTCCCTTTCCCCTTGCACTTCTCGTTCTCACACTTGTACGATCTGAATGACACAAGGCTTAGTAAGATCATTTGTCTTGTCCTCCCTCAGTTTTCCTTCTCTTGTCTTGTCGTGCCTAAAAACACTCGTGTACAGGTGCGTTATCTATGACTTATCATATCATAACATATCATTTTATCACAGATGCCCAGAAAAATATACAGTGCCGCAGTAAAAAAAAAGGCTAGACTGGCAGAACACAAATGCCAGTCTAGCCAGGTAAATACACTTAGCAGGACTGCTTTATCAGAAATTCCCAGTAAACAAGTCATACCAAACTGAGGAATGACTAGACTGGCTGCACCAAAATGCCTCTCTAGCCACTAATACCACATTTCATGCCTGCTTAGCATGGACATGGACGTCCATTATGATTTATTGCACAACCCCACCCCCCACACATCCCTTCTTCCTCCATCCCCTACTCCAACCACCAAAGTCAGCTCATTGGCCCAGAATTACCTCCACGTCCCTCTTCCTTGTCCCAGTGCTTACGTATGAGGCTCCTTGCCTCACTGGTAAGTACTGGAGGAAGAGTGGGACTAGGAGTAATGAAGATTACAGGTAGCTAAGTCAGGCAATACCTTCATGTACCTCTACCTTATCCCAGTACTTGTGTATGCGGCATAGTTCCTAAAACACAAGTACTGCCTCATACACAAGTACTGGGATGATGAAGAATAGGGCTAGGTGTAAAAAAGATTACTAATAATTAATCAAGGCATTAAACACAAGTAGTGGTGCAACACCATTGAGCTGACTGGGCTTCAGCACTAAATTGTGGCCTATGTTGTCTTGACCAGGTTGACCTTCAGAGCAGTTGCCGGACAGAAAAGGACACAGATGTTAAACAGCACCTGGGTTTTGCCATTAAGAAGGGCCCGGCCCAGCATTTACTAATGTACATCATTTCACTGTTAGTACCTGCATTCAAATGCCAAATTTTTTAAGCAATTGAAATTGTGATGTCGGTTTAGTACTTGCATGCCAGGGGAGTGATTGGAAGGGTAGAGCGGAAACAGGAGACAAGTCATTCTTACAGCAGCCCATAAGTGGGTGCTTTCAAACCTAAAGCAGAAAGTTAACTGCGTGTAACATTGAAACTGCACTAGAATAGTCTCATTAAAATGTGTAAAGAAGTTAGATGACCCCACACAAATAAGTTTGCTCCTCCCCACCACACGTGAAGTTAGCACCTCTCCCAACATTTGAAAAGTTAGCCCCCCTGAAATGTAGGTTTTGTTGCGCCCCTGAACACAAGCACATACACCATTCACCATATATACATACGCACACACAGCCATCCATATATTTAAGTGTGCACCCTTTCACCATACAGGCATACCCAGGCAGCCACCCATACATTTAAGTGTGCATCCTTTCACCGTACATGCAAACCCAGCCATCCATACATTTGTGTGCACCTTTCACCATACACTCACACAGGCTCACAGGCTGTCACCTATACATTTAATTGTGCACCTGTTCACCATACCCTCACAGAGTCACCTATACATTTAAGTGTGGACACTTTCACCATACAGGCACACCCAGGCAGCCACCCATAGATTTCAGTGTGCATCCTTTCACCATGCACTCACACATGCACACGTCATTGGTTGAGGGGAGCCATAATACTTAAAAAATACATTGGGGCTCATTAGGACCCTGGCGGTTACGGTATGAACGGTGCCGGTAAGGCACTAGCACCGTTCAAACCGTCCCGCCGCATTACGAGTTCTACTTTCGGGTTCCTGACAGCCCACCAGGTCTTACCTGGCGGGCTGTGCGGCACTCGCAAGCATAACTTGTAATTGCGCCAGCACCGTTATCAACGGTGCCGGCGCAACCATGCTCCCCACCCCCATTCTGCCCTGTTGGGCAGAATGGGGATCGGGAGCCCGGCAATACCGCCACCCGCGAATGGGCAATTACCGGCCCATTCATCTTGTAATGGGCTGGTTATTGCCCAATCGCGGGAGGCGGTGCTGGTAGCGAGCATGGCGGTAGCCGTGCCTGCCATACAGGCCCGGCTACCGCCATGCTCGTAATGAGGTCCATTGTTTCTTTTTGAAGTCACTCTGACTTCATAAAGAAATTATTTCTGTTAAGCACTGAACCATAACGGAAATAATTTCTTTATGAAGGTAGAGTGACTTCAAAAATAAATAGTTTATTTTTGAAGTCATAGGGCTTCCCCCACCCCATGACATGGAGGCCTCCAGCCTAGGGTCTTCATGTCATGGGGCCGGGGTAGCCACCGGACTTTTTGTATTCACTCTGCCTTCATAAAGAAATTAATGATTTCTGTTACAGAAATAATTTCTTTAGAAATGCAGAGTGAATTCAAAAAGAAAATGTAAAAAAAAAAAAAAAAAAAAAACCTTTTAAAATATTTTTTTACTCCAAGTGGGGCCCCCTTCAAGAACATGTGGTCGCGGGGCCCCCCGCACCACGGTGGGTGCGGGGGCCCCTGTTACGCCAGTGGTTCAGAAATGGAAGCGCGTGGCTGCGGGATGGCGGCTCTTTGCTCACCGAGGGTGCCATGGAAGACTTCCGCGAGGAAAGTGACACGTACCGAATTCGTGGTCATGTTCCAACTGACAATAGCCTTCGGCAGTGGAAGCTCGTCGGAGCAGCCCAGCAAACAGCAAAGAAGGACTGACACTCAGAGCCCGGAAGTACGTGTATTTATTTGAATTGGATCAACGATGTGGCATCTGATACCACAGGCACCAGGCATTCGGTATTTTCTCAGTTACCCGAGGAGGCATCAGCCTTTTACATCAGTCTTTTACCTTGTCTCCAATTTTAGAGTGTTTGTTGTGTGAAAGAATGTGAGATTTCTACAAAACACTCTTAGATATAATTAAATTAATTGAGTGAATCAATAACACGGAGACATGTGAAACTTTATAAGAATACTTGATCTATACAAATATGACTTCAATTAAAGACTGCGCAGATTCTAAGTGGCTATAGCAACGACCCTTTCCTGTATTCTCCATTTGGTGCGAGAGAATCGTCCAAACCACCACCTTAAACCAATCAATATACTTTATTCACGTCTACAAGTGAACGTTTGATTAATAAGAAAAAAACACACCTCTGTCGAAAGCAAAATGGCCTATAATTTGAGGAATAAAGTCTGCCAGCAGGGTGGCGCTCAGGATAAAGAAGCTTGTTGCCGAGAGGAAAGTGGTGTTAATAACTAGGGTAAGAAGGAACATAATGAACTCCTATGAAATAGTGGAATAAGAAGTCAAAGAAGACTTCAAGAAGGTGAAAAGATGACATATCTGAATAAGGTCACTAACGGGGTGTCGCATCCCGACAGCATCGCCAAATAATGTTGAATGACATTGATCATCAGATATCAGCAGGGAAGCTAGATGCACAGAGCGGCTGAGCTCACATTTCGAACCAGAATGTTCAAGCCACAGAGACAGCAACAATGATGCTATTTTTTCAGGTAGGTTTTGAAATGTCCGAGTCAGGTAGGAACGGGAGTTACAGAAATGGAAATTAATAGAGCTCATCAGCCATAAGTGCGAGGTCAACAAAATATCAACCAGTTAATACAACTGGAAAAGTTTCAAACTTAGGTCTAAGTGGAGAGATGAACCCAAGAGTGGAAATAAACCAGCTAATTGAGCGTTTGCAGAAGAGAACATGGAGTGTATGCATGTGGTAGCTCAAAGCCCCGCACCTGGTGTTGAGTCCGATGGGTCAATTCTAAAACATTCTAAGTACAAGGAAATCTTTGTGATGAAATAGCCCAAGAATTGGAAAATATGAAACAATTAATGAATAACGATATCTCTCAACTCAGCATTAACCTAACACTCATTTCAAGTTTGTGAAATGTCTTTTTTTTTCTTTTTTTATTGTTGAATTTAATCAAATGATTGATTTTTACAACATTTACGGGTATTTCCTATATCTTGTCCAGGTTTATCATTCTGATGAAAAATAATTTCTTTATAATACCGGACTGTCATTAAATCCAGACATGATGGGCCTCATTACAACCCAGGCGGTAAGTTCCCTACTTTACCACCATGGTGTAAACTCTGTTTACACCATGGTGGATGACGGATTTACCGCCCCATTCCAAGGTGAGTGAGGCGGTAAATCCCCATCTCCCATTTACCCTTCCCCATTCCCATTTTTGCCCCATAGGGCATAATGGGAGTGGGGAAGGCGCTAATTACGGCACCGTAAATTACGGTGCCGTAATTGGCACCAAGGCGGGTTAGCGCCTTGCATTTTAACGCCTGCTAAAAGCAGGCATTAAAATGGTAATCAGGCGTTAAGGGTTAACGGCGCCGTTAAACCCTTAACGCCTGGGTTCTAATGAGGCCCGATGTCTACTCCTGTTGCGTCATCACAAAAAGTGCTTCACTTAGTCCTAAAATCTCTTGTCAAACTATATTACAAGATGTCTGAAGAAGTTACGGAACAATCTGTAACACTGAACTCAATAAGAGAAGAGATAAGTAAGATGTCACGTTCCGATATTCGGAATCCAGCTAAAGAGTTCAAAGAAGGGGAATGGGTTGATTAGAATGAGTGAAGTAAGAGAGGAAACATCTGGCAGTCAGTGAGGGTACACATTGTTGACTTTTCAGAGGCTCATTATACTATAAACTCAATTGAGATGGAAAATGTAGAAAATGAGTGTCTCTGAAATAAGAACCACTTGATTAGCGAAGTATGGCGTCTAAAATGTCAAACTTGAGAGGGAAGTCATTGATACTAGAACAATCTCCAGTGCATCTGATATCAAAATAAAGCTTCTAACAAAGAAAAAAAGAAATAAACAGAAAAGTAGTCATTACAGAATTATGTGACTGTAGTGAAATCATTGAAGTTTCAACAACTCCAAAACTATGTCAATAAGGTTCAACGTATAAAACTGTCCCTGAGGGAAAAATGGCATAACCACAGGGTGAATCCCAAAAGAAGAATCAGAACGAGGTTAAAGAAATTGGAACAGTGACATCTAAAACCTTAAGTAAAAAGTCACAGAAGGCAACAAAGAAACTTAACAACATATCGCCACAAAGCTAAGATCAGAGGAAAATGTGATCAACAGACCCTGCAAAACAGGAAGTACTACCAACTAAAACGAGTCAGCAACCAACAAAATGTATGCCCACGTCTGCAGAGAAAGGAAAGGATAGCAAAGATGATTGCAGAAGGAACCAAATGGCAATGTGCATTTGGTAGATGTGAATGACAATTTCTCTTGCAGAAACCTTATAATGACTGAGCTTCTTTTAAAAAGGAGACAGATCCACGATTAAATCGATCGAATATTATCAATTTGATAAATCAAATACCAGCTCTAAGGTTCTTAAATAATAAGAATATCGAGTGGGTGGAATATTTAGGCCAATATTACAACAGGAAAGTGTGTATTCATTGTAAAGCCCCTTAATAGCCAATATGGTTCATGATAATAGAGTGTTGTTGTGGAAACCAGGCTATGACATTTTAAAACAAGTGCAGGAAAAAGTGGATGAAGGAAAACCAATAAGTTGTAAAGGAAATAGTGATTGTAAATATATGAAGGATTTTTCTCTGATGACCAAGAAAGATGTACATTATGATAAATTCAGAATATACTGCGACTGGGAAAATACCAGCGAAAGTGATAGAAGAATGTCTGACTGGAATTGTTCAGCATCAGCTCCATTGGTGAATCACCAACAGTCTCCCAAGCTCACCTCCGGAACCTACAAAAATAGCATCTTGGAATATAAGGGGCTTTAATCATTTTTTTCATAATGTTTTTTTTTGGGAATTACCATGGAGGCAGGACTTCATCCTCCTGAAAGAGTCCTGGTTGAATGCTGATTTGATTTTGGAGGGTTACAAAAGAATGAATTAAAGTAGCACGAAGATGGCAGACCATACAGTGGCTTACTAATTGGTGCAAAAAATGGAGTTTAATATTAAGGAACTAATAAGTTATCAATGTTGTAGTGCTACTCTAGCTTCTAGTGAAATACATTGGCTCGGCCGAAGAATTTATCTTAATAAATATCTATGACTCTCCAGGATGTGTGAGTAATGAGAAAATTGAGATGTATCTACGGTCATAGGCGGTCATTCTGAGTTGGGCGGTAAGGGTTAACGGGCACCGGTAAGGATGCCGGTGCCGGTAAACCCTTACCCCCCAATTCCGAGGTCCCTTAGCGGGTACCGCTAAGGGACCAGGGCGCTAATTATGGGCCCACTATTTGCGGGCCCGTAAGTAGCGCCTTCCCCATTCCCATTGAGCCCTATGGGGGCTCAAATGGGAATGGGGAATGGTTTACTGAATGGGGACTTACTGGGTCCTCCAGGGTCGGAATGACCAGGTAAGTCCCCATTCAGCCAGACCGGACCCGGACCCGGTATTGGAGGCAGCCATTGTGCTAATAGCACCATGGCTACCTCCAATCTCGGAATGACCCCCATAGTTAACAGACTGTTTTATTAATCACCCTGAAACATAATTTTACTAGGAGGTGATCTCAATGCCAAAAGTCCAGCAAATTGTACACTAGTAAAAGGATTATCCTGGCGAACAGCATTCCTAAATTGAAAGTTACAGATCTAAAAGGGTGTAACTGGGTAAGTTAGCTGGCAGAATGGCCTTTAATAATGGTAAATGGGGAACTGAAGGACGCTGTTCAAGGCAATTACACTGGGACTTGGGTTATGAAGCTACACGTTATTCCCAATGTATGCAGCGACCATTCATTGCTTTCTCTTGAAATAAACGATTTAAATAGGAGTATAAAAACTTTGAACCTCCAAGGTTAGGTATCAGGTAATAATGTCCCCATACATGATGTCCCCATACATAATGTCCCCATACCATAATGTCACTGGGAAAATCCATTGGTGACATTATGTATAGGGGCGGGTTGCAGGGATGTCCCCTGCTCCCAATTAAAAAAATAAAAATTGGGGTTGCAAGGGTGTCCCTCCGCATGCTCAATGTAATGTCTCAGCAAAAAACAGCAACGTTTTTGTCAGGGAACATTTTTGCAGGGACATTATTACATGGAAGCCAAGGACAAACCACGCTGAAACAGGCTCCCACGGAGCCGCAGGAGTATAACAATGCTGAATAACCAATTCCAGGAACTCATGCAGGGGCAAGCGGAACAGGCATGCTTCCATGACCCTACGGAATTCACAAACTGGATCAGGAATTATGTAACAAAGCTAGCAAAGAAAGTGACAATGCATTCAGTTAGAGCTGAAAAGAGTGCTTAGGATCATAATATTGTGCAGAGGAAAAGAAAATGACATAGAGAACTAATATTCTGGAGAAGGTATAGAGGAGATTCATTAAAGATAATGAAGAAAAAGTCCCACCAGAAATATACCAATTGAGAAAACAGTACAAGTTAACGCTGCGTTCCACAAGATGAAAAGGCATTTTAAGGATTATTAGCACAGGGCAACCCAAACGTTTCTGGAGGTTAATTAGTGAACAAACAGCACAGCCTTGCTTGAAATAAAACAACTCAATCGATGAAAGCAAATGAGTGAATTCCTGAGACCAACAGCTACTGTAAAACTGCTCGTCTGTGTGTGGCAAAGTACACTTTGTGTCCTTTGAACTGTAAAAGATGTGTCTTGTATCCTAGTAGGTAGGTTGCATGACCCCCATACCCTGTGGGGTTGACCTCCACCTTCTTCACTTTTCTGTATTCTGTATTCTGCTCTCAGCATTTTCTGTTAGATTTTCACTGGTATGATGATCAGATCGGATGGGATCAGACTGTTAGATCCACTACACACATTGTACAGTGGTGTCTGGATCTTGCCTGAGGCCAATGTCCAATGCTAACATGGTTCTCATCTTCACCCGAGTCAGCTCCAAAGCTCAGGTCGTCTTCCACGATAGTGTGGATCTTTTTGCTTCTGCCTTTGCATACTGTAGCGAAATGCCCCATGCGGCTGCATGCTGTGCACTGTTTGCTCTTTGATAAGCACATGAAATCATTTGAGAAATGTGGATCAGTGTCGCATCTGTGGCATGACAGGGTAGGCTCCTAAAGTGTCTCCTTTGCACCTTTCTTTACTATCTGCTAGACACAGTAAGCAATCTTCTATCCTTGTCCTTCTTGATCTTTCTGCCGCTTGCGACACTGTTGCCCACTCTATGCTGCTCTCTTCTCTTTCAGCTCTTGGACTATATGGGCCTGTGCTCAGATGGCTCAGTTCCTATCATTGGCCTGGTCAGTCTTCCTCATCTTATCCACTTCTCTATGGAGTACCTCAAGGTTCTGTTTTGGGTCCTCTTCTCTTTTCTTTATCTACTATTCCTTTATCTGATTTTATGCCTTCATTTAATCTTTCTCGTCACTTCTATGCTGACGACTCACAAATGTGCTATGATTTTTCTTCATTTTCAGCTTCACTTCAACACCTGGTTTTCTCTTGCTTACTTGCTGTTGAGTCTTGGATGGCTTCCACGGTTTCTTCATCTTAACCCATCCAAAATAGAGGTTCTCTTCTTTGCTTCTTCTCCATCTCCTGCGCCCTCTCCCTCTGGTCTTCTTTTTCCTCCTCCACTTCTTCCTTTCCCTCCATCTGTGTGAACTCTTGGAGTAATTTTCAACCCCTCTCACCTCCTCTCTAGATATTTCTAACACTGCTTGCTCTGCACATTTCCATCTTTACTACCTTCGGCGTGTCCACCCCTTTCTTTCTTTTCAGGCCACAAAACGTCTAATTTATTTTTTTCTCGCTTAAACTATTGCTTGGCTCTCTTATTAGGTCTTCAGAAATCTCACCTGACTCCTTTACATTCCTTTTTTAATTCTGCCATCCGTCTTCTTTTCCAGCTCCCTTTTCGTTTTCTATTACTCCTTCTCCTCGCTCTGCCTCTTTACTCTTTTGATCTTTAACTCATTTTCCATTTTCTCTGCTTTGTCTATAAAGCTTTTTTTGGCCTTGTGCCTTCTTGTCTTTGTTCCCTTGTTTCTTTCTACTCTCCTCCTCGTTCTGTTCGGTCACAATCCCGGTTTCTTCTTGTTGTTCCCAAACCTCCCCGTGCCTTTTCCCGATTTCTCTCTTTCTCACTTCTGGCACTGGAATACTCTTCTACTTTCTCTTTCTTCTCATCAGTCTTGATGACTTTGGATCATTCTGCATCATTTTTATTGCACCACTGTTTCATACAACTTTGTAAAGCGCTTTGGCGTAAGGGCTATATAAAATAAAATAAAATACAAATAAAAAGACTTTCTTAGGGGCGCTGCCACACCCAGCACGTGCTTATCAATGATATCTGGAGATAGCTTGAATCTCAATTTTTTTCTCTTAAGTTAGGTGTTTTTTTCCACCTCAGCATTGTCTATTTGAATGACCTGGGTAGTTGCACACCTTTGTCCAAGGTGACATTTTTTTCTTGGACACATTTTTCTTGAGTCTTTTTGTTGTACACACGCACCGGAAGCATGTCCCTTATCACATCTTCTAACCCGTCACAAAAACTGCAGTATAGTAACATCTCTCTGATTTTTACTACATACTCATCTGTGGACTCCCCTGGGTGCCTGAGCTTCGAGTAAAATGTAAGCTTGTTGAGCAATGTGTTATCTTTATTTACCCATCTTATTTACCTTGTTTCGGGCGCAGGTCCCTGCCCCTCCCCCCCAGCCACACACCTGCACTGCCTCCTGGCAACCCTTGCACTTGGGTCTGTATCTGTAACCCTACAGTCCCGCTACCTGCACTTATCAGACACCCCCTGTCTGCGCCTTAAACCTTTGCACTTGCCACCTTGCTGGCTGCCCTACCACTTGTTGTTTTGATCGTGTGCAGAGCACTTTCCACTTCTTCCCTCTCCCCTACACTTGCTTGTTCGCAATGTCACTCGGCCTAGTAAGATCGCTGTTTTGTCCTCCCTTGTTCCCCTCCCTTGCCTCGTCACGCTCTGAAACACTTTTGTATGAGCGTGATACAAATAAAATATATCATATACGTGGAGCATTCTTTTTATTGCTCCTTCATAAACTATGTCCTCATCTGCCTCTCCTTGAGGTGGTACTACCTTCAGGTCAGCAACTTAACTTGGCCCCCCACACACAAACTGTACAAAAGCATGTCATTTTCCCTGAGGAACAAGCTTCATACATCATATAGCATCGACATATGTTACAAACAGAGGAGCCATTGGTTCCATGGAATAGCCAGCTGGGGATACAGAGAGGGCGTAGTCACTTCCTGCATTGTGTGGTCGTAGTGGGTGGAGGTCGACCCCCGTCCTCGTCATCATTTGTTGAAATTGGTTATCAGCAAATCACTCATGCACAACTCTGGAGCATGGGTGAGAGGTTACTGGTAAGTAGGTTTTTTGTGCTTTATTTAATACTAGTGTAGAAGCCTGGGTACACGGGCCAACGTGCAGGTGTCCATTAACACAGTAGGACCACTATATATCCTAAGGCAACAGCTCCCTCTAGTGGTGACAACTGACGAATCTATGCGAATTGACAGTGCCTCTATATATCCTAAGGCGACAGCTCCCTCTAGAGGTGAAAACGGGTAATGACTTCATCAGACACAGGGCAAACAAACATCTGGCCTTTTATTATATTGTTAGATAGAAGTTCAAGGACCTATTGGCATTCAGGAACGGGCTGGCGGAACAGAGCTCTCTCTGTGGTGACCACTCCCCCCTCAATGCACGTCTTAAAGGCCGCGCATGGGATCTCCCGCCTCAGGCCACACTACCTCCGGGGGGGGGAACGCGGGAAGCTGGCACTATGCACACACTGCAATATGAAGCTGCATGCATAAAGGCCTTTGAACCTGCAGTTTGCCTTTCTGAATGGGAACACATGCAATGCGCAGTTCTTTTTCCCACTTCCAATCACACAAATACACAAAATATGTCGAAAATCAAGCTCAATATATTCCTGAATAATGTTTGCAACACACAAGAAAGTGCCCTCTTATCTAAAGGCCCAATCCCCCCTCCCCGCAACTAGGCACCTCCCTACTTGCACACTCTGCCCTGACCCTCAACCTATACAGTGCTCTGTTCCTTGCAGACATGCTTGCACCTTAACAGGGATCTTTAATCTCAAAGGTACACACCCCTGGAGTTAGATAAGGATAAAGGAGGGAGATACCGCAGTCTTCTCATGTTCAATAGTAGTCCCCTTGCGGTATCTAAGCCTCTTATTACAAGAAAAATTCAGACACATGCGATAGTCATTCATGCCACATCAAAAAATCCTTTGTCATGTTCTTAGGCTGCACCTAGAGACAATTCAGGCCTTTTGAAGTCTGTGGCATACAACAAACAGAGTAAACCAAATTATCATTAAGAAACTTTATTTTACTTAGGTTTTAAAATGTAACTATATGTTTGCTCGTCACTCCTCATTTTATAAAACATTTTTGTTTTACGTATGGTCGGATTAGTTGACGCTCACACACCCACATGGGGAGCATTAAGCAAGGCGCATTTTTCTGTTATCACTGTTTCCCCAGCCAGCCCATTTCCCTGGGATTCCAGAGGAGGGGCACAAAGCGGATTTTACATCTTTGTTTTTCAACTGCATGTGATTTTCGTGCGGGTGCAAAAGAAATGGATTCCTATGGAATCCGCCTCCATTTAACACCTGATATCGTGCAGGCGGATTCCATAGGAATCCATAGGTCAACTCCAAAACCAACGTATAATTTGCAGGCAGCGTTTGCTTATTTTTTTTTCACCAGAAGCAGTGTAAAGGCAATTTTGCCTGGTTTTACTGTTCACTTTTCCACTCCTCCTTGCAAAAGTAGAAAATTGCAGGTAGGGGACCCAACAGCATGTAAGTGCTAACATTGCTGTTCGCCACTGGCGTAACGGGGGCCCCTGCTGCCCCCATGTTGCGGAGAGCCCATGTTGCCCATGCCCAGTGGGGGGAGGCACTCAGCAGGACTTGCAGGGGGCCTCCACATCTTGAGTTACACCACCGGTAGTCGCCTGCATGCAATTTATTTGAAAGTTACCCCTAGGGAGTCTTACACAGATGCAGGCAAGCAAACACACATGCGTTGCCGCAGGTTCATCTTCCTTGTTGCTTCCTGCCCACAGATGCACCGCGTGCCGCCTGCAAGCTTTGCCCGCTGCACTGGATCCCCCAGCAGGAAAAGTGCTACTATTTCTCAGACGAGAAGAAGAACTGGCCAGACGGGCAGCGGTTCTGTCAGAGGAGGAAGGCTGAAATGGTGTCGCTGGATGACTCGAGCAAAAAGGTGAGCGGTGGCACACAACAAGCACTGCCAAAGCCAACAGGTCTGGCTTTGTAAAGGTACAGGGTGAGATTTGTGTTAAACCCCACAGGACAAACAATGTTTACACTATATTTGCTAAGCCAAACCTCATTGCCTTTAAAGTAATTTTACTATAACGATCATTAGTGCTATGGACCCCTATAAACATCGAACAAATAGGGAAATAAAGTATAATTCAGCATAAAGTGGAAGCGACATCAATGCATAAAGCTTCATGGAAAGAGAACAAGCTCTTTAAAGCAGCAACTTAAATGGTTGCACTGGCTTTTACAAAATGGCCGCCGCTGTAACACCCGGATGCTCTCCTTATGCATGACGGAGCAGCAGGCACCAGGGAACGGCTCTAATATATAGAGACGACCTAAATAACTGAATGGGAAACCCCCTTTGGCAATGCTACTGCTTACGAAGATGCATTCCTCAGACCGCTGTCTTCTACGAGATTGAAGAATAAATGACAGCTCTCATGCCACATTTCTAATGTTTATGGTAGTCTATCGCCTCCCTCGCCCCCTACCCTCCTGTGGGCTTATAAGCCCTTTAAACAGTCTGTGGAAATGAATTAAGCAATGTGTTTGATAAACTTGAGGCAGAGCTTCACGCTCCTTTCCTGAATAACCTGCCCTTGCGCAAGTTACATTACATTACAAGACATCTCTAGCCGACCTAGAATATTTTGGGAGGATTATCAACCATGTTGGATTTTCTTTTAATTAAAGCCTTGGCACTTGGCATATTGCTAATCTGGTCACAAAGTGTTATGTATGTTTTAATACTATTCTTGAGGGCACTTTGTCTTGCTATTAATTTCTTTTTCATATAACCTATATTTAATTAGATGTTCTGCTTGTGAGCTGTAGCATATCCATTCCTCCCCTCTAAATCATGGGAAGCTCTTAGTGAGCAACCTCTTGTCACAGGGGTGATTTATAAATCAAAGAGTTACTCGCGCTCTCCGTAGGGAAAATTGATCCTGGAGTTCCAAAAGTTAGAAATCCATCTCTGTCCTTCTAGTAGCTTTTTCTTCACATGGAGGAGAACCTTCTCGGATCAGTCAGAGCCGGTTGCTATTCTCATAGGATTCTCTTATGGATCCTCCCCCTACAGATTCCTTGTGGGAATTCTCCACGTGCGTGCAACGATCCTGGGGAAGTAACTCATTCAGGCATGAGTGTTGGGAATCATTGCTTCCTCTCTCCCGTGCTCCATTCCCGAGGTACATGACGCAGAAATCCTGGCATACTATTAGCCTATGATGCAGAAATCGTGGCATACTATTAGCCTATGACGCAGAAATCCTGGCATACTATTAGCCTATGTCGCAGAAATCCTGGAATACTATTAGCCTATGACGCAGAAATCCTGGCACACTATTAGCGTATGACGCAGAAATCCTGGCATACTATTAGCCTATGACGCAGAAATCCTGGCATACTGTTAGCCTATGACGAAGAAATCCTGGCACACTATTAGCCTATGATGCAGAAATCCTGGCATACTGTTAGCCTATGACGCAGAAATCCTGGCATACTATTAGCCTATGATGCAGAAATCCTGGCACACTATTAGCCTATGACGCAGAAATCCTGGCATACTATTAGCCTATGACGCAGAAATCCTGGCATACTATTAGCCTATGACGCAGAAATCCTGGCACACCATTAGCCTATGACGCAGAAATCGTGGCATACTATTAGCATACAATGCAGAAATCATGGCATGGCATGGCATGTAATGGCACTATTACATTTTTTTATTGTTAATGCGATTATTTCGCAAAGAACTTTACACATAATGTAGCGATATGTACCCATTCCATGGACAATACCGGGGGGTAACGGCCTGCGGCCCCAGTTAACGGCCCGAGCAAAGCGTTTGCCATTAACGTGGAATGGGTACATAATGCCATTAGCACCCCAGGTTGCCAAAGCAGCAATCATTGGTGCTAAGAAAATTGGATTTTCCTTTGTTGAACGATACGCCGCACCCGTCCTGTTTAATAAAGGAAAATCCTTGACAAAGATGGGGGCGATGGAAAGGGAACTGGTGCAACTTACGGAGCCTCTCTTCTCTTTCCATAGCAGCCTTGGGACGCTTAGAGGAAGGAGCTGCTGCAGCGAAATATGCTAAGTGGGGGGGAGGGAATTAAATAAAAAGGACTGGGGGTGGGGGAAGATGGCGGCGGGGGATCCAGCCATCAGGCAGCTTGGAACGCTGGCTTATGCCGGCGGTTCAAGCCTGTGGTCCTAGCTACCTGATTGGGTGGCTCACCCCACCGAGTGCTAATAATCAATATTCATTAAAGGATAGTTCCGGGACTTTTTTTTTATTGTCCCTACGGTTCGGCCATGTGTTTTTAAGCATAAATCGGTAGATCGTAGAAAACTTTCCTATGGACCTTACCCGACTTTTCGTCCATTAACGCACTCGAAATCAGCCGCCATTTTCTGATAATCCTATCATTTTCCCCCATCGACCTGGCTCACCTGCTTTTGCGGCACTAAATCAAATCCCCCGCCCCTGAAACAGACTTTATCAAAACATTCATAATCCCCGCCTCTATCCGTGACGTGACTGTGCTGCGTAGGCAAACGCGCCCAGGAGTCTTCTACGCGACTCCACACAGAACCCGGAAACCAACACAGATCAGCTCACAACACAGCGCTCCACAAATCGGAATATGAAACTGTACTTTTAAATCAAAGCGCAAGATTGTAAATTTGGTAAAGTACATTTATTTGACATCAAATGTTTAGAGAATATTCAGCGATTTTCATTTTTATTTGCTCACGTTCCAAAAAGTTCGTTTTGAGGCACGCGATGTTCCTTTGCTGTACACAGGGTCTTAGATCATCTCACAATACAGCGCCACAATTCGGAATATGAAACTGTGGTTTAAAAGCAAACGGCAAGATTGTACATTTGGCAAAGTACATTTATTGGACATCAAATGTTTAGAGAATATTCAGCGATTTGCATTTTTCTTTGCTCTCGATCCAAAATAGTTCGCCTTGAGGCGATGTTCGTGTGCAGTACACAGGGTGTTGGTTTACGCTCTTCGGTCGCACTGATAATCGCATGGCTGTTCCAACAACGAGGCACTAGGCCACCACAACGGTCTGTATGTTGCATCTAGCCGTTAGTACCGCGTAAGGGCATACTTGTACTTGGCGATCGTCCCATAAAATGGTCAGGGTGGTAACGTTGTTCACGCGGAGAAGCAACTGGCGGTTGAAAAAGCCATCCGCCGGTGTCTGGTACTTGTGACACATACAATAATGAAGGATGTACCTGTTTTAAAAACATAAAAAATGAAATTAGTCTCACCATCAGATCTTTATTAAAATTATTCATTTTATATATTAGGTCGGGAAATTATTTCATAGCTAGGACAGTGCAACTGGGTATTATACGTCAAGGGGGGGCTGTAGGATACTGAGACAGTCCCCCAGTGCAGGGGTTGACAGGGAGGCAGTGCAGGTGGAGAGTGGAAGGGCCCAGGACCGAGGTCGCAGACAGTGGACCAGTTGTAGCAGGGGAGAGGGAGAGAGAAAGCAGAAGCAAAGAGGAAGGTTTTGAGGTGCTTCCGTAAAAGGAGATGGTTCTCCTCAAGTGCGCGTTACAAAACAATATGCCACATAGAACGAACAAGTACAACTTAACCCGTCTTTAAAGCTACTGTATAGTAATTAAATTGCAGTATAAACTCATCTAAAGAGTTACTTACATTATATTTGCATTTTCCATTGTGTCTGTGCGTAGGGCAGCCCCGAAATACCACTCCTTCTATGCCGACGTTATTTCTTCTAATGAACGAACATTAAATGGCTTTCGTTTCTGAAATTATATTCATTATCGTTTCTTACGTTATTGCCCCACACCCCCAAAAAGAAGTCTTTCGGGATGGTCCCGGCCTGTCAAGGTCAAATAACAATAGAACCTTATACTGAGTCGTGGGCCATTCCGGCACCCGAGCAAAAAATCAAAGCAGCTGACCTTCACTTTGAACGAGCACACATTCCTAGTTAGCTACATTCAGTGTAAGGCCATCTCACAGGACTTGAAATTTACACTCCATCTTTGCATTTTGTCTGTGTGCATTTGCAGCCCCAGCGAACCATAAATACCGAGACATTCTATATTTTTTGAAAAATGATTTATATTACTGTTTGGTTTAATTTAATGCGCAAATGAACAAGGGTGGAGAGACACATTGCATGTACACTGAGCAATCACTTTTATTTACACAATACATAGCTACACATATTCAATGGGCCTGCGACATGAGGAGACTCGAGAGAACAGACAATCAAATTACAATCATTTAAACCGTGATGTGTATTTCTCAATGAGCTCTGCTTTAGGTGGACATGGAACAGAGGCAATGTTGGTTGGCAATGCAGTTGTCCCCTGCACAGGTTCGTTCACAACTCCATGTATGTGCCTATCTAGGACATCAACAATAAGTCTCTCAATAAACTCATATTGCATATCCTCAAACACTGGTTTGATCACCCATTGTTTACTTCTTTTAGTGAAGGCCTTATTGTAGCGAAGCGTCCCTAAAGTTCCGGTCGTCCTACTTTGTTGACGGCCAACATTATGGTTATGTGCCAAGACCGCTAGAAGAGTCCGATTTATCATGCCCTCCATGCCAAAATGCAATCGTTTTGGCCTGTACTTTAGGCACATATTGTGGAACACCTCCAAATCTCCTGTGTGGCAGAATTCCCTGAGTCCCCTCAAATCTCTTGTTATAGTTTTATCAAATACAATCTTTTCAATGGCTTTGTGAGTGGGTGATGAAGGAATCAACCACTTCTTCTTCCGTGCCTCCTCTGTGGACAAATGGCCATGTTCACAATTGTGGAAATGTTGGTTTGTGGTCCAGCGGTGAACGTTGCTACAGTGTAGCATTACTGACCGCCATTTTTCCAGTAGAATTTCCAACAACCCTCCACATGTTTTTGAGCTCCACCAAAGATGGTTGCTGATTGACTTGGACCACTGTGAAATACCTTGCATATCTTTTTTTTTACCTGCAGCCGACATTTTTTTATTGATTGTTTTTGCAAGATGCCAACCGTCAAATTGGTGATTTATATTTGTGTACTCTTCTCTCATTGTCTTGGCAATTGAAACGTGTCTGTCCGTGGCTATCAGGTCGATCACCATTCCCCGCGATTGTAGTTCTTGCAATGATGCTACAAAGCCAACTTTCTCCATGGGCACTGAGGATGTACTTTGTGACACCTGCACGACAACCGAACTCACAATTTTCTTACTTTCCATGTCCTGAAAGTGGTAGGTGCAGTACTTGGCTGAAAATCCTGGGCTGTCGCACTGTCCATCACCGGCTAGCCTGAACCGTTTGCCCGCGAATGTACTATCAATAGACATTTTTTCCATTCTCCAAGCTTCGCTAATGGCTGGAAATAGATAATCGGTTTGGTATTTGTAGAACTGAGTTTTCGCAATGAAATGGATTCCCACAAACTGAAAGAAAGACTCTAACTTTTTAAAACTTGAACCACTAAAAAGTGCAGCCGCTGCACAAAGTAGATTGCCTGCTGGCAGTTGCCCCAGCATGGGTTGTGCAGACCATGAGAAAGGATGATATTTTGTACACGTGGCATGTATTTTAAGGTTAGTGCCTCAAATTGCACGAGTCACATTAATCAATGGCTCCCCACATACTTCCCCACCAACCGAATGCCCACATTTCATCCGAATAATAATATCAATCAAACAACTATCGAATACAATGAATCTGGCCTCTTTCCTTATACTGTCACTCTGCATCCCAGCTGGTTCGGCCTGTAACGTTGAGGACATGTCACTCACATGAAAGGTAGAATCTCTGATATCGTCTTCCGCTATGTTCAGTGATATTGATGGTGTTTCATTGTCGTCCACTTCATTCTCTTCCATTGCAACATCTGTTCCTTCTCCGGCGATGGGTGAATAAAACAATTTCTTCAACTTTCTCGCGGTCTTAGTTTTTGCGGGTGTGGATTCTGTAAATTGATCTCCGACTGCATCCGAACTACCAGGAGGACATTCACTATCAATGGCTGGTGGTGGTATAGCTCCGTTGTCAATCACTTCATAGTCTTCCCATTGGCACGATGCATCTCCAGTCTCAAGTCCCTGCCAAAAGGTTTGACAAGCAACATCTCTCGTTCGCTTCACTGTCTGTGTAGATCTAGTTCGTACACCCACTCGCAACTAGAGGACAGATTGGAAAAGGGATGTTCAGTTTAAACACAACTTACAGTATTGAACTATTAACAGTGAAAAACAACATAATATAGTGACCAGGACACTAACCTTCTTTTGCTTTCTTTTCTTTGAAACTTTCTTGCCTCGAACTTCAACATCAGGACGCTGTTGCTCCGACTCGTGTGTGCATGTCTCCACTTCCTCTTGCGCTGCAACGACTATATTTTCATGATAAGCACATCCATCACGCACTGACGCTCCATCGACTCCCTGAAACATAGAACTTTCATTAGTATGTATAATAATATTGAAAACACAAAATGTACTTGGGGACCAATACCCACGTACATCGCAATAGCAAAACACGAATGAACGCTTTGTGTAGAACATTCAAACAACAATTATTCACCCATAGTTGATCTAGTTAGATGGAACTGTCAAGATCCATACCTCAGGCTCCTCATAGACTTCCATTGATGATATTATTGAAGATGATGCTTCAGTAACTCCCTGAAACACAGTAATTGCATTAGTATGGTTTTCTATTTTGTTAAAAAGAACATAAACTTTGTGCAGGCGTCAACGGCTCATCTAAATAGACCTGCACAAATGATCAGTTGTCTAAAATAAATAATGGATATGTAAATATGATTCGATTTGCTCGATCGTTGGAAGTGTCACCACCCAGAGATCTGCATCAACTACTAGGGGTGATGTTCTTGTAGAAGAAGCTCCGTCATCTCCCTGAAACATAGTACTTGCGTTAATAAAGAAGGAAGTGTAGCGGATGTAATCACGTCATATGATTTCGCTTGATCGAACTGTCAGTATCCATACCTCGAAATGCATAAGAACATCAAGGGACGATGTAACTGCGGTGCACACTTCTGCAAGCTGTTGCGCCGACCCGTAACTGCATGCTCCCCCTTCTTCTTGGACTAATGCTCCATCGACTCCCTGAAACATAGGACTTTCATTGGTAATGAACACAATATTGAAAAAAGAAGACACATATGAGGGCGACGACAGAAGGACATATCAATGGCTAAAAACGAAAGAAACAATGTGTGTAACAATCACGCTACAAGAATGCAAGATCTGATGATCTCCATCGATGGAAATGTCCGGAAACGTACCTCGAGCATCTGAGTGACATCAACGGTTGTCGTCAATACGTTGGACTCCTCAGCATCTCCCTGAAAGACAGTACTTGCATTATTTTGGATAACAATAATTATAACTGAAAACAAAGACTAGAGGACGAGTACAAGGGTGTACCATTAGGTAAAATAATTACACGATAAATTAAAACTATTGATTTACATGCCTAAAACAAGTCAGTGGCAGAATAGCCAAGTAAGATTACCCGATAGGCGCTTGAAGTGGCTGATGACTGCAATAACGACACGGATGGAGAATCTTCCGCCTTCATATTGAGTGGATACATAAATGGGGAAATTATTGTTAGCTAATGCTAAACACTACCGCAAGGCCGAGAGATAAATACGTAAACTTGACTCACCAGTGGAGGGATGTGGACGAATAGAGTGGGAATAGCGGTTGAGAGCAATTTTCGCCTCGCTCGCGGTGTGTTCTTCTTTATTAGCAATGATGTGGAGTACATGTCTGAGCTAAAGTGCCTGCTGCAGATGCGGTATCGATCACCCCTCTTGTCCGCAAAGACTTCAAGGACTCTACTTTCAAGCTCAGACGGTGGATATCCGCAATATCGGACCCATTCTCTTATCTGATCTATTGTCTTAGGGAAAACATGCATTATAGTACCTTTAGATTTATTATGGGTCTTCGAAGGGCAACCTCCAATGGAACAGGCAGGCATTGTGGAAAGTTCTGAAAAGTAAAGATCAACAATTCTCTATGAATACCAATGTGTTAAAAAATTAAATGACACATAAAAGGTTCAATGCAAGGTTCTTTTTGGTTCTTGGAACTATACACGTTATTCACATGCGGATAAGTATTTGAATAACTTTAAAAAAATAGAAAAATAATTTGACTAAACTCAGAACATGTGACTAGTTCCTTGCATGTACTGTCTTGAACGAAAAGAAATTGGACGCAAAATGATTATGGTACATGGCCTTACCTTGACGAACAAACAGTTAGATGCAGGGATCAGAGTAGTTTCTTGTCGTAGAACAGGGAGCAGTTCACAGGTTGCAAACTGACGAGTTTCCTCGAAGTGGTCATGGAAGTTCACAGAGACGAAGAGCAGATAACCAGCACCTTCACGGGTTGACTAGCAAAGCGCAAAGAAGTTCTCATTAGAAATATGAAGTGGGTTATAAAGAATTCGAAACAGGGGTGTGTTTGTGAATGAATGACGTGTATATGTCGTGGCATTATGCGGTTTGCAGGGGGCCGTCCAGCGTGAGGGGGGATGCTTGGCAGGAGACACAGAGTCTGGAGGTAGACATGGGAACAACAACCCATGCTCTATAGACCACTTTGAAGTGTACATGGTCTTTGACACCTCTTGGCCTTTATCGCTCCCTGACAGCTCCACTTGCCAGCACAAGTACCCCGGTGCGAACTGCCTTTGATAGGGCGGGGGGTGGATTGGGGCGGTGGTCGTGCAGACAAGACACAGGAAGACTCGTGAATGGAGACACACTTATGTGGATTGCAGGGGGCCGTCCAGCGTGAGGGGGGATGCTTGGCAGGAGACACGGGGTCTGGAGGTAGACATGGGAACAACAACCCATGCTCTATAGACCACTTTGAAGTGTACATGGTCTTTGGCACCTCTTGGCCTTTATCGCTCCCTGACAGCTCCACTTGCCAGCACAAGTACCCCGGTGCGAACTGCCTTTGATAGGGCGGGGGGTGGATTGGGGCGGTGGTCGTGCAGACAAGACACAGGAAGACTCGTGAATGGAGACACACTTATGTGGATTGCAGGGGGCCATCCAGCGTGAGGGGGGATGCTTGGCAGGAGACACGGGGTCTGGAGGTAGACATGGGAACAACAACCCATGCTCTATAGACCACTTTGAAGTGTACATGGTCTTTGGCACCTCTTGGCCTTTATCGCTCCCTGACAGCTCAACTTGCCAGCACAAGTACCCCGGTGCGAACTGCCTTTGATAGGGCGGGGGGTGATTTGGGGCGGTGGTCGTGCAGACAAGACTCGTTTGCTGCAGGGCCTCACCAAGGAGAGGCCATCTAACTGCATGTAAGAGGCAGGCTGCAGGATCTAGTACATGGAAGGCAGGGGGGTGAGTTTATAAATACCTCACCCTCCCAGGAGAATATATGGGTGCAGTTCACCCTGGAGACCCTGGATGCCTAGGCAGTTAGTCAGCAGCAGGCTGGCCTGTGGTGGCAAGGCGGCATGGGCCAGAGGGGGTCATCTCTGTACCCGGTGCCCAAAAGGATGATTTATTATGATCAACCATATTGATTATTTACCTATAACCATGTTTTGTATCAATAAAATCCAACGGCCTTTTATTGCCAACGCTTGAACAAAGTGGTGTGGTAAGTATTTTTGGGGGAGGAGGCAAGGCCGGTTACTTGATGCCAACCCGCAAAATAACATATGTATGTCTGCTGCATATGGGTTCAACGGTTATGTGGATTGAAGGTGGGCGGCCAGCGTGAGGGAGGATGCTGGCCGGAGACATGTGGTGTGACAAGACAAGGCACAGGAAGACTATTCAATGGAGACACACTAGATTAATTTAAAAAATCAAAACAACCATTGTTAAAATATATGTTGGGTTTTATTTTAGATCTTAATTTCAATTGAACATAAATAATAAACATTACACATTGTAAAGTTCCGGTTGCAGCACATCCAGGGAAAATCCGCGGTATTGTCCACTGTCGCTGGGGAAATGTTGTCCAATGGTAAGTACCGCACAGGCAGGTATTACTCTCCGAACGCGGTGTCCGAGCCTCCCGTGAAGCCACCAAGTGAAGCAGCGATAGGCCACCAGCCTGTACCACCTGTGAAAATGAAAGATGCAAACTGTATTAAAATGACAAAACTTTCTTATCACTGTCGATTCAGGTAAAAAATGTCATTCTGCTTTGAAAAAAATTCTATCTAGAAAATGCACAATATGGAACCAATTTACATGCATTCGAATGATATGTAGATGTAATTTTATATGTGGGAGACGACCATGAAATAGTAGTGGCATCACTGACATCACAACCAGAGTATACTTACTCGTTACTCGGATTACGCGGACGAACAGTGCCGCGAAGTTCGTGCATAAGCACCATCATCATCCTCAACACGGTCCGTGAGAGGCAGGCTTCCCTGAACTCTGGCAGTTCGGTGATGCATTGCGGACTTGGCTCGCCTTCCGAAATGTAGGCCAAGCACCCGGAATTTTCACGGCAGCAGCAGTTCTCCTCCTCAGTTGGCATTAGCTTGCACCGATTGCACGTGCACCAGGTGGAGACGCCGTCCATGCGACATGGTCCAGGCTCTTCATCCGTTGACTGGTCCTCCCAACTGCCGTCTGAATCCCCATCGTTTTCGCGTGCTTGCCTTTCCAGTAGTTCTTCCTCGGTGTACTCGGGCTCGTACATATACGGCATTATTGTGGCCATTGTGTGGTAAAGAAAGTAAAATAATTTACAGAGATGGTACAGGTGTTCACAAGTCCTAGAAGCGGCGAAGGTAGCTGGCCAGAGCACAGAAACGAGTCACAGAATACTCAAAGTAACACAGAGAGAGTAATGGAATCGAAAATCTGCTGCTGTGTGTTGTGAAACGGTGTGTTTATACTTATTGAGGAAAGAGGCGTCCTGCCATTTCCATGGCGACACTTCATTAGCTGAGGCGCAGCGATTGTTGCACGAAACGTGCTTTGGCGTTGGGAAATGGGCGGTACGCGTCTGCTGATGTCAGGCTCAGGGGCGGGGGATTTGATTTAGTGCCGCAAAAGCAGGTGAGCCAGGGCGATGGGGGGAAATGATAGGATTATCAGAAAATGGCGGCTGATTTCGAGTGCGTTAATGGACGAAAAGTCGGGTAAGGTCCATAGGAAAGTTTTCTACGATTTACCGATTTATGCTTAAAAACACATGGCCGAACCGTAGGGACAATAAAAAAAAGTCCCAGAACTATCCTTTAAATCACAAATACAAAACATGCATAAAATCTCAAGATCTCAAAATTCACAATACCAACAATACTAACCACATAATCACTCAATAACACTATTACGCATTTGGCTACTCACATCTGCCTCTAACTGCACCACCCAACACTCCAGTTCTTGGCCAAATACGATTAGAAACTGTACGGAAGCTCCGGACTTCCGCTTATTATTTATTTATGTGTGCATTTATTTATTTATTTATTTATTTATTTATTTATTTATTTATTTATGGGAAGTAAAGGGGAAGGCGAGGTTCGGTCTCCAGCCGGGTGATAACTGCAATAGTAGTCCAGGGGCTGTGCTTCCCATCTTATGAGACTGTAATAGGACAAGCACTTTCTGGACAAGGAGGGCTGATAGACTTAACTGTGCGCTGTGTGGGTAGAGGGCATGGTTGGGTAGGGTGGACCTGCCAGCTAAATGGGTACTCGAAAACCATTCCGAAGCTTAGTGTGGAAGCACGGAGAGCGGTGCTGGATGAACCAGGGGACTATGAAACTGGGGGTAAAACAACTTTTACTAATGGATTTGGGTAAAGCTTATTACTCCAAAAGCAAAAGTCTTAGGGGTGCTGCTTCATACCCCAGTTGCGATCACACCCTTTTTAATTTTGGCTGTTATGGGGCGCACAAGCCCCACCAATAAACTCAACTATTGCGTAGGAGTACAGATAGAAGAGAGAGGAAATGGGAGGAGCAACACACAGCCCGCGGGTGTTGCTTGGTTATTTACCCACGCATTGATTTCCCCTGTCCATGGTAATCCCACCATCTACCTGCCTCTTTCCCCCCAGAAGCATATCCTCCTGAGATCTCGTTGGGCTAGCTCTATTAAGCAGTAACACCAAATCTTCGCCAGCCACTATTATTGCTAAGTAGTGTGTGAAGAGTTGATGGCTTAATCGCAGCTGTAAATGGCCTAGCAGTGTAAAAAAAATATCTTAACCAAGTGTGCCTTCAGCCACTAGATGTATATTTGCTACCTGCACGTGCACTGAAGTCACATAGCCAACAATTCTGACATGTGTATAAGTATTAGATAGCCACTACTATCATATGCCCAGATAATCACACCGTGTCGAGCTGCTGCAATCTTATGGTCTGGAAGGAGCATTATTGCACTTCCTGAAAACTGCCCACCTTATGCCCATACATATGCCAACACTGTCCTCTTTTCTCCGCAGCCCTCCCTCCTCTCCATCACCCCCAAACTATCTGCTGGTGAGGCAAACATTAAAAAAGCGGGAGCACAAGCTCCCCCCTTCTAAATATCAAGGTAGTATATGATATATGCAGCAAAACTACAAGGGCACAACTGGAAAATCAAACATACCTTTCACATGTTTCCTACGTAATCTCTAGCACTCAACATGATCCCGACATGTCTGAAGAGCACCCTGAAAACTAACATGTTAGGCCACGTTGTCTCCTCTGTCTAGCTCCTAGAACTCGAGAAACGTGGCTTATCTCATGCTCGGACCCTCATTATGCTGAAAGCGAACTCAAAGATCAGATGCAAAGGTGAAATTGACAAACATGTCAGTGCTTAACTTCCCACCAATGATATGAATCCCAGATTCTTGGAGATTGCAACTAAATGCCAGGTGCCTGGACTCTGGGGAACTGCTGTAGAGGTCCCCACGTGACTTTAATGAAGAAAACAAAGGGGGCATCAATGGGTCCCCTATGTACTGCCCAATGACGCTCACAGTGGACAATATACTATCGATAATCCATGCGTTGTATGTTACCATCAGTAGCTCACAGAAACAGTCCGTGCATGTAGCATGTGGAGGTGTGAGTGCGACATCACTGCTTGCATCCCTGGGTACAGCTAGTGTGTGTGACTGACAGGCTGACATGGGTGGAGCTGTTAGAGGGTCAGCTTGGCGCTAGGTCACGTGATTAGCCTGACCTATCCCAGGTGCAGGGGTGGCCCTTAGGGAGCGAGAGAGAGGATACAGGGCCAGGCCTATTCCCCATGAAGTGGGTAGGCAGAGCATTGCACCAGAAAGCAGCCGGGACACTCCTGCGTAACCCTGGGGGGCGAGGGAGGGGTGCTGATGCTGAGGATTAGAAACCACCACAGCTGGGAGTCAGGAGGAGACAGGCACACTTAAATTGGGAGGAGGTGGAACCAGGGGGCAGAGGCCAGCGAGCCAGGAGTGAAACAGAGCAATTATAACCACATTTAACTAATCTGCACCTCTATAAAAGGAGGCAGCAAACTCCTCGTCTGGAAGGTGTGACTGTACTTGAACATTTAGTATATATTTTGTTATTAAAAGGAGGATGTCCTTTGAAACAGAAATAAGGTACAGAGCATCTAGTTCCTGTAGACAGAGGCAGTCCCTGGTGTGGTGCCTTTACAAGCTTCATTAGTAGTCTGGCTGAGGCGGGCCGGGTCATGAAGGGATAATACAGGAACACAGACCAGGGTCAGGGACTAGGACACAGCACATAGACAGGCTGGCATGCAGAGCCTAGGACCAGTACTCACATAATTACAATGCGAGGGAGGCTTGGCAACAGCCCTGGTGGTGATCCGATGGTGCCGCGTGAGCTTTCTGGTCGCTGTTCTCTTTATCCTGTTTTTTGGTGTTCACCAGGTAGCTTCAGGCTTTATCCCGGCACCCGCCCACTCACTTGGGGTTCTAGTATGACCAGGTAGCTTCAGGCCTTATCCCGGCACCCGCCCACTCACCTAGGGTTGCAGTATGACCAGGTAGCATCGGGCTTTATCCCAGCACCCGCCCATTCACCCGGGTTTCCAGTATGACCAGGTAGCATCGGCTTTATCCCGGCACCCGCCCATTCACCCGGGGTTCCCGTATGACGAGGTAGCTTCAGGCTTTATCCCGGCACCCGCCCACTCACCCGGGGTTCCAGTATGACCAGGTAACTCAGGCTTTATCCCAGCACCCGCCCGCTCACCAGGGGTTCCAGTATGACCAGGTAGCTTCAGGCTTTATCCCGGCACCCACCCACTCACCCGGGGTTCCAGTATGACCAGGTAGATTCAGGCTTTATCCCGGGACCCTCCTACTCACCGGGGTTCCAGTATGACCAGGTAGCTTTGGGCTTTATCCCGGCACCCGCCCATTCACCCGGGTTTCCAGTATGACCAGGTAGCATCGGGCTTTATACCGGCACCAGTATGCTTCTGACTTTCTCCTAGGTTTCTGCTCCTCCTTCTTCGGCACCCGGCCCATGGCTGTGTCCTTCTTTCTAGCTCTGTGCTGTCGGTCGTGTGAATTGTTGGGCAATCTGAGACAGTGTGGGTGCATCGTGGACACGTGTGGATGCAGCTACTTGGCTGCCTGGCCAGTGTCCCTTGCAGTGGAGGCCCAGGTTTTGGAGGAAAACACCCCAACCTGATATTATCACACTCCATGTGCCGGTTCATGTGAGGGATTGTCAAAGCATTTAGTATGCCGGTTAGTCAAGGGACCCACTCTGTGGCGTTGTCACAGGTAAGGGTATTGTCATTGTGGGTCTTTCATAGAGCACTGAGGTTGCTCAGTGGGCCACTGTGCATTGTCGCTGAAGCTGGAGTTATCGCCATGGCACTGGTCCGGGTAGCGCAGTGTGTTTGATCTGCCCGTCTCCTGTGCGGGTTGCTCTGCAGCACGGCTCCTCCTAGATATCTCTCTCCCAGTCATGCTGCGCACTCTTTCTTCCGCTGCTAGGCGTGCTGGATGCTGGATTCCATGGAACAAGAAAACGACTGGCCAGCATTGCGCAGTACAGGAACGGGCAAGAAAAGGTGGTACTCATTTCATTCAAGCAGACACAAGTAGAAGGGACAGTGGCGGGGGCCCTCCCAAGTCCCACACCCGGCCTCTGGGGCAGGACTGGCTCTGGTGGACACCACGGTAGGCCTCCCACCCCAGCTGAGGGCGCTCCCGATCCCCTCTTGACAGGGTCAGATCCAATTAGCAGTGTCATTATCACATCTAGGTCTGTGGCTCAGTGGACTAATGTACCCGCTACAGGGATCTGTGTTTGACCTCACAGTCCACTCAGCCCTTCATCTTTCTGAGGGTGATAAAATGAGTACCACTGAGTTGGGGAACAATCAATATCTGTCATCTGCCTATGCTGCCAGGCTGCCCCTATGGGGGAGAAGGTGTGCTCCACAAATTACACCTGTTACATTATAGCTTTTTTCTGCAACAGATGTTGTGAGATAAGCTAAGGCATGACTCATCCCTGCACCAGCCATATGTGTCTGGCCATGTGCTTTCTTAGACATGGCGGTGTGGCTTCTCAGTTGCTCATTTTACGCTTCCACCAGATCACACTGCTGATTGGTGGTCAGTAGCAGTTAATTCTGCGTTCCTTTCAGTGCAGCGCTTGTACAAGTAGGTGTGGGCTTCTAGGCAACAATTGCATCCCTGTAGACAATGAAGACCTCATCCTCGAGTAGTAGCCTGGCGGCTACATGGGTAAACGTGTGAAGTGTCATCTATAAATTCAAAATTAATAATGTGATTTCCATAGCTACCTTTTATTGAAGTTTTGGAGGTAGCATGCCAAGGGACAGGTTTTAGTTGTGATCCTGAATCCTTTGTAGCAGCTTCTTTGATGATTGCACTGTTTTCTGGATTGGTGACGGCTTTACTCATGTCCCCTGATGTCCCACATCTCCTTATAGGGCTTTCTGTCATGCATCAAGGCACATCATTTGGGATATAAAAAAAGAAGTGTTCTCCGTAAGCATCCTCCATTGCAGTACTTAGTTGCTTTGATTGGGGTTTCGTGTCCATCAAGTCTTTGGAAGCACTTACATCCATGTTTGAAAGGACACGCCGCTGTAATTTCGTCAGTGCCGCGCTTCGCGGAGAGACTCTTCCGGTGCCACGCGCATTGTCCTTTGAGTCTAGCTCCTTCTCGTTTCCATGCTGTTGGGGATCATGCTAGCGATTCTTATTGCCCTCCACATCAGGAACCAAGCCTCCCACTCAATCAATTTCCTTTATCTGCCCCAAGATTTTAGCATTCAGAGACCATGGTGTCCAGACCGTTTGGGACACAAAAACCTGGAGTGTGCGCTTGATGCGGCCCCACCCCCGATCAGCATCTCAAGATCTGCCTCGCTACATTTCATTTTTACACTTTTGATAAGAAATTCTACAAATTCTCTGAATTCTATTTCCAATATTACTGAACAAGATGGCCCAATCCTGTCATGAGAAATGTTTCCTTCAAAATTGGCCCTGGAGTCTGCAATGTGCATTTGGAAAACTGCATATGTGCTCACACACACACATAAACTGGGAGGAGAGCAAGTGTGCATACAAATAATGTGACAATGCACACCGATTCCTTTGGTTGGTCCCCAATTCTTCCACTACAAATTGCATCTGAAGTTTGCCTCTGAATTAATCACACACAATGCATAATTGCCTGCAGGCCCCAGCAGAACACAAACGGTATGCAATACTGGATGTGGACTGTGCATCATCACAAACTGAAACCAAGGGCCCGATTCATGGAATTATTTGAGCGGGAAATTGGGGATTTGCGTGCCATTCTGCACACAAATCCCTGTTCGTCGATTCATGGAATCAACTGCTCAGGATATTTTGTGTGGATTTCCGGCATGCTCTACGCGTCTCTGCAAGCAGCCGAGTGCCTTGTGTGAGAGACCACGCTGGGCTTGGGCGAGTCCTGTGCAGAGAGCAGAATTGTAGGCAGAACAAGGGAAATGGGGAACAATATGCCAAAATGTTAGCGTAACGAGGGACAGCACAGAGACAGTTCATCACATGCCAACAACTGTGCACGAGGAAAGGTATTCATGGATGTGACTGTGCAACCTCTTGCCAGATAAATGTCCATGCAAATCCCTCGATCTCTCTGCCAGCCAAAAGCAGGCGAACAGACTTGCGCAAGGATTCTCAACTTTAGAGGTGAGTTTGCATGCCTCATTGAGGGGTGCATGCGAGCAGACAGGGTTCCGATCGTACTTAGGGGTGTGCGTACACAGCATAGCCGGGTGCGAGAGCGGTTCACAGAGGTTCGCAAGCAGATTTCACAGAATAATACCCTAGTTACGATAAATCCTACACATGTTGTTGGGGTGAGGTCACAGTTGCGGTGGACCGTGCACAGGGTCCCTGAGGTGCAGGCCTGTTTGCGGGGGGACCCCAAGCACTGCTGTCATGGTGCATGTATGCGCGTCTGGAGAGCTCGTAAATGTAGTGGTTTCTGGCTGTTTTGTCTTTATGTGTGGGCGTGTTGTGGCTCTTCCGGGCGTGACTTGCAGATACGGTACATTTGAGTGAATAATTCCATGAATACGTGGTGCGTGCATTTTGACTTCTGCACGCCGGCTCGCGCAGGTTCGTTCTCGGCACACAGCCATTGCGGGATTTATGCTCTATTTTCCATGAATCAGGCCCCTAGTCTGTAATACAGTTTGGGGTGAATGTCTTAATGAACCCGTGCCATACTGTTGAGCCAGGCAACTCCTGCTTCTGAATAGGGCTTTGGTAAAAACTGGTCACAGGTGAATTTAGGAGTGTGTTGGTAGGAGGTTATATCCCACGCAAGGAAAGGAAATGGACAGGCCTCTGACAAGCTCATACCCAACTCGTGAAGCTTTGACAGTGGGGCCTTATGCTTGGCCGCCATCAGCTGTCTCTCCTCTCCTTAATTTCAAAGATTCTTGGACGAGGGGTCCTCATATTTGAATCTGCATTGACATCCCCCAGCTCTCCAGGTCGGTTGTCCCCCTTTTTCTTCAGCTGGAGCAGTTTTACTCTGTGTTACTGACTCCCTTGCCCCCACACGCTGTGCTGAGCATCCACTCTTCTTGTGCTACTAGACTCGTCTGCAGCTTTTGACACGGTAGATCCCCCTATTCTTTCTTCTACACTTCCCTCCCTCAGAATTATAGGGACTGTTCACAAATGGTTCCTCTCCTGAGTCTCTGGACGCTCTTATTCCCTTTGACGGGCTGGCCGCTCCTCTTCCGCACTGGCTCTGCAGTTTGGCATTTGCCAGGGATCTGGTCTTGTCCCTCTGCTCTCTCTGTGCTTTCCCCAGTCGACTTGTATTACTTATTTTAACCTCCCTTATCACTTCTGTGCAGGTGATTTGCTTCATTCCTTCTTTCTTTTTTCTCTTTTTCCTTTCCTTTCCCTTCCTCCTTTCCCTCCCTCCCTCCCTCCCTCGCTCGCTCCCTCCCTCCCTCCCTCCCTCCCTCCCTCCCTCCCTCCCTCCCTCCCTTCCTTCCTTCCTTCCTTCCTTCCTTCCTTCCTTCCTTCCTTCCTTCCTTCCTTCCTTCCTTCCTTCCTTCCTTCCTTCCTTCCTTCCTTCCTTCCTTCCTTCCTTCCTTCCTTCCTTCCTTCCTTCCTTCCTTCCTTCCTTCCTTCCTTCCTTCCTTCCTTCCTTCCTTCCTTCCTCTAAAACCAAAATGCATATCTTTTCCTCCACAGCTTGCTCTGTCTTTCCCGCCTTTGTTTCTTTTGCTCCTTCTCGGGTATCCCTCTCCAATTCAGCTCACCACGTAGGTGTTATATTTGACTCTTATCTCTCTTTTGCTTCTCATAATGTCCATGTTGCCTGTTGGTGCCGGTTTCATCTGTGTAAAATCCGCCTGGCCGGGACACTTCTCACACTCAAAGCTTTCGTGTGTGATTCTCTCTTGCACTGACCACCACTCTTCCCTTGTTCTTGGTCCTACAGCTCATTAGCCTGGCCCGCTCTGCTCTCGTTACAACTCTTCCACCCTGTTATCTCTCTTCTCCTGATTCTATATCCACCACTCTTCCCTTGTCCTTTATCCTACGGCTCACCAGCCTGCCCCGCTCTGCTCTCTTTCCAACTCTTCCACCCTGTTATCTCTCTTCTCCTGATTCCATATCCACCACTCTTCCCTTGTCCTTGGTCCTACAGCTCATCAGCCTGCCCTGCTCTGCTCTCTTTGCAACTCTTCCACCCTGTTATCTCCCTTCTCCTGATTCCATATCCACCGCTCTTCCCTTGTCCTTGATCCTACGGCACATCAGCCTGCCCCACTCTGCTCTGTTTCCAACTCTTCCACCCTGTTATCTCTCTTCTCCTGAATTCATATTTACTGCTCTTCCCTTGTCCTTGGTCTGACGGCTCACCAGCCTGCCCCACTCTGCTCTCGTAAAAACTTTTCCACCCTGTTATCTCTCTTCTCCTGAATCCATATCCACCGCTCTTCCCTTGTCCTTGGTCTGACGGCTCATCAGCCTGCCCCACTCTGCTCTCTTTCCAACTCTTCCACCCTGTTACCTCTCTTCTCCTGATTCCATATCCACCGCTCTTCCCTTGTCTTGGTCTGACGGCTCATCAGCCTGCCCCACTCTGCTCTCTTTCCAACTCTTCCACCCTGTTATCTCTCTTCTCCTGATTCCATATCCACCGCTCTTCCCTTGTCCTTGGTCTGACGGCTCATCAGCCTGCCCCACTCTGCTCTCTTTCCAACTCTTCCACCCTGTTATCTCTCTTTTCCTGATTCCATATCCACCGCTCTTCCCTTGTCCTTGGTCCTACAGCTCATCAGCCTGCCCCGCTCTGCTCTCGTTACAACTCTTCCACCCTGTTATCTCTCTTCTCCTGAATCCATATCCACCGCTCTTCCCTTGTCCTTGGTCCTACAGCTCATCAGCCTGCCCCACTCTGCTCTCTTTCCAACTCTTCCACCCTGTTATCTCCCTTCTCCTGATCCATATCCACCGCTCTTCCCTTGTCCTTGGTCCTACGGCACACCAGCCTGCCCCACTCTACTCTGTTTCCAACTCTTCCACCCTGTTATCTCCCTTCTCCTGAATCCATATCCACCGCCCTTCCCTTGTCCTTGGTCTGACGGCTCATCAGCCTTTGAATCTTGTCTACACTTCCACTTCCGGTTCTTCGTTAATTAGCTTTCACACTCTCTTTGTTCTCAGTCACAATCTCTGTTAACTGTTCCACGTCCTCCAGGAGTCCAATCACGTATTCGTTCTTTTTCTTCTTGGCCCCTAAACCATGGAACTTGCTTCTATTCTCCATTAAAGCTGCCACCTCCTTTTCTTCTTTTCACTCACTCTTAAAACCTCAACTTTTTTCCTGTTCTTAATTTTAATCAGCTTATGTTGTGCCACTTATGTTTAACTGTTCTGTTTTTATAAACACGTGCAGTGCTTTGGTCCTTGAAGGATGTTAAAGGTATTTGTTTCTCGCACCATCACCAACGGAATCGGCGCTCAGGCAGATCTGCAAACGAAAAGGCGGGGGGTTTGGTAGGGTGACGAGGGAGTGGGATATGGAGAGAAGTGGAGTCCTGTTGGCAGCTTCAGTTCGGTTTAGGCCGTGCGCTGAGCTTTGGTGCGAGTATCGGATCGCTGTTAGTCCTCGTGTGCTGTTGGTGCGGCTTATGTCTGTTTGTTGTTGCAATGTGGTAAAGTGCGTGAGGCTTGCTGTGCGGGAGGTGGTTGCGTGAGTTTTTGTGCGAGTTAAATATGCAGAAATGTTGAGCTTTTTGGTTAGTGGCAGCTGGACTTCGCAGTGTGGCTAAATGCCTAGATTTGAGAGTCCTTTATGGTGGGGGATGGACACTGTTCTACATTGCACCAGATTCACTTCCAATGTTACATTATTATCTGCCACTTTGGTTCTCCAATCCACTTCATGGCTTGGCAACGGCCCTAGGGACCGCACCAAAGTCTGTGTAGCCAGGGCCAGTTAATTCTGCTCCCGAGCACCACATTTGCACCTGATAAACTAGGTGCTAATGTGTGGCGCCAGTGAGGTGTCGTTAGTGTAGGAAGGAGCAGGCATTGCTTACAAAGTATAAGGTTTTGTATTTAAAAAGTTTGTATGAAAAGAATATTTTAAAAGGATATTCCACTAAACAACCAGAAGATGGCAGACTATGCACGTAGTAAGCATACAGTCTAAATGCAAGGACTGTGTAAAACATGTTTTGTTCTCAAATTGTCAGATCCTCATTTCTACATCACAGAGGGCCCAATTCTGAGCTCATGATAAAAACAGTGTGGAAATACCACATTCTCCCCTCCAGTTTACAGCACCACCATTCTGAAGTGGGCGGAAGTATTGGAGGGGAGATGTCGTGCTTTCCAGCAACAAAATTTTCTAAAATCTATCGGTGTGGGGGAAACATGGGGCCCGAGTCAGAGGTGCGTGCAAACGTAGGAAAGTGTTTTTCCATCAAGGAGGAATACATTCCTTAGATGAACCGTATTCTGATAAAGAAAGAATGTGCTGCAGGGACATGAAAGCCTCGGCTTTTGCAGGAGCCCGATGAACGGCTTGACAACCGCCCTGGCAACCATCAGGAATGTAAGGAGGGGATTATCCTCCCAGCAGCACTGGTCTAGCATGTCAAAAAAGGAGTCCACATCTGGTACCTGTGACATGCCATTAAACTCTACTGCACACTTTTTCCCTTTATAAAACTACAATGTCTTAGAGTGCAGCACCACTTTTCTAGTTTAATGAAAGTTTGAGACAAACTTCTTAAATTCGAAAAGTGTCAGTCTTTTAAGAAATGCTCGCAATGCCAGTGGAGCACATGTATCCCCCACGAGAGATGTTAGCATCCTTTGCTGCTGGAAAGCACGACATCTCCCCTACAATACTTCCTCCCACTTCAGAATGGCTGTGGTGCTGGAAACTGGGAGGGAGAATGTGGTACTTCCAGACTCTTTTTATCATGAGCTCAGAATTGGGCACAATTCTGCCCTTCGTGTTATTAATCTAAGAGTGTTCTTATGATGCGGGCTATTCTATTTCCACCGATGCTGAATGTCCGAGGGCCCAACCGCTTTAGGATTTTTGATCACTGATGGCAACCACAAAGCACAAACCTTGGCGAGGCATGAGGCCTCAGGCATTATCTTCAATTCGCCACCTCTTCTGGAGCTCGTTGCAATTTATTTTGCACATGAAAACCTGTGCAAAATAATGGCAGCGCAGCTGATCTCGGTGAAACAAGCAAACTGGAAAAGCTGCACATTTGCCTGACACTTTGCACAGCTGCTTGGTGTTGCGAGGCCTTTGCAACAGCAACGATTGCAGTGGCATCAGAAGGTGTATCACTGAGCGGCACGGAGGTGCTAGGTTTAGGGAAGGAAAGAAGCTACATGGGAAACACAGGTGCCACATGTGTCCCTCCGCCCGCCTCTTGAGGCCTCTAGAATAAAAATGGTTCTGAAGGCACAGCACTAGTGTTGCACTCTTAATAAAGGGGCAACACTAGGGCACCCCGCAAAAGTGTAGTTACTGGAGACTGCTTTCACTATGACGTGTTAGGGGTCGTATTTAAGAGACCTGTCTTCTTCAACAGCCTCTACAGTCCCAACTCGTTACATTCACACAAAGGCCACAAGATGGCAGCAGGGACGGGCTGAAGAACAGGGCCCAGGTTATTAGAACTTGACTAGCCAGGTGAGCGGCCCCTTCACGTAAAAGAGGAGCTAGGCCCAGAGTACACCGAGGGCCTGATTCTGAGGTGCCTGCAAAAATAGGGAAACGTTGATGCTTAAAGAAACGAGTCGTTTCCACACTGCAGCACAGTCTATTGAACACCAAAAGAGGTAAAGGGTCCTCTAATCCGCCACTATTGTCACCAGTTGAGCGCCTTCATTTAGAGCTTGGTAGCGGGGTCATGACCCTGGATTCTGTAGCTTGGAGCACCCTTTCTGCACCAAGCTAACGAGACATTAGTCAACGGCACCCTTGTTGTTAATGATGAAAATAGGCCGCATTCCTTACAACGTTTATATTTTCCGTTAAAAAATGAATATTACACTAGAAGACCACAAGATGGCAGACGGTGCACGCAGTAGGCAGACAGTGTACATTCTGGGAGTGTCTGAAATGCTTTTCAAAATGTCAGCGCCACGTTTTCTGCATCACAGAAAGTGCTGCTGAAATTCTTCCAGTCCACGGACACTCTGTGCACTGTAGAAATGTGTCTTTGCTTTTTGCATTTTGCCCATCGGTGCTCTGCGGATGGTAACCCCGCAGCGCTTCATCTGCACACATTTTACTTGATTTTTCTTGCCTGCTGCACGACAACTCGCCTCCACTTATCCCATCACCCTCAGAATGCAGGTGGGAGGATTGAGGGGTGGGGGTGGGGGGGTGGATGTCGTATTAATACGTGGCATTTAGCCCGAGCTCCGAATCGGGCCCATGTGGCCTTCTAGTGTAATGCCCTTTTAAGATCGTCTTCTCATACACACTTTTTAATGCAAAACCTAATACTCTGGAAGGAATGCCGCCTCTTTTCTACCCTAGTGGCACCTCAAGAGTGCCGCACTTGGGTGAGCAGAATACGCATGGTCCAGCTGCTCTGCATATGGAGCGTCACTAGGACCATTGCAAAGCTATAAAGTGAGGACGTGGATTGGAGAACAAAAGTGGTGATTAGATTGCAATCTGCCACTTTTGCATTTCAAATGAATATGGTGCATATGATGTGCTCGAACTACCTTCAGCTCTGCTTCTGCACCGACACAATATTAATTCAATTGAGTCTCTAGGAATCAAATTTAGGGGGTGGGGGCACAGAAGGTGCCACAGGCAAAAGTAGGGGGGCCACCTATATAAGTTCTATTAGTATGCTTTCCCAAACTGATGTAGGCCCCACACCTGAGATTCTTACCCCCACCACCCAGAATCCAGGCCCTATACCTGGCGTCCTGCCTCCCCTCCACCAGAGGCCAAACACCATACCTTACATCCTGCCTCCCCACCACCCAGAGCCCAAGCCCCATACCTGGAATCCTGCCTCCCCACCACCCAGAATCCAGGCCCCATACCTGACATCCTGCCTCCCCACCACCCAGAGCCCAAGCCCCATACCCGACATCCTGCCTCCCCACAACCTAGAGCCCAAGCCCCATACCTGAGATTCTTACCCCCACCACCCAGAATCCAGGCCCTATACCTGGCATCCTGCCTCCCCTCCACCAGAGGCCAAACACCATACCTTACATCCTGCCTCCCCACCACCCAGAGCCCAAGCCCCATACCTGGAATCCTGCCTCCCCACCACCCAGAATCCAGGCCCCATACCTGACATCCTGCCTCCCCACCACCCAGAGCCCAAGCCCCATACCCGACATCCTGCCTCCCCACAACCTAGAGCCCAAGCCCCATACCTGAGATTCTTACCCCCACCACCCAGAATCCAGGCCCTATACCTGGCATCCTGCCTCCCCTCCACCAGAGGCCAAACACCATACCTTACATCCTGCCTCCCCACCACCCAGAGCCCAAGCCCCATACCTGGAATCCTGCCTCCCCACCACCCAGAATCCAGGCCCCATACCTGACATCCTGCCTCCCCACCACCCAGAGCCCAAGCCCCATACCCGACATCCTGCCTCCCCACAACCTAGAGCCCAAGCCCCATACCTGAGATTCTTACCTCCACCACCCAGAATCCAAGCCCTATACCCGACATCCTGCCTCCCCACCATCCGAGCCCAAGCCCCATACATGACATCCTGCCTCCCTACCACCAGAGCCCAGGCCCCATACCTGACATCCTGCCTCCCCACCACCCAGAGCACAAGCTCCATACCTGACATCCTGCCTCCCCTCCATCAGAGCCCAAGCCCCATACCTGACATCCTGCCTCCCCTCCACCAGAGCCCAAGCCCCATACCTGACATCCTGCCTCCCCTCCACCAGAGCCCAAGCCCCCTACCTGACATCCTGCCTCCCCTCCACCAGACTCCAGGCCCCATACCTGACATCCTGCCTCCCCTCCACCAGAGCCCAAGCCCCATACCTGACATCCTGCCTCCCCTCCACCAGACTCCAGGCCCCATACCTGACATCCTGCCTCCCCTCCACCAGAGGCCAAACACCATACCCGACATCCTGCCTCCCCACACCCTAGAGCCCAAGCCCCATACCCGACATCCTGCTTCCCCTCCACCAGAGCCCAGCCCCCATACCTGACATCCTGCCTCCCCGCCACCAGAGCCCAAGCCCCATACCTGACATCCTGCCTCCCCTCCACCAGAGCCCAAGCCCCATACCCGACATCCTGCCTCCCCGCCACCAGAGCCCAAGCCCCATACCCGACATCCTGCCTCCCCACCACCAGAGCCCAAGCCCCATACCTGACATCCTGCCTCCCCTCCACCAGAGCCCAAGCCCCATACCCGACATCCTGCCTCCCTTCCACCAGAGCCCAAGCCCCATACCTGGCATCCTGCCTCCCCACCACCCAGAGCCCAAGCCCCATACCCGACATCCTGCCTCCCCCTCCACCAGAGCCCAGGCCCCATACCTGACATCCTGCCTCCTCACCACCCACAGCCCAAGCCCCATACCTGACATCCTGCTTCCCCTCCACCAGAGCCCAGCCCCCATACCTGACATCCTGCCTCCCCGCCACCATAGCCCAAGCCCCATACCTGACATCCTGCCTCCCCTCCACCAGAGCCCAAGCCCCATACCCGACATCCTGCTTCCCCTCCACCAGAGCCCAGCCCCCATACCTGACATCCTGCCTCCCCGCCACCAGAGCCCAAGCCCCATACCTGACATCCTGCCTCCCCTCCACCAGAGCCCAAGCCCCATACCCGACATCCTGCCTCCCCGCCACCAGAGCCCAAGCCCCATACCCGACATCCTGCCTCCCCACCACCAGAGCCCAAGCCCCATACCTGACATCCTGCCTCCCCTCCACCAGAGCCCAAGCCCCATACCCGACATCCTGCCTCCCCTCCACCAGAGCCCAAGCCCCATACCTGGCATCCTGCCTCCCCACCACCCAGAGCCCAAGCCCCATACCCGACATCCTGCCTCCCCCTCCACCAGAGCCCAGGCCCCATACCTGACATCCTGCCTCCTCACCACCCACAGCCCAAGCCCCATACCTGACATCCTGCTTCCCCTCCACCAGAGCCCAGGCCCCATACCTGACATCCTGCCTCCCCTCCACCAGAGCCCAGGCCCCATACCCGACATCCTGCCTCCCCTCCACCAGAGCCCAAGCCCCATACCTGACATCCTGCCTCCTCACCACCCACAGCCCAAGCCCCATACCTGACATCCTGCCTCCCCACCACCAGAATCCAAGCACCATAACTGGCATCCTGCCTCCCTACCACCATAGCCCAGACACCTTACCTGGCATTCTTCTACCCCCACCATGTAGAGCCCAGGCCCCTGGCATCCTGCCTCCCCAGAACCCAAGCCCCGTACCTGGAATACTGCCTCCTCAACTGCCAGAGGCCAGAACGAAAGTCCCAAAAATGTCGCCCTGTCTCGTTACCGCCAGAGGCCAGACACCGTACCTGTATCCTTCAACCCCCACCTTGCAGAGCCCAAACACCTGGCATCCTGCCTCCCCAGAGCACAGGCCCCATACCTGGCATCCTTTCACCTTCACCACCCAGAGCCCAGGTCCCATACCTGGCATTCTGCCTCCCCTCCACCAGAACCCAAGCCCCATACCTGGCATCCTTTCCCAAACACCTAGAACCCAAGCCCCATACCTGGCATCCTGCCTCCCCACCACCAGAACCCAAGCCCTATACCAGGCATCCTGCCTCCCCACCACCAGACCCCCAAATCCCATACCTGACATCCTGGCTCCCCACCACCAGGCCCCAAGTCCCATACCTGGAATCCTGCCTCCCCACCACCAGACCCCAAGTCCCATACCTGGCATCCTTTCCCAAACACCTAGAACCCAAGTCCCATACCTGCATCCTGCCTCTCAACCACCAGAGCCTGTACCCTATACCAGGCATTCTGCCTCCCCACCACCAGACCCCAAGTCCCATACCTGACATCCTGCCTCCCCACCATCAGACCCCAAGTCCCATACCTGACATCCTGCCTCCCCACCACCAGACCCCAAGTCCCATACCTGGCATCCTTTCCCAAACACCTAGAACCCAAGCCCTATACCTGGCATCCTGCCTCCCCACCATCAGAACCCAAGCCCTATACCAGGCATCCTGCCTGCCCACCACCAGAGCCTGTACCCTGTACCTAGCATCCCACCCCACAAAATCAGAGCCCATGCCCCATATCTAACACCCTGCCTCCTCAACAGCCAAAGGCCAGAACGCAAGCCCCATACCCGGCACCCTGCCTTCCCACCACCAGAACCCAAGCCCCATACCTGGCATCCTGCCGCCCCACCACCATAGTCTAGGCCCATACATGGCATCCTGCCTCCCCATCAGCATAGCCCAGGCCCCAAATCTGCCATTCTGCTGCCCACCACCAGAACCCAAGCCCCATACCTTGAATACTGCCTCCTCAACTGCCAGAGGCCAGAACGCAAGCCACATACCCGGCACCCTGCCTCCCCACCACCAGAACACAAGCCCCATACCTTGAATACTGCCTCCTCAGCTGCCAGAGGCCAGAACGCAAGCCCCATACCTGGAATACTGCCTCCTCAACTGCCAGAGGCCAGAACGCAAGTCCCATACCCAGCACCCTGCCTTCTCACCACCAGAACTCAAGCCCCATACATGGCATCCTGCCTCCCCACCACCAGAACTCAAGCCCCATACATGGCATCCTGCCTCCCCACCACCAGAACCCAAGCCCTATACTAGGCATCCTGCCTCCCCACCACAATAGTCTAGGCCCATACATGGCATCCTGCCTCCCCATCAGCATAGCCCAAGCCCCAAATCTGCCATTCTGCTGCCCCACCACCAGAACCCAAGCCCCATACCCGGCACCCTGCCTCCCACCCCACCAGAACACAGGCCCCATACCTGGAATACTCCCTCCTCAACAGCCAGAGGCCAGAACACAAACCCCAAACCTAGCATCCTTTCTCCCACAACACCAGAGCCTGAGCCCCATAATAATGGTTTCCATTGAAATAAGCAAACAAATGACTAACTGTGATTTTTCCAAAGTGAAGAAGGTTGCTCCCAGCTCTTATCAGGTGGTTTGTTGAGCAATGTATGGTAACAGTAACTACCTGAACAACTTTCTACACCCCCCCACCTAGTAAGCAACCCCTTATCTTCACATAAAGCAACTCACTGAATCAATACTGATTACACAATAGAACGCATAGCACCCAGAAGAAATGCCCTAAATAGAAGACTAGCCCACCACAGATACACCAATAGAGCTCCCCACACTCCTTAACCACCACAAGGACAGACAACATAATCACAAACAATTTAAGTTACCAACCTGGAGTGCACATTAACCACTGCTCCAGACAACTCTCAAGATGTATAAAACTTGCACACCACAGAGAACCCTACCTTTTCAGATCATGCACACATCAACATTGCAACATACCAAACTTCCCCTGCTTCTGCATTAGTCCCCTACCCCACCTCTTGAAGATCCTGGAAACCCAAGAAACTGTGAAAAAAGGTGGACTATGTACCATCCAAAGACAATAGCATAGCATAACAGGGCGTAGCAAAATGTTTCACTCATTCTCCTGCGGGGCCATGGTATGGACCGCCCATGCCATTTTGGTGACTGGCAGCAATAGAGGAGGAAATAATAGTTGGCTTTGCTGAGGTCAGTCTACTATTCATGAAGAGATTACATTATTTGCCCAGGATCACACACTTTGGTTAAACAGTAAAACTGGGATTTTAACCCAATCTACAGTTTAAGGCTTTGAATACATAACATTCAAGCTCAACTTGCTACAAATAAGTACAATTTGCATTTTAAAGCCTACAATATTACTGCCCGATAGAGCAGAGTGCTCAAGTTTCCAATGGCAATGCGTAACAAGGCGACCCAGTCCTGTCTATGCTTGCAATTGTGGGACGGGTAGTATTTCTAAATTTCCCAGAATCCAGAGGGGGAAAATGGAACTGGATGGACTTCTTATGCCTGGCTACTGGAGGCTTGAGAGTTCTGATATTTTTCTTGCAAAATACACATATCTCAAATTAAACTAACCTTACAATATGTAAATCCTTAGTGAAACATGTAAAGACAAGTCCTGTCAGTGAATGAGATTGTCACGTTTAGTTTGCTTAGCAGATCCCTAGCAAGCAAGTTGACAGGAGAGCTCTCAGAGTATATGAGGGGGGCCCTTACAACCTTCCCTCCCACCTTTACATCTAAGTCTTTTGTGTATGGAACAATCAAAACAGCCCCAGAGAATCCCTGCGTGTCCAGAGTTTTGCCTGATGACGTGAAGCCACCTTCACTGATGCACGACTTCTAAGTCCACCATAAAGATGAATTGTTTGTTCCCTATCTCTGCCCCCACCAACGGTTCCTCTTCTGGATTTAGGGTAATTGACTGGACTGGACACGCAAGTGCTCTCTGTGGGCTGTCCTATTCAGGATATGTGTCTGCACCAGGTAACAAGAACGGGTTTCCCCCTACCAGTGTAGTGCCTTGGAACGGGGCCACTGTGCCATTAGGTACGCTGCCGAAGGCGTTCCTGTTCTCCGTTTGCTGCATGTTCGGGCAGGGTTGATAATGTTGAACTGCCTGCTGTGGGAGTTGCGGTTGGAAGTGGCCGAAAATCTGCGGGGGTAGCTTTATGTAAGCCTGGTGGATCTCATAGGGTATAGAGGTCATTCTGGGAGGTGGCCTCTGGGGATTCCCTTGGGGTGGAGGGCCATCATTTTGGTGATTGTCGTATCCCACAATCTGCCTACTCCGACATTCTCTGGAGAAGTTCCCCCACCTCCCGCATTTCCAGCACTGCCCTGTTCCCACTCCTCTTTGCCCCATATCCCCAACTCCAGCCTTTTGACCCTCGAAACCCTCCTTACCCTTGTTGCTATCCTCCTTGTCACTGTGGACCTGAGAATTGCGGGTTACCGCCCACTCTCCTTGTCCTCCCTCAGCCCACACTGCTGCTATTCTTGCATGTTCTCCATTAGGGGCGTACCTTCCCTCTTCTGCCTGTGCCAGTGCTGGCCCTGTCCCCACCACAGCTACTTTGACAAACTTATTGTGGATCAGTTTCGTTTCCTCTTTTAATCTTCTACAATGGTGAACTATGATGCTTTGAATTTTGGGCCACACTTTTGCTTCTATTCCTGCTATTTTGTTGAGTGCCTCCTGCACTTCCTTGGGTAGGCCCTGTTTCACTGTAAAACAGAAGAAAGGGGTTGATTGATCTCCAGCGTTGTCCATTTCTGCCCTCCACATCTCTTGGACCCTGAGAATAAACTGAGCAGCGTCTTTGTCATCCCCCATAGAACACTGCATGAAAAACTGTAAATCTGGAGTGTCTGGAAATGCCCGCCACAGCGCATCCCATACCCTAGCCCTAACCCTGTTGAATGAAGCTCCATCATTGGTGTCATTTCTCAGTGTCCCTCCTGGGTATCCTGCTTTCACCCAGACATTTTCAGCTTGGTCCCCAACTGTGGCTACTAACAAGCTTTTAATGTTATCTATTGGTAAGGGCACCCCTGCTGTGTTCGTTTCAAAAGCATATATCCATTTCCCTGCCCCCGCTGTGAGTGGTGGGAGTGCCTTAAGAAGGTTATTCTTGTCCATTTGTGCCCATGGTACATAGTGAGGCCTCCCTGCCCCCTGGCGTATCAGTGGCATTTGCATTTTGATCTTGCTTTTTCCGCTTTTAGTCACACTTCCCTTTTTTCTTGCTAATGCTATCCTGCCAAACCTCTCCCTCAATCTTCCGTCCCACAAATGTTATAATCTCGGTGTGCGCTTGCTCTGCATCTCCTTCCTCATCATCCTCAGCCTCGTCAAATTCACTCCAATCTTCCTCTTCTCTCCTTGACCCTACATTTTCATAACGCAAGCTGTCTGTCTCTCCATCACGCTCTACGTGAACGGTTCTTATGGGCACATTGTCTATTCTAAATTAGAAGTCTACCGACTTCCACTCATCCCCCACTGGTTGCACCGGTGCACCCATGAGTGGCACGGGTGTATCTGTCTTTGTTACATCCCATGCGCCCTTAGTCTGGCTAACTCTGTCCGTGTCAATGCCAGTGCTATATCTAGCTCTCTTGTGCTAACCCCGGTGTGGGCAGCAACCTCCGGAGGTGAGATATAAGGTGGAGGCAGGGCCATGCCTGGTGTTGCGACTATCGTGCCTGCTGATACATATGTTGGATTAGTGTACCCTTCCCCTTGGGCGAGTTGCTAGCGGATATATCCCTTTTTCCCTCCACATTCTTCGCATTTTCTCCTTAGCCTGTTTCTTTACTACTGTTGTGTGTCGTCCCTTGCCCCTTTGGATCATCTGTGTCCACAAACATTTTCCAGAGGTTCAATACCTCCTTCTATTCTGCAATGGTCTCCCCTTATATTTTGCTCTGAGGAATGTAGATATACGTTCCAACTCGCTTCTGTCAAAAGTTCCCTTATCTGGCCAGAAGTGGGGCATTCCCCCTCCTCCAGTCTCAGTCATCCCCTGGTTGTGATACTTAATCTTTTCACAATACAAGGGCACGGCCTTGCATATGTGTTCTAAGGGCATTTCTACCCCCATAGTCGTGTCTCCCGTGTGTATGGCAGTGGGGCTATGCCTATGGTCCTGCACTTCAGTTGTTATACAATAACCCATTCAAGGAATATGTAGTTCAATTTTGTCAACAATGCAACTTCATGTCATCCAGAAAAACCCCAATACAAAATTGTCTGTTCAATTCCTCCACCCCTCCACTCTCATTTAGAGCTCTGTAAAAACACCCACACCTCACGATCTCCTCACACACACACACACACACACACACACACACACACACACACACACAAACACACAACACGTACACGCCCCTCCTGGGCTGCCTTCTTACACCATAAAATACACTAACAAAACAAACTAAAATAACAAGATAAAACAACAACAAATTCTTTCCTCGAGCTCTTCAATTATGCATAGCTCCTATATTTATCCCTGTTTTTCCACATTGTTTAAGCAATGCGTGTGGCACCACCTTCCCCCCTCACACGGGGAAGTTCCCTGTCTTCTGCTTTCCTTTTCCTTAGTATCCTTAATACATTAATTTTAAAAAGAAAAAATCAACACACTGCACAAATATGCCACACTCTCAATTTAAATTACAGCGTGTTCACACTGCTCCATACATCCGACTCTACTTTGTTGTCCCTTGCAGGCTATACTAATGTGCGTGTGCTCATCCAAACTCCTCCGTTCATGGGGTTCAAACACCGGCCTGCACCTCTCCTTGGCCCCGCACCCCGCTCCAAAAAGTAGGCAGGATTCTACAAAGACAGCTCCTACAGGGCCACTCAGGGGGACGCGTTTTGGGGCTGGTCGCTGTAAGTGGGGGCAGCCCTTCCATAGAGAGGCTGCCTGGATACCTCCAGAGGTACGGGGGACACTGGGATCACGTTGGGGTCACCAAATGAAGGAAAGTCCCTGTTAACGCTCACACCAGAAAGAAAACAACCCTCTAGGGGAAAAGGCCAAGAGATTGCTTGCAAGGATAACAAGGTTTAATTGTACAGAATACAAAGGTATCAGCAAAGAACTCTGCTGCTCGAGAACGTTCTGCCAAAAGTTAGTACAAACAGAAGCTTAAAAGGCAGTACATCGCCATCACTATACAGTAGAAACGAGTGTTGCTGGTTGGTGAGACCCTATACATGGGCCTGCTCCATAGGGGATGCCAGGCTACGATTCGTTCTCTTTTCCACAATCTGTTCCCACTTGGGTCAGCTGGGCTCATCTCTCCATGGAGTGAAGGTCAGGTTCCTCGTAAGTTACAGTTTCAAGACTGCTATGATACACTAAGACTACTGCTATATCATTGTGGCATGCATCTGGGAGGCTCGGGGACTGGTGCCAGGGGGAAGGGAGGAAGAAATACAGTCACACTGACCCACACATTCTATGCTTTGTTGACATCTCACCCCTTGCACCCAAGGCTTTCACCCACATTTTGATCAAGAATGTATTCCTTCCGGTACCTCGTGATACAAAGGATGTATTTATGCAGAGAGGTAAAACGGCGTACATGCTCCGATCTTTTATGGTCTTTGGTTTTATGGCGGGTCTTGGGGTCACTCGCTGTTGTGGAATGCAGGGGTTTTGGATTGGGCCAGTGGTGTGGACCATTGCTCTGGGTAGGCTGGGTGGGGGTTGGAGGTCTGCTGATAGTTTGGCTGTGATGAATGGGTGCTGCAAAAAGCCTGGCATTGTCTCATGGCCTTGCAGGGTCCATTCCTCCCAGTGATACTAAGTAATTACAACAGTGAAGGGACAAGGGGAAGCTTCCGTGAGAACTGGCCGTGCAGGCTCATCCCTTCTTAGTATCTAGGGGCCTATTCGTCTTCTTCCAACGAGCTAAAGGGCTAAGTGTCTACCATGACTACAAGATGGCATCTCTTACCATGTGTGCACTGAGTTTATGCATCTATTCTTCCTGCTTACATTATATTTGTGCTGAGTTTCTTAGCATGGTTCCTTCCCCCCTAGCCCATTACACTGCTATTTATGGGATTCGCCTCATTCTAAAGCGCCCAGGGGGGTGGGATAGACTCATTTCCAGCCCAACACATGTTAAGCCAAAAGGATATTGTTGTTGTTTTATTTTTCACATCCTGAAAGGAAAAATGTAAGTCGCAGAATGCAAAATAATGTAAGCGTGGAAAAAAGCCTTCATTTCACACAACTGTACTTTTCTCACTTTAAGAATCTCTAAACAAGGTTTGTAATAAAGTCACTAGGATAAAGAATACATTTGTCACAAACCACCAGCTTGTTGTGCAGCTTTTTAAGAACTTTTAAATATCCCTATAAAGCAATCCAATGTTTCCATGTTAAAGTAGTAGACTTAATTACTAACAGCTTTCCTGTGAAACTTTAAATATCTAACTGTAATAGCCGCACTGACACTTTCTGTGTTGTATAACGTCTTTAATCTGTTATATGTGGAGTTGGAAGCCTTCTGCACATGCTAATCCTGCAGAACTCCTTTTACGCAGCAGACTTTCAGAGGTTTTACATGGTTTCTGTCACAACACTTCCCCGCCACACCTCCCACCACTCTCCGAATGGCTGTGGAAGGATTTGGTGGGGATCTTGTTGACTTTCTTCATCCCATTTGCCGAAGCTCAGAATTTGCCCAGAGTCAGGACTTTAAGAAAGCAGGTTCAAGCACTGAATCTGGTGCCAACACCATGCTCTGACCTTATTGTGTCCTTTCTCCTCAAGTGCACTCACGTGTCGAGCACAATCTTTACTCATGCCATGAGGTGGCGGGTGGGAGGTGAGATGGCTAGCTGTCACTATGCAGGACGCAGGGAGTGTCTTCAGCTGAGAGGACAGCACAGCATAACCAGGCCCTCAGAAGGGACATTGCTTTTGCTCCAGCCACAGGTGTTGCCAGGTTTGTAAAAGACCTGGGGCTATGCTAATGTCGGGACTAGCAGGACTCGGGGCAGGCTACCCTTGTGGTTGTAGCCCTCGAGCTTCTATCCGTGGCTACAACCAAAAGACCCGGGGCTATAGCCCTCACCTCCTCTGACAACGCATCTGGCCCCAGCACTGAGTGGAAGCGCAACGTGAATCTGACATCCGTTTCACTGTTCTTTCCCTCCTAGGAGTTTGTAACAAGCATGCTGGCCACCAAGAAGGGCTATTTCTGGCTCGGGCTGCGAAAGCAAGGAGAAACATGGAGCTGGATGACCGGAGCGGAGCTGGATAGATCCTCGTAAGTCCAAATCGACTTCCTGTGGTAAATAATGCACTGAACATGAGCATGTTACACTGTGTGGGATGGACCCCCTTCTAAGCCTTGGGATTTGACCATGGACATAGAAAAAAGACTTTCATTTACTCATTAGTTTGGCCCTTGATCTGCAGTGCATGATGGGACAAGCCTGTGACCACTGGCAGGAGAGGCGGCAGGAACAGAAAGCATGTGTGAAGTTGGGAAAGCACAAGTGTCACACATTTCACGCATTATCAGCGAAGAGGTGGAAGTTAAAGCAAAAGGAGGAAGTGAGTTTGCACAGGGAGGATATGTACAGTGTGAATCAGTGGGCCTAGGACTAATCCTTGTGGGACACCCACAGGAAGGGTTGCCGGGTGTCAGAAAGGAGGTGCTGGAGTCCAATGAGAGGTAGAAGGAGTGATCAAAGGGATAGCACACCCAGTCAAGCACAGTGTCCTTGACACCAAGGAGGGAAAGAGTTTGACCGAGTGGCGAGGTCTAGAAGGATGAGAGGTGAGAGTGGTCGACAGTGGTAATAGAATTAGCAACCAGGATGAGAGGAGTCTCAGTGGAGTGCTGGGACTGGAATTCAGATTGGAGGGGGACGGCGAGTGAGCGTACCTCAATATAGTTGACTATGCAGTTGAAGACAACACTCGAGCATTTTTGAGTGGTTGGGAAGGAGTGAGAGCGTTCTGGGTCAGCAGTTAGTTTCTTTAGGACAGGCAAGACTGGGCTGCTTTATAACAGAGTGAGAAGATACCACTTGCAAGAGATAGTTTGAATACGGTGAAGAAGTGAGTGAAGTGGAGGTGTGGTGCAATGTGGTCAACTGCAGTGCGCGATAGTTTACCAGAGCGGTGGATGAATAAAGGGTTGAGGGGGACAGGCAGACCAGAATTGAGATACAGAGGAGAATGTGGGGTAGATGGGAGGTGGGGGAAATTAGTAAGGGAGTGGTAAAGATGGAAGAGTGGAGAAGGTCCCTGGTATTTTGATGTTTTTAATGGGGAAGTAGGAGTCAAAGACACGCAGAGAGAGAGAGAGGAGGACATGGAGTGATTCTTTTTAGCGGGGAGGCATGGCTGGGTGCATGTGTAAAGTTTAAGAGGATGTGAATAAAAGGAGGAACCCGATTAGTGTAGTAGGAGGATATGGCTGTGTTTAGAGTTGTGGCCACCTTCAGTATATAGTCCTTGTAGACAGTGAGAAGAGTGGAGGATTGGTCTTTGTGTTGACATCAGCAGCTGGAAGGATGGGGGAGATCCATTGTTGAGGAGGGGTTAAGGGGATAATTGAAAGGGATAGACAGTGTAGCATTGAGTTTGGTAAAGTTGAGTTTAATGGAGTGAGCAAATGAGGTCTTAGAGTGAGGTGTGGACTTGGTTGAGGTAGGGGACAATGGTGTCGGGCTTGAATTTATATTTGGTGAAATATGGAGATGGGGGAGTAGCAGAGGAATACAGATGGTGAATTGAATGAGTGTATGGACAGAAGGGGATGGGACAATTGTGGGATTATAAGACAGCAGGGTGGAAGATATGAATATGAGATATATGGGATGGGGAGAAAGGAGTGGTCTGAGTGGTGATTGACGAGAGTGTAAAGAAAGGGAAGACAGATGAGGGGGAACAGGGGGAGTGTAGGGCAGAGGGGGTAGGCAGAGAGGACTTGGAAGAGAGAGAGAGAGAGAGAGAGAGAGAGAGGAGAAGAACCATAAGGAGAAGAGAAGGACTGGAAAGGGCATGGCAGGTAGGCGATGGCGAGGTTGTAGGGGGGACCACAGGGTCCTACGAGACGAAGCAGTGCCATTTCAAAAACGATAGTGTCCTATGTAAAAATCAAAGTGCAATTTAAAACCTCACAGGGTTCTAGGCAACCAGAGTGATTTACAAGGTGCCGTTGGCACTTGCAGAGGTGTAAATTCATACCAGGGATCGCACAGAATTAGGAAATGAACTTGTGTAGTTGTTCTGCACTGATAGCGGGTTTAGTAGGACATGCCAGGCCCTAACCGGCCCAAACAGAACCTGCCCTTGTTTGTTCAGCCCTTTTCAGTGTGCACCAGGGGGTAGGGTGCCTCTGGACAGGGCCCTCCTGGATGGCACTTGGGCTGGAGAGGCCAATGAGGGAACTGCCCAAGTACAAAATTGCCATTCAGATGGGATAAAGGCCAGGCTCAGTGGTGGACCAAATGCATGGCTCTTCAGCTGAACTCCAACTCCACCAGGGTAGAGAGCAGGGTGTTTTAGTGCTGACTGTTGGCTTCTGGCGTTCAATGTTGTCCTGATATGTTTTCAATTTGGGAGTGCGGTGGTGGGGCAGTCTGGGGTACGGTGGTGGGGCAGTCTGGGTGCGGTGGTGGGGCAGTCTGGGGTGTAACCTCTTGCCCCTGAAGATGGGCCACCACTGAACATCATTGCATCTGTTCCAAAATGTTTTCTTTTTTTCTCTGTGTTCTGCAGATTCCCAATCAAGGAGGACAACGGGAGCCATGACTGCATTTCGGGAAAAGACACATTCTCTTCTGAGAGCTGCTTCAACCCCAACAAATACATTTGTGAGAAGAATACCATTGAGTTCCCACAAATCATAGCTGCGCATACAAGACCGCGAAGACAGATTAAGGCGCAGGCCCAAAAAAGACTGCAATCCTCTTGGCGCTCATCTCATGGTCAACTTGAAACTAACAGAAGGACCTGATTTATGTCCACTCAATAGACAATCGCCTGATGAAGGCCTCTGAGGTCATGAGTAGCCATTGGGTGAAATGGCTCAGCCATACATAGACTCCTCATCCATGTTTAAATTCCCAAGCATCGCAAACCTTATTCATTACGTCACTAAACTATCCAATCTAGGGCACTAATATGTGACAATCTATTTTCCTAATTATGCACACTAGTGGTTACTCAGGGTTTATCCCCTTTCCCCTCCTGTGCCCTATTCTCCCCTCATGTGATCCACCCCTCCCAATAATGGCTTTCTGCATTCTTTTGCTATAGCCTTAACCAACAGGACCTATTGCTTCTTTGCTGTTATCTGATGTTTAACAGTTTTCCTTCTCAGCCTGACACTTTTGATGTACCCGCCCTTGCCTGTGTTGTCCTCCTGAACTTACCAAGAAGCCTTATCTACCAGGACAAATCAGCCCTCCTTTGCTAATCGCAATATACTCTTCCTTCTGACAATTCCAGGCTAAGGATTTCTCTTCCTCTGACCATTCATGCTCGTGTAAACACAGCCATGCTCCTGACCATACAAACCTAAACTGACGTCTCTTCATGACCATTCAAGTCTAAGGAAAGGGTCAGGAGGAAAGGCTTTTCCTCCTGATCCTCAAGCATAAACAGGCCTCTCCACCTGACCCTTCAAGCCGACACAGGTCTCTCCTGTGGACAAATCAAGCCTAAATAGGCTTCTCCTCTATATCCTTCAAGCCGTTCCCTTCCTGATGGTTTAAGCCTAAAATGGCCACTCCTCCTCACATTTCAAGCCTAAGCAGACACCTCCTCCTAACCCTGCACAACTAATTAGGCCTCTCCTGCTGACTAAACAGGTGTGTCCTCCTGACCCTTCAAACCTATACAGGCCGCTCCTCCTGACCCTTCAAGCCTAAAAATGCCTTTCCACCACCTGACCCCTAACAGATCTCACCTCCTGACCATTCAAGCCTACATAGGCCTCTCCTCCAGGCCCTGCAAACCTACATTGGCCTAGCCACCTGTCCATTCAAGCTGAAATAGGCCTCTCTTTCTGATCCCTCTGGCTTAAACATGCCTTTTCAGACCCTCCAAGCCTAACAGCACACTCCTCCTGTCCCTTCAAGCCTAAACACTCCTCTCCTCCTGACCTATCAGCCCTAACAAGACCTCTCCTCTTGACAATTTAAGGCTTAACGGGTCTCTCCTACTCATCTTTCAAGTGTAAACAGGCCTCTCCAGCTCTACCTGAAATTTTTCTTCTTCAGAGACATCCATGAATTCAAGGCCAACCTTGCCATGATCCAGACCTAAATGTTCAGTGCGACCCTCAAACTGAACCCCACCAAGATGGATTTACTTTTCCCAACCAAAAACACAGAACGCCCCCACATCGAGACCTGGCTGTCTACCTGGAACCTTGAGGTCTTCATTCTGCAGCTAATACCTTACTCCAGGTCTGTAGGATTTCCCATTGACACCACTCCTTTAAAACAAACTGTAGTGGAAAAATGAAACAAGACTATTCCAGTGGATTGGTGAACAATGTATTAGTAAAAAGCAATGCAGCAGGACAACAAACCAATGACAGTACGAGACTTTGATGTAAGTGAGACCCCCTTTCGCTCCAAGTAATGTTCTCTTATACTCAAAGGAACACATGTATTTCGAAGGGAGGCGAAGTCCAAACAGGGCAGGGTATCATAGAGTAACGATGTTGCAAGCAGGGAACAAAGCTTTACTATTCAAGTCTTAGACACCAGCTGCATTCTCACACGTTGAGACAGTGTTATCAGGAAGTACAGCATAAAATGATACATTTAGCTGGGCTGAATAGCTGCCTCAGAAGATGCACACACAATTTGAGGCAGGCGTGCTTACAGTATGATGACTTCTGTCTACTAAAGTCGCTTTTCCTAAGAAAGCGGGAGCCTAAAACACGCTTACATATGCCAAAAGGGAAACATGTCAGAAGCGAGCGATGTGGAGGCGAGCATAGCTACACCCTAGGTGAGGAGCCTTCACTGTAAGGGCATGTGCAGTAAAGCCTAACGCTCGCCTCACACAGGCAAGAAGCACTCGTTTAAACATGGCAGTTTGAAGTACCTACTCAATGTTATACTGCATCAATGTGACAGGGGAGTTCATAAAATTTTCAATTCCAGATGTTATTCTCACAAAACGTAGTGGAGCAATCGCAGACATCAAGGCACCAGGTACCCTCCTGTGGAAAATCAAGCTCCTTCTTCCAACACCAGTTTCGGATCCACTGTAGAGGCCCTGGTTCTTTCGTACCTGGATCTTATCTGGAAGGGGCAAATGCCCAGTTCACTTGCCACTCGCGACCACCGCAGCTCCTATGAGAGGCTGCCTGCATGCTGCTGCCCCCTCATTCAAGGTGTCTTCAAATATGACCACATAATGTCCAGACTGAAACATCACTAGCTGCCCCTACAAGCACACATCAGCTTCAGTGCAAACTACATTCATGCCCCCTCCCATCTGGCAGAGAAAGTCAGCACCTGTGGTGCTCGTGCATCACCAGAAGTCCAGACCTGGTTAGAGTAGAGCAGCAGAAACAGAAAAAAGAAAGAACCAGGAAGTAAGCACTCAGTCTACAGCCGAGTGTGGAACCTCACGCACATCCACCTCTGTCTCTCCAACACACTCCTGCAACTGAGAAAGGAAATCAAGACCCTCCTCTTCAAGGAGCACCTTCCTTGCATCCCGTAAGATCCATCCTCTGAAACCATCCAGGCAAGTACTCCTTGTGATGACCAACCGCTGCATTCCCCTGTTCCAGCCACCACCCTCGATTCAGCACTGCACATGCTCCCCATTAAATGTAAATCTAAGCAATTCCCTGCTACCCTGAACAGAGTGCTGGGAATAGATATTATGTTGTAAAGACTGTTACCGCCTGCAACCAGCTAATGTATACCTAGAAACTCTGCCGATGTACAGTACGATGTTGCTTCCCGCAGCTAGGTTTTAGCTTAATACCCAAAATAAAGTAAATAATAAAAATTAAGCATACCCTTACTGCCTAAATGGATGTCTCCTTTGGGAAAATTAATGGAAGAGTGAAAAACAAACCCCTTTTTTTGACCCTTTATATCTTTTGAACTCTAACACAGATTTGGACAACACTTTAATTTCTTTGGGGTCCCGTGCCCTAATATAGGAATTGCAAACACTGTGCTGATCCGACCTACGGCTCAAAAGTTATTAACCATAGAATCGTTGCTTTTCCTATGGATGATAGGTTTGGATGGATGATAGGTTTCACCTTAACTATAGGGCGGTTATCGCCGGCCTTTCATTTATATATATTGTATATGCCTTACCACCCTCAGATATTCTCTACTACTTTCTCTTTTCCCACTAAACTTCACTACACTCTTCTCCCCACTACTCTCTACTACACTCTTCTCCCCATTACTCTCTTTTATACTCTCTTCCCCACTACTTTTTACTCCTCCCACCCAACCTACTGCCACATCTGCTATACTCTCCTTCTCACTGTACAGTACACTCTACTGCACTCCCCCCACTACACTACACTGCACCCACAACTGCTCCACAGTCACCTTCCTGTCACCCTTCTCAATCACCATCCCTAAACCCCTCCCCTTAATCTCACTCTCACACCCAAGTACCACTTTGTCTCAGCAACCAATACCTCACCTTGTACACGCTCTTGACTATTTTTCTCCACTCTCTACTGCACCACCCTTCCCCCACTTGGTTTCTTCGGCCTCCTTCTTCTCCCTTGATCTCACCTGAACAACCCACACTGCCCTGGTCGCATTGTCCTTTTTAATCCTCCCTTGGTCCCTGCCCATGGTGGTCCCCGTCAGCTGGTTCCCCAGCCCAACTGCTGGCTTCCTTTCCCCCAGGGGCTGGGTTAAAAACACCAAACCAGGTGTAACAGGTCTAAAGCCCTGCCCCCTTTTCATCCGTGAGTCTGCTGGCATTTGGAAATGGCGGCCTGCTGAAAACAGTCATTTCTAGAGTTTGTGCTGAGCATCTGCAATGCCAGTGGAATGTGTGTGGCGTTCTTTAGCCTCTCCACTTTTCACCGCCTCTCTCGCCATTGAGTTGTCAGTTCAGCTCTCCAACACTAAGAATGCTGGTACATGTGGTCCTGTGGAAGAAGAGAATGAACAGTGTGTGAAGAATCAACTTCCAGGACACCAGTGGTCCAGGGATGAATATTGGTTTCTAAAACATCAATCAGCCCCACACCTCGAGTACACCAGAAGGGATCATAAGAGATTGGAAACACAAGCAAATTATAAGCCTCCTTATCCAAGTTTGGTAACGTGGATGGAATGACAGGCTTATCTCTGCAGGGTCGTGGATCGTTGATTAGTTGCAACACAGCGAAAATACAATTATTACCCAATGATAAAAGGGACTATCCAGACAAGGTTGTATAAAAAATATTTACTTTATTATCATCACAACAGACAGTTCTAGCAACACTACAAAATACAAGCCACCCTGTAAAGGAATGCCGAGGACGGACAGTTTCAAAGGAGGACAAGAGATGCACTATGGATACTGACAGGAGAGTAGTCAGTAAAGTAATTAATCACAATAGTTCAAGTACACTTGGTTTCAGCACAAAGGGAGCAATGGGTCATAAAATTTCACTAGAGGTCTTCAGTGAAGGACCAGGGGGACAGAACCACAATTTACCTTGTGCTTGTAGATGTTCTTGGTGCTCGACAGGGTCGAGTCGGTATTCAGTGCGCTTTGCAGCTTCTGTGACAGAGATCAAGATGGGAGACAGCTGCGGTTATCGGGTAGCAAGCAGTATGGCTAGCGAGGCTCAATGGATGGCTGCAGGCTGCCGTACATCGCGGCTTCGGGTGAAGAATCGTTGTCTCAGTGCTGGTTGGCTGGTCTGAAGCACTGGTCGAGGCATCACGGACGGCGTGAGCGACTACGGCATAACAACAGTCACCGGTGCAGTCAGTTGCAGCTCGAGGGGCTCGACTGGGTCGAAAATGTCCTTTAAGGCAGACTTGGTTGATGCTTGTCGATGCACTCCTAGCTTCTTCACTGGGCTTGTGTTGTCCTTTAAGGTGGACGGCCCAAAGCTGAGGAGATTGATGCAGGCACAAGCCTTGCCCTTGGTTTGGTTCAGAGACTCTCTGGCACTTCCCACGTAGGAAACCTGCTGGGGAGCCTAGCAGGGCATGTTGTGTGCTGGCTGGGTACCGGTTCTGGAGCTGCTGGAGGGACCCTAGGATCCAGTATCCCCCTCTTTGGAAATCCTGCCCTTCCTTCACTGGCGGAAGCTGTAAGGCAGAGTGTACCTTCAGCCATTGTCCAATGCTGAGTTCCTCTTGTTGCTCCTTGCAAAGTCTTCAGATGATCTGCTCAAAAGAGGGGCTCAACCATCTTTTAAAGCAAAATGGGCCACAGTGATTGGTGTAGGCTAAGCCTTCCTTAATGAACCAATGTGGGGTCCACCAACAATCTTCTGTATGCATGAGGTCATAACCAGAGTGTTTTGCAACAGAAAAGGTAAAGGGGTGAAAACCTTTATTTATTTGTTTTCTTGTTAGGCGCTTATACAATAAGAATATACCATTTCAAAGCACCCACAGTGCAGGGAGGGAAGGCGGGGAAATACATTACAGCACAATATTGAGAGAAGAAGGGAAAGAGGGAGAGGGGCGAACCTACTATGCCTTGTGAGTATTCACATTCAGAATGAACAGTACTAAGTTCGACCCATCTCCCTGTCTTTTGTGGATCAAAGGGGGTCTCTGGTTAATTGAGATCTCTGTGGTTTCTGATTAAAGCGACAGGTCTCCCTTGAAACTGTGGCAAGACCAGACTTTCGGTCGCCGCCAAACCACATACTTGTACCTTCTGAACGGGGTCACCCTGTGGGGATGAATACTGTAAACAGCTGTCCCAGACATGGCATTTCACTGCCCTTAATACTAAGAGGCGGGAGCTGGCTTCAGGTTGGCACAGATGCATATCATAGTTTGTTGGGGTTTTCCCATCCTTTGTTAGTTCTGCGATCAGGCCTCCTGTGGGCCTGTCTGATTAACTCTGATTAGTATGCTAAGCTGCAACCAGTAGAGCCAATAAAGAATAGGGTGGATCCATGGAGTCTTTGTTATTTAATTAGGCTGGCCATGGCAGGAGGAATGCTTTGCACTTCCCCTTCTGAGATGCCTTGATGTACTCCTAGCTGTCACATTCCAACTAAATGTAACAGGGTGAACAGCGCCTGTTGGCTCTGTCCACCCACAGTACACAGGTCTATGTGTATGTCGTGCAGTGAACATAGGAAAATCTGTGGTTCATCTACTATCATTCCATTTCATTTAAAATTTCAAATAAAAGCCCAGGTGAGTGCACACCCACTGTGCAGATGGTAGAATTCCTCACACACTGGCAAGCAATTTGCCCAATCAGTTTGGAACAAGAGTCAGTAGTACTCGACATTCATCCAGGCACAGGTAGAAGCAACACAGACTGGGACCCTCCCAGCTCCCACGCAACACCTCTTGGGTAGCACATGATCTTGGAAACCCTGTGGCAGCCCTCATGCCCCAGGTTGAGAGGGGGCTCATCCCCTCATGACAAGGTCAGATCACTGACCCTGTCACACACCTCAACCCTTGCTTCCAAAACCTCTTTCTCCTCCCGTAAGCCCTTATTCTCTGCTATTCTCTCTGACCATTAGTCTCCACTATTATCCTCTCCTACTGCCCTTCAATACATTCTCATTGACACTACTATCTACTCCTCCCAGTCTACTACTGCGACACTCCCCTACACTCCCTTCCCCACTGCTCTACACTACACTTTACTACACACTCCTCTCATTATACTAAACTCCACCTACTCCACTGTCACTGTTTCTCACTCTTTCACCTTTTCAATCTCTCTCCCTTAGTCTCACTCAGTCAGTCCCTCACTCACATTGCACGCACTCTGACCCAACTACCACTTTCCCACAGCAACCAATACCTCACCTTACACATGCTTTTGCCAATTCCCCTCCATGCTCCACTGCACCGCTCTTTCCCTGCCATGACTCTGGTCCTCCTTCTCCTCCCTTGACCTCACCAGAACATTGTACCCTGCCCTGGTCACACTGCCCCTTTTCTATTCTCCATCTGCTCCTGTCATTGGCTTCCTCTGGCAGCTAGTACCCCTGGCAACCACTGGTTTCCTTTTTCCACAGAGACCAGGCTACAACCAGCAAACCACACAAAATGGACCTCAAGCCCAACCCCCTTTTCATCTCTGGGTGTGGCAGCATTTAAAAATGGTGACCTGCTAAAAACAGTCATTCCTGGAGGTTGTGTCCTATTTAACTGTGGAAATTGCAATGCTGGTGGAATGTGCGTGGCGTTCCTCAGCCACTGAGCTGGCACGGCCTCTCTCTCTCCGATGCGCTGCCAGGTCGGGTCTCCATTGCTAGCCATGTTGGTATGCATAGTCCTGTTGAAGAAGGCATAGAATACTGACAAGTACTGTGCACAGCAGGTATGGAGCAAGAGTCAGTGGTACTCGAAAGAACAGGTAAAAGGGCCAAAATGTAACCCATCCCAGTTCCCACGCCCTTCCTCTGGGGCAGGTCTGGCTCTGGGGGACCCCTGTGTTAGGCCGCCTGTCCCAGGCTGAGAGTGGTCCCCATCCCCTCTGTCACAGGCCACAAATGACAATAAAGACACCCTCGACTTTTACAAATCCGGGCTCATTGACCTTGGCAATGCCTGTTATTGCAGATCTGCCTTTATTGAGAATGACTGATGTTTCGACTTCATAGGCCCTCATTATGAAGTTGCTGGTAACTGGAAAAACCTGCAGCGTCTGGGGATCAATTCCTAATGGGCCGAGTGGAAAATTAAAGTGCAAAAGCCAGCCATTATCTGCAGCACTTAATGTTCGAGCCTTTCCAAGGCGTAGGAGGGCACGAAGGCAGATTTTGCATCTCTGCTTTCCTCTTGCACCTTGCAAGAGCGCCTGGTTTCACGTCTGCATGAGATCTTCCTGCCTATGGAATACGCTCTGGTTTAGCACCTGCTGAAGTCACATAGGAAGCCATTATAAAATGCCACCTGCAAAGCATACTTAAAGGCGCGTTTACATGCATAGCAATTAGCTTTGCAGAATTAGTTTTCAGTAAGTGCTCTGCAAGCGTTTCTGACCTGTGGTGCACTTGAAGACCCACAGGTTGACGGTACACCTGTTGTCACGCCTGCAATTTACAAGTATTGTGCATACATATGTTAAATGTTAGAGGTATTTGTACCGCGCACTGTCACCAAAGGAGTTGGTCCCCAGGCGCTCTGGCAGATCTGCAAATGAGAGGGTGGGATGGGTTAGTAGGTGAAGTGGGAGTAGGATAGTGAGAGGAGTGGTGTTCTGTTGGCAGCTTCAACTCGGTATACACCGGGTGCTGAGCTTTGGTGTGGGTATCGGATCGATGTCAGTCCTCGTGTGCTGTTGGTGCAGCTTATGTGTCGTTGCAGTGTTGTGAAGTGCGTGCGGGTTGTTATGCGCGATATGTTTGTGTGAGATTTTTGAGTGAGAAGTCTGCAGAAATGCTGAGTTGTTTTGTTAGTGGGTTGTATGAAGTTTAACATGCTTACTTTCAGAACTCTGTCCGAGTGTGGTGCTCGCCAATCCTCCCAATCTCATCAGGGTGGGCGACAGGGTTAAGCCTGGAAGGGTTCTAGGTATGTGTGAGGCGCTCCCTGTACTGTTCTAACGCACTCTGTAACTGTTCTAATTGCTCCTCGCCGTTCTATTCTAGCAGGCTCTGTAGGAGTTCTAATGCTGATGGATTGTTTGGTGTGGTTGGGTGTCTATTCTCCTCCTTGGGTGTTGGAGCTGGTGTTGTGGTCTCCTCTCACAAACTTTCTATCTAAATGTGTCTGCTGGGGTTTTGGATATGGTACGGCCGGGAGGCAGTGGATGAGTCGTTTAAAGGCTTTCGTCTCGGTCTGGCTATGCGATGTGTCTATCGTCACCTTCTTTTAGTGGCTATTTCCCTTAATATCTTATGGTCTGTCATGGGGTCCGTTCTTGGGTTCTGTGTATGTCCGTATTGGGTGTGGCCGAGGTTTGTGTTTTTCATCGTTGTTTAACGGGGTGGGCATTCTAGTGCGTCGCTGTTGTAGTCACCCTGTGAAGAGCCATGATTTGAGGAGTTTCCTGAATGCTAGGTGGTTTGTTGTGTTCCATATATTCTTAGGTAGGTCATTCCAGGTTTTCGGTGCCTGGTGAGAGAAAGAGGATCCTCCGAGTTTTCTTCTGTTATAGGGTTTTGGTTCCAGGCGGATGTCGGTGCTTGATCTCAGTGTTCTTGTTGGTTGATGTAGGCGTACATATTCTTAAGCAAGTTTTGCATTTTTGTTCAGACCAATACATCGAAAATAAAAATGTACTGTTACCTTATAGTATTCATGCCTGATATGTGGAGCAGAAATACCCCTATGTTTGGATTAGTATTGAAGCAAACACTGGCAGTACTTGGCCCAACATGAGCAAGCATGGCCTTATGCTGTTTCCAATGGATGTGAATGTTAAAAAGCCAGGCTCACATAGATAAGTCGTGAAACATGGTAACAAAACCTAAGTAGACTCATCAGAAATGACTTGATATTATCGCTTTAGTTGAAGCCACAGCAGATTGATTGACACATCATCTGTACACTTCGATACCTCCCGAGGGTGCCCCACTCTTCCCTCATCTTAAGAGAATGTCGGGTTATTGAGGCATCAACAGATGCTGCAAAGGGAGCGTGGTTCTAGTCTCAGCAATGAGTAGCAGTTTGCACTCAATAATGGGCACATTCTTCCAGGTAAGGATCCAACATGACTCTGCTACGCGCAAAAGCTTAAGGTAGTCCTATTTGCACATCTTCTGCGCCCAGTCAAGGATCTTAAGTGAGCCACGCTCAACATCTTCTACGCCCAGTCAAGGATCTTGGGTGAGCCACGCTGCACATCTTCTGCGCCCAGTCAAGGATCTTGGGTGAGCCACGCTCAATATCTTCTGCGCCCAGTCAAGGATCTTGGGTGAGCCACGCTCAATATCTTCTGCGCCCAGTCAAGGATCTTGGGTGATCCACGCTCAACATCTTCTGCGCCCAGTCAAGGATCTTGGGTGAGCCACGCTGCACATCTTCTGCGCCCAGTCAAGGATCTTGGGTGAGCCACGCTGCACATCTTCTGCGCCCAGTCAAGGATCTTGGGTGAGCCACGCTCAATATCTTCTGCGCCCAGTCAAGGATCTTGGGTGAGCCACGCTCCACTTCCTCAGGCCATAACAACTGTAACCTTGTTTTCAATCCATTTAAGTTCCACTGGGTCCCTGCACCTGCGCCTCCATTCAATGAGGTTTTTGTAAATATCAGCCCTATCGGCAAGGCCTGCCAACCAGACATTATCATGACAGGATTTTTCCTAATCATTTCAAAGTTTAGCAGAATTTTACCCCCATTATGAGGTTTAAATATTTTTGCTAACACTTTTCCTTGAGACATCTGCAATACGTCAGTGTGAAGTAGTCGTGAATGAGTTGAGGTCCCATTTCTTCACAAATAATCTATATCATATATATATATGTGAAAGTGTGTTTGTATGTTTGCTCCAGCCTCATAACAGTTGGTGGGGGTGGGCCGAAATTGTAATTAGTTATTTATAACGCGCTTAATACCCAAAGGCTTCTAAGCGCGTACCCGAGGATCGAACCTGTGTTGCTCTGCACCTTCTTGCTTCCAAGGTGAGCCCGTTGCCCCTGAGCTATCCTCCTGAGACACATTCTGGCTCAAGGTCAGCATACCAGTCTGGGGTGTACTGGCGATAGTGAAATCTGACCAACCCCACCTGTTCGCCTGTCGAGCCCTGTGCCATCAGTATAGGCAATTTTGGGAGATCGCCGATTTTGCGACTTCTTTTTCAGAAATAGGAAGTTAGGACACAAGGTCGGCATACCAGTCTGGGGTGTACTGGCAATAGTAAAATTTGACCAACCCCACCCATTCGCCCTGCACATGGGTGGAGCGGGGTCCCGCCCTGTGCTATAAGTAAAGGTGATTTTGGGAGACTGCTGATTTTGCAATTTTTCAAAAATAGGAAGTTCTGACACAGTAAAGCATACACAAGGCTATAGCAGAACCCACATGCATGTCTGCTACAGACCTGTGCCATGCCAGGAGGTGCAGCTAGTTTTAAATATATGAGAATTAGCACTTTTCATTTTATTAAGTTAACAATTTTGTCACATTGACCCAGTACCGATGTGAGTTTGTCTGGAAGATGTTTGGCCATATTTCCAGTCATCACAGAACATAAAGACGACAGACAACATGCAAGATGGGACTGATAAGACGGTGATTAGCTTCATGGCTGGGCAGTCTGGACTTTATCTGAATAGCAGTGTTTTCAGTTTCTTCTTGAAAGTCAAGAAGGTGGATTCTAAACTTAATGAAGATGAGAGTTTGTTCCACTTTGATGCCGCTTTGACTGGGAAAGATCGTCCTAATCCATTTGCTTTCTTGATGTGTATGGTTTTCACCAATCCTTGAGCTTTAGATCTCAGAGACCTACCTGGTTCATATGAGGATATTTGCTCTTTCAAGTAGGCTGGGGCAGAGCCATAGAGGCAGTGGTGTACAATTGAAATGGCTTTGAAGGTAATACGGTCGTCCACGGCTAGCCAGTGGATCGACATCCTATCTTCGGTGATGTGGTCCCTCCTAGTTTTCCTTCTAATGGCTCTCACTGCATTATTCTGAATGGTCTGGCATTGGACTATACAGCCTTTATTTGCTCTGAGTAATAGGGAATTTCCATAGTCCAGCCTTGAGAGGATTGTAGCTCTAGCAATGGTAGTACAACTTTTTAAATTTAGGACAGGTCTTATATGCCTGAGTAGTTTTTGGTACTACCAGCATTTTATTTTAGGTATGCTACATGGGAATCAGCCCCAAGAGATGACTCTAGACACCTAAGGTTTTGAGCTTATCAGAGGACCGGGATGTTTGAGTTTTTAATGCTAAACGAGGCATAAGTTTGGTCCTAGCTTGGGGAGAGCCGAATATCATGAGTTCTGTTTTGCTACCATTTAGACATAGTCAGTTTGCTTTCATACAGGCCTCAATTACATTGTAGATGTTTGCAACCCTAGTGCTGTCTACGCTATGGCACCCGCTTAGTTCAACTATCAGCTGGGTGTCATCAGCAAAATTGGTAAATAGCACCCCTAAATTGATAAGAAGGGTGCAAAGACAGGGTAGGTACGGGTTGAATAGAAGGGGGGATAAACTTGACCGCTGAGGTACACCACAGTATATGCATATGCCTTAGAATACTTGTCTCCCCAGTGTATTTTGGAGCTTCGTTCCGCAAGAAAAGAGGAAACCCAATCTATGGCGTCCTGAGAACAGTTCCCTGATTTTTCCAGAGCCTCTTGAAGTTTCTGGTGGTCAAGCAGATGAAAGGCTGCTAATACATTGTTAGACAATTCATAACATGCCCATTGATGGGTTCTTTGGAGAGTAGTAGTTTTCTTACCTCCTTTGCTGCCTCACACCGTGGTACGATTCTCACTATTCCTCACATGATGGAAGAACCTGCGTTTTGCCGATAGTGTGCGGTCTTCTTCCTATGAGCAATTCATGAAGCCACATTGTAATGACCTTCTAATGCCCGGTTAGTACATTTCCTTGAAGGTGTAAATGAGTGACTTCGTTCCAAGTTGTGATTTTGCAATTGATTGAAATAACTCATGTCCTTTTTCTTATAGTCAGGTTGTTTCAATGGCGGTGCTTTAATTTGTTGGATCTTTAATCCAAAGATTCTCTCCAGAAATGAAACACACTGGTTTAAGAATTGCAGATTGAGAAACTACGGAAAAACCGAACGTGAAAGAGGTTTCCTTGAACTGTATATGCACTGTCTTTGATTTATTGGCTGGGCCTTCACAAGTACCAGCCACGATGGCAGTTTCCCGGCAATATCCAATCCAAACAATGGATAAAGCCAAGATTATCCAATGAATGAGGATGAATAGTCAACAGGGAAAGTCTTGTGAGAGGGGAAATGGGAATAAAAGACGGGGTACAAATATTATGTGTGGGAACGTCACAACTATTGTTCTGGGATAGGCCTGGCTACAGGTTTGTGTAGTATTGTTCATTTTCCTAAAGACCTGGGATACAGGGTGCAGCAAGGTTTCTCAATGACAGTGGAACTTTCCGGCAAGTAGCTCGGTGGAAACCGCGTCACACATTGATGGTGCAGGCACAGTTTGCAAATTGGTTCGGCTAGCAACAGAGGGCTGAATCTTCCTGAGTTCCTTCCAGGCTGCGCTGAGTTGGTCAGATGAGGTGTTCTACTCCAGGTAGGGGAGAAAGGGGAGTCCTTTCAACACTGCTTGGGCCCTGGGCAAGGGCACTGTGCTCTTCTTGGCGGCTATTGGCACTGGTTTTCATTAGCTTCACTGCTCTGTCCTCTGCACCTTTGAGACCAACACTGGCACTGCCATGTTGCGCCCCGATTACCAACAATCAGCGCAGTCGAGCGAGTATGCCATCACCGCTGTGGTGCACCTACCACCACCTTGCGGCACACCAATGTGCCATGGCACACTCTTTAAGCAGCACTGTACACCAAACAGCTCGAGCTCCGGAACAAAAGTGATGTACACACAGCCACTCCTATCCTCCCAAAACCTTTCTAAAAGTTCAAGAAAACAATAAGGCTAGCTTGCAACACTACTAAGGGGTAAGTAAAAACGGCCTCCTAAAATGAATGCAGAGGTTCATTCACTATCGTGCATTGTAGCACTACACAGAATTACAATGAAAACCCATTAGGAACAATGGTGATGGATCTGACACAAAAGTAAGCTAGAATATTGTGGGGCGTGTCCCACCATTCTTCCAAAGCAGCCATGATCACACTTAGCATCCAGGTGCTACTGGTTTATTTCTGGGTGGAAAGGCTTTGCCAGGGCCACTTGTAGCATGTTCCACACAAAAAAAACTCCAAACATAGTTTCCGGAAAGTATAAACTGGAGATCTTGGGAAAATTGGGAGAATCCATTTTCTGTTTTCCTGCTGTCTTTCGGGAGATGGTGGCGGTGCATATGGTGGCGGCGGTAGGATGTGGTGAGTATGTATCAGGAGAAGGCTCACAGGTGTGATGAGGAGGCAGCTAATGGGTGAATTGGACAAAGCCAGCACTTGGATCATGGGCCATTATTGTTGATTCATGCCTGCATTCTAAGCAACCTGATTGGATGCTCTGGGAATGCTGGCTGTAAATACAGCACAAAAGTGCATCAAACATCATAAAAACAAAAGAAGCCCTTAAAAGCCAGATGCTACAGCTCCCCAAAGTTACAAACTAGCACCAACTTCTGCAAAATGGCCAAAACTGTAACAGAATTTTCACCATAATTAACTCTTTTTTGCACTCTTTTGAGCAGCTGATTGACAGGAGTGCGATACATGGGGAAAAGACAGGGTCATGGAAAAGTCAGTGGAAAACAAGGGAAAAGACATAAGGAAGATGGAAATAATGGACAGAAATAAAGCAGATGAGTGGAGGTGGATCTATGTGATTATGCTGGAAAAGATCTGAAGCCTAAAATGCTCCCCGCAGCCCACCGTCCCATACCTCTCCCACATTTATTATTACCCTTACCCACCCCCCACATACATATGCAGGGAAATGCATCCCTCGGCATTCGGCATTTTCGGCATCAGAATTATTTTCCTCTGTATTCTGGCACTATGCCGTTGGAAGTTAGGTGTAGAGCAAAATGGGGCTTGGACAGTGCAACCCACTTCACACTTTTGTGAAGAAATTCAAAAGGGGAGATTGTATGCATATTTGGCAAACATAGCAAATAAGCTGCTGGCCTCCATTAGCCCAGATCACACCCACTCAAGTTCATGGTGCTATCCACGCAAAAGCAAGTGCCGGTGTGACCTAAAATCAAACACTCAATGGTGTGCTTGTATGTTGCGGAATAGTTACATCTTCTTTTACTCTATTATTGTAAGACTCCCATGGTGGCTGGTGCCTTTTCTTCTCACCTATTTCAAACCATGTATGTGAGTGTACAAGTATTCCCCTCGCACTCACTAACCCCACATCTGCCTTCGAACTGAAATAGCCGATGACTTGGCAAAGGAGCAGAATTTGGTCCATGCCTCTTTCTAACAAAGATTGTTAAAAAACAATGGTCCTCATCACTAGTTAGGGAAATTTAACATAACCGCCATGGTGTCTGGCAGAATTACCACTATAACACAAGCGGACGGAGTGCGCACAAACCATTGACGGAAATCAACAATGATTGGTAATTCCTCCTTTTTTTGTAGAATTATTATTTTTTTTAATTTATTTGCCTTTTTAAAGCGTTCACACAGCCTGCGGGCATCGAGGCACTGTTACAGGAATTGTTTATTTTTTAGTTGCGCAATTGTTTGTTTTTTTTGTCTTAGTTGCATATTTATAACGTACTTAAATACCCAGAGGTTTCTAAGCGCGGACCTGGGAATTGAACCTGTGTTTCTTCATGTCGTCTTACTCCCAAGGCGAGGACGTTGCCGCTGAGCTATCCTCCCAGGACTATACAAACAGGAAAGATGGGGAAGGGCAAGGTACCAGAAATTACTGTTATAGCAAAGGTTGAGGAATTACCAAATGGTAATCCTGCCAGTGGAATTACTGTTGAGAGGAAATAGCGTAATGCTGCAAACGGGAAGCTCAGTGGCAGCCATCTTGAAAATACAATCCTTTTAAAATCCCCCACTTCCAGACCCTATACACACACAGGAAAGATGGGCAAGGGTAAGGTACCAGAAATGTGGGCCCACAACCACAAATTCAGTGAGGGGAGCTGCAGCTGCTATCAGAGGAGGTGCTGGCCAGCAACAGAAGACTTATATGCAAAGGAAGAACACTATCTGGAACAACACCAGGGACAAGGTGGAGGAAGTGGGTACAGTGCAGCGTGATGCAGGAAGCGCTGGAATGACTTGAAGGCATGTGTGCAGTGTCTGCTTGCCACCTTCTGCTGCAAGACAGCAGCCACATAAGGAAGAACCATGGAGCCATTACACCTCACAACCTGGGAGGAGAAAGTTGCCAGCATCATATGGCTGCATAGAGGTAGTTAGCAGTCAAGTTGACCCTGGTAAGTACAAATGAAGTTGGGATACATAAGAGAATGAAAAACATGAAAGACATGTAGGCCACACAGCAGATAAAATAATGTGGTCCCCCAATATGCGTGGGTGGGGGGAAATTGCACTACATTCTGTAGTGCCATGAATGTGTCCACAATCATTGCATGATAAAAGCACCCCACCGAAGTCTCACTGCAATGTACAAATCCTGCCTTAGCATAGGGAACCGGATCCCCTCACAGGGAAACACTTACAAAACAGTGTAGTGCTATAGGCTCTGAGATGAGGGTAAACAATGACATGACACCACGTTAGTGGCGGGGAAAATGTGGACAATTTTGACTGCCAGTCATGTCAACCAAGTTTGTCATCCTTACTACTATATAACAACAGTATTGCTGGCAAACATGGAAAGATACCCTATAGATGGAAAAGAGATTACTGCAGAATTTCTGCAGGAACTGTCAAGTGAATACCTGACAATTAGCACATAGCAGAGATCAACCAGGCATTGGAATGGCAGTTGATGGCCAACATTATTCTATTGATTTAGGTAATGAAATCATGGGACCAATCCCAAATGACTGTTTCAACCTCCACAACGGTATTCCTCGAGAAAAGATTTTTACTAGGCATGCGGGGGAATTTCATGGTGTACTCTTCCTGCCCCTAGGAGGTAGTGTTCAGATTCAACGACCACTACTTCGAATCCCCTGTCCAGGTCAACACAATCAAAAGAGATCTCTCAACCCAACTGTAGGATAATGCTGAAATTGCCAAGTCCAAGGTCTTTCCAGGTTTCATGCAGATGGTCAAGGAAAGGATCAATCTCGCTGATGCCTGTGACACAGAGGAGCAAAGACAAAAGCTAAAACAGGTCTTCCTGGAATTCCAAGATATGTTTTCAGTGGACTCATATGACTGTGGATGCACATCCATTCATCCAACCACCATTCCCACGGACCCTGAGATGGCACCAGTAATTGTGAAACAATATCAGTTACCTCTCACGTCCATGGAGTCACTCACAGAGATTATTAAGAATTCAGACTCCCGGCGGGATAATTAGTCTGATCCACAGTACCTTCAACAACCCGGTACTGGGGATACTCAAACCAAATGGCCAATGGAGGCGATGTGCAGACCTGAGGGAGTTGAACAAATGGGTCCACATGTCAAGATGGCCCCTACCCTACATCAATCACGGACTTGCCCAGATCCAAGGCTCAAATGTGTACACCACCATTGACCTGACCAACATAGGGAAGACCAGTACAAGCTTGCCTTTAACTTCGGGGGGCAGCAGTACACATGGACCCGAACGCCCTTAGGATACATAAACTACGGCAATGAGTTCAACATCTTCCTACACAAGGCCATGCCCGATTGGGCAAAAGGGAAAACCTAGCCTATGTGGATGATGTTTTGATCAAGAACTCAACTGTGGAGGAACATATAGCAGAAATCCGTTATGTTCCAACCCAGTTGCAGAAAGCCGGAGCAAAACTGTCCTTTCAGAAGGCACAGTGGTGTAAAACCAGAGTGAACTTCTTAGGGCACGAGATCCCTGAGGGTCTTAATCCCCAAGCAAAGAGGTGGATGCCTTATTGAAATTAATAGACCCTACCACTCTGCACGAAATAAGCCTTCTCAGACTCACTAATTATAGTCAGATGTTAATTGAAAGCTGCAGCGAGGTCACTTGACCCGTGGTCCATTTATTAAAGGCCAGAGTCAAATGGGAGTAGTCTCCGGAACAATGCAATGCAGTTAAACAATTGAAACTAAGCCTTTCGCAGGCTCCTTGTTTGGCTTAACCCATAAAGAACAAGGAGTTGTTCTTGGAGACAGGGTTCTCAGATACTTGCCTGACAGCGGTATTGCACCAAAAGCATGACCAGGTAAACAAAGTAATCTCATCCGCGAGCAAGATTTTTTCCTCTGTGTAGGAAAAATTCAATGACTATGAGAAGGCACTCCTAGCAATTGTATGGGCGTTGAAAAATTACCACCCATTCATCCAGGGGGAGCACATCATTGTCGAGACTCCTCACCAACCCTTGCAATATCTCAAAAGTGACAGAATCCGGGCGGGGAACGTTAGTAATTTTCAGAATTACTTCCTGGATTCTGTCCATGCAAGGCTTTCCTGTGGAGGTCAGATATGGCTAAAACAAGAAGAGTCCCCTCGCGCAGAGGTTGGCAGACTTGCATGATTATGCTGAAACCTGTCTCGAGGATGAAATTCTAATGACCAACAACAACATGGAGGCGTAACTCACTTCCCCACACGAGGTCTATGAAGAAGACACGTGTCAGGGGATGCCCACAGTTTACGTGAATGGGTGCTCCTACCATGTTGATAGCAATGGGGAAAAAGAACTGGTGATTGATACCCCGCAAACCTCTGCTGGTTATAAAATAGGACACAGAAGTAGTCAGGTTGCAGAGTTGATGGCCGTTTATTAGCCATCCTCACTGCAGTGCACCACCAACTCAATGAACTGATCATAATCACTGACTCTGATTATATCAGGAATAGGTTTGTGGAGCACCGGATTAACTGTAAGAACCAAGGCATGCTTTTTGCCAACAACAAACCCCTAAAGCATGCCAAACTGATACAGTCAAGTGACAATCTGGTGACCTCGAATGAGATGAGATAAGAAGATAGGATAGGATAGATAATTGGAAGAAGAGGTAATTCCAAGATAGAGGGGCCAGATAAGACATGAAATAACCTGGCTGACCAGTTGGCTAAAACCAGGTTTCTGCAGGGGGATTTCATAGAAACAGAATCCCTGCTGGGGGAAATCCAAATTGCTGCTGCCAACAGGTCACAAACATGTACGAACAGCAAACTCTCAACTGCCCAGTGGAGTAAATATACCCCAGATGCACATTTGATCATTGCACAGAAAGAGGACCCAATCATTGGGAAATGTTATTGGCACATCAAAGACCCCATGAGCTTTCCTTTAACAGAGTTGGATTATACCAGTCAAGAGGCTCTCCGGGTGTTGATGAAGTTTTCCAAGATGTTCCAGATCCAACACGGTTTGTTGGTAAGGGGAGCCCTATCTGGCTGCGACCAGTGGGTGGTACCTACCTCATTCCGAAGCCTGATGTTGAATCACGCCCATGACGCGGCCACTGCCGGTCATAGGGGGTTTCACACAACATTAGAAAACTTGTGCAGGGTGGCTAACTGGCCACAAATGGGCCAGGACCTCAACGCTTACCTAAAGGGGTGTCTTGTGTGCTCAATTTCAACCCAGTTCACTCACACACAGAGTGAGATTTGCAAGTCAATTTAATCGGGCCATCGATTCGCTCCTTTAGAGGAAACAAGAACATGTTGACTGTGACATGCTTGTTTCACAAAGTGGGTAGATTGTCTTCCAACCCCGAATTGTAAGGCGGAGACAGCTGCTGCACAAATGATCAACCACAGTGTCTCTCGTTTCAGCCTCCCACAAAGGGTTGAGTCAGTCCAAGGAAGTCATTTTACCAGTGAGGTGATGGCAAAGATGTGGGAGATTCTAGGTGTAAAAAGAAAACTCCACATTGCCAACTGCCTGGCCTCAAGCAGGGATGCAGGGAGTAGATTGATGCAACAAAACAATTGTGAGTATCTTAAAGAAGTTCATGGCAGACTCAGTTTGGGACATCTGACTACTGCTTGCCCTGATGGGTACTATGTCTACACCATCTTCTGCAACAAAAATGTCTCCATTTGAGCTCATGACTGGATGAAAAAAATGTGTTACCGCAGCATCTGCTTTATAGGAGCAGACACTGATTAATGCGTCCACTACTCATGAGTATATTGAAAATTTAAGGAAGCACCTCCAGCATGCTTTTGCTTATGCTCAGCGCAATTTAGAAAAGTCAGCTGAAGGAATGAAGACCTATTATGATCTAAAGACCACCAAGAAAGAATATGAGGTTTGCTGTCCATTTTATGTAAATCTTCCAGGGAAATGTGTGTAAAAAGTGCTGAACCTCTATTTCTTTTTATTATTAGAGGCCTAAACTCCTTCATTTCCAGCCTGCAGGGAAGAGGGGAGTCTGGTGAGTGCCCCAGTTAACCAAGAAAAGAAGGAAGAAAAGGGGTTGCCATGCCACACCCTTCAACCCAAAGAGGGAAGGGTAGGCTGTAGTGCCCACTCCCTAAAGAAGGAAGAAATGTGGTGCCATGCCATATCCTCCAACCCAAAGATGACAGGGGAGGCTGGAGTGTTCACTCCCCAATGAAGGAAATTGCGCCTAATGAAACCCCACTCTGCCCTGCTCTTCCCCACCAAAGAGTCATGGAAGAACAGGGTGGGGGCACATGGGGTGCATTTAAAGGCCCCAAACTGAAAGTCCTTTTCACATGAAAGCAGGATTTTTCAACACTGAAACCAAAAAGGCTTTGCAGTTTAAATGTGAAAATGTACCACTGCTAACTGAAAAATATCAGCAAAACGACATAGTGCTTGTTGACAAAAAGGAATGTATATTATGTTTTGCATACAAAATACCTGTGACATTTGAAGAGCAACTTTGTTTTCCATGAAAAAATGTCAGCCCAAGGCAAACCCTTTTGCTTGTGGGTGGGCAAACTTCCCAAGGTAATCTCCACTGCCAGACTGGATGTTGCATCCCCCATCTAGTTACAATTGCAATAAAGTGTGCCCTGCTAAAGGTGTGGAAACCCCAGTGTTTCCAGACTTGCTGGCTCTGAAGGCAGCGTTAGCTAGACAGTTTCCCTTGGCTGGAGCATGACTAAAAGGTGTGAAGACTAGGGGCTACAACTTCAAACAGGCAACCAACTTCTAAGAGCAAGCTGTAAACACAAAGAGAATAATAAAGACTCTGGTTGCAGGCTGGCCCACTGAGACCATATGGCCAGAAGGAAGGAGAATTACCATTTGTCAACTGGGGACATCTCCGGTGGTGATGGTGCGTGGTACAAATACCTTTAACATTAACATTTGTCTCACATGAAGATTTACAATTCATTTGAAAGGACTATTATCACTTAGGCCTTTTTCCCCAGCAACCATAAGGCCGATTTTCTTCATTTATGTACCATTTTTGTAGGTAATTCCCAGTCAATTTTGGAGATATAAAATTCACTGAAATGGCCATTTAAGATGTGTTTCTGGCTTATCTGAAAATGTTCCAAATGTGAGAGTTGGTGAACGAGTGGAGGGAAAAATTTGGAATATGGGTAATAATTTACATATTCATAACTGGTATGCTTTTTAAAGAAACAGCAGAACATTGCCACATGGCCATGTAAAATGGTGCAGGCCTGGTTGTGGTCTTATTTAATTCCCCACGATTAGCTGATTCAGAAAATATCTATATTATGGCAGTTATTAGTACAATTATGAGGTTTTGCCACATAACTAGTATTTGCCAAAAAGGTGACATGTGAACAAATGGTGCTTGTAAATTAAGCTACCACATGTCTGCTCCAAACTCTTAGACCAATACGTAGAGAGGGCTTGCAGTAGGCAGGAGAGAGAAGGGTAGCTGTCCAAATCCTATTTGCGTGACCTCTTGGAGGGTACTCTCCTAAGATTGTAAAATAGGTGGTGTCATCACTGCTATATAAGGGGTAATGTACTAGGAGGAAGAGAGAGCTGCTGAAGTTTACCATCGAAGAGTGCTGCTGCAACGTACAGCTGTATGGAAACACCAGAGGGGATTGCTGAGAGTGCATCAGGGTGGAGCTCTATTGCTAGGAAGGCCTAAACGATGACTGGGTCCTATGATGAAGAGCATGAGGTTATCCTTGAGAGTGGAGTGGCCAGCCCTCTGCCCTATCTTTCCAGATGGTCATGACATGCAGCTGGCTGTTCTGAACTTTAAACTGAGGCGTTCTATGTAAGTAGAACTGAGCCCTTGGAGACTAAAAGGTGGGGAGTTTCCTTCCTTAAATCTTATTTCCTTTATAGTGGGTGGGAGGCAAAACGGTCTAGATCCTTACCCTACTTACCTAAAAAGATTAATTTAATGAATTCCCCATTTGGTGATTTTTGTTAAAATTCAAAATGAACAAAGCTCACTTCCCAGTGTGCACTGAAAAACTATAGCCTATAATTTAATTGGGTAATCCTTTATGTCCTGTTGACCCCGAATTCATTAAGGAAGAGGGGTGTCTTTGTTCTTAAACCAGTCCAATCTTTTTGTCCAACTTTCTTCTAACGCAGGCCTTTCAGTGGAGGGGGGGATTTGAAATTGAAAATTCCTCAAATCAGTCCCATTTTTCTGTCCAACCTAGGGGTGGGGTGTGTCTGATAAACAAACCCTGTGTTTTTTTTAAACCAAAAGTGTGGGTGAAATCATAATTGCCATATGTATTTGTACCAATCTTGAAACCCTACCGCTAGCTTTTTAAGCCCGCAGGAAAATCAAAGTTGCTACACACTCCATGTATAATTGCTTTGGTTATTGGTCAGTTTAATCATTTCTTGAAGTGAAATTTATAGAAAGTAAAGAATTGTGATTTTTTAAACTAATTTGTTTAATTGATTTGAGTAACAAGAAGTTAATGGTGAGCCACAAAGAAGGTGGCGCGTGTAGTTCAGTGTGATTTCTGTTACTTTTAATTTAAATAAATACAAATATATTTCCTGTACACTGGACTAGTTCTTGGTTCATTGTTAGCTCAGGGGGAGGTATCCAAGGGGCATGATATGTGTCTGAAGTAGGGCTGAATGAAAGAATCTGGTAAACAGTTTGTTAATGTTTAGGTCCCTTGGTTCTTATATGCCGAGGACATAGGGCCTCATTACGACTGAGGCGGCCACGGTCTGAACGGTGCCGGTAAGGGACTGCACCATTCATACCGGGCCACCACATTACGAGTTCTGCAGCGGGTCCTGCTCTGTATGCCTGGTCAGACCAGACATGCAGAGCGGCACCCGCTAGCAGAACAGCACGCTAACAACGGACCCATCATTAACGGGTCCGTTGTTAGCCTCCTCCCCATTCCCATTGAGCGCTATGGGGGCTCAAATGGGAATGGGGATGTACCGGGTCCGAGTCCCGTGAATGGGAATTACTGGGGCCGCAAAGGTCGGAATGGCCTGGTAATTCCCATTTTGCGGGACCCTGACCCGAGTTTGGGGGTAGCCATGCCGCTAAAAACAGCATGGCTACCTCCAAACTCGTAATGAGGCCCATAGTCTTTTTGGATCAAACTGCCTTTGGCCTTCTGCGAAGAATTGAGGCTTTTAACAGCTATGTGAAGGCTATTGGTATGAAAATAAATGTGAAGAAATCTAAAGTAATGGTTATGTCATCGGCTGGCAGGAAACGAAAGGAGACTTAAGTGGAGGGTTGAAGATCCGACATTGGAGATTGTTGAAACAATTGTCTACCTAGGAATTGTGATAAATAAAAACTTGAATGAAAAAGGCAAGTACATAGCACTGAGGGATAAATTGAAAAAAATAATCACACAGGGGGCAGTTATTCATAAGAGATATGGCAGCTACTCATTAACACTCTTAATCATCTTCTATAAACAGAAGGTGGTACAAGGGTTAACATACGGCTCCAAAGCCTTACCAAACCTCACATAGAAAGTGGGGGCGCTATTGGAAGGTTATTTTTGGCGCACAATTTGGAGGCTTCCAGATTTGCTCCCAGTGGTTGCCATACAACACGAACTTCAATCTATGGCTTCCATAGTGCTATGGAAATCAATATCGTTATATCGGAAATGTGTGATGGTGGACAGGGTGCCCCCCTTTGCCATCCTAAGAACGTAGGAGTTTAAGGAAGAAAAGGCTGTAAAACAATGGAAACTGAAAATAGAGAGGCTTTTACATCACCATAACATCAAAAATTAGTAACTTGCTAGCAATCCATCTAAAGTGAAAGAAAAACTTGAAGAGATCTTCTGCTGGGATTTCATCTAAACATTTTACCTACGAAAGAAGTACAACTGTGGAGAAGCCAAATTAAGGTGGAAACTGCATACTTTAGATACTGTGAGGAAAAGGGACCAGTAGAATCGCTATCCCATTTAACTACCACTTGTACGGCATTAACTGATCTAAGAACACTCTATTTAAGATGGAAATTGGGCCAAATAAGATCACTGACAGCGGAAGAATGGTGGGAGCTGGTGCTATTGGGGCAAAGGGTTGGTTTGGTTTTGGCAGCAATGAAATTCGTTAAGTTAATCTTAAGAGAAGAAAAGATGGATTGAGGGAATGGTTGGTACTTTAGTTTTTTCCTCTTTCTTTTTGGGAAGATATTATTTTGTAGTGGTTTTAATATGTAAATAGAATAGGATATTGGAGTTTCTTTTCTTTTAGTACTTACTGTTGTATCCTCTCTTTTCTCTGGCTTTCATTTCTTCTTGGAGGTTAGATATGGAGTAGTGTTGTCATGGAATATTTTGAGGAAGTGAACAAAACTGTTAAAGGTTTCTTTTTGCTTACTATATATGTTTGCGTGAAACCAATAAAATGTAATAAATAAATAAATAAATATAAAGTTTGTTGCGTAACACCTTGAGTGGGGCGGGAAGGAACTCCCCATGTTGAGGGTGGTCTCTCAATAAACTGTTCCTTGTGGACGGGCGGGTAGATGGCCAAGTGGGTGAAATGGGTAAAGAAGGTGCAGTATTGTTTTTCTCTTTTTCTTCAGTAGGTCAGTCAGTGGGAGAATGTATATATTGCCTAAACTCTATTGTATCTCCATGAGAACCTACACATAGCATCTACCTGAACAGTTGATGCTTCAATAGGGACATTGATCTAGAAAAAGATTGCATTGTCATGAATAGAATATGGTAATTTGCTACACATCCTGGGTGTCATGAATGGAAGTCTTATCGCCTGTGACCTGACAGGGAGTTTTAGGGATGAATAGTCTGTGATCCTCCATTGACCAAAGGTTCCATCCTGGGATATACAGAGTGATGCTATCCTGAAGGTGGACAGGAACAGGCCCATGGATGCATTCAAAAATAAGCAAAGATGTTTAAGCTCAATTCCCTACTTTACTGAAAGCCACACCTGCTCCCTGTAAACAGCTTGAACGTGATCACATTTCCTACATCCAGAAACCAATCCGTTTGAGCCCCCTAAAGCCTTCTGATAGGTTCCATTGAAGTATCCTACAGTAGCGCATTGGAATAGTCCAAGTGACTAGTCACTAAGGCTCCTACTACAAGTGTGCAATTGTCCAGAGGCATAAGTGGACAAATTCCATACAGCCACCTGATAGTAAAATAGATTCCATTGTGAATGGCATGGACCTTTAGAATATATATCAATAGAAGGTACAAGTAACAGTTCATCCGAACTAGTCAATGATTTAAGAGAAATATCAGTTTATTTAAAACAAGGTATTAAAAACACAGATTAAATTAAACAAGTTCGTATACATAACGTGTATTAAACATAGCATAAAAAACTTTAAACTAAAGTGCTAGGGACAAAAAGTTCCTTTAGTATGGGCAGGTTTTCTATAGGTATACAGATGTAATATAAAAGCCTCAGGATAGGTTGTGGATGCACTATTCAGCTGTGGCTGAATCCAAAATGGTACATATCCGGATCTAGGACAAACAATTAGCCAGATCTTGCTCTAGAAACCATATTGTCTTAACTGAGATAACAGCTTGACAAGTGTTCCCATATTCAGGGAGAGATAGAGTGGGAGGAGAGATTCCTTTTTAATGTTACCAGGAATTCTTCATCTTCCCCTGGCTAAAATGAGGCCAGATAGAATCCATCCAGGCTCTGCCACTTAGGCTTCATAAATGTACGGTCAGATTTCAGTTTGTCTGCACCTGCTATACAATGTTAAAGTGAAGAGTTATGCTTTACCATCAAAAAGTACTGTTCCAGAAGGGTGAATATGGTTGGAAAAAGTAGTGGAACTGTAAACAGAATTTTTTTTAAATAGTGGTGTTCCGCTCCCAGCCATTCCCGCTCACTTAAATCCCTGGATGCAGGATGCCCATGTGCAGAGGCTGGAATGTAATGCCACTAGCACCACAGAGCCATGGAAAGTAACGATTGATCATTGCTACACCACACAATGTCCTCTCCAACTGCCACACTACCAGCAAGAGGTGACAACATTATGTGGGGATCCACTCTACACCATCAAAAGGATTGGTGCAACATACTCCGGTACCTTTCCCTGTTTTTGTTTTTGAATCACAGTCAGCCGGTTTATCAAAGTTGGAAAACACCAAGGCATCCTCTAAATGAATTGACAATAAGGATAAGGTCCCTGACTACACCACAGGAAATGAGGAAGAAGGTACCACCACATTTGAATCCAAATACAATTGCTTTTGGGGGGGAACCCACATTCATAGCCTTTGACTGTTGCCTGCTAAACAATGTTAAATATGCTAGAATGCGACACATCTAAACGTGCTAAGTGTTGTGGAAAACCATTGGTACATTTCAGAAGAAAAGTGGTTTGAACAAACCTGAAGATTAGAGAAAATTGTGTGTAGGAACACTCCAGTTTTTCTTTGTCCCTTAACCATTGCTTGTCAAGGTTCCGGCCAGAAATGTACTCAGTTCTTTCGTGGGTTACTTTTAGTAAGATATCCCATTTGTTTCACATTTCTGGGTCTTGAGTTCAGCATACAACATATCAGTGAAATGACTTATTCCCTGCAATAGATGATACATAGAATCTAGAGCAGGTGGCACTTGACAATGCTCTCAGAGGGAAAAGGCTTTGGCTTGCTGGCGATGGATCGGGCAACAGTCCTGAATCCTCAGCAAAGTACTGCACTCATCACGTCCATAACTTGCACACTCAAAAAATAGTCAGCTCCATGGTGGTGCAAGTGATTGAATGTACATCCTCTGCTACCATGGAGAAGCATGGGTTTGTAAAATAGAATAACCATGGACAGACATGTGGGCATTGCAAAAGTCAGTGATAGAGTTTTCCACACAAAGAATCAATTTGACGTACAGCATGTGTCAAAATAAATTGCAAAGAAAATCAATGTGGCCAGTGGAAAAAAGGGCTGTGAAGATCTACTGAAATGGTTTCAGTCCATCAGTAATCGTCTCTGATGGGGTACCAAATGCTGTGAAAGTTCAGTGAACATACTGTTGGAAAAGTGGAAGTCACTTTTCCACCAAGATGCTAACAAACAGCCACGGCAGAACCACACATTATAATTTGTGTCAACATCCACTGCTAAGCAATTAGAGAGGAGGAAAAAGTGCCTTGAGCTCAGATTGTCTCCTCATACAGCCCTTTATCTCTCCCTCTCTTTTGTCATCACTGTCTCTCCCTCCCTATATATCATCCTCTTCTCACTCTATTCCTCTTCCATCTCCCTCTCATCTGTCTCTCTTTTTACCCTCCCTCCACCTTTCCACCTTTACTTTCTCGCTTCCTCTTCCCTCTTCCCGTTTTTTTTTTTTTAACATGCTTAATACCCGAGTTCGGTTACCAAGCGCGGATGGATCTGGGATTCGAACCTCTGTTGCTCTGCGTGGTCTTGCTTCCAAGACCAGCATGTTGCCCCTGTGCTATCCTCACTCTATCTTCCTCTTCGCTTCCTGTTCTCGCTCTATTCCTCTTCTCTCTCTTTCTCTCTCTACCTCATTCCTTTTCCCTCTCTCTTCTTCTGTATTCCATCTCTTTCCCTCTTCCGCTTTGCTCTCACCCTCATCCATTCTCGCGCATCCTCGCTCTCCCTCTCCTCTCTATTTCTATCTTCTATCCTTCGTCTCTTTGTCTACTCTCTACCTTTCACCCCCCTTTCTCTCACCCTCATCCTTACTCCTCCCTCTTTTCCTCTTCTCTCCCACCTCTGTCTCTCTCCCTCTGTCTCCCCAATCCTTTCTATCTCTATATTCTCCTCCTGTCCCTCATCCTTTCTTCTTGTTCTCTCCCTCCTTGTCTTCGCCATCTTCCTTCTCTGCCGTTCTTTGTCGTCTCTTTCCCTTTTCTCTCTCTCCCTCTCTTTTCTCGCAAACTCCATCTCTCTCTGTCCTTCCCTTATTGGCTCTCCCTCATCTTTACTGTCCCTCTTTCTTCCTCTTCTCTCGCATCCTCCTCTTGCTCCATCTTCCTCTTCTGTCTCACTTCCTGTTCACTCTCTCTTCCTCTTGGCTCTCTCGCCCTATTCTCTTTATATTCCCCTCTCTCTGTATCTACCTTGTCCTTTCTCTATCGCTCTTCCTCTTCTCTTCATCCTCTTCTCTCTCTCATACTTTTTCTCTCTCTGTCTGTTCCTTCTCTGTCACTTCCTCTGCTCTCTCGCTCACCCTCCTTTCTCTCTTTTCCTCTTCTAGCGCGTTCCTTCTTTTAGCTTTCTTTTCCTTGTCTCGCTCTCTCTTTCTCACTGTCTCTCTCTACTTATATCTCTGTATCTTCTCTCCCCCCTCTCTCGCTCTCCCTGTCTCACTGTCTCTCTCTACTTCCATCTCTCTCTATCTTCCTCTTTTCTACCTGCCTCCTGTAACCTTCAATCTCTTCCTGACTCTGTCCCTCCCTCTTCTCTCTATCCCTCCATCTCTCTCTGCCTCACTCATCGTTTCTCTTTTGCTTTCACTTCCTATTCCCCCCTTAATCTTATCCTCCCTGTCTATCTGTCTCTTTCTTCCATCTTGCTCTCCCCTATCTCTTCTATCGCTCTGCCTCCTCTCTTCCTCAAGCTGTCTCTCTCCCTCTTATGTCGTGTCTCACTCCTCCTTGCTCTCTCGCTTTTACTTCCTCTTCTCTCTCCCTCCATCTCTTCCTCACCCTGTTTCTCTTCTACTTCCTTCTCTCTCTCACCTCCTTTCTCGGTCTCTCCATCATCCTTCCTCTCTCTTTCCTAGTCTCCCTTACCCCACCTCTCCATCTTTCTTTAACAATATATCAAACAAAAACATTAAATTAACATATTTGAATGAACAAAATAAAAAACGTTTATTTATTGTGTCTTTTTGAGTGTTTAAGTAAATGGTAGTTGAAAATATTACTTTTTCTTAGTTTGTTGGCGAACACCTACTTCTAAAACGTGAGCTTGTGATGAGAAGTATTAGTCCAGATGTTGAAACAAGGTTGACCGCCATGCTTTATTTACTTCAATACGATTCTCTCCCGAAAGCGTCCATGGGAATTGTAGGGAGTATCGCATTCCTCTAGATATAATTCTGGGCAGCTATGAACTTAGAAAAAAGGTCCATTGTTAAAAAAAAAAATCATTGAGTTGTGCTATGGTAATGGTACTTGTACTGCACACTGTTTCCACCTGCGTGGTCTCCTGGCACTCTGGCGGATCTGTAATGCAAGGAGGGTGGCAGGGTTTGTTAGTAGGAATGAGCGGGAGAAGAGCAAAAGAGCTGTGATGTGCAGTTGGCAGCTTCAGTTTGGAGAAACCAGTCGCTGAGCGTAGGTGCGTTTTCGGTTGGTAGGCATCATGTGGTGCGGAGGTGAGATTGTGTTTGGTTTCTTTACTTGTTGGGGTGTTGTGAAGTGTGTGCGGTTTGTGGTGCTGTAGAGGTATGGTTGTGTTCAGTTCATAGTATGAGAAGGTGTGTGCAGAGGGGTGAGTTTTTAGTACGGTTAGTGGCAATACCTTTCTAACCCCCGCCATTCTGACTAAATGCAATCCATATTCCTTCCCTGGTCATTCATTCTAGTGAGAAGTAATTACCACTCCACGAATTCCTCAAGGAGAGACGCGTTCCCTGTCCCCAGAACTCAATATGTGTGTGGCATGGTTTCTGCCCTCAAACCTATTCCTTCATGTGTGATGCATGTCACACTCTCTGGGCAGCCCGTTTAAGTGTGATACATCTGCCTCCACTCCATCCCAGTGAGTGATGGTTCTCACCTTCGGTGCTCTAGCAAGGTCAGGAACACTTCTGGTCTCCAACCGCTCTTCCAGGCAAGACGCCTCCCTCTTCCCTCGCCCTCCACCCCGGTGTGAGACACTACACACTCTTAGTCTATACATCTGGGTGTGTTCCCATTCCTGCTCCCATCAGTCTATTAGGTTTGATGCATTTTTATTCCTAATTAATCCTTCTTGATTTGCCCGACATAGTGTAGTAGTTATATAGTGTCTGTTTCAGGGTGCAGCAAGGGGGGTAAGGCTTAGCTATATCATTAGAGTGGGTGCTGAATGCGGCTAGCCTGCACATGCATGCTAAGTGCGAGATTGGCTAATTTACACCAATAATATGTATGCAGTATAGGTTCGGACTATCCAGATAGTTAAATGCTGGTTGGGGTATTGTATCAGGTTATTTGAACATGGCAGTCTTCCCAGGGTATTTTTGTGGTTGTATTCCCTTCTTTTCCAGCTTGTTTTTCTTGCTGGGTTTTGTCTCGTTTGGCTTGCTGAATTGTGTTGATGACTGTCGGTTCCTTTGCTCGGTCTCGGTTCATTTCGGGTGTGTTCTTTTCAGCGTTGTTTTACTGGCCTCCTTTTCTGTGCATTTGTCCTTTTCATGGTGCGTAGATTATGTTCAATCGTTTTCCTCCCCTTCAGAGCTGAAGAGCCAGGTTTTTAGATGTTTTCTGAATTTTAGATGGTCCTCCGTAGTTCGTAATTCTCTCGGAAGGGAGTTACAGGGTTTTACGGCTATACGTGAGCAGGATCATCCTCCAAATGTTTTTCCTGTGTAGAGTTTAGGTTCTAGGCGAAGATAATTGCTGGATCCAAGTGTTCTTGTTGGTTTGTATATGGTGATTTTCTATTGTATTAATTCTGCTCCCTGGCCATGGATTGCTCTGTGTGTTATACACATCATTTTGAAGGTGTTTCATTTTTGACTGGGAACCAATGTAGCATCCATAGCGCTGGTGTGTCACGACCTTAACCCGTGGCCAGGGAAGTCGGGGCCTCTGGCCCTCGCCACAGTATTTCAACAAGGCCCCAATCGTGTCCCTCTCTGGTGCCCTGGAGCCAGTCCTGGCGCCGTTGGCACCAGGCTCATATGGCAGGTGTAGTTTCCATTGGGCAGTGGACCAATATGGCTGCCCCCACAAGGATCACGTGGAACTGCAGCATGCAGTCTAGCATCTAGGGAGTGGCCCGCCCCGAAGGCACCTGGGATACACCTGCTGGATATTTAAACCACGCCTGAATTGAGGCACGCGTTTCACGTTATTCTGCTCTTGCAGCGTGACGTTCACCGGGTCCTGCTCAGCATCTTTGGGCGAGAGAAGAAGAACCACGTTATTCATCCTTACCTGCTCTGCTTCCAGCTCCTCAATTAATCCGGAGTCTTCCCTGGAATTCGTTATCTTATTCCAGAAACATCCTAGAGAAGAAGGACGAGAAGAGGACAATTAGTAAGCGACTATTCATCCGTTTCATCGCCTCTAGGCTCTGCTTACTTAACAAACTCTCCTGGAAGTCTACCGCCGTACGGACACCTTCCATCCGGCGTCCTGTTCCATTTGACCACATTCTTCCAGGAATCTTTCGGCGACCTGCAAGGAACAACAGCACAGGTCAGCCAACTTCTAAGGACGCTGATAGCGCCGCGCCTAGTGCTTCCTCTTACCTTCGAGCTCAGCCCTCTATATCAGCTCGACGTCTCCATCATCCTTTCTGCATCTGCAAGAAAGAAGGTGAAGGTTATTCCGGGCAACTACAATTACGGACATTCATTCTTAACCATACGAGAGACTTACCTCAAGAGTGGAGTCGCAGCTGGTCTGGACTTCAGGGCCATGCCAGCGGAGTAACTCGGGGGAACGGTGCCCAGCGACGACGCGCCCCTGCTCAGCACGGCCGGATAGAGAGCGCACCTTTACGAAACACAAGGTGAGAAAGGCTCCAAGGGGGATAGCAAGGGCAGCATGGGGAAGGTGGTCACTGAGGTAGCTAAAACCAAACTCCTGTCTTCTAGAACTGGCCCTCGGCAGCACGAGTCCCCGGAGAAGGTGCAGCGTTCCCAGAAACATCCCAGACCAGTCGGGTGGCGTCCCTGTGGATACAAGGTGAGCGTTACATGGTGGGATGTGGTCTCTTAAGGAGAGTTTGATGAGAACTTTGGCAGCTGCATTCTGTATTTGGTCCAGTTTCCTCAGTAAGTACTCCGGCATTCCAAAGTAAACATTGTTGGTGTAGTCTATCCTGGACATGATGAGGGCAAGTGCTTTGTGTGTTAAGTAGAAGAAGGGTAGCATCTTTTTGATGGTGTGAAGATGGAAGAAGCATTTCTTAATGATCACATTTACTTGTGTTTGTAGTGTTAACTTGTTGTCCATTAGGATTCCAAGGATTTTGACTACTTTGGATGGGTTAAGCGGAGCTCCCATTTCTATGCACCATGGGATGTCCTGGCAGTTTCCTTGGTTGTTGGGTGTAATCATGATTTCCGTTTTGTCCAGGTTGATTTTAAAGTTATTAATGTTCATCCACTGGTATAGTTCTTTGAAGCAGTGTGTTAGTGTGGGGGTCTCCTTTTCATTGCCGTTGAGTTTGTAGACAATTTGGGTATCGTCTGTGTAATTGTAGCATGTGAGGCTGTGTCTTTTGATGAGGTTGATTAGTGGCGTTTTATCGATGTTGAACAGTGGTGGGGATAACGAGGAGCCTTGTTGAACTCCACAAGTGGTATCCTGCGGTGCAGATTTTAATAGATTGAGGCGTACTGTTTGTTTGTTTTGGAGGAGAAAGATGTAATCCAAGCAGTGCTGTGTCGCTGGTCCAAATTTCTTCCAGTCTCTTGGCAAGGGTGTTATAGTTGACTGTGTTGAATGCTGCGGAGAGGCCGAGTAATATCAGTGCCGAGTTTGTGTTGGAGTCTGTGTTGGTCTTTAGGTTGTCCCAAATTGAGAGTAGTGCCGTCTCTGGTCCTCTCATGGATCTAAAGCCTCCATGTGCCTTGTCCAATAATTGGTTATTTTCGACGTGTTACAGTATTTGTTATTAGACATTGGTCTCTATTAGTTTTGAGGGGTAAGGAATGTTAGAGATCAGGCTGTTTGAAAGGTCTTCCAAATTGCCCAAGGTATCTTTGAGGAACTGTTTGATATAGGATGATTTGTAGGTTCGTAGTACTCTTCCCATTAAAAGTGAGAGATTGATGGGTTTTGGTTAGTATTCAGATGGTGTACCCTGTGTAAGGATCGATTTGTAGATGTCTGTTGGACAGGGGTCAATTGAGGAGCCTGCATTGTTCATTTTGTTCACCAAGCTGACAGATTTTTCTCCTAAAATTTGGGGAAAGATGTTCAGCCTGTTCTGTGGGCCAGGGGTTGGTTGGATGAGGGGAACATTCGAGTTGGTTGGTCTACTTTGTATGATCCGATGTATGTTGGTGATTTTGCTCTTAAAGTGATCTGCAAGCTCATCGGATCGTTTTTGCGAGGGGACCAGTGTGTTATTGCATCCAGGATTCTTTCTGGGTGTTGTCCAGCATTCAGTTTCGGGTCAAAGTAGGATATTGTGTCCTCAGCAAGCGCTTTCTTCATGTCTTCTAATGTCGCTGCCTACAGCTCACCGCATTCCCATGGTTCGCCCGTCTTGGCAGGTCTGAATGGCTCCGTCAGTGTTGCAAGGTTGGGGATGAACTTCCTGTAGCCTTAACATGCCCAGGAAACTCCGAACCTCAGACTGGTTTTGTGGGTCTGGAACTGTTTTGATGTCTCAGACCTTCTGTGGGTCTGCAGGGACATCCTTCTTCTGAAAAACTAATCCACAGAACTCCAGCCTAATCTTGTGAAACTCGCATTTTCTTTTGTTGAGTGTAGCCCTTGGCCTTTCAGTCTTTGACGGACAGCTCTCAGGGGTCAGCCGATGCTCTGCAGTGTAACTGGCAAAGATCAGGACATCGTTGCTCACGTTAATAACTCCTGGGATGCTGCGGATGATGCCCCTGATCATGTTCTGAAACATCTTAACCGACGAGGAGACACCAAAGCTCTGGCCTTTGCAGCGATGTAGGCCTATGTGTGAGGACAAGGTGGTGATTTAGCAGGAGTCTTTGTGAAAGGGAATTCGATGGTACCCCGATGTCAAGTCCAATTTTGAGGAGTGCTTTGTCCCTTGCATGTTTAGGACTAATATAAGTGTAGGTCGTCTCTCTCTTCATCGCCCGGTGGGCAATCGCATGCATATGCAAATGCCAACTTGATCTGGCCTCTTGCGCTTGCGTTCCACAACGATGGGGGAGACCCAAGGGGTTGGCCAGTCGCCTTTTCAATAATGTCAGCCTCTCTTTTGCCTAGCGCCCCCAAACCCCACTTTAGGCCGTAAGTGGAAGGGAGCACACAGTATTTCAAGGCTATTGGCTGCTCTGCTACATCAATAATAGTTGCACTTCTGGCACGCACAGGCAGCCGATGCCCCGGATTATACTCATCTAGGAAGTCCTCAATTCCCACCTCGTACTCCCTGAATCCAAAATGCATGTGCATGACATGGTCAGAAACCTGTCAAAGTCAAGAGGGGAAGAGGCCCTCTCATCCTGGTGTGAGAAGCCTACTAGGTTTTTCACAAGATCCAGTCCTGCCCCTGAGCTGGGGTGTGAGAGGGCCCCAGACCCTTTTACGTGTGCATGCATATTTGAACCGAGCACTACCATTCATTGCCCCATACCTGTGTGCACCTTGCTGACCAGTCTCTGTTTGTCCCATAGTGTGGTGGTGGAAGAAATAACAAGCAACCAAACCCTGGAGAGAGAGAGCAAAAAATTATGAACCAGTGGAGCATTCCTCACATCAAAGTAGCATCAAACCAGCCCTCTACAAGACCCAGCCCTCTACACGATACAAACCTTCAGTTTACCTTTAACCGTGCTCTGGAGCGGTCCACATGGCGAAGTGGCAATCGAAGCAATCTACCTACCACAGACATTCAGTTTACCTGCAACAGGTCCATGGAGCACTCTGCATAGCAAAGCGCCAGTCACAACATGAACTGGGATATTGCCTGTTGTGAGGAGGCGGCCATTTCCGAATACCGGTGATGTACAAAATGGGGGCAGATTTAACATGTTTTTGACTTCTTGTAACCTGCCCCTTCGGGGGAAGTTTGAGTGGTTGGCTCGGGTAACCAGCCAATGGAGGGGAACAGGGAGGATAAAAAGGGGCACAGGAAACAGGAGGGTGTGAGTTTTCCAGGTGAGGTCCAGGGAGGAGTAGGAGGACCAAAGGGAGATATTGGTTGGTGAGAGAAGGTGGCACTTGGGTGTGAGTGTGCATGCCAGGAATGGGAGCAAGACTAGCAGGATAAGGGGGAATGAGAGTGAATAAGAAGGTGAGTGAGAGAGTGAAAGGAGGGTGACTGCGCGATATTGTGTGGATGAAAAGTAGAGTAGTAATAGTGGAGGGAAGGGAGAGTAGTAATTCTGAGAAGAAGGGAAGTGTAGTAGTGGGGAGAGTAATAGTAGTGGGGAGAAAGTTAGTGGTAGAGAGAGGAGGAGAGTAGGAGTAGCAAGAGAATATCAGTGGAAAGAAGGGAAGAGTGAGCGACAAAAGAGGAAGAAGGGAGGAGAGAAGAAGGTAGGGAGACAAAGGATAGACGATCAGGGTGAAGGGTACAAGGGCATGAAGGGAAAGGACCAATTGAGACCTGAGGGTCTGGAAGGCATCTCTTCTAGTACAGATCATGTTTGGGACCTAGGTCAGGATTCACCAGGACTGTTCGAAGAGGGAGTATGATAAAAAAGGGTGTTTTTCCTTAGGCCATCACAAGCAGACAGACTTAAATAGTAGGGCTTACCAATATCCAGAGATAAATCGCAGGTTTGAGGGATATCTGGACTAGGGAGCGAACCGCCCGCACTAGACGAGAGCGGGAGAGGGACAGCCCTCAGCAGGCACCTTTACAATTTCTCAAATAAAAACAACTGAATTGTCTCCGAAAGTTGGTGAGCTCTTGAGACAATCTGTTACAACGAGCTCCAAGTCTTGTTAAGTATTGCAGTGTCTGTGTTATTGTGACGAACCATGGCTTTGGCCGAGCCACACAACAGGATGGGTGTATCCCTTCCGTATGCACGCATGTTCACATTAGTTGGCTTCATAGATGGCCTGGGTTTTAGCTGCACATTTCATTAATTGATGCAGCTTTGTCAATCAGGACAGGCATAGGTGTCTCAGATTAGTGTTCAGTTTGTGAGTTGGCAGCACTTGTTAGATATCATGAAAACTGCCTGTTCACCCTCCGACTCATCAAGATCTACTGCACGCGCAACCTCAACTTGCCCTACTTGTTGAGGCTGAGGTCATCTCAATAGGGCACATAAGAACCATCATGCAACACATTTGCAAAGTGGCTCAGATTGCCACATTTCTAGCATGCTGTCCCTTTCGTTGGGCAGAAACCCATATGGGGCAGTGTGCCCCCGTAATAGTCACAAGGTTTGGATGAACTTGTCGACATGGGCGTGGTCCTTCCTCTTGGGTCTTTCCTCACCTCAATCATACCTCTTCCACAGTAGTCCCCTGGTGAATGCATGTGCCTTGTTTAGGGCCAAGCTCTGGAAGACCGCTTCCATTTTCTCGGCACTGCTCTCTGCCAATCTGCCCAGCTCCAGGATGCAGATCAACAAAAGGCCGGACTCGCACAGAATCTGCAGACACATTTTGTTTGGAGTAGCGCCTCTGTATGAGCTGCGCACTGACCATGGTGCATTTGGATGCTGAGTGTCACAGCATGGTATTGAAGGTATCAATTGGTGCAGTTTGGCAGAGTGTGAAATGCTTGATGTCAGCGTTTGCTGGTGGGCAGGAGGGAGGGTTGAAGTAATCAGCGAGTGAGCGTTTGGCCATATTAGTGGCCAACAGGGGCCAAGGCCTTGAACATTTTTTGCATTTCTAAGCCAGCATCGAATAATACTGCTGATTTCTCTGCCGCATTGTCGGGTTCTTTGGTAGCGGCAAAATAAAGCTCCGGTCAATTTACCAGACCTCCCATTTTAGGACTAGGGATGAGGGATGAGGGTGCCCACAGAGTCTCAAAGTCCTGTATGGACCTACCAGGTGTCCCGAGTGTGGGGTGACGAGGATGGCTCCTTCTTCCTCAGAATCCCTCATCCCTCCTTTGTTGCCAGTTGTTGTGCCCTACCTCACTTCGGGCGTGCAGCACCCCCACCACGTCACCCCCTTTTAACATCAAATGCAGCCCGAACGGTCTATGGCGATTATTTTTTTCCTGTTTTTTATTTCTCGAATTTGTTTGCTCTTTTTTTCATAGAAAATAGGGGGGAGACACCCGCACCTTCCTCTGACCCAACACGCCTCCTCAACCCACTCCCACCAATGTTGCCTAACCCCAATTTACCATCAACATTTTTGGGTGAACATGTGAGCAGATCATTTTGGAAAACAATTATCCAAAATCAAACTATCAATAGACCTACTTCCGCATGGGCCTTCCCGAGTTGGCCAAGGGCCTGCATGGGTCTGAATAGACGCCACGGCACCAGGCTCACACTCCCCTAACAACTCCATTGATTTGTCACCCCCCCCCCCCCGCCGCCCCATATCTTGGCATGGACCCTAGATACATTCCTGATACATTTTTATTTGAAAAGCGTGCCCTTGCCCTGCAGGTTGTAAAGAAAGGAACTGCTTTAAAGAGATTTGTTTTCTAAAGAAAAAGTCGACTCTGGCTCAGGGCCGGCCTTAGCGCAGGGACTGCCAGACGGCCGCCTGGGCTGCCGTTAGCCCCCACCATGGCAGCTCGGGAGAGTCTGCCAAGTTCACCCATGAGCTGCTGTGATGGGAGAAGTCGCGGCAGGAGCCCTATTGAAATTAAATGCACCCCCCCCAGCATGACCTGGGGCGAGCGGCAGTTTTGTTTTGCCGCCGGAGGCGCTGCCACCTCTAAGGCTGGCCCTGCTCTGGCTAATTGCTGGAGGGCCCGCCGCCAAGCAGCAATAACAGTTTAATGTCCCACTTGTTACCACCTTCTGGGGGCATCGGTTGCACTTTAGCACACACACACACCCAATAACAGAACAGTGTGTTACAAAAATATACATTTTAATAAATAAGTGCTCCAAATGAACACACTCTCTTTGTCTGCTTTTCATTATTAAACGGTTTGCTGGTGCAGATCCAGTGGTGCTTGCTGTGACATCCGCTGCTTCCAACAAAACTGCCCAGGAAGGCGCACTCGGAGTGATCTCCTATTATGAACCTGCAAAAACAAAAAAGGAAATAAATGCACAATTTCTGGGCATCGCTGCAAGTTTCCATTGGGTGCGTAAATGCAGTACAGGTTTGCACAAGGTGAACATTTCATGGTGCCGGGCCGGCTTGCTGAGCTAGGCTGGGAACTGGCTGAATGAGGAAGAGGATGCACATTGGTAAATAGAGCTCCTTCTGAGACAGGCTCTCGTCCGTCCGTCCGTCCGTCCATCCGTCCATCCATCGTCCTCAAGGCAGGGGGTGCCCACACGTAGCATAGGCACATCCACACACAACACAATGAGTGCTTTACAGTTACACAGGGGTGAGTAGAAAGCAGGCAGCTTGAATTAGAAATGCTCTAAGAGGTGTCTGGGAGGTGCAGTGCAGAGAGCAAAGCCAAGCACTTCGGGCCCAGGAATCATGAAGCACAGGACACAAGAGGCACGTGACTGGAGGTGGTGAAGCCAGGACCTGGGTTACCACAACCACCGAGGGACCATCAAAGTGATAAATGCTGGAGGACTATGAACCAATGAGAGAGAGGAAGAAAATGACCCAACGAGGACTGTGAAACGCAATAATGTTGTAGTGGGTATTGGGAAGATGTTTTTTTCGGGATTTAAAGATTTTTTCACTATATGTACTTGCACCGCGCCCTTTTGCATTTCTTGGCTTCTACTCATCTAATAGCTTATAGGTGATTTTGCCATTATTTGCCAGGTATTGCCATGATGTGCCCAATCAAAGCACATAGATACATTGCAAAGAGAATGGTGAGCTATACAAGTCTAGTTACTAAGCCATAAATTACCAGGACATGATCTGCCCAAAGACCACCATTATTTGCCATTTTATTTCTTCATCCCTCGTATGCTCAGCGAGTTGGCACTCCCATCACTTGCCAGTTATCTATACTAAGGGTTTTATCATCATATGTCCAGGGACTTCCACTATATGCTTGGGTGTTCCACTACACTCAGAGGTGCTTACACAATCTCTTGACACCAAATGTGGAGGCACCCTTATCATTTGGCAAGCACTGGCAGAGTCAGGGCTGGACTGGCCCACAGGCAACTCTGGAGATTTCCTGGTAGGCCTCTGCACCGTGGGCCTCTTGTGTGGTATTTACAAATGTTCCCAGAGGAAAAGGGTTGGGCTTGCTGAAAATGTGTAATATGGGGCCACTTTCCAGGGCCTCTTTTGGTTGCCAGTCCACCCCTGGGCATAATATGCCAGGTATTGCCACAAATGCCTGAATACTCATACAGATCCTAGGCAGCGCCTTCAAAATCCCAGGTACTCAAATAATTCCAGCAATGCCATCAAATGCAGCTGCTCACACTATATTCTTAGGTAACGGCTGGTCCGAGAGGCGCTAAGCACCACCGCTCCCTTTTCTGTACAGCCCACAGCATCCACAGTTCATCTGCCTTTACACAGGGGCAGGGGCCACCTGTGGCAGTGTGCGAGAGGGAGCAGAGACGCTACACTGCTCTCATGCAAAACCGACACAGAGCCAAAAAGATTGCTGCTCTCTAGGAGTAAAGGGGCAGGTAGTGACTAAGGCGCCCACTCAGCTCCACACTACTAGTAAACCAGAAGTGATCTAAATCATAAAGGTGAAACAAGGCACACAAAGGTGGAACACACAAGGGTAGCGCAGGCTGTACTTTTCAGAACAGATGTGAGCTGGTACATTACCAACCCAAACAACAATGGCACTGTGGCACCAAAATAAAGGAATGTCCAACCAACAATCTATAGAAATAGGAACCTTCGATTAAACTGAAATTCTACACAACTAATAAAAAACACCACCAACTCACCGCTGCAGGAAAAAGACACCGCAAACGAAGACTTTAAGATAATGGATTATGGGTTTGGTTATGTGTGCAGACAGGCACACGTTTCAGTAGCTGTCATGTCATAACTTGGGTGAGACGCCCTCCCTCATCGTTGTGTGGGAAGGTCCACGTTTGGGCCTGGACCAGGGGAAGTGACGTACGTTGGGCTAGGGAGGGGCCGGGGGAAAGGAAGGGCAGTTACAGACAGTGTTGCCAACCTAGCGACTTTCTCGCTAAATATAGCGAGAAAGTACACCCCCCTAGCGACTTTTTCATTAAAAAGCGGCTAGCGAGAAATCTAGCTACTTTTTTCAATTGGTTTGGAGACTTGCTCATTTATGCAAGTTTCCAAACCAATTGGAAAAAGTGTGGTCATTCGCCCGTTTTCTAACGGCAGTAATGCAAAAACACACTGATAACTTAAAAGGGAGGTTTTAAAAGGGGAGGGGGCCACAGTAAAAGCCATAAATCGCAGGGGGAAAGAGGAGGTAATTATGCAAATTAGGCAGTGACATCATCTTGCTACTTCTGGCGACTTCTAGGGAAGCCAATAGCTACTTTCTTCACTGAGGAGTTGGCAACACTGGTTACAGATATAACGGCGTGCAATAAAGACGTGTCTTGTTGCACCAGCCGTTATACGTCTTTTCATTTCATCACAGGCCTCCCCCTCAAGCGGTCCTCATAGTGGGTAGGACCAAACAGTAGCAGTGTACAAATTACTGTACTGTCTTAAAAAGGTAGTGAGTGGTTTCTTACAAGTTGCTACGTCCCTTTGAAGTGGGCCAGGACGACAATGCCACTGAAAATACATTCATTTTTTAGGCTTCTCTTTGGGTGCTTCAGCATGTCGAGCCAGGCTTCTATGAGCTTTACTGCAGCTCGAGGCAAGCGGGCTTCTCAATGGAGTCGAATCTCAGCAATCGAGACAGAACAAGGCAATGAGGTCCCATGGATCGAGCAGAGTGTCTCGAGATGTTTTGGGATGATCCTGCCGGGGGTTCAAGTGGGCAAGCAAGATGCTAACTTTCACCAAGTCAAGTTGGCATCTTGAGATGGGTTGAGTCAGCTGTTCCCCATGTATAGAGTCAGAGGCTGAGATGGTTTAAAGCCATTAGCTGCAAAGGGCTAAGGCGGTGTTGAGACAGCTGGAAGCGATGAATGCGGGTCAAAGAACTCTAAGTGCTGAAGGCATCAGTGTGTGTCCGGCAGAGGCTCGAAAAGAGTTGGGCACAGCAGAGCCAGTTTGAAAACTCTAACTCTGTCGGGGGCCAGGCCCTGCATTTCTTCTGGGCTACAAAGTTGCTGGGAGACCCAGTTCAGGGTCTCCAGAGCAAGGGGAATCCTGTTACCGTTTTCAGACTACAGGGAGGCTTTGGTCCACTGCAGTCACCCCAAATATGCCCCTGGGATGGAGAGGGGGCTTGCCCTTTCCTTCAAGGTCTCCTTCTATCTTCACCTTTATGGCAGAGGACTTTGGAGCAGACTGTACCCCAATGGAGTTCCAAGTGAATCCTTCTTCAGTAATCCAAAGTTGACTCAACTAAGAAGCAAACTGCCACAGCAGACTAGTCCATGACAGGGACAAGCCTGTTAAGGGTTTAATTTCTGACTCTATGGTAGTGTCACGTGTCTGATGATGTCAGTCCCAGAATGCCTTGTCTGTAGGAAGTCAGGACGTGAGCACAGGAAGTTTGGGAGCTCTAGCAAAGTCCTAGATGGTGGGATTCCTCTCTGGACTGTAGCTCTCGCCTTGGCTACTCTAACTGCCCCCAGCCTCGGTCTGCCTACATCAAAAGGATTCCAATAATTAGCACTCCACTGGTAGCTGCCCATTGTACTGCCAGGGCTCACCTTTGAAGCACTGGTTCCCAGATAACCCCTTAGGGAGATTTCCTGTTTTTCAGAGGAATGCCACGTCTTCACAGGTGGGCTCAAAGGGGAGTTTCCTGGGCGGACCCAAATAGTTGTTTCAGGTGAAACCAGTCCAGACAGCTAACCCCAAGACCCAGGAGGGGCCAATAGTTAAAGAACCTAACCACTGAGAGTTGGAACATTTGTGTCCCAGGGGCATCTTTACAGCTGTTCACAGCTCACCTGTGACTGCCATGTAGGAAATGTCATGGCAGATGTAGGGGTTGTCGTGAAGCAGGTCTAGCAGAGGCAAGTCTGTGCATGTCCAATTTCAGTATTTATTTTTAACACAGAGTGGTTTATTTATTTATAACGCGCTGGGACAAAGCCTGATGGCATAGAGGCGCGAGGACAGACAAAGCCAGGAAAACAAAGGAGCAGCCAGGCAAGGAGGACAGATTGAGTTATTTAGCCTCCTTGCTGCTGATGGCCAAACAAAATAGTTTTCAGTCTACGCTTGAAGGCAGCAATAGAGGAGCAGGTACTAGGGTCCAGAGGAAGGGCATTCCACAAACGAGATGCCACCACAGAAAAACATTGTGCCCATGCGACAGAGACCTAAAATGGATCCGCTTGCCAACAGGTAGCCAATGTAGAGAATGCCTAGCTGGAGACGATTAAGTTCCCCTTTTCCTATGCCCAATAACAGGGTAGAACAATAATCGAGACGAGAAGCAATAATAGCGTGGGCCAGGGTAGCACAATGAGAGGAATCAAGGAACGGTCTGATTTGGGCTAGGAGTTTGATGTAGTAGGAAGTACTTGAGACCAAGCAGCTAATGTGGGCTTTCATGCTAAGTTCTCGGTCGAGCAATATTCCCAAGGTTTTAACTTTGGAAAGGGTTGTCAGAGTACAATCCGCAATTTGAAAGGAGCGTTACGCAGTGTCCAGATTTCGTATTTTAGGTGCAGTGCCGACAATCAATTTCAGTTTTGGCATTATTAAGAGACAATCCATTACATACCATCCAGGAGTGTGCGAGTTTATAGATGGTATTAATGATCTCCAAATCCTGGGGAGTGATTGCCTGAAAGCAGAATAAGTCACTGCGTGTCATCTGCGTAGTTGTCGTATATTATGCTTTCTGACTCCCAACAGCTCGAATAGGGGCAAGGTGAAGATGTCAAAAAGAGTAGGGGACAGACACGACGCCTATGGGATCCCACACAACAGAACATGGCCCTCTGCTATGGCACTTGCCGAGAATGGATCCAGCACACTTAACAAATCACAACATGTGGTCTGTACATAAGAGAGTACCCAATATGCATGTAACACATTGACAATTTTTATTTTTCATGTGATTTAAAAATAGCATAACAGGCCTATTATCAAAAACTTTTTCCTGCCCGTAGTTGCCGGGGATATACACTGTTTAAGGTATCTAAAAAACCTCATACATTGACTCTTTGCATTCAGTTGTTTACAAAGTGTGGGTTAGTACAAAAAGTGACTTAGATGTTAGGTCATCACAACCACATTCTGTCTATTCGACACTAAATGGTGTTATTGCCATGTAGTGGGCGGCTGGCATCCTAGTGCCGTCTTGAGGACTGTTGAAGTGGACTGAGTAGTGTCACTGATGTACCCCAAAATTGGAACATCTAAAGGTAAGAAGGATAAAATTGGAATGTGGGTGTATCTCTACAGGGACGGTGGTGCCTGAGAAGTGTACTGTACATAATCTTACCTGAGCCATTGCTTTCCAGTATCACAGGTGTGGAGAAGAATTATCGAGTTCTTCACTTAAGGCGCCTTCTGTGCGCTTTGTTATTACTGGATCCTGTATGACTAGGGTCTGGTCTTCAGCTAGGTAGCTGTAGAAGATAATAGTTATCTGGTTGTGTTGTCAAAAACTACTATACACATCTATTTTACGTGCATAGAAAGCCATTTCTGGTGGTGGTGGTGGAAAACTACTTGTGCCCGTAACGTGAGTCTCTCGAATGAGCCATAGGCAGTCTATTTCGTGAGAAACGCCATATTGGCAGTGTTAGTTGCCATTTACGTTAGATCTGTTACTCTGATCTGCCCAGAGCTGTGTACGTGCCCGGTAGCTACGTGACAAAAATGGTGTGTGAGGTTCAACACTGTGATGAGTTGCTAAACCTGGTTATATAGAGTGCTCCCTCTTGTGCCTGCTTAGCGTCTCTACCGTGTAGATGGGAGACCGCTCTGATGCGGCGCTCTGGGCTTACCTGCGTCCGCTCGTAGCTGCAGCTTGCTGTGTCAATGACGGTGGCTGCGCGCATGCGTGTTGACTACTTGTACGCACTTCAGTCGTATCTACGCGACCGTGAATCAGGCGCGCATGAGCACGCGATTAGTGTCGTTGTCTCATGGGATCAAGAGGAGTAGTGTCTACGACTGCGCCCGCCCCATGTATTGAGGGTGCGTGACATGTGTCTCCTCTTCTCACAGTGTGGGGATTAGATACTGAATGCAGTACTCCGATTATGTGTTGGCCCCAGTCTGTGGGTTGTGACAGTCGGTCATTACATACAGTTTTTTGCAAACGCTGCCACCGATTAAAGCATAACTGGCAGTTAACATTCCATGAACCATTGTGTGCTTTGTTGCATAGTAGATCAAAGGACACAACTTAGTTTGATCTTTCACATTTAACACTTTAAGTGCTTTTAGCATAACCAAGTTGGAAAACAAAACACAGGTGACTCTCCTTTGGAGGTTAGTTTCGCATTAGGGTCTAATTTCAGAAAAACAGATTCCACTCTATGGACACGTTCAAACCGTTTTTTACCATATCTAAACGGTGTATCCATTTTTGCTCTAATTTTCTCAGTTCTAAATCTCTGTCCCCCCCTCTGGCTTTGGCATCAATGGTTTGGATAACACACCATCTCAGTTATGTGTGTTTGTGTTGCTTTTGAACGAAGTGGGCCACCATTGGTTTGTCCTCTATTGTGTTTTTGAGGCAGGACCTGTGCTCACAAATTCTTTGCCTAACTTTGCGTTTGCTTTTACCTATATATAGCAAGTTGCACGGGCATTTGATCATGTAAATGCTCCATTTGGTCAGACAGTCTGAGAAAGTTCTGTACTTCCAAATGGTGCCGTTAAGAGATACTTCTTTCAGATCTTGTGTAAGGTGGCATACTGAACACTTTCCACAGCGGTAGTGTCCGACTACGGGTGGGAGAAGCCAGAATGTGGATTGGAATGTTGTTTTGGGTTTCTCTGTTGGGTATGTATGTACCAGATGGTCTTTCAGATTTCTGCTTCTTTTAAACGCGAACCGTGGAGTTTCTGGTGAAAAGGTGTCCGTTTGTAACAAATGCCAGTTTGTCATGAGTGTCTGAGTGCGTTGCTGACTGGTGAGAAAGTGGTGACGCATGTCATCTTTTCTTTGTGTTCTTCTCGCGCCTGTTTGGTCAGGCAGGGTAAGTCTCGCCCAGACACACATCTACGAACACATATCCTATGCTATTCTGTGATTAATCGTCTTCTGCTCTATTCTAATACTCTGCTCTCTCCCGCTACTTACCTCCTGCTCTATCATCTGGCCGCCGATCACTTCAACACTGAATCCCAGTAGATCAGGTAACCTTGGAGACATATAGTATACTGTTTGTAGTGAATGTGGGATAAATGATTTATCACTATCCTCTTTAATTCCGTATCAGGGACAGAGAGGGCAACTCGCACGAATATCCTCCAGTGAAGACATTCCCATACCAGCAGAAAACGCGAATACCTCCTCAGCAGGAACTTCACGTTTTTTTTTCCCCAGAGGGTTTCCCGGGGTTCTCTGCCTCGTACGCCCTGTATTCTGGGTCCGAGGAGGTAGAGATACTCGGGGGATTTTCACTTTCTCCCAAGTTCCGTCAGGATCCAGGTTAGTGAAGAATCTATTGTTTACTTTGTTTCGTTAATGTAAATTGTCTGACACTATTATTGAAGGTTATCATTATACCAGTGACTATAACACTTATGGAACAAGATGCTATGTACCATATTCATGCCTCGTATTATATAATAGAGCAAGAGACAAATAAAAACACAAGAAACTGATATGGATCAAATTAAGCATGGTATTTCGTTAGTTGAACTTACATCATACATCGAAGATGCTCGAACGGAAAATGAAATTGCACCCATATTTAAAAACGTGTTGACCTATGCAATCTGTACAGCATAAGGATGAAACAACTTGGCAGTGATCTTTCAGGATGCATACATTCCACAAAAGTTGGAAAACAGGATACCTGCTTACTTTCCTGACATGGAAGCACATAAGAAAGGCTGTCATGTGATGCTTAAATTTAATAGTGATATTGGATCTGCACTGAGCAAGGCATGTGAATACGATGCAGATAGTTATGGTGTTCATCTTGCTAAAGGAGCAAATATAGAGAAAAGAGGCATTTAAAATGAAAAATTACTTCAACAGATCTTTTTGAAACAAGCGTCCGGAAGACTCTGTGCCAGCATCTCTGTTAGCACTGGTTGCTATGGTTATGATCATCCCAAACATTAAAGCAAAGTCAAGGTCTTCAACAATGCCACCACAAATCGTCACTGTTGCAGTTACTAATGTACAACAATTTGGTGAGCCGTACGGAGTAGGAGTCTGAAAGAGCCTTCAAACACAACCGAGAAAGGGAAACAATACCATACAATCTAAGCTCTACCACATCTCATGACCCTTTCCATCATACGGGAATATCGATATTTCAACATCCAGATGATAATTTCCAGGAACTGATCGGATTAGGACTAAAAATCCTTGTGCCGACAATGTGACTAAACATCTTCCTGAGTGCTACACCAGTGTGCCCCCTGTTCCTGCTATGAGAACCGACTGTCCTCTGCCAACCGTAGAAGAGAACTAGAGTTGACTACCAAGTTACGCCACAAGCTAGTGATAACCACTTGGGCAGCATACCACGCAAGTCAACAAGCAGAAACTCCAAAAGATTATACATTCACACATTCATTCCTGATTCTTTCATTTCCAGAACATGCTATGTCAGTGGCCATGATTCACCATTCAATGGATATTGTGAAAACAGCAGTTAATGGCCTTAATCCTGGGCAGTTTCCAATCATTACGTTTGGCCAGCCACTCGACGCATTGGTAAAACAAATCCAAGGGAACTGGACAGCAACCCATGGTGAAGATCAATTAATTGTAATATTTGGTGGGCTGCATACTGAGGTGCCAGTTTTCAAGTTTCTTGGAAATCTCTTGGATGAAAGTGGGGCAACTGGAGCACTTGTTTGGACTAATATTACCAAAGGTGGAAAAGGGGATTAATTTATAAACGGTTCCCATGTGACTCGTACCCATAGGGCTCATCAAATCACAGCCAGTAGTCTATATTTACTTCTGCAGCAGGCCTACAATGACTACAGCCACGATATACAGGATGGCAGTCAGGTTAAGTCACTTGAAGACTGGTGTAAAGAAAGAAGTGATGTATGTACCCAATTTACATCATTCTAAAACTAGAACTCCTTTTGATGACTTTTATAAGAGTGATACAAGAAGATTTTACACCTCCATATAGAAGCGCTATCCAAGGTTGTTCCCCGTTTATTTCCTTGGACCATACTCACTATGCACGATGGATTCCTGTCCACTTACGTGATATGGTTTCACTTAAAATGCATCACCCCAACACCCATGCAGAATTCATGAAAGGAAAGTTTCTCACAAAAAAGTCAAAGCATGCATTCTGTGCTATTGCCATTGATCAGGCCCGTGAACAACATAACGCACCAGTCAAAGGTGATGGAGGGGCTGCAGGCCTGACAGGAAAGCCAACAGCTCTGCATAGTTGGATGGTTTCTGGTCCTGAGATGGCCCGCTTAGTTAAAGAATATAATTCTACAAAGGTGAAGCGATTGGAAAAAGATGAGCGGCACCACACGGACAAAAAGCATTCACGGATGGTTTTTGCAAAAGATATCAAGTCTCTTACTCATGCAATACAAGATGTGGGAAACCCATTTAGTGAAATCAGTTGCGATCTAATACTACCTGAAAGCAGAAATATAGTACACCCAGCATTTGCAGACACATTGCTAAATATTGAACACATTGGAGTTGACCGTTAGGGAGAATTCTCCTTTCTGTGCCAATTACCCTCAACCTTAGAGACCACCAGCTCTTTTGCTGGACTTGAGGACTTCTAATTTTAACCCTGGAATGAGTGAGACCTTTTGCTCACACTCATTTGTTTTGACCTGATTTGGATTATGCGTTTCCACTGATTTTGGAGCCTGACAACTCCATGGGCATCTACATTTGGTGTGGTGACACACAGCCCCTCAGTGCAGTGTCACAGAGAAATCATTTAGATTTCTCATAAGGTTTAAATACTTTTTCTTGTGTGAACTACTGTTCCCAAGAATAGTAAAGTGAAATTGACTTTACCTACCCTTTCTCTTTGCAGGTCCAGCATACACCATCTTACGTGAAGTGCTGGGGGGTTACCTAGTAGCCTCTTATCCTACATTCTCATGTAACATTTCTTATGTTACCCTCACTACTTTAAATAGCTGGTGGCAGTGGTTTAATGTTCCTGCCATTGTGCTTTTCTACCGCAGGCTGAACCCTCAGCTGCAGTATAGCACCCATGAGTGACCATTCTTGTCAAAATGGACCGGTCTTTTTACGCCATTTTCTGTTTTGTGAGGTCTTTCTTGGGTTTTACCTTTGGTGGGCTTCAGTCCTGAAACCCTCCTCTGGCTCCAGTGTGTCTGGAAGGGCAGGAAGTGAGGGTGGTTCCCGAAATTCCCCTGTCCTTGGTCTCTAGGAGTGCCTGAATACAACCAGTCCTAATTGGCTGACACTGCTGTGTGACTGACAGCCTAAGCTATGCATGAATGGGAGAAACCTTCTTAAAAGGGGAGGGTTTTGGGACTAGAGGCAGAGTGGACCACTGGGAAGAACACCCGATGAAGAAACTGAACGGAGCTTGCTGCATCCTCCTGGACCTTTGAATTGCCCGGTGAAGCCCTGCTGCACTGCTGAAACTCCTTTTTCTGATCGACAAGAGAAGCTCCGGAAGGGACAAGTTCTTCCCTTGGGTAAGTGGGACCAACTAACCGTGAGACAAACTCCACTGGACCATCTTGTCAGATTGGCTGTACTTCTTTGCTGCTGAAGGAACCGAGTACCAGGAGTCGGGAAACCCGTAGTAGAGTGCAACGTCTGCAATCCGGCCAGAAGCTCCAGGAGTGTCCCAAGATCCTCCCGAAGCAGAACGACCAGAGCTCTAGCCCCTCACCAGAATGCAGGACTCAAGGAGTGAAGGAAGCCCAACCGGTATCCAAGATCTGCGGTGGTGCTGTTTACCGAGCACTGAAACCGCAAAGTGTTGCTGATCTGAAGAGAGCCCATAGCTGCCGCCGACCTCCGAATTGCTGCCGCAGGAGTCCTCCAGATGTCCTCCCTCTTGTCCCCACGACTGAGGCTCAGGAACCCAGGATATGCATCGCTGCAACAGGACAGAATCCAGCTGGACCAATCTTCTTCAAACCAGAGGTACTGTTCAGACTTTGGGTACTTACCTCAGTGTGTCTTTAGTTTTGCTCCTCTGTTGAGACTTGCAGTGAATACTTATGTTAGAGTTGATTTCAACTCTGCTTTCCACAAGTGTAACAGCTATTGACCCTACAATTGATTTCTACAAAACTCTCTAACTTTGTGCTAGACTTTTTATTAAATACGAAGTGCCGCAGCTCCATAGACTGTGCTCCAATTGACTTTGGCTGTCCTACCCCCCTGCAGACTTTTCTAGTCCATTGACTGATATTTTCTGTCCATCAGAGGTGATAACTTGTTTTCAGACTGTTATTGCTGGGAAAGGTTTCGTCCAGACTTCATTGGAAGATTTAAGTATACTCACATGTCCCGAGAACCTCTTTAACCTTTTTCCTTCCCTTAATCTTTCCTTTCTGCAAGCTCAGAATCTGCAAAGTGTACGAGTGATCTATAAATGGCATTACTGTCCTTATGAATGAAGTCGCCTCCGGGTGTAGGAAGTGTGTAAAAAGCATCTCTAAAGAGTATCCACTCAATTTATGCTGATTCTGGAAAAGTATTTTAAAGTATATTTGTTACATATCTTGCCCCTTTTAAAGAACGCTTATTTAAAATTGATATTAAATAAATAACTATTTATAACTGAAACCTTGAGTATAAGTGTTACTTGGCTACTTGCATTTGTGAATTTCATTGCTGCAGCTCTACATCTCACATTTACCCCTCTTGAGATAGACCTGGCTGCTCAGTCACACTACCGACTTGTGTAGTACAGCCCGATACCAAAAGGTGGGTTACCTTATACCAAGTGCACAAGTGTTGTGTAGTCTCACACAGTATTACATCACTTCTTGCCTAACACTGGTGGCAGGTGGTGGGATTGGCGTAGAGTGGTTACATTGACTATTTGCTGTACTTATGCCCAACTAAACCAGCCACAAGGCTAAGCTCCACTAAAAAGCTAAGCAATTGTAACATGCCAAATATGGATACATTTAATGAGGCAGCCCTGATTGTCCTGACAGTAGATCAACTGAAAGACATGTGTAAATCCAGGGGCCTCACTCTGAAAGGAAAACAATGTGAATTGATTACAACGTTGTTAAATCACCAAAGTTTGGGTAGTAGGCCTATATCCCCTACCAACCCAGGTAATGTCCATCCTCTGCCATCACCTCACCTCCACAGCCAACTTCTCCCAAGAATCCACCACATGGATCACCTCCTTCCTCCAAGGCAGGACCATGCAGGTCTTCTCTGACCTAGCCACTGCGTCACCAACCATCATGCTATGCGGTGTGCCCCAAGGCCCCTGCCTCTCCCCTACCCTATATAACATCTTTACCCGCCCCTTCTTCCTTATCCTTGACGCCATGGGCATCTCCTACACCAACTACGCCGACGACACTCAGATCCTTCTCACATTAACAGCTGACTATGACACTGACTGCGCAACTCTCAACAACATATATAACACAATCCAAATGTGGATGGCTATCAATGGCCTTTGCCTTAACTCCGACAAAACTAAACTCCTACTCGTAGGATCCCCTGACACCCTCAAGAAACTTGACGCCCAGTTTAGCCACTTTACCATTGACTCAATCAGAATTCCAGTACTGGACATGGTAAAAACGCTAGGCGTCTATCTAGACTCCAACTTATCTATGACCAGACAAGTAAACGCAATCGCCTCCTCTGCGGCTTACCATGCAAAACTCCTCAACGCAATCAGGCCTTTTCTGTCAAAAGACACTTGTACCAACATAGCCAGAGCCATAACTGGTTCCCGGCTAGACTACTGTAATGTTCTCTTCCTAGGGACCGCCAACAAAAACCTCGAGAAGCTGCAAGTAATCCAGAATAGCGCCCTGCGTGCTGCACAAGGCATTGCCAAGAGAGCACATCACTGCTGCCAGAAAAGTGTCCCATTGGCTCCCCATAAAGGAAAGGATTATATTCAAAGCACTAAGCATCACCCACAAATGCGACCACCTCTCAGCCCCAGCGTACCTATCCCAGAGAATCCACCCGTTCTCCTCCACAAGACCCACCAGGACACCCTATGCCAATATGCTCTCCGTACTCAGGGAAAAAAGAGCTAGAGCAGGTGGCGCCAGCTTCCCCTACCTTGCTGCTTTACATTGGAACACCCTTCCCACCTCTCTGCGAGCTGAACCTTCACTGACTGCTTTCCGAAAAGTCATGAAAACTACCTTGTTCACCTAACCAACCCCACATGTTCAAACTCTCATGACTAACATGTATGATGTATTATGGTGTATGATACTCCCTATCGCTTAACACAGGATCCTGCCTTACTGTAACCCAAGGCACAACCTGTACCCATTGTAACTAAGATCCCTTACAAGTAACAGCGCCACAATGCCCATGGGCTGCCTGCGCGCTATATAAATGTATCAAATAAATAAATAAATAAATAAATAAATAAATAAGGAAGATAATGATGAGGATGCCAGTTTAGAGTCAAGCTTCAATCTGCAGGATGAGTCAGAGGAGGTAGAGGAGTCTCAGGAAGAGATATCCCCTCTGCCACAGCCTGCCCTTGCACCTCAGCCACTTCCCATTGGGACCCCACAATGTCCACACCTAAGCCCAGAATATATTTCTCTTGATAGACTAAGATTAGAGTTGGAATTCAATAAACTAAATGTCCAGGCTGAAACCAAACATCAAGAGGTGAAACTAAGAGAAGGAGAGATGCAACATGAAATGAATATGAGAAATATGTCCCTTGATTCTGCTTTCCTTTCAGGGTCTTCTAGGTATGTTAGTCCCAAGAGGCCTCGCCTGCCTAATGAAGCAGTGAGTATATATGTGTTGGACTGGCTGGGTACGTTTGACTACACCTATGGTCTTCAAGGAATAAGTGTGAATTATTTAATTCCATGGCACATGTCTAGGCTCCCCCTCACTGCCTTAAGTGGCACTACAAATCGAGCCGGGGCTCATCGAGGGGGCATGGCCTAACAACAGGGGTCCTGCTGGCCCGTTAGGCCACGCCCCCTGACGAGCCTCGGCTCAATGGGCTACTGGCACCCAGTGGTGGCTGTTGAGTTTGAAAGCTGGTGGGGCGTAAATTTCCCAAGGTGAAATTTAGAGCTCGCGCACACAGCGCACGAGACCACACCACCCAAGGATGGTGCGGGTGGCTCTCCCTCATGAAATTCTTTGAAAAATTAACTCCAAAATGTGCTAATTTACTGTCCAAAAAAAACACCGAAATATGACAAAAAGCATTAGGATTTACATACTAATGGTGGTACATTATTCTTACGTGCGCAAGTGTGATGGTGTGTTTTACAGCAGCTTGTATTGTCTAGGTATGTCTGAATGTGGCCTGGCATGCTGTAATGTTATTACGTGTCTACGCTGGTCTACATTGTGCTGCCAGTTGGACATGTTTTCATTGTGGCATGGCATTTTTAATAGCAAAGCATTAATGTTCCTGTACATTGTTGGTGACTTGCATGTATTAGATTGGTGTTACCCTACAAAACAATTGCAAACACTGTGGCTTTATAACCAATTTTTCTCAGAAAGTGTGCTGTATATTGCATTAAAACACATATTTATATCTTTCTCCTAGTGCAGTGTGCGGCATACCCCTCCAGCAGCACGTTTGTGCGTATTGCGCAAGTGTGACAATCTAGGCTGGCCCAGAGTGTGGCGTGACTCGTGATTTGTTGCTGAGTTGGAGGGGGGCCTCAGAATGGCTCGCAGGGGTACCACAAATTTTGTGTTACGCCACTGGCTGCCACTCACCACATCTTTTTTTCCTGTGCTATGTGTAACACTGATTTGCATTGCCCTGGGATGAGGGCATGCAATCTATGACTTTCCAGATGTTTTTGACTATGACTCACCATTCACCTGGGGCTGATAATAATTGTAATCCAAAATATCTGTTGTTGCAAACGTTGCAGACCCCCGCACATAGAATCTGCCCAACCACTGACAGAGGTATCATCTGACAAAGGTTTTGGCTGGGCTAGACTGTGCAGCCATTTTGTCACAATCAGGTTGAGGCCCAGAGGGTCCCAGTTAAAATCGTTTGCTCAAATAAGTATCATCAAAACATGAGTAAACATAGAAGAGTCCAGAGCCAAACCTCCCATTCTATATAATGCTCGCCTCAGCGATCTGTTTTGATGAAAAGAATCCGATTGCCATTTGTCTGGGCGCCAGATATTGAGTTAATCGCTCCACTCAGACCTGGTGCCACCCTGCACGTAGCAAGGGCAAAGAGAGTGGCAGAGTTTACCCAGCCCTTCATCTTTCCGAGGTAAATATGTGCGTACCTTTATAGTGGGTAATACTAGCACCTGCTATTAGATCTGTTATTACAGCGCTTAGAAGCAGACGGAACCAGGCATGAAGCTCTAGACCAGTGCACAAATTATTCTGATTACTGTCACTATTATTATTATTTCGGATTAGTTTATAGCTCACAGTCGTATTTTACACAAAATGAATAACAAATGATGCTATTAGGAAGAAACCGCATGCGCTTGTGCAGAAAACATTGTTTTACACTTGTTAAACAATGGATGCAAACCATATTACTCTAATAACCCCCCCCCCCCGTCCGCCGAGTATTTAACAAGGCATTTGCTCTAGTATTTCACATTCATTTCCGGTTATTTAGCCTGTGTTAAATCCTTTTTCAATAGCTCAATTAATCCGAGAGGTACGGCAGCAGGCATAACCATCCATCACTGCTGAGGAACGCATAATGTAAGATTCACTTGTTTGCATTTTATTTCCTTGAAGAAATGTCCATTTATTAAGGATCTGGCACCGTTTCATATGTGTATTTGGTGATTAATATAGTTCAAACACCTTCAATCAGGTTATAACGCTTGCAACCGTCACGCCACGATCTGTGGTGATCACCCACTGGCAGTGGGTGACCACCACAGACCGCAGCAATTGCCAATTCCTAATCTGGAGCACCATCAGTCAAGGTCCGGCGCTCTGACTGTGAGCAGAGCAGCCCTGAGCCCAGGCCATCGCCGCTCGGCTGGGCTCCTGTCGTGCTATGCTAGCACTAGAGAGAGAGCCACAGCCGAATGCCGAAGGGCCTAGTAGTAGACATGCGGCACAGAAAGTCAACTAGGCCCTGCATTCCCCAGGGCAGTGCTCGGACAGTTCTCCTCCGAGGCTCCGACTTGGAGCACTCCTGGGGAAATGTTGAAGGCCAGGTTGCCGTGTATGACATGGACAACAAACAATTTACTTACTGGCTTTGGCGGGCAAACTTCTTCGGCCTGCTGTAGTGGGCAGATCGAGCAAATGATGATCCAAAGGTGGCGCACGCACCCTGCGCACGCACCCTGCGCCATCACCCCACCCCCACTCAAATGTCATTGGCTGGCAAACAGCCAATGACATTTCTGTATCTATGCTCCAAGAGGCAGAGCAGATCATGGAATCTTCGGTACGCTGTTTGCGTATATATTATTACTGGCGGGGCCAGCACTCAAACGCCCCGCCAGCCTCCTTTTACGTAAAGTGCGTGGAGCTATGAACTCCACTCACTTTACAATAAGAAAACCAGTGTAAAATGGGACGCGCCCCGCTGTGGCTGCCGGCCCTGATAAGGCAGTCACAGCTGAGCTCCATTTATTTATTTATTGTGGTTTTGTAGCGCGGCACGCTGCAGCGCTGCGCTGCTGCTGGCAAATGTCAATGGCAATTAACAAACAAACAAAGAACTTCTGAATCTGAGTAACAGAACAGAAGTGTTGAACTTACTTATATGTCGGTGGGGTGGATTGTGGGGAGGGCGGCGCCCCCCCGCCCTATGAAAGCGGCCGCCACTGCTGGCACCCCTGCCAGGCAGCCTTTTGTAGAGATCATGTAGATCAATATTGGGGAGAGGGTGCTGATCTCTGCATTTATTGTTTATAGGCTTGCCTGGCAGGGGACAGCGCCTCGCCTATTCAGCCTTAATGGTGGCCAGCATTACCATTAAGGCTGAAAGGGTGAGCCCACTGGAAGCAGAGGCCTTTTTCCTAAAGACTGAAACTCCTGCGAATCCGCGGGAGCTTCAGTGTTTAGAAAGCAAGGCCTCTGCTTCCAGCGGCCTCACGTTATCTCCTTAATGGTGGCGCCGGCCCATGGACATCCCTTGATTAAAGGGATGCCTCGCAGGTGCGGCGCCACCATTATGGCTGAAAGGCATTTTTTTCTGAAGCCTGAAGCTCTTGCACACGAGCGAGAGCTTCAGGCTGTAAAATAAAATGCCTTTTTGTGTAGTGGCTGCCAGGGGAGATTAGTGGGCCCCGGCAGGGCCCCGCCTCAAAACGAAATTTCGGAGACTGCTGGGGCCCAGGCCCAGCAGGCCCCAGCCCACTTAAAGCCCTGCTCCCCCTGAATGGCTGTGATGCTGTGATGGAATTGGGTACCAGTGAGAGAAAGGATTATGAATCAGTAAAATGGTATTAATAGCCAGATTTGCGAAAACTACTTCCCAGTACCGTAAGAGGTTTAGGACCCTCAAAAGGACTGAGGGTACCTCTTGGGCTACCTGGGAATGTAAGTGTTTGAAAAGCTAAGTTGGGTTACAGAGAACAAACCTTTGAAGGAATGAGAAATATTCTTTTGCTAAAATCTGTTTTTGATGCCTGCTCTCCTGAGCTGAAACAGTACTTGGCTGACTCAAAAGAAATTGATCCTAAAAAGTAAGCACAAGCTGCTTACTTGTGGGTAGCCAACAGGGACACTCATAAGGACCTTGGGGCCACTCACAAAAAGGAAAAGGGGAAGCAGCACAAGGAAGAAGGGAAAGAGAATTCTAATTCCAACTATCCAATAGAGGGCCACAAACATAACAAGGGTAAATTCCATGGGAAACCTGGTATGTCTAGCAAATCCTCTGGTGCCAAAACAGAGGGAGGTCAACAGAAACCCCCATTCCAGAGAACATTTTGGAAATGTTTTGTATGTGGGTCTGTAGATCATGTGAAAGGGGATCCAAGATGTAAGGGTAAACGTTCAGGGGTCCACACTGCCTCCTTAGCCTTCGTCCCTGAGAAGCACAAATGGCAAGTGCACACTTTCAATTACTGGCATAGGAGTTCAAGCCGGTGTTTCTTTAGTGTCGCTGGCTCTGTGGGAACAACAGAATGTGGATGTCTATAATAATATTATAAGGACAGTGTTCTTGTAAATGGTCAGGAAACCCATGCAATCAGAGGCTCTGGGGCAAGTATTACAGTGGTAGATTAAAGTTTTTCAAGCCGGAGGATGTAGCTAAGGCACCCAAAGGTCTCACTAAACTTGCAGGAGGCCCCATCCAAATGGTTCCTATTCTGCCAGCTCTCATCCAGTGCAATAATATGACTGTTAAAATTCCTGTTAGTGTATAGAATGAAGTGCCCTGTTGGGAAATTATTTGAAAACCCTTGGAGTTGTATCTAGTAGACCAGGCATCCCAGCAAAAAGAAGCAGGAGCAAACATGATTGGCCAAAGAGGCAACCTTTAGAGACTCTCAGTTTGAGGGTGAGGAGATTTCCAACACCTCCAGTCCACAGGAAGGTCACCCTTCAGTTCCCAAGAAAAAGAAAGACAGTAGAAATCCAAGTACTCTAGGAAAAAGAAAGGGCTCAAACCTAAGGACATCCCTGAGAGGACGGTCCCAGGTCACCCTAATGACCCCTTCCCCAGCTGAGGCTGAGTGGGAAGACCAACCAAAATCTGGAGTCAGCTACTGGTGACACAGAGCTGGAAGAAAACCTTCCCTGCATTGGTGATTTGGATCCAAGGGACCATCCTGAGCTGCAGACTTTACTTGCAGAAGGTGGACCCTCTAGGGCAGGCTTCAGCAGAGGACAAATAGTGTCCCTCTTTGGAAGGTCTGTGCAAGTCGACAGCTTCCCAGTTGCAAGGGCAAGAGCCAGGGATGCATAGGCTTTACTGGGAGGATGGCCTCCTCTACAGTGAACCTACTGAATCTACCCAAGGGGACTACAGGAGACTGGTAGTGCCCCAGGAGGTGAGACAATAGTTCCTACAGTTAGCCCATGAGATTCCTTTGGCTGGCCACTTGAGATTCAAGAGGACAAAATAGGTTATCTCTGTACTTTTACTGGCCCAAGATGGGGGCTAATGTAGATACATTCTTTAGGAGCTGCCACACTTGACAGACATCTGGCAAGAGTAGGCCCAATAATGTGTCACCTACCTTCCCTGTGGTGGGAGTCCATTTTGAGAGTGTGGGGATTGACATTGTTGGTCCCCTAGATCCTCCAATCTCCTCAGGCAAACGATTTATATTGGTCGTGGTAGACCATGCTACCAGGTATCCCGAGGCCATACCCATTAGAACGGTTACTGTCCAGGCAGTGGCTCAGGCCAGCCTTGGTATCCTTACGAGGGTAGGTTTTCCTAAGGAAGTCATCTCTGACAGGGGATCACATTTTATGTCCCACTACATGCAGACCATGTGGAAGAACTGTGGAGCGACTTACAAGTACAAGTTCTCAACAGCCTACCATCCCCAAACCAATGGGTTGGTGGAGAGTTTTAACCGTACTATGAAGAGCATGACAGGTGCTTTAGAGGAACCCATTAGAGGAAAGTGGGACTTTCTACTGCCATGCCTTCTCTTTGCTTATTGAGAAGTCCCTCAAGCAGGAGTTGGGTTCAGCCCCTTTGAACTTCTTTATGGTCATCCGGTCAGAAGCCCGTTGGCCCTGATCAAGGAGGGGTTGGAGAGTGCTCCTTCCCTACAGCCAGTGAGAGTCACTATGTGCTGGGCCTCAGGAAAAGGATGGCGTGATGACAGAGGCTTCAGAAAACCTGAAAGCAGGTCAGGCTCTGGTCAAACGGCATGATCATAAGGCCAACATGGTGGAGCTTACGCCAGACCAGCTTGTCTTGGTTATTGTACCTACAAGACAGAGGGCAGAGGGCCTTACATGACAAATGGATTGGACCCTTCAAGACATGCACTGCTGTTGTAGATGCTGGTGAAGGTTTGCACTGCTTCTCTTTGTGCGGTTCTATATTCATGTGTGGAGAGGTTTACATGGTTGCTGCCTCTGTTGCGTGTGTGGATACTAACACTGTCATAACAGTAGGTGCTGTGAGTGCACACTGATGTGCACTGCCAGACATGTGCAGGTCATTTGACAGGAATACAAGTAGGTGTTCAGGCCAGAATTGAGGTATATTGGTAGAGAAGGGTGAGGATCCTCATATCAGCACGGCAGGATTGTGATGCATTAATGGAGTTGTGGGTCCCAATACTGGAGGCATCAGAGGTTACCTTGCGTCAGCGTTGAAGCATATTTAAATGTTTTGGGGGTAATTACTGGAGCAATGACATTGAATGACAAGCCGGGAGTACATCCTTTCTTGATTGCAATCATTTCTCTTTGACATTATTCTGCCACCTTCTTCCCTCCTACAGGATTATGGTGCGTGAGGGCATGGGCCTCATTTCTTACTGTGTCTATGGTACTTTCTGTTCATCAAATTTTTGGTATTGTCTAAGTAACCGCACTAAAGCTGTAGTCTGCTGTATTAGTCGGTTTAATTCATGTAAGGAGCGGTCACTTCTGCGGCAGTGGCCTGTCAACAGCTACTTGGAAGTATCTATTCCAAGGCTATTTCTATACTCTGGAAAGGGTATAGTAGAGGCAATGTGGTAGAACCAAAAACATTAGAGAATGCCCTCAATGGTATTCAAGTGAAGTGGCAAGGATGCTTCCAGAGGTGGTCAGTCCCATTGGGAAGCCTGCAGATTTTGGACCAGGGGAATATATCCAAAAAGGTATTGCCTTGCATTCAACAGACTCTGCCACAGTCCTAATCGCATTTTATAGGAACCCCACTGTCTGTCATGAGATCATTGTTCCCTACAGTCCAGTCCTTCTCCTGTGAACTGCATGTGCGCGTTACTACACCATTGAAAAGCCTTGGTGTTACCGGAAGAAACATTTAGTAGATTAAGGCCAATAACCTGCTGCAAGGTGCTTAAATGGGGCGCGCATGTACCCCTCAGTCGCAACCTTTATAATACTACAGGAACCTCTAAACAGCAATGCTCTACAGGATAGCACAGGTGTAGCTCTGTTGAGATTTTCAAGGTCAGTACGGGTAGTTTTCTACTTAGAATACTTTGAGATGAATATGTGCAGTAAATTATTAAGCAGTAATACCCGCACAGACAGGTTTTCTGGGGAGGTAATGCCACGGACACCATGTTAAAAAGAACCGGATACCCTGCCTCTAGATGTAGTACCTCAGAACAACATCTGGGGTGTATAGGAGCATTTTATGTTTACTTGAGAAACTGTGTACATAGAGTGCACCCAAGGCCATTTATCAAGAAAAACAAAATGCAAAAAAAGAGATGTCAGCCTTGTAAATGGAGAAGGCACTACACAGAAATCTCATTTTCCAGTGACAGCAAAAGATGAGTAGAGCAGCGTGGGATAAGGGCGAGGAGGCTGGCATTTGCATTCAACAAAGAGGGAGGGTGCGGCACAGTGCCAGACGGCGCCCTGCATTCATCCATGGACTAGGGAGGCCGCCCTTTACCAGTGGCCAATGTTTGCCCTTCGAGCCCTCCAATGGTACCTTCAAAAAGGGGCAGTATGGATTCCCAGAAGCATAAGCTTTCAATCCAAACCACCATCCTCCCCCAAGAGGACTTTCCGGTGTTGCATCTGCCCTTATTATAGGTTTATTCATGTGATATCATTCCAACATTTAGCAGCTGGGGTGGTCTTGGGACGCTCATAGATGCTAAACCTCAAGACTCCCCACCACCCCCACAAATCTATACATATAAAGAAAGAGGGTAGTGCCTGTGTGCTTGGTGCCACACCCGTCTACATTGTTGAGAGCCACCAGAGATTAGCTTTGCAATATGATGCAAGCTCAATACATTTAAACTGCTGGACTGGGGGTGGAGAAAGAAACAAGGACTTACCAGTTGCTGAATTCAGTGCCATTGACCCATTTCCACGCCTGACCAGAATCTCTCCTCAGGCCAATCCAGTGATCAATCTCCCCTTTATAACGCATCACGAAATCCTTCAAATAAGATAGAAAAAGAACAGGCTGAAACCTACTGAGTAGCCACTTGCTTGGGGTTCTTTTTCTTGGCAGGGAACTCTGGGAATTTTCAGTCTGCAGACGTTCGAGAATCACAAGACGGTAAAGCAAGAGAAGCCCCTGAATACGCAGGTCTGATGGGTCCCCACTTCCACTTTGGGCTAAGTGGCTTCTAAATAGACATTCATTCATAACTCTAACAGGGTATGCACTACATCTGTTACATTGCTGTGGTCTTCTGTGGAAAGACAAGCAGGCCAGCTTAATGCTAAAGGGAGTAAAAATAATGTTATGTTATGTTGATTTATATCACACACCGGTGCCAGTTGCATGGTCTGTAAGTGCTCACGTGGCTCTTTAAGAAAGGTGGGTAGGGTTGGTTAGTGAGGGAAAGGATAGAATGTGTGCTCATTGGTTGATGCGTGCAGAATCAGGAGAAACTGGCATGTGTACTTTGTGGGCGTGCTTTGCTATGTGCACTGGACTCGTATCCGTATTAGTGTCTGAGTTGTTTGCAGGTATTGGGTTTCAGTATGAATAGAGAGGGGTGTGCAGTTTGCAAGTTCTGGGTGGGTTATTTCACTAGCCCTTTGGGCATGTGTAGTACGTGAGAGGTGTGAGGGTGTGGAGACGAGGACGAGGTGGCTAGTTGGTTTCAGGTGATCTCTAGGTGTGGAGTAGTTTTATTGTTGGGTCTTCTTGGTATATTGTCCAGTGTTTGCTGTGGTCCTGGTTTATGTTTGCAGGGTGGTGCTTCTAACCTAAATCTAAACAAATGAAGTACAATTCAAAAGCCGCGGATGACAAATCAGTAGAGTTCTATTGTGGATAAATTCAAAAGCAACGGGTTGCAATTCTAGTGCAGCTGAATTTAGAAGCAGCACTAACTCAGTACAATTGTAGTGTTGTTAAAATCAAACGCAGCAAGTTACCATTCTACTGTAGCTAAATTCAAAAGCAGCGTTAACCAACTTATGCAGCAGCAAAACTCAAATGTGGTGCAACCCACGCAGCGGCATAATTCAAAATGAAGTGCACTACATTTGGGAAACTCTGGTGGGTGAAATGCAAAAAGCAGGGAGATTTAATATAACAAGCCCTTGATGGAACGCCTTGGGAAGCACTATGCAGGTGTGGCAAAATAGAGTTATGGTAAGATTCAATGAAGACATCCCTTACCTGGAGGTAGCTGTCGATGGAAAGCAAGGCGTCTGGCAGGGCTAGGGTGCCAGATGAAAAGGGATGGTAGGTGCCCTGGGGAAGGCACCCTTAGTCTGTGCCCTTTGCAGGCTGCCCGGGCAAGGCAAGTAGTGCTCAAGAAATGGAGGATGGGAGGGGAAAGGGAAAACAACTAGAAACAAAAGACTAGACCACAAAGACAGAGCACTCGAGGAGTAGGCCACTTATAAATAAAACAGATAGGAAATCAAAGTAAAAACACAGATAAATCCCTAAAAAAGGCCCCACACAGGCACTAAAACTGCTTACCAAGTGGTTGTTGTGCAGGATGGCTACAGATTACAATCAGGAAAGGCAGATGAGAGCAGTAAGAGAAGGCTGCAAACACAAAAGAACAAGGACACCTGACTGCCTTAGCCAATTGCTTAGGGGGTGGGAGGGGGAGGGGGGGAAACCCCAGAAACAAACAGGCCTAGACCACAAAGACTGGGCACTCTAGGAGCAGACGTGCTAAAAACAAGCAGATTCGAAATCAAAGTAAAACACAGATAAACTCCACTAAAAGGCACCAAGCAGGCCCTAAAACTACCTAACAAATGGTTGTTGTGCAGGGTGGCTTAGTTAAATTACAAGACGATAAAGCAAGTGATTCGACACTTCACTTTGACCTCTAAATAAGCATTTATGAGCAACTCTAAACAGGGCACACTGCATTTGCTATATGGTTTTTGAAAACCTATCGTGCAGTAATTGACTGTCCTCTAGAAAGACAAGCAGGCCACCTTACTGCTAAAGTGAGTCCAAATAAGGTCAATAGAATTGGTTTTGAAAATATTCATCAGCAAGACAACTGTAAAACAGCTAAATATGTTTTGTAGAAATTACTCCCCGATTAAATCTAGATTTTGTAGGTCGTATTTAAAAGAAGTGAATATGTTGAAGGAGGCGTCATGAGATTGTACGGATAGTTGCACAATACGTTCTCAGGATCAATGTTTTACTATGTTTTCATGATGACTGCACGTTTGTACACAAACGAAAGTTCTGGCATTTTGTTGAATGTATATGTACTATTTGTCGCAGAATGTAGATGTCACTTATAGGCTGCCATATGCGTTTATACTGAGGACTGTATGGGTAATGTAATTAAAAACATGAAATAATAGTCTGCTAAGGTCACATTGCTTTGTGTAAAAATTGTTGATTTATCCAACATATAAATAGATAAATAATATAACTGGGATTCTCCTGCGCGCGACGTGTCCTTTAGATACTATAGAGTGTTAGAACCACCACTCCCATGATGCAGGGCTCTGGTCTCACTTTTGGTCTGTCAGCACCAGCAGGCTACTGTGGCAGAGGGTAAGAGCAAACACGTCTGGCACTTGTCCCCCTTGCGTTCCTTCTGGCCTATTAGTGCCACTGAGCTAAGGTTGCAGAGGTGAAGACCCACACCTCCCATCATTCACGTGCCCGATTCCCTTTGCGTCTGCCAGCACCACTGCATTAAGGCTGTGAACCATAGGAAACTCCTCCCAGGATGCATTGCGTGTAGTTATCTTATTATCCATCAGTGCCACTGAGCTAAGGTTGCAGAGGTGAAGACCCACAACTCCCATCATTCGGCGTGCCCGATTCCCTTTGGATCTGCCAGCACCACTGCATTAAGGCTGTGAAGCATAGGAAACAACTCCCAGGATGCATTGCATGTAGTTCTCTTATAATCCATCAGTGCCACTGAGCTAAGGTTGCAGAGGCGAAGACCCACACCTCCCATCATTCACGTGCCCGATTCCCTTTGGGTCGGCCAGCACCACCGCATTAAGGCTGTGAAGCATAGGAAACAACTCCCAGGATGCATTGCGTGTAGTTCTCTTATAATCCATCAGTGCCACTGAGCTAAGGTTGCAGAGGCGAAGACCCACACCTCCCATCATTCACGTGCCCGATTCCCTTTGGGTCGGCCAGCACCACCGCATTAAGGCTGTGAAGCATAGGAAACAACTCCCAGGATGCATTGCGTGTAGTTCTCTTATAATCCATCAGTGCCACTGTGCTACAAATGACCATGGATTTATAGCCTGCTGTAATGCTGTAAGGATTTGGCCAGTACTTATTAATTAGATTGTTATGAGACATTAATTGTATAAGATTTGGTGGCATTTCTCCATCTCAGTCTGGGTGAGTTACTTTCAACTGGAAAATATCCCCTCTACAGGTGCAAATTGAGGGGTCAAGTTTTGTGGATGGGAATATGGGTTGTGCAAGTGCGGATGCTTGCATGATTTCCCTAGTTTGCATTGGATTTTGAACATGAATGTGTTCAAAAGTGTGTTTACTGACAGGTTTGGGCTCCATTATTCCTTACTTTCTTTGTCGGCTGGATAATGAACACATACCTTTTTCATGAATTTACCAACTGAAGGGTATTCTTGGAAGCATTCTACTCTGGTGAAATGGCAGATGAGCCTTGCAAGGACCTTGGTGGCTGAAAAGTGGAGAGATCATTTACAGAGTCCTCTACTGATATTAATGCCTGGAAGACCTGGGGGGTGGCGGGTGTTTATGAGCACAATCCTCTGCTAATCCTGTGCAGGACTGGCTAAGCCAGTGCAAGCCTGAAGACATGAGGCCAGTGTTGCCCTGAAGGCGAGGCTTTAGACAGCTTCCATCTACCTCTCACTAATATTGCCATGGCGCAACAACGTGGGAGAAGACCTCTGCCACTCATGCGGCAGCAATGCACCTCTGCCCTAAATGAGGTCCCTGCAAACTATCCTGGGGCCTGATGGCGCAAAGAAAAGAACAAACTCGATAAACCTTACAAAAACACCATACCATAACAGAGCTATTTTTACATATGGCCTCAAGAACGCACCAACTTTAGAAGCCAGTTCAAGGAGATCGATCTCTCTCTCTCTCTCTCGCTCTCTCCTCCCCCTCACCTTCCACACCCTTTGAGTAATCCTCCTCCGTACTCATCTGCACCGTGCTTCCTTTGCTTGGTCTTTTGGTTCTCCTCCTCCTCCTCCTCCTCCCTCAAGCTCACCTTAGCAAACCATACTGCCTCGATTGCCACGCCCCTTTTTAACCTCCCCTTCCATTGGCTGTCTCCCTCAGCTGGTTCATCGGGCCAACCGCTGGCTTCCTTCTGCCAAGAGGCTGTATTACAGAAGCAAACGCATAAAAGTCTGAAATGGAAATGTGTAGTATTAAAAGCTTACTTTTGTTAACTATGTAATACCACAAATCAAGACCTGGCCCCTTTTAGTATGCGGGTCTGCCAGCATTTGGTAATGGTGGCCCACTAAGTCAATTTCAAAGTTTGTATCAGGTCCGAACGGAGCATCTGAAGTACCGGATATGTGGACCGCTCTGCGGTCCGGCTGTAGGTAGGAGCAATGCAAAGGTTTGTGTCGTGTAGAGTGTCGGTTTGATATGAAGACCACTCCGCAGTCCCATTGAAGGTAAGATCAATGTCACAGTCGGGCATCAAAGAGCATTATGGTGGGTGGGTGGTGGTAGAGAAAGCGGGGTCGGGTGGGTGGCGGTTAGAGAAAGCTGGGTAGGGTGGGTTGGACGGGGGGCAGAGAAAGCTGGGTGGGTAGGGTGGGTTGGACGGGGGGCAGAGAAGGGGAGGGTGGGTGGGGGACAGAGAAGGGGCGGGTGGGTGGGGTGGGTGGGGTATCAGAGAAGGGGAGGGTGGGTGGGTTGGGTGGGGGGCAGAGAAGGGGAGGGTGGGTGGGGGGCAGAGAAGGGGAGGGTGGGTGGGGGGCAGAGAAGGGGAGGGTGGGTGGGGTGGGTGGGGGGCAGAGAAGGGGAGGGTGGGTGGGGTGGGTGGGGGTCAGAGAAGGGGAGGGTGGGTGGGGTGGGTGGGGATAGACCAAGCGGGTGAGGATGGGTGGTTGGGGTAGAGAAAGCGGGGCAGGGTGGTTGTGGGTAGAGAAAGCGGGGCAGGGTGGTTGTGGGTAGAGAAAGCGGGGCAGGGTTGGTGGGGGTAGAGAAAGCAGGGTTGGTAGAGAAAGCGGGGCAGGGTTGGTGGGGGTAGAGAAAGCTGGGTGGGGGTAGAGAAAGCGGGATAGGGTGGGTGGGTGGGGGGTAGAGAAAGCGGGATAGGGTGGGTGGGTGGGGGGTAGAGAAAGCGGGATAGGGTGGGTGGGTGGGGGGTAGAGAAAGCGGGATAGGGTGGGTGGGTGGGGGTAGAGAAAGCGGGATAGGGTGGGTGGGTGGGGGTAGAGAAAGCGGGGGAGGGTGGGGTGTGGTAGAGAAAGCGGGGGAGGGTGGGTTGGTGGGGTGCGGGTAGAGAAAGCAGGGGAGGGTGGGTGGGCGGGGTGCGGGTAGAGAAAGCAGGGGAGGGTGGGTGGGTTGGCTGGGTGCGGGTAGAGAAAGCAGGGGAGGGTGGGTGGGGGTAGAGAAAGCGGGGTAGCGTCAGCCTGTTCTATTGCATCCATTCCCGGCCACCAAAACCTTGACCTCAATCTCCTTTTAGTAAGGAGCTCTCTTGACCTTTGTGGGCTCTCTTAGCAAGTTCACTCCGTAGAAATAAAGGGGGAACCATCCTCTTCCCCCACCCCCAAGCTAGACCCCATTCCGAACTACTCAACTCATCTCTGAATTTATAATAGGGACAATTCTTGGCATCACCTGATATCCAACCTTGCTCCATGCTCAATATAGCCTCTCTCATCTCTTGGTCTTCTTTCACAGCCTCTGACCACACCTTTTTAGAAAGAACACCACAAACCAAACTCTTAATTTGTACAATCCACTAATCGCCTACATCATGTGGCACCACACCCTCTAAGGGAGCTCTAAATAAACAGTCTGCAACTGGATTGCATTTCCCTGAAATATACTTTACAGTGAAATTATAATTCTGTAGTGCTGCTAACCTCCTAGCTATTCTAGGGGGTTGCCAACCCTGAACCCTTTGTAGAAAAATATGCCAAAGGCTTATGGTCACTCCTGATATTGTAAGGTATACCCCAAATTTAAGTCTTAAAATACATAGAAGCCCAATAACATGCAAGCCTTTCTCGTTCAATGCTTGAATATCTTGATTCCATATCAGATAATGTTCTAGATGCAAAAGCTGGTACTTCTTTGCCATGCCTGACCTGGTTTAAGACAGCCCCCAAACCTGACTCGCACGCATCCACCGACACAATCATTTCTGCCGAAGGGTCAAATCTATGCAAAGTAGGTGCATTCGCTATTCCTTCCTTAAGACCCCTGAAAGCAGTTTCTTCTCCCTTACCCCAATTGAACTCTTTCCTTTATTTCAACAAAGATTTTATGGGTTGGGTTTTTAAACACTAGATTCCCCAAAAATTTAGAATAAAACTCAATTAAACCTAAAAAGGATTTCAGCTCATCTTTGTTGGATGGCGATTTTACCGCCACAATAGCATCCACCACTTCTGGTTGTGTGATCCTGCCCCCTTTTGTTAGCTTATGTCCCAAATATGATACTTGATTCACTTTAAACTGGCACTTGCTTATTTTGACCATCAAACCAGCCCTTTCCAGTCACTGTAATACTTCATACACTCTGGCATCATGTTTACTCATTTTTTTTAACCAATTAATATGTTGTGCTGAAAACCCTTCGCACCAGGCATATCCCCAGCATATCCCCCAGCATATCTTCCATAATCTTTTGAAATACGGCAGTTGCTGATGCTAACCTGAACGCATTCTTTTAAATTGATAAGCACCCATCGGGGTGATGGAAGCTGTTAAGGCTCAGGATGAAGTATGTAGGTCAATCTGATAAATGCAAATGAGAGATCCATGGTAGTGTCCCATTCCGCCTCCTCCATGGTCATGAGCAACTCATTGATCTTAGGTAATGGATGTCTATTGATTTATTAACGGTCTCTTAAGTCAACGCATAGCCTAATGCGACCATCCTGGTGTTGAGTAACCACAGTTGGGGACAACCACTCACTGCTCTCAATGGGTTCAATTATACCTTGCTCGCTTAGACTCCGGAATTCTTCCCTCACTTTCTCTGTCACACTCACGGAAGATTTCGTACTTTGTGTACACACGATGTTGCTTGGGCAGACAATTCAATCTTATGGCAGTACCCCTTCAGTGTCCCTATGGCATGACTAAACACCCTCTTGAACCTGATAACCACCTCTTTAGCACATTTTTCCGCCCAGTTTATCTCCACATCTCTGACCTGTATCTCTTTACCGGGATGTAATTCAAGACCCAATTTCCCTTGGTGATGCCAACCTAACAGGCCATCACCTTTGACTGCTACATAAATCGTTGCTCTTATGTTCTTGTCACTGTATGCAATGTCGCCCCACACAAAACATTTGATATCAATCTCCCCCCCCCGCCATATGCTCTTGGCATAATGTCAGTTTTGTGTAATACGTGGCCTATGTCACCCCAGATTACCTTGTATTTACTGTCAGAAATAATAGTATACAGAGACCCAGAGTCAGCTAATGCTTCCACTAAACACCACGCCGCTACAATTTCCACTTCCGGAGGCACATACTCTTCTTCCTCATCATTCTCTATGCCGCCCACAAGATGTACAATTTTGTTTGCCCACTCACTTCTCCCTTGCCCCACAAACTGAACATCTCTTTCAGTCTCCAATGTTTTGTTGTTAAATTTGCACAATCTGGCGAAATGCCCCATTTTACGACAACGCCTACATTTCACTCTCATGGCCGGGCATGCCTTGGCATTCATAGCATGTTTTTCACACCCGCACCTGGTGCATTGCCCCTTGCCGTTATCCTGTACTGATGAATTATTCCCAGTAGTCAAGATGGGTCCACTACTTCCATAATGGCCCCTACCCGATTTGGTGTACTTTTTCACCAGACACTTTCGATTCATCACCACTACTCGCAATTTCTACCTCATTATCTACTATGGCTTGTACCACCTCCTTGTTATTCTTGGAATTTACCTCCTTAAGATGCATGCTAGTTAATGCCATGCCCTTGGTAATTGGGGGTAGATCCTTATCCTCTGCAGGGGCCACCCTCTGGAACAGTCTCCCTGCCTCTCTGTCTCGAGCAGGACCACATTAAATTCCATAAAACACCTCAAGACCTTCCCTCTTCTCCTCTTCCTTCTCTCTACGCCTCCCCTGCTAATCTCTGCTAACCTCTGCTATTCTACCTGCTCCCACCTCCTTCTGCTCAGCTAGCTGACTGGTTGCCTGCCTCACCTCAGAACCTTACAGGTTCCAGGCACCTACACCAGTCTCTGCACTTGCCTCCAGGCCCCTGCACTACTTGCAGCACTACGCACTTCCCTACGAGATAACCTCCTGTACTTAACCCGGCCCTACCGGCATTCCTGGACCAGGCACAATTCCCATCGCCCATCACGCGCACTTCCTGTCTGCCACTTACACGATTGGGATGCACCAACCCAGTAAGTTTGTTGTCTGTCTGCTCCTTGGTCTCCCCTTAACCCCCCCCCCCTTGCATTGTGCACCTGAAACACTTGTGTTAGTGGCACATTATAAGGGCACAATAACCTGATCATATCCCCTCCTATCCTTACTGCTAGTCACGAACTTGCATTGTCAGTTTTGTATGCTTGTACCCCCACCCTTTAGTCCCCACCCGCCCTGCTCCACCCTACTACCTGCTAACACACTTGAATTAGAAGAAATGTTGTCAGGCCTAGTATGCTTATTATTATTATTGTACATCATCCTGAAATTTCCAAGGCCTAATGAATGATTGTATCCCATGTCCCCCATCCCCCTGTCTTGGAGCTCTTTGAAGCACTTGGTTTGTGTATAAGCGCTTTATAAATAAACAATACAATTGCCAATGCATCCAGTAATGGTGGATTCTTTGCCTGCCACAACCTTTCTTGAATTTTAGGGTTGGACATATGGATCATGAGTTGGTCTCTAATTTATTCATCTACATTTCTCGTAAACTCACATGATGTCAATAGCACTCTTAAGTCTGCTACAAAGTCCACCGCTGCCACCACTCCCTGTCTCCTTGAGAAAAACGTGTACCTCTCTAAAATCTGTTTGCCAAACTGCACCTGTCATTTTTTCATTGCCATTGAATATAAACCTTTCCCATCACTCCTCCCACCATCAGCTGCACCCTCATCCACAACATCAGGCAGATTTTTTTTATAATGCGTACTGCCTCAGCCCCCAAACATTAATATCAACTATTTCCTCTCCTCAGAGTTTCTTTCTCCCCCAGATGCCACAAAATAAAATGTAAACAAATCTCTCCAATCTTCCCAAGGAATTAGAGGTCCCCGGGTGTGGCCAAAAATGTGGGTGGTGGCTCTTATTTATGCACGGTGGTGTCACTAAGAATTTCACTAACATTTCCCAGATACTTTAGACAGGAGTGCCTCCCACTGTCAGAAGGAGCTTGGACAGTCCCTCAAAGTGCCTAAACGTTTGCTCCAGGCGCTAATACCAGTTCCCAGCTATCTTGAGACAGGAGTGCCTCCCACTGTCACCTCCAGAAGGAGCTTGGACAGTCCCTCAAAGTGCCTAAACGTTTGCTCCAGGCGCTAATACCAGTTCCCAGCTATCTTGAGACAGGAGTGCCTCCCACTGTCACCTCCAGAAGGAGCTTGGACAGTCCCTCAAAGTGCCTAAACGTTTGCTCCAGGCGCTAATACCAGTTCCCAGCTATCTTGAGACAGGCGTGCCTCACACTGTCACTTCCAGATGGTGCTGGGACAGTCCCTCACACAGCGTCAAATCTCCCAGGGATGAGAGACTATATTGCTAGGCTAGGTTCCTCCAGAACAGATCCCTAGATGCAGATCCTACAGTTCACCAGTATCCATGGAGTAAAACCACAGTGTGTTGAAAATGTATTTCCACAATCTACACACGAATACCAATGTCATCCGGACTGCACTCTCCCTCCTGTGTGCTTCATAGTTAACATGCCAAAAAATCAGGCATAAAGCCTACAATATAAGGTGTAATCTTTTAACCGCCACTGGGGGAGCATGTGCATCGACATTTGAATGAAAGCCTCCCTCAATATGGGCGTATTGATGAGGTTAGGCGGCGGGGACTGCTCATGCTGCCGCCCCCCCCCCCCCCACCTCAGTCCTCCGGCATAGATCCTGCCGCGCACCGCTTTCCCCCCTGCGTCTTATAAAGTCTTATAAAGTTGCTGCCGCCTGCCCCGTCACCCAGACTGCATACACACAAAAAGGGCTCACCTACGCTGCAGCGCCGCCTGTGCCACCCGTGAGTGACAGGGTGAGTGGTGCCATGGGGTGCAGCCCGGTCAGACACCAGGTCGCTGTGAGCCATTACCAGGATTTGGCCAACTAGGAGACTCGCCCTGCGTCCTGGATAAAGACGGTGACTGGGGTCTTCCTCCATGTCCCTCACCTTCGTCGCCACTACAAATAAAGCATGGCGCGTGGATAACCATGTGTGGTGCATTTATTATAAGCGTGAAGGGGGTAAGACCATCTTGTCAGCAGAGGGGCCAACAGGATATGACAGTTCAACTGTCAGTTGCGTCACAGCCTCGGTGCACAAGGATGAACAGCGGGAGTCATCTCACGCACCGAGAGTACTACTCTCACCGAGGTGTGATTGTGGTAATGGAGAAGAGGTAGTGGTCAGAAAAAGGAGGACTATAATTCCTAGCTAAGAGTGCAAAATGGAAAACGATAGAGCGGTGTGCAGTGTGTTGCCTACCCAATGACAGCAGCATCGCTAGAGGGCTACGTTTGGTCCAGAAGCCAGAGTTCCTATGTAAATGCCCGGAAGACCTGCTTCCTTCTACCGCAATCTACCTCCAAATGAGGCTTGATCCCATGTAATGCACGTGTCGTGTATCGTTTTATGTCCTACTCTCATTGCTGTGAAAATGAAATGAACTTCTTGTAGGTATTTGTCAAGTGTAGACCCTGTCACGGTGGAGTCCTGGACACACAGAGGAAGGGCGAGGGCAGGCTGTGTTGAGAATATGCATAGATAAGCCATAAGGGGAACAGTTGCAAACATTAACAGACATTATTATAGGTTTATATTCAGTGCAGTCCAAGTTGTGGGAGGGGGGTGTAGTCTTGAGCAGGACTGTGGAAGGAGCAGTCAGAATCAGGGATGGAGCCAGGGCTATCAACACTTTCAGTTGATATGGTCCACCAGGGGTTTCAGTTTCCCACTTCCTGCCTTTGTTCAGTCTTCCCACTGTCGTTAAGGGTCCCCCAAACATCATTTTGGAATGGGCCCCCTGGCATCTTCAGCTGGCCTTGGTCTAAATGGTAGATTTAAGAGTGAGTTCATCTGAACACCCTTCCATGTAACAAATACAGGTCAAATGGAAACGTGGTGGGTGTGGAATGAATAGGTGATGGGTGTTGCGTTTGTCAGGCACTGATAAACTGTAGGGGTTGATCATGCAGGGTGTATATAGGATGGTAGCAGGAGACGGGGTGAGAGAGGTTCACTCATCTTACCATTTCTCGCTGGTTGTCAATCGCGGCCAGCGAGGAGTTCCATGAAGCGCACACATGTTTAGCATCGTCCCAGTTTGCTTCCTTTTCAGAAAAGAAGTAGCACTTGTCCAGGTACCCAAGCCAGCCATCACGACAAGGGGGCAGCACTTCACTGTTCTTCACATTCTCCACTCTGATGGCCTCATCTTCAGCATGGGCCGGTTCATCGGGGCACTGGCTTCTCAGTAGCACTAAGAAAACAGCAAGTCATGCAATAGTCAGGAGAGCAACTCTACAGTGCAGGTATTTCTAAAATGCTCTGTGCGACTCATGCGAGGACGGGATACATGGACTATTGGGTAAAAGGAGAGAACCCCTGGCACTCTTAACTAGCTACTGTGATGACCTGACACATGGAAGGGCACACACTGGCAAAGGCGAATAGCATTATAGATGTGCACTCATTCCAAGATGTAGTGGGCAGAGTTCCATGCGTTAATTTCCTGGCAAAAATATCGCCATACAAGAATATCACCATATTTTTGCGGCTTTATTAACCCATTGAACCTGCGGGGGGACACCGCGCAACTCCCATATTATTTTAAAGGGAACGGGGGACACCCCCGCTCCCATTTACCCCAAAAGTTATCCCCACTAATATCGCCTATGGGCGTTCCCGACTAACATATATATGGCGATATTATTGGTGGGGATAATATTACCTGATACCGTGGGCAGGAAGGGGAGCAAGTGACAAGGAGGTGTAACTCAGAAGGGCACAGATTATGGAATGCATTGGCAGGGCCGGCCCTAAGATTTACGGGGCCACGGCAGCAAAAGATGTGTGGGCCCAGTAATTTACATATGGAATGATATCCATGACATCACAGATTAGGACTTTCGTACCCGAGGGGATCATGGGAAGTTGCATGAAAAGGAGTTTCCAGAAGTAAGCCAAGAGACAAACAAACTTTGTGATTTCCAGAATATAAGTGGCAGGTTCATGGGCAATCAGTCACAGCATCTATTTTACCTGTTGACAAGGAATGTTCCAGCTCAGATAGTAAGGAGCAGAAGAAAGTGCATTGGTATACAGTCTTTTCATCTAAAGATGTTTATTGGAGAAGATGTTTCATTGAAAAAAAATGCTCAAATAATTTTTCATCGAAAAAATTCTTTCCAAAAACTTTTTCTTCGAAAATAGATGTATGGATGTTTGGGTGGGCCAAAGGGTTCAATTTTGAAAATGGGGGTTTGCGGGAACCCCCGCCCTCCCCAATAAAAAATGAACACTACCCAAGTTAGAGGGAGCTGTGCAGTGCCGAAATAGATTGGGAACTGTCCAGTGCTGAAATACATTGTAACTGTATGGAATCTATTTCAGCACTGGACAGTTCCCTCTGACTTGTGTAGTATTAGCAAGTAATTTCAGGACTGGAGTCTTTATTGGGGGGTTGGGGAGACCCCTGTCCCCATTAAAAAATAAAATAAAAGTCTCAAGTGGACTCGCTGACACTACACAAGTTAGAGGGAGCTGTCCAGTGCTGGATTAGATTGTTACTTTTGCAATCAACTTCAGTAGTGGACAGCTCACTGTAACGTTATGCATGTTTCAGCGATTAACGAAACTCTATTCAATGAAAGTGTTGCGATGTATAAACACTTTCCACTTTATGTATGGAAATTCGTTGAAACACTTTTCACAAAAAAAAAAAAAAACGATGTAACATCACCTTGATGTACATTTTTCAATGAAAAGACATGTAACCATGTGCGTTGTATGCAAAGAGTCCATTTGAATTTAAAAGGGGTCATTATCATAAAACGATGGGAGCAAGGGGTCAAAGAGTTGCAGAGCTGGAGGGATGAGGGGATTCTCAGAAGAAGGGGTGGCACGTGTAAACCAAAAAGGTGCAAATGTGTAGCAAAAGTACTTCAGACAACCTGTTAAGATACAGACACATATTTTTCTCTGTGTTTTAAGGGCGATGGCGCAGTGCCTGTTAAAACAATGGGAACTACAGCTGCACGCTTCGAAATTGCTGATCTGGCTGGAGGTACAGCTGCGCTTCTTGATGCGTTTTGGCGAGGTGTGTGTGCAGTTTTACCACGTTACATGTGCCTGTCCTCATTATTCCTGAGGAACTCTTGATCCTTGCCAGCCCGATGCTCAAAGCCATATCTGTGCCCCCTTTTCCCCCTGTATCCCTTGCGTCCCCCGTATTATCACACATGGACACCCCAATGACTTTGCCTGATTGCGGAAAGGAGGGAACAACTGCTACGGACCAAACGCTCAAGATATACATCCGTGGCATCCTCAAAAGCTTGGATGGACATTCCCAAGGAGCATCGTTTATTCAGTTTGACAGAGGGGTTTTTCTCCTCCCACCTTGAACCTGGTGTCCAAGCTGCCATGAACGCGAAGTAGCTTCGGGTGACCTGGTACGAATTCCTGTTATTTGTGAATTCCTCGGAATCAGCTTTCAGTGCCAACAAGGAAGAACTACGGGCACCAAGACTCATTGCCTTGTAGAATAGTCATATCCTTGACCTCCTAACAGCTATGGAGGGAGGGGTCTATCAGAAGATGGGGATTACCTGCTGTACATTTGTACATTTGTGCCTCCCAAACAATTGCTGCTTTGCACAAGCTTAGGATGGTCATGGAGAACTATGCAGTAATCACAAATGGCCCTTGGTTGGGCTCTCTTTCCTTGGGTGCCATCATGGACGAGCCTAGCTGTCAAGATTTTCATGACAATTTTTTTTTTTGCTTGTTATCTTTTGTTCTTTCCAAACGCTCTTATGAGGTTGTTCTGCCCAGGAACTGAAAGCAGCTACCATGAAGACTGTCACCCTGTCCAAAGCTAGAACCACTACCGTTTCATATCACATGGGTACTCAGACTGAAGCGGTCTTGTGTCCTCCACCAAAATGGGACGATTGTGTGGAGCAGTGGGTAGATAGCAGAAATGGTGAGGGGACGAAATGGGGTTGTTCACCAGAGGAGTTTGCTCCTATTGGGACCAATGAGGGAAATGGTTGTAGTGTTTTATTTCCCTGAGAAGATGGTTTTAAAGAACAGGATATTGGTTTATTAGTTAAAGTATTAACTAAAGGGGGGAATGCTGGGGTGGTCGATAAAGGTCCCAATAAGAAGCAGGGGTTCGTCTTGCGCACGCCATATTGGTGACTGGGGGAGCGGCAAAGTTGCAACTTTACATTTATGTAGCTTAATTAATGAGAATAGGATTTGTGTTTAGGTTGATAAATTTACATTTGCACGTGCGCAACAAGATAAATATCGAAACTGCTGATGAAATATAAACATAATATAGGTATGGTGTGCCACGTAGCACCTAGAAATTGGGCAACAAGGAGCTTTATAATGCACATGCGAGAAAGGTGATTTGGCACGGAAAAAAAAACACTGAAGGGGATGCAGTAGTTTTAAAAAAAAAGCATTCACCGACATACATGATATGCAGTTATTACATCTAATACAAAGCATTGAATTCCAAAAGCATCGAAAAACAGCAATCGAATGCATTTTTTTCAAAGATAAAGGTTTTATTTGAATTATAATGGGTTTTAAGGGGTAAAAAAAAAACAGGTTAGGTGGGGACCCACCCATTAAAAAAAAGAAAAAAATGCATTTGATGCTTTTTCTTTCTTTTCTTTTTTCCTTTTTTTTAGATGTTAAGGCAACAGATGCAACCACTATAAACCACATACATACATGGGTCTCAAGGGACATATGTTTGGGGTACATGATGGATATGTACAAGTCTGTATGCTGCTGGGTGCTCCTTCATAGTTTGGACAACCCCTGCAAACAGGGTTTTGCGAGGTGGACTTTGTGTGACCAGGAAAACTGGTTTGGCAGAATTAAAGGCTGAGGCAGCTGCAACCATGTCAGAAAGTGAGTAACGGTCAGGCCCAGGGTTTTTATGACTTGGCAGTATTGTAAAAAGGAGATGAAATCTTTTAAGTGCATGGGAGCTGGTTATTTATTGTCCCAGGGAATCCGGCCATTTGTTCGTGATGCAGCAATAAACTCAGTGCAAGGGCCGCAAAGGGTTGTGTCCGGAGGACATGCATGTTGAATTGGTAGTTGTTTAGATCAAAATGAAACAAGGACGCCAGCAAGTCTGGGTGGGTGAGATAGTCATCACCAGTTCAAAGGCAACTTGTTTATTCTACCCCTCCCCATATTGTTTGAAATGTGCATCACGTCTGGGGTTAGAAGGTCCCAGGCCAGCTGGAACTTGTAATGTATTAGGTTTGTGTTTAAATATGTAACCATGTGACAATATGACGTACCACAGACAAATCCCAAAAAGTGGTGTTCTGTAAATATGAGCAGATGATGGTAGATAAATGTGACCAATGAGAACGTGGGAATTAAGGAAGATTGGATTTCTTTTGTATCGGTTGGACCAATCATGTGTGGCGCCAACATTCGTAGTAACAAATGTGGGAGTGTTTTAACTGTTGCAAAATGTGAAAATGTATATAATGTGAAGTGTTTGTGTGGTTCAGGGAGACGCGAGCTAGTTTGACTCTACAGCGTCATCTAACTCCTCCTGGCCGATTATACAATAAACATGCTTTACGGACGAACGTACACTCACTTCTTACGTAGTGGACCTATTTTGGGTTAATATGATTAGCTACTCATCCACACAGTTGGGTGAGGTCAGAGATGGCAGAGGCAGATTTAAAGACCATGCAAAGTAAGGTTGGTGCAGAGGAATGTGGAAGTGGATTATTCAGGCAGTTTGCAAGGTGAGGTATTGGTTGTTGAGGGAAAGTGTTCATTGGGTGAATGAGCGCATGTGAGAGTGCAGTGGTAGGGGAGAGTAGCGAGTGAACAAAAAGGCGACTGAAAGAAAGGGGGGGTAGCAGTGTGTGTGTGAAAGAGAGGGGAGGAGGCCGAGTGTGAAGGTAGAGGAGAAGCAGTGTGGAGATGGGGAGTAGTGTAGAGGGGAGAGTAATAGTGTGGAGGGCAGGGAGGGAGAATAGTGGGGAGTAAAATTGGAGGGTGAAGGTAGGCAGTAGAGAGGAAGATTAGATGGATAGAGAAGGAAGTTTAAGAGGGAGGGAGGAAGAGAGTGGGAGGAGGAAAGGAAAAGGGTGCATCAGAACGCAAAAGGGGAAGATCAAGTGGGGCGGGGCTAGGTTAGATTGGGAGGGAGAGCTTTTAGAACCCATTTACTGCAAATCAAAATAAAAACCTTGAACTGTCTTTGGGAAAAGGTGTGTTCTTGAGGCCATCTGTGACAGTTGCTTGTCTGACGAGTGCTTTTGAATTTACAAAGATCGTCCACCCTTATGCCTTGGGCACTTGGCATGTGCACAAACAAACTAATTTTTATGTTTTAGAGGTTCAGATCTCTTGTGTAGCAGGGATCGAAATTAAGATTGTTTAAGCGGGAGCTAAAAACAGCCCCTTAGTATCCAGCATTAACAAGTGACCAAGAGCTTCCACTGGGGAATGAGGAGCTAGAACATAGCATTCTGCAAATCTACTTCCACATAAGATGCAAATATATAATTTTGTCCATTATTTATGAACCCCTTATGCTTTAAACGTCTTATAGATGTGTCCTAATGTTTATTTATAGAGTGTGCCAAACACACAGAGTTACATTCACCTAGATGTGTTTGGTTAGCATCAGATGGCCAGGCGAGCCGAAAGTAGCTCCTGGCAGCTGTTTCAGTCAAGCTACATAGGCTATTCTAGGCTACAAGCGGGAGCTAAATAGCTCCCAGCTCCCCTCGATTTCGAACCCTGTGTAGTGTGCGGGGCCGTTTATATAGATAATCAGGCACCCATCCTGTGCCTCACGTCAAAACCACAGACCGAGGCGCACCACAATGGTATTAAAGTATGATGGGTGTTCATCTGGCAAACGGCAGCATTGCCTGGCACATATGGAGATTGTCTGAGCATGTGATATCTTGAAATGATGATGCGAGTGCCTAGAATGCCAACATCGGACAAATGGTGGCAAAGCCTGATGTGAGTACCATGGAATATTATGGCAGTAATGCACATTTATGCGAGTATCTGGGTGTTTGATGGCAGAAATCACCAGGCAGAGGTACCCAGCAATGATGCAATAGCCTTGCAAAATGATAGCAATATCTGGCATACATTGTGAGTGCCTGAGCACTGTATACAACTGCTATGGTGGTGACTGGCACAGTGTAATACGATTAACATATAACTGCAACATCTGCAAATGATGGTGCGAGTATTGAGATGAGTAATTCCAGTACCTAGCAACAAAGAAAACAGTTTCACTATACAATAACGCATGACATTGGTTTTGTCAGTGATTGCTTCCTACCTACGCACTTGCATGTTTTTATCACGGAACTGCACACATGTGAGAAATTGCACCTTTCGCCCCCAAACACTAACATGTAATGGAAGCGACACCCTCCTAAGAGCCCCCCAATCGTATCCATCCTGTGCTAGGCCCTTTATCTGCAGTTTTACTCAGCCTTGCCCCCTTTGACCAAATCTTGAAGAGCAGCAACAAATAAAACAGGGGCGCAGTTAACTTTTTCACGGTCTGTGCAAAGAATTGTTGTCTCAGAGAAAAGGACATAGCCTAGCGGTATTACTCCATGTCAACTGGATACAATTTCTCCAGTGTCCACTTTGATTTACCAGAGCATTCTGGGCGTTGTAGTCTTGGGTGATTTCAAAGGAACATATTTGACTAAAGTAGCTGAACAACACACATTACTAAAGAAAACACCAGAACTGGAAAGTATCGTCCTGGAAATGCAGACTTCCTGATCTAATCACCCTAGGCACTGAAGTAATAAGGACAATTATCCACCTGCTAGACGACAGCATTAATGCAGCACAGAAACAACAATACCCATTCAGTGCTGTTTTGCTTTTATGGATAACAATTTATTAATTTTCTCTCAACTCCAATTAACTCTCAGAAGACTGCTTTGAGAAAACACAGGCAGGCATTTTGCGTGCAAAGTTTGATGGTAAGGATTGTTTATGCAAGCTCGAAGACTTCGCATGAGGTGGTGTTTTCGCCGGGGAGGAGCAGGAACTGGATGGGAATGGCCAAGGATTAGCATGGCCTTGGGCAATCAATGGGTGGGCAAATAACCAAACACCTACAAGCTGTGTGTCCCTCCTCATGCCATTTTGGCCTATCTGTACTCTAATGCAATAGTTTTGTCTTATAGGTGGTGCAGGTGCCACCTAATAGTCCAAACTAAACATAAATGCTGGTATCTCTCCCACTTTGAGATCAGAAGGCAAATTCGGACAACGGGAAGACTGCAGGGGAGGAGGGCGGCTGCTGCGAGAATCCAGCATTTGAGGTCTCGAGTCCTCCAGCTTGGACCACCATCAGCTCTGCAAATTAGCTCCTTTTTTAGCTTTGGCTAATAGGTGGCACCACCTACAAGCCAAATGGAATACAGCTAGGAGGGTGATGACATGTGAGGTACACACAGCTTGTGGGTGTTTGGCTATTTACCCACCCATTGCTTGCCCTTGGACATGCATATCTCCATGGTCATTCCCAACTACTACCCGTCCATGCCCGCCCCAAAAAAAAGCCCAAGGATCACCTTGAGTTAGCTTTCTCAAGCAGTAACATCACACTTGCCCTGCTTGTGCTATTTCTAAGTGTCTGCTAATAGTTGTGGGGTGCATTCAAAGGCCCCAAACTGAAGTCCCTTTCATATGAAAAGCAGGCTTTTAAATACTGACCACAAAAAGGCTTGACAATTCTATTTGCATTTTAAATGTAAAAAATGTACCACTAACAGGAAAAATGTCAGGGAAAAAACATGGTGCGCGTTGACGAACGGTAATGTATATTATGTTTTGCATACAAAATACCACTGACATTTGAAAGGCCACTTTATTTTCCATGGGAATTCTGTCGGCCAGAGGCAAACCCTTTTGCTGGCTTTTGGACACATGTCACAAGGAACTTCAACACTGGAAGCCTAGCATCCTAGTGTTTATGACTGCAATAACATGTGGCTTCCTCTGGAAGTTGTGGAAAACCAAGTGTTCTGTAGACTGTCTTTCTCTGCAGGACCTTTTCGCATGGCTGATGCATGACCACAATGTAGACAGTATGTGTGAAGAGGGGAGCTGTGAAGACAATTCAATTAAGGGAGCCGGAAACTCAAACTTCAAACAGGTAACCCACTTCAAAGAGATTGATAAAAAAAACACTCTGGTTACAGGCGAGCCCACTGAGACCATATGGCCTGAAGGCAGGCGAATTGTCGTTTGCTGACATGAAGATTTACTATTAATGTAAAAGGACTTATGATTTAGGCCTTTTTCCCCAGAAACCATAATGAGAATTTTTTTCATTTATGTCCCATTTTCTAGGTAATTTCCAGGCAATTTTGGAGATATAAAAGGCATGCGCCTATGAGTTAGGGGACTGCAATTTCCAGTTAAACTAGGTTTCTTGCTGATCTGAAAATGTTTCAAATGTGAATGTTGGTGAACGGGTGGAGGATAAAATTAGGAATATGGGTAACATTCTTAACGTATGCTTTTTACGGAAACAGCTGAAAAATGCCACATGGCCATGCAACATGGTTTGGACATGGCTCTCATTTAATTCCCCATGATTAGCTGAATCCTAAAATACGTATATTATGGCAGTTATTAGTAAAATTCAGAAGTTTTGTCACGTAACTCAATTTTGCAAAAGAAATTACATGGGAACAAATGGGCTTGCAAATTAAGCTGCCATATGTCTGCTCCAGATTCTAAACCAATCCATAGAGAGGGGCTGGAGTGAGGAGGAGAGGGAGGGGTAACTGTCCAATCCTGTTTGACCCTTTGCAGGGTACTCCCACAAGATTGTAAAATTGGTGGTGTCACTTTTTCATGCTTTTTAAGGGGGACTGCACTAGGAGGAAGGTACAGAGCTGCTGACATTTACCATCAAAGGAGCGCTGCTGCAACTTACAATCTGACAGCTGCAAGGAAACACCAGAGGAGCTTGCTGAGCGGGCATCTGGGTAGAGCCGTCTATTGTTAGGAAGGCCAAAACGATGACTGGGTCCTATGGTGGGGAGCCAGAGGCCATCCTTGAGAGTGGAGTGACCAGGCCCCTGCCCTATCTTTCCAGAGGGTCCAGACATGCAGCTGGTTGTCCTGTACTTTAAAAAGAGGCTTTCTGTGTAAGTTTGAGCCCTGGGATTCCAAAAGGTAGGGGAGTATGCTTGCCCAAAATCCTTTCCCCTTTATAGTGAGCGTCAGGGGGCAAAACTGTGTGCAAAATTGTGTAGATCCTTGGCCTATTTTACTAAACAATTTATTTAATTCCCTATTTGGTGAACATCACAGGGTGAGATTTGTTAAAATTCTAAATTAACAAAGCTGACTTCCCAGTGTACACTGAAAACTAAATCATATAATTTAATTGGGTAATCCTGTTTGACCAGTTGACCTCAACTTCTTAAAGGAAGAGGGATTTCTTTGTTCTTAAATCAGTCTATCTCTTTGTCCAACTTTCCCCTAACGCATGCGTTCGAGCTGGGGGGGCAGGAGCTGAAAATTCAAAATTCTCAAATATCCCAATTTGTACCATACAGCTTCCCCAACAGAGGCCTTTCAGCGGAGGGGAGTCTAAAAAACAAACCGCTAAATCACCCTGTGTTCATTTTAAACCAAAAGTGTGGGTGAAATCATAATTGCCAATCTAGAAACCCTACTTCTAGCCTTTTAAGCCTGCAGGAAAATCAAAGAATTGCACAGCACTACATTTATAGGTGGTGTGGTTATTGATCAGTTTATTACTTGAAGTGAAAGAATTGTGATTTGTATTTTTTTAAAGTGATTTGTGTAATTGATATGTGTAACCAGAAGTTAATAGTGAGTCACAAAGAAGGTGGTGCGTGTAGTTCAGTGTGATTTCTATTACTTTTAATTAAAAAAAAAATACAAATATAGATTTCCTGTACACTGGCCTGGTTATTGACTCATTGTTAGCTCAGGGGGGAGGCGTCCAAGGGCATGATATGTGTCTGAAGCAGGGCTGGATAAAAGAATCCTTTAAACAGTTTGTTGTGTGACGCCTTGAGTGGGGAGGGAATGAACTCCCTGTGTTCAGGGTGGACTCTCAATAAACCGTTACATGGTACTGGCTTAAATGAGGCAGTTAATGCACTATTTGTATACATTTTTTTTTATGTTCAGACACTTGATTTATACCTGTTACTTGCGATGAAATCTATTAAAAGGTCAGAGGGGTGTCTGTATATATGACATGCATTATTTACCGTAAAAGCATTTCTGATGGTTGTATCTGCTTAGATTCACATGCTGTGCATAGTCCGACATCCAGTAGTAACCACAGAGTATTGCATCTTGTCTTTCGAGAATTGAAAGGGGACGTCGACATGGGCGTGCCTGTAACACTATCCCTACGTGACGTGTACAGTACCCAAGGTCCCTCACGCGTCGAGGTTCATCCAATTGTATTTTTTCTGCCAAGAGGGAGCCTTATGACTAACGTGAGTGAGTACAGAAAAGAGAAAGTAGTAAGATGTCTATGTTCCTTGCATCCGAGCGGGGAGGAAGGGTGGGCGCATGTGAATCTAAGCAGATACAACTATGAGAAATGCTTTTACGGTAAGTAATGCATGTCTTCTGAAGTTTGTCAATCTGCTTAGAATCACACGCTGTGCATAGACTAGCGAGCAGTACCCGGAGTTGGAGGTGGGTTGTGAGAAGGAACAGTAGTGAAAAGATGTCTTAGTACTGCCTGTCCCACCTGAGAATCAGACCTAGAATGAGTGTCTAGGCAATAGTGTTTTTAAAAGGTCTGTGCAGAACTCCAGGTTGCCGCTTTGCAAATGGACTCAAGGGGAACATTTGCAATGAATGCTATGGACGCCCCAGTGCCTCGAGTGGAATGTGCTCTAGGCTTGAAGGGCAGTTCTCTCTTAGCAGGATAGTAGCAGAGTAATGCAATTGACAATCCATCTAGAAATAGTGGATTTGGAGACTGCATCTTTTTTTCCTGTGGCCACAGACACGAAAAAACATAATAGTCTTCCTTAGTGGACGAGTTCTTTCCATATAGAACATGACAGCTCTGTGTACATCCAGTGTGTGTAGGGTTCTTTCCCCCAGGCTTGAGGGATTTTGAATGAATGTTGATAGCTCTATTAACTGGTTCACATGGAACTTGGAAATGAATTTAGGCGCACATCTAGGGTGACTGCGCAAAACCACCTTCTCTTTGTGAACTGTTACAAAAGGATCTAGAATAGAGAGTGCCTGCAGTTTGCTTACTCTTCTAATGGAGGTGATTGCTATTAAAAAAGCAGTCTTGAGGGTGAGGTTCTTAAGACTTGCTTTGTGCATGAGCTCGAAAGGAGCTCCCATAAGCCTAGTTAACACCACATTTAGGTCCCATCCGGGAGCCGGGTTAGAAATGGGAGGGTGAATTCTTTTTACCCCTTCCATGAAGGCCTTAATCACTGGTATCTTCCACCATGACACCTTCTGTTATGTTGTATATGCTGAAAGTGCCGCTAGGTGCACTTTTATTGAGTTGAAGACTAGGCCTGAATTAAGTAAGTGAGTTAGGTATTGGACAATGTGAGTCAGAGAGCAGTTGATTGGGTTAATGCTCTTCGAGTTCCACCAGATGACAAACCGTTTCCATTTACTAGAATAGCAATATCTAGTGTTAGGTTTCCTTGCCTCCCTGAGGATCTCCATGCATCTTTGAGGGAGCTGCAGGTGTCTGAATTCTATGAACTCAGGAGCCAGGCCGCTAAATTCAGTGTCTGCGGGCATGGGTGAAGCGTCTGCCCTTTGTCTTGCGACAACATGTTGCACGGGCAAGGCAGTCTGACTGGATGAGATAGGGACATCTCCATCAGATGAGCGAACCAGGGTTGGCGGGTCCACATGGGGGCCACCAATATCATCATGACTGGTTCCTGGTGCATCTTGTGCACGATCTTGTTGAGAAGGGGAGTCCGGGGAAAAGCGTAGACAAATTTCCCTGACCATGTTATCCAGAGTCCATTCCCCTTGGATCGGTTCTGGGGGTACCCGGAGGCGTAATCTTGGCATTGGGAGTTTTCCACGGTTGCGAACAGATCGATCTCTGGAAAACCCCTTTGTGCGAAAAAATTTTGGCGACGATGTCTCTGTGTAATCGCCATTCGTACTCCCTGGGCAAAGGAAAGTCTCTGCTGAGTATGTCTGCCAGAAGATTGAGTTCCCCTGGAACATGTGATAACAGGAACATGTGGCTTTTGAGAGCCCACTTCCAAATGTTCTGAGACAGTTTGGACAGCCCTGGAGAATGAGTGCCTCCCTGTTTGTTCAGATAGTACATGACCGTGGTGCGGTCTGTGAGGATTAGGATAGTCTTCGTCTGTAGTTGTGTTTCGAACGCTTTCAGTGCTTTTGAACACTGCCAGCAGTTCCAGCAGGTTTATGTGGTTGGACGCTATGTCTGGCGACCAAACTCCGCTTGCTGTCTGCTGGAGCAGGTGGGCTCCCCACCCTGTAAGGGAGGCATCCGCAGTTAGAGTGGCTTCCACTGCAGGGGTGGTGAAGGATTTCCCTTTCAAGAGGATTTCCCTCGACCACCACCGGAGCGAGAGAACTAGGGCCGGCGAGACCACTACTAAATCGTCCCACTGTCCGTTGGCCTGGCACCACTGGTTGCTTAGCCACTCTTGCATTGGGCGCATGCGCAGGCTTGCGTGAGGAACTAAGTAGATACATGACGCCATCATTCCTAGCAGACACATAGCCTTGCATACTGTTACCTCCCGACTGGCTACATAGTGAGGTATTTGAAATAACATATTTTGAACCCTCTCGTTGGAGGAGAAGACGAGGCCGTCCTTTGTTCGAATTAGAGCCCCTAGGAATAGTTTGACTTGACTGGGGTCGAAGCTCGATTTGTTCTCGTCGATAAGAATCCCAGGCTGAATAAAAGCTGTGTCTTTTGGGTATTTGACAGACATGTCTCATAGGAGTCCCCTGTTATGAGCCAGTCGTCAAGGTAAGGATAAACTGGAATGGATTGCCTGCGCAGGTGTGCTGCTGCTACTGCTAGTACCTTTGTAAACACCCTTGGTGCAGATGCTTTGCCAAAGGGTAGTACCTTGAACTGATAATGTTTGTTTTCTATCATAAACCTGAGGTACTTTCTGTTTGCTGGCAACATCGAAATATGAAAATATGCATCTTTCATATCCAGAGTTGCCATGTAATCCCCCTGTGTGAGCAGAGGAATTACTTCCTGCAGGGTGACCATGCAAAATTTGTGTGGTTTTACAAACTTGTTCGCTAGGCGCAGATCTAGAACAGGACGCATGGTTAGATCCTTTTTGGATACAAGGAAGTACACTGAATAAATACCCTCCTCGACCTGTGATAGAGGTACGATCTTTATGGCTCCTTTTTGTTCCAGTATCTCGACTTCTTGAAGAAGTATGCAAAAATGTTCTGGTGTTAGTCTTCCTTGATGTGGAGGTCTGTATTTTGGGTATTTGTTGAACTCTACACAGTACCCGTGGGCTATGGTTTTTAGCACCCACTGGTCCGTGGTTATTCCCTCCCATGCTTTCAGGAATGATTTCAGCTGGCCCCCGACCGGAGAGGCCTGGGAGGGGACCCGAATCTTCAAGTCATTTGGAGCCTGAGGCAGGAGAACCTCTGGGGGTCGGGTTCCTTCCTCTTCCCTTACCACACCGCTGTCCCCTTTGAGGGTATGGGGTATTGTAAGTATTGGTTCCCTGTGGAGAGTTCCAATTGTTTCCTGAAGGGTATTGTTGATGAGTGGAGCGTTGGCCACGAAAAAACCTTGCGTTTCCAAATCCTCCCCTTGTGGGAGGTCTCCAAGTAATTTGGTCCAAGCTCTTTAGGGTTTCATGTTCTTTTTTCGCAGTCTCTAAGGCCTCATCGACCGCCTTTCCAAACAAGTTGGATTCCTTTACAGGTAGAGATGCTTGTGTTTCAGGTTTAAACCCTGAATTTCAAAGCCACGCGTGTCTTTTGAGGAGAATGCCCTGAGCAAGGGCTCGGCTGGCTCTCTCGGCAGCATCAAAAGTGTTTTTTTTTAAATACTTTGGTTAACTCGCCTACCTTCAGAGACTGTGGTAAGTAGGCGGGTCCGTAGAGGTTCTGGATCCTCTTGTAGGCCTTCTTATATTAAAGCCCATTGCGCATCTGCGTAACTGGCCAATAGAGTGGTGTTATTGGCGTTTCGTGTGGAGTACGCTGCCGCTGTGGTAACCCTCTTACCCAGGGAATAAAGCCTTTTCTCTTCTTTGTCAGGGGGAGCCTCGCCTGTTGATAAAGGAACCCATGCTCTTTTTCTTTTGGTAGTGACTACCAAAGAATCTGGGGTGGAATGACCTCTAATATAGAGGGTCTGATGGAGAAGGGTGGAAGAGATTTTCAATTCTTGGGTTTGCACCTCTCGTAAGAGCCGGTGTAGACAAGGATGGAGCAAGGCATTTTTTAATCGAATTGAGGAGAGGGATAGCTTGGCTGGTTGGTGCCTTCTCTTTGAGTATATCCTCAACAAAGTCGGCTTCAGGTGCTGCCTCTTCAGTGGCAATTTTAAAGTGATCAGCTGCTTTACGTAACATTATATTAAGTGTTAGTTGATCATCAATAGGAGAGGGATTTCTTGTAGGGGTGTTCTGAGGAGAGTCCAGAGCCAGAATATCTGGGTCTGGGTCTTGTGGCTCTGGTGACTGCCATGTTTGAAGGTCACCCACATCTGGGTCCTTCCCCCAGCCTTCAATAGGTTCATCTTCAATGGGCTCATCTCCAATGGGCTCATGTTCCTCCTCATTATAGAAAGTATTCTCCTGTACCTTAACTGGTAGAATGTCTTCTTCAAGGTCATAATTATATATGTCCTCTTCTAAAGAGGGGTCAAAAAGTCTTGGGAATTTAGTTCTAGGGTTAGCAGGGCTTTCCTCCCTTGGCCTTCTTGGTTGTTCTGCACGTTCAGCCTTTCCATGCAGTCCTCAAACTTTTCCCTAGTCCAGACTGATGACCTAGAACGGTCTAGGAGTGGAAAGGTGTCTCTCTCATAGTCTTCCATCGAAACAGTGTCCCTAGCACTCTCTTCCGTCGGAAAACATAGAGATCTGTGCCTGAACGTCGAAGAAAGTCCTTCCTCTCCTTCAGAGAAGTTCTCTGGCGGGACCGATGAAGGTGGGGTATCCCTGTGCCCTTCTCTCGACTTCTGCACATTATCCTTAGATCTCGGCGGATCTTTGGGTCCTTCAGAGACTTTCGGAGTCCCTAGCCTACCGTTTATGGGAATCGGCGGCCACAATTCTTGCCAGGCTGACCTCGACGTCCTCACCAGTCACGAGGCGCGTAGGTGCATCTGACGATTGTAAGGGAGTCTGTTTTGGAGGAATCAGGGCCTTGCCCCTATCAGCCACCTTTTCTGGCAGTGCCGTTACTTTTGGCAGTAGTAAGGCCTTGTCCTGAGTCCTCGGTTTGTCTTTGCCGTACGCGTTCCTGTGATGCGTGTCAACGGAACTATGTGTTTTTAGGGTAGCGTCCTTTGTCTTGGATTGCCCAGTCGCTAGGCACACATGTGGCACCGGGGAGGGCTTCCGATCTCATCGATCGGTGGGTATCACAGGAATCACCAGTGAACCCATTGGCACCAAAGTCTTTTTCGACGTAGTCGAAGTAAGGCTAGGGATTGTGTGCTTAGTGTCATGCACGTGTCTGTCTTTGTCGCTGGGGTGTGACTTCCCCATAGCAGAGTTTACGCCATGCTTATCGGGGCCGGGGACAGACGATGAGGAATGCGAGCGTTCTGTCGAAAGGTCAACAACCTCCGGTTCGGAGGCCTGATAGTCACTCTCGCCGTCGTCACATTCGGTGGTAGCGGCAGAAGTCCCTGGCCTTGGCCATACCGTAGGCCGCCCACCGTTTTACTCTATGCTCTTTCAAAGTCTTGGGGCGGAGGAGATTGCAGGCCGCACACCCTTCCTCTTTATGATCGAGTGGCAAGCACCGGTTACACCGTCTGTGCTTATCCTTCCATGGGAATTTGTTCTTACAAATAGGGCAAAATCTAAATGCAGTCCTCTCCATAGCTGAGGTTACACAGAGTGACTAAGACCAACTGGGAAAGAGGGAAGAAAGGGAAAGGCATTTTCAGTTTGAAAAGAAATGTCCACCAGACCCCACTCTCCCTACTGTATAGACGGCGGAATGCCGGCCACGTGGTCGGCAACGCCGACAGGATCACCTTCCGTCGAATCTCGCAGGTCTTCAGCGGAAACTGGAACAGCCGTCGAGACAAGGGACGGAAAGGGTGATAATAATATATCTTTATAGAATAATTCGACCAAAGGTCGTTGGACAAATGGACTTTACGAACTCTGCATAAGGGCAACCAGTTATCTGGGTGGAAAAAAACAATCTGAGGGACCTTGACGCGTGAGGGATCTTGGGTACACTACACGTCACATAGGGATATTGTTACAGCCACTCCCATGTCGACGTCCCCTTTCGATTCTCTAAAGACAAGATGCAATACTCTGCGGTTACCACAGGATGTCGGACTATGCACAGCATGTGATTCTAAGCAGATTGACAAAGATCAGAAATATATGTTTCGATATATGTTTCGAATAGGAATATTATGAATTGCTCTAGTGTTTTACAAATTGAATAGAAAGAGGATACATATTTTTTGAAGTAGAAAGTTCATGACCTAAATTGATGCGTGTCTAGCTCTGTCCGACTATTGGTCTTGATCATAGTTCTATTTAGAACTGTTAAAAAGCATTGACAAAACTGTTTAATTTACCAATTGAACCACTGGGAATGTAGGTACCTCCCTCACAAATTCTGCATCCAACATTACAGATTTCAGAACAGACTATCAAACTAAAATCTACACGATTCTGAACAGAGTGTCAACTTAAATGGGTTAAATTCCCTGAAACATGCAATCAATCTTCACGTTCTATTCATCACCATTGTGTTACATTTCCGCAATCGCGTACCCCGGATTACCGTCTCTATGCGGTCATGTGATCCACGTCAGCTGATTGCTGCCTCAGAACCCGCGTCAATCAGCTGTTTAAAAGCATAGCAGTGCGTGAGTTCATGGCTTCTGATTATAGCTACTTTCACTTGTGTTACCAGTGTTCCGGTATTCGGTTACCTTTCCTGTTGCCGGCTTTTGCCTGCTGTACGTACTGCCTTGCGTCTGGTCCTGGCACCTGTTTATATATCTCAGCTACGACTCTTGCTCGCTGTACAGACTGACTTTGCTTCTGGTCCCCGCACGCATTAGGATATCACGGCTACAACTTGTGGCCGCTGTACCGACTGCTTTTACCTCTGGTCCCTGCACATGTATAGATACCTCGGCTACGGCTCCTTCCAGTTGTATGGACTGTCTACTCCTTACCTGCCGCACCATTTCTGTTTTTTCTCTGTTTCTCCCCTACATTTCTTCAGTGCTTGTAGCTCCTCCTCCTTTTACACTACGAACGCTGTGCTGTTCCCTCAGCACCAGTTTAAGGACTTTTCCTTCTTTCCTTGGCTACACTCCGTGATGGATTTCTGCATCTGTTGAACTCCGTACACGTTCAGGACGCTCTGCAGATTAGATCTTTGTGCATCATCCCGGCTCTAGTGCGCCCCTCGTGCCGTCCGGGATCAGTTACCCTTACTAACTTCCTTGTTTGTTGTATTATCGTTGTTTTTTTACTTCCTCTTGCTCCCGTCCACCTGCACCTTCCTTCACCACAAAACATTACTCGGTAAGGAAACCTTTTTGTTTCAGTCATAGTACCCAATATTGGTCATCAGGTAATCATGAATTGCTGTCTTGTAGGACTTTGGGGATAGAAGGTTTCATGCACATCATTTAATTATACTGGACCAGTCCAGAACCCAGAAAGGTGATTGACACCCTACTAGATAGGTGACTTATCCTTTGGATAACTGATAACTGGATATTGATTATCTGTTTTTCTTTCACAGCATGGGTACGTGGCGGTGTGTTCTCCCCGCTCTTTTATGCGATTTGTCCCTCTGTCTGGTTGATTCTACCTATATAAAAGAGTTCCCTCAAGTGAGGAGGCCTGGGTTAAAGAATAACCCAGGCTCTTCTATCAAGGTGTCCAGCAAAGGGACCAGCACTCACCTTTCAATTCCTCCAGAGCCACTGGTTCGGTGAGTAACACATTGGCTGTGGCTTTTAAGAAAGCTGGTAAGAAATTGGTCTAAAAGACTGGCTGGTAGGCTGTACATTATTTCAATGCCATTTAAAAAGGTTTACGTTCAGAGAATTGTTGTAAAAATAAATTACCCTTACGGTTGAAAGAAAAAAACATATCAGGACATTCAGCTGGATGCAGAAGGGACCCACAACCCAGCACACATAGCTATCACTCCATCCATTCACTTTGTTCTGATCCCCTTAAGTAGCTACTTTACGAAATCAATTTTTAAAACACTCAGGGTCATTTTTGATGGGGTGGTGCATTACATATCAGGCATAAAAGTGAAGCGTAGTGCTTTTATGCCTCCATTTAACGCAATGCCCTATTTTTGTACCTTTCCAAGGCACAAGAGCAGAGCAAAAGAAGAGCACCCGTGTTTACACCAACATGACATTTTCTTGCAGGCATAAAAACCAAAGGATTCCCTATGGAATGCGTCTGACACTTACACCTAGTAAATTATAGCAGGATTCCAGAGGAATCCATTGTAAAACAGTGCCTGCAAAGCGTAATTTGCGGGAGTGTGGACAAGTGTTTCGTTGCAGCTGGGTGTCCTTTGCTGCTGCTTACCAGAGTCTGTTTGCTATTGTTACTGAAGGAGGGGCTCCATACACTCATGCACTCCGACCACAGCGCTCCGTGCTTCTGTGCTCTGTGTGCTCTCTGTGGATGTCGCAGCACTGACTAATCTGCTACCACTGGTCCTGAGGCACGTGTCTCCACTGAGCTCCGACACCAGTGCAGATTGGCGGGAGGCGCAGAAAGGGATTTCTGCAGCCCATTGGCCCCTACACTGCAGGTACACCATATCATTTTGGAACTTCATCCTTGGCCTTGAACTAAATTATTTCTACATGTCTGCCTGCAAGAAATACTGCTATGGCCTGCGGAGCACGGTGAAGAATAGGGGGAAACACACTCGCAGCCCTCATAGCAGGCCTAGCAAAGCTGTACGCCCAAGCAGGGAAATGAAGGTCGGGTCTCGAAGAAGCAATTGGAAATTACCTGTTTTTTTACAAAGTGGCAGTAATGCGACTGCTGGAGAGCCTGGCCCCTTTCTGCCACTGGAGGATGGAGCTATATCTTTCTTGTCTCTCTTGTATTGTGACTTGTATTAATTCCGTAAAGTCAGTTATAATTGATAATAACTAATCCCTTCTAAAACTCCGTTTAAACTTAAAACAGAACTTTTTGGGTCCTAACAGTAACATTGTGAACATTGATCTACCTACAAACTTATCAGCCTCCCCGGATCTGGAACAGTATGGATCCACCTCTGATTTAACTACTACCAGTAGCAAATCTGGGGGGAGGCTACTTTGACTTTGCCAAATTCACCACCTGGACTCCATACCATCCGTACATGGTCTATCAAATCTAAAATAGAATCTTTGTTACACCTATGCGCTAGTATGGCGTCGGAAAAATCTGATTTAAAAAAGAAACTGGTAAAGATTGTGGACATTATTACTGAAAATGTGAAATAATTGGTACTGACCCATTGGATATGAACTGACATCCATTATAGCATCAGAAAACCGATGAGTGAGCATGGGGCGACTGACCCTATTCCCCAGGAGTACGGCATGGAAGTCCCTGAAACGGTTAACATCATTACCTCTACAGAGGAACAAGCTTTAGATGCTCTGTGCACAGAAATATCCATGTTAAATAGCCCCTATTCCCCATGTATTAAATCAAATAAGGGAAAATCTCGGCAACAAAGAAGGTCTTGTCCAGCCCCGAATTTGAATAATAAAAAAAACACCTGGGATAAAAGGATGAAGCCACATGTTGATGGCAGGACGCGGGACATCTCTAAGGGGCTATATTCAGTCACCAATAGGACTGGAGATGGAGCTGGGGGGCGCCAGGTTTTGTTGCATGGCCCCATGGACAAATGGTTGGGAGCCCCAAGGCGAGAGGAGTCTGACTCTGTGGATGTGTTGGGGAATCCAGTTAATGGGATTCAGGGAATACAGCTGAAGTCTCCTTCCAACACAAATACACCAGCCAAGCAAAGGAGCCCGTCAACTAAAAAGGCTGGGGTCAAAAAGCTTGCAGCTTTCACTGGTCAGTAGGGTCCTCCTATGCTGGAAAGTAATATGGGAAAAGAACATGAGGCCCCATTGAGGCTTGGGGGGCTAGGCAATCCAATTCAGAGCAGGAATCAGGGGAGAGGATCAATACAGAACTGGGTTACCTCGGGATGGTGAGTATGGAGACTAAAGAGGTGCCCATCTATTCGATTGATTGCAGCAATGTGCCACGTGGAGGCCTCTCTTGCAGCCAGATGGGCTTTTTTTAAGCCTTTTCCTGACCCAGCGTGTTATACTGGCATAAAATACCCGAAGCTTGTGGAAAGAAATCCCTTGGAAGGTAGCCCTTTCTTTAAATCGACCTTGGCTTTTGGACTTACTGCATTTAATTCCTGAATTGTGCAATATTACAACAAAAGACATTAAGGGCTTCGAACTACCCAACTTCCATAGTATGACGAATTGGGTTTTAGCTTCCTTTACCTCACCATCAGTGATTGAACTTGCAAACATTCAACGGCTCTTTTGAATCTGGGATTTGACACCCATGTTTTTTGTTCACCTTTGCAACCAGTCTATGCCCCAGAGCTTAGATATCTGGCCCAGTCCACAAAGGTCTTGGAAAGGGGTGATATGTTCTGATTCTGGGAGAGAGGGACAGAGGTTGGTGGGCACCTGGGTTAGCCCTCTCAAATTGTCATGTTGAAATGGGGTCTGCACTACTCTACCTTTCCGGGTGATGTGCTGGAGGTCACCAATCGTTGCTGAATAACAGTTCTGTACTTGACCATACAATGCTTAATGATCTATTCCTTTTGCAGGAGACCTGGTTTACGACGCAATTTTAATCTTTTCGCTTTCCTCCATTCCTAAAGCTGGCCGTCCTGTATGAGGGCTATGTATAGGAGCAAAGGCCATTTATCAAATGAAACAGAATACTAATGCCTGTATAAACGAGTATCTGCTCTGTGCAGTATTATCTAGGTCCCCATTTGGTGGTCGAAGTTTGCTTGTAATCATGCTGTACGATCCCCCAGGTGGCCGTATCACTTTTGGGTCCTCATTGACACCTTGCGAACCAGGCAAACACTATTTCCCAAAGGGGTATCATGGTAGTGTTGGTGATTTTAATATTGATTGTTATGACTATCGCCAAAATATGGCTATGGGTCCTGTGAAGGAAAGGAAAAACTATCAACAGGGAAAAGACTGGCGAGAACTCAGAGGAGTTCGGTCTATAGCGTTTAACCCCCACCAATGAAGACCATTACATTTGGACCAATGGGAGACAGCATGTCTGTCTTCACTTTATATTTACTAATGGCCCAGTACTAAATAATTTGTCGTCTTTACGGGTATTTGCAGTTCTTATTAGTGATCACGCAATTCTGGAATTAGAATTGCAGGTTGGTTATATTAAAACATCAGAAAAAATATTAGACATCCCGACCAGCGGTGCGCAGGGTAACAGACTGCGATGGACGAAGGGTAATATTTTAGATCTAATGCTAAACTGATAAGGGCTGGTGAAATGGGAGTCCCTGTGCGGAATTTACTAACCAGAAAACATCTGGGCAAGCCAGACACTCCATTTGATGTTTTGAGAGCCAACAGGCTGTTGTTCAAAGTAAGGAGGAACTACAGTCTGGGTGATGTGGAAAAGAAAAAAAGTATTGACAAAGCAGAGCCTCATACAAACAATGGCTTCTAAACCATCGCTATAATGAAGCCAGTGCTGGGTGGAAGCTTATTAACAAACTAATGCAAGTGTGGGAATCCAAAACATTTTGGCATTTGATCCACACTCACGTGGCTGGTATTAGGGCCAATGAAGTCTGTGGCCTTGCTGGAATGGATTGGGAAGCATATATCAGAGACAACTATTGGGTGGATAATTAACATGACACTGCCCTGTATTGCAAGTCCATGGTGAACACCGAGATATGGAGGCATGTGATGGGCATTGATCGGGTTGAGATCATAGGTAAATTAAAAGGGTCTTGATCAGCGGGCCCTGATGGACTGTGCAATCTTATATTCAGGAGCAATCCTGAGTATTGGGCAGAGGTATTGCAGTCGATGTTTGTGCATATATGTGACACTGGTATAGTCCCTAGGATATGCAACAATCAATATTTGTTCCAGTCACCAAGACTGCTTGCAATGTTGGACAGCAACTCCAAGATTATTATGAAAATCTTCTTGGAGCTGCTGAGCACTTCGGCCGAAAGTAGGGGCCTTTTTAATCTTTGCCAGACTGACTTTTGGAAAAATCACATCATGATCCACCATATGTGGGTTTTGCTCACTCTGATACGATCAAAGTCCCTGATTCTGCTTTGTACATATGTTGATTACAGCCCTGCCTTTGAAAGTGCTTATCGGGACAAACTGGGTAAAGTTGGAAGGGTGGGGGTTGGATGACGCGATCTTGTACTTCCTGGAACAATTGCATTGTGATTCCCAGGTAAAGATACACCACTCGCAAGAGGGCAATCTAAGTGAATCATTCCCCACAAATAGAGGACGGAGGCAAGGCTGTGTCCTAACACCTCTTCTATACAACCAATATGTCTCAGATTTCGCACCGTGCCTGAAGTCCGTTAACAATCATCCCCTGCATTTTGGTAATAAGGGCATACATTAGCTCACTTATGCCAACGATACAGTGATTTCGATCGTACTGCGGTAGGGCTGCAACAATCTTTTGATTCTTTACATCTTTATGCTTTGGAAAACAGACTTTAGGTTAATGTTGTGAAAACAAAAATAATGACTGTTGGGAGGCGAGTATATAATGCACCCACCTTTGTCTAGAAAATGGGATGATTACCATTGGATCAAGTACAATTATATATGTTTTCGGGCCACCAAGAACATAACCCATGTGGGAGAGAGTCACCCATAAGGCCTTGTCCAAATAAGGAGGATTATCAACCGTTTGGGGGGCAGATCTATTGAAGCTAAGATCAGGGTGTACAAGAACTCTATAATTCCAGGAATATGTTGCCTGAGAATGTTGTTGCCTGGTTGCCCCGTCTGGAGCAAGGGTTTTGCGCTCATTATTGGGCTTGCCCAGTGCGGTCCCAGTTCAGGCGATTAGGCTTGAACTGGGCCTTCAGTCCCTGTATCCCCTCTGGTGGACTGCCGTAGGCAGATTGTGGGCAAAGATTAGTTTTGGGGACCCCCACACTAGACACACTCGTAACTGTACACAGAATGTCAGGTTTAGAGAATTGGAACGCCTAGTGCTGAGCCACTTTGACATTGGCAAGAGCAAGATACCCAAGTCTGTTATTGAATTCCACCTGGCTGGGATTGAGAAAAGGTTGAGGGCATGGGACCGCATATTCTCTTTGGCTCATCTGGGAAACCCCACGCAGCTATCTTACGAAGCTGCGGATGCCTGGCCTGGTACACTTTGTACTTTAAGGTTTGACATCTTGCTGGCCCTGTGATCCATTTGAGCATGAAAAAGTATTCCCAGAGAGAAAAGACTTTGTAGGATATGTGGAGAAAGTGGGGAAACATCTCACCACATTCTAACACAATGCTCACACTGGCAACCTTTCTATGAAAAGGGAAATGCCGCGTTTCGGGACATTGATCTAGAGCAATTCTGGTGTGCGCTTTATGGGGCGGAATCACTTGTAGTGGTATCCGGTGCCTATTGTATATGGCAGATGGATAACAAACTGGCCGTCTGTATTGATGTAACATGCAATGATGAACTTGTATGACATGCATTACTTACTGTAAAAGCAGTTCCGATGATTGGATCTGCTTAGATTCACATGCTGTGCATATGGTCCGACATCCAGTGGTAACCGCGGAGTATTGCATCTTGTCTTTTGGGGACCGAAAGGGGACGTCGGCATAGGCGTGTCTGAAACACTATCCCCATCGTGACGTGTGTAGTACCCACAATCCCTCACGCGCCGAGGCTCCTCCGATTGTATTTTTTCTGCCATGAGGGAGCCCATGGCTATAGTGAGTGAGTACATGAAGAGGGAAAGTAGTAAGAAGTCTATGTTCCTTCCACCCCGAGCGGGGAGGCAGGGAGGGCGCATGTGAATCTAAGCAGATACAATCATCAGAAATGCTTTTCCGGTAAGTAATGCATGTCTTCTGATGCTTGTTAATCTGCTTAGAATCACAGGCTGTGCATAGACTAGCGAGCAGTACCCGGAGTTGGAGGTGGGTTGTGAGAAGGAACAGTAGAAAAAAGATGTCTTAGTACTGCTTGTCCCACCTGAGAATCAGACCTAGAATGAGTGTCTAGGCAATAGTGTTTTGTCAAGGTGTGTACAGAACTCCAGGTTGCAGTTTTGCAAATTGACTCTAGGGGAACATTTGCAATGAATGCTATGGAAGCCCCAGTGCCTCGAGTAGAATGTGCTCTAGGCTTGAAAGGCAGTTCTCTCTTTGCAAGAGTGTAACATGGTGTGATGCATTTGACAATCCACCTTGATATTGCTGATTTAGAGACAGGGTCCCCTTCTCTACCAGCTGCCACTGAAACAAAGAATTGGTTAGTTTTCCTCAGTGGTTTGGTTCTATCCATGTAGAACATGACTGCCCTGCGCACATCTAGTGTGTGAAGACTTCTTTCGGCCATGTTAGTAGGTGTCTGGAAGAACGTGGGTAGTTCGATAGACTGGTTCACATGGAACTTCGAAATAAATTTCGGCGCAAACCTGGGATGTGTGCGCAGAACTACCTTATCTTTGTGGACTGTAACAAAGGGGTCCAAAACCGAGAGGGCCTGTAGTTCGCTAACTCTTCTGATAGAAGTGATAGCTACCAGAAAGGCTGTCTTATAGGTCAGGTCTTTTAGACTAGCTTTATGCATAGGCTCAAAGGGGGGTCCCATGAGCCTAGTTAAAACCACATTTAGATCCCACCCAGGAGCTGGATGAGTGATGGGGGGATACATTCTCTTAACCCCTTCCATAAAGGCTTTAATCACAGGTATTTTCCACCACGACACCTTCTGCTGTGACATGGTGTAGGCTGACAACGCCGCTAGGTGAACCTTTAAGGAATTGAAGACTAACCCAGAGTCTAACAGGTGGGTTAGGTATAACACAATGTGAGAAGGCATGCAATCGATGGGATTGACGCCCTTGGAACCGCACCATATAACAAAACGTTTCCATTTGCTGGCATAGCAGTAACGTGTGTTAGGCTTCCTTGCCTCCCTCAGTTTGTCCATGCATCTTTGAGGGAGTTGTACATTTCCAAACTCTATGACCTCAGGAGCCAGGCTGCTAAATTCAGAGTTTGTGGGCATGGGTGCAGAGTCTCCCCCCTGTCCTGGGACAACATGTTGTACGGGCAGGGAAGCTTGACTGGAGGGGAGAGAGAGACATCTCCATCAAGTGTGCGAACCAAGGTTGGCGGGCCCACATGGGAGCTACCGGAATCATGGTGACTGGTTCCTGCTGCATCTTGTGTACTATCTTGTTGAGAAGGGGCGTCGGGAGAAAAGCGTATACAAATTTCCCGACCAAGTTATCCAGAGACCGTTCCCGATGGATCGGTTCTGGGGGTACCTGGAGGCGTAATCTTGGCATTGGGCTTTCTCCTGAGTAGCGAACAGGTCGATCTCTGGAAACCCCTATTCTGCAAAGACGTTGGCTACAATGTCTTCGTGCAGCCTCCATTCGTATTCTTCTGGTAGAGGAAAGTCTCTGCTGAGCACGTCTGCCAGAAGATTGAGTTCCCCTGGAACATGTTGGGATATCAGGAACATCTTGTGTTTGAGAGCCCATATCCAGATGTTCTGGGACAGCTTGGATAGACCTAGAGAGTGGGTGCCCCCCTGTTTGTTCAGGTAATACATTGCTGTTGTGCTGTCTGTTAGGACCAGCACTGTCTTCCCTTGCAGTTGCTCCTGAAAGGCCTTCAATGCTTTGAACACTGCCAGTAGTTCCAATAGGTTTATGTGGTTGGACGCTACCTGAGGGGACCACACTCTGTGCGCTGTCTGATGAAGCAGGTGAGCCCCCACCCCGTGAGAGATGCGTCTGTCGTGAGAGTGGCTTCCACTGCAGGGGTGGTGAAGGTCTTCCCCTTCAGGAGGTTTTCCCTTGACCACCACTGCAGAGAGAGAACGAGGGCTGGCGAGACAACTACTAGATCTTCCCATTGTCCGCTGGCCTGACACCACTGGCTGTTGAGCCACTCCTGCATGGGACGCATGCGCAGCCGCGCGTGGGGAACCAAGTATATGCATGGCGCCATCATCCCTAGCAAACGCATAGCTTTGCGTACCGTCACATCTCGACTGGCTACATACTGAGGAACCTGAGAGAGCATGTTCTGAACCCTCTCGCTAGAAGGGAAGACCAGACCGTCTTCCGTCCGGATTAGAGCCCCCAGAAACTGTTTTACTTGACTGGGGACCAAGCTGGATTTCTTTTCGTTGATAGAAAAACCCAGCCTGAACAGGAGGTCTACTGTTTTTTGGGTGTTCGAAAAACAGACGTCGAACGAGTCCCCCGTGATGAGCCAGTCGTCGAGGTAAGGGTAGATTGGAACTGCAAGTCTGCGCAGGTGCGCTGCTGCCACTGCCAGGATCTTGGTAAACACCCTTGGTTCCGAGGCTATGCCGAAGGGGAGTACTTTGAACTGGTAGTGTTTGTCCTGAACCATGAACCTTAGGAATTTTCTGTGCGCTGGCAGCATTGAAATATGAAAGTATGCATCTTTCATATCCAATGTCGTCATGAAGTCTTCCCTGTTTCAGCAATGGGATCACCTCTTGCAGTGTTACCATGCGAAACTTCTGGGGCTTTATGAACTTGTTCGCTGGGCGCAGGTCTAGAACAGGACGCATGGTGAGATCCTTTTTGGGTACAAGGAATTACACTGAATAGATACCCTCGTTTACCCGAAGAATCGGGACGGCTTCTATGGCGTCCTTTTCCAGCAGCGCTGCCACCTCTTGGATCAGGATCTGTAGATGTTCCGGTGAAAGGCGTCGATGTTTCGGCGGTCTGAACTGTGGAATTCCACGCAGTAACTGTGGGCGACCGTCTTTAAGACCCACTGGTCTGAAGTTATCCCCTCCCATGCCTTGAGGAAAGATGTTAATCGCCCCCCGACCGGGGAGGCATGGGAGGGGACCTGGACTTGGTGGTCATTTCTGACCGGCAGAAGATGCTCCTTTGGAATTGGAGCCTCTGCCTCTGTTTCTTGCCCGCTTCTGACCCCTCTGGGGGTAGTAGGTGGAGCTTGTGGATGGCTGACTTGCGTTGAAGGTGCCCATGCCAAAATTGTTCTGAGCGGCGCAGGCTTGTCCTCGAAAGGACCGCCGAGAATTATTGCCCCTCTGCGAAGAGGGTTTCTGGGAAATCTGGTGCAGCGATTTAATAGTGCTCCTTCTTGGCCGTTTCCAACGCATCGTCCACCGCCTTCCAAAGAGGTTTTCTTCCTCGATGGGTTTGTTAATAATGGATGCCTGGGTTTCGGGCCTGAAGCCCGACGTATGCAGCCACGCATGCCGTTTTAAGAGAGTGCCCTGAGTGAGAGACCTGCCTGCCGTCTCTGCGGAGTCAAGGGTATTTTTCACCACATTCTGATTGGCCACCTTACCTTCCAAGACAATAGCTATAAGCTTGGCTCTGGTCGGTTCGGGAACCTCCTGAAGGCTTTCCCTTGAGTAGGTTCAGTTGGGCGTCGACATAGCTAGCTAGCAGCGTCGTATTATTGGCAATGCGGACGGTATAAGCCACCGCAGACGTGACCCGTTTCCCTAGGGCATACAGCCGTTTAGACTCCTTGTCTGGGGGGGGATTCGCCCGAGGCGAGGGGAACCCCTGCTCTCCTGCGAGTGTTAGCGACTACCAGCGAGTCTGGGATAGCATGTCCCTTAATGTACAACGGGTCGGTGGGAGAAGGGCGGAAAGGTTTTTCAACCCTCGGGTTCACAGCCCTAGTTTGAGCGGGTGCGAGTAGTGATGGAGCCAACCGCCTTTTGACCGAACTCAAAAGGGGTATGGACTGGCTTGCCGGGGGTTTTTCATTGATGGTGTCTTCCGCAAAATCCTGTTCGGACAAGGCTTCAAGCGTGGCAATCTTGAAAAACTCTGCTGCTTTCTTCAACATATTGTTGAAAGCCATTTGATCGTCCACCGGGGAGGCTTGACGAATCGGCGTGGACGGGGGAGAGTCGAGGTAAACGATATCGGAGTTGTGATCGTCCTGCTGGGTGTCTTCCCAGTTGTCAGTAACACCTTGATCTTCCCTGTAGTTGTCCAGAAAAGAGGCCTCCTCATCCTCTGTATAAATGTCTCTAAAAGTGTCTAATTGGGTATCATCCTGATAATCCGTCTTTAGTTGGACATCTTCCTGTGCTGGGGTAGTGTCCAGTTGAGTCTTTTTCGGCAGAGGTTGGTCAGAAGTCCTGAAAAACTGTTCCAACCGGTCCATGCACCCCTCAAAATGTTCCGTGGTCCACTTGGATGACCCAAATGGGCCTAACCGAGTAGGCGCTGAGGCCTCAGGTCGAGGGCGTTGAGAGGATCTCCTTAGAGTACTAGAGAGGGGAACTTGGCTTTCCTCATAGGAATCCTCGACATCGTCTTCCACATCCGTGGAAAACTTTGACGGATTGGGCCATATCTTCGGACGAAATCGGTACTAGGCCTACCGCCATATCGATTCTATTAATACTTCTACGGACAGACTCCGAATCGTCCGGGGAAAAAAATCTCCGAAGTACCGGGAGCCTTTTCCGCGGCTAAAGCAGGGCCTGCGGAAGGCTTCTCGGGTAGAGGCCTACTTGTAGTTTTCGGAGGCTTACAGGCCTTAGAACTCGTCGAAGTTTCTAGAGCGGAAACTTCGGTGCGTTTAGTTTGGGGTGTAGCGCCCTCGTTATGTTTAATGTGCCCAGTCGTCACGCGCTGCTGCGGGTGCGGGGAAGGCGTCGGATCAGAACGATCCGTGGGCACCGTCGAAATTTTCGGCGGACCCGTTGGCGCTCGCCTTCTTCGACGAAGGTGTCGAGGAGGGCGTCTGGGTTGTGCGTTTTGTGAGGTGCGATTGTACGCCCCTGTCACCGGGTGTGGTCCCTGTAGCAGGGCCGAAGTCGAGCCTGGAGGGGTCGGGGACGGGCGTGGCGGTACCAGAAATGTCCGCCTCAAGGTCTATAACGTCCGCGATGGACGTTTGGTCATCCGGCGTACCCCCGTCACTTTCGGCAGGTGTCGCGGCAGGGGAGGAAGGCTCCACGCGTGACATTCCGTACGCAGCCCACCGCTTCAACCGGTGCTCCCTAAGGGTCTTAGGTTTAAGGAGTTTACACGCCAAACACCTTTTTTCGTCGTGCTCTAGGGGGAGACAAGCGTTACACGACATGTGCTCGTCTTTCCACGGATACCTGACCCTGCATACAGGGCAGAACCTAAATGGAGTCTTCTCCATAGCAGGAAGGAAGGATGACCAGACCAAAAAGGAAAGCAGTGGAAAAGAGGAAAGACATAGTAGAATAATATGGCAAACCCCGAGCCCACTCTCCCTACTGTGTAGGGCGGCCGGAAGGCCCGACCACGTGGAAGGCCGAACGCCGAAACTTAGGCGTTGGATCCCACAGCCGCAGCCGATCTCCCCGTAGTCTTCGTCGATGATCTTCTTAAGGCGAGTGACTTAAAGGGGAGTAAAACCGACAATTCGGTAAGATAAACAATGTCTCATGAAGAGCTCCGCTTAGGGTGACCAGTTATCTGGGCGGAAAAAAACAATCTGAGGGACCTCGGCGCGTGAGGGATTTTGGGTACTACACACGTCACGATAGGGATAGTGTTTCAGACACGCCTATGCCGATGTCCCCTTTCGGTCCCCGAAAGACAAGATGCAATACTCCGCGGTTATCACTGGATGTCGGACCATGTGCACAGCATGTGATTCTAAGCAGATTAACAAGCATCAGAATTATTTATTCTGTATAGGGTGTGACTGTGTATGTGTTTCTATTAAGGATTTTAGTGTGAAAGGTTGTTTAACCAAATGCCCCTAAATACAAAATATATATTAACAGCGTAATTTGCAGGATGTATTTTATTTCTCACAAAGCAGAGAATAAAAGTGAAGAGGAAAGGGGATTTCGCCTCCATTTACACTTCATGATTAAACTCTGCATTGTGAGCGATGAAAATTGCATGCAGAGGACCCTGCAGAGATGCAAGTGCAAACACCAGTGGTTGCCTACATGCCATTTGCACTTTTATCTGAAGGACCTCTCAAACACGCACCCCATACATCTCCTACTGCTGTGTCATCTTTGGAAGGCAAATAGGACAGTGTTCAAAGCTTGGGAAATCTTAAATAAACATTGTAATAAAGAATTTGATTGATACAAAATTACTAATCAAATGCATCCCAGACCCGCTTCAATCTGTACGTGCTCTTCTACACGGGGGAAAACTGGGACAAAGATATCTGCGCTGCTTATGCTTCCAGGGGTTGTAGTGAGGAACTTGCAGTCAGACTTAGGTTTTCTTCACATGAAACAGAGCACTAAAAGACCTATGCACTGGACATGAGAGCTGTAGATTTATGAAATAGCGTATATCTGTCATTGCTTGAAGGCTTGCCTATCCATTTCCATCTGTAAGCTGAACAGAAAACTAATAAACAGGAGATAATTCATGTTATTTTATGTTATTTGGAATTTATATAGCGCTTTATTTATCATTGGTATGACCTCAAAGCGCTAGTAGGTTGAATGCCCTCGGGGACCGTAGTCCAGGTCAGTTGAGAGAGTGGGTGTCGTAGGGTGCTTGGGTGCACCAATTATTTGAGCAGACGATGCAATTGCGAGATGGTAGCTGCATCCTAGCATTAGGTGTGGAGTTGATGATATCAGTTGAATGTGTGCAGTCTGGAGGATGGACACCAAGACTGGGTTCTGGCTGTGTTAGGCCTCTGTAGGACGCTGATGCGTGCAGCTAGGCCAGTATTTGTGGGATGTAGCTGCGTTTTATTAGAATGATCAGGTATTCGTGCAGTAATGTTTGTATGTGAGCAGCTAGGCTGAAATGATCGAGGGGTGTAGCTGCACTCTAATTGTGTGTTGGTGTAGAGGAGAGTAAGCATAGTGATATGCTAGGCGAGTGTTTGGATAGGGTTATAATCTAAGGAGCTCTGTATTCTGGATTTCAAGCGCGCGCTTGCTATGTAGTGGCTTAATAAGGGTATTCAGTGGCGTCATTGCTTGGGATCTCATTTGCAGGTCTTCGTGGTCACAGATAATCATAGTCAGTGTTATGGAAAGAGCCACGTTTTTAGAGCTTTATGGAAGGACATACAGTCTTGGGTGTGTCGGATATATGTGGGGGGCAGGGGGTAGGGTGAGTTCCACAAAGTTGGGACCAAGGTTGAGAAGACGGATCCTATTCCTGACAGAGTTAGAGGTTGGAATCACTAGAAGGAGGTCAGTGCTTGATCTTAGGGTGCAAGATGAGAGGTAGGGTTTCATCTTCCCTTATAGGTACGTTGGGCCTGTATTATGCACTGCTCGGTGAGTGATGCATAGGATCTTGAAGGTGGCTCTTCGTCAGACTGGGAGCCAGTGGAGGGTTCGGAGAGGAGGTGAGATGTGGTCTTTGCGTCCCAGTGGGAGGAGCAGTTTTGCGGCAGTGTTTTGGGCTCTTTGGAGTTTGTTGAGTTGGTATGCCAGTGCTCCCAGGTATAGGGCGTTGGCATAGTCCAGTCTCGACAGCACAATAGACATAACAGCGGCAAGTCTGTTGGGGGTGGGAGAGGTAGGGAAAAATGCATCTGAGAAGTTTGAAGTGGTAGTGACAGCATTTTGACACGTTGATCTGACGGGAGAGGGTTAGGCCTGAGCCCATAGTGCAGCCTAGGTTTTTTACTAAATCGGAGGGGTGGGTAGGTGGGCCAATGGAGGGGGTGCCATGGGAGTAGATGTGGGAGAAGGGCAGTATTCCCAGACACCATGATTATGCTTTTATCTGGGTTCAGAAGGAGGTGGTTTTTTTTGTTGTCATCCATCGGTCAATATCATTAAGACAAGCTTCAAGGTCGGGATGAGGGTTGGTACTTGTCTTGGGGATTCTTAGGATAATTTGTGTATCGTCAGTGTAGTTCTAACAGGAGAGGTTGTGCGTGCGGATGATTCCAGGTAGAGTGGTCATATAGAGGTTGAACAGGAGAGCAGATAGGCAGGCACCTTGTGGTACTCCAGTGTTCAACGAGCGAGCAGTTGAGACGAAAGGTGAGGAATGTTATTTATTTCCTATTGCAGAGGGAGGAGGCAATACTTTTGAGAGCAGTGCCACGGATTCCTAGGGCATGGAGGCGGTCAAGGAGGATTGAATGGTTAACCGTGTCAAAGGCTGCAGAGAGATCGAGGAGAATCAGAGCTGCACAGCCCTCAAAGTCTGCAGTGACCTTGAGATCATCCTAGATAGAGATCAGAGTGGTTTCTGTTCCATGTCGCGGTCTGAAGCCTGATTGTGTGGGGGTCGAGGAGATAGTTGGATTCTATGAAAGAGTTGAGCAGTCCGGTCAATGAGGTTTGCGAGAAATCTGGTGTTGGAGATCGGCCTGTAATTCTTGGGGTCAAGGGTTGCCTTTTTTAGAAGTGGCTTGACATGTGCTATTTTGAAGGTGTCAGGGAAGATGCCAGAGGTGAGGGAGTAGTTTAGTGGCTCTCGCATGTTCTCCTGCGCAGGTAGAGGAGAATATTTATTTCAGGGCAGAGGCGGGGCAGGGTACGAGGGGCAAGCTGGAGGGTTTGCTGGCTGATAATAGGTCAAGGAACTTGTCTCTGGAGATGGGTTTGAAGGAGTCGAAAATAGGTAAAGTGGGCGTCTGAGCATTGGGATCAGGAGGGGTCGGTGAAGGGAAGAGGAGAGCACGGACTGTGTGGTGTTAAGGGCTGACATCCTGTCAAGTGCGGGGCACAATGGGGTGAGAGGAATTAGTGATTCATTAAGCCAGGAGTCAAAGGAATCAAGGGTTAAGGATCTATCATCGGGCAGCGTTATAGGGGAATGGAGAAGCAGGGCTTTGGCTAGGTCGGGGAGGACCTTGACTTTGTTCCAGCATTTGAAATCAGGGGTGGAGGCTGGGGTAGCAGTAGGAGGAGGGGCAGGTGTGAGGATAGAGAAAGGGAAGTGGTCGGTCCAGATGGTAGCGAGAAGGTCGATGGTAGCGAGAGTTTTACCAGAACGGATTCACAGGAGGCATTGGATGTCTGGGATTCTACGAGTGAGACTGAGAAATGGGGTTCAAAGAGGATTGCCACTCCACCACCTCTGGAGGGTCTATTGTGGGTCATAAGCGAGTAGCCAAGGGAGAAGGCTTTGTGAGCTACTGGTGCAAGGTCGTTGGAGAACCAGGTTTCGGTGATAAAAATGAGGTTGGGATTGTCAGAGGATAGGAGGTCAAAGATGCTGTGTCTATTTTTTGCTATGAAGCAGGCATTAAAAAGGATGCATGCGACTTTGTAAGGGGAGGGGCTTTTCGTGATGCTCATTGCAGGGGGAGCTTGGTGGACATGGGTGCCCGATCGGTTGTGGGTGTGGTAGGGTCGTTCAGGGTGGTTGAGACTGGTTGATGTGGGGAAGGGGGGGCTGGACACCTATGGAGTTCGAGTGTCATGTGAGAGGGTTACATCGATGGGGGCAGGAAGAGTAGGCAGGCGGAGGAGGGATTGGGAGAGACAAGGGTTGGGTCACAGAGGGTTCGGGGGGTTGGGAGGGTAGGTTTTGGATTGAGTCTGGTGGGTACTGGGGGTTTAGGAGTACTGGGTGAGAAGTCAAGAGCAAGGGTGTGGAAACTGGGAGAGGGGAGTGTCTGAGGGTAGGGGTGGGAGAGGCAAGGAGGTTGGACTGAAGCAGAAGTGGTGAGGTGTGGAGGGTTGAGGGAGAGGGCCAGTTGTAATTCCAGCATTTTGAGGGTTTTGGTGCCATAGGAGTGTGAGAGTGGGTGGGGGGGCAGCAGGGGAGGGAGAAGAGGCTACCGTTCTAGAAACGGTGAGACAAGCCACTTTCAGAGAAGAGAAGGGAAAGGGCGGCACAGGCGGTAGTTGCAGAGGGTGGGGTGTTCTTCAGTGGGATCAAGGATGGTGTGGAGGTGAGTTTGGAGCGCCAGAGAGCTCCCCTGGCTTGTGAATTTGATAATGGCCGTGGTGTATGGGCGGGGGTATGAGGTTTTTCTCAATAGATGCCAGAGGGAGAGTGGATGTTGATGTGTTTGGGAGGGATGAGGAGTGGGGGATGAGTGTTTGAGGAGGGAGGTGTTTGTTGCGCCAGATTGCTCCTCTGATCTTAGAGTTGGACGAGGGATGGTGGTAGGAGAGTGGGCGGGTGGCGTCCAGGTGTACTGGTGTACGGGGGTGGGGTTGTGGTATGCGACTAGGCGGGGGGTGGGGAGGTTGTGAAGTTGGGTGCTAAAGTGTGGGTTACATGCCACGAGGGGAGAGTTATGGGGGGGGGGTATGGTGCAGGGAGGTCAGGGATCAAGACGAGTTGGAGAGGAGGTATTTGTTGAGCTGGGATCTCCATCCCCGGGGGAGGTTATGGGTAGCGCCTAGTGATTGATGTACTTCTAACAGTTGATGCAGTGGCCTAAACTGTAGAACCTGCATTTAGGTTCTGGACACCAGGTAGTGGGATGGGCCGAAGAGGGCAACAGTAGAGTGGAAGTCTAGATGTAGTAGCAGCGCCTAGATTTGCGAAACAGAGTGTGTGGCACAGGTAGATAAGTCACAGTAATATCACAGTGAGAAACTTCTGGATGTGAATCAATCTAACAAGACAATTCTATGTATGCGGCGCAGGAAAGTAAATCACAGTAATATCTCGGTGTGCACCCTCTAGATGTGAATCAATGTTACAAGAAATTATAAGTGAGCGGCACAGGCAACATGTCAGTGTGCACGGTCTAGATGCGAGTCAAAGTAACAAGAAATTCTAGGTGAGCGGCACAGGCAAGTAAAATACAGTATTATCTCAGTGGGCACTTTAAAGATGTGGGTCAAGCTAAGAAGAGTAATTCTAAGTGGGCAGTGCAGTAGACAAGTTGTGAAGAAATGCACATTGGCATAAGCAATAGTTTGGGCTTTTGTGTAGGCATTTCACAGGCACCGAGAGTGATACTACTTAGCCATCAGATGAATGGCAACAGCTGGTGTTGGTACCTGCACCTATGAAAGCAGTGCTTAGCAAATGCCTAATGCCTATACAGAAGCCAAAAGCGTTGGCTTTACCAATGCGTGTTAGTACTTGTTCCTTGGTGCAACCTCCATCGCTCAGGTGAAAGCCGCTTTGAGTGCAGGTCACCCAGGACTTTTGTCATCCAAATAATAAATTGCTGGTTTAAGAGCTGTGTGAAGTGAAGACTCACCTGCAATGCAAGCTCCCAGGGCAAGCACAAAGAGCAGTGAAACTCCCACAGTAACAGCCGTAAGATATGGGGTTCCGGTCACATTTCTCAGGAAGGACTTCCGTTTATGATCTGAAAAAGAAAGCATAGTGTTCCTGTGGGGTTGTTCTATTACAGAGATATTGACAGAAGATTTAAAAAGACCCAACGCTAACGTCACGTGGCGCTGTGACTCGAAACTGCTTCTTTTCACGCAACAGACAATGTTAAAGTTTAACTAAAGGAGAGCTGCAGTGAAGGCGCTGTGGGTTCCCTCGATGAATGGGAATGTGCAGGTGCTCAGGCGCTGAACACTCCCAGCGGAGCCGCTCCTCTCCCCCTTCACTGAGCCGTCCCGTCCCCGCTGCCTAGGAAAAAGTGACGTTACATCGGCCCAGGGTTCCTATAGCCGGATTTCTGCATAGCCTGCTCTTAGAGAGTGGGCATGCTCGCCTGCAAGGATAGCATGTGTTGGCACAGACACAGAACTAGTTAATTTTAAGCAACTCTTCTGAAGACTTATACACACAGTTTGGCCGCTCCACTCCCCCCACATACATAATTATACGCCCCCTCACGTGCTGCCAGTAAAAGAAAGCGCATTCTAAGCGCTATGCTGGATGGACCCTGGTGCACTTACTGTCGCCGACGGTCGGGACTTTCACTTTATCCAGTTCCGCGGGCGGCAAGAGCCCCGCATTAGACCACGCGTCCTCACTCCCAGGCAGGTGTCCCTTCTGTGGGTCTACCACACCCGTGGGGTCACCACCCATCCCCATGCTGGCAAGATTCAGCCGCGCGCCTCTTCTGCTTGAAAGCACCGCCAGGACTTAGGCTGAGTAGTGTGGGCTCCCCTTCGCTCAGATTCCCAAACCCTGGTCCCCAGATACTGCAGTAATAAACAGACAGTTTTTTGTTGGTGGAAAAATTATGGCCGTAGGCTTATTTTATTTTCTACAGAAAATAGCACCAATAATAACATAACAAGCAATAATGACACCAACTCGCTTTTGGGCACTTCGTGTCCAGGATGTGTAGATGCCCCACCCCTCTTCTTGGCTGGTCTTATTTACCCGGGGCATCCGATCCTGGACACGTGCCGCCACACCTGAGTGGGTGAAGCCTCGGCCGCTCAGGTCCCCCCCAAAAGGCATCCCTACTTACAACCTCGCTCAGTTAAGGCTCTAAAAATGTTATCCGTAAAAATTCCCATCCCTTTGTTGGATAGATGTATCCCGTCCTGGTGGAACAACTCTGGATTGTTCTGGGACAAACCATGCTTTATAAACTGGAGCCCCATGCTTCTGCAGTACTTTTCTAGTGCCTTGTTGAGCTTTTTCCTTGCAACTTCGATTGCATGCCTCCTGTGCGCGCCGTACCAAACTCTGCGTGTGATTATCTCCGACATGAAAATTTCAGTTTTCCACCAGCAATGCGCCATCGCCCTTAGGGACTCGCACATGTTGCGCAGCAGTTCGCCCTTATTTGTTTTGACTAGGTCATTTCCGCCCAGGTGGATTACCAGGTACTCGGGTGGGTCCCTGAAACCGATCAAATCCGACAACCGGTCGTGGATGTCCTCCCAGTGCATCCCAGGGAGGCCCCACCAGGATGTTATTGTCTTTTTAAAATGTAGACCCTCTTTCAAATCTTCGATCACCTGCCTGCCCGGGTTACAAATGAGTGGCCGACTATCCATGCCGACTTGTATGGGCTCGTATCTGCATTGGGTGGATAGGAAAGAAATCATATCAAGTGTTCGCTTACATATCTTTTGAACCATCCAAACCTCCTGCCCATGCTGACGTGGCTGCCCCTATTCTAAAGGAGTGGGTCCCAAATTCCGCTGCATCACATACTGCTACGGCTATGGTTTTCTTTAGCACTGCCTGGAATTGATATCTGCTGAGCGCCCTGCCGTCCCTGTGGATTAGTAGTTGTCCCCCTACATCGGGCCGTACCTCGATAAATTCCTGGTAATGCACCTTGGGTAGTGCCCCCTATCCTTAATACAATTCAGCTCTATTGTTCTACCTTTCCCCAGCTGGTCTGTTTTCGATTTCCTAAGTAGTATTGACATGCCCTTGGACCCTAAGCTGATGTCGCCTCTTGCTAGACCGTCCCCTGCAACCGTGTTGCGTGCTACCAGTTCCCCAATCCTAAAAGCCCCATAATACGCTACTGCAAATGCTGCCCTGAACAGCCTTGTCTCATAATTGTTGCTGCACGTACCTTCCAACAACTGCAAGAGCTTCATCATTTTACCAAAATTCAGGGGTCTCCTACTATCCGGCTTCTTTCCTTCCAATTTTGCCCAGCCCTTCATTGCATATTTTATCCGAGGGCTACATGTTGGGTCTGTCACCCCTGCCACCTTAGAGGTATATGCGACAGCTGCCAAATGAGCTGCCACCCAGCTTTTTCTTTTCCCTTGCGCAAATGCTTTCTCCAGGAATTCACACATTTTGGAGATTGAGATCTCCCCCACATCTTGTAAACCAGTTTCTTTCAACACATTATTTACATGCCTCTTGTATTGCTTATCAGTCTTGTATGTTATGGCGTTCCTGGCCAATCTTTCTATCACTTGGCCTTGTACTTCCTCTTCTGAGTCAACCTTGTAGCTGACCTTTTTTTCTGCATTGCTTCTAATGGGACCCATGCCTTTAGTGGCGTTGGCGTTTTTATCCTGTTTGCGTCCGGCCGCAGCTCTTGGAATTTGTCCCACTGGAAACGAGACAAGGCATCAGCGACCACATTTGCTTCCCCGGCGATATGCCTCGCCTTTAATGCCACATTATTATTCAGACACTCCAATGTAATTGCCCTCATTAATTCCAATATCAGCGGGCATGATGCGCTTCCATTGTTTATTACATGCACTACCGCCATATTGTCTGACCACACATTCAGCTCCTTGCTATTCAGCTCTGCCTCCTAGGCACACAGAGCTACCCAGATAGGGAACAGCTCCAGTAATGTGATATTACTCGTCCAAGATGCCTCCAGCCATGCTTTTGGCCACTTTTCTGCGCACCAGTCTGTTCCTAATATTGCCCCAAAACCAAAACCCCCGGCTGCATCTGTAAATAGCACCCTTTTGTTTTCTTCGTTTAGTGGCGAGCGCCAGATCACCGCTCCGTTGAATGTTTTAAGGAATACACCCCACACTTCCAAATCTTTCTTGATTCCCCCGCCAATTCTGACTCTGTGGTGAACTTCTTTTGCCCCTCTTGTTCTCTGTTCGATCCTTCTCTGAAATATCCTGCCTTGTGCTATAACCCTTCCAGCAAAGTTTAGTTTACCTGCCAGTGATTGTAGTTCCTTAACCATGGCCTTGTTTTTGCCTTTTAGGCTTTTGATTGTTCTCAAGAGGTCCGCTACCTTTTCCTCCGGAATCCTGCACACTCCCTTTCATGAGTCTATTTCTATACCCAGAAATTGCATTCTCTGAGTGGGGCCCATTGTTTTTTCTTCTGCCAGTGGGAAACCCCACTCCTCTGTTAATGTCATGAATTTATTTAAGGTCGCCCTACATCATTCAGAACCCTGTGGTCCCACGAATAAGAAATCGTCCAAGTAGTGGACTACTTGTGCCTCCTCCAACTCCTTTGTGAGTGACCATTGTAAGAATGAACTCACTTTCTCAAAATATGCACACGAGATAGCGCAACCCATTGGTAGGCATTTATCAACATAATATTTGCCCTCCCAGTGCATGCATAGCCACCTTTGTGACTCCCAGTTGACTGGTAGTAAGCGAAAAGCTGATTTTATATCTACCTTCGCCATCAATGCCCCTTTCCCTGCTTTCCTGACCACCTGTACTGCATCCTGAAAATCTGCATAGGTCACTGATACTGCCTCTTGTGATATGCCATCGTTTACCGATGCACCTGGGGGGGTATGATAAGTGATGAATCAGCCTGAACTCGCCTGGTTCCTTCTTTGGGACCAGCCCCAATGGTGAGCATATATATTCGTCAAATGTGGGAGACCTGTATGGTCCCCCTATCCTTCCCAGTTCTACTTCTTTCCTGATCTTCTGGCCCACTAACACACTGTTTTCTAAGGCGGATTTCAGGTTTTTCGGGATATTCTGGGAACCATGACCCTCAAAACGTATCTTGAAGCCCTCCTGGAAGCCTCCTCTGATTGTCTTTGCGAATTTCTTTGTCTGGGAACACCTGTAGCCACTTTTCCATTCTTTCAACCTTAACTGGCATGGCCCCTTTCTCCATGTTTTTCTCAACTCTGTTTTTCCAGAACCCTGTGTGCGCTGGATGTTGTTCTGGTACATTTTGCTGTACTATGTTCGCCACTACAATTTTCGCATCTGTGGCTGAATTTGCATTTCTTGCCCCAGCTGCATGGGAACCAGTTTTCAAAGTTTCTACATTGTGCCGCCTCTGTCCTACTTGGCCCATTGGTTTCTTCTCCCACCCCCTTGTGCTGTTGGCAATATATTGTTCTGCCAACTTCTCTGTGTGTTGTATTGCCTGTCCGAAAACTCTGCTCCCTTGATCTGTCATAATTGCTCTCATATCTTCTGTTACCGTATCTATAATCGTTTCTAGAATCGTTCTGCCAATATTGCCTCCTTTGATAACCCCCCAAACTGCTCTGCTCCCTGGCGTCCCATTTTTCTTTTAGCACATTAAATATGTACAGATTGAAATTCTCTTCGTCCCAACCTATGTCTGGGAAGCAATCCATTTCCTTTCTAAATTCATGGTCGTATTCTTTCCATGCATCCCCCCAAATGCTTTGTAAACTTTTAACACCCTCTGCTGGTATGTTACCAGTGACAACCCGTCTTCTGGGTATTTCTGCAGGATAATGGTGGACATAATTTGGAAAGCTGCTGTCCAATTATCGAAATTCCTAGCTACCGGTGCCCTCCTCAGTAAGCCTTTCTCATCCTCTTTTATATCCTCTAGTGCTACATTCTGACCTCTCTTCTGTACATCTAGCAATGAAAAGATATCTATAAATTATTTCCTCCATATCTTCTCCTTCACTTTCTCGTTAATGTACCAAGCTTGGGCCTTCATCGAACGCCCCTGTGCGTCCTTCCCAACCGGGGCCCTGCCATATTTTGTCATTGCAGTGGCAGGTTCTTGTACTGTTATACTCGTGAGCCCGGTCGGTGCCACCGGTATGCTGGTGTTCGCCCCCTCAGGGGTAGCTCCTGGTAGCACCCCTTGTCCACCCCCCTGTGGGATGGGTACCCCGCTGCCTGTCGTGCCTGATCCATCAGCTCCCCGACCGCCTCTAGCCCCTTCTGCCCTGTTCTTCTTCTGCCCTGGTCTTCTTCTGCCTATCTTTGCGTATTACCCCCTTCCATCTCACCGAAGCCTTCAAGTGCTCTCTTTCCTCATCTTCGCTACTCTCCTCCTCGTCGGATGTTACTGCCGTTTGCTCGGCCCTGCGGTTTTTGGTCTTTTCTCTTTACCCTCTTGAGCTCTGGGCGCCTTACCCTGAACCGTGATGCATTCTTTTAACATTTTGACAATTTTTTCCCCAATGTTATTATCGATATTTTCTTTACCTTTTTTGTTGGTTTTCTTTTGCTTCTTCTTGGGCTCCTACGGCTGTTCCTGCGGCCCATCTGCCACTTCTCTCGCCCGCTTCTGGCCTTGTGGTATTGTTGCCTCATCTTCGCTGCTGCTGGACTCCTCTAGTAGCAAAGGCGACATTGCCCTTGCCTTCTCCTCCTTCTGCATCAGCTCCAGTACCCACTGTGCTCCATATTCTTTTTCTGTTTTTTTAGCCCATGCGCTAAATTCCTACGCTCTTCTTGCCCTTGCTTCGCAATCTACCTCTCTATGTTGCTCTTCTTTTTGTCCCGAGATCTTCCTCTCTATGTTGCTCTTCTGTGTGGAGCCTGCCCGGGCTGTTGGTCACTATGCTAATTGCCCCTTTTCCAAATAATTCCTGCTCCCAACGTGCCTAACAAAAAACAAGCACGGGTTATTAGCATAGCATGGGTGCTCCGCCGGCCCTTTCACAAATATGACCCCATGCCGAAATCCGGGATCGAACCAGGGGCCTTTAGATCGTCCGTCACACGCTCTTCCAACCGAGCTATTTCGGAACCTTCCCTCGTTGATCGTGCCTCGTAAACAGCAATCTTGTGTTAGTAACTCTAAAGCTGAGAGTGCCAATTCTGCATCAATCTCATGCTTCTGCAGAAATATTTCCCAAAGTGAAAAAGTGGCCAATACGTGGATAGAACCTGTGACCTTGGCTTTATTATCACCCCGCTCTAACCAACTGAGCTAACCAGTCAGCTCCTCTTCCAGCAATCCATATGGCCCTGATGTGCTTCGTGCACGCCGCCTTCCTTTTGAATTTAGGGGCTTGGCTCGATCCTGCAATCTCTCCGTTATAAGTCAGGACACTTACTGACTGTGCCACAGAGACTGGCGTCTGTGCTCGCGTCCTTCCGACGCGGCTAGTCTTGTTGCCGTACTCTGCCCCTCCGCGGCCGCTGCCAGCCGGCTGCTGCTTCCGTTGGCGGACCTTCGCCGTCTTCCCGCCGCTGCTCCTGTTGGTCCGTCAGCGCTCTCAGCCCTCCGAGTCCTGCCCGCGGCTCCTGAAAAAACCTGCGGCTCTTGGTGAACTCCACGCGGCTCCAAACGACTCGCAGCGGTCCCCTCCTGGCAATCGTCTCCACACGGCTCCGGCTCCCGACACCAGTCTTCTCCCCGCGGCTACGGCTCCCAACACCAGTCTTATTCACGCCACTCCGGCGGTGTTCTGCTGTCCGCTTGTGGCCCTCTTCTCCACACGGCTCCGGCTCCCGACACCAGTCTTCTCCACGCGGCTCCGGCTCCCGATACCAGTCTTCTCCACGCAGATCCTGTGGTGTTCTTCTGTCCACTCGGGTCTGTTTTGTCGCCGCTGCAGAGGGGGAGAAACGAAATCCTGAAAAGCCTGTAGAAGCAAAACGACAAAACGTTCCCTTCACCCCCTGATCCAGGCCCTGGGAGCCTACCCGTAGTAGGTGAGCTCCTTACCGGTTTGTAGTTGGCCTTTCACAGCGTGCCACCAATCTCTGGACTGGCTGATGTAAAATGTACAGTTTAAGGGCTTTCAAACACACCCAACAAGTGAAAAATACTCTCTCAATCATTGTGGGATTGTTTTATATTAAAACACTTTCAGCAAATGCATAGTTTAAGCACTTATCATGCCCCAGCTGTCAACAATCTTGGGACTAGCTGATGGCAAACGTACTGTTTAAATGTCTTCAACGACATTAAACAAGTGAATATAAAGCCGACGGACAACTATTGTGAGATGATATAAATCAAATAACATTTTTTTAATTCCGATAGCTCTCTTGAGCTCACAACCTCATGGACTGTAGTCAGAAGATCTACCATTGCACCAATGCTTTAGATAGAACATTTCTGGTACTAGTTCTTATGACCTAATCAGACAGCAGGGCCTGCAAGTCCCTTTTCAATGTCAATTCTAACGTGCCATGCCACCTACATATTTCTTTATATCTGCTTCAAATCCGTTTTTTAATTGCTTCAAAATTACTTCAGGCATCTCACCTCTTAGACTCTTGTCTTATATCTCCTAACTTAATATAATAGTAACAGGGACTTAGGCTACCCCGACCTGTTTGACTCTGGCCCGGAATGGATTCAGCACACTTTGTACAGATCCCTATGGTGGTCTGTACATAAGAGAACACCCAAATTACTTTACGTGAAAAAACAAATGTATTCTTGTTACTACTAAAAATGACATTACAAAGCTGTCATCCATTTGGTTTTAAATATATTGTCCATTTCTCTGAGGATGTATCTGTCTGGCCCTCACAGAGAATTATTTTATACACAAGGGACAGTTCTACCAGCAGATCAGAGGGACCAGCATGGGATCGACTTTCGCACCAGACATTGCAAATCTCTACATGGACAATCTAGAGAACCGATTCATATACAGCGCCACGAACCAATACAAGAGTAAACTAGTCGGATGGGTGAGGTATATAGATGACATCTTCACCATTTGGACAGGAGGCACTGAAGAACTGCAAGATTTTTACAGATGGCTCAACAATGTTGATCCCTGTATCAAGTTCACGTTGCACCACGACACTAATTGCTTAGCTTTCCTGGACCTCAACATACTCAGGGCAGAAGACGGCACAATCACCACTACATTATACCGCAAACCGACGGACAAAAACACGCTATTGCAATTCACAAGTTTCCACCCACAAGCGCTTAAAGAAAACCTACCGGAAATTGCTCAGTCTGCCATCTCAATAACTCAAGACCAGAAAGAGGTCTCTTTAAACGGCACAATATGGAAGTACAAAACCTTCTCAAATTGCCTAACCAAATGGAGTGCATACATGATTAAATGCCTGTGCAATCTATTATACATAGGGAAAAATAAACACGAAGTGAAACAAAGGATCTGTGAGCACAGATCATGCCTGAAAAACAAAATTGAGGACAAACCTATGGTGGCCCATTTTGTGAAAAAAGAACACAAGCATACAGAATTGAGATGGTGTGTGATTCAAACATTAGAAGCAAAAGCCTGGGGGGGTGACAGAGATTTAGAACTGAGGCAAAAATGGATACACCGCCTAGACACGGTAAAAAATGGCCTTAACGTGTGCATTGAGTGGAATTTGTTTTTCTGAATTTATTCTGAATTTATTTTTCTGAAATTGTTCTGGAAATGCAGCAAGTTACGAGAAAGACTCTGAAACATGATCTCTGGTTTCCTAATATAATTTCTAATACAATATGGGGTAACATGCACATCAAAATCAAGCTATAATGCATTCCAATTTTGCACAATACCAGGTACCAGTATTATGTGAGAATGGACACTCTCAACAATGTTCTAGTGGATGTCATGCTTCAGCAACAACAATGTGGGAGAGAAAAAATGAATAATGTGCCACTATGTGTTTGAATATGACAAATAATGGTAGATCTATGTAATGATGTGCTGTTGAAATAACCGTATAATACCAGGTGCCAACAGTATATACCAATGGATACATGCAAAGATGTTGATGCTGCTGCAAAAGTACACTAACAAAAATGAAGAATGTACCACAATGTGTCTGTAAACTACAGAACCATGCCAAAATACTAGCACTATATGATAATTGATACACATTACTGTGATCCATCAGAGTCCAAGTGACACCCTTTACGAAATATGATTAAGTAACAAAATGTCTACAACATTGCGCTACGTTGTTCCTGCATCCAACATAGTGGAAAGTGTATTCACCAATATCCACACAACGTTCCGTAGTTCACACAGCGTAACACCTTCGGCCGAGACACTAATCCCCCGTCTCGACCGCATAAAGACACTGATCACACGCGCAGGCGCGTATAACACTGAGACGCATACCCTTATACAACACATACATAAAACAGACACGCATGCATGCAGCTGCAGACAGAGCCACTCACACGGCGATCTACAGCAGCACAGAAAGGCAAGCGAGATACTGCCTCTTAGAGCGGCTAACAATTTTTCGGTTTAGCACAATAAGTAAGACTCCGTCCACCACTGAGAGCACTTACATAGCACTTACATAGGAGCACTTACATTCACGATCGCATTCGAAAGCCTGCGAGAGGAACGTTTTTAGACACCTCCCTTCATCGCACGCCATGCCCGTTAACTTTTAGGAGTCTCACAGAGCGCGCAGAGCACAAGAACCAGAGAGGCTCACGCAAAGCAGGGTGAAGATCTTTCACAATCACCCCTCTGCATAAGTGCACACGTACCAGCAATGCACTGGGCACTCAGTTAATAGCACCATAGCCTCACACCAGGTACTGATAACGGGTAAAATCCATAGCCAGCACTGGCAGTACTTGCACTGTAAATGTTAGTGCATGAACTGATTTATAAGAAACATTTCAATAGATATTAATTATCTTTTCCTACAGCAAGTCAGCTGCGGATCAAATCGTAGATACACAAGATCGATTCCAACAAGCGCACAGCAGGCGCTTGGAGCGAAGATTTTGAACCGCTTTCTTCGCCAACCTGTGACACTGTAAAGTAATGCCTCAGGTAGGACAGAGCCCAGCACACTTTCCAGGCACCATGGTCCCTGAAAAGATACACCCAGTTTTTGATTTGTACCTCCTTACCTTTAGATGGCCTAGCCCTGTGATACACAGTGGACACGATCAGGTCCCCTACACTTGTCCTGAAGACGGCAACTGAAGACTAGCAACCTACAGGGTGCCGGAAACACCACTAAGTGTCGACTAGATAAATGTGAAGACAATCATACCACATTTGAAAGTCACCATTTGTACTAACCCACACTGCATAAACTGTATGCAAAGTTCCATTATATGAGGTTGATGTGAGTTGCCTTGAACAGTGTATTATTACCCGGCAATTACAGGCAAACAAAAGGTTTCGGATGACAGCTTTGTAATGTCATTTTTAGTAGTCACAAGAATACATTTGTTTTTTCATGTAAAGTAATTTGGGTGTTCTCTTATGTACAGACCACCATAGGGATCTGTACAAAGTGTGCTGAATCCATTCCGGGCCAGAGTCAAACAGGTGGGGTAGCCTAAGTCCCTGTTACTATTATATTAGACTCCCTCATGAGTGCTAAAAAAACAAACCCTCGACCCTTCCATCCCGACAAATTACAGACCCATCACCACTGTCCCATTCCTACTCAAAATCATCGACAGGGTAGCTTATCTGCAAATTCAGGACTATCTTGAAACTAACAACCTTCTGGGCTCACGACAATCCGGCTTCCGTCCCCTTCACGGCACCGAAACAGCCCTGATTGACCTCAAGACTCAAATCGACGAGTTGAAGGACAATGGAAAATCAGCTATGCTACTCCTCCTTGACCTATCGGCAGCCTTTGACTTGGTAGATCATGCAGTTTTATGCAATCACCTTGGCTCCGCTGCCCATTTCTCAAGCGATGCCATAAGCTGGGTACAATCCTTCCTTGCTAACCGGACAATGAGAGTCTTCTCCCCCCTAGCAGCTGCCGATCCCATACAAGTCTCCTGCGGTGTCCCCCAGGGATCATGTGTATCTCCCACTATGTATAACATCTTTACCAAACCTTTGTTTGACAAGTTGGATAGACTGGGTGTCATCTACACTAATTACGCAGATGACACTCAGATCCTTATCCCCCTTTCGGGTAACTTCTTGGAAGACTCAGCTCTGGTAAACAAGATATATCTCCTCATTCAGGCCTGGATGGCATCCCATGGCCTCTGCCTGAATGACGACAAAACGGAGATCCTGATCCTCGGCACAGAGACAGCGATTAAAAAACTTGACCCGAACTATGCCTCATTTAACATCGATAACAATGTCATCAAAGTGATGCCTGCAGTTAAAACCCTGGGAGTTTATCTGGACTCAGCACTCACCTTTAAGAAACAAATTAACTCCCTAGCCTCCTCCACTGCCTATACTTGTAAACTGATCCGAGCTTGCAGACCATTCCTAACAGAGGCTAGCTGTATTACCTTAGCTAATGCACTTATCATATCCAGACTGGACTATTGCAATGCTCTATATGCGGGATCCAACAAGTATATCCTTAACAAACTCCAAACACTCCAAAACAATGCTCTTAGAGTAGCCTTAAACATTCCTAACAGAGCCCATGTCTCTACCTCCAGAAGGAATATCCACTGGCTAAAAATTAAAGACAGAATCACCCTCAAAACTCTCTCGCTCACGTCGAAAGGGCTTAACAATATAGCTCCCCCCTACCTAGCAAACAGACTTAACAAGAGAATTTCAAACCGCCCCAGAAGAATGACCAACGCTTATACCCTGATGGTGCCTAGATACAAAAAGAGTACAGCTGGCGGCGCCAGCTTTCCAGTCATAGCTGCCCAAACCTGGAACAAACTCCCCTTAGAACTTAGAAAGGACCAACCTTATCCAAGCTTCAGGCGTAAGGTTCTTTCATGGATACGATCTAATGACATCTAACGGGATCACCCTCCTCTACTAGAACCACTCGTCTTGAGTGTCACCCCCCGACTATGCCCTTTGTTAACTTGACCTCCTTTAGGGACCCGTCCACCACTGCCAGCATCTAGGAATTTCACTGGTTCCGTCCGAGACCACAAAACTGTGGCTGATTGTTACTTAGCATTGTATGCCTCCGATACATGGCATCATCTGTACAAGTATACTCAGACTGTAACACTGCTGAACTGCCCCACTGCCTATTTTTGTGTGTCATCGCATATTTTTGCTTGTCATTGTAACTAAGTTCTCAAGTCTCCTTGTAAATGTTTGCGCCCGGCTACCTGCGGGTTTGGTTTTGCGCTATATCAAATAAACAAACAAACAAACAAACATGATTTAGGCCCCCCTGACTAAAAAGAGGGCAACACTACCCCCCCTATACTACACAAAATGATATCTCCTAATTTACAGCAACTGAATGCTTTAAAGCACTTGGCACTCCAGCATGCCACAGCATGACACCGCTCTCGGGACTAGCTGATGGCAAATTTACTGTTTAAATGACTTCAAAGACTTTAAACAAGTGAATATAAAGCCTCACAAACATTGCGAGATGTAATAAATAAAATTTAAAAAATAAACAAAAAACAAAACAAAAAAAAAATAAACAAAAAAACAAATAAAAAGGTACTAGTTTCTGATAGCTCCCTTCAGCTCACAACCTCATGGACTGTAGTCAGAAGGTCTACCATTACACCAATGCTTTAGATGAAAAATACCTGCTGCTAGTTCTTATGACCTAATCAGAAAGCAGGGCCTGCAAGTCCCTTTTTAGTGTCAATTCTAACGTGGCATGCCACCTACATATTTCTTTATATCTGCTTCAAATCCGTTTTTTATTTGCTTCAAAATTACTTCAGGCATCTCACCTCTTAGGCTCTTGTTTTATATCTCCTAACTTACAGCAATTGAATGGTTTAAAGCACTTGGAACTCCAGCATGCCACAGCATATCACCGCTCTCAGGACTAGCTGATGGCAACTTTACTGTTTAAAGGACTTCAAAGACATTAAACAAGTGAATATAAAGCGTCACAAACATTGTGAGATGTTATAAATCAAATTAAAAAAAAGAAATTAATTAAATTCCGATAGCTCCATCGAGCTCACAACCTCATAGTCTGTAGTTGGAAGTTCTACCATTGCACCACCCTTTAGGTGGACATTTCTTTGGTGCTAGTTCTTATGACCTAATCCGAAATCAGATCTTGGAAGACCTTTTTCAGTGTCAATTCTAACATGGCATGCCACCTAAATGACATGCATTACTTACCGTAAAAGCATTTCTGATAATTGTATCTGCTTAGATTCACATGCTGTGCATATGGTCCGACATCCAGTGGTAACTGCGGAGTATTGCATCTGGTCTTTCGGGGACCGAAAGGGGACGTCGGCATAGGCGTGTCTGAAACACTATCCCTATCGTGACGTGTGTAGTACCCAAAATCCCTCACGCGCCAAGGTCCCTCCGATTGTATATTTTCTGCCATGAGGGAGCCCAGGCTATAGTGAGTGAGTACATGAAGAGAGAAAGTAGTAAGAAGTCTATGTTCCTTCCACCCTGAGCGGGGGGGAGGCAGGGAGGGCGCATGTGAATCTAAGCAGATACAATCATCAGGAATGCTTTTCCGGTAAGTAACGCATGTCTTCTGATGCTTGTTAATCTGCTTAGAATCACATGCTGTGCATAGACTAGCGAGCAGTACCCGGAGTTGGAGGTGGGTTGTGAGAAGGAACAGTAGAAAAAAGATGTCTTAGTACTGCTTGTCCCACCTGAGAATCAGACCTAGAATGAGTTTCTAGGCAATAGTGTTTTGTCAAGGTGTGTACAGAACTCCAGGTTGCAGTTTTGCAAATGTACTCTAGGGGAACATTTGCAATGAATGCTATGGAAGCCCCAGTGCCTCGAGTAGAATGTGCTCTAGGCTTGAAGGGCAGTTCTTTCTTTGCAAGAGTGTAACATAGTGTGATGCATTTGATAATCCACCTTGATATTGCCGATTTAGAGACAGGATCCCCTTCTCTACCAGCTGCCACCAAAACAAAGAATTGTTTAGTCTTCCTCAGTGGTTTAGTTCTATCCATGTAGAACATGACTGCCCTGTGCACATCTAGTGTGTGAAGGCTTCTTTCGGCCATATTAGTAGGTGTCTGGAAGAACGTGGGTAGTTCAATTGACTGTTTCACATGGAACTTCGAAATAAATTTCGGCGCAAACCTGGGATGTGTGCGCAGAACTACCTTATCTTTGTGGACTGTAACAAAGGGGTCCAAAACCGAGAGGGTCTGTAGTTCGCTAACTCTTCTGATAGAAGTGATAGCTACTAGAAAGGCTGTCTTATAGGTCAGGTCTTTTAGACTAGCTTTATGCATAGGCTCAAAGGGGGGTCCCATGAGCCTAGTTAAAACCACATTTAGATCCCACCCAGGTGCTGGGTGAGTGATGGGGGATAAATTCTCTTACCCCCTTCCATAAAGGCTTTAATTACAGGTATCTTCCACCACGACACCTTCTGCTGTGACGTGGTGTAGGCTGACAACGCCGCTAGGTGAACCTTTAAGGAATTGAAGACCAACCCAGAGTCTAACAGATGGGTTAGGTATAACACAGTGTGAGAAGATATGCAATCGATGGAATTGACGCCCTTGGAACCGCACCATATAACAAAACGTTTCCATTTGCTGGCATAGCAGTAACGTGTGTTAGGCTTCCTTGCCTCTCTCAGTATGTCCATGCCCCTTTGAGGGAGTTGTAAATGGCCAACCTCTAGGACCTCTGGAGCCAGGCTGCTAAATTCAGAGTTTGTGGGCATGGGTGCAGTCTCCCCCCCCTGTCCTGGGACACCATGTTGTACGGGCAGGGCAGCTTGACTGGAGGGGAGAGACATATTCTCCATCAAGTGTGCGAACCAAGGTTGGCGGGCCCACATGGGAGCTACCAGAATCATGGTGACTGGTTCCTGGTGCATCTTGTGCACTATTTTGTTGAGAAGGGGTGTCGGGGGGGAGGGGGGGATGGAAACGTATACAAATTTCCCCGACCAAGTTATCCAGAGACCGTTCCCCATTGATCGGTTCTGGGGGTACCTGGAGGCGTAATCTTGGCATTGGGCGTTCTCCTGAGTAGCGAACAGGTCGATCTCTGGAAATCCCCATTCTGCGAAGACGTTGGCTACAATGTCTTCGTGCAGCCGCCATTCGTATTCTTCTGGTAGAGGAAAGTCTCTGCTGAGCACGTCTGCCAGAAGATTGAGTTCCCCTGGAACATGTTGGGATATCAGGAACATCTTGTGTTTGAGAGCCCATATCCAGATGTTCTGGGACAGCTTGGATAGACCTCGAGAGTGGGTGCCCCCCTGTTTGTTCAAGTAATACATTGCTGTAGTGCTGTCTGTTAGGACCAGCCCTGTCTTCCCTTGCAGTTGCCCCTGAAAGGCCTTCAATGCTTTGAACACTGCCAGTAGTTCCAATAGGTTTATGTGGTTGGACGATACCTAAGGGGACCATACTCCGTGCGCTGTCTGATGAAGCAGGTGAGCCCCCAACCCCGTGAGAGATGCGTCTGTCGTAAGAGTGGCTTCCACTGCAGGGGTGGTGAAGGTCTTCCCCTTCAGGAGGTTTTCCCTTGACCACCACTGCAGAGAGAGAATGAGGGCTGGCGAGACAACTACTAGATCTTCCCATTGTCCGCTGGCCTGACACCACTGGCTGTTGAGCCACTCTTGCATGGGACGCATGCGCAGCCGCGCGTGGGGAACCAAGTATATGCATGACGCCATCATCCCTAGCAAACGCATAGCTTTGCGTACCGTCACCTTTCGACTGGCTACATACCGAGGAACCTGAGAGAGCATGTTCTGAACCCTCTCGGTGGAAGGGAAGACCAGACCGTCTTCCGTCCGGATTGGAGCCCCCAGAAACTGTTTTACTTGACTGGGGACTTAGCTGGATTTCTTTTCGTTGATAGAGACCCAGGCTGAACAGGAGGTCTACTGTCTTTTGGGTGTTCGAAAAACAGACGTCGAACGAGTCCCCCGTGAAGAGCCAGTCGCCGAGATAAGGGTAGACTGGAACTGCAAGTCTGCGCAGGTGCGCTGCTGTCACTGCCAGGACTTAAACACCCTCGGCGCCGAGGCAATGCCGAAGGGGAGTACTTTGAACTGGTAGTGTTTGTCCTGAACCATGAACCTTAGGAATTTTCTGTGCGCTGGCAGCATTGAAATATGAAAGTATGCATTTTTCATATCCAATGTTGTCATGAAGTCCCCTTGTTTCAGTAATGGGATCACCTCTTGCAGTGTTACCATGCAAAACTTCTGGGGCTTTATGAACTTGTTCGCTGGGCGCAGGTCTAGAACAGGACGCATGGTGAGATCCTTTTTGGGTACAAGGAAGTACACTGAATAGATACCCTCGTTTACCTGAAGAATCGGGATAGCTTCTATGGCGTCCTTTTCCAGCAGCGCTTCCACCTCTTGGATCAGGATCTGTAGATGTTCCGGTGAAAGGCGTCGATGTTTCGGCGGTCTGAACTGTGGAGGTCGGGCGAATTCCACGCAGTAACCGTGGGCAACCGTCTTTAAGACCCACTGGTCTGAAGTTATCCCCTCCCATGCCTTGAGGAAAGAGGTTAATCGCCCCCCGACCAGGGAGGGGACCTGGACTTGGTGGTCATTTCTGACCGGCAGTAGATGCCCCCTTGGAATTGGACCCTCTGCCTCTGTTTCTTCCACGCTTCTGACCCCTCTGGGGGTAGTAGGTGGAGCTTGTAGATGGTTGACTTGCGTTGAAGGTGCCCGTGCCAAAATTGTTCTGAGCGGCGCGGGCTTGTCCTCGAAAGGACCGCCGAGAATTATTGCCCCTCTGCGAAGAGGGTTTCTGGGAAATCTGGTGCAGCGATTTAATAGTTTTGTGCTCCTTTTTGGCCGTCTCCAACGCATCGTCCACCGCCTTCCCGAAGAGGTTGGCCTCCTCGATGGGTTTGTTGATAATGGATGCCTGGGTTTCTTGCCTGAAGCTCGACGTACGCAGCCACGCATGCCGTTTTAGAAGAGTACCCTGAGCGAGAGTCCTGCCTGCTGTCTCTGCGGAGTCAAGGGTATTCTTCACCACATTTTGATTGGCCAATTTACCTTCCAAGACAATAGCTAGAAGCTTGGCTCTGGTTGGTTCAGGAACCTCCTGAAGGCCTTCCTTCAGAAGGTTCAATTGGGTGTCGACGTAACTAGCTAGCAGTGTCGTGTTATTGGCAATGCGGACGTATAAGCCGCCGCTGACGTGACCCGTTTCCCTAAGGCATACAGCCGTTTAGACTCTTTGTCTGGGGGGGGGGGAATTCATCCGTGGCGAGGAGAACCCCTGCTCTTTTGCGAGTGTTAGTGACTACCAGCGAGTCTGGGATCACATGTCCCTTAATGTACAACGGGTCGGTGGGAGAAGGGCGGAAAAGCTTTTCGACCCTCGGGTTCACAGCCCTAGTCTGAGCGGGTGTGAGTAGGGATGGAGCCAACCGTCTCTAAACCGAACTCAAGAGGGGTATGGACTGGCTTGCCGGGGGTTTTTCATTGATGATGTCCTCCGCAAAATCTTGTTCGGGCAAGGCTTCAAGCGTGGCAATTTTGAAAAACTCTGCTGCTTTCTTCAACATGTTGTTGAAAGCCATTTGATCATCCACCGGGGATGCTTGTCAAATCGGTGTGGATGGGGGAGAGTCGAGGCAAACGATATCCGAGTTGTGATCGTCCTGCTGGGTGTCCTCCCAGTTGTCAGTAACACCTAGATCTTCCCCGTAGTTGTCCAGAAAAGAGGCCTCCTCCTCTTCTGTGTATTTGTCCCTATATGTGTCCATCTGGGTATCTTCCTGATAATCCACCTGTAGTTGGACATCTTCCTGTGCTGGGGTAGGGTCCACTCGAGTCTTTTTCGGCGGAGGTTGATCAGAAATTCTGAAAAACTGTTCCAGCCGGTCCATGCACCCCTCGAACTGTTCCGTGGTCCACTTGGCTGACCCAAATGGGCCTAACTGAGTAGGCGCTGAGGCCTCAGGCCGAGGGCGTTGAGAGGATCTCCTCAGAGTACTAGAGAGGGGAGCTTGGCTTTCTTCATAGGAGTCCTCGACATCGTCTTCCACATCCGTGGAAAACCTTTCGGATTGGCCCATATCTCCGGACGAAACTGGTACTAGGCCTACTGCCGTAGCGATTCTGTTGATACTCTTACGGACAGACTCCGAATCATCAAGTCTCCGACGAAGTACAGGTAGCGGGAACCTTTTCCGTGGCTAAATTAGGGCCTGCGTAAGGTTTCTCGGGTAGAGGCCTACTCGTAGTTTTCAGGCCCTTACGGGCCTTAAGAACCGTCGAAGTTTCTAGGGCGGAAACTTCGGCGCGTGTAGTTTGGGGTGTAGCGCCCTTGTTACATTTACTGTGCCCAGTCACGCGCTGCTGCGGGTGCGGGGAAGGCGTCGGATCAGTGGGCACTGTCAAAATCTTCAGCGGACCCGTTGGCGCTTTCGCCTTCTTTGACGAAGGCGTCGTGGAGGGCATTTGGGTTGTGTGTTTTGTGAGGTGCGATTGTACGCCCCTATCACCAGGTGCAGTCCCTGTAGCAGGACCGATGTCGAGCCTGGAAGGGTCGGGGACGGGCGTGGCGGCACCAGAAATGTCTGCCTCAAGGTCTATAATGTCCGCGTTGGACGTTTGGTCATCCAATGTACCCCCGTCACTTTCGGCAGGTGTCGCGGCAGGGGAGGGAGGCTCCACGCGTGACATTCCGTACGCAGCCCACCGCTTCAACCGGCGCTCCCTAAGGGTTTTAGGTTTAAGGAGTTTATACGCCGAACACCTTTTTTCATCGTGCTCTGGGGGGAGACAAGCGTTACACGACGTGTGCTCGTCTTTCAACGGATACCTGACCCTGCATAAAGGGCAGAATCTAAACGGAGTCCTCTCCATAGCAGGCAGGATGGGTGACCAGACCAAACAGGAAAGCGGTGGAAAAGAGGAAAGACATATTAAAAACAATATGGCGAACCCCGAGCCCACTCTCCCTACTGTGTAGGTCGGCCGGAAGGCCCGACCACGTGGAAGGCTGAACGCCGAAACGTAGGCGTCGGATCCCACAGCCGCAGCCGATCTCCCCGTAGTCTTCGTCGATGATCTTCTTGAAGGCGAGTGACTTAAAGGGGAGTAAAAACCGACAATTCTCCGCTTAGGGCGACCAGTTATCTGGGCGGAAAAAAACAATTGGAGGGACCTTGGCGCGTGAGGGGTTTTGGGTACTACACACGTCACGATAGGGATAGTGTTTCAGACACGCCTATGCCGACGTCCCCTTTCGGTCCCCGAAAGACAAGATGCAATACTCTGCGGTTACCACTGGATGTCGGACCATATGCACAGCATGTGAATATAAGCAGATTAACAAGCATCAGAAATGTCTTTATATCTGCTCTTCAAATCCGTTTTTTCATTGCTTCAAAATGACTTCAGGCATCTCACCTCTTAGGCTCTTGCCTTATATTTCATAATTTACAGTAATTGAATGGTTGAAAGCACTTGGAACTCCAGCATGCCACCAATCTCGGGACTAGCTGATGTAAAATATTCAGTTTAAATGACTTCAAACACATTAAACAAGTGAAGAAATAGCCTCACAACAATTGTGCGATGTTATAAATCAAATTTAAAAATAAAAAGCATGTGTGTCACCTTGCGGCTGCTAGCTGTCTGTCTCCTGTGCATTACACAATATGGCCTGGGTAGAAGTAGAATCCTCCGACAGCAAGTGAAGCAGAGAAGGGCCTTCAAACATTCTGCAGGACCCCTCTCTGGGACAGCTGATGGAGAAAGCAGCATGGGCAGGGGTAGGGCCGTTATCCCATAAACTGGACTTTCTCCTGGGCTGGGTCGCCTTTTCGCAAGGGCTGACAACTGTGAGGCCCAGAGCCTGCAAGAGACAATGGCAGGAGGAACATAAGGCCAGTGGCAAACCAGGGAAAGGCGTGATGGAAGGGACAAGGTGACATACCGATAGCTCTCAACTCTAAAGGGCTGACTCACCCGCCAACCCTCCTGCACGCCCATTCATTCCAATGGGCGTCTCACCCGCCAAAAACAAAATCGGGTGATTTCACCCGCCTTTGCAAAACAAATGGTTGAGAGCTATGTATACCCCTTAGCCCACAGAAAGACCAAGAGGGCACTGAATGGGATTCCAGCAGAACTGAGAGTTCTCACATTTCTGAGAGCTTGGCCACTTCTCAGGAAGGAGAACCATGCAAAAGGCACAATAAGAGCATTTAGAAATGCAGAGATAGTTCCCTGGTCGACCCCTTTCATCCAGACCTGCTCCTCCATCCGTATCCTCGGAGGGGAAGCCCCCACTTAAGGCCAAAAGGTACTTGAGCAAGTGAGTGCGCACGCCTCTAAATAAGGAGGTGAGAGGCTAATTGAAGGCACAATATCCCAGACCTTCTCTGCCGGATAAAGTAGCGGACACTCCGGAGGTGGACTCATTCATGGTGAAGCACACCAAGGACCTGAAAAGGGCATTGACCGCTCATGGATAGCATGCCAGGACATGCTCGCCCCGATTCCATAGGTCCATTGACTAAGATCATTAAAATGTTGGAAGAGACCAAAGAGGCCAAGCCTATGGATGTGCATATTCTGGCTAATTGGGCACAAAGAGCAGTTTGTTTAATAAGTAATACCAACTGTACAATAGCAGCGGAGTGCAGACGATCGATTGTAGTAAAGATCGACCTGAAACTCAGGGAGTTGGCATACTCTGAGGCCGCTGCAGCAGCTAAAGGGCTTTTGTTTGGAGAAGCTTTTGTCAGACATGTCCAGATTTGTTAGCACCTTTGCTGCTCTGGACAAAGGTCAGACATCTTTAAAAAGAGTGTTTGTGCCCTGTGTATCCGCCAGGGCGGCAGAAGCAGAGGCGTCTCTGCCAGCCACTGAGGAGGCCAGAGGCCCTATAGAGGAAACAACTGGTGACAGCAGGAAGACAGAAGGCTGAATACTTCCTTCCCCTCCCGTGGAAGAGGCAGGGGTCGGGGTTGGCACTGCAGCAGCAGGTGAGAGTACAGTCGTATGCACACAGCGCAGCAGCAAGCAATGCAATTCCCAGCAATAGTTGGTAGGCTAGCGATGCACCTAAGCGCTTGGGAGGAGCTTACCGTAGTCTCTTGAGTCGCAGGACTGTGCAGGGGTGTTGTCTGTAATTTTTAAAGAGCCCAAACTAAACTGCAGCACCCTTTCGCAATTTCAGAGTGTTAGGCAGAATCACATGCAGTACCCTTTGGGAACACTACATGCAATTAAGACTACAAGTGTCCGTACAATTTCACCTTTGGTACAAGCCTGTACTGCACAGTTATGTGGTAGCATTGGCTGAGCAGCCAGATTTATCTCAAGAGTTGAACTGAGCAGTAGAACAAGTTACACAAAGTGACCAACAAATACAGTGGTTCAAACACACACTTACTCAAGGTTTCTTGGTAAAAGAATACACATTTATTTACACAGTCAATTAGAAAACATTACACTAGCAAAAGCAGCTTAATATCATACACTAATACACCGCAATACACAACCAATAAGTTACTGAACAAGTTCAGCTCCCCTGAAGTGGGAGCAAAATGGCCCTTCAGTTACTTTAAAAAGGGGTAAAAAGACAAGGTTATGAGAAATGCAGCCCAAATACATTCATAGGTAGGGCAAAGGGTTTCAGTTAAATACAACCAGCAATTCAATTCGATAGGCCTGGGTCAAAGTCAATGGTTCAGAGTCTTTGTATTAGGGATGTAACGGTATAACGGTATACCGTTAAAGATACCGTGAACCACTTAATTGAACAATAATAACCGTCACATTGTTTATACCGTTATACCGTTCATACCGTTAAGTGTGCTTTTCAATATGATTTGGAAAGGCTGCAGTAAGCAATTGCTGTGCAGTCTTGGTTTTGCACTGTTGGATGTGCCGTCTGCCAAGTAGTTTCAGTTGGAGCAGTTTTTAATGCCATTCCATAAACCACACGTGCCTTACTCAATATGTTAGCAATAGGAAGAATAGATACAGTGCCAAGAAGGAATAGGGTTTACTTTGGGGTGTATATATTTATAATGCATAATATTCTCTAAACATATGGCAATGGGGGATTTCCCTGGTTCTATCATTGAATTTACATATAATAAGTCACACTGCGAAATTCACTCATCTCTGTGGGTATTCCCTGCTGCCATACCAAAGGGTAACATGTCAGTGATTACTGAACACCTTTTGGCCCGCAAGTAAACTAAAGGCTGTAACGTAAAGAGAAAGTGCGTGTGTGCGTGTGTGTGCACAAGCGTATACTACCATCAGCCTCCATTGATCTGTGGCATGCAGGTTATCAAGATGGCAACATGTTCATCTTCACCAGTAGCCAGTGGGGAAGCAAAAAGCCTAAATGACCACTTAAGAAAAGCTATTCAGTTTGCTTTGCCAGTTGCAGCAGGCCTTCCACCCCACCCCCTCCTCTCCACACGTGTGTTTGTGTTTGGTGGAAGCAAGACTTTTCAGTGGAAAGTATGTTGAAAAGCCCAATTCTGGCCCTGGGTGCCTGGTTTTGTTTGTGATGATACATCTGTCAATTTATGACCTTTTAGAAAATATTTGTTAAGATCAGTTAACTCCACCTGCTATACCGCAATAACCATGATATACCGTCATTTGGCAAGAAGGTTATCGTACCGTCATAAAACGAATACCGTGACACCCCTACTTTGTATAGGATAGCACAGTTCTGGTAGATAACGGTTAAGTCTTTGCCACGGTTTTTAGAAGAATTTGGCTAGGTGAAAAGTTAGACAAATGTTTAGGAAAGGACCAGCCTTCAAAGAGGGGAAAGTTTCACAAACTTTCTCTGTGGTCGAAAAGATTTCCGGACCGCGTTTGCACAGTACCCGAGTGAAGAAAGCTGTAGCTGAGGCAGTTGTTCCTGGTAGTTGGAGCAGATCTCGGTGTTCCTGAGCTTCAGTCGTGGGGACATGAATGATGTCGGGAGGTTCCTGCACTGCCCAGGGAAGAGGCCACAAGCTTGGCTAAATGTCGGTTTAAGGTGTGAGTGCCTTAAAGACCACAAACTGGTATCCTTCCCACTGGCTATCTGGTTTTCCACAGCACTCTGTAGAAAAGTTGACCAGGAGGGGACGGTTTTTCGGCGGCTTGTGAGTTTGTTGGTCCCACCAAACTCAAGGGAAGAAGTTAACCTTGAAGGGCTTCTCTGTCGATGGAGTTTCAGGCAATTCGGACATGCAGTAGGGCTTCACCGGTCGTCCAGGAGTTGCAGCAGTCCTCTTCCTTCAGCTCATCTTCAGTTCTTTCGTTCCAGTGGTCAACTCTGCTTTTCAAGTCCCAGAGACCTGCTTTTAAACAGTTTTCCCCCCATTCATTCCAGCCTGGCTGTCACTCACACAGCAGGGTGGCTGTCCATGCCGGACAGCCAGCCAGCCAATCATGCCAGAGTGCATTCAGGTCTCCTAGGAGACTAAGCAAAGGGAGTTTCAGGCACCTCCCTCACATCCTGTCCACCCCAGACACTCAGGCGCCAGAGGAGGGCTTCAGCACTGAAACCCGCCAAAGAACAATGAACAAAGGGACCAAACCTGGTTAAACACAAGAAGGACCTTTCCTAAAAGAAATGGCGAAAAAAGTCGACTGGAGTCTGTTTTTACAGATAGGTCTTGGGTGCCATCTTGAAAAACATGGCTGACCCGATTTTTTGCTACCGTTGTTCGCGGTCGGGTAAAATCCTGGTAGTTTGATCTAAATCACTGCCACCAGCCATTTAAAGTAGGAAAGAGTAACATTGACTGTTACATGAGTGTTTTGACTCAGGGGATGCTAGGCAACCCCTCCAGCACGCTATAGGAAGATAGTGTGCGCTGGGTCAGTAAATATAAAGAGACAAGTAAAGTCAATTTAACTTTACATGCTCTGGGAGACAGCAGTCAATCCCAGAGAAAAGGTTTAAACCTTGGGGAGTCTGAAAGACACCCCTGCGCCACTGCACTGAAGTTGTTGTGTGACACAAAAAAAAAAGATGCCGCCTATGGAGTTGTTGTAAAACACCATAACCAAAGAACACAAAAGTAAAACATACATCAAAATACAAGGAAGAGTGGGAAAAAAAGCTCACACTCTTCCCAGGTAGAAAAATAAAATCCTAGAAATCCAGCAAAGTTGCTGGGGATCTCAAAAAGTAAGGGAAATTAGCACATTTTGAGAATTCTCCCTAACACAGAGGTGGAACAAAGCCTCATGGACAAGAAAGTAGGAGAGTGTCTAGAGAAAATGGTGATAAGGCCTGCGCAGCAGGCTGCGCAACGCTTCCTAAGCAATGTCTTAATGGTGAAGAGAAGCAAAAGGTCAGGCCGGTGATAATCTCAGACAATTTAAAGCCTTTCTTGTGTACCGACACTGCAAGATGGAGGAAATCCATCTCTTCAGGGACATTTTGCAGAAAGGCCACTGGCTAACCTGCCTAGATTTGAGGGATGCCTATCTAGCAGTACCCATTCCTGAGATGCACCAGCAATTTTTAGAATTCCTCTGGTGATGGCAAAGGTGGGAGTTTATGTGCCTCCCTTTTCAGACTAACTTCAGCACTGTGGTGCTTCCCAAAGCTACTCAGGAGTGAGACTGATTTTATACATCGAGGATATTTGTCTCATGGCGCAGGATCTGATGCGGCTGCCAAAGCAAATGGTCCCAATGACGGGTCTCCTAGAGAAGCTGGGGTTTCTCATCAATTGGGAGAAATCCGAGACCAGGCCACAGCAGAGAATTGAGTTCCTGCGGTTTATCACAATTATATGGCTTTTCCCCTAGTCCATGTTGGCAAGAGTAACAATATTCTTATACTACAGGCCCATATGAAATATAGCTTTCTCTTAAATTCTATGCATCATATGTTTGTCCTTCTGTAGGCTGTTGATTTCTTGGAGTCATAGATGTGTGTGATGTGTTGCATTTTGATAAGTTGTTCATTTTGTGAGGCCCACTGCTTCCAAGTCACATTTTACATGTTACTGTGTGGGATCTCAGCAGTGGGTCAAACAATAGAAGAAAAGCATGACAGGGTTTAGTTAAAAACAATATTTCCAGAGACACATGGGCTAGATGGAGCCTGGGGTCCCCTGGCATATTAAACAGGCCAGGCATTTCAGGAGTCACATAAGGAAAGAGGGAAGGCCCTTTACCCTGGAATAGGGGATGCAGAGAGTGGGTGCTCCCAAAGCATTGATACGAACAGAAATGCGACATTCACAAATAGAGTGTGAGGTGTTCCTTGGTCTGTTGTGGTGTTGTCATGTCCACCTTTACATTTTTCATCATCCTATCATGACCGTGATGGACCAAAACCCCTACTGCCAATTTTCCAAGGGTCATTTCTTCGCACACCACTCCCATTAGAGCACTTGATTGCAACTGTCAGATTACATGGTCACTGTCCATTTCGATGCAGTGGCTGGCAACCCCATGGACTACCTGCTGGGTTATCCAGGTCTTCGGGCATCGACATCGGAGGCAGTGGGAGTTGAGGCGAAAGCTCTGGTTAGCATGGTCAGATCGATGACTCCTCTAAAATTATTTAGCACTTTGATTGTCCTGCTGCTATTTAAATTCATTTTTAGCTGTGTGCACATCTTGGTTGTCCTGCTGCTGTTTACATTTGTTTTCAGCTGTGTGCCCATCTTGGTTGTCCTGGTCCTGTTTACATTTGTTTTTAGCTGTGTGCATAACCTGCTTTTCATGAGAATGTGTTAACAAGTCCACCCCTCTGTACTCTGTCTAGTCTGCTACCGGTTCCCTCACCCTTCCTCAGTCCCATTGTCCCTCTGTGCTGTTATTCCCCTCAGCCATACACTCACTACCTCCCCTTCCTCTGCAAGTTCACTGTTTTTCTGTGCATATTACCTCCCCCGTTCCCATTGTTTTTCTCCCAGTCTTGTTCCCCGTCTCCCCCCTCTACCTTCTGCTCTCGCTGCGCCTCTGTGGCCTCAGCCTGGTTAAGTCTACCTCACTCGCTGCAGTTTGCTACGGTGCTATCTATCTCTCCTATCTTCTCAAACTACTTCTCTATCTCTTATCCTTCACCCCTTACTAAGTCTGTCAGGAAGAACCTCAAGAAGGACATACTGAGCTCTAACACAGGCCTTCCAATTGCAGGCACCAACGTCATTGCCTCTGCCAGAGAGACTCTCACAGACATACTCTATGTCGTTCGTTTCACCCGTCCTATAGACTCTCCATATGATTGCTCTTCTCTCTCCTTTCTCTTCTTTGCCCATCAATGGTGGTACCCGCTGGGAGGTCTTTCTTGCCCTCTCCACCTCCAGGGTTATCATCAAGGTCTACTGCAATGGTACGTTCATGGTCCAGGGTCCTCAACCCAACCTTCTACTCTTTGATAGGCTCCTCCCCCTGCCTTATCAACCTCCCTCTGCCTTTTTCATCAGCTCCTTCAGCTGCCCTCGCTCCCATTCCAGCTGTGCCCACCTTGGCTCCCTTGCCACCTCCCAACCACCCTTCTGCCCTCGCCATGGCTTTCTTGCCACCACCCCACACATTGACAATCCCATATGCCTTCTCCTCTTGGGTGAACCAGTCACCCACTAACACTGTAACTGGGGATTCCTTGCCCCCTGTGGTGCCTCCCGCACTGGCTCCCTCCTCACCCATTATGGTCCTGGCTCCCTTACCGGCCTTGGCTCCTCTGCCCCCTTCTACTCTGTCCCTCAGGCACTATCATCACTTAGGGGGGCCCACTGTCCCCTGCTCCCCCCGTAAGTCTTTACCACCGATTGCAATCTGCTCCACATTGCCATGGTAAGCACTCGCTCAGCTGTCAAACACTCCTCTGACATCTACAACCTCCTTGAACTCCTGGATTGTGAGGTTCTTGCCATCACTGAAACCTGGTTCAAGGATTGCTCTGGCACACAGTTTTGACGCACTTCTCCCAGAAGGCTACACAATACTCTCTCTTCATAGACCAAACAGACCAGGTGGGGGAGTAGCATTGAGCTTCCCTGAGTGCATCCCTGTGTCTGTCATTCCCACTCAGGCCTACTCATCCTTTGAGGGCCTGATCTGCAGGCTGTCCCTCTCTCCAAGCTCTTCACTGCTGCTGTCCACATTCTATCGGCCACCTGGTCAGCCCTCCCCCTTCCTTTCGTAATGGGCTGACCTGGCCTCCTCTCCATTTTCCTCCTCTTCTCATCTCCTCCTATCTGGGTGATCCCAACATCCATCTTGACTCACCTGATTCCTTAAGACCTTTATGCAACCTTTGCGACTCTCCCTTTCTTTCCATCTTACCGTCTGGCCCCAACGCACAGTGCTGGCCACACCTTGGATGCTCTCTTCTCAACTGACATTCCGCTATCTATCCCTCTCACTACATCTCTCTCCTAGACTGACCATTTTCTCCTCTCTTCTCACTTGAAGCTCTCTTCTCCCCTTGCATAGGTAAGCCCGGCACTGCCTTCCTTCTACAAGGTCATCCGACCCATGAAAAGAGTCTCAGTAGCTGCCTTTGCCTCCACCTATTATACTCCTTCCACTCCAGCGACTGACTCCCACCCTGCCACAGCTCTCTCGAACTTTAACCTCTCTGTTTCCAATACTCTTTATATTCTTGCCTCTGTCATGAGGGTACAACTGAAGCCTACCAAAAAGTGCAGCTCTTAGTATGACTCCAAATCAGCTTCCGTTAAACACAAGTGCAGGGCAGCCAAATAGGAATGGGATTCCTCTGGTGCACTCTCTAACAAACTGGCCTGCCGCCTCCTCTAAAGGCAGTATAGACTCTGCATCTGCTCCCAGAAAAGAGTCTTTATACAAGCCTGCATCTCTGCGGTATCAAATAACACAGACACACTTTTCAAAGTCTGCAAGGAATTAGCCAACCCTACCGCAGCCTCCTCCACCACCTTGCACCATCCACCACACATGACACAAAGTCAGGCACGCACGCAGTGTCAATGAAAGGGAAGGGGTGCCTGAAAGCAGACATGAATGCGTGTCAAAGGGTGAAATAACACATACTGCATAGCACCTGCATCACACACACGCATGTGACTGGCATAGTCCTTCCACAAACATGACTGATGCCAATACACAGATGGCACGTAGTATAGCCATGCCAGAATTGTCAACCAGTCTCAGATGGAAGTTGAATACTACGGACCATGAGCCATGTACAATGCATGTCAGATGACATTTCATGGAATTCACTATTAGAAAACACACATGTCACAGGGTGCAACAACGCTAGGGTGTTGTAATACAGTGAGGGCAGGCATACGGTTTCAATAATGCTAGGCCACATTGACATCACGCAAGTGAATAGGCATATTGAAGGGGATAACAGGGTTTAGAAGTGTGTGGGTACAGTGCAGTACATGGGTATGGCCTCAACTATGAATAAAAACACAGATCCAGTAATGTCAATGTCATGTCCTTGCAGTGTAAGGTTAAGTGCTGTCATCATGTGTAAAGTGTTGGTAGTGGGTTTTAGAGATACAGTAAACCCCACCCCCAAGGGTGGGGGGTGGCTGGGAGGCAGTGCATGGGTTAAAATGGTTGCTCAGAGGACCGTGTCGTAGCAGACAGTGTGGGCAGGTGGCAAGTGCATTCTCTCAGTCATCTGGGACTACAGAAGGGGAGAGGAGGACAGAAAGCACAACACATGAGGAAGCATCAGAAGTGCCTGCGACCCAGAGAACCTACAACTCCAGTTACATAGAGGCAGGGAGGCTGTACCAGAGGGATGCCCCAGCTCAACACAGATGTGAACCACAAACTAATTTCCATGAGGAGCAACTGACCCTGAGGGAGTAAGCAAGAGATGATCAAAGACCATGAGAATGAAGTAAATACTGGAGGTGGAGTTGAAGGAATTGCTGGCCCAATGCACAGGGTTCAGGAATGAACACTCATAGCCACTGTGAGCCTGTGCCATCATCGCAGTCCTAGGGAGATACCTTGCACCAAGCCTAAAGGACTTTTCACACAGTCCAGGACTGGCAGATTTGCAGAGGGAAGAGTGTAGAATCATAGACATCCTGGTACAGCCTGTTGCAGTAGTCCACCATAGGAATTACCAGTCCTCTGGAGACAGTGATCTGCTGGGGATGGAGAGGAAAGGAAGAATGCCTCTGAGGAGGAGCAACTTGCAGGGTGATCTCACAGAGACGTCAGTCATGTGAGGATAGAAGGCGACTGTTGAGTGGAAGATCATCACAGGCTATCCGCGACCACAGGTTGGAGCAAGAATAGGGCCAAGAGAGGCTGGACAGAGAGTGTCATGGAAAAAGGGAGCAGGTGTGGTGATGAGGATTGCCTGTGTGTGCAGCATATGGTTTATATGCAGTCTGCATGACAACAAGCACGTATCAGTCCAACTTCACATGGGTCACACATGGCAGTCACGACGATGTAGCCTGAACTAGTAGACAATCATAACACATCACCCAAGCAACGTCCACATGGCATGTACACACATGCATCACCACTCACCGGACATTCCCTCATACATTGGCAGGTCTCCCACACCTTGGATCTGCTCCACTGCAATGAAATCACTAGCGATCTCCTCATGTCCAGTGAGTTCATCGTCCTCTGGTGGTGACCCACTTCCAGTCACCAGAGTAGAGGTGAACTTTGTAGCCAGCTTGTCTTTTGCTCGGTGTCGGACGTCATTCCAACGCTTCACAACATCACCAGCTTTGCGCCTCTCATAGCCCAAGGCACTAATACGGTCTGCGAGGCACTGCCAGTGGGTCATACGGTGAGCAGGTGTATGTGTGCTCCCTGCCTGCACCAGCATGTCACGGCCGTGTTCCAACATGTAGTCCACAAGCATCTCCAGTTCCTCATCACAGAAACTCCTGTTTCTCGATGTGTGGGACTCCTTTGCTGTGTCTGAGGTCTTAGCCTGTAGTGCTGGATCATGCTTCTGCTTCTTGTTAGGTGGTGCAGACCCTGACTGGCATGTACCGCTCTGGTCAGTAGGGGCTGGAGTACAGGTGGACTGGCCTATGGAATCAACCACCAATGTAACTACAGAAAGTCAGCTTGCAGGTATCAGTAGCTGGGTGCTGTTGCCAGGACTCTGCGCCACACGTGTGTTGGCTTTAGTGACAAGGGACTTGGCCCCTGAGTCACACTGGGCCGGGACCAATCCAGTCCTGGCTGGGTGACCCTGAGCCAGGGTGCTGGTTCCTGCAGCTGCCCCTGCAGCTTCCAGACCCTGGCCGGTGTGAACAGCAGATGACACTGCTGCTCCAGATCCCCGGGTGCCGGTGCCTGGAACTTGCACTGCATGTGCCTTGGCCTTCGGGACATGGAAATAGGCCATTCAGTCACCCTGTCCCTGTGACAGGACCACTACCGTCCGGGCTGGCTGACCCTGAGCCTGGGTAGTGGTAGCCGCAGCTGCCCCTGCAGCTTCCACACCCTGGCTGCTCTGGACAGCAGATGTCACTGCTTGTCCGGGACCACAGATGCTGGGTATGTCAGCAGCTGCTGTATCTCCCTGCCCCGGTTGGGTGTGGGGCGTAGACACCTTGCCCACGTGGACCACCTTGGCCATGTCGCCCACCATGGCCACTTCTGGCAAGTCGGCCACCTTTGCCTCCCTTCCCACTTGTTGCCCTCCCAGTCATGACACTGATGGACTAGCGCAATGGGAGGTGCAGCCAACAATTTTCCTGGGTAATTGGAGTGAGGGGGCAGGGTACGTGATGGAAAATGTACCACTGTGCTCCAGAAAGGCTCTATGTGACCCCTGGTGAAAGAATAATGGGTCACGCAATGCTCAGGCACCCGAAAAACAAAAATGAACGTGGACGCGACCCCTCGGTAGCCCACGTGCGAGTAAAAAACATCCTGCAGTACACCGTCACCCAGCAACACAAAAAAAGCGTACGCGAGGAACACGTAGGCTACTATGACCTCGAAAATGGGGTCCGTGACACAAAGCGGCAACTAGAGCGGGAAAAATGCATGCACGACTCACCGTCTGTCTCGTAGAATGAAAAAAACCACACACGCATGTGCGTAGGCCATTCCCCTCCAAAAACATGAAGTACGCATTGCCACAGTAGTGAACTATTTGCGTGTGAACCCACAAATATATGAAGTTCACACGTCCGACCCCACAAAAAGCACATACAGTGCACTGTTGTCCTATGCAGACCTTCAACCCGATACTGAACGGCAATGCCCAACGTCCAGCGAGTGTCACATAACTTACACGCTTCAGGCCTTTCCTCTGATTACACGCTAACACGCTGTTTCCGCATGTGCAGAGTCACTGTTTGCAGCCGGCCATGCAAAAGAACACGGAAAACCCACGCTCCTGCCTACAGGGCCATTTACCTGCCTCCAACTGCCCAAGATGCCTCCTACGAGCCATCTGCTGCTGCCAGCCCACTCTGTGTGCCTGCTGCCCACATGCCCTGCATTTTGGTGACTGCTCTTCAGCCATTGATCCTGTTGTTGTGACCACCTCTGCTGATCCTGAAGACTCCCGACTGCCATACCACCACTCCACAGGCCAGCCCCAGGACCACCTTGCCCACTCACACCTGCCTCGGGTGTTGCCGTGTCCGACACCACACCATCTGAGGCAAGTGGCAACCCCCCAGCAGAGAGGCAGAGGGCTGTCAGCTTCTCACCCAGTGAAGTTGGCATCCTGGTGGAGCAAGTCCTGGGGCATCATGATGCCCTCTTCCACGGCCCATCGCAAGTCGGCAATGAAGGATGGAAGAAGATCTGTGGGGACATTGTGGGTGCCATCAACGCGGAGGGGGTGGCATCCCACGTCTACCATCATGTCTACAAGCTCTGGGAAGACTTCAAGTCCAGGACCCACAACAAGGCCTGGTTCCTCATCAAGGCTGGTGATCGAGCGAGGTTGCTGGGCCGGTTGACCCCAGACGAGATGAGGGTCCTGGAGCGCTTCTACCCAGCGCTGTACCCCCAGGTCTTGGAGTTGGTGCTCCATCTGGAGTAGACTGGTAAGTGTTCACTTGTTATTGTCCACCATAGTGCATGTGAAAGTTGACGTGTGGCTGGAGTGTGCACCTTGGCATTATGTCTGGTATGTCTCCTGTACAGATGTCTGTGTGCATGTCCCTGACAGTGCTGCATGTGAGTCCATTCAAGCGTGTCCCACATCGATGCTATCTGTGTTGCAATGCGTGAAGCACACCAGCATGTAACGACGCGCACATGTTTGCATACCCGTGTCTGGTCTGGGGCATGCGAGAGGTGTGACACATGGGTGCTTATGTCACCATCATGGACATGCATGGTGTACATGTGTGTGTGTCTGAGTAGTGAGTTTGTGACTGCCCAACACTCCGCACGTATGTTACTTGAGTTCTTGATTTGTGATTGCCTCCCGTTGCCAATTTGCCCTTGAGTGCGACGTGATAGCTCCATGGCCTGCCTCATGACTGTCAGGTGATGTGTGTGAATGAGATGTGTATGTCCCATAATGTGTGTGATCTGAATACACAAATATGATCTTGTGTCAGTGCCTTGTCCATGGATGTGAATGTCTGTTGTGAATGACAGACATGTTTGTGAATGTGTGTGAATGGCAATTCCCTGTGTGTATTGGAGGGTGATGATGGTTGTGACCTTTGACAGTGCCATCGATGTACATTTGCATTGTGACAAACACACATACCCACATATGTTCAGTAGCCTGATGTTTGTGTTCTTTGTTTCCCTATCCACAGCGACGATGGAAGAAGAGGGTGGAGAATGCGCTGTGGAGCACCGCAGCAGGGATGCCTCCACCAGGCACAGACGCAGGGCCCAGTTCTCCTCCCAGGTACCGTTATCTTCCGGGAGCAAGGAGACTGGTGCCGTGTCCACGACAACAGCCGCAGCTGCTGAGGGGAGGCCTAAGAGGGTGAAGTTGGTTGTGGGCACCTCGGCAGTGGGAGGGACAGGTGAGCCCACACAGGGGCAATCCGATGTGGAAGACAGTGGGGAGTCATCCAGGTTGGTGGTGGTGGAGGAGGAGGAGGCCACATCAGCCCAGCACATGGGGCCCGGCAGGGGTAATGAGGTAGGTGTGACTGGCACAGGAACTGCGACTGCACCAGTATGTACCTGCGGGCATGCCTCAGGCCGGATCCACGCAAATGGATCTTTCACTACCTGCGGATTAAGCAATTCGTGACATGGTGGAACCGTTGCTTGCCGGTATTGCGAGGCATACCGCCAGCATTCGTGATGTGCAGGCTTCCAATCGGGGGCATGCACATCATCAAGATGAGGTCTGTCGCATCATTAACTGGCTAGCTCAGTTCCTGATCACAAATCTGGTACGTGTGCTGGCCACTGCTGCAACCCACTCCTCCTTTTCCTCCTGTGTGTGTCAGTCGTCCTCCCTGCCGTCTTCCACCCCAGATACCACCAGGGCCCCCTGTGTTCCTGTCCCAACCCCGGCAGCCCGTCTGGTGGAGATCACATCCCTGCCAGTCGTAGGAGGATCAGCAGAGGTCGTCACTGCAGCAACAGGAGCTATGGCAATGGAGGAAGTGCAGGCACCAAGCAGCAGGGCACGTGCACAACGGCCCCGGGTGGTGTCATCATCCCGGAGGATGTCCTTGTGGCGCAGGCACCAGGCATTTAGGCAGCAGCAGCCTCAGAGTAGGATACTACAGGACTCCGGACGTTCATCATCAGAGGGGCAGGTATGGGCCATCAGGCAGGAGGCAAACGTGGACCTTACGACAAGGATGTCTTCCGTGTTGGGAGCGTTTGGGCCAGCAAATTGGGGCAGAGCGGCAGCAGGCACAGGAGGGGCACCTCACTATGGCCAGGGCAGAGAATTCACTGCGTCAGGCAGAGAGGCGGGCGGAGGTCCTCGAGGAAACTAGCAGGGAGTTCGAGAGGAGCATGGAGGAGTCCCTGCAAGCCCACGAGGGGGAAGCCTAGGTATGCCTAGTGGAAGTGGACGCGGTGTTTGATGATACCCTGGCGGAGACTATGAGCGAGAGAGCATGGTGAGGAGATGGACTAGTCCGCTGCCTTTGTATACAGTTCTTTAGGAGTAGGTTTCATTTGTTTTTTCTTTTTATTTGGAGTTCCTGGACTTTGCTCCGCATCTTGTATATAGTTATTTTTGTATTGTATTTTTAGGATTTTACTACATGTTTTGGGACCATGGATCCTGGATCTTTGTAAATATTTGGATTTTAATTTGAACAGTTTTTCAACCATGAAGGAATGGTTTTCACATAATATGTGATTTCATTTTTTACATCACATTGATTTAGGTTTTCACTTTCTTTTGGTTTTTGATTTGGTTCATGCATGTTTAATTTGATGTTTTTCCTGTGTGTGACTTACATATTTAATAATATAATTTTTAACATTGAAAACGAAGTGGTGTCTGGTCTCAACGGTTTAGTGCATGTTTCACTCCTCCATGACTCATTTGCATGTCCCTGCTGTTCACCAATGTTGTTCATGTGTGTGCACACATGCATGCATGCGTGATGTTAGGATTCACATGACATGGGGCATGTATTAGGGAGCATGACCAATGGATGGGTGTTGAGGCGCACCAAGGGGGGCAGTGTGTGGTGGCCTTTTAGTTGGCTTGTGCTGCGCGATTGTATGTTGGTCCAATGTGTTTTGGGGTAGGGGGCGGGGCCTTGTGGCGGGGCCTGCCTGCAGGTTGCTGTCACTGGTGGGGGTTGGGAACATGAGGCGGGGCCTGCCCGCAGGTTACCGTCACAGGTGGGGACATGTGACGGGGCTTGCCAGTTGCCGTCACAGGTGGGGACATGTGGTGGGCCTGCCTGCAGGTTGCCATCACTGGTGGGGTGTGGGGACATGAGGCTAGGCCTGCCTGCAGGTTGCCGTCACTGATGGGGGGTGGAGACATGAGGCGGGGCCTGCCTGCAGGTTGCCATCACAGGTGGGGACATGTGGTGGGCCTGCCTGCAGGTTGGCATCACTGGTGGGGTGTGGGGCCATGAAGTGGGGCCTACCTGCAAGTTGCCGTCACTGGTGGGGGTTGGGGACATGAGGCGGGGCCTGCCTGCAAGTTGCCATCACAGGTGGCGACATGAGGCGGGGCCTGCCTGCAGGTTGCCGTCACAGGTGGGGACATGAGGCGGGCTACCTGCGGGGTGTGGTCACGGGTGATGGGGTGGCCATGTGGTGTGGGCTGCCTGCGGGGTATGTTCACAGGTGATGGGGGGGGGGGCATGTAGTGTGGGCTGCCTGCAGGGTATGGTCCACTGCTGGGTCTGGCTGTCCCGTGAGGAGGCATCTGCTGCCAGGGGAGTTGTGCGTGTATCATGGTGTATACGGTGGCCTTCCCACGAGATTTGGCTGGTACGAGTGGGGTACACGAATTCGCTGGGGTGCGGACGGGGTACGTGCGGGCCTTCCCACGCGATTTGGCTGGTGCGAGCAGGGTATGCTCTGATTTTTCACACGACTATGATGGGGGAGGGCTATGTGCTGGGCCACAGATGGTGCAGGGCCTTGCGCCGTATTGGGCATTTCACTGGCTTTTTCCTGCGGATGGGGGTGTGTTGAGGGCGTTACTGGCAACAAAAAAAAAATATATATAAGTTTAAATTACGTATTTTACCATAGAGCGTCCTTTCATCGCCTGCAATTTCATCCCCTGGCATTTTAACGTGTATATTACAACGAAAATGCTCATCGAATTTTTTAGGGGGGGTGGGAAAGGGCAGATAGGTGGGGGAGGGGCGTTTGGGGGTAACCCCCCCCCCAAAACAAATGAGAAGCATTTGTTAGAATGTACACGTTGAAATTCCAGGGGATGAAATTGCAGGCAATGAAAGAACATGGAACCGTATTTTACAGCACACTTTTACAAAAAAATGGGTAAGGCGGCGAATAGTTTCCACTTGGTGGTACAGGGTAACGCATGAAAAAAAGCGATGCAAGTTACCAATGTGCACAGGAACATTTCTCCGACATATTTTCATAATGCCTTTGCCACAATATGTACAAGTATAAAGGGGACAGGCATGATAGTTTTTACTAGACATCCATCATAGATGTCCAGTAAAAAAAATACCATGGCTCTCCCCTCGCCCCCAAAGTGCCTCACACACCATCAAATTGATTATGTATCTGTACGGGGTGCTGGGGGCTGAGAGGGCAGGCATGGTATTTTTTACTAGACATCTATGATATATGACCAACACAAACATTCACACAGCATGCACTCGCTCATTCACGCTTCCAGACACATATTTAAACAATATATAAATGAATATAAACTTACCTTCTGCCCTGGTCCTGAAGTTTCCTCCCAGCGCTCCAGCCCCTGCACAGCATGAACAGGAATTGGAAAGCAAGAGCTTCCTGGGTCTGCACATGTGCACAGGAGCCTGAGCGTGGGTGACGAAATGCCCAGTTCCTGCCTGACTGGATGTCTGAAGAGGCACAGGAGCCTCCCCTCGCACATACGGACATGCAGTTCACTAGCTAGCATTTCCAATGGACTATGCAAGGCTAGGGAAGCAAAACGCTCCCGGCCTTGCATGGCTCATTGAGCATACGCAGCTGGGGAACAGAACTGTCAAAAGGGGAACACAGTTTCCGTTTGATAGTTCAGCCAGCCCACGAGCACTCCCTCAACTGCAAAAAGAAGTTGAGGCAGTGCTCAGTGTATCACTGGGCTGCCTCCTCGGCTCCTCCTTAATGGGTGAGGGGGCCGGTGGGTCAATGCCTCCTAGCCCATTATGGATGAGCTGCCACAGAAAAACGGCTAGACTGGCTGCACCCAAATGCCAGTCTAGCCAGCTAATTACACTTAGCAGAACTGCTTTATCAGAGATGCCCAGTAAAACAAAAGTCCAAGCCACCATATGAAATTACTGTACTGGCCGCACCAAAATGCCAGTCTAGGCACTAACAACACATATCAGGCCTGCTTAGCCTGGACAGAGAGAGAGAGAGACTGAGTGTGAGTGTGTGTGTGTTTTCATTCCTTGGCCCAGCGTTTCTTCCATGTTGTGTCCTCCCTCCTCAATTAGGACCTTTGGCCTACTTGGGTGATTCCATTAGGGCAGCCCCACTGCCCCCTGCGGCTAAGTGCCCCCAGGCAAAGGGCAGCTCCAGAGGGTGTTAGCCAGTGTTTGTTGTGGGAGCATGCAGTGCAGCTGTCAACAGCAGCGACTGACAAGGTAAGAAAGGTGTGTGCTTTACTACTCCCCATTTAACTGTCCCTCCTCTCTTATTACTTCTATTATTGAATTCTGCAGTCTGCTGCACTTGGCAGTTGTATGTTATCCTTATCTGGCATTTGGTGAATTTGCATAATTAACCTCTGAACAAGCTCTTCTCTCCTTTTTTTCTAGGAGAGTCGAATCTATGTGCTCTTGCATTTGCAGCTGTACTTAAAAATATATATATATTTTTGTGTCTTCTAGTGTCTTCCACCTGTCCTGATAACTTGCTTCTAGGTGACGTGCTTCAGCTAGTTGATGTTACCTAGGGCTTCTCCCTCCGTTGACAACTCTAGCTATGTCATTGCTGTGGTTGTAGTTGGTATTGTGCTCTGCAGTGCCTCCCTCCCCCACTTCCTCCTCCGAACTCAATGGTGCTCTCCATCTCCCCTATCTTCTGTAATTGCTATTCTATCACTTATCCTATCCCTCTGACGAAGTTTGGAAGGAAAACGTTCAAGAAGGATCTCCTGGTCTCCAATACAGGCCTATGCATCGCTGATACCCATGTCAACGCTTCTTCCAGGCAGACTCTCACCAACATCCTCTTTGTCGTTCCTTCGCCAGACCTATGGATTCCCCTTATGGTCTCTGTGCTCTACCCCTTCTCTCCTCTCTCATTTATGGTGGCACCGCTGGGAGGTACTCTTGGCATGGCAACCCTTCCTGTTCTTTAGGGTCATCATTAAGGTCCACCTAAATGGCACCATCATGGTCCAGGGCTCACAGTCTAACCTCCTCCTTCTTGATAGGCGTCTTCCGTCTCTCATCAATGTCCTCCCCTCTCCTGCCTCTCCTCCTTCTGCCACCCCTCTGTCACCTCCAACGGGTGTACCACACTCCTGTACCCCTCCTTGGAAAACCTTCAAAAGTGGCAAACTGCTCCACTTGGCTAGCCTCAGCTCTCACTCTGCTGTCAAACACTCCTCTGACATCTCCTTTAAGGCCCCGGCCTAGACGTCCTCGCTCTCACCGAGACGAGGTTCAATGCCAGTTTTGTCACAAGTTTCGACACTCTCCTCCCTGAGGGCTACAAGATCCTCTAAACCCAGGTCTAACCGGCCCAGGGGCGGAGTTGCTCTGAGCTTCCCTGAGTGGGTCCTGCTACTATCATACCCACTCAGGCCTACTCCTCCTTTGGATGCTTTGTCTGCAGGCTTGATGTCTCGTCTGGCCTCTCTCCGACTCTAGCCACCATCTACAGGCCCCCTGGCCAGGTCTCCCACTTCCTCTCTGAATGGGCTGACCTTACCTCTTCTCTCCTTGCCTCCTCCTCCAAGTTTCTCCTCCTCGAAGACTTCAAGATCCACCTCGACTCCCCTGATGCGGCCTCTGGTCTCTTCTGCAACCTCTGACTCCCTCTCCCTCTCGATTCTTCCCTTCAGTCCGACGCACTCAGCCAGACACACCTTAGATGCTCTCATCTCTTCAGACATCAACATTTCCAACCTTCTCATTACTCCTCTCTCCTGGTCGAACCATACGCTCCTTTCCTCTCACCTGAAACTCCTTTGTCCCCTGCTAGCATCCTCCTCCTCCTCTGTAATTTGACCTATGAAGCGAGCGTCAGTTGCTGCTTTTGCCACCACCTTCACTCCCCCTCCTACCACTGACTCTCAGTCAGACACAGCCCTAACCTTCAACTCTCCATCTCCAACACTCTGGACATCTTTGTCCCCGTCATGAGGATCTGCATGAAACCTGCCTCCAAGTAGAAATTCCTGGTAAGACTCTGACCCGGCCGTTCAGAAACGCAAGGGCTGAGCGTAATTTGCAGGTCTCGAGCACATCCTCTGACAAACTGGCCTGCCGCCTACTCCAAAGGCAATAGAGACTTTCCTTCGGCTCAAAGAAGAGGGCCTATGGCTTATATCCAAGCCCGCATCTCTGGAGCCACTAACAACACGGCTAAACTTTTCAAAGTCTGCAAGGAACTCGCCAACACCACGGCACTATCCACTTCTCTGCCTTCCCTTGCATTCTGCACTTCTCTGGCCTCTCACTTCATTTCTAAAACTCAGGACAGCTTGTTCGCATTCTCCTCACCCTTCTCTCTCACCCGCTCTCAGGCCTCCCTTGGCCCCCCCTCTCACCTCCCCTCCTACTCGCCACTTTCTCACCCATAGTACCAGATGAGGTCTCTAGACAAGTCTGCTCTATGAAGGTCTCATCCAAACAGGTGCTCCCCTGCTCCGATCAAGGACAACATTGTCTCCCTGGCTCCAACCTTAGCCGATTTCTGCAATCACTCCTTTGCCACTGGATCTTTCCCCTCACTCCTCAAGCACTCCCTTGTGCAACCTCTCCTCAAAAAGCTTTCGGCCGACCCTTCCTGTCCGTCCGGCAAACTACCACCCTATCTCCATTAACCCCTTTCTGGGCAAACTCTTGGAGAAGTTGGTCATCTCGCAGCTTATCCACCACACTGATTCTGTTGGTTGTCTTCACGACCACCAGTCTGGCTTCAGAGTTGCCAGAGGCACTGAAACCGCTCTCCTGAACACCCGTGAAAACCTGCTCTCTAATCTCGACTCCAGCTCTCCTTCCATTCTCATCGTTCTTGACCTTTCCTCTGCCTTTGATACGGTCAATTATGTGACCCTGAGAAATTGGCTGTTATACCCTTGGCATCACAGACCTGGCTCTGGACTGGTGGACCTCCTTCCTCTCGGACCGACCTTCCCAGGTTCAACTTGGCCCTTTTCTCTCCACCATCTCACTCTCCACCTGCGGATTCCCTCAGGGCTTTAGCCTCTCGCCTTGGCTGTTCAACATCTACCTGGCTCCTCTAGCCCACTTGATCGCCACATTCTCTCCTAACTTCCAGTGTTATTGCGATGGCATGCAGCTCTCCTTCAAGCTTTCCTCCTCCGCCTCCTCCTCCTCCTCCTCTTCCTCCTCCTCCTCCTCCTCCTCAATTTCTGAATGCCTGTCTGCTATTCAGGCAGGCTGCTCTGCGAACGATCTCTACCTTAATGCCAGTAAGACAGAGATCCTTCTCATTGGGATCCCTGCTCCCTCTTTCCCTCCCACACTCTGGCTGCCCTCCTTGGGCCCTTTCCTCTCACCGTCCTGTGAGGCAAAAAACCTTGGTGTCATCTTCAAGGCCTCTCTTCATACATCAGGGATCTTGCCAAGAAGGCCCGCTATCAGCTGCACCTCCTCAGAGGCATTCTCCCTTTCCTCGCCTTCCCCCAGAAACTCAGTGTCTTCAGAGCTCTGCTCCTCTCCAGGCTGGACTACTGCAAAAGCCTCTTCCTCAATCTGCCTAAATCCTCCCATCACCCCCTTCATCTTATTGAGAATAGGACTGCAAGGCTTCGCCTCCTGCCCAGGGACCGCATCTCTCCAGCCCTAAAATCACTCCACTGGCTCTTTGGTTGCTGAAAGGATCAAGTTCAAGACCCTCTGCATCATCCACAAGGCTTTCTGGGCCCTGGGACCCCTCTACATCCAACTCTGTCTCTAAATACCTCTCTGGTAGAGCCCTTAGTTTGTCTAGCTCTAATTCTCTGCAGATCAGATCTTTTCCAAGCATAGAGTTGGGGTAGATCTCTCTCCTCCGATGCCTGCCTCTGGAAGGGCCTCCCTGCCCCTCTCAGACTTGAGCCAGATCTCCTTAACTTCCGGAAGCTCCTCAAGACCTTCCTTTTCTCTTCTTCCTTCCCTCTCCCCCTCGCCCTACCCTGATAATGTCCTTGTCTTCTTCTTGACTGGCTGCCTGATTCCTTCAGAGTTCATCAGGGCAGCAGCCCCCCACACGCCCTGCCAGTCTACACCTGCCCTTGGTCTCCCCTCACCCCGCCCCTCATCCTGCACTTGTCCTTCTGGGTCCCTCCCCCTGCTCTTGCATGGCTGGGCCTGCACCCCTGTAGCCCTTTCAGCCCCTTCCTTTCCCTGCATTCTCTGCTTCACCCAGCTCTGTCCACTTGGCCTCCCAAGGCACTCACTTTTCCACAGAGGCCCTCTGCCCTTACCGGCACTCCCCGCCCCTCCCATCTCCCCTGCACTTTCTGAATGTCACAAGGCCTAGTAGGATCATCTTGTTTTTATCCTCAGTTTCCCCCTCCCTCGTGTCTTGTTGCGCCTTGAAACACATTGTGTATAGGCACATTATACATACCCAATAAATAAAACAAATACAAAATTACCATTTAGCGCACAACCCCCAGCCCACCTCCCCCCAACATGTCCCCTCTCCTTTCCACCCTATACCCCCCAAATCAGCTCCTCTGCCCAGAATTACCCCCACGTCCCCTTCCTCGCCCCAGGTCTTAAGTATGAGGCACCTTGCCTCATAGGTAAGTAATGCGACGAGGATGAGTGGGACTAGGAGTAGTGAAGATTACAGAAACTGAGCCAGGCATTACCTCCACATCTCTCTACCTCATCCCAGTACTTGAGTAGAAGTTGCTCTCATGCAACAACCTCGAAGTCCCGACGTTGTGGTTAGCAGCAGCGTTTACTGATTAATCATGCCACACAGCCACTGACTTATGTAAAGTTTCCATAGCAAGACCTTAAATAGCAATCAGAGCAAACATTGCTTCGTTTTGAACATGCCTACAGGTCACAACCAAATCCACACAATTGATGTCGAGGGGGGAATAACTGAACCCGAGTTCACCCTAGGTAGCTTGGACAGGAGACGACTCATTCTCACAGCATTCATCAAGTGTGTGTGATTTCAGCCGTGAAGGAGAGCGTTAACTGCTTGTAACATTGACGCTTCACTAGACTGGCCCCATTAGAACGTGTGAAGAAGTTACATGTCCCCACACAAGTAAGTTGGCCCCGGCCCTAGTCTCGTAAGTTAACGCCTCTCCCAACATTTGAAGGCTTAGCCACCACCCCCCTCCGCCGTGGCACCCCCTGGTGCTGCCCAACCAGGACCGGGTGATGCAGAGGCACTCACCTGACAGTGAAGGTGGGGGTGTTGTATGCTATCCTGCCTCCCATGGTAGATTGTGGGAGGCAGTGTTCGGAAATCTTCGGAGTCACGCCCACTTGATGGCTCCAGCCATACATGCAGCACGAAAAGAAAAGCTAATGTCATAGCCCGCCTACAGCCCGCCCTCCAACATCTCTATTGAGGGATTGGCCAGAGCTACCAGGTGGGCGTTGTTGCAGGGCCTTCACTCTGTCATGGGAAGCCGAATATCATACAGTATGGTATAATATACGGCTTCCCATGTTTTTTTTTTTTTTTTTTAATACTGTGGAAAGTCTGGGAGCCTAGCATTCGTTCAGTTGTATTAACCTTTCTATATTTTATTCCAACATCACACTACAGTCAAAATAAGAAAGGTTGTACTGTGACAGCACATAGGGCGCACATGTTATTATTTTAAATGGTATAATTATAAGAAAGGTTATACTGTTACAGTAGATGGTGCGCTTAAACATGTTTTATGGCATAATTAACCTTTCTATATTTTATTCCAACATCACACTACAGGCAAAATAAGAAATGCTGTACTGTGACAGGCGCACGTATTATTTTAAATGGTATAATAATAAGAAAGTTTGTACTGTTACAGTAGATGGGGCGCTTAAACATTTTTTAATTTTTTATGGCATAATTAACCTTTCTATATTTGATTCCAACATCAAAGCATGAGGAATCACTGCCGGAGCCTCTCTTAAGGATAAAGGGGCAGGTTGGGCTCAGTCACACAACTCTGTCATAATGCAGGGGGGTGCACGGTAGGGTCTCCCTTCAGCATGTGTTATTGGGAAGGGAAGTCAACAGTATTTTACGTAATTGGTGTTAAGCTCCCTGTTCACCCGCGGCTTGGTAAACTGCACACTATTACACACTGCTGCAAGTGACTGGTATGGGCTGCGCTATGTCATGGATACAACACCACTGGGTTAATGAGGCTCAAGCCCCCTACCTAAAGTTTGGGCTGTTTGTATGGGGATGAAATGCAGACTAGTGAGAGTCTTTGTAATTCCTTTCCTTTTTTCCTCAGCAGTGCTGTTCTTCAGCATGCATTCAGCCATCACACACTACAATGGGGCATTTCCAACCGAAAGATGCCCTTCCATTTACAGCTACAACTATCAATTCTGTGTCTGCTTCCAAGACGGATCTATGTGATTACTGTGCCCCAATTACTATGACCCCCAAAATGTTGACTTTTTTATTTCAACCCCATTTTCACCTCATATATATGCTGGGAGAGACACCATCAGCACCCCTACATGTATTATGGTAATTCGCATCCCCTGTCTCCCTGGGGTTAACTCACAATGACACAAGTCGTCATCCTGTTTAACGTTTAATCTGGTCCCTACCAATGTATGGGCACCACCTACCTCCTCCCTTGACACCCCCATACCTTTTCATTGTTGGGGTGCATGATATCATGGCCTGAACGCAACTATGGTAATTCACAAAACCTGTAACACACATCCTGTTTTATGTTTACTCTGGTCCCAAATGATGTAGAGGCACCACCTAGCCCTTCCCTGGATACCTCCATACCCTTTGATTGTGGGGGTGCAAGATATCATGGCCTGAACACACCTATGGTAATTTGCATCCCCTATTTCTCTTGGGGCTATTCACACTAGCGCAAGTGGTCATCCTGTTTTATGTTTGATCTGGTCCCAACAAATGTAGAGGCACCATCTACCTCCTCCCGGAACACCCCCATACCTTTTGATTGTGGGGGGCGCAAGATATCATGTCCTGAACACACCTATGGTAATTTGCATCCCCTATTTCTCTTGGGGCTATTGACACTAGCGCAAGTGGCCATCCTGGTTTATGTTTACTGTGATCCTAACCAATGTAGAGGCGTCCCCCTAGCCCGTCCTGGAACACCGCCATACCTTTTCACTGTGGGGGGTGCAAGATATCATGGCCTGAATGCACCTATGGTAGTTCGCATCCCCTACCCCCCTGGGGTTAACTCACACTAGCGCACGTGGTCATCCGGCTGTATGTTTAATCTGGTCCCAATCAATGTAGAGGCACCATCTAACCCCTCCCTGGAGACCCCCATGCCTATTGATTGTGGGGGGTGCCAGATATCACGGCCTGAATTTACCTATGGTAATTTGCACCCCCTATTTCTCTTGGGGTAATTCACACAAGCGCAAGCGGTCGTCCTGTTTTATGTTTACTCTGGTCCTAACCAATATAGAGGCATCCCCCTAGCCCCTCCCTGGACACCCCCATAGCTTTTGATTGTGGGGGGTGCAAGGTGTCATGGCCTGAACACACCTATGGTAGTTCGCATCCCCTACCTCCCTGGGGTAAACTCACACTAGCGCATGTGGTCATCCTGTTTTATGTTTAATCTGGTCCCAATCAATGTAGATGCACCATCTAACCCCTCCCTGGAGACCCCCCATGCCTATTGATTGTGGGGGGTGCCAGATATCACGGCCTGAATTTACCTATGGTGATTTGCATCCCCTATTTCTCTTGGGGCTATTCACACTAGTGCAAGTGGTCATCCTGCTTTATGTTTACTCTGGTCCCAATCAATGTAGATGCACCATCTAACCCCTTCCCGGAGACCCCCATGCCTTTTGATTGCGGGGGGTGCAAGATAACAAGGCCTGAATGCACCTATGGTAATTTGCATCCCCTACCTCCCTGGGGTTAACTCACACTGACGCAAGTGGTCATCCTGTTTGTTTAATCTGGTCCCAACCAATGTAGATGCACCATCTAACCCCTCCCTGGAGACCACCATGCCTATTGATTGAGGGGGGTGCAAGATATCATGGCCTGAATGCACCTATGGTAATTTGCATCCCCTATTTCTCTTGCGGCTATTCACACTAGCGCATGTGGTCACCCTGTTTTATGTTTAATCTGGTCCCAATCAATGTAGATGCACCATCTAACCCCTCCCTGGAGACCCCCATGCCTTTTGATTGTGGGGGGGTGCAAGATATCACAGCCTGAATGGACCTATGGTAATTTGCATCCCCTATTTCTCTTGGGGCTATTCACACTAGCGCAAGTGGTCATCCTGTTTTATGTTTAATCTGGTCCCAACAAATGTAGAGGCACCATCTACCCCCTCCCGGAACACCCCCATACCTTTTGATTGTGGGGGGTGCCAGATATCACGGCCTGAATTTACCTATGGTAATTTGCATCCCCTATTTCTCTTGGGGTAATTCACACAAGCGCAAGCGGTCGTCCTGTTTTATGTTTACTCTGGTCCTAACCAATATAGAGGCATCCCCCTAGCCCCTCCCTGGACACCCCCATAGCTTTTGATTGTGGGGGGTGCAAGGTGTCATGGCCTGAACACACCTATGGTAGTTCGCATCCCCTACCTCCCTGGGGTAAACTCACACTAGCGCATGTGGTCATCCTGTTTTATGTTTAATCTGGTCCCAATCAATGTAGATGCACCATCTAACCCCTCCCTGGAGACCCCCCATGCCTATTGATTGTGGGGGGTGCCAGATATCACGGCCTGAATTTACCTATGGTGATTTGCATCCCCTATTTCTCTTGGGGCTATTCACACTAGTGCAAGTGGTCATCCTGCTTTATGTTTACTCTGGTCCCAATCAATGTAGATGCACCATCTAACCCCTTCCCGGAGACCCCCATGCCTTTTGATTGCGGGGGGTGCAAGATAACAAGGCCTGAATGCACCTATGGTAATTTGCATCCCCTACCTCCCTGGGGTTAACTCACACTGACGCAAGTGGTCATCCTGTTTTATGTTTAATCTGGTCCCAACCAATGTAGATGCACCATCTAACCCCTCCCTGGAGACCACCATGCCTATTGATTGAGGGGGGTGCAAGATATCATGGCCTGAATGCACCTATGGTAATTTGCATCCCCTATTTCTCTTGCGGCTATTCACACTAGCGCATGTGGTCACCCTGTTTTATGTTTAATCTGGTCCCAATCAATGTAGATGCACCATCTAACCCCTCCCTGGAGACCCCCATGCCTTTTGATTGTGGGGGGGTGCAAGATATCACAGCCTGAATGGACCTATGGTAATTTGCATCCCCTATTTCTCTTGGGGCTATTCACACTAGCGCAAGTGGTCATCCTGTTTTATGTTTAATCTGGTCCCAACAAATGTAGAGGCACCATCTACCCCCTCCCGGAACACCCCCAAACCTTTTGATTGTGGGGGGTGCCAGATATCACGGCCTGAATTTACCTATGGTAATTTGCATCCCCTATTTCTCTTGGGGTAATTCACACAAGCGCAAGCGGTCGTCCTGTTTTATGTTTACTCTGGTCCTAATCAATGTAGATGCACCATCTAACCCCTCCCTGGAGACCCCCATGCCTTTTGATTGTGGGGGGGTGCAAGATATCACGGCCTGAATGGACCTATGGTAATTTGCATCCCCTATTTCTCTTGGGGCTATTCACACTAGTGCAAGTGGTCATCCTGTTTTATGTTTACTCTGGTCCCAGTCAATGTAGATGCACCATCTAACCCCTTCCTGGAGACCCCCATGCCTTTTGATTGTGGGGGGTGCAAGATGTCATGGCCTGAACACACCTATGGTAGTTCGCATCCCCTACCTCCCTGGGGTAAACTCACACTAGCGCATGTGGTCATCCTGTTTTATGTTTAATCTGGTCCCAATCAATGTAGATGCACCATCTAACCCCTCCCTGGAGACCCCCATGCCTTTTGATTATAGGGGGTGCAAGATATCACGGCCTGAATGGACCTATGGTAATTTGCATCCCCTATTTCTCTTGGGGCTATTCACACTAGTGCAAGTGGTCATCCTGTTTTATGTTTACTCTGGTCCCAATCAATGTAGATGCACCATCTAACCCCTCCCTGGAGACCCCCATGCCTTTTGATTATAGGGGGTGCAAGATATCACGGCCTGAATGGACCTATGGTAATTTGCATCCCCTATTTCTCTTGGGGCTATTCACACTAGTGCAAGTGGTCATCCTGTTTTATGTTTACTCTGGTCCCAATCAATGTAGATGCACCATCTAACCCCTCCCTGGAGACCCCCATGCCTTTTGATTGTGGGGGGTGCAAGATATCAGGGCCTGAATGGACCTATGGTAATTTGCATCCCCTATTTCTCTTGGGGCTATTCACACTAGTGCAAGTGGTCATCCTGTTTTATGTTTACTCTGGTCCCAGTCAATGTAGATGCACCATCTAACCCCTTCCTGGAGACCCCCATGCCTTTTGATTGTGGGGGGTGCAAGATGTCATGGCCTGAACACACCGATGGTAATTTGCATCCCCTACCTCCCTGGGGTAAACTCACACTGACACAAGTGGTCATCCTGTTTTATGTTTAATCTGTTCCCAATCAATGTAGATGCACAATCTAACCCCTCCCTGGACGCCCAGATACCTTTTGATAGTGGGGGTGCAAGATATCATGGCCCAAACACACCTATTTCAAATTTAATTCTATCCGCCGCTCCCCACAGGAAACCCTGTGATCTTCCGGCTAATGGCGGACGATGCCCCATCGTCCGAAACTCTGGAGACAAACTTGTTTGGATCTTTTTCAATCATCCGCACCGCTACCACGTGAGCATATGGCTCTTTAGTAACGTGCATGCAATGGATGGGGTTGCAGAATAATTCTGAGTCCAAATAATGGAACCAACTCGGGAAGATGGCAAAGGTACTGTTTTATTAACAATTATCCAAAACAGGGAGGTTACAACGAACATCAACGGACGTTCGCTCAGGCTCTTGACGATTTTCTCATAAAAACATCCTTATATGCAAAGAACACGTCAGACGTGATGTCATACTGCAAGGCAAATAATAGGAAACCTATCAAAGGCTGTGATAGGCTTAAGGGGAACAATTAAGTATACATTGCATAGGGACTAGGATTGGGATTTGCTGCCCACTGTCAGGTGGAAAACTTATGCCTACCTCTTAAAACTTGTAGAGTACACAGTTTATCATTGGTCTTCAAACTATAAGGCCCTTCACTATATGGCCCTCTACAATTGGTTCGCACGCTCGTGCCATGTCTGGAACATTCGGTTCACTTACAAGCACGTAAACTCAAACCCAGGTGCCAGGAGGTGGACTGGACATTACCTCCCCACCCAATTAGCCCAGCATCTCTCATCAACCATGGCTTCTGCCATGAAGATTGTTTTACAAATTGGCCTTGCAAAGTATCCTTGTCTGTGGGAATATATGGGAGTGCAGGCTCTCACTATCGTTGTTCTAGGACTCCAAGCTGAACTCTATTTCCATCCTAGGCTCACATGACAGGAGACCATGAATTGGCCCATTTTGCAGCAGCCAACATGACCTCTGACCCTTTCAGTACAACTCACACAAAGGGAACTGATGTATGTGTTATTATTGTGTTACAATGCAAAAATACTATCATGTCTGTGGCACTAAATCATGGATATGTACTGCAAATCATTTTAAATTCCAATCCAAAGCATATGTGATTGTGCACTTCTAACAGGCAGGGGACCTGGGTAATTGGCGTGCAGGCCAATGGTGATATGTGGGTGGGAGCATATCTATTCTCTGTCTTTGCATCAGGTGGTGTGGGTTTTCTTGACTGTGTTTGTGCTTCTTTTTGTCACTTTGGTTGGGTGCATTCTGGTACATGTAGTGATTTTCGTATTGGTGTACGGAATGGATGTTGTTACGCATGCACTGGATCATTTTCTTCAATTGAGACACACTTGTCAAGCCCCTGCACTCACGCATGCTATTACTGTGTTGCACCTTGATTTCCCCCTCTACACTTGCACGTTCAATGCACTCACTAGCAATAGTAAGTTTGTCTCCCCTTACCTTTTTTATCATTACTTGTACTATTGTAGCAATTATTGACCCTGGCTCTAATTCATGGTCTACCTTCCCCTTTACCCACCCTGTCTGCCCTCTGTGCGCTTTCAGGGTGTTTTGCTAATTGCATGAGCGCAGAATATTTGAACAACAAATATAATGCATACACTGCGCACAGCCACTGCTGATCGGTGTTATACATGCCCATAATTCAACAGTGCACATGCCCTTGTAGTTACATTCACTCAGCATCCAGTTACACAGTCCACTGTGACGTGCCATGTACCCAGGCAGCGTGGAGTTGCGCAGCACCGTGGAGTCGTGGGTTGAACCAGGACATCTGGCACAGCAGTGGGTGATGAGGTGGCAGGCATCACATACCATCTGCATGTTGAGTGAGTGATAGTTTTCTGTTCCGGTAGACTGCCTCCACAGCATGCCTGGCCACCAGCTCCACATGTGTTCCGGCCAATACACCTATGATATAATATGGGATTTACAAGGCGCCTATACACTAGTGTTTCAAGGCGCGATGAGGCAAGGGAGGGGAAACAAAGGGAAGACAAAGACAAAGGTCTTACTAGGCCAGGTGACATTGAGATCGCGCAAGTGCAGGGGAGGGGGTAAAGGGAAAAGTGCGGCGGAGGAGGTGGCTGTGCAATACATAGGATCAATAGTAAAAAATAAATTAAATTTAAAAAAAAAGGTAAAAGTGCAGCCATCTTGTGGCAAGTGCAGGGGTAAGTGCAGACATCAAGTGTCAAGAGCTTGTAGGGGACTTTAGGGATACAGAAACAGCCACCCAAGTGCAGCTGTTGCCTGGGAGGCAGTGCAGGTGAGCAACTGGCGGGGAGGGGAACTGGGCCCAAGATCAGAGGGTAGCCAGGTGACCAACGCAGTTTCAGTCAGGAGTTCAGCAGGGGAAAGGGGGAGAAAAGAATCAAAGAGGAAGGTCTTGAGGTCCTTCCGGAACTGGAGATCTTTCTCCTCAAGTTTCAGGGAGGCTGTTCCAGAGGGAGGCCCCAGCCGAAGGAAGAGATTTACCACAAACTCGTTGCGTGGAGAAGCGACTGACCCTGAGGGAGTTCGAGGCGGATGAGCGAAGAGCTCGACAAGGAAGATATTTAGGAAGAGAGAGTTGAAGGTATTGAGGCCCCAAGCCTCAGAAGGCCTTGTGGACAATGCAGAGGGTTTTCAACTTAATCCTCGCAGCCACTGGGAGCCATTGCAGAGATTTCACTCCTGGAGAGATACGATCCTGGGCTTGAGGCCAAAGACAAGTCTTGCAGTCCTGTTATGGATGAGTTGCAGAGGGCGCAGAGTAAAAGCAGGCAGTTTAAGAAAGAGGCAGTAGTGCAGCCTAGAGAGAACCAGAGCTCTAGAGACAGTGAACTTCTGGAGGAAGGAGAGGAAAGGAAGAATACCTCTGAGGAGGTGCAGCTGGTAGTGTGACTTCTTAGAGATGTCAGAGATGTCAGGAGAGAAGGAGAGTGGGGAGTCGAAGATGACCCAGAGGTTTTTAGCCTCACAGCTGGGAGCAGAAAGAGGGCCAAGAGAGGCTGGCCAGAGAGCGACAGTAAAGGAGGGAGCAGGTGTGCCGATGAGGAGAATCTCCGTCTTACTGGCATTAAGGCAGATGTCGTTGGCGACGCACCACTCCTGGATAGCGGACAGTCAGTCAGAGATGAGAAAGGGAGAAGACGTGGCAGAAGGGAGCCTGAAATGAGTGTCATCCACACAGCACTGAAAGTTCGGGCAGAGAGCAGCAATGCGGTGGCCAAGAAGTGCCAGGTATTAATTGAACAGCCAGGGAGAGAGGTTAGACCCCTGGGGAACACCACAGGTAGAGATAGAGGAGAGCAAGGATCCTAGTTGGACCTGGGAGTGTCGATCGGAGAGGAGAGAGGTCATCCAAGCCAGGGCCTGATCAGTGATACACAGGTTATCACGGAGACAGTTGAGCAGGATGGCATGGTTGACCATGTCAAAGGCAGAAGAGAGATCCAGTCATGCCTGCAAGGGCACAAACACAGAGTCCCTAGTAGAACCCAAGCGCTTTTCTCCAGATTTACTTGTTGGGAATTCTTGTGTTTTGTGTACCTACCTCTGGACTGCAGCAACCACAATCTGTTGGTGGCAACTGTTGGTCTGCGCTCCTTGGAATCGCCCCCTGTGAAGGCAATTTTAGTGGCATTGACCTGGTCAGCAGTCCTGGGTAGGATGATGTGGTCTCCAACCTGAAACAGGACATGCAAAAAACAGGGTTGCACTATCCCAAGCAGTTCACTCAGTGTGTTGGTATGTGCCTGTGGCTATGAAGTGTAGCACAGACACTACCTTGAGTAAGAGGGGGGTATGGCTGTACGGATATGGATCAGGCTGACCAAGTCGTCCTGGATCAGGTTCGCTATGGAAGTGATGTGTCCTTGTCTAGCCTGTTCAGGGTGTGGATCTGGCTTTGGCTGAAAGGTGTGGCCCTTATGCATGGAATTGGTGGTTGCTTCAGCTTCCTGCAGCATATTTCATTCCCTTCACAGGGCGTGATTCCAAGGAGTGCAGACCATCAGTTGCCACCAACAGATTGTGGTTGCTGCAGTCCAGAGGTAGGTGCACAAAACACAAGAATTCCCAACAAGTAAATCTGGAGAAAAGCGCTTGGGTTCTACTAGGGACTCTGTTTTTGTTAAAAACTCCTTCTCCGTTTAGCACAGGCTTGAAAAGTCTGCGTGCGGAATTTCATTTGGAGTTCCCTGGTCTTGGTTAACTAATAAGCCCAATTTATGCGGTTCTGGCAGGTTCTCAATGTTCTCAAAAGCAAAGAAAGTAGTTATCTTTGCATACAACGCTGTCACAGTTCCTGTGATTGGTGTCCTGGGCCCTTATGCATCCTCGGGGCCCTGATCTCCCACAGCAATCTGCCAAGCTCCTGTCTCTCCACAGCACTTGCATCTGCACACGAGGTTCACACTCCTGCGGCCCCAGTCCGTGTAGCACTCAACATGCCTAGCACTTCATTGGTGGCTCACCCATGAGCTCGGACTCCCCAGCACTTAAATCCCTTTTCCCTCTTCCTTGCTGCACTTGCACATTCTGAATACTCACAGGGCATAGTAGGTTTGTTCTTTCTACCTCCCCCCTGCTCTTAAATACTGTGTTTTTTTTTATTGTATTTCCCACCCTTGCTCCCTCCCTGCCCTGGGGGCGCTTTGAAACAGTATTTTCTTACTGTATAAACACCTAACAGTCAAAAAATAAATAAATACGTCACTGTCACAGTGACAGTTAATGAGGCAAGTCCCTTAGCACGGGTAAGACAAGCCTGTTTGGCTGCCATGGCGTTACTCAGCAATTTTGGAGTCGATACTGTAAGGGGTGTGGAAAACTTGGTCTCCCCCCCCCATTCCCGGGGAATTTTTTTTACAAGTGGCCAGAGAAGGGCCACCACTGTTGAATCCCGACGCAGGGGGTGGACGAGCGAGGGAGGATCACCTGGGTGGAGGGTCCTTTGGGATTGGGGAGGGATTCCCTGAGGGCGAGACATGGTGCACCCTTTTTTCCAATGGCCCCCTAACCGACATTCCCTGCTAATACATGACCGCAGACTTTTCCCTTTGACAAAACTCCCCGCTCTGCTAGAACACAGCGAAAACCAACTGAGGCACTTTTTAATTTCTATCCATGTCCAATTAAGAAGGACAGGCAAGGTCAGGCACTGAATTCAGAACAAGCACACCTGAGAACTGTTAGCATACCACAGGTGTATAAAAGGAGTGAGCCAAAGAAACAGAATGAGTGAGCTGGGGCCTGAGCTACAGGAGTCTGAGTACGAGAGCACAGGCGAACTGGGATGCCCAGAGAACCCGAGGCCTGCTGAGAGTGAACTGAGGCCGATATGTTGGGAGCCTATGGTGTTAAAGGGCTAACTAAAGCGTGGCAAGGGAGCCGGATCTTCAAGGAGCCAGGAGGGGGTTGAGTGCAACACTGTTCTCCAGAGTGAAGTCTGTGATGGGTGTTTGTTTTCTTGGGCCAGCTAGGCCGTCTGGGCCTGAGGAGTACTGGGTGTTGTCAAAAGGCTCTGATAACCCAATACACCAACCTGTTGTGAACTAAAAAAAAGTCTTGTGAATTAATGAGAAGTAGCAGACTTCCTGAGGAGAGGTGACACAGAGGAATTGTTGCCTAAATTAACTTTGAACTTGTGCGACCAGAACTGTTTTAACTTTGGAAAAGGAACTTCATGCAGTGCTTTTGAAAGCCAAGGGGCGCATGCTAAATCCCAAGTGGCTCAAGACCTGGGGAAGGGAGCTTTGGACCAGCTCCACTACTATCCTGACCTTTACTTTGAAGCACCCTTTTTATTTAGTCCAATCCGATGCACATTATTGTATTAAAGAGTGTGAGGGCAAGCATAGGTTTAACACAGACACTTTTTTGTTTTGACTAACTTGACTGACTTTGGACTTATATTTTAGTTGATGGTCGAGAATACTCCCATTATAGACGTAGGGCTAGTAAGCAGTCTCCAAACCCCTTTCTTTACAAAATAAATGTTTTCATAAACTTGAATCTTTGTGTCTGTGTCTCTCTCATGATACCTTGCCTGTCTCACAGAGGTCAGAAATGAAAACCAGGCACAACGTTTCTTTTTTAAAACAATTTTAATAAATGTTTCCAAACAAAATAACATACAGACTTTATTAATAGCTTCTGATGATACGTCACATTGTTGTCTGTTCAACCACCCCACACCCTTCCTCCCTCCCCTCTGCCTATTACACTTGCAATGTCTACCAAGGTATATAGCTGCTTGCTTGAACTTCTCTCCATATCTCTATTCCCCCCTTTGTGTGTTGGTGCGGGTGTCTGAGTCTGAGTGTCTTCCTGTGCAGAGGGCATCAATTCCTTTATCATATGTTTCCAGGCCGTTAAGTCCCTGTCCTGCTTTTCCTGACCCTGACGTGGACGCCTCTTGCCACACCGTTGTTTCTGCCAGTGACCATTTCAGGAGGTCCCTCAACCACAGACGTATGACTGGGCCGCTGTGTGCTTTCCACCCCATTGCAATCCTATGCTTCGCCAAGATGTACGCTAGATCTCTCAATTTGCTGACGTGTCTTGCCTGCTTTGGTCTCTGAAACATACCCAGCAGGCACGCCCCTGGGGAAACCGAGTCGGACGATAGGCCAATCCTGGTTAAGGTCTGGGCCACTTCATCCCAAAATCAGCGTATTTCCTCGCAGGCCCAGAACATATGTACCAGATCTGCATTGATCAGGCCACATTTCGGACAAGTTTGTTCTGTTGCCTTACTAAATTTTTCGATTTCCTTCGGAGTTAAATATGCTCTGTGTGTAACATATAATTGGATCAACTATTTTCGCATTTCTGGATACTTATGATACCTCATGGTTCCACTCCAGGCTGCGTCCGACAGTGGCTCTTGCAAGTCTGTTTCCCAGCCCTGCCTAATCTGTATCGAAACCAGACACAAAGTTGTCATGTTTTTGGTTAAAGACTTGTATTTAAAGGAAAATGGGTTTGGAAAATGCCTCGCTGGCCCTATTCTAAAGAGGAGTTTCCCTACCTAAAGACCACAAACTGTCTGTGTAAGGGTGTCAGAAACTAAAAAGCTGTCCTTGTTTCCAAAACGTCCTATCCTGACTCTCACAGTATAAACAAAATAACAAAGTGAGAAAGGAAATGTCTTCAACCTGATATTGGCAAAAAGAGTTAATGAATGAAAATTAAAATGGCGCCAGCAAAAATGTTCTCCAAGGTGAAAAGAACTTTGATCCAGAAGGTGGATTCCTTCCCCTGGATTCTTAAATGGGATGGCAATGTCTCTTTACTGACAGTTAGTTTGTGTCTTTCCTTGATTAACAATACTCCTGTTGGGCAACAAGTTCTGTAACCGACTTTCTTTAACACAAGTTTCTAATTTGTCTAACAAACACTGCCCTTCTTTAGCATTTCTTGTAGCTTTGCAAATCGCCTGGTATACTCACCTGCCAGGACTCCACTTGTGTTTCAATTGCCTGGTATCCTTCCCATGCCAGGACTTACAATGTGTTTTCAAGTGGCTAGTATCCTTTTCTTGCCAGAACCTCTTATGGGATCTAGTGATTATTGCAGCGTGGCAAGTTTCGAATCCGAAAATATTAAATTCGAAAACTGCATGTTGCAATAATCACATAGATCGCCCTTGCCAGCATTCCCGCTACCCACCACCCCTAAACCCCTATGTAAGGTGGGAATCACTTACCTTTTTTACTTACCTGCATCTGTTTCTTCCCTCTGCGGAAGCTCTGCCTCACCATTGTGGGGCGGAACTTCTGCTGCAGGGTTTTACTTTGTTTTTCCTCCGCTTTCCTTGTTAGGGAAGCGGGGGACACCCGCGCAATACCCTGCCCTTTGTTCGACATTATGGGAATTTGTTATTTTTCCCATGCCAAATGTGCCTTAACCACGCATTCAGCATTTTCTTTCGGTATTTTTTGCCAAAAGGCTTCTTATGTGCTTTGACAGTTCCTCGGTATCACCAAAACTGCATATTTCGTTCTTGGCTCGGTATATCTGTCTGCTTCAATGTTCATTCAAACTTTGCCCTACACTTGCATCTCATGCATTCATATCTTATTGGGGTTTGGATCTGTACTTTGCCTTTTCTGCTTTCAAACAATCTTCTTGTGGTTTCTGTCTTGGCAATCTCATAACATTCAAAATGTCGTTGGTGCGGTCGCCGGAATGCCCCAGGGTCCCCACTTGCTTTGGGCTGACTCACCGGTTCCCTATGGCATCTCTGGTCTTGTTCAGGCTTCTGCTGGTTCTCTGCAGCGTCTCCGGACTGGTTAGATTTTTCTGTGGCATGGCTCCTCCACTTGCTTCCGACTCTGGGCTATGCAGACGTCCTTCCGGCTTCCTTCACGGCTCCACTGTCACACACCTGCTTCCCTTCAGGTCCCAGTACGGAGCATGCTGCCTCTTTGAGCTGCCAAGCACCCAGGAACTCTCTTGCGTCTCCACAGCACATCCTGCTCATGAACTGCGTCCCTCTTTCTGTCCTGGAGGCCAACCAACACTGCTCCGCCACACCAGTTAGTGTCTCCAGCATTCACAAGCCTCTGCGGAAGGTCTCACGCCTTCTCCTGAACTGCCACACATCATTGTGCAGTTGCCATCTTTAAATGTCACACACAGGTGTTTCGTTAAACTAGTATGTACATTGAGCTTCAGGCTCCTGTTACCTTGTACCAACTCCTTCATCATCCTCGTCTCAATACTTAGGTGATTATGGGAGTTGAAGTCCATGGTTGTGATTGGACATACAGTATTTGGATAGTCTCTCAATGGTTTTACACGAACGAGCGGTGCACCAGAGGCAAAAGAGGCAAAAGGGGCTTTTATTCTTCAGGTCATAGGTCAGAGTTTGACATCAAGAATATTGGGAAGAGGTTTCTTTACTTCCTCTACAAGGTGGAACAAACAGATGGCAATAGGCCATTAAGGTCTTGGGCATTAGAGGGTATTTCCCCTGGGAAAAACCCATGTCTCCAATTAAGTCATGATATCTCCCTGTTAGTCGTCTCCCCACATGTGATCCTCCCTCATATAGCCGCCCCCAGGGTCAGGATCAGGTAGCGGCTGCCATCCCCTGGCTACATTGGAGGTGTACACCGCCGGGTAAACAGTGATGACTCCATCTGAATCATAACAATAAGCATTGCCCGTTTGGCGCTTGGATAGGATCCAGGTTGCCCAGACTTGAGTCGTTAGCGCAGGTAAGGCAAGCCAGTTTGGCTGCCACGTTCTTGCTTGTTAGTATTGGAGTCAAAACACTTTCCCTGTTTAGTGCTTGGGGAGAATCCAGGTTGTCCAGATCTGGGTCATTAAGCTTTGAGTCTCTAATTACAGAATCCTTGCTAGACAGAGTTCCTAACGTCTTGCTTCTAAAATCATATGATCATGGCATAATATAACTGTCTGGGCACGCATTCACCACAATTTTGGTCCAGCGCTGACTCATCTACTGGCTGCTTCTCGCTACGGACTGCAGCAGCCTGCATTCTAACGCACTCCAGCACAGGACTCAGCGCTACGAGAGGTTTTCAAAGGATGGTGCGACTCCAAAACCAGCCCTCCAGCAACCAGGTCCCAGGGAAACAGACAGTCACAATACTGCAGTAGACTGCACTCGAGCGCACTCCCAGAAATAATTTGGATTAGATTGGCTTCCCCTCTTCATTGTAATTGGCCAGCCCTCTCACAGTATAGTGTTGGCCACCCATAGTTTACAGGCCAGCATTATCTTCCCTTTATTCACTTGGGTGCAGTAATATTGTCTGGTTCTCATATCCATGCCAGCTGGGCTTTTGGCTTGGATAGGGCTATTCTACGATCTCTTAAAGCTTTCAGTGATGTTTATGTTCCTGTTCTTTTTGTTGTTCCTCTTCTTCCAGGAAAGGTTTAAGTGCCTTGCTTATTTTTTCCTTCATAACTATTTTTCCTTAATACCTTCTACCTCATATTCAGTTCTTTTTGACCCTGGAATAGTTGTTTAATGTGGTGAGAATTTCTGTGTTGATTTCTTTCTAAAATGTGAAACTGGTTTAGTCACTGTATGGATTAGCAACGTTGGGTGGCATGGTTGATGTTTGGAGAGGTTTTTTTCTTTTGATCTTTGCTGTCTTTAAAGGTGGGTAAGAGCCAAAGGTGAAATTCTCTATTTCTGTAGCAGACCGTGAACCAATATTAAGATTCTATCCATAATAAAAAAAGATGCGTATTGGTACAAATTTACAACCATTTGCTTCTTAAATATCCATTGTGAAACATGTTTAAAAGTTATGGAGGGGGGTGTGGCTTAGGAGGCCCACACACGGATGCCTCCTTAACAGTTTCTGGACATCGCCGGGCCTTCAGTGTTAATGGCACCGTCATAAGTGTCGCCAGAGCCTAGAAATCCTCACTCTGGCTAGGTGAAGCTCGAGGCATGCAGGGATCGAGTTTCGGCACCCGCAGCCCTCGCTGGACAGGGTTGGGAATCCTGGAACCGCACCAACTGCAACATGGCGCCTGCAACCCTTGCTCCTATAAACTGAGCAGCTGACCCTCTTCTCCAGGGTAGAGATGCGTGGGTCTGGGACTGTAACTTGCACTAAGCTGTCTGACCCGAGCTTTTCCTTTGGGGTACCTGTTTTTTCTCTGCATCTTTCTCCGCTCTTCCTTTGGGAGCTGCCTTGAATTACATGCTTTCTGCCCAGCTGGTGAGTGCTCTGGCAAATGGAGGCTTCCCGCGAGGACTTGCCAGATGCCTGACTCATTGCTTAATGCATACGGAGCATCTCCTTGAGGGCTTTGGTTGGTCCTAGGTGTGTGGTGCCTGGGTGTGCGGTGACTCTTACTACATGGGTGATAGTGGTATCTGTTGAAGTCCCTGTGCATGGATTACATGCTGCCTTCTCTCTCTTCACGAGCATTGTAGTTAAGAGCCCTCAGTCCCTGTGCACAGATCACATACTGCCTGATCTTTCTTTATTGGTGCTGGGGCTACCTGCGGTCCCTGGATTTGTTACCTGGAGGCTGTGATGGCAAAGAGGGGAAATACCCCTACAGATGGTGATATTGCGTGCTTGGTACATGCCTGTGAAGGACCTAAGAAGATTGTCAACGCTGTCCTGCTGGTGCCAAACCGGATCTGGCTAACCTGCTGAGGGAACTGAAGCGGGCACTCCAAAACAGTGTTGCTGAGCTCTCCTCTAAAGTTGTGACAATTGACAAACGCGTGACGGAGGCAGAACAGTGTATTAGGAACATTGAGGACTCTTTCTGAGCAAACCTTGGAGTCTTGCAATGCTTCCCAATGCCTTCCGAAGTGTGAGGCCCTGGAACACAAACAGGAGGACATCGAAAATCATTCACGACGTAACAATGTCAGGCTACGCAGCATACCTATATCTGTAAGTGACTCAGATTTGCTGAATTAGGTCTGCGCCCTCTTCCGGTCTCCTCTCTGACTGTCTGAGGATGCCAAGGTGGAACTGGACCATACCCATAGTCTTTGAGGGTCTCTCTGGGACGGATCAAGCCAGCCACCTGATGTTCTCAGTAGAGTCAATTTCCTCACGTTTAAGCAGCGCATCATGGAAGCAGCACGTCCAGACCAGCCTTCACTTTTCGGGGTGCCGACCTTCAGATATCCCATGATCTGGTGACTTTCACAATCCAGAGGCGGAGGATGCTTTGTCCACTTACTGTGTGGCTCAGGGAAGATGGTATTCACTACAGATGGGGCTTCTCCACTGCTCTTTTCTTCACTTTGGAGGAGAAACATTGGCCAATAACATCACATATGGATGCTTAGGATTTACTGTCATCATGGCCATCTGGCCCTCATGAGGTTGGGTCCCTAAGCCACAGAGGGGATTGTGGTCAAGAGCTGGTAAGGCGCGAAACCCTGGGGGCCTCTCGGGAGTAAAATGAAGGTGATTGGCCCCACGCAGGTGAAGTAGTTCTGGATGCTTTTTTTTCTTACTTATCTCTATAGGTTCTGATTGAAATTGATATTTTATTTCTATCGCGCTCATACACAAGTGTTTCAGAGCGCGACAAGGCAAGGGAAGGGGAACAGAGGAGAAACAAAAACAACGATCTTACTAGGCCCAGTGACATTGAGAACGCGCAAGTGCATGGGAGAGGGAGAAGTGCCTGGACGGGGGATCAAAAGGAGAGTGCGGATCAAGGTGGAAAAAAAATATAAATAACAATAAATAAATTAATAAATAAAAAGGCAACAAACAGAGGGAGTGCAGCCAGCAAGTGGCAGTGCTGGGTTTAAGGCAGCAGGCTGGGTAGGTCTGATAAGTGCAGGAAGAACAAAACAAAGGGGTAGGGGCTGTATGGGTACAGATACAGACTCGGAGGCAGTCCATGCGGGTGGCAAGAGGAGCAGGTACCTGGGCCCGGAAGAAAGAGGGTGGCCAGGTACATGGTGCCGAGGGAGAGTAGAATCAGCAGGGGAGAGGGTGGGGGAGGCAGAAGCAAAGAGGAAGGTCTTGAGGTGCTTCCGAAACCAGAGATGGTTCTCCACAAGTTTCCTCAAGATGGTTCTCCTCACTTTAACTGTTTGGACGATCTAGACTCTGTGAGCGGATGGACTTGGCGATGGCATGAATATTCTCTCTATTGATTTACAACAGTGTTTTGGTCTGGCGACAGCAAGCAATAGCCCCGGTCTGTGATAATAGCTCCTTTTCTGAACCGTTTTTATTTTTATACGAGTCTTTCTTGTTGGTGGGTATGGGATGGGCTTTTTTAGAAGGGTTCTCGTAAATGTTGAGGTAAAATTGGATGCGGGATGGTAAGAGTCATGATCAGTTTGCTACTTGTAGAGTGTGACACCTGCTTATTTTAAGCTTATCTCTTATTTCCACTTAGCACTGAGGTCGTGTTAGCGGACTCCCCGTTGGGTCAGAGTTAAAGTACTCGATCTTAATGTGCACGGATTTAACACCCCCTTAAATCTGTGTTGCAGAGATTGAGGGACCAGGAATGTTCCATAGCCTTGTTACAAGAGACGCACCTGTGTCACACTGATTTTTGTAGACTGCGCAATAGACACTTTGCTAAACAATATCTTGCCTATTTCAGTACTAATAAAGGTGGAACAGGGGTCGTTTTCTCCCGGGGAATTCTCTTAGTTGAGTTGGGAGGGAAGAATGACCCGCGGGGGGGTCGGTTTATAGGGGTCAAGGGCTTGTTAGGCGGTCATCTGTTTACTGTCATAGCTCTTTATTCCGCCAGTGAGAAGCAGGGTGGATTCCTTGTGGACTTTCTGTCGGAAAGGACTGCTTTTGCAGATGGACAAGTGATCTTGGTGGTGGGGATAGGGGGATTATAATGTAGTACCTGACCCCATGATTAATCACACCCACCCTCTGCTACAGACTTTAAACTGGCCCAGTCTTTAATTAAAGTTCTGAGGGAAATGAATCTGGTTTACTTATGGAGGCTATTGCACAAGGGAGAACTTGACAACACACATTTTACACGCATATAGGACTTTCTCAAGGATCAATCTCAGGATCATATCTCCCTTTCTCCAGCATGGGGTCTGGCATGGATTCACATGCTCGTGAATATTCCCCGTTGTCAGGCCAGGAATCCTCGGTAAAAGAATAAACTGTTTGACTTGCACTTACAAACTGTCTTTCTTCTAAACACCTAACACTGAGCTCTGGGTCATACTGCCCCCAGCCATTGACTGCCCTCTCCCTAAGCCCCTCCACTGGCAGCCATCTTCACATTTTTACCGCACGTTCAAGTGTTGGGAGTCCTCGTCTTGTGCTCAGAGAGCTTTTCTACGTTTTTGCGCTTTTTCGATAAAAAGTTTCTATTTTTGTCAAATAGAGCCTGTGTGTTCTTTCGTTCCTTTGACCGGCAAGCAGGGATCCGTTTGTCACCGTCTTTCAACGCCCCTTAAGGGCAAGAATCGTAGAGAGTTTCATGGAAGATTCAAGAACGCCATTGGGCCTACATCCCACTCCGGACCGTGTCGGAGGAGAAGAAAGAGGGAGGCTCCCTCTTCAAGCTCTGCTCCAGCTGCGGATTGAGGAACTTGTTTGTGGAGGACAAACACTCTCAGTGCCTCTACTGTCTCCATCCGGACCACAGCGAAGCATATTGTGAAATCTGCCTTGGGTTCTCCAAGCGAACCATCAAGGACAGTCACAGTAGGTTGGCGGGATGGCTTAAAGCCAAGGCCTCTACCCTGTGCGGCAAGCAGGCGCATGCCTTACCCAGGACCGGCCGGTCCGAAGAGCTGGCTTCTAAGTCCTTTGAGGGTGCTCGATCCGCGGGGGCCCAAGACAAGGCCAAGTACCGCAAGTCTGTTTCCATCTGGGTTTCCACTCAAGTGGGTCCCACGATACGCAGCGCACGTTCATCTTCACCATCTGCCTTCATCGCCCGTCATCGCTCCAGCTCCTCCTCGAAGAGGAAATCGGTTAACCCAGGGAAGCTGCGGGAAAAGCCGGAGAAGACCAAGGCGCAGGGAAAGGTGTCCGACCTGCCCCTGAAGGCCCAGGTGGTCCAGACTAAGTCATCCTTCAGGATCGAGCTGGTGGCGGCCACCCTCTCGAAGGCAAAACATGCTGACCTGGTCCACGAGTGGGAAAAGATCTCAACCGACCGATGGGTGCTGGACGCTCCCACCCACGGACACTCTCTAGAGTTCCAGCAGAAGTGTCCGCGGATACCACTGGTGGCCCGGCAGGAGGAGCAAATCCCTCCACTCCTGCGGGAAGTACGGGCCGTATTAAAAAAGGGGGCTATAGAGCTGGTTCCAATGTGACTGCGGGCTCTGCAGTCTACTGCAGATACTTCTTGGTGAAGAAGACTGGGGGCTGAAGGCCCATTCTAGACCTGCGGCTCCTTAACAAATACCTCAAGTCCCAAAAATTCATGATGGTCATGTTGCAGCACGTGCTCGGCCAACTGGAGGAAGGGGACTTCTTGTCGTCGCTGGATCTGGAGGATGCATACTTCCACATCCCCATTCACGAGAAGCATCGGAAGGTCCTGTGCTTCGTAGTACAGGGAAGGCACTACCAGTTCAAGGCCCTTCCCTTTAGACTGTATTCGGCACCCAGGGTGTTCACAAAAGTGCATGGCACCAGTGGCGGCCCATCTGCACCTACAAGGGATACATGTGTACACGTACCTTGATGACTGACTCATCCGCGCCAAGTGCAGGGAAGTAGCAGTTCAACACATGGAGAGGACCGTCCAGCTGCTGACAGATCTGGGGTTCTCCGTCAACTATCCAAAGTCCTGCTTGATTCTATCGCAGAACGTGCTATTTCTGGGGGCCAGGCTCAACTTGGTCTCCTGCCTGACCACCCCCTTGGAAGAGAGGATAGTGGCCATGCTGGGCAAGGTGCAATGGCTGTTGACACTGAAGACTGCCACGGTGCGGACCATCAAGTCAGATGGGGCATGCTTGTATTCAGTGTTCTCCAAATAAAACTATAACAATTCTCTTTGGGTATCGACCTCCTGGCCCAGCACAGGCTTTCCTGGAGAAATTAGAATTATTTCTGGCAGACACAGGGAATAAGCATGACGAGCTGTTATGTTTGGGGGACTTCAATGTATGGGCTGAGGAGGTGACATCTGGGGATGGGAGAGAATTAAAGAAGACCCTGGAAGCCCATGCTTTGGAACTTCTAGCATCATCCCCCTCACATTGCCAGGACCATTGTCTTGATGTCCTGCTATATCGAGGGAAGATAATTTGTTATGTTGGGACAATCGCATTATCATGGACAGACCACTATGCCATAGTATTTGAACTGAGAATACATAAGAAAACTCTGGAAGTGCACATGGAAAATTGGATGGGGCAGTTCCGCAAGCTGAAAGATTTTTTGAAAATCTCAGGGGAAACTCTGAAACATGCTTTGGCACAGATTGAAGAGGCTCTTCCATGTGAGGAGTTCTTCAATAAAGGCATGTAAATCATGGCTATGATATGTAATGTATAGGCCCCTCTCCAACAAAACAAGGCCATGTAACCCCTGGTTTTCGCCAGATTTGGCCAAGAAAAGGGTACAGGTGAGATCTTTAGAGAAAAAAATGGAGAAGACATCGTACAGAGGGCATTTTAGAACAGGTCAAGAGCACCTGAAGAGAATATGGGAAAGCCATTTTTGATGCCAAAGCTAAATTTATAACGGGGACAATTGACAAAGTCATGAACAGGCCACGGGAATTGTACGCTGCTATTTCCCAGTTAGCAAATCCTGGGTGTGCGTCAGCAGCACCTGAATCATCACAAGCACAGGTGGATGTTTTAATAATTACTTTATAAATAAAATAGTGCTAATACAAGGAAAGATTATGGAAATTAAACCATTACATCCCCAAGAGGATCTGGAAGTAACAGAGGAGATTAGCCCAGAATGCATATCTCATGATGAAGACACTGGGGCGGATCAGAAGCTATTTATGTTTATGAAAGTATCTGAGGAAAGGGTCTGCACCTTGCTCTCTGCATTGAAGGCTACTAATGATGTACTCTGTTATTCCATCTTCAGTAGCTAAACTAATAGCTCCAGATATTACCCCATTTATCACAAAATTTGTTAACAAATCTCTTACATCAGGGGTAGTACCAATGATTCAGAAGAAATCTGTGGTCACGCCACTGCTAAAAAAAACTAATTTAGACCCTAAGAATTTCCAGAATTACAGGCCAATGGCAGGATTGTCATGGCCATCGAAAATTCTGGAAAACATTGTGACAGCTCAGCTGCAGGAACATCTGTATCAGGAGAATCTGCAATCCGGATTCCGACCAGGTTTTGGGACGGAGATGGCGTTGCTGACGTTCTGGGACGATCTATTGGAGACGGCGGATCAGGGGGGTGTGTCCCTGTTGGTCATGTTGGACCTGTCCGCCGTCTTTGATACGGTTGTCCATGGGACCCTGCTGAAACATCTGAGAGAAGTGGGTGGAGTAGGGAAACAAGCTGTTCAATGGTTTGAATCTTTTCTCTCTAGAAGAGAACAAAGAGTAGGATTTGGAGATTTCTTGTTAGACTCAGGATTACAAAGCTGTGGAGTCCCGCAGGGATCGTCCCTTGTCACAGGTTTCACCCTTTCTCACCTGCTTTCGCTGCTTAATGGAATCCAGGGGAGTTTTCTTCCATACGGATCGGGTCTTGTACAAGCCTGCTCTGCCGTCTTCGGCTTCCAGTGTTCGTTCAGCTTTAACGTCCGTGAAAAAATGAGGAAACTCCAGGAAGACCAGGAAAGGAGAAGTGCACTCGGAGGCGGGTGCACAGAATCCGGTAAGAAGGCTAAGTAGGAGGAGGGAGGATAGAAGGGAAAGCGAAGGGTCCAGGAATCAGGAAACTACAGAGTTCCGCAAGGTGAACTTCGGAGCACACGTCTAGCCACAGCAACAGAAGCGCTGAGATGCGCTGGGCCGCGGGGGCATGGTCATTTTATAGATCATGCTGCCTCAGACGTAAAGACTGATAGGCAGCGTTCTGTGTGTATGGCCATGTTGGAAGTAGTACAGAGTGTAAGCTCTGACGCGTCAAGGACCAGGAGGTCCAGAAGGGGCATGTCCGATGGTTCATGACATCCCTCTCCTCACTGCTTTTTAATTTATATGTTAAACTACTCATGGACATTCTGAGGGAGCACGGCATACAGTTTCACTCATACGCAGGTGTTCTTGAGGATACAGAATCTAGAGTAGACGTACGAAATAGTTGACCGGTGCCTACAAGAAATACAGGCTTGGATGTGTGCGATCCAGCTACTGCTGAATGCCAGCAAAACAGAAGTGACTCTATTCGCTTCAAAGCACAATCTGCAGAGGGAGCATTTACACTCCCTATGTTTCCTGGGGACACAGCTGAATTTCTCCAAGAAAATAAAAAATGTAGGCTCTGTCTGGGAGGATAACATGGGAAGTGGAGCTCAGGTTAGTGCGAAGGTACAAGCAGCTTTACACTCACTACGCCTATTGAAACATATCCTACCATTCATTGCAAATGAGGACAGAGCGGTAGTCATTGGCCCTCTGGTCAACTCGAAGTTAGACTATGGAAATGTATTGCTGTCGGGTATACCAGCCTCTCAGTTGCGAAGACTGCAGGCGGCCCAAAATGCAGCAGTTAGGCTGGCGTATAGGTAAAAAATCAGCTCCAACCTCTAACTGAAGAAGAGCCGTACATTGGCTGGCAGTAAAGGAGATAATTGAGTTTAAGGTACTCTGATTGGTTTATAGGTGTGTTAACAAGACAGGAACAAGATATCTATCAGATAAAATCAGGAGACATGTTCCTACCTGTCAAGTTCAGGTGTTCCCTTCACCCCTTCCGAGTCACTCCAATCCCCTTCCTCCTCACCTGTGAGTTCTGAGTGTAAGGATCCTCCGAACCGCTTCTTCCACAGCTCTTCTTTCTTCTTTCCTTTTTTTTTGTGGAAGGGATATGCTACGAAGGGAAGCCACCCTGACCTCAAAATAGAAGGTCTGGGGGGGCCCCTCCTCCGGTTCAGACCAGAGGGGAAAAAGCCGTAGGCATAAAAAACCCCTGGGTGATGATCAGTGATGGTCTTCCACTTGAAATAGCAGAAGGTACGTTCTTCGATGGGATGCCGGCAGGAAAGTAGCATACGATAAGAGTGGAATGGAGTGGAATGGAGAGCCTAGAGAGGAAACCGGGGGCAAGCCTCAGAGACAGACCGCGAAACACTGCAGCAAGAGGGGGAAAGCTGGAGGAAAAATGAAGGGAAAAAGAAATAAGCTCCCTGTGAAAACCTGGCGAGAGCCTGCAAGTCCCAGGAGGGAGGACACAAGAAAGACAGGAGGAAGGGCGCCAGCGGAAGAGAAGAGGAGCCGGCGCCGAGAAACAGCTCAAGGCAGCACACAAAGGGAGAAAACTTACGAGCGCTCCAACCCGAAAGCCTGACGCGAGTAGGTTGCAACGCGCAGACTTCCGGGTTGGAGCAGCTAAAAAGCGGTCCCTCCCGGCGGCCGGCCGAAAGACTAGACCGCAACTGCGCGTTGCATGGGGACGTGGTGGAACGGCTAATGGCCGCTCCAACGCCATCGGCTCCATGCACGCCAGTCGCGGCGGTGTGTGACACTACCCGACAATTGTGCTCAGCAGATCAAACTCTGCTTCATATACACCACACCAGGTATATGAGCAAAGGGGACCGCAGATTCGGCGTCTACGGTCCAAGAGAAAAGAAATAAACTACCCAGAGAAATCTGTGAGATTATAACCTTTCCGGCATTCCGGAAGGCCGTGAAGCCCTATCTGTTTTGTTAGAACTCTCCTAGTCCTTAACTGGTGTATTTCCATCTCATATGATTACGTGGATTAAGACATGGGGCTCATTACGAGAATGGAGGTAGCCATGCCGCTTTTAGCGGTATGGCTACCGCCATACCGGGTCCGGGTTCCTGGAATGGGGAAATACCGGGCCATTCCGACCTTGGAGGGCCCAGTATTCCCCCATTCCAGGAACCCCGGACCCAGTACATCCCGATTCCCATTTGAGCCCCCATAGGGCTCAATGGGAATAGGGAGTATGCTAACCACGGGCACGTTAATGACGGGCCTGTTGTAAACATCCTGGTCTGCTAGTGGGTCCCACTAAGGACACCTGGTTTTACCAGACGTCCTTAGCGGGACTCACGAGCAGACCTTGTAATGAGGCGGTAGAGGGTTAACAGCGCCGGCAGCTCTACCAGCGCCGTTAACCTGATCCGACTCTGCAGGTTGCGGATAGGACCCCTTCAGGAATTCCTGGACGCTTGGTGGATCCAGGTGTCTGGAAGCTTTTCAGACAAGATTGTTCTCGACGAGGAGTTCCATCGAGCGTTAAGGTGATGGGGCGTGTGCTCCAGCATTGCCGGAGCACGTATTTCCAGAGCCCCCATACCAAGAGACAGTCACCACAGACGCGTCCCTGGAGGGCTGGGGACCCCACACCGGACGTCTCCACGCCAGAGGCCTGTGGCTACCATAGGAGAGGGCTCTCCACATCAAAGTCCTGGAGCTGCGGGCAGTGTTCTGGGTCCTCAAGTCTTTCCTTCTGTCACTCAAGGGCAAGGTGGTGAGGGTCTTCACGCACAATACCACCATGATGTTGTACATCAGGAAGCAAGGAGGTACCAGATACCCGGCGCTCTCCAGAGAGGCGCAGGACTTGTGGCACTGGGCCGTCAGCCAAGAGATGTTCCTCATTCCTTTTCACCTGGCTGGAGTCAAGAACACCATCACCGACTCCCTCAGCAGGGAGCTCCGCTCTTGCCACGAGTGGGAACTTCAACATGATCAAGTGAACAGCCTCTTCCTCAAATGAGGCAGACCCCAGATCGATCTGTTTGCGACAGCGATGAATTTCAAATGCCAGAGATTCACCAGAAGGTTCCACCAGCCGAGGAGCATGGGGGACGCATTTTCCTTTCTGTGGGAAGGCCTGTTCTGCCAGCATTCCCCTTCCCCGTTGCCTCTCCTGCTGCGAGTCATCAATCAACTCAAACGGTGGCGATGCAAGATGATCCTCATCGCCCCTGTGTGGCCGAGTCAGATTTGGTAGCCGGACCTTCTCAGCCTGTCAGTGTTACCCCAGGTCAAGCTGCCGGTGGTTAGGATCTGCTTGCCAGAGAAGCAAGCGCAGTTCTACATCACGACACAGGATCGCTGAACCTGAAGGCCTGGCTCCTGCAGCCTTAGGGTTTGGAGTGTATGAGCTGCCGGCAGACAGCAGGGAGGTCATACTGCCACTTTATGGGCTATTAAATCTGAAGATGGCTGCCAGAGGAGGGGCTTAGGGAGAAGGGCAGTCATTGGCTGGGGGCAGTATTATCCAGAGCTCAGTGATTGGTTTATCGGAGAAAGACAGTTTGTAAGTGAAAGTGAAACTGTTTTTTCTTTTTGATTCCCGGCCTGATGACGGGGAATATTCATGAGCATGTGAATCCATGCCAGAACCATTCTGGAGAACAATAGTTCCAGGTAAGTGACTTGTTCCTTCTGATTCTGTTTGTATCAGAGGTACTCATTGCTACCAATGTACTCTCAGATCATGCAGCAGTTGAGTGTACACTTTCAGTTGATAGGTTGTTCCCCGTTAGCAGGCCCCCATGAAAGCTGCACAACCCGGCCCTCTCAGATTTGGTGTTGAAAGGACTCCATAACTAAGGCAATAACTGATTTCTTTAGGGAAAATAGCACTGATACCGTTCCGACTGCCAAGGTATGCGACCCTATGAAGGCAGTGATTAGATGGGAACTGATTGCTCACATGACTGCTTGCACTTATAGGAATAGAACCCTAAGGTAGGCACTTTAGGGGGAGATGCGCGCTTCAGAAATGGTTCATAAGCATTTAAATTCTGTCATGGCCAGGAAGGGCCTACGGGTAGCGCAAAATAAACTAGAAGCACACTTGGCAGGACATACGGCCAAACCGATTATTCGTGCTAAGCAATCTTATTATGCCATGGGTAATATGGTGAATACATTTCTGGTTCATAAATTGAAGGTCATACATACAACGAATACTATAGCAGTGCTGGTAGACTCGGACATAAATATTCAGTACAGGGAATCGGCGAAAAGGAAGGTTTCTGAATGATATTTACTCACAGAATCTGCAGCAGGCCCGCCCCCCCCCCCCCCCATCTCTGCGACTTACGCCAGACTACCAAATCAGGCTCTCGTCTACTGGTCAGGAGACCTTAGACACTCCCGTAACCACGGAAGAGGTGGCAATAGCAATAGTTTCTCTTAAACACAGGACCCCTAGTCCGGATAGTTTCTCAGCATCGTTTATACGATTTTTCAACCACAACTACTCAAACCTTTGACTAACTTATTCAACTTGTTCCCGGAATTTAGGGAGGGTTACTCCTTCAATGGAGTCAACTACAATTTTAATACTTAAGCTGGGGAATCCCACACATGATTGTCACCCGTACAGGCCAATTTCTTTGAACCTGGATGCCAAGTTGTACTCTAAGCACTGGCGTAACAGGGGCCCCCGCAGCCCCCGCGGGGCGGGGGGCCTGCGGTGTGGGGGGCCCCACCAGCACATGGCTGGGAGGGGGCCCCAGTAAAAAAAAAAAAAATGAAATTTTTTTTTCTAAAAAAAAAAAGTTTCTTTTGAAATTCACTCTGCATTCATAAAGAACATTTCTGTAACAGAAATAATTTCTTTATGAAGGCAGAGTGACTGCAAAAAGAAACTTTCTTTTTGAAGTCTGAGGGCCCCGTACCCCATGACATGGAAGACCCTAGGCTGGAGGCCTCCATGTCATGGGGTGGGGGGGGCCTATGCCTTCAAAAAGAAATTGCTTGTTTTTGAAGCCACTCAGCCATCATAAAGAAATTATTTTGATTATGGTTCGGTCCTTAACTGAAATAATTTCTTAATGAAGTTATAGTGACTTAAAAAAGAAACAATGGGGCTCATTCTGACCATGCCGGTCCGGAAACAACGGTGCTGGTAAGCTTACAGGCACTGTTGTTTCCGGACCGGCATATTACGGGTCTGCCTGGTGGGGCTGCCGTGCCCGACAGGTCTGACCCTGCCAGGCACAGCAGCCACGGTATGCAGATCTGTCACGGAAGCACCGGCGCCGTTAACAATGGTGCAGGTGCTTCTGTGTCCCCATTCCCGTGGAGTCTGGGGTTTAACGAAATTACCGGCACCTGATTTCCCAGCCGCCGAACTTGAAATAGCACGGTGGCACTGGGAAGTCAGGCCATAGTAATTTTTTATGGGTCCAGCGGCAACCCGCCGGTAGCACCGGCACGGATACCGCTGGACCCGTAATGAGCCCCAATTTCTTTTTGAAGTAATAGGGCCCCCCCTCAACTCCATGAGGTGTGCGTGTATGAGTCTATGGTGAAAGGGTGCACACTCAAATGAATAGCTGGCTGCCTGTGTGTGTATGGTGAAAGGGTGCACACTTAAATGTATGGGTGGCTGTGTAGGTGTGCCTGCATGGTGAAAGGGTGCACACTTAATGTATGGGTGGCTGTGTAGGTGTGCCTGCATGGTGAAAGGGTGCACACTTAATGTATATGTGGCTACCTGTGTGAGTGTATGGTGAAAGGGTGCACACTTAAATGTGGGGCTGACTGGGTGTGTATAAGGTGAATGGTGTGTGTGCTTGTGTACAGGGGCACAACAAAACCTTCATTTCGGGGGGGCTAACCCTTCAAATGTTGGGAGAGGCGCTAACTTCACATGCGGTGGGGAGGGGGAAACTTATTTGTGTGGGCACATCCAAATTATTTACGCATTTTAATGAGACTATTCTAGTGCAGATTCAATGTTACAAGCAGTTAACTCTCTCCTATAAGTCTCCTGTTCCCTCTCTACCCTTCCAATCACTCCCCTGGCATGCAAGTACTAAACCTACATCACGATTTCAATTGCCTAAACAATGTGGCATTTGAATGCAGGTACTAACAGTGCAATGCTTTACGTTGGTAATTGCTGGGTTCTTGTTAACAGCAAAACCCAGGTGCCGTTTAAAATCTGTGTCCTGTTCGGTCTGGCAACTGCTCTAAAGGTTAGCCAAGTTGAGTCAATATAGCCCAAAATGTCGGGGGGGTAGTGCTGAAGCCCAGTCAACTCAATGGTGTTGCGCTACTACTTGTGTTTAATGCCTTACTTCATTGTTCTGATATTGTGAAATGTGTAGGCTAATGGAGCTGCAACAAGAATGCTGTGTGACTTCACTAGTTTATATTTGTGTATGATTTTGTATTATCTGGGGAGATGGTTTATATTTATGGCCTGTACTGTTTGTCTAATTGTGCATAGGAGACTTTTAAATATTCATGTTCGTGTGCAAGGTTTGTTGGAAACCAAAGCACAAATGGAAAAATAAATAAAAAAGAATGCTAATCCATGCACTGAGAGAAATTGTTAACCCTGAGGTGCAGGCCCGTTTCTTGGCCCGGTCGAGGTGGGCAGCTGCCCGGGGCACAACCGCCAGGGGAGTTCGCAATTACCCCGCTACCCTGGAGCCTCTGGAGGGGATAAAATTCCCCAGTTTGTGGGGCGGCACATTGCCGTGGGGAAGGTTCTGTGGGTCAGGTACTGGCGCTGCCCCTTCTGACTGTAATGTCACAAGCACTACGTAACATTACAGAAGTCAGAGGCTTCCTCTGACCACTTTTGCGCCACTTGGGGTGGGGGCATAAGCACAACAATTAAAAACACTTCAGGTCCCCCTGCAGCTAAAACCAGCCCCTCCCATCACAATGCAGGCAGGAAACTGCTAATGGTGGGCCATTAGTCACTGAATGGTTTCGTGCTGACATTGTGTTGGGAGGGGAGGTAGTGTGGGGCGTAGGGCGTGCACTGTAGGCAGCTTTGCCTCTCCCAAAATAATAGTTTAAAGCGGCGCTATTTCTTTCATGCTGCTTCTTTTCCAAACTTGATATCAATTCCACTTTAAACCACTTCCATGGCACTGGTGATGAGTTACTTCATTATGCTGATAATAGTTTTGATCAGTGTTGCTGAGTAAATATTCTTTAAGCCATGACCTGGTTCATTTATTTATTTATGCAATGTTTGTCGGGTACATGGACACAGATTATTTATTTATGCAATGTTTGTCGGATACCGGTATCCGACAAACATTGCATAAATAAATAGGTACCCGACAAACATTGCATGAATAAATAAATAATCCGGTTCCATGTCTCCTTATAACAAGTCAACAGTCAGACTTTACTGTATCAAAGCATACACTTGATTCCCATTGAAAGAATTTTAAAGTGATTGTTTATTGTGTTCGGGTGTCTCCTTGTCATTGCCCTTTTGGCTTAGGTTGCCTCCAAACCCCCTTCAGCATCTTGTGGTCTTTGTTGGTTGCATATACTGCAACCTGTGCCATATTCATGTTCTCTTGGTGTGCCCAGTCCTCATTATCTGCAGCCTAAGTGGGACTAGAGCATACAATTGTCTTGGTCACCAATGAGAATGTGGCCCACTGTTGCAAATGGCAATTCATTCCTTGTGTAACGGACTGTTTGACTTTGGGTAGGAGTCCCTTAATGGTGTAGTTTGGGAGTGGGGTGGGGTGCGGTGGGGCTGGCGCGCGGGGTGCGGTGGGGCTGGCACAGGGTGCGGTGGGGCTGGTGCACGGGTTGTGGTGGGGCTGGCGCACGGGATGCGATGTGGGGGGTGTATTCCTAGTGTTTCGCTCTGGGCACCAAATGGATTAGAAACTGCCCTGCTGAAGTGCGTTATAATGGTTTTCAAACAGGCAACATAACTGTGGAAACCATGATGACCATTCTCCGTGATAAAGAGAGTGGAATTAACATGCAAGGAGGATTCATGACAAGTGGGAATATGGCATTAATCCTGCCACAAGACTGCAGCCTACCTTGTGTTTACTTATTTACAGGTACGCCTGATGCAGACAGGTGTGAAACCATTGTTCGCTAAACACTCCTTTTGCTTGGTATAATATTTCTTTACATTAATGTTTTGGCTATAGAACAGTGATAAAAGACACACGTTATGAAATAGTTAAGTTGACATTCATCACACAATGTTGTCCATGCACGAAGCCCCCTAAAGAGACCACCTTGAGTTAAGCATTTCCATAAAACATTCAGGTGCTTCGTTTCAGCAATATGGTGATTAGCCCTCTCTTAATATGACATTCTTCCGTGTTGATGTGTCTACGTACATGGGGGAGTAAACAATGTTACGTTGCTGTCACGAAACAGAAAAGTCAAAATGTTTTTCATTTATGTGATTTTTATTATTTTTTGATCCCAGCAATTAAACCACTGTACAGGGATTTTGTAATCCTCGGTAGCCTTTCAAATACTGTGCTTTCGTTATGTGTCGGTGCAGAAGGGTCCCTCCTTTGTTCCTGCTCAGTCCCGTGTGTGCCTCGAGCTCCTGTATTCCCCCCACAGCCCCACAGTGTAGAGATTGGTTCTACTCCATGCGACTTAATTTCTTCAAACCCCCTCTTTCGCAGTCTCCCCTTCCTCTCTCCACGGCCGCTCAGTGTTGCCAGGTCAGAAGGAAAAAATAAGTTGAATGTTCCTTCAAAACAAGCCCAAAACAAGCTGACTCCCAACCAAATAAGCTGCAAAAACAAGTGCATCTCTAAAATAAGGTGGAAAGGTCTCAGAAGTTGAAAAATAACTATAATGCAAAGAATACATACAGAGAGCTCAAACATATGTTAACAAAAAGCATTTATTAAAATTGTTATTTTCAAACAATTGGTGTCTATTTTCATTTTTTGTATGTGTGCGACTTATAAAAGCAACATTATTGGCTTTTTGGATCCTTGGCTGCTCTGGTCCTTGATTTGTTGCTCACCTCTGGTCCTTGGCTCCATTGCAGGTACCTGCCAAGTAGCCCCATGTACTTCATGACACTGAGCCAGTCCAGGCATTTCCTATTAAATGCTAGGACTGGTATTTTACTTCTTCCCATTATATGTATGGACCTAGAAAGACCAGTATGCAAAGTGAAAATCCAGGACTAGCTCATGGTGATAAGTGTGACATGCCCCCCCTCCCACTGTCGTCCTTCTGGTATTGGTAAACCTGGTTGATTGCTCTCCTCTGGTCCTTGGTTCATATAGTCCATCACCCCTCTGGTCATTGGCTCCCTTATGACTTGCTCCTCTAGTAAATCACTAGCCCACCCATTGACTGTTCATTGCCATGCTAATCCTCAACCCTGTTCTTGCCCCTCCCCACCCAAAAAACCTTGTCATGGGAACTCTTTGAGCTCTCTTTAATCAAGCCTTAACATTAAACTTTGCACTCAATGCTGACTTAATTTGAGCTGTAAATGCTACTGGTGTAATAGAAATGTCTTAACCTGGTCTGCCTTCAGCCAATCAAGTGAAAAGCACTGTGTGTGTCCTTCAGTGAAGTCATGTTAACAGTTTTTGGCTTTTGCAAACGTATCAGGCATTTGCCAGGCACTGCTATTAGATGCCCTGGTACTTGCACCATTTTGCACCTGATGCCGTTCATACAACTAAAGACAGCAGTGCCTAGCAAGGGCTTTTCCCATGCCTACACAAAACCCTAAACTATTGTCATTGTCTATGCTTGTTTCCATCATGACTAAACTACATGTTGCTATAAATACCATGTGCTTACCTCTTGGCTAGGTAATGCGTCTTCAAAGGGTCTCATGTTGAAAGAGCCCATCAATGTAAAAGAAAGGAGTACTTGCAGGTCGTTAAGGGGCTGCAGACAGCCCCGTCCAGGAGGCTGCATGGGGCTTCACATCAGGAAGGCAATCAGCCCGAGCCTCACAGCGTGTGCATAACTGCTTAGGCAGGACGGCATGTTCGCCTTTCATATTCATTTTTCTTTTTTGTAAATGGGGCCAAGTCAGCCAGACTGGCAAACAAGTGGAACAATAAGCACACAATTAAGGAAAAACGTGGACAAAAACCGCGACAAGCAACCTGCTAATATTATAAGCGACTTTGGGCAAAAACAAGCCCAAAGTCACTTATAATAAGCGGACATGGCAACACTGCGGCTGCTACAAAAGAAGAACATATGAGCAGTGTTGCCAGGTCGGAAAGAAAAAATAAGCTGAATGCCCTTCCAAAAGAAGCCCAAAACAAGCTGCCTCCCATCAAAAGAAGCTGAAAAAACAAGCACACACCTAAAATGCTGTAGAAAGGTCTCAAAAGTAAGAAACTTAACACAAAAGCATAAACATACATAGAGAGAATACAGCAATAGTGTTAAGTTGTGTTAAATAGAAACAGCACAGGTTACACAATATAATGTACACCACCAGAAGGCAGGTGTCCAAACTGAACATCCCTAGTACCCTAGCTCACCACAGATGCACAAACTCAATCCTCCACACTCCTCAAACACCAGTCCGGCCTGCACTACAATCAAACAATTTACGTTAACGCAAATTGAAACACTTGTGTATAGGCGCGTTACAAATGCCGTATCATATCATATTAAATTGTCTACTGCTCCAGACAGCTCACTAAATGAATACAGAGAGTCCCGTCTTCTCATATCTGCAGTCATAAAACAGTGCTACAAAGCAACCTTGCCTGCTCCTAAATTAGCCCCATACCACTCCTCCTGTAGATCCTGAAATTCCAAGAAACCGTGACAGTGATAGACTGTATGCTATACAAGACATAGCATAACAGGGCATAGCAAAGATTCACCCATTTCCTGCTGTGGCAGTACTCTGGAAGGCTCATTTGTGACTGGCACAAAAAGGGGGGGAAATTAATGTTAGCTTTGCTCAGGCCAGTGCTGTTTACTAGAAGGGTTTATTTGCCCAGGATCACACAGTTTAAACAGTGAAGCTGGAATGTTAACCCACTGTACAGTTTGGGCAATACAACACATATATTTCATGCTGCACCTTGTAAAAAATCATTACATTTTGTATTTCAAGGCCCAAATTAGAATTGCCATACAGAGCAGAGCCCTAAACGTTTCCATTACCATTTGCGGGAAAGCCATCCAGTCCTGTTTTTGATTGGAATTCTGGGACTTGTAGTTTTCCTAAATTAAATGTGGGGGAAAACGGTCAAATAGCAGAATCCTGGACTGGATGGCTCCCTCACGCATGGGATGGTAACTGAGCGCTCTGATAATTATATTTGCAATCTACCAAAGCAACCATGTAATATATCAATTCCGAGAAATAAAATGCTCAGTCAAAAGATTTTTGGTTCAGCTTTATTTTTTGCTGAATTAATGGAAAACTGGAAGTATGACAATGCGAAGTAATGCATGTCGGAACTACATTTTCTTTTTCCACTACTGTGTTGAAATGGTTGTCAGAAACTTCTTGCTGGCTATTGTGAAAAATGCAGAACAATCCTTTTTCATGGCTTCCTTTCATAAGAGGCTTTCTGTTCTGCACATTTTCGGGCATTTGGCATTGATGGGGCACTGAGGTAAGGATCCGTGAGTGGCCTTTCAGATGCGAATGCCCCATCAGTGCCAAATGTCTAAGCATGTGTTAAAGGAGAGAGAAGCCCTCGAGGAAGACAAAGGTGTAATTGCAGGCCATTAAGGACACTACGCGGCTCCAGGGGGGTTATTACTGAACCCGCTTCACATTCCCGTGCAGGACGAGATGTGGAGCTGCGACGTGTAATGGGTTTGGCTGCCTTGCAAACAAGCCCAATTACACGCGCACATCTGCTCAAACAAGCGGACAGAAACCGCGACAAGCGACCTTCAAATATTATAAGCGACTTTAGGCAAAAAGAATCCCAAAGTCGCTTATAATAAGCGCACCTGTCAACACTGCATATGAGAACTGCTTAAATGATAGACACGGGCACTTTAGGACAGGGGTGGAGCTACGCAGATCACTGGCCAATCCCAGGAACAGAGATGTTGGAGGGCGGGCTGTAGGCGGGCTATGACATTAGCTTTTCTTTTCGTGCTGCATGTATGGCTGGAGCCATCAAGTGGGCGTGACTCCGAAGATTTCCGAACACTGCCTCCCACAATCTACCATGGGAGGCAGGATAGCATACAACAGGGGCTCTTCTGCATCCTGTGCCTGCTGCCCCCCGCTGCTCTGTTCTTCTTCCACGTCCAGTGGCTGATGCTCGCTGTCACGATTCGAGTTGGCTCCGATACCCATGGACACATGGGACGGGTGCCACTGCCTCCACACAAGTACCGGATACAAACCCTCTGTCCTGCGCTGCAAAGTAGCCGGCTGCACTCGGCCTGATGGGAGAAGACTGATGCAACTATTGTTTGAGTCCGTCCGCCAGGGGGCGAGTCACTCCAGAGTTCCGATATTCACAAGGCGCTCCTCCTCCTCCTCCTTGCGTATTTCTGAGCAAGCCATGCAGAAAGCAGCACTGTCCTCTTGAAAACGGATACTGCACCCCAGCGGCGGACTTCCTGATCTGTTTTAGGGAACTTTTGGCGTGGCGACTACATGGCAGCTGCGAACAAGAGGCGCTACATCTCTGGATTGGATTGCTAGAAGAGCTCCTGATCATCAAATACTGGGTCGGCAGAATTTACAAGAGTGCTGGAAGCGCGCAGAGTGGTTCAGTGGGCTACTAAAAAGAAAAAAGCCGCTCCTGAACGTCCCGTGCGACTTTATTTTCAAACAAGTTTGGAAGAACACTGCGTCTTTCGGCAGCTTAATCATAGTGAGTATTTAGCCTGTAAACTGGCAGAAGTAAGGTGCCATCTCCATGGCTGCCAACTTAGTAAATTCATTGGTGCGGCTCAAGCAGTGACTTGAAATCACCAAGTGGTATCGGAAGTGATCTCATGTGACCGTCGAGTACGATGGCTTCATAGAAAGTGACATCCCTTAATACATTACAATGAACTATGAAAACATTACTTTAGTAAGCCAGATAATATGTACTGTAAGAAAGGAGTGTATGTACACACACACATATGTGTTGATCCAAACAAAAGGGAAACGTTTATCTGCAAGCTTTTGTAATCTTCAGATCAGTGGTTTATAGTCATTCCATGGACAGCCGAAGCATCTAATGCCATACCATCTAAAATAAAAAAGCATCAATTTTTTTAAAAAAAGCATCTAATGCATTTTTTTCATTTTTTTTTTAATGGGGTCGCCCTAACCACCTTTTTTAACCTTAAAACCCCATTTTTATTAAACGAAAGCCTTTACCATCCCAAAAAAATGCATTAGATGCTTTCTTTTTTAGATGGTTTGGCTGTCGATGCTTTGGTTGTCAATGCAATGACCGGATACCCCGATTATCAGTTCATGAAGCTTAGGAAGAATGGAGCTCTTGGAATTCCAGGGTAGCTCAACAAATACATATTTATTTTCTTTTGACACTGCTGAGAGCACGATGATACATTTGCCCAGGATTACATCATTTGGTTAAGTCGGGAAGCCAGGATTGTTTGCCGGTCCTACAGTTTGAAAGGAAGCCGGCAGAATACAGCACCACCACCCTATCTGAAGTCAAAGCTTTCTGCTTAGTTTTCTTCAAAAGCTAAACTATTAACGTGTTTAATGAAGGTGACTACAAATCACCAAACTACATGAAAAATAAACCTTTTAATAGTAACATTGCTATAAAAACATGTTATGCGAAATAAGCTGCTCCAAAAGAGCAGAAAAAACAAGGTCTTGGTTGTTTTCCACAGTAAAATATCACAAAGCAAAGGACAACAGTTGTGTTAAAATTCATGAACACGCCGGATAAGTTACTATTTGAGATATTGACATCCAGGGTCAGAATGGGACAAGGAATAGGCTAGGACACCCAAAACAAAGTGGCACACCCTTCGCCTCAAAAAAATAAATTAAAAAAAATGGCCTCAAACCATCCTCTATGAATTGCGTCAATTCAAGACTTCACAGAAAATGCTACTTATGGAGGGTTCTTGTCTCTGTTGCATGTTATGTTTTGTGAAAACGCTTGAGAAAGTGATAACATTGCTTTTGTTCTTTTTAAAAAAAAACATCATCACATACCTAAATACTTATTTTGCAGAACCAGGCTTAAGGCATGTCTACTCGTTGCCACCAGTAATGAAAATAGAGTTGCATTTAATAAGCAGTACAGCCAAATGATGACACCGGAAAGGACCAGTTGCCAGTTGCATTCATGCTCAAATATTACATTACAACACAACCCATAAAATAACATTCCCTGCTTCCGCTGATGCCGCTATCATTCAACATCCTCTATAACATCCTTCTATTAAAATTACCGAATGCAACAAGTTTGCCCAAGAGAATACGGCTAGAATCAGTAGACTCACAAATTTAAAGGTGCACAGAAGTGCGAGGCACATGAGCTGCTGTGCATGTTAGCATACCCTCGTGTACTTGTAATCTCATTTCAGCCAAACATATAGGATACCGCCAGTAAGGGTTTACTTTGCTGAATGCGATGAGATGTGCTTTAATTCAGTTTCCCGCAGTCCTGTGCTTGTAACCCCTGCCTCCCCCAGCCACACTTGCCTCGCGGCAAGCAAGCCCCACGCACTTACCCTCACTGTATGCAGAGCATTGCTTAGAAGGAAGGCTGCACGTTTCTCCTGCGGTGTCTCTGGCAGAGCCATGTTAAATGTCCCCTGGGCCTGGCAATAAGAGATTACACCACCAAGCATACTGTACCTCCAAAAGGAAGGCTTTTAGCAATAAAGCACCAGACATGTTTATGTTGTCTTTACTTTCAGCGGTTTTTTATCTTTAAAAGCTAGCAGGTGCATGTTAGTATTTGCCATAACACCTGTGTGGTTTTGATGGAGCCCATATATTTTTACTGTTTGATTTCCTATCCCATCTAGGACCATGGCGTCTTCCCTTCAGGTTGCCATTACAATACCAGTCAATCAGCAATGATCCTGAGGAAAACAGGTCAACAATGATGGACTGGAAACAGCCGAGGCAAGGGAGGAGCTTTGGCCCTATTTCTTGAAATGTTACAACTGGTGCGAAATTAAAGCTCCATGTCTTCATAACACACAGAGTACGTATGGCTGCGTAGAATTCCCAATAGGCAAATATATCTGAATGATACAAATACAACCAGCGCTATGCACACTTTCCAGAATTTCAAGCAGCTAAAGTCATACCATCAGAGTCAAAGTGTACCACCAGACGCAAACTAAATACTTCCAGGTAAAAAATAGTTTTAAGAGGCAGGGCTTTAGTTACTCCAGCTGAAAGATCAGAGCTGGGCTGCTGTGACACAGGGGTTTGGGTGGAACTGAAGAGATCAGGGCCCCACCTGCAAATTGGGAATCCAAGCCTGATTCAGTGGGAGGGGAGAAACGCTGTAAACAGCACTTGCAACTTACTTGCCATGTGGGGGGAAGGAGGTGCCCGTTGAAGAACATACATCAGTTGTACAGAGCCTGCTGGGACTTCAGGGAGAAATGGGACATGGGGGTCGTGCCATGGAGGAGGGAGAGCCGCTGCCTGGGGTGGGGGTTGGGGGCGTTACTGTCTAGGGAGTGCAGGCTGGCATGAGCGCACTTTGAAATGTTATCACCCGCAGGAGCATCTGAAAAAAACAGAGGGTATTACTGTGGCAGGGAGGGCGTCCTGTAGCTGCGAATGGCTTTTAGAATTGTTACTTCCATATGAACGGAGGGGGTTCGACTGGGGGACGATGCACAATGTCCCGGAAACATGCCTCCCGTCCATGAAGAGGAGCCCCATAGAAGAGGTTATAGCGCCTCGAGGCGATTTCGCAGACAGCGGGCGTTCAACAAGATGACAGCACTAAACAACGGGCGAGATTTGTGCTTGGGATCCGCAGCATTCTCAGATAGTGGCAAGGCCGCCACCCCACCACCGACCAGTTAATTCTAGATAAATCAATTGGTGCAAAGAAAAAGTTACCAGGGATATGCCGATAAAAAGCAGCAAATACGCCCCCTATTCCCACACAGGGGGTAAACTCGACGTACACTTTAGGAAAGCTTGGCTTACCGTTCACAGTCGCCCCTTCATAGCAGAGGGTGTCCAGCTCCGGAGGCAGGAGCGGGCGTCGGCTCAGAGGGCATCGAGGTCCAGAAAGGCAGTTACTTCCATAAAAGGGGGCTACGGGTGGCTCTGATAGAGGCTCTCTTGCCTGGATGTTGGCACCGTCTGTAACATGAAGAGGGGGAGGGGGGTAAAAGCCATGTGAACTCTGCTGCGAGAGCACAAGTTTAACACAAGAGAGATCCACCCAGCCGCTCCTCCCCGCAAACCAGCCTCCCAGAAGAGGAGGGAGATTAAAAGGGGTGTGACAGGGGAGGAAACATGAGCAGAATGGAGAGGAGACATCAGGGAAGCGCAAACACGAGAGGAGGAGGACCAAGCGAGATGAGGGAGGTGGGCAGGAGGGGAGCAGCAGCAGCACCCAGATAATGACGGCGCGAAGCAATACAGATTTTCCACACATTCGTTACAGAAAGTCATGATTCTATTAAAGACTCGGAGGCGAAAGATTATGCTATTACTTCTCTTTACTAACTCGAGCAGCAACCATTACAAAACAAAAACATGGAAAACAATAACAAAAAACTACAATTCCAACAAAACTCAGCATTTTTGTAGTTCGTTTTCCATAGGTTGAAAGAAACACCACGTGATCCATTCCTCCAATCATTATCTCTTCTCTCCTATAAGCCTCCGTGTTCCTAAAGTCCTTCCTCTTTCTTTCGCTGATCTGAAAACTCATGCCCCAACCGGTAGGCAACTAGAATTCGGTAACCTCTTTAAGCTGTCCCTTTCTGTTCCGTTCCTAAAACAGATATAAACCATTAGAAACCTCACCATGGACGGGTGGGCAATCGCATAGCAATACCAATATCACTGCAAAACAAGACTGCATTATTTCCAAGCAAATTCGTGAATAACAACATAACAACATATCTTATACAATAGCGATTGACATTGGGTGGAATAACCTTTCGCCTCCGAGTCTAATAGAATCATGACTTTCTGTAACGAATGTGTGGAAAATCTGTATTCTATGTCAAGACTCGGAGGCTCAGATTATGCTCGTTTAAAGCTTACCTACCACCAACGATGCTACTCGCTCCCCTGGTTTAAAAATAGAAATTCTTAAAGGTCTCTTCATTAGACCAATCCGCCGCCTTTAACACATCCTCCAGGCGGGCCCCTGCCAAAAAAGCAGACGATGCCATAGCACCCCGAGTAGAATTAGCTCCAAACTGCCGCACGTCTATACCTGCTTCCGCCATGCACCACCTGACCCATCTAGCTAGAGTGGCTGACGCTACTGCTCTAAAAGGTTTTCTAATTGCTATCAATAGTTGATTTTCTCCTGCCGGCCTCACTTCATTCGCTTTCCGTTCATATGCTCTCAAACACCTGACTGGACACAACTTAGGCTTGTTAGGAAAGGCCATGTATTCCACAGATTTAAGATTCGTCTTAGTTCTTCTTGTTATGAAAAATACTACCCCCGAAGGTGAAAAGGACTTCCCGTTTACCTCCAATGCTCTCACATCTGAGACCCTTTTACAAGAAATAAGACACAAAGGGTAGCAAGCTTGGCCCACAACGCCTTGCGAGACAAAAATTCATTGTCCGGCCAAGCTTCAAACATTCTTAAAACTACACTCACATCCCATAAACTCGAATATTTGGGAGTAGGAGGTCTCATACACCTGATGCCCTTAAGAAGCCTACATACCAATGGATGTTCACCCACCGTCTTATTATCTATGTAAACATGGCCCGCAGAGATCGCTGACCTATAATTATTAATTGTCCTGTAAGCCTTCGCCTGCGCTGCCTGAGCTGCTAAAAAATTTACTATGTGCACTACATCTGTACATAAGGGATCAACCTGTCTCTCCAGACACCAATCACTCCATCCATGCCATGCCACTCTGTATGCCTTTCCTGTCGCTGGAGCCCATGACTCCCTGATGAACTCTTGAGCCGAGCCCGAAAGTCCTGGCTTGGACCAATTTTCCCTGAAATCGCCCAAGCCAGAAGTCTCAAGCTCCCCGACCTGACCAATGGGTGAAATTCCCCTGCCGGATCTACTAAAATGTCCTCTTTGGCTGGCAACCTGATAGGAGTCTCGAACGACAATTCCAGAAGATCTGGAAACCAAGCCTGGCCTTTCCAATCTGGAGTGATCAGAATCACCGTTGCTAGCTGACGCCTGACCTGTGCCACTGTGCGGGCCATTAAAGAAAACGGGGGAAAAGCATACTCCGTCAGCTTCTGAGATCTTGTTCCGCCCAGTCGATTGATGTATCGGACTGCCGAAACGTTGTCCATCTTCAAGAGAATGGACGATCTTGCGCCTTTCTGTGTCCAGCACTGGACCGCGAAAGAGCCCGCTAGAAGCTCCAGGCAATTGACGTGGAGACCCAACTCTTCTCTCGACCATCTCCCTCCTGTCGACTGATCTCCACATCTGGCTCCCCATCCCCAACGGCTGGCGTCGGATTCTATGACCAGATCCGGGGATGAGCCGAATATCGCCCGGCCATTCCAGGCCTCCATGTGGCAGTACCACCATTCTAACTCCAGCTTCGCTTCCTGGGATAGCTTGACTTTCTGTTCGTAAGAAAAACCTCTCCTGAGATGGCTGATCTTCAACCTCTGTAATGCTCTGTAATGCAGTGGCCCTGGGAATATCGCCTGTATCGATGATGACAGACGTCCTACCAGTCTTGCTATCTCCCTTAAAGAGACTTCGCGCTTCATTATCATCCCTTTGATCTCCTTCTTGACAGAGTTGACCTTGGCTAAAGGTAACTTGAGAATACCCTGGGTTGTCTCTAAGTTGAACCCCAGAAATTCCATCTCCTGAACTGGCACTAATTGAGATTTCTCCCAGTTGATCAGGAAGCCCAACCGTTGTAGCAACCCCTTAGCTAGCTGTACCTGTTGGACTAACACCTCCCTGGCCTGGCACATCAGACATATGTCGTCCAGGTAATAATCAGTCTGATCCCCTGCTCTCTCAGATGTGCTACCACTGGCTTCAAAAGTTTGGTGAAAGCCCATGGCGCCGACGCTAACCCAAAGGGAAGACACTTGAACTCCCACCTCCGTCCCTTCCAAAGGAACTGAAGGAGCTTTGTCTGTTCTGGTCGAATCGGAATCGTTAGATACGCATCCCTGAGATCTATTCTCGCTAACCAGTCTCCCTGCCGAAGAACATCCCTTAGGAGGTGGATGCCCTCCATCTTGAAATGTCTGTACACCAGAAAGTAATTCAAACCCCTCAGGTTTATTACTGGTCTGACCTTGTGTCGCAGCTTGACTAAAAACAGATTGCTCACGAAACACCCTGAACTTTCTAACGCTGGACCGATTGCCTCTTTTGCCCTTAGCAATTCTACCTCCTTGTCCAGAAGATCCTCGTCTTCTCTGCTGAACCTTATCCGTCTCGGCCATACTCTCTGATAAGGCTCTTGCCAGAACTCTAACAGAAAACCTCTTACGGTCTGCCTTATCCAAGCATCTGAAGACAATTCTTCCCAATTTTTGACACACAATCTCACTCTCCCCCCCACTGGAGGGATGCTTGCCTCCGGTCCCTCTGCGACTACCATATTTCTCACCTGAGTTACTTTGGTGTTGTTGCCTGCCGTTGTTTCTCCAGCCCCTACCCCTGCCTCTTCCTCTAGAAGGAAAGAAGGGGTTGGACCTCCGGTCTTCCTGTCTCCAGGCTCTGTCTCTGTAGGAACCTCTGTGCTGGCCGCGGCTGGACAAGCGGCCCCTTCCTCCTCCAGCCTTATCGAAAACCCTTCGACCAAAAATCTTCTTCAAGGAAGACTGGGCTCTGTCCATCGACACATAAGTACTGGCAAACTTTGCCATGTCCTTTATGAACAGGTCGCCGAAGAGCTTGCCTCTCGCTGCTGTGGCCTGCTCTGACGTCGCCATCTCTCCCAACCTGGAGTCCAGCTTCATCAGGATCAACCTCCTCCGTTCGGTCGCTAACGCTATATTAGCGTTGCCAAGCAGACAGATGATTCTCTGAGCCCAGCCCGATATAATATCCGGGTCCATGGGCTCTTTTTTGGCCTTCGCTTCCTCGGCCAGCTGCCAGATCTTGGTGACCGGTCCTAGCATGTCTAGTACCTTGTCCTGACAGGACCGCCAGGATCTGTCGATGCCCCTCTTTACGTCCCTGCCATACCGGCCAAGGAACGTCAAAATCCTTTCGTCAATCTCTGGGGTCTCCGCTACTCCGTCCGGGACCCTTGGTCTTGGGCATTCAGATTTCAGCTTGGACCTGGCCTGTTTGCTTAACGGAGCCCGCAGACGCCTTCTCAGGTATTCTGCGATCCTCTCCGGTGGGTCCCATTCATTGGACCTGGGGTGGATAAGATCATCTGGATCGAACTCCCCTTTGAGCAGATCCTCTTCTTCCCTCCTGCCTTTTTTCTTAGGACGACTTTCCTCCTCCGGGGAGGTTTGGTCTTCTGAGGAGGTGTAAAATTCGGACCTCGAGCTGCTCCTACAGTAGTCGTTGTCCGACTCGCTCGAGCTAGAGACCTTTCTCTCATGGGATCTCGCCTTCCTTTTCCCCGATCTGTGGGGTGAACCCGGGGGGGTCTGGGCGCTACGGTCCCTGCGGGTCTTGTGTTTACTTCCCCCTCTCTTTTTGCGAGCCTTACCCTGGGACAGATCCGCCAGGCTTCGCAAAATGCCCCTCTCTTCCCGGGGCCTCTCGGCGCTCTGTAGAAACTGCACCGCTTCGGTCATACGGCGCCCGCTGACATGGGGGCCGTCCGAGTCATCAGTGTAATCACTCATGTTTGGTGCCCCTGTAGCACTATCAAGGTGCCTTGCGCAGTTTGCTTGGGCTGCCCCCGTCAAAATTGTGCACCAGTAGCTAGGCGAGACCCCGTGGTAATAACAGTCTTACCTGGGACTGAGCCCGTCAAGCAGATGTATGACCTCTGCTCACCTCCTCCCCAGTGGCAGAATGAGGGGTCAGTGATTTCTAGCTGTTCCCCCAGCTTATAATTTGTTGAGCAGGTTTGAAGCCTGCAATATCAACTTCAGCCACTAGGTGGCGTACTCATCAAGTCAAAGAGCCGTGTCTCTTCAGAGCACACAGGCTGCCCGTTCCGGAGATCAACGGGCTTCAAATATATTAAAATTTACGAGCCGCATCGATCGATATTTACGAGCCCGTGACACTCGTACTTCCTCACTCTACGAGTTCGCAACGGCGCCGGAACCTCTGAGGTCCCGTCGCGCCGTTGCGAACTTCCGTGCCTGTAACGCCCCCTAGAGGGAAAACCGACGCCGGAACGAGAGTCCCGTCGCGTCCTTACCGCGGATCTGCTCCGCCAAGCCCTACGCGCTCACCTGTCAATGCGCGCGCGCGCTATTTCATCAAAGATTCACAGTTAACATTCAACATTACACATAAAACAATACAATAAAGGTACTTATCTCGCTGCTCGAGCAGCAAAGAAAGAGGAAGGACTTTAGGAACACGGAGGCTTATAGGAGAGAAGAGATAATGATTGGAGGAATGGATCACGTGGTGTTTCTTTCAACCTATGGAAAACGAACTACAAAAATGCTGAGTTTTGTTGGAATTGTAGTTTTTTGTTATTGTTTTCCATGTTTTTGTTTTGTAATGGTTGCTGCTCGAGTTAGTAAAGAGAAGTAATAGCATAATCTGAGCCTCTGAGTCTTGACATAGAATCTGCAACTTGCAAATGCACACGGCCGCCGGCCCGGGACTCTGTCATGTTATGTACCAACACAATTCCAGTGTTTTGTAAATTAGTAACACTGTCTGCTGGCGCCATGGTGTCGCAGCAGTTGGCTCAGGGGCTGCCTACAGCAGGCACTCTGACACGGTTGGCCGCCGGTCCTCCGCATTCATGAAAGAAAGTGAACACTTCGGTGTTACCTTTCTGTCCATCCGCGGCGGGCCGCAAAGGAAATCAATGTAACTTATGTTACTTAAAATAAAATAAGTTACATTACACCAAACCGTCCCAGGTGTGGGCTTCATTAACCACCCCTCAGGGCCCCGCCCACCTCATGATTTCAGCCCGGCCACGGGCTGAATGGCCGATGGACCAATCCGACCCGGTTGACATCCTTCCACACACTGTTTCAAATTGATTAGCGTTGTGTGTTCAGATACTTACATACTTCTATACATGCAAGACAATGATGCTAACAAAGCTTAGTGGGTTGATGGCCTGCTGAAGAGAAGTGCGAGAACTCTAGGAAACAAGCTTACATTTTGGTAGGTCTGACATGGTGCTGCAAAGATTCAAGCGCGAAGAGGACATTTTCAGTGTTTATAAAAAACGTATCCTCTCATGGACTCCATTATATGTCTCCCCTTCGTGTCAGAATGATCAAAATGCACTCTACAATCTCTGTTCTAGTAAATATTGCAATAATTAGGTCTTTAACAGCAGGCCAAAACCATTCACTTTCCCTTTTATTTGTACAGTATTGTGTGCTAATCGCTTTATAGACCGTAATTGGGATGGCCCTTCCCCAAATAGTAGTCCTTAACTAGGGGGCAATAACCTCGGGGTCGGTAACAATCACCTTAAAAAGTGTACTTTTCACTTCTTCCAGATGCAATTCCCTGTCCTCAGGGAGAAACACAGGCGAATATCAGCCTCTGCGCGATACTGCCAGAGGCACACCTCGCCAGAAACCCCCCCCCCCCCGTGGAATAATGATGATGAGATTTTTCATCTAGCAATGTGGAACACAGTTATACCTTGGATTGTTTAGCAACACGTTTGTAGTCTGCACCAAAAGAACATTTTGAAGGCTAATAAAACCAATCTACCCCCGCTGTTATCTAACATCACGTCTCCATTTACACTCTTGCCTCAAAACTATGCAGACATAGTGCTGTTGTGTCGTCTTGTCTAGAGTGGAGATGTTCTGCTGGCTGTTTTTTCGGCTTGCATCAGTTTTATTTTCCTTTTACAAATGCAGAATTAAAAGTCACATCACTGTTGGGTGGTGTCAGCCCAGAGACCATTGCTGGTGAATTATTTCACACTTAAGCAAAACTGACGGGTGATGACTAGAACGTTTTCAATTCATCATACGCACAGTCCCCAGACCACCCCCAGACCGTCACTATTCAGCCTGCCAAGCCATTACAGAAAAGGGTAAGACCATATGCAAATAGACTTGGTCCCAACCACCGCAAAAGGGGCAGTCAAGCCTGAACTGCTAGGTAACATCCCACGAGACAACAAGCAACCCAGTCACGTTTTGTATCCATCGAGTGTCAGTGATGTGTAGCTTTGGTCTCTAGCCTCGGCAGGCTTGAGACCCAAGTCTGGCTTTACCCGTCCTCTTTGGGCTGACATATGAAAAGGTGATGGCTGGAAGGTTTTGAATTAATCATAACCATGGCCATTTCTCTGGGCGACCCTCCTAGTCATTGTTTTCCTGCTTTCTAATGCAGAAGGTGAAAGACTGTATGCAAATCAGGTCTGGTCCCAGTCCAAAGGGGCAGGGATGACATTTGGGGGTTGACAGGGGTCGCAACTGCGACCGGTGAGGTCTCCCTTGCTACCCCTGAGGTCTCCTGTTGAGTTGTACATCATGAATATTAAAGATGAGGCACGCAGTCCGTAGTTCAGATGTATGCTTTATTCAATGAGATATCAGGATGGACGTATAGCGTTGCAGATGTAGGTGACAAGTATTAAAACAGGGAGAAGGCATCCACCGGTCTGGTAGCAAACAGAAGCAAGCCCCCAACTGATTCAAAATGAACGTTCCCTCTAAACATCAATAAACAGTCTACATGAACATTCCATATGGAACCAAGCTCACCTGCATTTTATTTACATAGAACCCAACACATCTTCCCCCTTTAACCTTTGAAAGAGTAAATCATATCCATGTAAATATGTGAAATTGCATAAAATTCATCAGGTATAGTGCATCAAAATAAATAGATAATAATGCATGAAATTCATTAGATACAACAATTGTACTCTTCACCACAAAATCAATGGTCCTTCAATATGAGTCAATCCATAACCATCTGAGCTGTGGCAGGCCATTACCACTCACCCTCACAATGCGGGAACCGGCCCCCCAAAATGGTCCATACTAAACCCACAACTTAATCACGGTTCAAACTCCTTGAGAAGGAACAGTCCTAACAAGTATTACAGGAGATAACCTAAGACCATCCTACCTTAAAGTGTGGAAGAAAGAAACAACGCTCTAGTGGAAGTTTAACAACAATGTAACTGTTGTGTCACCCCAAAACAAAATCAACTTGCATAGATATGCTGGGGTGAGCAAGGTACAAAAGTGTGATACAAAAAATAACGCAACACATGCGTGCACATATGCTGGGTTAAGTGTTCCCAACTATAACTTTGTCAAAATAGGGGGAACTCCATATCTAATTAAACTAAGCCGCAAGACGGCAAACACCGGGACACACAATCCCTTCAAACTTGACCCAAGTTGTCCAAGCTCCTGGGAAACTATATCCACCAAAACCTGTGATTACACAGCCAGTGATGGAGCAAGCAATCCCCAACGACCTGACACCAACGTCACACATCCACACAATAGGTAAGAACAAAATTCCACCAACTCAAAATTTCAGCTAGTGCGAAACGACCACCACTAAGTGAGACCCAAAATCCCACTAGTCAAAAAATGCACCCAGTGCGAAGACCGTCAGACCACCCAAATACTTCCAAATGCACGTAGTGCAAAGGACACAAGTTCACCAAAACTTGCACCTTTGACTGGGACCACACATCCCCTACTCATGAAAATACACGTAGTGCGAAGGACAACAAGTTCAACAACACTTGCAGCTTTTAACAGGACTAAACGTCCCAACAAAACACCCAATTCATTACAATGCACCTAGTGCGAAGGCCAACAAGTTCACCAAAACTGTTGCACCTTTTACCAGGACTAAACGTCCCACCAACACACCCAACTCATTACAATGCACCTAGTGCGAAGGCCAACAAGTTCACCAAAACTGTTGCACCTTTTACCAGGACTAAACGTCCCACCAAAACACCCAACTCATTACAATGCACCTAGTGCGAAGGCCAACAAGTTCACTAAAACTTGCGCCTTTTACTGTCACACATTCCACCAAAACACACATCTTATAAGAAAGCACCTAGTGCGAAGGACCAAAAATCCCAACAAAATAACCAAAATGCTGCAAAGGAAGGGTTATTAGGTGCAAAACATAATTACCATAGTGCAAATGACAAACTGGTAATATTTCATCATCAACCCCACCTTATCTTTTTATTGTGAGCCAGGTCAACAAAATATTTTTTTCCTCAATGGATCCTTAAAATGCCCAAAATATTCATCAACCCACGCCAACTCTGAATAGTTGCTTTCCTCTGTAATGACAGGATACACTTGAGCACCTCCCAATAACTCATCAACCCGTGAAGGCAGCTCCGTAAAGTTCCCAAAAATCTCATCAATCCAATTGAAATTGGATGGAGCGTCGTCCAGCCACTTTCCTGTTGGCTCTTGAGCTTTTTCTGCCTTGCAATCCTGATCCGACCAGTCACATGCAGTACATAAACCTTTATTGTCACTTACTATATCTTTGTTTCCCTTAATAAAACTCCTCGGCAAACTCTTCTCTGTGTCCTCGCCTTCGCCCGAAACATCCGGAAGCAAACCATAACCTCGCCTTCAATTCATGTCTCATGTCAGTACCGGGCTCGCCCCTTGATGAGCTCTTAGTCATACCCTCTCTCATCTTGCTGATGGCTGTGATGTAAGGCCAACCTCCCATAGAGAAAACAGCCCGTGCTCCCATGGCCTTTAAATGAGGCAGTGTGTTCGCTTCAGGCCAACCGTCACTCGCGTGGCACGAAGGAGTCACCCTTCCTCTCAGTGACGTCACCACAACACTCTGGGAGACCCGCAGTTCCGGTGATCCCAAACAGCCTCTCATATCATCAACCCACAACAAGCTATTACTCACACTTGTATGTCGGAACACAGTCCTGTCTCCGCTCTCAGCACACGTCTGGCTCTCACAGGAAATCGAGGTACACAATTCCAGGAATCTGCATTCAATTACCTCGGTCAGCTCCGTGTGCTGGCATCCTCTCCAGGCAGCACTGTTACCTGCCGTGCAGCCCATTATTATGCCAGTATGGGCTCCATCCACCCCCTCGGGCGCGGAGACATCATATGGATGAGGGGACGGTTAGCAGACCCGGTAAGCGCCGGCTCCTCTCTCCATGCGCGCTTCACCTCATGTAGGTTTTCTTCCCTGTGCACGCTATCGATGCTGTAGCTGCCAGGTTCCTTCACCTTGCCGTCCTCTGCACACACACGTCGCAAGTGCCATTACCTCCGAGCAAAGATGGGGCACTTTGCTCGATCCCATCCTCGTCGCCAATGTTGAGTTGTACTGTACATCATGAATATTGAAGATGAGGCACACGGTCTGTAGTTCAGATGTACACTTTATTCAATGAGATATCAGGATGGACGTATAGCGGTGCAAATGTAGGTGACAAGTATTAAAACAGGGAGAAGGCATCCACCGGTCTGGTAGCAAACAGAAGCAAGCCCCCAACTGATTCAAAAAGAACGTTCCCTCTAAACATCAATAAACATTCTACATGAACATTCCATATGGAACCAAGCTCACCTGCATTTTAATTTATATAGAACCCAACATCTCCCTTGCTACCCCTACAGAAAAAAAAAGCATTTTTTTTCTCATTTATTTTTTTTTTTTAAATGGGAGTTCCTGGGCTGTGGCCAGCAACATGTTGCTCTTTGTTTCTGGAGTGGCGGGCTTTCTTGATCAGGCCTCTTTAAAAAAATTTAAAAAAATTAAAAAGCAAATAGGGGTTCCACAAGTGTAACACTTTGCGCAGTGACCCTAAACAAGAAAGAATAGGAACAACAAATAGTGTTTTTGGAATTCTATACAATAATTGCTAGACTTGTTAAAGGTTTATTTTAGGCACACTTCAGGGGGTGAGCCAATGATTTAGTCTGTTCTTGAACACCTCAAATTCACAACACAGACAAAAACTATATGTATTTTGCTTTTCACAAGTTGCAGTTATCGCATGCTTTTTTCGGCCGTTGTCTGTGTTACGATCATCACCAGACATTCCATCTCAGTGTCCTCAGTGACTTGACAAAATCTTTTTTGTAGAAATGTTTGACCATAGCAAATCAAGTAGGCCGTGCTTTCATTGTGCCACAATCCATGCTTTGTTGTAATGTGTCTATCTTTTCGTTCTCTCTGGCATGCTGTTCAGGATGTTTGTTTGCATGTATGAGGTAACGAGTGCCCAGAGTACGGGATGCCTGCCGTGTGAGTGCGCAGCTTTTTCTGCATTACTCTAAATTCGTTAAAACATAGTTATGAACCCTCCCAGTGGTATGTAGTTTGCCAACCTCCAAAGCCTGAAAAGTAGATCCATGCAGGCTTGACATGTGGCCACCTTTGCACCAGACCTGCAGATGAACTGGCCTGCTGTTAAATCTGTTACCAGTTTAATGGCATCCATTACAGAGTGTAATTTGCTTTCTGACTTGGAAAACATTCAGACATGTAAACATATGGTGATTCATTCTTGTATGAAATGTATGTCACATTATAGTGATATCATAACCATATTTATCATGGTGTACTTAGGAACAATGCTATGTGATGCCACTTCCTGTTTTGTCAAGGGGTGAAAGGTTGTGTTCCATCGCTTCCCAGGATGTCACTTCAGGCTGGGGTCGGAGATGGGTCATGTGATGTCACTTCTGCTACCCCAGGCATTTTGGTGAAATGACATCACTGCAAAAGGGGACTGCAAGAGACCACGAGCAACCATAGCCATGTTTCAGCCCCAGATGTGCATCCGTTGCGTCACAGGAAACCAGGCTTCACCTCACTGATGAGGCCCATTAAGGCCAAAATATGTGTTGGGTTGCTTGCGCTTCTGTGCAGAGGGGGTGTGGGCTAGCAGTTTCGGTGGGTCTTCCCCAGTGGTGGCAGTTTCAATAGGGTTTGCATATAGCTGGTCCCCTTCTGCAATGGCGCCGACAAGCTAACAAACAGTGGTGTGGAATGTTGCCCACAGCAGTGCCAGTGGTTAAGAATAATTCAAAACTTTCACCCCGACATGAACAGGTAGAGAGCTCTAGAGAGAGGGAATTCTAACAATGCCTTCAGTTTCACGGAGCCGTCCATTGGCATGCCCATTTATTTATTTACAGATAGTTGACCTGTGAGTAAGGCGCCAAACGGGTAAACGCAGTCACTTCATAGCACTTTTCCAGCCCTACCATTTCTCAACTGCGGGTTGCATTTTGTGACTTGCCAATAAATATGTGGAAAGTGCTGTTGCCTAAAAAGCTAAAACAGCTGTTTCCCACTACTAACTACTTGCTGTGTAAGGTTGTTGGGAAGGCGAGAAATATTCCCTTACACGTCAGCCTGGAGTGTTTCATCCTGCTTTGCTCCTTTGCTTTCTTCCATCCACTTCTCCTTATTCCACTATAAATGCAGAACTGGAGGTACCAAAATGCTAAGAAATAGAATCTGGACTGGATGTCCTCCTCGCACATGACATCAGACAGCTTAATTAGACTCTGAGGTCATGGTGTAGAGCACGGTCAGTGTACAGCAGTTTGATAACCTAACTATATACCCTGTGTCAGGTGAGAGAGGTGGAAACTGTACTATTCCTTCCCTGTATTTTGGTGCTTATAGTTTTGAGTTTCCATTAAAAATGTAGCTCAACAAGTGACAGAGGTAGAGGAGGGTATTCTGGATGTTCTGTTGAAACTGTCATGATACAACTAGACATGTCTGTATGCTCTCCAGTGAACTGTATGATTAAGCCACCTGAACAACACGTGCACTTCAATGATGCATTATGTGAATAAAGTGCTCTGCACAACAAATAATTACAATCAAACTTCTTGGTAATTTTCCTTCCAGTCATCTAAGCAACCAGCTATGGTGGTAATTCGGTTTTAAATGTATATAATCCATCAGTGTCGACATCAGAACTTCAGCAATTTTCATGGGGATTTGCACATTAAAAGATCACTGATGATGAACTTGCCTTCATGGGCCTCTGCCTTGATTGCTGGCCTTTTAACTAACAAAAAGCTGTAAATGGCAGCTTTGTGAGAAACTGAATGACTGACATTGTACAGGAGAGCAGAGCAGGATCTTTGCTTGAACACTCCCATGAAGCTGCTCTCATGTCAAGGCCCTCGAGCCCCAGTACCTTATTTATTGGTGCGGCCTGGGACCTATGGGCCCATATAACCAGGCGCCTCTGACCCGGATACATGTCCTCTACGTCCTTGTGCCCGCTTATGACGCTCCCCGAGTCCTAGATGTAACGTTTGGGTGAGTTTCCCATTAGAACTAACATAACCTTTAATTCTTCTGATGTTTGTGATTACATGAAAACAGGAGGTAAGGAACATAAGATCACTTAACAAGGAGATTAAACAAGAGTGTTTTGGAGCCCCTCTATTGAGAACCAACAGGGGTCAAATACCCAGTTCTATGCAATTTCTTCCACTCAGGAGGGTCTACAACCACGTTTTAGTTCACTGCACCCTTCACAGAGGAGAAATATCAATTTATCCCATCAGTCTGGTGCCACCCAAAAGGGCAGTCCAGCACCGAAATGGTAGGCAACTCCCCTCTGAACAAGAGCACCATCAGCAACCCCAGACATGCGTTTCAGCCTAGTTGTGCCTCCTCAGTGAGGTGAAGCCTTCCCAGGCACCATCCAGCATGGTGTCGAGGAAACTGCAATATGAACCACTACATTTACAACGAGGGGAAAGCAGCGCACAGAGGTTCTGGCGATTCCAATGATGGTTATGCACCTTATTTTCTTGTGGGTATTGATGCGACGGCAGACGCACAGGATTTGATGGCAGACCGTGAAGCTGGGTAGCTCAGTGAGAACATGGCTACACTTTCTATCTGCAATGAGCCGCCGCTTATGCCACTGTTATGGGGTGGTCCGTTAGACATTTTATACAAAGCATTAAGGAGGAAACAGCCATAGCCACGGCTAACTTGGAAATGGCTACATGGGACGGCAATGTGGTTCTGGAGCAACCCCACGGAACGAATTCCATGCAATCGTTTACAGACAAAGTAGAGTCTGGAGACAGTGGATTAAAGTCCATGGTCATGCAAAAGGATACAGTTAAAATGCTAGAGAGTCACCACACCTCTGGGCTTTGTGAAAAACAAGAGCCCATGTGGACTGGATATCGGACGACGTGCCAACCGGTGGCTATATTTTTAAAGCGAACGTTTGTATTTTGTAGTGGTGTGACAACTAGCTTGTACTTAAAACCATGTATTTTTGTTTAGTTTACAGCCGCTAACTGATGAAGTGGAGGGTAAAGAGGAGAGCCAGGCTGTAGCAGAGACTATCAATATTTACTGTGTTTGCTCTTCAAACCAAAATTGAAAACCTGGGGGATCGCGATAACAGCCTATGTGAGCAATGTATTTCACTAATTGACACCGATAGCATTAAAGACAATATGGACACAGCAGTTGTGACCTGGATTGATATCCTACCTACTCAGGGGTTCATAGCCGTAGTTGTGAAAACGTGTTTACAGCAACACTTTCACAGCTGATGCCATGGATATAAAATTGATGATCCCCAACAGGATGCTCATGAATGTTTGGAAATATCTTATACAGATAATTTGATACGTGAAAACATGTCACATGTTGAACCCTAACCGTCTTGTAGAAATGATGCGCCTAGTACAGTCGTTAACCCGGCTATGGGTTGGGAAAGCGGCAGAACAATGTGTGTCTAAAACATGGGCTATACAATCGGCAGATAATCCCCTTTTGAAAATGAAGCAGTTTAGACGATGTGCGATGAATGTTAGCAGCATCATTGAGAAAACAGTTTGCATAGTATGGCAGAGCAACGTGCATTGTGCCCCATATACTGACCTATGAAGATTGACAATGTAGATAATATGTATTTGCGCTTCTTTGCCGGAAATACAAAATGAAGACCACGTGGAAAGTGATCAATTTAATGTGAAACCCGCCATTGAATGTTGTGAGAAACCTTAGGGTTTCCTCACTCCTACTCTCCCCGGGATCCTCTTCTCAGGTTGCCAGGGAAAGTCCATCGCTCTTGAATATCGACCCTGGGGGTGGAGAAGCAAGGGAGGATCACCTAGGTGGAGGGGGATTGGGAGTGGGGTACCCACAGGCGAGACATGGTATCCCCCTTTCCCTGTTGAAAACCAGCCCAACCCCCCAATTGTCAAATCTCTCCTCATTTTCCCACATATTTCCTATGCCACTACGAGGAAGAGGCGACTAGGAGTAGTGAACACCAATAACTTTTTTCACCACTCTAGTACTCGGACGAGAAAGATGCCTGCAGAGTACTGTGAAGGCCAGGCATGTCCTTCTAATTATAGTCAGGCAAGTTCAATTAAGAGCTCACACCTGTCAAGGGGTTGCAGGTGTATAAGAAGAGACCACAAGAACAGCAAATAGAGCCACAGGGAGGCCTGTGTGGGGGGAGACCAGCAGGGGACCCTGCTCTTGAGGAGGCAGTCGTGGTGGGTCCTGCAGAGACACCAGCATGCCGGCAGACAATCCCGGAGACCTGTGGAGCCCAGGAGAAGTTGGGCCATTGGAAATCTTCAGGTGCGGGAGCCTCCATGGTCCGGGAAATGCAGTTGGAGCTGCGAGCATGGGGAAAAAAAAGGAAACCACTGACAGTGTCCGCCGAGGCAGAGCGGAGCTGGTGGCAATCTCAGTGAGGCATCAATGGTGCGCACGAAGCTCACAATTGAAGGCAAGCTGGCAGGCAGAGCAGAATGAGTCCAGCGCAGCTACCTGACAGGACCGCCGGAGTCCAGTGAGTGAAAGGGAGCATCACTTGAGACTGGGGTGCCCAAGAGGGCTGGATATAAGCAGAATTAATGCTGAGTGAGCCGAAAAGCATACACAGAGTGAGCAAAAAAAACAAAGTCATAGGTATGCTGAAAATGAAGCGGCATAGCAAATAATGATGGAAAAAGCATAAATATTGAATACCGAACTGAATGAAAACTTTACGAGCATAAGCTAGGAACTAATGGAAATTAAATGGGAAAGTACCCATTTGAAAACAACGTATGAAATATGAACGCAAGTGTGAAAGACATGACAGAAATGTGTGGAATAAACTAAAATCACTGCAAAGTGAACTTTGTGAATAAATACGGTATGGCAAAGCCCAGAGGCTAATCGGGAGAAGCCAGCAGAATGTGAAACTGCAAATAAAGCCAAGTGGCCGATAAGAAGAACCTAAGTGAATGTGAATCTGTAGACAGGGCAGATACAGAAGAACCTGTGTGGTCTGAAGAGCCCAAGGTTCCTAGTTGCACGACCTGGGACGAGTAGACCGTGTGGTCTGACAACTGCGACTAGACGAGGGAACCCTGCATTGTGAAAGTTAAAGACATTGTGAGCACTGGAAATGAACTCATTAATGCAATCCAGAAGGAGTGGAACGTTGACCTGGAGTTGGGTTAAACATTGAGAGACTGAGACCAGTATAAGTTGCTACGTTGAAGTCTTGGGGAAGGGAACCCTGAGACCTGATGAACTACAATGCTGTCTTGAGGATGGAGCCTCAAGACCTTTTTCATTTGAACTGTGTTGCATTGAACTTGAGGAAGGAAACCCCAAGGATTTGTGGAACTTTCTTGAACTTGGGGGAAGGGGAGCTGAAGAGAAAGCTAGGAGTTGGAAGGAGCTCAGAACTTTGGGTTGATCACCATTTCCGTTATTATTGACATCCCTAAACATTGTTTAGCTTTAGTTGTGAGGGCAAGAATAGGTTTTGGACACAGACATACTTAAGTTGAGCTTTCTGACTCAGAGTTTCCTTAGTTTCATTCTGGCATGGAAATCCCACCCTAGCACAGGGCAAGTTCGGCCTTCAACCATCCTGACATTTGATTTAATAAGCCATCTTATTTTGAACTTTAAGTCTGTTCTCTGTGTCTTGCTTCATGATGCCTCCGCAATGTATAGAGAAATTATTGCTGGATTTACTTAGAGGATCTAGACACTGTATATTCAAGGGTCTTGTGTTATCTGGAAATACTTTTGCAGGTATACAGACGTGAATTTAACAATGTTTTATGTATGGTTTATGTATGGCAAACATGTGCTCCAAGAGCAACCACCCACTAATGGACAACTACTGGCAAAAGCACCACAAAGGGGGCGGGGGGATTGCCGATTTAAGGCCGCCTGTGGGATCTTCGTTGAACCTGGAAGTGTACAACATGCACCAGCATTTCCGACATTTGCTGTTTGATAGGGAACTTTATGAATTTCTATCAGCCGTCTCTCTATTATGCATGCTTGCTTATCGACGCAGTGAACACCAGTGCGTGTACGAAGTAATAGCGAATACTGCAAAATGTGTAGCCGAAAGGATTACAGTACAGCATCTCATAACCCAAACTATTTAATGTGAATAAAAATGTTGATAGCGTAAATCGGATGGTCTAAATGTTAATAGAAATCTGTTTATAAAAACCTTGTTGTGTCTTTATGTTCAGCGGTTATGGGGTGAACATGTCTGGCATACAGCTGTCCAAAATATATTATGATGAAGCAGGTGTTGGTAGTTATAGAAGGGTTGAAAGCCTGTATCGTAAACTGCAATCCGATGGTGAGAATGTGTCTAGGGACGCTGTCAAGACATGGCTTTCGGAGCAGGAGGCCTACATGCTGCACAAGCTGGTCTGATAACAATGTTTAAAATCAGGATAATTGTTATTTTCATAGTATACAGTTGTGCAATAAAACCTCTTACAATCAAACAAAATACAGATCTTGTCAATTTTTAACCCCCTCCCCTAAGCCAAATCACCCTCATGCGTTGTTACCAAAACAACCAGCAACAGTGTCACAACAATCACGTATCTACACAATCTCCTAGCTTTCCCATGGCAGGTCAACGTGCATATTTGGTTACGAAAGGAAGCCATACTCCCTCGATATCCATGCACACCTCATCAAGTAGATGCGCTAGGTTCTCCATATCATATATGGACCTCGCTTTCTGCACCCATTCTTTTTCGGTAGGGCTGTCCCTCCGTTGCCAATGCTGTGCAATTCCAGCTTCTTGCTGCGACTAAAAAGGTATGCACAATATGGACTTCCTCCCAGGGTCGGACTGGGACAAGAAATAGGCCCGGACACCCAAAAGTGGCCCACCCCTTGCCTCATGACCTTTGACATCTGATGACATCACCAGAAGCGATGCCATTTGACCCCACCCCAAAGTGACATCTCGGGAAGTTATGAAACATGACCTTTCACCCCTTGACGAAACAGGAAGTGGCATCAAATAGCATTGTCCCTAAGTACACTACAAAACATATGGTTATGATTTCACTAATATGATATACATTTCATACAAGAATGGATCACCATATGTATCATTAATATCTGTGTGTATAGATTCATATTGTCAAATTACTGTGCATGGAAGCAGATCTCCAAGGCCAAATGATAATATGTTATTTGTATAGCACTTACGTTTAAGCTCTTTTTTATAGAACAAATATGCATACAATATCACCCAGCCTGTGTTGGTACTCATTTATCGACCTAAGAAGGATAAAAGGCTGAGATGGCCTTGCTGGGATTCGAACCTGCAGATCACACATCGCAGCAGTGAGCGCTCAACCCACTGAGCTATCATATCGGCTATAGTAAAATGAGCAATTATTCTGTAGTGGATACCATTAAAGTGGTAACAGATTTAACAGCAGACCAGTTAAGTTCATCTGCAGATCTGGTGCAAAGTTGGCCGCATGTCAAGCCTGCATGCATCTATTTTCTGGCTTCAGAGGTTGGCAAAATAGGCAAAGCAGCGCACTCACAATGAAGTCAATGGCCACTTGACGTGCTATGGGCAAATATTTCTACACTGTACAGAAGCTTTTAGGCACAAGGAATTATCAAGTGACCGAGGACACCGAGATGGAATGTCTTGGGATCATCGTAACAGACAACGGCAGAAAATAAAACATGCTATTACTGCAACTTGCAAAAGGCAAAATACATAGTCCGAAATTGATGATTATTCTGCTCTAAAATTGTTAGTTTATCACTGCTATCACCAATACATATTAATCACTAATACAACAGCACAGCAACTCCACTCCAGTCCACTCACCCAACGTGACCGGCGCTAGGACTGTGTTATCCATGTGCACCCATTGTTTCCCAGGGTCGGGATCCAAGTGGTCCACCATGATCCTCGGTTGCGCTGCTTTATGATGCACCACACCCCCCTCTTCTGTTGGTAGGACCAGTGTTCTGTAGGTCACCCTGGGTTTTGCCCACAGAAAGCGAAGGAGAGCCCGTGAATGTTTGCTAAAAAAGTGGGTCAGGACCACCGTTGGGAGCATCTGAAACAGGAACAGCAATTTGGGGAGGGCCATCATCTTAGCACAATTTAGACGTGCCATCCATGGCAGATTGAGCCATCCCCATCGCTGGTATCCTTCGCTATGTAGGTCTAGCTGTATCCTTCCCCAAAGTGGGGGATAGTTCTTCTCAAACAAGTCATTGACATCCCTTGTGATTTCAATACCCAGCTAACGGAATCCCTCCGGCTGTGTCCTAAATCCCATACCCTGCACCCATTCCCTATCCTCTCGACTGATTTGTCCAGGTTAACCTTGAACCCTGACAATTCTTCATATTCCCCAAGTCCCCGAAGAAAGGCAGGGATGGAAACCCGCAGGTTTGTGATAGAGCAGTGCGTCATCCACAAAAAGGCTCACCTCGTATTCCTGCGCTCCCATTTTTGCCCCTGCAATGTCCTCACTACCCTGCAATTCCACTACCCACAGTTCCATCACCAGAGCTTAGAGCAATGCTGACAGTGGGTATCCCTGCCTGGTGCACCTTTGCAGCTGCACCGGTGCAACATCCCTCCATTAACTACTACTCTAGCCCGGGGGGGGGGAAGAATACAGGGCTGCCACCCATCCCATCCATCGTGCCCCCATACAAATTATCCCCAAACCCCCCTTAAAAAAGAAAAAAAAAAAGAAAAAAAGACCCGGTCGAATGCCTTTTCGTCATCTAGGGAGAGGACCAAGACCCGTCCCATATCACCGTAGGTGCATTCAATATGTGGAGAGTCTTTTGCAGGTTATCAGAGTCTTGTCTATTATGAATAAATCCTTTCTGGTACGGGTGAACCAGCCATGGTAGGTGAACCTCCAACCTTGACGCTAGGATCCCCGCAAATATCTTCGCGTCCGTTTAGCAACGATATAAGCCTGTAGGAGACGCAGTAAACATGGTCTTTACTCTGCTTGGGAATAGCTGCTTTAAGTGCTTCCGGAAAGGTAGGTGGAATATCAGCTGCGTCTTCTATATAGTTAAAGACGTTAGCCAGGGCGTCTGCCAGGGTCTCCTGAAACTCTTTGTAAAAGTCTGTGGTGTAGCTGTCCTCCCCGCCGGGGCTTTACTTGGTTTGACGTGGCCAATGGCTTTCAATACCTCCTCCCCCGTGATGTCCGTCTTCAGCATAGCCCTCTCCCCTGCGGTCAGCTGCAGGATGGGACATCCCTCCAAGTACTCTTGTATGCCTTTCTCACTACACCCAGGAGGTTGAGCGTAGAGATCTTCATAGAACTCTGCAAAGCAATCTGGGATTTTTGCCCTGGGCATCCACCAGGTTCCTCCTGGCATCCCTTATGCGGTGAATCCTCCTCTCCACTCTATGTTCACGCACCCTATTCGCCAAGAGGGTTCCCACCCAGTCCCCACTTAATTTTACGCTGCTGCTTAGTGGAACTCATCTTTTTCAATACTTCTCCGATCAAGAGGGAGCGCAGTTCTTGTCTTTTGTCCCTCTTTGCTCTTAGGAGCCCCATCCGATCCTCCCCCGGCTTCGTCAATTGTGTTCCTATGACCCATTGTTCCAGCAGGCGCCCGTCTTCCAATGCCACACAATGCCCTCTACCTCTTTTTCCAGGTCCCTTCCAACTTTTAGGAGGCCTTGTATCGTGGCCTAGGCAACTTCCCACACCATTTTCCATTACACTTCCCCTCTGGTATTGGAGCCAAAATAATGATTGCTTTCCTGGCACAAATAGTCACGAAACACTGGATTCCTAAGGAGAACATTTCAGCACCATCTCGGCATCCCCTTCCTCCCCTCCTATACCCTCCAGTCTGCTGTGACCATCTCGTATTTTGACCATGACACGGTTTCCACGCTCAGTCACCATCGCCTCCTGTTCCTGAGGGACTAGGTCAATCCTAGTATACGTTTGGTGCAGTGGCGAAAAGAAGGTATATCCTCCTGCCTGGGGAAACCTGGATCCCCACACATCCGCCCAAACGTGGTCTTGAGTTTCCTTCGTTTTTTAAATTTAGTCACCCCTCACCGACCACCAGTTCAAAACTGGGTTCAGCAAGAATATTAAAGTCCCCTCCTCCCACCAACATCATACCTTCACACCAATCCTCCAGTACCAGGAACACCCGGCGAAGAAAAGCCAGCCGATTCACATTGGGAGTGTACAGGAATGCGAAGGTGAGAATCCTCCCATCCAGAAGGCCCTGAACTGCCAAAAACTGGCATCCAAAACCCTGCATCACCTGGACCTCCTTCAGGTGCATGGGGCATGATAGGACAATCCCCACACCTTCCTTTTTACTAGTTGTGTGTGAAGCCCAATACCTTTATCCAATTTCCGCCTGCTTCAGAGCTCGCTCCCTCCCCTGCCTATAGTGGGTTTCTTGTAAAAAACAGCATTGCTAGCTGGGTTTTGCGGAACATGTTCCCAGTGAGGGACCTGTTATTGATCCCCTCAACATTCAATGTTGCAACCTTCCAACCAATGTTTTCTCCAGACTCCTCCCATGGTCAAGCCAACACCCCTGTGCAGTTGTGACAGAATAATGCATGCATACCCAATCCCCCTCGCCCCCCCCCAACTGAAAAAACTAACCCAACATTCTCAGATACTGACACCCGCCAAAGCCCGATGCCCGGTTACCCAGAGACACCCAGGCGTTGCTGGGTCACTAGGATAACTTAGAGACTGCCATCCCATTAAAAATCATCATTCTTAATACTTTCTGAACTTTTCCACCCCCAAAACCTGAGCCCAACAATTTCCTGGAGGCAGCTTCTTTCCGGCATCCCTTTGGCTGTGCAAAGGCACTGTTAAAACCAGTGCTCCAGATAGGATTTTGGAGTGATAGTATTTCACTCCCAATTATTTTTAATTAGAAAGTAAATCCAATTTCAAGAGAGTAAAAATGATTTTCATCCTTTGCAAGAGAGTAAAAAGTGTCTGACAAGTATCCAATTTGGGCGTAAAATTAAAACTTTGTTCGAAAACAAAAGTGACAAAACAGCTGTATTTCAAGTGGTTCTAAATAATGTATTGCACCAGTGAAAAACATTTTCCCCCACACAAGAACCTTGTAGATGCATACTATCCAGCTTCCGCTTCATGATACTTGAGCACAGACACTGTTAAGAGTTACTACAGATACCAGCTAGTTACATCAGGTGATTCTCAAATCAAGTCCCTCACTCTACCACCATCACTTCTCTGCCTCTCGGGCCTACTGTTGCTGCCTGGTGTAAGAGGATTCAATTCAACAATACAGCTAAATCAATGCCTAGTCTGGGATACTGAATGGAAACCCTTATTGATATATCTTTATGTCCAGTTCATGCGTTCTGGATGACTACCCCTATATAACACCCCTCTCTTGGAATCCCCCTGAGCCAAGGAGTAGTTCTGTTTTGCAAGTTAAAAGGTTTATTTGAGAATTTAAACAATATATATATCACACTTTATAATAAATAATTGAATATCACACTTAATCTGATATGATAAAGATTAACAACGGAGAATCTGGCACTAGCCCACTTCTTTATAATCACTAAGGAGTTGACATGAAATGGATAAGGTAGCACACTGGTAAATAGGGACAGAAGAATAATGTGGTAGAGAATGCTTTATAGGGTTCAAGGAAATGCAAGGTTGAATGAATGAAATGCAGTATAGAAGATAAACTGATATGGTTTCACAAAAGACAAGGTAATCACTTTCCCTTTGTGGCAATTCACCCCCCCTATACAATGTAAGGAGATGGAAGGAAGAGCACACAGTTCAGGTATACAATCACAATGTAATACAGAGTTCCAGTTTCCCAGCAAGCTTAGAGGAGAATAGATATGAGTTTTACACAGGCTCAAAATGCTTTTGATGTGGTGACAATGCAGTGAGAAATATGCTGAAAATGCTTTTAATTCCCTTCAGGAGGTTCAGGTTGAGGATTAGTTGGTTTAAATTAGTTCAGGCTTACTTTAGCAATGTTCTAGGAATGATTGGCAGGTTAAACAAATTTTTGGCAAATGAAAGCAAGGAAGCTGCTGTTTTCACACGTGGAGAAATTTGCAAATCGTGGCAAATTCGCGAGTGCGTTTTTCGCGATTGCGGCAAAAGTATAGGGAGTAGGAATGGGGTTCTAGGTACGTTGAAAATCCAAGATTCCCAGCTTTCAGAGGAAAGTTACTGCAAGTCTCTAAGACAAACGGTCACGGAGATATGAGCGATATGGTAAAGGTCGTTTTTCAGATTTGAAATTTTAAAAAGTTCAAAGTGACAAGTTACAGCTAGCAACTAGAAAATGACAGGTGACAGCTTTGCAAATGACAGGTGACAATTAGGAGGCAGTTCTACTTAGATTAAAATAGCTTGGATTAGATCATTTTAACTAAGAGATTGGTTCTGCACAGTTCTGCTAGGTACTCACAATATATTTAGAAATAGAATGGGCCTCGCCACGGACGGTCTCTGCGCACAGCGTCTGGGTCAGCTCTCTAGTTCTGCGAACAGCGGTCTGGGTCAGCTCTGCTCTGCCTCTGGTTCTGGATACTGCTCTGCTTTCTCTGGGTACAGCACTGCTTCTGGTTCTTTCTGCACAGCTTTCTCTGGACCCAGCGCTGATCTGCACGGCTCCTGGATGCTGCTATCGCTGTTAGGTTTGCTGGATGCTGAGGCCCACTGAGAAGAGTTCTCAGTTTGTGGGTTTAGGCCCTTGCTTCGAGTTCTGAATCAAGTTCTTTGGAGTTTTAAAGTCTAAGTGTTGAATCTAGTATCTTCTGGATGTTGTGTGGTCCGGCAGAGCGCGTTGCAGCAAATGGAATTGAATGTCCCTATCTGTCCTGACTGTCTGCTTTTATGTGTTTTGAAAGTGGGTGGAGAGGCTAAGCTTTCTAGGCCCAACCCCTTCAGAGTTCTGATAGGTTGGAGAATTCTTTGCGTTCTCACTGGAGAGCAGGATTGTGTGTCAGAATGATGCCATTTAATGGCTTTCAGAAAGGACACTCCCCTGTCAAATTGCACACAATCTATATTTGATCAAAAAGACATATTTGCACAGGTACACATTTGTTTAAAATTACATGCACCCATCACATATCACAGGAGGTATACCCTGTCCAAATCTGCTCTTCCTGGGGGCTTGCATTCAGAAATGGCAACATTTGCACTTTTTAACTGGTTTTGCAATATCGGACATTTATCTGCCTGGGTCCTGGAAGGCCCATTGTTCAAGAGGAAGCCATTTATGGCCTCCCCCCCAATAAACCCTCTGCCTGGGTCCTATGTTTAGTCTCTAGCAGTCCCTTGGTAATTCAATCAGAGAAGTGTCATATCCCTTTTGGTGGGAACAGCAAAAGGCAGCTATGCCTGGGAACACAGCTGTTGTGCAAGTCTCAACTCCTGTCGGGGGTAGCTGGTGGGCAGAATTCAGTTCCTTAAGCCAGGCCCCAGCTAATGTCACTTTTAGTTACCCAGTTTTCTGCATTCAAATAAAACTAACCATTTTTACCTATGCAGCTAGAATGCTGATTCTAAGTTTAAAACTATGACATTTAAACAATTGCAACCTATGTGACACTCAAAAGTAGGTCACTCAGTTAATTTAAACATTTTCGATTTTTGGTAGTTTTACATCCAGTTTCAGTTAGGCTGCTGCAGACCTGCAGAGCTCAGCCAGTCTTGTTATGAACATTCAAGTCACTTCAGAATATAACTTTAGATTGTATCCACCTCTCAGTAAGTCTTTCTTTGGCCTGCTTTGGGTTCATTTATTCAGTTTTACACAAATGTCTGGTGTTGTTTTAAAACGCCGGCTTTCTGATAGTGGTGAGTAATGGTAATGCACCTTTTTTTGGGATTTAAGAAAATGAATTCCCCACAATTCTAGGTTGCTTTTGGCAATCAGCATTGCCATTCCCAATGGTTTCAGGCTACTGTGTGGGTAGTCCAATGGGGTTTTTAGGCAGTGCCCTTCTGTGCCCATAACATCGGCAAAAATGGGTGGCAGCCTATTCTTCATGCCTGTCCCTGGGCATTTTCTGGGAAGCTCTGGCCATCATGATGTTTTCAATGCCAGTACTGCACAGTTTTTGTGGTAGGGCTCGGATGCATGGGTATAAACATCTCACACTGGCACTACATGCTTGACAGCCACTCCATGTTTTTGCTCCATCTCTCCTTCCGTTTGCTAATTTGTTTCCCCTGTCTCTCATTTTGCGGTCTGTTTCTGTCACTCTGCCTCTCCCATCTCTACATTCTATTGTTGCTTTTTCCCCCGCCTATTTCTTGCTGTATCAGTTGATATAACTCCTCTTCCTCTCTCATGTCATTACTGTGGCTATATCTGTTTTTTCATTTTCTCGGTTGTGGTTGCTGCTCCTTTTGATTATCTTTCTTGCACTGTCTCTTATGTTATTTGCCTGTCCTTCTCTAATCTTGTTTTTCTATTTCCATCTCTCTCCACCTGCTGTTGATCTGTGTTCTATTTTACTGTCTCCAAATGTCTCTTTTGCTCCGCTTCTATCTATCACTCCTATTGTGTGTTTGTCCTAATATCAACTCTGTGTCCCTTCTCACTTTCTTTGTTCCCCATCATGTAGCTCACTACTCTCTCTTCCTGTTGCTCAAATTCCTGTTTCAGATTGTCTACTATGTTCTCTGTCCCTTCACCCCCCACCTCCCTACCACACCTTTGTCCTTCAGTATTGCTTAGGTTCAGAGTTGCTCTTCCTTTCTTGTGTTTCTGTTTGTCTTTTAACATAGAACTAATAAATATCCGAAAAGGCCTTTTTCTATTTAAAAATCTAGTGCAGCTTTACCATTGGGTGCTCCTTTGTAGATGTGTGCTAACCTTCTTTTGCCCATTAGGCTGGGAATTATAGAGTTAGAGGTCTGTCTAACCAGAATCAGCACTTGCTTGAATGCAGATGCTTTACCAATGCTGTATGCCATTACAAGTATAAGAGCCCAGATGAGATGTGTGTTCGGAGCCATTACAGGTATAGCAGCCTCAGTGAGGTGTGTATTCTGAGCCAGTACAAGTATAGCAGCCCTGAAGAGTTGTGTGTTCTGAGCCATCACAGGTATAGCAGCCCTGATGAGGTGTATGTTCTAAACCATTACAAGTATAGCAGTCCTTATGGGATGTGCGTGTTCTACTTCTGAGCCATCACAGGTATGGCAGTGTTAGGCAAAGTTTGTATGCAGTATTCTTTGGAACACTACACACACACAACTAGGACTACAGGTGTAAGAAGACCAATCTTTGGTAGAAGTTTGTACTACACCGTTTTGGTAGCGTGTTGAGCAGCCAGGCTTATCTCAAGAGGGAAAATGTGAGCTGTAGTGGAGTTACACAAAGATTCACAGTTTCAGGTATTCAAATAGACTCTTACACTTAAGGTTTCTTGTATAACAATAATAATTTATTTACCAGTCAGTTATAAAACACTCATTAGAAGGAGGCAATCATATAGTAACAAACAAATATACTTCAATACTGTATCAGAATACTATTCAAGAGGAGTAAAAGGCAAAGGTTTTTAGAACATGAAAGGTTACTACACCAGAAGAGTCAATTCAATTCAATAGGCTAGGCCAAAGTCAATGGGCTAAAGTCTTGGATAGGATAAAGCAGTTCTGGTAGTTAAACGGAAAAGTCTTTGCACAAGTTCTTAGAATTAGTTTGTAAAAAGAAGAATCATATGTTGGCTCACAAGCTGATTAGGCCTGTGAGTTGCAAAAGTTTCAAGCACTTTCACATTCAGAGCTAAGTTTCTCAGTATGGTTTTACAGTACCTTACAATGAAGAAAAAGATCCAGCTGAGGACTTCTGTTCCTGGCAGTTCCTGCAGATCTCACTGTTCCTGGGCCTCAGTCATGGGGACAAGAGAAAGGACGTCGAGGGACTTCTGCACTGCACTGGGACTGGTCAAAACACGCAACTGGCAAACTTCTATTTCAGTGGCTGTTTCGAGTTTCAGCTACCGCCCTGGTAACAACGCTGGTCCTGGCTGTCAAGGTGGACTGTCCTTGCTTCTGAGGTCCTGCACTCAGCTGAGGAGGGTCAGGCTCGGTCGGTCCGACGCCGTGGGAGTCCAGAGGATCTTTCAAATGCTTTAGGCCAGCTTACAAGTAACGCAGACAATCTGGTGTCCCTCTCCCTGGCTATACGGTTTCCTGCAGCACTGAGGAAATGCAACTAGCTCCGAGATAGGTGTCCAGGTGCCTTAGGAGTTGATTGGTCCTACCAACTCAAAGGGAGAAGTCGTCCTTGCAGGGCTTCTCTGTCAATGCGAACTTGGTGATTCGGACCTGCAGCAGGGCTTCACCAGGCAAACCAACGGTCCAGGAGTTGTAGCAGCCGTCCTCTTCAAGCTCTTCTACAGTTCCTTCGTTCCAGTGGTCGACTCTGCCTTCCAAGCCAAGAGACATGCCTTTTATTCAGTTCTTTCCCATTCATGCCAGCCTAACTGCCACTCACCCAGCAGGGTGGCTGTCTTTGCCGGACAGTCAGCCAGTCAATCAGCACAGAGTGCATTTGGGTCTCCTAGGAGACTAAGCACAGAGAGTTGCAGGCACCTCCCATACTTCCTGCCTACCCCAGACACTCTGTAGCCAGAGGCGGTCTTCACTCCTGAAGCCCGCCAAATGCGAATGAACAAAGAGACCAAACCTGGTTTGGCATGCAGAGGAAAACTCTAGAAGGACCTTTCCACAAAGAAATGGTGAAAAAAGAAGACCAGGACCTGTTTTAACAACGGCGGCTCAGGCGCCATCTTGAAAAACATCGCTCCCGCGATTTAACGTTACCGGAGCTACGAATAGTTTGGGGTCGGGAAAAATCATGGTAGTTCGTTGTAAAACCACTGCCACCAGCCATTCTGAGAGGAAAGGGTAGCATTTGAATGCTACATGAGTATCTAGACATAGTGGATACTAAGTATCCCCTCCAGCACTCTATTGTGAGATAGTGTGTGCTGGGTCTAGGAATTTAAATGACTAGTAAAGTCAATTTCACTTTACTGGTCTGGGAAACAGTAGTTTATCCCAGAGAAGGTATGTAAACCCTGGGAAAGCCTGAAAGGCTTCCCTGTATCACTGCACTGAGGGTGCTGTGTGACACAAATGAAACAGATGATGCCTATGGAGTTGGTTAAACTCCATAACCAAAAAGAAACAAAACACAGAAAACACATTGAATTGAAAAGCTCATAGTCCCAAAGTTTAGCAAAAGAGCTGGAGGACTCTAAATTGGGAGGAATTGGCACATTTACGAGAATTCTCCCTAACAAGCAGCCAACTCTAACACTAAGGAATGGTTCTCAATCCTTAGGGAACTAGAAACTCAATCCACCCCAGTGGAAAATTGCAACAAGGACGCAAACTGGTGCTTGAATATCGATAATCCTCTTCAAAATAAAATCAATCAACTCCAGGCTAAAATCGAAGCAAAAAGGAAAAGTCTACCTAAACTCACCAATCCTCCTACAAAGCGGACAGATGCCCCCAACAACAAGGAAATACCCCAATTTGAATTCACACAGGTCACCAATGAAGAAGTCCTCCACTTTATATCAGGCCTAAAACTGGCAAGGTGATAGGGGACCCTTGTCCCCCAACTGTCATTAAAGACTGCGCACCCCAACTTACCCCGTTCATCACCAATCTCAACAATGCCTCTTAAGAACAACTGCGTCCCAAAGGACCTGAAGAACGCCTGGGTTTTACCACTACTAAAAAAACACACTCAACCCTAACATCCCCACGAACTACCGCCCGATAACGACAGTTCCATTCTTACTTAAAATCCTAAACAGAGTTGCCTTCCTTCAAATCCAGTAATACCTTGAAGCTAACAACATTCTAGGGCTGCACCAGTCAGGATTTCACCCAAAACATGGCACGGAAACCGCACTCCTCAACAGTCCAAATGGACGACCTGAAAGATAAAGGGAAGATAGTCCTTCTTCTCCTCCTAGACCTCTCGGCTGCAATCCATCTTGTGGATTACGACATCCTCTGTAAACACTTGGTTTCAGCAACCCAGTTCTTCCCCTCCCCCCCAACGCCACATCTTGGATAAAATCATTCCCATCAATGAAAGTCTTCTCAGCTGAAGTGGAAGTACCTCCCACATCTGTCTTGTGTGGAGTACCCCTGTGTCTCCCCAACTTTGTATAATATTTTTTACAAAGCCCCTTTTTGACCGCCTGGACGATCTGCGTGTCACCTACACCATCTACGCAGATGATACCCAGATCCTCAAAGCCATCACGTGAGATCACGTCTCAGACTCCGCCACCATCAATGCCATCTACCTAACTATTCAAGCCTGGATGGCTCACCACGGGCTTTGCTTGAATGACAAGACCGAGCTGCTCCTCTTAAGAGTCCCCATTTAGACTCGCCAAACAATGACTCATTCAAATCATTTAACGGCTATACCATCAGAGTCTCCAATGAGGTAAAAACACTAGGATTCTACCTGGATTCCTCACTAACTCTCAACAAACAAATAAACGCCACCACCTCTGCCACTACATACACATGCAAACTCATCAACGCCTGCAGACAATTCCTATCGCCCGACAGCTGCATCACACTGGTTAGAGTCCTAATCCTGTCCCGACTCGATTACTTCACATGCCCTATGCCAGGGCTGGATCTGCAATGACAAACTGATCTTTCTTAATAGGACGCATCGGCGCACACCGGCATTTTACATTCTGCCAAATGTGCACAATAATAGTACCAATCCACCCGGAAGACCCATTGTGTCTGCATTTGAATCCTTGTTGGAACATTTGTCCTTATACAGCGACGTGTACCTGAAACCCTTTGTCAACAAAATGACCTCCTACTTGAAGGACACTACCAGCACCATCCTATTACTGAACAACATTGTGATGGAAGATTACCAGATACTGGCCACAATGTACTTTGAGTCCCTTTACACCCCTATACCTCAACAGGAAGGCCTTGAAGCCATGCGAGTCTTCCTTAACCAGAGAGATGATATCAACTCCACACCCACTAATTTTATTCTAGGGTGTATCAGAATAGCCATGTCTGAAAATGAATTCAGATGTATAAGCAAACGAAAGGGGTGACCATGGGGGCGACTTTCGCCCCTGATGTCGCCAATTTATACGAAATAAATGGCGAAATACGAGACAGATAACATTTACTCTACCGACAACCCATATTTGGAGAACATAATAACATGGAAACGCTACACAGACGATATCCTCCTCATCTACAAAGGAACTCCGGAACGACTCATGCAGTTTCACGAATGTCTCAATCAACGTAATCAGCACATTAACTTGACTATAAAATGGAACCATCATAGTGTCAACTTTCTCGATCCGTACATCTACAGATCAAGCAACATACTGGCCACTGAACTCTCAGGAAACCATCAGACAGCAACAGCTTATTACACTTCTAAAGTTACCATCTGGAGGGACTGAAATACAATCTGCCCTATGGGCAATTTTAACGGTTGAGGCACAACTGTACAGAACCTGAGAAATTTCACAGACATGCCACAGAACTACGAAAGAGGCTGCACATAGAGGCTACCCCAGAAAGGCGATAAAAGACGCCAAGAAGAGAGCTGCTAACACTCCCCGAGAGATATGCCTGGAAACAAAAAGAAAGGATGACCTGACCCGCCTTGTGTGTGTCACCACCTTCAGCCATCTGAGCAGTTTGATAAAAAAAAAAAACAGTGAAAAAGCATTGGCACCTGGTCAAACACCCTGGAACTCTAAACAGAATACCTTGTTTTGCTTTTTAAAAAAACAATAATTTGAAACAGTCACTTGTACATACTTTCCAAGAACCATCGGCACCAACCAACACACTCTGGAACCTTCCTCCTGTACATGGACACTTCAAATGTGGTCACTGTGTAGCCTGAGATCTCACAGTGCAAACACAAACTTTTGAATACAAAAACATCAAATGGAAACTACTAGATCATACCAACTGTAATTCCAAACTGGTAATATATGTGATCGAGGGCCCGTGTGGTTTACTCTACGTGGGCAAAACCATCAGAGCAGTGAAGACGAGAGTTTCTGAACACCGCTCATGTATCCGCAATAAGGTACCAGACAAACCTCTAGTGGAGCACTATGTACAGAAAAAACACAATGACACAGATTTGAAATGGTTAATCTTACAAAAATTGAAACCCACGGTCATGGGAGGGGATATCAACAAAACCCTCATACAACTTGAAGAAAGATGGGTCCACAGGCTGAATACTGTGAATGAGGGCCTCAATGTGGCAGTTGAGTGGAAAAGCTTCATGTGATATAGATACTGACAAAATGCAATGATGTGTGAGACTAATATGTCTGTCCACTAATGTCCGGAAAATAATGATGCATAACAGTATCTTCTAACATCTGAATGATCGCCTGATTCCATGTTGCAATGCCATGTGTTTAGGATCACACGTGTCAGTGTTTCAATTTTCCGCACCAGTGATATTAATACACAACACGTCATTATTTGTCCCCTCACAGACTATCTGGGATGCTCTAGGACCAGCCCAGTTAGTCCCTCATACGTTGAGACCACGTAAGGACCAAGATATATATTTTTTGCATTTAGTAATGCTTCACTGTAGATATAGAGATCCAAAAACATGAACAATGTGTTATAGGTCGCCTATCCAGATCACAGGGCCCTTCAGCTTCTCCTTCCACACCGATGCATACCTACGCATCAATCTAAGCATCAATCAAGAAAGACTAAGCGCATTTGGCGGTTGCCATGACAACCAAGTGACAACAACAATATTTATTTAACACAGAATAATCCTTTGGCCATTATTCAGTGATACATCTTTTATGACGACGGCGCACGTCTCACAACAACATAATAACCCGGTCTCAGCCGGGCACTTTTGCTGACACTGTAACGCACGCCAAAATGGCCGACGGCTACAAATACAGTGGTAGCTATGGCAACGCCTCGATGCTGGGATTTCTTTTGGACACAGCCATACCTGCGCAGGTAAGCGGCTGCTCCGTGTGTGTATGAGAACGATACAGGGCACAGATGTGCCTGCCTGGACACACCAGGATCCCTTATTCAGATAACATAGAGCCTTGTTCTTTATCCCTTCACAGGCACGGACCTTGGGGCCCCGTACAAAAGTAGATACCCCAAATGAGGGAGAATACCACAGGATACATTTCCACAGCGGCACCAGCGCTATGTCGCTGCCCCAGATCCACTGTGACATTAAAAGATACAGGTAACGAGTGCATGTTTTTTCGTACCCCTGTTCACTCACAGACTAGAACTCTGACCCAAGTGACATTGGTTACTTAACAGACCATCCGTGCTTGATCCCACAGGGACTGGAAGGACATTGAGGTCACCCAGCACCACAGCAGCCCACTATTAATCAGCGGTTTGGCCGATTTTTGCGTCAACCTTAGATGAAAAATCAGAGTCTGGAACGTAAATAGACTGTATTCTATACAGGTAATCAAAACAATTGGTTGGGAGAACCCAAATGAGCCCTCCAAACCGGAGTGGTATTCTACCTTGAATTTGGGAAAATGTGAATCGCACAAGAAAAGGAAAGGTAGAAAACACATTTATCAACAGTTATCCCGTATTGAAAAATCTATAACTCACATACAAAGTGAATTGCATTTTATTAAGATTTTCAAGATAAAAACTATCACATGAGAACAAGTCCAGACTTAATCATAAAAAAACAACTCTACAAACATATAGAAATATGACAATGACACAACACAGATGTCTAGTAATAGAAGTTCTAAGATGTTAAAATACATCAATTATTAATAAAGGTTCAAGATTCTATCCTTTCTATTAGGATTCCGATCATACAGATCTCTAAATGAATTGTTTTACTTTTATACTTTTTTAGAACTGGTGTTACTCCAAATCATAGACTCAACATGTTTCAGTCCTCTTACATGTATTGGGACTTTCATCAGGAGTGGTCTTTTCGACATTAGAGTCATAAAACACTGTTACAAAATCTTCTTTTGTTGAAGTATCAATGGACTGTATCGGGCTGTAACGGTTGATAAAGCAAAAAAAAGAATCAACTAAGTTTCATATATTCTTTTAGACACATTCAAGGTGTCTGGGTAAACTCTCTGTTAGTAAATTACCTGAGTATATTTGGGAATGAGTATCTGGGTGTCGTCCACATAGTTGGTGTAGGAGACACCCAGATAATCGAGCACATCGAAGAGTGGTTTCGTAAAGATATTGTAAAGGGTGGGAGACACGCAAGAGCCCTGAGGAACACCGCAATGAATAGGGGAGGGAGCTGCGGCAGCGGAGGGTGCAAAGACCCTCATAGATCTTTTGCTCAGGAAGGATTTGATCCAGGCTACTGCGGAGGGAGAGAAATTGGCAGCAGAGTGGAGGTGCTTGCAAAGGATCTGGTGGTTAACCAAATCAAATGCGGCAGAAAGGTCGAGAGGAGTAATAGCATTGCTAATTTGCCCTTGTCCTTCAGGACTTCGATCTGGGTTTTTAGGTCTAATAGAGCCGTTTCGAAATCCGGATTGTCGTAGACCTAGCAGATTGTTTGATTCAAGGTAGTTTTGGATCTGCAGGTAAGCTGCACGGTCCAGTATCTTCAGCAGGAATGGTACTGTAGTAATAGGTCGGAAATTCGTGGGTATGCTTGGGTCAAGGGAAGGTTTTTTTAGTAGCGGGTTCACCCAGGCGTCTTTAAGGTTGTCCGGGACAATACCTGTTTCAAAGGAAGAGTTAATGAAGGCTGTAATGAATGGGGCTAGGTCATGGGCGGAGTCCTTAATGATGGGAGCTGGGCACGGGTCACCTTGGCAGTTGGAAGGTTTCATCCTGAGGATGATATTTTCTACTTCGATGATAGTGAGAGGTACGAAGGTGAAGGGTTTGATGTTGGCAAAGTTGGCGAGGGTGGGCCTAGTGGGGGAGGATGAGCGGTTGTCACGCCTCAGGCAGTCCTGCTTATCTTTTATTTTAGATTGGAGCATAGAGATTTTGTTTAGGAGGGCTGCTTGAATGTTAGCACACCATTTGCTGTCTTTTGTACAAGTGTCTGGCGGGGATACTGGGGTTTCGAGCTCTTTTAGGACTCTAAAGAGTTCCTTGGAATTAGAGTCGGCTTGTGTGATACGATTATTAAGCGATTCTTTTTTAGCAATGATGATGGTGTCTTTATAAATGAGGGAGGCGAGGAGGAAGCCGTCTTTATGCTCATCAGATGGGTGGCTTTTCCACCGGTTTTCCGCGCAGCGTTTGGCCTTGCGAAGGATTCTTAGCTGTGGAGTGAACCATGAATTGAGGTGTGCTCGTGGTTTAGCCTTTCTAAGTTTGAATGGTGCCAAGGTGTCAATGGCCGTGAGCATCGTTTGGTTGTAGGTGTCTGCAAGGGAGGTGGGATCAGAGCAGGCGTTGGTCGCCGCATTAAGAGAGGGGAGTAACAGTGGGAGGAGATGTTCTCTTGTTATATTTTTTTTATTGCGGGTGGGGAGGGCTGGGGCTATAGGTGTTGGGGCTCGCGGGGAAGCTTCAATGTTAAGTGTTATGATGTGATGGTCAGGCCATAAGCAAGGGGAGTTATTGAGGACCTGGATGTTGCAGTTGGAGCCGGCTAACCAGTCAATGGTTCTGCCTTTAATATGGGTCGGTTCTTGTATGTACAAGGTGAGGCCAAGGTCAGTAAGAGCAAACTCCAGATCAGTTGCTACAGGATCCTTAGGGTCGCCGCGACCAAGATTGAGGTCACCTAAGATTATTGTTTGGGAGTTGTTTTTTGTTTTGTCAAGAAGAAGAGTGGAAATTTCACTGACAAAGGTGGGTGCCGGCCCTGGGGGCCTGTAGATAAGGTGAAGGGTGGCCGTTTGGTTAGGTGTTAATAGTAATTTGATTGTCAGCAGTTCAGCTGATTCAAGTTTGGAGTCGGATACCACTCTTAGGTCAGGGGAGTTTTTGTGGATGAATGCCACGCCACCGCCTCTAGTATGGGCAGAGGAGCGGTCACAGCGTGTAATGCCATATTCAGGCGGTAAGGCCAAGGATAGAGAAGGGCCAGAGGCGGCATGTAGCCAGGTTTCGGATATAGCGATGAAGTCAAGGTTGGCAGTAGTGATAAGGTCGGCTATGTCAAGAGCGTGTGCTGTGAGGGATCTAGCATTGATGAGGGCACCCTTGAACACAGGCAATTTAACCCCTGTGGTCTTAGTTTTGCAAGTGGCGGAGGGCGAAGGCGGGCTGGGTGGTGTGTGTGGGGCTTGCTTAGTGGTGTAGGTGCGGGAAGGACGAATACGGAATCTGGTGCCTAGTCTCTTGTTCCTGAGAGTAAGGGGGCAAGGTTGGTTAGGGGTTGGTTTTGTGGCAAAGTGTTTGAGCCAGAGAGCAGGGTCATTAAGGTATTGGTTAATCTGGTTGCAGGGGTAGTGAGCGTTAACGGAGGTTGCTGAAGGACTCGTTGAGGGTGTCAGAGTCATGGTGGGTGACGCTGGGTCACGTAGGTAGGGGCAGGCCAGGATATTAACCTCAGAGGTAGGAGTGGTTGACTTGGGTGGTTGAGTGAATGGGGCAAGGTATGTGGTTAGGAGGAGGTGCAATAGAAGGCGCACGCTGATGTGCATGATGGTGGTGCTGGCTGCCAGAATAGGTTCCCTATGAGGTTGTTGAGAGGGACAAGTAGGGGTCTGCTAGAGTGGGCCTGGTGAGATAATGGAAGGGGGTGAGGATGCTATGGTATGGCTGGAAGCCTCGGCACCTAGATAGGGATAACCCAATGGCTGGAATGCAAAGGTCAGGGCAGCCCTAGATTAGCGTAGACGCAGGCTGTCACACAGGGCAGTGGTAAACCTAGATTAGACGTGACCCAAGTCAGGTACGGCACAATACAATTTGATGCGCCCTAAGGCACAGCACCGTTGAGGTGGTCAGTGGGCTACCAAAGGGTATATTACAATTGAAATGGTCTGTAAGCGACCATAAGGCACAACACAATTGAAATGGTCTGAAAGCGACCTTAAGGCACAACACGATTGAAATGGTCTGTAAGCGACCTTAAGGCACAACACGATTGAAATGGTCTGTAAGCGACCTTAAGGCACAACACGATTGAAATGGTCTGTAAGCGACCATAAGGCACAACACAATTGAAAAGGTCTGTAAGCGACCATAAGGCACAACACAACTGAAATGGTCTGTAAGCGACCATAAGGCACAACACAATTGAAAAGGTCTGTAAGCGACCATAAGGCACAACACAATTGAAAAGGTCTGTAAGCGACCTTAGGCACAATACAGTTATGAAGGGGTATACTAGTGAACATAAGGCACAAAATACTTATGATATTCTAAGGTTCGAGAGTTTCAAGGGAGGCATGAAACACAATCAAATAATAGTGGCTCAGAGTACATGCCTACAGTAGTGTCCCCGGTACTGGCAAGCGTGATTATGCTCCTTGAAATGACGGTCCATGTAGAAAATGGAGTACAGGTAAAGGTGATTGAAGGGGAGTCGTAACATTGCAATGTCAGAAAAGGAACAAGGACAGGGGCAAGGTACTTACAGTGGGTTCACCTAGTGTGAATGGGGGTATTTGGATACTTGCTTGCGATAGCTTGCCACGGACTTTGCGGAAGGCGGTCGGGGAGGTTTAATTTGAGCAGGGGGGGTGGCCATGCCGCGCTCCCATGCGCGTAACAGGCGCAGGAACAGGCCTTTGTGAGGTACCTATATGCAGGTACTAAGTCCCAAAACATCTGCAAACTACAAGTCCTGCAGAACAACACCATCAGAGCCACGCTCAACATCCCCAGATCAACACATATTTCTGCAAATAGACAAAAACTCCATTGGCTCCCGATACAAGAACGCATCACCTTCAAAATACTATCTTTAACACACAAATGTCTCCACCGAGTGGCTCCAACCTACTTCTCAGACAAATTCACCCTGGCACAGCGCACAAGAACCACTAGAACAACCCACTTGCACCTCCTCACTACCCCAAGATTCAAGCTCCAAAAAAGTGGTCGGCAGTAGCTTTCCTCCCGGCCCATTTAAGAGCTCAAGAATCCTTCTGGATTTTCAGGAGACATATCAAAACACACCTCTCCACATTAGGCGGGAGCAAATAAAGCCCATCCCACGCTTGCCGATCACACAGAACCACTTCCTGACCTTATCTAATGCAACTATTTTATCCATAACTTTGCATTTGAACTGTATTCGCTACACCTATGAACATTGTATGTAACATGCCTTTTGTCCGTTGTATTCCTGTAACAGGAGTAACCAATGAAACATGTCTATATGAAAGCGCACAGATGCCTTTGGTCTTGGTGCACTATACAAGCAACAAACTAAATAAATAAATAAATGAATAAATAATTAGCAGCTCCGTTGATAAATTAGGCTTCTTTGCCTGAATATATAGCAGTCCTGTTTAGGGGTACAGGTACAATCTGTGCCACTGAAAATATATACAGCACTGCTTCTACCTGTATCTATTATACCTGCTTGCGGTGGGTGGTCAGAAAGGGAGATAAAGTTCAGAACACATGCCTAGCTATGCAATTGGTGTGCTTCTGTGATGAAAAGAAAACAATAAATGGCCATGCTGCAGCAACTGCACTGCCTCTATGAAAGCCAATGAAGCAGAAATGCAGCCCTTGTTTAAAACAATTTACATTTTACACAATACTACCTGTGTCCTAAAGCAAAGTGAAAAGTAAGCTATGGATTCGAGACGCTTTAATAACACAGTAACCTACAAAATGCAGGCAGTTGACAAAACGAACAAAGCACAAATTTCCTTTTAGATTACTCAGAAAGTACTATCTTGATAGAATCATTAACAGAGGAATGTGTTAAAAAAATTAAACAGACCAGGACTCAATCACAGTTGCTTCTTTCAAGGGACTGCGTCTGTTACTAAAGTAAAGAGTGGATTTGCAAGCTGCTGCTATCCAGGCTGTCAACAGTGAGCGCCATGATTTATGGTGGTGCTGCATAAATAGCCTATGTAAGTGGTACGCAAGGAAGAATTAAGGGACGTATTGACAAGGTTTCTGTTCGTAAAAAGGCCTAATATGCACCTTATCTGCAGGGTTGCGTCCATTAGTCTTTTGGTCCCACATATAGTCATTTGGTGTTACAGACCCACATATAAGATGCCCCACTTTGAGGAGCATCTTCTAGCCTGTTGTAATGAAATATTGAAACCCTTGGGCCATTTCTTACTAATGCGTGACTTTGATCTATGGACAGAGTATTACCAAGATCCTGACGCCATATCACTTTCCCATGCCCTTGAAGCACTGGGCCCTAGTCAACATGTTAAGCTCACCACCCACCAGGTGGCAACATTCTTGATTGGATATGGACCTTCAACATTAAAATCTCTTCTCCGATAATTGATACTTGCCCTTGTTCCGATCATCATATAATTTCCTTTGACTTACTACCACCTGTACGTTTTCTATATTTGTATAAGCCGACCAAAAGAAGTAAACTGGCTAGAAATGTCAAGAGGATTACGCCTGAGACTCTGGCAGATACCGTCATCTCCCACCTTGCTAATATCTTACCTTTTTGGGGTGTGGACTATCTGGTGTCAACCTTCCAACAGGCAATTGGGAAGGCAGTAGACACCCTAGACCCTCTATGAGAAAAAACTATAAAATAAGAATAGGAAAAACATCTGGGTAAATATAGAGATTATTGAAGCTAGAAAATATGTACGATCCAGAGAATAGCTAAGGTGGAAAAATCCTTGCCCTAATACTCAACTCATATGATCTATATAGGCAAGTGTTAGGATCCCACGGCGGACCTGGTCATCAGCACTACTACTGCTGGGAAGATTGTGGCAACCACGATGGACTCGCCGATATTTAGCTGCTGTAGCCAGAGTCTATAGGGGTGTTTTCCGGGAATGGGGAGTGTCTTATCTTAACCCACCTGTCTTCCTGCTCTGGTGCAGAAGGGGTCACTGCCCTCTCATCCACTGGTAGGCTCACGAGATTACCTTACCTCCCTTCCAAGATGGCACTTCCGTCTTGACATTACGGCCCACACCAAGATGGACGCTGTCATACAGTCTCTGCCCATGTGATGTATCACATGACTGATACGCGACTATTTGAGACCCAGTTCTCAAACGAACAGCGTCTTACAAACTCGCAACACCGATGACTGCTGCTGCCCCTGTTTAGGTAATAAGCTATTGTTCTTGTATACTTGTTCCACGGCTGAAAACTATATAGAAAGTCAGCATTACCTGTCTCTCTGCCTACCCAGTGATTGATGATTGGTGGTTCATGCTAGGGTCATCCTTATCCATGGTTCTCATTGTCTTTAAGGGGGGGATAGGGGAGGGATTAGTTTGTATTCTGAACCCACTGACGTTCTTTTAATTGTCACCCTCTATAGCTCCTGACGCCAGTTACCAAGCATTACCAAGAGGCGTATTCGATCTGTGAGAGTTGTCATTTTCTTTGTGGACTCACATACATAGGGAGGTGGGGGGTATTGGCCGAATCTTCTTTGACTCCCAGAAGGTCTCCTGTTTTTGCCCTGGATATCGGAAAGTAACTCAGGTACACAACAGTGAGCCATTCTAGCAGCTAAACAAGCAAGTTATAATGACGGAATTTGCAAAGCCAAATCCAGCTCAAGGGAGCCCTTAACTATCTCATGTGAGTTAGAAGGAAAAGATAAGAGACCTTCAATTGTTAGAAGTGGTTCATGGTGTCAAGCTTTTCACGAAGAACTGATAAAAATAAAAGTATCAGGGCATCATCAATCTACAAAAGCGTGGCAATTGAACTTGGAGTGCCCTTATGCTGATGGGTTACCATCAGTTAAACCATTTAATTAATCTCTGGAAGACCAGCCACTGTTTTCCTTTACCCAGGTCTCCGAGATGAGGTTCAGAATATCCTAGCTGGCATTAAACCCACTTCTTGTCTGGGTGACATCTGCACAGCCTCGGTGATCAGGGTGTCGGTCTCCCTTATTCCATTGATCACCAGGATAATTAATGTCGCCTTTACGGAATCCTGTGTCCCAGCCACACTGAAGGAGGCCTGGATTACCCTGCTTCTAAATAAGTACAAGCTAGGCCCTGCGGCTGGCATTAATTATAGGCCAATCACTATTGTCCCTTTCCTTCTTAAGATCCTGGACAAAATGGCCTATTTGCAGCAGCAGGAGTTCTTAGAAACATATGATCTGCTAGGTGCATGCCATTCAGGATTCCGGCCCAGGCACGGGATGGAGGCAGCGCTCCTCGGCCTAAAGTCAAACATATCGAACATATTTGACTGCGTGCGAATCGCACTTCTAATGCACCTGTATTTATCCGCCGTGTTCGATCTTATAGATTACTCCCTACTCATCAAAAGGCTGATGGATTTTAGTCACTTTTCCAAAAGGGCTGCTTCCGGGATGGAGTCTTTTTTGGCCTCCGTGTGAAAAGGGTGGCTGTAGAAGGTTTTCAAGCATTCCCTGTCCATCAGATCTGTGGCGTGCCTCAGGGAGCATGCCTCTCCCATACCTTGTTTAATCTCTACACCAGGCACTACTTATACATATGGAACAGTTTGGGTGCCTGCTATATGAACTACGCGGATGACAGCCAGGTCTTGATGGAACTCTCGGGTGTTTACACCAAGGATACCCAGATGGTGAATAAAATCTTTGTCTCAATTCAATCCTGGATGATAAACTCATTGGCACTTAATATCAAGACCGAACTGCTGATCTTAGGCTCAGGACCTAGGTTAAAGAAGTTGGACCCTTCATACAACTGTTTCCTTATTGCTAGCTGCTCAATTCCAATAGTACCCCATGTTAAAACCTTGTTTGTATTCCGTGAGTCCTAGCTTACTTTTGACAAGCTCACCGCAAATCTATGATCTTCGTGTGCCTATCTGAACTCCCTACTCAGGCAAATTCGCCCATACCACCTTTCAGAGGTGAAATCGAGCCGTGCTCGCCTCCCCACTTGTAAGGTAGGCCCAAAAACCTGAATCATATCAAAGTACTCCAATGAGCCAATAAAGTGCACGAGATGCAAGAAAGACAAATGTTTATTGTGGGTGCGATTTCTCGCCGTCACCATAACCAGTACAATGAGGGACCCTGCAATAACTCAGACAGAAAAGAGCCAAGTAAACATTACTTTATTAATGCACAAGCATTCGCGAATGGGCCGCAAGTTCAAACGTCTCGCAAAGCAAGTCGTCGAAGTGCCGCGCCTTCCTCTACACATCGTGCTCTTTTATACTTTTCTGTTTACATTGCCTTGCACATAGCACACGTCCACCCCAGGGCGGATCTCCAGTTGGAGTTTATCTGAAGTATCCAGTTGGAGTTTAACGAACAACCATTGCACATTTGCTATCGTGGTCTATCGTGGTTTCCTGTTATCCCGGTCTTCACATTCTTTCGTGCCCCTTTGTGCCCGTATCTCTGTGCTCGAGGCCATGCTTACTCATTCCTTCCCCCCACCCGTATTCTGCAGATAGTTTTAGCAGGCTCAGCATGCTTCGACATACAGTGACCAAACACAATTCTTCTGTTAAAAACAAGTTCTTTCCGGGTCAGCAGGTCTTAAACGCCGCCGTATAAAAGAGAAGGCCTCTTCTTTTAGCAAAAAGTACATTCATTTAACGCATATGGTGATTAGTACAAACTCCAAGTGTGAGCACAACGTTACATATGCATGCGTACCTTCAATCCACCCTTTGCTCACACTTGAGCATCAATCTAAGCAGTCCTAGCATAAGCAGATGGCAGGAAAGCAACATCATTACAAAATGTATGTACCATAATCTTCTCCAGGCCTCCCATGTCAAAAGATTCCTGTTGTACATGGCTTTTATCCATTGGATTTAGGCGCGTTATGCTGGAAGAACACATGGAAACACAGCACGACACACATACCGGGAAGCATTGGATGCAGAGACAAATTCCTACAACTATTGCCGCTAGAACCAGTATGGGCGTAAGGAGCTGCCACCCGATTTCTTTTAGGAGCTTCATCCACCAGCTATCTCCTGACCCTTCCTCCTGGTGGATACTATCCGCTATTTTATGTAGTTTGTTTATTCCATCTAAGATTCCTGTACTTTCTTCTGGTATGTAAACACAACATTGGGACCCCACCATGAAACAGACCCCGCCCCTTTCTGCAGTGAGTATGTCTAAGACATACCTATTCTGGAGAGCCACTAGCCAAATTGCTTTCATTTCATAAGTGATGTTTTCCATTAGGTCTGCGGATTCTTCGATTACGAACTCAAGGGCCCTGCTTAGCTTTTGGATTTCTTGACTGTTCATAAAGATGCCCGCTGGAGGAACCAGGGCCCCCATCAGATCTATAAACGTTTCCCATCCTGTAGGTTGATACGTAGGAATTTTTGGGTTTACTGCTCGTTTATTTCTGCTGTGTATTTCTTTATGCAGAGTAGACGGGGCATATACCATCACAGCCGGCATTATTCTGGCTATGTAACATACCCCAACAAAATCTTTCGCTAACCACAAATAAGCCCTCTTGTTACAGACGTAGGCATGTCCTATCTGTAACAATCCCTTCGTGTAGTTATTTAGATTCACCATTTGACTGCACCCCGAGATCATTCTTTGATTACCTCTTGCGCTTCTCTTAAAACATATATTCTTTGGCCTAAACTCTTGTGTGATGGTGATAGGGGGAGGAGGTTCTCTTACTATCTGTACCATAGCAGGTGCAAGCCCGATTCCCTCAGTTTTGATTTTATAGCGTATCTTTTCCATTAGAAGGGTTTTGTTCTCTCCTCTAACATAACAAGCGGTATTCGGTATCATGTATTGCTGTGCTGACACTATTCTCATGTAAATTAATGTACACCCGGCATCCTCAGTAACTGGCGACGCGTACACTGGGATGCCTTCACTGCTATGTCGGGGCATGTGGGTGCAGATCCAGCAATCAGTTTTATTCACTACCCCATATGTTGTGTTTATTATCTTCACGTATTCATTTTTAGCATAGTCTTCCGGGTCGTGTTGGTCATAGGCATCTCGATTCCTGCTCTTGACCCGATCTATTCTCCCTGTTCCGTTTGACATGGGTAACAAGTTCTTTAATTCATATCTAGATAGATGTTCCAAATACCAGAATAATATGGCGATTAATACTACTATCGAGCATTCAAAAAATAAGATTTTGTTCCTTGTGGTGCAAAGTGGTGTTTTTCTCTTACCTTCTGTGTTTGGGAAGCATACATTTATCTGCTCAGGGAATAAACCAGCATATACGGGTGCAGACATAATTCAGTATGTGGCTCAATTATAGGTACGTATGTGTATCAGATGCAACCTTGCGATATAGCTGTATCCCCTATTTAAAGCACCAGTGTCCTTATTACTCTAATAGTGGTAGGTCTCACTGAAAACCTTCATCCGATCTGTCCCACGCCTCGTAGTGCCTGTCCCATGAGGGGAACGCCGGAGGCCCTTCAGGCTACAAGTCCGTTGTCTTCAGTAAGGCACAATCCTGCTAAAACCAACAAGAGAGTCCAAATGTTCATCTCCCTAATGATCAAAGTTCAAAACAGTGTCCTTACACGTTGCTTGGCACATACACGTCACGGGATCGGAGACGATGGGCACACCTACTAATGGGTCTGGCAGTACTGTTGCAACCTGGGGTTGGTTGGTTCCCTTTTCTGGAGGAATCAGTAGTGGAAGCGTCTTCTTGACGTGATTCACGTGGTACCAGTGCGATTTGCCATCAACTTTTACCGCAGTTTGTGTCGCGAGGAGAACTTGAAACGGGCCCTTCCATTTGGGTTGCAGTCCGCTGGTGCGATCGAAGGCTTTTATAACAACCCAGTCACCGGGCTGCACATCGTGACCTTCTCCTATCAGAGGAGATGGAGCTACTGCGTTCACCTGTGCATTAATAGAAATCAGTCTATTAGTTAACCCAATCCAGTACTGTTGTAATGCAGGCCATGCTTGCTCAGACAATCTCTTAGGTGATACGGGGGTCCCAATACTTGGTGGACGCCCCATAACAATTTCGAAAGGAGATAAACCATGTGTACGCTTAGGCATAGTACGCATACTCAATAATGCAATAGGCAATGCATCCGGCCATTTCAGTCCCGTTTCAGCACAAGCCTTTGCCAGTTTGTTCTTCAGTACCTTATTTGTGCCCTCTATAATCCCAGCTGATTGAGGATGAAAAACTGCATGGAAGCGTTGATCAATACCAAGGGCCTTGAAAACTTTGCGTACTACTTCACCAGTAAAATGAGTCCCATTGTCAGACCATAGATATCTGGGGACCGTATACAAGGGCACCCAGTGTTTCAATATGCATTGTGCTGTGGAGGTGGCACTATTGTCCCGCAGGGGATATGCTTCCACCCATCCTGAGAACCCACATCTCATCACCAAACAGTAGGAATGTTTATTTACAGGCTCCAGCTGTATAAAGTCCATATACACCACCTCAAAAGGGCAGGTGGGTAATTTACTGTGGCCCGCCGGGGCTGGTACACCTTTCCCCACATTGTATAGAACACATATTTCACATTGTTTTGCCCATTGACGACAATACATTCCCAATCTTTTGTTGTACCACACAGCACTCAAAACTTCTTCCATAGTCCTTGCGTTAACGTGAGTTGGACCATGAGCCACACTCACTATCACAGGTAAGTATGCATCAGGTAGTACCCAAGTATTCGTATTGGTATGTGCCCATAGCCCATCTACCGTCTCCTCGTATTGATCATCCTTGTGCCAAGATAGTCTTTCTTCAATGGTTGCATCTGCTTGGATTTCCTTTACGCGCTCCTTCGTCCCTTCCATAGTCACATCCCTCCCCACTATGAGTTGTCGGGCCTCCCACCGTGTATCCCTTGTGGCAGCTAGTTTAGCCATCTGGTCGGCTAAGGAGTTTCCTTGCGTGACATAATCTAGAGTCCTTTTATGCGCTGGGCATTTCACTATAGCCACCATCTTGGGCAACGTAAGGGCTTGTAATAATTCAGCAATCAATTGGGCATGTTTAATAGTATCACCTTGGGAGGTTAAAAACCCACGCTCTCCCCAGAGTTTACCAAAACTGGAAACCACCCCATGAGCGTAGGCTGAATCAGTATAAATTGTCACTTTCATACCGCTGCTTAACACTAATGCTCTCGTTAGCGCAATCAATTCTGCTGCCTGGGCCGATTTTTCACACACTTTCCCACTCTCAATCAACCGCTCCCCTGTGGTTACAGCATACCCTGCTGTTGTCTCCCCATTTGGCAGTTTGAAACAGGAACCATCACAGAATAATATACCCTCATTATCAACCAGCGGGGTGTCTTGCAGGTCTGCTCTACCCTTAGTGTGTTCTTCCATTTGGATCACACAATCATGCCTAATGTCATTAGGTGAGACGGGCAAAGGAAGCAGTGTCGCTGGATTCAAAGTGTTACATCGTTCGATTTTTACATTACTGGCAAACAGAATCATCTCATACTGTGTGAGTCTAGCTGTGGTCAAATGCTGTGTATGCACTCTATTCAGGAGAACGTCCACCGCATGTGGGACTTTTACTGTCACTTCGCTCCCTAGGATGATACCTGCACTTTGTTTTAGGGCTGCCGCTGCTGCGGCCACTGCTCTCATGCATGGGGGTAGGCCTCGAGCTACTGAGTCCAGAGCACTGGAGAAATATGCACATGGTCTCCGTTTACCCCCTTGTTCCTGCGTTAAGACTGACACAGCGCAACCTCCCTGTTCATCAACGAAAAGGCAAAATCTCCTGGTATAATCAGGTGTGCCTAAGGCCGGTGCGTGGCATAGAACATCTTTCATAGCTGTCAGGGCTTTTTCCATCTCAGGTGTCCATTCTAATGGTCCGTTTTCTTGTACTTCTTTTAAGGCTTTTAGCATGGGCTGGATCAATACAGAGAATTCAGGAATCTAGTGCCTACAATAGGATAAAACACCAATTATCCTTCGGAGACCTTTTGCCGTGTCGGGGCCTTTTATGGACTGTATCAAAGCAATGCGATCAGTAGACAGAGTTCGCCCCTCTTCGGACAACTCAATGCCTAAATAATGGACCTTTTGTTTTACATACTGCATTTTGGCTAGGGCTACCTTGTGCTTATTCTATGCTAAGTGCATTAGCACCAATCTGGTCACATAATGGCATTCCTCTTCGGTGGCTGCACATAATAGCAAATCATCAACATATTGTATCAGAGCAGTGTTAGCGGGTAGGGCTAGGTTATCCATCTGTGTTTTTAGTGCTTGGCTGAGTATGGCGAGACTTTCTGTATATCCCTGCGGGGCTCTAGTAAATTGGTACTGTCTATCTCGAAGAGTGAAACTAAACAGGTACCTGCTTTCTTCGGCAATAGGAATGCTGAAGAAGGCATTTTTCAAATCAATTACCGTAAACCATTTCGCTGTTTTGGGAATTAAAGTGAGTACACTTGCAATATTAGGGACAACTGGATATCAAGGAGTTACAAGGGCTATCATTTGTTGGCTCTACCACCCCTAATCGTATCATATCCTGTACTATTTGATATAGTGCCTGCTCTCCCTCGTGTGATATGCGATATTGTTTTATCCTGGGCAACCTGGCACCGGGCTTTAGTTTGATTACTACTGGGGAAACATCCAACACCCCTACATCATTCCCATGAGTGGCTCATAGTTCATTCGGGATGTCTTGGAGTTCCGGGGGCAGGGTTTGCGTTACTCCTATCATACCCATAGGTTTGCTTATAGTCATTCTCACCCCCTGAGAGGAGCAATATATTGTGGCCCGAGTGTCTTTAATGCATCAATACCTAACAAGTTTTCTGGGCAGTGATTGGTCAATAGCCACCCATTCTCCCATTTTACCCCATGAAGTTCCGCTTCTACTATTTCACTTACAGGAGTCTTTATTGGATTTCCCCCAAATCCAACTGATACCTTGCTTTTATCCGATAATGGGACAGCGGGGACGGCTCTGATATTCACGGAACTGTTTCCAGCTCCCGTGTCTACTAGACATCTCAAGTTTCGGTGGGGGCCGATCCTAATGGAGGCATAAGGCCCCCTCTGATCTATAGGTACTTGTACCACTCCAGCTGTCTCATTTCGGCCTCCTCAGGACATATCACTTGTGTTATCCTGGAAGTCGTCATTATAGTATACCCCTTCCCCACATCCTTCGCCCTGGCATACACCTTGTACTTGTGTTGTTTGTCGTGGCTGATACAGTAGATTGGGGGGAGGCGGGGCCGGCCAGGGAACATCCCCTCTTGCTTGTCCGTCAAAGGCATCGGGTTGAGGGGGTTTACACATTCTATTGTCTTGGTTGCCGTACCCACCAGTCCTATTTCCTGGGGCAAATGTTGTCTGTGAAGGGGGCCGTACGCCCCTTCCTCTCCCACCACTCTGGGGACACTGGGATTTCCAGTGTCCGGGTCTCTTGCAGAAGGCACATACATCTTGGGCTAGCCCATCCCTCCTTCCATATAGCGCACCTCCTTGCACTGTACCTCTACCTGTCCCTTGGCCCCCTATCATGTTGCTACTATAGCCCTGTGACGGGCCATTATTATTGTAGTTATACCTGCCTTGGGGCCCTTGATGCAACTGTTGCATCAACACTTTGGTTTTTAGATCCTTCTCTTGTCGTGCCTTTTGTTGTCCCTTTACTCTTTCCCCTCTTTCATAATACCTGGCCATTTCGAGGAGATCCCGGGGGTTTCTAGTCATCCACGTACTTTCTGCCTTCCTAATGTTCTCCTGGATTGGCCCGTGGAGCCCTTCCATAAAGTTTGTGGCAAAGTACCGTTGGCCCGTCTCAGACCCTATCTCTAGCCCACTGTGTGCTTTAAATGCTGCTTCGTAACGCAGGAAGTACTGTGCTACTTCCTCACTTGCGCCCTGTATCACAGCAGACAGTTTCTCCACATTCACATCAAATGGGGGTAATACCTTTTCTAGAGCCCTCAGGACCGCCATGCCATGCCCCCTTAGGGGTTCGGGATATTCCTCATGCAGTTTCCTATTTTTACTCGCCTCCATTACATCTTTCCATTTTATTGTATCATTGTCTTTGGCACGAAAGGGGGTCCATATTTCCTCTGGGACAATAGCTAACAATATGTTATCTACATCCTCTACAGTAAATAACCCCGGTCTGAATAACTTTCCTACTTCTTTGTAGAATCCTGCCGGGTCTATACGGGGGTCGGGGATGGACTTGGTGATATGCATCAATTCTATTCGAGATAAGGGGACATACACTTAGGTGCGCATCATGTTACCAGTAACTGCATCTATGGTGGGTTGACACTCTCTCATTGGCATTGATAGTAACTTTTCCGTGTTTGTTTGTTCACTTACAAGGGCCTGCACTGGTGATGAAGCAGAGGACTGGTGACTAAGGTTTTTCTCTTTTATTTTTTTATAATCTTTTAACAGTTTCTCCACCATAGCCATTCTCCATTCTTCCGTACCTTCATTATAACACGCAAGCTTGGCCCGGAACAATCCAAAAATCATTCAACATTACATCATTGAATGGCGGTTTATATAGTGAGAAGTAGAGTTGATTTTTACACTTTGTTTCAAGATGCATGTAAATTCACATTCTCTGATTGGACTGTCTTTGCTGTGCTATAGGTGAATCTATACAATACATAATATTGGCCTATCCCCTGTGACCATGCTAATGACTTCCACTTGACTATAATCTAATAATGGGTCATCTATGTTCTGAAAGTTTGATTGGACAGTAGACAGGTTAACATGTTGCAACATATAACTCAAATGATCATTGGTTGTTCCGTCTCGAGTGTTCCTGGGTGGGTCACTACCACCCCAATTGACCAATTACTTTGTGAGGTGTAAACAATGTGGAAACAAAAGAATACTTCATCTCCGTTCTAATGGAACCATATTACCGTTCTCACCCGTCTGACTGTTTAACTGACAGTTAATATTGTGACTTCCCATTGGAAGCCTGTTGCCCTTCTCAGCCCATACCATTCATTTCCCATTATGTGTCTGCATAACTTCATGGGGTTTGCTTCTTGGCCTTCTGCTTCATGACCATGTTAATATTTAAAATGTGTTTTTGTGTGTAGGTGGGCGTGAGTGGTCCTAATAATTATGAACACACATCATTTAATGGGTGTCAGGTTGTCTTATGCATTCCTTATAATATTCCATATATTACTTAATGGACTCCTTACTTCTATAATCTTGATTACCAATCTATTTTCTTGGTTGGCGGGCTCATGTTGCTCAGTATTAGTGATTTCACTTCACTCCTAGGTGGATGTTTTCCTACAGGGGGCAGTGTCTGTGTCTTTCGCCCGATTGTCTTGTGCACACTTCTGCACATTACCTCATTCTCACTCACCAACCTGTGCCCTCTTGTTCTTTTTTAAAGCGCTGGGTAGGCACATTGCTGGTAATGTTTCACTTGTTTGATGCTTGGGAACTTGCTGCACCCTCTACTCCTAGCCAATCCCTGTGCAGCTTTTACATCCTCTCATGTGGTCTGCATAAAGTTGCAACATCTGATTGAATCACTGCTTCCCGTTCGCAGCCTCGGAATGAACTCAGCCTTTCTGTCCTGACCAATCACAGTGCAGCTTTATACCTCGTCTTCCGGTATATATATATATATAATCTCTCTCTCTCTCTCTCTCTCTCTCTCTCTCTCTCTCTCTCTCTCTCTGGAATAATCCATGTATTTCTGAGGCCTATTCATTCTTAATTTATTTTAAAATTTGTTTATTGGCATTTATGGTTAAAAGCATTTTACATTATTACTGGTCAGGGCCTTATTGCAGTAATGCCTTGTTATGAAACAAATTAACATTCATACAACAAACTTAACATTAACAGTCTCCTTACAATGGGCGAATGGTGGTTACGAAGCCGCTTTTGCTCCGAGGCCTTTTCTACATGTTATACAACTAATGTATGTCAGATGTGCTTATGTGATGTTTTTGTGATTATTACCTTCAGTGTTTCTAATGGAAATTCGTATTGCTGCTTGGAGTACGCACTGTGCCTCTATCCTGCTTACACAAGAAGCAAAAAACATGCATGTGCTTGAATTCTGTAAGGGCAATCTCTTTCAGTCAGAGTATGCAGGTGATAGACTGGATAGTATTTAGTTGGGTAATATTAACATGTATGATTTAAAATGTTTATCTACTGATACTCTCTTTGAGCAGTGACGTTTACTCCTTTGAGGGTGACAATTCCTCCTACTAGGAGTGAGTTTTACTGAAATGAGTGCAGTGGGACCCACAGCCCCTTCTTCGCTCCTGTTAGCAATCTAATCTCTCAAGAAATCATACAAAATCATAAATTAACCCCCCTTTCGTTTGCAAATTATTTTGTTTATGTCCATGTGTGACTGTTAGAAATGCAAAAGCAGTTTCCTTTTTTTATAGCACTACAACTCTTTTCTCACATCAAAAACAACAGGATGCATGCACTTTTCAAACAATGGTTACAAGCAGGCGCAATTAATACAGTTTCTTAGATTTATGTTGGGCCACAATCAATGGAAGGGGGAAGTTGGTTGATGTGTGTCTTTCAGCCATTTAGTTAAAATTACACAGTAGCATATAATAGTGAAAGGACTGGCCTGGTCTGTATCCGTTCCTGTGAACCCAGCGGCGGGTTGTATTATAATTACCCTATTTTCACCGATACCACATGAGAACAGTAAATACAGTGAAAGGCATTTCCGGCCAGGAACGCGCCCAAACGCATAATGAGGCCCACACGTGTACACTTAAAACAAGCATTGGCAATACCAACAGCTAGGCTTTTGTGTAGGCATAGGAAAGGCACTTGCCAAGCACTACCATAGTGGTATTACCGGCCCATTAATGGTAGTAGGGGCAACATTGTGCAAGTACCTCAGCATTTAATAGCTGTGCTTGGCATATGCCTAATACTTGTACACAAGCCAAAATGGTTTGCTTTGCCAATATTTGTTTTAAGCATAACTTTAGTGAAGGACACACATAGTGCATAGAGTGGCTGAAGGCAGAGCTGGTTATGACATTTTTACTACACCCGTAGCACATTTATAACCCCAATTAAGTCATTAACTCTCAGAAAACTGCTTTGGAAAAACACTGGCAGGCACTTCAAGTGAAACGTTTGATGGTAAGGCTTGATTAAGGCGAGTAAAAGAGTTCCCATGAGGAGGGGTTGTGGGCACGGAGGGTCAGGAACTCTGTGGGAATGGGCATGGGTAGTCAATGGCTGGTTGGGCACATAACCAAACACCTACAAGCTGTGCCCCTCCTCATATGTCATTCCTGTGTGCCGCTCCTCATGTAATTCTTGTGTGCCGCTCCTCATGTGCCATTCCTCCCTATCTCTACTCTATTGCAATAGTTTATGCTAATAGGTGTTGCAAACGTCACCTAATGCCCAAACCAAAAAGAAACACGTATTGTTTGTTACCTGCCACCTTCACTGGGGTGTGAGGAAAACTGTCGTTACGCGAGATTACCAGCCGGTGGCGCTCCAAGCTTTGATACTGACCGACGGTGTAAAACATTTCAACCATCACTAAGATCTCGCGGTGGGTCATTGCACCTGCTGCTAAGAGCGGTGTAAAACTATCGGCTAAGAACGTAGAACTAATCACACTTTATAGCCTTGGTTTGTACAATCAAAACAGTTCAATGAAATCAATTCAATAATGGGTGATATTCTTTTCTGCGGTCAGAGTGTTGTAAGAAGGAGGGCCCCGGGGAGAACGCAGAGAGTTTCCCCCCAGGGAGGTTTTTGGCACTGCACACGGCCAGCGAGTGGCTGTGGGGGGCAGAGGGCCTCCCTAGGGTATTTAAGGGCCATGGAAGGTTCGGGAGGCAGGCGACGGTTGGACTTGGTGATTGTATCAGTCCTGTCGCCTGCTCCCGAGCCTTCCCTGAAGTAGCTGGGCCTTCGGTGCTGTAGGGTAGCATAGGTGAGAGGGATAGTTTTAGTATTGGGGGAGGTTAGGTATGGTTAGTAAGCATATTCTTAAATACTATAGGTTTATTGTTATAGCCGGGGGTACCGTAGATAAGGTACCCCCACTTACTGTATCTGGCTCCGGTCCCAGCCTTGTCCGCGGTCCGGTGCAGGGCTTTCTTTCACGGCATTTTGCCTCGGCGAAATTTTCAGCTTGCTGCAGGGTGTGGGCTTTAAAAAACAAGGTGCCGGGGAATGCGGTCCGGGGGGGGGGGGGGAGCGAGCAGGATATTGGGCATCTAAGTTTGGTGCCTCTTTCCCACTGGGGTTGTGGGGGGATATCTCAATTGGGGAGCGCCGGGTCCCGTGTTGTTTGCAGCTGCGAGGGGAAGTATACACGCGGTAGCCGTCACATGACATAGGGGGGCAGTGTTCTCACCTTAAAGGGACCGTGCTGTTATTGTTTAAGTGCGGTGGTGCTTACACGCATCCAGGGGGCAGTGTGACACGGTCACATTTCGGCCCCATTTCTAGTTGGGCTGCTGGTTTTTGGGGCTTTCCTTTTCCCGTGGCACTTTATTGCCAGGGCAGGGGGTTGCAGGGTCTAGGGCAGTATTGAAGGGGGTAAATAGAGGTAGGTAAATAAAAAAATTTAAAAAAATGTTTCATTAAAAGAAAAATTGTTTATTAATTAATAATGATTTTGAGAAGTGCATTGGGGATTTTATATTAACGGTTGGGTGTTCGCAAGCGCTTATTTAACTTGTTTCAAAGTTGGTAGTTGATCAGTTGGGGTATAGGTCCACGGGTAGTTTTGGCTTGGGGGCTTAGGTTTGCTAGGTTAATTTTCAAGGGGTATATATATTTTAGTACACAACCAGATTAGTAATGCATGATGGTGGGACAGGGAGCCAGCAAGAAGGGTCTGGTTGATGCTAAGGCTCTGAGAGAGGCCTTGGAAATAATTAGTAGGGCATCTAGGGCCCAGTTGGAAGGGGCAGTGGGGGAGGTCACTGGTGGAGAGGTCACGGGGGAGGGGGGAGATAAGTGGTGGTAGGCCGCAGCGTAGAGCAGCGGCAGATGGGGCTCTCGCGGCAGTGGTGGCTTGCACCCCCGCGGCGGGGAGAGGGGAGGTTTGGGAATCCAGGGGCAGGAAGATGAGGAGGGAGATAGACAGGAGGACGTCCGAGGGAGAAATGAATTCGGGTGGGCAGCCATTGAGGGAGGGAGTGAATGATAGCCCTAGGGAAGCTGGGAGTGCTCAAAGGGAGGTGGCTCAAGGGAACCACAGCGGGGCCAGTGATGGGGTACAGAAGGGGGTGACAGGGCAGAGGGGAAAGGGGGGTAAATACCTGCAGAAGAGTGCAGGGGGGAGAAGGAGGGAGAGGTCCCCATCAATTGAGGAGGTTAGAGTGGGGCGCGGAACGCCCCCCCCCAGGTAGGAGGAGTGAGGGCGGAGGGCGCTGCGCAGCCCCCGCTGGTCAGGTGGAGGTAGAGGGTTATAGAACGGCCCCTCCTCGGTCAGCGCAAGGAGAGCCTAGAGGGTGCAGCACGGCCCCTAGCGATGAGGATTCCAGGGTGGAGGACGGAACGCCTCGCCCGAGAGAAGAGGACCAGGCAGGGGTTTCCGCGGCTCCACCGAGAAGACGTCAAAGGAGTGGCGGGGCGGACGACCCGGGCTCGCAAGAGGAAGATCAACTCAACTCGGGCATGAGATTGCATCCACAATGGTATTTAAGGGGTGATGAAGTTGGATTGGAGGATTATGTGGGACAATGGGAGGTAGAAGGTTATAGGGCGGTAAGGGAAAGGGGGGCAGAGAGAAGTTTGAGGTCGGATCTGGAAAGGCAGGTGCAGGGTGGTCGGGGGGCAGGAGGTCGGGGGAACTATTGGCTGGGTGAGTCTGTTGACATGTTTTGTACCCGCAGTAGGAGCCCTCTAAGAAAAGAGATGAGGAGCATCGGTGTGGACGCCAGACCGCAGACGGCCTGAGTGGAAAGAGGTGAGCGGGAAAGGGAATGGTCATCTGAATGGCAGAAAGGGGTCACAAGAAGGGGGACGGGAAATGAAGGGGCGGGACTGCAAGGGGTAAGGAAAGAAGTTGGTGTACAGGCCATTGGAGCCTTGGGGGTTGAGAAGAGCATTTGCTCAGTGGAGGTCCAAACGGACAAGGTGGTGGAGCCATTGGTGCTCGAGGTGCAAGCTGAAAAAGAAAAGGAGGTTGAAATGAAAGGCAAGGAGAAAAAACTGCCATACATGGGAATAACAAAACCGTTGGGGGCGCACTTGATGGCAGCGACCAGGGAGAAGATTCAGGCGGGGGAATTTGTAGATGTTTTTAAATTGCTCCATAGGGAAGTGAGAGCAAAGGATGGGTCTAAAGAAGAAGAGAGGGAACTGCCGTCGCGCCCACGGGTCCCGGTGACTATTGAGAATTGGACGTCGGCATTTATCATTTTTTCCCAGAGCGTTGCGTGGCCCTGCTTAAATATATGGACGTAATTAGAAAGGCTTTCACGAGTTTTGGGGGCTTTGCCTGGGTAAGGTATGATGAGGAATTCAGAGCGAGAATGGCGGAGGACAGTCAGGCGGTCTGGGGGGAGATAGACATGGATCTTTGGCTGCAATGGATGGCTCCAACGAGGCCTGCCCTGACATTGCACACAGCAAGTGGGCTGCCTGTGCCTTACCGGCCCTTTCTTGGTCGCCCCGCCCATGAGGGGGCAGGGGGAGGAGGCAGAGGACAGCCCTCGACAGCATGTTGGGCGTTCAATAAAGAAGGCTGCATGAGGTGGATGTGCAAATTTAAACACAAGTGCAGCAGGTGTGCGGGTTGGCATCCGGTTACAGATTGTTTCAGGCAGGGGACAGTGGGTCAGGGCGAGGAGCGGGGCACGTAGGTGGGGTGGAAGGATCGCATGCCAGGTAAATTGGGGTGTGCTGGTAGGTCGGGCTCAGTTTATCGTAAAAGGAGGGGGGTGCACAAGGTTTGAGGTTTTTGGGGGCGACTTAAAGGGGGTAGGAGAAGGGTGAGGAGGAAGACGCGTAGGTAGGGGAGGGCTGCAGGGGGGGTGTAACTGTGGAAATTGTTAAGGGGTGGTGGCCGTTGTTCGCAGGGCATGGACGACGGTGGCGAAGCCCTCACGCTTGCCGCACGACAAGGCGAGTAAGCTTCAGGCTTCATGGACGGAGGTGCGGGAGCGCCTCTGGTGCAGCAAGGGGAAGTGATGAGATGGGTCTGCATGGACGGGGGTGCACTAGGGTCCCTGGTGCAGCTGGGGGAAAAAAGTGGAGCAACGAAGCAAGGTGCTGGAAGAGGAATTTATGTGTAATGGACTGCATGGACGGGGGCGCAGGTCTGGCCCCTGGTGCAGCAGTGGAGAGGAGTGAGGCGGAAAAGGGGCCTGCATGGACGGGGGTGCACTAGGGCCCCTGGTGCAGGTGGGAAACTGGTGGTAATGGATGCAAGGAGCTTGAAGATTAGTTATATGGAAGCGACTGCATGGACGGGGGTGCAGGTTTGGCCCCTGGTGCAGTGGCGAGAGGAGTAATAAAGTAAAAGGCCTGCATGGACGGGGGTGCACGTGGGCCCCCGGTGCAGGGGGGCAACGCAGGGCCAAATTAATAAGGTGATGGAAGGTGGGGGGGGCAAGGGTGAGCAGGAGGGTAATAGTTTAGAGGAAAAAGGGGGGCTAAGTGGGTTTAGGTGTATTGTTTAAAGGTGAGGTGAAAGGGGCAAAATATAGGGGGACGGGTAGGAGAGGACCTGGGGTGTTTCCGGAGAGCGTTAAGGAGATGGCCAGAAAGGATAGGGTACTGAGGAGGTGTTACTAGTGGTGTGGGAAAGGTTAGGAGGTTGGAACTCATCCATTTAGGAGGGGTGCAGCATTTGAAGGTAGCAGGCTGGGCTATTAAGAGGAGTAGGTGAAAAGGTTGGGACGCTGGGAGTAAGGGAGATACAAAGGGTATGTCAGGGACCGGGGCAAACGGAATGTCTTCATAGAATTTTTTCAGTAGGTAGCAGGAGTGTTGCATTTATTAGGATGTTGTTGATTTGTAAGTGATTTTGTAATTTCTTTTTCAGATGCTGCTAGGAGGTCCGGTCAGAAATCAAAAATCTGGTTTTTGGGACATTGTAGGGTTAAGTGGGCAGGGAAAGAAGCTGAGAAAAGGGTTGTTGGCAGGTAACTGGGGTGCAACTATAAAGATGTGGTAAGATGGTCCGGGTTTGGGGGGCTGGGATGGGATTAGTTGCTTCCTATGTTGGCTGGGTTGAGGGAAAGCTATGGGCCTCCAGATGGAGGGGGGGGGATTAGTCTTGGTGGGAAAAGGTAAGGGTGTGGCTCTTCTTAGAAAAAAAAGGGGGGGGTTTGTTATGGGTCCGACAAGTGTGCCTCAAGGAACTGTAGTGGGGACTAAGTGTTTGCCACAGAGAGTGGGAGGGGAGCGAGAAATGAGGGTCCGTTAGAGCGGTCAAGGAAGGGGATAAACAGAGAGGTGGTAGAATTTTTGTACATTGGTTGCAGTACAGGTTTGGACCATAAGGAGATGGTTTAGGAAGGATTGATGAGATGTAGAGAGGATGGGTAAACTTTCCGGTTTTTGGGGAACAATCATTATGTGGCAGATTTGAGCTCTTGGCTGGGAGATTGGTTAAGGAGTTGGAGTTGGAGGTAAGGAGATCTAGTGGAGGTGGGGTGGGGCAGAAAGAACACTTCGGTGGAGGGTTTTTCTGGTGCCGGGGGCATGGCCCCTTTAGATGTGGGGGGAGGGAAGCACAATGGGGGAATGGCGCGGGAAAGGATGGTGTGATGCTGTTTGCACAAGCGGGCCACCCCGGGGGAACAGGTATTGAGCGTGGAGGGGCATGGCCCCGGGGAGAAAGCGGGACGCCTGGAAAAGGGGTAAGGAGACGGTAGGGTCCAAGGGATAGTTAGGGAGGAAAGGGCTTTAATTAATTATTTCATTGTTAGGTAAAATATGAGAATGTTTAATTATTTAATTGGTTGTTTGAAATATGTCTTTAGTTTTTAAGGCCAGTGAGCCAGTTAAGCGTTTAATTGTAAGCTTTGGCCCGTCACATTAAAGCGACCTTTTCCACTTTTAAATGAGTCTGGGTTTTTGTGCAGCAAGCCAAAATAAAACATGGCGAGGCTGATTAAAAGCTGGATACATCTACTCAAAACGTAGCATGCAATAAACAAATATAAAGCAAACATTGAAACAAGTGTTGCATACTCGTGAATCAGGCCATTCTCTTCATCGTTACGGAGTAGATGTGCTCGCAACAGAAAGGCAAAACAATCACACTTGAAAAGGACGTCACAAAGATTTCAACATACAACTTAAAGGGGGGAAATGGCAAGCCCTCCCCCTAAGAGCGAACACATGCTGTTAAGTCCAGCGTCCGTCCCCAGGTTGCACCCATCTGGTATATACACATCTCCCTCGCTATTGTGATCCCATCTTAATCAGGCAGATCAAATCACCATTCTAGTGAAAGAGAGAGCAGGAGACACACATTGCCTTTCCAGTCTAGGAAGGACTGGGGGTATCCCAGCCACCCCCGCCCACCGGGCGGACGCTTAATCCTGCACAGAAACACACACAAACACGCCGCAACTAAAGGAGGGTGGCGCTGCCGAGAGGCTGTGCGCGGTCACCTGTTCCTGCAGTGTTGCCTCCCTGGTGGTTCTCCGCCAGGGTGTACGCCGTGTAGGTCATCCTTTTCCGTGCAGTAGTGGGGCGCAAACACACGGGGGGGCGAGGCGATGTCTGTGCTTCTTTCAGCGGCCGAGCCCTGGGAAGGGGACTGGGCGAATTCACTTTCGTTCCTCGGAAGTCATTTACTGGAAGAGCCGCAACTTCCTAAGCGCGTGCGCGTGCCCGGACAGGAGACAAGAGATAAGAATTTTTTGACAGTACTATTTGTGAAGGAACGGGCCGCAAAATCACGGCTGCCTGCCACCCTATGCTGTCAAGCCATGCATCGTGTCACCTGCCCGCACCGCGACACATTACTCAATATTCTCTGAACACACAGGAAGGAGACCGAGCACGCCTCCCTGCAACAAGGCGCCGCGTTTACACCGAGCACCTGCTTCACAGCAAAGGGAAAGAGGCGAAGGGTGCTCTGGCCAGCTAGCCCTGGCAATTAAACAAGCCTGCAGTAGTACAATCACACCACCCTCCTCCCCCGGCCCTCAGTGTTAGGCTCAGGGCCGGCCCTAGGATTTGCGAGGCCAAGTGCAGCATATTAAGCGGGGCCCCTTAATTTGCATGTGATAACATCACAAGATAATGACCACTACGCAAGTAGGCAGCAGCGAATTTCCAATGACTAAACTAGTTAAAAAGGTGCCCACCTTTTAAGCTCAACAATTTCTAATGAAATATTCCAAAGAAAACAAAATCCAAGCAACAGATATGCGCTTTAATGGCACATGTATGTGTTCTTGTGAGTACATGCCTGCATCGGAAACATGAAAACCTGGTGTGAAATCCTAGTAGCTGAACACTTGAGCAAGCAAACTTTTTTTAATGCTGGCCTAAAAAACACAGAACAAGGGTTGCGTCCAACCACATGTATCAACTTGTGCCTTGAAAATCAGTAAAGGGCCAAACCAGAGAAAATGTACCCTCCAGTCTCCAGGATGACAACCTGTCTTGTCACAGCCTTGGTGAATATACATGGCTCACTTCATATACATTGTGAGGAAAATGTTATATTCTACTTGAACGATATTTGGCTTGGTAAATATAAGCATGTGGAAATAAGGCAAATAGCTAAAACGGGTTTGTGCAATATGTTTCATTGTGCTTTGGGAAGGCACAGATTTTAGGCACCCAACTGCTGCTTTGCATTTGCTTCAAAATAAAACTGCCCCTTTGCAGTTCTTAACACAATGGTCTCTTAAATAGGCCATCAATAGTAAATTGCATCCACTTTAGACACTCTGCTTTAGGAAAGAAAGTGATCAGCAGTGTTTATGAGGCCCGCAGCGCGTATTGGGCCGCTGGGAGGTGGTGTTGGATGGGAGGGGGGGGATTTGTCTCTCCAAGTCGCAGCAGGAGGTTGATGGGTGACAAGTTGCCTCGTCCGAGAAACAAAATGGAGCCAAACCTCGAGGGGACAGCAGCCATATTTGAAATATATTCTGGCAACCCGTCATCATTGTTGTGGGCCACTCCCGGTACACCGAAGCGAGTCTCCACAGATGTCGGGATCACCTGACATGGACCATGGAGGTGTGCCCACGCAGCAGGGACACCGCAGGGATCACCCTGCGTGCTCCGGATCACCGGAGGGGAACACTTGGGCTGGGGGCACATCAAGAGCCATGGTCACATGGCACAACCATTTTGTGGGGACGGTGTTGCCCAGCAGGGGCACCGTCCAGATGCAGGGCCCTGCTAGTGGGCCGGCTGCATACGGTGTGGCACCAGCATGGTGCTACCAAGAAGTACACCAGAGCCAGTTCGACTGTCGAGCCGGAAACAGCTCGTCCCTTTTATTAAGTTGGTCACATGGTTACCACCATGTGATCTTTACACAAGTCCTGGGAGCTTCCATTCTCCCAGGAGGGGTGACACATAATCATGCAGGCTGCAGCGTGTGCCGCCCGTGTGCTCAGAAGTTTAGGTACTCTGAGCACATGGCCCACGCTGCAGCCTGCAAGAGGAGGGAGCCAGCAGCACCCTCAGGGGGGCCCGAGCAAGCACGGGACCAAGTGCAGCTGCACATGCTGCACACGCCTAGCGCCGGCCCCGCTTAGGCTCAGCATGGCAACTTGGGAGCCCTCAGAACAAAGACAGCCCATGGCCTGTTCAAGAGAGGGGGAGAAATATACACGTCCATTGGAGGGATTTGCTGACTTATAAGCGCTCAAGTGGACTACGTATGTAGTGCTAACACGAGTGCACCGAAAAGGCTTCTGCCCCTGAAAGGCCAGTTGGGCTGGGACAAGATCAGTCACATACCACGTTACTGACGAGAGTAACTTTCAGGAGCACTGAAATCTTTTCAGACACAACAGGCAGTCAGAAATAAAAGATGTTATAAACCAGCAGAACAGTACATCTATAACACTTGCAAGGGTCAATGGCCCATTTGGGTCAGCAGGAGTCTCACTGGTGACTGCTGTTTAAACAGTGATCACAGCAGTAGTTGTGAAGCTCAGTGAGAAATCTCTCTAATTTAGCTCAGTGCAGGGGATGTGCTGCTAAAGAAGTCTTGGTACAACATGATGGCCACTTAAAATCCAAAAAGTCAGCACTCTCACATTTATCCTTCTTAGATCAATAACATTACGGCTACTGAGTTATTAATTAATGAATTTATTTTATTGTCTAAAGTGCGGACCTAGCTCGAGAGCAGCAGAGCACTGTACAGAGTGTGGGTAGGTGGCATTTGGGCTGGCATCTTTTAACAGTAGCGCAGTACTGTGAGGTCTGCGCATTGGTATGTGCCTCCATTGGAATTAGTCCTTGGTCAGGTGTTGTTGAAAAAGCCATGTTTTGAGAGATTTGTGAAACTGGAGAATTGTGGGGGCATTCTGAACTGACACCAAGATCGAGTTCCGGAGGGCGGGTGCATGACAAGAGAAGGATTCTTTCGGGTCAGATTTTAGCGGACAAGTTGTGATTCAAGCCGGTTGGTCGATTTGCTGCACGAGGAGTGTGTGCCACCAGATATGTGGAGCTTAGCCGCCAGGTACGGTGGTGTGCTATGCGTGACTGCTTTGTAGATACATGCAGACTTGCAGAGTTGAGTAATACCTGATATTAGTGGAGCAAGGCAAGCACTATATAACGAAGCATTGAAAAAGTCAATATTTGGGGCCTTGCAATATTGACATATTCCATATTGCCATATACTGTCTGTAAATGCTCAGATTTTTATATCAGCGGGTATTTGCATTGTCTGTCTAGTACTCGTCTCAAATGACAGGCATTCCCATCCAGTACCCAGGTATTCACATCAAGTCAGATGTTCCCATAAAATGGTGAGGTGCGAACCTCATTTGCCAAGTATTTCCCTCACATGTCAATATACTGATATCCTATGCCATACATTGCTGTCAAATGCTAGGTACTCATATCACACGACCGGTATTTATCCAATGGAGAGGCATTCAGACAAATACTGAGGTGCCCCCACCCCGGAAGCAGATTTCCCTTACATTCACAGGTGCACTGTTGCTAGTGGTTACCATAACATTGCCCCGCCATTCATACCTTTGCCACACGTTACCATGAGATGCACCTATCATTGCCAAGGATTGTCACCAAGTGGTAAGAACTCATACCATTTCTAGGTATTTTCCATTGTTCACCACAGGTACTCACTCCATTGCACGAGAATACCATTGAATGTGTGTTTAACTCACCCCTTTCCAGAGAGTTACATCAAATGCCCGGGTACTCGGCCCATTGTCAGGGACTACAATATAGGTCCAAGCACCAAAGATGACCATCAAATGCCCAGATACTGATCACATTGCCATCGATTATCAACAAATGCACAAGTATGCATCTCCTTGTCAATCCAGGCCAACACATGCCCTTGTAATCAACCTCGATATGGGTTTCTCATGAAATTACCAGATACTCACCCACCCCATTTCAAGAGGGATTGGTCAAACTACAAGGTACTCATTTCAAGGTTAGGATGGACATCAAATGTCCAGGTAGGCACTCCATTACCAGTGGAAACAATCAATGCCTGGTAGTCAATTGATTGGATGGGATCATCACCAAATTCCCATGTACCTATCTCTCACAACTGCCCAGTGGCCATTGTGGCATCGTTGGAAACATAAGAGGCCATTAAGGATTGCCACAATGTTTCTGCCTGAACGGCAGCAGCAGTCTAGTTTTTTCCAAAATGGCGTCTGCTGTGCCCGGCGTCACATTTCAGCAGCCCTGCTATGTTAGTTTGCTGCGTCACAACCCTCCGGCTTCATTCCTGCCCAAGGTGACGCAGCCCGTGTTTCTCTCTTTACATGTTCCTAGTTTCTTACTATTCTGGCTTCCTCCTGTTTTTCCTTCCGTATTTCCTTCTCTTACTACATTACTGCCTGGCCCTTCAGTGTGATTCTCGACCTGTTGGGTCCGCTCATAGTCCTGAAGACTTCCTTCCTCCATCAACTGGTACCTGGGAGTACCTATTTCAATAACTTTGTTAGCAGGATTATTTCGACTGTCCAGTGTGAGGTTTTATGTCGCTGGCTTCCCCCACCCCCGACTGTGGGTTTCCTGCGGGACGCCACCTTGCTCTGCCCGAGGATATGTACAATGAACTAGTAAGGTGGTGGCCGGACAGGATCATGCCATAGCTATTCGCCGAACACCTACAATCCCGCAAGAAGACCTCCAAGTCTTCTATGACGCGTGGATCCCAGGTCACAGAACCTATTCTGGATGCTGATTGTGAGACTATCCCACTGCTGAAAAAAACGAGTAGAAAAAACAAGGTCTTGGTTCAGGGATGTCATTTAGGGGTCGCCAGAGGTCGTAACTGCGACCTCCAAAAAATAATTTTCTTTTGTTTTTTGTACTGCAAGCTCCTGGGATGTGGCCAGGACCTGTGGCTCTTTACTTCTGGAGTGGCTGGCTTTATTGTTGAGGCCCCTTAAAAAAAAAAGAAAAATAAGAACAGGAGTGTCACAAGTCTAACACTTTCAGCACTGACCCTAAATAAGAAAGAATAGGAATACGAACTAATGTGTCTTTCTGGAATTCCATACAATAATTGATAGACTCATTAAAGGTTTATTTCAGGCACACTCGGGGGGGGGGGGGGGGGGGGTGAGTCACTGATTTAGTCTGTTCTTAAACGCCTCAACTCAGCCTTTCATCTTCTGAGGTTGATAAATGAGTACCAACACAGGTTGGGTGATACTGGTTGTATATTTTTTCTATATAACGTGCCTAAGCGGAAGTTCTATATAATAACACATCCTTATCATTTGGTCATTGACGTCTGATTGCATTCACAGTAATATGGGCCTATACACACTGATCTTAACGATACATAGGGCGATCCATTCCTGTATGAAATGTACATCACATTATAGTGCTATCCTAACCATATTTTTCAGAGTGTACAATGCTATGTGATGCCACTTCCTGTTTTGTCAACGGGTGAAAGGTCGTGTTCCATCGTTTCCCGCAATATCACTTTGGGGTGGGGTCAAATGACATCACTTCCTGTGATGTCATCAGAGGATCATGGGTCGTGTTATGTCACTTCCGCTACCCCTGGCAGTTTGTTGAAATGACGGCCCTGCCTTGTTTGTTTTCCACAGTAAAATATCACAATGCAAAGAAGGACAACAGTTGTAGTTGTGTTAAAATTCATGAACACGCCAGATTTATTACTATTTGAGATAGACCTCCAGGGTCTGACTGGGACGAGAAATAGGCCAGGAGACCCAAAACAAAGTGGTTTACCCCTCGCCTCAAAAAAAGGGGCCCTCATACCATCATGCGTGAATCCTGTCAACTCAAGACTTTACAGAAAATGCTACTTACGGAGGGTTCACGTGTCTGTTGCATGTTATGTTTTGTGTAAACGCTTGAGAAAGTGTTAACATTCCTTTTCTTCTTTTTAAAAAAAATCATCATCACATAGCTAAATACTTATTTTGCAGAACCCACTCAAGGCATGTCTACTCGTTGCCACCAGTAATGAAAATAGAGTTGCATTTAATAAGCAGTACAGCCAAATAATGACACCGGAAAGGACCAGTTGCCAGTTGTATTTATGCTCAAATATTAAATTACAACACAACCCATAAATTAACATTCCCTGCTTCCCCTGATGCCGCTATAATTCAACAGCCACTATAACTTCCATCTATTAAAATTACCTAATGCAACAACTTTCCCCAAGAGATTACGGCTTGAATCAGTAGACTCACAATTTTAAAGGTGCACAGAGGTGCGAGGCAGATGAGCTGCTGTGCATGTTAGCATCCCCTCATGTACTTGTAATTGTAACGCTCACCTGATTCCCACGAAGGCACTGGTCTTGGCAGGAAGGTGTCTGTGACCCGAAAAGTGATGTGCAGGACTCGATTTGCTTCTGGGGCCGAACCTCTTCGCACTGTGTGTCGAACTCGAAGAGTGAGATTTCTGCAGGTGAAAGAATATGGGGGTTAATGATCTGGGTTGTTGAATGTCCCTCTCTCTCTCTCTCTCTCCTTAGCTTCTCCGTAGAGCCCCCAGGTCAACGTGCTCACCTTAGATAGGTGGATGCTGGACTCTCCATCTGCGTCTGATGCAGGGTGCCGTTGCCAGTTCCTTCACTGGTGAAACATAGGCCTCTTGACATCAGAGGATCGCTACCGTCGTTAACTGCATGAGCGGTGAGTTTCTGGACACCTTTTTAGTCCTTTTAGTCTTTAGGTGCGTGGGCACGTTAATATAGAACAGGACTCTGTAATAATGCTCTTTCCTATTTGTCTTGCAGGGCTCTTGAGATAGGATATGGTGTGAAGAGAGCCGAAGTTGGGGCCAGAGCCTTGGAATGAAGCGCTTGGAAATGCGTAAGTAAATGCAAGCGCTCTAACTGTCTCTTTTCCCTTGCAGCTGTGAGTTCGTGCTGAAGAGATGCTGGAAAACGCCGGAGTGTTTGCAGGCGTTTTACTGTGGCGAGCGCGATGGATGTGAGTAAATACCGGTCTAATGTCTCTTTGTTTGTCTTTCAGATGCTGGGTTGCCGCGTTGAAGAAATCCGGAATTCGCGGAGTGCCGGTAAGTAATAACAATGCTTTTGTCTTCACAGGCGGAGGTGCAGCGTGAAGAAATGTTCGCTGCCGATGGATCAGGTGAGGAAAGCGCTGCGTGTAAAGGTTGCAGTGCTAACCTGTTGTTTCTTGTCTTTGCAGGTGCTGCTGAATACTGGATACAGGAGTGGTAAGTATTGTTCTTACAGGTTCAGGATCGGAAGGAAGAAAGGCTGGAACAGACTCGGTGAGCGTTCTGCTGCAGATGCAGAATAACGCGAAGCACGTTTGTTCAATCGGGTGTGGTTTAAATAGCCTTGGAGTGATGAGGCATCTTCCTCCACGGCCCCGCCTAGGTAAGAAAAGAGTTCCAGTTCCAGAAGAGTTCCCGTGTTGAATCCAGGGAGTGGAGCTTGCCCCACCCAGGTAAGAAAGTAGTTCCTGTTCACAGAGGATTCCTATGTGGCTGGTAAGTAAGCAGCATGGTCTGCTGCAGGTAAGTCCACCCAAGCATCTTCATACATATTATGAGCCCGGCGCTTCCAGTGCCGGGACCGATGGCTTTGATGAGTCTGGTGCCACCGGCACCAGGACAAGGTCCAAAAGGTCCCAGTGGGGACCGTCTGGTGCCTAAGATAACGGTTAGGGGCCTGCTTCCAAGGACGTTGGGCTGTTCCTGACTCCTTGGAAGCAGTGATCATGACAGCACCCCCCCTCAAGGCCCCTCCCAAGCGTGTCTTCTCCGGGGGTTTTGGCTTGTCGGGGTGATTCAAATGGAATTTCTTGACCAGACGAGGTGCGTGGACATGCTCTGAGGGTTCCCAAGACCTTTCCTGGGGGCCGTATTCTTTCCAATCAACCTGGTAATATAATTTAGATATGGAGATTTGGGAGTCTAGGATGTTCTTTACTTCGAACTCAAGTTCTCCATCTACTAAAAAAGGGCGTGGGAAAATCGGAAGTCGGCCTAGGATTAAATAAGACGTAATGAATATGTATTCCAACAATGATGCACACTAATATTTCATCAGTTAGGACAACACTAACCTGTAGATGATTTGGAGTCAGCTTGTAGATGATTATAACGAAGTCTCAGCCACCAAGTCTCTGAAGTAATCCAATTGTAATCCAATAAAGAACCAATGAAAAGGAGGGAAGGTTAGTAAGGGAAAACTTATCCCGAACGGCACGAGGGTCACGCTAGATACCGGGTTGGTGCACCACAGGATAGCGTCCAATGTAACGTGCAATCTCACCTTCTAAATTAACAATTGTTGGCAGTACTTCCTTTCCCATGTAGAACAGAAGAGTGAGGGGAATTCCACCTGTTTCTTCACAGGTGACAGGATTCTATCAGAGCACAAACTTGCGTGTGTATTTGCAAAGAGTTCCTGAAACCGCGTGTGGTTTAGACACGCAAACAAAGTACACAGAGCCAGGACAGCCGCGCACGAAGAGTTCAGGAAACCGTGTGTGGATTTTACACGCGAACAAAGTACACACAGCCAGGACAGACGCACGTGAAGAGTTCAGGAAACCGCGTGTGGTTTTTACACGCTGCTGAAGTACACGCAGCCGGGACTGCCAGAGATCGCGGGTGCAGGGAAAGCCGTACCTTCGGTCTTCTTGAACGCGGCTGACGGTAGCGTGTGGGAAAGAACACGCAGACAAGGAGGGATGCCCTTTTCTTCTTGGACACGGCTACAGAAGATCGCGTGTGACCATACACGCACAAGGAAAGACCAGGAAGTTGCTGAAGGGATGTGAGGACGCAGATCAAGAAACAAGGCTCCATGTTTGTTCAATCAGAAGCAGCGAGCGACGTCCCCACGCTGCTTATAAACGTAAGGTGAAACACACGTGACAACTCCTAATCACGTGAACTAACAACGTGTATAATGCAAACGTCGTTTTCCAGGCAAGGTATCCAACCCTCCATCTTGAATAGAAGGGCTTTGCAGTTCTATGGCCATAAACAGGTCTGTGCGGAAGGTGAGTAACAGGTCCGGACGTGGTTTGACTGCCATGCATGACAGAAAGTCGCAGCAATTATGAAAACTCTGCCAGCGGCCGGTGAAGTATTCCTAATTGCTGTGCCTTTCATTTTACATATTCTGTGCTTCCCTGGGTTTTGGGAGCTCAGAAAACGTAAAATAAAAGTCAAGGCATTTGTACACACTGTGGCAGCCTCCTCTGCATGTTAAGCTTTGCTCTCTGGAATCAGTAAGTAAAAACTCCCATTAAGGGGCTTTTGCTTGATTACTGCCGCCAGAGCAGAGCTTGACATGAACAGAGGAGGCCGCTTCATTTCACAAAATTGATGACCCCCATGTAAAAACGTTGAGCCTCATTTGCTCAAAATTTGACATGGGAACTGTCTTTAAAAATATTTTTTATATACATTTTTTTTATTATTGCCCATCTGTTGCAACAATACATTTTTTTAATGAACTTCCCCTTTAACTTACAACTCCCACCAACGTTCATGCTTCTAAACAAACCCCCCGCCCCCAATGCTGGTGGGATCTGTGAGGAACCCAAGGGCATCCTCCAATCTACTCCCCTTGGATCTTCCTCTCAGGTGGCTAGGGAAAGGCCATCGCTTTTGGATCCCGACCCTGTGGGTAGATATGCGAGGGAGGATCACCTGGGTGGAGGGACTGTGGGGAGAAGAAAAACTGATACGAGAAAGATGCAACTAGGAGCAATGCACATTTCTAGTCAGTTTCACCACTTTAGTACTGAGGAGAGGAAGATGCCTATGAAGGATCAGGCATATCCTTCCAATTGTTCCAACAAAGTTCAGGCAAACTACCTGCAAACTACCTGCAGCCTATTGAGAAGACTACAGGTGTTTAAAAGCAGGCCCACACATCAAAGCAGGGAGAACCTGCCTGGAGAGAAGATGGCCGGCGTGTGGCGAGGAGCAGGCTGGAGCAGGAGCAGCAGAAAGGATGCTGTGGGTTCCCTGAGAGAGCTGCAAGAGAGCCAAAACTCCCAACACTAGCCAGTGTTGTGATCCCAACTGGAGCTGGGGAATCACAGAGAACTCCAGATTGCCGCAGGACGCAGCACGAAGGTTCTCCGAAAGCGAACGCTACTCGCTGTGACTCCCAACGCCTATCCGGGAGGAAAGAGCAGAACAAAAACCAGTGCAAGGACGCCCAACGAAGCAGCGAAGGGGCGAATGTAAGACATTTGATATCTGTGCACAAGCAGAAACTGCTTAACAAGAGGGTCTGGAACCTGAATGAAGCCAAAGGAATTGTGAATAAATTATCAAGTGATTTTGAAGGAATAATGAATCATGAAAAATGTGCCAAGTACTGGGGAAAATACAATGGCCAATTTTGAATGCCGAACTAAAGAAAAGATATGGAAAGCATGTGAAATTTGTAGCGCACGTGGAAAAGAATAACGTGCAAAGTTGAAAGGAGTGAAGTTTGTTGCAAGCAGTAAGAAACCAAGTGAAAGCCATTATGAACATTTATGAACTGAATGAAAAGCAATTTGTAGAAACAAGTTGTTAAAATCAGAGGGGCAAGTTCAATGTAATTTGTGGCAAAACCAAAAGACTGTCAACATATAAGTGATGATCAAGCCCCTCAGAAAGAATCCACAGCAAATGTTAAGTGTTGACACGGGTACAAGGAGACAAAGCAGTGTTACTCAAGAAGAATTAAGAGCATCACAAAGTGTCAAGGGTTGTCGATTGCGTGACCTGCATTGGGTGGACGGTGTGGTCCGAGATGCACCGAGACCGATTAGCCCCACCTGGGAAAGAGCCAAAAAGATACCAGAGATAAAGGCTGTGTGATGTAAGCACTACGTGCAGAAGAGCATTTGTTTTGATACAAGTCAAAAAGTACAGTTGGAACTGTGCATTATTGGGGAATCTCAAGAGGCTTGAACCATTTGGAACTGTGTTGGGCTTGGGGAAGGAAACCCAGAGAGATCCTGGACCTGAGGCAACCTTGGGGAGACCCCTGGGATATTTTGGATTGTGTTACACTTGGGGAAGGGAACCCTGAGCCTCTCTTTGTGGAATTATTTTGAACTTGGGGAAGGGGAAGCTAAACCAAGCACGAGCTGGACAAAGCTCAGAACGTTATTTTTTAACACTTTCTTTAGGTGCTGCCATCCCTACACATTGTATATTTCTAGCTATGAGGGCAAGCATAGGTTGTGGACACAGATAGACTTTTAAGTTGAACTTACTGACACAGACTATCCTTAGTTTCTTTAGGTAGGGAAATCCCACCTTAGCATAGGGCAAGTTAGGCCTTAATCCTTTCTGACATTTTAAATAAAATCCTTTTTTGTTAAGAAAATAAATCTGTTGTCTGTGTCTTGCTTCATGATGCCTTCACAGATCCCACAGTTAATCATTTCCATTTCCAGCACTGGTTAACCATGACATAAAATGCATGTGGGATTCATAATCAGGATGCTGATGGAGGGTCCTATCGTTGTCAAGGTAATCTTGTTTATAAGTGTTTCTTCCTCTCTTGCTGGTGAGGTAGAACTAAGAGTAAGTGTGTGCTTCCTTGGAGGTGCATTTAATAGACGTTGTTGTCATTTGGACATGGAATGAGCATTAATGAGAAGGTAACTCACCCTGTGGTTGCTTTCTGTCTGATTTGGAGGATGGTGCTCTTGGGTATCTAATGTATGTTGAGTTTCATCTTGAAAGAGGCTGTAAATGTTCCACTACGGATTGCAATTGTCTTCCCATCTTGAATAGCTGGTGTGCCGACAAGGAATGACGAGACTGACCAAGAGGTGCTATATTTGTTGCGATAGACTTTTTAAAAAAATTGCTCTGTTTTAAAATAAGATCATAATAGACAGACAAATGCCATTGCTTATCAGAAGAATATCGGCAAAATCAAAAGCACAGTGGCAGAGGGAAGACTCCATAAGTAACAATTCATCATTATAATGGATACAGAGTAAGGGCAACCAAAATGATACATAGTTCAACCCTCCCACCAACCACACACCTTGTGAAACATTTGGGGCACCCCTCTAGCATTATACACTCGCCTATCAAGGGACACACACCAGTCTACCTGTGCAGTCCAGCGACAAAGCTGTGGCCAATCCGTTGAAACCCACATTGCCGCGATAATCCTCCGTCAGCCCTAGTGTTACAGACAAAAACACCTTTTCATGCTATGTGAACCCCGACTCTCCCCAAATCCCGAGTAGTGCCAGCTTTGGATCACAGGGCACCTGAGACCCCAGTAGTGAGGTTAGCCTGCAGTTACACTTCCCACAGAAAACTTGGATTTGTTTGCATTCCCATAACATATGAAAGGTGCCCACCTCTCTCCGCATCTCAGACATGTATCACTATCTGCAATATACCAGTGAACCAATGCCGTCCGTGAGTAATACACACAATCCAATATTTTGTATTGGATAAGGCAGAGATCGCAATTCCGACCTCCCGTGGGAACATGAGCGCCTCTACCCATTCCTCAGGGTCCAGTGGTCCGACATCCAGCTCTCATCGATCCTTGAGCTGGGACAGCTCCTGGGCCCTGAATGCCATTTAGTACCAGATACAGCATCGTTGAAGCTAGTAGCAATGCAGTCAGGGAAGAAATTAGCTTCTAGGGGTGAGCATTTTGGAACCTGTTCCAGAGAGGGGAACTGAGATCCCATGGCGTGGGCAAGTTGCATGTCTCTGTACTGCCCCCTTCCAGGTAAATCATATGCGTATTGCTAAAACCCAAATGGGATAAGTCGTCCCTCCCGCACCACATCAGCCAAGACATACACCCCACATTCCTCCCAGTTTTTGAAATGGGCAATTAGAATTAACTCTGGTAGGTGCGCATTGTTCCAGAGGGGTTGGTCAAGAGGTGGTTTACCTCCCCAGCCTATGTGTTGGTGTGCGTCGGGTATGTCATAATATCAATGGTAGGACCATTTTCCTATTCTCACCCCCATAGAACATCTGTGGCGTCCCTCCCATCCATCCCCTTTCTATCGCAATGTGGGGAAGCCTGGGGTCACCATGTAACCAATCATTCACTGCCCCAAGTTGTGCAGCCCAGTAGCATTGTTGAAGACAGGGAAGGTCTATTCCCCTCTGCCATACAGTGCACTGTAGCATTTTGAGAGCAAAGGGTGGCTGTTCCCCCACCCACTTCCCCCACAACAGCCAGCGCATGGTACCCTCAATCAGGGCACAAAGCCGCTTTAGGAACAGGGAGTGGAGTGTTTTGTAGCACAGAGAAACTTGGAGAGTGTCAGCATTTTAAAGAGAGCCGCCTTAGACAGCAAAGTAGATTGGCAATGCACTGTGTCCGAAGCGAATTTGTCCATCACCAGGTGTATATATTAAGCCGGAGGAAATCTGAGGGGCTCGGACTCACGTGAATGCCCAAATACTTAAAACCAGAGACAGAGTGGGTAAGAGCAGTCTCAGGGGACAGTCCCATCCCCTCCCTGTAGTGTAAAAAGAACAGACTTCACCCAGTTTACTTTGAGCCCGCTAAACCCAGGGTAATCCTCTAGTATTCGGGTCACAGCAGGGTTACTCATGTAAATCAGTAGATCATCATCATATCGCGCGAGATAACTCCCTCCCCTGCCCACCACAGCCCCCCAAGGCCATTTGAATCCCACCCAGTCTGGGTCTGTCCTGAGTTTGATCGCGAGTAGCAATATGGCCAGAGTGTACAGCAGGGCGGGGAGAGGGGTCAACCAGGCCTCATCCCCCACCCCAGTGAAGAGGCTCTGGAAGATACTCCATTGACCCCAACCACCGCTTCAGGGGATTTGTAGAGGAGGCAAACCCAAGTTAAGAGTTCTCCCCAAACCCTATAATCTCCCAGAGCGAAGCTCAACAGATGGAATCAAAGGCCTTCTCGAAGTCCACAGCCAGGAGTGCCAACGGATCCGGTTTTAGAGAGGCCTGGTTTATGGCAAACTGGACTCTGCAGAGATTCATGTGTGTGGATCTAGAGGACATGACCTCACTGGTCTGGATGTATTAGAGTTCTATACCCCATGTTAAGATTAATATCTGAACTCTGGCCTGGTGGGCAGAGGTTCAGAAGGCCAGCCTAGTTTCTTGGAACAGGGTAACCTTCTGGACAAGCCAGACCAATCAAGGTAGCATTGGCGGCGGTCAAGACAAGGTCTCAGGAGTGGTGAGGGGGATCGAAAGCCCATAATGAGCACACACAGTAAACACCACAAATTACTCAGTCAGGTGTATATATCAAAAATACAAAGTGAAACCACAGCAATATTAACAATACTAACACAACACTATACTAGGAAGACATGCATTACTTACCGTAATAGCATTTCTGATGATTGTATCTGCTTAGATTCACATGCTGTGCATATAGACCGACATCTAGTGGTAATCGCGGAGTATTGCATCTTTCTTCAGAGGATCAAAACGGGACGTCGACATGGGCGTGCTTGTAACACTATCCCCAAAGTGACATGCAGTGTACCCAAAATCCCTCACGCGTTGAGGTCCCTACGATTGTTTTTTTTTCTGCTGTGAGGGAGCATTATAACCATTGTGATGGAGTACAGAGAGAGAAAGGTGTAAAATGTCTATGTTCCTTCTTCTCCAAGAGGGGAGGAAGGGTGGGCGCATGTGAATCTAAGCAGATACAGTCATCAGAAATGCTATAACAGTAAGTAATGCATGTCTTCTGATGCTTGTTAATCTGCGTAGAATCACATGCTGTGCATAGACTAGCAAGCAGTACCCGGAGATGGTGGTGAGATGTTAGGAGGAACAGTAGAAAAGAGATGTATTAGCACCGCTTGTCCCACCCGAGAGCCAGACCTAGAGTGAGTATCTAGGCAGTAGTGTTGTGTAAAGGTGTGTACAGAACTCCAGGTTGCTGCTTTACAAATGGACACAAGAGGAACTTTTGCAATGAATGCTATGGAAGCCCCAGTGCCCAGAGTAGAATGTGCTCTAGGCTTGAAGGGCAGATCTCTCTTGGCAAGAGTGTAACACAGTGTGATGCAGTTTACGATCCACTTTGAAATCACTGATTTAGAGACAGTGTCCCCTTCTCTACCAGCCGCCACTGAAACGAAAAACTGGTTTGTTTTCCTGAATGGTTTAGTCTTTGCCAGATAATATATCACTGCTCTCCTCACATCAAGTGTGTTGAGGCTTCTTTCTGCCACATTAGTGGGGTTCTGGAAAAAGGTGGGTAGTTCTATTGATTGGTTCACATGGACCTTTAAAATGAATTTAGGCACAACCCGTGGGTGAGTGCGCAGAACCACCTTATCTTTGTGAATCGTGACAAATGGGTCTTGAACTGAAAGGGCCTGTAGTTCACTAACTCTTCTCATTCAAGTGGCTGCCACCAGGATGGCGGTCTTGTAAGTGAGTGCTTTAAGGCTAGCCTTATGCATAGGTTCAAAGGGAGGCCCCATTAGTCTGGTCAGAACCACATTCAGGTTCTGATCCGGGAGCTGGGTTGGAAATAGAGGGATTAAGTCTTTTAACTCCTTCCATAAAAACCTTGATTACTGGAATTTTCCACCACAAAATCTTTTCCTGGGACGTGATGTAAGCTGAAGGTGCAGCTAAGTTCACTTAGGGAATTAAAGGGAATTCCCTCCAGGGAATTAAAACCAGACCTGAGTCTAGTAAGTGTGTCAGGTACAGGACAATACGTTTCGGTGAACAGTCGATGGGATTGATGCTCATTGAATTGCACCAGATGATGAAGCGCTTCCATTTGTTGGAGTAGCAAAGTCTGGTGTTAGGCTTTCTTGCTTCTTCAAGTATGTACATGCATCTTTCAGGAAGTTGGAGGTGTCCGAATTCTATGACCTCAGGAGCCAAGCCGCTAAGTTGAGAGTTTGCGGGCATGGATGGAGTGTTTCCCCCCTGTCCTGTGACAGCATGGTATATGGGCATGGTAGATTCCTCGCAGGGGAGACTGACATTGCCATCGGGTGAGAGTACCAGGGTTGGCGGGCCCACATAGTGGCCTGTAAAATCATTGTGACTGGTTCCTGGTGCATCTTGTGCACTATCTTGTTGAGTAGTGTGAGTCGGGGGGGGCATAGACATTTCCCGGACCATGTCATCCAGAGACCGTTCCCATTGGAGCGGTTCTGCGGGTACCTGGAGGCGTAATTTTGGCATTGTGCGTTCCCCAGAGTTGCGAGCAAATCGATCTCTGGGAAGCCCCAGTCTGCGAAGATGTTGAGAACAATGTCTTCGTGCAATCGCCACTCGTACTCTACAGGTAGTGGGAAGTCTCTGCTGAGCATGTCCGCCAGAAGATTGAGTTCACCTAGAATGTGTTGCGACAGGAGGAACATCTTGTGTTTGAGAGCCGATTTCCATATACTCTGTGATAGTTTGGATAGCTTTGGAGATTGAGTGCCCCCTTGTTTGTTCAGGTAATACATGGCCGTGATGAAGTGTGTTTGAAAAGCCTTCAGGGCTTTGAAAACTGCTAGCAATTCTAACAGGTTAATGTGGTTGGATGCTACCACTGGGGACCAAACGCTGTGCGCCATCTGATGAAGGAGGTGAGCCCCCCACCTTGTCAGAGATGCGTCCGTGGTGAGAGTGGCTTCTACTGCAGGGGTGGTGAAGGACTTCCCCCTGCAAGATGTTCTCCCTTGACCACCACTGCAGGGGCTGCCGAGACCACCACTAGATCGTCCCATTGTCTGCTGGCCTGGCACCATTGGCTTGAGAGTCACTATTGCATGGGGTGCATACGCAAACATGCATGTGGGACTAGATGAATGCAGGAGGCCATCATCCCTAACAGTCGGATGGCTTTGCGTACGGTCCCCTTGCGATTGGCTACATAATGAGGGATCTGGAACAGCATGTTTTGAACCCGCTCGTTGGAGGGGAAGACTAGCCTGTCTTTGGTCCAAGTGAGAGCCCCCAGATATTGCTCGTCTTGGCTGGGGTCTAGACTCGACTTTTTCTCATTGATCGAGAATCCCACACTGAAGGAGATCTACCATCTTCTGGGTATTTGATAGGCATGTTCCGTATGAATCCCCGGTTTAACCAGTCGTCGAGGTAAGGATAGACTGGAATGGACTGTCTGGCAGGTGAGCCGCTACTACGGCCAGTACCTTCGTAAACACCCTTGGGGCTGAGGCAATGCCGAAGGGAAGGACCTTGAACCGATCATGCTTGTCCTCTATCATGAACCTTAGGTACTTTCTGTGTGCTGGCAACATTGAAATATGAAAGTATGCATCTTTCATATCCATTGTCGCCATGTAATTCCCCTGTATTAACAGCGGGATTACTTCATGCAATGTTGTCATTCTGAACACTTGTGGCTTGACAAAGTTGTTCGCTGGGCGCAGGTTTAATGCAGGGTGCATGGCGAGATCCTTTTTGGGTACAAGGAAGTACACTGAATGAATACCCTTGTTTACCTGATGAATGGGGACGACTTCTATGTTACCCTTTCCTTGAAGGATCTGCACCTCTTCCAGCAGAATCTGCAGGTGTGCTCGTGATAGGCATCTGGATGTTGGTGGACGGTATCGAGGTGGCCGGTGGAACTCAATACAATAACCGTGGGCTATGGTCTTGAGCACCCACGTGTCTGAAGTGACGCCCTCCCACTCATGAAGAAAAGATGTTAAACGTCCCCTGACCGGGGAGGCATGGGAGGGGAACCGGACTGGCGAGTCATGTCTGAGTTGAGGCCGGGGAGCCCCCAGGGGTGGAGTTCCTACCCCTGCCTTTGCCTCTTTGCTGGCCTCTCCATTGGTATTGACTGGAGGCAGCTGTGCCTTGGCCAGAGGACCATGGTGCACCCTCTGTTCTATACTGGTTGTGTGGGGAACAGGGAAAAGACTGCCCCCAAAAGGAGCAGCGAGAGTTGTCTTCCGGCTGTTGGTAAGGGCGAACCCTGAGTTTTTGAGACAGATGTGCCTTTTAAGAAGAGTACCCTGGGCCAGGTTCCGCCCTGCCACCCTGCCGTCTCAGCTGCATCCAAGGTATTTATAAGGATGTTATGGGTGATCCGTTTCCCTTCCGAGACAACTGCCAGCAGGTGTGATCGTACTGGTTCTGGAACTTCCTGGAGACCCTCCACATCACTATAGCTTGCAAGAAGTGTAGTGTTATTAGCGATTCTGGTGGAATATGCTGATAAGGTTCTGATGCTTTTGACGAGGGCGTACAGCTTTTATAGTCTTTGTCAGGGGGCTTTTTTCTGAAGTAGACAATGGCACCCTGGCCCTCTTGCTGGTAGTAGTGACTACTAGTGAATCTGGAGTGGCATGCCCCCGATGTAGAATGGATCCGAAAGGGCGAGACAAAAGGTTTTTTGACCCTGGGGTTAACAGCCTTTGTAAGTGAAGGAGACAGTAAAGAAGGTGCGATATGCTTCTTGACCGGGTTCAACAGGGGAATTGCCTGACTTGCAGGTGGTTTTTCCTTTAGGATGTCCTCTACAAAGTCAGTATCCTGTACAGCCTCCTGAGTGGCAATCTGGAAATGTTCTGCAGCCCTTTTCAGTATTGCATTAAATGCAATTTGGTCATGAATAGGTGAAGCTTGTCTCAGAGGCGAGGAGGGGGGAGGGGGGGGATCAAGACAAAGGGCGTCTGGGTCCAGTGTTGGGTGTGTAAAAGCCAAGGTGTTTCCTCCGCAGGCTGATCTCAGCCCCAATCTGGACACGGTTCAGGTGAATCCTGGCCAAAAGGAGTGTCTTGTTAGTAGTCATAGGGATCCTCATAGACCTCTTCAGGTTCCAAGTATTCAAAAACCCTCTTCCTGTGGAGTTTGGCTGGAGAGTTTTTGCGCTTTGGGAAAACTAAGGCGGGAATCCTCCTTCCTAGGTCTCTTAGGGTTAAAATATTTGTCAAAGAAGTCTACAAACTTAGAGATCTTGTCCATACAGTCTTCAAACCTTACTCTGGTCCATGCAGATGTTCCAGAGAGGTCAGGAGGAGGGAAGGACTCTCCAGGAGAAATGGGGTCCCTAAAGGGAGTAGTTCTGTCAGCCAAAGTCTTGGAGAGGGGCTGGGATCCTTCTGAATACTCACCTCGACGAGAGGGTCCCATTGTGGGCTTATTCGCCGCCAAAATATTATTAGCGAGACTCTCACATAGCTCCGGCGGGTTCGGGAGGGATTTCGACGCATCTGTAGGCGTTGAGGTCTTCGGCACCGGTGAAATGTCTGTGGCGAACACGCTGTTAGATGGCGGGTCAGCGCCCTTGTGTTTCTTGGTAGAGACACCCTTATGTGTTGAATGCCTGGGCGCATGCCGAGGCATTGGATGCGGGCAGGGCGGCCTATCCAGGGGAATGGGAGGGCGCCGAAGTTTGACGGGCCCGCTGGGTGTCCATTGCTTCCTATATGTATCCATCGAGTGAGCGTGTGTGGTTGTGTGCTTATCTTTTTGTGGTGCAGGATTGCCCCTGTCGCCGGGATGTAGGTTCCCCATAGCAGTGCCGGCAGCCTGCCTGACTGGGTTGGGGATGTGCACCTGGCGGTTCCTCGGGTAAGTCTATGGCCTCCACATCGGAGCCATGGCTGCCGCTTGAGTCCTCGTCACTCAAAGCGGCCTGCGCAGACGCGGGAACTACCCTCGGCCTGCTCCATGGCGTAGGCCGCCCACCGCTTCATCCGCTGATCTTTTACCGTCTTTGGACAAAAATGTTAGCTGGACTTTCAGGATCACTCGTCGTGATCACGAGGCAGACACTTGTTACACTTTCGGTGAGTGTCCATAGTAGAGGTAGAGAGTGGCAGTCAGACAAGAAGGGAAAAGAGAGGGGAAAGGAAATGTATTCTTAACGAATCAAACCCCGGCTCCCTACTCTCCCTACTGTATAGGCCTTGCCGGAGGGCCGAGGCCACGTAGTCCACAGCATCGACCAAAGCACCAGTCGCCGAAAGTCACAGGCGTCTCCGGTGTCGAGGTCCACAGCAGTCGTCGAAGAGGGTGATTGAAGACTAAAACGACCAACGGTCGTGGGACAAAGAAGTTCTAGGTTTCACAATATAATCTCTTACGAGCTCTGCATATGGTGACCAGCTAGCTGGGCGGAAAAAAAACTATCTGAGGGACCTCGACGCGTGAGGGTTTTGGGTACACTACAAGTCACGGAAAGTGTTACAAGCACGCCCATGTCGATGTCCCCTTTCGATCCTTGAAAGAAAGATGCAGTACTCCACGATTACCACTAGATGTCAGACTATATGCACAGCATGTGATTCTAAGCAAATTAACAAGCATCAAATAAATAAATATATATATATATATATATAATATATATATTTTCAAACGAAAATGCACTCCCAAGAGCAGCCAAGTCCAGAGAATCCAGTCCTTAGCAAACGAAGGGCTTCACGGCAAAAGTCAGGCAGCACCAAATGTTCTTCATTAGTAAAAAGTGCATTTCAAAGGAGAACCTGAAAGTTACGACGCGTTTCGCAATCAACTGACCGCTTGTTCACGATAGTAGGGCAAACACAGACGAAGGACTCCTTAAAACACAATTCAAACTCTATGGTTGCAGTGTATAAAATGGCTCATTCAGAATGTTACTCTAATGTAAAGAGAAAGCAGTCGGACATATTATAGTGACCAAAGTTACCTCATGTCAACCTCTGCAATCTCAAACAAGTACATTAAATAATGTGCTTAACATAAAGTGACAGTTTGCAGATATGATTGTTGCCGCAAACGCCACTAAATTCAACAAGGAGGGAACAAACCGACGAGATGGCAAATACCTCGTGGAAACCTTAATGGTCAAAATGGGAGGTAAAGCAGTTGTAAGAAATAACCACTGGAAAGAGGGAAGGAACCACACATGCATAGAGTAAGGTTCCTCCTGCAGATGCAAAATAGAAAAGCAGTGGCAGACTACATTGACACTTAGTATAATATATTTAAACAATAATATGTTATATGCAAAAGGGAGTGTAGTACAATATCAAGTACCAACCTTCCAAAAATAAATAAAGCCTGCGCCAAAAGAGTAATAGGCACACTCACAGATATATTGCCATCTCCCCATTATGGACCCTCTATGCGAATTGTGCACGTGCGTGAGTTGAATGACAAATACATTCGCCTTGACCATCGGTAATCACAATCTTACCAATGCATACAGTAAACATCGTATATATGTTAGGGTAAAAAACGGGTCTAATCAAACACGTATAGCTGTATTAGGACAGGGTTAAAGTGCTTAGTGCGTAAACATTTGTGCAAAGTGCAAGGTGCATAGCAGCAATAGTAGGGAGGGGAGGAATAAACAAGGTACACGGGAAAGGAAAAAAGGGGAAAAAAGGGGAAACGCATGGGGATCAAAATACATTCTCTACAGCTATTATAGTACGCACAGTGCTCTACGTCCATGGGTGCACTTATCATATATTCTCAAAATTTGAAAACCAACCAAACTCCCTTAAAATAAAAGAAGAAATGGCAAAAAAAAAAAAAAACGTGCAGCCATGGACTACTGGAGAATCGTAAAAATATAGATCCACAATAAAGTGCAAAGTGCTTGAACCCTAAAATGCTCTAATTTAGGAGGCAAACACCCTTCCTTATAAGCCTTAGATTTCACCAAAATAATCAATACATGCTATATAGGCCCGTTCAATCATTGATTAAAAATCCACACATTGAATAAAGGAAGGGGCAAAAAGAATGCTATATGCACAAATATTCATTATACCCAAAACATACGATTATTGATCTTAAAAGGCGAGACTCAATGCAACCCTGAGTGAATGCGTTAAAAGAATCCAAGGAACACTGTGTAAAAAATAGTATACATCATAATTATCAATCTAAAAAGATAAATATACTACCTACTAAGATACAAGTTAAAACCAGATAATACAAAACAGGCCGACATAATTCATGAAAAAACAACCATAAAGAATGTAACCTAGCCTAGATGAAATGACATTATTGACATGAGGCAAGTGACGACTTTTTTGCCGGGGAACCCAAAAATCCAGCAATAATACATAAATAAATGACATAAAATATGAACTATTAGGTCCCCAAAAAAGTGTACAATTCTTCATCTAAATTATGGCCTCTTGGTTTCTTGGTCTCTAGGTCCAAAATAGATTTAGTCTCCAGTTGCCTCAGCAATAACTCACGATTGCCTCTTCTTGGTGACTTGGGCACTGTAAGAATCCCAAAGAAGGAAAAACCCTCCAATTTACTGTCATGTTGGGACTGGAAGTGTAAAGCCATCGGATAGTTAGAATCAGTGTTTCTAATGGCTCGAATATGCTGAAGTATCCTTAGTTTCAATTTACCTTTGGTACTGCCCACATACCACATGTTGCAAGGACAGTTGAGAACATATACCACATGATCTGTATCGCAGGTGATTCTAGATGCAATCTTGATATTAGTGCCCAAGATGGGATGGGTGTAATGAGCCTTATTGACAGCATGAGTGCATGCTTTACATTTGGAGCATTTGTAAAAACCGCAATATTTAGCCAAGCATTGGTTACTACATTGTCAATGGGCCTCATAAAACTGGCAACTAAAGTATCTTTGAATGAGGTAGACCGTCGAAAAGTGATGTTAATGCGGTCACCCAAGATGGTATTCAAATGTTCATCAGATTTGAGAATATGCCAATGACATTGCATAACTTTGCGTATATATAGGATACATTACTCACCGTAATCGTATTTCTGATGCTTGTATCTGCTTAGATTCACATGCTGTGCATAGGCCGACATCTAGTGGAAGCTGCGGAGTATTACAGTTTGTTTTTCGAAACTCGAAAATGGGCGTCGACACAGGCGTAATACTATCCCTAGTGTGACGTCCACTGTACCCAAGATCCCTCACGCGTCTAGGATCCTCAGATTGTATTTTTTCTGACATGAGGAAGCATGAGGAGTAGCGTGAGTACAGATAATCCAAGCAGATAGACAGAAAGGTAAGACTATAAGCAATCATGCGCCTTCTCTCGGAGGGGAGGAAGGGTGGGTCGCATGTGAATTCAAGCAGATACAAGCATCAGAAATACGATTACGGTGAGTAATGTATCCCTTCTGAGGCTTGTGGAATCTGCTTAGATCACATGCTGTGCATAGATTAGCGAGCAGTACCCGAAGAAGGAGGTGGGATGTGAGAAGGGTCATGAGCAAACAGGTGTCTTAGAACCGCTTGTCCCACTTGTGTATCTGTCTTGGAATGAGTGTCAATGCAGTAATGCTGAGTAAAAGCGTGAATGGAGCTCCAAGTAGCTGCTTTGCAAATGGTGTCGAGGGGAACATTTGCAATGAAAGCCAAAGTGGCCCCAATGCCTCTAGTAGAGTGGGCTCTTGAAGTAAAAGGCAGAGTTTTCCCAGAGAGAGAGTAACACAGCTGTATACAGTTGATAATCCACTTCGAGATAGCGCCTTTAGAGACGCGATCTCCCTCTCTGCCTGTAGCTACGGAGACAAACAGTTGATCTGTTTTCCTTAGCGGTCTGGTTTTATTTACATAGTAGAGGACCGCCCTACGCACATCTAGGGTGTGTAGTTTCACCTCAGCCGAGCTTTGCGGGTTCTGGAAGAAAGCCGGAAGCTCGATGGACTGGTTTACATGGAACTTTGATATAAATTTAGGTGAGAACCTAGGGTGTGTGCGTAAAACCAGTTTGTCTTTATGGATAGTAAAGAAAGGATCCTGCACTGACAGAGCCTGAATTTCACTGACCCTTCTTATAGAGGTAATGGCTACTAAGAAGGCCGTTTTATAAGTCAGGTGTTTGAGACTACTTTTATGCATGGGTTCGAACGGGGGGCCATGAGCTTAGCTAGCACCACATTAAGGTCCCATCCTGGCGGTGGGTTCGAAATAGGAGGGTGAAGTCTCTTTACTCCTTCCATGAAGGCTTTAACTACTGGTACTTTCCACCACGACACCCTGTTATGGGATGTGGTGTAAGCCGAGAGGGCTGCCAGGTGTACCTTTAGAGAGTTAAAAACCAATCCTGCGACCAGCAGGTGGAGCATGTATGTCACAATGTTGGAAGGAGTGCAATCAACAGGGTTGATTTGTTTATTCTGGCACCAAATAACGAATCTCTTCCACTTGTCAAAGTAACAGTGCCTTGTGTTTGGTTTCCTGGATTCTTTTAGGATGTCCATACACCTCTGTGGTAATTTGAGATGTCCAAACTCTATGACCTCAGGAGCCATGCTGCCAGGTTCATTGAGTTAGATTGCTGGTGCACTGTTTGACATAGTTGCTGGGACAGTAGGTTGTACCAGGCTGGAAGTTTGATGGGCTCGCACACCGCCATCCTGCGTAGGTGTGGAAACCATGGTTGTCTCGCCCACATGGGAGCAACTAGGATGAGCGTCATCGATTCCTTGTTCATCTTGTACACCACTTTCCTGATGAGAGGAGTTGGTGGAAAAGCGTACGCAAACATCCCTGACCAGTTCATCCACAGGGCGTTCCCTTGGGAGTCTGGCTGGGGGAACCTGGATGCAAATCCTGGGCATTGTTTGTTTTCGCTTGTGGCGAATAAGTCTATAGTGGGGAAACCCCACTGAGAGAAGAGATCTTCTGCGATCTTTCTGTGAAGGACCCATTCGTGTTCTTCTGGGAGGGAGTCTCTGCTTAGAGCATCCGCTAGGTAATTGAGCTCCCCTGGAACATGTTGCGATGATAGGAAGATGTTCCGTTTGAGTGCCCATATCCAGATTTTCTGGGCAAGCTTGGACAGATTTGGCAAACGAGTCCCTCCTTGCTTGTTCAGATAGAACATGGCTGTTGTGCTGTCCGTCAGGATTTGCACCGACAAGTTTAGTAGATGGGGCTCGAACGCCTGAAGCGCTCTGAATACTGCCAGAAGCTCTAGCAGGTTTATGTGGTTCTTGGCAACTGAGTGAGACCAGAGACCCTGAGCTGTGTGGTGGAGATGGTGAGCTCCCCACCCAGTCAGGCATGCATCTGTAGTCACCACTGCTTGTACTTCGGGATCGTAAAAGGTTTTTCCCCTTGCGAGATTCTCTCTTGTCCACCAGTGTAGGCTCTGTACAAGTGTTGGCGAAACGACCACTAGATCGTCCCACTGACCACTTGCCTGAGACCACTGTTTCGCCAACCATTCCTGCATGGGACGCATGCGCAGTCGCGCGTGGGGGACCAGGTAAATGCATGACGCCATCATGCCCAGTAACCGCATTGCTTTGTGTACCGTTATTTGTTGACCGGACTGATAATGTGGAATTTGCAGTAGTATATTCCGAATTCTTTCTTCGGAAGGGAAGGTCAACCCTTTCTGAGTATCTAGGATTGCTCCTAGGAACTGTTTTGAGGTGCTTGGCACCAGGCTTGACTTCTTCTCGTTGATTGAGAAGCCTAATTCGTGGAGGAGGTCGATAGTCCTTTGAATGTTTGTCCTGCAAATCCCTGGGGTTTCCCCCGTTATGAGCCAGTCGTCCAGATAAGGGTACACTGGGATTGCCTCCCTGCGTAGGTGTGCAGCTGCCACCGCCAGTACCTCGGTGAATACCCTTGGTGCTGAAGCTATCCCGAAGGGCAGTACCTTGAATTGGTAGTGGCGACTGTCCACCTTGAAGCGCAAGTACTTTCTGTGCGCCGGGAGCATGGAAATATGAAAATAAGCATCTTTCATATCCAAGGTTGCCATGTAATCCCCCTTTTTTAGGAGGGGGATTACCTCTTGTAGCGTGGTCATACGGAATTTTTGGGGCTTGACATTGTCAAATCTTTCTTTGGCACAAGGAGGTAAGTTGAATAGATACCCTTGTTTACCTGGTGTCCTGGGACGAGTTCTATCGCGTCCTTTTCTAGCAGAATGGCGATCTCCTCGAGAAGGATCTTCTGATGTTCTAGGGAGTGTACTCTTTGTCGTTGAGGGTGGTTCCGGGGACGCTGCAGTAATTCTATACAATATCCTGTGGACACTGTTGACAGCACCCATCTGTCTGAGGTGATCCCTTCCCAAGCCTGGGTGAAGTTGGAAATGCGTCCCCCTACTGGGGTTGCGTGGGAAGGGACCCTGAACTGAGCGTCACTGCTTTGGTGGAGGCGTGCCACCTCCCTTGTTGGGGCTGCCTCTGCCTCTTCCACGACCTCTCTTGTTACCCCTGCCGTAACTTTGGGTAGACTGCTGGTTGTTGTTCCATTGTGTACCCTGTCCCTGGGCATAGTTGCCTCTTTGTGAATTTTGGCCGCGTGGGCGACGAAAATTACTGTTCCCCCTCTGGTTAGGGGGTTTGTTGGTAAGCTGGCCAAGGGATTTGAGAGTCTCGTATTCATCCTTGGCATTTTTAAGTGGGGCTTCGACCGCTTTCCCAAACAATAGATCGGGTTCCACCGGCTTGTCTATTAAAGAAGCCTGGGTTTCTGTTTTGAACCCCTACTCCCGTAACCACGCATGTCTTTTGATAACAGTACCTTCTGCTATCAATCTTCCTGCGTTGTCCGCGGCGTCGAAAGTTGCTTTTAATATGCAACCAGACACGGCTCTCCCTTCTGCCAAGATCCGAGCCAGCTGGCCCTTTAACGGTTCTGGAGCAGAGGCAATGAGCGCCGCGACCTCTTCCCATTGATGGCAGTTGTAACTGGCCAACAGGGTGGTGGAGTTAGCAATCCTTGCTTGGTAGGCGGACGTTGAGGCTACCTCTTCCTGCCAAACCCGTACAGTTTCTTGCTCTCCTTGTCGGGAGGAGCTTCTGACGACGATAAGGGTGTCCCAGCCCTCTTCCGAGTGTTGGTGACCACTAGGGAGTCTGGTTTAAGATGTCCCCTTATATAAAGAGGGTCAGACTGGGCTGCCCGGAAGAGTTTTTCGACTCTGGGGTTGACGGCTCTGGTGAGGTTAGGATTCGCCAGGGACGGATCTATTCTACGTTGGATGGACTTAAGGATAGGGATGGTCTGAGCGACCGGCCTCCTCTCTCCCACCAACTCTTCTGCGAAGTCCCTTTCCTCCTGTACACCGTGGGTGTCGATATGAAAATGTTCTGCTGCGCGAGCAAGAACTTCATTAAGGAGGGGCTGGTTATCAACTGGCGAGTCGGTAACTGGGGCTTCGCTCTCTACCGGGGAATCTGCTCTGTAAATTTCCTGCTCATCTTCTCCCTCCTCAAGGTCCTCATCATCCGCATAGTATTCAGTCCCGGTTTGTTCCTCCATAATCTCAAACTCCTGATCCCCTTCAGGGAAAGCTTGTCCCTGGTATCTGGGGTGTGGAGTAGAGTATGGAGTAGAGTAAGGCTGCACCTCGAAGGGTTCAGGTCTTTCGAACCGGCCCTTTTTACTTATTGGGATAGGGTCAGAGGAGCCTGAGGGTGTGGCCCCTTGAGGGTCATACGAAAGAAAATGTTCAGGGTTTTTGTCATAAAAATCAGCCAAGGAAGACATCCTTGACATGACCCTGTCTATGTCTTCACTGGACCATTCCTTGGAACAGGGGATGACTTTTGTAGGTAACTTAGAGGACTTATCAAGGGTACCCTTGTTGGATGTTGATGTCCCAGTAGACTTGTGTTTGTCTGACTGCCTAGGGTGGAGGGATGGTTTTACAGTAGTGGAAGGCTGTGCTTTCCGCTGTTTCCCCCCCTCCCCGTGCGTGGAAAAATGTTTTCCCTGCCCCTTGGAGGCCCCAGAGACTTTCGACGCCTGGCGTCGAGGGTCGGGAGAGGTATCTGTGTGTTTCGAACGTGGGGCCTCGCTGGTGTTAACTGCGGCCTCGGTATCTTGTAGCGCGGCCTGGGGGTGGAAGTCGTCTTCGTCTTCCGACGATCGAACTTCCGTTAATCTAGGGAGCGAGGCACTCTTGGTAAGAGTGGATGATTGCCTTGCGTCGTGAGGCGATCTCGATCGAGAGCGCCCAGAGGACACCGAGTCGGACCGTTCTATTTGTGCCTCTTTCCGAGAAGTCGACGTCGTCGAGGTTCGGTTGGACTTAGTGTGCTTAGTGTGTGTAGGGTGTGTAGCGCTTGCGTCGCCGGGGGTCTTCCCCATAGCCGCCCTGCCGGACGACCTTCCGAGGTCGGGGACCTGCGCTCGGCAGTCTTTCGACGCCGTAATGCCCTCGCCGTCCGAAAGTACGGCGTCGCTGCCATCGCTGAAGGCGCCCTCCGCCGCCATGGCCGCCTGCCTGGCGTGGTGGGCCCAACGCTTTGTCGAATGGTCCTTAAGTGTCTTAGGCTTAAACCTACTACATGCTCTGCAGTTCGCTTCGGGGTGGTCCCTCGGCAAGCAGAGATTGCACGTGGCATGCCTGTCGACCCAAGGGTATTTGCGGTTGCACTTGGGGCAGAATTGGAAAGGGGTACCCTCCATACGCACCTTGAGGCAGTGGGCTGGTAAGTGTAGGAAATATATAAGGTGTACCTATATATCAAGAATGAAGAGTATGTACCACCCCCCACTCTCCCTACTTGTAGGGCAGCGGCCTACTAGGCCCGGGCCGAGGCCAGCGGCCTTCCGAGGCCCATATCCGTCGTGCAGCAGCCGACGGTCGATGTCTTCTCCAGCCGTCGTTGAGTGTCGAGGGTCGACGATGGGGTGGGGAAGGATGTCAATAAAGAAGTTAATGTTCAATAATTAGCAAAAATATGGCTAAGGCCAGGGGACTCCGCAAGATGCTTCCGACCAGTATGGCGGAAAAAAACAATCTGAGGATCCTAGACGCGTGAGGGATCTTGGGTACAGTGGACGTCACACTAGGGATAGTATTACTGGCACGCCTGTGTCGACGCCCATTTTCGAGTTTCGAAAAACAAACTGTAATACTCCGCAGCTTCCACTAGATGTCGGCCTATGCACAGCATGTGATCTAAGCAGATTCCACAAGCCTCAGAAATATATATATATATATATATATACACACACACACACACACACACACACACACACACACACACACACTATTATAACTATTAGTCTAAAGTAATAGTCAACAAGTAGAGATCCACAACATGAAACAGAAAGGGGTCATACAGTGCAAATATACTTTAGGCAGTCCAACAACTCAAACACTAACTAATAGGCAGTCCAATCCCTACGAAGTGTGGAGCCTTGTGCTCAAAAGTACGTTCACCGCGGGAGCACTCGACCGTGCAGTTAAGTACAAAACGGGTCTCTTAAAGGGGTTGTAGTGGCTCAGGAAGGTGGGTGAGGTGATGAAGAATAAGTTCCACTATTCAAGGAGGGTCTCCACAAGAGGGCAGAGCGATTTCCAGGAATAGGATGGTAGCACAGGCTTCCCTAAAAAACGAGAGTGGCCCTTGGGGGGACACTCATGCGTAAAAGTCTATGGATGCGCCAGAGGTCACCGGTAAGTGATGCAAGTACTCACTGACCCTCGAAGCACTCCGGACCAAACTTTGACGGTTAAGTCCAGTTCGCTTGTAGGTTCGAGTTCAGCAGTTGCACGTCTTTCCGGCTTTCAGGGGCTGCGTCGCAGGACCTCAGTCAGTGGCGGGACAGTGGCCTTTTCTCCACTTCTGGGGAAGGGATCGGGTCAGTTACACTGCAGCTCATCTTAGGGCACAGCAGCAAGGCACCCATGAAGCTAGTCACCACAGCAGGCCGACGCAGGAACCACGCAGGCTCGGGTTCAGGTGGACTCGCCTAATTCCAGACCTAGGAATGCTAGGTGTATGAAACTCGGCGGGAGATTGCCTTCTACCAAGAGCTTGCAGTTCCCAAAGAAACCAGGTCGAAAGTCGAGATAGCACCGATTCCAAGGCAAAGGTCACGCACGAGCTGGTCAGTTCACTGGCTGGTCCAGGAACACTTAAGAGGCTAATTTGCAGGAGGTGCCGAGAGTAGTTAGTCCCCCTACTCCAACGGGTCGAAGCGCCCTTGCAGGCCTTCTGTGATGGACGAGGAAACCGGGGCTCCGATGAGACAACAGCGGGGTCAGGGTGCCTTCTCTTATCCAAAATCTTGTTTGCGCCAAAACAAAGAAACCAATAAGAGATCTGTTCACATACAGCCATCCCAGACTTGGACCAATCACGGATCATGGTGGTCCCAGTCATCCCAGCACACCAGACATCTTGGCACCCAGGATGTGTATTGGAACTGGACAGCTCAAGCCCACATCTCTCTCTCTCACACACACACACACACACCCCCCCCCACACACACACCCCCCACACCCCCCCCCCCACCCCCCCCCCTCCCTCCCACCCCCCCCCTCTTTGGTTTGCACGGGGGGGGGGATTCATGACCAAATAAGAAATGTCTTGGGTCTGCTCGACCTGGGGAAGGAAAAGGGATAAAATTATTAAATGGCCAAAGGACAGAACAAAGGACCTTGTGGCATGGCCATTTTGGGCACTGTCCTGGCCCAAACACGGTAAACACTGTTTGGACCATTGAAAAGAGTAAAAAATGCTTCAAAAGTAACTGCTGCCACCAGCTCCATCCTGGGCACACTGGTACATTCACAAAAAAAACTTTGGGTGTCTAGGGCCTTAAAAATGAAAGACCCCAGCGCACTGTCCTGGAAGATACATTGTGCACTGATAAATTGTTGCCAAGAAATGGCAACAAAGTGAAAGACTAAGGGAAACCAAAGTCTTCCAGTACTAGGGCATGTCAGTTTCCTCTTAACAAGATGAGCGAAAGCCCAGCTGAGTACAGCATAAGGATGGGCTCCACTGGTAAAAGTCAGGCTAGGATGGTCAGACAAAAGCAAAAGGTTGGGGGTTCACAACTGGAGGGAAAATTACCCATAAATGGAAATCTTTCCTAACACCCCAAGTATGCGGTTGGCCAGGACTTGCGCCAAGACCTTGGCCTCCCCAGTAATCAGCGATTTCGGTCTATAATAGGCGCAGTGTTCTAGTGGTTTCCCGGGTTTTGGCAGGACCACTATGCAAGCTTTCCTAAGGTCTGGAGGGAGAGGTCAGTCCAGCTTACATTGTGTAAAAAGGCGATGCACAGGTCCGATAACCGGGTCCCCCGCCACTTCCAGAGCTCTACTGGAAAGCCATTGAACAGGGAGGAGGGGAGAGTTTGCATGACGGTAGCTGCAAGAGCACTGCAGCAATCTCCTCCCCAGTAATGTCCAATTCTAGTCCCAGTGCCTGCTGTGCTGTGAGACGGGCACCCCTACCATTATCCAGGGCCACGTTGCGTATGGACTCCTGTGCTGTGACTAAAGCATCTTGCAAAGCCCAAGACCCGAAGAAAGGAATTCCTCCTCAGCCCGAACAGATACTAACTCTGCCTCCTCCACCGCTTGTGCGCGCTGCTTCAATTTGTCCGCCACCAGAGAAAGTGCCTCCTCTTCCCAAGTACAGCTTCATAGCCCTCCCACAGTGTAGAACGACTGTCGACTTACCCTTCGTTTATAGACATTTTGTGAAACAGTCCTTCCATAACTTTGGGTATACCTAAATAGTACACAATAAGGTGCCATACTGCTGTGGGTATTGCCCGCGGTACGACGTCCTTTCATCGCGGGATGTTTTTTTGCGGGGTTTTTTTACCACAGATTTTTTTTCGAAAAGACTCATCTAATTTTTGGGGGGGTTTAAAAAAAATATCTAAATTGGGTGTGGGTGTACGGGAATATTTAAAAAAAATAAAGGGGATGGGGGTTTGGGGGGTAACCCCCCCAAAAATAAAAAAATAAAAATTTGATGTTTTTTTTAAAAAAAATCCATGGTAAAAAACCCCGGGAAAGAACATCCTGCGATGAAATGACATGGAACCATTGCCCGCCCACTTTTGAGCTCAATAAGGAGTGATCCAAGATCCCTCTGGCCAGCAATTTTGCAGAGAGCAGCCTGTGAGCAACACTGTGGGGATAAAGAAGTGGTTGATCCGTAACAGAGGTATGTGCATCAGAGAAGAACGAATACCCCAATTTAAGACGCATGCAGCATCCTCCATGCATCAACCAGACACATTGCAGTGGCAAAGGAGCACAACTTGGTGGGGAGCGTTGGATTTCTACTACCAATGTGTGTTTGATCCAGACCCAGGACCTTGACCTCGTTAAAATATCCCCACCGCCCCAACACCCATGTGTCAGCTTTGACTGGAAGTAGTTCAATAAATTGAGCGTGAGATGCATGAATAGCCACAATGGCTCAGGTGACTCCCCACAGATCAAGCTACACCAGAACAAATCTACCCCTAGGATCTGCCCGAACCTCTCTGAGATGGACGGGAACCCTCTAATGTATGAGTATCAATGTACCCATTGCCCCTCTCGAGAAAACCACATGAAGGGCCGTTTTATAGTTCGATCTTCTGAAGAACTTTCATTTTGTCCCGGCTAGGTGTGTGCAATGCCCGGCGCATACCTGTTGAGAAATTTTAACAAGCATCTGCTTGATGCTGGAACACAGCCCATTCACGTTACATGTCAACAGGGAAACCTCCCCTTCATGAGTCGTCACCCCCCGAGAATCTGTGGCAAGGATCCGGTCAAACAGAAAGCCCCTCCCCCCCCCAGCTACATACATGTTCCAACATCCATTTCCCCTGTGCATGCGTGTCCCAAGCAAGGCAACAAATCGAATGCAACAGTAAAAACGCTCCCCTTCCTCTACTCCCCGCCCCCCAACCAGAAGCCCATGTCGCCCAAATACTGCGTCAAACGGACACAGAAAAACACTAGCAACCATGTGCAGGGTGTCCTGTGAGGCAGCCATTGCAAGCCTCAGTCCCCAGCCAGAGGCCACCCATAACCTCGAACCCCATTATGGAAATAACTTAGTGTGGGCCGGTGCCCAACCCGACGGCAGTTCAACCCCTGCCAGTCATCTCTGAGGCAGCTTCTGTATCAGCAGGGTGCTCCATGGACTGCGACTCAAACTGGACCCGGGACAAACCCGGCTCCGCTCTTGGCTTCCCTCCTGGCAGCTGAAGTCCAGGTGCTGACAATATATGCGTTTCCAGCCAAGTCCATGCTTCCTTGGGATTTTTGATGAGCTGAACCTTCCCTCTGTGGTACACCTTTATCTGTGCAGGGAAAAAGAGGGCATATTTGATACAGAGTCAAAGGACTGGCACGCCTTCTGAACTTCCCTAGTGTAATCTGGAAAGACCCTATCCAGTAGCCGTTGTAGGTGATGGGGCCTGTGACCCTCGCCATTTGCAGCCGAGCGTCCCGATCCCGGTAGTTCAAGAGTCTTGCAATTATTGTGCGAGGGGGTGCTCCCGGAATGGGCCAACCCATTGGGATTCTACGGCCTCTTTCAATGGAAAAGAATTGAGGTTCTTCAGGGCAAAAAGGTCTGCCAGCCATTGTTCCAAGAAGAGCTCCATACTAGGCCCTACCTCCTTCTCCAGCAACCCAAGGATACGAATGTGATCTCCCCTCGCTGTCCTCTACTTTCCAGGTGGACCATGCAGGTAGAGCGCTCTTGCCAGTATTATCTGTTCAGAGCGCGATATTCAGTGGAGATCCCATTCACTGTGCCCCGGAGTGCTGAGAGTGGGAGCCCTTACTCCTAGAGATGCCAAGTGTCACTGCTCTGAGTTATTCAGTTGCTCTTGCAGGGCCCGGTGATCACCCAACTCACCATAGGGGCAGTGGTGCTGCCTGCGTGTGTTCTCCGGCAATGTGCGCCAATTCCCAGCCCATCCGTGCAGCCTTATCCTTTACTTCCCGTGTTTCCACAAGACCCGCTGGGGCTTCCGGTCCGTGATGGTTGCCTCGTAGCGCGTGTGCCCTGTGCGCCGGGTCTCAGTACCTTAACCTGTCTCCTGTGTCCGCCGGCACACCGATCACCGCCACAGACCTGTCTCTTCCTTATCTCACTGCTTTGCTGGAAACCCAACAACATGCTCCGCGCTAGCTCCATACCATCCCCGGCACACTGTCGGTCCCCGCCTGGCACCGTTCACAATTCGCCACGCACCAGCAGGATCAAAATGCTGTCCCCAGCCTCTGCCACCGACCCCAGTGGTCTGCCGGTCTGCCGCACCAACTGCCTCAGCAAGATGGCTCCTGGCCCGGGTTCCGTCCACTCACAGAGCTGTCTTGGGGTTCCCAAGCACCGATTCTGCACAGCATTCAAGCGAGATGGAGCAGAAGCGGTTCGCCATCGGAAGCAGGATATAAAGCTCAGGATGTTGGCTGCCTCGGTGGAGCAACAGAGGCTCATAAGTGCCCCCACTATAGAATTTTATTAACAAAAACAAAATGCCTGTCTATCCCAATTCTAAGGTGGTTACCCTACCTAAATGAATCAAAACTGGGACAGTCAGGAGGTCAGTCGAATCCAAAAAAACACTGTCCTGGTCAAAACCGTATCGCTTTGCCTCTCACTACAACTGAAGACAACTAAATGTTCTAGCTCTAGCCGAGCACAGGAGAATGCCTTCCTTCTCCTGGTAATTAAAAGTTCCTTTGTATCAGGAGGATTGTGTATAGTTCCAGTAAGCCTAGAAGAATGCCTCTCTTCTCCTAGTGAATTCCTTCAACGAAAAGATAACAAGTCCTTTTGAACGAAAGCAGTCACCTTAAAGTTTGCAAGCTTAATGAGCACATGTCTGTTGATCATAGACTGGGACGAAGAAGATTCCAACAAATAAGTTCCCTTTGGTTCTTCAATAGCACCATTTTATGGTATTGTCTGAGAACTTGTGGTACAAAATGATCAAGGTAGAGATATTCAATACGGTCAAGTCCCAGTAAGGTGGTGTGGTTTTTATCCCCTTCTGTGCACTTTTGGGTCCTTCGACAAAGACAGGGCTCCCTACTACAATCCACAGGGTGGGGTGCTGGCTTCACTGGTTTCCTCCTTTGGTGTCCTAATTGATTTGCTGGACCCCGGAGCCTAGTCACTCTCCATCTAAAGCCCTCTTAGGGTATGAGTGTGTTTGGATAGAGAAGGAGAGCATAGTTGGGGTGCACCCCCGCATAGCTCATCCTCCCCCTTTGAGGCATTTTCAGGGTCGTAGATGATAACCCCTCTTTTGACTAAAAGAAGAGGGGCGACGATTTTTCGGTCACCAACTTTGGCTATTGATAGTTCAGTGGTTGCCGTACTTTGTTTCATGCATGGTACTGTCTTACATTTGTGTCCCTGGTTGATGCCTCCCGGACTTCGTAGGTTATCCTTTACCTATATGTGGCTTGGGGATCCTTGGGGGGGGGGGGGAGGGGCTTGTTCACCGGGGTAGCTGGAGAAAAATTGAAGCATCGGATGCCGACTCTGGTCAGTGGAGCACAGGGTCTGTCAGGGCATGCAGGGGTAGTGCAAAATCCTCTGTACAGTCGCAAGTCTGACCGACAAACCAGTGAAAAGCAAAGGGGAGCGAATCCCATGAAGGTAAAAAAGTTGAAAGAACTTTGTATAGTTGGCAAGAGTGAACCCAACAGGGATGTCCACTGTGAATTGTTTAAAAAGACATTAAGACTCACTATTGCTAGGAAAGCCACAGTGAACCCAACAGAGGGAGGTGAACCGGCGAGAAGGGTCTGCGTCCAGAAGAGGGGGACCCAGGGGTGAAAAACCATCACCCTAAAGTTCTGTGAACCCGACAGAGGGAGGATGAAAATCGAGTGGGGTCTGTGCCCGGAAGAGGGGGATCTAGGTGGTGAAAAATCATCACCCCAAGTACAAATCATCACCCCAAGTACAAGCCGAAGATAACTTTTTGTTTGTTATTCTAAGTATATCAGGCCCTCGGAAGCAAGATATTGAAACACTGAAGGTGCTGATATCACTAGAAACTGTTGGTGGACGTAAGCCCGGGAGAGGGGAGATCAAGGGGTGAAAAGCAATCACCCAAATTGCAACCGAAAAGGAACTTTTATTTTGTTATTTTGAATCCATCAGGACTTCGAAGGTAAGATACTTTTAAGGGAAAAGAGACTTCACCATCGACGTTCCTGATAGCTGATAACTGAACTGTCGTTTCGTGCTGGGAAAGCTCGAGAGTGTCCCGTGCTCAAAACGTGGTGAAGGGAGAGCCCCCCGGCTACCACATCCTGCCTTCTCATTTGTGAACACTTCTTTCATTCTTGAAAACCCTATCCCACACTCTTTTTTGCATTTAGTGCAAGGACTGGCAAAATATATATATATATTCTTTTTAGTATAGGCCCTTTCATTTATCAAGACGCCACTAGGACTGCCTTATTTTTCATTTGACGGGCATAGCGTGCTCCCATCTTAGATTTATGTTTAGATTAGGTGTTTTCCACCCTGCATATCCAGTTTAATAAACACCCTTTAACTTTAATAACTTGTGTCTGTCTTTACTGTTGCCACCATGAGTTCCTTACCACAGACTCTGTTTTAAACAATAAGGGATGTTTGTACGGCTTAGCGAAGGATGTGGTGTTGCACCCTGGTTCGTAAAGGGGCTGTGTCCTGACCGGACGTCTCTTTTCTGGGGAGGCAAGTTCCCCCGACCCCCGCATGGAATCTCCCCACGTTGCACCGCCCCCAGGGGGACTCTTGGTTAGCAGCCGCACCGCCCTGGCCCCATTGAAAGGCTCATCCTCTCTTTAAGAAGGGACTCCATCCATAGGATTGTCACACTGGTCGCTTGAGCTATTGGTATGAATGTTAGTGAATTGTACCTACCTCATAGATAGGATTTCCTTTTTTAGGGGATTCTTTTGCCAGTGTTTATCTGTGTTTTCCTGTTTGCCCCGTTCAAAGAATTATAGATAACTGTTTTTTCCAGTGTAAACACAGACATATTCTTTTATTGTTTCACTAAGTGCATAAGTAGGGTAATATCTGTCAGTGCAAGTTGAGTCACAGGGATCAGCAGCATGTGTTTTACAGTTGCATTGATGGCATATATTTGGGGCAGATACATCATGAAAATGTATTGTAAAATTATTCTATGTGCGGTTTGTGACCTGCATCTATTGGACTTTTGTCATTTGATGCCTTGCAGAATTGGTGGGAAATTGCCTGGTGGTTTCCCCTATTTTAGTAGCAATAAATGTACTGTAAATGTTTACAATTTTAACTCATTACAAAAAGTCCTGGTGTCATTAGTAGATATCATTATGCTTCCTGTGCAGTTTTATAAATAAAGGACGAGAAGCACCAGCATTCAATGAGATGTGTCTAAAAGTCCACAAGTACATTATTTCACATTTGGCATGGAACAACTTGAGATCTTGGCCCCCTGAGTTTTATTAGTTTCAAGATTAATACAAGCCCCAAAAGAGTTGGTGTGATGAAGTCACATGATTTAAGGCATTTTGTGACACGGGCATGCAGCTTGTTTTTATGCATACCATGCATTCAATTTGAAGTTGCACAAAACATTTGTTTTCACATCAAATGTACACATGTGAATTCTCATCAGATGTCAGGCACATCTATGAACACAGCTGAGCTGTGTCTGGAATGGCACGGTTTGCCTTGCCCTAAATGCCACACCCTGCCTACACCACTGACACTAGGATGATCAAAACCTACATGTAAAATTTAGAGTGATCAGCTCATCCTGACTTTTCTTTTCATGTACCAACTTTCTGCAAGGTTACGAAATCTGTGATGCAAATTCATATTGGCTTACTTGCCTGGCAACAGCGCTGTGCCCATCTGTGGGCACGCTCCCAAGTTGATAATTTGCAAATCACATTTATTTTGGAGGCAAAACAAGTTTCTCCAGGAGGACACTTACATGGTCTGGTCAAGGTAACAGGCCTACTACTTTAGCAAAGTATAGATGGTGGAGCTATACAAACTACCAAATAAAATTGAAAGGCAGGGGAGCACTCGTTTGGAGGTGACCCGCAATTAGATGTTATGCATAGGTCTGCCGGCTTGGCTTGATCCCTGGCACAGCCGGCTCTCTCATTTAATATATGAATAGTGCCCCCTGCAGGCCTTCCAATGGTTCCCTCAGCGGCACACAGCGCTCAACGGAGCCCAGAGTTTTGGGGGTTCCCCAGAGCAGAAAGACAACAGCTTCAGTAGGAGTTTAACAGACTTTTAGGGATAAAAACCGAAAACCCTACTCGTAGGATTACAGAAGCTAATATTACTGGACACAAGTCCATCCCGTCTCCCCTTTCCCTGCCACTTAGCCCATGGTCTTCCAGGGCATACTTCAATTCACGTCCAAACCTTGGCGTCTCTGGTCGGTTGGCTTGGAAAACCCAGTCCTCTCCCTTCATAAAGGAATTGTTTCTAAAGTCCATCACGCAACCCCTTACTAACTGACTACATTTAGTGCCATGCTTCGTCGGTTCTAGATATTGCAATCACAATAAAACTCTGCTCCAAAGTGAACTGTACTCTCCAGCGTCCAATCATGCTTACCAATAACTGATCACATTGAGAAACACTCGTCCCTACTCCAATATCCCCTCCCACTCATGCTTACCAATAACTGATCACATTGAGAAACACTCGTCCCTACTCCAATAACAATATCCCCTCCCACTCATGCTTACCAATAACTGATCACATTGAGAAACACTCGTCCCTACTCCAATAACAATATCCCCTCCCACTCATGCTTACCAATAACTGATCACATTGAGAAACACTCGTCCCTACTCCAATATCCCCTCCCACTCATGCTTACCAATAACTGATCACATTGAGAAACACTCGTCCCTACTCCAATAACAATATCCCCTCCCACTCATGCTTACCAATAACTGATCACATTGAGAAACACTCGTCCCTACTCCAATAACAATATCCCCTCCCACTCATGCTTACCAATAACTGATCACATTGAGAAACACTCGTCCCTACTCCAATATCCCCTCCCACTCATGCTTACCAATAACTGATCACATTGAGAAACACTCGTCCCTACTCCAATAACAATATCCCCTCCCACTCATGCTTACCAATAACTGATCACATTGAGAAACACTCGTCCCAACTCCAATAACAATATCCCCTCCCACTCATGCTTACCAATAACTGATCACATTGAGAAACACTTGTCCCTACTCCAATAACAATATCCCCTCCCACTCATGCTTACCAATAACTGATCACATTGAGAAACACTCGTCCCTACTCCAATAACAATATCCCCTCCCACTCATGCTTACCAATAACTGATCACATTGAGAAACACTTGTCCCTACTCCAATAACAATATCCCCTCCCACTCATGCTTACCAATAACTGATCACATTGAGAAACACTCGTCCCTACTCCAATAACAATATCCCCTCCCACTCATGCTTACCAATAACTGATCACATTGAGAAACACTCGTCCCTACTCCAATAACAATATCCCCTCCCACTCATGCTTACCAATAACTGATCACATTGAGAAACACTCGTCCCTACTCCAATAACAATATCCCCTCCCACTCATGCTTACCAATAACTGATCACATTGAGAAACACTCGTCCCTACTCCAATAACAATATCCCCTCCCACTCATGCTTACCAAACCAATAACTGATCACATTGAGAAACACTCGTCCCTACTCCAATAACAATATCCCCTCCCACTCATGCTTACCAATAACTGATCACATTGAGAAACACTCGTCCCTACTCCAATATCCCCTCCCACTCATCCCAATTGTTGTTCCCCTCTGATTTTGGTCATTGTGTCATCTAATTTATCTTTCCTATCACCCCTCGCCCTCTAAACTCCCCCTTTGCTTTCCACAGACTATGGTCTGGTGACACAATATGTGCAGGGCCGCAATATGCTCGACCAAGGCCAGGTACCGTGAGACTACGGGGGTGATGGGCGCAGGATAAATATTGGATAGCACAACGTACAAGCTCAAAGGGGGTGACCAAATTCCAGACATGCTACCTGGCGCGGCAAATACTGCTCTCTAGCCATCTCTCCATTTGGCGATGCACCCCATAAAATACAGTCGATTCCCACAATAAATTTGGTGCAATCCTCTCCCTTTTCCTTCTCATGCTTTCCTGAGCATCTTATCTGCATCTTATCTGCCCCTCGCCCTCCAACCATCTACCTGAATGTGCTCCCCCCTACTACTATTGCATGTTCTATCATACTCTCCCTTTGCCTCTCTGACAGGCAAAGCACTTCGAAACCATAAGCAATGGCAGGAGGCGCTATACAAATGCAAGATAACACAAACTTGACACTCAGCCACTTTGATGTTATTAGCAAGGGCCTGCCTGAAACCCATAACCAAGTGCCGTACTCTTGCATAGAGCCATCACCCCCCACAATCTGCTAAAGGGCTTGAGGTCTAAGTTAGGCAAGTTTAGATGACCGTGGTGCTAAATTGCAGAATGAAAACAGCACTTCCAAGTAAATAGCCATCTACCAAAGCACCCCAACCACACCCCGACCCCCCCACCAGACAACCTCCACCTGTGACTGCAGAGGGGTTATGGCTTGGGGTAGTAGTGGGGCTGGATTCTGTTATTCTCTCATTGCACTGCTGTGAACAGACATAAGTGTTGGAAACAGTAAAGTGCTTGTGTTATGGAGGAGGCGATAGGGAAACCTGGGGAGCTGCCTACCGAGAGAGCCACTCCAAACCAAATCGCTGCATTTTTAAAGACCAAATGTCACACCGTGTGCAATGCGGACAGACGATTTCAAACTCTGTTTCTGGTTATTCATGTTCTATTCGAGCGAGGACCCACACACTACCATCACGCTTAAGTTCCACGCAGGGAGGTTCCCCCGTGCACCGGATGCCCTGGAGCATCACTGGGGGAAAGGTTTGTGGCTGTCAAGAGACTCCACCCCACCCCACTGGACACAGTGATGCAGAGGTACTCACCTGGCAGGGGAGGGGCGGCGCCTCGTGCCTTTCGTCCCCGGCTTGTCTGTTTTTCCACATTGAGGGGCGATTAGTCAGATCCAAAACCCATGGCCAGGGGAGTATCCAGCATTGCAAAGGGGGGAGATCGGAGGGGGGAGGCAAAACATGTCCTGCTACTCCACCCCTCCCCAAATACACATTGGAAAGCGAATGCTGAACTGACAATTGTTCCTGCCCCCATATGAGGATTCCGTGCCCTCTCCCTGCAACAGTCGGACAAGAATGGGACATGGAGCATACGGAAGCACTGCTGTCCCGGACATGATGCCCAGAATAAAAGTCATGCCACAGTAAGAAAGAGCTAGATTTGCTGCCCCAGGCCGGACTGAAAATGTGCGAGGGCCCATTTCAACGTGACGGTTGGGGGCCCCCTGCTTACAGCGAAAACAATCCGAGACACCCATAGGTGCGCATACATTACAATGGCGACAAAGATAAGGTTAATAGCCGCTACTTATCACAAGACAGCCAGCGAGCAAGGAGCTTAAACACTAAAAGCCCACTGAAGAGCACTAAACCCTTCTTTGTCAGCAAGTGGCTGATGAGGAGAATCCAGTGTTATAAGGCAATGAGGTGAGAACACTTCTGTAAATCAAAATGCAGCTTGTAATGTGAGTGCCGTGTTACAAGACTACTGACTGGCAACATGTGGGCAGGTGCAGAGGGCCCCGTGAGGCTCGCGGTCCCTTTCATTTCAAAAGGTTAAAAGGCCCTGACGCCATCCCTGTATAGCCAAATAATAGCACAAATCATACTTACCAAGTATGCTATGCGTTATTACTTGGCTAGACTGGCATTTGGGGGCAGTGAGTCTAGCCCTTTCTTACTGGGGCAGGACTTTTTTTAGGGGCATGTATATCATAGATGCCCAGAAACAAAGGTGACCGGCCAGGGCTCCTGTGTGCATTCACTAGTCCGACTTCATAAATAAGTCGGATCATTTCTTGCTGGACCTCTCTGTTCTGAGTGGAACTAGTGAATACACTCAGCAGGGCTGGAGCTGAAGGCAGAGCACCCACGTAGCACTGGCTGGTGCCACACTGCTCCAGTGGCTGAGAGCGGGGTCGGGCGTCACGGGGTGCGCTCCCCGTACGCCACTGGCCATGGATGGCACACCTAGTGGTCCCGGGAGGATAGCGGAGGGGCAATGTGCTCGCCTTGGAAGCAAGACGGCACGAAGGAACACAGGATGGATCGCCGGGTCCGCTGGGTAGTAATTACAATAATTATTCACACCCAGTGTCCCGAAATACCCCCCCCCCCCCGTCTACCGAGCTCGAGTCCAGAGAGCCCAGCAAAATTAGAAAAGTTGAAAAGGGTTCATTCAACCCAAGGGCGAGGTGGCTGCCGTTGATACCCCCCTCGCTCGGCAGAAAGTTACATCGCCCACCCCCCCTCCAGAATCATGGAGTGAGCCTCACCTGACTGGGTCGGCGGGGGCTGCTCGGCATCCTGCCACTGGTGTCCCCCCGGGCTGGTCTGTGCATCCCCGCTAAGGGGCTGCTGCTCCTGCACGTGATTAGGGGGCTCTCCGCTGTCCATGGCTGCCCAGGTGCCGCTGCCTCCCCGCGAGTGAGGCTATGAGGCTATGAGTCAGGGCTCATAGCCTCAAGCTGAAGCACGGCGCGCGCGCGCCAGTGCCACACTCTGCTTTGCTGAAGAAAAGTGGCGCGCGCTCCCATAGCGACAGCCGAAGACCGGTTCAGTACGGGATACCAAATATTACGCAACACCTCCTCCGCTGCCGCTGAAGCACGGCGCATGCGCCGACCGAGTTCTTTTCACCTGCACAAGTCTTGTGTGGCGCAAGGTGCGCTTCCTGCGTCAGCGGAGCCTTGACAGAATCGGAAGATTTTAGAAACAATGTGAACCTTAACAACGTCGGAATTGAATTTACTGGAACCAGCAGCTGCATCTTAATCAGCTTTCTGGATCTAACATCTATGTAACAGCAAACCACCTAAAAACGATGACATACCGCAAGGAAACGGCGTTCAATTCGACACTTTTTGCTTCCGGTTGTCATAATGATCCTGTTATAAGGAATATACCTAAAGGAGAATTCATAAGGGCGCGCAGAAACTGTGGTGATACAGCAAGGTTTAACGCAGAATGTGATCTACTATTCACAAGGTTTTCAAACAGAGGATACTACAACAAATGCATTCAGGCTGCAAGAACAAAAGCTCAACAACCAGCTAGACCAACAAACACTTTGGAAACCAGAAAAAGGGAGAACGACCAACAAGATGGTACAGTGAAAAGTACTGTGCCAACAACCAACAGATTAGGAAAACACTTAAGAAAAGCTGTTATCTTCTTAAATTGGACCCCCATATAGGCAGGTTCATCAAAAACTATCCATCCATAATCTACACAAGAGCTAGGACATTGAAAAACGATTTGTGCCCATCATTACTACCAGATATCCAGGAGGAGCCATACAAAATGTGGCTCCAACCACCAAACAAAGGGTTCAGGAAATGCGTAATGTGTTTCATGTGCCAGTATGCCGTTAAAAGTACTGACACTTTCAAAGATTCCCATGGAACATTCATTCAAATAAAAGAACAGATCAACTGTCACTCAAAATACGTGATATATGCTATCATATGTATATTTAAGCTTATCTACATTGGAAGCACTATTCGTGAATTACGAACAAGGATTCGAGAACATATATCAGGTATTGGCAGTCAAGACATAAGTCTACCATTAGTAGACCACTGGCAAAAACTGCATCAATTGAATGATAAGAAAGACTTGAGATTCATTGGTCTCAGGAAAGTCACCCTGAATCGAAGAGGAGGGAACCAGGAACTTAAACTACGACAAGAGGAGGCTAAACTTATTTGCCTCTTCAGATCAGTGGACCAAGGTTTAAATTCTGATAACGAAATGGTATCATTTTCATAAGAATACCAATGTAATTTGTTGCATTTTTGCTTGATTTAGAACTTGAGATTTGAAAAATGATTTACACTGTGGGTAAAATGTGAAAGAGGGGCAATAGACTACAATGGATCAATAATGCCGATTGTTGTAAATGTATTTTATTTTGAATATGTCTTTTTGTAAATTAACAGTGACAAGTGGACACGATCATCAATTCAGAAAATTGTGTAAGAGTAAGAAGTACCTTTTCCTCACTAAACTAGTACATTCAGGATATCGTTTTATCTGCAGCACCTTTTAAGCTTAAAAATACTATTACTGAATGGCCACCAGGGGGCGCACGGATGGACATCTCCTGAGTGAGCTCCATCCTGTGGTCCCTAAAAGTGGACTGAGCTCCCCGCCACAGGACCCCCCCCCACGCAAAAGCCTGGAAGAAATGGGTATCGGAAGATAACCCCGACGTACTGGGAACAAATCTGAAACAAATCGGACGCGTGATGGCTGAGAAAAGACCTTTTCAGCTCTGAGGGAATCCGCTGCGTGGTGAATCATGGGCCGTCTGCTCCAACGAGATACTGAGTGTCGCAGGCCGCTTGCCGAGTGGAAGCAAGAACGCAGCGAGCCAAAGAAGCAGAGAGGGGCCCCCCGCTATACAAATCCCTTCTAGCCCCTGAGGAACAACTGGTGTGAACCGCGGAAGCCCGGCCCTCCTCGGCGCCAACCCGGGACTCATCTGGAAGCACAGAGAAAATCCTGAGAAGGACGCGGATAGCACAGCAGAGATCCACGGAACAATGCACATTCGCCAACAGCTCACAAGTGCCCTGCTCGCCGCCCCTGCCTCCCGCTGCAGGCCTCACACCCCTCCAACAACGGATAAAACAGGACTGGTTGCTGGCAGGAGACCTAATTCTGAACCCGGTCTCACACGGAAACTGAGACCCCCGCCTGCACTGTAAAGGACACCCACACCAACGCCATCAGCCCCCAGGGGTTGCTAACGTGTGCACACCCCGCCAGCCCAGTCATAACGGGTGACTCACCATCACTCTACACACCACGCGAGCGGACTCCCCATGACGAGGCCCTGACGAACTCCACTTCACAGGAGGACAAGGGACCCGCACACACGCTGCGCCTGATCCGGGCTCAGCAGGATAAGGTAGGACGGCAAAGCACCACCCAGGAAACCACCAATACCCCATTATCGCCGCCTAAGCGGACTGTCCTTTCACAAAGTGCCCCAAAAAAGGTCTAAGTGACCCTGTGTGCTTAGGGATCAACAACACCCGGAGAGGGAGCGACTCAGCCAGCAGGCTGGAATGGAATAGGTAGCACGTGTGAACCTTCCGCGGCCCACACCCGCGACAGGTGGTTGGCCTCCCCAAACGGCATATGACCCACATTGGAACCCGGTGGGCCTTGCAACAAAGGCGCCCCGTGGTCACTGCCGACACGCGCTGCGTGTGAACAGGACCCAGCAAGAGGTCAAGTTGTAGGGGGCTGCACCATGCATACTGCGCCGGCTTCACCCACCCCCCACCACTGCAAATGCTCCGAGGGTTTCTGCATATGTGATGGAAGAAGGAGACTAAAATCTGCGGGCTAATACAGTAACACAAGCCGCGCCAGTAGCACACTTTTATAGGCCTTGTCTCCTGGACCGGCTAGAACACCAAGAACAGTGTCCTCCACACAACAACTCCGCTCCAACACGAGGCTTCATGCTTACTAGTACTTCGAGCGTGTATATCAAATTAAAGGACAGGAAAAGGGAGTATAGCGGAATGGGAAAGCAGATGAAACGTATGAACTCTTGAATTAAAAACGCATTCCTGGAACCATCTTGGAATCACCCGACAGTGACCCTCTCTCACCCTCATAACGGACCCTGAGGAGAAGGGGTCCTCCCAACAAGTCATACGAAACGAACAGAGGTCTACACGCAGAACGGTGCACAAACACTCCGACCCTCAGAGGAGGGACCCCCCCACCCTCTGCGAGGGCGTCCCCTGGGAGGGGCCATCATCACAGATGGATTAAACAGAACTGTTTCATCATCAAAGAAATAAGTATCTGCTCGGAACTAGTCTGCCTCAACACCAAGATCCTATCAAGGCCCCATTGCGGCAACGTTCCCCATCCACACGTGAAGGGTTGGGCCCCCGGAATCGGGGCGTGTGCCCTCCTTCGGCTGCCAAGCTGTGCTGTTCCTTACTCGTGAGAAACGGGAAACCCTCTGTAGACCCCTGAACTTTGGAAATATCCAGAGGATCTCCAGTCAACCCCCTCAGGGGAAGTAAACAACGTTTGCCTACTGCCTTCGTGTGATCAAAAACTCACGACCCCTGCTTGACTGTTGTCATAAGGTGTGAGCCAACTCCTCGTGCCAGAACACAGCACAATAAAAAACACAGAGGTGATTACCTCCGTTTATATGGACATAAAATCAAAGCATGCCAAGTTCGCCTATTTTCCGCTCCCTTTTACCTCTGAGCACATTAACACTTTGATCATGGAGGCTTCAGGAACAGACTCGGCAGCCACCAAAGGAGACATTGCTGCCCTCCTCAGCGAAATAAAGAACACGGGCACCAACATAGACGGGAAGATAGACAAGATTACACAGCGCCCAAACAACATCGAAGAAAGGCTCGACGGAGTGGAGAACAACCAGGCGTGAATAGATACTCTTGAGGCACATTTTGAACAAAGGATAGCCGACCTAGAGCAGCGAGAGGAGGACTTTAAACTCAAAATGGATGTTTTGGAAAACCGTGAAAGACCGAACAACCTATGCTTTTTTGGGATCCCAGAACAAGGATCTGTAGAGCGGCCACACAAACGTCTCTATAGAGACAATATAAACTACACAGTATTAAATTACTGCGCCATTGGCAGTACGACCCACATAGGCTCTCTAAAATGTTCCAATCTTCAAGCGCACCATACAGGTACGAATGTGGCGAAATGGCTGATTACTGGCATATGTGGTGGGGGTGACCACGGATTCAGGTTTTCTGGAATGAAGTCTTGGGTTGGATTAAAGACCTGGACGGTGTCCACAGAACTGTGGACCCCTATCTTATTTTGTTTGGTTTTGAAAGGTGTGAGGACGAATGGATAAGGATCAGGGGCCTGGCCCCTCAGCTGCTACTGGCAGCCCGTGCCCTATTAGCAATGAAATGGAAGTCCAGCATTGTCCCGAGTTTGAACGAATGGGTTAATGTAGCGTCAAATATATGCGTCATGGAGAAAATAACAGCATCCCTACATGGGAGAGCCACGTGTTGCGAAGCGACATGGATGGACTTCATAAACAAACATATGCCAGGTGTATCGAGGTGATATCTGGAGATGCACACAGGAGATTGTCCCACCCTGTGACTCGACCTGAATCAACATGTATATTTTAGGATGAGGTATTACATGCAACCCAAAGGAAAAGGGAGAAAAGTGGAAACAAATTCTTCCCACCAAGGGAGTTACCCGAAGGCCAAACTGCGGTTGTCTAAAGATTTATTCACTCATGTCTCTTATGCGAAATGTCTGACTCAAGGGGGGTGGAGGAGGAGAGGTGGGAAAAAGTATCTAAAAAAAAAATTCCAGTTCAAAGTTGTTTGATAAAATGTAAATTTCAGCTAAATGTTAATTGAAAGAATCTCCAACTCTGTACTGTTTTTCTTGCATGTAATTATTTTGTGACGTGTACTCAAAAATCAATAAAATCGAATAAAAAAAAATACTATTACTAAGATTAGTTAACCAGCTACATCAACCAGCTATATCAACATTATCTGACCGTGCATAGATCGGCTGATAATCGTTATTAAGAATGTTAACTAAATTTTGCAAATATCATACTTAACAAGTACAGCAAATTACCAATCCCCATTAAAATATGGCTGCCAAGTTTAATTTTCTCTTGGAAACAAAAAGGTAGGACAATTGCGTTGCCGGTGAAACGTCCTCAAAATAGGAACCGAGCAGCCGGCTCCAGCCATAGCAACGAGCGAGAGACTGGGAACAAGACACCTTTCAGTTAAGCCCTAGCGAACTAATCCTGCGCTGCAATGATGCTGCAGGCATTCCATTGGTTTTTTGTTCGCGAGATAAAACGCTCGCACTAACTTTGTAAACGCGCAGCACTGGAAATGTGCGCCATGAGCTGAACATTAAACAAACACGACATCTACTGTTATCTAGGACGTTTACGAACGTTACTTTTTGGAAAATTTGGCAATATATCATGTTTTATAACCCAATTGCTGAGAGTGAGGCATGCGCAATGGCAGAATATTTTTGAATATTACTCAAGAATGGAAGCATATACAGTGCTGCAAGGATGATACTTTACGCGTTCGCGCCAACACAATGCATGACACCCATTGTTCTTATTTTTATGCAGGCGGGATTTAACCCGAGAATTATTAATTAGCAAAGACGTAATGTAAGGATTACGTTCCTTTGTGGCAAGGTCTCTTTTATGTTTTTACATGTATTATAAACCATTTCCTAATCGAAGATAACCCGGGAACAAACAGGCACTATAAAGTAGGCGCTGACATTTTAAAAACACCCCTAAAATTAGACCCAATAAATGTTCTCTCATGTTCATTTTTTACCCACATGACAAACTCTTTTCTTTGTTCCTAGTCACAAGGCACTAAAAATTAGTTGTTAGAAACCCAAATGCGAATATTATTACAATATATGACTTGCAAGGATAAAAAGATCGTCATTAACAATATGGATGTTTTGAGCAGAATCGAATTATTCATGACATTTTTCTCTCATCATTCCTTGTCCTTTCCGTCCCCTCTCCCTTCCTTATCCCTCCCGCGCCTCCCTCCTCCACCCACCCCTTTTTTCTCATCACCTATGTTTACAATTCCTTTTTATATTCCCTGACTCCCCCCTCCTAAATCTCTGTCTCTGTGTTTAGGAAATATTAATTTTGCACTTGATTTTGCAATGTATGATGTCTATACATTTAAATAATGATACTATGATTTACGTGTTTGGGATGGTTTCTTTAACACGTTTATATGTAATTAGACACGCTATCACTTTATATATTTCTTTTCATGCCTATGGTACACTATTTCTTTTACTTTTTGTTAAACAAATTCACAGACTTGCCCTGATTTGAAAAAGACAAAGAGGTGTCGAAACACGTGTTATCATAGAGGGCCACTTTCAATAGACTCTATAAACCACCATTACGGATGTGTACGTTTCAATTTATGGAATATAAATGACTTTGTAATGTCATCAAATTCGATATGGCGCAGTAATAGGTGTGTAAGAAACACAATACAATTAGGCTTTGCAACGGAGTAGAGGAACTCTGTGTCTCTGTAGCTTCCCACACCAATGCGACATAAGTTTCGATAGAAACAAACCCAAGTAAATACGGTTGCGGGGTCCTTAGGTTGATATCCACTACAAAGTTCCTAAACCCAAGAACTCTATATATTGAAGATAGAGAGTTGAATGCTTTGGGGGATTTAACAATCGCCTCAGTGATGCCAATTACAACTGTTACAACTAAGGGGGGACAACTTGACCGCTTCTTCATTAATACTCCTCCGATCTTCGTAGTAGTGAAATTATTATGTTGGCTCTGTCCCAACACCTGAGGGAAGAGGGGGCAGTGGAAGAGGGCATCCAGGATACCACAACTGCAACAGTACCTCCTGTTGCTAAAACTAATGACACAAACCCTATATTAGAGGCAATTCTGAGCGTGGAGGATTTCCTGATTCAGGAATTACAACTGTATACAGGGTATTTGAAAGATCTGAGCCTCTCTTTCAACACCATATGTTTATCCCAAAACGTTACTCTCAAAGAGGATCTAGACAACGTTGTCATGGCAGTTCACTTGAGTGCTGGATTGACCAGTGTTCCCTGGGAAGGTTGCGAGACGGGAAATGATTTGGCAACTGGTATCAAAGAGGTGTTTACTTCTCCGGTTAGAGGGATTCCTTTGGACACTAGAGATGATGAAGGTCAAGAGTCTTGTTAGTGTGGGTTCGAAGAACACCTACGAAAAAAGAAAAAGAAATGAAGTGGAAAATGGTCTCCGAGTTAAGGGCCTCCAAGGCCACGTCTCGTAAATACTTGCGCAGGGTGGACTTTCAGGATCTACAGGACCACCTCTCTGCAAGGAATTCTTTTGAGGAACGGGTGAGGAGAGGGGTGATGGCAGGGGAGGGGAGTGAGGTGTTGGATGTGGTGGGTAAGGATGTGAATGACTACAGGGTCACTGGCCCCGCAGCCCCCGCGGTGCGGGGGGGCTCGCGGTGTGGGGGGCCCCACCAGCACATGGCTGGGAGGGGGCCCCAGTAAAAAAAAAAAAAAAAAAAAAAAAAAATATTTTTTTCTAAAAAAAAAAAAGTTTCTTTTGAAATTCACTCTGCATTCATAAAAAACATTTCTGTAACAGAAATAATTTCTTTATGAAGGCAGAGTGACTACAAAAAGAAACTTTCTTTTTGAAGTCTGAGGGCCCCGTACCCCATGACATGGAAGACCCTAGGCTGGAGGCCTCCATGTCATGGGGTGGGGGGGGGGAACCCTATGCCTTCAAAAAGAAATTGTTTGTTTTTGAAGCCACTCAGCCATCATAAAGAAATTATTTTGATTATGGTTCGGTCCTTAACTGAAATTATTTCTTAATGAAGTTATAGTGACTTAAAAAAGAAACAATGGGGCTCATTCTGACCATGCCGGTCCGGAAACAACGGTGCTGGTAAGCTTACAGGCACTGTTTTTTCCGGACCGGCATATTACAGGTCTGCCTGGTGGGGCTGCCGTGCCCGACAGGTCTGACCCTGCCAGACACAGCAGCCACGGTAGGCAGACCTGTCACGGAAGCACCGGCACCGTTAACAATGGTGCAGGTGCTTCTGTGTCCCCATTCCCGTGGAGTCTGGGGTTTAACGAAATTACCGGCACCTGATTTCCCAGCCGCCGGACTTGGAATAGCACGGTGGCACCGGGAAGTCAGGCCATAGTAATTTTTTATGGGTCTGGCGGCAACCCGCCGGTAGCACCGGCACGGTTACCGCTGGACCCGTAATGAGCCCCAATTTCTTTTTTAAGTAATAGGGCCCACCCTCAACTCCATGAGGTGTGCGTGTATGAGTCTATGGTGAAAGGGTGCACACTTAAATGTATGGGTGGCTGTGGGGGTGTGCCTGCATGGTGAAAGGGTGCACACATAAATGTATAGGTGGCTACCTGTGTGAGTGTATGGTGAAAGGGTGCACACTTAAATGTGTGGATGACTGGGTGTGTATAAGGTGAATGGTGTGTGTGCTTGTGTACAGGGGCACAAGAAAACCTTCATTTCGGGGGGGCTAACCCTTCAAATGTTGGGAGAGGCGCTAACTTCACATGCGGTGGGGAGGGGGAAACTTATTTGTGTGGGCGCATCCAAATTATTTACGCATTTTAATGAGACTATTCTAGTGCAGATTCAATGTTACAAGCAGTTAGCTCTCTCCTATAAGTCTCCTGTTCCCTCTCTACCCTTCCAATCACTCCCCTGGCATGCAAGTACTAAACCCACATCACGATTTCAATCGCCTAAACAATGTGGAATTTGAATGCAGGTACTAACAGTGAAATGCTTTACGTTGGTAATTGCTGGGTTCTTGTTAACAGCAAAAACCAGGTGCCGTTTAAAATCTGTGTCCTGTTCGGTCTGGCAACTGCTCTAAAGGTTAGCCAAGTTGAGTCAATATAGCCCAAAATGTCAGGGGGGGGTAGTGCTGAAGCCCAGTCAACTCAATGGTGTTGCGCTACTACTTGTGTTTAATGCCTTGCTTACTCCTAGCCCTATTCTTCCTCGTCCCAGTACTTATATACGAGGCAGTACGTGTGTTCGAGGCACTCTGCCTCATACAAAAGTACTGGGAAGAGGTAGAGGTACATGGAGGTAATGCCTGATTTAGCTACCTGTAATCTTCATCACTCCTAGTCCCACTGTTCCTCATCCCAGTACTTACCTATGAGGCAAGGAGCCTCATACGAAAGCTCTGGGACAAGGAAGAGGGACGCAGAGGTAATTCTGGGCCAAGGAGCTGATTGTGGAGGTTGGGGTGGTGGGTGGGAGGGAGAGTGGATGTGTGGGGGGGCAGGATTGTGTGATAAATCATAATGGTTGTCCATGTCCAGGCTAAGCAGGCATGATATGTGGTATTAGTGGCTAGAGAGGCATTTTGATTTAGCCAGTCTAGTCATTCCTCAGTTTGGTATGACTTTCTTTTAACTGGACATTTCTGATAAAGTAGTCCTGCTAACTTTAATTACCTGGCTAGATTGGCATTTGGGTGCTGCCAGTCTAGCCATTTCTTACTGCGGCATTGTATATTTTTCTGGGCATCTGTGATAAAATGATATGATGTGATTGAAGTCATTTATAATGCGCCTGTACACAAGTGTACACAAGGGAGGGATGATAGAGGGAGGACAAGACAAACAATCTCACTAGGCCTTGTGTCATTGTGAGAACGAGAAGTGCAAGGGAAAAGGGAGCAGGGAAGTGCAAGTGAGAGGGGAGGGGAAAACAGGGCAGCAATGCTCTCAGTAAGTGCAGCCAGGGCAGAGAAGCTATTGGTTGTGCAAGGAAAACAATGGAAAGCAGGGTTACAGTTACAGCCCCTAAGTGCATGGTAGGCCCGGAGGCAGTGCAAGGGTGACCAATCAAGAAAGAGCCTGGACTCAGAGAGACTCTGAGGGTAGCCAAGCAGCCAGTCAGTACAGCAGACATGTAGGTCAGGTAGGTCAGCAGGGGGGGAGAGAGAGCGAAAGCTTTTAGCTGCTTCCGAAACTTCAGGTTGTCCGCCTCAAGTTTGAGAGGGGCAGGGAGGCCATTCCAGTTGGAGGTACCAGCAGAGGAGAGAGGTCTACCCCCACTCTCTGCCTGGAGAAATGTCTAAGCCTTAGAGAGTTGGAGGTAGCTGAATGAAGGGTTAGAGAAAGAAGGTTTTTTGGAAGAGGGCATTGGATTTAGTGTTGGCACTGGCCCCAGAAAGCCTTGTGGGCAATGCAAAGGTTCTTGAACTTGATCCTTGCAGCCAGTGGAGAGATTTCAGGGCTGGAGAAATACAATCCCAGGGCTTGAGGCCAAGGCTAAGTCTTGCAGTCCTGTTCTGGATTATTTGCATATGAAGGACACTAGAGGAAGACAGATTGAGAAAGAGAGTGTGGCGTTGAAGATGACACCAAGGTTTTTTGCCTCGCAGGAAGGCAAAGGAAGAGGGCCCAAGGTGGTCTGCTATAGTGAGAGAGGAAACACAGTGGCAAGGGTCCCAATGAGAAGGATCTCTGTCTTACTGGCATTAAGGCAGAGATTGTTGGAGGCGCACCAATCCTGAATCGTGGATAGACAGTCAGGAATGAGCAAGAGAGGAGAGGAGGATGAGGGGAGCCTGAAGGAAAGCTGAGTCATCCGCACAACACTGACAGTTAGAGGATAAGGTAGAGATCAGGGAGGCCAAAGTGGCCAAGTAGAGGTTGAAAAACCAGCGTGAGAGGATAGAGCCCTGGGGAATGCCACAGGTAGAGAGAGGTGGCGGAGAGAATGGGACCACGATCGACCTGGGAGCGGAGTGGCGGTCCAAGTGGAAGTAGGTCAGTCACTCTAGGGTCTGATCTGTGATGCCCAGGTTCTCACAGAGTCGATTGATCAGGATGGCGATGTTGACCCTGTCGAAAGCAGAGGAAAGATGAAGGATGAGAATAGAAGGAATGCTGGAATCAAGGTTAGAGAGCAGCACAGGTGTTAAGGAGAGCAGTTTCCATGCCTCTGGCAGATCTGAAGCCAGACTGATGGTCATGGAGACAACCAACAGATTCAGTGTGGAGAGTAAGCTGGGAGATGGCAAGCTTTTCCAAGAGTTTGCTCAGGAAAGGTGGAGATTGAGCGATAGTTTTCCAGCAGGTAGGATCAGCAGACTGCTTCTTGAGGAGTGGGTGCACAAGGGAGTGCTCAAAGGGAGAGGGGAACATTGCAGTGGCGAAAGAGTAATTACAGAAATCGGCCAAGGCTGGAGCGAGGGTGGCAATATGGTCTTTGATGGTTCTGGAGGAGCAGCGGAGCACCTGTTTGGACGACACTTTCATAGATCGGACTTGTCTAGAAACCTCGTCAGGCGTTGTCAGAGAGAAAGAGGAAAAAGGAGGAGGAGAGAAGAGATGGCCAAAATGGGCCGAGAGAGGAAGAGGACATAGAGGACAGGATGTCCTGAGATTTAGCAGAGAAATGAGAGGCCAGTGCTGTACAGAGGCCATGGGAGGGAACAGAAGAGGTATAGACCACAACAGGATTGACCAGTTCCTGTAGCAGATTTTAAAGAGTTTGGCCGTGTTGTTCGAGGCCATGGAGACACATGCTTTATTGTGTGCTCTCTTCTTGATGAGTGTTATTGCTTTGACTGGCATTTTGCTGAAAACAGTCTAGGTATGTCTAAATGTGGCCTGGCATTCTGTACTATAATGTTATTACGTGTTTACACTGGTCTACTTTGTGCAGCCAGTTGGAAGCATTAATGTTCCTGTGCACTGTTGGTGACTTGCATGTATTGGATTGTGTTACCCTACAAAACAATTGCAAACACTCTGGCTTTATAGCCAATTTATCTCAGAAAGTGTGCTGTATATTGCATTAAAACACATATTTATATCTTTTTCCTAGTGCAGTGTGCGGCATACCCCTTCAGCAGCACGTTCATGCGTATTGTGCAAGCGTGACAGTCTAGGCCGGCCCAGAGTGTGGCGCAACCCGTGATTTGTTGCCGAGTTGGGGGGCCCCCTCAGCATGGCTCGCAGGGGGGCCCCCACATTTTGTGTTACGCCACTGTACAGGGTGACTGGTGGCCCCCGAAAAAAAGAAGCTTTCGACCCCATTGATTTAGCGCTGGTATCCCAGAGTATGAAGAGGGCAACAAGAGACTGACTGATGCCCTGAAACAAAATCTAACGGGTGGAAGAGGGTATGGTAAGTCCATGAATAGGGATGAGGTGGGAAAACAAACCTACGGCATCTTTAAACACCCATTGCTGCTGCAAAGGCTGCACTCTAAGGAGGGGAGCTGTGAGAGGCAGCTAAGGGGGGAAAAGGTCTGTGTTGAAAAAGAGATGAGTCAAAAGGTAACTTGTGTTGAAGCACAGAAGGAGAATCCTGGGGTCCTGTTACTCTGACAATGGGGGGGTGAGATGGAACGATAAATGGCCCAACCTCAACAGTGGGTTACAGGGTGCTGTCAAAAATGGCTTGATACAGGCTACTGTATGGGTGTTGCCGGTCACCAATGGGTTAACTTGTTTAGCCCCCGCCGTTGGAGAGGCGGAGTTTATAATGGGGAGTTGGGGAACGAAGGGAGTTCTGGGTAAGGCGCGAGAAGCGCCAGTTACTGTTTGTAAAAGCGAAATAAAGATGTGTTTGAGAAACCCCTCCGTGTGCGCGTCCTCCTTTCAGGCCTTGTAAGAGGCAACACTGGCGACGAAGGCTGTCCGTGCGCGCAACAGAGTCCTCCTTTGGCAATCCGCCATTTCCTCTCTCTGATGTCCACCTAGTCTCCTACTTCAGTACGAGTAACGGCAATCCGCCGCGTGCACGTGGGCGTTTGCTTCCACGCCGAACTCCACTCCTCTAGACAGCTGCGCGAGCACTGGGAAGTGTGCTTTTTGGTCCTGGCAGTCCGCCAGGTCCGCACCAGCGACGCGTGCCGGTGATCCCACCCACGCCCTCCGGCTGCACCTCCAGCCCTCTTCACCGGACTCTCAAGTGAGTGCAAGTTCACGCTCACCTGCATGTTAGGCCTACACCAGCGTACGCCATCGCCTGCGGCGCGGTCGCCACTCCGGCCCAGAGAATTTGAGGCAGCAGTTCAACATGAGCAACCCTGTGTCCAATCCTGGATCCCCCCCAACTGGCCCGCGATACAAAACCAATACAGCTGTGGTTACCCCCGCCATTCACCATGGCGCCCCAAGCCACCAAGGGGCCGAGATGGACTGACTGGATGGAAGACTTCCAGCACTACGTGCGGGGGTCTGGTGATGGCGACTCCCCCAACATCAGGGACATCTTCCTCAATCTGGTGGGGGGGGGGAGATAAAGACAGTTGTGAAAACGATCCCCGCAGCTCAACAAACCACATTCACAAACCTGATTGGGGCTCTAGACAAACTCCTCATCATCGAATGTAACGCTCACCTGATTCCCGCAGAGGCGCCGGTCTTGCCTGGGTGAATGCCGTGTCTTCAAAGGTGATGTGTAACACACGGTTGCTTCCTCGGGCTGGACCTCTGTGCACTGTGTGTCTGACTCGGAGAGTAAGATGTCTGCAGATATAGAATATGGGATTAATGAACTGGGGTTATTGGGTGCCTCTCTCCTCTTCCCTTTCTCTTCTCCTGTAGGACCCAAAAGGTTAACGATCTCACCTTAGGTAGGTGAACACCGAGCTGTCCATCTGCCTCGGGGGCAGGGTGCCGTAACCAGTTTCTTCACTGGATAAGGGTGCAGGCCTCTTGACCTCAGAGGACTGCTGTCTGTCGTTTACTGCACGAACGGTAAGTTCTGGGCACTTCAAATGTCTTAAAAGTCTTTAAGTGCGTAAGGCGTAGCTGCTGTGGAGCGGTGCCGAGGAGCACGTGAGTAGGGCTTTTGACTTATGTAAAGTTCTTTTGTAATGATATCTCTTGTTTTGCAGGGTTCCGGCGATGGCGGATGGCGGGCTGAAGAGAGTTGAGGATCGAACCCGCGTGAGGAATAGAAGCGCTTGGAAGCACGTAAGTGAGCGCTTGTTGCCTGCTTCACGATGCGCACTAACTGTCTCTTTTACCTTGCAGGTACAAGTTCGGATCTTTAGAGAAGCTGAAGGGTGCTGGGATACCCGCTGATTTCAGCGTGGAAAGGAGTGATGGCACGTGAGTAGTAAAGTTGCCCAATGTCTCTAAACGCACCTTCTTTTGTCTTTCAGATGCGGGAATGCAGCGCGAAGACCTCCGGAGCGTGCTAAGAATCGGTAAGCCTTTGTCTTTCAGATGCAGGTATGCAGCGCGAGGCGTTGGTGACAGCCGCTGGACCAGGTAAGACATGCGCTGCCACTGAAGACCGTAGTGCTAACCTGTTCTTTCTTTGTCTTTAAAGGTGCTGCTGAAGACTGGATTCCAGGATGGTAAGCCTTTGTTCCCTTAGGCACAGGATCAGAAGACACAGTGAGCGTTCTGCTGCAGAGAATGCAGAATAACGCAAAGCAAGATTCATCCATCGGGTGTGGTTTAAATAGCCTCCTGTAGTGCTTAGGTGTCTCCTTCCACGGCCTCGCCTAGGTAAGAAAAGAGTTCCTGCTTTCCAGAAGAGTTCCAGTGTTCTGAACCTAGGGAGTGGCTCCTGCCCCACCCAACAGGAAAAGTAGTCCCAAACAGAAGAGGATCAGGGGCTCAACTGGCAGGTAAGTAAGCAGCATGGTCTGCTGCAGGTAAGTCCACCCAAGCATTATGAGCTCGGCGCTTCCAGCGCTGGGACTGGGCATATTTATGAGCCTGATGCCACTGGCGCCAGGACAGGGTCCAAAAGGTCCCAATTGGGACTGGCCGGCACCCGGAACCGGGGTTATGGGTCTGCTTCCAAGGGAGTTGGGTAAGTCCTGACCCTTTGGAAGCAGAGATCATGACAGCATCCCCCCTCAAGGCCGCTCCCAAACCGGGCTTCTCCGGGGGTTTGGGCTTGTTAGGAAATGTTCGATGAAATCTTTTGATTAGACGAGGCGCGTGGACATATTCTGCAGGTTCCCAGGACCTTTCTTGGGGGCCGTAACCTTTCCAGTCAATCAGGTAAAATAGTTTAGATTTGGAGATCTTAGAATCCAGGATACTTTTGACTTCAAACTCGAGTTCTCCATCAACTAGGATAGGTTTTGGAGATTTAGTTAGTCGGGTTTTAGGTTGCATGGGTTTTAGTAGAGAGACGTGGAAGACCGGGTGTATCTTCATGTGAGGGGGCAAGTCCAACTTGACCGCTACCGGATTTACTATGGTAGTGATTGAATAGGGACCAAGGTATCTTGGGTTGAATGTGCGTGGTCCTTTTAGAGGTAGATATTTGGTGGATAACCAGACTTGATCTCCTACTTGATATTGGGGGGCTTCCTTCCAATGTTGGTCTGCTCCTTTCTTGTATTGTTCTTTAGCCCTTTGAAGGTGAGAAACGGCTTCCTTAAAGGCTTGGGTGATAGTAGAATGCAGGTGGTCTACTGCTGGTGTTCCAAGATCTTGGAGTGGAACCAAATCCGAGGTTCGAGGGTGACTACCGTATAAAAGAAAGAACGGGGTCTTCCCGGTTCCCGAGTGGACAGAGTTATTGTAGGCATATTCGGCTATCCAAAGGATATCTTTCCAAGTTTTTTCAGTTTGTTGCAGAATGCAGCGTAAATACTGTTCCAGAGTTTGATTGGTCCTCTCAGTTTGTCCGTCGGTTTGAGGGTGGTGGCTGGTCGAAAGTCTCACATCAATTTGAGCCGACCGACAGCAACTTCGCCAAAAATGAGAAATAAATTGACTTCCTCGATCCGAAATTAGAACCGAAGGAAAACCGTGCAGTCGGACGATGTTTTCGAGAAATTCTCGGGCCAGAGTTGCTGCTGATGGTAAGCCTTTGAGTGGAATGAAGTGCGCCATCTTGGAGAATAGGTCCACGATTACTAAGATCGTATTGTATCCGGAGCATGGAGGTAGATCGGTGATGAAGTCCATAGAAAGCGTATGCCAAGGGCGAGGTGGGATGTCAATAGGGCGTAAGAGGCCGGCTGGTTTTTCCTTTTGACACTTGTTTTGGGCGCATACTCCACAGGACATTATAAAGTCTCTGATATCTTTTCTCCAAGACGGCCACCAGAAGTAGCGCTTGATCTTTTCCGAGGTTTTGGCCATACCGGGATGTCCTTCCATTAAAGAATCGTGATAACAGGAGATTACCTTTTTCTGTAAATCTGTGCTGGGCAGGTATAACCGTCCTTGGAAATACAATAGATTGTCCTTCACCGTAAAGTCCTTTCCCTGCAGATGCCAATTCTGTATGTCTGCTGGAGTTACCAGTTGCCTGGCCTTATCCTTAACTTCTTCAATGGATTGTGTGGCGATTACACCCAGAATTCTTTGTTCGGGAATGATAGGTACAGGTTTAGGGTTGATCAAGTGTTCTTCCACTCCCATCCGAGAAAGGGCGTCATCTTTACAGTTTTTCGTACCAGGTCGGTAGGTAATTATGAAGTCAAACTCGGCAAAGAATAGTGCCCAACGGAGTTGCCTAGAGGATTGAGCTTTCGCGGTTTTCAAATATTGCAGGATACGGTGATCTGTGATCACAGTAACGGTATGTCGGGCCCCCAGAAGATAATGCCGCCAAGCCTTAAAGGCGGACTTGATAGCCAGAAGTTCCTTATCAGTAATAGTGTAATTGATTTCAGGAGGCGAGAATTTGCGGGACCAAAATGCCACGGGATGCAACTGATTGGTTACTGGGTCCTTTTGTGATAAAACTGCTCCCATGGCAAGACTCGAAGCATCAGTTTCAACAATGTAGGGGAGTTCTGGGCGAGGATGTTTTAAGATCGGTGCAGAGATAAATTTAGTCTTCAAATTCTGGAAAGCTTGTTCCGCCTCGGTAGACCATTCAAAACGTTTGTTTTTCTTTAACAGGGTGGTGATGGACTGGACTATTCGAGAGAATTTGGGGATAAACCTGCGGTAAAAGTTAGCGAAGCCTAACATGCTTTAAACACCTTTTACGGAGGATGGCGAAGGCCACTTGAGAATTGCATCGACCTTCTTTGAATCCATACGCACTCCGCTAGGTGATAATATGAATCCCAAGAATTCAACTTCAGTCACGTTGAAAACACATTTTTCCAACTTAGCGAAAAGTTTGTGTTGACGCAACCTCTCGAGGACCATTTTCACATGTTTCCGATGTTCAGTTTCCGATGAAGAATAAACAAGGATGTCGTCAATATAGACAACGACACACACATCTATGAACTCTCTGAGGACGTCGTTCATAAAATATTGAAAGGCGGCCGGGGCATTGCAAAGTCCGAAGGGCATGACCTGATATTCAAATAGCCCATACTTGGTGCGGAAGGCCGTCTTCCATTCATCGCCCTCTTTTACTCGTACCAAGTGGTAGGCTCCTCTGAGATCCAGCTTTGTATATATGCATGCTTTTCAGACTTGGTCCAGGAGTTCAGGGATCAAAGGTAACGGATATCTATTCTTAACGGTGATCTGGTTCAAGGCGCGATAATCTATACAAGTTCTAAGGTCCCCTTCTTTTTTTGAAACGAAGAACAAAGCTGAGGAAGCGGGGGACTTGGAAGGACGGATAAACCCATTCGCAAGGTATTGATCCAGGTATTGTCGGAGGTGAAGATTCTCAGGCTCAGTGAGGGCATAAATTCTACTACAAGGAGGGGTAGATCCAGGTATCAGGTCCATCTGACAGTCATAAGACCTATGAGGAGGTAGAGAGTTAGCTTGATCCTTCCGGAAGCCATCTTGGAATTCTAGGTATTCGGGAGGTAACTGGGGAACCTCCGAAGAAATTGCTGCCAGTGCAACATCAGATCGAGGGTAACAAATGGAGACACATTCTGGAAACTGAACCGTTCTTGATCGCCAATCGATCCGAGGATTGTGCTTCTCTAACCAAGGAATTCCTAGAATAATCTGGAACTGAGGGGCCTTGATCACATCGAACACGATCTTCTCATAGTGTCCATCTTGACTTACTAACGTCACTTCTTGGGTGGTATGCGTCTTGGGTGGATAGCTTCCGGACCTTCTTGGTCCGGAAGCTATCTCCGTACCATCCACCGTAGTAATGACGTCCTTTACAGCCTTTGGACAAAGAGTCAGATTCATCCTCAATACCATTTCATGATCCACATAATTGCCGATGGCACCGCTGTCGACGTAAGCTTCAATCGCATGTAATCGATCCGGACGTTCAGGGCTAATGAGGACCATAGGTATCACGAAATGCAAGGTCACGGAACTGGTTTTAACGCTCGGCAAGAGGACCTCTATTCTTGTCGGGCGAGGTCGTTTCCCTGCTCAGAGTTTGTGACCCTGGTAACTGCAGCTCCTACTGCCTTCTTGGCTGGTTTCACCGGACAGTCTCGAAGAAAGTGCCCCGAGTTTCCGCAATAGAGGCATAATTGCAGCTGTTTTCTCCTTTCCCGCTCCTTTTGGGTTAGTGGTCCTTTCAGGCCCCCTATTTGCATGGGTTCCCCGGAGTCTGCTCCTTTGATAGGAGTTGGTGGTTTGGAAAACACTCGAGCATCAAACTTGGAACGATCGGCCTTCCTGTTCTGTAGTCTGTGGTCTATTTGAACGACTAAGTCAATATAGTCCGAGCAGTCTTGCGGGGGATTCACTACTTGGGCTAACACATCTTTGAGCTCTCCACGTAGACCTATATAAAACAGCGTAATCCTTTTGTCCTCAGGCCATTGGGTTTCCACTATCAGTCTGTTGAAAGACGCAATATAAGCCAAAAGGTCCTGATTACCCTGTCATAATGAAAGGAGCTCATTGTCCAAGGCCTGCCCCAGTGAATGTCTTGCGAACAGTTTTTCCATGCTGAGCTGAAAAGCTTGAAAATCATGGAGAACTGGATCATCCTGATTAACTAGAGGGATCGACCAATCTGCCGCACTGCCACTGAGGTACGAAAGCACAAAAGCTACCTTAGCTTGATCTGTTGGGAAGGCTGCTGGCCGGCATAAGAAGTGCAAGCGGCACTGATTAATGAATACTGCAAACCTCTTTGGGTCACCAGAAAATCGTTCGGGCGGAGACAGAGGCACATAGGTTGATCTGCACTGGGTTCGTAGGGGATGTTGAAGGATGATTTGCCCCTGATGCGGGCAACTGAGTTTGTCCGGCTTGTGACTGTAGCAATTGTCTAGCGAGATCATCTGTTCGCTCCTTGGAAATAATCAGTTCCCTTCTTAGAGCATTCGTTTCCTGGCGGGTTGCATGCACTTCTGTTCTTAGTTCCCCAAGTAACTGGGCTAGCTGGTCGGTATCCGAGGTTTCCATAGCGCCTGGGTGGGAGTTTTGCGGTAGGCTTTGCGTTCTGTAACGCTCACCTGATTCCCGCAGAGGTGCCGGTCTTGCCTGGGTGAATGCCGTGTCTTCAAAGGTGATGTGTAACACACGGTTGGTTCCTCGGGCTGGACCTCTGTGCACTGTGTGTCTGACTCGGAGAGTAAGATGTCTGCAGATAGAGAATATGGGATTAATGAACTGGGGTTATTGGGTGCCTCTCTCCTCTTCCCTTTCTCCTGTAGGACCCCAAAGGTTAACGATCTCACCTTAGGTAGGTGAACGCCAAGCTCTCCATCTGCCTCGGGGGCAGGGTGCCGTAACCAGTTTCTGCACTGGATAAGGGTGCAGGCCTCTTGACCTCAGAGGACTGCTGTCCGTCGTTTACTGCACGAACGGTAAGTTCTGGGCACTTCAAATGTCTTAAAAGTCTTTAAGTGGGTAAGGCGTAGCTGTTGTGGAGCGGTGTCGAGGAGCACGTGAGTATGGCTTTTGACTTATGTAAAGTTCTTTTGTAATGATATCTCTTGTTTTGCAGGGTTCCGGCGATGGCGGATGGCGGGCTGAAGAGAGTTGAGGATCGAACCCGCGTGAGGAATAGAAGCGCTTGGAAGCACGTAAGTGAGCGCTTGTTGCCTGCTTCACGATGCGCACTGTCTCTTTTACCTTGCAGGTACAAGTTCGGAGCTTTAGAGAAGCTGAAGGGTGCTGGGATACCCGCTGATTTCGGCGTGGAAAGGAGTGATGGCACGTGAGTAGTAAAGCTGCCCAATGTCTCTAAACGCACCTTCTTTTGTCTTTCAGATGCGGGAATGCAGCGCGAAGACCTCCGGAGAGTGCAAAGAGTCGGTAAGCCTTTGTCTTTCAGATGCAGGTATGCAGCGCGAGGCGTTGGTGACAGCCGCTGGACCAGGTAAGAGATGCGCTGCCACTGAAGACCGTAGTGCTAACCTGTTCTTTCTTTGTCTTTAAAGGTGCTGCTGAAGACTGGATTCCAGGATGGTAAGCCTTTGTTCCCTTAGGCCCAGGATCAGAAGACACGGTGAGCGTTCTGCTGCAGAGAATGCAGAATAACGCAAAGCAAGATTCATCCATCGGGTGTGGTTTAAATAGCCTCCTGTAGTGCTTAGGTCTATCCTTCCATGGCCTCGCCTAGGTAAGAAAAGAGTTCCTGCTTTCCAGAAGAGTTCAAGTGTTCTGAACCTAGGGAGTGGCTCCTGCCCCACCCAACAGGAAAAGTAGTCCCAAACAGAAGAGGATCAGGGGCTCAACTGGCAGGTAAGTAAGCAGCATGGTCTGCTGCAGGTAAGTCCACCCGAGCATTATGAGCCCGGCGCTTCCAGCGCTGGGACTGGGCATATTTATGAGCCTGGTGCCACTGGCGCCAGGACAGGGTCCAAAAGGTCCCAATTGGGACTGGCCGGCACCCGGAACCGGGGTTATGGGTCTGCTTCCAAGGGAGTTGGGTAAGTCCTGACCCTTTGGAAGCAGAGATCATGACATCGAAGTCAACCGCGACTACGAGCGGTATCTATTAAACAAATGCACTCAATTGCCACAAGAGACAGTCGATGAATTCATAACCCGCTTGAGAGTGAAGGGGGCACACTGCCAGTTCAACGCATTTTCCCTAGAAGAAGCGATAAGGTTGAGGGTCATAGAAGGGTGCCTGTCCCCCGCACCAAGAAACAGCTACTGAAAAAACCCCTCACTATCCCAGAAGTCAGCGAGCCAGCATCCATGAGCAACACAGGCAACCCCAAACAAGACACCAATGAACTCGTCGCAGCCATACAGCCCCCTCGTCAAGGCGACAGAGGGTCGCAACCATACAGAGCACAAGCTACGCAGGTTCCACGCCAGCAGAGACAATGCTACCGCTCTGGGATGTCCTTCCCACACTCCAGGTCATGCCCAGCTCTATCCCAACGATGCACAAACTGCGGAAAAGAGGGACATTTTCACTCTGTATGCAGAGAAGGCATACCATTTCCTCCAATGCGCCCCCAAGCGCCCGCCAGGACGCCTCTCCGCTCGTCGTCTCCACAATACAATCAACCCAGATACTACCAGCAAGGGCAAGGACAGAGGCGATACATCAGAGCCATTGACGAGTACCAAGCACAGGGGTACCCACCACAGTTAGACCAGGCAGACCAAACCAGATATTTCACAGATGAGTATGACTACCCACCAGCAGAATATAGGCCTGAAACATTCTACCACGACGAGCCGGAAGCAGCATACAACACGCCATATGATCAATTCGACCAGGACGAATACGTCAATCTGATACTTGACAACGAAGAGGCTAGGGAAGCCCCCAAAATCCCGATCAAAATGGGGAACTGCCAATTCCAATTCATGGTCGACTCAGGCGCTACTGTTAATATCATGGGCGAACAAGACTACGCTAAAATACCAAACCCGCCAACGCTCGAACCATCTCACTCGAGAATTTTTCAATGGGGAGCTACCACCCCCCCTGCAGACAGTGGGGCATTTCACACAACGGCTCCTCTTGAATGGTCGGCAAGTGGACACAACCATTCACATCATCCGCTCACTTGCCAGTAGCTGATGCCTACTCAGCTATCATACAGCATCCCGCCTGGGACTGATTGAGATACACGTGAAGGCGGGAGACACCATCACCGCAACCTCAAACAGACTGAATCCGAGAGACTATAGCATGCTACCAATCCCAGAACCTCATCACACAAGGCGACATCACAAGTACATTCTCCAACCTATGCACAGGGCTGGGTAAACTCAAGGCCCCTCCCATCAGACTCCACATCGACCCCTCGGTGAGACCGGTGCCACAACACCCCAGAAGAGTTGGGTTCCACATGCAAGCGGCAGTGTCAGAAGCCCTCCAACAACTGCTTTCCGATGGTACCATCGAACCGGCAACGGGGCCAACGCCATGGGTATCCCCTCTTGTGGTCGTGCCCAAGGAAGGAGGCAAGATCCGGTTGTGGACAGGAGGGTAGCAAACACCGCCATTCAACGGGAGAGGCATCTGGGCCCGTGCATTGAGGACATGATTGTGCAACTAAACAATGCCCGGATGTTCTCCAAGCTCGACCTAATCCAAGGCTACCACCAGCTGGAGCTGCATCCCGACTCCAGGCCCATCACAACGTTCGCAACGCATGACGGACTCTTCAGATACCGGAGACTGAACTTTGGCATCTCATCCGCCACAGAGATTTTCCAGGAAGCCATACACCAGGTCATCAGGCACTTAAGAGGCACGCTGAACTACAGTGACGACATCCTCGTTTTTGGGTCTTCAAAAGAGTCCCACAACAAAGCACTACACGCCACTTGTGCAGCGCTTCAGGAGGCGGGCGTCACAAGACAAAACTAAAATTCTTTGGACACATCTTCTCCAGTGAACGGATGCTGCTGGATCCCGACAAGGTTGACACAATCACCAACCTCGGCGAACCACAGCAGGTTGCAGATGTTCGCTCCTTCCTTGGCATGGCAGGATACTGTGCGAGGTACATAACCCATTACGCCTCTCTCACTGACCCGTTGAGGAAGTTACTGAAAAAAGACTCAACCTTTGAGTGGACCCCCGCATGGCGTCAGGCTTTTACCAGCATCAAACACGCCCTAACAGAAGCCCACCACCTTGCCTACTTCAATCCCTCGTGGCACACAGAAGTGGTGGTTGGCGCGAGCCCGGTTGGCCTTGGCGCCATTTTAGCCCAAACCAGCGGCGAAGACATCAACCCCAGACACGTGGTTGCGTATGCAAGCAGGGCATTGTCAACCCCAGAACTGGCCTATTCCTAGGCGGAGAAGGAGAGTTTGGCAGCGGTCTGGGCATGTGAGCATTTTCATTGGGAAACAGTTCACGTTGATCACTGACCACCAGGCGTTGTTGTCGTTGTTCGGGAACCCGCACACCAAGATGCCCCCGAGGATCGAGCAGTGGGGCATCCGTCTACAGGAATACGACTGACATACATCGTCCCGGGGGTGACCTTAACCCCGCTGACTATCTGTCGCGACATCCAGTCGGATCTCCATTGACCCGGAAAGGCGATGTTGCCTATGTGCAGTACGTAGCATCCAACTCGCTACCTCCGGCCCTATCCCTTGAGATGGTCGCCACTGCATCAGCTGCTGACCCTACGACAGCCCTCGCTATCAGCCTCACGTTGACCAACAAGTGGAAAGACCATCACAGAGCAATGCTGGCACTCCCGGGAGTGAGCAGGCAGGAGATTGAAAGACTGGCTAGGGTGCACAAGGAACTGGCTGTCAAGGACAACAACATTCTTCTCAGAGGGTGCAGGATTGTCATCCATGCCACACTAAGGAGCGAGGTTGTCCGAACGGCCCATGAGGGGCACAGAGGGGCCGAAAACACCAAAAAACAGCTTAGGTGCCACGTCTGGTTCCCTTTCTTAGATGCAGCAGTAGAGGAATGGGTGAAGAACTGCCATGCCTGCCAGTGCACAGCCCCGGCTGAAAACCCACCACCACTACAGCACACGCAGATACCCGATCGCCCGTGGGAGCGAGTAGCCATGGACTTTTACGGGCCCAAGGAAGCGGGTGACTATCTCCTGCTGCTGATAGACGAACATTCCAGATTCCCGATTGTCAAACTGGTTACCACCACAGCGTTTCCCCATAAGCAGCGGCAGGAAGTATTCAGCGAGTGGGGAATCCCCAAAACAGTCAGGTCTGACAATGGACCACCATTCTGTGGCCACGACTTCGGGGCACTGGCGAAGCATCTGGGCTTCACACACATGAAGATAACCCCCCGCCACCCGCAAGCGAACGGAATGGCAGAATGCTTCATGGCGTCAATTAAAAAGACGATACAGAGGGCCAGAGTCGAAGCAGTCAATCCCCACCAGGCACTGTGCCGACTCCTACGAGACTATAGAAACACACCCCATGAAGCCACGAACAAGACACCTGCCGAGTTAATGCACCGCTACGAAGTGCGAACCCGCATACCACGCAACCCGTCAAGCGATGAACCGCCGGACATGGACATACTCCAAAGGGATGCAGAAGCCAAAGAGAGAGCAAGACAAGACACTGACACTCGCCGCCACGCAGTGACAAAAGATTCCACATAGGAGATGAAGTTCTCATCCAACAACCAACACCCAGAAAGACAGATCCGCGGTTTGCCCCAAGTCCCATGAGGGTAACCGCAGTGAAAGGTACAATGGTGACGGCCGAAGATCAAAACAGAGCTGTCACCAGGAACTGTCAGCAATTCAGACACTATGTCAGACGAGAGGGGACGGAGCTACCTCAGAGACCGTGTTCCCCAGAACCGCGAGACGACCTGTGGACCCCTCCGGTAGGAGATCCTGGAGGGACAAGCCATGAAGCAGGAACTCGGGGAATGTCAGGGCCAGTTGCCCAAGACGAGAGACCATGGCGAACCATCAAGAGGCCTATGAGGCTTGTTGAAGAATGGTGAGTTGATGTTTGGACATATTGTTCGGGGGTGGTGTTGCCGGTCACCAATGGGTTAACTTGTTTAGCCCCCGCCGTTGGAGAGGCAGAGTTTATAATGGGGAGTTGGGGAACGAAGGGAGTTCTGGGTAAGGCGTGAGAAGGGCCAGTTACTCTTTGTAAAAGCAAAATAAAGATGTGTTTGAGAAACCCCTCCGTGTGCGCGTCCTCCTTTCAGGCCTTGTAAGAGGCAACAAGGAGAAGAATTAGATGTAGGGGCAAAGGCCCAAGCTTTGCTAGAATCAAAGGTGAGAAATTTGGTTAACTTTCTGGCGAAAGGGTACAAGACAGCTGAGCCCGAAAAGACACTGAGGGAGGATTCAGTAAAACATCTTATACATCGAAATCTAATATTACCGCCCATAGAATAGCAGCTCAACTCTCAGTAGAGACACAAGTAATGGAGTCGACTCATTTACATAAGGCTACGTCTAAGAGCATTGAGGGTAAAACTTGCCAGGGAACTGTAAGGAACTCATGCTGGCAACAGTAAAGACGGACACAAGTGATCACAGTTCAAGGGTGTTAATAAAACTGTATAAATGGGTGACAAAAACTCCTAATCTAAATCTAAGATGGGAGCAAGCTTCGACCATCAAATAATAATAAGACAGTGCTAGTGGCGTCTAGACAAATAAAAGGGCCTATACAAAAAAATACACGATTGCCGGTCCTTACAGCCAAGTTACAAAAATAGTGTGGGATAGAGTTCACAAGAAAAAAAAGAAGTGTTCATAAAAATGACATGTCAGGATGGTATAGCAAGGTCTCCCTTCCCCACGTTTTTAGCACCTGACAAGGCGGGCCTCTTGAGCACAGCACACAACTGGGCTTTTCCAGCACGGGCTATTGTTCTTCTTAGCGATATCAGGATCTTCAGTGGTCAAGTCTCTTTACACAAAGTCTCTTGCCTCCGAGGGCATGACGTGTTCAAAATACCAAAACGAAAGTTCCGTTCCATATGTACGTTGGGTGATGTCCTTTCACCCCTGAATCCCCCCTCTTCTGGGCTCAGACCCTTCTTGATTGTTAGCCTCGCTCCGTCAGGTTCACTACAGCTTTTTACTCAACAGATTTCACCCATTGTATTCACGAGTCTCAATGTCCCTTTAAACAATATTTCACTGTGGAAGTCCCTCAACCGGGTTCACTCTTGTCAACACAGTGTTCACGAGTGTGTTACTGTTCGCCCCAATTCGCAGGCATCGCGCAGTCGGGTTCACATTTGCTTTAGCTTTTCTTTAACTCAAGTCTGGATTTTAGCCCCCGAGTCAGGCATTCCCTTTTAAAGCCCCCAGTCATGCTTTCTTTTGAAGCCCCCAGTCAGGCTTTCCTTTTGGTTGTGGGTCAAAGACTTTTGACTGTACAAGGGGTTTTACTTGACCCTTATATGACCACTTTGATCTCTTTCGACAGGCTCTCCTAGGGCCCTCTGGTACTTGTAGTTTTAATAAATGGGGACCAAGCAGAGTCTTTCAATTGAACGCCCATGTGGCGCTGGACCACTCTACAGCTGGTCTTTGCCTGTGGTTTTAACAGTTCTGCAACACACACAGTCTTTGTTCTTTAATTCACCTTATGTTGCTATTTGCAACCTTTGCTCAACATCATTCGCTTTATTATCGGTTCTACCTCCAACTCACCGGCTGTTATGAATTGCTTGGCGTTTCTTGTATCTGGAGTCAAGGACGATACCACAGTAGCGAGCATCTCTCCTGCCTTTGTTATCAGTGTAGGACGACTCCATGCACCATTGACATCTGTTACACCAGATGCTTGCTGTTATTCCTGGTCTTATGATTCCTTCTTCAGTGGCTTTGCGGGTCTGTGTCAAAAAGGCCAATGGCACCTCCTGACAAATGCAGCTGATACATGCCTATCTCCCTCATAAATAGCTACTACTTGCAAAAGTGTTAGCTAACCGTTTGCAGCAGGTCATTCCATCCTTGATCCATCCAGACCAATGCAGCTTCATGTCACAGAGATCTACCCGCATGAACATACACAGATTACACTCAGCACTGAAAAAAGCCAACACCCTCTAAAGTCCTTTGGCACTGCTCGCTATAGACTTCGAAAAAGCCTTTGATTCAGTATATTGGGAGGCGATTTGGGAAATAATGCACCACATGGGTTTTGGTCCCCATTTCATGAGCTGGGTAAAGCTTCTTTACAGATTCCCGGAGTCAGTGACAAGAGTAAACGGATGGCCGTCAAGTCCCTTTGAATTAGGGAAAGGGACGAGGCAAGGTTGTCCCCTATCAGACATGATCTTTGCACTAGCAATCAAACCCCTTGCTGAGCTACTAAGGTGCACAGGGACATGGAGTGGTTTTCGTTGGTCAGACAATGGGAAGACAAAGTCTCATTATATGCAGACGATTTGTTGATATACTTGAAGGACCCGATTAACTCCTGTTCCACTGTAACACACCTGCTAGAGAGGTATGGCGCCTTTAGCGGCCTACGTGTTAACTGGTCTAAATCCATACTATTTCCTATAGGAGAGGTGGGAGACAGTGCCAGCAGACTGTCCTTATCGTGTGGAGACGAGACAATTTAGGTACCTGGGCATACAAATTACGAAAGATCTCAAAGACTATGTACCTGTGAATCTATATCCGGTCGTAACGAGATTCTCAGAAGATTTCCGTCACTGGGTCTCCCTGCCACTAACTCTGCTAGGCAGAGCAGCACTTCCCAAAATGATGGCCCTTCCCTGATTCTTGTATATATTGCAAAACGCCCCATTACACGTTCCACAGTACGAATTTCATAAAATCGTATCCTCCAGAAACTGCTTTGGTGTGGGAGTCACCCACGCATAGCACTTACCACTCTTCAGAGATCCATATGGGAGGGTGGAATCGGACTTCCCCGACTACAAACATATTATTGGGCCAGCCAGATGGCAGTTGTGAATGACATGCTGCATGGGGACACGTCACTGCCGCACATCGGAGCAATAAACGCTGATGATCCTAGAAAACCCCCTCTGGAACACCTATAACGCGAGGTAGGCCACACACCCCCCCAATCCATGCTAACATATGTCACGAATATGGGTCGAAATGCACAAATATATGGGATCGGAGAAAAAACGGACCCCCATACAACTGTTGTGGAGTAATAGGAACCTCCCAGAAGTAAACAAAGTCCCTAGATGGCCCAACTGGACGACACAAGGGAGATCAAAAATTGTGGATGTTGTCAAGGAGGACAAAATAGCCCGATTTGAAGCTCTGGCATCCCGTTTCTCTCTTCCACTCACTGAACAGCACCACTACACTCAGATGAAGCAGGCACTGCAAGCTCACCTCTCGGCCCTAACCAACATGCCCGAATACACCCCGATGGAACGCAAAATAGTCCCAGAACAAATCACACATAAGGTCACCTCGGTCATGTATAATGCCATATCCTCCTTTGCCACAACTGAGTTGGTGAGTCTGCATGCCAAATGGGAAAGAGATGTGGGGGCGATACAATCGGAGGACTGGATCGCATGTTTTATGTACCCCCAGGAGATAGCCATCTCATCCAGACTCAGTATCATCCAGTTTAAAATTTTACACCGGACATACTATCCAAGAGTGGCACTCTTCCGTTGGGGAAAAGCGTTGGATCCACATGGCCTGCGCTGCAAGCACGAATAAGGCACTTTCTTCCGGTTATAGGTCAAAGGATCGACTGCAAAGGGTCGAATGACAAAAGGTTTGAGTCAATAGTCTTGAAAACAAAAGGATCAAAAACATTTTTTTGGGGGGGGTCCCCCTCCCCAACCCCTGTTTTTGTGGTAAAAAACACTTTTTTACCAAAACAAAAACCCAAAATTAAATATATAAAAAAAAAAAAATTCAAACCTTTGGTTTTCGACCCTATTGACTCTCACCTTTTGCATTCAAGCTTTTTGTAATTGATCCTTTGACTGGACACCCTTTCTTCCACATCCTATGGGAGTGTGATCACATCCAACAGTACTGGCAGGCATGTTGTGACAAGGTATCGCGGATCATGGGCAGAACGATCCCCAGGGAACCAAAACTGTTACTGTTAGGGGTGGAGGATGATGGCGAACTGTCACGATATGAGAAGCTGTTTTTGTAAACCACCACAGCAGCGATTAAGAGAAACATAGCACAGTTATGGGGATCGGATGCGACACCCAGTTTTGAACAATTGGCCACGGATATAGACACGTGTCGCGATGGAGCACAGAGTGTATACTGTAAGAGGTTGCACTGACAACCGACTTCTGGAAATTTGTTCTAACCATGTATGGAATACTGTGGTAATAATTAAAAATGCTGTTTGCTTTTGAGACCCCTTTTTAGTGTTTGATTTTGGGAGTTAGACTCGAAGAGCTTCACTAGATGCCTTCCTGGTTGATGCAATTTTTATTTGTATGTGTAAAATTAATAAAATGTTTTATGAAAATAAAAGGCCAATGGCACTTCTCTCCTTGTTGTCCTTTCGGTTCTAGCTGCCTTTCTACCTCATCTTGAACTGCCGTCCCAGAATAGCTGACTCGTCGTGGGGTCTGCCTTGCTCATAGTGTGCGCTCGTGCTCCATCTCTGATCCCTGTGGGGAAGGGAAAGGGCTGCATGTGTGTGTGGTTATCAATTGCCTGACTCTGCCTGACCCTGGTGTTGGGACATATCAGGTAAACGGCTCTGGTGTTAGTCTGTCGTTTTTCATGGTGTAAGAAAGTGTTTGTGTCAGAAAAGGGGGTGGGGTAGAACTACTGAATATCCTACAACATAGGGAAGAGTGGTTATAAGGAAGGGGGTACCACGTCTCACCCGTCAGTGTCTCATTCCACTCCAGAGGACCCCCACTCAGGTGATCCTCTGTTACTCACCGAACCGGAAGGAGTACTTGATTCCGACCTGGATCGAGATGTGAGGCGAGCCGTGGAAGTCTTCAGAAAACCCAGGTCCCCTGATTTCAAAAGAATCAGGCTTCCTCTTAGAGAGGGGCTCTTTTTCACGACGTACCACTCTGCTATTATGTAAAACAAGACAGAGTAGTCTATAATGCAAAAGAGCGGAATTGAGCGCACCACCAAGCAATGCTGCAAGAAATACAAAAACTGTTTTGAGTATAATGCCAACCTGGTGTGATAGGTACACAATTATTGAACACAATAGAATCGCTGGTACCTGAGGTAGTGGAATTGAAGGCCATGAGAGGAAGTCCCGTATCAGTTCAGTCAAGTGTTCAGAGTTCCAAAATGAGGGATGACAATGAAAGGATAAAATAACAAATGGCAAGGTTAGTATAGGTAGGACAACCCGAACGGCACAAGGGACGCACTAGGACCGGGTTGGGGCAAAACTGGAAAGCGTTCGTACTGCACTTTAGTGGAAAATACGCATCTTCAGAGGATGTAACAGTCAAATAAGTAGGTGAGGTAGAAGAAAATCCTTAAATAGGCAGGGCTGGACATAGGACTAAACTGATAGAAGACTGAATTCTACTGGAAGCAAGGCACTTGCTGTAAGAAGAAAACTGAAGACTGGAATTCTGTTCTCAGCGGGGAATGGTGTGCTGAAAACCCGGCAGAAGGACAGGCTGAGCGGGGAGCTCAACAGGAGCTCGGCAGTGTAAAGAGACTGCGAGCGGATTCAAAACCAAGGCAACCGATACCGAAGGACAAATCCAGGAAGCAAAACAGGAGACAGAAGCCAAGGTCTGGTAACGGTAGATCAAATACAAAGTAGGATACACGGAGGGTAATCCGAATGGAACAAGCCGTAGGAAGGCTACGAAAAGGAACGCCGTAACGATCAATTAGCAGCAACGAAGCTCCCGTGGCTGACCGCTTTTAAGAAACAAGGAGGCGTGGCTTCCGTGAAAGCGAGGCACGTCTGATCAGCTGACTAGCAGATCTACGTGACCCAAACAGTTTCCAAGGCAACTTGTAACGCTGCCAGAGCGAAGTCCCTGATTGCGAGATACTCCGTGGGAACAATCTTTTCGGTAATGTCCTTTGTTGCTGCCGTAGCGTAACATCCTCCCGCACTTGTTATTGCCTCATAAAAAGAGGAACAAGGGAATCTCAGACAAACATAGCCATGTGTATGTTCCAAATGTAAAAAGAACGAAAAGCTGTATTAAATGAAGCAATCAGAAAGATCTATAAAGAAATTGGTATCTGTGAGTCAAGTAAAGAACAGGTCCGCAAGTTAAAAAAATCTTATAAGAATTGGCAAGTATCACCATTCTGTATTAAATCAAAAAGATGGTGAAAGGATGATGGCATCTTTAAAAGGCAATTGTTCACAAAGGTTCTGAAAATTAACCAGACAGAGGTGAAACAACATCAGTTGGTAACCAATCCCATTGCAGAGAAGGACCGGTTGCTTGATTTCCAGAATATCTATAAGAATCCAGGGTCTTTGGGAGAAACGAATGTTGCGGGGTGCGATTGGAACATCGACATATCAATAATATTGCGAGGATCCTTAGGAAATCAAAGTCATCAAAAGATGGTGGCCCCAATTTTCTAACAAATGTATTACTGAAACAAAATTCAGATCTATGGGCCAAGTTCTCCGACATTGTAAATTCTAAACGTATTCCTATTTCATGGCAAATATCTCATGTTATACTTCTTTTTAAGTAAGGCTCTCTGTTGTCTCACCTAAACTATAGGTCATCGCCATTATGGATGTTGATTCTAAAATCTTTACAGCCGTTTTACTAGACCATATAGAGGTTTGGTGCTCCAATAATGATATACTGGATTATCGTCAAATGGGATTCAGAAGACAAATGGGCACGGATTGTGGGGGGACTGTTGCTTAGTTGCCTACACAGGCTTTTGTGGCAATCAGATTCCCCTCGGGTGTTTGTGGCGCTGATGGACTTGTCCATGGCATTCATCATGGTTAATAGACACACTTTGTAGAGGAAATTGGAAGAGTATGGAATCCCCAAGGGTCTCCTGAGCATTCTTATTCACTTACATAGAGGATCACAGATACAAGTCAGACTAAACTCAGAAGGCCTGATGTCGAGTAGCCTTCCAACTTCCAGCAGTTTACGACAAGACTGCATACTGGCTCCAACACTATTTAATCTGTACATGGCCGTTGCTGGAAGAGCACTTGATCGTACTTCCCTTGAGTCCCTCAAAACTGGGATCCTACGAATTTGCTGGGTAGCTTATGCTGACGATTTCGTGTTGGTTGATTGCACCCCCATCGGTTTACAAAGGATGATTAATGCTTTTGGGCAGTATATGGCAGCGCATGATCTAAAAATTAACCCTGCTAACTTATATTGAAATTGTCGAAAGGTCAGTATAAAAGAAAGTTTTGTTGGAAATGGGAAAATAAGGTGGTTTCTGTTAAAAACAATATGCAGTTCCCTAGGTCACGTTGGCTAGGCAATTGAGGCAAATAGACAGGACATTTGGCAAGTTCTCAATGATACCCTGTCGGGAACTTTATAGAATGAAGGTATGCTATGGTTTAAAGTTTATTCCTAATTGGGCCTCTCCTAAGTTGAAGACAGTAGAAAGCCTGATCTGGAGATCGGTTCTATTTCATGTGCCCAAATTTGTACCAATACAAATGATAAGATATGAGATGGGTCTTCAATCAATGTCCAGTATAATCCAATGGAAAAGACGGTCCTTATTAAGGAAGTGTGAAACAAGCCCGAAGGGGAATTTCTATAGCCTGTTGGGGGCAGATGCAACAGAAGGATTTATGAAAGATCTGCTCACAGATGGAGTTCTGGTCCTTCACAATATGGGGTCGCCTTTGAAATGTTTGAAATGTATGTCTAATACCCTGAAGGCAAAAACATGATCATAAGTAATGATTGGTCTGTCAATAAGCAGGACGACTTGGGGTTTCAACTATACTCCCAAGCTGTGTCGCCTCAGAAATGTTTGCCTATGGAACATTACCTACATCGATACCTTAGTAAGGGGGTTAGAAACAAGATCAAGCGCTTTTGCTTTAATGTAGTAAAGACCAATGCAATACTATCAATTTGTGATAAAGCTGGGGAAATGAAGGGTTTCTGTAGGCATTGCCAGATCAATTCTGGAGGTAGAACCGCTATTTCACTTACTACTTATGTATCCAGTTCTTCAGAATTCAAGATTCAATTACTTTAGGTCTTTTGTTAGCAACCCGAAAAGGGTCCTGAGGTACTTGTTTTGGTTATCTATATTACATGGGGACTTTATGCCCTTAAAGCTAAGAGTGTTGTCATTTGTAAAGAAGGTTTGCAAGTTGGAGGGAATGAAGTAAAATCATACAAAGCACTATATCTAAGTTTGGACTGGTCGGTTCGGTCTTGTATGGTCTCGTATGTATACTGTAAACCATTTGGCATTGTTTTGTTTGCTTCACTTATTTTTATCCTCTGTTTTAAAGCATCAACCATGAAATTGTAACTGAGTTAGATTGAATGAAATTAGTAATGTATTTCTTTTAATGTAAACTGCTATTTTTGTAAAGGTTTTATAAACCATATACATTTGTTTAACCACATTAGTGCCTAGTATGCAGTATCTCGCCCTTGGCATTCCTTCCAGGGTGCCAAGGACGAGATGGCTCGTTCTTTCAGGCACAAAACAGTAATCCAACCCCGGGGCTATGTGAAGGGGGAGGTCCCTCCTCATGGCCCAGGAGTTGGATTACCTTCAGTTGCACGTCGGCGTGCATAATGCATCATACGTCATGAAACAAAGTAAATTCACGGTGGCAGCCATTTTCAGCTGCCTCAGTGAATCGATAAGGTAAGAGCCCTTCTCCTTCTCCCTCGATCTCCAGCTGTATTGCAAGCTGGAGATCGAGGGAGGTGTTGCTGGAAAGGGGAGACTGTCCCCTTTCCAACAACACCTTTTTTGAAAGCATTGCTGGTTGCGGATCTGGCGCAGAGTGACGGTCCGCGGCCAGCAATGCCACTAGACCACCAGGATCTGTTTGTGATGTGGGGGGAGGGGGGACTGCTTACTAAGTAATGGGGCTGTAGGTTTGGGCCCCCCTGGGGGCCATCTGCCCTCCAGGGAAGGACCTAAAGCCCTAAAACAAAACAAAATCTTTATTTCTGATGCAATCCGGGGGGCGGGTGGGGGGGGGGACCACTGGACAACCAGGGAATGTTGTCAAATGAAAGGGGGTGGCCCTCTCCCCCCACCCTAAGTGGATGGGGCACATAATGTAGTTCTCCCTGGTGGCAGACGTCTGCCCCTAGGAAGGGGCATCTGCCCCGAGGGAGTACTACATGAGATCCCCCCCATATCCATTTGAGGTTGGGGGCCACCAGACATGCGAGTTGAGGGCCCCCAAGGATGGGGCTGTAGGTTTGGGCCCCCTGGGGTTCATCTCTCCCCCAGCGAAGGGCCCAAACCCCTAACAAAAAAAAGTATAAAATTGAATGTGGGTGGGGGGGACCACTGGACCACCAGGGAATTTTGTGAAAATTAAGGGGGGTGGCCCTCTCATCCCACACACTAATTGGGTGGGTGGGCACATAATGTAGCCCTCCCTGGGGGTAGATTTCTGCCCCTAGGAAGGAGCATCTGCCCACAGGGAGTACTACATGAGATCCCCCCCTATCCATTTGTGTGGGGGCGGGGGGAAGGCCACCAGACATGAGGGCAGGGCTCCCCCAAACCCCCAGGGATGGGGCTGTAGCTTTGGGCCCCCAGGGGGCCATCTGCCCTACAGGGAAGGCCCAACCGCCCCTCCCCCAAAAAAAATAAATATATATATATATATATATATAATGAAATGGGGTGGGGCAGGGGGGTCACTGTAAAGTAAGGTGGGTGGCCCTCTCACTCCCCACCTTAATTGGGTGGGTGGGCACATAATGTAGCCCTCCCTGGGGGCAGATATTTGCTCCTAGGAAGGGGCATCTGACCCCAGGGAGGGTTGCATGAGATGCCCCCCTTATCTGCCCCACAGGGAGGGCTGCATGAAATGCCCCCCTCTATTTGGTGTGGGGCAAGAGGGTCTCCCTTTTACATTACATAATTCCCTGGTGGTTTAGGGTGCCCTCAGCCCCACCTAAAATGCATCTTCGCATTTAGAATGTTTATTTTCAGTTTACCCAACTTCCTTTGGGGCAGATGAGCACAGTGTGCCCATCTGCTCCCAGGGTGCCCAAAACCTACTGCCCCATCCATGGGGGGGAGGCTGTCCCATGTTTTGTGGTGGCTCTTTCCCCTCCACCCCAAATGGATGGGGGGGCACCTCATGCAGCCCTCCCTGGGGCTCCTAGGAAGGGCTGCATCGGCCCTCCCCCCTCCATTTGGGGTATAGGGGGGGGAAGAGGTCCACCACAAAATGTGGCACATGCCTCCAGTGGGTGGGGCAGTAGGTTTTGGGCACCTTGGGGGCAGATTGGCACACTAATGTGCCCATCTGCGCCAAGGGAAGTTGGGTAAACGAAGAAAAAAATTGAAAATGGTAGGCTACATTTTATGGGGGGCTGAAGAGCAGGTCTGAAATCTGTGCACTGGCTCACAGTGGCTGCGAGGATTAAGGTTAAAACCCTATGCATTGTCCACAAGGCCTTCTGGGGCACGGGCCGCAATACCTTCAACTCGCTCTTCCTTATCGAGCTCTTCGCTCATCCGCCTCCAACTCCCTCAGGGTCAGTCGCTTCTCCAAGCAACGAGTTGGTAGTAGATCTCTTTCTTCGGCTGGGGCCTCCCTCTGGAACAGCCTCCCTGCCTCCCTTAGCCTTGAGGAGAACCATATCCGGTTCCAGAAGCACCTCAAAACCTTTCTCTTTGCTTCTGCTTTTTCTCCTCCTCTCCCCTGCTGACCTCCTGGCTGTATCCGGATCTGCTCTGGATTACCTGGACACCCTCTGATCCCAGGCACAGGCCGGACCCAGGTCCCCTCCCCCCACCAGTCTCACACAACTGCACTCCCTGCCTGGCAACCCCCGCACTTGGGGACTGTTTCTGTATCCCTACAGTCCCCCTACCGGTACTTGACACCTGATGTCTACACTTAACCTTGCACTTGCCACTAGCTAGCCGTTACTTTTTATGTATTGTTATTTTCTATTCCCATGTACTGCACTGTCCCTTCCCCTATCCCACGCACTTGCGCGATCTGAATGACACCTGCCCTAGTAGGATCGTTGTCTGTCCTCCCTCTGTTCCCCCTCCCTTGCCTCATCACGCCTTGAAACACTTGTGTATAGGCGCGCTATAAATGCCATATCATATCACCCTAAACTGCCAGGGAATGTTGTAATGGAAAGGGGGGTGGCCCTCTCACCCCCCCCCCACCCAAAATGGAGGTGGGCATCTCATGCAGCCCTCCCTGGCGTCAGATGGCCCTTCCTAGGAGCAGATATCTGCCCCCAGGGAGGGCTGCATGTGATGGCCCCAACTCCAATTTGGGTGGTGGGGGGGAGAGGGCCACCCCCTTTCATTACAACATTCCCCGGCAGTTTAGGGTGCCCCTCAGCCGCCCCCCGCTCCTAAAATGCACCCTACCATTTTCAGTTTTTTTCTTGGTTTACCCAACTTCCCTTGGCACAGATGGGCACATTAGTGTGCCAATCTGCCCCCAGGGTGCCCAAAGCATACTGCCCCATCCATTGGGGGGACTGTCTGGGTGGGTTGGTTTTTGGCTGGGCTGACGCAGATAATTTATGTGCGTTTTCTTTTTCCCTTTACAGGTCTTGTGCAGTTCAAGCTTCTCCGTTGTAATGTAAGTATGGAATTTTGGTTATTTCAACGTATATTACGCAGGGGCGGATTGCAAGTGGTGTGGGTGGGAACTGAGCCTGTAGTGCTGGTGGTGTGAACGGGAGTGGGTGCTCTGGGGAGGTATTGGGGTGGCCAGGGACACACTTGCAGGGGCAGCTCATGAATTGCCGCCAGACCAGCTGCACAGTGCTGTTGCCCTGGGAGGGCTGTTTGCCACTAAGCCAATTGTACAAGGTTTACTTTGTGCTGGGGGTTGCCATACGCCAATTGGTCTTATTCCCATTTCCTATCAGCGTGCAGTCCAGCCTTCCATGGTGGTAGATAACTGGGATGTGGCATGTTTCTGGTGGAAGGAATCGAAAAGGTTGCAGATAGCTGCCAGACAGTTTGGATGTGTTATTGGTTACTGAATGTAATTATTTGCAATTCCGGCTACTGGAAAGCATTCACTGACTTATGTAAGTACTACATATATTACTTTTGTATATATCCATTGTAATGTGGGGGTGGTTACTGTGGTGGGAGGGATTGTGGCTGCAGTGTCAGTGGTATGGGTGGGAACGGGTAGTGGGGAGGTCCTGGGGGCAATGATGGGTGTGGCCTGCTTAGAGGAAGTTGGCTGCTTTGTAGAAAGAAAAATGTAGTAAACCTAAGTAGCTGTAATTTTTCAAAAATGTTTGCGGTAGTAATGCAGATGGTCATTTCTTCTGAGCGTGCAATGCCCACTTGGTATGGAGCAAATTCCTTTTATTGCAACAGTCACCATCTGTGTCGTCCAAGTCCAGCAGTGGTCCCAGTGAGCCCCGCCAGGGTCCCCATCCTTTCGCAGGGTGCAAAGCTGTAAGGCAGGATAGCCAGAGGGGCAGGACAGTCGGGGGGTGACGTCAACGGCCTTGGGCGCCCGTCTCCCATGTGGGTGTTTTGTCCCCCAAGTTCAGCAGTGGTTTCAGGGTGCACCGACAGAGTCCCCATCCCTTCCTGGAGGGGAAAGCTGTAGCGCTGGCCACGCAGAGATGTAGGATGGCTGTGGTTGATGTGTGTGACCTAGGCCGCCTCTATGCCTTGTTGGTCGACTGCCGCCAAGTTCACCTGTGGTCCTGGAGCTGTGGCCGGAGCTCTCACAATGAAACAGTCCAAAATTGCATCCATTTGTGATGATTGGCGCCCATTCTGTCAGCGTGCCCATATTCAGAGAGCATACAAAGCACACTTGCTGTGGAGTTCATTTCCTCTGTCAGAATAGTCACCCTGCCAAAGTATTACGGTGCAGTACATGCAAGTCACCTTACCACCGTGCAGTACAATCGGTGGGCCACAGGAACAGAAACCTTCACTGATTACCATTGCGCCAGCACAACTGTGTCATTGGCACAAGGTGACATACTGTGTTCTTCACCTCGTTCCCCCGAAAAGCATGTGCCAATTACGTATTGACCTACTGTTATCTCACATGTGAAGTGCATGTCAGATTGGGGGAAGTGTGTGACTGGGATTGTTGCAAGAGACATGTTTTGAAGCAATAGTTGTGCTAATTGGTAAAATTTATGTCTGGCCATATTCATGGGGGTTTTCCCGTTTCCATTCCCTAGTGAGGATGGGGATTGTGTGGATTATCGGCCGCTCTATCATCCAAAGGGCTGCACGACTTTTCAGAGGGCCAACCATATCTGGGTCTCGAAGGGATGGCCTCGCGGTGCACTGGTTTGGGATAGGGGGGGGGGTGGACCTTCACCAGCTCAGACAAGCAATCAGCGATGCCCAGGCAAAAGGAGAGGCACCCCTCCCCCGACCGTATAGTGGTGCACCTGGGAGGAAATGATTTGGCGTCTGTGGGACGGAAAGGGTACAGGAGCTGTTGATGGCGGAACTGGAATGGATTGCGCAGAGGTTTCCAAACACTGTGGTGGCCTGGTCCCAGATAATTCCCAGGAGGGATTGGAGAACTCCAGGGAATGCAAGGGCAATCAACTCATCGGTGAGGAAACTGAATGGGGAGCTTGCAAGACTGACAAAGGGAAATGACAGAAATCAGACAATTCACAGTGGCTTCATCAAAGGTGAAGTGATGTTTCACTGATACGGGTGCTGACATTTGCCCAGGCGCTATGTTGCGGGGGGATGGGAGAGGAGCCCAGTAACTGATGGACTTACTGGATTGTGTGACATGGTAATAAAATCGTGAGTAAATATGTTGACAGTGAGACTCCAACTTCCTAGCAATTTAATTGTGTTCATGGCATGTCAATGTATTTAGTATGTCGGTGCTGCTTATTTCTTTGCTAACCATCACCACTTTCAGCAGCCTAATTCCACTTGCTTGCCCTTGCAGTAATTCCATCCTTGTGACCTTCCCCCTTCCAACACAGAACCCTATGTGAATGAGCCGGTTGTTTTTGTCAAAAGTGTGCCAGCAATTGTCTGGAAGGGCCTCCCATGTACTTTCCTTATCTTCCCTGTCTGAGTCTTGATTGCCTCTGCCTTTTCAAATCATAGTACTCTGTTTTTTGTAGCGTGCTGAGAGTACGTCATATTGCAGAGGGCTGCTACAGTTTGTGAGCAGAGTCTGGACCTTTTGGCGTACTTGTGTGGTGTAGGTCTGTGGCATTGAATACCACTTACTCTACTAGGTTCCATACTTTGAGAAGCACACATACTTATTGTTTCAGTCTTCATCTGTTCTTTGGGCAGTGAAGGGTTCCATAGCAACAGTAGTCATGGCTTCTCGTTGATCAATTTCTGGTGCAGAGGCTTTAGCTGCAGTGATGAGTCTGGCTCGGAGCAAGGCACAGAAATGGATATGCAATCTGAAACAGATATTGCTTCTGAGGGTCAGCAGCAAAGCGGTTGTGGAAGTGAGTTCTCCATGGATGGTAGTTCCTCCTCCTCATCATCTGATGACGAAGAGGATGAAAGAGTACATGCACCTTTTCCCACATTTCCCCCACGCAGGTGACCTGTAAGGGGGAGGGGACATGCAGGACGTGCAAGGAATGTTCCAGTTCCTGACATGGCTGAAGAGTCGCAGGGGGGTGCCTCCAGCAATGGCTCAGCCTGTTGAGCCCCCTTTCACTGGTATATCAGGGTGCACAGTGAATACAGATGGGTTTCATCTTATTGATTTTTTCAAACTTTTGTTGATGATGGGTTCATTGCAGATGTGGTTCAGCAAACCAATGTATATGCTGCACAGTTCTTGAGGTCAAGTGGTCCCACTCTGAAACCCCAGTCCAGAGCACATGCATGGGTTCCAACAACCGATGTTGAGATGAGAACATTTTGGGGTCTCATTCTGCTCATGGGAATATCGCTGAAGCCATCTGTCTCAATGTACTGGTCTACTGCAGAGGTACATTCAACCCCGTTTTTTCCAGCTACAATTAGTAGAAATCTCTTTCAAGCACTGCAACGTATGTTGCATTTCAATGGCAACTTGGCAGCATTACCCAGAACTGACCCAAACTTTGATAGGCTCTTCAAACTTCAGCCATTTCTGAAGCACTTCACTCAGCGATTTGCGGAGGTGTATGTTCCTAGCCAGAACATATCCATTGATGAATCATTGGTGTTGTACAAAGGTAGGCTAGTGTTCAAGTAATTCATTCCTGGCAAGAAAGAATGATACAGGATCAGGTTGTACATGTTGTGTGAAAGTACCACTGGTGATGCCTGCAGCATGAGAGTCTACACTGGTAAAGACTACCCTAAAGCCTCCGGGCTGCCCAGCCCATTTAGGGACAAGTGAGAAGATTGTTTGGGATCTTCTCACACCATTGCTCCACAAGGGTCACCATTTGTAAGTGGACAATTTCTACACAGGAATTCCACTGTTCAAAGAATTGCTCAATGTGGGCACAATGGCATGCAGTACAATCCGCTGTAACCGCAAAGGCTTCCCCAGACAACTTGTGTGTAAGAAGTTGGCCAAGGGAGCATGTATGGCATTGCAGTGGGATGAACTGTTGGCAGTAAAATTCTGCAACAGAAGGGATGTGTACATGCTAAGTACTATTCATGAGGAAAGTACTTCATCAGTCACTCCGCATGGGCAGACTCGGCAAGTGTGGAAGCCCAACTGCATTCTGGACAACATGTACATGGGTGGAGTAGATAAAGCCATACCATGCTGAACGCAAGTCGCGCTTCTGGTACAAAAAGATGGCCACACGCATTATGCATGTAGCAACGTACAATGCTTATATGGTGTACCGTGCAGCTACTCCACAAAACAACCTCTCTTTTCTGAACTTTGAACCAGAAGTTGTTCAATCTCCGACTATGGTCCATGTACACATTCCTTCCTTTCCACAGTTGGAAGATGTGGCCAGATTGCAAGATTGACACTTTGCTGATTATGTTACTGCCACATCCACCCACCTACCTGGGCGTAAAAGGGAAAAGGCTAACCCACTGGCAACCACAATCCTTTCGGCAGAGCAGATTCTGCTCATGTGGGCAACCTACTGATTTGGGCCTAGGTTGTCGAAGCCACCAAGGAAAAAACGGAAACCCATGCATTTCTGAAAAGTAGACACCCGTAGGACTCCACAGAGGTCTGATTTGCGTGAATCACCCCAGAATGTATTACCCACAATCCCCGGCAAAGTCCGAAATTTGGCGAAAAAAACCAATTCATACATTTCACTCTGGCCATGCACCGAAACACGCCGCCAACACCACATGTCCTACCTTTCCGCATTCCCACAGGTGTTCCGACGAAAACGGTACCTCACATGTGTGGGTGCACCTACCTGGGTGAAAAGGGAAAAGGCTAAGCCACTGGTAACCCCCAAAGGGTTTGGGGAGACAACCTACAGATTTGGGCCTAGGGTGTTGAAGCCACCAAGGAAAACGGGGAATCCACAGTGGTCAGAATGTATTACCCATAATCCCCAACAAAGTTTGATATTTGGTGGAAAAAAAACCCCACAATTTTCACTTTGTCAGGGATTGTGGGTAATGAATTCTGGGCCGATTTGCTCAAGTCAGCCCTTTGTGGATAACCACGGGTGTCCTCTCTTCGGAAATGCATGGTTCCCTGTTTTCCTTGGGGACTTGGACACCCTAGGCCCAAATCTGTAGGTTGTCAGCATTAGCAAACTCCCTGAAAATCTGCTGTTCCGAAAGACTTGGGGTTACCCGTGTTTTAGGCTTTTCCCTTTGCGCCCAGGTAGGTGCACCCACAAGCAAAAGTTAACGCTGCTTCTGTTTAAGCTACTTCCCAACCCTCGTTTTGATACTTTGATTACTGTTTCCGACTCGGCTTTCGTTAATTGGACTCCGACTGCCTTACGATTTGGTCCCCCTTTACCACTGGATACTTCGACCCGGATTGTGTACATACTGCATCGCTTCTGATTTCTGCTCCTTCCAGGCCGCTGCAGACTTCAGCTTCCGTGTTGTTTCCACACAACACCCCAACTGCCTGCTGTCCATCTACTTGCACGTGGCCAGTGCAGCGTTCAGGACTCCACTGCTCCGCACTGCCTTTAATCACCTGCTGCTGCGACTCCGGATGCAGTAACACCACCTCCCTTCTTCCTCCTGATCACGGTAAGCGGCTCTCTCCCTCTACTCGTTTGTGTACCCATTGAGCTGGTTCATCGTGCCACTGCTTGTACCTGCTCATTACACCTCTCTGCCTCCATCAACAACAGTACCACCAATTTCCATCAGAAGACACCTGGATCCTACCTTAGTGCACTTTGGGGACGCTCTGCTGTGTGCACCATCCCGGACCTAGAGCGCTCCTTGTGCCATTCGGGATTACTTACCCTGTACTAACTCCCGGTTTGTTATTTTCTCCTGTCCTCTTTTTTCGTTATTTTCTGACTTCAATTGACTATTACAAGACCTGATGGGGTAAGACTCTACCTTTCCTTAATCTTTTAGTTTACTCCTGCCTTATCATTCCCGGGTTAATAGTTGTCCTCTCATTTTCAGGGCTCTCTGCATCATTCTGTATTGGAGTTCTCCAAGGTATAGCATATAGTGAATCTGTACGTTTTTTTGGATGTTATAGATTCCTATCCACTAATCAGTGTGTCTTCTGTTTCAGCATTGTGGTTGGCAGTGCACACGTTCCACGCTCTTCAGTGCGACCGGTTCCTCTGTCTGTTCATATCAGCAGAGGGACACATCATAATAAAGAGTTCCCTCGAGTTGAGGAGGCCTGGTCAGGACCGACCTTGGCTTTGAAGACCACAGGTTCCATCTTGTCATCATCCCTACAAGCTATCCGGGGTCCTGTTCAACACCCCGGCTTGTTGGGTGAGTTACAGCTAGTGATACCTGCTGTTTCGTCCTTTTATGGGATGTGCACATCCTTTTTGGTACATGACTTTGCAACCTTGACTTTAATGCTTTTTATATTTGTTCTATTTCAGTTTCATGTAGGTTTTGAGTAGGGAGTCTTGAAAGTTGTATCTTCAGGAGGCTTTCGAATTTCAACACCATGTTGTCAGGTTTTGCAATGTTTTTTTCTCTTTCCCATTTTTTAGTTTTTTCTCTGTTTTTTCTAATTTTTTGTAAACTGAGAAAGAATTATTTTGCTTGGATGTTTGTTAACTATCAGCTGTATAGAAATTACCTTGATTGGAGACAGGGTTTCAAGTTTTTATTCATTGATAAAGATTAGTTACCTGCTTATACTGAGGCTATGACCTTAAGGTGCATGACATGTAATGTTAAAGTTCTTAACAGTCCAATAAAGAGACTTTCTATCTCACATTAATAGATTTAAACCCTTTTTTTATTATTATTAAATGTATATGGTTTATTCGATTAAACCTTACATTTGTCAGATCTTATGAAGTTTACAAACCAAAAAATAAATTATTTAGTAGATCATAAGTTCAGTTTGCAGTACTAACCAAAATCTAATCACAGCAATTGTCATCGGTCTGCTGGCACCAGATAGGATCAAGGACCATCGTTCCTCCGGATCCAATGAAATGAACCAATTATTGCTTTCTTACAAGAAGCCATGAAATTGAAAATGTTTTGGGTGGGTGATGTATTAGCTAGCCAAGCAGACAGTAAACATAATGGCGTGCCAATATTAATTAAAAATGGTGTTAGCCATCAGATCCTACATAAAGATAGACACTAAAGGATGGATTTTAGCTAAATTATCAATTGATTCTCAGGTTGTTTCTATTCTTTGGGTTAGTGGTTCCATAAACACCGAGACAAACATTTGGATTGATTTGAAACAAAAGATATTACTCAGACCCAGGGACGCCATTTGGGGGTCGCCAGAGGTCGCGTTAGCGACCTCTGGTGATTCCCTTGCGACCTCTGTAATCTTTTTGCGACCTCTGATTTGAAAACTATATTTAAAAAAAAATTATGCAGCAAGGCACTTGCAGGCTGTTTCGCGCGTACGGGAACTTGAAAGGCAAGCTCCATGATGCCTGCCTGGGGGCGGGTGCGGCTCCACTAGGTCTGGCTGGAGCGTTGGAGACTCGAGGTCATGTTTGCCTGGCAACCATGAACTTTGTCCAACCTCGCTATGCTTCCTGCATATTTAGGGCACCCGCACCGGGACACGGATCATTGCTGGGCTTTTTGTGACTGCAGCTGGCAGCAGAGGTTGAGGGCTGGTCTGCACTGCTGAGACCACTGTCCTCAGGCTGTGTCTGGTGTCTATGTACAGGGACCAGCCCAGCGAGTTTGGCGCTGCTGTGTTCACGACCACGGTGCAGGGAGAGGGGGTTTAATGTTGCCAAGAGACTGGTGAGCAGTCGTTATGTTAATAGGACCTCAGAGGAAGGGGAGTCGGGCCGGGGGTCTAAATCAGTTCTTGAGAGTTGATGCAACACCGGCTCCGAGCGGTAAGACGGCTATAGCTTTGCCAGAACTCCCGTGTTAGAACCAAGCAGGTTACGCTAGGGGGTTCTCTACACTGTTGAAGCATATGCAAATTCCTCCTTCCCTTGATGTTGTAATGCGAAGGTATGTACTTCTGCACTCACTGTGTATCGTACGACTTTATTGTTTTTGAATGCCTGCTTCTGCTGTGTACAGAATTAAATACATTTAAAAAAGTAACAGCAACACCTGCTATTTACAAATGTCATACACTGTGGTCACAGGCGCTATATGAAAACACAGACTTATTATTATGTTTATGGTACAGCCTCACATTTAAACATTGTGCCATGCTGTTCTATGGAGTAGACTGCTATGTCTCCCTCTAAGCTTCCAAACACTTTCATCTGAACAAGACTATGCCAGCTAATGGAGTGTTTATGAGCTGGGTGTTTTTTGTGACACGTATGCATTCTGCTAATTTTTGGCAAAATAAAAGAGCAGAACTTGGGGAAACGGTGCAGTGCATGTTTACTCAGGTGCCGAAAAGCCACAGTAAGCATGAATTTGAAGCAAGTGTCTCAGTGTCAGGAACCAGGATTGGAAATGCTGGAGTCGATGGAATTTCCGACCCCGAGGATCTTTCTAGTCCTCATCCAACATGGCGCGGTGCCTTTAAAGGCAGTCTCCGCCCCCCTGCTCGGCGCGTTGTATCTGTTGCTGTTTCATTCAACGCTCTGAGTGCTGCTTACTCGTATCTTCGTTCCGTACTTTCTGCTCCTTCTACAGCCCTCCCGTAGCGAGCCTGTACTACGCTCGTTTCCTTTCCTCTCTTACCTATCTATCCTTTTTTCTGTGTTTCCGTCTTCCTACTTTTGCCTCCCCAGTTAACTTTCACATTCTACCTTGTCGCTGTAGCTCTGTACTGTCAACAATACTTTCGTTTGCTTAGAGCGCCTTCCTATCCGCCAGCAGTTTTGGTTCAACTTCCTACCTTTTGAACGCAGTGCCATTTCTTCGCACCGTGTTCTCTATTCTTTTCTGCTGCCTTTCGTCCACTGCCAGCTCGGCAGCTCCCTTCTTACTTGATTCTGTACCCCCAGTCATCGCTCGCCTCTGCGAAGTTTATCTAGTTTACCATTGGATTGTATTTCACCTCTCTGGATCCACAACAAGAGCTGCTGAGCAACTGTGCCATCTCTTCGACCCATCATCAAGACCATCTATGAACTAGGGTTTTTCTGCCTCGTGCTTTTTCCCTAGATTGGAGGCTGGCCCCCTGGGGTTCCCATAGGACAGGTCTTTGCCTCTGTCAAGGTGGCCTCCGGAGGGGCTAGACCTTACCTGCACGAAAAGAAGGTTCGAGCACCCAAGGGCAAGGGTGCAAGGATTAAAAAGAGACTCCAGAAGACAGAAACCGGCCGTCAAGAATCCACCTCAGGAGAGTCAGGTGAGGAGAAAGGGGAGGTAGAATCAGATCCTGACAGAATACAACGCCTGTGCAATACCATGGCCTCCTTGGAACAATACCAAGAACTAGTGGCAGCTATGCAGAACCTAACTGCAGAAGTCCAAGCGCTGAGGACTGAGAATATCGCCCTCAGACAACAGGTGGTCTTACACCGTGACGACCGCGGGGATCTACCCGCTATGCCCCTTTCTTTTGGCAAGTACGATGGTCACCCAGGGGGATTAAAGGACTTCCTCGACGCCTGCAATGTTTATTTTGCCTTTCGCACCCATGCCTATGAAACCGCCAAGTCCAGAGTCGGATTTATTATTGCCAACCTCATTGGCAACGCAGTGGCTTGGGCTACTCCCCTAGTAGCCAGAAATAACCCCTCCCTGAACGATTATGATCGTTTGGTGGAAGCCTTTAAGGATAAGTTTGACAGACCAGAAGTATTCTACTCTTCACTGGAAGCTATATTGGGTGTCACACAAGGGAACACAGACGTCCAGACCTACATATCCCGCTTCCAGAGATTGGCGGCTAAGGCAGATTGGCCGGACTCTGCTCAACAAACAATATTCCGAAGAGGGCTACACGATGAAATCAAGGATGAGTTAGCTCGTGTAGCTCGACCGGTGTCCTGCCAAGGATTGATGACTATCTCTACAGATCGAATTCCGTCTATCAGAACGGAGACAAGAAAGAAGACGAATTGGAGGCACCCCTCAGACTGTCGGTCTACCTGCTCCTTCTCCCACATCCAGGTCAAACCTCACTCCTGAAGAACCTATGCAAATAGGAGCCACCCGAGGGCCTCTCACACCTGAGGAACGCAGACGAAGAAGAGAAGCCGGATTGTGCATGTACTGCGGTTCCTCTAAACATTTACTAAGAAACTGTCCGGAAGTTCCTCCTAGGCGGAAGGAAAACTACAGCCCCCGATCTGCCGCAAGGGAAGTCTCGGGGGAATCGCCAAGTACCCTTGCAACTCCTCAAGAACCATGAATAACCCCGAGGAGAACAGTCTGATGGTGTTCCGAGTCAAATTGTGGCTATCTGACTCGAGTCCCACCGAAGTTCTTGCTATGTTAGATTGCGGAGCAGCCGGAAACTTTATGGACTCCAATTGGGCTAAGGAACATCAGGTGTCCAGTAGACCAAAGACAACTCCCATACCTGTAGAAGGTGTGGATGGGAGGCCTTTGTCCTCCGGACCTATTACTAAAGAGACTATACCCCTGAAGATGGAATTGAGTCACCATTCTGAATATTTGGTGTTCGATCAGATCCGAGCTGCGCACTTTCCATTGGTCATTGGTATCCCTTGGTTAAGACGACACAATCCTCAGATCAACTGGAAGGCCAATAGAGTGAGCTTTAATTTGCACTTTTGTAAGTCCACTTGTATGAACCAGTCTATCGGCTTAACTCACCATGGAGGGAGGTCGGGTCCTGCTCTAAGTCCGGCTATCATCGCTTTGATTCCAACACATTACCAAGAGTATTCGGAGGTGTTTTTAGACATCCAACCACGTGAGTTACCTCCTCACAGGGCAGAAGACTGTGGTATCGACTTACTTCCGGATGCTGTAGTTCCGTTTGGACGGATGTATCCCTTGTCTCTCCCTGAAAGAAGAGCTCTACGGAATTACCTAGACTCCAATCTTCAAAACGGGCTTATCCAAGAGTCCAGATCCGCTTGTGGTGCCTCCTTGTTCTTTATTCCGAAGAAGGATAGTGCAGAATTACGTCCATGCATAGACTATAGAGGTCTGAACAAGGTGACGATTCGGGACAGGTATCCCATGCCTTTGATCTGAGATATTCTGGAGGCAGTACAGGGGGCTATTTACTTCACCAAACTGGATTTAAGGGGCGCTTACCACCTCCTAAGGATAAGAAAAGGGGACGAATGGAAGACGGCGTTCCGCACCCCATTTGGACTTTTCGAGTACAGGGTGATGCCGTTTGGCCTTGTCAATGCCCCAGCCATTTTTCAAAGATACATGGACAAGGTATTCGCGGACATGTTGTTCGTATCGGTTGTAGTGTACTTGGACGACATCCTGGTATTCTCCCAGACATTACCCGAGCATAGGGTACTGGTTAAGAGAGTACTGCAACGTCTTCAAGAACACAAGCTATTAGTTAAACCGGAGAAGTGCCAATTCGAAACCACCTCAGTATCCTACCTAGGATTCCTTTTGTCAGGAAGAGGCATAGAGATGGATCCAGGTAAGATTAAGGCCATCAGGGAATGGAGAGAACCCGTCACCGTCAAGGAGCTACAAAGCTTCTTAGGGTTAGCCAATTTTTACAGGAGGTTCATTCCCAACTTCTCCAACCTAGTGCTTCCTCTTACCTCCCTGCTAAAGAAGGGTGTCAAGTTTGCCTTCGGAGAGGAACAACGGAGGGCTATTCTAACCCTTAAGGAGTGTTTTTCTTCTGCTCCAGTTCTGGTACAACCAGACCAAACCAAGCCTTTCATTTTGGAGACTGATGCGTCGATAGGAGCGATAGGTGCTATCCTATTGCAGAAGGCCGCGGATGATTATGAACACCCAGTGGCATACTTTTCTAAGACCCTCACCAGCAGCGAACGCAATTACTCTGTTCTGGAAAGAGAGCTGTTGGCCATCAAATTAGCCTGTCAAGAATGGCGACATCTCCTACAGGGCACTGCCCATTGTTTTGTATCAGAACTGACCATCGTAACCTTCGGGTTCTCCAACAAATGGAGTGTACCAATGCCCGGTGGGCTTATTTCTTTTTGCAATTCGATTTTGTGTTAACCTACATTCCCGGCTCTGAAAATAAGAAGGCGGATGCCTTGTCACGAAGCATCGGGGACAGCTCAGGGAATTACGAAGGGCATGACCGTATTTTCCCCAATCTTAAGGTTTTAGCAACTACTGTCTCCTTCCTCCAAGACCTGATACCTCAATATCAGGCTTGCACAGAACTCCCTTCTTCGGTCCGCTTAGGTAGTGATGGGTTGTACTACCATGAAGACGCACTTTTCATTCCCACTAAAAGTCTGCAGAAACTCATTCTTTCCTGGTGTCATGATTCTCCCTTGACAGGACATCCGGGTATCCGAATGACCTATGAATTGCTGCAACGAGGTTTCTGGTGGCCAAGGGTAAGAAAGGATGTGCACCAGTATGTCACTTCATGCTCTATATGTGCTTCTAATAAATACCGCACTGGCAGACCACTCGGTCTCTTGCAGCAGCATTCCTTACCATCACAACCATGGGAACACGTGTCTACAGACTTCATTGTCGATCTCCCTCCTTCTAACAACATGACAGTAATCATGGTAACCATAGACTCCTTCAGCAAGCTGGCCCACTTTTCTGCATTCAGGCAGATACCATCCGCTTCTGAGACCGCTGAGGTCTTTCTTCGAGACATTGTCCGACTGCATGGATTACCCCGGACTATAGTATCGGACAGGGGACCTCAGTTTACGTCCAAATTCTGGACTTCACTTTGTCAGACTTTGGGAATCCACCGCGCTCTTTCCTCGGGTTACCACCCTCAGAGTAACGGGCAGACAGAAAGGCTGAATGCCAGCCTAGAACAATACTTGCGGTGCTTCTGCAGTCCACAGCAGGAGAGGTGGTACCATTTCCTCTCGCAAGCAGAGTTTGCATACAATAACACTCTGCATACCTCTATCCAAATGAGCCCCTTTTTGTGCACATACGGTTATCATCCTCAACATCTACCGGGCCTTAGTTCTCCAGCCACACAGATCCCTGCCTTGGATGGTATCTTGCAGGAAATACATGAAATACATGGTCTTGCCAAGAAGGCACACCAGGCCAGTCTACAGACTCAAAAGAGATGGGCAGATAAGAACCGGGGATCTAATCCCAACTGGGGTGTGGGACAACTGGTCTGGTTGTCAACCAAATTCCTACCTAAATGGGTTCATGCTGGGAAGTTTTCCCCTCGATTTCTTGGGCCGTTTTCTATCCTTCAACAAATCAATCCGGTAGCCTACAGGCTCAGACTTCCGGACTACCTCAAGAGAGTTCATCCGGTTTTTCACATATCCTTGCTTAAGGAGTATAAGGAAGATCCGTTCCTTAGACCCATCCACAAGGGTCGCGCCCAAGTACGATGTATTCCGGAGGAATACGAAGTGGCTTACCTGGTGGATTCCAGATACTGCAAGGGCAGACTCCAATACCTGGTACACTGGAAGGGCTATCCAGTGGAAGAAAGGTCCTGGGAACCAGTTAGCCACATCCATGCACCCAGACTTCTCAGGAAGTTCCATTGTCTCCACCCGGGCAAGCCTGGGGGTCCCCAGAGAGGAAGGAGGTATACTGTCAGGAACCAGGATTGGAAATGCTGGAGTCGATGGAAGTTCCGACCCCGAGGATCTTTCTAGTCCTCATCCAACATGGCGCGGTGCCTTTAAAGGCAGTCTCCGCCCCCCTGCTCGGCGCGTTGTATCTGTTGCTGTTTCATTCAACGCTCCGAGTGCTGCTTACTCGTATCTTCGTTCCATACTTTCTGCTCCTTCTACAGCCCTCCCGTAGCGGGCCTGTACTACGCTCGTTTCCTTTCCTCTCTTACCTATCTATCCTTTTTTCTGTGTTTCCGTCTTCCTACTTTTGCCTCCCCAGTTAACTTTCACATTCTACCTTGTCGCTGTAGCTCTGTACTGTCAACAATACTTTCGTTTGCTTAGAGCGCCTTCCTATGCGCCAGCAGTTTTGGTTCAACTTCCTACCTTTTGAACGCAGTGCCATTTCTTCGCACCGTGTTCTCTATTCTTTTCTGCTCCCTTTCGTCCACTGCCAGCTCGGCAGCTCCCTTCTTACTTGATTCTGTACCCCCAGTCATCGCTCGCCTCTGCGAAGTTTATCTAGTTTACCATTGGATTGTATTTCACCTCTCTGGATCCACAACAAGAGCTGCTGAGCATCTGTGCCATCTCTTCGACCCATCATCAAGACCATCTATGAACTAGGGTTTTTTCTGCCTCATGCTTTTTCCCTAGATTGGAGGCTGGCCCCCTGGGGTTCCCCTAGGACAGGTCTTTGCCTCTGTCAAGGTGGCCTCCGGAGGGGCTAGACCTTACCTGCACGAAAAGAAGGTTCGAGCACCCAAGGGCAAGGGTGCAAGGATTAAAAAGAGACTCCAGAAGACAGAAACCGGCCGTCAAGAATCCACCTCAGGAGAGTCAGGTGAGGAGAAAGGGGAGGTAGAATCAGATCCTGACACTCAGTAGCCAGGACAGCAACGCTGCCTTTCACAGCAGATGCACTGGAGGTCGGTAAGAGTTCAGATTATCATGTTGGTCTTAACGCTGACACGTTGTGTGATCGTGGGCAAAGACCTTAACCTCGGATCCCTCATCTCTCACATCAGGAGGTTTAACTAGCCGTAGTACGTGGTAATACATCTATTGTATGTGCTCACTAGCAGTCACTTCTTCTGTACGCCGCGGACCCCTACTGAAGGCCAATGATAGCTCAGCGAGTTGAACATTCACTGCAGAGACGTGACAGTCACCTGCTGGTGGTCATTTCAAAGTCTGTCAGTCCCCTTTCAGCCAACCATCCTTCCACTGTTTATTTAAATGCCAAGACACCATTCAATTTGGTGTGTGCTGCATAACTGGACACTTTTATCATTGTTATTTTGGTTTGCTATTATTCATGTGAGATGTAGGGTGAGGTGGGAATCCCCTTTTAATGCATACAGGCTGAGCCCATAAACTTAATTTGTATCCTGGGCCAAAAGAGAAATATTAAACACTCTCCTCCCCCAACCTCCCTATAATTAGGATTATGCTCCTACTAGGTACGTTATAACTGAGGCCAAGGCCAATTAGCATTGCATCAATGAAGAAATGGTCCTAGAAAGCGTGAAATACTAAAATGGAGGGCGTTGTAGCACCGGGCCTGTGTCACATGAAGGCGAGCCCTTTCTTTATTTTATTGCTTTTTTTAACGCTATCCGGTGACTGCATTATAATGTATTTGTCAAATCCGCGGTTTAGCTCATGAATACTGCCTTGAGAAGGGATGCAGCCCACCTCCCCCATTGTTAAAGGTGAAGGACACCGTTATAGGACAGGGCCGGAGGTAGAGGATGTCATGGATCTCCCAGTCAATCAGGGAGGTCGGAAGGTGGGCTTTATCTACTTCTGTATTAATGTTTGTTGGGGGGGATGATAGCTGAGGAGGGCAACGCGTTTGTCTTAGGAGAGGCACAGTGGCATATTGCTGAGAATACAGTGTCTTAAACCCTGGCACACTCTCTCAGCCTGGTGGACTGCTGCTCCTCGGGAAAGCTCTGCTGACAAAACTGTTCTGAAGAGCATTTGACTGACGATTTTGACCATAGGAAGGAGCAACCTTCCCCAACACAAAATGGAGAAGCAAGCTGGATCTTGCCCAGACCGTAACTGCATGCACCCCACAGTGCATTAACTGTTTGCAATATTCCCCTACATCCGCACTACTCACCTAGGATCCAGATGTGCGCACACTACTTTGCACAATCCACAAAAGTCGGATTCCCAATGCACCTGAGGCTGACTTCATCTGCAGACTGCTGATCATGTTAGCCTGGTTTCTTTAAAAGGTCCCTTTTGCAAGGTGCTCGGTAGTCTTCCAGTTAATGGGAGGGCATAGCCTACTAGTTCCCAGGCCCAGGGGACCCTTGACCTAGGCTACATAGCTCAGGGCTACTTTTAACTTAAGGGTTTTATGCCCAATGAAAGTCAAAGGGCGCTGAGGTATGTAAAGAAATTATGACCCCAGAAAAGGTTGAAAACAGCTTTATTTTGTTCCGAATACATCAGGGTGTGGGCCGGGGCCGATTCCTTGGGGGCAGCAGACTGAAATGGACCTTGGTGTAATCCAGGACAGTCATCTTGCCCTCTGGAGCAGTACAGTCAAACTTGTAGTTCTGGCGGCAGACCCTTACTCCCGAGACTGCAGCAGCAAGTGTGCGATGTCCCAGGAGAGCTCTGAGGATGCACTGTTTCCAGCAAGTAGGCACAAAGAGGAATCAATTGTGCAGTTCAAAATAAACATTTATGAGGATATCTCTACCCACCAACTTTGCGAGTTCTTTACAAACAATCTAGCACTGCAATCATCAGGTTTACTAATGCAGCATGACATATTCCTGCTGCTTCTAAGCACTCGAATAATAATTGTTATGTTAATAAGAAATGGTACCCCCATAGCCAACACATTACCAAATGATGTGGTATGCACATTTAAGGGTAGATAGCTGGTAAGATAGGTCAGTGGGTTAAGTGCTCACTGCTGGGGTACTTTGCTGCATGCTGCTTTGCCTCTTTTTTTGGGTAGATGCATGTTGCATTAGTTTAAGTGTAATTGTGCACCATGACCATGCGTTGCCATTTTCTTCTATGCCAGGTTTCTGCATCCTCTGGCACAGGACTGGTAGCAGGACGGCCGGAGCACACCAGCACCAAGCAGGAGCTGCTCCTATTGCCTTGTCCAGAACCTCGAGCTGACCGTAACTGCAGGCAAGCCAAGGTAAGTGTAAATCCTTACATTCACAGTAATTTGGTAATATGGGCCTATACACACTGATATTAATGCTGCATATGGTGATCCATTCTTGTATGAAATGTATATCATATTAGAGTGATATAACCATATATTTCTTAGTGTACTGAGGAACAGTGCTATGTGATGCCACTTCCTGTTTTGTCAAGGAGCGAAAGGTTGTGTGACATCACTTCCCGTGATGTCACCTGGGGGTGGCATCAAATGACATCACTTTCTGTGATGTCACCAGAGGTCACAGGTCATGTGATGTCACTTCCGCTATCCCTGGCATTTTGGTGAAATGACGTCCCTGGTCAGACCTCCCTAATTTGGTGCTTTGTGGGAACTTTAACATTATAGATCAATTTTTAGACAGAAGATATCCTGTCAATTCACGTTTTTCTTTCAAATTAATAAAGATGTTGATGATACTTCTCCAGTCAACAATTGGGATACTTATGAAGCTGCCTTGCAGGGACATATTTCATATGCAGCTAAGAAAAAGAAGGAGATTAAAAAAGTTCTGGATATTCTTTACAATCAACTGCGGGATTTAGAGAAGAAATACAATGCAAAAGCGAATGATACCCTTCTTAGACAGATTGTCACTCTTGCTTCTCTATTATTAAAAAATTGACAGAGCAAGCTTGTGTTGTTGTACTAAGATTCAAGTCCATAATTTATCAAACGTCTAACAAAGCAAGTAAAGCTCTAGCCTCATATCTCAAAGTTACAATGGAAATATCTAGAACATCTGCTGTCAAGAATTAATTGGGATCAGTAGTATCATCTGATATGGATATTCTGAATGTCTGCACCAATTTCTACGAGAAATTATACTCCTCAGACCACTTGCAGTCCAACATTGATTTTAACAAGTGGACACTTATTTAAGTAGTCCTAATGAACCTATTCATGTAAATGAAATCTCCAAAGCCATTCAAGACCTTAAGAAGGGTAAAACCCCTGTGCCTGATGGGTTTTCTATGGATTGTTTTGCAAATTCTTCTACCCAGACGCCAACATTAGAATGGTTATATAATTTATTTTCTAAGAAATAATCATCAAACAAAAAGCTACATGACAATAGCCCTTGATGCTGAAAAAAGTATTTGATTGTGTTGAATGGGATTTTTGTAAAGCTTTGATGTGGCCTGGTATTGGTAATGGTTATGTTCAATTGGTTAAACTTTTATATTCTGTTTGAAAGGATCTACATTTATTAATGGTCAATCACCCCCTCGATTTTCCTTTCATAGAGGTACAAGGCAAGGTTGTCCCCTATTTTATTTGTTTTCGCCCTTGAACCTCTATTAGAGCTAATATGAATAAAGATATTTTAGGCATTAAATGTGGCAAATTTGAAGTCAATCTAGCTGCATATGCTGACGACATACTGATCTTTTTAGAAAATCCGAGCAGAACACTCCACAATTACTAGATACAATTGATTTTTTTCTCCCATTTCTCTGGGTAGAAGTTGAATAAAGACAAATCTGTCTAGTGATATTGTTTAAGGACACAATTTATCTGTTTAATGCTTCTAAGGCGGGTTTCTCCAGAACAATAATTCTTACTTGCGGGATTGCCTCCATCAGCAAACTAATAAACCTGCATAACTATATATAATATACCCATCTTCTGGAAAGCTTGGATAACATTTTTTTTTTAAAAAAGAGTTAGATTTGTCAATCACAGGATTACGGGAGGCAATATCCTCATTGCAGAAGAATTTAAACCCACATTGTCTTCACAAAGATTTACACTGATTCAATATTTTAATGTAGTAAATGCGTGTTTGGATTCCATGAGCAGAAATGATATGCATAAGTGGTTTGTTGATCCTATTAGATTGCGCTACGTGGAATCCCTTGATGTTTTTATAGTTTCTAATTCCTACAACATATTAAAAGAAAGAATATCTGCTGATGTTAAATGGTCGTCAGAAATGCACTAGGAAGACGATTGTGGAATACATTTTGAAGACAAAATGTGGTCTATGATATGGACTAAGATTAAGATGGTAGCGCTTTCTTCGTACTTAACCCAAACTCTGTATTACTTCACACATAGGACCTTTATTACTCCTGAGAAATTGTTTAAATGATTCTTTTAGATATATGTTTTTGGAATGCTCTTTGGCGAATGGTTTTTGGAACCAGGTATGGATTTTCATTCAACACATTTTTTAAATTTCTATTAATTTAAATCTAACTAATATCCTTTTGCAAAATCTGGCCTTAATACAGGGAAAATTAAAACATCTTAATATTTTTGATCTGTTTATACTCCTTGCAATTCGCTTAATAACATCGAATTGGGAAGACTTTACAAAGATGTCTGTTAAAGGAAGGTGGAACAACATCTGTGATATTCATAAAATGGAGAAATGTATTGCCAACTCGCCATCTCTTTCTATCAAACATGAAAAAATGGCAACTCTTTGTAAGCTATTTGAATGATGTTAATATTGAATCTAGTCAAGTTTCATGCCGATAACATTGGTTGCATTGTGGTTAGTTGTTTATTTAAAGATATGTTATGTTCAAACAACAATCTCCTATTTTTCTTCCGACCTTTTTCTTCATTATATTAACTCTTTTATTTGCTTGTTTATAAGGTATCTATACTGATCCTTATGATACAAGCTGATTTGATTCTGTTTTATATTTAATTTCCTTATTATGGATCATATTCAAATGTTACATTATTTATGGATTGTTTGTCATATTGTTGACTACTGATTTTGTAATTTGGATCTGAATAAAAGGTTTAAGTTACTTACCTGTAACTATTGTTTTCAAGCATGGCTCTGGCATGGATTCACATGCTCATGAATATTCCCTGTCAGGCTGGGAATCCTCGGTAAAAAGAAAAAACAGTTTCACTTTCACTTTAAAACCGTATTTCTCCTCTAAACCAATAACTGTCCTCTGGGTCATAATGCCCCCCATCCAATGACAGTCCTCTCTCTAAGCCCAACTCTGGCAGCCATCTTCAGATCTGGTAAGCACGTAAAGTGGCAGTATGACCAAGAGGAGACGCAGAGGGGCCCGAAGGAGGGTTTGCATGTTAATCCATGCCAGAGCCATGCTGGAGAACAATAGTTACAGGTAAGTAACTAGGTAGGTAACCTTCTCCAGCATGGGGTCTGGCATGGTTTGACATGCTCATGAATAACGAATACTCAGCAGTACAACATTACACAACCACAGGAGGTGGCAAGACTCAACAGAAGAAATATACGCTTACCTCTGGAACAGACTCACCTCAAGCGAACAGGCTGCGTAGCACTGCTTGGTCGACTCTGGTCTCCTCCCCAGAATCCCTGCCGATGCAGTAGAACTTGGGGAAGGTGTGCGTGGACCTCCACGTAGCAGCCTTGCAGATGTCCAGCAGGGGCACACCAGAAAGGAACGCCATCATCGCAGCAATCGCTCTTGTGGAGTGGGCTCTCAGATGGCCCAGGCAGCAGTCGGTTCGCCAACCAATGACAGTGCATGATGCAGCCGGAGAGCCACCTCGAAATGGAAGCCTCGGACAAGGCCTTTCCATGGTTCACAGGACTAAAGTTCACAAACAATTCAGAAGGCTTCCGAAAATGCTTTGTACGTGTCACATAGAACTTCAAGGCACGAGCAATGTTTCGGGAAGAAAACAGTTAACACCAAAGGCTCTTTGGAGGTGGAATTCCGACAGAACCTTCGACAAGAAAGAGGGGTATGTAGGAAGTACCACCCTTGATTCATGAAAAGTCAGGTACGGTTGCTTCCAGGACAGGGCCTGGATCTCACCGACATGTCTGGCAGAGGTGATGGCCACAATGAAAGCCGTCATCCACAAGAGAAACTTGCATAGGCTCGGACGGGGCCCCCCATGAGCCTCCTCAGAACCACGTTGAGTTCCCAAGCTGAAAGACCAAAAGGAAATATTGAGGTTTTGTACCACCGAAGATGAAATATGCCAGTCACAAAGTCAAAGTTCTAAGTATAACTTTTATTCTGTACAGATACAAATATGAAAGCAGATGGCTATCTGGCTCTCAAGCGCCTCACAGTGTGTACCAGCAGACACCGTGAGGGAAGAGAGTCCTGGACATCACAAAACTCACAGTATTTATACTTTCTTCCCCAGGCCCGGTTACATTGTCCAGCCCCTCTTCAAGTTACACAGTTACTAGAGTTAATGCCCAGTTCACATGGCAAATACAGCATTGTTGTTTCCAGGTTTAAGACACAATCCTTTACACACGAAATACAATGATAAACTTTGCTATGCTCGGCCATGTAGACTGTTCTTGAGCTTTAGGGTAAGTCCAGTTCCAAGAGATAAGCACAATGGGTTTCTCCCAAAGCACACGGTTTTAGTTGCTTTGCATTGTGCTCCATTGTTTGAATGAGGATGAGGCTGTAGACGCAGATAACACTTTGAATGGCAGTTCATCATGATTACAAGGTCTCTTGGCATAGAACAAAGATTCTGCTCTCAGCAGCCTTAATGCTGACATAGGCTCAAAAACACTCTGCTCAGTGGCAGCTGAAAACACAGTTTACCATTTTAGGACAGAAAGCAGGAGTTAGAATCAAAATAGCGGATGTTTCCAAGATGGCGGCGAAGTCAACTCTATTTAGATCTGTTTAACTGCGGTTTTTAATACAAATGTGAATGCGCTTAGGCCCACATTCATAATCAGATGGTATTTATGCGAATATGGTTTAACAACGCCGGGGCATGAGCCTTCACCAGCGGGAAGGATCAGCAAAGTCCTTTGAGAAACTCCTTGACGAGTCTGTAGGATCACAGCAAGGACCTCCCAGGGTATCTGGTGTAGCGAGAGATGGCCGCCAGATGTACCTTGTTGGATGGGTGAGACAACCCAGCTTTTGCCAAGGACAGCAAGCATGGAAGAATCTGGAGCCGTGACCCTCAGTGGAGTAATCTTCTGCGACCGGTACCGTGTAGCAAAACGCTTCCACTTATTGCTGTAGCACTTCAGAGTCTACGACGCCCTGGCCTTGGCGAGGACTTCCCTGCAGTCCGCTGGCAACTCATAACCTCTGAACTCTAAGGCTGCACAAGCCAAGCCTTCAGGTTCAGTGATCCTGGGTCGTGATGAAGGATTGCGCCTCCCTCTCTGGTGAGCAGATCCGGAAACACCAGCAACTTGACTGGAGGCGACGCTGAGAAGATCTGGAACCAAATCTGCCTCGGACACACTGGGGCGATGAGTATCATCTTGCATTGACACTGTTTGAGTGTGTTGATGACACATGGCAGGAGAGGGAACGGGGGGGAACGCGTACAGAATGTCCTTTCCACGGTTAAGAGAACGTGCCCCCCCCAGGCACCTCAGTTGGTGTAATCTGCTGGCAAAATTCTGGCATTTGGAGTTCACCGCAGTGGCAAACAGATTGATCTGGGGTCTGCCCCATTCGACAAACAGGCTGTCCCCTTGATCCTGACGAAGTTCCCATTGTGGCAGGAGCGCAGCTCCCTGATGAGGGAGTCTGCAATGGTGTTCCTGAATCCTGCCAGGTGGAGAGGGACAAGGAACATCCCTTGTCTGCCAGAGCAGTGCCACAAGTCCTGAGCTTCCTTGCAGAGTGCTGGGGTTCGAGTGCTGACTGATGTAGAACATGATGCTGGTGTTGTCCGTGAAGATAGACGGCAGGAACGACTTCAGGGCCCAGAACACTGCAGTAGCGCCAGGATGTTGATGTGCAGATCTTCTACTCCGGCAGCCACATAAAGATCCTACAAAAAGGTACAGACACTTAAAAAATGGATTTTAGCTGAATTATCAATTGATTCTCAGTTTGTTTCTATTCTTAGTGTTTATGGAACCACTAAACCCCGACTCAAACATTTGGATTGATTTGAAATAAAATATATTACAGTCAGACCTCCCTAATTTGGTGCTTTATGGGGACTTTAATAACATTATAGATCCATTTTTAGACCGAAGATCTTCCGGCCAATTCAAAAAAAGCAAATCACATACTGAATTCACAAGATGTATGTCAGAAATTGGTGTTACTGATTCATGGCGTGCAGACATCCAATGTGCACCCCCCAACCTTCCAGGGAGGCGTCTCGGGTGACCGTCTTCTAGTACGTGGGGTTTTGAAATCCCATGCCTTGGGTGATGTGGGCGCGGACCAACCACCACGATCGCCTGCTGAAACTCCTCGTTGAGAGAGATCTTGTCCGTGAATCTTCCGGACACCTGTATCCAACGGGCATCCAAGAATTCCTGTAGGGGTTGCATCTGCAGCCTACAGAGACGGACGTGGTAGATGCAGGACGACATTATGCTCAGTAACGTCTTGAAGGCCCGCACCGTACCGGTCTTCACCGACGACAGCCGCTGCACCTTTCCTTGAATGGCTGCTAGCTTCTCCTCTGAGGGCGACACCAGGCAAACCACTGTGTTGAGTCTTGTGCTGAGGAACAGCACCTTCTGCGGATAGTTGACGGAGAATCCCAGATCCGTCAATAGTCAGATGGTCACCTTCGTGTGTTCATCAGGCAGCTCCATAGAGCAGGCGCATATCAGCCAATCGTCCAGGTATGGGTGCACGTGTAAGCCCTGCAAACGTAAATGGCCCACCACCAGGCAGTTTGGAACACTCTAAGGGGCAGACTTCAAGCCAAATGGTAGGGCCTTGAACTGGTAGTGCTGGCCCTACTTGGCGCAGGTCCAACAATGTCAAGAAATGCTCTCTTTCCAGTTGGCCGAGTACGTGTTGCAACGTGATCATCCTTAATTTTGGGGATTTTAAGTATTTGTTCAGACAGCGTTGGTCCAGGATGGGCCTCCAGCCCCCTGGCTTCTTTCTGAGCAGAAAGTATCTTGAATAGACTCCGGAACCTCAGAGCCATTGGGGAACAAGCTCTGTCGCCCCTTTTCGTAACATGGCTAGTATCTCTTCCAGGAGCTGAGCAATGTGCTGCTCCTCCCAGGGAATCAGTGGAATACGAGGACACCTGCGTTGGAACTCTAAGGTGTGTCCCTGGGTGAGAGCATCCAGCACCCATCTATCGGTGGTGATCTTCCTCCACTCGCTGACAAACCTCATCATCCGGCCTCCCACCTGGGTGCACGAGTGGGGTCCGACGTCTTGGCCGGTTCAGGCTTGCTTGGTTAATGCAATGCTGTCCTCCACTGCCGTAGGCCTGGGAGCGGCCACTGTAGGCTTCTTGCATTGAGGAGCGGGAAGGCTGTCTGTAAGACGTGGAGAAATCCTTTGGTGACCTGCTCGATTTTCTCCTGGAGGAGCGAAAAGACAACGACGGGTGCTGCTGAAGCGTGCCAAGGGAATGTGCCATCTCCGTATTTGTTTCGATGGCCCAGAGGGACTCGTCGACTGCCTTCCCAAACAGATTCTCCCAGTCAAAGGGTATTTCCAGCACCTTTGCTCCTGACGGAAGTTAGTTTTCTTCATCAATCCCTGCCAACGAAGGCAGACACCATTCCCCATTTGCCGGAAACATGTGTCAGCGACGTCCACTGCCACTGTGATGGCATGGTCCCATGCCACTTCCCCTTCCTGAGATGGGCGAGGGCTTCCATCTTCTTATTGTCGGGGAGGAACTCCAGGATCGGTCCTAGCTTGTACCACAATTCCCTGTGGTACCTGGCTAGGATCGCCAAGGAGTTGGCCGCCTTGATTGTGGACACTGCCGTGTAGATCACTTTCTTCTCCATGGTGTCCATTTTTCCCTTGCAGTCCGTAGGGACTGACAACAATGAGGCCACCGACACCACTGAGTCCGGTGATGGTTGCGACCTCAGGCACTTGGGTGCTGAGTCCGGCACCCTATACGTCTTCTCCAGCCTATCCCACTTGGCTGGAGCCATGCAAGGGTTCTTCATGAGGGCCGGGCCCTCCTCCCAAATATCATCTAGAAAAGGCACCACCATGACAGTCTTCCTTTTGGCCTCTCGCTTTGATACAAGAAGCCCTCCTTTTTGGTTTTCTCGGACACCACCAGGAATAGCTCGGAGGCCCTGGCAATCATGGAGTGGAACGATCCCACCTCGTCCGGTCGGGAAACTATGGGGAGCAACCAAAGTGGCAGGCTATTAGCACACAGGCTGATTGCCCGTTTGACAAGTTCTGAGATGGGGGAAACAGGTTTGCACTCCAAATAGCATGTGTTTGGAGCATATACAAGTTTCCCAGACATACCAAAGAAGAGAAATCAAAGACTTACAGGTGAATGCCAATGTTTGCGTGCACATCAGGATGGCTCCCACCAGAAAATCAGGAGTGCATCCACTTTCTATGTGATCGGTCCAACAGATCAGCACTAAGAGCAGTTAGCAAGTAGTTGAAAAGGGCAGCCGTGAGCAAGGTGCAGTGCACAAGAGATCAGGAGCGGACTGGGTCCCAAAAGTGTCCCTAGAAATGTTTCTCAGTGGGCCCCATATTCCGCTGTACTAGCAAGCCCATCACCTCAAAGTAGGATCTATGGGCACTGCAACCACAAGAACAGTTGGTACAAATGGATAGTGAATTTTAAAGACTTGTCCCCCATATTGTGATTACAAAGTATTTAAAGAAATAAAGGACGGACACATAACGTGAGGAATAACATACCCATTGATTTGAAACAAATTCTTTACTTGAATGTGGGGGATGAGAAGAGATGGATGGAAGAAGAACAAGTTACTTACCCATGGTAACGTCCTTTCGACTGGATGTTCCTCCCATGTATTCCTTATCTTTGATATTTCCCAATATCCAGCTTGCTGCCTCGGAAATAGTTTTTCTGTAGAGGGAGCTGTGTGTCGATGCCTGTCGAGTTGATGTCCCTCAAAGGCCTCCGTCTCTATGTCGACGTCATCACAGGTATAAGTAGCGCGCGCAGCGCCCGTTTCTCAGTTACATTTTGAAGAGTGAAGCACTGTCTTGATTTAGACGGTTACTCCCCTTGAGATAGCGCAGACTGCAACCACAAGAGAAGTTTTAATGCGGGCTAGGATGGGAGGGGCGATAAGAAATACGTGGGAGGAACAACCAGTCGAAAGAACACTACCATGGGTAAGTAATTTGTTCTTCGAATGGATTGTGTCCTCCCACGTATTCCTCATCTTTGCTACACTCCCAAAGCAGTTACATAATTTAGAGTAGGGAGTCAAATTTAAATGATCAAGTATGCACAGAGTGCAGTACTGCTTTTCCAAAAGCAGAATCTTGGCTAGTGCAGGAATCTACACTGTAGTATTTTGTAAATGTGTGTGCAGACGACCATGTGGCAGCTGCACAAATATCCTTTATTGGAACTGCCCTTTGCAAAACAGACGAAGTTGCGACACCCCTGGTCGAATTAGCCCTTATATGTTCTGGAGGGTCTTTACCGGCCAGTTTGTAACATTCTGAAATTGTTAAAATAATCCATCTAGTGATGGTTTGTTTGGTGATGGCTAGACCCAATTTATGACCTATATAGCCTACAAATAACTGATCAGTTTGTCTCAGTTTTGCCAATCTGGTAATGTAAAAAACTCAGTGCACGCCTAGGGTCGAGTCTGTGAAATCTTTCTTCCTCTTTCCCCGGATGTGGAGGAGGATCAAAGGATGGTAAAGTTATTTTCTGAGTGATGTGAAATTCAGAAAGAACCTTGGGTAGAAAGTTAGGCTTCACCTTTAATACCACTCTGTCTTTATGAAAAACAGTATGAGGAGGCTTGCATGATAAGGCCCATAGCTCACTCACCCTTCGGGCTGATGTTATTGCCACTTAGAAAACTGTTTTCAAGGTAAGAAGTCTTAAAGGGCAAGAATTAAGAGGTTCAAAACGAGCCCCCATTGAAGATAGAAAGTGCTGCTAGATATCCTTTAATGGTGCCAATCTGGAGCCCCAGATCTGCTAAGTGTAAAAGAAAAGACAACACCATCGGTGTATTGCATGAGAAAGGGTCAACATTCTTATCTCTACACCAGCTGCAGAACTTATTCCAGCGGCAGCTGTATAAAGATTTGGTTTCTGGCCTTCTGGCCGAAACCAAAATCTACATTATGTCATTTGGGGGGTCCCAATCCTTGTATCTCAGCCTCTCAGAAACCATGCGTGAAGGCTGAGAGTCCTGATATCCGGATGGAGAACCCAACCCTCCTCTCGTGAGAGAAGATCCCCTCTTTGTGGAAGACGAATCGGAGGGCAGATGGACATGTCTAGAAGGTCCGGGTATGACCTCCTCCTGGCCCAATGCGTGGCAATTAGGATCATGAATTTCCTGAACTTTCTCAGCCTCCGTATTACATGAGGAATAACGGGGACTGGAGGAAACGCGTTAAGAAGTGGAAATTCCCAGTCCACCACGAACGTGTATCCTAGAGCTCATCTTTGGGGAAATTCCTCAGTTTGCACTGGTCGCGAACAGATCCACTTGAGGGGTTCCCCAAGGGTGAAGATCTCTTGAAGGACTCCCTGAGCTACTTCCTACTCGTGGGAGACTGTGCTCTGCCTGTTCAGAGTGTCCGCCGTTGTGTTCTTCTCTCCGGCTAGGTGAACTGTCGATAGAGATATTCCTTCTTGTAGTGTCCAGAACCAAAGCTGCATTGCCTCTCTGCACAGAGGTAGTGATCCTACGCCTCCTCTCTTGTTGAGGTAGTACATGGCCACTGTGTTGCCCGTCATTATCGACATCTTTGCTATTTGCAGGGGTTCCTATCAAAGCCTCCTGAAATTATTTACTTATATGAATGAACTGGCACCAGGAATAAAATGTACCACTCAAGTTAATAGGAATCTGATTCAGTTTCTTGATGTAGAGGTTTATATTAAAAGAAAATCGTTTACATACCACCATATATAATAAGCCAACTGACAAACAGCATTCTTATGGCATGAAGTTTTCATCCAAATACCACTTTCCAAAGCATACCATACACTCAATTCTTACGGTATAGGAGAATTATTTCAGAACCATCGGAATTTTCGAATCAGAAAGAATCTGCACGAGAAATTCCTCAAAAGAGGATATTCGCAAGACAAATTATCCACAGCCTTGACTAAAGCCTCAACCATTCCGAGAGCTCAGTCTTTGGAGCAATCTACTAAAAGGAGATTCAGAATCTCTGGTGTATGTGACTACATACCCTCAACAGAGTTATAAAATCAAAAAAATGATTAAAAGAAATTGGCAAATGCTCAAAATGGACCCATTACTAGCCAGATTGTTTGCAACTGAACCCACGTTTGCATACAGAAAAAAGCAAATCCATTAGAGATTTTGTAGTCAAAGCAGATTATCAACCACCCGTAGTGCCTGAATCCGCTTAAAGGTACTTTACCATGCAATAACTGCCAACATTGTCATAACGTGATTAGAGGTCCTAGTATCAACCATCCCTACACAGGCAAAAGAATTTCATTGAAACATACAAGTACATGTGATACGAGTAATGTTATCTATGGGATCAAATGTCCATGCGGGATATTTTATGTTAGACTCACAACAAGGAAGGCCAAGTTGAGGTGGACTGAGCACAAATCTGTCACAAGTGAAATGTCCAAAGAGAGGAGGTGACATTCGGTTGTTATTAAGACAGAAAGAAGTTGAGTGGATCGAAAGACTGGACTCTCTTGAGCCAAAAGGCATGAATAATGACTTTGATTTAACATGCTACATTTGAATGTACTTAACGGATGTTTTTTTAGTCTCCCTTTGTTTATAACATGGAATTTCAGTAATACACATTATGGATTCTTGAATATGATGTTTATTCTCTTTCAGTTGAGGGCACAGTGTACTTGTAATACTGTAAAATTCTGTTACTGAATGAATCTGTTAACATTCCCAAATGATCACCCATGGCACTAATGGCAACTGGTCTTTACAATGGGTTAAATTGGTTGGTAATTGAACAATACCTCAATAATACACTTATACTTAGTGTAATAACTTGTTATACTGTAATATATGACCGAGTGTTGTCTATATTCAATACTTTGATATTTAGCTAGTATGAGTGGCAACAGCCATCCAAGGACAGTGTAGGAATTTAATCAGGTGTCCGCAGTCTGTAGAAACTTTTTTTATGTATTCACATTGAATTACGTTTTGTTTGAAGATCGACTTCAACTGTCGATATAAGTATATTTCATCACAATACATCAGTAAATAAGCATGCATTATACTTCCTCTTCACAACGTGCATCCCGAATCGATGCTACTATGTGACTTTCTAGTTAAACCTATGACAGCGGTGTAATGTGATCAGGTGATCGTCACGTTGTGAATTTATTACATCCACACATAGTATCTTTTTTATTCCTCATGACATCCCGTACTGAGACGGACTTAGTTTAGCACCTCACATCAACCAAGTAAGATGTATAATATTTTCATCCCGCTATTGTGGGTTTAATTACACAAACTGAACTCTCGCATTACCGGGTACCACACGATCACATGATCACTTCACGATCACGTGATTGGCCACGTAAGTAAATAAACACACGATGCGGGATGGGAGGCTGTATCAGCAGCCGCCCTCCCGTTCCTGTATCGCACGCTATGAAACTGGCAGAAAGGTAGCCACTTTTTCACTCAAACTCTGAACACTGGGGTAACATTGGACTGCATTGTTAGTGCGGTGGACTGACACTTTTCTTAAACATTAGACTCACGGCAGTATTTGCTTTCGTTTTTTCAGATCTGGCCAATTACTCCTACAGCCTTTGGGGAATAAAAGTCACGGTTGTCATTCAAGTGACATGTTATTGACAACAACATCGAAGGAAATTTTCCCGGCAAAATATTTTTGCTATCCTTGAGCTTCAAAGCAGAAGACTGACCCTTTCACATAAAGGTCAGTCAAATAAGTCTTTTTGCCATTATTTAGTACATGGGTGTTCACGTGGAAAATTAGACAGTGCAGGGATTTTGTCTTTTTATAAAATTCCTTTTAGAAAGTGAAGAAATACAATCAACATTCACACCTGAAGAAGGGGTCAGGGAAACTCCGAAACGCTTAGTGTAAAAAAATGTGATTGTAATAACACACTGTGATGAACTTTGATGCAGTTGAAAAACACAGAGACTTTGTTGAATTGTGGATTTGTACTTTTGTTAATTCAATTTTGAAGACTATTTCTTTTTGAACTCACTTTCTTTGTATAAACCTACTTGGGAAATGTAATTTCTGTACTAATGAATGATGTAATTCACCGTATTCGATATTGCTTGTGGAGAACATAATTACTATATAAGTTCAAAGTGATTACATCATTTATTTTCCTTTATTGCATATCAAATTTTGTAAATATCAGTAATCATAATTTAAGAGATCACGAAGAGACTTTGTTCTCGACCAGAGTGACCAGGCTTTTACCTTAGTGGTTTCTGGGGTAACGTATGTGTTGGTCCGTCATTATCAGGACATGCCTTCCCCGTACAGATGGCAGAAAGGCCTTCAGCGCTAGTCTAATTGCCCTCAGCTCTAAAAGGTTGATATGTAGTTTGGACTCCGATGGAGACCAACGACCGCTGATGGTTAAGTCGTTGGTATGGGCTCCCCACCTGTTAGTGAGACATCCGTCACTACTGTTATCACCGGCCATCGTTGCCAAAACTGTTCTCCTTTCAAGATATTTTCCTGACAGGCTCACCACTGCAGATCCAGTGAGACTGGGAAATGAGGGAGATCTGACATCCTTCCTGAGAACTGTGACCACTGAGTCCTGAGAGCCGATTGGAGAGATCTCATTCTCAGGCGAGCCTCTGGCACCCAAAAAAATGTAGGATGCCATGAGACCCAGTAACCTCAGAAAATTGAAGGCCGGAAAATGTTGGGCATTCTGGAATTTTGCCACCATCTGCAGAATGTCTTGAGCCCTCACCTCTGGTCTTTGTGAAGGTATCATTTGGGACTTATTGAAGTTGAGGGAGAAGCCCAGCCTGTGGAGGGAGTGGCAAGTCTAGCTGAGATGATCTAGGGCTTGTTCGGGGGGGAAGTAGCCCTGATCAGCCAGTTGTCTAGATAAGGGTAGATGTGAATCCCCCCTCTCCTGAGACTCGCTTCGACAACCGCCATTAGCTTGGTGAAAACCTTCAGGCGGAGGTTAGCCCAAATGGCAGAACCCAAAACTGACAGTGAGTTGGCAATGGCGAACCTCAGGTACTGTCTGTGCTTGTGATGGATCAGCACATGAAAGTAAGCATCCTGAAGGTCCAATGATACCAACCAACCTGAAGCTGGAGGGCCTGAAGGATCTGAGAAAGGGTTACCAGCTTGAACTTGTCCTTCCTGAGGCACTTGTTCAAGTCTCTTAAGTCCAAGATGGGTCTTGCTCCTCTGTCCTTCTTTGGAATTATAAAATAAGGGGAGTAGCAACCCTTGTTCCTTTCCGCTACAGGTACTTCTTCTATAGCACCTTTCTCCAGCAGGGTTAAAATTTGCTGCATAAGGAGGGGATCTGGAAGGTAGGCAGTAACCTTGGGCAACTGTTTCCAATGCCCAAGCATCTGAAGTAATAGCCTGCCATTCCATCAGATGCTGTGACAACCTGCCTTCTAATGCAGTCTTGTGATGCAAGACCTCAGAGAGGTTTTGGAGCGGCTGACGCAGAGGCTGAGGGTAAAGCAGCACCTGCTGTTGCGGTCTTAGTACCTCTACACTGTCCACCACGAGGGAATCATCTTTGACCTGGCTGACCTCTGCCCCTTCCAAATGCAGAATAATAGCGAAAGTACTTACCTCTCCAGGGTGCACCTGTGGGGAGGTTTGGAGTTTGCCTTATTGCAGCTCTGAGGGATTTGGCCGCCGCCTTGGAAGTTTGCAGCTTCTCCAAACTCTCATCAGCTTTATTCACAAATAGATGAGTGCCATCAAAAGGCATGTTGATAGGTCTGGGGCAAATCCTGACTTCCTCAACCATGCAAATCTGCGGGTAACTGTACTAGCCGCCATGCCTCTGCTGATGTCTTTAACAGGGTTGAGACCAGTCTGGAGGGATTCGCAGATAGCGTCCTTCCCATCCTTGAAAATGTTCATGAAACCGTCTCGTTCCTCCCCTTCGGGGATGTGGTCAGCCGCCATCGAAATACAGTCCCAAAGGGTGTGGGTAAATCTCGCCAGCGTGCACATCGCATTAGCAAATTTTAACGCCATACTACCGGCCGAGAAAACCTTCTATCATCCCCCTCTTGTGGAATCGCGGGATAGGCATTTTGTCTACCAGAAGAAGTAGCTGTCTGTGCTACCAGGCTTTCTGGTGTTGGGTGTTTGAAAGGTACAGAGGATCAGATGTAGAAGCTCTGTATTCGGCTGTTAGCCTCTTATTCACTGCCGGGATAACCTCTGGAGTTTCCCAATTGGAAGTTACCCTCCTCTGCAGGGCCCGAAGAAATGGCAATTGGGTCTTCCTGTGGAACTTTATCCAGTATGTCCGTTAAATCGTCCTGTTTGTTCGAAAACAGGGGTGGGTCAGGACCATTCCATATCTCACGAGTGTTCTATACGTCCCCTCTGCATGAGCTTCTGGCTCTGCCTTACCAAAATAAATTTCAGGGGAAGTGTTGATACCACTCGCCTCATGAAGGCACTCCTGCAAGTTCTTTCTGATCAGAGTTCCCATATTCGAGACCAAAAGGCCTTTCCTCAGCATCTTCATAAATTGAAGAAAGAGTTTTAAAATAGTCTGAGTGAGGTTGTGGTGTATAAACCTTCTCAAAAGAGGAAGGCGCTATCGACGTCATAATGGGAGCGGACAGTGTAGAAATCGTCGATGGCTTCGACAAAACTGTTGAAGATTTCCCCAAAGTCGTTGATGGCTTTGACATAACCGTCGAGGGGTTCAACGATAGTGTTGAAGAAATTGGCATATATATAGCGTCGAGGAGGTCGACACTCGAACTCGAGGAGTCGATGACTTCTCCTTCGATTTTGGCAGCAAGGGTGTCGAAGATGCACTTTTAGGGCTTAGCGTATGAGTTTCTTTCGGTGTCGATTATGACTTTTTTTGTGTTTCATGGAGGCTCTCTCTCGACTCGAGGGATGAGATCGGTCTCTTGAGGAGTTTCCACAGCTGGGTCCGAAGATGCATGACTTTTGTGCTTCCCATGTTTTTTGACTGGGGTATCGCATCTAGGTGTTGTCAAGGGGGGCAAGGCCGCATTCTCGAAGACCTTCATCATACTAGCTCTAAATTCCTCCCATTGAGCCGGGGTACTATGTTTTGAGGGACAATCAGTTTGGGTGAACTGGATGAGGAAGTGGATGGCGACTTATGGCGCCTCTTTTTGCCATGCATCGAAGACGAGGAATGATGCAACCCACGTCGCGAACGGGAACGTTTATGTTTTTTAAAACGAGGAGATGAAGGCCTCGACTCATCGGAAGATTTACATTTGGAGGGGTAATAGATTTTTTAGGCCTACCTCTCTCCAACGTCCCTCTGCGCTCTCTCAGGGCCTTGGCAGTCATTGACCTGCATTTGTCACACTCGGAACACGGATGTTCTGACCCTAGACACCACAGATAGATCCTGTGTGGGTCTGTGATGGACATTTTAGCACTGCAATCCCTGCACTTTTTAAATCTGGACCGAGGAGTAGACGGAGTCAATAAGGAGGCCAAAATGCGATTAACTTTCTCAGAAACTCTAAGAAAAGCGAAGTATCACACAGAACCAAGCGTTACGCTACCGAAGCTGTGAAGCACGGAAAAACAGAACTGCGCAAACAGGCGCTGCGTGCGCTACATATACCCGTGATGACGTTGACATTGAGATGGAGGCCTTCGAGGGACATCGACTCGACTGGCATCGACGCACAGCACCTTCTACTAAAAAACAAATTCGGAGGAAGCAAGCTGGATATTGGGAAATATCAAAAGATAAGGAATACGTGGGAGGACACAATCCATTCGAAAGAGGTGTTTGCGAGACAGGGTTAAGGAGTAGAAAACTATGATAACCTCACAAAAGAGGCACGTGGTGTAGAGGCCCACCTGGAAATCTTCAGAGATCCCTGTAGGCCAGTTCACCCCATATGAGATGCACTGTATGGAGCGGGAGAGCAGGCACACACTGTCGATATAAGTGTCAGGGACCCAAGCAGAATGTAGAATACACTCTCGTTCATAGCCCTGCTGACTAGCGGAGCACCAAGCCATACATTTGCTTGAGAACTGCAGAGCTAGGACACATTGCAAGCAACCCGATGCCCTAAAATAGAAGGACACACATTCCCAAGCAGGTTGCAAGCCCCAAACTGTTTCATTGTAACAGTGCATTACTATATTTAGTCTATCTGGAGAGGTAGTTTTGAGGCAATCCTTTGCTAGTAGTTCGACAAAGATGCTCTTTTAATGCTCTTTTAATAACGTCGCAAGAGGTTTATGGATAAATGAACTTGCATTGCACAGCTCTGCAAACATTGCATGTTGGAAATCATTGCAGACGTTTGCCTGTTATTCTGCCAAGTATATTCTGGGGTCTATGCATTTTGTTACAGAGCTAAGCTATGCATTTGTTTTCCGGGTGTAACAGCAAAATGTAGGAGAACGTCTGAAGTCTCCATTTAGCCCAAATCCATGATGTAAATATCCCGCTGCGACTCCTTAATGCTATTTTTTGCCTCCACAAGGAAGACAATGGTGTTCTCAGATGAAACCTTGTGGGAGATACCACTGAGACCATACATGTTAACATAGGGGGTGGGGGTCAGACAGCGGTGGTTCTGGCCAAACTCTTTTCTGCATTTGGATGAACAAGGTCGCCACTATGCGATGCGCAGTCCCTATTGATGCGCAGTCCCCATGGATGCGCCTTGAACTGGAATTTGAGAAAATCCCAGTCCTCCTTTACAAAGACAATGCGATACTTAGATCTCTACCTCCTATGTGGCTTAAAAAACAACTTGCTCTTTTGCACGGGAGCTGTAAAGAGCTTGGTCTTGAGATCAATATTGGGAAAACCAAAAGCATGGTTTTCTATTAGAATCTCAGAAAAAAAGCCCCAACACTATGCTTAGAGTTTGAAGCATCGAAAAAGTGAATCATTTCAGTTACTTGGCCATGAATGTTTTCAGCAGCTGTAAATGGACCATATATTGAAAAATATATGAAACTTGACCACGGCTCTTCAGCAACGGCTACTTTCAATGCCAGCGCAGCGGGTGGCGCTTTCACACCAGTTCTGAAAGTGTATACCCACCGAGTTAAGTCTGTGTCATTATATGGAGCAGATCATCCCCAATCTGGCTGTGTAAAAGCACACATTATTTTAAAAGGGGGCTGTGATTACCATTTAACACTGCAAACCTCATGTTATTAACTGAACTAGGCCAGGGAAGCAAAGGATGACATGTGTCTCTCAAACCCACAACATACTCTACTAGATTCGGCTTTCATTCACACCCTATTTACCTACATATGGGGAGGCACGTGGAGATCTGTTAGCACAAGCTGGGGTTTGGGGGGTCTGGGGGGTGGTATCTGTCCCCTGGTGTATGCACATTTCCAAAGGTAATAAAGAAAGCTTGCAGAATAGCGGTTTATATGTGCAGTAAACTCTGGAAAGCTAGAAGCAGGGTTCGAAATTGAGGGGAGCTGGGAGCTATTAGCTCCTGCTTGTAGCCTAGGAGAGCCTGGTTAGCTTGACACCAACAGCTGCCAGGATCTACACTTGGCCCCAAGGCCAACTGATGCCGAACAAACACACCTATGCAAATTTAATTCTGTGCATTTGGGACAATCTATAAATTGATATTATGATTCATTTATATGCCATTTAAAACCTAAGCACTGATAAATTATGCACAAAAGTAGATGATTGCATCATATGTGGAAGTTGGATTTGTTCACGCCATGTACTGGCTCCTGGCTCTCCAGTGGTAGCTCCTGGTCACTGGTTAACGCTGGATACCCAGGAGCTGCTTTTAGCTCCTGGATCCCCAGTGGTAGTTCCTGGTCACTGGTTAATGCTGAATACCCAGGAGCTGCTTTTACCTCCTGGCTCCCCAGTGGTAGCTCCTGGTCACTGGTTAATGCTGAATACCCAGGAGCTGCCAGTGGTAGCTCCTGGTCACTGGTTAACGCTGGATACCCAGGAGCTGCTTTTACCTCCTGGCTCTCCAGTGGTAGCTCCTGCCAGTGGTAGCTCCTGGTCACTGGTTAACGCTGGGTACCCAGGAGCTGCTTTTACCTCCTGGCTCTCCAGCGGTAGCTCCTGGTCACTGGTCAACGCTGGATACCCAGGAGCTGCCAGCGGTAGCTCCTGGTCACTGGTTAACGCTGAATACCCATGAGCTGGCAGTGGTAGCTTCTGGTCACTGGTTAACGCTGGATACCCAGGAGCTGCTTTTAGCTCCTGGTTCCTCAGTGGTAGCTCTTGGTCACTGGTTAACGCTGGATACCCAGGAGCTGCTTTTACCTCCTGGCTCTCCAGTGGTAGCTCCTGCCAGTGGTAGCTCCTGGTCACTGGTTAACGCTGGGTACCCAGGAGCTGCTTTTACCTCCTGGCTCTCCAGCGGTAGCTCCTGGTCACTGGTTAACGCTGGATACCCAGGAGCTGCCAGCGGTAGCTCCTGGTCACTGGTTAACGTAGCTCCTGGTCACTGGTTAACGCTGAATACCCATGAGCTGGCAGTGGTAGCTTCTGGTCACTGGTTAACGCTGGGTACCCAGGAGCTGCTTTTACCTCCTGGCTCTCCAGTGGTAGCTCTTGGTCACTGGTTAACGCTGGATACCCAGGAGCTGCCAGCGGTAGCTCCTGGTCACTGGTTAACGCTGGATACCCAGGAGCTGCCAGCGGTAGCTTCTGGTCACTGGTTAACGCTGGATACCCAGGAGCTGCTTTTACCTCCTGGCTCTCCAGCGGTAGCTCCTGGTCACTGGTTAACGCTGGATACCCAGGAGCTGCCAGCGGTAGCTCCTGGTCACTGGTTAACGTAGCTCCTGGTCACTGGTTAACGCTGAATACCCATGAGCTGCCAGCGGTAGCTTCTGGTCACTGGTTAACGCTGGATACCCAGGAGCTGCTTTTACCTCCTGGCTCTCCAGCGGTAGCTCCTGGTCACTGGTTAACGCTGGATACCCAGGAGCTGCCAGCGGTAGCTCCTGGTCACTGGTTAACGTAGCTCCTGGTCACTGGTTAACGCTGAATACCCATGAGCTGCCAGCGGTAGCTTCTGGTCACTGGTTAACGCTGAATACCCATGAGCTGCCAGTGGTAGCTTCTGGTCACTGGTTAACACTGGATACCCAGGAGCCGCTTTTAGCTTCTGCTTATCCAGTCCCAATTTCGAGCCCTGGAGAAGCATAAAGTTATTGCTTTTAACTTAAAATATTTAGGGAATGCATGTTATTGTTCATTGTGCCTCCAGTACCTGGTACCCAAGTCATTTTAATGTGCACGTTAGAGTTCTTGTTTATGCATGGACACGTGTGTTTGAACATTGGATTTTATATCGTCAATGAAAGCACAAAACAGCAATACAATAATTTGGTGTTAAATCAGCAGCTTTTACTCGCTACTGTTAAAAAGGACAATGAGTGACCCTCCCCCATACACTTGTGCGTGGCTTATGAAATCCCGCTTTGGAACACTGCCCATTGCCACTCTTGCTAGCAAGTGGAATGATGGCACTGAAGACCTTTGCCCGACTTGTAAGATTGCTCAGGAATCCTGGGCCCATTTTCTATTCTGGTAAGTTAAGATCGTTGTATTTAAATCCCCCGCTGAGAGAGGGCACCATTCGGGCAATCGCACTGCGCAAGTCCACTGACCCAGACATAGTTAGCGTCAGGACAAGTATGGCAAAACAGGAAATCCTTCTCTATAAAGTAGTCATATATGGCTGGTCACAGTGAATAATGTATGTGTATTTGAAACAGTTGAACTATCTGCTTAGAAACCAATATGATGAGACCCCTGCAATCACCTGTTTCCATCCCCGTTGGAGGATTTGCACTTGTTATGATCAATAGCCGTTTCATATATCACATCTGTATGTTCTTTGAACAATTGTTTTATGAAATGCTTGTTCTGTTCTGGGTGCAACTGCTGTAAAACTTATGTCGCATAAAGGAACGAATAAGATCAAAACAAATATCTTTACTTGCCCACAGAAAGAAGGCACGCAAGTGGCATCACAACTACTGATATTGCTCAGCGAGTTAGGCGTTTGCTGCAAAGATCTCTGTGCAACCTCCAGGTCGCCCTCCTTTCAGCCCCCCAATGTCATGCTGAGTAAAACTTAACTGGGGAATTGTAACATATGCTGTCATAGTGCTTTAACGTGGGCATAATGCAGCATGAAGCGCTACCAAAAGCCAGGGTGTAAACATGCTATATAAGTAAAACTTACATGGTATTATTAAATGGTGTCCCGTCCTCCCAGTACCATCCTTGACCCTCTCCTTTTCGCAGTCCAAGCCAATAGTCCTCTGGGCCCTTCAAACAATTAATGGTTTCCTGCAATTAAAAATGCAAGGTAGTTTAGCAGTACTGTTAATGTAAAACGAGACAAATTCAGCTTGTGTCCAATTCGACATGCAAACTTCACTCTCAAGGAAGCGGGGATCATGGCTGCTGAGGTGCTCACCCACAGCTCCTCCCTCTCAGACAGCACCTGTGAAACACGGATCTGATCCACTAAATCACAGAAATACCAGGGGGTGCTGGAGCACTGGGCAGAAGGTGGAGAGGTGTGGTGTTAAGAGGGGCTTCCATTGATAGCATCCATCTATTTGCACGAACCCAAAGCATTAGATATGGAGCTGCATTGGCTTCAGGCCAACCTTACTTGCCTATCAGCATTATCTTCACCCCTCCCCCCCCCGCTCTCTGAATGCATATCAGCCCCCATGATCAGTTCAAACATGTTTAATTTCTATATTAAAGTTTGAAAACAAACCCAATGAGCCACACTCCCAAAAACTAGAGGGTTCATTTGTGTCACCTTATTTTCAAAGATGGTCAGCGCATTTCAGGGGGGGGGGTTGATAGCAGAGCAAATCATTAATTACAGACTCCCAGTAGCATTCTCTTCCTGTATCGAGGGCTAGGAATGCAAGGGAGGCAGCAGTGGTTCACATCCCTGCTGCTCCACTTAAAAAAATGCATGGCAGAGTGACCCCCAATATGCGCAAAAGGGGTGCACACATCACACAGTTTCTGCTTTTTCAAGCCACATCCATAGATCTTCCAAGGTCCGTCCACAGTCCCGCCCCATGCCTGTGGCATCACCCTGGCATGGGGCGACACTGCTGCCAGGACAATCAGGACAATTCTGCAGACAGCTGAATGACTCTGTGCCACCTTCATCAAGAAGGGAGGTGACATGGGCGTGGGGGACACAGGATCTCCAGGACCACAGGAGAAAGAAAAAAAGATTTCCACAAGCCCCTGGACAATCATTATCTGAATCCAGGGGGGTTGGATCAGCAGGCAAATCAAAGGGGAACACAGTGACCCCCGAGACATCACAGGGGAACACAGTGACCCCCCGAGACATCACAGGGGAACACAGTGACCCCCCGAGGCATCTCAGGGGAACACAATGAACCCCTGATGCATCACAGGGGAACACGGTGAACCCCAGAGGCATCACAGGGGAACACAATTGAACCCCAGAGGCATCACAGGGGAACACAGTAACCCCCAGAGGCATCGCAGGGGAACACAGTGACCCCCCCCCCGTCGAGCCATCACAGGGGAACACGGTGAACCCCAGAGGCATCACAGGGGAACACGGTTGAACCCCAGAGGCATCACAGGGGAACACAGTAACCCCCAGAGGCATCGCAGGGGAACACAGTGACCCCCTCGGGGCATTGCAGGGGAACACAGTGACCCCCCCCCTGAAGCATCGCAAGGGAACACAGTGACCCCCCCTGAGGCATCTCAAGGGAACACGCTAACCCCCTGAGGCATCTCAGGGGAACACAGTGACCCCCCTGAGGCATCACAGTGACCCCCTGAGGCATCACAGGGGAACACAGTGATCCCCCTGAGGCATCACAGTGGAACACGGTGGCCCCCTGAGGCATCACAGGGGAACACAGTGGCCCCCTGAGGCAGAGGCATCACAGGGGAACACTGTGACCCCCTGAGGCATCACAGGGGAACACAGTGGCCCCCTGAGGAAGAGGCGTTCTGGGACCTTTGGCTCTCCAGATACTTTATCTCCCAGCAGCCCGAGCCAGCCAGCATAGTCAATGGTGGAGGATCATTGGAGTCATTCAAGAGACAAAGGTTGCAGACCCATATGTTATGATATGATATGGCATTTATAACGCGCCTATACACACGTGTTTCAAGGCGTGACGAGGCAAGGGAGGGGAAACAGAGGGAAGACAGACAGCGATCCTACTAGGCCGGGTGTCATTCAGATCGCGCAAGTGCATAGGAAGGAGAAAGGGGAGAGTGCAGTATAAGTGATAATAGAATAAATAACAATAACAAAAGTACGGCCAGCAGCTGGCAAGGGCAGCAGTAAAGTGTAAGTGCAGGTGTCAAGTGCTGGTAAAGGGACTGTAGGGACACAGAAAAACAGTCCCCAAGTGCGGGGTTGCAAGGAAGGCAGAGCAGGTGAGCAACTGGCGGGGAGGGGACCTGGGCCCGAGGTCAGAGGATGGGCAGGTAGCCAGTGCAGTGTCAGTTTCAGCCAGGAAATCAGCAGGGGAGAGGAGGAGAGAAAGCAGAAGCAAAGAGGAAGGTTTTGAGGTGCTTCCGGAACTGGAGATGGTTCTCATCTAATATCAGGAGGGCAGGAAGGCTGTTCCAGAGGGAGGCACCAGCCGAAGAAAGATCTACCACCGACTCGTTGCTTGGAGAAGCGACTGACCCTGAGGGAGTTGGAGGCGGAAGAGCGAAGAGCTCGAGAAGGAAGATATTTATGAAGACAGTTGAAGGTATTGAGCCCCCAGCCCCCAAAAGGCCTTGTGGACAATGCAAAGGGTTTTGAACTTAATCCTCGCAACCGCTGAGAGCCAGTGCAGAGATTTCAGTCCTGGAGGGATACGATCCCTGAGCTTGAGGCCAAGGACAAGTCTCGCAGTCCTGTTGAGACTCAGTCCATGGGGATTCTGTAAAGGGCTGAGAATGAGGGTTGTGGTGTTGTGAAGTCATTGTGCACACGGAGATGGAAGGACCCAGAAGCCCCGGAGGGCGAGTTCGGCGGATATGGAGGAGTTTAGTGTTAGGCCGCAAGGCAAGGAATAAAGTCGTGTTTCATGAACCTGCTGTGTCCGCGTGTTCATACTGGCAGCGAGTGGGAACAGGAGAGCATGATGATAATGCAACACACTCCCAAACATTGAGGGACCAGGACAAGGGGCAGCGCATAAACAAGCCCTTTTTAAAAACCTTTTTAATCTCATAATTAATGTCAGACTTTCTCAAAAGCGCAGCAACACATTCAGATATTTTTCCATCCAATGTCACAAATACAAATTAAGATCCTCCCAAATACAGGAGATAAGACATTTGCAGACTGAGCATTCTATGCAGGGCTTAATTTGTAAAGAATGAAAACTTTGTCTCTGCACGTTTGGAGTAAGAACAGAACCCCCTTTCCACCTTGGAGCCCTGCCCAGACATGGCCTGCACAGCCACATGGTCTGAAATCCCTTCTAGATGCAACTTTAAGATGGCTGCAGCCAAAGAAGAACAACCACTGTGCTCCCAGCCCTCTCTGGGCTGCCTGGGAGCCAATTGGCTGGTGCCCTGATCATCCCCCGACCCCTCCCCTGCAAGCCGGGAGGCAAAGCTGGCCTGTTATCAAGGCCTATGTTTAAGGCCTCAGCTCTGTGTCTCTGATCTCAGCCCGCGAAACGGCTCTCTCGCGGTCCCACACAGCCACCATTCACTCTTCCGGGACGGTGTCATTTGCATTACTTCCAGCCGAAGTTAAGCTGATCACTGCAGCCGATGTGTTGTCTCCCACACATGATATTGCCAGGTTGAGTCCCTGTGCACCAATCACTAGACTCATTTGCGCTCCCCTTCATCCCCACACCTCCACCGTCCACTTTCCTTCCACCAGCTCTACCATTATCCTGCCACAAAAGGCAGCGTACCATACCCGCTCACTCTACCAAGCTCACAGAGCTTTCCCGACGCGTTTGCTTCTCCGTGGCAAGCTCTCATCTGCCCACAACATATCTCAAGCCAACCTTGCCCCACACTCGGCCTATTCTGCTCTCACAACCTCCCAGAATTCTGTTACGCACCGCATCTATTGAGTCTATCTCTGTTTGTACGTGGCCAGGTGTTGAGATAGGACCGACGCCGTAATGAGTTTAACAGAAGACTTTATTTAAGTTAAACTATGCACAGGCAGCAGACGCACCTTCAGCTTAAGGTACTCAAGGCAAACTGTCTGCCAGTTCAAAGCATGCAGTACATACACATTCCGAGAGAATCCTAGGATGCAGGAATTCTCGGAATGAACAGCATAATAAACACTGCAAAGGTCTGTGACACATATAAACAAAATTATGACATTTAAACCTAACACATCTCCCTCCCTTGATGTGGAAGACTTTTAGCTAAACTATTCAAGGTAATAGTCTTTAAAAAGATCAGGCAGTCTCTTTGTTCTTTTGCAGTTGTCTCCAGCATTGGATTCATCCTCCACTTGCTCACTAATGTTTGTAGGTGATTGATATGTAACTCCATCACCTCCTGGTTCCTCTTGACTCTCATCATTGACATTGTCTCTCATTATATTTTCTCTGTTCACATTTGGTGCACATTTGACTAATTTAGACTTCGACCAACACTCGACCAACACTCACCGAATCTCTGTTTGTACTCATTCTGCGCATCATGAATCAAATTCATTACTGTCTGTCTATCTACATTCACACATCCTGATGCCTCTAGCCATCCAGGACATAACCTGGTAGCTGGCTGCCTACCTTTTAATGAGACAAAAGGTGACACCTTGGTTACCGAATGTGGAGTGATACGATAATTCCACACCATTTCTTTCAACACTTCTGACCATTGAAGACCTGAGTTGAGAGCTAGCCGAATACCCCCTTTAATGAATCTATTAGCCCTCTCCACCAAACTATTCGCTCTAGGGTGGTATAGCGCAGTTCTCAAATGTGTGATACCATACCTGACCAAGAACTCCTTCATTCTCTGAGAACAGAACTGCACCCCATTGTCCGTTATGATCTCTGTGGGAAAGCCCTCTCTGTGGAACACCTCTTCAAAAAATGAGACCATTTCATTCGTAGTGGCCTCTCTTAGAGCCTTCCACTCAACCCACTTGGTGTGATAGTCTACAAGTACTACCATAAACCTAAAGCCATCGCCCAAACCTTGCATCGGGCCAATTATATCCACAGATAATTTTTTCCATGGCTCACATGGGACTTGAACAGGGTTAAGCGGCACTTCTCGGACTACTTTTCCTTTATCTGCTTTTTCACATTCATGACAACCCCGCACCTTTTTTTCCACCATACTGTCCATGCCTGGCCCCCAATATGATTGTCTTAACAATCTTTTGGTACCATTTATTCCCAGATGGCCTTGATGAGACAGATCTACTAAGCGGGCCCTAATACCTGAGGGAGGGATAATCTTGGACCCTCTCCTGATTTTGATTCCATCTTCAGACAGATTTAACTCTTGTTTCACCTCATACATACGATCGAAATTCCTATCCAGGGCATCTCTGCTGGGCCACCCATTAATTGTCCACTCTTTCATCCTGGCGATAGATGTGTCACATGCATCTGCTTCTAGCCATTCATTTTTCCCCACTGCCACTGTTGACATGTCTGAAATAGTTATATCTTCTTCCATGACTATTTCTGATGTGCCTTCAGTGTGTTTCACTGGCATTCTAGACAGGCAATCAGCCACCACATCTTTACCTAGAATGTGAACAATCTTAAAATCGTATCCTTGCAATCCCACGATCCATCTAGCAATCCCGGGAGAGCATTTCGCCCAATCACAGATACTTAACAATTGAACCAGCGGTTTATGATCTGACTTCACTAAAAATGCTTGCCCCCACAAAAAAAAAACTTAAAATGTACAATGGCCCAGTACACCGCTAACGCTTCCCTTTCTATTACTGAATAATTACATTCAGCCCCCCTGAGAGGCCTGGAAGCAAAAACAATCACATGACATTCTTTCCCCGAGTCCACTTGGTACAATGAGGCGCCTAACCCAATCAAACTAGCATCTACAGTGAGCACAGTTTTCCTACTGCTTACAAAACCACCAAGAGACAGTGCTCCTGAGATCCCTTCCTTTATAGCAGCGAACGCTTCCTGACACCCAGGAGCCCATTTGAAGTTTACTCCTTTTTTCAATAAGTTCCTTAGGGGTGCTGAGATAGAAGCACATTTTTCCACAAACTTATGATAGAACTCCGCCATACCCATAAATGATCTGAGTTGATCTTTATCAGTAGGTGGAGGTACTTCACATATATTCTTCAAAAGATTGGTTTTAGGCGATATACCATGACCTGACACTATGTCCCAGGTTCTCAACCTCCCTGAGACCAATGCGACATTTTTCTCTTTGTACCGTCAGCCCTGAAGACTTCAACCTTTGAAGAACATTCCTCAATGCCACATCATGTTCACCCTCAGAATTAGCAAAAACCAAAATGTCGTCTTGAAACACAGTAACATTGTTCAGACCTTTAAGTACTTCCTCCATGACTCGTTGAAACAAGGAAGCAGCTGATGCTAGTCCGAAAGGCATGCGTAAATACTTGAACGTGCCCTCCGGAGTGACAAAAGCAGTTACATGTTGACATTTGTCCGATAGCGGCACCTGGTGATATGTTGCAGAGAGATCTATAACTGAGAACCAACTAGGTTATGGGTAGAGGGTGTCTTTCAATGAAAATGTTCTTGTTAAGGTCCCTGAGGTCGACACATAGTCTCAGACTACCATTGTTTTTCGTTACTAGGACCACAGGGTAGAGCCATTCCGTTCCATTGATAAGCTCAATCACACCTTTTTGAATCAAATTCTAAAGTTCCTCACGGGGTTGTTGCCGAAGTTTAAGTGGAACAGGCCTCACTTATGCACCATCGGCTGTGCATTAGGCTTGAGCCTTATGTTGTGCTCAAAGTCATTCAACCTTCCTAGGCTGGACGTGAAAACCTCAGGAAACTCTTTGGACCACCTGTCCTCAATGTTTGCAATAGTTACAGGTTCTGATGCACTTGCTTGTAAACGGACACCCAATACCCTTTGTTCTTCCCAACCCAGTAATGACGCTCCTTTCTTTGCAACCAGACTTTTTGCAGAACATTCTCTCCCTTTGTAAGATACTCTGCCATGAAACTCGCTGGTGAGAGCAATATCTGAGTCTCCATAACCGCAGGGTTGTACCTCAGCGGGACGAAGAAGATCAGGAGTCTTGCCTAGAATATTGTTGAAGGTATCTTCTGAAATTATGGTCCAAGGCGAACACGAATCCACCTTCATCTTGATGTGACACCCATCAATCATGAAATGGTCAACTGGTCCCTTGGCATCACCTGATACAGCATCAATCTGGAACACATGCCTAGCATTTCTCTCCTGGACAGGCGGCTCATCTGGCATTCTTTGCAGGGGCTGAGTGGAAGATTGGTATTCTGTGTCTCTTTGTTCAAGACAATTCACTGAAGCATCTTTACACATATTTGCAAAATGACCCTTGCGCTTGCACTTGTAGCATTCTGCAACTCTTGCGGCACAGGATGGAAAATTTGATGAATGCCTGGTACTTCCACATCTAGAGCACCTCTGATTCCACCACTCCTTCTTGGTATTCCCTTTCCTCTTTGGCATGACCGCACATACCACTTGTGCAACGCTGTGTGATGATTGCTTGTCAATTTTCATTGCCCTCATGTATTGAGAGGTTTGCTCAAAGCAGCGTGTCAACTCCACCGCCTGCTCTAACGACACGTCGTTGGCAAGCAACTTTTCTTGTACCCTGGGACTGTTGGTGCAGCGCACTAGTTGGTCCCTTATGAGGGAGTCTGTGAGGTCCCCAAAGTCACGTGTGGCTTAATGTCCTCAAAGAAGCCACATAAGATTCCACATTTTCTGAACTGTCCTGTGCCCGTTGAAAGAACTTGTGTCTTTCAAATGTCACATTCTTCATGGGTTCAAATGATCTTCCATCTTTTTCAAAGCAATTACATACTCATCAGCGTCTCCAGATCCGTCCTCCACCACACGTGTGAGGCCATTGAAGACAATGCGCCCTTCCGGACCCAAATTGAGTAAAAGAAGTGCCTTCTTCCTGGCAGAACTATACCTATCGCCTCCAATAGCAACAATGTAATTTTCAAACATCTTGACCCATCTGTCCCATCTGACTGGGGGCCTCCCAGGTTCGGAGAGGAACGGTGCAGGCAGAGGAATTGCCACCGCCATTATGTCAAAGTCAGAGGTGAGCACTTGGTCTTACAGAGTAACACTGCACAATGGCAGAATAGTATGAGCTGGAAAGCCTGACAAAATCCAAGAACTTGATGTGATGAGCACAGCCAATTATGACATCACAATGGGCATCATTTTAGGGTAACTCTAGTGTGATGATTCCAATAAGAACACAGTCAATAATGACATCACAATGGACATCAGCGCAGGGTATGACCTGCCTGAGGGCTCCGAATGGGGTGCTCAGCAAAAGACCATTTGTTGCATCACAATAACTAAATGGAATGTCAAAACTCTGTCCTGGACGAGGAGGCTGTGCCAGTTGCTGGGAAACCACTTGCAGTCTTGGAAAATGTTTCAACTTCCACTAGAGGCCTTGAGATTTCCTTAGCATTTCCCAAAATATATATAGCCTCTTGTGTGGTTCTCATACGAGAAAACACACACACTCCGTCATGAATGTGAGTATGGAGTCTTTTCCAATGCTGATGTGGGCTCCACCCCCTATTTTTGGGCACCCCCCTCTGACCTGGAATGTGGGGCAGCGCCTGCTGCCAGGTGCACCGGCTCAAAATGCTGAGAGTGCACCGCTCTGAACTCCCATGCAGGGAGGAGCGGCGCTCGTAGGGCACAGCGGGGTGCTGCAGTCTTCAGTAGGGAAGTGCTGCTGGCTTTATCCTTCCCTTTCTTTCCTTCTCAGCTGCGGGAGGGGAACAGCTGAGTGTAAGCACGGCTGAGATAGGACCAAAGCCGTAATGAGTTTAACAAAAGGCTTTATTTAAGTTAAACTATGCACAGGCAGCAGACGCACCTTCAGCTTAAGGTACTCAAGGCAAACTGTCTGTCAGTTCAAAGCATGCAGTACATACACATTGCGGGAGAATCCTAGGATGCAGGAATTCTCGGAATGTGTATGCATGAATGGAACACAGCATAATAAACACTCCAAAGGTCTGTAACACATAAACAAAATGATATGACATTTAAACCTAACACCAGGCCAGCTGGCATCCCACCTGCGCATAGCTGCTCGTGATTCAGTCTCAACCCAGCGCACCTCCATTCGCCGACTATGCTAGCTGCCCGGTGTAAAGCTAACAGACCACTCAAAGCCGGCAAGACTGTGCAAACAGGTCTTTTAATCTTCTCTTTACAGCAGCCCCAACCTCGTCAGCAGGGCAAACAGTTTCACAGTCCTTTCGAAAGCTAACCTTTTCATTGCCATTAGATTCTCATTGCATACTGGAACGCTAATACTGCCTAAACCCACACCAACTACATACACATGAATGCAACAATTGTTATACATGCATGTATTAAGGATGAAAGTGCAAAGTGAAGGTGCCATACATAACACACCTCCTTCCCTTTCAGGGCATTGAACGTTTGACTTATTGCCTAGCAATTGCTACTCTCTCTTTACTCCATTTCTCGCTATTGCTCAACATTGCAGTGTTCCCTAAATCCTTCACTACTCTCAATGAATTTGAATATTTAAGACCTTTGTCCACTCTCCTACTTTTAACTTTCATGTTTGTCCCCTCCTCTAAAACACATTCCTTCATACAATTCCTCTCATCATTCCTCTCTTTCGCCCTCTTTTGAGCATTCAGTACACTGAACTGCAGAGCCCCCACCTGTACGTCTTCCCGAACGCCCACAAATGTCTTCATCCACCCCGGATGCATTCGCTAATTAGGTACTCTCTTCCTTAATGCCTCAAATGGGGAATCACCCGTTACCTGGTGTGGAGCATTCTTATACTGCATCACGTACTCCATCACCGCCCGTTCCCAATCTCCATCAGATGCAATGGCAATCCTAACTGCATCAATCACCGTACTGTTAAACCTCTCCACACTGGCATCACCCTTAGGGTTGTACAACGCAGTAGTTGAATGTCTAATACCATTATTCTCCCAAAATTCTTCTCTCTCTCTCTCTCTCCACAAACTGGGGAGCATTTTCCTGGGGAATGCCTCCCTCCAGAATACTCCAAGAACTTTACAATCCTGCTAGAGCTAACATCCCTCACTATGCACACCTCCGGCCACTTTGATAACAGATCCACCGAAACTATTACATACGCACTTTGCGCGCCCCCCCAACAGATATGGGACCCAAAAGGTCTATAGCCACCACATCCCAGATGGAACTTGGAGGCTCCACAATTTTCATGCGTGGCACTCTGGTTTCTTAGTACCTTGTCACTGTCTTTGCAGACCTTGCATTACTTTAAAAACACCTCAATGTCAGCGTCCATCCCTGGCCACCAGATATCTTGGCGTACGAGTCCCTTTGTCTTGCTAACGCCAAAATGCTCCTTGTAAGCAATCCTTAACACCACACTTCTCATGCCCTCTGGCACAACCATACACCATACACTTGCCTCGAGCTAATAATCCCTTCTCCACACCCAATTCTTGCCTCACCTTCTTGTATCACCTCAATTCTTCATCAATTTCATCTCTTGGCCACCCTTACTGGACATATTTTGCCACCATCATATAGGACAAATACTTATCACATTGCTCTCTCCGCTCATCTTCTTTGGCAACTTTGCAGTTGACAAACACCTCATCTTCCTCCCCACATTTCGCAGCGCTATCCTCTATGGGAATTTGCGACAATGCATCAGCTATGCCATTTATTTCTCCTTTGACATGCCTCACTTCCACATCCAAACCTTGCATGGAGGATATCCACCTGGCAAACCTCCTTGAAATTTCATCCAGTCCCTTCCTGTGAAAGATGCCCACCAAATGCTTGTGATCGTCAGCACCAAACTTTCACTCCCCAAACAAATTGTCAAGGTGTTTCTATTCCCCACACACAATCTAAAGCTTCCCGCTCGACAACTGAATACCTCTTCTCCGCTTCCTTCAACACACGTGACGCAAAAGCCACTGTATGCAGATCATCCCCTCTCCTCTGCATTAATACACATCCAAGGCCACTTGTTTGCATCAGTGTACAACTGTACTTCCCAGTAATCTTTGAACCCCTTTAAAATGGGTGCACTAACTAAACAATCTCTAATGTCTCACCATCACATTTCTAACACCAATTAAACCTCACGCCTTTCTTAACCAGCATTCTCCTTGTTTTTGTCCTCTCAGCCAGATATTTTACACATTTTCCATAAAATTCAACAACCAACCCTTGATATGAAGCAAGTTCTTTTTCATCTTTTGGCACTTTCATCTCCTTAATTGCTTCCAGGGTTGCATACTTGGGTCTCGAGCCTTCCGCAGACAACTCGTACCGCAAATACTCCATTGTCTCTAGTCTGAATTTACATTTGTCCTTAGATATGGTTAAACCTGCTTCTCCAATTTTACTCAACACCTCCTTCAAACGCACATCATGCTCCTAAAGATCCTTGCCCCACACCAATATGTCATCCTGATAACACGTTCCTTCAGTAGCTTGCTCATGACCCTCTGAAACACACTAGATGCAGACACCAATCCAAATGGCATCCTCTTACAATGATGCAATCCAAATGGGGTTATAAAAGAGGTCAGGTCCAAGGAATTGGGATGGAATTTTACTTAATAAGCTGCCTTTAAATCGAGGGTAGAAAATAGCAGCCCCACCAACAAGTCATCAATTTTGGGGAGTGGGAATCTGTTGGGCAATACACTTTTGTTTAGACCCCTGAGGTTAATGCACAGGTTAATGCAGTCTCAAGGGGCCGTTTAGCTTTCGTACTGCTACCACTGGACTTATCCATTCAGCAGAGTCTGTCTCCTCAATTATCCCCTTCGGCGCGCATCCGAAGTTTGAAGAGAGCCAAGAAGAGAGCCCTTATCCAAGCCTGCATCACTGCGGCATCTAACAATTCGGCCGAACTCTTTAAAATCTGCAAGGAGCTGGCCAACCCTGCTGTAGTCTCTACCTCTCCTGTCCCCTCCCAGGCCCTCTGCACGGCACTGGCCTCTCACTTCATCTCAAACTCAGGACATCCTGTCCTCACTCTCCTCCTATCACCTCCCTCCTATTCCCTGCTCTTCCTCTGGCCCTTCTGCAGCCACCCCTCCTCCCTCCTTCTCTGCCTTTCCCCTTTTCTCTGCTGACGAGGTTTCCAGACAAGTCTGATCTATGAAAGTCTTGTCAAAACAGGTTCACCCCTGTTCCTCCAAAACTATCAAGGACCACATCGACTCACTGGCTCCTGCCCTGGCTGACTTTTGCAACCACTCCTTCGCCTCTGGAGTCTTCCCATCGCCCCTTAAGCACTGCCTTGTGCACCCTCTTCTTAAGAAACCCTCTTCCGACTCCTCCTGCCCTGCTAACTATCGTCCAATCTCCATCACTCCCTTCCTGGGCAAGCTCCTGGAGAAACTGGCCATCTCCCAGCTTAATCTCCATGCTGAATCTGTTGGTAGTCTTCATGACCATCAGTCTGGCTTCAGAGCTGCCAGAAGCACGGAAACTGCTCTCCTGAACATCCGTGAGGACCTGCTCTCGAACCTTGACTCCAACACTCTGTGTGTTCTCATTTTGCTCGATCTCTCTTCTGCCTTTGATACTGTCAACCATGCCATCCTGCTCAACCGTCTCCATGATAACCTGGGTATCACTGGTCAGGCTCTGGCGTGGCTGACCTCTTTCCTCTCCAATCGACCCTCCCAAGTCCAACTGGGGTCCTTCTTCTCTGACATCTTTTTCTCTGCCTGTGGTGTCCCCCAGGGATCAAACCTCTCTCCCTGGCTGTTCAACCAGTATCTGGCACTCCTTGCCCACCGCATCTCCGCTCTCTGCCCCAACTTTCAGTGCTATGCGGATGATACCCAGCTCATTTTCAGGCTACCCTCGGCCTCCTCCTCTCCTTCCCTCATCTCTGACTGTTTGTCTGCTATCCAGGAATGGTGTGCCGCCAATTACCTCTGCCTTAATGCCAGTAAGACTGAGATTCTACTCATCGGCACACCCACTCCCTCTTTCCCTGCATCTCTCTGGCCAGCCTCTCTTGGCCCTCTTCCTGCTCCTACCTGCAAGGCAAAAAACCTCAGGGTCATCTTCGACTCCACACTCTCCTTCTCTCCTCACATATCTGACGTCTCTAAGAAGTCATACTACCAGCTGCACCTCCTCAGAGGTATTCTTCCTTTCCTCTCCTTCCCCCAGAAGCTCACTGTCTCCCGAGCCCTGGTTCTCTCGAAGCTGGACTACTGTAACAGCCTCTATCTAAATCTGCCTGCCTCTACACTCCACCCTCTGCAACTTATCCAGAACAGGACTGCGAGACTTGTCCTTGGCCTCAAGCCCAGGGACCGTATCTCTCTAGGACTGAAATCTCTACACTGGCTCCCAGTGGCTGCGAGGATTAAGTTCAAAACCTTCTGCATTGTCCACAAGGCCTTCTGGGGGCTGGGGCCTAAATACCTTCAACTCTCTCTTCCTAAATATCTTCCTTCTCGAGCTCTTAGCTCATCGGCCTCCAACTCCCTCAGGGTCAGCCGCTTCTCCAAGCAACGAGTTGGGGGTAGATCTCTCTCCGCGGTAGGGGCCTCCCTCTGGAACAGCCTTCCTGCCTCCCTGAAACTTGAGGAAAACCATCTCCGGTTCCGGAAGCACCTCAAAACCTTCCTCTTTGCTTCTGCTTTCTCTCCCCCTCTCCCCTGCTAATTCTTGACTGAAACTGCACTGAATCTGCAACTGGGCCACTCTCACCTATCTCGGTCCTTGGCCCAGCCACTCTCCACTTGCACTGCGTCCCTGGAAACCCCTGCACTGCGTGACTGTCTCTGTATCCCTACAGCCCCCTTCCCAGCACTTGTCTGCACTTACCCTGCACTTGCCACCAGCTGGCCCTATTATTTATCTATTATTCTACCCTGTACTGCACTTTTCCCCCCCTCCCTTTCCCCTTGCACTTTCCCTTCCCCCTACCCATGCACTTGTGCAATCTGGATGACACCTGGCCTATTAGGATCGTTGTCTGTCTTCCCTTTGTTCCCCCCTCCCTGCCTCGTCGTGCCTTGAAACACTTGTGTATTGGCGCGTTAAAAATGCCATATCATATCATGATGTGGTGATCAGACCAGATGCACGGGGAGTTCGAGAGTACACGGATATTGCAGATGGTTCCTATTGGTTGATATTGAAGTGCTTCCTAAGTGGACTGTTGGGCTGGAGAGGCTGCGAACCTGCTCGCTGCGCTCTTCCAGTGCCTGTGCCGACCGATCGTAGTCGCCAAGAGGAAGTTTGCGAATCCATCGCAACACGCTGCTATTGGACTCAAGTATTTGACTCTTCTACTGTTATTGTGCACCCGTTCCTTTGTCCCTGTTGCCTCTACATTGGTGCCGCGGTTTCGCCGCGGCTTGTTCCTGTTACTGCTCTACCAATTCTTACCCACATCTTCTCTGTTTCCCTGCAGAGCTTCCTGCTCCCGCCTCTTGCCCGCCTCCGAGCCCGCCTCCATTGTTCCCGCCCACCTCTCCTCACCTTCCACTTCCTACATTAGCACTGAGGCGCGCGCGCATCCGAAGTGCTTCCTAAGTGGACTGTTGGGCTGTTAGGCAGTGAGGCGGCTGGGGGGTTTGTAACTTGATGTTGCTTGCTATTGCACTGAATTCTACTGCCTAGATATCTTGGCTGAGGTTTTATGCCAACACAGGCTGGTGGTCCTAGGTTGACTCTACTCCCACTGCAGAGAGGTGCACTTCTAAAATTCCAATTATGGCCGACGGCCTCCGCAGTGGAAAAAAATCAAGCATGTACAACTTTAAAAAAGCTCAGGCAGAACAAGTTGGGGCCACTTCATTGTTAGATATACCTGTGGTCGCTGCGATTCTTGAAGAGGAAATTGAAGGTAATGCTATCACTGATGACTCTTTAGCAAACATAGCTTCCTTAGGAACAGTGAATGATCAGATTGCGATAGGAAACGAGGGGTCTTTGATGGCTGAAAAAGAGCCAGTAAGTTATGGCATAAAAATACCGGCCTCCTCAGAGATCGAAGTAGTTAAAGAGATAGACACCCTTCACTTATCCAAAGAAATGCCTTTAACGCCCCCTAATTTGGCAGCTGAAAGCGAAAACCGAGAGTTTATTGCCCCTAAAATAGAGGTACATGCAGAGATTGAACCTGAGCCTCCAAAGGATAGATTTTTACAGAAGAATTTGATCCTGAGTAACCGTTTGGAGCGCAATATCCCCAATTTTGACAAAAACACTACAGACCACAAAAAAGGTTGGGGTCTCTCTCTTTCAAAGAAGCCAACAAAATATCCCCCAGGGGATAGGGTAACGAAGATCCCAATCTAGATATCAGTCTAGATAGAGAGGCGATCAGGAAAAAAATGGGGATAGATAAGTTTGGAGCCCACCCTGCTGATTTCCCTATGCTACCACCTGCTATAGAGATGGAATTGGGAAAGCGCATTAGACTATCACCTGAACCCTCCACCCCAGTAAATAAAAGCAAATATGGGATTGAAAAAGTTTTTCTATTTAATAATCCCCCAACTTATTCTGTGCCTCCTCATTTCAGTGCTCAAAAAGAAGCACGAATGTTAGGGGGCATTCTCCCTCCCAGAATGTCCAGTGCAGGTAGCCCTAACATTCAGACCAACAGTTCTCCAATTTCAGAAAAATCATTGATTCAAGGTACCCAACCTTCCCATAGTCCAGAATGTTTTGGTGTCTCACACTGTGAATTCAATGAGTCCCTGAACCACAGAAAAGTGTCATGTCCCGGAAACTCTGCAAAAATGTGATGAACAACAGCAATGCTTTGAAACCTTCCCTGTCTTGACACAGATCTTAAATCCTCTAGACAAGGGACATGAGCAAACTCACGAAGAAATAAAAACCCTACAGATTCAAATGATTGAACTTATAAGTAAGTTAAGCAAAATGGAGGGCATGCTGCTCTCATGTAATAGGTTTTCGGCCCTGATTCACAAAAAGGAGGAGACCCCAAACATTCATCACATTGCTACACAAACCAAGTCTTTCGCTGAGGTAGTGACTGGGGGTTCTGCATCCAGACCCGCCACAGCGAAGATCATATATCCGCCTACAGTTAAATCAGAGGACGTAAATGCCTCAAACATTGCAGCTTTGACTGTCCTAGTAACAGAGATGGCAACCACTCTTAGCACCTTAACCACTCCAGTGGCAATTGTGGACATCCCGTCCTCTAATGGAAAAAATGTGGTATGTTTGGATAGCCCCTCTGCGCTTACTGACCTTATTGACCTAAGCGGTGAGGGACTCGAACCGAAGGGTAAAGGAGAAAAACAACAGCTGATCAACAAGTTGTGGTGCCTCCTTTAATTCCCCAAACAAATAAACAAAGAAGAGCTTTGGCTCGTGCAGAAAAACGGAACATCTTTAATAAAAGAATGAAAGGAAAACCAGAAAAAAAACAAAAAAAATCAAGCATTTGATAAAACAGATAAGTATAATACACACATGAGAGACATCTGTAATTTATCTGGGGGTGATATTATCATGGATTTGAATCAACTGAATGAAGAATCCAAAGCGATGCTGAATCTTCCGGAATCCAATCAGACGGCCCAACCTACTAAAAAGAATACACACTTGTACTAAAGATAAGAAAGGGGCAGTCTGTTTGGATGAAGGAAAGGCAAACGCAAACATGGAATCAGATTCCCAAACCTCCTCTTCATATCAGAAGCAATCTGTTTTTTCCAACCTTTACCCCATGCTGGATTTAAAAAAGACAGAAAAAGTGATCATTGGTTTGGATAACGGGCCAAGGGCTCCTAAACATGTCAAATGTGTAAAAAAGAAAGGAAATGCCCACATGACCACCTCTAACGGCCACAGTTCTCATTCTGCCGAGCCGAAAGCGTCGGCAGTAGGTGCTGATTCGGACGATATGACCGCTCATGATGGGGCACAAGAAGTAGATCAGACAACGCCTAATCTAAATGGTACGAGCTCGGTGCCGCAAAGCACTCTAGCAATGGTTAATCCATTAGATATAAAATCTGCCTCAGTAATGGGGTGGGAAAACGAGCCCGAACGTTCTGGAAAGGCCCGTCTGAATCGAACATTCATGATGACTGCCATCCAGGATATCCCTGCCCTTCGCATCATACGTTCAAATGATATTGATTGGGTGAAATTGGCATCTGTGATTAACAGAATGATTTGCAAATTCATGTCTCCCTTTATTCTGAAGCTGTTATGGGAACATAGAGAAGACTTAGCATCTATCGGCTTATAAACTAGCATTTTTCCCTCGCTCGAGGAAGCAACAAGCTTCGTCGAAACCATGCCTCCATCTGCTGAAAGCACGCCTTCCAGTTCTACACAAGGCGATCCAACTAATTTTGATGCGAAAACCATGAAACAATTTGTGTCAGCCTTAAAGGAGGTGTCATGGAAGGATCCGAAAATCGATCAAGTACCAAACCCCCCAAATGGGATGAGAGATTCTTAGCTTGGCCAAATTTCACATCATCTCGTGGAACCCGTGCGGCTTAAACAACTTCAAATAATGGTATAGACTAAACTATCATCAAAGACCCGACATTATCTTATTGCAAGAATCGATGAACCAAATGAACTTTGCAATAGAGGGATACCTTGCATATATTCATGTAGCAAGTCGGGACCCTGGGAAGACTGTCAGGGGGGCTTCTCGTGATCTTAATACCGCCTATAAGTGTTCCACAGAATTGATCAGCAGTTCTGCCTCTATATTAGCCATTGTACTGAAAGATGATGAGGATCCTTCCATTATTCCCATACTGCTTTGTATCTATTGGAACAAATTAATTACTTCAATCGATGCCATTTTAGACGAACTGAATGATGTGATAGAAAAGGGTCTGATCTTATTCGCATCTGCCAGAATAATTGCTGGGGGTGACATGAATTGCTATTGTTACGATGAAAGCTCTCATCCAAGTGTTATATGGAACAATCATTCGGTGGCCTCAAATAAATATGGGCAAATGTGGAACTCTTTCTTTCTCGAGTGGGATATGCAGACTCCTCTCTTCCGATTAGAACCATACAACTATACTTGGGCGAGAGCAGATTGCAAGTCCCTAATCGACTACGTCTTTCTTTCTTCGAGGCTATATTCATGTGTCGATTCTTTGACGATATTAGAGCCGACATTAGGAGACCACAGAACAAGTTACTTTCTTACCTGGTAACGTTCTTTCGATGGGATGGTCCGACGACGTATTCCATATCTATGACATGTAATCACCACAGCTGTGCTGCTTCGGAAACTTTTTCGGCGTCTGCGTCCTGCGTCGATGACGTCGATGCGCCGTCGTCGAGGACCTCCTCCGACGTCCGATGTCATCCGATGTGATAAGTAGGACGCACGACGCCCATAGCCTCAGTTGTAGTTTTTTCCCCCAGAACGTGTGACATAAGTCAACTGCCAGTCAGACACAAAGCCTTGCGGAACGTAAGCTGCAATCGCAAAAGAAATTCTGTAGCGGGGAAGGCAGGGCGGGAGCGATATGGAATACGTCGTCGGACCATCCCATCGAAAGAACGTTACCAGGTAAGAAAGTAACTTGTTCTTCGAGGGGATTGGGTCCTCCGATGTATTCCATATCTATGACAGACTCCCAAAGCAGTACCAAAGCAAGGAGGAGGGAAAGAATTTAGAATCAAAATGTAGAATAGCCAATCAAATAGCAGAGCAAAGGACCGCCTTGCCAAAGGCCAGATCCTGTGCTCGGATGGAATTAAGGGAATAGTGACGTACAAATGTATGTACTGAAGCCCAGGTGGCTGCATCACAGATGTTGCGAATAGGAACACCCCTCTGCAGGGCAGTAGACGCAGCCATACCCCTGGTAGAATGGGCCCGCAAGCCAGCCGGTGGGTCCTTACCCGCCAAACGGTAGCACTCCGAGATGGCCAAAATAATCCAGCGAGACAAAGTCTGTTTCGTCACAGCTTGCCCCAAACGCTTTCCAGCGTAACCAATAAAGAGTTGATCATCCACTCTGACCCGGGACATGCGTGAAACATAAAAGCTTAAAGCTCTCCTAGGATCAAGCCTATGGAGCCTCTCCTCTTCCTTACCAGGATGCGGAGGAGGATAGAATGCCGGAAGAACAACCTTCTGGGCCAAATGAAATTCCGTCACCACCTTCGGAAGAAAAGAAGGACGAACTCTAAGGACAACCCTGTCCTTGTGAAATACAGTGAAGGGAGGCTTAACTGAAAGTGCCTGTAACTCACTCACTCTGCGAGCGGAAGTAACCGCAACTAAAAACACAGTTTTCAGAGTTAACAGCCTCAAAGGGCAAGAATGTAAAGGCTCAAACGGAGCACCCATAAGAAACTTAAGAACAAGGTTTAAATCCCAACCGGGCACCAGGAAAGGTGACGGAGGGAACACATTAGTGAGCCCTTTCAGGAACTGTGAAATCAAAGGGATTTTAAAGTAAGAACACTCTTCAGACGAGCGCTTAAAGATGGACAGCGCCGCCAGGTAACCCTTAACGGTACCCACTTGCAAGCCCCTGTGGGCCAAAGAAAGTAAAAAGGACAGAACCATGGGGATGTCACATGCAAAAGGATCCACATTCTGAACTCTGCACCAGTCGCAGAACTTACGCCAACGGCAACGGTACAGAGACTTTGTTGCCGGCCCTCGGGCCGAAAGCAACACCTCCATCACGTCCTCAGGGAGGTCCCAATCCTTATACCTCAACCTTTCAGAAGCCAAGCGTGGAGGTTGAGGGATCTGACCTCTGGATGGAGAACCTGACCCCCCTCCCGTGAGAGCAGATCGTCTCGGTAGGGAAGACGACGTGGAGGGTAGATGGATAAGTCGAGAAGGTCCGGGTACCACGTCCTCCGAGCCCACGCCGGGGCAATGAGGATCATCCGGGAACCGAACTTCCGTAACCTCCGCAGCACTTGCGGGATGACGGGGACTGGAGGAAACGCGTACAGCAGCGGGAATGACCACTCCACCACGAACGCGTCTCCTAAGGCTCCTTTTGGAGGAAATTCCCGCGAGCAAAACCTTTCGCACTTCCGGTTGACACTGGAGGCGACGAGATCCACTTGAGGGGTCCCCCAAAGGGCGAAGATCTCCAGGAGAATCTCCTGAGCCAACTCCCACTCGTGAGAGATCGCGCTCTGCCTGCTCAGAGCGTCCGTCACGTTTTCGGCTCCGGCCAGATGAACTGCCGAGATCGAAACTTCCTGCTGGATGGCCCAGAACTCGAGCTGCATCGCCTCTCTGCACAGAGGAAGTGACCCTGCCCCCCCCCCTTTTTGTTGAGGTAGTGCATGGCCACTGTGTTGTCCGTCAGGATCAGGACATTCTTCCCTCGCACAGACGGCAGAAAAGCCTTCAGGGCTAGCCTGACGGCCCTCAGCTCCAACAGATTGATATGGAGTCTGGACTCCGACGGAGACCAACGACCGCTGACTGTCAGCCCGTTGGCATGAGCTCCCCATCCCGTGAGGGATGCATCCGTCACGATCGTCACCTCCGGCCAGGGAAGCCAAAATGGAGCCCCCTTCATCAAGTTGCCTTCGACGGCCCACCACAGAAGGTCCCGGGCGACTGAGGACGGCACCTGAATCGAGTCCGACATCCTGCCGGAGGACTGCGACCATTGCGTCTTGAGTGCCCACTGCAAAGATCTCATCCGCAGGCGAGCCTCTGGCACCAGAAGAATGCAGGATGCCATGAGGCCGAGCAACCTCAAGAACTCGAACGCTGGGAGCATCTGGGCATGCTGAAACTTGTGCACCATCTGCTGAATGTGAAGAGCCCTCACCTGGGGAGGAAAACACTGCCCCAGGGAAGTGTCGAGCACTGCTCCGATGTACTGGAGCCGCTGTGTTGGCGTCAAATGGGACTTCTTTAAATTGAGGGAGAAGCCCAGCCTGTGAAGGGAGCGACAGGTGATCGATAGATGATCCAGGACTTGCTCGGGAGAGCTCCTCCTGATCAACCAATCGTCCAGGTAGGGGTAGACGTGAATCCCCCCTTGCCTGAGATGCGCTGCCACCACCACCATGAGCTTGGTGAAAACCCTCGGGGCGGAGGTCAATCGGAACGGCAGGACCCGAAACTGAAAGTGCGAGTCGCCAACCGCGAACCTCAGGTACTTCTTGTGCTTGGGATGGATCGGCACATGGAAGTAAGCATCCTTGAGGTCGAGCGACACCAACCAGTCCTGAAGCTGAAGGGCCTGGAGGACTTGAGAGAGAGTAACCATCTTGAACTTGTCCTTCCTGAGGAGTTTGTTCAAACCGCGCAAGTCCATGATGGGTCTCAATCCCCCGTCTTTCTTCGAAACCAAAAAATAAGGGGAATACCATCCCTTGTTCCTCTCCGCTACAGGCACCAGTTCTATGGCGCCTTTCTCCAGCAGGGCTTGAATTTCCTGCGCAAGGAGCGGATCCGGACTCTGCAAAGAGAGGTTCCCTGGTGGATTGTCGCGAGGCCTGTGCCGAAAAGGAAGACAGTAGCCGTGGGTTATGATCTCCAGAACCCACACATCTGAAGTAATGGCTTGCCACTCTACAAGATGCTGCGCCAGCCTTCCCCTAACCGGCGAACCATGGGACATGGCCTCACGACTGAGTGGGAGCGACTGCGGCGTTACCTGAGGGCAAAGAGGCAACTGCCCGAGTGGCCTTGGCACCACGGGTACCCTGTCGTCCACCTCTGGTACCCCTGCGTTGGCCTCTTTGACTGCCAGCTCCTCTCGCTTTACTGAAGGATGAGTAATAGCGAAAGGAACCACCCCTCCACTGCTGTCCCCTAGGACGAAAAGGCAGAGGTTGGCGAACTGCAGCGCCCAACGACTTCGCTGCAGCTTTTGAGGTCTGCAACCTCTCAAGGCTCTCGTCAGCCTTGCTGCCAAAAAGGTGTTCACCGTCAAAGGGCATGTTGAAGAGCCGGGACTGCACATCAGGAGCAAACCCCGACTTCCGCAACCATGCAAACCTGCGTATCACGGTGCTCGCCGCCATGGACCTACTGACGCATTCAGCTAAGTCCAAACCCGACTGAACGGACTCACACATGGCATCCTTACCATCCTGGACCAAAGCAAGGAAACCATCCCGTTCGTCCCCTTCGGGAATATGTTCAGCCGCTAACGCAACACAGTTCCACAGAGTGTGCGTGAAACGTGACGAGGCACAAATGGAGTTGGCCGCCTGAAGCGCCATACCACCAGAAGAAAACACTTTCTTCGCCCAGCCATCAAAACGTTTGTCGTCCCTATCAGGAGGGATGGTAGGGTACGACGCCTGCTTCGCCGGGGCCGTGGCCGCCTGCACCACCAAACTCTCCGGAGTGGGGTGCCTGGTCAAGTAGCAGGGGTCGCCACTGGCTGGACGGTATTTTCGCGACAAGGATCTGCCCACCGCCGGGAGACTCTCCGGAGCAGTCCAAGCCGCCGCCACCCTTCTCTGTAAAGCCATATGGAACGGCAGAACCGGGTCAGTTGGGGGACCAACATCAAGGATGTCTGTCAGATCATCCTGCACAAACTCCCCTGGGGGAGCAGACCATCCCAAGTACTCAGAAACCCTAGCCATAAGGCGCCGGTACGAGGAATCAGCATGAGAGCCAGGCTCAGGCCTACAAAACTCCACCTCCGGAGAGGTGTCCAGTCCACTGGCATCATGCAGTGACTGTCTCAACTCGTCAAACTGACTATGGCCCGAGACAATTTCATCCGGAACCTGACTAGGAACCAGGCCATCAGAATCCTCATCCGCCTCTGAAATATAGTCCAGGTGGCGAAAAGAAGGCACTCGAGAGTGCTTGCTCTTAACCAGAGCCTTCCTAGGGGGTGCACCCGTGCCCTGGGGTACCTCCGACACGAAAGGCGTCGATGGCGTCGAGCGAATCGGCGCCAGCGTCGAGAGAACTGGCATCGGCGCCGAGAGGATCGCCGTCGAGGAAATCGGCGTCGACGTCAGATGCAGCGCCTCCAGAATCGGCGGCGTCGACACAGCCCTCGAGGCCGGAGCCCCGAGCGTGTCCCTCGACGACCTGAGCGTCGACGGCATCGACGACTTCCTCGGAGCCAGAGCCTCGAGAAAGCCTGTCGACGCCCTCGACGCCACAGACGTCGATGCCTTCTTCGAAGACCTCACAGGTGCACACGGTCTCGAACGCGTCGAGGACCGGGACCTGGAACGGGTACGTCGAGAACGAGTCCCCTTGTCCGAACGGGACCTCTCCCGTGACTCGTGCCGACCACTCTTGCGAGCGGTGTCTCTCGACCTTACACGACCGGCCCCACTCGGGGGCGCGGACGGCTGAGTACCCTGCGACTCAAGCATCTTCTTCCCAAAGGAAGCCCATTCCTCCGGCATCGCACGGCTGGAGGGGTAAGCGACGTGCCGGGCAGAGCCCTCCGAAGAGGACCTGGAAGACGACCGGTGTCGGCGCTTCCGAGAATGCCTCGAAGAGGCTGAGGAGTGGCGAGACCGACTCCTAGAAGGAGACCCACGAGACTTCCGACGATGACACGGAGAGTCACCCCTCGAATCATCCGTCGAAAGCCCCGCAGACTTCGACTTCCGGGGCTTGGACACCCGACCTACCGACAACTTCTTCTTACGTTCGCGTAAGGCTTTGGACGTGAGCGACTGGCAGTCGATACAGTCATCCGTGTCGTGGACCTCCCCGAGGCACCAGAGGCAGGCGTCGTGCGAGTCCGTCACCGACATCTTGGACCCACACTGCCCGCACTTCTTGAAACCCGGACGCGGGGTCGAAGACGAAGAAGACATCCTCTGAAGGAATTTCACAAACGAACAGGTCCGAAGAACCAAGAAGAACAGAACTCCAAAGAGTCGAGGCGTTTAAACCGAGAAACACGAAGCAACACGTTCGCGGAAAAAACAGAACTGAGGCTATGGGCGTCGTGCGTCCTACTTATCACATCGGATGACGTCGGAGGAGGTCCTCGACGATGGCGCATCGACGTCATCGACGCAGGACGCAGACGCCGAAAAAGTTTCCGAAGCAGCACAGCTGTGGTGATTACATGTCATAGATATGGAATACGTCGGAGGACCCAATCCCCTCGAATGATAGTTTCTTTTACCTTGAATATTCCTATTGCCCGTTATGATGAGGAGTTACTTCTTTGCCTGGTAGAGCCTGATCGTCACGCTCTAACCGTGAGATGCAACTCCAGCGTCTGCTTTTCCTTTATCAACCATCTCGAATGGGACCCTGAAATCACCCGCTATACTGTCCTAGGAGGTACTTCCCTACTACATATAGAAAAAACGAGCTATTAAAATAAAATTTCATCTGCAAAAATTAAAAGAGGCCCTCAAAAAGAATGTTCAAGTCTTATCTAAACACGCTCATAAATTTAATCTCCAAATATCCTGCTTGAAAGCGCAGAAAAATTTTGAGATTAGAAGGCTCAGGAAAGTAAACATCTCCTATGGAATCCAAATAGAACTTATAAAAACAATTAGACAAAGCTATAGAAATAAGCTAAAATGGCTGAAGGGTAAATTGCATTACGAAGATAACCAAAAAGTTATCTACCATTTGTTAAAACATGATTCTAGGCAAATCTGGAATTCTTTGCGCACGATAACTTCTGATCCTGCCAATGCGAATCTGTGATCACAGCAGAAATTTGGGTCTCTTATATCAAGGCCAAATATAAATTGCCCGAGCGTGTGTTAAGTGTGTTAAGAGGGGGAGAACCTCAGTTGCTCCTTGATAAACAAGCCGTGTGGTCGATAGGGGACATCATTGAGGCCATAGGGAAACTTAAACCTTCTAGGGCCCCAGGACCTGATGGTCGGCCCACATGCGTATATAAGTCCAACCCCCTGTTTAGGCTCACATTCTTAAAATCAAATTTGACTCCATCCTGCTTACTGGTATAATTCCCCTCTCTTGGACTTCAGCTCTGGTCATTCCCATCTATAAAAAGGGTCCTCCGGATTCCCCTGCAAACTACCTTCCGATAGCGCTTACTGACGCTTCATCGAAAAAATGTTTCCTTCTTTTGTTAAAGCAACTACAAATGTACATTAATGATCTCAATTTATTGTCACTTTATCAAGTAGGTTTCAGGAAATGTATTGGCTGCCCCCTAAACGCCACGATTTTATGTCATCTCCAGGCCTACACATCTTCCTCCAAAAATGGCCCAGTTTACATTGCTAGTCTGGATTTAACCACAGCTTTTGACTGTCGTTCGTGAGATTCTGTGGAACAAAAATGTCGGCCATGGGGATTCCAACTCAACTGGTCGCATTGATCGCACTGCTGCATAAAAATACCAACTATCGAATTCGCCTTAATAAAGAAGGCGCTCTTTCTGACCCCATACCGACGGAAATGGCTGTAAAACAGGGTTGTAATATGGCAGCGGTGCTGTTCAATTTATACCTTTTGGGACTGGATGATCATTGGCTGACTGGAGAGTGCTTTCCAGCTAAGCTTGGTTCCCTCAAGCTAGCCTGGATGGGATTTGCGGATGATCTGCTATTCTTTGATAGAACCCCTTTGGGTCTACAGAGGAAATTAGATCTATTTGCAGACTTTGCTTTCAATCACAACCTCTCTCCTAACCCTGCGAAAACCTCCATACTGATCTTTTCTGATGGAAAGCTAAAGCCTCATCGCTTCTCTTGGAATATGCTGCTACGATACGCTATTTAGGCTATCCTCTCACCGACTCATTCACTAAAAATGTGGAAAAACTTTCTAAACCAAAAAGTCAAAATTCTTTCTTCACAAATGAAAATCATTTTTCATAAATACTGCATGTTTTACCTACTCCCATTAATTCAATTTTACCTTCAAAAAGTAGAACCTATCATCCTCTACTCTCTAGACATATGTAGCTACGAACTTGATGACTTTCTAAATATACTGCAGGGAAAACCGCACTGGCATGGCACTTTCTATTCCAAATGTCATGATATGTCACAAGTTAAATCTGCTACCACTGTCGATAAAACATAATTGGAGAAGTATTACAAATTACACCAAAATGCTGTTTCCGCCCAAAAACACACACTACACAGAATTGAATAAAATATTGGGCGATTCGCATATTAGATCGCTACATCTTCAAACTCTGAAAATAACTAACATTCTTTCTCATATCAACGAAACTCCAGCCTCCAGGAGTATGTGGCTGCCGAGTAAAAAAAAACATATCAAAGATTTTTCTGGTGCAGCATGCTGGATGCAATGGGGACCTATCCATCGTATGAGGAATACAATCGAGTTTGAGGCAAATGGGAATGTAGACTAAAATATCGGATTCAGTTTCCCTCGGCAAACGTGAGGAAAACTTGCATGAGCTTTAGACTCAATTCCTAACACGTCAGCGGACACAAAATTGGGCTGTTGGCTCTAAAAGCAAAGATTCAATAATGTGTCGCTTTTGTGAAAATATTGAAGCATCTGAGACGTTGAAACACCTTGTGATCTATTCTTTTTTTGAGGAATTGCGTATACAAATATTTGAACATTACCTCTCTAACTCAGATATTGCGAGGGAATCTCTTTGGAAACGTTGTATGGAAGGGTATAGCCAAAAACTGATTTTTAAATTAATAAATCTGCTTGTAATTATAGAGTGCAAATTGGCGGAAGCACCGTCCACTATTTAATTGAGTAACCCTGAAGTAGTAGAAAAACAGTGATCTAGCTGAAAGCAACTAAACTAAATGATTCTTTTTTGTCATTTTTGTGTTGTGGAAGATACTATATATTTCTTCTGTTTTCCCTAGTGTTCAAAAAACCATTCTGAAGTGAGTCCAGCGAGTTGTGCTAATGGTCCTTATACTCTATGTAGCGGAATCAGGACCTCACTAACCTGAAACCATCATACACAATATGTTCAATATTGTCTGTTATTATTATGAGGAGTTATCTTCTATGTTATAGCTCAGGATTTGTTTGGCACGCCTTTCAGGATGCTGTATTAATGATTACGTTTTACGTTGTGCAATGTATATATATGAATGTAAATGCTTGTTTGTTCTTGTTCTTTTAACCTAACCTCTCAATGTATTTTTGTACTTTAAAGAAATAGAATTGTAAATGTTTTTTTTAATAAACCAAAGACAAATAAAAAAAATAAAAAAAATTATCCCCTTAACATGCGCCCCAACTCTTTTTCTACATCATCCCGTAAAGCCATTCGTATGGTGCGTGCTCTTGACCTTACCAGCACAGCCCCTAGCTTTACTCTAATCAAATGGACAAACCTTCTCAAACATCCACTTTTTGTCAGCAAATAGGTTGGGAAGCAACCTTAACACATCCAACCCCTCTATGGATTCCTTTGCCTCGACAAGTTCCATCCTTCCCACAGTCTTTTGTATAACTAACACTTGTGAGGGGTGATCAGGATCAAGCCTCAAACCAAGATCAGCCGAGCATCCCAGGATAGTAGATTTCCCCCTCTTGAAGTCTCCCTCACCATGCCTTGGACTTTGCTCCCATGATAAATAAATTGGGCCCAAAATTCTCCCACAATATTGATTGGAACATCCCCATGAGCATGTGCACACAGAATGGCCGCCTGAAAATCCCAAGACTTGAACTTCTCTCTCCAAGTTCACTAGTGTATAATCTGCTCCACTGTCAATTAATAATTTCATAGGTACAGCATTCACTGTTATCTCAGCATGTGGCTTGACACGTTTGGGCAAAGTGTCTGCATTCACTGCACAGACTTCTTTCCTATCGCTCTCATCATCCTGCCATGTTGGCACACCATCCTGGAACACTTTTACCCTTCCTGGATTGTTCCAGGGCTTTCCGCAGCGAGACATGTGTCCCTTCCTGCCACAGTCCCTGCAAATCATGTGGTGCATGAAACTGTTTGTCGCTGGCTAGATGATCTGGGTTCCCACATCTGTAGCATCTTTCAACAACCGATTTCACCTCTGCCTTTTGATTGACCTCCATTTTCTTTTTCCCCCCATCTGCTTTCCTTCTTACTCGTAATTCTAATGATTGCTCACCTTCACCTGCTCAACAACATTTGCAGAAGACATTTTTTCAGATTCAGTTTCTAATGCCTTAATGCACTTTTCCGTTTGTTATACCAAGGAGAAATAAGCACCACTGGCTCCCTCCCTCCATAGTGCTTCCCTAATCTTGTGGTCAGCACACCTTATCAGCTGGTCCCTAGTAGGTTTGTCTCTGCAGTGGCTATAGTCAGACTTAATAGCCAAAACACGAGGTATCGTAACAAAGTCCTAAATTTATTCACCACTTTGTTTGTTTGTTTTATTATTTATAATGCACGATCATACCCTCAGGTAACAGGGCGCAGCAGTTACATGAATATGCAAAACTTAGTTACAACAGCGAAAATATATACATACATACAGGTAAAGCAAGATTATATACATACATACAGGTATAGGAATGATCCTAAGTTTTCAACCATAGGACAACGTTAGTCCGGAAGTTATGGTAGGGGAGGTCCATTCTCAGAGTGGGAGGAAGGGAGTTCCACAGTTTAGCAGCTTTCACTGGGAAGCTGTTGCCTCCTATTGTGGAACGATTGAAGTTGTTGATTGTTGATCTCTGAGGGCGAAATGGTATCTGACCAAGAACTTGTTCTCTTTAATAATGAAGTGTCTGTCAAGGCTCTGATCAAAGGCAGACAAACCTGTCTCATGTGCCTGCAACTCCGGCAATTTCTTGAATACTGATGGACCTTTGTTATGTTCTAACCCATTCTGTGTCTGTGGCCATTCCCTATGTATGTGTGAGGCTGAGTCTGGAGTGTTTGGTGTGGTGCATTCCATCTACAATGTGATGGTATGAGTGCCAAGGTTCTCCCTCTGCCAGTTGGAAAAGGATCTGGGCAGAGGGGGACCGGTGGATGCTTCCCTCCCTCTTGTACTTATCCTGCCTGTGACCTTATAACCTGTGACTTGTACTACGAACCCACTAAAGTCTCCTAACCTAACTTGGACTCCTGACTCATCATTTCAACCCCTCAACCCACAACTTAACACTGGCGACGAGGATTATTGTTAGCCAGAAACAAAGAACTGGAAAGGAGAAAAAGGAACAGGATCAAGAGTAAGGTAAAAGGACTTGGACCCAAGCACAGGGCCGAGAAGAGGTTGCCCATCAGGAAGGAGGGACCCAGAAGCATCCACCGCCCCCCACCCCCTGGCCCCAAGGTGAGCGCGCCCCTTCTCCTGCATGACTGGGATGGCAGTGACATCAGGAGTGATTTTGGGGGACAGCGTTCTCCACCATTAATGGTTCTGTCAGATAGCCATTTGGTAGTTTTTCTTTGCCATAGCAAGCACCTCAAAGTAGCATTGAAGTGCGGTGGTGCACCTTAGAGAGAGCGCAATGGAAGGGAGTGGCTATTTACAAGGACAGAGCTAAAGGGGCCGGGGGAACAAATGAGTGACTTTGGGGATCGGCATTAAAGTGCTAAAGAGAGGAGCGGCTGCAGTATTTATAACATGCAAAGAGTATGCCTGTGGTTCAGCTTTGACGTTGTTTGGCGTTGGTGGTCGGCTGGCGGAGACATCGTGGCCTTGGTGGCATGGATGGCGTTTGGGTCCGGGAGATCAGCACAGCTCGGTGACCGATCCCATTATGGTGACGTCAAGGGACTCCGGGGAGTAATGGTGATTGTCCCCTGTCTTTAGAACGTTGTCGCGAACGTTCTCATAGCCGTCAACAGCTAGGATCGCGTCATTTCGGCTAATGTTTTTGTTAGAGGAAGGAACCTCCTCAACGTGCCCCAAGTGTCCTCTCTGACGAGTGACTGTGTTTAACCTCGCACTTTAAGGAACAGAGCGGCGTGGATCAACAGAGGACTTCTTTGAATGGGAAATGTCAGGAACAAAGCGATGCGGAACAGGTTCCATGGACACAGGAGTTGTACGTGTTCTCATGTCAAAAACTCGACATTGTGGAAAAGGAGTTCGAACAGCAGGTTTGCTGCAGTGTCTAATGGAACTGGCCATATTTGTAGAGCGCATTTGCATGATCTCATACATACATATCCGAAGTACTGGAAAACAATTATTGATGTCGCTGTGTTCAGTGATGTCGGAACGTTTCAATACAAAGCTATCAGTAAAATGCTATGCTGACTTGGAATATGAAATGCATAATGGTCATCCGCATTTTTAATTTGATGTTTCATTTACAGGATTTGGATAATAACCCGTGAGAGGTGGAGGCCAATGTGCACGTTGGGATGGTCACGGCATCCACCTCTAATGTATGTTGCAATGTGTTTAATTAGTTTGTTGGCACAAAATGGTGCAGACAGCAAGCGGCTGCGCTCAGTGCATCTGTAGACCCTTTTGGTGGTTGTAGCAACAATTCTTGTGGCATAAGATGTGTGTTGCTGTTACACACTATTGTGATGTCATACATTTTTCCGGGTATGGAAAAGATATTGTGGCAATGTTCATGTAGTTGATATTAGTAGGTTCCGGTTATGTTTGTCCCAATGACTTTAAGTGGACATATTTTATGGGAAATTTTAATGTGGCAATGTGCCAATAAGCAGTGCCTAAGTGTTTTGTCTGGCATTTAAAGTGCATGGACTAAAGGTTATTATGCCAATGGGATTTGGCAAGTGTCATTAGGAAATTAAGTGAACCTAAGGTTATTGTGCCATTGTGGCTGATGGCAAGTTGGTATGCAACCAAAAAGATATGTCAAGTTATGATTCATATGTACAAGTTGTGTGCACTAACGCAATCTTTTATCCACAGACTCATCAACAAAGACTCTGCAAGGAAGGATATATTGTGGGACTTTTATGTGGCGCACTTAAATTCAGATAACCACAAATATTTTTGCTGAATTTGTTTGGATGTGTTTGCGTGGATATGATGTGTTGAGATTGAAAGTACTTTGAATTTTGGGACCCATTGCATATCTTGAATATGTTCACTCATGAAATGTTTTACACAAATATAAGAAAACTTTCCCCACAGGTATTTCAAACAAATTAACTCTGCAAGCATAATTTATGGGACTCGCTGTGGTGATGTTATGTAAAACGTTTTATATTCTCATAATTTCGAGCTGAATTCGTTCATTTATTAGTTCAAGGGAAACCGTGTGTGTTATTAATGGGATATCCTGTGTGATAGTGGTTGTGTGTTTGGCCAGTTGCCATTTGTGAGAGCATGGGTTGATCAGTAGCTATTGAGTTAGGTATTGAACGTCAAGAGTGCCAATGTTATGTGCTCAGTTGTGGCGAGCATTTAAGTGTTTAGATAGGAAACCTGCAGTGGTTTTATGGTTAGTATGCTCAGTGGCGGGCATTGGTTGTTCAAGGTTTATGCCAGGTCACGGAGCTGGTATTGTGTTGGCACATTGTTTGTGTCAATTTATTGGCAAGTGAATTTTGACTTTTTTGGTTGGGCATCAGTTTTGGTGATCTACTTCACCGATTCTGGTTGGTGCCCAGCAGTATGTTATGTTGAGGCTCTTTTTGTCTCAACAGGTTTTGCTTTAGACAGATAGAGGGTTTAACCCAGTGGTTTCTTCTAGAAACTTTGATGATGGTGGAGGTTGATACAGGGTTAATGAAGTGATGCAGGTGGTCAGGATTTTTCATATGATTGTGGGCTGGTCCCTTCTAGATGAGTTCCATAATAGGCATCATTACGGTTCTGGTGAGTGTTTTATGCAGTGTATTAGCAGTTCTTAGCTAGAATATGGTATTGGTAGGGAATAGCATATTGCTTTTTGTGGTTTGCAGGATGGACTTAGGAAGAATAGTTTTTTGAGATTTATGTGTTCTTTTACTTCTTCCCCTGCTCTTCTCTCTTACAGTAGTTATGAAAGGGGGGAGATGTGTGATGTTCTAACCTATTCTGGGTCTGTGGCCATTCCCTATGTTTGTGTGAGGCCGAGTCTGGAATGTTCAGTGTGGTGTATTCCATTTAGAATGTGATGGTGTGAGTGCCAAGGTTCTCCCTCTGTCAGTTGGAAAATGATCTGGGCAGAGGGGGACCGGTGGATATTTTCCTCCCTGTTGTACTTATCCTGCCTGTAACCTTATTACCTGTAATTTGTACTACAAACCCACTAAAGTCTCCTAACCTAACTTGGACTCCTGACTCATCAATTAAACCCCTCAACCCACAACTTAACAACCTTCCTGGCCCAAACAATGATAAAGGAGGGGAATCTTTTTGATCAGACTCAAAGTTACTTCCATAGACCCCATGCAGGTAGCGCATCAATCCCTCTTTCCAGTCTGCGCAGGTCATTGGGGGTTCACCTGGATGGACTAGGAACAAAGCCGGGCCCGAAATATTCCTTCTCTTTACAGTGCTTATGATAAGGATCAGTGATATGCTCGATGCACTCCTCAATAAAGGGTTTTGAAACAGACGAGGACTGCACACGTTGAGTTGTAAGTGCCACAATGTTCAAAACTAGATTTTCTGTCTCAACGAAGACTGGTTATTTGCCTTCTTTGTGTTTTCCCTCTTCGCAAGCTTGTTTCCAGCAGTTTTATAAATTGCCCGACCTCAAAATGGTGGCCTGCATGGGCCCTCCATGCCTGGCCCAACGGCAGCCTGACTTCAAAATGGCAGCCGCGATCTTGCGGATTCCGCATGACCTCACAAAGGCGAATCGCACTGCCTGGCACACATGTCCCAGCAACCCCTGACCCCAAAATGGCGGGAACGAGATCCTGCAAGACTTAGTTTGGGATCGACACCGACTGCATAGAGCAGTGGAAAGGGCACACATGCTCAATTTACCACCCAACTGGGGTGCTGCGGCAAGCAGGAACCTAGCCCTGTGGTGGGGCAGGCGCATCCCTCACTCTCTGGAGACTGCAGTCAGGAGCAGGCACTTAGCGCAGGCAGAGACAGCTGACACCACTTTCTTCCCAGCAGATATTTGTGGGCTCTCCAAACGAACGCCAGGCTGGGGATACAGAACCTTTTTTGATCCTCGTCGCCAGTGTAAAGCTAACAGACCAGTCAAAGCCGGTAAAACTGTGCAAATAGGTCTTTAATCTTCTCTTTACAGCAGCCCCAACCTCTTCAGCAGGGCAGTTTCACAGTCCTTTTGAAAGCTAACCTTTTCATTGCCTTTAGAGTCTTATTCCATACTGGAACGCTACTACTGCCTAAACTCTAAGTAACTATGTACAAACCCACACCAACTATATACATATAAATGCAACAACTGTTATACATGCATGTATTAAGGATGAAAGTGCAAAGTGATGGTACCATACATAACAACCGGCCCCTCCAAAGCCCGCCAGCTGCACATGAAGCTGCATCTGGCCCTCTCAGCTGTCCTCCACCCAGCCTCCTTCGCAACAACTGCCTGAGATCCCACTCTTGCGGGGCAATGTTCCTTTCACGCCCACGGAACCTCGTCTCAAGGAATCATCACCTCAGGACACGATGAGGAGTAAGCATCCCCCCTCAAGCCCATCATGTCCGCTTGTAACATTGCCTGCAGTCCTACGGCACTATGCTGCACTCATCCCTCGGTGCCTATACGCCTTAATAACCGAACGCTTATTGCAGCAGATCTTGCTGACAACAGTGTCTTTTCACCCTGCAATATTCAATCCATCAAGCATCTCACAAAGACTGCTGCCACTAAAGTCATTCCCACAGGAAATGCTCGACACACCGGTGCAGCCCGCCATACCACTAGCTCCTCTAATGCCATCTGGCATGGCATCGCAGGATCATCTACCTTAACCCCCTCACTTGCCCCCTTTATATCAGTGTGCCCACGATCAAAGAGGATGTGGTCACTTGCAATACCTCCACTATCACTGCCACTGATCTTGCACACCCAAAGACCCCATGCAGGTGTGCGCCGGCTTCTTGCCTCCTTGCCACATTCCTGGTGTCCCTGCAACAGCTCCTGACATGATGAATTGCTGCTCTGCCGCTAATACTGGAGCTAAATACCACAATCTTACAAAGTCTAATGATGTCTGTTGCACAAACGTAAATGCTGATAACACCTGCTATTCTAATGCTACTATTGTTAAATCATGCTGCACTGATGGAATTGCTGATAAAATATGCTGTGTGTTGTGATGTGCTTGTCTCTGCATGTGAAAGCTGGTGATGCCAGTTAGAGCTCCCCAGCCTGGGTGATGGGAGCCAGTGTTATGTCCTGTCCACTTATGTATGTAACTTCATGTAACTGTGACTTAAGTACTTGTAATAAACATATAAGTAATCCCAAGAAGCCTGAAGTCACTTTATAACATTGGCGACGAGTTGGTATTAAAAAGAAGAACATGCAGCAAGAAACTGAAGAAAGTGGAAGAAGCCTGCTGCTGGGGGTGCAGGAAGAAGTTGGACAAGAAGGACAACACTGCCCCAAAACACAAGTAAGACCCATCACCCAGGAAGATAAAAGGAAGCTTAAAATGACACCTGGCCCTTAAACTGAAGAAGGAATCCCGCCCCATTAGTTTAAGAAACCTGTAGATTAAACAAAGCTCGTAGTGAAGAGGACTCCCATGAGAGAGGGAGGAGCTAAGGAGCTGTGGGCAAGAGAAGACAGCTGAGGCCATGACCAACAGGGACTCTTTGTGGTAGGAAGGTGTTCCTGGGGTATGGCGTGCTGGGCAAAGATGTCGCCTGTTAGAGATTGCATTGCAAGTGTGAAGTACTGAGGGGTGAAGAAGAAAGCTCTGCAGTGATGTTTCCATTCACCAGTCAAAGTATCATTCCCTAGTGAAGCAGCGCAGGGATGTGATGCTGTTTACCCTCATATGAAACCAAAAGTAAGGTTTGGGGAAGTATGAAGCCCAGTAAGCATCCGTACATGTAAGAGTGTAAGTCTGCTTTGAGTTCAATAAGTGGGACTTGGAGAAGGATGTGAGACTGCAGACAGTGAGCTGAGGGTTTCCCCAACGAGCCACTACGATGTTAGGGAAGAATTTGAAGTGACAGTCTGGAGTGAGCAGCGAGTACTGGCTCTGCATGTCCCAAGCGCAATGTGAACTAAAGGTTAGACCCAGGCAGCGCTAGTCTGGTAGCGTATGCTCAGGGAAAGGGATGCAGGGAAGACTGCCTGCGTGCCACTTTGTTTTCAAGGATCAAAAGCAGATTGTGTTTTGGAAGCAGTGAACCGTTTTAAAATATTGAAGTTGAAGGGTGACATGCGCCGGGTCGAGGTACATGGTATGAGTGACGTTTGGCTTATGAAGATCAGCATTGCCCCGAGGCAGAGGTGGGCTGGTGACATCACAGCTGGTCTAAGGGAGTCAGCGATGCCATAGAACTCCAGATTCAAGCATTATGTTCGTATTAGAATGCACTCATCGTCCCAGATTCCAGCCGGTAGCCGAAGCCGCTAACCGAGGCAGGATGAATAATAAAATAAATGATTTTATGGGCAAAGAACCCTGCGACGTGCATTGCCGTGCACAGGAAGAGGAGAGCTGAAGGCATTGGGCCATTCCGTAAGATGAGTGAATAAGCCTAAGTGCGTTGTGGGGTGAGAGGAGAGACCCCCTTACGAATCATCTTCACAGAGTGCCTATGATTTTATGGGTATTATCCAGCTGAGAGATGTAGAGCGCTGGTGAGCATGTAGGTGAGTCAGAAAATCAGACAGGAATAAGAGCGCAGTAGGAAATCCGAATTCCACTATAGGATTTGCCAAGGACGTCATTATTGTCGTCATGAGTGTCGTTCCTGGTGAAGAGAATGTGGCAAATTTGGGTTATGGTGCATCAAGCTGCTGCGACTGCAGAGGAGGCACAACGACCGCATTTGAAGTAATGGCTGCAGTGTATCATTTTATGTTTAAGTGATTATGATGGTCATGAATCTGGTCTTTCAGAAGATAACATTGGACATTCAGGAGCAGCAACATGTATCCTTTAACTGTTTTTGCATTAAGTTTGTGTTACAAACCTAGTTTTCTAACAGATTAAGGAATGGTAAGCATGGGAGGTGCACGGGAAGTTTGTGTGTGGATATATGCGTGCAGGAATTGAGGTTAAAATCTAAAATGTATTGGATTTAACACATTTGAGGAATTTTAGGTTCAAAAGGTCTCATTTGAACATTCTGAACATGCACAATATGCGTATGCATTAAGTTTGTGGTACAAACCGGGTTTTGTAACAAATTAAGGATTGATAAGCACGGGAGGTGCACAAGAAGTTTGTGTGTGGAAATCTGCGTGCAGGAAGTGAGGTTAGAAGTTAAAATGTATTAGATTTAACGCATTTGAGGAATTTTAGGTTCAAAAGGACAAATTTGGACATTCTGAACATGCACAGTATGCATAGATTTGTGCGAGTCAGTAGCAGGGTGTGAGAGAGGTTAGAGTAACCTTTGAAGGATTGCAGGGTAGGCTGCAGCGCAACATGGACATGTAGGAATAAATGCGCATATTTCTTTGTTATGCCATAAGGGCTGTGTACGCAAATGTCGCCATGAAGTTGAGTTGTTAGGCAGTGTAGACACAAGTGTTTGTGGGTGAGTGCCACAGAGGTGCAAGGATGTAGCGTATCAGAATGATTGTGGGCGAGTGCCACAAAAATGCAGGGTGGTACATAAACTGGCCATGGATTTTAGGAAATGTAATTATATAGTTTGCTATTGCTTTAATGGTGACAAAAGAAGTATATATATTGTGCAACATGGATAATTAGGATGGTAATTTCTGCAAAATGGTAATGCAAAATGCTGTTTTATGTGACTCATGTATGAAATGGGTGCACATGGGTAAAACATGTGTTTTGCTAAGAGTCAAAGAGGTCGAGTGTTGGGTAGCACCCAGAATATGTATTGTATGTGGGTGAAAGTGCCACACGGGTTTGGAGGTAGCGACTCCAGTATATATGTAAGTATGAGTGTGGTTGAGTGAAACCACAGCTGAATGGGGGGTAGCGCCACCATTAAACTAGAAAAATGTGGTGAGTGTGCCACAGCGGTCTGGATGGTAGTACATCCAGTTGTGCAGGGTAAAGGTGGAGAGCCTGCGTGACCATTTGGGTATGTTAGAGGTGTGTGTGGTTAGGAATACCACAGGCGTTGCGGAATACCATAGGCATTGCTGGGAGGTAGCGCCTCAAAGCATACTCTACTTCCCTTTCAAGCATAGCAGTGAGAATGTATGTGAGTTGTGAGGTAGCGTTTCCAAGCATAACAGTGAGGATTTATGTAAGTTTTCATCGCTCCATAATAAGATGCATTTATATTCAGTCATTGTTCGGGTGTGGCTTTGTGTGTGTAGTTTAGGAGATTCATGCGGAGTACCATTCTCCATTAAAAGGGAGGTTTTTGAGAGATGCGAGGTTTGGGATGTTATGAAATAGTGTAATGGGTGAAGTAAGGTGAGAGCGAGAGTGAGTCAGAGAAGCTGTGTAAGTTATTCAGAGAAGATGTGAAATGGGGTAGCACCCATAGTGTGTGTAGCCTGTTGATATGCCACAATGAAGTGAGGAGGTAGCGCCTCTGCGACTATAGTGGAGGGAGCGCTTCCGCAAGTACAGTGGAGCTAGCGCCTCCCACATGAGGAGTATGAAAGTATTTTTGGAGGTAGCGCCTCTGCCAGAGTAATTGGAGGTAGTGTCTCTGCCTGAGTAACAGGAAGTAGCGCCTCCGCCAGAGTATTTGGAGGTAGTGCCTCCGCCAGTGTAGTTGGAGGAGGCCCCTACGTCAGTGTGATTGGAGGTAGTGCCTCCGCCAGAGTATTTGGAGGTAGTGTCTCCACCAGTGTAGTTGGAGGTGGCACCTCCGTCACTGTATTTGGAGGTAGCGCCTCCAGCCAGTGTAATAGGAGGTAGCGCCTCCACCAGAGTAGTTGGAGGTAGCGCCTCCATCAGTCTGATTGGAGGTAGCATCTCCACCAGAGTATTTGGAGGTGGCGCCTCTGCCTGAGTATTTGGAGGTAGCGCCTCTACAAGTGTGATTAGAGGTAGCGCCTCTGCCAGTGTATTTGGAGGTAGCGCCTCCGCCAGTGTAATTGGAAGTAGCGCCTCCACCAGAATATTTGGAGGTAGCGCCTCCGCCAGTGTAATTGGAGGTAGCGCTCCTCCGGAGTATTTAGAGGTAAGACCTCCGCCAGTGTAATTGAGTAGTGTCCTGCCAGGGTCCCAATGTAGCTGGAGGCAACACCTCCGCCTGAGTAATTGGAGGTAGCGCCTCTGCCTGTGTAATTGGGGGTAGGGCCCCACCAGAGTAAGTGTAGGTAGCGCTTCCGCTTGTGTCATTTGGTAGCGCCCTGCCAGAGTATTTGGAGGTAGCGCCTCTGCCAGAATACTTGGAGGTAGTGCCTCCGCAAGAGTATTTTGAGGTAGACTGTAGCGCCTATGCTAGAGTATTTGGAGGTAGCGTATCCACCAGTGCGATTGCAGATATCACCCCAGATGCTTGACGGTGTAGGTGGGTGTGTAGGGTTATTGGCCTACAGAAGTAGGGAGAGTGTCCCTCAGAATTGATATTCCCCATGCTGGTGATGGATGTTGAAAGGAGGGGAATATGCTGTGGCGTGCTTGTCCGTGTGTGTTGACGTTTGAGAAGAAGGGCGATATGTTGTGTCTATTTGATGTATCTGTGTGGGTGCAGTGTGAATCAGTAAAAGAAGGAGATGTGTTATATCGTGCCTGAGTGTGTTTGTAATGTTTATCAGTAAAGGAAGGAGATGTGTTGTGATGTGCTTGTCTCTGCATGTGAAAGCTAGTGATGCCAGTTAGAGCGCCCCAGCCTGGGTGATGGGAGCCAGTGTTATGTCCTGTCCACTTATGTATGTAACTTCATGTAACTGTGACTTAAGTACTTGTAATAAACATATAAGTAATCCCAAGAAGCCTGAAGTCACTTTATAACACTGCTCTAATGCAACTGCTGTTAAATTGTGCTGCACTAATGCAACTGCTGTTAAATCATGCTGCACCTATGCAAGTACTGATAATATATGCTGCTGTAATGTTTATGCTGATGTTGACTGCTGCATATATGTAACCTCTGTCGACCTAGTCCCATGCCCCGTCCACACTGACTTTGCCTCTGCCTCTCTCACCAATGACCCCTACAAATATGCACATCTTTCCAATCTGAATTATGCACTCGTCGTTCCTGTAGTGACCATGCCACCACAATCTGTAACAAGGATGAGATTCCAGTTGACCGGGCCTTGACTAATGCACCAATTTAGCCAAAATCTTTTCTTCCTCATTCTAACCTACCAAGCCTATACCTCCTGCTAAAGACCTCCACTTTAACCTTGCCCTCATGAACGCTTGCTACTTACCTGCACACGCCCTCGACATCAATGACCTCCTAGTCACACGCAACCTTGACGCCCTGGCCATATCAGAAACTTGGCTCCACGAAGAAGCTGGCCCAACCCTATCCTTAGCGATCCCTCCTGGCTACATGATCTACCGGAAGGAACGGATCAACCAAATGGGCCCCGGTGATTGTTGTAGGCTAAGCCTACCTTAATGAACCAATCCTGGGTCTCCACTGTGAGAAACCAGAAGGTGTCTCACCCACTAGTCCCCGGGGATCTGTCATCCAGGTGGCCAGGACATAGTTTTTAGATCCAGTTCCTGGGGGTGGGCCAGTGCGGGAGGATCACCTGGTTGAGGGGTCTTCAGGGAGTGGGACACCAGATAGAGAGACGCAGTATCCCCTTCCCTATAACACCTTTACCCCATCCTACCAAGCAGGATATTTAGGAACTCTGCCCCCCCTTTACAACACGAACACTTTCACATGGACAGCCCGCGATGAGGGAAAACAGACTAACAACCGAGCCGTATACCCGCCGTGTCCCAATGCAATGGTCAGACAAGGTCAGGAAATTTCCTGACCATCACACACACCCTGCTTCCATTAAGCTTCCCCACACACATAAAAGGCAGAGCACGAGGGCACACTCTGAGCGAGGCAAAGCACACGAGGAAACAGCAGTTCCGAGATGGCAGTTTAATGAGAGAAGAAAGACAACAAAACAGAAGGGGATCGCAAGGAAGAAAGTTCCCTTGACCTTTTTGACAAGGAACCGTCACTTTCCCGAAACCTCGAGAATAGAAAACGTAAGACCAGGAAACCAGTCGGAAGAATCATGCATTGTGTGTCTCAGGTACCCGGGGCCCTCCTGCATCAATAATTAAGGCTGAGAGGAAGTGCCAGTCGCAGTGGTACTGTTCTTGGCTCCAAGAACAAGAATTGGCAAAGTGAAAGTGAGAAAGAGAGGATATCAAGAAGAGAGCAAGTAATTGTGGTTGAGCAAAATCCCACGCACAGTCGAAAGTCTTTGATTTCTGAAGTAAAGAAAGCTTGGAAAAGTAGAGAATGTTGCTCCAAGCCCGGCGGAGGTAGATCAATTGAAAGCTTTGTGTTAAAGTGGATCTGAGCCCGGCAGAGGGGGACCTGGGTGAACAGTGAATTCCCCAAGATGATGTACATGTGAAATCCAGAGAAGAAAGGAACTTTAATGTTTGTTTGTCGAATCAGGCCCTCTGGAATAAGACTTTTGAATGGCAAAGATACTGACATAGAAGGCCCTGATACTGAGGTTTTGAACTGCGTCCTCATGCTAGAGAAACCAGAGTGTGTGCTAAGCCAGAGTGTGCCGCCTTGCCCCGTGCTAAAAACGTGGGGAAGGTAAGCCAATGGCTTGAATATCCTGACAGATCATTCATTTCTTGAACACTTTTCCTTTGCATATCTTGGTTTTCCACACTCGTTTGTATTTAGAAGTAAGGATTGGCAATAGGTTTATTAGTATAGGCCCTTTTATTCTGACAGACTCGACTAGGACTTGAAATTGCGGCCAGTCCAGACTTTCGGTCACTGCCAAACCACATATTTGTACTTTCTGAATGGGTTCCACCCTGCAGAGATAACTACTGTAAACAGCTGTCCCAAACATGACATTTCCCTGCCCTTGATACTAAGTGGCGAGAGCTGGCTTCAGGTTGACACACATAAAAAGGTGTTGGCGTTTCCGGTCTTTTGTTAGCCCTGCGACCCGGCCTCTCGTGGCCCTGCTTAAATTAACTCTCATCAGTATGTGTGATGCCACCAGCAGGGCCAACAAAGGAATGGGTGGCTCCATTGAGCCTTTGTTATTTAATTAGTCTGGCCATGGCAGGAGGAAGGTTTTGCGCTCCCCTATGAGGTGCATTGAGGTACTCCTGGGTGTCACATTCCAACTAAATGTGACAGGGAGAACTGCGCCTGTAGGCTGTGTCCAACCAGAGTACACAGGTCTAAGTGTATGTCACGCAGTGAGCATAGGAAAATGTGTACAGATTAGCCCCACACATTTTCCAGAGGTTGAGCTACCATCATTCAATTTCATATAAAATTTCAAAAAAGCCCAGGTGAGCGCACACCACCGTGCGGATGGACAAATTCCTCACAATGTTAGTGAAACATCTGTTTTGGTTAACAGTCATCTCTCTTCAGAAGGTTAGAATTCACAATAGGTATATTTGTCAGGATGACTTCACAGTGCTACTGCTTCTACTTCAACAACTTCACTTCTACGAAAGTTTACCATGAGGACATTCTCCTTTGCCTCAGAGCATTCCACTTTACCTCGACTACTAAAGTCTTGCATCTACTGACAACCAGACAACCATACATACCACCACAGCTTCAGTACTTTGTAATTCAAGACAGGTTTTGACAAGATTCACTTTTAAGGTACTTCAACACCTTCACATAGGCAAGGCATTCTTACTCTGAATCTCTCTCTTGAAAAGGGGCAGCCTCTGTGCCTCTCTTGTCCGTCTACAACCCCAACAGCTTCAGTATTTTATAGATTATGACAGTTTTCAGATAGAACAAGATTTTGGGCACTTCACCGCCTTCAAGTAGACAAGGCACTCTTCCTCTGAACAGAATTTGTCTACAAAACCAACCTTATATTGCCTTTTGGACCCACTTCTCTCTTCCCCCAACAGTCTTTGACAACAAAGGTTGTATGTACTTCAAGTAATCTGTATAAGCAGCAAGGTTTCCCTTCCCCAACTTTGCATTCACCTCTCGGCCAGCTATTAGTGGGGATGGTGTTGGGGATAAGGTGCACAGTGGTACAATAAATCATTTTGTACTACATCCATTGGATGCAGGGATCATTTCATTAAGGTGGTACATGGGAATACAGTGGAAGTTAAATGTAGTTAAATATAGACACATATGACAGGTGTCTACATGTGCTTTTAGAAATACTTGTCAATGATGTCCTTCCGGACAATACGTCCTTCCCTCAGTACCTCACGTCTATTGTGAGGTTCCAAGTCAGCACCTGCATCTTCTTCACCATCTGAGTCGGGGCGTACAATGTCCTCATCTGGAGGCTGTTAGTCAGAATTACATGCAGTACCCTTTGGGAACACTACACCCAATTGAGACTACAGCTTTTAAGCACAATCTCACTGTTGGTATACGTCTGTACCACACAGTATGTTGGTAGCAGGGCTGTGCAGCCAGGCTTATCTCAAGAGTAAAGTGAGCAGTATCAAAAGTTACACAAAGGACAGCAATTACTATGGTTCAAACAAACACTGACTCAAGGTTTCTGAGTAAAAGAATATACATTTATTTACACATCAGTTGTAAAACAATTCACTAAATAAAGCAGCAGATAAATAACACTCCTAATATACTACACAACACCTGATTAAATTCTGGACAAGTTGAGCTCAAAATGAAGTGTGAGCAAAATGGCACTCCAACAATTTAAAAGGGAGGGAAAAACAAGGTTATACAAAATTAAGCAGCACCAAAGTAGGCAGGGAATTGCATTTGATTCTGCCTAACACTAGGCCTCATCATAGGTATCATGTTCCCATTTCATATTTTACACAATGCTAGTCCATGCTCAAGAGGAACTTTCATCACACTTGAAAATGGTCTAGCCAGACTCGGATGCCTACGCCACCACCCCATCCCCTGTCCTACCCAGTTCCTACCTACTACGTCGCCATTCCACCTACAGCATACTCAAGATATCGATATCCACACCAAAGCCATTGCTAGTCTGCGGCTTTCCCCAACTGTATGCATAGCCACGCCCACTCATCTGCCCAAAGGTATCAACACTAACAACACAACCCCCATCCAGGGTACCGACAGATACCATAGACTCCGGTCAAGAACCAAAGCCATCTACCTGAAGTCTAAACCTTCACAAAGTTCTAATACACACACCATAAATCATGCCTCACCCAAAGCACACCAAACCAAAGGGCCACCCGTAACACCAAGTATTCTGCACAAGATATCAATGATCAATTATCTACAACACCAGCCAACTCGGCACACGCGGATTCCATCCCAAACTTCAAATGTGCACTAATTAATGCACGCTCACTCGGAGCACATGCTACAGAAATACATGACCTCATCATTGATCAACAACTAGACATCTTAGCAGTAACAGAAATCTGTTTACATCCAGCATCAAGCCCTTTACTCACCATCGCCAAACCCCCAGATTACAGTATTCTTAGATCTGATATAACCAACACTCAAGGAGTTGGAGTTGCTATCATAGCCAAATCCATCCTGCAAATTAGGGTTTGCCCCCTTGATGAACTACAGGGATATGAAATCCTCCTAGCGAAACTTACTGCTAACCCTAAAACGACCATTAATCTCTTGATTGTTTACAGATCACCAAACAAAAACACCCACCCAGAATCAGATATCCCACTACTACTCACTCCTATTATTAAACCTAATACTGAATGTATTATCCTTGGAGACTTTAACCTTGGATACAAGGACCCGCAAGATCAGAAAGCCATAGCTTGTCTTGCAGCCATGCAAGAAATGAATTTCTTACCATTAGTCAATGACCCTACCCATAACAAAGGGAGAATACTGGATTGGATCCTCACCTTAAATATTCAAGTTCCCATCAAGTCTGTCCCGGACCACCACATCATTAACTTCTCCATCAATGCTCTAGCTACCGACCCCACGACTTCAACCAAAACTGCCAGCTACGAAACTGGAAATATAAAAAAAACTAACAGAAGAAAACCTCTCAGCATCATTAAAAAAGGAATTGGCTGCCAACTTACCCATGAGTAACAATCCCATCTGCCTAGCAGATCACTACCACAAATGTCTCAAATACTATTGACTACTAAACGCTCCAGTTTCTGGTTCAATAACAAACTAGTTATTTTACAACGAACGAAAAGATCACTTAAGCACATCCATTAAAAAAAAAACTCGCCAGATTCTGCCAAAGCATTTAATGAAGCTAACAAAGCCTACAAATTAGCCATAATAACCCATAAAGCGGATGCCTATAACCTGCGCATCAGTAACGCATCCTCCAATTCAAAGGAACTATTCACCATACTTGGGGAACTAGAACATCCATGTCAAGACACTACGCCGATTAACACCAGTAAAACTTGATGTAATACTATCCAAAACGCCTTAGCATCCAAAATATCACTCCTCCAAACGAAAATAGATAACAAAAGACAAGTCTTAGCAAGCAAAACCACGCCCACCCTTGCAGAGGACCCATCTAATGATAACCTCTGTAAGTCTTTCCATTTCTCGCCAGTTTCACAAGAAACTGTACTGGACACTATATCCAAATTAAAAGCCTCCAATTGCAAAGGAGACCAATTCCCAGCCCATTTTATAAAACTCTGTGCCCCTACATGACACCTAACATCACTAACTTTATTAATGCTTCATTCCATACTAATAGACCCGGTACTTGTTGTTTCTATTGTAAATACGTTTTTTAGTTTTTAATCATGATTTCATCATTAATTCAAAAATATAAAAACACTTATAAAAGTGTTCGGTAGCAGTCAGACCCAACCTCACACAGTATGGTAATAAACAATACAAATTACAAATTACACATTCATATAGCCACATAAAACGATAAAAAATTACACAAACATTCAATAAATGGATTTAACAATTTTCCAAAAACTGAGTGTGATGACTCAGATACAAATAGCTCCCGACATGTTTCAGTTCTTGGTTGCTCAAATGCATGAACTTTCTTCAGGGGAATATTACAATTTCTTAGTTTCCACCATGCAATCCAAGGTCACAGATGTGGGTTCTCACAAGTTTCTCTAAAAACATCTTCCAAGATGTTAAGCCTCGCCTGATGCAGATAACCAAGACATAGGACCTCAGAAACAGAAAGGATGTGATGGGGTCCATCAAAACCACATCTGTGACCTTGGATTGCATGGTGGAAACTAAGAAATTGTAATATTCCCCTGAAGAAAGTTCATGCATTTGAGCAACCAAGAACTGAAACATGTCGGGAGCTATTTGTATCTGAGTCATCACACTCAGTTTTTGGAAAATTGTTAAATCCATTTATTGTCTGTTTGTGTAATTTTTTATTGTTTTATGTGGCTATATGAATGTGTAATTTGTAATTTGTATTGTTGTTTATTACCATGCTGTTTGAGGTTGGGTCTGACTCATACCGAACACTTTTATAAGTGTTTTTATATTTTTGAATTAATGATGAAATAATGATTAAAAACTAAAAAACTTTTTTACAATAGAAACAACAAGTACCGGGTCTATTCTTTCAGGACTGAAAGTACCATTAATGTGGGATACACACCTACACATATGCACTAGATCAGTAAAATGTTATATGGTGTAATGATCTCCTTTACATATCAACATATTTAGGTCATCCCCTGACCGTGTGGGAACGTTTGAATAGGGGTGTGTTTTCGCCTTTTATGAAGTGGTGTCATTCCATACTAATACAGTCCCCGTCAGCATTAAAGAAGCTTGGGTCACCCCCCTACTAAAAAAAAAAACACTCGATCCATCCATTCCCAACAATTACCGTCCAATAAAGACAGTCCCATTTCTCCTAAAAATAATAGATAAAATAGCATACATCCAAATCAAAAACCACCTAGAGCAACACCACCTGCTAGGAGCCAGACAATCAGGATTTCGACCAACCACAGCACAGAAACGGCACACCTGGATTTGAAAATCCAGATGGACTCCTCTAGAGAAGCAGGTAAACTATGTTTACTTATGCTGCTAGACCTCTCTGCAGCTTTCGATTTAGTAGATCATGATAAACTGTGCGCCACCTTCAACAAAGATTTCAGTTTCTCTAAAGATGCAACCCAATGGGTAAAATCCTTCCTAGCTGAGAGAACCTTGCGTATCACTATAGGTAAATAGTCGGCTGACCCTATACCAGACCCCATTGGTGTCCCTCAAGGATCCTCCCTCTCCCCCACCCTTTACAAGGCCTATACAAAGCTATTATTTGCAGCTCTTGATGCTATGGGTGTCATCTACACTAACTTTGCAGATGACACCCAGATCCTCATCCCCCTATCAGGCAACTACGAGCAGGATACCATCCTGATCAACCAATGCACTCATTCAAAATTGGATGGCCCACAATAGTCTCGGCCTTAATGACGAAAAAACAGAGCTGCTCATAGTTGGCCCCCCAACTAAAATATCGACACTACGTCCCGACTATGGTGTCTTAACATCGATGGCTCCATAATACCAGTATCCAAACATGTTAAAACTCTAGGTGTTTACCTAGATGCCAACCTAACCATGTCAAAACTAATCAATGCCCTCTCCTCAGCCACCTCTTACACGGCCAAGCTCATCTCGCTTAGTTGGAAATTTCTCTGTCCTAAAAACTGTGTCACATTAGCAAGAGCATTAATACTATCAAAGTTGGACTATGTAATGTACTCCTTCTAGGCACATCTAGTGCTAATCTAGCAAAGCTCCAACTGATGCAGAACAAGCCTTACGAGCAGCACTATCATATCTCCCACACCAGGAGAGAACACCACTGGTTGCCCGTTAAAGTGAGAATCATCTACAAAACGCTCTGTATCACACAAATGCATCACTAAGAAAGCCCCCAAATACATTAACAATGTGGTCACTAAAAAACCCACCACCAGATCACTCAAATATAATTCCAATTCACTCTTGCAAATCCCACGTTACAAAAATGAGAGAGCTGGGGTAGTAGTTTTAAAGTCCTAGCTCCCAAACATTGGAACGCCCTCCCGACAAACATCAGAAACGAAGGCTCTTTAACCAATTCTAATCCACGCAACCTCTGACTCGCCCCAATCAATAACTGCTCCACTGTATGCCACTATTGCCCATCAATGTATATACCGATGCACCTAATCCAATCTTACTGTGAATTGTTAATTTATGTAGAACGCTGTCTGTAACTATGCCGTGATGCCTCAGGGGCTGGCCGATTAATAAATGTATTAAATAGATAAATGGTTAGGTTGTATGAAAAAGAGTTAGATGTTGGACTCCAAAGTTGGGAAAGTTGTATGAACTTTCACCGCGACAAAGAGGATTGCTCAACCGCGTTTGCACAGTACCTTGTCAATGAAGAAAAGCAGCAGAAGAGGTGGTTTTGCTGGCAGTTCCTGCTGATATCGCTGTTCAGGGGCCTCAGTCGTGGGGACAAGAGGGAGGACGTCGGGAGGCTCCTGCACTGCACAGATACGGATCCACAAGCTTTGCAAATTCATCGATTTAAGGTGGAAGTGCCTTAAAGACCACAATCTGGTTTCCTTCTTACTGGCTATCGGGTTTTCAACAGCACTCTGAAGAAAATTCGACCAGTATAGAGACGGTGTCCAGGCGGCTTGCGAGTTGGTTGTTCCCACCAGCTCAAGGGAAGAAGTCGTCCTTGAAGGGGCTTCTCTGTCGAGGAGTTTCAGGTTATTCGGACCTGCAGCAGGGCTTCACCGGGCAAACCAACGAGCTAGGAGTTGCAGCAGTCGTCTTCCTTCAGCTCGTATTTGGTTCCTTTGTTCCAGTGGTCGACTCTGCCTTCCGAGTCCCAGACACCTGCTTTTAAACAGTTTGCTCCCATTCAATCCAGCCTAGCTGTCACTCACCCAGCAGGGTGGCTGTCCTTGCCGGACAGTCAGCCAGCCAATCACGCCAGAGTGCATTCAGGTCTCCTAGGAGACTAAGCACAGGGAGTTTCGGGCACCTCCCTCACTTCCTGTCCACCCCAGACACTTGACGCCAGAGGCAGTCTTCAGTACAGAAGCCGGCCAAAGGCAAATGAACAAAGGGACCAAACCTGGTTTGGCACGCTGAGACAAACAGAAGAAGGACCTTTCCAAAAGGAAATGGCAAAAAAAGTCGATTGGATCCTGTTTTTACAGAGGGTGCTCAGATGCCATCTTGAAAAACATGGCTTCCATTGATTTTAGCTACCAAAGCGTTTAAACGGTTCGCGGTCGGATAAATCTTGGTAATACGACTGCCACCAGCCATTCTGAGAGGGAAGGGTAGCTTTTGAGGGCTACATGAGTTTTCTAGACATAGGGAACACTAGGCATTCCCTCCAGCCCTCCAGCTGTAAGGCAGGGTGTGCTGGGTCTAGCAATTTAAAAAGACTTTACTAGTCAATTTAACTTTACATTCTCTGGGAGACAGTAGTCAGTCCCAGAGAAGGTATTTAAACCTTGGGGAGTTTGAAAGACACCCCTGTGCCACTGCACTGAGGATGCTGTGGGGCACACAACAAAAGATGATGTCCATGGAGTGGTCTAAAACTCCATATTCACTGAACACAAAAGTAAAATACACATCAGAATACACGAAGGAGTGGGGAAAAAAGGCTCACACTCTTTCCAGGTAAAAAAGAAAGTCCTAGAAATCCAGCAAAGTTGTTGGGGGTCTCAAAAGGGAAGGGAAATTAGCACATTTATGAGAATTCTCCCTAACAGAGGCATGGGTATATTCCAGCGTATGCACATGTTGTTCAGCCTAGCACAAGTGACAACAATTTTACCATGGGGTGTACATTAGCGCGCAGTACCAGGGTTCCTCACCAGTGTCAACCACCACGGTTGCAGCGAATAGCCGAAGTCACCTGCAGCAGGTAGGAAGTAAAGTGTTCAACATTACTGTTTTGCTTCTAAATACTAATTTACTTTGCGGTTGTGCTAGTGGCCTTTGTGTGCTCAAATGTGTGTAGGGCTGACTCCCTGTACTGCATGCGTGGTGAAAGGATTATAGTGGCTATGAGTGGCAGTATGCTCTCAGGTGTCTCTGTGCCCAGCATTAGCTGGATTATAGGCCAGGGGCTACTGAGTGCTACATAAAATACGGTTCATGGGACTTGTAGTTTCCTCACATATGATCTCATGCCCGTCGCCATGTGTGCTTCTGTGCGGCATCAACTTCAGATGTCATACTTACCCAAGAACCAAGTACACTGTTCTCGGTGGGTCTATATATGCAGCGAGTGTGCTGCTCCTCAGGTCCTTTAAATCATGGGTGGAACCTGGGAATCAAGCGCAGTAGTGGCTGATAGTCAGAACGGCATTACAGGTCATCTGGATGTTCATGGAATGGTACTGTCTACGATTCCTGTATGCAGGCTCCACTGCTGTGGGGGCGGGGGGGAGGCAACATCAATGCCACATGTGGGCAGTCAAGTGCATTGAAATTAGGGAAATGGGCGAGGGCATGGAATCGTGCCTTTGATTGATATATGCACCTGGTCAAGGGTGGTGGGCAGCGAGATTTGTCAATGGGCATGCCTCAGGAGCGTGCCCATTCTTGTGTCAGCACTATTGAGAATGTTGGCTGGAACATGCCATACAGCATTCCCACAGTCTGCTGGAATGGGCCTGTGGCAAATAAGGGAAGGACAGACACCAGCTTCAGCAATGGTGGGATTGCAGATCTGATGTGTATGGCGGTCTGGAATTCTGCCTCTATCAGGGTCAGCAGGTCTCCAATGGTGTTCCTGTCCAAGTGATACAGCGAGACCAATTGTTCATCAGACAGAACACAGGGGGATGGATGGACACATGCTATGGGCAGCCTTTGCAACACACGTCTCCTCCGTCTTTGTGCTGCCTGTATCCTTCCATGTAGCGGCCTTGAATGCTGCTGGAACTCAATGAACAGCAGCAGGTTGCGGATGCCATAATTCACATGTGGATGTGGGTTCATGGTGCTTGGAAGTGTGTTTGGGGAGGGTGTGGGCCTAAATACACTTTGAGGCTATTATTGGCACCTGTACTTGATTTACATCACCTGGATGCTTTTACCTCCACTATTTCGATGGAAGTAACTGTACTGCATATTTGTCAGAATTACTGCCAGTTATTGGCAGTGTTTCGGCAGTACTTTGACTTGTATTGTGGCAGCATTAGCATGTGTGTTTCTGGCGGTAATTCCGCCGGGGATGTTTCCAGTGCAATTACTGCCAATTTTTAGTAATTCGGCATTAAGCTAAAAGAGGCAGTAACGGATTTACTGCCACATTTAGCAGTTACTGCCAAACTCGTAACCAGGGCCATTGACTTGAAACACGTTGAAACAGAAAGATGACCTTAGAATCGGAAGAAAAATATAACTTTTGAGCCCACTGGATGAACTTTATTAATATGAGGATTATGAATTGTGCAGTCTTTTCTTCCTGTACCATTTCAATTGAATGTATTTTTTACCTCTAACAAATTCTATGAAATGAAGAAAACTATTTTGTCTTTTTTGATAGTCCTTATTTTGGACACTTAATTGTGCGAGTGCAGGGGGGGGACGACCTTGGAAGGTTTGCCAAGGCAATCGTTCCTTTTATTAGATATAGTGCCTGTGCCACTACTTGCCAGAAGTGAGGTGCACTCTTACCTAAGGACATGAGAGGTGGAGGAAATTCCTGGCAGGGTAGGTGTTCCATGCTCACTCCGTCAATTCTAAGGGATATAATGCCCCTGGCTCGCTTCAGTAATCCTTAGTGTATACATCACCTGACTCACTTTTAAGTCATACTCCACCCCTTGAAGGCTTCTGGGCACAGGTCTTCCACAGACCTCCTGTTCTTCATTTGAATTCTAACCTGCCCCGTCTTCCTTAGTGTGGCTCCCTGCAAGTATTCAACTCCGATTCACTGTCCTTGCTCACAGAGGAGTACCTTTGTCCAATCTCCTGGGAACAGAGCAGCTAGTAAACCAGAATTGCCACATTACAACGCCAGACGCTAACATGAACTAGAACTCCGATTGCAGCAGGTTGCCATTACCAATCTGCCAATCACCTGCATGAGCGGAACGGGTGGGGCTTAACCTCCTTGTATGTGCTTTAGTGTTTATAACAACGCCCAGGTGGGATAGCCAGGGTAAGATTGTCTCAGGGAACAATAGAGGGAAAGCCAAAGGAGTCAGAATGAAGAGGATATACAGGACGACTAGAAACAGGAAGGTGCAGGTTGTTGCAGTGAGGTCAGAGAAGGGGGTGGTGGCAGACCAAGAGAACAGAAGGAGGGAGCACAGTGTGGAGGAGCGTGCAGGTGATTTCTAGAGAAGGGGAGATATTGGCTGGTGAGAGAAAATGGTACTGTGCTGTGACTGTGTGTGCAACAGTGGTAATGACAGAAAGAATGCGAGTGGTGACTGGAGGAGTGAAAGGATGGTGACTGAGTAGTGGTGTAGAGGAAGGAATACTAGTGTAGCGGGAGGAGTAATAGTAGTGTGGAGGTGGGAGTAATAGTGTTGTCGAGGTGAGAGTAGAGATAGTGTGGAGCGGGTAGAATAACACTGAGGAGAGTTGGAAGTTGGACCGGAGGGTGGAGGCAGAGCATATAGAAAAGAACACAGGGACATAGAATAAAATAACGGACAGTGGAGGAGTGCAGGGAGCGTGACAGATATAGGGAGAGGGATAACTGAGTGCAGAAGGACCAGAGAGGGTGAAGACCCGGGTCTCTGGAAAGCACAACCTTTAAGCCACATCTTGGGGCAGTTGAATAGGAACCCTAGATCGATCCCCGAGAGAGTCTAGATAAGGTGTTTCCCTTTAGGCCATCACCTAACGCTAGATAGCTATTAGATGGTAGTGGATACCGACCACTAGCAACAGTCGAGGGAAGTCTTGCTTAGGGTTTAGAGAGAGGGCGACAGTCAGTAGGCTGGGCTGAAATCAAAACAAAAACCCTTGAGCCTGGAGGCTGGTGTGTTCTTGAGGCCTTCTGTGACACAATCTGTTTAAAAAGGGAGGGAGTGGGTTTTACAAGTCAACAGGGTCCTGTGGGCCGGGATCACTTTAAATACCTTGTAATGCTTATCTTTGGGAATCTGTGTCAAGCCAGGCTTTGGGTGCCTTCGTGCTGTCAAGCTACTGTCAACACAGTCAAGTCACGCTTCCCAATGATGAGTTGTTGTTAAGGTGATTCGATGTAAAGGCTTGCAGTGGATCGAATAGCCGTTCGAGATGGGTTGAGTTAATTGCTTCCATCAAGTCGACATACGCAAAATAAAGGGGGTGATGACTGGAAGGTTTGGAGTTAATCGTAACTTTTGACATTGCTCTGGGCAACCCTCCAGACCATCGTTCTTCGCTTGCCAAGCCATTACAAAAGGGGAAAGACCATATGCAAATAGGATTGGTCCCACCCAAAAAAGGGGTAGTCCAGCCCAAACTGCTTGGTCACACCCCTTCTGTACGAGAACACAAGCATCTCCAAACATGTTTCGGCCTTGTTGGGCCTCATCAGTTAGGAGTAGCTTGGGTCTCTAGGTCCAGCAGGCACAGGACCATCGTCGGGTCATACCAGTCCCACTCGGAGTGACTTGTCTCTAGGACCAGCAGGCACGGGACCCATGTCTGGGCATACCCGTGCCACTCGGAGTGACTTGTCGCTAGGACCAGCAGGCACGGACCCATGTCTGGGAATACCCGTTCCACTCGCCCCACAGCGGGTCGAGTCAGCATTTGAGTCAGGTCGAGTCAATCAGCTTAAATGAGTTGAGTCAGAGTCGAGACTGCTCCAATAGCAGTTAGTTGAATTAAAGCTCTTAATAATGCCAAGGACAGCACATCAGGTGCTGTAGCAGCTCGAAGTGAGTCAAGTGGCTCAAAAAAGCATTTTTAGGCTGAAATCATGCCACCCAGTCCAGGGTTTCTAAGGGCAAGGTAAGTTCTTCCTTCTGCCCTTCCCCACTAGGAAGGTGTGTAAAGGAGCACCTACATGTTTCCTTCATCCCCAGTGGGAATGTCCAGAGTACCATGGGTCTCAGTTGCAGTAGGTCTTGTCCAACCAGAAGTCAGCCCAAATATTCCCTTGGGATGGTTTGGGAAAAGACCTTGCATCTTCCTTGGAGTGCCTGGCCTTCACCTCTCTGGCAGAGGACTGCACTCCCAATCGGGTTCCAGAGGGATCCTTCAAGAAATGTCTAAAGAGGAATCAACTAAAGGGAAAGGTCTCTCTCTCTCTTATATTTACCGAAAGGGGAGGGTCACCCTCTCGCATATATGCCAAAGGCCACAGAGGATTAGTTCTCTTGTAGTCTTCTGCAACAGGTCCAATTCAGACTGCTGTAACAAGGGTCCTTTGCCTGGTGAGATGATACTCTGAGTGCTCTGTCTGGAGGAAGTGGGGAGGGCCCCGGAAGTTTTGGAGACCTACAAAATCCAAGATGGTGGGACCCCTCTGTGGATTGAGACACTCCCCTGGGCTACTCTAACTATGCCCCTGTTTTTTGTCTGCCTACATAAAAGGACTCCATTAATTAGCACCCTGGTCTGAAGTGCCCATTGTAATGACAGGAGTATCTTTCAGGCAGCAGTTACAAATTAAGCCCCCAGGGAGTGTTCTTGTTCCTTGTAGGATATCACAAGCTGCCTCAGGGGGATCAAAGAGGGGCTTTCCGTGGTGAGACCCACATGGTTGCTTTGGGAGACCCCAGCCCAGACAAGCTTCATTCACAGAAGGTGCTGTAATGAAAGAGTCACCAAGTGGACAATCAAATGGCATCAAATGCATGTGGCTTTATGATTGTAAGAAATAAATATAAGCAGTCTGTTTTGTTATGGTGTCTACTGAGGTATAGTATATATAACAAAAAAAGAGTGTAAACACCGTACAATATACCACAGAGGTGACAAACGCCAGGAATCGTATATTCCCGAATATACTTGTTCATACATTTATTTATTAATTATAACTCTCTTAAAATGATCACATTACATAAAATTCATAGTTAAACACATAATATATAAAACATCAAAAGACTGTACTTCACAAAACACATACAAATCCCGAATATGGGTTGATTCTGCTGGTCTGTAAATTGACTCCGTGTGGAACTCCACACTGGAGAAATTTCTCTTTTAACTAGGTTTTATTGGTCCTTGCTCAGTAACCCTACTGAGGTTACACAAACTGCCAACAGACTTCTGGGGACGGACAGACAATTAACATATTTTAAACCAGAGGTGCTTATAGTTATCAAGCCACCCCATCTGTTGTACCTTTGGGTTCCACCCTGTATGTTGGGGAATGGGCATGTGACCTTTCAACCTGCCCTGCTGCCAATGCAAGGCAGCTGCTGGGGGATTTCAGTAGAAAGCCACAGCAAGGCACATGCGTGCACTACTTTTTTGGCATGGAACATTATGAAAGCAGGCTTGAATAGCAGAGCTCATTTTCAGAGGCAGTTACCTGCATCATTTTATCACAAAAAAAAAATATAAAAAGCTGAGGTTCTTACACCCTCGCAGATGGCATTTTCTCAAAAGGTTTCACTTGTTTTGCTTGTGCAAGTTGATATAAGCTACTTTTAAGGGCATGGCAGCGAGTTCCAGGCGCGCCATGCCATTGCTGTTTGCCCACTTATCAATCGATCTAATAGCTCTGGGACAGTGTCCACTGTAACATTGAACAATTGTATGTTGGACTGCATGTTAATTTATTCATTAAGGAAATGACCTACCTGTTTTTTGGTGGGCTTATCTGGACTTACTTTTCCTTAGAGGGTGCCAAAACATATGCATGTTTTATCTACAGGTAGACTCTTAACTTTGGATTTGAATCTCCAGTATGCGCAAGCTTAATTGCATCTTGATTTATGCATCATAGCTTTTCTCATGGTCACTAATGTTTCACTGACCATGCCTAGTTCCCACATTTTGTATAGTTATGTTCCTGTGTGCTACCACGTCCAATGTTTTCTTTTCAGGTGGCTGCTTGCCAATAATAACGCTACCTGATTTTAATATCATACATCTTATGACTGTTAGCCCTTCATATGCCTTTGAATATGTTTTGCATAGTAATCACCTTATGTTCCTCAACAGTAGTAAGGGGCTGTTCATCTCATCAAGGGGCAACTGGAAGGTTTGACTGCACTTGTTTGAGCCTATTTGTAATAAAGAGCACTGTTCATGTAAGGTCCCCTAAAGCCCACTATAAACCTTGTTTTAACCATAATGAACTTATGGTTTATATGTTTTGCTTACTGCTGGGTTTATGCCCCCCACATTGTATAGGTAGACATATGAAGCTGTGTGCAAAGTAATTTCTCACAGGGCATGCAGATGGGTGGACATGAGCAATTGTGTGTATGCAAATATGTGGTATGCTATGTGTTGAATCCAATGCAGTCTTCACGGATCCCCAGGCGGTACCCTCCTCCCATGTGGCCAGGGGATGGCAGCCTCTATCTGACCATGACCCTGGGGGTGGCTATATGAAGGAGGATCATATGGGAGGCGACAACTACAGTGGAGCTGTCATGATTTCATTGGATGCAACATGGTACCCCATTTGCACATGAAAAAGACCACCAGATTCCCAATACACTAATGGCCTATTGCCATGCATCTGTTCCCACTTTAGGGAAAGTAGAGAAACCTTTTCCCAACACCCATCAGACCAACCTCCCATTCTTGGTCTAAAAAAGTAAAAGCTCCAAGAATATCTTGTTCAATTCTCATTCACTTTCATACAGAACTGTTTTTTCAGGCGGAATCATTGAGAGATTTTCCAAATGCTATGCATCAGTTGACATCAATGGACTCCAATTCCCACAATCACATAAGTACTGGGACGAGGGGGATGAAGGAAATGATACCAAGCAGAAAGAACATCAAGCTAAATGAGAGTGCTAATTTCTTTCCGAAAGCCCAGTTGCGCGGGACATTTAATGATGGAAACCAAACTATGATGCAACGTCTTCTCCTGGAGGTGTGCGTAAACTGGAGGGACAAGCCTGTGTGGTGGAGCCAAGGGGCTCGCCAGCAAAGAAGGAAAGTAACGTTGCAAGAGCAGGGTGTTTGGAAGCTGGAAGAAGCAGCATAACTCTCAACGGGAACTGAAGGGAAAAGGGTATGCAGAGCCACGAGAGAAGCCAAGAGATGTCAGAGCAACCCAGAGTGGGAAGCAAGCGGTAAAGCTATGCCACGTATGTGCAAACAGGACTGAAGATGGTACACAGAGCCGGCGAGTCAGCCCTTGCAAAGAGGGGACCCCAGGGCATTTCGGCAACCACGCCAAACACCGTTTGATCATTGTAAAGCTGCAGACACTGAAACAATAAGATTGCTTGGTAGTCACAAAGAGTACAAACACGCACCCCAATAACATATGAGTGCATGGTGTGCAGATGTGGAGAACATTTGAAAGGAACATTGAGGCAGATAAATGCACCGAACCAGGAACGGTACATACAGTTTTGGATATAAAGAGGAACTCTAATAATACATGAGAAGTCTTGTCAAGAGTGTACCAGTCAGTTGAAAGTATAAGAGAAATCCTGGCAGGGGAGTACACAAGGCAGTTTCAAGAACTTTTCTTAAAGCAGGGTAAGAGGCATTTTCCCAACCTGTTTAAGTTTATAAAAGTCTTTAAACCTAAACATGGCAACATTGTGTCCGGATTTCATTTCTGACTCCTCACATATGGTACCAGAGATGGGATCTGGCTCAGTTGAAAAACTGGGGGACCCTTAGATTTGAGAAACTCAGCAACCAAGTTTCCGACCCATCAATTGCCACAGAAAACTATCAAATGTGACCTGTGCAGTAGCGGGGAAGAATTAATCCAACCTGGGGACCGACTTAATACCCCACAGACTAAACCTTAGTACCCCACCTGGAACTTACATTAGACTTGCCTCTAAGTCAGATCTAGCCTAGTGACATGGCCTACACGTCTTGGCAGGTGTTATAGACTCAGACTACGGAGAGGCATATCAAGTGAAGGCGGGGGAGAGAATAAACCAGGGGAGTCTGGAAAAGGCTCCATTTCCAAAGCCCAAGGAAGTTCAAATCTCTGACAAGACCAAAAGAGGAACCAAGGGCTTTACGGAGGCAGAGTCTCATATTACATCAGAGGCAGTCCCACCTCAGATATCGGGGGAATAGGTCAAAGTTATTCCTGACCTAGCCGTTGCCCAAAGGAATGATCCTTTACTTACTGAACCTTTGTTTCACATCTTACCGGAAGAGGAGGGGAAAAAGAGAGGGGGGGGGCATTTTTCTTCTTAAAAACTGGATTGTTATACAAGGGAGATAGAGGGCCAGAGGGTGCCCCTAGATCACAAATAATGGTGCCCAAGAGTCACCAAAAAATGGTATTGGAAATGCCCCATTCCCACTTGACAGGGGCCCATCTAGGGACAACCAAAACTCAAGAGCAGATTCTGAACCGATTCTATTGCAGATGGGAAGAATTTTGTACTCACTTGCTCCCAATGCCAGGAAACTGGTTTCCAAATTCCCCCTCCAGCTCCATTACAGCTTTTTCAAATCATTGATATACCCTTTTCACACATCGGCATGTAAATAGTTGGACCCCTTGAGCCATAAAAATTGGGAAACCTATACATACTGGTGATATTGGATTATGCAACTTATCACTTATAAGCGTGGGGTGATATCACCACCTGGGACCTTGAACTCTAGAAGACAGCACATCAAAAAGGGCTACAGTGGTAGGAGGAGTTCAGTAGAAGTGCCTTTGGCCAGATAAATTAGGTTTAATACCTAAAAATGCCAATAGTTCAGGGGTCACATACAAAAGGGTCAGCAGAACACCCAAAAATTATATTCTGCCCTGTGTGAAGAATCCTGCGGATCCCTCGCTGAAACCCCGCTTAAAGTCTCCTCCCAGGTGGCCAGGTAAAGGCAGACACTTCCTAATCCTGACCTTGGGGGTGGTGTGCTGTGGTAGGATCACCAGGGAGGAGACAAGGCCCAGGGTAATGAGGAGATACCAAGGGATGAGACGTGGTATTTGTTCTGTGAAAGGGATAACCTCTCAAGATTGCCAAAGCAGGTAATGACCTATTGTCATTATGATGTATCTGAATCACATACAAGACCTGTGGCACTGGGCACAAATACCCTAAAATCTGAACAGGCCTTAACAGAAGATCCTTCAAGGTATTTCAGGATAAAAGTCCTCCTTTCTCCTAAAGGTATAATGTAAAGGAATCTAGAAATATTGTCTTAAGTAAATTGTCTTCCACTGTAATAACACATTCTAATGGTTCACCTTTAACATAATTAAAAGGGAAATACATCTATCCTTAAAATCAAGCAGTTATTTAAAAAGGAACGAACTTTGTTGTTGGGGGACTTCAGGTCCCATAATCCCATAAGTACTGGGATGAGGAAATGGACTGAAGAGTTATGCTGTAACAGTGGTCAGGCAATTAAGCCTAACAGCCCACACCTGAAGGAAGCTGGGAGGCATAACATGTCCCCTCAGGTGCAGGCAATTGGAAGGAGTTGGAACTGTGACTGGAGTGTGTGCAGTAGTAGCAGGGGCAGAAAGAAATAGGCACTGTGTTGGCAATCCAGTCAGAAGTGGGAGAGCCAGAGGGACTTCGGAACGTGGCTGCAGCAGATTTCACCTGCTTGTTCCTAGAGGGTCCCGTTCTCCCAAACTCGGAAGTGCAGAGGCTGCGCAGCGGAAAGCGTGCAGGAGGCTGCCTTTACCCATGTGAGACTAATTGCAGAGGTTGCTGTGCAAGAAACGTGTCTGAGACCGAGACAAGGAGCTGTGGTGAAGCCTTGAGTCTCAGGAGGGAGAGGGACTCCTCAATTGTGTGGCCAGACCGGAGACACCTTCAACGAGGAAGGGTGTGGACCCCAAGTGAAGCCAGAAGAAGTAGAAGTTCTGCAACACATGGAAAGAGGAACACAGAAGCCAGTGAGTTAAACCTGGCGTTTGATGCCTTGTGCAAGCATTGCCGGTAACAGTATCCAGCTCAACATTCACTTGCGTATAAACAGAAGTGAGCTGAAGTTATTCGCTGAGTCTTTAACAAGGGGACAATGGTAAAGTAACACTCGCGTGTGATCGGGTAATTCTCATTTCACTTGCGTGAAGAACAAACGCTGCAAAGACCACCGCTACACCCTTAAACCCTATGAACCTTATGAAAAAGTGGTTGCATTTCTCACTACGCAGATCAAATGTTGCGAAAGCCATTGTTGAACATTTAACCTTTGCAAAACGTATTGAGAAGTGGTTGCGTGTGCCTAATTTTGATTTTCCGAAAAAGATAGAACTCTACCTCTTTATTCGCACGAATAATCATTACTCATAAAAGAAGTTAAGTTGTTAAATAGTGTATCTGCAGTTGGAGGGCAATCTTTGCACAAGCCAAGAGTCTTCCTCCATTAACACTGAAAGCAACCTTTCTCAAAGCCAGAAAGCAATCTAAACAATAGTGTGAGCCCAATAGAGGTTCAACCTTGCCTATAATATGAGTGTGCAAGCATTAACTGAAGCCAAGAGAGTGGCACCAAGGCTTACTTTGGCTAACAGTTGGCAGAGAGGTGATGGCAAAGTTGGGGAAGGGAAACATGTTGCTTATAAAAAGATCATTTGAAATTGACGAAACCTATATTTCCATACACTGAGAGAAAGAGAAAAGTGGTTCATAAAGGCAATCTTGGGCTGTTATTGTGGCAGACAGACAAGAGAGGCAAAGAGGCTGACCCTTTTCAAGAGAGATATTGAGAAGAAGAGTGCCTTACCTACTTGAAAGTGTTGAAGTACCTTAAAGTGAATCTTGTCAAAATCTGTCTTGATTCACAAATTACTGAAGCTTTGATAGTATCACAAAGTACTCAAGCTGTGATAGTATATTAGATTGTCAGTGGATGCAATACTTCAGTGGTACAAGTAAAGTGGAATGCTATGAAGCAAAGGAGAATGTCCTCATGGTAAATTCTAGTAGAAGTGATGTTGTTGGAGTAGGAGTAGCAGCACAGTGAAAATACCTGTTGTGAACCCATATCTGAATAGAAGAATAATTACTCTTAACCAAGACTTCTGTCTCACTAACATTCTAGAGGTTTTTGAACTGTATCAAGCCTTCTTGGATAACAAAGTGGTGAAAAAACATTGTGGCTGGGAATAACATTGATGCTATTCCGATTTATTTCACCAAAAAGAAGAGCTCTGTTGTTGGAACTTTGGTTAACAAATCTTATCTTAAACATTGGAACACAAGAACTGAAAGAAGAAAATCCTCATTGGTCGGAAAGTCTTAAATCTTTTGATGAACATTGGGGTTGAATTAACCTTGAATCCTGGTGAAGGGAGTTCACCCAGGTTACTGAAAAAGTTATCAAGAAACTGAATATCATTGTCTATGTCCATAAAATTGCCATATATGTTCTTTGTGTATTTGATGTTTAAGTGTGAGGGCCATACATCCTGTGTTAGTGTTTACCTTTAGGTTTGGTTAGGCAGGGAAATCCTCAGAGTAGGGATAGTGAGGCGTCGAATATAGTGTATACTTTAATAAAATGGCATGTTGCCCGCCTTGCATTGCTGACCCCTCACACCCAACAACATATGCTGGAGTTACTCGGGGTGAGGCCCCCTGGTTGTGGTGTTAAATATCTGACAATGTAGACTGGGTTACCTTTTTCAAAGCTATGAATCGGATGGGGCTGGAGGGAAAATGTATCAGTATAATGTAGGTTATGTTGAGTAACTTGAGACTGGTCGGACCATGGTTGAGGTGTGACTTTCAGGTCAGATATTTCCAGGTTTAATGTAAAGATAAGGTCGGTGTGTCTGTTTTTTGAGTGGGAGAATTGATCATTGGGGAGTAACCCAAGGAATACAAGTTGCAGATGACCTCTTTGGTGTGTTTGCGGTCTTCTCTGTCCACCCAGAGGTTGAAATCACCCATTAGGATGATTCTACTTGTATGGGTTTGGGCAAATAGTGCAAAGTGAATGAGTTTGTCAACGAAAGCTGCATTATATCCGGTTTCTTGTAGATTAATGCCATGATGGGGAAAGGATTTGGATTGGATGGGCATTGCATAGTTACATGTACAAAGGATGTGAATGGGGGTGAGTGACAACTGTGGCAGCTAGGTGCTACTTGTAGCTCAGTCTTAAGAGAACAATTTTGTGCCCAGTCAGGAGCCACGCATCGAAAACTGTTTACTTTTGCAGAGGACAAGGTTTCTGTTAAGCTCAAAGCATGCACACCTTTCATCAAGTAGGTGGTTAATCTCTAAAGAGTGCTTCAGAGCTGAGAGAGCATTGACCAACTCTATATTGGTACTTGCAGGGTTGATGCATAGTGGTTTTAGAAGGGGCAAGGACAAAACCCCAGAGGGAGGGGAAGAGATTAGAGATGTAGCAGTGGCATAATGGCACAGTATAATTTACAGATTGTGTGGACAAATGATGATGATAGGAGGGAAAGTATATATCAAATACCGGAATCATCTGTAAAAAAATGATTTAAGCCAAAGTGTATATTATTTTTCTTTTCATTTCAGTGGATATTGATAGGGTAATCCCCACCTACGGACTTTGGACAGGGCTTGCACCCGAGAGCACATTCGTCATCAGGAGCTGGACACGGAGAAAGGACTCAGGCGGGATACAACGATGAATATTGTTTTATACCTGGGGCAGGGTAGGTCAAAAGGGAGTAACTTGTTTTACAGGAGGTCCGACTATGAAGGGTTACAAAGGCCAGGTGAGCTGGAGGCAAGTTAATTTGGCTCGAATGTTTAGGCATGGTGGGATGCTCTCATTTTATTGACTTTCAACTCTGAATAAAAGGAACCTGATTTATAATTTATCTACGTGGCTTCTTAGTCTTGTTTATTTTTCTTCGATAGTTTGGTCAGTGTCACGCAGAACATTGTTACCAAGTTGGGTACTCTAGTTGGTTCCTCTTTAAAGTTTCTTTGGTTGGGTCGATGAGGTATCATGATAGACAACGAAGTTTGTAGGTTTGCGTTCTGAGAGTTGTCTTTTGGTCAAATAGGTGGATCAACTGAACACTTGACTGGTAAGTTCAGACACTGAGGTCAGTGGGATGAAACCGTGGGCAAGGTTGAGTTTGATCTGGGAAGTAAAGCCATCCTTGATGACCAATACATCCAATTTCACCCAGAGTTCTCATTCACTGGAACCATGACAGTGCCATTTGTAACCGATTGGCATTTGAAGGTGGAATTTCCTAGATCTTTTTAAATTTTAGGAACTCTAGTAAATGGATTCAGAAATGAAAGTCAGATCTACTAAACAGTTTCACTTTCAGACAGTGCTGTTTTTTTTTACAAACTGGTGGTGTTGGCTTTATATGCAAATGGACATGCCGACCATTTGGTACCTGGCCTCGCAGGTTCCGTGAGCTGGAACACGTGGCTGGAGCCACAGATGATCCCTTCAAACAGCCTGCATTAAGGTAAGCCCGTCCAGGCTGAATACAGATGTTCCACTTACAATCTGAAAAAAAGAATAATAAATAAATAGCCATATGGTACTATATTTGCACCGTTCTAACTTGGTGCGTTATCACCAGCATTAGTATTTGCCTTTGTAGACAGAATGAATTCCGACTGCAGTGAAACTGGAGAGATTTTCCCTCCAAGATGGCCACCGCTCCAACTAGCACCGGAGTGCTTCCTCCAAGCAGCGTGTTACTGCTCCGATTGGCTGCCTTACCCCTTTTCCCAACCAATCAGGGATCCGGCAGGCGAACGCTGGCCCCCACTAAAGGCCCATGCTCCAGGCCCCTGTCTGAGCCTGTCAGAGCTGGGCGGAACGAAGGAACAAGCAAACGGCCCCCAACCGACCATTGGAAACGAATGCCTAGCAGATCGCACGCAAAGTCGGGTAGGTGCCTGATGGCAGTACTGCCTTGTGTATACCCTAAAATCCAGCAGTTATACGAGCCACCATACTAACGCTCATAGATCACGCTCGATACAAGTACTCAGCTTGTCAGCTGATCCCCTTTCGACACGCTGAACCGTTCCATGGTGTTGACGCTGACAATCACTAGCTTTTTCGTCAACACCCCTCGTTAAACTGCACTTGCCCGTTAGCCTAACATGCACACCTAACGGCTAAGTACTGAGGCCCCACTATCACTGACTACAATTGTTTATCCAACCTCCTCGAAGCGCCTTTATCTCTGTGCCCTGACGAAGCGCACGACACCGCTAGTGATGTTCACGGCCCTGCTGCGTGGCCACAAAACATTTATTCATGAATATTCTCTCCATTCATTGATGCCTAAAATGACTAATTTCTGATGTGAATGTCATTACAACTTGCATAGATTTTTGTATGTGTTGCCTTTTATGTCTAGCTGCCCCCCCATCTGTGTTTGGAACACTCTACACAGCAGGTCTTCTGCCTAACTGTGACCTCTAAACTGATAGTGATAAGCGTACGCACTGCATTTTACGTGTACCTGCTCACAGGGACTGAACGCTAGCGTGAGTACTTCTACTGTTGAGGACCCAAAACCTATATAGGTGATCACATCTGCAGCACTTTAATCCGGTACTATAGGCTGCTCCTCTTGCCTCAAATACAAGCCCACACGAGTATTGACAACCATATATCTGTTAGGCATTGAATGATAGCTAGAGACTCATCCTGCCTTACACACACATCCACTCAGCTTTGACTCACTGACTCCCCGTTACCTTACTTAATCCTAAATTGTATTCCAACGAGATTGCCCAAGATGTTTGCCATCCTCGCCAAACACCACGCCCATCTCAGACCTCTTACCAATCAGACACGGGTTAAGGCCATAGTGTCTCTATCATCGCCACGTCACCTCCCGGACTCCAGCACCATCCTACCAACTCTCTTCATCCAACAGGCTACCCCACACACACACCAACTCACCACAGTCCAGTCAGAGACGAACCACCCCACAAGCGAACTGGACAACTGCCCTACCCACTATTCAAATTCTTAGCCGCCCTTGCCACCTAAGCATTAGGAACCAGAGGCTCACAACCAAAACTAGGTATAATAGAAACCTATCATCCTCCTTCACCCCTTTGCTACTGCAAAGGAATTCCCACCTCTCCTACAGAACATCTTACCCCCACACTACTACAACAAACTCTCCCCCACACTAAGGTTAGACCCCATCTAAATGACAGTAACACGAGTGTCACCAACATACCCGCCTCTTCATTGGCAAAAAGTACTGCACCTTCAGCCACACACAACAGCAAGAGCAAAGCCGATCAAGTAATCCAAGGCACCCTTATCAATGCCAGAACCCTTCCGGCCCACGCCCTAGACATTTTAGACACCATTTAGACTTCATAGCAATCACGCATTTGTGGCTACACGCAGCGGCTGGCCCCGCACTGGCCTTCTTCATCCCAGACAACTACACAATCTTCAGGATGGACAGACCTACCATCAAAGGAGGAGGAGGAGCTATCATAGCAAAGAATACCCTAAACATTAGAGCAATACCAAATACCACGCCACTCTCCTGGGAATTACTCTAATTAAAATTGACACCCTCCCCCGTCGCTACCATGAACATCCACCCAATCTATAAACCTCCAGGCCCCACACTCTCATTTGAGAACGATATAGCCCAACTCCTCTCTACCATCACGAAACCACGATTATCATGGGCGACTTTAATCTAGGCCTTAATGACTCTCTATACAAAAAGGCACTGTCACTAGCCAATACCATATCAACTTTGGGTTTGTTTCTCACACCACACTCGGAAGCCTACACACACCAAAGGCCATCTCCTGGACTGGTTAGCGGACCTTAATTGTAATACAGCCATCACCGCAAACACCCACTGCCCTTGGTCTGACCACAATCTCATAACCTTCAAGATTACTGCAAAGGTTGGCCCTACAAACCTCCCACCACTTGCCCCAGCCACCCCATCCAGAAACAAAAAGGCACATCTCAGTTGACAACATCCTACCATTATTACAACCTATCTTGGCACACCAAAACATAAGGACAAATGACCCCTTGACCTTTGTAAAACTGTATAATGAAACAATACTTTCTGCTATTGATAAATTGCCACCACTCACCATGAGTAAAGCTAGACCAGTAGCTCACCTTAATGTATGGTTCACACCTGCCTTATAAACTCTACGAAATACAAAAAGATTAGCAGAGACTAATTGGAAAAAACTGCCCAATGTTCTTAAAGCAGAATTCACTTCAGCTGCACTCGAGTACAACAGGCAGTCCACCTGGCTAAAAGTACTTCGTACAATGAAAGAATTAGCAATGCCAACTCAAGAACGAAGTAGCTTTTCGCCATCCTTGGAGGTCCCCCGTCCCGCCAGCGGAATCCTGTAACAAGGACACAAACTGGTGCTCGAACATTCAGAATGCCCCATCACACAAAATAACTTCAATCCAAAATTGAATTGAAAAAAACCACTCTACAACCTACACTCCCACAGTGTGTGCTCCTCCCTGACCAAGGCACTACGTCAGTGCCACAATTTAAGTTCACAACTGTTACAAACCTCAAAGTCCTTAAAATGATCATCCGTCTTAAACCTTCAAGGTGTCATGGCGACCCCTGCCTGGCTACGGTCATTAATGACTGTGCCTCTGAACTCACCCCATTTATCACAAACCTAATTTAATGCATCATTTGCAATAACACTGTCCTATCGACCTAAAAAATGCTTGGGTGCTCCCCCCTCCAAAAAAAGCCAGTCTTGGACCCAAATACACCAACCAACTACCGCCCCATCACAACAGTGCCATTCCTATTGAAAATACTAGACAGCGTGGCATACTTACAAATACAAAACTATCTGGAAGTCAATAACCTTCTTGGCTTATGACAATCTGGCTTCTGCCCTAGACACAGGACTGAAACAGCTTTCATAGACTTAAAAATCCAAAATGGATGATCTAAAATACGAGGCAAACTTGCCTTACTCCTCCCTACTTGATCTCTCTGCAGCATTTGATCTTGTTTACCACAATATCCTATGCAGACACTTAACGTCGCTGTTTCACTCTCTCCCAACGCCATTCAGTGGATAAAATCATTCCTGTCAGACAGAACGACGAGAGTCTTCTCCCCTATGGTGGAAGCACAACCCGCCCCGGTCACTTGGAGTACCTCAAGGTTCCTGCATCTCGCCTCCGCTATAAAATATTGTTACTAAACCCCTTTTTGACCGCCTCGATGATTTGGGTGTCACCTATACCAACTATGCAGATGACACCTAAATCCTCATCACAGGCGACAATGACTCACTCCGCCACGCTTAATTCCATCTACCTAACCATCCAAGCCTGGATGGCCCACCATGGTCTATGCCTGAATGACGAAAAGACAGAGCTGCTCCTCATAGGCACACAAACCAGTCTCACTAAATTACACGAAGCCTCCAAAACTAACATTGACGGCAACAATATAAAAGTGTCAAAAGAAGTGAAAACCATCAGTTTCTATCTGGACTCTTCTCTCACCTTAGCGAAACAAGTGAACGCCACTGCGTCAGCAACAGCATACACTTGTAAGCTCATTAATGCATGCAGACCCTTCTTGTCATCCGACAGCTGCATTACTCTGGCCAGAGCCCTCATATTAACCAGATTGGATTACTGCAATGCCCTTTACGTGGGCACAAACTCTCAAAATATCAAACTCCAGGTACTACAAAACAACGCTCTAAGAGCGGCACTTAACATCCCCAAAGTTACGCACATATCTACTACTAGACAGAACGCCCATTGGCTACCGGTACAAGAATGTATTGAATTAAAAACTCTTACCCTGACACACACATGTCTATCCTAAGTAGCCCCTGCATACCTCGCGGACAAAGTCGTCAGATCTCAGACTAACAGGCCCACGCACTCGGCTAACATGAACCTGCTAACCAAACCCAGATTTAACTACAAAAAACTGGGGGCAACAGCTTCCCCACAATAGCCGCAAAACAATGGAATGCCTTACCAGCCAAACTGATAGCAGAAAACTCCTTCTGGACCGTTTGCAAACAATTGAAAACTCACATCTTCACTCAGGGAATCTGCAACTAATGCATCTCTCACACCTAGCTAAACTGCCTACAACTGGAATTACTGGACCTCACTACTAAGCTGGATGATGTACGAAGGGTTTTCATGATAAAAACTAACATCAGGACCTTTTTAGTTGCAACTATGTAATTACCTCTCTATATGCGCATAACTTCTACTATGCAATTATAAACTAACAACCTGTACCATGTTTATATGCATCTAAGTATAACTAATCTATATACACTTACAATCTTGTACGATGCATATATTAACTAACAACCCTGTGCTATGGATTCATGCAACCAAGTAAGAAATGTACCTTCATAATCTTATAAGATAAGCGCCCAGATGCCTACGGGTTAGGCACGCTAGAAAATGACAAAAATAAATAAAATTACTGAAATTATAAAAATCTAGATATAAGACACCTCCTGGATAACGGCTGCACAGTCTCAGTACCTGGCATGCCAGCAGCATCTTTAGCTTCAATGGGCCTTCACTTTTAGAAAGTGCCAAGCCAGTTTGATCAGTAGAAAATAAAATGTAGAACAGTTTATGGTTGCCAAATCTCCTATAAAAGTTGTAGAGGTCTCCCATTAGGAAGGATCATTGACAGGAACAAGTTGTTTACATTTTTTACATTGGCTTTTTTCAATAAAAACATGAATACATTTGAAAATGAACAAGCAGTTTTAAAAAATAATTTACAGAATTGGATTAGCCCTAGAGGTCTGGTTAATATCTATATATAAACCAGGTCTATGTTTTGACATGACGACTGCTATATACGAGATGCCCTCTCCTTAGTTCATTCATCGCTGAACTACTATACAGGGATTCACCATGGATTCACCAAGAACTATGGCGAGTACCGAGTATGCCAAAATCCTCTTCCCTAGCGGTGAAGATAGAGACTTCCAAGAAGAAAACACGCTCCTTCCCTCAACAACCCCAGAGGCACATGTGCGGTGACAGCTGTTCCGATTAAGGCCCGTCTTTCTGCCAAGCCACTGGTACTTAGGACTGCGCCTACTGGAACAGACAGCCCTGCAAATGCTCTCTGGCAAACCTAAGGACTGCAAAGGGCAGAATAAGGCTTCACCTTATGCTTTGGGATGATGGACTGGATCTCACAGTACACCAAGGACAAACAAACAGCTCTGGTTCCTGCCTCCAACTGATTGCGAGTTAGCCAACCCAAACATTGCCTGCCTGTCCCAAGATTCTTCATGCCAAGTGCTTTTGTTGCTGGTAAAATACAGTGTGCTGTGCCTAGTTGGCCTGCTCATCAACCAGATGCAGAATCACTGGGAGAGGCCTTGTAAAATCAAGAACTGAGCTCAAGAAATCACTAAGCAGGAGGCATTACTGTTTCGAACCTTCTGTATATCTATGTGCCGTCCTTCATATACAATCATCCTTTTAAGGACTAGGGTTTCCGAAGAACTTTTATGTTAGTCATCCTGAACTAATTTCTGTGCAATAGTATTATGGCTTAAGATGGATTGCAGTGAAAGCAAACCAGTATTGCATAATTGTATTTTTCAGAGTTCCTGAGCTGTGTGCATAATCATGCAGAGACAGATCATTTGTACACTTATAATTTAATGTACACTCTATTTATAAAAACAGTGTTTCAAATGATGAGTATGCACAGTCTAGTTTACATCCATTCTACCTTGCAGTCAATGGGGTACATTAGTATAAATAATCAGTGGCAGCAGAGTCTTTGTTCAAGGGCGAGTGATTGTCATTACACCAATCACAGGTGTTATAGCCTCTCAAATCTGAAAGACTACAATTAAAACATCCAAAACCTGACTCTCCATGAAGTGCAAATACTGTTAAAAAACCAACAAATGAAAGTTACATTTGTAATTGAAATTCAGCAAAACCTGTCCCTGTGATAATCCAGATAGGTATTTAACTTTATGTAGCGGTTCATACATGGTTCGTCCAACATCTAGGCACTGTTATTATTATACCTCATTCGATACTCCGTTTACTGACCTCTAAAGGATGTTAGCCAATAAGATAGCTCGGCGGGTTGAACGCTTGTTGCCGAAATCTATGCGTGATCTGTTGGTTCGAATCCTGCAAGACAAACTCAGCCTTTCATCCTTTCGAAATCGATAAAGGAGTACCGACTTTGCTTTGGTGATAATTGTGATAAATATGTTCTATGTAGAGAACTTTGGCAAAAGCGCTATATTAATAACCATTTGACCATGAGATTAGGTATACAATTTAGCATGGACTCCTTGCCTCTCTGCACTGTTGCATCACAACATTTACATACCATTAGGTAGTAATAGCTCCAGGAAATGAGGACTTTCATTAAACATCAAAGGACAATTCTGCTATCGAACCTCAAAATACACAATACAATTCATGTTTGCTTTACTATGCAATTGGCTAGGTTTTTGTTTTTTAACATTTAAATATATACAGGAGAGATCAAATGGCCAGACCTTAGAGAAATAACGAAAGGTGTATTCTGTCACAGTTCAGAAAGCTTTCCATACAGTTTTTGCACATGTCAGCTGGATGTTGCATACATTTTACTCTCTTGCAAAGCAGAATTCATTTTTACTCGCTTGAAATCACATTTATTCTCAAAGTTTAAAATTAGGCAGTAAAATACTCCCACCTCAAAAACCTATCTGGAGCACTGGTCTCAAGGTTACCTTTCTCAAGTTCAAGGCAATATAGTTCCACACAATCCTCTGGGTCCCTTCACCAAGTTCAAGGTAACACAGTTAAAAGGATCCGTCCTCAAGACAATATTTGCAGTTCATCAAATTTTAGGGTTCTCTTCCCCAAGACTTCAACATAGTAACTTGTATTGGTTTCAACCTTTCAAAGTTCCACTTAAATCTAGGTCCACTTGATGCTCCTTCTAGTTTGCCTCACCAGTTCACTCACAGTGCTTTTACTTGGGTTTATTTCACAATGTATTTGACTTTCATCATTCAGGGTTCCCTGGTGTAGGCGCAGTTGTCAGACCACTGTCCACCCACCACAGGTCACCCAACCAGGAACCCTGGGCTCTTCAGCCCACAGAGGTTCTTCTATACTTGTCCCTGCGTATAGATTCACAGTCACTTAGTATCTCCTTGTCGGCCTCTTGGCTTTGCCATAGCGTATCACACACCTCTTGCCAGCCTTTGACCTTGCTGCACTGCATCTATTCCTAAAGTACCTTTTGTAGTGGTCTTATTCCTGCCCACCTTTCTATTGCACTTCTTCGCACTCATGCTCTCTTTCCATGGGTTACTTTCGAATGGGCGTTTTCCCTTCTAGCTTTCATCAGCTATTAGCATTGCCCATAAAGGTTTATTCAGTTCTAAATTCAATATGTTTAATTTTGCGTGGTTTCACGTATTCATTGAATTCAGTATTCAATATGGATACTTTTAGCTTGGTTTCAAATTTTCATTCAGTTTGGTATTCAATAGTATTTTCCATTTATTCAGTATTCACAAGGTTGCATGCATCAGATCCTTCCGACTGTGCTCTGCCCCTTGTAGACCACCCTTTCCCACTGGTGTCTGGCAGGCTCACCGGTCTTTGCAACGCTCTACGACCTCTGCTTACTGCAGCGTCAGCTGTGCATTCATTGGGAAAATCTGGTTGCCTCTCCCACCTCTTACACAGCTTTGCGTGCACTTGCCAGCTTCCTCTCTGTGGCCAGAGCAGCAATCACTGGACAGGTAAGCGGCCCAACCCTCTGAAGCAGTTGCTTTGCTTCTGGTCCTCGAGGTCCCGTCTGCTCTTGCCTGCCATCTTGCCGCCTGCTCCCTTGCTCAGTTTCTCCTCACCAAGCGCTCTAGCATCCAGGCCGATCTGCTTACCGCCAGAAGGTTTCTCCGGTCTCCCCCTCTCTGAATGGCTCGCCACATTATACTCATGACAACTGCTAAATGACCCTGGGTGTGAGTCTTTTGGCCTATGTGCCTGACCATAGTTAAGGAGACATGCCTGATCTCTACAATACTTTACATGCCTCACCTCGTCTCAGTACCATATTGGTGAAACAACCCATTAGTGTTCATTCCTCTTAGTCGCTTCTTCCTCGTCCCAGTACTGTCATGGGTAAAGTGTGGGGAAATGAGGGGAGCTGTTTGACAATAGACGATAAAAGCTGGGGGAGGGCTAGGTTGGTCCTCAATAGGAAAAGGGGATACCAGGTCTTGCCTGTGGGTCCCCCAGTCCCAATCCCCAAGGACCCTCCACCTAGGTGATCCTCCCTCGCTTCTCCACCCCCAGGGTCAGGATCCAAAAGCGATGGCCTTTCCCTGGCCACCTGAGAAGATCATCCAGGGGGAGTAGGAGTGATAGTACATCTGGGTTTCTCACAATAATAGTGATGTCTCACAGTAAGATTCTTGAGTTTAGGCAAGTGTACTTAGCCCAAAGTATGGTAACAATATACATGATTAACTGTCTTACATAAAAACAGTAATATTCATAGAAAGGCACCAAAATTAAACTCTTCCTTCATACCCAGTGGGTAAAGAGTCGGGTCTTTCAATCCGGAACCTCTCCCTCTGGGACAATTTCTTGCTCATGTCGCCACACCGTGGTGGCAAGAGAATTATTTTAAAAACGACATCTGAATTGCACTAGATTATGTTTGTGTTCATGAAAAGGTCTGTATACAGGGAATGTGTTGTTGCCTGTATATAAGTTTGATTTGTGTCCTGTCCAACGCTTTTACCTTCCTCGATGTTTGATCCACATAATATTTGCCAAATATGCAACGTGCCGTAATATGATCTTGCGCCTGGTCAGTGGGTGTCTTATCAAGTCACCTGTAAACATTGTTGTCAGTTGTTGCAGCTCAAACATGGGAATGCACCATTTTTGGATTTCTGTCGGAATCTGTGTATCCTGCATGTTTCTCTCAGCCTTAACTGATCTTTGAAGTTTCGACCACATTTTTAAGGTATCATGGGAGGTTTGGGGAAAAGACGTTTTAGTTGTGGATCTAGCTGTATCAGTCTCCAGTTTTTCAGCTAGAACACCATGCACCAACCTGATCACTGTTCCAATAACTCTGAAATCTCGTGCCGGCAGCAGCAGCTTCCCTACACAGGCTACATCTAACTAGACCGCCCTAACTCCACACATCAGGCTAATTGACTCTCATGCAGCCTGCCGCAAGGCTATCAAAACTAGGCTTTCTGTCAGATATTGTTTGTACCTAACCTGCCATGAAGACCTCAGCTTCTGTAACTATGCAACCCATGTTATACTTCTGTTGTATAACCATGTACCCTGTTTAATAACCTTCCATGGGCAGCATTCATGTAACCCAGAATCAAGCCTTTTTAAGTTCCTCTTTTAGCACCTCGATGCCCAAGGGCTGTAGTGCGCTCTACAAATCTAAATAAATTAATCTTTCTGGATATTTGGTAATTCTGTCCAGAAGCTCTGACTTGAGTATTTCATGGTGTGTAGGTATGGGAATAGGCCACTCTTGGATACCAAAAGCTGTTTTCTAGGGTGCTTAGTGTTTTTTTCATGGCTACCTTAAGCACATTCTCCAGGTAAACTCTAAAGGAGAAACATTCACTGCCTGAGGTTCTTTTTAATCTCATAAATTCGCTGTACATGGGATGTTTTTTTTAGGTGTGGGGGATGAAAGCTTGTAATCTAGCATGTTATTAACGTCAGTGGATTTTCTGTAGAGTTAGTGTCATGTTTATCAATGCAATTTATACATCGAGAAAATGTTGCCAATTTTAAGTGTAAATTTGATACGTAGGTGAGATGTGTTGAGGAATTCTACAAACTGAGATAGTGCTAATAATCCAAATACCAAATGTGTCATGCATATATCTTTTCCAATAGATCAGTTTTGTGGACCATACTTCATGGCTCACTATCTGTCTTTTTTTTCTTCCAATTGATACATAAAGATGTTGGCATAGACAGGTGCCATTGCGGAACCCAACGATGTACCAGCCACTTGAAGATATAATTAAACTTGTGAACAAAACATTCTAATTGTAAGTTCTAAATTCAAATTCTTATTTGCTTGAAAAGAATCTTGTGGGAGGAGTATTCACTCCAATGCTTCTCTACCCTTGTTGTGTGGAAGTGAGGTTTATAGGCTTTGGACATCCAGAGAGAAAAGGATGTAGTGTGCCGGGAGCTTATAGGGTTCATTAAGAGGATGGGTCCCTGAACTATGTAGAAGATTTCTATACAATCGGTTGCAAAACTTGGTCTAAATATTTTTCTAAAGGGTCAAAAATGCTTTTGGTACCCACCACTATTGGTTTGAATTTTATTTTTGTAGAGTTCTTATACATTTTGGGCAACACATAACAGACCAGTGTAATGGGAAATGTCCATCAGGTATTCTTTGGTGTGACCCAATCATGGTCTAGTGCTCTTTGTACAGCATCTTGTTGAAGTTCTTTTATGGAGCATGTGGGATCATAGTCTAACACAGTATAAGTAGTAGTGTCTTTTAGAAGTTCTATACAACTATCGCTCCACCCTTGTCAGTTGATTTTAATGTTATCGAATAATAATCTATTGATTAATCATCTGCTAACTCCTTGATCAGTCGTGTTTGATGTTTTCTAATATTGGACTGTCTGTGGCGTTGCTAGTTAATAGTTCGTAGGTCTTTATTGAATAAATAAAATGTTTGTTCACTTAAGGTCCATTTACAAATGATTACTGGATATTTCTAAATTATTGTGCCATTATCTTAAAAGATTACTACATTAAGTGGAAATGGTTGGCGACTTAGGAAATAGTGCAGGGGACGGGACCATCCGCTACTTTGGATACCATTTTCTTTTCACTTGTGGCTTTCAGTCTCTGTGCCAGGATTGTCTTTTTCTCCCCTTAACCTTGAACCCTTTAAACTCCTTTTGCCTATCCTTAGATGCATCATTTTCCAAAGCATTGAGCATGTGTTTGGGACGCCTTTTTCTTTAGGGCCTTGAAACCCTCCAGGTTCTCTTTCTCTCCATTTCTCTCAATGACATTTCATGGCTCTTGGAAAGTCCTCTGGTGCTCCAACAGGCTTACTGTCAGAATTATAATTAGAAGGTGCACTGACCCGAGTTTGGAGTTACGTTTGCCTTGTAGACGTGGAATCATTGCAGAGTGAGGAGAGCTGATCCTTCCGATGTTACCAGGCGTAGGGAAATACCTGATGGTAGAGTAGGGTAGATCCGCGAGTTTCCCAGACGATGAGGCAGATCAAGGAAAGGAGTGAGGAGCAGGAAGATAAGGTTCCAGGGGGAAGAGTAGCAAATTGAGGTAAGGACTACAGGCCTTGCAAAATCCTCTCGCCCACTCGCATTGACAGGTACCTTTTTGAAGGGGCGTATACTATTTTTATACTACTCGACTGAGCCAGCGAGCGGCTTCAGGAAATCTTTTGTTTGTATTAAATATTAGTAGAAGTACCTGTTCTCCGAACATGTACATGTTCTGTAGACATACATGATTGTAGGTCGATGTTCCAGTTAGCTTATTGCTTGATGTGCTTTGCACCCTGAATTGAACTGCACTGAGAATGGGCACGTGTGGCTGGCTGACATACCCTGGAGCCGACGTTCGGGCGAGGCACGAGTTGTTGTGCTGCTTAATACTGGCACTATCTTTGCGCTCTCCCCACATGTCGCCTCACCCTGGCATGGTGCAGTTCATTGCAGTGCAAATATCTTGAAAACCGTGCAAAAAAAAGAAAAAAAAAAAACCATTCCTAGGGCCTGGTCCTCGAGTTTTACTCCTTGTGTCAGGACCACATAGATGTTTTGCTGTATTCAGACAACGGTCTCATGTGTGAAGGTACTGAAATCTGGAGAAAGGGGTGGGGTGTCCAAATGTCATGTAGCCAGTAATGTCCGGAGGGTCACAACAGCTACAAGGCATAAAATAAGCGGTATTGCATCGCAATTTGGATACGATACCGCTGGTTTGCGTTTTAATTTTGGAATCATGTCGCAGAAACTGCGATATGATTTATGGCAGAGAGCGCAGAGCTTAAAAGGCACAGATTACTGTGCCTTTATATTTAAACTCTGCGCTCGGTGCACTGACAGTGTGCAGGCAGCAGGCAGAAGCTCCCGGGCTGGGCTAAATACATTGTATCAATGTATGAGCCCAGCACGGGGGCGGCGGCGAAGTTACACGGAGAAGACTTCAGGAGGAGCACCCCAGCTCCACTCACAAACCCGGCTTCAATCCGAGGTAAGGAGTCATGCTGGGGTGCTTAGGGGAGGGTGGAGGAGGAGGGTGCAGGCCTTCTGCGAGCCCCCTGTCTGTGGGGCTGGGTGTTAGCAAGTGGCCACGGCTAGGAAGAAATATTTCGCCTGCTCGTTCGGGTGGAAGAAATATTAATTACAGCCACTTGCTTGTACCCAGCCCCACAGTAAAATGGCATGCTGGCAGATTACCTTTCAAATATTCTTTCCTTCTCGTGATTCACGAACGGACGGGTGAAATATTATTTCTGCCACTTTCCAAGCACCCAGGCCTGCAGTAATAACGTAGCCTGCTTGCAGAGGGCATTTATTATTTTCTTTCAGTCTCGTGATTAAAAGGTGCCACAAGCATTTAATCACGAGACTGAAAGCCAGGGTTCCAGTGAAACCCGACCCATTTTGGAACGTCTTTGTAGGTCAGATAACTGCTGTTTAAAAGCACACTGCTATCCATCTAGATAATCTGATAAAAGACTGACCTGCCAACATTCTGGGGCCAGTTTCAAAAATAGTAAGTAGCATATGATGACATCACAGTAGAAGTCACATCAATTTTACCCAATGAAATGACAAAGAAATAATCTGGGGGGTTAACAGCCGCCGATTATCACTAAACGGCCAGGCAGCAGGAAGTTGAAAAAATAATACCCACTGAAAAGCTATAAATCCTATATAAAGCCTATGTCAGCAAGTGCCTGCTGTGAAGGAACACGTGTGAAAAGGCAACGAGGTGATAACACTTCTGCATACCCCAAGGGAAGTGATGGCCGGAAGGGCTCCCGCAAATGCAGCTAAGGCATTAAACCCCAGAACAAAAGTATATATAAATTGCTGTGTTATTATATAACACTGCAAACTGGCAACATGGGGTAGTTGCTGTGGACATCACTGAGGCTCATGGCCCTTATCAAATGAAAAGGCTGAAAGGCCCGGATGCTGTCCCTGATTGCAGGGCTTGTTGTTAGCAAGTGGCTGGCAGTAATATTTCTCCTACCCGTTCCGGTGGGACAAATATTTCCAGCCATTTAAGCACATTGCTGTGGGTAATCAGTTGCTCTTTGTCTGTTTTGTAGACATTGGAAGGTGTCTGTAGAGGACGATAACAGGAAAGAGTGAACCTTCACACTGACTTTGACAACAAACAAAGAGTCACCAGAGAGGCAAGAAAAGCGTAGCCCTTCTTTTTATACTAAAAAAACACCTTTTGTGTTGGTGCCATAGGCAGTGCCTTACAAGACTGGAACAATATTTAAAAGGCCTTTTGCAAGTAGGTTCTATTATGGGGCTGTCACTTGTAGTCTTATATTCAGGGTGATACAAATAACTCCCCCAAAGGTGGTTGCTTCGAGTGATTTGTGTTCTATGCAAATAGAACAACCATTTTGTTGTTTTTGAAACACAGAACAAATCTGTACCAATTAGAGCTTGGAAGGTATGTGGTAAGTTGCTGGCAAATTCTGGCTTCACTGCTTAACCAAACTGTGTGATCCTGGGCAAATCATTTGATCCAACCCAACCACACCAGTGTGCTGGCAAGAACAGAAATGTGCATTATTTATCGTTAGGCAGTGTTGGTGGCCTGATGGGCATTACATTGCACAATTTGCTGCTACCTTGCCACTCAGTACTTCAAACAATGCCGTGGAGTCACAAAATGCGGTGCCTGTGCACCATATATTTAGAGAAGAGATTTCTGACCTCTTGGGCACCCTGATGATTTTTCTGTTGGCTTTTAGGTGTCTGGGACGGCACTCCGTCTTTAGATCATTTATTTTGATCTTTTAAATCATCTCAGTTTTTGCTGTCTTGCAATAAGCCAGACCACAAATGGATGATTACATTTTAACTTGCTGGGCCCATTTGTCTCGCAGATGAAACTTTATGGCTCTAGTAACTGGTAGGTGCTGCATCAGGGCCTCAATGACCTGGGCAGACCAAGAGACTGGCATCTAGCCATTTGGTTCTGCAGAATAAGATAACTAATGTCCCCAATGTTCATAAACTCATTGTATCTGCTGTCTTCATCTTGGGCAGTTGCTTGTGACTGTTTTATGCCAAACACTAGTTAAATGAAAATTGATAATAAAATTAAAAGGACACACGCACAATTGCGTCTTTATTGATGTCTTGTTGAGATGGACACTGCACTATGCACCACTGACTGCTGCATGACCGAGCTGCACAGAGCCTTGAACTGAAAACATCTGCAGAGCTTTTCTTTTTTTTTTTTTTAAATCAGATCTATTTATGTAGTCCATTCATGCAGTGAACCTTTACATTTTACACTCATTGCACAAATGTATTACTTCAGAGGTACATAGAAATGCTGTTTTCTTGCTAATTGTATGTCTTGGGGTAAAATTTACTTCTGGTGACATTTAAAATAGGAGTACAAAATTGCAAATCAAATATGTTTATTTTCTAATCAAAAATATTTCAATTTTTGAAAACTGATTTATGCCTTGAGCTAACTATGCATACTTGGTGCAGATTGGTGAAACTGTTTCGAATTGTATAAGGAGTAACGCTTCGCGAAGGCTCAAACCCACAAACAAATTTGGACTTTTCCTGAAATCCAGGAAAATGGGTGGGTTGTACAAATCTCATGTAGCCAGTAATGTTCGGAGGTTTCCAATAGGCAACTATGCAACATTTGGTGCAGATTGGTGAAACAGTGTCGAATTGTATAACGAACAACACTTAGCTACAAAACACAACACAAATACATTTTCATTACATGGCCTGCGGTAGCGGACATGTAGTTATGGTTAAGTTGCTAAACCGATAGGAAGAGCACTTTTCGGGCGGCTTATAACGTCGCTCCCCCTGGATGAATCTCCACCAAACTTGCAAATAAGGTATATGGCCCACTCTGAATGTCTTTGGGGAGGTTTGGTCCAGTGGGGGCAAAGTTATAGGGGGGGGTCCCAAAATTTATTTTTTCCCCATAGACTGGAGAAAAAATGTATGTCGCGCCTACAGCCCAAACCGCTGGACGGATTTTCACCAGATTTGCAGCAGGAACGGCGGCTTGGTCCCGGAAGTGTGGTTTTGTAAATTTGCTGAAAATCCATCCAGTAGTTTTTTTTTTTTAAAACTACCAAAAAGTAGGTCTCAAAAAATTAGTGATAGCTATGTCCGCTCTGCGGACACACTTCCCTGTTTGCTCCGCGAATAGGACACTGACTGGATAATCGGCTTGCGTCATGTCCGCAGACACGCAACGTGTTCTCCGATTGGCTGGGATGAGGCGTGAGATGCGTCAAATTGTTTCGATGCGCCTGCCATATTGGTTGCGCGGACATGCGCTGGAAGGGAGCATAAATCCAATTTTGGTGAGTGTGTTGGTGTGTATGAGTGCTTGGAGAGGGTGGGGAGTAAGAGATGGGTCAAATGCTGTATTTGTTTAGGTGGGAGAAGGCTGTGATGTGTTTGCGGTGTCCGCAGACATACTAAACACTGGGCGCACTACTGGCTATTTTAGTTTAGTATGATGTTGGTTTGGGGTTTTTAGAAGAGCATTGGGTGAAGAGGGTATGTATTGAAGAGTTTGTACGTTGGTTGTAATTTTTTTAGAATGTTAATTGAGTGCATAGTTTTGAGGTGGATGCATTAGGTTTTTGAGTTGTGGTCATTTGATAGGGGTTTGTTTCTATGGGTGTGTTATGCTGTTGTGGTTGTGGCCAGGGCCTAGAGTCTTGGGTGCATGGCCGAAGGCCGTAGGCCATGCACCCAAGACTCTAGGCCCTGGCCACAACCACTGCAGCATACCTCTACAATGCTACCAAGCATTTTCATTGTGGTATGTAGGCTGCTTAGGGGATATATGTTTTCAAAAATGTGAGTACCGATTGGTAGTAGTTTAATAGTGTTTATAGGATAGTGAGATGATGTGTGTTTGTTGGATTGTGTTCAGATTGTTGGTATTGAAGACTCTAGGCATTTTGGGTTGTATTTATTGGTGCAGTGTTAGTTTGCATGGCTGTGTTATGTGGCGGTGTTTGTGAGTCTAAATATTATATGCTTACTGTTTCCTTTGTTGAGGCTGTATGTAGAGTTTTGGGCAGGCCATGCAATCAAGATTGTAGTGTTTGGCAACAAGCGCTGCAGCTTAAGATACCCATGGAAGCAAACATTTTTGGAATGTGGTTTATGATCAGGTGTTTCCTTGAATGGGTGTGTTATGCTGTGATGTTTGTGAGTCCAATCGTTAAACTTACGGTTTGACTTTTTGTGGTCGTGTGCAGTTTTTTCATGACATGGGTAGCTGGAGCAGACATTCTTTTTCAATCACTGTGATAAGAGACAAAAATCACACGTTAGTGTAGGTAGTTTATAATGAGTATTTGCATTTTGTTCACCCTCATTGTTAGTACTTTAGTTCAAACCAGTGTACTCTGCAATTTGCTCAGTTCCTGTGTTTGTTCATTAATTCTGTTTACATTTTTTTTAATGTGATAGTTTATAAATAAACATTACACATATAATAACATAAAATACATAATATAGATTTATATTATATTTACTTCAATTCATTAATCAATAAATACCTAATTTAACTATTACCAAAATTAATTCAGTGATATATTCGAGAAAATCAAACCGATTATATAATATAGAAATAAAACATATTAGTCCCAACAAACTGTACAAAAACCAGATAAGATAAATGCCAGCTCTTAAACTGATACTTAAATGGTACTTAAATAGTAATAGCCAGTCGTCTTTCGACCACCAGCCAAACATTATACATTGCTAATAGGCGTCCCATGTGCTGTGAATTTACACTACTCCACCAGAAAGCCAATTCAGAAATACATTCGGGATTATGTACATATTTCCCATAATAAACCTGGTATATGGACAGTAGCTCAGGGCAACCAGATAATACATGCCTCCCTGACTCAACCACTGCCTGATTTTGACATATTCTACAATATCTTTCTGATTGTGGTATCTGGTTAATAATACCTGTACACACCAGAACAGGTAGATGATTCAACCTAAGTAACACAATGAATCGTCTAAGTCTGACTGCTGGGCAGATATTAAGGTAAGGTTGTGGTTCTTTATATGAGTACAATATGCACTTAGTGAATTGGTAGGACTTTAATTTCTCTAGGTGAGCATAATTTGATAGCCAGTCATGCAACTCCGATTTTTTAGTGCCCTCTTAGTCTCAAAGGAAAACCCATCAGATTGAACGTACCATCCAATATCGCTCAAGTATCGGTCGACCTTGTCCCTAAGCGAAAGGATGCCAGTCTCTGAGAGATTCCACTCTCAAGGTGGTAACCAGAGGATTTCCCATTTTACTCTCCATCAGTAGATATAGTTCAGCCCTTTTTCTCAGTACTAAGGATTTTAAAGAAATTAGCCCAAGTTCCAGCCTAATAATGGCCATCGGTATGCAGGTTGGGAGACCTAGGATCGTTCTCCAGTATTTCCCTTCCACAACCTGCAGCAAGTTCAAATCCATATTTAAAAGAGCTTCAATGCCATATATCATCATCGGAACCAAGACCTGTTGGTATTGGAGCCGTGCTGCCCAGACTGAGAACCCTGACTGGGTGGTAACAAAACGGTAGGCCAACGAGGTAATTTGGGTCGCTCTGATCTTCCTATGTTGTTTACAATGCACATAAATCACCTACTGTTTCAACATCAATTCCTAGGTATCTGTAGTTTGGAGTGTACAGAATTTTTCTGGACCAACAATCTGATGCGAGCTATTTCTTTTTAATTAGAGAACACCATTGCTTGGGTCTTCTGTCGGTTTATTTCAAGACCATTGCAAAGAGCATGTGTCCTTAAAGCATCCGCAGATCTCCTCAACCCGCTGATGGTGTGATCTAGTACTACCAGGTCATCAGGGTACGCGAGAAATGAACAATGCTTATCGCCAATCTTCGGAGGACAATTGTGAGCCTTACCAATTGCCATGGGCAAATCATACGTAAAAAGATTATATAAGGTAGGAGCAGTAACGCAACCCTGCTTTACGCCCCTTCTTTGCATAACTTGTTCTGTCAGGTTGCCTTTTTGATCCAGTTTAAGAGACTAGGTGTTATTCTTATTAGTACATTTACAGGACACCAAGCGTGTCCGTGTTTCGAGGATAATGAGCATTTCAGAATAAAACATTTAACAAATTAACATTACAACATTTAACTATCTCCCAGTGTTTTCCTGTTAAGCTGATGTTGCTTGGTGGAGCAGGGGGGGGGTCCTGATGGTCTGGAGGGGAGGGGGAAAGAGCGGGGCCCATGCCTGTGAGAGCCCAGTGAGTTGGCAGTGTAATGGTCACAAGTCTTGTCAACTCAGTTCATGGTTCTGTTTCGGTGGTTTCATACCAGTTCATGAGGGCTTGTCATCTGAGGGGTAAAACAGGGAGTCTGAGTTCTTTCCAGGCCTCAAGGGTCATACTAGAGTCATCTGTGGATCTGGCTACACTGTCCTCCCAAGCCGTTGTTTCTGCTCGTACCCAGCGTGCAGCTCAGAGTGCCAGCTTTTCTGTTAGGGCCCAGTCGTTTTCTTCCAAGACATTGCCATAGTCCTCTTTGCCAGTATACACATAATGTCCATTAGTCTGGTGAGATGCTCGAGTTTGGCCGGTCTGGTGTATGTGCCGAGTAGGCATTCCTCCGGGGTCCATTTGTATCTAGTCACCCCCAGATTGTCGCTTGTCTGCTGTATGGCGGTCCACAGGGATTGCGTCTTAATGCACTTCCAGAATACGTGGATCAAGTCCGCATTGCTCTGTCCACACCATGTGCAATTAGAGGGCGACGTATTATTGATTTTTGCCAGCCTGGATGGAGTTAAGTATGTTCGGTGCAGCAGGTTGAGTTGTATTTGTCTGAATCTGTGGTTCCTGGAGACAGACTTGGGGAATGTCAAGGCCCTTTCCCATTCTCCATCCGACAGTTCCCGGCCCATGTCTGCTTCCCATTTGCCTCTCAAAACGGCGCTTAGGTGGGCATAGATCTGGGACACCGGCTTCCAGCCTTCGCCCAGAGCATAAAGTAGTGTAATCAGGGGGTTTGATTCCGGTTCTTCCGGCCATGACGTCCATTTGGTTCTTGCTGTGGTTCTCATCTTCTGATACCACAGGAACTGGCCCGCATGGACTCCATCTACTTCCTGAAGTGTTTCAAAGTCTTTAAAAGCCCCATCCACAAACAAGTCCCCCCATGAGTATATCCCGTTCCTTTCCCAGTGTCTGAGGTGGTGCAAATCTGCGACGGAGCCACATAGGTCCGAGAGTAGTGGTATGTCCGGGGAGTAGTGGGGCTTAGAGCTGGTGAGGGTTACTGTCCTGCGCCATACTTTTTGTCCCAGGATGGCCATGAAAGGGGCATTTCGCATCAGGTGGGAGGGGGTCCAGATGAGTTCTTTCATATGCAACGGGGATACTAGGGTCTGCAGCAGGGGGGTCTCGGATGTGGCTTCATCTGCTAGCCATTTGGTGACAAAACTAAGCTGTGCTGCCATGTAGTACTTTTCAAAGTTCGGGAGTTGGATTCCCTCTTAAGTGTACGGTAGCATCAGGGTGGAAAATGCTATTTTGCATCTCCCTGACCCCCACAAGAAGTCCTGGGTTATCCTTTCTAGCAAGCGGAAAAAAGGCGCATTAATGTAAAAATGTATATTCTGGAACCCGTACAAGAATCTGGGAAGGACAATCATTTTAATTATGGCAGCTCTTCCCATCATGGATAGGGGGAGTTTCGCCCAAAATTGCATAGATTTTCTCAGGGCTGGGATCTCAGTCTTCGTATTGTGCTCATGCATTAATGTAGGGGTAGGCATTATGTGTATACCTAAATACTTAAATGAGGTCAGCTCCCAGTGTATTCCTACCGCAGGAAGTTCTGCTATGTCTTTCCCCTTGAGGCCTGCCAGAGGGAACAGGTAGGACTTCGCCCTACTAAATTGTATACCAGAAAACCTTGCAAAGTTGTCCAAGACGTCTAACATCGTGGGCACGTTGTTTTGTGGGTCTCTGACGTACAATAGTACGTTGTCTGCGTAAAGAGAGATAATATGGTCAATACCCCCCAGCCGTATCCCAGCATCAAGGGACAGCAACGCATATGTCTCCGTATTGGCCTCCGTCTGAGCAATAACCTGTTGCACTCTTACGTAGGTTCATGGTCGTGTTCCGGCTTGGTATGAAGCCACACTGATCCTCGTGAACTACATCCCTAATGATTTTGGCCAGTCTGTCTGCTAATACCGTGGTCAATATTTTCACATCGTAGTTAAGCATGGCTATTGGGCGGTAGGAGTCACATTTGTCGGCGGGCTTATTAGGCTTGATGATTGGAATTAACAAGGTTTCCCTCATACTGTCAGTAAGTATCCCTCTCTCATGTGCCTCCTGGAAGACCTCATGCAACAAGGGTGTTAGGGAGGTCACATATGCCTTATAAAACTCAGTGGGCAGTCCGTCACTCCCGGGGGTCTTAGCGGTGGCCAGTGACTTGATTGCCTCTGCTATATCCTCCGCGGTGATATCTGCGTCAAGAACTTCAGCCTGTTCAGGGGTCAATTTGGGGAGCCCTATTTCCTCCAGGGTGTCGATGATTTGCTCTCGGGGAACCTGATCCCTGTGAGAGTAAAGGTGTTCCTAGAAGCCCTTAAAGGTTTTGTTTATATCTGTGTATAGCTGTGTCTGTACTACCTTACTTTCTTCAGTCTGTATCATGGTGATTGTGTGTTTGGGGTGTTCTTTCCTACATAACCAGGCCAGCATTCTGCTAGGTCTATCAGCTTTTCTGTGCGTTCTGTTTGTTTTGGTGGCATAATCAAACTTGGCTAGTCTTTCCCATGCCTGGGCACATTTAACTCTAAGTTCTTAAGGTTATCTTCTCTTTGGTGAGTATTCACCGGGGTAGATTCGAGCTGCTCAACCTGTCGTTCCCACTGATCCAATTCACCCCTCAATTGTTTCCTGATGCCCCCTGCTTTCGCGATGATTTCCCCCCTCGCCACTACTTTGAGAGCGTCCCACATCGTGCTCAGGTGGGTGACGCTCCCCGTGTTCCTCTCAATAAAACTATCTATAAATTCATGCAGTTCTTCCCTGAGCACTGGGTCACTTAGGGCATCTATCGGCATTCTCCACATAGGGATAGGGGGTCTGGGGCCAGTTTGATTCCATTCTATTAAGAGCGGCGAATGGTCTGAAATGGTCCTTCCCAAATATTGCGCTTCTTCTATTTGTGACAGGTGTTCTTTGCCTATGAAGATGTAGTCTATCCTCGTGTGAAGATCATGAGGGGAGGAGAAGTAAGAGTACCCCTGAGAGTCAGGATGACGCTCTCTCCAAATGTCGGCTAGGTTCAATCTATCTGGTAATAAGGACAAGGCTGTGGTTGCCGCTGAGGGCCCTTTCGGGTGGGGCTGGGACCGGCCAAGGCTCGCATCATGGACACAATTAAAGTCTCCCCCCCAGAAGAAAATACCATGTCTGTAAGGTGCGATTTTAGCATGCATGGAGTTCAAGTGTGCTGGAATGTTAGTATTGGGGAGGTAAGAGTTCACAATGCATATTTCATCCTGTTCCAAGCAGCCCCAGAGAATTACAAACCTGCCCTCAGGGTCTGTCTCAGACCTGATTAAGTGGAAAGAGAGTTGGGGATGGATCCAAGTGTACACACCTCTTGCAGATTTGGAGTAGGTAGTGCCCACGCCCTGTCCCCTCAATGTTCTCCCAGTCTAGCCAGGGAGTCCGCCGTGCAGTGTGTCTCCTGCAGCAGCGCTATCTGCACTCTTTTTCTGTTCAAGTAAGACTTGATTCTGTTTCGGCGTAAGTAGGTTCCCAGGCCCCTCACATTCCAAGTCATTATCTTTATTTTAGCATTAGATGCCATGTCGAATTGTCTCTGAATCAGTCCGGCACCTACCAGTGTCTTCTGCAGCGTCCCCTGATCCATGCCATCTCCCCTCCCGTCCACCTTCTCCAGCATCGCTCATTTCACTCGTAGGAGATTCAGTAACTTCAGTAACTCCCATTGCCTTGAATGGGGAAAAACAAACAAAACAAGATGAACAGTCCCTAGCAGTTGCTCCCAACTTGCAACGCTCAGGGGGTCCCGAGCCTTCCAGGCCACTCCTGGCCTTCTGGATCAGGTTGTGTGTGGGCAGGTTGCTCACACAGTTTTCAGTGGGGTGGGTTGCCTAACTTCGCTCGTTTGGTCCTTTGAGCTCTCGTCCGGTATAGCTTACTTTACTGAAGGCTTGCATTGGATAGTGCTTGGTTGGGGTCGGTCGTTATGTGGGGAGTACCCGTTTCCTTTTCTTTCTGGCAGGTTCCCATTCAGCCCCGGTCCGACTTTGATGGTCCTGTTCCATCATCTGCCAGGATGTTATATTCAAGCCACATGTTGGCCGCGGCTGGAGTCTCTAGAAATATTGCTTTTCCATTATAGAGAACCTTGAGGCGTGATGGGTAGAGCAGCATGCATTTTAAATTAAGATTCCTTAGCCGGGCTTTTATTGGGATAAAGGAGTTCCTTGCATGTTGCACTGCAGGGGTATAGTCGGGGTACATAACTATTGTTGAATCTTTCCTCTTTATCTCCCCTCCTTCTCTGGAGTATCTCAATATGGTTTCTCGATCTCGGAAATGTAAGATCTTAGCTATAATTGGGCGTGGATGGGATCCGGGCGGAGGACGTTTCTGAAGGGTTCGATGGGCCCTTTCCACGGAGAACCCTTGGGAGAGGTTACCCGGTCCAATTTCCTGTAGCAACAGTGTTTCAATGAAGTCTGTCGGGTCTGGGCCCTCCAAGTCCTCAGGGACCCCTAGTATGCGGATATTGTTTCGGCGGGCTCACCCTTCGGCCTCCTCGGAGCGGGCCTCCAGCCTAACTACTTTCTGTTCCAGATCCTGGACCGTCCTCTTCAGGTCTCGGGTGTCCTCTACGTTTTCCTGGAGGGTAGTCTCTGCCACCGTGACCCTTTCCGTTAGGTTGCAGGCGTCCTGACGCATGAGCTGAATGTCCGATTTCACCTCTTCCAGTCTTCCTTCGAGTGATGTGCGGAGGGCAGCTATTGCTTGTAGGGCTTGCGCATGTTTGAGATCCTCTCCTTGTTGGGGCAGTTCCTCGACAGGTTCTGAGTCTTGTTGTGACTGTCTCTGGGGTCTAACTGTCGTGAAGGAATCCATCGTGACCAGTTTCAGCTTGCCCTTGGGGGGAGACATTTTTGGGGCTGCGGGTTCGTTTCCGCGCAGTGTGCAGATTGGCCCCTTCTTCTCTGCTAATGTGTTTTAGATCGAGTAGCCCTTAGCAACTCCGTATCTGGCGGCCCAGTTGCGGTTTCGCGAACACCCCTCTCTCTCTTCCAGGGCAGTTGGGTGGGGTGCTGTCGCTGTTCGGACCGCCGATCCGGCCGGGCGTAGGCCCTTGCTGCCCGCTAGTTTCAGGGTCTCGGCCCCGCCTTTGCCACTGTGTCTAGCAAGGAGCTTCCCTAGGGCCGGTCTGCAGACTCTCGGCCAGTGAGTTTAGTTCTGGGAGTTTCGAATCCAAGATGGCATTCTCTCAGAAGCTTTTTTGGGATTTGAAGGGGTGGCAGGGGTCCCCCACCTATGTTGTCACTGGACTGTCTGTGGGGTTCGGTGTTCCCGGCCCTCTGTTGGATTAGTTCCCAGGGGCTTATTGTCCGCTCCTTTTGTAGGAGCTTCGATGGAGGAACCGTGGGCGGCAGTCCAGCGCGAGCTCCCACTCACGGGTCTATCAGGCAGGCTCCACTCCCTCCTCCTCACCTACTGCGCCAGCCACACTCTTCCCGGCCCGGGGCGAATTTCTCTGCTTCTACCTCGCTCCTTCCAGCAGGGGACACCGAAGCCGCTGGAGGCCCGAGGCCCTGGTCAGCTCTGCCTCCGGCAACCGCAATCGCTCCGTAGGCCCGGGGGGTGCAATCCCGGACTTCGCCGCTCCTCCACGCAGTCACCAGGGTTGAGGCGGAGCCGGAGCGCGATCAGTTATCCCCAGTAGCCTCGGTGCTAGCCCTGCAGTACGTCGCACTTGGTCACAGCTCTAGTCTTGGCGCGCAATGGGCGCCGCCTTCTTGTGGGCCCCAGGGGCTCGAGTTTGGGCTTCACATTTTCTGGCTTTGCTTCTCCGATTCGGGCCGGGAGTCAGGGCGAGTGTCGGGAAGTGGTTCCCCTTCCGTTCTTTCCGGTCCGTTCCTGGATTACCGACCCATTACAGCGATATTCTTGTCATATGGAAGGATCACAGACGGAGCTCCGCAGGAGCCTGTCTTCACAGCATGCGCGCAGGCCACGCCCCTGGTGAAAAAGTTTTAAGTAATATAACAGCCCTTTAGGGCACCCAAGGGACTCTAGTTTAGACCATAAAATATCTCTTTGTACCAGGTCAAAAGCCACCTTAAAATCTACAAAGAGTATATACAGCGGGGGATTTCCATTTTTCCTATCCTCAGTGCGCAACGCATCTAAAATAACTAAATTATGAGATGTGGAGTACCCTCTTCGAAAACCAGATTGAAAGCAGTTAAAAACTTGTTCTTTTTCGGCCATTCTTGAAGTTTTTCTAGGATTAATCCGGCGAAAAGCTTACCGGTACAATCGAGCATTGACAATAGCCTGTAATTGCCAGGGTCATATTTGTCGCCCTTCTTGTACACTGGGATAAGAATGGAGGTTTGCCATGTTTGTGGTATTCGGCCTTCAAATAGGACTTTATCAAATAAGATTTTTAAAATTTCCTCCCAGAAAGCCAGGCTGCTTTTTAAAACAGCATTAGCAATACCATTGGGGCCACGTGCCCTTGAGGATTTTAGCTTATTAATTTTCTCGATGAGACTTTCAACCGTGTATGAGATAGGTGGCTCAGGTGGATCATAGTAATTCGCCTCTTGGTATGTATCTACTTTCAATATATTCCGTGCCTTTAAAAAACGTTCCCAAATTTCTGCACCTATCGGATTTACTATAGCGTTGGTTCTATTTCCTCTAACCTCACCTAGTAAAGCCCAAATATTCCGAGAGTTCTTAGATCACAAAGTCTTTAGAGTCTCTTGCCACTGATTAAGCTTTTTGAGATATTTATTTTGTCTTAACCATGCGTGATAGTTACTCTTCAATTGTTTCCTTAAGATCAAATAGCTTTTAAAGGAGGGAGAAGTGTTCTTCGCTTTCCTAATGTCCGCTCACAGTCGCCTTTTGGCATCTCTAACCTCCCAGTCATAAGGGTTTCTCATTCCCTTGCCAATCACCACCCCGCCTGGCCTTATCGAGGCATGTGTATTGGCAAAGGAAGAGATCCACTGCTCCATCTCCTCTATTGACAGAGATTGTAAAATTGCTATATCTCCATAAGAATCTATGGTTGAATGAGACTTTGCGTTTGCTATGTTACGTTCAAACCAAGAGATACGAGTTGCAGCGTGGTTAATCCTTAAGTCTCCCATACATTTTGTAGCAGTAGTTACAGTAGTGGCTAATATAGATAATTCAAGCATGGCATGATCACTCCAGCTGTTAGTAGTCACTTTCAGATCATTAACACACATTGCAATATCAGAAGTTACAAATATATAATCTAGAGTACTCTTGGCCCCATTACCCTCCCAGGTATATTGCCCTCCCAGGTATATTGTCCAGGGCAGTCACTGTTAGATCTTCCATTCAACATTTCCATGTCCCAAAGTTCGAAAACTCAACCAATATAGGCCCTCTGCCTCAACTTTCTTATGGGACATTATACATTTTGATTTTAAATGAGGATTACCCGATGTACCAACCCCGCCCCCCGTCATATGACAGTTGAAATCCCCCATAATCATAATTGATCTGTTTCCTTCACTAGTGGTCCATTTTATCATAATATCATGCAAGGCCTCCTGAATTTTTTCGGTTTGGGATTCCCCCGGTGGATTGTACACGTTAATCAGCAAAACGTTCTTTACCTTGTTCTCAACATACAATGTCAATTCAACACCAATCACACAGTCCTCAGTTATAACAGTGATTTGCCGCAACTTGATATTATGTTGTATGCCAATTAATAATCCACCGTACAGTCTTCCCCGTTCCCCTTTTTTAGCCAACGATTGGTACACTGTGAATCCTAACAATACAGGGGAAGTCAGCCAGACCTCTTGTAAGCCTATACACAAAGTTATTAATATAGGGTAATGATCCCTTCTGGCTAATTAAATGGCTGAAACCCTCCTATTCCACGAAACAAATGAGATTACTCAGACTTTCTTAAGTACTGTAGGAAGAGAATCAGCCAACCATTTTAGAATGTTCCGTATGTCGTCCATTTGTACTACATTACTCGTTGGCAGTTACGGGATATGACTCACACTCTTAGTTTCAATTGTCGCTTTCCTGGGACACTCCAAATCTGTCTTCCCAGGATCTGCGTCAATGTCCACATCCACCTGGAGCAGATTTAGTTTATGGGCATGAAGCAAGTCAGCCGTAGACTGAAATTTACAATGGACCGCCGAAATATTGGTGTTTTGAACCTTCAAAGGCTCAATATATTCAAAGTCATCAGATGAAAGAACTCTTAGCTGGGGGATGGAATGCAGACGAGTCAGGAAGCTTGATCGCGGTAGCCAATCCCGATCATGTCTTTGATACAGGTTTTTAATAAGACATGTCCTATTAAAGTTAATTACCAACTGTGGGTCGGTAATCTCAAGGTCTACCCCCTTTGGTGTCCCCAGCTGATCAGTTCGTCTAGATCTGTTAGGAGTCGATGAAGGATTGCCAATGACCTGTTCCTTTGGTGATATTATGGGTGGAGGAACTTCTTCCTCAACCTCAGACACCTTATTTTTATCCGTAATAAGCCAACTGGTTAGGCTGCCTTCTCTTTCCATCCTTCTCTTCCTTGCCCTCGCAACCTTTTTCCTTATTTTTTTAGTGTTGTTTGTAGCTTGGGCAGGTTATGAGGATGACTGGGCCACATTAGATACTCTTTTTTATTTTGGGCCCTTTTGGCTATTCTCAGTTGTTTACGAGAAAAATTAATTTCTGAACCCTTAGTCACGCTGTTATCTGGGTCCTCAAAGAGTGAAGGTTCAGTGATCATCTGGATAGCCTCTGATAGGTTACGGTCACTTTCTTTGTCTCTTCCTTCATTAACCTGGTTGATTGTATTTTCAAGTATACGGCCAAACATCTTTAGCAGAATTTTTAAAGCGAATTGTAATGATGCCATGGAAGATTGTAATTCTGCCAAGATAGATTTTTCAACAGAGGAGCCTCCATTTTGCTCAGGTTCGGAAATATCTGAGTGGATCATAAGATTTGGAGACATCGATAATCTCTCTTGGCTTATTGTTGGGTGTATGGCCTCCTTCGTTGTGTCTCCTCCACCCCTAACCATTAGCAAAGTGGCTACGGCTGGAGTCAAGGACCTTTGTACTGAGAGACATAGCTCCAGCAGTGAGTTATCAATCATGGTCCCATTGGTATTGTCAGGTGTGTTGATGTTACTCAGATTAACCACCGGCTCCTGTGCCAAGGTATTGGGATTCACCTCCACTACAATATTGGGGGGGAAAGAAAGTAGGTATCGTGCCTTTACTATTCAATTTTTGTTTTTGGTTTATCACTTTCTTATTTGCATCGTTACCCAAGTTGACATCAGTGTCTGTCCCCTCCTTGCCCTTGCGTAAATTATATTTGGTTTGAACTGCCTTTTTATTTGGATTCATGTTACAAATTCAAAAGATAAGACTCTGTAAACCCTATGCCACTCACTGTTCTGCACTGCTCAATAAGTTAAACAAGCAGCGCAGCCGGAACAGAAGGGGGGAGAGGGAGTAAACTCTCCAAAGTAGCACAATCCACAGCCTAGTGAGTCAAAGGCACTGCCCGCAATCCTCACTGGGTTGCTGTATGTAAGGAGTAAAGTGGAGTATAGCCCGCAAAACACACTCTTTCCCCCCAGCGGCCTGCAAGTGCTATAGTCGGATATTTTTCAGTGCCTTATGCCGATGCCTTGCAGACTTTTGTTCGCACAGCGGCACTAATGACAACTCAGGACAGCAGCACGTCTTCTACAGGAAGACCGTTCCCAAACTCGTACCCACAGCTGCCACAAATGCCACCATAAACCACAATTTTGCTGGCAGGTACCAGGAGATGCCACACTTATCCTCTTTTCCACAGAAACCTTCTACTCTGTTCCGTGTTTTATAGCCGTAGAGGATGAGACCCTAGATAAGCGTACAGAGACAACACTAGCTTCCCAGGGCCCAGTATACTCAGAGGGCTCGTATGTTCCGGGTTCGTGCTTACCATTGCCTCAGGACCAAATTAGCTGTCGGTCCGTAGCCGGCAGCACCTTCCCTCAGCTCCCAGCACCCGGCACCTGTCACCTGGCACCTCTCCAAGCTGCACCGCACCTCTCAGCGCCGCTCATTCGCTCCATTACCCCGTTGCTCAACAACTCTCCCGATTCGAGTAAAAGACCCGTGCTCACCCACGCTCACAGACTCACATCAAACCGACGCTGCAGTCTACACGCGATGGTGTTACGAGAGCAGCTGCTTCCGACGTGATCGTGACCAATCTCCAAACTGAGGAGACTAACCCTCATCAGAATGAGACAATCCCGTACACTTTCTCCAGCATTAAAGGATATGTTCATTAAATCATTGGGTCTGTGGGAAAAAAATCCATGCTGGATTAAAAAAAAAAAAAAAACTTTATATTTCTTTCATTGATTTCAATAGGAGGAATTGAATAGGTGTATGGTTTTTGATTAGGAAGTGGTGGTAGTTCTGTTGCAATTAGATAACAGTTGGTGTATTCTATTTGTTTATTTCTTGTTTCATTTTAGTGGTATTCTTCTATCTTTGTTTGTTGCAGAAACTTGGGGCAGTTAGATACCTGTTGGCGTATTCTAACTGGTTATACTTTTGAAGTTCATACACAGTTCATTTGTTTATGTTCATACACAGATTAGTTATTAAATTTTGTTTTTAAGAATATTAAGTAAGCGTTTACAAGATTTGCTGGTAATCTCTGCTTTAGAGTAATGGTACTATCATTACATTCAAACCATACACAATTCTTTTTTATATATGCAGTGTAGTGACCTGCATTGGTTGTGGCTCCTGCGTGGTAGATTATACCTATTGTTTAAAGAAAAAAAAAAATGTGTTATTGATTTTTGCAACAAACATAACCATCACACCCGACATTTTCGGTTACAAGCTTCTTCGCATACATTTGCATATTATTTATTGCTGTCTTCCCCCACCCCTGCTTTAACTCGAGCTTCCACTTCAGTACTTCAGGTTTCCCTCCTCATTCTCAGATGTGTCATATTCACTGGAATTTGCATGGGAGGATCCCGACAATGTGGCTGCCATTTGTCTCCATGCTATCAGAGGTCCCGCTTCATTATCCTCGCCTTTGCTAGCTGCCTCATACCATACTGCTGTCCAGTGTCTGCCCATTTTAGTATGGTGTTCCACCATACCTCTATTCTGGGTCGATAGGCTGCTTTCCAGCTCATAAATATTCTCCTTTTGGCTAGAATGTAGGCCAGGTCCTTCATTTTGCACACATGTTTCAGGATGCGTGGTCTGGTGAATCCCCCCCACCCCCCATGATGCATGCCCACACGGATTCCACATCTAGCTTGATTCCCTTTTCAGATAGTCGTAGCTTAATTTCCTCCCAGAATTTTCCCACCTCTGGGCACGCCCAGAACATATGGATCATCCCAGCATCCACCTCCCCGCACTTGGGGCATTTTTGAACTTCAGTACTCCCAAATCTGTGGATCTTCCGGGGGGTCATATACGCCCTATGGGTGACATAACTGTATCTGCTGCAGCCTCGCATTTCTAGACACATTTTTATGATATCTCTGAGCTCTTTCCCACTGCCCGTCTTGCATAGGTACTCCTGCTTCCTCCTCCCAGTCCGTCTCAAATTGGAGCAGATCCTTACCCACTCTAGACATCACCAATTCATAAATCCGGGATATTTCGTGCCCTCCCTCCGAGATATCATACATCGTCTCTATGGCAGTATCAAGTGGTTCTGCTAGTGCTATTTCAGACCACTTTTCCTACACCCGTTTAACTATTCTCATATATGTGATATATTGCCCCGTATGTACCCCAGTTTCGTCCACTATCGTTTGGAAGTCCAGTGCCTTCCCCTCTTGCCATATGTCTCCCAAGGTCGCTGGGCCTACCGGCTCCCAGCATTTGGGGATCCCTTTCCTTAGTTGCTCATCCATCCCGCGTAGCGCCAGAAGTGGCGCCTGCGGGGAGCATGGGGTTGGGTTTCCCATAGCTCGGCACGTTTTGCGCCATTTCTTCCAGCCCAGTTCTAGCAATCTCGATCGCCCATGCAACTCTGGTTTGGGTAGCCATATCAGTTCTTTTAGGAAATAAGGGTCCCATTCACCCCTCAGCAATCTAGATTCTGCTGTCTCGTCTTCAGCCACCTAGCGACATATTGTAACTGCCCTGCAAGTTCTATATCTCAAGGTTCAGCAGGTTTATACCCCCTCTGTCATACGTATTCTGTAATTTCCATAGGGCCACTCTGTTTCTGGAGTTGTGCCACAGGAAACCTCTGCATAAGCTCTGGAGTTTAATAAAAAAGCGTTTGGGCAACATGTGTGGGATATTTACAAAAAAATGTAGTAGCCTAGGCAGGACCACCATTTTAAGCAAGGCCGCTCTCCCCACCATGGCTAGGGGGAGCTTTGCCCAGAACCCCATGCTGTTCTTGATACCTTCTACTGCCCTCTCCGTGTTATATTTGTGCTTGTCTACAAATGTGTGATATATGTTAATCCCCACATATTTGAATGTTCTGGTCTGCCAGGCTATCTGCAAAATAGGTAAGCTCTCCTGTGGGACTCCCCAGTACCTCTCCAAGGGGAACATGCACGATTTCTTGGGATTCACCACTATACCCGAGAGAGTCGCGTAGCGCTCCATCACCTCCAAGATGTATTGCAAATTTTCCTCTGGGTACCGCAGGTACAGCAGCATATTGTCTGCATACAAGGATATCAAGTGCGGTCCCCCCCTTAGTGTAAACCCCTATTTCTTCACACTGCTGTCTCAGGTAGATCGCTAGTGGTTCTAGTGCAAGGATGTACAGCATCGGGGAACATGGACAGCCCTGTCTCGTGCCTCTGCTGAGTTGCCATTTATCTGAAATTATAGCCCCCGTTTTGACCTGGCTGTTGGGGAGCTATACACCATTTTCACCCACCGCAGATACCCAGATCCCATCCGGTATTCTTTCAGGGCCGCCATCATCCAAGGCTTACGGACTCAAAGGCTTTCACTGCATCTAGCGAGACTACTGCCATTTCACTTGGGTCGCTCTCCGCCTGTTCTATGATATGGTGGAGCCTCCTGTGGTTATCGGATATGCTTCTACCTGGGACATATCTGGTTTGATCGGGGTGTATGAGTTTATTTATTACCTGCTTAAGTCTGTTTGCCAGCACAACTGTGAGGATTTTACTGTCCTGGTTTAGCATGGAGGGTCGTCTGTACGACCCACAGTCCGTGCTTGGCTTGTCAGGTTTGAGGAGTAGAATCATTACCGCCTCCCTCAGAGATTCCGGCAGTCTCCCTTTCTCGAAGGCCTCGTTTAGCATTGCCAATAGCAGGGGGAAGCACTTCCTGTCTATATGTTTTATAGAATTCGCTAGGGAGCCCGTCTGTCCCAGGGGCTATGCTCGTGGGTAGATTTATTACCACTGTCTCCAATTACTCTATTGTGATTGGGGCATCTAGGTTCTCCCGGTCTTCCTCACTCATTTTGGGTAATCCTATGTCTGCTAGCGTCTCCAGAGTCTCCTGCTCTGCCGTCTCTCCTGCGTCTTCATAGAGGTGTTTGTAGAATCTAAGGAATCCCTCATTCACACTCTCCTGGGTGTTCCAGACTTGGCCCGCTTCTCCCATTATCTCTCCAATAGCTGATCTTGGTGTCTCGTTCTTGTATAGCCATAGGAGCAGCCGCCCCGGTTTGTCTCCTCCTGTGTATTTTCTTGTCTGTTGTAATTGGCTCACGTGTTTGGCGTCCTCCTGTGAGGTGCCCCCTCTTTTCATAATTACTTCCAATTTCTTTTCTGTCTCCTGTAACTCTCGCACTATACCCCCTTGGAGCCCTCTAGATTTGGATATGGCCGCCCACTCACTACCACCTCAAAGGCCTCCCCTAGGGTACCCTCTGACTCCACGCTTCCGGTATTATTTTCGAAGTACCCAATTATCTCCTCCCTTAGATCCTCTCGGAATGCGGTATCCTTCAATGCCTCGGCTCTAAGCCTCCATGTTGGGATCCTGGCTCTGGGGTGCTGATGTCGCCACACCAGGACCAGAGGGGAGTGGTCCGATAGTATTCTCGCCTTATATTCTGAGCCCGTCATTTCCCCCACAAGTTCCGGAGTGGCGAAAATGTAATCCAGTCTCGTGTACAGGTTTTGTGGGGCGGCATAGTGTGAGTAGTGCCTATCATTCGGCTGTTGCTGCTTCCATATGTCCTCCAGCCTAAAGTCTCTCAGCAGGGTTTGTAGCATTTTCGCTGCGGAGGTGGGCTTATCTAGTTTCGTGTCTGATCTGTCAATTTTGGGGTTCAGCGTGCAATTGAAGTCCCCTCCCCATATAACCGCACCTCCTATGTGAGGACTGATTTTGCTATATAGTGTCCCGAAATAGGCTGCGTCTTGGTTAGGGGCGTATGTATTTATGATGCAGTTATCTATTCTCTAGCAGCCCCCGAATCACTACCATCCTCCCGTCCGGCTCCACCGTGGCCTGAAGTATCTGGAAGGGCACATGTGGCGCCACCCAAGTGATTACCCCTCTGGCGTATGCTGAGTACGTTGCTCCTATGGTGGTCCCTCTCCACGATTATACCTATTGTTGTGAAGGTTTTCTTACCAAGTGATACTTGACCATGTGTGAATCCAGTCAGCTTGCAGTTGTTTTTGGTACCATCTGCATTACAACGTAAAAGCATTACTATTACATATTTACTATGTGTCTGTATTTGTAAGGTGGAACGATTATTGGAATTGCAGGTGGTACATAATCTGCATTTTGTACAAGTTGCTGAAATGGAATGGATTCAAAGTTAGGTATGGATACATACACAAAGCGTTCATTAGGAACTTCTTGTACTACATGCCTGCAAAGAGTGCATGTATGTTTCCACATGTATGAAATCTGGGAGATTTCATTTATAGGTATGTTTTTGTTTGCTAGTACTTGTAGCAAGTACATCAGTAATTCTTGTGGATCTTCTTGTGAGTTTATAGTGAATTTGACCATTCCAGCACAGTAGTCCCATTCCTGCCCTATTCCAGAAACACTAACCTGTTGTCAGGATTGTTGGTTGCATTTCTATGAAGGACTAACATTTGCAAACACAAGTGGTCTGTACCGTGTAAGTAAATGTCAATAATTGGTGGCAATTGGAGTAGAATATTTATTGCTACATTTGCGTAGCAATTTACACCAGTTATATTTGAAAATTTTGAATGGACCTGACAGTTCTATGTCCAAATCATTTGTTGGGAGTGTGTGTTGCTTCTTTGAAGAGGTAGTTGAGTTACTTTGAGCATTAGATTCTTCTTTGGTTGTGGTCCTTGATGAAGTATTAGCTTCTTTTAAATTCTTTGGAGGAATTGCTGTGAGATCCTGCATAGATTGAGTCTGAAGTACTTTTCTTTTACAACATTTTGCTTTTTGCGCAACAGGATAGGTTTTTAGATGGGGGTGTAGGGTGAACGCAGTCTATTGTATTCTAGAATGCAAGAAATATCAGCATTTACTTTACTTGCATCAAAGTTGATTAGAAATAGTCTGTCAAGTGTACGTAAGCGTGATAGTGCTACATTACTCATGCCTTCTTTAAAGACTGTGCTACCAATATCTATCAATGCTTTATCTAGGGTAAGACCTTGTGATTTGTGAATGGTGACTGCGTATGCTAGAGTTGGAAAAAATTGTTCTCTGCGTACATACTTGTCTTTAAAAAGAAGGAAGCGGGCAGTTGAGCGTCCCATCCTTTTAACTTCGGATAGTTTGTCAAAGAGAATATTGACAAATTGAAGGTTGTCACATTTGTCACGTGGGTATGTTTGAAAGGCAACAACTTTACCAAGTGCTCCATTAACTAATCCTTGCTCCACGTCAAGGTTACGTTTGAGCATTACTCTACAGTTTAAAGATAATATTTTCTCCAAACCAGCTGTGTTAGAGATAGAGTTTTGCAAGGCGTTTAGCCTTGTTGTGGCTTGTAGACACATGCGTAGTGTCATACCATGTACGTCCAGTTTGTCTGGGGAGGCAATTTGAACTATTGGTTGCATTTCTTTTTTTAACATTGTTTAATTACATTTTGAACAGCTTGCAAGAGTTGGCATCAAGGACATACAATTGACATTTTTGTGTGCTAATTGTTCCATGACATCAGTAACACATGGGTTTATGGCCATAGAGTGCATGCATGTGCCTGGTTTTAATATAGTTTGTGCTTCTTCAGATAGTACACCAACTATAATACCTTTGAAAATGTTGGCGTATGTCAGGTCTGCAGACTGCCGCATATTTTCAGTTAATTCTCTGTATTGGAAATGTTGCAAAAGGTTGACATTTCCTATGCTGCCAAGAGTTGTACGGCACAGTTTGTGCCCTAAGGTTTTAAAAAATAGGTTCAGCTTTCACTGGTGTTAATTGAAGATCTCCGAAAACAATGTGTTTTCCTCCAAAGAGCTCTTCGTAGTCTGTTTTGAGGACCGCTTGTAATCAGAGGTGAATTAAAGCCAACATTAGATTGGAGACCATGCGCTCCTCATCCATTAGCAGCATTTTCATTTGTTTGAAAACTCTGCGTATTTCCATTGCAGCTTCTGTAGAAAGTTTGTAATAGTCTAATTTGTTTTGGTGTTCTACTGGAAGGAGTAGTAAATCAGTGTAAAGTGACACCGCCTATGTTGTAGGTAGCTAAACCTGTGGGGGAAGTTACAACAGCTTGCAGGAACTTGCTGATCATTTTGATTAAGAATGTTTTTCCTGGACCAGCTTGACCACTCACGTATAGCAGTATAGGTTTGTAATCTTGGCAGGTACAGTTTTTTATTTTAATGTTGCACACCATGTTCAATTTGTTTTGTTACTTCTTGGAAAATGCTACGCTGCTCAGTGTTTAGTTGTGATTTCAGTACAGCAAAGTCTTCTGTAGATTGCTCATACTGACACATGGTCTTTTCTACTTCTGTCATGGCTAATACTGCCTCATTTGCTATTAGTGGCTGTCCAAGTGGTTCTTGGCTTCCTATTACAGAAGGTTGACTGTCAGAAGTGTCCACATCTAGTTGGGCCTGGAGTAGTTCTTTGTGTTGCTGTTCATTGTGCAACATTGTTTGGTACTGTGTAAAGTTTACGTCTGTTATAGTGCTTTCATTTGCTTTGAAAGCGTCTTCATAGGAGTCATACGTATCAACTAACTCTTGTTCTTTTCTCCATGGTTTAAAAAGTTGTAGCAGGAACATGTAATACAGTTCTTTATGTTGAGGAGTTTTTAATGACCATTTGCTATGATTAATTAAGCTGCGTTTGATAAGTTTCACTAAGCTGCCTTCACAATTTGCTACTCTGTATCTACCTTTCTTTTCATCTGGTTAAATATTTTTGTATGTGAGGTTTTGGGCTTGGTAGGTTTGGTAGGGACACATGGTTTCCAAAGTGGTACTCCTGTTTGGGTAGTATTTGTCTAGTAAATAGTTTTTCAAAATGTCTTGGCTGTTGGGATCATTTTTGGCAATTGTTTCTATGTCCTCATATGATTTGAGAACTCTTTCTAGATTCAGCAGGACCAAGACTTAGCCATACTATATTGTCAGATGTTCCATACAAGGCAGCACCGGTTAAACGGTCTGCAGCTTCATAGCAGCCACATTCTCTATGAGAGAGCATTGTTATGCCTAAGCTGTACAATTTCTGTGATAGTGTTGTGTCAGATGATATGTCATCCCAGAGGTACTGAAGCTCTGTTTTCTCTGCTTTGGTTGGATAGGCTGTGACAGATCGTGCAACTGCAGTGGAATGGTCTGCAATGTACTGCACATCTATGTTTGCATTCCAGAGAAGGGCAAGGATTGCATTGTCAATGATTGCATTGTAATCATTGATGTACTTTGAATCTACTGTTCTTTTTATGTAATGTGTTCTTAGGTGATTTACCTTTGACACTATGTCTGAGGACATGAAGTTGTTTACTTGACCTGTTGTTCAAAAGGGTCTAGGGAAACCAAAGCGGCATTTGGTGTAGTATTTCCCTTTGTTTTTATATTGGAGACGACAATATTTCCCACATTTGTGTCTTTGAAATTGTAAAATTTGTGCATGAAGGTCACTATGTGTTGTTTGTAAAGGGACTTCACAAGTGACATTTTTGGATGAACTACAAAACAGTGGCATCACTGTCCTGGCCAAATTTAGGAGCATCTCTAATCCACAAAAGCATGTGGATGTATGGCGCTCCTCTGGCTTGGTATTCTTTTCTCCATAAGAAGTGTTGCACTTCTCCAAGGGGAGGAACAGTTTTATTACAAATGAAGTGTAGCATAGCAATGAAGCGATGGAGGATTGAGAGAGCAGAGTTCTTCTGGTGTTTGTATATCTATGTTTGTTTGGTTTTTGTTTGCTATGCTTAGGAAATAGTGTAAATCTTCCCATGCATATTCTGCACAACTTAATGTCACAAACCAAGTGGGTGGGCCAAGGTTTCTTATCATACAGCGCACATCTCTGTGACGTCGCAACCAGTATTCTTTTGTTTGCTAAAAGATTTGTAATGATTGACTTTAAAATTTCATCTTTTTCTTGCACTTTTTGGAGTAATTTCCGTAGCGGACATATTTTGAAAATGGATACCTGATTTCAATGTGTGTGCAACACCGTAGCATAGAGTTGCTAGTTCACTTTCAAAGAGAAGGTGGAATATGTATTCCACGTTTTTGTCAGAATCTGGGGTCTTCATAATACATTCGTAAAGAGCGGTATTCTGATGCTGTTATTTGTGTGGGTCTATCATCGTACCTTCCTTCTTTTCCAGTAGGAAAGAGTAGAGGGAAGGCACGTGCTTCTATACTTTTTTCCCATATGCTGATTGGAGATCCTTTGGCTTGTCGCATTTGGTACGTTTACAGTGCATCATCTACGGTGTCTTTAGAGTGTAATGGGTGAATTGTATAATGATCTAAAATATTGGATTCTGTAGCAGGATCTAGAAGTTGAAATTGACCAGTTTCTGATGACTCTTGAATTATTTCAGTGGTTTCCCTCAGGTTTTCTTCAATATTAATTTCTCTGTAGTATTCATTATTGTCTTTTAGATATTGCAGGGCTTGTCCAACTTTATGTAGGTCCACGAGTTGTTGCCAAATTGTTTTGTCTTTTGTAGGTACGCCATTTACTAAGATAAAGATTGATCTATTGGACGTTGCACTCTGTACATTTTCTTTGAGATCTAATGGCAAATAAACTACTTTGCCACAAATGCCTTTCACTAATTCAGAGGGTGCTATTTTTGCTGTTTTTGGTTGAAGGCGTATTATTGCTTGAAATGGGTGCATTGTTTGAATTATGATGCTCTCATATAAGTGGAGTTGTTGCAGGGGATTTTGGTAATTGGAATAATTCCAAGTTATTTGTGATAGCACGTGAAGGTGTTTGGTTGTTGTCAAGATTTGAAGTGCAGTAACTGCAAAGTATTAAGGGATCAGCAATTTCGTATTTGTTTTCTGCTATAAGATAGAGAGCTAATTGGAACCATTTGGAATCTTCATTGTCTTCTATTTTGTATGTTATGTCTACAGTTTTTGTGCTATTTTTATAAAAAGTCCTGCGGCAACATACACACAAACTGTTTGTACAGATGTACTTTTAAACTTTAGTATATCTTTTTTGTATGTGTGTAATAGAAGGTAGCCATCTGTACAGTTGTTGGTAGTCTGTTGTAAATCTATTGCATTTTGTAAGTGGCTTTCACTTCCAAAATATTTTCTCTGGATATGCTCTATTTCTTCGAGTAGTTGTTTGGCTGTACCGTGTAGAAGATTGTTATTTAAGTTGGCTAGTGCTAAATCAGGATGTTTGGCATAGTACAGTTTATGGATCAGATTTCTTATAGTTGAATGATGTGTTGATATCATTTTGATATAGTGGAAGGTGCTTTTGCAAATAGGTCCAGAAATGCAGGCTAATTAATGTCCTTGTAGTCCTGTGTACTTGCGCACTGGACAGGGGTCCATATTTTGTTTAATTTTGAATTTGTCTTTGCCTTTCACATACTGATTGAGGAACTCGTATAAAGATTTGAAAGATTGTTTGGCAATGTTACACATTGATGTGCACGGCCATTTGTAGACTGGATGTATTGGTTCAGTGGAATGGACAGGTGATTCTGAGTTTTCTGAGGATATTTGTGAGAGCAGCGTTTCTTGTTCCATAATGGTATAATTAAGTTTTTCATACCCTCTTCCACTGCTATGTTTGGCAATTGGGTATATTTGCTTTTGTTTGTATGCTTCTTCATTGAAATATGGTTCTGTGCTCGTGGTGTGACTCCATTCACCTCCACAGATGTTTGTGAAGTTATCCTTGTTGATATTCCGTTCATTGAGAAGTCTTTTTTGTAGTTTAGTACTTAGTTTTGTTAGTGGTTTCATTCTGTTTAAAACTAAAATAAATAATTTCCTTTTGAGAAGGATTGCACTGTCTATGAGAGCTTCTAGGATTAATTAAGCTTGTTTTGTTTCGCTTAATGACTGCATTAGCTGTTTTGTTTGAACTTTTTGTACACATTCTGCTAGAGGTGGATGCTTATTTTGGAGAGTTTTAGTTTGATTTAGTTTACTTTTGCGTTGCTTTCTACAGAGTTGCTTTTTGGTAGGCATTCTTTGGGGTCTCTTGGAGAAAAAAAAAGTGTGGGTTGGGATCTTGTGTAGTGTATGTGTGCTTTGTGAATGAGGGTATGAGTATGATGGTAAGGATATATGTAGAGGTGTGTGATTGTTCAATGGGCTGCTACATCAGGTTGAGAAGGCTATTCTTGCATTTGTGTGTTACTAGACTGGTGTTCAGATTGCAATAGAAAGTATGGAGCTGGTGAGGGGAAGCACTAATAATGAATCTAATGTTGCAGGGTTAATACAATTGTTTGTTCTAGAATTCTACAGTGTTTGAGTAATAGAACATTATGGCAGTATTGCACTTTTTTGGATGGAAACAGTAGGTTTCTTCTGAGTTCTCGTTCGTACTTCAGACTCTGCTGCTTCTCAGGAGAGTGGTCTTCACTGCAATTGTGAAAGAAAGAAGTTAGTAAATATGTGTGCTAATAGCACTGTTAATGTAGACATGGATTGCTTTGTTTTTGCAGTAGTAGTGCTTTCTGATAACTGTGCATAGCATGTACTTTCCTTCGCCCATGGGCATTCTGTATATTTTATGTGGAATCGGTTAGTTGAATATGCTTTAGAAATTAGTACAATAGTAAGCGCACAGAGCACACTTGGCTTCGTAAGGCGATGTTATTGGATGTTGGAAGATAGAAGAAATAAATGTATGCTTTGTTTGCTATTTTTACATGGTAAATGGCAGGAACTGTATGGAAAAGGATGCAATGTATGTACTTGTGAACGTGTGGGAAATAAATCAGAAGGATTTGATGGGGTCAGCAGCTTATTACTCAGTAGGTGATTATTACTAAAGTTCTGGGTGATTCTGTGGTGCTTGGAGATGGGAGAGTCTGAAATAACATAAGGGTTGCAAGGAAGGACCTGGTGCTTGTGTTGCAGACTGAAGGAAAGGGGGGAGATGCTGTATGTCTTGCTTTACAACACTTTACATAGTTGTAGATGTGATGGATATGACTGCACCTGTGCATAGTTGAATGCTGTTGTGAAATCTAGAACGGAATGGGCAAGCAGCTGGAACGAGAGAGCTGTGTAGATTGGAAGAACAGTTGTAGAGGCAGTGGTGTTTCAGCTGGGAGCCTTTCAAATGATATTGGCCATCTGTGTGCGTAAATAACAATGCATGCACTCATCCTGGCTGCGTGTAATTTTATAACACACTAGAAAGCCTTTTTCCATAATTATACTGTTATTGCTCCCATCTTTTAACATGAAATGACACTTTGTTAGATAGCTGTGTGTGTTGTGCATGATTACTAATATAGTCATTTGTAAAGGAAGTTGAAATGCATTAAAGGCTATCATGGGTGAAATGTGGTTAAATACGTGGCAGTGGTTACAGAAATAATAGAATGAAGAAAATAACAGTTTGCACATTGCAGTTAATAATATGGGTAAATAGAAATTTGGAGAGTGATAACTTTGCAAGTGACACTTGATTATAGTAGATGGGAGAAATGACAGTAAGCTTGTTTTACAGGTTACACAGGGTAAGTGGTAGTTACTCTGCTTACATGCATTTATAGAAGAGATGCATGTACCATACATGCCAATCCTCCCGATTTCGGCAGGAGACTCCCAATTTTTCAGTGAAAAATATTGTTATTTTTCACGTTCTCCAGCCGAAAATACATCTTTGCCCAATGCATTCGTATGACACCAATGTTGTCTCCCGATTTTTCTAAGGAAATGTCCCTCCCAGGTGGGTCAGAATGTTGGCATGTATGATGTACTGTGCAAAAAATATTCATACCTGTACTTTGTGTTCATGCATGTGGATGTGCATGAATCTGCAAGTGGAAATGTTGGAGAGCTTACTAGTAGTTGCTTTGCAGTCACAGAGCAATTGTACTCTGAGTGATCAACAGTACATCTAAAGTGCTGAATTGTGATGATGGAGTTAGATGTAGGGGTCTTGCATGTCATTGGTGGATGGTTGTGTGACTGCTTAACAGTAGCCAATGAGGGAATGGTGCAGAGAGTGAAGTGGAAAGGGTAGAAGGGCTACCCCAGTGTTACTTACGCGCTCCGGAGACAGCGCGGTTTTTCGCAGACAGGACATGCCACATCCGGGGCTTCTGGGCAGGAAATGGGTGTGTATTTTGAGGATTAGCCAATCACGTTATGAGGTTCTGCTTCGTATTGACAAAGGATGTGTGTAGTGAAGATGGCGGAGGTGGAGAAAGTCAGGGTGGTGGTGCTTGAAGATTTGTTTGTGAATGGTTTGGATCAGTATGTTAAATCTAGGAATGTGGCTGACCATTTTGACACAAAAGGATTGTAGGTGGTGTGGTACTGTGCCCGGTTTTAATTTGCAGGCAATGCTAGAAGTTTGTCAGGATACGGCTAGGTATAACAGTCCACATGTGGTTGTCCTGCACTGTGGTGCTTTGCATTTGGGCTATGTCAGTGCTCCTACTTTGTTGCAAGATCTGCAAAACGTGGTTCAGGCGGTAATGAAAATACTTCCAGATGCCAAGATTATTTTTTCTGGTTTGATACCTAGACCAATATGGGACAATGTTTCTGGTTTTGTCCTCAGCAAAATGTTGGTAGGTGCTTAATCAACCGAGGCATGTTTGCTTGACTGGAGCTGGAATGTTCTTTTGCAACAATGAACATTGACTCTGGTAATATTGATTAATTTCAAGAAGATGGCATGTCTACTTTTATGGGAAATGCCATGCTGTTTTGGAACATAAGGGTTGCTTTGGAGAAGGTAATGTGAAAGTTTTTGGTGGAAAATTAGAAAAAAGAAACTAAAAATACAAAATAAAAAGCTGTTTTGAAGCATCTGCAAAAAACAAAAAAAAGGCTCTTTTCAAAGGGGAAATGGGGCACACGATTTAAATATTCAATCCCCACGCTCAGATTTTTCGATTTGTCCGCGGACACCGCGGATGTCCGAGGCCAGCACGTATTACATACGGGATGTTTGAGGTTGAGAGGTATGCAAATGAGAAGTAGCACAGCAAGGGATTGGTCCATAGGATTTATTGGGTGTGATGTGTGAGCAGAGAATTTGTCAGAAAGTCTTTTTCCTGAGAGGAGATAGCCATGGCTGTGTGTTTCAGAAAGCAGATTGGCTGGATTTTGGGAAATTCGTGGATAAATTGGTTGGAGGTGCATGCAGATCACTGCGGAGTGGCTGTACATCTAGGATTCCCTCACGTGGAAGTGCACTGGCATGGAGTGCGTGGAATGAAGTGGCTGGATTTGGTATTTCTTTGTGCTACTTTGGAGACACAGCGTCATCCAGACATTATTATTCATTGTGGAGGGAACAGTTTCGGACATGTATCTGGAATCTCTTTGCAATTTGCAATGAAAAAAGGGTATTGCGCAGAGACAAATGTGGCTGCGTTCTTCTTCATTTGGTCCACAAATGGAGAAAGCAAGGCGCAATGTTAACAAGGCTGTCTGTGCCTTTTTGAGAGATGTTGGTATGTCCTCTTTTCACAATAAAAACATTATGTTTCGTAGTACACACATTTTTCGCAGAGATGGAGTACATCTTACTTATGCCGGCAATCAGATTTTTCTACGAAATATACAAAATGCATTGCAACCCTTTTTGGAACTACAGCAATCCCTTTTGCAGTAGGTGTTGACCATTTGAAGTTTTCAAAACACAAGAAACCACCACAAAAAGGCACTTTTCATAGCCACCACTTCCTCCAGAGTAAAGTGTAATGGTTGTGACAGGGCAGCACTGCACAGATTTTACATGTCCACGGACAGTCCGCGGACATCTAAAAATGCACAGGGCCCTGCGCATTTCATTGACCCTTCTCTTTTTGATCTGTGAAAGGCGGCTCTGAAAAGAGCCTTTTTTTGTTATTTTTTTTTGTTGTTTTATATTTTGTTTTTTTAAACATGACACACAAGGGAAAGGAGGGTAAAGAAGGGACACCAACCACGGGGATAAGAAAGGGCAGGTGGAGAGAGGAAGATGTAGGGTGGGCATTATTCAGGTAGGTAGCAGTTCTTCTCAGGCTCCTTGACCACAGTCTCGAAAGCACTTTGAAGGTTCTCCCTCCTGCAGAGTACTGCATCGCAGTATATGCACAATACTGTGACCCTCGAAAGGTAAGGATCAACAGCATCATGTATGGCCTGCGAGGCAGCTGGAGGGATGCGCTACCCCACAGGAGTGTCTCTTGTGGTGGCAAAAGCAGAACCGGAGCATGCTGCAGAGGAACTCAACCTACTACATTTATCGCAAGGTACACCCTTACGAATAGCCCCACTGTTGAACGATTTTAGGTGTCGCTTTATTGAGGTAGTAGTACCATAGCTGTACAAACCCGGTCTCCCACGACTCAGCACACTCTTGCACCGATTGCAGGTCACCTTGTGTGCACGTGCTTTTGGTACTCCATTAACAGTGGTAAAGAACCTCCACACCTAAGATTCACGGTGAGGACTAGTAGGGGATTTCCACTACCTCATCCTCTTCATCACTCTCCTCTGTATCCTCACGCCTGTTCCCGTCTGCAGGACCTTGGGGAGGTGTTGGTTGGGAGTGGTGCCGAGACAGCAGTAGCACCAGCAGCAGCCATGGATGCCATCAGGACAGCTGTTTCAAAGAGCAAGCGCAATCCAATGCAACAGGGAGCAGTCTCTGTGCTGGAAGCCCAAAAACAGAATAAGGAGCAGCTCTGGGGTGTGGCCTTTTATAGGAGTTCTGGGGTGCGCTTCGCGGACATCCACGCTGTCCCAGAACACTTTGAACACCAAGAAAGGGCTCAAAAAGTTCCAAAAAGTATGCAGATCGCCAGGGACATGGTGTAGGACATGTGCAAGGGTGAACCTTCCCAGGAAAATACCTTGGATTACTGAAAAGGACACTTTTTAGGTGTCCGAGGGCCCGGACAGTGTTAGTTACGCTTAGCGCAGGTGCGGTGACATGATGAAGTCGAGGACACGTTGGCGAATGTGACGGCTGTGGGTAGGACACCAAGTGTGCGGGGTCGGGTCTACGCATGCATGCGACTGTTCTACAGACAGTGTTCCAGTACCCGAACTGATTAAAAGTGCGACACACATGCGGCGTACAGTTGCTCACAGGCACGATGTTCGTAGGGGCAAGGGTATGCTACGTATGCGCGCGGGTGTTCTACAGACAGTGTTCAGGTCCCCGAACAAAATAAATGTGCGTCACAACTTTGCGAACAGGCGGACGGGCTATGTGTTCTACAGACATATTCATTCTGGTTACGGACAATGCGAACAGGGGGAATGTTCTTAGTACACTTTATTTTGCATAGCTGCGAACATGAGGACGTCTTTAGTGTTCTGCGGACACCCCCATTTTGACTACGGCCAATTCAAACAGGTATACTGTCCTTAGGACACCCCGTTTTAATTAATTACTGACCTGCCGACATCTTGTGTGTCCTAAGGGCACTTTCATCTTGATTGAAGACAGTGCGAACAGGTATAGTGTCCTTAGGACACCCCCATTTTGGTTAATTGCGGACATCCCGGACTGTACGCGGACACCCCAACTGCCTTTGTAAAAAAAAAAAAAAAAATAAGACAGAGGAATATACTACCAAAACACTTTCATATTTTATTATTGTATAAAAGTATAAAAATTATGAAAGAGGGGGAACCAGAGACTGAAACAAATGCAGGGGAATTAGGGGTTTGGACATGATGGATGATAGGGGAGGAAGGGAGTGAAGTCTCATCGTAACGTTTTTCTTGCTGGGGAGGTTTTGGGGATAGTTGGCTGGGACATGGAGAGGGGGGAACACGTACATGTGGGACAGTGATATTTAATTTTGTCTTTTATATGGTCCTCCACAAAGTTTTTTATAAGAATTACATTTTTCATTAACAGATCAAATTCTTTGCTCCATTCGCTGCAGAGGATTTTCTAACGTCTCTCTTGGTATATTGTATTTATTGTCTGTATGGTTATTAACTGGCTTATATAGAGAAGTGTAGTGTCTACCATTAGTATCACTGTCTTCACTCATTTCATCCCGAGGAAAATTCTCTTCCAAAGTACTGGACATTTCTGTGTAAAAAAAATATATATATATTACTTTAAGTGTAGGTAATACAGAAAGTTATACATCTATACAATAAATGTAGTGTACTCACTAGTTTCTTGCTAGGTTTTGCTGTTACTGCTGTGTAGGTGTCCTGTTGATTTTTGCTGTGCAATTTCTGTGAGGTAATTCTGTTGGAGGCATATTTATTGTGTTTTGGTATATTCCACTATGTTGCATATGCTATGTAATTGGACTGTTAGTGTTTTTCATACACAGTTTCACTTATTTATTATTCAATGTAATTTATTTATGTGCTGCTTTTTGAACATGTTTAGTGTTTTTTTTGGATGATATAACAATGTAAGATACCCCCTGAATTTTTGGATAGTGTTGATGTTGTCTGAGTCCGTCCGCGAACAGGCGCATCCTCTGCAGAGATCAGACCCACTAGCGCAGGTAGGGGGTTCAGTATGTTCTGTTATACATGTATAAACTAATGGCATCCTAGTAAACATTTATCAAATTTACATTATCTATATGTCTATATTTAGTGAAAAAACGTTGTTACAGGAACGTTATGGTTAGGTTGCGCTACTAAAAACCTATGAAATTCAGTGAAAAAAACATTGTTAAAAAGGGACGTTATGGTTCCAAGTAAAACCGAAAAAACCCTGAAATTTGCCAGTTATGGTAAGCTAAGCAACTAGAACTCGCGCCACCGCCCTGCACTGCTAAGACTAGAAGGCAGCGCTGGAGGACACAGAACGCGACCAGCACGTGTGTAGGAAGGCAGCACCTGGAGGAGACACTTCAGATTTAGCATGTGACTTGGAGCACGAGCAAACTGCAGGAAAGTCCTGGACGCCAGGTCAGGAACGAATTTAAGAGTAGGAGATACAATCAGGAGAAGAGAGGGAAGGCGCGAGGTGCGTAATTTCCCACAGGAGCTGCTGAGCAGAAAACCTGCAGGCAAAAGGACGTTAGCCAGGAGAGGAGTAACCAGGTCCGGCAAACAGAAGACATGACGGTCCAGGAGCATGAGAAATCTTGTGGAGCAGAACGGCAGGCAACGGGACTGCAAACTACGAGAGCCACAGGAGAGTAGCGATGCAGTGTCCTGCCGGTTCCCAGTGTATAAATAAGGGCTGCATCGTCATGGGTGCAGCACAAGATTGCAATTCAGATTCCTTCATTTGACCATTCTTGGCAGCCATCTTGGGGGTAGTGCGAACAAGCATGCATAGTGTTAATCTTCCATTTCTCCTACAATTTCCAGGTTCTGGTGCAATTCTTGACACTTACTTTGTCTCAGTGGGATGTCTGCTCATTCTGGTTCTCTTGGCTCCCATAACCCTTGTGGCTTTCGCAGCTTTGAATGCTAAGTCTTGTGCTTTCTTATTGCTCTCCAAAGCCCTCTTGCCCTCAGATAGGCTTGTTTCAACTTGCCTTAGATCGGTTGTCAGCCCACTCTGGTTTATCGGTTCCTGTAACCTTTGCGGCTTTCCCTGCCTCGACGGTCTCTGTTCGAGCCCCTCAACGGTGTTACCTCCTCGACAGCATTTGCTTCTATTCCGCTGCTCGTCCGGTAGCTAATGCACTTCTCGTGCAGAGCTCAGGGGTCCAGACTCCCCTTTGCAATCAAGTTACCAGGTCCCAGGCCCACCAGGCCTTGCGTGTGGACACGCCACCAGGCAAGACAGTTACCTTTCCATCTCTATCCGATCTTGGCTTCTCTGTCGCATTTTCTCACTCTCCACGCCACCGCAGGCTCTGGTGTCTAGCATGTGTGATGAACCTTCAGATGGTGTCACTTCTCCCCAGAGGGGAGCCCCTTTCCAGGAGACTAAGGAGGTGTGGCCACTAACCAGTAGTGCCCGTAAGGGTGGTAACATACCCAGGAGGGGAGTTCCTCTCCAGGAGATCCTCCCGCAAAAGGACGTTAGTCTGGCCAGAAGAGGCAGGTTGTAAATACTGAGACGAGGAAGGAGGATGACCACGAGTAATGAGGATTACATTAGCTCTATGCCCTTGTTCCTCCTCCCAGTACTTACTTTTGCCGAATACAAAAGGTCAAGATGAAAGGGCTGATTAAGTAACATACATCTGCTGTAGCACACTCAATCACCAACTTTATTCAAGGACAACTGGCCCACACTTCCTTCGGTGCATGCTAGCACCTACAACATTGGTAGCAAAAGCACAGGGTTCCCAACTGGCAACGTTTACCCAGTAATGTCCAATCAAATTATTAGGGTCAGCCCAGGTGGAAGCCATACAAATTCCTGCAGGGAGAATCCATGTGCCTCGTCCCATGACGTCACCGACCCTGGGTCCGCAGAGGCAGCAGCTTCTTTGTAAACTGAAAAGCATGTTTAAAAAAATAAATACATTTAAAAGAAAATCCAAAAAAGAGGCAGCAGCACCCCCGTTGCTTCATAGGCCATGCAAATGAGTGTCCTAATCCAGAGGCTAAAGGAAACCATTGAGACCTTCCTCCCCTTTCCAGAATTGAGAAATAAATTGTACACCTTCCGAAAACCAGCAGTCCTTCCAATTAATGAGAGCACCGCACTGCGAACATTCAGAGCATGTCACCTCTCCTCCAGGGGTGGACTAGCCTATCTGCCATTCTGCACTGGCCGAATCAAAATGGACTTTGGTGTGCCTGGGGCCGATTTTTTAAGTCACTCTAGGGCTGGTTTTATGAGCCACATTAATATCCATGGAGCTGGGCTGGATTTTTGTAACTGAAGTTGTACCTGTTACGTTGCCTCACACAGCCTGCCGCCAGCTCGCCGCACACCGGCAAACGTATGCATTTATGATTTGAATGCACACAGTGCCAGTCGGAGAGCATCATCAACAATAAAAAGTGAACACTTATTAAGTGTTAACTTTGCTTTGATGATGCAACAATAGCATGAGTCGTGGGACTGCCAGTGCCCCAGCCATCCGCTGGCTTGGAGCCAGGCAGGCAGCTTTGCGTTCTCTTCGAGAACACCAACAATTCCTGTTGTGGGGGGTGGGCTCTACATCAAGTTTGCTTTTACCTGCCTTGGGTGGGGGGGCAGGGTGTGACTGACTGGGGGATGACTCTTGTACCTCGCCCTCTCAGAGCAGGGTCAGGGGGCCTGTTGATATGTAGCAGGCTGGCAGTGGCAGCCATTCATACTCAAGACGCGTGGGCCGTCATGCGCATTGGTGTGTTGCTGGGTGCCACACCCAGCACAATGAGCAGATATTCAAAAGGAAGTGTTGACAGGAGAGAGCAGGCCTCAAGCAAAGCACACCCGACAACGACGAGGGGCCTATATGATCTGCCTGGCCGAGCCGTAAACTGCAATGGAGAGTCTCTGGAGACAGACTGTGTGCACATGGGTTACACACAGTAGGTAATAAAATCATAAAATTGAATGGGCCTTTGGGGGTCCGGAGTCGGCGAAGAGGCAGTCACTGAACGGGAACAGTCAAGTGAAGTGTTTGTAATTAGTTGTTACCATCTCTGTTAGTCGAGAAAGGGCCAGAGAACTGCCACTCAGTCAGTGTGTGTGTCACGGCCATGCAATCATCGTGTCAGGATGGCTAACAACACATGCAACTCAAACCACATGGGGATGTTTGAGCACAGACAAAAATCAAATCACATTTCGAATCAGACTTTTAAATGAAGATCAGGTTTTCTCAAACACCTGTTGCTGGAAGCAGCATCCCTCCCATCCATGGCATATGGTGGTCGTAGCATGTGATAAATTTGATGCTGTTCCTGGCACTGTATCCGGAACTCGTGCGGAAGGGAGCCGTGTCGTGGTCTGCGTGGGTCATTGCTTTCAATAACTGGCTCAGTGTGGGCTAGACAGCGGTGGAGGGCCGGCCTTTGTAGTAGTCCAAGTCCTTACAAATGTGCACCATAGGAAAGGGGAACACTGAATCCTAAAACGCCCCGTTTGCGCGTACATAAAAGTGCATGTGCAGGATTGCTAATTTGAATGAATGCCAGAAAAACAAGCTTAAAGTGGTGTGGACTCGGCCCGCATGGAAGAGCTTCCCCTGACAGACAGGGTGCATGGAAAGGTGAAAGGTTGTGTCCTGGTGGCGCATGCAGGGCCTAGGTATTCTGGTGAAGTGAAGTTCTCGGAAATAGTATCATTGTGCAGTATTTCATTCTACTAATTGAAGCGTCGACCTGCTCCAAATGTCCATTCCCGTTTTACCTTTATCTTCCTGTCTCCACCCTCCATGTTCTATCAAGCTTGCCCCAAGTATTCAATCGAATCCGATTACTCAAAATGTGGGCCCAGGGGGTGTTTCAGACATGGCTGTCCATGTTCCTTGTCTGTGCATAAATCATGTATGGTGCAGCTCAGTTGGTTTGTTGGAGGCAGTCCCACTGATGCTGGCTAGTGGGCACTGGGTTTCTGGTCGCAAGTCCGAGACAGTCTGCGCTCGTCTATCCATTTGAAAATGGGCCAGGTCCGGGCTCTCACTTCTTTGGGGTGCTACTCTGTTGGAGGGCTCCACAAATGGAGGAGGTCCGACTACAGTTTAGGCAAATCAGGCGGGACTGTTCTGAAATGGTTATCTGCTAATGCAAAGTCAGGACAGAGATACCAAATGTGCAACCTAATGTATAAAACATGAATGCTGCTCTGAGATGCTACTAGCGAAAGAGATGTTTACGCTGCTGTCAGAGGTGGTCGCTCCTGTCAGTGCTGCTTTGTGTTAAAGGCATATGAATGTGATGGCATTCTCTGGTGAAAACACTCAGTGCTGCCCAGCGGTAAAGGCATTTGATGCTACTCAGTGTGTCAGTGTTAAAAAAGCATGATGAAGGCGGTTAATTGTAATGGTTTAAATTGGGTGGGTCTGGGAGGGAGTGGTGATGATATGGTGGCTCCAGTATCACAATAAATATATGCAGGAAGCTCTATGTTTTGACCTGGGCTGCCCTAGGTCTATGTTATCGTACCTGCTACCTCCTTCATGCAGTGAGATTGTATGTATGTCACACTTATCAGGTCATGATCAAGCCACTCTGGAAGCTCTCCAAGACTGAAAATGAACTGCATCACGCCACGTGTCTCTTTTTAACCCATGAGCGAAAGCTCTTATTGTCTACAGGCCAGGACAAGGCTTCATAATTTTAGTTAACAGAAATGGAAATTTCCCTTAAACTGTAGTAAATATTGCTGCATGTATGTGTATTTTGTGCATGCCCGCTGACTAGGAGTGTCCAATGTACAGTGCTTCTTGTAAGAGCTGATTTCCTCATTTCCAGTGTACAATTATATGACACAGACAGCCAATTGTACTTCTGCATTATAAAGTGTGGCAACCACAAGTGTACACTATAGTATGTTATAATGTGGTCCTTTCGCTCTCAGTCCAAACTGTTGGCTTTGGAGCCTAGTGTTTGATCTTGCTTCCAAACTTTGCACCATACGGCTGTCGCGTTCTGTAAGCCATGGGATTGTATTTCAGAATGTACTATATATCCAGAATATAGGGATTAAAGCAATCAGCAAAACTGATTTAATTTTAAAAAAACTATTTCCCAGAATGCCTTGCACACTGCTTTCTCCTTACCTTTGCAGGTCATGGTGGGTGAAATAAAAAGAACATTTGTGCTGGCGGACAGTTGCACTTGCTGATACAGGAGGCATACGATCATTATTCTCTCTTAAAAGCTCAGTTTTGTTTATTCCAACGTTAGTCACGGTCTCTGGCATCTAAACGCTGGCCCATAACCCAAACAGCTTGCTTTAATATATATTGGGTGTATGGTTGAATGTACAGATCATAACTTGTATTGTGCCTGTGCACTTGCACAGATGAACCCCAATACACAAACTGATATGAAACAATGTTTTCTCCAGGATTCCCTGTGCATTGGGAGTTTTGATACAGGCCCCTCAGTAAGGGACCTCTCAGAGGCTGTGTATGGTTCAGATTCAGTGGCTGCATGGAGGACCCTTTCTGAAGTTGCATCAAGGCCTGTTTTCTTGGGCCATGTGTGTGCCTGAGGGGAGAGGCAGAGGGACATAAGGTTTATTGCACCATGTTTCCTTTGAATATGTGTTTTCTGGCGTAGGGCATGTTTGTTCAGGGTTTTGAACAGAAAACAGGAGGTTGTGGAAAGTGAGAGCTTCTCACTTCACTGAAGTCTAAATACAGCGATCTAAAGCCAGGTTATCGCTAGTCCCAGCTCTGCAGCACGCTGTGTCATACTGGTATGAGCATCACGTGGTGCGCTGAGGACAGGTTTTCCTAATTTTCCAGCCAGCAATCACACCTCGGTAGTTTAGGTGCATTACCCTGATAGAACGAGGGATGGTTCTCACACTGTAGAACTGGGTAGAATTGGGGAGGTGGTAACCGTAGTGTGGCATTGCTTTAGATTGGGGATTGTTTGAGCGACATGAGGTGTGTGGTGGCACTATGGTTGGGGTGAATTGTGGCATTGTTAAGTCATAGCTGAAACTACATGCTTGCAGACATCACCCTTCCCTGGCACCTTACCCGCAGACAACACATACAAGCATTGTAAATCCTGGCCCCTAATCCCGTGAGAGATCTATACCTAGACAGACCCAGATGTGGGGTTCATGCATGCTTAGATTAAATGCTTCTGTCTGAACATGGATTTATCACACACTCACGCTGTCTCGGCCAAGGGCTTGGTGATGCAGCTGCCCTTTGCTATCAGCTGTGATTCAAGAATGCTGCAGAGCCCATCTTTGCACTCGACTCGAGTGCACCCTAGTGTTATACCGTAAATGCAATCGAATAGCCCGAATGATATGAATAGTATGTTGGCCGGAAGCGAATTGAATCATGTGACAAACATTGCAAACCATGAAACCTGAATGTGACCACTGGGAGTCAATTTTGTAAATGCTGGCCATTTTCTTTTCTGTAACGCTTTGCAAATATATTCTATGCTTTAGATCCACACACGGTGCGAGGCCAGAGCTTGAACTCTGAATGCTAACATAGACCGGAATGTAGAGCCATGCAGAAATACATTGTTTTCCTCTCACTGAGTCCTTGAAGCTGTGCAAGAGCCGCGCCTAATCAGTAACCCAGGTGCCGATTTATCTTGCAAGCGCTGTTGTAAAAGGCAGTTAAATGTGAATTATATGCAACTAACAGTGCTCCTTCATGAAGGATGGTATTTTCTCTGCCTCAGAACTGTCTGACCCTTAGCTCATGAGCCGCAGAGAACAGATAATGTTGGTTGGAATGTCTCCCTGCTAGAACATGATATCCTCCCATGTGCCAGTGCTCAGTGTTCCCCATAACAGAAAACTGTCTTTTCCGCCTCTGCTAGAATGCTAATGTTTAGACTGAATGAAGTTACATGCAAACTGGCAATTACCGAACCCTAGCTTATGTCATGTATAAGGGCAGGTCGAATAGCATTATAGATGATGATGTGAGAGATAGATAGATATATATATCTATCTGTTTGAGCGCTGCTCGCTCTCTCTCATCTCACGGTGTCTGGGAACATATGTCGTGAGGCGTTGAGACCCGGTCGGCCGACTGAGATACTTTATGAATAAACCAAACTTGTTTGGAAATCGAACCTCATGACTGGCGTGTCATTAGTATATGGTTAATGTGCCTTTATTCCACATATGGTCTTACAAAAATGGCGCCCGAATAAGGACCCTCCCTGTGATGCTCCATCGTGTACGTTGAAGGCAAGGACGAGTCGATGACGAAGCTGTCGGACCGGGATCGGAAGGTGTTTGGGGCGCCCCTGCATAAGTGATTAGAGACTCCTCCGCTGATCTGTACACAGCCGATCCCTGATCGACGAGCGGCGGCCAGAGAGCATCGAGGCGAGGGCCCTGGAAGCGAGGCAAATTGTCTAGACACGTGATCTTGACGATTCTTGGTTGTGCCTGTATACGGGCAAATTGCGTCCTGAGAGACAAATTGATTGATCAGGCGAGTTGTGTCCTGATTCTTAAACGTCCTGATATTGATTGAGTGTTGCACTTGCAAGTACAAACGCCCAGGGTAAAGAGAGGTAAGAGTTAACCATGCCTGGGAAATAGTCTTCCTGTTTAGTGAGATTTTTTTCACTGCGGTAGACAGTCTTTGGAAACTGGCCAGGCCGCGCCACCCGAGGGGGTCGCCGGCATACGACATGCACATTAAATACGAAATAGGGGCAATAGTGTTTAATGCGGTTTGGCATAGGCAGACCAGACGTGTATCCGACCTTCAGTGGCCGAATAATGGGAGCTTTGAACTAGCGCGTATATAACATTTGGAATCAGTTTTGCTACGGAAAAAGGCTAGACCTACAGCGTTTGACGTTGTAAGGAACTGGAGGAAGGAAGCAAATCAACGCCTGAAAAGTAGAAAGAAACACGCACGTAGACCTAAATCAACTGTAGAGAAAGTGCTAGAGCATGATCAGCAGAAGCCATTAGTAACATGGATAGGGCCTTCCGATTAGACATACAGAAAATAGATCCTTCACAAGATTTGCATACATCAGACGAACTGATAAATAAGATATTAAATGAGCGAAGAAATTATCATCCAAGCACCGACCCAGCTGCACCGCCTCCCTATGTATCTCCTCCTGTTGCTATTCCCACGATTCCATCTGCACCTGCAGTAGCTGTCCCATCTGTGCCCATGACATTTCCTCCACCTCCTTCAGAGCATGAGTTATACGCGTCAGCTGGCAATTCTGCATCAATGGGGCCTCAAAGAGGAAGTATTAGACTGACTCATAGTAAGATTAGCAAGGAACAAAATGACGAAGTGAAACAGTGGGCTGAGACATATATTGATGATGGCAATGAAGTGGCTGTGCAAAGTTCCATATCTGATCATAGAGGCCTTGGTGAACAGCAGGTATTGTTAGAATGTATGGCAGATTATCTTGTTAAAGTATGGAGTGACTTGACTCATACAGTGGTACCGAAAGAGTTGCGTGATTTAATTGTTTTTTCCAATTTGCGAGATAATGCGGCGAAAATATGAGAACATGTAGGACAAATATTTGTGTTTAAGCTAGAACTTGATCGATTGCACTACACAGTGCCCTCTCCTAGCCCTCCCTCGCCCCAACAAGGAAAGAACAGAGAACAAGCAAAGATTGCAGAATGGAGCACTCTGGGTGCTGAATCGGGGGTGCAAGATAAGTGAAAAAGCACAATGTTCTTGTAAAAGGATATGCTTCTTGAAGCTAAGGAGGGATTCAGTGACCCAACCAGTCTCTATGGCCCAAAACTGGACCACAGGGGCAGTTAAGGGTCAATAGTACCTTCTTAGGTTGCTGGGTCAGGTGCGTTGTTCCAAATGGATGAGGAGCAGGCGTTCAGCCAAGGTGCAGCTGAAGTTCGTTGCAGTTCGAAGAAGAGTGGATTGTGAGGGCCACCATCATTGGTTCGATAGTGAAGCGCTGATAACTGGATTTGCAGTTCGAGTTGAATGGCTTGCATGCAGTGTTCGAAGATCGGGGTTCGAAAGTACCTCCAGGGTCTGGTCAGCTGCGGATGAAGATGTGCAGCGAAAGATGCTTGTGGTTGAAAGAAGCAGTTGGAAGACGTTGGGTGCAACAATGAGCTTCAGGGTCGACCAGGGGGCAACAACGCACTCAACTGGCGTGGAGCAGCGTGAACAGGTTCGAAGATGCAGTTAAGAAGTTCCAGAGCACTGGTCACGTTGTTCTAGATGGGGAGAGGCGTTGAGCTGGGTTCGAACAGGGGATCACTGCATTTCGAACATGATGCTTGAGAAGGGCGAATCGTAAGAGCCACCAGGGACGGTCCCACAGTTGGTTCTACTGCAAAGATGCTGTAGACAGGATGCACGGTCTGCTGCATTGGTTCGATCGAGCACTTGAGGAGCCGGCAGGGTCAGTTCCATAGCAAAGATTCTGGAGACTGGCTACGAAGTTCAGTTCAAGCAGCTCAATGAAGCGGTCAATGATCGGGGCTTGGTGGCCCACCAGGGTCGGTTCACCTGCCAATGGCAATCTACAGAGAAGATGCTGGTAGTTTGAGCAGCGGTTCGAAGGAGGCAGAAGCAATGATGAGTGTGTAGTCTTAGCTAGCCAACTTTGTTCGGCTAGCGCAGTGCAGTGGCAAACAGGTGCCAACACACAGGATGGCGGTTCGAGGAGATAGAGTACCAACAGCAGCTCCGGAGGGCCCTGTGGGTTTGAAGGCATCAAACAGGCTCGAATCATGGATCAAATTGGTTCAACTTTAGAAATGCAGGTTTCCTGGCTGCCTTGGTCCTCTGGTTTCTGTGAGTCCCAAACCAGGTGCTCAATGATCATTTCTGGTTATTGTTCTCATTCTCCCAAGCACTAGGGAGGTTGATCCACAACTGCAGGAGCCCTGCTACACAGTGAGGTCTTGGTTACTGCTGAGGCAGGTCTTGTTCAAGGAGTAGGTCATCCCCAATGGTCTTTGGGGATGGTTAGGGAACAGAGCTCTCCTCTGCCTTGGACACAGCTCTCCTCTGCCTTGGACACTCAGTTTTAACATCACTGGTGGAGGACTTTGGAAAGATCAACTCTCCCAAAAGAGTTCCAATGTAATAGTCTTCAGTCCACAGAGGATGCCATGCAATAGAATCCTGACAACATCCTGGGAGATGCCACGTCCATCCAGCACAACTGCAGTAGCAACCCATGAAGATGAACGCATGATCCAACAGGAGCAAGACCCACACAGGTCCTTATGGAACTGTGCCCCAATGACGTCAAATCCTGAGACGGCTCTAAATTAGATTTGCCCTCTATTGATCAAGAAGTGCACGCCTGTCAGACAGAAGCAGCAGGTCATCTGCAGCCCTCCTCGTACAGAGCCCCCCCCATCAACCAGTCATCCAGGTAGGGAAACACCTGGACCCCCCTCGAGGTGCAGTGAAGCCACCACCAGAGCCAAGACCATGTAAACACCCTCGGCCTGCAGATCATAGGCCAAACGGGGAGCCCTGAACTGAAAAGGATGCATCCCACTGCAGTTTCAAGAACTGCTGATGCACCTTCCGGATCGGTATGTTGAAGAACCCATCCTGCATACCTATGGAGGCCAAAAAGTCCCACATCTGCACCAGATGGATAATCCTTTGAAGAAATCTCCATCTTGAAAGGAAGTTTGGATACAACCCGGATGAGCCTCCTCAGATCCATTACCAAGTGGAATTGTTTGTGACCCTTAGGGATCAGAAACCTTGCCCAAGAACCTCTTAGAACTCCAGTCTCTGGGGTTTGTGCTAGGGCAACAGGGTCAGCAAAGCTCCTGGGTGTGGGGGAGGGGCCAAAAAGTTTATTTTGTACTCCATTCTCACTACGATAGACCCAGACATCGGACGACCACACCTTTCACATGTCGCAGAAATAAGGCAGCCTACTCTCTACAGGCCACTGCTGACAGTCAGGACTTCTGCCCTTCTCACAGAGTACAGAACTTAGTGCCCTGCCACTTCGCCTTATCCTTCCTAGACCACTACTGCTGTGACCGGAAGTCCGTCCCCGGGTTGCCAACCCTTCTGACCTAAGGCTAATGGGCATGAGACTGCTTGGCCTTCCACCAGAGTTATCGACATGCTTGTCTGCCTTAAAAATCTTGCGCACAATCGTCTTTTTTGTGTTCAATCTTTAAATGCACTAATATCACATAGAACCCATAACACAGGCATGGGAATCTGCTTTAGGTCATGCCAGTCTGACAAGATCTTGCCCTTGCAGGGTTCATAATTGAGGGGAGCTGAGGGCTATACTTCTTCTAGCATAGTGGAGCCTAGTTAGCTTGAAATCAATGACTACCAGGAGCTACTGCTGGCTACCCTGGTCAACTGATGGCAAACAAACACCTTTGTAAATTGAACTGTGCATTTTGAAAATCTATAAATAAACTTTAGGACACATCTATACAACATTTAAAGCATAACTGGTCATAATAATGGACATAATTATGTGTTTGTATATCACGTGAAAGCCGGATTTGCTGAACACTGTACTAGCAACACCTGCCCCAGTGGTAACTCCTGGACACTCGTTAATGCTGGACACCCAGGAGCTGCTTTTTAGCACCTGCTTATCCAATCTTAATTTCGAGCCGGAATTAGTGGCAACCCCACCTTGTGTCTCTTAAACTGCCATAATCTAGGGTCACCCTCAGCCCAGGAAACACCTGAGGGAGAGCCCATGCAATCCACAATATATGCCAGTACTTCACTAGAGGATCTTTAGCCAAATATGTGCCACTGAGCTCACCAAGTCACAGGACTCAGCCCCAGTCTATCTGCCCACGTGGCTAAGCCAATGCACATGCCAGGCAAGCAACAGAGCAGATGCGTCTCCTTCCTCCACCACGGCTTCACTGGATAGAGCATGCGCGGCAGGCATGCCGCAGAACACTGACAGAGTGCTGGGGTCGAAATTAAGATTTCATGAGCAGGAGCTAAAACTAGCTTCTGGGTTCTGGGCATTAGCTAGTAGGCAGGAGCTACTCCTAGAGAACCAGTAGCTAGTAGATAGCATGCCGCAAAGCTAACATTTATGTGAAATGCAAACTTGAACTTTTGTCCATTAAATACAATCCATGAAGCTTTAAATGCCTTCTGGATGTCTCCAATTCTTATTCTTTACAGACATGCCCAAAAACAGAAAGTTAATGTCATGTAGGTATGTTCGTATGGCACTAGAGAGCCTGGGTGCCAAAAGTAGCTCCTGGTAATTGGTAGTGTCAAGCTAAACAGGCTCTCCAAGGATAGAAGCAGGAGTGAAATAGGGCCCAGCAATTGCAAAACCTCAAGTAAGATCCAGCCCCACCCGCTTGGCCCATAAAGTACTAAACCTGAAAGACCGGACTGGCTCCCAAGCTGGTCTGGCCCCTCTTACCTGTGCCCGGGCACAGAACAAATTCCTATCCTGAGCATGCATCCTGGAGCTTCAATGCAACCCACTCTCCCACCAGTTAGCCGAAAAGGGCTGTATCAAACCTCAACCGAGCACCCGTGCTCAACAGGGGGACCAGGAAGCCTGCAAGTTGCTTTCCCCTCCCCACACCCCTCTGCAGCGTAGGGTAGACACACTGCCTCCAAATCGTTGCTGCTCTAAGCCAAGCAGTGAGAAGATTATTCTTGTCATTTATATCCCATCATTATTGCCTTAACACGCTTTGGGGGGAGGGGGCTGTCCTCGGGGGACCGGAGATATGGGAAAGTTGGAAGAGAAATTAGAATGGGTGTCCGGGGGAATCAAAATGAGGAGTGCAGAGCCAGATATAAGGTTTCGGATGGGTTGGTAGAACGTAAGCAAGAGCGCACAGGTAGAGGGAGTTTGTGTAATCTAAGCATGGGTTGCTGAGAGCCTGTGGGTATATATGAGAGATACGGAAAGAATTGTCTGAGGATGCAGAGCTGGAAGTAGCATGTTCTGGATATGGTGTTGATGTGGTGAGAGAGTTAGATCCGAATCAATGTGCTTCCCAGGTTCATTTCTGAGGTGAATGCTACGGGCGGGTGCCCCAAGGACGGAGGCCAAGGAGTGGGTTAGGGAAAAGAGTGAGGTAATGCCACAGATAAGGATTTCGGTTTTACCAGGATTGAGGAGGAGGTGGTAAACCGTCATTCAGTGGTCAATTTCAGAGAGGCAGGAGGCGAGGTCAGGACGGAAGGAGGCAGGCGACTTGGGAATCTTGAAGATGACCCGAGAGTCATCTGCATAGTTATAGTAGCTTAAGTTGGTAGAGCGGATGAATGAGGGGAGGTGGCTTAGGTAGAGATTGAAGAGGAGGGGGGAGAGGGAGGCCCCCTGTGGAGATGGGGCAGGGAAGGGATAGGTAAAGGGGGGGCATGATTTGTGATCGGTTGGAGAGCAAGGAAGAGATCAATCTTAGAGTGGAGTCTGTCCAGGAGGATGGAGTAGTCAATAGTGTCAAAAGCAGCAGAGAGGTCAAGGAGAATAAGTGCAGCACAGCCTTCCGAGTCTGCCGTTCTTTTCATGTCATCCCAGACGGAGACTAGGGAGTATTGCGTTCTGAAGAGGGGTCTGAAACCTGATTGGGCAGGGTCGAGTAGGCAATTGGTTTCTGTGAAGAGGCAGAGATGGGTGTATGCCGTGCAGATTAAGAATTACCGATGAAGCAGGTGTTAGAGATAGGGCAGTAGTTGGATGGAAGGAGGGTTAAGGGTGGGCTCTTTTAGAAGGGGTCTGACAGGAGATGTTTTGAAAGCTTACAGGAAAACGCCTGATGCAAGTGAGTCGTTAGTTAAGGCTCTTGCAACGTGAGGAAAGTATGTTATTTTGAAGTGAAGGAGGGCAGGGGCCCCCAGGGGAGCCGGAGGAGTAGCTGTGGGATAGCAGTTTCAGGAATTCAGGGTTGGAAATGGCCTTTAAGGACGAGAGGACTGTGTGTGTGGGAGGCGGTTTGGGGGGGTCAGGAGAAAGTGGAGAAGATGGGGGAGCGAAGGATGCTAGTTTGGTGTTGATGGAGCAATGTCTTTCAATATCGATGTTGTAAAAGTGGTCTGACAGGACATCGGAGGGTTTTGGAGGGGGGGCAGCTTGGAGTCTTGAATTCTGCTATGATCCTGTGGAGTTCCCTGCTAGGGTTACGGGAGTTGGCTATTTGGTTTCCGTAGAAGGAACTCTTGGCTTTCCTAATTTCAATCCTATAGGCCCTGGTCTGTCTGGCATAACTGGCTCTTTTTTAGGGTGTGGGGTTGGACTGGCATGTGCGCTCCAAGCAATGGTTGAGGGTTTTTAGGGATTTAAGGGAGGGCATGTACCACTTGGGATTAGGGTCTGGTCTTTGAAATGGATCATGACGGTGTGAATGCTCTCCAATGCCCTCTTTCCCATCTAACGAAAAGGCAGACAGAGTGGGCCCTTCATGGAGGGTGAGGGTAGGGAGGGAGTGTAGAAGGGCGTCGGCTAGGTCAGGGTTTACAATGACCTTGTTCCAAAGAGGTACAGGGGAGGGAAGGATGGGGGGGCATGAGACAGTGGTAGGAGGAGGTGGTTGTGAAAGAGAAGAAGATGGTTGAATAATCAGTCCCAATTAGGGGGCGGGGAGGTAGGGTGGAAATCAGGTTGAAAGAACTGAATAAGGTGTCAAGGGTGTGTCCTGCTGTGTGAGTGGGGTCGGATATCAGTTGGGTCATGTTGAGAGCTTCTATGTTATCTATGAGCGGACAGGACATCTGGAATATTGAACCAGATGGTGAAATCTCCTAGCATGGTATGGGATGGGTGCGGTTTCAGTAGTCACTAAGGGAAGCAGCAACATGTCTATTGTATCCGGGAGGTCTATAAACAAGTAAGAAACTGTGGGTGAAGGGGGGAGAGTTGGAATTTCACTAGTAGGGATTCAGAGTTATTGTTGCAGGGTTGTTTCCCAGTGTGTAAGACTGAGGTGTTCTTTGAAGAGGATGGGAATTCCTCCAGATTCCACTGGATCTATTGTGTACGATCGGAGAATAGCCAGGAGGAGGAGGGGTAGTTCCTCCTGAGCCACAGGTTCGATTCGTCAGAGAGTCAGGTTTCAGTCATGAAGAGGATGTCAAGGTTTTCATCAGAGATGAAATCGAAAATGATGAGACTGGTGACAGGTCTGCCATTGAAGAGTATGCAGTAGAGTCGGTAGGGTTTATTGGGCTGGGTAGGTCTTGGAATGGGGAGTTGGGGTACAGGTGGAATGGAAAAGGAAAGGGGTGCAGGGATTGCAAACATCTGGATTTTGTTCCAAAGGGGGATTAGGAAGTGGAGAGTAGTGCTGGGTGGTGGAGGTAAGGTGGATGGTGGTAGGCAGAATGGGTTCTTTCAATTGGAAAAGGTTTCCAGTCAGTAGAGGCAGGGCACTGGAACATGGCAGTACCAAACCTTAACTAAACACTTATATATGTCAAAATATTTCAAAGCTGACAACTGTTTCATAATGCTTTAGGAAGCATATTTTTCTTTTCAGTTTACTTGGGAATAGGTGTTATGATGGGGGGACGTTCCAGGTAACATGATATGCCCTACGTCAATGGAAGCAATAAAGGGGACTCGCCCAGCCACGGACCCCATCCAAGTAACAACTGCTAGTGTGAGCATGTCGATTTTGTGGGGCTGTGACTAAACCAGAGACCTGGTAACATTTGGCGACGAGGTGGGCGGTCAGACTCCAGCCCTCCGCACTCAATGCCAGTCGCGCACGTCAACTCGGTGATCCGCTGCAGCTGTGAAGACCCAGGTGGAGGTCTACAGTCTATGTGCTGCGCCACTGCCCGCTTCCCCGGGTCCATCGAATCAGAAAATTGCCCCCATTTGACAGCAGGGAGTTTAATTAGAATGCTCAATAAGGTGTTCTGCATCGCCATGGACAAGGGCCAGCCTCAGAGAGGCATTGAAATCGTTCCTTATGACATATTGAACAACGCCAGGTGCGACTAGCAGGGTTGCCTCAACTGAGATGTTTCTGTAGGAAGGTCTGGTTCTTGATCCCAGACCATGAACCAAAGGGGTTCATACGGGCAGACCCAGACAATCTGTGGGGCGCAGGAAGTGGCCATTGCAAAATAAACTGCCAGGAGATGGCTGAAGGGTGTCCCAATACAGGTAGGAGAGACAGTGCTTGTGCACATTCACAAGCAGTGCCTGCACTATGAGTCTTCGTCATTGACCATCAACCGGAAGCAAGGCTCCATGGTGACACAGAAAGGGGTTGTGACTTGGTGACATGAAACAGCAGCTGGTTTCACAGGTTTGAGGGGAATACCCATGACCTAATAGCCAAATTGGGACAATATGATGATCCAGCACCGGATTCCGGCCAGTTGCCTTATCTGACGGTACCTGCAAGAAGCCTTGTTATTCCGGGCCAGCTACCAGATGAGCAACTGTAATCAAGATACCCAAAAAGAGTAGAACAGAAGTCGGCTTGCTTTTTGGGGACTATATGATGGAGTAGTTTGTTTCAAGGGAAGGTTAAGGACTGGGGTTTGTCATGCCGCTAATTATTGATTATGAACTCTTGTTCATTTGAGAAAAGGTTGATAGGAATGTTATAATGGTGAACGTCCCCCAGATAGGATAGCCATACGTCAATGGAAGCAATAAAAGGGGCCACGCGCAGGCACGGGCCCTGTCCAAGTGACTAGCACTAGTGTGTGCTGTGTGTGTCATTGATTCAGTGGGGCTCCAGCTACACCAGAGGCCTCAAAACAGGTATAAATCTAGAAAACCACAACAATGATACCCAGGGTAGGAAATAGTCTGGAACAAGACACAGCTGCCCTCGGTCAAAGTGTGTCTTGCTACAGCCATCAAACCCCTTTGGCTAGGATAGCCCATCCATAACCCAAACCTAGGCACGAGCTTGACAACAAGCAGGCTTCAGAGATTTGCTCAAACACTGGATATTTAACTTAAGAGATCCATGTAGAAACAGCCCAAGCCTCACATCTTGTGGAAAAGCTGTCAAAATGGGTAGATAGGTATACATACATTATGTTATGTTACAATGAGTATTAAGATACATGAAAAGAGCATAAAGGCCAATTTGCCTTAGATCATCAGAAAGAAGGTCCCGTGGGCAGGAAGGGATGATCCCACCCACAGGAAAATTGTGCGAGTAAATGGGAGGGAGCGGGATGATGTGCAATGCCGGTACTCGCAGATTGGTCCCTGGGATGGCGTTGCACAAAGTTAAAGAATCTCCTTCTGAGGAGAATCTAAAGAAAGGAAGACGTAATGGAGGCACGGGCAGCAACTCCGTCCGAGGAGGAGATTGCTGCTGACACTGCGATTTTGCTGGCGGCAGGCCAGAGGTGGGCAAGTGGAAGGTTAGGGGTAGAGGAGGCTGAGAGCCAGGAAAAAAAGGGCAAGAGAAGGGGTTAAGCCAGAAGGATCCGCCACCGTGGTGAGAGGGATGCCTAAAAGGAGGGCTGCATCAGATGGTGTAACTGCAGCAGTGTGGGTGTGTGGCAGCCCAAACGAAAAGAGGAGTTGGGGAAAAGAAGAGAAAATACTAAAAAGTGCAAAAAGAGAGATGCACACAAAAAAGGTGACAAAAAGGTTCTGAATTGGAAAGAGATTTGGAAACAAAAAGCAGTTTCAAGCTTCAAGAAAGGTCACATGAGTAAAGTACGTGAAGTTGCCTTGACACAGGGGGTTCACAGTGAAGTAAAACTGAGGGGCAGGGGAGTAATGCGAAAGGGAAGAAAATGAAGTTACGCAAAGAGGTGCATAGGAACTGCCTTTAGGAGAGAGAAAGAACAGAAGAAGAAAAGGGGTTGAGAGGTCAGCAGTTGCCGCCAGGGACTATAAAATGGCTGGGATGGCCTGGGAAGAGGTTGTTAGATGAGGGGGACATAGAGATGAGTGGGCAGGAAGAATCAATAGAGATGAATAAGGGTGGAAGAGTATGGCAATAGGGAGGTGTGCTTCAGCCTTAAAGATAGAAAGGATAAAAGGGAGCAGTGGAAAATGGCTGAGGTTGAAGGAATTAAGGGGTGACCGAGATAGCAGAAGAAAGGATGGGGTCAGATATGAAGACTGGGAAATGAATAAAAGGACAAAAGACAGGAGCACGGCAGGCAAGAGTGGGACGAAACAAAGAGACAATAGACAAGTGGAAGGGACGTCTGCACACAGGCCGCAGTTGAGGAAGAGTCACAGAAAAACAGGTATGAAGAGAGGTGAAGAGAAAGGAATAGTTAATAAAGAGGAGGAGAATGAGGTGAATGACAGATGGTCATTGTATGGAAAGTGAGTGGGGAAGAGGAGCAGGTAGGAGGAGAAGAGCAAATGGGAAAGGCAGGAGAGGTGGTGGAGTTTGTGGGATGATCTCAAAAGAAAAGCGCAAGGCCATTGGTTGTGACTCAGGCAAGAGAGAGAACCAAGAGGATAGGAATGAAAGTGGGCCCGAGGGGGAAAGTGGAACGGGAAAGGAGGGGAGTTTGGTCGACAATAGAGGAAGAATAGAAAGAAAGAAGAGGAAAAAAATGAGTTTGAAGGGGCAACAGGCAAAGAAAGGGTAGGGAGGAAAGAAGTGAAGGACGGATAGTAGAGGCAAAGCAAGGGGCAAATGTGGGTAAGAAAAGTAAAAAACAGACTGCCATATATAGGCGTAGCAAAGCCTTTAGGATCGCACCTCACGTTGGCTACAAAAGAACCGGTTTGGAAAGGGGAATTTGTTGAGATATTTAAGTTGTTACACAGAGAAGTAAGATCTAAGGAGGGTTCGAAGGAAGAAGAATGAGAATTAGCTAGGATACCTAGAGTACCAACGAACACTGAGAAATGGGCATCTGCTTTCCGCATATATGCCAGCATATCCTGTGAGTAGTTCTGTTGGGAAGGAGATTAACCTATACCTATCCCACCCCCCAAGGCACTTTAGAGTAAGGCAATTCCAATAAATACACGTGTGATGTGCCAGGGGGGAGGGAGCGTAATAAAGGACCCTGCACAAACACAATACTATGCAAAATGTAGATGCTTAGACTTAGTGCGGGCATATAAACAGGCGCCATTTTGTAGTTATGGTAGAAACATTCAGGCCTGCATGGCTGCGCAGTAGACACAGACCACAAAACTAACGAAGAAACCCAAATAGGCCCAAGTGCTGATGATAGAGACTCACGCTGTTAGCCTGCATAGAAACTCTCCTTTGTTCTACAACTGTTGCCAATATGTGTTATCCTGAGAAGGAATGTGTCCTGCAAGGCCGCAAGACAGTACCAGATGCCTGATACACATTCATCACAGTCAGGCCATAGCAGGCCTCCGACCCCTACATAGTCACCCATGGGTTATGGCACCCACAACTGTCCCAGTCCAAAACCCCTGAATTCCATGATAGTAAGTGACCCCACACCACCAACCATGAACCCACTGGCCATAAAAGACCTCAAAGAGCACAACCATTACACTTCATCTCATAATGACAAGATTTGTAATGCGAGGTACAAGGTGGAATAAATGATAGTCCAAAGTGGGGGTGAAAGCCTTGGGTGCAGATAGTGAGATACAGAATGAGTGAAGAATGTGTGGGTCAGCCTCATCTTAAGCCTCCCCTGTGCCAGTCCCCCGAGCCTCCCAGGTGCATGTCATAATGATAGAGTAGCATTGTCTTACATAGTAACCAATTGTGATAAATGATTATATTGCTGGAAATGATGAGCCCAGCAGACCCCACGTGATGGAAGACAGACTGAGCTAGGGCCAATGGCCTGGCAACTCCTATAGAGCAGGCTGACCATGTACCAGGTCTCACCAACCAGCCATGCAGGCTTTTACTGTATATGCTTACGTCACAATTTGTTTCATTATAACATTCTGCTTGTACCATTTTTCGGCAGAGCGTTCTTGAGCAGCAGAGTTCTTTGCTGGCATACCTATTTTTTATGTGATTAAAAGGCGTTATCCTTGCAAGAATCCCTTGCCCTTTTTTGCTTTGCGGGTTGTATTTTTTCTGGCATGAGCGTTTGTGGGCGTGCCGTCATTTGGTGACCCCCAACGTGATCCCAGCGCCCGACGTACCTGCAGAGATGTCCAGACAGCCTCTCCGAAGGTGGTGCACCCACCTACAGCAACCATTCCCAAAAAGGCGTACTTCCCAGTGGCCGTACAGACGTCGTCTTTGAAGAATTCCTGTCTGCTCTTTGGAGCGGGGCGCGGCTCCGAGAAGTGCAGGCTGGTGTTGTTGGAACCCTGTGACAGAGGAGTTCAGGTGAACACACGCACGTGTGTAGTGTATAGCCTTGCTAGTGATAACAAGTAGGGGATAGATGTGTGGGAGACTGTGAACACGCAATATTGAAATTGTGAGTGTACCTGTATGTTGTTTTGGTTCTTGGAATTGTTAATTTTATTAGGCGACTATTAAGAAAAGGAAATGGAGTGGTAGGCAGCCTCCCTGTGTGAGGGGAGAAGGTGGTGCCACTCATACTGTGTAACGGAGGGAAATGAAATACATAGAAGCCCTGTATAATTAGAGGACTCTGAAGTAGTAGTAGTAGTAGTCTAAGGCCCTACTGCTGTACCGAGACAGACTTGAGAAGTACCATAAGCAGTGGGTGACGGAAACAAGAGGAAGGGGAAGGCCCCGCTCGTGGCCGGAGCAGGGATCCCATAATAAGGGTATGCTAGAACTTATGTCCATATTCCTAACAGCCAAATTACAATTACAAAGAAGGAAGGAAATATTAGACTTTTGGAAGATGTTCGAAGACACTGAAGAGTGTAAGGGAGAGGACAGACAGGACAGTAACAAGGGCGATTGCCCAGGACGAGAGGGCAGGGCAGCCACAGAGCGCAGAGGGATAGGCCCACTGACAGCCCGTCTGCTGTGGGCAATACTAACGCAACGTATGTGTCCACAGCAGAGACAGCCACACCACTCCCATCTGTGTCCCCTCCGTACAGCCCAGGACATGACGATGTCAATAAGAGATTTAGAGGTGGCATTGGCCTCAGCAAGAGTAGAATTGAATAGACTGTGAACAGCGCAAAATGAAGTGAAAGCTGACAGACAGGTAGAACGGGCACCAGATGGACTGAAAGCAAGAGATTTCAGGATAGATAATGCACCCAAACAAACCTGCATGTGGAAAAGGAGGTAAAAGGAAGTGAACGAGCGGAAAGCCTAGGATAAGACAATGCTGACAGGTGGAGTACATTCAATGAGTTTGGGGATGACGAGGATGAGGAGGCAGAACAGGCACCTGAACTAAATCCTATGGTGGAAAGTTGTGGGATGGGAGGTGAACGAGCAGATTTGGCTTGATAGCGGTAACAAGAAAAAAGGAAGTGGGAAGAAGATAGAGGGGAACAAATTACTACTGCACATGCCTCTCATTCATAAGAGGACCGTCGGGCCTCACTGTGTTCCATGGGCACAAACGGACAAAAGCAATCTAATAGAAGCGCTCCCCGGGCCATTGCGGCAGGTGCAGGGAAGTGGATTTATGCATTTGAAAAACAGACGGCAGGAGTGCCCCTAGCAGTAGGAGATATCAAAAGCCTACTAGTAGCTACCATCGGAGATCAGGCTGCTGATGTATGGGTAAAAGCGGGGTATCTGGGAGTAAATCTGGGAAACTATGCACACGATGGGGAATCGTTGAATAAGATTCGAACAAAAATATGGTATGCGCTGCAGTGAGCATTTCCTGACACATCTGATTTACAGTCGATCATGCAATGTACTATGGGCGATGATGAAGACGCAGCTCAATTCATTCGTAAAAGTTCAGGAGATGTGAAGAGCAGAAATGGGTAATGCATGGGATCAATAAATACCCTTTTTCTACTTCATTGTTAAACAAGGCCTGCCCAAGGAAGTGCAGAAGGCATTATACAAAATTGTGGGGGTTGAGGCAAAGGGTTGGCCTGAAATACAGAGATTAATACAGGATCGGGACAAGGAAACCGAGGCGACAAGCAGAGGAAGCGAAACTAGTACAAAATAAGTTAGGTAAGGTCGCTGTGGAGGCGTCAGTATCGACGCCAGCACAGACAGAAGTGGCCAAGGACAGTGGGGTGGGAACACACAGTACCCCGACCCGCAGTGGCAAGCAGGACAACAGCGAGGAACAGGTGGGTTCCGAGTATCAAGGGGAGGGGAAATTGGAGGTATGGGACCCAGGGGAGGAGGAATGGGCATGTCACAATGTTGGAACTGTGGAAAATGGGGGCATTTTTCAAGAGTGTAGAAGCAGACAGGGGATGGGGTACAGCTAAGGCCAAAATTATGGTACACCGCCTCAAAGGGCCCCTCAAGGGCAGACTCCCAGAAGATAGTCTTTCTGACAATTCTTCTCAGGTAGAAAATCTCTTGAGGAACTAGGCATCTCTTTCAGAAGGGTGGAAAAAGTGGGGAAGTCTCTGCCCGAGATAGCTTCTTCAGGGAGGCCCGGTTTAACCACAGAGGGTATTTTTCTAGATTCTCCTCGAACATTAATGTGCACAGGTATTTTGGGATACATCTCATTATCCCTGTGCACACATGTAACTCTTTTCCTAGGTCTAGGGTAGAAACTATGGCCCATATGGCTGTTTGGCAGTTACCTGAATAGACCAGGTATCTCACCGACCTCCCATTCACCAGGGCTCTCATCTGAGAAGTCTACTGAAGTTTTACACAAACACATACTAAGAGTTTCAATATCTCCCTCTGGGTTGTCCCACTCATCTCCTTTTATACATCCTATCTCCATAGTTTCCTCTTGGTATTGTTGGGGCAGTGTCTAACTAGATGGCCCATTTCTTTACAGGAGAAACCGATGGGTGTTGATGGTTTCATCCCTTTTACTTCTTCCTTTGTAGCTTCTTCTCTACCCTCCCTTGGATCAGATCGCTTGGCATCTGGTTTTTCTTTGGGGCTCCATGCTGCATTTGGAATACATTCGCCCTCTATCCATTATTGTGGTTTGGGAGCGGTGTATGGGCTTCTGATCTCTCTGCTGTTCACTTTGGTACATAGATTGAAAATGTTTCACTGCATCTAAATGGTTTTGGGCCCTTTCAATAGCTAATGTGAGAGTGGGTTTGTTTAGTTGTAGGATTTGTTTTGTAAATAAGGGAGGTAGAGAGTTGATCAATTGTTCTAGCATAATCATCTCTGTTAATTCTTCAATGGTTTTGTTATGAATCCATAATGAGGCAGTGTTTCTAATTCGCTCGCCGAGTTCAGGGCTAAATTTGGCATTTTATAACTTCTGGTGGTACAAATTACTAGTCTGCTCTAATCATCTGAGAATACATTCTTTTATAGATATAAAGGTGGTGCCTAGTGTTAGGTTAAGTAGTTGGTAGGTAGTTGCAGTTCTCCATTTAGGAGGGGCGCCAAACAACATTGCTTTAGGTTTTCCTCCCATCCTAGCTGTTCGGCCAATCTTTCAAAATTAAGGAAAAATCTCCCCAAATCCTCAGCTTTCTGATCGGGCTGGAGTATCCCCTGTGGTAGTAGGGGTCTAGCTTGGAGTTCAACTAATTTCATCAAGTTCTCTTGTAGACATGCTTCCACCATCATCTAATGGGCAGCCAACTGGGTTATGAGGGCATCTAGCTCGGCCATCTCTTTGGAAGGATTAAGGGTTTCCCCAGAGGTGTTCTTGGATTAAGAACAAAATAAAGTTTCAACCTCTTCCGAGAAGGTCTCAAAATTGTCCGACTCTTGCAAGTCTAAGTCTTGAGCAGGAGGATATCTGGGTTGGCCAATTTCTACCTCAAGTCTTCTGGGGTTCACAGTCGGGTTGGCCCCAAAGGAAAAAGGTTCAGGAAAGGAAGGACTTAATGCGCTGGGTCCAATAAAGACCTGGTATGGTCTGATTCTTACGACTATCCGATCCCATTGTTGGATGTTATAGCGAGAGACCAGCAGAGTATCCAAAAGGACCTAAGCTTTGAAAAATAAGTCTTGTCGATTAACTTGGATATGTAATTGGACACAAGGCTTCTTTAAGGGTAGAAATGTGAACAGAATCGCTAATTTCAATAATCCTGTTTTGCCCCTCTGCTGGTATAACTATCACGAACACGGGTTCTCAATTTTTATCAATAGAGTCACATCCCTCGCCTGAAACCATATGTAAGGAAGGCATGGTTATCAGAAGCACAACAGACACAAGGAGTATAATCCAAGGGTGATTATTAAACAGTATATGGGTGAGAAAAACACATGAGGCATCATTAAGAGTATGGCGGTCCGGATACAACAGCATCAGTAAGCTTGCCGGTGCCATTGCATCCGGACCGCCATATTACGAGTTGTGATCGCAGGTGCCCTTCTGCCCGCCAGGTCGGACCTGGCAGGCAGTGCGGCACCCGCGAGCACAACTCGTCGGATGCACCGGCACCGTTATGAACGGTGCAGGTGCATCCGTGCTCCCCATTCCCATTGAGCCTTATAGGGCTCAAATGGGAATGGGGAGTTCCACATTACCGGCACCAGGCAATGAGGACGGACCGGGTCCGCCAAGGTCGGAATACCCACGTTCGTCCCCATTGCCGGCACGGGATTGGCGGCAGCCGTAAAAGGGTTTCAGTAGTTCAGGACTGCTGAACTAATATACTCCCTTCCATACATTACATCCCGGGACAAGACGGAACAATGGCATGACTGAGCATCCCTTGAGTCTATAGGCATCAGGAAACTGTTTCTTCAGAAAAAGGCAGGATCCTTCGAATCAATGTCTTTTGCTTGGCATCACAAGACTTTTCCAAAGCTCTCACCATACGAGACTCCCCTCTTCCCCGGCTTCCTCACGATACCCCCTTCATTGGGGGGTTCACCATCTTTACACAACTGTTCAGTAACTTTAACAAAATGCGGGATTCACTTTCCCTTGCATTCACTTGGCATCCCTCCGTCGGGGTCATTATAGCCTTCAAATCACAGTTCAGTTAACTTCATCAGTTCTATTAGCTTATAACGCTCAAACTCCAAACAAATATTTGGTGTGGCATCCCTCCGGCGGGTTCACATTTGCCCATCATCTTTATCACAATGCGGGATTCGCTCCCCTTAGCATCCTGCAGTTGGGTTCACCATTGCCTTTACAACATAGTTCACTTAGCTTTACTTTACAATTGTTCACTTCGCTTCCCACTTGTCAAAGACTTTCGATTATTTGAGGTCTTTGCATGCACCTTCGACTTTGGGTATTTGCAGTCTTTCCAATGATCTTACTTTCAATCCAACAGTTTCACTCTGTGTGCGGAGCCTATAGAGAAGGTAAAATTCTTTTACCGAACCAATCCGTTATTCTTAACATATTTCAGTCTTAAACACATTTGCAATGTTCAGGCTTCCGTCGTGGTTTTCTATGACAGGTGCTGCTTCTGAATTCCTCGTTCTGGTTACAGTGTATTTTTGCTTCCAGCGTCACGAAACCCTGCGAGCCTCAAACGCTTTGGTATCTTTCACTTGATAACGCCAGCCGGTCTCATAGTTCACTCACCTGTAATGCTCGAAAACAGTCATCCAGCGTTTCCGTGAAGCCAAGGCTAGTGGCACAGCGGGCACGCCTCCGTCATTCACCCGAAGGTGGGCACGCCTTCACCTTGTGCATTAGCAGGGACGTTTCCTTTGAAAGGTCTGCGCAACCTTCACTCTGCAGCTGCCCAGACTCTGCAGCTTCTCTCATCTCTTGGCCCCCTCTGCTCTGCTTCCATAGTGGCTCCAATTTCACATGATTTGTTTTCCTGTCGCTTTGCTGGTTCCTTTGCCACTTTGCTTGCCTTGCTCTACAGGTGCTCTCATGCTCCGCCTTTTAGCTCAGTGGGGAAAGGGAAAAGTATTCAGGTGCGAGTCATCAAGATTAAGTGCGTGACTCTGCCCACCCTGATATTGGGACATGTCAAACAGATTGGTTGCGTGTGAGTCTGTCTTTCTCTGAAGTGCTTTGTAAGAAAGGGGGGATAAGGTTCCTAAATAGTATATAGAATGAGGGTATTCTACAGGGAAATGGGTTTAGGTATACTGCGTCTTTCATCCGGATGCAACACTCCCACTGCCCCGGGACCCCCCATCCAGGTATTCCTCCAGCACTAGTCCACCCCCGGGGTCTGGATCCAATAGCGATGGCCGTGCCCCCGTACCTGGATGGCAGATCCCAAGGGACTAATCGGTGAGACACTCTTTGGTTTCCACAGGTGCTGATCGTTCAATGCGCCACCCACACCAATAACACAGACAAAATATCATTGGGTAATGCAGTGGCTGATGCTGCAGCTAAAATGGCGGCCTATCTCCCAGTCCCAGTAATTTCAGAGTACATCACAACGACACCAACACACGACCAACAAAACACACAATACACAGTGCTCCCCATTTCCCAGCTCATCGAGCTGCAGGGCAAGGCACAGAATAAAGAGAAAAACTGTGGTCAAGAAGGGAGTGTACACTATACCCTACTGATCTACTATGGAGGCAACAATTCACTGGCAAGGCAGTTATGCCATCAGAGCTCTTGGCAGTTGCATTCTATCAGCTACAACACCCATCCCACAGCTCCAAACAACACATCGCAGCAGACATACAAGAAGATTGGTTTATACCAAACCTTGAAGAACATCTCACAAAACATGATTGTACACTGCACTACCCGCCAAACTTTCAGCACTGACATGACACTGTGGACATTACGAGGCACTCTACCCCGCCCCAGTGGGCCGTTCCACGAGCTACACACAGACTATGCAGACATAGGGTAAAGATGAAATGGTCCCCAATATCTGATCGTTGTAGTATGCCCTTTTTCACGTTGGGTTGAGACTGGACCTTGTGCACATCAGGATGGCAAATGCACTGCTAAATATTTGGTGTGCGAAGTGTTCCCTCAATGGGGCATGTGCGATGTATTGAAGTCCGACAACTGCACCCATTTTTTTCAAGGAGATCACAGCGCGACTTGGCATGAAACATCAGATGTGTTCAATTTACCACTCCCAAGCAAACAGCATTGTTGAGAGAATCAACAGCCTCCTTATTAGCAAGCTCTCCAAGCTTTGCACCACATTAAAGAAAAACTTGGTGCACTGATTGCCCTTGGCCCTCTTCAGCTTACGCACGCAACCAAGTGAAGACCACCACGTGTCACCACACGAAATAGTAAATGGCAGATGCATGCATACACCCATCTCCCCAGTTAGAAAGGCATCAGATGCCCATAGGGCTGCAGCAATTTTAGGAGAAGAATTGAAACATTATTTGACAAACCTAACACATGCAATTAAACATGTCTCCTCTCGACAGATTGCACCACCAAGACTAGAAAACGCACCGAACATTGCAGAGCCACCAACCGCAGATCGCACACCCACCCAACCATTGTGTTTTCTACCCCTCTCACTGTAAAAGTAAACAGGCTTCGGTATTGGATTCACTTTTCTGATGTTCATAGAGCACCCCCAAAACCTCACAATTGCCCTAAACATATTACCCATCTACCTCAAAATGAATAATCATTCTCCTCAGAACTAATAACCTGACTACATGTCTCAGATAATGAACATGTATAGCTGCTAAAAGCATAAGCATTTTATAAAGAAAAAAAATCTCTCTCGCTCTCTCCCCTCTGCGCCCACCACCTCATTTTTGTTTCCTCTACAGGAACAAAGAAAATGGTTACTCTACGCACCAAATTAGTATAATGTTAATTTTAAATGGATATATTCATACACATGGGTTACACTTTATTTAATGTTTATGTCAGGCATTTATTGGGGTACATCTTTTATCTGGGCAAGCCATCTAAAAGAAGGGGGACATAAAAGGAAGTGTACTGTTAAACAGAACCAGCAACTCCACTGTAAACATATATAACATTTCCCACGGGAGCAGTAACAGTGTTGACACACAAACAAATGTATCTGGACTGGTGAGTGAGAGTAAAATATTACAAAACGTATGTCCTACCATTTTAAGAAACATTTTCTGCAACACAAATACCAGTAGCAATGTTAGCAGTAGTACACTACCGAAAAGATATACATCCAGGTATGATAGAATGAGAAGGCAAGCACATTGGCCCAAATATGATGCATACCATGGCCAAGGCCTGGATGCTATTGAAGATATTAGACACACCGAGTTATCCAATAGCTGGTAGACTGATAGGAGTGTGGTAGGAAGACAAACAATCAATGGCAGCTGCTATGTATGCTCATTAATACTGTACACATCGGGAGCACCCAAGGTTTCAGTACCACAGGAAGTTCCAATTAGAGGCACAATGTCTGGTTGATCTTGCGCCATGTAGAATAAAAGGCACCTTCCAGGAAAACAGCATGCGACTAGAGGTTGTCGATCCAGACCCCCTGCAATGAAACGACAACCGAAGAAACCTCAATTGCCTACAGCAACCATATTTAGTAATTGATAGACTGAAATACATAAACAACAAATGGCAAGAAACAAAACTCAGCTGCCTAGCGGAAGGACTTCTGGGATGTGAGTAAGAAGTACTGGTTTTAGTGGAAAGAACATGTGCACAAATATGGACATAGCACATTAAAAAATTTACATGGATTGCAGCAATGGAAAAGCCAGTGTAAGTGCACCAAGAGGAGATTTATGAACTCTGCTTCCACAATGACGAACTCCCTTCATCGGCTCCAACGAACAATGTAACAGAACATTGCTGATTCAAGACTTGAAAAGGGGCACAGTGGCAGTGATGGAATATTACCGGGTCTGTGGCCAACAAGCGTACTTGGACTTCCCACCATCATGGAGGGGCTATTGTTCGCTGGCCATGCTGCACTCAGCGCTATTAGTAACCTCAGAAGATCACCTGAAATGGGGGCCGATCCCAGATACCGGCTCAACCGTTCCTCCAACATTTGAAGAACAAAACCCACTTCCACCGCCCGAGTTCTGCATCCTACCCGGAACGGGCCAGTATGAGAAACTGAAAAGAAGAACTTGAACTACTTATCCAAAGACTCATCTGAACTGCTCGCTGAGATCACAGGTGAATACTGACTTTTCAGTTCAGCAGAGACATTCTTTGCGTCACTCCTGCTACCCGGTGTACAAGCAACAACCAACGCCAGGTGGCTGCATATTGTGTGCTGGCAACTGGTCCAGCTGGCAAATGATACTGAACACAGATTCCACGTCATAAAGGTCGAGCTGAGAGCACGAAGACTGATAACGATGCGAATAGGTATGTGCTCGACATGCTGACAGTGATTGAAGGAGGCGTTTGCCGCAAGATTGGGGATTCTTGCTGCACATTCGTTCCCCCAGAAGGCGCAAAGATTGGGTCACTTTCTCATATAATCGCAGCAGTGCCTGGATTAGGGGTTCACATGAAGAAAGAAGGAGGAGGAATAAAGAGGGGAGAGTGGTTTGAACTGGCCCTCGATTGGGCCCCTTCTTGGTTAGGAGCATGGTCCATATGCCCTATGGAGATTGAAGTAGACTGCCTATACCACACCATCACTGTCCCCCCCCACCCCTCAAAACTATGAGGAAGTAAGGGTCGATCTAGCAGGAGATGTAACGCTTACCTGAACCCTGCGGGAGCACCCTGGCTGCGCAAGTTCTTCCAGGAGTTTTCTATGGAAGAGTCCGTCACACAGGCTGTGTGGAAATATAACAGTGACCACTCTATAAGAATAAGCTTGGGTCTTGTTTTTTATTTTGAAGTCTTGGCTAGAATGTTTATCTCCGATAGGATAGATTGCACTGCTCACCTGTATGGATTTTATAATGAGCTCTCCATCCTGCATATGTACAGGGGCGCTTCTTCTGAAGAGATAATCAGTGACTGGTAGGAATATAGAAGTGAATCCCCAAGAAAGGATGGAATATTCTTAAGAGTCTCATATGGAAGGAAACTGCCATACTCCAATGGGAAATAATCTTATGAAAAAGTCTCTCTGGCAAGGACAACAACAAGATGAGTGCGGTAAATTGAGTATTGTGGTAACTAATTGATGTAAGAACTGCTGTTTAATTCTTGCAATTCCAGAGAGGAGTCTCTAGCAACTGCGTAGTACTGAGGGAAAAAAACTGAATGAAAAGTAGGGCTGAAGAGAATTCTGTAGGCACAACGCTTGTAGGCTCTTCTTAGAATATGTAGTGTATTTATTAATTGGACGTTGAGTTGAGTCCGCTTCAAAAAGTCACCTTCTTATATATAATCTGTGCTATGTTAATGTCCACACACATGGAGAACTGTTGAAAACTTATTGCTAGGGTAACTTCTGACAACAGTGCCAGAAAAGCTTTTATCTGAAAACAAAACGTTAATACTTCTATAGTAAAGAAAACACGAATTACAACTTCTTCAGGAAAAAATGTTATGAGGCAAATAAATTGTCCTTCAGTTAATTGAATGTCAGTAGTACTTGCGTTTTTGAAGTTCGAAGACAATGCGCAGCATACACCTGGAACATAGGGGAAGACAAGGAGTCCCACGGTTCGCGCGTCCGACTGGAAGCTGCTTCTGTGAAGTGACAGGCAAATTGGAAGGGACACTAAACTTGGAGCGGGCAGGAAAGAGGACAATGAAAGGACTAAGAGAAAATATAAGGAGGGGTAGAGCAAGGACTGTGGAATTCTGAGAGGGACTACAGAGCAGGAACGGAACCGCGGTAAACGTTGCACTGCAAGTAAGCAGATTCAACGCAAAGCAGAGACTTCACAGTGGGCGGGGCTTATAAAGGGAACAGAGCCGAAAGGCTAAAACAACACAATCAACTTGCTGGCTACAAACAGGGACGTCATGTTGTGTCATCCGACGTTCCTGGTCTGCTTGGAATCCCCTTCTGAAAGACTTTTGGGAATCCAAACATGGCGATTTGCCAGTGATCATGACAGGAGATGGGGGTGAGGGGGTGTATTTATATGACATGCACACCCAAAGAATATGCACAAGTAGGAGAAAGTTTGTGGTCAGTATGTAGAGCTTGGATGCCAATAAAGGAAACCCCACAGTATGAGGCCGCAGTGAAAAGGGAAAATGAACGCATGTATGCAGAGGAATTTGTTACTGTAGAAGTAACGAAAGGGGGAAACAATGCGATATGGAGATGAAACTATCCCAAACCCCAGGCACTTTAGATTAAGGCAAATCCAATAAATACACTTGTGGTGTGCTAGGGGGAGGGGTTGTATTAAGAGACCCTGCACGAACACAATACTATGCGAAAATGTAGATGCTTAGACTTTGTGCACGCATATAAAACAGGTGCCATGTTGTAGCTATGGTAGAAACCTTCAGGCCGCATGGCTGCACGGGAAGACAGACCACAAACCTAATGAAGAAACCTGAATAGGCCCAAGCGCTGATGAGAGACCCAAACTGCTAGCCTCCATAGAAACTCTTTGTTCCACAATTGTTGCCAATACGTGTTATCATGTGAAGAATGTGCCCGCGAGACAGTACCAGACGCCTCAAAGTGCACGTTCATCACAGCCAGGCCAAAGCAGGCCACCGACCCCCCACCCAGCCAACCATGAGTTATGGTGCCCACAATTGTCCCAGTCCAAGACCCATGAATACCACAATAGGAAGTGACTCCAGACCGCCAACCATAAACCCACTGGCCATAAAAGATGTAAAAGAACACGACCATTGCTCCCCATCACATAATGACAAGATTTGTAATGCGAGGTACAGGGTGGAATAAATTATAGTCCAAAGCGAGGGTGGAAGCCTTGGGTGTGGATATTGTGATACAGAATGAGTGAAGAATCTGTGGGTCAGGCTGATCTTAAGCCTCCTCCTGTGTCAGTCCCCAAGCCTCCCAGGTGTACGCCATAATGATAGAGAAGCATTGTCTTAAATAGTAACTAATTGCAAACTCGTCCTTGGTACCCTGGAGATGAGACCAGCAGATCCTATGTGACGGAAGACAACCGATTGGGCTGAGGCCAATGGCCTGGCATCTCCTATAGAACAGGCTGACCATGTATAAGGTCTCACCAACCAGCCACGTGGGTTTTTACTGTAAATGCTTACGTCACTGATTACGATTTGTTTCCTTATAACATTCTGCTTGTACCATTTTTCAGCAGAACATTCATGAGCAGCAGAGTTCTTTTCTGGTATACCTATGTTTTGTGCAATTAAAACGACAGCCAAGCTTGTTACTCACCTATTATCAGCAGTAAGAATGACTCTTGCACAAAATTGGAAAAACAAAGTGGGCCCAATCTCAGCATGCTGGTGGGTTAAGATCGGGGGAGTAATGGCTATGGAGAAGATATGCGCCATCAGTACTGGTAAATACCTAAGATTCTTAACCACCTGGAACCCATTCCATGAACATGTACGGGACAGAGAAGCCCTTTTCTTCAAACCCTGACTGCTCCGGAACACTCATGTAATCTGAACTCTCACAAAGACATTGAGATACTAATGTCAGGGGGGTAAAATTCTAGATAGTCTGGACTCTAAAGTGTAAGTTTGGGGGGGAGAGTGATTTATAGGGTGTGGGGGGCTAAAAGGAAAGGGAGAGTGGGGGCAGGGGGAAATCGAAAACTGAAAATCCCTTGAAGGTAATGCGAACTCCTACGAACTGTTAAGACATGAACATAAGTAAAATGCAGAACCTAAGTGATTATTTTTGGCAAATGTTATGTTGTAATTACCTATATGCCTTCGAACCAAAAATAAACATGGTGTAAAAAAAAAAAAAGAAACTTGTTATCCTTGCAAGAATTTCTCTGCCTTTTTCCCTAGCAGGTTGTATTTTTTCTGGCATGAACATTTGAGGCCGTGCCTTCAGTTCCCCAAGCGGACCATGGCGCTGTAGAATACATGGATGTGGTTAGGAACACGGAGATACATTTTGGAGGATTTGCCTGGTTGAAATATGATGAAGAGTCCAGAAGATTGGGGTGAAATCGATGCAGAGCTATGGCTGCAATGGATGGCTCCCACGAGGCCAGTATTCGGTCTCTCACACACACAGATTTAGGGTTTCGCTTACCCAATTTATCTGCAGTTCTTCTGTGGTGCAAATAAGGTTTCGCCTCTTGATGCCAGGGCTGTCTGGAAGAACACAGACCGACCTGGCAAAGGGAAGGAAAAACTCATGTGGGAGTAAAAAACCCTTGGTAATGATGATGGCTTGGAACCGAAGGCAGGCTGAATGGCAAGGAACCCCTGCGGATTACCAATTAGCTGGATGCATCACTGTGTTACTGTGTGCCGATATGTGGTAAACTAGGGCTTTCCCCCCCCCCCCCCCCCCTCGCAGGATTTTCAAACTTAGGTGGCCTCTCCACTGGTTACCAAATGCGTATTCTGTGTTACTGTTCTGATATGTGGTAAACTAGGGTTTGCCGCTCACTCCCTTTCCGCTTGCTCTTGTCTATTCCCCCCACTCCCTCCTATTCCATGGTGCTCTCTATCTCGCCTATCTTCTCTAACTGCTTCTCCATTGACTATCCTGCTCTCCTCACTAAATCTGGCAGGAAAAAGTTTACAAAAGGACATCCTGGTCTCCAACCCATGCCTCCCTGTCGCTGACACCTACACCAGTGCCTCCTCCAATGAAACTCTCACTGACATCCTCTTTTTCGTGCCTTCGCCTGACCTATGGACCCTTCATATGGTCTCTGTGCTCTCTCCTCTTCTCCCATTAATGGTGGCACCCGTTGGGATGTCCTCTTGGCCTCCTTCCACTCTTCCAAGGCCATTATTAATGTCTACGCTAATGGGACCATCTTGGTCCAAGGCCCTCAGGCCAACCTTCACCTCTTTGATAGACACTTCCCGCGCCTCATCAACTTCCTTTCCTCTCCTGCTGTCCCCCCTCCTCTGTCCTCGGCTACCTTTCCTCCACCCTCCCTCCCTGCCCCCTCTTGTGCTCCTTCACCTCCACAGGGCGTACCTCTGATCTGTACCCCTCCCCAGAAATCCTTCAAGGCTGGCAATCTTCTCCACATTGCCACTCTTAACTCTCGCTCTGCCGTCAAACATTCCTCTGACATCTGTCGCCTTCTTGAGGAACTGGACCTTGATGTCCTCGGTCTCACCGAGATATGGTTCACAGCCAGCTCTGTCACCAACTTTGACACACTCCTACCTGACGGCTACAAGATCCTCTCCGTGCCCAGGCCCAACCGTGCTGGGGGGGTGTGGCCCTTATCTTCCATGAGTAGATTCCTGCCACTGTCACTCCTATGCAGTCCTACTCCTCTTTTGAATATATATTCATTCATTCCCTCTCTTCTCTCTCTCTTCTCTCCCTCTCTCTTCTCTCTCTCTCTCAAATTGCCTCCTTCCTCTCTGAGTGGGCAGACCTCTCCTCCTCACTCCTGTCCTCAACCACTCAACTTCTCTTTCTTGGTGACAACATCCACCTGGATGCCTCCGGTGCCGCCCCCCCCCCCTCTGTACTCTTTCACGACCTTTGCGATGCTCTCTCACTCTCTATTCTCCCGTCTGGGCCAACTCATTCTGCAGGGCACACTCTTGATGCTCTGATCTCTTCTGACCTTCCCCTCTGTCCCTCTCTCCTGGAGTGATCACTTTCTCCTATCCTCCCACCTCACCTTCCCTACCCCACAGGCAAAGCCACCCTCCTTCTCGGTCATCCGACCAATGAAGCGCGTGTAAATTGAGGCTTTCACTGCAACCTTCTCGCCCCCCCCTCCGCCTTCGGCTGACTCCCACCCTGACACAGCCATCTCCACGCTTCACTCTGCTATATCTGATACTCTTGATATCCTTGCCCCTGTCATGAGAATCCGCCTGAAGCCCAAAGCCAAATGTAACTCCTGGTATGACTCGGATCTCGTCACCCTTAAACAAAAGTGCAGGGTGGGAGAGAGGAAATGGCGTCCTTCATGTGCATCCTCTGACAAACTGGCTTGCCGCCTACTCCAAAGGCAATACCGGCTCTCCGTTCTCACCAAGAAGAGAGCCCTTATCCAAGCCCGCATCTCTGAGGCATCTAATAATTCGGCCGAACTCTTTAAAATATGCAAGGAGCGAGCTGGCCAACCCTGCTGCAGTCTCTACCGCTCCTTTCCCCTCCCAGGCCCTCTGCACGGCACTGGCCTCTTACTTCATTTAAAAAACTCAGGACATCCTGTCCTCACTCTCCTCCTATCACCTCCCACCCTCTATTCCCTGCTCTTCCTCTGGCCCTTCTGCAGCCACCCCTCCTCCCTCCTTCTCTGCCTTTCCCCTTTTTTCTGCTGACAAGGTTTCGAGACAAGTCCAATCTATCAAAGTCTCATCAAAACAGGTTCACCCCTGTTCCTTCAAAACCATCAAGGACCACATAGACTCCTTGGCTCCTGCCCTGGCTGACTTCTGCAATCACTCCTTCGCCTCTGGAGTCTTCCCATCCCCCCTCAAGCACTCCCTTGGGCACCCCCTTCTTAAGAAACCCTCCTCTGACCCCACCTGCCCAGCTAACTATCGCCCAATCTCTATCACTCCCTTCCTGGGCAAGCTCCTGGAGAAACTGGCCATCTCCCAGCTTAATCTCCATGCTGAATCTGTTGGTAGTCTTCACGACCATCAGTCTGGCTTCAGAGCTGCCAGAAGCACGGAAACTGCTCTCCTGAACATCCGTGAGGACCTGCTCTCGAACCTTGACTCAAACACTCCTTGTCTGCACTTATCTTGCACTTGCCACCAGCTGGCCCTTATTATTTATCTTGTTCTACTAAACCTGTACTGCACTTCTCCTCTCCCTTTCCCCCTTGCACTTTTCCCTTCCCCCCACCCTGCACTTGCGCGATCTGAATGACACCTGGTAGGATCGTTGTCTGTCTCCCCTTCCCCCCCCCGCCTCGTCGCGTCTTGAAACACTTGTGTATAGGCGTGTTATAAAAGCCATATCATATCATGCAGGAACTGCACACAGAAGGCTTTAATGGATCAGAATAGAATTGGCTGCAGTAAAGTGGTTGCACGAGGCAGGAGTCAATGACTAGGCAAAAAAAAAAAAAACGATTTCACAGGAGAGGGGAATAAGGAGCATTACCGCCAAGAGAAGTTGGAATGCGAAGCGCTGTGTCCAGGCGAAGGTTTTGTGTGCTAGCAGGTGGAGGCTCCACCCCTGGAAGCCCGGGACTGAGTCTGTGAGTCGGCACCTTGATATGATTGGCAGCATCAGTCCGGATCTTGGTTGGCAGCCCGCGGGCGCGCCATGTTGTGGTTGGCAGCGAAGTCGTTAGCATTCTACGTGGTGCGCCATGTCTTGATTGGCGAGATGGGGCTGGTGGATGGCGAAGCACATGCCACATGTCGAGCAATATTTGGGTACTAACATGCCAGGTCATACCTGGTTTCCACGGATTCCAACGGTGGAAACGATACAGGAGGGCAGGTCTAGCAAATGACCACTGACAGATTTGGGTACTAATAAACAGCTAGTGGGCTGCCGGCGCTGTGTATGCCCCTTCATGGAAGGCACATCCAAAGAAGGATGGCCAGACATAGAGGAGGTTATGGTGGGGGGGGCATGCAAGGCATACAACAGAGGGGCATGTTCCAGAACGGCGTGCAAGTACAAGCAGAAATACACAAAATCTAGAGGACGGCATCTGAGGGACGAGGTAGATGGTTCAGGAACTACAGGGGGGCTCGAGGAAAAGGGGCATACTCCGATTAATGTAAAGAAATTGAAGGAGTGGCTACAATTAAGTTATTAGAAGAATGATTTGAGAATTGCTTTAGGATACTGTATAAGGAGCCATGGGTGGGGAGATGGGCACAGAACCTAAATTCCATACAACACATAGTGCTAGTGGCAGAGAAGTGAGAGAAAGAATTGAGAGAAGGCAGAATGGCTGGTCCTTTTGACTACTGACTACAGTCCATTGTCAAACTTGATTGTTTTGCCTATGGGCATTGTGCCTAAAAAAGAGAAAAGGAGAGTTTTGGACGATTCATCACCTGTCATGGCCGGAAAGGGAGTCTATTAATGATTACATCATCCCTGTAGACTGTACAGTGTCTTATGCTAGCGTTGAAGACGCTATTGTATGTATTAATACATGTCGGGTGACGGCTCAGATGGCAAAATGTAACATGAAGTCAGCGTTTCGGCTGTTACCGGGACACCCAGAAGATTTTCAGCTGCTGGGTATTCAATATGAGGGTGGCATATAGGTGGACAAAGCATTGCCCATCGGATGCGCAGCAGCATGCGCGCTATTTGAGAGTTTCAGCACTTTGATAGAATGGGCATTTACTTAACGTTCAGGATAAAAGAATATGGTGCATTATCTGGCCGACTTTTGATAGTGGAGGTTAAATGCAGAGAAATGCAAACGGTTATTAAGGGAATTTCATAGAATGGCTTAGGAGCTGAGCATTCCGCTGACTTCTGAAAAAAGGGAAGGCCCAGCGGCAGTGGGCATTGAATTGGATGCGATTAGAATGGAATCCCGACTACCGTTTTAGAAGGATTTTTGTACGCTGATGGCACTGGCTATTGCAGCTGCGAAAGAATTAGGGCGACAGCATGAATGAGACAAGGCGATGAGATGTTTTTTTATCAGGCTACAACGCAATATCAATATGGCTAGATGACGTGGTGAGACATTGGAATGTTATTTTCTTTACGTGGCTGGGGCAAATGTTTTTGGAGTTTACTGGGAAGGGAAGTGGCGTGCAGCGTTATGGCCGGGGGAATGGTTGGCAGATGCTTAGCATTGCATTTTTGGAGTGGATTTGGAACTGTGGGGGAAATTCTGGAAGAATAAAAGTGGTGTTCAGGGTGGATAACGCCAGTATTGTGGCAGTGATCAATAGGCAATCTGGCAAAGACGTGTGGGTACTGAAGTTACTGTTGGTGCTGCCTTGCTTGAAACAAAGTAATTTTCAGGGCAAAGCACACTGCGGGGGCACACATTGCTGATGCCATATCTCGTTCACAGTGGTTGAGATTCCGTGGGCTGGCACCAGCGACAGGCGAGTGGCTGACAGAAATTCCCCCTGAACTGTGAAGCTTAGGGATCAAGGAGTGATGGAACTGGTGGAAGGGTCTTTGGCAGCATCAACTAGACTAGAGCATCATACAGGCTGGCTTGAGAAGAGCTTGAAGGAAGTGGTGCCAAGGAGAGACAGGGAGTCGGACACATGGTTGAGAAAAAACAGACAGATGATGTGGTGACTTCAGAAGGATGCTTGTTAAGAAAGGACGGTCACCAGTGACTATCGCCACTAAGTTGGCAGAAGTGGCTTTTTATGGAAAGCGTTTTTGGATTTATGAATCCTCAGCAGGTGAATTGGAAATGAGGATGTTAGAAGGGTGGGCCAGTAGGAGGGGAGGAGACAGGAAAACGCACACTTATTTCTGTGGGATTGCTCAACAGTTTGTTGGCAGCGTTGGAGCTGGTGTGTTCTTCGGTTTGGAAAGTTTTGTTTGTTCAAAGCCATGGTTACAACAATGAGTTTTGTAGCGTTCAGAGTTTTGGAGTTAGTGGGAGGACAAAGTAGCATGACAGAGAAAGGTGTGGGATTATGGATAAGACGGATCAGAGGAGAAAAAAGTGTGGCAGTGGAATTGGGAATGTCTGAAACAAGGGAGATATGCCCGGTGCGGGTATTAAACTGTTTTGGGGGCGGGAGGAGTAAAGAAAAAAATAGAAAAGAAAAAAGCACTGTGGGGTGGGTTTTGTTTCTTCGCCCAGGACAATGGAGAGCAAGTAAAAGGAGGACAGGTTTTAGCAGTGCGGAGAAAAGGTTTGAAATCGGTGGGGTTAGACCCAAAGGAGTTTGGAGCTGCAGCGGAAGGGGCTGGGTTAGGCCTGGATGAAAAGGAGGTAAAATTGCTGGGTAGGTGGAGGTCGTGCACATTTAGATTGTATGTACAGGATGTGCATTATATGTAGGAGAATATAGTGGATGGTGACAGTGGCCCCTCTTTTGTTTTTCGTCCATGTAGTGCCAATAATGCCAAAGAAGTGTAGATTTGTGGGGAAAAGAAGCAGAGACAAGGACTTACGGGAAACAGCATCGAAGAGCCTATAGCAAGGTGGAACTGGTATGGTCTGGGGTGGGGGACATGAGGTAGGGTCAATTGATGCCCATGTTGTTTGAATTAGTGGACAAGAGACGGGCGGCAGACTTGTTGATAATAGTTTTGAGGGAGAATGATTTAATACAATGCACTGTGATAGAAATAATTTTTAAAAACAAAAAACTCTGGCTCATTCAAGTTTATGGAGTGGGCCGGAATTGGTATGGACACAATTGGTGCCACGAAGATTTAAAAAAAGGAAGCAGGCGCTCCTCTCGAGAAAGAACATGGCATGATAATCTGTTCTGCGATAAGAGTTTGCAGCACACGCTTTTTGCTCACTGTACCCTTCACAGATGGGAAATATCCATTTGCGTATCAGTCTTTGTCCCGCCCACAAGAGCAGTCTGGGACCGAAATGCTATGGCTATTCCTCTCTGAACAAGAGTACCAACAGCAACCCCATACACGTGTTTCAGCCTTGTTGGGCCTCATCAGTGAGGTGAAGCTGTGCCTCTCTGAGCACAGTGAGCAGGGAGTCCACGTCTGGTTACCCCCAGGTAACTTAGGGTGACCAACCCCAAGTTCCTTGCAAATATTTCAACAAGGAAACAAGGCTGAAACAAAGAAACTTCATTTTCCGCCACACGGGAAAAGCTTCACTTTTTAAGTTACAAAGTGTCAATGATCAGTAATTCAAAGAAACTCAAGCTCTGGGCTTTGTCCATTTCAGTGCATAGGTGGTTCAAAACAGTGTGGGAATACAGATGGAAAGTCAAAAACCGAATTTGAAAGCAAAGTGCTAGCAGCTTGCACCACATGTGTAAAAATGGGCTTTGCAAACTAAAGAAGAAAAATGCTGGTTTGAGAGTACTATGTTGAACAAAAACTTCTTCTTGCCTAGCAATGGGAAAGGGGATTGTGCTGTGAGAATACATGTGTGAGATGGTCCTATTCAGCAGGTTTTCTTACAATTAAATCAAACTTCAGTGGCTGCATCGGGGATGCCCAAAGCAGGTTTCAAAGCAGGTTTCTGCTCAGAGGATGACGGAAACAAAGGGGGCCCTCTCAGTAGATACTAACACCAAAGTGATAATTACTAGGTTGGACAGAATCTGGTCTGTGCTGAGCCCTCTACAATGGAATTTCCAGGACACGGAAGTGTGAAGTGGAGAAGGGGCAATAAACCTTCAATCAATCTGGGAAACCCCCACCTTACATTTTTTTTATTGTAAAACTTCAGTTTAATACAGAAAAAGAATTAAACTTTTGTTACAACTTTCTTCCATTGAAGCCGAATCTCCTAATAACAAATCAAGAGAAAAAGGAAGTAGAATAAAAAAGGGAACAAAGTGACTTCTCAACGATATCCTTCAGTCCGTATGACCAATTTTAGGATGTTTTCCCCAAATCTTGATGATTTTCCTATTGGTCATTCGCAAAGATCATGTCCATGTAATCAACTACTGCAGAGGACAGTTATATGTTGTTGCCTGAGATTGCATGCTGCCACCATGCTTCCATGTCTTCATTAATGGGAGCAAATCTTCTGAGATGAAGATTATGCTTGCAGACCTGCAGAAGCGACATTGATTGTCTTTGACATGTTTATCTCGTTTTAGCCACAATATTTCTTTCGTTTTTAAGGCATTCAATCTGAGTCTTAAGAATTGTTCACAATGGTGTCGTGATGGACAACGTGGCTGATATCTAGGTGACATTTAAACTTGTTGCCACCAGGTCCTAAGGACAGCGCCGAATGGAGTTTAGCTTGTTTTTTCTAAATTGATTATCCAGCACCACGTTTCAAATTTCTTTTTTGCAATTTGTGGGCGTTTTAGCAGTTCAGATTTCTTTGTCTGCGGCAAAATTTCGTCCAACCGGAATGTCCAAGATTTCAAGAGTCCGGTCTGCGCACCTTTGTTTCTAGTTGTGAATATCTGATATGCTGGAATTGGCGGACTCAAGTACATTTTTCGCATTGTGGCCAGCGACTTCCACATTACTCTGGAATACAGGGAATTAAATGCCAGTTCATGTCTTATTGCTGTCATTGAGATATTCTGAGGCAGTTTTAACACACAGCACCAAAAACGGCATTCTAACATGTGCCAGTTGTTCTCCTGGACGACCTTTTGCAAATAGAAGGACAGTACTTGGGCTTTGGTGAATTTTCCAAAGTCTTTATATATTGTAAGTCAAACTTCGTCATGCGGTTTGTTAATTCTTGGATCCAGGGATGTTCACAGATTGAATTGTTGTACATAATTCCCAAGTACTGTATTGAAGTCACTTTGCTCAAGGTTTCGCTGGATATCTTCCATCGGAACGATTTGTCTTTCTTATTGCCTGGCGGCCCGATGGTCATGATTTTAGTTTTTGTTGTGTTTATTTCAAGGTCATTGGCTCCCAGATACTTGTGCAGTTTAAATAGCAGATGTAAGCCGATCTGGGTGCAGTGCATCAGTACCAGATTGTCTGCATAGGTTATACAAGTTATCGTGACGTTGTTTATCCTTGGAGAAAAACACTGTACTTGAGCAAGCTGAATAGGTAGATCTAATATGAACAGCTTGAATAGCTCTGCTGCAAGTGGACAACCCTGCTTTACCCCCTTCTCTGTTTTCATTGTGTCCGACAGGTCGCCCTTGTTATTCAATCTTACTCGTATAGTGGTGTTCTTGTGTAGTGCCTTTACTGGATCTAACAGGTCAGTAGGGCATTTCCAATGCGATAATTTCGACCATAGCTTCCACAATTGATGCTATTGAAAATCTGTCATGTCGAAGGCTAAATGTAATATTTTGCCTTCAGAGCTTCAAGCTTTAGTATGTTTAAGATCAGAAGATTTAAATCCACTCCCACACCCTCTGTAAAGCCAGTTTGGCGAATGTCTACAATCTTGGCAAAATGTGCCCAGGCGGCCAACTTCTGCTACAAAAAGGATCCGAAGATTTTGCCGATAGTATCAAGAAGGGCAATCGAGCGGTAGTTCACAGGATCCTCCAGATTGCTGTTCTTGTATATCGGAACTATGACGGCCTTTAGCCATGATTCTGGGATCTGTTTAGTTGTTGCTAGTCGGATAAACAGCCCTTGAATGAATTGTGCCCACTGCGTTATATGCTTTTTCAACATCACATTTGTAGTTGGGTCAGGACCAGCTGCATGTGAATTTCTGCACGTAAACTTTTCAATCTTTTGATTGCAGTTTCAATATAACACAGCACAATCTTCACTTCCCAGGGGGTGCAAGTGTTGCAGATCGTCTGAGGGTTCTGATGCTGGCTTATTGTACACTGCAGCAAAATGGTTCTCCCATATGATGCCAGCCATTTCATTAGAGATGGTGGGAGGACATTTTGTGTGACCTGTGTTGAGAATGGCCCAAATATCCCTGGTGTTTTTCTTCACCAATAACTCCATCGTTCTTTCAGCTCGGTTCTGGTCAATAATAATTGCATGCGATTTGACCCAATTTCTATACTGATGTCTACATTTGATGGCAACAATTGCCTCTTCAATAGGCAGTTTTTTTTTTCAGCTGTCACAGATCACGCCTTAAGGTTTTCTTTGCGCTCTGGATGGCATCGCTGAACAAATGCCTGTGTCCATAATCAGGAATCCTTGAAGCTGACCGGGTTGTCGTAAAGTCAGTCAGCAGAGGAGCGTGGTCCACGACCTGCATATGGTCGGTGTTGGAAAACGTATGGCTCAATTTTTGTATTTGGAGTCCATTGATACGTAAGCGATTACCGCTGAAATTTATAGTGACTGACTCTTCATGTCTTTGAGGAAATGGCACCCATTCCATTGAGCAGCGTAGACACAGAAGATCGCGGTCCCTGTTTTTCATCGGAAGAACTTGCAATGTCGACAACTTTTTCGACCACGTTTCGTGATGCCCAGAGGTAATCCAGTATATTCTGGCTCTGGGCACGATGCCAGGTAGATTTCGGGGGCCGATCCCCTTTCACATTGCCATTCAACATGGTACAATTTCTGTTTGCCATTGCAGCTAGCCAGATTTGTCCTCCGATATCTACTGCAGGGTCTAGGAGGCGCTTATTTATTTGGCAACCTGTGTCGCGTTCGAACCATGTACAGTTAAAATTGCCACAGCATATTATTGAATGCCAGGATTGCATTGTCCATAAATTGCATGATCGAGTTAACAAACTTCTTAGTACTTATCTTTGCAGGATTCCAGTATCCATTTATTAGCAAACGATACTTGCGATCAGACTTTTCCGGATCTTTAGTCTGAATAATTGTGCCTTGCACAAAAGGATTTGGATTGAGGGACTCCAAGGCTGACCACCAATGATTTATTTTTATCATAGTTAGATGTCCGAATATGGGCGACAGTTTGCATTTTTCTCAGCCGGATTTAAGAACGTGTCCCGAAGCCATCCTTCGTTGGAGTCTCACGCAGCCACGTTTCTTGTAAACAAATTGCAAGTACGTTATCCAGAGACATGCCAAAGTCATTAAATAAGTGGCCAAAACCTCGTGTGTTCTAAGACTGAATTACACATGATCGCTCCTGCATCTCCAATCAAGGCTAGCAATGATATTGCTGTTGCCCAAGAGTTGTGGACTGCCTGCATCGCTTTTCGCCTTGAGGAGCCCCTTTTTGTTTCATGTCATGTGTACAAGTCAAAGATTTTCACAACACTGCAACTCTGTCTTCAGAAGTCTTATCTAAGGATTTTGATTTTTCGGCCGAGTCCCTGGTGCGGTCTTGATCTGGTTCGGGCATCAAGTTGAAGCCAAAGGCAAGAACTTCACCAGTTGCTTTCAAGATCGTATTACGTACAGCAGCAGATACAATGTGCAAAAGAACTTGATCAGGGGTCTTTTCAGTAGGATATTCCACGATCCTAATGTCTTCAGAGTGAATGGCTCATAGTGACAGAACACATTTAAATAGCTTCAACACATTTGTGCGATTTAGGTTCACTTCATTCTCATCTGCATGAATATTTTGGAGTCCAATTCCAAATTTGGCATGTCGATTCGAGACTTTTATTCGAGTGGGCCTTGGAGATGTAGTGAACACGTTGATTTAGTTTATTTGTTGTCAATTTCGGATTTAGTTCTGACTCAGGGATTGGCTGTTGGGCTCTAACATTCAGTTTTCCTGAACCACCAAGAGCTGTAACACGACTGTCCATTTTGGTGTGAGACCGGCCACGACTCGATAGCCGTGTTGGCGGAATTTGTGAGACCTCTAGTTGTTGGATGTCATCACTGCTTGCTATACCTCTGCCTGACGGGTCCTCATTATGAGAATAGGTTGAAAGGTCACACAAATTAATTGCAGAAGAGGAATCTGCAGAGGAAACACTTGCCTCGTCAAAAGCTATTCTCATCAGTTTATTCGCTGGTTTGCTTATTGCCACCTGACCAGTGGCAGTGGTTTCCTTGCTGGAATACATTTTGGATTAAAACATTTCACTGAGCGTGGGCGGTTAAACAAGCCAATTTTGGGAGGAATACATTTCTTTACATTAGGACGGCCTTGCTTTGTCCCATTTGTTTTCATCAGCTTTGAGGTTGACGCGTCTTTGACCCCTGTTTCAATGATGGTTTTGATGACGGTCTCCTTCACATTTGTGGGTACAGTTTTTGCAGCCCCTGTGAATAAGCCAAACGAAGCATGTGGTGCACTGGCAGCTACTGGGGCCGCCTGGTTCCAATTTTACATGGCAGTCTTTTCTTGACACAACGTCAGCCCAGTGGCTAAGCCAATTTCAGCTGCTGCTCTATTTTGGATAGTTCCGAGTGATGGTGCTCTCGCACAAACAGCAGCATCCTTCGTAAGAGCAATTTTTTGAACAGGCGTTATTAAATTCCCAGTTGCGCTGCACCATTTATTTGATTGTTCGCAGCGATCGCGTCCCTTTTTTGAGAGTGCACCATATCTAAGAGATTTTGTGCCGTCTGACTTGATTTCAAGGGACAAGTCCCTTCATTAGAATCGGTATTCGCATCTTTCTCCTAATGGGAGCACATATTCGACTTGGCCAACGTTCTGACATTGTGCCTCATCCATTTAACGGCTTCAAGCAGGCCTTCAGATAGGCTGTCATTTTGACAATGATGTCCGGCAGCCAAGTCGCTGAGACGCTGCTGCCAGCGAACTGTCAGGTCCGCCTCTCTTTCGATACGTTTTTGGAGAAATTCATTGAAAGACAAAATTTTTTCCATTTTCTGCATTAGGTTCTTCAAGATGGCAGCCTGGTCACTGATTGCTTCATTAAAAGATTCATATAACTGTCGTAAATCTCCCCCGTCTCACCTGGGATCACTTCTTGCTCTGTTCCGCAAGAGGATTCCTCTTGTGGACGGATCAGGTCTTGTATAGGCTCGCTCGAGTCTCGTCCGGCTGCAGATCGCGTTCAGAGTTCTGGAAAGGTCGCAGTTCCAGGATGTCCAGGAAAAAGGTAGCGGTCGCTGGGGATGAGGATTCCGGGAGCAGTATTAGAGGGAAGGGGTAAAAGGAAGGAACCAGGAAACTAGGAATAGAGGGTTCGTCGAACAGCACACACACGTCAAGTCACTACCTAATGATAGCGTTGAGACGCGCTGGGCCGTGGGGGCGTGGCCAATTTATAGAACGTGCCGTGTGCGACGTGAAGGTTGGTGCGAGGCAAGTTCCTTGGCACGGCCATGTTGGGAGTAACAAGGAATACAAGCCCCGTCACGATAAGGACCAGGAAGTCCAGAAGGGGCAAGTTCTATGGGTCATGACAATAACTTTACAAAAGGGAGTCAGGGCCAGAGATGAAGCAGCCAGCACGTTATTGTGTATTTGGGTTGATGCTGCTGCAGAGGCTGGATTTTGTCCCCATGTCAGTTGGGCGGTCAGACCTAACTAATAGGCCATTTGTTGAATCTGCACTTGGTTTCCTGCAGTGGCATGTGCAAAGTTCAATTGTTTTAGCTTGTTTCTGTCGAGTGACAGATATTTGACATTCCAGCGTGGGGTACTAGCATTTTCTTTCAAGAGCCCCAGGCATTTGAGAGGGGACAAGTTCGAGGGGTGAAGTGTACTCAGGTTCTTCTTTGCCATTTGTTCCTTTAGCACATCAGATTTTGAGTATGTAAACGTTCTAGGCACTTCGACCATGCTTTTTGACCTTAGTGCATCGTTTGGTGGTCCTTCCTCGTTACTTTCATCAAGCTCAATGAATTCAGCACAGAGATCATGTTTATTTTGTTCCATGTTAGCAGATGTTGTCAAATAGCTAGCCTTCAACTTCTTATCTGTCAGCAAAAAGTCTGCCTTTAACCACTCCATCAACCGAGTGGTCACGAGCTGCAAGGTCTAGACACGTGTTTTGGTGACCTTTTGTTGGGAGTTGAACAGGATGTGATGCTGGAAATGCATCAGAGGGACAGGGCCTCTGAATCCTTGTCCTTTACTGCTTTTTATCGTGTGTTCTGTCGTGTTTTCTGCCCAGGAGTCCATGTGGGACTCCTGGCAGTGCAGCTCTCTTTTGGTTTGGTGAACAGACCCATGGGATACCCTTATGGCACCCATGGGTAGGGGTACAACCCTGTGCCCCTAGTGTATGTTTTTGGGCACCTGTGGGTGGCCCACAGAGCAGGGTATGGGCTGGTGGCAGCTCCATGCTGAATTTGACAGGTGCTCCGGGTGTCCTCCATTTTGGGATACCCAGGCCCTGCCATTGGGATCAGTTGATTCCTGATAGGAAACAAGATGGCCCCTGTGGCCTCTTGCTTTCTATTGCCTGTTACCTTGTTTTCCCAAAGTCCTGGGAAGCCCTGACTCCGTCCCTTCCCCCTGACTGGCTGTTGGGTGGAAGTTCCATATATGGTGTTGTTGTAAAGGCCCAGCTAGACTGACTGGAGCCTTCCCAGTGACTGTATGTTGTGGGTACCTCCTGTGGGTGGGACCTGGGTGAATGGAGTGTGTGACCAATATACACTCCTTGTTGTGGTTGTCTGGTTTCTGGCATGAGAGACAAAGACTGAGACAGCCCTGCCCGAAACTGGCCTGAATGCAGTGTGTAGTGTTGAATGGCTGGGTACTTGTCCCAATCCACATTCCTTGTTGTGAGTGTCTGAAAGGGAGGAGTGTGGCCTGAATGCACTGTGTGCCTGATTGGCTGACTGACTGCATGAATGCCCTTCTGTGTGATTGGCTGCTGAGTGTGTGCCAGCAGTGTGGATGAGAGACAGAATAGTATATCTGGGGACCTCTCACCACTGGAAATTGTTCAGAAGCGTTCAGAAGCTGAGTCTCCACTCGAAGAGTAACTGGAACTGCTGATCCTCGACGTCCAGCTGGAAGAAGAAGACTTGCTGTGGCATTTGCTTCGACAGAACTGAAAGCTGCCGAATTCGTCGAGGACTGACCCGAGAGAGGACCTGGTAAGGCGCCCTCTTCCCGTGCTCCGAGGGATCATCGAGCACCGCTACATCTTCGCCGAAGCGCCCTGGAAGTCAGACCCTCGAAAGGCTGCCGACCCGAGACGGGACCGCCGAGAAGATCAAAGTGAAGCACCCGGAAATCGCCGCCGTCGAAGTCCATTGCCGTCGACCAGGGTTCGCAGGTCTGTGTAACCGCTGGAGGCCCGTCGAAGTTGTGTTGCCCAGCCGTGGGAACCACTTGACACCGTGCCGCCGACGACCGGAGCCGTCCGCTCCTTGCCTAAGAACATTTGAATCGAAGGACTCCCTCGTCCGCACCGTCGATCACTTTATCCTGCCGGAGAAAGTCGAGGACGACCAACGCGCCGAGGAGAAACCTGCCGGTGGGTTTCCCACCACCCGAAGACCACAAAGACTCGAACGACTCGACGCCCTTGCTGGGCCCCCGTCTTCACAATCTTTTCAGTCCAGAACAATTGTCATCGAGGTGCCCCGCACGCCTCCGCCTTGCAGGACGCCAACGCTCTGTCGTCGACGAGCACCGCTTGGATCGAAGCTGCCGCCTCATCAATGCCATTCTACCCTGTTTGTTGTCGGACGTTCGACGCCCAGTGTCTCCCGCTTGAAAGGGAAGGCATTCAAGAAGGGCCGTCGATTCCCCGACACCGAACGCCGAGTTCCTCGACGCTTCTCGACGCCTCTCGATGATCCGTGACTCCCGCTTGAAAGGGGGTCGCTCAAGAAGGATCTGTCGACACCTCTTCGAAGAACTCGACTCCACCAGGTACATTGGGGGGGTAAAAACATTATAGGAGGGAATAAGACTTGCAGAACAACATATGGACTGGGCTTGTGCTATATCTTTATTTTACAGGTTGCCCAGGTGGGGGGGATCTCCACACAGAACTGTGTCTAGTGGTAGGGGCCAGTGTTCTGCCTATTGCTCCACCATCTTATTTTCTCTCTTCTCTCTATTGCTGGTTTCACTCTATTGATCTGTGTGACATGATTACAGTATTGTTGATGCACTTTTCATGAGATCTAATACAAAGGGTGGTACCACTTTAGAACTGTATATATTTGCCATTGTTGATTTTCCTAAGTACAAAGTGAGTTATTAGGATAAGTGTACATAACCTTGAATATTGATTATATAAAGACTGTGTTCTAACCAATACAGTGTGTGGACATTCCTTTGTGGGGGCTTGGGGACTACACTGTACTTAAGAACCAGCCTGCATCACCTCCTGAGAAGCTAGGCCTTGATTGCTCGTCCATTGCTACCGTAATAGAGAATCTTGGCTGGGGTCTTCTGTGCCTCTCTTCTACCATATAGGGAGCAGAAGTACAGACACCCCCTACCAGTCTTTACACAGGAGAAAATCGTTTTTGACTCGAGTCAATTTGATTCGTCGCTGTGATCATTTTTTCATTTCTTTCATCGTTATTTGTTTTTAACGTGTTAGGGCTTCATGGTTGAAGAGTCGCAGTAGACGTATGAGCTATTTGATTTTCAGCATTAATGTCAGCGGTTTTTGTATTGTCGGCTGTTTCACTATTAACTGCAGAATGTTCAGCCGGCAAACGACAAGTGCTTTTTGAAGCACAACCATCCTGGACTGCTTCTCCCACTGATATCGACTCCCCTGCCATTCCTTGTGGACTGGAATTGTCAATTGTCGGTAGGCACGTTTTTTCAATGGGAGTTATTGTGCCATCGTTCAAGGAACAATTAGGAACTTCGATGTTTGGTACTCCCATGAGCTCTGCATCGGTAACGTCAAAGGGCAAAAAATAAACATCTGAGATTTCTGCACTAGCTTGGGTCTCCGGTCCGATGCTTGCAAGAACTACTGGTTCTAAGTCAAGCAATGATAACAGAGCGTTCGTTTTAACTGGCATAAGAGCGCCAGGCCCCATCCCCATGGTGTCGCATGCACATTCCAATCACACAAAGAGTGACGGTGGACTTGGGGCAATTGTTAAATCAAGGTCTTTTGCGTGTGGCAACGGGGAAACCAATTGTTTGCCTACCTTGCCATGTCCAACAGTCGAAGCTTTTGCAGCAGTCCAAGGATTCAGCGTCCCCCGGTGCAGTGTCTTTCTCCTGGTCACTGGGCCAGCGTTGTCAGTCATTTTCTCAAGTCGTACTGAGGCAGACTGAGAATCTGCACCTTGACTCCACGCAGCGCTTCGCGTGAGAGTTTGGGATTTGTAGACGAGCTTTCAGCGTTAAGGGGACAGGACCAATTCTTTCCACCAAGTCGCTGCAGCTCCTCACGCCAGGAAATCAGGGTAACAACTAAGGCAGACTGACACCTTACTCTGGAGGAAAATACAGTTGGTCCTAGCTGAAGAAAAAAAAAATGGTCCAGTGAAGGACAAAGGACCGCCCATTTCTTTCCAGGGACTATTTTAGAAATAAACTTTAAAGACTTATCTTTGCAGCAGGACTTTTTTAAATAAATATGAAAATTTAGCAGTTTAAATGGGATTTTTGTGGCTTTCAAATAAGATGTCTTGGCTGTCAATAGCATGTATGGGACACAAACGCCAGAAGAATGTGAATCATGGGGAAAGGACTTATGATGGAATGTTAAAAATGTACAGAAATAGGCCCTATGATAGTGTGCTCGCACGTGTAAAGTTAGAGAATTTTAGGACGAATATTTCACACTGAAAATGACCAAAGATTATTAAACGGACGAAACAATGTCTCACAGATTGCAGAGTTTAACTGCAATGGTCTGCATAAAATATGTAACCTATTTATGTAATTTGCTAAGAGACAACTGCATAAATGTACCATTTGTAGCAAAATCGGATTCCAGCTAAAGTAACTGTGGGAGTTTTTTGGACATTGTAAAACTTACATCAAATCATAAATCTGCCATCCTGCCCTTGAAATCCTACCAGCTGAGAGCGAGGCGGGGACTCATGGGCATAATTTTAGGGGGGGCAGGGGTGTTTGTCCCCCCCGCCCCAACTTTCATGGCACACCATTTTTTCCACATTCATTTGTCTGGGGCACCTTTTCTTCAGATGTCATGTCCCCCCTGCCCCCAACATTTTCAGCAAAGTTACTCCACTGCGGGGACTAGCACCCCTGACCAATCCAGTGGGTTAGAGGTGTGTTTAGCTAAGCCTGCCCAGCATATACTTCTATGATGTCACTATGCATTATAAATAAGAGTCCATGACAGGACTCTAGACACACTCTTCCTGAAGTTCCTGCGCTGTGTTCCTGTTCTGCTCCATTCATCTTGCTGATTCCAACTAAAAGGCCTAAGCATTGCTGATCCTATTCTAGCAAACCCTCCATTCTGAAATCCCACTAAAATCCCGAATAACCAAAGGGAAAAAACTGTGGTATTCTTTTGGGAAGCATCCTGGCTTGCTGCCCACTAACTGCATCCAGCCATACCTGTGCCATCCAGTGACCCAAATTGCCCAGCTGTTCGCTACCCAGTGACCAGACCTTGCCCAGCCGACTTTTGCCAGGCGTGCCGCTGTGTGATGACCAGACCCTGTTGACGGTCCAAAAATCCCAAAACTAAAAAGTGGACTGCGAGTATAATCTCCACCCCATAGAAACACATAGCCTATCTTGTCTTGCCTTTGTCCTTATCCCACTCTCTAAGTAGACATATGTACACCCTGGTAACTTGTTGAAACTGTTAGAATTATCCTCGTATCCTGTCCTTAATGTTTAAGTGCTAGCGCCATCTATTTTCAATTTTGTCTGGTGTAAATTATAAACCCTTAGTTATATTTGGAGTAATCAAACTAATTTCCATTTATTTTAATGTTGGGGTTGGGCACTGGGGTGACAAGGTTGACCTCGCGAATCAACCTTGGAGCTTACTATGTTCCTCTTTAACAATATAGCCTAGATAATTTAGTGTAAGTAGCATTTTCCTTTCTTTTAAAACTGAAGTTTTCATTTTAACTGCTCTATTTTCCTAAAACTGAACCCCATTCTACCCCGAAAATCTCATGCAAATCTTTACCATCCTTTCACTTCAGCAATATCCCTGTGATATACATCTATCCCCAGCCCAAAAACTGCACTCCAAATCAGAGTATTTCACCCGTTTTTTCAAAGAAACCATTTTTGACATTTTAAACGGAAATTGAGTAAATTGCAAAATTTCCAACGTGTCATTTGGCTGCAGCCGTTTTAACTTTCCACTCAATTTCTAATTGTATGCTCCTTGTTGATCATTTGCCTTATGATTGCTAGTGTTTATATGTTCTTGTTGTGGTGAGAAATCATATTTGCCTCACACATTTAACCGCAAATTAATTTATTTGTCCATTTCCGAGTGTCATTTCATACCATTGCAAGGGGTTTAAAATCTGTTTCACTCTTATTTGGTGAGGGAAGGTCGGGCTTTGATTTTGTTTGCTGCCTCTTATTCCTGACTACCTGTTGCTTCTTTCTATCGACTCAGAATTTGATTTGTGGGTTGAGGGAACATTGCAGGGGGAAACCTTAACTTGGGTGCTATCTTTCCTAAATCAAAAAGTGCTCCTATTCAATTGTGCTTTGTATATGTTCTAGGAGAAAGTTAACCAAGTGCATGGATTTCTTTTTCATTGTAATGATCACCCCATTGGCGATTGCTGCCCCATATTAAAAATTGTAGGATTTCTTTTGAATTTTTAAATAAATAAATAATGCATTTCACCAACCAGCCTGGTTCATGGTCCATTGTGACCCAGGGTATTTGAAAAAGGGGGTGTGATACGAGTGTTTACCATCTCAAATTGAATCCATCTAAAATAAAGAAAAAGGCATCCCAATTGAGCGCTACATCCTAGGCTGAGACCAAGGTGTGTGTCGCCTGATTGAAATCCTTAACAGTTGTAAAAAAAAAAAGTGAATGTTAATTATTGCAAGCGGGCTTTCCTTGAATAAAAGCTGCCTTTCGTCTAAAGTAATGAAGCCAATTGGGAATAAATCTCGCACACAGGTTTTATGCTGAATCACTATCCCAGACAAATTTAAAATGTGAACTCTCTGTGACCAACGAGCTCTCTCTTGCTACCACTATTTTTTTTTTAAGAAATTGAAGCTCCTGGGCTGTGGCCAGTGCCATGTGGCTCTTTGTTCCTGGAGAGGCAGGCTTTTTTGTTCAGGCCTCTTAAAAAACCAGGAGGTTCCACAAGTGTAACACTTTGCACCAGACCTGCAGATGAACTTGCCTGCTGTTAAATCTCAGTTACCGGATTAATGGTGTCCACTACAAAGTCTAATTTGCTTTCTGACTTTGAGAACATTCAGACATGTAATTGCTTACATTTTACTGTAGCCGGTAAGAGAGCTCAGTGGGTTGAGTGCTCGCTGCTGCGGGGGGGAAGGTGTGCGTGTGCGTGTACAGCAGGTTGCAGGTTTGAATCCCAGCAAGGCCAAGTCAGCCTTTCATACTTCTGGGGTTGATAAAGGAGTACCAACACAGGTTGGGTGATATTGTATGTATATGTGTTCTATATGAAGTGCTTAAATGTAAGTGCTATATAATAACACAGCATTCCGATTTGACTTTGGACCTCTAGTTGCATTCACTGTAATATGGGCCTATACACACTGATATTAACGATACATATGATTATCCATTCTTGTATGACATGTATATCACATTAAAGTGATATTGTAACTATATTGTTCGTAGGGTACTTAGGAACAATGATATGTGATGCCACTTCCTGTTTTGTCAAGGGGTTGAAAAGTCGTGTTCCATTGCTTCTCGTGATGTCACTTCGGGGTGGGGGTCAAGGGTCATGTGATGTCACTAGCATTTTGGTGAAATGACGTCCCTGTGTTGACTGGTCATTTTTATGATCCCAAAATGCTGTTTGTATGCAAATCGCCAAGTTTTGGGTTCCCCGACAACATAGGTTGCTTCTGGACTTGGACTCCGCCCCAGTTCAGCACACACTGACCCCACATGAAGAGGTGGGGGCTTCTCAGAATATTCCCCTTTGCCCCCTTGCAGCACCGGTGATGATAGGACTCTACAGAAGGTTATTCGTCATGTGAGCAAAAGAAGGAGTGTAGCTAGCATTGCAGCAAAGCGAATTTCGGCCTGGGCGGCCACATTTCTTTGCATCACATCACCCCTTCCTCCCTGGTACATGGATATTTATAAACTTGAGCGAACAACATTAGAAGGAAATTATTATTTTGTCATTTAGAAACAAGTTTCAATAAACCTTCTTTGGCAATTTTAGCAGAAACTGGGGCCCCTGGGGACTTCCCGTGACAATACACTGCCTCTGCGGTCTCGTTTCTGGTGTCGTGGCGGTGCGTCGCCAGCCACATTTTGGGTGCACGTGCAGGGTAGCTCGGTGGGTTGAGCTGCACGCAAATCTAAGTGGTGCTCAAGTGCGAGCCGCCACTCTGCTTGCGCTGTGTGTGCGACAGTCAAACGTGCATGCACTTACTGTAGCAGGCAGCGGGGGTCTGTGCACTGACACTTTGGACAGTAACCACCGTATTGAGTTGCGCCTCGACGTGGCTCTGGGAAGCGTGCCGCGCCTCTGTGCCCCGTAGAGTGGATGCAGAAACCGCCGGGGTGGTCGCCGTGGAATCATAGCCTTCATCGAGAGGCGGCCGTCGGCCCCCTGCATAGCTGGATCTTCTGGGTCAGGTGTGTACCTACGTGCTGTCCATGGTCTCTCCAGAGGGAGGGCGGGACTCCTGCTGGCTCTCGCTTTCGGTTTACGCCTGCAGGGTTCCGGCTGTAGCCAGAACGCACGCCCCGGAAGTTTTGCACCCGGACCTGTCCGTCCTGCGTATGATAACAGCCAGCAACTGTGTCATGGCCCCAGGAGCGTAGGAGACCCATCAAATCTGTGGTGGGAGGGGATTACACCTTGGGGACTTTTTTTATTTTATTATTTGTTGTTTTTTTTAGTCAAAGAACTGGCTTTTCACAAAATTAAAATAGCCGTAGGTATTAAATTACATATATCATCACTGTATAAAACAAAGAGAAAAGAAAACGAAGAAAATGTTCGAAAAAGAATAGCAGTTCAGAGTATAAAATCCCCCCAGCGATGGACATTTAGAGAGATCTTTTATAATACTCTCACCTGCGCTTTAAGTGCAGGTGCTTTATGGAGTTAAACCCTTCCTATCCTATTCCACTTGAACCCTCAATGATGGGACAGGAGTGTGCCCCTTTACAGCAGTGTATGGGCTGCAGTGGTGGAAATGGAAAAAATGTGGTGGGGGATCCCAGAACACAAGGGCCGGGTGGGGGAGGAGTTTTAGGCGAGGGGCGTGGTCTAGAGGGAGTAGGGCTCGTAGTGGACATCCAGCAATGGTGGCATACGTTAAAAAAAAAAAAAGAAAGAAAGGCGCATGCGACGGCAGCATTGCCTTTTACCGACGGCTTTGGCACTGGTGTGTAATGCACAATGCTCGCTACATGTACAACTGAAAGGAATCAGTTGTACATGTAGCGAGCATTGTGCATTACACACCAGTGCCAGAGCCGCGGTAAATGGCAATGCTGCCGTGGCGTGTGTTTTTTTTTTTTTTATAAACTATTCCAGTGCGGTTTATGGTCTTGGGCGGCTGACTCCGGCCGGATCCCGAGATCCGGCTCCATATCTGGTGCCGGATCGCGGATCCGCCGAGAGCCGGCCCAATGACCAGCACTGGGCACCAGGGTATGCACTGGATTTACATGGATAGTGGAACAAGTGCCGTTGTGAATCTCGAGGCTCTGCTTTATTTTTTTCTGGATCACCCAGATGGCTTATGGTGGCCTCTATTAAAACTTATCCACAACTCATTATTCAGCTGGTGGTGGGTACCAAAAATGCAGTTGCATCCCTATTTTAAAACAAGCGTTGGCAACGTCAACCATTTGGGCTTTAATGTAGGCATGAAAAAGGCACTTGCCAAGCACCGCCATAGTGGTATTAGGTACCCACTGATGGTAGCAGCTGCAAAATGGTGCATGTACCTGAACATTCAATAGCAGTGCCTGGCAAATGCCCATTACGTATAGACAAGCAAACACTTGCCATTGCTGGTTTTTAGCAGGACTTCAGTGAAGGAAATGCATAGTGCTTGATTTTTGATTGATTGTTTATTTGTATAGCGCCTATACACAATGTGTTTCAAAGCGCTTCCAGGACCGGTGGAAGCATGGGAGAAATACAGTTACATTCTTACAGGTCCTTGAAACAATTAAGAATGTGAAGAGTAACTATCATAATCAGCCTGACGACATTTCAGATAGTGCAAGTGCAATGAACAATTAAGGAGAAAAGGAGTGGATGAAGGCATCCCTGGGTGAGACATTTGTATTACACCAGTAGTATGTTCCCAGCTCCAATTAAGTTATTAACTACACAGGGCTTTGTAGTAAACATCCCTAAGTCAGTGGCTTTATCTAAACCAGAATTGGCACTTTATGTGCCCTTTATAGATCATTCTAGTGTTTTTTTTTATAAAGGAATAGGTTATGGCGTAAAATGAGTCTGCTGCCTGCGTGGCATCCATCCACCAAAAACCCATGAAGGTTGCTAAAATAGCCCAAATAACATGATGCTGTGTCGCAAGGCAAGATGCCACGCATCCTGGCACCAGCTCCCACTACAGGACACGTCAGAGGTGAATATATACCTCATTTAAGGTTAGTCTGACTTCAGACCTAGGCTGCAGGTAGGATTGAGTAAAAAGGGAGTTGATGCAGGAACAGCCTGTTGTGACTGTCTCTTCCTGGAGAGGAACCAGACAGGAGCGCAGATGACACTGAGGCAGTGGGAGAGCGCCAAGCCCGAGTTCCCACGTTCCCTCTAATAAATCCTCCCCATGCCGGCCTGCACCTGGGAGAGAGGGGCCACTTTGTGCATTATCAGGCCCAATCAATGCGCAGACAGATATGGTGTAGTGTATATATCTGCAATTATTTCAACAAACGACTTCTAATCGTCCTCGTGCAGGCCTCGTAAGCATGGAGCAAGCGTTAGAAGAAGACACATTCGTGACTGCACCCTTTATCTGGGAACATGAGGCGAGGCACCATTCTTCCTTGTACAAATCCCCCCTCTCTACCCTTCTCTACTCCACATTCTCGTCTGCTGTACACCCTTTTCTCCCAAGTCCCTTCCCAGCACCCCACAGCAAGTCACTCCTCTGACACACTGCCCTCTGCACTTGCACTTTCTCACTTGTCTGTACTTCTCTCTCATTTGCAAAACCCGAAACACCTCCTATGCCATTTCTGCCCTACACCACTCTCCCTTTGTTCTGGTCTTTCCTGCACCCCTCTCTCCTCTGCACACACTGGTCACTCCGTGCTGCAAACCATCCCTATCTTTCATCTGCACTCCGTTCTTGATCCCATCTCTCCCCTCCCTTGCTCCTCAATTTTTCTGTCCTCTGCACCCTTTCTACCCTTTTTCACTTTGCAGTCCCACACTCTACTGCACCCCAGTTCCTCGCTTCCCATTCCCCCATGGCCAGCACCCCACAACTCTCATCTACACTTACTCAGCACTTTCTCCTAAAAGGGCCCATCCATACCTGCAAGCATGAACTCTTAAGAAATAGTCAGGAGCATGGGTATTTGGAAGCGGGGACAGACACAGAAGTCACTAAATCCACGTCCTGCCTACACTCTACTCCCAAGATTTGATTGCACTGCGACCACTCAAATACGGTGACAGAAACAGCCAGGCTGAATAAAACAGGGTGAAGCTTAGCCAAGACCTACAGAAGAGATGCGCAGGATGGGCACCAACAAATGGTTTATTTTGGGCAGGGACAGAGTTCAGGTCTGTACTGGTAATAGTTTGTTTTATGGAATATAATAACACTTTAGTCATAGCGCTTCATGCTAGATGCTTTCAGCTTCTAGGCAATGTAATTTTACAGGTATTTACAGGTATTATTACCCTAATTTGAACAGTACTGAATTTATGAAAGGTTAAGTGGACCCTGCTGCTGGGTTTGAACTAGCGAAATGCAGGTTGCCCTCATGTCAGAGACCAAGCTGTAGGTGTGGTACCATCCAAACTTCAAGCAGGTGTGAGTTGGTGGTAAGAGGTGGAGGGGCGTGCCTTAGGTGAGGCCTACTGATATTAGAGTATACATCAAGTGTTTTCCCTTGCCTACCTTAGACATTACTATGGAAAAGAGCACACATCCCACATAGCGGCCCTTCTTGAGATTGGCTCATCCTTATTTTACTTTATATGGTTTCATGAGGATTTCGTATACAATGTCCGGCTGATATCTCAGGCAGTGTCTGCACTTTGCAAGCCAGGTATGGGGTACAGGGACATCTTGTAGAAAATCCAGTCTTCACCAGATTGTGTGATCCTAGGAGAATCGTGTGACCCCCTACACTGTGCATTATTTTCTCTATATGTTTACTTGGGATCACCTAGAAGTGACTCAGTTGGCGGTGTACACTATAATAATGCCTCAACCGTAAATGTTCTAACAGAGTTTCTTGTTGCTCCATGTATGCTAAGCATGTTCAGTGAGTGTGAAGAGGGACAAAGTGTCACAGCAATAGATGTCACCTCCAGCTGGGGGACCGGGTTTAATTTTGGGAAGCAGTTATAGATACACAGAATTTGTAATCTTTTTTTGCAGAGAAATGTATCCGCTGCAGTCGGCATGATCCAACTCTAAGGAAATAAACTAGAAACAATCTCAAAGTAACCTGACTTCTCCTTAAAAAAGGTAATACATAATATATTAAACAGTGTTGTGGCATTTGTATAGAAACTGCATGTACATGTCAATATAAACCGGCTCCCACCTTGCACCCTTGATCCTCTGCTGTATAGATGAATGGCCTTGCAAGCCCGTGTTGGCCAATGCTTGGAGCTTAAATGTGACCCCTGGCTGCCCATCAGTAAGGAACAAACAAAGAGCCGTTCCGAATGGGATGTTCCTCTTTGGCAGGGTCTTGGGCACACTTTCATGAATTGAAAAACCTGAGGGCGGCACTGGCAGGGCCTCAGGTTTTTCAATTCATGAAAGTGCGCCACTCCCAACGTCTCATATACAGTTTATAAACACGCGCGGCACATTGCAAACTGATCAGGGAATCCTGGCCTCTTAATGTTTCATCATGAAACATTAAGAGGCCAGGATTCCCTGATCACTTTTGCTATGCGCCGCACAAGTTTAGAAACTATATCTGACATTGGCACAGCCACACATTCCCTCTAATAAATTCTCCCCATGCCGGCCTGCATCTGGGAGAGGACGGGGGTGGGCACTTGACTGACTTACCTTACTGTAGCTGCTGCCTGCTCAGCCTGTTCTCGCTCTGTCTCCCTCGATAACACACACTGTCACGAGCACAGAGTCACTGGAGCACGCTTCGCTGCATGGCTTCTCCTTCGTTCTGAAAAACGAAGGCTGAGGCTGCGCAGCAGTGCACTGCGCAGGCAGGCACATGCAGTTTGTTTGTTCCCTGGCCCGGGCACATTCATTATGTGCAGGCGGGGGGCAGCAGCAGAAGTTGCAGACTGAAAGTCTACTTTTACTTTTGCAAGCTTAAAGTAGACTCTACTTTAACTTTTGCAAGCTTACATGACAACTGCAGCCTGCAGTGGAGGCTGCAGTCGTATTTTACAGCAGCAGAGACACAAATAATCTGGGGGAGATAAAAGCTATTATATCCCCCCACTTAAAAATGTGGGGTGTATTTGTCCCCCCATGCCTCCATGTCCTATGCCCAAGCTAGTAAAAGGAGCTCTGCAGACGCATGCACCAGAACAGCTGCAGCCTGCCAAAGAGAAACTACTGAGTGCTCTTTCATTCCCCGCATGCCGACACCTGTGAGCATGCATAATGCTGTGGGACTCACGTGCCAGGACGGTGGCAGAGGTCTGCATGGTCGTGGACATGGTTCACCCTGCCCCTACTCCTGATGGTGCTGATGCCCCATAGCACCCTGGGGCCTGCTGGATGTCCATAGCAGGCCCCAACCCCCCAGAGGCACTGAGCCTCAATAGGGCCTGCTGGATGCCCAGAGCAGGCCCCCACAACATCTTCCACCAAGCCGTGTTTAGGGCACTTTCGTCCAATTTAAGTGGAAACAAGCCTTGGTAAAGCCAACATTTCTGGCTGCTGTGTGGGCATGTGATAAGCATTTGCCAGGCACTCCTATAATGGCATGCTCAGACTGGCCAATAGGGCAATGCCCAAGCCAAAAGCACAAAATGCTAGTGTGGGCCAGATTTTTTTAAAGACATGTTTTAGTTGTGTTTAGTTTGTCAACAAACTTTTACAACATAGTAATACCAATTGTTGATATTGCAATTTGCATCTACATATACAATTTATACCTATTCATAAAATCCTACAGGTATTTTCATAATCCCAAGTAATCATCATGTACCAGCATGTATGACACCACGGATTATACGATAGATGTTCATAGACCAACTAAAACTTCACAACAAAGAATGCAAAACTCTATTACATACACCATGGAAGCTTCCCTTTTCAAGATGAGAGACAAGTTGCAACAAGAAATACAGTGTGAATTGCGTCAACCTCCAATGAGACGGTCCACAAGAAGTCTCATTGTCCATAATGAGCATGCAAAAATCCCTTTTCAGGGTGATTTCATTTAGTCCATCAAAATTTTGTACAATTCAGTATTAAACGAGCAAGGGCCAAAGCTTTGTCGCTAACTCTTCATTAATTTGTGCAAGAAATCTTGTTAACTTGAGAATCAAATGAATACGCTGTCGCCACATTCATGTAGCCCAGAACCAACTTCTAGCGAGGTCAGTATTACCAATTTGCTCAGAGCCGAAAATATGAATTCGAAATTCTTCAAAGAATTGGCAAAAAATGACCAAATGTTTGATGGTTTCTTTTTGCGATGGAGTGTTCACGAATCTACAGTTTTCATTGCTATCCTTTCTAAATGGAGGATACCAATATTTAATTCTCTGCAAAGTTGGGATCTGATTCAATTTGAATCTTAAGTATGTATCACGCAGTGTGTTGCAAGGAAATTGTAACAAGTATAAGTGCCGAGGTGTTTGTTTCGTTGTAAATTTGGAAATGTCCTTGTAAGAACGAAGTGAGGAGATGCGATTGGTCGTGTAACACCAATCCAACTCCTTAAGTTTTTTTCTTCACATGAGCTTGCCTGAATTATAAATCTTCGACTCTGAGCCCCATTTCTCACAACAAAGCTACCATTCTGTCACAATATTTTGCTACTGATACAGGATTACGCTCTCTGATCATGACTCCTGAGTTCTCGTACAGTAAATTTGGCGGAGGATATAGCATCTTTGCAAAATTCAATAGTAACCGCCACTGGTATCTAGCAGACAAAGACGATAAGCCCAACTCATGTCGAACAATTACATTCGGCAGGGAATTCACCAGTCTCGGGGTTTTCTTCCAAAGTACACCTTGGATTTGGTCGAGAGTAGTATCTATTTGCATTAGGCACATGTCCAGTCCATAGAGTATCATAGCCTCCACCTTGAGAATATAAAACTCAATCAAAGGTAATAGTGAGTATTTGCAATGATTCAGGTAGACAATCCGCATTTGTGCAATTAGTGGATTTCATTTTTTGTTGAGGACCAGTTCCCACATTTTAGTGGAATTTGAGTCCATCAGATCATACCCCAGATATGCAATAGAGGGTGCACATGGAACATGAACTTCATTGATGGACCATTTAAGGACAGGAGTCTTTTTCTTAAGGTTGCAGAAGATGATAACTCTGGACTTTTTTACGTTAAATTGAAGATTATGTACCTCCAAGTATTGAGCAAATTGATTTAATTTGGTTTGGAGGCCAAATGGTGTGCAGTCAAATATTAGAATGTCATCTGCAAAGGCTAACCAATGCATCTGCAGATGACTAAGGTTTGCAGGAAAGCTAATATCCTGTACCAAGATATTGTCAATATCGCACAAGTATAGGTTAAACAGGGTTGCTGCCAGATTGCAACCCTGTTTAACGCCCACCCGTGTCAGTATTGGGTGTGTGGTAGCCCCGGACTGATTAACCCGTACTAAGTATGCAGTATTCTGATGCAATTTTGCAATGAGTGAGATCAACTGTGCTGGAATACCAAGCCTGAACATTTTATCCCACAGCAGGTTGCGAATTACGCAATCAAATGCTGCTGTGAGATCAATGGATGCCATGTACAAGGGGCCGGCATTACACACTTTGGTTTTCGCTAGGAGGTGGGCCCGGCTAGTAGCATTTAGTGACATGCCCATCTGGGCGCGAAAGCCAATCTGAAAATGTGATAGTAGGTTGTTGTGCTTAATGCGCTGTTGTAATAAACCAAGAAGCAAAATGGGAACCACTATCAAATGTTACCACGACTGTTGAACCCTAGAAGTATGATAAATGTTGTCAAACTGTATTTTTAGGATTTTAGCCCAAAAGTGAGGTTGCGTTTCAAAGCACACAGCGGAATACAATCGGGGCCTGATGCCTTTGAGTAATTTAGTGACAAAATCGCTGCTTCAACATCATCATATGACCATGGTGATGTCGCAGAGGAAATTGACAGTAAGCATGGTGAACTTATGTTAAGATATTTGTTCAGTAGCTGAAATTTAGAAGTAAAGAAACTCGTCCATGCTTCTTCTGATATAAAGGGTTTGTTCTTTGTTTTGGAATGATCTTCCCTTAGCATGGACCAGACTGATCTGCAATCATTTTTACATAAGTATGAAATCATATTTTGGTTCCTCAAATTGTGGTTAAATCGCTTAATTTTTGCACAGATATTTCTGTAAGTATTGCAAATAGTTATTTTTTTACCACTAAACTCTACCAACGAACAGTTTCTGGCTTTTACTTGTCTAATGGCTTGGTTTTGGCATGTTTTGCACAGCTGATGTCCCTGCTATACTGTTGAGAATGTATTTCTTTGGGTTGGGCCTGTATTTCTACTAACTTAGCCAAGACGGCTTTAATTATAGCGGTTTCCTATCTGCTGCGAGCTAAATGGATAGGAATTGAGTATTTCGTTTGGCATCAGCCAAGAGTTGTTTGTCAATCATCCCAATTAATTTGACATATAACTGTGTGCTCCATCTCAAGGAGAGACCAGGATGCTCACTTTCCACAAGGGTGAAATTGGGATTTATCTGCAAAACTGCCACACTTAGATGTATTGATACAGATAACATCAAGTGATCTCCCAACCCAAGATTAGTAGTGAGAACTGGCTGGCAAAGTCCAAGGAGGAGGAGATTGCAAAGAAATCAATACAAGATTTCCTTACACCTCTCCCCCATGTAACTACAGGACCCTGAGAGTCAAAATCCACAAATGAAATATCCCATTGAGAAAGATAGTCAGACCAACGTTGTCCCTGCATACTAGCAGGAGATGAGGTCTCCAAGGTTGCATGGAGGTTGTGTTGGATTGCGAAAATAGACACCAAGCATTGAAATCGCCCACTATAATAATTCTGCAGTCAGGATTCATGCATAATGCATCTTCTAATATCCTTGCAAGAGATTTGAACATCTTGCCCAGCTGGGTTCGCGCGGGATTGCAATAAATTGAGCTCATAAGATAAGCCAACTGCATGTCCTCACCAAGCAATACCAAGATAGCAAGTAACTCAGGAGAACTTTGGACAATTTGTGATTTCACCTCTAAGCTATTGTTAAGAACTGTCAAGCCCCCGTAAGGTCTACCAGCGATACCTCTTTGGGCGCCCGCATGGAATGCCAAGAAGCCATTAATTTCAAAGTCAGTCCTACACATGGTTTCTTGGCAAAATATTATGTCAAAGCATATGTGTGGTGAAGAGGCTTGGGCCCAATGAAACAAGTTGGAAAAACCACAAGAATTCCAGGAGGCGATTTTTAATAATGGTTGGCTACGGGGGAGTAGTTACCCGCTGTGTGGCATTTAGGCAAGCAGCAAGCTAGGTGAGCCAAGACCAATCCTTACTTATCTTTGAAAGGACTGCCACATCTGGAGAAGATGTGGTGACTAGCATAGCTTTGGTTGCAGTGGCTACCGGTGGTGCAGCCTCTTGTGTTTAATTAAAGGTGATTGCGTCATCTAGAGAACTAAATAGATGTGGGGTTAGACCAATCAAATTGAGGTCGGTTCTATGAGTCCAAACTAGTTTGGTTATAATGTTCGATTGGAGTTGGCATACCATGCAATGGTTATTCCTGGATGGGAGAGTGATCCAATCAATGTCACCTGAAATGAGGGTTCTTAGTGCTGGGATTTTATGGAAAGCCTGTAATATGAATGAACGATTTAGGCGCTTATCGCCATTTATGTGCGAGTTACTCAACCAAGTTACTAGAACCCATCCTCTATCCCAACAAATATAGTTTGTTGGGATAGAGGGTGGGTTCTAGATATGGAACACTCAGCTCTGTGTGTGGTTTAGGCTGTATTCAATTGTTTTCTTCAAGGTCACAGGTTGGAAGAGGTAAACCCAATACCTCTTGTGGAAAAAGTTGCAGAACAGTCCTGGTTACCTTGCAATTAGAGTAATTTTGTTTGACCCTCTCAAGCATATTGCTGTGTCTTATAGTGTGATTTTATTTTTCATAGTGTAGACACATGGTCTAGAAAGGGTGGTCAGCCGACACATGATTCAACCCTGGAGGGTCTTTCTCAAGGCAGGTGTAGTTAGGTGTACGTATGAATGTCCCGGATAGGTCCAGATCACCGGTTGGCAGTTAATGTAGCAAGGTTCAGTGCCAACCGACTATCCGGGACATTCATACATGGACCTAACTACACCTGCCTTGAAAAAGACCCTCGGGGGTTGAAACGCGTGTCGGCTGACCACCCTTTCTAGACCATGTGTCTACACTATGAACAATAAAATCACACTATAAGACAGAGCAATATGTGTGAGATCCTTATTTATTGTATTGTATTTATTGTGTTTATATAGCGCTTTAATCCAAAGCGATTTACATTATAACAACAAAATACATAGAAAATTATAACAGTAGAAGCAATTTACAATCATGAATCAAACTAATAAAACAGTAAGAAAAGCAATTAGTCTGTGAGGGAAGAGGGAAGGGGTGAGGAAGGAAAGGAGGAAGGAAACAGAATGGGTATAAGGGTGAAGATGAGGGAGGGTAAGGGGAAGGGGGCAGGTAGGGAGAGGTACATAGGGAAGATGTGAGGGAAGGAGAGAGAGTGAGAGGTGGGGAAAGGTATCAGGGCGGGGAATGGAGAAGGAGAGATTTCAGGGAAGTACAGAAGGAGGAAAAGGTAGGTATAGAGCGGATTGAGAGAGGTAAGGAGTTCCAGTGCAGGGGAGCTAGGAGCTGAAACGAGCGGAACCAGGAGGAGGCACATGGGGAAGGAGGGACGGTGAGAAGGAAGTGATCAGCAGAACGAAGGGAGCGGGAAGGAGTGTAGAAAGAGAGGAGAGAGGAGAGATAAGGGGGAGCAAGATCATGGAGAGATTTAAAGACTAGACAGGGGAAATAAAATTTAAGTTGGGAGTGAAAGGGAAGCCAGCCAAGGAAGGAAAGCGAAGAAGAAATGGAGTCATGAGGGCCAAGGAGACAGAAGTAGATGGATTTGAGGGGGGCAAGATGAGAAGCAAGTAGTCCAAGAGTAAAGAGGAGCAATAGAAGATGCGACAGAAGATAAGGGAGGAGATTCAAAGTTTAGTGGCATCGAAGGTGAGAGAGGAGTGCACTTTGCAAATGTTGAAAAGGTGGTAGCGACAGGCGCGAGAGGTAAGAGAAATATGGTGGGAAAAGGAGAGGGAGGAGTCAAAATGAATGCCTAGATTGCGAGCGTTGCCAGAGATGGGAAGATTAGAGGGGGGAAGTGAATGAAAGGTGGAGGAGAGGAAGGGGGAAGAGTGTTGGAGGAAAAGAACAAGACTTAAGTCTTATCAGTATTGAGAGAAAGAAAGCGGGATGATCTCCAGTTTTTAATGGCAGTAAGACAGGAAGAGAGTTTAAGGTGGAGGTCAGAGGAGAAGGAAGAGAAGGAGCGGAAGAGTTGGGTGTCATCAGCATAGAAAGGGAGAGAAATACAGAATGAAGAGATAACAGGGCCAAGGAGAGAGGTGTAGAGAGAGAATAGGAAAGGGCTGAGAACCGAACCTATTTGCAGTCTGTTGGAAGAATGTAGAGAGTTGGGTTTGTTGCGAGACACCCAGATTTATTTTTGGTTCAGATTGTGTCGTCATGACTTGAATATCCCGTCGTGCAGGAACAATTTTGTAAGAAATTGATTTTTCTGAATGTTTTAATTTCAATGGTTGGCCCTTCGCAATAGTGTCAGTAGAAGCGCATATTTTGGAAGGCTTAATAATTTATTGTAGTGCTTCCTTGCTTTCTTCAGTAAGCTCAGTCAGATCGATTGCCACCTCTGCCTGAAGCGGCTTGCCGTTCATGATCGTAGTGGGCTCTGATGCTTTGATTTTAATCAAAGAAGTTTTTTTAGGTTTTCTCTCATTCGCCTTTTGAGCAGCTTGGTGACTGGCCTTATGCTTTAAAGCCCGCAAATAAAGTCGTTTGTCTTTGCGAGATAAGAACTGGGGGGAAGGCCTAGAATCAAAACTCTCTGCAGAGAGAACGTGGCCTTCATCTGGCTGCTTTTTGCTTAATGCCTCCAGATTAATCAAGTTAGTTAACGCAGACGGGCTATCTGCTTGGTCCATCTGACTAGGGATAGAGTTAAAGGTTTCTTTCACCTGTGCGTTGGGTTGAGGAGGCTCACCAATCTGGAGAAAAAATTGTATCTGATCGATTTTCTCGCCATTTCCAATTACTTTTTGGCATAATTTGCATATAGTCCATTGAGTGTGTAAAATGAGTGTCATCCTGCTCCTCCTCACTCCTGTCCACTACCACTCAACTCCTCCTTCTTGGTGACTTCAACATCCACCTAGATGCCTCCTGTCCCCCCACTGGACTCTTTCGTGACCTCTGCGACTCTCTCTCACTCTCTATTCTCCCATCTGGGCCTACTCATTCTGCAGGGCACACTCTTGATGCTCTGATCTCTTCTGACCTTCCCCTCACAGTCCCTCTCTCCATTCCTTTCTCCTGAAGTGATCACTTTCTCCTATCCTCCCACCTCACCCTCCCTAACCCACAGGCCAAGCCACCCTCATCATTGCCACCCACCGTCTCGGTCATCCGACCCATGAAGCGCGTGTCAGTTGAGGCTTTCGCTGCCACCTTCTCCCCCCCACTCCCACTTCGGCTGACTCCCACCCTGACACAGCCCTCTCCTTGCTCCACTCTGCTATTTCTGATACTCTTGATATCCTTGCCCCTGTCATGAGAATCCGCCTGAAGCCCAAAGCCAAATGTAACTCCTGGTATGATTCGGATCTCGTCACCCATAAAACGAAAGTGCAGCGTGGCTGAGAGGAAATGGCGTGCTTCTTGTTCATCCTCTGACAAACTGGCCTGCCGCCTGCTCCAAAGGCAATACCGTCTCTCCGTTCTCACCAAGAAGAGAGCCCTTATCCAAGCCCGCATCTCTGCGGTATCTAACAATTCGGCCGAACTCTTTAAAATCTGCAAGGAGCTTGCCACCCCTGCTGCAGTCTCTACCTCTCCTGTCCCCTCCCAGGCCCTCTGTACTGCACTGGCCTCTCACTTCATCTCTAAAACTCAGGACATCCTGTCCTCACTCTCCTCCTATCACCTCCCTCCCTCTCTTCCCTGCTCTTCCTCTGGCCCTTCTGCAGCCACCCCTCCTCCCTCCTTCTCTGCCTTTCCCCTTTTCTCTGCTGACGAAGTTTCCAGACAAGTCCGATCTATGAAAGTCTCGTCTAAACAGGTTCACCCCTGTTCCTCCAAAACTATCAAGGACCACATCGACTCCCTGGCTCCTGCCCTGGCTGACTTTTGCAACCTCTCCTTCGCCTCTGGAGTCTTCCCATCCCCCCTCAAGCACTCCCTTGTGCACCCTCTTCTTAAGAAACCCTCTGCCGACCCCTCCTGCCCGGCTAACTATCACCCAATCTCCATCACTCCTTTCCTGGGCAAGCTCCTGGAGAAACTGGCCATCTCCCAGCTTAACCTCCATGCTGAAGCTGTTGGTAGTCTTCATGACCATCAATCCGGCTTCAGAGCGGCCAGAAGCACGGAAACTGCTCTCCTGAACATCCGTGATGACCTGCTCTTGAACCTCGACTCCAACACTCCGTGTGTTCTCATTCTGCTCGATCTCTCTTCTGCCTTTGACACTGTCAACCATGCCATCCTGCTCAACCGTCTCCGCGATAACCTGGGTATCACTGGTCAGGCGTGGCTGACCTCTTTCCTTTCCAATCGACCCTCCCAGGTCCAACTTGGGTCCTTCCTCTCTGACATCTTTTTCTCCACCTGTGGTGTTCCCCAGGGATCTAATCTCTCTCCCTGGCTTTTCAACCAGTATCTAGCACTTCTTGCCCACCGCATCGCCGCCCTCTGCCCCAACTTTCAGTGCTATGCGGACGATACCCAGCTCATTTTCAGGCTACCCTCGGCCTCCTCCTCTCCTGCCCTCATCTCTGACTGTCTGTCTGCTATCCAGGAATGGTGTGCTGCCAACGACCTCCGCCTTAATGCTAGTAAGACTGAGATTCTACTCATCGGCACACCCACTCCCTCCTTCCCTGCAGCTCTCTGGCCAGCCTCTCTTGGGCCTCTTCCTGCTCCTACCTGCAAGGCAAAAAACCTTGGGGTCATCTTTGACTCCACACTCTCCTTCTCTCCTCATATATCTGACGTCTCTAAGAAGTCACACTACCAGCTGCACCTCCTTAGAGGTATTCTTCCCTTCCTCTCCTTCCCCCAGAAGCTCACTGTCTCCCGAGCCCTGGTTCTCTCGAAGCTGGACTACTGTAACAGTCTCTATCTTAATCTGCCTGCCTCCACTCTCCGCCCTCTGCAACTCATCCAGAACAGAACTGCGAGACTTGTCCTTGGCCTCAAGCCCAGGGACCGTATCTCTCCAGGACTGAAATCTCTACACTGGCTCCCAGTGGCTGCATTGTCCACAAGGCCTTCTGGGGCCTGGGGCCTAAATACCTGCAACTCTCTCTTCCTAATTATCTTCCTTCCCGAGCCCTTCGCTCATCCGTCTCCAACTCCCTCAGGGTCAGTCGCTTCTCGAAGCAACGAGCTGGGGGTAGATCTCTCTCTGCGGCAGGAGCCTCCCTCTGGAACAGCCTTCCTGCCTCCCTGAAACTTGAGGAGAACCATCTCCGGTTCCGGAAGCACCTCAAAACCTTCCTCTTTGCTTCTGCTTTCTCTCTCCCTCTCCCCTGCTAATTCTTCACTAAATTCTGCACTGAATCTGAAACTTGGCCACTCTCACCGACCTCGGTCCTGGGCCCAGCCACTCTCCACTTGCACTGCCTCCCTGGCAACCCCTGCACTGCGGGACTGTCTCTGTATCCCTACAGCCCCCCCTTCCCAGCACTTGTCTGCACTTACCTTGCACTTTCCACCAGCTGGCCCTATTTATTTATTTATCTATTTATTTCTATTCTACTTACCTTGTACTGCACTTTTCCCTTCCCCCTACCCCTGCACTTGCATGGTCTGAATGACACCTGAATGACACCTGGCCTAGTAGGATCGTTGTCTTTCCTCCCCCTGTCCTCCCCCTGTTCCTCCCTCCCTGCCTCGTCGCGCCTTGAAACACTTGTGTATAGGCGTGTTACAAATGCCATATCATATCATATCATATCGGCTCCCACTACGACTTGAGCGTAAGATCACAAGGGAGTCGTGAACTGAATGTGCTTGTGTTGTACTTGAATAGATTGATCAACCTTACTAGTCCTATTTATTTGTGTTGCAATGGTCTGTGCTGTGAAAACGAGAGGGTCCTGCATGGATGAACCACAACACTCATGCCTATGTCTGTCAGCACAGAGATGACCCTCCATTCTATTAAGCTTTGCCAAAATATCAGACATGGATGTTTTTATGTCACGTAATTCATAATGCGTCTAATCATTGCCCTTATCTAAAAGATTCAATATTCTAGATATAACAGGAAAGGAGGAATCAAAATTCTGCAGGTCATCAGTTGGATAAGTCTGTGCAACATGCGAAGAGGATCAGCTGTTCGCATTTGAACATATTTGTAAGGATTCTTTACTATTGATAGAATTACACGTTTCCACATGTTGGGGGTTAAATTTGGGCGAGCTAGCCGCTGGCATGGTAGAAGGAAAGTCACCCGGGACAGTATTCAGTTGTAAAGTTTTCAATGCAGCTTCAGTCACAACTTTTGTATGGTGCACATGTAAATTCTCAATACTTCCTGCTGCAGCGGTAATGGGAGTTGAGGGACCTATAGAAAGTCTCACTCTTTTCTCCAGTTCTGCCATAACTGCCGGGGCAAGTATCGAGATATCTGAAGGTGGAAGTTTTGAAACATCCACTTATTATATTTACAGAGTAAGAGTTATCACGCATACTTAAGAAACTAATTGGAGATGACTTATCAAAATCAAAAGCCCCTTGAAGTGAAAAGGAATGGGGTTCATCCCTCTGTTCAACTTGAGTGTAGGTGAGAGAGCACGTCTGGGTGGGTGGTGGTTCATGATAAATAATGTTACCATGGGATGGCGTATTGTGACTATTGGGGTTGGGTTTGGATAAGCTTGAAGGCGTGTGCGTGAGGAATCATCTGTTTTGTTCTGGTTATCCACATCAAGATTAGAGTCGTCAACGCTGCACACTATAAGCATGGGTACAGTAGAATCTTTTTGTGCGAGAGTTTTGCATGTGCGGCCACTTCTTAGATTAGAGGCCATCAATAAAGAAAAATAAATCACCCGGCCAATTGTCAACAATATCTATATCCTCAATTGCTCTTTTAGCGATGCCACGCGAATGCTAAATTGAATGGCGTGCTTGATGGTAAGATTAAACAAGAAGAACCCAACATGACCGTTTCCGCTAGATTATACTCTCGTTACTATTGCAAATGAGAAAGTAGTGCTGATTCAAATCACATGCATGATGAAAAAATGTCTACAAATTTCACCAACCCTTATTTGTTACCAACTTCCAATTAATCACTGTGGCAAGCAGTCTGTTAGAACCTCCCGGTCCTTATCAGAGCAGTAGAAATTACACCATCCACGCTATACTAAATGGAAACCAAGATGGCAGAGAACTGTGGTGACAGGTATAGTCTTCCACCCATGATGGTGGATCCTGAATTCTCTGTTCCTCTCATTCCTATAACTGCGTTGGGGAGAGCAGGTAAGTGCGTTGCTACTCGCCCAATATTTGACTTAGCATTGCGTTACCTGCCTTCCTTCGTGTTTGCAGCTATTTTGCTTCTTAGTTCTGTTACTTGTTTCCCTTTATTTCCTCCGCTCCTTCACTATTTCTCCTGTTCACTATCTGCGCTTCCTTCCTACTTTCCTAATCCTATTTTTTCCACAGTCTTATTCCGCAGTAACATGATCTTACCTCAGGGTACCATCCGCAGTCTAACGGGCAGACTGAAAGACTGAACCAATCCCTGGAGCAGTATCTCAGATGTTTTATCTCTGCCACCCAAGATAACTGGAGTACACTCTTGCCTTACGTGGAATTTGCGTACAATAATTCACTCCATTCAGCCATAAAGATGTAGCTGTTTTTCTGTACCTACGGATTCCATCCTTCAGTGTATCCGACGACCAGATCAGGGCTAATGAAAACATGTGCAGTTGATGCCCTGGTAGCTGAGATTCAAACATGAGATTCCCTTGCTCTTTCTGCTATAAAAGATACCCGACTAAAGACGAAACAGGCAGATGTTCACAAGAACCCACTTATCAACCAGAGTATCTGGTATGGCTCTCTTCTAGATACCTTCCAAAGCGTCTTATACCTTCCAAACTATCACCCAAATATTTTGGATCTTTTCCGATTCTCAAGGTGATTGGAGAAGTGGCTTATCGCATTCAAGTACCTCTTTCATGGCACCGCATACACAACGTTTTCCATGTGTCCCAATTAAAAACCCACATACCTGACAGATTCCTAAGAAAGCCTGTGACCACTCCTCCACCTATCGATACACCAGAGGGTCTGGAATATGAAGTTGCAGCCATCGCTGACTCCTGATACTAACGGGAACCCTGCAGTATCTCATCGATTGGAAGGGGTATGGACCTTCCGATCGTACTTGGGAGCCAGCTACTTCGGTTCATGCTCCTGCACTTGTGCGCAAATTCCATCGGTTGCATCCTTGGAAACCCGGTCCTTATACCCCATGGGGTGGGCATACTGTTAGAACCTCCTGTCCTTATGGGAGCAGTGGAAATTACACCATCCACGCTATACTAAATGGAAACCAAGATGGCAGCTTCTTGGTTCCCTCAGAGAGAACTGTGGTGACAGGTCTAGTCTTCCACCCATGATGGTGGAGACTGAATCCTCTGTTCCTCTCATTCCTATAACTGCGTTGGGGAGAGCAGGTAAGTGCATTGCTACTCACCCAATATTTGGCTTAGCATTGCAACTTTATCTTTCCTTTTGCTTACCGGCCGTCGCAACAGTCCTGCAGCGTCCGCCCTTCCTCCTTTCCAACGGCTGCTCTCCTTTCTCTGAGCTCCCGCTGTCCTCTCGCCGCGGCTTCTTTCTTTTCCCTGCAGCCCCGCTGTCATCTAAAAAACTCTGCTTTGAACCCGGGAACCAAGCCTTGCCTCCTTCTGGCAGCTTACCTTTTGTTTTTCTGCTGTCTAATTCACCTGCTCCAGTCAGCTACCTGCTTCCTGGGTTTCCCTGTTCCACTCCATTATTCTACGCACAACTTTGGATCCTCTGACAGCTACTGGACCTTGAATCCTGTTGATACGGTGCCTCCTCATTTCCCATTCCTTGGCACCAGGACATGTACTGACCTACTTGAAAGATCCAGATACATCGGCCACCAGTCCAGCTGTTGTTCTGTCTGTTGGGTTTTTTGCCCCAAGAGGGTTTCCCAAGGGTGCAGACCCTGGGGTGCACAGAGCCCAGTTCTGGCCTCTGGACACCTAGGGGGCGCTCCTTCAAGTCTTCAAGAACCAGTCTTCACAACCTAGGGCAGGACCTGTCTGCACACACCAAGGAGAACTGTGAGTACGGCACTAATTCTAAAGACTGAATTTAGAGACTGTAAGACAGTCGAATACTCGCAGCAAGGACTTGCATCTACCGCATTTAGAAATAGAGCCAACAGAGTTTCGTTTTGCCCTAAAGGCTTAACGATTAGCTGTACAAAACAATTACTGGGAAGTATGAGGTAGCACGTAATTAATGCCACAAAACTATACTGTGAACAAACACCACCAAATCACAAAGCAAAAAGGTGACCGGCTGCATTACTAGCACGCCACCACAATGCTTCGAACTAGTGGGTTTTGGTACTGGCAGAGCAATTATTACATCACAATTAGATTAAAGAGCAGTGCGACAGCTATTTTCGGGGACAATGGGATCCAAGTGTGCGGTACCTTGAGCAAAAACAGAGAATTATAATATCTTCTAACACAGAGCCCCCCCAACCCCTGCTAACTCGAACAGCCAGGGCACTTCCTATGCACTTCACGTGCGCACGCCCAGGTGCGCTGGCGCCTGGCAGTTGTAGAGGCTGCTGGGAGCAAGTGGGCAGGGCCAAGGGGAGCAACCAACTGTGATGATGAAAACAAAGGAAAGGACTAGGTTAGTACACGTCCAATCGTAAGTCCAAAAGTCCACTGTGATAAGTTCCTTAATGGAATTTACTTGAATCAATATAGACTAACGTTTCGCCTTGTAGAATGGCTCTGAGCTTCCTCTTGAGCATGCAAAAGGCGCTGAGGCAGGAAGGGAGACGCAGACATCGTGTCCAGCCAAACAGCCAGGGCACTTCCTACACACTTCACGTGCACAGGTGCGCTGGCGCCTGTCAGTTGTAGAGGCTGCTGGGAGCAAGTGGGCAGGGGCAAGGGCAGCAACCAATGGAGTTAATATAGACTAACGTTTCGCCTTGTAGAATGGCTCCAAGCTTCCTCTTGAGCATGCAACAGAGGCTGAGGCAGGAAGGTAGACACAGACAGCGTGTCCAGCCAAACAGCCAGCAACTGTGGGCCACTTTTTCATTGGTGCCCGAGACAATTGTATGCCCTCATCTGACCCTGCATAATGATGCTACCTGGCCAAAAGATGTCAACAGCTGGAGTACCTGGGTTGTATTGTGCCCATCGAATACCCATAGACAAGCCAAAACCACTGGCTTTGCCAATGCTTCTTTTTAACAGGACGTGGATGGAAGGCATGCAAGGGCACATATATGTTACTGTTATTTATTTAATAGAACGAGTTTTGACAAAACACTCTGGCCAGTGATCATATGGTGACAGTGTAGTCCTAGCGGAGGGTGCCTTACGCTTTATAGGTTGATGTAGGTATTTTCTAGAAGCTGGACATGCGTACACGGGGATAGCGAAATATACCCCACGATACCCTTGTACATTAACATCAGGGACGATTCATATCTGATATCATCGGCCATCATTCCTGGACTTCCTGAAGAAGTCATTGTGGGAAGGGACATAGGGAATTTATACCTTCAGACTACAGGCGCTCTGTTACTCCCAAACCTCTCCATTGTGGGATTGCACGGAAACAGAACACCATGAGCCTATCATTAAACAAGAACCTTCCACGAGACATAAAGAACACATGAAACCAGGGTCACCCCCTCGCGGCCAGTTTATGGGATACATTCGAGAGACAAATAGAAACCTCTCGCCTCTGCCAGCACAGAGGAAAAGAAACCTGTGGAATATGCAAGAGTCCTACGATATATCACATTCTTGCTCTATCCATGGTCTTCAAATTGAAGAACCTAGACAAAGACCAAGTATATCCACCTCACAGAGGTAAAGGACGTGTGAGAAACCAGAAGGTGCCTCACCCACTAGTGCCTAGAGATCTGTCATCCAGGTGGCCAGGACACAGCCCTCGCTTTTGGATCCAGTTCCTGGGGGTGAACCAGTGTGGGAGGATCAGGTAGGTGAGGGGTCTTTGTGTCATGAATCGCAGGGTGCGCCCCTTTTGGGCCTCATGGTCCTTGTCACAACGGACTTATACTCATTAATATCTCCAATATGGCCATCCAACGCATTCCCTTCTCGCTCCATGTGTTGGACGTAACCTTCTCTATTTGTAGACCACGCCTTCTGCGGCTCCACGCATCTCAATGCTATAGCGATTAGCGACCAGACGTGTGCTCCGTAGCTTGTGGTTCTTCTCCTTTCCACTCCGCTATCCCTTCCTCGAACCCCCCCCTTCTTCTTCCTCCTGGATTCTAGTTCTAGCAAACTTACCTTGCCTCCTGGATTCCTGGATTCGACCTTCTGGGAAAACTGAACGCATTCTGGATTCGGCAGAGACACAGGCCGCCATCTTCAAAACCCGATCCATCCAAAAGAAGGCAGACTCCAAGGACACCGGTAAAGAACGGATTCAGGTGAGAAGGGGGGAACTCCTTGACACTTTGGGGAATGGGTGAGGAACAGTGGATGGTGATACGCGGTATCCCATTCCCTATAAACCTTTACCCCACCCTACCAAGTAGGATATTTAGGAACTCTATCCCCAACCCCTTTTACAACAAGAACACTTTCTCACGGACAACCTGCTATGAGAGAAAATGGACTAACACCAGAGCCGTATGCCTAACGTGTCCCAACACAATGGTCAGGCAATTACTGACCATCACACACACCTGGCTTCAATTATGCTTCCCCACACAGATAAAAGGCAGAGCATGAGAGCACACTCTGAGCGAGGCAAAATACACGAGGAAACAGCAGTTCCAAGATGGCAGTTTAACGAGAGAAGAAAGACAGCAAAACAGAAGGGGATCGCAAGGAGGGAAGTTCCTTTGACCTTTTCGACAAGGAGCTGTTGCTTTCATGAACCCTTGAGATTGTAAAACGTAAGACCGGGATAACTGGCTGAAGAATCCTGCATTTTGTGTCAGATACCTGGGGCCCTCCCACGTCAATAATCAAGGCGGGGAGGATCACCAGCCACTGTGGTACTATCCTTGGCTCGAAGAACAAGCAGCGTCAGTGAAACCAACAAAGCCGGTGAGTTGGGGAGACCTATGCAAGACCGGTCTGTGTTGAAGCCAAGGTTGCAAGTGGCAACATTGTATGGTAAGCGCTGGTGTGAACATTGCTTGAAATACGTATGCTAAAAGATGCAAGTAAAGTTCAACTGCTGATGAGTGATTGAACTTTGAAGCCAAGATACACTACTCTTGACAGAGTGGTCCGGCACTGCATGGGTGCAAGTGAGAAAGAGAGCATATCAAGAAGAGAGCAAGCAATTGTGAATTCAAAGTGGTCCTGTGGCGGGTTGAACAAAATCCTGCACACATCAAAAGTCTTTGATTTCTGAAGAAAAGAAAGTTTGTGTCAAAGTAGATAAAGTTGGTCTGAGCCCGGTAGATGGAGATCAATTGAAAGTCTGGTGTTAGTGGGTCTGAGCCCAGCAGACTGGGTCTGGGAGTGAACAGTGAATCACCTCAGAAGGTTTTGTGTGTTAAAGTGGGTCTGAGCCCGTGCTTGACCCATGGTGAGTCGAAAATCACCCAAGAAGTTGTACACGAGAATCCTGAGGAGAAAGGAACTTTTGAATGTTGGTCACATCAGGCCCTCTGAAGTAAGAGTCTTTGAATGGCAAAGCGACTTTAGCCAATAAGGCCCCATACTGAGATTTGAACTACATCCTCATGCTAGAGAAGCCAGAGACTGTGCTAAATTCAAGTGTGCTGCCTTGTTTTGTGCTGAAAACGTGGAGAATGGACACCAATGGCTTGAATATCCTGACATATCATTTCTTGAACACTTTAATTTGCATAACTTTGTTTCCCACACAATTTGTATTTAGAAGTAAGAATTGGCAATAGGTATATTACTATAGGCCCTTTTATTTTGACAGACTCGAGTAGGACTGTGTTATTATTTGACGGTCGTAGCTTGCTTCCACCTTTGATTTAGGATTAGAAAGGCATTTTACAAACCCAATTGAAGTTGTGATCACACCCTTGAACTGTGGTCACTCGTGTCTGTCTTACTGTTTGATACCATGCCTTCCTTACAGTCCCCAACACTAATAGGTCCCCAGCGTGCAGGTTTATTAGTAATTTTATCACAGTTCAGCCTGAAAGTCACTGGCTCAGAGTTTGGGAGAACAGCAAAGCTGGTTTAACCCATGAGATAATTAAATATTTGGTTCCTAGGGACCCATATTTGAAGATCCCCTGGCTCAGGCATTGTGAAGGCATAATGAAGCAAGACACAGACAACAGATTCAAAGTTCAAAAATAAAACTTTATTTACTTAAATGTGAGGCTGGAGAAAGGCCTAACCTGCCCTATGCTAAGGTGGGACTGAAACTAAGGAACGTGCGAGTCAAAGAGTTCAACTTAAAGGTCTGTCCGTGTCCAAAACCTATACTTGCCCTCACAACTAAATCTATACAATGTGCAGGGATATCAGCAACAAAAGAAACAATGTTCAACATAACGTTCTGAGCTTCTTCCAGCTCGCAGCTTCCTTTCAGCTGCCTTCCCTAAGTGTAAAACAGTTGTACAAAGAGTCTCATAATGACCTTTTTTTTAAAAACTTTATTTGTTTAGTTAAAAAGACCTTTATAAATAATTCATAATTCAATTCATGAATAGGTTACAATTAAGAAATGAGGAAATAGAACATAAAAACATGACATAAGTCTCTTATTATGTAGTATCAACAAAAACCATTTCACCACAGCTAAGTCGCCCATGATTAAATAACTCTTTCGATTTCGCTCTTGATAATCTTTACCAACTTTGTTGTTTTGATTAATGAAGCATTGGTGGAGCCCCACATACATTTTGTCCAGATCCATTCTCTAGCTGCAATTGTATTTGCTTGTATAAAAGAATTCATCATTTTACAACGATCATTTTCAAAATAAATGCAGTAAATAAAAATTTGTTTTAAAGTCTCTGGTGCATAATTGCAGAATCGACATGATTCATCATTATGGTCCAATGTCTGTTTATGCCAATGTTTTTTTTCTGGCTCGTGTATGAAAAGATCAAATCGAAACAACATAAAGGTTCGACGAATATTAGAGCAAGCGCACAATGTTAAGTACGACATGCGAGGTAATTGCCTATGGACACATTTACAATATTCTGAGAATGAAGCGTATCTTTCCATCTTTGTGCAAGTTTCAGCCCAATCACATTGCAATATTTCTTTCTTCATCTTTTCTTGAAAAAACTCCAGATCTTCAACAGGGAGGTTAATCTTTTCCAAAACCGACAACATACGTTCTTTAAATTGAATCATTGAAGGTATATTATTATTCTCTAACATTCGGTTTAGATCAATGTATAATGAATTTTTAGGTGGAAACATCATTTTTGAAAAATTCAATAACAAGCACCAGTTATATCTGGCAGATAGCGAATTAAGGCGAAGTTCATGTCTAATAATGGTATTTGGCATCGATAAAGGTAAACCTAAAGTATATTTGCAGATTTGCCCTTGGAGTTGATCCAATAAAGGACCCAAATCATATTAAAAAAAGCTCAACTTCATACAACAGAATAGCCTCAACTTTTTTCAAATAAAATTCTAGGAGTGGGATTAACGAGAAGATGCACATTTTCTGGAGCAAGATCTTCATTTGACATTTTAGGGGCAATGATTTAACTATTAATAGTTCTTTCATTCTTTTATACAATGTGTTCTTGGTTAGAATGAGCCCCAGATAAGGTAAATTGATGGAAATTGTGATGGGCGAGGTACCAATTTTCCATACAAACTGCCGCATTTTTGTTTTATTGGAAAAGATGATAATGTTAGATTTTTGTGGGTTGACGGTTAGATTATTGATCTTGTAGTAATGCATGAAGATTTCTAGTTTCGTTTGGAGACCAGCCTGCGTACGGTTGAAAAGCAGAATATCATCTGCGTACGCTAGCCATGACAAAGAAAGGGCTCCAAGTCGAATTGCACAAGATTTATCCATGTTCCATATGTCTTCAGTATCAGCTAAATAGAGATTGAAGAGAATGGCTGCAAGGTTGCAGCCTTGTTTTACTCCTGTGAAACATGGAATAGCCTGTGTTAGGGAACCTGCTCGATCAATTCTGACTTTAAAGTTTGATTGAAAGTGCAGCATTTCTATGAGTGTAATGAGATATTGAGGAAAATTAGCTTTACGTAATTTTTCCCCACAATTTCCCACGCAATCGAATGCTGCTTTTAAGTCTAGGAATGCAACAAATATAGGACTGTTGTCAGGGCAGGTGGCATGTGCAATGATGTGTGCCAAAAGACATGCATTAACTGGGGTCCCCATCCCTTTACGAAATCCAACTTGTGACGGACAAAGAGTATTATTAATACGTGAAAAACTTTCTAACTCTTGTAGAATCAGGGAAGAAAACATTTTGGCTGCAACATCAATAATCGCAACAGGTCTGTAGTTGTTGGGATCAGAAATTGAGCCTTTTTTATGAAGAGGAATGATAATTGATGTAAGCCAAGAACTAGGGATTTTTTTGGAGCGAAATATTTCTTGAAACGTGATCAGAAAGATAGAAGACCGAAATAGAGGATCATCCTTGATTAAACACGGGGGAAGCCCATCGGGGCCAGCACATTTGGAACCCTTTAGTTTCTGAATTACAACAAGTTTGTCTGTCTTGCCCATGGACAGCAGTTGGGAATTAAGTGACATTCAGGCGGTGGATCAAAAGATGTGAACTCTTCGGGGAGGGCATATTTGGAAAGAAAGAAAGAGAACCAAGTTGCACAATCAATGCTTGAGTCGAATTCACGTGTGGTTACTTTATCTATTGATCTTCTAGTTTTCCAGATCTCTTTAGTTTTACAGTTACATATTAGGTTGACTATTCTTTGATTTTGCTGTATTTTATATAGAATACGGGTCTCTTTTAGTAACTTTTTGTAGTTAACTATAATAGTTTTTTTTAAAAAGAATATATTCAGGCTTGACAAAATTCAACCTTGGCTTCCTTGCCACACGAAGATTAGCATTTTTCTTTTTTTTTTAGTGCAGCCACCATACTTCTATATGCTCTTCCCTCATTTTTATCAACATCTTGTCCAACCACCATATGAAAAATATTCATCAAGTGTGAAGCAATCATCTCAGAATTCCACTTTAGTATTGTTATAGTGTCCGCAGGATTTCTCCCTTTATATGTCCAGAAGTCTCTATTTACTAATGATGTGAATTTCCTGCATGTAGCTGAGGACCAGTTGATTGAGCAACATGGTCTGTCGCATTGAATGAGCAACAGCTGAGGTGCAGGAAGACATCTTATAAAGAAATTTGGAATAGAAGATGTTATCATTAAATGATCCCCCAAGGCAGTCGTAATGGTATTGACACTAGAGAGTCTGCCAGAAAGTTGCTTAGTGGAGAACATATGATCAATCCAAGATTGTGCAGTACCACGTTTCCAAGTGAACTTCTTATGAGTTTCTGCTGAAGCTATTAAGCTTCGAAAAACGTATTCCAAACATTCCCTTTTTGTAAGGAGGCCTGAAAATAAGACAAGTTGGAACCCATGCAGATGGCATTGGTTTCAAACGGTGAGTTCAAGTCACCTCCAATGAGGATTTCAACATGTGGTGCTTTAGTAAAGGCCCCATTAAGAGCATCACCCAATAATTTGCAAGCTTTTTCGATGGGGTATTGACAGGGGTTCCAATATAACGAAATCAAGAGAAAGTTTTCATTCAATTTCACATCAAAGGTAATATCACATATAATGCAAAGGTCAAATTTATAGACATTATTGATAGTGAAATTTAGCCTAGTATCAATCAAAATCATCAGACCACCTGTGGGTCTCCCTTCTAATCCTTTATTTGCATAATGTGAACACGCCATCAAGTTCTACACTCTTTCCTGCCATTTTCTCCTCTATTGTTGAGAAGGTATTCTAATTTTACACTTTCCCTCCATTTTAACAAATTACATAAGCCACAGCAGTTGCATGACACGATGTTAAGGTCATGAATTTATGACGCAGCTGTAGGATTGGTAGTGTTCACTACTGTTTTAATCAGAGGTTCGAGCCATTTTAGCCTATTTCAGGCATTTGTAAGAGCGGAGAGTTATTCCATCATATTTTTATTGGAATCATTTTGGCCCCGTGTGGAATCGGTGGAGTCACAACTCAATTTCAGTAAAAGAGGTTGAAATTCCAAGAAGTCCATCGCAATTTTTATTTGGGAGAATCCGACCATTTCCAGACCAAGGTTCAGGAGATCACTCTAATGCTCCCAGATCAGTTTCGCAATTATGGGCGATAGCATTTTGGACAACATTCTGTTGTTGTTCTCATTCGGAAGTCTGATCCACTCGATGTCGTTTGTCACCAAACTTCTAAGTGATGGAATCTTATAGAGTGAATTCATTAGGAATGATTGATTGATACGAACCGTTCCATTGATCTTAACGTCACTCTTCCATCCATTAATGTTTTTCATTTCGCAAGGTATATTTTGAAACTGCGGGAGAATTTGATTGAGTGCATCTTCAGAGGGCATCTCTAGTTGATTATCGTCAACACCACGTTCTTTTTTGCTCTGATGCACTCCCACACAATTGCTGTTGAGAATTTACTGGTGCAGCAATTCCTTGATTGATGCTTGCTTTTAATGCTTTCTCCGAGAGTCCATACTCTTCACCAGGGGCTGAGGACATTGGAGTGTTCAGGTTTTGACCATGTTCATTCATACATTGATTATGATCTCTCAGCTGACCTTGCTTGATATGGATGTCCATTCGGGTTTCACCCTCTTTGGGAATTAATTCCAGAAGTGATACTATTTTTTCCATCACTTCTTTGGAGGTCTCAGACTTTAGCCTTTTTTCATCGTGCGTCCACGGAATCGACGACTCTCGTGGGCTTCCTTCATTACATATGATTTTTTTCATTTCTTTTCAAACCATCAGTTTTCTTTGTGGAAATATCTGTAAAAAATGAGGTTAAGTGAGGTTGTATCTTTCTTTCAGTGGGTACACTTGATACTGTTTCCATGTGAAGTTTTCCTTCTTTCTCAGCGCACTCACTACTCGCAGATCTCAAGTTTTGTTTTTTCATTGTAGTGAACGACTGTTTCGAAGCAAATTCTTGCGTCGTTCAAGAGCTCAGTTGCAGTGCAGTTTTACTTTCCTCATTTAGCTCATTTAAATTTAGGTTTTGTTCAGAGGGAACCGCAAGCGTTAATACTTTGGTAGTACTTGTTCGTATTGCATTATCACTCGCCAATTCAGAAGATAATTCTCGCATTTTTTTCACTCCGCGCAAAGAGATTTCTTTATTTTTGTATCTTCTTTTTAGAGCTTTGAGATGGTTTTTCTTAGCTCTCCTTGATAAGAAATAGTGATTCTCCTTTGCGTTTGAACAATCTTGTTGTAATTCATTGATTTTGTCCTTTTCAATTAGATTTATCAAAATCAAAGGACTATCAGGAGCAGTTTGTCACGCTTGTGTTCACACAGGGTACTTCCTCTACTGTGAGCATCTCCCGAATTTTATCTTTGGAATTCATCTGAACCAAAATTCTTTCAACTTGTCGTAGTCTGTCATGTTGCAATTTTGCTATTTCCAAGTAATCAATTTTTTCACCATCTGGAGGGATTAGCTTGTCCCTCCTAAGTTATCTGTTCATTGAAGTATTTGTGCAAATGTCACAGGAATTCCATGAGAAATTCACAGGCTCATCCATTGTTTGTGAGCAGACTTCTTTTTTTTCAATTTGGACCTTAGAGTAAAGCAGATCATTTTTTATTATTGAAGCAGCTCTTACATGGCACTCAGAGTGGTAAACATGACAAGCTTCTTGCGCCAAGATATATTCTTCAATTTTTGCTAATTGCGTGGTATTTGTCACCAGGTCTTTTTTAATATCTTGCAAGAGGAGATGGGAATATTCATGCCCTCGATCCAGTAAGTTCAAGATTCTTGTGAATGTTGGGAGGTCGTTGATCTTCTGCTCAAGCATTTCGTCTTCTGGAATTTCTTGTGATAAGGGCAATTCAGGCAAATTGGAGAAGTTAAAGACTGGAACAGATGTATTCAAATTTCTCTGTTCAGAAGATGGATTCTGTGTATTTGTGTTATAAGCATATTTTATAAGCATATTTAATCGTAGGCATATTTAATCGTAGGCAAACTAGTCGAAGGGATTTGTACGAAATTATCCTCTTTTTTTTCCGGAAGTTTGACTCTTTGACACTTGGTTTATGGAAGTGTACGTGTTCCATTCGCATTCCCTGTGTAGAAACCTGATTCTTTTGTCTAGATCAGACATAATTACTGGAGCAAGCATGGAAATGTCAGAAATAGGAAGGTATTTGTTTTCATGTATATCAACAATGATTTTTTGAACGTTGAGTGTATGATCATCTGCAGCAAATGGATCATTTGTGATGTCTTTGTTAGCATTTTTTAGAGAACATATTTTTTTTGGACCAGCTAACTCTGCATGGCTTTCTGGTATCAAAGTCTTCTCAGTAATGGGCTTTATTTCCTCAGAGTGGATTGACATGGATAAGAATGATGGTTTCCCGTTAAGTGAGGCTAAGGGACTATTATTTTTTTTATTTGCATTTTTTGGAGAATCTATTGTGGGCAGCATTTTTGAAGGACACTCCTACCTCGTCTTCCCGTTTCTCAGAACCGAATCCATATAGTAAACAATAAGGAATGGCAAGGATTCAGAACGCTTTGGCAGAGGCAAAAAATAACACAACTTTCAACTCAGTTAAATCCTGTCTATTTCCCAAAATAAAATAAGCAGTTTTCTAACAGTTATTTCACGAGTTATTACTCACGATACACCGGCCAAGGGAACCCTTAAATGGATAATAAGAGGCCCTGCGGCCCGCGCCGCGCACTGCAAACAGCAAACAGTACTTCAGAGTACTTCATGGTGCGCGACGTGGGTGCTCCACGGCTCGGCTATTTGTTTGTACAGGGGGGGCAGCGCCACCCAAGAGGGCGGGTTCTTGTATGAAGGACACACCTTTAGGAAAAGAAAAAGAGAAAGAGAGAGTGGTTGTAAACAAAGCTAACCACTAGAAGAGCACTAGTCAAGGAGCACTTCTCAATTGGTCACGATAACACAAGGTAATCACAGCGACCCTTGACTTTAGGTGATTGAGATAACACGTGGGCACAATGTGAAAATGACGCGTGTCTTAGAGCAATATAGATAACGCGTGTGCACAACATGAAAATAGCCCGTTCCTTGTATTTGTAATCTAAGTAGTGCAGGAACAACAGTATGCCACGTGAGCAAGCACAAGTAATCAGTCACCTTTTTAGGAATGTCAATCAATTACTGTCCAGGCAAGAGGTGTTTCAGGCTCAGACGGCCTGACCGCTTCCGGAGTTCCGATGGTGTAAGAAAGAGCCACGGTCTCCGAGATGCGGAATGCACAGCAGCAGCAACACGCAAAGGATAAGGCGCCCGCTCGCAGCCCGCTGCAAACAGTACTTCAGAGTACTTCACGGTGCGTGGCGCGGGTGTGCCAGGGCTCGGCTATTTGTTTGCACAGAGGGGGCGGTGCCACCCAAGAGGGCGGTTCTCGTATGAAGAACACATCTTTTTAGGAATGGCAATCAATCACTGTCCAGGCAAGAGGTGTTTCAGGCTCAGACGTCCTGACCGCTTCCGGAGTTTCGATGTTGTAAGAAAGAGCCCTGGTCTCCGAGACACGGAATGCACAGCAGCAGCAACACGCAAAAGATAAGGCGCCCACTCGCAGCCCGCAGCAAACAGTACTTCAGAGTACTTCACGGTTACCTTTCTTAGGTTCAAGGTGAAACCGTTTTAAATAATCCTCGGGGTTCCCTTCCCTAAGTTCCAAGCAACACAGTTGAAAACACAAAAAAAGGCCTTGAGGCTCTGTCCTCATGACAACAATGATAATTCCTTCAGTTCTCAGGGTTCCCTTCCCAAGACTTGTATGTGAATGTCACAAACAAGTGGGCATTTTGGTTGGTCTCCTTGTTCCCTTGGCCCTTAAAGTTTTATTTCCTTTCTTCATATAATGGGGTTAATTTTCAGATTGTATTTGATTCCCTTTTTCCTCCATATGTTCATACTATTGGTCAGTTTTAGTTGACTCAGAATGCAACATGCAGTGGCTTGGTATAACTTGAAAGTCCCATTCAGTTTGTAAGTCAATCTACCGATGTTTTGATATTTTGCAGAGTTCCATTCACTGCTGACTACACCATGTGATTGTTTAGTTTAATTACAAAGTTCTTGTTCAATTCGGTAATCAGTAAGTATTGGTTTGGTTTAAGGTTTAGTTTTCATTCAGCCCGCTAGGTAATATTCATATGTAACTTCCCAAGACATGACGACTCCAATACAAAGTATTCTTGGGCTTTTAACATTCAACAATGGAAATGATCTAACACCGGAGACCTTCAAAAATGCACCCTCCTGAAACACGCAACCACTCCGATACAAAGTATTTCACCACAATGGAAATGTTCAGTAATTTCCGATCTGGCTTTCTTTATCTAATAGAAACTCACCAGAAATAGGTTTCCTCGCAGCGCAGGGGAACACAAACTGCAGCTTCTGCTGCCAGGGTCCAACTTCTGACCCTTAGACACCCCCATGCAGGCTTCTTGACACAGGGGGAAAGAGCATTCTGTATGCAAGGGAAAGGGGCAGCATCTCCACACGGCTCCCCTCTCGGCTGTCAGTCCCCTCGACGGAGCCTCAGCTCCGATGCCACACTGTCTAACACCACGTCTCCTCGCAGTCCCCAGCGCCTCAGTGTGCTACACACAAAGGGGCCATCCCACAGCAGTTCCTACCAGCAGCTTGCTTCTCTTCCAACAAGGTTCCCTCAGTGTTGCTTTTCCCTCCTTATTTTACACACCTGCACCTGATTAAGGGGACATGCCTGCAATCTTCTAACAGGTTGCATGTGCGTTTTCTCAATGATACTTGCCTGATGTGATTAAGGGGACATGCCTAACCTTCACAACACATTTCAGGCATCTTCTTCGTCCCAGTACCAAAGTGGGGAAATGGTATAGTGTTCATTACTGTGAGAAACCTGAAGCTGTCTCCTTGACTTAACCCTGGGGATCTGTCATCCAGGTGCCCAGGACATGGCCATCGCTATTGGATTCAGTTCCTGCGGGTGTACTAGTGAGGGAGGATCCCTGGATGGGAGTTCATCGGGGAGTAGGACCCCAGCAGGTGAGAGGCGGTATCCCCCTCCTTCAACACCTTTTCCCCATCCTCTTCCGCAGGACATTCAGAAACACTGCCAACACGAACACTTTCACACAACGGACTAACACCAGAGCCGTTTACCTGACATGTCCCAATGCAAGGGTCAGACAAAGTCAGTCAATTGATGATAATCACACACACTTGACAGCCCTTTCCATTCCCCACAGGTATAAAAGGTGGAGCAAGACAGCAAAGTACGAGCAAGGCAGACCGCAGGACGAGACAGATATCCAGACTCGGCAGTTCAAGAGGAGGAGAAAGGCGGTAAATATTGCGAGGCTGATGAGGAGAGACACAACCTTGCCTTTTTCGACAAAACCCCCCAAACCCTCCGCTGAAAGAATTGTAAGACAGAGGACAGTAGCCCAAGTGTGCTGCAGCAGATGTCAACTGTACACGAAGCGTATCGACGCTGATAAGCCGGAGCGAGTGAGACTCCTGCTTCTGTGGTACCAGCCTTGACTCCAGTAAAGAGGAAAGCCAAGCGATTCATCACAGCCAGTGAGTCGAGGAGAGAGCCGATAAGAACTGGGTTGTGGTGAATGAAAGTCACAAAGTGAGAGAAGTTCAAAGAGCTGTAACATTGTAAAGGGGAGACCAGCTGCAAAAGGGAACCGGTACCACGTGGATGCTTCTCCGAGAAACACTGGTGAATCCCCATCTGAGTGACATTACAGATACCATGATATGTCAAATTGGTCATGCAGGAGGTCAATCAAATTCCCAGTAAAAAGCCTTTGACCTTAGAACTATAAAGAAAACAAGGGAAGTGAATCTCGCCACATGAGAAAGCAAAAGAGAAGTGAATCCTGCAAACAGTGAAAGTAAACGTTAATGTGAAGTTGGCAAGAGTGAACCCGGAAGAGGGATGCTGACGAGAAGGGGGCAAGTCTAGAATCCCAAGAAACAGTGTGTTTACAAGAGTGAACCCGGCCGAGAGATGTCAACTGGAACTGTTTAAAAAGACATTAAGATTTGTGAAGGAAGGAAAAGCCATAGTGAACCAGGTGGAGGGAGGCTGAAAGCAAAGAGGGGTCTGTGCCCGGAAGAGGGAAACCCAGGGGTGAATCCATCACCCAAGAAAAGCAGAGAGGGGTCTGCGCCCAGAAGAGGGGACCCAGTGGTGAATCTATCACCCGAGAAATATGTAGAACAGAACTTTGTGTTTGTTAGTTCTTTTTTTGGTAAACCTATCAGGTACTCGGGACCAGGAAACCACAACCACCGAAGGCCTTGATATCAAAAGGAACTCTTTTAGGATCCAAGCCCGGAAGAGGGAGATCCAGGGGGTGAAAAGCAATCACTGAACATGAGGAACAAGGGCCAGTGCCTGGAAGAGGGGGACTCAGGAGTGAAGAATCCTCACCCTAAGTAAAATCAGGAAACAAACTCTCATTTTGTTCAATGTTCTTTTGTTTTGTTATTTGAATAGGTCAGGCCCTCGAAGGCAAGAGACTTGGCTATTGAGGCTCTTGATAAACGGGAACAGAACTGTCAACTTGTGCTGAGAAAGCTCAAGTGTGTGCTGTGCTCCAAGATCCCACCTTACCCCGTGCTCAACAGGTGGGGAAGGAAGACCCAGGCTACCACATCTCGACATTATTGTGAACACTTTTCTTGAAAACTATCCCACACCCCTTTGTGTATTAGTTGTAAGGTTTGGCAAAAGTTTTCTTAGTTTAGGCCCTTTTTATTTGACACAACGCCACTAGGACTGCCTTATTTTCATTTGATGGTTGATGCTTGCTCCCTTCTTAGATTTAGGTGCAGATTAGGTGTTTTTCCAACCTGCATACAGTTTAATAAACAACCTTAAACTGTGATAACTTGTGTCTGTCTTTACTGTTGCCACCATGAGTTTCTTACATTACTCTCAGTTGCCTCTTCCTCGTCTCTGTACTGTCAAGTGTCCTAAGAGTGGAAATGAGGGGAGTTGACTTACAATAACCCATAAAGGTTGGGGGAGGATTAGGTTGGTTGTCTATGAGGAAAGGAGCAAACCATGTCTCCCATCCCAAAATAACAGATACAATCTTTGTGCTATATAGCTGGAGTATGGTCCCAATGGAATATCCGCCACTTTGGCGGGCATGCAAACCAATTGCTCCAGCTATCGACACAGACTTTACTTGTACATGTTATAAATGTAAGGTACCCTGTAACCTGTTGTCCAAGTTAATCCCCAGCTATTTATACTCCAGAGAACCTCCACTACCATCCCATCCAACTGCCAGTTCTTTAACCTTATCTTGGCATTGCTGGAAGTTGGCCTACAAAACATTATTTTTTACTTTGCAGTGTTCGCAGTCAAAAGAAATTATAATGGTGTATACTTTTAGTTGATCCAGCAAGCACTGAAGACCCCCCCTGAGTCAAATCCAGCAGAGACAAGTCATCTGCATAGCACAACCATGGTATGGGGCGAGACCCTAGTTTTGGAGGGATAGAAAATTAATTGGCTAATGTATTGCCCAGGTCGGAAAGGTAAAGGTAAAACAGCATTTGGGCCAAAATACAACCTTGCTTAAGCCCTTTAGAAGTTGGTAGCCAGTTCGTAGTCCTGCCATGTCGGTCCAAACGGACCTTTGTCGTGTTTGATCATGCAAATGAACGATCATTTTCAATAGCCCTGGTTGAATATCCCAGCCCTGGCGTTTTTTCCACAATGTACCTCTATCCACTGTGTCGAACACGGCACTAAAATCAATAAATGCCACGAATACCAACGTTTTTCGCATCGGCCAAGCTTGTTGGATGATAGTAATTAGTGACAAACTGTTAACAGTAGTGTTGAAACCTTTACGGAATCCTGTTTGATTAATCAGGATTATGTTAGCAGTTGCCACCCATTCCTCCAGCTCTCTCATCTCAAAAGAGTGCGAGCAAAAATGTTTTCTGGTACAGCAGTCATTGCTAATAAGCGATAGATACGTGGGCCCGTCTAATCACCTTTCTTAAACACCGGAGTGGTTATACACTCCCGCCATGAATTAGGTATTGTTTGAGTAATGCTAATCCAATGGAATAGCCAGTGCAAGCAGTGCCAGTGCCATATCCAAGGATTACTCTTAGTCATGGTGCTACATATACCATACGGGCCTCGGGCATGTGAGGCCTTAGTGGCTATAATGATCTTATATATGTCCTTCGGACCCTACAATGAATTAACAACTGCGCATATCTTAAATGTATAACGTGATATGACATTTACATCATGTCGATAAAACAAGGTTTCTTATAGGTGACACTGAAGCACCACCTAACAGCCAAAAGTTCATATTTGTACACCTTTTTGCACATATGTTCGCTAAAAAGCCATAAGCATAAAAGGCAATTTTGAAGAAGAGAGTGTGTAAAATATTCCAATGCATATGATCAGAGCCCACCACAGTACCTAGAAGGCAGCAGGCTCAATCTCAAGTGCATTATGCCATCCTGATTCACGAATGTGGTGATTGCCACCACATTGTACATTCCTGCAGCTATAGCCCCTTCTGTGTGCAGTGATGAATTGAGCTTTCCCTCTGTGGTGGCGAAGTGGGAGAGTGGTGGCGGATTGACCACGCACTGTGGACGAGAGGAGTGGTTGGTCAAGCCGGCAACATACGTCAAGATGCGCTGCCTGTGTGGAGAGAGAAAAAACACTTTTCAGCTGCAGGGAATAAGCTTCAGCCTCCTTCACAACTGAACAGCAGCAAAGCCGAAATAGCACAGTGGTAGAATTCATACCTCCTATGTACAGAGACCTGGGTTAAATTCCCCATTAAGGACCTTGGATAAGTAGAATTTAAAAAAATTAAATAACTACAAAACCACAAGGGCATGGTCAAATAAAATCTTACTTCAGAGAGCAAGAGCTACACAGAGTCATACCTACCACTTACTGTGAAGAATCCTACGGATCCCTCACTGAAACCCTGCTTAAAGTCTCCTCCCAAGTGGCTGGGAAAGGCAGATGCTTCCTGATCCTGACCTTGGGGGTGGTGCACTGTGGGAAGATTACCTGGGAGGAGACAGAGCCCAGGGAGCTGAGGAGGTCTCATGGGATTAGACGCAGTATTTGTCCTTATAGTGTCCCTGACCCACACATAAGATCTGTAACCCAGTATACAGGTTCTGTTAAATCTGAGCAAGCCTTATTTATTTATTTACTTATTATTGGCAGAGGCATATAGCAAACGCATACATCAGAGCGGCCAGTGAATTCGGTACATGCAGAAATGAGTACAGTAGTTGGAAAACAAATGACAGCAATTTGACAGTAGGTGGGGAACAATACATCACAATGCATTATAGGGCGTCCGCATGCCTACGAGAGGCCTGGGAGGAACCACTCTCAGAGGAGCTCTCATCTAGACTGTGTAGATAGCTGCTAAGAGCAGTCCAAATGTTTTTGGGGCAAGAGCGAGCTGGGATCATATTGAGGTACTCCTCTTCACAATTACAAGACCAGGTGAGTAGATTTAGCCATTTCTGGACTGTGGGAGGAGAGGGGTTCTTCCAGCTCTGAAGGATGCACTTCTTGGCCACTATACAGGCCACATTCAGGAATTTGGCCGTGTGTCTGGCCCCCTTAGCCTGCCACATCCCAAACAGAACGCACATCGGGTCCGGGTCAATAACAGTGTCACTAATTTCAGATAGTGGGCCTCATCACGACTTTGGCGGTAACCCTTAAATCCGGCGGTCGCGCTATTACTGCCGGATTTAAAGGTCTGCCAAATCAGGACTTGGGCGGATTTCGCCCCAGCTCTTGGCTGGGGGGAAATCCACGGAAAATTTGCGCTATTTCCGCCGGCGGGAAATCCGCCGGCGGTAAGAGCGCAAATTTTCCCCATTGAGCCCAATGGGTAATGGGGCATTCCCGAATGGGCTCGGTGGGGATTGGGGAATTACATTACCGCCAAACTCGTGATCCGGCGCTATTAGCGCCGGGGAGTTCGGCGGTAGGGCTAATCCCACCAGCGGTAATACCGCTGGCGTTACCTCCAAAGTCGTGATCAGGCCCAGTGTCTCTAGGATCTTACCCCAGAATTACACCAGTCTCGGGCATTTCCAGAACATATGTAAGTGATCAGCGCCCTCTGCTCCACAGCGAGGGCAGGACTGTGGGGTGGTTCAAGCAAATCTAGAGATCCTGAGAAGGGTATAGTACAGCCTGTTCAACAGTTTGTATTGTATGGCGTGGTAGCGAAAGTTGAGGGAGACCCTGTTAGTATGTGAACACATTTTCCCCCATAAATGGTCAGAGAGCTCTACGCCCAGCTCGTTTGCCCATTCATCATGGGCCCTGGAGGGCCAAGCCGGGGCACCCATCAGCGACAGCCTATATAATGAAGAGACCACCCTGCGGGTGCCACCCGAGTTAGCGATGTATGCAATCCCTAGGGAGTCTGGGGGTTCATTAGGGAAACATGGCCATGCAGTTCGGAAGGCCACACGGAGCCTGTAGAATTGCAAATATTACAATGCCAACCCTGAATGGCCCAGCCTCCATGTCTGTGGAGTTATGAACTGCCCATCAGGATAGAAGTCCGTTAGTGTGAGGTACCCCAGGGTTTCCCAGTGTCGTGCCAGGGCCATATCATGCGTGGGTTCCAGCCCAGGGAATCTCTAGGCAGGGAGCCATTTGTAGTAGGGATGCTGTTCCGCCCTAACCCTAAAAATACGACCCCATGCTTGCAAAGTAGTTCCGACTGGGTCGATGGGATGAATTTGGCACATACTGCTGGTGGAGTATTAGTGACATTACATTTGTGCCTGCTGCTGCCAGGGTCTCTAGTTTGACATGGGGACAAGGAAGGGGACCGGGGTACCAATAGGAGGTGAATTGAGCTTGTGCCGCTAGCCAATACAGCATCAAATCGGGGGCGGTCAAACCTCCTCTATCGTAAGGAAGCGTCATGTCTGACCATTTTTTGCGTACAGCGCCAGAGTGCCATAGGAACTGCGCGCACAGTTTGTGCAGTCTTGTGAAGTATCCCCCCCCCTGGCCAGACGGGCACATTACTAAATATATACAACAGCTTGGGAAGCAGTACCATTTTGACAAGTGAGAGCTTCCCGGCAAGTGACAGTGGGAGGGAGCGCCATCGCGTCATTTTGGCCTCAGCCTGCTGTGCCAGAGCCAGGTAATTATCTGCCAGCAATGTGTCCTTGGTCAGGGACACTTGGACCCCCAGGTATTTAATCACGTCTGGCGACCAGCGGAGTGGATATTCGGTAGTAGGCTGTTGGGTGGAACTAGTGAGGGGAAAGAGTTCAGACTTGGAGTAATTGATAGTGAATCCGGAGTGGGTGCCTATGCGGGTGATGTCGCGTAAGATCGGGACAAGGTGGGTGACAGGCTCTCTGATGAACAATAACACATCATCCGCATAGAGGGAAATAATCTCAGGAGTGTCTTTCAGCCGTATCCCCTTGTGCGAGTGACATTTTCTGACATGATTGGCCATTGGCTCTATCGCCAGGGCGAATAGAATTGAGGAGAATGAGCATCCCTGCCGGGTGCCTCTGAATAGTGGGATTAGTGCCGACATCAGGGAGTTAACTCAGACCCTGGCCACTGGATAGGTATAACAACTTGATGTATCTAATCATGTTAGGGCCAATGCCCATAGCTCCCAACACCAGCCACATGTACTTCCAGGATACCATATCAAATGCTTTCTGAGCATCAAGTGTGACCGCCACCACCTTTGCACCCTGGTCTATCCGCGCCATGATGTTCAGCAGCCTCCTGATATTGTGGGAGGTGGATCTCCCGGGAATGAATCCGGACTGATCCTCATGGATCATGTATGTCATGACTGGGAGGAAGCGGTTCGCTATTACTTTGGCGAAAATTTTAGTGTCCAGGTTCATTAGCGAGAGGAGCCTGTAAGAGCCGCACTCATCACTGGGTGTACCGGGTTTAGTAACAACGTTATGATGGCCTCACGTAGTGTTGGGGGAGGGAAGCTAACCGGAGTGACTCATCCCATACCTCAAGGAGTTTAGGGGCCAACCGGAGTGACTCATCCCATACCTCAAGGAGTTTAGGGGCCAATATGGCTATGTGTTCCTGGTAGAACTCTGCCGTGCACCCGTCGGAGCCCGGCGCTTTGCCCTTGAAGAGACTGGATATGGCCTCGATTATTTCATCTAGTAGGATTGAGCAAACCTTATTAACAGAGAGATCTTTTAAGAATAAACACCCTCCTTACTCCCAAAGGTATCATGTAAAAGCATCTAGAGAAAATGCCTTAAATCCAATATCTTCCTCTGCAACAACCAATTCTGACAGTCCATCTTTTCATGAGTGTAGTGGAAATAAATCTACCCTTACAATAACTCAATTGTTTTGAAAAGAACCAGCTTTGCTGAAGGGGACTAAAAGTCCCATAATCCCATAAGTACTGGAAAGAGGGCTGAAGAGGAATGCAGTTGCAGTAGTCGGGCAATTAAGCCTAACAGCCCACACCTGAGAGAACCTGGGAGGCGTAAAAGAACCCCCTCAGGTGCAGGCAATAGGAAGGAGAGGGAGGAGCTGGAACTGCGATTGGAATGTGAGCTTTAGCAGTAGTAGCAGAAGGAAGAAGGCACGAGAATGGCAAACCAAGCAGAAGTGGGAGAACAAGAGGGAACCCAGAACTTGGAGAGCACAGATTTCACCTCCTTGTTCTGAAAAGGCCCTGTTCCCCCACTCTCTGAAGTGCAGAGGCTGCGCAGCATGAGACGTGTAGGAGAGCCGTCTTTCCCCATGTGAGCCTGATTGTCGTGGTTGCCATGCAGTGACCGTTCTGGAGACCGAGACGAGAAGCAGTTGTCAAGCCGTGGGTCTCAGGAGTGAGAGGGGCTCCATAAACGTGCAGCCAAACCAGCGACACCTTCACATAAGGAAGGATGTGGGTCCCTAAGAAGCCAGAAGCAGAAGAAGTCATGGCAGATGTCGTGGTAGCAGCGCGACCTGCAGAGCAAGTGTTAAAGAAGCCGGTGAGTGAAGCACAGCATTCTAATACCTTGTGCGTGCAAGCATTGCCAGCAACAGTATCTAGTTCCCTATTCACTTGCATATGGTTTAAAGCGAGTAGAAGTTGTTTGTTGAAGCTGAAATACCTGAACAATGGAAATTTAGCACTCGCGTACAATATGAAATTTCTTTTACTCGCGTAGAAAGCAAATGCTGTTTAAATCCATTGTTCAACTTTGACACACATAAAAAAAGAAGAGCCTTACCGAATACCTAACCTTCATCGTTGAAGCCTTTAACTTGTTAAAACTACATCACAGAGTGGTCACATGTGCCTAATTGTGATTCCCAAAGGAGGACTGAACCCTATCCTTCACTTTCAAACTGAAATACAATTCAATACCAATCTTTAAACTTTAAAACATACATCAAAGAGTGGTCGTGTGTGCCAAATTTCCAACATATATAAGAAGTCAAAAGTGTATATACTATAGAAGAAGAGAACAAGCATTGCCCAATGAACAGTGAAACCGGCTTTTCTCAGAGTTAAGAAGCAATCTAACTGTACTGCGAAGTTAATAACAGTTCAATTGGCCTGAGATACAACTATGCAAGCATTACCTGATGTTAAGAGAGTGGCACCAAGGCTTCTGGGTAATCACGTGGGCTGATAACTGGCAGAAAGGTGCAGGCAAAGCTGGGGCAGGGAAACTGGCTGCTTGTAAAGACTATTTTGAAGTTGATACAACCTGTAGTGCCAGAGACGGTGGAAGACTGAGAGAAGTGAGTCTTAAAGGCAAACCCAGGTTGTTATTGTGGAAGACAGACAATAGACTATTAGGCTTCCCCATTTGAAGAGAGTTATTCAGAGGAAGAGTGCCTTGCCTACTTGAAGGTGTTTACGTTCTTTAAGGTGTATCTTGTCGACAGCTGTCTAGAAGTACAAATCACTGAAGCTGTGGTAGTGGTGCAAGGTACTGAAGCTGTGGTGGTATATCTGGTTGTCAGTAGATGCAACATTGTAGTAACCTAAACAGAGTGGAGTACTGTGAGACAAATGTAACTGTTCTCATAGTGAATCAAGTAGAAGTGAAGTTGTTGAGTGGAAGCAGCAGCACTAAGAAGCGATCCTGACAAATATACCATTGTGAACTCTAAAACTGTAATTAAGGAAATGCTAACTGTTAACCAAGAACTGTGTATCCTTGGCAGTTGTAGATGCTGCATTTCTTTTGGAACTGTGGCAAGTCTTCTTGAAGAGGTGACAGAGTATCATGGCTGGGATTACCATTGGTGCTATTTGGTGGAACTGTAAAGAGGATATTTCACCATGGAGAAGAGACTTGCTGTCATTGGAACTTTGGTTAACAAACTTTTACTTTGACTTTGAAACATCAAGAACTGATTCGAGACATTGCTTTCTTTGGTTGAACATTGACAGCATTGACCTTGAATCCTGGGTAAGGGAAATGACCCAGGACATTAGGTGTTTCAGAAACTGTGAATGTTGTTCATGTTATGTTGTATTGCCATATCGTTTCTTTGTGTATTTGTTGCTTAGTGTGCGGACCAGTTATCCTGTGTTAGAATGTTTCCCCTTAGCTTTGGTTAGGCAGGGACATCCTCAGCACAATGGGGATAGTGAGACATTTTTGATCATATTTGTTTTAAGAATAAAATGGCATGTTTTGATAAATCATCAAACAGTTTTCCGCCTCGCATCACTGACCCCTCACATTCCCCAGGAGGAGCAAACCAGATAAACTGCAGAACATCCCCTCTATAGTAAAGTTGATTGGAACTCAACCGATATTTGAACTTCCAATACAGGTTGAGTTACATTTGGAGGCCTCTGATGTAGGCACTGCTTCCACCAATGGGTAAGCATGACAGTTAAGCCAATCAGTAGTTTGCTGGTGGAGAAAGGACTGTATAAAAGGAGAGTCAGTTCAGTTACAAGTTACAAGTTGTCCCAGCTGGGAATTGGTTCCCTGTCTCGCTGGTGCGGGGAAAACAGTGGCGAGGAAGCCTGGAGCAGGGGAAGGAAGGCTTTCTTGTGACTGGTAGCTACCCTGCTGTTATGCTGCTATAAAAAGGGAAACCTGAGGAAGCACAGTGGATCCCAGAGGGAGCGAAGAGTTCTGTACCCTTCTGATCCAGGAGCCTAGAGGAGCTGGAAGAAAGGTAGCCTGTGCTAGTGTATTGAAGGGGGTAGGCAACCTGAATTTCCCCAGTGAAGAAGGGAATACACGGGCCGCAGTAGCGGGCGTGTAGTTATGGTTAAGTGTCATGACCCTTGCCCCTGGCCCTCACTGGCAAGTCAGCCTTCCAGTTAGGGCCAGGTCAAAGGCCTTAAAACCTCATCCAAGACTCTCTTGGAGTCAGTCCTGGCGCCAGGCTCATAACCATCATGAAGACCAACATTAGAATGGGACTATTTACTTTGGACTATTTAACTTTGGGGGGTTCAGCCAACATGGAGGCACACACATAGCTCAGTTATAAGGAACTGAGCTATGCGGTCTAGTCTTTTGGGTGTGCCAGGCCTGAGACTATTTTACCTGGACTACTTTACCTGAGACTATTTAAACCAAACCCAAACAGCAGAACATGCTTTGCGTTATTCTGCTGTGGGCAGCGTAACGCTCACCGTGTCCAGTTCTTTGATGCCAGCTTACCTGAAACCAAGAACCTGGAGAGAGAGAAAGAACACTACGAAACTTACCTGGAACAGTATCCTGTCTTCAATCCATCTCTGACTTTAGTTCCACTCACCTCAAGGTACGAACTCCATCATCCGGCACCGCATGCATCCTGGAATACCACAACCTGGAAAGAGGAGAAAGAAAGACAGCATTAGTAAGCGTTTACTCACGTTTCCACCCGAATGAAGAAAGCCACACAATTCTTACCTGGGTAGTCATCTCCTGGTCCGTATCATTGCTGGAACATTAGGGCGCTCGGCGAGGAACATCGCAACCTGTAAGGAGAGAAAAGACACAGGTTAGCAATATAAAAGGCGAAACAGCGCCGCGCATTGCGCATTACTCACCGGACATCATCGCGCACACCGCGCTTTCGCCTACCGGCCCATGCTCATCTTCAAACTGCATGACAACACCAAAATGCCTTTCCATACCTAAAAGGAAAGAAGCAAGACATTATTATTCCAACTAAGAGGAACTGTAAAGCAGCAAACCTACGGAGTCGCAGCAGGCCTGGATAACCACAGGGGGGCTTGCACCAGTGAAGGAACTTGGTCGCTGCTCGCCCCCACATCTACGCGCCCCTGCCACGAGGAGCAGGACGGAGAATCCACCTTTTACAATATTAAAGTGAGGAGAAGGCCCAAGGGGGAGGAAGGAGTTGAGGCCAAGAGAGGTGGGAAAAAATAAAGACAATCTGGTATTGAATCCAGCTCTCCTACATTGCAGACCCATCTTTAACCAGAGGCATTACCAAGGGACTGGGAGAGGGTTTGAGAGTGCAAATCATCCAACCAGGGCTGGGTGGCGTCCCAGTGGATACCAGGTGAGCATAACATTAAGTTGCTAAACTCATAGTAAGAGCACTTTTTCAGAGGCTTATAACTTCGCTCCCCCTGGACGAATCCTCACCAATCTTTGCAGAAAAAGTATATGGGTGGCTCTGAATTGTTTCGCCAAGTATGGCAATGTTTCGTGCGGGGCGGGAATTATAGAGGGGGTCCCATAAATAGTTTTTTGCCATAGACTGAATGGGGAAAAACTTTGCGCATGGCTACAGGTCAAACGGCTGGATGGATTTTCACCAAATTTGCACCAGGAGCGGGGGTTTGGCCCAGAAAGCGTGCTTTTGTGTGTTTGGTGGAAATCGAGCCAGTAAATATTTTGCAAAACACTGAAATGTACATCCCAAAAAATGTGTGATATCTGGGTCTGCTCCGCAGACCCATTTCCCTGTTCGCTCCGCGGACCGATGTGTCATTGGTTTGCGGTACGGCGTGATGTCGGGGAACGTTGGACGCAGCCGGTGGTTGGCTTGAGGGAAGCGTGATGTGCGTCAACGTTTTTGGTGGAAGAGTGTGGAAAATGTACCGTACGGCATGTGCTGCTGGCAAGAAAGGAGGGAACGGGTGGGGGATCGAGAGGTGGTTCATGTGACATATGTAGGTAAGTGGGAGAAGATGGAGGCGCGTGTCTGCAGTTTCCACGTGTACTGTGTGAAGTGGCGGCTAACTGGACAGACGAGTACTGTGTGTGATGATTGGAGGCAGGTCCCGTAACGGTCCTATAGCTTCTGCGGCAAACTGTTTGCAGCGAACTCACTGCGGGAAACTCACTCAGAGTGTTGACGATGTACACTGTTGCCTCAATGGCCGAAGGTCGTAGGCTATAGGCCATGCAGTCAGAAGGCTACGACTGTAGGACGTAGGTCGCAGTAATGCTTGCAGAAATTTGCTGCACTTAGAGGGTGGTGACCTGTAAACGGTGGGTGTGCACAAAATTTGACGCACAATAGAGCCGGAGAAGTGTGCTGACATGTGTGCATGTTTACTTTTACAGGTGAGGACACTTGTAGAACATCGTAAATGTTTTTGTCTGTACTTGGCAATGGTGCAGAGAACAGCCAAGCAATGTGGGCACTGGGTGCAGGGTTTGCATACCGTTACTATGGAAGAGGATATGGTGAATGTGCACCTTCATTGTCTTGGTTACTGTGCTGTGTCTGGAAGTGTTAAGTGGAAGAAGATGGAGGCACGTGCCAGCAGTTTCCACGTGTACTGCGTGAAGTTGCGGCTATCTGGACAGACGAGTACTGTGTGTGATGATTGGAGGCAGGTGCCATAACGGTCGGATAGCTTCTGCTGCGAACTGTTTGCGGCGAACTCACTGCGGCAAACTCACTCAGAGTGTTGACAATGTACACTGTTACCTTGTTAGGTACAGATTTGGGGTAGGGCTCTTAAGGGGCACTACAACAATCTAAGCCTCCTGGCAATAGGACCCAACCTTTGCTATAAGTCTGAACTGCACAGGTTGGTAACGCAGTGGAGCAGCCAAGATTATCTCAAGAGGGGTCAATGTGAGCAGTAGAGTGGCTACACAAAGATTCACAGTGCCAATTATTCAAACAAACACTTAAAATCAAGGTTTCTTGATAAAACAATGTATGTATTTATTTACCAGTCATTTATATAAGCCTTCTTTAGAAGGGAGCAATATTCCAGCAACATACAAATACCTTCAAAAGACACACTCTAGGTTTTTAAATCAGCAAGCACCCATTGGGGATGCCACACAGACACTTCCTACACCCTCAGGTGACATCAATTGTTAGGACACTGTGGACATTGATATGTTACTGTTAGCATTTAGAAAAGCAAAAAAAGGTTACTCAGAACAAACAAGGGATCACAATTATTCTTAAGCAGCCAAATACTTTCCAACCCTCCCCAGTGTCAGAGGAGAGAAGAGTCTTTCAATGGAAACAGGCTAGGCCAAAGTCAATAGGCAAAAGTCTATGTAGCTGAAGCACTTCTTGGAGGTAAGTAGAAAAGTATTTGCACAATGTTTTAGACGTTTTTAGTGAAAAAGAAGAATCAATGTAGGGCCACAAGCTGCTAGGCTGTGCAGAGTAGAAACGAATCGACAACAAGAGGTCAGTTCTCTTAGACTTTACAGTAAGAAAATCAGCAGATGACTTCTGTTCCTGTGCAGCTCTGCAGATCCCTCTGTTCCTGGGCCTCAGTTGTGTGGACAAGAGGGAGGACTTCTGGGGACTCCTGCACTGCAGTGGGACGGTTACCGACAGCAACCGGCTATCTTCAAACAAGTGGCAATTCGATGTTTCAGCTCCTTGCATCTACTGCAATCAGCAACACTGCGGTTCCTGGATGTCGAGGTGGGCCTTTCTTGCATCTGGGGTCCAGCACTCTGTTGAGGTGGCTCAGGCTCGGTCAGTCCTGCTTCCTGGATGTCCGGAGGATCTTCCTGGAGCTCTGGTCCAGCTTAAAAGCAACACACACAAACTGGTGTTCCCTCCCTGGTGTTTGGGTTCCAACAGCAACTCTGTGTAATTTCAACCAGCTTCGATACAGATGTCCAGGTGGCTTCATTTGGAGTTGATTGGTCCCACCAACTCAAAGGAAGAAGTCGTCTTTGCAGGGGGTTCTCTGTCAATGCGAATATGGAGTTTCAGCACAGCAGCAGGGCTTCAACAGGCAAACCAACATTCCAGGAGTTGCAGCAGGTGTCCTCTTCAAGTTCATCTTCGGATTCCTTCATCCAGTGGTCGACTGAATGGGAGAAACCTGCACAAAAGGCAAGGCTTTTTGGCTTGGAAGGCAGAGTCCAACACTGGACGAAGGAATCCGAAGAGGAACTTGAAGAGGACACCTGCTGCAACTCCTGGACCGTTGGTTTGCCTGTTGAAGCCCTGCTGCTGTGCTGAAACTCCATATTCGCATTGACAGAGAACCCTCTGCAAGGACGACTTCTCCCTTTGAGTTGGTGGGACCAATCAACTCCAAATTAAGCCACCTGGACATCTGTCTCGAAGCTGGTTGAAATTACACAGAGTTGCTGCTGGAACCTTAGTCCAAAAGGTATAACCTTAAACTGGTAGAGGCCTCCTGAGGTTGTAAATGCAGTCTTCTCCTTGGCATGGTCAGTCAGAGCTATTTGCCAATAGCCTGAGGTTAGATCAAATGTACTGAGGAACTTGGCTGAACCAAGTTTATCCACCAGCTCATCTGTCCTGGGTAAAGGATGGGCATCAGTTGTGGTGACTGTATTAAGAGCTCTATAGTCCACACAGAATCTCAACTCCTTGGATCCTGCCTTTGGCACTAGTACCACTGGTCTAGACCATGGACATGTAGATGGCTCAATAACCCCAAGATCAAGCATCTTCTTGACCTCTTCCTTATGTGGGATCTTACATGGTCTGACATTCTGTAACCCCTGCTTTTGACAGGGAGACAGTCACCAGTGAGTATATCATGCTGGCCCCAAGGGGTCAAGCCTGGTGATAGTGAAAACAGAGGGGCAAACTGATTTAACAGAATTTTGCACTCCGCCTGTTGTTCCAGAGTCAGATCAGAAGAGAGATTAACTCCTATCTTTCCGTCTAAAAGTTGTCCCCTGAGGAGGTCAGGTAGAGGTTCACTCTCCTCCTCCTCCTGGTAAGAGGCTAGAAGCAAAGCTCCCAGTCCTCGTCCAGAGACTTACCCTTTAGGCGGTTGGTATGAAAGACCCTGGGGACCTCCTTAGGATTGGCTAAGTCCACCAAATAATTGACCTCTCCAAGTTTGCCCACAACCCTGAAGGGTCCAATCCATTTGTCCTGTAGGTCCTCTGCCTTGTAGGTGCCATAACTAGAACTCGCTGGTCTTGAGTGAACTCAACCATGTTGGCCTTCTGGTCATGCCAATGCTTCACCAGAGCCTGGCCTGCTTTCAAGAAGCTTCTGTCATCATGTGTGTCATTCTCTTCCGGAGGCCTACCACATAGTCAGTGACTCTCACTGGCTTGAGGGAGGGAGCACTCTTCACCCTTCCTTGATTAGGGCCAATGGACCTCTAACCGGATGACCATAGAGGAGCTCAAAGGCGCTGAAGCCAACCCCTTCCTGGGGGACTTCTCTATAAGCAAAGAGAAGGCATGGCAGTAGAAGGTCCCACTTTCTTCTAAGGGGTTCTTCTAATGCACCTATCATTCTCTTCATAGTTCTGTTAAACCACTCCACCAACCCATTTGGTTTGGGGATGGTAGGCTGTTGAGAACGTGTAGGTTACTCCACAGTTTTTCGACATGGCCTGCATGTAGTGGGACATAAAATTGGTCCCCCTGTCTGAGAACACCTCCTTAGGAACACCAACCCTGGTAAAAATACCAAAGAGGGCCTTAGCCACTGCCTGAACAGTAACAGTCCTCATAGGTATGGCTTCAGGATACCTAGTAGCATGGTCCACCACAGCCAATATAAATCGTTTGCCTGAAGATGTGGGAAGGCCTAAGGGACCAACAATGTCAATCCCTACCCTCTCAAAAGGGACTTCCACCACTGGTAGAGGCACTAACGGTGCCACATTCTTGGTTCCACTCTTGCCAGAAGTCTGACAAGTGTGACAGCTTCTACAGTACTTATCTACATCAGACCCCATCTTGGGCCAGTAGAAATAGAGAGAAATCCTTTCTCCAGCATGGGTCTGGCATGGATTCACATGCTCATGGGGTCTGGCATGGATTCACATGCTCATGAATATTCCCCGTCGTCAGGCCGGGAATCCTCGGTATAGAAAAAATCAGTATCAGTTTCGTTTCTGATCTGTCTTTCTCAGTAGTAACCAATCACTGGTCTCTGGGTCATACTGCCCCCAGCCAATGACTGCCCTCTCCCTAAGCCCCGCCCCCTCGCAGCCATCCTCAGATTTTTACCGCACGTTCAAGTGTTGGGAGTCTTCGTGCTGTAGCTCTCGAGCTTTTGCTGCGTTTTCGCGCTTTTTTCAGCAGATTTTCTCATTTTTTCGGTTAAATAGAGCCTCAAGCTCCACCGTTTCTACTTCCGATCAACGGGGATCCGTTTCAGAGTTTCTACGCCCCTCAAGGGTGAAGATTTCGTCGAGTTACGCTTTTGGAGGATTCCAGAAGTTCCGAGGCCTACCCCAGACATGGCCCAGGAGAAAGGGAGCTCGACGCCCGGGAAGCTGTTCAGGACCTGCCCTGGATGCCAGCTTCAGAACGTTTTCAAGGAGGACGAGAATTCGCTATGCCTCTACTGTCTCCATGAGGACAAGACGCACAAGGAAAAGGACTGCGCGTTTTGTGGGAACATGTCGGAGTGGACCATGAAGGATCGCCATCTCCGTCTCGCCAACTGGTTGGAAGGTAAGAGCCCGCCAGGCGAGAAGAAGAAAAAGAAGTCCGAGCGGTCTTCTAAGTCCTGTGAGGCTGCTCTGGCGACGGGGGCCCAACAAAAGGCTAAGCAACGCGAGTCTGCGGGCACCGGGAGCGCCAAACGGTCGGGCTCCTTGGCTGCCAGGCAGGGCGCATCCTCCCCGGCGTCATCTACCACGAGCCAACGCTCTGGCTCGGGTAAGAGGAAGTCCGAGAACCCGGCAAAGCTTCTGGAGAGGCCCCGGTCGATCTCGAAGATTCCGGCAGAGGGGGAGCGAGGCTCGGACCCTCCCCCCAAGGTGAAGGCCCCAGGCGTAAAGAAGGTGACGTTGGCCTTAATTCACCCTGCTAAGACCTCGATTGAGGATGTCGCTGTGGCCCTGGCTCAGCCTGTGGAGGCTACACCAGTGGAGGCGCCCTCAGGTACCAGAGTCTCCCTGCCACCGCGGAGGGAGTCGTCTTTCAGGCCCATCGAGAAGACCCCCACGAAGTCCTTGTTGGAAAGGGTGGGGGAGGGGTTGGTGGCCGTCATGGATACGGACATGACCTCTGAAGAGGAGCTCATCCAAGTCGTGGAGGAGGCCCAGCCCATCGGGAGGGATCCCGACAAGGGCGACGACGACGGCGCCGGTGACGAAGATGAGGCTCCTCAAGAGCCCTTGCTTCCGTCGTTTCCGGCGCCGCAGGTTACCTCGGCGGCCATTTTGTCAGCCATCCAGTCCTTATGCTCGGAGATAAGGACTAGGGTGCCCCTTCCCCCGACGGAGGTACCTGAGCCAGACCCGATGGGGGAACCGGAGCCAGGACCTTCGGAGAGCCCACCACTTAAGAGGAGGAGGAGGAGGAGGACGCATCCTAGGCCTCTTCTCCCGCCTCTGCGGCCTTCTCTGCCTTCCCCCCGGTCCACTACCCACAGGGATGATACAGTCATGGACACGACTACGACGGGTACGGATGACGACGGAGGCGACGACGGGATGTGTCCCCCGTCGCCCCCTGCCCGAGCGTCCCTGCCCGATGAGATTGGAGCCTTCCATGCTATGATTTCCAGGGCATCCGAGCTCTTCCAGCTCTGCCCCGAAGAAAAGAAGAAGGAAGGGTTCCTTTACCAACGACGCAAGGTTAAAAAGAAGACGGTCCTCGCCGTACCGCTTCTTGATGACATCTGGGATGAGGGGCTCGCCCTCCTCAAGAACCCTGCCACGGCTCCTGCGAAGAGGGACCAGTACGAGAAGAAGTACCGGGTCCCCGACGCTGCCCGCTTGTGCCTTAGGGTGCAACCTAGTGGGGCGGCCAAGAAGAAAGCGGAGGGGGGGGCATCGGCCTCAACTTCAACCTCCCCGCCGGACGGCGAGGGTAGGAAGCTGGATGCGATGGGACGACGGGTCATCTCATCTGCAGCGACGACCATCAAGGCGGCCAACGCCCTGGCCATCGTAGCCCGCTACGACAGGGAGTTATGGTTCAAGATCGCCCCTCTGTTGGATTTCTTTCCGGACGCCAAGAGGACTGAGGCCCTGGAAATCTTACAGGAAGGTGAGATTGCCTCGGATCACGCCATTACGGTGGCTACGGACATCGCCGACACTGGTTTCCGTCAGTTGGGCAACGGCGTTTGCCTGAGACGACGAGGATGGCTCAAGGCGACGGATTTCCGACAGGACGTACAGACCAAGGTTTTGGACATGCCCTTCGATGGGAACAACCTTTTTTGCAAGGCGGTTGATGAGTCCCTTCAGGCGATCAAGACGGACATGGAGACGGCCCGTGCACTGGGTGTGCTCCAACAGCGACGGCCGTCCTTTCAGATCTCCGGAGGCAGACAGGGTGCCTCCAAGGGAGCTGGCAGCAGCTCCTCTACGTACCGTCAAGCGGCAAGATCTTCGTCGCAGGAGGCCTACAGGGGACGCAGCAAGTCAGGTGGATCCCGCTGTTGTCGCCAAGGTGGTCAAGGAGGCAAAGCGGCCTCCAAGCAAGATTAAACCGACCGTTGGGTCGGGCCCCCGCCGAAGCACCCCGGTGGGAGGCCGGCTGACGAAGTTCGTCGGCGTGTGGGAGTCCATCTCCACCGACCGTTGGGTGCTGGATGCCCTGGCCCTGGGGCACGCCCTCGAGTTCCACAAGAGGTGCCCCCGCATTCCTCCCGTGGCCAGGAAGGAAAATCACGTCCCTCAACTGCTGTTGGAAGTAAGGGCGATGCTCAGGAAAGGTGCCATCGAGCTCGTTCCAAAGAGGCTTCGGGGCTCCGGAGTTTACTCAAGATACTTCCTCGTAAAGAAGAAGACAGGAGGATGGCGTCCCATCCTGGACCTGCGACGACTGAACAAATACATCAAGGCACAGAAGTTCCGGATGGTCACCCTCCAGCACGTGCTGGGACAGCTGGAGGAGGGCGATTTCCTGTCGTCTTTGGACTTGGAGGATGCATACTTCCACATCCCTATTCTAAAGGGACACCGAAAGTTCCTCAGGTTCGTGGTCAAAGGGTGGCACTACCAGTTCAAGGCCCTCCCGTTCGGATTAAAATCGGCGCCCAGGGTGTTCACCAAGTGCCTAGCACCGGTGGCGGTGCGGCTGCGCCTGCAGGGGATCCACTTCTACCTCTACCTGGACGACTGGGTCATACGGGGAAGGACAAGGGAGCTCGCCGTGGAACACACTGCGAAGACCGTCCAGCTGCTCACGGACTGGGGTTCTCCATCAACTTTCCAAAATCCAACCTGGTCCTGTCGCAAATCTCCCTGTTTCTGGGAGCACAGCTCAACACAGTGGCGCGGCGGGCCTCACCGTCGGAGGAAAGGATAAGGACCATCCTGGGAAAGATGCAACGTCTGCTGTCCACGGACGTGGCCAGAGTGAGGTCTATCAAGTCCCTCCTCGGAAATGATGTCCTCCTGCATTTATCTGATGTGCCACTGCAGACTTCGGATGCGGCCCTTGCAAGAATTCCTCGACGCCCACTGGATCCAGACGACGGGCAGCTTCGAGGACAGGATCCCGCTCGACAAAGCGTTCCGTCAGGCGATACGATGGTGGGGTGTCCGCTCTTCCTAGCCCCGGCCCACCAGGTGACGGTGATGACGGATGCCTCCCTGGAAGGTTGGGGAGCGCACACCGAGGGTCTCCACGCGAGAGGCCTTTTGCTCCCGGAGGAGAAGACTCCACATCAACATCTTGGAGCTCTGTGCAGTGTTCTGGGCCCTCAGGTCCTTCCTTCCGTCCCTCAAGGGCAAGGTGGTGAGGATCTTCACCGACAACACCACCACGATGTTTTACATTCGGAAGCAGGGCGGAACCAGATCCCCTTCCCTATCCAAGGAAGCCCAGGATCTGTGGCATTGGGCTGTCGCCCAAGGGATGTTTCTGGTACCCTTTCATCTGGCAGGGATAAAAAACACCATCGCCGACTCACTCAGCAGAGAGCTGCGCTCGTGCCACGAGTGGGAACTGCGCCAGGATCAAGTGGACCGACTCTTCCGACGATGAGCCGAACCCCAGATCGATCTCTTCGTGAGGGCGGCGAACTCCAAGTGCCGGAGGTTCGCCAGCAGGTTTCCCCAACCGAGGAGCATGGGCGATGCTTTCTCGTTCCCTTGGGACGGCCTATTCCTTTATGCGTTCCCGCCGTTGCCGTTGCTACTCCGGCTCGTCAACCAGCTCAAGAGGTCCCGGTGCAGGATGATCCTCGTCGCACCGGCGTGGCCAAGGCAGATCTGGTTCCCGGACCTTCTGGACTTGTCAGCGTCCACATCAGTCAAGCTGCCGACGGACGCGGATCTTCTCTCCAGAGAAGGAGGCGCCATTCTTTATCACGAACCAGAGTCGCTGAACTTGCAGGCCTGGCTCCTGCAGCACTAGAGTTTGGAGGATACGACATCCCGGCCGACTGCAGAGAGGTTCTTGCGAAGGCCAGAGAGGACTCTGCACTCGCTGGATGTAGCTAGAGCGCTGAAGTTCTACGTGGACCGCACAAAGAGTTTTCGGAAGACATCACAGCTGTTTGTGAACTTTGAACCTGTGAATCAAGGGAAAGCTCTCTCGAAGACTTCCATTTCCAGATGGCTCTCCGGCTGCATCATGCACTGTCACCGGTTGGCAAACCGACCGTTGCTAGGCCGTCCGAGAGCCCATTCGACCAGAGCGATCGCTGCTACTATGGCGTTCCTGTCTGCAGGGCTGCTACGTGGAGGTCGACGCACACCTTCATGAGATTCTACTGCGTCGACCGGGATTCCAGGGAGGAGTCCAGAGTCGGCCAGGCAGTGCTGCGCAACCTGTTCGCCTAAGGTGAGCCTGATGAGGAGGTAAGAGTTGCTTAATGTTGAGTTGTTGTATTGCTTGATATTGAGCCTGTTGCCACCTCCCGTGGTTGTGCATGTGTATACTGCTATGTATTCTTATATTCATGAGCATGTGAATCCTTGCCAGACCCCATGCTGGAGAAGGAACAAGTTACTTACCTGTAACTGTTGTTCTCCAGCATGGGTCTGGCATGGATTCACATGTGAACCCTCCTGCCTACCCCTATGCGGCTCTTCACTTGGTCATATTGCCACTTCACGTGCTACCAAATCTGAGGATGGCTGCGAGGGGGCGGGGCTTAGGGAGAGGCCAGTCATTGGCTGGGGGCAGTATGACCCAGAGACCAGTGATTGGTTACTACTGAGAAAGACAGATCAGAAACAAACTGATACTGATTTTTTCTATACCGAGGATTCCCGGCCTGACGACAGGGAATATTCATGAGCATGTGAATCCATGCCAGACCCCATGAGCATGTGGATCCATGCCAGACCCATGCTGGAGAACAACAGTTACAGGTAAGTAACTTGTTCCTTCCTTGACCTTCTTAAAACTTAAGTGACCAGCCAAATGAATCTCATGGGCTATCTGTAGAAACTGGGGTCTCACCTCCTGAGGCACTACAAGTCTTCTGTAGTCCACTGGGTAGACTCTCTAGGCTCACTGTAAAGGAGGCCATTCTCCCAGTACAGCCTGTGCTTCCCTGGCTTTTGCCCTTCCAGCTGGGAAGCTGCCTGTTGCCGAAGTCCTTCATGAGTAGGACACTCTCTTTGACCTCTGCTGAAGTCTGCCCTACAGGGGCCACCTTCTGCAACCACAGTCTGCAGATCAGGATGGTCTTTAGGATCCAGATCTCCAACAGGGGGAAGGGCTTCTTCTAGCTCTGAGTCATCAATAGCTGATTCACCATCCTCAGGTGCTACCTTACACTCAGCCTCACCTGGTGTAGGAGTCACAGGTGTGACTTGGGACTGTCCTCTCAGGGATGTCCTTGGTTTATGCACAGGAGTGCTATTTTTCTTCTGTCCTGAGACCTTGGGTTTCCCCTTTGTCTCTTTCTTCCTGGAATCAGAAGGTTGTTTTTCCTGTGGACTGGGAGTTATAGGGATCTCTGTAACTTCCCATTGAGAATCATCCAAGGTGAGCTCTCTGGCCTTCCTAGTCTGCTTCCTTTTACTGGGAGGCCTGGGGGTGCTTGATACATCGCCAAGAGACTTTAAGTCATTCCCCAGCAGGACCCTCCCAGGCACCTCATTTTGTACACTGACAGGTATTCTCACAGTCATATGGTTGCATTTGATGAGAGCTGGTAGTATTGGAACCACCTAGATGGGGCCCCCAGCAAGCTTAGTGGGGCCTTTGGGGGCCTTAGCAACATCCTCAGGTTTAAAAAAGTATTCATCTAGCACTGTAATGCTGGCCCCAGTGTCTCTAATGGCAGGGGATTATTGTCCATTCACAAGTACACTGTCCTTGTAATATTCTTTGGTATTATCTGCAATAGAGTTATACCCATCTAAATTCCGCTGTTCCCACAGACCCAGGGATACTAAAGAAACCCTGGCAGAGACTCCAATGGGGTCTGCAGCCAGTAGATGAAAGTTTCCACTTGCCATATATACTTCTCCCTCAGGGATGAAGGCTAAGGAGGCAGTGTGGACCCCTGAAGGTTTACCCTTACATCTGGGATCCCCTTTCACATGGTCAGTTGACCCACAAGCATAACATTTTCCAAATGTTTTGACAAATGCGGGTTTGTGCTGACCTCCCTCTGGTTTAGCCCCAGAGGTTTCACTAGACTGACCTGGTTTCCCAAATGGCTTACCCTTCTTATGTTTTGGCCCTCTTTTGGATGGGAGGTTTTAGAATTCCCTTTGTCATCTTTCTTGTGCTGCTTCCCCTCATCCTTTTTGCAAGTGGCCACAGAATCCTTGTGAGTGGCCCTGTTGGCTACCCACAAGTCAGCAGCCTTTGCTAGCTTCTTGGGATGAATCTCTTTAGAGTCAGCCAAGTGCTCTCTCAGCTCAGGAGAGCAGGCATCAAAAATGGATTCCAACAAAAATAGATCTCTCATTCCTTCAAATGAGTTTACTCTGTAACCCTTAATCCAACTATCTAAGTTTTTCAAACATTCACACAACCAAGTATCCCATATCAGTCTTTTTGAGGGTCCTAAACTTCGTAAGGTACTGGGAAGGAGTTTTCCCAAATCTAGCTAATAAAGCTAGCTTCACATTCTCATACTACAATCTTTCAAGTTCCCCTACCTCCATTACAGCATCTGTTGCAACCTGGGGGAGCCTAGCCAAAAGCCAAGGAATCAAGTGATTCCCTGTGAGACCCTGAATCCCATGATTATATTCAAAAGCACCCAACCAATCCAAAATATCAAGTTTCACATCATACATACTCACTACTTCTTTGGGCAGGCAAGGCCTCTTTGGACTGGAAGACCTATAGTACTCTGGGATAGAAATGTTTTCAAGAGACAGTTTCTTCATTTCAAGAGCATGCTGCATTTCTTTTTTTTTTTAAACATCATTTTATTCAATGATTCATAGCTCGCCGACATCAGGCAAACATTTAACGCGATCCTTACACTGACGGTCAACATAAATAATCTCAACACATTCCATGAATATCTTATATACTTTAACATAACATATGAGTGGAATGAGGGACCAGTGTGTCCGTGGAGGCAGTCGGGCAACCAGGGGGCTCTGAAAAACTCCATGCAGGGGTAGAAGCATTCTGTGTCGATCTTCTGGTCCTGGGGGGGATCTCGTTCATTAGCCATTTTATGCTTTGTGGTGACACCAAGGGACCCTGTCAAGAGGGGGCGACCTGCGTCAGAAGGTATACCGTGAAGGGATGCCAAATATTTTTGGGTCGATTTAGCACACTGCACATGTTTGCATATTCCGAATCAGTGTCACTGAACCAAGTCAGTGCTCTAAGCCATTCCTGCACTTGTACATTTCATTAGAATGCACCTTCTCACTATGACCATACAGGTAGACAACAATTTACGGTATTGTTTCGGCAGCCACCCAAACATGCAACACAGAAACTCTTGCGGTACCGGCTGACCCACCAGCTCAGAGATTACTTTTACCACCCCCTCCCAGAAGGGGCGCAGCTCCTCACAAAGCCACAGCATGTGCACAATGTTAGCCGGCTCCATTTTACATCTGGGACAGTTAGCAGGCTTCGTGGAGTCATATTGATGCGTACAAGCCAGGTGAAATGTAGACCCTATGCAGCATCTTAAGCTGAATCAGCTGCAGCCTGGTGTTAAAAGCCCCCTTGTGTGTAGTTTCACACATCACAGCCCATTGTCTATCCAATAATGTCACTCCTGAGTCCTCCTCCCATTTCCCCCCTGCATTTAAGTGCCCCCTAGACGTATCCCTCTGAAGCGCTTTATACAGTATGGACAGTATGCCTCTACACCCCGGGGAGTTCCTAACAAGCTGCAGCACTGGGGTGGTTCGCGGCACATCAGGGAATCCGGGAACTACTGTTTAAAAAGCCGCCCTCATCCTGAAGTACTGCAGGATGCGCTGAGGACTCCCTCCCATCTTTTCTTTGAACAAGTCTTGAGAGATGAACTGCCAATCCGGCTACATGTCCTCCATATGGGCTATGCCCGCCCCTCCCCAGTCCCGCTTAATGGCCTTATCGCAGGTTGGTGTCAGGGTTTCTATATCCCATAGTGAGATGCCCGGTTCAAAGGGACGATCCACCACCAACCTCTTCATAGCTCTCTTCCACCTGGTCGTGAGTCCTACCACAGATCAACAAGCCCTGAAGAGAGAAAGGTTGTGCCAAACATTGTTCGATCCTGTCATGGGGGGGGGTCAGCCTCTCACCTGCCATCCAGTTTTTTTTTAACATTAGTTGTGCAGCTATAAAGTACAATTCCAAATTTGGCGCCCCGACCCACCCACGCTCCCATGGCTGTGCTAGTGTTTCCCATCCTATACGTGGACTCTTAGGGTGCCATGTCAGCTTGCACAGTCGAGAGCGCGCCTCCCGGAAAAATTAGACCCCAGGCCAGATTGGGATGTTCTGAAAGATGTACAAGAATTTGGGTACAACTATAATTTTAGCAATACCTATTCTCCCCAGGAAGGAGAGGGACAGCCCACACCACCTCTCCACGCTGGATCTCAATATTTGCAAATGTTTTATATGGTTGTCCTCCAGAAGTGATCCTGCTTTCCTGCTCACCTGCACTCCCCAGTACATGACCACCCTTTGTTCCCAGCCATAGCCTTGTGTATTAGGACGACGGGTAGTGTTGTCGTTCAGTGGGAATAGAAAGGACTTATCCTTGTTGATTCGTAGGCCCGACACCACACCAAACTCCTCTATTTTACGGGATAATGGGGCTAAATTGTTAGCGGGGTCCTTAATGTACACCACCAGCAGTGTCCGCATACAAATATATTAATTCCCTCACCGTCCTGCCCCCATGGCTAGCCCTCTATGTCCATGATACTTTCTCAGGCAGGCGGCCAGTATTTCGATTGCCATGGCGAAAAGCAAGGGTGAAAGAGCCCTGCCTGGTGCCTCTACCCAAACTAAAAACCTGAGATCGAGCCCCACCCCTATTTATCTGAGTGCACAAGCCTGAGTAGATGAGCCATACTTCTTTTAGGAAATAACTCGGTAGCACCACTCCACAGAACCAAAGGCCTTCTCCATGTCCAGAAGGACTGCCACTGCCTGCATTGCGGGGTCTATCTGCGCTAGGATTGCAAATAAACGTTGGAGGTTCAGAGAGGTTGATCTATCCGGTATAAATACAGATTGATCCATATGTACCACCTCAGACACATGGGGCAGCAGTCGGTCTGCTAGTACTTTGGCAAAAATGTTAGTGTCCAGGTCCAGCAAGGATATAGGGCGGTGATCACTGCCTCGCCATCAATGAGGGGAGTTGCCCCGCTATCGTTCCCTCTTCCCACACCGCTAGCATATGTCCCACGACTTCAGGGCCCCATTCCTTGTAGAACTCAGCCGTTAAGCCATCTGTTCCAGGCGCTTTGGATGAGGGCAGCGTTCTTATTGCGGTCAGAATCTCATCAACCATTATTGGGGCTGCTAGAGCCACCACAGCTTCCTCACTAATTTTCGGTAGGGATGCCTCCCCAATATATTCCCTCAATTCCTCCTTTTGCAGTGATCTCCGAGAGGGTTATAGAGACTCATAGAAGTGCTGAAACACCTCTGCTATTGCCCTCGGCTGCACCACAACCTCACCGTCCGCTGCCTTAATCGCTGTAATCTCCCTACATCCCCTCTCATGCCTCACAATAGCCGCCAAATGCCTACCGGGCCTCGCCTACTCCCCATACCTGTGGGCCATTGCTGGGCGAGCAAAGTATTGAACTTCCCTTTTGGCAAGAGAACCGAACCTGTCCAGGTCCTCCCTGAGTTTAGCAAGAAGACCCAGGGCTTCCCCTTATCCATCTCTTCCTCCAGCCTTTTAATTTCAGATTCTGTGTCCTTCTGTTGCCTCCATATCTGCATCAGCACCCCCAATTCCAGAGAGAGGCAACCCCCTCGGATGACCACCTTAAATGCCTCCCACAGCACACCTTTATTGGTAACTGAATCCATGTTCTCAATAAAATCGTTTTTAATTAAGCTATGGATCTCCCCCCGAAACACGCCACCCAGTGCCACTGATTTAAACCTCCACTGGGGGTGGCTGGGTGCCTACTCTAATCGTATTGTCCATAACACCGGAGAATGATCGGAAAGCGTTCTGGGAAGCATCAAACAATCCACAGTCCGTTGGATTAGGTATGGGCAGGCTAGGATATAATCCAGCCGGGACGCTGTATTATGAGCTGAGGAATGGTGCAAGAATTCCACCCCCCCTGGTTTTAGGAGCCTCTACACATCTCCCAGTTCCAGCACCTCCATGACCTCCAGGACTGCCTCTGCAGCCCTTGATCTTTTCCTCCCCCCTCCATCTGCTCTAGCCCTACTAGGGTCTAGGACCACATTAAGGTCCCCAGCCCATACTACATAGGTAGCTGCATATTTTTGGCTGGTACGGGCCAGACTGCAGAAGAACTCGGGATCATCAACGTTGGGACCATACGTGTTGACAAATATAAATTGTGTGTTCCCCCTAGATCCAGAAAGTATAACATACCTCCCCATTGGGTCAATATGTGTGCTTTTCGGTCGAAACCCCAGTGACTTATGCACTAGTGTCATCACTCCCGCAGAGTAAGAGGTGTAATATTTGCAACTCCCCATTTTTTTCTGACCCACCTCATTTGCTTTGCCCCGGAGATGAGTCTCCTGCAGCATGACCACCATAGCTCCATGTCGTTCGCAGTACTGCATTACTTCGTGGAATTTCCGTGGGTTGTTGAGTCCACACACATTCCAACTGATGACCCTATGTGCCATGTCTTAGGTGAAAGCTATGTTCGCTAGGCATTGCGTCCCGCCAATATGTTCTGCACGATGACTATCTGCCGGTCTCTCGTTTGAGGTATGAATCTTTTTGGTATAACTGACCTCCAAAACCCAAACTAGTTCCCCCCCCACCTCCTTATCCCGAAGCTCACTTCTGTCCCTATCTCTATTTCTCCCCCTGCCCACACTGCCCTCCCACAACCTGCTGTGGCCGTAACCCCCCTCAGTAACCCTTAACAACCGTAACTCAGAGGGCAAACGCCTGGGGACACTGGACACTGCTTCCATGGTGACCTTGCCTGCTCCCCAATGCAGGGAAGGCTTAAACACTTGAAGTAGAATACTAAAGCTACTGGTTCTATTCGTTACAGTGTTTGCCATAGATTACCATCACCCATCGGGGGCATCCTGCCCGCATTACTATGACTGCTCGTGACCACCCTATAGTGAGTCTCGGGTGACCTTTACTGCTGATTATTATTCTGCCAGGCGCAGTCTGGTTATACATAGGGAGCCTCTTGGCTCATTTTGGCAGGGCTTCCAGAAATTCATGGACTGCTCCAGGGTCAGTGAAAAAGTGGGTCTGCCCATTGTGTTGTACCTGCAGTTTGGAGGGGTATTGCATTGAGTATCTTATTTCCCTGTCTCTGAGAGCTCGCTTCGCTGCCACAAAAGAGAGGCAGGCTTTCTGGACTGCTGGGGTGAAGTCCGGGTAGAAAGATACTCTTGTATTCTCATAGGTGAGATCCCCAAGTTCCCTTGCCCTGCAGAGAATGGCGTCCCGGTAGTTTAGGACACGAGCGATGATCGGTTGTGGGTTCTGACCCGGTCTTGGAGCAGCCTGCGAAATCCGGTGTGCCCTTTCTACCAGAAACTGAGATGAGAGAGATGGACCCTGCAGCACTTCCCTGATCAAGTTCTCGATGAAGACCTCCATGTTTTGCTGTGCGGATGACTCCGGGACCCCCAACCATCTGATGTTATATCTCTGCGATCTTGCTTCAAGGTCCTTGTTCCTGTCCTTAATAGATTTCACCTCTCTCCGGAGCTCTCCGATTGCCTGCATCCTGTCGTTGCTGGATCCTCAAGCGTACTGACTCTCTGCTCTCCTTATTGATCCTTTCCTGCATCCTATCCACCTTATATACTAGTCCGTCTAGCTTAGTGTTTATGGCAGCAAAGCCGGACCTCATTTCTGCCAGCACTACACTTAGTTTAGATGGGGGGGGCAGACGCCGCTTTGTCCGTCACCCGCTAGTAGAGGCTCCATGATCTGTCTCTTGGGCCCTCATCGGGGTTCTACAAGCCTGTTACTGTTCTTGTTGTGCCCTTCCTTCTGGGTAAATTTCAGGCGAGACTGTTGCTTGTTCCCCTTCGCCAAGTAGCTTATGGCTAGGCCTGTGGAAGCCCCTCCCTGTCCCCGGGCACTTACTGAGAAAAACAACTGCTTTTTGTTGCCAGGTTGCTCCACATGAACAGACCCTGCTGCGGGTGTGTATAACTGTAGCCCCTTCTTACAATTGTGTGTCACCCACAGGGCTACATTTCCTATCCCTAGGCAACTGGCCAAACTAAGCTTGTTTTCTCTCAGGCTCCCCCTCTTCACCGACTCCTCTGTTCACAAGTCGTAGGTTTGGTGTGTTAACTGCCACAACCCAATACAGGCTTGCAAGCACCTCCACCGCAGCCTCAGCGGTCATTCACCTCGCTCCTGCCAAGAGGGACCCACTCCAATCCAATACCTAGCTGGCCCCCTCCAACAGCTGCAGGATATCTACTTTAAGGGGTAGCTGTTGTTTCCCCGTTCCCACATGCAAGGATTGAGGTGATTGGGGGCGCCTCCTTTGAGACTACCGGAGCTCCAACTTCAGCATGTTGTGCAGCGTTATGCCGTTCCGTGAGTGCCAGCCCAGCTTCCAGTTTCAGGCAACACCAGGTCCAAAGGCTGTGAGAGTACCGGGGGACCCTCCTCCTGAGAGGATAGCGAACCGTGACAGGGTGTCCCGGGGAGACAGAGTGGATACAGCCGTCAAATAGCAGGCCCCTTGTTTAAATTGTACAGGGATCTCACCAGCCTACAGCACCTTACTACGTTTGGTGCGATCTGGGCCGTGGGCTGTGGCCCCCGCAGCTGGTGCCAGGGCTCCCGCCTTACCTGTTGTACGGCCGGCTGCCCGCCGCCGCAATTGCTGCCTCCGCTCATATGTCAGCTCTCCTGCCGAGGTGCGTCGCCGGAAGAGCCTCCTCCTCTCAGCTCCGGTCTTAGCCGCAGGTACATCTGTGATGTTGCAGGGGCGTCACGCAGGCCAGGGAAAGATCACCCCTTCCCCTCTTCAGCGGTCGGGACCCGCTACTGGGGACACCATGTCGGGCAGTGCACAGGCACTCGAGCCGGGGTAGCCACGAGTCACGCACCTGGACTTCCACTCCTCACAGTGTCACCGGCTCAGTCGAGCGTAGAAGAGCCCTGAAGCACAACTCACCGCCCCACGTCAGGGGGCTGTTCTCCCAGCCTCCTCTTTCCAAGAGGCCGTCAGCACTCACGGGGTTCCCGCTGGTGGCCGTGCTCTCTTGATGCTGGCGCCATGTCTTATTCAGGCCGCCAACTTGTTTTCTCAGACCTCCAGCTTCCAAATGGCACCAAATTTCTTCCAGCAGTCGCCGAGCCTGTGCTCCTCGTTCAGCCAGCAGAGTTGAGCACGGATGGGCCCCGATGGGTACGGTTTTGCCTCCCTGCCGGTGAAATCGGCGTGGAGCTCAGAACTTTGCAGCCATCTTGGTTGCGGGCTCTCGAGCGCCCACCGAGTGTACTGCATTTCTAGCTCCCTGAGTTTGATGTCCTGATGTTTGGTTTCAGCTTGGATTTGTAACCTTTTGAACTCTAATTCAAGTCTCATTTTCTCAAGCAACACAAACTGTGGACTCAGTGTTGGACCTTGTGGAGTCCCAGTGGCTACAGGTTGAGGCAAAAGGGCATGTTGAGGTAAAGAGGGGCTCTCTTCCTGCGACTCCTCTTCCTCCTCCGACTCTTCTATGACATTAGAGTTAGACTCTGAATTAACATTTTCATTTTCAGTTTCCACATTTCCTGGGTTAGTAGGTGTGACAGGCCTACTACCCAGACTTTGATTATTCACCAATCTTGTAATCAGTACATTTTTCTTTCCTTTAACAGGGAGATTCCTGACTTTACACATTTCTTTCAGTTGATCTACTGTTAAAATGATCAGGGCTTCCGGCCTGAAGTTATCCATATTTGGCATGTTACAATTGCCGTTCTATTGGAGCTTAGCCTTGTGAAGATTTTAGTTGAACAAAAAGCAAAGCAAAATACTCAATGTAAGAACTCTACAATTTATCCTCACCGCTGTGCCAACAGTGTAAGGTACTGATTTGGGGCAGTGCTCTTAAGGGGCACTACAACAATCTCAGCCTTCTGGCAATAGGACCCAACCTTTGGTGTAAGTCTGAACTACACAGGCTGTAGCGCAGTGGAGCAGCCAGGTTTATCTCAAGAGGAGGGGTCAATGTGAGCAGTAGAGTGGTTACACAAAGATTCACAGTGCCAATTATTCAAACAAACACTTAAACTCAAGGCTTCTTGATAAAATAATTATTTATTTACCGGTCATTTATGTAAGCCTTCTTTAGAAGGGAGCAACATTCTAGCAACATACAAATACCTTCAAAAGACACTCTAGGTTTTTAAATCAGCAAGCACCCATTGGGGATGCCACACAGACACTTCCTACACCCTCAGATGACATCAATTGTTAGGACACTATGTACACTGATATGTTACTGTTAGCATTTAGAAAAGCATGAAGATGTGGCAAAGAAAAGGTTACTCAGAACAAACAAGGGATCACAGTTATTCTTAAGCAGGCAAATACTTTCCAACCCTCCCCAGTGTCAGAGGAGAGAAGAGTCATTCAGTGGAAACAGGCTAGGGCAAAGTCAATAGGCAAACGTCTATGTAGCTCAAGCACTTCTTGCAGGAAAGTAGAAAAGTCTTTGCACAATGTGTTAGAGGTCTTTAGTGAAGAAGAAGAAGAATCAATGTAGGGCCACAAGCTGTTAGGCTTGTTCAGAGTAGAAACAAATCTACAACAAGAGGTAAGTTCTCTTAGACTTTACAGTACCTTTAGTTAGAGGAAAAGCAGCAGATTACTTCTGTTCCTCTGCAGCTCTGCAGATCCCTCTGTTCCTGGGCCTCAGTCGTGGGCACAAGAGGGAGGACTTCTGGGGACTCCTGAGCTGCAATGGGACGGTTACCGACAGCAACCGGCTATCTTCAAACAAGTGGCAATTCAATGTTTTAGCTCCTCGCGTCTACCACAATCAGCAACACTGCGGTTGCTGGATGTCGAGGTGGGCCTTCCTTACATCTGGGGTCGAGCACTCTATTGAGGGGCTCAGGCTTGGTCAGTTCTGCTTCCTGGAAGTCCGGAGGATCTTCCTGGAGCTCTGGTCCAGTTTAAAAGAAACGCACAGAAACTGGTGTTCCTCTCCCTGGTGACGGATGTCCAGGTGGCTAACTTTGGAGTTGATTGGTCCCCCCCCCCAACTCAAAGGGAGAAGTCGTCCTTGCAGGGGCTTCTCTATCGATGCAAATTTGAAGTTTAAGCACAGCAGCAGGGTTTCACCGGGCAAACCAATGGTTCGGGAGTTGCAGCAGGCATCCTCTTCAAGTTCGTCTTCGGATTGTTTCGTCCAGTGGTCGATTCTGCCTTCCAAGCCAAAAAGCCTCGCCTTTTATGCAGGTTTCTCTCATTCATTTCAGCCTGGCTGTCAGTCACCCAGCAGGATGGCTGTCCTTGCCAAACAGCAGCCGGCCAATCACCAAGGAGTGCATTCCTGTCTCCTAGGAGACTGAGCTTCCTCCCCCCACCAGATACCTTGGAGCCAGAGGCGGGTTTCACTTCTGAAGCCCGCCAAAGACAAAATGAACAAATGGACCAAACCTGATTTGGCGCGCAGAGTAAGTCTCAAGAAGGACCAAAACAACAAGAAATGGCGAAAAAAGAAGACCAGGGCCATTTTGGCAAAAATGGCACTCATAGGTGCTTTACTCAGCTGCGAGCGCAGCCCACTGTAAAGACACGACACGGTAGTGAAATGTAACCACTGCCACCAGCCATTAATTGTGTTAGGGGTAACATACAAAATGTTACATGAGAAGCTAGACAAAGGGGATACTAGGTAACCCCTGCAGCACCCTATTGTAAGATAGTGTGTGCTGGGTCTAGAAATTTACAGTAGCAAAGTAAAGTCAATTTCACTTTAGTTATCCAAGAGAAAGGTGTTTTGAGAGAATTTGGAGAAATCTGGAAGGCTTCACGTGCTGTGTGCTCCAATGTAAATAGATGCCCATGGAGTTTGTCAGACTCCTAAAACCAAAAGAAACACAGAGTAAAAATCACATTAAAAATTCATGAGAGAGTGGGAACAGGGTCTCACTCTCTCCAGGTAAAAATGAAAAAGTCCTTGGGCCTCATTACACGGATGGCGGAGAACCATGGCGCTATTAGCGCCATGGTTCATGCCGGTAAAATACCGGCACCGCCTTGGCGGAAAGGGGAATTACCGCCCCATTCCAAGGTTGGCGGGGCGGTAATTCCCCCCTCCACCATTGCCCTTCACCATTCCCATTTTTGCCCCATAGGGCATAATGGGAATGGGGAAGGCGCTAATTACGGTACCGCAAATTGCGGTACCGTAATTAGCTCCCTGGGTCCCTTTGCGGGTTGGTTTTTAACGCCTGCAAAAAGCAGGCGTTAAATCCCCCAACCCGCAAAGGGACCTCGTAGTAAGGCGGTAAGGATTTACCGGTACCGGTATTTTACCGGTACCGGTAAATCCTTACCGCCATCCGTCTAATGAGGCCCCTAGAGTCCAGCAAAAGAGCTGGGGTCTCCAAGGTAGAGAGGAATTAGCACATTTCTGAGAATTCGCCCTAACATGCCTCAATGGCCAAAGGCCGTAGGCTATAGGCCATGCAGTCAGAAGGCTACGACTGTAGGACATAGACGTCAGTAATGCTTGCAGAAATTTGCTGCTCTTATAGGGTGGTGACCTGTAAACAGTGGGTGTGTACAAAATTTGATTCACAATAGAGCCGGGGAAGTGCGCTGGCATGTGTGCATGTTTACTTTTACAGGTGAGGACACTTGTAGAACATGGTAAATGTTTTCGTCTGTACATGGCAACGGTGCAGAAAACAGCCAAGCAATGTGGGCACTGGATGCAGAGTTTGCATACCGTTACTATGGAAGAGGATATGGTGAAAGTGCACCTACAATGTCCTTAGTAACTGTGCTGTGTCTGGAAGTGTTGCAATAGGGGCAATGTTGGGGAAAAGTAGGGGTTAGGTTGGTGGAGACACAATATTTTGTGAATGGGTGTGTATAGGGATGGTGGAGGCTGTGGTATGTTTTGGGATTCTGTTCATAGCAACCTGTTTTTAGGAGTAGATGCAAACCTGAAGTTTAGTATGTAGTTGGTGGATGCGTATGTGCGTTGGGTAGGAGAGCTGCTGGCAGAGGTGGGTATGTGGATTGGTGAAGATGGTGATGTGGTGAAATGCATGCAGCTTTACGTTGTGGGTATTTTGGGAGTGACACAATAGTTTGGGAAATGGAAGCGGCGCCACACATAGCATGCGCATGAAAGTGCACAGGGTTGGAGGATAGAGTGTTTTCTTTGTAAATTATGGTAAGTGGTGCCATTTGTACCTGCAAAAACAAACAGAAAAATGAATCAATGCACGTACATAACAAAATATGACATTTATAAAATAAATAAATAAAAACAAAAAAGACGCAATCCCCACCCCTGTGTTACAGTTTACTCCCCTGCCCCCAAAACAATCCGTGAATCCCCTCTCCCCCTCTACTTTGCCACACGGCACTGCCACGGATTCCGCTGGATTTTGAGGCATACACATGGAACATTCGGCTGTTTTACAAAGACAGCTACAGCATTGACACTGTACAGGCTAAGGCAGTGGGCAATGTGGTTGTTGGGTGTGGTATGTACGTAAACACTGACATAACATGTATTTGTACAGTTAAATGTAGGATGGTATGGTGACAGTGTGCAAGGTTAGGGGCATGCATCTTGTTTGTGTGCACGCACTGTATGCAGTTGCTCACCGTTCCTAATAGATATTCCTTGCTGCTTTTGTTAGGATTACTTTTCCGATATTTGTAGTGCATGCATTACAATGGGAACAAAATAATGTGGAGTGTACAAGGTACGTGGCAGCCATCATGATGTTACACATGCAGTGTGTGGAATTTATAATATGATGTACTGTGGAATTTTGTGCAATTTGTGTCGCGCCTACATACAAGTGTTTGAAGGCGGACTGAGGAAAGGGAGGCGGAACGGAAGCCACATTCATTACTCTAGGCCAGGTGACATTGAGAGTGTGCAATTGAATGAGAAGGGGGAGGGCAAAGTGCAGTACATGGGAACAATACAAAATAGAAATGCATGCACCTACGGACTGTGCTGGCAAGCGGAAGGATAAGTGTAGACATGAAGTGGTGCCTGCACTTTGAGGGTTCTAGAGAATAGTCCTAAAGTACTGGGGATTGGCAAAAGGTCAGTGTAGGGGTGGAAATGTAGGGAGGGAGGTGGCCTGGGGCACTGATGTACTGTGGGTAGGAAAGAAGAGCAAAATACTTTTCCGCCAGGAAGTGCGCATGGGAGAGCAGGTAAAAAAGAAGGAGCACATGGAAAGGTTTTCAGGTGCTTTCAAAGGCCACAATCTTTCCCCTGAAGGTCCATGAACAATGAGAGCGTGTTCCACAGGGAGGCCCCAGCAGAAGAAAGACATATACCACCATATGGTTGTGTATAGAAGGAACTCATCCTGAGGGTGTAGGAGGTGGATGAGGGAGGAGCTGGAGCAAGTTGATACTTAGGAAATGTGTGCAAGATATTGAGTTGCCAGAGATTAGAAGGCCTTCTGCGTAATGTCATGGCCTTTCATTTTATTGGTCCCATCTACTTGGAGCTATAGCAAACATTGTAATGCACCAGCCATACCATTCCTGCCGTTGAGGGGAAGGACAAGTTGTGTACTCCTTTTATGGCCGAGTTGCTGACAGAGCACATTGGAAGTTGGCAGATTTAAAAAGAACTGTGGCACCAATGAAGTGTATGAGACAGCACTGCTCTGCGGACACTGACCTTTAGGTAAGTGAATGTACTTTGCTAAGATGCATGCAGTGTTGCCATTAGTGCCTTTTTACTACGAGCAATGTGGTTGGTGGGTTAGTGGGGAGCAATGTTTCTACCATAGAAGGATGGAAACAGAGTTCCTGTTTCGCTAGTGTAGTGTAAGAAATGGGTAAGTGAAAACATTGCAAGTGACTAACTACAATTTGCTACTTAATGGTAGCACATGGGAAGAACATCCGTATGCTTCGGCAACACGTAGTGGACTCTTAGAGACAGATAGCGTGTGTCTAGGCACTTATGACAGAGTTCTGGCCATAATGCCAAAAAAATATTCAAACCTTTCTTGGTGGGCATGGTGCTTATGTCGATTAATGTGCATGTACAATCCTGGAATGTGTTAATGAACTTTTCACTGCATGTGCTTTCCAATAACAGCAGACGTGTAGGCTGATTTTGTAGCCGTAGAAATGAAGTGTTGTGGTGGACTGACACTATAGGATGCTGACGTTTTTGAAGGGCATTGGTGCATGCGTGTGAGGGATTAGCAATACGTAATAAGGGCGTGGTGGGAAGAGCCTATTGGAAAGGGAAGAAGGACTGTTAATGAAGGGCTGAAGGGGCAGCTCTCGCAAAACTTAGCTAGGCGCATGTACTAAATTGCACGACTTTGAACAAGCTGGACAATGGGAATGTCATTGTTGCAATAGACCAATCAGGTGGTTACAGAGTGTGTCAGATGATAGGGCAGCCATATTTTCTTTCATTACTTTGTGTAGTGCAGCTGGCGGAAATGTTAAAATGGACAGTTTTTAAAGTGGGTGATCGATTTGTGGTAGATTTGCTTCATTATGCCGTCGAAAGAGGACTTGATGGCAATTTGAATTTGGACAAAGTGGAGGCTTTGTGGTGCGGTGTAGCAGTCCATACTTTCAACCATTTCCTTGCAGAATGTGGTTGAGTGGCCCCTTTAGGTACAGTACACGTTGTGATAGTGCACTTTGGAGGTATGCTTGTCAGTTGCATCCCTTGTGCAAGTGTGTACCGTCAACTGAAAAAGATGATGTAAAAAGTGCCGTGCATGTTTAACACTGCGAAGGTGCTTTCTTCATGTATACCACCACATCCAGCTTATCAGTATTCAAATGAATGTTGTCGGCAGCCAGAGGTGGGAAGGCTTCTTATCAACAGAAGCATGTGTACCTTTCTGCATGCTGATAGAATATAAAGCAGAGTCCGGTGGGAGTTATGTCTATAGTGTATGATGTGGGTATGTAAGCCTGTGGAGCATTTACAATGCAGTCATTGGTTTTAGTTTGTTTGTGTGCGACTTTGGTGACGCTCCATCACGAGGATATTATTGCAGTTGATTGCGGGGGGATAAATGCATACTATGTAACACAATTGTCACTGTCCTTTGTGGTGAGGGAGGCAGTAGACCAGGAAATGCTTATGTTTTCTAACTCCTGCATAATTTTAAAGCCCCATAGTCAGACACCCATGTAGAGAGGTTATGTTTTATGTGGTTTGGAAATGGAGAAACCACGGTACATGATGAAGAAGTGCATTTCTGTATTTCTACAACTTGTGCCATTGCCATACTGTGCACATGGGAATGTATGGTTTCACAGCACGAACAGTTTTTCCCACAAGTAGGATTCCACTTGATATTACTGCACATTTGCAAGTATAGCAATAATGTTTGTGCTTCCTCTTGCACACTTGCGGTCTTGCAAATGCACTGCAACACGCACAGCCATCTGTTTGAACAGCTACCTATTTTTAGCAGATGCTACTACACTGTTTTCCACAGTACCACGTTTCCTTCCATTTAGCACAGAATTGTGTGGAGGGTATAAGATGCGCGGCACACTGCCTTCCTTCATTGCCACTTACATTTTGACACTGTGAAACAAACTTTATATCAAAATTATGAACAAAATGTTTACCTAAAGGGCCGTTATGGTGAAGGTGCGGTACTAGAAACGTAGCATCATTTCTAAATGGACTTTGTGCAACCTACGTTATGTTTACAGTGCCCTACTAACAACATATGCAATTTACTAGCAGAAAACGTTGTTACAGGAATGTTATCGTTACATTGCAGTAGCAAGAACCTATGCGATTGAATGGGAAAATGTTGTTACAGGCACCTTATGGTTGCAGGTCAAACTGCTACACTCCCGAAATTCGGAAGTTATGGTAGGCAACAGCACCACAACTCGCGCCACCAGTGTGCACTGTAAGGACTATCACTCATGACATCAAAGATGCCATCAGACATATCATTGATGAAATCACTGATGACAGCACATGTGTGCTTCCCCCTTTTTTGTTAACTGACATAAGTAGGCCTGATGCTTCTCTTCACTATCAGTCAGGAAGTAACAAATGAAAGGGGTGTATCTTTGTGTGGAACGCCCTTCGCATATGTTGTTGCACTACTTTCCTCAGGGTTCACTCATGTCATTACACAGCCACGCTAGTGGCTGTGTAGTTATGGTTAAATTGCTAATCCCATAGGAAGAGAACCTTTTGGGTGACTTATAACTTCGCTCTCCCTGGACGAATCCTCACCAAACTTTGCAAAAAAAAGTATAAGTGCACTCAGAATTATTTTGCAAAGTTTGGTGAGGTTTGGTCCATGGGGGGAAAGTTATAGGGGGGTCCCAAAATTGATTTATTTCCCATAGACTGAATGGGGGAAAAACTTTGCGCACGCCTACAGCTCAAACCGCTGGACGGATTTTCACCAAATTTGCGGCAGGAGTAGCAGATTGGTCCCGAAAGCGTGCTTTTGTAACTTTGGTGAAAATCCATCCAGTAGTTTTTTAAAAAAACAACAAAAAAGTAGGTCTCAAAAAATGTGATATCTATGTGGGCTCCGCGGACACACATCCCTGTTCGCTCCGCATGCAAGATATCGATTGGCTAATCGGTCGCGTCATGTCCGTGGACATGTGACGCGTTCGCTGATTCGGTGGTGAAGAGCGTGAAGTGCGTCAGATTGTTCAGATGCGCCCGCCATCTTGGATCTGTGTTTTGGTGTCCGCAAAAACATATAAAAAAACACAACATTGCACTTGTTACACTTATCAAATACTGTCTGGGGAGGTGAGGGTTGATGAGGATAAGATGGGATATGGCAGCAAGAAGCAAAAAACGGGTGTTTTTTGGTCACGAAAGTCATACGGTACATTTGAAGGTGTTCCTCAATATAATGTGAGTATAGTACAGGCAAAGGACTAATGTGTCTGTGTTAAAATATATTTAAAATAATAATGGAGTCAGACTGCCACCCCCTAGAGTCTGGCATCTGAGGCAGCCACCTGCAGTGTCTGATGGAAAGAGGGGCCCGCAACGTGTATGAGAATACGAGTTCTCATGGATGCGTTGAGCCATGTTGTTGCAAAGTGAGAATGTATTTAGATTCTGAGTGAAGGTCACCAGCTTTGATTTTTTGGTTGCGAGCTAAGGAAGCCCATGCATGGGACTCAAAGTATAAGGTTAAATTGTTTTTTGACCTTGAGAGAAAGGGAATATTCCGTAAGGAATGCAATGAGAGGAGGTTTGTAATAATGAACTTTTGATAAGGTTATGCATTCCAAAAGTGTGTAAGGAACATGTAAATTCAGTTCATGAAGAATCTTTGGTGCGAGCGCAGTGAGCGTTACCGTCTGACTTACGCCAAGAGAATGGAAATGGTGAATATAATGTAAGTTTGATTTTGACGACTGTATACCGGAACGATCATTAACTTATTATTATCTGAAGATTAATTTTGGGTTATATTGTCTTTGTTTGTTCTGTGTTTCTTATTGCAATGTAACACAAGTACTATCTTTCTGTGTTGTCTTTTTTACGTGGTTATGGGGAGTGCATGAGCGAGGTGCATGTAGACTATCACTAGGTTCACCCAGGTTTAACGCTAATATTTCATTAAAATGTCATGTATGACCATATCGAATTGTGTATCAGTTTCTACGTTGTTTTCTCTTTGATGAGATTGTTTGATGTGTGTGCTAATCGTTAGTTTAAACTCTATGCCGAATTAAAAAGTCAATAGATACATTGTAATAAAGTTTGGGTATTGATACACATGTTCTGTTATGTTTTCCAAATAGCTACATCAGGCCTTTCTGCGATTGTCATAGATTCCAGATTCCAACTGATGGCTTCTTCAATCGGCAGCTGCACATAGTTGTCAACGCTTGGATCACAGTGACTGTTTTTTGGGACGATCGCCCAGGGCCAATGTGCCCGTACGCTGTACTAGCAATTAGGAGTAACATCACATCCTTTATGGTGGTCTAGGCCCAAGTTGATGTTGAAGCCCTGGAATTCACTGTGTGACCCAAGCAATTCTTTTATCGAAAACGAACACTTTGTGTACGGAAAAAGAACAACGTGTGCCTCACGATTAACATTTTGGATCACGAGCGAAGAAACAAATTTGCAATTTGATTGAATATGGGAATAGTCGAATGTTCTCAGAGCATTTATTGTGAAATAAAAGTACTTTATAAATTGTACAGTGTTATTGTTTTCTTTTAAAGAACGGTTTAATATTCCGAATTGTGATGTGCTTTGTTAGTCAATGTGTGTTGATTTTCGGGTTCTGCGTCTCGTCACATAGGTGATTATGGGTGTGTTTGGCTACGCTGAAGAGGAACGTCACAGAGAAAGGTGTAGAATATAACTAGGGTTGGTGATGTGAAGGTCAGGGGCGGGGCATATGTGTCATGATCTCTGCTTCCAAAAGATCAGGACTTGCCCAACTCCCTTGGAAGCAGACCCATAACCCCGGTTCCGAGTGCCAGCCAGTCCCAATTGGGACCTTTTGGACCCTGTCCTGGCGCCAGTGGCACCAGGCTCATAAAGATGTCCAGTCCCAGCGCTGGAAGCGCCGGGCTCATAATGCTTGGGTGGACTTACCTGCAGCAGACCATGCTGCTTACTTACCTGCCAGTTGAACCCCTGATCCTCTTCTGTTTGGGACTACTTTTCCAGTTGGGTGGGGCAGGAGCCACTCCCTAGGTTCAGAACACTGGAACTCTTCTGGAAAGCAGGAACTCTTTTCTTACCTAGGCGTGGCTGTGGAAGGAGACATCTAAGCACTACAGGAGGCTATTTAAACCACACCCGATGGATGAATCTTGCTTTGCGTTATTCTGCATTCTCTGCAGCAGAACGCTCATCGTGTCTTCTGCTTCTGATCCTGGGCCTAAGGGAACAAAGGCTTACCATCCTGGAATCCAGTCTTCAGCAGCACCTGTAAAGACAAAGAAAGAACAGGTTAGCACTACGGTCTTCAGTGGCAGCGCATCTCTTACCTGGTCCATCGGCTGTCACCAACGCCTCGCGCTGCATTCCGGCATCTGAAAGACAAAGGCTTACCTACTCTTCGCATGCTCCGGAGGTCTTCGCACTGCATTCCGGCATCTGAAAGACAAAAGCTTACCAGCTCTTCGCACGCTCCGGAGGCCTTCGGCGCTGCATCCCGCATCTGAAAGACAAAAGAAGGTGCGTTTAAAGACATTGGGCAACTTTATTACTCATGTGCCATTACTCCTTCCCACGCCGAATCCAGTGGGTATTCCAGCACCCTTCAGCTTCTCTAAAGCTCCGAACTTGTACCTGCAAAATAAAAGGGACAGTTAGTGCGCATCGTGAAGCAGACCACAAGCGCTTACTTACGTGCTTCCAGGCGCTTCTATTCCTCACGCGGGTTCGATCCTCAACTCTCATCAGCCCGCTATCCGCCATTGCCGGAACCCTGCAAAACAAGAGATATCATTACAAAAGACTTTTAAGACATTTGAAGTGCCCATAACTTACCGTTCGTGCAGTTAACGACGGACAGCAGTCCTCTGAGGTCAAGAGGCCTGCACCCTTATCCAGTGAAGAAACTGGTTACGGCACCCTGCCCCGAGGCAGATGGAGAGCTCGGCGTTCACTTACCTAAGGTGAGGGCGTTAACCTTTGGGGTTCTACAGGAGAAGAGAAAGGGAAGAGGAGAGAGGCACCCAATAACCCCAGTTCATTAATCCCATATTTTCTATCTGCAGACATCTTACTCTTCGAGTCAGACATACAGTGCACAGAGGTCCAGCCCAAAGAGCCAACCGTGTGTTACATCACCTTTGAAGATACGGCATTCCCCCAGTCAAGACCGGCGCCTCTGCGGGAATCAGGTGAGCGTTACAGAACGCAAAGCCAACCGCAAAACTCCCACCCAGGCGCTATGGAAACCTCGGATACCGACCAGCTAGCCCAGTTACTTGGGGAACTAAGAGCAGAAGTGCATGCAGCCCGTCAGGAAACTAATGCTCTAAGAAGGGAACTGATTATTTCCAAGGAGTGAACAGACGATCTCGCTAGACAATTGCTACAGTCACAAGCCGGACAAACTCCGTTACCCGCATCAGGGGCAAATCTTCCTTCAACATCCTCTACGAACCCAGTGCAGATCAACCTACCTGGGACTATACCTCTGGCTCCGCCCGAACGATTTTCTGGTGACCCAAAGATGTTTGCAGTATTTATTAATCAGTGCCGGTTGCACTTCTTATGCCGGCCAGCAGCCTTTCCAACTGATCAAGCTAAGGTAGCTTTCGTGCTTTCGTACCTTAGTGGCAATGCGGCAGACTGGTCGATCCCTCTAGTTAATCAAGATGATCCGGTTCTCCATGATTTTCAAGCTTTTCAGCTCAGTATGGAAAAACTGTTTGCAAGACATTCACAGGGGCAGGCCTTGGACAATGAGCTCCTTTCATTGCGACAGGGTAATCAAGACCTTTTGGCTTATATTGCGTCTTTCAACAGACTGATAGTGGAAACTCGATGGCCTGAGGACAAAAGGATTACGCTGTTTTATAGAGGTCTACGTGGAGAGCTCAAAGATGTGTTAGCCCAAGTAGTGAATCCCCCGCAAGACTGTTCGGACTATATTGACTTAGTCGTTCAAATTGACCACAGACTGCAGAACAGGAAGGCCGATCGTTCCAAGTTTGATGCTCGAGTATTTTCCAAACCACCCACTCCTACCAAAGGAGTAGACTCCGGGGAACCCATGCAAATAGGGGGCCTGAAAGGACCACTAACACAAAAGGAGCGGGAAAGGAGAAAACAGCTGCAATTATGCCTCTATTGCGGAAACTCGGGGCACTTTCTTCGAGACTGTCCGGTGAAACCAGCCAAGAAGGCAGTAGGAGCTGCAGTTACCAGGGTCACAAACTCTGAGCAGGGAAACGACCTCGCCCGACAAGAATAGAGGTCCTCTTGCCGAGCGTTAAAACCAGTTCCGTGACCTCGCATTTCGTGATACCTATGGTCCTCATTAGCCCTGAACATCCGGATCGATTACATGCGATTGAAGCTTACATCGACAGCGGTGCCATCGGCAATTATGTGGATCATGAAATGGTTTTGAGGATGAATCTGACTCTTTGTCCAAAGGCTGTAAAGGACGTCATTACTACGGTGGATGGTACGGAGATAGCCTCCGGACCAGTAACGCATACCACCCAAGAAGTGACGCTAGTAAGTCAAGATGGACACCATGAGAAGATTGTGTTCGATGTGATCAAGGCCCCTCAGTTCCAGATTATTCTAGGAATTCCTTGGTTAGAGAAGCACAATCCTCAGATCGATTGGCGAGCAAGAACGGTTCAGTTTCCAGAATGTGTCTCTACTTGTCACCCTCGACCTGGTGTTGCACTGGCAGCAATTTCCTCGGAGGCTCCCCAGTTACCTCCTGAATACCTAGAATTCCAAGATGTTTTCCGGAAGGATCAGGCTAACTCTCTACCTCCTCATAGGTCTTATGACTGCCAGATAGACCTGATACCTGAATCTACTCCTCCTTGTAGTAGAATTTATGCCCTCACCGAGCCTGAGAATCTTCACCTCCGACAATACCTGGATCAATACCTAGCGAATGGGTTTATTCGTCCTTCCAAGTCCCCTGCTTCCTCAGCTTTGTTCTTCGTTCCAAAAAAAGAAGGGGACCTTAGAACTTGTATAGATTATCACGCCCTGAACCAGATCACCGTTAAGAATAGATATCCGTTACCTTTGATCCCTGAACTCCTGGACCAAGTCAGAAAAGCATGCATATATACAAAGCTGGAGCTTAGAGGAGCCTACCACTTGGTACGAGTAAAAGAGGGCGATGAATGGAAGACGGCCTTCCGCACCAAGTATGGGCTATTTGAATATCAGGTCATGCCCTTCGGACTTTGCAATGCCCCGGCCGCCTTTCAATATTTTATGAACGATGTCCTCAGAGAGCTCATAGATGTGTGTGTTGTTGTTTACATTGACGACATCCTCGTTTATTCTTCATCGGAAACTGAACATCGGAAACACGTGAAAATGGTCCTCGAGAGATTGCGTCAACACAAACTTTTCGCTAAGTTGGAAAAATGTGTTTTCAACGTGACTGAAGTTGAATTCTTGGGATTCATATTATCACCTAGCGGAGTGCGTATGGATTCAAAGAAGGTCGATGCAATTCTCAAATGGCCATCGCCATCCTCCGTAAAAGGTGTTCAAAGCATGTTAGGCTTCGCTAACTTTTACCGCAGGTTTATCCCCGAATTCTCTCGAATAGTCCAGCCCATCACCGCCTTGTTAAAGAAAAACAAACGTTTTGAATGGTCTACCGAGGCGGAACAAGCTTTCCAGAATTTGAAGACTAGATTTACCTCTGCACCGATCTTAAAACATCCTCGCCCAGAACTCCCCTACATCGTTGAAACTGATGCTTCGAGCCTTGCCATGGGGGCAGTTCTATCACAAAAGGACCCAGTAACCAATCAGTTGCATCCCGTGGCATTTTGGTCCTGCAAATTCTCGCCTCCTGAAATCAATTACACTATTACTGATAAGGAACTTCTAGCTATCAAGTCCGCCTTTAAGGCTTGGCGGCATTATCTTCTGGGGGCCCGACACACCGTTACTGTGATTACAGATCACCGAAACCTGCAATATTTGAAAACCGCAAAAGCTCAATCCTCTAGGCAACTCCGTTGGGCACTATTCTTTGCCGAGTTTGACTTCATAATTACCTATCGACCTGGTACAAAAAACGGTAAAGCTGATGCCCTTTCTCGGATGGGAGTGGAAGAACATTTGATCAATCCTAAACCTGTACCTATCATTCCCGAACAAAGAATTCTAGGTGTAATCGCCACACAATCCATAGAGGAAGTTAAGGATAAAGCCAGGCTACTGGTAACTCCAGCAGACATACAGAATTGGCATCTGCAGGGAAAGGACTTTACGGTGAAGGACAACCTATTATATTTCCAAGAACGGTTATACCTGCCCAGCACATATTTACAGAAAAAGGTAATCTCTTGTTATCACGATTCTTTAATGGAAGGACATCCCGGTATGACCAAGACCTCGGAAAAGATCAAGCGCTACTTCTGGTGGCCGTCTTGGAAAAAAGATATCAGAGACTTTATAATGTCCTGTGGAGTATGCGCCCAAAACAAGAGTCAAAAGGAAAAACTAGCCGGCCTCTTACGCCCTATTGACATCCCGCCTCGCCCTTGGCATACGCTTTCTATGGACTTCATCACCGATCTACCTCCATGCTCCGGATACAATACGATCCTAGTAATCGTGGACCTATTCTCCAAGATGGCGCATTTCATTCCACTCAAAGGCTTACCAACAGCAGCAACTCTGGCCCGAGAATTTCTCGAAAACATCGTCCGACTGCACGGTTTTCCTTCACTTCTAATTTCGGGTCGAGGTAGTCAATTTATTTCTCATTTTTGGCAAAGTTGCTGTCGGTCGGCTCAAATTGATGTGAGACTTTCGACCAGCCACCACCCTCAAACCGACGGACAAACCGAGAGGACCAATCAAACTCTGGAACAGTATTTGCGCTGCATGCTACAACAAACTGAAAGAACTTGGAAAGATATCCTTTGGATAGCCGAATATGCCTACAATAACTCTGTCCACTCGGGAACTGGGAAGACCCCGTTTTTTCTTTTATACGGTAGTCACCCTCGAACCTCAGAGTTGGATCCACTCCAAGATCTTGGAACACCAGCAGTAGACCACCTGCATTCTACAATCACCCAAGCCTTTAAGGAAGCAGTTTCTCACCTTCAAAGGGCTAAAGAACAATACAAGAAAGGAGCACACCAACATCGGAAGGAAGCCCCCCAATATCAAGTAGGAGATCAAGTCTGGTTATCCACCAAATATCTACCTCTAAAAGGACCACACACATTCAACCCAAGATACCTTGGTCCCTATTCCATCACGACCATAGTAAATCCAGTTGCGGTCAAGTTGGACTTGCCCCCTCACATGAAGATACATCCGGTCTTCCACGTCTCTCTATTAAAACCCATGCAACCTCAAACCCGACTAACTACATCTCCAAAACCTATTCTAGTTGATGGAGAACTCGAGTTTGAAGTCAAAAGCATCCTGGATTCCAAGATCTCCAAATCTAAACTATTTTACCTGATTGACTGGAAAGGCTACGGTCCCCAAGAAAGATCCTGGGAACCTGCAGAATATGTCCACGCGCCTCGTCTAATCAAAAGATTTCATCGAACATTTCCTAACAAGCCCAAACCCCCGGAGAAGCCCGGTTTGGGAGGGGCCTTGAGGGGGGGTGCTGTCATGATCTCTGCTTCCAAAAGATCAGGACTTGCCCAACTCCCTTGGAAGCAGACCCATAACCCCGGTTCCGAGTGCCAGCCAGTCCCAATTGGGACCTTTTGGACCCTGTCCTGGCGCCAGTGGCACCAGGCTCATAAAGATGTCCAGTCCCAGCGCTGGAAGCGCCGGGCTCATAATGCTTGGGTGGACTTACCTGCAGCAGACCATGCTGCTTACTTACCTGCCAGTTGAACCCCTGATCCTCTTCTGTTTGGGACTACTTTTCCAGTTGGGTGGGGCAGGAGCCACTCCCTAGGTTCAGAACACTGGAACTCTTCTGGAAAGCAGGAACTCTTTTCTTACCTAGGCGTGGCTGTGGAAGGAGACACCTAAGCACTACAGGAGGCTATTTAAACCACACCCGATGGATGAATCTTGCTTTGCGTTATTCTGCATTCTCTGCAGCAGAACGCTCATCGTGTCTTCTGCTTCTGATCCTGGGCCTAAGGGAACAAAGGCTTACCATCCTGGAATCCAGTCTTCAGCAGCACCTGTAAAGACAAAGAAAGAACAGGTTAGCACTACGGTCTTCAGTGGCAGTGCATCTCTTACCTGGTCCATCGGCTGTCACCAACGCCTCGCGCTGCATTCCGGCATCTGAAAGACAAAGGCTTACCTACTCTTCGCATGCTCCGGAGGTCTTCGCACTGCATTCCGGCATCTGAAAGACAAAAGCTTACCAGCTCTTCGCACGCTCCGGAGGCCTTCGGCGCTGCATCCCGCATCTGAAAGACAAAAGAAGGTGCGTTTAAAGACATTGGGCAACTTTATTACTCACGTGCCATTACTCCTTCCCACGCCGAATCCAGTGGGTATTCCAGCACCCTTCAGCTTCTCTAAAGCTCCGAACTTGTACCTGCAAGATAAAAGAGGACAGTTAGTGCGCATCGTGAAGCAGGCTACAAGCGCTTACTTACGTGCTTCCAGGCGCCTCTATTCCTCACGCGGGTTCGATCCTCAACTCTCATCAGCCCGCCATCCGCCATTGCCGGAACCCTGCAAAACAAGAGATATCATTACAAAAGACTTTTAAGACATTTGAAGTGCCCAGAACTTACCGTTCGTGCAGTTAACGACGGACAGCAGTCCTCTGAGGTCAAGAGGCCTGCACCCTTATCCAGTGAAGAAACTGGTTACGGCACCCTGCCCCGAGGCAGATGGAGAGCTCGGCGTTCACTTACCTAAGGTGAGGGCGTTAACCTTTGGGGTTCTACAGGAGAAGAGAAAGGGAAGAGGAGAGAGGCACCCAATAACCCCAGTTCATTAATCCCATATTTTCTATCTGCAGACATCTTACTCTTCGAGTCAGACATACAGTGCACAGAGGTCCAGCCCAAAGAGCCAACCGTGTGTTACATCACCTTTGAAGATACGGCATTCCCCCAGTCAAGACCGGCGCCTCTGCGGGAATCAGGTGAGCGTTACAATATAATTTGGTGATGTCAGGGCAATTTACCTTAGGCAGATGCAGCAATGGATAAGAATAGCACAAGATGGACGCGCCCTGCTGCCAGATTTCATATGTTTTAAAAAAAAGGAAAAGTGAGGTAAGGTGAATTGGAAATGTTTGCGATAGATCAACGTATGTACAAAAATTCATGGCCGAACCCTCGGGACAATAATATTTTCTGAGCATTGCACTTGTGAAATAATGTTTGGGGAGGTGAGGGGTGATGAAGATGGGTGGGATATTTCTGACGTGATTTCAAATGAGTTTACAAAGTTTGGTGGGATTTTGTGCAGAGCTTATATGACGATTGTGCATTCATTTGACAGTTTTGAAAAAATAAAACATGGGTGGATTTCGAGCAAACTTGCGTAAGGCACATTGGCAAGGATTGAAAAGCATGGTTTTGCAAATGTGGCAGTGTTTTCTTATTTGACAAAAAATAGCGGTATAGCTTTAGTGACTGAGGGGTAGGCTGTAGCCATGGGCAGTGGCCAGAATGTCTGGGTCATGGAATAAGGTCATGATCCGGACAATGTGGCGACTGGCCATGACCAGAAGGGACTGCCTTTGTGATACAGTTATTCGAAATTAGGATAGATTTGAAAGGGAAGAAAAATGTGCGCGTGGTAATATGGTCATAGGGTTTTCTTTTTGCCTTTTGCAGGCTGCCATGGAAAGAGAAGAGGGGCCCTGTATGGAACCCCCACCTTCCCTTTCCATGGTGGCCATCTTCGAAAAGGATTTTCCTTCCAAAATCCTCTTTTTTAGTACCACGGGTTACCGCTTTGGGAACCTAGGCTGCTAATGGGCTTCATCCCCCATTTTAGGGGCTGGAATGGGGGGGGTAATGGTCCTTGCTTCGCTTGGGCTGATAACTTGGGCTGCTGGGCCGGTATCCACCGTTCCAGTCCGTGGAACGGAGGATGAACGCCCCAATATTCCCATTAGCACAACACAAAATGTAAATGGAAATGTTGGAAAATCTTGTTGAGTCTATGTACTTTACTGAGAAGTATAAAGTAGATGAAGTCTATACGTTTTTTTAGTTCTATTTTTTAACTGTGAAAGGTGGTTCCTAAAGGAACATTTATTTTGTTTTTGGATGGATTTGTTTTGACAGGAGAGCTTAGAACGAAAAGGTAGGGAGGGAAATGAGGGAAGAGGGACCAAACACTACTATGGAGGGACAGGTGGACAGGGGAAAAGGTTGCGCGTGTGTTATTTCTAAGGTAGGGGGCAGTGTTTCTCATGGTCCTTGATTACAGCAGTGGTGGTATCTCTTGGGGAGGAGGGATGGCCTTAGCTGATGCCATTTTAAGATAAATAGCAGTTTTGGTAAAAGTTTGTACTGTGTACTAGGTTGTTAATGGATGAGTAGGAATAGGTGTTGGAGCTGTGCAAGGGATATTTTGGAGTTGAAAGTTCCTAGATCAGTAGAAAATGCATTTCCAAACTGTCCGCGAAGCATAGATTTTATTGTGAAGTGCGTACGGGTTCTCGGACCCGTCATCATGCTGTGCGCCAGCATATGGGCATGTGGCACTCCCTGGAAGCTCTGCAATAAAGTCAGATGTTCGTAGACATTATGGATAAGTTGCACCAATAAAAACCTATGAAATTCACTGAAAAAACTTTGTTAAAGGGATGTTATGGTTAAGTTGCGCTACTAAAAACATATGAAATTCAGTAAAAAAAACTTTGTTAAAGGGACGTTATGGTTGCAAGTAAAACCGAAAACCCCCTGAAATTTGCCAGTTATGGTCAGCTAAGCAACCATAACTCGTGCCACCACCTTGCACTGCTAAGACTAACACCCAGGACATCAAAGATGACATCACCAATGTCATTGATGAAATCACATGTCTGCCTCACTCTCTTTTGCTTTAGTGATATATCTTAGACAGTAATAGTTAGGAACAAAGAAATAAAAAAAGTACTATATTTGTAGACTTATACTTCAAATATGTTCTTACAATAATTTACTTAGGGGCCACTCACAGCATATGAAACATATACATAGGAAAAATACACACTTAAAAGATAGCAATGCTTTCTATGTATGAAGACAATCAATAAGGTTATCAACACTTTTTTATTGTTCTGCTGTTTTTTTATTACTGTACTTTCTCTGGATGTGCTCATATTTGTATTTGCATTACTTTCATTAGGGTGCAGTCACATGTGATATTTGTACATAGGTAAGTAGTAGGTTTGAAGCAGAGCAATCCTTTCTGTGCATAAAGATAATCAGTTAGGTTGTGAACACTTTCTGCTTCTACTGCTGCTTTTTTGCATACTTCACTTTCTCTCTATATATACTCATATTTGTATGTGTTGTTGTGTCTTTGTGTTTAGTATGTAATAATGAAAGTATGTAGTAAGTGGGTTTTATTAGCTAGTTATTACATGTTGCACAGTACACAAAACTCTAATAAGAAAGCATTTATCATTTCACTATTCAACATGGGAATATTATGAATATTGCCCCTCCATCATGTATGCTGCACACTATGCTTGTATTTAAACATGAGTAGCGTAGTATACTGTAAAAACCTCATAATAGAATGCTATTTCTATCAATGCATTGCCTAATGCACTACATAGCTCAAGGTATCTATTCCAATGATCCTTGACACTTTTTTAAACAGTGTTTTTATCAACATTATAATAAGAATCCCTTGTACCGACATTTCATGAAAAGTAAATGCACGTGATGTCATCAGTGATGTCATCAATGACATTTATGATGTCATCTTTGATGTCCTGGGCGTAAGTCTTAGCAGTGTACGGTGGTGGCGTGAGTTATGGTTGTTTAGCTGACCATAACTTGCGAATTTCAGGGGTTTTTCAGTTTTACTTGGAACCATAACGTCCCTTTAACAAAGTTTTTATACTGATATGAGATATACACATATAGGGGAAGAAGACAGCGTTAAATACACCAATAATTTCTGTGCTTCAAGGTAATCAGTTATATTATGAACACTTTCTGATAATACTGCTGTTTGTTTGGCGACTGTAAATTCTTTTTATAAGGTAATATTTGTAAGCATTGTGGTGTCTTAATGTGTTTTGTGCAGAACTGCAAGTATGAACATGGTAAGGAAATGGTATGTACCTATTGCAAGTTTCACAATACCCGATGAAACTGTACAACAAAAGCAATCGCGATGTTAGTATGTTATGTGGCCAGAATATACAATTACATTTGTACGTGGCATTTGTTCACCCAAACAGGTACGTGTCCACATGAGTTGGTTCATGTACTGTGAGGAAGTTTGTAATGGAATGGTGTGTATGGCAATGTGTAGATGAGTGAACTAGCTCTCATGATAGTTGTTCATGGATGTTTGATAGTTTTCTGCCACCATTACAATAACAATCCCTTATGGACGCTTTCCATGACAACTAAATGCACATGTCATGTTATCAGTGATGTTATTAATGAGATTAGTGATGGCATGTTTGATGTTATGGGTGTTAGTTGTTGCAGTGCACATTGGTGGCCCGACTTATGGTTGCTTAGGCTACCGTAACTGCCAATTATGATGTATGTGTAAATAGAAAAGTCTATTTGAGCCAAGGCACACATTCCACAATGCCATCTAGTAGCTGTGATGGTGTCGCCCGTGCCTCGGGCTGCCCCGTACTAGCATCCGCATGCATGCACACTCAGACACCAGTGAACACACGTCCGTTCGTTCCAAGGTCCCGGCAGCATCTGCCGCACGGACCGTCTTTATTTCAAACACACATGCGTGGCCATAACGAGGCTCGTGCATGCGCACAGCCAGTTTAAGACGTAACAGTAGCCATTGATGGAAGTTCACCTCCAGTTCTGAGGCACAACACAAGGCATCGCCTTGTCTTGGGATACGGGAGCCACAAACACCCCTTTTATGGGCAATGGAGTGTCACCCCCGAATGTGAAAATGTTGGCCCTTGGCTTGTCCAGTGGATGAGGACCTGGGATGGCCTCATAATGTTCGGTGGCCAGCACACACACCGAGGCCCCAGTGTCAATTAGCACCTGTGCAGGAACCCCTTGAATGTCCACAACGCACGTCGGTTGTCTGCGTTTCTTGGTCCCTGTCGCCAAATTCGAGATGAAGAAGACTTCTTCATCCTCCTCCTCCTCTTCTGCAATGTTGAGCCTCTGGGTGTCCTGCTCCACTGCAGCGATGTTGCGTTGTCTCCTAAACCCACTGCTTAGCCTGGCGGGCCCTCTCTGCGTGGCAACCGGGCCAGCAGCTCTACACATCCTGGCATAGTGCCCTAGCGTGTTGCATCTCCCGCAGACCCTTGATTTAGCTGGACAGTCTTCTGAATGCGGTAAGTCATACCCACAATATTGACACATGGCAGAACCACCTTGCGGTGTTGTCGGTTCCTGTCTCTTCTGGCTCCACCTCGGTTTTGCCTGAGGTTGTCTCCCTATGGCAAAAGCCTCCTCATGCTTGCCTGGGCATATGGCAGCATCCATCTTGGCTCCTCTACTTTCGGCCAGTTCGTACACCCTTCCACTGTCCAATATCTGTGCTAGAGACATGCCCGGCTCCCTCAGGACCTGTCTCCTCAGCTTACCTGAGCTGCAACCTTGAATTAGTTGATGGCGCACCATTACTTCCGTGTCTGTCCATCTGCACGTGGTGGCTAGCTGTCTTAAGCGTACACAAAATTGATCCAATGATTCATCCTCATGCTTTTCTCCACACATGACAAACCTGTCAAAGTCAATGTTGGGTAAAGGAATAAAATGGTCCTTAAGTGCAGTTTTGACAGCATCATAAGTCACCACCGGTAAGGTGAAGGATTCATAAATGCGCAATACTTCTGTCCCTGCTGAGTATAGCAGTGTCGCCACTTTGGCATCATCGCCCATTTCCCCAGTGGCCGCAAAAAATATATCAAGTTTTTTGATCCATAAAAGCCATCTCGGGCCCAGTTTTGAGGGTGGGCCTGAAGTATCAAATTCTTGCATGGGTTGTAAGGAGCCATGCTGCCTTCTCACCACACTCGCCGCCGCAGGAGCTTCTCCGTCGCTGTCCGCCATCTTCACAGGTCGCACAGGCACCTCAATCCGTATTAGAAGCCGCAAACTTGGCTAAATTCGGATTCGACGTACCAAAACTCTTGGGCTGAGATGCTGTGATGATGTGCTGTGGCTTCCGCTCTCCCACAACCTGTTTGTACAGGCCGAAGTACAGACCCCCTTTTTGTTTTGGGAGACCTGCAGAGTGTCCAAAAATTGAGGAGATGTTTACCTCAGTATTTGAGCAGCGCACGAGCACCATCGCGGGCCGCAACTACCGTCAATACCAAAAAGAAAATGGCCGCCATCCCACGTGTGAGGTTCGTCATACACGAGAAGATGAATTTCTCTCCCCATGTCCCGCCTCGTCGCCAATGTGATGGTGTCGCCCGTGCCTTGGGCCGCCCTGTACTAGCATCCGAAACGCATGCACACTCAGACACCAATGAACACACGTCCGTTCGTTCATTCCAAGGTCCCGGCAGCATCTGCCACACGGACCGTCTTTATTTCAAACGCGCATGCATGGCCATAATGAGGCTCGCGCATGCGCACACCCAGTTTAAGACGTAACAGTAGCCATTGATGGAAGTTCACCTCCAGTTCTGAGGCACAACAGCAAGGCATTGTAGGTATGGAAAGTAGCTCTCTCTCTCTCTCTCTCTCTCTCTCTATATATATATATATATATATATATATATATATATCTATATCTATATCTATATACATGCCCTGTGGTAACGGCCATGTAGTTATGGTTCATTTGCCGAACTCATACGATTAGCACTTTTTGGGCGGTTTATAAGTGCGCTCTCCCTAAACAAACTTTGCATAAAAAGTATATGGCCCACTGTGCATGTTTTTGGAATGTTTGGTGAGATTTTCTTAAGGGGGGTCCAAAATTAGAGGGGGATACTAAATATACTAAAATATTGTAAAGGCTTACACATGTGGTGTAATTTGAGGAGTGTACACAAACGTTTGCCCAAAATTTTTTAAATATAGATAACGTTTTTTTTTTTTCTTTGTTTGTAACCATATAGGTTCTTACAAAATGAATTCGTGTTTTTGAAGACCTTATGCTGTTTATGTTCTACCTGACAACACCACTCGAGATCAATTCGATGGCTTTGGCATATTGTCAGTCTTACACGGGCTCTGCCTCGCGGGCCACTGGCGGTGGCTTCTCTGCTGGCATGTTTGCTTTTTGCAATGCCACCGTCAGGAATTTAGCAGCAGTCCTGGACCATTTGGCTGAGTCGCCGGCTATCAGCCGCAACCAATAGGTTTCCTCTTCCAGTGTCGAGGGTTGGGCGATGAGTGGTGTTAGGTAAGTTTGTCTTTCCAATGTTAGCGCTGGGCATGACATAAGTAGGTGTCGCAGTGATTCCACTTGTTCTGGAGCTCTGCACAAGCAGCAGTCTGATGTCGGGGATAGCGATCTGATGGCCAGAATTTCCCTAGTGAGGAGTAGGTTCAGGCGGGCACGCATGAAGGTTTTCCTTAGTTCCTTTTCAGGGAATTTTTCACAGGACCTAAGGAGTTCTTTAAGTCGGTTGTGAGATGGAGGAAGATGCTTTAGAGATATGTACAGCTGGATTTTGTCATTTGTGCAGATCCAATCTTGTTGTTCCAGTTTGGTTTTTACCCGACTTGGGTTTGCGATGAGCGTTTCCTCGTCGCAGGCAACTTCTTCTAGTTTGCCCTGGATTTATTTTGTCCAGGCTGTTAGGGCTTTACAGGACCCTTTTTGTAGTTCGGATGCTACCATTTGGAAGATTGGAAGGGGGTTTGGAAGCAGTATTTTTCTGTAGAGTTGGGCAGCACTTAACGTCACCACCGAGGCTAGGGATGACATGCCCATATCACGTCGGATAGCTGGGAGCGAGGCTGACTTGGGCAGACCCAGCACTGATTTCCACAGAAATCCTTCCAGGCGGGTCCAGAGTTCCTCCGGCAAGCTTAGATTTGCCGCCATTCCATAGGTTATGGCCGGGACCACTTTCGCTTTGTAGGACTGTATAGCTGGGTAACATGAGAATTTCCCAAATTTCTTGTCCACTGCGCGAGTTTGCACGGTTAGGTTTCGCATTTTTACCCACAGGGAATTTTGGAGGGAGGTTTCTTGGAAGGTATTGTTGAGCATGACTCCCAGGTATTTGTATTCAGTGATAACTTCGATCTTAGTCTGTTCGAGGAACCAAGGAATATTTGTCTTGCCTTTCTTTGTTGACTTTGACAGTATCAGAATTTTTGTTTTTGTTTTGTTAATTTGAAGGTTGTTACTTTTCATGTAGATTGATAGATTGGTTAGTTGCCGTTGTAGACCTACTGCCGTCTGGTCTCGCAGGATAAGGTCGTCGGCGTACCAGAGCCTTGACACATTAGTTGCACCCACTTTCGGCGGGAAGGATCTCACTGTTTTTTCGGATTCCTGAAAGTCTCCGATGTACGCGATGAACAAGGCCGGGGCCAACGGACATCCTTGTTTGACTCCTCGCTCAGTGCGGATCTGTTCAGAGAGAACCCCTTGGCGACTTAGGCGGACCTGCAAAGATGTTGAAGTATGCAACGCCAAGATGGGTTCGAGGACTGGTTCTGGACAGTTCCACTCAGATAGTTTAGACCATAATTTTGACCGATCTACTGTGTCAAAAGCTTGGGGCAGATCTACCATTGCCATATATACTTTTGTCGAGCCTATCTTTACTTTCGCTTTGACGATGTTCACAATTAGTAGGTTTATTGCTGTCCCTGTGCCTTTTTGGAACCCAGTTTGAAAGTGATCTGCTGCTGGGGAATTTGAGGCCCATTCTTTGAAGTGGGGTAACAACAGTGACGCAAAGATTTTGCCAATTATGTCTAAGAGGACAATAGGTCTATTGTTTGCCGGGTCACTTCTGTCCCCTTTTTTGAAGATCGGGACTAGGACTGCTTCAGTCCAGGTTTTTGGGACTTGTCTCAGGCTTTGGCATTGGATGAAAAGCTCGCAAATTGCGTTTGCCCATGCTGTCGTGTGCTTTTTAAGGTCCATGTTGGTCAGCCCATCAGGACCCGGGGCCCTTGAGGTTTTCATGTTGGCGATGGCTCTCTGTATGTCCACCATGTTCGCTAAGTTGACCCATTGCTCCGTAGACGATTTTCGGTACTGCGTGCCTGTGTCTGAGGGAGGGAGGTAAAGGTCTGTGAAGTAGTTGATCCAGCTTTGCTCCGACACTGCATTAGAGAGCAGGGGGGCTTTTTGGCCTTTGACGTTTCTGATCAGCGACCAACAGTCTTTGGTCTTTCTTGTTGTCCCAATGATGAGCATGGCTTCAGCGTCTTTTTGATAAAGCATGTTTGAGCCATGCTTTGTATATCCTCTCCCCTGTGCGGTATGCCGTCCATGATTCCAAGTCCCCTATTTTGATTGCTCGCTTTTTTGCCTTTCTCAAATCCCGTCTCTTAGTCACCACCTCGTGGTTGAACTTGTGTGTGTGGTTAGGTGGGTTTTGCATCTTGCCACCGAAGTTCCTCTTGTGGGCCACTAGTAGAGACAAGTTCTCGGGTCTGTTCTCAGTTGCCCTTGTGCAGCTGGCGCCCCGTTTCCTCTTCAGATTGTTTTCAAAGGATCTCACGTTTTCTGATGATAGTCTGAGTCGGTTTTGCTGTTTGTTGGAGTCTACCATGGGTAGGTAGAACGATCTTTCTTCGTTAGGCCTCCCCATGACATCTGGAGCAGGTTGTGGTTGCTTTTGTTCATTCTATGTACTATGAAGTCGTCGAGGAATGGGATCATGCCTTCTGTGATTTAAATATAGTCTAGGGTCGCACCAGTACCCGACCTTTCCCAGGTTGGGATTTGTCTTCTGGGCTCCCCAAGGTCTGCCACGTTGTAAAGCTTTCGCGATTTCATTAGCTCAACCCAAGCTCTCCGTCTCTCATCCATCGGTGTTGGTATCAGGTCTTGGTCACCTTGCATGAGTGCCCCACATTTTGCGTTTAGGTCACCGCATATTATCATGTTAGGGACGTTTAAGTCAATTGTAATTACGTCAATGGTATTGGCTATGTCGTTGCAGAAACCTTTGGTTGTAGTTCTTTCCGGGTTCCAATATAAATTGATTATTGCCAGTTCCAAATTTGCCACAGCTTTTGAGTCAGGGCTATAGTGATGCCATGACGTGATTGTCGCTAACAGGCCATAACCTGCTGCTATGTTCTTTTTTAGTACAATTCCTGAGCCCACGCGTATGACAGTCAGCAGGCCTGTGGAAGGTCGTCCCAGGGTAGACTTTGTTGCTGGAGAGACTTTGATTTCAAAACCGTCGAGTAATGGCTTTCCTACAATCCAAGTTTCATGCAGGCATATGAGGTCGAAGGCGCCTAGATTTACCTCACTCTGTCTCGTTAGATGTAGATGTCCTCTGGTGTTCCATGATGCCATTTGTAGGGGGCTTTCCTTCTGCTGCAGTGATGGAGTCCCCGTGTTGACTCTAGAGGCGTTGGAACACCGGGGTCATTGCTATTTTTTTTGGGAACGTGAGATGATGTCCTGGACCCACTTCCACAGTTTCGGGTGGTGTGTCTCTTTCTGTCCCATCTTTAGGATATGCTCCTCCAGTTCTGGGTGATGTCTTTCTGAGCTGGTTGCTCTCGCCCTTTGTGAGACTTCTGAGGGCAGTCGGTTTCTTCGAGTCCCGTATTCTTTTTGATCATCATAATGGTTCACCCGTGAGTCGTCTCGTCTCTTTTTTTGTGTGGTCCAATTTTGTTCCCGGGGGAGTCTCTTCTAGAGTGGAGTTTGAACCACGACGGCGAGCAGAGCCTCTCTTCTCACTTTCGACGGTCCTGGGCAACGATGTAGGATTATGGAGTTTTTGTATTTTTAGTCCCAAGCGATGTAGCTCCTTTGTAAGATCCGGGGAAAGGTCAATTAACGCCTTTTTTCTTCTTTGTAAATAGGCTTTGGCTCGGTGTTCACGATGGTAAGGTTCCACAAGTGCCAGGTCGTTTGATGTTAGATGGCGTAATTTGTTGGACTTGCCCAGAAGATTAAGTACCGTCCTGCGGTTTAGTACTAGGTAGCTATCCTTAGTTGAGGTCTGTTCCACTTTGTAAAGTGCTGTATCATGCAATTTGATGTTTAGCTTAGTTTTTGTCTCGTTTTGTCTTTCCGCCCTCTTGTGGGATTGCACTCAGGGTCTACCTTTCTGATGTGCAGGTTCAAGTCTTGAGTTTGTATACCTTTCAGGTTTGCGGATTTCTGGTTTTTCTTGAGCCTTGAGGGCTTTTAGTTCTTCCAGGTCAGCACTCAGTGAGTTTGAACGTGATCTGTGGGAACGTGTCCGTGAGTCGCCATCCTTTTGGTTAGTTTCCTTCCTCAGGACTGGCGGCTCGTGGTCATGTGCGATTCTTTGACGTGGTCTGGATGTGGCTCCTGAGTTTTTCAAGGTTGACGGTAAGGTGGAGTTTGAATCTAAGTGTTGGGAGATGTTTAGCAGGTCCTGATCGAGTTCTTGTTCGCTACTCGTATCTAGTACTAAATCCAGCCTCTCTATGGTTTGGGTTTCTGCCAGTTGCAGGTTGGTGTTTGTCGATGGTTTTGGCCGCGAGTCCACTGTTTGGCTCTGAACATCCCCTTGGTCGACGTCTACATGCTTATCTTGTGGGCCGGGTTTTGGTGGTTTTTTCCCCTTAGTCTGTTTGGGATTTTCAGTAAGCCGGCCTGGTATGTCCTGAGTTTGTGCCTGTACTGATAGTTTTTTACATGCGCTGTGGTAACGGCCATGTAGTTATGGTTCAGTTGCCGAACTCATATGATGAGCACTTTTTGGGCGGTTTATAGTTGCGCTCTCCCTGGACGAATCCTAAACAAACTTTGCATTAAAAGTATATGGCCCACTGTGCATGTTTGTGGAATGTTTGGTGAGATTGCCTCAAGGGGGGGGGGCAAAATTAGAGGGGGATACTAAATATACTAAAAATACAAAATATTGTAAAGGCTTACACATGTGGTGTAATTTGAGGAATGTACACAAATGTTTGCCAAAAAAATGTTAAATATAGATAAAAATGTATTTGTAAAGTCTGAAGTGGTTTTGTGGAGTGGGCCCTAAGTTATATGACTGTTGTATGTGCATACATTTGACAGTTTTGACAAAATGAAACATGGGTCAATTTACAGTACACTTCCGCAAAGAGCATTGGGAAAGACCTTAAAGCGTGGTGTTGCAAATGTGGCCATGTTTTATGTTTTGCCAAGTGTTATAATGTAGATACAAAAAGTAGTGCAATACCTTTAGCGAGTGAGGTATAGCCTGTGGCCATGGGCAGCGGCCTTTCATCTTCACCACCCAGAGCCCAGGCCACATACCTGGCATCCTTTCACCTTCACCACCCAGAGCCCAGGCCCCATACCTGGCATCATTTCACCTTCACCACCCAGAGCCCAGGTCCCATACCTGGCATCCTTTCACCTTCACCATCCAGAGCCCAGGCCCCATACCTGGCATGCTTTCACCTTCACCACCCAGAGTCCAGGCCCCATACCTGGCATCCTTTCACCACCCAGATTCCAGGCCCCATACCTGGCATCCTTTCACCTTCACTACCCAGATTCCAGGCCCCATACCTGGCATCCTTTCACCCCACCACCCAGAGCCCAGGCCCCATACCTGGCATCTGTTCACCCCACCACCCAGAGCCCAGGACCCATACCTGGCATCCTTTCACCTTCACCACCCAGAGTCCAGGTCCCATACCTGGCATCCTTTCACCTTCACCACCAAGAGCCCAGGCCCCATACCTGGCATCCTTTCACCACCCAGAGCCCAGGCCCCATACCTGGCATACTTTCCCCCAACACCCAGAGCCCAGGCCCCATACCTGGCATCCTTTCTGGCATCCTTTCACCCCACCACCCAGAGCCCAGGCCCCATACCTGGCATCCTTTCACCTTCACCACCCAGAGCCCAGGCCCCATACCTAGCATCCTTTCACCCCACCACCCAGAGTCCAGGCCCCATACCTAGCATCCTGCCTCTCCACCACCATAGTCCAAGCCCATACCTGGCATCCTGCCTCCCACTACCATAGTCCAGGCCCATACCTGGCATCCTGCCTCCCCTCCACCAGAGCCCAGGCCCATTAACTGGCATCCTGCCTCCCCACCACCATAGTCCAGGCTCATGCATGGCATCCTGCCTCCCTACCACCGTAGTCCAGGCCCATATCTGGCATCCTGCCCCCCCTCCACCAGAACCCAAGCCCCATACCTGGCATCCTTCCCCAAACACCTAGAATCCAAGCAGAATACCTGGCATCCTGCCTCTCCACCACCATAGTCCAGGCCCATACCTGGCATCCTGCCTCCCCACCATCATAGTCCAGGCTCATACATGGCATCCTGCCTCCCTACCACCGTAGTCCAGGCCCATATCTGGCATCCTGCCTCCCCTCCACCAGAACCCAAGCCCCATACCAGGCATCCTTCCCCAAACACCTAGAATCCAAGCAGAATACCTGGCATCCTGCCTCTCCACCACCATAGTCCAGGCCCATACCTGGCATCCTGCCTCCCCGCCACCATAGTCCAGGCCCATACCTGGCATCCTGCCTCCCCTCCACCAGAGCCCAGGCCCATTACCTGCCATCCTGCCTCCCCACCACCATAGTCCAGGCTCATACATGGCATCCTGCCCCCCACCACCATAGTCCACGCCCATACCTGGCATCCTGCCTCCCCTCCACCAGAACCCAAGCCCCATATCTGGCATCCTGCCTCTCCACCAACAGAGCAAAGGCCCATACCTGGCATCCTGCCTCCCCTCCACCAGAACCCAAGCCCCATACCTGGCATCCTGCCCCCCCACCACCATAGTCCACGCCCATACCTGGCATCCTGCCTCCCCTCCACCAGAACCCAAGCCCCATACCTGGCATCCTGCCTCTCCACCAACAGAGCCCAGGCCCATACCTGGCATCCTGCCTCCCCTCCACCAGAACCCAAGCCCCATACCTGGCATCCTGCCTCTCCACCACCATAGTCCAGGACCATACCTGGCATCCTGCCCCCCCACCACCGTAGTCCACGCCCATACCTGGCATCCTGCCTCCCCTCCACCAGAACCCAAGCCCCATACCTGGCATCCTGCCTCTCCACCACCATAGTCCAGGACCATACCTGGCATCCTGCCTCCCCACCACCATAGTCCAGGCACATACATGGCATCCTGCCTCCTCACCACCATAGTCCAGGCCCATACCTGGCATCCTGCCTCCCCTTCACCAGAACCCAGGCCACATCCCTGGCATCCTGCTCCAAACACCTAGAACCCAAGCACCATACCTGAAAATACTGTCTCCTCAACAGCCAGAGCCCAGAACACAAGCCCCAAACCTGCAATCCTTTCACCCCACAACACCAGAGCATGAGCCCCATAATAATGGTTTCCATTTATATAAGCAAATGCATGACTAACTGATTTTTCCAAAGTGAATAAGGTTGCTCCCAGCTCTTATCAGGTGGTCTGTTGAGCAATGTATGGTAACAGTAACTACCTGAACATTTTTCTACACCCCCGCCCCTCGTAAACAAACCATATTTACATACAACAACTCACTGAATCAATACTGATTACACAATAGAACGCATAGCAGCCGAAGAAATTCCGTAAATAGCAGACTAACCCACCACAGATTCACCAATACAGCCCCTCACACTCCTTAACCACCACTAGGACAGACAACATAATCACATAAACAATTTAAGTTACCAACCTGGAGCGCGCATTAACCACTGCTCCAGACAACTCACAAAATATATAAAACCTGCCCACCACAGAGAACCCTACCTTTTCAGATCATGCGCACATCAACATTGTAACAAAGCAAACTTCCCCTACTTCTGCATTAGTCTCCTACCACACCCTCTTGAAGATCCTGAAAATCCAAGAAACCGTGAAAATGGTGGACTGTGTACTATACAAAACTGAAAAACATAGCATAACAGGGCATAGCAAAATGTTTCACTCATTTTCCTGTGGGGCCATACTATGAATGGCCCATTCCATTTTGGTGACTGGTAGCAATAGAGGAGGAAATAGTTGGCTTTGCGGAGGTCAGTCTACTATTCATGAAGAGATTATATTATTTGCCCAGGATCACACACTTTCGTTAAACAGTAAAACTGGGATTTTAACCCAATCTACAGTTTAAGGCTTTGAACACATAACTTTCAAGATCAACCTCCTACAAATAAGAACAATTTGCATTTTAAAGCCTACAAAAATACTGCCTGATACAGCAGAGTGCTCATGTTTCTCATGGCAATGCGTAACAAGGCGACCCAGTCCTGTTTAAGATACAGCAGAGTGCTCATGTTTCCCATGGCAATGCGTAACAAGGCGACCCAGTCCTGTTTAAGATTATAATTGTGAGACTTGTAGTATTTCTAAATTTCCCAGAATCCAGAGTGGGAAAACGGGACTGGATGGACTTCTTATGCCTGGCTATTGGAAGCTTGAGAGTTCTGATATTTTACTTGCAAAATACAGATATCTCAAATTAAACTAACCTTACAATGTGTAAATCCTTAGTGAAACATGTGATGGCAAGTCTGCCAGTGAATGAGATTTTCACATTTAGTTTGCTTAGCAGATCCCTACCAAGCAAGTTGACAGGAGAGCTCTCAGAGTATAAGAGGGGGGCCATTACAACCTTCCCTCCCACCTTTACATCCAAGTCTTCTGTGTATGGAACCATTAAAACAGCCCCAGAAAATCCCTGCATGTCAAGAGTTTTGCCTGATAACGTGAAGCCACCTTCACTGATGCATGACTTCTGGGCTCCTGAGTCCACCATAAAGAGGAATTGTTTGTTCCCTATCTCCACCCCCACCAACGGTTCCTCTTCTGGATTTAGGGTAATTGACAGGACTGGACATGAAAGTGCTCTCTGTGGACTGCCCTAGTCAGGATGTGTCTGTCACAGGGAACAGGAAAGGGTTCCCACTACCACTGCAGTGCCTTGGAACGGAGCCTCTGTGCCATTAGGTACGCTGCCGAAGGCGTTCCGAATCTCTGTTTGCTGCATGTTAGGGCGGGGTTGATAATGCTGAACTGCCTGCTGCAGGTGTTGTGGTGGCAAGGGGCCTGGTATCTGTGGGGGTAGATGTGTGTAAGCCTGATGGATCTCATAGGGTATTGAGGTCATTCTGGGAAGTGGTCCATGGGTATTCCCTTGGTGTGGAGGGTCATAATTCTGCTGATTGTAGTTGTGCCCTACACTCTCCCTACTCCGACATTCGCCGGAAAAGTGCCCCCACCTTCCGCATGTCCAGCACTGCCCTGTTCCCCCTCCTCTTGGCCCCAGTCCTCCATATCCACCCCCCTTGACCCTTGAAACTCACTTCACCCTTGTTGCTGTCGTCCTTGCCACTGTGGGCCCCGAGAATTGCAGTTTGCCACCCCACTGTCCTTGCTTCCTTCAACCTACACTGCTGCTACTCTTACATTTGCTGTGTTAGGGGCGTACCCTCCCTGCTCTGCAGTGCCAGCCCTGTCGCCCCCACAGCTACTTTGACTAATTTATTTTGGGACAGTTTCGCTTCCTCAGCCTATCGCCTCTGAATAATTTCTTTCTCGTGCTCTTTTATTCTTCTACAATGGTGAACTATGATGCTTTGAATTTCGGGCCACAATTTTGCTTCTATTCCTTCTGCACTTCCTTGGGTAGGCCCTGTTTCACTATAAAATAGAAAAAGGGGGTTGATTGGTCCCAGGCATTGCCCGTTTCTTCCCTCCACATCTCTTGCACACTGCGAATAAACTGAGCAGCATCTTTGTCATCCCCCATAGTAGACTGCATGATAGATTGTAAATCTGGAGTGTCTGGGAATGCCCGCCGCAGCGCATCCCATACCCTGGCCTTAGCCTTATTGAATGAGGCCCCATCATGGGTGTCATTGTCACTCCTGGGTACCCCACTTTCACTCAGACATTTTCAGCTTGGTCCCCAACTGCAGCTAATAACAAGCTTTTAATGTCTCCTATCGCTAAGAGCAACCCGGCTGTGTTCTTTTCAAAAGCATATATCCATTTCCCTGCCCCCTCTGTGAGTGGTGAGAGTGCCTTAAGGAGGTTATTCTTGTCTATCTGTGCCCATGGTACATAGTGAGGCCTCCCTGCCACCTTGTGTATCAGTGGGATTTGCATGTTCATCTTGCTTTTTCGGACCTTTGTCACAAGCCCATCTATGTGTGACGCATGCCAGCATTCCCAACTATATCCAAATGTGTCACTGGCCCACATTCACAATCCTATACAGATGCGATGCAAGCCAGCATCCACAATTCCATCTAAATGTGGCTCAGGCAATATTCTCTATGCAGTCTTGATGTGGTAATAGCTAATATTCATTATTCTATCTAAGTGTGGCACTGGGATTATTCCCAGTGCATTCTAGATGTGGCAATGGCTAATATTCGCTATTCTATCCAAATGTGGCACTTGCTAACATTCACAATCCTATCTGGATGCGGCGCAAGCTAATGTTCAGAATTCTAACTAGATGTGGCCATTGCTATCATGCACAATTCTATCTGAATCCAGCGCAGGCTAATGTTCACAATTTTATCTAAATGTGGCAATTGCTATCATTCAAGATTCTATCAAGGTGTGGCATTTGCTAATATTCACAATCCTATCAAGATGCGGCGCGGGCCAATGCTCACAATTGCATCTATATGTGGTAGTTTCTAACGTTAGCAATTCTATCCACATGTGACGCAGGCTAATGTTCACAATGTTATCTAAATGTGGCACTTGCTAACATTCACAATCCTATCTGGATGCGGTTCAGGCTAATGTTCAGGATTCTAACTAGAAGTGGCCATTGCTATCATGCACAACACTATCTGGATCCAGCGCAGGTCAATGTTCGCAATTTTATCTGAATGTGGCAGTTGCTATAATTCAAGATTCTATCTAGGTGTGGCAGTTGCTAATATTCACAATCCTATCAAGATGCGACGCGGGCCAATGCTCACAATTGCATCTATATGTGGTAGTTGCTAACATTAGCAATTCTATCCTGATATGACATAAGCTAATGTTCACATTTTTATCTAAATGTGGCAGTTGCTATCATTCAAGATTCTATCTAAGTGTGGTAATTGCTAACATTAGCAATCCTATCTAGATGGGACACGTGCCAATTTTCTCAATTTTGTCTAAGTGTGGCAGTTGCTAACATTCACAATCCTATCTAGGTGCGATGTGGGCTAATGTTTAAAATGTGTCTAAATGTGGCAGTTGCTATCATTCAAGATTCTATCTAAGTGTGGCAGTTGCTAATATTCACAATCCTATCTAGATGCGACGTTGGCTAATATTCGCTATTCTATCCAAATGTGGCACTTGCTAACATTCACAATCCTATCTGGATGCAGCGCAGGCTAATGTTCAGAATTCTAACTAGATGTGGCCATTGCTATCATGCACAATTCTATCTGGATCCAGCGCAGGCTAATATTCACAATTTTATCTAAATGTGGCAGTTGCTATCATTCAAGATTCTATCAAGGTGTGGCATTTGCTAATATTCACAATCCTATCAAGATGCGACGCGGGCCAATGCTCACAATTGCATCTATATGTGGTAGTTTCTAACGTTAGCAATTCTATCCATATGTGACGCAGGCTAATGTTCACAATGTTATCTAAATGTGGCACTTGCTAACATTCACAATCCTATCTGGATGCGGTTCAGGCTAATGTTCAGGATTCTAACTAGAAGTGGCCATTGCTATCATGCACAATACTATCTGGATCCAGCGCAGGTTAATGTTCGCAATTTTATCTGAATGTGGCAGTTGCTATAATTCAAGATTCTATCTAGGTGTGGCAGTTGCTAATATTCACAATCCTATCAAGATGCGACGCGGGCCAATGCTCACAATTGCATCTATATGTGGTAGTTGCTAACATTAGCAATTCTATCCCGATGTGACATAAGCTAATGTTCACATTTTTATCTAAATGTGGCAGTTGCTGTCATTCAAGATTCTATCTAAGTGTGGTAATTGCTAACATTAGCAATCCTATCTAGATGGGACACGTGCCAATTTTCTCAATTTTGTCTAAGTGTGGCAGTTGCTAACATTCACAATCCTATCTAGGTGCGATGTGGGCTAATGTTTAAAATTTGTCTAAATGTGGCAGTTGCTATCATTCAAGATTCTATCTAAGTGTGGCAGTTGCTAATATTCACAATCCTATCTAGATGCGACGTTGGCTAATATTCGCTATTCTATCCAAATGTGGCACTTGCTAACATTCACAATCCTATCTGGATGCAGCGCAGGCTAATGTTCAGAATTCTAACTAGATGTGGCCATTGCTATCATGCAAAATTCTATCTGGATCCAGCGCAGGCTAATATTCACAATTTTATCTAAATGTGGCAGTTGCTATCATTCAATATTCTATCTAGGTGTGGCAGTTGCTAATATTCACAATCCTATCAAGATGCAATGCGGGCCAATGCTCACAATTGCATCTATATGTGGTAGTTGCTAACATTAGCAATTCTATCTGGATCCAACACAGGCTAATGTTCACAATTTTATCTAAATGTGGCAGTTGCTATCATTCAAGATTCTATCTAAGTGTGGTAGTTGGTAACATTCGCAATCCTATATAGATGGGAAATGTGCTAATTTTCTCAATTTTGTCTAAGTGTGGCAGTTGCTAACATTCACAATCCTATCTAGGTGCGGTGCGGGCTAATGTTTATAATTTGTCTAAATGTGGCAGTTTCTATCATTCAAGATTCTATCTAAGTATGGTAGTTGCTAACATTCGCAATCCTATCTAGATGGGAAACGTGCTAATTTTCTCAATTTTTGTCTAAGTGTGGCAGTTGCTAATATTCACAATCCTATCTAGATGCGATGCAGGCCAATGCTCACAATTCCATCTAAATGTGGTAGTTGCTAACATTAGCAATTCTATCCAGTTGCGACGCAGGCTAATGTGCACAATGTTATCTAAATGTGGCAGTTGCTAACATTCGAAATCCTATCTAGATGGGACGCGGGCTAATGTTCACAAATGTATCTGATTGTTAAGCTGGTTAGCGTTGATATTCTGGTCTGCTATGGTCTGAGGGCAGGTTGAGTGGCAGGGCTTCCGGAGTAGAGTGATTGCTCTAGCCAAAGTAAAATACATATCGATATTCTCTTTTAGTTTGGTGTTCACGTGGGAGAGCAACCGTGTAGAGTGCACCAGCCTGGATTATGCAGCAATTAATCAAAATGAATTGGCATATAGTGAGTCAGCTTGCAGATGGCAGTCAGTACCCACCCATTGGCTAAGGGGATGGAGTGGAGAAGAGGAAGAACAAATTGATTTCTCAGGAAGTGATTAGACTTCAGCCTTTTTCAACTTTCTTTTTTTCTTTGTAATCCTTCACTTGCAGCAGAGTTGCACTTAGCTCTTTTTTGGGTTCAGTATATTCAATGATTCCATTTAATCCTTAATGAGGGGTCCTCCCTTAGATTTATATGGCTGTTAAGCCTGCTGAGGTTAGCCTGGAGAGGTAGTGTTGGAAGATGGGCTTGTGCGGCTGTGATATTCTGCATGGCTGTGCATTACCCCTTAAAGCTCTGAATGCTTTTTTAATGCTAATACTCTTACCTTGTGTTGAGGTTGGCTGACGCATCTGAGCAGGACCTAATACTGTTGAGGATCGAGATTTCACATCCGTTGAATTTCTTGTTGTTGTCCTAGTTAATCGTGTTCTCTCAATAGGCCCAGCAAAAACAAAGAGGTGATGGCTGGAAGGTTTAGGCTAAATCTTAACCACTGGCATTGCTCGGGGTAGCCTTCCAGACCATCGTTCTTCGCCTGCTAAGCCATTACAGAAGGGTAAAGACCATATGCAAATCAGGCTTAGCCCCACCCAAAAGGGGAAGTCCAGCCCGAACTGCTAGGTCACATCCCTTCCGCCTAAGACCACAAGCATCCCCAAACATGTTTCACCCTTGTTGGGGCTCATCAGTGAGGAGTAGCTTGGGTCTCTAGGCCCAGCAGGCACGGGACCCATGTCTGGGCATACCCGTCCCACTCGGGGTGGCAAAGCAAAAACAAAGAGGTGATGCTGGAAGGTTTAGGCTGAATCTTAACCACTGGCATTGCTCGGGGCAACCCTCCAGACCATCGTTCTTCGCCTGCCAAGCTATTACAGAAGGGGAAAGACCATATGCAAATCAGGCTTGGCCCCACCCCAAAAGGGGAAGTCCAGCCCAGACGTGGGTCCCGTGCCTGCTGGGCCTAAAGACCCAGGCTACTCCTCACTGATGAGCCCCAACAAGGGCGAAACATGTTTGGGGATGCTTGTGGTCTCGTGCAGAGGGGATGTGACCTAGCAGTTCGGGCTGGACTGCCCCTTTTAGGGTGGGGCCAAGCCTGATTTGCATATGGTCTTTCCCCTTCGGTAATGGCTTGGCAGGCGAGGAACGGTGGTCTGGAGGGTTGTCCAGAGCAATGCCAGTGGTTGGGATTCATTCTAAACCTTCCACCATCACCTCTTTGTTTTTGCTCTCAATGGGCCCTACATTAGGTGGAGTTTTGCTTATGAACTGTTTTTATCTTTCTTGTTTTATATCTTAGTTTAGAGGGAAATGGGAGTTTCGGGGGAAATAGGTGGGGATTAGATATTTAGTTTAAGCAGTTTAGTTCACTTCTGCCACTGCCCTTGAACAAGACGTACATTAAGATCACTCACACTTAACTCCAGGTGGCTAACCTCCTCCAGTACAATATAGTCCCCAGGCTCACCCACCTGCTTCCATCACAGTCTCTGGGCTCCCTCATCCCACTCCTATCTACGTGAACGGTTCTTATGGGTGCGTTGTCTATTCTGAATAAAAAGTATCCCGACTTCCACTCATCCCCCACTGGTTGCACCGGTGCCCCCATGTGTCAAGGAGTTCCCCCCTTCTCACCTGAGTCCGTTCTTTACTGGTGTCCTTGGTCGATGCCTTCTTGCGGATGGACCGGGTCTTGAAGAAGGCTGCCCGATTCTCTTCCGAATCCAGAATGCGTTCAGTTTCCGGGACGCCGCATCCAGGAATCCAGCAGGCAGTGGAAGCACGCTAGCCAGGAATCCAGGAGGTAAGTAGAAGGGGGAGGACTAGGAAGGGATAGCGGGATTGGAAAAAGGAGAAGAACAGTGAGCTACGGAGCACACGTCTGGTCGCTACTTCGCAATAGCATTGAGATGTGCAGAGCCGCGGAAGGCGTGGTCTATTAGTAGAAAAGGCTACGTCCAGCGCATGGAGCGAGAAGGGATTACGCTGGACGGCCATGTTGGGAGTATTAATGAGTGCAAGCCCGCTGTGACAGGGACCAAGAACCCCCAAAAGGGGCGCACTCTGTGATTCATGACAGCATGCCTCCTCCGAAGACCTTTAACTCCAGGTTTGCCGGGTGAATGAGATGAAATCTTCTGAGCAGACGAGAGGCCTTGATGTTTGACATAGGCTCCCAGGTTCTTTCACTAGGGGGATATCCTTTCCATTCTACCAGATATTGAAGCTGGTCCCTTCTATACGTGGAATCACAAATCCGGGACACCTCGTATTCCAATTGGTTGTCGACCAGTATAGGAGGAGGTTTGCAGGGTTTCCGAGAGGATGGATAGTAGGGTTTCACCAAAGATGTGTGAAAGACTGGTTGCATTTTCTTCCAGGAGTCTGGCAATTTGATCTGATAAGAAACGGGATTCATAACTTCTTTGATGGGAAATGGTCCATAGTATCGAGGGGCCAATTTACTCGGCCGTAGATGTCGGGGTAGTAATTTTGAGGACAACCAGAGCTGGTCACCGACTGCATAAGAAGGGCCTGGTCTTCTTTTGGAATCTGCATATTTCTTGGTCTGTTTTCTGGCCTTCTCCAAGAATTCCTTGGCCTCCTTATGTACATTGACAAGGGTTTCGATCCAGGAGTCAACTGTAGGTACTGGTGTAGGTTGAGGAAGAACAGAAGGCAGTACCGATGGATGGAAACTTTGACTGCAATAAAAGGGGCTGGTCTTAAGTGCCGAATGGTCGGAATTGTTGTAGGCAAATTCAGCCACGGGTATCAGGAGGGACCAGTCATCCTGAACCTTGGTGGCGAAGCATCGAAGATACTGTTCCAGGGTTTGATTGACACGTTCTGTGGCTCCCTTGGTTTGAGGGCGATATCCTGAAGAAAGGGCGCGTTGAATTCCTAAGCATTGACAGAGACCTTTCAGAATTGTGAGATGTATTGAGGTCCACGATCCGATATGATCTTGGAAGGAAGTCCATGCAAACGGAATATGTGTTCCAGGAAGATTCCTGCTAGTTCAGAGGAGGATGGCATTTTATGCAGAGCTGTAAAATGAGCCATATGAGTGAACAAGTCTATGGTAAATATAATGGTGGTGTATCCACGGGAAGGTGGTAGTTCCACAATGAAGTCCGTAGCAATAATCTCCCATGGCCTGGTTGGCAGTGTAGGTTGCAGTAGAAGGCCTGCCAGTCTCTTGTTATCATGTTTATTTTGACTGCAGACAATACAGGATTGAATGTACTGCTGAACGTCGAATCTCATCCTAGGCCACCAGAATTGCCTTTCTATAAGACGGAGGGTATTGGCGATGCCACAATGTCCGGAGTGTAGGGTATCATGACAGAGATTTATTATTCTTTGTTGTAGCCTTTTTGTAGGGATGACCAATACATTGTCCTTGAACAGATACCCTTCCCGGACCCTTAGATTCCATTGACTTTTCTTAGTTATATCCTTCCACAGATCAGAGGATTGGGTCTGAGCTTGGATTTCTTCAAGGAGGTTGACTGCTTGGGCTACAAAGATCTTGGGGAAATCATCTGAGGATATGCCTTGTCTTCAATGGGCTCGTAGTCTGGTCGTCGAGATAAGGCATCAGCAATTAGGTTTTGTGATCCTGGAACATGAGTGATGTGGAACTAGTACTGGACAAAGAAGTAGGCCCATCGCGCCTGACGACTATTCCTACACTCCAAAGACTGTGGAATCTGGAGGTTCCGGTGGTCCGTACGAACGTGAACTGGATGTTTAGCTCCCAGAAGTAAATGTCGCCACTCAGTGAAGGCTTGACAGATGGCTAACAATTCCTTTTCCAGGACTGAATAGTGTGTTTCACTAGGAGTCAGGGTTTGTGAAAGATAAACAATTGGGTGTTCCAGTTTATCTCCTAATTCTTGCTTCAGGACCGCACCTATCGTGTAATTAGAGGCGTCAGTTTGTACTAGGAAGGGTCGACTAGTATCGGGTTGGGCCAAGATAGGAGCTTGTGTAAATTCTGTCTTGAGACGCTGGAACGCCGTTTCTTGTGGTGTAGACCAGAGGAAGGGAGAGTCTTTCTTCAGGAGAGCAACAATCGGTTGTACTATCTCGGAGAAGTTAGATATGAACTTGCGGTAGAAATTGGCAAGGCCCAGGAATGATTGAACTTGTTTCAGGGAAGCAGGAGCAGGCCAGGTCAGTATGGCCTTTACCTTTGAAGGATCCATACCGATTCCTTCTGGGCTAAGGATATATCCTAGGTAATGAACGGAGGTTACATGGAACAAACATTTTTCGGGTTTGGCTAGGAGTATGTGTTCTCTAAGTCTCTGCAAGACTGCCCTCACGTGCTCTTCATGTTGTATAGGGTCCTTGGAGAAGAGCAATATGTCATCCAGATATACAATGACGAAGAGAAACAACATGTCAGAAAACACCCTGTCCATAAAGCGTTGGAAAATTGCTGGGGCATTAGCTAGTCCAAAGGGCATGACTAGATATTCATAATGGCCAAAGGGTGTTCTGAAGGCGGTTTTCCATTCGTCCCCTTCCCGGACATGAATCAAATGATAGGCGCCCCTGAGATCCAACTTGGTGAATAGTACCGCGCCTCTCACGGCGTCTAGATGTCCGAAAACAAGGGTAATGGGTACCGGTCCTTGAGGGTGCATTGATTTAGGCCGCGATAATCGAGGCAGGGTCTGAGTTCCTTGGTATCCTTCTTGGGAACAAAGAATAGGGAAGCACCAGCAGGAGATTTTGAAGGTTTTATGGTGTCATTTTCAAGGTTGGTATCCAGGTATTCTCTTAGAGCCTTTTTCTCGGGTTCGGAAAGGATAAACATCCTGCTGAAGGGAATCACTGCGGAGGGTTCTGTATCTATTGCGCAGTCTTCATGTCTGTGTGGGGGTAAGGCCTGGACTATGGCAGTTGAAAACACATCAGCATATCCTTGATAGGCCTCAGGAATGTGTATGACATTAGACACCATGAGTGATGTCTGTTGTTCCTTTGTTGGTTCCTTTGGGTGTGTTAACGGAGGTTCCAGGGATAGGCAGTGAGACATGCAAAACTCTGAGCCTAGGAATAGAGAACCCGCTGTCCAGTTGATATATGGATTGTGTTTCTGTAGCCAGGGCATACCCAAAACCATGGAGTAATGAGCTGACTTAATGATGTCAAACCTAAACAGCTCCTGATGGTGATTTATTGAAAGCTGGATCTCTTTGGTCTGCAGGCTTATGGAACCTGATGCGAGGGGTCTTCCATCAATAGCTTCCACAGGTTGCATGGTGCTTCGTGTCTCGTACGGAATTCGATGTTTAGTAACCCATTCTTGATCGATGAATATCCCCATAGCTCTGCAGTCTACGAGGGCCAAAATGGAATAGGTTTTATTCTTGGAGGGTGATAGAAAGGCCTGTAATATCACCAAATTGTTTTGTTCAGGAGAGTTCAAGGATGGAATTGATGTGGAGCAAACATCTCTCTCCCGAAGCTCTGCTCCATCTAGGATCGGGAGCTGGCGTTTCCCGAACGCCGAGGGGGTGCTAGAGGGCATTCCCTAACCAAATGCTTATCCGAGGCACAATACATGCACAAGCCCGTATTAATTCTTCTCATTCTCTCTTGCGGGGATATGGGTCCACAAAAGGCCCCAATCTGCATGGGCTCTGGTTCCGTGACTGGGCTTGGGCTGGTGTCCGTTCTGACGGTACTCTCAAATGATACTTTGGGAGGGAGTCCCCTGTTTTTTTTTCTTTTCTGTCTTCCTTTCCTGGATACGGAAGTCAATTTGCATGGCAAGATCCATTAGTGCCTGGAACGAGCTTGGTCGTGCCACTCTGGCCAGCTCATCCTTAATCTCTTCGTTCAATCCTCTCCTGAACAGGGTAAAGCTCGCCTCAGCGGACCAGTCAGCTTCCTTAGCCAACTGTTTAAATCGGGTCACACACGTGAGCATATCCTGGGAACCTTGCTGAAAGTCTAACAGGCATTCTTGGGTGCTGTAAACCTGCTCAGGGCGGTCAAACATGTTTTTAAGGGCCTGTATAAACCCATCAAAGTCGTCCAAGAAGGCATCACTAGAGTTAATGAGGGGAGTAGCCCAAGTTAAGGCATTCCGGGAAAGGTGAGAGATTATAAAACCCACCTTGGCCCTGGGGGTCGAAAAGTAACAGAGCTTGAAGGTAAAGTGGACCAAGCACGAATCCAAGAATGCACGAAGGGTCTTTGCTGAGCCGTCGTATTTGTCCACGATGCCGCCCAGTAAGACACTTTCTTTTGTAGCAGAATCCCGGGATAGGACCAACTGTTTGAGAGTGGCGTTCTCCGCCTTTATATTCTGTACCTCGGTTGATAATTCCTGCATACTACGCATCAGGTCCTGCACGGCAGCCTCCATATCAATATCAAGTTCGGTCGGGTGGCGTCTCAAACTGTCAAGGAGTTCCCCCCTTCTCATCTGAGTCCGTTCGTTACTGGTGTCCTTGGTCAATGCCTTCTTGCGGATGGACCGGGTCTTGAAGAAGGCTGCCCGATTCTCTTCCGAATCCAGAATGCGTTCAGTTTCCAGGACGCCGAATCCAGGAATCCAGGAGGCAGTGGAAGCACGCTAGCCAGGAATCCAGGCGGTAAGTAGAAGGGGGAGGACTAGGAAGGGATAGCGGGATTGGAAAAAGGAGAAGAACCGCGAGCTACGGAGCACACGTCTGGTCGCTACTTCGCAATAGCATTGAGACGCACGGAGCCGCGGAAGGCGTGGTCTATTAGTAGAAAAGGCTACGTCCAGCGCATGGAGCGAGAAGGGATTACGCTGGACGGCCATGTTGGGAGTATTAATGAGTGCAAGCCCGCTGTGACAGGGACCAAGAAGCCCAAAAGGGGCGCACTCTGTGATTTATGACACCATTGGTGGCATGGGTGTATCTGTCTTTGTTAGATCACATGCCACCCTTATTATGTGTAACAAAATGACTTCCTTGAGCTCTCAGGCAAGTTCCAGTTGCTTTATTACATATTGCTAAGTTACATAGGGTTAGCTCAACAGGATCAGATACTAGGAACAGGCACTGGCTCCCATCACCCAGGCAGGGGTTCTCCAACTGCCCAGGCTTGGAACTCTCATCCCAAACATTCTGCCACTCACAACATAGCATTCCATGTTACCTCATATGCTTCTAAATTCACCTCCAAGCACATCACAAAACATTTCTCTTTTTTCCAAACATCATCACATCCACACACAGCACATCACAATACATCTCCCTCTCTTCCAAACGCTACCACATCCACACATAGCACATAACACCCAAACTTATGACAAGCTCATGCGGTATCACATACTACCAACACAGACACACAATCACACGCTGCGCCTTAGTTAAATAAGGCACAACTCAGGATAAGTAACACAGGGAACCAGCCCCCCTTTTCAACTCTGAAGCCGTATCTACTCTTGCTGATATTACATAACAACAACTTTTATATGGCAGGATTAAACCATGCCACTGACACATTGATTATGTAATATCAGCAAGAGTAGATATGGCATTCCGCGATTAGTGTGTATCAGCAGCATGGTGCATTCCAGCCATATAAGAGTTGTTGTTATGTAATATCAGCAAGAGTAGATATGGTTTCAGAGATGAAAGGGGGTTGGGACGCGTTTTAGGGCTGGTCGCTGTAGGTGGGTGCGGCCCTTTCCGGAGAGGCTGCCTGGATACCTCCGCTGGTACACGAGACAATGGGATCACGCCGGGGTCACCAAATGAATGCAAGTCCCTGTTTACGTTCATGCCAGAAAGAATACAACCCTCTAGGGGAAAAAGGCCAAGAGATTGCTTGCAAGGATAACAAGGTTTAATTGCTCAGAATACAAAGGTATCAGCAAAGAGCTCTGCTGCTCTAGAATGTTCTGCCGAACGTTAATGCAAACAGAAGCTTAAAAGGCAGTAGATCATCATCACTATACAGTAAAAACTACCGTTGCTGGTTGGTGAGACCCTATACATGGTTCTGCTCCATAGGGGATGCAGGCTATGATTGGTTCTCTTTTTTGCAATCTGTCTGTTCCCACGTGGGCCAGCTGGGCTCATCTCTCCACGGAGTGAAGGTCAGGTTCCTCGTAAGTTACAGTTTCAAGACTGCTATGATACACTAAGACTACTACATCATCATTGTGGCATGCAACCGGCTCTGAGACTGGTGCCAGGGGCAAGGTAGGAAGAAATACAGTCACGCTGACCCACACATTCTGTGCTTTGTTTATCCCACACCCCTTGCACCCAAGGCTTCCACCCTCATTTTGATCTATAATTTATTCCTCCCAGACCTCGTGTCACAAAGGATGTATTTATGCGGAGAGGTAAAACGGCCATACATGCTCAGATCTTTTAGGGCCGCTGTTTTATGGCAGTGGCTGGGGTCACACACTATTGTGGAATGCAGGGGTTTTGGACTGGGCCAGTGGTGTGGGCCATTGCTCTGGGTAGGTTGGGTGGGGGTTAGAGGTCTGCTGTGATGAATGGGTGCTGCAAAGAAGCTGGTGTTGTCTCATGGCCTTGCAGGGTGCGTTCCTCCCAGTGATACTAAGTAATTGCAACAGTCAAGGGACAAGGGGAAGCTTCCATGAGAACTAGCGGTGCGGGCTCATCCCTTCTTAGTGTCACTGTGCCTATTCGGCTTCTTGCATCAAGCTAAAGTTGTACTGTGCCGCATGAAGGGCTAAGCATCTACCATGACTACAAGATGGCATCTCTTACCATGTGTGCACTGAGTTTATGCATCTATTCTTCCTGCTTACATTATATTTGTGCCGAGTTTCTTAGCATGGTTCCTTCCTCCCTAGCACATTACACCGCTATTTATGGGATTTGCCTCATTCTAAAGCGCCTAGGGGGGTGGGATAGGCTCATTTGCAGCCCAACACATGTTAAGCCAAAAGGATATTGTGGTTGTTTTATTTTTCACATCCTGAAAGGAATAATTGAAGTCACAGAATGCAAGATAATACAAGCCTGAAAAGAAGCCTTCATTTCACACAACTGTACTTTTCTCACTTTAAGAATCTCTGAAAAAAGGTTTGTAGTAAAGTCACTAGGATAAAGATTACATTTGTCACAAACCTCCAGCATGTTGTGCAACTTATAAAGAACATTTAACTATCCCTAGGAAGCAATCCGATGTTTCCATTTTATAGTAGTAGACTTAATTACTAACTTTGAAATAGTAAGCTTTCTTGTGTAATAGCCACGTACGAGGTAAACCAGCTGTTCAGAGTCTCTCAGATGGAAAACAGAACCCATCAGATAAGACATAAGAGAAAGGAGTAATTGCAGGCCATTCCGGCCACGATAAAGGGCAGGGCTGCCTGCAGGCCAGTCAAGGAGCTCTGTTCAGCTGTGAGATGCAATGGGCTTTGCTGCAAAGTCGACAAGCCCACTTTAAGTGGACTTGGCAATACTCCCAGGGCAGGTCTTCACCTGTTCCTGGGGCGAGGGGCCACAAAGGGGGGCACAGCATTTTGCTGGGTAGGCCAGTGCCCCCCCGGCCCTACCCTAGCAATGCTGCTGCATTAATTTACTGTGCAGCTGCCACAACACCTCTCTGCCAATCCACGCTCACCCTCAGAATGGAGGTGAAAGGATTTGGCATGGGCTCGTCATCTTTCTACCCGAGATTTGCACCATCTTCTGAATCAGGCCATGATTATATCTAACTGTTATAGCCGCAGTGACACTTTCTGTGTTGTTATAATGCCTTTGATCTGTTATCTGTGGAGCTGGAAGCCTTCTGCACATGCTAATCCTGCAGAACTCCTTTTACGCAGACTTTCAGAGGTTTTACATGGTTTCTGTCACAACACTTCCCCGCCACACCTCCCACCACTCTCCGAATGGCTGTGGAAGGATTTGGTGGGGATCCTGTCGAATTTCTTCATCCCATTTGCCGAAGCTCAGAATTTGCCCAGGGTCAGGACTTTAAGAAAGCAGGTTCAAGCACCAAAACTGGTGCCAACACCTTGCCCTTGCCGCAACAACTAATTTGATCTTTCTCCTCAAGTGCACTCACATGTCGAGTACAACCCTTACTCATGCCATGAGGTGGCGGGTGGGGGGATAGATGCCTTGCTGTCACTACGCAGGACGCAAGGAGTGTCTTGAGTTGAGCTGAGAGGACAGCACAGTATGGCCAGGCCCTCAGAAGGGACATTGCTCCAGCCAGGGGTGTTGCCAGGTTTGTAAAAGATCTGGGGCTATGCTATTGTCGAGACTGTCAGGACTCGGAGCAGGCTAGCCTTTTGTTTATAGCCCCTGAGCTTCTATCCGGAACTACAATCAAAAGACCCGGGGATATAGATCACAACCTCCCCTGGCAACGCCTCTGGACACAGTACTGGGTGGATTGCAGCTTGAGTCTGACAACAGTTTTATTGCTCTTTCACTCCTAGGAGTTTGTAACAAGCATGATGTCCACCAGGAAGGGCTATTTCTGGCTCAGGCTGCGAAAGCAAGGAGAAACATGGAGCTGGATGACCGGAGTGGAGCTGGATAGATCCTCGTAAGTCCAAATCGACTTCTTGTGGTAAATAATGCACTGAACATGAGCATGTTACACTGTGTGGGATGGGCACCCTTCTAAGCCTTGGGATTTGACCTTGGACATAGAAACAAGACTTTCATTTACTCATTAGCTTGGCCCTTGATCTGCAATGCATGCTGGGAGAAGCCTGTGACCACTGGCAGGAGAGGTGGCAGGAACAGAAAGCATGTGTGAAGTTGGGAAAACACAAGTGTCACACATTTGTGGCACTGAAAGATCTTTGGGGTGACTCATGACCTTGCCTAGAGCCATCCAGTTTGCATGGCGGTCAGGCAGTTGGTTATGCAATCGGACACTGCAGAGGCGAATGGGGGGGCGGGGGAGAAGAATACCTAAGCATTATCAGCAAAGAGGCGGAAGTTAAAGCAAAAGGAGGAAGTGAGTTTGCACAGGGAGGATATGTGTAGTGTGAATCAGAGTGGGCCTAGGACTAATCCTTGTGGGACACCCACGGGGAGGGTCGTCGGGTGTCAAAAAGGAGGTTCTGGAGTCCCATGAGAGGTAGAAGGAGAGATCAAAGGGATAGGAGGACACCCAGTCACGCACAGTGTCCTTGAAATCAACGAGGGCAAGAGATAGACAGAGTGGCCAGTTCTAGAAGGATGAGAGGTGATAGTGGTGTACAGTGATAAGAGAATTAGCAACCACGATGATTGGAGTCTCAGTGGGGTGCTGGGACTGGAATCCAGATTGGAGGGGGTCAGCCAGTGAGCGTACCTCGATATAGTTGACTATGCAGTTCAAGACAACACTCGAGCATTTTTGAGTGGTTGGGAAGGAGTGAGAGTGTTCTGGGTCAGCAGTTAGTTTCTTTAGGACAGGCAAGACTGGGCTGTTCTATAACAGGGTGAGTGGATACCACTTGCAACAGATAGTTTGAATATGGTTAAGAAGTGAGTGAAGTGGACAGGTGCAAGCTACTTAAACATGTTTGGTGCAATGTGGTCAGTTGCAGTGCGCGATAGTTTGCCAGAGCGGTGCATGAATAAAGGGTTGAGGGGGAGAGGCAGGCCAGAATTGAGATACACAGGAGAATGTGGGGTAGATGGGAGGTGGGGGAAATTAGTAAGGGACTGGTAGAGATGGAAGGGTGGAGAAGGTCCCCGGTATTTTGATGTTTTTAATGGGGAAGTAGGACTCAAAGACACCCTCAGAGAGAGAGGGGAGGACATGGAGTGATTTCATTTGAGTGGGGAGGCATGGCTGGGTGCATGTGTTAAGTTTAAGAGGATGTGAATAAAAGGAAGAAACCAGATTAGTGTAGTAGGAGGATATGGCTGTGTTTAGAGTTGTGGCCACCTTCAGTATATAGTCCTTGTAGACAGTGAGAAGAGTGGAGGATTGGTCTTTGTGTTGACATCAGCAGCTGGAAGGATGGGGGAGATCCATTGTTGAGGAGGGGTTAAGGGGATAATTGAAAGGGATAGACAGTGTAGCATTGAGTTTGGTAAAGTTGAGTTTAATGGAGTGAGCAAATGAGGTCTTAGAGTGAGGTGTGGACTTGGTTGAGGTAGGTGACAATGGTGTCGGGCTTGAATTTATATTTGGTCAAATATGGAGATGGGGGAGTGGCAAAGGAAAACAGATGGTGAATTGAATGAGTGTATGGACAGAAGGGGATGGGACAATTGTGGGATTATAAGAGAGCAGGGTGGAAGATATGAGATATATGGGATGGGAGAGAAAGGAGTGGCCCGAGTGGTGATTGACGAGAGTGTAAAGAAAGGGAAGACAGATGAGGGGGAACAGGGGGAGTTTAGGGCAGAGGGGGGTAGGCAGAGAAGACTTGGAAGAGAGAGAGGGGGAAAGAACCATAAGGAGAAGAGAAGCACTGGAAAGAGCAGGGCAGGTAGGTGATGGCGAGGTTGTAGGGGGGACCACAGGGTCCTACGAGACGAAGCAGTGCCATTTAAAAAACGATAGTGTCCTATGTAAAAATCAAAGTGCAATTTAAAACCTCACAGGGTTCTAGGCAACCAGAGTGATTTACAAGGCGCAGTTGGCACCTGCAGAGGTGTCAATTCATACCAGGGATCGCACAGAATTAGGAAATGTGTAGTTGTTCTGCACTGATGGCGGGTTTAAAAGGACATGCCAGGCCCTAACAGGCCCAAACAGAACCTGTCCTTGTTTGCTCAGCCCTTTTCAGTGTGCACCAGGGGGTAGGGTGCCTCTGGACAGGGCCCTCCTGGATGGCACTTGGGCTGGAGAGGCCAATGACGGAACTGCCTAAGTACAAAATTGCCATTCAGATGGGATAAAGGCCAGGCTCAGTGGTGGACCAAATGCATGGCTCTTCAGTTGAACTCCAACTCCACCAGGGTAGTGAGCAGGGATTTTTAGTGCTGACTGTTGGCTTCTGGCGTGCAATGTTGTCCTGATAGGTTTTCAATTTGGGAGTGCGCTGGTGGGGCAGTCTGGGGTGCGGTGGTGGGGTGCGGTGGTGGAGCAGTCTGGGGTGTAACCTCTTGCCCCTGAAGATGGGCCACCACTGAACATCATCAAAAATGTTTTCTTTTTTTTTCCATGTGTTCTGCAGATTCCCAATCAAGGAGGACAATGGGAGCCATGACTGCATTTCGGGAAAAGAAACATTCTCTGCTGAGAGCTGCTTCAACCCCAACAAATACATTTGTGAGAAGAATACAGTTGAGTTCCCACAAATCATAGCTGTTCATACAAGACCGCGAAGACAGATTAAGGCGCAGGCCCAAAAAAGACTGCAATCCTCTTGGCGCTCATCTCATGGTCAACCTGAAACTAACAGAAGGACCTGATTCATGTCCACCCAATAGACAATCGCCTGATGAAGGCCTCTGAGGTCATGAGTAGCCATTGGGTGAAATGGCTCAGCCATGCATAGACTCCTCATCCATGTTTAAATTCCCAAGCATTGCAAACCTTATTCATTACGTCACTAAACTATCCAATCTAGGGCACTAATATGTGACAATCTATTTTCCCAATTATGCACGCTAGTGGTTACTCAGGGTTAATCCCCTTTCCCCTCCTCTGCCCTATTCTCCACTCATGTGATCCACCCCTCCCCTTCATGGCTTTCTGCATTATTTTGCTATAGCCTTAACCAACAGGACCTATTGTTTCTTTGCTGTTATCTGATGTTTAATAGTTTTCCTTCTCAGCCTGACACATTTGATGCACCCGCCCTTGCCTGTGTTGTCCTCCTGAACTTACCAGGCAGCCTTATCTACCAGGACAAATCAGTCCTTTGCTAATCGCAACATACTCTTCCTTCCGACAATTCCAGGCTAAAGATTTCTCTTCCTCTGACCATTCATGCACGTGTAAACACAGCCATGCTTCTGTCCATACAAACCTAAACTGACCTATCTTCATGACCATTCAAGTCTAAACAGGCCTCTTTCCTCCTGACCCTCAAGCATAAACAGGCCTCTCCACCTGACCCTTCAAGCATAAACAGGCCTCTCCACCTAACCCTTCAAGCCGGCACAGGTCTCTCCTGTGGACAAATCAAACCTAAATAGGCTTCTCCTCTATATCCTTCAAGCTGTTCCCTTCCTGATGCTTTAAGCCTAAAATGGCCACTCCTCCTCACATTTCAAGCCTAAGCAGACAACTCCTCCTAAACCTGCACAACTAATTAGGCCTCTCCTGCTGACTAAACAGGTGTGTCCTCCTGACCCTTCTAACCTATACAGGCCCCTCCTCCTGACCCTTCAAGCCTAAATATGCCTTTCCACCACCTGACCCCTAACAGATCTCACCTCCTGACCATTCAAGCCTACATAGGCCTCTCCTCCAGGCCGTGCAAACCTGCATTGGCCTAGCCACCTGACCATTCAAGCTGAAATAGGCCTCTCCTTCTGATCCCTCTGGCTTAAACATGCCTTTTCAGACCCTCCAAGCTTAACAGCACACTCCTCCTGTCCTTTCAAGCCTAAACACTCCTCTCCTCCTGACCTGTCAGCCCTAAAAAGACCTCTCCTCTTGACAATTCAAGTCTTAACGGGTCTCTCCTCCTCATCTTTCAAGTGTAAACAGGCCTCTCCAGCTCTACCTGAAATTATTCTTCTTCAGAGACATCCATGAATTCAAGGCCCACCTTGCCATTAACCAGACCTAAATGTTCAGTGTGACCCTCAAACTGAACCCCACCAAGATGGATTTACTTTTCCCTACCAACAACACAGAACGCCCCCACATTGAGACCTGGCTGTCTACCTTGAACCTTGAGGGCTTCATTCTGCAGCTAATACCTTACTCCAGGTCTGTAGGCTTTCCCATTGACGCCACTCCTTTAACAAACTGTAGTGGAAAAATGAAACAAGACTATTCCAGTGGATTGGTGAACAATATATTAGTAAAAAGCAATGCAGCAGGACAACAAACCAATGACAGTACAGGACTTCGATGTAAGTGAGACCCCCTTTCGCACCAAGCACTGTTCTCTTATACTCAAAGGAACACATGTATTTCAAAGGAAGGCGAAGTTCAAACAGGGCAGGGTATCATAGAGTAACGATGTTGCAAGCAGGTAACAAAGCTTTACCATTCAAGACACCAGCTGCGTTCTCACACGTTGAGACAGTGTTATCAGGAAGTACAGCATAAAATGATACATTTAGCTGGGCTGAATAGCTGCCTCAGAAGATGCACACACAATTTGAGGAAGGCGTGCTTACAGTATGATGACTTCTGTCTACTAAAGTCGCTTTTCTAAAGAAAGCGGGAGCCTAAAACATGCTTACATATGCCAAAAGAGAAACATGTCAGAAGCGAGCGACGTGGAGGCGAGCATAGCTACACCCTAGGTGAGGAGCCTTCACTGTAAGGGCATGAGCAGTAAAGCCTAAAGCTCACCTCGCACAGACAAGAAGCACTTGTTTAAACACGGCAGTTTGAAGTACCTACTCAATGTTGTACTGCATCAATGTGACAGGGGAGTTTATAAAATGTTCTATTCCAGATGTTTTCCTCACAAAACGTAGTGGAGCAATCGCAGACATCAAGGCACCAGGTACCCTCCTGTGGAAAATCAAGCTCCTTCTTCCAACACCAGCTTCGGATCCACTGTAGAGGCCCTGGTTCTTTCTTACCTGGATCTTATCTGGAAGGGGCAAATGCCCAGCTCACTTGCCACTCGCGACCACCGCAGCTCCTATGAGAGGCTGCCTGCATGCTGCTGCCCCCTCATTCAAGGTGTCTTCAAATACGACCACATAATATCCACACTCAAACATCACTAGCTGCCCCTACAAGCACACATCAGCTTCAGTGCAAACTACATTCACGCCCCCTCCCATCTGGCAGAGAAAGGCAGCACCTGTGGTGCTTGTGCATCACCAGAGGTCCAGGCCTGGGTAGAGTAGAGCAGCAGAAACAGAAAAAAGAAAGAGCCAGAAGTAAGCACTCAGTCTATAGCCCAGAGGGCGGAACCTCCACACATCAACATCTGTCTCTCCAACACACTTCTGCAACTGAGAAAGGAAATCAAGACCCTCCTCTTCAAGGAGCACCTTCCTTGCACCCCGTAAGATGCATCCTCTGAACCCATCCAGGCCAGTACTCGTTGTGATGACCAACCACTACATCCCATTCCCCTGTTCCACCCACCATCCTCGATTCAGCACTGCACATGCTCCCCACTAAATGTAAATCTAAGCAATTCCCTGCTACCCTGAAAGGAGTGCTGGGAATACATATTATGTGGCAAGGACTGTTACCGCCTGCAACCAGCTAATGTATACCTAGAAACTCTGCTGATGTACAGTACTATGTTGCTTCCCGCAGCTAGGTTTTAGCTTAATACCCAAAATAAAATAAATAATAAAAATTAAACATGCTCTTACTGCCTAAATGGATGTCTCCTATGGGAAAATGAATGGAAGAGTGAAAAACAAACCCCTTTTTTGACCCTTTATATCTTTTGAACTGTAACACAGATTTGGACAACACTTTCATTTATTTGGGGGGCCCGTGCCCTAATATAGGAATTGCAAACACTGTGCTGATCCGACAGGGATTTTTAGTGCTGACTGTTGGCTTCTGGCGTGCAATGTTGTCCTGATAGGTTTTCAATTTGGGAGTGCGCTGGTGGGGAAGTCTGGGGTGCGGTGGTGGGGTGCGGTGGTGGAGCAGTCTGGGGTGTAACCTCTTGCCCCTGAAGATGGGCCACCACTGAACATCATCAAAAATGTTTTCTTTTTTTTTCCATGTGTTCTGCAGATTCCCAATCAAGGAGGACAATGGGAGCCATGACTGCATTTCGGGAAAAGAAACATTCTCTGCTGAGAGCTGCTTCAACCCCAACAAATACATTTGTGAGAAGAATACAGTTGAGTTCCCACAAATCATAGCTGTTCATACAAGACCGCGAAGACAGATTAAGGCGCAGGCCCAAAAAAGACTGCAATCCTCTTGGCGCTCATCTCATGGTCAACCTGAAACTAACAGAAGGACCTGATTCATGTCCACCCAATAGACAATCGCCTGATGAAGGCCTCTGAGGTCATGAGTAGCCATTGGGTGAAATGGCTCAGCCATGCATAGACTCCTCATCCATGTTTAAATTCCCAAGCATTGCAAACCTTATTCATTACGTCACTAAACTATCCAATCTAGGGCACTAATATGTGACAATCTATTTTCCCAATTATGCACGCTAGTGGTTACTCAGGGTTAATCCCCTTTCCCCTCCTCTGCCCTATTCTCCACTCATGTGATCCACCCCTCCCCTTCATGGCTTTCTGCATTATTTTGCTATAGCCTTAACCAACAGGACCTATTGTTTCTTTGCTGTTATCTGATGTTTAATAGTTTTCCTTCTCAGCCTGACACATTTGATGCACCCGCCCTTGCCTGTGTTGTCCTCCTGAACTTACCAGGCAGCCTTATCTACCAGGACAAATCAGTCCTTTGCTAATCGCAACATACTCTTCCTTCCGACAATTCCAGGCTAAAGATTTCTCTTCCTCTGACCATTCATGCACGTGTAAACACAGCCATGCTTCTGTCCATACAAACCTAAACTGACCTATCTTCATGACCATTCAAGTCTAAACAGGCCTCTTTCCTCCTGACCCTCAAGCATAAACAGGCCTCTCCACCTGACCCTTCAAGCATAAACAGGCCTCTCCACCTAACCCTTCAAGCCGGCACAGGTCTCTCCTGTGGACAAATCAAACCTAAATAGGCTTCTCCTCTATATCCTTCAAGCTGTTCCCTTCCTGATGCTTTAAGCCTAAAATGGCCACTCCTCCTCACATTTCAAGCCTAAGCAGACAACTCCTCCTAAACCTGCACAACTAATTAGGCCTCTCCTGCTGACTAAACAGGTGTGTCCTCCTGACCCTTCTAACCTATACAGGCCCCTCCTCCTGACCCTTCAAGCCTAAATATGCCTTTCCACCACCTGACCCCTAACAGATCTCACCTCCTGACCATTCAAGCCTACATAGGCCTCTCCTCCAGGCCGTGCAAACCTGCATTGGCCTAGCCACCTGACCATTCAAGCTGAAATAGGCCTCTCCTTCTGATCCCTCTGGCTTAAACATGCCTTTTCAGACCCTCCAAGCTTAACAGCACACTCCTCCTGTCCTTTCAAGCCTAAACACTCCTCTCCTCCTGACCTGTCAGCCCTAAAAAGACCTCTCCTCTTGACAATTCAAGTCTTAACGGGTCTCTCCTCCTCATCTTTCAAGTGTAAACAGGCCTCTCCAGCTCTACCTGAAATTATTCTTCTTCAGAGACATCCATGAATTCAAGGCCCACCTTGCCATGAACCAGACCTAAATGTTCAGTGTGACCCTCAAACTGAACCCCACCAAGATGGATTTACTTTTCCCTACCAACAACACAGAACGCCCCCACATTGAGACCTGGCTGTCTACCTTGAACCTTGAGGGCTTCATTCTGCAGCTAATACCTTACTCCAGGTCTGTAGGCTTTCCCATTGACGCCACTCCTTTAACAAACTGTAGTGGAAAAATGAAACAAGACTATTCCAGTGGATTGGTGAACAATATATTAGTAAAAAGCAATGCAGCAGGACAACAAACCAATGACAGTACAGGACTTCGATGTAAGTGAGACCCCCTTTCGCACCAAGCACTGTTCTCTTATACTCAAAGGAACACATGTATTTCAAAGGAAGGCGAAGTTCAAACAGGGCAGGGTATCATAGAGTAACGATGTTGCAAGCAGGTAACAAAGCTTTACCATTCAAGACACCAGCTGCGTTCTCACACGTTGAGACAGTGTTATCAGGAAGTACAGCATAAAATGATACATTTAGCTGGGCTGAATAGCTGCCTCAGAAGATGCACACACAATTTGAGGCAGGCGTGCTTACAGTATGATGACTTCTGTCTACTAAAGTCGCTTTTCCTAAGAAAGCGGGAGCCTAAAACATGCTTACATATGCCAAAAGAGAAACATGTCAGAAGCGAGCGACGTGGAGGCGAGCATAGCTACACCCTAGGTGAGGAGCCTTCACTGTAAGGGCATGAGCAGTAAAGCCTAAAGCTCACCTCGCACAGACAAGAAGCACTTGTTTAAACACGGCAGTTTGAAGTACCTACTCAATGTTGTACTGCATCAATGTGACAGGGGAGTTTATAAAATGTTCTATTCCAGATGTTTTCCTCACAAAACGTAGTGGAGCAATCGCAGACATCAAGGCACCAGGTACCCTCCTGTGGAAAATCAAGCTCCTTCTTCCAACACCAGCTTCGGATCCACTGTAGAGGCCCTGGTTCTTTCTTACCTGGATCTTATCTGGAAGGGGCAAATGCCCAGCTCACTTGCCACTCGCGACCACCGCAGCTCCTATGAGAGGCTGCCTGCATGCTGCTGCCCCCTCATTCAAGGTGTCTTCAAATACGACCACATAATATCCACACTCAAACATCACTAGCTGCCCCTACAAGCACACATCAGCTTCAGTGCAAACTACATTCACGCCCCCTCCCATCTGGCAGAGAAAGGCAGCACCTGTGGTGCTTGTGCATCACCAGAAGTCCAGGCCTGGGTAGAGTAGAGCAGCAGAAACAGAAAAAAGAAAGAGCCAGAAGTAAGCACTCAGTCTATAGCCCAGAGGGCGGAACCTCCACACATCAACATCTGTCTCTCCAACACACTTCTGCAACTGAGAAAGGAAATCAAGACCCTCCTCTTCAAGGAGCACCTTCCTTGCACCCCGTAAGATGCATCCTCTGAACCCATCCAGGCCAGTACTCGTTGTGATGACCAACCACTACATCCCATTCCCCTGTTCCACCCACCATCCTCGATTCAGCACTGCACATGCTCCCCACTAAATGTAAATCTAAGCAATTCCCTGCTACCCTGAAAGGAGTGCTGGGAATACATATTATGTGGCAAGGACTGTTACCGCCTGCAACCAGCTAATGTATACCTAGAAACTCTGCTGATGTACAGTACTATGTTGCTTCCCGCAGCTAGGTTTTAGCTTAATACCCAAAATAAAATAAATAATAAAAATTAAACATGCTCTTACTGCCTAAATGGATGTCTCCTATGGGAAAATGAATGGAAGAGTGAAAAACAAACCCCTTTTTTGACCCTTTATATCTTTTGAACTGTAACACAGATTTGGACAACACTTTCATTTATTTGGGGGGCCCGTGCCCTAATATAGGAATTGCAAACACTGTGCTGATCCGACCTACGGCTCAAAAGTTATTAACCATAGAATCGTTGCTTTTCCTATGGATGATAGGTTTGGATGGATGATAGGTTTCACCTTAACTATAGGGCGGTTATTGCTGCCCTATCATATATATCTGGTATATATGCCTTCCCACCCTCAGATCTTAGTCTGTTCTACTTTCTCTTCTCCCACTAAACTTCACTACACCCTTCTCCATACTTCTCTCTACTACACTCTTCTCCCCATTACTCTCTATTATTCTCTCTTGACCTCTACTCTCTACTACGCTCTGTTCCCCAAAACCTTTTACTCGTCCCACTTTACTACTGCCACACTCTGCTACACTCTCCTCCTCACTGCACTAAAATACACTCTACTACACCCCCCACTACACTTGCACCGACAACTTCTCCACAGTCACCTTCCTGTCACTCACTGTCACCCTTCTCAATCCCCCTCCCTAAAACTCCCTCTTAATCTCACTCTCACACCCAAGTACCTCTTTCTCTCAGCAACCAATACCTCACCTTGCACACGTTATTGATTATTTTCCTCCACTCTCTGCTACACCACCCTTCCCCCACTTGGTTTCTTGGTCCTACTTCTTCTCACTTGATCTCACCCGAACAACCCACACTGCCCTGGTCACAGTGCCCTTTTCTATCCTCTCTCTGTCCCTGCCCATGGCTGCCCCTGTCAGCTGGTTCCCCGGCCAAACTGCTGGCTTCCTTTCCCCCAGGGGCTGGGTTAAAAATATCAAACCATGTGTAGCCGGTCTAAAGACCTGGCCTCTTTTCATCCATGGGTCTGCTGGCATTTGGAAATGGAGACCTGCTGAAAACAAAGTCATTTCTAGAGTTTGTATCCTGTTTAACTTGAGCATCTGCAATGCCAGTGGAATGTGTGTGGCGTTCTTCAGCCTCTCCGCTTTCCACTGCCTCTCTCACCATTGCGCTGGTACATGTAGTCCTGTCGAAGAAGAGAATGAACACTGTGTGACGAATCAGCTTCCTGGGCACCAGTGGTCCAGGGATGAATATCGGTTTCTAAACCATCAATCAGCCCCACACCTCTAGTACACCAAAAGGGATCCAAACAGATTGGAAACACAAGCACATTATAAGCCTCCTTGTCCAATTTTGGTAAAGTGGATGGAACGGCAGGCTTATCTCTGCAAGGTCGTGGATCATTGGTTAGTTGCAACACAGCGAAATTACAATTATTACCCAATGATAAATGTACTGTCCAGTCAAGGTTGTATGAAAAATATCTACTTGATTATTATCACAACAGACAGTTCTAGCACACAACAAAATACAACCCACCCTTAAAAGGAATGCAGAGGACAGACAGTTTCAAAGAAGGCAAGGGGATGCACTCTGGATACTGACAGGAGGGTAGTCGGTAAAGTAATGAATCACAATAGTTCAAGTACACTTGGTTTCAGCACAAAGGGAGCAATGAGTCATAAAATTTCACTATGCGTCTTCAGTAAAGGACCAGGGGGACAGAACCACAATGTACCTTGTGCTTGTAGATGTTCTTGGTGCTCGACAGGGTGGAGTCAGTATTCAGGCCCTTTGCAGCTTCTGCGACAGAGTTCAAGATGGGAGTCAACTGTGGGTATCAGGTGGCAGGCATTTTGGTGAGCGAGGCTGAACGGATGGCTTCAGGCTAGCATACACGGTGGTTCAGGGTCAGGAATCGTTGTCTCCGTGCTGGTTGACGGGTCTGAAGCACTGGTCGAGGCATCTCAGATGCCGTGAGCGACTGCGGCATAACAACAGTCAGAGGTGCAGTCGGTTGCAGCTCGAGGGGTTCGACTGGCTCAAACATGTCCTTTAAGGCAGACGCTGGTTGATGTTTGTTTATGCACTCCTCCTAGCTTCTTCACTGGGCTTGGGTTGTCCTTTAAGGCAGACGGCCCAAAGATGCGAAGAGTATTGCAGGCACCAGCCTTGCCCTTGGTTTGGTTCAGAGACTCTCTGATACTTCCCACCTAGGAAGCTTGCTGCAGAGCCTAGCAGGGCATGCTATGTGCTGGAAGGGTACAGGTTCTGGAGCTTCTGGAGGGTCCTCTGGATTCCATGGGAGATGTTTAGGGGAGGGATCTTGCTTCCCTCTCTGGAAATCAAATCCTGGCCTTCCTTCGCTGTAGGAAGCTGTAAGGCAGACTGTACCTTCAGCCCTGGTCCAATGCTGAGTTCTTCTTGTTACTCCTTGTAAAGTCTTCAGATGATGTGCTCAAAAGAGGGGCTCAACCCTCTTTTAAAGCAAAATGGGCCACAGTGATTGGTGTAGGCTAAGACTACCTCAATGAACTAATCCTGGGTCCCCACCAACAATCTCCTGTATGCATGAGATCATAACCAGAGTGCTTTGCAATAGAAAAGGAAAAGGAGTGAAAACATGTAAGTCCCACCCATCTTCCTGCCTGTTGTGGATCAAAGTGTCTCTCTGGTTAATTGAGCTCTCTGTGGTTCCTGATTAAAGTGGCAGGTCTCCCTTGAAGCTGTGGCGAGACCAGCCTTTTGGTCTCTGCCAAACCACATACTCATACCTTTTGAATGGGGTCCCCCTGTGGGGATGACTACTGTAAACAGCTGTCCCAGACATGACATTTCACTGCCCTTAATATTAAGAGTCGGGAGCTGGCTTCAGGTTAACACAGTTGCATATCAAAGGTTATTGGGGCCTGTCTGAATTAGTATGCAAAGCTTGAACAAACATGAGGTTCCTATTGGTAATAGGAACTCCCGTCCCCTGCACACCATTCAATAGTGGAAAGAATACTTTCCAAACAAATCTCAAAATTTTTTGTGATTTCAACTATTAGTTATCTCAATATTTTCAAAGTTTTTATGGCAGCAGTCAGAGTAGACAGGTATTACATTTAAAATTCAATCAAAGAATTCAAAAATAACCAGTTTTCCCATGTAGAGTTCAAATGATTTTTTACTAATAATGCAAAAGAATGTTGTCATATCTTTGAGTTCTATTCATAGGTTTTCTTCCACATGTTACATGTATCCCGTTCAGCTATAATCTGGATCAGAAAGTTAAAGAGGGCGTTAATTTCTTTTATTCTTTCTTTATTTCGGATCGCTGATCGTAATACTGCTGTAATTTCCATATACTTTCTCTCTCTCCTGATTTCAACTTTCAAACCGGTATCACTATATTTTATTTGAACAGTTACATCTGTTAATTCTGATCTAAGTAGATCGAAAAAAAGAGTTTCTCTCTGAATGTGATGTGGTCATTTGCCTGTGATATAAGATCTAATTCTATCAGAATATTCTTAGGTCCTGTGCTAGTAATGTGATTCCCTTTTTATGAATATAGATTATCTTTCTATTAAATCACAACGTCATTTACATTCATATTGTTCACCATTCTCTTGTTTTGAGTGGTGGGTGGCACATTAGTTCACATTCTTTGTACCTATTTCCTTGTGGTTAGTTACTGATTCGCTACTAACTCTTTTCACAGAAATGAACTCAAACAATATTCTTCGTTCATTCCTCTGGGTTCCAGTGCCTCTAATTTGTGCACCCAGAACATTTCTCTGCGTGTTAATATCTGTTCTAGGTTTCCTCCTCTAGCTGGTCTTGTTATTATTTCTAGTATTACAAATTTAAGTTGGGAAATCGTATGGTTCTGTTCTTTAAAATGTCTTGCAACTGGCGATTTCATGTTCCCGGTTCTTATATTGGATTTATGTTCTGAAATGCGATCTTTTGCGCGTATGATAGTTTGACCAACGTAATATTTGCCACAAGGACATATTAATCCATATATTACACATTTGTTCTCACATGTTGCATAGTTTGTTTGTTTGTTTGTTTGTTTATTTGGTATAGCGCAGAACCAAACCCGAAGGGGTAGCTGGGCGCAAACAGTACAAGATTACTTAAGAGCTTAGTTACAGGAGAAATACAATTTAAGCAGTTCACAATTAGATCAGGAAAAGTGCAGTTTATACAGTTCACATTAGATCAAAGGTAAGTGTACAAAGAAAGCAGAAAGGAAAGAAAAATGCAGAACTACGGTTCAGTCTAGTTGATCGGATGTCATTCAGCTGGTTGCAGACGTCTAGTGTCTATATGGGAGGGGGAGGTCAAGCTAAGTGTCATTGGCACGAATCCAAGTGAGGACTTTTCGCCTGAAACTAGAGTAAGGTTGGTCCATTCTGAGATCCAAAGGGAGTTTGTTCCAAGTTTGCGCAGCTATGATTGGGAAACTAGAGCCGCCGGCTGTACTCTTTTTGTATCTAGGCATCACTAAGGTGAAGGCGTTAGTCAGTCTAGTGGGACGGTTTGAGGTTCTCTTGTGGATTCTGTTGGCCAGATAAGGGGGGGCAATGTTGTTAAGACATTTGGATGTGAGGGAAAGTATTTTGAGGGTGATCCTATCTTTGATTTTTAGCCAATGGATATTTTTCCTAGAGGTGGAGATGTGGACTCTGTTAGGAATATTTAAAGCTACTCTATAGCGTTATTTTGGAGAGTTTGTAGTTTGTCATGGATATACTTGTTAGAACCTGCATAGAGGGCATTGCAGTAATCCAGCTTGGATATGATGAGAGCATTGGCTAATGTGATGCAGCTAGTCTCAGTTAGAAATGGTCTGCATGCTTGGATCAATTTGCAAGTATATGCAGTGGAGGATGCTAGAGAGTTTGTTTGTTTTTTGAAGGTGAGTGCTGAGTCAAGATAAACCCCGAGGGTTTTGACTGCAGGCATCACTTTGATGACGTTATTGTCGATGTTAAATGAGGCATAGTTAGGGTCAAGTTTTTTGATGGCCAACGCTGAGCCAAGGATCAGTAGCTCAGTCTTGTCGTCGTTCAGGCAGAGGCCATGGGATGCCATCCAAGCCTGAATGAGGAGATATATCTTATTTACTAAGGCCGTGTCTTCCAAGAAGTTACCCGAAAGGGGGATTAGAATCTGAGTGTCATCTGCGTAATTAGTGTAGACAACACCCAATCTGTCCAACTTATCAAACAGGGGCTTAGTAAAGATGTTATACATCGTCGGAGAAACACATGATCCTTGGGGAACACCGCATGAAACTTGTATGGGATCAGCGACTGCTGAGGGGGAGAAGACTCTCATTGTCCGGTTTACAAGGAAGGATTGTACCCAGGTTACGGCATCACTTGAGAAATGAGCGGCCGAGCTTAGGTGATTGCATAAGACTGCATGATCTACCAAGTCGAAGGCCGCAGATAGGTCAAGGAGGAGTAGCATAGCTGATTTACCATTGTCCTTCAACTCGTCAATTTGGGTCTTGAGGTCAATCAAGGCTGTTTCAGTACCATGAAGGGGACGGAAGCCAGATTGCCGTGATCCTAGTAAATTGTTAGTTTCTAAGTAGTCCTGGATTTGCAGGTATGGTACTCTGTCTATGATTTTAAGTAGGAAAGGGACGGTAGTGATGGGTCTGTAGTTAGTTGGTATAGCAGGGTCAAGTGTTTGTTGTTTTAGCAAGGGAAGCACCCAGGATTGTTTGAGGTTGTGCTTTAGCATGATTTTTTGTCCTGTGTATGGGTGCCTGATTATGGGACCTTTTTGCACATTGTTGCATTGGCTACAGTTCAAGCAAGGGAAAGTTCCCTTTTTTTGTTTACCAAGGAATCGTTGTTGTACTGTGTTGACTCGTTCTGCTTTTACTAATGCATCTCTTAAGTTCTTTCCTCTGTTATATGCCATTAGAGGTGGTTTAAGAAAGAGTCCACGAAGTTGTGGGTCCAGCCTTGTAATTTTCCAGTTCTTCTGTAGTGTCCTTTTAATGTGTGCACTTTTAGTTGAGTATTGTGTTAAATAAATCAAAGGGGGATTGTCTCTGTCTGTCTTTGGTTGTTGTATTAGAAGTTCAGTTCTTTGCTTCAATCAACATTTTTCTTTAGCTTGTGATAAAATGGTTTCTGGGAATCCTCTCTCTTCAAATCTTGAAATTTGTTCCTTCTCCATATCTTGGTATGTCTCCTCTTTGGAAATTATTCGTTTGATCCTTTGTAATTGACTCAAAGGTAAATTTGTTTTCAGATGGTCTGGATGATGGCTTGTGAAGAACAAACTGTTGTTGACATCCGTCGGTTTTCGAAACACAGTAGTCTGTAATTTCCTTTGTTCTAGATAGATTTTCACATCTAAAACATGGTGTCTGGCGGAATTACCGCTATATCACAAGCCGACAGGGTGCGCACAAACCATTGACGGAAATGGCAGGTCTGCGGAAAAATCAACAATGATTGGAAATTCCTCCTTTTTTGGCAGAATTACTTTTACAGCAAAGGTGGAGGAATTACCAAATGGTAATTTTACTAGCGGAATTATTGTTGAGCAGAAATAGCGTAATGCCGCAAACAGGAAGCTCAGCGCTGCCCATCTTCAAAATACAATTCTTTTAACATCCCCCACTTCCTGTAGACATCCAGACCCTATACACACAGGAAAGATGGGGAAGGGTAAGGTACCTGAAATGCCGTCCCACAGCCCCAAATTCAGGGAAGGGGAGCTGCAGGTGCTAGCTCAGGAGGTGCTGGCTAATGCTGAGGTGCTGTTTGGCAGCCATCAACATAAGATTTCCATACAAAGGAAGAGCACTATCGTGAATGACACCAGGGACAAGGTGGAGGAAGTGGGCACAGTGCAGCGTGATGCCTAAGACGACAGGAAGCGCTGTAAGGACTGGAAGGCACGTGTGCAGTCTCTGCTTGTCAACTTCTGCTGCAAGACAGCACCCACATAAGGAGGATCCATGGAGTCCATACACCTCACAACCTGGGAGGAGAATGTTGCCAGCATCATATGGCTGCCATAGAGGTAGTTGGCACAGAAGAGGCTGGGGTTGGCAGTCAAGTTGACCCAGGTGAGTGCAAATGAAGATGGGGCAGATAAGAGAACGAAAAGTATGAAAGTAATGTGTGCAGCTGTAGGTCACACATCAGATAAAATAATGTGGTGCCCCAATATGCTTGGGTGGGGGGAAATGGCAGTACATTCGGTAGCGCCATAAATGTGTCCACAATCATTGCATGATAAAAGCGCCCCACAGCAGTCTCACCGCAATGTACAAATCCTGCCTTAGCATAGGGACCCTGATCCCCTCACTGGGAAACACTTACAAAACAGTATTGGGCTATAGGCTCTGAAATGAGGGTAAACACTGGCATGCCACCATGCTAAGGGTGGAGAATATGTGGCCAATTTGACTGCCAGTCATGTCAACCAAGTTTGTCAGCCTTACCATAATAAAACAGTATTGCTGGCAAACACGGAAAGATACCCTGTAGACGGAATAGAGATTACTGCAGAATTTCTGCGGGAACTGTCAAGTGAACACCTGACAAATTGCACAAAGCACAGATCAACTTGACAGGGGTGAATGGAATGGCTCCATGGCCCTAAATGAGTGTCACCCTATGCAATCATCTAAACCAGTGCGTAGTGCAACATGTGACAAGGTGTTGTGTGTGGGGTGCATTCAACACTGAAAAAGCATTTCGGTCAGCTCAATTGCTGCCTTATGCCGTTGAAGTTCAAGTGCGGGAAGAGGTTACTATCCCAGGGCAGGTGCGAAAATTTACCCTCCCCCTCAAAATTAAGCAAGGACAAAACCTCAAACATCAGGACACCTATATACATCTGAATTTCCATCTCCAACAACAAGGTTTGTATTTAAATCCAACACCTCTAGCAGACCTAGAACAAGACCTAGAACACAACACCTTTCTAATATTGGTGGATAACAGCGACCCTCAAAGTATGACTTTTCGGCGCAGGCAAATTTATTGAAATGGCAGTTGATGGCCAACATTATTCTATTGATTTAGGTAATGAAATCATGGGACCAATCCCAAATGACTGTTTCGACCTCAGCAACAGTATTCCTCCAGAAACGATTTTTACTGGGCATGGGGGGATTTCATGGTGTTCTCTTCCTGCCCCTAGGAGGTAGTGTTCAGATTCAAGGACCACTACCTAGGTCAACACCATCAAAAGAGATCTCTCCACCCAATTGTAGGATACTGCTGAAATTGGCAAGCCTGAGGTCTTTCCAGGTTTCAAGTAGCTGGTCAAGGAAAGGATCAATCTTGCTGATGCCTGTGACACAGAGGAGCAAAGACAAAAGCTAAAACAGGTCTTCCTGGAATTCCAAGATATGTTTTCAGTGGACTCATACGACTGTGGATGCACATCCATTCATCTGACCACCGTTCCCATAGACCCCGATATGGCTCCAGTATTTGTCAAACAATACCAGTTACCTCTCACGTCCATGGAGTCACTCACAGAGATTAATAAGAATTTAGACTCCCGTGGGATAACTCGTCTGATCCACAGTACCTTCAACATACCCGGTACTGTGCATACTCAAATCAAACGACCAATGGAGACTATGTGCAGACCTGAGGGAGTTGAACAAATGGCTCCACATGGTCAGGGACTTGCCCAGATCCAAGGGTCAAATGTGTACACTGCCATTGACCTGACCAACGTAGGGAAGACCAGGACAAGCTTGCCTTTAACTTCGGGGGGCAGCAGTACACGTGGACCCGAAACCCCTTTGGATACATAAACTCCGGCAATGAGGTCAACATCTTCCTACATAAATACAAAAAAGGTAGCAGACGCCCCTCTCTCGAAAGAACACAGCATGATAACCTGTTCAGTGGTTTTAACCACTTTGAGAGTTTGCAGCCATCTGCTTTTTGCTCACTCTACCTTTCATAGATGGGATATAACCATTTGCATATCAGCCTTTGTCCCGCCCACATGGGCAGTCCAGCACCAAAATGCTATGGCAATTCTCTTCTGAACAAGATGATATGCAAATGGGTATTTCCCATCTGTGAAAGGTACAGTGAGCAAAAAGCATGTGCTGCAACCTCTCATATCAGAACAGGTTATCATGCCATGTTCTTTCTGGAGAGGAGCGCCTGCTACCTTTTTTTTAAAATCTTCCTACATAAGGCCATGCCCGATTTGGACGAAAGGGGAAACCTGGCCTATGTGGATGATGTTCTGATCAAGAACTCTACTGTGGAGGAACATATAGCAGAAATCCGTTAAGTTCCAACCCAGTTGCAGAAAGCTGGAGCAAAACTGTCCTTTCCGAAGGCACAGTGGTGTAAAACCAGAGTGAGCCTATTAGGGCACGAGATCCCTGAGGGTCTTAATCCCCAGGCAAAGAAGGTGGAAGCCTTATTGAAATTAAAAGACCCTACCACTCTGCGCGGAATAAGACTTCTTAGACTCACTAATTATAGTTGGAAGTTCATTGAAGACTGCACCAAGGTCACTCGACCCTTGGTCCATTTATTAAAGGCCAGAGTCAAATGGGAGTGGGCTATGGAACAATGCGAGGCAGTGAAACAGCTGAAATTAAGCCTTTCGCAGGCTCCTTGTTTGACTTAACCCATAAAGAACAAGGAGTTGTTCTTGGAGACAGGGTTACCAGATACTTGCCTGACAGCAGTATTGTACCAAAAGCACGAGCAGGTAAAGAAAGTAATCTCATACGCAAGCAAGACTTTTTTCTCTGTGGAGGAAAAATTCAATGACTACGAAAAGGCACTTTTAGCAACGGTATGGGCGTTGAAAAATTACCACCCATTCATCCAGGGGGAGGACATCAGTACCAAGACTCCACACCAACCATTGCAATATCTCCAAAATGACAGAATCCGGGCAGGGAACGTTAGTAATTTCAGAATTACTTCCTGGATTCTGTCCATGCAAGGCTTTCCTGTGGAGGTCAGATATGGCTAACACAAGAAGAGTCCCCTAGCGCAGGGGTTGGCGGACTTGCATGATTATGCTGAAAACTGTCTCGAGGATGAAAGTCTAATGACCAACAACAACATGGAGGCGTACTTACCTTCCCCACACATGGTCTATTTAATAAGACACGTGTCAGGGGATACCCACAGTTTACGTGAATGGGTGCTCCTACCATGTTGATAGCAATGGGAAAAAGAACTGGTGAATGATACCCTGCAACCCTCTGCTGGTTATAAAATAGGACCCCGAAGTAGTCAGGTTGCAGAGTTGATGGCCGTTTATCAAGCCATCCTCACTGCAGTGCACCACCAACTCAATGAACTGGTCATAATCACTGACTCTGATTATATCAGGAATGGGTTTGTGGAGCACCAGATTAACTGTAAGAACCAAGACATGCTTTGTGCCAACAACAAACCCCTAAGGTATGCCAAACTGATACAGACAATTGACGATCTGGTGACCTCCAATGAGATGAGATAAGAAGATAGGATAGGTTAGATAATTGGAAGAAGATAAGAGGTAATTCCAAGATAGAGGGGCCAGATAACACATGAAATTACCTGACTGACCAGTTGGCTAAAACCATAGCTCTGCAGGGGGATTTCATAAAAACAGAACCCCTGCTGGGGGAAATTCAAATTGCTGCTGTCACCAGGTCACAAACTTGTGGGAACAGCAAACTCTCAACTGCCCAGTGGAGTAAATATACCCCAGATGCAGATTTGATGACTGCACAGAAAGAGGACCCAATCGTTGGGAAATTGTATTGACACATCGAAGCCCCCATAAGCTTTCCTTTAACAGAGTTGGATTATATCAGTCAAGAGGCTCTCTGGGTGTTGATGAAGTTTTCCAAGATGTTCCGGATCCAGGATGGTTTGTTGGTAAGGAGAGCCCAATCTGGCTGCGACCAGTGTGTGGTACCTACCTCATTCCGAAGCCTGATGTTGAACCACGCCCATGACGCGGCCACTGATGATCATAGGGGTTATCACACAACATCAGAAATCTTGTGCAAGGTTGCTCACTGGCCACACATGGGCCAGGACCTCAAAGCGTACCTAAAGGGGTGTCTTGTGTGCTCAATCTCAACCCAGTTCACTCACACACAGAGCTCCCTTACAAAAAAGGGGAATGACACTGCCTTGGTCAGATTTGCAAGTCAATTTAATCGAGCCAGTGATTCGCTCCTTTAGAGGAAACAAGTACATGTTGACTGTGACATGCTTGTTTCACAAAGTGGGTAGAATGTCTTTCAGGCCTGAATTGTAAGGCGGAGACAGCTGCTGCACCAATGATCAACCACATCTTCTCTCGTTTCAGCCTCCCACAAAGGATTGAGTCAGACCAAGGAAGTCATTTTACCAGTGAGGTGATGGCAAAGAGGTGGGAGATTCTAGGCGTAAAAAGAAAACTCCACATTGCCAACTGCCCAGCTTCAAGCGGGGGTGTGGGGAGTAGAGTGATGCAACAAAACAAGTGCGAGTACCTTAAAGAAGTTCATGGCAGACGCAGTTTGGGTCATCTGATTACCGCTTGTCCTGATGACTATTATGTCTAAACCTTCTTCCGCAAAACAAAGATGTCTCCATTTGAGCTCATGACTGGATTAAAAAATGGTGTTACCGCAGCATCTGCTCTATAGGAGCAGACACTGATTAATGCGTCCACTACTCATGAGTATATTGAAAATTTAAGGAAGCACCTCCAGCATGCTTTTGCTTATGCTCAGCGTAATTTAGAAACGTCCGCTGAAGGAATGAAGACCTATTATGATCTAAAGACCACCAAGAAAGAATATGAGGTAGGGGAAAAGGTTTACCTGTACAATTTTCAAAGAAATCAGGCCAAGGAGCGGAAATTCCTCTCATCTTGGCGCCTTTGAAATTGTAGATAAAATATCACTTGTTGCCTACAAGATCCGCATTCAAAAGGAGAACATACAGAAAAGAAATGCAACCAAATAAATCAATTGAAAGGCTGTCACCCCCCACATGCTTTAGGACTGATTGAGGAGCCAAATGAAAGTCTAGCAGAGGAACCATCTGAGGAATGAAAAGGAAGGATGAAAAATCGGATCGAAACTAAGACGAATTATATATTTATATATAACAGGGGGTAATTTACTTGGTGCTCATGATAAAAAAAAGAAAATAAATAATGTGTTTTGGGAAATGGTGAAAATGTCGTTTTATACTTGTATGCTTTTGTTGTCCATTTTATGTAAATCTTCCAGGGAAATGTGTGTACAAATTGCTGAACCTCTATTTATTTCTATTATTAGAGACCTAACCTCCATTTCCAGCCTGCAGGGAAGAGGGGAGTCTGGTGAGAGCCCCAGGTAACCAAGAAAAGAAGGAAGAAAAGGGGGTGCCATGCCGAACCCTTCAACCCAAAGAGAGAAGGGTAGGCTGTAGTGCCCACTCCCTAAAGAAGGAAATTGCGCCTAATGAAACCCCACTCTGCCCTGCTCTTCCCCAGCAAAGAGTCATGGAAGAACAGGGTGGGCGGCACATGGGGTGCATTTAAAGGACCCAAACTGAAATCCCTTTCACATGAAAAGCAGGTTTTTTCAGCACGGACACAAAAACAGCTTTGTCCATGGCTGCAAGTGAAAATTGAAAGTCCCTTTCACATGAAAAGTAGGATTTTTCAACACTGAAACCAAAAAGGCTTTGAAGTTTAAATGTGAAAATGTACCACTGCTAACAGAAAAAGTTCAGTGAAATGACATAGTGCTTGTTGACAAAAAGTAATATATATTATGTTTTGCATACAAAATACCTGTGACATTTGAAGAGCCACTTTGTTTTCCATGAAAAAATGTCAGCCCAAGGCAAACCCTTTTGCTTATGGGTGGGAAAACTTTCCAAGGAAATTCGCACTGCCAGACTGGATGTTACACCCCCATCTAGTTACAATTGCAAAAAAGTGCGCTCTGCTAAAGGTGTGGAAACCCCAGTGTTCCCAGACTTGCTGGCTCTGAAGGCAGCGACAGCAGGACAGTTCCCCTTGGCTGGAGCATGACTAAAAGGCGTGAAGACTAGGGGCTACAACTTCAAACAGGCAAGCAACTTCTAAGAGCAAGCTGTAAACACAAAGAGCATAATACAAACTCTGGTTGCAGGCTGACTCAGTGAGACCATATGGCCAGAAGGAAGGAGAATTACCATTTGTCACCTGGGGACCACGCCGGTGGTGATGGTACGTGGTACAAATACCTTTAACATTAAGATTTGTCTCACATGAAGATTTACAATTCATTTTAAAGGACTATTATAACTTAGGCCTTTTTCACAGCAACCATAAGGCAGATTTTCTTCATTTATGTATCATTTTTTTAGGTAATTTCCAGTCAATTGTGGAGATATAAAATTCATCCACCTGTCACTCAGGGAACTGTAATGGCCATCTAAGATGTGTTTCTGGCTTGTCTGAAAATGTTCCAAATGTGAGAGTTGGTGAACGGGTGGAGGGAAAAATTTGAAATATGGGTAATAATTTACATATTCATAACTGGTATGCTTTTTACAGAAATGGCAGAACATTGCCACATGGCCGTGTAAAATATTGCAGACCTGGTTGTGGTCTTATTTAATTTCCCATGATTAGCTAATTCAGAAAATATCTACATTATGGCAGTTATTGGTACAATTATGAAGTTGTGCTACATAACTAGTATTTGCCAAAAAGGTGACATGTGAACAAATGGTGCTTGTAAATTAAGCTGCCACATGTCTGCTCCAAACTCTTAGACCTATACATAGAGAGCGGTTGCAGTAGGCATGAGAGAGAGTAGGAGAGAGAAGGGTAGCTGTCCAATCCTTTTGCGTGACCTTTTGGAGGGTACTCTCCTAAGATTGTAAAATAGGTGGTATCATCGCTGCTATAAAGGGGGAATGTACTAGGAGGAAGAGAGAGCTCTGAAATTTACCATCAAAGAGTGCTGCTGCAATGTACAGCTGCATGGAAACACCAGATGAGATGGTTGAGAGTGCATCTGGGTGGAGCTCTATTGCTAGGAAGGCCTAAACGATGACTGAGTCCTATGGTGAAGAGCAGGAGGTCATCCTTGAGAGTGGAGTGGCCAGCCCTCTGCCTTATCTTTCCAGAGGGTCCTGACATGCAGCTGGCTGTCCTGAACTTTAAACAGAGGCTTTCTATATAAGTAGAACTCAGCCCTGGGAAACGGAAAGGTGGGGAGTTTGCTTGCCTTAAATCCTTTTCCCTTTATAGTGGGCAGAAGGGAAAACTGTGTAGATCCTTACCCTACTTAACTAAAAAGATTAATTTAATGAAATCCCCAATTGGTGATTTTTGTTAAAATTCGTAATTAACAAAGCTCACTTCCCAGTGTGCACTGAAAAACTATAGTTTATAATTTAATTGGGTAATGCTTTTTGTCCTGTTGACCCCGACTTCTTTAAGGAAGAGGGGTGTCTTTGTTTTTAAATCAGTTCAATCTTTTTGTCCAACTTTCTTCTAACGCAGGCCTTTCAGTGGAGGGGGATCTGAAATCGAAAATTCTTCAAATCAGTCCAATTGTTTTGTCCAACCTGGGGGTGGGGTGTGTCTGATAAACAAACCCTGTGTTTTTTTAAAAATCAAAAGTGTGGGTGAAATCATAATTGCCATATGTATTTGTACCAATCTTGAAACCCTACTGCTAGCCTTTTAAGCCTGCAAGAAAATCAAAATTGCACAACACTACATTTATAATTGCTTTGTTTATTGGTCAGTTTAATTATTTCTTGAAATTAAATTTGTAGAAAGTAAAGAATTGTGATTTGTGTTTTTTTAACTAATCTGTTTAATTGATTTGAGTAACAAGAAGTTAATGGTGAGCCACAAAGAAGGTGGCATGTGTAGTTCAGTGTGATTTCTATTACTTTTAATTTAAATAAATAAAACATATATTTCCTGTACACTGGCCTGGTTCTTGGCTCATTGTTAGCTTAGGGGAAGGGATCCAAAGGGCATAATATGTGTCTGAAGTAGGGCTGAATAAAAGAATCTGTTAAACAGTTTGTTAATTTTGAGGTCCCTTGGATCAAACTGCCATTGGCCTTCAGCGAAGAATTGAAGCTTTTAACAGCTATGTGAAGGCTAATGGTATGAAAATAAATGTGAAGAAATCTAAAGTCATGGTTATGTCGTCGGCTGGCAGGAAACAAAAGGAGACTTTTAGGTGGAGGGTTGAAGATCAGACATTGGAGATTGTTGCATCAAGTGTATACCTAGGAATTGTGATAAATAAAAACTTGATTGATACATAGCACTGAGGGATAAACTGAAAAAAATTAACCACACACAGGGTAGTTATTCATAAGAGATATGGCAGCTTCTCATTAACACCGTTAATCACCTTCTATAAACAGAAGGTGGTACATGTGTTAACATACAGCCCGAAGCCTTACTAAACCTCACATGGAAAGTGTGGGCGCTATTTGAAGATTATATATGGTGCAAAATTTGGAGGCTTCCAGATTTGCTCCCAGTAGTTGCCATACGACACGAACTACGACTTCAATCTATGGCTTCCATAGTGCGATGGAAATCAATATCGTTATACCGGAAATGTGTGATGGTGGATGGGGTGTCCCCCTTTGCCATCCTAAGAATGCAGGAGTTTAGGGACGAAAAGGCTGTGAAACAATGGAAACTGAAAATAGGGAGGATTTTACATCACCATAACATCAAAAACGAGTAACTTGCTAGCAATCCATCTAAACTGAAAGAAAAACTTGAAAAGCTAGATTGGATTGAAATGACTGAAGCCAGAACTAAGGATACTCTGTATTATGGGCTGTGGAATAGCTATCACATTTAACTACCACTTGTACGGCATTAACTGATCTAAGAACACTCTACTTAGGAGGGAAATTCGGCCAAATAAGATCACTGACAGCAGAAGAATGGTGGGAGCTGGTGCTATTGGGGGAAAGGGTTGGTTTGTTTTGGCAGCAATGAAATTCGTTGAGTTAATCTTAAGAGAGGAACAGACGAATTGAGGGAATGGTTGGTACTTTTATTTTTTACTCTTTTTGGGAAGATCTTATTTTGTAGTGGTTTTAATATGTAAATAGAATAGGATATTAGAGTTTGTTTTATTTTATTTTAGTACTTCCTGTTGTATCCGCCTCTCTTTTCTCTTGCTTTCTTTTCTTCGTGGAGGTTAGATACGGAGTAGTGTTGTCATAGAATATTTTGAGGAAGTGAACAAAACTGTTAAAGGTTTCTTTTTGCTTTTTATTTATGTCTGCGTGAAACCAATAAAACATAAAAAATAAATAAACAGTTTGTTGCATAACACCTTGAGTAGGGAGGGAAGTAACACCCCATGTTGAGGGTGTTCTCTCAATAAACCATTACATGTGGATGGGCGGTTGATGGCCAAGTGGGTGGAATGGGTAAAGAAGGTGCAGTATTGTTTTTCTTTTTTTCTTCAGTAGGTCAGTCAGTGGGAGAATTGATGTATTGTCTAAACTCAATCGTATCTCCATGAGCACCTATACTTAGCATCTACCTGAAAAGATGACGCTTCAATACGGGCATTGATCTAGAAAAAGATTGCATTGTCATGAATAGAATATGGTCATTTGCTACAAATCCTGCGTGTCATGAATGGAAGTCTTATCTCCTGTGACCTGATGCAGAGTTTTAGGGGTGAATAGTCTGTGATCTTCCATTGACCAAAGGTTCCCTCCTGGGATATACAGAGTGATGCTATCCTGAAGGTGGACAGGAGCAGACCCTTGGATGCATTCGAAAATAAGCAAAGATGTTTAAGCTCAATTCTCTACTTTACTGAAAGCCACCCCTGCTTCCGGTAAACAGGCTGGACGTGATCACATTTCCTACATCCAGAAACCAATCCGTTTGAGCCCCCTAAAGCCTGCTGATAGGTTCCATTGAAGTGTCCTACAGTAGTGCATTGGAATAGACCAAGTGACTAGTCACTAAGGCTCCTACTACAAGTGTGCAATTGTCCAGAGGCATAAATGGACACATTCTATACAGCCACCTGATAGTAAAATAGAATCCATTGTGAATGTCATGGACCTTTATAAGCCATATTGTCTTAGCTGAGATGACAGCTTGACAAGTTGTCCCAAATTCAGGAGGAGAGATTCCTTTTTAATGTTACCAGGACCTCTTCATCTTCCCCTGGCTAAAATGAGGCCAGATAGAATCCATCCAGGCTCTGCCACCTAGACTTCATAAATGTACGGTCAGATTTCAGTTTGTCTGCACCTGCTATACAATGTTAAAGTGAAGAGATATGCTTTACCATCAAAAAGTACTGTTCCAGAATTGTGAATATGGTTGTAAAAAGTAGTGGAACTGTAAACAGAAATAAAATAAAAGCAGTGGCGCTACACTCCCAGCTATTCCTGCTCACTTAAATCCCTTGATGCAGGATGCCCATGTGCAGAGGCTGGGATGTAAGGCTGCCATCATCACAGAGCCATGGAAAGTATCGATTGATCATTGCTACACCACACAATGTCCTCTCCAGCTGCCACACTCCACACAAGAGGTGACAACATCCTGTGAGGATCCACTCAACCCCATCAAAAGGATTGGTGCAACATACTGAGGTACCTTACCCTGTTTTGCTTTTTGAATGAAAGTCAGCCGATTTATCCAAGTTGGAACCCACCAAGGCATCCTTTAAATGAATTGACAATAAGGATAAAGTTCCTGACTACACCATGGGAAATGAATAAGAAGGTACCACCACATTTGAATCCAAATACATCAAATTGAAAGATGAGTTGCTTTTAGGCAAACCCAAATACATAGCCTTTGACTGTTGCCTGCTCAACAATTTTAAATATGCCAAAATGCAACAGATCTAAACGTGATAAGTCTTGTGGAAAACCATTGGTAAATTTCAGAAAAAAAATGGTTGGAACCAAACTGAAGATTAGAGGAAATTGTGTGCTTGGCAAAGTTCCTCCCAGAAATGTACTCAGTTCTTATGCTCTGTTTTTTAGTGGGTCTACTTCTAGTAAGATATCCCTTTTTTGTACATTTTTGGGACTTGAGTTCCATGAAAAATTAGCATACTACAAATACCAGTGAAATGACTTATTCCCTGCAATAGATGATGCATAGAATCTAGAGCAGGTGGCACTTGACAATGCTCTCGGAGGGAACAGGCTTCGGCTTGCTAACGATGGACAGTGCAACAGTTGTGAATTCTCAGCGAAGTACTGTGCTTATCACATCCTTAACCTGGACACACAAAAAAATAGTAAGCTCTATGGTGGTGCAAGGGATTGATTGTACAACCTCTGACACCATGGAGAAGCATGGGTTTGTAATATCCATTGAACTTCTTGAATCTAGAGGATTACAAATAGAATTAATAGCCATGGACAGACATGTGGGCATTGCAAATATCAGCGAGAGAATTTTCCACACATAAAAAAATCAATTTGCCATATGGCATGTGTCAAAATCAATTGCAAAGAAAATCAATGTGGCCAGGGGAAAAAAGGGCTGTGAAGAACTACTGAAATGGTTTCAGTCCATCAGTAGTCATCTCTGATGGGGTACCAAATGCTGTGAAAGTTCAGTGAACATACTGTTGGAAAAGTGGAAGTCCCTTATCCACCAAGATGCTAACAAACAGTCATGGGAGGAGAACACGTTACAATTCGTGCAAACATCCACCGCGGAGCAATGAATTAGAGAGGATGAAAAAGTACCTGGAGCTCAGATTGTCTCCTCATACAGCCCTTCATCTCTCCCTCTCTTCCTCTTCCCTCTCATCACTGTCTCTCCCCCTATATATCTTCCTCTTCTCACTTTCGTCCTCTTCTCTCTCCCTCTCATCTGTTTCTCTCTCTTTACCCTCCCTCTCCCTATCTTTGGTTTCTAAGCACGGACGGATCTGGGATTCAAACCTCTGTTGCTCTGCGTGGTCCTGCTTCCAAGACCAGCACGTTGCCCATGTGCTCTCCTCACTCTACCTTTCTCTTCTCCTCCTGTTCTCTCTTTATTCCTCTTCTCCCTGTCTTCTGATTTCTCTCTATTCCTCTTCTTTCTCTCTACCTCATCCTTTTTCTTTCTCTCTCTCTCTCTCTCTTCTTCTTCTTTATTCCATCTCTTTACCTCTTCCGCTTTGCTCGTGCCCTCATCAGTTCTCTCTCATCCTCTCTCTCTACCTCTTATCTCCCTTTCACTGTCTCTCCCTCATTCTTTCTCCTTCTCCCTCGTTTCCTTTTCTCTCTCCCTCTTCTCTGTCTCTCTCCCTCCCTGTTTCCCCCATCCTTTATATCTCTATATTGTCCTCTTCTCTCTCTCCTCTGTCTGTCTTCCTTTCTTCTTGTTCTCTCTCTCTCCTTGTCTTCTCTATCTCCCTTTTCTGTCCTTCTTTTGTGTCTCCCTCTCCCTTTTCTCTCTCTCTCCCCCTCTCTCTTCCTCTTCTCTCAAACTCTTCTATTTCTCTCTGTTTGGCTCTCCCTCATCTTTACTTTTTCTCTTTCTTCCTCTTCTCTCCCTTTCTCCTCTTGCTCCATCCTCCTCTTCTCTCTCTCTTCCTGTTCACTCTCTCTTCCTCTTGGCTCTCTCACCCTATTCTCTTTCTATTCCCCTCTCTCTGTCTCTACCTTTCTCTACCTCATCCGTTCTGTATCTCTCTTCCTCTTCTCTTCATCCTCTTTCACTTTTGCTTCCTCTTTTCTCTCATCCTTTCTCTCTCCCCCTCATCCTTTTCTCTCTCTCTTTATCTGTTTCTGCCTTCTCTGTCACTCCCACTGCTCTCTCTTACCCTCTTTTCTCTCTGTCTCGCCCTCATCCTCTCTTTTTTCCTCTTCTAGCACGTTCCTTCTTTTAGCTCTCTTCCTTGTCTCACTCGCTCTTTCTCACCGTCTCTCTGTACTTATATCTCTGTTTCTTCTCTTTTTCTCCTCTCTCCCTCATCTCTTCATCACTCTGTCTCTCTCTACTGAAAGGTATCCCAACTTACAGAGGTCCCCCTTAATAATATTGGGGTACCCCTAATCCCGCTCACAGAAGAGTAAATGCATGCCTCTGGGGAATTAAGGCCATGCATCTTCATCTTGAAAAGATAACAAGTTTAATCTGTACAGAAATGAGGATGGGGCAAATGACTCTGCCCTCCCCCCCCCCCCCGACTGGCATTTTGTCGTCCTTCCGTGGCTGGCTCCTCCAGGCTGATGTCAAGCAGGCACCTTATATACTGTTTGACTTGTTCACTGGATACTGGCATAGCTCATCCAAAACTGAACTGTCCTTCTGCCTTACAAGGGATGCTGCAGTCTTCCTTCTGCCATGGCCAGGTTTCCATTTAGGACAAAACTACTTAGCATACTGATGCCTAGGCAAGAATACATTATAGCTCCTGTTTATTATATTTTGCTATATTATACATATTGATATATAAACACACTTTCCCGCCATACTCTCTACACTTCACTCATTATTCTCATATTTCATCTGGTCCAGTAATTCTCCTCAAAACCTTGTGTTCCATAGTACTCTGTATGTCCTGCATTGAGTTTTTACTCTGCATGGGTTTTTGAAGGACAGGAAACAGCTGCTGAGTTACCTTGTGTGCTCTGCCAGAGCTAGCCGGGCACCACACAATGCCTGTAGTCTATATTTAGCACAGACTGCATTCCTTTTGGCACAGAGCCTGCTGCTCTTTTACCGTGCTTTGAGATAAGCTAAATACAATGTAACATTTTTACAAATTAATTCAGCTAATGGTTATTTGCACCTTATATTCAAATACTAACTATTTTCATTTAGTAGGCTGACCTTGCCTGTGTGTGATTATTTTTGCATGAAAAAAGCTTTCGCAGTGCTATAGTACTTACTGAAGTCTTGCCTAATTGTAAAGTGCTTGAGGGGTGCAGAAAGGCGCTAGCCAAGACACTAGCTCCTCCCCAACATTCCCCCCTTTCGTTACTTCTACAGTAACAAACTCATCCCCACCTGACATATCTACAACCCCAGAAATATTAGTTTGAGTTTTGCTGTTTATTGCATGGCAAGGTGTTTTAGATCCCCCAACAGATACCATCATCTTTGCACTCGGAGACCCAATTGGCACGTGCAGAAGTGGGCCAAGAAGAATACGATCACAGGCACCAGTATTTTTACTGCTGCCCCCAGCCATGCCGGGACCCAATCAAAGGCAATCGATAGCCAATCCGTTTTCTGAACTCCACCTTCTTTCTTCATTTGAACACCTAGATTGTGCACCGCCTTGATGATGTGTGATAGTGACCCACTCTCAGCATCCTCCGGGGGTATAAAAGTGGGAGGGGAGGTATCCCAAACACTACTTCTATCTCTCTCTATCTTCCTCTTCTTTCTCCCTGCCTCCTCTCTCATTCAATCTCTTCCTGACTCTGTCTCTCCCTCCTGTCTCTCTATCTCTCCATCTCTCTGCCTCACTCATCCTTTTTCTTTTGCTTTCACTTCCTCTTCCCTCCCCCTCAATCTCTTCCCCCTGTCTCTATCTTTCTTCTATCTCGCTCTCCCCCTATCTCTTCTATCTCTCTGCCTCCTCTCTTCCTTAGTCTCTCTCTCTCCCCCTTTTGTCATCTCTCTCTCTGTCTCTCACTCATCCTTGCCATCTCACTTTTACTTCCTCTTCTCTCTCCCTCCATTTCTTACTCACCCTGTTTCTCTTTCTCTTCTCTCTCTCCCCTTTCTCTGTCTCTCTGTCATCCATCCTCTCTCTTTCCTAGTCTCAATCACCCCACCTCTCTATCTTTCTTTAACAATATACAATGGAACACAAACATTACATTAACAGATTTGAATGAATAAAAAAAACACATAAATGTATTGTGTCTTTTTCAGTGTTTATGTACTTGGTAGTCGACAATATTACTTTTTCTGAGTTTGTTGGCAAATAACCACTTGTAAAATGTGAGCTTGTGAAGATAAGTATTAGTTCAGATGTTGAAACAAGGTGGACCTTTACGTCAATACATTTCTCTCCCGAAAGCGTCCATGGGAATTTTAGGGAGTATCGCTGTCCTCTAGACATAATTGTGGGCAGCTATGAACTTAGAAAAAAGGTACATTGTTAGTTAAAAATAGATCATTTTGAGTTATGCTATGTTAAAGGTTCTTGTACTGCACACTGTTGCCACCTGCGTGGTCTCTTGGAAGGAGGGTGGCATGGTTTGCTAGTAGGGATGAGCGGGAGAAGAGCAAGAGAGCTGTGATGTGCTCTTGGCAGCTTCAGTTTGGAGAAACCAGTCACTGATCGTAGGTGCTTTTCGGTTGGTAGGCGACATGTGGTGCAGAGGTGAGATTGTGTATGGTTTGTTTCCTTGTCGGGGTGTTGTGATGTGCGTGCGGTTTGTGGTGCTGTAGAGGTATGGTTGTGTTTAGTTCAGAGTATGAGAACGTGTATGCAGAGGGGTGAGCTTTTAGTACAGTTAGTGGCAATACCTTTCCAACCCCCGACATTCTGACTAAATGCAATCCATATTCCTTCCCCCGGTCATTCATTCTAGTGAGAGGCAATTACCACTACATGAATTCCTCAAGGAAAGATGCGTTCATTCCCTGTACCCTGAACTTAATCTGTGTGCGGCATGGTTTCTACCCTCAAACCTGTTCCTTTATGTGTGATGCATTTCACACTCTCTCGGCAGCCCATTTAAGTGTGATACAACTCCATCCACTGTTCGTCCATCCCAGTGAGTGATGCTTCTCACTTAAGCGCTCTACTAAAGTGAGGTACACTTCTGGTCTCCAACCGCTCTTCCAGGTAAAATGCCTCCCTCTTCCCTCACACTCCACACCGTTGTGAAACACTCCCCACTCTTAATCTATACTTCTGGGTGTGTTAAAATTCCTGCTCCCATTAGTCTATTAGGTTTGATGCATTTTCATTGCTAATTAATCCTTCTCGCTTGGCCCAGCAAAATGCAGAAGTTATATAGTCTCTGTTTCAGGGTGCAGCAAGGGGCAAACGATTAGCTATATTATTAGAGTAGCCGCTGAATGCGGAGAGTAGCTGATTTACACCAATAAAATGTATGCAGTATAAGTCTGGTCTATGCAGATAGGTTAAATGATGGTTGGGGTATGGCATCAGGTTATTTGAACGTGGGCTTCTTCCCAGGGTATTTTAGTGGTTGTATTCCCTTCTTTTCAGGCTTGTTTCTCTTGCTGGGTTTTGTCTGGTTTGCCTTGTTGAATTGTGTTGATGACGGTCGGTCCCTTTCCTCAGTCTCGGTTCATTTTGGGTGTGTTCTTTTCAGCCTTGGTTTTACTGGCCTCCTTTTCTGTGTATTTGTCCTTTTGATGATGCGTAGAAGATGTACAATCGTTTTCCTCCTCTTCAGAGCTGAAGAGCCAGGTTTTTAGATGTTTTCTGAATTTAAATGGCCCTCCGTAGTTCGTAATCCTCTCGGGAGGGAGTCACAGGGTTTTACGGCTATGTGTGAGCAGGATGATCCTCCAAATATTTTTCTCGTGTAGAGTTTAGGTTCTAGACGAAGTTTGTTGCTGGATCTAAGTGTTCTTGTTGGTTTGTATATGGTGATTTTCTATTGTATGAATTCTGCTCTCTGGCCGTGTATTGCTCTATGTGTTAAGCACACTGTTCTGAAGGCGATTCGTTATTTGACATGGAGCCAATGTAGTATCCTTAGTGCTGGTGTGATGTGGTCTCTTTGGGAAAGTTTGATGAGAAGTCTAGCAGCTGCAATCTGTAGTCGGTGCAGTTTCCTCAGTAAGTACTCAGGCATTCCAAGGTTTACGTTATTGGTATAGTCTATCCTGGACACGATGAGGGAGATGATGATAAGTGTTTTGCGCGTGAAGTAGAGGACGGGTAGAATCTTTTTAATTGTGTGAAGATGGAAGAAGCATTTCTTAATTATCACGTTTACTTGTGGTTGTAGTGTTAACTCGTTGTCCATTAGGATTCCAAAGTTTTTGACTGATTTGGATGGTTTAAGTGGGGTTCCATTTCTATGGACCATGGGATGTCCTGGTTGTTTCCTTGGTTGTCGGGTGTAAACATAATTTCCGGTTTGTCCAGGTTAATTTTAAAGTTATTAGTGTTCATCCATTGGTACAGTCTTGGGAGACAATGTGTTGGTGTGGGCTTCTCCTTTTCATTGCCGCTGATTTTATAGATGATTTGGGTATCATCTGCGTAATTGTAGCATGTGAGGCTTTGTCTTTTGATGAGGTTGATTAGTGGTGTTGTATAGATATTGAACAGTAGTGGGGCTAACGATGAGCCTTGATGAACTCCACAAGTGGTACAATGCGATGCCGATTTTAATAGTTTTAGCCATACTCTTTCTGTTTGTTTTGGAGAAGAAAGATGTAATCCAAAGCATTGCTGTGTCGCTGTGATCCCTATTTCTTCCTTTCCCTTGACAAGGGTGTTATGGTTGACTGTGTCGAATGCTGCGTAGAGGTCGAGTAATATCAGTGCCGAGTTCATGTTGGAGTCTGTGTTGGTCTTTAGGTTGTCCCGAATTGAGAGTAGTGCTGTCTCCGTTGTCCAATAATTGGTTATTTTCGACATGTTCCAGTATTTGTTCATAGACATAGGTCGCTATTAGTTTTGAGGGGTAAGGAATGTTAGAGATCAGGCTCTAGTTTGAGAGGTCTTCCAAATTGCCAAAGATATCTTTGAGGAACGGTTTGATATAGGATGATTTGTAGGCTCATAGTACTGTTCCTGTTAAAAGTGAGAGAATCAAGGGTTTTGGTTAGTATTCAGATGGTGTACCCCGTTTAAGGATCTATTTGTAGATGTCTGTTGGACAGTGATCAATTGGGGAGCCTGCATTGTTCATTTTGTTCACCAAGCTGATACATTTTTTTCATAACATTTGGGGAAAGATGTTCAGCCTGTTCTGTGGGCCAGGGGTTGGTTGGATGTGGGGAATGGTCGGGTTAGTTGTTCTACTTTGTATGATCCGATGTATGTTGGTGGTTTAGCTCTTAAAGTGATCTGCAAGCTCATCGCATAGTTTTTGCGAGGGGACCGGTGTGTTATTGCATCTGGGAGGATTTTGCATCTCATTTACGATGTTGAACAATTCTTTCAGAGTGTTATTGGTTTTTGTGATTCGGTCATTATAGTATTTCTTTTTTTCACTTTGAGAATTACCGTTTTATACGATTGGATCTGTTTTTGTTATGTTATCCTTTTGTTGTAGTTTTTCCTCCATTCCCAGTTCATTTTCTTTGCTTTGAGGTGGGACATGAACCATATGCCCACCACTTTCTTTCGCAATGGGATGAGGGTTTTTCCAGAGAGATGCTTTCTATTGTTTTTGCAATCCATTTAAGGATTAGGTCTGTTTTTGCGTCAATATGTCAGTTGCGTGTAGGGTTGAAATTTGAGGATTCAAGTTTTTCTTCTAGGTTACAGCTTTTGATGGTTCTCCAGTTTTTTTTCCAGATCAGAGGGTTCTTTTGGGATTTGTTGGATGCTTTTGATGGTATTTGGACCACGAAGGGTATAATGAGGTGGTCACTCCAAAATATTTGGATTGGTGGTGCTGTTGTGATCATATTTCTGTTGGCAAAGATTGCATCTAGAGTGTGGCCTGCTGTGTGCGTGGCTCCTTTCACCATTTGCCATGGTTTAATTGTCTGAAGCTGTTTAGTTAGAGTTTTCTGCGAGTTTGCGTTTTCTTCTTCTGACCATATGTTGAAGGCAACGAGAATGATCAGGTGGTCATGTTTAATGGCCAGGTTCATGACCACTTCTGCAAAGGTGTCTAAAGTTGTGCAGTATGACTTTGTAGTTTTCAACTAGCCAGGTTTCTGTGAATAGGATGTTTATTCCCACGTCGCAAAGGACATCATAGATCTCTGTTGTGCATTTGGACATAGATCTGGCGTTAATTAGGTTGCAGTGTATTTTTTCTCTTTATACTGGCCTGTTTTGTTCTTGCTTGTGTCTTCTGGTGGTCTTGTTTGGCGATGCTCATTATTGTCCCCGGGGCATAGGTTGTGTTCTGTTGGGTCTGTTTTGTCATTAAGTGGGTCGGCCAGGTTTCTCATTCGGTTCCTGTCTTTTTCTGGAACCTTTTCTGTTTCAGATCGATGTGTCTGGTGGTCCCCTTGGTTTTTTGTAAAGCATGGAGTGGAGGTGTTGTTTTTGCATCATTCTTCTTCTGTGTGTTTCTGGCCTTTCCCTTTGGGGTCCCGGTATCCTGCTGATGTACCTGATCTTTCTGGTTGTAGGTTGCTGCTCTGGTAAGTGGTTTGTTTATTATGAGGTGGCTCTTATTATCATCAAGCTCGTGGGCATGCGTTCCATTGCTGTGCTAGTGTATCCTGGCATGGGAGCCTGGTGTGATTCCATTTTACGTATTCTTTTTACATGGGATTTCACGCGCTGTCCTCTCCTCTGGCGTGGCATAGTCTGTGCTTCTCTGATACTTAATGGTTTTCCTTTGAATACTTGGATGGTTGGAGTATATCACAGTCACCAAAGTCTTCTCACGAGTCTGAGGTTTAACATATTATAGTCACACGTTTTATTCTTTTGTGTCCAAGGTGGTTCTTGTTGATTTGAGGTTTTTCCTTGTGTGGCTTCTTGGTTTTCCTTTCAGTGTCTGGATGTGGTGTTGTAGTTCAGTTGTGATTTCCTTTCTGGGAGTCTGATGTTTTCTCGTTATTTGTGGTATTTTGTTGCTTTGTACCAAGTGCAGTAGTTGTCGATGATAGGCTCCTACTACAGTTTATTCTATTTCCCTGCTTTCCTTTTCTTTCTTTTGGTCTTTTGGTTGAGTTTTTGGTGTATGTGTTATTGGGTCACAGAGGCGTTAGCCTTCCTGTGCCATCGGTTGGAATGTTGTCAACCTTGTTGGTTCCTCAGTAGTTGTTTGGTTTGTGGGCCCCTTTGTTATGGGATTTTCTTTGTAGCATCTGCAGTTACTGTTTCGGCCACACTAGACAACTGGCCAAGGACAAACTGCCTATTTTACCCACTTAGACCCAGTGCCCGCTTTGGCCACCTCATACAATTGGACAATGCAAACTCTGTCCGCCTTACACATTTAGGCAAGATGCAACCTCTGCCCCCCCTAATCAGCTAGGCTGAATGCAGACTTTCGCTACCTTACATACTTAGGTTAAATGCAAACCCTGGTTACCCTAGAAATTGTCTAGATGTACACTTTGGCTACCTTCCTCACTGAGGCTAAATGCAAACTTTGGCTATCTTAGACAATTGGCTAGATGCAAACTTTAGCTACCTTACACACTTAGGATAGATTCAAACTCTGGTCACCTTACCCACTTTGGCTAAATGCAAACTTCTGTTAGCTTACACACATTGGTTAGATGCAAACTTAGGTTACCTTATTAGACAGTCAGACCAAGTTCAGACTTTGGCTAGCTTACACACTTCGCTAGGTGCAAAGCTTGGTAGCAAAATATGGATGCCTCGCACAACTAGGCCGACTGCAGAATAGGACTACCTCACACAGTTAGCCTAAATGCAGAATATGGCTAGCTCACACAATTCAGCTAAATACTGAAATAACATTCCACACTCATTCGAGAACAATGGACAGGACATATTGGAAATGGAGGCTGCAAATGTCTTGTAAGTTGTACTTAATTTATTTTAAATTTAATTATGAAATAGTACAGAAGTGGGAGAACAGAGAAGAAGATTACATATGTATTGGTTTTGTAATTCTTTTTACTGAGTTCCCCAATTGAGTAACACTATTGTTGAGAGCACCACACAGAAGCTATAACCACTTATATTTTCTATAGAAAGTATAGTCAATGTAATACCTTTTTAAAAAAGCCTCTTTACCCCCCCCCCCATGCCCATTTAACCAACCCCGTACCCGGCAAATGCTTTGGGACTCATTAGACTGGACAGCCATACATTTCAGACATCACCATTATAAGTAGAAAAGAGAAAGTGATGTAACATGTATTGATAATGGATGAATATTGACTATTTTATTTATCAATCCCTTAGATGTCTTCCTCAAGTCACCATGCCACAGCAACTATATTCCACATGATAGTATCCATATACAACATGTGCATTTGGACTGTCTGAAAACTACCTTTTCAGGAAACCCATGTATCTGGTAGATGTAGACACAGGTAGTACAGCTCAGTGCCATAACGCTCGTCAGAGAAACACAGGTTTGAAATCCCAAGTAAACGCTTAGAAACCTCTTTGGTATTAAGCGCGTTATAAATAACCAATTATATTTCAATTATAAATCATGTCATGGCACGGGCCATTTGAGCCGCTGTAGGCACCATAGAGAAGGGTATGACATGAGCCATTTGTGAGAAACAGTCCACCACCAGCATGATGCAGGTGTACTCGTCAGAGGCTGGTAGGTCCACAATACAATCTGTGGCAACGGTATGCCAAGGATAGGGTGGGTTCTCCAAAGGGTGTAACAGACCGGTAGGGCATTCATGGCTGGTCTTGGTTTGTGCACAGACGTTACACTAGGGGACATAGTCCTGCACATTGTATTGTATTGTATGTTGTTATTTATATAGAACTCTATCCCCACTTGTGTGGCCTCAATGCGCTTTTTCCTTGGTTGAATGCCCTTGGTGACCGTAGTTGATGTCGTTGAAGAGTTCTAGGGGGGTTAGTTTAGGAGATGCATGTGTGCATGTTGCCGTTCTAGTACTTGGGTGGCTGGCAAGGTTCGACTAAGCAGCCCGAGAGAGGTCAGACACATGGGTGGGTGCTGTTGGGGGTTAGAGGTAGATTGCTATTGTTGAGAGAGTTGATGTGGGTCAGCTACACCAAATTCCTTTTGGGTGGTGGTCGCCGCATGCTAGTGGTAGAGGTGTTGAGGTACGTCGGTGTTTCAGTCTGGATGGCGTGTTCTATCTTGCATGGATGCTTGGCCGTGCCTGTTGCCTGTGCCCAAGCTAGTGGTGTGAGATATACGTACCGTAGATTTGAGAGTCCTGTATACTGGGAGAGAGGCCTACACCTAATCGTGCGATTTAAGCACAAGGCTAAGCACAGCTAGATTCGAGAGTCCTGTATAATGGGAAAGAGGCCTACACCTGACAATGCAATTGAGTACAAGGCTAAACAAGATAGAGCCTACACTAACAGTGCAATTTGAGTAGAGGGCTAAGTAGGGAGTCCTTGAGTAGAGAGTCCTGGGTAACCCCTGCAGTATGGTTCGTCATGTAGTAAGTCAAGAGAGGCTCTGCCTAAATTGAGAGTCAACTATGGTCGCCGGCGGCCCCGGATTCGCAATGTTGGCAGTCTCCATCTAAAATAAACAAACGGAGGGGGCTACCCCTCGATTCGTGTGGGAGGAGGTTGTCTTAGGTATGAAAAGGCTGTAGATTACAGCCTATTGTATAGCAAGTATCCGTAATGTAACAATAATCGAGGGCTTGTTGGACCTAGCTTGGGGAATAGGGTTGTGGAGGGGCGTTGCTAGTGGAGGGAGCTTCCCAGGGTGCATGTTGCGGGTTAAGAGTGGCAGTGAATAGTTTATGATGTGCGTGTGTTAGCAAGGGCCCCTATCTAATTGTTAATTGTCTCTCATGTGGGCCGGTGTGCAGGATTTACGCAGTGAGTGTGATGCGAGTGTAGCCACAGCGAATGCTGCTGGCTTAGCTTGGATGCTTGTAGGGTTGGAATGATGTTGCGGGTGGGATGTTGGTGGATCAGAAAAAGCCACAACGAAGACTGCTCGATTACCTGGAGTTCTAGAAGGCGGGCAGTGTTTGTTGAGGGAGAGTGGTGGTGTGTCAGATGAAACCGCTGCGAGAGCTTCAATGGCTTAGGGGAGTATTGGGAAGAGCCAGCTTTTAAGGGCCTTCCTGGATTTCAGGTGGTTTTCGATGTTGCAGATGTGTAGGGAGATGGAGTTCCAGATGATTGGCGCTTGGACGGAGAAGGAGGAGCCGCCCAGTCTTATGGAGCTATGCGGTGGGATCACTAGGCGAAATGCATTGCGAGATCTGAGGTTCCTGGGCGGTTGGTAAGTGACAATTTTGTCTTGCAGGAATTCAGGGCTAGTGTTGTGGATTGCGCAATGGGTGATACACATGGCTTTGAAGGTGATTCGTCATAGAAAGCCAGTGGACGACTCTCAGGGCAGGGCTGATGTGTTCTCTGGTGGGAAGGTTAATGAGCAGGCGTGCTGCCGCATTTTGGATTCTTTGGAGTTTCTGTAGTTGAGATGCAGGGGTTCCTAGGTAGAGGAAATTTGCATAGTGAAAGGCAGGAGGGGATGATGGAGTTGATGGCTGAGAAACGGTGGGGATAGGTGAGGTAGGGGAAAATCCGCCTGAGGATACGTGATGAAAGAAACAGGTTATAGATGGTGTGTTTGGTGAGAGATAAGTCTGAGTCGAAATCGCATCCAAGGTTTTTGACCAAGTTTGAGGGTACCGGTGCTTGTCCTAGTGATCCGGGCCAAGGGATAGGTTGGGGAATGAGGGATGTTTTCCCGCAGAGTAGGATTTTGGTTTCCCCAGGGTTGAGGATGAGGTGGTTGGTCGTCATCCAGTTATCAATATCAGAGAGGCACGATGCTAGGTCCGGGCTGCCGGATCCTTCAGAATTTGGGATTTTTAGGATGGTCTGGGTATCATCTGCATAATTGTAGCATGTATGGTTGTGCGGACGGATGATTGAGGGAATAGGTTGTATGTAGAAATTGAAGATTAGTGGCGACGTGGATGCTCCTTGGGGAACACCTTTGCTGCATGGACGTGATATGGATGTGAATTGGTCGAGTTGCATGATTTGTGACCAGTTAGATAGGAAGGAAGAAATCCACGACAGGGCTGTGTTTTTGATTCCTAGTGTTTGTAGTCTGTTTAATCGAGTGATGTGATCAATGGCATCGAAAGCTGCGGACAGGTCAAGAAGGATGAGAACCGTACAACTGTCTGCGCGCGCTGTTCTTTTTAGGTCGTCCCAGATGTAGACTAGGGAGGCTTCTGTTCCCCTTAGTGGTCTGAAACCTAATTGGGCTGGGTCTAGGAGGTTATTGGATTCAGCAAATTGGCCAAGCTGTATGTAGGCCACGCAGTGAGTCAGTTTGGCGATGAAACGCGTATTGGATATAGGTCGGTAGTTTTGGGGAAGAACTGGGTCAAGCGTTGATTTTGTGAGAATGCGTTTGGTGTAGGAAGTTTTTAGGGCTTTCGGAAAGGTTCCTGGGGCGAGTGTGTGGTTAAGGATTGCCCGAGCGACGTTTCCCGCACAGGTGGCGCTTAGTATTTTCTTGAGAAATATGGGTGGGCACGGGTCTTCCGGGGAGCGTGACCGGCGGCTGGCCGCTAACAGTGAGAGGAATTCTTGGTGTCTGATGGGAAAGAAAGAGTCGAAAGAGGTTTCAGATTGGGGTGGGGTTTGCGTGGGGGCTGTGGGCGGTGGTGGTAGGATTCTTAATTTGACATATACTGGGCCATCAGAACTGACATGACAACAGGTCCACTGTAGTTTGTATTCCATGATGAACGGAGACTCTAGAATAATGAAAACAGGATAATAACACAGAATGAAGACACCATGAAGGTATGTACAGGCGACTCTTCTAAAAGAGAAGCCCATTCCTAAAGCACGTTGATGGATCTTGACAAAGAGTTGCAACCGTCAGGTCGCATTCAGTCACTTCCCTCACTTCCTGTAAGTATGGTACCACAGCGTTTAGGAAAAGCTTGATGGGCAATACTGGTTCATTGAAGATGACATAGGGGAATGCATACTCATGCAGACGGGAAAGAGCATCAGCTTTCTTATTCTGAGATCAGGGTATGTAAGATATGGATAAGTCGAATTGCGAGAAAAAATAGGCCCAACCTGCTTGGTGGCTGTTGATACAATGGATAGTTTTGAGGTATTGTAAATTCCAATGATCTGTTTGCACTTCTACCTTATGTATTGCCCCGAGAAGATGATGTCTCCACACTTGGAATGCTTCCTTGATGGCCAGGATTTCTTTCTCGATAACAGAGTAGTTCTTTTCACATGCAGTCAGTTTCTGGGAATGATATGCAATGGGGTGTTCAGCAGAGGTTTCAGGATTGAATTGAAGAAGGACTACCCCAATGGCCTGATCAGAGCTGTCGGCTTTGACGATGAGTGGGTGTGATACATCCGATTGTTGTAGAACATGTGACTTCATGTAAGCGGTCTTAAGCGTCAAAAAGGCTGTATTGGCAATTTCATCCCATTGGAAGACCATTTTGCATTTTGGAACTCAAAAGACGTGTGATATCAGCTGTCAAGGTGGAATACCCAGCGATGGAGCAACGATAGAAGTTGGCAAATCCAAGAAATACATTGGGTGGCTTTTACGACTTGAGGTACTGGCCAGTCACTAATGGCTTTCACTTTTCTAGGGTCCACATGGATGCTGGAAGAGCTGATCACATAACCCAGAAACTCCATATGATTCCGATGAAAAACATCTTTCTTGGCTTTGGCTTAGAGGTGATTGGCAGAGAGTTGGGTAAGGACTTCAGGCACATGCTTCACATGTTTCGATACTGAAGAGGAGTAGATGAGAATGTCATCCAAATATGCCCATACCGATATACCGATCAGGTTGGAGAACTCTTTGTCTATGAAACACTGGAAGACGGCAGGGGCATTGCAGAGCCCAAAAGGCAAAATCCGATATTCAAAGTTCCCCAAGGGAGTTTTAAATGCTGTCTTCCACTCATCCCCCTCCTTGATGCGTATCAAATGGTATGCTCCATGGAAATCCTATTTAGTTAACATTGTAGAGGTACGCAGGGATTCCAATATATCCTGTATCAAGGGCAAGGGATACTGGTCTTTTACTGTTATCTCATTCAGAAGGCGGTAGTCAATACATGGGCATAGTGTGCCTTCTTTCTTCAGCACGAAAAACAACGGTGCCCCCACCAGGGACTTGGATGGAACAATATACCCTTTTGCAAGCACTCCTGGAGATAACGTCCTAGTTCTTCTTTCTCTTATACTGTCAAGAAATAGACCTTTCGATGTGGTCTGGGTTTTCCTGGCTGCAGTTCTATTTCCAGGTCGTGTTCCCGATGAGAGTTTAAGGTTATGGACTCTGGATCAGTGAAACCATAAGAAAAGCATTTATATTCTTCTGGTACATTCTGTACCGTACACCCTAGTACAGCTGAAGAAGATACGGTGGAAGTAACTGTTGTGGCCCCACTCAACGGTAAAGGTGAATCGGAGGTGGCTGGAAAACGCATTGTTGTTGTTGTCCGATTAATCTTCTGTTATGTTGACATAACCAAGGTAGCCCCAACACTGCCGAATACAATGATGTATGGATAACATCAAAGACATAATGTTCTTTATGTTCTGTTATTTGCCAATGGAGTGCTGTCTATCACTTCAATCAAACAAGCAACAGTTTTTTCTAAGAGAGGCATCCCAAACCGATGTACGAAGGAGGCATCAATATAGTTTCCAAAAGCTCCATGGTCCAGCAGAGCAAGGGTGGGAATAGACGACTGGCCATGGCCCAGGTAAATTGAATCGACAGAGAAAGGAGATGAACTGGAGGTACAGGCTCTGAGGATGTGGTTGAAAGGTTTTGCTTAATGATTCCTGGGCTTGTTGCTCCCTCCAGTTCCTGCAACAAGCCCTTCAGTTTCCTGCAGGCTTGGAAGGTCTTAGGGAGCAGGAACCCAAGTAATGTCCGCTGCCTACACACATTAAACAGAGACGATTGAGTCGTCATCTTCTTCGTTTTGCATCAGAAAGTGGTCCCAGCAAGGGACCAGCTCCTGGACCTCAAGAGTTGGCTCGGCTCCTCTGTAACCGCTCTGCCATCCTGGACAGGATTAGCGAGCATGGGCATTGGTCGCGCTCTTACTTCAACCCTTTTCTTTAGCTCCCCTTGACCTTCTGCGATGGTCTATCCGGAGGACGTGGTCAATTAATCTGTGTAATGATTCAGGTTCCGGGCATGGACCAGCTCATGTTTATACTCATCACATAAACCTCTTCAGAAAAGAGTATGTTGTGCGACTTCTGGCCATTGAGAATCTGCTGCTAAGAAGGCCTTCTTGAATTCACCAAAGTCTTCTAGCATAGGACTGTTGGTTGAAATATACGTAGCAGCACAAAACAAAACACTACCAGAATCCAATATTAGTTTTGTCCTGTTTAAAATGCTGTGGTCAGAAGTGTAACTGTATCTTGCAATGGTTGCAAAACTCTAATTTCCTAGGGTCCCTGTCATATTTGAGAGCATAGGTATGTGCCACTGCACTCTCAGCCAATACCGCTGCAGGGTCTCGGTTCAAAGCCCAATGTAACACTGTATTTTCTTGTTTCAATTAAGCCACTTCTAGTCTCAGGGCTTGCAGATCCTATATCGTTAGGGGATTGCTGGTGTCTGAACCTGTCAAATACCTGGTCTCATTGCTGGTGAGAATGTGCAGTCTCACCTCCGGTCCTGGCCTTTGCTGACTTGTCCAGGCTATGCAGTGATGTGAGGGTAGTGTGAGGAAAAGTCTCCCAACTCACGACTCATAGAAAAGCGAGGGGAGATTTGGAAAACAACTCTCCACACCACAGAATAGCTTCCCCTGAATTAACGTGGTGAGGAGACTGCGCCGGAGTGCTGGGCAGGGAAGCGACGGGATCACTGGTGCAGCAATAGATAGGAGGTAGCAACACAAGATCATGGTAGGAGTGGTAGCTGCAGATGGAAGACCAGAGGCAAGCAAATGTTTGCTGGCAATAGCAGGCAAGGTGCAAGAAACAAGAGGGAAGGCCAGTAGAGAACAAAGAGCCTGAGAATCCAAATAGGAAGGCAAGGGGAAAAGAGGGCCGGCCGGACCGTAAGGATGACAAGACTCCAAGCAGGAATAGGCAAGGAAAAACACAAACTACGGAGTGTGTTCAGATGCGTCCGAAAGCTGTGCAGACAATGTTTAAATCCTCAGCACTGCGGGCGGCGTTGCCATGGTGCCGCATGACGCTTCCCTCAATGCGCATGCACGAGAGACTAGCATTTAGTCCTTGTGCACGCCTGCTAGAGGCAACATGGCTGCACCCTGCATCAGGACGCCAAGAGAATGTTGGGCATCGGGTCGGGTTCTCAGTCCTGGATCCCGACCATCGGCACATCTCCCCATCCTCCCATGGCCCAAGCGCCACCGTGAATAGCAGCGCCAGGTGAGTGACCTCGGGTCGCGGCGGGGACAGGCTCGAGGCCTGAAAGGTATACATTCTTATCAGCCTGCCTAAAGCCAAAGTTACCCCTCTGAGTGGTAGAGAGGTCTTGAACCTTTTGTAGGTGAGGGGGTCAGAGTCCGCTGTAGGATTTCCTGAGCTATGGGTTCAATGGGCTTTATTCTATATAGTCCCTGCATTGTTTAGCACCACCTTCACTTCACCCATGTAGTCTAGGTCTAGAACTCGTGCTGCTACATCCAAGGTGTGTTTTCAAGCTAAGCCAGACTTAGCAGCCGTAAGAATGCAGGTCCCTTTCGAAGGAGATATGGCTAGGCCTGTAGATATTAATCTTCTCTCCTGGGTCGGGATATCCATCTTTGTCAGGCTAAATATGTTAAGCCAATGGACTGGGGTGTAACTATTTTAGGAAGTCTAGCTCTTGGGTCTAGTCACTTCACTAACATGTGGGTTAACCCTGTATCAAATTCCACTTTCTGGCACCACTCGTGGTAGATAAGATTCAGGAGATGGACAAGGAGGCAGGATTTTCAACTTTTCATTATTCTGTTTAGTCAAACAAATCCAATATTTCCCTAAAGCTGGAACTCTAATCCCTACGGTGAGAAATTCTACCATCCACATGGTGGGCGTGGGCTCACCTGAGCTTTTTCGAAATGCTTAATTAAATGGAATGATGGTAGACTGACCTCAGGAAAATGTGTGGGGCTAATCCACACACATTTTCCTATGCTCACACCACACAAACGTATAGACACATGCACTCCGGGCTGCACACTGCCTACAGGCACAGTCCACCCCTGCCATATTTAGTTTGGAATGTGACATTCAAGGAGAGCACAATGCCATCTAAAGGAAGGGGGATGACCATCCTTCTGCCTGCCTTGGTCATCATGATTAACTGACAAAGGCTCCACGGAACTGCCCTGCTCTTTTGTTAGGCCCTGCAGCTGGTGGCAGTGATTATCATACTAACATGGGGTACTCCAAACAGGCCCACATGGGGCTTGGCTGCAGAGGATAACAAAAGACAGGAAACCCAACAAACCTTTCATATGTAACTGTGTCATGCTGAAGCCAGCTCCCTTCCCTCAGTATTGATGGCAGTGAACTGTCATGTCTGCATCTTTTGTTTCAGTAGGCCACCCCTCTAGGGCGACCCCATTCATAAGGTATTAGAATGTGGTTTGCAGGAGGCAAATCCTCACTTTACTTTAAAAACATTGTCAGATTTACTTTGCTGGAATTACTGATTGCAGTAAAACCATTGATATCCACCTGGAGTCCATTGGACTTCCATAATGTGGATGTCACTGTGGTTACCCGCTCGGGATCCTGAGGTAAATCCGCAGGACTGAGCGGCAACACAGGTAAATCGTTCAGCCTTAGCTCTGACATGATTACCTCCAAGTGTAATGAGACCCTTTTCTGGGAATAACAGCTTTGGACAGCCTGCTCTTATTTGTTACAAACCTCTTTGTCGAGGGGGTTTCACACCCAATGGTGGAGAAATTGTGACGCCTCCCCTAAAGGACCTCATTCGTAAAACCTAGGATGTTGGATTGAGGCGGGAACAAAAAGTGCGGTCACAACGCAATCCAGGATAACCTGCTCATAAGAGGTGTCATTAAACGGAACAGAGGGGCATTTTCTTCTTTTCTTGGGCAGCAGCATCTTCTGAGGACAATGAGTCTGTGGGATCATCAGACACAGAAATTGGAGATAGTCCCGGGAGGATAGCTCAGCGGCAACATGCAAGTCTTGGAAGCAAGACGATATGAAGCAACACAGGTTCGATACCCGGGTCTGCACTTATAAACCTCTGGGTGTTTAAGCGCGTTATAAATACACAACTAAGACAAAAACAATTATGCAACCAAAAAAAACAATTCCTGTAATAGCGCCTCGATGCCGTGGGCTGTGTGAGCGCTTTAAAAATGCAAATAAATAAAATAAATGCTTTGATTCCCTATCTTTATTAGTATTTTTCCTTCTGGGTGAGAAATCTGAGGGGTCTAATCACGTCACCGTTTTCTTTATGCAAATGTTTAGTTTTGCACTGGCATTTACATTGTCTGTCTGATTAGTCATCTTCTGGTATCAGCATGAGTGAGAGTGGTCTGGAACTCTGCTGCCTTATTTATCAATTTATCAAAAGCCGATGTGAGTGAGGTATTTAAATCCCAGATTGCAGAGTCCAGAACTTTCTGCTCCACTCTAGATAGGAGGGTGTTCCAATTCCTTTCCCTTCACTTCAATTAATTGTCATAAATCCCCCCCCCGTCTCACCTGTGATGGGGATCTCCCTTTTTCGGCCGCAGGACTCTTCCTGTGGATGGTTCGGGTCTTGTATAGGCTCGCCCGAGCCTCGTCAGGTTGCAGGACGCGTTCTGAGTTCCGGGAAGTTCGTGGTTCCAGGGTATCCAGGATTAGCGATAAACGAGTAAGTACGGGGGGAAATCCAGGAACAGGATAAAAGGCAAGGAAGGAAGTAAGAGGATCAAAGGAAACCAATGTAGAGAGTAAGCACACGTCGGGTCACTACCGAAGATAGCGTTGAGACGCGCGGACCCACAGGGGCGAGATCAATTTATAGTTCGTGCCATGACGTGAAAGCTAGTGCGTAGCACGGAGCTTGGTACGGGCATGTTGGGAGGAACAAGGAGTACAACCCCTTCGTGACAATGACCATGAGGTCCAGAAGGGGCAATTCCGCCGGGTCATGACAGCATGCCCCCTCCGAAGACTGGTTCCTCCAGGCTTGCCTGGGTGAATAAGATGGACTCTTTTGAGCAAACGAGGGGTCTTTAAATTAGAAACTGGTTCCCATGTTCTCTCGCTAGGGGGGTAGCCTTTCCACTCGACCAGATATTGTAGTCGACCCCTCCTATACCTGGAATCACATATCCTGGACACCTCATATTCCAACTGGTCGTCCACAACAACAGGTGTGGGTTTGAAGGGTTTTCGAGTAGAACTAACGTAGGGTTTCAACAGGGAAGTATGGAAGACTGGATGTATCTTCTTCCAGGAATCCGGGAGCTTAAGTCGGAAGGAGGCAGGATTGATGATCTCCTTTATAGAAAATGGACCATAATAGCGAGGAGCTAATTTGTTTCGTCGTAGATGTCGAGGTAACATTTTCGAGGCTAACCAGACTTGATCGCCAACTGAATAGGAAGGTGATGGTCTTCTATTAGAGTCTGCATATCTTTTGGTTCGAGTCTGGGCCTGTTCTAACTGATCCTTTGCCACTCTTTGTAAGTCGATCAGCGTCTGAATCCAAGAGTCAAGGGTAGGTACCGGAGTAGATTCTGGAAGAACTGATGGTAAAACAGACGGGTGATAACCTTGACTGCAATAGAAAGGGCTGATCTTGAGAGCTGAATGATCCGAGTTATTGTAGGAGAATTCGGCTAAAGGTATAAAGAGAGACCAATCGTCTTGAACCTTGGTGGCAAAACAACGAAGATATTGTTCCAGGGTTTGATTTACTCGTTCCGTTGCCCCATTGGTTTGTGGATGATAGCCTGAAGAAAGGGCACGTTGGATTCCTAGAACACGACAGAGATGTTTCCAGAATTGTGAAATATACTGAGGTCCCAGATCCGAAATAATCTTGGAAGGAAGGCCATGAAGACGAAAAATATGTTCCAGGAAAATTCCAGCAAGTTCTGAGGAAGATGGTAGTTTATACAATGGTGTAAAATGAGCTAGATGAGTGAACAAGTCAATGGTTACCATGATGGTTGTATATCCTCGGGAAGGTGGTAATTCAACAATGAAGTCAGTGGCAATAACTTCCCAGGGTCTGGTTGGCAACGTAGGTTGTAGAAGCAGACCCGCCGGCCTCTGATTATCGTATTTGTTCTGACTACAAATAGCACAGGTCTTGATGTATTGAACTACACTGGACTTCATCTCTGGCCACCAGAACTGTCTTTGTATCAGACGGAAGGTGTTGGTTACTCCTCGATGGCCGGAGTGAAGAGTATCATGGCATAGATTCATTACCTTCTGTTGAAGTTCTTTTGTCGGAATGACCACTGAATTGTTCTTGAATAAATATCCTTCCTTGATTGTCAGACGCCAGGGATTTTTCTTCGATATGTCCTTCCAGAGTTCAGATAACTGAGTCTGTGCTCCGATTTCTTCCAGGAGATTGATCGCTTGAGCTACAAACATTGTGGGTGGAAACATTTTAGGATAGATCGTATCCTCCAAGGGAACGTAGTCGGGACGCCGAGAAAGGGCATCGGCAATCAAGTTTTGCAATCCAGGAACATGTGAAATTTGAAATTGATATTGAGCAAAGTAGGCCCATCGAGCTTGTCTACTGTTCCTGCACTCCATGGATTGTAGGACCTGAAGATTTCGATGATCAGTACGGACTTGAACTGGATATTTAGCACCCAGGAGTAAATGTCTCCATTCAGTGAAGGCATGACGAATAGCCAATAACTCCTTCTCCAGAACTGAGTAGTGAGTTTCGCTGGTGGTCAGGGTCTGTGAGAGATAAGCAATGGGATGTTCCAACTTATCATCGGATTCTTGTTTTAAAACTGCTCCTATGGCGTAATTGGAGGCATCAGTTTCCACTAGAAAAGGACGATTTATGTCAGGTTGGGCCAGGATGGGGGCCTGAGTGAATTCTTCTTTCAAGCGTTGGAATGCCTTGTCTTGTGGTATAGACCAGTTAAATGGAACGTCTTTCTTCAGGAGATGAACAATGGGTTCAACAATCACGGAAAAGGTGGGAATGAATTTCCGGTAGAAGTTGGCAAGCCCCAGGAAGGATTGTATTTGCTTAACAGATGTTGGGGCGGGCCAAGCCAGTATGGCCTTCACCTTTGAAGGGTCCATACTAATTGCTTCTGAACTAAGGACAAATACCAGATAGTGAACTGATGTAACATGAAACAAACATTTTTCTGGTTTGGCTAAGAGTTGATTTTCACGGAGACGTTGAAGTACTGCTTTTACATGTTCTTCATGTTTCAAGGAGTCCTTGGAGAAGATCAATATGTCATCCAAGTAGACGATAACATTGAGAAATAACATGTCAGAGAACACCCTATCCATAAAACGCTGGAAGACTGCGGGAGCATTAGTCAGACCAAAGGGCATGACTAGGTATTCAAAGTGACCAAAGGGTGTTCTAAAGGCTGTTTTCCATTCGTCTCCTTCCCGGATACGGATCAAATGGTAAGCACCTCGGAGATCCAGTTTCGTGAATATCACAGCACCTCTCACAGCTTTAAGGATATCCGAGATCAGGGGTAGTGGGTATCTGTCTTTCAGGATGTATTGATTTAGGCCCCGATAGTCCAGGCAAGGTCTGAGCTCTTTGGTATCCTTTTTTGGAACGAAGAACAATGAAGCACCAGCTGGTGATTTTGAAGGTCTTATGGTGCCGTTCTCAAGATTAGTGTCTAGGTATTCCCGGAGGGCTCTCTTTTCGGGTTCTGAAAGGATAAACATCCTGCCAAAGGGAATCACTGCTGAGGGTTCAGTATCTATGGCACAGTCTTCGGGTCTATGTGGAGGTAAGGCTTGAACAATGGCAGTAGAGAATACATCAGCATACCCTGGATAGATCTCTGGAACTTGTACAATATTGGAAACCATGAGTGGTGTCTCTGGACACCTTGGTAGACTTATAGGAGCTGTGACTGAGGTATCCAGGTTTAAACAATGGTTCATACAGAACTCCGAGCCCAGGAATAAGGATCTGGCCGTTCAGTTAATATATGGATTGTGCCTTTGTAACCAGGGCATGCCCAGAACCAAGGGGTAATGGGCTGATTTTATAATGTCGAACATAATCCTTTCTTGATGATGATTTATGGAAAGATGGATCTCCCTTGTTTGCAGACTTATGGGTCCTGAGGAAAGAGGTCTTCCGTCAATTGCTTCCACTGGCTGTGAAAAACTTCTTGCTTCATATGGAATGTTATGACTTCTGACCCAATCTTGATCAATGAAGACTCCCATTGCTCCGCAATCCACCAAGGCCAGTATGGGGTAGACCTTGTCCTTGGATGGCGATAAAAAGGCCTGTAATATCACCAATTTGTTTTGTCCAGGGGAGTTCAAGGATGGAATTGATGTGGAGCAAACATCGCTCTCCCGAAACCTTGCTCCATTTAGGATCGGGAGCTGGCGTTTCCCGAGCGTCGGGGAGGATCCAGAGGACACTCTTAACTAGATGTTTATCTGAGGCACAATACATGCATAAGTCTGTGTGTATCCTTCTTAACCTTTCCTGCGGGGAAATTGGTCCATGAAAGGCTCCAAGTTGCATGGGTTCAGAATCAGTGCTCGGATTCTTGGCAGATTCGGTCCTTGTAGTATTCTCTGGGGAGTTTCTTTGAATTGAGACTTTATTCTTTTTCTTTTCGGCCTTTCTTTCTTGGATTCTGAAGTCTATTTGCATAGACAAGTCCAGGAGGGCCTGGAATGAACTAGGAAGTGTCACCTTCGCTAATTCGTCCTTAATTTCTTCATTTAGACCTCTGCGAAACAAGGTAAAACTGGCTTCCAGGGGCCAGTCCGCCTCTTTGGCTAGCTGTTTGAATCTGGCAACATAGGTCAACATGTCTTGGGATCCTTGTTGGAAGTCAAGTAACTTCTCTTGAGCGCCGTGGACCAGCTCTGGACGTTCGAACATGGTCTTGAGTTCTGCGATGAACCCTTCATAATCGTCCAGGAGAGCATCCCCTGAATTGAGTAAAGGAGTGGCCCATGTAAGGGCATTACCGGAAAGATGCGATATTATGAAGCCCACCTTCGCCCTAGGAGTTGAGAAATAGTAGGGCTTGAAGGTAAAATGTACCAAACAAGAATCCAGGAATCCACGTAAGGTCTTTGTTGAACCCTCGCATTTATCAACCACTCCTCCCAATAATACGCTGTCCTTGTTCGCGGAGTCACATGACAAGACAAGTTGTCTTAGCGCTGCATTCTCGGCTTTTAAATTCTGCATCTCTGTGGAAAGTTCTTGCATTCCGCGCATCAGGTCCTGAATAGCATTCTCCATGGTAGAATCCGTATTGATCGTTTGGCGTCTCAAACTGTCATAAATCTCCCCCCGTCTCACCTGTGATCGGGATCTCCCTTGTTCGGCCGCAGGACTCTTCCTGTGGATGGTCCGGGTCTTGAATAGGCTCGCCCGAGCCTCGTCATGTTGCAGGACGCGTTCAGAGTTCCGGGAAGTTCGTGGTTCCAGGGTATCCAGGATTAGCGATAAACGAGTAAGTAGGGGGGGAAATCCAGGAACAGGATAAAAGGCAAGGAAGGAAGTAAGAGGATCAAAGGAAACCAATGTAGAGAGTAAGCACACGTCGGGTCACTACCGAAGATAGCGTTGAGACGCGCGGACCCGCAGGGGCGTGACCAATTTATAGTACGTGCCACGACGTGAAAGCTAGTGCGTAGCACGGAGCTTGGTACGGCCATGTTGGGAGGAACAAGGAGTACAAGCCCTTCGTGACAATGACCATGAGGTCCAGAAGGGCAATTTCGCCGGGTAATGACATTAATTTGCACCCGAACAGAGCACTATGCGTCTGACCAGACTGGACTATACCTCCAGCACATGTAAAGGTTGCCATTCCCCATTATCAGTATTATTAGCACCTGGAGACCGTTTTTGACCACCCCTGAACCAATCAGAATGTTCGGATCGCAGGTATTGACTGCATTGAGAACTTTCAGACTTCAACAGCAAACGGGGAAACAACTAAGCAATATCCAGGCATGTTTTCCTTCAACAAGACATTTCATCTCTGGAAGGAACTTTTTTTTCACTGCAACATCCAATTAACTTACAAAGGAAAAAGCTAAAACATGGGAAAAAGCTTTTGCCTTTTTTTATAGGTAAAAGTTTTACTTTTACAATATGCCTAATGCATGCTCATGTAAAAACCCACTCTAGTTAACTGTGTTTGACCTTAAAATCTGGAACTTCTGAAGTCAACCTTGTTATCCCTGCACCTGTTTTGTGACATGCATTTGTTTCCATTTAGCAAAAGTCAAAGCTGTTGTGTTTTTAACTTCTCTGCACCCATCTGTAGTGCTTAAGTATTCCTAGTGCATCTGATCTCTTGTTTGCTTTGGCTACTAGGCCCCCTGTTGAGTTTGTGCTTGGACTGTGTTGTGCAGCGCTCCTCTATCGTCCATCTATCCTCTGCCGCTCCTATGGCACTTACCATCTCCCCTATTTTCTCTAACTGCTACTCAATCACCTATCCACCCTCTCTCCCTCTCTCACAAAGTATGGAAGACAAAAGCTTAAAAAAGACACCCTGACCACTAACCCTGGCCTACGTCAGCGCAACTTCCAGACAGGTCTACACAGATATCCTCTTTTCTGTCCCCTCTCCAGATCCCTGGACTCCTCATCTCATCTCTACTCTCTCTCCTCTCACATCCTCTCCCATTAATGGTAGCACTATATGCAAAGTACTCTTGGCGGGCTTCGCATCATCCAGGTGGATGATTAATGTCCATCGCACTGGCACTAGCTTGGTTCAGGGCTCTCAACCCAACCTCCTCCTCTGTGACCGGCACCTGCCATCCCTCATTAACTTCCTTCCCACACCTGTTACTCCTTCCACTCTCTCTGCCCCCCACCCCTCCAACTGGTGTACCATGCCACTCTACTCATCCTCGGAAAACCTTTAATGGTGGCGACCTCCTGCATATAGCTACGCTCAATGCCCATTCTGCCACCAAACACTCTGCTGACATCTGCCTCCTTCTTGAAGACATTGACCTCGATATCCTTGCTCTTACTGAGACATGGTTAGATCCCAGCTCAGTCACTGCTTTTGACTCCCTTCTCCCTGATGGCTATAAGATCATCTACAAGCCTCGCCCCACCCGTCCTGGCGGGGGGTGGCTCTGATTTTACCCAAGTGGGTCCCTTCCTCCCTCATACCTGCCCAGCCTTAATCTTCCTTCGAGAGCCTGGTCTGCAAGCTGGTCATCTCTCCCACCTTCTCTCTGACCTTTTCCACCATCTACGGACCACCTGGCTTCACCACCCTGTGCCTCTCTGAATGGGCTGCTCTATCTTCCTCTCTCCTCACAACCACCTCTAAACTCCTTCTTGTGGGTGATTTCAACATTCACCTTGACTCCTCAATCACTGCATCCACTCTCTTCTGTGACTTCTGTGACCTCTGCACCTCGCTCTCCCTCTCCCTCTCCATTCTCCCTTCTGGTCTGACCCACTCAGCCAGACACACTCTTGGTGCCTTCATCCACACTGATCTTTCTCTCTCCTCTGCACTGGTCACCCCTCTCGCCCAGTCAGACCACTCTCCTTCCCTCTCCTCTTACCTCACCTGGGTCCTCTGAGCCCTCTGACTGCACCTCCCTCCCCCCAGGCCTGCCAACCTTATTCACGAACATCCGCCCAATGAAACGAGTGCCAGCTGCTTCCTTCGCATCTACCTTCATCCTCCCTCCGCCCCACTACAGACTCTACCTCTGACTCTACCCTCAGCAACCTCCATCTTGCCATCACCAGTACCCTTGACATTCTTGCCCCAGTCATGAGGATCTGCCTGAAACATGCCTCCAAGTGTAACGCCTGGAAGGACCCCAAACTTGCAGCCTTGAAACACAAGTACAGAGCGGCAGAGAGGAAGTGCCAGACCTCAGGCTCACCCTCTGACAAACTGACCTGTCGCCTACTCCAAAGGCAATATAGACTCTTCTTCCACACTAAGAAAAGGGCCCACATCCAGGCTCAAGTCTCTGGTGCATCCAACAACACGGCTGAACTCTTTAAAATCTGCAGGGAACTAGCCAACCCTTCTGCAGTCTCCTCTTCTCTACCCTCCCAGGCCCTTTGCAATGCATTGACCACACACTTCACTGTAAAAACTCATGACATCCTGATCACCCTTGCCCGTTCCCTTTCCCCACCTGCTGCCTCCTATGGCCTCCCACCGTCCCTCTGCCTTTCTCTCCTACTTCTCCCATATCACTCCTGATGAGGTCACCAGAGTTGTCCGCTCAATGAAGGTCTCCGCAAACAGATTTCCCCCTGCTCCTCCAGAACCATTAAGGACAACATTGGCTCTCTTGTCCCTGCACTTGCGGATTTCTGCAACCACTATTTTGCTACCAGGTCTTTCCCCTTTCCCTCAAGCACTCCCTTGTGCGTCCCCTCCTGAAAACACCTTCTGCAGACCCCTCTTGTCCAGCCAAATACCGCCCCATATCTATCACCCCTTTCCTGGGGAAACTCTTGGAGAAGCTGGTCTTCCCCCAACTTATCTAGCACACTGAACTTATTGGTTGCCTCCACAAGCATCAATCTGGATTCCAAGCATCCAGAGGCACGGAAACTGCTCTTCTGAACACCCATGAGGAACTGCTTGCATCTCTTGACTCCAACTCTCCAGCTGTTCTCATTCTACTCGATATCTCCTCTGGATCTGATACGGTCAACCACTCCATCCTCATACAATGGCTCTGATTCCCAGGGTGTCTCGGAGCTGGCACTGTACTGGCTGACCTCCTTCCTCAGCTTACTCTGGGCTCTTTCTCCACCCCCATCTCTATCTCCACCTGTGGTATCGCCCAGAGCTACAACCTCTCTACCTGGCTCTTTAACACTTATCTTGCTCAACCTGCGAACCTCATTTCCACCTTCTCCCCTAACTTCCAGTGTTATGCAGATGACACACAACTCTTCTTCAAACTTCACTCTGACCCTCTCCTTACTTCTTCCATCATTCCCGACTTCATATATGCCATCCAGGCCTGGTGCACTTCCAATGATATCTGCCTCAATTCCAGCAAGACTGAGATCCTTCCTATTGGGACTACTGCACCCTTTTTCTTCCCTGCACTCTGGCCATCTTCCACGGGCTCTCCCACTTCTCCCTCATCTGAAGCGATAAAACTCAGAGTCACCCTTGACACCTCATTCCTTCCACCCTCACATTCAGGACCTTGCCGAGAAGGCCCACTTTCTACTCTACCTCCTCAAAGGAATTCTTTCTTTCCTCACTTCCCCCAGAAGCTCAATGTCTCTAGAGCGCTGGTCCTCTCTAGGCTAGACTACTGCAATAGCCTCTTCATTAATCTAATCTACTTTCTTCTTCTCTATGACCCCTCCAGCTAATCCAGAATAGGGCTGTGAGACTGGGCTCTCCACTGGCTCCCGGTTGCTGCAAGGATCAAGTTCAAATCCCTCTGCATCATCCAAAAGGCTGTCTGGGGCCAGGGATCTCACTAGCTACAATTTGCTCTCACTATTATATAATACTCTCCCTCCAGATCTTTACGTTCCTCTGGGTCCAACCTTCTGTGTGTCAAGCACTTCACTAAACAGAGAGCTGGTGGCCGATCTCATTTCTCTGCAGCCTCCCCTTTCCTCTTCATCATGAGCTGGACCTCCTCAAATTCCAGAAGCTCCTCAAGACTTTCCTTTTCACCTCCTCCTTCCCTTCCTCCCTCCTTTGCTAAAAACCCACAGTTGCTGAGATTAGCGACCAGGACCCTTATGTGTCCTCTTGGGCCCTCACCTACTACACCAATCACCTTCAGCCTCGCCCTCACCCAGCACTCGACCTCACCCAGCACTTGCCTTGGCACCCACTGACCTATGCCACCACAGGCCTGCACTTATTTCTTAGCAGTCCCTCACTCACCCAGGCACTTACAGCTGCTCAAACCCTAGCACTTCCCTCCTGGTACACCTAGTACTTACCCACTCCCTCACCCCTTCTCTCTCTCCTTGCACTTGCACGTTCTGAATTCTCACAAGGCCTAGTAGGTCCACATCTTTCTTTCATTGTTTTCATCTGATTTCCATTCCCATGTTCCCTCCCTGTTGCCCTGTGGGGGCTTTGAAACACAATTTGCTTGATGTATAATGCACAATAAAATGATTTAAACACTGCAAAATAAAACCACATTTCAGTTACTAACTATTCCTTTACTCACACTTCAAGTAGCGTTTTTACTTCACCAGCAAAAGTCCAAAACAATTATTGCTACTACCATTATGTGCTAAGAACCTTACAGACCTCAGAAGGGGTCAATATTGTGTGGGATGATGACCCTTCTCCAATTTATGGCTCTCGGCTTCGTCTTGGGACATAACTTGGTGGAAGGTCATTATCCTGCGATAATGACCCCTGTCTCTGTCCAAGGCTACAATAAATAAATGCAGGTAAGCAGCATGTGAGGGAGCTGTTGAGGCACAGAAGGAAGCACTGTCTCTGTCAGATTTATATAATGCCATAACACACTCAAGACACCACCGAGCAGGGGTGAGACCAAAAACCTTGGGCATCGAGACATGAAGAGCCAAGCAGACCCAGGCCTGTGCCAGTTAATGAAAGTCCCTAATTAACGTTTTAATGTGGTATAAAGAAAAGAAGAATTGCAGGCAATAACATGGCAATATAGCCTTTAAATATTGCTTACGTTTGGGGCTTGCAGCGTACGCTTTGCAGCACTTGCCTTACCAGCTGTGTTTGCTGGAGCCAGTCTGGCCGTCACTTTCATTAGGGAAGCTAGAAGTGTTATCACGTTGTTGCCTTTCAACACTGGTTCCTCCACGCCCGCCACTTTCTTACAAAGAAGGAGTCATATTTATTCAGCAGGCATTCAGTGTTTCAGCTCTTGTATGGCTTGCCGTCTCGAGATAATTGGCAGCTATTAACCTCATCTTTATTTCCATTATAAAGTATGCCCCCCACAAGTACCACATACTGCTTTCCACTGTCAGCAAGGGGGAACCCCTAACCAAAATGTTAAAATGGGACCCCACAAATCTTCAGCCGGGCCTGAAGATGTGACCCACACAGCAGCTATCTGGCTTCCCTTCACTCAGGTGTGTTGGCCTAATGAAACGTGTTCTTGTGTGATGTGTCTGCGCATGCTGACAGGCTTACAATACTATTGGTGTGTGTGTATGCCGCCTGTTCTTTACAAGTCTCCATAGACTGCTATCTCTCCTCCTGCAACCTACTTCATTTCTCCAAAGACTGCTACATCTCTTTCCATGACCTACAACATGTCTCCATAGACTACCTCTCCTCCAGCGACCTACTGCCCCATGAACCCATAGATTGCGTCTTTTCCTCCCACAACCTACATCATGTCTCCATAGACTGCTACCTCTCCTTCCACTACCTACACCATGTCTCCATAGACTGCTACCCCTTTGCAATTGGTTGGAACAGTCAGTTGTGTCTCTGCCTTTGTTCATGGCAGCCATTTCCACCTGCCTTCTGGACTGCAATCTAGAAGGATCCTTTAAGGAAACCACTTGGAATGCAGCCTTAGGGGCTGGTTGATGCTCAGTGAGTAGTTGTTCATTGATTGTAATCTGCTTTTGGCCTGTTTCGTTTGCTCCTGTAGAGGGGGTGTGGTGATCTTTAATGTTTTTTTTGACTAGTTTGTGCTATTCTGGTGGGTTCTCTTGTGTTTCTGTGGCTTTTCAGCCCGTTTCTCTGAGCTGGCCTGCATCTAGAGAGTGCAGTTCCTGGAGTAGTCCTTGGTTTGGTTCTGGCTTTCTTCCTGAGCCCACCCTCCCCACTTGCAATTGGTTGGAACAGTCAGTTGTGTCTCTGCCTTTGTTCCTGGCAGCCATTTCCACTTGCCTTCTGGACTTTTTTTTTCCAATTCTCTGCCGCACCTGTGTGACCTCTCCCCTGCCCCTTGTCCATGAATGGCCGTTTCCCTCTAGGAGGTAGGCTCTTAACCACACAGCCTTGGGCAGCCACTGCCTGTGCAGTCCCTTTTCGAAGGGCCCCAAGGCAAAGGGCAGCTCCCAAAGAAGCAGCTTCAGACCGTGTTTGCCCGTGTTCCCCTGAGAAGTCAGAAGTCAACTGCTAACCAGCAGCGACTGACAAGATAAGTGTGGCCTGGGTGTGGAGTACAGCAATCACTGTATTCCAAAAAGACCTGCCTCTCTTATTAACTGCATAACTTAAGCATATCAAAATCAACCAACTAGTAAAGAATACCGCTTCACTGCTGTGTAACAAAAGCTCAGTGGTGTTAATCACTGTTGTGTCCCATACTTAGGCATTCTCCATCTATTCAGATACCTCAAATCTAGGTGTTTACACTTCTACTGTGCCTCCAATGTAGGCATTCACATTCTGTCCTGGTGAAGTTTAGCCATGTTCTCACATTCAGATAGAAGAATTGTGAAGACTAGCATTGTGTCACTTTTAGAGAGCCGTAATGCCATCTTGCGTCACATCTAGACAGCGTTGTGAAAACTGGCATTGCGGCACATTTAGACAACAGTAATACTAGCTTGCGTCACATATAGACAGAATTGTGAAGATTAGCATTGTGTCACATCTAGACAGAATTGTGAGGAATAGGTCTGAACATAGTGACCAACAATCATTGTCCCCCATTAGGCTGTCTGACCCCATCATATATCCTGTCTCCAATAGCATTTAGCCTGACTGTGCCAGATAGCCATACCTCATATTCAGGCTGACTGTGCCAGATAGCCAGACCTCGTATTTAGCCTGATTTTTGTAAGATAGTGCCAGATTGAAAGACCCATTTAGGTATTTTTTTCCCCATTATCCAGGTGTCCCAAACTCGGGTGCTTCTGTATTTGACTGTTGAAAGACCCATTAGGTGTCTTTTTCCATTATCCAGGTGACCCAAACCTAGGTGCTACTATATTTGACTGTCCGAAAAACACATTAGGCGTTTTCTCTCACTATCCAGGTGTTACTGTATTTGACTGCTGAAAGACCCATTAGGCGTCACCTCCACCTCACAACCAGTAAGAAAAGGGGTCCCACAAGGAGCATCCCTAAATCCCCTAATCTGCAACCTCTACCTACAACCCCTGCCCGCAATCATCCGCTCCAACAATCTGACTTGCTACAACTACACAGACGACACCCAGATCATCCTTAAAATCCCCAAATCTTCAGGCTCCGGACTGGCCATCATGCCTCTCGGATATTGACCACTGGATGAAGACCAACCACCTCCTCCTCAACCTTGGGAAGACTGAAATCCTAGCCTGCAGGAAAACAGTCCTCCTTCTCCAACTGATTCTGTGGGCTCAATCCCTAGGACCTGCACCGGCAACTACAAACTTGGTAAAAAACCTCAGATGTACATTGGACACGGACCTATCCCTCACCCAACACACCACCTCCGTATCTAAAACCTGTTTCTTCCATGTACGGATTCTCAGGCATATTCTCCCTTACCTCACCTATCCTCTTTGCTTCTCGGCCATCAACTCCATCATCCTGTCCTGCTTAGACTACGCAAACTGCCTCTATCTAGGCGCACCAGCGTTTCAACTAAGGAAACTGCAAAGAATGCAAAACACTGCAGCACGCCTGCTCATTAATCTACCTCCAAGAGAACACATCAGCCCTACACTAAAAGTCCTACATTGGCTCCCGATTGATCGATGCACTACCTTTAAAGACATGTACATCATCCACCGGGCCGGAATTCCAGAAAATCCTGCACTACCAGCCCCCAAGGAGTCTCAGATCTCACACAGCACATTGCCTAGTGGTCCCACTTCACAACTCCTCCAGGCTAGGCGGATCCTCGTTCTCCGTCCAAGCACTAATCATCTGGAACTCCCTACCACTACACATTCTCAATACTGAAAAGAGCCCCTCCCCCCTCTTAAAACTATATTGCAGAACCCAAACACAACAAAACTCCTATCCACCACTTACAGCACGGATGCCGGCTGCGTTTGCAGCGGCGCAGCATGACAAAATATCATCCCTCAATGTACAACAACACTCCTACCCATCAATACCCAAGGAAGCCGGCAGCATTTGCTGGAGCACACTGCAATAAACCTTACTTCTCCACAGCAAAAACAATACTTCTACCCACTAAAAATCTCACAAATACAGGCAGCTTTCGCAAAGGTACTCCAGAACAAACCTTTGCCCTCACAGTTGTCCTCCCACTCACCCTATTGTCCTCCTCATCCCCCATGCCCTCCCCTCTCCAGGACTCACCCGCTGCTCAAACATTCACTCCAGAAAGACCATGAATAACGAGACCATGCCGTCCACATTGTACAAAGAAAAAGAATGCTGCAGCCAAACTACATCACCGTATATGGTATGTATACCTTACACCACGTCTGTGGACATAGGCCGCAGGCACGGCCATCCATCCATGCACCACAGAATGCAGCTATAGCTTTGCCATTCCCGCACATAGCCGTTCACACTGAAATCCTTGCATACCTCAACACCTCTGCCACTAGCATACAGCGACCACCAACGAAAATAAAATTTGGTATAGCTGGGCACACATTGAATCTTCAGAAATAGCACGCTCTCCTAAACCACCAACAGCGCCCACCCATGTGCCTGACCTCTGGGCTTCTTAGCCCGGCGAAAAAGGCACACAAGCATCTCTCAATCTAAACGTTTAGAACCTCCTACACATTGACTGCGGTCACCAAGGGTATTCCAACCACAAAGCACGTTGAGGCCATACCAAATTGGGAAAGAGCGCTATATAGATAACAAATTCAATGTAGAACAATACAATACAAGCTGTCTTTACAATAGAGATGATAATCTAATGGCGGCTATCAAAACTCCCTTGGGGACTTACTGTCTCGACTCTATCCAGTTGTTAGTGTTCCATAGGGACATAGGAATTGTGCCTTACAGATGCTTGATTGGAATCTATCACACACACTGTCTCGCCTCCCTTCCCTGGTTCCTCACTACTCTCTTTCTCCCTTTCCACCACTTCTTGCTCTCTTGCCTTCTGTTGCTTGTCCCTCTGGTGTCTTTCAATCACCTCCACCTTTTCATGTTACTTCCTACTCTTCATGTTCATCATCTTTCTGCACAATTGTAATCCCTCCTTCCAACACTACTTCCTTTTCCCATTAGTACTCCTTCTTTCAGACTCCTACTCGCTTCTCCACACTACTACTACTCAATGAGCCTCCTTTCACCCTGTACCATTCACTTCACAGTCCCTCCTTACACTGACTGCTATCACCACACTTGCCACATAAACATGCACACTCACACAGCCGTATCACTTCCAGTCAATAACCAATACCTCACTGGTCTCAAAGATTGCCTCCACATTTTGCTGCACCTTCTTCCCGCCTGCTGGTCTGTTCGTTATCTGCCTCCACCTCCTCGGACATCACCCAGGTAATCCACACTTCCTCTTTGGTCACATTTTATAGCCCACCTCCTCTGTGGATTGGTTACCTTTCTGTGGCCAATATCACCCTGTCTTCGCCACCCAGGATGGTTTGATCATGGGAAACATAAAAAGGGTGCTAAGCCCTCTCCAAGTCTTTCAATTGGCTTGGCCACAGAACAAAAAATATGGCAGCCTGGGAAGGGTAATGTTTCAATTTGTGTGCCCGTTGATGTTATTGCAGGTACAATTCACATGCAAGTGGAGTTTTGGTTCCCCATTCATTCCATATTGTTCTAGGGGAACTGTCACAGCCTGCGGTTGCTTCCGAGTGCTTTTTAGCTGCACCTCACAGCTCCTCTTTCTGCCTCGTAGGGAAGTGTAATTTCTTTTTTCTCTCTCTCTCTCTCTCTCTCTCTCTCTCTCTCTCTCTCTCTCTCTCTCTCTCTCTCTCTCCCTCTCTCTCTGTAGGGCATGAGTATTCTTCGGTTGGATTGGTGGATAGTATGCTTTTGCTGTAGATTACAAAGAAAGACTAGCAGGTGTCTTGCAATGGATGCATGTGCTGAGTTAACAGTGGTCTGCGTAGAAACATCTTGGCACAAGGCAGCAGTAGCAATTGGGAAGCTCTCAACTGCACCCGTCCACCTCAGGGATAGGACTGGCACAGTATTTGTTCATGGCAGTGTGAAGGCATCATACAGTAAGACACAGAAAACAGATTGAACTTTCTAAGATTTATTTTTCTAAAATGTCATGATGGGCTAAGGACTAACTTGCCCTATGCTAAGGTGGGATTTACCTACCTAAAGAAACTAAGGATAGTCTGCTTCCGTAAGTTCATCTCAAAAGTCTGTCTGTGTCAGAAACCTATACTTGTCCTCACAACTAACTGCATACAATGTGTAGGGATCTCAGCAGCAAAAGACAGTGTTCAAAATAAAGTTTCAATCTTCCTCCAGCCCTCGGCTTAGACTCAAGTCTTTGGTTCCCTTCCCCAAAAGTTCAACTCTAACAGTTTTCAAAACCAATATCAGGTCAAATCTTTCAGCTTTCAAAAACAATACCACTTCAAGACTCTGATTATCCATGTTTTTCAATAATTCACATTGCTTGCTCTGCTTCTTCATGTATAATTAATTTCAACAATTGTGGCAAAACAAACTCTTTTTGCTTTCCTTGGCTTTTCCCAAGTAGGGGTCACTCGGTCTAGGTGCAGTTGTCGGACCACACGGGCCACCCATTACAGGTCACGCAACCGATACCCTTGTGCACTTCAATGTACTTCTCTGGCTTTTGCCGACACCGTTTTTCTGTCTTTCTTTTAACCTATAGTTCCTTGGATTCTCTTATATTCAACCAGTGCTTGATTTCACATCTCAGCTTTTGTAGCAATCTTTTGACTTGGCCACCACTTCTGGCTTCAACTTTCATTTCATAACCTTTATGATAGCTTTCTGTCTTTTCACCTTCTGAAATGCTCATTACGTGTTTTCACTTTCATTTGTTCCTAGGCTCTTGTCAATGCTTGTTCTCTCAATCCAGGCAGATTTAAATGGCTTTTGCAAATGCAGATTCTGTATAACCCACCACTTATGCCAACAACACTTCTCCAACCCTTTCGATAAAGGCCGCTGCACCCTCTTGGCTTGTATTATGCCTGTGCAATGTCCGCTTCCCTTCCTTTCACGCGTCTTTGCTTTTCCGTACTTTTTTAAATGCACTGATTCTTGCAATTGTGAAAGTTCACTCGCGAGGGATTCTGCCTCGGTTCAACAATGACTGGCTACTTTATTTCAACTCAGGAATGGCATTCTCGGGTTTAAACTGCTTCAACAAAGATTTAGCTGCTGTTACAAATATATCTTTAAATACTGTTCACGTGTGGAGAGGAATGGGGTTTCTAACATTTCTGAAACTCACTGGTTCTGCAGTCCAGATCCACAGTGCAGGCGACCTCTTCAGCTGCACGCTTCGTTCTGGGTTTTGTTCCCTGCTACTTCCACTGCCACAGAAAGGCTCCAGGCTGCCCTTCGGTGTTCTCCCGAAACCCAGAGGTAACTGGTAGTTAATTAGGGTTGCCAGTGAATGGCCCACTTGGTGCTACCTCTCGCTGCTATGCATTTACAGAAAAACTCCTGCTTCAATGCCCCGTACAAGCCGGACCCCCGCCTCACAGGGTCTGTGGTCCCGGCACACTCTGCTTCTTGAAATATATTCACGCAACTTCTGCTACTGCCACGTCTCTGCTGCTTTTGCTCTGCTTCCACTGCCGCTGCTCCTTTGCCAATCACAAAATCCGACCGAGCATCACAGAATACTCTGCCTCTGCGCACTAGGCTACATGGCACTGCTCCCGGCTTCAGTGTCTCCAGCTCCGTCCTCCTCCGACTGCTTGGGGAGACCTTTTATATTGTTCAGGTGTGTTAATGGTTCTCAGGTTCAGGCCATTGACACTCAATTGCCTGACTATGGCCAGGGATAGTAAGCTGACTTGCCTGGTTACTCCATCTGTATACTTCCATAGCCCTCTTCTTCGTCTCTTTACCAGAGTGGTGTTTGGGATGATCTGCCTTAATAACGGAAGTGGGTATAACTCTGTGTTGTCACCTCTTCGTCTTGGTACCTGACTGATGTATGTTTGTATTACCCAAATGAGTATGTGTCCTCCTAGTTGGTCTCTTCCTTGTCCCAGTACTAAGATTGTGTTGCTGGGGAACAGATTGAAAGGAGAGGGGAATGAGTTGACAATATCCCACACAGGCCTGAGGGAATAGAGGGCTCATTGGGAAAGGGAAAGGATACTTTGTCTCACCTAATTGCCCAAGTTTCTTCCACCTAGTTGATCCTCTCTTGCATATCCACACCCAGGGTCGGGATACAAAAGCGATGGCCTTTCCCTGGCCTCCTGAGAGGAGGTGCCCAGGTAAAAAGAGGTAAGGGCACCCTCAGGTTCCTCACATATGCCTCCCATTCCTGCCTGAGAGGGGTTTCAATCCTCTCTTGACAAGGCCAGGTTACTGTTCTTGTCACAGTGAGAATCTCCAACGATACTGTCATATAATCCAAAGCCATCATGGTATGTGGGACATGTGTCTGATCATATGAAGGGAGTACCACCCCATGCCCATGATCAATGATATTGTGCCCTTGGGAGCAACCATTTTTATAAAGTAAATTGACAGCGGCATATAATCAGGTTCCACTGCACAAGGAATTCCAATACATAACATTCTCTTCACATATTGGCCTTATTCTGATACTAACATCTCAGTTTTGGTGCCTTTGCTTCTGAAGTGTGTAAGGTGGATTGCAGGGGTAATCAATGTCAGTGACAACATTCTAATGTATGCCTCCACAGCAGGACCTCATGACTGAAACCACAATGGCCTTCTTTATTCCAGCCTTTGAGTGTGAAGTTCTCACTGATGCCAATCCGGTGTGTCTGAGTGGTGGATTTCCAAGCCAATGAAAAAGGGATTGCTGCTCTATTTTGCAAGCAGGAAACTACCCTCCACAGAGCGAAAATAATGTCATAATGTAAGGGAAGCCCTAGATAGAAACATGTCAATTTATAACCCCAAGGATGCTCTGTTGTGGTTCATACTGACCACATGGCCCCGTTTCCCAATAATTAATGGGACTGCTCCACATCCTCCTGTGTGGATGGAGAGATAGCTAATCACTGACAGGACTGTGGAGTATTGTTGGAATTCAGGGCTGGGGCTGATAACCCAGCTGACTACCTATCAAGTCACCCCAACACCACAAATGAATCGCAAGCAGTTGAAAAACTTGGGCAGAAGAACATGAACGAATGATTAGTAGACAATTCTTAGCCAGGGATTTGTGGCGGTCAACAACGCAGACAGCATTCATTGATGGGTGTCTACAAAAAACCCTCAAGTGACTCACGCCCGGAAAATGGAATCCTAGGTGGGGCCCCAGGACATACTGAAGAGGCACAGTAGGACATAAAATATCTCCAGAGGGTGCACTTTGAATTGTCCATAGATAATGAGGACATCATCCTCCTGGACAATCGTAGACAAATGTTCCAATTACTATCATTGTTTTTCTCAATATATTACAAAACCAATGTTTTATTAAAGTTATTAATTAAAATAACCTAATCGAGACATATTCAAAAACAAATGTGAACATGTACCCAGACATCCTAGCCATTCATATTTGCACACATACTAATACAGCTAAAAACATGTCACACTATTGACAAATTGCATGGTGCCTCACCCAAATGACACGTACACAATTTCTTGGGAATTTAGCTTCAATTCAAATTCCACAATTATACAAATAGCAAAATAGCACAATAACACAGGACACGACAACCTCAATGATCTCACTTGGGCCCAACAGTTAACAATTTTAAATGAATATTTCATTCCTCTTCCCTCATTTATTAAATGCAATGTATCTTTTCACAATCTATACTATAGACGATTAGCCACTTGTCTGGTGCTGTTATCGTGGAAAATGTTGTCGGCACAGTGTGTTTCAGCCTTTCTTTGAGCTATTAATCATGTGCTCCTTTCCTTAATTTATTGGCCTTCATCAGGACAATATCAATTAGACGTATCCCATAAGTGTGTGCCTATGTCATGGCACCTACAAACAGATGTGAAAATGTCTGTTATAAATTACAAATTGTCAATTGTCTATCCAAATGTTTTGTAAGGCTTCTTATTCGCCACTCAAACTTGCTGTGCACATTTACAGGGTAATTCATAGAATTTCGCAGAAAAGTGTCGCAAGCGGCTGGCGCAGAGTGTCCGCGTGCGATTGACTGCGCCAGGCACGTGCGCTAAAACCGATTTCCGCGCACAGCGTATTCATGGATTTCAGGCTCCCAAACCAGCCGTGGCGCAGAGTATCGCAGCGACCCTGCAGCAGCGCCAGTAACGCCCCCAAGAACGCCCTCGCGCAAGGAAAAGCCATCAAAATCGCTAAATCATCGCAAAGGGCAGCGCTAACCCTGGACCAGTCCACAGGGCTGCCAAACAAGGAACGCAAAGCGGGTAACGTGCATATCAGGGGTACGCGTGAAGTTTTACACGCGATTAGCCAGGGCACGTGTATCACAGGGGTACGCAGGAATTATCACACGCGATTTGGCTGGGTACGTATATTACAGGGGTGCGCGGGAATTATCACACGCGATTTGGCTGGGTACGTGTATTCCAGGGGTGCGCGGGAATTATCACACGCGATTTGGCTGGGTACGTGTATTCCAGGGGTGCGCGGGAATTATCACACGCGATTTGGCTGGGTAGGTGTATTACAGGGGTACACGGGAAGTTCTACACGCGATTCGGCTGGGTACGTGTATTACAGGGGTGCGCGGGAATTCTCACATGCGATTTGGCCAGGTACGTGTATTACAGGGGTGCGTGGGAATTATCACACGCGATTTGGCTTGGTACGTGTATTACAGGGGTGCGTGGGAAGTTGTACACGCGATTGGCCAGGGTACGTGTATTACAGGGGTATGTGGGAATTATCACACGCGATTTGGCTGGGTACGTGTATTACAGGGGTACACGGGAAGTTCTACACGCGATTCGGCTGGGTACGTGTATTACAGGGGTGCGCGGGAATTCTCACATGCGATTTGGCCAGGTACGTGTATTACAGGGGTGCGTGGGAATTATCACACGCGATTTGGCTTGGTACGTGTATTACAGGGGTGCGTGGGAAGTTCTACACGCGATTGGCCAGGGTACGTGTATTACAGGGGTATGTGGGAATGATCACACGCGATTTGGCTGGGTACGTGTATTACAGGGGTACACGGGAAGTTCTACACGCGATTCGGCTGGGTACGTGTATTACAGGGGTGCGCGGGAATTCTCACATGCGATTTGGCCAGGTACGTGTATTACAGGGGTGTGCGGGAATTATCACACGCAATTAGGCTGGGTGGGTCCTCACAGGTGTTCCCTGTACACCCTCCACAGCCCCTGCAGGCAGCCCACAAAACAGGGGACTACCCTGCACACCTGCTCATGTCCCCCTGCACCCCCACCCCCCAGCCACCAGGGTCACCCTCCACCAGGCCCCCACTCATGTCTCCCACCACCCCCACCCCCCAGCAGTGCAGGGGCACCCTCCACCAGGCCCCCACTCATGTCTCCCACCACCCCCACCCCCCAGCCACCAGGGGCACCCTCCACCAGGCCCCCACTCATGTCTCCCACCACCCCCACCCCCCAGCAGTGCAGGGGCACCCTCCACCAGGCCCCCACTCATGTCTCCCACCACCCCCACCCCCCAGCCACCAGGGGCACCCTCCACCAGGCCCCCACTCATGTCTCCCACCACCCCCACCCCCCAGCAGTGCAGGGGCACCCTCCACCAGGCCCCCACTCATGTCTCCCACCACCCCCACCCCCCAGCCACCAGGGTCACCCTCCACCAGGCCCCCACTCATGTCTCCCACCACCCCCACCCCCCTGCCACCATGTGCAGCCCCCACCAGGTCCTCACAATGTGCGTAATGGTCAGCCTCCACAGCCAAAAAGCCCTACCAAGTAACCCATTCACCCACATGGAAATGGAAATCACATGTTACACCCCCAATGTTCATGAAGCAAATGAACCCATGTCCGTCACACACATATTTTCCAATTGAATGGGAAAACACACAACATGACATGCATGAAACCAATGAGATGAAACCACACAGTGAACAATGTAAAAAAAAATGTATTAGAAAAAAATACGAATGCTAAAGAAAGAAAACTAACTACAATGTAAATGTGAAAAAAGAAGCTGCATGTCCGCATAAAAACACAAAACTAGAAAATCTAATCCAAAAAATTTTGTCCAAAGTGAAATGTCAAAACTCTCCGTGCAACAAAGAACTATGTACAAAAATAACAAGGGTCCATCATCACAACAGAACTAAGGAAACCTCCTAAAAAACCTACCTAAATATCAACTATATACAAAAAGTGGAGCAGTGTCCGTCGACTCCAAATCATAAGAAAAAACAAAGGAAACCTAAAACTAAAGAACTATATACAAAGGTGGCGGGCAAGTCCAGCGGCTCACTCTGTGGTGTTCCGGGCCAGGGCATCATCGAACTCCTGTTCGATGTCCCGGAGGCGGTCCAGTTCCATGGCCCCGAGGGTCCGTTGGGACGACGCCGTGTCCTCCTCCAACCCCCTGCGGATTGCCTCGAGGCACTCGGCCCGCCTCAGGGCCCTCCGCATGGAGTTCTCCGCCCTGACCATTGTGAGCCGCGCCTCTTCCGCCCGCCGCCGCTCCGCACCTATGGCGTGGCCCAACCGCTGCCACACGGAAGACACTCTCTGTCCTGGGTCCTCCTGCCCTCCGGCCGATGCCTGCCCCTCCGATGTCGAAGGCCCCGAGCCTTCATGGCTCCCACCATCTTGCTGCTGCTCTGCCTCTGCCCGTGCACTGCCTCCTGCTGCCTGCACATCCTCCGCCGGCTGGGGTGCACCTGTTGATGTGGCCACCCCTGCTGGACGTCCGACTCCCGACTGTGGCAGGGATGCCTCCTCCACCAGCCTGGCCGCACTGTCAGAGGCAGCTCCACAGGGCACCCAGGTGACTGATGGGTGGGAAGATGGCACAGAGGACGACTGGCGCGTAGGGGGTCCAGTTGAGGAGGGGGTCGGAACAAGCCCCATCAGACGGAGGAATCCGGTCTGGGTGACCTGTCCCAGCAGGCTGACGTGGTCAACGAGCCATTCGAGATGACGTGCAGTCTCTCCATGAAAAGACTGCAGGTCACCTCGCATGGCCCGTTGACGCAACGCCACACCAGCCAGGACAGGCTCAACCCGGACCTGGATAGCCACGTCCGCAGGCAGAGGAAGGCCAGTTGACGTCAGCTCATCCCCTGCCTGAAAACGGGTCTGGACGTAGGCATCCCTGCTGGTGCAAGATGATGCAGGGACAGGATCGGGGACAGGATTGCACACAGGCACCTCCGCGGCCGCCTGTGCTGCCTCCTGTCCCTGGTCCTGGACTGCACCACTAGCACCAGTGGGATCCCCACCTCCAGACCCCGTCTCTGGTGCTTGCACGGCCTCCTCCTCCACCAGACCCCCCACCAACCTGGATGACTCTGTGCCATCTTCCCCTGTTGGGCCCTGTGGGGTCCCAGCTGCCCCTTCTGCTGCCGAGGAGTCCAACTGCAACCTCCGCCTCTTGGACCTCCCCCCGGCAGCTGCGGCCTGGGACGCGGCACCGGACTTCTCACTCCCCGACGAGATGACAACACGGGAGGGGAGCCGGGCCTTGCGTCTCCGGCTGGCGGTCAGATCGCCGCCGCTGTGCTCCACAGCACCTTCTCCGCCCTCTTCATCAGTTGACGCTGCAGACAGGGAGAAACAAAACACAGGCATCAGGGCACTGTACAATGGACACATACACGCATGACAGTTGCACATGAGTGGCATTGGCAAACCTCAGACATGTCATCACAATCCCCAACACACATGTCATTGCAACTGGCACACATGAGCCATACCACAGCCATATCGCAACTGCCACCACCATCCCTACACATACAACAGCATCAGCAGCCAAAGGGGAGCCATACATCACATGCAACACAGGAAGTGCACCACACATGTACACACACCACCACACTTGCATGCATGTCTACACCTCTGCCAAGTGTCGCACTGTTCAGACGGGCATCCATGTCACATCTGCCAATCAGGCTTCCACATACCGCTGTCACATGCATCCATGTAGCATCACTGTTGCACCTTTGACAAATACACACACATGCACATGTACACAGTGCTCATACATGCAGCCGAAAACAACATACATGCCTGACATCACGGACATGTCTACTTACATACACATTCATCCAAACATGTGTGCACGCACAACTGCATTTGCCATGCAAGCCCACACACACAAGCACCATCCATGTCTCACACATTACAGCCCTCGCATGTGTCAGCCCCACGGCCCTGTACACCCCCACCCATACTCCACCCCATACAAACAGATGTGCAACCGGCACAATGGGGAATGATCACCACACGCCCTGCTCACTACCAGGATGCATGTACACTCACCGCTCGACTCCAGACGGCTCTGCTTCTCTAGGACCTGGACGTGGAGCGCTGGGGATATGCGTTCCAGGACCCCCATCTGTTCTTCCGACAAGTGGCCCCGGCGCCCCTTGGCATCCGCTGCCTTCAAGAGGCGCCGGGCCTTGTTCAGGGTCCTGGACCTGAAGTCCTCCCAGCGCTTCCTGACATGTTGTAAGTCCCGGACTGCCACCCCCTCCGCGTTGATGGCAGTCACGATGTCTGTCCAGATCCGAGTCCGTCCTTCCTTGTCGGCGCGGGAACTTCCAAAGAGGGCATCATACTGCCCCAGGACTTGCTCCACCAGGACACCAACTTCGGCGGCACTGAAGCTGGTGCCCCTCTGCCTCTCTGGCCGGGGGTTGTCAGTGGTCACAGATGGTGTTAGCCCCGACATGACAACCCCAGAGGCAGGAGTGGGTGGGCAACTGGGTCCTGGGGCTGGGCTGTGGAGCGATGGAATTCCAGTCGGGAGTCTTCTGTTCCAGCAGGGGTGGTCACAGCAACAGCACCCCTGGCTGATGTGCAGGCAGCAAATGGCAGTGCACGTGGGCAGCAGGCAGTCAGGCAGCAGCAGATAGCAGGTGGGAGCGTGCTCAGGGCTCTGGGGGGCAGTAATTCGGCCTTCTGGGCAGGAGCGTGGTCTCCCGTGTGCTCACGCGTGGCCAGCTTGGTACGGAGTGAATTGGCACGTGAAAATCCTGCACGTCAGCGTGAAAAACCGAGGAAAGGCCCTTAGCGCGTAAGCGCGTCAGCACGCATACGCGATTCCATTGGACCAAAGGCCCTCAGCGCGTAAGCGCGTCTGTGACGTGACCCGCACGGGTGTTTCCCACACAGCACGTGATGACAGAGCACACGTGGAAAGACTGCACGTCAGAGTCTCATTGCGTGTGATTGGTGGAAATGGCCGTACACCGGGATACAGGTGTGCTGACGTACTTGCGTGTGTAAGTGTCCGCGCACACCTCATATACACGTACATAGGCCAATCGCGTGTACACGCACTTTTGTCCAATTACACGCGATGAGACTCTGACGTGCAGTCTTTCCACGTGTGCTCTGTCATCACGTGCTGTGTGGGAAACACCCGTGCGGGTCACGTCACAGACGCGCTTACGCGCTGAGGGCCTTTGGTCCAATGGAATCGCGTATGCGTGCTGACGCGCTTACGCGCTAAGGGCCTTTCCTCGGTTTTCACGCTGACGTGCAGGATTTTCACGTGCCAATTCACTCCGTACCAAGCTGGCCACGCGTGAGCACACGGGAGACCACGCTCCTGCCCAGAAGGCCGAATTACTGCCCCCCAGAGCCCTGAGCACGCTCCCACCTGCTATCTGCAGCTGCCTGACTGCCTGCTGCCCACGTGCACTGCCATTTGCTGCCTGCACATCAGCCAGGGGTGCTGTTGCTGTGACCACCCCTGCTGGAACAGAAGACTCCCGACTGGAATTCCATCGCTCCACAGCCCAGCCCCAGGACCCAGTTGCCCACCCACTCCTGCCTCTGGGGTTGTCATGTCGGGGCTAACACCATCTGTGACCACTGACAACCCCCGGCCAGAGAGGCAGAGGGGCACCAGCTTCAGTGCCACCGAAGTTGGTGTCCTGGTGGAGCAAGTCCTGGGGCAGTATGATGCCCTCTTTGGAAGTTCCCGCGCCGACAAGGAAGGACGGACTCGGATCTGGACAGACATCGTGACTGCCATCAACGCGGAGGGGGTGGCAGTCCGGGACTTACAACATGTCAGGAAGCGCGGGGAGGACTTCAGGTCCAGGACCCTGAACAAGGCCCGGCGCCTCTTGAAGGCAGCGGATGCCAAGGGGCGCCGGGGCCACTTGTCGGAAGAACAGATGGGGGTCCTGGAACGCATATCCCCAGCGCTCCACGTCCAGGTCCTAGAGAAGCAGAGCCGTCTGGAGTCGAGCGGTGAGTGTACATGCATCCTGGTTGTGAGCAGGGCGTGTGGTGATCATTCCCCATTGTGCCGGTTGCACATCTGTTTGTATGGGGTGGAGTATGGGTGGGGGTGTACAGGGCCGTGGGGCTGACACATGCGAGGGCTGTAATGTGTGAGACATGGATGGTGCTTGTGTGTGTGGGCTTGCATGGCAAATGCAGTTGTGCGTGCACACATGTTTGGATGAATGTGTATGAATGTAGACATATCCTTGATGTCAGTCATGTATGTTGTTTTCGGCTGCATGTATGAGCACTGTGTACATGTGCATGTGTGTGTATTTGTCAAAGGTGCAACAGTGATGCTACATGGATGCATGTGACAGCGGTATGTGGAAGCCTGATTGGCAGATGTGACATGGATGCCCGTCTGAACAGTGCGACACTTGGCAGAGGTGTACACATGCATGCAAGTGTGGTGGTGTGTGTACATGTGTGGTGCACTTCCTGTGTTGCATGTGATGTATGGCTCCCCTTTGGCTGCTGATGCTGTTGTATGTGTAGGGATGGTGGTGGCAGTTGCGATATGGCTGTGGTATGGCTCATGTGTGCCAGTTGCAATGACATGTGTGTTGGGGATTGTGATGACATGTCTGAGGTTTGCCAATGCCACTCATGTGCAACTGTCATGCGTGTATGTGTCCATTGTACAGTGCCCTGATGCCTGTGTTTTGTTTCTCCCTGTCTGCAGCGTCAACTGATGAAGAGGGCGGAGAAGGTGCTGTGGAGCACAGCGGCGGGGATCCGACCGCCAGCCGGAGACGCAAGGCCCGGCTCCCCTCCCGTGTTGTCATCTCGTCGGGGAGTGAGGAGTCCGGTGCCGCGTCCCAGGCTGCAGCTGCCGGGGGGAGGTCCAAGAGGCGGAGGTTGCAGTTGGACTCCTCGGCAGCAGAAGGGGCAGCTGGGACCCCACAGGGCCCAACAGGGGAAGATGGCACAGAGTCATCCAGGTTGGTGGGGGGTCTGGTGGAGGAGGAGGCCGCGCAAGCACCAGAGACGGGGTCTGGAGGTGGGGATCCCACTGGTGCTAGTGGTGCAGTCCAGGACCAGGGACAGGAGGCAGCACAGGCGGCCGCGGAGGTGCCTGTGTGCAATCCTGTCCCCGATCCTGTCCCTGCATCATCTTGCACCAGCAGGGATGCCTACGTCCAGACCCGTTTTCAGGCAGGGGATGAGCTGACGTCAACTGGCCTTCCTCTGCCTGCGGACGTGGCCATCCAGGACCGGGTTGAGCCTGTCCTGGCTGGTGTGGCGTTGCGTCAACGGGCCATGCGAGGTGACCTGCAGTCTTTTCATGGAGAGACTGCACGTCATCTCGAATGGCTCGTTGACCACGTCAGCCTGCTGGGACAGGTCACCCAGGCCGGATTCCGCTGTCTGATGGGGCTTGCTCCGACCCCCTCCTCAACTGGACCCCCTACGCGCCAGTCGTCCTCTGTGCCATCTTCCCACCCATCAGTCACCTGGGTGCCCTGTGGAGCTGCCTCTGACAGTGCGGCCAGGCTGGTGGAGGAGGCATCCCTGCCACAGTCGGGAGTCGGACGTCCAGCAGGGGTGGCCACATCAACAGGTGCACCCCAGCCGGCGGAGGATGTGCAGGCAGCAGGAGGCAGTGCACGGGCAGAGGCAGAGCAGCAGCAGCAGCAAGATGGTGGGAGCCATGAAGGCTCGGGGCCTTCGACATCGGAGGGGCAGGCATCGGCCGGAGGGCAGGAGGACCCAGGACAGAGAGTGTCTTCCGTGTGGCAGCGGTTGGGCCACGCCATAGGTGCGGAGCGGCGGCGGGCGGAAGAGGCGCGGCTCACAATGGTCAGGGCGGAGAACTCCATGCGGAGGGCCCTGAGGCGGGCCGAGTGCCTCGAGGCAATCCGCAGGGGGTTGGAGGAGGACACGGCGTCGTCCCTGCGGACCCTCGGGGCCATGGAACTGGACCGCCTCCGGGACATCGAACAGGAGTTCGATGATGCCCTGGCCCGGAACACCACAGAGTGAGCCGCTGGACTTGCCCGCCGCCTTTGTATATAGTTCTTTAGTTTTAGGTTTCCTTTCGTTCTTATTATTATTTGGAGTCGACGGACACTGCTCCACTTTTTGTATATAGTTGATATTTAGGTAGGTTTTTTAGGAGGTTTCCTTAGTTCAGTTGTGATGATGGACCCTTGTTATTTTTGTACATAGTTCTTTGTTGCATGGAGAGTTTTTACATTTCACTTTGGACATAATTTTTTTGATTTGATTTTCTAGTTTTGTGTTTTTATGCGGACATGCAGCTTATTTTTTCACATTTACATTGTAGTTAGTTTTCTTTCTTTGGCATTTGTATTTCTTTCAATACATTTTTTTTCCATTGTTCACTGTGTGGTTTCATCTCATTGGTTTCATGCATGTCATGTTGTGTGTTTTCCCATTCAATTTGAAAATATGTGTGTGACGGACATGGGTTCATTTGCTTCATGTACATTGGGGGTGTAACATGTGATTTCCATTTCCATGTGGGTGAATGGGTTACTTGGTAGGTCTTTTTGGCTGTGGAGGCTGACCATTACGCACATGATTGGGGATTGTGAGGACCTGGTGGGGGCTGCACATGGTGGCAGGGGGGTGGGGGTGCAGGGGGACATGAGTGGGGGCCTGGTGGAGGTTGAGCCTGCACTGCTGGGGGGTGGGGGTGGTGGGAGACATGAGTGGGGGCCTGGTGGAGGGTGACCCTGCACTGCTGGGGTGTGGGGGTGATGGGAGACATGAGTGGGGGCCTGGTGGAGGGTGACCCTGGTGGCTGGGGGGTGGGGGTGATAGGGGACATGAGTGGGGGCCTCATGGAGGGTGACCCTGGTGGCTGGGGGGTGGGGGTGGTGGTAGACATGAGTGGGGGCCTGGTGGAGGGTGACCCTGCACTGCTGGGGTGTGGGGGTGGTGGGAGATATGAGTTGGACATGGGTGGGGGCCTACTGGCAGGTGCCCCACAGTGCTGGGGGGTGGGGGTGGTGGGGGACATGAGTTGGACATGGGTGGGGGCCTGCTGGCAGGTGCCCCACAGTGCTGGGGGGTGGGGGTGGTGGGAGACATGAGTGGGGCCCTGGTGGAGGGTGACCCTGCACTGCTGGGGGGTGGGGGTGGTGGGAGACATGAGTGGGGCCCTGGTGGAGGGTGACCCTGGTGGCTGGGGGGTGGGGGTGGTGGGAGACATGAGTTGGACATGGGTGGGGGCCTGCTGGCAGGTGCCCCACATTGCTGGGGTGTGGGGGTGGTGGGAGACATGAGTTGGACATGGGTGGGGGCCTGCTGGCAGGTGCCCCACAGTGCTGGGGGGTGGGGGTGGTGGGAGACATGAGTTGGACATGGGTGGGGGCCTGCTGGCAGGTGCCCCACAGTGCTGGGGGGTGGGGGTGGTGGGAGACATGAGTTGGACATGGGTGGGGGCCTACTGGCAGGTGCCCCACAGTGCTGGGGGGTGGGGGTGGTGGGAGACATGAGTTGGACATGGGTGGGGGCCTGCTGGCAGGTGCCCCACAGTGCTGAGGGGTGGGGGTGGTGGGAGACATGAGTGGGGCCCTGGTGGAGGGTGACCCTGGTGGCTGGGGGGTGGGGGTGGTGGGAGACATGAGTTGGACAATGGGTGGGGGCCTACTGGCAGGTGCCCCACAGTGCTGGGGGGTGGGGGTGGTGGGGGACATGAGTTGGACATGGGTGGGGGCCTGCTGGCAGGTGCCCCACAGTGCTGGGGGGTGGGGGTGGTGGGAGACATGAGTGGGGCCCTGGTGGAGGGTGACCCTGCACTGCTGGGGGGTGGGGGTGGTGGGAGACATGAGTGGGGCCCTGGTGGAGGGTGACCCTGCACTGCTGGGGGGTGGGGGTGGTGGGAGACATGAGTGGGGCCCTGGTGGAGGGTGACCCTGGTGGCTGGGGGGTGGGGGTGGTGGGAGACATGAGTTGGACATGGGTGGGGGCCTACTGGCAGGTGCCCCACAGTGCTGGGGGGTGGGGGTGGTGGGGGACATGAGTTGGACATGGGTGGGGGACTGCTGGCATGTGCCCCACAGTGCTGGGGGGTGGGGGTGCAAGGGGACATGTGTTGGTGTTCATTAGTTCAAGGAGACATGTGCCTTTGCTGGGGGGCATGCCCATGTTGGGTGGGCTGCCTGCGGGACATGACCAGGGATGCAGGGTAGTCCCCTGTGGTGTGGGCTGCCTGCAGGGGCCGTGGAGGGTGTACAGGGTACACCTGGGAGGACCCACACTGTCAAATCACATGTGGGACTCCCCGGCACCCCTGAAATACACATACCGTGCAGAAATCGCGTGTAAAACTTCCCGCGCACCCCTGAAATACACGCGCCCAGGCTATTCGCGTGTAAAACTTCCCGCGCACCCCTGAAATACACGCGCCCAGGCTATTCGCGTGTAAAACTTCCCGCGCACCCCTGAAATACACGCGCCCAGGCTATTCGCGTGTGGAACTTCCCGCGCACCCCTGAAATACACGGGCCCAGGCTATTCGCGTGTGGAACTCCCCGCGCACCCCTGAAATACACGCGCCCAGGCTATTCGCGTGTGGAACTTCCCGCGAACCCCTGAAATACACGCGCCCAGGCTATTCGCGTGTGGAACTTCCCGCGAACCCCTGTAATACACGTAGCCCGCTCCCCCAGGCCCGATCGCGTGAGGAACTTCCCGCGCACCCCTCAAATTCACGCGCCCAGGCTATTCGCGTGTGAAACTTCACGCGAACCCCTGAAATACACGTAGCACGCTCCCCCAGGCCCGATCGCGTGAGGAACTTCACGCGAACCCCTGTAATACACGTAGCCCGCTCCCCCAGGCCCGATCACGTGTGGAACTTCCCGCGCACCCCTCAAATTCACGCGCCCAGGCTATTCGCGTGTGAAACTTCACGCGAACCCCTGAAATACACGTAGCACGCTCCCCCAGGCCCGATCGCGTGAGGAACTTCACGCGAACCCCTGTAATACACGTAGCCCGCTCCCCCAGGCCCGATCGCGTGAGGAACTTCACGCGAACCCCTGTAATACACGTAGCCCGCTCCCCCAGGCCCGATCGCGTGAGGAACTTCACGCGAACCCCTGTAATACACGTAGCCCGCTCCCCCAGGCCCGATCGCGTGAATAACTTCACGCGAACCCCTGTGATGCACGTACCCTGCAAATCGCGTGTGACACTTCCCGCGCACCCCGGTATACATGCACACGTATTTTTTGTCAGCGGGTGTCCGTGTTTGTGGGTACCCCTTTGCACGTCATTTTTCCTGGAGGGCCACAGTATGGGACATTCATCATGGCAGTATATAGGTGCTATTTGTTGGCGCACCTTTTGGCGCACATTTCTTACAGCCGCAGAGACGCTACCGCCTCCTTTCTTGTGGCGGTCGTGTTTGTGCCTGTGCGCTGGTTTGAGCGTGCGCTTTTTTCCCCTATTCTATTCCATGAATACGTGTTGTAGGCGAGCGTGTGGGCGTTCCGCGCACTTGTGCCCTGTACTTCCCCCGTGACGCCCACGTTTTGGCAAGTTGTTCCCCATTCCGAGTGCTACGCCCGTGTTCCGCCTACTTTTATTGCGTGCGCCGCGCTATGTGCGAATTTCGCTGTGGCCTGTGCGATTTTCGCTGTGACCTGGCGCACGCTGTTAGATGGCCTGTGCGCCAACGTGCGCCAACGTGCGCCAACGTGCGCCGCGCACTTTTTTATCGCACATCCGCTGGTTTTCTCGCGCACGGCCTTCCATGAATCGACGTGCGCTGCTTTTCGTGCGATTTTCGCACTTGCACTGCGATTTTCGCTATTCCACTGCGATTCGCACGTTTTTGCCCACTTGCGCCGCGCTAATTATTCCATGAATCGGCCTCTTAATGTGTTATACATGATAAACCATTTTCATGTATGAAATTTCCATACCCTTCTTTGCTTCTTATCCCAGTTTTCTGACAGATGCACTCAACTTATTGCTGTCCTTTTCTTTTCTTGTTTCTCTCAAATCTAAGGACATTAAAAAAGGCTACTAGTAGGCGATTTTTATTTGGGATTTTGGTCTCACTTTCATATTTTATATTTAGAGACTTACCACATCACGTGAGGTTGCATCTTTCATATGCCCGTTCTCCTAGTTGTTGTTTCCTCTGCTCATTTCATGACTTTACCTAAACCCAAGGGTCTGCAGTTACCCCATATTGAGCCATACTTGAGAAACCTTGTGTTTTTATGTGACTCTTCACTCCACTGATGACCATGCCTCATAAATGGTATGTGTCCTGTATATCATACGTGTTAACTCCATGTTAGATCATCATCTTGGCTCCATACACGTCATACAACCATCACTTGTGGCAATGGTAGTAACGTTAGTGCACTCTGGTCTCCAGGAGGTGGTGAAAACGAAATCAAGGTTCAGGAGAAAAGTATGAGTCCAGGGCTGAGAAAAGGAAGTGGACAAGGTGATGCATTGCAGACATGTTCGTGGTGCCAAGCCGCGGCTGCAAAGAACCGGCAACCATTCATAGCACCGCCGCTCAAGAATACTCTCCCTTAGCATGACATCTGCCTGGATTTAGTTTGGCACCATAAAGGCTGACCAACATGTCCTGGTTATCATAGATGATTATCCGAGGTGTCCCAAAGTGAAATTCGACTGCACCACAGCAGCTCAAGTGATAATACTAGTTCTGTCATTCCAGTCACAATGATTTCAAGTGATGGGCTGCCATCTCAAAGCGAAGAAGTCAAATATTTCACGTAAGATTTTTGGGTGCAAGGCCATCGTTTCATAGCCTGATGGACACAGGAGAATGGAGAAGCAGAAAGAGCCCCGAGGATAATAACAAAGTCTTCTGTATTGCTAATGAACAACAGAAACCCATTCAGGACGCCCTCTGACGTTCTAATCGCCTATTGCACCACACTTTCATCAATTCGTCCAAAGAGGTCACAGTGAACAAGGGCTTCTAGGGTTGAGGAGTAAAGACAATGGGCCTCATTACGAGATTGGCGCCAACAATCCATCTTTACCGGCATGCTGGTAACAACATGTCCGTGTAGCCTCGATCCCGCAAACAGTGGCTGATCACAAGTGTGCGAATACGCGCATACCAGCATGCCGGTAACGGTACCGGTATTAACACAGTGGTATAAACGGGTACGTTATTGCTGGTCCCGGAAGTAATGTCATCGCGCCGGAACGGGAAATGCACTGGCGGCCATCTTTAACAACACAATCCATTGCCATCCTCCACAGACTGGACCTGTTCAGGCTAAATCCCTAACACACCTTGGAGAATATGTCGAAGGCAACCCAGAAAGGCACTTCCCGTTTGCGGAAACCAAGATTCAAGGACTAGGAGCTGAACATGCTAGCAGATGCCCTAATGGAGCATGCAGACGTGGTCTTCAGGCATCCAGCACAGCTCAGGAAGAAGGAGATCTGGAAGGAAGTAGCAACCAAAGTGAGTGCGGTTGGCACCACCGCATGCAATGCGAGGGACTGCAAAAAGCGGTTGGATGACCTGCGGCTAAGAGTAATGAATATCCTGTTGGCCAATCGGAGCCAGGGGCTGGCAACAGGCGGTGGTGCCCACTCACCCATTAAATTGGCAAGGTGGGAAGAAACCTGCAGCAGATTAATAGATGTAGAGTCCATCGAAGGAGTCGGTGGAGCGGAGTCTGGAGTTCCATCATCGGCAGATGAAGGTGAGTGTCCCTACAAACACCTGACAACCATTGATCACAGTTGACCAACAAATGTGACTGTGATGCGAGCCAGTACATGGCCCATCATACACACATACACATATCCCTGTCCAGATGCTGGCCCACCACTGTCACATCAAAATGCATGCTGCATGCCACTCCCATACCCAAATACTCACCAGATACACATATGAACTGCACGTGTCACACAGAACGCAAGACACAACACACCCAGAGGCCCCACAGCAGACACGATGGTGAACATGTGAACACCTGAGGGATGGCAATACTCCCCCTCCCCCGCCCCCCAAACCTTGCACATACCCAGTCCGCCGCAAAAACAAGCATGCAGCTATCCACATGGCACCAACTGCACAAAGACCAATGCATGAATGATGCAATCACCACCATCACTGATGCCCTGCCTCTCTCTGTCCCCCACAGGAGCGGATGCTGACAGCAATGAACGCGATGCAACTGCATATGCCACGACATCTGCCAAAAGGCCCAGGGGCCAGGATGATGGCACCAGGCCATCCATGTCGAGGGGATCAAGGATGGTCCAAGTGCCACGCAAGTCAGCCACCACTGCCCAACCAGCCCCGCAGCCACCTACACAGGACCAGCAGACACCTGCCCCTGCACCCCTGGAGACACAATCCACACAGGGTGAGGCCGCAAGCTCAATAGGGGAGACAGCTGCATCAGCACCTCATATTGGCGATGAGGAAGGGGGCCATGATGATTACACTAATGCAGGAGTCTTCTACTCAGAGGATGTTGGTCAAACCCCAAGCCCCCAGGTCACCCCTCACCAGGATCCTGTAGGACAGGGCAGACATGGAGAGTGGTCTCCAATAGAGCACAGCCCGGTATTGGCTACAGGCACACCATCAAACCTACCATCCACCTCCACCAACGCAATACGGGACCTCGAAGGACGTCTGTCCAGGATGGAGGGCCGGCAGGAGGAGATGCATGGATATGTCAACCAATACCTCGCAGAAGGTGAGGCAACACGCCGTGCAATGTGTGACAACACTGCAGCCGTTATCAAGGCCATCAAACGGAACACTAAGCGCATCCATGATGGATTCGCTGCTGTGGGCCAGATCCTCACCAGGATAGCCAACACTATGGGCCAGCGACAAACTGCGGCATCGGAGCCACAACCATCAACATCATCTACCATGCCTGCCAGTTCCACTCAGACCAGCCCTGTGTGCAGGTCACTGCGCAGCATGTGGTGCTCTGAGATGCAACCCCCTCCTGCGAAGACGGGGTCCACAGTAGCAGGGGCACCCTGCACATGTTGACTTGCAGTGCATCCAGACACGTGTTGTGCCATTGATGTCTTGGGGTGTTGGGGGGGAGGGGTGTGTGGGGGTATTGGGGTAGGGTGGATAGGGGGTGTGGGGGTTTGTGGGGGGAGGGAGGTTGGAGGATAGCAGCTATTGACTTCACATCTGCTCAACTATCTGCCCTGTACACTACTTGTCAATCCATGGTGCTGGTCTTGGGTGACGTACACGACTTGGGGGCCTTGACATTGGAACCACCAGCCACCCAGATGGACAAGGTCCATGATGTACACACATGTGAGGGCTGTGTGGCAGGGGAGGACTCCAAATGCATGTTGGACAATGTTCGATGCATTAGGCTGCTGTACTACATGATATTGCTTGTTCAGACTATGATGCATATGGTTAATTGTAGACGCCATGCACATGACCCTCGACGTCTACACACTAGTCACAATGTGAATATTGGTAGTGTCCGCCAGTGTTGGGTAGAGTACCTTAGATGAAGCAGGGTGTCGACTTGCATGCTGGTACTCATGTGCTGTGGGCAATTCCTACGCCTATCGCACCCATGTAGGTGTTGCTCACTACTTGATGGGTTCATTTGATGCGTCCTTGTCGCATGTGTACTTCCATTTGTATTCATCTGCACATGTTGCCATGGTGGTGTGCAGTGTTGCTGTCGGTGCGGGGCAGTGACAGCGGAATTACCAGAGGTGGAATTGATACTGCGCACTCATGGATGCTTGTACTGCAAGGTGCTTCAATATGGTCATGTGTTTTCAGCTTCGTGGACATGTGATGGTGCGTTGTGGTGCTGAGGGCATGGTCAGGTGATGCCAGGTGGACATGCTCAAGGGTGTGTGCTGATTGTGTGTGTGACATTTACACATTGGTGTGCGGCCACAGTGCGTCAGACTCCATTGTCTGTGTCATGCATCATATTTGGTTGATTATGGGCACAGTGTTTGGCAGCATGGACAGTGTCCAGACACCCCATTGAGGGCACTCCCATGGCCCAGAGGGCAGTCTCCTTGCGTATGCATGTACACCCCCCAACACTCTCCCATGGGCCAGAGGGCCGTCTCCTTGCGTATGCATGTACACCTCCCACCCCCCCAACACTCTCCCATGGCCCAGAGGGCAGTCTCCTTGCATATGCATGTACACCCCCCAACACTCTCCCATGGCCCAGAGGGCAGTCTCCTTGCGTATGCATGTACACCCCCCCCAACACTCTCCCATGGCCCAGAGGGCAGTCTCCTTGCATATGCATGTACACCCCCAACACTCTCCCATGGCCCAGAGGGCAATCTCCTTGCGTATGCATGTACACCCCCCAACACTCTCCCATGGCCCAGAGGGCAGTCTCCTTGCGTATGCATGTACACCCCCCTAACACTCTTCCATGGCCCAGAGGGCAGTCTCCTTGCGTATGCATGTACACCCCCCAACACTCTCCCATGGCCCAGAGGGCAGTCTCCTTGCGTATGCATGTACACCCCCAACACTCTCCCATGGCCCAGAGGGCAATCTCCTTGCATATGCATGTACACCCCCCAACACTCTCCCATGGCCCAGAGGGCAGTCTCCTTGCGTATGCATGTACACCCCCAACACTCTCCCATGGCCCAGAGGGCAATCTCCTTGCGTATGCATGTACACCCCCCAACACTCTCCCATGGCCCAGAGGGCAGTCTCCTTGCGTATGCATGTACACCCCCCCAACACTCTCCCATGGCCCAGAGGGCAGTCTCCTTGCGTATGCATGTACACCCCCCCCCAACACTCTCCCATGGCCCAGAGGGCAGTCTCCTTGCGTATGCATGTACACCCCCAACACTCTCCCATGGCCCAGAGGGCAATCTCCTTGCGTATGCATGTACACCCCCCAACACTCTCCCATGGCCCAGAGGGCAGTCTCCTTGCGTATGTCTGTACACACCCAACACTCTCCTATGGCCCAGAGGGCAGTCTCCTTGCATATGCATGTACACCCCCCGCAACACTCTCACATGGCCCAGAGGGCAGTCTCCTTGCGTATGCATGTACACCCCCAACACTCTCCCATGGCCCAGAGGGCAGTCTCCTTGCATATGCATGTACACCCCCCCAACACTCTCCCATGGCTCAGAGGGCAGACTCACCCAGCTGCCAGCCACGTCATACGACATCTCCTTCCATGTAGCGGGTATTGAGGAGTTCCGCAGCACCATAGCATTATGCGTGGATCCTGGGTATCTGGCACAGCAATGTGTTCTCATCTTGCTGGCATCACACACCATCTGCACATTGATGGAGTGGAATAGCTTCCGATTGCGGTACACCACCTCCACGGCATGTGGGACTACCAACTCCATGTGGGTGCAGTTGAGGGCACCAATTACATTGGGCATGCCTGCCAGTGCATGGAATGCTATTTTGGTGTCATTCGCCTCCTGTGGTGTCCGTGGTAGGGATATGTAGGCCCTTGCGTGCTTTAGGAGTGCATCCAGCACTTGGTTTAGCGCACCAGAGAAACATGGTTGCGAGATGCCATGCAGCTGACCCACTGTGTGCTCGCCGGTGCCTGTGGCCAGGAAGTGGAGCACAGATGCCACCTTCAGCAGAGGGGGGATGGCAGTGCAGATGTTGATCAAGCTGACCAAGTCTTCATGTATTAATTCCACTATGGTGGTGATGGTGTCCCTGTCCAGGCGGTACAGGGTGTGGGGTTAAGTTGGATGGATTGGCCCTTATACATGGAATTGGTGGCTGCCTACGGGGAACAACTGCCTGCCCTGGTGGGATTTGCTGGCCCAGTCTGACCCTCCTTCTCCTCCGGCGTCTCCTCTGTGTTGCCTGTTGTACTGCCTGCTCAAGGAGTAGCCGTGCAGTCATGTCCTCCAGCTCCACTATGGCGAGTGCAAGTGGTATCATTTTGGTCTTGGAAGGGGTGGGGTGTGTGGGTGTGCTCCTTTTGTGCAGGGCCTGCCTCCATTTCCTCCACCTGTGCTGATTGTGAGCACCAGTTTCCTATTAACGGGTGATCCGCAATGCAGGTATTGATGGCCTCATGGTGGCCCTATTAACCGGCATCTGGATGCCGGTATGTGCATGTCCATGCGACTCGTGATGTCCTCTTCCTTGCGGCATGCCGTTATTACGGGCACGGCGCGCACACCAGTACGGTGGTGCACAGGCACAGCGGGTCCTTGTCGATGCCAGTAGGACCGGCATTGCAGGTCGTGATGGGCTGTTCCCGTAAACGGTGCCGGTAATGCCTTACCGGTATCGTTATTACCGGACCGCCAACCTTGTAATGAGGCCCAATGCTTAAGCAATAAACCCCGAGCTGGGGGCCATTATAGCATCAGGGAATTCCCCGGGGCCATAGTTATAGGCCCAAGCAAAGCCCTGGGGCATTACCTGATGCAGCAATGACCCCCCCCCAGCGAGGGCTTTATTGCCAATAGTATCCAGGTATGCTGTAAAGTCCCCGCTCCAAGCCTCCCCACTGTCTCCCCCGATCCGGGGTACTAATTGCCAATCACCTTTCAGGTCATAGATAGTTGTACACAATGTCAAAGTTCGAGAAAAAACCAGTGACAGGAGGTTGTTGATAACAGAGGAACTATGGGTACTGCCAGTGACAGGAGGTTGTTGATAACAGAGGAACTATGGGTACTGTCAGCAAAAGATGGCACATTGTCATTAGGAACTTCATATAGTTGAGAAAAATCAGACAAAGCCTCATTAACGAATCATCAAATGCAGAAGACGAATTCAATAATCAGAGGGAGGGCCAACAGTTGAATGGTTGCAAATCAGCAAGGTCTCCAAGGATAGATGAAGACGCTAGCCAAAGAGAAGGCTGGAAGGACCGTTCTCAATCTGCAAGAGACCCGCTTAGGGTCAACAGGAAAATTCCCTGTAGGTTGCAAGACTATGGGTCTCATTCAGAGTGTGGCAGAGCAGTAAAAAAGTGGTGGTAATTCCGTTATCAACACTTTTTTTGGTGGTAATGGAATTCCCACGGTTTTTGCTGCTGCACCAAATCCTGAGCCAAAAATCAGAATTAAAGCGGCGGAATTACTGCTTGTGGTAATTCAACCAAAAAACCCATGGAGACCTATGGACTCCAAAAATGGGGACGAACATCGGCCTACCACCACTTGTAATCTGAGGTAAACCCACAAGACCAAGTGGAAATAATAGGAACCGTTTTTGGCGGTAATTCAACAGAATTGCCACCAAACTTGGAATGAGGCTGGATGTTTATTAATCCCCATGTAGATTGCAAGAGTATTCATCAGTTGAGAAATCTGCGCCATGTCCAGGCCTGAAACAATGTTACTGACATTCTTCTGTTTTTCAGCGGTTCTAATGTCCTGTCGCGTGCATAACGTGACAGCATGTGATGTAGGGCGTTAGAGCGTGGGGATGATCATGAGTTAGGGTGTACCTCTCATGACAGGTTCAAATAAAAGCCTGGTTGCAGCACAGGGGCAGCCTTTGATCCGAAATCAGACATCAGTGTCTTGGGTCCTTCTTGCAGTCCCTCCAACAAAGATGTTACTCAGCCGCAAGAAGTGGCAGCAGTGTAAATAAACATTAAATAAAGCAAGAACAACAGTAGAGTAATAAAGCGTTAGCTGGTCTATGGGTACTTACTGCTGTTGACCAGCAGCAAAGTATGGAGGCGACTGACTGCCATTTATGGCAAAAGGGCCTGATTCCAAGGTGCATACAAAAATAGAAGAGTGATGTTATTTTAAGGAACGACACTTTTCTACATTACACCAGATTCTCCCAGAATACAAACGTGGCGTATTGCACTCTAATCCACCACTGTTGTTCACCAGTTCAGGGCCTCACTTTATGGCTTGGCAACAGTCCTAGTGACCACCCCACCACTGAGTTGCCAGCGCAAGCTCATTCTGCTTCCTAGCACAACACTTACACCTAATAAACTGTGCTAAAGTACCGCACATGTGATGTTTCTGGCATCTGCTGCTGACACCGATTTTTGTAACAGGCACTTGGAGCTACTCACATGTGAAATCCGCTTATATTGCTACCGGACAGAGCACTGTGTGCAGGCAGTCCCCTGAGGAACCTACCATATTGCTACCGGACAGAGCACTGTGTGCAGGCAGTCCCCTGAGGAACCTACCATATTGCTACCGGACAGAGCACTGTGTCCAGGCAGTCCCCTGAGGAACCTACCATATTGCTACCGGACAGAGCACTGTGTCCCTGCAGACCCCTGAGGAACCTACCATATTGCTACCGGACAGAGCACTGTGTGGGTGCAGACCCCTGAGGTACCTACCATATTGCTACCGGACAGAGCACTGAGTGGGTGCAGACCCCTGAGGTACCTACAATATTGCTACCGGACAGAGCACTGTGTGGGTGCAGCCCCCTGAGGTACCTACCATGTTGCTACCGGACAGAGCACTGTGTGGGTGCAGACCCCTGACGTACCTACCATGTTGCTACCGGAGCACTGTGTGGGTGCAGACCCCTGAGGAACCTACCATATTGCTACCGGACAGAGCACTGTGTGCAGGCAGTCCCCTGAGGAACCTACCATGTTGCTACCGGACAGAGCACTGTTTGGGTGCAGACCCCTGAGGTACCTACCATGTTGCTACCGGAGCACTGTGTGGGTGCAGACCCCTGAGGTACCTACCATATTGCTACCTGACAGAGCACTGTGTGGGTGCAGACCCCTGAGGTACCTACCATGTTGCTACCGGACAGAGCACTGTGTGCGTGCAGACCCCTGAGGTACCTACCATATTGCTACCGGACAGAGCACTGTGTGGGTGCAGACCCCTGAGGTACCTACCATGTTGCTACCGGACAGAGCACTGTGTGGGTGCAGACCCTTGAGGTACCTACCATGTTGCTACCGGACAGAGCACTGTGTGGGTGCAGTCCCCTGAGGAACTTACCATGTTGCTACCGGACAGAGCACTGTGTGCAGGCAGTCCCCTGAGGAACCTACCATATTGCTACCGGACAGAGCACTGTGTCCAGGCAGTCCCCTGAGGAACCTACCATATTGCTACCGGACAGAGCACTGTGTCCCTGCAGACCCCTGAGGAACCTACCATATTGCTACCGGACAGAGCACTGTGTGGGTGCAGACCCCTGAGGTACCTACCATATTGCTACCGGACAGATCACTGAGTGGGTGCAGACCCCTGAGGTACCTACAATATTGCTACCGGACAGAGCACTGTGTGGGTGCAGACCCCTGAGGTACCTACCATGTTGCTACCGGACAGAGCACTGTGTGGGTGCAGACCCCTGAGGTACCTACCATGTTGCTACCGGACAGAGCACTGTGTGGGTGCAAAACCCTGAGGTACCTACCATGTTGCTACCGGACAGAGCACTGTGTGGGTGCAGACCCCTGAGATACCTACCATATTGCTACCGGACAGAGCACTGTGTGCGTGCAGACCCCTGAGATACCTAACATATTGCTACCGGACAGAGCACTGTGTGCCTGCAGACCCCTGAGGTACCTACCATATTGATATCGGACAGAGCACTGTGTGGGTGCAGACCCCTGAGGTACCTACCATATTGCTACCGGACAGAGCACTGTGTGCATGCAGACCCCTGAGGTACCTACCATATTGCTGCAAAACAGTGCATGTCAGTTAATCTAACAGAATGAATACAAACTATGCTCTTTATAAATTTGGGAAATACTGCCTTGTTCAACTTTTCCCAATCTCTCTGAGCTATTTCCTAGCTCAACCTAGACCAATACAATGTTCTTGCATAATTTCATGCACGTTTGTGGTAGAGAAAAAACCCCATAAAAGTACCTCCTTCCCACAATCATTCTAAAAACAACCCTTCTCATATTTTTGGGGACTTCTTGCAGCCGTTTTACAAAAAGTGGCTGAAAAGGGGCCATCTCTGCAGGGAGCCTGCTCCACGGCGAGGCAGTTCTCAGGGAAATGGATCACGATACAGCCCACAGCATGCAGTCTCCACACATCACCAGGGCAGGTGTGATGCTTATTTTGACATTGCTTTGTGATTTGTGTATCCACCTGATACTACACCAGGGAAATCACTTAAGCACCAGGTACCTAAAGCACCAGGTAAGTAAAACAAAGTCTGTTTTCGTTCAAAGTGGTGGACACTGCTGAAACCTACTTGAGGGAACTGTTAAGCGCAGAGAGGCGATTCATTTCTCAGCGCTTGCGCTATTCAAGATACTGCACAAACGAATGAATGCACAATGTATGCCAACAAGAAACAGAACACCCAGCCCCTGGAGCTTGCCAAAGACATGCACGTGTGTATCAGAGCTCACAGGTTTCCTGTGGTTGCTTGTTGAGGTAGAGGGGAAAAGTGCAGACACCCCCACACCACTGCAATCGTCTCTTTCTCTATTTGTGAGTAGCATAGTTCTGGCTGTTTTCCGGGATTGGCAGAAAGAAACTAACACAGCAGACCCACTCCAATCAGGATTTGAAAATAACTTAGGCACCTCTGTCAACATCATGATGATCAGCATATTGAAGGCGAGAGTCTCTGAGGGCCATCCGACAATATTCATAGCATCGATTGACTTGGTCCAAGCATTCAAAAGAACACAAGGGGAGTTGTCCTGACTGGAACAGTCAAAGCTAATTGCAATTTATTGGGATGCAAATAAAATTTGATATGTATCTGATCCCCTGTTATATCTCTTATTTGTACATATCCAGGGGCAAGATGGGAGAGCACCAAGGAGAAAGAGTATACCACAAGTACTTAGTTAATATAAAACTGGGAGTATTTTTTATTTTCTTTTCTCAGTCAAATGTTCACTTTTAAACAAACAGAAATTGCATAGACCCATAAGTAGTACAGGAATTACGTTATACAATTCAACACAACAAAAACAGATTGATGCATAAGTGTATCATCAGGTGACATTCTAAGAAAAAAAGCCTATATACACACAAATATCTTGTCATGTTTAGTACATTTCGTGTTCTTCTCATTAAGCACCTTAGATGAATAAAGGGTACGTGACACGTGTACCTCTATCTAATAGGACCAACAGAACATTTTGTTGCTCTAACATAGAACCTTGGATAGGTCTAACAGAAGCCAGGCTAGAGGGTGACCAAAATAGATCGACGTCACTGACATAAATCAAAACCAATTGTAAAACGGGGACCTATAAACCCCTAAGTGGGGAAGGGACCCTAGACGTTTCGGCTAGACAGTGGATCACAGCCTTCTTCATGGATCCAAGGTTTGGAGGCAGGGGTGGACTGGGAACTAAAAGAGGCCCTGGAAATAATTACTGAGGACCAAAAGAGGCCCTGGAAATAATGTTCAAAGTGGCCCCATATGACACATTTTCAGCAAGCCCAATGCTTTTCCTATGAGAACATTTGGAAAGGCCACACAAAAGAGGCCCAAGGGGCAGAGGCCCACCGGGAAATCTCCAGAGTTCCCTATAGGCCAGTCCACCCCTGTTTGGAGGACCCCTGTAAAAGAGGAAGGGGTGCTATAGTTAAAACACCTTATGTGATGGTAGGGCATGGTATACAAACAGACTCCAAAAATACAATTAATAAAAATGCATACACTAGTATATAATGATAAAATAAGGACGCTCTGGTAGACTCATATTGGTGGTCAAGTACTGACCTTACACAGGACAAAGTCCTGGGTGATAGCCAACTGGCTAAAATGAAAATCCAGTGGATGACTAATGGAAGATGGTGATTGCTTCTGGAAAGGTGGAGCTGGAAAGCAAGGAAGCAAGTACAAAAGAAAGTAAGGCTCATGAGTGGGGAGGACCCCTGTGGTGTAGTTACAAACAAAAGATAAGGGTGAGAAAGCAGGCAGACGGGGATAGTAACTGCGCAATTACCTGGAGTAGAAAATTATGACCCCGGCGCTTGGGCAATCAAAATATCGAGGAGCCCGAGTGGCCGGCTGAGGTAACTGGAGGTTCAAGCATTCGACAGCGTAAACAGGGAGAAACTATGGAGAAAACTAGAAAAACAAAAATGCCCATCGTCACTTCTAGAACCCGTTAAAGCCCTGTATAGTGACACCTCAATCGGAGTGCGATTAAAAGAAGCAGGACTTCTATCAAAAACCTTAAAGACGGCAAGAGGGCTCAAGCAAGGCTGCCCCTTGGCCCCAGCTCTATACATGGCTGACATCGTGGACGCAGAAAACGACACTCATTCATTTCCACCTAAAATAGGAGAGTCGAAAGTCACGCGACTGCTTTACGCTGATGATATTCTTTTGCTGGACCAAGCGGTCATCGGCCTACAGCGGCAATTAGACAGTCTTTTAACGGTATCAGGTAATATTATCCCCGCCATAAATATTGCCGTACATATGGTCGTCGGGAACGGCCATAGGCGATATTTTTGGTGAGGATAATAAATGGGGTAAATGGGTGGGGGGGTTGCTGGGGTGTCCCCCGCTCCCTTTAAAATGATATGGGGGTTGCGGGGGTGTCCCCCGCAAGTTCCATGGGGTAATATCACCGCAAATATATGGCAACATTTTTGTATGGCGATATTTATGCGGGGATATTATCACATGGAACCCTTTCAACTAATCTGAAGAAAAATTACCTGGATCTCAACACAACCAAAACCAAAATAATGATCATGGAAAAATCTACGAAACCAACCAAAAGATCACACTGGTTTGTAAATTCGCAAAAACTAGAGACAGTGAAAAGTTTCACATACTTGGGGGTAAACATATCCCGGAGCCAAATAGAAATCACTATGCAAGAACATCTCTTTACCAAGACAAAGACACTGGAAGCACAAGCATTATCCTTGGAAAGAAAATTCGGCAAATTTACAATTCTTCCAATAATACAATTTTTCAAAGCAAAAGCCACACCAGCAATAACTTATGGTGCAGAGGCAATGCCACATCTCCCACCTACACTATGGGCAAAACTGGAAGGCCATTCTTGGCGTAAAGTGCTGAGAGTTCCTAATTCTACTCCCATGGCAGTAATCAGACGAGAACTAAGCCTCCAATCATTGAAGTCTGTGGTCGAGAGAAACAGCCTATCATTCCTGGGGAAAATCTTAAGGAGTCCACGTCCCAAAATTCTGGATATCATTTTTAAAGAAATGACGAGCAAGAAAAACCTAATGCTGACGACATGGTACAACACCCTATAAGAACAGGCAGAAAAAAATCGGCTGCTCAGAAGGGGACATTGAACGCATTCCTGGAAAACTAGAGAAAAAGCTAAAAATTCAAGACTGGATCGAGACACTGGAAAAAAGCAGAAGAGTATACATCCGTGACCCATCACACAATCCATACACAAAGGATTGATGAGGTCAGGAATTACCTAACAAAATTTCCAGATAAGCGACTACGAACAATCTTTTTAAGAGTGCGATTGAACTTCTTGAAAACAAAGGAAATTCTATTTCTCAGGAAGCAGTTAAAAGACAATAACTGTCGCTATTGTAATAGTTCTGACATCGAAACATTGCGACACCTCCTCCTTCACTGCCCAGGCACAGACAAACCAAGAACAACTTATCTGCGACCACATGGACTTAAACATCTGACATTAAGCGAAGAAGATTGGTGGAACAGGATAATGAGTGGAGAGTCGACGACCCTAACTCTGGCAACTACGAAATTCCTTGAGAGCCTGGACTTGAAGGAAAGACTTCTGCGACAATTTCTCAGGAACACACATGTCAGATTAAATTACCTTCCTTAAACCAACACTAAGGAAGCACACACTTTTAAAGCAAGAAAATGAAGCCTTCGTAGAAGAAAAGCCAAATGTGACAAGCTCACAGGAGGAAACAAACACGTCAGAGCAAAACATCATTCCTTAAACTAAGAACAATGACTGTACAGACTTGAAAGCAAGGAAACGACTTTGTAAAAATTGTACATTCAATTAAATACAATAAAAAAAATAGTTCTGGCTGTGTCATTGCCTGGATTGAAAATGCTACCGGGATATCACGGTACAACGTTCATTTATCGCCCGTTTATTTTCCGCAGAGTTTTTTGCTGAAAAGCGTTGGCTGGAAAAAACTCAGACAATATGGGGGCGGGGGTCAGGGGGTGGAAAGGGCATATGAGGGGTAGGGGTGGTTGGAAGATAGAGAATAAATTAAAGGGTGGGTTTGCATGGGTATCCCAACCCCCACATTAAAATAGAAAAGAAATTTGATAGTTTTTTCGACAAAAATATTTCAGCAAAAAAGTCTGTATAAAGAATCCGGGAATGAATGAACATAGAAGCCGGGATGACATCTACAGATGAGATGTTAGTACTGCTCCCAGTCCGCATAACAAAGCGCCAATCACAATATGAACTGGGATATTGCATGTTGAGATAAGGCTGCCATTTCCGAATACCGGTGACGTACGAAATGGGGGCGGGCTTAACATGTTTTTGACTTCTTACAATCTGCCCCCTCGGGGGAAGATAGAGTGGTTGGCCCGGGGAACCAGCCGAGGGAGAGAGCCAATGGAGGAGAACAGGGAGGATAAAAAGGGACACAGGAAACAGGAGGGTGTGAGTTTTCCGGGTGAGGTCAAGGGAGGAGTAGGAGGACCAAAAGACCAAGAAGAGGAAGGATGGTGCAGAGGAGCGTGGAGAAGGATTGCTAATGAAGTGTGCAAAGTGAGATATTGGTTGGTGAGAGAAGGTGGCATTTGGGTGTGGGTGTGCATGCCAGGAATGGGAGCAAGACTAGCAGGGTAAGGGTGAATGAGAGTGAATAAGAAGGTTACTGGGAGAGTGAAAGGAGGGTGACTGCGCTATATCGTGTGGATGGAAAGTAGAGTAGTGGAGGGAAGGGAGAATAGTAATTCTGAGAAGAAGGGAAGAGTAGCAGTAGGGAGAGTAGTAGTGGGGAGAAGGTTAGTGGTAGAGAGGGGAGGGGAGTAAGAGTAGCAAGAGAATATCAGTGGAAAGAAGGGAAGAGTTTGTTTGTTTTATTTGCTTATATAGCGCGCCTAACCCAGGGGTAACTGGGTGCATTTCTTGTATATTGTACTGTAACTATGTATCCAACAGGGTACAGTGCAAAGAAAGACAATTTACAATGAGTTATACCATTTTCAATATAATACAATTTACAGTAAGGTGTACAGAATATACAGATGCACCAAGGGTCTGGTGAATGAGCAGAATGAATTCAGACAGGGGTCATAGATCTGAGGTCATGTCGGTGGGTAGCAAAGGGCTGTTCAAAGGTGAGTGAGGCAGCATGGTCAGTTAGACTGGGAGAAGAGCCAAGTTTTTATTTTCTTCCGAAATGAGAGGAAAACTGGGTCAGTTCTGAGTTCTGCAGGTAGTTTGTTCCAAGTTTTGGCTGCGAGTACTGGAAAACTGGAACCCCCTGCTTTAGAAAGTTTAAATTTACGAATGTTTTAGGCAGTGAGCGTGGTTAGCTCTGGTGGGTCTGAAAGATTCTTTTCTGGAGAACTTGTTCATAAGGTACTTAGGGCTGAGTTGTTGAGACACTTGTGTGTGATCATCAGCGTTCTGAAGGTTATCCTGTCTTGAATAGGGAGCCAATTGGCATTGTGGCGGGTTTGGAGATGTGATTAGAGCGAGGAATGTTAAGGGCTACTTGCAGGGCATTGTTTTGCATTACTTGTGCATGTGTCTCTTGCTAGTGCTGAAGTATAAAGTGTTGCAATAGTCCACCTTGGACATTATAAGGGCTCTTGCTAGTGTGAGGCAGCGGTCTGTGTTTAGCGGAAGAGGTGGCGTTGATTTGTTTTTGGAGAGTTAGTGCCGAGTCTATGTAAAAGCCTAGAGTCTTTGCTACTTTGTCAACTTTAATATGATTACCCTCAATGGAGAATGCAGAGTATTTTGGGCCTAGTTTATTGAGTCTATGATTGGAGCAGATAAGGAGGATCTGTTTTATCGTCGTTAAGACAAAGGCCATGGTTGGCCATCCAGGCTTGTATTTTACTATAGGTGTCATTTAGGAGTAGAGAGTCGGCTTGTTAGTTGCCTGAAAGGGTGATCAGTATTTGCGTATCATCCACATAGTTTGTGCAAGATACGTTTTGCTCATCTAGGTAGTCGAACAAAATCTTCGTAAAGATGTTGTAGAGGGTCGGGAAGATGCAAGAGCCTTGTAGGGCTCTGCATGTGATGGGGCATGGGGGGTGAGCAAGAGGAAGAAGGGAGGAGAGAAGAAGGTAGGGAGACAAAAGATAGACGATCACGGTGTATGGTACAAGGGCATGAAAGGAAAGGACCAATTGAGACCCGAGTGTCTGGAAGGCATCTCTTCTTGTACAGATCATATTTGGGACCTAGGTCAGGATTAACCAGGACTGTTCGAAGAGGGAGTTCGATAGAAAGGGTGCTTTCCCTTAGGCCATGACAAGCAGACAGACAGACATTTAAATAGTAGGGCTTACTGAAATCTAGAGACCATCGCAGAGCTGAGGGATATCTGACTAGGGTGCGAACCGCCCACACTAGACGAGAGCGGGAGAGGGACAGCCCTTAGCAAGCCCCGTTATCATTACTCAAATAAAAACAACTGAATTGTCTCTGAAAATTGGTGAGCTCTTCAGGCAATCTGTTACGAGCTCCAAGTCTTGTTAAGTATTGCAGTGTCTGCAATCGTGATCCACCACTGTGTTATTGTGACGAACCATGGCTTTGGCCGAGCCACACAACAGGATGGGTGTATCCCTTACGTATGCACACATGTTCACATTAGTTGGCTTCATAGATGGCCTGGGTTTTAGCTGCTCATTTCATTTATTGATGCGGCTGTGTCAATGAGGACAGGGATAGGTGTCTCAGAGTAGTGTTCGGTTATGAGTTGACAGCACTTGTTCTTTCTGCATCTTAACGTAGATCTCATGAAAAATGCCTGTCCATCCTCTGACTCATCAAGATCTACTGCATGCGCAGCCTCAACTCACCTCACTTGTGGAGGCTGAGGTCATCTCAATAGAGGACATAAGAACCACCATGGCACACTTTTGCAAAGTGGCTCAGATTGCCACATTTCTAGCATTCCGTCCCTCTCGTTGGGCAGAAACCCATATGGGGAAGTGTGCCCCTGCAATAGTCACAAGGTTTGGATGAACTGGTCGACATGGGCGTGGCCCTCCCTCTTGGGGCTCTTTATCGCCTCAATCTTAGCTCTTCCACGGTGGTCGCCTGGTGAATGCATGTGCCTTGGTTAGGGCCAAACTCCGGAAGGCCGCTTCCATTTTCTCAGCACTGCTCTCTGCCAACTTGTGTGAGCCGCCGAGCTCTAGGATGCATTTCAACAGAAGGCCAGACTCACACAGAATCTGCAGACACAATTTGTTTGGAGTAGCGCCTCTGTATGAGCTGCGCACTGACCTCATCTTTTTCGTCCGCAATGGTGCATTTGGATGCGAAGTGTCCAGAGCATGTTTTGGAAGGCATGAATTGGTGCAGTTTGGCAGGCTTGGCAGAGTGGGAAATGCTTGATGTCAGCGCTTACTTGGGGTAGGGGGTTGAAGTAATCAGCGAGTGACCGTTTGGCCATGTTAGTTGCCAGCAGAGGCCAAGGCCTTGAACATTTTTCGCATTTCTAAGCCAGCATCGAATAATATCTCTGATTTCTCTGCCGCATTGTCGGGTTCTTTGGTAGTGGCAAAATAAAGCTGCAGTCAATTTACCAGACTTCCCATTTTGGGACTAGGGCTGAGGGTGCCCACGGTCTCAAATTCCTGTATGGGAATTGAAGTGGGGCTGGCCCTACCAGGTGTCCCGAGTGTGGGGTGATGAGGATGGCCCCTTCTTCCTCAGAATCCCCCATACCGCCTTTGTTGCCAGTTGTTGTGCCCTACCTCACTTCGGGCGTGCAGCACTCTCACCACGTCACCCCCCCCCTGATAACATCAAATGCAGCCCAAAAGGTCTATGGCGGTTGATTATTTTTTCCCATTTTTTATTTCTCAAATGTGTTTGCTCTTTTTTTTAATAGAAAATAGGGGGGAGACTCCCGCAACTTCCTCTGACCCAACACGCCCCCTCAACCCACTCCCACCAACGTTGCCCAACCTCTATTTACCATCAACATTTTTGGGTGAACATGTGAGCAGATAATTTGGGAAAAAAATATCAAAAATGAAACTATCAACAGACCTACTTCCGCATGAGCCTTCCCGAGTTGGCCAAGGGCCTGCATGAGTCTGAATAGGCACCATTGCGCCAGGCTCACACTCCCCTTACAACTCGACTGATTTGTCCCCCACCTCCCTCCTAGCCGCCCCATGACTTGGCATTGACCCTGCATACATTCCTGACTAATTGCAATTTGAAAAGCGTGTCCTTGCCCTGCAGGTTGTAAAGAAATGAACTTAAGAAAAAGTAGAGTCCGGCTGGAGGCCCCTCCCCACCCTCAAGTACCTCCCCTCCCCCCCACCCCGCAAGCAGCAATAACAGTTTCATGTCCCACTTGTTGATGCCTTAAAGTGCTCATTTCCGGCCGGCCCCAAGAGTACATGTGTCTCAGTTCACTATCTCTTTGTCCGCTTTTGATGATCAAAGGGTTTGCTGGTGCAGATCCAGTTGTGCTTGCTATGACATCCACTGCTTAGGACATTACTGTTCAGGAAGGCACACTCGGAGTAATCTCCTATTATGAACCTGCAAAAACAAAAAAAGGAAATAAATGCACAATTTCTGGGCATCGCTGCAAGTTTCCATTGGGTGCGTAAATGCAGTACAGGTTTGCACAAGGTGAACATTTCATGGTGCCGGGCCGGCTTGCTGAGCTAGGCTGGGAACTGGCTGAATGAGGAAGAGGATGCATATTGGTAAACAGAGCTCCTTCTGAGACAGGCTCTGGTCCGTCCATCCATCCATCCATCCATCCATCCATCCATCCATCCATCCATCCATCCATCCATCCATCCATCCATCCATCCATCCATCCATCCATCCATCCATCCATCCATCCATCCATCCATCCATCCATCCATCCATCCATCCATCCATCCATCCATCCATCCATCCATCCATCCATCCATCCATCCATCCATCCATCCATCCATCCATCCATCCATCCATCCATCCATCCATCCATCCATCCATCCATCCATCCATCCATCCATCCATCCATCCATCCATCCATCCATCCATCCATCCATCCATCCATCCACTTCAAGGCAGGGGGTGCCCACACGTAGCATAGGCACATCCACAAACAACACAAAGAGTGCTTTACAGTTGGTCCTACACAGGGGTGAGTAGAAAGCAGGCAGCTTGAATTAGAAATGCTCTAAGAGGTGTCTGGGAGGTGCAGTGCAGAGGCCCAGGAATCATGAAGCACAGGACACAAGAGGCACGTGACTGGAGGTGGTGAAGCCAGGACCTGGTTACCACAACCACCGAGGGACCATCAAAGTGATAAATGCTGGAGGACTATGAACCAATGAGAGAGAGGAAGAAAATGACCCAACGAGGACTGTGAAAGGCAATAATGTTGTAGCGGGTATTGGGAAGATGTTTTTTTCGAGATTAAGAGATTTTGTCCCTATATGTACTTGCACCCACGCCCTTTTCCATTTCTTGGTTGTACTCATCTAATAGCACATGGGTGATTTTGCCATGATTTGCCAGGTATTGCAATGATGTGCCCAATCAATGCACATGGATACCTTGTAAACGGGCATGACGAGCTATAGTCTAGTAACTAAACCATCATTTGCCAGGTCATGATCTGCCCAAACACCGCCAATATTTTCCATTTTATTTCTTCATCCCTCGTATGCTCTGTGAGTTGGCACTCCCATCACTTGCCAGTTATCTATACTAAGGGTTTTAACATCATATGTCCGGAGACCTCCACCATATGCTTGGGTGTTCCACTAGACACAGAGGTGCTTGCACCATGCACCATCTCTTGCCACCAAATGTGGAGGCACCCTTATCATTTGGCATAATCAGGGCTGGACTGGCCCACAGGCAACTCTGGAGATTTCCTGGTGGGCCTCTGCACCGTGGGCCTCTTGTGTGGTATTTACAAATGTTCCCAGAGGAAAAGGGTTAGGCTTGCTGAAAATGTGTAATATGGGGCCACTTTCCAGGGCCTCTTTTGGTTGCCAGTCCACCCCTGGGCATAATATGCCAGATATTGCCACAAATGCCTGAATACTCATACAGATCGTAGGCAGCGCCTTCAAAATCCCAGGTACTCAAATAATTCCAGCAATGCCATCAAATGCAGCTGCTCACACTATATTCTTAGGTAACGGCTGGTCCGAGAGGCGCCAAGCACCACCGCACCCTTTTCTGTACAGCTCGCAGCATCCACAGTTCATCTGCCTTTACATAGGGGCAGAGGCCACCTGTGGCAGTGTGCGAGAGGGAGCAGAGACACTGCGCTGCTCTCATGCAAACATGACACCGAGACAAAAAGACTGCTGCTCTGTAGGAGTAAAGGGGCAGGTTAGTGACTAAAGCGCCCATTCGGCTCCACGCTACTACTAAACCAGAAGTGATCCCAATCATAAAGGTGAAAGAAGGCACAACATACATGGTACATCTTCAGAAGAGATGTGAGCTGGTACATTAGCAACCCAAACAATAGTACTGTGGCACCAAAATAAAGGAATGCCCAACCAACTATCTATAGAAATAGGAACCTTTAATTAAACTGAAATTATACATAACTAATAAAAAAAACACCACCAACTCACCTCTACTGGAAAAAGACACAGACAATGAAGACTTTAAGATAATGGATTATGGGTTTGATTGTGTGTGCAGACAGACACACATTTCAGTAGCTGTCATGTCGTAACTTGGATGAGACGCCCTCCCTCGTTGTTATGTGTGGGAAGGACCACGTTTGGGCCTGGACCAGGGGAAGTGACGTTAGGCTAGGGAGGGGCCGGTGGAAGGAAGAAGGGCAGTTACAGATATAACGGCGTGCAATAAAGACATGTCTTGTTGCACAAGGCGGTGTACATCTTTTCATTTAATCACAGGCCTCCCCCTCAAGCGGTCCTCATAGTGGTTAGGACCAAACTTACCAGCAGCAGTGTACAAATTACTGTAATGTCTTAAAAGGGTAGTGAGTGGTTTCTTACAAGTTGCTACGTCCCTTTAAAGTGGGCCAGGACAACAATGCCACTGAAAATACATTCATTTTTTAGGCTTCTCTTTGGGGGCTTCAGCATGTCGAGCCAGGCTTCTATGAACTTTACTGCAGCTCGAGGCAAGCAGGCTTCTCAATGGAGTCGAATCTCAGCAATCAAGACAGAACAAGGCAATGAGGTCCCATGGATCGAGCAGAGTGTCTCGAGATGTTTTGGGATGATCCTGCCGGGGGTTCAAGTGGGCAAGCAAGATCCTAACTTTCACCAAGTCAAGTTGGCATCTTGAGATGGGTTGAGTCAGCTGTTCCCCATGTATTGAGTCAGAGGCTGAGATGGTTTAAAGCCATTAGCTGCAAAGGGTTAAGGCGGTGTTGAGACAGCTGGAAGCAATGAATGCGGGTCAAAGAACTCTAAGTGCTGAAGGCATCAGTGTGTGTCCGGCAGAGGCTCGAAAAGAGTTGAGCACAGCAGAGCCAGTTTGAAAACCCTAACTCTGTGGGGGACCAGGCCCTGCATTTCTTCTGGGCTACAAAGTTGCTGGGAGACCCAGTTCAGGGTCTCCAGAGCAAGGGGAATCCTGTTACCGTTTTCAGACTACAGGGAGGCTTTGGTCCACTGCAGTCACCCCAAATATGCCCCTGGGATGGTGAGGGGGCTTGCCCTTTCCTTCAAGGTCTCCCTCTATCTTCACCTTTATGGCAGAGGACTTTGGAGCAGACTGTACCCCAATGGAGTTCCAAGTGAATCCTTCTTCAGTAATCCAAAGTTGACTCAACTAAGAAGCAAACTGCCACAGCAGACTAGTCCATGACAGGGACAAGCCTGTTAAGGGTTTAATTTCTGACTCCATGGTAGCGTCACGTGTCTGATGATGTCAGTCCCAGAATACCTTGTCTGTAGGAAGTCAGGGCGTGAGCACAGGAAGTTTGGGAGCTCTAGCAAAATCCAAGATGGTGGGATTCCTCTCTGGACTGTAGCTCTCGCCTTGGCTACTCTAACTGCCCCCAGCCTCGGTCTACCTACATCAAAAGGATTCCAATAACTAGCACTCCACTGGTAGCTGTCCATTGTACTGCCAGGGCTCACCTTTGAAGCACTGGTTTCCAGATAACCCCATAGGGAGATTTCCTGTTTTTCAGAGGAATGCCAAGTCTTCACAGGTGGGCTCAAAGGGGAGTTTCCTGGGCGGACCCAAATAGTTGTTTCAGGTGAAACCAGTCCAGACAGCCAAGACCCAGGAGGGGCCAATAGTTAAAGAACCTAACCACTGAGAGTTGGAACATTTGTGTCCCAGGGGCATCTTTACAGCCGTTCAAAGCTCACCTGTGACTGCCATGTAGGAAATGTCATGGCAGATGTAGGGGTTGTCGTGAAGCAGGTCTAGCAGAGGCAAGTCTGTGCATGTCCAATTTCAGTATTCATTTTTAACACAGAGTGGTTTATTTATTTATAACGCGCCGGGATAAAGCCCAATGTCATAGAAGCGCGAGGACAGACTAAGACAGGAAAACAAAGGAGCAGCCAGGCAAGGAGGACAGATTGGCCATCAGCAGCAAGGAGGCTAGATAACTCAAACAAAATAGTTTTCAGTCTACGCTTGTAGGCAGCAATAGAGGAGCAGGTACTAGGGTCCAGAGGAAGGGCATTCCACAAACGAGATGCCACCACAGAAAAACATTGTGCCCTTGAGACACAGAGACCTAAAATTGATCCGCTTGCCAACAGGTAGCCAATGTAGAGAACGCCTAGCTGGAGACGATTAAGTTCCCCTTTTCCTATGCCCAATAACAGGGTAGAACAATAATCGAGACGAGAAGCAATAATAGCGTGGGCCAGGGTAGCACAATGAGAGGAATCAAGGAATGGTCTGATTTGGGCCAGGAGTTTGATGTAGTAGGAAGTACTTGAAACCAAGCAGCTAATGTGGGCTTTCATGCTAAGTTCTCGGTCGAGCAATATTCCCAAGGTTTTAACTTTGGAAAGGGTTGTCAGAGTACAATCCGCAATTTGAAAGGAGCGGTACGCAGTGTCCAGATTTCGTATTTTAGGTGCAGTGCCGACAATCAATTTCAGTTTTGGCATTATTAAGAGCCAATCCATTACATACCATCCAGGAGGGTGTGAGTTTATAGATGGTATTAATGATCTCCAAATCCTGGGGAGTGATTGCCTGAAAGCAGAATAAGGCACTGCGTGTCATCTGCGTATTTGTCGTATATTATGCTTTCTGACTCCCAACAGCTCGAATAGGGGCAAGGTGAAGATGTCAAAAAGAGTAGGGGACAGACACGACGCCTATGGGATCCCACACAACTGAACATGGCCCTCTGCTATGGCACTTGCCGAGAATGGATCCAGCACACTTTTAACAAATCACAACATGTGGTATGTACATAAGAGAGCACCAAATATGCATGTAACACATTGGGCCTCATTACGACCCAGGCGGTAAGTTATCGCCTGGGTCGTACCTTTACCACCATGGCGTAAACTATGTTTACGCCATGGTGGTTGGTGGACTTACCGCCCCATTCCGAGGTTGGCGGGGCGGTAAGTCCCCAATCCCCATTTACCCTTCCCCATTCCCATTTTTGCCCCATAGGGCATAATGGGAGTGGGGAAGGCGTTAATTACGCCACCGTAAATTACTGTGGCGTAATTAACATCTAGGTCCCTTAGCGCCATGGATTTTAACAACTGCTAAAAGCAGGTGTTAAAACCTCCATGGCGCTAAGGGACCTCGGAATCAGGCGGTAAGGGTCGGCGCGGTTTACGCCGCCGTAAACCCCTTACCGCCTGAGTCGTAATGAGGCCCATTGACAATTTTTATTTTTCATGTGATTCAAAAATAGCATAACAGGGCTATTATCAAAAACTTTTTCCTGCCCGTAGTTGCCGGGGATATACACTGTTTAAGGTATCTAAAAAACCTCATACATTGACTCTTTGCATTCAGTTTTTTGCGCAGCGTGGGTTAGTACAAAAAGTGACTTGGAATGTGGTCGTGATGACCTAACATCTGTCTAGTCGACACTAAATGGTGTTTCTGGCACGTAGGGGGCGGCTGGTATCCTAGTGCCGTCTTCAGGACTGTTGAAGTGGACTGAGTAGTGTCACTGATGTACCCCAAAGTTGGAACATCTAAAGGTAAGAAGGTTTAAAATTAGAACGTGGGTGTATCTCTACAGGGACGGTGGTGACTGAGAAGTGTACTGTACATGATCCTACCTGAGCCATTGCTTTCCAGTATCACAGGTGTGGAGAAGAATTATCGAGTTCTTCCCTTAAGGCGCCTTGTGTGCGCTTTGTATTACTGGATCCTGTATGACTAGGGTCTGGTCTTCAGCTAGGTAGCTGTAGAAGATAATAGTTATCTGGTTGTGTTGTCAAAAACTACTATACACATCTATTTTACGTGCATAGAAAGCCATTTCTGGCGGTGGTGGTGGAAAACTACTTGTGCCTGTAACTTGAGTCTCTCGAATGAGCCATAGGCAGTCTATTTCGTGAGAAACGCCATATTGGCAGTGGTAGTTGCCATTTACGTTAGATCTGTTACTCTGATCTGCCCAGAGCTGTGTACGTGCCCGGTAGCTACGTGACAAAAATGGTGTGTGAGGCTCAACACTGTGATGAGTTGCTAAACCTGGTATATAGAGTGCTCCCTCTTGTGCCTGCTTAGCGTCTCTACCGTGTAGATGGGAGACCGCTCTGATGCGGCGCTCTGGGCTTACCTGCGTCCGCTCGTAGCTGCAGCTCGCTGTGTCAATGACGGTGGCTGTGGCTACGCGCATGCGTGTTGACTACTTGTACGCACTTCGGTCGTATCTACGCGACCGTGAATCAGGCGCGATTAGTGGCGTTGTCTCATGGGATCAAGGGGAGTAGTGTCTACGACTGCGCCCGCCCCATGTATTGAGGGTGCGTGACATGTGTCTCCTCTTCTCACAGTGTGGGGATTAGTTACTGAATGCAGTACTCCGATTATGTGTTGGCCCCAGTCTGTGGAGCCACTTTCTCACCAGTCAGCAACGCACTCAGAAAGACAATCATGACAAACTGGCATTTGTTACAAGCGGACACCTTTTCACCAGAAACGCCACGGTTCGCGTTTAAAAGAAGCAGAAATCTGAAAGACCATCTGGTACATACATACCCAATAGAGAAACCCAAAACAACATTCCAATCCACATACTGGCTTCTCCCACCCGTAGTCGGACACTACGCTGTGGAAAGTGTTCAGTATGCCACCTTACACAAGATCAGAAAGAAGAATCTCTCAACGGCACCATTTGGAAGTACAGAACTTTCTCAAACTGTCTGACCAAATGGAGCGTTTACATGATCAAATGCCCGTGCAACTTGCTGTATATAGGTAAAAGCAAACGCGAAGTTAGGCAAAGGATTTCCAAGCACAGGTCCTGCCTCAAAAACACAATAGAGGACAAACCAATGGTGGCCCACTTCGTTCAAAAGCAACACAAACACACAGAACTGAGATGGTGTGTTATCCAAACCATTGATGCCAAAGCCAGAGGGGGGGACAGAGATTTAGAACTGAGAAAATTAGAGCAAAAATGGATACACCGTTTAGATACGGTAAAAAACGCTTTGAACGTGTCCATAGAGTGGAATCTGTTTTTCTGAAAGTAGACCCTAATGCAAAACTAACCTCCAAAAGGAGAGTCACCTGTGTTTTGTTTTTCAATTTTGTTTTCCAACTTGGTTATGCTAAAAGCACTTAAAGTGTTAAATGTGAAAGATCAAACTAAGATGTGTCCTTTGATCTACTACGCAATAAAGCACACAATGGTTCATGGAATGTTAACTGCCAGTTATGCTTTAATTGGTGGCAGCGTTTGCAAAAAACTGTATGTAATGACCGACTGTCACAACCCACAGACTGGGGCCCAACACATAATGGGAGTACTGCATTCAGTAACAAATCCCCACACTGCGAGAAGAGGAGACATGTCACACACCCTCAATACATGGGGCGGGCACAGTCGTAGACACTACTCCCCTTGATCCCATGTGACAACGACACTAATCGCGCGCGCATGCGTGCCTGATTCACGGCCGCGTAGATACGACCCAAGCGCATACAAGTAGTCAACACGCATGCGCGTAGCCACAGCCACCATCACTGACACAGCGAGCTGCAGCTACGAGCGGACGCAGGTAAGCCCAGAGCGCCGCATCAGAGCGGTCTCCCATCTACACGGTAGAGGCGCTAAGCAGGCACAAGAGGGAGCACTCTATCTACCAGGTTTAGCAACTCATCACGGTGTTGAGCCTCACACACCATTTTTGTCACGTAGCTACCGAGCACGTACACAGCTCTGGGCAGATCAGAGTCACAGATCTAATGTAAATGGCAACTACCACTGCCAATATGGCGTTTCTCACGAAATAGACTGCCTATGGCTCATTCGAGAGACTCACGTTACGGGCACAAGTAGTTTTCCACCACCACCGCCAGAAATGGCTTTCTATGCACGTAAAATAGATGTGTATAGTAGTTTTTGACAACACAACCATATAACTATTATCTTCTACAGCTACCTAGCTGAAGACAAGACCCTAGTCATACAGGATCCAGTAATACAAAGCGCACAGAAGGCGCCTTAAGTGAAGAACTGATAATTCTTCTCCACACCTGTGATACTGGAAAGCAATGGCTCAGGTAGGATTATGTACAGTACACTTCTCAGGCACCACCGTCCCTGTAGAGATACACCCACGTTCTAATTTTAAACCTTTTTACCTTTAGATGTTCCAACTTTGGGGTACATCAGTGACACTACTCAGTCCACTTCAACAGTCCTGAAGACGGCACTAGGATACCAGCCGCCCCCTACGTGCCAGAAACACCATTTAGTGTCGACTAGACAGATGTTAGGTCATCACGACCACATTCCAAGTCACTTTTTGTACTAACCCACACTGCGCAAAAAACTGAAAGCAAAGAGTCAATGTATGAGGTTTTTTAGATACCTTAAACAGTGTATATCCCCGGCAACTACGGGCAGGAAAAAGGTTTTGATAATAGCCCTGTTATGCTATTTTTAAATCACATGAAAAATAAAAATTGTCAATGTGTTACATGCATATTGGGTGCTCTCTTATGTACAGACCACATGTTGTGATTTGTTAAAAGTGTGCTGGATCCATTCCCGGCAAGTGTCAGATAGGTGGGGTAGCCTATGTCCGTGTATTTCTAAAATTGGTATATTCCCTCATGACATAGGCCGCCCTCATCAAAAAAGAGGGCCAGATACCTATATATATTGCAAACCTCTGCTATGGCATCCTCATAGTAGACTATAGTTGTCCGGTTGGTCAGGAAGGATTGTACCAAGGATGCGGCCTCACAGGAGAATGAGGCGTGGTCTTGCAGTCTGGCCACCAAAATAGAATGATAAATCAGGTCGAAAGCTGCAGTGAGGTCCAGAAGTATCAGTAATGCAGTGTTTCCTCAGTCACAGAGAGGAAATATGTTGGATTTCACAGCCAGCAAAGTGTATTCAGTACTTTGAAAGCTTTGGAAACCGGATTGCTTGGGGCCTACGATGTTCTCACATGCGGAGGCATTCTTGAATTTGATCATGGGCAGTTTTTTTGTCCAAGATTTAAGGTGTACTTGTGATTCGGCAATAGTTTCCTGCTAACTCAGGATCCAACGAAGGTCTTTTCCAAAGAGGAGAGATCCAGGCCTGCTTTATCTCGAGTGGCACATAGTTCTCATGCAAGGATGTATTAACACATTTGGTAATGAGAGGAGCTAATAGTGTGGAGCAAGATTAAACAATAGTGACTGGGCAAACATCTCCTTTGCAGTTAGCTGCTTTTATCTTCTCTAAGATAACCATCATGTCCATTTCCGTGACAGACCTGAACTTGAACTGAGGAAGGGAGTCCACCAGCCTACCATGGTATGAATGTAATGCTGTTTAGGAAGTCAGACTTCATGCAGAATCCATTAATGGGGCTCCTAACATTTTGAAAAATCTGGCGATTCCCCTCTAAGATGGAAATCTTCCACATAGTGCAGCAGATAGTTGATATTTTTGGAAGATTTGTGCTATTGATGATAGAAGCATGAAACTTGGGGCACAAATACTACATGTGCAAAAGTTTTTTTTTGGCTATGAGGCCATCCCAGATTCTCCCCCACCCCCACACTAATGGCGGACATTCAAAATGGCGGCCTCAGCTCTTTCGTGTTATTTGATGCTGTCAATTCCATATTAAATGTAATCTTCTGTGAATTCATGTTATCAAAGTGTGCAAAACATCCAATAGTTCATAAAAATGCATACACAAAACAAGGGTGCGAAAAAAGAGTAGTCTAATATTATCTTTTTTTGTTTACAGATGAAGGAGTTTGTATGACAATTTAAGAACATAAAGAAAAAAAATATGGAGAAAGTGCATAAGCTGATGAATCCATTCAAGCCTGATACTTCTAGACAAATCACAGAAACAGAGTGGAACAAGTGTTTCATCTGCCAAGAAGACAACTCAGAGGTTCTTCGCTGGCCAGCAGAGACTAAATATGATACAAAGGGAGCCCGTTATGAGACAATATCCGATTTGCTTGTGGGATTTAGTCATTTTGGGTGTTTACCAAGGCCAATTCATCTGTCGCGTCTGGAGGAAGGCAGATATATCGAGGCAACATTGGTACAACATAGTTCAGTTTCACAAATCATGTAGATTGCAGTTCAATAAAACATAACTGCAAAGAGGAAAGAAAAATAGATCACCAGTGGATAATGCTGATAGTTCTACGAAATTCATCCGTCAGTGTTCAAGAAAAAAGTTAATTGAATACAAAACAAATATGCTTTTTTGTGACATGCTTGCCCCAGCTGGAAGATCACTGTGTACAGCATCTACATTCGGCCTTGATACTCGCGTTCGTCACTGTGCCCTTAAACTAGAAGACAAACTACTGCTTGCTAAATTGAGTGCAGGCGATCTTGTTGTTATGAGGGATCCTTTTAGATGGTCCCTGTGGCATAGATGGCGACAGATTGCTTGTCTATCCGTTTCCACTCCCAAGATGAAGGCTAATGTTCCACGTGCAGTTCTAGTCTCACAGATACTTACTGGTCGATTGGCTCTGCCCCTAAATCTTCACTCGCTTCATCTACCGGTTTCCCAAGACTTTCTCTGCGTTGCTACTGCCAAAATTTAACACTCGTAAATTCGCTAACCTTTTCTAGCCTATCGTTTCTCCTTTTTCATCCCACTCTGGTGTCTGCTAATGTGCTGCCATTACAATTTAGAATGCGGGAACCGTTCCGTCCCGATTTAACAACACCCACATCAGTCCGTCTATCCAGGAAAGTGAGTTGTTGTACACCGAACTATCCACACCGAGTATTGTCACCCTGCAGGGTAAGTCTCGCCCAGACACACATCTACGAACACATATCCTATGCTATTCTGTGATTAATCGTCTTCTGCTCTATTCTAATACTCCGCTCTCTCCCGCTACTTACCTCCTGCTCTATCATCTGGCCGCCGATCACTTCAACACTGAATCCCAGTAGATCAGGTAACCTTGGAGACATATAGTATACTGTTTGTAGTGAATGTGGGATAAATGATTTATCACTATCCTCTTTAATTCCGTATCAGGGACAGAGGGCAACTCGCACGAATATCCTCAAGTGAAGACATTCCCATACCAGCAGAAAACGCGAATACCTCCTCAGCAGGAACTTCACGTTTTCTTTTCCCCAGAGGGTTTCCCGGGGTTCTCTGCCTCGTACGCCCTGTATTCTGGGTCCGAGGAGGTAGAGATACTCGGGGGATTTTCACTTTCTCCCAAGTTCCGTCAGGATCCAGGTTAGTGAAGAATCTATTGTTTACTTTGTTTCGTTAATGTAAATTGTCTGACACTATTATTGAAGGTTATCATTATACCAGTGACTATAACACTTATGGAACAAGATGCTATGTACCATATTCATGCCTCGTATTATATAATAGAGCAAGAGACAAATAAAAACACAAGAAACTGATATGGATCAAATTAAGCATGGTATTTCGTTTGTTGAACTTACATCATACATCGAAGACGCTCGAACGGAAAATGAAATTGCACCCATATTTAAAAACGTGTTGACCTATGCAATCTGTACAGCATAAGGATGAAACAACTTGGCAGTGATCTTTCAGGACGCATACATTCCACAAAAGTTGGAAAACAGGATACCTGCTTACGTTCCTGACATGGAAGCACATAAGAAAGGCTGTCATGTGATGCTTAAATTTAATAATGATATTGGATCTGCACTGAGCAAGGCATGTGAATACGATGCAGATAGTTATGGTGTTCATCTTGCTAAAGGAGCAAATATAGAGAAAAGAGGCATTTAAAATGAAAAATTACTTCAACAGATCTTTTTGAAACAAGCGTCCGGAAGACTCTGTGCCAGCATCTCTGTTAGCACTGGTTGCTATGGTTATGATCATCCCAAACATTAAAGCACAGTCAAGGTCTTCAACATTGCCACCACAAATCGTCACTGTTGGAGTTACTAATGTACAACAATTTGGTGAGCCGTACGGAGTAGGAGTCTGAAAGAGCCTTCAAACACAACCGAGAAAGGGAAACTCCATACAATCTAAGCTCTACCACATCTCATGACCCTTTCCATCAAACGGGAATATCGATATTTCAACATCCAGATGTTAATTTCCAGGAACTGATCGGATTAGGACTAAAAATCCTTGTGCCGACAATGTGACTAAACATCTTCCTGAGTGCTACACCAGTGTGCCCCCTGTTCCTGCTATGAGAACCGACTGTCCTCTGCCAACCATAGAAGAGAACTAGAGTTGACTACCAAGTTACGCCACAAGCTATTGTGAACGATTACAACTGACTGAAGCATGTAACACAGGTTCTGGCTAGTGATAACCACTTGGGCAGCATACCACGCAAGTCAACAAGCAGAAACTCCAAAAGATTATAAATTCACACATTCATCCCTGATTCTTTCATTTCCAGAACATGCTATGTCAGTGGCCATGATTCACCATTCAATGGATATTGTGAAAACAGCAGTTAATGGCCTTAATCCTGGGCAGTTTCCAATCATTACGTTTGGCCAGCCACTCGACGCATTGGTAAAACAAATCCAAGGGAACTGGACAGCAACCCATGGTGAAGATCAATTTATTGTAATATTTGGTGGGCTGCATACTGAGGTGCCAGTTTTCAAGTTTCTTGGAAATCTCTTGGATGAAAGTGGGGCAACTGGAGCACTTGTTTGGACTAATATTACCAAAAGTGGAAAAGGGGATTCATTTATAAACGGTTCCCATGTGACTCGAACCCATAGGGCTCATCAAATCACAGCCAGTAGTCTATATTTACTTCTGCAGCAGGCCTACAATGACTACAGCCACGATATACAGGATGGCAGTCAGGTTAAGTCACTTGAAGACTGGTGTAAAGAAAGAAGTGATGTATGTACCCAATTTACATCATTCTAAAACTAGAACTCCTTTTGATGACTTTTATAAGAGTGATACGAGAAGATTTTACACCTCCATATAGAAGCGCTATCCAAGGTTGTTCCCTGTTTATTTCCTTGGACCATACTCACTATGCACGATGGATTCCTGTCCACTTACGTGAAATGGTTTCACTTAAAATGCATCACCCCAACACCCATGCAGAATTCATGAAAGGAAAGTTTCTCACAAAAAAGTCAAAGCATGCATTCTGTGCTATTGCCATTGATCAGGCCCGTGAACAACATAACGCACCAGTCAAAGGTGATGCAGGGCTGCAGGCCTGACAGAAAAGCAAACAGCTCTGCATAGTTGGATGGTTTCTGGTCCTGAGATGGCCCGCTTAGTTAAAGAATATAATTCTACAAAGGTGAAGCGATTGGAAAAAGATGAGCAGCACCACACGGACAAAAAGCATTCACGGATGGTTTTTGCAAAAGATATCAAGTCTCTTACTCATGCAATACAAGATGTGGGAAACCCATTTAGTGAAATCAGTTGCGATCTAATACTACCTGAAAGCAGAAATATAGTACACCCAGCATTTGCAGACACATTGCTAAATATTGAACAAATTGGAGTTGACCGTTAGGGAGAATTCTCCTTTCTGTGCTAATTACCCTCAACCTTAGAGACCACCAGCTCTTTTGCGGGACTTGAGGACTTCTAATTTTAACCCTGGAATGAGTGAGACCTTTTGCTCACACTCTCATTTGTTTTGACCCGATTTGGATTATGCGTTTCCACTGATTTTGGAGCCTGACAACTCCATGGGCATCTACATTTGGTGTGGTGACACACAGCCCCTCAGTGCAGTGTCACAGAGAAATCATTTAGATTTCTCATAAGGTTTAAATACTTTTTCTTGTGTGAACTACTGTTCCCAAGAATAGTAAAGTGAAATTGACTGTACCTACCCTTTCTCTTTGCAGGTCCAGCATACACCATCTTACGTGAAGTGCTGGGGGGTTACCTAGTAGCCCCTTATCCTACATTCTCATGTAACATTTCTTATGTTACCCTCACTACTTTAAATGGCTGGTGGCAGTGGTTTAATGTTCCTGCCATTGTGCTTTTCTACCGCAGGCTGAACCCTCAGCTGCAGTATAGCACCCGTGAGTGACCATTCTTGTCAAAATGGGCCGGTCTTTTTACGCCATTTTCTGTTTTGTGAGGTCTTTCTTGGGTTTTACCTTTGGTGGGCTTCAGTCCTGAAACCCTCCTCTGGCTCCAGTGTGTCTGGAAGGGCAGGAAGTGAGGGTGGTTCCCGAAATTCCCCTGTCCTTGGTCTCTAGGAGTGCCTGAATGCAACCAGTCCTAATTGGCTGACACTGCTGTGTGACTGACAGCCTAAGCTATGCATGAATGGGAGAAACCTTCTTAAAAGGGGAGGGTTTTGGGACTAGAGGCAGAGTGGACCACTGGGAAGAGCACCCGATGAAGAAACTGAACGGAGCTTGCTGCATCCTCCTGGACCTTTGAATTGCCCGGTGAAGCCCTGCTGCTCTGCTGAAACTCCTTTTTCTGATCGACAAGAGAAGCTCCGGAAGGGACAAGTTCTTCCCTTGGGTAAGTAGGACCAACTAACCGTGAGACAAACTCCACTGGACCATCTTGTCAGACTGGCTGTACTTCTTTGCTGCTGAAGGAACCGAGTACCAGGGGTCGGGAAATCCGTAGTAGAGTGCAACGTCTGCAATCCGGCCAGAAGCTCCAGGAGTGTCCTAAGACCCTCCCGAAGCAGAACGACCAGAGCTCGAGCTCCTCACCAGAATGCAGGACTCAAGGAGTGAAGGAAGCCCAACCGGTATCCAAGATCTGTGGTGGTGCTGTTTACCGAGCACTGAAACCGCAAAGTGTCGCTGATCTGAAAAGAGCCCATAGCTGCCGCCGACCTCCGAATTGCTGCTGCAGGAGTCCTCCAGATGTCCTCCCTCTTGTCCCCACGACTGAGGCTCAGGAACCCAGGATATGCATCGCTGCAACAGGACAGAATCCAGCTGGACCAATCTTCTTCAAACCAGAGGTACTGTTCAGACTTTGGGTACTTACCTCAGTGTGTCTTTAGTTTTGCTCCTCTGTTGAGACTTGCAGTGACTACTTATGTTTGAGTTGATTTCAACTCTGCTTTCCACAAGTGTAACAGCTTTTGACCCTACAATTGATTTCTACAAAACTCTCTAACTTTGTGCTAGACTTTTTATTAAATACGAAGTGCCTCAGCTCTATAGACTGTGCTCCAATTGAGTTTGGCTGTCCTACCCCCCTGCAGACTTTTCTAGTCCATTGACTGATATTTTCTGTCCATCAGAGGTGATAACTTGTTTTTAGACTGTTATTGCTGGGAAAGGTTTCGTCTAGACTTCATTGGAAGATTTAAGTATACTCACATGTCCCGAGAACCTCTTTAACCTTTTTCCTTCCCTTAATCTTTCCTTTCTGCAAACTCAGAATCTGCAAAGTGTACGAGTGATCTATAAATGCCATTACTGTCCTTATGAATGAAGTCACCTCCGGGTGTAGGAAGTGTGTAAAAAGCATTGCTAAAGAGTATCCACTCAATTTATGCTGATTCTTGAAAAGTATTTTAAAGTATATTTGTTACATATCTTGCCCCTTTTAAAGAACGCTTATTTAAAATTGATATTAAATAAATAACTATTTATAACTGAAACCTTGAGTATAAGTGTTACTTGGCTACTTGTATTTGTGAATTTCATTGCTGCAGCTCTACATCTCACATTTACCCCTCTTGAGATAGACCTGGCTGCTCAGTCACACTACCGACTTGTGTAGTACAGCCCGATACCAAAAGGTGGGTTACCTTATACCAAGTGCACAAGTGTTGTGTAGTCTCACACAGTATTACATCACTTCTTGCCTAACACTGGTGGCAAGTGGTGGGATTGGCGTAGCGTGATTACATTGACTATTTGCTGTACTTATGCCCAACTAAACCAGCCACAAGGCTAAGCTCCACTAAAAAGCTAAGCAATTGTAACATGCCAAATATGGATACATTTAATGAGGCAGCCCTGATTGTCCTGACAGTAGATCAACTGAAAGACTTGTGTAAATCCAGGGTCTCACTCTGAAAGGAAAACAATGTGAATTGATTACAAGGTTGTTAAATCACCAAAGTTTGGGTAGTAGGCCTGTATCCCCTACTAACCCAGGTAATGTCCATCCTCTGCCATCACCTCACCTCCACAGCCAACTTCTCCCAAGAAGCCACCACATGGATCACCTCCTTCCTCCAAGGCAGGACCATGCATGTCTTCTCTGACCTAGCCACTGCGTCACCCACCATCATGCTATGCGGTGTGCCCCAAGGCTCCTGCCTCTCCCCCACCCTCTACAACATCTTTACCCGCCCCCTCTTCCTTATCCTTGACGCCATGGGCATCTCCTACACCAACTACGCTGACGACACTCAGATCCTTCTCACATTAACAGCTGACTATGACACTGACTGCGCAACTCTCCACAACATATATAACACAATCCAAATGTGGATGGCTATCAATGGCCTTTGCCTTAACTCCGACAAAACTAAGCTCCTACTCGTAGGATCCCCTGACCCCCTCAAGAAACTGGACGCCCAGTTTAGCCACTTTACCATTGACTCAATCAGAATTCCAGTACTGGACATGGTAAAAACGCTAGGCGTCTAACTAGACTCCAACTTATCTATGACCAGACAAGTAAACGCAATCGCCTCCTCTGCAGCTTACCATGCAAAACTCCTCAACGCAATCAGGCCTTTTCTGTCAAAAGACACTTGTACCAACATAGCCAGAGCCATAACTGGTTCCCGGCTAGACTACTGTAATGTTCTCTTCCTAGGGACCGCCAACAAAAACCTCAAGAAGCTGCAAGTAATCCAGAATAGCGCCCTGCGTGCTGCACAAGGCATTGCCAAGAGAGAGCACATCACTGCTGCCAGAAAAGCGTCCCATTGGCTCCCCATAAAGGAAAGGATTATATTCAAAGCGCTAAACATCACCCACAAAAGCGTCCACCTCTCAGCCCCAGCGTACCTATCCGAGAGAATCCACCCGGTCTCCTCCACAAGACCCACCAGGACACCCTATGCCAATATGCTCTCCGTACCCAGGGAAAAAAGAGCTAGAGCAGGTGGCGCCAGCTTCCCCTACCTTGCTGCTTTACATTGAAACACCCTTCCCACCTCTCTGCGAGCTGAACCTTCACTGACTGCTTTCCACAAAGTCATGAAAACTACCTTGTTCACCTAACCAACCCCACATGTTCAAACTCTCATGACTAACATGTATGATGTATTATAGTGTATGATACTCCCTATCGCTTAACACAGGATCCTGCCTTACTGTAACCCAAGGCACAACCTGTACCCATTGTAACTAAGTTCCCTTACAAGTAACAGCGCCACAATGCCCATGGGCTGCCTGCGCGCTATATAAATGTAACAAATAAATAAATAAATAAATAAATAAATAAATAAATAAATAAATAAATGGGGAAGATAATAATGAGGATGCTAGTTTAGAGTCAAGCTTCAATCTGCAGGATGAGTCAGAGGAGGTAGAGGAGTCTCAGGAAGAGATATCCCCTCTGCCACAGCCTGCCCTTGTACCTCAGCCTCTTCCCATTGGGACCAGTGGCGTAACACAAGCTCTGGGGGCCCCCCTGCAAGCCATGCTGAGGGGGCCCCCCCAAGACGGCAACAAATCACGAGTCGCGCCACACTTTGGGCCGCCCTAGATTACCACGCTTGTGCAAAACGCACAAACGTGTTGATGAAGGGGTATGCCACACACTGCACTAGGAGAAAGATATAAATATGTCATTTAATGCAATATATAGCACACTTTCTGAGAAAAATTGACTAAAAAGCCACAGTGTTTGCTATTGTTGTGTAGGGTAACAGCAATCCAAAACATGCAAGTCACCAACAGTGCACATGAACATTAATGCGTTGCTATTAAAAATGCCATGCCACAATAAAAACATGTCCAACTGGCTGCACAATGTAGACCAGTGTAGACAAGTAACAACATTACAGTAAAGCATGCCAGGCCACATTTAGACATACCTAGACTGGTTGCACCAAAATGCCAGTCGAAGCAATAAGACTCAAAGAAGAGAGCATACATTCAAGCCTGCGTCTCTGCGACCTCTAACAACACGGCCAAACTCTTTAAAATCTGCAAGGAACTGGCCAATCCTGTTGCGGTTTCTACCTCTCCTGTTCCCTCTACAGGCCCTCTGTACGGCTTTGGCCTCTCGCTTCTCCGCTAAAACTCAGGCCATGCTGTCCACTATTCCCTCTTCCTCTCTAAGAACACTTTGGCCATCTCTCCCTCTCCTCCTTTCTCATCTTTCTCTCTAACACCTGACAAGGTTTCTAGACAAGTCCGATCTATGGAAGTGTCATCGAAACAGGTGCTCGTCTGCTCCTCCAGAACCATCAAGGACCACATTGACACGATCCAGCCTTGGCCGAATTCGGTAATCACTCTTTCGCCACTGGAACTTTCCCCTCTCCCAAATTCTTGGAAAAGCTGGCCAACTGCCAGCTTACACTCCACCCTGAATCTGTTGGTTGTCTCCATGACCATCAGTCTGGCTCCAGAGCTACCAGAGGCACGGAAACTGCTCTCCTGAACACCTGTGAAGATCTGATCTCTAACCTTGATTCCAGCATTCCTTCTGTCCTCATTATCCTGGAACTTTCCTCTGCTTTCGACACGGTCAACCACGCCATCCTGATCAATTGACTCTGTGAGAACCTGGGCATCATGGATCAGGCTCCGGAGTGGCTGACCTACTTCCGCTTGGACCGCCCCTCCCTTGTCCAACTTTGTCCCTTTCACTCCGCCACCTCTCTCTACATGTGGCGTTCTCAAGGGCTCTATCCTCTCACCCTGGTTTTTCAACCTCTACTTGGCCCCTTTTACCCACCTGATCTCTACCTTCTCCTCTAACTTACAGTGTTATGCGGATGACACTCAGCTTTCCTTCAGGCTCCCCTCAGCCTACTCTCCTCTCTCGCTCATTCCTGGTGTCATCTTCAACTCCACTCTCTCTTTCTCTCCTCACATCTCGGACGTCGCCAAGAAATCCCACTACCAGCTGTACCTCCTCAAAGGGACTCTTCCATTTCTCACTTTTCCCCAGAAGCTCACTGTCTCCAGAGCTCTGGTTCACTCTAGGCTGGACTACTGCAACAGCCATTTTCTCAATCTGCCTTCCTCTACTCTCCACCCTCTGCAACTAATCCAGAATAGGACTGCGAGACTTATCCTTGGCCTCAAGCCCAGGGACTGTATCTCTCCAGCCATGAAATCTGTCCACTGGCTCTCGGTGGCTGCAAGGATCAAGTTCAACACCCTTTTCATTGTCCAACAGGCTTTCTGGGGCTGGTATCTGCACTACATCCAACACTATCTTCCAAAATACCATCCTTCTTGAGCCCTAAGGGTTAGATACTTCTCCAGGCAGAGAGTGGGGGGGAGGTCGATCCTTCTCCCTTGCAGGCGCCTCCCTCTGAAATGGCCTCCCTGACCCTTCCAAACTTGAGCTGGACCACCTGAAGTTCCCTAAGCAGCTGAAAAAGTTCCTCTTCTCCTCTGCTTTCTCTCTCGCTCCCTACCCTGCTGACCTACCTGTCCGCTGTACCAACTGGTTGCTTGGCTACCCTCTGTCTCAGTGAGTCCAGGCTCTTTCTTGATCAGTCACCCTTGCACTGCCTCCAGCCCTACCATGCAGTTATGGTCTGTAACTGTAACCCTACAGTCCCTTGTTCTCCTTGCACTACCCAGAGCCGCGCTGCCCTGGCGGCACTTACTCAGAGCATTGCTGCCCTGTTTTCCCCTCCCCTCTCCCATGCACTTCCCCCCTCCCTTTCCCCTTGCACTTCTCGTTCTCACACTTGTACGATCTGAATGACACAAGGCTTAGTAAGATCATTTGTCTTGTCCTCCCTCAGTTTTCCTTCTCTTGTCTTGTCGTGCCTAGAAACACTCGTGTACAGGTGCGTTATCTATGACTTATCATATCATAACATATCATTTTATCACAGATGCCCAGAAAAATATACAGTGCCGCAGTAAAAAAAAAGGCTAGACTGGCAGAACACAAATGCCAGTCTAGCCAGGTAAATACACTTAGCAGGACTGCTTTATCAGAAATTCCCAGTAAACAAGTCATACCAAACTGAGGAATGACTAGACTGGCTGCACCAAAATGCCTCTCTAGCCACTAATACCACATTTCATGCCTGCTTAGCATGGACATGGACGTCCATTATGATTTATTGCACAACCCCACCCCCCACACATCCCTTCTTCCTCCCATCCCCTACTCCAACCACCAAAGTCAGCTCATTGGCCCAGAATTACCTCCACGTCCCTCTTCCTTGTCCCAGTGCTTACGTATGAGGCTCCTTGCCTCACTGGTAAGTACTGGAGGAAGAGTGGGACTAGGAGTAATGAAGATTACAGGTAGCTAAGTCAGGCAATACCTTCATGTACCTCTACCTTATCCCAGTACTTGTGTATGCGGCATAGTTCCTCAAACACAAGTACTGCCTCATACACAAGTACTGGGATGATGAAGAATAGGGCTAGGTGTAAAAAAGATTACTAATAATTAATCAAGGCATTAAACACAAGTAGTGGTGCAACACCATTGAGCTGACTGGGCTTCAGCACTAAATTGTGGCCTATGTTGTCTTGACCAGGTTGACCTTCAGAGCAGTTGCCGGACAGAAAAGGACACAGATGTTAAACAGCACCTGGGTTTTGCCATTAAGAAGGGCCCGGCCCAGCATTTACTAATGTACATCATTTCACTGTTAGTACCTGCATTCAAATGCCAAATTTTTTAAGCAATTGAAATTGTGATGTGGGTTTAGTACTTGCATGCCAGGGGAGTGATTGGAAGGGTAGAGCGGAAACAGGAGACAAGTCATTCTTACAGCAGCCCATAAGTGGGTGCTTTCAAACCTAAAGCAGAAAGTTAACTGCGTGTAACATTGAAACTGCACTAGAATAGTCTCATTAAAATGTGTAAAGAAGTTAGATGACCCCACACAAATAAGTTTGCTCCTCCCCACCACACGTGAAGTTAGCACCTCTCCCAACATTTGAAAAGTTAGCCCCCCTGAAATGTAGGTTTTGTTGCGCCCCTGAACACAAGCACATACACCATTCACCATATATACATACGCACACACAGCCATCCATATATTTAAGTGTGCACCCTTTCACCATACAGGCATACCCAGGCAGCCACCCATACATTTAAGTGTGCATCCTTTCACCGTACATGCAAACCCAGCCATCCATAGATTTGTGTGCACCTTTCACCATACACTCACACAGGCTCACAGGCTGTCACCTATACATTTAATTGTGCACCTGTTCACCATACCCTCACAGAGTCACCTATACATTTAAGTGTGGACACTTTCACCATACAGGCACACCCAGGCAGCCACCCATACATTTCAGTGTGCATCCTTTCACCATGCACTCACACATGCACACGTCATTGGTTGAGGGGAGCCATAATACTTCAAAAATACATTGGGGCTCATTAGGACCCTGGCGGTGACGGTATGAACGGTGCCCGTAAGGCACTAGCACCGTTCAAACCGTCCCGCCGCATTACGAGTTCTACTTTCGGGTTCCTGACAGCCCACCAGGTCTTACCTGGCGGGCTGTGCGGCACCCGCAAGCATAACTTGTAATTGCGCCAGTACCGTTATCAACGGTGCCGGCGCAACCATGCTCCCCACCCCCATTCTGCCCTGTTGGGCAGAATGGGGATCGGGAGCCCAGCAATACCGCCACCCGCGAATGGGCAATTACCGGCCCATTCATCTTGTAATGGGCTGGTTATTGCCCAATCGCGGGAGGCGGTGCTGGTAGCGAGCATGGCGGTAGCAGTGCCTGCCATACAGGCCCGGCTACCGCCATGCTCGTAATGAGGTCCATTGTTTCTTTTTGAAGTCACTCTGACTTCATAAAGAAATTATTTCTGTTAAGCACTGAACCATAACGGAAATAATTTCTTTATGAAGGTAGAGTGACTTCAAAAATAAATAGTTTATTTTTGAAGTCATAGGGCTTACCTCACCCCATGACATGGAGGCCTCCAGCCTAGGGTCTTCATGTCATGGGGCGGGGGTAGCCACCGGACTTTTTGCATTCACTCTGCCTTCATAAAGAAATTAATGATTTCTGTTACAGAAATAATTTCTTTAGAAATGCAGAGTGAATTCAAAAAGAAAATGTAAAAAAAAAAAAAAAAACCTTTTAAAATATTTTTTTTACTCCAAGTGGGGCCCCCTTCAAGAACATGTGGTCGCGGGGCCCCCCGCACCACAGGGGGTGCGGGGGCCCCTGTTACGCCAGTGGTTCAGAAACGGAAGCGCGTGGCTGCGGGATGGCGCTCTTTGCTCACCGAGGGAGCCATGGAAGACTTCCGCAAGGAAAGTGACACGTACCGAATTCGTGGTCATGTTCCAACTGACAATAGCCTTCGGCAGTGGAAGCTCGTCGGAGCAGCCCAGCAAACAGCAAAGAAGGACTGACACTCAGAGCCCGGAAGTACGTGTATTTATTTGAATTGGATCAACGATGTGGCATCTGATACCACAGGCACCAGGCCTTCAGTATTTTCTCAGTTACCCGAGGAGGCATCAGCCTTTTACATCAGTCTTTTACCTTGTCTCCAATTTTAGAGTGTTTGTTGTGTGAAAGAATGTGAGATTTCTACAAAACACTCTTAGATATAATTAAATTAATTGAGTGAATCAATAACACGGAGACATGTGAAACATTATAAGAATACTTGATCTATACAAATCTGACTTCAATTAAAGACTGCGCAGATTCTAAGTGGCTGTACTAACGACCCTTTGCTGTATTCTCCATTTGGTGCGAGAGAATCGTTCACACCACCACCTTAAACCAATCAATATACTTTATTCACGTCTACAAGTGAACGTTTGAGTAATAAGAAAAAAAAAACATACCTCTATCGAAAGCAAAATGGCCTATAATTTGTGGAATAAAGTCTGCCAGCAGGGTGGCGCTCAGGATAAAGAAGCTTGTTGCCAGAGGAAAGTGGTGTTAATAACTAGGGTAAGAAGGAACATAATGAACTCCTATGAAATAGTGGAATAAGAAGTCAAAGAAGACTTCAAGAAGGTGAAAAGATGACAAATCTGAATAAGGTCACTAACGGGGTGTCGCATCCCGACAGCATCGCCAAGTAATGTTGAATGACATTGATCACCAGATATTAGCAGGGAAGCTAGATACGCAGAGCGGCTGAGCTCACATTTCGAGCCAGAATGTTCAAGCCACAGAGACAGCAACAATGATGCTATTTTTTCAGGTAGGTTTTGAAATGTCCGAGTCAGGTAGGAACGGGAGTTACAGAAATGGAAATTAATAGAGCTCATCAGCCATAAGTGCGAGGTCAACAAAATATCAACCAGTTAATACAACTGGAAAAGTTTCAAACTTAGGTCTAAGTGGAGAGATGAACCCAAGAGTGGAAATAAACCAGCTAATTGAGCGTTTGCAGAAGAGAACATGGAGTGTATGCATGTGATAGCTCAAAGCCCCGCACCTGGTGTTGAGTCCGATGGGTCAATTCTAAAACATTCTAAGTACAAGGAAATCTTTGTGATGAAATAGCCCAAGAATTGGAAAATATGAAACAATTAATGAATAACGATATCTCTCAACTCAGCATTAACCTAACACTCATTTCAAGTTTGTGAAATTTCTTTTTTTTTTTCTTTTTTTATTGTTGAATTTAATCAAATGATTGATTTTTACAACATTTACGGGTATTTCCTATATCTTGTCCAGGTTTATCATTCTGATGAAAAATAATTTCTTTATAATACCGGACTGTCATTAATTCCAGACATGATGTCTACTCCTGTTGCGTCATCACAAAAAGTGCTTCACTTAGTCCTAAAATCTCTTGTCAAACTATATTACAAGATGTCTGAAGAAGTTACGGAACAATCTGTAACACTGAACTCAATAAGAGAAGAGATAAGTAAGATGTCACATTCCGATATTCGGAATCCAGCTAAAGAGTTCAAAGAAGGGGAATGGGTTGATTAAAATGAGTGAAGTAAGAGAGGAAACATCTGGCAGTCAGTGAGGGTACAAATTGTTGACTTTTCAGAGGCTCATTATACGATAAACTCAATTGAGATGGAACATGTAGAAAATGAGTGTCTCTGAAATAAGAACCACTTCATTAGCGAAGTATGGTGTCTAAAATGTCAAACCTTAGAGGGAAGTCATTGATACTACAACAATCTCCAGTGCATCTGATATAAAAATAAAGCTTCTAACAAAGAAAAAAAGAAATAAACAAAAAAGTAGTCATTACAGAATTATGTGACTGTAGTGAAATCATTGAAGTTTCAACAACTCCAAAACTATGTCAATAAGGTTCAACGTCTAAAACTGTCCCTAAGGGAAAAATGGCATAACCACAGGGTGAATCCCAAAAGAAGAATCAGAACGAGGTTAAAGAAATTGGAACAGTGACATCTAAAACCTTAAGTAAAAAGTCACAGAAGGCAACAAAGAAACTTAACAACATATCGGCACAAAGCTAAGATCAGAGGAAAATGTGATCAACAGACCCTGCAAAAAAGGAATTACTACCAACTAAAACGAGTCAGCAACCAACAAAATGTATGCCCACGTCTGCAGAGAAAGGAAAGGATAGCAAAGGTGATTTCAGAAGGAAACAAATGGCAATGTGCATTTGGTAGATGTGAATGACAATTTCTCTTGCAGAAACCTTATAATGACTAAGCTTCTTTTAAAAAGGAGACAGATCCACGATTAAATCGATCGATTTGATAAATCAAATACCAGCTCTAAGGTTCTTAAAAAATAAGAATATCGAGTGGGTGGAATATTTAGGCCAATATTACAACAGGAAAGTGTGTATTCATTGTAAAGCCCCCTTAATAGCCAATATGGTTCATGTTAATAGAGTGTTGTTGTGGAAACAAGGCTATGACATTTTTAAACAAGTGCAGGAAAAAGTGGACGAAGGAAAACCAATAAGTTGTAAAGGAAATAGTGATTGTAAATATATGAAGGATTTTTCTCTGATGACCAAGAAAGATGTACATTATGATAAGTTCTGAATATACTGCGACTGGGAAAATACCAGCGAAAGTGATAGAAGAATGTCTGACTGGAATTGTTCAGCATCAGCTCCATTGGTGAATCACCAACAGTCTCCCAAGCTCACCTCCGGAACCTACAAAAATAGCATCTTGGAATACAAGGGGCTTTAATCACTTTTTTCATAATGTTTTTTTTGGGGAATTACCATGGAGGCAGGACTTCATCCTCCTGAAAGGGTCCTGGTTGAATGCTGATTTGATTTTGGAGGGTTAGAAAAGAATGAATTAAAGTAGCACGAAGATGGCAGACCATACAGTGGCTTACTAATTGGTGCAAAAAAGGGAGTTTAATATTAAGGAACCAATAAGTTATCAATGTTGTAGTTCTGCTCTAGCTTCTAGTGAAATACATTGGCTCGGCTGAAGAATTTATCTTAATAAATATCTATGACTCTCCAGGATGTGTGAGTAATGAGGAAATTGAGATGTATCTACGGTCATAGGGGGTCATTCTGAGTTGGGCGGTAAGGGTTAACGGGCACCGGTAAGGATGCCGGTGCCGGTAAACCCTTACCCCTCAATTCCGAGGTCCCTTAGCGGTTACCGCTAAGGGACCAGGGCGCTAATTACGGGCCCGCTATTTGCAGGCCCGTAAGTAGCGCCTTCCCCATTCCCATTGAGCCCTATGGCAGCTCAAATGGGAATGGGGAATGGTTTACTGAATGGGGACTTACCGGGTCCTCCAGGGTCGGAATGACCAGGTAAGTCCCCATTCAGCCAGACCGGACCCGGACCCGGTATTGGAGGCAGCCATTGTGCTAATAGCACCATGGCTACCTCCAATCTCGGAATGACCCCCATAGTTAACAGACTGTTTTAGTAATCACCCTAAAACATAATTTTACTAGGAGGTGATCTCAATGCCAAATGTCCAGCAAATTGTACACTAGTAAAAGGATTATCCTGGCGAACAGCATTCCTAAATTGAAAGTTACAGATCTAAAAGGGTGTAACTGGGTAAGTTAGCTGGCAGAATGGCCTTTAATAATGGTAAATGGGGAACTGAAGGACGCTGTTCAAGGCAATTACACTGGGACTTGGGTTATGAAGCTACACGTTATTCCCAATGCATGCAGCGACCATTCATTGCTTTCTCTTGAAATAAACGATATAAATAAGAGTATAAAAACTTTGAACCTCCAAGGATAGGTATCAGGTAATAATGTCCCCATACATGATGTCCCCATACATAATGTCCCCATACCATAATGTCACTGGGAAAATCCATTGCTGACATTATGTATAGGGGCGGGTTGCAGGGATGTCCCCTGCTCCCAATTAAAAAAATAAAAATTGGGGTTGCAAGGGTGTCCCTCCGCATGCTCAATGTAATGTCTCAGCAAAAAACAGCAACGTTTTTGTCAGGGAACATTTTTGCAGGGACATTATTACATGGAAGCCAAGGACAAACCACGCTGAAACAGGCTCCCACGGAGCCGCAAGGTGTGTAACAATGCTGAATAACCAATTCCAGGAACTCATGCAGGGGCAAGCGGAACAGGCATGCTTCCATGACCCTACGGAATTCACAAACTGGATCAGGAATTATGTAACAAAGCTAGCAAAGAAAGTGACAATGCATTCAGTTAGAGCTTAAAAGAGAGCTTAGGATCATAATATAGTGCAGAGGAAAAGAAAATGACATAGAGAACTAATATTCTGGAGAAGGTATAGAGGAGATTCATTACAGATAATGAAGAAAAAGTCCCACCAGAAATATAACAATTGAGAAAACAGTACAAGTTAACGCTGCGTTCCACAAGATGAAAAGGCATTTTAAGGATTATTAGCACAGGGCAACCCAAACGTTTCTGGAGGTTAATTAGTGAACAAACAGCACAGTCTTGCTTGAAATAAAACAACTCAATCGATGAAAGCAAATGAGTGAATTCCTGAGACCAACAGTTCAAATAGGTTTCCCATTAGATGAAAATTATACGGAAAATAATCAAAAGAAATGGTTGGAAGGAAGAGGGCACTATTGATGAGATAAAGACTAGAGCATATAGTAATTGGCATGAAGAGCAAGGGTCATTCTTTGGAAGACCGAAGTGGCCAATGACAGGAGGAATGGCAGCCTCATGTACAGGACGTTTGGGGAATTTCAGTTTTTGTGAAGTTTTATTTGACGATAGGCATCCCTCATTTCTAGTTTTGAAAAGACACTGGCATTCTCCAGGATTAAAATGAACATTGAGATCCGTGGTAAAGGGGAAGTCCCAGTAATTATGTGTTGCTTTAGGCTCCTCACATCTACATAGATCTGAATATTGTGGTGTTTTTTGTAAAGGAACCACGGGTTTGGCCTCCTTGGGTTCTACAGTTCTGTAATGTTCCGGGGAAGCTCTTTGAGGGCTTGTCTAGAGGCGGCAGGCATGGATCTGACCTTGTGCTTCTTAGGAAATGGCCTTGAACTCAATCTGAACTTGGGAACATAGTCTTTCACACAGCCTGGACTTCTTGTCGATCCACTGTTTGCTTGCAGTCAGTGCCTTCGACACAAAGTATGTGGTCTCTGTAGTAGGGTATACCTCGCCATCTGATATTGTTCGGCTGTGCTATCGTAAGACTGCTCGTCTGTGTGTGGCAAAGTACACTTTGGTGTCGGCTTTGTGTCCTTTGAACTGTAAAAGATGTGTCTTGTATCCTAGTAGGTAGGTTGCATGACCCCCATACCCCGTGGGGTTGACCTCCACCTTCTTCACTTTTCTGTATTTTGCTCTCACCATTTTCTGTTAGATTTTCACTGGTACGATGATGAGATCGGAAGGGATCAGACTGTTAGATCCACTACACACATTGTACAGTGGTGTCTGGATCTTGTCTGAGGCCAATGTCCAATGCTAACATGGTGTTCTCATCTTCACCCGAGTCAGCTCCAAAGCTCAGATCGTCTTCCACGATAGTGTGGATCTTTTTGCTTCTGCCTTTGCATACCGTAGCGAAATGCCCCATGCGGCTGCATGCTGTGCACTGTTTGCTCTTTGATAAGCACATGAAATCATTTGAGAAATGTGGATCAGTGTCGCATCTGTGGCATGACAGGGTAGGCTCCTAAAGTGTCTCCTTTGCACCTTTCTTTACTATCTGCTAGACACAGTAAGCAATCTTCTATCCTTGCTCTGCACATTTCCATCTTTACTACCTTCGGCGTGTCCACCCCTTTCTTTCTTTTCAGGCCACAAAACGTCTAATTTATTTTTTTCTCGCTTAAACTATTGCTTGGCTCTCTTATTAGGTCTTCACAAATCTCACCTGACTCCTTTACATTCCTTTTTTAATTCTGCCATCCGTCTTCTTTTCCAGCTCCCTTTTCGTTTTCTATTACTCCTTCTCCTCGCTCTGCCTCTTTACTCTTTTGATCTTTAACTCATTTTCCATTTTCTCTGCTTCGTCTATAAAGCTTTTTTTGGTCTTGTGCCTTCTTGTCTTTGTTCTCTTGTTTCTTTCTACTCTCCTCCTCGTTCTGTTCGGTCACAATCCCGGTTTCTTCTTGTTGTTCCCAAACCTCCCCGTGCCTTTTCCCGATTTCTCTCTTTCTCACTTCTGGCACTGGAATACTCTTCTACTTACTCTTTCTTCTCATCAGTCTTGATGACTTTGGATCATTCTGCATCATTTTTATTGCACCACTGTTTCATACAACTTTGTAAAGCGCTTTGGCGTAAGGGCTATATAAAATAAAATAAAATACAAATACAAAGACTTTCTTAGGGGCGCTGCCACACCCAGCACGTGCTTATCAATGATATCTGGAGATAGCTTGAATCTCAATTTTTTTCTCTTAAGTTAGGTGTTTTTTTCCACCTCAGCACTGTCTATTTCAATGACCTGGGTAGTTACACACCTTTGTCCAAGGTGACATTTTTTTCTTGGCCACATTGTTCCTGAGTCTTTTTGTTGTACACACGCACCGGAAGAATGTCCCTTATCACATCTTCTAACCCGTCAAAAAAACTGCAGTATAGTAACATCTCTCTGAATTTTACTACATACTCATCTGTGGACTCCCCTGGGTGCCTGAGCTTCGAGTAAAATGTAAGCTTGTTGAGCACTGTGTTATCTTTATTTACCTATCTTATTTACCTTGTTTCGGGCGCAGGTCCCTGCCCCTCCCCCCCAGCCACACACCTGCACTGCCTCCTGGCAACCCTTGCACTTGGGTCTGTATCTGTAACCCTACAGTCCCGCTACCTGCACTTATCAGACACCCCCTGTCTGCGCCTTAAACCTTCGCACTTGCCACCTTGCTGGCTGCCCTACCACTTGTTGTTTTGATCGTGTGCAGAGCACTTTCCACTTCTTCCCTCTCCCCTGCACTTGCTTGTTCGCAATGTCACTCGGCCTAGTAAGATCGTTGTTTTGTCCTCCCTTGTTCCCCTCCCTTGCCTCGTCACGCTCTGAAACACTTATGTATGAGCGTGATACAAATAAAATATATCATATACGTGGAGCATTCTTTTTATTACTCCTTCATAAACTATGTCCCCATCTGCCTCTCCTTGAGGTGGTACTACCTTCAGGTCAGCAACTTAACTTGGCCCCCCACACACAAACTGTACAAAAGCATGTAATTTTCCCTGAGGAACAAGCTTCATACATCATATAGCATCGACATATGTTACAAACAGAGGAGCCATTGGTTCCATGGAATAGCCAGCTGGGGATACAGAGAGGGCGTAGTCTCTTCCTGCATTGTGTGGTCGTAGTGGGTGGAGGTCGACCCCGTCCTCGTCATCATTTGTTGAAATTGGTTATCAGCAAATCACTCATGCACAACTCTGGAGCATGGGTGAGAGGTTACTGGTAAGTAGGTTTTATTGTGCTTTATTTAATACTAGGGTAGAAGCCCGGGTACACGGGCCAACGTGTAGTTGTCCATTAACACAGTAGGACCACAATATATCCTAAGGCAACAGCTCCCTCTAGTGGTGACAACTGACGAATCTATGCGAATTGACAATGCCTCTATATATCCTAAGGCGACAGCTCCCTCTAGAGGTGAAAATGGGTAATGACTTCATCAGACACAGGGCAAACAAACATCTGGCCTTTTATTATATTGTTAGATAGAGGTTCAAGGACCTATTGGCATTCAGGAACGGGCTGGCGGAACAGAGCTCTCTCTGTGGTGACCACTCCCTCCTCAATGCACGTCTTAAAGGCCGCGCATGGGATCTCCCGCCTCAGGCCACACTACCTCCGGGGGGGGGGAACGCGGGAAGCTGGCACTATGCACACACTGCAATATGAAGCTGCATGCATAAAGGCCTTTGAACCTGCAGTTTGCCTTTCTGAATGGGAACACATGCAATGCGCAGTTCTTTTTCCCACTTCCAATCACACAAATACACAAAATATGTCGAAAATCAAGCTCGATATATTCCTGAATTATGTTTGCAACACACAAGAAAGTGCCCTCTTATCTAAAGGCCCAATCCCCCCTCCCCGCAACTAGGCACCTCCCTACTTGCACACTCTGCCCTGACCCTCAACCTATACAGTGCTCTGTTCCTTGCAGACATGCTTGCACCTTAACAGGGATCTTTAATCTCAAAGGTACACACCCCTGGAGTTAGATAAGGATAAAGGAGGGAGACACCGCAGTCTTCTCATGTTCAATAGTAGTCCCCTTGCGGTATCTAAGCCTCTTATTACAAGACAAATTCAGACACATGCGAGAGCCATTCATGCCGCATCAAAAAATCCTTTGTCATGTTCTTAGGCTGCACCTAGAGACAATTCAGGCCTTTTGAAGTCTGTGGCATACAACAAACAGAGTAAACCAAATTATCATTAAGAATCTTTATTTTACTTAGGTTTTAAAATGTAACTATATGTTTGCTCGTCACTCCTCATTTTATAAAACATTTTTGTTTTACGTATGGCCGGATTAGTTGACGCTCACACACCCACATGGGGAGCATTAAGCAAGGCGCATTTTTCTGTTATCACTGTTTCCCCAGCCAGCCCATTTCCCTGGGATTCCAGAGGAGGGGCACAAAGCGGATTTTACATCTTTGTTTTTCAACTGCATGTGATTTTCGTGCGGGTGCAAAAGAAATGGATTCCTATGGAATCCGCCTCCATTTAACACCTGATATCGTGCAGGCGGATTCCATAGGAATCCATAGGTCAACTCCAAAACCAACATATAATTTACAGGCAGCGTTTGCTTATTTTTTTTTCACCAGAAGCAGTGTAAAGGCAATTTTGCCTGGTTTTACTGTTCACTTTTCCACTCCTCCTTGCAAAAGTAGAAAATTGCAGGTAGGGGACCCAACAGCATGTAAGTGCTAACATTGATGTTCGCCACTGGCGTAACGGGGGCCCCTGCTGCCCCCATGTTGCGGAGAGCCCATGTTGCCCATGCCCAGTGGGGGGAGGCACTCAGCAGGACTTGCAGGGGGCCTCCACATCTTGAGTTACACCACCGGTGGTCGCCTGCATGCAATTTATTTTAAAGTTACCCCTAGGGAGTCTTACACAGATGCAGGCAAGCAAACACACATGCGTTGCCGCAGGTTCATCTTCCTTGTTGCTTCCTGCCCACAGATGCACCGCGTGCCGCCTGCAAGCTTTGCCCGCTGCACTGGATCCCCCAGCAGGAAAAGTGCTACTATTTCTCAGACGAGAAGAAGAACTGGCCAGACGGGCAGCGGTTCTGTCAGAGGAGGAAGGCTGAAATGGTGTCGCTGGATGACTCGAGCAAAAAGGTGAGCGGTGGCACACAACAAGCACTGCCAAAGCCAACAGGTCTGGCTTTGCAAAGGTACAGGGTGAGATTTGTGTTAAACCCCACAGGACAAACAATGTTTACACTATATTTGCTAAGCCAAACCTCATTGCCTTTAAAGTAATTTTACTATAACGATCATTAGTGCTATGGACCCCTATAAACATCGAACAAATAGGGAAATAAAGTAAAATTCAGCATAAAGTGGAAGCGACATCAATGCATAAAGCTTCATGGAAAGAGAACACGCTCTTTAAAGCAGCAACTTAAATGGTTGCACTGGCTTTTACAAAATGGCCGCCGCTGTAACACCAGCCTGCTCTCCTTATGCATGACGGAGCAGCAGGCACCAGGGAACAGCTCTAATATATAGAGACGACCTAAATAACTGAATGGGAAACCCCCTTTGGCAATGCTACTGCTTACGAAGATGCATTCCTCAGACCGCTGTCTTCTACGAGACTGAAGAATAAATGACAGCTCTCATGCCACATTTCTAATGTTTATGGTAGTCTATCGCCTCCCTCGCCCCCTACCCTCCTGTGGGCTTGTAAGCCCTTTAAACAGTCTGTGGAAATTAATTAAGCAATGTGTTTGATAAACTTGAGGCAGAGCTTCACGCTCCTTTCCTGAATAACCCGCCCCTGCGCAAGTTACATTACCATTACAAGACATCTCTAGCCGACCTAGAATATTTTGGGAGGATTATCAACCATGTTGGATTTTCTTTTAATTAAAGCCTTGGCACTTGGCATATTGCTAATCTGGTCACAAAGTGTTATGTATGTTTTAATACTATTCTTGAGGGCACTTTGCCTTGCTATTAATTTCTTTTTCATATAACCTATATTTAATTAGATGTTCTGCTTGTGAGCTGTAGCATATCCATTCCTCCCCTCTAAATCATGGGAAGCTCTTAGTGACCAACCTCTTGTCACGGGGTGATTTATAAATCAAAGAGTTACTTGCGCTCTCCGTAGGGAAAATTGATCCAGGAGTTCCAAACGTTAGAACTCCATCTGTGTCCTTCTAGTAGCTTTTTCTTCACATGGAGGAGAACCTTCTCGGATCAGTCTGACCCGGTTGCTATTCTCATAGGATTCTCTTATGGATCCTCCCCCTAAAGATTCCTTGTGGGAATTCTCCACGTGCGTGCAACGATCCTGGGGAAGTAACTCATTCAGGCATGAGTGTTGGGAATCATTGCTTCCTCTCTCCCGTGCTCCATTCCCGAGGTACATGACGCAGAAATCCTGGCATACTATTAGCCTATGATGCAGAAATCGTGGCATACTATTAGCCTATGATGCAGAAATCGTGGCATACTATTAGCCTATGACGCAGAAATCCTGGCATACTATTAGCCTATGTCGCAGAAATCCTGGAATACTATTAGCCTATGACGCAGAAATCCTGGCACACTATTAGCCTATGACGCAGAAATCCTGGCATACTATTAGCCTATGACGCAGAAATCCTGGCATACTATTAGCCTATGACGAAGAAATCCTGGCACACTGTTAGCCTATGATGCAGAAATCCTGGCATACTGTTAGCCTATGACGCAGAAATCCTGGCACACTATTAGCCTATGACGCAGAAATCCTGGCATACTATTAGCCTATGACGCAGAAATCCTGGCATACTATTAGCCTATGACGCAGAAATCCTGGCACACAATTAGCCTATGACGCAGAAATCGTGGCACACTATTAGCCTATGACGCAGAAATCCTGGCACACTATTAGCCTATGACGCAGAAATCCTGGCATACTATTAGCCTATGACGCAGAAATCCTGGCATACTATTAGCCTATGACGCAGAAATCCTGGCACACCATTAGCCTATGACGCAGAAATCCTGGCACACTATTAGCCTATGACGCAGAAATCCTGGCATACTATTAGCCTATGACGCAGAAATCCTGGCATACTATTAGCCTATGACGAAGAAATCCTGGCACACTGTTAGCCTATGATGCAGAAATCCTGGCATACTGTTAGCCTATGACGCAGAAATCCTGGCACACTATTAGCCTATGACGCAGAAATCCTGGCACACTATTAGCCTATGACGCAGAAATCCTGGCACACTATTAGCCTATGACGCAGAAATCCTGGCATACTATTAGCCTATGACGAAGAAATCCTGGCACACTATTAGCCTATGACGCAGAAATCCTGGCACACTATTAGCCTGTGACGCAGAAATCCTGGCACACTATTAGCCTATGAAGAAGAAATCCTGGCACACTGTTAGCCTATGATGCAGAAATCCTGGCATACTGTTAGCCTATGACGCAGAAATCCTGGCACACTATTAGCCTATGACGCAGAAATCCTGGCACACTATTAGCCTATGACGCAGAAATCCTGGCACACTATTAGCCTATGACGCAGAAATCCTGGCATACTATTAGCCTATGACGAAGAAATCCTGGCACACTATTAGCCTATGACGCAGAAATCCTGGCACACTATTAGCCTGTGACGCAGAAATCCTGGCATACTATTAGCCTATGACGAAGAAATCCTGGCACACTATTAGCCTATGATGCAGAAATCCTGGCATACTGTTAGCCTATGACGCAGAAATCCTGGCACACTATTAGCCTATGACGCAGAAATCCTGGCACACTATTAGCCTATGACGAAGAAATCCTGGCACACTATTAGCCTATGACGCAGAAATCGTGGCATACTATTAGCCTATGACGAAGAAATCCTGGCACACTATTAGCCTATGACGCAGAAATCCTGGCACACTATTAGCCTATGACGAAGAAATCCTGGCACACTATTAGCCTATGACGCAGAAATCCTGGCACACCATTAGCCTATGACGCAGAAATCGTGGCACACTATTAGCCTATGACGCAGAAATCCTGGCACACTATTAGCCTATGACGAAGAAATCCTGGCACACTATTAGCCTATGACGCAGAAATCCTGGCACACCATTAGCCTATGACGCAGAAATCCTGGCACACTATTAGCCTATGACGAAGAAATCCTGGCACACTATTAGCCTATGACGCAGAAATCCTGGCACACTATTAGCCTATGATGCAGAAATCCTGGCACACTGTTAGCCTATGATGCAGAAATCTTGGCATACTATTAGCCTATGACGCAGAAATCATGGCATACTATTAGCCTATGACGCAGAAATCGTGGCATACTATTAGCCTATGACGAAGAAATCCTGGCACACTATTAGCCTATGACGCAGAAATCCTGGCACACTATTAGCCTATGACGAAGAAATCCTGGCACACTATTAGCCTATGACGCAGAAATCCTGGCACACCATTAGCCTATGACGCAGAAATCGTGGCACACTATTAGCTTATGACGCAGAAATCCTGGCACACTATTAGCCTATGACGAAGAAATCCTGGCACACTATTAGCCTATGACGCAGAAATCCTGGCACACCATTAGCCTATGACGCAGAAATCCTGGCACACTATTAGCCTATGACGAAGAAATCCTGGCACACTATTAGCCTATGACGAAGAAATCCTGGCACACTATTAGCCTATGACGCAGAAATCCTGGCACACCATTAGCCTATGACGAAGAAATCCTGGCACACTATTAGCCTATGACGCAGAAATCCTGGCACACTATTAGCCTATGACGCAGAAATCCTGGCACACTATTAGCCTATGACGCAGAAATCCTGGCACACTATTAGCCTATGATGCAGAAATCCTGGCACACTGTTAGCCTATGATGCAGAAATCTTGGCACACTATTAGCCTATGACGCAGAAATCCTGGCACACTATTAGCCTATGATGCAGAAATCCTGGCACACCATTAGCCTATGATGCAGAAATCGTGGCACACTATTAGCCTATGACGCAGAAATCCTGGCACACTATTAGCCTATGATGCAGAAATCCTGGCACACCATTAGCCTATGATGCAGAAATCCTGGCACACCATTAGCCTATGACGCAGAAATCGTGGCATACTATTAGCCTATGACGCAGAAATCGTGGCATACTATTAGCCTATGACGCAGAAATCCTGGCATACTATTAGCCTATGACGCAGAAATCCTGGCATACTATTAGCCTATGACGAAGAAATCCTGGCACACTATTAGCCTATGACGCAGAAATCCTGGCATACTATTAGCCTATGACGCAGAAATCCTGGCATATTATTAGCCTATGACGCAGAAATCGTGGCACACCATTAGCCTATGACGCAGAAATCCTGGCATACTATTAGCCTATGACGCAGAAATCCTGGCATACTATTAGCATACAATGCAGAAATCATGGCATACTATTAGCCTATGACGCAGAAATCCTGGCATACTATTAGCCTATGACGCAGAAATCGTGGCATACTATTAGCCTATGACGCAGAAATCATGGCATACTATTAGCCTATGACGGAGAAATCGTGGCATACTATTAGCCTATGACGCAGAAATCATGGCATACTATTAGCCTATGACGCAGAAATCATGGCATACTATTAGCCTATGACGCAGAAATCCTGGCATACTATTAGCCTATGACGCAGAAATCCTGGCACACTATTAGCCTATGACGCAGAAATCCTGGCATACTATTAGCCTATGACGCAGAAATCATGGCATACTATTAGCCTATGACGCAGAAATCCTGGCACACTATTAGCCTATGACGCAGAAATCCTGGCATACTATTAGCCTATGACGCAGAAATCCTGGCAAACTATTAGCCTATGACGCAGAAATCCTGGCATACTATTAGCCTATGACGCAGAAATCCTGGCACACTATTAGCCTATGACGCAGAAATCATGGCATACTATTAGCCTATGACGCAGAAATCCTGGCATACTATTAGCCTATGACGCAGAAATCGTGGCATACTATTAGCCTATGACGCAGAAATCATGGCATACTATTAGCCTATGACGCAGAAATCATGGCATACTATTAGCCTATGACGCAGAAATCCTGGCATACTATTAGCCTATGACGCAGAAATCCTGGCACACTATTAGCCTATGACGCAGAAATCCTGGCATACTATTAGCCTATGATGCAGAAATCGTGGCATACTATTAGCATACAATGCAGAAATCCTGGCATACTATTAGCCTATGACGTAGAAATCCTGGCACACTATTAGCCTATGATGCAGAAATCGTGGCATACTATTAGCCTATGACGCAGAAATCCTGGCATACTATTAGCCTATGACGCAGAAATCTACGCACACCATTAGCCTATGACGCAGAAATCGTGGCATACTATTAGCCTATGACGCAGAAATCGTGGCATACTGTTAGCATACAATGCAGAAATCATGGCATGGCATGTAATGGCACTATTACATTTTTTTTATTGTTAATGTGATTATTTCGCAAAGAACTTTACACATAATGTAGCGTTATGTACCCATTCCATGGGCAACACCGGGGGGTAACGGCCTGCGGCCCCAGTTAACGGCCCGAGCGAAGCGTTTGCCATTAACGTGGAACGGGTAGATAACGCCATTAGCACCCCGGGTTGCCAAAGCAGCAATCATGGGTGCTAAGAAAATTGGATTTTCCTTTGTTGAACGGAACGCCGCACCCGTCCTGTTTAATAAAGGACAATCCTTGACAAAGATGGGGGCGATGGAAAGGGAACTGGTGCAACTTACGGAGCCCCTCTTCTCTTTCCATAGCAGCCTTGGGACGCTTGGAGGAAGGAGCTGCTGCAGCGAAATATGCTAAGTGGGGGGGAGGGAATTAAATAAAAAGGACTGGGGGTGGGGGAAGATGGCGGCGGGGGATCCAGCCATCAGGCGGCTTGGAACGCTGGCTTGTGCCGGCGGTTCAAGCCTGTGGTCCTAGCTACCTGATTGGGTGGCTCACCCCACCGAGTGCTAATAATCAATATTCATTAAATCACAAATACAAAACAGGCATAAAATCTCAAGATCTCAAAATTCACAATTCCAACAATACTAACCACATAATCACTCAATAACACTATTACGTCTGCCTCTAACTGCACCACCCAACACTCCAGTTCTTGGCCAAATACGATTAGAAACTGTACGGAAGCTCCAGACTTCCGCTTATTATTTATTTATTTATTTATGGGCAGTAAAGGGGAAGGCGAGGTTCGGTCTCCAGCCGGGTGATAAATGCAATAGCAGTCCAGGGGCTGTGCTTCCCATCTTGTGAGACTGTAATAGGACAAGCACTTTCTGGACAAGGAGGGCTGATAGACTTAACTGTGCGCTGGGATAAGAGGTTTCACTGAGGGCAATCCTGGTTATGAGGTATTGATGAGAGCTCGGAGAGCTTTCCTTGGGGGTAGAGGGCATGGTTGTGTAGGATGGACCTGCCAGCTAAATGAGTACTCGAAAACCATTCCGAAGCTTAGTGTGGAAGCACGGAGAGCGGAGCTGGATGAACCAGGGGACTATGAAACTGGGGGGAAAACAACTTTTACTAATGGAATTGGGTAAAGCTTATTACCCCAAAAGCAAAAGTCTTAGGGGTGCTGCTTCATACCCCAGTTGCGATCACACCCTGTTTAATTTTGGCTGTTAGGGGGCGCACAAGCCCCACCAATAAGCTCAACTATTGCGTTGAGTACAGATAGAAGAGAGAGGAAATGGGAAGTGCGACACACAGCCCGCGGGTGTTGCTTGGTTATTTCCCCACGCATTGATTTCCCCTGTCCATGCTAATCCCACCCACTACCTGCCTCTTTCCCCCCAGAAGCATATCCTCCTGAGATCCTGTTGGGCTAGCTCTATTAAGTAGTAACACCAAATCTTCGCCAGCCACTATTATTGTTAAGTAGTGTGTGAAGAGTTGATGGCTTAATCGCAGCTGTAAATGGCCTACCAGTGTAAAAAAATATCTTAACCAAGTGTGTCTTCAGCCACTAGATGTATATTTGCTGCCTGCACGTGCACTGAAGTCACATAGCCAACAATTCTGACATTGTATAAGTATTAGATAGCCACTACTATCATATGCCCAGATAATCACACCGTGTCGAGCTGCTGCAATCTTATGGTCTGGAAGGAGCATTATTGCACTTCCTGAAAACTGCCCACCTTATGCCCATACATATGCCAACACTGTTGGCTTTGCCAATGCTTGCTATACTAATCATTTCCGTCTTTTCCCTTCTCCTCTTTTCTCTGCAGCCCTCCCTCCTCTCCATCACCCCCAAACTATCTGCTGTTGAGGCAAACATTAAAACAGCGGGAGCACAAGCTCCCCCCTTCTACATATCAAGGTAGTATATGAACATACCTTTCACATGTTTCCTACGTAATCTCTAGCACTCAACATGATCCCGACATGTCTGAATAGCACCCTGAAAACTAACATGTTAGGCCACGTTGTCTCCTCTGTCTAGCTCCTAGAACTCGAGGAGAAACGTGGCTTATCTCATGCTCAGACCCTCATTATGCTGAAAGCGAACTCAAAGATCAGATGCAAAGGTGAAATTGACAAACATGTCAGTGCTTAACTTCCCACCAATGATATGAATCCCGGATTCTTGGAGATTGCAACTAAATGCCAGGTGCCTGGACTCTGGGGAACTGCTGTAGAGGTCCCAACGTGACTTTAATGAAGAAAACAAAGGGGGCATCAATGGGTCCCCCATGTACTGCCCAATGAAGCACACAGTTGACAATATACTATCGATAATCCATGCGTTGTATGTTACCATCAGTAGCTCACAGAAACAGTCCGTGCACGTAGCATGTGGAGGTGTGAGTGCGACATCACAGCTTGCATCCCTGGGTACAGCTAGTGTGTGTGATTGACAGGCTGACATGGGTGGAGCTGTTAGAGGGTCAGCTTGGCGCTAGGTCACGTGATTAGCCTGACCTATCCCAGGTGCAGGGGATGGCCCTTAGGGAGCGAGAGAGAGGATACAGGGCCAGGCCTGTTCCCCATGAAGTGGATAGGCAGAGCATTGGACCAGAAAGCAGCCGGGACACTCCTGCGTAACCCTGGGGGGCGAGCGAGGGGTGCTGAGGATTAGAAACCACCACAGCTGGGAGTCAGGAGGAGAGGCACACTTAAATTGGGTGGAGGTGGAACCAGGGGGCAAAGACCAGCTCATCTGCACCTCTATAAAAGGGGGCAGCAAACTCCTCGTCTGGAAGGTGTGACTGTACTTGAACATTTAGTATATATTTTGTTATTAAAAGAAAGATGTCCTTTGAAGCAGAAATAAGGTACAGAGCATCTAGTTCCTGTAGACAGAGGCAGTCCCTGGGTGTGGTGCCTTTACAAGCTTCATTAGTAGTCTGGCTGAGGCGGGCCGGGTCATGAAGGGATAATACAGGAACACAGACCAGGGACTAGGACACAACACATAGACAGGCTGGCATGCAGAGCCTAGGACCAGTACTCACATAATTACAATGCGAGGGAGGCTTGGCAACAGCCCTGGTGATAATCCGATGGTGCCGCGTGAGCTTTCTGGTCGCTGTTCTCTTTATCCTGTTTTTTGGTGTTCACCAGGTAGCTTCAGGCTTTATCCCGGCACCCGCCCACTCACCTGGGGTTCCAGTATGACCAGGTAGCTTCAGGCTTTATCCCGGGACCCGGCCGCTCACCTGGGGTTGCAGTATGACCAGGTAGCATCGGGCTTTATACCGGCACCCGCCCGCTCACCCGGGGTTCCAGTATGACCAGGTAGCATCGGCTTTATCCCGGCACCCGCCCATTCACCCGGGTTTCCACTACACTATGACCAGGTAGCATCAGGCTTTATCCCGGCACCTGCCCACTCTCCCGGTGTTCAGGTATGACCGGGTAGTTTCAGGCTTTATCCTGGCACCCGCCCGCTAACCCGGGGTTCCAGTATGACCAGGTAGCTTCAGGCTTTATCCTGGCACCCGCCCGCTCACCCCGAGTTCCAGTATGACGAGGTAGCTTCAGGCTGTATCCCGGCACCCACCCACTCACCCGGGGTTCCAGTATGACCAGGTAGCTCAGGCTTTATCCCAGCACCCGCCCGCTCACCAGGGGTTCCAGTATGAGCAGGTAGCTTCAGGCTTTATCCCGGCACCCGCCCACTCACCCGGGGTTCCAGTATGACCAGGTAGCTTCAGGCTTTATCCCGGGACCCTCCTACTCACCCGGGGTTCCAGTATGACCAGGTAGCTTCGGGCTTTATCCCGGCACCCGCCCGCTCACCTGGGGTTGCAGTATGACCATGTAGCATCGGGCTTTATACCGGCACCAGTATGCTTCTGACTTTCTCCTAGGTTTCTGCTCCTCCTTCTCCGGCACCCGGCCCATGGCTGTGTCCTTCTTTCTAGCTCTGTGCTGTCGGTCGTGTGAAGGGTTGGGCAATCTGAGACAGTGTGGGTGCATCGTGGACACGTGTGGATGCAGCTACTTGGCTGCCTGGCCAGTGACCCTTGCAGTGGAGGCCCAGGTTTTGGGGGAAAACACCCAAACCTGATGTTATCAGACTCCATGTGCCGGTTCATGTGAGGGATTGGCAAAGCATTTAGTATGCCGGTTAGTCAGGGGACCCACTCTGTGGCGTTGTCACAGGTAAGGGTATTGTCATTGTGGGTCTTTCATAGAGCACTGAGGTTGCTGAGTGGACCGCTGTGCATTGTTGCTGAAGCTGGAGTTATCGCCATGGCACTGGTCCGGGTAGCGTAGTGTGTTTGATCTGCCGGTCTCCTGTGCGGGTTGCTCTGCAGCACGGCTCCTCCGGGATCTCTCTCTCCCAGTCATGCTGCGCACTCTTTCTTCCGCTGCTAGGCGTGCTGGATGCGGAATTCCATGGAACAAGAAAACGCCTGGCCAGCATTGCGCAGTACAGGAACGGGGCAAGAAAAGGTGGTACTCATTTCATTCAAGCAGACACAAGTAGAAGGGACAGTGGCAGGGGCCCTCCCAAGTCCCACACCCAACCTCTGGGGCAGGACTGGCTCTGGTGGACACCACGGTAGGCCTCCCACCCCAGCTGAGGGCGCTCCCGATCCCCTCTTGACAGAGTCAGATCCAATTAGCAGTGTCATTGTCACATCTAGGTCTCTGGCTCAGTGGACTAATGTACCCGCTACAGGGATCTGTGTTTGACCTCACAGTCCACTCAGCCCTCACATCTTTCTGAGGGTGATAAAATGAGTACCACTGAGTTGGGGAACAATCAATATCTGTTATCTGCCTATGCTGCCAGGCTGCCCCTATGGGGGAGAAGGTGTGCTCCACAAATTACACCGGTTACATTATAGCTTTTTTCTGCAACAGATGTTGTGAGATAAGCTAAGGAATGGCTCATCCCTGCACCAGCCATATGTGTCTGGCCATGTGCTTTCTTAGACATGGTGGTGTGGCTTCTCAGTTGCTCATTTTACGCTTCCACCAGATCACACTGCTGATTGGTGGTCAGTAGCAGTTAATTCTGCGTTCCTTTCAGTGCAGCGCGTGTACAAGTAGGTGTGGGCTTCTAGGCAACAATTGCATCCCCGTAGACAATGAAGAACTCATCCTCGAGTAGTAGACTGGCGGCTACATGGGTAAACGTGTGAAGTGTTATCTATAAATTCAAAATTAATAATGTGATTTCCATAGCTACCTTTTATTGAAGTTTTGGAGGTAGCATGCCAAGGGACAGGTTTTAGTTGTGATCCTGAATCCTTTGTAGCAGCTTCTTTGATGATTGCACTGTTTTCTGGATTGGTGACGGCTTTACTTATGTCCCCTGATGTCCCACATCTCCTTATAGGGCTTTCTGTCATGCATCAAGGCACATCATTTGGGATATGAAAAAACAAGTGTTCTCCGTAAGCATCCTCCATTCCAGTACTTAGTTGCTTTGATTGGGGTTTCGTGTCCATCAAGTCTTTGGAGGCACTTACATCCATGTTTGAAAGGACACGCCGCTGTAATTTCGTCAGTGCTGCGCTTCGCGGAGAGACTCTTCCAGTGCCACGCGCATTGTCCTTTGAGTCTAGCTCCTTCTCGTTTCCATGCTGTTGGGGATCATGCTAGCGATTCTTATTGCCCTCCACATCAGGAACCAAGCCTCCCACTCAATCAATTTCCTTTATCTGCCCCAAGATTTTAGCATTCAGAGACCATGGTGTCCAGACCGTTTGGGACACAAAAACCTGGAGTGTGCGCTTGATGCGGCCCCACCCCCGATCAGCATCTCAAGATCTGCCTCGCTACATTTCATTTTTACACTTTTGATAAGAAATTCTACAAATTCTCTGAATTCTATTTCCAATATTACTGAACAAGATGGCCCAATCCTGTCATGAGAAATGTTTCCTTCAAAATTGGCCCTGGAGTCTGCAATGTGCATTTGGAAAACTGCACATGTGCGTGCCCACGCACACACATGAACTGGGCGTAGTGCAAGTTTGCATACAAATAATGTGACAATGCACACCGATTCCTTTGGTTAGTCCCCAATTCTTCCACTGCAAATTGCATCTGAAGTTTGCCTCTGAATTAATCACACACAATGCATAATTGCCTGCAGGCCCCAGCAGAACACAAACGGTATGCAATACTGGATGTGGACTGTGCATCATCACAAACTGAACCCAGAGGGCCCGATTCATGGAATTATTTGAGCGGAAAATTGGGGATTTGCGTGCCATTCTGCGCACAAAGCCCTGTTCGTCGATTCATGGAATGAACTGCTCTGGATATTTTGTGTGGATTTCCGGCATGCTCTACGCGTCTCTGCGAGCAGCCGAGTGTCTTGTGTGAGAGACCACGCGGGGCTTGGGCGAGTCCTGTGCAGAGAGCGGAATTGTAGGCAGAACAAGGGAAATGGGGAACAATATGCCAAAATGGTAGCGTAACGAGGGACGGCACGCAGATAATTCATCACATGCCAACAACTGTGCACGAGAAAAGGTATTCATGGATGTGACTGTGCAACCTCTTGCCAGAGAAATGTCCATGCAAATCCCTCGATCTCTCTGCCAGCCAAAAGCAGGCGAACAGACTTGCGCAACATTCTCAACTTTAGAGGTGAGTTTGCATGCCTCATTGAGGGTGCATGCGAGCCAACAGGGTTCCGATCGTACTTAGGGGTGTGCGTACACAGCATAGCCAGGTGCGAGAACGGTTCACAGAGGTTCGCAAGCAGATTTCCCAGAATAATACCCTAGTTACGATAAATCCTACACATGTTGTTGGGGTGAGGTCACAGTTGCGGTGGGCCATGCGCAGGGTCCCTGAGGTGCAGGCCTGCTTGCGGGGGACTCCAGGCACTGCTTTCAGGGTGCATGTATGCGCGTCTGGAGAGCTCGCAAATGTAGTGGTTTCTGGCTGTTTTGTCTTTATGTGTGGGCGTGTTGTGGCTGTTCCGGGCGTGACTTGCAGATACGGTACATTTGAGTGAATAATTCCATGAATACGTGGTGCGTGCATTTTGACTTCTGCACGCCGGCTCGCGCAGGTTCGTTCTCGGCACACAGCCATTGCGGGATTTATGCTCTATTTTCCATGAATCAGGCCCCTAGTCTGTAATACAGTTTGGGGTGAATGTCTTACTGAACCTGTACCATACTATTGAGCCAGCAACCCCTTCTTCTGAATAGGGCTTTGGTAAAAAACTGGTCACAGGTGAATTTAGGAGTGTGTTGGTAGGAGGTTATATCCCACGCAAGGAAAGGAAATGGACAGGCCTCTGACAAGCTCATACCCAACTAGTAAAGCTTTGACAGTGGGGCCTTATGCTTGGCCGCCATCAGCTGTCTCTCCTCTCCTTAATTTCAAAGATTCTTGGACGAGGGGTCCTCCTATTTGAATCTGCATTGACATCCCCCAGCTCTCCAGGTCGGTTGTCCCCCTTTTTCTTCAGCTGGAGCAGTTTTACTCTGTGTTACTGGCTCCCTTCCCCCCACACGCTGTGCTGCGCATCCACTCTTCTTGTGCTACTAGACTCGTCTGCAGCTTTTGACACGGTAGATCCCCCTATTCTTTCTTCTACACTTCCTTCGCTCAGCATTTTAGGGGCTGTTCACAAATGGTTCCTCTCTTGAGTCTCTGGACGCTCTTATTCCCTTTGACGGGCTGGCCGCTCCTCTTCTGCACTAGCTCTGTAGGATGGCATTTGCCAGGGATCTGGTCTTGTCCCTCTGCTCTCTCTGTGCTTTCCCCAGTCGACTTGTATTACTTATTTTAACCTCCCTTATCACTTCTGTGCAGGTGATTTCCTTCCTTCCTTCCTTCCTTCCTTCCTTCCTTCCTTCCTTCCTTCCTTCCTTCCTTCCTTCCTTCCTTCCTTCCTTCCTTCCTTCCTTCCTTCCTTCCTTCCTTCCTTCCTTCCTTCCTTCCTTCCTTCCTTCCTTCCTTCCTTCCTTCCTTCCTTCCTTCCTTCCTTCCTTCCTTCCTTCCTTCCTTCCTTCCTTCCTTCCTTCCTTCCTTCCTTCCTTCCTTCCTTCCTTCCTCTAAAACCAAAATCCATATCGTTTCCTTCACAGCTTGCTCTGTCTTTCCCCCCTTTGTTTCTTTTCCTCCTTCTCGGGTATCCCTCTCCAATTCAGCTCACCACGTAGGTGTTATATTTGACTCTTATCTCTCTTTTGCTTCTCATAATGTCCATGTTGCCTGTTGGTGCTGGTTTCATCTGTGTAATATCCGCCTGGCCGGGACACTTCTCACACTCAAAGCTTTTGTGTGTGATTCTCTCTTGCATTGACCACTGCTCTTCCCTTGTCCTTAGTCTGATGGCTCCTCAGCCTGCCCCACTCTACTCTGTTTCCAACTCTTCCACCCTGTTATCTCTCTTCTCCAGAATCCATATCCACCACTCTTCCCTTGTCCTTGGTCTGACGGCTCATCACCCTGCCCTGCTCTGCTCTCTTTGTAACTCTTCCACCCTGTTATCTCTCTTCTCCTGATTCCATATCCACCGCTCTTCCCTTGTCCTTGGTCCTACAGCTCATCAGCCTGCCCCACTCTACTCTGTTTCCAACTCTTCCACCCTGTTATCTCTCTTCTCCAGAATCCATATCCACCGCTCTTCCCTTGTCCTTGGTCTGACGGCTCATCACCCTGCCCTGCTCTGCTCTCTTTGTAACTCTTCCACCCTGTTATCTCTCTTCTCCTGATTCCATATCCACCGCTCTTCCCTTGTCCTTGGTCCTACAGCTCATCAGCCTGCCCCGCTCTACTCTGTTTCCAACTCTATCACCCTGTTATCTCTCTTCTCCTGATTCCATATCCACCGCTCTTCCCTTGTCCTTGGTCCTACAGCTCATTAGCCTGCCCCACTCTGCTCTCTTTCCAACTCTTCCACCCTGTTATCTCCCTTCTCCTGATTCCATATCCACCGCTCTTCCCTTGTCCTTGGTCCTACAGCTCATCAGCCTGCCCCGCTCTGCTCTCTTTACAACTCTTCCACCCTGTTATCTCTCTTCTCCAGAATCCATATCCACCGCTCTTCCCTTGTCCTTGGTCTGACGGCTCATCACCCTGCCCTGCTCTGCTCTCTTTGTAACTCTTCCACCCTGTTATCTCTCTTCTCCTGATTCCATATCCACCGCTCTTCCCTTGTCCTTGGTCCTACAGCTCATCAGCCTGCCCCGCTCTACTTTGTTTCCAACTCTATCACCCTGTTATCTCCCTTCCCCTGATTCCATATCCACCGCTCTTCCCTTGTCCTTGGTCCTACAGCTCATCAGCCTGCCCCGCTCTGCTCTCTTTACAACTCTTCCACCCTGTTATCTCTCTTCTCCTGATTCCATATCCACCACTCTTCCCTTGTCCTTAGTCTGATGGCTCCTCAGCCTGCCCCACTCTACTCTGTTTCCAACTCTTCCACCCTGTTATCTCTCTTCTCCTGATTCCATAGCCACCGCTCTTCCCTTGTCCTTGGTCCTACAGCTCATCAGCCTGCCCCGCTCTGCTCTCGTTACAACTCTTCCACCCTGTTATCGCTCTTCTCCTGAATCCATATTCACTGCTCTTCCCGTGTCCTTGGTCTTACGACTCATCACCCTGCCCTGCCCTGCCCTGCTCTACTCTCTTTGCAACTCTTCCACCCTGTTATCTCTCTTCTCCTGATTCCATATCCACCGCTCTTCCCTTGTCCTTGGTCCTACAGCTCATTAGCCTGCCCTGCCCCGCTCTGATCTCTTTGCAACTCTTCCACCCTGTTATCTCCCTTCTCCTGATTCCATATCCACCGCTCTTCCCTTGTCCTTGATCCTAGGGCACACCAGCCTGCCCCACTCTACTCTGTTTCCAACTCTTCCACCCTGTTATCGCTCTTCTCCTGATTCCATATCCACCGCCCTTCCCTTGTCCTCGGTCCTACAGCTCATCAGCCTGCCTCACACTGCTCTGTTTCCAACTCTTCCACCCTGTTATCGCTCTTCTCCTGATTCCATATCCACCGCTCTTCCCTTGTCCTTAGTCCGATGGCTCCTCAGCCTGCCCCACTCTACTCTGTTTCCAACTCTTCCACCCTGTTATCGCTCTTCTCCTGATTCCATATCCACACGCTCTTCCCTTGTCCTTGGTCTGACGGCTCTTCAGCCTTTGAATCTTGTCTACACTTCCACTTCCGGTTCTTCGTTGTATTAGCTTTCACACTCTCTTTGTTCTCAGTCACAATCTCTGTTAACTGTTCCACGCCCTCCAGGAGTCCAATCACGTATTCGTTCTTTTTCTTCTTGGCCCCTAAACCATGGAACTTGCTTCTATTCTCCATTAAAGCTGCCACCTCCTTTTCTTCTTTTCACTCACTCTTAAAACCTCACCTTTTTTCCTGTTCTTAATTTTAATCAGCTTATGGTGTGCCACTTATGGTTAACTGTTCTGTTTTTATAAACATGTGCAGTGCTTTGATCCTTGAAGGATGTTAAATCTTAAAGGTATTTGTTTCTCGCACCGTCACCAATGGAATCGGCGCTCAGGCAGATCTGCAAACGAAAAGGCGGGGGGTTTGGTAGGGTGACGAGGGAGTGGGATATTGAGAGAAGTGGAGCCCTTTTGGCAGCTTCAGTTCGGTTTAGGCCGTGCGCTGAGCTTTGGTGCGAGTATCGGATCGATGTTAGTCAACGTGTGCTGTTGGTGCGGCTTATGTCTGTTTGTTGTTGCAATGTGGTAAAGTGCGTGAGGCTTGCTGTGCGAGAGGTGGTTGCGTGAGTTTTCGTGCGAGTTAAATATGCAGAAATGTTGAGCTTTTTGGTTAGTGGGCTATATGTCTTGCAGCTAGACTTCGCAGTGTGGCTAAATGCCTAGATTTGAGAGTCCTGTATTGTGGGGGATGGACACTGTTCTACATTGCACCAGATTCACTTCCAATGTTACATTATTATCCGCCACTTCTGTTCTCCAATCCACTTCATGGCTTGGCAACGGCCCTAGGGACCGCACCAAAGTCTGTGTAGCCAGGGCCAGTTAATTCTGCTCCCCAGCACCACATTTGCACCTGATAAACTAGGTGCTAATGTGTGGCGCCAGTGAGGTGTCGTTAGTGTAGGAAAGAGCAGGCATTGCTTACAAACTATAAGGTTTTGTATTTAAAAAGTTTGTATGAAAAGAATATTTTAAAAGGATATTCCACTAAACGACCAGAAGATGGCAGACTGTGCACGTAGTAAGCATACAGTCTAAATGCAAGGACTGTGTAAAACATGTTTTGTTCTCAAATTGTCAGATCCTCATTTCTACATCACAGAGGGCCCAATTCTGAGCTCATGATAAAAACAGTGTGGAAATACCACATTCTCCCCTCCAGTTTACAGCACCACCATTCTGAAGTGGGCGGAAGTATTGGAGGGGAGATGTTGTGCTTTCCAGCAACAAAAGTTTCTAAAATCTATCGGTGTGAGGAAACATGGGGCCCGAGTCAGAGGTGCGTGCAAACGTAGGAAAGTGTTTTTCCATCAAGGAGGAACACATTCCTTACATAAACCGTATTCTGATAAAGAAAGAATGTGCTGCAGGGACATAAAAGCCTTGGCTTTTGCAGGAGCCCGATGAACGGCTTGACAACCGCCCTAGCAACCATCCGGAATGCAAGGAGGGGATTATCCTCCCAGCAGCACTGGTCTAGCATGTCAAAAAAGGAGTCAAAATATGGTACCTGTGACATGCCATTAAACTCTACTGCACACTTTTCCCCTTTATAAAACTACAATGTCTTAGAGTGCAGCACCACTTTTCTAGTTTAATGAACGTTTAAGACAATCTTCTTAAATTAGAAAAGTTTCAGTCTTTTAAGAAATGCTCGCAATGCCAGTGGAGCACATGTTTCCGCCACGAGAGATGTTAGCATCCTTTGCTGCTGGAAAGCACGACATCTCCCCTACAATACTTCCACCCACTTCAGAATGGCGGTGGTGCTGGAAACTGGGAGGGAGAATGTGGTACTTCCAGACTCTTTTTATCATGAGCTCAGAATTGGGCACAATTCTGCCCTTCGTGTTATTAATCCAAGAGTGTTCTTATGATGCGGGCTGTTCTATTTCCACCGATGCTGAATGTCCGAGGGCCCAACCGCTTTAGGATTTTTGATCACTGATGGCAACCACAAAGCACAAACCTTGGCGAGGCATGAGGCCTCAGGCATTATCTTCAATTCGCCACTTCTTCTGGAGCTCGTTGCAATTTATTTTCCACATGAAAACCTGTGCAAAATAATGGCAGCGCAGCTGATCTCGGTGAAACAAGCAAATTGGCAAAGCTGCACATTTGCCTGACACTTTGCACAGCTGCTTGGTGTTGTGAGGCCTTTGCAACAGCAACGATTGCAGTGGCATCAGAAGGTGTATCACTGAGCGGCACAGAGGTGCTAGGTTTAGGGAAGGAAAGAGGCTACATGGGAAACACAGGTGCCTCTTGAGGCCTCTAGAATAAAAATGGTTCTGATGGCACAGCACTAGTGTTGCACTCTTAATAAAGGGGCAACACTAACACGTGTTAGGGGTCGTATTTAAGAGACCTGTCTTCTTGAACAGCCTCTACAGTCCCAATTCATTACATTCACACAAAGGCCACAAGATGGCAGCAGGGACGGCCTGAAGAACAGGGCCCAAGTTATTAGAACTTGACTAGCCAGGTGAGTGGCCCCTTCACGTAAAAGAGGAACTAGGCCCAGAGTACACTGAGGGCCTGATTCTGAGGTGCCTGCAAAAATAGGGAAACGTTGATGCTTAAAGAAACGAGGCGTTTCTACACTGCAGCACAGTCTATTGAACATCAAAAGAGGTAAAGTGGCCTCTAATCCGCCACTTTTGTCACCAGTTGAGCGCCTTCATTTACAGCTTGGCAGCGGTGTCATGGCCCTGGATTCTGTAGCTTGGAGCACCCTTTCTGCACCAAGCTAACGAGACATTAGTCAACGGCACCCTTGTTGTTAATGATGAAAATAGGCCGCATTCCTTACAACGTTTATATTTTCCGTTAAAAAATGAATATTACACTAGAAGACCACAAGATGGCAGACGGTGCACGCAGTAGGCAGATAGTGTACATTCTGGGAGTGTCTGAAATGCTTTTCAAAATGTCAGCGCCACGTTTTCTGCATTACAGAAAGTGCTGCTAAAATTCTTCCAGTCCACTGACACTCTGTGCACTGTAGAAATGTGTCTTTGCTTTTTGCATTTTGCCCATCGGTGCTCTGCGCATGGTAACCCCGCAGCGCTTCATCTGCACACATTTTACTTGATTTGTCTTGCCTGCTGCACGACAACTTGCCTCCACTCATCCCATCACCCTCAGAATGCAGGTGGGAGGATTGGGGGGTGGCGGATGTCGTAATATTACGTGGCATTTAGCCCGAGCTCCGAATCGGGCCCATATGGCCTTCTAGTGTAATGTCCTTTTAAGATCGCCTTCTCATACAAACTTTTTAATGCAAAACCTAATACTTTGGAAGGAATGCCGCCTCTTTTCTACCCTAGTGGAACTTCAAGAGTGCCACCCTTGGGTGAGCAGAATACGCATGGTCCAGCTGCTCTGCATATGGAGCGGTCACTAGGACCATTGCAAAGCTATAAAGTGAGGACGTGGATTGGAGAACAAAAGTGGTGATTAGATTGCAATCTGCCACTTTTGCATTTCAAATAAATATGGTGCAATGTAGAAAAGTGTCCTTCATTGAAGGAAGAACACTGTTCTATTTTTCCATGCGCCTCAGTATCGGGCCTTGAATTTCTTCGGTTTGTCACTGGATGTGCTCGAACTACCTTCAGCTCTGCTTCTGCACCGACACAATATTAATTCACTTGAGTCTCTAGGAATCAAATTTAGGGGGTGGGGGCACAGAAGGTGCGACAGGCAAAAGTAGGGGGGCCACCTATGAAAGTTCTATTAGTATGCTTTCCCAAACTGATGTAGGCCCCACACCTGAGATTCTTACCCCCACCACCCAGAATCCAGGCCCTATACCTGGCATCCTGCCTCCCCACCATCCGAGCCCAAGCCCCATACCTGACATCCTGCCTCCCCTCCACCACAGCCCAGGCCCCATACCTGACATCCTGCCTCCCCTCCACCACAGCCCAAGCCTCATACCTGACATCCTGCCTCCTCACCACCCACAGCCCAGGCCCCATACCTGGCATCCTGCCTCCCCTCCCCCAGAGACCAGGCCCCATACCTGACATCCTGCCTCCTCACCACCCACAGCCCAGGCCCCATACCTGACATCCTGCCACCCCTCCACCAGAACCCAGGCCCCATACCTGACATCCTGCCTCCCCTCCACCAGAACCCAAGCCCCATACCTGGCATCCTGCCTCCCCTCCCCCAGAGACCAGGCCCCATACCTGACATCCTGCCTCCCCTCCACCAGAACCCAAGCCCCATACCTGGCATCCTGCCTCCCCTCCACCAGAGCCCAAGCCCCATACCTGGCATCCTGCCTCCCCTCCCCCAGAGACCAGGCCCCATACCTGACATCCTGCCTCCTCACCACCCACAGCCCAGGCCCCATACCTGACATTCTGCCTCCCCTCCACCAGAACCCAGGCCCCATACCTGACATCCTGCCTCCCCTCCACCAGAACCCAAGCCCCATACCTGGCATCCTGCCTCCCCTCCCCCAGAGACCAGGCCCCATACCTGACATCCTGCCTCCCCTCCACCAGAACCCAAGCCCCATACCTGGCATCCTGCCTCCCCTCCAACAGAGCCCAAGCCCCATACCTGGCATCCTGCCTCCCCTCCCCCAGAGACCAGGCCCCATACCTGACATTCTGCCTCCCCTCCACCACAGCCCAAGCCCCATACCTGACATCCTGCCTCCTCACCACCCACAGCCCAGGCCCCATACCTGACATCCTGCCTCCCCTCCACCAGAGACCAGGCCCCATACCTGACATCCTGCCTCCCCACCACCAGAGACCAGGCCCCATACCTGACATCCTGCCTCCCCACCACCACAGCCCAAGCCCCATACCTGACATCCTGCCTCCTCACCACCCACAGCCCAAGCTCCATACCTGACATCCTGCCTCCTCACCACCCACAGCCCAAGCTCCACACCTGACATCCTGCCTCCTCACCACCCACAGCCCAGGCCCCATACCTGACATCCTGCCTCCCCTCCACCAGAGACCAGGCCCCATACCTGACATCCTGCCTCCCCACCACCAGAGACCAGGCCCCATACCTGACATCCTGCCTCCCCACCACCAGAGACCAGGCCCCATACCTGACATCCTGCCTCCCCACCACCACAGCCCAAGCCCCATACCTGACATCCTGCCTCCTCACCACCCACAGCCCAAGCTCCATACCTGACATCCTGCCTCCTCACCACCCACAGCCCAGGCCCCATACCTGACATCCTGCCTCCCCTCCACCACAGCCCAAGCCCCATACCTGACATCCTGCCTCCCCTCCACCAGAACCCAAGCCCCGTACCTGGAATACTGCCTCCTCAACCGCCAGAGGCCAGAACGCAAGTCCCAAACCTGTCGCCCTGTCTTGTTACCGCCAGAGGCCAGACACCGTACCTGTATCCTTCAACCCCCACCTTGCAGAGCCCAAGCCCCTGGCATCCTGCCTCCCCAGAGCACAGGACCCATACCTGGCATCCATTCACCTTCACCACCCAGAGCCCAGGTCCCATACCTGGCATCCTGCCTCCCCACCACCAGACCCCAAGCCCCATACCTGGCATCATGCCTCCCCACCACCTGAACCCAAGCCCTATACCAGGCATCCTGCCTGCCCACCACCAGAGCCTGTACCTAGCATCCCACCCCACAAAAACAGAGCCCATTCCCCATATCTAACACCCTGCCTCCTCAACAGCCAAAGGCCAGAACGCAAGCCCCATACCCGGCACCCTGCCTTCCCACCACCACAACCCAAGCCCCATACCTGGCATCTTGCCACCCCACCACCATAGTCTAGGCCCATACCTGGGATTCTGCCTCCCCTCCACCAGAACACAAGCCCAATACCAGGCACACTGCCTCCCCACCACCAGAACCCAATCCCTATACCAGGCATCTTGCCTCCCCACCACCAGACCCCAAGTCCCATACCTGCATCCTGCCTCTCAACCACCAGAGCCTGTACCCTATCCCAGGCATTCTGCCTCCCCACCACCAGACCCCAAGTCCCATACCTGACATGCTGCCTCCCCACCATCAGACCCCAAGTCCCATACCTGACATCCTGCCTCCCCACCACCAGACCCCAAGTCCCATACCTGGCATCCTTTCCCAAACACCTAGAACCCAAGCCCCATACAAAGCATCTTGCCTCCCCACCACCAGAACCCAAGCCTTATACCAGGCATCCTGCCTGCCCACCACCAGAGCCTGTACCCTATACCTAGCAACCCACCCCACAAAAACAGAGCCCATGCCCCATATCTAACACCCTGCCTCCTCAACAGCCAAAGGCCAGAACGCAGGCCCCATACCCGGCACCCTGCCTTCCCACCACCAGAACCCAAGCCCCATACCTGGCATCCTGCCACCCCACCACCATAGTCTAGGCCCATACATGGCATCCTGCCTCCCCATCAGCATAGCCCAGGCCCCAAATCTGCCATTCTGCTGCCCCACCACCAGAACTCAAGCCCCATAGCCGGTGCCCTGCCCCCCACCCCACCAGAACACAAGCCCCATACCTGGAATACTCCCTCCTCAACAGCCAGAGGCCAGAACACAAACCCCAAACCTAGCATCCTTTCTCCCACAACACCAGAGCCTAAGCCCCATAATAATGGTTTCCATTGATATAAGCAAATAAATGACTAACTGTGATTTTTCCAAAGTGAAGAAGGTTGCTCCCAGATCTTATCAGGTGGTCTGTTGAGCAATGTATGGTAACAGTAACTACCTGAACGTCTTTCTACACCCCCCCCACCTAGTAAGCGACCCCTTATCTTCACATAAAGCAACTCACTGAATCAATGCTGATTACACAATAGAATGCATAGCACCCAGAAGAAATTCCCTAAATAGAAAACTAGCCCACCACAGATACACCAATAGAGCTCCCCACACTCCTTTACCACCACAAGGACAGACAACATAATCACAAACAATTTAAGTTACCAACCTGGAGTGCACATTAACCACTGCTCCAGACAACTCTCAAGATGTACAAAACTTGCACACCACAGAGAACCCTACCTTTTCAGATCATGCACACATCAACATTGCAACATTGCAAACTTCCCCTGCTTCTGCATTAGTCTCCTACCCCACCTCTTGAAGATCCTGGAAACCCAAGAAACTGTGAAAAAAGGTGGACTATGTACCATCCAAAGACAATAGCATAGCATAACAGGGCGTAGCAAAATGTTACACTCATTCTCCTGCGGGGCCATACTATGGACAGGCCGTGCCATTTTGGTGACTGGCAGCAATAGAGGAGGAAATAATAGTTGGCTTTGCTGAGGTCAGTCTACTATTCATGAAGAGATTACATTATTTGCCCAGGATCACACACTTTGGTGAAACAGTAAAACTGGGATTTTAACCCAATCTACAGTTTAAGGCTTTGAACACATAACTTTCAAGCTCAACTTACTACAAATAAGTACAATTTGCATTTTAAAGCCTTCAATATTACTGCCCGATAGAGCAGAGTGCTCAAGTTTCCAATGGCAATGCGTAACAAGGCGACCCAGTTCTGTCTATACTTGTAATTGTGGGACGGGTAGTATTTCTAAATTTCCCAGAATCCAGAGGGGGAAAACGGGACTGGATGGACTTCTTATGCCTGGCTACTGGAGGCTTGAGAGTTCTGAAATTTTACTTGCAAAATACACATATCTCAAATTAAACTAACCTTACAATATGTAAATCCTTAGTGAAACATGTGAAGGCAAGTCCTGTCAGTGAATGAGATTGTCACGTTTAGTTTGCTTAGCAGATCCCTCCCAAGCAAGTTGACAGGAGAGCTCTCAGAGTATATGAGGGGGGCCCTTACAACCTTCCCTCCCACCTTTACATCTAAGTCTTTTGTGTATGGAACAATCAAAACAGCCCCAGAGAATCCCTGCATGTCCAGAGTTTTGCCTGATGATGTCAAGCCACCTTCACTGATGCACGACTTCTGAGTCCACCATAAAGATGAATTGTTTGTTCCCTATCTCTGCCCCCACCAACGGTTCCTCTTCTGGATTTAGGTTAATTGACTGGACTGGACACGCAAGTGCTCTCTGTGGGCTGTCCTATTCAGGATATGTGTCTGTACCAGGTAACGAGAACAGGTTTCCCCCTACCAGTGTAGTGCCTTGGAACGGGGCCACTGTGCCATTAGGTACGCTGCCGAAGGCGTTCCTGTTCTCCGTTTGCTGCATGTTCGGGCAGGTTTGATAATGTTTAACTGCCTGCTGTGGGAGTTGCGGTTGGAAGTGGCCGAAAATCTGCGGGGGTAGCTCTATGTAAGCCTGATGGATCTCATAGGGTATAGAGGTCATTCTGGGAGGTGGCCTCTGGGGATTCCCTTGGGGTGGAGGGCCATCATTTTGGTGATTGTCGTATCCCACAATCTGCCTACTCCGACATTCTCTGGAGAAATGCCCCCACCTCCTGCATTTCTAGCACTGCCCTGTTCCCACTCCTCTTTGCCCCATATCCCCAACTCCAGCCTTTTGACCCTCGAAACCCTCCTTACCCTTGTTGCTATCCTCCTTGCCACTGTGGACCTGAGAATTGCAGATTGCCGCCCACTCTCCTTGTCCTCCCTCAGCCCACACTGCTGTTATTCTTGCATTTTCTGCATGAGGGGCGTACCCTCCCTCCTCTGCCTGTGCCAGTGCTGGCCCTGTCCCCACCACAGCTACTTTGACAAACTTATTGTGGACCAGTTTCGTTTCCTCAGCCTGTTGCCTCTGAATCTTTTTTTTCTCGTGCTCTTTTAATCTTCTACAATGGTGAACTATGATGCTTTGAATTTCGGGCCACACTTTTGCTTCTATTCCTGCTATTTTGTCGAGTGCCTCCTGCACTTCCTTGGGTAGGCCCTGTTTCACTGTAAAGCAGAAAAAAGGGGTTGATTGATCTCCGGCGTTGTCCATTTCTGCCCTCCACATCTCTTGGACACTGAGAATAAACTGAGCAGCGTCTTTGTCATCCCCCATAGAACACTGCATGAAAAACTGTAAATCTGGAGTGTCTGGAAATGCCCGCCACAGCGCATCCCATACCCTAGCCCTAACCTTGTTGAATGAAGCTCCATCATGGGCGTCATTTCTCACTGTCCCTCCTGGGTATCCTGCTTTCACCCAGACATTTTCAGCTTGGTCCCCTAATGTGGCTACTAACAAGCTTTTAATGTTATCTATTGGTAATAGCACCCCTTCTGTGTTCGTTTCAAAAGCATATATCCATTTCCCTGCCCCCGCTGTGAGTGGTGGGAGTGCCTTAAGAAGGTTATTCTTGTCCATCTGTGCCCATGGTACATAGTGAGGCCTCCCTGCTCCCTTGCGTATCAGTGGCATTTGCATTTTGATCTTGCTTTTTTCGTTTTTAGTCACACTTCCCTTTTTTCTTGCTAATGCTATCGTGCCAAACCTCTCCCTCAATCTTCCGTCCCACAAATGTTATATTCTCGGTGTGCGCTTGCTCTGCATCTCCTTCCTCATCATCCTCAGCCTCGTCAAATTCACTCCAATCTTCCTCTTCTCCTCTCCTTGACCCTACATTTTCATGGGCGCATTGTCTATTCTAAATTAGAAGTCTACCGACTTCCACTCATCCCCCACTGGTTGCACCGGTTCACCCATGGGTGGTACGGGTGTATCTGTCTTTGTTACATATCATGCGCCCTTACTCTGGCTAACTCTGTCCGTGTCAATGCCAGTGCTATATCTAGCTCTCTTGTGCTCACCCTGGTGTGGGCAGCAACCTCCGAAGGTGAGATATAAGGTGGAGGCAGGGCCATGCCTGGTGTTGGGACTATCGTGCCTGCTGATACATATGTTGGATTAGTGTACCCTTCCCATTGGGTGAGTTGCTAGCGGATATATCCCTTTTTCCCTCCACATTCTTCCCATTTTCTCCTTAGCCTGTCTCTTTACTACTGTTGTGTGTCGTCCCTTGCCCCTTTGGATCATCTGTGTCCACAAACATTTTCCAGAGGTTCAATACTTCCCTTCTATTCTGCAATGGTCTCCCCTTATATTTTGCTGTTAGGAAGGTAGACATATGTTCCAACACGCTTCTGTCAAAGGATCCCTGATCTGGCCAGAAGTGGGGCATTCCCCCTCCTCCAGTCTCAGTCATCCACTGGTTGTGATACTTAATCATTTCACAATACAAGGGCACGGCCTTGCATATGTGTTCTAAGGGCGTTTGTACCCCCATAGTCGTGTCTCCTGTGTGTATGGCAGTGGGGCTACGCCTATGCTCCTGCACTTCAGTTGTTATACAATAACCCATTCAAGGAATATGTAGTTCAATTTTGTCAACAATGCAACTTAATGTCATCCAGAAAAACCCCAATACAAAATTGTCTGTTCAATTCCTCCACCCCTCCACTCTCATTTAGAGCTCTGTAAAAACACCCACACCTCACGCTCTCCACACACACACACACACACACACACACCACGTACACACCCCTCCTGGGCTGCCTTCGTACACCATAAAATACACTAACAAAACAAACTAAAATAACAAAATACAACAACAAATTCTTTCCTCGAGCTCTTCAATTATGCGTAGCTCCTATATTTATCCCTGTTCTTCCACATTGTTTATGCAATGCATGTGGCACCACCTTCCCCCTCACAGGGGGAGGTTCCCTGTCTTCCGCTTTCCTTTTCCTTAGTATCCTTAATAAATTAATTTTAAAAAGAAAAAATCAACACACTGCACAAATATGCCACACTCTCAATTTAAATTACAGCATTTTCACACTGTTCAGACTGCTCCATACATCTGACCCTACTTTGTTATCCCTTGCAGGCTATACTAACGTGCGTGTGCTCATCCAAACTCCTCCGTTCATGGGGTTCAAACACCGGCCTGCACCTCTCCTTGGCCGCGCACCCCGCTCCAAAAAGTAGGCAGGATTCTACAAAGACAGCTCCTACAGGGCCACTCAGGGGGACGCGTTTTGGGGCTGGTCGCTGTAAGTGGGGGCAGCCCTTCCATAGAGAGGCTGCCTGGATACCTCCAGAGGTACGGGGGACACTGGGATCAGGTCGGGGTCACCAAATGAAGGCAAGTCCCTGTGAACGCTCACACCAGAAAGAAAACAACCCTCTAGGGAAAAAGGCCAAGAGATTGCTTGTAAGGATAACAAGGTTTAATTGTGCAGAATACAAAGGTATCAGCAAAGAACTCTGCTGCTCTAGAATGTTCTGCCAAAGGTTAGTACAAACAGAAGCTTAAAAGGCAGTACATCGCCATCACTATACAGTAGAAACGAGTGTTGCTGGTTGGTGAGACCCTATACATGGGCCTGTTCCATAGGGGATGCCAGGCTACGATTCGTTCTCTTTTCCACAATCTGTTCCCACTTGGGCCAGCTGGGCTCATCTCTCCATGGAGTGAAGGTCAGGTTCCTCGTAAGTTACAGTTTCAAGACTGCTATGATACACTAAGACTACTGCTATATCATTGTGGCATGCATGTGGGAGGCTCGGGGACTGGTGCCAGGGGGAAGGGAGGAAGAAATACAGTCACACTGACCCACACATTCTATGCTTTGTTGATATTGCACCCCTCGCCCCAAGGCTTCCACCCTTGTTTTGATATATAATTTATTCCTCCCAGTACCTCGTGTTACAAAGGATGTATTTATGCGGAGAGGTAAAACGGCGTACATGCTCCGATCTTTTATGGACTTTGGTTTTATGGCGGGTCTTGATGTCACTCGATGTCGTGGAATGCAGGGGTTTTGGATTGGGCAAGTGGTGTGGACCATTGCTCTGGGTAGGCTGGGTGGGGGTTGGAGGTCTGCTGATAGTTTGGCTGTGATGAATGGGTGCTGCAAAAAGCCTGGCATTGTCTCATCGCCTTGCAGGGTCCATTCCTCCCAGTGATACTAAGTAATTACAACAGTGAAGGGACAAGGGGAAGCTTCCGTGAGAACTGGCCGTGCAGGCTCATCCCTTCTTAGTATCTAGGGGCCTATTCGGCTTCTTCCAACGAGCTAAAGGGCTAAGTGTCTACCATGACTACAAGATGGCATCTCTTACCATGTGTGCACTGAGTTTATGCATCTATTCTTCCTGCTTACATTATATTTGTGCTGAGTTTCTTAGCATGGTTCCTTTCACCCTAGCACATTACACCACTATTTATGGGATTCACCTCATTCTAAAGCGCCCAGGGGGGTGGGATAGGCTCATTTCCAGCCCAACACATGTTAAGCCAAAAGGATATTGTGGTTGTTTTATTTTTCACATCCTGAAAGGAAAAATGTAAGTCGCAGAATGCAAGATAATACAAGCCTGAAAAGAAGCCTTCCTTTCACACAACTGTACTTTTCTCACTTTAAGAATCTCTAAAAAAAGGTTTGTAATAAAGTCACTAGGATAAAGAATACATTTGTCACAAACCACCAGCTTGTTGTGCAGCTTTTTAAGAACTTTTAAATGTCCTTATAAAGCAATCCAATGTTTCCATGTTAAAGTAGTAGACTTAATTACTAACTTTGAAACTGTAAGCTTTCCTGTGAAACTTTAAATATCTAACTGTAATAGCCGCACTGACACTTTCTGTGTTGTATAACGTCTTTAATCTGTTACATGTGGAGTTGGAAGCCTTCTGCACATGCTAATCCTGCAGAACTCCTTTTACGCAGCAGACTTTCAGAGGTTTTACGTGGTTGCTGTCATGACACATCCCCGCCACACCTCCCACCACCCTCCGAATGGCTGTGGAAGGATTTGGTGGGGTTCCTGTCGACTTTCTTCATCCCATTTGCCGAAGCTCAGAATTTGCCCAGAGTCAGGACTTTAAGAAAGCAGGTTCAAGCACTGAATCTGGTGCCAACACCATGCTCTGACCTTATTGTGTCCTTTCTCCTCAAGTGCACTCACGTGTCGAGCACAATCTTTACTCATGCCATGAGGTGGCGGGTGGGAGGTGAGATGGCTAGCTGTCACTATGCAGGACGCAGGGAGTGTCTTCAGCTGAGAGGACAGCACAGCATAACCAGGCCCTCAGAAGGGACATTGCTTTTGCTCCAGCCACAGGTGTTGCCAGGTTTGTAAAAGACCTGGGGCTATGCTAATGTCGGGACTGGCAGGACTCGGGGCAGGCTACCCTTGTGGTTGTAGCCCTCGAGCTTCTATCCGTGGCTACAACCAAAATACCCGGGGCTATAGCCCTCAACCTCCTCTGACAACGCATCTGGCCCCAGCACTGAGTGGAAGGGCAGTGTGAGTCTGACATCAGTTTTATTGCTCTTTCACTCCTAGGAGTTTGTAACAAGCATGCTGTCCTCCAAGAAGGGCTATTTCTGGCTCGGGCTGCGAAAGCAAGGAGAAACATGGAGATGGATGACCGGAGCGGAGCTGGATAGATCCTCGTAAGTCCAAATCGACTTCCTGTGGTAAATAATGCACTGAACATGAGCATGTTACACTGTGTGGGATGGACCCCCTTCTAAGCCTTGGGATTTGACCTTGGACATAGAAACAAGACTTTCATTTACTCATTAGCTTGGCCCTTGATCTGCAGTGCATGATGGGACAAGCCTGTGACCACTGGCAGGAGAGGCGGCAGGAACAGAAAGCATGTGTGAAGTTGGGAAAGCACAAGTGTCACACATTTCACGCATTATCAGCGAAGAGGTGGAAGTTAAATCAAAAGGAGGAAGTGAGTTTGCACAGGGAGGATATGTACAGTGTGAATCAGTGGGCCTAGGACTAATCCTTGTGGGACACCCACAGGAAGGGTTGCCGGGTGTCAGAAAGGAGGTGCTGGAGTCCCATGAGAGGTAGAAGGAGTGATCAAAGGGATAGCACACCCAGTCAAGCACAGTGTCCTTGACACCAAGGAGGGAAAGAGTTGACCGTGTGGCGAGGTCTAGAAGGATGAGAGGTGAGAGTGGTCGACAGTGGTAATAGAATTAGCAACCAGGATGAGAGGAGTCTCAGTGGAGTGCTGGGACTGGAATTCAGATTGGAGGGGGACGGCCAGTGAGCGTACCTCAATATAGTTGACTATGCAGTTGAAGACAACACTCGAGCATTTTTGAGTGGTTGGGAAGGAGTGAGAGCGTTCTGGGTCAGCAGTTAGTTTCTTTAGGACAGGCAAGACTGGGCTGCTTTATAACAGAGTGAGAAGATACCACTTGCAAGAGATAGTTTGAATACGGTGAAGAAGTGAGTGAAGTGGAGGTGTGGTGCAATGTGGTCAACTGCAGTGCGCAATAGTTTACCAGAGCGGTGGATGAATAAAGGGTTGAGGGGGACAGGCAGACCAGAATTGAGATACAGAGGAGAATGTGGGGTAGATGGGAGGTGGGGGAAATTAGTAAGGGAGTGGTAAAGATGGAAGAGTGGAGAAGGTCCCTGGTATTTTGATGTTTTTAATGGGGAAGTAGGAGTCAAAGACACGCAGAGAGAGAGAGGAGGACATGGAGTGATTCTTTTGAGCGGGGAGGCATGGCTGGGTGCATGTGTAAAGTTTAAGAGGATGTGAATAAAAGGAGGAACCCGATTAGTGTAGTAGGAGGATATGGCTGTGTTTAGAGTTGTGGCCACCTTCAGTATATAGTCCTTGTAGACAGTGAGAAGAGTGGAGGATTGGTCTTTGTGTTGACATCAGCAGCTGAACGGATGGGGGGATCCATTGTTGAGGACGTAGGCTGGAGGAGGGGTGAAGGGGATAATTGAAAGGGTAAGACAGTGCAGAGTTGAATTTGGTGAAGTTGAGTTTAATTGAGTGAGCAAAACGAGGGAGAGAGATCTAAGAGTGAGGTGTGGACTTGGGTGAGGTAGGGGACAATGGCGTCGGGCTTGAATTTATATTTGGTGAAATATGGAGATGGGGGAGTGGCAGAGGAATACAGATGGTGAATTGAATGAGTGTGTGGACAGAAGGGGATGGGAGACACAGAGGGGGAGCAGGGGGAGTGTAGGGCAGAGGGGGGTAGGCAGAGAGGACTTGGAAGAGAGAGAGGGGGAAAGAACCATAAGGAGAAGAGAAGCACTGGAAAGAGCAGGGCAGGTAGGCGATGGCGAGGTTGTAGGGGGGACCACAGGGTCCTACGAGACGAAGCAGTGCCATTTCAAAAACGATAGTGTCCTATGTAAAAATCAAAGTGCAACTTAAAACCTCACAGGGTTCTAGGCAACCAGAGTGATTTACAAGGTGCCGTTGGCACTTGCAGAGGTGTAAATTCATACCAGGGATCGCACAGAATTAGGAAATGAACTTGTGTAGTTGTTCTGCACTGATAGCGGGTTTAGTAGGACATGCCAGGCCCTAACAGGCCCAAACAGAACCTGCTATTGTTTGTTCAGCCCTTTTCAGTGTGCACCAGGGGCTAGGGTGCCTCTGGACAGGGCCCTCCTGGATGGCACTTGGGCTGGAGAGGCCAATGAGGGAACTGCCCAAGTACAAAATTGGCATTCAGATGGGATAAAGGCCAGGCTCAGTGGTGGACCAAATGCATGGCTCTTCAGCTGAACTCCAACTCCACCAGGGTAGTGAGCAGGGTTTTTTAGTGCTGACTGTTGGCTTCTGGCGTTCAATGTTGTCCTGATAGGTTTTCAATTTGGGAGTGCGGTGGTGGGGCAGTCTGGGGTGCGGTGGTGGGGCAGTCTGGGGTGCGGTGGTGGAGCAGTCTGGGGTGTAACCTCTTGCCCCTGAAGATGGGCCACCACTGAACATCATTGCATCTGTTCCAAAAATGTTTTCTTTTTTTCTCTGTGTTCTGCAGATTCCCAATCAAGGAGGACAACGGGAGCCATGACTGCATTTCGGGAAAAGACACATTCTCTTCTGAGAGCTGCTTCAACCCCAACAAATACATTTGTGAGAAGAATACCATTAAGTTCCCACAAATCATAGCTGCGCATACAAGACCGCAAAGACAGATTAAGGCGCAGGCCCAAAAAAGACTGCAATCCTCTTGGCGCTCATCTCATGGTCAACTTGAAACTAACAGAAGGACCTGATTTATGTCCACTCAATAGACAATCGCCTGATGAAGGCCTCTGAGGTCATGAGTAGCCATTGGGTGAAATGGCTCAGCCATGCATAGACTCCTCATCCATGTTTAAATTCCCAAGCATTGCAAACCTTATTCATTACGTCACTAAACTATCCAATCTAGGGCACTAATATGTGACAATCTATTTTCCTAATTATGCACACTAGTGGTTACTCAGGGTTTATCCCCTTTCCCCTCCTGTGCCCTATTCTCCCCTCATGTGATCCACCCCTCCCAATAATGGCTTTCTGCATTCTTTTGCTATAGCCTTAACCAACAGGACCTATTGCTTCTTTGCTGTTATCTGATGTTTAACAGTTTTCCTTCTCAGCCTGACACTTTTGATGTACCTGCCCTTGCCTGTGTTGTCCTCCTGAACTTACCAAGCAGCCTTATCTACCAGGACAAATCAGCCCTCCTTTGCTAATCGCAATATACTCTTCCTTCTGACAATTCCAGGCTAAGGATTTCTCTTCCTCTGACCATTCATGCTCGTGTAAACACAGCCATGCTTCTGACCATACAAACCTAAACTGACGTCTCTTCATGACCATTCAAGTCTAAGGCAAGGGTCAGGAGGAAAGGCCTTTCCTCCTGACCCTCAAGCATAAACAGGCCTCTCCACCTGACCCTTCAAGCCGACACAGGTCTCTCCTCTGGACAAATCAAGCCTAAATAGGCTTCTCCTCTATATCCTTCAAGCCGTTCCCTTCCTGATGCTTTAAGCCTAAAATGGCCACTCCTCCTCACATTTCAAGCCTAAGCAGACACCTCTGCCTAACCCTGCACAACTAATTAGGCCTCTCCTGCTGACTAAACAGGTGTGTCCTCCTGACCCTTCAAACCTATACAGGCCGCTCCTCCTGACCCTTCAAGCCTAAAAATGCCTCTCCACCTGACCCCTAACAGATCTCGCCTCCTGACCATTCAAGCCTAGATAGGCCTCTCCTCCAGGCCCTGCAAACCTACATTGGCCTAGCCACCTGTCCATTCAAGCTGAAATAGGCCTCTCTTTCTGATCCCTCTGGCTTAAACATGCCTTTTCAGACCCTCCAAGCCTAACAGCACACTCCTCATGTCCCTTCAAGCCTAAACACTCCTCTCCTCCTGACCCATCAGCCCTAACAAGACCTCTCCTCTTGACAATTTAAGGCTTAACGGGTCTCTCCTACTCATCTTTCAAGTGTAAACAGGCCTCTCCAGCTCTACCTGAAATTCTTCTTCTTCAGAGACATCCATGAATTCAAGGCCAACCTTGCCATGATCCAGACCTAAATGTTCAGTGCGACCCTCAAACTGAACCCCACCAAGATGGATTTACTTTTCCCAACCAAAAACACAGACCGCCCCCACATCGAGACCTGGCTGTCTACCTTGAACCTTGAGGGCTTCATTCTGCAGCTAATACCTTACTCCAGGTCTGTAGGATTTCCCATTGACACCACTCCTTTAAAACAAACTGTAGTGGAAAAATGAAACAAGACTATTCCAGTGGATTGGTGAACAATGTATTAGTAAAAAGCAATGCAGCAGGACAACAAACCAATGACAGTACGAGACTTTGATGTAAGTGAGACCCCCTTTCGCTCCAAGCACTGTTCTCTTATACTCAAAGGAACACATGTATTTCGAAGGGAGGCGAAGTCCAAACAGGGCAGGGTATCATAGAGTAACGATGTTGCAAGCAGGGAACAAAGCTTTACCATTCAAGTCTTAGACACCAGCTGCATTCTCACACGTTGAGACAGTGTTATCAGGAAGTACAGCATAAAATGATACATTTAGCTGGGCTGAATAGCTGCCTCAGAAGATTCATGCACAATTTGAGGCAGGCGTGCTTACAGTATGATGACTTCTGTCTACTAAAGTCGCTTTTCCTAAGAAAGCGGGAGCCTAAAACACGCTTACATATGCCAAAAGGGAAACATGTCAGAAGCGAGCAATGTGGAGGCGAGCATAGCTACACCCTAGGTGAGGAGCCTTCACTGTAAGGGCATGTGCAGTAAAGCCTAAAGCTCGCCTCACACAGGCAAGAAGCACTCGTTTAAACATGGCAGTTTGAAGTACCTACTCAATGTTATACTGCATCAATGTGACAGGGTATTTCATAAAATTTTCAATTCCAGATGTTATTCTCACAAAACGTAGTGGAGCAATCGCAGACATCAAGGCACCAGGTACCCACCTGTGGAAAATCAAGCTCCTTCTTCCAACACCAGCTTCGGATCCACTGTAGAGGCCCTGGTTCTTTCGTACCTGGATCTTATCTGGAAGGGGCAAATGCCCAGTTCACTTGCCACTCGCGACCACCGCAGCTCCTATGAGAGGCTGCCTGCATGCTGCTGCGCCCTCATTCAAGGTGTCTTCAAATATGACCACATAATGTCCAGACTGAAACATCACTAGCTGCCCCTACAAGCACACATCAGCTTCAGTGCAAACTACATTCATGCCCCCTCCCATCTGGCAGAGAAAGTCAGCACCTGTGGTGCTCGTGCATCACCAGAAGTCCAGACCTGGGTAGAGTAGAGCAGCAGAAACAGAAAAAAGAAAGAACCAGGAAGTAAGCACTCAGTCTACAGCCCAGAGGGTGGAACCTCACGCACATCCACCTCTGTCTCTCCAGCACACTCCTGCAACTGAGAAAGGAAATCAAGACCCTCCTCTTCAAGGAGCACCTTCCTTGCATCCCGTAAGATCCATCCTCTGAAACCATCCAGGCAAGTACTCCTTGTGATGACCAACCGCTGCATTCCCCTGTTCCAGCCACCACCCTCGATTCAGCACTGCACATGCTCCCCACTAAATGTAAATCTAAGCAATTCCCTGCTTCCCTGAACAGAGTGCTGGGAATAGATATTATGTTGTAAAGACTGTTACCGCCTGCAACCAGCTAATGTATACCTAGAAACTCTGCCGATGTACAGTACGATGTTGCTTCCCGCAGCTAGGTTTTAGCTTAATACCCAAAATAAAGTAAATATTAAAAATTAAGCATACCCTTACTGCCTAAATGGATGTCTCCTTTGGGAAAATTAATGGAAGAGTGAAAAACAAACCCCTTTTTTTGACCCTTTATATCTTTTGAACTCTAACACAGATTTGGACAACACTTTAATTTCTTTGGGGTCCCGTGCCCTAATATAGGAATTGCAAACACTGTGCTGATCCGACCTACGGCTCAAAAGTTATTAACCATAGAATCGTTGCTTTTCCTATGGATGATAGGTTTGGATGGATGATAGGTTTCACCTTAACTATAGGGCGGTTATCGCCGGCCTTTCATTTATATATATTGTATATGCCTTACCACCCTCAGATATTCTCTACTTTCTCTTTTCCCACTAAACTTCACTACACTCTTCTCCCCACTACTCTCTACTACACTCTTCTCCCCATTACTCTCTTTTATACTCTCTTCCCCACTACTTTTTACTCCTCCCACCCAACCTACTGCCACATCTGCTATACTCTCCTTCTCACTGTACAGTACACTCTACTGCACTCCCCCCACTACACTACACTGCACCCACAACTGCTCCACAGTCACCTTCCTGTCACCCTTCTCAATCACCATCCCTAAACCCCTCCCCTTAATCTCACTCTCACACCCAAGTACCACTTTGTCTCAGCAACCAATACCTCACCTTGCACACGCTCTTGACTATTTTTCTCCACTCTCTACTGCACCACCCTTCCCCCACTTGGTTTCTTCGGCCTCCTTCTTCTCCCTTGATCTCACCTGAACAACCCCCACTGCCCTGGTCGCATTGTCCTTTTTAATCCTCCCTTGGTCCCTGCCCATGGTGGTCCCCGTCAGCTGGTTCCCCAGCCCAACTGCTGGCTTCCTTTCCCCCAGGGGCTCGGTTAAAAACACCAAACCAGGTGTAACAGGTCTAAAGCCCTGCCCCCTTTTCATCCGTGAGTCTGCTGACATTTGGAAATGGCGGCCTGCTGAAAACAGTCATTTCTAGAGTTTGTGCTGAGCATCTGCAATGCCAGTGGAATGTGTGTGGCGTTCTTTAGCCTCTCCACTTTTCACCGCCTCTCTCGCCATTGAGTTGTCAGTTCAGCTCTCCACCACTAAGAATGCTGGTCCTGTGGAAGAAGAGAATGAACAGTGTGTGAAGAATCAACTTCCAGGACACCAGTGGTCCAGGGATGAATATTGGTTTCTAAAACATCAATCAGCCCCACACCTCGAGTACACCAGAAGGGATCATAAGAGATTGGAAACACAAGCAAATTATAAGCCTCCTTATCCAAGTTTGGTAACATGGATGGAATGACAGGCTTATCTCTGCAGGGTCGTGGATCGTTGATTAGTTGCAACACAGCGAAAATACAATTATTACCCAATGATAAAAGGGACTGTCCAGACAAGGTTGTATAAAAAATATTTACTTTATTATCATCACAACAGACAGTTCTAGCAACACTACAAAATACAAGCCACCCTGTAAAGGAATGCCGAGGACGGACAGTTTCAAAGGAGGACAAGAGATGCACTATGGATACTGACAGGAGAGTAGTCAGTAAAGTAATTAATCACAATAGTTCAAGTACACTTGGTTTCAGCACAAAGGGAGCAATGGGTCATAAAATTTCACTAGGGGTCTTCAGTGAAGTACCAGGGGGACAAAACCACAATTTACCTTGTGCTTGTAGATGTTCTTGGTGCTCGACAGGGTCGAGTCGGTATTCAGTGCGCTTTGCAGCTTCTGCGACAGAGATCAAGACGTGAGACAGCTGCGGTTATCGGGTAGCAAGCAGTATGGCTAGCGAGGCTCAATGGATGGCTGCAGGCTGCCGTACATCGCGGCTTCGGGTGAAGAATCGTTGTCTCAGTGCTGGTTGGCTGGTCTGAAGCACTGGTCGAGGCATCACGGACGGCGTGAGCGACTACGGCATAACAACAGTCACCGGTGCAGTCAGTTGCAGCTCGAGGGGCTCGACTGGGTGGAAAATGTCCTTTAAGGCAGACTTGGTTGATGCTTGTCGATGCACTCCTCCTAGCTTCCTCACTGGGCTTGTGTTGTCCTTTAAGGCAGACGGGCCAAAGCTGAGGAGATTGATGCAGGCACCAGCCTTGCCCTTGGTTTGGTTCAGAGACTCTCTGGCACTTCCCACCTAGGAAACCTGCTGGGGAGCCTAGCAGGGCATGTTGTGTGCTGGCTGGGTACCGGTTCTGGAGCTGCTGGAGGGACCCTAGGATCCAGTATCCCCCTCTTTGGAAATCCTGCCCTTCCTTCACTGGCGGAAGCTGTAAGGCAGACTGTACATTCAGCCATTGTCCAATGCTGAGTTCCTCTTGTTGCTCCTTGCAAAGTCTTCAGATGATCTGCTCAAAAGAGGGGCTAGACCCTCTTTTAAAGCAAAATGGGCGACAGTGATTGGTGTAGGCTAAGCCTTCCTTAATGAACCAATGTAGGGTCCACCAACAATCTTCTGTATGCATGAGGTCATAACCAGAGTGTTTTGCAACAGAAAAGGTAAAGGGGTGAAAACCTTTATTTATTTGTTTTCTTGTTAGGCGCTTATACAATAAGAATATACCATTTCAAAGCACCCACAGTGCAGGGAGGGAAGGCGGGGAAATACATTACAGCACAATATTGAGAGAAGAAGGGAAAGAGGGAGAGGGGCGAACCTACTATGCCTTGTGAGTATTCACATTCAGAATGAACAGTACTAAGTTCGACCCATCTTCCTGTTTTTTGTGGATCAAAGGGGGTCTCTGGTTAATTGAGATCTCTGTGGTTTCTGATTAAAGCGACAGGTCTCCCTTGAAACTGTGGCAAGACCAGACTTTCGGTCGCCGCCAAACCACATACTTGTACCTTCTGAACGGGGTCACCCTGTGGGGATGAATACTGTAAACAGCTGTCCCAGACATGACATTTCACTGCCCTTAATACTAAGAGGCGGGAGCTGGCTTCAGGTTGGCACAGATGCATATCATAGTTTGTTGGGGTTTTCCCATCCTTTGTTAGTTCTGCGATCAGGCCTCCTGTGGGCCTGTCTGATTAACTCTGATTAGTATGCTAAGCTGCAACCAGTAGAGCCAATAAAGAATAGGGTGGATCCATGGAGTCTTTGTTATTTAATTAGGCTGGCCATGGTAGGAGGAATGCTTTGCACTTCCCCTTCTGAGATGCCTTGATGTACTCCTAGCTGTCACATTCCAACTAAATGTAACAGGGTGAACAGCGCCTGTTGGCTCTGTCCACCCACAGTACACAGGTCTATGTGTATGTTGTGCAGTGAACATAGGAAAATCTGTGGTTCATCTACTATCATTCCATTTCATTTAAAATTTCAAATAAAAGCCGAGGTGAGTGCACACCCACTGTGCAGTTGGCAGAATTCCTCACACACTGGCAAGCAATTTGCCCAATCAGTTTGGAACAAGAGTCAGTAGTACTCGACATTCATCCAGGCACAGGTAGAAGCAACACAGACTGGGACCCTCCCAGCTCCCACGCAACACCTCTTGGGTAGCACATGATCTTGGAAACCCTGTGGCAGGCCTCATGCCCCAGGTTGAGAGGGGGCTCATCCCCTCATGACAGGGTCAGATCACTGACCCTGTCACACACCTCAACCCTTGCTTCCAAAACCTCTTTCTCCTCCCGTAAGCCCTTACTCTCTGCTATTCTCTCTGACCATTAGTCTCCACTATTATCCTCTCCTACTGCCCTTCAATACATTCTCATTGACACTACTATCTACTCCTCCCAGTCTACTACTGCGACACTCGGCTACACTCTCTTCCCCACTGCTCTACACTACACTTTACTACACACTCCTCTCACTACACTAATCTCCACCTACTCCACTGTCACTGTTTCTCACTCTTTCACCTTTTCAATCTCTCTCCCTTAGTCTCACTCAGTCAGTCCCTCACTCACATTGCACGCACTCTGACCCAACTACCACTTTCTCACAGCAACCAATACCTCACCTTGCACATGCTTTTGCCAATTCCCCTCCATGCTCCACTGCACCGCTCTTTCCCTGCCATGACTCTGGTCCTCCTTCTCCTCCCTTGACCTCACCAGAACATTCTACCCTGCCCTGGTCACACTGCCCCTTTTTTATTCTCCATCTGCTCCTGTCATTGGCTTCCTCTGGCAGCTAGTACCCCTGGCAACCACTGGTTTCCTTTTTCCACAGAGACCAGGCTACAACCAGCAAACCACACAAAATGGACCTCAAGCCCAACCCCCTTTTCATCTCTGGGTGTGGCAGCATTTAAAAATGGTGACCCGCTAAAAACAGTAATTCCTGGAGGTTGTGTCCTATTTAACTCTGGAAATTGCAATGCTGGTGGAATGTGTGCGGCGTTCCTCGGCCACTGAGCTTGCACGGCCTCTCTCTCTCCGATGCGCTGCCAGGTCGGGTCTCCATTGCTAGCCATGTTGGTATGCATAGTCCTGTGGAAGAAGGCATAGAATACTGACAAGTACTGTGCACAGCAGGTATGGAGCAAGAGTCAGTGGTACTCGAAAGAACAGGTAAAAGGGCCAAAATGTAACCCATCCCAGTTCCCACGCCCTTCCTCTGGGGCAGGTCTGGCTCTGGGGGACCCCTGTGTTAGGCCGCCTGTCCCAGGCTGAGAGTGGTCCCCATCCCCTCTGTCACAGGCCACAAATGACAATAAAGACACCCTCGACTTTTACAAATCCGGGCTCATTGACGTTGCCAATGCCTGTTAGTGCAGATTTGCCTTTATTGAGAATGACTGATGTTTCGACTTCATAGGCCCTCATTATGAAGTTGCTGGTAACTGGAAAAACCTGCAGCGTCTGGGGATCAATTCCTAATGGGCCGAGTGGAAAATTAAAGTGTAAAAGCCAGGTACATTGCTTTTGCACTTCCATTATCTGCAGCACTTAATGTTCGAGCCTTTCCAAGGCGTAGGAGGGCACGAAGGCAGATTTTGCATCTCTGCTTTCCTCTTGCACCTTGCAAGAGCGCTTGGTTTCACGTCTGCATGAGATCTTCCTGCCTATGGAATACGCTCTGGTTTAGCACCTGCTGAAGTCACATAGGAAGCCATTATAAAATGCCACCTGCAAAGCATACTTAAAGGCGCGTTTACATGCATAGCAATTAGCTTTGCAGAATTAGTTTTCAGTAAGTGCTCTGCAAGCGTTTCTGACCTGTGGTGCACTTGAAGACCCACAGGTTGACGGTACACCTGTTGTCACGCCTGCAATTTACAAGTATTGTGCATACATATGTTAAATGTTAGAGGTATTTGTACCGCGCACGGTCACCAACAGAGTTGGTCCCCAGGCGCTCTGGCAGATCTGCAAATGAGAGGGTGGGATGGGTTAGTAGGTGAAGTGGGAGTAGGATAGTGAGAGGAGTGGTGTTCTGTTGGCAGCTTCCACTCGGTATACACCGGGTGCTGAGCTTTGGTGTATCGGATCGATGTCAGTCCTCGTGTGCTGTTGGTGCAGCTTATGTGTCGTTGCAGTGTTGTGCGGGTTGTTATGCGCGAGATGGTTGTGTGAGATTTTTGAGTGAGATAAGTCTGCAGAAATGCTGAGTTGTTTTGCTAGTGGGTTGTATGAAGTTTAACCTGCTAACCTTCAGAACTCTGTCCGAGTGTGCTGCTCGCCAATCCTCCCAATCTCATCAGGGTGGGCGACGGGGTTAAGCCTGGCAGGGTTCTAGGTATGTGTGAGGCGCTCCCTGTACTGTTCTAACGCACTCTGTAACTGTTCTAATTGCTCCTCGCCGTTCTATTCTAGCGGGCTCTGTAGGAGTTCTAATGCTGATGGATTGTTTGGTGTGGTTGGGTGTCTATTCTCCTCCTTGGGTGTTGGAGCTGGTGTTGTGGTCTCCTCTCACAAACTTTCTATCTAAATGTGTCTGCTGGGGTTTTGGATATGGTACGGCCGGGAGGCAGTGGATGAGTCGTTTAAAGGCTTTCGTCTCGGTCTGGCTATGCAATGTGTCTATCGTCACCTTCTTTTAGTGGCTATTTCCCTTAATATCTTATGGTCTGTCATGGGGTCCGTTCTTGGGTTCTGTGTATATCCGTATTGGGTGTGGCCGAGGTTTGTGTTTTTCATCGTTGTTTAACGGGGTGGGCATTCTAGTGCGTCGCTGTTGTAGTCACCCTGTGAAGAGCCATGATTTGAGGAGTTTCCTGAATGCTAGGTGGTTTGTTGTGTTCCATATATTCTTAGGTAGGTCATTCCAGGTTTTCGGTGCCTGGTGAGAGAAAGCGGATCCTCCAAGTTTTCTTCTGTTATAGGGTTTTGGTTCCAGGCAGATGTCGGTGCTTGATCTCAGTGTTCTTGTTGGTTGATGTAGGCGTACATATTCTTAAACAAGTTTTGCATTTTTGTTCAGACCAATACATCGAAAATAAAAATGTACTGTTACCTTATAGTATTCATGCCTGATATGTGGAGCAGAAATACTGTACGTTGCGATTAGTATTGCAGCAAACACTGGCAGTACTTGGCCCAACATGAGCAAGCATGGCCTTATGCTGTTTCCAATGGATGTGAATGTTGAAAAGCCAGGCTCACATAGATAAGTCGTGAAACATGGCAACAAAACCTAAGTAGACTCATCAGAAATGACTTGATATTATTGTTTTAGTTGAAGCCACAGCAGATTGATTGACACATCACCTGTACACTTCGATAGCTCCCGAGGGTGCCCCACTCTTCACTCATTTTAAGAGAATGTCGGGTTATTGAGGCATCAACAGATGCTGCAAAGGGAGTGTAATGAGCAATGAGTAGCAGTTTGCACTCAATAATGGGCACATTCTTCCTGGTAAGGATCCAACATGTCTCTGCTACGGGCAAAAGCTTAAGGTAGTCCTATTTGCACATCTTCTGCGCCCAGTCAAGGATCTTGAGTGAGCCACGCTCAACATCTTCTGCGCCCAGTCAAGGATCTTGGGTGAGCCACGCTGCACATCTTCTGCGCCCAGTCAAGGAGCTTGGGTGAGCCACGCTGCACATCTTCTGCGCCCAGCCAAGGATCTTGGGTGGGCCACGCTCAATATCTTCTGCGCCCAGTCAAGGATCTTGGGTGAGCCACGCTCAACTTCCTCAGGCCATAACAACTTTAACCTTGTTTTCAATCCATTTAAGTTCCACTGGGTCCCTGCACCTGCGCCTCCATTCAATGAGGTTTTTGTAAATATCAGCCCTATCGGCAAGGCCTGCCAACCAGACATTATCATGACAGGAATTTTCCTAATCATTTCAAAGTTTAGCAGAATTTTACCCCCATTATGAGGTTTAAATATTTTTGCTAACACTTTTCCTTGAGACAGCTGCAATACGTCATTGTGAAGTAGTCGTGAATGAGTTGAGGTCCCATTTCTTCACAAATAATCTATATCATATATATATATGTGAAAGTGTGTTTGTATGTTTGCTCCAGCCTCATAACAGTTGGTGGGGGGGTGGGCCGAAATTGTAATTGGTTATTTATAACGCGCTTAATACCCAAAGGCTTCTAAGCGCGTACCCGGGGATCGAACCTGTGTTGCTCTGCACCTTCTTGCTTCCAAGGCGAGCCCGTTGCCCCTGAGCTATCCTCCTGAGACACATTCTGGCTCAAGGTCAGCATACCAGTCTGGGGTGTACTGGCGATAGTGAAATCTGACCAACCCCACCGGTTCGCCTGTCGAGCCCTGTGCCATCAGTATAGGCAATTTTGGGAGATCGCCGATTTTGCGACTTCTTTTTCAGAAATAGGAAGTTAGGACACAAGGTCGGCATACCAGTCTGGGGTTTACTGGCGATAGTAAAATTTGACCAACCCCACCCATTCGCCCTGCACATGGGTGGAGCGGGGTCCGGCCCTGTGCTATAAGTAAAGGTGATTTCGGGAGACTGCTGATTTTGCAATTTTTCAAAAATAAGAAGTTCTGACACAGTAAAACATACACAAGGCTATAGCAGAACCCACATGCATGTCTGCTACAGACCTGTGCCATGCCAGGTGGTACAGCTAGTTTTAAATATATGAGAATTAGCACTTTTCATTTTATTAAGTTAACAATTTTGTCACATTGACCCAGTACCGATGTGAGTTTGTCTGGAAGATGTTTGGCCATATTTCCAGTCATCACAGAACATAAAGACGACAGACAACATACAAGATGGGACTGATAAGAGGGTGATTAGCTTTATGGTTGGGCAGTCTGGACTTTATCTGAATAGCAGTGTTTTCAGTTTCTTCTTGAAAGTCAAGAAGTTGGATTCTAAACTTAATGAAGATGAGAGTTTGTTCCACTTTGATGCCGCTTTGACTGGGAAAGATCGTCCTAATCCATTTGCTTTCTTGATGTGTATGGTTTTCACCAATCCTTGAGCTTTAGATCTCAGAGACGGACCTGGTTCATATGAGGATATTTGCTCTTTCAAGTAGGCTGGGGCAGAGCCATAGAGGCAGTGGTGTACAATTGAAATGGCTTTGAAGGTAATACGGTCGTCCACGGCTAGCCAGTGGATCGACTTCCTATCTTCGGTGATGTGGTCCCTCCTAGTTTTCCTTCTTATGGCTCTCACTGCATTATTCTGAATGGGCTGGCATTGGACTATACAGCCTTTATTTGCTCTGAGTAATAGGGAATTTCCGTAGTCCAGCCTTGAGAGGATTGTAGCTCTAGCAATGGTAGTACAACTTTTTAATTTAGGACAGGTCTTATATGCCTGAGTAGTTTTTGGTACTACCAGCATTTTATTTTAGGTATGCTACATGGGAATCAGCCCCAAGAGATGACTCTAGACACCTAAGGTTTTGAGCTTATCAGAGGACCGGGATGTTTGAGTTTTTAATGCTAAACGAGGCATAATCTGGGTTAAGTTTAGTCCTAGCTTGGGGAGAGTCGAATATCATGAGTTCTGTTTTGCTACCTTTTAGACATAGTCAGTTTGCTTTCATACAGGCCTCAATTACATTGTAGATGTTTGCAACCCTAGTGCGGTCTACGCTATGGCACCCGCTTAGTTCAACTATCAGCTGGGTGTCATCAGCAAAATTGGTAAATAGCACCCCTAAATTGATAAGAAGGGTGCAAAGACAGGGTAGGTACAGGTTGAATAGAAGGGGGGATAAACATGACCCCTGAGGTACACTACAGTATATGCATATGCCTTAGAATACTTGTCTCCCCAGTGTATTTTGGAGCTTCGTTCCGCAAGAAAAGAGGAAACCCAATCTATGGCCTCCTGAGATCAGTTCCCTGATTTTTCCAGAGCCTCTTGATGTTTCTGGTGGTCAAGCAGATGAAAGGCTGCTAATACATTGTTAGACAATTCATAACATGCCCCTTGATGGGTTCTTTGGAGAGTAGTAGTTTTCTTACCTCCTTTGCTGCCTCACACCGTGGTACGATTCTCACTATTCCTCACATGATGGAAGAACCTGCGTTTTGCCGATAGTGTGCGGTCTTCTTCCTATGAGCAATTCATGAAGTCACATTGTAATGACCTTCTAATGCCCGGTTAGTACATTTCCTTGAAGGTGTAAATGAGTGACTTCGTTCCAAGTTGTGATTTTGCAATTGATTGAAATAACTCATGTCCTTTTTCTTATAGTCAGGTTGTTTCAATGGCGGTGCTTTAATTTGTTGGATCTTTAATCGAAAGATTCTCTCCAGAAATGAAACACACTGGTTTAAGAATTGCAGATTGAGAAACTACGGAAAAACCGAACGTGAAAGAGGTTTCCTTGAACTGTATATGCACTGTCTTTAATTTATTGGCTGGGCCTTCACAAGTACCAGCCACGATGGCAGTTTCCCGGCAACATCCAATCCAAACAATGGATAAAGCCAGGATTATCCAATGAATGAGGATTAATAGTCAACAGGGAAAGTCTTGTGAGAGGGGAAATGGGAATAAAAGACGGGGTACAAATATTATGTGTGGGAACGTCACAACTATTGTTCTGGGATAGGCCTGGCTACAGGTTTGTGTAGTATTGTTCATTTTCATAAAGACCTGGGATACAGGGTGCAGCAAGGTTTCTCAATGACAGTGGAACTTTCCGGCAAGTAGCTCGGTGGAAACCGCGTCACACATTGATGGTGCAGGCACAGTTTGCAAATTGGTTCGGCTAGCAACAGAGGCCTGAATCTTCCTGAGTTCCTTCCAGGCTGCGCTCAGTTGGTCAGATGAGGCGTTCTACTCCAGGTAGGGGAGAAAGGGGAGTCCTTTCAACGCTGCTTGGCCCCTGGGCAAGGGCACTGTCTGTGCTCTTCTTGGCGGCTATTGGCACTGGTTTTCATTAGCTTCACTGCTCTGTCCTCTGCGCCTTTGAGACCAACACTGGCACTGCCATGTTGCACCCCGATTACCAACAATCAGCGCAGTCGAGCGAGTATGCCATCACCGCTGTGGTGCACCTACCACCACCTTGCGGCACACCAATGTGCCATGGCACACTCTTTAAGCAGCACTGTACACCAAACAGCTCGAGCTCTGGAACAAAAGTGATGTACACACAGCCACTCCTATCCTCCCAAAACCTTTCTAAAAGTTCAAGAAAACAATAAGGCTAGCTTGCAACACTACTAAGGGGTAAGTAAAAACGGCCTCCTAAAATGAATGCAGAGGTTCATTCACTATCGTGCATTGTAGCACTACACAGAATTACAATGAAAACCCATTAGGAACAATGGTAATGGATCTGACACAAAAGTAAGCTAGAATATTGTGGGGCGTGTCCCACCATTCTTCCAAAGCAGCCATGATCACACTTAGCATCCAGGTGCTACTGGTTTATTTCTGGGGGAAAGGCTTTGCGCAGGGCCACATGTAGCATGTTCCACACAAAAAAAACTCCAAACATAGTTTCCGGAAAGTATAAACTGGAGATCTTGGGAGAATCCATTTTCTGTTTTCCTGCTGTCTTTCGGGAGATGGTGGTGGTGCATATGGTGGCGGCGGTAGGATGTGGTGGGTATGTATCAGGAGAAGGCTCACAGGTGGGACGGGGAGGCAGCTAATGGGTGAATTGGACAGAGCCAGACCGAGCAGCCATCTGCTTACTTGGATCATGGGCCATTATTGTTGATTCATGCCTGCATTCTAATCAACCTGATGGCTGCTTGCTGGCTGGCTGTTAATAGAGCAAAAATGCGTAAAAAAACATGAGTGCATCAAACATCATAAAAACAAAAGAAGCCCTTAAAAGCCAGATGCTACAGCTCCCCAAAGTTACAAACTAGCACCAACTTCTGCAAAATGGCCAAAACTGTAACAGAATTTTCACCATGATGAACTCTTTTTTGCACTCTTTTGAGCAGCTGATTGACAGGGGTGGGATACATGGGGAAAAGACAAGGTCATGGAAAAGTCAGTGGAAAACAAGGGAAAAGACATAAGGAAGATGGAAATAATGGACAGAAATAAAGCAGATGATTGGAGGTGGATCTATGTGATTATGCTGGAAAAGATCTGAAGCCTAAAATGCTCCCCGCAGCCCACCGTCCCATACCCCTCCCACATTTATTATTACCCTTACCCACACCCCACATACATATGCAGGGAAATGCATCCCTCGGCATTCAGCATTTTCGGCCTCAGAATTATTTTCCTCTGTATTCTGGCACTATGCTGTTGGAAGTTAAGTGTAGAGCAAAATGGGGCTTGGACAGTGCAACCCACTTCACACTTTTGTGAAGAAATTCAAAAGGGGAGATTGTGTGCATATTTGGCAAACATAGCAAATAAGCTGTTGGCCTCCATTAGCCCAGATCACACCCACCCAAGTTTATTGCGCTATTCACGCAAAGGCAAGTGCCGGTGTGACCTAAAATCAAACACTCAATGGTGTGCTTGTATGTTGGGGAATAGTTACATCTTCTTTTACTCTATTATTGTAAGACTCCCATGGTGGCTGGTGCCTTTTCTTCTCACCTATTTCAAACCATGTATGTGAGTGTACAAGTATTCCCCTCGCACTCACTAACCCCACATCTGCCTTCGAACTGAAATAGCCGATGACTTGGCAAAGGAGCAGAATTTGGTCCATGCCTCTTTCTAACAAAGATTGTTAAAAAACAATGGTCCTCATCACTAGTTAGGGAAATTTAACATAACCGCCATGGTGTCTGGCAGAATTACCACTATAACACAAGCGGACGGAGTGCGCACAAACCATTGACGGAAGTCAACAATGATTGGTAATTCCTCCTTTTTTTGTAGAATTATTATTTTTTTTAATTTATTTGCCTTTTTAAAGCGTTCACACAGCCTGCGGGCATCGAGGCACTGTTACAGGAATTGTTTGTTTTTTAGTTGCGCAATTGTTTGTTTTTTTTGTCTTAGTTGCATATTTATAACGTACTTAAACACCCAGAGGTTTCTAAGCGCGGACCTGGGAATTGAACCTGTGTTTCTTCATGTCGTCTTGCTCGCAAGGAGAGGACGTTGCCGCTGAGCTATCCTCCCAGGACTATACAAACAGGAAAGATGGGGAAGGGCAAGGTACCAGAAATTACTGTTATAGCAAAGGTTGAGGAATTACCAAATGGTAATCCTGCCAGTGGAATTACTGTCGAGAGGAAATAGCGTAATGCTGCAAACGGGAAGCTCAGTGGCAGCCATCTTCAAAATACAATCCTTTTAAAATCCCCCACTTCCAGACCCTATACACACACAGGAAAGATGGGCAAGGGTAAGGTACCAGAAATGTGGGCCCACAACCACAAATTCAGTGAGGGGAGCTGCAGCTGCTAGCAGAGGAGGTGCTGGCCAGCAACAGAAGACTTATATGCAAAGGAAGAACACTATCTGGAACAACACCAGGGACAAGGTGGAGGAAGTGGGTACAGTGCAGCGTGATGCAGGAAGCGCTGGAATGACTTGAAGGCATGTGTGCAGTGTCTGCTTGCCAACTTCTGCTGCAAGACAGCAGCCACATAAGGAAGAACCATGGAGCCATTACACCTCACAACCTGGGAGGAGAAAGTTGCCAGCATCATATGGCTGCATAGAGGTAGTTGGCAGTCAAGTTGACCCTGGTAAGTACAAATGAAGTTGGGATACATAAGAGAATGAAAAACATGAAAGACATGTAGGCCACACAGCAGATAAAATAATGTGGTCCCCCAATATGCGTGGGAGGGGGGAAATTGCACTACATTCTGTAGTGCCATGAATGTGTCCACAATCATTGCATGATAAAAGCACCCCACCGAAGTCTCACTGCAATGTACAAATCCTGCCTTAGCATAGGGAACCGGATCCCCTCACAGGGAAACACTTACAAAACAGTGTAGTGCTATAGGCTCTGAGATGAGGGTAAACAATGACATGACACCACGTTAGTGGCGGGGAAAATGTGGACAATTTTGACTGCCAGTCATGTCAACCAAGTTTGTCATCCTTACTACAATAAAACAACAGTATTGCTGGCAAACATGGAAAGATAACCTATAGATGGAAAAGAGATTACTGCAGAATTTCTGCGGGAACTGTCAAGTGAATACCTGACAATTAGCACATAGCAGAGATCATCCAGGCATTGGAATGGCAGTTGATGGCCAACATTATTCTATTGATTTAGGTAATGAAATCATGGGACCAATCCCAAATGACCGTTTCAACATCCACAACGGTATTCCTCGAGAAAAGATTTTTACTAGGCATGGGGGGAATTTCATGGTGTACTCTTCCTGCCCCTAGGAGGTAGTGTTCAGATTCAACTACCACTACTTCGAATCCCCTGTGCAGGTGAACACAATCAACAGAGATCTCTCAACCCAACTGTAGGATAATGCTGAAATTGCCAAGTCCAAGGTCTTTCCAGGTTTCATGCAGATGGTCAAGGAAAGGATCAATCTCGCTGATGCCTGTGACACAGAGGAGCAAAGAGAAAAGCTAAAACAGGTCTTCCTGGAATTCCAAGATATGTTTTCAGTGGACTCATATGACTGTGGATGCACATCCATTCATCCAACCACCATTCCCACGGACCCTGAGATGGCACCAGTAATTGTGAAACAATATCAGTTACCTCTCACGTCCATGGAGTCACTCACAGAGATTATTAAGAATTTAGACTCCTGTGGGATAATGTGTCTGATCCACAGTACCTTCAACAACCCGGTACTGGGGATACTCAAACCAAATGGCCAATGGAGGCGATGTGCAGACCTGAGGGAGTTGAACAAATGGGTCCACATGTCAAGATGGCCCCTACCCTACATCAATTAGGGACTTGCCCAGATCCAAGGCTCAAATGTGTACACCACCATTGACCTGACCAACGTAGGGAAGACCAGTACAAGCTTGCCTTTAACTTCGGGGGGCAGCAGTACACATGGACCCGAACGCCCTTTGGATACATAAACTACGGCAATGAGTTCAACATCTTCCTACACAAGGCCATGCCCGATTGGGCAAAAGGGAAAACCTAGCCTATGTGGATGATGTTTTGATCAAGAACTCAACTGTGGAGGAACATATAGCAGAAATCCGTTATGTTCCAACCCAGTTGCAGAAAGCCGGAGCAAAACTGTCCTTTCAGAAGGCACAGTGGTGTAAAACCAGAGTGAACTTCTTAGGGCACGAGATCCCCGAGGGTCTTAATCCCCAAGCAAAGAAGGTGGATGCCTTATTGAAATTAATAGACCACTCTGCACGAAATAAGCCTTCTCAGACTCACTAATTATAGTCAGATGTTAATTGAAAGCTGCAGCGAGGTCACTTGACCCGTGGTCCATTTATTAAAGGCCAGAGTCAAATGGGAGTGGTCTCCGGAACAATGCAATGCAGTTAAACAATTGAAATTAAGCCTTTCGCAGGCTCCTTGTTTGGCTTAACCCATAAAGAACAAGGAGTTGTTCTTGGAGACAGGGTTCTCAGATACTTGCCTGACAGCGGTATTGCACCAAAAGCATGACCAGGTAAACAAAGTAATCTCATCCGCGAGCAAGATTTTTTCCTCTGTGTAGGAAAAATTCAATGACTATGAGAAGGCACTCCTAGCAATTGTATGGGCGTTGAAAAATTACCACCCATTCATCCAGGGGGAGCACATCATTGTCGAGACTCCTCACCAACCCTTGCAATATCTCAAAAGTGACAGAATCCGGGCGGGGAACGTTAGTAATTTTCAGAATTACTTCCTGGATTCTGTCCATGCAAGGCTTTCCTGTGGAGGTCAGATATGGCTAAAACAAGAAGAGTCCCCTCGCGCAGATGTTGGCAGACTTGCATGATTATGCTGAAACCTGTCTCGAGGATGAAATTCTAATGACCAACAACAACATGGAGGCGTAACTCACTTCCCCACACAAGGTCTATGAAGAAGACACGTGTCAGGGGATGCCCACAGTTTACGTGAATGGGTGCTCCTACCATGTTGATAGCAATGGGGAAAAAGAACTGGTGATTGATACCCCGCAAACCTCTGCTGGTTATAAAATAGGACACAGAAGTAGTCAGGTTGCAGAGTTGATGGCCGTTTATTAGCCATCCTCACTGCAGTGCACCACCAACTCAATGAACTGATCATAATCACTGACTCTGATTATATCAGGAATAGGTTTGTGGAGCACCGGATTAACTGTAAGAACCAAGGCATGCTTTTTGCCAACAACAAACCCCTAAAGCATGCCAAACTGATACAGTCAATTGACGATCTGGTGACCTCGAATGAGATGAGATAAGAAGATAGGATAGGATAGATAATTGGAAGAAGAGGTAATTCCAAGATAGAGGGGCCAGATAAGACATGAAATAACCTGGCTGACCAGTTGGCTAAAACCAGGTTTCTGCAGGGGGATTTCATAGAAACAGAATCCCTGCTGGGGGAAATCCAAATTGCTGCTGCCAACAGGTCACAAACATGTACGAACAGCAAACTCTCAACTGCCCAGTGGAGTAAATATACCCCAGATGCACATTTGATCATTGCACAGAAAGAGGACCCAATCATTGGGAAATGTTATTGGCACATCAAAGACCCCATGAGCTTTCCTTTAACAGAGTTGGATTATACCAGTCAAGAGGCTCTCCGGGTGTTGATGAAGTTTTCCAAGATGTTCCAGATCCAAGACGGTTTGTTGGTAAGGAGAGCCCTATCTGGCTGCGACCAGTGGGTGGTACCTACCTCATTCCGAAGCCTGATGTTGAATCACGCCCATGACGCGGCCACTGCCGGTCATAGGGGGTTTCACACAACATTAGAAAACTTGTGCAGGGTGGCTTACTGGCCACAAATGGGCCAGGACCTCAACGCTTACCTAAAGGGGTGTCTTGTGTGCTCAATTTCAACCCAGTTCACTCACACAAAGAGTGAGATTTGCAAGTCAATTTAATCGGGCCATCGATTCGCTCCTTTAGAGGAAACAAGAACATGTTGACTGTGACATGCTTGTTTCACAAAGTGGGTAGATTGTCTTCCAGCCCCGAATTGTAAGGCGGAGACAGCTGCTGCACAAATGATCAACCACGTTGTCTCTCGTTTCAGCCTCCCACAAAGGGTTGAGTCAGTCCAAGGAAGTCATTTTACCAGTGAGGTGATGGCAAAGATGTGGGAGATTCTAGGTGTAAAAAGAAAACTCCACATTGCCAACTGCCTGGCCTCAAGCAGGGATGCAGGGAGTAGATTGATGCAACAAAACAATTGTGAGTATCTTAAAGAAGTTCATGGCAGACTCAGTTTGGGACATCTGACTACTGCTTGCCCTGATGGGTACTATGTCTACACCATCTTCTGCAAGAAAAATGTCTCCATTTGAGCTCATGACTGGATGAAAAAAATGTGTTACCGCAGCATCTGCTTTATAGGAGCAGACACTGATCAATGCGTCCACTACTCATGAGTATATTGAAAATTTAAGGAAGCACCTCCTGCATGCTTTTGCTTATGCTCAGCGCAATTTAGAAAAGTCAGCTGAAGGAATGAAGACCTATTATGATCTAAAGACCACCAAGAAAGAATATGAGGTTTGCTGTCCATTTTATGTAAATCTTCCAGGGAAATGTGTGTAAAAAGTGCTGAACCTCTATTTCTTTTTATTATTAGAGGCCTAACCTCCTTCATTTCCAGCCTGCAGGGAAGAGGGGAGTCTGGTGAGTGCCCCAGTTAACCAAGAAAAGAAGGAAGAAAAGGGGTTGCCATGCCACACCCTTCAAACCAAAGAGGGAAGGGTAGGCTGTAGTGCCCACTCCCTAAAGAAGGAAGAAATGTGGTGCCATGCCATATCCTCCAACCCAAAGATGACAGGGGAGGCTGGAGTGTTCACTCCCCAATGAAGGAAATTGCGCCTAATGAAACCCCACTCTGCCCTGCTCTTCCCCACCAAAGAGTCATGGAAGAACAGGGTGGGGGCACATGGGGTGCATTTAAAGGCCCCAAACAAAGTCCTTTTCACATGAAAAGCAGGATTTTTCAACACTGAAACCAAAAAGGCTTTGCAGTTTAAATGTGAAAATGTACCACTGCTAACTGAAAAATATCAGCAAAACGACATAGTGCTTGTTGACAAAAAGGAATGTATATTATGTTTTGCATACAAAATACCTGTGACATTTGAAGAGCAACTTTGTTTTCCATGAAAAAATGTCAGCCCAAGGCAAACCCTTTTGCTTGTGGGTGGGCAAACTTCCCAAGGTAATCTCCACTGCCAGACTGGATGTTGCATCCCCCATCTAGTTACAATTGCAATAAAGTGTGCCCTGCTAAAGGTGTGGAAACCCCAGTGTTTCCAGACTTGCTGGCTCTGAAGGCAGCGTTAGCTGGACAGTTTCCCTTGGCTGGAGCATGACTAAAAGGTGTGAAGACTAGGGGCTACAACTTCAAACAGGCAACCAACTTCTAAGAGCAAGCTGTAAACACAAAGAGAATAATAAAGACTCTGGTTGCAGGCTGGCCCACTGAGACCATATGGCCAGAAGGAAGGAGAATTACCATTTGTCAACTGGGGACATCTCCGGTGGTGATGGTGCGTGGTACAAATACCTTTAACATTAACATTTGTCTCACATGAAGATTTACAATTCATTTTAAAGGACTATTATCACTTAGGCCTTTTTCCCCAGCAACCATAAGGCCGATTTTCTTCATTTATGTACCATTTTTGTACCAGTCAATTTTGGAGATATAAAATTCACTGTAATGGCCATTTAAGATGTGTTTCTGGCTTATCTGAAAATGTTCCAAATGTGAGACTTGGTGAACGAGTGGAGGGAAAAATTTGGAATATGGGTAAAAATTTACATATTCATAACTGGTATGCTTTTTACAGAAACAGCAGAACATTGCCACATGGCCATGTAAAATGGTGCTGGCCTGGTTGTGGTCTTATTTAATTCCCCACGATTAGCTGATTCAGAAAATATCTATATTATGGCAGTTATTAGTACAATTATGAGGTTTTGCCACATAACTAGTATTTGCCAAAAAGGTGACATGTGAACAAATGGTGCTTGTAAATTAAGCTACCGCATGTCTGCTCTAAACTCTTAGACCAATACTTAGAGAGGGGTTGCAGTAGGCAGGAGAGAGAAGGGTAGCTGTCCAAATCCTATTTGCGTGACCTCTTGGAGGGTACTCTCCTAAGATTGTAAAATAGGTGGTGTCATCGCTGCTATATAAGGGGTAATGTACTAGGAGGAAGAGAGAGCTGCTGAAGTTTACCATCGAAGAGTGCTGCTGCAACATACAGCTGTATGGAAACACCATAGGGGATTGCTGAGAGTGCATCAGGGTGGAGCTCTATTGCTAGGAAGGCCTAAACGATGACTGGGTCCTATGGTGAAGAGCGGGAGGTTATCCTTGAGAGTGGAGTGGCCAGCCCTCTGCCCTATCTTTCCAGAGGGTCATGACATGCAGCTGGCTGTTCTGAACTTTAAACTGAGGCGTTCTATGTAAGTAGAACTGAGCCCTTGGAGACTAAAAGGTGGGGAGTTTCCTTCCTTAAATCTTATTTCCTTTATAGTGGGTGGGAGGCAAAACGGTCTAGATAATTACCCTACTTACCTAAAAAGATTAATTTAATGAATTCCCCATTTGGTGATTTTTGTTAAAATTCAAAATGAACAAAGCTCACTTCCCAGTGTGCACTGAAAAACTATAGCCTATAATTTAATTGGGTAATCCTTTATGTCCTGTTGACCCCGAATTCATTAAGGAAGAGGGGTGTCTTTGTTCTTAAACCAGTCCAATCTTTTTGTCCAACTTTCTTCTAACGCAGGCCTTTCAGTGGAGGGGGGATTTGAAATTGAAAATTCCTCAAATCAGTCCCATTTTTCTGTCCAACCTAGGGGTGGGGTGTGTCTGATAAACAAACCCTGTGTTTTTTTTAAACCAAAAGTGTGGGTGAAATCATAATTGCCATATGTATTTGTACCAATCTTGAAACCCTACCGCTAGCTTTTTAAGCCCGCAGGAAAATCAAAGTTGCTACACACTCCATGTATAATTGCTTTGGTTATTGGTCAGTTTAATCATTTCTTGAAGTGAAATTTGTAGAAAGTAAAGAATTGTGATTTTTTAAACTAATTTGTTTAATTGATTTGAGTAACAAGAAGTTAATGGTGAGCCACAAAGAAGGTGGCGCGTGTAGTTCAGTGTGATTTCTGTTACTTTTAATTTAAATAAATACAAATATATTTCCTGTACACTGGACTAGTTCTTGGTTCATTGTTAGCTCAGGGGGAGGTATCCAAGGGGCATGATATGTGTCTGAAGTAGGGCTGAATGAAAGAATCTGGTAAACAGTTTGTTAATGTTTAGGCCCCTTGGTTCTTATATGCCGAGGACATAGGGCCTCATTACGACTGAGGCGGCCACAGTCTGAACGGTGCCGGTAAGGGACTGCACCATTCATACCGGGCCACCACATTACGAGTTCTGCAGCGGGTCCCGCTCTGTACGCCTGGTCAGACCAGACATGCAGAGCGGCACCCGCTAGCAGAACAGCATGCTAACAACGGACCCATCATTAACGGGTCCGTTGTTAGCCTCCTCCCCATTCCCATTGAGCGCTATGGGGGCTCGAATGGGGATGTACCGGGTCCGAGTGGGAATTACTGGGGCCGCAAAGGTCGGAATGGCCTGGTAATTCCCATTTTGCGGGACCCTGACCCGAGTTTGGGGGTAGCCATGCCGCTAAAAACAGCATGGCTACCTCCAAACTCGTAATGAGGCCCATAGTCTTTTTGGATCAAACTGCCTTTGCCCTTCTGCAAAGAATTGAGGCTTTTAACAGCTACGTGAAGGCTATTGGTATGAAAATAAATGTGAAGAAATCTAAAGTAATGGTTATGTCATCGGCTGGCAGGAAACGAAAGGAGACTTAAGTGGAGGGTTGAAGATCCGACATTGGAGATTGTTGAAACAATTGTCTACCTAGGAATTGTGATAAATAAAAACTTGAATGAAAAAGGCAAGTACATAGCACTGAGGGATAAATTGAAAAAAATAATCACACAGGGGGCAGTTATTCATAAGAGATATGGCAGCTACTCATTAACACTCTTAATCATCTTCTATAAACAGAAGGTGGTACAAGGGTTAACATACGGCTCCAAAGCCTTACCAAACCTCACATAGAAAGTGGGGGCGCTATTGGAAGGTTATTTTTGGCGCACAATTTGGAGGCTTCCAGATTTGCTCCCAGTGGTTGCCATACAACACGAACTTCAACTTCAATCTATGGCTTCCATAGTGCTATGGAAATCAATATCGTTATATCGGAAATGTGTGATGGTGGACAGGGTGCCCCCCTTTGCCATCCTAAGAACGTAGGAGTTTAAGGAAGAAAAGGCTGTAAAACAATGGAAACTGAAAATAGAGAGGCTTTTACATCACCATAACATCAAAAATTAGTAACTTGCTAGCAATCCATCTAAAGTGAAAGAAAAACTTGAAAAGAGATCTTCTGCTGAGATTCTATCTAAACATTTTACCTACGAAAGAAGTACAACTGTGGAGACGCCAAATTAAGGTGGAAACTGCATACTTTAGATACTGTGAGGAAAAGGGACCAGTAGAATCGCTATCCCATTTAACTACCACTTGTACGGCATTAACTGATCTAAGAACACTCTATTTAAGAGGGAAATTGGGCCAAATAAGATCACTGACAGCAGAAGAATGGTGGGAGCTGGTGCTATTGGGGGAAAGGGTTGGTTTGGTTTTGGCAGCAATGAAATTCGTTAAGTTAATCTTAAGAGAAGAAAAGATGGATTGAGGGAATGGTTGGTACTTTAGTTTTTTCCTCTTTCTTTTTGGGAAGATATTATTTTGTAGTGGTTTTAATATGTAAATAGGATATTGAAGTTTCTTTTCTTTTAGTACTTACTGTTGTATCCTCTCTTCTCTGGCTTTCATTTCTTCTTGGAGGTTAGATATGGAGTAGTGTTGTCATGGAATATTTTGAGGAAGTGAACAAAACTGTTAAAGGTTTCTTTTTGCTTACTATATATGTTTGCGTGAAACCAATAAAATGTAATAAATAAATAAATAAATCTAAAGTTTGTTGCGTAACACCTTGAGTGGGGCGGGAAGGAACTCCCCATGTTGAGGGTGGTCTCTCAATAAACTGTTCCTTGTGTACGGGCGGGTAGATGGCCAAGTGGGTGAAATGGGTAAAGAAGGTGCAGTATTGTTTTTCTTTTTTTCTTCAGTAGGTCAGTCAGTGGGAGAATGTATATATTGCCTAAACTCTATCGTATCTCCATGAGAACCTACACATAGCATCTACCTGAACAGTTGATGCTTCAATAGGGACATTGATCTAGAAAAAGATTGCATTGTCATGAATAGAATATGGTCATTTGCTACACATCCTGGGTGTCATGAATGGAAGTCTTATCGCCTGTGACCTGACAGGGAGTTTTAGGGATGAATAGTCTGTGATCCTCCATTGACCAAAGGTTCCATCCTGGGATATACAGAGTGATGCTATCCTGAAGGTGGATAGGAACAGACCCATGGATGCATTCAAAAATAAGCAAAGATGTTTAAGCTCAATTCCCTACTTTACTGAAAGCCACACCTGCTTCCTGTAAACAGCTTGAACGTGATCACATTTCCTACATCCAGAAACCAATCCGTTTGAGCCCCCTAAAGCCTGCTGATAGGTTCCATTGAAGTATCCTACAGTAGCGCATTGGAATAGTCCAAGTGACTAGTCACTAAGGCTCCTACTACAAGTGTGCAATTGTCCAGAGGCATAAGTGGACAAATTCTATACAGCCACCTGATAGTAAAATAGATTCCATTGTGAATGGCATGGACCTTTAGAATATATATCAATAGAAGGTACACGTAACAACAGTTCATCCAAACTAGTCAATGATTTAAGAGAAATATCAGTTTATTTAAAACAAGGTATTAAAAACACAGATTAAATTAAACAAGTTCGTATACATAACGTGTATTAAACATAGCATAAAAAATTTTAAACTAAAGTGCTAGGAACAAAAAGTTTCTTTAGTACGAGCAGGTTTTCTATAGGTATACAGATGTAATATAAAAGCCTCAGGATAGGTTGTGGGTGCACTATTCAGCTGTGACTGAATCCAAAATGGTACATATCCGGATCTAGTACAAACAATTAGCCAGATCTTGCTCTAGAAACCATATTGTCTTAACTGAGATGACAGCTTGACAGGTGTTCCCATATTCAGGGAGAGATGGAGTGGGAAGAGAGATTCCTTTTTAATGTTACCAGGAATTCTTCATCTTCCCCTGGCTAAAATGAGGCCAGATAGAATCCATCCAGGCTCTGCCACTTAGGCTTCATAAAAGTACGGTCAGATTTCAGTTTGTCTGCACCTGCTATACAATGTTAAAGTGAAGAGGTATGCTTTACCATCAAAAAGTACTGTTCCAGAAGGGTCAATATGGTTGGAAAAAGTAGTGGAACTGTAAACAGAAAAAATTTAAAATAGTGGTGTTCGGCTCCCAGCCATTCCTGCTCACTTAAATCCCTGGATGCAGGATGCCCATGTGCAGAGGCTGGAATGTAATGCCACTAGCACCACAGAGCCATGGAAAGTAACGATTGATCATTGCTACACCACACAATGTCCTCTCCAACTGCAACACTACCAGCAAGAGATGACAACATTATGTGGGGATCCACTCTACACCATCAAAAGGATTGGTGCAACATACTCCGGTACCTTTCCCTGTTTTTGTTTTTGAATCACAGTCAGCCGGTTTATCAAAGTTGGAAAACACCAAGGCATCCTCTAAATGAATTGACAATAAGGATAAGGTCCCTGACTACACCACAGGAAATGAGGAAGAAGGTACCACCACATTTGAATCCAAATACAATTGCTTTTGGGGGGGAACCCACATTCATAGCCTTTGACTGTTGCCTGCTAAACAATGTTAAATATGCTAGAATGCGACACATCTAAACGTGGTAAGTGTTGTGGAAAACCATTGGTACATTTCAGAAGAAAAGTGGTTTGAACAAACCTGAAGATTAGAGAAAATTGTGTGGAGGAACACTCCAGTTTTTCTTTGTCCCTTAACCATTGCTTGTCAAGGTTCCAGCCAGAAATGTACTCAGTTCTTTCGTGGGTTACTTTTAGTAAGATATCCCATTTTTTTCACATTTCTGGGTCTTGGTTTCAGCATACAACATATCAGTGTAATTACTTATTCCCTGCAATAGATGATACATAGAATCTAGAGCAGGTGGCACTTGACAATGCTCTCAGAGGGAAAAGGCTTTGGCTTGCTGGCGATGGATGTGAAACAGTCCTGAATCCTCGGCAAAGTACTGCACTCATCACGTCCATAACTTGCACACTCAAAAAATAGTAAGCTCCATGGTGGTGCAAGTGATTGAATGTACATCCTCTGTTACCATGGAGAAGCATGGGTTTGTAAAATAGAATAACCATGGACAGACATGTGGGCATTGCAAAAGTCAGTGATAGAGTTTTCCACACAAAGAATCAATTTGACGTACAGCCTGTGTCAAAATAAATTGCAAAGAAAATCAATGTGGCCAGTGGAAAAAAGGGCTGTGAAGATCTACTGAAATGGTTTCAGTGCATCAGTAATCGTCTCTGATGGGGTACCAAATGCTGTGAAAGTTCAGTGAACATACTGTTGGAAAAGTGGAAGTCACTTTTCCACCAAGATGCTAACAAACAGCCACGGCAGAACCACACATTATAATTTGTGTCAACATCCACTGCTAAGCAATTAATTAGAGAGGAGGAAAAAGTGCCTTGAGCTCAGATTGTCTCCTCATACAGCCTTATCTCTCCCTCTCTTCTGTCATCACTGTCTCTCCC